>NC_090447.1:1045785288-1050785288 GCF_031143425.1 Pleurodeles waltl
TTGGGGGAACGCTGGGTGGAAGGAAATTTGTGTCTCCTCTCTGATTCCAGGACTTTCTCTCACCGAAATGTGAGGAAAATGTGTTTTTTTAGCCAAATTTTGAGGTTTGCAAAGGATTCCGGGTAACAAAGCCTGGTCAGAGCCCCACAAGTCACCCCATCTTGGATTCCCCTAGGTCTCTTATTTTAAAAAATGCACAGGTTTGGTAGGTTTCCCTAGGTGCCGGCTGAGCTAGAGGCCAAAATCTACAGGTAGGCACTTTGCAAAAAACACCTCTGTTTTCTTTCAAAAAATGTGATGTGTGATCGTTGCGTTTTGGGGCATTTCCTGTCGCGGGCGCTACGCCTACCCACACAAGTGAGGTATAATTTTTATCGGTAGACTTGGGGGAACGCTAGGTGGAAGGAAATTTGTGGCTCCTCTCTGATTCCAGAACTTTCTGTCACCGAAATATGAGGAAAATGTGTTTTTTAGCCAAATTTTGAGGTTTGCAAAGGATTCTGGGTAACAGAACCTGGTCAGAGCCCCACAAGTCACCCCATCTTGGATTCCCCTAGGTCTTTAGTTGTAAAAAATGTACAGGTTTGGTAGGTTTCCCTAGGTGCTGGCTGAGCTATAGGCCAAAATCTACAGGTAGGCACTTTGCAAAAAACACCTCTGTTTTCTTTAAAAAAATGTGATGTGTGCACGTTGCATTTTGGGGCAATTCCTGTCGCGGGCGCTAGGCCTACCCACACAAGTGAGGTATCATTTTTATCAGGAGACTTGGGGGAACGCTGGGTGGAAGGACATTTGTGGCTCCTCTCTGATTCCAGAACTTTCTGTCACCAGAATGTGAGGAAAATGTGTTTTTTTAGCCAAATTTTGAGGTTTGCAAAGGATTCTGGGTAACAAAACCTGGTCAGAGCCCCACAAGTCACCCCATCTTGGATTCCCCTAGGTCTCTAATTTTCAAAAATGCACAGGTTTGGTAGGTTTCCCTAGGTGCTGGCTGAGATAGAGGCCAAAATCTACAGGTAGGCACTTTGCAAAAAACACCTCTGTTTTCTTTCAAAAAATGTGATGTGTGCACGTTGCGTTTTGGGGCATTTCCTGTCGCGGGCGCTAGGCCTACCCACACAAGTGAGGTATCATTTTTATCGGGAGACTTGGGGGAACGCTGGGTGGAAGGAAATTTTGTGGCTCCTCTCTGATTCCAGAACTTTCTGTCACCAAAATGTTAGGAAAATGTGTTTTTTTAGCCAAATTTTGAGGTTTGCAAAGGATTCTGGGTAACAGAACCTGGTCAGGGCCCCACAAGTCACCCTATCTTGGATTCCCCTAGGTCTTTAGTTGTAAAAAATGCACAGGTTTGGTAGGTTTCCCTAGGTGCTGGCTGAGCTAGAGGCCAAAATCTACAGGTAGGCACTTTGCAAAGAACACCTCTGTTTTCTTTAAAAAAATGTGATGTGTGCACGTTGCGTTTTGGGGCATTTCCTGTCGCGGGCGCTAGGCCTACCCGCACAAGTGAGGTATAATTTTGATCGGGAGACTTGGGGGAACGCTGGGTGGAAGGAAATGTGTGCCTCCTCTCAGATTCCAGAACTTTCTGCCACAGATATGTGAGGAACATATGTTTTTCATGCCAAATTTTGAGGTTTGCAAAGGATTCTGGGTAACAGAACCTGGTCAGAGCCCCACAAGTCACCCCATCTTGGATTCCCCTAGGTCTCTAGTTGTAAAGAAAGCACAGGTTTGGTAGGTTTCCCTTGGTGCCGGCTGAGCTAGAAGCCAAACTCTACAGGTAGGCACTTTGCAAAAAACACCTCTGTTTTCTTTCAAAAAATGGGTTGTGTAAACGTTGCGTTTTGGGGCATCTCCTGTTGTGGGCGCTAGGCCTACCCACACAAGTGAGGTATAATTTTTATCGGGAGACTTGGGGGAACGCTGGGTGGAAGGAAATTTTTGGCTCCTCTCTGATTCCAGAACTTTCTGTCACCGAAATGTGAGGAAAATGTGTTTTTTTAGCCAAATTTTGAGGTTTGCAAAGGATTCTGGGTAACAAAACCTCGTCAGAGCCCCACAAGTCACCCCATCTTGGATTCCCCTAGGTCTCTAATTTAAAAAAATGCACAGGTTTGGTAGGTTTCCCTAGGTGCTGGCTGAGCTAGAGGCCAAAATCTACAGGTAGGCACTTTGCAAAAAACACCTCTGTTTTCTTTAAAAAAATGTGATGTGTTCACGTTGCGTTTTGGGGCATTTCCTGTCGCGGGCGCTAGGCCTACCCACACAAGTGAGGTATCATTTTTATCGGGAGACTTGGGGGAACGCTGGGTGGAAGGAAATTTGTGGCTCCTCTCTGATTCCAGAACTTTCTGTCACCGAAATGTGAGGAAAATGTGTTTTTTTAGCCAAATTTTGAGGTTTGCAAAGGATTCTGGGTAACAGAACCTGGTCAGAGCCCCACAAGTCACCCCATCTTGGATTCCCCTAGGACTTTAGTTGTAAAAAATGTACAGGTTTGGTAGGTTTCCCTAGGTGCCGGCTGAGCTAGAGGCCAAAATCTACAGGTAGGCACTTTGCAAAAAACACCTCTGTTTTCTTTCAAAAAATGTGATGTGTGCACGTTGCGTTTTGGGGCATTTCCTGTCGCGGGCGCTAGGCCTACCCGCACAAGTGAGGTATAATTTTGATCGGGAGACTTGGGGGAACGCTGCGTGGAAGGAAATTTGTGCCTCCTCTCAGATTCCAGAACTTTCTGCCACAGAAATGTGAGGAACATATGTTTTTTATGCCAAATTTTGATGTTTGCAAAGGATTCTGGGTAACAGAACCTGGTCAGAGCCCCACAAGTCACCCCATCTTAGATTCCCCTAGGTCTCTAGTTGTAAAAAATGCACAGGTTTGGTAGGTTTCCCTTGGTGCCGGCTGAGCTAGAAGCCAAACTCTACAGGTAGGCACTTTGCAAAAAACACCTCTGTTTTCTTTCAAAAAATGTATTGTGTACACGTTGCGTTTTGGGGCATTTCCTGTTGTGGGCGCTAGGCCTACACACACAAGTGAGGTATCATTTTTATCGGGAGACTTGGGGGAACGCTGGGTGGAAGGAAATTTGTGTCTCCTCTCTGATTCCAGAACTTTCTGTCACCGAAATGTGAGGAAAATGTGTTTTTTTAGCCAAATTTTGAGGTTTGCAACGGGTTCTGGGTAACAGAACCTGGTCAGAGCCCCACAAGTTACCCCATCTTGGATTCCCCTAGGTCTCTAGTTGTAAAAAATGCACAGGTTTGGTAGGTTTCCCTAGGTGCCGCCTGAGCTAGAGGCCAAAATCTACAGGTAGGCACTTTGCATAAAACACCTCTGTTTTCTTTTTAAAAAATGTGATGTGTCCACGTTGCATTTTGGAGCATTTCCTGTCGCGGGCGCTAGGCCTACCCACACAAGTGAGGTATCATTTGTATCGGGAGACTTGGGGGAACGCTGCGTGGAAGGAAATTTGTGGCTCCTCTCTGATTCCAGAACATTCTGTCACCAAAATATGAGGAAAATGTGTTTTTTATGCCAAATTTTGAGGTTTGCAAAGGATTCTGGGTAACAGAACCTGGTCAGAGCCCCACAAGTCACCCCATCTTGGATTCCCCTAGGTCTCTAGTTGTAAAAAATGCACAGGTTTGGTAGGTTTCCCTAGGTGCCGCCTGAGCTAGAGGCCAAAATCTACAGGTAGGCACTTTGCCAAAAACACCTCTGTTTTCTTTTAAAAAAATGTGATGTGTCCACGTTGCGTTTTGGAGCATTTCCTGTTGCGGGCGCTAGGCCTACCCACACAAGTGAGGTATCATTTTTATCGGGAGACTTGGGGGAACGCTGCGTGGAAGGAAATTTGTGGCTCCTCTCTGATTCCAGAACTTTCTGTCACCAGAATGTGAGGAAAATGTGTTTTTTTAGCCAAATTTTGAGGTTTGCAAAGGATTCTGGGTAACAGAACCTGGTCAGAGCCCCACAAGTCACCCCATCTTGGATTCCCCTAGGTCTTTAGTTGTAAAAAATGTACAGGTTTGGTAGGTTTCCCTAGGTGCTGGCTGAGCTAGAGGCCAAAATCTACAGGTAGGCACTTTGCAAAGAACACCTCTGTTTTCTTTCAAAAAATGTGATGTGTGCACGTTGCGTTTTGGTACATTTCCTGTCGCGGGCGCTAGGCCTACCCGCACAAGTGAGGTATAATTTTGATCGGGAGACTTGGGGGAACGCTGGGTGGAAGGAAATTTGTGCCTCCTCTCAGATTCCAGAACTTTCTGCCACAGATATGTGAGGAACATATGTTTTTCATGCCAAATTTTGAGGTTTGCAAAGGATTCTGGGTAACAGAACCTGGTCAGAGCCCCACAAGTCACCCCATCTTGGATTCCCCTAGGTCTCTAGTTGTAAAGAAAGCACAGGTTTGGTAGGTTTCCCTTGGTGCCGGCTGAGCTAGAAGCCAAACTCTACAGGTAGGCACTTTGCAAAAAACACCTCTGTTTTCTTTCAAAAAATGGGTTGTGTAAACGTTGCGTTTTGGGGCATCTCATGTTGTGGGCGCTAGGCCTACCCACACAAGTGAGGTATAATTTTTATCGGGAGACTTGGGGGAACGCTGGGTGGAAGGAAATTTGTGGCTCCTCTCTGATTCCAGAACTTTCTGTCACCGAAATGTGAGGAAAATGTGTTTTTTTAGCCAAATTTTGAGGTTTGCAAAGGATTCTGGGTAACAAAACCTCGTCAGAGCCCCACAAGTCACCCCATCTTGGATTCCCCTAGGTCTCTAATTTAAAAAAATGCACAGGTTTGGTAGGTTTCCCTAGGTGCTGGCTGAGCTAGAGGCCAAAATCTACAGGTAGGCACTTTGCAAAAAACACCTCTGTTTTCTTTCAAAAAATGTGATGTGTTCACGTTGCGTTTTGGGGAATTTCCTGTTGCGGGCGCTAGGCCTACCCACACAAGTGAGGTATCATTTTTATCGGGAGACTTGGGGGAACGCTGGGTGGAAGGAAATTTGTGGCTCCTCTCTGATTCCAGAACTTTCTGTCACCGAAATGTGAGGAAAATGTGTTTTTTTAGCCAAATTTTGAGGTTTGCAAAGGATTCTGGGTAACAGAACCTGGTCAGAGCCCCACAAGTCACCCCATCTTGGATTCCCCTAGGTCTTTAGTTGTAAAAAATGTACAGGTTTGGTAGGTTTCCCTAGGTGCCGGCTGAGCTAGAGGCCAAAATCTACAGGTAGGCACTTTGCAAAAAACACCTCTGTTTTCTTTCAAAAAATGTGATGTGTGCACGTTGCGTTTTGGGGCATTTCCTGTCGCGGGCGCTAGGCCTACCCGCACAAGTGAGGTATAATTTTGATCGGGAGACTTGGGGGAACGCTGCGTGGAAGGAAATTTGTGCCTCCTCTCAGATTCCAGAACTTTCTGCCACAGAAATGTGAGGAACATATGTTTTTTATGCCAAATTTTGATGTTTGCAAAGGATTCTGGGTAACAGAACCTGGTCAGAGCCCCACAAGTCACCCCATCTTAGATTCCCCTAGGTCTCTAGTTGTAAAAAATGCACAGGTTTGGTAGGTTTCCCTTGGTGCCGGCTGAGCTAGAAGCCAAACTCTACAGGTAGGCACTTTGCAAAAAACACCTCTGTTTTCTTTAAAAAAATGTATTGTGTACACGTTGCGTTTTGGGGCATTTCCTGTTGTGGGCGCTAGGCCTACACACACAAGTGAGGTATCATTTTTATCGTGAGACTTGGGGGAACGCTGGGTGGAAGGAAATTTGTGCCTCCTCTCTGATTCCAGAACTTTCTGTCACCGAAATGTGAGGAAAATGTGTTTTTTTAGCCAAATTTTGAGGTTTGCAACGGGTTCTGGGTAACAGAACCTGGTCAGAGCCCCACAAGTTACCCCATCTTGGATTCCCCTAGGTCTCTAGTTGTAAAAAATGCACAGGTTTGGTAGGTTTCCCTAGGTGCTGGCTGAGCTAGAGGCCAAAATCTACAGGTAGGCACTTTGCAAAAAACACCTCTGTTTTCTTTCAAAAAATGTGATGTGTTCACGTTGCGTTTTGGGGCATTTCCTGTCGCGGGCGCTAGGCCTACCCACACAAGTGAGGTATCATTTTTATCGGGAGACTTGGGGGAACGCTGGGTGGAAGGAAATTTGTGTCTCCTCTCTGATTCCAGAACTTTCTGTCACCGAAATGTGAGGAAAATGTGTTTTTTTAGCCAAATTTTGAGGTTTGCAACGGGTTCTGGGTAACAGAACCTGGTCAGAGCCCCACAAGTTACCCCATCTTGGATTCCCCTAGGTCTCTAGTTGTAAAAAATGCACAGGTTTGGTAGGTTTCCCTTGGTGCCGGCTGAGCTAGAAGCCAAACTCTACAGGTAGGCACTTTGCAAAAAACACCTCTGTTTTCTTTCAAAAAATGTATTGTGTACACGTTGCGTTTTGGGGCATTTCCTGTTGTGGGCGCTAGGCCTACACACACAAGTGAGGTATCATTTTTATCGGGAGACTTGGGGGAACGCTGGGTGGAAGGAAATTTGTGTCTCCTCTCTGATTCCAGAACTTTCTGTCACCGAAATGTGAGGAAAATGTGTTTTTTTAGCCAAATTTTGAGGTTTGCAACGGGTTCTGGGTAACAGAACCTGGTCAGAGCCCCACAAGTTACCCCATCTTGGATTCCCCTAGGTCTCTAGTTGTAAAAAATGCACAGGTTTGGTAGGTTTCCCTAGGTGCCGCCTGAGCTAGAGGCCAAAATCTACAGGTAGGCACTTTGCATAAAACACCTCTGTTTTCTTTTAAAAAAATGTGATGTGTCCACGTTGCGTTTTGGAGCATTTCCTGTCGCGGGCGCTAGGCCTACCCACACAAGTGAGGTATCATTTGTATCGGGAGGCTTGGGGGAACGCTGCGTGGAAGGAAATTTGTGGCTCCTCTCTGATTCCAGAACATTCTGTCACCAAAATATGAGGAAAATGTGTTTTTTATGCCAAATTTTGAGGTTTGCAAAGGATTCTGGGTAACAGAACCTGGTCAGAGCCCCACAAGTCACCCCATCTTGGATTCCCCTAGGTCTCTAGTTGTAAAAAATGCACAGGTTTGGTAGGTTTCCCTAGGTGCCGCCTGAGCTAGAGGCCAAAATCTACAGGTAGGCACTTTGCCAAAAACACCTCTGTTTTCTTTTAAAAAAATGTGATGTGTCCACGTTGCGTTTTGGAGCATTTCCTGTTGCGGGCGCTAGGCCTACCCACACAAGTGAGGTATCATTTTTATCGGGAGACTTGGGGGAACGCTGCGTGGAAGGAAATTTGTGGCTCCTCTCTGATTCCAGAACTTTCTGTCACCAGAATGTGAGGAAAATGTGTTTTTTTAGCCAAATTTTGAGGTTTGCAAAGGATTCTGGGTAACAGAACCTGGTCAGAGCCCCACAAGTCACCCCATCTTGGATTCCCCTAGGTCTTTAGTTGTAAAAAATGTACAGGTTTGGTAGGTTTCCCTAGGTGCTGGCTGAGCTAGAGGCCAAAATCTACAGGTAGGCACTTTGCAAAGAACACCTCTGTTTTCTTTCAAAAAATGTGATGTGTGCACGTTGCGTTTTGGGGCATTTCCTGTCGCGGGCGCTAGGCCTACCCGCACAAGTGAGGTATAATTTTGATCGGGAGACTTGGGGGAACGCTGGGTGGAAGGAAATTTGTGCCTCCTCTCAGATTCCAGAACTTTCTGCCACAGATATGTGAGGAACATATGTTTTTCATGCCAAATTTTGAGGTTTGCAAAGGATTCTGGGTAACAGAACCTGGTCAGAGCCCCACAAGTCACCCCATCTTGGATTCCCCTAGGTCTCTAGTTGTAAAGAAAGCACAGGTTTGGTAGGTTTCCCTTGGTGCCGGCTGAGCTAGAAGCCAAACTCTACAGGTAGGCACTTTGCAAAAAACACTTCTGTTTTCTTTCAAAAAATGGGTTGTGTAAACGTTGCGTTTTGGGGCATCTCCTGTTGTGGGCGCTAGGCCTACCCACACAAGTGAGGTATAATTTTTATCGGGAGACTTGGGGGAACGCTGGGTGGAAGGAAATTTGTGGCTCCTCTCTGATTCCAGAACTTTCTGTCACCGAAATGTGAGGAAAATGTGTTTTTTTAGCCAAATGTTGAGGTTTGCAAAGGATTCTGGGTAACAAAACCTCGTCAGAGCCCCACAAGTCACCCCATCTTGGATTCCCCTAGGTCTCTAATTTTAAAAAATGCACAGGTTTGGTAGGTTTCCCTAGGTGCTGGCTGAGCTAGAGGCCAAAATCTACAGGTAGGCACTTTGCAAAAAACACCTCTGTTTTCTTTCAAAAAATGTCATGTGTGCACGTTGCGTTTTGGGGCATTTCCTGTCGCGGGCGCTAGGCCTACCCGCACAAGTGAGGTATAATTTTGATTGGGAGACTTGGGGGAACGCTGCGTGTAAGGAAATTTGTGCCTCCTCTCAGATTCCAGAACTTTCTGCCACAGAAATGTGAGGAACATATGTTTTTTATGCCAAATTTTGATGTTTGCAAAGGATTCTGGGTAACAGAACCTGGTCAGAGCCCCACAAGTCACCCCATCTTAGATTCCCCTAGGTCTCTAGTTGTAAAAAATGCACAGGTTTGGTAGGTTTCCTTGGTGCCGGCTGAGCTAGAAGCCAAACTCTACAGGTAGGCACTTTGCAAAAAACACCTCTGTTTTCTTTCAAAAAATGTATTGTGTACACGTTGCGTTTTGGGGCATTTCCTGTTGTGGGCGCTAGGCCTACACACACAAGTGAGGTATCATTTTTATCGGGAGACTTGGGGGAACGCTGGGTGGAAGGAAATTTGTGTCTCCTCTCTGATTCCAGAACTTTCTGTCACCGAAATGTGAGGAAAATGTGTTTTTTTAGCCAAATTTTGAGGTTTGCAACGGGTTCTGGGTAACAGAACCTGGTCAGAGCCCCACAAGTTACCCCATCTTGGATTCCCCTAGGTCTCTAGTTGTAAAAAATGCACAGGTTTGGTAGGTTTCCCTAGGTGCTGGCTGAGCTAGAGGCCAAAATCTACAGGTAGGCACTTTGCAAAAAACACCTCTGTTTTCTTTCAAAAAATGTGATGTGTTCACGTTGCGTTTTGGGGCATTTCCTGTCGCGGGCGCTAGGCCTACCCACACAAGTGAGGTATCATTTTTATCGGGAGACTTGGGGGAACGCTGGGTGGAAGGAAATTTGTGTCTCCTCTCTGATTCCAGAACTTTCTGTCACCGAAATGTGAGGAAAATGTGTTTTTTTAGCCAAATTTTGAGGTTTGCAACGGGTTCTGGGTAACAGAACCTGGTCAGAGCCCCACAAGTTACCCCATCTTGGATTCCCCTAGGTCTCTAGTTGTAAAAAATGCACAGGTTTGGTAGGTTTCCCTTGGTGCCGGCTGAGCTAGAAGCCAAACTCTACAGGTAGGCACTTTGCAAAAAACACCTCTGTTTTCTTTCAAAAAATGTATTGTGTACACGTTGCGTTTTGGGGCATTTCCTGTTGTGGGCGCTAGGCCTACACACACAAGTGAGGTATCATTTTTATCGGGAGACTTGGGGGAACGCTGGGTGGAAGGAAATTTGTGTCTCCTCTCTGATTCCAGAACTTTCTGTCACCGAAATGTGAGGAAAATGTGTTTTTTTAGCCAAATTTTGAGGTTTGCAACGGGTTCTGGGTAACAGAACCTGGTCAGAGCCCCACAAGTTACCCCATCTTGGATTCCCCTAGGTCTCTAGTTGTAAAAAATGCACAGGTTTGGTAGGTTTCCCTAGGTGCCGCCTGAGCTAGAGGCCAAAATCTACAGGTAGGCACTTTGCATAAAACACCTCTGTTTTCTTTTAAAAAAATGTGATGTGTCCACGTTGCGTTTTGGAGCATTTCCTGTCGCGGGCGCTAGGCCTACCCACACAAGTGAGGTATCATTTGTATCGGGAGGCTTGGGGGAACGCTGCGTGGAAGGAAATTTGTGGCTCCTCTCTGATTCCAGAACATTCTGTCACCAAAATATGAGGAAAATGTGTTTTTTATGCCAAATTTTGAGGTTTGCAAAGGATTCTGGGTAACAGAACCTGGTCAGAGCCCCACAAGTCACCCCATCTTGGATTCCCCTAGGTCTCTAGTTGTAAAAAATGCACAGGTTTGGTAGGTTTCCCTAGGTGCCGCCTGAGCTAGAGGCCAAAATCTACAGGTAGGCACTTTGCCAAAAACACCTCTGTTTTCTTTTAAAAAAATGTGATGTGTCCACGTTGCGTTTTGGAGCATTTCCTGTTGCGGGCGCTAGGCCTACCCACACAAGTGAGGTATCATTTTTATCGGGAGACTTGGGGGAACGCTGCGTGGAAGGAAATTTGTGGCTCCTCTCTGATTCCAGAACTTTCTGTCACCAGAATGTGAGGAAAATGTGTTTTTTTAGCCAAATTTTGAGGTTTGCAAAGGATTCTGGGTAACAGAACCTGGTCAGAGCCCCACAAGTCACCCCATCTTGGATTCCCCTAGGTCTTTAGTTGTAAAAAATGTACAGGTTTGGTAGGTTTCCCTAGGTGCTGGCTGAGCTAGAGGCCAAAATCTACAGGTAGGCACTTTGCAAAGAACACCTCTGTTTTCTTTCAAAAAATGTGATGTGTGCACGTTGCGTTTTGGGGCATTTCCTGTCGCGGGCGCTAGGCCTACCCGCACAAGTGAGGTATAATTTTGATCGGGAGACTTGGGGGAACGCTGGGTGGAAGGAAATTTGTGCCTCCTCTCAGATTCCAGAACTTTCTGCCACAGATATGTGAGGAACATATGTTTTTCATGCCAAATTTTGAGGTTTGCAAAGGATTCTGGGTAACAGAACCTGGTCAGAGCCCCACAAGTCACCCCATCTTGGATTCCCCTAGGTCTCTAGTTGTAAAGAAAGCACAGGTTTGGTAGGTTTCCCTTGGTGCCGGCTGAGCTAGAAGCCAAACTCTACAGGTAGGCACTTTGCAAAAAACACTTCTGTTTTCTTTCAAAAAATGGGTTGTGTAAACGTTGCGTTTTGGGGCATCTCCTGTTGTGGGCGCTAGGCCTACCCACACAAGTGAGGTATAATTTTTATCGGGAGACTTGGGGGAACGCTGGGTGGAAGGAAATTTGTGGCTCCTCTCTGATTCCAGAACTTTCTGTCACCGAAATGTGAGGAAAATGTGTTTTTTTAGCCAAATGTTGAGGTTTGCAAAGGATTCTGGGTAACAAAACCTCGTCAGAGCCCCACAAGTCACCCCATCTTGGATTCCCCTAGGTCTCTAATTTTAAAAAATGCACAGGTTTGGTAGGTTTCCCTAGGTGCTGGCTGAGCTAGAGGCCAAAATCTACAGGTAGGCACTTTGCAAAAAAACACCTCTGTTTTCTTTCAAAAAATGTCATGTGTGCACGTTGCGTTTTGGGGCATTTCCTGTCGCGGGCGCTAGGCCTACCCGCACAAGTGAGGTATAATTTTGATTGGGAGACTTGGGGGAACGCTGCGTGTAAGGAAATTTGTGCCTCCTCTCAGATTCCAGAACTTTCTGCCACAGAAATGTGAGGAACATATGTTTTTTATGCCAAATTTTGATGTTTGCAAAGGATTCTGGGTAACAGAACCTGGTCAGAGCCCCACAAGTCACCCCATCTTAGATTCCACTAGGTCTCTAGTTGTAAAAAATGCACAGGTTTGGTAGGTTTCCTTGGTGCCGGCTGAGCTAGAAGCCAAACTCTACAGGTAGGCACTTTGCAAAAAACACCTCTGTTTTCTTTCAAAAAATGTATTGTGTACACGTTGCGTTTTGGGGCATTTCCTGTTGTGGGCGCTAGGCCTACACACACAAGTGAGGTATCATTTTTATCGGGAGACTTGGGGGAACGCTGGGTGGAAGGAAATTTGTGTCTCCTCTCTGATTCCAGAACTTTCTGTCACCGAAATGTGAGGAAAATGTGTTTTTTTAGCCAAATTTTGAGGTTTGCAACGGGTTCTGGGTAACAGAACCTGGTCAGAGCCCCACAAGTTACCCCATCTTGGATTCCCCTAGGTCTCTAGTTGTAAAAAATGCACAGGTTTGGTAGGTTTCCCTAGGTGCCGCCTGAGCTAGAGGCCAAAATCTACAGGTAGGCACTTTGCATAAAACACCTCTGTTTTCTATTAAAAAAATGTGATGTGTCCACGTTGCGTTTTGGAGCATTTCCTGTCGCGGGCGCTAGGCCTACCCACACAAGTGAGGTATCATTTGTATCGGGAGACTTGGGGGAACGCTGCGTGGAAGGAAATTTGTGGCTCCTCTCTGATTCCAGAACATTCTGTCACCAAAATATGAGGAAAATGTGTTTTTTATGCCAAATTTTGAGGTTTGCAAAGGATTCTGGGTAACAGAACCTGGTCAGAGCCCCACAAGTCACCCCATCTTGGATTCCCCTAGGTCTCTAGTTGTAAAAAATGAACAGGTTTGGTAGGTTTCCCTATGTGCCGCCTGAGCTAGAGGCCAAAATCTACAGGTAGGCACTTTGCCAAAAACACCTCTGTTTTCTTTTCAAAAAATGTGATGTGCCCACGTTGCGTTTTGGAGCATTTCCTGTTGCGGGCGCTAGGCCTACCCACACAAGTGAGGTATCATTTTTATCGGGAGACTTGGGGGAACGCTGCGTGGAAGGAAATTTGTGGCTCCTCTCTGATTCCAGAACTTTCTGTCACCAGAATGTGAGGAAAATGTGTTTTTTTAGCCAAATTTTGAGGTTTGCAAAGGATTCTGGGTAACAGAACCTGGTCAGAGCCCCACAAGTCACCCCATCTTGGATTCCCCTAGGTCTTTAGTTGTAAAAAATGTACAGGTTTGGTAGGTTTCCCTAGGTGCCGGCTGAGCTATAGGCCAAAATCTACAGGTAGGCACTTTGCAAAAAACACCTCTGTTTTCTTTAAAAAAATGTGATGTGTGCACGTTGCATTTTGGGGCAATTCCTGTCGCGGGCGCTAGGCCTACCCACACAAGTGAGGTATCATTTTTATCGGGAGACTTGGGGGAACGCTGGGTGGAAGGAAATTTGTGGCTCCTCTCTGATTCCAGAACTTTCTGTCACCAGAATGTGAGGAAAATGTGTTTTTTTAGCCAAATTTTGAGGTTTGAAAAAGGATTCTGGGTAACAAAACCTGGTCAGAGCCCCACAAGTCACCCCATCTTGGATTCCCCTAGGTCTCTAATTTTCAAAAATGCACAGGTTTGGTAGGTTTCCCTAGGTGCTGGCTGAGCTAGAGGCCAAAATCTACAGGTAGGCACTTTGCAAAAAACACCTCTGTTTTCTTTCAAAAAATGTGATGTGTGCACGTTGCGTTTTGGGGCATTTCCTGTCGCGGGCGCTAGGCCTACCCACACAAGTGAGGTATCATTTTTATCGGGAGACTTGGGGGAACGCTGGGTGGAAGGAAATTTGTGGCTCCTCTCTGATTCCAGAACTTTCTGTCACCAAAATGTTAGGAAAATGTGTTTTTTTAGCCAAATTTTGAGGTTTGCAAAGGATTCTGGGTAACAGAACCTGGTCAGGGCCCCACAAGTCACCCCATCTTGGATTCCCCTAGGTCTTTAGTTGTAAAAAATGCACAGGTTTGGTAGGTTTCCCTAGGTGCTGGCTGAGCTAGAGGCCAAAATCTACAGGTAGGCACTTGGCAAAGAACACCTCTGTTTTCTTTCAAAAAATGTGATGTGTGCACGTTGCGTTTTGGGGCATTTCCTGTCGCGGGCGCTAGGCCTACCCGCACAAGTGAGGTATAATTTTGATCGGGAGACTTGGGGGAACGCTGGGTGGAAGGAAATTTGTGCCTCCTCTCAGATTCCAGAACTTTCTGCCACAGAAATGTGAGGAACATATGTTTTTCATGCCAAATTTTGAGGTTTGCAAAGGATTCTGGGTAACAGAACCTGGTCAGAGCCCCACAAGTCACCCCATCTTGGATTCCCCTAGGTCTCTAGTTGTAAAGAAAGCACAGGTTTGGTAGGTTTCCCTTGGTGCCGGCTGAGCTAGAAGCCAAACTCTACAGGTAGGCACTTTGCAAAAAACACCTCTGTTTTCTTTCAAAAAATGGGTTGTGTACACGTTGCGTTTTGGGGCATCTCCTGTTGTGGGCGCTAGGCCTACCCACACAAGTGAGGTATAATTTTTATCGGGAGACTTGGGGGAACGCTGGGTGGAAGGAAATTTGTGGCTCCTCTCTGATTCCAGAACTTTCTGTCACCGAAATGTGAGGAAAATGTGTTTTTTTAGCCAAATTTTGAGGTTTGCAAAGGATTCTGGGTAACAAAACCTCGTCAGAGCCCCACAAGTCACCCCATCTTGGATTCCCCTAGGTCTCTAATTTAAAAAAATGCACAGGCTTGGTAGGTTTCCCTAGGTGCTGGCTGAGCTAGAGGCCAAAATCTACAGGTAGGCACTTTGCAAAAAACACCTCTGTTTTCTTTCAAAAAATGTGATGTGTTCACGTTGCGTTTTGGGGCATTTCCTGTCGCGGGCGCTAGGCCTACCCACACAAGTGAGGTATCATTTTTATCGGGAGACTTGGGGGAACGCTGGGTGGAAGGAAATTTGTGGCTCCTCTCTGATTCCAGAACTTTCTGTCACCGAAATGTGAGGAAAATCTGTTTTTTTAGCCAAATTTTGAGGTTTGCAAAGGATTCTGGGTAACAGAACCTGGTCAGAGCCCCACAAGTCACCCCATCTTGGATTCCCCTAGGTGTTTAGTTGTAAAAAATGTACAGGTTTGGTAGGTTTCCCTAGGTGCCGGCTGAGCTAGTGGCCAAAATCTACAGGTAGGCACTTTGCAAAAAACACCTCTGTTTTCTTTCAAAAAATGTGATGTGTGCACGTTGCGTTTTGGGGCATTTCCTGTCGCGGGCGCTAGGCCTACCCGCACAAGTGAGGTATAATTTTGATCGGGAGACTTGGGGGAACGCTGGGTGGAAGGAAATTTGTGCCTCCTCTCAGATTCCAGAACTTTCTGCCACAGAAATATGAGGAACATATGTTTTTTATGCCAATTTTTGATGTTTGCAAAGGATTCTGGGTAACAGAACCTGGTCAGAGCCCCACAAGTCACCCCATCTTAGATTCCCCTAGGTCTCTAGTTGTAAAAAATGCACAGGTTTGGTAGGTTTCCCTTGGTGCCGGCTGAGCTAGAAGCCAAACTCTACAGGTAGGCACTTTGCAAAAAACACCTCTGTTTTCTTTCAAAAAATGTATTGTGTACACGTTGCGTTTTGGGGCATTTCCTGTCGCGGGCGCTAGGCCTACCCACACAAGTGAGGTATCATTTGTATCGGGAGACTTGGGGGAACGCTGCGTGGAAGGAAATTTGTGGCTCCTCTCTGATTCCAGAACATTCTGTCACCAAAATATGAGGAAAATGTGTTTTTTATGCCAAATTTTGAGGTTTGCAAAGGATTCTGGGTAACAGAACCTGGTCAGAGCCCCACAAGTCACCCCATCTTGGATTCCCCTAGGTCTCTAGTTGTAAAAAATGCACAGGTTTGGTAGGTTTCCCTATGTGCCGCCTGAGCTAGAGGCCAAAATCTACAGGTAGGCACTTTGCCAAAAACACCTCTGTTTTCTTTTCAAAAAATGTGATGTGCCCACGTTGCGTTTTGGAGCATTTCCTGTTGCGGGCGCTAGGCCTACCCACACAAGTGAGGTATCATTTTTATCGGGAGACTTGGGGGAACGCTGCGTGGAAGGAAATTTGTGGCTCCTCTCTGATTCCAGAACTTTCTGTCACCAGAATGTGAGGAAAATGTGTTTTTTTAGCCAAATTTTGAGGTTTGCAAAGGATTCTGGGTAACAGAACCTGGTCAGAGCCCCACAAGTCACCCCATCTTGGATTCCCCTAGGTCTTTAGTTGTAAAAAATGTACAGGTTTGGTAGGTTTCCCTAGGTGCCGGCTGAGCTATAGGCCAAAATCTACAGGTAGGCACTTTGCAAAAAACACCTCTGTTTTCTTTAAAAAAATGTGATGTGTGCACGTTGCATTTTGGGGCAATTCCTGTCGCGGGCGCTAGGCCTACCCACACAAGTGAGGTATCATTTTTATCGGGAGACTTGGGGGAACGCTGGGTGGAAGGAAATTTGTGGCTCCTCTCTGATTCCAGAACTTTCTGTCACCAGAATGTGAGGAAAATGTGTTTTTTTAGCCAAATTTTGAGGTTTGAAAAAGGATTCTGGGTAACAAAACCTGGTCAGAGCCCCACAAGTCACCCCATCTTGGATTCCCCTAGGTCTCTAATTTTCAAAAATGCACAGGTTTGGTAGGTTTCCCTAGGTGCTGGCTGAGCTAGAGGCCAAAATCTACAGGTAGGGACTTTGCAAAAAACACCTCTGTTTTCTTTCAAAAAATGTGATGTGTGCACGTTGCGTTTTGGGGCATTTCCTGTCGCGGGCGCTAGGCCTACCCACACAAGTGAGGTATCATTTTTATCGGGAGACTTGGGGGAACGCTGGGTGGAAGGAAATTTGTGGCTCCTCTCTGATTCCAGAACTTTCTGTCACCAAAATGTTAGGAAAATGTGTTTTTTTAGCCAAATTTTGAGGTTTGCAAAGGATTCTGGGTAACAGAACCTGGTCAGGGCCCCACAAGTCACCCCATCTTGGATTCCCCTAGGTCTTTAGTTGTAAAAAATGCACAGGTTTGGTAGGTTTCCCTAGGTGCTGGCTGAGCTAGAGGCCAAAATCTACAGGTAGGCACTTGGCAAAGAACACCTCTGTTTTCTTTCAAAAAATGTGATGTGTGCACGTTGCGTTTTGGGGCATTTCCTGTCGCGGGCGCTAGGCCTACCCGCACAAGTGAGGTATAATTTTGATCGGGAGACTTGGGGGAACGCTGGGTGGAAGGAAATTTGTGCCTCCTCTCAGATTCCAGAACTTTCTGCCACAGAAATGTGAGGAACATATGTTTTTCATGCCAAATTTTGAGGTTTGCAAAGGATTCTGGGTAACAGAACCTGGTCAGAGCCCCACAAGTCACCCCATCTTGGATTCCCCTAGGTCTCTAGTTGTAAAGAAAGCACAGGTTTGGTAGGTTTCCCTTGGTGCCGGCTGAGCTAGAAGCCAAACTCTACAGGTAGGCACTTTGCAAAAAACACCTCTGTTTTCTTTCAAAAAATGGGTTGTGTACACGTTGCGTTTTGGGGCATCTCCTGTTGTGGGCGCTAGGCCTACCCACACAAGTGAGGTATAATTTTTATCGGGAGACTTGGGGGAACGCTGGGTGGAAGGAAATTTGTGGCTCCTCTCTGATTCCAGAACTTTCTGTCACCGAAATGTGAGGAAAATGTGTTTTTTTAGCCAAATTTTGAGGTTTGCAAAGGATTCTGGGTAACAAAACCTCGTCAGAGCCCCACAAGTCACCCCATCTTGGATTCCCCTAGGTCTCTAATTTAAAAAAATGCACAGGCTTGGTAGGTTTCCCTAGGTGCTGGCTGAGCTAGAGGCCAAAATCTACAGGTAGGCACTTTGCAAAAAACACCTCTGTTTTCTTTCAAAAAATGTGATGTGTTCACGTTGCGTTTTGGGGCATTTCCTGTCGCGGGCGCTAGGCCTACCCACACAAGTGAGGTATCATTTTTATCGGGAGACTTGGGGGAACGCTGGGTGGAAGGAAATTTGTGGCTCCTCTCTGATTCCAGAACTTTCTGTCACCGAAATGTGAGGAAAATGTGTTTTTTTAGCCAAATTTTGAGGTTTGCAAAGGATTCTGGGTAACAGAACCTGGTCAGAGCCCCACAAGTCACCCCATCTTGGATTCCCCTAGGTGTTTAGTTGTAAAAAATGTACAGGTTTGGTAGGTTTCCCTAGGTGCCGGCTGAGCTAGTGGCCAAAATCTACAGGTAGGCACTTTGCAAAAAACACCTCTGTTTTCTTTCAAAAAATGTGATGTGTGCACGTTGCGTTTTGGGGCATTTCCTGTCGCGGGCGCTAGGCCTACCCGCACAAGTGAGGTATAATTTTGATCGGGAGACTTGGGGGAACGCTGGGTGGAAGGAAATTTGTGCCTCCTCTCAGATTCCAGAACTTTCTGCCACAGAAATATGAGGAACATATGTTTTTTATGCCAAATTTTGATGTTTGCAAAGGATTCTGGGTAACAGAACCTGGTCAGAGCCCCACAAGTCACCCCATCTTAGATTCCCCTAGGTCTCTAGTTGTAAAAAATGCACAGGTTTGGTAGGTTTCCCTTGGTGCCGGCTGAGCTAGAAGCCAAACTCTACAGGTAGGCACTTTGCAAAAAACACCTCTGTTTTCTTTCAAAAAATGTATTGTGTACACGTTGCGTTTTGGGGCATTTCCTGTTGTGGGCGCTAGGCCTACACACACAAGTGAGGTATCATTTTTATCGGGAGACTTGGGGGAACGCTGGGTGGAAGGAAATTTGTGTCTCCTCTCTGATTCCAGAACTTTCTGTCACCGAAATGTGAGGAAAATGTGTTTTTTTAGCCAAATTTTGAGGTTTGCAACGGGTTCTGGGTAACAGAACCTGGTCAGAGCCCCACAAGTTACCCCATCTTGGATTCCCCTAGGTCTCTAGTTGTAAAAAATGCACAGGTTTGGTAGGTTTCCCTAGGTGCCGCCTGAGCTAGAGGCCAAAATCTACAGGTAGGCACTTTGCATAAAACACCTCTGTTTTCTTTTAAAAAAATGTGATGTGTCCACGTTGCGTTTTGGAGCATTTCCTGTCGCGGGCGCTAGGCCTACCCACACAAGTGAGGTATCATTTGTATCGGGAGACTTGGGGGAACGCTGCGTGGAAGGAAATTTGTGGCTCCTCTCTGATTCCAGAACATTCTGTCACCAAAATATGAGGAAAATGTGTTTTTTATGCCAAATTTTGAGGTTTGCAAAGGATTCTGGGTAACAGAACCTGGTCAGAGCCCCACAAGTCACCCCATCTTGGATTCCCCTAGGTCTCTAGTTGTAAAAAATGCACAGGTTTGGTAGGTTTCCCTAGGTGCCGCCTGAGCTAGAGGCCAAAATCTACAGGTAGGCACTTTGCCAAAAACACCTCTGTTTTCTTTTAAAAAAATGTGATGTGTCCACGTTGCGTTTTGGAGCATTTCCTGTTGCGGGCGCTAGGCCTACCCACACAAGTGAGGTATCATTTTTATCGGGAGACTTGGGGGAACGCTGCGTGGATGGAAATTTGTGGCTCCTCTCTGATTCCAGAACTTTCTGTCACCAAAATGTGAGGAAAATGTGTTTTTTATGCCAAATTTTGAGGTTTGAAAAGGATTCTGGGTAACAGAACCTGGTCAGAGCCCCACAAGTCACCCCATCTTGGATTCCCCTAGGTCTCTAGTTTTCAATAATGCACAGGTTTGGTAGGTTTCCCTAGGTGCCGGCTGAGCTAGAGGCCAAAATCTACAGGTAGGCACTATGCAAAAAACACCTCAGTTTTCTTTAAAAAAATGTGATGTGTGCACTTTGCGTTTTGGGGCATTTCCTGTCGCGGGCGCTGGGCCTACCCACACAAGTGAGGTATCATTTTTATCGGGAGACTTGAGGGAACGCTGGGTGGAATGAAATTTGTGGCTCCTCTCTGATTCCAGAACTTTCTGTCACCAAAATGTGAGGAAAATGTGTTTTTTTAGCCAAATTTTGAGGTTTGCAAAGGATTCTGGGTAACAAAACCTGGTCAGAGCCCCACAAGTCACCCCATCTTGGATTCCCCTAGGTCTCTAATTTTCAAAAATGCACAGGTTTGGTAGGTTTCCCTAGGTGCTGGCTGAGCTAGAGGCCAAAATCTACAGGTAGGCATTTTGCAAAAAACACCTCTGTTTTCTTTAAAAAAATGTGATGTGTGCACGTTGCATTTTGGGGCATTTCCTGTTGCGGGCGCTAGGCCTACCCACACAAGTGAGGTATCATTTTTATCGGGAGACTTGGGGGAACGCTGGGTGGAAGGAAATTTGTGGCTCCTCTCTATTTCCAGAACTTTATGTCACCGAAATGTGAGGAAAATGTGTTTTTTTAGCCAAATTTTGAGGTTTGCAAAGGATTCTGGGTAACAGAACCTGGTCAGAGCCCCACAAGTCACCCCATCTTGGATTCCCCTAGGTCTTTAGTTGTAAAAAATGCACAGGTTTGGTAGGTTTCCCTAGGTGCCGGCTGAGCTAGAGGCCAAAATCTACAGGTAGGCACTTTTAGAAAAACAGCTCTGTTTTCTTTAAAAAAATGTGATGTGTGCACGTTGCATTTTGGGGCATTTCCTGTCACAGGTGCTAGGCCTACCCACACAAGTGAGGTATCATTGTTATCGGGAGACTTGGGGGAACGCTGGGTGTAAGGAAATTTGTGGCTCCTCTCTGATTCCAGAACTTTCTGTCACCAAAATGTGAGGAAAATGTGTTTTTTATGCCAAATTTAGAGGTTTGCAAAGGATTCTGGGTAACAGAACCTGGTCAGAGTCCCACAAGTCACCCCATCTTGGATTCCCCTAGGTCTCTAGTTTTCAATAATGCACAGGTTTGGTAGTTTTCCCTAGGTGCCGGCTGAGCTAGAGGCCAAAATCTACAGGTAGGCACTTTGCAAAAAACACCTCTGTTTTCTTTCAAAAAAGGTGATGAGTGCACATTGCGTTTTGGGGCATTTCCTTAAGCGGGCGCTAGGCCTACCCACACAAGTGAGGTATAATTTTTATCGGGAGACTTGGGGGAACGCTGGGTGGAAGGAAATTTGTGGCTCCTCTCTGATTCCAGAACTTTCTGTCACCAAAATGTGAGGAAAAATGTGTTTTTTTAGCCAAATTTTGAGGTTTGCAAAGGATTCTGGGTAACAAAACCTGGTCAGAGCCCCAAAAGTCACCCCATCTTGGATTCCCCTAGGTCTCTAATTTTCAAAAATGCACAGGTTTGGTAGGTTTCCCTAGGTGCTGGCTGAGCTAGAGGCCAAAATCTACAGGTAGGCACTTTGTAAAAAACACCTCTGTTTTCTTTAAAAAAATGTGATGTGTGCACGTTGCGTTTTGGGGCATTTCCTGTCGCGGGCGCTAGGCCTACCCACACAAGTGAGGTATCATTTTTATCGGGAGACTTGGGGGAACGCTGGGTGGAAGGAAATTTGTGGCTCCTCTCTGATTCCAGAACTTTCTGTCACCAAAATGTTAGGAAAATGTGTTTTTTTAGCCAAATTTTGAGGTTTGCAAAGGATTCTGGGTAACAGAACCTGGTCAGGGCCCCACAAGTCACCCCATCTTGGATTCCCCTAGGTCTTTAGTTGTAAAAAATGCACAGGTTTGGTAGGTTTCCCTAGGTGCCGGCTGAGCTAGAGGCCAAAATCTACAAGTTTTCACTTTGCAAAAAACACCTCTGTTTTCTATCAAAAAATGTGATGTGTGCACGTTGCGTTTTGGGGCATTTCCTGTCGCGGGCGCTAGGCCTACCCGCACAAGTGAGGTATAATTTTGATCGGGAGACTTGGGGGAACGCTGGGTGGAAGGAAATTTGTGCCTCCTCTCAGATTCCAGAACTTTCTGCCACAGAAATGTGAGGAACATATGTTTTTCATGCCAAATTTTGAGGTTTGCAAAGGATTCTGGGTAACAGAACCTGGTCAGAGCCCCACAAGTCACCCCATCTTGGATTCCCCTAGTTCTCTAGTTGTAAAAAATGCACAGGTTTGGTAGGTTTCCCTTGGTGCTAGCTGAGCTAGAAGCCAAACTCTACAGGTAGGCACTTTGCAAAAAACACCTCTGTTTTCTTTCAAAAAATGGGTTGTGTACACGTTGCGTTTTGGGGCATTTCCTGTGGTGGGCGCTAGGCCTACCCACACAAGTGAGGTATCATTTTTATTGGGAGACTTGGGGGAACGCTGGGTGGAAGGAAATTTGTGGCTCCTCTGTGATTCCAGAACTTTCTGTCACCGAAATGTGAGGAAAATGTGTTTTTTTAGCCAGATTTTGAGGTTTGCAAAGGATTCTGGGTAACAGAACCTGGTCAGAGCCCCACAAGTCACCCCATCTTGGATTCCCCTAGGTCTTTAGTTGTAAAAAATGCACAGGTTTGGTAGGTTTCCCTAGGTGCCGGCTGAGCTAGAGGCCAAAATCTACAGGTAGGCACTTTTAGAAAAACAGCTCTGTTTTCTGTCAAAAAATGGGATGTGTCCACGTTGTGCTTTGGGGCATTTCCTGTCACGGGTGCTAGGCCTACCCACACAAGTGAGGTATCATTGTTATCGGGAGACTAGGGGGAACGCTGGGTGTAACGAAATTTGTGGCTCCTCTCTGATTCCAGAACTTTCTGTCACCAAAATGTGAGGAAAATGTGTTTTTTACGCCAAATTTAGAGGTTTGCAAAGGATTCGGGGTAACAGAACCTGGTCAGAGTCCCACAAGTCACCCCATCTTGGATTCCCCTAGGTCTCTAGTTTTCAATAATGCACAGGTTTGGTAGTTTTCCCTAGGTGCCGGCTGAGCTAGAGGCCAAAATCTACAGGTAGGCACTTTGCAAAAAACACCTCTGTTTTCTTTAAAAAAATGTGATGTGTGCACATTGCGTTTTGGGGCATTTCCTTTCGCGGGCGCTAGGCCTACCCACACAAGTGAGGTATAATTTTTATCGGGAGACTTGGGGGAACGCTGGGTGGAAGGAAATTTGTGGCTCCTCTCTGATTCCAGAACTTTCTGTCACCAAAATGTGAGGAAAAATGTGTTTTTTTACCCAAATTTTGAGGTTTGCAAAGGATTCTGGGTAACAAAACCTGGTCAGAGCCCCAAAAGTCACCCCATCTTGGATTCCCCTAGGTCTCTAATTTTCAAAAATGCACAGGTTTGGTAGGTTTCCCTAGGTGCTGGCTGAGCTAGAGGCCAAAATCTACAGGTAGGCACTTTGTAAAAAACACCTCTGTTTTCTTTCAAAAAATGTGATGTGTGCACGTTGCGTTTTGGGGCATTTCCTGTTGCGGGCGCTAGGCCTACCGACACAAGTGAGGTATCATTTTTATCGGGAGACTTGGGGGAACGCTGGGTGGAAGGAAATTTGTGGCTCCTCTCTGATTCCAGAACTTTCTGTCACCAAAATGTTAGGAAAATGTGTTTTTTTAGCCAAATTTTGAGGTTTGCAAAGGATTCTGGGTAACAGAACCTGGTCAGGGCCCCACAAGTCACCCCATCTTGGATTCCCCTAGGTCTTTAGTTGTAAAAAATGCACAGGTTTGGTAGGTTTCCCTAGGTGCCGGCTGAGCTAGAGGCCAAAATCTACAGGTAGGCACTTTGCAAAAAACACCTCTGTTTTCTATCAAAAAATGTGATGTGTGCACGTTGCGTTTTGGGGCATTTCCTGTCGCGGGCGCTAGGCCTACCCGCACAAGTGAGGTATAATTTTGATCGGGAGACTTGGGGGAACGCTGGGTGGAAGGAAATTTGTGCCTCCTCTCAGATTCCAGAACTTTCTGCCACAGAAATGTGAGGAACATATGTTTTTCATGCCAAATTTTGAGGTTTGCAAAGGATTCTGGGTAACAGAACCTGGTCAGAGCCCCACAAGTCACCCCATCTTGGATTCCCCTAGGTCTCTAGTTGTAAAAAATGCACAGGTTTGGTAGGTTTCCCTTGGTGCTAGCTGAGCTAGAAGCCAAACTCTACAGGTAGGCACTTTGCAAAAAACACCTCTGTTTTCTTTCCAAAAAAGGGTTGTGTACACGTTGCGTTTTGGGGCATTTCCTGTGGTGGGCGCTAGGCCTACCCACACAAGTGAGGTATCATTTTTATTGGGAGACTTGGGGGAACGCTGGGTGGAAGGAAATTTGTGGCTCCTCTGTGATTCCAGAACTTTCTGTCACCGAAATGTGAGGAAAATGTGTTTTTTTAGCCAAATTTTGAGGTTTGCAAAGGATTCTGGGTAACAGAACCTGGTCAGAGCCCCACAAGTCACCCCATCTTGGATTCCCCTAGGTCTTTAGTTGTAAAAAATGAACAGGTTTGGTAGGTTTCCCTAGGTGCCGGCTGAGCTAGAGGCCAAAATCTACAGGTAGGCACTTTGCAAAAAACACCTCTGTTTTCTTTCAAAAAATGTGATGTGTGCACGTTGCGTTTTGGGGCATTTCCTGTCGCGGGCGCTAGGCCTACCCGCACAAGTGAGGTATAATTTTGATCGGGAGACTTGGGGGAACGCTGGGTGGAAGGAAATTTGTGCCTCCTCTCAGATTCCAGAACTTTCTGCCACAGAAATGTGAGGAACATATGTTTTTTATGCCAAATTTTGAGGTTTGCAAAGGATTCTGGGTAACAGAACCTGGTCAGAGCCCCACAAGTCACCCCATCTTGGATATCCCTAGGTCTCTAGTTGTAAAAAATGCACAGGTTTGGTAGGTTTCCCTTGGTGCCGGCTGAGCTAGAAGCCAAACTCTACAGGTAGGCACTTTGCAAAAAACACCTCTGTTTTCTTTCAAAAAATGGGTTGTGTACACGTTGCGTTTTGGGGTATTTCCTGTTGTGGGCGCTAGGCCTACACACACAAGTGAGGTATCATTTTTATCGGGAGACTTGGGGGAACGCTGGGTGGAAGGAAATTTGTGGCTCCTCTCTGATTCCAGAACTTTCTGTCACTGAAATGTGAGGAAAATGTGTTTATTTAGCCAAATTTTGAGGTTTGCAACGGGTTCTGGGTAACAGAACCTGGTCAGAGCCCCACAAGTCACCCCATCTTGGATTCCCCTAGGTCTCTAGTTGTAAAAAATGCACAGGTTTGGTAGGTTTCCCTAGGTGCCGCCTGAGCTAGAGGCCAAAATCTACAGGTAGGCACTTTGCATAAAACACCTCTGTTTTCTTTTAAAAAAATGTGATGTGTCCACGTTGCGTTTTGGAGCATTTCCTGTCGCGGGCGCTAGGCCTACCCACACAAGTGAGGTATCATTTGTATCGGTAGACTTGGGGGAACGCTGGGTGGAAGGAAATTTGTGGCTCCTCTCTGATTCCAGAACTTTCTGTCACCAAAATATGAGGAAAATTTGTTTTTTATGCCAAATTTTGAGGTTTGCAAAGGATTCTGGGTAACAGAACCTGGTCAGAGCCCCACAAGTCACCCCATTTTGGATTTCCCTAGGTCTCTAGTTTTCAGAAATGCACAGGTTTGGTAGGTTTCCCTAGGTGCCGGCTGAGCTAGAGGCCAAAATCTACAGCTAGGCACTTTGCAAAAAACACCTGTTTTCTTTAAAAAATTTGATGTGTGCACGTTGCGTTTTGGGGCATTTCCTGTCGCGTGCGCTAGGCCTACCCACACAAGTGAGGTATCATTTTTATCTGGAGACTTGGGGGAAAGCTGGTTGGAAGGAAATTTGCGGCTCCTCTCTGATTCCAGAACTTTCTGTCACCAAAATGTGAGGAAAATGTGTTTTTTTAGCCAAATTTTGAGGTTTGCAAAGGATTCTGGGTAACAAAGCCTGGTCAGAGCCCCACAAGTCACCCCATCTTGGATTCCCCTAGGTCTCTAATTGTCAAAAATGCACAGGTCTGGTAGGTTTCCCTAGGTGCCGGCTGAGCTAGAGGCCAAAATCTACGGGTAGGCACTTTGCAAAAAACACCTCTGTTTTCTTTAAAAAAATGTGATGTGTGCACGTTGCATTTTGGGGCAATTCCTGTCGCGGGCGCTAGGCCTACCCACACAAGTGAGGTATCATTTTTATCGGGAGACTTGGGGGAACGCTGGGTGGAAGGAAATTTGTGGCTCCTCTCTGATTCCAGAACTTTCTGTCACCAGAATGTGAGGAAAATGTGTTTTTTATGCCAAATTTTGAGGTTTGGAAAGGATTCTGGGTAACAGAACCTGGTCAGAGCCCCACAAGTCACCCCATTTTGGATTTCCCTAGGTCTCTAGTTTTCAGAAATGCACAGGTTTGGTAGGTTTCCCTAGGTGCCGGCTGAGCTAGAGGCCAAAATCTACAGCTAGGCACTTTGCAAAAAACTCCTGTTTCCTTTAAAAAATGTGATGTGTGCACGTTGCGTTTTGGGGCATATCCTGTCGCGGGCGCTAGGCCTACCCACACAAGTGAGGTATCATTTTTATCTGGAGACTTGGGGGAAAGCTGGGTGGAAGGAAATTTGCGGCTCCTCTCTGATTCCAGAACTTTCTGTCACCAAAATGTGAGGAAAATGTGTTTTTTTAGCCAAATTTTGAGGTTTGCAAAGGATTCTGGGTAACAAAGCCTGGTCAGAGCCCCACAAGTCACCCCATATTGGATTCCCCTAGGTCTCTAATTTTCAAAAATGCACAGGTTTGGTAGGTTTCCCTAGGTGCCGGCTGAGCTAGAGGCCAAAATCTACAGGTAGGCACTTTGCAAAAAACACCTCTGTTTTCTTTCAAAAAATGTGATGTGTGATCGTTGCGTTTTGGGGCATTTCCTGTCGCGGGCGCTAGGCCTACCCACACAAGTGAGGTATCATTTTTCTCGGTAGACTTGGTGGAACGCTGGGTGGAAGGAAATTTGTGGCTCCTCTCTGATTCCAGAACTTTCTGTCACCGAAATGTGAGGAAAATGTGTTTTTTTAGCCACATTTTGAGGTTTGCAAAGGATTCTGGGTAACAGAACCTGGTCAGAGCCCCACAAGTCACCCCATCTTGGATTCCCCTAGGTCTTTAGTTGTAAAAAATGCACAGGTTTGGTAGGTTTCCCTAGGTGCCGGCTGAGCTATAGGCCAAAATCTACAGGTAGGCACTTTGCAAAAAACACCTCTGTTTTCTTTAAAAAAATGTGATGTGTGCACGTTGCATTTTGGGGCAATTCCTTTCGCGGGCGCTAGGCCTACCCACACAAGTGAGGTATCATTTTTATCGGGAGACTTGGGGAAACGCTGGGTGGAAGGAAATTTGTGGCTCCTCTCTGATTCCAGAACTTTCTGTCACCAAAATGTGAGGAAAATGTGTTTTTTTAGCCAAATTTTGAGGTTTGCAAAGGATTCTGGGTAACAAAACCTGGTCAGAGCCCCACAAGTCACCCCATCTTGGATTCCCCTAGGTCTCTAATTTTAAAAAATGCACAGGTTTGGTAGGTTTCCCTAGGTGCTGGCTGAGCTAGAGGCCAAAATCTACAGGTATGCACTTTGCAAAAAACACCTCTGTTTTCTTTCAAAAAATGTGATGTGTGCACGTTGCGTTTTGGGGCATTTCCTGTCGCGGGCGCTAGGCCTACCCACACAAGTGAGGTATCATTTTTATCGGGAGACTTGGGGGAACGCTGGGTGGAAGGAAATTTGTGGCTCCTCTCTGATTCCAGAACTTTCTGTCACCAAAATGTTAGGAAAATGTGTTTTTTTAGCCAAATTTTGAGGTTTGCAAAGGATTCTGGGTAACAGAACCTGGTCAGGGCCCCACAAGTCACCCCATCTTGGATTCCCCTAGGTCTTTAGTTGTAAAAAATGCACAGGTTTGGTAGGTTTCCCTAGGTGCCGGCTGAGCTAGAGGCCAAAATCTACAGGTAGGCACTTTGCAAAGAACACCTCTGTTTTCTTTCAAAAAATGTGATGTGTGCACGTTGCGTTTTGGGGCATTTCCTGTCACGGGCGCTAGGCCTACCCGCACAAGTGAGGTATAATTTTGATCGGGAGACTTGGGGGAACGCTGGGTGGAAGGAAATTTGTGCCTCCTCTCAGATTCCAGAACTTTCTGCCACAGAAATGTGAGGAACATATGTTTTTCATGCCAAATTTTGAGGTTTGCAAAGGATTCTGGGTAACAGAACCTGGTCAGAGCCCCACAAGTCACCCCATCTTGGATTCCCCTAGGTCTCTAGTTGTAAAGAAATCACAGGTTTGGTAGGTTTCCCTTGGTGCCGGCTGAGCTAGAAGCCAAACTCTACAGGTAGGCACTTTGCAAAAAACACCTCTGTTTTCTTTCAAAAAATGGGTTGTGTACACGTTGCGTTTTGGGGCATTTCCTGTTGTGGGCGCTAGGCCTACCCACACAAGTGAGGTATCATTTTTATCGGGAGACTTGGGGGAACGCTGGGTGGAAGGAAATTTGTGGCTCCTCTCTGATTCCAGAACTTTCTGTCACCGAAATGTGAGGAAAATGTGTTTTTTTAGCCAAATTTTGAGGTTTGCAAAGGATTCTGGGTAACAAAACCTGGTCAGAGCCCCACAAGTCACCCCATCTTGGATTCCCCTAGGTCTCTAATTTTCAAAAATGCACAGGTTTGGCAGGTTTCCCTAGGTGCTGGCTGAGCTAGAGGCCAAAATCTACAGGTAGGCACTTTGGAAAAAACAACTCTGTTTTCTTTCAAAAAATGTGATGTGTGCACGTTGCGTTTTGGGGCATTTCCTGTTGCGGGCGCTAGGCCTACCCACACAAGTGAGGTATCATTTTTATCGGGAGACTTGGGGGAACGCTGGGTGGAAGGAAATTTGTGGCTCCTCTCTGATTCCAGAACTTTCTGTCACCAAAATGTGAGGAAAATGTGTTTTTTAGCCAAATTTTGAGGTTTGCAAAGGATTCTGGGTAACAGAACCTGGTCAGAGCCCCACAAGTCACCCCATCTTGGATTCCCCTAGGTCTTTAGTTGTAAAAAATGCACAGGTTTGGTAGGTTTCCCTAGGTGCCGGCTGAGCTAGAGGCCAAAATCTACAGGTAGGCACTTTGCAAAAAACACCTCTGTTTTCTTTCAAAAAATGTGATGTGTGCACGTTGCGTTTTGGGGCATTTCCTGTCGCGGGCGCTAGGCCTACCCGCACAAGTGAGGTATAATTTTGATCGGGAGACTTGGGGGAACGCTGGGTGGAAGGAAATTTGTGCCTCCTCTCAGATTCCAGAACTTTCTGCCACAGAAATGTGAGGAACATATGTTTTTCATGCCAAATTTTGAGGTTTGCAAAGGATTCTGGGTAACAGAACCTGGTCAGAGCCCCACAAGTCACCCCATCTTGGATTCCCCTAGGTCTCTAGTTGTAAAGAAATCACAGGTTTGGTAGGTTTCCCTTGGTGCCGGCTGAGCTAGAAGCCAAACTCTACAGGTAGGCACTTTGCAAAAAACACCTCTGTTTTCTTTAAAAAAATGGGTTGTGTACACGTTGCGTTTTGGGGCATTTCCTGTTGTGGGCGCTAGGCCTACCCACACAAGTGAGGTATCATTTTTATCGGGAGACTTGGGGGAACGCTGGGTGGAAGGAAATTTGTGGCTCCTCTCTGATTCCAGAACTTTCTGTCACCGAAATGTGAGGAAAATGTGTTTTTTTAGCCAAATTTTGAGGTTTGCAAAGGATTCTGGGTAACAAAACCTGGTCAGAGCCCCACAAGTCACCCCATCTTGGATTCCCCTAGGTCTCTAATTTTCAAAAATGCACAGGTTTGGCAGGTTTCCCTAGGTGCTGGCTGAGCTAGAGGCCAAAATCTACAGGTAGGCACTTTGGAAAAAACAACTCTGTTTTCTTTCAAAAAATGTGATGTGTGCACGTTGCGTTTTGGGGCATTTCCTGTCGCGGGCGCTAGGCCTACCCACACAAGTGAGGTATCATTTTTATCGGGAGACTTGGGGGAACGCTGGGTGGAAGGAAATTTGTGGCTCCTCTCTGATTCCAGAACTTTCTGTCACCAAAATGTGAGGAAAATGTGTTTTTTAGCCAAATTTTGAGGTTTGCAAAGGATTCTGGGTAACAGAACCTGGTCAGAGCCCCACAAGTCACCCCATCTTGGATTCCCCTAGGTCTTTAGTTGTAAAAAATGCACAGGTTTGGTAGGTTTCCCTAGGTGCCGGCTGAGCTAGAGGCCAAAATCTACAGGTAGGCACTTTGCAAAAAACACCTCTGTTTTCTTTCAAAAAATGTGATGTGTGCACGTTGCGTTTTGGTGCATTTCCTGTCGCGGGCGCTAGGCCTACCCGCACAAGTGAGGTATAATTTTGATCGGGAGACTTGGGGGAACGCTGGGTGGAAGGAAATTTGTGCCTCCTCTCAGATTCCAGAACTTTCTGCCACAGAAATGTGAGGAACATATGTTTTTCATGCCAAATTTTGAGGTTTGCAAAGGATTCTGGGTAACATAACCTGGTCAGAGCCCCACAAGTCACCCCATCTTGGATTCCCCTAGGTCTCTAGTTGTAAAGAAAGCACAGGTTTGGTAGGTTTCCCTTGGTGCCGGCTGAGCTAGAAGCCAAACTCTACAGGTAGGCACTTTGCAAAAAACACCTCTGTTTTCTTTAAAAAAATGGGTTGTGTACACGTTGCGTTTTGGGGCATTTCCTGTTGTGGGCGCTAGGCCTACCCACACAAGTGAGGTATCATTTTTATCGGGAGACTTGGGGGAACGCTGGGTGGAAGGAAATTTGTGGCTCCTCTCTGATTCCAGAACTTTCTGTCACCGAAATGTGAGGAAAATGTGTTTTTTTAGCCAAATTTTGAGGTTTGCAAAGGATTCTGGGTAACAAAACCTGGTCAGAGCCCCACAAGTCACCCCATCTTGGATTCCCCTAGGTCTCTAATTTTCAAAAATGCACAGGTTTGGCAGGTTTCCCTAGGTGCTGGCTGAGCTAGAGGCCAAAATCTACAGGTAGGCACTTTGGAAAAAACAACTCTGTTTTCTTTAAAAAAATGTGATGTGTGCACGTTGCGTTTTGGGGCATTTCCTGTCGCGGGCGCTAGGCCTACCCACACAAGTGAGGTATCATTTTTATCGGGAGACTTGGGGGAACGCTGGGTGGAAGGAAATTTGTGGCTCCTCTCTGATTCCAGAACTTTCTGTCACCAAAATGTGAGGAAAATGTGTTTTTTTAGCCAAATTTTGAGGTTTGCAAAGGATTCTGGGTAACAGAACTGGTCAGAGCCCCACAAGTCACCCCATCTTGGATTCCCCTAGGTCTTTAGTTGTAAAAAATGCACAGGTTTGGTAGGTTTCCCTAGGTGCCGGCTGAGCTAGAGGCCAAAATCTACAGGTAGGCACTTTGCAAAAAACACCTCTGTTTTCTTTCAAAAAATGTGATGTGTGCACGTTGCGTTTTGGGGCATTTCCTGTCGCGGGCACTAGGCCTACCCGCACAAGTGAGGTATAATTTTGATCAGGAGACTTGGGGGAACGCTGGGTGGAAGGAAATTTGTGCCTCCTCTCAGATTCCAGAACTTTCTGCCACAGAAATGTGAGGAACATATGTTTTTTATGCCAAATTTTGAGGTTTGCAAAGGATTCTGGGTAACAGAACCTGGTCAGAGCCCCACAAGTCACCCCATCTTAGATTCCCCTAGGTCTCTAGTTGTAAAAAATGCACAGGTTTGGTAGTTTTCCCTTGGTGCCGGCTGAGCTAGAAGGCAAACTCTACAGGTAGGCACTTTGCAAAAAACACCTCTGTTTTCTTTAAAAAAATGTGATGTGTGCACGTTGCGTTTTGGGGCAATTCCTGTTGCGGGCGCTAGGCCTACCCACACAAGTGAGGTATCATTTTTATCGGTAGACTTGGGGGAACGCAGGGTGGAAGGAAATTTGTGGCTCCTCTCTGATTCCAGAACTTTCTGTCACCGAAATGTGAGGAAAATGTGTTTTTTTAGCCAAATTTTCAGGTTTGCAAAGGATTCTGGGTAACAGAACCTGGTCAGAGCCCCACAAGTCACCCCATCTTGGATTCCCCTAGGTCTTTAGTTGTAAAAAATGCACAGGTTTGGTAGGTTTCCCTAGGTGCCGGCTGAGCTATAGGCCAAAATCTACGGGTAGGCACTTTGCAAAAAACACCTCTGTTTTCTTTAAAAAAATGTGATGTGTGCACGTTGCAGTTTGGGGCAATTCCTGTCGCGGGCGCTAGGCCTACCCACACAAGTGAGGTATCATTTTTATCGGGAGACTTGGGGGAACGCTGGGTGGAAGGAAATTTGTGGCTCCTCTCTGATTCCAGAACTTTCTGTCACCAGAATGTGAGGAAAATGTGTTTTTTATGCCAAATTTTGAGGTTTGGAAAGGATTCTGGGTAACAGAACCTGGTCAGAGCCCCACAAGTCACCCCATTTTGGATTTCCCTAGGTCTCTAGTTTTCAGAAATGCACAGGTTTGGTAGGTTTCCCTAGGTGCCGGCTGAGCTAGAGGCCAAAAACTACAGCTAGGCACTTTGCAAAAAACACCTGTTTTCTTTAAAAAATGTGATGTGTGCACGTTGCGTTTTGGGGCATTTCCTGTCGCGGGCGCTAGGCCTACCCACACAAGTGAGGTATCATTTTTATCTGGAGACTTGGGGGAAAGCTGGGTGGAAGGAAATTTGCGGCTCCTCTCTGATTCCAGAACTTTCTGTCACCAAAATGTGAGGAAAATGTGTTTTTTTAGCCAAATTTTGAGGTTTGCAAAGGATTCTGGGTAACAAAGCCTGGTCAGAGCCCCACAAGTCACCCCATCTTGGATTCCCCTAGGTCTCTAATTTTTCAAAAATGCACAGGTCTGGTAGGTTTCCCTAGGTGCCGGCTGAGCTAGAGGCCAAAATCTACAGGTAGGGACTTTGCAAAAAACACCTCTGTTTTCTTTCAAAAAATGGGTTGTGTACACGTTGCGTTTTGGGGTATTTCCTGTTGTGGGCGCTAGGCCTACACACACAAGTGAGGTATCATTTTTATCGGGAGACTTGGGGGAACGCTGGGTGGAAGGAAATTTGTGGCTCCTCTCTGATTCCACAACTTTCTGTCACTGAAATGTGAGGAAAATGTGTTTATTTAGCCAAATTTTGAGGTTTGCAACGGGTTCTGGGTAACAGAACCTGGTCAGAGCCCCACAAGTCACCCCATCTTGGATTCCCCTAGGTCTCTAGTTGTAAAAAATGCACAGGGATGGTAGGTTTCCCTAGGTGCCGCCTGAGCTAGAGGCCAAAATCTACAGGTAGGCACTTTGCATAAAACACCTCTGTTTTCTTTTAAAAAAATGTGATGTGTCCACGGTGCGTTTTGGAGCATTTCCTGTCGCGGGCGCTAGGCCTACCCACACAAGTGAGGTATCATTTGTATCGGTAGACTTGGGGGAACGCTGGGTGGAAGGAAATGTGTGGCTCCTCTCTGATTCCAGAACTTTCTGTCACCAAAATATGAGGAAAATGTGTTTTTTATGCCAAATTTTGAGGTTTGCAAAGGATTCTGGGTAACAGAACCTGGTCAGAGCCCCACAAGTCACCCCATTTTGGATTTCCCTAGGTCTCTAGTTTTCAGAAATGCACAGGTTTGGTAGGTTTCCCTAGGTGCCGGCTGAGCTAGAGGCCAAAATCTACAGCTAGGCACTTTGCAAAAAACACCTGTTTTCTTTAAAAAATGTGATGTGTGCACGTTGCGTTTTGGGGCATTTCCTGTCGCGGGCGCTAGGCCTACCCACACAAGTGAGGTATCATTTTTATCTGGAGACTTGGGGGAAAGCTGGGTGGAAGGAAATTTGCGGCTCCTCTCTGATTCCAGAACTTTCTGTCACCAAAATGTGAGGAAAATGTGTTTTTTTAGCCAAATTTTGAGGTTTGCAAAGGATTCTGGGTAACAAAGCCTGGTCAGAGCCCCACAAGTCACCCCATATTGGATTCCCCTAGGTCTCTAATTTTCAAAAATGCACAGGTTTGGTAGGTTTCCCTAGGTGCCGGCTGAGCTAGAGGCCAAAATCTACAGGTAGGCACTTTGCAAAAAACACCTCTGTTTTCTTTCAAAAAATGTGATGTGTGATCGTTGCGTTTTGGGGCATTTCCTGTCGCGGGCGCTAGGCCTACCCACACAAGTGAGGTATCATTTTTATCGGTAGACTTGGTGGAACGCTGGGTGGAAGGAAATTTGTGGCTCCTCTCTGATTCCAGAACTTTCTGTCACCGAAATGTGAGGAAAATGTGTTTTTTTAGCCACATTTTGAGGTTTGCAAAGGATTCTGGGTAACAGAACCTGGTCAGAGCCCCACAAGTCACCCCATCTTGGATTCCCCTAGGTCTTTAGTTGTAAAAAATGCACAGGTTTGGTAGGTTTCCCTAGGTGCCGGCTGAGCTATAGGCCAAAATCTACAGGTAGGCACTTTGCAAAAAACACCTCTGTTTTCTTTAAAAAAAATGTGATGTGTGCACGTTGCATTTTGGGGCAATTCCTTTCGCGGGCGCTAGGCCTACCCACACAAGTGAGGTATCATTTTTATCGGGAGACTTGGGGAAACGCTGGGTGGAAGGAAATTTGTGGCTCCTCTCTGATTCCAGAACTTTCTGTCACCAAAATGTGAGGAAAATGTGTTTTTTTAGCCAAATTTTGAGGTTTGCAAAGGATTCTGGGTAACAAAACCTGGTCAGAGCCCCACAAGTCACCCCATCTTGGATTCCCCTAGGTCTCTAATTTTAAAAAATGCACAGGTTTGGTAGGTTTCCCTAGGTGCTGGCTGAGCTAGAGGCCAAAATCTACAGGTAGGCACTTTGCAAAAAACACCTCTGTTTTCTTTCAAAAAATGTGATGTGTGCACGTTGCGTTTTGGGGCATTTCCTGTCGCGGGCGCTAGGCCTACCCACACAAGTGAGGTATCATTTTTATCGGGAGACTTGGGGGAACGCTGGGTGGAAGGAAATTTGTGGCTCCTCTCTGATTCCAGAACTTTCTGTCACCAAAATGTTAGGAAAATGTGTTTTTTTAGCCAAATTTTGAGGTTTGCAAAGGATTCTGGGTAACAGAACCTGGTCAGGGCCCCACAAGTCACCCCATCTTGGATTCCCCTAGGTCTTTAGTTGTAAAAAATGCACAGGTTTGGTAGGTTTCCCTAGGTGCCGGCTGAGCTAGAGGCCAAAATCTACAGGTAGGCACTTTGCAAAGAACACCTCTGTTTTCTTTCAAAAAATGTGATGTGTGCATGTTGCGTTTTGGGGCATTTCCTGTCGCGGGCGCTAGGCCTACCCGCACAAGTGAGGTATAATTTTGATCGGGAGACTTGGGGGAACGCTGGGTGGAAGGAAATTTGTGCCTCCTCTCAGATTCCAGAACTTTCTGCCACAGAAATGTGAGGAACATATGTTTTTCATGCCAAATTTTGAGGTTTGCAAAGGATTCTGGGTAACAGAACCTGGTCAGAGCCCCACAAGTCACCCCATCTTGGATTCCCCTAGGTCTCTAGTTGTAAAGAAAGCACAGGTTTGGTAGGTTTCCCTTGGTGCCGGCTGAGCTAGAAGCCAAACTCTACAGGTAGGCACTTTGCAAAAAACACCTCTGTTTTCTTTAAAAAAATGGGTTGTGTACACGTTGCGTTTTGGGGCATTTCCTGTTGTGGGCGCTAGGCCTACCCACACAAGTGAGGTATCATTTTTATCGGGAGACTTGGGGGAACGCTGGGTGGAAGGAAATTTGTGGCTCCTCTCTGATTCCAGAACTTTCTGTCACCGAAATGTGAGGAAAATGTGTTTTTTTAGCCAAATTTTGAGGTTTGCAAAGGATTCTGGGTAACAAAACCTGGTCAGAGCCCCACAAGTCACCCCATCTTGGAATCCCCTAGGTCTCTAATTTTCAAAAATGCACAGGTTTGGCAGGTTTCCCTAGGTGCTGGCTGAGCTAGAGGCCAAAATCTACAGGTAGGCACTTTGGAAAAAACAACTCTGTTTTCTTTCAAAAAATGTGATGTGTGCACGTTGCGTTTTGGGGCATTTCCTGTCGCGGGCGCTAGGCCTACCCACACAAGTGAGGTATCATTTTTATCGGGAGACTTGGGGGAACGCTGGGTGGAAGGAAATTTGTGGCTCCTCTCTGATTCCAGAACTTTCTGTCACCAAAATGTGAGGAAAATGTGATTTTTTAGCCAAATTTTGAGGTTTGCAAAGGATTCTGGGTAACAGAACCTGGTCAGAGCCCCACAAGTCACCCCATCTTGGATTCCCCTAGGTCTTTAGTTGTAAAAAATGCACAGGTTTGGTAGGTTTCCCTAGGTGCCGGCTGAGCTAGAGGCCAAAATCTACAGGTAGGCACTTTGCAAAAAACACCTCTGTTTTCTTTCAAAAAATGTGATGTGTGCACGTTGCGTTTTGGGGCATTTCCTGTCGCGGGCGCTAGGCCTACCCGCACAAGTGAGGTATAATTTTGATCAGGAGACTTGGGGGAACGCTGGGTGGAAGGAAATTTGTGCCTCCTCTCAGATTCCAGAACTTTCTGCCACAGAAATGTGAGGAACATATGTTTTTTATGCCAAATTTTGAGGTTTGCAAAGGATTCTGGGTAACAGAACCTGGTCAGAGCCCCACAAGTCACCCCATCTTAGATTCCCCTAGGTCTCTAGTTGTAAAAAATGCACAGGTTTGGTAGGTTTCCCTTGGTGCCGGCTGAGCTAGAAGGCAAACTCTACAGGTAGGCACTTTGCAAAAAACACCTCTGTTTTCTTTAAAAAAATGTGATGTGTGCACGTTGCGTTTTGGGGCAATTCCTGTTGCGGGCGCTAGGCCTACCCACACAAGTGAGGTATCATTTTTATCGGTAGACTTGGGGGAACGCAGGGTGGAAGGAAATTTGTGGCTCCTCTCTGATTCCAGAACTTTCTGTCACCGAAATGTGATGAAAATGTGTTTTTTTAGCCAAATTTTCAGGTTTGCAAAGGATTCTGGGTAACAGAACCTGGTCAGAGCCCCACAAGTCACCCCATCTTGGATTCCCCTAGGTCTTTAGTTGTAAAAAATGCACAGGTTTGGTAGGTTTCCCTAGGTGCCGGCTGAGCTATAGGCCAAAATCTACGGGTAGGCACTTTGCAAAAAACACCTCTGTTTTCTTTAAAAAAATGTGATGTGTGCACGTTGCAGTTTGGGGCAATTCCTGTCGCGGGCGCTAGGCCTACCCACACAAGTGAGGTATCATTTTTATCGGGAGACTTGGGGGAACGCTGGGTGGAAGGAAATTTGTGGCTCCTCTCTGATTCCAGAACTTTCTGTCACCAGAATGTGAGGAAAATGTGTTTTTTATGCCAAATTTTGAGGTTTGGAAAGGATTCTGGGTAACAGAACCTGGTCAGAGCCCCACAAGTCACCCCATTTTGGATTTCCCTAGGTCTCTAGTTTTCAGAAATGCACAGGTTTGGTAGGTTTCCCTAGGTGCCGGCTGAGCTAGAGGCCAAAATCTACAGCTAGGCACTTTGCAAAAAACACCTGTTTTCTTTAAAAAATGTGATGTGTGCACGTTGCGTTTTGGGGCATTTCCTGTCGCGGGCGCTAGGCCTACCCACACAAGTGAGGTATCATTTTTATCTGGAGACTTGGGGGAAAGCTGGGTGGAAGGAAATTTGCGGCTCCTCTCTGATTCCAGAACTTTCTGTCACCAAAATGTGAGGAAAATGTGTTTTTTTAGCCAAATTTTGAGGTTTGCAAAGGATTCTGGGTAACAAAGCCTGGTCAGAGCCCCACAAGTCACCCCATATTGGATTCCCCTAGGTCTCTAATTTTCAAAAATGCACAGGTTTGGTAGGTTTCCCTAGGTGCCGGCTGAGCTAGAGGCCAAAATCTACAGGTAGGCACTTTGCAAAAAACACCTCTGTTTTCTTTCAAAAAATGTGATGTGTGATCGTTGCGTTTTGGGGCATTTCCTGTCGCGGGCGCTAGGCCTACCCACACAAGTGAGGTATCATTTTTATCGGTAGACTTGGTGGAACGCTGGGTGGAAGGAAATTTGTGGCTCCTCTCTGATTCCAGAACTTTCTGTCACCGAAATGTGAGGAAAATGTGTTTTTTTAGCCAAATTTTGAGGTTTGCAAAGGATTCTGGGTAACAAAGCCTGGTCAGAGCCCCACAAGTCACCCCATCTTGGATTCCCCTAGGTCTCTAATTTTCAAAAATGCACAGGTTTGGTAGGTTTCCCTAGGTGCCGGCTGAGCTAGAGGCCAAAATCTACAGGTAGGCACTTTGAAAAAAACACCTCTGTTTTCTTTCAAAAAATGTGATGTGTGATCGTTGCGTTTTGGGGCATTTCCTGTCGCGGGCGCTAGGCCTACCCACACAAGTGAGGTATCATTTTTATCGGTAGACTTGGGGGAACGCTGGGTGGAAGGAAATTTGTGGCTCCTCTCTGATTCCAGAACTTTCTGTCACCGAAATGTGAGGAAAATGTGTTTTTTTAGCCAAATTTTGAGGTTTGCAAAGGATTCTGGGTAACAGAACCTGGTCAGAGCCCCACAAGTCACCCCATCTTGGATTCCCCTAGGTCTTTAGTTGTAAAAAATGCACAGGTTTGGTAGGTTTCCCTAGGTGCCGGCTGAGCTAGAGGCCGAAATCTACAGGTAGGCACTTTGCAAAAAACACCTCTGTTTTCTTTAAAAAAATGTGATGTGTGCACGTTGCGTTTTGGGGCATTTCCTGTCGCGGGCGCTAGGCCTACCCACACAAGTGAGGTATCATTTTTATCGGGAGACTTGGGGGAACGCTGGGTGGAAGGAAATTTGTGGCTCCTCTCTGATTCCAGAACTTTCTGTCACCAAAATGTGAGGAAAATGTGTTTTTTTAGCCAAATTTTGAGGTTTGCAAAGGATTCTGGGTAACAGAACCTGGTCAGAGCCCCACAAGTCACCCCATCTTGGATTCCCCTAGGTCTTTAGTTGTAAAAAATGCACAGGTTTGGTAGGTTTCCCTAGGTGCCGGCTGAGCTAGAGGCCGAAATCTACAGGTAGGCACTTTGCAAAAAACACCTCTGTTTTCTTTCAAAAAATGTGATGTGTGCATGTTGCGTTTTGGGGCATTTCCTGTCGCGGGCGCTAGGCCTACCCGCACAAGTGAGGTATAATTTTGATCGGGAGACTTGGGGGAACGCTGGGTGGAAGGAAATTTGTGCCTCCTCTCAGATTCCAGAACTTTCTGCCACAGAAATGTGAGGAACATATGTTTTTTATCCCAAATTTTGAGGTTTGCAAAGGATTCTGGGTAACAGAACCTGGTCAGAGCCCCACAAGTCAACCCATCTTAGATTCCCCTAGGTCTCTAGTTGTAAAAAATGCACACGTTTGGTAGGTTTCCCTTGGTGCTGGCTGAGCTAGAAGCCAAACTCTACAGGTAGGCACTTTGCAAAAAACACCTCTGTTTTCATTCAAAAAATGGGTTGTGTACACGTTGCGTTTTGGGGCATTTCCTGTTGTGGGCGCTAGGCCTACACACACAAGTGAGGTATCATTTTTATCGGGAGACTTGGGGGAACGCTGGGTGGAAGGAAATTTGTGGCTCCTCTCTGATTCAAGAACTTTCTGTCACCGAAAAGTGAGGAAAATGTGTTTTTTTAGCCAAATGTTGAGGTTTGCAACGGGTTCTGGGTAACAGAACCTGGTCAGAGCCCCACAAGTCACCCCATCTGGATTCCCCTAGGTCTCTAGTTGTAAAAAATGCACAGGTTTGGTAGGTTTCCCTAGGTGCCGCCTGAGCTAGAGGCCAAAATCTACAGGTAGGCACTTTGCATAAAACACCTCTGTTTTCTTTTAAAAAATTGTGATGTGTCCACGTTGCGTTTTGGAGCATTTCCTGTCGCGGGCGCTAGGCCTACCCACACAAGTGAGGTATCATTTGTATCGGGAGACTTGGGGGAACGCTGGGTGGAAGGAAATTTGTGGCTCCTCTCTGATTCCAGAACTTTCTGTCACCAAAATATGAGGAAAATGTGTTTTTTATGCCAAATTTTGAGGTTTGCAAAGGATTCTGGGTAACAGAATCTGGTCAGAGCCCCACAAGTCACCCCATCTTGGATTCCCCTAGGTCTCTAATTTTTCAAAAATGCACAGGTCTGGTAGGTTTCCCTAGGTGCCGGCTGAGCTAGAGGCCAAAATCTACAGGTAGGGACTTTGCAAAAAACACCTCTGTTTTCTTTAAAAAAATGTGATGTGTGCACGTTGCGTTTTGGGGCAATTCCTGTTGCGGGCGCTAGGCCTACCCACACAAGTGAGGTATCATTTTTATCGGTAGACTTGGGGGAACGCAGGGTGGAAGGAAATTTGTGGCTCCTCTCTGATTCCAGAACTTTCTGTCACCGAAATGTGAGGAAAATGTGTTTTTTTAGCCAAATTTTCAGGTTTGCAAAGGATTCTGGGTAACAGAACCTGGTCAGAGCCCCACAAGTCACCCCATCTTGGATTCCCCTAGGTCTTTAGTTGTAAAAAATGCACAGGTTTGGTAGGTTTCCCTAGGTGCCGGCTGAGCTATAGGACAAAATCTACGGGTAGGCACTTTGCAAAAAACACCTCTGTTTTCTTTAAAAAAATGTGATGTGTGCACGTTGCATTTTGGGGCAATTCCTGTCGCGGGCGCTAGGCCTACCCACACAAGTGAGGTATCATTTTTATCGGGAGACTTGGGGGAACGCTGGGTGGAAGGAAATTTGTGGCTCCTCTCTGATTCCAGAACTTTCTGTCACCAGAATGTGAGGAAAATGTGTTTTTTATGCCAAATTTTGAGGTTTGGAAAGGATTCTGGGTAACAGAACCTGGTCAGAGCCCCACAAGTCACCCCATTTTGGATTTCCCTAGGTCTCTAGTTTTCAGAAATGCACAGGTTTGGTAGGTTTCCCTAGGTGCCGGCTGAGCTAGAGGCCAAAATCTACAGCTAGGCACTTTGCAAAAAACACCTGTTTTCTTTAAAAAATGTGATGTGTGCACGTTGCGTTTTGGGGCATTTCCTGTCGCGGGCGCTAGGCCTACCCACACAAGTGAGGTATCATTTTTATCTGGAGACTTGGGGGAAAGCTGGGTGGAAGGAAATTTGCGGCTCCTCTCTGATTCCAGAACTTTCTGTCACCAAAATGTGAGGAAAATGTGTTTTTTTAGCCAAATTTTGAGGTTTGCAAAGGATTCTGGGTAACAAAGCCTGGTCAGAGCCCCACAAGTCACCCCATATTGGATTCCCCTAGGTCTCTAATTTTCAAAAATGCACAGGTTTGGTAGGTTTCCCTAGGTGCCGGCTGAGCTAGAGGCCAAAATCTACAGGTAGGCACTTTGCAAAAAACACCTCTGTTTTCTTTCAAAAAATGTGATGTGTGATCGTTGCGTTTTGGGGCATTTCCTGTCGCGGGCGCTAGGCCTACCCACACAAGTGAGGTATCATTTTTATCGGTAGACTTGGTGGAACGCTGGGTGGAAGGAAATTTGTGGCTCCTCTCTGATTCCAGAACTTTCTGTCACCGAAATGTGAGGAAAATGTGTTTTTTTAGCCACATTTTGAGGTTTGCAAAGGATTCTGGGTAACAGAACCTGGTCAGAGCCCCACAAGTCACCCCATCTTGGATTCCCCTAGGTCTTTAGTTGTAAAAAATGCACAGGTTTGGTAGGTTTCCCTAGGTGCCGGCTGAGCTATAGGCCAAAATCTACAGGTAGGCACTTTGCAAAAAACACCTCTGTTTTCTTTAAAAAAAATGTGATGTGTGCACGTTGCATTTTTTGGCAATTCGTTTCGCGGGCGCTAGGCCTACCCACACAAGTGAGGTATCATTTTTATCGGGAGACTTGGGGAAACGCTGGGTGGAAGGAAATTTGTGGCTCCTCTCTGATTCCAGAACTTTCTGTCACCAAAATGTGAGGAAAATGTGTTTTTTTAGCCAAATTTTGAGGTTTGCAAAGGATTCTGGGTAACAAAACCTGGTCAGAGCCCCACAAGTCACCCCATCTTGGATTCCCCTAGGTCTCTAATTTTAAAAAATGCACAGGTTTGGTAGGTTTCCCTAGGTGCTGGCTGAGCTAGAGGCCAAAATCTACAGGTAGGCACTTTGCAAAAAACACCTCTGTTTTCTTTCAAAAAATGTGATGTGTGCACGTTGCGTTTTGGGGCATTTCCTGTCGCGGGCGCTAGGCCTACCCACACAAGTGAGGTATCATTTTTATCGGGAGACTTGGGGGAACGCTGGGTGGAAGGAAATTTGTGGCTCCTCTCTGATTCCAGAACTTTCTGTCACCAAAATGTTAGGAAAATGTGTTTTTTTAGCCAAATTTTGAGGTTTGCAAAGGATTCTGGGTAACAGAACCTGGTCAGGGCCCCACAAGTCACCCCATCTTGGATTCCCCTAGGTCTTTAGTTGTAAAAAATGCACAGGTTTGGTAGGTTTCCCTAGGTGCCGGTTGAGCTAGAGGCCAAAATCCACAGGTAGGCACTTTGCAAAGAACACCTCTGTTTTCTTTCAAAAAATGTGATGTGTGCACGTTGCGTTTTGGGGCATTTCCTGTCGCGGGCGCTAGGCCTACCCGCACAAGTGAGGTATAATTTTGATCGGGAGACTTGGGGGAACGCTGGGTGGAAGGAAATTTGTGCCTCCTCTCTGATTCCAGAACTTTCTGCCACAGAAATGTGAGGAACATATGTTTTTCATGCCAAATTTTGAGGTTTGCAAAGGATTCTGGGTAACAGAACCTGGTCAGAGCCCCACAAGTCACCCCATCTTGGATTCCCCTAGGTCTCTAGTTGTAAAGAAAGCACAGGTTTGGTAGGTTTCCCTTGGTGCCGGCTGAGCTAGAAGCCAAACTCTACAGGTAGGCACTTTGCAAAAAACACCTCTGTTTTCTTTAAAAAAATGGGTTGTGTACACGTTGCGTTTTGGGGCATTTCCTGTTGTGGGCGCTAGGCCTACCCACACAAGTGAGGTATCATTTTTATCGGGAGACTTGGGGGAACGCTGGGTGGAAGGAAATTTGTGGCTCCTCTCTGATTCCAGAACTTTCTGTCACCGAAATGTGAGGAAAATTTGTTTTTTTAGCCAAATTTTGAGGTTTGCAAAGGATTCTGGGTAACAAAACCTGGTCAGAGCCCCACAAGTCACCCCATCTTGGATTCCCCTAGGTCTCTAATTTTCAAAAATGCACAGGTTTGGCAGGTTTCCCTAGGTGCTGGCTGAGCTAGAGGCCAAAATCTACAGGTAGGCACTTTGGAAAAAACAACTCTGTTTTCTTTCAAAAAATGTGATGTGTGCACGTTGCGTTTTGGGGCATTTCCTGTCGCGGGCGCTAGGCCTACCCACACAAGTGAGGTATCATTTTTATCGGGAGACTTGGGGGAACGCTGGGTGGAAGGAAATTTGTGGCTCCTCTCTGATTCCAGAACTTTCTGTCACCAAAATGTGAGGAAAATGTGTTTTTTTAGCCAAATTTTGAGGTTTGCAAAGGATTCTGGGTAACAGAACCTGGTCAGAGCCCCACAAGTCACCCCATCTTGGATTCCCCTAGGTCTTTAGTTGTAAAAAATGCACAGGTTTGGTAGGTTTCCCTAGGTGCCGGCTGAGCTAGAGGCCAAAATCTACAGGTAGGCACTTTGCAAAAAACACCTCTGTTTTCTTTCAAAAAATGTGATGTGTGCACGTTGCGTTTTGGGGCATTTCCTGTCGCGGGCGCTAGGCCTACCCGCACAAGTGAGGTATAATTTTGATCAGGAGACTTGGGGGAACGCTGGGTGGAAGGAAATTTGTGCCTCCTCTCAGATTCCAGAACTTTCTGCCACAGAAATGTGAGGAACATATGTTTTTTATGCCAAATTTTGAGGTTTGCAAAGGATTCTGGGTAACAGAACCTGGTCAGAGCCCCACAAGTCACCCCATCTTAGATTCCCCTAGGTCTCTAGTTGTAAAAAATGCACAGGTTTGGTAGGTTTCCCTTGGTGCCGGCTGAGCTAGAAGGCAAACTCTACAGGTAGGCACTTTGCAAAAAACACCTCTGTTTTCTTTAAAAAAATGTGATGTGTGCACGTTGCGTTTTGGGGCAATTCCTGTTGCGGGCGCTAGGCCTACCCACACAAGTGAGGTATCATTTTTATCGGTAGACTTGGGGGAACGCAGGGTGGAAGGAAATTTGTGGCTCCTCTCTGATTCCAGAACTTTCTGTCACCGAAATGTGAGGAAAATGTGTTTTTTTAGCCAAATTTTCAGGTTTGCAAAGGATTATGGGTAACAGAACCTGGTCAGAGCCCCACAAGTCACCCCATCTTGGATTCCCCTAGGTCTTTAGTTGTAAAAAATGCACAGGTTTGGTAGGTTTCCCTAGGTGCCGGCTGAGCTATAGGCCAAAATCTACGGGTAGGCACTTTGAAAAAAACACCTCTGTTTTCTTTAAAAAAATGTGATGTGTGCACGTTGCATTTTGGGGCAATTCCTGTCGTGGGCGCTAGGCCTACCCACACAAGTGAGGTATCATTTTTATCGGGAGACTTGGGGGAACGCTGGGTGGAAGGAAATTTGTGGCTCCTCTCTGATTCCAGAACTTTCTGTCACCAGAATGTGAGGAAAATGTGTTTTTTATGCCAAATTTTGAGGTTTGGAAAGGATTCTGGGTAACAGAACCTGGTCAGAGCCCCACAAAGTCACCCCATTTTGGATTTCCCTAGGTCTCTAGTTTTCAGAAATGCACAGGTTTGGTAGGTTTCCCTAGGTGCCGGCTGAGCTAGAGGCCAAAATCTACAGCTAGGCACTTTGCAAAAAACACCTGTTTTCTTTAAAAAATGTGATGTGTGCACGTTGCGTTTTGGGGCATTTCCTGTCGCGGGCGCTAGGCCTACCCACACAAGTGAGGTATCATTTTTATCTGGAGACTTGGGGGAAAGCTGGGTGGAAGGAAATTTGCGGCTCCTCTCTGATTCCAGAACTTTCTGTCACCAAAATGTGAGGAAAATGTGTTTTTTTAGCCAAATTTTGAGGTTTGCAAAGGATTCTGGGTAACAAAGCCTGGTCAGAGCCCCACAAGTCACCCCATATTGGATTCCCCTAGGTCTCTAATTTTCAAAAATGCACAGGTTTGGTAGGTTTCCCTAGGTGCCGGCTGAGCTAGAGGCCAAAATCTACAGGTAGGCACTTTGCAAAAAACACCTCTGTTTTCTTTCAAAAAATGTGATGTGTGATCGTTGCGTTTTGGGGCATTTCCTGTCGCGGGCGCTAGGCCTACCCACACAAGTGAGGTATCATTTTTATCGGTAGACTTGGTGGAACGCTGGGTGGAAGGAAATTTGTGGCTCCTCTCTGATTCCAGAACTTTCTGTCACCGAAATGTGAGGAAAATGTGTTTTTTTAGCCAAATTTTGAGGTTTGCAAAGGATTCTGGGTAACAAAGCCTGGTCAGAGCCCCACAAGTCACCCCATCTTGGATTCCCCTAGGTCTCTAATTTTCAAAAATGCACAGGTTTGGTAGGTTTCCCTAGGTGCCGGCTGAGCTAGAGGCCAAAATCTACAGGTAGGCACTTTGAAAAAAACACCTCTGTTTTCTTTCAAAAAATGTGATGTGTGCACGTTGCGTTTTGGGGCATTTCCTGTCGCGGGCGCTAGGCCTACCCACACAAGTGAGGTATCATTTTTCTCGGTAGACTTGGGGGAACGCTGGGTGGAAGGAAATTTGTGGCTCCTCTCTGATTCCAGAACTTTCTGTCACCGAAATGTGAGGAAAAGTGTTTTTTTAGCCAAATTTTGAGGTTTGCAAAGGATTCTGGGTAACAGAACCTGGTCAGAGCCCCACAAGTCACCCCATCTTGGATTCCCCTAGGTCTTTAGTTGTAAAAAATGCACAGGTTTGGTAGGTTTCCCTAGGTGCCGGCTGAGCTAGAGGCCGAAATCTACAGGTAGGCACTTTGCAAAAAACACCTCTGTTTTCTTTAAAAAAATGTGATGTGTGCACGTTGCGTTTTGGGGCATTTCCTGTCGCGGGCGCTAGGCCTACCCACACAAGTGAGGTATCATTTTTATCGGGAGACTTGGGGGAACGCTGGGTGGAAGGAAATTTGTGGCTCCTCTCTGATTCCAGAACTTTCTGTCACCGAAATGTGAGGAAAATGTGTTTTTTTAGCCAAATTTTGAGGTTTGCAAAGGATTCTGGGTAACAGAACCTGGTCAGAGCCCCACAAGTCACCCCATCTTGGATTCCCCTAGGTCTCTAATTTTCAAAAATGCACAGGTTTGGTAGGTTTCCCTAGGTGCTGGCTGAGCTAGAGGCCAAAATCTACAGGTAGGCACTTTGAAAAAAACACCTCTGTTTTCTTTCAAAAAATGTGATGTGTGATCGTTGCGTTTTGGGGCATTTCCTGTCGCGGGCGCTAGGCCTACCCACACAAGTGAGGTATCATTTTTATCGGTAGACTTGGGGGAACGCTGGGTGGAAGGAAATTTGTGGCTCCTCTCTGATTCCAGAACTTTCTGTCCCCGAAATGTGAGGAAAATGTGTTTTTTTAGCCAAATTTTGAGGTTTGCAAAGGATTCTGGGTAACAGAACCTGGTCAGAGCCCCACAAGTCACCCCATCTTGGATTCCCCTAGGTCTTTAGTTGGAAAAAATGCACAGGTTTGGTAGGTTTCCCTAGGTGCCGGCTGAGCTAGAGGCCGAAATCTACAGGTAGGCACTTTGCAAAAAACACCTCTGTTTTCTTTCAAAAAATGTGATGTGTGCATGTTGCGTTTTGGGGCATTTCCTGTCGCGGGCGCTAGGCCTACCCGCACAAGTGAGGTATAATTTTGATCGGGAGACTTGGGGGAACGCTGGGTGGAAGGAAATTTGTGCCTCCTCTCAGATTCCAGAACTTTCTGCCACAGAAATGTGAGGAACATATGTTTTTTATGCCAAATTTTGAGGTTTGCAAAGGATTCTGGGTAACAGAACCTGGTCAGAGCCCCACAAGTCACCCCATCTTAGATTCCCCTAGGTCTCTAGTTGTAAAAAATGCACACGTTTGGTAGGTTCCCCTTGGTGCTGGCTGAGCTAGAAGCCAAACTCTACAGGTAGGCACTTTGCAAAAAACACCTCTGTTTTCATTCAAAAAATGGGTTGTGTACACGTTGCGTTTTGGGGCATTTCCTGTTGTGGGCGCTAGGCCTACACACACAAGTGAGGTATCATTTTTATCGGGAGACTTGGGGGAACGCTGGGTGGAAGGAAATTTGTGGCTCCTCTCTGATTCAAGAACTTTCTGTCACCGAAATGTGAGGAAAATGTGTTTTTTTAGCCAAATGTTGAGGTTTGCAACGGGTTCTGGGTAACAGAACCTGGTCAGAGCCCCACAAGTCACCCCATCTGGATTCCCCTAGGTCTCTAGTTGTAAAAAATGCACAGGTTTGGTAGGTTTCCCTAGGTGCCGCCTGAGCTAGAGGCCAAAATCTACAGGTAGGCACTTTGCATAAAACACCTCTGTTTTCTTTTAAAAAATTGTGATGTGTCCACGTTGCGTTTTGGAGCATTTCCTGTCGCGGGCGCTAGGCCTACCCACACAAGTGAGGTATCATTTGTATCGGGAGACTTGGGGGAACGCTGGGTGGAAGGAAATTTGTGGCTCCTCTCTGATTCCAGAACTTTCTGTCACCAAAATATGAGGAAAATGTGTATTTTATGCCAAATTTTGAGGTTTGCAAAGGATTCTGGGTAACAGAACCTGGTCAGAGCCCCACAAGTCACCCCATCTTGGATTCCCCTAGGTCTCTAGTTGTAAAAAATGCACAGGTTTGGTAGGTTTCCCTAGGTGCCGCCTGAGCTAGAGGCCAAAATCTACAGGTAGGCACTTTGCAAAAAACACCTCTGTTTTCTTTTAAAAAAATGTGATGTGTCCACGTTGCGTTTTGGAGCATTTCCTATCGCGAGCGCTAGGCCTACCCACACAAGTGAGGTATCATTTGTATCGGGAGACTTGGGGGAACGCTGGGTGGAAGGAAATTTGTGGCTCCTCTCTGATTCCAGAACTTTCTGTCACCAAAATATGAGGAAAATGTGTTTTTTATGCCAAATTTTTAGGTTTGCAAAGGATTCTGGGTAACAGAGCCTGGTCAGAGCCCCACAAGTCACCCCATTTTGGATTTCCCTAGGTCTCTAGTTTTCAGAAATGCACAGGTTTGGTAGCTTTCCCTAGGTTCCGGCTGAGCTAGAGGCCAAAATCTGCAGGTAGGCACTTTTAGAAAAACAGCTCTGTTTTCTTTCAAAAAATGTGATGTGTGCACGTTGTGTTTTGGGGCATTTCCGGTCGCGGGTGCTAGGCCTACCCACACAAGTGAGGTATAATTTTGATCGGGAGTCTTGGGGGAACGCTGGGTGGAAGGACATTTGTGGCTCCTCTCTGATTCCAGAACTTTGTGTCACCAAAATGTGAGGAAAATGTGTTTTTTTATGCCAAATTTTGAGGTTTGCAAAGGATTCTGGGTAACAGTACCTGGTGAGAGCCCCACAAGTCACCCCATCTTGGATTCCCCTAGGTCTCTTGTTTTCAATAATGCACAGGTTTGGTAGGTTTCCCTAGGTGCCGGCTGAGCTAGAGGCCAAAATCTACAGGTAGGGACTTTGCAAAAAACACCTCTGTTTTCTTTCAAAAAATGTGATGTGTGCACGTTGCGTTTTGGGGCAATTCCTGTCGCGGGCGCTAGGCCTACCCACTCAAGTGAGGTATAATTTTGATCGGGAGACTTGGGGGAACGCTGGGTGGAAGGACATTTGTGGCTCCTCTCTGATTCCAGAACTTTCTGTCACCAAAATGTGAGGAAAATGTGTTTTTTATGCCAAATTTTGAGGTTTGCAAAGGATTCTGGGTAACAGAACCTGGTCAGAGCCCCACAAGTCACCCCATCTTGGATTCCCGTAGGTCTCTAGTTTTCAGAAATGCACAGGTTTGGCAGGTTTCCCTAGGTGCCGGCTGAGCTAGAGGCCAAAATCTGCAGGTAGGCACTTTTAGAAAAACAGCTCTGTTTCTGTCAAAAAATGGGATGTGTCCACGTTGTGCTTTGGGGAATTTCCTGTCACGGGAGCTAGGCCTACCCACACAAGTGAGGTATCATTTTTATCGGGAGACTTGGGGGAACGCTGGGTGGAAGGAAATTTGTGGCTCCTCTCTGATTCCAGAACTTTCTGTCACCAAAATGTGAGGAAAATGTGTTTTTTATGCCAAATTTTGAGGTTTGCAAAGGATTCTGGGTAACAGAACCTGGTCAGAGCCCCACAAGTCACCCCATCTTGGATTCCCCTAGGTCTCTAGTTTTCAATAATGCACAGGTTTGGTAGGTTTCCCTAGGTGCCGGCTGAGCTAGAGGCCAAAATCTACAGGTAGGCAACTTTGCAAAAAACACCTCTGTTTTCTTTAAAAAAATGTGATGTGTGCACGTTGCGTTTTGGGGGATTTCCTGTCACGGGTGCTAGGCCTATCCACACAAGTGAGGTATCATTTTTATCGGGAGACTTGGGGGAACGCTGGGTGGAAGAAAATTTGTGGCTCCTCTCTGATTCCAGAACTTTCTGTCACCAAAATGTGAGGAAAATGTGCTTTTTTAGCCAAATTTTGAGGTTTGCAAAGGATTCTGGGTAACAAAACCTGGTCAGAGCTCCACAAGTCACCCCATCTTGGATTCCCCTAGGTCTCTAATTTTCAAAAATGCACAGGTTTGGTAGGTTTCCCTAGGTGCCGGCTGAGCTAGAGGCCAAAATCTACAGGTAGGCACTTTGCAAAGAACACCTCTGTTTTCTTTAAAAAAATGTGATGTGTGCACGTTGCGTTTTGGGGCATTTCCTGTCGCGGGAGCTAGGCCTACCCGCACAAGTGAGGTATAATTTTGATCGGGAGACTTGGGGGAACGCTGGGTGGAAGGAAATTTGTGCCTCCTCTCAGATTCCAGAACTTTCTGCCACAGAAATGTGAGGAACATATGTTTTTCATGCCAAATTTTGAGGTTTGCAAAGGATTCTGGGTAACAGAACCTGGTCAGAGCCCCACAAGTCACTCCATCTTGGATTCCCCTAGGTCTCTAGTTGTAAAAAAATGCACAGGTTTGGTAGGTTTCCCTTGGTGCCGGCTGAGCTAGAAGCCAAACTCTACAGGTAGGCACTTTGCAAAAAACACCTCTGTTTTCTTTCAAAAAATGGGTTGTGTACACGTTGCGTTTTGGGGCATCTCCTGTTGTGGGCGCTAGGCCTACCCACACAAGTGAAGTATCATTTTTATCGGGAGACTTGGGGGAACGCTGGGTGGAAGCAAATTTGTGGCTCCTCTCTGATTCCAGAACTTTCTGTCACCGAAATGTGAGGAAAATGTGTTTTTTTAGCCAAATTTTGAGGTTTGCAAAGGATTCTGGGTAACAAAACCTGGTCAGAGCCCCACAAGTCACCCCATCTTGGATTCCCCTAGGTCTCTAATTTTCAAAAATGCACAGGTTTGGTAGGTTTCCCTAGGTGCTGGCTGAGCTAGAGGCCAAAATCTACAGGTAGGCACTTTGCAAAAAACACCTCTGTTTTCTTTCAAAAAATGTGATGTGTGCACGTTGCGTTTTGGGGCATTTCCTGTCGCAGGCGCTAGGCCTACCCACACAAGTGAGGTATCATTTTTATCGGGAGACTTGGGGGAACGCTGGGTGGAAGGAAATTTGTGGCTCCTCTCTGATTCCAGAACTTTCTGTCACCAAAATGTGAGGAAAATGTGTTTTTTTAACAAATTTTGAGGTTTGCAAAGGATTCTGGGTAACAGAACCTGGTCAGAGCCCCACAAGTCACCCCATCTTGGATTCCCCTAGGTCTTTAGTTGTAAAAAATGCACAGGTTTGGTAGGTTTCCCTAGGTGCCGGCTGAGCTAGAGGCCAAAATCTACAGGTAGGCACTTTGCAAAAAACACCTCTGTTTTCTTTAAAAAAATGTGATGTGTGCACGTTGCGTTTTGGGGCATTTCCTGTCGCGGGCGCTAGGCCTACCCGCACAAGTGAGGTATAATTTTGATCGGGAGACTTGGGGGAACGCTGGGTGGAAGGAAATTTGTGCCTCCTCTCTGATTCCAGAACTTTCTGTCACCAAAATGTGAGGAAAATGTGTTTTTTATGCCAAATTTTGAGGTTTGCAAAGGATTCTGGGTAACAGAATCTGGTCAGAGCCCCACAAGTCACCCCATCTTGGATTCCCCTAGGTCTCTAGTTGTCAATAATGCACAGGTTTGGTAGGTTTCCCTAGGTGCCGGCTGAGCTAGAGGCCAAAATCTACAGGTAGGCAACTTTGCAAAAAACACCTCTGTTTTCTTTAAAAAAATGTGATGTGTGCACGTGGCGTTTTGGGGGATTTCCTGTCACGGGTGCTAGGCCTATCCACACAAGTGAGGTATCATTTTTATCGGGAGACTTGGGGGAACACTGGGTGGAAGGAAATTTGTGGCTCCTCTCTGATTCCAGAACTTTCTGTCACCAAAATGTGAGGAAAATGTGCTTTTTTAGCCAAATTTTGAGGTTTGCAAAGGATTCTGGGTAACAAAACCTGGTCAGAGCTCCAGAAGTCACCCCATCTTGGATTCCCCTAGGTCTCTAATTTTCAAAAATGCACAGGTTTGGTAGGTTTCCCTAGGTGCCGGCTGAGCTAGAGGCCAAAATCTACAGGTAGGCACTTTGCAAAGAACACCTCTGTTTTCTTTCAAAAAATGTGATGTGTGCACGTTGCGTTTTGTGGCATTTCCTGTCGCGGGAGCTAGGCCTACCCGCACAAGTGAGGTATAATTTTGATCGGGAGACTTGGGGGAACGCTGGGTGGAAGGAAATTTGTGCCTCCTCTCAGATTCCAGAACTTTCTGCCACAGAAATGTGAGGAACATATGTTTTTCATGCCAAATTTTGAGGTTTGCAAAGGATTCTGGGTAACAGAACCTGGTCAGAGCCCCACAAGTCACTCCATCTTGGATTCCCCTAGGTCTCTAGTTGTAAAAAAATGCACTGGTTTGGTAGGTTTCCCTTGGTGCCGGCTGAGCTAGAAGCCAAACTCTACAGGTAGGCACTTTGCAAAAAACATCTCTGTTTTCTTTCAAAAAATGGGTTGTGTACACGTTGCGTTTTGGGGCATCTCCTGTTGTGGGCGCTAGGCCTACCCACACAAGTGAAGTATCATTTTTATCGGGAGACTTGGGGGAACGCTGGGTGGAAGCAAATTTGTGGCTCCTCTCTGATTCCAGAACTTTCTGTCACCGAAATGTGAGGAAAATGTGTTTTTTTAGCCAAATTTTGAGGTTTGCAAAGGATTCTGGGTAACAAAACCTGGTCAGAGCCCCACAAGTCACCCCATCTTGGATTCCCCTAGGTCACTAATTTTCAAAAATGCACAGGTTTGGTAGGTTTCCCTAGGTGCTGGCTGAGCTAGAGGCCAAAATCTACAGGTAGGCACTTTGCAAAAAACACCTCTGTTTTCTTTCAAAAAATGTGATGTGTGCACGTTGCGTTTTGGGGCATTTCCTGTCGCGGGCGCTAGGCCTACCCACACAAGTGAGGTATCATTTTTATCGGGAGACTTGGGGGAACGCTGGGTGGAAGGAAATTTGTGGCTCCTCTCTGATTCCAGAACTTTCTGTCACCAAAATGTGAGGAAAATGTGTTTTTTTAGCCAAATTTTGAGGTTTGCAAAGGATTCTGGGTAACAGAACCTGGTCAGAGCCCCACAAGTCACCCCATCTTGGATTCCCCTAGGTCTTTAGTTGTAAAAAATGCACAGGTTTGGTAGGTTTCCCTAGGTGCCGGCTGAGCTAGAGGCCAAAATCTACAGGTAGGCACTTTGCAAAAAACACCTCTGTTTTCTTTCAAAAAATGTGATGTGTGCACGTTGCGTTTTGGGGCATTTCCTGTCGCGGGCGCTAGGCCTACCCGCACAAGTGAGGTATAATTTTGATCGGGAGACTTGGGGGAACGCTGGGTGGAAGGAAATTTGTGCCTCCTCTCAGATTCCAGAACTTTCTGCCACAGAAATGTGAGGAACATATGTTTTTTATGCCAAATTATGAGGTTTGCAAAGGATTCTGGGTAACAGAACCTGGTCAGAGCCCCACAAGTCACCCCATCTTAGATTCCCATAGGTCTCTAGTTGTAAAAAATGCACAGGTTTGGTAGGTTTACCTTGGTGACGGCTGAGCTAGAAGCCAAACTCTACAGGTAGGCACTTTGCAAAAAACACCTCTGTTTTCTTTCAAAAAATGGGTTGTGTACACGTTGCGTTTTGGGGCATCTCCTGTTGTGGGCGCTAGGCCTACCCACACAAGTGAGGTATAATTTTTATCGGGAGACTTGGGGGAACGCTGGGTGGAAGGAAATTTGTGGCTCCTCTCTGATTCCAGAACTTTCTGTCACCAAAATGTGAGGAAAATGTGTTTTTTTCGCCAAATTTTGAGGTTTGCAAAGGATTCTGGGTAACAGAACCTGGTCAGAGCCCCACAAGTCACCCCATCTTGGATTCCCCTAGGTCTTTAGTTGTAAAAAATGCACAGGTTTGGTAGGTTTCCCTAGGTGCCGGCTGAGCTAGAGGCCAAAATCTACAGGTAGGCACTTTGCAAAAAACACCTCTGTTTTCTTTCAAAAAATGTGATGTGTGCACGTTGCGTTTTGGGGCATTTCCTGTCGCGGGCGCTAGGCCTCCCCGCACAAGTGAGGTATAATTTTGATCGGGAGACTTGGGGGAACGCTGGGTGGAAGGAAATTTGTGCCTCCTCTCAGATTCCAGAACTTTCTGCCACAGAAATGTGAGGAACATATGTTTTTTATGCCAAATTTTGAGGTTTGCAAAGGATTCTGGGTAACAGAACCTGGTCAGAGCCCCACAAGTCACCCCATCTTAGATTCCCCTAGGTCTCTAGTTGTAAAAAATGCACAGGTTTGGTAGGTTTCCCTAGGTGCCGGCTGAGCTAGAGGCCAAAATCTACAGGTAGGCACTTTGCAAAGAACACCTCTGTTTTCTTTCAAAAAATGTGATGTGTGCACGTTGCGTTTTGGGGCATTTCCTGTCGCGGGCGCTAGGCCTCCCCGCACAAGTGAGGTATAATTTTGATCGGGAGACTTGGGGGAACGCTGGGTGGAAGGAAATTTGTGCCTCCTCTCAGATTCCAGAACTTTCTGCCACAGAAATGTGAGGAACATATGTTTTTTAAGCCAAATTTTGAGGTTTGCAAAGGATTCTGGGTAACAGAACCTGGTCAGAGCCCCACAAGTCACCCCATCTTAGATTCCCCTAGGTCTCTAGTTGTAAAAAATGCACAGGTTTGGTAGGTTTACCTAGGTGCCGGCTGAGCTAGAGGCCAAAATCTACAGGTAGGCACTTTGCAAAGAACACCTCTGTTTTCTTTCAAAAACTGTGATGTGTGCACGTTGCGTTTTGGGGCATTTCCTGTCGCGGGCGCTAGACCTACCCGCACAAGTGAGGTATAATTTTGATCGGGAGACTTGGGGGAACGCTGGGTGGAAGGAAATTTGTGCCTCCTCTCAGATTCCAGAACTTTCTGCCACAGAAATGTGAGGAACATATGTTTTTCATGCCAAATTTTGAGGTTTGCAAAGGATTCTGGGTAACAGAACCTGGTCAGAGCCCCACAAGTCACCCCATCTTGGATTCCCCTAGGTCTCTAGTTGTAAAGAAAGCACAGGTTTGGTAGGTTTCCCTTGGGGCCGGCTGAGCTAGAAGCCAAACTCTACAGGTAGGCACTTTGCAAAAAACACCTCTGTTTTCTTTCAAAAAATGGGTTGTGTACACGTTGCGTTTTGGGGCATCTCCTGTTGTGGGCGCTAGGCCTACCCACACAAGTGAGGTATCATTTTTATCGGGAGACTTGGGGGAACGCTGGGTGGAAGGAAATTTGTGGCTCCTCTCTGATTCCAGATCTTTCTGTCACCGAAATGTGAGGAAAATGTGTTTTTTTAGCCAAATTTTGAGGTTTGCAAAGGATTCTGGGAAACAAAACCTGGTCAGAGCCCCACAAGTCACCCCATCTTGGATTCCCCTAGGTCTCTAATTTTCAAAAATGCACAGGTTTGGTAGGTTTCCCTAGGTGCCGACTGAGCTAGAGGCCAAAATCTACAGGTAGGCACTTTGCAAAGAACACCTCTGTTTTCTTTCAAAAAATGTGATGTGTGCACGTTGCGTTTTGGGGCATTTCCTGTCGCGGGAGCTAGGCCTACCCGCACAAGTGAGGTATAATTTTGATCGGGAGACTTGGGGGAACGCTGGGTGGAAGGAAATTTGTGCCTCCTCTCAGATTCCAGAACTTTCTGCCACAGAAATGTGAGGAACATATGTTTTTCATGCCAAATTTTGAGGTTTGCAAAGGATTCTGGGTAACAGAACCTGGTCAGAGCCCCACAAGTCACTCCATCTTGGATTCCCCTAGGTCTCTAGTTGTAAAAAAATGCACTGGTTTGGTAGGTTTCCCTTGGTGCCGGCTGAGCTAGAAGCCAAACTCTACAGGTAGGCACTTTGCAAAAAACACCTCTGTTTTCTTTCAAAAAATGGGTTGTGTACACGTTGCGTTTTGGGGCATCTCCTGTTGTGGGCGCTAGGCCTACCCACACAAGTGAAGTATCATTTTTATCGGGAGACTTGGGGGAACGCTGGGTGGAAGCAAATTTGTGGCTCCTCTCTGATTCCAGAACTTTCTGTCACCGAAATGTGAGGAAAATGTGTTTTTTTAGCCAAATTTTGAGGTTTGCAAAGGATTCTGGGTAACAAAACCTGGTCAGAGCCCCACAAGTCACCCCATCTTGGATTCCCCTAGGTCTCTAATTTTCAAAAATGCACAGGTTTGGTAGGTTTCCCTAGGTGCTGGCTGAGCTAGAGGCCAAAATCTACAGGTAGGCACTTTGCAAAAAACACCTCTGTTTTCTTTCAAAAAATGTGATGTGTGCACGTTGCGTTTTGGGGCATTTCCTGTCGCGGGCGCTAGGCCTACCCACACAAGTGAGGTATCATTTTTATCGGGAGACTTGGGGGAACGCTGGGTGGAAGGAAATTTGTGTCTCCTCTCTGATTCCAGAACTTTCTGTCACCAAAATGTGAGGAAAATGTGTTTTTTTAGCCAAATTGTGAGGTTTGCAAAGGATTCTGGGTAACAGAACCTGGTCAGAGCCCCACAAGTCACCCCATCTTGGATTCCCCTAGGTCTTTAGTTGTAAAAAATGCACAGGTTTGGTAGGTTTCCCTAGGTGCCGGCTGAGCTAGAGGCCAAAATCTACAGGTAGGCACTTTGCAAAAAACACCTCTGTTTTCTTTCAAAAAATGTGATGTGTGCACGTTGCGTTTTGGGGCATTTCCTGTCGCGGGCGCTAGGCCTACCCGCACAAGTGAGGTATAATTTTGATCGGGAGACTTGGGGGAACGCTGGGTGGAAGGAAATTTGTGCCTCCTCTCAGATTCCAGAACTTTCTGCCACAGAAATGTGAGGAACATATGTTTTTTATGCCAAATTATGAGGTTTGCAAAGGATTCTGGGTAACAGAACCTGGTCAGAGCCCCACAAGTCACCCCATCTTAGATTCCCATAGGTCTCTAGTTGTAAAAAATGCACAGGTTTGGTAGGTTTACCTTGGTGACGGCTGAGCTAGAAGCCAAACTCTACAGGTAGGCACTTTGCAAAAAACACCTCTGTTTTCTTTCAAAAAATGGGTTGTGTACACGTTGCGTTTTGGGGCATCTCCTGTTGTGGGCGCTAGGCCTACCCACACAAGTGAGGTATAATTTTTATCGGGAGACTTGGGGGAACGCTGGGTGGAAGGAAATTTGTGGCTCCTCTCTGATTCCAGAACTTTCTGTCACCAAAATGTGAGGAAAATGTGTTTTTTTTGCCAAATTTTGAGGTTTGCAAAGGATTCTGGGTAACAGAACCTGGTCAGAGCCCCACAAGTCACCCCATCTTGGATTCCCCTAGGTCTTTAGTTGTAAAAAATGCACAGGTTTGGTAGGTTTCCCTAGGTGCCGGCTGAGCTAGAGGCCAAAATCTACAGGTAGGCACTTTGCAACAAACACCTCTGTTTTCTTTCAAAAAATGTGATGTGTGCACGTTGCGTTTTGGGGCATTTCCTGTCGCGGGCGCTAGGCCTCCCCGCACAAGTGAGGTATAATTTTGATCGGGAGACTTGGGGGAACGCTGGGTGGAAGGAAATTTGTGCCTCCTCTCAGATTCCAGAACTTTCTGCCACAGAAATGTGAGGAACATATGTTTTTTATGCCAAATTTTGAGGTTTGCAAAGGATTCTGGGTAACAGAACCTGGTCAGAGCCCCACAAGTCACCCCATCTTGTATTCCCCTAGGTCTCTAGTTGTAAAGAAAGCACAGGTTTGGTAGGTTTCCCTTGGGGCCGGCTGAGCTAGAAGCCAAACTCTACAAGTAGGCACTTTGCAAAAAACACCTCTGTTTTCTTTCAAAAAATGGGTTGTGTACACGTTGCGTTTTGGGGCATCTCCTGTTGTGGGCGCTAGGCCTACCCACACAAGTGAGGTATCATTTTTATCGGGAGACTTGGGGGAACGCTGGGTGGAAGGAAATTTGTGGCTCCTCTCTGATTCCAGATCTTTCTGTCACCGAAATGTGAGGAAAATGTGTTTTTTTAGCCAAATTTTGAGGTTTGCAAAGGATTCTGGGAAACAAAACCTGGTCAGAGACCCACAAGTCACCCCATCTTGGATTCCCCTAGGTCTCTAATTTTCAAAAATGCACAGGTTTGGTAGGTTTCCCTAGGTGCTGGCTGAGCTAGAGGCCAAAATCTACAGGTAGGCACTTTGCAAAAAACACCTCTGTTTTCTTTCAAAAAATGTGATGTGTGCACGTTGCGTTTTGGGGCATTTCCTGTCGCGGGCGCTAGGCCTACCCACACAAGTGAGGTATCATTTTTATCGGGAGACTTGGGGGAACGCTGGGTGGAAGGAAATTTGTGGCTCCTCTCTGATTCCAGAACTTTCTGTCACCAAAATGTGAGGAAAATGTGTTTTTTTAGCCAAATTTTGAGGTTTGCAAAGGATTCTGGGTAACAGAACCTGGTCAGAGCCCCACAAGTCACCCCATCTTGGATTCCCCTCGGTCTTTAGTTGTAAAAAATGCACAGGTTTGGTAGGTTTCCCTAGGTGCCGGCTGAGCTAGAGGCCAAAATCTACAGGTAGGCACTTTGCAAAAAACACCTCTGTTTTCTTTCAAAAAATGTGATGTGTGCATGTTGCGTTTTGGGGCATTTCCTGTCGCGGGCGCTAGGCCTACCCGCACAAGTGAGGTATAATTTTGATCGGGAGACTTGGGGGAACGCTGGGTGGAAGGAAATTTGTGCCTCCTCTCAGATTCCAGAACTTTCTGCCACAGAAATGTGAGGAACATATGTTTTTTATGCCAAATTTTGAGGTTTGCAAAGGATTCTGGGTAACAGAACCTGGTCAGAGCCCCACAAGTCACCCCATCTTAGATTCCCCTAGGTCTCTAGTTGTAAAAAATGCACAGGTTTGGTAGGTTTCCCTAGGTGCCGCCTGAGCTAGAGGCCAAAATCTACAGGTAGGCACTTTGCATAAAACACCTCTGTTTTCTTTTAAAAAAATGTGATGTGTCCACGTTGCGTTTTGGAGCATTTCCTGTCGCGGGCGCTAGGCCTATCCACACAAGTGAGGTATCATTTGTATCGGGAGACTTGGGGGAACGCTGGGTGGAAGGAAATTTGTGGCTCCTCTCTGATTCCAGAACTTTCTGTCACCAAAATATGAGGAAAATGTGTTTTTAATGCCAAATTTTGAGGTTTGCAAAGGATTCTGGGTAACAGAACCTGATCAGAGCCCCACAAGTCACCCCATCTTGGATTCCCCTAGGTCTCTAGTTGTAAAAAATGCACAGGTTTGGTAGGTTTCCCTAGGTGCCGCCTGAGCTAGAGGCCAAAATCTACAGGTAGGCACTTTGCAAAAAACACCTCTGTTTTCTTTTCAAAAAATGTGATGTGTCCACGTTGCGTTTTGGAGCATTTCCTGTCGCGGGCGCTAGGCCTACCCACACAAGTGAGGTATCATTTGTATCGGGAGACTTGGGGGAACGCTGGGTGGAAGGAAATTTGTGGCTCCTCTCTGATTCCAGAACTTTCTGTCACCAAAATATGAGGAAAATGTGTTTTTTATGCCAAATTTTTAGGTTTGCAAAGGATTCTGGGTAACAGAACCTGGTCAGAACCCCACAAGTCACCCCATTTTGGATTTCCCTAGGTCTCTAGTTTTCAGAAATGCACAGGTTTGGTAGCTTTCCCTAGGTTCCGGCTGAGCTAGAGGCCAAAATCTGCAGGTAGGCACTTTTAGAAAAACAGCTCTGTTTTCTTTAAAAAAATGTGATGTGTGCACGTTGCGTTTTGGGGCATTTCCGGTCGCGGGCGCTATGCCTACCCACAAAAGTGAGGTATAATTTTGATCGGGAGACTTGGGGGAACGCTGGGTGGAAGGACATTTGTGGCTCCTCTCTGATTCCAGAACTTTGTGTCACCAAAATGTGAGGAAAATGTGTTTTTTTATGCCAAATTTTGAGGTTTGCAAAGGATTCTGGGTAAGTGAACCTGGTCAGAGCCCCACAAGTCACCCCATCTTGGATTCCCCTAGGTCTCTTGTTTTCAATAATGCACAGGTTTGGTAGGTTTCCCTAGGTGCCGGCTGAGCTAGAGGCCAAAATCTACAGGTAGGCACTTTGCAAAAAACACCTTTGTTTTCTTTCAAAAAATGTGATGTGTGCACGTTGCGTTTTGGGGCATTTCCTGTCGCGGGCGCTAGGCCTACCCACACAAGTGAGGTATCATTTTTATCGGGAGACTTGGGGGAAAGCTTGGTGGAAGGAAATTTGTGGCTCCTCTCTTATTCCAGAACTTTCTGTCACCAAAATGTGAGGAAAATGTGTTTTTTTAGCCAAATTTTGAGGTTTGCAAAGGATTCTGGGTAACAAAACCTGGTCAGAGCCCCACAAGTCACCCCATCTTGGATTCCCGTAGGTCTCTAGTTTTCAGAAATGCACAGGTTTGGCAGGTTTCCGTAGGTGCCGGCTGAGCTAGAGGCCAAAATCTGCAGGTAGGCACTTTTAGAAAAACAGCTCTGTTTTCTGTCAAAAAATGGGATGTGTCCACGTTGTGCTTTGGGGAATTTCCTGTCACGGGAGCTAGGCCTACCCACACAAGTGAGGTATCATTTTTATCGGGAGACTTGGGGGAACGCTGGGTGGAAGGAAATTTGTGGCTCCTCTCTGATTCCAGAACTTTCTGTCACCAAAATGTGAGGAAAATGTTTTTTTTATGCCAAATTTTGAGGTTTGCAAAGGATTCTGGGAAACAGAACCTGGTCAGAGCCCCACAAGTCACCCCATCTTAGATTCCCCTAGGTCTCTAGTTTTCAATAATCCACAGGTTTGGTAGGTTTCCCTAGGTGCCGGCTGAGCTAGAGGCCAAAATCTACAGGTAGGCAACTTTGCAAAAAACACCTCTGTTTTCTTTAAAAAAATGTGATGTGTGCACGTTGCGTTTTGGGGCATTTTTCTGTCACGGGTGCTAGGCCTACCCACACAAGTGAGGTATCATTTTTATCGGGAGACATGGGGGAACGCTGGGTGGAAGGACATTTGTGGCTCCTCTCTGATTCCAGAACTTTCTGTCACCAAAATGTGAGGAAAATGTGCTTTTTTAGCCAAATTTTGAGGTTTGCAAAGGATTCTGGGTAACAAAACCTGGTCAGAGCTCCACAAGTCACCCCATCTTGGATTCCCCTAGGTCTCTAATTTTAAAAAATGCACAGGTTTGGTAGGTTTCCCTAGGTGCCGGCTGAGCTAGAGGCCAAAATCTACAGGTAGGCACTTTGCAAAGAACACCTCTGTTTTCTTTCAAAAAATGTGATGTGTGCACGTTGCGTTTTGGGGCATTTCCTGTCGCGGGCGCTAGGCCTACCCGCACAAGTGAGGTATAATTTTGATCGGGAGACTTGGGGGAAGCTGGGTGGAAGGAAATTCGTGCCTCCTCTCAGATTCCAGAACTTTCTGCCACAGAAATGTGAGGAACATATGTTTTTCATGCCAAATTTTGAGGTTTGCAAAGGATTCTGGGTAACAGAACCTGGTCAGAGCCCCACAAGTCACTCCATCTTGGATTCCCCTAGGTCTCTAGTTGTAAAAAAATGCACAGGTTTGGTAGGTTTCCCTTGGTGCCGGCTGAGCTAGAGGCCAAAATCTACAGGTAGGCACTTTGCAAAAAACACCTCTGTTTTCTTTTAAAAAAATGTGATGTGTCCACGTTGCGTTTTGGAGCATTTCCTGTCGCGGGCGCTAGGCCTACCCACACAAGTGAGGTATCATTTGTATCGGGAGACTTGGGGGAACGCTGGGTGGAAGGAAATTTGTGGCTCCTCTCTGATTCCAGAACTTTCTGTCACCAAAATATGAGGAAAATGTGTTTTTTATGCCAAATTTTTAGGTTTGCAAAGGATTCTGGGTAACAGAACCTGGTCAGAGCCCCACAAGTCACCCCATTTTGGATTTCCCTAGGTCTCTAGTTTTCAGAAATGCACAGGTTTGGTAGCTTTCCCTAGGTTCCGGCTGAGCTAGAGGCCAAAATCTGCAGGTAGGCACTTTTAGAAAAACAGCTCTGTTTTCTTTAAAAAAATGTGATGTGTCCACGTTGCGTTTTGGAGCATTTCCTGTCGCGGGCGCTAGGCCTACCCACACAAGTGAGGTATCATTTGTATCGGGAGACTTGGGGGAACGCTGGGTGGAAGGAAATTTGTGGCTCCTCTCTGATTCCAGAACTTTCTGTCATCAAAATATGAGGAAAATTTGTTTTTTATGCCAAATTTTTAGGTTTGCAAAGGATTCTGGGTAACAGAACCTGGTCAGAGCCCCACAAGTCACCCCATTTTGGATTTCCCTAGGTCTCTAGTTTTCAGAAATGCACAGGTTTGGTAGCTTTCCCTAGGTTCCGGCTGAGCTAGAGGCCAAAATCTGCAGGTAGGCACTTTTAGAAAAACAGCTCTGTTTTCTTTAAAAAAATGTGATGTGTGCACGTTGCGTTTTGGGGCATTTCCGGTCGCGGGCGCTATGCCTACCCACACAAGTGAGGTATAATTTTGATCGGGAGACTTGGGGGAATGCTGGGTTGAAGGACATTTGTGGCTCCTCTCTGATTCCAGAACTTTGTGTCACCAAAATGTGAGGAAAATGTGTTTTTTTATGCCAAATTTTGTGGTTTGCAAAGGATTCTGGGTAAGTGAACCTGGTCAGAGCCCCACAAGTCACCCCATCTTGGATTCCCCTAGGTCTCTTGTTTTCAATAATGCACAGGTTTGGTAGGTTTCCCTAGGTGCCGGCTGAGCTAGAGGCCAAAATCTACAGGTAGGCACTTTGCAAAACACACCTCTGTTTTCTTTCAAAAAATGTGATGTGTGCACGTTGCATTTTGGGGCATTTCCTGTCGTGGGCGCTAGGCCTACCCACACAAGTGAGGTATCATTTTTATCGGGAGACTTGGGGGAAAGCTGGGTGGAAGGACATTTGTGGCTCCTCTCTGATTCCAGAACTTTCTGTCACCAAAATGTGAGGAAAATGTGCTTTTTTAGCCAAATTTTGAGGTTTGCAAAGGATTCTGGGTAACAAAACCTGGTCAGAGCTCCACAAGTCACCCCATCTTGGATTCCCCTAGGTCTCTAATTTTCAAAAATGCACAGGTTTGGTAGGTTTCCCTAGGTGCCGGCTGAGCTAGAGGCCAAAATCTACAGGTAGGCACTTTGCAAAGAACACCTCTGTTTTCTTTAAAAAAATGTGATGTGTGCACGTTGCGTTTTGGGGCATTTCCTGTCGCGGGCGCTAGGCCTACCCGCACAAGTGAGGTATAATTTTGATCGGGAGACTTGGGGGAACGCTGGGTGGAAGGAAATTTGTGCCTCCTCTCAGATTCCAGAACTTTCTGCCACAGAAATGTGAGGAACATATGTTTTTCATGCCAAATTTTGAGGTTTGCAAAGGATTCTGGGTAACAGAACCGGGTCAGAGCCCCACAAGTCACTCCATCTTGGATTCCCCTAGGTCTCTAGTTGTAAAAAAATGCACAGGTTTGGTAGGTTTCCCTAGGTGCCGGCTGAGCTAGAAGCCAAACTCTACAGGTAGGCACTTTGCAAAAAACACCTCTGTTTTCTTTCAAAAAATGGGTTGTGTACACGTTGCGTTTTGGGGCATCTCCTGTTGTGGGCGCTAGGCCTACCCACACAAGTGAGGTATCATTTTTATCGGGAGACTTGGGGGAACGCTGGGTGGAAGCAAATTTGTGGCTCCTCTCTGATTCCAGAACTTTCTGTCACCAAAATGTGAGGAAAATGTGCTTTTTTAGCCAAATTTTGAGGTTTGCAAAGGATTCTGGGTAACAAAACCTGGTCAGAGCTCCACAAGTCACCCCATCTTGGATTCCCCTAGGTCTCTAATTTTCAAAAATGCACAGGTTTGGTAGGTTTCCCTAGGTGCCGGCTGAGCTAGAGGCCAAAATCTACAGGTAGGCACTTTGCAAAGAACACCTCTGTTTTCTTTAAAAAAATGTGATGTGTGCACGTTGCGTTTTGGGGCATTTCCTGTCGCGGGCGCTAGGCCTACCCGCACAAGTGAGGTATAATTTTGATCGGGAGACTTGGGGGAACGCTGGGTGGAAGGAAATTTGTGCCTCCTCTCAGATTCCAGAACTTTCTGCCACAGAAATGTGAGGAACATATGTTTTTCATGCCAAATTTTGAGGTTTGCAAAGGATTCTGGGTAACAGAACCGGGTCAGAGCCCCACAAGTCACTCCATCTTGGATTCCCCTAGGTCTCTAGTTGTAAAAAAATGCACAGGTTTGGTAGGTTTCCCTAGGTGCCGGCTGAGCTAGAAGCCAAACTCTACAGGTAGGCACTTTGCAAAAAACACCTCTGTTTTCTTTCAAAAAATGGGTTGTGTACACGTTGCGTTTTGGGGCATCTCCTGTTGTGGGCGCTAGGCCTACCCACACAAGTGAGGTATCATTTTTATCGGGAGACTTGGGGGAACGCTGGGTGGAAGCAAATTTGTGGCTCCTCTCTGATTCCAGAACTTTCTGTCACCGAAATGTGAGGAAAATGTGTTTTTTTAGCCAAATTTTGAGGTTTGCAAATGATTCTGGGTAACAAAACCTGGTCAGAGCCCCACAAGTCACCCCATCTTGGATTCCCCTAGGTCTCTAATTTAAAAAAATGCACAGGTTTGGTAGGTTTCCCTAGGTGCTGGCTGAGCTAGAGGCCAAAATCTACAGGTAGGCACTTTGCAAAAAACACCTCTGTTTTCTTTCAAAAAATGTGATGTGTGCACGTTGCGTTTTGGAGCATTTCCTGTCGCGGGCGCTAGGCCTACCCGCACAAGTGAGGTATAATTTTGATCGGGAGACTTGGGGGAACGCTGGATGGAAGGAAATTTGTGCCTCCTCTCAGATTCCAGAACTTTCTGCCACAGAAATGTGAGGAACATATGTTTTTTATGCCAAATTTTGAGGTTTGCAAAGGATTCTGGGTAACAGAACCTGGTCAGAGCCCCACAAGTCACCCCATCTTAGATTCCCCTAGGTCTCTAGTTGTAAAAAATGCACAGGTTTGGTAGGTTTCCCTTGGTGCCGGCTGAGCTAGAAGCCAAACTCTACAGGTAGGCACTTTGCAAAAAACACCTCTGTTTTCTCTCAAAAAATGGGTTGTGTGCACGTTGCGTTTTGGGGCATCTCCTGTTGTGGGCGCTAGGCCTACCCACACAAGTGAGGTATCATTTTTATCGGGAGACTTGGGGGAACGCTGGGTGGAAGGAAATTTGTGGCTCCTCTCTGATTCCAGAACTTTCTGTCACAAAAATGTGAGGAAAATGTGTTTTTTTAGCCAAATTTTGAGGTTTGCAAAGGATTCTGGGTAACAGAACCTGGTCAGAGCCCCACAAGTCACCCCATCTTGGATTCCCCTAGGTCTTTAGTTGTAAAAAATGCACAGGTTTGGTAGGTTTCCCTAGGTGCCGGCTGAGCTAGAGGCCAAAATCTACAGGTAGGCACTTTGCAACAAACACCTCTGTTTTCTTTCAAAAAATGTGATGTGTGCACGTTGCGTTTTGGGGCATTTCCTGTCGCGGGCGCTAGGCCTCCCCGCACAAGTGAGGTATAATTTTGATCGGGAGACTTGGGGGAACGCTGGGTGGAAGGACATTTGTGCCTCCTCTCAGATTCCAGAACTTTTTGCCACAGAAATGTGAGGAACATATGTTTTTTATGCCAAATTTTTAGGTTTGCAAAGGGTTCTGGGTAACAGAACCTGGTCAGAGCCCCACAAGTCACCCCATCTTAGATTCCCCTAGGTCTCTAGTTGTAAAAAATGCACAGGTTTGGTAGGTTTCCCTTGGTGCCGGCTGAGCTAGAAGCCAAACTCTACAGGTAGGCACTTTGCAAAAAACACCTCTGTTTTCTTTCAAAAAAAGGGTTGTGTACACGTTGCGTTTTGGGGCATTTCCTGTTGTGGGCGCTAGGCCTACACACACAAGTGAGGTATCATTTTTATCGGGAGACTTGGGAGAACGCTGGGTGGAAGGAAATTTGTGGCTCCTTTCTGATTCCAGAACTTTCTGTCACCGAAATGTGAGGAAAATATGTTTTTTTAGCCAAATTTTGAGGTTTGCAACGGGTTCTGGGTAACAGAACCTGGTCAGAGCCCCACAAGTCACCCCATCTTGTATTCCCCTAGGTCTCTAGTTGTAAAGAAAGCACAGGTTTGGTAGGTTTCCCTTGGGGCCGGCTGAGCTAGAAGCCAAACTCTACAAGTAGGCACTTTGCAAAAAACACCTCTGTTTTCTTTCAAAAAATGGGTTGTGTACACGTTGCGTTTTGGGGCATCTCCTGTTGTGGGCGCTAGGCCTACCCACACAAGTGAGGTATCATTTTTATCGGGAGACTTGGGGGAACGCTGGGTGGAAGGAAATTTGTGGCTCCTCTCTGATTCCAGATCTTTCTGTCACCGAAATGTGAGGAAAATGTGTTTTTTTAGCCAAATTTTGAGGTTTGCAAAGGATTCTGGGAAACAAAACCTGGTCAGAGACCCACAAGTCACCCCATCTTGGATTCCCCTAGGTCTCTAATTTTCAAAAATGCACAGGTTTGGTAGGTTTCCCTAGGTGCTGGCTGAGCTAGAGGCCAAAATCTACAGGTAGGCACTTTGCAAAAAACACCTCTGTTTTCTTTCAAAAAATGTGATGTGTGCACGTTGCGTTTTGGGGCATTTCCTGTCGCGGGCGCTAGGCCTACCCACACAAGTGAGGTATCATTTTTATCGGGAGACTTGGGGGAACGCTGGGTGGAAGGAAATTTGTGGCTCCTCTCTGATTCCAGAACTTTCTGTCACCAAAATGTGAGGAAAATGTGTTTTTTTAGCCAAATTTTGAGGTTTGCAAAGGATTCTGGGTAACAGAACCTGGTCAGAGCCCCACAAGTCACCCCATCTTGGATTCCCCTCGGTCTTTAGTTGTAAAAAATGCACAGGTTTGGTAGGTTTCCCTAGGTGCCGGCTGAGCTAGAGGCCAAAATCTACAGGTAGGCACTTTGCAAAAAACACCTCTGTTTTCTTTCAAAAAATGTGATGTGTGCATGTTGCGTTTTGGGGCATTTCCTGTCGCGGGCGCTAGGCCTACCCGCACAAGTGAGGTATAATTTTGATCGGGAGACTTGGGGGAACGCTGGGTGGAAGGAAATTTGTGCCACCTCTCAGATTCCAGAACTTTCTGCCACAGAAATGTGAGGAACATATGTTTTTTATGCCAAATTTTGAGGTTTGCAAAGGATTCTGGGTAACAGAACCTGGTCAGAGCCCCACAAGTCACCCCATCTTAGATTCCCCTAGGTCTCTAGTTGTAAAAAATGCACAGGTTTGGTAGGTTTCCCTAGGTGCCGCCTGAGCTAGAGGCCAAAATCTACAGGTAGGCACTTTGCATAAAACACCTCTGTTTTCTTTTAAAAAAATGTGATGTGTCCACGTTGCGTTTTGGAGCATTTCCTGTCGCGGGCGCTAGGCCTATCCACACAAGTGAGGTATCATTTGTATCGGGAGACTTGGGGGAACGCTGGGTGGAAGGAAATTTGTGGCTCCTCTCTGATTCCAGAACTTTCTGTCACCAAAATATGAGGAAAATGTGTTTTTAATGCCAAATTTTGAGGTTTGCAAAGGATTCTGGGTAACAGAACCTGATCAGAGCCCCACAAGTCACCCCATCTTGGATTCCCCTAGGTCTCTAGTTGTAAAAAATGCACAGGTTTGGTAGGTTTCCCTAGGTGCCGCCTGAGCTAGAGGCCAAAATCTACAGGTAGGCACTTTGCAAAAAACACCTCTGTTTTCTTTTCAAAAAATGTGATGTGTCCACGTTGCGTTTTGGAGCATTTCCTGTCGCGGGCGCTAGGCCTACCCACACAAGTGAGGTATCATTTGTATCGGGAGACTTGGGGGAACGCTGGGTGGAAGGAAATTTGTGGCTCCTCTCTGATTCCAGAACTTTCTGTCACCAAAATATGAGGAAAATGTGTTTTTTATGCCAAATTTTTAGGTTTGCAAAGGATTCTGGGTAACAGAACCTGGTCAGAACCCCACAAGTCACCCCATTTTGGATTTCCCTAGGTCTCTAGTTTTCAGAAATGCACAGGTTTGGTAGCTTTCCCTAGGTTCCGGCTGAGCTAGAGGCCAAAATCTGCAGGTAGGCACTTTTAGAAAAACAGCTCTGTTTTCTTTAAAAAAATGTGATGTGTGCACGTTGCGTTTTGGGGCATTTCCGGTCGCGGGCGCTATGCCTACCCACAAAAGTGAGGTATAATTTTGATCGGGAGACTTGGGGGAACGCTGGGTGGAAGGACATTTGTGGCTCCTCTCTGATTCCAGAACTTTGTGTCACCAAAATGTGAGGAAAATGTGTTTTTTTATGCCAAATTTTGAGGTTTGCAAAGGATTCTGGGTAAGTGAACCTGGTCAGAGCCCCACAAGTCACCCCATCTTGGATTCCCCTAGGTCTCTTGTTTTCAATAATGCACAGGTTTGGTAGGTTTCCCTAGGTGCCGGCTGAGCTAGAGGCCAAAATCTACAGGTAGGCACTTTGCAAAAAACACCTTTGTTTTCTTTCAAAAAATGTGATGTGTGCACGTTGCGTTTTGGGGCATTTCCTGTCGCGGGCGCTAGGCCTACCCACACAAGTGAGGTATCATTTTTATCGGGAGACTTGGGGGAAAGCTTGGTGGAAGGAAATTTGTGGCTCCTCTCTTATTCCAGAACTTTCTGTCACCAAAATGTGAGGAAAATGTGTTTTTTTAGCCAAATTTTGAGGTTTGCAAAGGATTCTGGGTAACAAAACCTGGTCAGAGCCCCACAAGTCACCCCATCTTGGATTCCCGTAGGTCTCTAGTTTTCAGAAATGCACAGGTTTGGCAGGTTTCCGTAGGTGCCGGCTGAGCTAGAGGCCAAAATCTGCAGGTAGGCACTTTTAGAAAAACAGCTCTGTTTTCTGTCAAAAAATGGGATGTGTCCACGTTGTGCTTTGGGGAATTTCCTGTCACGGGAGCTAGGCCTACCCACACAAGTGAGGTATCATTTTTATCGGGAGACTTGGGGGAACGCTGGGTGGAAGGAAATTTGTGGCTCCTCTCTGATTCCAGAACTTTCTGTCACCAAAATGTGAGGAAAATGTTTTTTTTATGCCAAATTTTGAGGTTTGCAAAGGATTCTGGGAAACAGAACCTGGTCAGAGCCCCACAAGTCACCCCATCTTGGATTCCCCTAGGTCTCTAGTTTTCAATAATCCACAGGTTTGGTAGGTTTCCCTAGGTGCCGGCTGAGCTAGAGGCCAAAATCTACAGGTAGGCAACTTTGCAAAAAACACCTCTGTTTTCTTTAAAAAAATGTGATGTGTGCACGTTGCGTTTTGGGGCATTTTTCTGTCACGGGTGCTAGGCCTACCCACACAAGTGAGGTATCATTTTTATCGGGAGACATGGGGGAACGCTGGGTGGAAGGACATTTGTGGCTCCTCTCTGATTCCAGAACTTTCTGTCACCAAAATGTGAGGAAAATGTGCTTTTTTAGCCAAATTTTGAGGTTTGCAAAGGATTCTGGGTAACAAAACCTGGTCAGAGCTCCACAAGTCACCCCATCTTGGATTCCCCTAGGTCTCTAATTTTAAAAAATGCACAGGTTTGGTAGGTTTCCCTAGGTGCCGGCTGAGCTAGAGGCCAAAATCTACAGGTAGGCACTTTGCAAAGAACACCTCTGTTTTCTTTCAAAAAATGTGATGTGTGCACGTTGCGTTTTGGGGCATTTCCTGTCGCGGGCGCTAGGCCTACCCGCACAAGTGAGGTATAATTTTGATCGGGAGACTTGGGGGAAGCTGGGTGGAAGGAAATTCGTGCCTCCTCTCAGATTCCAGAACTTTCTGCCACAGAAATGTGAGGAACATATGTTTTTCATGCCAAATTTTGAGGTTTGCAAAGGATTCTGGGTAACAGAACCTGGTCAGAGCCCCACAAGTCACTCCATCTTGGATTCCCCTAGGTCTCTAGTTGTAAAAAAATGCACAGGTTTGGTAGGTTTCCCTTGGTGCCGGCTGAGCTAGAGGCCAAAATCTACAGGTAGGCACTTTGCAAAAAACACCTCTGTTTTCTTTTAAAAAAATGTGATGTGTCCACGTTGCGTTTTGGAGCATTTCCTGTCGCGGGCGCTAGGCCTACCCACACAAGTGAGGTATCATTTGTATCGGGAGACTTGGGGGAACGCTGGGTGGAAGGAAATTTGTGGCTCCTCTCTGATTCCAGAACTTTCTGTCACCAAAATATGAGGAAAATGTGTTTTTTATGCCAAATTTTTAGGTTTGCAAAGGATTCTGGGTAACAGAACCTGGTCAGAGCCCCACAAGTCACCCCATTTTGGATTTCCCTAGGTCTCTAGTTTTCAGAAATGCACAGGTTTGGTAGCTTTCCCTAGGTTCCGGCTGAGCTAGAGGCCAAAATCTGCAGGTAGGCACTTTTAGAAAAACAGCTCTGTTTTCTTTAAAAAAATGTGATGTGTCCACGTTGCGTTTTGGAGCATTTCCTGTCGCGGGCGCTAGGCCTACCCACACAAGTGAGGTATCATTTGTATCGGGAGACTTGGGGGAACGCTGGGTGGAAGGAAATTTGTGGCTCCTCTCTGATTCCAGAACTTTCTGTCACCAAAATATGAGGAAAATGTGTTTTTTATGCCAAATTTTTAGGTTTGCAAAGGATTCTGGGTAACAGAACCTGGTCAGAGCCCCACAAGTCACCCCATTTTGGATTTCCCTAGGTCTCTAGTTTTCAGAAATGCACAGGTTTGGTAGCTTTCCCTAGGTTCCGGCTGAGCTAGAGGCCAAAATCTGCAGGTAGGCACTTTTAGAAAAACAGCTCTGTTTTCTTTAAAAAAATGTGATGTGTGCACGTTGCGTTTTGGGGCATTTCCGGTCGCGGGCGCTATGCCTACCCACACAAGTGAGGTATAATTTTGATCGGGAGACTTGGGGGAATGCTGGGTTGAAGGACATTTGTGGCTCCTCTCTGATTCCAGAACTTTGTGTCACCAAAATGTGAGGAAAATGTGTTTTTTTATGCCAAATTTTGTGGTTTGCAAAGGATTCTGGGTAAGTGAACCTGGTCAGAGCCCCACAAGTCACCCCATCTTGGATTCCCCTAGGTCTCTTGTTTTCAATAATGCACAGGTTTGGTAGGTTTCCCTAGGTGCCGGCTGAGCTAGAGGCCAAAATCTACAGGTAGGCACTTTGCAAAACACACCTCTGTTTTCTTTCAAAAAATGTGATGTGTGCACGTTGCATTTTGGGGCATTTCCTGTCGTGGGCGCTAGGCCTACCCACACAAGTGAGGTATCATTTTTATCGGGAGACTTGGGGGAAAGCTGGGTGGAAGGACATTTGTGGCTCCTCTCTGATTCCAGAACTTTCTGTCACCAAAATGTGAGGAAAATGTGCTTTTTTAGCCAAATTTTGAGGTTTGCAAAGGATTCTGGGTAACAAAACCTGGTCAGAGCTCCACAAGTCACCCCATCTTGGATTCCCCTAGGTCTCTAATTTTCAAAAATGCACAGGTTTGGTAGGTTTCCCTAGGTGCCGGCTGAGCTAGAGGCCAAAATCTACAGGTAGGCACTTTGCAAAGAACACCTCTGTTTTCTTTAAAAAAATGTGATGTGTGCACGTTGCGTTTTGGGGCATTTCCTGTCGCGGGCGCTAGGCCTACCCGCACAAGTGAGGTATAATTTTGATCGGGAGACTTGGGGGAACGCTGGGTGGAAGGAAATTTGTGCCTCCTCTCAGATTCCAGAACTTTCTGCCACAGAAATGTGAGGAACATATGTTTTTCATGCCAAATTTTGAGGTTTGCAAAGGATTCTGGGTAACAGAACCGGGTCAGAGCCCCACAAGTCACTCCATCTTGGATTCCCCTAGGTCTCTAGTTGTAAAAAAATGCACAGGTTTGGTAGGTTTCCCTAGGTGCCGGCTGAGCTAGAAGCCAAACTCTACAGGTAGGCACTTTGCAAAAAACACCTCTGTTTTCTTTCAAAAAATGGGTTGTGTACACGTTGCGTTTTGGGGCATCTCCTGTTGTGGGCGCTAGGCCTACCCACACAAGTGAGGTATCATTTTTATCGGGAGACTTGGGGGAACGCTGGGTGGAAGCAAATTTGTGGCTCCTCTCTGATTCCAGAACTTTCTGTCACCGAAATGTGAGGAAAATGTGTTTTTTTAGCCAAATTTTGAGGTTTGCAAATGATTCTGGGTAACAAAACCTGGTCAGAGCCCCACAAGTCACCCCATCTTGGATTCCCCTAGGTCTCTAATTTTCAAAAATGCACAGGTTTGGTAGGTTTCCCTAGGTGCTGGCTGAGCTAGAGGCCAAAATCTACAGGTAGGCACTTTGCAAAAAACACCTCTGTTTTCTTTCAAAAAATGTGATGTGTGCACGTTGCGTTTTGGAGCATTTCCTGTCGCGGGCGCTAGGCCTACCCGCACAAGTGAGGTATAATTTTGATCGGGAGACTTGGGGGAACGCTGGATGGAAGGAAATTTGTGCCTCCTCTCAGATTCCAGAACTTTCTGCCACAGAAATGTGAGGAACATATGTTTTTTATGCCAAATTTTGAGGTTTGCAAAGGATTCTGGGTAACAGAACCTGGTCAGAGCCCCACAAGTCACCCCATCTTAGATTCCCCTAGGTCTCTAGTTGTAAAAAATGCACAGGTTTGGTAGGTTTCCCTTGGTGCCGGCTGAGCTAGAAGCCAAACTCTACAGGTAGGCACTTTGCAAAAAACACCTCTGTTTTCTCTCAAAAAATGGGTTGTGTGCACGTTGCGTTTTGGGGCATCTCCTGTTGTGGGCGCTAGGCCTACCCACACAAGTGAGGTATCATTTTTATCGGGAGACTTGGGGGAACGCTGGGTGGAAGGAAATTTGTGGCTCCTCTCTGATTCCAGAACTTTCTGTCACAAAAATGTGAGGAAAATGTGTTTTTTTAGCCAAATTTTGAGGTTTGCAAAGGATTCTGGGTAACAGAACCTGGTCAGAGCCCCACAAGTCACCCCATCTTGGATTCCCCTAGGTCTTTAGTTGTAAAAAATGCACAGGTTTGGTAGGTTTCCCTAGGTGCCGGCTGAGCTAGAGGCCAAAATCTACAGGTAGGCACTTTGCAACAAACACCTCTGTTTTCTTTCAAAAAATGTGATGTGTGCACGTTGCGTTTTGGGGCATTTCCTGTCGCGGGCGCTAGGCCTCCCCGCACAAGTGAGGTATAATTTTGATCGGGAGACTTGGGGGAACGCTGGGTGGAAGGACATTTGTGCCTCCTCTCAGATTCCAGAACTTTTTGCCACAGAAATGTGAGGAACATATGTTTTTTATGCCAAATTTTTAGGTTTGCAAAGGGTTCTGGGTAACAGAACCTGGTCAGAGCCCCACAAGTCACCCCATCTTAGATTCCCCTAGGTCTCTAGTTGTAAAAAATGCACAGGTTTGGTAGGTTTCCCTTGGTGCCGGCTGAGCTAGAAGCCAAACTCTACAGGTAGGCACTTTGCAAAAAACACCTCTGTTTTCTTTCAAAAAAAGGGTTGTGTACACGTTGCGTTTTGGGGCATTTCCTGTTGTGGGCGCTAGGCCTACACACACAAGTGAGGTATCATTTTTATCGGGAGACTTGGGAGAACGCTGGGTGGAAGGAAATTTGTGGCTCCTTTCTGATTCCAGAACTTTCTGTCACCGAAATGTGAGGAAAATATGTTTTTTTAGCCAAATTTTGAGGTTTGCAACGGGTTCTGGGTAACAGAACCTGGTCAGAGCCCCACAAGTCACCCCATCTTGGATTCCCCTAGGTCTCTAGTTGTAAAAAATGCACAGGTTTGGTAGGTTTCCCTAGGTGCCGCCTGAGCTAGAGGCCAAAATCTACAGGTAGGCACTTTGCATAAAACACCTCTGTTTTCTTTTTAAAAAATGTGATGTGTCCACGTTGCGTTTTGGAGCATTTCCTGTCGCGGGCGCTAGGCCTACCCACACAAGTGAGGTATCATTTGTATCGGGAGACTTGGGGGAACGTTGGGTGGAAGGAAATTTGTGGCTCCTCTCTGATTCCAGAACTTTCTGTCACCAAAATAGGAGGAACATTTATTTTTTATGCCAAATTTTGAGGTTTGCAAAGGATTCTGGGTAACAGAACCTGGTCAGAGCCCCACAAGTCACCCCATTTTGGATTTCCCTAGGTCTCTAGTTTTCAGAAATGCACAGGTTTGGTAGGTTTCCCTAGGTGCCGGCTGAGCTAGAGGCCAAAATCTACAGCTAGGCACTTTGCAAAAAACACCTGTTTTCATTAAAAAATATGATGTGTGCACGTTGCGTTTTGGGGCATTTCCTGTCGCGGGCGCTAGGCCTAACCACACAAGTGAGGTATCATTTTTATCTGGAGACTTGGGGGAAAGCTGGGTGGAAGGAAATTTGCGGCTCCTCTCTGATTCCAGAACTTTCTGTCACCAAAATGTGAGGAAAATGTGTTTTTTTAGCCAAATTTTGAGGTTTGCAAAGGATTCTGGGTAACAAAACCTGGTCAGAGCCCCACAAGTCACCCCATCTTGGATTCCCCTAGGTCTCTAATTTTCAAAAATGCACAGGTTTGGTAGGTTTCCCTAGGTGCCGGCTGAGCTAGAGGCCAAAATCTACAGGTAGGCACTTTGCAAAAAACACCTCTGTTTTCTTTCAAAAAATGTGATGTGTGATCGTTGCGTTTTGGGGCATTTCCTGTCGCGGGCGCTAGGCCTACCCACACAAGTGAGGTATCATTTTTATCGGTAGACTTGGGGGAACGCTGGGTGGAAGGAAATTTGTGGCTCCTCTCTGATTCCAGAACTTTCTGTCACCGAAATGTGAGGAAAATGTGTTTTTTTAGCCAAATTTTGAGGTTTGCAAAGGATTCTGGGTAACAGAACCTGGTCAGAGCCCCACAAGTCACCCCATCTTGGATTCCCCTAGGTCTTTAGTTGTAAAAAATGCACAGGTTTGGTAGGTTTCCCTAGGTGCCGGCTGAGCTATAGGCCAAAATCTACAGGTAGGCACTTTGCATAAAACACCTCTGTTTTCTTTTCAAAAAATGTGATGTGTCCACGTTGCGTTTTGGAGCATTTCCTGTCGCGGACGCTAGGCCTACCCACACAAGTGAGGTATCATTTGTATCGGAAGACTTGGGGGAACGCTGGGTGGAAGGAAATTTGTGGCTCCTCTCTGATTCCAGAACTTTCTGTCACCAAAATGTGAGGAAAATGTGTTTTTTTAGCCAAATTTGGAGGTTTGCAAAGGATTCTGGGTAACAGAACCTGGTCAGAGCCCCAGAAGTCACCCCATCTTGGATTCCCCTAGGTCTTTAGTTGTAAAAAATGCACAGGTTTGGTAGGTTTCCCTAGGTGCCGGCTGAGCTAGAGGCCAAAATCTACAGGTAGGCACTTTGCAAAAAACACCTCTGTTTTCTTTCAAAAAATGTGATGTGTGCACGTTGCGTTTTGGGGCATTTCCTGTCGCGGGCGCTAGGCCTACCCGCACAAGTGAGGTATAATTTTGATCGGGAGACTTGGGGGAACGCTGGGTGGAAGGAAATTTGTGCCTCCTCTCAGATTCCAGAACTTTCTGCCACAGAAATGTGAGGAACATATGTTTTTTATGACAAATTTTGAGGTTTGCAAAGGATTCTGGGTAACAGAACCTGGTCAGAGCCCCACAAGTCACCCCATCTTAGATTCCCCTAGGTCTCTAGTTGTAAAAAATGCACAGGTTTGGTAGGTTTCGCTTGGTGCCGGCTGAGCTAGAAGCCAAACTCTACAGGTAGGCACTTTGCAAAAAACACCTCTGTTTTCTTTCAAAAAATGGGTTGTGTACACGTTGCGTTTTGGGGCATTTCCTGTTGTGGGCGCTAGGCCTACACACACAAATGAGGTATCATTTTTATCGGGAGACTTGGGGGAACGCTGGGTGGAAGGAAATGTGTGGCTCCTCTCTGATTCCTGAACTTTCTGACACCGAAATGTGAGGAAAATGTGTTTTTTTAGCCAAATTTTGAGGTTTGCAACGGGTTCTGGGTAACAGAACCTGGTCAGAGCCCCACAAGTCACCCCATCTTGGATTCTCCTAGGTCTCTAGTTGTAAAAAATGCACAAGTTTGGTAGGTTTACCTCTGTGCCGCCTGAGCTAGAGGCCAAAATCTACAGGTAGGCACTTTGCATAAAACACCTCTGTTTTCTTTTAAAAAAATGTGATGTGTCCACGTTGTGTTTTGGAGCATTTCCTGTCGCGGGCGCTAGGCCTACCCACACAAGTGAGGTATCATTTGTATCGGGAGACTTGGGGGAACGCTGGGTGGAAGGAAATTTGTGGCTCCTCTCTGATTCCAGAACTTTCTGTCACCAAAATATGAGGAAAATGTGTTTTTATGCCAAATTTTGAGGTTTGCAAAGGATTCTGGGTAACAGAACCTGGTCAGAGCCCCACAAGTCACCCCATTTTGGATTTCCCTAGGTCTCTAGTTTTCAGAAATGCACAGGTTTGGTAGGTTTCCCTAGGTGCCGGCTGAGCTAGAGGCCAAAATCTACAGCTAGGCACTTTGCAAAAAACACCTGTTTTCATTAAAAAATATGATGTGTGCACGTTGCGTTTTGGGGCATTTCCTGTCGCGGGCGCTAGGCCTACCCACACAAGTGAGGTATAATTTTTATCTGGAGACTTGGGGGAAAGCTGGGTGGAAGGAAATTTGCGGCTCCTCTCTGATTCCAGAACTTTCTGTCACCAAAATGTGAGGAAAATGTGTTTTTTTTAGCCAAATGTTGAGGTTTGCAAAGGATTCTGGGTAACAAAACCTGGTCAGAGCCCCACAAGTCACCCCATCTTGGATTCCCCTGGGTCTCTAATTTTAAAAAATGCACAGGTTTGGTAGGTTTCCCTAGGTGCCGGCTGAGCTAGAGGCCAAAATCTACAGGTAGGCACTTTGCAAAAAACACCTCTGTTTTCTTTTAAAAAATTGTGATGTGTCCACGTTGCGTTTTGGAGCATTTCCTGTCGCGGGCGCTAGGCCTACCCACACAAGTGAGGTATCATTTGTATCGGGAGACTTGGGGGAACGCTGGGTGGAAGGAAATTTGTGGCTCCTCTCTGATTCCAGAACTTTCTGTCACCGAAATGTGAGGAAAATGTGTTTTTTTAGCCAAATTTTGAGGTTTGCAAAGGATTCTGGGTAGCAGAACCTGGTCAGAGCCCCACAAGTCACCCCATCTTGGATTCCCCTAGGTCTTTAGTTGTAAAAAATGCACAGGTTTGGTAGGTTTCCCTAGGTGCCGGCTGAGCTATAGGCCAAAATCTACAGGTAGGCACTTTGCAAAAAACACCTCTGTTTTCTTTCAAAAAATGGGTTGTGTACACGTTGCATTTTGGGGCATTTCCTGTTGTGGGCGCTAGGCCTACCCACACAAGTGAGATATCATTTTTATCGGGAGACTTGGGGGAACGCTGGGTGGAAGGAAATTTGTGGCTCCTCTCTGATTCCAGAACTTTCTGTCACCAGAATGTGAGGAAAATGTGTTTTTTTAGCCAAATTTTTAGGTTTGCAAAGGATTCTGGGTAACAGAACCTGGGCAGAGCCCCACAAGTCACCCCATCTTGGATTCCCCTAGGTCTCTAGTTTTCAGAAATGCACAGGTTTGGCAGGTTTCCCTAGGTGCCGGCTGAGCTAGAGGTCAAAATCTGCAGGTAGGCACTTTTAGAAAAACAGCTCTGTTTTCTTTCAAAAAATGTGATGTGTGCACGTTGCGTTTTGGGGCATTTCCTGTCGCGGGCGCTAGGCCTACCCACACAAGTGAGGTATAATTTTGATCGGGAGACTTGGGGGAACGCTGGGTGGAAGGACATTTGTGGCTCCTCTCTGATTCCAGAACTTTCTGTCACCAAAATGTGAGGAAAATGTGTTTTTTATGCCAAATTTTGAGGTTTGCAAAGGATTCTGGGTAACAGAACCTGGTCAGAGCCCCACAAGTCACCCCATCTTGGATTCCCCTAGGTCTCTTGTTTTCAATAATGCACAGGTTCGGTAGGTTTCCCTAGGTGCCGGCTGAGCTAGAGGCCAAAATCTACAGGTAGGCACTTTGCAAAAAACACCTCTGTTTTCTTTAAAAAAATGTGATGTGTGCACGTTGCGTTTTGGGGCATTTCCTGTCGCGGGCGCTAGGCCTACCCACACAAGTGAGGTATCATTTTTATCGGGAGACTTGGGGGAAAGCTGGGTGGAAGGAAATTTGTGGCTCCTCTCTTATTCCAGAACTTTCTGCCACAGAAATGTGAGGAACATATGTTTTTTATGCCAAATTTTGAGGTTTGCAAAGGATTCTGGGTAACAGAACCTGGTCAGAGCCCCACAAGTCACCCCATCTTAGATTCCCCTAGGTCTCTAGTTGTAAAAAATGCACAGGTTTGGTAGGTTTCCCTTGGTGCCGGCTGAGCTAGAAGCCAAACTCTACAGGTAGGCACTTTGCAAAAAACACCTCTGTTTTCTTTCAAAAAATGGGTTGTGTGCACGTTGCGTTTTGGGGCATCTCCTGTTGTTTGCGCTAGGCCTACCCACACAAGTGAGGTATCATTTGTATCGGGAGACTTGGGGGAACGCTGGGTGGAAGGAAATTTGTGGCTCCTCTCTGATTCCAGAACTTTCTGTCACCAAAATGTGAGGAAAATGTGTTTTTTTAGCCAAATTTTGAGGTTTGCAAAGGATTCTGGGTAACAGAACCTGGTCAGAGCCCCACAAGTCACCCCATCTTGGATTCCCCTAGGTCTTTAGTTGTAAAAAATGCACAGGTTTGGTAGGTTTCCCTAGGTGCCGGCTGAGCTAGAGGCCAAAATCTACAGGTAGGCACTTTGCAACAAACACCTCTGTTTTCTTTCAAAAAATGTGATGTGTGCACGTTGCGTTTTGGGGCATTTCCTGTCGCGGGCGCTAGGCCTCCCCGCACAAGTGAGGTATAATTTTGATCGGGAGACTTGGGGGAACGCTGGGTGGAAGGACATTTGTGCCTCCTCTCAGATTCCAGAACTTTCTGCCACAGAAATGTGAGGAACATATGTTTTTTATGCCAAATTTTTAGGTTTGCAAAGGGTTCTGGGTAACAGAACCTGGTCAGAGCCCCACAAGTCACCCCATCTTAGATTCCCCTAGGTCTCTAGTTGTAAAAAATGCACAGGTTTGGTAGGTTTCCCTTGGTGCCGGCTAAGCTAGAAGCCAAACTCTACAGGTAGGCACTTTGCAAAAAACACCTCTGTTTTCTTTCAAAAAATGGGTTGTGTACACGTTGCGTTTTGGGGCATTTCCTGTTGTGGGCGCTAGGCCTACACACACAAGTGAGGTATCATTTTTATCGGGAGACTTGGGAGAACGCTGGGTGGAAGGAAATTTGTGGCTCCTTTCTGATTCCAGAACTTTCTGTCACCGAAATGTGAGGAAAATATGTTTTTTTAGCCAAATTTTGAGGTTTGCAACGGGTTCTGGGTAACAGAACCTGGTCAGAGCCCCACAAGTCACCCCATCTTGGATTCCCCTAGGTCTCTAGTTGTAAAAAATGCACAGGTTTGGTAGGTTTCCCTAGGTGCCGCCTGAGCTAGAGGCCAAAATCTACAGGTAGGCACTTTGCATAAAACACCTCTGTTTTCTTTTTAAAAAATGTGATGTGTCCACGTTGCGTTTTGGAGCATTTCCTGTCGCGGGCGCTAGGCCTACCCACACAAGTGAGGTATCATTTGTATCGGGAGACTTGGGGGAACGTTGGGTGGAAGGAAATTTGTGGCTCCTCTCTGATTCCAGAACTTTCTGTCACCAAAATAGGAGGAACATTTATTTTTTATGCCAAATTTTGAGGTTTGCAAAGGATTCTGGGTAACAGAACCTGGTCAGAGCCCCACAAGTCACCCCATTTTGGATTTCCCTAGGTCTCTAGTTTTCAGAAATGCACAGGTTTGGTAGGTTTCCCTAGGTGCCGGCTGAGCTAGAGGCCAAAATCTACAGCTAGGCACTTTGCAAAAAACACCTGTTTTCATTAAAAAATATGATGTGTGCACGTTGCGTTTTGGGGCATTTCCTGTCGCGGGCGCTAGGCCTAACCACACAAGTGAGGTATCATTTTTATCTGGAGACTTGGGGGAAAGCTGGGTGGAAGGAAATTTGCGGCTCCTCTCTGATTCCAGAACTTTCTGTCACCAAAATGTGAGGAAAATGTGTTTTTTTAGCCAAATTTTGAGGTTTGCAAAGGATTCTGGGTAACAAAACGTGGTCAGAGCCCCACAAGTCACCCCATCTTGGATTCCCCTAGGTCTCTAATTTTCAAAAATGCACAGGTTTGGTAGGTTTCCCTAGGTGCCGGCTGAGCTAGAGGCCAAAATCTACAGGTAGGCACTTTGCAAAAAACACCTCTGTTTTCTTTCAAAAAATGTGATGTGTGATCGTTGCGTTTTGGGGCATTTCCTGTCGCGGGCGCTAGGCCTACCCACACAAGTGAGGTATCATTTTTATCGGTAGACTTGGGGGAACGCTGGGTGGAAGGAAATTTGTGGCTCCTCTCTGATTCCAGAACTTTCTGTCACCGAAATGTGAGGAAAATGTGTTTTTTTAGCCAAATTTTGAGGTTTGCAAAGGATTCTGGGTAACAGAACCTGGTCAGAGCCCCACAAGTCACCCCATCTTGGATTCCCCTAGGTCTTTAGTTGTAAAAAATGCACAGGTTTGGTAGGTTTCCCTAGGTGCCGGCTGAGCTATAGGCCAAAATCTACAGGTAGGCACTTTGCATAAAACACCTCTGTTTTCTTTTCAAAAAATGTGATGTGTCCACGTTGCGTTTTGGAGCATTTCCTGTCGCGGACGCTAGGCCTACCCACACAAGTGAGGTATCATTTGTATCGGGAGACTTGGGGGAACGCTGGGTGGAAGGAAATTTGTGGCTCCTCTCTGATTCCAGAACTTTCTGTCACCAAAATGTGAGGAAAATGTGTTTTTTTAGCCAAATTTTGAGGTTTGCAAAGGATTCTGGGTAACAGAACCTGGTCAGAGCCCCAGAAGTCACCCCATCTTGGATTCCCCTAGGTCTTTAGTTGTAAAAAATGCACAGGTTTGGTAGGTTTCCCTAGGTGCCGGCTGAGCTAGAGGCCAAAATCTACAGGTAGGCACTTTGCAAAAAACACCTCTGTTTTCTTTCAAAAAATGTGATGTGTGCACGTTGCGTTTTGGGGCATTTCCTGTCGCGGGCGCTAGGCCTACCCGCACAAGTGAGGTATAATTTTGATCGGGAGACTTGGGGGAACGCTGGGTGGAAGGAAATTTGTGCCTCCTCTCAGATTCCAGAACTTTCTGCCACAGAAATGTGAGGAACATATGTTTTTTATGACAAATTTTGAGGTTTGCAAAGGATTCTGGGTAACAGAACCTGGTCAGAGCCCCACAAGTCACCCCATCTTAGATTCCCCTAGGTCTCTAGTTGTAAAAAATGCACAGGTTTGGTAGGTTTCCCTTGGTGCCGGCTGAGCTAGAAGCCAAACTCTACAGGTAGGCACTTTGCAAAAAACACCTCTGTTTTCTTTCAAAAAATGGGTTGTGTACACGTTGCGTTTTGGGGCATTTCCTGTTGTGGGCGCTAGGCCTACACACACAAATGAGGTATCATTTTTATCGGGAGACTTGGGGGAACGCTGGGTGGAAGGAAATGTGTGGCTCCTCTCTGATTCCTGAACTTTCTGACACCGAAATGTGAGGAAAATGTGTTTTTTTAGGTAAATTTTGAGGTTTGCAACGGGTTCTGGGTAACAGAACCTGGTCAGAGCCCCACAAGTCACCCCATCTTGGATTCTCCTAGGTCTCTAGTTGTAAAAATTGCACAAGTTTGGTAGGTTTACCTATGTGCCGCCTAAGCTAGAGGCCAAAATCTACAGGTAGGCACTTTGCATAAAACACCTCTGTTTTCTTTTAAAAAAATGTGATGTGTCCACGTTGCGTTTTGGAGCATTTCCTGTCGCGGGCGCTAGGCCTACCCACACAAGTGAGGTATCATTTGTATCGGGAGACTTGGGGGAACGCTGGGTGGAAGGAAATTTGTGGCTCCTCTCTGATTCCAGAACTTTCTGTCACCAAAATATGAGGAAAATGTGTTTTTTATGCCAAATTTTGAGGTTTGCAAAGGATTCTGGGTAACAGAACCTGGTCAGAGCCCCACAAGTCACCCCATTTTGGATTTCCCTAGGTCTCAAGTTTTCAGAAATGCACAGGTTTGGTAGGTTTCCCTAGGTGCCGGCTGAGCTAGAGGCCAAAATCTACAGCTAGGCACTTTGCAAAAAACACCTGTTTTCTTTAAAAAATATGATGTGTGCACGTTGCGTTTTGGGGCATTTCCTGTCGCGGGCGCTAGGCCTACCCACACAAGTGAGGTATAATTTTTATCTGGAGACTTGGGGGAAAGCTGGGTGGAAGGAAATTTGCGGCTCCTCTCTGATTCCAGAACTTTCTGTCACCAAAATGTGAGGAAAATGTGTTTTTTTAGCCAAATTTTGAGGTTTGCAAAGGATTCTGGGTAACAAAACCTGGTCAGAGCCCCACAAGTCACCCCATCTTGGATTCCCCTAGGTCTCTAATTTTAAAAAATGCACAGGTTTGGTAGGTTTCCCTAGGTGCCGGCTGAGCTAGAGGCCAAAATCTACAGGTAGGCACTTTGCAAAAAACACCTCTGTTTTCTTTAAAAAAATGTGATGTGTGATCGTTGCGTTTTGGGGCATTTCCTGTCGCGGGCGCTAGGCCTACCCACACAAGTGAGGTATCATTTTTATCGGTAGACTTGGGGGAACGCTGGGTGTAAGGAAATTTGTGGCTCCTCTCTGATTCCAGAACTTTCTGTCACCGAAATGTGAGGAAAATGTGTTTTTTTAGCCAAATTTTGAGGTTTGCAAAGCATTCTGGGTAGCAGAACCTGGTCAGAGCCCCACAAGTCACCCCATCTTGGATTCCCCTAGGTCTTTAGTTGTAAAAAATGCACAGGTTTGGTAGGTTTCCCTAGGTGCCGGCTGAGCTATAGGCCAAAATCTACAGGTAGGCACTTTGCAAAAAACACCTCTGTTTTCTTTCAAAAAATGTGATGTGTGCACGTTGCATTTTGGGGCAATTCCTGTCGCGGGCGCTAGGCCTACCCACACAAGTGAGATATCATTTTTATCGGGAGACTTGGGGGAACGCTGGGTGGAAGGAAATTTGTGGCTCCTCTCTGATTCCAGAACTTTCTGTCACCAGAATGTGAGGAAAATGTGTTTTTTTAGCCAAATTTTTAGGTTTGCAAAGGATTCTGGGTAACAGAACCTGGGCAGAGCCCCACAAGTCACCCCATCTTGGATTCCCCTAGGTCTCTAGTTTTCAGAAATGCACAGGTTTGGCAGGTTTCCCTAGGTGCCGGCTGAGCTAGAGGCCAAAATCTGCAGGTAGGCACTTTTAGAAAAACAGCTCTGTTTTCTTTCAAAAAATGTGATGTGTGCACGTTGCGTTTTGGGGCATTTCCTGTCGCGGGCGCTAGGCCTACCCACACAAGTGAGATATCATTTTTATCGGGAGACTTGGGGGAACGCTGGGTGGAAGGAAATTTGTGGCTCCTCTCTGATTCCAGAACTTTCTGTCACCAGAATGTGAGGAAAATGTGTTTTTTTAGCCAAATTTTTAGGTTTGCAAAGGATTCTGGGTAACAGAACCTGGGCAGAGCCCCACAAGTCACCCCATCTTGGATTCCCCTAGGTCTCTAGTTTTCAGAAATGCACAGGTTTGGCAGGTTTCCCTAGGTGCCGGCTGAGCTAGAGGCCAAAATCTGCAGGTAGGCACTTTTAGAAAAACAGCTCTGTTTTCATTCAAAAAATGTGATGTGTGCACGTTGCGTTTTGGGGCATTTCCTGTCGCGGGCGCTAGGCCTACCCACACAAGTGAGGTATAATTTTGATCGGGAGACTTGGGGGAACGCTGGGTGGAAGGACATTTGTGGCTCCTCTCTGATTCAAGAACTTTCTGTCACCAAAATGTGAGGAAAATGTGTTTTTTATGCCAAATTTTGAGGTTTGCAAAGGATTCTGGGTAACAGAACCTGGTCAGAGCCCCACAAGTCACCCCATCTTGGATTCCCCTAGGTCTCTTGTTTTCAATAATGCACAGGTTTGGTAGGTTTCCCTAGGTGCCGGCTGAGCTAGAGGCCAAAATCTACAGGTAGGCACTTTGCAAAAAACACCTCTGTTTTCTTTAAAAAAATGTGATGTGTGCACGTTGCGTTTTGGGGCATTTCCTGTCGCGGGCGCTAGGCCTACCCACACAAGTGAGGTATCATTTTTATCGGGAGACTTGGGGGAAAGCTGGGTGGAAGGAAATTTGTGGCTCCTCTCTTATTCCAGAACTTTCTGTCACCAAAATGTGAGGAAAATGTGTTTTTTTAGCCAAATTTTGAGGTTTGCAAAGGATTCTGGGTAACAAAACCTGGTCAGAGCCCCACAAGTCACCCCATCTTGGATTCCCCTAGGTCTCTAATTTTCAAAAATGCACAGGTTTGGTAGGTTTCCCTAGGTGCCGGCTGAGCTAGAGGCCAAAATCTACAGGTAGGGACTTTGCAAAAAACACCTCTGTTTTCTTTCAAAAAATGTGATGTGTGCACGTTGCGTTTTGGGGCATTTCCTGTCGCGGGCGCTAGGCCTACCCACACAAGTGAGGTATAATTTTGATCGGGAGACTTGGGGGAACGCTGGGTGGAAGGACATTTGTGGCTCCTCTCTGATTCCAGAACTTTCTGTCACCAAAATGTGAGGAAAATGTGTTTTTTATGCCAAATTTTGAGGTTTGCAAAGGATTCTGGGTAACAGAACCTGGTCAGAGCCCCACAAGTCACCCCATCTTGGATTCCCCTAGGTCTCTAGTTTTCAATAATGCACAGGTTTGGTAGGTTTCCCTAGGTGCCGGCTGAGCTAGAGGCCAAAATCTACAGGTAGGCACTTTGCAAAAAACACCTCTGTTTTCTTTCAAAAAATGTGATGTGTGCACGTTGCGTTTTGGGGCATTTCCTGTCGCGGGCGCTAGGCCTACCCACACAAGTGAGGTATCATTTTTATCGGTAGACTTGGGGGAACGCTGGGTGGAAGGAAATTTGTGGCTCCTCTCTGATTCCAGAACTTTCTGTCACCAAAATGTGAGGAAAATGTGTTTTTTTAGTCAAATTTTGAGGTTTGCAAAGGATTCTGGGTAACAAAACCTGGTCAGAGCCCCACAAGTCACCCCATCTTGGATTCCCCTAGGTCTCTAATTTTCAAAAATGCACAGGTTTGGTAGGTTTCCCTAGGTGCCGGCTGAGCTAGAGGCCAAAATCTACAGGTAGGGACTTTGCAAAAAACACCTCTGTTTTCTTTCAAAAAATGTGATGTGTGCACGTTGCGTTTTGGGGCATTTCCTGTCACGGGCGCTAGGCCTACCCACACAAGTGAGGTATCATTTTTATCGGGAGACTTGGGGGAACGCTGTGTGGAAGGAAATTTGTGGCTCCTCTCTGATTCCAGAACTTTCTGTCACCAAAATGTGAGGAAAATGTGTTTTTTTAGCCAAATTTTGAGGTTTGCAAATGATTCTGGGTAACAGAACCTGGTCAGAGCCCCACAAGTCACCCCATCTTGGATTCCCCTAGGTCTTTAGTTGTAAAAAATGCACAGGTTTGGTAGGTTTCCCTAGGTGCCGGCTGAGCTATAGGCCAAAATCTACAGGTAGGCACTTTGCAAAAAACACCTCTGTTTTCTTTCAAAAAATGTGATGTGTGCACGTTGCATTTTGGGGCATTTCCTGTCGCGGGCGCTAGGCCTACCCACACAAGTGAGGTATAATTTTGATCGGGAGACTTGGGGGAACGCTGGGTGGAAGGACATTTGTGGCTCCTCTCTGATTCCAGAACTTTCTGTCACCAAAATATGAGGAAAATGTGTTTTTTATGCCAAATTTTGAGGTTTGCAAAGGATTCTGGGTAACAGAACCTGGTCAGAGCCCCACAAGTCACCCCATCTTGGATTCCCCTAGGTCTCTAGTTTTCAATAATGCACAGGTTTGGTAGGTTTCCCTAGGTGCCGGCTGAGCTAGAGGCCAAAATCTACAGGTAGGCACTTTGCAAAAAACACCTCTGTTTTTTTTCAAAAAATTTGATGTGTGCATGTTGCGTTTTGGGGCATTTCCTGTCGCGGGCGCTAGGCCTACCCACACAAGTGAGGTATCATTTTTATCGGTAGACTTGGGGGAACGCTGGGTGGAAGGAAATTTGTGGCTCCTCTCTGATTCCAGAACTTTCTGTCCCCAAAATGTGAGGAAAATGTGTTTTTTTAGCCAAATTTTGAGGTTTGCAAAGGATTCTGGGTAACAAATCCTGGTCAGAGCCCCACAAGTCACCCCATCTTGGATTCCCCTAGGTCTCTAATTTTCAAAAATGCACAGGTTTGGTAGGTTTCCCTAGGTGCCGGCTGAGCTAGAGGCCAAAATCTACAGGTAGGGACTTTGCAAAAAACACCTCTGTTTTCTTTCAAAAAATGTGATGTGTGCACGTTGCGTTTTGGGGCATTTCCTGTCACGGGCGCTAGGCCTACCCACACAAGTGAGGTATCATTTTTATCGGGAGACTTGGGGGAACGCTGGGTGGAAGGAAATTTGTGGCTCCTCTCTGATTCCAGAACTTTCTGTCACCAAAATGTGAGGAAAATGTGTTTTTTATGCCAAATTTTGAGGTTTGCAAAGGATTCTGGGTAACAGAACCTGGTCAGAGCCCCACAAGTCACCCCATCTTGGATTCCCCTAGGTCTTTAGTTGTAAAAAATGCACAGGTTTGGTAGGTTTCCCTAGGTGCCGGCTGAGCTAGAGGCCAAAATCTACAGGTAGGCACTTTGCAAAAAACACCTCTGTTTTCTTTCAAAAAATTTGATGTGTGCACGTTGCATTTTGGGGCATTTCCTGTCGCGGGCGCTAGGCCTACCCACACAAGTGAGGTATCATTTTTATCGGGAGACTTGGGGGAACGCTGGGTGGAAGGAAATTTGTGGCTCCTCTCTGATTCCAGAACTTTCTGTCACCAAAATGTGAGGAAAATGTGTTTTTTTAGTCAAATTTTGAGGTTTGCAAAGGATTCTGGGTAACAAAACCTGGTCAGAGCCCCACAAGTCACCCCATCTTGGATTCCCCTAGGTCTCTAGTTTTCAATAATGCACAGGTTTGGTAGGTTTCCCTAGGTGCCGGCTGAGATAGAGGCCAAAATCTACAGGTAGGCACTTTGCAAAAAACACCTCTGTTTTCTTTCAAAAAATGTGATGTGTGCACGTTGCGTTTTGGGGCATTTCCTGTCACGGGCGCTAGGCCTACCCACACAAGTGAGGTATCATTTTTATCGGGAGACTTGGGGGAACGCTGGGTGGAAGGAAATTTGTGGCTCCTCTCTGATTCCAGAACTTTCTGTCACCAAAATGTGAGGAAAATGTGTTTTTTATGCCAAATTTTGAGGTTTGCAAAGGATTCTGGGTAACAGAACCTGGTCAGAGCCCCACAAGTCACCCCATCTTGGATTCCCCTAGGTCTTTAGTTGTAAAAAATGCACAGGTTTGGTAGGTTTCCCTAGGTGCCGGCTGAGCTAGAGGCCAAAATCTACAGGTAGGCACTTTGCAAAAAACACCTCTGTTTTCTTTCAAAAAATGTGATGTGTGCACGTTGCATTTTGGGGCATTTCCTGTCGCGGGCGCTAGGCCTACCCACACAAGTGAGGTATCATTTTTATCGGGAGACTTGGGGGAACGCTGGGTGGAAGGAAATTTGTGGCTCCTCTCTGATTCCAGAACTTTCTGTCACCAAAATGTGAGGAAAATGTGTTTTTTTAGTCAAATTTTGAGGTTTGCAAAGGATTCTGGGTAACAAAACCTGGTCAGAGCCCCACAAGTCACCCCATCTTGGATTCCCCTAGGTCTCTAGTTTTCAATAATGCACAGGTTTGGTAGGTTTCCCTAGGTGCCGGCTGAGATAGAGGCCAAAATCTACAGGTAGGCACTTTGCAAAAAACACCTCTGTTTTCTTTCAAAAAATGTGATGTGTGCACGTTGCGTTTTGGGGCATTTCCTGTCGTGGGCGCTAGGCCTACCCACACAAGTGAGGTATCATTTTTATCGGGAGACTTGGGGGAACGCTGGGTGGAAGGAAATTTGTGGCTCCTCTCTGATTCCAGAACCTGGTCAGAGCCCCACAAGTCACCCCATCTTGGATTCCCCTAGGTCTTTAGTTGTAAAAAATGCACAGGTTTGGTAGGTTTCCCTAGGTGCCGGCTGAGCTAGAGGCCAAAATCTACAGGTAGGCACTTTGCAAAAAACACCTCTGTTTTCTTTAAAAAAATGTGATGTGTGCACGTTGCGTTTTGGGGCATTTCCTGTCGCGGGCGCTAGGCCTACCCACACAAGTGAGGTATAATTTTGATCGGGAGACTTGGGGGAACGCTGGGTGGAAGGACATTTGTGGCTCCTCTCTGATTCCAGAACTTTCTGTCACCAAAATGTGAGGAAAATGTGTTTTTTTAGCCAAATTTTGAGGTTTGCAAAGGATTCTGGGTAACAGAACCTGGTCAGAGCCCCACAAGTCACCCCATCTTGGATTCCCCTAGGTCTCTAGTTTTCAATAATGCACAGGTTTGGTAGGTTTCCCTAGGTGCCGGCTGAGCTAGAGGCCAAAATCTACAGGTAGGCACTTTGCAAAAAACACCTCTGTTTTTTTTCAAAAAATGTGATGTGTGCATGTTGCGTTTTGGGGCATTTCCTGTCGCGGGCGCTAGGCCTACCCACACAAGTGAGGTATCATTTTTATCGGGAGACTTGGGGGAACGCTGGGTGGAAGGAAATTTGTGGCTCCTCTCTGATTCCAGAACTTTCTGTCACCAAAATGTGAGGAAAATGTGTTTTTTTAGCCAAATTTTGAGGTTTGCAAAGGATTCTGGGTAACAGAACCTGGTCAGAGCCCCACAAGTCACCCCATCTTGGATTCCCCTAGGTCTCTAGTTTTCAATAATGCACAGGTTTGGTAGGTTTCCCTAGGTGCCGGCTGAGCTAGAGGCCAAAATCTACAGGTAGGCACTTTGCAAAAAACACCTCTGTTTTTTTTCAAAAAATGTGATGTGTGCATGTTGCGTTTTGGGGCATTTCCTGTCGCGGGCGCTAGGCCTACCCACACAAGTGAGGTATCATTTTTATCGGGAGACTTGGGGGAACGCTGGGTGTAAGGAAATTTGTGGCTCCTCTCTGATTCCAGAACTTTCTGTCACCAAAATGTGAGGAAAATGTGTTTTTTTAGCCAAATTTTGAGGTTTGCAAAGGATTCTGGGTAACAAAACCTGGTCAGAGCCCCACAAGTCACCCCATCTTGGATTCCCCCAGGTCTCTAATTTTCAAAAATGCACAGGTTTGGTAGGTTTCCCTAGGTGCCGGCTGAGCTAGAGGCCAAAATCTACAGGTAGGGACTTTGCAAAAAACACCTCTGTTTTCTTTCAAAAAATGTGATGTGTGCACATTGCGTTTTGGGGCATTTCCTGTCACGGGCGCTAGGCCTACCCACACAAGTGAGGTATCATTTTTATCGGGAGACTTGGGGGAACGCTGGGTGGAAGGAAATTTGTGGCTCCTCTCTGATTCCAGAACTTTCTGTCACCAAAATGTGAGGAAAATGTGTTTTTTATGCCAAATTTTGAGGTTTGCAAAGGATTCTGGGTAACAAAACCTGGTCAGAGCCCCACAAGTCTCCCCATCTTGGATTCCCCTAGGTCTCTAGTTTTCAATAATGCACAGGTTTGGTAGGTTTCCCTAGGTGCCGGCTGAGCTAGAGGCCAAAATCTACAGGTAGGCACTTTGCAAAAAACACCTCTGTTTTCTTTCAAAAAATGTGATGTGTGCACGTTGCGTTTTGGGGCATTTCCTGTCGCGGGCGCTAGGCCTACCCACACAAGTGAGGTATCATTTTTATCGGGAGACTTGGGGGAACGCTGGGTGGAAGGAAATTTGTGGCTCCTCTCAGATTCTAGAACTTTCTGCCACAGAAATGTGAGGAACATATGTTTTTCATGCCAAATTTTGAGGTTTGCAAAGGATTCTGGGTAACAGAACCTGGTCAGAGCCCCACAAGTCACCCCATCTTGGATTCCCCTAGGTCTCTAGTTGTAAAGAAAGCACAGGTTTGGTAGGTTTCCCTTGGTGCCGGCTGAGCTAGAAGCCAAACTCTACAGGTAGGCACTTTGCAAAAAACACCTCTGTTTTCTTTCAAAAAATGGGTTGTGTACACTATGTGTTTTGGGGCATCTCCTGTTGTGGGCGCTAGGCCTACCCACACAAGTGAGGTATCATTTTTATCGGGAGACTTGGGGTACGCTGGGTGGAAGGAAATTTGTGGCTCCTCTCTGATTCCAGAACTTTCTGTCACCGAAATGTGAGGAAAATGTGTTTTTTTAGCCAAATGTTGAGGTTTGCAAAGGATTCTGGGTAACAAAACCTGGTCAGAGCCCCACAAGTCACCCCATCTTGGATTCCCCTAGGTCTCTAATTTTCAAAAATGCACAGGTTTGGTAGGTTTCCCTAGGTGCTGGCTGAGCTAGAGGCCAAAATCTACAGGTAGGCACTTTGCAAAAAACACCTCTGTTTTCTTTCAAAAAATGTGATGTGTGCACGTTGCGTTTTGGGGCATTTCCTGTCGCGGGCGCTAGGCCTACCCACACAAGTGAGGTATCATTTTTATCGGGAGACTTGGGGGAACGCTGGGTGGAAGGAAATTTGTGGCTCCTCTCTGATTCCAGAACTTTCTGTCACCAAAATGTGAGGAAAATGTGTTTTTTTAGCCAAATTTTGAGGTTTGCAAAGGATTCTGGGTAACAGAACCTGGTCAGAGCCCCACAAGTCACCCCATCTTGGATTCCCCTAGGTCTTTAGTTGTAAAAAATGCACAGGTTTGGTAGGTTTCCCTAGGTGCCGGCTGAGCTAGAGGCCAAAATCTACAGGTAGGCACTTTGCAAAAAACACCTCTGTTTTCTTTCAAAAAATGTGATGTGTGCATGTTGCGTTTTGGGGCATTTCCTGTCGCGGGCGCTAGGCCTACCCACACAAGTGAGGTATCATTTGTATTGGGAGACTTGGGGGAACGCTGGGTGGAAGGAAATTTGTGGCTCCTCTCTGATTCCAGAACTTTCTGTCACCAAAATGTGAGGAAAATGTGTTTTTTTAGCCAAATTTTGAGGTTTGCAAAGGATTCTGGGTAACAAAACCTGGTCAGAGCCCCACAAGTCACCCCATCTTGGATTCCCCTAGGTCTCTAATTTTAAAAAATGCATAGGTTTGGTAGGTTTCCCTAGGTGCCGGCTGAGCTAGAGGCCAAAATCTACAGGTAGGGACTTTGCAAAAAACACCTCTGTTTTCTTTCAAAAAATGTGATGTGTGCACGTTGCATTTTGGGGCATTTCCTGTCACGGGCGCTAGGCCTACCCACACAAGTGAGGTATCATTTTTATCGGGAGACTTGGGGGAACGCTGGGTGGAAGGAAATTTGTGGCTCCTCTCTGATTCCAGAACTTTCTGTCACCAGAATGTGAGGAAAATGTGTTTTTTTAGCCAAATTTTGAGGTTTGCAAAGGATTCTGGGTAACAGAACCTGGGCAGAGCCCCACAAGTCACCCCATCTTGGATTCCCCTAGGTCTCTAGTTTTCAGAAATCCACAGGTTTGGCAGGTTTCCCTAGGTGCCGGCTGAGCTAGAGGCCAAAATCTGCAGGTAGGCACTTTTAGAAAAACAGCTCTGTTTTCTTTCAAAAAATGTGATGTGTGCACGTTGCGTTTTGGGGCATTTCCTGTCGCGGGCGCTAGGCCTACCCACACAAGTGAGGTATAATTTTGATCGGGAGACTTGGGGGAACGCTGGGTGGAAGGACATTTGTGGCTCCTCTCTGATTCCAGAACTTTCTGTCACCAAAATGTGAGGAAAATGTGTTTTTTATGCCAAATTTTGAGGTTTGCAAAGGATTCTGGGTAACAGAACCTGGTCAGGGCCCCACAAGTCACCCCATCTTGGATTCCCCTAGGTCTCTTGTTTTCAATAATGCACAGGTTTGGTAGGTTTCCCTAGGTGCCGGCTGAGCTAGAGGCCAAAATCTACAGGTAGGCACTTTGCAAAAAACACCTCTGTTTTCTTTAAAAAAATGTGATGTGTGCACGTTGCGTTTTGGGGCATTTCCTGTCGCGGGCGCTAGGCCTACCCACACAAGTGAGGTATCATTTTTATCGGGAGACTTGGGGGAAAGCTGGGTGGAAGGAAATTTGTGCCTCCTCTCAGATTCCAGAACTTTCTGCCACAGAAATGTGAGGAACATATGTTTTTCATGCCAAATTTTGAGGTTTGCAAAGGATTCTAGGTAAAAGAACCTGGTCAGAGCCCCACAAGTCACCCCATCTTGGATTCCCCTAGGTCTCTAGTTGTAAAGAAAGCACAGGTTTGGTAGGTTTCCCTTGGTGCCGGCTGAGCTAGAAGCCAAACTCTACAGGTAGGCACTTTGCAAAAAACACCTCTGTTTTCTTTCAAAAAATGGGTTGTGTACACGATGCGTTTTGGGGCATCTCCTGTTGTGGGCGCTAGGCCTACCCACACAAGTGAGGTATCATTTTTATCGGGAGACTGGGGGTACGCTGGGTGGAAAGAAATTTGTGGCTCCTCTCTGATTCCAGAACTTTCTGTTTCCGAAATGTGAGGAAAATGTGTTTTTTTAGCCAAATGTTGAGGTTTGCAAAGGATTCTGGGTAACAAAACCTGGGCAGAGCCCCACAAGTCACCCCATCTTGGATTCCCCTAGGTCTCTAATTTTCAAAAATGCACAGGTTTGGTAGGTTTCCCTAGGTGCTGGCTGAGCTAGAGGCCAAAATCTACAGGTAGGCACTTTGCAAAAAACACCTCTGTTTTCTTTAAAAAAATGTGATGTGTGCACGTTGAGTTTTGGGGCATTTCCTGTCGCGAGCGCTAGGCCTACCCACACAAGTGAGGTATCATTTTTATCGGGAGACTTGGGGGAACGCTGGGTGGAAGGAAATTTGTGGCTCCTCTCTGATTCCAGAACTTTCTGTCACCAAAATGTGAGGAAAATGTGTTTTTTTAGCCAAATTTTGAGGTTTGCAAAGGATTCTGGGTAACAGAACCTGGTCAGAGCCCCACAAGTCACCCCATCTTGGATTCCCCTAGGTCTTTAGTTGTAAAAAATGCACAGGTTTGGTAGGTTTCCCTAGGTGCCGGCTGAGCTAGAGGCCAAAATCTACAGGTAGGCACTTTGCAAAAAACACCTCTGTTTTCTTTAAAAAAATGTGGTGTGTGCATGTTGCGTTTTGGGGCATTTCCTGTCGCGGGCGCTAGGCCTACCCGCACAAGTGAGGTATAATTTTGATCGGGAGACTTGGGGGAACGCTGGGTGGAAGGAAATTTGTGCCTCCTCTCAGATTCCAGAACTTTCTGCCACAGAAATGTGAGGAACATATGTTTTTTATGCCAAATGTTGAGGTTTGCAAAGGATTCTGGGTAACAGAACCTGGTCAGAGCCCCACAAGTCACCCCATCTTAGATTCCCCTAGGTCTCTAGTTGTAAAAAATGCACACGTTTGGTAGGTTTCTCTTGGTGCCGGCTGAGCTAGAAGCCAAACTCTACAGGTAGGCACTTTGCAAAAAACACCTCTGTTTTCATTCAAAAAATGGGTTGTGTACACGTTGCGTTTTGGGACATTTCCTGTTGTGGGCGCTAGGCCTACACACACAAGTGAGGTATCATTTTTATCGGGAGACTTGGGGGAACGCTGGGTGGAAGGAAATTTGTGGCTCCTCTCTGATTCCAGAACTTTCTGTCACCGAAATGTGAGGAAAATGTGTTTTTTTAGCCACATTTTGAGGTTTGCAACGGGTTCTGGGTAACAGAACCTGGTCAGAGCCCCACAAGTCACCCCATCTTGGATTCCCCTAGGTCTCTAGTTGTAAAAAATGCACAGGTTTTGTAGGTTTCCCTAGGTGCCACCTGAGCTAGAGGCCAAAATCTACAGGTAGGCACTTTGCATAAAACACCTCTGTTTTCTTTAAAAAAAATGTGATGTGTGCACGTTGCGTTTTGGGGCATTTCCTGTCGCGGGCGCTAGGCCTACCCACACAAGTGAGGTATCATTTTTATCGGGAGACTTGGGGGAACGCTGGGTGGAAGGAAATTTGTGGCTCCTCTCTGATTCCAGAACTTTCTGTCACCAAAATGTGAGGAAAATGTGTTTTTTTAGCCAAATTTTGAGGTTTGCAAAGGATTCTGGGTAACAGAACCTGGTCAGAGCCCCACAAGTCACCCCATCTTGGATTCCCCTAGGTCTTTAGTTGTAAAAAATGCACAGGTTTGGTAGGTTTCCCTAGGTGCCGGCTGAGCTAGAGGCCAAAATCTACAGGTAGGCACTTTGCAAAAAACACCTCTGTTTTCTTTAAAAAAATGTGATGTGTGCATGTTGCGTTTTGGGGCATTTCCTGTCGCGGGCGCTAGGCCTACCCACACAAGTGAGGTATCATTTGTATCGGGAGACTTGGGGGAACGCTGGGTGGAAGGAAATTTGTGGCTCCTCTCTGATTCCAGAACTTTCTGTCACCAAAATGTGAGGAAAATGTGTTTTTTTAGCCAAATTTTGAGGTTTGCAAAGGATTCTGGGTAACAGAACCTGGGCAGAGCCCCACAAGTCACCCCATCTTGGATTCCCCTAGGTCTCTAGTTTTCAGAAATCCACAGGTTTGGCAGGTTTCCCTAGGTGCCGGCTGAGCTAGAGGCCAAAATCTGCAGGTAGGCACTTTTAGAAAAACAGCTCTGTTTTCTTTCAAAAAATGTGATGTGTGCACGTTGCGTTTTGGGGCATTTCCTGTCGCGGGCGCTAGGCCTACCCACACAAGTGAGGTATAATTTTGATCGGGAGACTTGGGGGAACGCTGGGTGGAAGGACATTTGTGGCTCCTCTCTGATTCCAGAACTTTCTGTCACCAAAATGTGAGGAAAATGTGTTTTTTATGCCAAATTTTGAGGTTTGCAAAGGATTCTGGGTAACAGAACCTGGTCAGGGCCCCACAAGTCACCCCATCTTGGATTCCCCTAGGTCTCTTGTTTTCAATAATGCACAGGTTTGGTAGGTTTCCCTAGGTGCCGGCTGAGCTAGAGGCCAAAATCTACAGGTAGGCACTTTGCAAAAAACACCTCTGTTTTCTTTAAAAAAATGTGATGTGTGCACGTTGCGTTTTGGGGCATTTCCTGTCGCGGGCGCTAGGCCTACCCACACAAGTGAGGTATCATTTTTATCGGGAGACTTGGGGGAAAGCTGGGTGGAAGGAAATTTGTGCCTCCTCTCAGATTCCAGAACTTTCTGCCACAGAAATGTGAGGAACATATGTTTTTCATGCCAAATTTTGAGGTTTGCAAAGGATTCTAGGTAAAAGAACCTGGTCAGAGCCCCACAAGTCACCCCATCTTGGATTCCCCTAGGTCTCTAGTTGTAAAGAAAGCACAGGTTTGGTAGGTTTCCCTTGGTGCCGGCTGAGCTAGAAGCCAAACTCTACAGGTAGGCACTTTGCAAAAAACACCTCTGTTTTCTTTCAAAAAATGGGTTGTGTACACAATGCGTTTTGGGGCATCTCCTGTTGTGGGCGCTAGGCCTACCCACACAAGTGAGGTATAATTTTTATCGGGAGACTTGGGGTACGCTCGGTGGAAAGAAATTTGTGGCTCCTCTCTGATTCCAGAACTTTCTGTCACCGAAATGTGAGGAAAATGTGTTTTTTTAGCCAAATGTTGAGGTTTGCAAAGGATTCTGGGTAACAAAACCTGGTCAGAGCCCCACAAGTCACCCCATCTTGGATTCCCCTAGGTCTCTAATTTTCAAAAATGCACAGGTTTGGTAGGTTTCCCTAGGTGCTGGCTGAGCTAGAGGCCAAAATCTACAGGTAGGCACTTTGCAAAAAACACCTCTGTTTTCTTTCAAAAAATGTGATGTGTGCACGTTGAGTTTTGGGGCATTTCCTGTCGCGAGCGCTAGGCCTACCCACACAAGTGAGGTATCATTTGTATCGGGAGACTTGGGGGAACGCTGGGTGGAAGGAAATTTGTGGCTCCTCTCTGATTCCAGAACTTTCTGTCACCAAAATGTGAGGAAAATGTGTTTTTTTAGCCAAATTTTGAGGTTTGCAAAGGATTCTGGGTAACAGACCTGGTCAGAGCCCCACAAGTCACCCCATCTTGGATTCCCCTAGGTCTTTAGTTGTAAAAAATGCACAGGTTTGGTAGGTTTCCCTAGGTGCCGGCTGAGCTAGAGGCCAAAATCTACAGGTAGGCACTTTGCAAAAAACACCTCTGTTTTCTTTCAAAAAATGTGGTGTGTGCATGTTGCGTTTTGGGGCATTTCCTGTCGCGGGCGCTAGGCCTACCCGCACAAGTGAGGTATAATTTTGATCGGGAGACTTGGGGGAACGCTGGGTGGAAGGAAATTTGTGCCTCCTCTCAGATTCCAGAACTTTCTGCCACAGAAATGTGAGGAACATATGTTTTTTATGCCAAATTTTGAGGTTTGCAAAGGATTCTGGGTAACAGAACCTGGTCAGAGCCCCACAAGTCACCCCATCTTAGATTCCCCTAGGTCTCTAGTTGTAAAAAATGCACACGTTTGGTAGGTTTCCCTTGGTGCCGGCTGAGCTAGAAGCCAAACTCTACAGGTAGGCACTTTGCAAAAAACACCTCTGTTTTCATTCAAAAAATGGGTTGTGTACACGTTGCGTTTTGGGACATTTCCTGTTGTGGGCGCTAGGCCTACACACACAAGTGAGGTATCATTTTTATCGGGAGACTTGGGGGAACGCTGGGTGGAAGGAAATTTGTGGCTCCTCTCTGATTCCAGAACTTTCTGTCACCGAAATGTGAGGAAAATGTGTTTTTTTAGCCAAATTTTGAGGTTTGCAACGGGTTCTGGGTAACAGAACCTGGTCAGAGCCCCACAAGTCACCCCATCTTGGATTCCCCTAGGTCTCTAGTTGTAAAAAATGCACAGGTTTGGTAGGTTTCCCTAGGTGCCACCTGAGCTAGAGGCCAAAATCTACAGGTAGGCACTTTGCATAAAACACCTCTGTTTTCTTTTAAAAAAATGTGATGTGTCCACGTTGCGTTTTGGAGCATTTCCTGTCGCGGGCGCTAGGCCTACCCACACAAGTGAGGTATCATTTGTATCGGGAGACTTGGGGGAACGCTGGGTGGAAGGATATTTGTGGCTCCTCTCTGATTCCAGAACTTTCTGTCACCAAAATATGAGGAAAATGTGTTTTTTATGCCAAATTTTGAGGTTTGCAAAGGATTCTGGGTAACAGAACCTGGTCAGAGCCCCACAAGTCACCCCATGTTGGATTCCCCTAGGTCTCTAGTTGTAAAAAATGCACAGGTTTGGTAGGTTTCCCTAGGTGCCGCCTGAGCTAGAGGCCAAAATCTACAGGTAGGCACTTTGCAAAAAACACCTCTGTTTTCTTTTCAAAAAATGTGATGTGTCCATGTTGCGTTTTGGAGCATTTCCTGTCGCGGGCGCTAGGCCTACCCACACAAGTGAGGTATCATTTGTATCGGGAGACTTGGGGGAACGCTGGGTGGAAGGAAATTTGTGGCTCCTCTCTGATTCCAGAACTTTCTGTCTCCAAAATATGAGGAAAATGTGATTTTTATGCCAAATTTTTAGGTTTGCAAAGGATTCTGGGTAACAGAACCTGGTCAGAGCCCCACAAGTCACCCCATTTTGGATTTCCCTAGGTCTCTAGTTTTCAGAAATGCACAGGTTTCGTAGCTTTCCCTAGGTTCCGGCTGAGCTAGAGGCCAAAATCTGCAGGTAGGCACTTTTAGAAAAACAGCTCTGTTTTCTTTAAAAAAATGTGATGTGTGCACGTTGCGTTTTGGGGCATTTCCGGTCGCGGGCGCTAGGCCTACCCACACAAGTGAGGTATAATTTTGATCGGGAGACTTGGGGGAACGCTGGGTGGAAGGAAATTTGTGCCTCCTCTCAGATTCCAGAACTTTCTGCCACAGAAATGTGAGGAACATATGTTTTTTATGCCAAATTTTGAGGTTTGCAAAGGATTCTGGGTAACAGAACCTGGTCAGAGCCCCACAAGTCACCCCATCTTAGATTCCCCTAGGTCTCTAGTTGTAAAAAATGCACACGTTTGGTAGGTTTCCCTTGGTGCCGGCTGAGCTAGAAGCCAAACTCTACAGGTAGGCACTTTGCAAAAAACACCTCTGTTTTCATTCAAAAAATGGGTTGTGTACACGTTGCGTTTTGGGGCATTTCCTGTTGTGGGCGCTAGGCCTACACACACAAGTGAGGTATCATTTTTATCGGGAGACTTGGGGGAACGCTGGGTGGAAGGAAATTTGTGGCTCCTCTCTGATTCCAGAACTTTCTGTCACCGAAATGTGAGGAAAATGTGTTTTTTTAGCCAAATTTTGAGGTTTGCAACGGGTTCTGGGTAACAGAACCTGGTCAGAGCCCCACAAGTCACCCCATCTTGGATTCCCCTAGGTCTCTAGTTGTAAAAAATGCACAGGTTTGGTAGGTTTCCCTAGGTGCCGCCTGAGCTAGAGGCCAAAATCTACAGGTAGGCACTTTGCATAAAACACCTCTGTTTTCTTTTAAAAAAATGTGATGTGTCCACGTTGCGTTTTGGAGCATTTCCTGTCGCGGGCGCTAGGCCTACCCACACAAGTGAGGTATCATTTGTATCGGGAGACTTGGGGGAACGCTGGGTGGAAGGATATTTGTGGCTCCTCTCTGATTCCAGAACTTTCTGTCACCAAAATATGAGGAAAATGTGTTTTTTCTGCCAAATTTTGAGTTTTGCAAAGGATTCTGGGTAACAGAACCTGGTCAGAGCCCCACAAGTCACCCCATGTTGGATTCCCCTAGGTCTCTAGTTGTAAAAAATGCACAGGTTTGGTAGGTTTCCCTAGGTGCCGCCTGAGCTAGAGGCCAAAATCTACAGGTAGGCACTTTGCAAAAAACACCTCTGTTTTCTTTTCAAAAAATGTGATGTGTCCACGTTGCGTTTTGGAGCATTTCCTGTCGCGGGCGCTAGGCCTACCCACACAAGTGAGGTATCATTTGTATCGGGAGACTTGGGGGAACGCTGGGTGGAAGGAAATTTGTGGCTCCTCTCTGATTCCAGAACTTTCTGTCACCAAAATATGAGGAAAATGTGTTTTTTATGCCAAATTTTTAGGTTTGCAAAGGATTCTGGGTAACAGAACCTGGTCAGAGCCCCACAAGTCACCCCATTTTGGATTTCCCTAGGTCTCTAGTTTTCAGAAATGCACAGGTTTGGTAGCTTTCCCTAGGTTCCGGCTGAGCTAGAGGCCAAAATCTGCAGGTAGGCACTTTTAGAAAAACAGCTCTGTTTTCTTTCAAAAAATGTGATGTGTGCACGTTGCGTTTTGGGGCATTTCCGGTCGCGGGCGCTAGGCCTACCCACACAAGTGAAGTATAATTTTGATCGGGAGACTTGGGGGAACGCTGGGTGGAAGGACATTTGTGGCTCCTCTCTGATTCCAGAACTTTGTGTCACCAAAATGTGAGGAAAATGTGTTTTTTTATGCCAAATTTTGAAGTTTGCAAAGGATTCTGGGTAACAGAACCTGGTCAGAGCCCCACAAGTCACCCCATCTTGCATTCCCCTAGGTCTCTTGTTTTCAATAATGCACAGGTTTGGTAGGTTTCCCTAGGTGCCGGCTGAGCTAGAGGCCAAAACCTACAGGTAGGCACTTTGCAAAAAACACCTCTGTTTTCTTTCAAAAAATGTGATGTGTGCACGTTGCGTTTTGGGGCATTTCCTGTCGCGGGCGCTAGGCCTACCCACACAAGTGAGGTATCATTTTTATCGGGAGACTTGGGGGAAAGCTGGGTGGAAGGAAATTTGTGGCTCCTCTCTTATTCCAGAACTTTCTGTCACCAAAATGTGAGGAAAATGTGTTTTTTTAGCCAAATTTTGAGGTTTGGAAAGGATTCTGGGTAACAAAACCTGGTCAGAGCCCCACAAGTCACCCCATCTTGGATTCCCCTAGGTCTCTAATTTTCAAAAATGCACAGGTTTGGTAGGTTTCCCTAGGTGCCGGCTGAGCTAGAGGCCAAAATCTACAGGTAGGGACTTTGCAAAAAACACCTCTGTTTTCTTTCAAAAAATGTGATGTGTGCACGTTGCGTTTTGTGGCATTTCCTGTCGCGGGCGCTAGGCCTACCCACACAAGTGAGGTATAATTTTGATCGGGAGACTTGGGGGAACGCTGGGTGGAAGGACATTTGTGGCTCCTCTCTGATTCCAGAACTTTCTGTCACCAAAATGTGAGGAAAATGTGTTTTTTATGCCAAATTTTGAGGTTTGCAAAGGATTCTGGGTAACAGAACCTGGTCAGAGCCCCACAAGTCACCCCATCTTGGATTTCCGTAGGTCTTTAGTTTTCAGAAATGCACAGGTTTGGCAGGTTTCCCTAGGTGCCGGCTGAGCTAGAGGCCAAAATCTGCAGGTAGGCACTTTTAGAAAAACAGCTCTGTTTTCTGTCAAAAAATGGGATGTGTCCACTTTGTGCTTTGGGGAATTTCCTGTCACGGGAGCTAGGCCTACCCACACAAGTGAGGTATCATTTTTATCGGGAGACTTGGGGAACGCTGGGTGGAAAGAAATTTGTGGCTCCTCTCTGATTCCAGAACTTTCTGTCACCAAAATGTGAGTAAAATGTGTTTTTTATGCCAAATTTTGTGGTTTGCAAAGGATTCTGGGTAACAGAACCTGGTCAGAGCCCCACAAGTCACCCCATCTTGGATTCCCCTAGGTCTCTAGTTTTCAATAATGCACAGGTTTGGTAGGTTTCCCTAGGTGCCGGCTGAGCTAGAGGCCAAAATCTACAGGTAGGCAACTTTGCAAAAAACACCTCTGTTTTCTTTAAAAAAATGTGATGTATGCACGTTGCGTTTTGGGGCATTTCCTGTCACGGGTGCTAGGCCTACCCACACAAGTGAGGTATCATTTTTATCGGGAGACTTGGGGGAACGCTGGGTGGAAGGAAATTTGTGGCTCCTCTCTGATTCCAGAACTTTCTGTCACCAAAATGTGAGGAAAATGTTTTTTTAGCCAAATTTTGAGGTTTGCAAAGGATTCTGGGTAACAAAACCTGGTCAGAGCTCCACAAGTCACCCCATCTTGGATTCCCCTAGGTCTCTAATTTTCAAAAATGCACAGGTTTTGTAGGTTTCCCTAGGTGCCGGCTGAGCTAGAGGCCAAAATCTACAGGTAGGCACTTTGCAAAGAACACCTCTGTTTTCTTTAAAAAAATGTGATGTGTGCACGTTGCGTTTTGGGGCATTTCCTGTCGCGGGCGCTAGGCCTACCCGCACAAGTGAGGTATAATTTTGATCGGGAGACTTGGGGGAACGCTGGGTGGAAGGAAATTTGTGCCTCCTCTCAGATTCCAGAACTTTCTGCCACAGAAATGTGAGGAACATATGTTTTTTATGCCAAATTTTGAGGTTTGCAAAGGATTCTGGGTAACAGAACCTGGTCAGAGCCCCACAAGTCACTCCATCTTGGATTCCCCTAGGTCTCAAGTTGTAAAAAAATGCACAGGTTTGGTAGGTTTCCCTTGGTGCCGGCTGAGCTAGAAGCCAAACTCTACAGGTAGGCATTTTGCAAAAAACACCTCTGTTTTCTTTCAAAAAATGGGTTGTGTACACGTTGCGTTTTGGGGCATCTCCTGTTGTGGGCGCTAGGCCTACCCACACAAGTGAGGTATCATTTTTATCGGGAGACTTGGGGGAACGCTGGGTGGAAGGAAATTTGTGGCTCCTCTCTGATTCCAGAACTTTCTGTCACCGAAATGTGAGGAAAATGTGTTTTTTTAGCCAAATTTTGAGGTTTGCAAAGGATTCTGGGTAACAAAACCTGGTCAGAGCCCCACAAGTCACCCCATCTTGGATTCCCCTAGGTCTCTAGTTGTAAAAAATGCACAGGTTTGGTAGGTTTCCCTAGGTGCCGCCTGAGCTAGAGGCCAAAATCTACAGGTAGGCACTTTGCATAAAACACCTCTGTTTTCTTTTAAAAAAATGTGATGTGTCCACGTTGCGTTTTGGAGCATTTCCTGTCGCGGGCGCTAGGCCTACCCACACAAGTGAGGTATCATTTGTATCGGGAGACTTGGGGGAACGCTGGGTGGAAGGATATTTGTGGCTCCTCTCTGATTCCAGAACTTTCTGTCACCAAAATATGAGGAAAATGTGTTTTTTCTGCCAAATTTTGAGTTTTGCAAAGGATTCTGGGTAACAGAACCTGGTCAGAGCCCCACAAGTCACCCCATGTTGGATTCCCCTAGGTCTCTAGTTGTAAAAAATGCACAGGTTTGGTAGGTTTCCCTAGGTGCCGCCTGAGCTAGAGGCCAAAATCTACAGGTAGGCACTTTGCAAAAAACACCTCTGTTTTCTTTTCAAAAAATGTGATGTGTCCACGTTGCGTTTTGGAGCATTTCCTGTCGCGGGCGCTAGGCCTACCCACACAAGTGAGGTATCATTTGTATCGGGAGACTTGGGGGAACGCTGGGTGGAAGGAAATTTGTGGCTCCTCTCTGATTCCAGAACTTTCTGTCACCAAAATATGAGGAAAATGTGTTTTTTATGCCAAATTTTTAGGTTTGCAAAGGATTCTGGGTAACAGAACCTGGTCAGAGCCCCACAAGTCACCCCATTTTGGATTTCCCTAGGTCTCTAGTTTTCAGAAATGCACAGGTTTGGTAGCTTTCCCTAGGTTCCGGCTGAGCTAGAGGCCAAAATCTGCAGGTAGGCACTTTTAGAAAAACAGCTCTGTTTTCTTTCAAAAAATGTGATGTGTGCACGTTGCGTTTTGGGGCATTTCCGGTCGCGGGCGCTAGGCCTACCCACACAAGTGAGGTATAATTTTGATCGGGAGACTTGGGGGAACGCTGGGTGGAAGGACATTTGTGGCTCCTCTCTGATTCCAGAACTTTGTGTCACCAAAATGTGAGGAAAATGTGTTTTTTTATGCCAAATTTTGAAGTTTGCAAAGGATTCTGGGTAACAGAACCTGGTCAGAGCCCCACAAGTCACCCCATCTTGCATTCCCCTAGGTCTCTTGTTTTCAATAATGCACAGGTTTGGTAGGTTTCCCTAGGTGCCGGCTGAGCTAGAGGCCAAAACCTACAGGTAGGCACTTTGCAAAAAACACCTCTGTTTTCTTTCAAAAAATGTGATGTGTGCACGTTGCGTTTTGGGGCATTTCCTGTCGCGGGCGCTAGGCCTACCCACACAAGTGAGGTATCATTTTTATCGGGAGACTTGGGGGAAAGCTGGGTGGAAGGAAATTTGTGGCTCCTCTCTTATTCCAGAACTTTCTGTCACCAAAATGTGAGGAAAATGTGTTTTTTTAGCCAAATTTTGAGGTTTGGAAAGGATTCTGGGTAACAAAACCTGGTCAGAGCCCCACAAGTCACCCCATCTTGGATTCCCCTAGGTCTCTAATTTTCAAAAATGCACAGGTTTGGTAGGTTTCCCTAGGTGCCGGCTGAGCTAGAGGCCAAAATCTACAGGTAGGGACATTGCAAAAAACACCTCTGTTTTCTTTCAAAAAATGTGATGTGTGCACGTTGCGTTTTGTGGCATTTCCTGTCGCGGGCGCTAGGCCTACCCACACAAGTGAGGTATAATTTTGATCGGGAGACTTGGGGGAACGCTGGGTGGAAGGACATTTGTGGCTCCTCTCTGATTCCAGAACTTTCTGTCACCAAAATGTGAGGAAAATGTGTTTTTTATGCCAAATTTTGAGGTTTGCAAAGGATTCTGGGTAACAGAACCTGGTCAGAGCCCCACAAGTCACCCCATCTTGGATTTCCGTAGGTCTTTAGTTTTCAGAAATGCACAGGTTTGGCAGGTTTCCCTAGGTGCCGGCTGAGCTAGAGGCCAAAATCTGCAGGTAGGCACTTTTAGAAAAACAGCTCTGTTTTTTGTCAAAAAATGGGATGTGTCCACTTTGTGCTTTGGGGAATTTCCTGTCACGGGAGCTAGGCCTACCCACACAAGTGAGGTATCATTTTTATCGGGAGACTTGGGGAACGCTGGGTGGAAAGAAATTTGTGGCTCCTCTCTGATTCCAGAACTTTCTGTCACCAAAATGTGAGGAAAATGTGTTTTTTATGCCAAATTTTGTGGTTTGCAAAGGATTCTGGGTAACAGAACCTGGTCAGAGCCCCACAAGTCACCCCATCTTGGATTCCCCTAGGTCTCTAGTTTTCAATAATGCACAGGTTTGGTAGGTTTCCCTAGGTGCCGGCTGAGCTAGAGGCCAAAATCTACAGGTAGGCAACTTTGCAAAAAACACCTCTGTTTTCTTTAAAAAAATGTGATGTGTGCACGTTGCGTTTTGGGGCATTTCCTGTCACGGGTGCTAGGCCTACCCACACAAGTGAGGTATCATTTTTATCGGGAGACTTGGGGGAACGCTGGGTGGAAGGAAATTTGTGGCTCCTCTCTGATTCCAGAACTTTCTGTCACCAAAATGTGAGGAAAATGTTTTTTTAGCCAAATTTTGAGGTTTGCAAAGGATTCTGGGTAACAAAACCTGGTCAGAGCTCCACAAGTCACCCCATCTTGGATTCCCCTAGGTCTCTAATTTTCAAAAATGCACAGGTTTTGTAGGTTTCCCTAGGTGCCGGCTGAGCTAGAGGCCAAAATCTACAGGTAGGCACTTTGCAAAGAACACCTCTGTTTTCTTTAAAAAAATGTGATGTGTGCACGTTGCGTTTTGGGGCATTTCCTGTCGCGGGCGCTAGGCCTACCCGCACAAGTGAGGTATAATTTTGATCGGGAGACTTGGGGGAACGCTGGGTGGAAGGAAATTTGTGCCTCCTCTCAGATTCCAGAACTTTCTGCCACAGAAATGTGAGGAACATATGTTTTTATGCCAAATTTTGAGGTTTGCAAAGGATTCTGGGTAACAGAACCTGGTCAGAGCCCCACAAGTCACTCCATCTTGGATTCCCCTAGGTCTCAAGTTGTAAAAAAATGCACAGGTTTGGTAGGTTTCCCTTGGTGCCGGCTGAGCTAGAAGCCAAACTCTACAGGTAGGCATTTTGCAAAAAACACCTCTGTTTTCTTTCAAAAAATGGGTTGTGTACACGTTGCGTTTTGGGGCATCTCCTGTTGTGGGCGCTAGGCCTACCCACACAAGTGAGGTATCATTTTTATCGGGAGACTTGGGGGAACGCTGGGTGGAAGCAAATTTGTGGCTCCTCTCTGATTCCAGAACTTTCTGTCACCGAAATGTGAGGTAAATGTGTTTTTTTAGCCAAATTTTGAGGTTTGCAAAGGATTCTGGGTAACAAAACCTGGTCAGAGCCCCACAAGTCACCCCATCTTGGATTCCCCTAGGTCTCTAATTTTCAAAAATGCACAGGTTTGGTAGGTTTCCCTAGGTGCAGGCTGAGCTAGAGGCCAAAATCTACAGGTAGGCACTTTGCAAAAAACACCTCTGTTTTCTTTAAAAAAATGTGATGTGTGCACGTTGCGTTTTGGGGCATTTCCTGTCGCGGGCGCTAGGCCTACCCACACAAGTGAGGTATCATTTTTATCGGGAGACTTGGGGGAACGCTGGGTGGAAGGAAATTTGTGGCTCCTCTCTGATTCCAGAACTTTCTGTCACCAAAATGTGAGGAAAATGTGTTTTTTTAGCCAAATTTTGAGGTTTGCAAAGGATTCTGGGTAACAGAACCTGGTCAGAGCCCCACAAGTCACCCCATCTTGGATTTCCCTAAGTCTTTAGTTGTAAAAAATGCACAGGTTTGGTAGGTTTCCCTAGGTGCCGGCTGAGCTAGAGGCCAAAATCTACAGGTAGGCACATTGCAAAAAACACCTCTGTTTTCTTTCAAAAAATGTGATGTGTGCAGGTTGCGTTTTGGGGCATTTCCTATTGCGGGCGCTAGGCCTACCCGCACAAGTGAGGTATAATTTTGATCGGGAGACTTGGGGGAACGCTGGGTGGAAGGAAATTTGTGCCTCCTCTCAGATTCCAGAACTTTCTGCCACAGAAATGTGAGGAACATATGTTTTTTATGCCAAATTTTGAGGTTTGCAAAGGATTCTGGGTAACAGAACCTGGTCAGAGCCCCACAAGTCACCCCATCTTAGATTCCCCTAGGTCTCTAGTTGTAAAAAATGCACAGGTTTGGTAGGTTTCCCTTGGTGCCGGCTGAGCTAGAAGCCAAACTCTACAGGTAGGCACTTTGCAAAAAACACCTCTGTTTTCTTTCAAAAAATGGGTTGTGTACACGTTGCGTTTTGGGGCATCTCCTGTTGTGGGCGCTAGGCCTACACACACAAGTGAGGTATCATTTTTATCGGGAGACTTGGGGGAACGCTGGGTGGAAGGAAATTTGTGGCTCCTCTCTGATTCCAGAACTTTCTGTCACCGAAATGTGAGGAAAATGTGTTTTTTTAGCCAAATTTTGAGGTTTGCAACGGGTTCTGGGTAGCAGAACCTGGTCAGAGCCCCACAAGTCACCCCATCTTGGATTCCCCTAGGTCTCTAGTTGTAAAAAATGCACAGGTTTGGTAGGTTTCCCTAGGTGCCACCTGAGCTGGAGGCCAAAATCTACAGGTAGGCACTTTGCATAAAACACCTCTGTTTTCTTTTAAAAAAATGTGATGTGTCCACGTTGCGTTTTGGAGCATTTCCTGTCGCGGGCGCTAGGCCTACCCACACAAGTGAGGTATCATTTGTATCGGGAGACTTGGGGGAACGCTGGGTGGAAGGATATTTGTGGCTCCTCTCTGATTCCAGAACTTTCTGTCACCGAAATGTGAGGAAAATGTGTTTTTTTAGCCAAATTTTCAGGTTTGCAAAGGATTCTGGGTAACAGAACCTGGTCAGAGCCCCACAAGTCACCCCATCTTGGATTTCCCTAGGTCTTTAGTTGTAAAAAATGCACAGGTTTGGTAGGTTTCCCTAGGTGCCGGCTGAGCTAGAGGCCAAAATCTACAGGTAGGCACATTGCAAAAAACACCTCTGTTTTCTTTCAAAAAATGTGATGTGTGCAGGTTGCGTTTTGGGGCATTTCCTGTTGCGGGCGCTAGGCCTACCCGCACAAGTGAGGTATAATTTTGATCGGGAGACTTGGGGGAACGCTGGGTGGAAGGAAATTTGTGCCTCCTCTCAGATTCCAGAACTTTCTGCCACAGAAATGTGAGGAACATATGTTTTTTATGCCAAATTTTGAGGTTTGCAACGGGTTCTGGGTAACAGAACCTGGTCAGAGCCCCACAAGTCACCCCATCTTGGATTCCCCTAGGTCTCTAGTTGTAAAAAATGCACAGGTTTGGTAGGTTTCCCTAGGTGCCGCCTGAGCTAGAGGCCAAAATCTACAGGTAGGCACTTTGCATAAAACACCTCTGTTTTCTTTTAAAAAAATGTGATGTGTCCACGTTGCGTTTTGGAGCATTTCCTGTCGCGGGCGCTAGGCTTACCCACACAAGTGAGGTATCATTTGTATCGGGAGACTTGGGGGAACGCTGGGTGGAAGGATATTTGTGGCTCCTCTCTGATTCCAGAACTTTCTGTCACCAAAATATGAGGAAAATGTGTTTTTTATGCCAAATTTTGAGGTTTGCAAAGGATTCTGGGTAACAGAACCTGGTCAGAGCCCCACAAGTCACCCCATGTTGGATTCCCCTAGGTCTCTAGTTGTAAAAAATGCACAGGTTTGGTAGGTTTCCCTAGGTGCCGCCTGAGCTAGAGGCCAAAATCTACAGGTAGGCACTTTGCAAAAAACACCTCTGTTTTCTTTTCAAAAAATGTGATGTGTCCACGTTGCGTTTTGGAGCATTTCCTGTCGCAGGCGCTAGGCCTACCCACACAAGTGAGGTATCATTTGTATCGGGAGACTTGGGGGAACGCTGGGTGGAAGGAAATTTGTGGCTCCTCTCTGATTCCAGAACTTTCTGTCACCAAAATATGAGGAAAATGTGTTTTTTATGCCAAATTTTTAGGTTTGCAAAGGATTCTGGGTAACAGAACCTGGTCAGAGCCCCACAAGTCACCCCATTTTGGATTTCCCTAGGTCTCTAGTTTTCAGAAATGCACAGGTTTGGTAGCTTTCCCTAGGTTCCGGCTGAGCTAGAGGCCAAAATCTGCAGGTAGGCACTTTTAGAAAAACAGCTCTGTTTTCTTTAAAAAAATGTGATGTGTGCACGTTGCATTTTGGGGCATTTCCGGTCGCGGGCGCTAGGCCTACCCACACAAGTGAGGTATAATTTTGATCGGGAGACTTGGGGGAACGCTGGGTGGAAGGAAATTTGTGCCTCCTCCCAGATTCCAGAACTTTCTGCTACAGAAATGTGAGGAACATATGTTTTTTATGCCAAATTTTGAGGTTTGCAAAGGATTCTGGGTAACAGAACCTGGTCAGAGCCCCACAAGTCACCCCATCTTAGATTCCCCTAGGTCTCTAGTTGTAAAAAATGCACAGGTTTGGTCGGTTTCCCTTGGTGCCGGCTGAGCTAGAAGCCAAACTCTACAGGTAGGCACTTTGCAAAAAACACCTCTGTTTTCTTTCAAAAAATGGGTTGTGTACACGTTGCGTTTTGGGGCATCTCCTGTTGTGGGCGCTAGGCCTACACACACAAGTGAGGTATCATTTTTATCGGGAGACTTGGGAGAACGCTGGGTGGAAGGAAATTTGTGGCTCCTCTCTGATTCCAGAACTTTCTGTCACCGAAATGAGAGGAAAATGTGTTTTTTTAGCCAAATTTTGAGGTTTGCAACGGGTTCTGGGTAACAGAACCTGGTCAGAGCCCCACAAGTCACCCCATCTTGGATTCCCCTAGGTCTCTAGTTGTAAAAAATACACAGGTTTGGTAGGTTTCCCTAGGTGCCGGCTGAGCTAGAGGCCAAAATCTACAGGTAGGCACTTTGCATAAAACACCTCTGTTTTCTTTTTAAAAAATGTGATGTGTCCACGTTGCGTTTTGGAGCATTTCCTGTCGCGGGCGCTAGGCCTACCCACAAAAGTGAGGTATAATTTGTATCGGGAGACTTGGGGGAACGCTGGGTGGAAGGAAATTTGTGGCTCCTCTCTGATTCCAGAACTTTCTGTCACCAAAATAGGAGGAAAATTTGTTTTTTATGCCAAATTTTGAGGTTTGCAAAGGATTCTGGGTAACAGAACCTGGTCAGAGCCCCACAAGTCACCCCATTTTGGATTTCCCTAGGTCTCTAGTTTTCAGAAATGCACAGGTTTGGTAGGTTTCCCTAGGTGCCGGCTGAGCTAGAGGCCAAAATCTACAGGTAGGCACTTTGCAAAAAACACCTCTGTTTTCTTTCAAAAAATGTGATGTGTGCACGTTGCGTTTTGGGGCATTTCCTGTCGCGGGCGCTAGGCCTACCCACACAAGTGAGGTATCATTTTTATCGGGAGACTTGGGGGAACGCTGGGTGGAAGGAAATTTGTGGCTCCTCTCTGATTCCAGAACTTTCTGTCACCAAAATGTGAGGAAAATGTGTTTTTTTAGCCAAATTTTGAGGTTTGCAAAGGATTCTGGGTAACAGAACCTGGTCAGAGCCCCACAAGTCACCCCATCTTGGATTCCCCTAGGTCTTTAGTTGTAAAAAATTGCACAGGTTTGGTAGGTTTCCCTAGGTGCCGGCTGAGCTAGAGGCCAAAATCTACAGGTAGGCACTTTGCAAAAAACACCTCTGTTTTCTTTCAAAAAATGTGGTGTGTGCATGTTGCGTTTTGGGGCATTTCCTGTCGCGGGCGCTAGGCCTACCCGCACAAGTGAGGTATAATTTTGATCGGGAGACTTGGGGGAACGCTGGGTGGAAGGAAATTTGTGCCTCCTCTCAGATTCCAGAACTTTCTGCCACAGAAATGTGAGGAACATATGTTTTTTATGCCAAATTTTGAGGTTTACAAAGGATTCTGGGTAACAGAACCTGGTCAGAGCCCCACAAGTCACCCCATCTTAGATTCCCCTAGGTCTCTAGTTGTAAAAAATGCACACGTTTGGTAGGTTTCCCTTGGTGCCGGCTGAGCTAGAAGCCAAACTCTACAGGTAGGCACTTTGCAAAAAACACCTCTGTTTTCATTCAAAAAATGGGTTGTGTACACGTTGCGTTTTGGGACATTTCCTGTTGTGGGCGCTAGGCCTACACACACAAGTGAGGTATCATTTTTATCGGGAGACTTGGGGGAACGCTGGGTGGAAGGAAATTTGTGGCTCCTCTCTGATTCCAGAACTTTCTGTCACCGAAATGTGAGGAAAATGTGTTTTTTTAGCCAAATTTTGAGGTTTGCAACGGGTTCTGGGTAACAGAACCTGGTCAGAGCCCCACAAGTCACCCCATCTTGGATTCCCCTAGGTCTCTAGTTGTAAAAAATGCACAGGTTTGGTAGGTTTCCCTAGGTGCCGCCTGAGCTAGAGGCCAAAATCTACAGGTAGGCACTTTGCATAAAACACCTCTGTTTTCTTTTAAAAAAATGTGATGTGTCCACGTTGCATTTTGGAGCATTTCCTGTCGCGGGCGCTAGGCCTACCCACACAAGTGAGGTATCATTTGTATCGGGAGACTTGGGGGAACGCTGGGTGGAAGGATATTTGTGGCTCCTCTCTGATTCCAGAACTTTCTGTCACCAAAATATGAGGAAAATGTGTTTTTTATGCCAAATTTTGAGGTTTGCAAAGGATTCTGGGTAACAGAACCTGGTCAGAGCCCCACAAGTCACCCCATGTTGGATTCCCCTAGGTCTCTAGTTGTAAAAAATGCACAGGTTTGGTAGGTTTCCATAGGTGCCGCCTGAGCTAGAGGCCAAAATCTACAGGTAGGCACTTTGCAAAAAACACCTCTGTTTTCTTTTCAAAAAATGTGATGTGTCCACGTTGCGTTTTGGAGCATTTCCTGTCGCGGGCGCTAGGCCTACCCACACAAGTGAGGTATCATTTGTATCGGGAGACTTGGGGGAACGCTGGGTGGAAGGAAATTTGTGGCTCCTCTCTGATTCCAGAACTTTCTGTCACCAAAATATGAGGAAAATGTGTTTTTTATGCCAAATTTTTAGGTTTGCAAAGGATTCTGGGTAACAGAACCTGGTCAGAGCCCCACAAGTCACCCCATTTTGGATTTCCCTAGGTCTCTAGTTTTCAGAAATGCACAGGTTTGGTAGCTTTCCCTAGGTTCCGGCTGAGCTAGAGGCCAAAATCTGCAGGTAGGCACTTTTAGAAAAACAGCTCTGTTTTCTGTCAAAAAATGTGATGTGTGCACGTTGCGTTTTGGGGCATTTCCGGTCGCGGGCGCTAGGCCTACCCACACAAGTGAGGTATAATTTTGATCGGGAGACTTGGGGGAACGCTGGGTGGAAGGAAATTTGTGCCTCCTCTCAGATTCCAGAACTTTCTGCCACAGAAATATGAGGAACATATGTTTTTTATGCCAAATTTTTAGGTTTGCAAAGGATTCTGGGTAACAGAACCTGGTCAGAGCCCCACAAGTCACCCCATCTTAGATTCCCCTAGGTCTCTAGTTGTAAAAAATGCACACGTTTGGTAGGTTTCCCTTGGTGCCGGCTGAGCTAGAAGCCAAACTCTACAGGTAGGCACTTTGCAAAAAACACCTCTGTTTTCATTCAAAAAATGGGTTGTGTACACGTTGCGTTTTGGGACATTTCCTGTTGTGGGCGCTAGGCCTACACACACAAGTGAGGTATCATTTTTATCGGGAGACTTGGGGGAACGCTGGGTGGAAGGAAATTTGTGGCTCCTCTCTGATTCCAGAACTTTCTGTCACCGAAATGTGAGGAAAATGTGTTTTTTTAGCCAAATTTTGAGGTTTGCAACGGGTTCTGGGTAACAGAACTTGGTCAGAGCCCCACAAGTCACCCCATCTTGGATTCCCCTAGGTCTCTAGTTGTAAAAAATGCACAGGTTTGGTAGGTTTCCCTAGGTGCCGCCTGAGCTAGAGGCCAAAATCTACAGGTAGGCACTTTGCATAAAACACCTCTGTTTTCTTTTAAAAAAATGTGATGTGTCCACGTTGCGTTTTGGAGCATTTCCTGTCGCGGGCGCTAGGCTTACCCACACAAGTGAGGTATCATTTGTATCGGGAGACTTGGGGGAACGCTGGGTGGAAGGATATTTGTGGCTCCTCTCTGATTCCAGAACTTTCTGTCACCAACATATGAGGAAAATGTGTTTTTTATGCCAAATTTTGAGGTTTGCAAAGGATTCTGGGTAACAGAACCTGGTCAGAGCCCCACAAGTCACCCCATGTTGGATTCCCCTAGGTCTCTAGTTGTAAAAAATGCACAGGTTTGGTAGGTTTCCCTAGGTGCCGCCTGAGATAGAGGCCAAAATCTACAGGTAGGCACTTTGCAAAAAACACCTCTGTTTTCTTTTCAAAAAATGTGATGTGTCCACGTTGCGTTTTGGAGCCTTTCCTGTCGCGGGCGCTAGGCCTACCCACACAAGTGAGGTATAATTTGTATCGGGAGACTTGGGGGAACGCTGGGTGGAAGGAAATTTGTGGCTCCTCTCTGATTCCCGAACTTTCTGTCACCAAAATATGAGGAAAATGTGTTTTTTATGCCGAATTTTTAGGTTTGCAAAGGATTCTGGGTAACAGAACCTGGTCAGAGCCCCACAAGTCACCCCATTTTGGATTTCCCTAGGTCTCTAGTTTTCAGAAATGCACAGGTTTGGTAGCTTTCCCTAGGTTCCGGCTGAGCTAGAGGCCAAAATCTGCAGGTAGGCACTTTTAGAAAAACAGCTCTGTTTTCTTTCAAAAAATGTGATGTGTGCACGTTGCGTTTTGGGGCATTTCCGGTCGCGGGCGCTAGGCCTACCCACACAAGTGAGGTATAATTTTGATCGGGAGACTTGGGGGAACGCTGGGTGGAAGGACATTTGTGGCTCCTCTCTGATTCCAGAACTTTGTGTCACCAAAATGTGAGGAAAATGTGTTTTTTTATGCCAAATTTTGAGGTTTGCAAAGGATTCTGGGTAACAGAACCTGGTCAGAGCCCCACAAGTCACCCCATCTTGGATTCCCCTAGGTCTCTTGTTTTCAATAATGCACAGGTTTGGTAGGTTTCCCTAGGTGCCGCCTGAGCTAGAGGCCAAAATCTACAGGTAGGCACTTTGCAAAAAACACCTCTGTTTTCTTTCAAAAAATGTGATGTGTGCACGTTGCGTTTTGGGGCATTTCCTGTCGCGGGCGCTAGGCCTACCCACACAAGTGAGGTATCATTTTTATCGGGAGACTTGGGGGAAAGCTGGGTGGAAGGAAATTTGTGGCTCCTCTCTTATTCCAGAACTTTCTGTCACCGAAATGTGAGGAAAATGTGTTTTTTTAGCCAAATTTTTAGGTTTGCAAAGGATTCTGGGTAACAAAACCTGGTCAGAGCCCCACAAGTCACCCCATCTGGGATTCCCCTAGGTCTCTAATTTTCAAAAATGCACAGGTTTGGTAGGTTTCCCTAGGTGCCGGCTGAGCTAGAGGCCAAAATCTACAGGTAGGGACTTTGCAAAAAACACCTCTGTTTTCTTTCAAAAAATGTGATGTGTGCACGTTGCATTTTGGGGCATTTCCTGTCGCGGGCGCTAGGCCTACCCACACAAGTGAGGTATAATTTTGATCGGGAGACTTGGGGGAACGCTGGGTGGAAGGACATTTGTGGCTCCTCTCTGATTCCAGAACTTTCTGTCACCAAAATGTGAGGAAAATGTGTTTTTTATGTCAAATTTTGAGGTTTGCAAAGGATTCTGGGTAACAGAACCTGGTCAGAGCCCCACAAGTCACCCCATCTTGGATTCCCGTAGGTCTCTAGTTTTCAGAAATGCACAGGTTTGGCAGGTTTCCCTAGGTGCCGGCTGAGCTAGAGGCCAAAATCTGCAGGTAGGCACTTTTAGAAAAACAGCTCTGTTTTCTGTCAAAAAATGGGATGTGTCCACGTTGTGCTTTGGGGAATTTCCTGTCACGGGAGCTAGGCCTACCCACACAAGTGAGGTATCATTTTTATCGGGAGACTTGGGGAACGCTGGGTGGAAAGAAATTTGTGGCTCCTCTCTGATTCCAGAACTTTCTGTCACCAAAATGTGAGGAAAATGTGTTTTTTATGCCAAATTTTGAGGTTTGCAAAGGATTCTGGGTAACAGAACCTGGTCAGAGCCCCACAAGTCACCCCATCTTGGATTCCCCTAGGTCTCTAGTTTTCAATAATGCACAGGTTTGGTAGGTTTCCCTAGGTGCCGGCTGAGCTAGAGGCCAAAATCTACAGGTAGGCAACTTTGCAAAAAACACCTCTGTTTTCTTTAAAAAAATGTGATGTGTGCACGTTGCGTTTTGGGGCATTTCCTGTCACGGGTGCTAGGCCTACCCACACAAGTGAGGTATCATTTTTATCGGGAGACTTGGGGGAACGCTGGGTGGAAGGAAATTTGTGGCTCCTCTCTGATTCCAGAACTTTCTGTCACCAAAATGTGAGGAAAATGTGCTTTTTTAGCCAAATTTTGAGGTTTGCAAAGGATTCTGGGTAACAGAACCTGGTCAGAGCCCCACAAGTCACTCCATCTTGGATTCCCCTAGGTCTCTAGTTGTAAAAAAATGCACAGGTTTGGTAGGTTTCCCTTGGTGCCGGCTGAGCTAGAAGCCAAACTCTACAGGTAGGCACTTTGCAAAAAACACCTCTGTTTTCTTTCAAAAAATGGGTTGTGTACACGTTGCGTTTTGGGGCATCTCCTGTTGTGGGCGCTAGGCCTACCTACACAAGTGAGGTATCATTTTTATCGGGAGACTTGGGGGAACGCTGGGTGGAAGCAAATTTGTGGCTCCTCTCTGATTCCAGAACTTTCTGTCACCGAAATGTGAGGTAAATGTGTTTTTTTAGCCAAATTTTGAGGTTTGCAAAGGATTCTGGGTAACAAAACCTGGTCAGAGCCCCAAAAGTCACCCCATCTTGGATTCCCCTAGGTCTCTAATTTTCAAAAATGCACAGGTTTGGTAGGTTTCCCTAGGTGCTGGCTGAGCTAGAGGCCAAAATCTACAGGTAGGCACTTTGCAAAAAACACCTCTGTTTTCTTTCAAAAAATGTGATGTGTGCATGTTGCGTTTTGGGGCATTTCCTGTTGCGGGCGCTAGGCCTACCCACACAAGTGAGGTATCATTTTTATCTGGAGACTTGGGGGAAAGCTGGGTGGAAGGAAATTTGCGGCTCCTCTCTGATTCCAGAACTTTCTGTCACCAAAATGTGAGGAAAATGTGTTTTTTTAGCCAAATTTTGAGGTTTGCAAAGGATTCTGGGTAACAAAACCTGGTCAGAGCCCCACAAGTCACCCCATCTTGGATTCCCCTAGGTCTCTAATTTTCAAAAATGCACAGGTTTGGTAGGTTTCCCTAGGTGCCGGCTGAGCTAGAGGCCAAAATCTACAGGTAGGCACTTTGCAAAAAACACCTCTGTTTTCTTTCAAAAAATTTGATGTGTGCACATTGCGTTTTGGGGCATTTCCTGTCGCGGGCGCTAGGCCTACCCGCACAAGTGAGGTATAATTTTGATCGGGAGACTTGGGGGAACGCTGGGTGGAAGGAAATTTGTGCCTCCTCTCAGATTCCAGAACTTTCTGCCACAGAAATGTGAGGAACATATGTTTTTTATGACAAATTTTGAGGTTTGCAAAGGATTCTGGGTAACAGAACCTGGTCAGAGCCCCACAAGTCACCCCATCTTAGATTCCCCTAGGTCTCTAGTTGTAAAAAATGCACAGGTTTGGTAGGTTTCCCTTGGTGCCGGCTGAGCTAGAAGCCAAACTCTACAGGTAGGCAATTTGCAAAAAACACCTCTGTTTTCTTTCAAAAAATGGGTTGTGTACACGTTGCGTTTTGGGGCATTTCCTGTTGTGGGCGCTAGGCCTACACACACAAGTGAGGTATCATTTTTATCGGGAGACTTGGGGGAACGCTGGGTGGAAGAAAATGTGTGGCTCCTCTCTGATTCCTGAACTTTCTGTCACCGAAATGTGAGGAAAATGTGTTTTTTTAGCCAAATTTTGAGGTTTGCAACGGGTTCTGGGTAACAGAACCTGGTCAGAGCCCCACAAGTCACCCCATCTTGGATTCCCCTAGGTCTCTAGTTGTAAAAAATGCACACGTTTGGTAGGTTTACCTATGTGCCGCCTGAGCTAGAGGCCAAAATCTACAGGTAGGCACTTTGCATAAAACACCTCTGTTTTCTTTTCAAAAAATGTGATGTGTCCACGTTGCGTTTTGGAGCATTTCCTGTCGCGGGCGCTAGGCCTACCCACACAAGTGAGGTATCATTTGTATCGGGAGACTTGGGGGAACGCTGGGTGGAAGGACATTTGTGGCTCCTCTCTGATTCCAGAACTTTCTGTCACCAAAATGTGAGGAAAATGTGTTTTTTATGCCAAATTTTGAGGTTTGCAAAGGATTCTGGGTATCAGAACCTGGTCAGAGCCCCACAAGTCACCCCATCTTGGATTCCCGTAGGTCTCTAGTTTTCAGAAATGCACAGGTTTGGCAGGTTTCCCTAGGTGCCGGCTGAGCTAGAGGCCAAAATCTGCAGGTAGGCACTTTTAGAAAAACAGCTCTGTTTTCTGTCAAAAAATGGGATGTGTCCACGTTGTGCTTTGGGGAATTTCCTGTCACGGGAGCTAGGCCTACCCACACAAGTGAGGTATCATTTTTATCGGGAGACTTGGGGAACGCTGGGTGGAAAGAAATTTGTGGCTCCTCTCTGATTCCAGAACTTTCTGTCACCAAAATGTGAGGAAAATGTGTTTTTTATGCCAAATTTTGAGGTTTGCAAAGGATTCTGGGTAACAGAACCTGGTCAGAGCCCCACAAGTCACCCCATCTTGGATTCCCCTAGGTCTCTAGTTTTCAATAATGCACAGGTTTGGTAGGTTTCCCTAGGTGCCGGCTGAGCTAGAGGCCAAAATCTACAGGTAGGCAACTTTGCAAAAACACCTCTGTTTTCTTTAAAAAAATGTGATGTGTGCACGTTGCGTTTTGGGGCATTTCCTGTCACGGGTGCTAGGCCTACCCACACAAGTGAGGTATCATTTTTATCGGGAGACTTGGGGGAACGCTGGGTAGAAGGAAATTTGTGGCTCCTCTCTGATTCCAGAACTTTCTGTCACCAAAATGTGAGGAAAATGTGCTTTTTTAGCCAAATTTTGAGGTTTGCAAAGGATTCTGGGTAACAAAACCTGGTCAGAGCTCCATAAGTCACCCCATCTTGGATTCCCCTAGGTCTCTAATTTTCAAAAATGCACAGGTTTGGTAGGTTTCCCTAGGTGCCGGCTGAGCTAGAGGCCAAAATCTACAGGTAGGCACTTTGCAAAGAACACCTCTGTTTTCTTTCAAAAAATGTGATGTGTGCACGTTGCGTTTTGGGGCATTTCCTGTCGCGGGCGCTAGGCCTACCCGCACAAGTGAGGTATAATTTTGATCGGGAGACTTGGGGGAACGCTGGGTGGAAGGAAATTTGTGCCTCCTCTCAGATTCCAGAACTTTCTGCCACAGAAATGTGAGGAATATATGTTTTTCATGCCAAATTTTGAGGTTTGCAAAGGATTCTGGGTAACAGAACCTGGTCAGAGCCCCACAAGTCACTCCATCTTGGATTCCCCTAGGTCTCTAGTTGTAAAAAAATGCACAGGTTTGGTAGGTTTCCCTTGGTGCCGGCTGAGCTAGAAGCCAAACTCTACAGGTAGGCACTTTGCAAAAAACACCTCTGTTTTCTTTCAAAAAATGGGTTGTGTACACGTTGCGTTTTGGGGCATCTCCTGTTGTGGGCGCTAGGCCTACCCACACAAGTGAGGTATCATTTTTATCGGGAGACTTGGGGGAACGCTGGGTGGAAGCAAATTTGTGGCTCCTCTCTGATTCCAGAACTTTCTGTCACCGAAATGTGAGGTAAATGTGTTTTTTTAGCCAAATTTTGAGGTTTGCAAAGGATTCTGGGTAACAAAACCTGGTCAGAGCCCCACAAGTCACCCCATCTTGGATTCCCCTAGGTCTCTAATTTTCAAAAATGCACAGGTTTGGTAGGTTTCCCTAGGTGCTGGCTGAGCTAGAGGCCAAAATCTACAGGTAGGCACTTTGCAAAAAACACCTCTGTTTTCTTTCAAAAAATGTGATGTGTGCATGTTGCGTTTTGGGGCATTTCCTGTCGCGGGCGCTAGGCCTACCCACACAAGTGAGGTATCATTTTTATCTGGAGACTTGGGGGAAAGCTGGGTGGAAGGAAATTTGCGGCTCCTCTCTGATTCCAGAACTTTCTGTCACCAAAATGTGAGGAAAATGTGTTTTTTTAGCCAAATTTTGAGGTTTGTAAAGGATTCTGGGTAACAAAACCTGGTCAGAGCCCCACAAGTCACCCCATCTTGGATTCCCCTAGGTCTCTAATTTTCAAAAATGCACAGGTTTGGTAGGTTTCCCTAGGTGCCGGCTGAGCTAGAGGCCAAAATCTACAGGTAGGCACTTTGCAAAAAACACCTCTGTTTTCTTTCAAAAAATGTGATGTGTGATCGTTGCGTTTTGGGGCATTTCCTGTCGCGGGCGCTAGGCCTACCCACACAAGTGAGGTATCATTTTTATCGGTAGACTTGGGGGAACGCTGGGTGGAAGGAAATTTGTGGCTCCTCTCTGATTCCAGAACTTTCTGTCACCGAAATGTGAGGAAAATGTGTTTTTTTAGCCAAATGTTGAGGTTTGCAAAGGATTCTGGGTAACAGAACCTGGTCAGAGCCCCACAAGTCACCCCATCTTAGATTCCCCTAGGTCTCTAGTTGTAAAAAATGCACAGGTTTGGTAGGTTTCCCTTGGTGCCGGCTGAGCTAGAAGCCAAACTCTACAGGTAGGCACTTTGCAAAAAACACCTCTGTTTTCTTTCAAAAAATGGGTTGTGTACACGTTGCGTTTTGGGGCATTTCCTGTTGTGGGCGCTAGGCCTACACACACAAGTGAGGTATCATTTTTATCGGGAGACTTGGGGGAACGCTGGGTGGAAGAAAATGTGTGGCTCCTCTCTGATTCCTGAACTTTCTGTCACCGAAATGTGAGGAAAATGTGTTTTTTTAGCCAAATTTTGAGGTTTGCAACGGGTTCTGGGTAACAGAACCTGGTCAGAGCCCCACAAGTCACCCCATCTTGGATTCCCCTAGGTCTCTAGTTGTAAAAAATGCACAAGTTTGGTAGGTTTACCTATGTGCCGCCTGAGCTAGAGGCCAAAATCTACAGGTAGGCACTTTGCATAAAACACCTCTGTTTTCTTTTCAAAAAATGTGATGTGTCCACGTTGCGTTTTGGAGCATTTCCTGTCGCGGGCGCTAGGCCTACCCACACAAGTGAGGTATCATTTGTATCGGGAGACTTGGGGGAACGCTGGGTGGAAGGACATTTGTGGCTCCTCTCTGATTCCAGAACTTTCTGTCACCAAAATGTGAGGAAAATGTGTTTTTTATGCCAAATTTTGAGGTTTGCAAAGGATTCTGGGTATCAGAACCTGGTCAGAGCCCCACAAGTCACCCCATCTTGGATTCCCGTAGGTCTCTAGTTTTCAGAAATGCACAGGTTTGGCAGGTTTCCCTAGGTGCCGGCTGAGCTAGAGGCCAAAATCTGCAGGTAGGCACTTTTAGAAAAACAGCTCTGTTTTCTGTCAAAAAATGGGATGTGTCCACGTTGTGCTTTGGGGAATTTCCTGTCACGGGAGCTAGGCCTACCCACACAAGTGAGGTATCATTTTTATCGGGAGACTTGGGGAACGCTGGGTGGAAAGAAATTTGTGGCTCCTCTCTGATTCCAGAACTTTCTGTCACCAAAATGTGAGGAAAATGTGTTTTTTATGCCAAATTTTGAGGTTTGCAAAGGATTCTGGGTAACAGAACCTGGTCAGAGCCCCACAAGTCACCCCATCTTGGATTCCCCTAGGTCTCTAGTTTTCAATAATGCACAGGTTTGGTAGGTTTCCCTAGGTGCCGGCTGAGCTAGAGGCCAAAATCTACAGGTAGGCAACTTTGCAAAAAACACCTCTGTTTTCTTTAAAAAAATGTGATGTGTGCACGTTGCGTTTTGGGGCATTTCCTGTCACGGGTGCTAGGCCTACCCACACAAGTGAGGTATCATTTTTATCGGGAGACTTGGGGGAACGCTGGGTAGAAGGAAATTTGTGGCTCCTCTCTGATTCCAGAACTTTCTGTCACCAAAATGTGAGGAAAATGTGCTTTTTTAGCCAAATTTTGAGGTTTGCAAAGGATTCTGGGTAACAAAACCTGGTCAGAGCTCCATAAGTCACCCCATCTTGGATTCCCCTAGGTCTCTAATTTTCAAAAATGCACAGGTTTGGTAGGTTTCCCTAGGTGCCGGCTGAGCTAGAGGCCAAAATCTACAGGTAGGCACTTTGCAAAGAACACCTCTGTTTTCTTTCAAAAAATGTGATGTGTGCACGTTGCGTTTTGGGGCATTTCCTGTCGCGGGCGCTAGGCCTACCCGCACAAGTGAGGTATAATTTTGATTGGGAGACTTGGGGGAACGCTGGGTGGAAGGAAATTTGTGCCTCCTCTCAGATTCCAGAACTTTCTGCCACAGAAATGTGAGGAATATATGTTTTTCATGCCAAATTTTGAGGTTTGCAAAGGATTCTGGGTAACAGAACCTGGTCAGAGCCCCACAAGTCACTCCATCTTGGATTCCCCTAGGTCTCTAGTTGTAAAAAAATGCACAGGTTTGGTAGGTTTCCCTTGGTGCCGGCTGAGCTAGAAGCCAAACTCTACAGGTAGGCACTTTGCAAAAAACACCTCTGTTTTCTTTCAAAAAATGGGTTGTGTACACGTTGCGTTTTGGGGCATCTCCTGTTGTGGGCGCTAGGCCTACCCACACAAGTGAGGTATCATTTTTATCGGGAGACTTGGGGGAACGCTGGGTGGAAGCAAATTTGTGGCTCCTCTCTGATTCCAGAACTTTCTGTCACCGAAATGTGAGGTAAATGTGTTTTTTTAGCCAAATTTTGAGGTTTGCAAAGGATTCTGGGTAACAAAACCTGGTCAGAGCCCCACAAGTCACCCCATCTTGGATTCCCCTAGGTCTCTAATTTTCAAAAATGCACAGGTTTGGTAGGTTTCCCTAGGTGCTGGCTGAGCTAGAGGCCAAAATCTACAGGTAGGCACTTTGCAAAAAACACCTCTGTTTTCTTTCAAAAAATGTGATGTGTGCATGTTGCGTTTTGGGGCATTTCCTGTCGCGGGCGCTAGGCCTACCCACACAAGTGAGGTATCATTTTTATCTGGAGACTTGGGGGAAAGCTGGGTGGAAGGAAATTTGCGGCTCCTCTCTGATTCCAGAACTTTCTGTCACCAAAATGTGAGGAAAATGTGTTTTTTTAGCCAAATTTTGAGGTTTGTAAAGGATTCTGGGTAACAAAACCTGGTCAGAGCCCCACAAGTCACCCCATCTTGGATTCCCCTAGGTCTCTAATTTTCAAAAATGCACAGGTTTGGTAGGTTTCCCTAGGTGCCGGCTGAGCTAGAGGCCAAAATCTACAGGTAGGCACTTTGCAAAAAACACCTCTGTTTTCTTTCAAAAAATGTGATGTGTGATCGTTGCGTTTTGGGGCATTTCCTGTCGCGGGCGCTAGGCCTACCCACACAAGTGAGGTATCATTTTTATCGGTAGACTTGGGGGAACGCTGGGTGGAAGGAAATTTGTGGCTCCTCTCTGATTCCAGAACTTTCTGTCACCGAAATGTGAGGAAAATGTGTTTTTTTAGCCAAATTTTGAGGTTTGCAAAGGATTCTGGGTAACAGAACCTGGTCAGAGCCCCACAAGTCACCCCATCTTGGATTCCCCTAGGTCTTTAGTTGTAAAAAATGCACAGGTTTGGTAGGTTTCCCTAGGTGCCGGCTGAGCTATAGGCCAAAATCTACAGGTAGGCACTTTGCATAAAACACCTCTGTTTTCTTTTAAAAAAATGTGATGTGTCCACGTTGCGTTTTGGAGCATTTCCTGTCGCGGGCGCTAGGCCTACCCACACAAGTGAGGTATCATTTGTATCGGGAGACTTGGGGGAACGCTGGGTGGACGGAAATTTGTGGCTCCTCTCTGATTCCAGAACTTTCTGTCACCAAAATGTGAGGAAAATGTGTTTTTTTAGCCAAATTTTGAGGTTTGCAAAGGATTCTGGGTAACAGAACCTGGTCAGAGCCCCACAAGTCACCCCATCTTGGATTCCCCTAGGTCTTTAGTTGTAAAAAATGCACAGGTTTGGTAGGTTTCCCTAGGTGCCGGCTGAGCTAGAGGCCAAAATCTACAGGTAGGCACTTTGCAAAAAAGACCTCTGTTTTCTTTCAAAAAATTTGATGTGTGCACATTGCGTTTTGGGGCATTTCCTGTCGCGGGCGCTAGGCCTACCCGCACAAGTGAGGTATAATTTTGATCGGGAGACTTGGGGGAACGCTGGGTGGAAGGAAATTTGTGCCTCCTCTCAGATTCCAGAACTTTCTGCCACAGAAATGTGAGGAACATATGTTTTTTATGACAAATTTTGAGGTTTGCAAAGGATTCTGGGTAACAGAACCTGGTCAGAGCCCCACAAGTCACCCCATCTTAGATTCCCCTAGGTCTCTAGTTGTAAAAAATGCACAGGTTTGGTAGGTTTCCCTTGGTGCCGGCTGAGCTAGAAGCCAAACTCTACAGGTAGGCACTTTGCAAAAAACACCTCTGTTTTCTTTCAAAAAATGGGTTGTGTACACGTTGCGTTTTGGGGCATTTCCTGTTGTGGGCGCTAGGCCTACACACACAAGTGAGGTATCATTTTTATCGGGAGACTTGGGGGAACGCTGGGTGGAAGGAAATGTGTTTGCTCCTCTCTGATTCCTGAACTTTCTGTCACCGAAATGTGAGGAAAATGTGTTTTTTATGCCAAATTTTGAGGTTTGCAAAGGATTCTGGGTAACAGAACCTGGTCAGAGCCCCACAAGTCACCCCATTTTGGATTTCCCTAGGTCTCTAGTTTTCAGAAATGCACAGGTTTGGTAGGTTTCCCTAGGTGCCGGCTGAGCTAGAGGCCAAAATCTACAGCTAGGCACTTTGCAAAAAACACCTGTTTTCTTTAAAAAATATGATGTGTGCACGTTGCGTTTTGGGGCATTTCCTGTCGCTGGCGCTAGGCCTACCCACACAAGTGAGGTATCATTTTTATCTGGAGACTTGGGGGAAAGCTGGGTGGAAGGACATTTGCGGCTCCTCTCTGATTCCAGAACTTTCTGTCACCAAAATGTGAGGAAAATGTGTTTTTTTAGCCAAATTTTGAGGTTTGCAAAGGATTCTGGGTAACAAAACCTGGTCAGAGCCCCACAAGTCACCCCATCTTGGATTCCCCTAGGTCTCTAATTTTAAAAAATGCACAGGTTTGGTAGGTTTCCCTAGGTGCCGGCTGAGCTAGAGGCCAAAATCTACAGGTAGGCACTTTGCAAAAAACCCCTCTGTTTTCTTTCAAAAAATGTGATGTGTGATCGTTGCGTTTTGGGGCATTTCCTGTCGCGGGCGCTAGGCCTACCCACACAAGTGAGGTATCATTTTTATCGGTAGACTTGGGGGAACGCTGGGTGGAAGGAAATTTGTGGCTCCTCTCTGATTCCAGAACTTTCTGTCACCGAAATGTGAGGAAAATGTGTTTTTTTAGCCAAATTTTGAGGTTTGCAAAGGATTCTGGGTAACAGAACCTGGTCAGAGCCCCACAAGTCACCCCATCTTGGATTCCCCTAGGTCTTTAGTTGTAAAAAATGCACAGGTTTGGTAGGTTTCCCTAGGTGCCGGCTGAGCTATAGGCCAAAATCTACAGGTAGGCACTTTGCAAAAAACACCTCTGTTTTCTTTCAAAAAATGTGATGTGTGCACGTTGCATTTTGGGGCAATTCCTGTCGCGGGCGCTAGGCCTACCCACACAAGTGAGGTATCATTTTTATCGGGAGACTTGGGGGAACGCTGGGTGGAAGGAAATTTGTGGCTCCTCTCTGATTCCAGAACTTTCTGTCACCAGAATGTGAGGAAAATGTGTTTTTTTAGCCAAATTTTGAGGTTTGCAAAGGATTCTGGGTAACAGAACCTGGTCAGAGCCCCACAAGTCACCCCATCTTGGATTCCCCTAGGTCTTTAGTTGTAAAAAATGCACAGGTTTGGTAGGTTTCCCTAGGTGCCGGCTGAGCTATAGGCCAAAATCTACAGGTAGGCACTTTGCAAAAAACACCTCTGTTTTCTTTAAAAAAATGTGATGTGTGCACGTTGCATTTTGGGGCAACTCCTGTCGCGGGCGCTAGGCCTACCCACACAAGTGAGGTATCATTTTTATCGGGAGACTTGGGGGAACGCTGGGTGGAAGGAAATTTGGGGCTCCTCTCTGATTCCAGAACTTTCTGTCACCAGAAAGTGAGGAAAATGTGTTTTTTTAGCCAAATTTTGAGGTTTGCAAAGGATTCTGGGTAACAGAACCTGGGCAGAGCCCCACAAGTCACCCCATCTTGGATTCCCCTAGGTCTTTAGTTGTAAAAAATGCACAGGTTTGGTAGGTTTCCCTAGGTGCCGGCTGAGCTTTAGGCCAAAATCTACAGGTAGGCACTTTGCATAAAACACCTCTGTTTTCTTTTAAAAAAATGTGATGTGTCCACGTTGCGTTTTGGAGCATTTCCTGTCGCGGGCGCTAGGCCTACCCACACAAGTGAGGTATCATTTGTATCGGGAGACTTGGGGGAACGCTGGGTGGAAGGAAATTTGTGGCTCCTCTCTGATTCCAGAACTTTCTGTCACCAAAATATGAGGAAAATGTGTTTTTTATGCCAAATTTTGAGGTTTGCAAAGGATTCTGGGTAACAGAACCTGGTCAGAGCCCCACAAGTCACCCCATTTTGGATTTCCCTAGGTCTCTAGTTTTCAGAAATGCACAGGTTTGGTAGGTTTCCCTAGGTGCCGGCTGAGCTAGAGGCCAAAATCTACAGCTAGGCACTTTGCAAAAAACACCTGTTTTCTTTAAAAAATATGATGTGTGCACGTTGCGTTTTGGGGCATTTCCTGTCGCTGGCGCTAGGCCTACCCACACAAGTGAGGTATCATTTTTATCTGGAGACTTGGGGGAAAGCTGGGTGGAAGGACATTTGCGGCTCCTCTCTGATTCCAGAACTTTCTGTCACCAAAATGTGAGGAAAATGTGTTTTTTTAGCCAAATTTTGAGGTTTGCAAAGGATTCTGGGTAACAAAACCTGGTCAGAGCCCCACAAGTCACCCCATCTTGGATTCCCCTAGGTCTCTAATTTTAAAAAATGCACAGGTTTGGTAGGTTTCCCTAGGTGCCGGCTGAGCTAGAGGCCAAAATCTACAGGTAGGCACTTTGCAAAAAACCCCTCTGTTTTCTTTCAAAAAATGTGATGTGTGATCGTTGCGTTTTGGGGCATTTCCTGTCGCGGGCGCTAGGCCTACCCACACAAGTGAGGTATCATTTTTATCGGTAGACTTGGGGGAACGCTGGGTGGAAGGAAATTTGTGGCTCCTCTCTGATTCCAGAACTTTCTGTCACCGAAATGTGAGGAAAATGTGTTTTTTTAGCCAAATTTTGAGGTTTGCAAAGGATTCTGGGTAACAGAACCTGGTCAGAGCCCCACAAGTCACCCCATCTTGGATTCCCCTAGGTCTTTAGTTGTAAAAAATGCACAGGTTTGGTAGGTTTCCCTAGGTGCCGGCTGAGCTATAGGCCAAAATCTACAGGTAGGCACTTTGCAAAAAACACCTCTGTTTTCTTTCAAAAAATGTGATGTGTGCACGTTGCATTTTGGGGCAATTCCTGTCGCGGGCGCTAGGCCTACCCACACAAGTGAGGTATCATTTTTATCGGGAGACTTGGGGGAACGCTGGGTGGAAGGAAATTTGTGGCTCCTCTCTGATTCCAGAACTTTCTGTCACCAGAATGTGAGGAAAATGTGTTTTTTTAGCCAAATTTTGAGGTTTGCAAAGGATTCTGGGTAACAGAACCTGGTCAGAGCCCCACAAGTCACCCCATCTTGGATTCCCCTAGGTCTTTAGTTGTAAAAAATGCACAGGTTTGGTAGGTTTCCCTAGGTGCCGGCTGAGCTATAGGCCAAAATCTACAGGTAGGCACTTTGCAAAAAACACCTCTGTTTTCTTTAAAAAAATGTGATGTGTGCACGTTGCATTTTGGGGCAACTCCTGTCGCGGGCGCTAGGCCTACCCACACAAGTGAGGTATCATTTTTATCGGGAGACTTGGGGGAACGCTGGGTGGAAGGAAATTTGGGGCTCCTCTCTGATTCCAGAACTTTCTGTCACCAGAAAGTGAGGAAAATGTGTTTTTTTAGCCAAATTTTGAGGTTTGCAAAGGATTCTGGGTAACAGAACCTGGGCAGAGCCCCACAAGTCACCCCATTTTGGATTTCCCTAGGTCTCTAGTTTTCAGAAATGCACAGGTTTGGTAGGTTTCCCTAGGTGCCGGCTGAGCTAGAGGCCAAAATCTACAGCTAGGCACTTTGCAAAAAACACCTGTTTTCTTTAAAAAATATGATGTGTGCACGTTGCGTTTTGGGGCATTTCCTGTCGCGGGCGCTAGGCCTACCCACACAAGTGAGGTATCATTTTTATCTGGAGACTTGGGGGAAAGCTGGGTGGAAGTAAATTTGCGGCTCCTCTCTGATTCCAGAACTTTCTGTCACCAAAATGTGAGGAAAATGTGTTTTTTTAGCCAAATTTTGAGGTTTGCAAAGGATTCTGGGTAACAAAACCTGGTCAGAGCCCCACAAGTCACCCCATCTTGGATTCCCCTAGGTCTCTAATTTTAAAAAATGCACAGGTTTGGTAGGTTTCCCTAGGTGCCGGCTGAGCTAGAGGCCAAAATCTACAGGTAGGCACTTTGCAAAAAACCCCTCTGTTTTCTTTCAAAAAATGTGATGTGTGATCGTTGCGTTTTGGGGCATTTCCTGTCGCGGGCACTAGGCCTACCCACACAAGTGAGGTATCATTTTTATCGGTAGACTTGGGGGAACGCTGGGTGGAAGGAAATTTGTGGCTCCTCTCTGATTCCAGAACTTTCTGTCACCGAAATGTGAGGAAAATGTGTTTTTTTAGCCAAATTTTGAGGTTTGCAAAGGATTCTGGGTAACAGAACCTGGTCAGAGCCCCACAAGTCACCCCATCTTGGATTCCCCTAGGTCTTTAGTTGTAAAAAATGCACAGGTTTGGTAGGTTTCCCTAGGTGCCGGCTGAGCTATAGGCCAAAATCTACAGGTAGGCACTTTGCAAAAAACACCTCTGTTTTCTTTCAAAAAATGTGATGTGTGCACGTTGCATTTTGGGGCAATTCCTGTCGCGGGCGCTAGGCCTACCCACACAAGTGAGGTATCATTTTTATCGGGAGACTTGGGGGAACGCTGGGTGGAAGGAAATTTGTGGCTCCTCTCTGATTCCAGAACTTTCTGTCACCAGAATGTGAGGAAAATGTGTTTTTTTAGCCAAATTTTGAGGTTTGCAAAGGATTCTGGGTAACAGAACCTGGGCAGAGCCCCACAAGTCACCCCATTTTGGATTTCCCTAGGTCTCTAGTTTTCAGAAATGCACAGGTTTGGTAGGTTTCCCTAGGTGCCGGCTGAGCTAGAGGCCAAAATCTACAGCTAGGCACTTTGCAAAAAACACCTGTTTTCTTTAAAAAATATGATGTGTGCACGTTGCGTTTTGGGGCATTTCCTGTCGCGGGCGCTAGGCCTACCCACACAAGTGAGGTATCATTTTTATCTGGAGACTTGGGGGAAAGCTGGGTGGAAGTAAATTTGCGGCTCCTCTCTGATTCCAGAATTTTCTGTCACCAAAATGTGAGGAAAATGTGTTTTTTTAGCCAAATTTTGAGGTTTGCAAAGGATTCTGGGTAACAAAACCTGGTCAGAGCCCCACAAGTCACCCCATCTTGGATTCCCCTAGGTCTCTAATTTTAAAAAATGCACAGGTTTGGTAGGTTTCCCTAGGTGCCGGCTGAGCTAGAGGCCAAAATCTACAGGTAGGCACTTTGCAAAAAACACCTCTGTTTTCTTTCAAAAAATGTGATGTGTGATCGTTGCGTTTTGGGACATTTCCTGTCGCGGGCGCTAGGCCTACCCACACAAGTGAGGTATCATTTTTATCGGGAGACTTGGGGGAACGCTGGGTGGAAGGAAATTTGTGGCTCCTCTCTGATTCCAGAACTTTCTGTCACCAAAATGTGAGGAAAATGTGTTTTTTTAGCCAAATTTTGAGGTTTGCAAAGGATTCTGGGTAACAGAACCTGGTCAGAGCCCCACAAGTCACCCCATCTTGGATTCCCCTAGGTCTTTAGTTGTAAAAAATGCACAGGTTTGGTAGGTTTCCCTAGGTGCCGGCTGAGCTAGAGGACAAAATCTACAGGTAGGCACTTTGCAAAAAACACCTCTGTTTTCTTTCAAAAAATTTGATGTGTGCACATTGCGTTTTGGGGCATTTCCTGTCGCGGGCGCTAGGCCTACCCGCACAAGTGAGGTATAATTTTGATCGGGAGACTTGGGGGAACGCTGGGTGGAAGGAAATTTGTGCCTCCTCTCAGATTCCAGAACTTTCTGCCACAGAAATGTGAGGAACATTTGTTTTTTATGACAAATTTTGAGGTTTGCAAAGGATTCTGGGTAACAGAACCTGGTCAGAGCCCCACAAGTCACCCCATCTTAGATTCCCCTAGGTCTCATGTTGTAAAAAATGCACAGGTTTGGTAGGTTTCCCTTGGTGCCGGCTGAGCTAGAAGCCAAACTCTACAGGTAGGCACTTTGCAAAAAACACCTCTGTTTTCTTTCAAAAAATGGGTTGTGTACACGTTGCGTTTTGGGGCATTTCCTGTTGTGGGCGCTAGGCCTACACACACAAGTGAGGTATCATTTTTATCGGGAGACTTGGGGGAACGCTGGGTGGAAGGAAATTTGTGGCTCCTCTCTGATTCCAGAACTTTCTGTCACCGAAATGTGAGGAAAATGTGTTTTTTTAGCCAAATTTTGAGGTTTGCAAAGGATTCTGGGTAACAGAACCTGGTCAGAGCCCCACAAGTCACCCCATCTTGGATTCCCCTAGGTCTTTAGTTGTAAAAAATGCACAGGTTTGGTAGGTTTCCCTAGGTGCCGGCTGAGCTATAGGCCAAAATCTACAGGTAGGCACTTTGCATAAAACACCTCTGTTTTCTTTTCAAAAAATGTGATGTGTCCACGTTGCGTTTTGGAGCATTTCCTGTCGCGGGCGCTAGGCCTACCCACACAAGTGAGGTATCATTTTTATCGGGAGACTTGGGGGAACGCTGGGTGGAAGGAAATTTGTGGCTCCTCTCTGATTCCAGAACTTTCTGTCACCAAAATGTGAGGAAAATGTGTTTTTTTAGCCAAATTTTGAGGTTTGAAAAGGATTCTGGGTAACAGAACCTGGTCAGAGCCCCACAAGTCACCCCATCTTGGATTCCCCTAGGTCTTTAGTTGTAAAAAATGCACAGGTTTGGTAGGTTTCCCTAGGTGCCGGCTGAGCTAGAGGCCAAAATCTACAGGTAGGCACTTTGCAAAAAACACCTCTGTTTTCTTTCAAAATATTTGATGTGTGCACATTGCGTTTTGGGGCATTTCCTGTCGCGGGCGCTAGGCCTACCCGCACAAGTGAGGTATAATTTTGATCGGGAGACTTGGGGGAACGCTGGGTGGAAGGAAATTTGTGCCTCCTCTCAGATTCCAGAACTTTCTGCCACAGAAATGTGAGGAACATATGTTTTTTATGACAAATTTTGAGGTTTGCAAAGGATTCTGGGTAACAGAACCTGGTCAGAGCCCCACAAGTCACCCCATCTTAGATTCCCCTAGGTCTCTAGTTGTAAAAAATGCACAGGTTTGGTAGGTTTCCCTTGGTGCCGGCTGAGCTAGAAGCCAAACTCTACAGGTAGGCACTTTGCAAAAAACACCTCTGTTTTCTTTCAAAAAATGGGTTGTGTACAAGTTGCGTTTTGGGGCATTTCCTGTTGTGGGCGCTAGGCCTACACACACAAGTGAGGTATCATTTTTATCGGGAGACTTGGGGGAACGCTGGGTGGAAGGAAATGTGTGGCTCCTCTCTGATTCCTGAACTTTCTGTCACCGAAATGTGAGGAAAATGTGTTTTTTTAGCCAAATTTTGAGGTTTGCAACGGGTTCTGGGTAACAGAACCTGGTCAGAGCCCCACAAGTCACCCCATCTTGGATTCCCCTAGGTCTCTAGTTGTAAAAAATGCACAAGTTTGGTAGGTTTACCTATGTGCCGCCTGAGCTAGAGGCCAAAATCTACAGGTAGGCACTTTGCATAAAACACCTCTGTTTTCTTTTCAAAAAATGTGATGTGTCCACGTTGCGTTTTGGAGCATTTCCTGTCGCGGGCGCTAGGCCTACCCACACAAGTGAGGTATCATTTGTATCGGGAGACTTGGGGGAACGCTGGGTGGAAGGAAATTTGTGGCTCCTCTCTGATTCCAGAACTTTCTGTCACCAAAATATGAGGAAAATGTGTTTTTTATGCCAAATTTTGAGGTTTGCAAAGGATTCGAGGTAACAGAACCTGGTCAGAGCCCCACAAGTCACCCCATTTTGGATTTCCCTAGGTCTCTAGTTTTCAGAAATGCACAGGTTTGGTAGGTTTCCCTAGGTGCCGGCTGAGCTAGAGGCCAAAATCTACAGCTAGGCACTTTGCAAAAAACACCTGTTTTCTTTAAAAAATATGATGTGTGCACGTTGCGTTTTGGGGCATTTCCTGTTGCGGGCGCTAGGCCTACCCACACAAGTGAGGTATCATTTTTATCTGGAGACTTGGGGGAAAGCTGGGTGGAAGGAAATTTGCGGCTCCTCTCTGATTCCAGAACTTTCTGTCACCAAAATGTGAGGAAAATGTGTTTTTTTAGCCAAATTTTGAGGTTTGCAAAGGATTCTGGGTAACAAAACCTGGTCAGAGCCCCACAAGTCACCCCATCTTGGATTCCCCTAGGTCTCTAATTTTAAAAAATGCACAGGTTTGGTAGGTTTCCCTAGGTGCCGGCTGAGCTATAGGCCAAAATCTACAGGTAGGCACTTTGCAAAAAACACCTCTGTTTTCTTTCAAAAAATGTGATGTGTGCACGTTGCATTTTGGGGCAATTCCTGTCGCGGGCGCTAGGCCTACCCACACAAGTGAGGTATCATTTTTATCGGGAGACTTGGGGGAACGCTGGGTGGAAGGATATTTGGGGCTCCTCTCTGATTCCAGAACTTTCTGTCACCAGAATGTGAGGAAAAAGTGTTTTTTTAGCCAAATTTTGAGGTTTGCAAAGGATTCTGGGTAACAGAACCTGGGCAGAGCCCCACAAGTCACCCCATCTTGGATTCCCCTAGGTCTCTAGTTTTCAGAAATGCACAGGTTTGGCAGGTTTCCCTAGGTGCCGGCTGAGCTAGAGGCCAAAATCTGCAGGTAGGCACTTTTAGAAAAACAGCTCTGTTTTCTTTCAAAAAATGTGATGTGTGCACATTGCGTTTTGGGGCATTTCCTGTCGCGGGCGCTAGGCCTACCCACACAAGTGAGGTATAATTTTGATCGGGAGACTTGGGGGAACGCTGGGTGGAAGGACATTTGTGGCTCCTCTCTGATTCCAGAACTTTCTGTCACCAAAATGTGAGGAAAATGTGTTTTTTATGCCAAATTTTGAGGTTTGCAAAGGATTCTGGGTAACAGAACCTGGTCAGAGCCCCACAAGTCACCCCATCTTGGATTCCCCTAGGTCTCTAATTTTCAAAAATGCACAGGTTTGGTAGGTTTCCCTAGGTGCCGGCTGAGCTAGAGGCCTAAATCTACAGGTAGGCACTTTGCAAAAAACACCTCTGTTTTCTTTTCAAAAAATGTGATGTGTGCACGTTGCGTTTTGGAGCATTTCCTGTCGCGGGCGCTAGGCCTACCCACACAAGTGAGGTATCATTTGTATCGGGAGACTTGGGGGAACGCTGGGTGGAAGGAAATTTGTGGCTCCTCTCTGATTCCAGAACTTTCTGTCACCAAAATGTGAGGAAAATGTGTTTTTTAAGCCAAATTTTGAGGTTTGAAAAGGATTCTGGGTAACAGAACCTGGTCAGAGCCCCACAAGTCACCCTATCTTGGATTCCCCTAGGTCTTTAGTTGTAAAAAATGCACAGGTTTGGTAGGTTTCCCTAGGTGCCGGCTGAGCTAGAGGCCAAAATCTACAGGTAGGCACTTTGCAAAAAACACCTCTGTTTTCTTTCAAAAAATTTGATGTGTGCACATTGCGTTTTGGGGCATTTCCTGTCGCGGGCGCTAGGCCTACCCGCACAAGTGAGGTATAATTTTGATCGGGAGACTTGGGGGAACGCTGGGTGGAAGGAAATTTGTGCCTCCTCTCAGATTCCAGAACTTTCTGCCACAGAAATGTGAGGAACATATGTTTTTTATGACAAATTTTGAGGTTTGCAAAGGATTCTGGGTAACAGAACCTGGTCAGAGCCCCACAAGTCACCCCATCTTAGATTCCCCTAGGTCTCTAGTTGTAAAAAATGCACAGGTTTGGTAGGTTTCCCTTGGTGCCGGCTGAGCTAGAAGCCAAACTCTACAGGTAGGCACTTTGCAAAAAACACCTCTGTTTTCTTTCAAAAAATGGGTTGTGTACACGTTGCGTTTTGGGGCATTTCCTGTTGTGGGCGCTAGGCCTACACACACAAGTGAGGTATCATTTTTATCGGGAGACTTGGGGGAACGCTGGGTGGAAGGAAATGTGTGGCTCCTCTCTGATTCCTGAACTTTCTGTCACCGAAATGTGAGGAAAATGTGTTTTTTTAGCCAAATTTTGAGGTTTGCAACGGGTTCTGGGTAACAGAACCTGGTCAGAGCCCCACAAGTCACCCCATCTTGGATTCCCCTAGGTCTCTAGTTGTAAAAAATGCACAAGTTTGGTAGGTTTACCTATGTGCCGCCTGAGCTAGAGGCCAAAATCTACAGGTAGGCACTTTGCATAAAACACCTCTGTTTTCTTTTAAAAAAATGTGATGTGTCCACGTTGCGTTTTGGAGCATTTCCTGTCGCGGGCGCTAGGCCTACCCACACAAGTGAGGTATCATTTGTATCGGGAGACTTGGGGGAACGCTGGGTGGAAGGAAATTTGTGGCTCCTCTCTGATTCCAGAACTTTCTGTCACCAAAATATGAGGAAAATGTGTTTTTTATGCCAAATTTTGAGGTTTGCAAAGGATTCTGGGTAACAGAACCTGGTCAGAGCCCCACAAGTCACCCCATTTTGGATTTCCCTAGGTCTCTAGTTTTCAGAAATGCACAGGTTTGGTAGGTTTCCCTAGGTGCCGGCTGAGCTAGAGGCCAAAATCTACAGCTAGGCACTTTGCAAAAAACACCTGTTTTCTTTAAAAAATATGATGTGTGCACGTTGCGTTTTGGGGCATTTCCTGTCGCGGGCGCTAGGCCTACCCACACAAGTGAGGTATCATTTTTATCTGGAGACTTGGGGGAAAGCTGGGTGGAAGGAAATTTGCGGCTCCTCTCTGATTGCAGAACTTTCTGTCACCAAAATGTGAGGAAAATGTGTTTTTTTAGCCAAATTTTGAGGTTTGCAAAGGATTCTGGGTAACAAAACCTGGTCAGAGCCCCACAAGTCACCCAATCTTGGATTCCCCTAGGTCCCCAATTTTAAAAAATGCACAGGTTTGGTAGGTTTCCCTAGGTGCCGGCTGAGCTATAGGCCAAAATCTACAGGTAGGCACTTTGCAAAAAACACCTCTGTTTTCTTTCAAAAAATGTGATGTGTGCACGTTGCATTTTGGGGCAATTCCTGTCGCGGGCGCTAGGCCTACCCACACAAGTGAGGTATCATTTTTATCGGGAGACTTGGGGGAACGCTGGGTGGAAGGAAATTTGGGGCTCCTCTCTGATTCCAGAACTTTCTGTCACCAGAATGTGAGGAAAAAGTGTTTTTTTAGCCAAATTTTGAGGTTTGCAAAGGATTCTGGGTAACAGAACCTGGGCAGAGCCCCACAAGTCACCCCATCTTGGATTCCCCTAGGTCTCTAGTTTTCAGAAATGCACAGGTTTGGCAGGTTTCCCTAGGTGCCGGCTGAGCTAGAGGCCAAAATCTGCAGGTAGGCACTTTTAGAAAAACAGCTCTGTTTTCTTTCAAAAAATGTGATGTGTGCACGTTGCGTTTTGGGGCATTTCCTGTCGCGGGCGCTAGGCCTACCCACACAAGTGAGGTATAATTTTGATCGGGAGACTTGGGGGAACGCTGGGTGGAAGGACATTTGTGGCTCCTCTCTGATTCCAGAACTTTCTGTCACCAAAATGTGAGGAAAATGTGTTTTTTATGCCAAATTTTGAGGTTTGCAAAGGATTCTGGGTAACAGAACCTGGTCAGAGCCCCACAAGTCACCCCATCTTGGATTCCCCTAGGTCTCTTGTTTTCAATAATGCACAGGTTTGGTAGGTTTCCCTAGGTGCCGGCTGAGCTAGAGGCCAAAATCTACAGGTAGGCACTTTGCAAAAAACACCTCTGTTTTCTTTAAAAAAATGTGATGTGTGATCGTTGCGTTTTGGGGCATGTCCTGTCGCGGGCGCTAGGCCTACCCACACAAGTGAGGTATCATTTTTATCGGTAGACTTGGGGGAACGCTGGGTGGAAGGGAATTTGTGGCTCCTCTCTGATTCCAGAACTTTCTGTCACCGAAATGTGAGGAAAATGTGTTTTTTTAGCCAAATTTTGAGGTTTGCAAAGGATTCTGGGTAACAGAACCTGGTCAGAGCCCCACAAGTCACCCCATCTTGGATTCCCCTAGGTCTTTAGTTGTAAAAAATGCACAGGTTTGGTAGGTTTCCCTAGGTGCCGGCTGAGCTATAGGCCAAAATCTACAGGTAGGCACTTTGCAAAAAACACCTCTGTTTTCTTTCAAAAAATATGATGTGTGCACGTTGCGTTTTGGGGCATTTCCTGTCGCGGGCGCTAGGCCTACCCACACAAGTGAGGTATCATTTTTATCTGGAGACTTGGGGGAAAGCTGGGTGGAAGTAAATTTGCGGCTCCTCTCTGATTCCAGAATTTTCTGTCACCAAAATGTGAGGAAAATGTGTTTTTTTAGCCAAATTTTGAGGTTTGCAAAGGATTCTGGGTAACAAAACCTGGTCAGAGCCCCACAAGTCACCCCATCTTGGATTCCCCTAGGTCTCTAATTTTAAAAAATGCACAGGTTTGGTAGGTTTCCCTAGGTGCCGGCTGAGCTAGAGGCCAAAATCTACAGGTAGGCACTTTGCAAAAAACACCTCTGTTTTCTTTAAAAAAATGTGATGTGTGATCGTTGCGTTTTGGGACATTTCCTGTCGCGGGCGCTAGGCCTACCCACACAAGTGAGGTATCATTTTTATCGGGAGACTTGGGGGAACGCTGGGTGGAAGGAAATTTGTGGCTCCTCTCTGATTCCAGAACTTTCTGTCACCAAAATGTGAGGAAAATGTATTTTTTTAGCCAAATTTTGAGGTTTGCAAAGGATTCTGGGTAACAGAACCTGGTCAGAGCCCCACAAGTCACCCCATCTTGGATTCCCCTAGGTCTTTAGTTGTAAAAAATGCACAGGTTTGGTAGGTTTCCCTAGGTGCCGGCTGAGCTAGAGGACAAAATCTACAGGTAGGCACTTTGCAAAAAACACCTCTGTTTTCTTTCAAAAAATTTGATGTGTGCACATTGCGTTTTGGGGCATTTCCTGTCGCGGGCGCTAGGCCTACCCGCACAAGTGAGGTATAATTTTGATCGGGAGACTTGGGGGAACGCTGGGTGGAAGGAAATTTGTGCCTCCTCTCAGATTCCAGAACTTTCTGCCACAGAAATGTGAGGAACATTTGTTTTTTATGACAAATTTTGAGGTTTGCAAAGGATTCTGGGTAACAGAACCTGGTAAGAGCCCCACAAGTCACCCCATCTTAGATTCCCCTAGGTCTCATGTTGTAAAAAATGCACAGGTTTGGTAGGTTTCCCTTGGTGCCGGCTGAGCTAGAAGCCAAACTCTACAGGTAGGCACTTTGCAAAAAACACCTCTGTTTTCTTTCAAAAAATGGGTTGTGTACACGTTGCGTTTTGGGGCATTTCCTGTTGTGGGCGCTAGGCCTACACACACAAGTGAGGTATCATTTTTATCGGGAGACTTGGGGGAACGCTGGGTGGAAGGAAATTTGTGGCTCCTCTCTGATTCCAGAACTTTCTGTCACCGAAATGTGAGGAAAATGTGTTTTTTTAGCCAAATTTTGAGGTTTGCAAAGGATTCTGGGTAACAGAACCTGGTCAGAGCCCCACAAGTCACCCCATCTTGGATTCCCCTAGGTCTTTAGTTGTAAAAAATGCACAGGTTTGGTAGGTTTCCCTAGGTGCCGGTTGAGCTATAGGCCAAAATCTACAGGTAGGCACTTTGCATAAAACACCTCTGTTTTCTTTTCAAAAAATGTGATGTGTCCACGTTGCGTTTTGGAGCATTTCCTGTCGCGGGCGCTAGGCCTACCCACACAAGTGAGGTATCATTTTTATCGGGAGACTTGGGGGAACGCTGGGTGGAAGGAAATTTGTGGCTCCTCTCTGATTCCAGAACTTTCTGTCACCAAAATGTGAGGAAAATGTGTTTTTTTAGCCAAATTTTGAGGTTTGAAAAGGATTCTGGGTAACAGAACCTGGTCAGAGCCCCACAAGTCACCCCATCTTGGATTCCCCTAGGTCTTTAGTTGTAAAAAATGCACAGGTTTGGTAGGTTTCCCTAGGTGCCGGCTGAGCTAGAGGCCAAAATCTACAGGTAGGCACTTTGCAAAAAACACCTCTGTTTTCTTTCAAAATATTTGATGTGTGCACATTGCGTTTTGGGGCATTTCCTGTCGCGGGCGCTAGGCCTACCCGCACAAGTGAGGTATAATTTTGATCGGGAGACTTGGGGGAACGCTGGGTGGAAGGAAATTTGTGCCTCCTCTCAGATTCCAGAACTTTCTGCCACAGAAATGTGAGGAACATATGTTTTTTATGACAAATTTTGAGGTTTGCAAAGGATTCTGGGTAACAGAACCTGGTCAGAGCCCCACAAGTCACCCCATCTTAGATTCCCCTAGGTCTCTAGTTGTAAAAAATGCACAGGTTTGGTAGGTTTCCCTTGGTGCCGGCTGAGCTAGAAGCCAAACTCTACAGGTAGGCACTTTGCAAAAAACACCTCCGTTTTCTTTCAAAAAATGGGTTGTGTACAAGTTGCGTTTTGGGGCATTTCCTGTTGTGGGCGCTAGGCCTACACACACAAGTGAGGTATCATTTTTATCGGGAGACTTGGGGGAACGCTGGGTGGAAGGAAATGTGTGGCTGCTCTCTGATTCCTGAACTTTCTGTCACCGAAATGTGAGGAAAATGTGTTTTTTTAGCCAAATTTTGAGGTTTGCAACGGGTTCTGGGTAACAGAACCTGGTCAGAGCCCCACAAGTCACCCCATCTTGGATTCCCCTAGGTCTCTAGTTGTAAAAAATGCACAAGTTTGGTAGGTTTACCTATGTGCCGCCTGAGCTAGAGGCCAAAATCTACAGGTAGGCACTTTGCATAAAACACCTCTGTTTTCTTTTAAAAAAATGTGATGTGTCCACGTTGCCTTTTGGAGCATCTCCTGTCGCGGGCGCTAGGCCTACCCACACAAGTGAGGTATCATTTGTATCGGGAGACTTGGGGGAACGCTGGGTGGAAGGAAATTTGTGGCTCCTCTCTGATTCCAGAACTTTCTGTCACCAAAATATGAGGAAAATGTGTTTTTTATGCCAAATTTTGAGGTTTGCAAAGGATTCTGGGTAACAGAACCTGGTCAGAGCCCCACAAGTCACTCCATTTTGGATTTCCCTAGGTCTCTAGTTTTCAGAAATGCACAGGTTTGGTAGGTTTCCCTAGGTGCCGGCTGAGCTAGAGGCCAAAATCTACAGCTAGGCACTTTGCAAAAAACACCTGTTTTCTTTAAAAAATATGATGTGTGCACGTTGCGTTTTGGGGCATTTCCTGTCGCGGGCGCTAGGCCTACCCACACAAGTGAGGTATCATTTTTATCTGGAGACTTGGGGGAAAGCTGGGTGGAAGGAAATTTGCGGCTCCTCTCTGATTGCAGAACTTTCTGTCACCAAAATGTGAGGAAAATGTGTTTTTTTAGCCAAATTTTGAGGTTTGCAAAGGATTCTGGGTAACAAAACCTGGTCAGAGCCCCACAAGTCACCCAATCTTGGATTCCCCTAGGTCCCCAATTTTAAAAAATGCACAGGTTTGGTAGGTTTCCCTAGGTGCCGGCTGAGCTATAGGCCAAAATCTACAGGTAGGCACTTTGCAAAAAACACCTCTGTTTTCTTTCAAAAAATGTGATGTGTGCACGTTGCATTTTGGGGCAATTCCTGTCGCGGGCGCTAGGCCTACCCACACAAGTGAGGTATCATTTTTATCGGGAGACTTGGGGGAACGCTGGGTGGAAGGAAATTTGGGGCTCCTCTCTGATTCCAGAACTTTCTGTCACCAGAATGTGAGGAAAAAGTGTTTTTTTAGCCAAATTTTGAGGTTTGCAAAGGATTCTGGGTAACAGAACCTGGGCAGAGCCCCACAAGTCACCCCATCTTGGATTCCCCTAGGTCTCTAGTTTTCAGAAATGCACAGGTTTGGCAGGTTTCCCTAGGTGCCGGCTGAGCTAGAGGCCAAAATCTGCAGGTAGGCACTTTTAGAAAAACAGCTCTGTTTTCTTTCAAAAAATGTGATGTGTGCACGTTGCGTTTTGGGGCATTTCCTGTCGCGGGCGCTAGGCCTACCCACACAAGTGAGGTATAATTTTGATCGGGAGACTTGGGGGAACGCTGGGTGGAAGGACATTTGTGGCTCCTCTCTGATTCCAGAACTTTCTGTCACCAAAATGTGAGGAAAATGTGTTTTTTATGCCAAATTTTGAGGTTTGCAAAGGATTCTGGGTAACAGAACCTGGTCAGAGCCCCACAAGTCACCCCATCTTGGATTCCCCTAGGTCTCTTGTTTTCAATAATGCACAGGTTTGGTAGGTTTCCCTAGGTGCCGGCTGAGCTAGAGGCCAAAATCTACAGGTAGGCACTTTGCAAAAAACACCTCTGTTTTCTTTAAAAAAATGTGATGTGTGATCGTTGCGTTTTGGGGCATTTCCTGTCGCGGGCGCTAGGCCTACCCACACAAGTGAGGTATCATTTTTATCGGTAGACTTGGGGGAACGCTGGGTGGAAGGGAATTTGTGGCTCCTCTCTGATTCCAGAACTTTCTGTCACCGAAATGTGAGGAAAATGTGTTTTTTTAGCCAAATTTTGAGGTTTGCAAAGGATTCTGGGTAACAGAACCTGGTCAGAGCCCCACAAGTCACCCCATCTTGGATTCCCCTAGGTCTTTAGTTGTAAAAAATGCACAGGTTTGGTAGGTTTCCCTAGGTGCCGGCTGAGCTATAGGCCAAAATCTACAGGTAGGCACTTTGCAAAAAACACCTCTGTTTTCTTTCAAAAAATATGATGTGTGCACGTTGCGTTTTGGGGCATTTCCTGTCGCGGGCGCTAGGCCTACCCACACAAGTGAGGTATCATTTTTATCTGGAGACTTGGGGGAAAGCTGGGTGGAAGTAAATTTGCGGCTCCTCTCTGATTCCAGAATTTTCTGTCACCAAAATGTGAGGAAAATGTGTTTTTTTAGCCAAATTTTGAGGTTTGCAAAGGATTCTGGGTAACAAAACCTGGTCAGAGCCCCACAAGTCACCCCATCTTGGATTCCCCTAGGTCTCTAATTTTAAAAAATGCACAGGTTTGGTAGGTTTCCCTAGGTGCCGGCTGAGCTAGAGGCCAAAATCTACAGGTAGGCACTTTGCAAAAAACACCTCTGTTTTCTTTAAAAAAATGTGATGTGTGATCGTTGCGTTTTGGGACATTTCCTGTCGCGGGCGCTAGGCCTACCCACACAAGTGAGGTATCATTTTTATCGGGAGACTTGGGGGAACGCTGGGTGGAAGGAAATTTGTGGCTCCTCTCTGATTCCAGAACTTTCTGTCACCAAAATGTGAGGAAAATGTATTTTTTTAGCCAAATTTTGAGGTTTGCAAAGGATTCTGGGTAACAGAACCTGGTCAGAGCCCCACAAGTCACCCCATCTTGGATTCCCCTAGGTCTTTAGTTGTAAAAAATGCACAGGTTTGGTAGGTTTCCCTAGGTGCCGGCTGAGCTAGAGGACAAAATCTACAGGTAGGCACTTTGCAAAAAACACCTCTGTTTTCTTTCAAAAAATTTGATGTGTGCACATTGCGTTTTGGGGCATTTCCTGTCGCGGGCGCTAGGCCTACCCGCACAAGTGAGGTATAATTTTGATCGGGAGACTTGGGGGAACGCTGGGTGGAAGGAAATTTGTGCCTCCTCTCAGATTCCAGAACTTTCTGCCACAGAAATGTGAGGAACATTTGTTTTTTATGACAAATTTTGAGGTTTGCAAAGGATTCTGGGTAACAGAACCTGGTAAGAGCCCCACAAGTCACCCCATCTTAGATTCCCCTAGGTCTCATGTTGTAAAAAATGCACAGGTTTGGTAGGTTTCCCTTGGTGCCGGCTGAGCTAGAAGCCAAACTCTACAGGTAGGCACTTTGCAAAAAACACCTCTGTTTTCTTTCAAAAAATGGGTTGTGTACACGTTGCGTTTTGGGGCATTTCCTGTTGTGGGCGCTAGGCCTACACACACAAGTGAGGTATCATTTTTATCGGGAGACTTGGGGGAACGCTGGGTGGAAGGAAATTTGTGGCTCCTCTCTGATTCCAGAACTTTCTGTCACCGAAATGTGAGGAAAATGTGTTTTTTTAGCCAAATTTTGAGGTTTGCAAAGGATTCTGGGTAACAGAACCTGGTCAGAGCCCCACAAGTCACCCCATCTTGGATTCCCCTAGGTCTTTAGTTGTAAAAAATGCACAGGTTTGGTAGGTTTCCCTAGGTGCCGGTTGAGCTATAGGCCAAAATCTACAGGTAGGCACTTTGCATAAAACACCTCTGTTTTCTTTTCAAAAAATGTGATGTGTCCACGTTGCGTTTTGGAGCATTTCCTGTCGCGGGCGCTAGGCCTACCCACACAAGTGAGGTATCATTTTTATCGGGAGACTTGGGGGAACGCTGGGTGGAAGGAAATTTGTGGCTCCTCTCTGATTCCAGAACTTTCTGTCACCAAAATGTGAGGAAAATGTGTTTTTTTAGCCAAATTTTGAGGTTTGAAAAGGATTCTGGGTAACAGAACCTGGTCAGAGCCCCACAAGTCACCCCATCTTGGATTCCCCTAGGTCTTTAGTTGTAAAAAATGCACAGGTTTGGTAGGTTTCCCTAGGTGCCGGCTGAGCTAGAGGCCAAAATCTACAGGTAGGCACTTTGCAAAAAACACCTCTGTTTTCTTTCAAAATATTTGATGTGTGCACATTGCGTTTTGGGGCATTTCCTGTCGCGGGCGCTAGGCCTACCCGCACAAGTGAGGTATAATTTTGATCGGGAGACTTGGGGGAACGCTGGGTGGAAGGAAATTTGTGCCTCCTCTCAGATTCCAGAACTTTCTGCCACAGAAATGTGAGGAACATATGTTTTTTATGACAAATTTTGAGGTTTGCAAAGGATTCTGGGTAACAGAACCTGGTCAGAGCCCCACAAGTCACCCCATCTTAGATTCCCCTAGGTCTCTAGTTGTAAAAAATGCACAGGTTTGGTAGGTTTCCCTTGGTGCCGGCTGAGCTAGAAGCCAAACTCTACAGGTAGGCACTTTGCAAAAAACACCTCCGTTTTCTTTCAAAAAATGGGTTGTGTACAAGTTGCGTTTTGGGGCATTTCCTGTTGTGGGCGCTAGGCCTACACACACAAGTGAGGTATCATTTTTATCGGGAGACTTGGGGGAACGCTGGGTGGAAGGAAATGTGTGGCTGCTCTCTGATTCCTGAACTTTCTGTCACCGAAATGTGAGGAAAATGTGTTTTTTTAGCCAAATTTTGAGGTTTGCAACGGGTTCTGGGTAACAGAACCTGGTCAGAGCCCCACAAGTCACCCCATCTTGGATTCCCCTAGGTCTCTAGTTGTAAAAAATGCACAAGTTTGGTAGGTTTACCTATGTGCCGCCTGAGCTAGAGGCCAAAATCTACAGGTAGGCACTTTGCATAAAACACCTCTGTTTTCTTTTAAAAAAATGTGATGTGTCCACGTTGCCTTTTGGAGCATCTCCTGTCGCGGGCGCTAGGCCTACCCACACAAGTGAGGTATCATTTGTATCGGGAGACTTGGGGGAACGCTGGGTGGAAGGAAATTTGTGGCTCCTCTCTGATTCCAGAACTTTCTGTCACCAAAATATGAGGAAAATGTGTTTTTTATGCCAAATTTTGAGGTTTGCAAAGGATTCTGGGTAACAGAACCTGGTCAGAGCCCCACAAGTCACTCCATTTTGGATTTCCCTAGGTCTCTAGTTTTCAGAAATGCACAGGTTTGGTAGGTTTCCCTAGGTGCCGGCTGAGCTAGAGGCCAAAATCTACAGCTAGGCACTTTGCAAAAAACACCTGTTTTCTTTAAAAAATATGATGTGTGCACGTTGCGTTTTGGGGCATTTCCTGTCGCGGGCGCTAGGCCTACCCACACAAGTGAGGTATCATTTTTATCTGGAGACTTGGGGGAAAGCTGGGTGGAAGGAAATTTGCGGCTCCTCTCTGATTCCAGAACTTTCTGTCACCAAAATGTGAGGAAAATGTGTTTTTTTAGCCAAATTTTGAGGTTTGCAAAGGATTCTGGGTAACAAAACCTGGTCAGAGCCCCACAAGTCACCCCATCTTGGATTCCCCTAGGTCTCTAATTTTAAAAAATGCACAGGTTTGGTAGGTTTCCCTAGGTGCCGGCTGAGCTATAGGCCAAAATCTACAGGTAGGCACTTTGCAAAAAACACCTCTGTTTTCTTTCAAAAAATGTGATGTGTGCACGTTGCATTTTGGGGCAATTCCTGTCGCGGGCGCTAGGCCTACCCACACAAGTGAGGTATCATTTTTATCGGGAGACTTGGGGGAACGCTGGGTGGAAGGAAATTTGTGGCTCCTCTCTGATTCCAGAACTTTCTGTCACCAAAATGTGAGGAAAATGTGTTTTTTAAGCCAAATTTTGAGGTTTGAAAAGGATTCTGGGTAACAGAACCTGGTCAGAGCCCCACAAGTCACCCCATCTTGGATTCCCCTAGGTCTTTAGTTGTAAAAAATGCACAGGTTTGGTAGGTTTCCCTAGGTGCCGGCTGAGCTAGAGGCCAAAATCTACAGGTAGGCACTTTGCAAAAAACACCTCTGTTTTCTTTCAAAAAATGGGTTGTGTACACGTTGCGTTTTGGGGCATTTCCTGTCGCGGGCGCTAGGCCTACCCGCACAAGTGAGGTATAATTTTGATCGGGAGACTTGGGGGAACGCTGGGTGGAAGGAAATTTGTGCCTCCTCTCAGATTCCAGAACTTTCTGCCACAGAAATGTGAGGAACATATGTTTTTTATGACAAATTTTGAGGTTTGCAAAGGATTCTGGGTAACAGAACCTGGTCAGAGCCCCACAAGTCACCCCATCTTAGATTCCCCTAGGTCTCTAGTTGTAAAAAATGCACAGGTTTGGTAGGTTTCCCTTGGTGCCGGCTGAGCTAGAAGCCAAACTCTACAGGTAGGCACTTTGCAAAAAACACCTCTGTTTTCTTTCAAAAAATGGGTTGTGTACACGTTGCGTTTTGGGGCATTTCCTGTTGTGGGCGCTAGGCCTACACACACAAGTGAGGTATCATTTTTATCGGGAGACTTGGGGGAACGCTGGGTGGAAGGAAATGTGTGGCTCCTCTCTGATTCCTGAACTTTCTGTCACCGAAATGTGAGGAAAATGTGTTTTTTTAGCCAAATTTTGAGGTTTGCAACGGGTTCTGGGTAACAGAACCTGGTCAGAGCCCCACAAGTCACCCCATCTTGGATTCCCCTAGGTCTCTAGTTGTAAAAAATGCACAAGTTTGGTAGGTTTACCTATGTGCCGCCTGAGCTAGAGGCCAAAATCTACAGGTAGGCACTTTGCATAAAACACCTCTGTTTTCTTTTAAAAAAATGTGATGTGTCCACGTTGCGTTTTGGAGCATTTCCTGTCGCGGGCGCTAGGCCTACCCACACAAGTGAGGTATCATTTGTATCGGGAGACTTGGGGGAACGCTGGGTGGAAGGAAATTTGTGGCTCCTCTCTGATTCCAGAACTTTCTGTCACCAAAATATGAGGAAAATGTGTTTTTTATGCCAAATTTTGAGGTTTGCAAAGGATTCTGGGTAACAGAACCTGGTCAGAGCCCCACAAGTCACCCCATTTTGGATTTCCCTAGGTCTCTAGTTTTCAGAAATGCACAGGTTTGGTAGGTTTCCCTAGGTGCCGGCTGAGCTAGAGGCCAAAATCTACAGCTAGGCACTTTGCAAAAAACACCTGTTTTCTTTAAAAAATATGATGTGTGCACGTTGCGTTTTGGGGCATTTCCTGTCGCGGGCGCTAGGCCTACCCACACAAGTGAGGTATCATTTTTATCTGGAGACTTGGGGGAAAGCTGGGTGGAAGGAAATTTGCGGCTCCTCTCTGATTCCAGAACTTTCTGTCACCAAAATGTGAGGAAAATGTGTTTTTTTAGCCAAATTTTGAGGTTTGCAAAGGATTCTGGGTAACAAAACCTGGTCAGAGCCCCACAAGTCACCCCATCTTGGATTCCCCTAGGTCTCTAATTTTAAAAAATGCACAGGTTTGGTAGGTTTCCTGAGGAGCCGGCTGAGCTAGAGGCCAAAATATACAGGTAGGCACTTTGCAAAAAACACCTCTGTTGTCTTTCAAAAAATGTGATGTGTGATCGTTGCGTTTTGGGGCATTTCCTGTCGCGGGCGCTAGGCCTACCCACACAAGTGAGGTATCATTTTTATCGGTAGACTTGGGGGAACGCTGGGTGGAAGGAAATTTGTGGCTCCTCTCTGATTCCAGAACTTTCTGTCACCGAAATGTGAGGAAAATGTGTTTTTTTAGCCAAATTTTGAGGTTTGCAAAGGATTCTGGGTAACAGAACCTGGTCAAAGCCCCACAAGTCACCCCATCTTGGATTCCCCTAGGTCTTTAGTTGTAAAAAATGCACAGGTTTGGTAGGTTTCCCTAGGTGCCGGCTGAGCTATAGGCCAAAATCTACAGGTAGGCACTTTGCAAAAAACACCTCTGTTTTCTTTCAAAAAATGTGATGTGTGCACGTTGCATTTTGGGGCAATTCCTGTCGCGGGCGCTAGGCCTACCCACACAAGTGAGGTATCATTTTTATCGGGAGACTTGGGGGAACGCTGGGTGGAAGGAAATTTGGGGCTCCTCTCTGATTCCAGAACTTTCTGTCACCAGAATGTGAGGAAAAAGTGTTTTTTTAGCCAAATTTTGAGGTTTGCAAAGGATTCTGGGTAACAGAACCTGGGCAGAGCCCCACAAGTCACCCCATCTTGGATTCCCCTAGGTCTCTAGTTTTCAGAAATGCACAGGTTTGGCAGGTTTCCCTAGGTGCCGGCTGAGCTAGAGGCCAAAATCTGCAGGTAGGCACTTTTAGAAAAACAGCTCTGTTTTCTTTCAAAAAATGTGATGTGTGCACGTTGCGTTTTGGGGCATTTCCTGTCGCGGGCGCTAGGCCTACCCACACAAGTGAGGTATAATTTTGATCGGGAGACTTGGGGGAACGCTGGGTGGAAGGACATTTGTGGCTCCTCTCTGATTCCAGAACTTTCTGTCACCAAAATGTGAGGAAAATGTGTTTTTTATGCCAAATTTTGAGGTTTGCAAAGGATTCTGGGTAACAGAACCTGGTCAGAGCCCCACAAGTCACCCCATCTTGGATTCCCCTAGGTCTCTTGTTTTCAATAATGCACAGGTTTGGTAGGTTTCCCTAGGTGCCGGCTGAGCTAGAGGCCAAAATCTACAGGTAGGCACTTTGCAAAAAACACCTCTGTTTTCTTTAAAAAAATGTGATGTGTGATCGTTGCGTTTTGGGGCATTTCCTGTCGCGGGCGCTAGGCCTACCCACACAAGTGAGGTATCATTTTTATCAGTAGACTTGGGGGAACGCTGGGTGGAAGGAAATTTGTGGCTCCTCTCTGATTCCAGAACTTTCTGTCACCGAAATGTGAGGAAAATGTGTTTTTTTAGCCAAATTTTGAGGTTTGCAAAGGATTCTGGGTAACAGAACCTGGTCAGAGCCCCACAAGTCACCCCATCTTGGATTCCCCTAGGTCTTTAGTTGTAAAAAATGCACAGGTTTGGTAGGTTTCCCTAGGTGCCGGCTGAGCTATAGGCCAAAATCTACAGGTAGGCACTTTGCAAAAAACACCTCTGTTTTCTTTCAAAAAATGTGATGTGTGCACGTTGCATTTTGGGGCAATTCCTGTCGTGGGCGCTAGGCCTACCCACACAAGTGAGGTATCATTTTTATCGGGAGACTTGGGGGAACGCTGGGTGGAAGGAAATTTGTGGCTCCTCTCTGATTCCAGAACTTTCTGTCACCAGAATGTGAGGAAAATGTGTTTTTTTTGCCAAATTTTGAGGTTTGCAAAGGATTCTGGGTAACAGAACCTGGGCAGAGCCCCACAAGTCACCCCATTTTGGATTTCCCTAGGTCTCTAGTTTTCAGAAATGCACAGGTTTGGTAGGTTTCCCTAGGTGCCGGCTGAGCTAGAGGCCAAAATCTACAGCTAGGCACTTTGCAAAAAACACCTGTTTTCTTTAAAAAATATGATGTGTGCACGTTGCGTTTTGGGGCATTTCCTGTCGCGGGCGCTAGGCCTACCCACACAAGTGAGGTATCATTTTTATCTGGAGACTTGGGGGAAAGCTGGGTGGAAGTAAATTTGCGGCTCCTCTCTGATTCCAGAATTTTCTGTCACCAAAATGTGAGGAAAATGTGTTTTTTTAGCCAAATTTTGAGGTTTGCAAAGGATTCTGGGTAACAAAACCTGGTCAGAGCCCCACAAGTCACCCCATCTTGGATTCCCCTAGGTCTCTAATTTTCAAAAATGCACAGGTTTGGTAGGTTTCCCTAGGTGCCGGCTGAGCTAGAGGCCAAAATCTACAGGTAGGCACTTTGCAAAAAACACCTCTGTTTTCTTTAAAAAAATGTGATGTGTGATCGTTGCGTTTTGGGGCATTTCCTGTCGCGGGCGCTAGGCCTACCCACACAAGTGAGGTATCATTTTTATCGGTAGACTTGGGGGAACGCTGGGTGGAAGGAAATTTGTGGCTCCTCTCTGATTCCAGAACTTTCTGTCACCGAAATGTGAGGAAAATGTGTTTTTTTAGCCAAATTTTGAGGTTTGCAAAGGATTCTGGGTAACAGAACCTGGTCAGAGCCCCACAAGTCACCCCATCTTGGATTCCCCTAGGTCTTTAGTTGTAAAAAATGCACAGGTTTGGTAGGTTTCCCTAGGTGCCGGCTGAGCTATAGGCCAAAATCTACAGGTAGGCACTTTGCATAAAACACCTCTGTTTTCTTTTAAAAAAATGTGATGTGTCCACGTTGCCTTTTGGAGCATCTCCTGTCGCGGGCGCTAGGCCTACCCACACAAGTGAGGTATCATTTGTATCGGGAGACTTGGGGGAACGCTGGGTGGAAGGAAATTTGTGGCTCCTCTCTGATTCCAGAACTTTCTGTCACCAAAATATGAGGAAAATGTGTTTTTTATGCCAAATTTTGAGGTTTGCAAAGGATTCTGGGTAACAGAACCTGGTCAGAGCCCCACAAGTCACTCCATTTTGGATTTCCCTAGGTCTCTAGTTTTCAGAAATGCACAGGTTTGGTAGGTTTCCCTAGGTGCCGGCTGAGCTAGAGGCCAAAATCTACAGCTAGGCACTTTGCAAAAAACACCTGTTTTCTTTAAAAAATATGATGTGTGCACGTTGCGTTTTGGGGCATTTCCTGTCGCGGGCGCTAGGCCTACCCACACAAGTGAGGTATCATTTTTATCTGGAGACTTGGGGGAAAGCTGGGTGGAAGGAAATTTGCGGCTCCTCTCTGATTCCAGAACTTTCTGTCACCAAAATGTGAGGAAAATGTGTTTTTTTAGCCAAATTTTGAGGTTTGCAAAGGATTCTGGGTAACAAAACCTGGTCAGAGCCCCACAAGTCACCCCATCTTGGATTCCCCTAGGTCTCTAATTTTAAAAAATGCACAGGTTTGGTAGGTTTCCCTAGGTGCCGGCTGAGCTATAGGCCAAAATCTACAGGTAGGCACTTTGCAAAAAACACCTCTGTTTTCTTTCAAAAAATGTGATGTGTGCACGTTGCATTTTGGGGCAATTCCTGTCGCGGGCGCTAGGCCTACCCACACAAGTGAGGTATCATTTTTATCGGGAGACTTGGGGGAACGCTGGGTGGAAGGAAATTTGTGGCTCCTCTCTGATTCCAGAACTTTCTGTCACCAAAATGTGAGGAAAATGTGTTTTTTAAGCCAAATTTTGAGGTTTGAAAAGGATTCTGGGTAACAGAACCTGGTCAGAGCCCCACAAGTCACCCCATCTTGGATTCCCCTAGGTCTTTAGTTGTAAAAAATGCACAGGTTTGGTAGGTTTCCCTAGGTGCCGGCTGAGCTAGAGGCCAAAATCTACAGGTAGGCACTTTGCAAAAAACACCTCTGTTTTCTTTCAAAAAATGGGTTGTGTACACGTTGCGTTTTGGGGCATTTCCTGTCGCGGGCGCTAGGCCTACCCGCACAAGTGAGGTATAATTTTGATCGGGAGACTTGGGGGAACGCTGGGTGGAAGGAAATTTGTGCCTCCTCTCAGATTCCAGAACTTTCTGCCACAGAAATGTGAGGAACATATGTTTTTTATGACAAATTTTGAGGTTTGCAAAGGATTCTGGGTAACAGAACCTGGTCAGAGCCCCACAAGTCACCCCATCTTAGATTCCCCTAGGTCTCTAGTTGTAAAAAATGCACAGGTTTGGTAGGTTTCCCTTGGTGCCGGCTGAGCTAGAAGCCAAACTCTACAGGTAGGCACTTTGCAAAAAACACCTCTGTTTTCTTTCAAAAAATGGGTTGTGTACACGTTGCGTTTTGGGGCATTTCCTGTTGTGGGCGCTAGGCCTACACACACAAGTGAGGTATCATTTTTATCGGGAGACTTGGGGGAACGCTGGGTGGAAGGAAATGTGTGGCTCCTCTCTGATTCCTGAACTTTCTGTCACCGAAATGTGAGGAAAATGTGTTTTTTTAGCCAAATTTTGAGGTTTGCAACGGGTTCTGGGTAACAGAACCTGGTCAGAGCCCCACAAGTCACCCCATCTTGGATTCCCCTAGGTCTCTAGTTGTAAAAAATGCACAAGTTTGGTAGGTTTACCTATGTGCCGCCTGAGCTAGAGGCCAAAATCTACAGGTAGGCACTTTGCATAAAACACCTCTGTTTTCTTTTAAAAAAATGTGATGTGTCCACGTTGCGTTTTGGAGCATTTCCTGTCGCGGGCGCTAGGCCTACCCACACAAGTGAGGTATCATTTGTATCGGGAGACTTGGGGGAACGCTGGGTGGAAGGAAATTTGTGGCTCCTCTCTGATTCCAGAACTTTCTGTCACCAAAATATGAGGAAAATGTGTTTTTTATGCCAAATTTTGAGGTTTGCAAAGGATTCTGGGTAACAGAACCTGGTCAGAGCCCCACAAGTCACCCCATTTTGGATTTCCCTAGGTCTCTAGTTTTCAGAAATGCACAGGTTTGGTAGGTTTCCCTAGGTGCCGGCTGAGCTAGAGGCCAAAATCTACAGCTAGGCACTTTGCAAAAAACACCTGTTTTCTTTAAAAAATATGATGTGTGCACGTTGCGTTTTGGGGCATTTCCTGTCGCGGGCGCTAGGCCTACCCACACAAGTGAGGTATCATTTTTATCTGGAGACTTGGGGGAAAGCTGGGTGGAAGGAAATTTGCGGCTCCTCTCTGATTCCAGAACTTTCTGTCACCAAAATGTGAGGAAAATGTGTTTTTTTAGCCAAATTTTGAGGTTTGCAAAGGATTCTGGGTAACAAAACCTGGTCAGAGCCCCACAAGTCACCCCATCTTGGATTCCCCTAGGTCTCTAATTTTAAAAAATGCACAGGTTTGGTAGGTTTCCTGAGGAGCCGGCTGAGCTAGAGGCCAAAATATACAGGTAGGCACTTTGCAAAAAACACCTCTGTTTTCTTTCAAAAAATGTGATGTGTGATCGTTGCGTTTTGGGGCATTTCCTGTCGCGGGCGCTAGGCCTACCCACACAAGTGAGGTATCATTTTTATCGGTAGACTTGGGGGAACGCTGGGTGGAAGGAAATTTGTGGCTCCTCTCTGATTCCAGAACTTTCTGTCACCGAAATGTGAGGAAAATGTGTTTTTTTAGCCAAATTTTGAGGTTTGCAAAGGATTCTGGGTAACAGAACCTGGTCAAAGCCCCACAAGTCACCCCATCTTGGATTCCCCTAGGTCTTTAGTTGTAAAAAATGCACAGGTTTGGTAGGTTTCCCTAGGTGCCGGCTGAGCTATAGGCCAAAATCTACAGGTAGGCACTTTGCAAAAAACACCTCTGTTTTCTTTCAAAAAATGTGATGTGTGCACGTTGCATTTTGGGGCAATTCCTGTCGCGGGCGCTAGGCCTACCCACACAAGTGAGGTATCATTTTTATCGGGAGACTTGGGGGAACGCTGGGTGGAAGGAAATTTGGGGCTCCTCTCTGATTCCAGAACTTTCTGTCACCAGAATGTGAGGAAAAAGTGTTTTTTTAGCCAAATTTTGAGGTTTGCAAAGGATTCTGGGTAACAGAACCTGGGCAGAGCCCCACAAGTCACCCCATCTTGGATTCCCCTAGGTCTCTAGTTTTCAGAAATGCACAGGTTTGGCAGGTTTCCCTAGGTGCCGGCTGAGCTAGAGGCCAAAATCTGCAGGTAGGCACTTTTAGAAAAACAGCTCTGTTTTCTTTCAAAAAATGTGATGTGTGCACGTTGCGTTTTGGGGCATTTCCTGTCGCGGGCGCTAGGCCTACCCACACAAGTGAGGTATAATTTTGATCGGGAGACTTGGGGGAACGCTGGGTGGAAGGACATTTGTGGCTCCTCTCTGATTCCAGAACTTTCTGTCACCAAAATGTGAGGAAAATGTGTTTTTTATGCCAAATTTTGAGGTTTGCAAAGGATTCTGGGTAACAGAACCTGGTCAGAGCCCCACAAGTCACCCCATCTTGGATTCCCCTAGGTCTCTTGTTTTCAATAATGCACAGGTTTGGTAGGTTTCCCTAGGTGCCGGCTGAGCTAGAGGCCAAAATCTACAGGTAGGCACTTTGCAAAAAACACCTCTGTTTTCTTTAAAAAAATGTGATGTGTGATCGTTGCGTTTTGGGGCATTTCCTGTCGCGGGCGCTAGGCCTACCCACACAAGTGAGGTATCATTTTTATCAGTAGACTTGGGGGAACGCTGGGTGGAAGGAAATTTGTGGCTCCTCTCTGATTCCAGAACTTTCTGTCACCGAAATGTGAGGAAAATGTGTTTTTTTAGCCAAATTTTGAGGTTTGCAAAGGATTCTGGGTAACAGAACCTGGTCAGAGCCCCACAAGTCACCCCATCTTGGATTCCCCTAGGTCTTTAGTTGTAAAAAATGCACAGGTTTGGTAGGTTTCCCTAGGTGCCGGCTGAGCTATAGGCCAAAATCTACAGGTAGGCACTTTGCAAAAAACACCTCTGTTTTCTTTCAAAAAATGTGATGTGTGCACGTTGCATTTTGGGGCAATTCCTGTCGTGGGCGCTAGGCCTACCCACACAAGTGAGGTATCATTTTTATCGGGAGACTTGGGGGAACGCTGGGTGGAAGGAAATTTGTGGCTCCTCTCTGATTCCAGAACTTTCTGTCACCAGAATGTGAGGAAAATGTGTTTTTTTTGCCAAATTTTGAGGTTTGCAAAGGATTCTGGGTAACAGAACCTGGGCAGAGCCCCACAAGTCACCCCATTTTGGATTTCCCTAGGTCTCTAGTTTTCAGAAATGCACAGGTTTGGTAGGTTTCCCTAGGTGCCGGCTGAGCTAGAGGCCAAAATCTACAGCTAGGCACTTTGCAAAAAACACCTGTTTTCTTTAAAAAATATGATGTGTGCACGTTGCGTTTTGGGGCATTTCCTGTCGCGGGCGCTAGGCCTACCCACACAAGTGAGGTATCATTTTTATCTGGAGACTTGGGGGAAAGCTGGGTGGAAGTAAATTTGCGGCTCCTCTCTGATTCCAGAATTTTCTGTCACCAAAATGTGAGGAAAATGTGTTTTTTTAGCCAAATTTTGAGGTTTGCAAAGGATTCTGGGTAACAAAACCTGGTCAGAGCCCCACAAGTCACCCCATCTTGGATTCCCCTAGGTCTCTAATTTTCAAAAATGCACAGGTTTGGTAGGTTTCCCTAGGTGCCGGCTGAGCTAGAGGCCAAAATCTACAGGTAGGCACTTTGCAAAAAACACCTCTGTTTTCTTTAAAAAAATGTGATGTGTGATCGTTGCGTTTTGGGGCATTTCCTGTCGCGGGCGCTAGGCCTACCCACACAAGTGAGGTATCATTTTTATCGGTAGACTTGGGGGAACGCTGGGTGGAAGGAAATTTGTGGCTCCTCTCTGATTCCAGAACTTTCTGTCACCGAAATGTGAGGAAAATGTGTTTTTTTAGCCAAATTTTGAGGTTTGCAAAGGATTCTGGGTAACAGAACCTGGTCAGAGCCCCACAAGTCACCCCATCTTGGATTCCCCTAGGTCTTTAGTTGTAAAAAATGCACAGGTTTGGTAGGTTTCCCTAGGTGCCGGCTGAGCTTTAGGCCAAAATCTACAGGTAGGCACTTTGCATAAAACACCTCTGTTTTCTTTTAAAAAAATGTGATGTGTCCACGTTGCGTTTTGGAGCATTTCCTGTCGCGGGCGCTAGGCCTACCCACACAAGTGAGGTATCATTTGTATCGGGAGACTTGGGGGAACGCTGGGTGGAAGGAAATTTGTGGCTCCTCTCTGATTCCAGAACTTTCTGTCACCAAAATGTGAGGAAAATTTGTTTTTTTAGCCAAATTTTGAGGTTTGCAAAGGATTCTGGGTAACAGAACCTGGTCAGAGCCCCACAAGTCACCCCATCTTTGATTCCCCTAGGTCTTTAGTTGTAAAAAATGCACAGGTTTGGTAGGTTTCCCTAGGTGCCGGCTGAGCTAGAGGCCAAAATCTACAGGTAGGCACTTTGCAAAAAACACCTCTGTTTTCTTTCAAAAAATTTGATGTGTGCACATTGCGTTTTGGGGCATTTCCTGTCGCGGGCGCTAGGCCTACCCGCACAAGTGAGGTATAATTTTGATCGGGAGACTTGGGGGAACGCTGGGTGGAAGGAAATTTGTGCCTCCTCTCAGATTCCAGAACTTTCTGCCACAGAAATGTGAGGAACATATGTTTTTTATGACAAATTTTGAGGTTTGCAAAGGATTCTGGGTAACAGAACCTGGTCAGAGCCCCACAAGTCACCCCATCTTAGATTCCCCTAGGTCTCTAGTTGTAAAAAATGCACAGGTTTGGTAGGTTTCCCTTGGTGCCGGCTGAGCTAGAAGCCAAACTCTACAGGTAGGCACTTTGCAAAAAACACCTCTGTTTTCTTTCAAAAAATGGGTTGTGTACACGTTGCGTTTTGGGGCATTTCCTGTTGTGGGCGCTAGGCCTACACACACAAGTGAGGTATCATTTTTATCGGGAGACTTGGGGGAACGCTGGGTGGAAGGAAATGTGTGGCTCCTCTCTGATTCCTGAACTTTCTGTCACCGAAATGTGAGGAAAATGTGTTTTTTTAGCCAAATTTTGAGGTTTGCAACGGGTTCTGGGTAACAAAACCTGGTCAGAGCCTCACAAGTCACCCCATCTTGGATTCCCCTAGGTCTCTAATTTTAAAAAATGCACAGGTTTGGTAGGTTTCCCTAGGTGCCGGCTGAGCTAGAGGCCAAAATCTACAGGTAGGCACTTTGCAAAAAACACCTCTGTTTTCTTTCAAAAAATGTGATGTGTGATCGTTGCGTTTTGGGGCATTTGCTGTCGCGGGCGCTAGGCCTACCCACACAAGTGAGGTATCATTTTTATCGGTAGACTTGGGGGAACGCTGGGTGGAAGGAAATTTGTGGCTCCTCTCTGATTCCAGAACTTTCTGTCACCGAAATGTGAGGAAAATGTGTTTTTTTAGCCAAATTTTGAGGTTTGCAAAGGATTCTGGGTAACAGAACCTGGTCAGAGCCCCACAAGTCACCCCATCTTGGATTCCCCTAGGTCTTTAGTTGTAAAAAATGCACAGGTTTGGTAGGTTTCCCTAGGTGCCGGCTGAGCTATAGGCCAAAATCTACAGGTAGGCACTTTGCAAAAAACACCTCTGTTTTCTTTCAAAAAATGTGATGTGTGCACGTTGCATTTTGGGGCAATTCCTGTCGCGGGCGCTAGGCCTACCCACACAAGTGAGGTATCATTTTTATCGGGAGACTTGGGGGAACGCTGGGTGGAAGGAAATTTGTGGCTCCTCTCTGATTCCAGAACTTTCTGTCACCAGAAAGTGAGGAAAATGTGTTTTTTTAGCCAAATTTTGAGGTTTGCAAAGGATTCTGGGTAACAGAACCTGGGCAGAGCCCCACAAGTCACCCCATTTTGGATTTCCCTAGGTCTCTAGTTTTCAGAAATGCACAGGTTTGGTAGATTTCCCTAGGTGCCGGCTGAGCTAGAGGCCAAAATCTACAGCTAGGCACTTTGCAAAAAACACCTGTTTTCTTTAAAAAATATGATGTGTGCACGTTGCGTTTTGGGGCATTTCCTGTCGCGGGCGCTAGGCCTACCCACACAAGTGAGCTATCATTTTTATCTGGAGACTTGGGGGAAAGCTGGGTGGAAGTAAATTTGCGGCTCCTCTCTGATTCCAGAACTTTCTGTCACCAAAATGTGAGGAAAATGTGTTTTTTTAGCCAAATTTTGAGGTTTGCAAAGGATTCTGGGTAACAAAACCTGGTCAGAGCCCCACAAGTCACCCCATCTTGGATTCCCCTAGGTCTCTAATTTTCAAAAATGCACAGGTTTGGTAGGATTCCCTAGGTGCCGGCTGAGCTAGAGGCCAAAATCTACAGGTAGGCACTTTGCAAAAAACACCTCTGTTTTCTTTCAAAAAATGTGATGTGTGATCGTTGCGTTTTGGGGCATTTCCTGTCGCGGGCGCTAGGCCTACCCACACAAGTGAGGTATCATTTTTATCGGTAGACTTGGGGGAACGCTGGGTGGAAGGAAATTTGTGGCTCCTCTCTGATTCCAGAACTTTCTGTCACCGAAATGTGAGGAAAATGTGTTTTTTTAGCCAAATTATGAGGTTTGCAAAGGATTCTGGGTAACAGAACCTGGTCAGAGCCCCACAAGTCACCCCATCTTGGATTCCCCTAGGTCTTTAGTTGTAAAAAATGCACAGGTTTGGTAGGTTTCCCTAGGTGCCGGCTGAGCTATAGGCCAAAATCTACAGGTAGGCACTTTGCATAAAACACCTCTGTTTTCTTTTCAAAAAATGTGATGTGTCCACGTTGCGTTTTGGAGCATTTCCTGTCGCGGGCGCTAGGCCTACCCACACAAGTGAGGTATCATTTGTATCGGGAGACTTGGGGGAACGCTGGGTGGAAGGAAATTTGTGGCTCCTCTCTGATTCCAGAACTTTCTGTCACCAAAATGTGAGGAAAATGTGTTTTTTTAGCCAAATTTTGAGGTTTGCAAAGGATTCTGGGTAACAGAACCTGGTCAGAGCCCCACAAGTCACCCCATCTTTGATTCCCCTAGGTCTTTAGTTGTAAAAAATGCACAGGTTTGGTAGGTTTCCCTAGGTGCCGGCTGATCTAGAGGCCAAAATCTACAGGTAGGCACTTTGCAAAAAACACCTCTGTTTTCTTTCAAAAAATTTGATGTGTGCACATTGCGTTTTGGGGCATTTCCTGTCGCGGGCGCTAGGCCTACCCGCACAAGTGAGGTATAATTTTGATCGGGAGACTTGGGGGAACGCTGGGTGGAAGGAAATTTGTGCCTCCTCTCAGATTCCAGAACTTTCTGCCACAGAAATGTGAGGAACATATGTTTTTTATGACAAATTTTGAGGTTTGCAAAGGATTCTGGGTAACAGAACCTGGTCAGAGCCCCACAAGTCACCCCATCTTAGATTCCCCTAGGTCTCTAGTTGTAAAAAATGCACAGGTTTGGTAGGTTTCCCTTGGTGCCGGCTGAACTAGAAGCCAAACTCTACAGGTAGGCACTTTGCAAAAAACACCTCTGTTTTCTTTCAAAAAATGGGTTGTGTACACGTTGCGTTTTGGGGCATTTCCTGTTGTGGGCACTAGGCCTACACACACAAGTGAGGTATCATTTTTATCGGGAGACTTGGGGGAACGCTGGGTGGAAGGAAATGTGTGGCTCCTCTCTGATTCCTGAACTTTCTGTCACTGAAATGTGAGGAAAATGTGTTTTTTTAGCCAAATTTTGAGGTTTGCAACGGGTTCTGGGTAACAAAACCTGGTCAGAGCCCCACAAGTCACCCCATCTTGGATTCCCCTAGGTCTCTAATTTTAAAAAATGCACAGGTTTGGTAGGTTTCCCTAGGTGCCGGCTGAGCTAGAGGTCAAAATCTACAGGTAGGCACTTTGCAAAAAACACCTCTGTTTTCTTTCAAAAAATGTGATGTGTGATCGTTGTGTTTTGGGGCATTTCCTGTCGCGGGCGCTAGGCCTACCCACACAAGTGAGGTATCATTTTTATCTGGAGACTTGGGGGAAAGCTGGGTGGAAGTAAATTTGCGGCTCCTCTCTGATTCCAGAATTTTCTGTCACCAAAATGTGAGGAAAATGTGTTTTTTTAGCAAAATTTTGAGGTTTGCAAAGGATTCTGGGTAACAAAACCTGGTCAGAGCCCCACAAGTCACCCCATCTTGGATTCCCCTAGGTCTCTAATTTTCAAAAATGCACAGGTTTGGTAGGTTTCCCTAGGTGCCGGCTGAGCTAGAGGCCAAAATCTACAGGTAGGCACTTTGCAAAAAACACCTCTGTTTTCTTTCAAAAAATGTGATGTGTGCACGTTGCATTTTGGGGCAATTCCTGTCGCGGGCGCTAGGCCTACCCACACAAGTGAGGTATCATTTTTATCGGGAGACTTGGGGGAACGCTGGGTGGAAGGAAATTTGTGGCTCCTCTCTGATTCCAGAACTTTCTGTCACCAAAATGTGAGGAAAATGTGTTTTTTTAGCCAAATTTTGAGGTTTGCAAAGGATTCTGGGTAACAGAACCTGGTCAGAGCCCCACAAGTCACCCCATCTTTGATTCCCCTAGGTCTTTAGTTGTAAAAAATGCACAGGTTTGGTAGGTTTCCCTAGGTGCCGGCTGATCTAGAGGCCAAAATCTACAGGTAGGCACTTTGCAAAAAACACCTCTGTTTTCTTTCAAAAAATTTGATGTGTGCACATTGCGTTTTGGGGCATTTCCTGTCGCGGGCGCTAGGCCTACCCGCACAAGTGAGGTATAATTTTGATCGGGAGACTTGGGGGAACGCTGGGTGGAAGGAAATTTGTGCCTCCTCTCAGATTCCAGAACTTTCTGCCACAGAAATGTGAGGAACATATGTTTTTTATGACAAATTTTGAGGTTTGCAAAGGATTCTGGGTAACAGAACCTGGTCAGAGCCCCACAAGTCACCCCATCTTAGATTCCCCTAGGTCTCTAGTTGTAAAAAATGCACAGGTTTGGTAGGTTTCCCTTGGTGCCGGCTGAACTAGAAGCCAAACTCTACAGGTAGGCACTTTGCAAAAAACACCTCTGTTTTCTTTCAAAAAATGGGTTGTGTACACGTTGCATTTTGGGGCATTTCCTGTTGTGGGCACTAGGCCTACACACACAAGTGAGGTATCATTTTTATCGGGAGACTTGGGGGAACGCTGGGTGGAAGGAAATGTGTGGCTCCTCTCTGATTCCTGAACTTTCTGTCACTGAAATGTGAGGAAAATGTGTTTTTTTAGCCAAATTTTGAGGTTTGCAACGGGTTCTGGGTAACAAAACCTGGTCAGAGCCCCACAAGTCACCCCATCTTGGATTCCCCTAGGTCTCTAATTTTAAAAAATGCACAGGTTTGGTAGGTTTCCCTAGGTGCCGGCTGAGCTAGAGGTCAAAATCTACAGGTAGGCACTTTGCAAAAAACACCTCTGTTTTCTTTCAAAAAATGTGATGTGTGATCGTTGCGTTTTGGGGCATTTCCTGTCGCGGGCGCTAGGCCTACCCACACAAGTGAGGTATCATTTTTATCTGGAGACTTGGGGGAAAGCTGGGTGGAAGTAAATTTGCGGCTCCTCTCTGATTCCAGAATTTTCTGTCACCAAAATGTGAGGAAAATGTGTTTTTTTAGCCAAATTTTGAGGTTTGCAAAGGATTCTGGGTAACAAAACCTGGTCAGAGCCCCACAAGTCACCCCATCTTGGATTCCCCTAGGTCTCTAATTTTCAAAAATGCACAGGTTTGGTAGGTTTCCCTAGGTGCCGGCTGAGCTAGAGGCCAAAATCTACAGGTAGGCACTTTGCAAAAAACACCTCTGTTTTCTTTAAAAAAATGTGATGTGTGATCGTTGCGTTTTGGGGCATTTCCTGTCGCGGGCGCTAGGCCTACCCACACAAGTGAGGTATCATTTTTATCGGTAGACTTGGGGGAACGCTGGGTGGAAGGAAATTTGTGGCTCCTCTCTGATTCCAGAACTTTCTGTCACCGAAATGTGAGGAAAATGTGTTTTTTTAGCCAAATTTTGAGGTTTGCAAAGGATTCTGGGTAACAGAACCTGGTCAGAGCCCCACAAGTCACCCCATCTTGGATTCCCCTAGGTCTTTAGTTGTAAAAAATGCACAGGTTTGGTAGGTTTCCCTAGGTGCCGGCTGAGCTATAGGCCAAAATCTACAGGTAGGCACTTTGCATAAAACACCTCTGTTTTCTTTTCAAAAAATGTGATGTGTCCACGTTGCGTTTTGGAGCATTTCCTGTCGCGGGCGCTAGGCCTACCCACACAAGTGAGGTATCATTTGTATCGGGAGACTTGGGGGAACGCTGGGTGGAAGGAAATTTGTGGCTCCTCTCTGATTCCACAACTTTCTGTCACCAAAATGTGAGGAAAATGTGTTTTTTTAGCCAAATTTTGAGGTTTGCAAAGGATTCTGGGTAACAGAACCTGGTCAGAGCCCCACAAGTCACCCCATCTTTGATTCCCCTAGGTCTTTAGTTGTAAAAAATGCACAGGTTTGGTAGGTTTCCCTAGGTGCCGGCTGAGCTAGAGTCCAAAATCTACAGGTAGGCATTTTGCAAACAACACCTCTGTTTTCTTTCAAAAAATTTGATGTGTGCACATTGTGTTTTGGGGCATTTCCTGTCGCGGGCGCTAGGCCTACCCGCACAAGTGAGGTATAATTTTGATCGGGAGACTTGGGGGAACGCTGGGTGGAAGGAAATTTGTGCCTCCTCTCAGATTCCAGAACTTTCTGCCACAGAAATGTGAGGAACATATGTTTTTTATGACAAATTTTGAGGTTTGCAAAGGATTCTGGGTAACAGAACCTGGTCAGAGCCCCACAAGTCACCCCATCTTAGATTCCCCTAGGTCTCTAGTTGTAAAAAATGCACAGGTTTGGTAGGTTTCCCTTGGTGCCGGCTGAGCTAGAAGCCAAACTCTACAGGTAGGCACTGCAAAAAACACCTCTGTTTTCTTTCAAAAAATGGGTTGTGTACACGTTGCGTTTTGGGGCATTTCCTGTTGTGGGCGCTAGGCCTACACACACAAGTGAGGTATCATTTTTATCGGGAGACTTGGGGGAACGCTGGGTGGAAGGAAATGTGTGGCTCCTCTCTGATTCCTGAACTTTCTGTCACCGAAATGTGAGGAAAATGTGTTTTTGTAGCCAAATTTTGATGTTTGCAACGGTTTCTGGGTAACAAAACCTGGTCAGAGCCCCACAAGTCACCCCATCTTGGATTCCCCTAGGTCTCTAATTTTAAAAAATGCACAGGTTTGGTAGGTTTCCCTAGGTGCCGGCTGAGCTAGAGGCCAAAATCTACAGGTAGGCACTTTGCAAAAAACACCTCTGTTTTCTTTCAAAAAATGTGATGTGTGATCGTTGCGTTTTGGGGCATTTCCTGTCGCGGGCGCTAGGCCTACCCACACAAGTGAGGTATCATTTTTATCGGTAGACTTGGGGGAACGCTGGGTGGAAGGAAATTTGTGGCTCCTCTCTGATTCCAGAACTTTCTGTCACCGAAATGTGAGGAAAATGTGTTTTTTTAGCCAAATTTTGAGGTTTGCAAAGGATTCTGGATAACAGAACCTGGTCAGAGCCCCACAAGTCACCCCATCTTGGATTCCCCTAGGTCTTTAGTTGTAAAAAATGCACAGGTTTGGTAGGTTTCCCTGGGTGCCGGCTGAGCTATAGGCCAAAATCTACAGGTAGGCACTTTGCAAAAAACACCTCTGTTTTCTTTCAAAAAATGTGATGTGTGCACGTTGCATTTTGGGGCAATTCCTGTCGCGGGCGCTAGGCCTACCCACACAAGTGAGGTATCATTTTTATCGGGAGACTTGGGGGAACGCTGGGTGGAAGGAAATTTGTGGCTCCTCTCTGATTCCAGAACTTTCTGTCACCAGAAAGTGAGGAAAATGTGTTTTTTTAGCCAAATTTTGAGGTTTGCAAAGGATTCTGGGTAACAGAACCTGGGCAGAGCCCCACAAGTCACCCCATTTTGGATTTCCCTAGGTCTCTAGTTTTCAGAAATGCACAGGTTTGGTAGGTTTCCCTAGGTGCCGGCTGAGCTAGAGGCCAAAATCTACAGCTAGGCACTTTGCAAAAAACACCTGTTTTCTTTAAAAAATATGATGTGTGCACGTTGCGTTTTGGGGCATTTCCTGTCGCGGGCGCTAGGCCTACCCACACAAGTGAGGTATCATTTTTATCTGTAGACTTGGGGGAAAGCTGGGTGGAAGTAAATTTGCGGCTCCTCTCTGATTCCAGAACTTTCTGTCACCAAAATGTGAGGAAAATGTGTTTTTTTAGCCAAATTTTGAGGTTTGCAAAGGATTCTGGGTAACAAAACCTGGTCAGAGCCCCACAAGTCACCCCATCTTGGATTCCCCTAGGTCTCTAATTTTCAAAAATGCACAGGTTTGGTAGGTTTCCCTAGGTGCCGGCTGAGCTAGAGGCCAAAATCTACAGGTAGGCACTTTGCAAAAAACACCTCTGTTTTCTTTCAAAAAATGTGATGTGTGATCGTTGCGTTTTGGGGCATTTCCTGTCGCGGGCGCTAGGCCTACCCACACAATTGAGGTATCATTTTTATCGGTAGACTTGGGGGAACGCTGGGTGGAAGGAAATTTGTGGCTCCTCTCTGATTCCAGAACTTTCTGTCACCGAAATGTGAGGAAAATGTGTTTTTTTAGCCAAATTTTGAGGTTTGCAAAGGATTCTGGGTAACAGAACCTGGTCAGAGCCCCACAAGTCACCCCATCTTGGATTCCCCTAGGTCTTTAGTTGTAAAAAATGCACAGGTTTGGTAGGTTTCCCTAGGTGCCGGCTGAGCTATAGGCCAAAATCTACAGGTAGGCACTTCGCATAAAACACCTCTGTTTTCTTTTCAAAAAATGTGATGTGTCCACGTTGCGTTTTGGAGCATTTCCTGTCGCGGGCGCTAGGCCTACCCACACAAGTGAGGTATCATTTGTATCGGGAGACTTGGGGGAACGCTGGGTGGAAGGAAATTTGTGGCTCTTCTCTGATTCCAGAACTTTCTGTCACCAAAATGTGAGGAAAATGTGTTTTTTTAGCCAAATTTTGAGGTTTGCAAAGGATTCTGGGTAACAGAACCTGGTCAGAGCCCCACAAGTCACCCCATCTTGGATTCCCCTAGGTCTTTAGTTGTAAAAAATGCACAGGTTTGGTAGGTTTCCCTAGGTGCCGGCTGAGCTAGAGTCCAAAATTTACAGGTAGGCATTTTGCAAAAAACACCTCTGTTTTCTTTCAAAAAATTTGATGTGTGCACATTGTGTTTTGGGGCATTTCCTGTCGCGGGCGCTAGGCCTACCCGCACAAGTGAGGTATAATTTTGATCGGGAGACTTGGGGGAACGCTGGGTGGAAGGAAATTTGTGCCTCCTCTCAGATTCCAGAACTTTCTGCCACAGAAATGTGAGGAACATATGTTTTTTATGACAAATTTTGAGGTTTGCAAAGGATTCTGGGTAACAGAACCTGGTCAGAGCCCCACAAGTCACCCCATCTTAGATTCCCCTAGGTCTCTAGTTGTAAAAAATGCACAGGTTTGGTAGGTTTCCCTTGGTGCCGGCTGAGCTAGAAGCCAAACTCTACAGGTAGGCACTGCAAAAAACACCTCTGTTTTCTTTCAAAAAATGGGTTGTGTACACGTTGCGTTTTGGGGCATTTCCTGTTGTGGGCGCTAGGCCTACACACACAAGTGAGGTATCATTTTTATCGGGAGACTTGGGGGAACGCTGGGTGGAAGGAAATGTGTGGCTCCTCTCTGATTCCTGAACTTTCTGTCACCGAAATGTGAGGAAAATGTGTTTTTGTAGCCAAATTTTGAGGTTTGCAACGGGTTCTGGGTAACAAAACCTGGTCAGAGCCCCACAAGTCACCCCATCTTGGATTCCCCTAGGTCTCTAATTTTAAAAAATGCACAGGTTTGGTAGGTTTCCCTAGGTGCCGGCTGAGCTAGAGGCCAAAATCTACAGGTAGGCACTTTGCAAAAAACACCTCTGTTTTCTTTCAAAAAATGTGATGTGTGATCGTTGCGTTTTGGGGCATTTCCTGTCGCGGGCGCTAGGCCTACCCACACAAGTGAGGTATCATTTTTATCGGTAGACTTGGGGGAACACTGGGTGGAAGGAAATTTGTGGCTCCTCTCTGATTCCAGAACTTTCTGTCACCGAAATGTGAGGAAAATGTGTTTTTTTAGCCAAATTTTGAGGTTTGCAAAGGATTCTGGGTAACAGAACCTGGTCAGAGCCCCACAAGTCACCCCATCTTAGATTCCCCTAGGTATCTAGTTGTAAAAAATGCACAGGTTTGGTAGGTTTCCCTTGGTGCCGGCTGAGCTAGAAGCCAAACTCTACAGGTAGGCACTTTGCAAAAAACACCTCTGTTTTCTTTCAAAAAATGGGTTGTGTACACGTTGCGTTTTGGGGCATTTCCTGTTGTGGGCGCTAGGCCTACACACACAAGTGAGGTATCATTTTTATCGGGAGACTTGGGGGAACGCTGGGTGGAAGGAAATTTGTGGCTCCTCTCTGATTCCTGAACTTTCTGTCACCGAAATGTGAGGAAAATGTGTTTTTTTAGCCAAAATTTGAGGTTTGCAACGGGTTCTGGGTAACAGAACCTGGTCAGAGCCCCACAAGTCACCCCATCTTGGATTCCCCTAGGTCTCTAGTTGTAAAAAATGCACAAGTTTGGTAGGTTTACCTATGTGCCGCCTGAGCTAGAGGCCAAAATCTACAGGTAGGCACTTTGCATAAAACACCTCTGTTTTCTTTTCAAAAAATGTGATGTGTCCACGTTGCGTTTTGGAGCATTTCCTGTCGCGGGCGCTAGGCCTACCCACACAAGTGAGGTATCATTTGTATCGGGAGACTTGGGGGAACGCTGGGTGGAAGGAAATTTGTGGCTCCTCTCTGATTCCAGAACTTTCTGTCACCAAAATATGAGGAAAATGTGTTCTTTATGCCAAATTTTGAGGTTTGCAAAGGATTCTGGGTAACAGAACCTGGTCAGAGCCCCACAAGTCACCCCATTTTGGATTTCCCTAGGTCTCTAGTTTTCAGAAATGCACAGGTTTGGTAGGTTTCCCTAGGTGCCGGCTGAGCTAGAGGCCAAAATCTACAGCTAGGCACTTTGCAAAAAACACCTGTTTTCTTTAAAAAATATGATGTGTGCACGTTGCGTTTTGGGGCATTTCCTGTCGCGGGCGCTAGGCCTACCCACACAAGTGAGGTATCATTTTTATCTGGAGACTTGGGGGAAAGCTGGGTGGAAGGAAATTTGCGGCTCCTCTCTGATTCCAGAACTTTCTGTCACCAAAATGTGAGGAAAATGTGTTTTTTTAGCCAAATTTTGAGGTTTGCAAAGGATTCTGGGTAACAAAACCTGGTCAGAGCCCCACAAGTCACCCCATCTTGGATTCCCCTAGGTCTCTAATTTTAAAAAATGCACAGGTTTGGTAGGTTTCCCTAGGTGCCGGCTGAGCTAGAGGCCAAAATCTACAGGTAGGCACTTTGCAAAAAACACCTCTGTTTTCTTTCAAAAAATGTGATGTGTGATCGTTGCGTTTTGGGGCATTTCCTGTCGCTTGCGCTAGGCCTACCCACACAAGTGAGGTATCATTTTTATCGGTAGACTTGGGGGAACGCTGGGTGGAAGGAAATTTGTGGCTCCTCTCTGATTCCAGAACTTTCTGTCACCGAAATGTGAGGAAAATGTGTTTTTTTAGCCAAATTTTGAGGTTTGCAAAGGATTCTGGGTAACAGAACCTGGTCAGAGCCCCACAAGTCACCCCATCTTGGATTCCCCTAGGTCTTTAGTTGTAAAAAATGCACAGGTTTGGTAGGTTTCCCTAGGTGCCGGCTGAGCTATAGGCCAAAATCTACAGGTAGGCACTTTGCAAAAAACACCTCTGTTTTCTTTCAAAAAATGTGATGTGTGCACGTTGCATTTTGGGGCAATTCCTGTCGCGGGCGCTAGGCCTACCCACACAAGTGAGGTATCATTTTTATCGGGAGACTTGGGGGAACGCTGGGTGGAAGGAAATTTGTGGCTCCTCTCTGATTCCAGAACTTTCTGTCACCAGAATGTGAGGAAAATGTGTTTTTTTAGCCAAATTTTGAGGTTTGCAAAGGATTCTGGGTAACAGAACCTGGGCAGAGCCCCACAAGTCACCCCATCTTGGATTCCCCTAGGTCTCTAGTTTTCAGAAATGCACAGGTTTGGCAGGTTTCCCTAGGTGCCGGCTGAGCTAGAGGCCAAAATCTGCAGGTAGGCACTTTTAGAAAAACAGCTCTGTTTTCTTTAAAAAAATGTGATGTGTGCACGTTGCGTTTTGGGGCATTTCCTGTCGCGGGCGCTAGGCCTACCCACACAAGTGAGGTATAATTTTGATCGGGAGACTTGGGGGAACGCTGGGTGGAAGGACATTTGTGGCTCCTCTCTGATTCCAGAACTTTCTGTCACCAAAATGTGAGGAAAATGTGTTTTTTATGCCTAATTTTGAGGTTTGCAAAGGATTCTGGGTAACAGAACCTGGTCAGAGCCCCACAAGTCACCCCATCTTGGATTCCCCTAGGTCTCTTGTTTTCAATAATGCACAGGTTTGGTAGGTTTCCCTAGGTGCCGGCTGAGCTAGAGGCCAAAATCTACAGGTAGGCACTTTGCAAAAAACACCTCTGTTTTCTTTAAAAAAATGTGATGTGTGCACGTTGCGTTTTGGGGCATTTCCTGTCGCGGGAGCTAGGCCTACCCACACAAGTGAGGTATCATTTTTATCGGGAGACTTGGGGGAAAGCTGGGTGGAAGGAAATTTGTGGCTCCTCTCTTATTCCAGAACTTTCTGTCACCAAAATGTGAGGAAAATGTGTTTTTTTAGCCACATTTTGAGGTTTGCAAAGGATTCTGGGTAACAAAACCTGGTCAGAGCCCCACAAGTCACCCCATCTTGGATTCCCCTAGGTCTCTAATTTTCAAAAATGCACAGGTTTGGTAGGTTTCCCTAGGTGCCGGCTGAGCTAGAGGCCAAAATCTACAGGTAGGGACTTTGCAAAAAACACCTCTGTTTTCTTTAAAAAAATGTGATGTGTGCACGTTGCGTTTTGGGGCATTTCCTGTCGCGGGCGCTAGGCCTACCCACACAAGTGAGGTATAATTTTGATCGGGAGACTTGGGGGAACGCTGGGTGGAAGGACATTTGTGGCTCCTCTCTGATTCCAGAACTTTCTGTCACCAAAATGTGAGGAAAATGTGTTTTTAATGCCAAATTTTGAGGTTTGCAAAGGATTCTGGGTAACAGAACCTAGTCAGAGCCCCACAAGTCACCCCATCTTGGATTCCCCTAGGTCTCTAGTTTTCAATAATGCACAGGTTTGGTAGGTTTCCCTAGGTGCCGGCTGAGCTAGAGGCCAAAATCTACAGGTAGGCACTTTGCAAAAGACACCTCTGTTTTCTTTCAAAAAATGTGATGTGTGCACGTTGCGTTTTGGGGCATTTCCTGTCGCGGGCGCTAGGCCTACCCACACAAGTGAGGTATCATTTTTATCGGGAGACTTGGGGGAACGCTGGGTGGAAGGAAATTTGTGGCTCCTCTCTGATTCCAGAACTTTCTGTCACCAAAATGTGAGGAAAATGTGTTTTTTTAGCCAAATTTTGAGGTTTGCAAAGGATTCTGGGTAACAAAACCTGGTCAGAGCCCCACAAGTCACCCCATCTTGGATTCCCCTAGGTCTCTAATTTTCAAAAATGCACAGGTTTGGTAGGTTTCCCTAGGTGCCGGCTGAGCTAGAGGCTAAAATCTACAGGTAGGGACTTTGCAAAAAACACCTCTGTTTTCTTTCAAAAAATGTGATGTGTGCACGTTGCGTTTTGGGGCATTTCCTGTCACGGGCGCTAGGCCTACCCACACAAGTGAGGTATCATTTTTATCGGGAGACTTGGGGGAACGCTGGGTGGAAGGAAATTTGTGGCTCCTCTCTGATTCCAGAACTTTCTGTCACCAAAATGTGAGGAAAATGTGTTTTTTATGCCAAATTTTGAGGTTTGCAAAGGATTCTGGGTAACAAAACCTGGTCAGAGCCCCACAAGTCTCCCCATCTTGGATTCCCCTAGGTCTCTAGTTTTCAATAATGCACAGGTTTGGTAGGTTTCCCTAGGTGCCGGCTGAGCTAGAGGCCAAAATCTACAGGTAGGCACTTTGCAAAAAACACCTCTGTTTTCTTTCAAAAAATGTGATGTGTGCACGTTGCGTTTTGGGGCATTTCCTGTCGCGGGCGCTAGGCCTACCCACACAAATGAGGTATAATTTTGATCGGGAGACTTGGGGGAACGCTGGGTGGAAGGACATTTGTGGCTCCTCTCTGATTCCAGAACTTTCTGTCACCAAAATGTGAGGAAAATGTGTTTTTTATGCCAAATTTTGAGGTTTGCAAAGGATTCTGGGTAACAGAACCTGGTCAGAGCCCCACAAGTCACCCCATCTTGGATTCCCCTAGGTCTCTAGTTTTCAATAATGCACAGGTTTGGTAGGTTTCCCTAGGTGCCGGCTGAGCTAGAGGCCAAAATCTACAGGTAGGCACTTTGCAAAAGACACCTCTGTTTTCTTTCAAAAAATGTGATGTGTGCACGTTGCGTTTTGGGGCATTTCCTGTCGCGGGCGCTAGGCCTACCCACACAAGTGAGGTATCATTTTTATCGGGAGACTTGGGGGAACGCTGGGTGGAAGGAAATTTGTGGCTCCTCTCTGATTCCAGAACTTTCTGTCACCAAAATGTGAGGAAAATGTGTTTTTTTAGCCAAATTTTGAGGTTTGCAAAGGATTCTGGGTAACAAAACCTGGTCAGAGCCCCACAAGTCACCCCATCTTGGATTCCCCTAGGTCTCTAATTTTCAAAAATGCACAGGTTTGGTAGGTTTCCCTAGGTGCCGGCTGAGCTAGAGGCTAAAATCTACAGGTAGGGACTTTGCAAAAAACACCTCTGTTTTCTTTCAAAAAATGTGATGTGTGCACGTTGCGTTTTGGGGCATTTCCTGTCACGGGCGCTAGGCCTACCCACACAAGTGAGGTATCATTTTTATCGGGAGACTTGGGGGAACGCTGGGTGGAAGGAAATTTGTGGCTCCTCTCTGATTCCAGAACTTTCTGTCACCAAAATGTGAGGAAAATGTGTTTTTTATGCCAAATTTTGAGGTTTGCAAAGGATTCTGGGTAACAAAACCTGGTCAGAGCCCCACAAGTCTCCCCATCTTGGATTCCCCTAGGTCTCTAGTTTTCAATAATGCACAGGTTTGGTAGGTTTCTCTAGGTGCCGGCTGAGCTAGAGGCCAAAATCTACAGGTAGGCACTTTGCAAAAAACACCTCTGTTTTCTTTCAAAAAATGTGATGTGTGCACGTTGCGTTTTGGGGCATTTCCTGTCGCGGGCGCTAGGCCTACCCACACAAGTGAGGTATAATTTTGATCGGGAGACTTGGGGGAACGCTGGGTGGAAGGACATTTGTGGCTCCTCTCTGATTCCAGAACTTTCTGTCACCAAAATGTGAGGAAAATGTGTTTTTTATGCCAAATTTTGAGGTTTGCAAAGGATTCTGGGTAACAGAACGTGGTCAGAGCCACACAAGTCACCCCATCTTGGATTCCCCTAGGTCTCTAGTTTTCAATAATGCACAGGTTTGGTAGGTTTCCCTAGGTGCCGGCTGAGCTAGAGGCCAAAATCTACAGGTAGGCACTTTGCAAAAGACACCTCTGTTTTCTTTCAAAAAATGTGATGTGTGCACGTTGCGTTTTGGGGCATTTCCTGTCGCGGGCGCTAGGCCTACCCACAGAAGAGAGGTATCATTTTTATCGGGAGACTTGGGGGAACGCTGGGTGGAAGGAAATTTGTAGCTCCTCTCTGATTCCAGAACTTTCTGTCACCAAAATATGAGGAAAATGTGTTTTTTTAGCCAAATTTTGAGGTTTGCAAAGGATTCTGGGTAACAGAACCTGGTCAGAGCCCCACAAGTCACCCCATCTTGGATTCCCCTAGGTCTTTAGTTGTAAAAAATGCACAGGTTTGGTAGGTTTCCCTAGGTGCCGGCTGAGCTATAGGCCAAAATCTACAGGTAGGCACTTTGCAAAAAACAGCTCTGTTTTCTTTCAAAAAATGTGATGTGTGCACGTTGCATTTTGGGGCAATTCCTGTCGCGGGCGCTAGGCCTACCCACACAAGTGAGGTATCATTTTTATCGGGAGACTTGGGGGAACGCTGGGTGGAAGGAAATTTGTGGCTCCTCTCTGATTCCAGAACTTTCTGTCACCAGAATGTGAGGAAAATGTGTTTTTTTAGCCAAATTTTGAGGTTTGCAAAGGATTCTGGGTAACAGAACCTGGGCAGAGCCCCACAAGTCACCCCATCTTGGATTCCCCTAGGTCTCTAGTTTTCAGAAATGCACAGGTTTGGCAGGTTTCCCTAGGTGCCGGCTGAGCTAGAGGCCAAAATCTGCAGGTAGGCACTTTTAGAAAAACAGCTCTGTTTTGTTTAAAAAAATGTGATGTGTGCACGTTGCGTTTTGGGGCATTTCCTGTCGCGGGCGCTAGGCCTACCCACACAAGTGAGGTATAATTTTGATCGGGAGACTTGGGGGAACGCTGGGTGGAAGGACATTTGTGGCTCCTCTCTGATTCCAGAACTTTCTGTCACCGAAATGTGAGGAAAATGTGTTTTTTATGCCAAATTTTGAGGTTTGCAAAGGATTCTGGGTAACAGAACCTGGTCAGAGCCCCACAAGTCACCCCATCTTGGATTCCCCTAGGTCTCTTGTTTTCAATAATGCACAGGATTGGTAGGTTTCCCTAGGTGCCGGCTGAGCTAGAGGCCAAAATCTACAGGTAGGCACTTTGCAAAAAACACCTCTGTTTTCTTTAAAAAAATGAGATGTGTGCACGTTGCGTTTTGGGGCATTTCCTGTCGCGGGCGCTAGGCCTACCCAAACAAGTGAGGTATCATTTTTATCGGGAGACTTGGGGGAAAGCTGGGTGGAAGGAAATTTGTGGCTCCTCTCTTATTCCAGAACTTTCTGTCACCAAAATGTGAGGAAAATGTGTTTTTTTAGCCAATTTTGAGGTTTGCAAAGGATTCTGGGTAACAAAACCTGGTCAGAGCCCCACAAGTCACCCCATCTTGGATTCCCCTAGGTCTCTAATTTTCAAAAATGCACAGGTTTGGTAGGTTTCCCTAGGTGCCGGCTGAGCTAGAGGCCAAAATCTACAGGTAGGGACTTTGCAAAAAACACCTCTGTTTTCTTTCAAAAAATGTGATGTGTGCACGTTGCGTTTTGGGGCATTTCCTGTCGCGGGCGCTAGGCCTACCCACACACGTGAGGTATAATTTTGATCGGGAGACTTGGGGGAACGCTGGGTGGAAGGACATTTGTGGCTCCTCTCTGATTCCAGAACTTTCTGTCACCAAAATGTGAGGAAAATGTGTTTTGTATGCCAAATTTTGAGGTTTGCAAAGGATTCTGGGTAACCGAACCTGGTCAGAGCCCCACAAGTCACCCCATCTTGGATTCCCCTAGGTCTCTAGTTTTCAATAATGCACACGTTTGGTAGGTTTCCCTAGGTGCCGGCTGAGCTAGAGGCCAAAATCTACAGGTAGGCACTTTGCAAAAAACACCTCTGTTTTCTTTCAAAAAATGTGATGTGTGCACGTTGCGTTTTGGGGCATTTCCTGTCGCGGGCGTTAGGCCTACCCACACAAGTGAGGTATCATTTTTATCGGGAGACTTGGGGGAACGCTGGGTGGAAGGAAATTTGTGGCTCCTCTCTGATTCCAGAACTTTCTGTCACCAAAATGTGAGGAAAATGTGTTTTTTTAGCCAAATTTTGAGGTTTGCAAAGGATTCTGGGTAACAAAACCTGGTCAGAGCCCCACAAGTCACCCCATCTTGGATTCCCCTAGGTCTCTAATTTTCAAAAATGCACAGGTTTGGTAGGTTTCCCTAGGTGCCGGCTGAGCTAGAGGCCAAAATCTACAGGTAGGCACTTTGCAAAAAACACCTCTGTTTTCTTTCAAAAAATGTGATGTGTGCACGTTGCATTTTGGGGCAATTCCTGTCGCGGGCGCTAGGCCTACCCACACAAGTGAGGTATCATTTTTATCGGGAGACTTGGGGGAACGCTGGGTGGAAGGAAATTTGTGGCTCCTCTCTGATTCCAGAACTTTCTGTCACCAGAATGTGAGGAAAATGTGTTTTTTTAGCCAAATTTTGAGGTTTGCAAAGGATTCTGGGTAACAAAACCTGGTCAGAGCCCCACAAGTCACCCCATCTTGGATTCCCCTAGGTCTCTTGTTTTCAATAATGCACAGGTTTGGTAGGTTTCCCTAGGTGCCGGCTGAGCTAGAGGCCAAAATCTACAGGTAGGCACTTTGCAAAAAACACCTCTGTTTTCTTTAAAAAAATGTGATGTGTGCACGTTGCGTTTTGGGGCATTTCCTGTCGCGGGCGCTAGGCCTACCCACACAAGTGAGGTATCATTTTTATCGGGAGACTTGGGGGAAAGCTGGGTGGAAGGAAATTTGTGGCTCCTCTCTTATACCAGAACTTTTTGTCACCAAAATGTGAGGAAAATGTGTGTTTTTAGCCAATTTTGAGGTTTGCAAAGGATTCTGGGTAACAAAACCTGGTCAGAGCCCCACAAGTCACCCCATCTTGGATTCCCCTAGGTCTCTAATTTTCAAAAATGCACAGGTTTGGTAGGTTTCCCTAGGTGCCGGCTGAGCTAGAGGCCAAAATCTACAGGTAGGGACTTTGCAAAAAACACCTCTGTTTTCTTTCAAAAAATGTGATGTGTGCACGTTGCGTTTTGGGGCATTTCCTGTTGCGGGCGCTAGGCCTACCCACACAAGTGAGGTATAATTTTGATCGGGAGACTTGGGGGAACGCTGGGTGGAAGGACATTTGTGGCTCCTCTCTGATTCCAGAACTTTCTGTCACCAAAATGTGAGGAAAATGTGTTTTTTATGCCAAATGTTGAGGTTTGCAAAGGATTCTGGGTAACCGAACCTGGTCAGAGCCCCACAAGTCACCCCATCTTGGATTCCCCTAGGTCTCTAGTTTTCAATAATGCACAGGTTTGGTAGGTTTCCCTAGGTGCCGGCTGAGCTAGAGGCCAAAATCTACAGGTAGGCACTTTGCAAAAAACACCTCTGTTTTCTTTCAAAAAATGTGATGTGTGCACGTTGCGTTTTGGGGCATTTCCTGTCGCGGGCGCTAGGCCTACCCACACAAGTGAGGTATCATTTTTATCGGGAGACTTGGGGGAAAGCTGGGTGGAAGGAAATTTGCGGCTCCTCTCTGATTCCAGAACTTTCTGTCACCAAAATGTGAGGAAAATGTGTTTTTTTAGCCAAATTTTGAGGTTTGCAAAGGATTCTGGGTAACAAAACCTGGTCAGAGCCCCACAAGTCACCCCATCTTGGATTCCCTTAGGTCTCTAATTTTAAAAAATGCACAGGTTTGGTAGGTTTCCTGAGGAGCCGGCTGAGCTAGAGGCCAAAATCTACAGGTAGGCACTTTGCAAAAAACACCTCTGTTTTCTTTCAAAAAATGTGATGTGTGATCGTTGCGTTTTGGGGCATTTCCTGTCGCGGGCGCTAGGCCTACCCACACAAGTGAGGTATCATTTTTATCGGTAGACTTGGGGGAACGCTGGGTGGAAGGAAATTTGTGGCTCCTCTCTGATTCCAGAACTTTCTGTCACCGAAATGTGAGGAAAATGTGTTTTTTTAGCCAAATTTTGAGGTTTGCAAAGGATTCTGGGTAACAAAACCTGGTCAGAGCCCCACAAGTCACCCCATCTTGGATTCCCCTAGGTCTCTAATTTTCAAAAATGCACAGGTTTGGTAGGTTTCCCTAGGTGCCGGCTGAGCTAGAGGCCAAAATCTACAGGTAGGCACTTTGCAAAAAACACCTCTGTTTTCTTTAAAAAAATGTGATGTGTGATCGTTGCGTTTTGGGGCATTTCCTGTCGCGGGCGCTAGGCCTACCCACACAAGTGAGGTATCATTTTTATCGGTAGACTTGGGGGAACGCTGGGTGGAAGGAAATTTGTGGCTCCTCTCTGATTCCAGAACTTTCTGTCACCGAAATGTGAGGAAAATGTGTTTTTTTAGCCAAATTTTGAGGTTTGCAAAGGATTCTGGGTAACAGAACCTGGTCAGAGCCCCACAAGTCACCCCATCTTGGATTCCCCTAGGTCTTTAGTTGTAAAAAATGCACAGGTTTGGTAGGTTTCCCTAGGTGCCGGCTGAGCTATAGGCCAAAATCTACAGGTAGGCACTTTGCATAAAACACCTCTGTTTTCTTTTCAAAAAATGTGATGTGTCCACGTTGCGTTTTGGAGCATTTCCTGTCGCGGGCGCTAGGCCTACCCACACAAGTGAGGTATCATTTGTATCGGGAGACTTGGGGGAATGCTGGGTGGAAGGAAATTTGTGGCTCTTCTCTGATTCCAGAACTTTCTGTCACCAAAATGTGAGGAAAATGTGTTTTTTTAGCCAAATTTTGAGGTTTGCAAAGGATTCTGGGTAACAGAACCTGGTCAGAGCCCCACAAGTCACCCCATCTTGGATTCCCCTAGGTCTTTAGTTGTAAAAAATGCACAGGTTTGGTAGGTTTCCCTAGGTGCCGGCTGAGCTAGAGTCCAAAATCTACAGGTAGGCATTTTGCAAAAAACACCTCTGTTTTCTTTCCAAAAATTTGATGTGTGCACATTGCGTTTTGGGGCATTTCCTGTCGCGGGCGCTAGGCCTACCCGCACAAGTGAGGTATCATTTTGATCGGGAGACTTGGGGGAACGCTGGGTGGAAGGAAATTTGTGCCTCCTCTCAGATTCCAGAACTTTCTGCCACAGAAATGTGAGGAACATATGTTTTTTATGACAAATTTTGAGGTTTGCAAAGGATTCTGGGTAACAGAACCTGGTCAGAGCCCCACAAGTCACCCCATCTTAGATTCCCCTAGGTCTCTAGTTGTAAAAAATGCACAGGTTTGGTAGGTTTCCCTTGGTGCCGGCTGAGCTAGAAGCCAAACTCTACAGGTAGGCACTTTGCAAAAAACACCTCTGTTTTCTTTCAAAAAATGGGTTGTGTACACGTTGCGTTTTGGGGCATTTCCTGTTGTGGGCGCTAGGCCTACACACACAAGTGAGGTATCATTTTTATCGGGAGACTTGGGGGAACGCTGGGTGGAAGGAAATGTGTGGCTCCTCTCTGATTCCTGAACTTTCTGTCACCGAAATGTGAGGAAAATGTGTTTTTTTAGCCAAATTTTGAGGTTTGCAACGGGTTCTGGGTAACAGAACCTGGTCAGAGCCCCACAAGTCACCCCATCTTGGATTCCCCTAGGTCTCTAGTTGTAAAAAATGCACAAGTTTGGTAGGTTTACCTATGTGCCGCCTGAGCTAGAGGCCAAAATCTACAGGTAGGCACTTTGCATAAAACACCTCTGTTTTCTTTTCAAAAAATGTGATGTGTCCACGTTGCGTTTTGGAGCATTTCCTGTCGCGGGCGCTAGGCCTACCCACACAAGTGAGGTATCATTTGTATCGGGAGACTTGGGGGAACGCTGGGTGGAAGGAAATTTGTGGCTCCTCTCTGATTCCAGAACTTTCTGTCACCAAAATATGAGGAAAATGTGTTCTTTATGCCAAATTTTGAGGTTTGCAAAGGATTCTGGGTAACAGAACCTGGTCAGAGCCCCACAAGTCACCCCATTTTGGATTTCCCTAGGTCTCTAGTTTTCAGAAATGCACAGGTTTGGTAGGTTTCCCTAGGTGCCGGCTGAGCTAGAGGCCAAAATCTACAGCTAGGCACTTTGCAAAAAACACCTGTTTTCTTTAAAAAATATGATGTGTGCACGTTGCGTTTTGGGGCATTTCCTGTCGCGGGCGCTAGGCCTACCCACACAAGTGAGGTATCATTTTTATCTGGAGACTTGGGGGAAAGCTGGGTGGAAGGAAATTTGCGGCTCCTCTCTGATTCCAGAACTTTCTGTCACCAAAATGTGAGGAAAATGTGTTTTTTTAGCCAAATTTTGAGGTTTGCAAAGGATTCTGGGTAACAAAACCTGGTCAGAGCCCCACAAGTCACCCCATCTTGGATTCCCCTAGGTCTCTAATTTTAAAAAATGCACAGGTTTGGTAGGTTTCCCTAGGTGCCGGCTGAGCTAGAGGCCAAAATCTACAGGTAGGCACTTTGCAAAAAACACCTCTGTTTTCTTTCAAAAAATGTGATGTGTGATCGTTGCGTTTTGGGGCATTTCCTGTCGCTTGCGCTAGGCCTACCCACACAAGTGAGGTATCATTTTTATCGGTAGACTTGGGGGAACGCTGGGTGGAAGGAAATTTGTGGCTCCTCTCTGATTCCAGAACTTTCTGTCACCGAAATGTGAGGAAAATGTGTTTTTTTAGCCAAATTTTGAGGTTTGCAAAGGATTCTGGGTAACAGAACCTGGTCAGAGCCCCACAAGTCACCCCATCTTGGATTCCCCTAGGTCTTTAGTTGTAAAAAATGCACAGGTTTGGTAGGTTTCCCTAGGTGCCGGCTGAGCTATAGGCCAAAATCTACAGGTAGGCACTTTGCAAAAAACACCTCTGTTTTCTTTCAAAAAATGTGATGTGTGCACGTTGCATTTTGGGGCAATTCCTGTCGCGGGCGCTAGGCCTACCCACACAAGTGAGGTATCATTTTTATCGGGAGACTTGGGGGAACGCTGGGTAGAAGGAAATTTGTGGCTCCTCTCTGATTCCAGAACTTTCTGTCACCAGAATGTGAGGAAAATGTGTTTTTTTAGCCAAATTTTGAGGTTTGCAAAGGATTCTGGGTAACAGAACCTGGGCAGAGCCCCACAAGTCACCCCATCTTGGATTCCCCTAGGTCTCTAGTTTTCAGAAATGCACAGGTTTGGCAGGTTTCCCTAGGTGCCGGCTGAGCTAGAGGCCAAAATCTGCAGGTAGGCACTTTTTGAAAAACAGCTCTGTTTTCTTTAAAAAAATGTGATGTGTGCACGTTGCGTTTTGGGGCATTTCCTGTCGCGGGCGCTAGGCCTACCCACACAAGTGAGGTATAATTTTGATCGGGAGACTTGGGGGAACGCTGGGTGGAAGGACATTTGTGGCTCCTCTCTGATTCCAGAACTTTCTGTCACCAAAATGTGAGGAAAATGTGTTTTTTATGCCAAATTTTGAGGTTTGCAAAGGATTCTGGGTAACAGAACCTGGTCAGAGCCCCACAAGTCATCCCATCTTGGATTCCCCTAGGTCTCTTGTTCTCAATAATGCACAGGTTTGGTAGGTTTCCCTAGGTGCCGGCTGAGCTAGAGGCCAAAATCTACAGGTAGGCACTTTGCAAAAAACACCTCTGTTTTCTTTAAAAAAATGTGATGTGTGCACGTTGCGTTTTGGGGCATTTCCTGTCGCGGGCGCTAGGCCTACCCACACAAGTGAGGTATCATTTTTATCGGGAGACTTGGGGGAAAGCTGTGTGGAAGGAAATTTGTGGCTCCTCTCTTATTCCAGAACTTTCTGTCACCAAAATGTGAGGAAAATGTGTTTTTTTAGCCAAATTTTGAGGTTTGCAAAGGATTCTGGGTAACAAAACCTGGTCAGAGCCCCACAAGTCACCCCATCTTGGATTCACCTAGGTCTCTAATTTTCAAAAATGCACAGGTTTGGTAGGTTTCCCTAGGTGCCGGCTGAGCTAGAGGCCAAAATCTACAGGTAGAGACTTTGCAAAAAACACCTCTGTTTTCTTTCAAAAAATGTGATGTGTGCACGTTGCGTTTTGGGGCATTTCCTGTCGCGGGCGCTAGGCCTACCCACACAAGTGAGGTATAATTTTGATCGGGAGACTTGGGGGAACGCTGGGTGGAAGGACATTTGTGGCTCCTCTCTGATTCCAGAACTTTCTGTCACCAAAATGTGAGGAAAATGTGTTTTTTATGCCAAATTTTGAGGTTTGCAAAGGATTCTGGGTAACAGAACCTGGTCAGAGCCCCACAAGTCACCCCATCTTGGATTCCCCTAGGTCTCTAGTTTTCAATAATGCACAGGTTTGGTAGGTTTCCCTAGGTGCCGGCTGAGCTAGAGGCCAAAATCTACAGGTAGGCACTTTGCAAAAAACACCTCTGTTTTCTTTCAAAAAATGTGATGTGTGCACGTTGCGTTTTGGGGCATTTCGTGTCGCGGGCGTTAGGCCTACCCACACAAGTGAGGTATCATTTTTATCGGGAGACTTGGGGGAACGCTGGGTGGAAGGAAATTTGTGGCTCCTCTCTGATTCCAGAACTTTCTGTCACCAAAATGTGAGGAAAATTTGTTTTTTTAGCCAAATTTTGAGGTTTGCAAAGGATTCTGGGTAACAAAACCTGGTCAGAGCCCCACAAGTCACCCCATCTTGGATTCCCCTAGGTCTCTAATTTTCAAAAATGCACAGGTTTGGTAGGTTTCCCTAGGTGCCGGCTGAGCTAGAGGCCAAAATCTACAGGTAGGCACTTTGCAAAAAACACCTCTGTTTTCTTTCAAAAAATGTGATGTGTGCACGTTGCATTTTGGGGCAATTCCTGTCGCGGGCGCTAGGCCTACCCACACAAGTGAGGTATCATTTTTATCGGGAGACTTGGGGGAACGCTGGGTGGAAGGAAATTTGTGGCTCCTCTCTGATTCCAGAACTTTCTGTCACCAAAATGTGAGGAAAATGTGTTTTTTTAGCCAAATTTTGAGGTTTGCAAAGGATTCTGGGTAACAAAACCTGGTCAGAGCCCCACAAGTCATCCCATCTTGGATTCCCCTAGGTCTCTTGTTCTCAATAATGTACAGGTTTGGTAGGTTTCCCTAGGTGCCGGCTGAGCTAGAGGCCAAAATCTACAGGTAGGCACTTTGCAAAAAACACCTCTGTTTTCTTTAAAAAAATGTGATGTGTGCACGTTGCGTTTTGGGGCATTTCCTGTCGCGGGCGCTAGGCCTACCCACACAAGTGAGGTATAATTTTGATCGGGAGACTTGTGGGAACGCTGGGTGGAAGGACATTTGTGGCTCCTCTCTGATTCCAGAACTTTCTGTCACCAAAATGTGAGGAAAATGTGTTTTTTATGCCAAATTTTGAGGTTTGCAAAGGATTCTGGGTAACAGAACCTGGTCAGAGCCCCACAAGTCACCCCATCTTGGATTCCCCTAGGTCTCTTGTTTTCAATAATGCACAGGTTTGGTAGGTTTCCCTAGGTGCCGGCTGAGCTAGAGGCCAAAATCTACAGGTAGGCACTTTGCAAAAAACACCTCTGTTTTCTTTAAAAAAATGTGATGTGTGCACGTTGCGTTTTGGGGCATTTCCTGTCGCGGGCGCTAGGCCTACCCACACAAGTGAGGTATCATTTTTATCGGGAGACTTGGGGGAAAGCTGGGTGGAAGGAAATTTGTGGCTCCTCTCTTATTCCAGAACTTTTTGTCACCAAAATGTGAGGAAAATGTGTGTTTTTAGCCAATTTTGAGGTTTGCAAAGGATTCTGGGTAACAAAACCTGGTCAGAGCCCCACAAGTCACCCCATCTTGGATTCCCCTAGGTCTCTAATTTTCAAAAATGCACAGGTTTGGTAGGTTTCCCTAGGTGCCGGCTGAGCTAGAGGCCAAAATCTACAGGTAGGGACTTTGCAAAAAACACCTCTGTTTTCTTTCAAAAAATGTGATGTGTGCACGTTGCGTTTTGGGGCATTTCCTGTTGCGGGCGCTAGGCCTACCCACACAAGTGAGGTATAATTTTGATCGGGAGACTTGGGGGAACGCTGGGTGGAAGGACATTTGTGGCTCCTCTCTGATTCCAGAACTTTCTGTCACCAAAATGTGAGGAAAATGTGTTTTTTATGCCAAATTTTGAGGTTTGCAAAGGATTCTGGGTAACCGAACCTGGTCAGAGCCCCACAAGTCACCCCATCTTGGATTCCCCTAGGTCTCTAGTTTTCAATAATGCACAGGTTTGGTAGGTTTCCCTAGGTGCCGGCTGAGCTAGAGGCCAAAATCTACAGGTAGGCACTTTGCAAAAAACACCTCTGTTTTCTTTCAAAAAATGTGATGTGTGCACGTTGCGTTTTGGGGCATTTCCTGTCGCGGGCGCTAGGCCTACCCACACAAGTGAGGTATCATTTTTATCGGGAGACTTGGGGGAAAGCTGGGTGGAAGGAAATTTGCGGCTCCTCTCTGATTCCAGAACTTTCTGTCACCAAAATGTGAGGAAAATGTGTTTTTTTAGCCAAATTTTGAGGTTTGCAAAGGATTCTGGGTAACAAAACCTGGTCAGAGCCCCACAAGTCACCCCATCTTAGATTCCCTTAGGTCTCTAATTTAAAAAAATGCACAGGTTTGGTAGGTTTCCTGAGGAGCCGGCTGAGCTAGAGGCCAAAATCTACAGGTAGGCACTTTGCAAAAAACACCTCTGTTTTCTTTCAAAAAATGTGATGTGTGATCGTTGCGTTTTGGGGCATTTCCTGTCGCGGGCGCTAGGCCTACCCACACAAGTGAGGTATCATTTTTATCGGTAGACTTGGGGGAACGCTGGGTGGAAGGAAATTTGTGGCTCCTCTCTGATTCCAGAACTTTCTGTCACCAAAATGTGAGGAAAATGTGTTTTTTTAGCCAAATTTTGAGGTTTGCAAAGGATTCTGGGTAACAAAACCTGGTCAGAGCCCCACAAGTCACCCCATCTTGGATTCCCCTAGGTCTCTAATTTTCAAAAATGCACAGGTTTGGTAGGTTTCCCTAGGTGCCGGCTGAGCTAGAGGCCAAAATCTACAGGTAGGCACTTTGCAAAAAACACCTCTGTTTTCTTTCAAAAAATGTGATGTGTGATCGTTGCGTTTTGGGGCATTTCCTGTCGCGGGCGCTAGGCCTACCCACACAAGTGAGGTTTCATTTTTATCGGTAGACTTGGGGGAACGCTGGGTGGAAGGAAATTTGTGGCTCCTCTCTGATTCCAGAACTTTCTGTCACCGAAATGTGAGGAAAATGTGTTTTTTTAGCCAAATTTTGAGGTTTGCAAAGGATTCTGGGTAACAGAACCTGGTCAGAGCCCCACAAGTCACCCCATCTTGGATTCCCCTAGGTCTTTAGTTGTAAAAAATGCACAGGTTTGGTAGGTTTCCCTAGGTGCCGGCTGAGCTATAGGCCAAAATCTACAGGTAGGCACTTTGCATAAAACACCTCTGTTTTCTTTTCAAAAAATGTGATGTGTCCACGTTGCGTTTTGGAGCATTTCCTGTCGCGGGCGCTAGGCCTACCCACACAAGTGAGGTATCATTTGTATCGGGAGACTTGGGGGAACGCTGGGTGGAAGGAAATTTGTGGCTCTTCTCTGATTCCAGAACTTTCTGTCACCAAAATGTGAGGAAAATGTGTTTTTTTAGCCAAATTTTGAGGTTTGCAAAGGATTCTGGGTAACAGAACCTGGTCAGAGCCCCACAAGTCACCCCATCTTAGATTCCCCTAGGTCTCTAGTTGTAAAAAATGCACAGGTTTGGTAGGTTTCCCTTGGTGCCGGCTGAGCTAGAAGCCAAACTCTACAGGTAGGCACTTTGCAAAAAACACCTCTGTTTTCTTTCAAAAAATGGGTTGTGTACACGTTGCGTTTTGGGGCATTTCCTGTTGTGGGCGCTAGGCCTACACACACAAGTGAGGTATCATTTTTATCGGGAGACTTGGGGGAACGCTGGGTGGAAGGAAATGTGTGGCTCCTCTCTGATTCCTGAACTTTCTGTCACCGAAATGTGAGGAAAATGTGTTTTTTTAGCCAAATTTTGAGGTTTGCAACGGGTTCTGGGTAACAGAACCTGGTCAGAGCCCCACAAGTCACCCCATCTTGGATTCCCCTAGGTCTCTAGTTGTAAAAAATGCACAAGTTTGGTAGGTTTACCTATGTGCCGCCTGAGCTAGAGGCCAAAATCTACAGGTAGGCACTTTGCATAAAACACCTCTGTTTTCTTTTCAAAAAATGTGATGTGTCCACGTTGCGTTTTGGAGCATTTCCTGTCGCGGGCGCTAGGCCTACCCACACAAGTGAGGTATCATTTGTATCGGGAGACTTGGGGGAACGCTGGGTGGAAGGAAATTTGTGGCTCCTCTCTGATTCCAGAACTTTCTGTCACCAAAATATGAGGAAAATGTGTTCTTTATGCCAAATTTTGAGGTTTGCAAAGGATTCTGGGTAACAGAACCTGGTCTGAGCCCCACAAGTCACCCCATTTTGGATTTCCCTAGGTCTCTAGTTTTCAGAAATGCACAGGTTTGGTAGGTTTCCCTAGGTGCCGGCTGAGCTAGAGGCCAAAATCTACAGCTAGGCACTTTGCAAAAAACACCTGTTTTCTTTAAAAAATATGATGTGTGCACGTTGCGTTTTGGGGCATTTCCTGTCGCGGGCGCTAGGCCTACCCACACAAGTGAGGTATCATTTTTATCTGGAGACTTGGGGGAAAGCTGGGTGGAAGGAAATTTGCGGCTCCTCTCTGATTCCAGAACTTTCTGTCACCAAAATGTGAGGAAAATGTGTTTTTTTAACCAAATTTTGAGGTTTGCAAAGGATTCTGGGTAACAAAACCTGGTCAGAGCCCCACAAGTCACCCCATCTTGGATTCCCCTAGGTCTCTAATTTTAAAAAATGCACAGGTTTGGTAGGTTTCCCTAGGTGCCGGCTGAGCTAGAGGCCAAAATCTACAGGTAGGCACTTTGCAAAAAACACCTCTGTTTTCTTTCAAAAAATGTGATGTGTGATCGTTGCGTTTTGGGGCATTTCCTGTCGCTTGCGCTAGGCCTACCCACACAAGTGAGGTATCATTTTTATCGGTAGACTTGGGGGAACGCTGGGTGGAAGGAAATTTGTGGCTCCTCTCTGATTCCAGAACTTTCTGTCACCGAAATGTGAGGAAAATGTGTTTTTTTAGCCAAATTTTGAGGTTTGCAAAGGATTCTGGGTAACAGAACCTGGTCAGAGCCCCACAAGTCACCCCATCTTGGATTCCCCTAGGTCTTTAGTTGTAAAAAATGCACAGGTTTGGTAGGTTTCCCTAGGTGCCGGCTGAGCTATAGGCCAAAATCTACAGGTAGGCACTTTGCAAAAAACACCTCTGTTTTCTTTCAAAAAATGTGATGTGTGCACGTTGCATTTTGGGGCAATTCCTGTCGCGGGCGCTAGGCCTACCCACACAAGTGAGGTATCATTTTTATCGGGAGACTTGGGGGAACGCTGGGTAGAAGGAAATTTGTGGCTCCTCTCTGATTCCAGAACTTTCTGTCACCAGAATGTGAGGAAAATGTGTTTTTTTAGCCAAATTTTGAGGTTTGCAAAGGATTCTGGGTAACAGAACCTGGGCAGAGCCCCACAAGTCACCCCATCTTGGATTCCCCTAGGTCTCTAGTTTTCAGAAATGCACAGGTTTGGCAGGTTTCCCTAGGTGCCGGCTGAGCTAGAGGCCAAAATCTGCAGGTAGGCACTTTTTGAAAAACAGCTCTGTTTTCTTTAAAAAAATGTGATGTGTGCACGTTGCGTTTTGGGGCATTTCCTGTCGCGGGCGCTAGGCCTACCCACACAAGTGAGGTATAATTTTGATCGGGAGACTTGGGGGAACGCTGGGTGGAAGGACATTTGTGGCTCCTCTCTGATTCCAGAACTTTCTGTCACCAAAATGTGAGGAAAATGTGTTTTTTATGCCAAATTTTGAGGTTTGCAAAGGATTCTGGGTAACAGAACCTGGTCAGAGCCCCACAAGTCATCCCATCTTGGATTCCCCTAGGTCTCTTGTTCTCAATAATGCACAGGTTTGGTAGGTTTCCCTAGGTGCCGGCTGAGCTAGAGGCCAAAATCTACAGGTAGGCACTTTGCAAAAAACACCTCTGTTTTCTTTAAAAAAATGTGATGTGTGCACGTTGCGTTTTGGGGCATTTCCTGTCGCGGGCGCTAGGCCTACCCACACAAGTGAGGTATCATTTTTATCGGGAGACTTGGGGGAAAGCTGTGTGGAAGGAAATTTGTGGCTCCTCTCTTATTCCAGAACTTTCTGTCACCAAAATGTGAGGAAAATGTGTTTTTTTAGCCAAATTTTGAGGTTTGCAAAGGATTCTGGGTAACAAAACCTGGTCAGAGCCCCACAAGTCACCCCATCTTGGATTCACCTAGGTCTCTAATTTTCAAAAATGCACAGGTTTGGTAGGTTTCCCTAGGTGCCGGCTGAGCTAGAGGCCAAAATCTACAGGTAGGGACTTTGCAAAAAACACCTCTGTTTTCTTTCAAAAAATGTGATGTGTGCACGTTGCGTTTTGGGGCATTTCCTGTCGCGGGCGCTAGGCCTACCCACACAAGTGAGGTATAATTTTGATCGGGAGACTTGGGGGAACGCTGGGTGGAAGGACATTTGTGGCTCCTCTCTGATTCCAGAACTTTCTGTCACCAAAATGTGAGGAAAATGTGTTTTTTATGCCAAATTTTGAGGTTTGCAAAGGATTCTGGGTAACAGAACCTGGTCAGAGCCCCACAAGTCACCCCATCTTGGATTCCCCTAGGTCTCTAGTTTTCAATAATGCACAGGTTTGGTAGGTTTCCCTAGGTGCCGGCTGAGCTAGAGGCCAAAATCTACAGGTAGGCACTTTGCAAAAAACACCTCTGTTTTCTTTCAAAAAATGTGATGTGTGCACGTTGCGTTTTGGGGCATTTCGTGTCGCGGGCGTTAGGCCTACCCACACAAGTGAGGTATCATTTTTATCGGGAGACTTGGGGGAACGCTGGGTGGAAGGAAATTTGTGGCTCCTCTCTGATTCCAGAACTTTCTGTCACCAAAATGTGAGGAAAATTTGTTTTTTTAGCCAAATTTTGAGGTTTGCAAAGGATTCTGGGTAACAAAACCTGGTCAGAGCCCCACAAGTCACCCCATCTTGGATTCCCCTAGGTCTCTAATTTTCAAAAATGCACAGGTTTGGTAGGTTTCCCTAGGTGCCGGCTGAGCTAGAGGCCAAAATCTACAGGTAGGCACTTTGCAAAAAACACCTCTGTTTTCTTTCAAAAAATGTGATGTGTGCACGTTGCATTTTGGGGCAATTCCTGTCGCGGGCGCTAGGCCTACCCACACAAGTGAGGTATCATTTTTATCGGGAGACTTGGGGGAACGCTGGGTGGAAGGAAATTTGTGGCTCCTCTCTGATTCCAGAACTTTCTGTCACCAAAATGTGAGGAAAATGTGTTTTTTTAGCCAAATTTTGAGGTTTGCAAAGGATTCTGGGTAACAAAACCTGGTCAGAGCCCCACAAGTCATCCCATCTTGGATTCCCCTAGGTCTCTTGTTCTCAATAATGCACAGGTTTGGTAGGTTTCCCTAGGTGCCGGCTGAGCTAGAGGCCAAAATCTACAGGTAGGCACTTTGCAAAAAACACCTCTGTTTTCTTTAAAAAAATGTGATGTGTGCACGTTGCGTTTTGGGGCATTTCCTGTCGCGGGCGCTAGGCCTACCCACACAAGTGAGGTATAATTTTGATCGGGAGACTTGTGGGAACGCTGGGTGGAAGGACATTTGTGGCTCCTCTCTGATTCCAGAACTTTCTGTCACCAAAATGTGAGGAAAATGTGTTTTTTATGCCAAATTTTGAGGTTTGCAAAGGATTCTGGGTAACAGAACCTGGTCAGAGCCCCACAAGTCACCCCATCTTGGATTCCCCTAGGTCTCTTGTTTTCAATAATGCACAGGTTTGGTAGGTTTCCCTAGGTGCCGGCTGAGCTAGAGGCCAAAATCTACAGGTAGGCACTTTGCAAAAAACACCTCTGTTTTCTTTAAAAAAATGTGATGTGTGCACGTTGCGTTTTGGGGCATTTCCTGTCGCGGGCGCTAGGCCTACCCACACAAGTGAGGTATCATTTTTATCGGGAGACTTGGGGGAAAGCTGGGTGGAAGGAAATTTGTGGCTCCTCTCTTATTCCAGAACTTTTTGTCACCAAAATGTGAGGAAAATGTGTGTTTTTAGCCAATTTTGAGGTTTGCAAAGGATTCTGGGTAACAAAACCTGGTCAGAGCCCCACAAGTCACCCCATCTTGGATTCCCCTAGGTCTCTAATTTTCAAAAATGCACAGGTTTGGTAGGTTTCCCTAGGTGCCGGCTGAGCTAGAGGCCAAAATCTACAGGTAGGGACTTTGCAAAAAACACCTCTGTTTTCTTTCAAAAAATGTGATGTGTGCACGTTGCGTTTTGGGGCATTTCCTGTTGCGGGCGCTAGGCCTACCCACACAAGTGAGGTATAATTTTGATCGGGAGACTTGGGGGAACGCTGGGTGGAAGGACATTTGTGGCTCCTCTCTGATTCCAGAACTTTCTGTCACCAAAATGTGAGGAAAATGTGTTTTTTATGCCAAATTTTGAGGTTTGCAAAGGATTCTGGGTAACCGAACCTGGTCAGAGCCCCACAAGTCACCCCATCTTGGATTCCCCTAGGTCTCTAGTTTTCAATAATGCACAGGTTTGGTAGGTTTCCCTAGGTGCCGGCTGAGCTAGAGGCCAAAATCTACAGGTAGGCACTTTGCAAAAAACACCTCTGTTTTCTTTCAAAAAATGTGATGTGTGCACGTTGCGTTTTGGGGCATTTCCTGTCGCGGGCGCTAGGCCTACCCACACAAGTGAGGTATCATTTTTATCGGGAGACTTGGGGGAAAGCTGGGTGGAAGGAAATTTGCGGCTCCTCTCTGATTCCAGAACTTTCTGTCACCAAAATGTGAGGAAAATGTGTTTTTTTAGCCAAATTTTGAGGTTTGCAAAGGATTCTGGGTAACAAAACCTGGTCAGAGCCCCACAAGTCACCCCATCTTGGATTCCCTTAGGTCTCTAATTTAAAAAAATGCACAGGTTTGGTAGGTTTCCTGAGGAGCCGGCTGAGCTAGAGGCCAAAATCTACAGGTAGGCACTTTGCAAAAAACACCTCTGTTTTCTTTCAAAAAATGTGATGTGTGATCGTTGCGTTTTGGGGCATTTCCTGTCGCGGGCGCTAGGCCTACCCACACAAGTGAGGTATCATTTTTATCGGTAGACTTGGGGGAACGCTGGGTGGAAGGAAATTTGTGGCTCCTCTCTGATTCCAGAACTTTCTGTCACCAAAATGTGAGGAAAATGTGTTTTTTTAGCCAAATTTTGAGGTTTGCAAAGGATTCTGGGTAACAAAACCTGGTCAGAGCCCCACAAGTCACCCCATCTTGGATTCCCCTAGGTCTCTAATTTTCAAAAATGCACAGGTTTGGTAGGTTTCCCTAGGTGCCGGCTGAGCTAGAGGCCAAAATCTACAGGTAGGCACTTTGCAAAAAACACCTCTGTTTTCTTTCAAAAAATGTGATGTGTGATCGTTGCGTTTTGGGGCATTTCCTGTCGCGGGCGCTAGGCCTACCCACACAAGTGAGGTTTCATTTTTATCGGTAGACTTGGGGGAACGCTGGGTGGAAGGAAATTTGTGGCTCCTCTCTGATTCCAGAACTTTCTGTCACCGAAATGTGAGGAAAATGTGTTTTTTTAGCCAAATTTTGAGGTTTGCAAAGGATTCTGGGTAACAGAACCTGGTCAGAGCCCCACAAGTCACCCCATCTTGGATTCCCCTAGGTCTTTAGTTGTAAAAAATGCACAGGTTTGGTAGGTTTCCCTAGGTGCCGGCTGAGCTATAGGCCAAAATCTACAGGTAGGCACTTTGCATAAAACACCTCTGTTTTCTTTTCAAAAAATGTGATGTGTCCACGTTGCGTTTTGGAGCATTTCCTGTCGCGGGCGCTAGGCCTACCCACACAAGTGAGGTATCATTTGTATCGGGAGACTTGGGGGAACGCTGGGTGGAAGGAAATTTGTGGCTCTTCTCTGATTCCAGAACTTTCTGTCACCAAAATGTGAGGAAAATGTGTTTTTTTAGCCAAATTTTGAGGTTTGCAAAGGATTCTGGGTAACAGAACCTGGTCAGAGCCCCACAAGTCACCCCATCTTGGATTCCCCTAGGTCTCTAGTTGTAAAAAATGCACAGGTTTGGTAGGTTTCCCTAGGTGCCGGCTGAGCTAGAGTCCAAAATCTACAGGTAGGCATTTTGCAAAAAACACCTCTGTTGTCTTTCAAAAAATTTGATGTGTGCACATTGCGTTTTGGGGCATTTCCTGTCACGGGCGCTAGGCCTACCCGCACAAGTGAGGTATAATTTTGATCGGGAGACTTGGGGGAACGCTGGGTGGAAGGAAATTTGTGCCTCCTCTCAGATTCCAGAACTTTCTGCCACAGAAATGTGAGGAACATATGTTTTTTATGACAAATTTTGAGGTTTGCAAAGGATTCTGGGTAACAGAACCTGGTCAGAGCCCCACAAGTCACCCCATCTTAGATTCCCCTAGGTCTCTAGTTGTAAAAAATGCACAGGTTTGGTGGGTTTCCCTTGGTGCCGGCTGAGCTAGAAGCCAAACTCTACAGGTAGGCACTTTGCAAAAAACAACTCTGTTTTCTTTCAAAAAATGGGTTGTGTACACGTTGCGTTTTGGGGCATTTCCTGTTGTGGGCGCTAGGCCTACACACACAAGTGAGGTATCATTTTTATCGGGAGATTTGGGGGAACGCTGGGTGGAAGGAAATGTGTGGCTCCTCTCTGATTCCTGAACTTTCTGTCACCGAAATGTGAGGAAAATGTGTTTTTTTAGCCAAATTTTGAGGTTTGCAACGGGTTCTGGGTAACAGAACCTGGTCAGAGCCCCACAAGTCACCCCATCTTGGATTCCCCTAGGTCTCTAGTTGTAAAAAATGCACAAGTTTGGTAGGTTTACCTATGTGCCGCCTGAGCTAGAGGCCAAAATCTACAGGTAGGCACTTTGCATAAAACACCTCTGTTTTCTTTTCAAAAAATGTGATGTGTCCACGTTGCGTTTTGGAGCATTTCCTGTCGCGGGCGCTAGGCCTACCCACACAAGTGAGGTATCATTTGTATCGGGAGACTTGGGGGAACGCTGGGTGGAAGGAAATTTGTGGCTCCTCTCTGATTCCAGAACTTTCTGTCACCAAAATATGAGGAAAATGTGTTCTTTATGCCAAATTTTGAGGTTTGCAAAGGATTCTGGGTAACAGAACCTGGTCAGAGCCCCACAAGTCACCCCATTTTGGATTTCCCTAGGTCTCTAGTTTTCAGAAATGCACAGGTTTGGTAGGTTTCCCTAGGTGCCGGCTGAGCTAGAGGCCAAAATCTACAGCTAGGCACTTTGCAAAAAACACCTGTTTTCTTTAAAAAATATGATGTGTGCACGTTGCGTTTTGGGGCATTTCCTGTCGCGGGCGCTAGGCCTACCCACACAAGTGAGGTATCATTTTTATCTGGAGACTTGGGGGAAAGCTGGGTGGAAGGAAATTTGCGGCTCCTCTATGATTCCAGAACTTTCTGTCACCAAAATGTGAGGAAAATGTGTTTTTTTAGCCAAATTTTGAGGTTTGCAAAGGATTCTGGGTAACAAAACCTGGTCAGAGCCCCACAAGTCACCCCATCTTGGATTCCCCTAGGTCTCTAATTTTAAAAAATGCACAGGTTTGGTAGGTTTCCCTAGGTGCCGGCTGAGCTAGAGGCCAAAATCTACAGGTAGGCACTTTGCAAAAAACACCTCTGTTTTCTTTCAAAAAATGTGATGTGTGATCGTTGCGTTTTGGGGCATTTCCTGTCGCTTGCGCTAGGCCTACCCACACAAGTGAGGTATCATTTTTATCGGTAGACTTGGGGGAACGCTGGGTGGAAGGAAATTTGTGGCTCCTCTCTGATTCCAGAACTTTCTGTCACCGAAATGTGAGGAAAATGTGTTTTTTTAGCCAAATTTTGAGGTTTGCAAAGGATTCTGGGTAACAGAACCTGGTCAGAGCCCCACAAGTCACCCCATCTTGGATTCCCCTAGGTCTTTAGTTGTAAAAAATGCACAGGTTTGGTAGGTTTCCCTAGGTGCCGGCTGAGCTATAGGCCAAAATCTACAGGTAGGCACTTTGCAAAAAACACCTCTGTTTTCTTTCAAAAAATGTGATGTGTGCACGTTGCATTTTGGGGCAATTCCTGTCGCGGGCGCTAGGCCTACCCACACAAGTGAGGTATCATTTTTATCGGGAGACTTGGGGGAACGCTGGGTGGAAGGAAATTTGTGGCTCCTCTCTGATTCCAGAACTTTCTGTCACCAGAATGTGAGGAAAATGTGTTTTTTTAGCCAAATTTTGAGGTTTGCAAAGGATTCTGGGTAACAGAACCTGGGCAGAGCCCCACAAGTCACCCCATCTTGGATTCCCCTAGGTCTCTAGTTTTCAGAAATGCACAGGTTTGGCAGGTTTCCCTAGGTGCCGGCTGAGCTAGAGGCCAAAATCTGCATGTAGGCACTTTTAGAAAAACAGCTCTGTTTTCTTTAAAAAAATGTGATGTGTGCACGTTGCGTTTTGGGGCATTTCCTGTCGCGGGCGCTAGGCCTACCCACACAAGTGAGGTATAATTTTGATCGGGAGACTTGGGGGAACGCTGGGTGGAAGGACATTTGTGGCTCCTCTCTGATTCCAGAACTTTCTGTCACCAAAATGTGAGGAAAATGGGTTTTTTATGCCAAATTTTGAGGTTTGCAAAGGATTCTGGGTAACAGAACCTGGTCAGAGCCCCACAAGTCACCCCATCTTGGATTCCCCTAGGTCTCTAGTTTTCAATAATGCACAGGTTTGGTAGGTTTCCCTAGGTGCCGGCTGAGCTAGAGGCCAAAATCTACAGGTAGGCACTTTGCAAAAGACACCTCTGTTTTCTTTCAAAAAATGTGATGTGTGCACGTTGCGTTTTGGGGCATTTCCTGTCGCGGGCGCTAGGCCTACCCACACAAGTGAGGTATCATTTTTATCGGGAGACTTGGGGGAACGCTGGGTGGAAGGAAATTTGTGGCTCCTCTCTGATTCCAGAACTTTCTGTCACCAAAATGTGAGGAAAATGTGTTTTTTTAGCCAAATTTTGAGGTTTGCAAAGGATTCTGGGTAACAAAACCTGGTCAGAGCCCCACAAGTCACCCCATCTTGGATTCCCCTAGGTCTCTAATTTTCAAAAATGCACAGGTTTGGTAGGTTTCCCTAGGTGCCGGCTGAGCTAGAGGCTAAAATCTACAGGTAGGGACTTTGCAAAAAACACCTCTGTTTTCTTTCAAAAAATGTGATGTGTGCACGTTGCGTTTTGGGGCATTTCCTGTCACGGGCGCTACGCCTACCCACACAAGTGAGGTATCATTTTTATCGGGAGACTTGGGGGAACGCTGGGTGGAAGGAAATTTGTGGCTCCTCTCTGATTCCAGAACTTTCTGTCACCAAAATGTGAGGAAAATGTGTTTTTTATGCCAAATTTTGAGGTTTGCAAAGGATTCTGGGTAACAAAACCTGGTCAGAGCCCCACAAGTCTCCCCATCTTGGATTCCCCTAGGTCTCTAGTTTTCAATAATGCACAGGTTTGGTAGGTTTCCCTAGGTGCCGGCTGAGCTAGAGGCCAAAATCTACAGGTAGGCACTTTGCAAAAAACACCTCTGTTTTCTTTCAAAAAATGTGATGTGTGCACGTTGCGTTTTGGGGCATTTCCTGTCGCGGGCGCTAGGCCTACCCACACAAGTGAGGTATCATTTTTATCTGGAGACTTGGGGGAAAGCTGGGTGGAAGGAAATTTGCGGCTCCTCTATGATTCCAGAACTTTCTGTCACCAAAATGTGAGGAAAATGTGTTTTTTTAGCCAAATTTTGAGGTTTGCAAAGGATTCTGGGTAACAAAACCTGGTCAGAGCCCCACAAGTCACCCCATCTTGGATTCCCCTAGGTCTCTAATTTTAAAAAATGCACAGGTTTGGTAGGTTTCCCTAGGTGCCGGCTGAGCTAGAGGCCAAAATCTACAGGTAGGCACTTTGCAAAAAACACCTCTGTTTTCTTTCAAAAAATGTGATGTGTGATCGTTGCGTTTTGGGGCATTTCCTGTCGCTTGCGCTAGGCCTACCCACACAAGTGAGGTATCATTTTTATCGGTAGACTTGGGGGAACGCTGGGTGGAAGGAAATTTGTGGCTCCTCTCTGATTCCAGAACTTTCTGTCACCGAAATGTGAGGAAAATGTGTTTTTTTAGCCAAATTTTGAGGTTTGCAAAGGATTCTGGGTAACAGAACCTGGTCAGAGCCCCACAAGTCACCCCATCTTGGATTCCCCTAGGTCTTTAGTTGTAAAAAATGCACAGGTTTGGTAGGTTTCCCTAGGTGCCGGCTGAGCTATAGGCCAAAATCTACAGGTAGGCACTTTGCAAAAAACACCTCTGTTTTCTTTCAAAAAATGTGATGTGTGCACGTTGCATTTTGGGGCAATTCCTGTCGCGGGCGCTAGGCCTACCCACACAAGTGAGGTATCATTTTTATCGGGAGACTTGGGGGAACGCTGGGTGGAAGGAAATTTGTGGCTCCTCTCTGATTCCAGAACTTTCTGTCACCAGAATGTGAGGAAAATGTGTTTTTTTAGCCAAATTTTGAGGTTTGCAAAGGATTCTGGGTAACAGAACCTGGGCAGAGCCCCACAAGTCACCCCATCTTGGATTCCCCTAGGTCTCTAGTTTTCAGAAATGCACAGGTTTGGCAGGTTTCCCTAGGTGCCGGCTGAGCTAGAGGCCAAAATCTGCAGGTAGGCACTTTTAGAAAAACAGCTCTGTTTTCTTTAAAAAAATGTGATGTGTGCACGTTGCGTTTTGGGGCATTTCCTGTCGCGGGCGCTAGGCCTACCCACACAAGTGAGGTATAATTTTGATCGGGAGACTTGGGGGAACGCTGGGTGGAAGGACATTTGTGGCTCCTCTCTGATTCCAGAACTTTCTGTCACCAAAATGTGAGGAAAATGGGTTTTTTATGCCAAATTTTGAGGTTTGCAAAGGATTCTGGGTAACAGAACCTGGTCAGAGCCCCACAAGTCACCCCATCTTGGATTCCCCTAGGTCTCTAGTTTTCAATAATGCACAGGTTTGGTAGGTTTCCCTAGGTGCCGGCTGAGCTAGAGGCCAAAATCTACAGGTAGGCACTTTGCAAAAGACACCTCTGTTTTCTTTCAAAAAATGTGATGTGTGCACGTTGCGTTTTGGGGCATTTCCTGTCGCGGGCGCTAGGCCTACCCACACAAGTGAGGTATCATTTTTATCGGGAGACTTGGGGGAACGCTGGGTGGAAGGAAATTTGTGGCTCCTCTCTGATTCCAGAACTTTCTGTCACCAAAATGTGAGGAAAATGTGTTTTTTTAGCCAAATTTTGAGGTTTGCAAAGGATTCTGGGTAACAAAACCTGGTCAGAGCCCCACAAGTCACCCCATCTTGGATTCCCCTAGGTCTCTAATTTTCAAAAATGCACAGGTTTGGTAGGTTTCCCTAGGTGCCGGCTGAGCTAGAGGCTAAAATCTACAGGTAGGGACTTTGCAAAAAACACCTCTGTTTTCTTTCAAAAAATGTGATGTGTGCACGTTGCGTTTTGGGGCATTTCCTGTCACGGGCGCTACGCCTACCCACACAAGTGAGGTATCATTTTTATCGGGAGACTTGGGGGAACGCTGGGTGGAAGGAAATTTGTGGCTCCTCTCTGATTCCAGAACTTTCTGTCACCAAAATGTGAGGAAAATGTGTTTTTTATGCCAAATTTTGAGGTTTGCAAAGGATTCTGGGTAACAAAACCTGGTCAGAGCCCCACAAGTCTCCCCATCTTGGATTCCCCTAGGTCTCTAGTTTTCAATAATGCACAGGTTTGGTAGGTTTCCCTAGGTGCCGGCTGAGCTAGAGGCCAAAATCTACAGGTAGGCACTTTGCAAAAAACACCTCTGTTTTCTTTCAAAAAATGTGATGAGCGCACGTTGTGTTTTGGGGCATTTCCTGTCGCGGGCGCTAGGCCTACCCACACAAGTGAGGTATAATTTTGATCGGGAGACTTGGGGGAACGCTGGGTGGAAGGACATTTGTGGCTCCTCTCTGATTCCAGAACTTTCTGTCACCAAAATGTGAGGAAAATGTGTTTTTTATGCCAAATTTTGAGGTTTGCAAAGGATTCTGGGTAACAGAACCTGGTCAGAGCCCCACAAGTCACCCCATCTTGGATTCCCCTAGGTCTCTAGTTTTCAATAATGCACAGGTTTGGTAGGTTTCCCTAGGTGCCGGCTGAGCTAGAGGCCAAAATCTACAGGTAGGCACTTTGCAAAAGACACCTCTGTTTTCTTTAAAAAAATGTGATGTGTGCACGTTGCGTTTTGGGGCATTTCCTGTCGCGGGCGCTAGGCCTACCCACACAAGTGAGGTATCATTTTTATCGGGAGACTTGGGGGAATGCTGGGTGGAAGGAAATTTGTGGCTCCTCTCTGATTCCAGAACTTTCTGTCACCAAAATGTGAGGAAAATGTGTTTTTTTAGCCAAATTTTGAGGTTTGCAAAGGATTCTGGGTAACAAAACCTGGTCAGAGCCCCACAAGTCACCCCATCTTGGATTCCCCTAGGTCTCTAATTTTCAAAAATGCACAGGTTTGGTAGGTTTCCCTAGGTGCCGGCTGAGCTAGAGGCTAAAATCTACAGGTAGGGACTTTGCAAAAAACACCTCTGTTTTCTTTCAAAAAATGTGATGTGTGCACGTTGCGTTTTGGGGCATTTCCTGTCACGGGCGCTAGGCCTACCCACACAAGTGAGGTATCATTTTTATCGGGAGACTTGGGGGAACGCTGGGTGGAAGGAAATTTGTGGCTCCTCTCTGATTCCAGAACTTTCTGTCACCAAAATGTGAGGAAAATGTGTTTTTTATGCCAAATTTTGAGGTTTGCAAAGGATTCTGGGTAACAAAACCTGGTCAGAGCCCCACAAGTCTCCCCATCTTGGATTCCCCTAGGTCTCTAGTTTTCAATAATGCACAGGTTTGGTAGGTTTCCCTAGGTGCCGGCTGAGCTAGAGGCCAAAATCTACAGGTAGGCACTTTGCAAAAAACACCTCTGTTTTCTTTCAAAAAATGTGATGAGTGCACGTTGCGTTTTGGGGCATTTCCTGTCGCGGGCGCTAGGCCTACCCACACAAGTGAGGTATAATTTTGATCGGGAGACTTGGGGGAACGCTGGGTGGAAGGACATTTGTGGCTCCTCTCTGATTCCAGAACTTTCTGTCACCAAAATGTGAGGAAAATGTGTTTTTTATGCCAAATTTTGAGGTTTGCAAAGGATTCTGGGTAACAGAACCTGGTCAGAGCCCCACAAGTCACCCCATCTTGGATTCCCCTAGGTCTCTAGTTTTCAATAATGCACAGGTTTGGTAGGTTTCCCTAGGTGCCGGCTGAGCTAGAGGCCAAAATCTACAGGTAGGCACTTTGCAAAAGACACCTCTGTTTTCTTTAAAAAAATGTGATGTGTGCACGTTGCGTTTTGGGGCATTTCCTGTCGCGGGCGCTAGGCCTACCCACACAAGTGAGGTATCATTTTTATCGGGAGACTTGGGGGAATGCTGGGTGGAAGGAAATTTGTGGCTCCTCTCTGATTCCAGAACTTTCTGTCACCAAAATGTGAGGAAAATGTGTTTTTTTAGCCAAATTTTGAGGTTTGCAAAGGATTCTGGGTAACAAAACCTGGTCAGAGCCCCACAAGTCACCCCATCTTGGATTCCCCTAGGTCTCTAATTTTCAAAAATGCACAGGTTTGGTAGGTTTCCCTCGGTGCCGGCTGAGCTAGAGGCTAAAATCTACAGGTAGGGACTTTGCAAAAAACACCTCTGTTTTCTTTCAAAAAATGTGATGTGTGCACGTTGCGTTTTGGGGCATTTCCTGTCACGGGCGCTAGGCCTACCCACACAAGTGAGGTATCATTTTTATCGGGAGACTTGGGGGAACGCTGGGTGGAAGGAAATTTGTGGCTCCTCTCTGATTCCAGAACTTTCTGTCACCAAAATGTGAGGAAAATGTGTTTTTTATGCCAAATTTTGAGGTTTGCAAAGGATTCTGGGTAACAAAACCTGGTCAGAGCCCCACAAGTCTCCCCATCTTGGATTCCCCTAGGTCTCTAGTTTTCAATAATGCACAGGTTTGGTAGGTTTCCCTAGGTGCCGGCTGAGCTAGAGGCCAAAATCTACAGGTAGGCACTTTGCAAAAGACACCTCTGTTTTCTTTCAAAAAATGTGATGTGTGCACGTTGCGTTTTGGGGCATTTCCTGTCGCGGGCGCTAGGCCTACCCACACAAGAGAGGTATCATTTTTATCGGGAGACTTGGGGGAACGCTGGGTGGAAGGAAATTTGTAGCTCCTCTCTGATTCCAGAACTTTCTGTCACCAAAATATGAGGAAAATGTGTTTTTTTAGCCAAATTTTGAGGTTTGCAAAGGATTCTGGGTAACAAAACCTGGTCAGAGCCCCACAAGTCACCGCATCTTGGATTCCCCTTGGTCTCTAATTTTCAAAAATGCACAGGTTTGGTAGGTTTCCCTAGGTGCCGGCTGAGCTAGAGGCTAAAATCTACAGGTAGGGACTTTGCAAAAAACACCTCTGTTTTCTTTCAAAAAATGTGATGTGTGCACGTTGCGTTTTGGGGCATTTCCTGTCACGGGCGCTAGGCCTACCCACACAAGTGAGGTATCATTTTTATCGGGAGACTTGGGGGAACGCTGGGTGGAAGGAAATTTGTGGCTCCTCTCTGATTCCAGAACTTTCTGTCACCAAAATGTGAGGAAAATGTGTTTTTTATGCCAAATTTTGAGGTTTGCAAAGGATTCTGGGTAACAAAACCTGGTCAGAGCCCCACAAGTCTCCCCATCTTGGATTCCCCTAGGTCTCTAGTTTTCAATAATGCACAGGTTTGGTAGGTTTCCCTAGGTGCCGGCTGAGCTAGAGGCCAAAATCTACACGTAGGCACTTTGCAAAAAACACCTCTGTTTTCTTTCAAAAAATGTGATGAGTGCACGTTGCGTTTTGGGGCATTTCCTGTCGCGGGCGCTAGGCCTACCCACACAAGTGAGGTATCATTTTTATCGGGAGACTTGGGGGAACGCTGGGTGGAAGGAAATTTGTGGCTCCTCTCTGATTCCAGAACTTTCTGTCACCAAAATGTGAGGAAAATGTGTTTTTTATGCCAAATTTTGAGGTTTGCAAAGGATTCTGGGTAACAAAACCTGGTCAGAGCCCCACAAGTCTCCCCATCTTGGATTCCCCTAGGTCTCTAGTTTTCAATAATGCACAGGTTTGGTAGGTTTCCCTAGGTGCCGGCTGAGCTAGAGGCCAAAATCTACAGGTAGGCACTTTGCAAAAAACACCTCTGTTTTCTTTAAAAAAATGTGATGTGTGCACGTTGCGTTTTGGGGCATTTCCTGTCGCGGGCGCTAGGCCTACCCACACAAGTGAGGTATCATTTTTATCGGGAGACTTGGGGGAATGCTGGGTGGAAGGAAATTTGTGGCTCCTCTCTGATTCCAGAACTTTCTGTCACCAAAATGTGAGGAAAATGTGTTTTTTTAGCCAAATTTTGAGGTTTGCAAAGGATTCTGGGTAACAGAACCTGGTCAGAGCCCCACAAGTCACCCCATCTTGGATTCCCCTAGGTCTTTAGTTGTAAAAAATGCACAGGTTTGGTTGGTTTCCCTAGGTGCCGGCTGAGCTATAGGCCAAAATCTACAGGTAGGCACTTTGCAAAAAACACCTCTGTTTTCTTTCAAAAAATGTGATGTGTGCACGTTGCATTTTGGGGCAATTCCTGTCGCGGGCGCTAGGCCTACCCACACAAGTGAGGTATCATTTTTATCGGGAGACTTGGGGGAACGCTGGGTGGAAGGAAATTTGTGGCTCCTCTCTGATTCCAGAACTTTCTGTCACCAGAATGTGAGGAAAATGTGTTTTTTTAGCCAAATTTTGAGGTTTGCAAAGGATTCTGGGTAACAGAACCTGGGCAGAGCCCCACAAGTCACCCCATCTTGGATTCCCCTAGGTCTCTAGTTTTCAGAAATGCACAGGTTTGGCAGGTTTCCCTAGGTGCCGGCTGAGCTAGAGGCCAAAATCTGCAGGTAGGCACTTTTAGAAAAACAGCTCTGTTTTGTTTAAAAAAATGTGATGTGTGCACGTTGCGTTTTGGGGCATTTCCTGTCGCGGGCGCTAGGCCTACCCACACAAGTGAGGTATAATTTTGATCGGGAGACTTGGGGGAACGCTGGGTGGAAGGACATTTTTGGCTCCTCTCTGATTCCAGAACTTTCTGTCACCAAAATGTGAGGAAAATGTGTTTTTTATGCCAAATTTTGAGGTTTGCAAAGGATTCTGGGTAACAGAACCTGGTCAGAGCCCCACAAGTCACCCCATCTTGGATTCCCCTAGGTCTCTTGTTTTCAATAATGCACAGGTTTGGTAGGTTTCCCTAGGTGCCGGCTGAGCTAGAGGCCAAAATCTACAGGTAGGCACTTTGCAAAAAACACCTCTGTTTTCTTTAAAAAAATGAGATGTGTGCACGTTGCGTTTTGGGGCATTTCCTGTCGCGGGCGCTAGGCCTACCCACACAAGTGAGGTATCATTTTTATCGGGAGACTTGGGGGAAAGCTGGGTGGAAGGAAATTTGTGGCTCCTCTCTTATTCCAGAACTTTCTGTCACCAAAATGTGAGGAAAATGTGTTTTTTTAGCCAATTTTGAGGTTTGCAAAGGATTCTGGGTAACAAAACCTGGTCAGAGCCCTACAAGTCACCCCATCTTGGATTCCCCTAGGTCTCTAATTTTCAAAAATGCACAGGTTTGGTAGGTTTCCCTAGGTGCCGGCTGAGCTAGAGGCCAAAATCTACAGGTAGGGACTTTGCAAAAAACACCTCTGTTTTCTTTCAAAAAATGTGATGTGTGCACGTTGCGTTTTGGGGCATTTCCTGTCGCGGGCGCTAGGCCTACCCACACAAGTGAGGTATAATTTTGATCGGGAGACTTGGGGGAACGCTGGGTGGAAGGACATTTGTGGCTCCTCTCTGATTCCAGAACTTTCTGTCACCAAAATGTGAGGAAAATGTGTTTTTCTAGCCAAATTTTGAGGTTTGCAAAGGATTCTGGGTAACAAAACCTGGTCAGAGCCCCACAAGTCACCCCATCTTGGATTCCCCTAGGTCTCTAATTTTCAAAAATGCACAGGTTTGGTAGGTTTCCCTAGGTGCCGGCTGAGCTAGAGGCCAAAATCTACAGGTAGGCACTTTGCAAAAAACACCTCTGTTTTCTTTAAAAAAATGTGATGTGTGCACGTTGCGTTTTGGGGCATTTCCTGTCGCGGGCGTTAGGCCTACCCACACAAGTGAGGTATCATTTTTATCGGGAGACTTGGGGGAACGCTGGGTGGAAGGAAATTTGTGGCTCCTCTCTGATTCCAGAACTTTCTGTCACCAAAATGTGAGGAAAATGTGTTTTTCTAGCCAAATTTTGAGGTTTGCAAAGGATTCTGGGTAACAAAACCTGGTCAGAGCCCCACAAGTCACCCCATCTTGGATTCCCCTAGGTCTCTAATTTTCAAAAATGCACAGGTTTGGTAGGTTTCCCTAGGTGCCGGCTGAGCTAGAGGCCAAAATCTACAGGTAGGCACTTTGCAAAAAACACCTCTGTTTTCTTTCAAAAAATGTGATGTGTGCACGTTGCATTTTGGGGCAATTCCTGTCGCGGGCGCTACGCCTACCCACACAAGTGAGGTATCATTTTTATCGGGAGACTTGGGGGAACGCTGGGTGGAAGGAAATTTGTGGCTCCTCTCTGATTCCAGAACTTTCTGTCATCAGAATGTGAGGAAAATGTGTTTTTTTAGCCAAATTTTGAGGTTTGCAAAGGATTCTGGGTAACAAAACCTGGTCAGAGCCCCACAAGTCACCCCATCTTGGATTCCCCTAGGTCTCTAGTTTTCAGAAATGCACAGGTTTGGTAGGTTTCCCTAGGTGCCGGCTGAGCTAGAGGCCAAAATCTGCAGGTAGGCACTTTTAGAAAAACAGCTCTGTTTTCTTTAAAAAAATGTGATGTGTGCACGTTGCGTTTTGGGGCATTTCCTGTCGCTGGCGCTAGGCCTACCCACACAAGTGAGGTATAATTTTGATCGGGAGACTTGGGGGAACGCTGGGTGGAAGGACATTTGTGGCTCCTCTCTGATTCCAGAACTTTCTGTCACCAAAATGTGAGGAAAATGTGTTTTTTATGCCAAATTTTGAGGTTTGCAAAGGATTCTGGGTAACAGAACCTGGTCAGAGCCCCACAAGTCACCCCATCTTGGATTCCCCTAGGTCTCTTGTTTTCAATAATGCACAGGTTTGGTAGGTTTCCCTAGGTGCCGGCTGAGCTAGAGGCCAAAATCTACAGGTAGGCACTTTGCAAAAAACACCTCTGTTTTCTTTAAAAAAATGTGATGTGTGCACGTTGCGTTTTGGGGCATTTCCTGTCGCGGGCGCTAGGCCTACCCACACAAGTGAGGTATCATTTTTATCGGGAGACTTGGGGGAAAGCTGGGTGGAAGGAAATTTGTGGCTCCTCTCTTATTCCAGAACTTTTTGTCACCAAAATGTGAGGAAAATGTGTGTTTTTAGCCAATTTTGAGGTTTGCAAAGGATTCTGGGTAACAAAACCTGGTCAGAGCCCCACAAGTCACCCCATCTTGGATTCCCCTAGGTCTCTAATTTTAAAAAATGCACAGGTTTGGTAGGTTTCCCTAGGTGCCGGCTGAGCTAGAGGCCAAAATCTACAGGTAGGGACTTTGCAAAAAACACCTCTGTTTTCTTTCAAAAAATGTGATGTGTGCACGTTGCGTTTTGGGGCATTTCCTGTTGCGGGCGCTAGGCCTACCCACACAAGTGTGGTATAATTTTGATCGGGAGACTTGGGGGAACGCTGGGTGGAAGGACATTTGTGGCTCCTCTCTGATTCCAGAACTTTCTGTCACCAAAATGTGAGGAAAATGTGTTTTTTATGCCAAATTTTGAGGTTTGCAAAGGATTCTGGGTAACCGAACCTGGTCAGAGCCCCACAAGTCACCCCATCTTGGATTCCCCTAGGTCTCTAGTTTTCAATAATGCACAGGTTTGGTAGGTTTCCCTAGGTGCCGGCTGAGCTAGAGACCAAAATCTACAGGTAGGGACTTTGCAAAAAACACCTCTGTTTTCTTTCAAAAAATGTGATGTGTGCACGTTGCGTTTTGGGGCATTTCCTGTCACGGGCGCTAGGCCGACCCACACAAGTGAGGTATCATTTTTATCGGGAGACTTGGGGGAACGCTGGGTGGAAGGAAATTTGTGGCTCCTCTCTGATTCCAGAACTTTCTGTCACCAAAATGTGAGGAAAATGTGTTTTTTATGCCAAATTTTGAGGTTTGCAAAGGATTCTGGGTAACAAAACCTGGTCAGAGCCCCACAAGTCTCCCCATCTTGGATTCCCCTAGGTCTCTAGTTTTCAATAATGCACAGGTTATGTAGGTTTCCCTAGGTGCCGGCTGAGCTAGAGGCCAAAATCTACAGGTAGGCACTTTGCAAAAAACACCTCTGTTTTCTTTCAAAAAATGTGATGTGTGCACGTTGCGTTTTGGGGAATTTCCTGTCGCGGGCGCTAGGCCTACCCACACAAGTGAGGTATCATTTTTATCGGGAGACTTGGGGGAACGCTGGGTGGAAGGAAATTTGTGGCTCCTCTCTGATTCCAGAACTTTCTGTCACCAAAATGTGAGGAAAATGTGTTTTTTATGCCAAATTTTGAGGTTTGCAAAGGATTCTGGGTAACAAAACCTGGTCAGAGCCCCACAAGTCACCCCATCTTGGATTCCCCTAGGTCTCTAATTTTCAAAAATGCACAGGTTTGGTAGGTTTCCCTAGGTGCTGGCTGAGCTAGAGGACAAAATCTAAACGTAGGCACTTTGCAAAAAACACCTCTGTTTTCTTTCAAAAAATGTGATGTGTGCACGTTGCGTTTTGGGGCATTTCCTGTCGCGGGCGCTAGGCCTACCCACACAAGTGAGGTATAATTTTGATCGGGAGACTTGGGGGAACGCTGGGTGGAAGGACATTTGTGGCTCCTCTCTGATTCCAGAACTTTCTGTCACCAAAATGTGAGGAAAATGTGTTTTTTATGCCAAATTTTGAGGTTTGCAAAGGATTCTGGGTAACAGAACCTGGTCAGAGCCCCACAAGTCACCCATCTTGGATTCCCCTAGGTCTCTAGTTTTCAATAATGCACAGGTTTGGTAGGTTTCCCTAGGTGCCGGCTGAGCTAGAGGCCAAAATCTACAGGTAGGCACTTTGCAAAAAACACCTCTGTTTTCTTTCAAAAAATGTGATGTGTGCACGTTGCGTTTTGGGGCATTTCCTGTCGCGGGCGCTAGGCCTACCCACACAAGTGAGGTATCATTTTTATCGGGAGACTTGGGGGAACGCTGGGTGGAAGGAAATTTGTGGCTCCTCTCTGATTCCAGAACTTTCTGTCACCAAAATGTGAGGAAAATGTGTTTTTTTAGCCAAATTTTGAGGTTTGCAAAGGATTCTGGGTAACAAAACCTGGTCAGAGCCCCACAAGTCACCCCATCTTGGATTCCCCTAGGTCTCTAATTTTCAAAAATGCACAGGTTTGGTAGGTTTCCCTAGGTGCCGGCTGAGCTAGAGGCCAAAATCTACAGGTAGGGACTTTGCAAAAAACACCTCTGTTTTCTTTAAAAAAATATGATGTGTGCACGTTGCGTTTTGGGGCATTTCCTGTCACGGGCGCTAGGCCTACCCACACAAGTGAGGTATCATTTTTATCGGGAGACTTGGGGGAACGCTGGGTGGAAGGAAATTTGTGGCTCATCTCTGATTCCAGAACTTTCTGTCACCAAAATGTGAGGAAAATGTGTTTTTTATGCCAAATGTTGAGGTTTGCAAAGGATTCTGGGTAACAGAACCTGGTCAGAGCCCCACAAGTAACCCCATCTTGGATTCCCCTACGTCTCTAGTTTTCAATAATGCACAGGTTTGGTAGGTTTCCCTAGGTGCCGGCTGAGCTAGAGGCCAAAATCTACAGGTAGGCACTTTGCAAAAAACACCTCTGTTTTCTTTAAAAAAATGTGATGTGTGCACGTTGCATTTTGGGGCAATTCCTGTCGCGGGCGCTAGGCCTACCCACACAAGTGAGGTATCATTTTTATCGGGAAACTTGGGGGAACGCTGGGTGGAAGGAAATTTGTGGCTCCTCTCTGATTCCAGAACTTTCTGTCACCAGAATGTGAGGAAAATGTGTTTTTTTAGCCAAATTTTGAGGTTTGCAAAGGATTCTGGGTAACAGAACCTGGGCAGAGCCCCACAAGTCACCCCATCTTGGATTCCCCTAGGTCTCTAGTTTTCAGAAATGCACAGGTTTGGCAGGTTTCCCTAGGTGCCGGCTGAGCTAGAGGCCAAAATCTGCAGGTAGGCACTTTTAGAAAAACAGCTCTGTTTTCTTTAAAAAAATGTGATGTGTGCACGTTGCGTTTTGGGGCATTTCCTGTCGCGGGCGCTAGGCCTACCCACACAAGTGAGGTATAATTTTGATCGGGAGACTTGGGGGAACGCTGGGTGGAAGGACATTTGTGGCTCCTCTCTGATTCCAGAACTTTCTGTCACCAAAATGTGAGGAAAATGTGTTTTTTATGCCAAATTTTGAGGTTTGCAAAGGATTCTGGGTAACAGAACCTGGTCAGAGCCCCACAAGTCACCCCATCTTGGATTCCCCTAGGTCTCTTGTTTTTAATAATGCACAGGTTTGGTAGGTTTCCCTAGGTGCCGGCTGAGCTAGAGGCCAAAATCTACAGGTAGGCACTTTGCAAAAAACACCTCTGTTTTCTTTAAAAAAATGTGATGTGTGCACGTTGCGTTTTGGGGCATTTCCTGTCGCGGGCGCTAAGCCTACCCACACAAGTGAGGTATCATTTTTATCGGGAGACTTGGGGGAAAGCTGGGTGGAAGGAAATTTGTGGCTCCTCTCTTATTCCAGAACTTTCTGTCACCAAAATGTGAGGAAAATGTGTTTTTTTAGCCAAATTTTGAGGTTTGCAAAGGATTCTGGGTAACAAAACCTGGTCAGAGCCCCACAAGTCACCCCATCTTGGATTCCCCTAGGTCTCTAATTTTCAAAAATGCACAGGTTTGGGAGGTTTCCCTAGGTGCCGGCTGAGCTAGAGGCCAAAATCTACAGGTAGGGACTTTGCAAAAAACACCTCTGTTTTCTTTAAAAAAATGTGATGTGTGCACGTTGCGTTTTGGGGCATTTCCTGTCGCGGGCGCTAGGCCTACCCAAACAAGTGAGGTATAATTTTGATCGGGAGACTTGGGGGAACGCTGGGTGGAAGGACATTTGTGGCTCCTCTCTGATTCCAGAACTTTCTGTCACCAAAATGTGAGGAAAATGTGTTTTTTATGCCAAATTTTGAGGTTTGCAAAGGATTCTGGGTAACCGAACCTGGTCAGAGCCCCACAAGTCACCCCATCTTGGATTCCCCTAGGTCTCTAGTTTTCAATAATGCACAGGTTTGGTAGGTTTCCCTAGGTGCCGGCTGAGCTAGAGGCCAAAATCTACAGGTAGGCACTTTGCAAAAAACACCTCTGTTTTCTTTCAAAAAATGTGATGTGTGCACGTTGCGTTTTGGGGCATTTCCTGTCCCGGGCGCTAGGCCTACCCACACAAGTGAGGTATCATTTTTATCGGGAGACTTGGGGGAACGCTGGGTGGAAGGAAATTTGTGGCTCCTCTCTGATTCCAGAACTTTCTGTCACCAAAATGTGAGGAAAATGTGTTTTTTATGCCAAATTTTGAGGTTTGCAAAGGATTCTGGGTAACAGAACCTGGTCAGAGCCCCACAAGTCACCCATCTTGGATTCCCCTAGGTCTCTAGTTTTCAATAATGCACAGGTTTGGTAGGTTTCCCTAGGTGCCGGCTGAGCTAGAGGCCAAAATCTACAGGTAGGCACTTTGCAAAAAACACCTCTGTTTTCTTTCAAAAAATGTGATGTGTGCACGTTGCGTTTTGGGGCATTTCCTGTCGCGGGCGCTAGGCCTACCCACACAAGTGAGGTATCATTTTTATCGGGAGACTTGGGGGAACGCTGGGTGGAAGGAAATTTGTGGCTCCTCTCTGATTCCAGAACTTTCTGTCACCAAAATGTGAGGAAAATGTGTTTTTTTAGCCAAATTTTGAGGTTTGCAAAGGATTCTGGGTAACAAAACCTGGTCAGAGCCCCACAAGTCACCCCATCTTGGATTCCCCTAGGTCTCTAATTTTCAAAAATGCACAGGTTTGGTAGGTTTCCCTAGGTGCCGGCTGAGCTAGAGGCCAAAATCTACAGGTAGGGACTTTGCAAAAAACACCTCTGTTTTCTTTAAAAAAATGTGATGTGTGCACGTTGCGTTTTGGGGCATTTCCTGTCACGGGCGCTAGGCCTACCCACACAAGTGAGGTATCATTTTTATCGGGAGACTTGGGGGAACGCTGGGTGGAAGGAAATTTGTGGCTCATCTCTGATTCCAGAACTTTCTGTCACCAAAATGTGAGGAAAATGTGTTTTTTATGCCAAATGTTGAGGTTTGCAAAGGATTCTGGGTAACAGAACCTGGTCAGAGCCCCACAAGTAACCCCATCTTGGATTCCCCTACGTCTCTAGTTTTCAATAATGCACAGGTTTGGTAGGTTTCCCTAGGTGCCGGCTGAGCTAGAGGCCAAAATCTACAGGTAGGCACTTTGCAAAAAACACCTCTGTTTTCTTTAAAAAAATGTGATGTGTGCACGTTGCATTTTGGGGCAATTCCTGTCGCGGGCGCTAGGCCTACCCACACAAGTGAGGTATCATTTTTATCGGGAGACTTGGGGGAACGCTGGGTGGAAGGAAATTTGTGGCTCCTCTCTGATTCCAGAACTTTCTGTCACCAGAATGTGAGGAAAATGTGTTTTTTTAGCCAAATTTTGAGGTTTGCAAAGGATTCTGGGTAACAGAACCTGGGCAGAGCCCCACAAGTCACCCCATCTTGGATTCCCCTAGGTCTCTAGTTTTCAGAAATGCACAGGTTTGGCAGGTTTCCCTAGGTGCCGGCTGAGCTAGAGGCCAAAATCTGCAGGTAGGCACTTTTAGAAAAACAGCTCTGTTTTCTTTAAAAAAATGTGATGTGTGCACGTTGCGTTTTGGGGCATTTCCTGTCGCGGGCGCTAGGCCTACCCACACAAGTGAGGTATAATTTTGATCGGGAGACTTGGGGGAACGCTGGGTGGAAGGACATTTGTGGCTCCTCTCTGATTCCAGAACTTTCTGTCACCAAAATGTGAGGAAAATGTGTTTTTTATGCCAAATTTTGAGGTTTGCAAAGGATTCTGGGTAACAGAACCTGGTCAGAGCCCCACAAGTCACCCCATCTTGGATTCCCCTAGGTCTCTTGTTTTTAATAATGCACAGGTTTGGTAGGTTTCCCTAGGTGCCGGCTGAGCTAGAGGCCAAAATCTACAGGTAGGCACTTTGCAAAAAACACCTCTGTTTTCTTTCAAAAAATGTGATGTGTGCACGTTGCGTTTTGGGGCATTTCCTGTCGCGGGCGCTAGGCCTTACCACACAAGTGAGGTATCATTTTTATCGGGAGACTTGGGGGAACGCTGGGTGGAAGGAAATTTGTGGCTCCTCTCTGATTCCAGAACTTTCTGTCACCAAAATGTTAGGAAAATGTGTTTTTTTAGCCAAATTTTGAGGTTTGCAAAGGATTCTGGGTAACAAAACGTGGTCAGAGCCCCACAAGTCACCCCATCTTGGATTCCCCTAGGTCTCTAATTTTCAAAAATGCACAGGTTTGGTAGGTTTCCCTAGGTGCCGGCTGAGCTAGAGGCCAAAATCTACAGGTAGGGACTTTGCAAAAAACACCTCTGTTTTCTTTCAAAAAATGTGATGTGTGCACGTTGCGTTTTGGGGCATTTCCTGTCACGGGCGCTAGGCCTACCCACACAAGTGAGGTATTATTTTTATCGGGAGACTTGGGGGAACGCTGGGTGCAAGGAAATTTGTGGCTCCTCTCTGATTCCAGAACTTTCTGTCACCAAAATGTGAGGAAAATGTGTTTTTTATGCCAAATTTTGAGGTTTGCAAAGGATTCTGGGTAACAAAACCTGGTCAGAGCCCCACAAGTCTTCCCATCTTGGATTCCCCTAGGTCTCTAGTTTTCAATAATGCACAGGTTTGGTAGGTTTCCCTAGGTGCCGGCTGAGCTAGAGGCCAAAATCTACAGGTAGGCACTTTGCAAAAAACACCTCTGTTTTCTTTCAAAAAATGTGATGTGTGCACGTTGCGTTTTGGGGAATTTCCTGTCGCGGGCGCTAGGCCTACCCACACAAGTGAGGTATCATTTTTATCGGGAGACTTGGGGGAACGCTGGGTGGAAGGAAATTTGTGGCTCCTCTCTGATTCCAGAACTTTCTGTCACCAAAATGTGAGGAAAATGTGTTTTTTATGCCAAATTTTGAGGTTTGCAAAGGATTCTGGGTAACAAAACCTGGTCAGAGCCCCACAAGTCACCCCATCTTGGATTCCCCTAGGTCTCTAATTTTCAAAAATGCACAGGTTTGGTAGGTTTCCCTAGGTGCTGGCTGAGCTAGAGGACAAAATCTAAACGTAGGCACTTTGCAAAAAACACCTCTGTTTTCTTTCAAAAAATGTGATGTGTGCACGTTGCGTTTTGGGGCATTTCCTGTCGCGGGCGCTAGGCCTACCCACACAAGTGAGGTATAATTTTGATCGGGAGACTTGGGGGAACGCTGGGTGGAAGGACATTTGTGGCTCCTCTCTGATTCCAGAACTTTCTGTCACCAAAATGTGAGGAAAATGTGTTTTTTATGCCAAATTTTGAGGTTTGCAAAGGATTCTGGGTAACAGAACCTGGTCAGAGCCCCACAAGTCACCCATCTTGGATTCCCCTAGGTCTCTAGTTTTCAATAATGCACAGGTTTGGTAGGTTTCCCTAGGTGCCGGCTGAGCTAGAGGCCAAAATCTACAGGTAGGCACTTTGCAAAAAACACCTCTGTTTTCTTTCAAAAAATGTGATGTGTGCACGTTGCGTTTTGGGGCATTTCCTGTCGCGGGCGCTAGGCCTACCCACACAAGTGAGGTATCATTTTTATCGGGAGACTTGGGGGAACGCTGGGTGGAAGGAAATTTGTGGCTCCTCTCTGATTCCAGAACTTTCTGTCACCAAAATGTGAGGAAAATGTGTTTTTTTAGCCAAATTTTGAGGTTTGCAAAGGATTCTGGGTAACAAAACCTGGTCAGAGCCCCACAAGTCACCCCATCTTGGATTCCCCTAGGTCTCTAATTTTCAAAAATGCACAGGTTTGGTAGGTTTCCCTAGGTGGCGGCTGAGCTAGAGGCCAAAATCTACAGGTAGGGACTTTGCAAAAAACACCTCTGTTTTCTTTAAAAAAATGTGATGTGTGCACGTTGCGTTTTGGGGCATTTCCTGTCACGGGCGCTAGGCCTACCCACACAAGTGAGGTATCATTTTTATCGGGAGACTTGGGGGAACGCTGGGTGGAAGGAAATTTGTGGCTCATCTCTGATTCCAGAACTTTCTGTCACCAAAATGTGAGGAAAATGTGTTTTTTATGCCAAATGTTGAGGTTTGCAAAGGATTCTGGGTAACAGAACCTGGTCAGAGCCCCACAAGTAACCCCATCTTGGATTCCCCTACGTCTCTAGTTTTCAATAATGCACAGGTTTGGTAGGTTTCCCTAGGTGCCGGCTGAGCTAGAGGCCAAAATCTACAGGTAGGCACTTTGCAAAAAACACCTCTGTTTTCTTTAAAAAAATGTGATGTGTGCACGTTGCATTTTGGGGCAATTCCTGTCGCGGGCGCTAGGCCTACCCACACAAGTGAGGTATCATTTTTATCGGGAAACTTGGGGGAACGCTGGGTGGAAGGAAATTTGTGGCTCCTCTCTGATTCCAGAACTTTCTGTCACCAGAATGTGAGGAAAATGTGTTTTTTTAGCCAAATTTTGAGGTTTGCAAAGGATTCTGGGTAACAGAACCTGGGCAGAGCCCCACAAGTCACCCCATCTTGGATTCCCCTAGGTCTCTAGTTTTCAGAAATGCACAGGTTTGGCAGGTTTCCCTAGGTGCCGGCTGAGCTAGAGGCCAAAATCTGCAGGTAGGCACTTTTAGAAAAACAGCTCTGTTTTCTTTAAAAAAATGTGATGTGTGCACGTTGCGTTTTGGGGCATTTCCTGTCGCGGGCGCTAGGCCTACCCACACAAGTGAGGTATAATTTTGATCGGGAGACTTGGGGGAACGCTGGGTGGAAGGACATTTGTGGCTCCTCTCTGATTCCAGAACTTTCTGTCACCAAAATGTGAGGAAAATGTGTTTTTTATGCCAAATTTTGAGGTTTGCAAAGGATTCTGGGTAACAGAACCTGGTCAGAGCCCCACAAGTCACCCCATCTTTGATTCCCCTAGGTCTCTTGTTTTTAATAATGCACAGGTTTGGTAGGTTTCCCTAGGTGCCGGCTGAGCTAGAGGCCAAAATCTACAGGTAGGCACTTTGCAAAAAACACCTCTGTTTTCTTTAAAAAAATGTGATGTGTGCACGTTGCGTTTTGGGGCATTTCCTGTTGCGGGCGCTAGGCCTACCCACACAAGTGAGGTATCATTTTTATCCGGAGACTTGGGGGAAAGCTGGGTGGAAGGAAATTTGTGGCTCCTCTCTTATTCCAGAACTTTCTGTCACCAAAATGTGAGGAAAATGTGTTTTTTTAGCCAAATTTTGAGGTTTGCAAAGGATTCTGGGTAACAAAACCTGGTCAGAGCCCCACAAGTCACCCCATCTTGGATTCCCCTAGGTCTCTAATTTTCAAAAATGCACAGGTTTGGTAGGTTTCCCTAGGTGCCGGCTGAGCTAGAGGCCAAAATCTACAGGTAGGGACTTTGCAAAAAACACCTCTGTTTTCTTTAAAAAAATGTGATGTGTGCACGTTGCGTTTTGGGGCATTTCCTGTCGCGGGCGCTAGGCCTACCCAAACAAGTGAGGTATAATTTTGATCGGGAGACTTGGGGGAACGCTGGGTGGAAGGACATTTGTGGCTCCTCTCTGATTCCAGAACTTTCTGTCACCAAAATGTGAGGAAAATGTGTTTTTTATGCCAAATTTTGAGGTTTGCAAAGGATTCTGGGTAACCGAACCTGGTCAGAGCCCCACAAGTCACCCCATCTTGGATTCCCCTAGGTCTCTAGTTTTCAATAATGCACAGGTTTGGTAGGTTTCCCTAGGTGCCGGCTGAGCTAGAGGCCAAAATCTACAGGTAGGCACTTTGCAAAAAACACCTCTGTTTTCTTTCAAAAAATGTGATGTGTGCACGTTGCGTTTTGGGGCATTTCCTGTCGCGGGCGCTAGGCCTACCCACACAAGTGAGGTATCATTTTTATCGGGAGACTTGGGGGAACGCTGGGTGGAAGGAAATTTGTGGCTCCTCTCTGATTCCAGAACTTTCTGTCACCAAAATGTGAGGAAAATGTGTTTTTTATGCCAAATTTTGAGGTTTGCAAAGGATTCTGGGTAACAGAACCTGGTCAGAGCCCCACAAGTCACCCATCTTGGATTCCCCTAGGTCTCTAGTTTTCAATAATGCACAGGTTTGGTAGGTTTCCCTAGGTGCCGGCTGAGCTAGAGGCCAAAATCTACAGGTAGGCACTTTGCAAAAAACACCTCTGTTTTCTTTCAAAAAATGTGATGTGTGCACGTTGCGTTTTGGGGCATTTCCTGTCGCGGGCGCTAGGCCTACCCACACAAGTGAGGTATCATTTTTATCGGGAGACTTGGGGGAACGCTGGGTGGAAGGAAATTTGTGGCTCCTCTCTGATTCCAGAACTTTCTGTCACCAAAATGTGAGGAAAATGTGTTTTTTTAGCCAAATTTTGAGGTTTGCAAAGGATTCTGGGTAACAAAACCTGGTCAGAGCCCCACAAGTCACCCCATCTTGGATTCCCCTAGGTCTCTAATTTTCAAAAATGCACAGGTTTGGTAGGTTTCCCTAGGTGCCGGCTGAGCTAGAGGCCAAAATCTACAGGTAGGGACTTTGCAAAAAACACCTCTGTTTTCTTTAAAAAAATGTGATGTGTGCACGTTGCGTTTTGGGGCATTTCCTGTCACGGGCGCTAGGCCTACCCACACAAGTGAGGTATCATTTTTATCGGGAGACTTGGGGGAACGCTGGGTGGAAGGAAATTTGTGGCTCATCTCTGATTCCAGAACTTTCTGTCACCAAAATGTGAGGAAAATGTGTTTTTTATGCCAAATGTTGAGGTTTGCAAAGGATTCTGGGTAACAGAACCTGGTCAGAGCCCCACAAGTAACCCCATCTTGGATTCCCCTACGTCTCTAGTTTTCAATAATGCACAGGTTTGGTAGGTTTCCCTAGGTGCCGGCTGAGCTAGAGGCCAAAATCTACAGGTAGGCACTTTGCAAAAAACACCTCTGTTTTCTTTAAAAAAATGTGATGTGTGCACGTTGCATTTTGGGGCAATTCCTGTCGCGGGCGCTAGGCCTACCCACACAAGTGAGGTATCATTTTTATCGGGAGACTTGGGGGAACGCTGGGTGGAAGGAAATTTGTGGCTCCTCTCTGATTCCAGAACTTTCTGTCACCAGAATGTGAGGAAAATGTGTTTTTTTAGCCAAATTTTGAGGTTTGCAAAGGATTCTGGGTAACAGAACCTGGGCAGAGCCCCACAAGTCACCCCATCTTGGATTCCCCTAGGTCTCTAGTTTTCAGAAATGCACAGGTTTGGCAGGTTTCCCTAGGTGCCGGCTGAGCTAGAGGCCAAAATCTGCAGGTAGGCACTTTTAGAAAAACAGCTCTGTTTTCTTTAAAAAAATGTGATGTGTGCACGTTGCGTTTTGGGGCATTTCCTGTCGCGGGCGCTAGGCCTACCCACACAAGTGAGGTATAATTTTGATCGGGAGACTTGGGGGAACGCTGGGTGGAAGGACATTTGTGGCTCCTCTCTGATTCCAGAACTTTCTGTCACCAAAATGTGAGGAAAATGTGTTTTTTATGCCAAATTTTGAGGTTTGCAAAGGATTCTGGGTAACAGAACCTGGTCAGAGCCCCACAAGTCACCCCATCTTGGATTCCCCTAGGTCTCTTGTTTTTAATAATGCACAGGTTTGGTAGGTTTCCCTAGGTGCCGGCTGAGCTAGAGGCCAAAATCTACAGGTAGGCACTTTGCAAAAAACACCTCTGTTTTCTTTAAAAAAATGTGATGTGTGCACGTTGCGTTTTGGGGCATTTCCTGTCGCGGGCGCTAGGCCTACCCACACAAGTGAGGTATCATTTTTATCGGGAGACTTGGGGGAAAGCTGGGTGGAAGGAAATTTGTGGCTCCTCTCTTATTCCAGAACTTTCTGTCACCAAAATGTGAGGAAAATGTGTTTTTTTAGCCAAATTTTGAGGTTTGCAAAGGATTCTGGGTAACAAAACCTGGTCAGAGCCCCACAAGTCACCCCATCTTGGATTCCCCTAGGTCTCTAATTTTCAAAAATGCACAGGTTTGGTAGGTTTCCCTAGGTGCCGGCTGAGCTAGAGGCCAAAATCTACAGGTAGGGACTTTGCAAAAAACACCTCTGTTTTCTTTAAAAAAATGTGATGTGTGCACGTTGCGTTTTGGGGCATTTCCTGTCGCGGGCGCTAGGCCTACCCAAACAAGTGAGGTATAATTTTGATCGGGAGACTTGGGGGAACGCTGGGTGGAAGGACATTTGTGGCTCCTCTCTGATTCCAGAACTTTCTGTCACCAAAATGTGAGGAAAATGTGTTTTTTATGCCAAATTTTGAGGTTTGCAAAGGATTCTGGGTAACCGAACCTGGTCAGAGCCCCACAAGTCACCCCATCTTGGATTCCCCTAGGTCTCTAGTTTTCAATAATGCACAGGTTTGGTAGGTTTCCCTAGGTGCCGGCTGAGCTAGAGGCCAAAATCTACAGGTAGGCACTTTGCAAAAAACACCTCTGTTTTCTTTAAAAAAATGTGATGTGTGCACGTTGCGTTTTGGGGCATTTCCTGTCGCGGGCGCTAGGCCTACCCACACAAGTGAGGTATCATTTTTATCGGGAGACTTGGGGGAACGCTGGGTGGAAGGAAATTGTGGCTCCTCTCTAATTCCAGAACTTTCTGTCACCAAAATGTGAGGAAAATGTGTTTTTTATGCCGAATTTTGAGGTTTGCAAAGGATTCTGGGTAACAAAACCTGGTCAGAGCCCCACAAGTCACCCCATCTTGGATTCCCCTAGGTCTCAAATTTTCAAAAATGCACAGGTTTGGTAGGTTTCCCTAGGTGCCGGCTGAGCTAGAGGCCAAAATCTACAGGTAGGGACTTTGCAAAAAACACCTCTGTTTTCTTTAAAAAAATGTGATGTGTGCACGTTGCGTTTTGGGGCATTTCCTGTCACGGGCGCTAGGCCTACCCACACAAGTGAGGTATCATTTTTATAGGGAGACTTGGGGGAACGCTGGGTGGAAGGAAATTTGTGGCTCCTCTCTGATTCCAGAACTTTCTGTCACCAAAATGTGAGGAAAATGTGTTTTTTTAGGCCAAATTTTGAGGTTTGCAAAGGATTCTGGGTAACAAAACCTGGTCAGAGCCCCACAAGTCTCCCCATCTTGGATTCCCCTAGGTCTCTAGTTTTCAATAATGCACAGGTTTGGTAGGTTTCCCTAGGTGCCGGCTGAGCTAGAGGCCAAAATCTACAGGTAGGCACTTTGCAAAAAACACCTCTGTTTTCTTTCAAAAAATGTGATGTGTGCACGTTGCGTTTTGGGGCATTTCCTGTCGCGGGCGCTAGGCCTACCCACACAAGTGAGGTATCATTTTTATCGGGAGACTTGGGGGAACGCTGGGTGGAAGGAAATTTGTGGCTCCTCTCTGATTCCAGAACTTTCTGTCACCAAAATGTGAGGAAAATGTGTTTTTTATGCCAAATTTTGAGGTTTGCAAAGGATTCTGGGTAACAAAACCTGGTCAGAGCCCCACAAGTCACCCCATCTTGGATTCCCCTAGGTCTCTAATTTTCAAAAATGCACAGGTTTGGTAGGTTTCCCTAGGTGCTGGCTGAGCTAGAGGCCAAAATCTAAACGTAGGCACTTTGCAAAAAACACCTCTGTTTTCTTTCAAAAAATGTGATGTGTGCACATTGCGTTTTGGGGCATTTCCTGTCGCGGGCGCTAGGCCTACCCACACAAGTGAGGTATAATTTTTATCGGGAGACTTGGGGGAACGCTGGGTGGAAGGACATTTGTGGCTCCTCTCTGATTCCAGAACTTTCTGTCACCAAAATGTGAGGAAAATGGGTTTTTTATGCCAAATTTTGAGGTTTGCAAAGGATTCTGGGTAACAGAACCTGGTCAGAGCCCCACAAGTCACCCATCTTGGATTCCCCTAGGTCTCTAATTTTCAATAATGCACAGGTTTGGTAGGTTTCCCTAGGTGCCGGCTGAGCTAGAGGCCAAAATCTACAGGTAGGCACTTTGCAAAAAACACCTCTGTTTTCTTTCAAAAAATGTGATGTGTGCACGTTGCGTTTTGGGGCATTTCCTGTCGCGGGCGCTAGGCCTACCCACACAAGTGAGGTATCATTTTTATCGGGAGACTTGGGGGAACGCTGGGTGGAAGGAAATTTGTGGCTCCTCTCTGATTCCAGAACTTTCTGTCACCAAAATGTGAGGAAAATGTGTTTTTTTAGCCAAATTTTGAGGTTTGCAAAGGATTCTGGGTAACAAAACCTGGTCAGAGCCCCACAAGTCACCCCATCTTGGATTCCCCTAGGTCTCTAATTTTCAAAGATGCACAGGTTTGGTAGGTTTCCCTAGGTGCCGGCTGAGCTAGAGGCCAAAATCTACAGGTAGGGACTTTGCAAAAAACACCTCTGTTTTCTTTAAAAAAATGTGATGTGTGCACGTTGCGTTTTGGGGCATTTCCTGTCACGGGCGCTAGGCCTACCCACACAAGTGAGGTATCATTTTTATCGGGAGACTTGGGGGAACGCTGGGTGGAAGGAAATTTGTGGCTCCTCTCTGATTCCAGAACTTTCTGTCACCAAAATGTGAGGAAAATGTGTTTTTTATGCCAAATTTTGAGGTTTGCAAAGGATTCTGGGTAATAGAACCTGGTCAGAGCCCCACAAGTCACCCCATCTTGGATTCCCCTAGGTCTCTAGTTTTCAATAATGCACAGGTTTGGTAGGTTTCCCTAGGTGCCGGCTGAGCTAGAGGCCAAAATCTACAGGTAGGCACTTTGCAAAAAACACCTCTGTTTTCTTTAAAAAAATGTGATGTGTGCACGTTGCATTTTGGGGCAATTCCTGTCGCGGGCGCTAGGCCTACCCACACAAGTGAGGTATCATTTTTATCGGGAGACTTGGGGGAACGCTGGGTGGAAGGAAATTTGTGGCTCCTCTCTGATTCCAGAACTTTCTGTCACCAGAATGTGAGGAAAATGTGTTTTTTTAGCCAAATTTTGAGGTTTGCAAAGGATTCTGGGTAACAGAACCTGGGCAGAGCCCCACAAGTCACCCCATCTTGGATTCCCCTAGGTCTCTAGTTTTCAGAAATGCACAGGTTTGGCAGGTTTCCCTAGGTGCCGGCTGAGCTAGAGGCCAAAATCTGCTGGTAGGCACTTTTAGAAAAACAGCTCTGTTTTCTTTCAAAAAATGTGATGTGTGCACGTTGCGTTTTGGGGCATTTCCTGTCGCGGGCGCTAGGCCTACCCACACAAGTGAGGTATAATTTTGATCGGGAGACTTGGGGGAACGCTGGGTGGAAGGACATTTGTGGCTCCTCTCTGATTCCAGAACTTTCTGTCACCAAAATGTGAGGAAAATGTGTTTTTTATGCCAAATTTTGAGGTTTGCAAAGGATTCTGGGTAACAGAACCTGGTCAGAGCCCCACAAGTCACCCCATCTTGGATTCCCCTAGGTCTCTTGTTTTCAATAATGCACAGGTTTGGTAGGTTTCCCTAGGTGCCGGCTGAGCTAGAGGCCAAAATCTACAGGTAGGCACTTTGCAAAAAACACCTCTGTTTTCTTTAAAAAAATGTGATGTGTGCACGTTGCGTTTTGGGGCATTTCCTGTCGCGGGCGCTAGGCCTACCCACACAAGTGAGGTATCATTTTTATCGTGAGACTTGGGGGAAAGCTGGGTGGAAGGAAATTTGTGGCTCCTCTCTTATTCCAGAACTTTCTGTCACCAAAATGTGAGGAAAATGTGTTTTTTTAGCCAAATTTTGAGGTTTGCAAAGGATTCTGGGTAACAAAACCTGGTCAGAGCCCCACAAGTCACCCCATCTTGGATTCCCCTAGGTCTCTAATTTTAAAAAATGCACAGGTTTGGTAGGTTTCCCTAGGTGCCGGCTGAGCTAGAGGCCAAAATCTACAGTTAGGGACTTTGCAAAAAACACCTCTGTTTTCTTTCAAAAAATGTGATGTGTGCACGTTGCGTTTTGGGGCATTTCCTGTCACGGGCGCTAGGCCTACCCACACAAGTGAGGTATCATTTTTATCGGGAGACTTGGGGGAACGCTGGGTGGAAGGAAATTTGTGGCTCCTCTCTGATTCCAGAACTTTCTGTCACCAAAATGTGAGGAAAATGTGTTTTTTATGCCAAATTTTGAGGTTTGCAAAGGATTCTGGGTAACAAAACCTGGTCAGAGCCCCACAAGTCTCCCCATCGTGGATTCCCCTAGGTCTCTAGTTTTCAATAATGCACAGGTTTGGTAGGTTTCCCTAGGTACCGGCTGAGCTAGAGGCCAAAATCTACAGGTAGGCACTTTGCAAAAAACACCTCTGTTTTCTTTCAAAAAATGTGATGTGTGCACGTTGCGTTTTGGGGCATTTCCTGTCGCGGGCGCTAGGCCTACCCACACAAGTGAGGTATCATTTTTATCGGGAGACTTGGGGGAACGCTGGGTGGAAGGAAATTTGTGGCTCCTCTCTGATTCCAGAACTTTCTGTCACCAAAATGTGAGGAAAATGTGTTTTTTATGCCAAATTTTGAGGTTTGCAAAGGATTCTGGGTAACAAAACCTGGTCAGAGCCCCACAAGTCACCCCATCTTGGATTCCCCTAGGTCTCTAATTTTCAAAAATGCACAGGTTTGGTAGGTTTCCCTAGGTGCTGGCTGAGCTAGAGGCCAAAATCTAAACGTAGGCACTTTGCAAAAAACACCTCTGTTTTCTTTCAAAAAATGTGATGTGTGCACGTTGCGTTTTGGGGCATTTGCTGTCGCGGGCGCTAGGCCTACCCACACAAGTGAGGTATAATTTTGATCGGGAGACTTGGGGGAACGCTGGGTGGAAGGACATTTGTGGCTCCTCTCTGATTCCAGAACTTTCTGTCACCAAAATGTGAGGAAAATGTGTTTTTTATGCCAAATTTTGAGGTTTGCAAAGGATTCTGGGTAACAGAACCTGGTCAGAGCCCCACAAGTCACCCATCTTGGATTCCCCTAGGTCTCTAGTTTTCAATAATGCACAGGTTTGGTAGGTTTCCCTAGGTGCCGGCTGAGCTAGAGGCCAAAATCTACAGGTAGGCACTTTGCAAAAAACACCTCTGTTTTCTTTCAAAAAATGTGATGTGTGCACGTTGCGTTTTGGGGCATTTCCTGTCGCGGGCGCTAGGCCTACCCACACAAGTGAGGTATCATTTTTATCGGGAGACTTGGGGGAACGCTGGGTGGAAGGAAATTTGTGGCTCCTCTCTGATTCCAGAACTTTCTGTCACCAAAATGTTAGGAAAATGTGTTTTTTTAGCCAAATTTTGAGGTTTGCAAAGGATTCTGGGTAACAAAACGTGGTCAGAGCCCCACAAGTCACCCCATCTTGGATTCCCCTAGGTCTCTAATTTTCAAAAATGCACAGGTTTGGTAGGTTTCCCTAGGTGCCGGCTGAGCTAGAGGCCAAAATCTACAGGTAGGGACTTTGCAAAAAACACCTCTGTTTTCTTTCAAAAAATGTGATGTGTGCACGTTGCGTTTTGGGGCATTTCCTGTCACGGGCGCTAGGCCTACCCACACAAGTGAGGTATTATTTTTATCGGGAGACTTGGGGGAACGCTGGGTGGAAGGAAATTTGTGGCTCCTCTCTGATTCCAGAACTTTCTGTCACCAAAATGTGAGGAAAATGTGTTTTTTATGCCAAATTTTGAGGTTTGCAAAGGATTCTGGGTAACAGAACCTGGTCAGAGCCCCACAAGTCACCCCATCTTGGATTCCCCTAGGTCTCTAGTTTTCAATAATGCACAGGTTTGGTAGGTTTCCCTAGGTGCCGGCTGAGCTAGAGGCCAAAATCTACAGGGAAGCACTTTGCAAAAAACACCTCTGTTTTCTTTAAAAAAATGTGATGTGTGCACGTTGCATTTTGGGGCAATTCCTGTCGCGGGCGCTAGGCCTACCCACACAAGTGAGGTATCATTTTTATCGGGAGACTTAGGGGAACGCTGGGTGGAAGGAAATTTGTGGCTCCTCTCTGATTCCAGAACTTTCTGTCACCAGAATGTGAGGAAAATGTGTTTTTTTAGCCAAATTTTGAGGTTTGCAAAGGATTCTGGGTAACAGAACCTGGGCAGAGCCCCACAAGTCACCCCATCTTGGATTCCCCTAGGTCTCTAGTTTTCAGAAATGCACAGGTTTGGCAGGTTTCCCTAGGTGCCGGCTGAGCTAGAGGCCAAAATGTGCAGGTAGGCACTTTTAGAAAAACAGCTCTGTTTTCTTTCAAAAAATGTGATGTGTGCACGTTGCGTTTTGGGGCATTTCCTGTCGCGGGCGCTAGGCCTACCCACACAAGTGAGGTATAATTTTGATCGGGAGACTTGGGGGAAAGCTGGGTGGAAGGAAATTTGTGGCTCCTCTCTTATTCCAGAAATTTCTGTCACCAAAATGTGAGGAAAATGTGTTTTTTTAGCCAAATTTTGAGGTTTGCAAAGGATTCTGGGTAACAAAACCTGGTCAGAGCCCCACAAGTCACCCCATCTTGGATTCCCCTAGGTCTCTAATTTTCAAAAATGCACAGGTTTGGTAGGTTTCCCTAGGTGCCGGCTGAGCTAGAGGCCAAAATCTACAGGTAGGGACTTTGCAAAAAACACCTCTGTTTTCTTTAAAAAAATGTGATGTGTGCACGTTGCGTTTTGGGGCATTTCCTGTCGCGGGCGCTAGGCCTACCCACACAAGTGAGGTATAATTTTTATCGGGAGACTTGGGGGAAAGCTGGGTGGAAGGAAATTTGTGGCTCCTCTCTTATTCCAGAAATTTCTGTCACCAAAATGTGAGGAAAATGTGTTTTTTTAGCCAAATTTTGAGGTTTGCAAAGGATTCTGGGTAACAAAACCTGGTCAGAGCCCCACAAGTCACCCCATCTTGGATTCCCCTAGGTCTCTAATTTTCAAAAATGCACAGGTTTGGTAGGTTTCCCTAGGTGCCGGCTGAGCTAGAGGCCAAAATCTACAGGTAGGGACTTTGCAAAAAACACCTCTGTTTTCTTTAAAAAAATGTGATGTGTGCACGTTGCGTTTTGGGGCATTTCCTGTCGCGGGCGCTAGGCCTACCCACACAAGTGAGGTATCATTTTGATCGGGAGACTTGGGGGAACGCTGGGTGGAAGGACATTTGTGGCTCCTCTCTGATTCCAGAACTTTCTGTCACCAAAATGTGAGGAAAATGTGTTTTTTATGCCAAATTTTGAGGTTTGCAAAGGATTCTGGGTAACAGAACCTGGTCAGAGCCCCACAAGTCACCCCATCTTGGATTCCCCTAGGTCTCTAGTTTTCAATAATGCACAGGTTTGGTAGGTTTCCCTAGGTGCCGGCTGAGCTAGAGGCCAAAATCTACAGGTAGGCACTTTGCAAAAAACACCTCTGTTTTCTTTAAAAAAATGTGATGTGTGCATGTTGCGTTTTGGGGCATTTCCTGTCGCGGGCGCTAGGCCTACCCACACAAGTGAGGTATCATTTTTATCGGGAGACTTGGGGGAACGCTGGGTGGAAGGAAATTTGTGGCTCCTCTCTGATTCCAGAACTTTCTGTCACCTAAATGTGAGGAAAATGTGTTTTTTATCCAAATTTTGAGGTTTGCAAAGGATTCTGGGTAACAGAACCTGGTCAGAGCCCCACAAGTCACCCCATCTTGGATTCCCCTAGGTCTTGAGTTGTAAAAAATGCACAGGTTTGGTAGGTTTCCCTTGGTGCCGGCTGAGCTAGAAGCCAAACTCTACAGGTAGGCACTTTGCAAAAAACACCTCTGTTTTCTTTAAAAAAATGTGATGTGTGCACGTTGCGTTTTGGGCATTTCCTGTCGCGGGCGCTAGGCCTACCCACACAAGTGAGGTATCATTTTTATCGGGAGACTTGGGGGAACGCTGGGTGGAAGGAAATTTGTGGCTCCTCTCTGATTCAAGAACTTTCTGTCACCAAAATGTGAGGAAAATGTGTTTTTTATGCCAAATTTTGAGGTTTGCAAAGGATTCTGGGTAACAAAACCTGGTCAGAGCCCCACAAGTCACCCCATCTTGGATTCCCCTAGGTCTCTAATTTTTAAAAATGCACAGGTTTGGTAGGTTTCCCTAGGTGCTGGCTGAGCTAGAGGCCAAAATCTAAACGTAGGCACTTTGCAAAAAACACCTCTGTTTTCTTTCAAAAAATGTGATGTGTGCACGTTGCGTTTTGGGGCATTTCCTGTCGCAGGCGCTAGGCCTACCCACACAAGTGATGTATAATTTTGATCGGGAGACTTGGGGGAACGCTGGGTGGAAGGACATTTGTGGCTCCTCTCTGATTCCAGAACTTTCTGTCACCAAAATGTGAGGAAAATGTGTTTTTTATGCCAAATTTTGAGGTTTGCAAAGGATTCTGGGTAACAGAACCTGGTCAGAGCCCCACAAGTCACCCCATCTTGGATTCCCCTAGGTCTCTAGTTTTCAATAATGCACAGGTTTGGTAGGTTTCCCTAGGTGCCGGCTGAGCTAGAGGCCAAAATCTACAGGTAGGCACTTTGCAAAAAACACCTCTGTTTTCTTTCAAAAAATGTGATGTGTGCACGTTGCGTTTTGGGGCATTTCCTGTCGCGGGCGCTAGGCCTACCCACACAAGTGAGGTATAATTTTTATCGGGAGACTTGGGGGAAAGCTGGGTGGAAGGAAATTTGTGGCTCCTCTCTTATTCCAGAAATTTCTGTCACCAAAATGTGAGGAAAATGTGTTTTTTTAGCCAAATTTTGAGGTTTGCAAAGGATTCTGGGTAACAAAACCTGGTCAGAGCCCCACAAGTCACCCCATCTTGGATTCCCCTAGGTCTCTAATTTTCAAAAATGCACAGGTTTGGTAGGTTTCCCTAGGTGCCGGCTGAGCTAGAGGCCAAAATCTACAGGTAGGGACTTTGCAAAAAACACCTCTGTTTTCTTTAAAAAAATGTGATGTGTGCACGTTGCGTTTTGGGGCATTTCCTGTCGCGGGCGCTAGGCCTACCCACACAAGTGAGGTATCATTTTGATCGGGAGACTTGGGGGAACGCTGGGTGGAAGGACATTTGTGGCTCCTCTCTGATTCCAGAACTTTCTGTCACCAAAATGTGAGGAAAATGTGTTTTTTATGCCAAATTTTGAGGTTTGCAAAGGATTCTGGGTAACAGAACCTGGTCAGAGCCCCACAAGTCACCCCATCTTGGATTCCCCTAGGTCTCTAGTTTTCAATAATGCACAGGTTTGGTAGGTTTCCCTAGGTGCCGGCTGAGCTAGAGGCCAAAATCTACAGGTAGGCACTTTGCAAAAAACACCTCTGTTTTCTTTAAAAAAATGTGATGTGTGCATGTTGCGTTTTGGGGCATTTCCTGTCGCGGGCGCTAGGCCTACCCACACAAGTGAGGTATCATTTTTATCGGGAGACTTGGGGGAACGCTGGGTGGAAGGAAATTTGTGGCTCCTCTCTGATTCCAGAACTTTCTGTCACCTAAATGTGAGGAAAATGTGTTTTTTATCCAAATTTTGAGGTTTGCAAAGGATTCTGGGTAACAGAACCTGGTCAGAGCCCCACAAGTCACCCCATCTTGGATTCCCCTAGGTCTCTAGTTTTCAATAATGCACAGGTTTGGTAGGTTTCCCTAGGTGCCGGCTGAGCTAGAGGCCAAAATCTACAGGTAGGCATTTTGCAAAAAACACCTCTGTTTTCTTTCAAAAAATGTGATGTGTGCACGTTGCGTTTTGGGGCATTTCCTGTCGCGGGCGCTAGGCCTACCCACACAAGTGAGGTATCATTTTTATCGGGAGACTTGGGGGAACGCTGGGTGGAAGGAAATTTGTGGCTCCTCTCTGATTCCAGAACTTTCTGTCACCAAAATGTGAGGAAAATGTGTTTTTTTTAGCCAAATTTTGAGGTTTGCAAAGGATTCTGGGTAACAAAACCTGGTCAGAGCCCCACAAGTCACCCCATCTTGGATTCCCCTAGGTCTCTAATTTTCAAAAATGCACAGGTTTGGTAGGTTTCCCTAGGTGCCGGCTGAGCTAGAGGCCAAAATCTGCAGGTAGGCACTTTTAGAAAAACAACTCTGTTTTCTGTCAAAAAATGGGATGTGTCCACAATGTGCTTTGGGGCATTTCCTGTCACGGGCGCTAGGCCTACCCACACAAGTGAGGTATCATTTTTATCGGGAGACTTGGGGGAACGCTGGGTGGAAGGAAATTTGTGGCTCCTCTCTGATTCCAGAACTTTCTGTCACCAAAATGTGAGGAAAATGTGTTTTTTATGCCAAATTTTGAGGTTTGCAAAGGATTCTGGGTAACAGAACCTGGTCAGAGCCCCACAAGTCACCCCATCTTGGATTCCCCTAGGTCTCTAGTTTTCAATAATGCACAGGTTTGGTAGGTTTCCCTAGGTGCCGGCTGAGCTAGAGGCCAAAATCTACAGGTAGGCACTTTGCAAAAAACACCTCTGTTTTCTTTCAAAAAATGTGATGTGTGCACGTTGCGTTTTGGGGCATTTCCTGTCGCGGGCGCTAGGCCTACCCACACAAGTGAGGTATCATTTTTATCGGGAGACTTGGGGGGACGCTGGGTGGAAGGAAATTTGTGGCTCCTCTCAGATTCCAGAACTTTCTGCCACCTAAATGTGAGGAAAATGTGTTTTTTATCCAAATTTTGAGGTTTGCAAAGGATTCTGGGTAACAGAACCTGGTCAGAGCCCCACAAGTCACCCCATCTTGGATTCCCCTAGGTCTTTAGTTGTAAAAAGTGCAAAGGTTTGGTAGGTTTCCCTAGGTGCCGGCTGACCTAGAGGCCAAAATCTACAGGTAGGCACTTTGCAAAAAACACCTCTGTTTTCTTTCAAAAAATGTGATGTGTGCACGTTGCGTTTTGGGACATTTCCTGTCGCGGGCGCTAGGCCTACCCACACAAGTGAGGTATAATTTTGATCGGGAGACTTGGGGGAACGCTGGGTGGAAGGACATTTGTGGCTCCTCTCTGATTCCAGAATTTTCTGTCACCAAAATGTGAGGAAAATGTGTTTTTTATGCCAAATTTTGAGGTTTGCAAAGGATTCTGGGTAACAGAACCTGGTCAGAGCCCCACAAGTCACCCCATCTTGGATTCCCCTAGGTCTCTAGTTTTCAATAATGCACAGGTTTGGTAGGTTTCCCTAGGTGCCGGCTGAGCTAGAGGCCAAAATCTACAGGTAGGCACTTTGCAAAAAACACCTCTGTTTTCTTTAAAAAAATGTGATGTGTGCACGTTGCATTTTGGGGCAATTCCTGTCGCGGGCGCTAGGCCTACCCACACAAGTGAGGTATCATTTTTATCGGGAGACTTGGGGGAACGCTGGGTGGAAGGAAATTTGTGGCTCCTCTCTGATTCCAGAACTTTCTGTCACCAGAATGTGAGGAAAATGTGTTTTTTTAGCCAAATTTTGAGGTTTGCAAAGGATTCTGGGTAACAGAACCTGGGCAGAGCCCCACAAGTCACCCCATCTTGGATTCCCCTAGGTCTCTAGTTTTCAGAAATGCACAGGTTTGGCAGGTTTCCCTAGGTGCCGGCTGAGCTAGAGGCCAAAATCTGCAGGTAGGCACTTTTAGAAAAACAGCTCTGTTTTCTTTCAAAAAATGTGATGTGTGCACGTTGCGTTTTGGGGCATTTCCTGTCGCGGGCGCTAGGCCTACCCACACAAGTGAGGTATAATTTTGATCGGGAGACTTGGGGGAACGCTGGGTGGTAGGACATTTGTGGCTCCTCTCTGATTCCAGAACTTTCTGTCACCAAAATGTGAGGAAAATGTGTTTTTTATGCCAAATTTTGAGGTTTGCAAAGGATTCTGGGTAACAGAACCTGGTCAGAGCCCCACAAGTCACCCCATCTTGGATTCCCCTAGGTCTCTTGTTTTCAATAATGCACAGGTTTGGTAGGTTTCCCTAGGTGCCGGCTGAGCTAGAGGCCAAAATCTACAGGTAGGCACTTTGCAAAAAACACCTCTGTTTTCTTTCAAAAAATGTGATGTGTGCACGTTGCGTTTTGGGGCATTTCCTGTCGCGGGCGCTAGGCCTACCCACACAAGTGAGGTATCATTTTTATCGGGAGACTTGGGGGAAAGCTGGGTGGAAGGAAATTTGTGCCTCCTCTCAGATTCCAGAACTTTCTGCCACAGAAATGTGAGGAACATATGTTTTTCATGCCAAATTTTTAGGTTTGCAAAGGATTCTGGGTAACAGAACCTGGTCAGAGCCCCACAAGTCACCCCATCTTAGATTCCCCTAGGTCTCTAGTTGTAAAGAAAGCACAGGTTTGGTAGGTTTCCCTTGGTGCCGGCTGAGCTAGAAGCCAAACTCTACAGGTAGGCACTTTGCAAAAAACACCTCTGTTTTCTTTCAAAAAATGGGTTGTGTACACGATGCGTTTTGGGGCATCTCCTGTTGTGGGCGCTAGGCCTACCCACACAAGTGAGGTATCATTTTTATCGGGAGACTTGGGGTACGCTGGGTGGAAGGAAATTTGTGGCTCCTCTCTGATTCCAGAACTTTCTGTCACCAAAATGTGAGGAAAATGTGTTTTTTATGCCAAATTTTGAGGTTTGCAAAGGATTCTGGGTAACAAAACCTGGTCAGAGCCCCACAAGTCACCCCATCTTGGATTCCCCTAGGTCTCTAATTTTCAAAAATGCACAGGTTTGGTAGGTTTCCCTAGGTGCTGGCTGAGCTAGAGGCCAAAATCTAAACGTAGGCACTTTGCAAAAAACACCTCTGTTTTCTTTAAAAAAATGTGATGTGTGCACGTTGCGTTTTGGGGCATTTCCTGTCGCGGGTGCTAGGCCTACCCACACAAGTGAGGTATCATTTTTATCGGGAGACTTGGGGGAACGCTGGGTGGAAGGAAATTTGTGGCTCCTCTCTGAATCAAGAACTTTCTGTCACCAAAATGTGAGGAAAATGTGTTTTTTATGCCAAATTTTGAGGTTTGCAAAGGATTCTGGGTAACAAAACCTGGTCAGAGCCCCACAAGTCACCCCATCTTGGATTCCCCTAGGTCTCTAATTTTCAAAAATGCACAGGTTTGGTAGGTTTCCCTAGGTGCTGGCTGAGCTAGAGGCCAAAATCTAAACGTAGGCACTTTGCAAAAAACACCTCTGTTTTCTTTCAAAAAATGTGATGTGTGCACGTTGCGTTTTGGGGCATTTCCTGTCGCGGGCGCTAGGCCTACCCACACAAGTGAGGTATAATTTTGATCGGGAGACTTGGGGGAACGCTGGGTGGAAGGACATTTGTGGCTCCTCTCTGATTCCAGAACTTTCTGTCACCAAAATGTGAGGAAAATGTGTTTTTTATGCCAAATTTTGAGGTTTGCAAAGGATTCTGGGTAACAGAACCTGGTCAGAGCCCCACAAGTCACCCCATCTTGGATTCCCCTAGGTCTTTAGTTTTCAATAATGCACAGGTTTGGTAGGTTTCCCTAGGTGCCGGCTGAGCTAGAGGCCAAAATCTACAGGTAGGCACTTTGCAAAAAACACCTCTGTTTTCTTTCAAAAAATGTGATGTGTGCACGTTGCGTTTTGGGGCATTTCCTGTCGCGGGCGCTAGGCCTACCCACACAAGTGAGGTATAATTTTTATCGGGAGACTTGGGGGAACGCTGGGTGGAAGGAAATTTGTGGCTCCTCTCTGATTCCAGAACTTTCTGTCACCAAAATGTGAGGAAAATGTGTTTTTATAGCCAAATTTTGAGGTTTGCAAAGGATTCTGGGTAACAAAACCTGGTCAGAGCCCCACAAGTCACCCCATCTTGGATTCCCCTAGGTCTGTAATTTTCAAAAATGCACAGGTTTGGTAGGTTTCCCTAGGTGCCGGCTGAGCTAGAGGCCAAAATCTGCAGGTAGGCACTTTTAGAAAAACACCTCTGTTTTCTGTCAAAAAATGGGATGTGTCCACAATGTGCTTTGGGGCATTTCCTGTCACGGGCGCTAGGCCTACCCACACAAGTGAGGTATCATTTTTATCGGGAGACTTGGGGGAACGCTGGGTGGAAGGAAATTTGTGGCTCCTCTCTGATTCCAGAACTTTCTGTCACCTAAATGTGAGGAAAATGTGTTTTTTATCCAAATTTTGAGGTTTGCAAAGGATTCTGGGTAACAGAACCTGGTCAGAGCCCCACAAGTCACCCCATCTTGGATTCCCCTAGGTCTTTAGTTGTAAAAAGTGCAAAGGTTTGGTAGGTTTCCCTAGGTGCCGGCTGAGCTAGAGGACAAAATCTACAGGTAGGCACTTTGCAAAAAACACCTCTGTTTTCTTTCAAAAAATGTGATGTGTGCACGTTGCGTTTTGGGGCATTTCCTGTCGCGGGCGCTAGGCCTACCCACACAAGTGAGGTATAATTTTGATCGGGAGACTTGGGGGAACGCTGGGTGGAAGGAAATGTGTGCCTCCTCTCAGATTCCAGAACTTTCTGCCACAGAAATGTGAGGAACATTTTTTTTTTTAGCCAAATTTTGAGGTTTGCAAAGGATTCTGGGTAACAGAACCTGGTCAGAGCCCCACAAGTCACCCCATCTTGGATTCCTTTAGGTCTCTAGTTGTATAAAATGCACAGGTTTGGTAGGTTTCCCTAGGTGCCGGCTGACCTAGAGGCCAAAATCTACAGGTAGGCACTTTGCAAAAAACACCTCTGTTTTCTTTCAAAAAATGTGATGTGTGCACGTTGCGTTTTGGGACATTTCCTGTCGCGGGCGCTAGGCCTACCCACACAAGTGAGGTATAATTTTGATCGGGAGACTTGGGGGAACGCTGGGTGGAAGGACATTTGTGGCTCCTCTCTGATTCCAGAACTTTCTGTCACCAAAATGTGAGGAAAATGTGTTTTTTATGCCAAATTTTGAGGTTTGCAAAGGATTCTGGGTAACAGAACCTGGTCAGAGCCCCACAAGTCACCCCATCTTGGATTCCCCTAGGTCTCTAGTTTTCAATAATGCACAGGTTTGGTAGGTTTCCCTAGGTGCCGGCTGAGCTAGAGGCCAAAATCTACAGGTAGGCACTTCGCAAAAAACACCTCTGTTTTCTTTAAAAAAATGTGATGTGTGCACGTTGCGTTTTGGGGCATTTCCTGTCGCGGGCGCTAGGCCTTCCCACACAAGTGAGGTATCATTTTTATCGGGAGACTTGGGGGAACGCTGGGTGGAAGGAAATTTGAGGCTCCTCTCTGATTCCAGAACTTTCTGTCACCAAAATGTGAGGAAAATGTGTTTTTTTAGCCAAATTTTGAGGTTTGCAAAGGATTCTGGGTAACAAAACCTGGTCAGAGCCCCACAAGTCACCCCATCTTGGATTCCCCTAGGTCTCTAATTTTCAAAAATGCACAGGTTTGGTAGGTTTCCCTAGGTGCCGGCTGAGCTAGAGGCCAAAATCTACAGGTAGGGACTTTGCAAAAAACACCTCTGTTTTCTTTCAAAAAATGTGATGTGTGCACGTTGCGTTTTGGGGCATTTCCTGTCACGGGCGCTAGGCCTACCCACACAAGTGAGGTATCATTTTTATCGGGAGACTTGGGGGAACGCTGGGTGGAAGGAAATTTGTGGCTCCTCTCTGATTCCAGAAATTTCTGTCACCAAAATGTGAGGAAAATGTGTTTTTTATGCCAAATTTTGAGGTTTGAAAAGGATTCTGGGTAACAGAACCTGGTCAGAGCCCCACAAGTCACCCCATCTTGGATTCCCCTAGGTCTCTAGTTTTCAATAATGCACAGGTTTGGTAGGTTTCCCTAGGTGCCGGCTGAGCTAGAGGCCAAAATCTACAGGTAGGCACTTTGCAAAAAACACCTCTGTTTTCTTTAAAAAAATGTGATGTGTGCACGTTGCGTTTTGGGACATTTCCTGTCGCGGGCGCTAGGCCTACCCGCACAAGTGAGGTATAATTTTGATCGGGAGACTTGGGGGAACGCTGGGTGGAAGGACATTTGTGGCTCCTCTCTGATTCCAGAACTTTCTGTCACCAAAATGTGAGGAAAATGTGTTTTTTATGCCAAATTTTGAGGTTTGCAAAGGATTCTGGGTAACAGAACCTGGTCAGAGCCCCACAAGTCACCCCATCTTGGATTCCCCTAGGTCTCTAATTTTCAATAATGCACAGGTTTGGTAGGTTTCCCTAGGTGCCGGCTGAGCTAGAGGCCAAAATCTACAGGTAGGCACTTTGCAAAAAACACCTCTGTTTTCTTTAAAAAAATGTGATGTGTGCACGTTGCGTTTTGGGGCATTTCCTGTTGCGGGCGCTAGGCCTTCCCACACAAGTGAGGCATAATTTTTATCAGGAGACTTGGGGGAACGCTGGGTGGAAGGAAATTTGTGGCTCCTCTCTGATTCCAGAACTTTCTGTCACCAAAATGTGAGGAAAATGTGTTTTTTTAGCCAAATTTTGAGGTTTGCAAAGGATTCTGGGTAGCAAAACCTGGTCAGAGCCCCACAAGTCTCCCCATCTTGGATTCCCCTAGGTCTCTAATTTTCAAAAATGCACAGGTTTGGTAGGTTTCCCTAGGTGCCGGCTGACCTAGAGGCCAAAATCTACAGGTAGGCACTTTGCAAAAAACACCTCTGTTTTCTTTCAAAAAATGTGATGTGTGCACGTTGCGTTTTGGGACATTTCCTGTCGCGGGCGCTAGGCCTACCCACACAAGTGAGGTATAATTTTGATCGGGAGACTTGGGGGAACGCTGGGTGGAAGGACATTTGTGGCTCCTCTCTGATTCCAGAACTTTCTGTCACCAAAATGTGAGGAAAATGTGTTTTTTATGCCAAATTTTGAGGTTTGCAAAGGATTCTGGGTAACAGAACCTGGTCAGAGCCCCACAAGTCACCCCATCTTGGATTCCCCTAGGTCTCTAGTTTTCAATAATGCACAGGTTTGGTAGGTTTCCCTAGGTGCCGGCTGAGCTAGAGGCCAAAATCTACAGGTAGGCACTTCGCAAAAAACACCTCTGTTTTCTTTAAAAAAATGTGATGTGTGCACGTTGCGTTTTGGGGCATTTCCTGTCGCGGGCGCTAGGCCTTCCCACACAAGTGAGGTATCATTTTTATCGGGAGACTTGGGGGAACGCTGGGTGGAAGGAAATTTGTGGCTCCTCTCTGATTCCAGAACTTTCTGTCACCGAAATGTGAGGAAAATGTGTTTTTTTAGCCAAATTTTGAGGTTTGCAAAGGATTCTGGGTAACATAACCTGGTCAGAGCCCCACAAGTCACCCCATCTTGGATTCCTTTAGGTCTCTAGTTGTATAAAATGCACAGGTTTGGTAGGTTTCCCTAGGTGCCGGCTGAGCTAGAGGCCAAAATCTACAGGTAGGCACTTTGCAAAAAACACCTCTGTTTTCTTTAAAAAAATGTGATGTGTGCACGTTGCGTTTTGGGGCATTTCCTGTTGCGGGCGCTAGGCCTTCCCACACAAGTGAGGCATAATTTTTATCGGGAGACTTGGGGGAACGCTGGGTGGAAGGAAATTTGTGGCTCCTCTCTGATTCCAGAACTTTCTGTCACCAAAATGTGAGGAAAATGTGTTTTTTTAGCCAAATTTTGAGGTTTGCAAAGGATTCTGGGTAGCAAAACCTGGTCAGAGCCCCACAAGTCACCCCATCTTGGATTCCCCTAGGTCTCTAATTTTCAAAAATGCACAGGTTTGGTAGGTTTCCCTAGGTGCCGGCTGAGCTAGAGGCCAAAATCTACAGGTAGGGACTTTGCAAAAAACACCTCTGTTTTCTTTAAAAAAATGTGATGTGTGCACGTTGCGTTTTGGGGCATTTCCTGTCACGGGCTCTAGGCCTACCCACACAAGTGAGGTATCATTTTTATCGGGAGACTTGGGGGAACGCTGGGTGGAAGGAAATTTGTGGCTCCTCTCTGATTCCAGAACTTTCTGTCACCAAAATGTGAGGAAAATGTGTTTTTTATGCCAAATTTTGAGGTTTGCAAAGGATTCTGGGTAACAAAACCTGGTCAGAGCCCCACAAGTCTCCCCATCTTGGATTCCCCTAGGTCTCTAGTTTTCAATAATGCACAGGTTTGGTAGGTTTCCCTAGGTGCCGGCTGAGCTAGAGGCCAAAATCTACAGGTAGGCACTTTGCAAAAAACACCTCTGTTTTCTTTAAAAAAATGTGATGTGTGCACGTTGCGTTTTGGGGCATTTCCTGTCGCGGGTGCTAGGCCTACCCACACAAGTGAGGTATCATTTTTATCAGGAGACTTGGGGGAACGCTGGGTGGAAGGAAATTTGTGGCTCCTCTCTGAATCAAGAACTTTCTGTCACCAAAATGTGAGGAAAATGTGTTTTTTATGCCAAATTTTGAGGTTTGCAAAGGATTCTGGGTAACAAAACCTGGTCAGAGCCCCACAAGTCACCCCATCTTGGATTCCCCTAGGTCTCTAATTTTCAAAAATGCACAGGTTTGGTAGGTTTCCCTAGGTGCTGGCTGAGCTAGAGGCCAAAATCTAAACGTAGGCACTTTGCAAAAAACACCTCTGTTTTCTTTCAAAAAATGTGATGTGTGCACGTTGCGTTTTGGGGCATTTCCTGTCGCGGGCGCTAGGCCTACCCACACAAGTGAGGTATAATTTTGATCGGGAGACTTGGGGGAACGCTGGGTGGAAGGACATTTGTGGCTCCTCTCTGATTCCAGAACTTTCTGTCACCAAAATGTGAGGAAAATGTGTTTTTTATGCCAAATTTTGAGGTTTGCAAAGGATTCTGGGTAACAGAACCTGGTCAGAGCCCCACAAGTCACCCCATCTTGGATTCCCCTAGGTCTCTAGTTTTCAATAATGCACAGGTTTGGTAGGTTTCCCTAGGTGCCGGCTGAGCTAGAGGCCAAAATCTACAGGTAGGCACTTTGCAAAAAACACCTCTGTTTTCTTTCAAAAAATGTGATGTGTGCACGTTGCGTTTTGGGGCATTTCCTGTCGCGGGCGCTAGGCCTACCCACACAAGTGAGGTATAATTTTTATCGGGAGACTTGGGGGAACGCTGGGTGGAAGGAAATTTGTGGCTCCTCTCTGATTCCAGAACTTTCTGTCACCAAAATGTGAGGAAAATGTGTTTTTTTAGCCAAATTTTGAGGTTTGCAAAGGATTCTGGGTAACAAAACCTGGTCAGAGCCCCACAAGTCACCCCATCTTGGATTCCCCTAGGTCTCTAATTTTCAAAAATGCACAGGTTTGGTAGGTTTCCCTAGGTGCCGGCTGAGCTAGAGGCCAAAATCTGCAGGTAGGCACTTTTAGAAAAACAGCTCTGTTTTCTGTCAAAAAATGGGATGTGTCCACAATGTGCTTTGGGGCATTTCCTGTCACGGGCGCTAGGCCTACCCACACAAGTGAGGTATCATTTTTATCGGGAGACTTGGGGGAACGCTGTGTGGAAGGAAATTTGTGGCTCCTCTCTGATTCCAGAACTTTCTGTCACCTAAATGTGAGGAAAATGTGTTTTTTATCCAAATTTTGAGGTTTGCAAAGGATTCTGGGTAACAGAACCTGGTCAGAGCCCCACAAGTCACCCCATCTTGGATTCCCCTAGGTCTTTAGTTGTAAAAAGTGCAAAGGTTTGGTAGGTTTCCCTAGGTGCCGGCTGAGCTAGAGGACAAAATCTACAGGTAGGCACTTTGCAAAAAACACCTCTGTTTTCTTTCAAAAAATGTGATGGGTGCACGTTGCGTTTTGGGGCATTTCCTGTCGCGGGCGCTAGGCCTACCCACACAAGTGAGGTATAATTTTGATCGGGAGACTTGGGGGAACGCTGGGTGGAAGGAAATGTGTGCCTCCTCTCAGATTCCAGAACTTTCTGCCACAGAAATGTGAGGAACATTTGTTTTTTTAGCCAAATTTTGAGGTTTGCAAAGGATTCTGGGTACCACAGAACCTGGTCAGAGCCCCACAAGTCACCCCATCTTGGATTCCTTTAGGTCTCTAGTTGTATAAAATGCACAGGTTTGGTAGGTTTCCCTAGGTGCCGGCTGACCTAGAGGCCAAAATCTACAGGTAGGCACTTTGCAAAAAACACCTCTGTTTTCTTTCAAAAAATGTGATGTGTGCACGTTGCGTTTTGGGACATTTCCTGTCGCGGGCGCTAGGCCTACCCACACAAGTGAGGTATAATTTTGATCGGGAGACTTGGGGGAACGCTGGGTGGAAGGACATTTGTGGCTCCTCTCTGATTCCAGAACTTTCTGTCACCAAAATGTGAGGAAAATGTGTTTTTTATGCCAAATTTTGAGGTTTGCAAAGGATTCTGGGTAACAGAACCTGGTCAGAGCCCCACAAGTCACCCCATCTTGGATTCCCCTAGGTCTCTAGTTTTCAATAATGCACAGGTTTGGTAGGTTTCCCTAGGTGCCGGCTGAGCTAGAGGCCAAAATCTACAGGTAGGCACTTTGCAAAAAACACCTCTGTTTTCTTTAAAAAAATGTGATGTGTGCACGTTGCGTTTTGGGGCATTTCCTGTCGCGGGCGCTAGGCCTTCCCACACAAGTGAGGCATCATTTGTATCGGTAGACTTGGGGGAACGCTGGGTGGAAGGAAATTTGTGGCTCCTCTCTGATTCCAGAACTTTCTGTCACCAAAATGTGAGGAAAATGTGTTATTTTAGCCAAATTTTGAGGTTTGCAAAGGATTCTGGGTAACAGAACCTGGTCAGAGCCCCACAAGTCACCCCATCTTGGATTCCCCTAGGTCTTTAGTTGTAAAAAGTGCACAGGTTTTGTAGGTTTCCCTAGGTGCCGGCTGAGGTAGAGGCCAAAATCTACAGGTAGGCACTTTGCAAAAAACACCTCTGTTTTCTATAAAAAAATGTGATGTGTGCACGTTGCGTTTTGGGGCATTTCCTGTCACGGGCGCTAGGCCTTCCCACACAAGTGAGGTATCATTTTTATCGGGAGACTTGGGGGAACGCTGGGTGGAAGGAAATTTGTGGCTCCTCTCTGATTCCAGAACTTTCTGTCACCAAAATGTGAGGAAAATGTGTTTTTTTAGCCAAATTTTGAGGTTTGCAAAGGATTCTGGGTAACAAAACCTGGTCAGAGCCCCACAAGTCACCCCATCTTGGATTCCCCTAGGTCTCTAATTTTCAAAAATGCACAGGTTTGGTAGGTTTCCCTAGGTGCTGGCTGAGCTAGAGGCCAAAATCTACACGTAGGCACTTTGCAAAAAACACCTCTGTTTTCTTTAAAAAAATGTGATGTGTGCACGTTGCGTTTTGGGGCATTTCCTGTCGCGGGCGCTAGGCCTACCCACACAAGTGAGGTATCATTTTTATCGGGAGACTTGGGGGAACGCTGGGTGGAAGGAAATTTGTGGCTCCTCTCTGATTCCAGAACTTTCTGTCACCGAAATGTGAGGAAAATGTGTTATTTTAGCCAAATTTTGAGGTTTGCAAAGGATTCTGGGTAACAGAACCTGGTCAGAGCCCCACAAGTCACCCCATCTTGTATTCCCCTAGGTCTTTAGTTGTAAAAAGTGCACAGGTTTGGTAGGTTTCCCTAGGTGCCGGCTGAGCTAGAGGCCAAAATCTACAGGTAGGCACTTTGCAAAAAACACCTCTGTTTTCTTTAAAAAAATGTGATGTGTGCACGTTGCGTTTTGGGGCATTTCCTGTCACGGGCGCTAGGCCTTCCCACACAAGTGAGGTATCATTTTTATCGGGAGACTTGGGGGAACGCTGGGTGGAAGGAAATTTGTGGCTCCTCTCTGATTCCAGAACTTTCTGTCACCAAAATGTGAGGAAAATGTGTTTTTTTAGCCAAATTTTGAGGTTTGCAAAGGATTCTGGGTAACAAAACCTGGTCAGAGCCCCACAAGTCACCCCATCTTGGATTCCCCTAGGTCTCTAATTTTCAAAAATGCACAGGTTTGGTAGGTTTCCCTAGGTGCCGGCTGAGCTAGAGGCCAAAATCTACAGGTAGGGACTTTGCAAAAAACACCTCTGTTTTCTTTCAAAAAATGTGATGTGTGCACGTTGCGTTTTGGGGCATTTCCTGTCACGGGCGCAAGGCCTACCCACACAAGTGAGGTATCATTTTTATCGGGAGACTTGGGGGAACGCTGGGTGGAAGGAAATTTGTGGCTCCTCTCTGATTCCAGAACTTTCTGTCACCAAAATGTGAGGAAAATGTGTTTTTTATGCCAAATTTTGAGGTTTGCAAAGGATTCTGGGTAACAAAACCTGGTCAGAGCCCCACAAGTCTCCCCATCTTGGATTCCCCTAGGTCTCTAGTTTTCAATAATGCACAGGTTTGGTAGGTTTCCCTAGGTGCCGGCTGAGCTAGAGGACAAAATCTACAGGTAGGCACTTTGCAAAAACCTCTGTTTTCTTTCAAAAAATGTGATGTGTACACGTTGCGTTTTGGGGCATTTCCTGTCGCGGGCGCTAGGCCTACCCACACAAGTGAGGTATCATTTTTATCGGGAGACTTGGGGGAACGCTGGGAGGAAGGAAATTTGTGGCTCCTCTCTGATTCCAGAACTTTCTGTCACCAAAATGTGAGGAAAATGTGTTTTTTATGCCAAATTTTGAGGTTTGCAAAGGATTCTGGGTAACAAAGCCTGGTCAGAGCCCCACAAGTCACCCCATCTTGGATTCCCCTAGGTCTCTAATTTTCAAAAATGCACAGGTTTGGTAGGTTTCCCTAGGTGCTGGCTGAGCTAGAGGCCAAAATCTAAACGTAGGCACTTTGCAAAAAACACCTCTGTTTTCTTTCAAAAAATGTGATGTGTGCACGTTGCGTTTTGAGGCATTTCCTGTCGCGGGCGCTAGGCCTACCCACACAAGTGAGGTATCATTTTTATCGGGAGACTTGGGGGAACGCTGGGTGGAAGGAAATTTGTGGCTCCTCTCTGATTCCAGAACTTTCTGTCACCGAAATGTGAGGAAAATGTGTTTTTTTAGCCAAATTTTGAGGTTTGCAAAGGATTCTGGGTAACAGAACCTGGTCAGAGCCCCACAAGTCACCCCATCTTGGATTCCCCTAGGTCTATAATTTTCAAAAATGCACAGGTTTGGTAGGTTTCCCTAGGTGCCGGCTAAGCTAGAGGCCAAAATCTACAGGTAGGGACTTTGCAAAAAACACCTCTGTTTTCTTTCAAAAAATGTGATGTGTGCACGTTGCGTTTTGGGGCATTTCCTGTCACGGGCGCTAGGCCTACCCACACAAGTGAGGTATCATTTTTATCGGGAGACTTGGGGGAACGCTGGGTGGAAGGAAATTTGTGGCTCCTCTCTGATTCCAGAACTTTCTGTCACCAAAATGTGAGGAAAATGTGTTTTTTATGCCAAATTTTGAGGTTTGCAAAGGATTCTGGGTAACAGAACCTGGTCAGAGCCCCACAAGTCACCCCATCTTGTATTCCCCTAGGTCTCTAGTTTTCAATAATGCACAGGTTTGGTAGGTTTCCCTAGGTGCCGGCTGAGCTAGAGGCCAAAATCTACAGGTAGGCACTTTGCAAAAAACACCTCTGTTTTCTTTAAAAAAATGTGATGTGTGCACGTTGCGTTTTGGGGCATTTCCTGTCGCGGGCGCTAGGCCTTCCCACACAAGTGAGGTATCATTTTTATCGGGAGACTTGGGGGAACGCTGGGTGGAAGGAAATTTGTGGCTCCTCTCTGATTCCAGAACTTTCTGTCACCAAAATGTGAGGAAAATGTGTTTTTTTAGCCAAATTTTGAGGTTTGCAAAGGATTCTGGGTAACAAAACCTGGTCAGAGCCCCACAAGTCACCCCATCTTGGATTCCCCTAGGTCTCTAATTTTCAAAAATGCACAGGTTTGGTAGGTTGCCCTAGGTGCTGGCTGAGCTAGAGGCCAAAATCTACACGTAGGCACTTTGCAAAAAACACCTCTGTTTTCTTTCAAAAAATGTGATGTGTGCACGTTGCGTTTTGGGGCATTTCCTGTCACGGGCGCTAGGCCTACCCACACAAGTGAGGTATCATTTTTATCGGGAGACTTGGGGGAACGCTGGGTGGAAGGAAATTTGTGGCTCCTCTCTGATTCCAGAACTTTCTGTTACCGAAATGTGAGGAAAATGTGTTTTTTTAGCCAAATTTTGAGGTTTGCAAAGGATTCTGGGTAACAGAACCTGGTCAGAGCCCCACAAGTCACCCCATCTTGGATTCCCCTAGGTCTTTAGTTGTAAAAAGTGCACAGGTTTGGTAGGTTTCCCTAGGTGCCGGCTGAGCTAGAGGCCAAAATCTACAGGTAGGCACTTTGAAAAAAACACCTCTGTTTTCTTTCAAAAAATGTGATGTGTGCACGATGCGTTTTGGGGCATTTCCTGTCGCGGGCACTAGGCCTACCCACACAAGTGAGGTATAATTTTGATCGGGAGACTTGGGGGAACGCTGGGTGGAAGGAAATTTGTGCCTCCTCTGAGATTCCAGAACTTTCTGCCACAGAAATGTGAGGAACATGTGTTTTTTATGCCAAATTTTGATGTTTGCAAAGGATTCTGGGTAACAGAACCTGGTCAGAGCCAAACAAGTCACCCCATCTTGGATTCCTTTTGGTCTCTAGTTGTATAAAATGCACAGGTTTGGTAGGTTTCCCTAGGTGCCGGCTGAGCTTGAGGCCAAAATCTACAGGTAGGCACTTTGCAAAAAACACCTCTGTTTTCTTAAAAAAAATGTGATGTGTGCACGTTGCGTTTTGGGGCATTTCCTGTTGTGGGCGCAAGGCCTACCCACACAAGTGAGGTATCATTTTTATCTGGAGACTTGGGGGAATGCTGGGTGGAAGGAAATTTGTGGCTCCTCTCTGATTCCAGAACTTTCTGTCACCAAAATGTGAGGAAAATGTGTTTTTTAGCCAAATTTTGAGGTTTGCAAAGGACTCTGGGTAACAGAACCTGGTCAGAGCCCCACAAGTCACCCCATCTTGGATTCCCCTAGGTCTCTAGTTTTCAGAAATGCACATGTTTGGCATGTTTCCCTAGGTGCCGGCTGAGCTAGAGGCCAAAATCTGCAGGTAGGCACTTTTAGAAAAACAGCTCTGTTTTCTGTCAAAAAATGGGATGTGTCCACAATGTGCTTTGGGGCATTTCCTGTCACGGGCGCTAGGCCTACCCACACAAGTGAGGTATCATTTTTATCGGGAGACTTGTGGGAACGCTGGGTGGAAGGAAATTTGTGGCTCCTCTCTGATTCCAGAACTTTCTGTCACCAAAATGTGAGGAAAATGTGTTTTTTATGCCAAATTTTGAAGTTTGCAAAGGATTCTGGGTAACAGAACCTGGTCAGAGCCCCACAAGTCACCCCATCTTGGATTCCCCTAGGTCTCTAGTTTTCAATAATGCACAGGTTTGGTAGGTTTCCCTAGGTGCCGGCTGAGCTAGAGGCCAAAATCTACAGGTAGGCACTTTGCAAAAAACACCTCTGTTTTCTTTCAAAAAATGTGATGTGTGCACGTTGCGTTTTGGGGCATTTCCTGTCGCGGGCGCTAGGCCAACCCACACAAGTGAGGTATCATTTTTATCGGGAGACTTGGGGGAACGCTGGGTGGAAGGAAATTTGTGGCTCCTCTCTGATTCCAGAACTTTCTGTCACCAAAATGTGAGGAAAATGTGTTTTTTATGCCAAATTTTGAGGTTTGCAAAGGATTCTGGGTAACAAAGCCTAGTCAGAGCCCCACAAGTCATCCCATCTTGGATTCCCCTAGGTCTCTAATTTTAAAAAATGCACAGGTTTGGTAGGTTTCCCTAGGTGCTGGCTGAGCTAGAGGCCAAAATCTAAACGTAGGCACTTTGCAAAAAACACCTCTGTTTTCTTTCAAAAAATGTGATGTGTGCACGTTGCGTTTTGGGGCATTTCCTGTCGCGGGCGCTAGGCCTACCCACACAAGTGAGGTATCATTTTTATCGGGAGACTTGGGGGAACGCTGGGTGGAAGGAAATTTGTGGCTCCTCTCTGATTCCAGAACTTTCTGTCACCAAAATGTGAGGAAAATGTGTTTTTTATGCCAAATTTTGAAGTTTGCAAAGGATTCTGGGTAACAGAACCTGGTCAGAGCCCCACAAGTCACCCCATCTTGGATTCCGCTAGGTCTCTAGTTTTCAATAATGCACAGGTTTGGTAGGTTTCCCTAGGTGCCGGCTGAGCTAGAGGCCAAAATCTACAGGTAGGCACTTTGCAAAAAACACCTCTGTTTTCTTTAAAAAAATGTGATGTGTGCACGTTGCGTTTTGGGGCATTTCCTGTCACGGGCGCTAGGCCTACCCACACAAGTGAGGTATCATTTTTATCGGGAGACTTGGGGGAACGCTGGGTGGAAGGAAATTTGTGGCTCCTCTCTGATTCCAGAACTTTCTGTCACCAAAATGTGAGGAAAATGTGTTTTTTATGCCAAATTTTGAGGTTTGCAAAGGATTCTGGTTAACAAAGCCTGGTCAGAGCCCCACAAGTCACCCCATCTTGGATTCCCCTAGGTCTCTAATTTTCAAAAATGCACAGGTTTGGTAGGTTTCCCTAGGTGCTGGCTGAGCTAGAGGCCAAAATCTAAACGTAGGCACTTTGCAAAAAACACCTCTGTTTTCTTTCAAAAAATGTGATGTGTGCACGTTGCGTTTTGGGGCATTTCCTGTCGCGGGCGCTAGGCCTACCCACACAAGTGAGGTATCATTTTTATCGGGAGACTTGGGGGAACGCTGGGTGGAAGGAAATTTGTGGCTCCTCTCTGATTCCAGAACTTTCTGTCACCAAAATGTGAGGAAAATGTGTTTTTTATGCTAAATTTTAAAGTTTGCAAAGGATTCTGGGTAACAGAACCTGGTCAGAGCCCCACAAGTCACCCCATCTTGGATTCCCCTAGGTCTCTAGTTTTCAATAATGCACAGGTTTGGTAGGTTTCCCTAGGTGCCGGCTGAGCTAGAGGCCAAAATCTACAGGTAGGCACTTTGCAAAAAACACCTCTGTTTTCTTTCAAAAAATGTGATGTGTGCACGTTGCGTTTTGGGGCATTTCCTGTCGCGGGCGCTAGGCCAACCCACACAAGTGAGGTATCATTTTTATCGGGAGACTTGGGGGAACGCTGGGTGGAAGGAAATTTGTGGCTCCTCTCTGATTCCAGAACTTTCTGTCACCAAAATGTGAGGAAAATGTGTTTTTTATGCCAAATTTTGAGGTTTGCAAAGGATTCTGGGTAACAAAGCATGGTCAGAGCCCCACAAGTCACCCCATCTTGGATTCCCCTAGGTCTCTAATTTTCAAAAATGCACAGGTTTGGTAGGTTTCCCTAGGTGCTGGCTGAGCTAGAGGCCAAAATCTAAACATAGGCACTTTGCAAAAAACACCTCTGTTTTCTTTCAAAAAATGTGATGTGTGCACGTTGCGTTTTGGGGCATTTCCTGTCGCGGGCGCTAGGCCTACCCACACAAGTGAGGTATCATTTTTATCGGGAGACTTGGGGGAACGCTGGGTGGAAGGAAATTTGTGGCTCCTCTCTGATTCCAGAACTTTCTGTCACCAAAATGTGAGGAAAATGTGTTTTTTATGCCAAATTTTGAGGTTTGCAAAGGATTCTGGGTAACAAAGCCTGGTCAGAGCCCCACAAGTCACCCCATCTTGGATTCCCCTAGGTCTCTAATTTTCAAAAATGCACAGGTTTGGTAGGTTTCCCTAGGTGCTGGCTGAGCTAGAGGCCAAAATCTAAACGTAGGCACTTTGCAAAAAACACCTCTGTTTTCTTTCAAAAAATGTGATGTGTGCACGTTGCGTTTTGGGGCATTTCCTGTCGCGGGCGCTAGGCCTACCCACACAAGTGAGGTATCATTTTTATCGGGAGACTTGGGGGAACGCTGGGTGGAAGGAAATTTGTGGCTCCTCTCTGATTCCAGAACTTTCTGTCACCAAAATGTGAGGAAAATGTGTTTTTTATGCCAAATTTTGAAGTTTGCAAAGGATTCTGGGTAACAGAACCTGGTCAGAGCCCCACAAGTCACCCCATCTTGGATTCCCCTAGGTCTCTAGTTTTCAATAATGCACAGGTTTGGTAGGTTTCCCTAGGTGCCGGCTGAGCTAGAGGCCAAAATCTACAGGTAGGCACTTTGCAAAAAACACCTCTGTTTTCTTTCAAAAAATGTGATGTGTGCACGTTGCGTTTTGGGGCATTTCCTGTCGCGGGCGCTAGGCCAACCCACACAAGTGAGGTATCATTTTTATCGGGAGACTTGGGGGAACGCTGGGTGGAAGGAAATTTGTGGCTCCTCTCTGATTCCAGAACTTTCTGTCACCAAAATGTGAGGAAAATGTGTTTTTTATGCCAAATTTTGAGGTTTGCAAAGGATTCTGGGTAACAAAGCATGGTCAGAGCCCCACAAGTCACCCCATCTTGGATTCCCCTAGGTCTCTAATTTTCAAAAATGCACAGGTTTGGTAGGTTTCCCTAGGTGCTGGCTGAGCTAGAGGCCAAAATCTAAACATAGGCACTTTGCAAAAAACACCTCTGTTTTCTTTCAAAAAATGTGATGTGTGCACGTTGCGTTTTGGAGCATTTCCTGTCGCGGGCGCTAGGCCTACCCACACAAGTGAGGTATCATTTTTATCGGGAGACTTGGGGGAACGCTGGGTGGAAGGAAATTTGTGGCTCCTCTCTGATTCCAGAACTTTCTGTCACCAAAATGTGAGGAAAATGTGTTTTTTATGCCAAATTTGGAGGTTTGCAAAGGATTCTGGGTAACAAAGCCTGGTCAGAGCCCCACAAGTCACCCCATCTTGGATTCCCCTAGGTCTCTAATTTTCAAAAATGCACAGGTTTGGTAGGTTTCCCTAGGTGCTGGCTGAGCTAGAGGCCAAAATCTAAACGTAGGCACTTTGCAAAAAACACCTCTGTTTTCTTTCAAAAAATGTGATGTGTGCACGTTGCGTTTTGGGGCATTTCCTGTCGCGGGCGCTAGGCCTACCCACACAAGTGAGGTATCATTTTTATCGGGAGACTTGGGGGAACGCTGGGTGGAAGGAAATTTGTGGCTCCTCTCTGATTCCAGAACTTTCTGTCACCAAAATGTGAGGAAAATGTGTTTTTTTAGCCAAATTTTGAGGTTTGCAAAGGATTCTGGGTAACAAAACCTGGTCAGAGCCCCACAAGTCACCCCATCTTGGATTCCCCTAGGTCTATAATTTTCAAAAATGCACAGGTTTGGTAGGTTTCCCTAGGTGCCGGCTGAGCTAGAGGCCAAAATCTACAGGTAGGGACTTTGCAAAAAACACCTCTGTTTTCTTTCAAAAAATTTGATGTGTGCACGTTGCGTTTTGGGGCATTTCCTGTCACGGGCGCTAGGCCTACCCACACAAGTGAGGTATCATTTTTATCGGGAGACTTGGGGGAACGCTGGGTGGAAGGAAATTTGTGGCTCCTCTCTGATTCCAGAACTTTCTGTCACCAAAATGTGAGGAAAATGTGTTTTTTATGCCAAATTTTGAGGTTTGCAAAGGATTCTGGGTAACAGAACCTGGTCAGAGCCCCACAAGTCACCCCATCTTGGATTCCCCTAGGTCTCTAGTTTTCAATAATGCACAGGTTTGGTAGGTTTCCCTAGGTGCCGGCTGAGCTACAGGCCAAAATCTACAGGTAGGCACTTTGCAAAAAACACCTCTGTTTTCTTTAAAAAAATGTGATGTGTGCACGTTGCGTTTTGGGGCATTTCCTGTCGCGGGCGCTAGGCCTTCCCACACAAGTGAGGTATCATTTTCATCGGGAGACTTGGGGGAACGCTGGGTGGAAGGAAATTTGTGGCTCCTCTCTGATTCCAGAACTTTCTGTCACCAAAATGTGAGGAAAATGTGTTTTTTTAGCCAAATGTTGAGGTTTGCAAAGGATTCTGGGTAACAAAACCTGGTCAGAGCCCCACAAGTCACCCCATCTTGGATTCCCCTAGGTCTCTAATTTTCAAAAATGCACAGGTTTGGTAGGTTGCCCTAGGTGCTGGCTGAGCTAGAGGCCAAAATCTACAGGTAGGCACTTTGCAAAAAACACCTCTGTTTTCTTTCAAAAAATGTGATGTGTGCACGTTGCGTTTTGGGGCATTTCCTGTCGCGGGCGCTAGGCCTACCCACACAAGTGAGGTATCATTTTTATCGGGAGACTTGGGGGAACGCTGGGTGGAAGACAATTTGTGGCTCCTCTCTGATTCCAGAACTTTCTGTCACCGAAATGTGAGGAAAATGTTTTTTTTAGCCAAATTTTGAGGTTTGCAAAGGATTCTGGGTAACAGAACCTGGTCAGAGCCCCACAAGTCACCCCATCTTGGATTCCCCTAGGTCTTTAGTTGTAAAAAGTGCACAGGTTTGGTAGGTTTCCCTAGGTGCCGGCTGAGCTAGAGGCCAAAATCTACAGGTAGGCACTTTGAAAAAAACACCTCTGTTTTCTTTCAAAAAATGTGATGTGTGCACGTTGCGTTTTGGGGCATTTCCTGTCGCGGGCACTAGGCCTACCCACACAAGTGAGGTATAATTTTGATCGGGAGACTTGGGGGAACGCTGGGTGGAAGGAAATTTGTGGCTCCTCTCTGATTCCAGAACTTTCTGTCACCAAAATGTGAGGAAAATGTGTTTTTTTAGCCAAATGTTGAGGTTTGCAAAGGATTCTGGGTAACAAAACCTGGTCAGAGCCCCACAAGTCACCCCATCTTGGATTCCCCTAGGTCTCTAATTTTCAAAAATGCACAGGTTTGGTAGGTTGCCCTAGGTGCTGGCTGAGCTAGAGGCCAAAATCTACAGGTAGGCACTTTGCAAAAAACACCTCTGTTTTCTTTCAAAAAATGTGATGTGTGCACGTTGCGTTTTGGGGCATTTCCTGTCGCGGGCGCTAGGCCTACCCACACAAGTGAGGTATCATTTTTATCGGGAGACTTGGGGGAACGCTGGGTGGAAGACAATTTGTGGCTCCTCTCTGATTCCAGAACTTTCTGTCACCGAAATGTGAGGAAAATGTTTTTTTTAGCCAAATTTTGAGGTTTGCAAAGGATTCTGGGTAACAGAACCTGGTCAGAGCCCCACAAGTCACCCCATCTTGGATTCCCCTAGGTCTTTAGTTGTAAAAAGTGCACAGGTTTGGTAGGTTTCCCTAGGTGCCGGCTGAGCTAGAGGCCAAAATCTACAGGTAGGCACTTTGAAAAAAACACCTCTGTTTTCTTTCAAAAAATGTGATGTGTGCACGTTGCGTTTTGGGGCATTTCCTGTCGCGGGCACTAGGCCTACCCACACAAGTGAGGTATAATTTTGATCGGGAGACTTGGGGGAACGCTGGGTGGAAGGAAATTTGTGCCTCCTCTGAGATTCCAGAACTTTCTGCCACAGAAATGTGAGGAACATGTGTTTTTTATGCCAAATTTTGAGGTTTGCAAAGGATTCTGGGTTACAGAACCTGGTCAGAGCCAAACAAGTCACCCCATCTTGGATTCCTTTTGGTCTCTAGTTGTATAAAATGCACAGGTTTGGTAGGTTTCCCTAGGTGCCGGCTGAGCTTGAGGCCAAAATCTACACGTAGGCACTTTGCAAAAAACACCTCTGTTTTCTTAAAAAAAATGTGATGTGTGCACGTTGCGTTTTGGGGCATTTCCTGTTGTGGGCGCTAGGCCTACCCACACAAGTGAGGTATCATTTTTATCTGGAGACTTGGGGGAATGCTGGGTGGAAGGAAATTTGTGGCTCCTCTCTGATTCCAGAACTTTCTGTCACCAAAATGTGAGGAAAATGTGTTTTTTAGCCAAATTTTGAGGTTTGCAAATGATTCTGGGTAACAGAACCTGGTCAGAGCCCCACAAGTCACCCCATCTTGGATTCCCCTAGGTCTCTAGTTTTCAGAAATGCACATGTTTGGCAGGTTTCCCTAGGTGCTGGCTGAGCTAGAGGCCAAAATCTAAACGTAGGCACTTTGCAAAAAACACCTCTGTTTTCTTTCAAAAAATGTGATGTGTGCACGTTGCGTTTTGGGGCATTTCCTGTCGCGGGCGCTAGGCCTACCCACACAAGTGAGGTATCATTTTTATCGGGAGACTTGGGGGAACGCTGGGTGGAAGGAAATTTGTGGCTCCTCTCTGATTCCAGAACTTTCTGTCACCAAAATGTGAGGAAAATGTGTTTTTTATGCCAAATTTTGAAGTTTGCAAAGGATTCTGGGTAACAGAACCTGGTCAGAGCCCCACAAGTCACCCCATCTTGGATTCCCCTAGGTCTCTAGTTTTCAATAATGCACAGGTTTGGTAGGTTTCCCTAGGTGCCGGCTGAGCTAGAGGCCAAAATCTACAGGTAGGCACTTTGCAAAAAACACCTCTGTTTTCTTTCAAAAAATGTGATGTGTGCACGTTGCGTTTTGGGGCATTTCCTGTCGCGGGCGCTAGGCCAACCCACACAAGTGAGGTATCATTTTTATCGGGAGACTTGGGGGAACGCTGGGTGGAAGGAAATTTGTGGCTCCTCTCTGATTCCAGAACTTTCTGTCACCAAAATGTGAGGAAAATGTGTTTTTTATGCCAAATTTTGAGGTTTGCAAAGGATTCTGGGTAACAAAGCATGGTCAGAGCCCCACAAGTCACCCCATCTTGGATTCCCCTAGGTCTCTAATTTTCAAAAATGCACAGGTTTGGTAGGTTTCCCTAGGTGCTGGCTGAGCTAGAGGCCAAAATCTAAACATAGGCACTTTGCAAAAAAACACCTCTGTTTTCTTTCAAAAAATGTGATGTGTGCACGTTGCGTTTTGGAGCATTTCCTGTCGCGGGCGCTAGGCCTACCCACACAAGTGAGGTATCATTTTTATCGGGAGACTTGGGGGAACGCTGGGTGGAAGGAAATTTGTGGCTCCTCTCTGATTCCAGAACTTTCTGTCACCAAAATGTGAGGAAAATGTGTTTTTTATGCCAAATTTTGAGGTTTGCAAAGGATTCTGGGTAACAAAGCCTGGTCAGAGCCCCACAAGTCACCCCATCTTGGATTCCCCTAGGTCTCTAATTTTCAAAAATGCACAGGTTTGGTAGGTTTCCCTAGGTGCTGGCTGAGCTAGAGGCCAAAATCTAAACGTAGGCACTTTGCAAAAAACACCTCTGTTTTCTTTCAAAAAATGTGATGTGTGCACGTTGCGTTTTGGGGCATTTCCTGTCGCGGGCGCTAGGCCTACCCACACAAGTGAGGTATCATTTTTATCGGGAGACTTGGGGGAACGCTGGGTGGAAGGAAATTTGTGGCTCCTCTCTGATTCCAGAACTTTCTGTCACCAAAATGTGAGGAAAATGTGTTTTTTTAGCCAAATTTTGAGGTTTGCAAAGGATTCTGGGTAACAAAACCTGGTCAGAGCCCCACAAGTCACCCCATCTTGGATTCCCCTAGGTCTATAATTTTCAAAAATGCACAGGTTTGGTAGGTTTCCCTAGGTGCCGGCTGAGCTAGAGGCCAAAATCTACAGGTAGGGACTTTGCAAAAAACACCTCTGTTTTCTTTCAAAAAATGTGATGTGTGCACGTTGCGTTTTGGGGCATTTCCTGTCACGGGCGCTAGGCCTACCCACACAAGTGAGGTATCATTTTTATCGGGAGACTTGGGGGAACGCTGGGTGGAAGGAAATTTGTGGCTCCTCTCTGATTCCAGAACTTTCTGTCACCAAAATGTGAGGAAAATGTGTTTTTTATGCCAAATTTTGAGGTTTGCAAAGGATTCTGGGTAACAGAACCTGGTCAGAGCCCCACAAGTCACCCCATCTTGGATTCCCCTAGGTCTCTAGTTTTCAATAATGCACAGGTTTGGTAGGTTTCCCTAGGTGCCGGCTGAGCTACAGGCCAAAATCTACAGGTAGGCACTTTGCAAAAAACACCTCTGTTTTCTTTAAAAAAATGTGATGTGTGCACGTTGCGTTTTGGGGCATTTCCTGTCGCGGGCGCTAGGCCTTCCCACACAAGTGAGGTATCATTTTCATCGGGAGACTTGGGGGAACGCTGGGTGGAAGGAAATTTGTGGCTCCTCTCTGATTCCAGAACTTTCTGTCACCAAAATGTGAGGAAAATGTGTTTTTTTAGCCAAATGTTGAGGTTTGCAAAGGATTCTGGGTAACAAAACCTGGTCAGAGCCCCACAAGTCACCCCATCTTGGATTCCCCTAGGTCTCTAATTTTCAAAAATGCACAGGTTTGGTAGGTTGCCCTAGGTGCTGGCTGAGCTAGAGGCCAAAATCTACACGTAGGCACTTTGCAAAAAAAACCTCTGTTTTCTTTCAAAAAATGTGATGTGTGCACGTTGCGTTTTGGGGCATTTCCTGTCGCGGGCGCTAGGCCTACCCACACAAGTGAGGTATCATTTTTATCGGGAGACTTGGGGGAACGCTGGGTGGAAGACAATTTGTGGCTCCTCTCTGATTCCAGAACTTTCTGTCACCGAAATGTGAGGAAAATGTTTTTTTTAGCCAAATTTTGAGGTTTGCAAAGGATTCTGGGTAACAGAACCTGGTCAGAGCCCCACAAGTCACCCCATCTTGGATTCCCCTAGGTCTTTAGTTGTAAAAAGTGCACAGGTTTGGTAGGTTTCCCTAGGTGCCGGCTGAGCTAGAGGCCAAAATCTACAGGTAGGCACTTTGAAAAAAACACCTCTGTTTTCTTTCAAAAAATGTGATGTGTGCACGTTGCGTTTTGGGGCATTTCCTGTCGCGGGCACTAGGCCTACCCACACAAGTGAGGTATAATTTTGATCGGGAGACTTGGGGGAACGCTGGGTGGAAGGAAATTTGTGCCTCCTCTGAGATTCCAGAACTTTCTGCCACAGAAATGTGAGGAACATGTGTTTTTTATGCCAAATTTTGAGGTTTGCAAAGGATTCTGGGTTACAGAACCTGGTCAGAGCCAAACAAGTCACCCCATCTTGGATTCCTTTTGGTCTCTAGTTGTATAAAATGCACAGGTTTGGTAGGTTTCCCTAGGTGCCGGCTGAGCTAGAGGGCAAAATCTACACGTAGGCCCTTTGCAAAAAACACCTCTCTTTTCTTTAAAAAAATGTGATGTGTGCACGTTGCGTATTGGGGCATTTCCTGTCGCGGGCGCTAGGCCTGGGTAACAGAACCTGGTCAGAGCCCCACAAGTCACCCCATCTTGGATTCCCCTAAGTCTTTAGTTGTAAAAAGTGCACAGGTTTGGTAGGTTTCCCTAGGTGCCGGCTGAGCTAGAGGCCAAAATCTACAGGTAGGCACTTTGCAAAAAACACCTCTGTTTTCTTTAAAAAAATGTGATGTGTCCACAATGTGCTTTGGGGCATTTCCTGTCACGGGCGCTAGGCCTACCCACACAAGTGAGGTATCATTTTTATCGGGAGACTTGGGGGAACGCTGGGTGGAAGGAAATTTGTGGCTCCTCTCTGATTCCAGAACTTTCTGTCACCAAAATGTGAGGAAAATGTGTTTTTTATGCCAAATTTTGAGGTTTGCAAAGGATTCTGGGTAACAGAACCTGGTCAGAGCCCCACAAGTCACCCCATCTTGGATTCCCCTAGGTCTCTAGTTTTCAATAATGCACAGGTTTGGTAGGTTTCCCTAGGTGCCGGCTGAGCTAGAGGCCAAAATCTACAGGTAGGCACTTTGCAAAAAACACCTCTGTTTTCTTTAAAAAAATGTGATGTGTGCACGTTGCGGTTTGGGGCATTTCCTGTCGCGGGCGCTAGGCCTACCCACACAAGTGAGGTATCATTTTTATCGGGAGACTTGGGGGAACGCTGGGTGGAAGGAAATTTGTGGCTCCTCTCTGATTCCAGAACTTTCTGTCACCGAAATGTGAGGAAAATGTGTTTTTTATCCAAATTTTGAGGTTTGCAAGGGATTCTGGGTAACAGAACCTGGTCAGAGCCCCACAAGTCACCCCATCTTGGATTCCCCTAGGTCTTTAGTTGTAAAAAGTGCACAGGTTTGGTAGGTTTCCCTAGGTGCCGGCTGAGCTAGAGGACAAAATCTACAGGTAGGCACTTTGCAAAAAACACCTCTGTTTTCTTTCAAAAAATGTGATGTGTGCACGTTGCGTTTTGGGGCATTTCCTGTCGCGGGCGCTAGGCCTACCCACACAAGTGAGGTATAATTTTGATCGGGAGACTTGGGGGAACGCTGGGTGGAAGGAAATGTGTGCCTCCTCTCAGATTCCAGAACTTTCTGCCACAGAAATGTGAGGAACATGTGTTTTTTTAGCCAAATTTTGAGGTTTGCAAAGGATTCTGGGTAACAGAACCTGGTCAGAGCCCCACAAGTCACCCCATCTTGGATTCCTTTAGGTCTCTAGTTGTATAAAATGCACAGGTTTGGTAGGTTTCCCTAGGTGCCGGCTGAGATAGAGGCCAAAATCTACAGGTAGGCACTTTGCAAAAAACACCTCTGTTTTCTTTAAAAAAATGTGATGTGTGCACGTTGCGTTTTGGGACATTTCCTGTCGCGGGCGCTAGGCCTACCCACACAAGTGAGGTATAATTTTGATGGGGAGACTTGGGGGAACGCTGGGTGGAAGGACATTTGTGGCTCCTCTATGATTCCAGAACTTTCTGTCACCAAAATGTGAGGAAAATGTGTTTTTTATGCCAAATTTTGAGGTTTGCAAAGGATTCTGGGTAACAGAACCTGGTCAGAGCCCCACAAGTCACCCCATCTTGGATTCCCCTAGGTCTCTAGTTTTCAATAATGCACAGGTTTGGTAGGTTTCCCTAGGTGCCGGCTGAGCTAGAGGCCAAAATCTACAGGTAGGCACTTTGCAAAAAACACCTCTCTTTTCTTTAAAAAAATGTGATGTGTGCACGTTGCGTTTTGGGGCATTTCCTGTCGCGGGCGCTAGGCCTACCCACACAAGTGAGGTATCATTTTTATCGAGAGACTTGGGGGAACGCTGGGTTGGAAGGAAATTTGTGGCTCCTCTCTGATTCCAGAACTTTCTGTCACCGAAATGTGAGGAAAATGTGTTTTTTTAGCCAAATTTTGAGGTTTGCAAAGGATTCTGGGTAACAGAACCTGGTCAGAGCCCCACAAGTCACAACATCTTGGATTCCCCTAGGTCTCTAATTTTCAAAAATGCACAGGTTTGGTAGGTTTCCCTAGGTGCCGGCTGAGCTAGAGGGCAAAATCTACACGTAGGCCCTTTGCAAAAAACACCTCTCTTTTCTTTAAAAAAATGTGATGTGTGCACGTTGCGTTTTGGGGCATTTCCTGTCGCGGGCGCTAGGCCTACCCACACAAGTGAGGTATCATTTTTATCGAGAGACTTGGGGGAACGCTGGGTTGGAAGGAAATTTGTGGCTCCTCTCTGATTCCAGAACTTTCTGTCACCGAAATGTGAGGAAAATGTGTTTTTTTAGCCAAATTTTGAGGTTTGCAAAGGATTCTGGGTAACAGAACCTGGTCAGAGCCCCACAAGTCACCCCATCTTGGATTCCCCTAGGTCTCTAGTTTTCAATAATGCACAGGTTTGGTAGGTTTCCCTAGGTGCCGGCTGAGCTAGAGGCCAAAATCTACAGGTAGGCACTTTGCAAAAAACACCTCTGTTTTCTTTAAAAAAATGTGATGTGTGCACGTTGCGTTTTGGGGCATTTCCTGTCGCGGGCGCTAGGCCTACCCACACAAGTGAGGTATCATTTGTATCGGGAGACTTGGGGGAACGCTGGGTGGAAGGAAATTTGTGGCTCCTCTCTGATTCCAGAACTTTCTGTCACCAAAATGTGAGGAAAATGTGTTTTTTTAGCCAAATTTTGAGGTTTGCAAAGGATTCTGGGTAACAAAACCTGGTCAGAGCCCCACAAGTCACCCCATCTTGGATTCCCCTAGGTCTCTAATTTTCAAAAATGCACAGGTTTGGTAGGTTTCCCTAGGTGCTGGCTGAGCTAGAGGCCAAAATCTACACGTAGGCACTTTGCAAAAAACACCTCTGTTTTCTTTCAAAAAATGTGATGTGTGCACGTTGCGTTTTGGGGCATTTCCTGTCGCGGGCGCTAGGCCTACCCACACAAGTGAGGTATCATTTTTATCGGGAGACTTGGGGGAACGCTGGGTGGAAGGACATTTGTGGCTCCTCTCTGATTCCAGAACTTTCTGTCACCAAAATGTGAGGAAAATGTGTTTTTTATGCCAAATTTTGAGATTTGCAAAGGATTCTGGGTAACAGAACCTGGTCAGAGCCCCACAAGTCACCCCATCTTGGATTCCCCTAGGTCTCTAGTTTTCAATAATGCACAGGTTTGGTAGGTTTCCCTAGGTGCCGGCTGAGCTAGAGGCCAAAATCTACAGGTAGGCACTTTGCAAAAAACACCTCTCTTTTCTTTAAAAAAATGTGATGTGTGCACGTTGCGTTTTGGGGCATTTCCTGTCGCGGGCGCTAGGCCTACCCACACAAGTGAGGTATCATTTTTATCGAGAGACTTGGGGGAACGCTGGGTTGGAAGGAAATTTGTGGCTCCTCTCTGATTCCAGAACTTTCTGTCACCGAAATGTGAGGAAAATGTGTTTTTTTAGCCAAATTTTGAGGTTTGCAAAGGATTCTGGGTAACAGAACCTGGTCAGAGCCCCACAAGTCACAACATCTTGGATTCCCCTAGGTCTCTAATTTTCAAAAATGCACAGGTTTGGTAGGTTTCCCTAGGTGCCGGCTGAGCTAGAGGCCAAAATCTACAGGTAGGCACTTTGCAAAAAACACCTCTGTTTTCTTTAAAAAAATGTGATGTGTGCACGTTGCGTTTTGGGGCATTTCCTGTCGCGGGCGCTAGGCCTACCCACACAAGTGAGGTATCATTTTTATCGAGAGACTTGGGGGAACGCTGGGTTGGAAGGAAATTTGTGGCTCCTCTCTGATTCCAGAACTTTCTGTCACCGAAATGTGAGGAAAATGTGTTTTTTTAGCCAAATTTTGAGGTTTGCAAAGGATTCTGGGTAACAGAACCTGGTCAGAGCCCCACAAGTCACCCCATCTTGGATTCCCCTAGGTCTCTAGTTTTCAATAATGCACAGGTTTGGTAGGTTTCCCTAGGTGCCGGCTGAGCTAGAGGCCAAAATCTACAGGTAGGCACTTTGCAAAAAACACCTCTGTTTTCTTTAAAAAAATGTGATGTGTGCACGTTGCGTTTTGGGGCATTTCCTGTCGCGGGCGCTAGGCCTACCCACACAAGTGAGGTATCATTTGTATCGGGAGACTTGGGGGAACGCTGGGTGGAAGGAAATTTGTGGCTCCTCTCTGATTCCAGAACTTTCTGTCACCAAAATGTGAGGAAAATGTGTTTTTTTAGCCAAATTTTGAGGTTTGCAAAGGATTCTGGGTAACAAAACCTGGTCAGAGCCCCACAAGTCACCCCATCTTGGATTCCCCTAGGTCTCTAATTTTCAAAAATGCACAGGTTTGGTAGGTTTCCCTAGGTGCTGGCTGAGCTAGAGGCCAAAATCTACACGTAGGCACTTTGCAAAAAACACCTCTGTTTCCTTTCAAAAAATGTGATGTGTGCACGTTGCGTTTTGGGGCATTTCCTGTCGCGGGCGCTAGGCCTACCCACACAAGTGAGGTATCATTTTTATCGGGAGACTTGGGGGAACGCTGGGTGGAAGGACATTTGTGGCTCCTCTCTGATTCCAGAACTTTCTGTCACCAAAATGTGAGGAAAATGTGTTTTTTATGCCAAATTTTGAGGTTTGCAAAGGATTCTGGGTAACAGAACCTGGTCAGAGCCCCACAAGTCACCCCATCTTGGATTCCTTTAGGTCTCTAGTTGTATAAAATGCAACGGGTTTGGTAGGTTTCCCTAGGTGCCGGCTGAGCTAGAGGCCAAAATCTACAGGTAGGCACTTTGCAAAAAACACCTCTGTTTTCTTTCAAAAAATGTGATGTGTGCACGTTGCGTTTTGGGACATTTCCTGTCGCGGGCGCTAGGCCTACCCGCACAAGTGAGGTATAATTTTGATCGGGAGACTTGGGGGAACGCTGGGTGGAAGGACATTTGTGGCTCCTCTCTGATTCCAGAACTTTCTGTCACCAAAATGTGAGGAAAATGTGTTTTTTATGCCAAATTTTGAGGTTTGCAAAGGATTCTGGGTAACAGAACCTGGTCAGAGCCCCACAAGTCACCCCATCTTGGATTCCCCTAGGTCTCTAGTTTTCAATAATGCACAGGTTTGGTAGGTTTCCCTAGGTGCCGGCTGAGCTAGAGGCCAAAATCTACAGGTAGGCACTTTGCAAAAAACACCTCTGTTTTCTTTAAAAAAATGTGATGTGTGCACGTTGCGTTTTGGGGCATTTCCTGTTGCGGGCGCTAGGCCTTCCCACACAAGTGAGGCATAATTTTTATCGGGAGACTTGGGGGAACGCTGGGTGGAAGGAAATTTGTGGCTCCTCTCTGATTCCAGAACTTTCTGTCACCAAAATGTGAGGAAAATGTGTTTTTTTAGCCAAATTTTGAGGTTTGCAAAGGATTCTGGGTAACAAAACCTGGTCAGAGCCCCACAAGTCACCCCATCTTGGATTCCCCTATGTCTCTAATTTTCAAAAATGCACAGGTTTGGTAGGTTTCCCTAGGTGCTGGCTGAGCTAGAGGCCAAAATCTACACGTAGGCACTTTGCAAAAAACACCTCTGTTTTCTTTCAAAAAATGTGATGTGTTCACGTGCGTTTTGGGGCATTTCCTGTCGCGGGCACTAGGCCTACCCACACAAGTGAGGTATCATTTTTATCGGGAGACTTGGGGGAACGCTGGGTGGAAGGAAATTTGTGGCTCCTCTCTGATTCCAGAACTTTCTGTCACCAAAATGTGAGGAAAATGTGTTTTTTATGCCAAATTTTGAGGTTTGCAAAGGATTCTGGGTAACAGAACCTGGTCAGAGCCCCACAAGTCACCCCATCTTGGATTCCCCTAGGTCTTTAGTTGTAAAAAGTGCACAGGTTTGGTAGGTTTCCCTAGGTGCCGGCTGAGCTAGAGGCCAAAATCTACAGGTAGGCACTTTGCAAAAAACACCTCTGTTTTCTTTCAAAAAATGTGATGTGTCCACAATGTGCTTTGGGGCATTTCCTGTCACGGGCGCTAGGCCTACCCACACAAGTGAGGTATCATTTTTATCGGGAGACTTGGGGGAACGCTGGGTGGAAGGAAATTTGTGGCTCCTCTCTGATTCCAGAACTTTCTGTCACCAAAATGTGAGGAAAATGTGTTTTTTATGCCAAATTTTGAGGTTTGCAAAGGATTCTGGGTAACAGAACCTGGTCAGAGCCCCACAAGTCACCCCATCTTGGATTCCCCTAGGTCTCTAGTTTTCAATAATGCACAGGTTTGGTAGGTTTCCCTAGGTGCCGGCTGAGCTAGAGGCCAAAATCTACAGGTAGGCACTTTGCAAAAAACACCTCTGTTTTCTTTCAAAAAATGTGATGTGTGCACGTTGCGTTTTGGGGCATTTCCTGTCGCGGGCGCTAGGCCTACCCACACAAGTGAGGTATCATTTTTATCGGGAGACTTGGGGGAACGCTGGGTGGAAGGAAATTTGTGGCTCCTCTCTGATTCCAGAACTTTCTGTCACCGAAATGTGAGGAAAATGTGTTTTTTATCCAAATTTAGAGGTTTGCAAGGGATTCTGGGTAACAGAACCTGGTCAGAGCCCCACAAGTCACCCCATCTTGGATTCCCCTAGGTCTTTAGTTGTAAAAAGTGCACAGGTTTGGTAGGTTTCCCTAGGTGCCGGCTGAGCTAGAGGACAAAATCTACAGGTAGGCACTTTGCAAAAAACACCTCTGTTTTCTTTCAAAAAATGTGATGTGTGCACGTTGCGTTTTGGGACATTTCCTGTCGCGGGCGCTAGGCCTACCCGCACAAGTGAGGTATAATTTTGATCGGGAGACTTGGGGGAACGCTGGGTGGAAGGACATTTGTGGCTCCTCTCTGATTCCAGAACTTTCTGTCACCAAAATGTGAGGAAAATGTGTTTTTTATGCCAAATTTTGAGGTTTGCAAAGGATTCTGGGTAACAGAACCTGGTCAGAGCCCCACAAGTCACCCCATCTTGGATTCCCCTAGGTCTCTAGTTTTCAATAATGCACAGGTTTGGTAGGTTTCCCTAGGTGCCGGCTGAGCTAGAGGCCAAAATCTACAGGTAGGCACTTTGCAAAAAACACCTCTGTTTTCTTTAAAAAAATGTGATGTGTGCACGTTGCGTTTTGGGGCATTTCCTGTTGCGGGCGCTAGGCCTTCCCACACAAGTGAGGCATAATTTTTATCGGGAGACTTGGGGGAACGCTGGGTGGAAGGAAATTTGTGGCTCCTCTCTGATTCCAGAACTTTCTGTCACCAAAATGTGAGGAAAATGTGTTTTTTTAGCCAAATTTTGAGGTTTGCAAAGGATTCTGGGTAACAAAACCTGGTCAGAGCCCCACAAGTCACCCCATCTTGGATTCCCCTATGTCTCTAATTTTCAAAAATGCACAGGTTTGGTAGGTTTCCCTAGGTGCTGGCTGAGTTAGAGGCCAAAATCTACACGTAGGCACTTTGCAAAAAACACCTCTGTTTTCTTTCAAAAAATGTGATGTGTTCACGTGCGTTTTGGGGCATTTCCTGTCGCGGGCCCTAGGCCTACCCACACAAGTGAGGTATCATTTTTATCGGGAGACTTGGGGGAACGCTGGGTGGAAGGAAATTTGTGGCTCCTCTCTGATTCCAGAACTTTCTGTCACCAAAATGTGAGGAAAATGTGTTTTTTATGCCAAATTTTGAGGTTTGCAAAGGATTCTGGGTAACAGAACCTGGTCAGAGCCCCACAAGTCACCCCATCTTGGATTCCCCTAGGTCTTTAGTTGTAAAAAGTGCACAGGTTTGGTAGGTTTCCCTAGGTGCCGGCTGAGCTAGAGGCCAAAATCTACAGGTGGGCACTTTGCAAAAAACACCTCTGTTTTCTTTCAAAAAATGTGATGTGTCCACAATGTGCTTTGGGGCATTTCCTGTCACGGGCGCTAGGCCTACCCACACAAGTGAGGTATCATTTTTATCGGGAGACTTGGGGGAACGCTGGGTGGAAGGAAATTTGTGGCTCCTCTCTGATTCCAGAACTTTCTGTCACCAAAATGTGAGGAAAATGTGTTTTTTATGCCAAATTTTGAGGTTTGCAAAGGATTCTGGGTAACAGAACCTGGTCAGAGCCCCACAAGTCACCCCATCTTGGATTCCCCTAGGTCTCTAGTTTTCAATAATGCACAGGTTTGGTAGGTTTCCCTAGGTGCCGGCTGAGCTAGAGGCCAAAATCTACAGGTAGGCACTTTGCAAAAAACACCTCTGTTTTCTTTCAAAAAATGTGATGTGTGCACGTTGCGTTTTGGGGCATTTCCTGTCGCGGGCGCTAGGCCTACCCACACAAGTGAGGTATCATTTTTATCGGGAGACTTGGGGGAACGCTGGGTGGAAGGAAATTTGTGGCTCCTCTCTGATTCCAGAACTTTCTGTCACCGAAATGTGAGGAAAATGTGTTTTTTATCCAAATTTAGAGGTTTGCAAGGGATTCTGGGTAACAGAACCTGGTCAGAGCCCCACAAGTCACCCCATCTTGGATTCCCCTAGGTCTTTAGTTGTAAAAAGTGCACAGGTTTGGTAGGTTTCCCTAGGTGCCGGCTGAGCTAGAGGACAAAATCTACAGGTAGGCACTTTGCAAAAAACACCTCTGTTTTCTTTCAAAAAATGTGATGTGTGCACGTTGCGTTTTGGGGCATTTCCTGTCGCGGGCGCTAGGCCTACCCACACAAGTGAGGTATAATTTTGATCGGGAGACTTGGGGGAACGCTGGGTGGAAGGAAATGTGTGCCTCCTCTCAGATTCCAGAACTTTCTGCCACAGAAATGTGAGGAACATGTGTTTTTTTAGCCAAATTTTGAGGTTTGCAAAGGATTCTGGGTAACAGAACCTGGTCAGAGCCCCACAAGTCACCCCATCTTGGATTCCTTTAGGTCTCTAGTTGTATAAAATGCACAGGTTTGGTAGGTTTCCCTAGGTGCCGGCTGAGCTAGAGGCCAAAATCTACAGGTAGGCACTTTGCAAAAAACACCTCTGTTTTCTTTCAAAAAATGTGATGTGTGCACGTTGCGTTTTGGGACATTTCCTGTCGCGGGCGCTAGGCCTACCCACACAAGTGAGGTATAATTTTGATCGGGAGACTTGGGGGAACGCTGGGTGGAAGGAAATTTGTGGCTCCTCTCTGATTCCAGAACTTTCTGTCACCGAAATGTGAGGAAAATGTGTTTTTTATCCAAATTTAGAGGTTTGCAAGGGATTCTGGGTAACAGCACCTGGTCAGAGCCCCACAAGTCACCCCATCTTGGATTCCCCTAGGTCTTTAGTTGTAAAAAGTGCACAGGTTTGGTAGGTTTCCCTAGGTGCCGGCTGAGCTAGAGGACAAAATCTACAGGTAGGCACTTTGCAAAAAACACCTCTGTTTTCTTTCAAAAAATGTGATGTGTGCACGTTGCGTTTTGGGGCATTTCCTGTCGCGGGCGCTAGGCCTACCCACACAAGTGAGGTATAATTTTGATCGGGAGACTTGGGGGAACGCTGGGTGGAAGGAAATGTGTGCCTCCTCTCAGATTCCAGAACTTTCTGCCACAGAAATGTGAGGAACATGTGTTTTTTTAGCCAAATTTTGAGGTTTGCAAAGGATTCTGGGTAACAGAACCTGGTCAGAGCCCCACAAGTCACCCCATCTTGGATTCCTTTAGGTCTCTAGTTGTATAAAATGCACAGGTTTGGTAGGTTTCCCTAGGTGCCGGCTGAGCTAGAGGCCAAAATCTACAGGTAGGCACTTTGCAAAAAACACCTCTGTTTTCTTTCAAAAAATGTGATGTGTGCACGTTGCGTTTTGGGACATTTCCTGTCGCGGGCGCTAGGCCTACCCACACAAGTGAGGTATAATTTTGATCGGGAGACTTGGGGGAACGCTGGGTGGAAGGACATTTGTGGCTCCTCTCTGATTCCAGAACTTTCTGTCACCAAAATGTGAGGAAAATGTGTTTTTTATGCCAAATTTTGAGGTTTGCAAAGGATTCTGGGTAACAGAACCTGGTCAGAGCCCCACAAGTCACCCCATCTTGGATTCCCCTAGGTCTCTAGTTTTCAATAATGCACAGGTTTGGTAGGTTTCCCTAGGTGCCGGCTGAGCTAGAGGCCAAAATCTACAGGTAGGCACTTTGCAAAAAACACCTCTGTTTTCTTTAAAAAAATGTGATGTGTGCACGTTGCGTTTTGGGGCATTTCCTGTCGCGGGCGCTAGGCCTACCCACACAAGTGAGGTATCATTTGTATCGGGAGACTTGGGGGAACGCTGGGTGGAAGGAAATTTGTGGCTCCTCTCTGATTCCAGAACTTTCTGTCACCAAAATGTGAGGAAAATGTGTTTTTTTAGCCAAATTTTGAGGTTTGCAAAGGATTCTGGGTAACAAAACCTGGTCAGAGCCCCACAAGTCACCCCATCTTGGATTCCCCTAGGTCTCTAATTTTCAAAAATGCACAGGTTTGGTAGGTTTCCCTAGGTGCTGGCTGAGCTAGAGGCCAAAATCTACACGTAGGCACTTTGCAAAAAACACCTCTGTTTTCTTTCAAAAAATGTGATGTGTGCACGTTGCGTTTTGGGGCATTTCCTGTCGCGGGCGCTAGGCCTACCCACACAAGTGAGGTATCATTTTTATCGGGAGACTTGGGGGAACGCTGGGTGGAAGGAAATTTGTGGCTCCTCTCTGATTCCAGAACTTTCTGTCACCGAAATGTGAGGAAAATGTGTTATTTTAGCCAAATTTTGAGGTTTGCAAAGGATTCTGGGTAACAGAACCTTGGTCAGAGCCACACAAGTCACCCCATCTTGGATTCCCCTAGGTCTTTAGTTGTAAAAAGTGCACAGGTTTGGTAGGTTTCCCTAGGTGCCGGCTGAGCTAGAGGCCAAAATCTACAGGTAGGCACTTTGAAAAAAACACCTCTGTTTTCTTTCAAAAAATGTGATGTGTGCACGTTGCGTTTTGGGGCATTTCCTGTCGCGGGCACTAGGCCTACCCACACAAGTGAGGTATAATTTTGATCGGGAGACTTGGGGGAATGCTGGGTGGAAGGAAATTTGTGGCTCCTCTCTGATTCCAGAACTTTCTGTCACCAAAATGTGAGGAAAATGTGTTTTTTTAGCCAAATTTTGAGGTTTGCAAAGGATTCTGGGTAACAGAACCTGGTCAGAGCCCCACAAGTCACCCCATCTTGGATTCCCCTAGGTCTCTAGTTTTCAATAATGCACAGGTTTGGTAGGTTTCCCTAGGTGCCGGCTCAGCTAGAGGCCAAAATCTGCAGGTAGGCACTTTTAGAAAAACAGCTCTGTTTTCTGTCAAAAAATGGGATGTGTCCACAATGTGCTTTGGGGCATTTCCTGTCACGGGCGCTAGGCCTACCCACACAAGTGAGGTATGATTTTTATCGGGAGACTTGGGGGAACGCTGGGTGGAAGGAAATTTGTGGCTCCTCTCTGATTCCAGAACTTTCTGTCACCAAAATGTGAGAAAAATGTGTTTTTTATGCCAAATTTTGAGGTTTGCAAAGTATTCTGGGTAACAGAACCTGGTCAGAGCCCCACAAGTCACCCCATCTTGGATTCCCCTATGTCTCTAATTTTCAAAAATGCACAGGTTTGGTAGGTTTCCCTAGGTGCCGGCTGATCTAGAGGCCAAAATCTACAGGTAGGGACTTTGCAAAAAACACCTCTGTTTTCTTTAAAAAAATGTGATGTGTGCACGTTGCGTTTTGGGGCAATTCCTGTTGCGGGCGCTAGGCCTACCCACACAAGTGAGGTATCATTTTTATCGGGACACTTGGGGGAACGCTGGGTGGAAGGAAATTTGTGGCTCCTCTCTGATTCCAGAACTTTCTGTCACCAAAATGTGAGGAAAACTTGTTTTTTTAGCCAAATTTTGAGGTTTGCAAAGGATTCTGGGTAACAGAACCTGGTCAGAGCCCCACAAGTCACCCCATCTTGGATTCCCGTAGGTCTCTAGTTTTCAGAAATGCACAGGTTTGGCAGGTTTCCCTAGGTGCCGGTTGAGCTAGAGGCCAAAATCTGCAGGTAGGCACTTTTAGAAAAACAGCTCTGTTTTCTTTCAAAAAATGTGATGTGTGCACGTTGCGTTTTGGGGCATTTCCTGTCGTGGGCGCTAGGCCTACCCACACAAGTGAGGTATCATTTTTATCGGGAGACTTGGGGGAACGCTGGGTGGAAGGAAATTTGTGGCTCCTCTCTGATTCCAGAACTTTCTTCACCAAAATGTGAGGAAAATGTGTTTTTTATGCCAAATTTTGAGGTTTGCAAAGGATTCTGGGTAACAGAACTTGGTCAGAGCCCCACAAGTCACCCCATCTTGGATTCCTTTAGGTATCTAGTTATATAAAATGCACAGGTTTGGTAGGTTTCCCTATGTGCCGGCTGAGCTAGAGGCCAAAATCTACAGGTAGGCACTTTGCAAAAAACACCTCTGTTTTCTTTCAAAAAATGTGATGTGTGCACGTTGCGTTTTGGGGCATTTCCTGTTGTGGGCGCTAGGCCTACCCACACAAGTGAGGTATCATTTTTATCGGGAGACTTGGGGGAACGCTGGGTGGAAGGAAATTTGTGGCTCCTCTCTGATTCCAGAACTTTCTGTCACCAAAATGTGAGAAAAATGTGTTTTTTATGCCAAATTTTGAGGTTTGCAAAGTATTCTGGGTAACAGAACCTGGTCAGAGCCCCACAAGTCACCCCATCTTGGATTCCCCTAGGTCTCTAATTTTAAAAAATGCACAGGTTTGGTAGGTTTCCCTAGGTGCCGGCTGATCTAGAGGCCAAAATCTACAGGTAGGGACTTTGCAAAAAACACCTCTGTTTTCTTTAAAAAAATGTGATGTGTGCACGTTGCGTTTTGGGGCAATTCCTGTTGCGGGCGCTAGGCCTACCCACACAAGTGAGGTGTCATTTTTATCGGGACACTTGGGGGAACGCTGGGTGGAAGGAAATTTGTGGCTCCTCTCTGATTCCAGAACTTTCTGTCACCAAAATGTGAGGAAAACTTGTTTTTTTAGCCAAATTTTGAGGTTTGCAAAGGATTCTGGGTAACAGAACCTGGTCAGAGCCCCACAAGTCACCCCATCTTGGATTCCCGTAGGTCTCTAGTTTTCAGAAATGCACAGGTTTGGCAGGTTTCCCTAGGTGCCGGTTGAGCTAGAGGCCAAAATCTGCAGGTAGGCACTTTTAGAAAAACAGCTCTGTTTTCTTTCAAAAAATGTGATGTGTGCACGTTGCGTTTTGGGGCATTTCCTGTCGTGGGCGCTAGGCCTACCCACACAAGTGAGGTATCATTTTTATCGGGAGACTTGGGGGAACGCTGGGTGGAAGGAAATTTGTGGCTCCTCTCTGATTCCAGAACTTTCTGTCACCAAAATGTGAGGAAAATGTGTTTTTTTAGCCAAATTTTGAGGTTTGCAAAGGATTCTGGGTAACAGAACCTGGTCAGAGCCCCACAAGTCACCCCATCTTGGATTCCCCTAGGTCTTTAGTTGTAAAAAGTGCACAGGTTTGGTAGGTTTCCCTAGGTGCCGGCTGAGCTAGAGGCCAAAATCTACAGGTGGGCACTTTGCAAAAAACACCTCTGTTTTCTTTCAAAAAATGTGATGTGTCCACAATGTGCTTTGGGGCATTTCCTGTCACGGGCGCTAGGCCTACCCACACAAGTGAGGTATCATTTTTATCGGGAGACTTGGGGGAACGCTGGGTGGAAGGAAATTTGTGGCTCCTCTCTGATTCCAGAACTTTCTGTCACCAAAATGTGAGGAAAATGTGTTTTTTATGCCAAATTTTGAGGTTTGCAAAGGATTCTGGGTAACAGAACCTGGTCAGAGCCCCACAAGTCACCCCATCTTGGATTCCCCTAGGTCTCTAGTTTTCAATAATGCACAGGTTTGGTAGGTTTCCCTAGGTGCCGGCTGAGCTAGAGGCCAAAATCTACAGGTAGGCACTTTGCAAAAAACACCTCTGTTTTCTTTCAAAAAATGTGATGTGTGCACGTTGCGTTTTGGGGCATTTCCTGTCGCGGGCGCTAGGCCTACCCACACAAGTGAGGTATCATTTTTATCGGGAGACTTGGGGGAACGCTGGGTGGAAGGAAATTTGTGGCTCCTCTCTGATTCCAGAACTTTCTGTCACCGAAATGTGAGGAAAATGTGTTTTTTATCCAAATTTAGAGGTTTGCAAGGGATTCTGGGTAACAGAACCTGGTCAGAGCCCCACAAGTCACCCCATCTTGGATTCCCCTAGGTCTTTAGTTGTAAAAAGTGCACAGGTTTGGTAGGTTTCCCTAGGTGCCGGCTGAGCTAGAGGACAAAATCTACAGGTAGGCACTTTGCAAAAAACACCTCTGTTTTCTTTCAAAAAATGTGATGTGTGCACGTTGCGTTTTGGGGCATTTCCTGTCGCGGGCGCTAGGCCTACCCACACAAGTGAGGTATAATTTTGATCGGGAGACTTGGGGGAACGCTGGGTGGAAGGAAATGTGTGCCTCCTCTCAGATTCCAGAACTTTCTGCCACAGAAATGTGAGGAACATGTGTTTTTTTAGCCAAATTTTGATGTTTGCAAAGGATTCTGGGTAACAGAACCTGGTCAGAGCCCCACAAGTCACCCCATCTTGGATTCCTTTAGGTCTCTAGTTGTATAAAATGCACAGGTTTGGTAGGTTTCCCTAGGTGCCGGCTGAGCTAGAGGCCAAAATCTACAGGTAGGCACTTTGCAAAAAACACCTCTGTTTTCTTTCAAAAAATGTGATGTGTGCACGTTGCGTTTTGGGACATTTCCTGTCGCGGGCGCTAGGCCTACCCACACAAGTGAGGTATAATTTTGATCGGGAGACTTGGGGGAACGCTGGGTGGAAGGAAATTTGTGGCTCCTCTCTGATTCCAGAACTTTCTGTCACCGAAATGTGAGGAAAATGTGTTTTTTATCCAAATTTAGAGGTTTGCAAGGGATTCTGGGTAACAGAACCTGGTCAGAGCCCCACAAGTCACCCCATCTTGGATTCCCCTAGGTCTTTAGTTGTAAAAAGTGCACAGGTTTGGTAGGTTTCCCTAGGTGCCGGCTGAGCTAGAGGACAAAATCTACAGGTAGGCACTTTGCAAAAAACACCTCTGTTTTCTTTCAAAAAATGTGATGTGTGCACGTTGCGTTTTGGGGCATTTCCTGTCGCGGGCGCTAGGCCTACCCACACAAGTGAGGTATAATTTTGATCGGGAGACTTGGGGGAACGCTGGGTGGAAGGAAATGTGTGCCTCCTCTCAGATTCCAGAACTTTCTGCCACAGAAATGTGAGGAACATGTGTTTTTTTAGCCAAATTTTGAGGTTTGCAAAGGATTCTGGGTAACAGAACCTGGTCAGAGCCCCACAAGTCACCCCATCTTGGATTCCTTTAGGTCTCTAGTTGTATAAAATGCACAGGTTTGGTAGGTTTCCCTAGGTGCCGGCTGAGCTAGAGGCCAAAATCTACAGGTAGGCACTTTGCAAAAAACACCTCTGTTTTCTTTCAAAAAATGTGATGTGTGCACGTTGCGTTTTGGGACATTTCCTGTCGCGGGCGCTAGGCCTACCCACACAAGTGAGGTATAATTTTGATCGGGAGACTTGGGGGAACGCTGGGTGGAAGGACATTTGTGGCTCCTCTCTGATTCCAGAACTTTCTGTCACCAAAATGTGAGGAAAATGTGTTTTTTATGCCAAATTTTGAGGTTTGCAAAGGATTCTGGGTAACAGAACCTGGTCAGAGCCCCACAAGTCACCCCATCTTGGATTCCCCTAGGTCTCTAGTTTTCAATAATGCACAGGTTTGGTAGGTTTCCCTAGGTGCCGGCTGAGCTAGAGGCCAAAATCTACAGGTAGGCACTTTGCAAAAAACACCTCTGTTTTCTTTAAAAAAATGTGATGTGTGCACGTTGCGTTTTGGGGCATTTCCTGTCGCGGGCGCTAGGCCTACCCACACAAGTGAGGTATCATTTGTATCAGGAGACTTGGGGGAACGCTGGGTGGAAGGAAATTTGTGGCTCCTCTCTGATTCCAGAACTTTCTGTCACCAAAATGTGAGGAAAATGTGTTTTTTTAGCCAAATTTTGAGGTTTGCAAAGGATTCTGGGTAACAAAACCTGGTCAGAGCCCCACAAGTCACCCCATCTTGGATTCCCCTAGGTCTCTAATTTTCAAAAATGCACAGGTTTGGTAGGTTTCCCTAGGTGCTGGCTGAGCTAGAGGCCAAAATCTACACGTAGGCACTTTGCAAAAAACACCTCTGTTTTCTTTCAAAAAATGTGATGTGTGCACGTTGCGTTTTGGGGCATTTCCTGTCGCGGGCGCTAGGCCTACCCACACAAGTGAGGTATCATTTTTATCGGGAGACTTGGGGGAACGCTGGGTGGAAGGAAATTTGTGGCTCCTCTCTGATTCCAGAACTTTCTGTCACCGAAATGTGAGGAAAATGTGTTATTTTAGCCAAATTTTGAGGTTTGCAAAGGATTCTGGGTAACAGAACCTTGGTCAGAGCCACACAAGTCACCCCATCTTGGATTCCCCTAGGTCTTTAGTTGTAAAAAGTGCACAGGTTTGGTAGGTTTCCCTAGGTGCCGGCTGAGCTAGAGGCCAAAATCTACAGGTAGGCACTTTGAAAAAAACACCTCTGTTTTCTTTCAAAAAATGTGATGTGTGCACGTTGCGTTTTGGGGCATTTCCTGTCGCGGGCACTAGGCCTACCCACACAAGTGAGGTATAATTTTGATCGGGAGACTTGGGGGAATGCTGGGTGGAAGGAAATTTGTGGCTCCTCTCTGATTCCAGAACTTTCTGTCACCAAAATGTGAGGAAAATGTGTTTTTTTAGCCAAATTTTGAGGTTTGCAAAGGATTCTGGGTAACAGAACCTGGTCAGAGCCCCACAAGTCACCCCATCTTGGATTCCCCTAGGTCTCTAGTTTTCAATAATGCACAGGTTTGGTAGGTTTCCCTAGGTGCCGGCTCAGCTAGAGGCCAAAATCTGCAGGTAGGCACTTTTAGAAAAACAGCTCTGTTTTCTGTCAAAAAATGGGATGTGTCCACAATGTGCTTTGGGGCATTTCCTGTCACGGGCGCTAGGCCTACCCACACAAGTGAGGTATCATTTTTATCGGGAGACTTGGGGGAACGCTGGGTGGAAGGAAATTTGTGGCTCCTCTCTGATTCCAGAACTTTCTGTCACCAAAATGTGAGAAAAATGTGTTTTTTATGCCAAATTTTGAGGTTTGCAAAGTATTCTGGGTAACAGAACCTGGTCAGAGCCCCACAAGTCACCCCATCTTGGATTCCCCTATGTCTCTAATTTTCAAAAATGCACAGGTTTGGTAGGTTTCCCTAGGTGCCGGCTGATCTAGAGGCCAAAATCTACAGGTAGGGACTTTGCAAAAAACACCTCTGTTTTCTTTAAAAAAATGTGATGTGTGCACGTTGCGTTTTGGGGCAATTCCTGTTGCGGGCGCTAGGCCTACCCACACAAGTGAGGTATCATTTTTATCGGGACACTTGGGGGAACGCTGGGTGGAAGTAAATTTGTGGCTCCTCTCTGATTCCAGAACTTTCTGTCACCAAAATGTGAGGAAAACTTGTTTTTTTAGCCAAATTTTGAGGTTTGCAAAGGATTCTGGGTAACAGAACCTGGTCAGAGCCCCACAAGTCACCCCATCTTGGATTCCCGTAGGTCTCTAGTTTTCAGAAATGCACAGGTTTGGCAGGTTTCCCTAGGTGCCGGTTGAGCTAGAGGCCAAAATCTGCAGGTAGGCACTTTTAGAAAAACAGCTCTGTTTTCTTTCAAAAAATGTGATGTGTGCACGTTGCGTTTTGGGGCATTTCCTGTCGTGGGCGCTAGGCCTACCCACACAAGTGAGGTATCATTTTTATCGGGAGACTTGGGGGAACGCTGGGTGGAAGGAAATTTGTGGCTCCTCTCTGATTCCAGAACTTTCTTCACCAAAATGTGAGGAAAATGTGTTTTTTATGCCAAATTTTGAGGTTTGCAAAGGATTCTGGGTAACAGAACTTGGTCAGAGCCCCACAAGTCACCCCATCTTGGATTCCTTTAGGTATCTAGTTATATAAAATGCACAGGTTTGGTAGGTTTCCCTATGTGCCGGCTGAGCTAGAGGCCAAAATCTACAGGTAGGCACTTTGCAAAAAACACCTCTGTTTTCTTTCAAAAAATGTGATGTGTGCACGTTGCGTTTTGGGGCATTTCCTGTTGTGGGCGCTAGGCCTACCCACACAAGTGAGGTATCATTTTTATCGGGAGACTTGGGGGAACGCTGGGTGGAAGGAAATTTGTGGCTCCTCTCTGATTCCAGAACTTTCTGTCACCAAAATGTGAGAAAAATGTGTTTTTTATGCCAAATTTTGAGGTTTGCAAAGTATTCTGGGTAACAGAACCTGGTCAGAGCCCCACAAGTCACCCCATCTTGGATTCCCCTAGGTCTCTAATTTTCAAAAATGCACAGGTTTGGTAGGTTTCCCTAGGTGCCGGCTGATCTAGAGGCCAAAATCTACAGGTAGGGACTTTGCAAAAAACACCTCTGTTTTCTTTAAAAAAATGTGATGTGTGCACGTTGCGTTTTGGGGCAATTCCTGTTGCGGGCGCTAGGCCTACCCACACAAGTGAGGTATCATTTTTATCGGGACACTTGGGGGAACGCTGGGTGGAAGGAAATTTGTGGCTCCTCTCTGATTCCAGAACTTTCTGTCACCAAAATGTGAGGAAAACTTGTTTTTTTAGCCAAATTTTGAGGTTTGCAAAGGATTCTGGGTAACAGAACCTGGTCAGAGCCCCACAAGTCACCCCATCTTGGATTCCCGTAGGTCTCTAGTTTTCAGAAATGCACAGGTTTGGCAGGTTTCCCTAGGTGCCGGTTGAGCTAGAGGCCAAAATCTGCAGGTAGGCACTTTTAGAAAAACAGCTCTGTTTTCTTTCAAAAAATGTGATGTGTGCACGTTGCGTTTTGGGGCATTTCCTGTCGTGGGCGCTAGGCCTACCCACACAAGTGAGGTATCATTTTTATCGGGAGACTTGGGGGAACGCTGGGTGGAAGGAAATTTGTGGCTCCTCTCTGATTCCAGAACTTTCTTCACCAAAATGTGAGGAAAATGTGTTTTTTATGCCAAATTTGAGGGTTTGAAAAGGATTCTGGGTAACAGAACCTGGTCAGAGCCCCACAAGTCACCCCATCTTGGATTCCTTTAGGTATCTAGTTATATAAAATGCACAGGTTTGGTAGGTTTCCCTATGTGCCGGCTGAGCTAGAGGCCAAAATCTACAGGTAGGCACTTTGCAAAAAACACCTTTGTTTTCTTTCAAAAAATGTGATGTGTGCACGTTGCGTTTTGGGGCATTTCCTGTTGTGGGCGCTAGGCCTACCCACACAAGTGAGGTATCATTTTTATCGGGAGACTTGGGGGAACGCTGGGTGGAAGGAAATTTGTGGCTCCTCTCTGATTCCAGAACTTTCTGTCACCAAAATGTGAGCAAAATGTGTTTTTTTAGCCAAATTTTGAGGTTTGCAAAGGATTCTGGGTAACAGAACCTGGTCAGAGCCCCACAAGTCACCCCATCTTGGATTCCCCTAGGTCTCTAGTTTTCAGAAAAGGACAGGTTTGTCAGGTTTCCCTAGGTGCCGGCTGAGCTAGAGGCCAAAATCTGCAGGTAGGCACTTTTAGAAAAACAGCTCTGTTTTCTGTCAAAAAATGGGATGTGTCCACGTTGTGATTTGGGGCATTTCCTGTCACGGGCGCTAGGCCTACCCACACAAGTGAGGTATCATTTTTATCGGGAGACTTGGGGGAACGCTGGGTGGAAGGAAATTTGTGGCTCCTCTCTGATTCCAGAACTTTCTGTCACCAAAATGTGAGGAAAATGTGTTTTTTATGCCAAATTTTGAGGTTTGCAAAGGATTCTGGGTAACAGAACCTGGTCAGAGCCCCACAAGTCACCCCATCTTGGATTCCCCTAGGTCTCTAGTTTTCAATAATGCACAGGTTTGGTAGGTTTCCCTAGGTGCCGGCTGAGCTAGAGGCCAAAATCTACAGGTAGGCACTTTGCAAAAAACACCTCTGTTTTCTTTAAAAAAATGTGATGTGTGCACGTTGCGTTTTGGGGCATTTCCTGTCGCGGGCACTAGGCCTACCCACACAAGTGAGGTATCATTTTTATCGGGAGACTTGGGGGAACGCTGGGTGGAAGGAAATTTGTGGCTCCTCTCTGATTCCAGAACTTTCTTTCCCCAAAATGTGAGGAAAATGTGTTTTTTTAGCCAAATTTTGAGGTTTGCTAAGGATTCTGGGTAACAAAACCTGGTCAGAGCCCCACAAGTCACCCCATCTTGGATTCCCCTAGGTCTCTAATTTTCAAAAATGCACAGGTTTGGTAGGTTTCCCTAGGTGCTGGCTGAGCTAGAGGCCAAAATCTACACGTAGGCACTTTGCAAAAAACACCTCTGTTTTCTTTCAAAAAATGTGATGTGTTCACGTGCGTTTTGGGGCATTTCCTGTCGCGGGCGCTAGGCCTACCCACACAAGTGAGGTATCATTTTTATCGGGAGACTTGGGGGAACGCTGGGTGGAAGGAAATTTGTGGCTCCTCTCTGATTCCAGAACTTTCTGTCACCGAAATGTGAGGAAAATGTGTTATTTTAGCCAAATTTTGAGGTTTGCAAAGGATTCTGGGTAACAGAACCTGGTCAGAGCCCCACAAGTCACCCCATCTTGGATTCCCCTAGGTCTTTAGTTGTAAAAAGTGCACAGGTTTGGTAGGTTTCCCTAGGTGCCGGCTGAGCTAGAGGCCAAAATCTACAGGTAGGCACTTTGCAAAAAACACCTCTGTTTTCTTTAAAAAAATGTGATGTGTCCACAATGTGCTTTGGGGCATTTCCTGTCACGGGCGCTAGACCTACCCACACAAGTGAGGTATCATTTTTATCGGGAGACTTGGGGGAACGCTGGGTGGAAGGAAATTTGTGGCTCCTCTCTGATTCCAGAACTTTCTGTCACCAAAATGTGAGGAAAATGTGTTTTTTATGCCAAATTTTGAGGTTTGCAAAGGATTCTGGGTAACAGAACCTGGTCAGAGCCCCACAAGTCACCCCATCTTGGATTCCCCTAGGTCTCTAGTTTTCAATAATGCACAGGTTTGGTAGGTTTCCCTAGGTGCCGGCTGAGCTAGAGGCCAAAATCTACAGGTAGGCACTTTGCAAAAAACACCTCTGTTTTCTTTCAAAAAATGTGATGTGTGCACGTTGCGTTTTGGGGCATTTCCTGTCGCGGGCGCTAGGCCTACCCACACAAGTGAGGTATCATTTTTATCGGGAGACTTGGGGGAACGCTGGGTGGAAGGAAATTTGTGGCTCCTCTCTGATTCCAGAACTTTCTGTCACCGAAATGTGAGGAAAATGTGTTTTTTATCCAAATTTTGAGGTTTGCAAGGGATTCTGGGTAACAGAACCTGGTCAGAGCCCCACAAGTCACCCCATCTTGGATTCCCCTAGGTCTTTAGTTGTAAAAAGTGCACAGGTTTGGTAGGTTTCCCTAGGTGCCGGCTGAGCTAGAGGACAAAATCTACAGGTAGGCACTTTGCAAAAAACACCTCTGTTTTCTTTCAAAAAATGTGATGTGTGCACGTTGCGTTTTGGGGCATTTCCTGTCGCGGGCGCTAGGCCTACCCACACAAGTGAGGTATAATTTTGATCGGGAGACTTGGGGGAACGCTGGGTGGAAGGAAATGTGTGCCTCCTCTCAGATTCCAGAACTTTCTGCCACAGAAATGTGAGGAACATGTGTTTTTTTAGCCAAATTTTGAGGTTTGCAAAGGATTCTGGGTAACAGAACCTGGTCAGAGCCCCACAAGTCACCCCATCTTGGATTCCTTTAGGTCTCTAGTTGTATAAAATGCACAGGTTTGGTAGGTTTCCCTAGGTGCCGGCTGAGCTAGAGGCCAAAATCTACAGGTAGGCACTTTGCAAAAAACACCTCTGTTTTCTTTCAAAAAATGTGATGTGTGCACGTTGCGTTTTGGGGCATTTCCTGTTGTGGGCGCTAGGCCTACCCACACAAGTGAGGTATCATTTTTATCGGGAGACTTGGGGGAACGCTGGGTGGAAGGAAATTTGTGGCTCCTCTCTGATTCCAGAACTTTCTGTCACCAAAATGTGAGAAAAATGTGTTTTTTATGCCAAATTTTGAGGTTTGCAAAGTATTCTGGGTAACAGAACCTGGTCAGAGCCCCACAAGTCACCCCATCTTGGATTCCCCTAGGTCTCTAATTTTCAAAAATGCACTGGTTTGGTAGGTTTCCCTAGGTGCCGGCTGATCTAGAGGCCAAAATCTACAGGTAGGGACTTTGCAAAAAACACCTCTGTTTTCTTTAAAAAAATGTGATGTGTGCACGTTGCGTTTTGGGGCAATTCCTGTTGCGGGCGCTAGGCCTACCCACACAAGTGAGGTATCATTTTTATCGGGACACTTGGGGGAACGCTGGGTGGAAGGAAATTTGTGGCTCCTCTCTGATTCCAGAACTTTCTGTCACCAAAATGTGAGGAAAACTTGTTTTTTTAGCCAAATTTTGAGGTTTGCAAAGGATTCTGGGTAACAGAACCTGGTCAGAGCCCCACAAGTCACCCCATCTTGGATTCCCGTAGGTCTCTAGTTTTCAGAAATGCACAGGTTTGGCAGGTTTCCCTAGGTGCCGGTTGAGCTAGAGGCCAAAATCTGCAGGTAGGCACTTTTAGAAAAACAGCTCTGTTTTCTTTCAAAAAATGTGATGTGTGCACGTTGCGTTTTGGGGCATTTCCTGTCGTGGGCGCTAGGCCTACCCACACAAGTGAGGTATCATTTTTATCGGGAGACTTGGGGGAACGCTGGGTGGAAGGAAATTTGTGGCTCCTCTCTGATTCCAGAACTTTCTTCACCAAAATGTGAGGAAAATGTGTTTTTTATGCCAAATTTGAGGGTTTGAAAAGGATTCTGGGTAACAGAACCTGGTCAGAGCCCCACAAGTCACCCCATCTTGGATTCCTTTAGGTATCTAGTTATATAAAATGCACAGGTTTGGTAGGTTTCCCTATGTGCCGGCTGAGCTAGAGGCCAAAATCTACAGGTAGGCACTTTGCAAAAAACACCTTTGTTTTCTTTCAAAAAATCTGATGTGTGCACGTTGCGTTTTGGGGCATTTCCTGTTGTGGGCGCTAGGCCTACCCACACAAGTGAGGTATCATTTTTATCGGGAGACTTGGGGGAACGCTGGGTGGAAGGAAATTTGTGGCTCCTCTCTGATTCCAGAACTTTCTGTCACCAAAATGTGAGCAAAATGTGTTTTTTTAGCCAAATTTTGAGGTTTGCAAAGGATTCTGGGTAACAGAACCTGGTCAGAGCCCCACAAGTCACCCCATCTTGGATTCCCCTAGGTCTCTAGTTTTCAGAAAAGGACAGGTTTGTCAGGTTTCCCTAGGTGCCGGCTGAGCTAGAGGCCAAAATCTGCAGGTAGGCACTTTTAGAAAAACAGCTCTGTTTTCTGTCAAAAAATGGGATGTGTCCACGTTGTGATTTGGGGCATTTCCTGTCACGGGCGCTAGGCCTACCCACACAAGTGAGGTATCATTTTTATCGGGAGACTTGGGGGAACGCTGGGTGGAAGGAAATTTGTGGCTCCTCTCTGATTCCAGAACTTTCTGTCACCAAAATGTGAGGAAAATGTGTTTTTTATGCCAAATTTTGAGGTTTGCAAAGGATTCTGGGTAACAGAACCTGGTCAGAGCCCCACAAGTCACCCCATCTTGGATTCCCCTAGGTCTCTAGTTTTCAATAATGCACAGGTTTGGTAGGTTTCCCTAGGTGCCGGCTGAGCTAGAGGCCAAAATCTACAGGTAGGCACTTTGCAAAAAACACCTCTGTTTTCTTTAAAAAAATGTGATGTGTGCACGTTGCGTTTTGGGGCATTTCCTGTCGCGGGCACTAGGCCTACCCACACAAGTGAGGTATCATTTTTATCGGGAGACTTGGGGGAACGCTGGGTGGAAGGAAATTTGTGGCTCCTCTCTGATTCCAGAACTTTCTTTCCCCAAAATGTGAGGAAAATGTGTTTTTTTAGCCAAATTTTGAGGTTTGCTAAGGATTCTGGGTAACAAAACCTGGTCAGAGCCCCACAAGTCACCCCATCTTGGATTCCCCTAGGTCTCTAATTTTCAAAAATGCACAGGTTTGGTAGGTTTCCCTAGGTGCTGGCTGAGCTAGAGGCCAAAATCTACACGTAGGCACTTTGCAAAAAACACCTCTGTTTTCTTTCAAAAAATGTGATGTGTTCACGTGCGTTTTGGGGCATTTCCTGTCGCGGGCGCTAGGCCTACCCACACAAGTGAGGTATCATTTTTATCGGGAGACTTGGGGGAACGCTGGGTGGAAGGAAATTTGTGGCTCCTCTCTGATTCCAGAACTTTCTGTCACCGAAATGTGAGGAAAATGTGTTATTTTAGCCAAATTTTGAGGTTTGCAAAGGATTCTGGGTAACAGAACCTGGTCAGAGCCCCACAAGTCACCCCATCTTGGATTCCCCTAGGTCTTTAGTTGTAAAAAGTGCACAGGTTTGGTAGGTTTCCCTAGGTGCCGGCTGAGCTAGAGGCCAAAATCTACAGGTAGGCACTTTGCAAAAAACACCTCTGTTTTCTTTAAAAAAATGTGATGTGTCCACAATGTGCTTTGGGGCATTTCCTGTCACGGGCGCTAGACCTACCCACACAAGTGAGGTATCATTTTTATCGGGAGACTTGGGGGAACGCTGGGTGGAAGGAAATTTGTGGCTCCTCTCTGATTCCAGAACTTTCTGTCACCAAAATGTGAGGAAAATGTGTTTTTTATGCCAAATTTTGAGGTTTGCAAAGGATTCTGGGTAACAGAACCTGGTCAGAGCCCCACAAGTCACCCCATCTTGGATTCCCCTAGGTCTCTAGTTTTCAATAATGCACAGGTTTGGTAGGTTTCCCTAGGTGCCGGCTGAGCTAGAGGCCAAAATCTACAGGTAGGCACTTTGCAAAAAACACCTCTGTTTTCTTTCAAAAAATGTGATGTGTGCACGTTGCGTTTTGGGGCATTTCCTGTCGCGGGCGCTAGGCCTACCCACACAAGTGAGGTATCATTTTTATCGGGAGACTTGGGGGAACGCTGGGTGGAAGGAAATTTGTGGCTCCTCTCTGATTCCAGAACTTTCTGTCACCGAAATGTGAGGAAAATGTGTTTTTTATCCAAATTTTGAGGTTTGCAAGGGATTCTGGGTAACAGAACCTGGTCAGAGCCCCACAAGTCACCCCATCTTGGATTCCCCTAGGTCTTTAGTTGTAAAAAGTGCACAGGTTTGGTAGGTTTCCCTAGGTGCCGGCTGAGCTAGAGGACAAAATCTACAGGTAGGCACTTTGCAAAAAACACCTCTGTTTTCTTTCAAAAAATGTGATGTGTGCACGTTGCGTTTTGGGGCATTTCCTGTCGCGGGCGCTAGGCCTACCCACACAAGTGAGGTATAATTTTGATCGGGAGACTTGGGGGAACGCTGGGTGGAAGGAAATGTGTGCCTCCTCTCAGATTCCAGAACTTTCTGCCACAGAAATGTGAGGAACATGTGTTTTTTTAGCCAAATTTTGAGGTTTGCAAAGGATTCTGGGTAACAGAACCTGGTCAGAGCCCCACAAGTCACCCCATCTTGGATTCCTTTAGGTCTCTAGTTGTATAAAATGCACAGGTTTGGTAGGTTTCCCTAGGTGCCGGCTGAGCTAGAGGCCAAAATCTACAGGTAGGCACTTTGCAAAAAACACCTCTGTTTTCTTTCAAAAAATGTGATGTGTGCACGTTGCGTTTTGGGACATTTCCTGTCGCGGGCGCTAGGCCTACCCACACAAGTGAGGTATAATTTTGATCGGGAGACTTGGGGGAACGCTGGGTGGAAGGACATTTGTGGCTCCTCTCTGATTCCAGAACTTTCTGTCACCAAAATGTGAGGAAAATGTGTTTTTTATGCCAAATTTTGAGGTTTGCAAAGGATTCTGGGTAACAGAACCTGGTCAGAGCCCCACAAGTCACCCCATCTTGGATTCCCCTAGGTCTCTAGTTTTCAATAATGCACAGGTTTGGTAGGTTTCCCTAGGTGCCGGCTGAGCTAGAGGCCAAAATCTACAGGTAGGCACTTTGCAAAAAACACCTCTCTTTTCTTTAAAAAAATGTGATGTGTGCACGTTGCGTTTTGGGGCATTTCCTGTCGCGGGCGCTAGGCCTACCCACACAAGTGAGGTATCATTTTTATCGAGAGACTTGGGGGAACGCTGGGTTGGAAGGAAATTTGTGGCTCCTCTCTGATTCCAGAACTTTCTGTCACCGAAATGTGAGGAAAATGTGTTTTTTTAGCCAAATTTTGAGGTTTGCAAAGGATTCTGGGTAACAGAACCTGGTCAGAGCCCCACAAGTCACAACATCTTGGATTCCCCTAGGTCTCTAATTTTCAAAAATGCACAGGTTTGGTAGGTTTCCCTAGGTGCCGGCTGAGCTAGAGGGCAAAATCTACACGTAGGCCCTTTGCAAAAAACACCTCTCTTTTCTTTAAAAAAATGTGATGTGTGCACGTTGCGTTTTGGGGCATTTCCTGTCGCGGGCGCTAGGCCTACCCTCACAAGTGAGGTATCATTTTTATCGAGAGACTTGGGGGAACGCTGGGTTGGAAGGAAATTTGTGGCTCCTCTCTGATTCCAGAACTTTCTGTCACCGAAATGTGAGGAAAATGTGTTTTTTTAGCCAAATTTTGAGGTTTGCAAAGGATTCTGGGTAACAGAACCTGGTCAGAGCCCCACAAGTCACCCCATCTTGGATTCCCCTAGGTCTCTAGTTTTCAATAATGCACAGGTTTGGTAGGTTTCCCTAGGTGCTGGCTGAGCTAGAGGCCAAAATCTACACGTAGGCACTTTGCAAAAAACACCTCTGTTTTCTTTCAAAAAATGTGATGTGTGCACGTTGCGTTTTGGGGCATTTCCTGTCGCGGGCGCTAGGCCTACCCACACAAGTGAGGTATCATTTTTATCGGGAGACTTGGGGGAACGCTGGGTGGAAGGACATTTGTGGCTCCTCTCTGATTCCAGAACTTTCTGTCACCAAAATGTGAGGAAAATGTGTTTTTTATGCCAAATTTTGAGGTTTGCAAAGGATTCTTGGTAACAGAACCTGGTCAGAGCCCCACAAGTCACCCCATCTTGGATTCCTTTAGGTCTCTAGTTGTATAAAATGCAACGGGTTTGGTAGGTTTCCCTAGGTGCCGGCTGAGCTAGAGGCCAAAATCTACAGGTAGGCACTTTGCAAAAAACACCTCTGTTTTCTTTCAAAAAATGTGATGTGTGCACGTTGCGTTTTGGGACATTTCCTGTCGCGGGCGCTAGGCCTACCCACACAAGTGAGGTATAATTTTGATCGGGAGACTTGGGGGAACGCTGGGTGGAAGGACATTTGTGGCTCCTCTCTGATTCCAGAACTTTCTGTCACCGAAATGTGAGGAAAATGTGTTTTTTAGCCAAATTTTGAGGTTTGCAAAGGATTCTGGGTAACAGAACCTGGTCAGAGCCCCACAAGTCACCCCATCTTGGATTCCTTTAGGTCTCTAGTTGTATAAAATGCACAGGTTTGGTAGGTTTCCCTAGGTGCCGGCTGAGCTAGAGGCCAAAATCTACAGGTAGGCACTTTGCAAAAAACACCTCTGTTTTCTTTCAAAAAATGTGATGTGTGCACGTTGCGTTTTGGGACATTTCCTGTCGCGGGCGCTAGGCCTACCCACACAAGTGAGGTATAATTTTGATCGGGAGACTTGGGGGAACGCTGGGTGGAAGGACATTTGTGGCTCCTCTCTGATTCCAGAACTTTCTGTCACCAAAATGTGAGGAAAATGTGTTTTTTATGCCAAATTTTGAGGTTTGCAAAGGATTCTGGGTAACAGAACCTGGTCAGAGCCCCACAAGTCACCCCATCTTGGATTCCCCTAGGTCTCTAGTTTTCAATAATGCACAGGTTTGGTAGGTTTCCCTAGGTGCCGGCTGAGCTAGAGGCCAAAATCTACAGGTAGGCACTTTGCAAAAAACACCTCTCTTTTCTTTAAAAAAATGTGATGTGTGCACGTTGCGTTTTGGGGCATTTCCTGTCGCGGGCGCTAGGCCTACCCACACAAGTGAGGTATCATTTTTATCGAGAGACTTGGGGGAACGCTGGGTTGGAAGGAAATTTGTGGCTCCTCTCTGATTCCAGAACTTTCTGTCACCGAAATGTGAGGAAAATGTGTTTTTTTAGCCAAATTTTGAGGTTTGCAAAGGATTCTGGGTAACAGAACCTGGTCAGAGCCCCACAAGTCACAACATCTTGGATTCCCCTAGGTCTCTAATTTTCAAAAATGCACAGGTTTGGTAGGTTTCCCTAGGTGCCGGCTGAGCTAGAGGGCAAAATCTACACGTAGGCCCTTTGCAAAAAACACCTCTCTTTTCTTTAAAAAAATGTGATGTGTGCACGTTGCGTTTTGGGGCATTTCCTGTCGCGGGCGCTAGGCCTACCCACACAAGTGAGGTATCATTTTTATCGAGAGACTTGGGGGAACGCTGGGTTGGAAGGAAATTTGTGGCTCCTCTCTGATTCCAGAACTTTCTGTCACCGAAATGTGAGGAAAATGTGTTTTTTTAGCCAAATTTTGAGGTTTGCAAAGGATTCTGGGTAACAGAACCTGGTCAGAGCCCCACAAGTCACCCCATCTTGGATTCCCCTAGGTCTCTAGTTTTCAATAATGCACAGGTTTGGTAGGTTTCCCTAGGTGCTGGCTGAGCTAGAGGCCAAAATCTACACGTAGGCACTTTGCAAAAAACACCTCTGTTTTCTTTCAAAAAATGTGATGTGTGCACGTTGCGTTTTGGGGCATTTCCTGTCGCGGGCGCTAGGCCTACCCACACAAGTGAGGTATCATTTTTATCGGGAGACTTGGGGGAACGCTGGGTGGAAGGACATTTGTGGCTCCTCTCTGATTCCAGAACTTTCTGTCACCAAAATGTGAGGAAAATGTGTTTTTTATGCCAAATTTTGAGGTTTGCAAAGGATTCTTGGTAACAGAACCTGGTCAGAGCCCCACAAGTCACCCCATCTTGGATTCCTTTAGGTCTCTAGTTGTATAAAATGCAACAGGTTTGGTAGGTTTCCCTAGGTGCCGGCTGAGCTAGAGGCCAAAATCTACAGGTAGGCACTTTGCAAAAAACACCTCTGTTTTCTTTCAAAAAATGTGATGTGTGCACGTTGCGTTTTGGGACATTTCCTGTCGCGGGCGCTAGGCCTACCCGCACAAGTGAGGTATAATTTTGATCGGGAGACTTGGGGGAACGCTGGGTGGAAGGACATTTGTGGCTCCTCTCTGATTCCAGAACTTTCTGTCACCAAAATGTGAGGAAAATGTGTTTTTTATGCCAAATTTTGAGGTTTGCAAAGGATTCTGGGTAACAGAACCTGGTCAGAGCCCCACAAGTCACCCCATCTTGGATTCCCCTAGGTCTCTAGTTTTCAATAATGCACAGGTTTGGTAGGTTTCCCTAGGTGCCGGCTGAGCTAGAGGCCAAAATCTACAGGTAGGCACTTTGCAAAAAACACCTCTGTTTTCTTTAAAAAAATGTGATGTGTGCACGTTGCGTTTTGGGGCATTTCCTGTTGCGGGCGCTAGGCCTTCCCACACAAGTGAGGCATAATTTTTATCGGGAGACTTGGGGGAACGCTGGGTGGAAGGAAATTTGTGGCTCCTCTCTGATTCCAGAACTTTCTGTCACCAAAATGTGAGGAAAATGTGTTTTTTTAGCCAAATTTTGAGGTTTGCAAAGGATTCTGGGTAACAAAACCTGGTCAGAGCCCCACAAGTCACCCCATCTTGGATTCCCCTATGTCTCTAATTTTCAAAAATGCACAGGTTTGGTAGGTTTCCCTAGGTGCTGGCTGAGCTAGAGGCCAAAATCTACACGTAGGCACTTTGCAAAAAACACCTCTGTTTTCTTTCAAAAAATGTGATGTGTTCACGTGCGTTTTGGGGCATTTCCTGTCGCGGGCGCTAGGCCTACCCACACAAGTGAGGTATCATTTTTATCGGGAGACTTGGGGGAACGCTGGGTGGAAGGAAATTTGTGGCTCCTCTCTGATTCCAGAACTTTCTGTCACCAAAATGTGAGGAAAATGTGTTTTTTATGCCAAATTTTGAGGTTTGCAAAGGATTCTGGGTAACAGAACCTTGTCAGAGCCCCACAAGTCACCCCATCTTGGATTCCCCTAGGTCTCTAGTTTTCAATAATGCACAGGTTTGGTAGGTTTCCCTAGGTGCCGGCTGAGCTAGAGGCCAAAATCTACAGGTAGGCACTTTGCAAAAAACACCTCTGTTTTCTTTCAAAAAATGTGATGTGTGCACGTTGCGTTTTGGGGCATTTCCTGTCGCGGGCGCTAGGCCTACCCACACAAGTGAGGTATCATTTTTATCGGGAGACTTGGGGGAACGCTGGGTGGAAGGAAATTTGTGGCTCCTCTCTGATTCCAGAACTTTCTGTCACCGAAATGTGAGGAAAATGTGTTTTTTATCCAAATTTTGAGGTTTGCAAGGGATTCTGGGTAACAGAACCTGGTCAGAGCCCCACAAGTCACCCCATCTTGGATTCCCCTAGGTCTTTAGTTGTAAAAAGTGCACAGGTTTGGTAGGTTTCCCTAGGTGCCGGCTGAGCTAGAGGACAAAATCTACAGGTAGGCACTTTGCAAAAAACACCTCTGTTTTCTTTCAAAAAATGTGATGTGTGCACGTTGCGTTTTGGGGCATTTCCTGTCGCGGGCGCTAGGCCTACCCACACAAGTGAGGTATAATTTTGATCGGGAGACTTGGGGGAACGCTGGGTGGAAGGAAATGTGTGCCTCCTCTCAGATTCCAGAACTTTCTGCCACAGAAATGTGAGGAACATGTGTTTTTTTAGCCAAATTTTGAGGTTTGCAAAGGATTCTGGGTAACAGAACCTGGTCAGAGCCCCACAAGTCACCCCATCTTGGATTCCTTTAGGTCTCTAGTTGTATAAAATGCACAGGTTTGGTAGGTTTCCCTAGGTGCCGGCTGAGCTAGAGGCCAAAATCTACAGGTAGGCACTTTGCAAAAAACACCTCTGTTTTCTTTCAAAAAATGTGATGTGTGCACGTTGCGTTTTGGGACATTTCCTGTCGCGGGCGCTAGGCCTACCCACACAAGTGAGGTATAATTTTGATCGGGAGACTTGGGGGAACGCTGGGTGGAAGGACATTTGTGGCTCCTCTCTGATTCCAGAACTTTCTGTCACCAAAATGAGAGGAAAATGTGTTTTTTATGCCAAATTTTGAGGTTTGCAAAGGATTCTGGGTAACAGAACCTGGTCAGAGCCCCACAAGTCACCCCATCTTGGATTCCCCTAGGTCTCTAGTTTTCAATAATGCACAGGTTTGGTAGGTTTCCCTAGGTGCCGGCTGAGCTAGAGGCCAAAATCTACAGGTAGGCCCTTTGCAAAAAACACCTCTCTTTTCTTTAAAAAAATGTGATGTGTGCACGTTGCGTTTTGGGGCATTTCCTGTCGCGGGCGCTAGGCCTACCCACACAAGTGAGGTATCATTTTTATCGGGAGACTTGGGGGAACGCTGGGTGGAAGGACATTTGTGGCTCCTCTCTGATTCCAGAACTTTCTGTCACCAAAATGTGAGGAAAATGTGTTTTTTATGCCAAATTTTGAGGTTTGCAAAGGATTCTGGGTAACAGAACCTGGTCAGAGCCCCACAAGTCACCCCATCTTGGATTCCTTTAGGTCTCTAGTTGTATAAAATGCAACGGGTTTGGTAGGTTTCCCTAGGTGCCGGCTGAGCTAGAGGCCAAAATCTACAGGTAGGCACTTTGCAAAAAACACCTCTGTTTTCTTTAAAAAAATGTGATGTGTGCACGTTGCGTTTTGGGACATTTCCTGTCGCGGGCGCTAGGCCTACCCGCACAAGTGAGGTATAATTTTGATCGGGAGACTTGGGGGAACGCTGGGTGGAAGGACATTTGTGGCTCCTCTCTGATTCCAGAACTTTCTGTCACCAAAATGTGAGGAAAATGTGTTTTTTATGCCAAATTTTGAGGTTTGCAAAGGATTCTGGGTAACAGAACCTGGTCAGAGCCCCACAAGTCACCCCATCTTGGATTCCCCTAGGTCTCTAGTTTTCAATAATGCACAGGTTTGGTAGGTTTCCCTAGGTGCCGGCTGAGCTAGAGGCCAAAATCTACAGGTAGGCACTTTGCAAAAAACACCTCTGTTTTCTTTAAAAAAATGTGATGTGTGCACGTTGCGTTTTGGGGCACTTCCTGTTGCGGGCGCTAGGCCTTCCCACACAAGTGAGGCATAATTTTTATCGGGAGACTTGGGGGAACGCTGGGTGGAAGGAAATTTGTGGCTCCTCTCTGATTCCAGAACTTTCTGTCACCAAAATGTGAGGAAAATGTGTTTTTTTAGCCAAATTTTGAGGTTTGCAAAGGATTCTGGGTAACAAAACCTGGTCAGAGCCCCACAAGTCACCCCATCTTGGATTCCCCTATGTCTCTAATTTTCAAAAATGCACAGGTTTGGTAGGTTTCCCTAGGTGCTGGCTGAGCTAGAGGCCAAAATCTACACGTAGGCACTTTGCAAAAAACACCTCTGTTTTCTTTCAAAAAATGTGATGTGTTCACGTGCGTTTTGGGGCATTTCCTGTCGCGGGCGCTAGGCCTACCCACACAAGTGAGGTATCATTTTTATCGGGAGACTTGGGGGAACGCTGGGTGGAAGGAAATTTGTGGCTCCTCTCTGATTCCAGAACTTTCTGTCACCAAAATGTGAGGAAAATGTGTTTTTTATGCCAAATTTTGAGGTTTGCAAAGGATTCTGGGTAACAGAACCTTGTCAGAGCCCCACAAGTCACCCCATCTTGGATTCCCCTAGGTCTCTAGTTTTCAATAATGCACAGGTTTGGTAGGTTTCCCTAGGTGCCGGCTGAGCTAGAGGCCAAAATCTACAGGTAGGCACTTTGCAAAAAACACCTCTGTTTTCTTTAAAAAAATGTGATGTGTGCACGTTGCGTTTTGGGGCATTTCCTGTCGCGGGCGCTAGGCCTACCCACACAAGTGAGGTATCATTTTTATCGGGAGACTTGGGGGAACGCTGGGTGGAAGGAAATTTGTGGCTCCTCTCTGATTCCAGAACTTTCTGTCACCGAAATGTGAGGAAAATGTGTTTTTTATCCAAATTTTGAGGTTTGCAAGGGATTCTGGGTAACAGAACCTGGTCAAGCCCCACAAGTCACCCCATCTTGGATTCCCCTAGGTCTTTAGTTGTAAAAAGTGCACAGGTTTGGTAGGTTTCCCTAGGTGCCGGCTGAGCTAGAGGACAAAATCTACAGGTAGGCACTTTGCAAAAAACACCTCTGTTTTCTTTCAAAAAATGTGATGTGTGCACGTTGCGTTTTGGGGCATTTCCTGTCGCGGGCGCTAGGCCTACCCACACAAGTGAGGTATAATTTTGATCGGGAGACTTGGGGGAACGCTGGGTGGAAGGAAATGTGTGCCTCCTCTCAGATTCCAGAACTTTCTGCCACAGAAATGTGAGGAACATGTGTTTTTTTAGCCAAATTTTGAGGTTTGCAAAGGATTCTGGGTAACAGAACCTGGTCAGAGCCCCACAAGTCACCCCATCTTGGATTCCTTTAGGTCTCTAGTTGTATAAAATGCACAGGTTTGGTAGGTTTCCCTAGGTGCCGGCTGAGCTAGAGGCCAAAATCTACAGGTAGGCACTTTGCAAAAAACACCTCTGTTTTCTTTCAAAAAATGTGATGTGTGCACGTTGCGTTTTGGGACATTTCCTGTCGCGGGCGCTAGGCCTACCCACACAAGTGAGGTATAATTTTGATCGGGAGACTTGGGGGAACGCTGGGTGGAAGGACATTTGTGGCTCCTCTCTGATTCCAGAACTTTCTGTCACCAAAATGTGAGGAAAATGTGTTTTTTATGCCAAATTTTGAGGTTTGCAAAGGATTCTGGGTAACAGAACCTGGTCAGAGCCCCACAAGTCACCCCATCTTGGATTCCCCTAGGTCTCTAGTTTTCAATAATGCACAGGTTTGGTAGGTTTCCCTAGGTGCCGGCTGAGCTAGAGGCCAAAATCTACAGGTAGGCACTTTGCAAAAAACACCTCTGTTTTCTTTCAAAAAATGTGATGTGTGCACGTTGCGTTTTGGGGCATTTCCTGTCGCGGGCGCTAGGCCTACCCACACAAGTGAGGTATCATTTGTATCGGGAGACTTGGGGGAACGCTGGGTGGAAGGAAATTTGTGGCTCCTCTCTGATTCCAGAACTTTCTGTCACCAAAATGTGAGGAAAATGTGTTTTTTTAGCCAAATTTTGAGGTTTGCAAAGGATTCTGGGTAACAAAACCTGGTCAGAGCCCCACAAGTCACCCCATCTTGGATTCCCCTAGGTCTCTAATTTTCAAAAATGCACAGGTTTGGTAGGTTTCCCTAGGTGCTGGCTGAGCTAGAGGCCAAAATCTACACGTAGGCACTTTGCAAAAAACACCTCTGTTTTCTTTTAAAAAATGTGATGTGTGCACGTTGCGTTTTGGGGCATTTCCTGTCGCGGGCGCTAGGCTTACCCACACAAGTGAGGTATCATTTTTATCGGGAGACTTGGGGGAACGCTGGGTGGAAGGACATTTGTGGCTCCTCTCTGATTCCAGAACTTTCTGTCACCAAAATGTGAGGAAAATGTGTTTTTTATGCCAAATTTTGAGGTTTGCAAAGGATTCTGGGTAACAGAACCTGGTCAGAGCCCCACAAGTCACCCCATCTTGGATTCCTTTAGGTCTCTAGTTGTATAAAATGCAACGGGTTTGGTAGGTTTCCCTAGGTGCCGGCTGAGCTAGAGGCCAAAATCTACAGGTAGGCACTTTGCAAAAAACACCTCTGTTTTCTTTAAAAAAATGTGATGTGTGCACGTTGCGTTTTGGGACATTTCCTGTCGCGGGCGCTAGGCCTACCCGCACAAGTGAGGTATAATTTTGATCGGGAGACTTGGGGGAACGCTGGGTGGAAGGACATTTGTGGCTCCTCTCTGATTCCAGAACTTTCTGTCACCAAAATGTGAGGAAAATGTGTTTTTTATGCCAAATTTTGAGGTTTGCAAAGGATTCTGGGTAACAGAACCTGGTCAGAGCCCCACAAGTCACCCCATCTTGGATTCCCCTAGGTCTCTAGTTTTCAATAATGCACAGGTTTGGTAGGTTTCCCTAGGTGCCGGCTGAGCTAGAGGCCAAAATCTACAGGTAGGCACTTTGCAAAAAACACCTCTGTTTTCTTTAAAAAAATGTGATGTGTGCACGTTGCGTTTTGGGGCACTTCCTGTTGCGGGCGCTAGGCCTTCCCACACAAGTGAGGCATAATTTTTATCGGGAGACTTGGGGGAACGCTGGGTGGAAGGAAATTTGTGGCTCCTCTCTGATTCCAGAACTTTCTGTCACCAAAATGTGAGGAAAATGTGTTTTTTTAGCCAAATTTTGAGGTTTGCAAAGGATTCTGGGTAACAAAACCTGGTCAGAGCCCCACAAGTCACCCCATCTTGGATTCCCCTATGTCTCTAATTTTCAAAAATGCACAGGTTTGGTAGGTTTCCCTAGGTGCTGGCTGAGCTAGAGGCCAAAATCTACACGTAGGCACTTTGCAAAAAACACCTCTGTTTTCTTTCAAAAAATGTGATGTGTTCACGTGCGTTTTGGGGCATTTCCTGTCGCGGGCGCTAGGCCTACCCACACAAGTGAGGTATCATTTTTATCGGGAGACTTGGGGGAACGCTGGGTGGAAGGAAATTTGTGGCTCCTCTCTGATTCCAGAACTTTCTGTCACCAAAATGTGAGGAAAATGTGTTTTTTATGCCAAATTTTGAGGTTTGCAAAGGATTCTGGGTAACAGAACCTTGTCAGAGCCCCACAAGTCACCCCATCTTGGATTCCCCTAGGTCTCTAGTTTTCAATAATGCACAGGTTTGGTAGGTTTCCCTAGGTGCCGGCTGAGCTAGAGGCCAAAATCTACAGGTAGGCACTTTGCAAAAAACACCTCTGTTTTCTTTAAAAAAATGTGATGTGTGCACGTTGCGTTTTGGGGCATTTCCTGTCGCGGGCGCTAGGCCTACCCACACAAGTGAGGTATCATTTTTATCGGGAGACTTGGGGGAACGCTGGGTGGAAGGAAATTTGTGGCTCCTCTCTGATTCCAGAACTTTCTGTCACCGAAATGTGAGGAAAATGTGTTTTTTATCCAAATTTTGAGGTTTGCAAGGGATTCTGGGTAACAGAACCTGGTCAGAGCCCCACAAGTCACCCCATCTTGGATTCCCCTAGGTCTTTAGTTGTAAAAAGTGCACAGGTTTGGTAGGTTTCCCTAGGTGCCGGCTGAGCTAGAGGACAAAATCTACAGGTAGGCACTTTGCAAAAAACACCTCTGTTTTCTTTCAAAAAATGTGATGTGTGCACGTTGCGTTTTGGGGCATTTCCTGTCGCGGGCGCTAGGCCTACCCACACAAGTGAGGTATAATTTTGATCGGGAGACTTGGGGGAACGCTGGGTGGAAGGAAATGTGTGCCTCCTCTCAGATTCCAGAACTTTCTGCCACAGAAATGTGAGGAACATGTGTTTTTTTAGCCAAATTTTGAGGTTTGCAAAGGATTCTGGGTAACAGAACCTGGTCAGAGCCCCACAAGTCACCCCATCTTGGATTCCTTTAGGTCTCTAGTTGTATAAAATGCACAGGTTTGGTAGGTTTCCCTAGGTGCCGGCTGAGCTAGAGGCCAAAATCTACAGGTAGGCACTTTGCAAAAAACACCTCTGTTTTCTTTCAAAAAATGTGATGTGTGCACGTTGCGTTTTGGGACATTTCCTGTCGCGGGCGCTAGGCCTACCCACACAAGTGAGGTATAATTTTGATCGGGAGACTTGGGGGAACGCTGGGTGGAAGGACATTTGTGGCTCCTCTCTGATTCCAGAACTTTCTGTAACCAAAATGTGAGGAAAATTTGTTTTTTATGCCAAATTTTGAGGTTTGCAAAGGATTCTGGGTAACAGAACCTGGTCAGAGCCCCACAAGTCACCCCATCTTGGATTCCCCTAGGTCTCTAGTTTTCAATAATGCACAGGTTTGGTAGGTTTCCCTAGGTGCCGGCTGAGCTAGAGGCCAAAATCTACAGGTAGGCACTTTGCAAAAAACACCTCTGTTTTCTTTAAAAAAATGTGATGTGTGCACGTTGCGTTTTGGGGCATTTCCTGTCGCGGGCGCTAGGCCTACCCACACAAGTGAGGTATCATTTGTATCGGGAGACTTGGGGGAACGCTGGGTGGAAGGAAATTTGTGGCTCCTCTCTGATTCCAGAACTTTCTGTCACCAAAATGTGAGGAAAATGTGTTTTTTTAGCCAAATTTTGAGGTTTGCAAAGGATTCTGGGTAACAAAACCTGGTCAGAGCCCCACAAGTCACCCCATCTTGGATTCCCCTAGGTCTCTAATTTTCAAAAATGCACAGGTTTGGTAGGTTTCCCTAGGTGCTGGCTGAGCTAGAGGCCAAAATCTACACGTAGGCACTTTGCAAAAAACACCTCTGTTTTCTTTCAAAAAATGTGATGTGTGCACGTTGCGTTTTGGGGCATTTCCTGTCGTGGGCGCTAGGCCTACCCACACAAGTGAGGTATCATTTGTATCGGGAGACTTGGGGGAACGCTGGGTGGAAGGAAATTTGTGGCTCCTCTCTGATTCCAGAACTTTCTGTCACCAAAATGTGAGGAAAATGTGTTTTTTTAGCCAAATTTTGAGGTTTGCAAAGGATTCTGGGTAACAAAACCTGGTCAGAGCCCCACAAGTCACCCCATCTTGGATTCCCCTAGGTCTCTAATTTTCAAAAATGCACAGGTTTGGTAGGTTTCCCTAGGTGCTGGCTGAGCTAGAGGCCAAAATCTACACGTAGGCACTTTGCAAAAAACACCTCTGTTTTCTTTCAAAAAATGTGATGTGTGCACGTTGCGTTTTGGGGCATTTCCTGTCGCGGGCGCTAGGCCTACCCACACAAGTGAGGTATCATTTTTATCGGGAGACTTGGGGGAACGCTGGGTGGAAGGAAATTTGTGGCTCCTCTCTGATTCCAGAACTTTCTGTCACCGAAATGTGAGGAAAATGTGTTATTTTAGCCAAATTTTGAGGTTTGCAAAGGATTCTGGGTAACAGAACCTGGTCAGAGCCACACAAGTCACCCCATCTTGGATTCCCCTAGGTCTCTAATTTTCAAAAATGCACAGGTTTGGTAGGTTTCCCTAGGTGCTGGCTGAGCTAGAGGCCAAAATCTACACGTAGGCACTTTGCAAAAAACACCTCTGTTTTCTTTCAAAAAATGTGATGTGTGCACGTTGCGTTTTGGGGCATTTCCTGTCGCGGGCGCTAGGCCTACCCACACAAGTGAGTTATCATTTGTATCGGGAGACTTGGGGGAACGCTGGGTGGAAGGAAATTTGTGGCTCCTCTCTGATTCCAGAACTTTCTGTCACCAAAATGTGAGGAAAATGTGTTTTTTTAGCCAAATTTTGAGGTTTGCAAAGGATTCTGGGTAACAAAACCTGGTCAGAGCCCCACAAGTCACCCCATCTTGGATTCCCCTAGGTCTCTAATTTTCAAAAATGCACAGGTTTGGTAGGTTTCCCTAGGTGCTGGCTGAGCTAGAGGCCAAAATCTACACGTAGGCACTTTGCAAAAAACACCTCTGTTTTCTTTCAAAAAATGTGATGTGTGCACGTTGCGTTTTGGGGCATTTCCTGTCGCGGGCGCTAGGCCTACCCACACAAGTGAGGTATCATTTTTATCGGGAGACTTGGGGGAACGCTGGGTGGAAGGAAATTTGTGGCTCCTCTCTGATTCCAGAACTTTCTGTCACCGAAATGTGAGGAAAATGTGTTATTTTAGCCAAATTTTGAGGTTTGCAAAGGATTCTGGGTAACAGAACCTGGTCAGAGCCACACAAGTCACCCCATCTTGGATTCCCCTAGGTCTTTAGTTGTAAAAAGTGCACAGGTTTGGTAGGTTTCCCTAGGTGCCGGCTGAGCTAGAGGCCAAAATCTACAGGTAGGCACTTTGAAAAAAACACCTCTGTTTTCTTTCAAAAAATGTGATGTGTGCACGTTGCGTTTTGGGGCATTTCCTGTCGCGGGCACTAGGCCTACCCACACAAGTGAGGTATAATTTTGATCGGGAGACTTGGGGGAATGCTGGGTGGAAGGAAATTTGTGGCTCCTCTCTGATTCCAGAACTTTCTGTCACCAAAATGTGAGGAAAATGTGTTTTTTTAGCCAAATTTTGAGGTTTGCAAAGGATTCTGGGTAACAGAACCTGGTCAGAGCCCCACAAGTCACCCCATCTTGGATTCCCCTAGGTCTCTAGTTTTCAATAATGCACAGGTTTGGTAGGTTTCCCTAGGTGCCGGCTCAGCTAGAGGCCAAAATCTGCAGGTAGGCACTTTTAGAAAAACAGCTCTGTTTTCTGTCAAAAAATGGGATGTGTCCACAATGTGCTTTGGGGCATTTCCTGTCACGGGCGCTAGGCCTACCCACACAAGTGAGGTATAATTTTGATCGGGAGACTTGGGGGAATGCTGGGTGGAAGGAAATTTGTGGCTCCTCTCTGATTCCAGAACTTTCTGTCACCAAAATGTGAGGAAAATGTGTTTTTTTAGCCAAATTTTGAGGTTTGCAAAGGATTCTGGGTAACAAAACCTGGTCAGAGCCCCACAAGTCACCCCATCTTGGATTCCCCTAGGTCTCTAATTTTCAAAAATGCACAGGTTTGGTAGGTTTCCCTAGGTGCTGGCTGAGCTAGAGGCCAAAATCTACACGTAGGCACTTTGCAAAAAACACCTCTGTTTTCTTTCAAAAAATGTGATGTGTGCACGTTGCGTTTTGGGGCATTTCCTGTCGCGGGCGCTAGGCCTACCCACACAAGTGAGGTATCATTTTTATCGGGAGACTTGGGGGAACGCTGGGTGGAAGGAAATTTGTGGCTCCTCTCTGATTCCAGAACTTTCTGTCACCGAAATGTGAGGAAAATGTGTTATTTTAGCCAAATTTTGAGGTTTGCAAAGGATTCTGGGTAACAGAACCTGGTCAGAGCCACACAAGTCACCCCATCTTGGATTCCCCTAGGTCTCTAATTTTCAAAAATGCACAGGTTTGGTAGGTTTCCCTAGGTGCTGGCTGAGCTAGAGGCCAAAATCTACACGTAGGCACTTTGCAAAAAACACCTCTGTTTTCTTTAAAAAAATGTGATGTGTGCACGTTGCGTTTTGGGGCATTTCCTGTCGCGGGCGCTAGGCCTACCCACACAAGTGAGGTATCATTTGTATCGGGAGACTTGGGGGAACGCTGGGTGGAAGGAAATTTGTGGCTCCTCTCTGATTCCAGAACTTTCTGTCACCAAAATGTGAGGAAAATGTGTTTTTTTAGCCAAATTTTGAGGTTTGCAAAGGATTCTGGGTAACAAAACCTGGTCAGAGCCCCACAAGTCACCCCATCTTGGATTCCCCTAGGTCTCTAATTTTCAAAAATGCACAGGTTTGGTAGGTTTCCCTAGGTGCTGGCTGAGCTAGAGGCCAAAATCTACACGTAGGCACTTTGCAAAAAACACCTCTGTTTTCTTTCAAAAAATGTGATGTGTGCACGTTGCGTTTTGGGGCATTTCCTGTCGCGGGCGCTAGGCCTACCCACACAAGTGAGTTATCATTTGTATCGGGAGACTTGGGGGAACGCTGGGTGGAAGGAAATTTGTGGCTCCTCTCTGATTCCAGAACTTTCTGTCACCAAAATGTGAGGAAAATGTGTTTTTTTAGCCAAATTTTGAGGTTTGCAAAGGATTCTGGGTAACAAAACCTGGTCAGAGCCCCACAAGTCACCCCATCTTGGATTCCCCTAGGTCTCTAATTTTCAAAAATGCACAGGTTTGGTAGGTTTCCCTAGGTGCTGGCTGAGCTAGAGGCCAAAATCTACACGTAGGCACTTTGCAAAAAACACCTCTGTTTTCTTTCAAAAAATGTGATGTGTGCACGTTGCGTTTTGGGGCATTTCCTGTCGCGGGCGCTAGGCCTACCCACACAAGTGAGGTATCATTTTTATCGGGAGACTTGGGGGAACGCTGGGTGGAAGGAAATTTGTGGCTCCTCTCTGATTCCAGAACTTTCTGTCACCGAAATGTGAGGAAAATGTGTTATTTTAGCCAAATTTTGAGGTTTGCAAAGGATTCTGGGTAACAGAACCTGGTCAGAGCCACACAAGTCACCCCATCTTGGATTCCCCTAGGTCTTTAGTTGTAAAAAGTGCACAGGTTTGGTAGGTTTCCCTAGGTGCCGGCTGAGCTAGAGGCCAAAATCTACAGGTAGGCACTTTGAAAAAAACACCTCTGTTTTCTTTCAAAAAATGTGATGTGTGCACGTTGCGTTTTGGGGCATTTCCTGTCGCGGGCACTAGGCCTACCCACACAAGTGAGGTATAATTTTGATCGGGAGACTTGGGGGAATGCTGGGTGGAAGGAAATTTGTGGCTCCTCTCTGATTCCAGAACTTTCTGTCACCAAAATGTGAGGAAAATGTGTTTTTTTAGCCAAATTTTGAGGTTTGCAAAGGATTCTGGGTAACAGAACCTGGTCAGAGCCCCACAAGTCACCCCATCTTGGATTCCCCTAGGTCTCTAGTTTTCAATAATGCACAGGTTTGGTAGGTTTCCCTAGGTGCCGGCTCAGCTAGAGGCCAAAATCTGCAGGTAGGCACTTTTAGAAAAACAGCTCTGTTTTCTGTCAAAAAATGGGATGTGTCCACAATGTGCTTTGGGGCATTTCCTGTCACGGGCGCTAGGCCTACCCACACAAGTGAGGTATAATTTTGATCGGGAGACTTGGGGGAATGCTGGGTGGAAGGAAATTTGTGGCTCCTCTCTGATTCCAGAACTTTCTGTCACCAAAATGTGAGAAAAATGTGTTTTTTATGCCAAATTTTGAGGTTTGCAAAGTATTCTGGGTAACAGAACCTGGTCAGAGCCCCACAAGTCACCCCATCTTGGATTCCCCTAGGTCTCTAATTTTCAAAAATGCACAGGTTTGGTAGGTTTCCCTAGGTGCCGGCTGATCTAGAGGCCAAAATCTACAGGTAGGGACTTTGCAAAAAACACCTCTGTTTTCTTTAAAAAAATGTGATGTGTGCACGTTGCGTTTTGGGGCAATTCCTGTTGCGGGCGCTAGGCCTACCCACACAAGTGAGGTATCATTTTTATCGGGACACTTGGGGGAACGCTGGGTGGAAGGAAATTTGTGGCTCCTCTCTGATTCCAGAACTTTCTGTCACCAAAATGTGAGGAAAACTTGTTTTTTTAGCCAAATTTTGAGGTTTGCAAAGGATTCTGGGTAACAGAACCTGGTCAGAGCCCCACAAGTCACCCCATCTTGGATTCCCGTAGGTCTCTAGTTTTCAGAAATGCACAGGTTTGGCAGGTTTCCCTAGGTGCCGGTTGAGCTAGAGGCCAAAATCTGCAGGTAGGCACTTTTAGAAAAACAGCTCTGTTTTCTTTCAAAAAATGTGATGTGTGCACGTTGCGTTTTGGGGCATTTCCTGTCGTGGGCGCTAGGCCTACCCACACAAGTGAGGTATCATTTTTATCGGGAGACTTGGGGGAACGCTGGGTGGAAGGAAATTTGTGGCTCCTCTCTGATTCCAGAACTTTCTTCTCCAACATGTGAGGAAAATGTGTTTTTTATGCCAAATTTTGAGGTTTGCAAAGGATTCTGGGTAACAGAACCTGGTCAGAGCCCCACAAGTCACCCCATCTTGGATTCCTTTAGGTATCTAGTTATATAAAATGCACAGGTTTGGTAGGTTTCCCTATGTGCCGGCTGAGCTAGAGGCCAAAATCTACAGGTAGGCACTTTGCAAAAAACACCTCTGTTTTCTTTCAAAAAATGTGATGTGTGCACGTTGCGTTTTGGGGCATTTCCTGTTGTGGGCGCTAGGCCTACCCACACAAGTGAGGTATCATTTTTATCGGGAGACTTGGGGGAACGCTGGGTGGAAGGAAATTTGTGGCTCCTCTCTGATTCCAGAACTTTCTGTCACCAAAATGTGAGAAAAATTTGTTTTTTATGCCAAATTTTGAGGTTTGCAAAGTATTCTGGGTAACAGAACCTGGTCAGAGCCCCACAAGTCACCCCATCTTGGATTCCCCTAGGTCTCTAATTTTCAAAAATGCACAGGTTTGGTAGGTTTCCCTAGGTGCCGGCTGATCTAGAGGCCAAAATCTACAGGTAGGGACTTTGCAAAAAACACCTCTGTTTTCTTTAAAAAAATGTGATGTGTGCACGTTGCGTTTTGGGGCAATTACTGTTGCGGGCGCTAGGCCTACCCACACAAGTGAGGTATCATTTTTATCGGGACACTTGGGGGAACGCTGGGTGGAAGGAAATTTGTGGCTCCTCTCTGATTCCAGAACTTTCTGTCACCAAAATGTGAGGAAAACTTGTTTTTTTAGCCAAATTTTGAGGTTTGCAAAGGATTCTGGGTAACAGAACCTGGTCAGAGCCCCACAAGTCACCCCATCTTGGATTCCCGTAGGTCTCTAGTTTTCAGAAATGCACAGGTTTGGCAGGTTTCCCTAGGTGCCGGTTGAGCTAGAGGCCAAAATCTGCAGGTAGGCACTTTTAGAAAAACAGCTCTGTTTTCTTTCAAAAAATGTGATGTGTGCACGTTGCGTTTTGGGGCATTTCCTGTCGTGGGCGCTAGGCCTACCCACACAAGTGAGGTATCATTTTTATCGGGAGACTTGGGGGAACGCTGGGTGGAAGGAAATTTGTGGCTCCTCTCTGATTCCAGAACTTTCTTCACCAAAATGTGAGGAAAATGTGTTTTTTATGCCAAATTTTGAGGTTTGCAAAGGATTCTGGGTAACAGAACCTGGTCAGAGCCCCACAAGTCACCCCATCTTGGATTCCTTTAGGTATCTAGTTATATAAAATGCACAGGTTTGGTAGGTTTCCCTATGTGCCGGCTGAGCTAGAGGCCAAAATCTACAGGTAGGCACTTTGCAAAAAACACCTCTGTTTTCTTTCAAAAAATGTGATGTGTGCACGTTGCGTTTTGGGGCATTTCCTGTTGTGGGCGCTAGGCCTACCCACACAAGTGAGGTATCATTTTTATCGGGAGACTTGGGGGAACGCTGGGTGGAAGGAAATTTGTGGCTCCTCTCTGATTCCAGAACTTTCTGTCACCAAAATGTGAGCAAAATGTGTTTTTTTAGCCAAATTTTGAGGTTTGCAAAGGATTCTGGGTAACAGAACCTGGTCAGAGCCCCACAAGTCACCCCATCTTGGATTCCCCTAGGTCTCTAGTTTTCAGAAAAGGACAGGTTTGTCAGGTTTCCCTAGGTGCCGGCTGAGCTAGAGGCCAAAATCTGCAGGTAGGCACTTTTAGAAAAACAGCTCTGTTTTCTGTCAAAAAATGGGATGTGTCCACGTTGTGATTTGGGGCATTTCCTGTCACGGGCGCTAGGCCTACCCACACAAGTGAGGTATCATTTTTATCGGGAGACTTGGGGGAACGCTGGGTGGAAGGAAATTTGTGGCTCCTCTCTGATTCCAGAACTTTCTGTCACCAAAATGTGAGGAAAATGTGTTTTTTATGCCAAATTTTGAGGTTTGCAAAGGATTCTGGGTAACAGAACCTGGTCAGAGCCCCACAAGTCACCCCATCTTGGATTCCCCTAGGTCTCTAGTTTTCAATAATGCACAGGTTTGGTAGGTTTCCCTAGGTGCCGGCTGAGCTAGAGGCCAAAATCTACAGGTAGGCACTTTGCAAAAAACACCTCTGTTTTCTTTAAAAAAATGTGATGTGTGCACGTTGCGTTTTGGGGCATTTCCTGTCGCGGGCACTAGGCCTACCCACACAAGTGAGGTATCATTTTTATCGGGAGACTTGGGGGAACGCTGGGTGGAAGGAAATTTGTGGCTCCTCTCTGATTCCAGAACTTTCTTTCCCCAAAATGTGAGGAAAATGTGTTTTTTTAGCCAAATTTTGAGGTTTGCTAAGGATTCTGGGTAACAAAACCTGGTCAGAGCCCCACAAGTCACCCCATCTTGGATTCCCCTAGGTCTCTAATTTTCAAAAATGCACAGGTTTGGTAGGTTTCCCTAGGTGCCGGCTGATCTAGAGGCCAAAATCTACAGGTAGGGACTTTGCAAAAAACACCTCTGTTTTCTTTAAAAAAATGTGATGTGTGCACGTTGCGTTTTGGGGCAATTCCTGTTGCGGGCGCTAGGCCTACCCACACAAGTGAGGTATCATTTGTATCGGGAGACTTGGGGGAACGCTGGGTGGAAGGAAATTTGTGGCTCCTCTCTGATTCCAGAACTTTCTGTCACCAAAATGTGAGGAAAATGTGTTTTTTTAGCCAAATTTTGAGGTTTGCAAAGGATTCTGGGTAACAGAACCTGGTCAGAACCCCACAAGTCACCCCATCTTGGATTCCCGTAGGTCTCTAGTTTTCAGAAATGCACAGGTTTGGCAGGTTTCCCTAGGTGCCGGCTGAGCTAGAGGCCAAAATCTGCAGGTAGGCACTTTTAGAAAAACAGCTCTGTTTTCTTTCAAAAAATGTGATGTGTGCACGTTGCGTTTTGGGGCATTTCCTGTCGCGGGCGCTAGGCCTACCCACACAAGTGAGGTATCATTTGTATCGGGAGACTTGGGGGAACCCTGGGTGGAAGGAAATTTGTGGCTCCTCTCTGATTCCAGAACTTTCTGTCACCAAAATGTGAGGAAAATGTGTTTTTTATGCCAAATTTTGAGGTTTGCAAAGGATTCTGGGTAACAGAACCTTGTCAGAGCCCCACAAGTCACCCCATCTTGGATTCCCCTAGGTCTCTAGTTTTCAATAATGCACAGGTTTGGTAGGTTTCCCTAGGTGCCGGCTGAGCTAGAGGCCAAAATCTACAGGTAGGCACTTTGCAAAAAACACCTCTGTTTTCTTTCAAAAAATGTGATGTGTGCACGTTGCGTTTTGGGGCATTTCCTGTCGCGGGCGCTAGGCCTACCCACACAAGTGAGGTATCATTTTTATCGGGAGACTTGGGGGAACGCTGGGTGGAAGGAAATTTGTGGCTCCTCTCTGATTCCAGAACTTTCTGTCACCGAAATGTGAGGAAAATGTGTTTTTTATCCAAATTTTGAGGTTTGCAAGGGATTCTGGGTAACAGAACCTGGTCAGAGCCCCACAAGTCACCCCATCTTGGATTCCCCTAGGTCTTTAGTTGTAAAAAGTGCACAGGTTTGGTAGGTTTCCCTAGGTGCCGGCTGAGCTAGAGGACAAAATCTACAGGTAGGCACTTTGCAAAAAACACCTCTGTTTTCTTTCAAAAAATGTGATGTGTGCACGTTGCGTTTTGGGGCATTTCCTGTCGCGGGCGCTAGGCCTACCCACACAAGTGAGGTATAATTTTGATCGGGAGACTTGGGGGAACGCTGGGTGGAAGGAAATGTGTGCCTCCTCTCAGATTCCAGAACTTTCTGCCACAGAAATGTGAGGAACATGTGTTTTTTTAGCCAAATTTTGAGGTTTGCAAAGGATTCTGGGTAACAGAACCTGGTCAGAGCCCCACAAGTCACCCCATCTTGGATTCCTTTAGGTCTCTAGTTGTATAAAATGCACAGGTTTGGTAGGTTTCCCTAGGTGCCGGCTGATCTAGAGGCCAAAATCTACAGGTAGGCACTTTGCAAAAAACACCTCTGTTTTCTTTCAAAAAATGTGATGTGTGCACGTTGCGTTTTGGGACATTTCCTGTCGCGGGCGCTAGGCCTACCCACACAAGTGAGGTATAATTTTGATCGGGAGACTTGGGGGAACGCTGGGTGGAAGGACATTTGTGGCTCCTCTCTGATTCCAGAACTTTCTGTCACCAAAATGTGAGGAAAATGTGTTTTTTATGCCAAATTTTGAGGTTTGCAAAGGATTCTGGGTAACAGAACCTGGTCAGAGCCCCACAAGTCACCCCATCTTGGATTCCCCTAGGTCTCTAGTTTTCAATAATGCACAGGTTTGGTAGGTTTCCCTAGGTGCCGGCTGAGCTAGAGGCCAAAATCTACAGGTAGGCACTTTGCAAAAAACACCTCTGTTTTCTTTAAAAAAATGTGATGTGTGCACGTTGCGTTTTGGGGCATTTCCTGTCGCGGGCGCTAGGCCTACCCACACAAGTGAGGTATCATTTGTATCGGGAGACTTGGGGGAACGCTGGGTGGAAGGAAATTTGTGGCTCCTCTCTGATTCCAGAACTTTCTGTCACCAAAATGTGAGGAAAATGTGTTTTTTTAGCCAAATTTTGAGGTTTGCAAAGGATTCTGGGTAACAGAACCTGGTCAGAGCCACACAAGTCACCCCATCTTGGATTCCCCTAGGTCTTTAGTTGTAAAAAGTGCACAGGTTTGGTAGGTTTCCCTAGGTGCCGGCTGAGCTAGAGGCCAAAATCTACAGGTAGGCACTTTGAAAAAAACACCTCTGTTTTCTTTCAAAAAATGTGATGTGTGCACGTTGCGTTTTGGGGCATTTCCTGTCGCGGGCACTAGGCCTACCCACACAAGTGAGGTATAATTTTGATCGGGAGACTTGGGGGAATGCTGGGTGGAAGGAAATTTGTGGCTCCTCTCTGATTCCAGAACTTTCTGTCACCAAAATGTGAGGAAATTGTGTTTTTTTAGCCAAATTTTGAGGTTTGCAAAGGATTCTGGGTAACAGAACCTGGTCAGAGCCCCACAAGTCACCCCATCTTGGATTCCCCTAGGTCTCTAGTTTTCAATAATGCACAGGTTTGGTAGGTTTCCCTAGGTGCCGGCTCAGCTAGAGGCCAAAATCTGCAGGTAGGCACTTTTAGAAAAACAGCTCTGTTTTCTGTCAAAAAATGGGATGTGTCCACAATGTGCTTTGGGGCATTTCCTGTCACGGGCGCTAGGCCTACCCACACAAGTGAGGTATCATTTTTATCGGGAGACTTGGGGGAACGCTGGGTGGAAGGAAATTTGTGGCTCCTCTCTGATTCCAGAACTTTCTGTCACCAAAATTTGAGAAAAATGTGTTTTTTATGCCAAATTTTGAGGTTTGCAAAGTATTCTGGGTAACAGAACCTGGTCAGAGCCCCACAAGTCACCCCATCTTGGATTCCCCTAGGTCTCTAATTTTCAAAAATGCACAGGTTTGGTAGGTTTCCCTAGGTGCCGGCTGATCTAGAGGCCAAAATCTACAGGTATGGACTTTGCAAAAAACACCTCTGTTTTCTTTAAAAAAATGTGATGTGTGCACGTTGCGTTTTGGGGCAATTCCTGTTGCGGGCGCTAGGCCTACCCAAACAAGTGAGGTATCATTTTTATCGGGACACTTGGGGGAACGCTGGGTGGAAGGAAATTTGTGGCTCCTCTCTGATTCCAGAACTTTCTGTCACCAAAATGTGAGGAAAACTTGTTTTTTTAGCCAAATTTTGAGGTTTGCAAAGGATTCTGGGTAACAGAACCTGGTCAGAGCCCCACAAGTCACCCCATCTTGGATTCCCGTAGGTCTCTAGTTTTCAGAAATGCACAGGTTTGGCAGGTTTCCCTAGGTGCCGGTTGAGCTAGAGGCCAAAATCTGCAGGTAGGCACTTTTAGAAAAACAGCTCTGTTTTCTTTCAAAAAATGTGATGTGTGCACGTTGCGTTTTGGGGCATTTCCTGTCGTGGGCGCTAGGCCTACCCACACAAGTGAGGTATCATTTTTATCGGGAGACTTGGGGGAACGCTGGGTGGAAGGAAATTTGTGGCTCCTCTCTGATTCCAGAACTTTCTTCACCAAAATGTGAGGAAAATGTGTTTTTTATGCCAAATTTTGAGGTTTGCAAAGGATTCTGGGTAACAGAACCTGGTCAGAGCCCCACAAGTCACCCCATCTTGGATTCCTTTAGGTATCTAGTTATATAAAATGCACAGGTTTGGTAGGTTTCCCTATGTGCCGGCTGAGCTAGAGGCCAAAATCTACAGGTAGGCACTTTGCAAAAAACACCTCTGTTTTCTTTCAAAAAATGTGATGTGTGCACGTTGCGTTTTGGGGCATTTCCTGTTGTGGGCGCTAGGCCTACCCACACAAGTGAGGTATCATTTTTATCGGGAGACTTGGGGGAACGCTGGGTGGAAGGAAATTTGTGGCTCCTCTCTGATTCCAGAACTTTCTGTCACCAAAATGTGAGAAAAATTTGTTTTTTATGCCAAATTTTGAGGTTTGCAAAGTATTCTGGGTAACAGAACCTGGTCAGAGCCCCACAAGTCACCCCATCTTGGATTCCCCTAGGTCTCTAATTTTCAAAAATGCACAGGTTTGGTAGGTTTCCCTAGGTGCCGGCTGATCTAGAGGCCAAAATCTACAGGTAGGGACTTTGCAAAAAACACCTCTGTTTTCTTTAAAAAAATGTGATGTGTGCACGTTGCATTTTGGGGCAATTACTGTTGCGGGCGCTAGGCCTACCCACACAAGTGAGGTATCATTTTTATCGGGACACTTGGGGGAACGCTGGGTGGAAGAAAATTTGTGGCTCCTCTCTGATTCCAGAACTTTCTGTCACCAAAATGTGAGGAAAACTTGTTTTTTTAGCCAAATTTTGAGGTTTGCAAAGGATTCTGGGTAACAGAACCTGGTCAGAGCCCCACAAGTCACCCCATCTTGGATTCCCGTAGGTCTCTCGTTTTCAGAAATGCACAGGTTTGGCAGGTTTCCCTAGGTGCCGGTTGAGCTAGAGGCCAAAATCTGCAGGTAGGCACTTTTAGAAAAACAGCTCTGTTTTCTTTCAAAAAATGTGATGTGTGCACGTTGCGTTTTGGGGCATTTCCTGTCGTGGGCGCTAGGCCTACCCACACAAGTGAGGTATCATTTTTATCGGGAGACTTGGGGGAACGCTGGGCGGAAGGAAATTTGTGGCTCCTCTCTGATTCCAGAACTTTCTTCACCAAAATGTGAGGAAAATGTGTTTTTTATGCCAAATTTTGAGGTTTGCAAAGGATTCTGGGTAACAGAACCTGGTCAGAGCCCCACAAGTCACCCCATCTTGGATTCCTTTAGGTATCTAGTTATATAAAATGCACAGGTTTGGTAGGTTTCCCTATGTGCCGGCTGAGCTAGAGGCCAAAATCTACAGGTAGGCACTTTGCAAAAAACACCTCTGTTTTCTTTCAAAAAATGTGATGTGTGCACGTTGCGTTTTGGGGCATTTCCTGTTGTGGGCGCTAGGCCTACCCACACAAGTGAGGTATCATTTTTATCGGGAGACTTGGGGGAACGCTGGGTGGAAGGAAATTTGTGGCTCCTCTCTGATTCCAGAACTTTCTGTCACCAAAATGTGAGCAAAATGTGTTTTTTTAGCCAAATTTTGAGGTTTGCAAAGGATTCTGGGTAACAGAACCTGGTCAGAGCCCCACAAGTCACCCCATCTTGGATTCCCCTAGGTCTCTAGTTTTCAGAAAAGGACAGGTTTGTCAGGTTTCCCTAGGTGCCGGCTGAGCTAGAGGCCAAAATCTGCAGGTAGGCACTTTTAGAAAAACAGCTCTGTTTTCTGTCAAAAAATGGGATGTGTCCACGTTGTGATTTGGGGCATTTCCTGTCACAGGCGCTAGGCCTACCCACACAAGTGAGGTATCATTTTTATCGGGAGACTTGGGGGAACGCTGGGTGGAAGGAAATTTGTGGCTCCTCTCTGATTCCAGAACTTTCTGTCACCAAAATGTGAGGAAAATGTGTTTTTTATGCCAAATTTTGAGGTTTGCAAAGGATTCTGGGTAACAGAACCTGGTCAGAGCCCCACAAGTCACCCCATCTTGGATTCCCCTAGGTCTCTAGTTTTCAATAATGCACAGGTTTGGTAGGTTTCCCTAGGTGCCGGCTGAGCTAGAGGCCAAAATCTACAGGTAGGCACTTTGCAAAAAACACCTCTGTTTTCTTTAAAAAAAATGTGATGTGTGCACGTTGCGTTTTGGGGCATTTCCTGTCGCGGGCACTAGGCCTACCCACACAAGTGAGGTATCATTTTTATCGGGAGACTTGGGGGAACGCTGGGTGGAAGGAAATTTGTGGCTCCTCTCTGATTCCAGAACTTTCTTTCCCCAAAATGTGAGGAAAATGTGTTTTTTTAGCCAAATTTTGAGGTTTGCTAAGGATTCTGGGTAACAAAACCTGGTCAGAGCCCCACAAGTCACCCCATCTTGGATTCCCCTAGGTCTCTAATTTTCAAAAATGCACAGGTTTGGTAGGTTTCCCTAGGTGCCGGCTGATCTAGAGGCCAAAATCTACAGGTAGGGACTTTGCAAAAAACACCTCTGTTTTCTTTAAAAAAATGTGATGTGTGCACGTTGCATTTTGGGGCAATTCCTGTTGCGGGCGCTAGGCCTACCCACACAAGTGAGGTATCATTTGTATCGGGAGACTTGGGGGAACGCTGGGTGGAAGGAAATTTGTGGCTCCTCTCTGATTCCAGAACTTTCTGTCACCAAAATGTGAGGAAAATGTGTTTTTTTAGCCAAATTTTGAGGTTTGCAAAGGATTCTGGGTAACAGAACCTGGTCAGAGCCCCACAAGTCACCCCATCTTGGATTCCCGTAGGTCTCTAGTTTTCAGAAATGCACAGGTTTGGCAGGTTTCCCTAGGTGCCGGTTGAGCTAGAGGCCAAAATCTGCAGGTAGGCACTTTTAGAAAAACAGCTCTGTTTTCTTTCAAAAAATGTGATGTGTGCACGTTGCGTTTTGGGGCATTTCCTGTCGTGGGCGCTAGGCCTACCCACACAAGTGAGGTATCATTTTTATCGGGAGACTTGGGGGAACGCTGGGCGGAAGGAAATTTGTGGCTCCTCTCTGATTCCAGAACTTTCTTCACCAAAATGTGAGGAAAATGTGTTTTTTATGCCAAATTTTGAGGTTTGCAAAGGATTCTGGGTAACAGAACCTGGTCAGAGCCCCACAAGTCACCCCATCTTGGATTCCTTTAGGTATCTAGTTATATAAAATGCACAGGTTTGGTAGGTTTCCCTATGTGCCGGCTGAGCTAGAGGCCAAAATCTACAGGTAGGCACTTTGCAAAAAACACCTCTGTTTTCTTTCAAAAAATGTGATGTGTGCACGTTGCGTTTTGGGGCATTTCCTGTTGTGGGCGCTAGGCCTACCCACACAAGTGAGGTATCATTTTTATCGGGAGACTTGGGGGAACGCTGGGTGGAAGGAAATTTGTGGCTCCTCTCTGATTCCAGAACTTTCTGTCACCAAAATGTGAGCAAAATGTGTTTTTTTAGCCAAATTTTGAGGTTTGCAAAGGATTCTGGGTAACAGAACCTGGTCAGAGCCCCACAAGTCACCCCATCTTGGATTCCCCTAGGTCTCTAGTTTTCAGAAAAGGACAGGTTTGTCAGGTTTCCCTAGGTGCCGGCTGAGCTAGAGGCCAAAATCTGCAGGTAGGCACTTTTAGAAAAACAGCTCTGTTTTCTGTCAAAAAATGGGATGTGTCCACGTTGTGATTTGGGGCATTTCCTGTCACGGGCGCTAGGCCTACCCACACAAGTGAGGTATCATTTTTATCGGGAGACTTGGGGGAACGCTGGGTGGAAGGAAATTTGTGGCTCCTCTCTGATTCCAGAACTTTCTGTCACCAAAATGTGAGGAAAATGTGTTTTTTATGCCAAATTTTGAGGTTTGCAAAGGATTCTGGGTAACAGAACCTGGTCAGAGCCCCACAAGTCACCCCATCTTGGATTCCCCTAGGTCTCTAGTTTTCAATAATGCACAGGTTTGGTAGGTTTCCCTAGGTGCCGGCTGAGCTAGAGGCCAAAATCTACAGGTAGGCACTTTGCAAAAAACACCTCTGTTTTCTTTAAAAAAAATGTGATGTGTGCACGTTGCGTTTTGGGGCATTTCCTGTCGCGGGCACTAGGCCTACCCACACAAGTGAGGTATCATTTTTATCGGGAGACTTGGGGGAACGCTGGGTGGAAGGAAATTTGTGGCTCCTCTCTGATTCCAGAACTTTCTTTCCCCAAAATGTGAGGAAAATGTGTTTTTTTAGCCAAATTTTGAGGTTTGCTAAGGATTCTGGGTAACAAAACCTGGTCAGAGCCCCACAAGTCACCCCATCTTGGATTCCCCTAGGTCTCTAATTTTCAAAAATGCACAGGTTTGGTAGGTTTCCCTAGGTGCCGGCTGATCTAGAGGCCAAAATCTACAGGTAGGGACTTTGCAAAAAACACCTCTGTTTTCTTTAAAAAAATGTGATGTGTGCACGTTGCGTTTTGGGGCAATTCCTGTTGCGGGCGCTAGGCCTACCCACACAAGTGAGGTATCATTTGTATCGGGAGACTTGGGGGAACGCTGGGTGGAAGGAAATTTGTGGCTCCTCTCTGATTCCAGAACTTTCTGTCACCAAAATGTGAGGAAAATGTGTTTTTTTAGCCAAATTTTGAGGTTTGCAAAGGATTCTGGGTAACAGAACCTGGTCAGAGCCCCACAAGTCACCCCATCTTGGATTCCCGTAGGTCTCTAGTTTTCAGAAATGCACAGGTTTGGCAGGTTTCCCTAGGTGCCGGCTGAGCTAGAGGCCAAAATCTGCAGGTAGGCACTTTTAGAAAAACAGCTCTGTTTTCTTTCAAAAAATGTGATGTGTGCACGTTGCGTTTTGGGGCATTTCCTGTCGCGGGCGCTAGGCCTACCCACACAAGTGAGGTATCATTTTTATCGGGAGACTTGGGGGAACGCTGTGTGGAAGGAAATTTGTGGCTCCTCTCTGATTCCAGAACTTTCTTCACCAAAATGTGAGGAAAATGTGTTTTTTATGCCAAATTTTGAGGTTTGCAAAGGATTCTGGGTAACAGAACCTGGTCAGAGCCCCACAAGTCACCCCATCTTGGATTCCCCTAGGTCTCTAGTTTTCAATAGTACACAGGTTTGGTAGGTTTCCCTAGGTGCCGGCTGAGCTAGAGGCCAAAATCTACAGGTAGGCACTTTGCAAAAAACACCTCTGTTTTCTTTAAAAAAATGTGATGTGTGCACGTTGCGTTTTGGGGCATTTCCTGTCGCGGGCGCTAGGCCTACCCACACAAGTGAGGTATCATTTTTATCGAGAGACTTGGGGGAACGCTGGGTGGAAGGAAATTTGTGGCTCCTCTCTGATTCCAGAACTTTCTGTCACCAAAATGTGAGGAAAATGTTTTTTTTTAGCCAAAGTTTGAGGTTTGCAAAGGATTCTGGGTAACAAAACCTGGTCAGAGCCCCACAAGTCACAACATCTTGGATTCCCCTAGGTCTCAAATTTTCAAAAATGCACAGGTTTGGTAGGTTTCCCTAGGTGCCGGCTGAGCTAGAGGGCAAAATCTACACGTAGGCCCTTTGCAAAAAACACCTCTCTTTTCTTTAAAAAAATGTGATGTGTGCACGTTGCGTTTTGGGGCATTTCCTGTCGCGGGCGCTAGGCCTACCCACACAAGTGAGGTATCATTTTTATCGAGAGACTTGGGGGAACGCTGGGTTGGAAGGAAATTTGTGGCTCCTCTCTGATTCCAGAACTTTCTGTCACCGAAATGTGAGGAAAATGTGTTTTTTTAGCCAAATTTTGAGGTTTGCAAAGGATTCTGGGTAACAGAACCTGGTCAGAGCCCCACAAGTCACCCCATCTTGGATTCCCCTAGGTCTTTAGTTGTAAAAAGTGCACAGGTTTGGTAGGTTTCCCTAGGTGCCGGCTGAGCTAGAGGACAAAATCTACAGGTAGGCACTTTGCAAAAAACACCTCTGTTTTCTTTAAAAAAATGTGATGGGTGCACGTTGCATTTTGGGGCATTTCCTGTCGCGGGCGCTAGGCCTACCCACACAATTGAGGTATAATTTTGATCGGGAGACTTGGGGGAACGCTGGGTGGAAGGAAATTTGTCGCTCCTGTCTGATTCCAGAACTTTCTGTCACCAAAATGTGAGGAAAATGTGTTTTTTATGCCAAATATTGAGGTTTGCAAAGGATTCTTGGTAACAGAACCTGGTCAGAGCCCCACAAGTCACCCCATCTTGGATTCCCCTAGGTCTCTAGTTTTCAATAATACACAGGTTTGGTAGGTTTCCCTAGGTGCCGGCTGAGCTAGAGGCCAAAATCTACAGGTAGGCACTTTGCAAAAAACACCTCTGTTTTCTTTCAAAAAATGTGATGTGTGCACGTTGCGTTTTGGGGCATTTCCTGTCGCGGGCGCTAGGCCTACCCACACATGTGAGGTATCATTTTTATCGGGAGACTTGGGGGAACGCTGGGTGGAAGGAAATTTGTGGCTCCTCTCTGATTCCAGAACTTTCTGTCACCAAAATGTGAGGAAAATGTGTTTTTTTAGCCAAATTTTGAGGTTTGCAAAGGATTCTGGGTAACAGAACCTGGTCAGAGCCCCACAAGTCACCCCATCTTGGATTCCCCTAGGTCTCTAGTTTTCAATAATACACAGGTTTGGTAGGTTTCCCTAGGTGCCGGCTGAGCTAGAGGCCAAAATCTACAGGTAGGCACTTTGCAAAAAACACCTCTGTTTTCTTTCAAAAAATGTGATGTGTGCACGTTGCGTTTTGGGGCATTTCCTGTCGCGGGCGCTAGGCCTACCCACACAAGTGAGGTATCATTTTTATCGGGAGACTTGGGGGAACGCTGGGTGGAAGGAAATTTGTGGCTCCTCTCTGATTCCAGAACTTTCTGTCACCAAAATGTGAGGAAAATGTGTTTTTTTAGCCAAATTTTGAGGTTTGCAAAGGATTCTGGGTAACAAAACCTGGTCAGAGCCCCACAAGTCACAACATCTTGGATTCCCCTAGGTCTCTAATTTTCAAAAATGCACAGGTTTGGTAGGTTTCCCTAGGTGCTGGCTGAGCTAGAGGCCAAAATCTACACGTAGGCACTTTGCAAAAAACACCTCTGTTTTCTTTCAAAAAATGTGATGTGTGCACGTTGCGTTTTGGGGCATTTCCTGTCGCGGGCGCTAGGCCTACCCACACAAGTGAGGTATCATTTTTATCGGGAGACTTGGGGGAACGCTGGGTGGAAGGAAATTTGTGGCTCCTCTCTGATTCCAGAACTTTCTGTCACCGAAATGTGAGGAAAATGTGTTTTTTTAGCCAAATTTTGAGGTTTGCAAAGGATTCTGGGTAACAGAACCTGGTCAGAGCCCCACAAGTCACCCCATCTTGGATTCCCCTAGGTCTTTAGTTGTAAAAAGTGCACAGGTTGGGTAGGTTTCCCTAGGTGCCGGCTGAGCTAGAGGCCAAAATCTACAGGTAGGCACTTTGCAAAAAACACCTCTGTTTTCTGTAAAAAAAATGTGATGTGTGCACGTTGCATTTTGGGGCATTTCCTGTCGCGGGCGCTAGGCCTACCCACACAATTGAGGTATAATTTTGATCGGGAGAGTTGGGGGAACGCTGGGTGGAAGGAAATTTGTCGCTCCTGTCTGATTCCAGAACTTTCTGTCACCAAAATGTGAGGAAAATGTGTTTTTTATGCCAAATATTGAGGTTTGCAAAGGATTCTGGGTAACAGAACCTAGTCAGAGCCCCACAAGTCACCCCATCTTGGATTCCCCTAGGTCTCTAGTTTTCAATAATGCACAGGTTTGGTAGGTTTCCCTAGGTGCCGGCTGAGCTAGAGTCCAAAATCTACAGGTAGGCACTTTGCAAAAAACACCTCTGTTTTCTTTCAAAAAATGTGATGTGTGCACGTTGCGTTTTGTGGCATTTCCTGTTGCGGGCGCTAGGCCTACCCACACAAGTGAGGTATCATTTTTATCGGGAGACTTGGGGGAACGCTGGGTGGAAGGAAATTTGTTGCTCCTCTCTGATTCCAGAACTTTCTGTCACCAAAATGTGAGGAAAATGTGTTTTTTTAGCCAAATTTTGAGGTTTGCAAAGGATTCTGGGTAACAAAACCTGGTCTAGAGCCCCACAAGTCACCCCATCTTGGATTCCCCTAGGTCTCTAATTTTCAAAAATGCACAGGTTTGGTAGGTTTCCCTAGGTGCTGGCTGAGCTAGAGGCCAAAATCTACACGTAGGCACTTTGCAAAAAACACCTCTGTTTTCTTTCAAAAAATGTGATGTGTGCACGTTGCGTTTTGGGGCATTTCCTGTCGCGGGCGCTAGGCCTACCCACACAAGTGAGGTATCATTTTTATCGGGAGACTTGGGGGAACGCTGAGTGGAAGGAAATTTGTGGCTCCTCTCTGATTTCAGAACTTTCTGTCACCGAAATGTGAGGAAAATGTATTTTTTCAGCCAAATTTTGAGGTTTGCAAAGGATTCTGGGTAACAGAACCTGGTCAGAGCCCCACAAGTCACCCCATCTTGGATTCCCCTAGGTCTTTAGTTGTAAAAAGTGCACAGGTTTGGTAGGTTTCCCTAGGTACCGGCTGAGCTAGAGGCCAAAATCTACAGGTAGGCACTTTGCAAAAAACATCTCTGTTTTCTTTCAAAAAATGTGATGTGTGCACGTTGCTTTTGGGGCATTTCCTGTCGCGGGCGCTAGGCCTACCCACACAAGTGAGGTATAATTTTGGTTGGGAGACTTGGGGGAACGCTGGGTGGAAGGAAATTTGTGCCTCCTCTCACATTCCAGAACTTTCTGCCACAGAAATGTGAGAAACATGTGTTTTTTTATGCCAAATTTTGAGGTTTGCAAAGGATTCTGGGTAACAGAACCTGGTCAGAGCCCCACAAGTCACCCCATCTTGGATTCCTTTAGGTCTCTAGTTGTATAAAATGCACAGGTTTGGTAGGTTTCCCTAGGTGCCGGCTGAGCTAGAGGCCAAAATCTACAGGTAGGCACTTTGCAAAAAACACCTCTGTTTTCTTTAAAAAAATGTGATGTGTGCACGTTGCGTTTTGGGGCATTTCCTGTTGTGGGCGCTAGGCCTACACACACAAGTGAGGTATCATTTTTATCGGGAGACTTGGGGGAGCGCTGGGTGGAAGGAAATTAGTGGCTCCTCTCTGATTCCAGAACTTTCTGTCACCGAAATGTGAGGAAAATATGTTTTTTATGCCAAATTTTGAGGTTTGCAAAGGATTCTGGGTAACAAAACCTGGTCAGAGCCCCACAAGTCACCCCATCTTGGATTCCCCTAGGTCTCTAATTTTCAAAAATGCACAGGTTTGGTAGGTTTCCCTAGGTGCCAGCTGAGCTAGAGGCCAAAATCTACAGGTAGGCACTTTGCAAAAAACACCTCTGTTTTCTTTAAAAAAATGTGAGGTGTGCACGTTGCGTTTTGGGGCATTTCCTGTCGCGGGCGCTAGGCCTAGCCACACAAGTGAGGTATCATTTTTATTGGGAGACTTGGGGGAACGCTGGGTGGAAGGAAATTTGTGGCTCCTCTCAGATTCCAGAACTTTCTGCCACAGAAATGTGAGGAACAAATCAATCATTAACATTTATAAAGCGCGCTACTCACCCGTGCGGGTCTCAAGGCGCTAGGGGAAAGGGGGGGGTTACTGCTGCTCGAAAAGCCAGGTTTTTAGGAGTCTCCGGAATGCGGAGTGGTCCTGGGTGGTCCTGAGGCTGGTGGGAGGGAGTTACAGGTCTTGGCTACCAGGAAGGAAAAAGACCTCCCACCCGCCGTGGAGCGGCGGATGCGAGGGACGGCAGCGAGTGCGAGGCCAGAGGAACGGAGGAGGCAGGTGGGGACGTAGAAGCTGAGGCGTCGGTTGAGGTATTCTGGTCCCTTGTTGTGGAGGGCTTTGTGTGCGTGGGTGAGAAGTCGAAAGGTGATCCTTTTGCTGACTGGGAGCCAATGCAGGTGTCTCAGGTGTGCGGAGATGTGGCTGTTGCGGGGTACGTCGAGGATGAGGCGGGCCGAGGCGTTTTGAATGCGTTGCAGGCGATTTTGGAGTTTTGCGTGGTCCCAGCGTAGAGGGTGTTGCCGTAGTCCAGGCGGCTCGTGACGAGGGCGTGGGTCACGGTTTTTCTAGTGTCGGCGGGGATCCAGCGGAAGATCTTGCGGAGCATGTGGAGGGTGAGGAAGCAGGCGGAGGACACGGCGTTGACTTGCTTGGTCATGGTGAGAAGGGGGTCCAAGATGAAGCCGAGGTTGCGGGCGTGGTCTGTGGGGGTCGGTGCGGTGCCGAGGGCCGTGGGCCATCAGGAGTCGCCTCAGGCGGACGGGGTGTTGCCGAGGATGAGGACTTCCGTTTTGTCAGAGTTCAGCTTTAGGCGGCTGAGCCTCTTCCAGTCTGCGACGTCCTTCATGCCCTCTTGTAGGTTGGTCTTGGCGCTGGCGGGGTCCTTGGTGAGGGAGAGTATAAGTTGGGTGTCGTCGGCGTACGAGGTGATGATGATGTCGTGCTTGCGTACGATGTTGGCGAGGGGGCTCATGTAGACATTGAAGAGTGTCGGGCTGAGCGATGAGCCTTGAAGTACGCCGCAGATGATCTCGGTGGGGTCTGAGCGAAACGGTGGGAGGTAAATTCTTTGGGAACGGTTTGAGAGGAAGGAGGTGATCCAGTCCAGGGCCTGGCCTTGGATCCTGGTGGAGCGGAGGCGGGTGATTAGGGTGCAGTGACAGACGGTGTCGAAGGCAGCCGAGAGGTCGAGGAGAATGAGAGCGACTGTTTCACCATTGTCCATCAGGGTTCTGATGTCGTCTGTGACTGAGATGAGGGCGGTTTCCGTGCTGTGGTTGGTTCGGAATCCGGTTTGTGAAGGGTCGAGCAGGTTGTTGTTTTCCAGGAAGGTGGTCAGCTGTTTGTTGACGGTCTTCTCTATTACCTTGGCTGGGAAAGGCAGGGGAGAGATGGGGCGGAAGTTTTTCAGGTCGCTCGGGTCAGCCGTAGGTTTCTTTAGGAGGGCGTTGACTTCAGCGTGTTTCCAGCATTCGGGGAAGGTAGCAGAAGAAAAAGAAGAGTTGATGACGGCCTGGAGGTGCGGGGCGATGATGTCGTCGGCTTTATTAAAGATGAAGTGAGGGCAGGGGTCCGAAGGGGCGCCGGAGTGGATAGAGTTCATGATGGATTTGGTTTCTTCAGTGTTGATGTGGGTCCAGTTGTTGAGGGTGAAGGCCAGCGGTGCGGGTTCGGTGATGTTTGGTTGGGTCTGGTGTCCGAAGCTGTCGTGGAGGTCGCTGATCTTGCGATGGAAGAAGGTGGCGAGGGATTCGCACAAATCCTGTGACGGCGTTGGCGTTGGGGTTGGAGAACTCCTTGACGATGCTGAAAAGTTCTCTGCTGTTGTGGCTGTTTATGTCCAGTCTGTCGGTGAAAAAGTTCCTTTTGGCAGCGCGGATCAGGTGGTGGTGTTCGCGGGTAGCGTTCTTGAGGGCGGTCATGTTGTCAGCGGTGTGGTCCTTGCGCCAGGCCTTCTCGAGGGTGCGACAAGTTTTCTTTGATTCTTTCAGGGTGTCAGAGAACCAGAGAGGTTTTTTGGTGTTGGTCTGTCGATGCGTGCGTTTGAGGGGAGCAAGGTTGTCTGCGCAGTTGGAGATCCAGTTTGTGAGGCTGAGGGCTGCGTCGTTGGGGTCGGTGGTGAGGGTGGGTTGGTTGGCGGCGAGTGCGGAGAAGAGTTGCTCTTCGGGGATCTTGTTCCACTGTCGACGAGGGATGGGTTGAGTGCGGAGGTGGCGGGTCTCGCGTCGGAATGTGAAGTGGACACAGCTGTGGTCGGTCCAGTGTAGAGCGGAGGTGTGGCTGAAGAAGATGTGTTTGCTGGCGGAGAAGATAGTATCGAGCGTGTGTCCGGCGATGTGTGTGGCGGTGTTCACCAGTTGCTTGAGGCCGAGGTTGGTGAGGTTGTCGAGCAGGGCGGTGGTGTTGGGGTCGTTGTTCTGTTCCAGATGGAAGTTGAGGTCGCCTAGGAGGATGTAGTCCGGCGAGGTGAGGGCGTGAAGGGAGATGAAGTCGGCGATGGCGTCGCTGAAAGGGGCGCGCGGTCCGGGGGGACGGTAGACGAGGGATCCTCTGAGGGTGGTCCTGGGGTCGGTGCGAATTTGAAAATGCAGATGTTCAGCGGCGAGAGGGGTGTCTTCGGTGGAGGTGGTGACGCTGATGGAGTCTTTGAAGACGATGGCGATACCTCCTCCTACTTGGTTGCTGCTGTCTTTTCTGGAGATCTTGTAGCCTTCGGGGATGGCAGTGGCGATGTCTGGAGCTGATGAGGCGTTCATCCAGGTTTCCGTGATGAAGGCGAGGTCCGGAGCTGTGGAGTCCAGGAGGTCCCAGAGTTCAACGGCGTGCTTGTGGACAGAGCGAGCGTTGACCAGGATGCACTTGAGGTGGTTGATGGCGCGTGGGCTGGTGGTCGTGGTAGTTGCGTGGTGGAAGATGCGTTTGCAGGAGTTACAGGTGAAGGGTCCATGGGTGCACTTGGGGTGGGCTTGGAAGCAAGTGTTGGAGCGCCCGGGGTTGAGGGCGTGGAGGGGTCGTAGCGGGTCAGCGGGGTAGGGGAGGGCTGGGGACCAGGGGTCGTGGCGCTGGGCGCGGGCCAGGCGCGGGCCAGGCGTGGGCCAGGTGCGGACGGGCGCAGAAGGGCTTGCCTCTGGAGCGCCAGCGGCGCGCCCGCAGCGCGCGCCCGCTGCGCAGTCGGTGCAACGGCCGCAATAAGAAGGAGATGGGGGGAGGGGTCAGCTGGGGGCGAATGGGAGCTGGGGGGCGGGGGCGTGCAGGAGGTCGCGGCGGGAAAGCGCGAGGGAGGGGGGACAGGTAGAGTGAGAAGAGCTGGGGGAGGGGGGTTTAAGGGTGGAGGGGGGTGAGTGTTAGAGTTTTAGCAGAATAGGGAGATAGATAGGAGTAGGGTTGAAAAGATAGGGGAGGGGGGTGGTAGAGGTGGGTGAGGGTGAGAGGTAGAGTGAGAGGATAGGGAGATAGGTAACAGAGGGGGTGTCGGGACGGGGGAGAGATAGGGAAATAGATAGATGGAGAGATAGGTGGAGAGAGAGAAAAATAGGTAGATAGGAGGTGGGGGTGAGTGAGGGAGTTAGGTGGAGAGATAGGTAGAGGAGTGAGGGAGGCAGGTAGCGAAAGGGTAGATGTGGGTGATAGTGAGAGATAGGTGGAGAGATAGAGGGGGTTGAGGCAGGAGCAGGAGGGCAGAGACAGGGGCGGGAAGAGACAGGAGTCGGAGAGGACCGAAGAACAGAAGAAGCGAAGAACACAGAAGACCGGAAGAACACAGAAGAACCGAAGAACACAGAAGAACAGAAGAGAAGAACACAGAAGACCGGAAGAACACAGAAGAACAGAAGAGACGAACACAGAAGAACCGAAGAACACAGAAGAACAGAAGAGAAGAACACAGAAGACCGGAAGAACACAGAAGAACCGAAGAACACAGAAGAACAGAAGAGAACGACACAGAAGACCGGAAGAACACAGAAGAACAGAAGAGAAGAACACAGAAGAACCGAAGAACACAGAAGAACAGAAGAGAAGAACACAGAAGAACAGAAGAACACAGAGGAAGATGCATGGGACGAAGAAGCAGAAGAGCAGACGAACAGAAGATCAACAAAGAAGATACAGAAGACGAAGAGCAGAAGGCAGAAGACCACAGAGCAAGATGAGGAAGAAGAGAGGCGACAGGAGAGGCTGAGGAGCACACAGAAGAAGAGAGAAGACGGGGAGGAGAAGAGTACAGAAGAAGATTGCAGAGGAGGAGCGAGGAGGAAGAGACAGAGAGGAGGAAAAGAAGCAGGAGCAGGAGAGAGGGTGAGTAGCGCGGGGCAGGGCGAGGGGCTGGGAGGTGGGGGGTACTTACTGTGAGGTGGGTCTCAGGAACTCAGGAACCTGGAGGAGCTGGAAGAGCTGCAGCGGCAGGGGGAGCGACCTACCCTTGGGTCAAGGGTCGCTCCTTGGGTCAAGGGTCGCTCATGTGTTTTTTATTCCAAATTTTGAGGTTTGCAAAGGATTCTAGGTAACAGAACCTGGTCAGAGCCCCACAAGTCACCCCATCTTATATTCCCCTAGGTCTCTAGTTGTAAACAATGCACAGGTTTGGTAGGTTGCCCTAGGTGCCGGCTGAGCTAGAGGCCAAAATCTACAGGTAGGCACTTTGCAAAAAACACCCTTGGTTTCTTTCAAAAAATGGGATGTGTACACGTTGCGTTTTGGGGCATTTCCTGTCATGGGCGCTAGGCCTACCCACACAAGTGAGGTATCATTTTTATCGGGAGACTTGGGGGAACGCTGTGGCTCCTCTCTGATTCCAGAACTTTCTGTCACCAAAATGTGAGGAAAATGTGTTTTTTTAGCCAAATTTTGAGGTTTGCAAAGGATTCTGGGTAACAGAACCTGGTCAGAGCCCCACAAGTCACCCCATCTTGGATTCCCCTAGGTCTCTAGTTTTAAAAAATGCACAGGTTTGGTGGGTTTCCCTAGGTGCCGGCTGAGCTAGAGGCCAAAATCTACAGGTAGGCACTTTGCAAAAAACACCTCTGTTTTCTTTCAAAAAAATGGGATGTGTCCACGTTGCGTTTTGGGGAGTTTCCTGTCGCGGGCGCTAGGCCTACCCACACAAGTGAGGTATCATTTTTATCGGGAGACTTGGGGGAACATAGATTAGCAAAATAAGTGTTATTGCCCCTTGTCTTTCTCTACATTTTTTCCTTCCAAATATAGGAGAGTGTGTAAAAAAGACATCTATTTGAGAAATGCCCTGTAATTCACATGCTAGTATGGTCACCCTGGAATTCAGAGATGTGCAAATAACCACTGCTCCTCAACACCTTATCTTGTGCCCTTTTTGGAAATACAAAGGTTTTCTTGATAGCTATTTTTTACTCTTTATATTTCAGCAAATGAATTGCTGTATACCCGGTATAGAATAAAAACGGACTGCAGGGTGCAGCTCATTTATTGGCTCTGGGTACCTAGGGTTCTTGATGAACCTACAAGCCCTGTATATCCCCGCAACCAGAGGAGTCCAGCAGACGTAACGGTATATTGCTTTCGATAATCTGACATTGCAGGAAAAAGTTACAGAGTAAAACTTAGAGAAAAATTGATGTTTTTTTCACCTCAATTTCAATATTTTTCTTTTTTAGTTGTTATTTTCTGTAGGAAACCCCTGTAGGATCTACACAAATGACCCCTTGCTGAATTCAGAATTTTGTCTACTTTTCAGCAATGTTGTGGTTTCTGGGATCCACCGTTGATTTCATGCCCATTTCTGTCAATGACTGGAAGGAGGCTGAAAGCACAAAAAATTGTAAAAATGGGGTATGTCCCAGTAAAATGCCAAATTTGTGTTGTAAAATTAGGTTTTCTGATTCAAGTCTGCCTGTTCCTGAAAGCTGGGAAGCTGGTGAGTTTAGCACCGCAAACCCTTTGTTGATGCCATTTTCAGGGGAAAAACCACAAGCCTTCTTCTGCAGCCACTTTTTCCCATTTTTTTGAAAAAAATGAAAATGTCACTGTATTTTGGCTAATTTCTTGGCCTCCTTCCGGGGAACCCACAAAGTCTGGGTACCTCTAGAATCCCTAGGATGTTGGAAAAAAAGGACGCAAATTTGGCTTGGTTAGCTTATGTGGACAAAACGTTATGAGGGCCTAAGCGCGAACTGCCCCAAATGGGCAAAAAAAGGCCTGGCACAGGAGGGGGAAAAGGCCTGGCAGCGAAGGGGTTAATAAGCAAGAAATGATAAACGGACCTTGCTATCTGTTTTACACCTTCACCCTCGACAAATTTAATTGCTAGGTATTCAACCTCATTTCTGTTTGGACACAAAATAAAATCAATTATTTTACCCATTGCTCTATTATATCTAACTAATCCTTCCTCAATATTTAAATCATGATGGAAAATCACCCTACAGTTTTCACAAACACGTAAACACTTTTATTATCCCACAGTTTTGGAAACAGACTTCTCCAAAGAATTCAGCTTTCATTGTAGTTCTTCAATCAACAGTACTGTTCCACTTTCTCAACTGATGCCAGTTCCAATATGTGTTGTTTCTCCAGTTGTAGCAATTGTTTATTGAAAGAGATACATTCTTAAAGACTAGGCATTAGACACAAAATGGATGTTTGTTGTTGAATAAATTCAAACATTTTTTCTCCTCAAGATTTTTTGGAAGGAAATATGTTCTTTCTAAGTTGAGTTTGCAAGTAATGTTTTCCTTCTTTTGATAATATTCCTACTCTAATATCGTTCTGTATGTGTACATATTGAATCTCAGATGTTTGACACATGTTTCTAATTAGTTCTTTGTATTGGAAATTCAACCAAATGTTAACATTTCCAATGCTTCCTTAAGAATTATGTGTTTTTTCATGTAAGAGTGTCTCAAAGACAGGCTGTCCATTTACATCATACTCTGGGGCTGATTAGGAGTTTGATGGATGGAAATACCTGTCTGTCAAACTCCTGACATGGTGGTCACCGTCTTGCTGGCACCTACCTGCTGGCCCCATCACGACTTTCTCACTGGGCTGACTGGCAGAAATCAATGTTTCCACCAGTCAGCCTAGTAAAAAAGGTGCGGCAGCATGGTCACCGGCTCATAACAGCCAGCAGTAATACTGCAGCACGCATGGGGCTCCAGCACCCTCAGAATGCACAGCAGACAGTGAGAATTTTGAGGGTGTGTTAAAGGGGACTCCTGCATTGCCAATGCCATGGGCATGGGAAATGCAGAGGCCCCTTGTACTTGTTCTCCGCCAGTCTTTTAATGGCAGGTGAATGGCCATGAAAAGGCTGGTGAAGAACAAGGTTGTAATCAGTAGGTGGCCCTCACTGATTACAACGTGCACCAGCCTCAGCACATCAGAATCTGAGCTTCTGGAGGAGACGGTGGTAGGTTGGAAAGTCTGTCCGAAGCTGGCTGTCTTCAGACCACCAGCCTCGTATCTTCAATATCTGTTGCATTCTCAAATGCACAAAGGTGAGCATTAAGTTTGAGACCATGCTCACCTTATCAATGAATAAATGTTTAAATTTCTTCAAGACTGTAAAAACTTTGTGCAAGCTTCACCAGATAATTGTTGGTATTACACTTCATTATAGTGTTCACCAGGTAGCACAGGTAGACGATGCAATTTAATTGCTTCAATGTTGTATGCAGCAAATACAGTAGGGGCTGTTATGACAAACAACAAAATGGAGTGTATAATCTTCTGTACATAAGTAGTTAGAACTTGAATTAAAAAGCTTTTTCCATTTTCAACTTGTCCACTGACATACAAAAGGATAGCCTTAAAACTTGAACATTCACACTGATTGTTTTGTGTAGGAATCCTTGCTTTTTTTTTTTTTAAATATCATATATATGTATTTCTGCTCATCATGTAGTTGTTCTACTACATGTTCCAAGTCAATTTGTTTCTTTTGCTTTCTGCAATGCTGTCTCAACCTCATTCATTGCTATGGTGGCTTCATTTTCGATTATTGGCTGTCCAAGAGGATCCTGTCTAAGAGGTCTGGAACTCCGGCTAATTTGTGAACTATCCTTTGCTATCTCAGTAGCAATTGTTTCCTCATGTTGACTTTCTACATTTAACACTTGGAGGTAGTTAGGAAATATTGGAAACTCAATGGTATCTTTTACAGCATTGAAAGAGTCTTTATACCAGTGATATTGTTGAAGTAACTCTTCTTCAAACCACCAAGATTTGATAAGCTGGAGAAATGTTAAGTAGATTGTTGTTCTCATTAGTTTGCCAAGGAAGTTTTCTATTATTTATAAAGATATCTTTTGCAAGCCAAACCAAAATACTGTTGCAACAAACTACAGCATATTTGTATTCATCAATGTTTTTCAACACATTGTTTCTATACCTATAGTGTTGCAGAATTTCATAAAGACACATATTTTCAAGGTGTGGACTACTTTTTGGATAGTTGCTGTCCACCATATTTGTTTTTACAGTATCTGTACTTTCTGGATCAAACTCTGCTACGTACTCAATTTCTGGTAAAGACTTCAACACTCTGGTTCATGTATTGGCAAGGACTAGACTTACCCAAGCAATTCCTCTAGATTTCAAGAACAAACTAGATGAGCTCAGCCTATCAGCACACCTATAAGATCCATTTCCCCTATGAGAAAGCATTTTCAAGATAAAATTATACAATTTCTCAGTAAGACTTCTCTGTAGAAATCTCCTCCCACATCTCCATCTTTTCTGACTTCTCAGATTTTGTGACATACAATGTCACGTAGTGAGCAACAGCAATGGAGGTATCTGCTAAGAACTGTATGAACATGTTTGCATTCCACAATTTTAAAATGACTGGATTATGTTTATTAATGTACTTTGGAGCCTCTGTTCATTTGAAGGTCTAAGTATGTTTTGGTGACTTTCACATCATTGTATGTCTCACTGCCGACTGAAAGCTGTTTACTCTTCATTCTGAAATCACAGGTCGAGGGAATCCAAAATAGCATCTTGTGTCAAATTTACCTTTGGTTCTATATTTTCATTGGCAGTACTTCCCACATAAGTGATTTCAACAACTGCAGAACTTGTTGCCACAAACATTTTTCAGCAGTATCTTTTGAAATGGCACATGTAACATACAATTAAATAAATGATTAGACAGACTCATCACTATCTATTTCAAATTTAGTGCATCTTTAATCCATAACAGCATGTAAATATAAGGAGCACATTTTGCTTGGTGGTCTTTATGCTGAAAGTTACTTCACCAAGAGAAAGCTTTGTCTTTTTGTGGATTAAATATATCATAGCTCAAAATCAATAGTTAAAGTATCTGAAAACATTAGTTGGATCTAAAGAACAGAGTTCTCCTGCTGTCTTTAGTTCAATGTCCTTGATCTAAGATATTGCTTCTCTCAAAAATTCAACAGGATCATCCCATGCATAGTCAGCACAATTAAGTGTTAGGAACCAAGTAGGTGTACCTAGATTTGTTAACATACATTTCAACTCACCGTGACAATGGAACAAATGTTCGTTGGTGCCACGTTGACATTCCATTAAATTAATCAAGCTGTACTCCAACATTTCATCCTTTTCATGAACTTTTTCAACAAATGTCTTTGCATACTGCGATTCTCAAATATAGATGGGAATTTGCGAATCGCAGTGTGTGAATCGCAAATAACGACGTGAATTTGCAAATCGCAATCTGTGATTCGCAAATTCCATCTCGCAATGCAATGTATCAAAAAATCGCAATTTGCGATTATTCGCAGAATGGCTTTTTGCACATGCAAATTACCACGAAGTGAAATCAGGTGATAAACAGGTGCAAACTATATAAAGAGGCCCAGAATGACTCTTCTCCACAATGGCTGCACTCTACGTGATGGCGAGGAGAATGAGGATCATGGCAGGTTTGAGGAGAGGGTGGAGGAGACAGGAACGCTTTTTTAGGGGCACTCATTACCCTTTTTGACCAGACAGAGGAGGAAATATATGACAAGTACAGGTTAAGCTCAGCCATGATACTTGACCTGATCGCTGATCTACAACCCGTACTGCAGCGAAACACACACAGAACCAATAGCATACCCACCCTGGTGCAGGTATTATGCTCCCTGCACCTCTTAGCCTCAAGGAGCTATCAAGGGGTCGTAGCAGCAGCTGGGGGGGGTCTCACTAAGTGCTCGCTCACGCTTCTTCAATGCATTTCTCTATACCATGCTTACCATAATTCAACAGCACATAAGATTCCCCAACACCCCACAGGAATTACTGCAAACAAAGTTCAATTTCTACCAGATTGCCCAATTCCCACATGTAATAGGTGCCATCGATGGGACACATGTAGCTATCTGTCCACCTATGGCCACAGAGTATGTTTATCGGAACTGGAAAAGTACACATTTCATGAAGATACAAGTAATTAGCAATGCCTCCAACATTATAACGGATCTCGTGGCCGGATACCCAGGTAGCACACATGACTCCTACATCTTTCGGCACAGTGGAATATACACAAGACTACTGGCTGGGGAGTTTGGCGAAGGATACCTACTTGGTAATGTTATAGTTGACACTGTAGCCTTTATGTATATGTGATATCACGGATAACAATTACTCATTTTACTCTCCTGTCATTCCAGGAGACAGTGCCTATGCCGTATGGTCCTTCATACTGATGCCATATCTGAATCCTGCAACGCCAGCCGAAAGGAGGTATAATGCTTATTGCACCTGGCCTTTTCACAGGGTCGTCCCTAAAAGTTTTGCATGTTTCCTCCTATTTTACCTGACCTGTTTTTGTTGGCTTTTGAACTCTGAGCACTTCACCACTGCTAACCAGTACTAAAGTGCATATGCTCTCTGTCTAAATTCTACTATTGATTGGTTTATCCATGATTGGCATTTTGATTTACTAGTAAGTCCCCAGTAAAGTGCATTAGAGGTGCCCAGGGCCTGTAAATCAAATGCTACTAGTGGGCCTGCAGCACTGGTTGTGCCACCCACATGAGTAGCTCTATAGTCATGTCTCAGACCTGCCACTGCAGTGTCTGCGTGTGCAGTATTAAACTGTAAGGGGCATATTTATACTCCGTTTGCGCCGAATGTGCGTCAAAAATTTTGACGCACAATCAGCGCAAACGTTGCCCCATATTTAAACCCTGACGCCCGAGCCCGCGGACGACAAAAATCCGCAATGTGCTTCATTTTCTGGATGCAGCAACCCGCCCTGCGTTAATGATATGCAGGGTAGGCGTTCCCGTCCCAAAAACGACGCACACACCCGTGCGCCGTATTTATGCTTCCGGGCAAAAATGACTCTCGGCCGGGAGGCGGAGCAAAAAAATGACGCAAAGCCCGATGTGCGTCAAAATTTAACGCCTGGGTCAGGGCAGGCGTTAAAATGGGGCAAACACACCTGTATTTATTCAGAACACACAGAACAAATAACAGAGCAGCAGAGCAGCAGAGCAGCAACAGGGAGACATCAAGGTGATTTTTATTCAGCGTGCACGTAGACGCAGAGCCCTGCAGCAACAACGGCAGCTACAACAACAACAGCAGGGACCCCAAAGGCAGCGCAGAAGGCAGGAGAGGATATTCCGCCCAAGAACAACCCTGCATGGCCTCAGGGAACACGACATCATACAGAGGTACCGGCTGAACTGGCAGGCCATTCAGCAGCTGCTGAGAAATATTGAACAGCAGTTGGCCCCCACTTTGGTGACACCCCACACCATACCAACAGAAACAAAGCTGCTTGCCGTACTTCACCTGCTGGCAAGTGGCTCATTTCAGACAGCTGGTGCCCTGGTTGGTGGAATATCACAACCATCATTCTCCGCATTCCTGCCAAAAGTACTGGATGCCATCATAAGCCTGACACCCCTCCACATCTGCTTCCCTAACACACTGCAGAAGCAGCAGGAAACAAAACAGGGGTTCTACGCCATCAGTGGCTTCCCACACGTCCTTGGTGCAATCGACTGCACACACGTACGCCTTGTGCCACCTGCTGCAACAGAACACTTCTACCGCAACAGGAAGCACACACATTCAATCAACGTGCAGGCCATAGTCGATCACCAAGGATTGATCAGCAACATTGTGGCAAAATATCCTGGGAGTGTACATGACGCATTCATCTTCCGTCACTCTACTATCAACCAACACTTCCAGGATGGACGGTATGGCAATGGACTACTTGTTGGTAAGTACAAAAATCCAACTTATATACACACTGCACAGCAACCCTCTAGGACACACAACACATACACCACAATAGCAACATCTAGCCAGGAACACACTGAGGTCCTGACATCACTAGCCATGTTTCTGAAGTCACCATTGAACCTGTCACACATAGGAATTTACTCTACAGCTTAATGTGAAGACATTAATGAGTGTGGTTGCCTAAATGTCACCTTGCAATTTGTAAGTGTTACAATAACCTGTACATTAATACATTGCATAAGTCTTAAGGTATGGGATATCCAGGGTACTTTCATATGAACGTGTTAACTACACTTTCATGTTTTAACTCTGCATGGAACTATCATCTCACCCCCAGTGAAGATACACGGACACGTGTATCACAAGTCACAATGCTAGGGAGGGCACACTGTACTGAAAATCCTAATACATACTGCTAACAAACAGTTAGCTAACAAACACTTGCTCAGCCAAGGAAAAAACACAATGCAAAAGTTTTCTCCTACAAGTATAGGTTGTCACATTAGTACAGAAAAGAGTCACAGACAACACAAGACAACTACTGCCATCAAAGGTCTGTACAAGAGTGCCTCCTACATCTACATGATCCCACTCTGTGTTTCTCTTTCAGCTGATCAGGGGTATGGCATCCAGCCTTGGCTAATGACACCATTTGGGAACCCGACTACTGCTGCCGAGCGGGCATACAATGACGCCCATAAGAGGACACGCAGCATTGTTGAGCGGACCTTTGGGATCCTAAAGTCAAGGTTCCGCTGCCTTGACATCACTGGCGGTAGCCTACTATATTCCCCAGAGATGGTCTGTAGGATCATACTGACTTGTGCCATATTGCACAATATTTGTGTAAAAAGGAACATTCCCCTCCTTGAACCAGACCCAGACATGCCTGAAGACGACGAAGAGGAAGATGCTGGCCTGCAACAGGAGGGGGAACAACCAAACACGGCTGCTGGAGTGCGTAGGCGCCAACAGCTTGTAAATAATTTATTTTCATAATTTCTTATATCAACACTTATTGCACAATTGTAAATAAACAAACACCACATCATGGTTTGGCCTCTTCATTTCTGCCCACCTTTAGTTTGAAATTGCTGAAGAAGAATGTCGTCTCATTGAGCAATAATGACATAACACTCATCACACAAAAAATATACACCACAAATGTCTGCATAGAGGCTATGATGTTTCATGATACATTACCATCCACAGAGGCCAACAGGAGTACAAATGTGGCAATGACACATGCCTGACCCAGACACCTGAGACATTCTCTCACTCAGCCCAAAAATGTAGCTCATTTGAAAGTCTCATTACACGTGTTCAGTGACAGGGTGGGACCATCCATGTGTACGTGACCATGTCCTCAATGGCTTCTCTCAATTTTTGCTACAAACAATGACCAATTGGAACAAGATTAGCTGCCACTAACTCATGAGGAGACCTTGAAGTTACAGTGACAACATACACCCAGACAGTTGATAGTGGATCTACATTCGCCCACACATATAAACATATGTCACCAATCAACCAAATATTTGCAAGCAGCCGATCACAGTAGTGTCCCAGTTCGAACCTAGCAGGAAGAATGTAACATGCCACTAAACCAGGTAATGCATAAAGGGCCACATACATCAACAACCTATTTGTCATCAGCACATGAGGAACACCGAGATTTAGCAAAACATTTCAGTGCAAAATGGTATGTCAGATTGCTCCAAATAATCAATAGGGCAAACGTCAAATGGGCAAATGGGATTATTGAATGGCTAACAGTGATTCATACCCTATGGCCTTCCATGAGCCTGCTGCTGCAGGTTTAGCATAACAGAATAAATGAAAGCCATGGATAAATTAGCAAATCTGGAAGGGCAAACCCTAGGGTGCTGGGGGCCTAAGTCCACCTCTACCGCCCCCCAAATATACAATAATTATGTACATGTGAAGTAAACACATGCATAAGGCGCATGTGTGGCCTACATGTCAAAAGTAAAACACATATAAGATACACAAATTCATTATTAGGACATGGTTAGCCCCATAAAAAGTGTAAGTGACAATTGCACTACCTGTTTGGACTATAGATAAATGCATTACCGTGATAAATGTGGGCACATTTTTGAGAAGGAATACATCCTGGTATCCCATTCATCATTTCAAAATAGCCATCAGCAATTACCCAAAATATGTGTACAAATATGGTTAATAACCATTTTGAGCAATCATTGATATTACAGTGTGAATGCCTTCTATACATCCAATAAGGGACATGTGTCATAGCTAACCACAAATGTGTATCACATAGCACCGTTTGGACATGACAAAATTCCTTTCACAACTTGAAAAAATTAAGACATTTTTGTCAAAATGCGTCATATTTCCACGCATACAGCATGGGCGTCATACTTTTTTGACGTACAGGAGTGCACAGAATGCAGAGTCAAAATATTTCCCATTAAAAATAATAGATTAATAAGCTGCATTACATGTCCACCATATTTTCCATGATGCATCATATTTCCACGCATACAGCATGGGCGTCAGAAATGTTTGACGTACAGGAGTGCACAGAATGCAGAGTCAAAAAATGTCCTATTAAAATTAATAGATTAATAAGCTGCATTACATGTCCGCCATATTTTCCATGATGCGTCATATTTCCACGCATACAGCATGGGCGTCATAATTTTTTGACGTACAGGAGTGCACAGAATGCAGAGTCAAAAAATGTCCTATTAAAATAAATAGATTAATAAGCTGCATTACATGTCCACCATATTTTCTATGATGTGTCATATTTCCACGCATACAGCATGGGTGTCATAATTTTTTGACGTACAGGAGTGCACAGAATGCAGAGTCAAAAAATGACCTATTAAAATTAATAGATTAATAAGCTGCATTACATGTCCACCATATTTTCTATGATGCGTCATATTTCCACGCATACAGCATGGGCGTCACCATTTTTTGACGTACAGGAGTGCACAGAATGCAGAGTCAAAAAATTTCCTATTAAAAATAATAGATTAATAAGCTGCATTACATGTCCACCATATTTTCTATGATGCGTCATATTTCCACGCATACAGCATGGGCGTCATAATTGTTTGACGTACAGGAGTGCACAGAATGCAGAGTCAAAAAATTTCCTATTAAAAATAATAGATTAATAAGCTGCATTACATGTCCACCATATTTTCTATGATGCGTCATATTTCCACGCATACAGCATGGGCGTCATCATTTTTTGACGTACATGAGTGCACAGAATGCAGAGTCAAATATAAATTTCATATTTGGTTCTCATATTTGCCAGCAAATTACATTTCTACTCTAGAACTGTAAACTCAGCCTCACACAAATGTAAGGGAACAATGAAGAAATTAGTTTTGACTCTGCATTATGTGCACTGTTATGCGTCCAAAAATATGACGCACAATCTGTATGCGTGAAAATATGACGCATAACGGAAAAATTAAAACGGCAGCCATTTTATGCAGGAAGTGATGTAATAGGATATCCTGTTTACAGAATCTGTACTGTGAGTTTACTTTCACTTTCACTTTGCAGTCTCAGATTATTCTAGACTGTGTGGCTGTGTGAAAATGGTTGTCCTGTGTTTTACTGCTTTTGTGTCCTGTGTACCTTGTCTATTGTGCTTTTGTGATCATAGTCTTGTTGCCTAATATTGTCTTAGTCTGTTTTGTATACTTTTGTCAAATCCAGTGTTTCTTTTTTTTGTCTGTGGGAGTCTGTTCTGGGTAGTTTAAATTTGGGGTTAGTTGGGCTATTTTTCTTAAGTTTTCTTTTTCCTTCACTACTCTACCTTTCCCCATTTCCTCCTTTTACTTTTTGTTCTATTTTTTCACCTTTCTAACAGTAAAGATGTCAGGTAGGCCACGGTTTGCCAGGATGGGTGAGGAGGAATTGGGGGAATTCATTTGGCTTGTTTGCCATTTCCTCCCACTCATGCTGGAGGCTGGGGGCCGTGTGATACAGGGGTATCACACAGAGGCACGTAAAGTCCGGTTCGGGAAGGTGCGCCATCACTTGGTCCGGGTCTACGGTAGCATGAGGAATGACCATCAACTCAAGCACTGCTGGGCTGATCTGATATCCAGGGAGCAGGATCTGCTGGACCACCTGGGAATCAGGATTGGTGGCCATGTTGGTGGGTACAAATCATTTACATGTGAATAATTGAAAGCTGTGTGGGGACATGTGATGATTGTTACCCAATCTGCTAGATAAGTAGCTGACTGTGTGTAATGCTAGGGAAACCTAATATGTATTTGTTGCACAATGTGTAGGAAGACCAATGCTAGCAGTCAGATGGCTCATGTTTTCAACACATACCGGATGCCTGTAGCTGTATGTAATGTAGTGTTGCCTTTGTGTCAGACAAGCGACACGTTAATGCCTCTATTTGAACTCTACAGGTCATAATTGCCAGTGAAAAAGGGATGTTGAAACATCATACCTACATATGTAGACGCCATAGCTAGACAGAAATTTGTAAAACCATGATGATGCTATAAATGAGTGGTGCCTTCACGTCAATTGAAGTTATCTATGTTCTCCACACATATGTCACATGTGTGTCTGGTTGGTGTGTGTTGAAAATGACCACATAGCCTGTTTGAGTTTGAGGGGTCATGCAGTCCTCAAGTAACCAGCTTTTGGATGTCTCTCTGGGATGCACATGATGAGATGAATGCACCCCGATATTGTTGGGGCATACTAATGGAGGTGTATCTTTGACACCACATGACTGTCCTGGCCACTGCATGTGTGTAGTAGGGTGTGTAACTGTAGCAGGAGATTCATCCAATGTAAATGTTGATTAAGAATTCTTCCATGCAGTATGAGCATGTGTCAAAGTGTATCATTACGCATGTCATATTCTCACATTGTCATTGTAACTGCAATTGTTTGTCAGTGCACGGAGTCTGAGTATATTCTTCCTTCCATGCTTTACAGGTGGACCTGCACCGTACACCGTGGGAGAGGTAGCTCATTTTGAGGACCCCGACACCTACAGTGAGTGTGGCCTGAGTGCTATTTTTATTGTTTGCTAGTGATGCATGATGGACTACTGTGTGTTCAACAGAATTCAAGGTATGATGCGCTGCCCGTTCATTGGTATTATTGCATTAGTGGGATTTCAAATATCACTTCAGTTTCTGTAGACCAATGCTTAGCCATCTCTCAGATTTAGGGGCTGTAGGTCATTCCAGTCGGCCCCGCTATGGGGAGTGGGATGAGTCATGTGGAATACACTGGTTAATGTAAGAGTTGCTCTGGGATTTGGCTTGGACTGAGTCTGCATTTCAGACTGACATTCTCCCAGATAGCTTCTGCAAAAGGCTTGTATTAAATATGCAGCTTCCTAGTTGAGGATGGACTGAGTACACTGTAGGTTGGATCTTCCGGGGGCATGTACTTCCACAAGTTGAACTAGAAGTGTGTGGGACTAGAGTGCAATGGCCTAGGTGTTCATTCTACTCATGTTCATGGGTGTTCTTGCTCCTCTGTGTGTGTGTTTAAATATGCCTCAGTGGTAGTATGTGATGTTGGCCTGAGTCAGTGCATTTTGACATGTGTGGACCTTGGATAGGACAATGTTTGGCTGACTCCAAATTGTTGCTAGCCCTTCATTGGTGTTGTGTGTGGAGGCAAATACTTGTTGACCTTTCTATACACTCCTGGGTGTGCATTGAATCTGGGATTGTTGATTGTTCTTCCCACCCCACCCTCAATGACTGCCATGTGATTGGGACTAGGGTACCTAGGACTGTAGCAACCAGTATGTTACACATACTTGTGACCTTTTGCAACTTAGTTTAGAACCTAGTGTACACATTCGGTTATGGCACATGGGTTCAATTTTTGCAAACAACAATTTACAAATGGCATTGAGTGAGGGTTGTGATAGTTATCACATAGAGTGACATATGTAGTGAAGTCAGTATGCGGAAGAGGTTCAGCCATAATGTCAGCTGCATTAGCCATTATTTGAATGAGAAGTTTAGGCTGATGTCACCCATCATGTAGAGACATGGATATGCTAGGTGTGAGATGGCCTTTTGTATGCAGGCTTCACATGTACTTCCTCTGAGACTTTCAATGAACTATGTTGTGACAATCGCTGTAACAAATACAGTACAAGTAATGTGCAAATGACCCATTGTGCAATTCCACCCAATGCATTTCCTATGGTAAATAGTTGCCATATCTCTTCACAGCTGCAAACATGAGTGCCGCAGAGAGACACCAGTTTGAACGGCGTGCAATGCGATACCGGCACATCCTGCAGGTGCAGTCGGGGTACAGGAGGATGGCCCGCAAATACCAAGCAGATCGGGCCTCCGGGGCATGGTGGGCCTCACCACAGGGTGGCCCTACATTGCCCACAACAGCCACCACCACCACATCCACCAGGTCTCCCCAAGTGGCCCCAGCAACGGCGGGGACAGTTGACCCTGCCTCGTCAGCAAGACCTGGACCCAGCCATTTCCAACACCCAGGACAGTCCAGTGGGCATACAACTACTGCCACACCGTCCACCTCGGCCAGCACACAGACTGCAGCAGCCCCTCCAGTAGACCCAGCGGCATTCCTGGCATTAAGCCGTAAATTGGACAAAGTTTTTTCAAAGGTGGACAAGCTAAGCCAGGATGTGGCATATATTAAGAAAAGGGTTCGGTCCATCAGGCGGACCCTACGGAGGGCCAACCTCTAGGACTTTTGCCATGTTTGACTTTTACCCCTCCCCTCTCTCCTCTTTCCTTTTTGTACTGATAGTTGGGTTTTGGGGATTAGTGTTAGGTTAGTGTAGGTTGTTAGCTTAGTTAGTGTTAGGGAGGAGGGTGGGGGGTCCTTATTCTTTCTATTTTTCTTTTTTGTGTGGGTGGGTGGGGGTCAATGTTGGGATTCATGTTTGTTAATAAAAAAAAAAAAAAAAAAAAAAAAAGGCACTAAAAAAATATATGATTGTTTAGGATAGTATAGTATGTGTGTAGGTTAGTATGTGTTGTCCTGCATGTGTCCTGTCTCATAATGGTGGGTGGGGGGTTGATGTTTAGATCGTTTCGTTATATGTGTAGAGTAAGTTTAGCTTAGGTTAGTTAGGGACAGTTGTGGGTTAGTAGTAGTCAGGTTAGATCAGTGTAGGTATGACTTTTCCCTTAGTTGCCTCTGGTGTGAATAAATAGGAATAAACATATAGTTAACCCTTTGCATGATGCGTCAACTGCTACTTTATCATGGCCTTGACATCAGTGTAGGTGAATGTTTTTCTATGACATTAGTGTCCTATGCTACCCACCACCGAAAATGGAGGGTTAACGTGCCAGCTACCCGTGTGCTAACTTGGTAAGTATCCACCATTTGGGAGACCCACCAATGGTAGTTTAAATCGATCACCAAGGATTTGTGTTGATGAGTAGGTATTCTACATCACAAAGTGTGCTTCCAGACTTGTTATTGTGGGTAATTTAATAGGTCGGACTGCAGTGTGATGTTCAGGGAGATCTTTGTAGATGAGGTGTTGTTAACATTCTTGTCTTGTTGCCTTCATTGCTGACCTAGATCATGTGTGTAATAATTCAGCATGACTTCCCTTCATGGAAGTATACTCAGAAAGGGTGATTGATGCAGTGTTTTTTTTTTGTTTGCTTAGATTTTGCTGCATAATTTCATGTTTTAGTATTGCATGGTGCCTACATTTATCAGCCACCATTAATTGACTTGAATTGCTATAGATGGAGCATTATTCTGTCCAACACAGCATGATTGTGTGTGGTTTGTCCCTTCATCAGTTATTTTCCTCAGGATGGTAAGGCTATGATGCAATCCTGGCCACTGCACAGATGTATCAGACTACATGATGTCAGCACAGTTGTATTGACAAGCTACATGGTTGCCACACAGGCACTTTAGAGTTATCTACTGCACAGTTGATGTGTCAAATAACACAGAGACATATTAGGTGTGCAAGTGCTATTTATTGATAGGTGCTGTAGTGCAAAATGTCCATTGTCCATGTTTGCTGAGTCCGTTCTAGTGCATTCTTACATGGTGATCCTACAGAAGGGGTGTGGATGATGCTCCTGACATGCTGGGGTGATGTCACAGACAGTGCAGAGGGACAGGATTTGACGAATAGTAAGAGAGAGACATTCACTGGCAATGGTGACAAGTCATACAGTGGTTAGCAGAACAGTCATTGAGTGTAGTTGTAGTGAGACTGGCATTTGACAAAACGTAGGACCTTGGTCAAAGTAGGCCATGGTGCAGGGACTAGTGCTTCCGGGTACTCTTCCGTGAGAATGTGATCTGTTCCATGTCTTCTTCTTCTGATGTGTGTGTTGCCTGGTTTGTCCTTGTTGTTGTTGGTTGTGAAGGGGCAACACGCACCTCAGTGTTAGAAGACGTGGAGTCAGACATCCCGGGGGCTGCTCCCTGTGAAGTTCTTAAGGGCAGTACTGCTGCAAGGAGGGCCTGCTGGTTTTTGAGAATAGCAGCCACATCACAATGGTAGGCAGCCAGGTCGGCCCTGAGGGGTTCAATGTTGCATTCGTGCTCGCGTTGACTTTATTGCAGTTGTAGGTGTTGTGTCAACTGGATTACAGCTGTGCTGATTTCCTTCTGTGTTTTTGCAAGTTCCTGCAAGAGAGATGTTAGGGCTTGCATAGCAGCTGCCTGATCTGCAAATGACGTCATGCACGAACGCACCCCCTCAAGGCTGGCTGCCATGTTTTGAATACCGACCCGCACCTCCTTGGCCAGCTCCGGCTGTACACCAACTACAGTTCTTTCAAAGCTGGTGCCAGTGTCGTCAGAGTCTTCAGCTGTGTTGGAGCTGGCAGGTCTTACAATTGGGGTGGTGGGTGGTTCTTCTGTGATGGCTGCTTGTTCTGTGCTCCTCCTTGTGACTGAAGGTGGGGTCTGGAGGCTTTCAAGGACCTTTTGGATGGTCTCCTGGGAAATGTTTATGGGCTCGTCATCCATGTCATCAGGGAAATCAGGGACAGGCATATCGGCAGGAGATCCATGTTCCTCTGCAATGAAACAGGGTACAATTAGTGTGTCTGTGTTGTGACAATTTTGCCGTAACATGCAAGCCTTTTGATGACTTTACTTTGTGCTCTGGTTTGGTATTGGTATCTGCTGTCCTTCATATGAGCATTGTTATAGGCCTATGGCCCACCTGTGTGTCACATGTATGATATAGAGTTATCAGACTTGTCTGCCTAATCGCCTCTAGGTGTTGCTTTGTACCAATTAGGGAATAGCCATCTTTTTGTCCTACTCGTCCCTCCGTGTATATCTATTCTTATGGAGAGACATTTTGTCGCGTGGGCTCTCATTATCCTAAATGAGACTACTGGATTTCTAGGCAGCAGGATCAATAACGGTGTGGGGGACTGAGTCTGACCCACTTGTAAAGAACTCTGTCACCCTAAATCTTTTTTTTGCTCTGGCTAACTAACAGTGCCTCATGTCTCCCACGGGGAAGAAATGATTAGGCAGCCGAGCGCATGACATCTTTGGAACTTCTCAGGGAAGTCGTGGTCACTCAGATCCAAACCAACTCTCTCATTTCCAGTATGATCTCATATACAAATGACAAAGACAGTATAAGTTTTATATGATGATTTCATAAAACAACTGTATTTTAGAAATTAAGGCGTGAGCCGCAATAACCAGAACAATACAACATAGTAGAATTGAAATAGTCACCAGGAGAGTAAAACATAAGAGCAAAGCTATCATAGTGCCTAACAGTTTCTACTCTCCCTCTGCTTGTTCTATTTAGAGCACAGCATGTTAAGCTTCTAGCTTGCCTTTCCGAATCACTGAGGAGACATCAGCCCTCATACCTGAGCAAAGGCCTGTGATCTGGTTCTGCATCTGCAACAAGGCATTCAGCGTCTAGTTGTGGTTCTCTGTTCGGAAACTCCCTCTTGCGTGTATTGGGACAAGGAAGTGATTTTATAACTAACATGGCATCGTGATCACAAAATGTCCCTACGCAGGAATGCCACATCTAAACTCCTACCACGTCTATCAGCAATGTACCAGACTGTATCCTTGACTGAAGCACAGAGTGAATATGTTATGGAGAACTGCTGAAGTAGGCAAAACAGTGTGAAATGAATAAAAAACAACACCGTAGAACTGGCTATTTGAAAAATAACAGTACGAAGCCTAATAAAAAGCATTTAGTGCAAAGTGCACAGAGGCTCTAAGCTGTCAGCAAATGAATAAAATACATTCAGGGCAAAGTGCACAAAGGCCTAAAGCCTGATCTAATGCGCAAAGGATACGTAAAACTTACCACACTACACTTTCACTGGCTGTGGGTGTTGTGATTGCCCTGGCAGCACACTTGCCTCTCAGGACCTGCCCCAAAATCTTTTTATTCACATTGACTAAATGTAATTGTTATGTGGCATATCCTATGCATGGCAATGTTAGGATGTGATATGGATGTAAACATTGTTGATGTTTCCAGCTGATGTTGGGTAATGTGTGTTTAATTGGATTGCCCTGTTTATCGTATCAATGTCCTATTTGGTTCTCAGACTGTGCAGGTGTGTTTCAGTGACCAGTTGCATGTGTCCCCTCCTCAATGTTGTTGTCTGAGCAGTATGACATTAGTGATGTTGCCTTGTTAGCCAGGCAAGTGAGGGACCCTGACGTATGCAGCATGTGTGTGTCCTTAGTGCTGTGTGGCTCCTATTGCTGTTTACTTTGGCTGATGTATGTGTCAACTATGGGCATTGGCATTTGAGTGTACTGGTGCCTTTGTCTTATTTCTAGAAATAGTTGCAGATGTCATCCTCACCCCCTAATTTAGGTAGGTATGTTCCATGGGGAGGTTCCTGCCATTTGCTACTATAGCTGCACAGAGATCAGAGGTGTTAGTGTCAACTGATGTCGCAGTTACATTGCAGTTGTTGTTTTGGCTACTGGATTACTGATAGGGACCTAGTTGATGTAGGATACATTTTGACTGACGAGTGCCTGGATGTAAGTTTGACGTAGTGGCCTTCCCACCTGTCGCTGCTTTCCCTTAGCTCCATTGTTGTCATGACAGGATGGCCCCATGGGACTGTTGTTGGTGCTGTGTTTTGTCGTGCCCCAGCTTCTGTCTGTGCTGGGCATGCCCCCCTGCCGTGCCCCTTTACCCATGCCACTTCATATATATGCTGACTTACATGCATTGTGTAGTAGGTATTCCCCACCCCGGTTGCAGTTATCATTATTGCATTATAATTCCCCATGTGACTTACCCTGCATGTGTGTTGTCTCGTGGTAGACTGCGCTGTCCTGTCCTTGAATCCCTGTGACGATCTCCTCAGGGATGACGGCTGCGACCATCTCCTCCATGTGGTCCAGGGCCTCCTGTTGTGCTGGACTCCCCCCTCCAGTCTGCAGTGCTGCCTTCCTGTTCCTGGCCATTTTTTCCTTTGTCCTACGTTTGCAGTCATGCAAGCGTTTCTTCCACTCGGTGACTGTTCTGCGTTCTTCAGCCACACTGTTGATCTTGTCCACTATTTGTTGCCATATGGCCTCTCTCCTGCTGATTGGCAACTTAGAGGTGATGAACAGTTGGTGCTGGTGTTCCGTCACCTCTTTAACCAGGATTTCCTGCTCCTCTGCACTGAAGCAACACTTTCTTTTTTTTCTATAAATGTCCTGGTTCCTGTATGGATTATCCTGGCTGGTTCCTGGTCTGTTGTCATCTTCCTGGGGTCTGTTGTGGCATCTGGGATCCATTTTGGCTCTCCTCTGCTGAAAGGGCAGTGTTCGCGGGTGAATTTGACGCTATTGCGTCAAAATGAACGGAGCTTTCCGGGTTGCGCTGTCGCAAATCGTCCCACAGTCATTTGCGTTGCGTTAACGTTGGTTTCCTTTACGACTTGACGCCGCTGTGTGCGTCACAAAATAATGACTCCCACCTGTTGGTTGCGCCGCCGTGCGTCAAAGTATAAATTTGACGCCCGCACGGCGCATCGAAATGGCGTTAGCCGGCGGTAATTTTTTTTACGCAAAACTGCGACGGAGCAGCTTTGCGTCAAAAAGTATAAATATGGCCCTAAATTCGACATGGCAAGTGTCCCCACTTGCCTAGCCTAACCCTTCACTTTTCCTACATATAAGACAACCATAAGGTAGGCCCTAGGTAGCCCCATGGGTAGGGTGCAGTGTATGGTTAAGGTAGGACATATACTTATGTGTTTTACATGTCCTGACAGTGAAATACTGCCAAATTCGGATTTGACTTTTGCAAGGCCTATCTCTCTCATAGGTTAACCTGGGGGCTGTCTTCAAACATGATTAACGTGTAGCTTCTCTTTGGGAGCAGATAGATATGGGGAGTTTGGGACCGCTGAATTACATACATATTTTAGTGAAGTTGATTTTGAGATTGTGTGTTTGAAAATGACACTTTTAGAAAGTAGGCATTTTCCTGCTTGAACCATTTTGTGACTCTGCCTATTTGTGAATTCCTTGTCTGGGTTAGTTTGACAGTTGGGCTGTTTGCACTTCTCTCCAGACAGTGACACAAAGGGGGCTGGGGTGTAGCCTGCATATTCTGATGAGCCATCTGTGCTAGGAGGGAGGGGAGGAGTGGTCACTCGTCCATGAAAGGGCTGTGCCTGCCCTCACACAATGCAGACTCCAACCCCCTGGTGTGCGTCTGAGGCCTTGCCTAGGCAAGGCATGATTTCACAAACAAGTGAGACTTTACTTTGAAGGAAGCCTACATCAAAGGCCAAAATGGACCCAAAACCAATGACTTCATACACTTCTTGGCGTAGACACTCTACCTCACAGACACCTCTGGACAAGAAACCTGCTTGTGAAGAATCCCTAAACCAGACCTGCCAAGAGGAACTGCCTGGCTGACCAAAGGACTCACTGGGAGTGCTTTTCTGACAAGGACTGCTGTCTTGCTGCTCCGTGGCTGTGCTGAGAAGTGCTCTCCAAGGGCTTGGATAGAGCTTGCCTCCTTTTCCCTGAAGTCTCAGGACCAAAAAGACTTCACTCCTGCAACTGGACTCCTTGTGCTGTGAAAATTTGATGCACAGCCTGCTAAAAATGACACACAGCCTGCCCAGCGGTGAGAAATTCACTGCACACCGAACTGGAATGAAGCAGCCGACTTCGCAAGGAGAAGATCAATGCAGCACCTGCGTTGCGACTGGAACTTTGATGCACTGCCCACCAGATCGATGTACAGCCAACCCGGGATGACGCAGCCTGACTTCCAGAGAGGAATCAACACAGTGTCTGCTGTGTGGAAGACAATTCCACGCAATGCCCCCTGGATCGACGCAGCGCTTGTGACTTCGCTCCGCAAGCCCAGGATTCCACGCACAGTCCCCGGGGCACCAGAAAACTCCACAACCCAAAGAGGAACCAGGTCAGCGCGCCACAAAATGATGCAAAGCCTTCCCCTGCATGGGAAATAATGACGCAAGTTGGTGTGCAAAGGTGGGAAACCGAAGCACACCTCCCCTTTTTCCATGCATCGCCTCCTCTTCGGTCCCTTGAAGAGATTTTGAACTTTGTGAACCAGGCACTTTGTGCTTGCAAGAGACCTTTATTGTTTTTAAGAGACATTTATTTGTTTTCCAAAGACTTAAGACACTTAGGGGCATATTTATACTCCGTTTGTGCCGGAATTGCGTCGTTTTTTTAACGCAATTTAGACGCAAAACTAACTCCATATTTATACTTTGGCGTTAGACGCGTCTAGCGCCAAAGTCCATGGAGTTAGCGTCATTTTTTAGCGTGGACACCTACTTTGCGTTAATGAGATGCAAGGTAGGCGTTCCTGTCTAAAAAATCGACTCCGAGGCATGTGCGTCGGATTTATACTCCCGGGCAAAAATGACGCCCGGGAGTGGGCGGGTCCAAAAAAATTACGTACGGCCGCTTTTGCACCGTTTTTTAGAGCCTGCAAAAGGCAGGCGTTAAGGGACCTGTGGGCTCTGAAGGAGCCCAGAGGTGCCCTCCCATGCCCCCAGGGACACCCCCTGTCACCCTTGCCCACCCCAGGAGGACACCCAAGGCTGGAGGGACCCATCCCAGGGACATTAAGGTAAGTTCAGGTAAGTATTTTTTTTATTTTTTTTTGTGGCATAGGGGGGCCTGATTTGTGCCCCCCTACATGCCACTATGCCCAATGACCATGCCCAGGGGACAGAAGTCCCCTGGGCATGGCCATTGGGCAAGGGGGCATGACTCCTGTCTTTGCTAAGACAGGAGTCATTTCTATGGGGGTTGGGAGTGAAAAAAAAATGGCGCAAATCAGGTTGAGGCGCAAAAATTGACTCAACCTGACCTGCCCCATTTCTTGACGCCCAAGCTCCATTTTCCGCTATGCCGGCGCTGCCTGGTGTACGTCGTTTTTTTTAACGCACACCAGACGGCTAACGTCATTCAATAAATACGGCGCCCGCATGGCGCTTCAGAATGGCGTTAGCCAGCGCTCATTTTTTTGACGCAAAACTGCGTTGGCGCAGTTTTGCGTCAAAAAGTATAAATATGGGCCTAAGGCCCTCATTATGACATTGGCGGTAAGTGGCGCTTACCGCCATGCTGACTGCTGCCAACATACCAAGGCTGTATACCACTACCCGTAAATTATGACCCACACATAGAAATCCACTACTATACAGACACACACACAAGTCCGCCAGACCAAAGATCAGTGATAAACTGGCGGTAGCAAAACCCACACCGTTACACCAACAGAACTATGCCCATAATATTATGATCCACGAATCACCACGGCAGACATTCAACCGCGGTAAACCATTGGCCGCACATACCGCCGTGCTCAAAATACACACACACATACAAAACAACTCAAAAAGGTGGTGCACTGCAAGGTATATTACAGACAGTATAAAAATGGCCAAGCCAGTGTTACATTGTGAAGAACAACAATTTGCAATTTAATACTTCCTTGACAGTCCAAAATAATAATGTTGTGCCACCCAGAAGGGCAGTGTGAATTCTGACCACAAATAATGAATAAACAAGAAAGCACAATTTTTTTTTTATGTCCTTGTAGTAAATTATAAAACAGAAAATAAATAGACAATGGATAGTCTGTAGTGAATTCTTAGACAGGAGGTAAGTAGACGATGAATAGCCAACACGTTTCGCCCAACATTGGGCTTCTTCAGGGCTGTAAAGTAACCAGAGAGAGCATATATATTCTGTCCCTAGTGCGGAGAGAAGCAGGTAGATGTAGAAGTGTACAGAAATCACAACCAGAGATAACAGAAAGTTGAGAATACAGAGAGACCAATCGAAATGATCAATCAAAGATCTATAATGTGAACAAACCCATGCATAGCGTATTTTAAACCACGCATTAAATAATATGCAGTGTGTAACCCGTAATGTAGCAAAGGAGAAAAGTGATGTCGATGGGATGTGTGTAGCAGGTAGTGAAACGTAAAATATGAAAAGTCAGTGACAATAGTAAAGATAAAAATGAAGCAACATACCCTATAAGAATATTATTTTTAAGTCCAATCAAAAAGTAACACAAAGTGTGTTAATGTATCAGTCACCTGAAAGATAAATTCCAAAATAAATTTGAAAATTTGTACAGGCGGCAGGACAATGAGATACTTAATCAATATAATCTCATGGTTCAGAAAGAAAGTCCGAAAAATGAATAAATAAGAAAAAAGAGAGAGGCTTACCGCTTATGTGAGATGTCAAGAAAGTACCTTTGCAGAGTCAAAATTCCGAGGAGATGTGGGAAGAGAAAGTGACCAATCCCATATGTGGCGCAGAAAAAAATATGTACCTAAAAGCCATAAACAAATCTATAAGGTATGCACAGTGAGAATGAAGGGCATATATAGTCCCCGAGGGCCAATAGTATAATAAGAAGAACCATGTGAGGTTCAAAAAACGCTTACCGTCCGTAGGTAAAAGGACGAAAAAGTGGCTCCAAATAGAACTGCTCTCAGTTGCGGTCCAAACGGCTGCCGGAGCGCGCATGTGTCTGGCAACTCAGGAAGTTGCCGGCAGGGATACCGAAGATCAGGCACCGATCAGAAGCCGGTTCCGGAAGCTACAAGTTATGTGCCCGGGACCCAGAAGTGGGAGTACCGGTCTCCCTATCCTAAAAATAAAAGACGGACTACAAACGCCGCCATATTGGGTGTGGGTGACGATAGAAAAACGCATCAGAATCCTGCTAAAATAAGATAAATGGGTATGGAAAGGCAAAAAGTATGTAATTGAACCCAAAAGGGACAAAAAAAATTATATATGAATACAAAACAACACCACATTGAACAATTCAAAATACACACACCTGACACCTATACACTCTCCACACCAACACCTCTATAAAACACACACCCATATTACCCACAACCCTTTACCAATACAAACAATTTGCAACAGAGAGAGAGACACACCAGGAGCACCCACAAAACTAGAGCCACAGAACACCATCACCCATACTACATCAACGCACCTCACAGCACAGACCCCAACACATCACCCCACACACACTCACACACACCACACACACTACACCCATGGCACCACAAAGACACCCAAGGTTCTCAGAGGAGGAGCTAAGGGTCATGGTGGAGGAAATCATCCAGGTAGAGCCACAGCTATTCGGATCACAGTTGCAGCAGACATCCATTGCAAGGAAGATGGAGCTATGGCGGAGGATCATGGACAGGATAAATGCTGTGGGACAGCACCCCAGAACAAGGGATGACATCAGGAAGAGGTGGAACGACCTATGGGGGATGGTGCGTTCCACGGTTGCAAGACACCAGATAGCTGTACAGAGGACTGGTTGTGGACTCCCACCTCCTCCCCCACAACTAACAACATGGAAGGAGCAAGTCTTGGCAATACTGCATCCTGAGGGCCGGGCAAGAGTAGCAGGAGGACTGGACTCTGGTGAGTCAAATCTCTATTATTATCACCACCCCTACCTGCATGCCATCAAATACCCCCACCCCTACCCTCACCCCTATCACCCCACCACCTCACATAGACCCCACCATCACAACTCACCCATCCCAGTACCCAGCACTGCATGCAACAATGCATAGACACCACGCACAGCCCTGCATGGACACCCATCACCACATCATGCACACCAGTGACAATCACTTAGCCAACCAAATAACAACTCACACAAGCCAAAGCTGCATTTGTAATAACAACCATAGAGGGAAACATACCTCTGCCCAAGACGGCACACACAGAAACAATAACACTGCATTTACATCCCCACTGGACCCCCACACAACGTTACTGGAGAGGGGGTGTCACCAACATCCAGTCCCCCCACAGAAGAGGCCCACAGTGATGACAGCAGCTCTGCACGCCTGGATCAGGATGACCAACCTGGCCCAAAAGGTACCTCTGGACAGTCCCATCCCACCACAGAGCCTCCCCCCCCAGGAAACACCACCACAGCACCCACCTGGTGGGCCCATACCTCTGTTCCCAGGACATGTCAATCAGCAGTGTGTCCACAACTACAGGGACCACAGGCAACCCCATAAACACAGGACGATCAGATGTAGTTGTTTAACAATCTGCAGATGTTGCAAATAGACAGTACAGTGATGTACACATAGGTATGACCTGTAATGTGCTGCAGTCAATACACCAGGAGCCACAGGAGGGCACAAATATCTGAAAATAGACATGTTAAAGTGTACAATAAGTGGCCTTTGTAATGGGAACAGCAGCCAGCCAGAGAAAATTCACTTTACAAAACAGCAATGGAAGGTGAGGTTACAGTGTCTTACCTGTGTGTCACTGGAAGTACTGTTGTATCATAGTTGTTCTGTTGTCTCCATCCTCTTCCTCTGCCTTCTCTTTGTCACTGTCCACAGGCTCTACTGCTGCCACACGATGTCCAGCCTCATCCTCCTGCAGAAAAGGCACCTGACGTCTCAAAGCTAGGTTGTGCAACATGCAACATGCAACGATGATCTGGCAGACCTTCTTGGGTGAGTAGCACAGGGATCCACCTGTCAGATGGTGGCACTTGAACCTGGCCTTCAGGAGGCCAAAGGTGCACTCAATGATCCTCCTTGTTCACCCATGTGCCTTATTGTAAAGTTCCTCTGCCCTTGTCCTGTTATTCCTCACTGGGGTCAGTAGCCATGAGAGGTTGGGGTAACCAGAGTCACCTGCAAAATATTGAGGGATACCTGTTAGCCAGACCCTCACCTTTAAGGCCAACCCCACACCCATATAAGAACATATACTGGGTGGGGACCATGGGCTCACATATTAGTCACACCCGGTGCCTCTGGAGTTGAGCCATCACATATGGGATGCTGCTATTCCTCAGGATATAGGCATCATGCACAGACCCAGGAAACTTTGCATTGATATGGGAGATGTACTGCTCCGCCAGGCACACTATCTGCACATCCATCAAGTGAAAGCTCTTTCAATTTCTGTACACCTCTTCATTTCTCTGGGTGGGGACAAAGGCAATATGTGTACCATCAATAGCAACAATGATGTTGGAGATATGTCCCATTGGACAAAAGTCAGCCTTCACTGTGGCCAAATCCTCCACCTGGGGGGAAACGATGTAGCTGCACATGTGTTTCATCAGGGCAGACAACACTCTCGTCAGTACTATTGAGAACATTGCCTGTGACATCCCTGCTGCCATGGCCACTGTCGGTTGGAAGGAGCCACTTGACAAGAAATGGAGCACAGATAGGACTTGCACAAGAGGGGGGATCCCATTGGGATGACAGATAGCTGAGATCAGGTCAGGCTCCAATTGGGCACACAGCTCTCTGATTGAGGCCCTATCAAGTCTGTAGGTGAGGACGATGTGCCTGTCCTTCATTGTTGCCAGGTCCACCAGGGGTCTGTACACAGGTGTATGTCTCCATCTCCTCTTCATCCTCAGCAGTTGATCTCTAGGGTGAACAACGGTGAGCGGATGGTCATATTCAAATATAGCCTCAGAGTAAAATCCCTTGCATACTGTGACAGAAATAGTATGTTAACGTGTAGTACTGTAAATGTGCTATATGTCTGCTGTGACGTTGTTAGGTGCATGGCCTGTTCCCCCCTGAAATGGCGGCCGCCTGACCTGTGTGGAAGGACAAGTGGAAATGCGGTAATTCCACTGACATTGTGTGCCATTGCGGGAGGCGGTCGAGGAACGCCGTGCAACACCTCATTGGTTATGATTGGGCCCTATGGGTTCCAGTAGCCAATGGTGATGTACCCCGGCAGTGACGGTACGCACCGCCGTTGACATGACGCCATTTTCTATCTGTTCACTCACTTGCTAACTGACCTTCCACAGCAGAGGACCTACACAGCAAGTGCTGCTGTGACCTGTGCCTGGAAGCGAACATGGCTCAAGTGTCAGGGAAATGGGTCCCTCCCTTCACTTCGGAGGAGTTGGAGAGACTAGTGGATGGGATCCTACCCCAGTACCATTTACTTTATGGTCCTCCAGAACAACAGGTGAGTACACTGTGAGCACGATGCATGGGGCATGAATGTATGGAGTGCTGTGTGTGTTAGCATTGCGTAAGGGGGGTTGCTGTGGTGTCCTGGGCAGAGTGCTGCATGTATTGTGATCAATGTTTGTGCGTAAGGGGATGGGAGGGATATGGTGGGCCATGAGTGTAACAGGCGGATGGTATGACTGATCCCATTTCCTATGTATCATTGTCTGCAGGTCATCGCCCATCAGAAAAAGGGTATTTGGCGTGCCATTGCCAATGACATGCAGACCCTGGGGGTCTTTGACAGGTGGAGCACGCACTGTCGCAAATGGTGGGAGGACCTGTGCCGCTGGGCAAGGAAGACAGCGGAGGCCCAGCTGGGGATGGCCTCCCAACGAGGAAGGGGTGACCGTCGAACCCTGACCCCCATGATTTTCTGCATTCTGGCGGTGGCCTATCCGGAGTTGGATGGGCACTTGAAGGCATCACAGCAGCCACAAGGGGGTGAGTACAGTTTCAGAATCTGTAAATTACACGTGGTGAGGTGTTAACTGGGTGGGGGATGAGCGCCTGTGGGTGCCCCTAGGCCAGGATGAACATGGCAGGGTAGGTCCCATGTTGGGCAGGCTCTGATGCACTCCAGCACCAAATATGCTAGTTGGCATCTACTACTGGGCAGGGACCTGTGGGTTTCAGGTGTGCTGCTATTGGTGTTAGGCGTTGTACTCCATGGCCTAGTGACTAGCATTGTAACTGGTAGTGCATGGCCTAGTGCATAGGGCTGTTCCCTGTGTGTTGTGTACGCCAACGGTGATGTTGTTGCTGGCATTGACCAAGTGTATCCTCTGTCTATTCCCTCCCCTTTTTTGTTTTGTCACCCCATCCTTGTGTGCATTAGCGTCATCTGGCGGAGGAGCAAAGGCACCGGCGACTGAGGGAGCTGCATCCAACATGGCCCATGAGGCTGAATCCACCAACGGTGAGGGCACCAGTGGGATGGAGGGCGAAGGGAGCACCATGGTTGAGACTGGAGGGGACAGTTCAGACAGCAACACCTCCTCTGATGGAATCTCCCTGGTGGTGGCAGACACCTCTTTGGCCACCCTAACTACAAGTACAGCTGCCACCCCTGTACCAGCACCACGCTCCCAGCAGCCCCTCAGCTGCTTCTCTTGCCCGCCAACCCAGGATGGTGGGCATCTCCTTCGCCCCAGGCACCTCAAGCCCTGCCCCAGTCAGCCCTGCTGCCCGCAATGAGGAGTCTATAGACCTCCTGCGATCCATCTCTGTTGGGCAGGCAACCCCCTGCATGCACTACATCCTCATCCACTACCACCATCACACCTACCACTACACGCCACTCACTGGCAGTCACCACCCCCACATCCATGCACATGTCCCCTGTGTCCTCTCCCACTGTGTCTGTGCCCCCCTCCTCCCAAAGTACCCAAATGGAAGCACTCAGGCACCCAACAGCCATCCACCTCACAACAGCATCCAGCCCATGCACCTGCACCTAAACACAGCAGACAGACACCTCCTACAACCACTCCCTCTTCCTCCACTCCCAAACCATCACCCTCTTTCCACCCCAGTGTCCCTAAGTAGCTTTTCCTCTCCACCCTTGACCTCTTCCCTTCCCCTCCCCCCGTCCTTCACTTCGGGCCAGGGTAGGCCGAACCCAGGCTAGCACCTCAGCCACCCAGTCTACGGTCACTATAGTTTCAGCAGTTACTGCAGGTGAGAGAGGCTGCAAGGAGACACCAATCAGCACTGGCAGTGTGCTTGCACCTGCTGCCAAGGGGAAGGGCAAGGAGGCACTACCAGCTGCTAAGGGCAAGCACCACCACCAGAACCGCCACTGCCACCACTGAGCAGCCATCACTGCCTGTGGGCAGCGTGTATTCGTGCCTCCATGGGCTGTAGTGCGTCCTGGCCCCTGCAAAAACTGTAGGTGTGACACCCAAGTGAGAGACTGTGACCTTGCACTCCCCAATATCTGCATCACAAGGCACAAAGCCCCCTCCAGAACCAGTGGAAGAAGACATAAACTCACTCCCTCCTTGCCAGGATGAAGCACACTGGGCACAAACACCCCTCCAGAACCAGTGGAAGAAGGCATCCATTCACCCCCTCCTTGCCAGGATGAAGCACACTGGGCACAAAGCCCCCTCCAGAACCAGTGGAGAAGCCATCCACTTGAGAGACTGTGGCCTTACACTCCCCAGGACCAAGCAGTGGGCAAACCACCCACTTGATCGACTGTGGCATTGCACTCCCCAGGACCAAGCAGTGGGCAAACCACCCACTTGAGAGACTGTGGCTTTGCACTCCCCAGGACCAAGCAGTGGGCAGACCACCCATTAGAGAGACTTTGGCTTTGCACTCCCCAGGACAGAGTGCTGGGCATGTGGCTCCCTCCAGGAGCAGTGACGTTGTACCATCTTCCGGCTGAGGTGCCCCCCGTTCTCCTTCCTCCTGAGGTGCCTGTGTATTTTCAACGTGATGCCCCAGCAGAGTTCTCTCCATGTTGAGGCAGGAGTCAAGTGGTCCTTGGCCTATGTGATATAGCCCTGTGGCCCACGGACATTATGGACTGGGCAGTGTCCCTCCATTTGTATATATGTAAATACTGTGTTGATTTTTGATAATAAATTCTAGTATTTTATTTTATTACACTTACTTTGCTCTATTCCTTTTGGCCTTGCATTATTCCTGAGGGGTAGGGGGTAGATATGTAATGTTATTGCATCTGTTTGTGTGTATGGTGTTGGGGGTGGGGTTGTTGTGTTTTGCGTATGTGTGTCACTCTCTTTTTCCTCCCTCCTCCCCTGTGTGCTAGGCAGCAGTACTTACCATGGTCGTTGTCACCGGCGTTGGTATTCCTAGTGTAGGAGCAGGGTGACCAGCATGGGGAAGATCTGCAGTTCAGGCTCCATGGCATTGTGGTTCTTCCTTGAGTCTCCAGAGGTGAGCCCTTTGCCTTATGTGTACTGTTTCTGCTGTGCTTTTGATGTTGTTGGTACTGCCCCAGAAAAGGTGGCGGATAGGCAAGTTGTAATACTGTGGGTGGTACATTGTCTTCTGCCTGGCTGTTGGCGGTTACCGGTGCTGTGCTTGTTGCTACAGCCGTGTTGGTCGGTGTGTTAAAGTGGCTGTCTGTGTGAGCGGTTTCCGCCGTGGTCATAATTCCATTTTTTTTACCGCCAGCTTGTTGGTGGTATTACCACCAGTTTCTCACCGACCGCCAGGGTTGTAATGAGGGCCTTAATATCACTTTTACAGGTATATCTAAACATCTACTTATTGCATTTTAATCGTTTTGACCTGCATCTTATCAGATAAATATTATATATATTTCTAAACACTGTGGTGTATTTTTGTGGTGCTATATGGTGTTATTGTATTATTTATTGCACAAATACTTTACACATTGACTCCTAAGTTAAGCCTGACTGTTCAGTGCCAAGCTACCAGAGGGTGGGCACAGGATAATTTGGATTGTGTGTATCTTACCCTGACTAGAGTGAGGACCGTTGCTTGGACAGGGGATAACCTGACTGCCAACCAAAGATCCAATTTCTAACAATGCTGCTCACAGGACAACCCGCAGCATTGTAGAGAGGACCTTCGGGCTGCTGAAGAGGTGTTTCAGATGCCTACACAAGAGTGGTGGTGCACTACAATACAGCCCTGAAACCACATGCAAAATTGTGGCTACTTGTGCCATGTTGCAGAACATTGCAAGAACGAGGGACATACCTGTGGAACCCACCGAGCCTGACTCAGATGAGGATGACGATCCCTTGCCACCCCTTCAGCCATCAGACAGAAGCAGTGCAGCAGAGGGCAGACATAGAGGTGCTGAGATCATGCGCAACTCTTTTTGATGTAAGTAATGACAATACCACGTCTAATTTTAAGTATTGCTGTAGGTAGCATCTGTGGTAATATATGTGTGATTAGGACATAGGTATGCACTATACACAAACAGGTGCTAGTAACAGTGTCACACTATTAGCATTATAGTATAACTGCTTTGCTCATAATATACAAGTACCCTGTACCTCTCAACATTACTTCCTACGTCCACGCACTCCACTTGAGTGCTCAGTGGTCTCGGTGGCACCTCTTGTAGCCGGTTCCAAGATGGTACTGTGTCTAGTACTGCAACACCTAGGGCCTTATTTATACTTTTTGGTGCAAAACTGCACTAAGGCAGTTTTGCCCCAAAAAGTTTTGCACCGGCTTGCACCATTTTTTAGCACCAGCTGGGCACCATATTTATGGAATGGTGCAAGCCGGTGCAAAGGGTAGGCTAGCTTAAAAAAAAATGACGTTAGGCAGTTTTGAGTCAAAATAAATGATTCTGACCAGATTAACATCATTTTTTGATGCTAAGGGGCATATTTATACTCTGTTTGCACTGAATTAGTGTCATTTTTTTTTACTCTAATTCAGTGCAAAACTAACTCCATATTTATACTTTGGTGCTAGACCCGTCTAGCACCAAATTTATGGAGTTAAAGTCATTTTTTGGAAGTGGAAACCTACCTTGCCTTAATGAGATACAAGGTAGGCGTTCCCGTGCAAAAAAATGACTCTATGGCCTTAACACCATATTTATACTCCCATGTAAAAATGGTGCAAGGGAGGGAGGAGGGGTCAAAAAATGGGGCAAAGTTTGCTTTGCCCCATTTTTTAAGACCTGGGTCAGGGCAGGTGTTAGGGGACCTGTGGCCCTATTTCCATGGTGGAACACCATGGAATAAGCCCAGAGGTGCCCTCCCTAGGCCCTAGGGGCACCCCCACCCACACTAGAGGGACTGCGAGGATGGGGGACCCCATCCCAGGTAAGTACAGGTAAGTGCATTTTATTTTTGAAAGTGCCATAGGGGGCCCTGAAATGGGCCCCCATACATGGCACTGGGTGCAATGGCCATGCCCAGGGGAACCCTGTCCTCTGTGCTGGCCACTGGGGTGGTGGACATGACTCCTGCCTTTTCTAAGGCAGGAGTCATGTGGCATGGTAGGTTTAGCACCATAAAATGACGCTAATCTGGTTAGAGTCATTTTTTTTTACTCTAACCTGCCTAAAGCCATTTTTTGGTGCTAAACCCTCTTCTTCCATACTGCCAGCCCCACCCGACTAAAGTCATTTTTTTAAACTCTAGCATACCCTTTGCACCGGCTTGCACCATTCCATAAATATGGTGCCCGGCTGGTGCACAGAAATGGTGCAAGCCGGTGCTAAACTTTTTGGTGCAAAACTGAGTTAGTGCAGTTTTGCAGCAAAAAGTATAAATAAGGGCCAATATTTTGTAAGTTTGCGCCACTTTTGTGTCATAAAATGACGTTAATGCGGTGCAAAAAAAGTTTAAATCAGGGCCTTGGTGCTAGATGGGTCTAGCACCAAAGTATAAATATGGAGTTAGTTTTGCACCGAATTAGAGTTAAAAAAAATGACACTAATTCGGTGCAAACAGAGTATAAATATGCCGCAGAGTATAAATATGCCCCTAAATATGGCGTTAAGGCCATAGAGTCATTTTTTGCACGGGAACGCCTACCTTGCATCTCATTAAGGCAAAGTAGGTCTCCACTTTCAAAAAATGACTTTAACTCCATAAATTTGGTGCTAGAGGGATCTAGCACCAAAGTATAAATATGGAGTTAGTTTTGCACCGAATTAGAGTAAAAAAAAATGACACTAATTCGGTGCAAACAGAGTATAAATATGCCCCCTAGTATCCATCACAGGGACAGTGAGACTGCTGAGGATAGAGAGCACCTGACTATCCCCACCACCCAGTTCGCTGTTTGTAGCACTCCTTGCTGTCTGCATTGTCTCCAAAACATTGGGGATTTGCACCAATCATTGTGCAATGTCCCGACTGCAATGTGTCATCTCCACGTGTATACCCACAGCACGTCTGGATACCAAAGTGGTTGTGGTCGTAAGCCGATTGACAGATCTGCAGAACCCATCAAACCTGCCCATCAATTGGTGATGGCGCCTACAGTGGCTGAGAAGCTCCTGCGGCATCACAGTGCAGAGTTCCTTAATGGCGTTTGTCATCTCCTTTGCATTTTCTGCTGCTGTTTGCTGTCCCTCATGCAGCTTGCACATGTTTTCTTTGAGAGACTCAAACTGCTTGTGCATTGATCCCATGTTTTCATTGAGTGCATCCAACTGTTTGTGCATTGATCACATTAGGTTAAATTGTGAGACTCAAACTGCCTGTGCATTGCGCCCATTGTTATGATCAATTGACACCAACTGCCTGTGCATTGGCCTTATGTGTTTATATTGCAGGTGCTGCACTTTCAGCATGGAAGCCTCAAGGCCACCAAAAAGTGATGGGCCCTCACCTTCCTCTGTGCACTGTCTGCCTGCTTTGCGACGCCTCCTGAGGGGAGTGGACTGATGCTGAGGCAGGGACTGCTGTCTGTCAGTGCTTCTAGCCTCTGGGGGTTGTGTGGGTACCTCATCCGGCATTTCATCAGAGTCCAGGTTATACTCAAGGAGAGGTAGCACTCTTGCCCTGTGTCTAGTTGGAGCTTGTATAAAGAACTCACTGGTGTTTGAGTCGGACTGTGGCTGAGTTTCGCTATCCCCCACATTTCCACCTTCTGCTGTGTCAGGGCCTGGAACATCTGCAACAACAATGTAGAGCATGTCATTTTTGATTAGTACTCAAATAGTATCAAATTTACACTGGCATAGTATCACTGAGAGTATTTTGTGTTGTTTCTCTCTTTGGGTTTACACTAATTTGCAATTCATGTGGTAGTTGCACTTTAGGGGTGTGGACTACCACTCCCATAAGGCATTGTTGTGTTGTATGTAAGATGTGGCATGAGCTACTTATCACACTGCATAGTGTGATTGCTATTTTCTAAGGGCCATTTGTACATGCACAAATGGGGAAACACATCATTACTGCCCTTACCTTTGCTGGTGCTGGGTGTGCCTGAGGTGTCAATGTCAGTGACACTACTGACAGATTCAGGAAGCAGTGTGGACTCCACCATGTCTCCCATTGGTGTAGACGGTGTCTGGGTGGGTGGTCCTCCTCTGCTGCTCCTTGCCTCCTTCAGCCTGCTTGCTACCCTCTCTTTGGCATGAGAAAGCAAGTTGTACCATTGCTTGCGTATCTCCTCGACCAAGCGCTGCGCAACACCCACTGTGCATATTTTGGTCTGGATGTCTGACCACAGTTTTTTCCAAAAAGTTTGTTGTGGTTCCTGACTACCTCCTCGTTGAGCACCTCCAATTCCTCCTCAATGAGGCCCATATTTATACTTTTTTAGCGCTGCGTGTGCGTAATTTTTTTACGCAAAACCGGTGCAAACTTGCAAAATACAATTGTATTTTGTAAGTGTGCGCCATTTTTGCTCAAAAAGTGGCGCAAATGCAGCGCTAAAAAAAATATAAATGTGGGCTTGAATTTGAGTTTGCGCTTCCTGTCACCTTTCTCCTTCACATTCCCATCAGTAGCCATAATCCTTTTTGGTTCTGGCTGGCTCTTAAGGCTGCCTCCCTGGTGCCTGTCTGGGTCTCTCTGCCTGCTGCTGTGGGTGGGGCTTCTGGAAACAGCATGGACTGACTCACTTCCTGGTAGTGATGTCATCAGGCTGTTCCATGTTGCTGTTTTCACAATTTGCGGTTTCCAAATACTGATTCGCTTTTTTTTGCGATTAGGTATTTGCAACTCTCAAATTGCAATTTTTAAAAAATCGCTATTACCAACTCGCAATTTTCGTACATCCTGTTTTGCATTTCAAAAATGGCGATTTCTTAAAATTTGCTATTTAAGAAATGCAAACCGGGAGCTTGGTACATATGGCCCCTAATGCTCTATTTTTGTGGTAGTGTAGGAGAGCAGTTAGGCTAATCTAATAGTTGTTCTAAGCATTTGTTGTACTCACAGTATCAATGAATGAAGACACACAAGAATAACTCAAGACTAATTTACAAAAATGACATAGATTTTTATAAAAATGTTAAGACCTAGAACTTTGTTACAAGGTAACTACTTTTTTAGTTATGAATTTTTAAAGATTGGAAAATGCACCTTTTTTATTTTTTGCATAATTACTCATCACAGAAATCAATGGGAGAGAATAGAAAAATGCACATAGAATCAGGAAAAGCTCTCACAAGTGTCACCTTCTAGTTTTAGAGTGAGGCCATGGTGGGGTCCAATGGTCCAGTTTGGCTGGTTCCCGGTTCTAGCAGGAACAGCAGATGAAGATCTCGTAGCTGGTGTTCAAAGGAGAAGTCGCCCAATTAGAAACACATTGCACCTGAAGGGTCTCCTTGGAAGGAGGTGGTCGCAAGGGCTTGGGGACCATGAAACCACAGCTGATTAGTCAGTGCAGGGGCCAGGGAGGCCATGTGCAGCTCAGATAAGTCAGCCAGGCTTTGAGCGTCTTGGAGTCCTAGCAGTCATGAGCAGGCAGCTTTAAGGATGGCTTGCCGGTCAGCTGGGCCACTCAGGGGAATGGCCTCAGGTATCTTAGAGTCCCTCAATGGGTGATTCCTTTGGTACTTTCAGAAGTCCAGAACATACTCTGCTTCTGGGTGTCCACTGTTGGGGATCCTGTACGCAGGGTACTGGTAAGCCACCACCCAGGGATGTCCTAGTGCCACCAAACTTGACAAGGAGGCAGGTCTGGTCCTCTGGTGCTGCTGTATGTTTTTTGGCTCGGCTACTGAGTTAACGTCATTGGTTAGCAGTAGGTCAGAAAGCTAGACTTCACACGTTACTTGCCTACAGGTTGCAGGAGAGAGTGATAACTTCACTCTGAGGTAGGTTCTTGCTGATTTTTAAAAGGCTGGTGGTGCTCTGGTATTTTTTAGAGTCCTTCAAAGTTCCTGGCAACACTGCAGCAACGATTGTCGAGTCTCTTCTAGCCTTCTCTTACAAGACTTAATAGACCCCAAACAAAAGATCAGAGGGGAAAAACCCTACTCCAGTCTGTGGCACTTCTCTGTAGGTAAAAAGCTGACATGGAAGTAATACATCCCATCTCCATTCTGAGTTTTTCAGGGAGTCCTCCAATCATGTCTTTCAATGTTTGGTTAAACAGCTCAACCAATCTATTGGTCTGTGGATGATATGGGGTGGTGAACCTATACATCAGAGCACATTCCTCCCACATGTGTTTTAAGTATGCAGACATAAAGGGGCAGATTTAAGAAAAGTGGCACTGCATCCAATGCAAAGCCACTTTTGTTGCGTCCCTTAGCGCTGCCCCAAGGCCACCATGTGTGCACCGTATTTAAGATTCGCCACATAGTAGCAGTAGTTAGGGAACTAGCATCAACCTTTTGGACGCTAGTTTGGGGTTTTGTGGATTAGCGGCAAACATCTTCTAGATTTCTTTGTGCCATTTTTTCAGCCCCCCCATGAGCGCAGGCATAATGTGGCACAGGGGGTTACAAAGTGGCGCAATAAATGCATTGCACCACTTTGTAAATCAGGTGTAGTGATGTTGGCTTTGTTGGGCATATTAGTGTAAAAAAATGACACTAATGTGGTGCAAGGTAGCATTGAGCCCTCTTAAATATTGGCTAAAGTTTGAACCTCTGTCTGATACTACCTCTTTAGGAAAGCGAACCCAGTAAAAATACCCAGGAGGGCCTTGGCCACTGCAGGTGCAGAGATGGTCCTAAGAGGAATAGCTTCTGGATATCTAGTAGCATGATCCACTATCACAAGGATATTTCCAGAGGCTGTTTGAGGGTCAAGGGTCAAACAATATCAACAACTACCCTTTCGAAGGGCACCCCTAAACATAGGTAGTAGGATTTAGGGGGCATTTAGGTGGTGTCCTGCCTTACCATTGGCTCTTTCTTGGGAGACACAGGACTGGCAGAAGTTCTTCACCTTTTGGAACATCCCAGGCAGTAAAAGTGATTCACCGTGAGAAAGTGATTCTTTTGACAGGGTTAGCCCCCTAATTTTTGGATGGAACATGATGTGGTTTCAAACTGTAAGTGCCTTGGGCCCCTGCAAAACACGTTCTCAGGGCCAGATCTCTTTCTTTAAAATCTGTGCTGTAATTGGCAATTCAGCCACCCTTGTAAATCCTGAGTAAATGGTACCTCTGGTACCTAGGGCATGGGTACTGAAGAGGGACCCAAGAGCTACAGCACCAATTGTGCCACTCTGACAGGTACCACACCAGTTTCATGCAAACTGTCATTGCAAGTTGTATGACAAGGTGTCCTCTAAATTGCAAACTCAACATGGCCCTCGCCAAGAGTGCCATGCCCACTAACACTGCATGCACTACAGGTACATCACCTCTCAGGCAGGCCTTACAGCCCTAAGGCATGGTGCACTATAATGCATGTGAGGGCATATCTGCCTGAGCAGATATGCCCTGCTCTGTATTTGCTAATTTTTAGACATAGTAAGTATACAGGTAAACCAGAGTAAATGCATGTGCTGGACACTGGTCACTATGAGTTCCCCAGCTAGATGATGGCCTCTCTGAACCCTGGGTTGCTTGGTAGCTCAGAACAAAAAATCCACACTGGTTCCAGTTTGGCATTTATTATGAAATGTACCCAGAGGGCACCTTAGAGGTACACCCTGCAAAACCTAACAGCCCTGGCATGGTTGCTGACTGGTCTTACCCAGCCTGCCACCATCACACCCAATTCTGGTCTCTTGGGGTGGGAGCCTTTGCTCTTAGGAGCCAGAAGATAAAACCTTTCCAGTGCTGAGTTGTCACACTTCCTCCCCCAGGCAGGCACCCTGTTCTAGAGATCAGCTTTGATGGCCTTGCCACCTTTGAAATCTAACCTCAGCCTCTGCTGCTACCAGCAGAAGGCAGTCCACCAGTTTTACCCCCATGTTAGGGGGGAAACCAGTGGGAAACAAAGAAAGAATGGGGGAATTTGCCAGCCTCAGACTGCACCATCCCTCAGGTGTGGCAGGCAAGGTGACCACTCCATTTAATTTTCCTCCAGCTTAGATAGCATGAAAAATAGCCAATTAGGGTCAGGGTTGTGTCCCCTTCCCACCCTAAGATAGGAAGCCCATTGGTTACTATCAGGTACTCCCCCTAAAATCCCCCTAAATACATTATTTAGGTGACATCTCCTGTCCAAGATCTCAGATTTGTTGGACACAAGAAGACCAGGACAAAGAAGACCCAAGGCACGAGAACTGAAGCCCTGCTGCACACAGAAAATGATGCCAAACCCTTTGCTGGAAAGAAAACTGCAGTGACGTAAAAGAGCTTCTTTTAACTTCAGCCTTGTTGCTTTTACTCACAAAGACCCTCAAGAGTTCCCTCTCTCATTCATACTTTTTAAAATCTAGCTGGCTTCTCTTTTCATTGTCACTTGTCACTATTATAAGGAATGCCATTCCTAGTTGGTCAACACTCAACCATTTGAAGGCTTCTCACTCCTGCTGTTCTGCCTCAGTGAAATTAAGAGCTGAATAAGTCATAACTATCTCCACCTCATTAGTGATTAAAGCAATTTAGTATTTTTGGCAAGAAGAACAGATCTCATATGAATATTAGCAAACTTTCTTCCTTACTCGATCAAAACTTATGTAAGTTGTCTAAATTTGAAAATCTGGGCCTTATGTTTGATGCCAAATCATCCCTTTAATCTCAAATTATAATGGGCCCAAGAACTGCTTTTAGCAACTGTCCAGCTGAAAAAATACTTCCTTCCTCTACATTACAAGTTAATTATAGCTTTGTCAGCCATGACCTCCACGTTAGATTATGTAAACACTTGTTATGCAGACAGTCCAAACATATTTATATAAATTTTAAAAAACAACTCACCATTGTCAAACTGATCTTTTGACTTTGCAAAATAACCCATTTCCATAGCAGTAGATGTAGGAAGCTGCCTCTCTATGTTATGTCTGAAAATGACCTGCACTGTGAAGAGAGTCCAAACACCCTCACCTTGGTATCCAGAGGTGAAAAGCAGACTACCTAATGCTATATTTTTGATGTAGTGTGGGTGAGCAGTTAGGCGTATCTTGGAGATGTGCTAAGTATTTGTTGTACTCACAGTACCAATAAATGTGGACACACACTCAGAAGAATAACTCAATACTAATTTATGAAACTACTTCATATTTTTATGATTTTTTAAAAACCCAGATCATCAATATATGGTAAGTACTTCTTTTGTTTTGATTTTTCAAAGTTTTGAAAATACATGCTTTTCGTGCATAATGAATGGGAAAATCTTTAAAAATGCATGTAAAATCAGGCAATGCTCTCACAAGTGTCACTTTCCATTTATACATCAAGGTCACTGAGATATCCTGTAGGCCAGATGGAGAAGTTTGGGCATTTCCTGGTTTAAGCACGAGAAGTGGTTGAATGTCTTAAAGCTGGTGCACAACGGAGAAGGGCACCACTTGGAAACACACTGCACAGGTGGACTTAAATGTAAGTCTGGTGGGTCCCCTTGGAGGGTAAAGGTCGCAAAGGGTTAGGTACCACTGATTTGGCATTGCAGGGGCCAGGGAGGCTGGGTGCAGTGCAGATAGGTGAGCCAAGAGTCGTGCATCAGGAAGTCCTTGGAGTAAGGAACAGGTTACTTGGAGGGTAGATTGCAGGTCAGCAGGTCCACTCTAGGTGGTGGTTTTTGGATGTCCTGATGTCCCTCGACTGGTGCTTGCTTCTGGGCTTTGGAGCGTCTGGAGCGGACCTTGATTCTGAATGTCCGATGTGGGGTGTTCAGAACCCTGGGCATTGGAACATCTGAGCCCCTGAAAGGCACAGTGACATCACACGTGGCACACTGGTAGTTTTTTTTCCCTTGGGTCTGCCTTGTAGATTATGGTTGGGATCCTGGGTCCGGTTCAATGGTCAGCAGTCAGTCAGTGAACTGCATTTCATTGGTTTCTTGCTTGCAGTTTGAAAGAGAGTAATACCTTCCATCTGAGGGAGATTTTTGATGATTTGCTGAAGCCTGGGGGTGCCCTGGGGGGTTTCAGAGTCCATCAGGTTTCCAGGCAACACCTCAGTAGTGATTGTTGAGTCCTAGATGCAGCAGGCAGGGTTTGGTGCCTTTTTCTTTGTGCAGAGGCACTTCTGCTCTCGTGCCTCGGGTTTTCTTTTTTCCAGGTCTTCTAGTGTCCATTGAATCTGATCTGTAGGTCTAGGGATTCCCACTAAATACTGCATTTAGAGGGTGTTAGGAGGATTACCTGGTAGTGGCCAATGGGCCACCTACCTTAAGGTGTCTACACCCACTATTTGACCACTTTCTGTTAGAAGGAGTCACATCCCTAACTCTGATTGGCTATTTTCTTGCCATCCTAGATGGAGGAAAATGAAATGGAGTGGTCACCTTACCTGCTACACCTGAGGGGTGGTGCAGACTAAGGTGGGCCACTCTTAATACTCTGCCTAAGTTTTCCCACCAGTTTTAATGCTCCAAGTAAGGGAAAAATCATTGGGCGGCCACCTGCTGCTAGCAGCAGAGGGAGGTGTCAAATTTCAAAGGCGGCAAGCCCTTTGAAGCTGACTGCTGGTGCAGGATGCCTGCCAGAGGGAGGACGTGTAACACCTACACCCAGGAAAAGCATGTGTTCTGGCTCCTGAGCAGACACTCTCACTTCAGAAGTCCAGACTTCTGTCTGGTGGTGGCAGGCTGGCTAATACCAGTCAGCAATCATGCTAGGGCTGTTATCTTTTGCATTTTATAATAAATCAAACACTGGCATCAGTTTTTTTATTCCAAACAACCCAGTATTCAGAGAGGCCATCATGTAGCTGTGGAACTCACAATGATCAGTGTCCAGCACATGTATTTGCTATGGCTTCCCTGTACACTCACTATGTCTTAAGGTTTTGCAAAGACACAGTACGGGCATATTTGCTCATTCACACATATGCCCTTTATCATAGTGCACCCTGCCTTAGGGCTGTAAGGCCTGCCTGAGGGGGTGACTTACCTATATAGCATGCAGTGTTAGTGGGCATGACACTCCTGTTGAGTGCCATCGAGTTTGCAACTTTTATGCCTTGTCATGCACTTATAATGGCAGTCTGCATGAGGCTTGGGTGGAGCTTCTCAGAGTGGCACAGTTGGTGCTGCAGCTCTGGGTGGGCCGCTTCAGTATCTGTGCCCTAGTTACCAGGGGTGCAATTTACTAGGGACTCACAAGAAATGTCAAATATAGTACAGATTTGGGGAGAGAGCTGGCCCTGGGAACGTGTTTAGCAGGGGCTTAGGGCACTTACAGTTTGAAACCACATAATTTCAAGGCAAAATGTGGGGGGCTACCATGTCAGTACAGCCCCTTCCTCACAGTAGAATGATTCTCTAGTGTGCTCTAGTTAAATCAATCATTTTAGTTAAGACTGCAGTCTTGCATTCAGATGTTGGCAAGGACTACCCTGCTATTTGTAGAAAAGACAATACACATCCGGTTTGAGAGGATTACAAGGTAGTAGGTTTAACCTCCCTGGCATTTACATGAACACACAAATAACTGACTACCCACTCAAATGAATTTGATCTTAATCCTAGTTTGTTTTAGTGGGAAACCCATCATGATTAATGACCAAGGCCCTCACCCACCCAACGGGTGCCATGCTTCATTATTGGGACCCTTCTGTAATCACTCCTAAGGAGTAGATGTAAGCTACTACGCTTTAAGATATTGGGGAGAATTGGCAGATAGTGTGTAGCAAATAGACAGTGCCACTCATCTAGTCTGTGATGGTGTAAAGGTCTGCTGAGAGGGGGGGGGGATTGTGTAAGGAGTAAATGAATAAAACTATCGACTAGGTGGAAAAATATATTTTCATGTGTTGCCTAGTGGCACACTAAAAATAGTGGGGAATAATTCAACCCACATGGCAAGTTCTACATGTTTCTGCCCATTTCACCCCTACAAACAGCTGTCACTGGCATTCATTAGGACTCAAGTCGCCCTCTCTGTTGGTTCTGTAAAGGTTACTATAGCTTAGTTATCCACCTTAGTTATGATAACCATAAGCCAGTATTCCTGCCTTCAAGGGTTAGAAGGCACAAGATCATTGTTGCAGAGACCCAATATGTCCAAGCCAAACTACCTGCAGCTTTGAGGATGAAGTTAAAATTGGGCAAAATTTATTAAGGTTAAGGTTTGGAGGCAGCAGTAGTACCGGGGACTTCACACCTTAATTAAGATGTTTTTTTTACATTTTTAATGGTTTGTGAGTCTAATTTTGAACACAAGCAAAGTGATATATCTGATACCTCATCCCATATTGGAAGTCATTGCCACAAAAAACAACTGTTCCGAATTGCAAATTGGTATCCTTTCCTGAACTCATTTTTTGATTTGGATAAGCATATTTGTTAGTCACAAAATGGGTTTGATTCATGCTAAAAGGACATTTTACTGTCTAAAATCCTCTAATTTTGCAATCAATTCATAGGGCTTTGTACATCTGGCCTCTGGTTCTTTCTCCCAAATGTATTTTTTTTCTCTTTTCAAATGGAGGGTCCGTGAGCATTGGGCTTTGAATTGAGCTGCACGTTATTTTTTAAAAAAAGGTTTAGATATTTATTTGCAGAAAGGTCTCGACTGGGAGAAATCAAATCAAACTTTACCATCATTTTAAGTGTCACACATACACACAAACATATGTGTGTGCACGCTTATGTTTCTTTACCTTGCAAATTTAAACCCAAATCAAGGGCCTCATTTACAAGGTTTTGGGGCAGGGCAGCATCACAAGGAATCTTGTTGTGCTGTTCTGCATCAAAAGAAAAGGGCAGGCATGTGCTGTATCTTATAAATACAGCACATTCCTGTCCTCTCCCTCCCCGTACTGGTGCACAATGGGCTGCATAGCACCAATGAAGGCACCCTTGCACTCTGGTGCAATGATGCCTGCTTCGTAGACAGGATTGTTTCTATGCAAGCGGGGACAACTCATTGCACAGAAACAATCCATGGAGACTTTTTCCTCCTTTTATTTGTGCTGCAAAATGCAGTACACATAGAAAGAGGTAAAAATGAGGAGAAATACAGATATTTATCCCCTATGGAGACATAAGATTTTGACACATTTCCAGGTGTACAGATTCTTGTGAATCTAGGAATGCGTTAAAACCCATGGGTGCTGCTTGGAAGAACCAACAGCAATGCCCATGAAATGCCTCTGTTCATGCGGCGTAAGGCAATGCAGCAATGTGCTGTGTTTCTTAACACCATGTCTACAAAGCCATGAAAAGCCACGCAAAGTTGATTTCTGTGGCCTTGTAGAGATGGGCCAGCATTATGCGCAGCAGGTGTGTCACACAAAGTGACGCACCAGAGGCACACAGGGTTAGTAAATAAGCCCCTAAGAGAGAAAAAGAACAGTTGGAATGTTACAAAAGCAGAGCAGTATTTGAAACCTTCTTTTTTTTTTAAAACCTCTTAGGGAACCATATGTCTGTAGGTATTTATGTTTTCATTTTTCTGTGGGCAGATCTCAAGTGAAAAAGTGTTGTGTGTTTTCATTTGTAATTGTAAAGCGAACAACGTATCTTGTGTGTTTTTATTATGTTCTTGTAAGGCACTCTACTGCCCCATTGTTATCTCATGTAGGATAAATGACTATCTCCAAGAGAAATACCTAAAGTAAAAATGCCAGTTTGAATGATGAGCGAAATACTGCCATGTATTTATCTTGTGAACAACCTGCAAACTATTAAATAGGAAAGTCTTTTGTTCTGTTACATACGGTTACCAGTATTTGCAAATATATATTCTGATGGCTGGACACTAAAGAAATATTGTTTAGTGGTTTTGACATGCTACGTGTCACCAAAAGAGAATAATGAAAAAAACTAAAGGTCACGGAGCATAGAAAGCATTTATTTTGACATATTCAGTTTGAATCATATTGTTTTCCAGCGTTCAACTTATTGCTTTCTGTATGGGAAGCGTGTGTTTTCAACTATTGAGTTTTGTAAAATCAAAAAATTATTTGTGCGAAAATAAATTACATTGAAATTTGAGCATGGATAATCCATGTAAAATGTAATCTGCTCCAAAGACAACAGACATATTCAATTGCTAAAGAACACACGTTGCTGGTGAAAAAGAATGCAATGCAGTCACTCAAATGCGATGAAGAATTTCTTGCTATTTTTCCCTTTACTATGCTCTTAATGCTAGAAACCCTTTAAATAAAAAAAATAAAAAAATCCTGTTAAAAAAATGCCCTTGATTTGTTATTGTAAGCTTTGTTTTAATTTCAGGTCTCACATTCAGTGTGTTTTTACTGGGCCTCCCTGTATTTGCATGCAAAGGTATAATCATCAGTATTACCCCCACATGGCCTCCATGTGATACTATTAACAGTATAAGGATTCCGCTGCCTCCAATGGACACTACTGTTATAATCTTGGACATTGGGTATTGGTCATTCAATATTATGTGAGTAATGATGTGGGCATGTGACCTCCTAAATTAGGCTTAGATGATGTGACCTCCTAAATTAGGCTTAGATGATACATAATAGGGCAGTAACATCTACTACCCTCAAAAGTCGACTTGAATCTTTTGACTCACACAGGAGTAAGATCATCAATCCAACAATACGAACCAAGAGCCATAAACAACAATAAAATATAATGAGTAAGTAATTTATACACACCATGACCTAGGCGATTGTGAATCACAACCTAATATAGGTCAAACATTTATTGTCCTTATACTAACAACGCTAAAGTCACATAAATATTATGCAAAACCAAATGATAACAATACAGAAACAACACAGGTTGTCCAAAATGTCTGAAAAATCTTAAACTAATAAGAACAATCACCATTAGTCACTCCAAAAGAATTATAAAGAATAATAACAGATTGAGAAATAGCAATATATTTAATTAATTGTGCAGTTAAATCAGTCATAATCAATTAATAAACATTAAGTTCCAATATTGGGAAAAGCATCCTTGTTACTAAATTGTACTAAATTCTAATTCAAAATGCATGTGTGGGCTGGGCTTTTTCACATGTGAAAATTAAAAATAAGACAAAAATTAATTTGGAAAACATCTAAGTATGGTGCTAACAAAATAATTAAAAGAATGCGTTTAGATTTTTAAGAGAAAACCTGCAAAAGAAATAAATGCATATTGATTATATCTCCCCTAAATGAGACACAAGTTAGCAGCGTCTTTGTCAGCAGAGCGCAGGAACATCAGGTCTTCATCGATCAACATCAGGAACATGACAGGGTAACAGTTCAGTAATGTTGGGCCTAATGTATCTGGACTGCTATAATCATAAACATATCAGCATTTCTTCTTCTCATCAACTACTAGAAACGTCTGAACAGTTCTTCTGAAGCTTTGCTAAACTTAAAGTTATAAAAATCACCAGATCAACTTGTATTGGACAAGACTATGTGGTGACAGTTAGCAACCAATTGAATTTCACTTTTCCTCTGTTTGTATCTTTTCATCTCTACTCTTCAGGATAGGCCCGTGTTGACACTTCACTCCAGTCAACAGTTTCCACAGAATATTAACTTTGTAGAAAACTGCACAGAACATGACATTTTAGCTAACATTAAGACCCCTTGTTAAAAATTTCAATTAGGGTCGCAAGGAAGTGCAGAATGTACAGATTGGAACAAGACAGTAGATTTCCACTGTGAGCTTTTCAATGGAATAGTTAATAAGCAATGTTTACAAAATATTTTCAAAAAAGTTAGCATAAAATCTCAAACATTGTACTTTGGTAAAATATTAAAGCTCTGGCCTTTTACTAATGCTAATACACGAATTCATATTTAGTACATTATTCAATTCATAAAAAATAATTGTAATCATTAATCTTACTCATCCATATTATTCATATTTTGTAACTTCAAATGGTTATGATTCATCACAATACATTTTCAAAGTTATTTATTATTTCACACATAACTTGTGATGGCAGACACAATGTCTATGACATTCCAAACATGTATGTTTTATTTTTTCTAACACGTTTCCCTAATTAAGCTCTTTTAGTATACATTAATTATGAGATTTATCTACTCATTATTTTACTAATAATGTTTGCTCTCCAACAACGATGACAATTCTGGAATACTGGAGGATGAGCAGATGACCAGGGATTGACATGCTATGCTGTTACTTTCAATAAAATAACACATTTTACCCAAGTCATGAAGACCGTCTTTAGCAAAAATGGAGACATGGATGGGATCCTGATATTTTCAAGAAGATGTATGTTGATGTAACCCCCTGAGAGTTGCCCTCGTCAAAAGCAACTGTTGTTTGGTTGACAAAGGGCAGAGTGGCAGACTGACATCTGATTTGGTGCAAAGTGGTATTATTGGCACATGATTACATGGGAAATTTATGACATTTTAGCTCATTTGAAGTTTTGCACAGTGCAGTTTGCAGTACCACTGACACACACTTATCTGTGCGAGATGTTACTCTATGTGAGTGTTGTTTTATGTTTGACACAGGTGAAAAGACGTCTCTGTGCATGCTAGTACACTTGCGGTGGAAGCAGAAATACTGAAGGCCATAATTGAGATATGGGGAAGGTCTTGAAGAAAATCTCACCTGGAACCGGGTATTTCTAGCAAACGTCAGCAATTCCTGCTTCCTCTGTGCAGACAGCAATGTATGGTTGGCCTCCCCTCTTTGGTGTGCAGTGGAAATTAAGAAAGGACTACCAATCCTCAGTAAGGAAAAATAGAAATGGGACAGTGCTTCTGGATATGACTTTTCCAACTCTATCATTTTTACAGGAACATCTGAAACTCGAAAAAGGACTTCCTAGTCTAAGTGAGGAAGAAGAGAAAGTGGAGAGTGATGCAGCTAGGAAATTCCCAACTGTCATTCCTACAGTAACTTTAGGAATTTTCATAGTGGACATCTACCAAGACATCAAGGACTACTATACATTTTTTTCCAGACTAAGGGCCGGATGTATGAAAATGTTTTGCACTTGCAAACGGTGCGAAATCGCAAAATTCGGCTGTTTGCGAGTGCAAAACAGTGGTCTGCAATGCATGAAAGGCATTCGCAGACCACAAAGCAGAAATCGCTAAAATAGCGATTTCTTGCGTTGCGACCTGGTTTTTGCGAATCGCAATTTGCGATTCGCAAAATCCACATCGCAAGGCAATGCTGCAAAAAATCGCAAATTGAGATTTTTCGCAGAATGGCATTTTGCACATGCAAAATACCATGGACTGCAACCAGGTGTAACCTGGTGCAAAATTTAAAAATGCATTTAAAATGCATTTTTAAATTGAACATGTAAAGCACACATGCCCTTTTGGCATGGGTGCACCTTACATGTCCCCCAAAACATTTTTGGGGTGCAGCAGAGGGGGCCATAGGCCCCCAGCACCCTCGGGATTTTCATTTCCAAAATTGTGATTTCTGGTTCAGAAATCGCAATTTTGGAAATGCAAAAAATTTGCAGCTATGGGCCATCAGGCCTATAGTTGCGAATGGGGCAGGTATCGCAATTTGCGATTCGGTAATAGCATTTGCGATTTTTAAGAAATCGCTATTACCGATTCGCAAATGTGATGCATAGTACTTTGCGAGTCGGTAATAGCGATTTCTTAAAAATCACTATTATCGAATCGCAAAGGGCCGTGATGATACATCTGGCTCTAAGTTCACAACTTTTGTTTATTTCTCCATTTGTATTTTTAGGTTATTTGTAGATAAGGGAAGACAGCAGTACTAAACATTATTGCTCCTCTCATGCTTTTACAACAGACAGGTCTTTCCACAATGGTTTGGGATGATTGGATAGAATCTTTAGAAACATTTCTGGAGGCTGTTGGTGGGGAGGGGTGTTGCCAATTGTAAATTGGCAGTGTTAAAGTGCTGTTCAGGGGTTGAATGCAGAAATTTTTTAACAACATTATCTATGCTGGCATGTAACAAGGAGAACACAGATGCAGGGTTTGATGGGATGCTGATGAGTTGGTTGATGAATATGTGACTGCATTGAAAACTTTAAAAAACATTTTGGTGATAAAATGTGTATTGTTGTAGAAAGAAACACATTTTTCTCACAAGCTCAACTGCCAGGGAAGACAACATCTGGCTGTGCTTAGGACTTTAGCAGCTTTGTGCAGATTTAAGGAGCTACACAAGGAGATGATTAGGGACCAGATGATTAACAGAACCAGTAACATGTAAATGCAAGAGAACTTATTAGTGTAGGAGAGTACTCCTTTTTGTCCTGGTCACCCCCAAACTTTTTGAACAGATAGTGGTGGTTACTGACTCTTGGCTGTGCGCAGGGTACTGCTTACCAGTCCCAGGGCCAGTGCTCTCTGTAAAGTGGATACACAAATTAGGCCAATTATAATTGGCAGTATTAACCTAACTATAAGTCCCTAGTATATGGTGAGGCATGTAGGATTAGGGACTCTAGCATAGGTAGTGCACCCATAGGTGCACTGCTGAGGTGTCCAGTGTCATTTTAATGCAGGCCTGCCTTGATTGCTGCTTTTAAGCTAAAGTAATATGCAAATTCAACTTTGGAATTAAACGTACTTCCAAAGTCTCAAACTACCTTATTTTTACATTTAAGTCACCCTAAGGTGTGCCCTATGTACCACTAGGGTTGGGTGCCATTTTAGTATAAGCAGGGACCTTATAAAATGTGTTTTATAAGCCCTGGTGGGGTAAAATAGTCAAATTAGTGTTCCCCTCACTGTAGTGAATGTCCGCCATAGGCTAAAATCGGAAAGTCCCCCTAAGTGTCAGATACCTCAAGGTTGGTATCAAATGAATTCTTCAATTGTTGGATTTAATATAACTACTTCAGGTAAAGAGTTTTAAACCTAAAAAGTTGCCAACTTCAGCTCTGTAGTGCCCTTCTCTGATTGGCCAGCCTCTGGCAGCATTGCGAGGCTACCTTCATGAGGTTTGAAGTGGCCTGGGCTAAACATAAAGGATGTAAGGATGTGCCTCGGGGAGGAGACCTCCCTCAGCAGAAGGGGAAGCAAGAAGGGGGAGCACCGCCAAACTGGTCTTCAAAGGCAGGGAAGGACATTTGGAGCAACCCAGCACCTCCCTCACATCCTGAAACCCAGACAATTAGGTGTCACCTTGAATAGATTAGGAGAGAGCAGGAGAGGGGTGTTTTTAGGATTTTTAGCCACACCAGTAGGTTAGCTCAGCCAGATGTAACTTTCACAAATCAGTTTCAGCCATGATGGATTTTTCAAGAAAGTTGCTCCCTGGGATTGATTTTTGCCACACTTCCCAGGATGTGGTCATCACAGGGGTAAGGACACTGCTCTTGATTGGAGAACCAGGATCCCCTGGTAACTGCCAACAGCCAGGCGGAAGACAATGTACCGCCAACACTATCATGACACACCTATCTGCCACCTTTTCTGGGGCGGTACCAACAACATCAAAAGCACATCGGAAACAGAACACAGATTGATGTGTCCTGGGGACAGAGGTATGGACCCGCTGGGTGGGTGTTGTGCTCGTGTTGCCTGAGGGGGGAGGCTCTGTGGTGGTATGGGACTATGCTTGAATAACAAACTGTCCGGAGGTCCCTGATGGGCCAGGTTGGTCATTCAGATCCAGGCGTCCAGAGCTTCTGTCATTACTGTGGGCCTCTTCTGTGGGGGGATTGGATGTTGCTGATACCTCCTCTCCGTTGACGTTGGGTGGGGGACCTGTGGGGATGTAAATGCAGTGTTAATATTTCTGCTTGTGACATTTTGCGCATGGGTGTGTTGCCTTTTATGGTTGTGATGGCCCTGGAAGCTTTGGCTTGTGTGAGTAGTCATTTGGTGGGCTAGGTGATTGTCTCTAGTGTGCATGCTTTAGTGATGGGTGTCCATGCAGGTCTGTGATGGGGGTCCGTGCATTGGTGTTACATGCAGGGCTTGGTATTGGGATAGGTGGTTTGTCATGGTGGGGTGTATGTGAGGTGGTGGAGTGATGGGGGTGAGGGTGCGGGTGGGGGTTTGTGATTGCATGGAGGTGGGGGGGTGTTAGTAATAGAGATTTGACTTACCAGAGTCCAGCCTTCCTGCTACTCCTGCCAGGCCCTCAGGATGCATGATTGCCAAGACTTGCTCCTCCCATGTTGTTAGTTGGGGGAGGAGGCGGGGGTCCACCGCCAGTCCTCTGTACTGCTATTTGGTGTCTTGCTACTATGGAATGCATCTTCCCCTGTAGGTCGTTCCACTTCTTCCTGATGTTATTCCTTGCTCTCCCACAGCATTGACCCTGACCACGATTCTCCACCATAGCTCCATCTTCCTAGCGATGGATGTCTGCTGCACCTGTGATCCGAATAGCTGTGGCTCTACCCTGATGATTTCCTCCACCATGACCCTTAGCTCTTCCTCTGAGAACCTGGGGTGTGAGTGGTGTGTTTGAGGGTGTGTGGGGTGATGTGTTGGTGTGTGTGCTGCGAGGTGCGTGGATGGTGTATGGGTGATGGTGTTCTGTGGCTCTGGTTCTGTGGGTGTGAGTGGTCTATCTCTCTCAGTTGGAATTCTTTTTTTAGTCGGAAAGGGTTGTGGGTAGTGTGTATGTGTGTTTTATAGTGGTTTGGATGTGTGGGTGTGGTGTGTGTATTTGTGTCAAGTGTGTGTAGCTTGAATTGTCCAGTGTAGTGTTGTTTAGTATGTGTGTGTGTAATTTGAGTGCAGCAGTATGTACCGCCAATGGTTTACCACGATTGAATTGCCGCTGCGTTGATTCGTGGGTCATAATGCTGTGGGAATAATTCTGTTGGAGTAAAGATGTGGGTTTTGGTACTGCCAGTTTATCACTGACCTATGGGCTGGCGAACTTGTGTGTGTGGCTGCATAGTGACAGATTACTATGTGTGTGTCATAATATGGCTAGAGATAATCCGCTGCACCAGCGGTATGTTGGCGGCAGTCAGCATGGCGGTAAGTTCATAATGTTCATTACCATTACGTGATGAGCTAAAGGAAGAGCTTGACAGATTGTGTGAATGGAAAGTTATGGAACTGATTGAAACATCAGTTTGGTTGAGTCCTGCAGATTTAGTTAAGAAAAGTAATGGAAAATTATGTATGTGCCTCAGGGAACTGAATGAGTGTATATGGGTCGATTGCCATCCGTTGCCAAACATCAATTAGATATTGATGGAATTGAGAGATGCCAAGTACTTCACAACTTTGGACTTATCTAATGCCTATCACCAGTTATGTCTGCTTCCTGAATCTTAACATCTAACCTCTTTTGTAACACCACATGGAGTGTATCAATTAGTGAGAATGCGCTTTGGTCTGGCATAGGCATCTGCCATATTTCAAAGGATGACGCAAGGTGTTTTGGGAGGATTGGAAAATGTGTTATGTTTCCAGGATGATATTGTGGTGTGTCGTTCTGATGTGATGCCGCATAATGAAGCATTGGAACATGTGTGGGAACAATTGGAACAGGTTGGATTGTCAATTGGTGTTGAGAAGTGTAAGCTTGAGGTGAATGAAGTGGATTATTTAGGACATATCATGGGAAGGTGTGAAGCCGAAGATGAAACTCTTAGAAGCGGTTAAGAGGGCACCATCACCAAAGGATAAGGAACAATTATGTTCTTTTCTCGGTCTGACTGAATATTATTCAAAGTTTGTCGAACACTTTTAGAACAACATGCATGTTTTACAACTCCTTATGAACAAAAATGTGAAGTTTGTATGGTTGAGTGAGAACGAGCAGGCATTCAAGGACATCAAACAATCAATTATCAAGGTGGTGGCACTAAAACCATTTGATCCATATGATCATAGTATTTTAGTTGCTGATGCCAGTGTGTACGTGTTAGGTACTGTGCTCGTGCAGAACAAGGACAGAGTAGAGAGGTTAGTGGCTTTTGCTACACTAAGAGGGCACGTACTTGACCATTGAAAAAGAAGCACTGGCGTTTGGTGGAAGAACCACATTTTACAACATATTGCGTGGAGCTCATTTTGAATAGTGCACTGAGCATAGGCCACTCGTAGCTTTATTTCCAAGGGCACAGCTAGAGGAACTCCCTGAATGGTAAAATGGTTTTACAGTATACAAGAATACACATTCATCATTAAGTATGTGCCATGCATCAAAGATTTCAATGTAGATTTTGCATTAGATGACAATATTGTTGAGGGTGATGACAAATGGTTGGTGGTCAGTGTACAGGAATTGTGTGTTGGAGCCACTAGTGGAGAAGAATGGAAGCACGCAGTTAAAAGCAATCATGTGTTGCAAATAGTGACAACAAAGCTACCAAGTGGAAATGTGTTATGTGTTGAAGACAAAAGGATCATGAATGTGTTTTTGCCGGTCTAGAAAGCCTGTCTTTAGAAAGTGGCATTAGAAAGTGGCATTCTCCCAAGTGGTGCCAAAAAACATGAAAGACAGACTGTTAGAATTACTACATGTAGGAAACGCTGGTATGTCTGCTATGGAAAGAAATCTTGGGTTGATTTTTGGTGGCCTAGTATGGATAGGTCAGTTGAGTGGTTTGTTTGGAATTCAATATCTTGCACATGCAGTGACAAAACTCATATGGTTGTGGAAATTCCCATTTTGCCTATAATGTTGTGAAAAAGAGCATGACAAAAACATTGCCATTGAAATCAGGGGTTCATTAAATTCTTTGAGAATAGATTTGATGTTGTAATGGTGGATTTTTATTCAAAATGGCCTTATGTTGCCTTCATCAATAAAGTGATGTCATCTAACATTATACCATTTTGTAAAGAAGTGCTTAGGAGAGAAGGTTGTCCAATAGAAATCATTCTGAACAATGGTCCACAATTTTTGTCTGATGAGTTTTTATCATTTGTTAAAAAGGAAAGGATTATGCATATGAGAACACCAGTTTATCATCCATGTGGACATTGATTAGTTGAAGCTTCAACCAAGTGTTGGGTGAGTGTATTCAGTTAGCAATATGTGGGAAACTGAATTGGTGACAACAGGTCAAAAACATGTTATGGAATTACCAAAACACACTGCATACAGTTAGCAGAGAAACACCATTTTTCCTGCTGAAAAGGAAGGCTATCTTGCACATCGGCAGTCCCATCATAGATAGAGAGGGTCATTTGTGGAGTTCTAGATGAACAGGTTATGCATGAAAGTATGGAAAGATTTGAGATCATTATGTTTATAGACATAATAGTAAATTGAAAATAATGCTGTGGAATGCAGTGGATGATTAAGGAAGGGGATTAGGTAAGGACATGTGTGGTGGAGACAATTCACATGAATGGCAGTTCCAAATTGTCTGGTCCAAAATATGTAAAGAGGGTGAAAGAAAAAACGATTTTGTTGAGTGATGGAAGGTAGTGGAATGCTAGAAAAGTCACTTGTTGTAATGAGTTGGAGTGTCAGCTATGGAAGGAACAAGAGGTTTGGTGGTGAAGGGAAGCACGACTGGACTATGTTGGGATTTCAGCAGAAGCAAACCCAGTGTGAACCGTTTCTAGCACAATATAAAGCACCAGGAATGGATGATTTGCCAATATATGAGTTGATTGTATTCCTTTATCTGAAAGAATGGAAAGACATAGATAAAAGTAGATTTCCATGAAACCAGGCAAAAATATATCCATTGGATTCATTCAAAGAAAAGTTTCCCCTGCATCCTAAAATTAAAACGATTCTGGCAAGCATGGTGACCCCTTCTTACTTGGCATCGGAAGAAGCACCTTTATCTGATCCCATGGAATCAAAAGTGGAGGCATCACTAAAAAGGGCATAATCAGCTTGCAGTTTTGCTCTATAGACTGCCACCTATGTGGCTTATTCCTTACAGACAATGTTAAAATTACATGATTGCCTGCAGGAACATAAGAACCCCAATTAGAAATATCCGCTAATATGTAATTATTTGATTCAAGCAGTCAATAAGGTGGCAAGGTCATATACAGGCAGTGGGGCACAAAATCTCATAGCTCTACTACGATCAGAGATATGAGAACCATGGGCCAGATGTAGCAAACTTTAGCGAGTCGCAAATGGCTCGATTCGCAATTTGCGACCCCGCAAAATCGGAAATGGGATGTAATAATCCCATTTCCGACTCGCAAAATGCGAGGCGAGCCGTTACCGACTCGCAAAATTTGCAACCCCATTTTGCGACCCGCAAATAGGTAATCGCAATTTGCGAGTCGCAAACCATATGCAATAGCAACATGCAAATTGCGACTAGTCGCAAAAAGCCCATTTTGCACTTCCAATTTACAACTAACTCAGAGCAGGTGGTAACCATTACCAAAGTATAAAAGGGGACCCAGAAGGCATCTGGGTTACTCAAGATGGCGGAGATATACCTGATAGCAGTGAGGAGGAGAGCCCACGCCGCCCAGCAGAGGAGGAGGAGGAGCCAGAGGCAGGAGAAGATATACAGAACAAGGAGCAAACGGAGGAGGAAATATATGATAAATATAGACTTAGCAGCGCAGCTATACTAGATTTAATAGAATTAGTCAAACCACAGCTAGAACGCCAGACTGTGCGCGGCTGCGCCATCCCTACACATGTGCAAGTGCTATGCTCACTGCACCTCTTGGCCACTGGTAGCTATCAGGGGGTCATTGCTGTGGCAGGTGTGGTATCCCAAAGTGCACTATCACGGTTCTTTAGGGCATTCCTAGACGCCTTACTCACACACATGTCCCGATACATATACCTACCCAGGAATGAGGCAGAAATCAACAGCACCAAGTTGGAATTTTACAGGATTGCCAACTTCCCCCATGTCATAGGTTGTGTAGACGGGACACATATACAAATATGCCCTCCTACAAACCTGGAATATCTGTTCCGCAATAGGAAGTGTACCCACTCACTCAACATACAGGTGGTATGTGACGCCCATTATGTCATCACTGACATGGTTGCCAAATTTCCAAGCAGTACTCATGACTCCTACATTTTTAGGCACAGTGGGATACACCAACGCCTGGAATGTGGGGAGTTTGGAGACGGATACCTCCTAGGTAGAGCTGAATACACCTTGAAGACATGCACACAGGTCAATGTGCAAACCATCCATGCCCAGCTAACATTGTACTTTTTTGTGCCAAACAGGTGACAGTGCATATGCACTACGTCCATGGATACTAACTCCGTACTTAACACCCAGCAATGAGACAGAGAGGCGATACAACAGTGCACATAAGAGGACCAGGAACATTATAGAACGTACCTTTGGACTGCTGAAAGCAAGGTTCAGATGCCTCCATGGAAGTGGAGGTGCCCTCCAGTATACCCCAATAACAGCTTTTAAAATAGTTGTTGCATGCGCTATACTGCACAACATTGCCACCAGACGTGGGCTTCCTCTCACCCTTGAAGACCCTGATTCAGAGGATGAAGAGCAAGAGCAACCACATCGCCATCAAGGCAGGAGCATCGCAAATCAAGGCAGACTGAGACGGGAACACATTGCAAACCAATACTTTGGAAGGTACGTGCCAACTTTTACCATACTCACCAATGTCACAAACAAAGAGTCCATGTGTTAAGTGGAAAGAACAAGTGATTTAATAAGTGCAAATAACAAAACTATGTACAATAGGAACAGTTCAGGGGCTTCAATAGTCCACCTGGCATGGGACACATTGACGTCATGTGCCCCAACCCCAAGGACAGTGTGAAGCTCACACCCTACGGCGGGCTCGGCCAGCCTGGCTGGTACTAGGGGGGTCAGCAGTGCTCTGCCTTGTGCTTCCACTGCGAAGCACCCTGGTGTCACTGGCAGAGACATTGCTGACAGTGGAGCCCTCCTCACTGTACTGTGGTGTGTCGCCTGTGCCCCTGGCCACCTGCCGTGCCTCCATGAGGTCTATTGCATGGCAGAGACAGCCCAGTCCCCGTGCCACGTCACTAGCAAAGTGGCCCATGTCCACCTGGAGGCTGACTGTGCGCCTAGACAGCCCTGTTGTGTTCACAGCCAGCCTTACTATAGAAGAGGACATCCTGTCCAGGCGTTGCAGCAGCAGGCAGTCCCTGCGCCGTGCACTGTCAGTCTGCGTTAGCAGTCCTGCCACTAGTTGGCGCATAGATAGTGCAAGGTCACCCGTGTTGGTACTGATCACCTGCAACTCCGATTGTACCTGCTGCATACTGTTGGCATGATTGCGTTCAAAGCACCGCAATGCCCCACTAATCCTCCTTAACTCTTGGTTTTGCAGGCGCTGACCCCGTAGGAGTGCGGCCTCAGTTGGTGATGTGGAGGCATGCCCTGACTCTGCCTGCCGCTCTGCTGTTGATGTTCCACGTCGCCTGCGAAGCGGTGGAGGCCCTGTGTTGTCTCCCATGGCACTCTGGCTCATACCTGGTGCAGGCTCACACACCACTACTGCAACAGGTGTTTCCTGAGGGGACATGGTGTCGGTGGTGCAGGTAGCAGTGGTGGCTGGTCCTGTTCTCTCCTGTGTGTGCTGGCTGACCAGTGGCCCCTGGTTGCTTAGGCTGGTGGGGGTGTCTTGTGGGAGACCTGTGGGGCATAGGGAACACACTGTCAGTGTCAACTATCTGTTATCAACTTCCTAATAAACTGTTGCCTATGAACTGCATACTTGACTACATTGCCCATAATGCATCAGTCTGGTGTTTGCTACTCTGAAATGGAGCTATCTAGGTTGTGCATTCTCCTGTGTACAAGGTGGGTGGGGGTATGGCATGAATAAGGGTACATGCATGTCACATGGTACTCACCGGTTGATGGTCCTGGCTCAGAGGTGTCCAGATCTCCCATCCGGCTTACAGCCTCAGGCTCTAGGGTCTCTTCTACCCTTTCCTCCAGGGGTGTGGGTGGTGGTACCGTCGATGGTCCCCCTCCTGTGCCTTTCATCTCCCGGAGCCGCTCTGCCACCCTCTCCTTGGTCCGGGAGCGAAGGTCATACCACCTTTTCTTCAATTCTTCCACACTCCGTTGGCTGACCCCCAGGGAGTTAACTTTGTCCTGGATCTCCTGTCTTCTCTTCTCTGTATCTGGCACGGTGAGGGCTGCCCTTCCAAACAGCTCGTCATGGTGCTGACAGCACTCATCAGTCAGCACCTCCAACTCCTTTTCAGCAAACTTAAGTTTCCTCTTCCTTGGATTTTCAGCCATGGTTGCAGGAGCTCTGTTTGTTTGCTGTGCTGAAGTTGAAATGGGTGTGGTCCTCCCTTCTCCCAGGTGTATTTGTAAACTTCCTGGCTGTGATGTCATCATCATGTGCCAGGAAGTGATTTCCAGAGTGTTCTGAAGTGTTTTCCAGAGTGTTCTGCAGCACCTGCATTCAATTTTCAGCACAGTCGCAATTTGTGACACCCACTCGCAAATTGCGAGTCCGTTTTTTGCGCGGTCGCAAAAAGCGACCTCGCAAACAGCGGACTCGCTATCTGCGGTGCGACTCCGTGTGCGAGTCGCAAATTGACCTCGCACTTTCTACCTGCATTGCAGTTAGCGAGTCGGAAATTGCGAGTCGCAAATAATCGCAATTTGCGAGTCGCTAATTTTTATCTACCTACATCTGGCCCCAATTTCCCTTAAAGCTATGTATTTTCCAGTGGTGATAAATGTTCAAGCAGACAGAATCTGTCAGAATGTACCCTCCTCCATCAACTTCCATCACAGTCCACAGAATTTTCAGTTTGTGATAGCCAATATGTGTTTTTCCATCACTGGATCTTTTTACATCTCCAACAAGTGCCCTTTTACATCATTTCTGCATGGATAACTTTTATACAGAGGCCTGGGGTGTAGATGTCCTGTCATTTCCATGGCCTCAGGAAATGCTACATGGTTTCCTTCTGATTACCCTCTTCCAGAAGTTGCTTATGAGGAGTAGGAGGGAATCCACAACAGTGATTCTCAGTGTTCTTTTCTGGCCGAGATGGATCTGGTCTCCTACGTTAAAAAAATTAGCCATGCTACCTCTTCTGACTCTTCCTTTTGAGCCAAGTCCCTTTCAGTGTCCAAATCTAATGTTAGGCAGATTCAGAAATTGAAGCTGGAAGTCTAGAAACAGAAAGTATGTGTCGCGCCGCGTGGTGCGGCGCGAGCCGAATGTTCGGCACAAGCCGGGCGTTCGGCTGGGGCCGCACAGCGCGTTTCTAAAACGCGGCGCGCCCCCAGCCTTTCATGCACTTTTCGAGGCCCCAGGCATTGCATGGGGCCTCGCTCTGTCGTTTTCCACCGCCTTGCTGGGGTCTCCTGACCCCCCTTACCTGTTCTTCTTTCTTCCTTCTTATCCTCTTTCTTTTCTTCTTTCTGGGGTCTTTTTTGTTGTACCTTTTTTATGTCTTCTTCCCTTCCCAGGTTACCTTTCTCTTCCCAGCATTCATTGTTCCCTATTCTCTATGGTTTCTATTCTGTTTTGTTCTATGTACCTCTCCCTGTCTAATATGGTGTCCTTTTACTTCCTGTGGGTCACTTCCTGTCCTTTGGTATATAAGGTCTGTGTTTTCTTAATTTCCTTGCGCTGCAACACTTTCTGCTCAGTTAGTGTCTTCGCTCCTGATTTCCTCCCCTTTTTGGTTCTGGATTTCAGCATTCTGTGTTTCCTGACTTTTGCTCCTTTTGGATTCTTGTTTGTTTGTTCTTGTTTTTTCCAGGAATCTTCCTGTTGGAGGTTTTTCCCCTTTTTCTAAGGTTTTTTTTCCCTCTGGCGCTATTTTCTGAAGGGCACGGTCTGTTCTTGGCGTCTCCATTGCCTACAGCACCGTGGCTACCAGAAAGAGTCGCCCCTTCTTGGGCCAAAGTCGAACATTGAAGATCCACGCCACCAGATCTGCAAATTCCAGGCGCAAGCAGCACGTGAGTCGTGACAGATTGCAGCGCCCAACCATTCCGACGTCCTCAAACACCATGGATGACTCAGTGGCGGCTGCTGCAGATCCGGAACAATCTCTTTTGACCACGATTCAGCAACAAGCTCAGGAATTGCAACAACTACGCAATGAAAATGCTGCGTTACGACAGGCTTTGGCTCTCCGCACCAGTGATGTTCCAACTATCTCCGCTTCCACCCCTTGTTTCTCTGGTGAACCAACCAAGCTTTGCGAGTTCCTGGATGCATTAACAGTGTACTTCGCCTTCCGACCTACCCAATTCTCCCACGACAGGACCAAGGTGGGTTATCTTATCAGTGCCTTATCCGGTCCAGCCTTGGCCTGGGCAACCCCGATGGTGTCCTCCAACGACCCTGTATTGTCGGACTATTCCACCTTTGTGAGTCGCTTCAAACAGATGTTTAGCCGTCCTGGATTGGAAGCCTCTGCTGAAGAAGCCCTATGTGACATCCAACAAGGCTCGCAAGACGTCCTGCAATATATAACCCGTTTTCGTCAGCTGGCGGCAGAGACCACTTGGGTGGAACGTACTCTGGTAACTTTATTTCGTAGAGGACTCAAAGAAGAAATAAAGGATGAACTAGTACATTCTACCAGAGCAGAAGAGCTTCGTGGCCTGATGGATCAAGCACTGTCCATCGAATATCGTCTTCAGGAACGGAGATCGGAAAAGAAAAGGAGTAGAGGGTTTTCCCAGCCAAGTAGCTCACGAGCTTGCCTGCAGCGTTCCGAGGAACCTCGCACTCCTGCTAGAGACATCGAAGGGGAACCCATGCAGGTGGATACTACCCGAGGTCCGCTCTCTGCTAGTGAACGAGAAGACAGACGCAAGAGAGGGTTGTGCCTGTACTGTGGTTCTGCTGGTCACATGCTTCGTACCTGTCCTGTACGTCCGCCCAGGCCTTCGGGAAACGCCACCTCCCGTCCTCTGTAAGAAGGGAGGGGACGGGATCTACAGCTATACCTTCCATCAGCTCCTTTAATGACAATACAACCGCCTTGTTCATTTTTCCTGTCCTGTTACAACTTCCTGACGGTCGTCAAGAAAAGACTATGGCATTACTGGATTGTGGTGCTAGTGGTATATACATGGACAAGACGTGGGCTGCTGCTCACCAAGTTCCTACACAAGCAAAAGAAGTACCCGAACAGGTACACACCGTGGATGGATCCTTGATATCCTCGGGTCCTGTAGACACCACTACCCTGATGTTAAGTCTACAGGTGGGAAACCATCAAGAACACATTTCCTTCGATCTTATCACGTCCCCCAACCATACCATCATTCTTGGAATTCCGTGGTTCATCAGACATAACCCGTATATAAATTGGGTAACCCGGACAGTTTCTTTGTCTTCGCAATTTTGTCATGAGAACTGTTTTACTTCCGACAAGTATTGGTCTCCGAAAAGATCCTTAGATACTGAAGGTGCCACTGGTATGTCCATTAATACGGTCCAAGGGGTCCCAGACCACTATTTGGAGTTTCAGGATGTTTTCCAAAAACCGTCGAAACCTGTGCTACCTCCACATCGAGAATATGATTGTGCTATTCCATTGGAACCCGGCACAATTGTTCCTTTTGGGAGGATGTACTCTCTCACGGAACCCGAAAGAGAAGTTCTAAAAGAGTATCTGGACGAAAATATACAGAGTGGTCTTATTGTTCCATCGTCGTCTCCGGCTGGGGCTCCTCTCTTTTTTGTGCCCAAGAAGACAAAGGATCTTCGTCCTTGCCTGGATTTTCGAGGTCTGAATAAAATAACAATTAAAGATCGTTATCCTTTGCCTCTCATCAGGGACATACTAGAAGCTATCAGAGGGGCTCAACGTTTTACTAAATTAGATTTACGAGGAGCTTACCACCTTTTACGCATAAAAGAAGGCGACGAATGGAAGACAGCTTTCAGGACTCCATTTGGCCATTTTGAATATAGGGTTATGCCGTTTGGTCTCACTAACGCCCCCGCAATCTTCCAGAGATTTATGGACTCAGTGTTTTCAGACCTTCTGAATCAGACAGTCGTGATCTACCTAGATGATATTCTTATTTATTCTAGAAATCCTGAACTCCATTCTTCCCATGTGAAACAAGTTCTTCAAAGACTTCGTGCTCATCAACTATTTTGCAAACCAGAAAAATGTGAGTTCGACATGACGGAAGTCAAATATCTGGGCTATCATTTAAGTCCCACCGGCATAGCTATGGATCAAGAAAAGGTACAAGCTATCCTAGAGTGGCCTTCTCCTTCTTCCATAAAAGAAACACAATGTTTCCTAGGGTTAGCAAACTTCTATCGACAATTCATTCTAGACTTTGCCAGACTGACTAGCCACATAACTCACACCTTAAAAAAGGAAAATTTAAAGAAAGGGTTTATCTGGACTGAGGCGGCTGAAGCAGCCTTTCAAGAATTAAAGAGAGTCTTCACCCAAGCCCCCATCTTGAGACATCCAGATACCACCAAACAATTTATAGTCGTAACTGATGCTTCTGAGAGAGCCATCGGAGCTGTCTTACTCCAACGGCAAGAGGATGATGGTCTTGAACATCCTGTTTTCTACTTGTCTCATATCCTTTCCACAGCTGAACAACACTATTCTGTACTGGAAAGGGAATTATTGGCTCTGAAAACAGCCTGCCTTGAGTGGAGACAGTTTCTGATGGGTTCCAAGAAACCATTTGAGGTGAGGACAGACCACCGTAACCTACAATGTTTACGAAATTTTGTATGCCAGAATAGTCGTCAGGCCCGCTGGGCCTTTTTCTTCAGTCAGTACGATTTTTTTATCACATATATTCCTGGATCTCAAAACATTCTGGCTGATGCTCTGTCTCGCCGATATCCAGAGTGTACTCCTTCCTTATCTCAGTATCTTCTGGAACCCCGTAAGATCATTGGAGTGGCTCAGTCTTTCCTGGAAGAAGTACAACTGGAATACGCCAATCTATCGGACCACGACATTGAAGAACTAAGACCATTAATACATAAGAAACAAGGATATTTTTATTATCAAAACCTGATATTCCTCCCCACTAACAAGGTGCAAGAAAAGGCATTACAAATGTGCCATGATTCACCTGTAGCTGGTCATAGAGGCATCAAGGCCACACAAGAACTTCTTTCACGATTTTTCTGGTGGCCTACCTGGAAGCTGGATGTGGAAAGATACGTCCAGGCCTGTCCCATATGTGCCCAAATCAAGATACCCCATACCAGACCGGCAGGATTACTACAGCCTTTGCCTGTTCCACCGGCCCCATGGCATACCATCTCTACTGATTTTATGTGTTCACTCCCACCATCAGCGGGAAACCGGGTCATCATGGTCACGGTGGATTCTTTCACGAAGATGGCTCATTTCACTGCCCTGAAAAGGCTACCTACTTCTCAGGAACTAAGTCAAATATTCATTGATCATATCTTCCGTCTCCATGGACTTCCACATACCATAATATCTGATAGAGGACCTCAGTACATTTCCCGATTTTGGAGGCATTTTTGTAAAACACTAAATATTAATAGAGCCCTGTCTTCAGGATTCCATCCTCAGACCAACGGCCAGACCGAGCGTCTGAACCAAGGACTAGAGCAATATCTTCGATGCTTTTGCAATTCTACCCAAAGTAACTGGAACACTTACCTCTCTATAGCAGAATTTTCCTACAATAACTCAGTCCATAGTGCCTCCAAGGTCACTCCCTTTTTCTGTTCATATGGTTTTCATCCTACCTCTTTTCCTACTTCTCCACAATCCAACTCTCCTCTATCCGCTATTACCTGTTTCTCCAAACGCCTTCTCCAAATCCATAGACTAATTCGATCTAATTTGTTACATACCAAGAGATATATGAAGAAGGCTGCAGACAAGAGACGTGCTACCAATCCAGACTATCATCCGCAAGATAAAGTCTGTCTCTCCTCCAAATTCTTACCCTCACGTCTTTCTCAAAATAAGTTCACACCTCGTTACTATGGGCCTTTCCGTATTCTTCAGTTGGTCAATCCTGTCACTGTCTGTCTTCACTTACCTCATACATGGAAGATTCATCCGGTCTTTCATGTTGCTCAGCTTAAACCTTATGTGCCTGACCCTTACTCACGTCAGTTTCCTTGTCCACCTCCTGTACTCGTGGATGATGTTCCTGAATATGAAGTACAGGTAATTTGTGACTCTCGTCTTTTTCACAAACGCCTTCAGTATCTGATTCATTGGAAGGGTTATCCTCTCAGTGAATGCTCTTGGGAAGATGCATCTTCTGTTCACGCTCCTCGCCTGATTCAACGCTTTCACCGTTTATTTCCTCTCAAACCTGGACCTTCGGGAGGGGGACCTACTGTCGCGCTGCGTGGTGCGGCACGAGCCGAATGTTCGGCACAAGCCGGGCGTTCGGCTGGGGCCGCACAGTGCGTTTCTAAAACGCGGCGCGCCCCCAGCCTTTCATGCACTTTTCGAGGCCCCAGGCATTGCATGGGGCCTCGCTCTGTCGTTTTCCACCGCCTTGCTGGGGTCTCCTGACCCCCCTTACCTGTTCTTCTTTCTTCCTTCTTATCCTCTTTCTTTTCTTCTTTCTGGTGTCTTTTTTGTTGTACCTTTTTTATGTCTTCTTCCCTTCCCAGGTTACCTTTCTCTTCCCAGCATTCATTGTTCCCTATTCTCTATGGTTTCTATTCTGTTTTGTTCTATGTACCTCTCCCTGTCTAATATGGTGTCCTTTTACTTCCTGTGGGTCACTTCCTGTCCTTTGGTATATAAGGGCTGTGTTTTCTTCATTTCCTTGCGCTGCAACACTTTCTGCTCAGTTAGTGTCTTCGCTCCTGATTTCCTCCCCTTTTTGGTTCTGGATTTCAGCATTCTGTGTTTCCTGACTTTTGCTCCTTTTGGATTCTTGTTTGTTTGTTCTTGTTTTTTCCAGGAATCTTCCTGTTGGAGGTTTTTCCCCTTTTTCTAAGGGGTTTTTTCCCTCTGGCGCTATTTTCTGAAGGGCACGGTCTGTTCTTGGCGTCTCCATTGCCTACAGCACCGTGGCTACCAGAAAGAGTCGCCCCTTTTTGGGCCAAAGTCGAACATTGAAGATCCACGCCACCAGATCTGCAAATTCCAGGCGCAAGCAGCACGTGAGTCGTGACAGTATGGTGCTGCAAAGACTAGCTTACTCTAATGCTGTGGCAGCAGATATTCAAACATTCCACTTTGCCGCATTATGCTAAACATTGGAAACATTTTTCCTCTTGGTGTTTGGCTTTCAGCTTAGATACTGATTCCTGTGATCCTTTTAAAATCAGGGATTTTTTCAGGATGGGTTTCCAAAGACCTTGACTCCTCCTTGTTTATCATCTCAATGGGAAGCCACTTAGTGTTGCAGGGAGGCTCAAGAGAATGTGAATTCCATTTACCCTTTGGTGCCCAAATGTTTTGAAAGTTTCTGAGTTTGTAAATCTGTGATCACTCTTCCATAACGCTCTTAGAATCTTCCCACAGTGTTGGAAGGTTTCATGAAATACCCATTTGAACAATTAGAACACACAAATATCACTTGGGTTTTGGCAAAAATGGCTTTCCTCCTTGTTATCACTTCTGTTCGCAGGTTGGGGAAATTGGCTGCTCTCTTATTCTCTTTTCCCTATTTGAACTTCTTACCAGATTGGGTTGTTTTTAGCCCAGATCCAAAATTTAAGCTCAAAATTCAGTCTGTTTTGAATTTTTCTCAGGAACTCATTCTGCCGGTTTTAAGACGAAACAATGGATCATTGTCCTTCTCTGTTAAATGTCAGAAAGGCCCTGTTGGTGTATCTAGATAAAACTAAAGACTTTTAAATATCACAATCTCTATTTGCGTACTGTAGGTCAGCAAGAAAAGGCGAGAAGGTCTCCATTTCCACTCTTAGCAGATAGGTGAAACAGATGTTTTTACAGGCTGATGAGCCGATTGGCAAAGTAGCTCCAGGGCATGTGGTAGCTCATTCTACGAGAGCAGTGACACCCTCATGAGCTATGGTTGGAGGCATCTCACTTCAAGAAATATGTCAGGTAGCAAGTTGGGCATACTCCGATACATTCCTCAATCATAAATTGGATTTATTTTCTAATTCCTTCCATAATTTAGGTTTTTTTGGTGTCAAAAACTGCATTGCAGTGAACGCTAATAAAGGTTTTTGAGCAATACATTATTATGTCTAGTCAATTTGTCCTTAGGTGTGTCTTCATACTGTTAATACTGTAATGAGGAGGGCTACAGGGGGCAATGAACGTTTAACTTACCAGTAATCTTCATTACCCTCCTCATTATACTAACATTGCTACCTCTCTCCCTTCCTACACAGTTATAAGGGCTAGGTATTACCAGAATGTGTATGAGGAGGGAGGGCCCTAATACTATGTCATGCTATGCGTAGACATAGAAAAGGGATTTAGTATTGTCTGTCGGAGGCACAGGAAGCATAATACATTTTGTTGGAAAATGGGTTATTGGTAAGGGCAGGTAGGTACCTACACCTAGCAACAAGCCACTAACCTCCAATTAGGTACAGTTAGGTCTCAGTAAATTAATCCCAGCTCAACCCTTGGTAGCTTGGCAACGAGCGTCAAGGCTTAACTTAGGAGACAGAGTGTAAAGCATTCAAATATCACAAAACAGTAATTAAATAAAACACAGGAAACAGTTTAAAAATCCAAAACCAATTTATAAAAATAGTTTATATTTTTATCTTTAAAATGACACAAAAACGAATAAAATCGGTTCAGGGGAACCGGAGATATGAATTTTTAAAGTATTATTATTTTCTAGCGCTTAGAAACAAAAAGTGCCAATCGGGTCATCTGGTTGCACCAGGACCGGGGCAAAGTCAAAGTTTCAGGCCGACCGCGATGGAGCCCTGCTCGGCCTCGGTTAAAAAGTTACCTTCTGACTTAGTCTTTATTTTGAAGTTTTTCTTCACCGGGACGAACCTGCCAGTTGAATCCGACCTCCTGGAGCCCTTGTCCGGATACGCGAAGTCGGTTTCCTCGGTGGTGATTTTTACCTTCGGACTTAGTCGTTTTTTCGAGATGAAAATCCTTCGACCGGGGTAAACCTGGATCTTGATCCGACGTCCGTGGAGCCCTTCTCGGATACGATGGCTGGGAGGTCCCGGTCAACTTTTTACCTTCGGACTTAGTCTCTTTTTCGGATGTTTTTCTTTACCGGGACGAACCACGAAGTCAGGCCGGGTCGCGGTTGAGGCAAGCCGGCTAGAATTTCCGCGGCGGGTCGGTCACTCTATGGAGCTTTTTTTTCAAAAATTCTCAAATCTTTTCCAAACTTCTGGGGCTTCACCCAGATGTTCTTTTAAGGTTCTTTTGGGGTCCACAGCTCACCCCAAGGGTCCAGAAGTTCTGTGATGGTCCTTGGGGGGTGCGAACTTCAACTCCCAGAATGCACCTGGCGCAAACTCCTTTTTGGCCACTGGGCAGTGGTCAACTGGTCTCTTTTTTCAGGAGTTGGTGCAGGGGACTCTGGTTTAGCAATTTTTCACCTGTACCAAACAGGGAGTCCCTCCTTGAACCAGTTGAAGCCAGGCAAAGTCCTTCTTGTGGTGAAGCCCAAGTGTGCAGCTGGTGCAGTCCTTCTGAGTGCAGGGTCCAGGTGCAGGCCAGGGGTCCAGCAGGGCAGTCCTTCTTCTCCTTGTAGTTCCTTCTTCTTGAAATAAAGTACCTTTAATTCCAAAGTCGAATTTGCATATAACTTTAATTTAAAAGCAGCCAGCAAGGCAGGCCTGCTTTTAAAATGACACTGGGCACCTCAGCAGTGCACCTAGGTGTGCACCACCTATGCTGTGGTCCCTAAACCTACATGCCCTACCATATACTAGGGACTTATAGGTAGGTTAACTTAGCCAATTATAATTAGCCTAATTTGCATATCCATTTTACACAGAGCACTGGCCCTGGGACTGGTAAGCAGTACCCAGGGCACAGCCAAGAGTCAGTAACCACCAGTACCTATCCAAAAAGAGTGGGGGTGATCAGGCAAAAAAAAGAGGACTTTCCTACACTGCCCCCCCCCCAGATGAAAGGTGATGGGTACTAACCTACACCCTGGTAGTCCTCATCAGCTAAGTGGAAAAACCTGGAAAGACCATCTGCATTGGCATGGGCAGTCCCAGGTCTGTGCTCCACTGTGAAGTCCATCCCCTGTGGGAAATGGACCACCTTAACAGTTTTGGGTTCTCCCCCCTCATCTGCATCAACCATCTGAGAGGTCTGTGGTCAGTTTGTACACGGAAGTGAGTGCCAAACAAGTAAGGCCTCAACTTCTTCAGGGACCAAACCACAGCAAAGGCCTCCCTCTCAATGGCACTCCATTTTTTCTCTCTGGGGAGTAGTCGTCTGCTGATGAAGGCAACTGGGTGATCATGGCCCTCTTCATTAACTTGTGCTAACACTGCCCCTATCCCTTCCTCTGAAGCATCTGTTTGCACTACAAACTCCTTGCTATAGTCAGGGGCCAGTAACACTGGTGCTGAACACATAGCCTGTTTTAGGGTGTCAAAAGCTTTCTGACACTCTGGGGTCCAAATGACTTTCTTGGGCTGTTTCTTGGAGGTAAGCTCAGTCAGAGGGGCCACTATGGTCCCAAAATTCTGAACAAACCTCCTGTAATACCCAGTCAGGCCAAGAAAGGCCCTGACCTGAGTCTGGGTTTTTGGAGCCTCCCAATCCAGGATAGTCTGGATCTTGGGCTGGAGAGGTTGTACATGGCCTCCACCAACAAGGTGGCCCAGGTACACAACAGAACTTTGCCCTATCTGGCACTTGCTTGCCTTGATAGTCAGGCCTGCTTGAAGCAGGGCCTGAAGCACTTCCTTCAGGTGGACCAGGTGGTCCCTCCAGGTGGAACTAAATACAGCTATATCATTCAGATAAGCTGTACTAAAAGATTCCAACCCAGATAGGACTCTATTCACCAACCGTTGGAAGGTAGCAGGAGCATTTTTCATGCCATAGGGCATCACCTTGAACTGAAAGTGGCCCTCTGGTGTGGAAAATGCTGACCTCTCCTTAGCTCTTGGACTTAAGGCAATCTGCCAATATCCTGAGGTCAGATCAAATGTGCTCAGGAATTTGGCAGCCCCCAACCTGTCAATGAGCTCATCAGCTCTAGGTATGGGGTGAGCATCAGTCCTAGTGACTGCGTTTAAACCTCTGTAGTCCACACAGAATCTCAATTCTTTCTTCCCACCTTGGGGATTAGCTTTAGGCACCAGTACCACTGGACTGGACCAAGGACTATCAGAGGGCTCAATTACCTTGAGGTCCAACATCTTAGCCACTTCAGCTTTGAAGTTGGCCTTGACCTGGTCAGACAGCCTGTACAGCTTGTTCTTGACAGGCAAGCTGTCACCAGTGTCAACATCATGGACACACCAATTGGTGAGTCCAGGGGTCAGGGAGAACAGACTAGCAAACTGTCCCAAAACTTGCTTACAGACTTTTTGTTGCTGATCTGTCAATTTGGGAGAGAGTACCACTCCCTCCACTGACCCATCTTTTGCCTTTGAGGACAGGAGGTCTGGCAGAGGTTCACCCTCCTCCTCCTTCCCTTCACCAGTGACCATTAGCATGGTCATGTCTGCCCTGTCTTGGTGGGGTTTCATCCTGTTTACATGCAGGATCCTGTGAGGATTCCTGGGGGTGCCAAGGTCCACCAAGTAGGTGACCTCACCTTTTTTCTCCAGAATTGGATAGGGCCCAGTCCATTTGGCCTGAAGTGCCCTAGGAGCCATGGGCTCCAAAACCCACACCAGCTGTCCTGGGTGATACTCAGGCATGGTAGCCTTTTGATCATGCCAGAGCTTCATGAGCTGCTGGCTGGCCTCCAGGTTTCTGCTTGCCTTCTTCATATACTCAGCCATGCGTGACCGCAGGCCTAGTACATAATCTAGCACATTCTCCTTGGATTCCTTGAGAGGCTTTTCCCAAGACTCTCTCACCAAGCACAATGGGCCTCTTACAGGGTGCCCAAACAGTAATTCAAAGGGGCTGAATCCAAACCCCTTCTGTGGCACCTCTCTGTAGGCAAACAGCAGGCATGGGAGGAGGACATCCCATCTCCTCCTGAGTTTGTCAGACAAACCCATGATCATGCCCTTCAGGGTCTTATTGAATCTTTCCACCAGACCATTGGTCTGTGGATGGTAGGGGGTGGTGAACTTATAAGTAACACCACACTCATCCCACATGGCTTTCAGATAGGCTGACATAAAGTTTGTGCCCCTATCTGAGACCACCTCCTTTGGGAATCCCACTCTGGTGAACACACCAAGTACGGCCCTAGCCACTGTGGGAGCAATGACTGTCCGGAGGGGTATTGCCTCAGGGTACCTTTGGCATGGTCCACTACCACCACAATGTACCTGTTACCTGAAGCAGTTGGTGGGTCTAGGGGACCAACAATGTCAATCCCCACCCGCTCAAAGGGAGTCCCAACCACTGGCAGTGGTATCAGGGGAGCCTTTGGTTTGCCTCCTGTCTTGCCACTGGCTTGACAGGTGACACAGGAGCTGCAAAACTCCCTGACTTTTTCTGACATTTGGGGCCAATGAAAATGGTTGACCAGCCTGTTCCAGGTCTTGGTCTGTCCCAAATGACCAGCTAAGGGGATATCATGGCTTAAGGTAAGGAGGAATTCTCTATACTTCTGGGGGACCACTACTCTCCTAGTAGCCCCTTCTTTGAGGGCCCTTGCCTCAGTGTAGAGAACTCCATCCTCCCAGTAAACCTTGTGGGTCCCACTGGTATCCCCTTGTTCTTGCCTGGCAGCAGTCTGCCTCAGGCCCTCAAGAGTGGGACACTCTCTTTGTCCCTGGCACAAATCTTCTCTGGTGGGCCCACCTGCCCCTTGCAGTTCTGCCAAATCAGGCAGAGTTTGCAGGGAAAGTGTCCCTCCTTCAGAGTTCAGATCCTCCCCCTCAGGGTTGGATTCTTCCTGACCCTCTGTACTTGTTGGGGCTGGCAAGCCAGACCCAGTGCCCTTTCTCTTTTTCTTGGAGGCTTGGCCCATTGTTCCAGGGTCCAAGTGTCCAGCATTTCCCTGTTGTGCTGCCTGTGACTTGGTCACAGCACACACCCATTCAGGGAGGTCCAGCATCTGTGCATGGACCCTTCTCTCCACTTCTGACCACTCAGATGCTTCAAGATCATTTCCCAGCAGACACTCTACTGGGAGGGCAGGAGCTACAGCTACTTTTTTAGGGCCAGTCACACCTCCCCATTCCAGACTCACCATAGCCATGGGATGGAGTTTGGTTCTGCTATCTGCATATGTCACCTGGTGGAAGACACCAGGTAAGACCTGCTCTGGAGAAACCAGCTTTTCTGTGACCATTGTCACACTGGCTCCTGTATCTCTCAGAGCTTCCACTTCAGTCCCATTGACTTTAGGCCTCTGCCTATACCTCTCCATGATGGGAGGTAAGGTGGCCATAGTTGCAATGTCCACCCCGCCCACGGATACTAAGGTGACCTCAGTGTACCCTGATTCCACCCCTGGGCCAACTTCCACCCCCAACCCTACACTAGCAATCCCCTGGTATTGCCCACCAGTGGGCGGCTTCTTGGAGCAGATAGCATCTCCTCTTTTATGTCCTGGCTGATGACAGTCAAAACACTTGCCGGCCTTAGCAAGCTCCTGAAACCTTCCTGCTTTAGCAGGATCATAATTCTTTCCCTGATACCCTTTCCCTTTAAAAGTGAATTGGCTCGGGGCTCCCCCTCCCTGAGAAGTTTTTGGGGACTCTTGTGAGGACTCTTTGGGTTTTTTGTCATCTTTCCCCTGGTTCTTCCCCTGAGAAGAACCATGTCCTCCCTTTTTCTGATCACCCCCTGGGGGTTTCTGGTTAACCATAGTTCTTAACCAGTCATCTGCTGCCTCCCCCAGCTCTCTGGGGTTGGTCAACCTAGAGTCTACTAGATACTGGCGGAGCCTCTCTTGGACACAATTAGTTAGAAGGTGCTCCCTCATAATCAAATTGTACAGTCCCTCAAAGGTACTTACCCTGTTGCCCTGTATCCAGCCCTCCAGTGCCTTTACTGAGATGTCCACAAAGTCCACCCAGGACTGGGTGCTTGTCTTTTGGGTATCCCTAAACTTGAGCCTATACTGCTCTGGGGTCAGACCAAACTTTTTAGTCAAGCAACTCTTCATACTGGGGTATGAGTCTGCATCCTCCCCACTCATGGTTAGGAGCCTATCCCTCCCAGAGTTGGGAACTAACTCCCAAAGAAGTGAACCCCAGTACTGAGGCTTGACTTTCCTCATCTGGAGGGCCCTCTCAAAGGCCCCCAGCCACTTATCTATGTCATCCCCCTCTACATAGGCAGGAACCACCCATTTGGGTAATCTGGGGGCAAAACCCCCACCCAGGGACACCTCAGCTTCTTTCTCGCTGCCACCATCTCTTTTTTCTTTGCTTGCCCACTTTTTCTTTTCTAGGGCAAGCTTATCTGCTTCCAAAGCTATGTAGGCTAGCTGGGCTTCCAGCTCTCTTTCTCTGATGGATGGGTTCTCTCCTCCTGAAAGGACCCTCTTCCTACCACTAGCTTTGGGTCTGCCCCTAGTGACTGTATCCACTGAGGACCGTTCTTCCTCATCCTCACTTGGGGTCTGATGCCTTCCCTCCCCTGAGAGGTTAGAGCTAGCATCCTCCCCTTTTTCTTCCTCCTCTGGAGCTTCCTCTGTCTCTACCTCTTGGGCCTCAGCCCATGCTGTCAGGGATTTAATCAGGATTTGCTTCCTGAGATCAGTGGTTGCAGGCAACCCTCTCTCAATACACAACCCCCTAAGCTGGACTACTGTCTGTGTGGGTAGGCTATCCAGATCAAGCTCCATGGTTCCCTAGTTTTGTGTCACAAAAACTTTTTGCAAAAATTGGAAACAAGATTTTAGAAAAATTACAAAAATTCAATAATTGAAATTAATCCAAATTAATAAAAATAAAAAAAAATGAAAAATTAAATTAAAAAAAATAATAATAATAATTTTTGCACTAAGACAATTTAAAGGATTTTTAATTTGTTTTACTTAAAACTGTAACGTGATACTGAACACAAGTACAGGATCCCACTGCTGCCACCAAAAATGTTGGAAAATGGGTTATTGGTAAGGGCAGGTAGGTACCTACACCTAGCAACAAGCCACTAACCTCCAATTAGGTACAGTTAGGTCTCAGTAAATTAATCCCAGCTCAACCCTTGGTAGCTTGGCAACGAGCGTCAAGGCTTAATTTAGGAGACAGTGTGTAAAGCATTCAAATATCACAAAACAGTAATTAAATAAAACACAGGAAACAGTTTAAAAATCCAAAACCAATTTATAAAAATAGTTTATATTTTTATCTTTAAAATGACACAAAAACGAATAAAATCGGTTCAGGGGAACCGGAGATATGAATTTTTTAAGTATTATTATTTTCTAGCGCTTAGAAACAAAAAGCGCCAATCGGGTCATCTGGTTGCACCAGGAATGGGGCAAAGTCAAAGTTTCAGGCCGACCGCGATGGAGCCCTGCTCGGCCTCGGTTAAAAAGTCACCTTCTGACTTAGTCTCTTTTTTGAAGTTTTTCTTCACCGGGACGAACCTGCCAGTTGAATCCGACCTCCTGGAGCCCTTGTCCGGATACGCGAAGTCGGTTTCCTCGGTGGTGATTTTTACCTTCGGACTTAGTCGTTTTTTCAAGATGAAAATCCTTCGACCGGGGTAAACCTGGATCTTGATCCGACGTCCGTGGAGCCCTTCTCGGATATGATGGCTGGGAGGTCCGGGTCAACTTTTTCCTTCGGACTTAGTCTCTTTTTCGGATGTTTTTCTTTACCGGGACAAACCACGAAGTCAGGCCGGGTCGCGGTTGAGGCAAGCCGGCTAGAATTTCCGCGGCGGGTCGGTCACTTTATGGCGCTTTTTTTTAAAAAATTCTCAAATCTTTTCCAAACTTCTGGGGCTTCACCCAGATGTTCTTTTAAGGTTCTTTTGGGGTCCACAGCTCACCCCAAGGGTCCAGAAGTTCTGTGATGGTCCTTGGGGGGTGCGGACTTCAACTCCCAGAATGCACCTGGCGCAAACTCCTTTTTGGCCACTGGGCAGTGGTCAACTGGTCTCTTTTTTCAGGAGTTGGTGCAGGGGACTCTGGTTTAGCAATTTTTCACCTGTAGCAAACAGGGAGTCCCTCCTTGAACCAGTTGAAGCCAGGCAAAGTCCTTCTTGTGGTGAAGCCCAAGTGTGCAGCTGGTGCAGTCCTTCTGAGTGCAGGGTCCAGGTGCATGCCAGGGGTCCAGCAGGGCAGTCCTTCTTCTCCTTGTAGTTCCTTCTTCTTGAAATTTGGTGGGGATCTGAGGTGTGGGTGCAGGTCTGCCACTTTTATCCTTGCTCCTGGGTGAAAAGCAGGGGGGCCCTGGTTCTCCAATCAGATACAGGGTTGTCCCCCTATGATGACCACTTCCTGGGAAGTGTGGCAAAAATCCATCCCAGAAGGCAACAGTCTCTAAAAATCCAACATGGCTGAATCTGATTTTTGGAGGATAGATCTGGCTGAGCCCACCCACTGGTGTGGCTAAAAATCATAAACACACCCCTCTCCTGCCCTCTCCTAATCTAATCAAGGGGGCACCTAATTGTCTGGGGTTGCAGGATGTGGGGGTGTTGCTGGGTGCTCCAAATGTCCTTCTCTGCCTTTGAAGACCAGTTTGGCCGCCCTCCCCCTTCCTGCCTCACCATCTGCTGAGGGGAGATTCTCTCCCCCAAGCACATTCCTTTGTGTGAAGTCAGGCCACTTCACACCTCATCAAGGTAGCCTGGCAAAAGCTGCTGCAGGCTGGCCAATCAGAGCACAGCAGCAAAAACAATGCAGAGCTGAAATTGGCAACTTTTTAGGTAATGTCTAAACTTTTTACCTGAACAAGTTATATTAAATCCAACAACTGGAAGTTGTGGGATTTATTACAACAATTAATTTGATACCAAATTCTTGGTATGTAACATTTAAGGAGACTTTAAAATTTAAAATAAAGTCTGCCCATTCTAGCCTATGAAGGCCATTTACTTCAATGAGGGAAAAACAAATTTGGCTGTTTTTACCTCACCAGGGCTTATAAATCTATTTTTATAAAGTCCCTGCTTATAGTTACATGGCACCCAGCCCTAGGGGCACATAGGGCACACCTTAGGGGTGACTTATATGTAAAAATAAGGTAGTTTAAGACTTTGGAAGTACCTTTAATTCCAAAGTCGAATTTGCATATAACTTTAATTTAAAAGCAGCCAGCAAGGCAGGCCTGCTTTTAAAATGACACTGGGCACCTCAGCAGTGCACCTAGGTGTGCACCACCTATGCTGTGGTCCCTAAACCTACATGCCCTACCATATACTAGGGACTTATAGGTAGGTTAACTTAGCCAATTATAATTAGCCTAATTTGCATATCCATTTTACACAGAGCACTGGGACTGGTAAGCAGTACCCAGGGCACAGCCAAGAGTCAGTAACCACCAGTACCTATCCAAAAAGAGTGGGGGTGATCAGGCAAAAAAAAGAGGACTTTCCTACACATTTACTGCTAATTTGAGGAGGGTAATATAGATTACCGGTAGGCAAAAAATATATTTATTGTTCTTGCAGTCTGTGCACTTTCATTAACACATGTTATGTTTTGCTGCTATGCTTAAAATAGGGCAACAGCTATACTTTATTACTTCTTAGTTTTATTTAAAAAACTTTGTGAATAATTCAAATTTGTTAAATTAAAGTCACACAGATATTGATTGAACTATTACATCTTTATCCTAGGAGTGATTCAAATAGCAATATCACCCAAAAAGGATGGAGTATGAGTCCTTCAGATGTTTCCACCCATTGAGATAATGCTCCAAGGGAAGCACAGTGATGGAGAGCAGGAGCTTGGCTATGTTAGGCTAGAAGTGCTAAACTAACCATTAAAAGGCTCTCAGACATTGAGGTGCTTATTCTGAGTTTGGTGGTAACTGAACCGCCACGCAGATGGAGGTCTTGTGACCGCAAGCAGGGTGGCAGTGCAGACCGCCAAATAACAAGTAACGTGGTGAATCCAATGCAATGCAGACAACTCACCGCCAGCCCCACCACCGCCGACAAGCCGCAACCGCTGGCTGAAGACAACATCAGGCAGGAGGCAGACAATGTCCCGTCCTCCATATTTCGAGTAACCACTCCACCAGGATAGCCAGTGGGGCCATCCCACCATGAAAAACCTGGTGGAAACAGAAAGTGTAATGGAAACACCCACCTCCAGACACAGAGACGCCGCCATGGCCTCCATGGCATATGAAATGCTAGTCTTCCCAGCATTGTATCTCGCCATACACTTTCAGGACCACCGCTGACGACAAAGACAGCAACAGTAAGTATACCTACCACAGAGGGGAGGTAAATGGCAGTGATACACACACACACACACACACACACACACAAAACACACATACTCCACACACAGTGAAGGTCACACACAAAACACACACACCATACCTCAATGCAAAATAACCAATACACACGCAAAGCCATGCAGATACGTGCCAAACGTACAGTACAACACACAACAACACCACCAACACACCCCACAACCACACAAGGGAAACTACCCCACAAACACCTCAACCATGGCATAGACAGGCACGTTGTGCAACACCACACATACACACACACACCATGCACTCCGTATAGCAATGAACCGCAAACAATAGCTGTAAACACACATCCAAACAATCATACAGCTGACACAACACATACAACCAACAATGAAGAAAATACACACATCCAGCACTAGACACACGGATGCACACAACACCCCATATAAACACACAAGCAAGCAAGCACACACATCACAACATCCCCATGACCCAAACCATCTTCCAAGCCCATGCAACAACACAGGCACAATCCACAGACACCACACAGCCTTGTATACAGATGTCACACACAATGTTGAAGGAAACCAGGACGAGTATCTCAAGTATCTCAATTTGCCAACCACAGCAATGCGGGCAGTTGTATTTGAACAAAAAACCATATACAAAGGTGCCAATGGCAAGTTCAAATGTCCAATTTTGCAGGACACATTGTCCATGAAGAATGGCCCAACCTGACTCCTGAATGAAGCTAGGCCTCCAATACATAGGTGAAGCAATGGACAGGCAGGCACCTCAGGGGTGTGGGTGTGGTGGGGGTGGCTTGGAAGAATTGCCTTGGGATTGAGAGGGGTGGCTTCAACACTGGGAGGGGTGGATGTTTTGCTGGGTGGAAGAGCAGGGGAAATAACAGAGGAGGGTCCCAAGGAATGGGAGGTGGAAGGGCCTGAGTGGGGCAGGGGGACACGCTGTTTACAAGGAAGACAGGGTGGGAAAGGAGTAGGGAAGAGGTCAAGGGCAGCACAGGGCGGTCACACGATTGAGGGTTGGGAGTGGTGTCTGTGTGCTGTATGTGGATGCTGGTGTGTGCAGTGTCTGCATGTATGTGGTGGCTGAATGTTGGGTGGGTGAGTGGGTACGTATGCTTCTCTTGGGAGGGGGCAGAGAAGCAGGGCAAGGGAATGGGTGATGTTTGAGTGAATGTTGAGGTGCTACGTGCAAGTGAGGTAGATGTGCTGCATGTGTCAGAGAAGGTAGTCGTGGTGAGTGCGGATGTGGTGTGTGGGTGTGTGACTGTGTGCCTACTGTTGTGGTGATTGTGGGGATGACAGGAATGACAGCAGGACCAGTGTGAGATGATGCTGTGTTGGCAGGTATGATTGGAGATGTGACTGTATGGGAGGAGGTGGTAGGAAAAGTGTCTGTTGTTGTGTCTGCAGATGTGTGTTGTGTGTGTGCAGGCCTGTGTGAACGTCTGTGATGCCCATGTCTGTATTTGCACACCTTGTCTGTTGTACTGGGGGTCTGCGTGTGTGTTGGTGTGCTTTGGACGGGTGTAGAGCGAGTGGATGTGGACTGCAACAGGTAGCTGTAGGGGGGCGGAAGATAAAGGGACACTGGCTGCCGTCAATGAGGAGCCCAGAGCCTGAAACGATCTCTGGAGGCCAGACAAGGCACAGTGAATGCCTTCCAGGAACACATTGGTCTGCTGAATCTGGGATGCCAGTCCCTGGATAGCATTCACGATCGTTGTCTGCCCCACAGAGATGGACCTCAGGTGGTCAATAGCCTCCTCATTGAGGGCAGCAGGGCTGACTGGTGCAGGGGCAGAGGTGCCTGCAGCGAAGGAGACGCCCACCGTCCTGTGAGAGCGGGCACAGAAAACTGGGTGGGGTGCTACAGAGAGGGTGGTGCTGGAAAGGGGGATGGCGGACAACAATGGTGTTGGTGTGGTACCAGAAGGGTCCACCACTGCCAGGGAGCCACCATCAGAGAAGGATTCTGAGTCAGCTTCACTGCTGGTCATCTCCTGAGTCCCGTGGGCTGCAGCATCCCCACTTGCCGGTCCCCTTCCTCCCTCACCAGATGATGCAAATGCGCACATAGACAGAGGAGGAGAGAGAAAAGGAGGGTGGCAGAAACAGAAAGGAAGGAAAATATTAGAACACACACATCCACTTCACACACTCACAATGCAGATAACAGTCCCTGCATGCCAAACATTGGACAATTTAGCAGTTATTACCAAAAAAAGTCATGCAAGCTATGTCCAAACCCATCCCAACCCTGCAGACCGAACCCCTGCATGGAGACACCTACATGCCCATTGTTGCCAAAATGACCACTCCTAGAATCATGCCCTGGACTATAAACAATCACATGTCATCCACTTCATGATGATATTGATCTAAGCAGTGAGGGACTCGGACACTAACTAACGGACAGGAGTGTGAGGAGTACATGTGGTACAGAGGATCCATTGATGTAGGAAGTGATACAACTGCAACCCTCGCGTAACATGCCTGTCTTTAACCATATACAGGGCCATCCAACTACTAACGTACACATAAAGATGGAGGGTGCAGCCATTTGCATGATAGCAGACTAGAGAGACCCATACCTGCAGCAGAACATATGTCACTGTACCACAACTACTCATCCTACATGGCTCAACATAGCATCCAGCACACACTCCTACCGGATGGATTTGGCAACCAGAACTGTACATTCCCTGAATCACATCTGACTACATTCATTCCAAGTCTAAATAGGGTAACAGTGCACAACCATATAGTAGTGACCTGACAGTCAACACTTACCACCTTTGGGCTGCTGTGCTGCATTCAAACCTGCATCCAACTCAGGGTGCCTCACTGCCAGTATGCGGGCCATTAGGGGGGTCTGACCTGACCTGCACCCTTCCTACATTGGGAGGCCGTCCCCAGCTGGGCCTCTGTGATCTTCTGGGCCCAGCAATGCAGGTCCACACACCGCTTCTGCAGTGGGTGCTCTGCCGGCAATGGACCCCCAGGGTCCGCACCTCCTTGCCAATAGCTCACCACAATTGTTTCTTCTGGTGGGCGCTGACCTGATTGGGAAACATTGAGAAAAGGGGGACATGATGTCAATGATAACAATCCAACAGTGAGCGTAGACGACACACAACGAACACTGCTCATGCACACTGGCAATGTCCCACACATATCATGTGCATGCTACACACCTGGTCAGTCATGACATGTGAATAAGCACACACATACATCATCAAACAACACACAACTTGTGGAACCATGGACGTTGTACTGACCTGTTGTCCTGGAGCTCCATACAACTACCCCTACATGGTAGGACTACTTTCATCAGGTTTTCCAGCTCCTCTGTTGAGAAGGCTTGGGACCTTTCCCCTGAAGTGCGTGCCATTGTTGCTCCAAGAGACAGGACACAGCAGCACCCAAAGTGGATGTCTGTATCGCCCGAATGCCAGGAGTCAAGTGAGCTGTCTCACACAAAATGGTCATTGGTCCCAGTCTCCAATTGACATCAATGTTAACCAATGAGGAGTTGCACAGTGGTTCTGACCGCTCTCCGCCATGACGACTTCCACCAGCGGAACGAGGTCACTTCCAGCAGTCCAATGAATGCTGGACATGCGGATGCCATTGTAGTTTGTGACATTATTGTTCTGAGTTTATACAGCTTCACTACCTGCCTGTCAATACATAAACATACTTTAGGTCTGACATGGTGAATATGGACATATGTAGTGCGTATCTAGTGAAATGTACAAATTTGGCACAACAATTGTCAGCATCTTTGACCAGTAAGGTAAAACACCGGAAAGGTGTAGGTGTTCATGTCCTGTGTACGTTCATCCACACAGTAACCATGTGCCATCGTCTGGTTAGGTATGTGTTGGACTTTTGCTTATGCAGGGTCAATGATTAGATAGTGCACATTCAGGTTGTTTGAGGGGGTGAGAAGGTGGTGGGGGTACATGCTGTACACAGGGACAAGGTGGCCAGTAAGTACAGTGGACTTACCAGTGTCCAGTCCAGTAGCAATTCCCATCAGTCCTTCCGGATGTAGTATGGCCAGGACCATATACTCCCACTGTGCCATTTCTGGGGGAGGTGGTAGGAGTCCGCCACCAGTCCTCATGATGACAACTTGGTCCCTGGAGGCCATGGCCTGTACCTTCCCCCTTAGGTTGTTCTACCTCTTCCTAATGTCCTCCCTCTTGCGTGGATGGTTCCCCACTGCATTCACCCTGTTGACTATCCTCTGCCATAGGTCGTTCTTCTGGGCTATGGATGTCTGCTGGACCAGTGCTCCAAACAGTCTTGGCTCCACTTTGACAATTTCTTCGACCATTACCCTGAGCTCCTCTTCAGTGAATCTGGGTTTTGTTTGTGGTGCCATGGTGGTTGTGTTGTGGGTGGGGGTGTAGGATGTACAGGGATTGTGAATGTGCTGTTTGTAGTTGTGGGTATGTGTAATGATATGTGTGTGTGCTCTGTGGTGTTTGTGTGCAGTGGTGTGTTGTGTGCTGCGTGCTTTGTGTGATGGTGCCTGTGTTATCTAGGTGCAGTGCCTCCTTTCAGTGTGTCTGTCTCTCACTATATCTGGGTTTCAATTTACAAAGGGTTCTGGGTATGTGTAGGGGTGTGTTTTGCAGTGTTGTGGACAGGTGTGTGTAAGTATGTCAGGTGTTGCTACTGGTGTCCTATCTGGTGCAGTGTTGCTGCGGTGGTGGCTACTTATTTTCCCGCAGCGGTTTGGACCGCCAGTGGATTACCGCTGTGTTGGTTTCCGCAGTGCAGATTTGTGTATGGAATTTGGCAGGTGGCATTTTCTTAGAGTGGCGGTGGTCATGGGTCAACTGCCTCCTTCTTTTCGTCGTTTGGGCAGACGGTGTTGTTTTTCCATTCCAAATTTGGCGGTGTTGTGTTGGTCACTTGTGATATGGCGGGCTTCACTCGGCCATCGCTGGTGGTGTTTCAGCTGCATTTTGCACGGCGGTCTTTGGGTATGACTGCCAAACTCAGAATGAGCACCTGAATTTGTCTTCAATGAAACTCCCCACAATTCAATGTTCTGATTGGTATGTTGTAGTATTTAGAAGAGAAGAACACCTTCAAATAAATTAAAAATGGAAAGTATTTTTACATTTTACAAGACAAATAACATGGGCTTAAGTTTGAATCCTTCAATTTTAATGGAAGTATTATAAAAAAACAGCAGCCCCATTAGAATGGCAGGATTTGCAAGAGCACCAGTGGCCCTATGCATACATGTCATTAGACTTGGTTCAGGTGGGTAGCTCTCAATTGTGTGAGCCAAAATTTGTTTTATTTTGGCTGTCCTCCAACTGAAATTGCCTCTGCTTCAATAGATTGTGGAATTCCTAATTTCTGCTTCTAAAATGTCGGCATGTATGCCTATTTGTTCTACCAAAAGATTCTGGGCCTGATTTAGTGTTTGAAGTATGGGTTACCCTATCACAAGTGGGACAAGTGCCAGAGGATATGTGATATTTCCAAATTTCGACATACCTGATCATTTCTAAGGAATTTTCTGGTTTCCACTCACAATCCTCTGGATTGCCACCCCCAGAATTACCAAAATTCTAAATTTCAATGAATGTGAAAAAATACTTGGTGGAGTAACCAGGCACTTTGAATCAGGCCCCTATTGTTCAACATTGAATAATTAGACATTAACGTTTAAATGTCCAGACATTGGCCCTCATTACAACCCTGGCGGTAAATCCCACTTTCCGCCATGCAGAAGAGAGCCAACATTCCGTTGCAGCAGCCGAATTCCGCTACAGGTATTACGACTCACAGGTCAGAATTCGCCACAATACAGGCACCCACACAAGTCAGCCACACCAAAGGTCAGTGATAAACTGGCGAAGCCAAAGCCTACACCGTCACACCAACAGGAATACATCCACAGTATCACGACCGACGAATCAACGTGGCGGTCTTTCAACCGCGGTAAACCATTGGCGGTACACACTGCTGCCATCAAAATACACACACACTACCAAAACACAACCACATTGGACAATTCAAAATACACACACCTGATACACATACACACACCACAGTCACACACCCAATCCAATATAAAGCACACACCCACATCACACACAAACCCTTACAACCAGAAATTTGAAAGAAGAACAGAGAGAGAGACTACCTAACAAAACACCAGCATCCACAGACACACAACACCATCACTCATACAATATCCACGCAGCTCAAACAACACACACCAACACATCCCCTAACACATCACAACAGACACCATCCCACACATCACCCACACCACATCATGGCACCCCAAAGACACCCCATGTTTTCAAAGGAGGAGCTCAGGGTCATGGTGGAGGAAATCGTCCAGGTTGAGCCACAGCTATTCAGGTCACAGGTGCAGCAGACATCAATTGCAAGGAAGATGGAGCTATGGTGCAGAATTGTCAACAGGGTTAATGCAGTGGGACAGTATCCAAGAACACGGGATGACATCAGGAAGAGGTGGAACGACCTATGGGGAAGGTTCTTTCCGTGGTATCCAGACACCAGATTGCTGTACAGAGGACTGGCGGTAGACCCCCACCTCCTTCCCCACAACTTACAACATGGGAGGAACAAGTCTTGGCAATTATGCATCCTGAGGGCCTGGCAGGAGGAGCAGGAGGACTGGACTCTGGTAAGGCAAATCTTTACTACTTTATCCCCCCTACCCCACCTGCATGCCATCACATACTCCCACCCTCACCCTCACACCCATCATCCCAACAACCCACAGACACCCCACTAACACAACCCACACATCCGAAAACCAAGCCCTGCATGTAACACCAATGCATGGACACCCATCACCAAAGCATGTCCAGTAGAGACTCTCACTCATGCCCCAAAATCACCAATCAAACAAGGGCCAAGCCAATAATGCAAGCACAGGAGTAGAAGGTAACTCACCCATTGCACAAGATGGCACACACACATACAATAACTATGCATTTACACCCCAACAGGACCCATACCCAACGTCACCGGACAGGAGGTGCCAGACATATCCAGTCCCCCTACAGAAGAGGCCCACAGCGACAACAGCAGCTCTGCTTGCCTGGATCAAGATGACAAGGCCGGCCCTTCAGGGACCTCGGGACAGTCGGTTCCCCTGACACAGTCACAAACCACCACTGAACCTCCCCCCTCAGGAAACAACACCAAAGCACCCACCCAGTGGGCCCATCCCTCTGTCCCCAGGACACGTCAATCAGCAGTGTGTCCACCACTACAGGGAACCCAGGCAACCCCACTAACACAAGATGATCAGGGACCTGGGGGCAGTGGCAGTGGGCACACGGTTCACGGGAGAGAGGCATAGGATAACAGGGAAGCTGGGAGGACTGCTGTGCGACAGGGGGAGGACAGGCCCAGGGAACTGACACTCCACGAGGCACTCTCGAACATTATGGGAGCTTACTACCATTCCCAGGAGACCATGGGCACGGTACTGGCCAAGTTTCAGGAGACCCAGCGGCTGCAGGAGGAACACTACCTGGGGATCAGGGAGGACTTGAAGTCCATCCACAACACCCTGGTCACCATAACAGGGGTGCTGGCAGACCTTCTTAACACCATGAGGGGCACAGTGGCACACCAACGGGCCCCTGACACTAGCCTGGACGATGAACAGCCCTCCACCTCCGCTGACGCTAGTGGACAGGAGGCACCGCCACAGGAACAACAGGACATCACCACCCTACCCCCTGCAGATGGAGAACCACCCCGCTAACGGTCCCTGAGATCCAGGAACAAGACAGAGAACATTGCCAAGACCCCCGCCAGGAAATAAGACCCCCTGTGTCACACTTCTGTCCCACTTTGACACCCTGTCCACCTGAAACTGCCATTGTTCCACTTCCTATGCCCCATTGGACAATGTACCTGTGAAACAAATAGACTGGACTCTGCCATGGACCTTCCTCCACCATCACCCCAGCCCATTTTACACCCCCTCCACTTATTTGCACACAAATAAACACACTTGAATCACAAAACAAGCTGGAGTCAGTCTGTGCTTCCACAAATGTGTAAGTGCAAAATCTCTGGAATATAGCAATGTCAATGTACTTGTTCACATACCAATGTAACACAGCTGTAGGCCAGCAGTAAACATAGCGCAGGGCACAAAGTGGGAGCCAGATCTGTGAAATGGAAAGCCAAAGTAACAAGTCAGGGTCCATACACTGAGTGAAAATGACAGACTTATGCTAGCTCCAACAATAGTATGAAATGTGGGAAGCAGTTACATCTTCTTACCTGTGTCTCACTGGAAGTATTGCATGATGATGTTGTTTCGGTTGTTGACATCTTCTTCTTCTGCCTTCTCTTCTTCACTGTCCACAGGCTCCACAGCTGCCACAGGACCACCATCTGGCCCATCCTCCTGCAGAAAAGGCACCTGCCATCGCAAAGCAAGGTTGTGCAGCATACAGCAGGCCACGATTATCTGGCACACCTTCTTCGGTGAGTAGAATAGGAAGCCACCTGTCAGATGGAGGCACCGGAATCTGTCCTTCAGGAGGCCGAAGGTGCATTCTATAATCCTCCTAGTCTGCCCATGTGCTCATTGTAGCATTCCTCTGCCCTTGTCCTGGGATTCCTCACTGGGGTCAGTAGTCATGACAGGTTGGGGTAACCAGAGTCATTTGCAAATGTCGAGGGCCAATTGTTAGACACACACTAACCCTTAGGGACAACCCCATTTCCAGACACCTATATCAACTGTGCAAGGGATGCTGCTATTCCTAAAAATGTAAGCGTCATGCACTGAGCCAGGATACTTGTTATTCACATGGGAGATGTACTGGTCTGCCAAACACACCTTCTGCACATTCATCGAATGGTAGCTTTTCCAGTTTCTGTACACCTGTTCATTCCTGCGTGGGGTGGAAAATGCCACATGTGTGCCATCAATTGCACCAATGATGTTGGGGATATGTCCCAGGGCATAGAAGTCACCTTTCGCTGTGGGCAAATCCTCCACCTGAGGGAAAACAATATAGCTGTGCATGTGTTTCAGCAGGGCAGATAACACTCTGGACAACACGCTAGAGAACATTGGCTGGGATATCTCTGATGCCATGGCTACTGTTGTTTGAAAAGACCCACTGGCCAGGAACAGGTACAGACAGAACCAACACTAGAGGGGGATTTCCTGTGGGATGGCAGATAGCACATTTCCAGGATTGTTGCACGATCAAGTCTGTATATGATTATGATGTGTCTCTCTTCCATTCTCAACAGGTCCATCAGGGGTCTGTACACCGGAGGATTCCAGCATCTCATCACCTGCCCCAGCAGACATGCCCTATGGAGGAGAACAGTGAGCAGAGGGTCATCCAACACCGAGGTATTACAATGTGTTATTTGCTAAAACTGTCTGTATTCCCGACCTAGATAGGTTGTGACGCAGTTTTTTTCCATCCCACGTGGCCCCTGAAATGACGTCTGCCTGACCTCTAAGGTGGGACAAAGGGAAATTAGGGAACTGCGCTGGTGTTACACACCATTGCGATGGGCGGTCGAAGACCGCAGCGCAATTCAGCATTGGTTAACATTGGGCCCTATGGGTCCCAGGAGCCAATGACGATGTACGCCAGCGGTGACGGTACGCACAACACCGCGGAAGTGACTGCCATTTTCTATCTGTTCCCTCACTTGATACCTGACCTTCAACAGGAGAGGACCTACACTGCAAATGCTGCTGTGACCTGTGTCTGAAAGCAACAATGGCTACAGTGTCTGGGGAAAGGGCCCCTGCCTTCACTTCGGAGGAGTTGGAAAAACTAGTGGATGGGGTCCTCCCCAGTACACGCAACTGTACAGTCCTCCAGACAAACAGGTGAGTACACTGTGAGCATGCTGCGTGGGCAATGCCTGTTTTGAGTGGTGTGGATGGAAGATACATGGGGGGCTGAGGCCTGCATGTGCGGATGGTGAGTGTATGTGCGTCAGGGCATGGGTGGGAACTGGTGGGCAATGAATATGACAGTCTGGACAGGTGAGTAATTTATTTTCCTCCTGTACCTTTCCTCTAGGTCAGTGCCCACCAGAAGAAGGGTATTTGGGGTGCCATCGCCAAGGAAGTCCAGACCCTGCGGGTCTACCACAGACGGAGCACCCACTGCCGTAAAAGATGGGAGTACCTCTGCCACTGGAGCAAGAAGAAGGTGGAGGCCCAGCTGGGGATTGCTTCCCAACGTGGAAGGGGTGCCCGTCGCACCATGAACCCTCCTGATGTCCCAGATCCTGGTGGTGGCCTGGCAGGAGTTGGATGGGCGCATGAGGGCATCACAACAGCCACAACGGGGTGAGTACACTCTTATTCAGCTGACTCAACGTGCATTATGAGGTGCCTGGGTGGGGGAGGCTGGCAGCGGGTTCCCCTAGGACAGGGCGGTCTGGGTAGGCAAAGTCCCTTGTTAGGCAGGCTCTGTGGCACCCCATCCCCACTAGTGGTAATAGCCATCTACACCTAGTCAGGATCCTGTGACTTCCAGGTGTGCAGCAATTGGGCTTAGGCCTTGTACCCCATGGGCATGTGAATTTGCCAGGAACTGTTAGTGCATCGCGTAGTGGAGAGGGCTGCCCCATGTGTGTTTTGTCCGCCAACGGTAGTGGTGTTGCTTTCACTGAACATGATTTTCTTCTGTCCCTCCCCTTTGTGTTTTGTCTCCCTGTTCTTGTGTGTAATAACATCATCTGGCTAAGGAGCAGTGGCACCGGAGCAGGAGTGAGCTGCAACCTACTTGGCCCTGCAGTGTGAAGCAACAGAGTCTGAAGCCACCCGTGGGATGGAGGGTGAGGGGAGCTCCCTGACGGGGACAGGAGCATACACCAGTGACAGCGACTCCTCCTCTGATGGGAGCTCCCTTGCGATGTGGGCACCTCTGTGCCCACCGCATCATCAGGTACAGCCACACCCCCCCTCACCAGCACCGCCCTCCCAGCAGCCCCTCAGCGTGTGTCCTGTGCCCGCTCACCCAGGAGGGTGGGCATCTCCTTCGCCCAAGGCACCTGAGCCCATGCCCCAGTCAGCCCTGCTGCCCTCAGTGAGGAGGCTATTGACCTCCTAAGATCCCTTACTGTTGGTCAATCTACCATTTTGAATGCCATACAGGGTGCTGAGAGGCATTTGCAACAAACAAATGCATACCTGGAGGGCATTCATTCTGGGCAGGTGGCCCAACAGAGAGCATTTCAGGCTCTGGCCTCAGCACTGATGACAGCCATTGTCCCTGTGTCCAGCCTCCCCCCTCCAACTTCCTCCACCCCGACCCAAACCCCTGTACCTCAGCCTAGCCCAAGTACACCATCAGACCAGCATGCACACTATTAAACACACAAGAGTGGACATGGCAAATATAAGCACCACACATCCCATAAGCACTCACACAAGCACCATCCCCATGCAGACACAACAACATCCACTGCCTCCACTGTGTCCCCCTCCTCCACTTCCTCCTCCTCCCTCACTGTCTCGTCTCCACTCACACCTGCATGCACTACATCCTCAGCCACTACCTCCATCACCAGCATGCCCATCTCAACACACCACTCACGTGCAATCACTACCCCACTTCCATGCACGCATCCCCTGTGTCCTCTCCCAGTGTGTCCATGAGCCCTCCTCCCAAAGTACACAAACGCAGGCACACACCCACTCAACAACCATCCACCTCACAACAGCCTCCGGCCCATGCACCTTAACCCAAATTCAGCAAATGTACACCTCCTACAACCACTATCTCTTCCTCCACTCCCAAACCCCCTCCATCTTCCCATCCTAGTGTTTCTAAAAATCTTTTCCTGGCAAACCTTCACCTCTTATCTTCACCTCCCCCCATCCTTCCCCTAGGGCCAGGCTTTCCAGGACCCAGCCCAGCACGTCGGCCACCAAATCCCCAGGCACAGTGGTGCCAGCAACTGCAGAGTCATCAACTGCGCCACCCATCAGGGCTGCCATTGTGCCACGTAGCGAGGGCAAGGACATTCCGCCACCTGCCAAGGTGAAGGAGGTGCCCACATTCCAGAGGGAGAAGCTGCACCTACCAGCCACAAAGGGCTCCGCCAAAACAAAACGGGACAGTGGCAAGACACCTGCGGCACCATCAAAGGTGTGGAAGGGACAAAAGCAGAAGAGCAGGTCAAGACAGGGCACGGTGGCACCAACTGAGGGACTAGTGTCACTCCTTCTGTCCATGACACCACCAACCTGTACGGCGGCGAACACTGCAACCTGCCCCACAACCAGCACCGCCCCCTGCATCACCACCTGCACCGCCACCATCACCACCACCTGCACAGCCACCGGCACGTCTGCAGCTTCAGCAACAGTCCCCAGCATCTTCCCCAGTGGGCAGCCATCTGAGGCTGCAGGAGATGTCCTGCTGTGTCCATCAAGAGGTGCTGACCCATGCACCACCGCCAGCACTGCCGTCACAGACACAGCCGCAAGCACCGCCACCAGCCCCGCGACGTGCTTAGATAGTGGCACCACCACTGACATGGCTACCATCCCCAGTGGTCAGTTGTCCGAGGCTGGAGGAAACTTCCTGGACCCTGCCCAGCTTCCATGAGGCATGACTTCCATCACTGTTTGCACCTGCAGGTGGAAGGCGAAGCCGCAGCAGTTTGGGGTATGTCTCTGCCTCCATGGCTTATCATGCTACCTGTTCCTAGGGAATCTCGTGGCACACACACCCAGGTGAGAGAAAGGGACCGGCCACACTGCATGTGGAGCACTCTGGGCACCATGCCCCCTCCAGAACCAGTGGAGATTGACATCCACCACCTCAGTCCTTGGGAGGATGAAGCACTCTGGGCACCAGCCCCCCTCCAGAACCAGTGGAGGTTGACATCCACTACCTCAGTCCTTGGCAGGATGAAGCACTCTGGGCACCAGGCCCCCTCCAGAACCAGAGGAGACTGCTATCCACTTGAGAGACTGTGGCTTTGCACTCCCCAGGATAAAGCAGTGGGCAAACCAGCCACTTTAAAGACGTGAAAGACTGTGGCTTTGCACTCCCCAGGATAAAGCAGTGGGCAATCCTGCCACTTGAAAGACTTGATAGACTGTGGCTTTGCATTCCCCAGGATAAAGCAGTGGGCAAACCACCCACTGTAAAGACTTGAGAGACTGTGGCTTTGCACTCCCCAGGAGAAAGCAGTGGGCAAACCACCCACTGTAAAGACTTGAGAGACTGTGGCTTTGCACTCCCCAGGATAAAGCAGTGGGCAAACGAGACACTGTAAAGACTTGAGAGATTGTGGCTTTGCACTCCCCAGGATACAGCAATGGGCATGGATCCCCCTCATGCAGCAGTTGCGTTGTGCGTTCATCCGACTGAGGTGCCCCCCTTCCCTTCTCCCTGAGGTGCATGTTTATTTTCGATCAGATGCCCCAGCCGTGTTCTCTCCGTTTCGAGTCAGGTATCTTGTGTGGGCTTTGACCATGCATTTTGGGACCACTGGTCCACAGACAATGATTGGTACACTATCTGGACTTATGTAGTTGGTGTACATATTTGTATATACTGAATTTTGAACTTTCACTATCAGATTTTTCATGATTACAATTGTTACAATCGTTTCCTTTTGTCCTTGCATTCTTTCAGGGGGTGGGGGGTGTATATGTGATGTTGCTACATGTAGTTGTGTGTATGTTGTTGTGGGTGAGGGAGGGGGTGGGGGTATTGCGTGTTGCGTGTGTGTGTCACTCTCTTTTCCCTGCCCCCTCGCCTATGTTGTAGGTGCAGTACTCACCATAGTCGTCGACGGCATCTGTCCTGCTCCTGATAGAGCAGGAGGAAGACCAGCATTGGTAACACCTGTAGTTCGGGCTCCATGGCGTCCTGGTTCCTCGTTGGGTGTCGAGAGGTGAGTGGTTTCCCTTCTGTGTACTGTTTCCGCCGTGTTTCCGAGAGCGTTGGTTCCCCCCCCGGAAAAGGTGACGGATAGGCCTGTTGTGAAACGGTGGGCAGTACTTTGGCCTGTCTGTTGACAGTTACTGCTGCGGTCTTTGTTTCTATCGCTGTGGCGGTCAGAGTATTAAAGTGGCTGTCTATGCTGGCGGTTTCCGCCATGGTTGTGATTCCATTTTTTTTCCGCCGGCCTGTTGGCTGTCTTACAGCTGCTTTAACACCGACTGCCAGGGTTGTAATGAGGGCCATTGTCTCTATTGTCAAAAGATGAAAAATATTGACTCACATTTGCATATAAAGAGCTCACTCTTATAAATGTTAGTAATTTACATTTGCCAATTATAGTTTATCACACAATCTCCTTTGTCATTCTTTAATACTCCATGTGAGGTTTGAACCCTGGTTCATGTTAAAGTGACTGCTCTTACAGTCTTCTTCTTTCTTCCTGAGCTATTGTCGAGTTTTCTTTATTATCTTTATGTTCCTCTGCCTGCCCTATCTCAACTGATGATCATCCATGTACACAAAGAGCCCTTAACTATAAACTTTGCATGTTTGAAGGGCCATTTTGATCATCCTCACCCCATGATATAGTTTAATATTTCTATTTTGTTCTTCGTCACTTTTTATATAGGTAGAGTAACAAAATGTCTGCTGCTATTCAAACTGGCTAATATGTTGCATGACGATGGAGTTATAAAGCTGGGTGGGCACTTCCTGAACAGAATATATGAGTTCCTTCTGGCACACATCTGAAGTGCTTCCTGAGAACAATATATGAGGTTCTTTTGCCTTACATCTGCAGGGCTACATTATTGGCTACCAGCCACACATTTTCCAATCACGAAAAGTTGTGTTTGGTCATAGAGCTCTGTACGTTTGTCACATGTCTTGTCCTCTACTAATCTTCAAAAATCTGTGCTAACTCACTTTATGAGAATAACGTCTCATGTGTGTAACAGTGCCTATTGGTTTCCATCTGATTGAACTCGTTGTAGGGCCTTTGCTGCTCATCACATCCTGAGATGGTAAAGGCTTGTATGAGGAAGAGGGAAAAAGTGTCTGTGCAAAAAAAAAAATGATGATATTTCTTACTTAACTTTGTCCTACTCTTCTAGATTCTAGGTAGAGTCCTTCATTAATATCAAAGGAGGTTTCTTTAGAGAAACCACATCCTATTTTCATCACCCTGGGGAGGAGTTAATAATACATAAACAAACAATAGTAATAGGGAGATAGAACATTATCCTTTTTTAAATACTCTTTTTAGAGTATGTATCTCTTGAGGTAGTTTCCTCTTGGGTGATAAGGGAAGAGAAAAAAAAGTTGCAATCTATGACTGAATACTTAGAGTTTAAATATCCAAACAAATTGTGAAAGCAAGACAGTCTAAAGCATACTTTCATTTCGTCATTATGTCTACTCTTAAAAACAATTGCCTATACTTCTGATTATAATATCTATGCTACTGTAGGTAAAAATGCAAGCATATGGGGGAGGTGTAAGGGGATTTGATGAGTCCACAGGAGTAGACACAGGCATTGAGATAAGAGAAGATGAGAAATTGGAAGATTTTGTACTCCAATGTAACTCAGTAGTAAAGGGGAGTGAACCTCACCCAGGTGTGATAAGTAATGGTTCTATATGTGTATGCAGTGATAAAAGGAAAGAACAGTGAAAGCCAAAAGCTAATAAAATGTCACAATAGGAGCTGCAGTTTGCAAAACGTTGTGCTTGTTTTTATTTATTGTTCTGAGATACTGTGATATGCTGTGCCACTGCTCACTGAATACTTCAGTCAGACCACATCTTCACTAGAACTCTTTTCTATGCCTTCTTTAAAAATATCTGTTCAGATATCTTTGATGTTTTCTTAAGCAACAAAGGCACTCACACAGGTCATTTACCAGAACATAACACAATATACATCATTATTAACAAATATCTTTTATAAGAATTGAAGGAAATGCAACAATGGAGTGATAGAATAATTAATGAAAAGCAAGCTTCACATGGAGATAGTGGGCTGTCATCTATTTTCAGTTCATGAATACACCAGAAAGAAAATGCATTGAGTGAAAGATAATAGTTGTATCACCCTGTAAATTAGACAGACAGCTGGAGGAAAACAGTGTATTTGTTGTTTCACACCAATGTCAATTCACGGAGAAAGACGTTGAATTTTGACAAGAGATGTAAGTGAGAGTTTGCAATAAATGTGCCATACTTTGACATAAATAGTAGTGCTAAATGCATGCATATATTTTTATTCTGTCAGTTTGCTAACTTTAGTTTATTAGTCACATTTAGACTTACGAAAATAGTTTAGCAATACATGCATATACTCATTTTACAAGACAAATACAAGGAATAAGAAACAGTTAAAGTATCTATCTATCTATCTATCTATCTATCTATCTATCTATCTATCTATCTATCTATCTATCTATCTATCTATCTATCTATACGCCCTAAGAAAAAAGTTCAAGTTATGCTATACTTAGGTAATGAAATGTGATTAACACTCACATTAAAGGCAGTGAAATGCACAAGTTAAACTATGCAGAACTAACTGTAACTCGCGTTCCTGTCATGCACTGCTTAGGAACTTACATTTTACGTCACTCATAAGATGTTAAATGCCATCATTGATGACATCATGTAAAACACTTTAGTCATATACAGCATAGAGTTCTGATGTGTACTTTATGCATGTTGAGAATTATATATTGCAATGTTTGCAAACTGGTAAAATTTTAGGTCCAAGTAGTATTTCATGTTAAACAAGGTAACAGCTGAGCACACATAATGTTGGTTACAGAGACATGTTTCAAGTAGATTGTGGTTAATGACCAAGCCTGTTGCAAATAAAATCAGTGAGAAAACCCAAAGCTTTTTTTGACAATAGATTAACCACTGGTGCATTTCTGGGCATGTGCCCATGTTAAATCTTTACAATACAATGCTATAAAGAAATCATAAGTAACAAACAGGTTTATGAGGTGTGGATGTTTATTGGCAGAAGTTAATATTTTGAGGCAATGCAGAATACTGAATAACGTAGAATGTAGCATGGCCCACTGTGAGGTGGTTTAATTCACATCAAGTTCTATGCATGGCTATAAGGCTGTGTGCCATTGTGGTAACCTCAGAAATGTGTGTATAGTATCTTACCAAACTACAGAAAATAGTCTATTGAGCCTGTAAAAATCAACCAACAAAATCCACCCCTGATAAACCCCTTAAATAAAACACAAACGTACAACCTATGCTTCCTTTCCCCAACACAATGGACTGACTAAACCCATCAGCCTGGATCGAGAAAAAAACCCTACTAAAATTGGGATGTGGATATGCAAAAAAATATTGTTCTAAACTTAATAGCTCATTTGTTATTTCTTCCTTGCACCGTGTTATGTTTTTTAGCCCCTCCAGAACATATGAGGGTGTTGAAAAAGGGTGCTACAGCTGGTTGCTGTTAGGAGGGAAGTGTGCTGTGAATCTGCTGGCTTCGGTTGTTCCTTACCAATGGTTGCTATGATCCATGAGATTCCCCATCTGCTGCTGCCTCTTCCACCACCTTCAAGTCCCTCAGGTGTTATAAGATCATTGCAGTGATCGCTATCTTTTCCAAGTTGCAGCCAATTTATAGATTTCCTTCTAGACTGATGGGGTGCTGCCTCAGCTCTTTGGTCTTAAGTGGCTGAAGAAGGTTGTTCTAAGGGGAGAGCAGTAAAATCTACACTGAATTGTAGAACCTTTTGTAAGCACATGTGTTTTATAGTCACTGAGTAGTGTGCATTTTTTAAATGAAGGCCTCTGGAATTTTAAAATTCTACATCTGTTACCTTTTTTTTATAAATAATTTCTAGTTACCTCACTTGCCATAAATTAATCAGCAATCACCTCTGTAAAAAAAAAAAATGGGACTAGCTCAAGCAGATTAAAAAAGATTCAAAAGAGTGCCACTCATGAGTGATACACAGTAGCAGACCTTTTTCAAAAGTCAAGTATGTGGTCACCTTTTGGTTAATGCTGTATTCAATTTTGTCTCAATTTTATGAAATCAAAAAGCCCAGACACCATTTGTTAAAATAACCAAAATGCGTATTTATTATGCAACTATAAACGTAGTGTATTATGAATTGCATTCCATTATTTATTGATGAACTCAATTGATATTAATAACCCACTGCAATATCAATGTATATGAAGCTTGAGGTGTATAGAAGGGATACAAAACAGAGGTGCATACTATCACCCATCCAACTTGTGTTTTGTAAGAAGCCCTATGGAACAATAAGCTCCAAAAAGGAACAGACGTGGCTGGGTACAAGAATTTTATATTTTTTTAGAAAAAATATATACTATGGTATGGAAAGTATACTGGGAAGAGAATATATTGCATGTTGGAGGAAGTGGAAAGGCAGTGTGGAAAATCATCTTTAGATTAACTGTGAAGATCAACATATCATCTGTCTGTGTGTGACTACAAAGGGCAGCAGAAAGGTTGCCCAGCCTACCTGTACAACTGGCATGTGCTTCTTTAAGGGTATATAATTGCACATTTACCATTTGGTACCAATTCTCAAACAACACAACATGCTAAATGTGCTGCAGAAATCTGTATTTCAATTTTGTAAAAGCAATTGACATTGTACTAGATAGACACATCTGGGAGGAAGAGGTACAGGGTGAGAATAAACACACCACATCTGTTCACAAATGAGAAGCCACATTTCAAAGAGCTACTAGAGCACACTGTACCAACAAACAGACTGGAAAATGTATTTATATGTCCTGAAAAGGGAACCTCCCAAAGTCTTAGGCTGGCTAAAATAGGAAATGTTGACAATGTCACCAGAAGAAATGTGAATTAAAGTCTCCTCATTTGGGGATTCCCTATCTGGCACAGATATACTTTCTACAGAACAACTGCAGAATGTTTCTGTTCAGAAAGCCAAAGACCTTTAGAGATTAGGAGATTTGTATGTTAACTTAAAAACTGTGACTTTTCTTTTGAGGTTATGATGAATTTAGGGCCTCATATACAAGGCCTGTCTGTCCTCTCCTCCTGCGCTGAAGCCCAAATTGCTGCAATGCACCAACGCAGGCACCCTTGCACCATGGTACAAGGATGCCTGCATTGCGGGGATGATTGTTTTTCACCTTCCCGCACAAAAACAATCATAAGAGGTGTTTTCTTCTTTCTATTTGGGCTGCATCTGCAGGAAAAAAATTGGAGAATTGAAGATATTTCTCCCCATTAAGTAATTCATACGCCACCCCTGAGGTGGCTTAGCAATCAGACTCATTCCCAAACATGTAAAAAATGTGGAAATGCCTTAGATTTAGTCAGAACCTAGTTACCATAGGAAATTGATTTTTGGCTGTTAATAACTTTGGTACTGTTTAATGAGTCTTCACAAAACTTAATTTAAAAAAGTTCATCCATCTCAACTGCCCTTAAAATTTCAATAATAAAACCAAAATGGCTGAACGGATAACACCAAATTTGTCACAAAGTTAGATCTTTACCCAGAAAGGGTACTTTTTGTGTTTTGGTATAAATCATTTCAATAGTTTTTTGAGATATTAATGTTCCAATTTTACAGATTTCTGGATGGTTGGATATGAAGGAGTCACAAGGCAATCCGACAGGCACCCAACTTCAAAGCAATCTGATTGGCCAAGGGGGCTTTTTTCCCCACCAGTAGCATCAGTCCTGAGTTCTGACTGGCTGGCTGCCACATGAATACAAATGTTTTTGCCTCCATTATAGGACACTGGGACTTGGTCCTCTTGTCCTGAAAATGAAGAACAAAGTTTACAGTGATAGGGTAGGTATACTCTGACTGACAAATCATGTGGGGGACAGGGGGTATCCCTCTGGGCCAATTTTCAACAAAATAATTCCTATGGAACTTTCAAGAGAGACAGCATGACACCTTTTCTCCTGCAAGAGTCCTGCAGGATACAAAAGTAATTTGTGTTAATTTTGGACTTGGGGTTCTTTATAGCACTAAAACACCAGCACCAAAACACCATTTACCACAATAACAGATGCTTGTTTTTTGATCGTTCAAGTTGTTTCCGTGCTCCTGCAGTATAATTTTGTGGCATAATTACACAACATGACTTGATTGTATAATTCAGCAAATTTTGCGCAACAGGATAATCTGAAATGTAATAAATAACACAGGTGTACTGTAAATGTTTGCTGGTTCTAGATATCACCTTACTCATTATATATATGTTTTTCTCAGGAAAAAATCGATATTGTTATTGTACTTTCCTGCAGTACAAAATCAACTTCAAAATTAACTTCAAGGAGCAGCAATCTCAGACTTATCCAATACAGCTAAACACAAAGGCAAAGTGTAAATGCAAAAGTTCTGCACAAATGAACTGTGATATTCCAACCCCACTTGCTATTGATGCTGATACCAAAGGGCAGACTTTGGGCCCATTTACATTTTACCAGACAGAGTAGTCTGCCAAAAACATGGTGCTATGGGGTGTGGCCTGGGCGGTCTGCAGCACCTGCCAGTGTTGGGGCCGGCTGCTCAGAGCCTGAGATGGCGAACATGGAAGTAGTGAGACCAGAGCAAGAATCATGATAGCCTGAGTGACCCTGCTCCTGGGCCACCACATGCCCATTGCTGGATATGAAGGCCACTCCTCACCACTGGGGAGGTGCCATGGGGTGCCTATGAAGTGTGGGGAAGATTCAGCCTATGTGCCCCCAGAGGGGGAGCTGGAGCCCTCAAGGGTGGAGCTGTTGGTGGTTATCCAAGGCTCCCGAACGGCACTCAAACAAGAAATAGAAACTGTTTTGATTGATGTTAATTTGCTTACAGTGGATCTGAGGAAGGAGGAGGCTGGCAGGGTAACCACAGCCGGGAGTAAGATAGTTGCCTTCGAAAGGAAGGTTTCTACCCGCAAGTGGCAGATGGCTAAACTCGGTCACCAGTGAGCTGGAGCATACAGTGGAAGAGGCAGAGGGAGACAGTTGGCACAGCAACATCCAAGTGTTGGGGTCTCCAGACAGGGTGGAGTGGGCCTTGGCAGAGACCTTCCGACAGAACTGGGTGAGGAGACGGATTCAGACATGAGGCTTGTTGGAGCACTTTGTTGTGGAAAGGGTAAACAGGGCGTTGGTGCCCCCTCTGCTACTGTGTGCCCGTCTGAGGGCCATCATCACCAGGATCCTAATTTTTCGAGACAGAGATTGTATATTGAGAGCTGCTAGGGAGCACACTGCCCCTCTGTTTGCGAACTGCAAAATTGCCGCCTACCTGTACTACACTAGGAAAGTGCGGGAACCGCAAAAAAACTTTCTGGCTGTCAAGCAGAGACTGTGTGCCCTGCAACTGAAATACATGCTCTTTTACCCCTCAAAACTGAAAATCATCCTGCAGGGAAGGAACACTTCTTTGAGTATACAGAAGAGGTCTGGGAGTGGCTGAAGATCTGGTAAAACACAGCTTTGCTTCGTCCTGGAGGTGGACATAGGAGGGTCCTGGGACGGGCCCTGGGGCTGATCTGGGCATGACTGTTCCCCATGGATGTTGGTCCCTCGGGCACCCATTGAGTGATGATCCAGGAGGACAGCACCATGCATGTGCAAGGAGAAGTAAACTCAGAGGGGCTTGTGGGGAGCTGTTGCCCTTCCTCTTGGCTGGGCAGGAGACAGGTTCACAAAGTCCTGTTGTGGAATGTGTGCCAGATATGTTAGACCCTGCAGCAATGCTAACTTGATCCTATTGAGTACCTCAAGCCCCTATTTGGTGCTATGCTGAGCCTTTGGTTTGCAGGCGAAGTGATGCACTAAGGTTTGACATGATTTGAGGGATGATGGCTGGCTGCTCATAGAAAGTTTTTAAATGTATTGGTTGTATGTGCCAGATGCTGCTGGAGGTGGGGCTCTGTCTTTGGGTTTGGACCCAGGAGCTCCTGGGGTGGGAGCGATACTTAGCTGCTTATGGAGGGATGGAGACCGGGGGCATCCTTACGTGACCCAGGTACCCTGGATGTAGTAAGTGATAGGGTAAGAAGATGGGGTAATGAGGCCTGTTCCAGTTGGATGGGGAGGGATGAAGTATTGGTCCTGGCACTTGAATTGGGTGAGCATATGTAGACATTAGTTTGCGCTACGTTTGTCCATGGGTGTGGTGTTATCTGTTCAATATTATAAGTTGTTCATTATGTTCAAGCAGTGGGGGCTGTCACAGTGCAGTGGGTTGTGGGAACTGTGCGCTCCTGAATGAAGATGATAGGGTGACTTTTGGTTGCAGATGTGGAATTTCCAAGAGATAGGATCATATACGAAAAGGTATTGCATGTTCTTCTTAAAATGTCAAAATGTTAGTATAGCCAGCTTGGGGGGACTCATTTGGAGGATGCCAGAGCTGAGTGTTTGGCACAGAAGTGAAAATGTCAACTCTTCCATGCCTCCTACTCTACATGAGGTAGGGAAGTGCTGTTTTGGGTGACCTTGGTCCGTTACATATGCTGAGGCTGACGTAAAGGGTAGGTTGTTTTGCTACAGGGTAAACTGGAGGGCAGTGTTCATGCACCATAAACGTGGATGACCCTCACTTTTTTATGTGATACAAGATTTGGACACCTGGACATGCCACTGTTCTGGCTGGGTGATTTCAACTGTGTTACGAGCCAGTAACTTGACAGACTGCCACACAGAGAGGGAACCAAGGCCCGTATGACTGGGTCCTTTAGGGAGGTGATAGACAATTTGGTTCTTCACAACATGTGTTGAACACTTCACCCAATGAAGCGGGTGTGCATATGTCACTCCCCAACACATAATACCCTTAATAGGGTGGACAGGATACTGAGGGGGCTCACTATAGCAGAATGCATGCCTACTCACATTTAATCAGATTTTTGTCTGATCACTACCCTCGCTGCTGCACATTACGAAGGGGAGGCACTGTGAAGCAGAGAGCCACATGCAGATTTTCAGAAGAGGTCTTGATGGACATGGTAGGGAGGGAATCAGTGTTACAGGCATTGGCCAATTACATTGAGTTTAATTGGAGGTTAATTGGAGTAGGTGGCCATGAAGGTGATGCGGGTGGGACGTGCCTGAAGCTGACATGCAGAGTACGGCGCCAGCTGCAGGTGGATCTACCAGCAGTAGAGACAGGATTGACTGTGCTGCAGGAGAAGGCTGCAGGAGAGGGACTTGAACTGAGAAGCAAGAAATCTGATGTCCGTCGGTGCAAAGCTGATACATGGAACCGGCTGGACAAGTACACTCTGTGGCAATACAGACAGTGGCTGCATAGAGAAGAAGATAAATCTGGCAGACTGTTGGCCTGGGTCCTACATAGAGAGATTGTGGTACTCCAAATTACACTCTTGGTGATTCCCAGGGGCAGGATGGTAACTTCGAAAGCAGAGATTGCATCCGCCTTTTGGGGATACTTGTAGAAGGTGTATAGTGCAGGCTCATGGGTCCCCTAGGAGCAATATCAGTCATTCATTGAGTACCTGGAGCTCCCTAGCATTGGGGCGGTGGCAGCAGAAGAACTGGACTCTGCACTCAGCCAAGAAGAACTGCATGGGGCGTTTGCGCATGCTACTAAGATCTAAATCTCTTGGAGGGGATGGGTTCCCAGTAGAGTTTTACTAGGAGTTTTTGTTTACTCTTGCGGCATTGGTGGGGATGCCTGCCCTACATTGACAGGAACACTGCTGCTATTTGGGCAATATGGTAGTGCTCTTCCAGGAAAAGCAACCATGCTTTAATTTAGATAGGATAACTGACTTACTGCATATGTCAGTTATCTTCTTGAAAACACTAACACTGTCACAACCACTGTCACTTATCGGCAGGATAGTTATTCCCAAAATGGTGCTCCTGCTGCACTGCTTATATGCCATACAGAATTCCGTCTGTGTGCTACCCTCCAGGGTGTTCAGTAAATTGGACTTCATACTTAGCTTACTTATCTGGGCTGGCAAGCATAGCAGGGTGGCCTTAGCCCCCCTGACAGGGCAATATGACGTGGGGAATTGGAGGTGCAGAGTCTTGGATTCTATTATGATGCTGCAGAGATGCAACACACAGTCCACTGGTTACAGAGATAGGTGGGAAAAGCTGTTAGACCTGACAACTTCAGGGTGGTCTTCCCTCATACTCTTTGCCTGCTTGCCTGGAAATTAAGCTGAACTTGTTTTTGTCTGTCTTAGGACTCCGTATTTTACCACTGCTAACCAGTGCTAAAGAGCTTGTTTTCTCTCTCCAAGACATTATTTGGTTGGTATCTACCTAACTGATATATTTAATTTACTTGTAATTCCCTAGAAACATGCAGTGCATGTGCCCAGGGCCTGTAAATTAAATGCTATTAGTGGTCCTGCAGCACTGCTTGTTCCACCCACTTACATAGCACTTTAAAACGTGCCCCAGGCCTGCCATTGTAGATTGAATGCACTGCAAAGTTGACTTGCCATTTAAAACCCATTGGCCAGCCTTAAGCTCCTCTTTTATTACATATAAGTCACCCTTGAGATAGACCCTTGGTACCCCATAGGGCAGGGGGTGGTGTACTTGAAAGTAAGGACATCTACTTTTAAGTTTTACATGTCCTTGTAGTGAAAAACTCCCAAATTCATTTTTCACTACTGTGAGTCCTACACCTGTCACAGGCTAACATTGGGCATTCTTTGTTACATTTAATATGCTGTAATTCCTGATTGAGATGAGGCAGATCTGTTCTAGCTCCTCTGTGAATGTAATGAAAAATTCTCAATAATGGCAAAGTCAGATTTATTGTTACAAGTTTGAAAATGGCACTTTAAAAAAGATGGCATTTTCCCTTTCTTAGCCCTGTGTGCCTGAAGCCTATCTCCAATACATGTCTGGGTGGATGACAGCTAGGCCTTGTGCATTCCCTCTAGACAGCCACACACACTAGTAGCTTAGATGTAATCTGATGGGCCAACCACATCCTGATTGGCCATCCTGGGCAGGATGGGAGGGTGGAGCTGGCCACAGCTTCAAATGTACACCTGGCCACAGCTTCAAATGTACACCTGAATAGGATGTGTCCTGATTGGACCCATCTCACTTGAACCAAACACCCAGAGTTACTCTAAGGACCAGGTAACTGGTCTCCTGTTTTCTGAAGTCTCAGGGACATAAAATACTTCAAACTCACCAGCCATCTGTGATTCTTGCCCTACCAAGTGGTGCCAATCCAGTCCCTAGGCCCTTGGGAGTGGCTATGAAGTGCTGCACCAACACAAATCCATGCATTTGGCCATTAAGCCGCTCAGTGCAGGCGCATCTCCATCGATGCTGACACATTGCCTCTGCTGTCAAGATGGAGTGCATGGCGTTGCAGATGTCACAGTACATCACTTCAATCTCCGACACATCTCTGAGTTTGAGAGGCTTGCAGCTGGAGCATCACCTTCATTTTAAGATTAAAACGCATTGCCTCCCCTGCTCCTCGTATCTCCCTCGACACTGATGCAAGCAAGGTTCTTTGCAAAGGGCCAAGGATAATCTCTAAATCCGACCCATACTCCATCACGGTAGGCCTGAACTTTTGGATTTGACTTGGTCTCTCTCGACCAGATAGTACCAGTTGGCACTTTATGATTTTAAGCAATGCAATTCAGTTTTTTTCTTTACAAAATTCTTAACTCTGGTTCTACTTATTGGATTTCTGTTGTTTTGGTCTTGTTTTGTTCACTAAATTATGCTCTACATTTCTAACCAAGTGTGGTGTTTCCACGGTTTTACTGTTTGAAGTGTTGCACAAATGCTTAACACTTTGGTGGTCATTACAACCCTGGTGATCGGTGTTAAAGCGGCGGTAAGACAGCCAACAGGCCAGCGGTAAAAAAATTGCAATTACGACCGTGGCGGAAACCGCCAACAAAGACAGCCACTTTAACACTCCGACCGCCACGGCGGTACAGACAAACAGCTTGGCGGTCACCGCCAACAGACAGGCGGAAGACAAAGTAACGCCCACAGTATCACAACCTACAAATCCGCCACCTTTTCCAGTGCGGATTCACTGTGGATAAAAGCACAGCGGAAACAGGATTTAGAAGGGAAAACACTCACCTCTACACACCCCATGAGGAACCAGGACACCATGGAGCCGGAACTCCAAATTCTCCCTGCGATAGTCTTCCTGCTCCTCTACCAGGAGCACGAACGCCGGCGGCGAAGACACGGTGACTACTGCACCTACAACACAGGGGAGGGGGAAGGGAATAAACAGGGACACACACACGCAACACCCCCACCCTCACCCACTACAACACACACACTAATGCATATTTAGACATGATAGTTACACCCCCCAACTCCCCCGGAAGAATGCAAAGACAAAAGAGAATGAGTGTAACCATTGTAATATATTAAAATTAAGTAGGCAAAAATATATATATACACCATAAACAAAATATACACCAAGCTTAGTAGTCCAGGTAGTGGTCCAATGAAGTCCGTGGAACACTGGGCCCACATGGTATGGGCGAGGTTCACACAAGATCCCCGACCATGACGGAGAGAACATTACAGGGGCATCAGAGAGCAAGAAAACAGGCACCTCAGGGGGAGAGTAAGGGGGGCACCTCAGCCGGTTGAGTGCACGACACCAAATCCACGAGAGAGCCACATGCCCACTGTACCATCCTGGGGAGTGCAAAGCCACAGTCTCTCAAGTCTCTACAGTGGGTGGGTTGCCCATTGTTACATCCTGGGGAGTGCAAAGCCGCAGTCTCTCAAGTCTATACAGTGGGTGGGTTGCCCACTGTTCAATCCTGGGGGGTGCAAAGCCACAGTCTCTCAAGTCTATACAGTGGGTGGGTTGCCCACTGTTCCATCCTGGGGAGTGCAAAGCCACAGTCTCTCAAGTCTCTCCAGTGGGTGGGTTGCCCACTGTTCAATCCTGGGGAGTGCAAAGCCACAGTCTCTCAAGTCTCTACAGTGGGTGGGTTGTCCACTGTTAAATCCTGGGGAGTGCAAAGCCACAGTCTCTCAAGTCTCAACAGTGGGTGGGTTGCCCACTGTTCCATCCTGGGGAGTACAAAGCCACAGTCTCTCAAGTCTCTACAGTGGGTGGGTTGCCCACTGTTCGATCCTGGGGAGTGCAAAGCCACAGTCTCTCAAGTGGATGTATCTATCCACTGGTTCTGGAGGGGGCTCTGTGCCCAGAGTGCTTCATCCTGCTAAGGACAGAGGTAGTGGATGTATCTCTCCACTGGTTCTGGAGGGGGCATGGTGCCCAGACTGCTTCATCCTGCTAAGGACAGAGGTAGTGGATGTATCTCTCAACTGGTTCTGGAGGGGGCATGGTGCCCAGAGTGCTTTATCCTGCTAAGGACAGAGGTAGTGGATGACAGTCTCCACTGGTTCTTGAGGGGGCTCTGTGCCCAGAGTGCTTCATCCTGCTAAGGACAGAGGTAGTGGATGTATCTCTCCACTGGTTCTGGTGGGGGCCTCGTGCCCAGAGTGCTTCATCCTGCTAAGGACAGAGGTAGTGGATGTATCTCTCCACTGGTTCTGGAGGGGGCATGGTGCCCAGAGTGCTTCATCCTGCTCGTGACGGACTCAGTAGCGTCAGTGCCCTTGGCGCTCATGGGCCAGCGGTGCTTGAGGCGGCGGTGCCCTGTTCAGCGGTGCTTGAGGCGGCAGGCTCTTTTGCAGTGACTCAGCTGCTGGCGGTCCTCTCTGTCCCAGCGGGGCTTGTGCTGGTGGTCCTCTCTGTCCCAGCAGGGCTTGTGCTGGCGGTCCTCTCTAGCCCAGCGGGGCTTGTGCTGGCAGTCCTCTCTGTCCCAGCGGGGCTTGTGCTGGCGGTCCTCTCTGTCCCAGCGGGGCTTGTGCTGGCGGTCCTCTATAGCCCAGCGGGGCTTGTGCTGGCGGTCCTCTGTAGCCCACCGGGGCTTGTGCTGGGGGTCCTCTCTGTCCCAGCGGGGCTAGTGCTGGCGGTCCTCTCTGTCCCAGCAGGGCTTGTGCTCGCGGTCCTCTCTAGACCAGCGGGGCTTGTGCTGGCGGTCCTCTCTGTCCCAGCGGGGATGATGGCGGTGGCCTCCTGGGATGATGGCGGTGGCCTCCTGGCCAGCGGGGATGATGGCTGTGGCCTCCAGGGCAGCGGGGATGATGGTGGTCTCCTCCGCCGTGCTGCTCTTCCCAGACTTTCCTCGTTTATTGTGGCCCTTCTCCACCTTGGAAGGTGTCACAGCTGACTCCACACTCCCACCGGGACCCCTGGGAGCGGCTTTGGTGGTTGGAGTCTTCCCCCTCTCCCGCGGGGCACTGGCCAACTTTTGATGCTTCACGGATGGGGGACTGTCCGTGCTGTGGCTCCGTGCCACACTGGCTGCCCTGGTGGCCAGTGCACTCCAGATTCTGGTGACTACAGGCACCACTGGTCCCGGAGATGTTGTGTCTGAGGTGGTAGTTCGGGACCTAGGAGACGGACGGGGTGGGGGAGGTGTGGGAAAGAGGTCAAGGTTGGACAGGAAAAGTTTTTAGGAGACACTGGGACCGGTAGCTGGAGGGGGTTTGGGAGTGGAGGAAGAGGTTATGGTTGTAGGAGGTGTTTGTTTGCTGACTTTGGGTGAAGGTGCATGGGCTGCAGGCTGTCGTGAGGTGGATGGCTGTTGGGTGAGTGTGTGCCTGCGTTTGTGTATCTTGGGAGGTGGTGTCACAGACACACTGGGAGAGGACACAGGGGACGTGTGAATGGTAGTAGGGGTGGTGACTGCACGTGAGTGGGGTGTGGTGGTGGGTGTGCTAGTGATGGCAGTAGTGGCTGTAGATGTAGTGCATGCAGGTGTGAGTGTAGATGAGACTGGGAGGGAGGAGGGAGATGAGGAGGAGGGGGACACAGTGGACGCAGTGGATGTTGGTGTGTCTGCATGTGTCTGATGCTTGTGTGAGTGCCTGTGGGATGTGTGGTGCTTATGTTTGCCAGAGCTTCCCTTGTGTGTTGACGTGTGTGCATGCTGGTCTGTAGGTGTGCTTGTGATAGGCTGGGGTACAGGGGATTGGGTCTGGGTGGAGGAAGTTGGAGGGGGAGGCTAGAGACAGGGACAATGGCTGCCATCAGTGCTGAGGCGAGAGTCTGAAAAGCTCGCTGAAGGGCCGCCTGACCAGAATGAATGCCCTCCAGGAATGCATTTGTTTGTTGCAACTGCCTTTCTAAACCCTGGATGGCATTCAAAATGGTAGACTGCCCAACAGTGAGGGACCTGAGGAGGTCAATGGCGTCCTCACTGAGGGCAGCAGGGGTGACTGGGGTAGGGCCTGAGGTGCCTGGGGCAAAGGTGATGCCCACCCTCCCTGGTGAGCGGGCATTTGGCAAAGGCTGAGGGGCTGCTGGGAGGGCGGTGCTGGTAGGGGGGGTGGCGGCTGTACCTGTAGCTGGGGGGGCACAGATGTTGCCACCACCACAAGGGAGCTCCCATCAGAGGACGAGTCTGTGTCGCTGGTCTCAGCTCCTGTCCCCGCCGTGGAGCTCCCCTCGCCCTCCGTTCCACTGGTGAAGTCTGAGTCCGTAGTGTGGCCCTCCATGGCCATGTGGGATGCAGCCCCCTCATGCTCCGGTGCCACTGCTCCTCCGCCTGATGATGCTAATGCACACAAGAACAGGGAGACCACAAAAAGATGGGGGACGACAGAAGAAAGACATGTTGAGTGCATGCATTACAGCTACTGTTGGCGGACATGACAGACACAGAAGCCCCCTGCACTACGCTGTGCTCTTGGGCTCCACTGTTCAATCCCTGGGAAATGGCCTACTAGGCTATGGACGACATCTGCACACATGGATGACACAGGGGCATGACTAGGTGTACTTGTCACTCTACAGAGGTGGGGTGGGGTGCCACATGGCCTGACTTACGGAGGGACCTTGCCTACATAACCTACCCTGGCCTAGGGAAACCCACAGCCCACCTCTCCCACCCAGACACCTCCACTGCGCACAAAATCAGCAGGATGAGAGTGTACTCACCCCCTTGTGGCTGCTGTGATGCCCTCAAGCCCCCATCCAACTCCGGGTACACCACCGCCAGGATCCTGAACATCAGGGGGGTCATGGTGCGATGGGCACCCCTCCTACGTTAGGAGGCCATCCCCAGCTGATCCTCCGCCGTCTTCTTGCTCCAGGGGCGAATGTCCTCCCATCTTTTCTGGCAGTGGGTGCTCTGTCTGTGGTAGACCCCCAGGGTCCGGACGTCCTTGGCGATGGCACGCCAAATATATTTTTTCTGGTGGGCGCTGACCTACATGAATTGTACAGGGGGAAGCGAAACTTATTACCAACTGTACCATCACAGTCATTGGCCCCCATCCCTACCCTTGCCATGTGGTACATGCACTCACCGTCGTTTCATGCACGCCGCAATCTCCCCCCCCTTCTTACATCCACTCCAATCCACACAGGCACAGCCCATACAACATGCTCCCAGTGTACTTACCTGTTGGTCTGGAGGACCATAGAGTAGCGTGTACTCGGGGAGGACCCCATCCACGAGTTTCTCCAACTCCTCCAATGTGAAGGCAGGGGCCCTTTCCCCAGACACTCGAGCCATTGTCTCTTCCAGACCGAGGTTACAGCAGCACTTGCAGTGTATATTAAGGATGACTTTGACATAGACACTCAGTCTCGCTCTTCAGATGACTCTACATCTTCATATAAAAAGCCACAGAACTTTAGTAGTGGCTCATCATCCGATGGATGGAGTACAGATGAGAACAACACTCCTCAACCTTTCTATAATTATCCGCCGTATCCTGGTAGCCATCCCATGCCTTGGCAACCCCCTTACTCATATTTCCAACCTCGCCCCTTCATGCCGTTTGTGCCTTTTTTAGGCCGCGGCCGGGGCAGAGGCAGAGGCAGAAGAAAAGGAAGAGGGAAACATGTTCAACGGTCAAGGGAAGAACCACAAATGGTAACCAGGAGCCAGACCAAGACCCCTGCGTCGAGAACTTAGTGGTCAACCTATCCAAGAGAGAACTCTCAGTGGATCAATTCAAGGTCCTCAACCGGGGCCTTGGTTTTGTACCTACGCCTAATGAAGACTTTTTTCGTTTACATATCGAACTAGCTCAGTTCTTTCGAAAGATTCGTCTCCATTTCTTTTTCAAAGACAAATCAAATGAACCACAGCCACTAGATTCAGGTTTAAAGAAACCTTCCTAATTTATTCCACCACTGACCATGATGCCCAGTGAAGTAGTAACCTTTGAGAAAGCAGTATTAACTGATGTGAACCGTCTTTGTCCTAAACATGCTTATATGAATGTTCCTAAGAGAGAAAAGCAAGCCCTACAACATCTGGCAACTGATCAGAATATTGTTATAAAACAAGTGACAAAGCAGGTGCAAAAGTGATTATGGATTCTGCCGATTATAAACTTGAATGCCTACGTCTTCTGAGTGACACCACCTATTATGCTAAGATTACTATTGATCCAACCAGTAGATTGCAGACTCAAATTTGTTATCTCATAGAGGAAGCCAGAAACAACTCATGGATCTCCTCCAAGGAGGCTGAATTCCTCGATACGGTACATCAAAGGATCCCATATTTCTACTGCTTACCCAAGATCCATAAGGGAATCAATCCTCCCCCTGGACGACCAATGGTATCAGGTATTGGTTCCATATTGGAACCATTATCAATCTTTTGTGATCACTTTCTACAACCCTTAGTGAGAAATTCCTCTACTTATTTACAGGACACTAAAGATGTCCTTAACCTGATTGAATCTATCAATAACATCGGGGGACTACAGGGCATCATTACCTTAGATGTAGAAGCACTATATACAAACATCCCTCAAGAAGCTACTCTGCAGGAAGTGGAAGCAGCACTTCTGAATGAACCTATTCCACCTTCCACACCCGTTGCATTTCTTATGCAATGTGCATCCCTGACCCTTACTGAAAACTATTTTCAATTTGAGGATCAATTTTTCCACCAAATCAGGGGCACATCGATGGACAGTACTTTTGCCCCTAGTTTAGCTTGCCTGTATATGTATGATTTTCAAAAGAAATACATTCTGTCTCAAACCAATCCTTTTCAAACAAATATTAGGTTATGGCGCCGCTACATAGACGACATTCTGGTCATCTGGCAGGGTCCCCTTACGTCAGCTGAAGAACTTACGACCTGGATCAATACTCTTGACCCTTATTTGAAATTTATGGCCCATATATCCTCTAAAAATTTACCCTTCTTGGATTTGATGATTCCTATTAATAACGGCAAGTTAACAACCAGCATATACCAAAAACCAACAGATCGGAATAGTCTTCTACTATATGAGAGCCATCACCCAAAGGCTTTAAGAGACAACTTGCCTGTGGAACAATTCCTTCGACTCAGACGGAACTGTAGCTCACTACCAGAATTTGAACAGCAGGCTAGCACTCTTCAAGCAAAACTTCGTGACCGACACTATCCGGATAAGATCGTAAATCTAGCCCGCAAGAGAGCCAAAAATAATCAAAGAGAGTGGTTACTAGCCACTAAAACAAATGATCCACAAACACGAATAACCTGTGTTTCTACATTCACCCCCTTGTCAAACAATGTCAAGAAACTAATTAACAAACGCTGGCCAATACTGGGGAGTGGGGGAGTTGATCTCCCAAAACCTTTGTTCGCTTTCAAACGCACAGCTAATATTAAAGACATGGTAGTTCACACCCGCCCACGTGTTTCTCATGATACTTCCATTCAAAAAACTCTGTGGGACCTCCCTCCAGTCGTAGGACATCATCCATGCGGCAACTGTAATGTCTGTACACTAACGAGACGAACTACAACACTTGATCTGGAGCCCATTGGGAGGTGGTTCTTGAAAAAACACACGAACTGTAACTCAAAGTACTGCATCTATATGATCACCTGCCCATGCAAATTACGCTACATTGGGATGACTAAAAGACCAGTCAAAATTCGTATTAACGAACATAGGAGTAATATTAGATGCCGTAGGACTACAACACAATTAAGTACACATTTTATTGAGACTTCACACACTCCAGATGACCTCTGGTGGGTGGTTTTGGAAGCCCCGGGAGTACGTCCTAATGACCCAGACTTCCTTTTCAGGACTGAACAGCGCTGGGTGTTTAAATTAGGGACCTCCATTCGGGGACTGAACGATGACATTCCTTGGACTACATTGTCCATCTAAAATGATTTTTTTGCGAATGAGATAGACTCTTTCTAACTTGAATTCATTGCCCTTTCTTTTGTTAGGTCTGATTAAATTTGAATTTATATCGATGCCATGCTTTAACACAACTCTATCATAGAAGACTCTCCCTTTCATGTTCTGCTGGTTCATACTTGATTACAAATATTACTTGACCACATTAAAATGACCTCTAATTATTTTTCACGACTTTTGACTTATGACTTTTGAGAAAATATCCTTTAGGGATTCGAAGAGCCAGTCGCTCTCCAACTACAGACTTAGGGGGTCATTCTAACCCTGGCGGTCAGCGACCGCCAGGGCTAAAATGACGGAAGCACCGCCAACAGGCTGGCGGTGCTTCCTTGGCCACCGCCGCGGTCAGAAAAGGGCAACCGGCGGTCTCCCACCGGTTTACCCCTGGGCCAGGGATTCCGACCCCCTTACCGCCATCGTGTTCCTGGTGGTTTTCACTGCCAGGAACAGGATGGCGGTAACGGGTGTCGTGGGGCCCCTGGGGGCCCCTGCAGTGCCTATGCCACTGGCATGGGCACTGCAGGGGCCCCCTAACAGGGCCCCACTAAGATTTTCAGTGTCTGCAAAGCAGACACTGAAAATCGCGACGGGTGCCACTGCACCCGTCGCACCCCTTCGACTCCGCCGGCTCCATTCGGAGCCAGCATCCTCGTAGAAGGGGGTTTCCCGCTGGGCCGGCGGGCGGCCTTCTGGCGGTCGCCCGCCGGCCCAGCGGGAAAGCCAGAATGGCCGCCGCGGTCTTTTGACCACGGTGCGGTCATTCGGCGGTTCCTGCTTGGCGGGCGGCGACCGCCGCCCGCCAATGTAGGAATGACCCCCTTAGTCTGTCTTTTATGTTTACATGTGTTGAGACACGCGCTGGGCGGAATTCACTTCCGGGCTCCCACGTTCTTTTAATCGTGCCGAACGAGCGTCTTGTTACTCTGAACAGGGACGCTGTCAGGAGGGTAGGTGAATCGGCCTACAGTTACAGCACAACTAGTAAGTACCTCCTCTTTTGAGCGCCGCTCTCATTCTATTACGTTTACATACCGGCTGAGGTAGCACGGACGGTACCCCCGGCCACGATGATCTAATATATGCTGACTCCAGATTTCCAACTAATCCGATGCAAGTCGGTTACTTCGCTTATTTCTTGCAGACATTTGTTGGGATATAGATACGAGAGTGTTTTCTGGTTATTGGTGACTTTGTACTTGCATAAATGGTGGTGCTGATTAAGTTACCTTTTGTTTGGGCAGACTAGTGAGCCTCTATTATTTTTAACTTTGGATTGTAACATACAATATACTGTTTTGGCATCGGTCTGAGATTTCAACCAGCCCATTGCATGTATATGATAACTAACCTTTTCATTGTTGCTTGACTGTTAATACTTTTCCTCCCATGACTTTGTTATATTAAGAGAGGTTGTCCCGTTTTCCTGACGTGTTACCTTTGAAGCCCTATCCTGAAACTGGGGATTGTAAGCACAAACAACTTTTTATAACTGTGTGTTTTTTGCACTTTTCATTAATTTCACAATGTCATTTGTGACTATTATTTCTACATGTTGTCTTTTCCTAGGGCAACCCTTTTTTTGACGTAGCAGGTAGCCTCAATGTAAGTGACTGCTTTTTGTTTCTAACCTCCCCCAAAAGGGTTGGTATTAGATTATTGTTTGGAGGTGTTTTCTTTGAGTATTGGTCCTGATGAAGCGTCAACGGATCCGACTGGACCAATAGACGCGAAACATGTAGACCCACGATCCGAGGCCCTATAACCTATCTGGTCCTCTCTTGTTTTTGTACAGAGCAAGTGAGCATTGTTACTCACCTTTACTCTCCCTGTGATTTTAACCTTGGTCCCCTACTTATGGTAACTGATTAAATTTATGATGTAGATCTAAGATGGGTAACCAATTTTATTTTTACTTTTCTCTCCATATTGTTCAGGTATTTCGATTTAGGTAGTTACACTACACGACCTGTTTTTTTTTGCTACACTTAGAGCAATACGGTTAAGAGCCCCCCTTCGGGGGAGCCCGTTAGGCATTGCAGCACCGGCCTGACGAGGAGCTTTCCCAATGATGAAGCCAGTCATCCAATGTGATGCTTGAGGGCTCATGCTCCTGTAGGATTAGCTTCTCTTTCTTTAATTGGAACAGTGTACTTGTACATATTCTTAGAAGAAGGATGCACAGCCTGCTCACAGTGAAAAATTCACCGCACGCAGAGACTGGAACGACGCAGCCCGACTTCGTGACAGAAGATCGACGCAGCGCCAGCATCGCAACCAGAACTTCGATGCACAGCCCTACTGGATCAACGGAAGCCGACTCAGAATGACGATGCCTGACTTTCTGAGAGGAATTGCCTGCCGTGCAAAAGAAAATTCCACCCACAACACCTACCGGAGTTGATGCAGCCCCTGTGACTTCGCTCCGCAAGCCCAGGATTCCACACATTGTCCCAGGGGCATCTGAAAACCCCGCAACCCGAAGAGGATCCGAGTTAATGCGTTGGAAATCAATGTAAAGTCTTTCCCGCATGGAAAATAATGACGCAAGTCCGTGTGCGAAGGGGCGAAACCAACGCACACTCACCATTTTCAACGCACCTCCTCTCTGTGGTTCCTTGCGACGATTTTTCAACGCAAACCAGGTACTTTGCCCTGCACTTGTTGTTTCTAGGAGTACTTAAGACACTTTTTATTGCTTTTACAGTAATATTTCAACTTTAAGACAATTGATATCACTTTCAGTGATATCGCTACATTTGCATATTTCATCTTTATTTGTTCTGACCTGCATTTATCCAGATAAATATTATGTCTTTTTTTAAACACTTTTTGTGGTGTTATATTGTGGTATTGTATGATTTATTGCACAAATACTTTACACATTGCCTTCTAAGTTAAGCCAGACTGCTCAGTGCCAAGCTACTGGAGGGTGGACACAGGTTAATTTGGATTGTGTGTGATTCACCCTGACTAGAGTGTGGGTCCTTGCTTGGACAGGGGGTAACCTGACTGCCAACCAAAGACTCCATTTCTAACAAGTATGACATTTAGCATATGCACACCCATTTTGTGGAAAAAAGTTGTGGGGTCCCCAAAAAACTATTTTCCACCTTAGCACTATTAGTCAATTCAGTCCTTAACTGCAATAAATAAGGCTGACATAATTACACAAATCAGTCAACAAAATCATTTTTTTACGGTTTGGTGTAAGGTTGTTAGTTATGTTTTGAGATATTTATGTTTAAAAAAAATGTTTTCAGCCCGCTTCAAGAGTCAGAATTTAGATATGCAATTGCCATTAAAACACAAAGGAATTTGAATGTTAAAAAGCCGGAAAATGTTTTTTACCATCTTGGAATCCACAAAAAACATGTTAACTTCTTCTGTGTTAATAAATGCAGGCAGACTACCAGGCACATTCACTAATTCTATCAACACTGTGGGTACATATATACTCAGTGGCTGGGAAAAATTAAAAAAAATATATATAAATCATCTTACAGTATGGAATATGATACGATTGGTCATGACGTCTTCCAAATTAAGGCAGGAAAAACTGTTTCTCACTTTTCTTCTCGAGTATATCAACAAAAAACAATCCGAACAAAACCCTTCATAAAGTAATACACATGGACAAAAATAGCACTGAAAAAAACAACCATGAGGATAATGTGTTTCTTTACAAGAAAGGAACACCATTTTCTTAGGAAAGCATTGGTATCTGCTCAAACAACTCTCACCACAAACGATTCCGTCAAAGGAAGACCACAATTTTCATATAAATGGAGAAATCCTCAAAGGTTCCTATGAAATCCAGAATCTGTTCATCAAAAAACAAAATAATACATTTTTGTCCTTACTGTGTGGTCCTCCACATCTCAACTCAATAATATGATTAGAATACTCCTTGACCTGTGGAAGATTCAGAATGACTGCTTGCAGCGTGAAACACTGCCCTGCAGCTTAAAAGACTGCCTTGCTGTCTGAAGAAGGAAAATTAGACCTGTTGCCTTCAACAGAGGCAATCCAGAAAAAATTAAATTGGCTACCCTCCATACTATCTCTAAAGTAGCATCAAATAAAAACATTTTTTTAGAATGCAACAATGGACTACAAAACAAAGATATGACATTTCCTCCCCTGCAGTACCATCTACACAATCTAGCTAATCATGTTCCCTTGCAAATGAACCATACAACCATTACAGACTGAATAAAAGAACATTATAGAAATATTTAGAAAATGCCCACCAGTAAGTCACTTCAATCAGCATTAAACCTATTTTGGGATTTTGAATTCTGTGGCAGTGACCAGACACCATTCACAGGGTGGACATAGGAAACTCTTCCTACGACAATTAGAAATACCAGAGACATTGTGTCTGGGGGCATTAAAATGAACTTCCATTAATGAGGCAGACATGCAGTTCAGAGAGTTATTGACCAATATCTGATCATCTGATCAGACCCTGGCCAGGAGATCCAGAATCTCTTACTCTATGCTAAATGCTCACTGGACATGGCCAGAACAAAAGATCGGACAAAGGGGTACAAATGCAATTCCTGTGACTGTGGGATCCCTTGATGGTCACATGGGCCTCCTAAATAAAAAATACTACTCCTATATCCTAGTGAAGACCAATTAACAATATTGTTTTTGTGTCTACCAAATAATATACCGCATACAAGTCAACTATAATAGGAAACCTAACTAGACAGAATCCAAATGCTACTTCTTCCCTCCACTTTCAAACCCATATCAATTACATAAATTATAGCTGTGCCCTAAGCATTGCAATCACAAATATTTGTGAATATTAAATGATTTACAACATTGTGTATTATATTGAGTCTTGATGTTATAACTGTGTAGTGTTTTAACAACAGCTTTACCTAAAGCTTTGTACTCACTGGAAATTACTATTACCAGTTAATTTTACCATTTTATGTGCTGCACTGATGTGTTTATCATTGTTCTGTAATTTCTATTGATTGAAAATAAGCATACTCTACTGGGCATATTTATGAGATTTCAGCACAGGGCAGTGCACTTGCTGCATTCCTCCATCATCACCCCAGCCTATTGCATATCCCCCTCAACATCTTAGCACTTAAATAAACACCCTGGGAACAAATACAAGTCAATTTATTTAAATATGTATTAGTTCAACAATCTGTAATCATTGCAATTCATATGCACAGTTATATACACATTGGTATAACCTGTAAAGGGCAGCAGTAAATACACCAGGAGCCAGAGTGGGGCACAGAGATATGAAAATAGCGATGTCAAAGGGTACAGTAAGTGGCCATAGACATAGGGAAATCATGCTGCCATGTCCAATGTCCAACACAAAACTGCAATGTTAAGTGAAGTTACAGTGTCTTACCTGTGTGTCACTGGAAGTATTGCTGTATGAGAGAACTTCTATTGCCCACATCTTCATCCTCTGCTTCCTCTTCCTCACTGTCCACAGGCTCCACCGCTGCCACAAGACCATCTCCAGGCTCATTCTCCTGCAGAAAAGGCACCTGGCGTCTCAAGGCCAGGTTGTGCAACATGCAACATGCAATGATGATCTGTCACAGCTTCTTGGGTTAGTTGTACAGTACTAGTCCAGGTTCAGATGGAGGCACCTGAACCTGGCCTTCAGGAGGCCGAAGGTTCTCCTAATTATCCTCCTTGTTCGCCCATGTGCCTCATTGTAACATTCCTCTGTCCTTGTCCTGGCATTCCTCACTGGGATCAGTAGCCATGAGAGGTTGTGGTAATCAGAGTCACCTGCAATTATCGAGGGATACCTGTTAGCCACACACTAAACCTTAGGGACAACCCCATACCCAGACACCAACATATACTGGCTGGGGACCAAGGCTTACCTATTAGCCACATCCGGTGCCTCTGGAGTTGAGCCATCACATATAAAGGCATCATGCACTGAGCCAGGATACTTGGCATTCACGTGGGAGATGTACTGGTCCGCCAAACACACCATGTGCACATTCAGAGAGTGATAACTTTTTCTATTCCTGAACACTTGTTCATTTCTCCAAATGCTACATGTGTACCATCAATGGCACCAATGATGTTGGGGATATGTCCCAGGGCATAAAAGTCAGCTTTCACTGTGGCCAAATCATCCACCTGGGGGAATATGATGTAGATGCGCATGTGTTTCAGCAGGGTAGACACTCTGGTAAACAAGTTGAAGAACATTGGCTGAGACATCCCTGATGCCATGACCACTGTTGTTTGGAAGGAACCACTTGCCAGGAAATGAAGCACTGACAGGGCCTGTACTAGAGGGGGGATACCTGTGGGGTGGCAGATAGCTGAAATCAGGTCTGGCTCACAATTGGGTACACAGTTCTTGGATTGTGGCCCAATTAGGTCTGTAGGTAAGGATTATGTGCCTGTCCTCCATAGTCGCAAGGTCCAAAAGGGGTCTGTACACGGGGGATGTCTCCATCTCCTATTCATCCTCAGCGGTTGAACTCTAGGGTGGAAAACAGTGAGCAGAAGGTCATATTCACACATAATTTGCAATACAAAATGCATTTCTTCCTTTACAGAAACAGTATGTGAATTCGAAAATCAGTTGATGTACCAATGTCTGATGTGACGCAGTTAGGTGCCATGGCCTACGCCCCCCTGAAATGACGGCTGCCTGACCTCTGAGGAGAGATAAGTGGAAATGAGGTAATTCCGCTGGCGTTGTACGCCGTTGAGGTCGGCGGTCGATGCAGCTAATGGCGTTAGGCATTGTACCCCATGGGCTGGTGACTAGCTGTGTAACTGGTAGTGCATGGCCTAGTGCATAGGGCAGCTCCCTGTGTGTTGTGTACGCCAACTGTAGTGGTGTTGCTGGCATTGACCAAGTGTATCCTCTGTCTCCCCCTCCTTTTTGTTTTGTCACCCTATCCTTGTGTGCATTAGCATCATTTGGCGGAGGAGCAGAGGCACCGGAGACAGAGGGAACTGCATCCCACCTGGGCCTGGAGGCCGAATCCACCGACGGTGAGGGCACCAGTGGGACGGAGGGCAAGAGGAGCACCACGACGGAGACAGGAGGGGACACTACAGACAGCGACTCCTCCTCGAATGGAAGCTCCCTGGTGGTGGTGGATACCGCTGTGCCCACCCCAACAACAGGTACAGCTGCCTTCCCAACACCGCCCTCCCAGCAGCCCCTCAGCATGGTTCCTGTGCCCGCTCACCCAGGAGGGCGGGCACCTCCTTGGCCCCAGGCACCTCAGGCCCTGCTCCAGTCAGCCTTGCTGCCCTCAGTTAGGAGGCTATTGACCTCCTGAGATCCCTCACTGTTGCGCAGTCAACCATTCTGAATGCCATCCAGAGTGTCAACAGGCATTTGCAACAAACAAATGCATACGTGGAGGGCATTCACTCTGGTCTGGCGGCCCAACAGAGAGCATTTCTGGCTCGGGCATCAGCACTAATGGCAGCCATTGTCCCTGTCTCCAGCCTCCCCACTCCAACTTCCTCTACCCAGTCCCAATCCCCTCAACCCCAACCTATCCCAAGGAAACCTTCAGACCAGCATTCACCCAAATCAACACACGGAAGTGGCTCAGGCCAACACAAGCACCACACATCATCCCACAGGCACTCACACAAGCACCACCCAGAAGCAGACACTCCAACATCCACTGCCTCCACTGTGTCCCCCTCCTCCTCCTCATCCACCTCCCTCCCAGTAGCCTTTCCACTCACACCTGCACGCACTACATCCTCGTCCACTACCTCCATCACCAGCACGCCTATCACTACACGCCCCTCAATGGCAGTCACCACCCCCACATCCATGCACACATCCCCTGTGTCCTCTCCCACTGTGTCTGTGACCCCTCCTCCAAAAGTATACAAACACACACACACCCAACAGCCATCCATCTCACAACAGCATCCAGCTCATGCACCTGCACCCAAACACAACAGACTGACACCTCCTACAACCACTCACTCTTCATCCACTCCCAAACCTTCACCCTATTCCCACCCCAGTGTCCCTAACAAGCTTTTCCTCACCAGCATTGACCTATTCCCTACCCCTCCCCCCTGTCCTTCACCTCAGGCTAAGGTGGCCAAAATCCAGCCCAGCACTTCAGCCACCGAGTCCACGTCCGCTGTGGTTTCTGGAGCTCTGAGAGGCTCTAAGGAGGCACCCATCAGGCCAGCCAGTGTGCCACCAACACCTGCCAAGGACAAGAAGGTTCTGCCACCAGGAAAGGGCAAAAAGGGGAGAGTGTCAACATCAGGGCAGTGCACGCTCTATGGGTGACTAGAATGCAAAAATCCAGCACTCTCAAGATAACGTAATTTATGCATTGTTCTGATATGCTGTTGTTTAACCTTTTGCATTGCAGAGTTAATCATGAAGACTTATGTTCAATGTGCATATAAATACTGTTCATTTGCAATGTACTGCTGCAGGCTTTCAGAGTGTTTCAGGGTGTGGTCCCCTTTCCAGGGCCTTCTAGAATCTTTCCCTGCAGCATGCCTGGGTGTGGTTTGTGGGCTGGGCCAAGACTCTATATAAGGGAGCCAGCCCAGCTCCACATGCTCACTATTCAGAGATCCCGATGCAGAGTAGCAGGAACTTTCTGAGCTCCTGTTCCAGAGGCTTACTTTGATCTTCCAGGCCTCGCCCTTTCACTTTGCTGGGTGATTCTTGATCAGGGCGGTAAGACGGAGGTCGAGCTGGGCCCCCGATCCCGTTCTCGAAGGATTTCAATTTCTTGGGCCTAATAAGCATGATAAATCTATTTTGCTCTTGTGTGTGTGAAAGTGCGCTTGATGTTTGATGACATTTACATGCTGGCATTTGAATCGGCTAGACGTGCGATTATTTCTTTGTATACAAATCTTGATATTCATTGTGCGCAACCATTTAATGGCATTTACAAGGTTGCATTCGAATTGGCAAGACGCGCGCTTCATTTCCTGTGCTTAATTCATGTTATTCATTGTACACTACCATTTCTTGGCATTCACATGGTGGTATTCAAATCGGCAAGACACACAATTCATTTCCTGTGCTTAATTTATGTTATTCATTGTACGCTACCATTTCTTGGCATTCACACTGTGGCTTTCGAATCGGCAAGACGTGCGATTCATTTCTTGTGTTTAGTTCATGATATTCAGTGTGAGCTACCATTTCTTGGCATTCACATGGTGGCCTTCGAATCGGCAAGAAGCGTAATTAATTTCTTGTGTCTAATTCATGATATTCATTGTGCGTTACCATTTCATGGCATTCACATGGTGGTATTCGAATCAGCAAGACGCGCAATTCATTTCCCCTGCTTAATTCACGATATTCAGTGTGCGCTACCATTTCTTGGCATTCACATGGTGGCCTACGAATTGGCAAGACGCGTGATTCATTCCTTGTGTTAAATTCATGATATTCATTGTGTGTTACCACTTCATGGCATTTACTTGGTGACCTTTGAATCGGCAAGATGCACGATTCATTTCTCGTGCCTGACTCATGCTTTTCATTGTGCACAATCATTTCATGACATTTATAAACCTTTGTGGAAATCTGCAGTGTGCGCAATTCATATTCCTGCATTTTAAGAAAACTAAAGTGTTAGAATTCTAGATGTTATATTGTATGTGCATAATAAGTCCATCTGGTACAATTCATATAATGTTATAGAAACCTTTCAGATTATTTCCTGATCCTCATGCAAAGACTATTCTTGAATTTGAAAGTGTAATGCTAGAAGGATCTGATGTTTCTAATCCATGTGTAACATTTCATTGAGTGGTTCATTAGAAAATGGTACTGATCTTTCTTCATTCCCTCACAGGTATCCAGACATCTTGAGGCCTAGTTATTTAAGTTCATGCTTAAGTTATCCATGTTTCCAATATGAAAATGCTTAGAGTCCTAGCCTAGTAATGATTAATATGGTATAATCTTGATATTGTGTGTTTTAACCTTTTGCTTCCTACAGGCCTCCTTCCCAGCTGTTCCCTACCTAATCCCCTTTTCCCCACTTGGACTCTCTTAGACTCTGTGACATTCTAATCAGAGTATTGGAGCTGTCTTGTGGTGGACTTGTTGGGAACGTGCACAGACCCTGAGGATCTGGTGACTCTGACAGAGAGCATCCAGCAAGGAGAAGGAGGCACAACCAGCCAGCAAGGCCAAGGCAAAGACTCCAGCTGGAAGAAGCAAGGAGGCACCACCATCTGCCAAAGGCAGGAAGGGGCACAGAACACCAGCCAGGGCACTTTACTCGTCCGAGGCTGCAGGGTAAGGGCTGGAGTCTCCCCCCTCCACTGGCAGCACCGCCATCTGCACCGTGGCTACCACCGCCAGCTGCCCCACGGCCAGCACCTGCACCGCAGAGAGTAGCACCGCCAGCAGCAGCCACAGTGGGCAGCCGTCCAAGGCTGCATGAGAAGGGCTGGAACCTTCCCCTCTCCACTGGCAGCTTCGCCACCGCAGCCAGCACCACCAGCTGCACTGCGGCCAGCATCGCCACCTGCACTGTCGCAAGCACCGCCGCAAGCAGCATCGCCACCAACAGAAGCAACCCCAGTGGGCAGCCGTCTAAGGCTGCAGCGGAAGGGCTGGAGCCTCCCCACACCACTGGCAGCACCTCCACCTGCACCAGCACTACAACACTGTACAGCCGTCCCCGTCGGAGGATGGACTGTAGTCATGCATCCTGCCCACAGAACATCGTGTGGATCTGACACCCAGGTGAGTGACTGTGACCTTGCACAACCCATGGGCGGAATCACTGGGCACCAAGCCCCCTCCAGAACCAGTGGAAGAAGGCATCCATTCACCCTATCCTTGGCAGGATGAAGCACACTGGGCACCAAGCCCCTGCCAGAAACAGTGGAAGAAGGCATCCACTCACCCTATCCTTGGTGGGATGAAGCACACTGGGCACCAAGCCCCCTCCAGAACCAGTGGCAGAAGGCATCCACTCACCCTCCTTGGCAGGATGAAGTACACTGGGAACCAAGCACCCTCCAGAACCAGTGGAAGACTGGAACCCACTAGAGAGACTGTGGCTTTGCACTCCCCAGGACCAAGCAGTGGGCAAACCACCCACTTGATAGACTGTGGCCTTGCACGCCCCAGGACCAAGCAGTGGGCACCCCACCCACTTGAGAGACTTGAGAGACTGTGGCTTTGCACTCCCCAGGACCAAGCAGTGGACACCCCACCCACTTGAGAGGCTTGAGAGACTATGGCTTTGCACTCCCCAGGACCAAGCAGTGGGCAATTCACCCTCTTGAGAGACTTGAGAGACTGTGGCTTTGAACTCCCCAGGACCAAGCAGTGGGAAACCCACCCACTTGAAAGACTGTGGCTTTGCACTCCCCAGGACCAAGCAGAGGGCAAACCACCCACTTGAGAGACTGTGTTATTGCACTCCCCAGGGACAAACATTGGGCACCCCACCCACTTGAGAGACTTGAGATACTGTGGCTTTGCACTCCCCAGGACATTGTAGTGAGCATGGAGCCCCCTCCATGAGCAGTGGCGTTGTACCATCTTCCAGCTGAGGCGCCCCTCCTTCCCTGTCCCCCGGAGGTGCCAGTGTGTTTTCGACCTTATGACCCTGCAGTGTTCTCTCCATATTGAGGCAGGAGTCAAGTATGGGCTTGGCCTATGTGTTTTGGCCCAGTGGGCCACAGACATTTTGAGTGGCCATTGTCCCGCCTTTTGTACATATTGTATATTTTGTAAATACTGTTTTTGAATTATTAACATATTTCTAACTATTTCTATTATAACACTCATTTGACTCAATTACTTTTGTCCTTGCATTATTCCTGAGGGTTACGGGGTGTATATGTAATGTTGTTGCATGTGTGTGTGTGTATGGTGTTGAGGTGAGGTTGTTGCGTGTTGCGTGTGTGTGTCACTCTCTTTTCATCCCCACCTCCCCAATGTGCTAGGTGCAGTACTCACTGTGGTCGGTGTTCGCTGCCGTTGGTACTTCTGGTATCTGAGAAGAAACACCAGCATGGGGAAGACATGCAGCTTGGGCTCCATGGCGTTGTGGTTCTACCTTGCGTGTTGAGAGGTGAGTGGTTTCCCTTAAAAGTACTGTTTCCGCTGTGCTTTTGATGGCGTTGGTACCACCCCAGAAAAGCTGGTGGATGGGCGAGTTGTAATGGGGTGGACGGTACATTGTCTTCCGCCTGGCTGTTGGCGGTTACTGCCGCGGTGTTTGCTGCTACCGCCGTGGTGGTCGGAGTGTTAAAATGGCCATATCTGCTGGTGGTTTCCGCCATGGTAATGATTCAATTTTTGTTACCGCCGGCCTGTTGGCAGTATTACCGCTGCTTTAACACCGACCGCCAGGGTTGTTAATGACGCCAAAAGTGTCTTTGTGTGGCTTCATAAATATGATTTAGTGATCTGCCACGCTGTTGCATCTCAAAAAGTGATGCAACAGCAGTGCAAGGACCTTGTAAATATGGGCCGAAATGTATTTAAGATGCATGTCATATTATTAACTGTTGTGAATAGACAAACTTCACTGGACACATACTTTCTTTGGTACCTGTGTTGGTCTCTACTTAGACTTACCCTGCACACACTTTTTAGGTAAGCCTTCTACTGCCACTTATGTTTTTAAGGATGCTTAAGTGACTTCTACTTCCTATTATGGACTGAGTACTGTGAGGGCTTTTTTCATGGTACCCTGACCTCTCTAATCAAAGAACCATCGGACTTTAATCTGCAGCTTTATAAAGATGGAAATATTAACTGTCTTGATACTCTCCATCATAATTAACCTTAATTGAATGGGATTATACCTGTTTGAACATACTATAAGGTATGTCCTCTATGCATAAAAACAAAGTTAATACATTACTGACCTCAAATGGTTTACCCATTTTTTTTCTTTAATACCCTATCTAAAAGATAGAAAGAATGACTATCAACAATTATGCAGCATTTATAGATTAATCTAATCAATATCGAAAGTGGTGTGATGAAGAACAGTTTTAGTTCACTAGTCATTTCTAAAGCAACAGTGGAACAGATCAAAAATATTGGACCCAGAGCTTGAACCCTTATCCAAAGTCATCATTGGGTTTCCAAGCTGGTTATACAGATTTACAGCAGCTTTGTTTATCTGCTATATAGCACCTTTTTGCCGTTGACTTGTATGCTTTGAGCGCAGCTTTCAGCAATTAAGAGTGTATGTCAGTAAACCGTTCTTGCACAATGTTATGGGCACATCCCATGGCTCAGGAATCACCAACTGCTCCATTGAAAAACACGATGGCTTAAAAAAATCTGCAACAGTGTTGGCATTTAGGCCCTCATTACAACCCTGGCGGTCCAAGACCACCAGGGCTGTTTCGGAGGAAACACCGCCAACAGGCTGGTGGTGCTTCCCAAGGTATTACGACCGGTCGCACCGCCGGGGCCGGCGGTTTCCCGCCACAATGGCCCCGGCGGTTTGAACCGCCAGGAAAAGGCTGGCGGTACGGGAAGTCGCAGGGCCCCCTGACAGGGCCCCGTGCGGCTTTTCACTGTCTGCTATGCAGACAGTGAAAAGTGCGACAGGTGCAACTGCACCTGTCGCACGGCCTCAACACCGCCAGCTCCATTTGGAGCCAGCTCGTGTGTTGCGGCCAAGATCCCCGCTGGGCCAGCAGGCAGAAACTAGGTTTCCGCCCACCAGCCCAGCTGGGATCTCAATATGGCCATGGCAGGGGTGCAGCCACATTTGCAGCCTCCCGGCAGTCCGCTTCAGCCACCCGCCAAGGTCGTAATGAGGGCCTTAGTGTGCCAAACATTCATCTTTCAATACTTAGCTGTAAACTTCATACTTGTATAGCACACTACTCACCTGTTAGGGTCTCAAGGCACTGTACACATACCACTGTGGAACCCCTCCTGGCTTTTCCCTGTGAGGTGCCCACTCCTGGGTAACCTCCAGCACTGTTGGGGCTGTTGTGGAGATTAAGCAAGCTATTGCCCAGAGTTACAGAGTGGGACCCATGAATTAGATTAGGCACCGATGAGAGAATTATCAGGCCCGAGGAAATTGAGCTCAAGACCCACCGAGGCAGGAATTGAACCCTGGTCCCAGGCCAGATTTCTGCATCAGGGTCTGCTGCTCTAACCATTGAGCCACACTTCTCCACCTTCTGTACATCTGGAATTCATATATTTTATACGCATTTTGGCCCGTATTTATACTCCGTTTGCGCCGAATTAGCGTCGTTTTTTTTTACGCAAATTTGGCGCAAAACTAACGCCATATTTATACTTTGGCGTTAGACGCGTCTAGCGCCAAAGTATGGGCAAATACCGTCATTTTTTTGCGTGAACGCCTTCCTTGCGTTAATGAGATGCAAGGAAGGCGTTCCCGTCTAAAAAAATGACGGCGACGCAAATGCGTCGTATTTATACTCCCGGGCAAAAATCACGCCCGGGAGTTGGCGGGTCAAAAAACCCCGCATTTGCGCCACTATTTAACGCCTGGGTCAGGGTAGGCGTTAAGGGGCCTGTGGGCTCAAAATGAGCCCACAGGTGCCCTCCCCTGCCCCCAGGGACCCCCCCTGCCACCCCTGCCCACCCCAGGAGGACACCCAAGGATGGAGGGACCCACCCCAGGGACATTCAGGTAAGTTCAGGTAAGTATAATTTTTTATATTTTTTAATTTTTTTTGGTGGCATAGGGGGGCCTTATTTGTGCCCCCCTACATGCCACTATGCCCAATGACCATGCCCAGGGGACATAAGTCCCCTGGGCATGGCCATTGGGCAAGGGGGCATGACTCCTGTCTTTACTAAGACAGGAGTCATTTAAATGGCGTCTGGGCGTCGAACAAAATGGCGCAAATCGGGTTGAGGCGATTTTTTTGCCTCAACCTGACTTGCCCCATTTTAAGACGCCCTAGCGCCATTTTCCCCCTACGCCGGCGCTGCCTGGTCTACGTGGTTTTTTTCCACGCACACCAGGCAGCGCCGGTCTGCTAGCGCCGGCTAACGCCATTCCATAAATACGGCGCCCGCATGGCGCTTCAGAATGGCGTTAGACGGCGCTAAATTTTTTGACGCTAAACTGCGTTAGCGCAGTTTAGCGTCAAAAAGTATAAATATGGGCCTTAATATTTTCATCCCATCTGAAATGGTGCAAATCACTAATGTATAGGTGAGCACATATTTATAGTTCCACAGACATTTGAAGGAATGAGTGTGAGAAAATACACGATGAGGAAGCCGAAATTTAAGATTCAGGAAACCAGGAAAAAAGCTGAATTTGAAATCAATGAATCTTCAATAATCAGACCTAATTAATAAAGAACATGTCCCATCCCACCAATATATAGATACTAATTATATTTTCGCTTATAAGTTTGGTTTAGAATTAGGCTATGGCATCTCATGATAACTGTATTGCTTCTGCAAGAAGCCAAAGAGAGCTGTTTAATTTAATGATAGGCATTGTGATCCAACACGTGAGAGGTCCAGAGAAAGTTACGTCGTTTTCATATTCTGTTATTACGTTGGATTTCTTTATTTCTTCGCTATGTTGTAAAATCCTTCCTGCTCGCAAACTCCCCATGTGGGAAAGCGGCCATAATTGCTTGTGTGCATTCTAGAGCATGACTTGTCCAAATGGTCGCCCTGTGCGTGCCTGTCTGTGCCTAAGGCTTAATTTCCCAATACTGAAATATTGCCTTTTTCAGAGTGGTTATTGTTAGTCTCAAAACATTACAACGATTATTAGTTGCTGTCACAGTTAGAGTTCCCCTTTGCAAGATGACTTTATAACATGATATTTGAGCTTTTAGACACACGTTTTTATAACCATCAAGAAAATAGTTCACCTAATCTTTGTACCCTGTATACAGAGTGACAAAGAAGAAATAGGTAAATGCCTAAAAGGTCAACAGATGAGAATTATGTGACAGATAGAAAAGATGAAAACATGCTCCATCAAGTGAGACCAGAGTTTCAACAGAGCGTTTTTCAACTTGCTAAGAACTTTGGCGTTGTTTGAGGAATCTTCACAAAACTTTTCTGAAAAAAAATCATCTACCTCAGCTGCTTTCTGGAAAGTTTAGAGGTGATCCAACAACCTGGGGGTAAAATAGGGGGTTCCAAATATGTTTTTCCCATGCAGCTTACTCTGGGAGGCTCTGTGTAATAAGGTCTGCCGCTTATAATAAGTTGAAGGTCGTGGATGAATTGTTTATGAAAGTTCTAACTATAACTTTAGAATTGTTTACATTTCTGTAGTTTAAACTTCGCTTATACAGGGAACATACGCTTCCTAACTAAACTTCAACCTTTGAGTTTTTTCATTGAATTTCAATGTTGTTGGAAAGTGGATTATTAGTAAGGGCAGGAAGGTACCTACACTTAGCAATAGGCCACAACTCCCCCACTTAGGTCCAATCAGGGTCTCAATAAATTAATCCTGGCTCTACCCTTGGTAGCTTGGCAATGAGCAATAAGGCTTAACTTAAGAGACAAATGGCCAGATGTAGGTAGAAATGGTTTTGCGACTCGCAATTTGTTAGTCACAAAACCATTTGCTGAATGGTGTCCCTGACACCATCTGCGAATCGCAAGGGGGTCGCAAAGACTCACCTCATTAATATTAATAAGGTGAGTCGCAATTTGCTACCCCCTTGCGATTCCCTGCACTTACAGGCATGGTGGCCTGATGGAGACAGCAGACCTCCATGTCTGTGACTGCTTTTTTAATAAACCATTTTTCTTTTTTTTTTGTATTGCAGCCTGTTTTCCTTAAAGGAAAACGAGTTGCAATACACTCGGGAAAATGAAACCATTTGGTTTAATTTTTTCAGAGTAGGCAGTGGTCCATTGGACCACTGCCTGTTCTGAAAAAATATTTTTGGCACCATTCACAAAGGAAAAAAGGGGTCCCATGGGGACCCCTTCCTTTTTGCAAATGAGTTAGCACCCACTTCACATGGGTGCTAACTGCGAATTGCTTTGCGACCGCGTTCACGGTCACAAAGCAATTCTGCATCGCGGTGTGAATCGCAAATAGGAAGGGAAACACCCCTTCTTATTTGTGAGTTTTATTCCCATTTTGCAAGTCGGTACCGACTGATTCCTGAACACCTGTTCATTCTGACGGGGGGACAAAAACAATATGTATACCATCAATCACCCCAATAATATTGGGTATATGTCCCATTGCATAGAATCCCACTTTCACAGTGGCCACATCTTCCAGCCGGGGGAAAGAAATGTAGCTGCACATGAGTTTCACCAAGGCAGACAATTCCCTTGCCAACATGTTTGAGAACATTGGCTGTGACATTCCTGCTGCCAAGCCCACTGTCACTTGAAAAGAACCAGTTGCCAGGAAATGGAGCAGTGATAGAACCTGCACAAGAGGGGGGATTCCAGTGGGATGATGGTTAGTTGATATCAGGTCAGGATCGAATTGGGAACAAAACTCTGTGATTTTTGCCCTGTCCAGACTATAGGTGAGTATAATGTTCCTGTCCTCCGGTGCAGCCAAGTCCACAAGAGGTCTGTACACGGGGGTTTGTCTCCTCCTAATATTCATCCACAGTGGTAGGTATCTAAGAGACACAAGAGTGAGTAGGATGTCACAATTTGAACAATGGAACCACCACCTCAGTGTGCATGCGACATTAATGTGATGGGACAGTGGGAATGGCAATGTATGTGCAATTTTCAGCAATTACGCAGTTATGGAAGATCTGTTTGTAGCAAATGAAATGGTGACCGCCTGTCCTGTATCTAGGGACAGGTGGAAGTGAGGTAACTCTGTCGACGTTGGGCAAAGGCAGTCTTGCACCGCCGTGCAGTTCCTCATTGGCTAATATGGGGCTCTAAGAAGCACAGTGTCCAATGAGGATCAGTGGCCGCTGTGGACTTGACCACCATTTTCTGTCTATAACCTCACTTGATTCCTGACTTTCCACAGGACAACACCTACATTGTGTGTGCTGCTGTGCCCTGTGTCTGGAATAAACCATGGCCCATGTGACCGTGGAAAGGGCCCCTGGCTTCACTTCAATGGAGTTGGAGTGCTTGGTGGATGGGGTCCTTACCCAGTATGGACAGCTGTATGGGCCTCCAGACCAACAGGTGAGTACACCTTGGGCACAATGCAAGTGGGAGGGTTGTATGGTGATGTGTGTGCAGGCATCATGTCATATGTGGGGGGGATGTCTGGTTGTAGTGTACATGGTGTGCGCCGGGAGATGTGTGTGCAAATGGATTTGGAAATGGGATTTGTGTGCCATATGTGTGACAGGCTGGATTGTATGTGTAATGCTGTTCTCCTGTCTGTATTACCTCTGCAGGTCAGTGAGCATCAAAAGAAGGGATTGTGGCGTGCCATCGTGAAGGGTGTGCGGACCCTGGGGTCTACAGCAGGTGGAGCACCCACTGCAGGAAACAGTGGGTGGACCTGAGAAGCAGGGCACGGAAGACAGAGGAGTCCCAGCTGAGGATGGCCTCCCAATGAGGAAGGGGTGCCCGTCGGAACCTGACCCCCCGATGGCCTGCATACTGGCAGTGGCCTACCCAGAGCTGGATGGGCGCTTGCGGGCATCACAGCAGCCACAAGGTGGTGAGTACAGTAGGCATTACTACAATAATTGGTAGGTAGCATGGTATCCGGGTGGTGGGTGTGAATTAGTGGGTGTACCTTAATGCCAGGACATTGCAGCGTGATCCAGCTCAAGGGTAATGGGTGTATGACAAATGCAGGTATTCTGGCTCGTTTGCATTCCATGGCAGTCAGGGCTTTGTGGGTCCCAGGAGTGGTGCAGTTGGTGGTGTTTGGCCCTCATTTTGCTGTGGCATCTAGCCAATTCAATGCCAGTACAATGCATTGTGCTCAATCCTGATCCCTGTGTGTGATGGTGCTGTGTATGCCAACCATGGTATTGGTGCTGTAATTGACCTAGTGTTCCCTTTCTCTCCCTCACCCTTTTTTCTTCTGTCATCCTGTCCATGTTTGCATTAGCATCATCTGGCGGAGGAACAGGGGCACTGGTGACAGAGGGAGCTGCATCCCACAGGATCCAGGAGGCAGAGTCCACAGAGGGAACAAGTGGGACGGACGGCAAGGGGAGCACCACAGTGGAGACAGGAGGTGACAACACAGCCTTTCATTTCTCCTTCGATGGAAGCTCCCTGGTGGTGGCAGACACCTCAGTGACCACCCCAGCTGCAGGTACAGTCGCCAGCCACGTACCAGCACCGCCCTCCCAGTAGCCCCTCAGCGAGTTGCCTGTCCCACTCACCCAGGAGGGTAGGCATCTCCTTCACCCCACGCACCTCAGGCGCTGACCCAGTGAGCCCTTCTGCCCTGAGTGAGGAGGCTATTGACCTCCTGAGATCCATCTCTGTAGGGCAGTCAATCATTGTGAATGTCATCCAGGGGCTGACATGCTAGATGCAGCAATGCAACGCATTCCTGGAGGGCATCCATGGTGGATTAAAGGCACAACAGAGATCGATTCAGGATCTGGCCTCCTCTCTGATGGCAGCCATTGTCCCTTTTCCCACTGTCCCCCCTCCAACTATCACTTCCCAGTCCCCGTCTCCTCAACCCCAACCCATCCCATGCACACAGCAGATGAGCATGCACACAAGACATCACACAAGAGTGGCACAGTCAAGCACAGGCACCAAACTTCAGTCCACAAGTGCTCACACAAACACATCTACTACCTCCACTGTCTCCCCCTCCTCCTCCTCCTCCACCAACCTCACAGTCACGTCCAAACTCACACCTGCATGCACTGCTTCAACAGCCACCACCAGCATCACCACACCAAGCAACACACACACCTCACTAGCAGACATCTCCACAACATCCAACCACGCGTCCCCTGTGTTCTCTCCCACCCTGTCTCCCCCCTCCCAAAGGAAACAAACGCAGGCACTAAGACACCCAACAGCCATCCACCTCACATCAGCACACTGCCCATGCACTTGCACCGAAGTCCAGCAGATGTACTCCTCCAACAACCACTCCCTCAACCTACACTCCCATCACTCCTCCCTTATCTACCCCACTGTCCCTAAGAAGCTTTTCCTTGCCCAACTTGACCTCTTCCCTCCCCCTCCTCCCGTCCTGCCCGTCAGAGCAGGGTCCCAACGACCCAGCCCAGAACCTGAGCCGAACAGTCCATGGGGATGGTGGAGGCCCCACCTAGTCGTTGAGGCAAGACAGTGAAGGATCCCACTCCACCAGCCACGAAAGGGAAGGTTCTCACTCCACCAGACAGGAAAGGGATGGATCCCACTCTAGCAGCCAGGAAAAGAAAGGACCCCGCTCTACCAGCCAGGAGGGGTAAGGTTCCCACTCAATCACCAATGACAGATGAGGTTCCCACTCAACCACCAATGACAGAAGACAGAAAAGGTTCCCAATCAACCACCAATGACAGAAGAGGTTACCCCTCAACCACCAATGACAGAAAAGTTTCCAATTCAACCACCAATGATAGAAGAGTTTCCCACTCAACCACCAATGACTCAAAAGCTTCCCACTCAACCACCAATGACAGAAAGGGTTCCCACTCAACCACCAATGACAGCAGCGGGTCCTACTCAACGACCAATGACAGGCAAGAAGCCCTCACCTCCAGCTGGGACACAGAATCCCGCACCTCCAGCAGAGGCTGCCCAGGAGACACCTTTCCCAGCTGGGACAAAGAAGCCCTCATCTCCAGCAGGGGCGACCCAGGAGACACCTCCCCCAGCAGAGACAATGCAGCCCTCACCTCCAGCAGGGGGCTTGTAGGACATCGTCCAGGGACTGTATTACAAGGAGCCCCCTCAGAAGAAGTGGGCATGTTCCCCACCTCAGAGACTGTGACCTTGCACTCCCCATCATTGGGAAATCGGCATGGAGCCCCCTCCAGAAGCAATGGGCAAGTTACCCACCTCAGAGACTGTGACCTTGAACTCCCCAGCACTGAGAAATGGACATGCAGCCCCCTCCAGAACCAGTGGCAAGTTCCCTACTTCAGCTTACGTGCCCCCTCCACCCTTCCTCCTGAGGTGCCTGTCAACTTCAGAGATGTTGCCTCTGCACAGTTTTGTGCAGAGTTAGTCAGGATCAAGTTGGAGCTTGGACTGTGTCCTGTGGCCATGTGGGTCTTATGTACTTTGCAATGGGCATTGGCCCTTTCTGGACAAATGTTCATGTAACTTTGTCCTAAAATTGGTTCATATGGTGGCTGTTGCCTTGCTATTACAATTTCAGTACTGCTGACCTGTACTCCTTGTATTATTATGCTGTGTGTCCTATGTCATTGGTTTACGTCTGCAGCTGGGTGTGTGTGCCTGGTGAGTGTCGTGCATGTGTGTGTGTCACTCTCCTTTTCCTCCCTCCCTCCCTTGTGTGCTAGGTGGCTGTACTCACCGTCATCATCTTCATCAGCGTTGGTGTTCCAGGTGGAGCATGGCATAGAAGAGCTGCCCTTCTGGTTCCATGGTGTCATTGATCTTCTATGTGTCTCTCTTGGTGACTCTTTGGTCTTCTGTGATGTGTTTCCTCCAGGCTTTTGATGGTGTTGGTACCGCCCCGGAAATCGTGGCTGTTTGCAGTGTCATAATATTGTGGGCGGAACCTTCTCTTGCGCCTGGCTGTTGATGGCTGCCGCCTTGATGCGTCGTGTTAACGCCCTGGCAGATGGTGTAGTACATTGTCTGTCTTTCGGAGTTATTACCACCATGGTCTTAATTTGGCTGTAATTACAGCCATCCTGTTAGCGGTATTACCGCCACTTTAACAGTCACTGCCAATGTCATAATGACCACCTAAACATTTTTTGCGCATGGAAACTAAAAGCACCAACCCAGACATCTGGTTGCAAAATCAGAATTTGAGGCTGACTGTGATGGAGCTCAATGTCACAAGTAAGAATCAACCTCCCTCGAGCCCTCTTCAAATAAACGCTGCAGTAGACTTCAGTGAATAATTATACTTTTAGATGATATTCTCTGATGGAAATCTTCATCTGGGCTGAACTTGAAATTGGATTTATCCTCAGTGGAGCTATCATGGGAAGCCTCCTCGACTTTTATGTTCAGATCCTGTCAATTTTTTTGTAGCTTTTTCTCTCTGATGTCGGATACCCCTCCAAACCAAGCAGATTTTGAGTCAACGTTGTTGGATTACCTTTCCACGAGCCCTCTGTGGATTCCTGGAAATCTGGGGTTATGGAGTTTTTCAGCCAGGGAACCTGCAAGTCAGTCCGGGTCATAGACAATGTAAGTCAGCTTGACTCACGATGTTGGGTCGGTCCTCTCATGGAGCTTTTTTTCAAAAGTTCTCCAAGCGCCTGCAAACTTTGGGATCTTCTTCCAGGAGGTCTTTGAATGTCCTTTAGGAGTCTACAACTCACCCCAGTGATATAGAAGCTCTGAGTTGCTCCTTGAGGGTTAGGACTCCAACTCCCAGAATGCATCTGGTTCAAATCCAAAAATGACCAATAGCCACTGGTCAGTTGGTCAGTTTCTTCCAGGCTTGATGCAGGGGGCTCTGGGCAGCTATTTTCTACATGTAGCAATCAGGAAGTCCCTTTTTGATGCAGTTGAAGACAGGCAAGGCCCTTTTAGTGGTGAAGCCCATGTGTGCAGCTGGTGCAGTTCTTCAGAGAGCAGTGTCCAGGTGCAGGTCAGGGTTCTATCAGGGCAGTCCTTCTTCTTCCTGTCTTGTTCCTTGTAGGGATCTGAAATGTGGGTACAGCTCTGCCATACTTATCCTTGCTCCTGGGGTAGAAAGTGGGGTGGGGCAACTGTCCAATCATAGACAGGCCATCACCCTTTTGGATGACCACTTCGTAGGACATTTTGTAAAAATTAATCCCAGGGAGCAGCATTCCTCAAAAATCTAAAATGGCAGAAATTCAGTCTCAGAGATTAGGTCTGCCTGAGCACACTCAATGGTGTGGCTAAGGTTTCCTTAACACACCCCTTTCTAGCCCTCTCCTATTCTAATCAGGGGGTACCTGGCTGTCTGGTTTTGCAGGAAATAGTGGAGATCCACTTGCTGGCCCAAACGTCCTTCCCTCCTTTGAAGTAGAGTTTGGCTGCTCTCCCCCATCCTCTTTCACCATCTGCTGAGGCAGTTCTCTTCCCCCAGGCACTTCCTATGTGTTTAGACCAGGCCACTTCACACCTCATCAAGGCAGCCAGGCCAGACTGCCAGAGGCTGGACAGTCAGAGAAGGGTACAACAGAGCTGAAACTGGCAAATTTCAGGTAGAATGCCAAAACCTTTCCCTATATTTTATTAAATTCAACAAAACCAAGTTGTTGGATTTATCATAAGAATAAGTTGGATACTTAACTTGAAATACCTAGCTCCTTTTGAGACTTTTTAAAATTAAAAATAAAGTCTCGCCATGTTAGCCTATGGAGCCCATTCACTAAATAAGGGAAACAAATGTATCTATTTTTCACTCACCAGGGCTTACAAAACATATTTTATAAAGTTATTTCTTATAGTTACACTGCATCCAACCCCGGGAGCACCTCGGGAACACCTTAGGGGTGACCTATATGCAATAGAAAATAAGGTAGTCTAACACTGTGGAAGTACTTTTAATTCTAAATTCAAATTTGGGGTTAATTTGACATTAACAGCAGCTAGCAAGGCAGGCCTGCCTTTAAAATGACACTAGGCATCTCAGCAGTGCTCCTGTGGGTGCACTACCTATGCTGGAGACCCTAAACCGACATGGCCTGCCATATACTGGGGACTTATAGGTCTGTTGATACAGCCAATTATAATTAGCCTAATGTGCATAATCTATTTTACACAGAGCACTGGTCTTGGGACTGGCTAGCAGTACCCAGGGCACAGTCAAGAGTTGGTAACCACAATTATCTGTCCAAAACATTTGGGATGACCAGGTAATAAGGGAGGACTTTCCTACACTGCGTCCCCCCAGATGAAAGGTGATGGGTACTACCCTACACCCTGTAGTCCTCATCAGCTAAGTGGAAAAAAATGGAAAGGCTATCTGCATTGGTATGGAAATTCCAAGGTCTCTGCTCCATTGTAAATTCCATCCCTTGTAGAGAAATGGACCACCTCAACAGTTTTGGGTTCTCCCCCCTCATCTGCAGGAACTATCTGAGAGGTCTGTGGTCGGTTTGAACTCAGGAGTGAGTGCCAAACAGCTATGGCCTCAGCTTCGTCAGGGACCAGACCTCAGCAAAGGCCTCCCTCTCAATGGCACTCCTTCTTTGCTCTCTGGGGAGCAGTCGCCTGCTGATGAAGGCAAGTGGCTGATCCTCACCCCCTTCATTGACTTGTGCACTGTCCCAATCCCTGTCTATGAAGCATCTGTGTGCACTTTAAAGTCCTTGTTATAGCAAGGGTCCAGTAACACTGGTGCTCCACATTTAGCCTTCTTCAGAGTGTCAAAGCTTTTCTGACACTCTGAGGTCCAAATTAACTTTTTGAGCTGCTTCTTTGAGGTGAGTTCTGTCAGAGGGGCCACAATGATCCCATAATTCTGAATGAGCCTCCTGTAATACCCAGTCAGGTCAATAAAGGCCCTGACCTGCGTCTGGGTTTTAGGAGCCTTCGAATCCAATATGGTCTGGATCTTGGGCTTGAGAGGGTGTACATGGTCTATGGGGTGAGCGTTAGTCCTAGTGACTGTATTTAAACCTCTGTAGTCCATACAGAATCTGAGCTCTTTTTCCCACCTTGGACATTAGGTTTAGGTACCAGAACCACTGGACTGGCCCAAGGAACATCAGAGGGCTCAATTACCTTCAACTCCAACGTCTTAGCTACCTCAGCTTTAATGTTGGCTCTGAACTGGTCTGGCAACGTGTACAACTTATTTTTGACAGGTAAGCTGTCACCAATGTAAATGTCATGGATATACCACTTAGTGAGTCCAGGGATCAAGGAAAACAGCCCAGGAAAACTGTACCAACACTTGTCTGGAGTCTTTCTGATTCTATGATGTCAACCTGGGGGAGAGTACTACTCTCTCCACTGGCCCATCTTGTGCATTGGTTGAGAGGAAGTCTGGCAGAGGCTCACTCTCCTCCTCCTTTCCCTGATCTGTAACCATAAGCATGGTCATGTCTACCATGTTTTGATGTGGTTTCAATCTGTTTACATGCAGGTCCCTATGGGTATTCCTGGGGGTGCAAAGGTCCGCCATGTAGGTGACCTCACTCTTCTTCTCCAAAATGGGATAGGGCACAGTCCACTTGGCCTGGAGGGCCCTAGGAGCTAAAGGCTCCAAAACCCCACACCAATTGATCTGGGTGATACTCAGGCATGGTAGCCTTCTGGTATTGCCAGAGTTCCATGAGCTCTTGGCAGGCCTCCAGGCTACTGCTTACCTTCCTCATGTACTCAGCCATACATGACCACATGCCCAGCACATATTCAAGAACATTCTGCTTGGCCTCTTTGAGAGGCTACTCCCAAGACTCTCTCACCAAACACAGTGGACCTCTTACAGGGTGCCCAAACAGTAATTCAAATGAGCTCAATAAAACGTCCCTGTGTGCAAACAGCAGGTATGGGAGGTGAATATCCCATCTCCCCCTGAGTTTGTCAGACAAACCCATCATCATTCCCTTCAGGGTCTTGTTAAATCTCTCCAGCATACCATTGGTCTGGGGTTGATAGGGGTGGTGACCTTATTAGTAACACCACACTCTTCCCACATTGGTTTCAGATAGGTAGACATAAAGTGTGTGCCCATATCTGAGATCACTTCCTTTGGGAATCCTGCCTATGGATGCCTGGTGGCATGGTCCACTAGCACTAAAATGCATCTGTTGCCTGAGGCAATAGGTGCATCTCGGGGACCGACAATGTCAATCCCTACTCTCTGAAGGGGAGTACCGTCCACTAGTAGTGGTACCAAAGGAGCCTTTAGCTTGCCCACTGTCTTGCCACTGACCTGACAGGTGACACAGGCACTGCAAAACTCCTTTACTTCCTCTGACATATGGGGCAAGTAAAGATGATGATAGACCAGCCTGTTCCTGGTCTGCCCCAAAGTCCTTTTAAGGGAATGTTTTGTCTTAGAGTTAGGAGGAATTCTCTATACTTCTGGGGGTCCACCACTCTCCTAGTTGCTCCGGGGTTGGGGACCTTTGCCTCAATGTAGAGAACTCCATTCTCCCAATAAACCTTATGAGTCCCACCAACATCCCCTTGTTCTTGCCTGGAGGCAGTCTGCCTCTGGCCCTCAAGAGTGGGACACTCTCTTTGCCCCTGGCCATCTCTTCTCTTCTGGGCCCACGTCCCCCTTGCAGTTCTGACAAGTCAGGCAGCGCTTGTAGGGGAGGGGTCCCTCCTTCAGAGGTCAGATCCCCCATTCAGGATTGGATTCCTCCTGAACCTCTGTACTTTTGAGGGGTGGCAAGCCATACCCTGTGCCATTACTCTTGCTCTGGAGGCTTGGCCCATTGTTACAGAGTCCAAGTGTCAAGCACGTCCCTGTTGTGCTGCCTGTGACCTGATCTCAGCACACACCCAGTCAGGGAGGTCCATCATTTGTAAAGTGACCCTCCTTTCCACCTCTGACCATTCAGATGCTTCCAGATCATTTCCCAGTAGATACTCTACTAGGAGAGCAGGAGCTACAACTAATGTGTAAGGGCCAGACACACCTCCCCATTCTAAGTTCACCATTGTCAGGAGATAGAACTTGTTTTTACTGTCTGCATATGCCACCTGGTGGAATATACCAGGTAAGATCTAATTTGGAGAAACCAGTTTTCTATGACCGTTGTCACACTGGCTCCTGTATCTCTCAGAGCCTCCACCTCAGTTCCATTGAATTTAAGCCTCTGCCTATACCTCTCCATGCTGGGAGGTAAGGTGGCCATGGCTATAATATCCACCCCAGCAGCAGACGCTAAGGTGACCTCTGTGTATCCTGTCCCCATCCCTGGGCCAAATTATATCCCCACACCTACACTAGCAATCCCATGTGACTGCCCACCAGTGGGGGTCATTTTTTAGCAGACAGCATCCCATCTTTTGTGTCCAGGCTGGTAACACTCAAAACACTTGCCGGCCTTGGCAAGTTCTTGGAGTTTTCCAGTCTTAACAGGATCATAATGCTTCCCCTGTAACCTCTTACCCTAAGATGTGGCATTTGTTCTGCTCTTGCCCAGTTTTTCTTTTCTAGGGCCAACTTTTCTGCCTCCAAAGCTACAAAGACCAGCTGGGCTTCCAGTTCTCTTTCCCTAGGGGACAGGTTCTCACCTTCTAAAAAGACCCCGTTGACCCAACTAGATTTGGGCGGGCCCTGGTGACTGTGTGTAGTGAGGACCTGTCTGCTTCCTCCTCACTGAGATGTGTCTGTCCTCCCTCCTCTGAGAGGTTGGACCTAGTGTCCCCCCTTTCATCTCCCACTGGAGCTTCCTCTGTGCTTTCCTTTTGTCTTGTGTAAGAGTTTGTCTGGGCTCCCTATGGGTGGCAAAAGAAATGGTGTAGCCCATATGGATCTCCTGGAACCCCAATGCCCTGGGTACCTAGGTACCATATACTAGGGACTTATAAGGGGGGTCCAGTGTGCCAATTGAAATTGGTAAATGAAGTCACTGGCCTACAGTGACAAATGTAAAAGCAGAGAGAGCATAAGCACTGAGGTTCTGATTAGCAGAGCTTCAGTGACACAGTTAGGCACTACACAGGCATACACGTTAGGCCACAAACTATGAGCACTGGGCTCCTGGCTAGCAGGTAGAGTGGCAAATCATTCCAGGTCTTGGTGGCAATGTACAAGAAGTAGCGGCCACCGCTTCAACAGATTCAGGGGTGCATGTGCGAGGGCTAGCGTGAAAGAATGCAGTTGTCTAGAGGGTTGATAAAAGTTCAGTCGATGGTTGATGTAGGCCGGTCCTTGATCATATAGGGCTTTGTAGACGTGAAGGAGGATCTTGAACTGCCATCTTTCCTTGATAGGGAGCTAGTGGATGTTTCTGAGGTTGGGGGTGATGTGGGCTCATTTGGGGAGGTCCAGGATGAGTCTGGTCACTATGTTCTGTATGATCTGGTGTCATTTGAGGAGTTGGGTGGAATACCAATGTAAAGTGCATTGCTGTAGTCAAGGCAGCTAGTGATGAGGGCCTAGGTGAAGGTTTTTCTGGTGTTGATAGGGATATATCTGAAGATTCTGCAGAGCATGAAGAGAATGTAGAAGCAGACAGAGGTGACTGTGTGGATTTGTTCCTACATGGCCAGTTCATTGCTGAGGATGATGCTGGGGTTGCGTGTGTTGTCTGTCATATAGTGGAATAGAGTGTTGTAAATTGGAGTGGACAGGCATAGAGTGGGATATATAGTTGGGCAGTGGAGTGGACAGGGATAGAGTGGAATAGAACATCATAGAGTGGCATGAAGTGTGGAAGTCTTTTGTAGAGTGGAGTTATATAGTCTGGAGGAGAGTGTCATATATTGGAGTGCATAGAGTGGAGTGAAGTATGCACTGTAGTGGCGTAGAATGGATTACGATAAAGTGGGGATACATACACTGGAATATGTACAGTATAATACTATACTGTAGAAGAGTGGAGTGGGGAAATGTAGAATAGCATATAGATGGAGTGGTGGACATGGAGTAGTGTAGGGAGGAGTAAGGTACAGTGGATTCGCAAAGATTGGGGTTTGCATACATTGAAGTGGCTTAGCACAGAGCCAACTTGAGTGGTCTCTTATAGTAGAGTGGAGTGATGTGTCATACACTGTTAGAAACTGTTGTAGAACGGAGTAGATTGCTGTACAATTGGGTGTACAGCCATAGAGTTGAGTGCAAATTTGGACAGTGGAGTGTATGGAGATAGAGTGGAGTACAGTAGCGTAGAGTGGCGTAGAATTGTATTGATTGGAATTGGAGGAGAGTACACTGGAGTGGTCTAGAGTAGAGTAGGGTCAGTAGAGTGGCATAAAGTGGAGTGGAATACAGTGTAAGAGTGTACTGTGTAGTAGTGTACAGTAGAGTGGCATATAGCAAAGTAGAACTGGAGTGCTGCATTGCGGGGTGGGGTAGAGTGTAATAGCATGTAGTGGAGTGGCATACAGGGGAGTGGACTAGAGTGGAGTTCCATACAGTGAAGGAGCAAGGATTTAAGTTATGTTCAGTGTAATAGTGTGGAATAGAGTGATGTACAGTGGACTAGCATAGAGAGATGTGCAGTGGAGTGGCAAAGAGTATAATAGCATAGAGTGGAGTGCTGTACAATGGAGTGGTGTGGACTGGAGTAGTGTACAGTGGAGTGTGATAGAGTAAAATAGCACAAAGTGGAGTGGGCTCAATGGAATAATAGAGAATATAGTGGGGTTGAGTGGCACATCATACACTGCAGTGGTGTATAGTGGAGTCGCATATAGTGGAGTGGTTTCCTATGGAATAGAATAAATTGGAGGGGCATATCGTGGAATAGCAATAGAGTAGAATAGTATATGCTGGAGTAGCATACAGCTGAGGGGCATACAGTGAAGTGGCATACACTGAAGAGGCATAGAGTGAAGTTGGAATCAGTGTAATAGCTTAGAGTGAACTGGAGTGAACTGGGGTAGTGTACAGTGTAATAGCGTAGAGTGGAGTAGCACAGAGCAGTGTGTTTTACAGTTTAGTGCCATAGAGTGTAATAGTGCATAGTGGAGTAGCACACAGTCGAGTGGCATGTAATGTGGTGGTCTAGACTGAAGTGGTGAACAGTGGTGTGGGGTATAGTGTAATAGCATACAGTGTAGTGACACACATTGGAGGTCCAATCGAATAGCATAGAATGAAGTGGTGTGAAGTGGAGTGCTATTAACTGGAGTGTTGTGGAGTGGAGTAACGTACAGTGGAGTGGCATACAGTAGAAGAGTATACAATGGAATTTTGTAGGGTGGGCAGTTATATAGTGAAACAGAGAAGAGTGGAGTGGCATAGAGTAGAATGCCAGATTGTGGAATAGCATATAGATGAGTAGTGTCCTGTGGAGTGGCATACAGTGGAGTGACTTAGATTGGAGTGTTGTACAGTGGCATCGCATACAGTGTAATAGTATAGAGTGGAGTGGCATGGAGTGGAGTCTCGTACAGTGGAGAGTCGTAAAATTTAGTGACTTACAGTGGAATAGCATACACTGCAGTGGCCACGGTGACATGGCATATGGAGGTATGTGCAGTTTAGCAGCAATGTAGATTATGGTGTGCAGAGTAAATCAACACAGCAGATTATACTCCCTTATATTTCTCCAGATGTACCAATTAATGCAGGGCCACTCACGGTACCTTACATTCCTTTGTAAATCTGACTTAAGTATTGCGTTGCCCATGCAACACCATGAGTGATGCAAGGCTACCACAATCCAATAAAGCGGCTAGGCCTTAGTTATATTTTGAACCATGGTATACCGTGGAAAGTTTGCAATATACTGTGGTACATGGCGATGACAAACCAGTATACAATTGGGTAATGGCTGCTTTTCAGAATGAAAAGACAGCCATATTGGTTTTGCTACATTTTGGCTCAGCTTAGTGTTCGGGCCTTATATATAGGTAAATAGTACGTGCCTACCAATTACCAATTTAGTAAAGTACATTAGGTAGGGAAATGTATTTATTTTTATATATATTTTTAAATTTGTTTATGGCCCTATGTCACTTGTTTCCCAAACGTTAGTGAAATTCTGAGAAAGTATCATGGTGACAGAAGTCACTAAGTTTAAATGCATTATAACTCAAAAAATACATACACTATCTAACTGCAGTACCTGTAAATCATCACATCGGCACAATAGTGTATAATCGTGCCAAATTCCATGTAAATTCATTCAACTATTTTTGTGCTACATCAAATACAATAGTTTATAGAAAATGCATTGTGGAAAAATATGTTTTGTGACCCCATTTTACCTTTGCACCCCCCTTAACGATTCAATATAAAAATGTAAATCATCTCAAAATTTTGAAAATGCCATAGGACTGGAAAGTTTGGTGATGATTCGTCAAATGGATGGAAAGTTATTAGGGATGTTATATACAACGTGTCAATCAGATTTAATACTAGATTAGTTATGTATGTGTTTTTTTAGTTTACATGATCATGTGACCATAAATGTGTCTTTTATCTGTTCATGTGGAAATTCTGAACCTTTACATGTGCAGTCTAGTTTACATTTTGGACTTGCTTGCTACTTTTAGAAGGATTGTGCTATAAATGTGTCTATCAGTTGTTCATTTAAGAAATCTGAAATTTTAGGTATGCAGTCTAGTTTATCCTTTGGGGTTACCTGATAGTTTCAGCAGGATTGTGCAACAGATGAAGACCAACGTGACTAAAAGGCAATTTGTGTTATGGTTATAAAAATTGATAGTACTTTTTCCCTTGGTGCCAAATAGTAGATTGTGTGGATCACTGCTAGGTCAATATTTAATTTTGTTGCGTAGAGGAACATAAGAAATATGGCTTTTGTTTAGCTTGTTGGTCCAGTTTCATTTTGTGAGCTAGGGGCCATGCAAAGAAAACCTATGCAGATTAAGATGTATTCTATTTCCTATGGATTTGTTTATAGTTTCCATTTGTATGTGACCATAAACAGGTCTTTCAGTTGTTCATTTAGTAAATCTGAAACTTTAATATACAATCTAGTTTATTTGTTGGACTTCCTTTCTACTTTCAATAGTATTGTGCTACAAGATATCATGAAGATGAAAAACCTTATAACTTTACATGTACATACTCTACGTACCTGCAGTACCCCACAAAATCCTCTGTGCTCCCTAAATTGTATTACTGCCAAATTTCACAACAATCTAGCTGATATTTTTTGCGCTATTTGAAATACAGAAGTCTAGGAAAATGTGCTAGATTTGAAGCCTGTTTTGGGACCCCCCTTGGTTCTTTGCATCCCCTTGACCAAACACCGTAAAACTTTCAGTCCTCAGGACATTAAATGGGGGCAGTAGGTCTGCAAAGTTTCACTCACATTGGTCAAATGCGTGTAAAATCCCTGTCTCTGTCATATGTATGTTGTGCAAAATACTTGTAACAATCATTCTATAAGGTCGTAAACATTGTCACTCCTGGGCCAGTTTTGCGCTACTGTGGTAAGAAACTAATAACCCTAAAAGTTGACTTTTACAGTGTAGTACTAAATGTCTCAACATGCAACAAATTATGCAACACATTTTGTTGCACTAATATTTTCACCCATTTCATCTAGGATTTGATTTTAATCTACAATTTAAGAAAATGAACAATTATAATTTGAATATAAGTATTTACCTTTCGTAAACAAATTGTTGAGAAAACAATGAACAGTGGTGTGAGCCACTGCACGTATTCAACTTTGAGGTTGCAGTATGTATGTGATAATTATGGATTGGATTTGAGACTCTGTGTCACAAACACTGTACATACCTAGCATGTTCAAATGCCTGACTCATGGGTAGCACACACACAAGTGACCATGAAGTGGTAGCCAACATTTTATGACATGTAAGGGGTAACATATCTGACATAGCCCTCATCAGCCGTCCTTGATCTTTCCTGTGTATAGTTGGTCATCTGAAACGTATTGTCCCCAATGTCAAGCAAGTACACACAGCATAAGAGGCAACAGATATTACAAACACATGTCATGACTGATGTACCTCTTTGAATGTCATCATGCTGTCCTCTATTGATGCAACACCTGTGCAAACTTGAAAATTCCTATTTAATTACCAAAGTTTGCTCTGCTGTTGCATCAGTTAAGAGAGCTAATTCTGCACAACATGAGTATTGTGGGCTACAGTAGTGTGGTCTACCACATGTGCCCAAACACTAGAACACACACTGCAGGTCATACCATCCTATCTTTGTCTAGTTATAGGCTGCATGCATGTTAAAATTTGAAAAATGACTCAAACACAGTTTAAGACAGAATTTTTGATGCAAATGCGTCAAAAATGACGCATGTATGTCAAAAATGATGCATATGCGTTAAAAATGACGCTTTTATGTTAAAAATGATGCTTATGCGTTATAAATGACGCACATGCATTAGAAATGACGCATATGCATTTAAAATGACACATATGTATTAAAAAATTACGCTCACGCACATTATACATCAATTGGTCCCTAACGTTAATTCTACCAGCGCACCCCAGGCATACGGATATCCATTGAAAATGTATGAATCCTTGAATGCATGGGAATTTTAACATATATGCATCAAAAAATATTGACACAAACACCGTAAGCCTCAAAAATGTACATGCAAGATAAAAACGGGCCCTAAATGAGACAGGAAGTGATGTAATAGGATATCCTATTTGCAGAAATGGTGCAGAGGGTGCACATTTACTTTCACTTTGCAGTCTGTGAATATTCTAGACTGTGTGGATGTGTTTTGACTTGTCTCTCTGTGAATATTGTGAATTTGTTCCCTGTGTGCTCTTTATATTGTCTTTTGGTTTTTGGTAAGTGTCTTTGGTATCCTGTGTAAGTGTATTTGTGTCATTTATTGTATTTAGATTTGTCTTTGTACTGTTGGGAGTCTGTTTGTGGGTAGTATTAGTTGGGGTAATGTAGGGCTGTCTGTGGATTAGATAAGTTTCCTTTTTCTACCTCCTTTCCCTGTTTTTCCCTCTTCACCTTTTTGTTTATTGCTTTGTTGTGATGTCAGAAAGGCCAATGTGGGGGACGAATGGGTGAGGAGGAGCTAGGGGCATTTGTGTGGCTGGTATGCCACTTCCTCCCCCTGATGTTGGAGGCTGGGGGCTGTGTGATACAGGGGTATCACACAGAGGCAAAAAGACTGAGGTGGGAAAAGGTGCTGCTCCACCTGAGGTGCATTTTCATCACCCAACGCAACGATCATCAGTTGAAGCATCGCTGAGTTGACCTTGTGGCCCGAGAGCAGGACCTGCTGGACCACCTGGGTGTGGTGATTGCTGGCCCTGTTGGTGAGTACCAAATTGACTAATGTGTACAGTCCAATGCTCTGGAGTGACAGTAGCAGATGTTGTGACATGCTGCATGCAATGTTTGTGGACATGTGGAATGCAAGTTGAACAAACTGTGAGTGTACCATCAATGGGATGTATTTCACATGGTAATACATGGAAACAATGTAGTCCACAGTTTTGTGGAACCATGTCCAAACAGTATTCAGGGCCATACATACCAAACTCTTCTTAACCTTCACTGTTATCTTAGGCCCATATTTCTACTTTGATTGCGCTGCATTTGCATAATTTCTAGACGCAAAAGTAGCGCACACTTGCTACATTCAAATATATTTTGCTAATTTGCACAGCTGTTGCGTCAACAAATAAAGCACATGCGACACAAAATAAATTACACAGCTGGCCCTAAGTTCACTGTTTCTGTGTGTTTACGTCTGGACAAATAATCTTTCACATGACCAAACCCAAATGGGCTATTATGTTCCCAGGTTGCATTAGCACAAAACAGGGTCATCTTGTGGCATTTCAGAGTAGGTATTGAAATCCTATCATTGAGTAGCAGGGCCCAACAATATTTTTTGCTTGGGTGCAGTTGCTGAGACTGAGCTAGTGTATTTACCATCTGTGTCACTTTGGTGCCAACCCATTTTCTAAAGTGAAAGGGTCAGCATGGGATCCCTGCTCTTTGTGAATGCATGGTCACAAACTATTTTTTAGCATGATGTTGTGCAAGGGACCACTGACTGCTTCCATGATACTATTTTAGTGAAGAAATTGGTTGTTATTTTACTTTTGGTAAACCCCTGCTGAAATATTGCAGCATTTCTACAAATGTTAATTCTAAGTATGAAGGCAGTCACAGACACAGTGGCCTGCTGAGATCAGCAGGCCAGCATTCCTGTGAGTGCCGCCATTCCCAAGGTGTTTTCCAATAGAGACCTATCTCATCATGATTGCAGAAGTCGTACATTTGCTACCCCATTTTTTATTAGCGGACAGTGTCAGTTCGGGTGTACTACCACTGATCACCCAACTTGGCAATTCCAAGTTGTTGATTCTGGCAATGTGTGATTTAAAAAAACTGATACAGGTACACAGGGCCCAGAGTAACACATCTCAGGTGCAATGACTGCACCTGTGCCCATGCATTCTGTCAAGGATGATCAACTAAGTGTCAGTAATAAGGCTTTGCGCTGTCCAGGTCCCCCCCGAAACTCCGCTGCGTGTTTTTGCAGCACTTCATGCGCACCACTTGTCATCTCCTCTTGTTCTAAAAGTGGTCATCCGCGTCGTCTGCCCTGTGGTAAAGTTCATGTAGCTGCAGGGTCAGGACATTGGTGGACAAGATGCACTTATCAGTACTATTTTAGGAATGGACTACATTTCCCAGGTTTCTAGAGGCAGTGGCCATCTTGGGGTGTGGCAGGCCTATAAAGCCAAGCAACACCCAAGCACCTTGCTCACTAATTTGAAGACTTCGATGTAGTCAGACCTCCTAGGGCTTCCTCTGAAGAAGAGCAGATTTCCTGCATGGCAGCTTGACAGTAAATCGGAGTATCCTTGTGTCTATGGTGAATTCAGATACGAGTAGGTTGTACTCGTAGTGGTAAGGTCTTGATGAGCCCAATCTTGAAGGGGGTTGTTGCTTCCAGAAGTAAAGTGCCCATTAGCACAGCGAGCAAAGCGTTTTCAGTTCAAAGAGTAAAGAGCCCCTTAGCACAACGAGCAAAGCGTTTTCAGTTCAAAGAGTAAAGCACTTCAGATAACATAAGTAAAGCGCCCTTGGCACGGCAATCAAAGTGCTTCAGTCCACATGAGTAAAGCGCCCTTGGCACGGCAATCAAAGCGCTTCAGTCCACATGAGTAAAGCGCCCTTGGCACGGCAATCAAAGCGCTTCAGTCCACATGAGTAAAGAGCCCTTGGCACGGCAATCAAATCGCTTCAGTCCACATGAGTAAAGCGCCCTTGGTACGGAAATCAGAGTGCTTCAGTCTACATGAGTAAAGCGCCCTTGGCACGGCAATCAAAGCGCTTCAGTCCACATGAGTAAAGCGCCCTTGGCACGGCAATCAAAGCTCTTCAGGCCACATGAGTAAAGCGCCCCTTAGCATAACGAGCGTAGCGCTTCAGACAAAGCAAGTAAAAGCGCTCTCTGGCATATTGAACAAAGTGCTTCATGTATAACAAGCAAGGTGCTTCTACCCAACGAACAAAGCGCTTCAAGTTCAATGAGTAAAACTTTCAGGCCTAGGTAATCAATGTGAAAACGTTTCGGAGATAAGCAAATTATACTTTCTTTGCTTTTTGGGAAGCATAATATGTGAGATACATATTTAAGTCTTTGGGAATATGTGAGATACATATTTAAGTCTTTGAGAATTTCTAGGCTGAGAGCAAACATTTATGTTTATGAATGCATAGTGATTACATGATTGATATGCAGATTATGTCCATAGTCCAAGGCTCTTGCCATCTCTAGGTTCAGAGGTTGCAGTTTGTTCTTGTTCCATGATTCAAAGAAGGGGCTATACACAATTCACAAAGGGTCTCAATCTGATATCACGGAGACGCCTTTATTCAAGAGTCTTTTGGTGAGTTATACTGTTATAAATGAGTATATGCATATTTGTTCTAACCTTTTCTTTTCAGACCTCTCGCCCAGCAGTTCCCTACCCTAATTCCCTTCCCCCCGCCTGGCTTCATAATAACGCTGTGCTATAATAGCTTTCTGAGATGGTGACGCCGGGAGGTGGGCCTTTTGTTCAGTAGCATGCAGATCCCGAGGAAAGGGCACTGTGACACTAAGACACTGTCAGCATACATCTTTTTGCTGTTTTGAATCACAAAAGTGGCCAATCCATGTTTAGCATAACATTGTCATCAAGTAACACACAGGATCCCTGCCATCATGTTGTCATAGGGGGCATATACGCCTCAGGGTACACTGCCAATGTGGCATATGTAACCTACACACAACACTGGCACACCTATTATGGACCACTGAAAGCACAATAATTCCTGAACACAAATGAACCCACATGAGCATCACACAGTTACTCATTGTCCCTTGATGCACCAGGAATGTGGCATTGCATGTGTCTCCCAATTACAAAAGATGAAATGGAGTACCTTCTGGAATGAATTAAGCACAAAATTGAGTAACCATGTTGGGCATCACATGATTGTTGGGGCCAGTGCATGTGTGCACTGGAGTGACAGTGTCAATGCATGTTTGCAGTGGTATGTCTGTTGGGGTGTCTACATGCCTGATGTGCAGTTCTATCATAGAAAATGTCACAGACAGTGATTTGTTGTTCCAACTCTTGTACAGTGAGCAGATATTGAGCACATATCACCCTTCCATGTTTTACAGGTGGACCAGCCCCCTACACAATAGGTGCAGTGGTTCGATTCGCAGACCCAGACAAATCCAGTACGTGTTAATATGTTTGTCATCTGTTGTATTTGCAGCTGTTGTGCGATTGACTCCTGTGTGTTAGACTCATTTCAAGATATGATGAGCTGGCATGTAATCTGATATGTGACTTGACAGGAGGTTGAGATAGTGTTCCATTGAAGAGTTAGACATTCACTGGCAGAAAGTCAAATATTGGGAGTCGAGCACTGCACAATAGGCTTGGGTAGGTGAACAAGGTGATTTGTTGCTACATGTGTGCCAAAAATTGACTTGGAGGTGGCCAGTGTCATAATTGAGTCATCAAGTCATACCCTAATTCACACTGAACAGTGATGCATCACTTTTACACACCAACTTGCGCATCCCTGTTAAGTAATGAACATGTAGGACTGTATGGGTGACTGTCCCGCAGCATCTAGCTCCACATGTTGTACTCCATTCACGTGGCGCTTGAGTGAAATGTCATAGGCGTGAATGCAGGGCAAGGCCAGGTGGGTGCCTGCATCAATGTGGTTGATTTAGGAAATGTATCAGTGAGATCTGATGTTGATGGTTGTCCACAAATAGAAACATGAATGTAGATGTGATTGTCCAATGGTTGACTCAATCCTAGCTGGCAGGCCTCCTTACCTGTGGTGGACTGACTAAATCCATGTACAGCTGGACAAAGCTTCGTGGTTGTCCTTGATGGTTGAAAATATGTATTGCATACCCAACCCCCCGAGGCACAGGTTTAGGTGGAGAAAATATGTGTAACTAGGTGTGATGGTCACAGTGTAGATGACAGACATGTAATTCAAGCATTCATGTGTGCTAAACTGTAATGCCCTCTTATGATTACCAACTGCATACCATCCTGACAGTTCCATATACAATCACAGGTCTTGTGTGCCTTGAATTTGATCAAAAAAATAGGGATTAGTTGGCCAGGCACATGCTGAGTACTTGCAGCATTTGTTATGTGATGAATAGCACTACAAATATGGACAGATCATTTAATTAAGTGCACACCTTGTTGTGCACTGCTGTGCTGTTAGATAGTTGATGGGTAGGCTGCGTTGGCATGTCATTCCTCATGGACATTCTATCATCTGTACTGTGATTTGGACTGCATGTGCTATTTGTGAGGAAGTTTTAGATTATCATAGGTACATGTATCACACAATGATGTCACTAATGTTTGCGTGTCTCTGTTTTTTACAGCTGCCAACATGAATGCACAGAAAATCTGTGAATTTCAGAGGCGGGCAGTGCGGTAGCAACACATCCTCGATGTGGAGGCTAAGTTCCATACGATGGCTAGGCGGTATCGTCATGAGAGAGCCACAGGGGCATGGAGGGCATTTAGCCAAAGAGGGCCCACATTGGCCACAACTGCCCCCACCACAACAACTCAAAGCACAGTGGACACTGGGATGACAGCCACTCCAGCTGGTCCCTGAACCTCGTCAACCCAAGGCCCTACAGAAGCACCTTATGCACCTCCACCTCCAACCACGGCACCAGCACCTGCTACATCAAGTGTTACACAGACAACCACAGTTGCAGTAAAGGACATTGCAGATTTCAGAACCCTTCAACGTGACATGCAACGTATGTTGCACCGCATGAACACTCTGCAGCAGGAGACTACGAGGAATAAGGAAACTCCTGAGGAGGGCCAATCTTTGAACGTATTGATCCTCATCCCTAAATCCGTCCCCTCCCTTCTATTTCCTCATACTTTTTCTTGTGTGGGTTTAGTGGGCTTAGTGTTAGGTTAGAATAGGCTGTTAGTTTAGTTAGGATAAGTGGGTTGTTGGGTGGGGGGAGTAATATTATTACATGCTAGTTTGTTGATGATGTTGGGGTTATGCGTATTATAAAAAGCTTTTAAAAAAAAATATATATATATATATGTTTAGGATTAGTTAGTATGTGTTTAGATTAGTATATGTTGTCCTACACATGTCCTGTCATATAAGAGGGGTGGGGGTTGATTTTAGTTACATGCGGTAAGTAAGTTTAGCTTAGGGTAGTTAGGGCCAGTTGTGGGTAATGTATAGTTAGGATAGGTTAGGTTAGTTTAGGTGTTTGCCATAGTTTAAGTTTCATTTCATACATAAATAATAAGGTTTGCTGTACTCCTTTACAATATGTGTCAAATGCTTGGGGATCAGGGCCATTGCATGAATGTACAGTGTCAAATTTGTGTTTGCCTGTGTGTTCCATCCTGCATCCACATCCCATTCTTGACATGGTTACTCCCACTTCCAAATGAGCTGTCACATTGGCAGCTATAACAAAGCTACTTCTCTATGCACCTGCCATCCATTGCACCCACCACTCAAGGTAACTATTGTTCCCAATGTGTTGTAAAGGTAGGTGTGATTTTCAAACTATCATTATTTGAGTCCTGTGTTGGAATGTTGGGCACTGTGGGACGTCTGACTGCAGCCTGATGTTCATGTGAACTCTGAAAAACTGAGTGGTGTCATAATCGTATGAAGTTAAGTAAACGTACATCAACACATATGATTTATAACATTGTACTCCCAGGTGATGTTATTGTCCATAAACTCATACACATCCATTCCTGTAGTATAGTGTGGGTGTGGGGTTAAAGTTTAGAGTCATATGTCACATACATCATGATTGTCTTGTAGGGAATGTGGGCCACATTGAGTTTCATTTTGTAGATACTTTGGACCTGACATATACATGTCTACACAGCATTATACTGTTTGTTATGCTTTATCTTCAGAAATAAGCCAAAGGCAGCACAGATGATGATACAATCCAGACCCCTGTGGGTAGATATCGGCCCACATTCTTTCTACACTATTGTATTGGCATTCTGTGGCCACTGACATGGTACATGCATCACAAATCTCCTACACAGCTGATGTGTCACATTACACAGAGACAAAGTGGTTGTGTAGGTGCTGTTTATTTTAAAGTGCTGTAGTGCAATATTTACATAGTCCAGGATTGTAAGTCCATTAGTGTGACATCGTCTATTGTGACGCAACACAAGTGCAATGGGAGGGACATGTCATTGGACATGTTGTAATGGAGTGTCATTCAGTGCAGAGGAACATAAATTGCCAAATAGGTAGTGAGAGACAATTGCAGTCCATAGTGGTAAGGTAAACAGTGTGCTGGAGAACAGTGCATGTTACCAACTGTAGCAAAACTGTCATGTTCACAAGCACACGACATAGGGAAATCAGTGCCCATGTGGCATGGACTGGTGCTACCGGGTACTCCTACGGCTGAAGGAGATCTGTTCCACGTCTTCATCTTCTGATGTGTGTGTTGTCTCCTCTGCCCTTGGTGGTGGTGGGTTTGAGGGGGCAACACAAACTTCAGTGCTTGAAGATGTGGACTATGAATTCCCGGTAGCTGCCAACTGTGGGGCTAATAAGGGCATTACTGCAGCAAGTATGAGCTGCTGGTTATTGAGTATAGCAGCTACATTGCTGTGGTAGGCGGCCAGGTCAGCCCTGAGGGGGTCATAATTGCAGTCGTGCATGCAGTGAAATGTTTGGGATGCCAGGTGTTGTGGGAACTCCCTAACTGCTGTGGTGAAATCCCTCACACACGGTTGTAGTCCTTGCAGTAGGGATTGTTGGGCTTGCATGGCTGCTGACTGTTCTGCGGATGACATCATGCACATGAGCATCAAGGCTGGCTGTCATATTTTGCATCCCCACCCGCACCTCCTTGGCCAGCTCCCGCTGTACTCCCACTACTGTCCTCTCAAAGGTGGTTAGCGTCATCAGAGTCCTCAGCTGTGTTGGAGCTGGCAGGTCATACTATTGGGGTGGTGGGTGGGTCCTCTGTGATGGCTGCTACATCTGTGCTCCACCTTGCGAGTGAAGGTGGGGTCTGGAGGGTTCCAAGGACATCTTGGAGGGTTTGCTGGCTAATGGTTGTCAGCTCGTCATCCATGTCATCAGGGTTGTCCAGGACAGGCATATCCACAGGAGAGCCATTGTCCTCTGCAATGAGATATTGTACAATTAGTGTGTCTGTGTTGTGGCAGTTGCAATGTGATGTCACTGACTTCCTTTTAGTAGAACATTGTAATCTTGGTTCCTGTTCATTGTTCCTGTCCTTAATATTAGCATTCTCACAGGCCTATGCCCCACCTGCATGTCACATGTAGTGTGGGCAGTTTGGGGAATTGTCTGCATCACATCCTCTAGGTGTAGATTCAGTCAAAATTGTGTGTTGCCACCTTCTTGTCCTACTCAACCCTCCCTCTACTTCCATTAGCATGGTGAGGCCTTGCAATGCCTGTGAGTGTTCTGCTGCCACTTGCACCACACATAACAATATAGGACTGACCCAGTCTCTGATATTTCAACATCCTATACATTGCTTTGACCTAGCCCATACCATGTATTGCATTGGCATGACACGATACAGGTGTCAGCATTGGTAGTGTATCATGTTGATGTTTGACAATGTGTGCTACATTGGATTGCACTGATGGGCCTGACAGTGTTCCATTTCCTCTTATGACTGTGCGGATGTCTTTCACAAGCTAGACATATATGTCCTCCCCCTCAATGCTGTTGTCTTAGCAGTATGACAGTTGAGATGTTAGAAAGTTGCATTGCAGCTATTGTAACACAGGCGCGGGGTAGACCTGGAATGGGCAGCATAGGTATGACAGTACTGCTGTGTACTTCATAATGTAAGTAACAATACATGATGTTTATTGCGCCTATAGACATGAGCATTTGACAGGATTTACACTTTGTTAGGAATTGAAGGGGATTGTTCACATCATAATCCTGAACCCTCTATGTTGGATGTGTTTGTTCCATGGGCACCTAACTGCCATTTGCTACTTGAGCAGCACATACAGCACAGGTGGTAGTGGCAACTGTTGTCAATGGTAAATGCCACTTGCGGAAAAGGCCTGAGACTGGACATTGTCCCCTAGTTCATGTTGTAACAATACCAGCTGTCTTGTGACAGCAGCCCAGTTTTACATTCTACCCTACCCTCCTGAACTGGCTTTGCCTTTCCAACAGCCTTGGCATGGCAGAGTACCCCCATGCAAAGGTTGTTGGTGTTGTGTTGTGCTGTGCCACTGGTTTCCCCTGCACAGCCCATGCACCCGTGCTGTGCCCCTTTGCCCTTTCCACTGCCTGATTTCCATGGCTGAAATGCATTGTGTAGTAGGTATGTAACTCCCCCTGCTTGCAGTTTAACATTTAGGCATTTTGGTCACCCAGGCAAACTTACTTTGCATATGTGTTGTTTCCTGGTAGTCTGTGCTGTCCTGTCCTCTGATTCCTGTGACGATCTCCTCTGGAATGACGGCTGCCACCATCTCCTCCAACTCGTCCAGGGCCTCCTGCAGGGCTGGACTCCCACCTCCAGTCTGCAGTGCTGCCTTCCTGTTCCTTGTCATTTTTTCCTTCGCCCTGCGCTTGCAGTCATGCCAGCGTTTCTTGCACTCCTTGACTGTTCTCCGGACCTCTGCTACACTGTTGATCTTGTCGACAATTTGTTGCCAAATTGCCTCTCTACTCCCAATTGGCAATTTTGAGGTGACGAAAAGTTGATGCTGGTACTCCGTCACCTCTCTGACCAATATTTCATGCTCCTCTGCACTGAAACAACACTTCCTTTTCTTCTTCTTCCTCTCCTGGGTCTTGTTTGTGTCCTTCTGGCTGGTTCCTGGTTGATTGGGGTCTTCCTGGGGTCTCTCCTGGCTTCTGGGATCCATTTTAGGGTTCCTTAGCATTGTTTGCTGCGTTTGCGCTACTTTTTGACACTAATGCTGTGGTAAATGGTGCATATCCGGTTTGCTACATCGCAAACCAGATTAGAGTCATTTTCCCCGCGTTAACGTTGTTTTGCTTTATTACGCAGCGCAACTCTAACCCGTGCTTTGTGCCACTGTGCGTCAAAGTATAAATTTGACACCCCTGGTGGTGCATAGAAATGTCATTAGCATTAGCCCGCGTTAAAGTTTTTGACGCAAAACTGCGTTTGCGCAGGTTTGCCTCAAAAAGTATAAATATGGCCCTTACTGTCAGCCAAAGACACATATAGGAAAGACGGAGGAAGAGAAAAAATGAAAAAGCTTCCCAATGGGAGAAAGCAGAAAGCTACAAGAATGAACTGAAAGGGCAGGGAGTGGCTATAAATGGATTGAAGAAGCGCGAGATGGCTTCATGGTTTAGCTGCCTTCCTATTCCGTGTTCACGCATTTAATTGAACTAGCCGCCTGTTTAAGGGGAGGGCTTTGAGCACCAGCACCTTTTTATTTGCAAATTAAGGACTGTTCTAATCACGTTGTTTTCATGCATCTCGCATAATGATCTCTCTTTGAATGGGAGTTTTACTATGTGATGTGGGTTAATGGCGTGATCTTAGTAATTACGCTTAAATTATGTTACATAAAAATACCAAAATGATGCCAATTATTCTGGTGTAATTAAAATCTCGCGCAATCCCACTCATGCTCAGTTCCATTGAGCATTTTTAGGGGTGTATAATCACTCATTCAATTTGTGTTCAGAGTTACCGTATCACAACAATGGTATATAGTTCATTTATATCATAATGTGAATGGCCCAGCTTCACATTTCACTACGCAAGTTTGTTTATTGCATGTTACACATGGGTCCGAGAAGAATACTCTTAACTCACTCAACTATTCCGCTCAATGTTACTACTTATATCTTGTTGGTTCCTGTTCAGGGTTTGCGCATGCGCAGCTGGCTGCCCTCGTAATGTGGTTGAGGTGCTCTGTTCTCTATTCCTGCTCTGACCAAGAGACCCATGGCCAAGGAACAGCCTCTCCTCATTTCCCCTGTCACGCTTCCTGGTCGCACCCTTCAGATATGGCTCAAGCATATCACAAGTTTCAACCTCAATGCCAAAAACAATCTGAAGAAAAAAAGAAACAAGAATATGATCAGAAGGCAGCTGTCAACGTTGAATTAGTGTAGTCCGATTCAGTTTGCAGGATGCAAATGGAAGATCTTAAAACTTTGAGAGCAGGCATCCTACAGTCCCACTCCTTCTAGAATTGGTTGATGTTGAGGCGCAAACAGTTCATAGGTGACACACTCCACCTTCTGAATGGTGTTCTTTTTTGGATTTTAAGTGATGGACCTAAAGTGTAAAAATGTGATGAACTAAGAAGGCACATTACAAACAGGCAATGTTATATGCTGTGCCATCACTGTGCTTTATGAAAAGATATTCCACTTTATCTCGGTGTTTCTCTGAGTTATTCAGACAACACAGCTCAGAATCAGAAGGAGGCAAAGCTCGCATACTGTTTGCGAGCTTATAATAAAGTAATAACTCGGAGATAGAAGCCTCTCACGGATTCCTGCCTCGGCATAGGAGTCCATCGAAGAATAACATGAACACATAATTAAAACACAAAATAAGTCATGAACCAAATTTAAATCAATCACGAATGTGCTATGCTACACTTGGAACGGACTAACATTCTACACAATGTGTAGCTTAAAAAACGCTTTCACCTTTGGATATTATAGTACTGAAAAACAGATGTTTATTGTTGCCCAATTTAGCGGTCTACTCAATAAGACGTTACAGTGGGAAAAAAAATTCTGACTTCTAAAGTGCAACATCTGTGAAAGTGCCATGCTGCAGATCGGGTACGACAGCCCCATTTTCTTGAGGAATTCGCACTCTACGATACCTTGCCCACCATTATTCAAAATAGCAAAACGTTTAGCATTTCGTGAAAACACATCTTTTCTCCTAAAACTGTTTACTCCATACAAAATCTGTAGTCACATTAAGGCCCATATTTATACTTTTTGACGCTAAACTGCGCTAACGCAGTTTAGCGTCAAAAAGTTTTGCGCCGGCTAACGCCATTCTGCAGCGCCATGCGGGCGCCGTATTTATTGAATGGCGTTAGCCGGCGCAAGCAGACCGGCGCTGCCTGGTGTGCGCGAGAAAAACCACGTACACCAGGCAGCGCCGGCGTAGGGGGAAAATGGCGCATGGGCGTCTTAAAATGGGGCAAGTCAGGTTACGTCGAAAAAATCGTCGTAACCCGACTTGCGCCATTTATTTTCGACGCCCATCCCCCATCAACATGACTCCTATCATTGTAAAGATAGGAGTCATGCCCCCTTGCCCAATGGCCATGCCCAGGGGACTTCTGTCCCCTGGGCATGGTCATTGGGCATAGTGGCATGTAGGGGGGCACAAATCAGGCCCCCCTATGCCACCAAAAATTATTACAAAAAAATAAAAAAAATACTCACCTGAATGTCCCTGGGGTGGGTCCGTCCAGCCTTGGGTGTCCTCCTGGGGTGGGCAAGGGTGGCAGGGGGGGTCCCTGGGGGCAGGGGAGGGCACTCTGGGCTAATTTTGAGCCCACTTGTCCCTTAACGCCATGCCTGACCCAGGCGTTAAAAAGCGGCGCAAATGCGCCGTTTTTAGCAACGCCCACTCCCGGGCGTCTCTTTTGCCCGGGAGTATAAATACCACGTAAAGGCCTGGGAGTCATTTTTTAGACGGGAACGCCTCCCTTGCATATCATTAACGTAAGGAAGGGGTTCACGCTAAAAAATGACGCACATTCCGGGAACTTTGGCGCTATTCGCCTCTAACGCCATAGTATAAATATGGCGTTAGTTTGCGTTAGTTTTGCGTCGAAATTGCGTCAAAAAAAACGACGCAATTTCGGCGCAAACGGAGTATAAATATGCCCCCAAGTCACTCTGGCAGGAAGCGAGCACTTAACACCACAACATAACATCGTACTTCAGATGTGTTTCCATGATTCATGTCCTGCATGTTCCATCCTTACTCATTTAGGCGAAACAGTCAGACCTAGTGATGCACACTTTCTCGCACTATAGGATTCAGACGACTATCACAAGACTCCTTAGGTGCATGAAGTTTATATTTTACCAAAGAGGACGTGCAAGCTGCAGAGGTATGTATATAATTAGTTGGTCTTATGTTTCAATACCAGTAACACAGTTCAGTGAGTTATTGTGCAGTTTGGTGGTCTCAGACTGACATACCGGTAACATAGCTTAATGCACATCCTGTACAGATGTGTGTGTTTTTCCTACTCAGTTGTAGTCACGGCTTGCTGACCAATAAAGGTGCGGGTGCGGTGCGCGTGTGGTGTGGTATTTATTAATAAAAAAAAGACCCCCTTTGTTACACCCGCACCGCTCCTCTGTCCTTCGCTGTACCAGGCAGCAGGCACAGGATCCCAGACTGCCCTGCAGCCAATCCTGATGCTGCTCAAAAGCTGTTCAAAGGAGTGCCAGGATTAGCTGGGACTACCCAGCCAGTGTGCTCCCAGGCAGACAGGGAGACTGCGCAGGCTCACCCCAGCCAATTTAACAACTCTACATTCCCAGACGCTTTGCTAGATACAGACTCAAACTTTATTACATTATACTCAAACCTATGCATTCTTGGGGACCTAAACATTTGGTTTGACAAACCCAATATGCCCCATCCGAAAGCTGTCACCACTGGCCTAGTCGCATTGAACCTACATCAGATTGTACACTATCCCACACACATCGCTGGACACCTCCTAGATGTCATTTTTGCTAAGCCTGAACTAGTCACCGTTCATAGCATCACGCCAATCACATGGTCAGACCACCATTTGATAACTTTCCGACATAAAACACCACAAATAAACAAACCACACAAATACTTACATACATGCATCTATCGACCCTGGAGCAAACTCAACTTTGATTACTTAGAAACACAACTAACAGCCAACACAGATCTAGATACAATTAATTATGTTCCAAAACTTTATGAGTGGCTACAGGAAGCTTTTGATATCCTAATACCACTCAGAAAAACCAAACAGGACAAAAGAAAACCAACACCTTGGAGAAACACAGAACCTAAAAAGTTAAAGCAACAAATCAGAAAATTTCAGCAGACCTGGCTTAAAACAAACAACAGTCAAGACAAACTGCAGCTACACAAACAACATAATATACAAATCATCAATCAAAAAGCTAAAAAAAGTACTAAGACAGAATTCAAAATGCTAAATCTGCAACCAAAGAATTTTATAAAATTCCTAATTAATTTTGAAAACCTACATGCATGGAAGGAAGTCATCCCACTACTCAATATTTCACAAACAAACTGGCAACTCATTACACAACCAAGGCAGACACTTTGGACTCCTATTTAAAACAGAAGAAAACCATCAGCACCAACCCTTTCCTAAAATACCCTCTAAGAAAAAAACAACCCAACCTCTACAGTCCTTCTAACAAATATCACAAGGTGAATTTATGGATTTGGTCAAAGCAAGCAGACCTTCTGGTTGCCCTTCTGACCCTTGCCCACCACACATCTTCAAGAACATTCTTTTATCTAGGTCTGCCGCCACACCTGTAAGAAGAATCATCAACAACTCTTTAACTACAGGAACTTTTCCTGTAGACCAGAAAAAGACATACATACGACCGTTATTAAAGAAAACAAACCTGGACCTGCAAGTCCCCAACAACTACAGACCAATCACAAATGGACCTTTCCTGGGCAAACTGATAAAAAGAGCAGCTTTTTCCCAGATGTCACAATTCATTGAAAACAATTCTATACTTTCAGAATTCCAAACTGGATTCTGCCCAGGAAGAGGCACTGAATCGGCACTCATAGCAATCTGGGATGATCCACAGTCGACTGCAATGGAGTTGCTGCACTACTTCTCTTGGACCTCTTGGCTGCCTTTGATGCGGTTGACCATGACACTCTAATTCAAAGACTCCACGAAACCAGCATAGAAGGGACTGATCTCGACTAGATCACATCCTACCTTAAAAAAAGAACTAATATCATCTATTCGCTCACTTTCTCGTCCAAACCCCACCTCACAAAAGCAGGGGTCCCCCAAGAATCAATTGTCTCACCTTTGATTTTTAACATCTACATGATATCATTACCAGAACTGATCAATGATTTTCATCTCACATGGTACAACTATGCAGATGACACACAAATACTACTTAAATTAAAATGCCCCAAAACATTGAAAATTCACTAATCTTCAGTTGCCTCGGACCCGTTGATCAGTGGATGACTTGGAGCCATCTCAAACTAAATGCCTCCAAAACAGAAATACTCAAATATGGTGACTGGAAAAATTATGACCCACTGTGCACCTGGCCTGACGATCTCGGACCACCTCCTCAATTATCCAAGGAAGTTAAAAACCTTGGAATCACCATGGAAACAAGTTAACAATGAATGCCCAAGTGGATAAATTAGCATGAACAAGCTTCATCACCTTGAAGACTCTACAGCGCATCTTCCCCCACCTTGGATTTCCACACAAGGTGCAAGCTACTATCTCGCTTGTACTATCCAAACCGGATTATGCCAATGGCCTCTACCATGGATAATCTCTATCTATTATGAAAAAACTACAACATATTCAGAACTCCACAGACAGGCTACTATTACATGTAAAGCCACAAGCCCGCATCTCCCCTGCCTTGAGAGCACTACACTGGGTATCCGTTGCCAGAAGATGCACCTTCAAGCTGCCTTGTGTCACCCACAAAGCTATATATGGAACAGGACTGCTTTTTATCAGAAACAAAATAACCAAATACATTCCACAAGAAACCTCTGCTCAAGACTGGCATCCCGCCTTAGAACACCACCATACAAGAAAAAATACGGTATATCCTTCTCTGTTCAAGCAGCCAAACTATGGAATTCATTACCCCCAACAATAAGAGCCATATATAACTATCTTGTCTTCAGAAAACTACTCAAGAGTTGGCTCTTTCCTTCATAACCACCATATTAAAACAGCTATGGACTGCATATGCCTATGTTGATAAATATATTTTTTTATCTGATTATGTGTATATTCTAGTTATACATAGTTCTTTAGAAAATATACATCGCTACTATGTCATAACAATAAACTACACACATACTCTTTAAACCTGTTTAACTAATGTATATTTACTCATGGTTTAAATACGTATATGTATGTACATATGTGTGCATTTGTGTGTTTATTCATGTGGGTATATATGTGTGTGTATATATATATGTATATAAATATATATATATATACATACATATATATATATACACATATACATATATGTGTGTGTGTGTGTGTATGTTATTCTATGTTTAACATGTTCAAAGGTAATTGCATAGATACTCGATACGTTGTTATATTAGATACCTATGAATCCCTGCTCTCATTTTATATCACACTTTGTCTACCCATCACCATATGTCATGTCCCTGGCAATCTATCCTCCATTCCCACTCTGACTCATCCCAAATCCATTCTACTACTTTCATCTCCTAAATAACCCTGCCTAAGCTCTTCCCTCCTCTTCCACATCTAACTCACACAACCCTACTAAATCCTCCCTCATTTATCTCACCCTGCTACTATGATCTCCTTAACCCTTTCCACAGACTCTTCCCTCCTCCAGCCCCCCTTTACTCATCCCAAGCCTAAATTCTGTTACCATAAACTCCCAATTAACACTTCTGGATTTTTCCTTCCTCCACCCCTCCATTACTTCAGTCAAACAAGCTAACAAACTCACATATCCGTGGCTCAAATTAACTCATAATAATACTAAAACTGTACTCATATTTCCCTATACTAATCCACCACTAATTCCTTTTGGGTTCCGGATTAGCATGCTACTCGCCGAAAAGCGCGTTGATGCCTCGTCAGGGGTAGTAAGCGCTATGGGGGTCATTCTAACTCTGGCGGGCGGCGGAGGCCGCCCGCCAGAAATCCCCCCTCCAGAATACCGCACCGCGGTCAGGAGACCGCTGCGGTTATTCTGTGTTTCCCGCTGGGCTGGCGGGCGACCGCCAGAAGGCCGCCCGCCAGCCCAGCGGGAAACCCCCTTCCCACGAGGAAGCTGGCTCCGAATGGAGCCGGCGGAGTGGGAAGGTGCGACGGGTGCAGTTGCACCCGTCGCGTATTTCAGTGTCTGCTGAGCAGACACTGAAATACTTTGTGGGGCCCTCTTACGTGGGCCCCTGCAGTGCCCATGCCATTGGCATGGGCACTGCAAGGGCCCCCAGGGGCCCCACGACACCCCATACCGCCATCCGGTTCCTGGCGGGTGAACCGCCAGGAACAGGATGGCGGTATGGGGTGTCTGAATCCCCATGGCGGCGCAGCAAGCTGCGCCGCCATGGAGGATTCAGCAGGGCAGCGGAAAACCGGCGGGAGACCGCCGGTTTTCCTGTTCTGACCACGGCCAAACCGCCGTGGTCAGAATGCCCTGCGGGGCACCGCCAGCCTGTTGGCGGTGCTCCCGCCGACCCTGGCCCCGGCGGACAAGGACCGCCGGGGTCAGAATGACCCCCTATATAACTACTATTACAATACAATACTGCGCATGTGTGTTTGGCTGGCCCGAGACAGCTGGCCAAACATACATGTGCTCTGAAGGGAGTACCCTGTTCACTCCCCTCAAGTACTTGTCACCGCCAGTGCCCCGCCCCTTTTCAAGAAAACGATAATACACACAGGGGGTTATTACAACTTTGGAGGAGGTGGTAATCCGTCCCAAAAGTGATGGATATACCACCAGCCGTATTACGAGTCCATTATATCCTATGGAACTCGTAATACGGCTGGTGGTATATCCGTCACATTTGGGACAGATTAACACCTCCTCCAAAGTTGTAATAACCCCCACAGTTTTTTATCGTTTTCTTGAAAAGGTTTTGGAGCTGCTGCTGCTGGCGGTGGGAGGGGGAGTGACGCTCCTCCACCCTAATGTAGAATCCGCCACTGGTCAGTTGATTTAAAAAAGTGTTCATCTTATGTCAAGGAGTACTGAACATTTGCATATTTTCAGGCTAAATGCTGGCTTTGTAATTGAGAGCCATTTAAATTATGTTTGGCTCAACCTAAGTGTAGCAAATCTGATCTAGTACCAGCCCATGATGACACAAAGAATTATTCAAACACCCACATTGACACTGAAAAAAACCCATAAAATAGTGAAGAAAGAAATTTAACAAAGTACATAGCCTCCAACCAACATTTTTTGTGTATTCAGACATATGCCCATTGTCTACCTAGTAGATTAAGCTCCAACACCGAGGTTCGGCTATAATTACAAAGAGTTTTATGCAGAAAGGGTCTGAAAAATGCAAATAAAAAATGTATATTTATCTATTCTTTGCTACTTCACTAAGATGGTAGGTGAGAGACATCTCAGAATATGGTTGCTTTGGTGATGGACATGTAGCTAGGCCTCCCTGATGCTGGACTTAAAAGAAGGCATACACATGGGGCACTGAGTGTGTTGTGCAGCAGGTGGGATACTGAATTCATAGGTCTTTTATTCTGTGTCTGCATTTTTCCTGTGAAAGGTGGTGCTTGGGAAGTCACCCGAGGCCCTTGGCTTGAGCTGCAGTTCATTGACCTCTTGTTGGTCTTAGGACTTGGCTGGCAATCCCTCAATTCTCTTCTGGTTCCTTCACGTCACAGGTGATTGCTGCTGTGCTGGTAGTGTGCAGATAGTTATCCAAATGGAGACATGTCTCTTTGCATCCAAAGATTTATCTCCCACAACTTCAGTCTCTGGCCCCTGTGAATGAGCCTGGGGGTAAGGACATTGTAACGCTGGAACGATCCATAATGCCTCACTGGCACACTGTGAGAACTGGAAAGTTGTTTTGGCCTTAGCTCTCATCGGTGCTCAACTACCTCCGAGAGTCTATGAGCTTCAGCTCATGGCCTACAACTTCCTATCCCCCAGTGAAAGATGTTTAATTCCTCATTTGCAGAGCTTTTAATGTTCCCAGATTCGAACATCAGTAGCTCATCAGGTTCAGGATTTTTTCTTGAGTTCTTGAACTTCTAACCTAATAATGGGATAAAGCAGACTACAAATCCCAGAATGTAAAGAAAATGTCCTGGCCTGAAGGAACTGCTCACAGAATGACATTCACTGATGGGCTCATCCTCCCTGCCTACCCCTATGATGTGTAGGTGGTGGCGTTGAAAATGTGCCATTGGTCCTTGTAGGAAAGTACCATCTTGCCTGGCATGTTACCCCCATATTTCACTGTATATATGTTGTTTTAGTTGTATGTGTCACTGGGACCCTGCCAGCCAGGGCCCCAGTGCTCATAAATGTGCCCTGTATGTGTTACCTGTGTTATGACTAACTGTCTCACTAAGGCTCTGCTAATCAGAACCTCAGTGGTTATGCTCTCTCATTTCTTTCAAATTGTCACTAACAGGCTAGTGACCAATTTTACCAATTTACTTTGGCATACTGGAACACCCTTATAATTCCCTAGTATATGGTACTGAGGTACCCAGGGTATTGGGGTTCCAGGAGATCCCTATGGGCTGCAGCATTTCTTTTGCCACCCATAGGGAGCTCTGACAATTCTTACACAGGCCTGCCACTGCAGCCTGAGTGAAATAACGTCCACGTTATTTCACAGCCATTTTACACTGCACTTAAGTAACTTATAAGTCACCTATATGTCTAACCTTTACCTGGTAAAGGTTGGGTGCTAAGTTACTTAGGGGGTCATTCTGACCCCCGCCGGCGGTGGAAGCCACCCGCCTGGCGGGAACCGCCAGAAGACCGTACCGCGGTCAAAAGACCGCGGCGGTCATTCTGACTTTCCCGCTGGGCTGGCGGGCGACCGCCAAAAGGACGCCCGCCCGCCCAGCGGGAAAGCACCAGCAACGAGGAAGCTGGCTCCGAATGGAGCCGGCGGAGTTGCTGGTGTGCGACGGGTGCAGTTGCACCCGTCGCGATTTTCAGTGTCTGCTAGGCAGACACTGAAAATCAATGTGGGGCCCTGTTAGGGGGCCCCTGCAGTGCCCATGCCATTGGCATGGGCACTGCAGGGGCCCCCAGGGGCCCCACGACACCCGTTCCCGCCAGCCTGGTTCTGGAGGTGAAAACCAGGCTGGCGGGAAGGGGGTCGGAATCCCCATGGCGGCGCTGCTTGCTGCGCCGCCGTGGAGGATTCACAGGGGCAGGGGATAACGGCGGGAAACCGCCGGTTTCCCTTTTCTGACCGCGGCTTTACCCTTGATGCACCGCCAGCCTGTTGGCGGTGCATCTTCCATGAGGCCAGGGTCGGAATGACCCCCTTAGTGTGTGGGCACCCTGGCACTAGCCAAGGTGCCCCCACATTGTTCAGGGCCAATTCCCCGGACTTTGTGAGTGCGGGAACACCATTACACGCGTGCACTACATATAGGTCACTACCTATGTGTAGCTTCACAATGGTAACTCCGAATATGGCCATGTAACATGTCTAAGATCATGGAATTGCCCCCTCTATGCCATCCTGGCATTGTTGGCACAATCCCTTGATCCCACGGGTCTCTAGCACAGACCCGGGTACTGCCAAACTGCCTTTTCAGGGGTTTCACTGCAGCTGCTGCCAACCCCTCAGACAGGTTTCTGCCCTCCTGGGGTCCAGCCAGGCTTGGCCCAGGAAGGCAGAACAAAGGACTTCCTCAGAGAGAGGGTGTTACACCCTCTCCCTTTGTAAAATGGTGTTAAGCCAGGGGAGGAGTAGCCTCCCCCAGCCTCTGGAAATGCTTTCATGGGCACACATGGTGCCCATTTCTGCATAAGCCAGTCTACACCGGTTCAGGGACCCCTCAGCCCTGCTCAGGCGCAAAACTGGACAAAGGAAAGGGGAGTGAGTGACCACTCCCCTGACCTGCACCTCCCCTGGGAGGTGCCCAGAGCTCCTCCAGTGTGCTTCAGACCCCTGCCATCTTGGAAACAGAGGTGCTGCTGGCACACTGGACTGCTCTGAGTGGCCAGGGCCAGCAGGTGACGTCAGAGACTCCTTCTGACAGGCTCCTTCAGGTGTTGCTAGCCTATCTTCTCTCCTAAGTAGCCAAACCCTCTTTTCTGGCTATTTAGGGTCTCTGCTTTGGGGATTTCCTTAGATAACGAATGCAAGAGCTCCTCAGAGTTCCTCTGCATCTCTCTCTTCACCTTCTGCCAAGGAATCGACTGCTGACCGCGCTGGAAGCCTGCAAAACTGCAACAAAGTAGTGAAGACGACTACTGCAACTCTGTAATGCTGATCCTGCCGCCTTCTCGACTGCTTTCCTGGTGGTGCATGCTGTGGGGGTAGTCTGCCTCCTCTCTGCACTAGAAGCTCCGAAGAAATCTCCCGTGGGTCGACGGAATCATCCCCCTGCAACCGCAGGCACCAAAGAACTGCATCACCGGTCCTCTGGGTCTCCTCTCAGCACAACGAGCGAGGTCCCTTGAATCCAGAAACTCTGTCCAAGTGACTCCCACAGTCCAGTGACTCTTCAGTCCAAGTTTGGTGGAGTTAAGTCCTTGCCTCCCCACGCCAGACTGCATTGCTGGGAACTGCGTGTTTTGCAGCTACTCCGGCTCCTGTGCACTTTCCGAGGGAATCCTTTTGTGCACAGCCAAGCTTGGGTCCACGGCACTCTAACCTGCATTGCACGACCTCCTGAGTTGTCCTCCGGCGGCGTGGGACTCCTTTGTGCAACTTCGGATGAGCACCATTTCACTCCACTTCATAGTGCCTGTTCCAGCACTTCTGTGGATGCTGCCTGCTTCTGAGAGGGCTTCTTATCTTGCTGGGCACCCCCTCTGTCCCCTGATGCAATTGGCGACATCCTGGTTCCTCCTTGGCCTCAGCAGCATCCAAAAACCCTAACTGCACGACTTGCAGCTAGCAAGGCTTGTTTGTGGTCTTTCTTCAGGAAAACACTTCTGCACAACTCTCCACAGCGTGGGACATCTATCCTCCAAAGGGGAAGTTTCTAGCCCTTGTCGTTCTTGCAAAAACCTCAGCTTCTACTGTTCAGTAGCAGCTTCTTTGCACCCACAGCTGGCATTTCCTGGGCATCTGCCCACTCTCGACTTGATCGTGACTTTTGGACTTGGTCCCCTTGTTCCACAGGTACCCTCGTCTGGAAATCCATCGTTGTTGCATTGCTGGTTTTGGTCTTTCCTGCAGAATTCCCCTATCACGACTTCTGTGCTCTTTGGGGAACTTTAGTGCACTTTGCACTCACTTTTCAGGGTCTTGGGGTGGGCTATTTTTCTAACCCTCACTGTTTTCTTACAGTCCCAGCGACCCTCTACAAGGTCACATAGCTTTGGGGTCCATTCGTGGTTCGCATTCCACTTTTGGAGTGTATGGTTTGTGTTGCCCCTATCCCTATGTGTCCCCATTGCATCCTATTGTAACTATACATCGTTTGCACTGTTTTCTATTACTATACTGCATATTTTTGGTATTGTGTACATATATCTTGTGTATATTTGCTATCCTCATACTGAGGGTACTCACTGAGATACTTTTGGCATATTGTCATAAAAATAAAGTACCTTTATTTTTAGTTTATCTGTGTATTGTGTTTTCTTATGATATTGTGCATATGACACTAGTGGTACTGTATGAGCTTCACTCGTCTCCTAGTTCAGCCTAAGCTGCTCTGCTAAGCTACCATTATCTATCAGCCTAAGATGCTAGACACCCAATACACTAATAAGGGATACCTGGGCCTGGTGAAAGGTGTAAGTACCCTTTGGTACTCACTACAAGCCAGTCCAGCCTCCTACAGTCCTTGTGTAGGCAGAGAAAAACAGGATCCCATTCTGTTGATGAGTAGCAACAGACACCAATAGCCATGGTTCAGTGGAATCCTCAGCACACTGAGCCCCATGCACCCAAATCATTGATTAGGATACCCCTGTACATTAAGTTGCTTTGGGACAGAACCCCACAGGTTGCCCATGCATATGCACAAGTCACTTGTCCAAACCAAGCTTTTGCTTTGTCTTCTGGAACTTTCCCATAATGTCATGATAAACAATTGACAGGATGAACTACTCAACCATGGTCATGGAAAATATGAAAGACTTGGTTTGGGGCCTCAATGCTCAAAACATTTGTGTCAATAATTCCAGCTCTATGCTTGAGTAGTTCATTTAATTCAGGATTTTTCTTTGAACTCTGGAACTTGTAGTCCTGATTTAGTAATGGGATAATAGGATGTTAGGGGGCATATTTATACTCCGTTTGCGCCGAATTTGCGTAGTTTTTTTCGACGCAAATTCGACGCAAAACTAACTCCATATTTATACTTTGGAGTTAGACGCGTCTAGCGCCAAAGTTCATGGAGTTAGCGTCATTTTTTTGCGTGAACACCTTCCTTGCGTTAATGATATGCAAGGTAGGTGTTCCCATCTTAAAAAATGACTCCGATGCTATTGCGTCGGATTTATACTCCCGGGCAAAAATGACGCCCGGGAGTGGGCGGGACTAAAAAACCCGCATTAGCGCCGGATTTTTGCACCTGGGTCAGGGCAGGCGTTAAGGGACCTGTGGGCTCAGAATGAGCCCAGAGGTGCCCTCCCCTGCCCCCAGGGACACCCCCTGCCACCCTTGCCCACCCCAGGAGGACACCCAAGGCTGGAGGGACCCACCCCAGGGACATGAAGGTAAGTCCAGGTAGGTATTTTTTTTTTTTTTTTTTGTGGCATAGGGGGGCCTGATTTGTGCCCCCCTACATGCCACTATGCCCAATGACCATGCCCAGGGGACAGAAGTCCCCTGGGCATGGCCATTGGGCAAGGGGGCATGACTCCTGTCTTTGCTAAGACAGGAGTCATTTCAATGGGGGATGGGCGTCGTAAAAAAATGGCGCAAATCGGGTTGAGGCGATTTTTTTGCCTCAGCCTGACTTGCACCATTTCTGGACACCCATATGCCATTTTCCCCCTACGCCGGCGCTGCCTGGTGTACGTCGTTTTTTTTAACGCACACCAGACAGCGCCGGCGGCTAACGCCGGCTAACGTCATTGAATAAATACGGCTCCCGCATGGTGCTTCAGAATGGCGTTAGCTGGCGCTAATTTTTTTGACGCAAAACTGCGTTGGCGCAGTTTTGCGTCAAAAAGTATAAATATGGGCCTAGATGTGTTAATGGTAAGATTAAAACCCTATACTGTATAATCTACCTAACCATGTATCTGGAAAACTTTAGAGTTTCATGTTGGCACAGCTCTCCTCCCCGATATTATCCACTCCTTGATGTGGGAACAGTGAAGTAACAAGTGTGCCTGGTGCCTTAGTGCATGCATGGAGAATGGGTTAGTGAGTGAGGGAGGTACCTAAAAAGGAGTCCAAAAACTTACATTTACTTTTTAAATTCCCATATATAGTTAATGATATGGAAGAACACAAACACCATTGCAGGGGACTTTGTACTGTTGTCACAGGTATTATGGCTGCCAGGCCGAAGCCTGGCGGTATAGTGGAGGGGCTGGCTGTATATGCGCCACGGTCATAATAGCTGGCGGAAGACCGCCAGCCTGTTGGCGGTGTTGCCACCAGCTTACCGCCAACCGTCAGGGTTATAATGAGGCCCTAAGTCTTTCAGCAAGAAAATGGTCTAAAGTTGAAGCTAGCAAGCTTTACTGAAAATCAAATATGTTGTCTTCAAGCTCTCGCTATAGCCATTGGCTTTGACCGAAAAGATGAGAGTGGGACCAGGCTGGATTTTGTAGTTGCTGAGGTCACTTTACCAGTTAGATATATTTTCTACCACATCCTAGTCCAAGGTTTTCCCTCTGAACTAAGCCTCTTTCTATTTTATCAAAATCCGGCAGAAGGGGAAGGATGATAGCTGCAGCTGGACTCCACAATGCCAGATAACGGTACCATGTGGTTCCACTGAGCTAGTTTTCAGCAGCGACAAAGTTCTTCAAGTATGAACCTGGTTTCAGTGCACATTGAGGTTGTGCCCTACATGGAGAAGTCTCAGCATTTCAATCATCAATGCATGGAAAATATTATTAAGTTTAACTTGTCTCTAACTGCTCTGAACGTTCTTACTTTTCACTTCTGCAGCCCTAAAATCCTCAGTACAGACTCCAATGCTTCAGATCTCTCCCCAGCAAGTTCAAGTGCACAGATCAGCTGGACCTTCTTGAATTAAGATGCCCTTTTATCTTTTGTGCATCTTTAGCAGGCAAACAGGAATCCATTCAGTTAATGCTTAAAGTGCTGTCCTCCACAGGTTTCTGAAATGTTTGTCATTAGGAAACCCAGTGTTAGACCTAACAGCCTTAGGGTGGTCTTCTCTGAAGTTTGTGCCTACCTCCCACCATTTTTTTGATCTCATTTTGGCTGGTTTTAGAACTCTGCACACTTTAACCTTGCTGACCAGTGCTAACGTGCATGTGCTCTCTCCCCTAAACTTAGTAACATTGGCTCTTACCACCCAATAGGCATATATAATTTACCTGCAAGTCCCTAGAGAAGTGTGCTAGATGTGCCCAGGGCCTGTCAATTAAATACTACTAATAGGCCTCCAACACTGATTGTGCCACCCACATAAGTAGCCCCTTAACCATGTCTCAGGACTGCTATTGTTAGGCTTGTGTGTGCACTTTCACTGGCACTTTGACTTGGTATTTAAAACCACTTGTCAAGCCTTAAATTCCCATTTTCCTCCATATAAGTCACCCCTAAGGTAGGCACTAGGTAACCCATACGTCAGGGTATTAGTAAAAGTCAGGACATGTACTTAAAAGTATTACGGCCCGTATTTATACTCCGTTTGCGCCGAATTACCGTCGTTTTTTTCGACGCAAATTCGGCACAAAACGAACGCCATATTTATACTTTGGCGTTAGACGCGTCTAGCGCCAAAGTATGGGCAAATAGCGTCATTTTTTTGCGTGAACTCCTTCCTTGCGTTAATGAGATGCAAGGAAGGCGTTCCCGTCTAAAAAAATGATGGCGACGCAAATGCGTCGTATTTATACTCCCGGGCAAAAATCACGCCCGGGAGGTGGCGGGTCAAAAAACCCCGCATTTGCGCCACTATTTAACGCCTGGGTCAGGGTAGGCGTTAAGGGGCCTGTGGGCTCAAAATGAGCCCACAGGTGCCCTCCCCTGCCCCCAGGGACCCCCCCTGCCACCCCTGCCCACCCCAGGAGGACACCCAAGGATGGAGGGACCCACCCCAGGGACATTCAGGTAAGTTCAGGTAAGTATAATTTTTTATATTTTTAAAATAAAATTGGGTGGCATAGGGGGGCCTTATTTGTGCCCCCCTACATGCCACTATGCCCAATGACCATGCCCAGGGGACAGAAGTCCCCTGGGCATGGCCATTGGGCAAGGGGGCATGACTCCTGTCTTTACTAAGACAGGAGTCATTTAAATGGCGTCTGGGCGTCGAAAATAATGGCGCAAATCGGGTTGAGGCGCTTTTTTTGCCTCAACCTGACTTGCCCCATTTTAAGACGTCCTAACGCCATTTTCCCCCTACGCCGGCGCTGCCTGGTCTACGTGGTTTTTTTCCACGCACACCAGGCAGCGCCGGTCTGCTAGCGCCGGCTAACGCCATTCCATAAATACGGCGCCCGCATGGCGCTTCAGAATGGCGTTAGACGGCGCTAAATTTTTTGACGCTAAACTGCGTTAGCGCAGTTTAGCGTCAAAAAGTATAAATATGGGCCTACATGTCCTGGTAGTGAGAAACTGCCAAAGAGGTTTTTCTCTACTGTGAAGCCTGCTCCTCTCATAGGTCAGCATTAAGAAATTCCCTTCCCTTATATGCTTTTAAGTCATAATTTCTGATCTGAGAGGAATAGAGTGGTCATGTTTGATATGGTTGGAATGGTAGTGAGAAATCCTACTTACTAGTGAAGTTAGATTCTACGTCACTATTTCAGAAATGCCACTTTTAGAAAATAGGCATTCCTCCACACTTACTGCCATCTGTGCCCTACAGCCTGTCTTCAATCCACTTCTGGTCTGTGCTGGTTGACAGCTCCCCTTGTGCATTCTACCCAGACAGTCATAAACACAGGACACTCAGCTGCATCTGCATTTATCTGCATACAGATGGGTTTCCCCTGGTAGGAAGGGTGGAGGAACTCTCAGCTACACCTCAAAGATCAGAGGCCTGCTCTCACACAAAAAAACAGATAACCCCCCAAAGGGCTCCTGACAGACAGGGCTTGGTTGAAAGGGGAATGTGTGTGCTTCAAAACCAATTTTTGAAATGTCATCCACTTCAAAGGCACTTTTTGGTATTTGTACTGGGTCTGTGACCCCACCAAATCAGATACTTCTGGGTATACAAATAGACTGCCTGGCTGCCCAAAGGACTCATCTGGACTGCTTTGCTGGAAAGAGTGCTGGCCTGCTTGTTGCCCTGCTGCCTGCTGGCCCCTGTCTCTGCTGGAAGGACTCTGCCTTCCTCCTCAAGTGCTCTTAAAGGGGTGGATTGAGCTTGCCTCCTGTTCTGAGGTCTCAAGGCTATCAAAGTCTTCACCAAAGAAGAGAAAATTCAGCACATTGGAAAATCGGCGCAACACCTGCAAAATTTGATGCAACGTCTGCCAGATCAATGCAGTGCCTGCTCCATGGCTCAAAATCACTGCATCGCTTGCCAGATTGATGCTGCACTTGTCAATGTCCCGGCCTGGCCTTTCTGTGAGCTGGCGGGCGGAAACAATGTTTCCACCCTCCGGCCCACAGAAATGTTCATTATTTGGCCGGCGGGGATCTGGGGTCGCTGGCGGTCCGTGTTTTGACCGCCAGCATGAGCACGGCAGTTGTTACCGGCATGTTCATAATGACCACCTATATCTTGACTTGTGCATATTGGATTGTTTTTCATTTTGGTCTTATTTTATAAAGATAAATATTATCTATTTCCCTAATCTGGTGTGGAGTGCTCTTCTTTGTGTTCTAAAGCAGTGGTTCCCAACCTGTGGTCCGGGGACCCCTGGGGGTCCGCAAAGCCGTCCGCGAGAGCCTAGAAAATTTAAAAACATTAACAAATATTGACATATTAGGTCCCCAGATTCCAGTAATGACTCAGATGGGGGTCCCCGGATTCCAATGATGATTCAGTGGGGGTCCCTGGGTTCCATTAATGTTAAAGTGGGGGTCCACAGAAATCAAAAGGTTGGGAACCACTGTTCTGAAGTGTTGCTGTATTAGTTATTGCACTAATACTTTACACATTGCCTTCTAAGTTAAGCCTGCCTGTTCTCTGCCAAGCTACTGGAGTGTGAGCACAAGATAATTTGGGTTGTGTTATGGCTTACCCTTACTCGAATGGTGGTTCCTACTTGGATAGGTTGTATAACTCTGTCAAGTAGACACCCAATTTCTAACACCCAGTCAGCACGAGAATGTCTGATTTCTATACTTCATGCTCGCCCAGACTTAAACATCAAAATGGGGTCTAACAATAGAGGCCCGTGGCACAGCATCTGTAATGTTCGCCATGAAGTCAGTGATTTGTAAACTGTGTCACGGCTGACTTCAGAATTCTGAGGCTTACCGGAGTATTCCTTCTGACTCCAGGTCTTGACCTGGATGGATACTTTGGCAATTATTTGGGATTATCCTCTCATTAGGACACAGTTCTCTACCAGTGTCCTCACATTAATACATTGGAAGTATTACTGACAGGCACCCGGAAAGATTATTGGCTGGATTTACTATTCCCAGGGGAATAGACCTTATTGGAGTGCTCACACCATCTTTTGCCCTGGGGTCTGGCTTCTCTTTGGGCCGCATGATTATTTATGCACATTTGATCCCAGTCATGCATTGTTTTGTCCTGATGATGATCCCACAATTTTAAGTGGATGGAAACATCGTCAACCTTAACACACTGACCCTAGCGATTGTACTTAATTGATTATGGGTGCAGAATTGTCATGTGGTACATAACTGTGACTTTGAGTCTTTGGAATTTTGTGTCACTTGCTTTTTGCCTTTTTTTTGTTTAAAACCTATTTTAGTTTGCCCCGTGGTGGGTTTACCCCTGTTGATGATTTTTTTAATTGTACTAATAAATGAACATTTTATAAGTTGATTGGACACAACCTGGGTTTTGTTCTTTCTGTCCCCAGAGCATTGTTCATGATTGTCATTGGCTATGGGCCGCTGTTCCTCATAACAATAATTCAAGTAGCCCTGCATCCAGATTCTGGATCAATACTATAATCAGAGGAAATAACAGAGACTCACTTTGTGAATTTGATGGCTTATGATCTTCCCAGAATGTCAGACTCAAGACCCTAGAGAACATAGGCAAGGTTTGGAATGAGGATAATCAATTTTTTAAAATTGTTAACCTTCATTGATGCACTACATTAAACTTATACTAAAATCATTTAATTAAATTCAAGGAGATATTTTTCTATGTAAAAAGGATTTTGTAAATATTTACAAATCCAACATATTTTTTTACAAAAAACGATTTCATTTTCAGGAAGACACAACATTGACTTTGCCGGTATGACACACTGGTTTTTAAATCTCTGAGTTTTACTCCATTCTTGGACAGGTTAAACTTGATAATTTGCTGTGCTAGGCCAATCCTTGGTGGTCTCAGTAGTAATTGGTAAAAATCAAGTTCTGTCCATAATGATGGAATCTCATAATATTATTACCCGTCCTAACTAAGTCGGCCATACTTTGTTTGACTACTATCTGACCCATTGAAAGCTTTCCAAATGGCAAATCATACAAACTCATGTCCTTGGTGCTGTTTGCACAAGATGAGAGAATTTATATGCCACCTGTCCAAGGCTTTGGCCCACACTCGTTCAGAGACTAAGCCAAATATTGCATGTACAAGTTGATCTGCACTCACAAATAATATTAGGCTTGAAATATGAAAATATAGTTTTCTCTGGAATGTTTATTGCTCACTTGCCTACTGAGTAAATCCATAGTTATATCCTTTTCTGAATCATGGAGAAATGTAAACAAAATTCAAGAAATGCATATCAAGTTGCTACTGTATGAGAAATGTAGCTAAATGTAACCGCTGCTGGAATAAGTTGTCTATTGTAATTTTTAAAAGATGCTGCCCCCTGGCTTTTACCCTTCACCTTTCTTTCTCTTTTTTTCTTTGCTTTATTTTTTATGATAGAATTCTCAGAGTAAATGGTTTATTAATGTAATCCAACTGGATTGATCTTAATGTATGTACTCTGCCAATTATAAAATATGCTGCTTCCAAACCAGAACACAATGGAACCATTTTAAGCCATACATTTGTATTAGATCTGTCTGCAGTGTAAATACTCACTGCAACCCCGTTGAGCCATTTTGAGACAGATTCATCAACACTGTATGCCAGCGCAAAGTCACAAGAGTGATAAAAACTGGCACCAAGGGGGTCATTCTGACCCTGGCGGTCGGTGACAAAGCGGCGGCCAACCCGCCAACAGGCAGGCGGTCCAAAAAATTGAATTCTGACCCTGGCGGGAACCGCCAACACAGGCCGCCACATTAACACTCCGACCGCCACGGCGGGACCGACAAACAGCGCGGCGGTCACCGCCAACAGGCAGGTGGCAGACAATGTACCGCCCACCCTATCACAACTCACCAATCCGCCACCTTTACCGGGGCGGGAGCCCTGCCGATAAAAACACGGCGGAAACAGACTACGAACGGGAAAACGCTCACCTATACACACTCCACGAGGAAGGAGGACAGCATGGAGCCCGAATTACACATCCTACAGGCTATTGTCTACCTGTTCATCTACCAGGAGTACGAACGCCGGCGCAGACGACAACGGTGAGTACTGCACCTACGACACAGGGGAGGGGGGAGGAGGAAAGCTTACGGGCACACATATACGCGATACACCCACCCCCCCAACCCACCCCCCCAATACCTACACACCAATGCAGAGCAACAAGTCAGAGTGACACCCCTCAAACCCCCCGGAAGAATGCAAAGACATAATTCAAATGAAGTTTAAAATTTATGTATAAAATAGGTTCATTTAAGTCATGGTAAATATGCCATATGAAATATACAAAAGAAATAATGAACATAGTGCAAAGTATAAACATAGTCAATAAGTCCTGCACAGTCCTTTCAATATCCATAGTCCGTGGGCCAATGTGTACAAACACATGGGCAAAGCCCTCACAGGAGACCGGAAACCATTGGAGAGAACACTGCTGGGGCATCAGATGAGAAAACAACAGGCACCTCAGGGGGAAGGGAAAGGGGGGCACCTCAGCCACATGAGTCCACGACGCCAGATCCACGAGGGGCCTCCATGCCCACTGTACCATCCTGGGGAGTGCAAAGCCACAGTCCATCAGATGGATAACCGACTCCACTGGTATTGGAGGAGGCATGGTGCCCAGAGTGCTTAGTGAACACCTGCTCGACACAGAACCGGCACTGTCAAAGGACCATCGGTGCTTGAGACGGCGGTGCCCAGCAGAGCGATGCTTGAGATGAAGGGCCCAGCGGAGCGGTGCTTGACAGGAAGGGCCCAGCGGAGCGGTGCTTGAGATGAAGGGCCCAGCGGAGCGGTGCTTGAGATGAAGGGCCCAGCGGAGCGGTGCTTGACAGGAAGGGCCCAGCGAGCGGTGCTTGACAGGAAGGGCCCAGCGGAGCGGTGCTTGAGATGAAGGGCCCAGCGGAGCGGTGCTTGAGATGAAGGGCCCAGCGGAGCGGTGCTTGAGATGAAGGGCCCAGCGGAGCGGTGCTTGACAGGAAGGGCCCAGCGGAGCGGTGCTTGACAGGAAGGGCCCAGCGGAGCGGTGCTTGAGATGAAGTGCCCAGCGGAGCGGTGCTTGAGACGGCAGGGCCCTGTTCAGCGGTGCTCTTCACTGCGGGGCCCTGTTCAGCGGTGGCTGTCTTGGCGGGGCCCTCTTCAGCGGTGCTCCTCACAGCGGGGCCCTGTTCAGCGGTGGCTGTCTTGGCGGGGCCCTCTTCAGCGGTGCTCCTCACGGCGGGGCACAGTTCAGCGGTGCCTGTCTTGGCGGGGCCCTCTTCAGCGGTGATCCTCACGGCGGGGCCCTGTTCAGCGGTGCCTGTCTTGGCGGGGCCCTCTTCAGCAGTGCTCCTCACGGCGGGGCACAGTTCAGCGGTGCCTGTCTTGGCGGGGCCCTCTTCAGCGGTGCTCCTCACGGCGGGCCCTGTTCAGCGGTGCCTGTCTTGGCGGGGCCCTCTTCAGCGGTGCTTGTCCTGTCTTTCAAGGGACCCTGGCCAAGACTCCCCGCTTAGTCGCCCTCCGACCTTGCGGTAGCGGGGCCCTCCTGTGATGGAGTCTTGTGCCCGTGGGTGTCGTCCGTCACACCCGGTATGGGGCTGGTGAGGCCCTTCTGGTGCGCTCGGCTGCTGCATGTCTTCTCCGCCCTGCTGCCCTGGCCCTCCTTCGCTGCAGCTCTGGGGCCCTTGCCTCCCTTAGATGATGTGGCAGGTGACTTGGCAAGGCCACTCTCCGTGGTGGCAGCCGTCTCAGGCATTTCGCGCCGGCCCTTAAGTTTTCTTGTCCTCTTCCCAGGGGGTGGGCTGGCTGTCCCCTTGCTGCTGGCCGATGTTCCTTCCCTAGGAGCTGGTGGACTCCAGTAGCCCGGCACTATGGTGATACTAGATGCAGGGCTGGTGGTGGCTGAGGTGCTCTTTGGACTCTTACGAGATGGAGGGGGTGGGTCAGGTGATGCAAAGAGGTTAATTTTGGAGAGGAATTTTTTTTTAGGAGCAATGGGAACGGTAGGTGCAGTGGGTATGGGAGTGGAGGAAGAGGATGTGGTTGTAGGAGAGTCAAGTGTGCTGTCTTTGGGTGCAGGTGCTTGGGCTGGAGGCTGTCGTGAGGTGGATGGCTGTTGGGTGGGTGGCTGCCTGCGTTTGTGTGGTTTGGAAGAGGGGGTGACAGACACACTGGGAGAGGACACAGGGGACGTGTAAATGGCAGTGGGGGTGGTGACTGCACGTGTGCTGACTGTAATGGAGGGTGTGCTGGTGATGGAAGTACTGGCTGATGGTGGAGTGCATGCAGGTGTGAGTGGAGACGTCACAGGGAGGGAGGAGGGAGACGAGGAGGAGGGGGACACAGAGGTGGTAGTGACTGTTGGCATGTCTGCATCTGGATGTTGTTTGTGTGAATGCTTGTGGGATGTGTGGTGCTTATGTCTGGATGAGCTGCCCTTGGGTGTTGAGGTGTGTGCAGGCTGGTCTGATGGTGTGGATGGGATAGGCTGAGGAACAGGAGACTGGGACTGGGTGGAGGGAGTTAGAAGAGGGAGGCTGGAGACAGGGACAATGGCTGCCGTCAGTGCTGAGGCCAGAGCGTTGAACGATCGCTGATGGGCAGCCTGACCCGAATGAATGCCCTCCAGGTATGCATTGCTCAGATGCACCTCCCTTTCCACCCCCTGGATGGCATTCAAAAGGGTAGACTGCCCAACAATGAGCGTCCGGAGGAGGTCAATGACCTCCTCACTGAGGGCAGCAGGGGTAACTGGGGCAGGGCCTGAGGTGCCTGGGGCGAAGGAGATGCCCTCCTTGGTGTGCGAGCGGGCACGGGGCGAACGCTGAGGGGCTGCTTGGAGGGCGGAGCTGGTGCGCTGGGTGGCGGCTGTACCTTTAGTTGCGGTGGGCATGGATGTTGCCGCCACCGCAAGGGAGCTCCCTTCCGAGGACGTGTCGGTGTCGCTGACGTCTCCACGTGTCCCCGTTGTGGAGCTCCCCTCGCCCTCCGTCTCACTGCTGAACTCGGAGTCCGTTGCATGGCCCTCCGGGGCCATGTGAGATGCAGCTCCCTCGTTTGCCGATGCCACTTCTCCTCCGCCTGATGATGCTAATGCACACATGCACAGGAAGAAAAAGAAAATGGGTGGGGGGGAAAAATGAAGACAGGTTGAGTGCATGCATTGGCAACACCGTTGGCGGAGAGGACAGACACAGAAGCCCCCTGAACTACGCTGCGCATTCGGGGTACACTACTCAGTTCTTGTGACTAGGCCTACAGGTCTATGGATGACAAATGCACACATGGGTGATGCAGGACCATGGAGAGCTGTACTTGGCACCCTACAGAGGTGGGGGGCGGGGGCACAGGGCCATGGCTAACGGAGGGGACTAGCTTACAGAAAGCGCCCTGGCCTTGAGTTACCCACAGCCCTCCTCCCCCACCCAGACACCTCCACTGCACGCAAAGATAGCAGAATGTGCTGATACTCACCCCCTTGTGTCTCCTGTGATGTCCTCACGCGCCCATCCAAATCGGGGTAGGCCACCACCAGGATCCGGGACATCAGGGGGGTCAATTGGCGGCTGGCACCCCTCCTACGTTGGGAGGCCATCCCCAGCAGAGACTCAGCGGTCTTTCTGGTCCCCCGGCGGATGTCCTCCCACCTCTTTCGGCAGTGGGTGCCCCGTCTGTTGTGGACCCCCAGGGCCCGGACGTCCTTGGCGATGGCACGCCAAATGTCGACCTTCTGATGGGCGCTGACCTATTTGACATGTACAGGGTGGGAAAGGAAATATCATCACTTTTCAGCATGGTAGATGTGAGTGGCCCCCCCTCCCCAACCTTGGCACTGTTCCCATCTGTCGTGCGTTGCACTCCTCATTCACTCCCCTCCCCACCATCTTACATACACCCCACTCAACACAGGCATAGCCCATTCAGCGTGCACCCTGTGTACTAACCTGTTGGCCTGGAGGACCGTAGAGTAGCGCATACTGGAGAGGACCCCATCAACAAGTTTCTCCAATTCTTCGGAAGTGAAGGCAGGGGCCCTATCCCCAGTCGCAGCAGCCATTGTATCTCCCAGACCAAGGTCACAACAGCACTTGCAGTATAGGTCCTCTCCTGTGGATGATCAGGTCTCGAGTGATTAATCAGATAGAAAATGACCGCCACGGTGTGCCACGCCAGTGCAGTGACCTCACATCCCACTGTCACACTTCACAGGTCAGGCAGCCGCCATTTCAAGGGGCCACATGGCATGATTTCTACTGCGTCACACAGGCCTAGGCCTTGCATTGCCACTCATACAAGCCGTTCCATGCATAGCGATTCGTGTACTGTGCAAGCTGTGTGAACGAACCTGTGGGTTACTTGACTCTGTGCTCCATGTTGTCCTTCCTAGGCACCGTCCGCTGGGACTTGCGAGGAGAAGGATGAATCCTCCTGTGTACCGACTGCTGGTGGACCTGTCGACAATGGAAGAACGACACATCATACTTACATACCGGCTTGACAGAGCCACTATACATGAACTATGTGCCCAGCTGGAGCCAGACCTGATGTCCCCCATCCGCCAACCCACAGGGATTCCCCCTCTGGTGCAGGTTCTGTCAGTACTCCATTTTTTGGCAAGTGGGTCGTTTCAGACAACAGTGGCCATATCATCTGGGATGTCTCAGCCTATGTTTTCAAAGGTTTTGTCCAGAGTGTTGTCTGCCCTGATGAAATACATGCGGAGATACATTATTTTCCCTGAGGTGGGCGAATTGGCTACAGTGAAGGGTGATTTCTATGCCCTTGGACATATCCCCAACATCATTGGGGACATTGATGGGACCCATGTGGCTTTGGTTCCCCCCAAAGACAGTGAGCAGGTGAACAGAAACAGAAAAAGTTATCATTCGATTAATGTCCAGGTGGTCTGTTTGGCTGACCAGTACATCTCCCATGGAAATGCCAAGTTCCCTGGGTCAGTGCATGACGCGTATGTCATGCGAAATAGCAGCATCCCTTATGTGATGGAACAGCTACAGCGACACCGTGTGTTGCAAATTGGTGACTCTGGTTACCCCAACCTGTCGTGGCTACTGACCCCAGTGAGGAATCCCAGGACAAGGGCAGAGGAACGCTACAATGAGGCCCATGGGCGAACTAGGAGGATCATAGAAAGGACCTTCGGGGTCCTTAAGGCCAGGTTTAGGTGCCTGCATATGACAGGGGGATCCTTCATGTACTCACCAAAGAAGGTGTGCCAGATCATCGTGGCCTGCTGTATGCTTCACAATCTTGCATTGCGACGCCAGGTGCCTTTTCTGCAGGAGGATGGTCCAGATGGTGGTGTTGTTGCAGCTGTGGAGCCTGTGGAGAGTGAAGAAGAGGAGGACGACGGGGACGACACGGACAACAGGGATACAGTCATACAACAATACTTTCAGTAGCACACAGGTAAGGAACAGCCACCCCAATTTACATTTACTTGAGGCCTCATGCGTCTCCACTGTCTGTGTTTCCCCCCAGTTCCTGTTAACTGATTTGTGACTTTCCCTTCCCTTTGCAGAGCTGTATGACCCACTGCCTGACTTCAGCTTTGTTTGCCCATGGACTAAAGCTTATTGAAATTGGTATGTTGTCATCACAAAGTAACTGGACATTATTGAACCGTTATGTGTAATACATTTGTTAAGAATACAAGCAGACTCCTGTTTATTTAAGTGGAATAAGTGATTTATTTAAAGTGGTAGATATAGGTAAATGATTGGGAAGCGGGGATGGGTGGGGGTGGAGTAATGTCCATGGCAGAGTCCAGTTCTCAGTCGCACAGGTGCATTGTCCAAATGCCTGTGGAAGGATGGAGCAGGGGCAGTTCAAGGTTGGACAGGGTGACAATGTGGGACAGTGGGATGACATCAGGGGGTATTTTAGGCTGGCGGGGGTCTTGCAATCCTACTCTGTCTTCTTGTGAGATCTCAGGTTCCGCTTGCGGGGTGGTTCTTCTTCTGCAGGAGGTGGGGTTCTGGTGGCCTGTCGTTGTGTGGGGGCCTCCTGTCCACTGGCGCCGGCGGAGGTGGTAGGCTGTTCCTGGCTTGGGCTAGTGACAGGGGCCCTTTGGGGTGCCACATGGTCCTGCAATGTGGTGACGATCTGGGTAAGGGCCAGGACGATGGTCCCCATTGCGGAACTGATGTTCCTCAGTTCCTCCCTGAACCCCATGTACCATTCCTCCTGCAGTTCCTGGATCTCCTGGAACCGGGCCAGTACCGTCGCCATCGTCTCCTGGGAGCGGTGGTATGCTCCCATGATGGTGGAGAGGGCCTCTTGGAGAGTCGGTTCCCCGGGCCTGTCCCCCCCCTGTCGCACAGCAGCCCTCCCAGTTCCCCTGTGTCCCTGGGCCTCTGTCCCCTGGCCGGTGTGCCCACAACCACTGCCCCCAGGTCCCTGTTGTTGTTGGGGTGGTGGGTCAACCTGGGTGCCCTGTAGTGGTGGACACACCGCTGATTGACGTGCCCTGGAGAAAGAGGCATGGGCCCGCTGGGTGGGAGCTGTGCTGGTGTTCCCAGAGGGGGTTGGGTCTGGTGTAGCCTGTGGCTGTCTGTGGGGAACCGACTGTCCAGAGGTCCCCGATGGGCCGGGCTGGTCGTCTGGCTCCAGGGAGACAGAGCTGCTGTCATCGCTGGGGGCCTCTTCGGGGGGTGGGATGGACATCTCTGGACCCTCCGTAGCGGTGTGGTGGCGTTCGGGTCCTGCAGGGGTATAAAGTTATGGTTATTGCTTCTGTGTGTGGGATTTTGTGTGATGGGTGGGTGTCCGTGTACCCATGTGCAGGCATTTCCTTGTGGTGGCTTTTGTGAGGGTGGCTTGTGGGGGTGATGTGTGTGTGCAGTGGGCATGCTTTGGTGATGGGTGTCCATGCTTTGGGGTCGCATGCAGGGCTTGGTGTTGGGATGGGTGGGTTGTGATGGTGAGGCTTTTGCTAGGGGTTGGTGTGATGGGGAGGGGGTGAGGGTTGGGGTATGATTTGGCATTCAGGTGGGGTGGGGGTGGGAAGCAGTAGTGAAGATTTGCTTTACCAGAGTCCATTCCTCCGCCTACTCCAGCGAGGCCCTCAGGATGCAGGATGTGCAAGACTTCCTCCTCCCACGCGGTAAATTCTGGGGGAGTAGGTGGGGGTCCGCCGCCAGTCTTCTGCACCGCTATGTTGTGCCTTGATACCATGGAACGCACCTTCCCCCGTAGGTCGTTCCATCTCTTCCTGATGTCCTCCCGATTGCGTGGATGCTGTCCCACCGCGTTGACCCTGTCCACTATCCTTTGCCATAGCTCCATCTTCCTGGCAATTGTGGTGTGCTGCACCTGTGCCCCGAAGAGCTGGGGCTCTACACAGACTATTTCCTCCACCATGACCCTGAGTTCTGCGTCACTGAACCTGGGGTGTCTTTGGGGTGCCATGGGGTGGTGTGGTTGAGGAGTGGGGTGGCGTTTGTGGTGATGAGTGTGGTGCGTGTGGTGGTGTGTGCTGTTTGGTGTGTGGATTCTGTGTGGGTGATGGTGTTGTGTGCCTCTGTGTTGTGGGATTCTCTATTCTGTGCTCTGTCTCTTGCCTTCGTCAATGATTTCGGGTCATAGGGGCTTGTGGGTGTGTGTTTTATATTGTGTTGGGTGTGTGGGAGTGGTGTTAGTATGTGTATCAGGTGTGTGTATTTCGAAGTGACCAATGTGGCTGAGTTTTCTATGGGTGTGTGTATTTTGACCGCAGCGGTGTGTACCGCCAATGGAATACCGCGTTTGAAAGACCGCCGCGTGGATTTGTGGGTCGGAATGGTATGGGCGTATTTCTGTTGGCGTGACGGTGGAGGTTTGGTCAGCGCCATTTTTTCGCTGACCTTTGGTGTGGCGGATTATTGAGGGTGTCGGGTTTTCGGCGGTTTGGCAGTTGCGGGTCAGAATGACCGTGGCGGTTTACCGCGGCCGCGGCGGTGTTATGGCGGTCTTCTGACCGGCGGTAAGCGCCTTTTACCGCCGAGGTCAGAATGACCCCCCAAGTCTTTTCGGAAAAAAAACATAAAGGTAAACCAAATAGCATTTTCCATTATTTTGCATCAAGTGACATACCAGAAGTGGGACATTGGTGTACCCACTCTACCTCACATGGATTTTGGTACAAAACTCTATCTACTAACAAATAAAAACATGGGTTTGTTCCCAAGAATAAGACCTTTTTTCAAAACAAGGAGAAATGACTCTATGATTCTTGACTTTTCACATATCCCATGTGTACTGAACTGTACCACGCATATTCAGAGAGTGAAGAGTTAAAGTAATTTAAGTGTAGTATTTTTTACTGGAAGGATACCCTTCCATTACAAAATCTATGCTAAATATTACTTATATACACCTGCACATTATGTGCTATGGTGTGAATGGTCTGATGAATTTATCACGTTTTTTTCTCAGTGAGTGAGGCAATGGATCACTTCATGCAAGTGTAGCTACACGTTCATGTTGGGGCATGTGAGAGCTTAAGTGGCATTGATCACTGCTGTCTTTTGAAGTACAGACTGGCTATAACAATAACAGGCAGCTGCCTGGGAAATAAAAAAAGAAACAAACAGTAACTCTTTACCACAAATGTGAAACATACAAGACATTAAGGCCCGTATTTATACTTTTTGATGCTAAACTGAGCTAACGCAGTTTAGCGTCAAAAAATTTTGCGCCGGCTAACGCCATTCTGAAGCACCATGCGGGCGTGTATTTATTGAATGGCGTTAGCCGGCGCAAGCAGACCGGCGCTGCCTGGTGTGCGTGGAAAAAAAACACGTACACCAGGCAGCGCCGGCGTAGGGAAAAATGGCGTTAGGGCGTCTTAAAAATGGCGCAAGTCAGGTTGACGCTAAAAAATCGTCTTAACCCGATTTGCGCCATTTTAAACGACGCCCAGACGCCATTTACATGACTCCTGTCTTAGCAAAGACAGGAGTCATGCCCCCTTGCCCAATGGCCATGCCCAGGGGACTTCTGTCCCCTGGGCATGGTCATTGGGCATTGTGGCATGTAGGGGGGCACAAATCAGGCCCCCCTATGCCAAAAAAAAATATGTAAAAAAAAAAAAAATTATACTTACCTGAACTTACCTGAATGTCCCTGGGGTGGGTCCCTCCATCCTTGGGTGTCCTCCTGGGGTGGGCAAGGGCGGCAGGGGGGGTCCCTGGGGGCATGGGAGGGCAGCTGTGGGTTCATTTTGAGCCCACAGGTCCCTTAACGCCTGCCCTGACCCAGGCGTTAAAAAGTGGCGCAAATGCGGGGTTTTTTGACCCGACCACTCCCGGGCGTGATTTTTGCCCGGGAGTATAAATACGACGCATTTGCGTCGCCGTCATTTTTTTAGACGGGAACGCCTTCCTTGCATCTCATTAACGCAAGGAAGGCGTTCACGCAAAAAAATTACGCTATTTGCCCATACTTTGGCGCTAGACGCGTCTAACGCCAAAGTATAAATATGGCGTTAGTTTTGCGCCGAATTTGCGTCGAAAAAAACGACGCTAATTCGGCGCAAACGGAGTATAAATATGCCCCTAAATATATGAACAATAGCGCAAAGATGGCATTTGCATATCACCTTATATATTGTAGTAAAAACCATGTTGTGGGACTAAAATGTGAATTAGGAGATGGTGGACTTCAAAGCAAAAATAAATCCCACATTTGATAGAACTTCTCCACTTCAGCAACATCAACAATTGCCCTTCTGGCACCCTTAAAGTCACCTATAAGTGAACAAATACATTACACAGCCCAATAGAGCCAACACTGAATAATTTCATAGAGTACTGATGTTTCACTTATTGTATCTAATTTTCAGGTGCTTTGCAGTGCTATGTACAGGGCTTTACAAAATTACTTCGACTCAGTATACAACGTGCGTTGCTGAAATTGAAGGAGGACTGCTGCCGGGTGCCGGGATCCTGGGGGCGGGGCTGTGAGCCCTTTAAATCCACAGAGCGCACCCGCTTTGCAGGTGGCGCGTTGCTGAAATTGAAGGAGGACTGCTGCCGGGTGCCGGGATCCTGGGGGCGGGGCTGTGAGCCCTTTAAATCCACAGAGCGCGCCCGCTTTGTGGGTCGCGTTTTGCTGAAATTGAAGAAGGACTGCTGTCGGGTGCCGGGATCCTGGGGGCGGGACTGTGAGCCCTTTAAATCCACAGAGCATGCCCGCTTCGCGGGACGCGCCTGGGCCAAGCCCGGGCCAAGGGCGGGCCCGTCCTTTGTCCGTCAGTGTCCGGAAGAGGCTGGGCTGGGCCACCCCCCTTGGTTTTCAATTTTTTTTCCCTGTGCTTTACAAGAGTGTAGTGAGAGCCTTTTGTCTCTACTTATTTCCTTTGCCAAGCATGGGGAAGCGTAAGGCTCGCACCAGTCCTGATTCTGCAGTAGCTAAATCTAAAAACCTAAAACTCAATAGAGTAGCACAAGTCCACTCAAACTGTGTCTCAAGAGAAATTGACAACTTAATCGAGAAGGTGGAATCTATTCTTAAAGAAAATGGAGGGCAAAGCCTGCAAGAGACTGAAATCTGGGACTCTACTTCCATTTTTAACAGCAGGCTCTAACCTTTCTACTGATGCCCAGCCTTTGATATCTTCTGTGCAAGTTCCTGCCTTACCTAGACAGCTGGGTTTGCCTAAATCTTCATATCCACCTGGTTTAGTAGTTAATTTGGATGCTACTTCTCTTGATCCTATCCTTAGTGGCATCCCTTGTGCTAATCGGTTTTCCATTTTGGACCAGTCTGATTTGGTGGGTGACAAACATCCCTCGATCTCCACACCCACCACCATTTCCTGTGATCCTCCAGGAGAAGACGTGCTAACAATAGTCTCTAGTTTAAAACGCGAAGTCGGGGAGCTGAAGTGTCTACTGTTTGAGGTTCTCAAACTTCTCAAAAAAATTGACTCATCTCCTCAGCTTACTTCGATTCCTGTGCCAACACAATCGTCCTGTCCTCTGGGCCCGGTTGCACTACCAGTTATTTCTTCATCAATTGGGGGTCACAACAAGGGCCCCTCCAATAAGACATCCTATGGGAAGCAATTGGCCACTTCGGCAGCACATTCGACATCTTCCCTTTTTGACTTTGGACAAGTTGTGGCCCCTTCCACTCATGTATCTAATTCAAATTGTATTTATTTGTGCAATGTTCCCCCCCTTACATCTCATACCAGAGAAGATACTTTCTCTCTTGTTAATAAGGTGTCATATTGGATCCGTCACACCAGGGGCTGTGCTTCTATTATTCATTCTGATATTGTCTTTGCTTCTCGGGTGCATGGCTGTCCCGGTGGACGAGACACCATTAAAATTAATCTTGTTAATTTTGAACTAGTTAGGGGGCTTTTGCAGATGGAAGCCCGCAACATGTTAAGAACTGATCTTGATATACACCTTAGTGAATGTTTGCCTGCTACTGGTCATAAGATCTTGCCCGCGCATTCTTTTAGGCTCAAGGAAAATCCTTGCAATGCTCCAGCTCCTGTTGCTAAGTCTGGTTTGTTGCCCTTCCCTGTTGATGGGGCTGCTTTGGCTTACAACCCTAAATATACTGATACTCAAGACCTCGCTTCTTTAGGGGATACATCTGATGTGGATTGACTACGCGCTCCTAATTCTTGTATGTCCAGTGGTCCTCCCGTACTACCTCAAAGATCTTTAATTAGTCTAGGCGGTCCTATTCCAAGTGCTTCACTCTGTACCCCGACAGTAAACCCTAATTTAGTTACGGACAATGATTATGGCACGCTTATTTGTAGCATTCCATCTTCAGCAGGGTATTTGTTGTCCTGGAATGTGTCAGGTATTAAGAGCAAACTGCTTGACTCGGAGTGGGGGGCTTTTGTGGAATTTTATTCTACCTGCATGGTTCAGGAAACTTGGGCAACGGATGGTGTGTATAGGCAAGGTTATCGTTCTTTTACAAAAAAGGCAATCCAATCCCCTAGGGGAAGGGCGGTCGGGAGTCTGTGTACTTGGGTTAAGCTGTCTGAGATGGGTAGGGTAAAGGAAATTGCTGTTGATTCCTGTGATATTTTAGCTATAGTAATACAGCCAAGGTCTGGTACCCCTGTGTTATGCATTAACATCTATAACCGACCAGGCCCTTCCAATCAACAGTCTGATACTATCCATCTCTTGCATAATGTTTTATCAGAATTCCATTCTAAATATCGAGTCATCATTGCTGGTGATCTTAACGCCCAAATTGAACTTGGCTCAGCCATTGCTGAATCCACTCAGGATGAGGACGTAGTGTGGAATGTTCCCCCGCTTCAATCTCATTCTACACTACTTATTCCTTCCCCTAGGGTGTCTCAGATAATAGACCTTGCACTTACATACGGCCTTCGTTTTGGAAATGGTCGATTCCCAAACGATAATCCTGCTAGGCCCACTTTTTTTAGAGGAAACTATAGCAACTGTTTGGATTATGTTATTTTGGATCTACGAGTTTGGCGTCTCATAACTAATGTAGAGGTGGGTCTTCCTCGTAGTAGCGACCATGCCCCCTTGCAAATTGCATATAATATAGCCCTGTTTATCTACCCACTGGTTTGGTTGATCGAAATGATCTGTTGGAACTTTCCACTAATAGGCGTGTGGTAAAGTGGCCCTCGTTTTTTAAATCCAACTTACTGAATCACAAGCTTGGCGCCATGGTGTCCTGTCACCAACCTTTTGAGGACTCCATTGTATTATCTTCCTCAGAAATGATGTCCGCCCATGCAGGTTTTTTTGCTGAACTCAAGGAGCTTTTCACTAAATCTTTTAAAACCCAATTCAAATCTTATGCTCCTAGGTGTAAATGGTTCGACAAAGAGTGCCGGGTGGCCAACCATCTTTTATCTGAAGCCTTAAAGTCAAAGAACCGGGATGCCATTTTATATGCGAGAAGAAATTATGCGTCTACTCGCACGCTATCGAAACTCAAATATGAGGAGCACCTATGGGAGTGTCTGGCGGAGGCGGCTAGTTCTCGCGATGCCAAGCTATTTTGGACTTTGGTTTCGCGTAGTGATCCTGCCCTGCCATCTACTCCTGAATGTCATATCGATTCAGGAACTTGGTTCTCTTATTTTTGGGAATTGTATGGCTCTCGGTCGGATTTCGATGATACTCTTACAGATTATGCACTGTGCCAGCCCGAAATGCCGCCCTTTACCTTGAAAGAAACAGAGATGGCAATCTGCGCTCAAAGATCTGGTAGGGCCCCTGGCCAAGATGGTATTCCCTCGGATTTGTACAAATCAGACCTACCTGTATAGACCCGGTACATCAATAGGGTATCGAACACTGCTATGGCAACCCGATCTTACCCGGTTTCGTGGAAGATGGCGATCATCGTCCCCGTCCACAAAAAAGGAGACAAGAGCTCTCCTGGGAATTATAGACCTATTAGTTTATTAGACAACTTGCAGATTTTTTTTTCGTACCAGTTGCTAATTAGATTAAAACACTGGATAACGAAAAATCAGGTCTTAAGTCATCTCCAGGCAGGATTTAGGGACAAGATCAGCACCATCGATCAGATCTTCCGATTTATAACCAACAAGTGGAAGACCGTAGACGCAGATAAAGGCCACTTATTTGTGGCCTTTGTTGATTTGAAATCTGCATTTGACCTTGTCCCGCGTGCCAAGCTCTGGGAGGTCCTTAGTACAATCGGTGTTCCGGGTTCTATGATTAACATCATTAAAGATCTTTATTCTGATAACTGTGCTAAAGTTCGCTGGGGTGTTACTGGCGACCTGACTCCTGCTTTTCCAACTGCACAGGGTGTGAGGCAAGGATGCGTCTTGGCGACCACCTTGTTTCTTTTGTTTATCAATGCATGTTTGCCATACCTTTTAGACTGCCAAAGTGATGCCCCTAGTCTGGGCGGGCAGAAGCTTCCCTGTCTTCTGTTTGCAGATGATACTCTACTGTTATCACGCACTGCCACGGGCCTTTCTAGACTGCTCTCCAGATTTCTGGAGTTTTGCACTGACCATGGGCTATCAATTAATTCAGCAAAGACAAAATACATGGTTTTTGGGGATATTAGGCACAAAATGAAGAGGCCTGTATATTTAGAAGGTGTTCCCTTGGAAAGGGTGGGTACCTTTGATTACTTAGGCATTAAATTGGAAGATTCGCATCTTTGGCATGCTCAACACCATAAATCCTTAATATGCCTGAAGCAGAGGGCGGGTGGCATTGTCAGATTTGCCTCTAGATCTCCCAAATTTGCAATGTCCCCTGCCCTCGAAATATACAAAGCTCAAGCTAGGGGGGCCGCCTTATATGGTGCTGAACTCTGGGGCCACTGTAATTTGGCGAATTTGGCAAGGATGGAAAATCAGTTTTTAAAAATGTTGCTAAGGGTTCCATCGAGTACTCCATCCTTGCCCATTTGCCTGGATCTAAACCTTTTCTCAATTTCACAGATTGCTGCCTTAAGGCCTCTGCTGTTTTGGATTCGGTTATGGACAACAGATGCCCTAACCCCTTTTCATTGTGGCCTTCTTAATTTGGTGGGCCGCGATTCTACTATTAAAACTAAATGGTGTGTCTTTGTTGAACAATCTTTTTACCAGCTTGGCTTAGGGTCCTACTGGCAAGATCCTATTTCTATTCCTAAAAATGCTGCACAGCTGTTAAAGGATGCTTTCTGGCATAATGTTCAGGTTGGCCAATTTGTTAGTTCCATCCCATTGTCTATGTCCGACAATTTCTTACTTGTTAAATGCCATTATGAATTCGAGCCTTTTATGGACGCAGCGTTATCTCCATTTGCTCGTGCCCTTTTTATTAGGTACAGGATCGGGTCTCTTCCTTTGTGCTGTCTAACGTACAAATGGACCAGCTCAATTAATAGATCCAAATATTGCCCGATGGGTTGTAAAAGTGAAGAAACCATTTCACATGTTTTTTTCCACTGTCAAGCGTATCATAAACAAAGAGCACTTTGGCTCATCCCGCTTTGTAAACAATTAGGGGTTAGATCCTGTCTTCATGCTGAGAGAATTTTAAAATGTGACCCGTCCGTCCAGATAGTTCTACCAGTGGCAGGATTTCTCGAGTCAATCTGGCGGTTGAGACTAGCAATTTTAAGGAATAAAACTGTGTAGTTAATTCTTAGTTTTATCTATGTATATTTATTAAACTTGGATGTATGATCACAGTCTTTTTGTTTCATAGGATATAGATATTGGTTTAGTATATTATTGATTATTTATAGATCTATGGAACTGATCCCTCATCTCACATTGTGAGAATTTTAAAATGTGATTCATTCACCCAGATAGTTTTATCAGTGGTAAAAACTTTTGTATTATTTTGACAGTTGAGATTAGTAATTTTAAGGAGTAAGATTGAGGAACTAATTTTTAGACTTATTTATGTATATTTATCAAATTGGATGTGTGATTTTGGTCTTTACTCTTCAGGATATAGATATTGGTGCGTTATATTTTCAACCATCACCGATCCACGAAACCAGTTTCCTTGTTGAGTAGACCTTTTTTTATACTAAGTGATGTTCATTAGGCTGTTTATTCTGTTTGATTTTTAAACTTGTCTCGTTCTTTTTAACCGTGTTTTTATCTTTTAGTACCCTCTTGCTCTTAAAAAGCTTTTTTCTCTTTGTTGTGTATTGTACTTTAATGGTATGTTTTTTACTTACCGAAATAAAGTCAAATGATGATGATGAATTATATTTGCCATAAGAGGTTCAGTAAATGCGAAGGAAGATGGGCAACCCAGTCACCCCCAAAAGCATGGGTATTTGTAATATGTAAGGTAAAGGTAAGAAAAAGGGATTGTTTCATAGATCATTCAAATAATAGGCTTATCTATAAGGACTTCATCAAAAGTGCTCTTCTTAAGGTCAATGAAAGACAAATTAAACAAACAAAAATGGGGAAAACAGGAAAAACAGGTGAACACAAAAACATATGTGTAAGTCATATAGTTAGTCAATAATAAAGGAAGTGAGATAAAGGGTACATAGAAACAGAGACAAAACCCTACACACATTACTCACTCACTTTAAAAAGTTATTGTTCAACGTTCAGAGATTTATGCATTTGATGTCCACTCTCCTGATAACTGAGAAGGCTCCTCAATTTGTATCCAACAGTTTAAGAATCCAGTCTGTAACAAATGAGAGGTGGACCAGTATCAATGTTTCAGTCTCATAAGTCATAAGTAGGCAGGACCATCCTCAAGCCCATAGATGTTAATGTTTGTTTTTTTGACCTGATGAATTAAAACAATTTAAGTAGTTATAAGCACACTTAAATCATGCATTTTAATTTAGGGCAAGACAAACACATCAGCCTTGTTTTGTAGAGAGTCAACTGGGAACTTAATGGTAGTAAAACTCCACTAACAAGCAGGCAGGTCGCTTCCCTCCTCTCCGCTGCTAAACCCGGTTGCCAGATTTTACCTGCTTTTTTCAGATCCAATCTTTCTTCCCCTGCTCTCCCTCGCCGCTGCCTCCCCGCGGCCCCGCACCCTTGCCTTCACCTAGACACTCAGGTCCGCTCCTTTTTCCCGCCTTGAGCCCCTCTTCCCTCCCCCCCCTGCCCTCTCATTGGGTAATCCACCCCATCCTCCCAGCTGCCACTCCCTCTCACCTCCCCTCTTATGCTGGCAGCAGCGCAGAGTAGGTAGCGACCTTTGACCCTTCTCCTACAGGCAGGTCGCTTCCCTCCTCTCCGCCGCTAAACCTGGCTGCCAGATTTTACCTGCTTTTTTCAGATCCAATCTTTTTCTCCGGCTCTCCCTCGCTGCTGCCTCCCCGCAGCCCTGCCCCACTCCCTCCACCTCGACACTCAGCTCCACTCTTTTTTCCCGCCTTGAGCCCCGCTCCCCGCCCCCTCTGCCCTCTGCCCTCTCATTGGGTAATCTACCCCATCCTCCCAGCTGCCACTCCCTCCCACCTCCCCTCTTATGCCGGCCGCAGCACAGAGTAGGTCGCTTCCTTCCTCTCCGCCGCTAAACCCGCCAGACAGATTTTACCTGCTTTTCTCAGATCCAATTGTTCTTCCCCGGCTCTCCCTCGCCGCTACCTCCCCGCCCCTCTTCCTCCACCTCGACACTCAGGTCCGCTCCTTTTTCCCACCTTGAGTCCCGCTCCCCCGCCCCCCTGCCCTCTCATTTGGTAATCCACCCTATCCTCCCAGCTGCCACTCCCTCCCACCTCCCCTCTTATGCCGGCCGCAGCACGGACGCGCCGCTGGCGCGCCAAAGGCAAGCCCATATGTGCCCGTCTGCGCCCGTCTGTGCCAAGACCACGCCCAGCGCCAGACCCCCTGGCCAACACATCCCCCGTACCACCAATCACCACTACACTGCCTACGACCTCCACGCCCTCAATCCAGGACATTTTCAACCTGCTTCCAGTCCACCCCGATGTGCACCAAAGGACCTTTCTCCTGCAAAGCCTGCAATTTCACCTGCAACCTTACCTCCAAGTTCCAACTCAAGACCTCAGACCGCCGCCTAAAATGCATCCTGCCCAACACCTGTTCTGTCCACAAGCATGCCATCGAACTCTGGGACCTACTGACCACATCCTCGCCTGACGTCGCATTCCTCACCGAAACCTGGATAAATTCAGCCTCGGAACCAGACATAGCCATAGCCATACCAGAAAACTACAAGATCACCAGGAGAGACCGCAGCAACAAACCAGGAGGAGGAATCGCCATAGTCCACAAAAACACCATCCGCTGAGCATCTCCTTTTCAAAATCCACATCAACGCCAACACCACCCTCAGAGGAACACTGGTCTATAGACACCCAGGCCCCAGACCGCAGTTCTGCGACGACATCGCCAACGCCATCAGCTCCCAAGCCCTCACCTCTACGGTCTACATCCTCTTCGGCGATATGAATTTCCACCTAGAAAACAACAACGACACCAACACCACCAATCTAATCGACAACCTTGCCAACCTCGGCTTCAAGCAACTCGTCACATCACCCACCCACACCGCAGGACACACTCTCGACCCCATCTTCTCAGCCAGCAACCACGTCTCCTTCAGCCACACCACCAAACTCCTATGGTCCGACCATCGTTGCATCCATTTCTCCTTTCAGAAGCCGGTCACTTACCACCTCATCACTAAACCCCCCCACCGCTACTGGAATAGAATCTCAACAGAACAGCTGATCTCCACCCTCACCCAGGCACTCCCCCCAGGACCCGGGACCCCAGCACAGCCGCAACCTACCTGCACAAATGGCTAGAAGACTGCGCCAACACCCTCGCACCACTCAAACAACCCTCGGACTCCATCCACAGACCCAAGGCCAGCTGGTTCACCCCCGACCTAAAGACCTCCAAACGGGAATGTCGAAGAACGGAGAAGACCTGGCGCCTTGCACCCACCAAATCCAACCACACCACCCTCAAAACTGCCATCTGCAAACACCACCAGCTGATCAGCACGACCAAAAGAACCAACTACAAAAGCCGAATAGACACCAAAGCCCACAACAACAAAGAGCTATTCAGCATCGTCAAAGAACTCTCCAACCCCAGGACCTGCTCCCACAAACCCTCGCCATCACAGGAACTCTGAAACTCCCTCACCACTCACTTCCGTCAATAGATCGAAGACATCCACAACAGCTTTGCACCCCAGTCCCTTCAGCCAACTACAGACAACCAAAAACCCGATGCATCAAACAACACCAACCCTCTATGCTCTTGGACCCACGTCAACAATGAAGACACCATCAACACCATGGCCTCCATCCACTCCGGGTCCCCCTCAGACCCCTGCCCGCACCAAATCTTCAACAAAGCCAGCAACATCATCGCACCCCACCATCATCAACAGCTCCTTCGAGACAGCCACCTTCCCGGAGAGATGGAAACATGCCGACGTAAACGCCCTGTTTAAGAAACCCAAAGCAGAAAACCCCGCTAACCACCAACCAATCTCCCTCCTTCCCTTCCCAGCGAAGGTCATCGAAAAAATTGTGAACAGCCAACTTTCCCGCTACCTGGAAGACAGCAAAGCGCTCAATGCCTCCCAATCCGGATTCCGCCAAAACCACAGCACCGAGACCGCACTCATCGCTGCCCCAGATAACATCAGGACCATGCTCGACAAAGGCGAAACCGCAGCTCTCATCCTCTTGGACCTTTCCGCAGCTTTCAACACCGTCTGTCACCACACCCTTCGAACACACCTGCACAACCCAGGGATCCATGGCAAGGCCCTCGACTGGATCTCCTCTTTCCTCTCCGGCAAAACCCAGAGAGTCCGCTTTCCACCCTACCTGTCCAAATCCTCCAAAACCATCTGTGGCGTCACTCAAGGATCCTCTCTCAGCCCAACGCTTTTCAACGTCTACATGGCTCCCCTCGCCAACACCGCACGATCCCACAACATTAACATAGTATCCTACGCAGATGAAACCCAGCTGATCATCTCTCTCACGAAAGACCCCACAACAGCAAGAAACAACCTTCACAAGGGACTTCACGCTATCGCCGACTGGATGGAAACAAGCCGCCTCAAACTAAACATAGACAAAACAGAGGTTCTCATCCTCGGCAGCAACCTCTCCGCCTGCAACGACTCCTGGTGGCCTACTTCCCTTGGAGCTGCCCCCACTGCCCAAGTGCGGAACCTGGGCATCATCCTCGACTCAGCATGAATTCAGCAGGTCAACGCAGTCTCCTCTTCCTACTACAACACCCTCTGCATGCTCTACAAGATTTTCAAGTGGATTCCCGTCAAAACCAGGAAAACAGTCACCTACGCTCTAGTCAGTAGCCGACTGGACTTCAGCAATGCACTCTATGCAGGAACCACGGGCAAACTGCAAAAGAAAATGCAACGCATTCAAAACGCCTCCGCCCGACTCATACTTGACGTCTCTCGCCGCAACCACATCTCAGCCCATCTCAGCGAACTACACTGGCTACCCTTATCAAAAAGGATCACCTTCAAACTACTCACCCACGCACACAAACCCCTCCACAACACAGGTCCGGCCTATCTTAATGACAGACACACCTTCCACACCCCCTCCCGCCAGCTCCGCTCTACCAGCCTCGCCTTCTCCTCCGTCCCCCATATTCACCGCTCAACCACAGGAGGTAGATCCTTCTCTTACCTCGCCGCCAAGACATGGAACTCCTTACCGCTCCAACTACGCCAGACCCAAGACCTCCTGACCTTCAGAAAATGCCTCAAGACATGGCTCTTCGACCACTAACTCCCCTCCCCCCAGCGCCTTGAGACCCTAACGGGTGAGTAGCCCGCTTTCTACATTATTTGATTGATTGATTGAACAAAACAAGCTTGAGTGCAAATGCCATACTGTCCCTTCCTGCACAAAAACAATAGTGCCAGCAATGCAGGTACCCTTGTACGATGGTGCAAGGGTTCCTGCATTGGTGCAAGGCAGCACACTGTGTGTCAAAGCAGGGAAAGAACAGGAATACAGTGTCTCATGTTAAATAATGCATATTCCTGCCATTTCCATTTCACGCAGCACAGCTGGTAAATTTGAATCTTGAAAGGAAATGCCCTCCAACACTGTGCATACTACTTCACAATAAATTATATGCACTTGGACGAATCAGCAAAGGTATATGTAGAGACTGAGGCGCTCATTTCGAGGCTGCTGGTCATCAGACCACCAGCCTCAACATGGCGGTCTTACCGCTGTGGACCTGGCGGTAAAGACCACAACATCACAAGTTGTGGTGTTTGGCAGATGCCCACAACCTCCACAATGCCACCTGACCCAACGCGGCCGGCGGTGAGCACCTTCAGCCCGGCAGCAGGCCTCAGCCTGCTGGCAGGATTACAAGGCTGCAAACAGCCAGGCTTTCCGTGGCAGTCACCCTGCCATGAAAACCCTGGCGGTAACACACCCGGCGCAGGAATACCCATTCCTGTTGCCAGAACACACATGCACACATGCCCCCACATCTCCATGCCCCACCCGCCCACACTCTTTCAAACCCCCCACCCCTCCACACACTTTCAAACCCCCCCAACTGTACACATCCATCCAAACAACCACACCCGCACTCACACTGACATACATGCACCTCCACTCACACATTCGAACCCCACTCCGCAAACATTCACACCTCCCTCCCTCTCCCCCTGCATCACATTCATACACTCACCCACTCTCCCTATTCACTCACACAAACACATGCACAAACACACATGAACCCACAAATACCCCCCACCTCCCCATCCATATTCATTCCCACCCCCACCCCTCCACGCAGGCATACATTCACACATTCACCCCTCAGCATAAGCACACTTTCACATATGCACCTCCACTCACTCGTAGACTTGCACACAAGCATCCACATTCGCAAACATACATGCACACGCCACACACATGCAACCAACCCTCCACCCCCTTTCAGACGATCACTTACCATCTCCATCGAGGAGATCATCTGGGAGGGGATGGGTCCTGGCGGTTTTGCATCACCAGCACCACCACTCCAGCAAGACTTTGCCAAGCCATATTACAGCTCGTAATATGACGGGCGGAGTCTTGCTGCCATAGCGGTGCTGGCGATACACCTGCCTCTTCAACGCACCCATCAATGGGAAGAAGTCCTCGAACGTCTTCAAATATGGCAGTCCGAAGACCACCAGCACTGGCGGTCTGATAGCTGCATCAGCTTCAGCATTGTTTGAAAAGGACCACCAAAATTAATGAGGGCCTGAATGTGCTGCTCAGGTCAACCTGTAGTACATCTACAAAAGTCAAGCAAGGCATGCCCGCAAATAGGTCATTATGTTCAGCAGAGTCTTACGTAAGAGGGGTGGGGTGCAGGGCCTGTTTAGGCATAACTAATTTCTCAAAGTCCTAGGCTGTAAGTATCAAGGATTGTCAGCCCACAGTAAATTGGATGCAGGGCCTCGGTGGAGACCATGCCTGAGGGCCATCCCACCATACAGGGCCTCATTCCGACCCTGGCGGTCATGGACCGCCAGGGCCGGGGACGGAGGAAGCACCGCCAACAGGCTGGCGGTGCTTCAGGGGCAATTCTGGGTCAGAAAAGGGAAACCGGTGGTTTCCCGCCGTTTTCCCCTGCCCCTGTGAATCCTCCACGGTGGCGCTGCAAGCAGCGCCGCCATGGGGATTCCGACCCCCTTCCCGCCAGCCTGTTCCTGGCGGTTTACACCGCCAGGAAGAGGCTGGCGGGAACGGGTGTTGTGGGGCCCCTGGGGGCCCCTGCAGTGCCCATGCCACTGGCATGGGCACTGCAGGGGCCCCCTAATAGGGCCCCATTAGGATTTTCAGTGTCTGCAAAGCAGACACTGAAAATCGCGACGGGTGCCCCTGCACCCGTCGCACACCAGCAACTCCGCCGGCTCCATTCGGAGCCGGCTTCATCGTTGCTGGGGCTTTCCCGCTGGGCAGGCGGGCGGCCTTTTGGCAGTCGCCCGCCTGCCTAGCGGGAAAGTCAAAATGTCTTTTGGCGGTCTGACCCCCACAATCTCCTATTTCACTTGCTTAGTTTATATGCACTCTATAACTGACTCTCAAAGCACATTTTCACTCACCAGACTCTCCTTATCTATGACACTTACCCTAACTCTTGTTCAGACTCACTGACAAAACAACCAACATAAATTTTAAGATTTTTTAAGCCATAAAAGTTGGCCTAAAAATAGTTTGTAGAGCGCATCGCTGTCACCCTTGGGGGTATCTGGGTGCAGGGGTGTGATGTCCCTGTCAAAGAGCCAGGTTTTGAGTCTCATTCTCAATCAATCAATCAGCTGCTTATCACCTATGGAGTCTCAAAGTGCTGAAGTCTGCTGGTAAGGGTGCAATTCAAAGAGGAAGCAGTCGGTCTTTCCAGATTGAGGCAATGATGTAGGAAAAAGAGTGGCACAGCTCCACCGGATTCTGTGTGTTTGTGCTAGGGCCAGTGAGGAGGAGCTCAGGTGTCTGGTGGAATGGTGGAAGTGTAAATGGTGGTTGTTGTAGTCTGGTCCTTGATCATGTAGGGCTTTGTAGGTGTGCGTGAGGAGCTTGAAATGACATCTCTTCTAGACGGGGAGCCAGTTGAGGTTTCTGAGGTGGGGGTGATGTTGATGTGCCTGGAAAGCACCAGGATTAGTCTGATAGCAGTGCTCTTTATTATCTGGAGTCTCTTTAGGAACTGGGAGGACATGCAGGCTTAGAAGGTTTTGCCATAGTCAAGGCAGCTGGTGATGAGGGCCTGGGTGATGGTTTTCCTGGTGTTGGCTGTGATCCATCTGATGATTCTATGGAGCATGTAGAGGGTGTTGAAGCAGGAGGAGGCGACTGCGTTTATCTGCTTCTTCATGGTCAGCTCACTGTCTAGGATGATGCCAAGGTTGAAAGCATGGTCTGTAGACATGGGAGTGGGTTCGAGGCCAGCTGGCTACCAGCTATGAGCCCAAATGGAGGTATTTTCTGGAAGATCAGGACTTCAGCCTTGGCGAAGCTGAGCTTCAGGCAGTTGTTTTCCATCCGATCAGCTACGGTGGTCATGGTCTTACAGAAGTTGGTTTGAGTGCTTGAGGGTAATTCAGTAAATGAGAGGATCTGTTGGGTATTGTCTGCATAGGAGATGTTGAATCTGTGGTATCTATTGATGTCGGCCTGGGGGGTCGTGTAGGTATTGAACAGAGAGGGGCTGAGGGATGAATCTTGGGATATGCTGCAAATGATGCTTTTGAGTGTGTAGGGAAAAAGGGGTAGTCAAACGCTCTGAGTGCATCTTGTCAGAAAGGAGGCAATCCATTTGAGGGCGTTGTTTTGTATTCCGATGCTGTTCAGTCTGTTGAGGAGAGTGTTGTGGGAGAAGGTCAATCGCAGCTGATAGGTCAAGGAGGATCAAGTTGGAAGTTTCCCCGCAGTTAAGGGGTTGTCTGATCTCATCAGTGGCAGTGATAAATGTGGTGGCGGTGCTGTGGTTGGAACGGAAACCTGATTGGGAGGGGTCCAATAGGTTGTTTTATTCCAGGTAGCTGGTGAGCTGTTTATTGATGTCCTTCTCAAGTACTCTGGCCGTGTAAGGGAGTAAAGGGATGAGTTTGTAATTCTTCAGTTCTTTGGGGTCAGCAGAGGGTTTTTCTGGGAGGGGTTTGATTTCCTTATGTTTCCATTTGTCCAGAAAGACTGCCGAGTTGGCAGAAGGTTTGAGGATGCTAGTGAGTTCTGCGCTGATGGTGTTGGTGCCAAGGTTGAGCAGGAGATGGGGGCATGGGTTGGTGGGTGCCCTGGAGTGAATGAATGACATGATGGCTGAGGTGGATTGAATGGGTGAGCGGTGCTCATATGGAGATTGTACTGTTAGTATGTTGTGTGGTTTTGAGACAGGTGAAGTTAGATACTGTGGGTTGGGGGTCAAAGTTGTTGTAGATTGTGGCGATCTTGCCGTGGAAGTCGACTATGAGGTGTTGCAGAGTTCTTGGAAAGGGTGGATAGTGTTCTCTTTGGCTGCTGTGTTGGAGTATTCTTTGACTATCCTGAAAAGTTCCTTTGTGCGTTTGGATGCTGAGTCGATGCAGGTTGTGTTGGCCGCTCTCTCCAGTACGTCCTTGGGGGAGGGCAGGGTGCTGGGTGGTGGGAGGGAGGGTATGGCAGGAAGATAGAAATGGAGAATAGAGGAAGAAGAGCAAAAAAGGGGAGGAGAGGGTGCAAAAACAAGCACAAAAGAGGAGCTGAAGGGGCAAAGAAAAAGCAAAAAGAGGACAAAAAGGTATGGAAAATGAGCAGAAAAGAGGAGGAAAAAGTGCAGAAAACAAGCAGAAGAGAGCAGAAATTGAGCAAACAATGAGCAGAACTGAGCAGCAGAAGCTGGAAGAGGTCAAGATGGACAGGAAACTGTCACTGGAGAGCTGGCACAAGGATGAGATGAGGACTAAAAATAGTAATTTTTTCATAAAAAGATTATTTTGTACTTTTATGTTTTTACATTTCTGGGATAAACACAAAAATACAACTGCAAGAGTGAAAAAGGAACTTGGATAAAAAAAATATATATATATATGTATATTTTTGTACGTTTGCCGCTGTAAACAGTGTTGATTTTTTCATGCTCATGCAGTGGAGAAGACTGCCCTGCACATTAAGGCCCTCATCATGACATTGGCGGTACTGACTGCCGTCAACATACCACGACCGCGGCGGTATACCACTACCCATATTATGACCCACACATACCAATCCATCTCTATACAGACACAAACACAAGTCCGCCAGCCCAAAGGTCAGTGATAAACTGGTGGTACCAAAACCCACACCGTTACACCAACAGAACTACGCCCAGACCATTATGACCCACAAATCACTGCGGCGGACATTCAACCGTGGTAAACCATTGGCGGTACATACCGCTGCGCTCAAAATATACACACACACACAAAACAACCACACCCACACCACTATAAAATACACACCCACATAACCAACAACCCTTTACGACTCAAAGAAATTGACAACTGAGAGACACACCAAGAGTAGCCACAGAACTAGAGCCACAGAACACCATCACCCATACCCCATCCTCGCACCTCACAGCACACACCCCAACACATCAACCCACACACCCTCACACACAGCACACACATTCCACCCATGGCACCACAAAGACACCCCAGGTTCTAAGGGGAGGAGCGAAGTGTCATGGTGGAGGAAATCATCTGGGTAGAGCCACAGCTATTCGGATCGCAGGTGCAGCAGACATCCATTGCAAAGAAGATGGAGCTATGGCAGAGAATCGTGGACAGGGTGAATGCCGTGGGACAGCACCCCAGAACAAGGGATGACATCAGGAAGAGGTGGAACGACCTACGGGGGAAGGTGCGTTCCGTGGTTGCAAGACACCAGCTAACTGTACAGAGGACTGGCCGTGGACCCCTACCTCCTCCCCCATAACTAACAACATGGGAAGAGCAAGTCTTGGCAATACTGCATCCTGAGGGCCTGGCAGGAGTAGCAGGAGAACAGGACTCTGGTAAGTCAAATCTCTATTACTATCACCACCCCTACCTGCATGCCATCACATAACCCCACCCCTACCCTCACCCCCATCACCCCACCACGTCACATACACACCACCATCACAACCCACCCATCCCAGTACCCAGTACTGCATGCACCACCAATGCATTGACATCACACACAGCCCTGCATGGACACCCATCACAACAACATGCACACTAGAGAGAGCCACCTAGCCCACAAAATAACTACTCACACAAGGCAAAGCTGACAGGGCACTCACAACCATACAGGGCAACACACCCATGCACAAGATGTCACATGCAGAAACATTAACACTGCATTTACATCCCCACTGGTCCCACACCCAACGTCACCCAAGAGGAGGTGCCAGCAACAACCAGTCCCCCCAGAAGAGGTCCACAGTGATGACAGCAGCTCAGCTCGCCTGGATCTGAATGACCAACTGGCCCATCAGTGACCTCTGGACAGTTGGTTACCCAGCCACAGTCCCATACCACCACAGAGCCTCCCCCTCAGGAAACACCACCACAGCACCCACCCAGCGGGCCCATACCTCTGTCCCCAGGACACGTCAATCAGCAGTGTGTCCACCACTACAGTGACCCTAGGCCACCCCACAAACACTGGCCGATCAGGGACCTAGGGTTAGAGGCAGTGGGCACACGGTTCAGGGGACAGAGGCACAGGACAACAGAGAAGATGGCAGGACTGCTGTGCGGCAGATTAGGACAGGCCCAGGGAACCAACTCACCACGAAGCACTCACCAACATCCTGGGAGCATACCACAATTCCCAGGAGACAATGGGCCAGATACTGGCCAAGTTGCAGGAGAACCAGCAGCTGGAGGAGGGACAGTACCTGGGGATCAGGGAGGACCTGAAGGACATCCACACCACCCTGGTCACCATTGCAGGGGTGCTGGCATACATGGGCAACACCATGAGGGAGGCAGTGGTACACCAATGGGCCCCTGACACTATCCATACCAATGAACAGTCTTCCACCTCCGCTGACGCAAATGGACAGGAGGCCCCGCCTCAGGACCAACAGGCCACCAGCACCCCTGCCCCTACAGAAGGAGAACCACCACGCAAACGGTCCCTGCAATCCAGGCAGAAGCAAGAGAAGATTGTCAAGACCAACGCCAGGAAATAAGACTCTCCTGATTGTCACCCTTGTGTCCCACTCTGTCACCCTGTCCACCTTGAACTGCCATTGCTCCACTTCCTATGCCCCCTTGGACAATGCACCTGTGATACAAAGAGAATGGACTCTATCCTAGACTCTCCTCCACCATCACCCAAGCCCACTGCACATCCCCATTAACTTTTCAGCAATTATATAAACACCCTTCAAGTATGTAGTATATCAAATGATTTAAGTATGTATTCCTTTAACAATCTGTAGACATTGAAATTAGACTGTACAGTAATGAATACATAGGTATGACCTGTATTGTGCTGAAGTCAATACACCAGGAGCCAGAGTAGGGCACAGATATCTGTGAAAAGACATGTCAAAGGGTACAGTAAGTGGCCATAGTAGTGGGAACAGCAGCCTTCCAGTGTAAATTTACAACACAAAACTGCAATGGAAGGTAAAGTTACAGTGTCTTACCTGTGCGTCACCTAAGATACTGTCAAATGATAGATGTTCTGTTGTCCACATCCTCATCCACTGCCTCCTCTTCGTCTCTGTCCACAGGCTTCACTGCTGCCACACGCCCATCTCCAGTCTCATCCTCATGCAGAAAAGGCATCTTGCGTCCCAATGCAAGGTTGTGCAACATGCAACATGCCACAATGATCTGGCACACCTTCTTGAGTGAGTAGCACAGGGGGCCACCTGTTAGATGGAGGCACCCAAACCTGGCCTTCAGGAGGCAAAAGGTTCTCTCTATACTTCTTGTTCGCCCATGTGCCTCGTTGTAATGTTCCTCTGCCCTTGTGCTGGGATTCCTCACTAGGGTCAGTAGCCATGAGAGGTTGGGGTAACCAGAGTCACCTGCAAATATCGAGGGATACCTGTTAGCCAGACACTCACCCTTAGGGCCAACCCCACACCCATATACCAAAATATACTGGGTGAGGACCATGCGGTCACCTATTAGCCACACCCTGTGCCTCTTGAGTTGAGCCATCACATATGGAATGCTGCTATTCCTCAGGATATAGGCACCATGCACAGACCCAGGATACTTTGCATTCACATGAGAGATGTACTGGTCCGCCAGGCACACTATCTGAACATTCATCGAGTGAAAGCTCTTTCGATTTCTGGAACACCTGTTCATTTCTCTGGAGGGGGGGAACAAAAGCATTATGTGTACCATTAATTGCCCCAACAATGTTGGGGATATGTCCCATTGCATAGAAGTCAGCTTTCGCTGTGGCCAAATCCTCCACCTGGGGGAATACGATGTAGCTGCGCATGTGTTTCATCAGGACAGACAACACTCTGGTCAGCACGTTTGAGAACATTGGCTGTGACATTCCTGCTGCCAAGGCCACTGTCACTTGGAAGGAGCCACTTGCCAAGAAACGGAGCATAGATAGGACTTGCGCAAGAGGGAGGATCCCAGTGGGCGGACGGATAGCTGAGATCAGGTCTGGCTCCAATTGGGCACACAGTTCTTGGATTGTGGCCCCATCAAGTCTGTAGGTTAGGATATTATGCCTGTCCTCCATTGTTGCCAAATCCACCAGGGGCGTGTACCCAGGTGGATGTTTCCATCTCCTAATCATCCTCAGCATTTTTAATCTAGGGGGCAAAACAATGAGCACCTGGTCAGTTTTCAACATTTCCTCAATGTACAATGCATTGCATGTTGTGAAAGAAACAGTATGCTGATGTTTAGTCCGAAAATGTGCTTATGTCTGCTGTGACACAGTTAGGTGCCATGGCCTGCCCCCCTGAAATGGCAGACGCCTGTCCTGTGTGGAGTGACAGATGGAAATGGGGTAATGCCATTGACGTTTTGCGCTGTTGCGGGAGGTGGTTGAGTACCGCCGTGCAACTCCTCATTGGTTATCATTGGGCCCTATGGGTTACAGTAGCCAATGGTGATGTATGTCGGCGGTGACAGTATGCACCACTGTAGACATGACTGCCATTTTCTATCTGTTCACTCACTTGATACCTGACCTTCAACAGGAGAGGACCTACACTGCAAGTGCTGCTGTGACCTGTGTCTGGAACCAACCATGGCTCGAGTTACTGGGGAAAAAGATCCTGCCTTCACCTCTGCGGATTTGGAGAGACTGGTGGATGGGGTCCTACCCCAGTACCAATTGCTTTATGGGCCTCCAGACCAACAGGTGAGTACACTGTGTGCACGATGCACGGGGCATGAATGCATGGAGTGCTCTGTGTGAAGGCCTCATGTAAGGAGGTGTATTTGAGGGGTCCTGGGCAACGTGCTGCACGTATGGTGGGCAATGTATGTGCATAAAGGGATGGGAGGGATATGGTGGGCCATGAGTGTACCGGCCAGACGGTATGACTGATACCATTTTTATTTTTCTGCAGGTAGCGCCCATCAGAAAAAGGGTGTATGGAGTGCCATCGCCAAGGACATGCGGACCCTGGGGGTCTACAGCAGGCGGAGCACCCACTGTCACAAACAGTGGGAGGACCTGAGACGCTGGACAAGGAAGATGGCGGAGGCCCAGCTGGAGGTGGCTTCCCAACGAGGAAGGGGTGCCCGTCGAACCCTGACCCCCCAGATGTTCCGCATACTGGCGGTGGCCTATCCGGAGCTAGATGGGCGCTTGAGGCCATCACAGCAGCCACAAAGGGGTGAGTACAGTTCCCAATATACTACTTGGGCGTGGAGGGGTGGTCTCTAGGTGGGGGATGTGCGCCTGTGCGTGCCCCTAGGTCAGGCCTGACATTGCAGGGTAGGTTCCATGTTGGGCAGTGGCAGATGCACTCCAGCCCCAAACATGCTAGTGGGCATCCGGTACTGGGCAGGGATCTGTGGGTCTCAGGAATGCTTCAACTGGCGATAGGTATTACTGTCCATGGCCTGGTAACTAGTATTGTGACTGATAGTGCATCGCCTAGTGCGTAGGGCTGTCCTCTGTGTGTTGTATACGCCAACGGTGGTGTTGTTGCTGGCAAGTGTATCCGCTGTCTCCTCCCCCCCCTTTTTGTCACCCTGTTCTTCTGTGCATTAGCATTATCTGGCAGAGGAGGGAGCTGCATCCCACAGGGCCCATGACGCTGAATCCACTGACGGTGAGGGAACCAGTGGGATGCAGGGCTAGGGAAGCACCAGGGCGGAGACTGGAGGGGACAGTTCTGAAAGTGATACCTCCTCCGATGGAAGCTCCCTGGTGGTGGCGCCCACCTCTGTGGCCACCCCAACTACAGGTACAGCTGCCACCCCCATACCAGAACAGCCCTCCCAGCAGCCCCTCAGTGAGTTTCCCGTGCCCGCTCACCTACAAGGGTGAGCATCTCCTGCGACCCAAGCACCTCAGGCCCTCCCCCAGTTAGCCCTGCTGCCCTGAGTGAGGAAGCTATTGACCTCCTGCGATCCATCTCTGTTGGTCAGTCAACCATTGTGAATGCCATCCATGGGCTGGCAGGGCATTTGCAACACACAAATGCATTCCTGGAGGGTATTCACTCTGATGTGGTGGCCCAACATAGATCATTCCAGGCTCTGGCCTCCTCCCTCTCTGATGGCAGCCATTGTCCCTGTCTCTAGCCTCCCCCTCCAACTTCCTCTACCCAGTCCCATCCCCCTGAACCCCAACCTATCCCAATCACACATTAAGATCAGCATGTACCCAAGACAACACACAGGAGTGGCTCAGGCAAACACAAGCACCACACATCATCCCACAGATACTCACACAAACACCATCCAGAAGCAGACATACCAACATCCACTGCCTCCACTGTGTCCCTCCTACTCGTCTTCCACCTCCCTCCCAGTAGTGTCTGCACTCACACCTACATGCAGTACATCCTCATCCACTACTACCATCATGCCTATCAGTATATGCCCCGCACTGGCAGTCACCACCCCCACATCCATGCACACATCCCCTGTGTCCTCTCCCACTGTGTCTGTGCCCCCTCCTCCCAAAGTACACAAACGCAAGCACTCAGACACCCAACAGCCATCCACCTCACAATATCATCCAGCCCATGCACCTGCACCCAAACACAGCAGACAGACACCTTCTACAACCACTCCATCTTCCTCCACTCCCAAACCTTCACCCTCTTCCTTCCCCAGTGTCCCTAAGAAGCTTTTTCTCTCCACCCTTGATCTCTTCCCTACCTCTCTCCCCCTGTCCTTCACTTTGGGCCATGGTGGGCAGAACCCAGGCCAGCACCTCAGCCACTCAGTCTACGCCCACTGTAGGTTTGGCAGCTACTGCAGGTGTGAGAGGCTCCAAGGTGACACCCATCAGCACTGGCAGTGTGCCTGAACCAGCTGCCAAGGGAAAGGGCAAAGAGGCATCACCAGCTGCAAAGGGTAAGGACAAGGAGGCACCATCAGCTGCAAAGGGCAAGGAGGCACCACCAGCTGCCAAGGGCAAGGAGGCACCACCAACTGCCAAGGGGAAGGGCAAGGAGGCACCACCAACTGCCAAGGAGGCACCACCAGCTGCCAAAGGCAGGGGAAAAAGGCCTGCCCCTGCAGGCAGGAGGGACAGGAGGCCTGATGCAGTGACAGGATCTGAGACCTCACCACCAACCATGGCGGTTCAGCTGTCTGAGGCTGCAGGGGAAGGGCTGGAGCCTCCCCCCACCACTGGCAGCACCACCACTAGCACCGCCACCTGCACTGCCACCAGCACCACTGGCAGCAGCAGCAGCGCCGGTGGGCAGCCATCCGAGGCTGCAGGGGAAGGACTGGTGTCTCCCCCCACCACTGGCAGCACCACCATCAGCACTGCCACCTGCCCGCCACATGCACTGCCAACAGCACCACTGGCAGCAGCCCCAGTGGGCAGCCTTCTGAGGCTGCAGGGGAAGGGCTGGAGCCACCCCTCACCACTGCCAGCACCGCCACCAGCACACCACCTGCACTGCCATATGTACAGCCACCAGCACCACTGGCAGCAGCTGCAACCCCTGTGGGGAGCTGTCCGAGGCTCCAAGGGAAGGGCTGGAGCCTCCCCCCACCACTGGCAGCACCACCACTAGCACCGCCACCTGCACTGCCACCAGCACCACTGGCAGCAGCAGCAGCGCCGGTGGGCAGCCATCCGAAGCTGCAGGGGAAGGGCTGGTGTCTCCCTCCACCACTGGCAGCACCACCATCAGCACTGCCACCTGCCCGCCACATGCACTGCCAACAGCACCACTGGCAGCAGCCCCAGTGGGCAGCCTTCTGAGGCTGCAGGGGAAGGGCTGGAGCCACCCCTCACCACTGCCAGCACCGCCACCAGCACACCACCTGCACTGCCATATGTACAGCCACCAGCACCACTGGCAGCAGCTGCAACCTCTGTGGGGAGCTGTCCGAGGCTCCAAGGGAAGGGCTGGAGCCTCCCCCCACCACTGGCAGCACCACCACTAGCACCGCCACCTGCACTGCCACCAGCACCACTGGCAGCAGCAGCAGCGCCGGTGGGCAGCCATCCGAAGCTGCAGGGGAAGGGCTGGTGTCTCCCTCCACCACTGGCAGCACCTCCATCAGCACTGCCACCTGCCCGCCACATGCACTGCCAACAGCACCACTGGCAGCAGCCCCAGTGGGCAGCCTTCTGAGTCTGCAGGGGAAGGGCTGGAGCCACCCCTCACCACTGCCAGCACCGCCACAAGCACGCCACCTGCACCGCCATATGTACAGCCACCAGCACCACTGGCTGCAGCTGCAACCCCTGTGGGGAGCTGTCCGAGGCTCCAAGGGAAGGGCTGGAGCCTCCCCCCACCACTGGCAGCACCAACACCAGCACCGCTAGCAGCACCACCACATGCACTGCCACCACTGGCAGCAGCAGCAGCCCCAGTGGACAGCCATCGAAGCTGGAGGGTAAGGGCTGGAGGCTCCCCCACCACAGGCAGCACAAACACCATCACCTGCACTGCCACCACTGTGCAGCCATCGTCCCCTGCAGTTGGACTGTTGTCCTAGCTCCATGGAGTGTCATGCATCCTGCCCACTGCAAATCTTGTGGGTATGACACACAGGTGAGAGACTGTGACCTTGCACTCCCCAAGGGCTACATCACAGGGCCCCCTCCAGAATGAGTAGACGAAGGCATCCACTCACCGCATCCTTCCCAGGATGAAGCACACTGGGCACAAGGCCCCGTCCAGAACCAGTGGAAGAAGGCATCTACTTGAGAGACTGTGGCCTTGCACTCCCCAGGACCAGGCAGTGGGCAAAACACCCACTTGAGAGACTGTGGCCTTGTACTCCCCAGGACCAAGCAGTGGGCAAACCATCCACTTGAGAGACTGTGGCCTTGCACTCCCCAGTACCAAGCAGTGGGCAAACCACCCACTTGAGAGACTGTGGCTTTGTATTCCCCGGGACATTGCAGAGGGCATGTAGCCCCCTCCAGGATCAGTGGCGTTGTACCATTTACCGGATAATGTGCCCCCCCTTTCCCCTTCCCCTGATGTGCCTGCGTGTTTTCGACCTGATGCCCCAGCAGTGTTCTCTCTGTTTTGAGGCAGGAGCCAAGGGGGGCCTTGCCCTATGTGATATGGCCCTGTGGCCCACGGACATTATGGACTGGGCAGTGTCCCTCCATTTGTACAGTATATATGTAAATACTGTTTTGATTTTTGAGGATGTATTTCTAGTATTTTATCTTATTACACTCACTTTACTTTATTCCTTTGTCCTTGCATCATTCCTGAGGGGTACGGGGTGGATATGTAATGTTATTGCATCTGTTTGTTTGTATGGTGTTGGGGGTGGGGTTGTTGTGTGTTGCATGTGTGTGTGTTACTCTTTTTTCCTCCCCCTCCCCTGTGTGCTAGGCAGCAGTACTTACTGTGGTCGTCATCGCTGGTGTTGGTATTCCTGGTGTAGGAGGAGGTAGACCAGCTTGGGGAAGATCTGCAGTTCAGGCTCCATGGCGTCGGGGTTCTTCCTTGAGTCTCAAGAGGTGAGTCCTTTGCCTTCTGTGTACTGTTTCTGCTGTGCTTTTGATGTCATTGGTAACGCCCCGGAAAAGGTGGCGGATAGGCCAGTTGTAATGCTGTGGGCGGTACATTGTCTTCCGTCTGGCTGTTGGCGGTTACCGCCATGGTGCTTGTTGCTACCGCCTTGGCGGTCTGTGTGTGTTAAAGTGGCTGTCTGTGTGAGTGGTTTCCGCCCGTGGTCATAATTCAATTTTTTTTACCGCCGGCGTGTTGCCGGTATTATTGCCTCTTTATCGTCGACCACCAGGGTTGTAATGAGGACCTAAGTCTTGCAAACCAATGATGGTGAAAATTGAGTCACTCTCATCCTGCTAGTTCTAAGTTTTACCAGCTTTTGGCCAGGAGAGACTATGGGCCTGATTACGACCTTGGCGGAGGGATTACTCCATCCCAAACGTGATGGATATCCTGTCTGCCATTTTCCAAGTTCCATAGGCTATAATGGAACTTGTAATATGGAGGGTGAGATATCCGTCACATTTGGGATGGAGTAATCCCCTCTGCCAAACTGATAATGAGGCTCTATGTGCTATAATGCGTCAGTACAAATAGGTGTCACCTAGTTGGACCTCTCTATTCTTTTTTGCTGTATTAAATTAGAGTTTATGTCAAGCTTCAAGAAGCTTGTTCATTTAAGGTATTCCAATGGAATGTTTCTCATAACTTCCCTGGCTTTTAATGTACCTGTGATAGATTTGAGTGAGAGCTATTTTTATCAGGAAAGAATCTTCAAGGTTCCTAATTCAATGAATATAACAACACCGAAATGACAAAAATCCAATGAATAGAAGTTGAGATATGTTTTTGAAAAAAAAAATGATGTGAAATATAGTGCTTTGAAATGGAAAGTGCCAACCAGGTCTCTCTGGTCATGCTGGACCGGGGAAAATCCAAAGTTCAGGCCAACTGCAATAGAACACAGCATCGAACTCTGTACTATAAAGGTGATGCATTATTATAGAGCTGCGGAGCCGGCAATGCAAAGGCAATGCATTAGCACTGTGGCGATGTACCGGTTCTGAGCCACACCATTTGTGCTGTGATGTCTTGGTCCTCAATAGCAGCAGTGATGTGTTGGCTTCGAGGAAAGATGCAGTGGTTCTTATTGGCGCCATCACAGGGATGCATGATTTTCTGTGGAAAACAGCAACAGACCACTTCCAGGGCCCAGGGCCGGATTGGCACCACTTGGCAGGGTAGAAAGCACAGAAGCTGTTGCAGAGTGGAGTGAAGTCTTTGATGTCCCTGAAGCTTTAGAACAGGAGGCAAGCCCTTAGAGTCACTTTTGTTCCAGGATGTAAAGATGCAGGTCCAGTCCTTCTCATTCCTAGGAAAGGAGGGCAGAAGGCTGCAGGGCAGGCACAGCAAAGCAGGAGTCCAGCAACGATCAGCAGAGTTCCAGCAGGGTGCCATTCTTTTAGCAGCACAGCAGTCCTTCTTCCTGACAGCATGTCCTCAGGTGTAGAAGTGTACTGAGTTGGTGGTGTTGGGTGTCAAATACGTATACCCAGTTGTGTCTTTGAAGTGGAGGAGACTTCAAAGAGAAACCTTTGAAAAGCACAAACTCCCTGCCCTTCCTTCCCTGGCTCCAAACACTCTACTGGGCATTATGCAGCCCTTTGTGGGGACTTAGGACCCAGCCTATTCAGGTATAAATGTCAGCTCCTCCCACCTATCCTGCCCAGGATGACAAATCAAGATGTTTATGGTCTATCATGATGTGGATTACCCATCAGGCACACCTAGCTCTTTTTGTGTGTGGCTGACTAGAAGGAATGCACAAGAGCCCAGCTTTAACCTACCCGGATGTGTATTCAGAGACAAACAGAGGCACGGAAAGGCTAAGATAAGAAAATGCTAGCTTTCTAAAAGTAGCCATTTCAGACTTACAGCTTAAAATCCAACCCCACCATCAGTTGTGATTTTAAATTGTGAGTCCAGAAACACCAAACTTGACATATCTATCTAGTCTCAATTGGAAATTACACTTATAACATATAATAAAGAAATCCTAATGTTAACCTACAGGAGCGATAGGCCTTGCAGTATTAATAATGAATTTAAGAGTTTTCCCTATCTGGAAATATAAAACTTAAAACTACATATCCAACTTTTTAAATATACTGCATTTGCCTTGGGGGATGTCCAGGGCACCTTTTTTACGCTGCAGGTCGGTAATCCGCCCATGGTGCCCCATTCTTGTCCTGCAGGGAAGCACGCAGCCTGCTTTTCGGCACGTCGGGCCTGCCGTGGGATGTTTGTTTGCCCGCAGTGTCTAACTCTTACACGGCGTCGGGGCCGAGCCTTGGATCTTGCTGTGGTCACAGTGTGGTCTGCCTTTGCATCGTGGGTGGCCCCCGTGACGCCTCTATAATACTTATCTGTTTTCTTGGCTTTTGGCTGTCCACCCTTTTGGTCATGGGCCCATGCTTTCTTGGTCCCAGAATGCTTGTCTATCCTATCATTCCCTGCTCTTCCCTTTTACTAGTACCTTTCCAAGATGGAAGTTTCTCCTATTTTGTCCTATAATACTTTCCCAATTTAATATGGCATTTTTCCTTTTCCTGTTTGTTGACTTCCAGCTTCACTGGTATAAGGGGCTTGAGCTTCTTTCTTTTTTGCTTTGCAACACTCTGGTTTGGTGGTCCTCGCTCCTCTTTGTTCCTGCTGTGGATTGCTCTCTGCTTGTTTTTCCTTGCAGCTTCCTGATGTTCCAGTTCTAGGAGTCCTGAGTTCTACTGTGCCTTTTCTGATTTTCTCGAGCTCCTTTCTGGAGATTTTTTCCCTGATGGTTTTCCCTCTGGAGCTCCTTCTGTAGGGCATGGACTGCTTGGGTTATCATCTTGTCAGCAGCACCGTGGCTACCAGAATGGGTCGTTCTTCTCTTGGCCGGACCAGGACTTACAAGATACAAAGCCGTACTCCACCTATCTCCAACAGAGGCGGTAAGGGGAAGGAGAATCGTGAAAACCTTAGGGATTAACTATATGTATTAAAAAGGAAGGTTTGGGCCTGGCATGTGGTTTAACTTGTCAGGTTGACACAGCAGCTTAAAAGTGCACACACAAGTTCTACAACGGCTTGTTTAAAGGGCCACTAAAGTGTGTGGCACAATCAGTGCTGAAATTAATTTAGTAGCATTTAATTTAAAGACCCTGGGCACATGTAGCTCAATTTATTAGAGGCTTACAAATAAATTAAATATGCCAATTGGGGATAGGCCAATGTTATCGTGTTTTAGGGAAAGAGCACATAGACTTTATCACTGTATGTGCTAAAGCACCCAAGTGGTAAAGCACCCAGAATCCTAAAGCCTCCAAAAACAAAGTCAGCAAAACAGGAGGTCAGAGGGCAAATGGTTAGCGGACACCACACCAAGCATTCAAGGTCTAACAGGAACCAATGAATAATTTCCTGTGATGTCCAAGGATTCACAAATCCTCCATGGAGGAGAACCATGAAGCTGTAGCACTAGTCTCCAGTACAGATTCAAAAACGCTTAACATAAGGACATTTTGAAACCTACCATCAAATGTGCCATTAAGCCACCCGCCACAGTTTCAAGTGGTTCTTAGCAATTCCTTAGCATCAAATAATAACAAGCGTTTGCAATGCAATGGGTCTCGCATTTCTCTGAGTTAGAGCTATAAGCAGCTGTAAACTCCCAAACAGACTTTTCTTGCCTCATTAAATGGAAAAAAAGAACGTGATCACGCTGCTACAGTTCACTCGTAGAGAAATCTATCGGCAAAAGTGCAATTATCTACGTAACCGGCAAAAGTGCAATTAACTATGTAACAGAGTTGATGTCATGAAAAGCGCTTGACTTCTGCCAAGTGAGATCAAGCTGCGAAAAAAGAGAAAAAGTAGTCCACAAACCAGACGGAAAACAGCGAGCCTCATATGTTTTCAGTACTTGGTCGCTGTGTTTGAGGAGGGCTAACCACCGGAAAAAGCATGACGGATGCATGCCTTCCACTAATGAAAGCAAACAGATTTTGAAAGGCAAGTCCACGAACCAATAAAAGACACTGACGTGACATTGACGGCACTCCGAGACCTTTTCTAACTACTACAGTGTCTCACAAGCTATACGCATGCGCAAGTGCATGCTAGCGCAGGCTCGCCCCCTAACAAGCAATCGCCTGAAATTTTGCTTTCACTGCATGGGCGCACCATGGTCCATGGATAATGAGAACCTCTCCACATGGCATAGCAGAGCATTTGGGGATTGATTGGATATTTGTGTACAGGGCATAGGTCAAGCAGCAGGATATTGTAATGAGCCAGTGGAGCTAAATTGCTGACTCTCTCCCCTGACCTTTAGGCCTGTACGAGTTGGTTCTGTATTTGCTCGAGGCCTGCCCCAAACCAATTCCCCTTAAAGCAGCCACTGACACAGATGTGAGTTTGCAGCTGTTATTTCTGTTTGTGAGGGCGGCCATATTGCCTCTTCCTGTTGCACACAAGCCAACATTTCGAAACAAGAAATAAGGAGATAATGAAAAAAAATCAGGGGAATTTATTCTCCCTATTGACTGAAATTGAGAGACAGTTAAAATCAAGCTGTTTTTTGTTTTGCTTTAAAAACCAAGGCTCCCGCCTGACTCTGGTCTGTTGGCATGCATGCAAGTGTCTGTCGTGTTTATCCATGACCATTTAGGTGTTTTCTCCCTTTCTTGAATGACTACACATTTGTTGAGTTGTCTGAACATTAAAACACAGCATGTCGTGTTTGCACCTGTGTAGGTGCCACATAGGTATTCCTTTATGTGTAAATGTAGCTTTATTTCTTAAGGTGTCAATACCGCGTGTGATATTGTGGTACATCCTAAATTTGCGAAACCCTTTGTGGGTGCATTCATAATGATCCTCCTAAATGGGGTTGTTAGTAAACCAACTAAAACCAGTTGGCATTACTATCACATTTCTTTACTTAACAAGCATGCACCACCGTCAACATTTTACTTAACCACAAAGTGCTCACAGACCAGTGCTTAATTTGTAAATAAAAACGTGCCGGTGCTCAAAGCCCTCCTCTGAAACACACAGCTGCTGCAATTAAATGTGGGGACACGGACTACTGAGGAAGCGTAATCCTGAAGCCACCTTGAGCCTCTTCAATCGATTTAAATCCACTGCCTGCCCCTTCAGCTCACTTTTGCAGCTTTCTGCTTCCTCCGATTGTGACGCTTTTTTGTTTTTCTCTTCCTCCGTCTTTCCCACGTGTGCCTTTTTCTCGCAGCAAATGCTTGAGGCAGAAGAATAAGTGCCGGCCCTCAAAACTAAGTGTCGGTACTCAGCACCGGAAACAACAAGCACAAATGAAGCACCCTCACAGACAGGTTGAAAATTATACGTGTGGAACAAATCAGGCAATTAAATATTTCTTTAAAAAATGTGTGTTTGGTTTTGGCATTTCTTATCTAGTTAGTTACATACAGCTCAAAGCCTTTCTTTATTTTCAGGAATTATCAGGAGACAGAACATCCATGACAATATCTGTATTACCACAACACACATTGAAATTATAGCAGGATTTATCTGCTGAATGTAATCCATTAATCTATCCGTGCTTGGGCAAAGTAACATTAAAGTATAAAGCTATTGGGTAAAATATAATTGGACTTTTTCCCCTCCGTTTCTATTTCCGTTCTCTGTTTTGCACGTGACACTGTCTGCAAAGAAAGAAAACACTGAATCATGCTGAACTGTAACCTCCAATACTAGTTTGTGTTCCAAGATGCCTGTGGAAACGTGACTCAGCAATTTCATGAGAAAATCAGTCACCTGTGTTAGTGACTTCGAGCGCAACACGAATGGCGGTGACTCATTTCTGTCACGTTTTTTTTAGATCTGGCATCAAGATAGCTCTAGCCATTGCGCCAACCTCCTGTAACCAAAAAAACAACAAAGACTAAACAAGCTAGATCGCGCTTTGAAAATAGATAAAAAGTAGTCCACAAACCTAGAGAGCCACGCATGTTTACAGTACTTGGTCGCTGCGCTTGAGGAGGGCTAACCACAGGAAAAGGCATGATGTCTGCGTGCCTTCCATTAATGAAAGCAAGCCGATTTTAACAGGTGAGCCCACGAACCAATGAAAGACACTGACGTGACGTAGAAGGGGCTCTGAGCCCTTTTCTAACCCCTAAAGCGTCTCGCTAGCGTTAAGGATGTGCAAGTGCATGCGACGCAGGCCTGACCCTAAAAATGAGATTGTTTTCTTCTCAAACCCAAATTATAAAGTGTATAAAGTTATGTGATTTGTTGCACCAGGTTTGTTCCAGCGGTACCTGATATTTAGTACAACTTCAGGAGCACGAAAAAGTTTGTTTCATTAGTCCTGAAAAAACTGTGAACCCGAGACAAAAAATAAAATACTAAAGGATCCATCTGACTGGTGAAATATATCACACTTGCTGAAATAGAAGCCCATAGCCGCTAGAGACAAGGAGCCTACCTTTTGGAAGGTACATTTTGTCTTTGTCTCTCAAGAAGGACAGAGAAATGGGTTCCTTGGGTGGCAGTCAGGCTGCCCCTTGTCCAAGCAAGGACCCTCTCTCTAGTCAGGGTAAAGGAGACACACACCTGGTTAAACCCTGCTCACTCCCTTGGTTGCTTGGCAGAAGCAGAAAGGCTTAACCTAGAGGCAATGTATAAAGTATTTGTACCAAAATGCACAGGAATACAGTGAAACACTACAAAATGGACACAGGTTTAGAAAAATAATAAATATTTATCAAAGTAAAACAAGATCAAATATGATAAAATCCACCACACACAAATAAAAATATGACTTTAGCAATTAAAATCACAGAAAATAGTGCCTAGAGGCACAAATGCTGCAATCTGATATTAAAGCAGCATTGGGACTGAAATGTTTCCCACAATGTGATGCCACTGGTGACGTTTACAGAGTCACAATGACCCCCCAGGTACAGTACCTCAGCAAAACATGTGGAAAACAGGCTGTAGCAGGGAGTCGGGGAGCGAGGCATCACTGGATCTAACGTGGCATCAGTTCCGGTGCTGAGGGGCGGAGGAGTCACAAAGAATCATCGGGTCCTTGTTGCCAAGTGGAGTAGGAGAGGCGGCAGCAATTGCAAGAAGTAGGTCCTGTGGCACCTCCTGCAAAGTTGAAGTGCAGCAAAGTTATAATGCTGTGGGACAACTTCAAACAGTCACAATCATGTCCCAGGGTCACAGGCGCTGTGACAGAGTTGGGTGTCAAGAACGGTGGGTGTATGACACTCCAACTCATGAATTTGTGCCTATGTCAGTGGCTGCAGCGATATTGGACCTACATTGACAGTGTGCCTTTGTTGACTGCGGGATCATCATGCCTCGGCGAGATTCACGGATTGAGGTGTAGGCAGTGTGGTGTAGGCAGTGTGGCTGGCTTCATGCAGCGGCATCCTTAGCAAAGTCGCACAGAGTCGTCCGGTGCTGTTTCAGAGGATTTTTACCAGAAAATCACTTCCAGGGTTCCAGGAACTGGAATGTCAACCTCTGGCAAGCTAGAGACTGGTTGGTGAAGCCTTTGCTGTCCCTGAGGCTTCAAAACCAGGAGGCAAGCCCAGTCCAATCCCTTGGAGATACCTCTCAAGCAGGAATGAACAACAAAGTCCAGTGTTTGTCCCCTTTCACAGGCAGAAGCAGCAACTGTAGGATAGCCCACCAAAGCAGTCACAGGCAGGGGCAGCACTTCTCCTCAGCTCTTCAGCTCTTCCCCTGGCAGAGGTTCCTCTTGAATCCTTGAAGTAATCTAAACTCTGGGGTTTTGGCTCCAATGCTTATACCCCTTTCTGCCTTGTTTACAGGATCCTGCCTTGCCCAGGCCTGGCTCCAGACGCACACCAGGGGGTTTGAGGCTGCTTTGTGTGAGGGAAAGCACAGCCCTTTGAGGTGTAAGTGACCACTCCTCCCTCCAGCCTAGCCCAGATGACCCATCAGGATATGCAGGTTACACATCAGCACCCTTTATGCCCAACTGTCAGTCTGACCTAGACAAGGATTCCACAAACAGGCAGAGTCACAGAATGCTTCATGTAAGAAAATGCCTACTTTCTAAAAGTGCCATTTTCAAACTAACAATCTAAAAATCTCCTCCACTAAAAGATGTATTTTTAAATTGTGAGTTCAGAGACCCCCAAACTCCCTATTTCTATCTGCTCTCAAAGGGAATCTACACTTTAAGGATATTTAAAGGCAGCCCCCATGTTAACCTATAGGACAGATAGGCCTTACAACAGTGAAAAACGAATTTTGCAGTATTTCACTGTCACGACATGTAAAACACATCAATACATATCCTACCTTTAACATACACTGCACCCAGCTGATGGGGCTACCTGGGGCCCACCTTAGGGGTGTCTTCCATGTAGAAAAAAGGAAGGTTTAGGCTTGGCAAGTGAGTGCACATGCCTAGTCGCATTGGCTGTTTAAAAACTGCACACACAGACATTACAGTGCAAGGCTGAGCCATGTTTACAGGGCTACTCATGCGGGTGAAACAATTGGGGCAGCTGGCCCACTAGTAGCATTTGATAAACAGTCCCTATGCACCTGTTGTGCACTTTACTTGGGACGTACTAGTAACCAAATATGCCAATTATGGAAAAGCCAATTACACATACAATTTCACAAAGGGAGCACTTTCACTTTAACACTGGTCAGCAGTGGTAATGTGCCCAGAGTAACAAAAACAGCAAAAACAGTCCAGCACACAACAACAACCTGGAAGTAGAGGTAAAATGTTAGGGGAGACCATGTCAAGGATGTCAGTTCTAACATAAAACAATAAGGGTTTGCAACTGGCTTCTTAGAACCCCCTTTCCCTTAGCATCTAGGTATGGAAGTAAGCCCTGAATTATCTGCGTTATGCAGCGTGATGAGACATGAGCTGAGGGTGTGCATTTAGATATTGAAGTTGAGAGAGAAGCAACAACAGAATTTGAGTCATGTTTAAAGTAAAATATTACTTTAAACTGGACTGTAAATACTGTGTCAATAAGTACATACCACAAAACAGCTCTGTAAGCGTTGTTTTTTTTGTTTTTTTTTACCTGGTTGTCTGTAACTGAGGTTATCATCACCCTGTTATTATAATGGCACATGTTCCATACTAATGTTACTTCTTCTAACGCTGCTAAAGTGCTGTTGTGCTTGGTGCATTTGTATGGCCACATCCAAATCAGACGATTAGTCTCCCACCTCACTCAGTCAGAAGTTCCCAGGCGAAAATACACAAGTATTCCTGAACTTTTCCTTTCATGTGGGACCAGCCTCACATTTAACATAATAATGTCAGGAATGTAACACAGTGATTCTCATATGCAACTGAAGTTTTCGGTGTAGCCAGTGACTATGTAATGGAGTGTTTGCTCTGTTCTCAACCTTGAAACAGCGTAATTCAGTAAGTACAAAGCACTGATGAGCTCTCACAGCCAGAGATTCATCCGATTTCCTGATGCCCCACTGAAGCGCCGCAGACACAAAAGGGTTTCATTTGCTCAGCTCCCACTGGTCAGAACAGTAAACGGGCCGTTCAGTGTGCTGTTGCAACAGGAACCACACCCTTGTCTATGCAGGAGCCAGAAGGCATGCAGAAACCACATAGGTTGAAGTCTGCAGAATAACGAGTGTACTGTCTAGGGCAGAGCTCCATTTATACCAGAGCCCCTCCCAAGATGACTGCCACTTACGAGTGCTTCTACTTGTAATCCCCAAAGGCCAATCAGCCCGCTACTGTGCATGAAATATGCGAACAAAGAACAAAGACATAATAAAATAATACAGCCATGACTTGCATATAACTGACATCCTGTACAATTCAGAGAACAGTGCTGACATGATGCATGAAAAAGGAACCATAGTTAAGTAGCACTCCAGAGAGCTCCTAATGTTATGTCACAGGTTACAAGCATGTTTGTGAGCATAAGCTTTGATGACAGTGCAGCCGGTATTTACCTCCAGAAAAGCCTCCATTAATTTTGTCACAGAGAGCCACACGATCAGTGATTCATAACCCTGAGACCCTAGAGCTGGCATTTGTGATCATGACAGTTACATCTCACTGGGGAAGGTGCAGCATGTTGATGCATTCTCATGTTTACCAGCTTTAGGAAATCTGGCAATGCACCAAACTACATGGGTTGATGCTTGAGAACACACATGCTCTACTCATGGAATGTCTCCCAAGGTAAAATGTAACATAAGGCAGAGCAAGCAGCTGCATTTCATTGCTTCTTTTTCAAAGCCACGCAAGGCAGTGCAAATCACTCATTGAGTGGCTTATTCCAACCCATTTTTGAAAAAATCTGAATTGCATGCAATTCTTCCTGTAGTAACTTGTGTTCTTCCTTCAAAGGTCATATATTCTTTTTTTGTTATTTCCATAGATACACACTTTGCACTTTCCACATTTTGACAATCCATTTGCATCTTTTGATAACCAATCTGAGACATGTTCTCTTTGATGTAAATAGTAGCTGGTAAGTATGTCACCTAATGATCTTGTTTTCTGGTATGCAATTCCTGGATGAAGCCCCACCCATTCTTTCAAACGCTCATCATTCTGTCGCACCTTGCAAGTTTTTCTCTGAATTATTTTCAAAATGTTCTGCTTATGATTACACTAAATACAAAATCTAAACTGTGATATTTCTTTATAAGATTGCTCCTTTTCCATCTGCTTTTTGCTCATCGCAGTTCCGTATGCCAATTTCTCTCTTGGATTTTTTTCACTCTTTGATATGCTCCTTATAATAGCGTTCCAGGGTTTAACCTTCTTGAAAAACTGTTTACAATCCCCACTGCATTTATTTCAAAGTCAGTGTGGGATGAGCAAACTATTTGTGCCTTTAGTAATTTGTTGCATGTATGCCCCATTTAAATGCTCTTAGTGCTGTTTCTTTTTAAAATAACTTTGTCATCAGTTCCTCATCTTTAAGATATAATGCAACATTCAGGAAGTGCATTTTTATTTTTCTCCACTTGCTACAAGTTTAGTGTTGAACATGTTATCATTCAATTTATTGATGTATTCTCATTAGCACATAACTAGGCGTTCTCAAAGTGGACATTTCGTGATTTGGCCATAGAGGGATTGAATGGCATTTACTAATGCATATGGTGGAAATCATATTGAATTGTGAGCATCCTGATGTCATCGACGAACACTAAAGATTAAACTATTTAGGTATAATCACAGGGGTAGTGTGCTCGATTAACAAATATTAAGTGAGGAAAATCTTGGGAGTTGATGTCATTGTCTATTCCAAAAAATTTCAAAGGCAAAAGGAGCAGTGATCCAACCAATTCTGTCCAACGAAGGAGAAATAATTGAAGCATATTGAGAAAATAATTTTGACGTTTCTCCCTGACACTAGAATGGGTTTCAAATACCACAATAATGTCTGATTTTACATGTCTTGTATCATTAAAATGGATGAGTGCATTTCACAGCAGAAGGGAACATGATCTTCCTGAATAACAAAGGAATGTAGCCAATCTTCTTTAAGTGTGACAACACACTATTAAGAAAATGGCTCTTGTCAGAGCAATCCTGTAAGACCAATCTACATAGTATACCCATTCAAATCTTTTTTTTCATAAAAACTTTTTGGTACTGATTCCATGGTTCCTATGATGGCTGCAGCAACCTTGTTGTAGAAGTTGACTGCAGCCAATCAATCATTTTCTGTAGATGTGCCAATCTCAGATACCACTGTGTCTTCTGAATACATAAATGGATTTATACCAAATAACAAAACACACACTTTCGGGGTAAAGATCTAGCTTTCTGCCAAATTTGGTGTAATTTCATTCTAATGTTTTTCTGTTTTGAATGTGAAAAATATGTTTTGGGACATCTCTTTTTTTCTCTGCCCCCACTTGATAGATCACCCCAAAACATTCCAGGAAGGAGCTGAGGAGGATGAGACTTTTCTTTAGAAAGTTTCATGACGAATTGTCAAATGATTCTGATTGTTAGTATGCATTGCTACTACTGCATGGTTCAACCCAAGTCTTTGTTGTTTTTATTTGAACACACGGACACCTTGCTTCGTCATCCATTGTCACAATACCCTGGGTTGAGGTGCGCTCACTGCCAATCAGGAACCACTTTTCCTCCATCATGCTACAGAATGACACCAGCTCTGTACCACAACATTCGTAATCTGTGTCAGCAAGACGTCTTCTTTTACTATGTATTCTTTTTGCAGAATCTTTAACTACAGATGATATTTTGACGGAAGTGAGAAAACTTAATGCTCATGGTGAAAAATTTGATATTTAGAGAAGTGCAAATACAGAAAGCAGAATATATTGAACTAATAGACGCATACAGAAAATAAGGGCTTCTAAAGATAAACAAAATAAAAAAGGAAGAGAGATATAGGCACAAGGGAAAAATATCAAATCTACAGTGATTCCAAGTAAATAATTATCTGTTGCGGTATTGTTAGCACATTTAATCGATAATGGCTTTTTTGTTTACTGCTGGCTCTAAAGCAAACAAGATCTTGAATTCGTTCTACTATTTCCTCAGTGTAGGAGTATTTTTCTCCAGCCACAAGTTAGCAGTCAAAAGTCAGGCCATGATGTTTGTTATGAACAAAACCCCATTATGTTTCTGTGGGGATATCCTTTGAGGAGCTAGGCAGTAATAGCGTCTTTGAAGAGAGAATGTTGATACACAAACAATTAATTCTACAATAACATGGTGCTGGTGCATCTGTTTGGAACTGCAGTTAAAAAGTATACACTTAGGTGTATATTTTACATTAACTACATTGGTACAGCAGTAGCGTATCTACATTGGCACAACAGCAGCGGAAGAATAATTAAAACTGGAATGGCATCACGAGTTGTAAAGTCTTTCGGGTGTATAATTGATGCCTTGTATAAGTTTATTGGTGATTTTTTAGATGGAAACGTACAAAATGGTGTGACTTTGTGTTGTACTTTCAGCAATGTCACTAGTAGTTATGGGTTCCCTGACTCCTCTTGCCCATCATCGAGCTACCAAATTATGTTGTGTGCCCTGTAGTAGTGAGTGGACTCGTACGAAAATCCTTTTCTGTTTGCTTGATGACAAAATGTCCATACATTGAATTTCATACTAAGCTCGGGAACAATGGGTTGCGCTAAAGTGTGGCTAGCGTGTGCGCGTGGAATTAGACAATTTTGTACAATGACTGGCCATAGCCGGAATAGACTGAGCAACTTAACTCCAGTTTTTCTAAAATATGACAGTTCGAAAAAGTCCTTCACCTTAATTAAATCCGAATACAAATTCGAAAGGGGCAATCGCTTATTTGATAGTCTTTCCTCCCGTGGCAGCCTCGTAGTGAAAATGGTCCATTATTAGTATTTTAAACAGTGCCTTATGCAGTGGTAATTCTAATGGGGGTAATTGACCTTTGCTGTTTTTTAAATTGCCAAATGAACCTCAACCACAGTGAGTCGACCGTTTTTTCAAGAAAAGGATGTACCAGAGGCCAGGCTCTAAATAGAAATAAAAAAGTAGGCTAGTGATTTTTACCAAATTGCATCACACTTGAATACCTAAACGTGATCTAACCCACCCCCCAGTATGCTTCTGTTAGAAGTGGGGTCTTTTGTTGACAGTCAGGTTACCCCCTGTCCAAGCAAGGACCTTCACTCTAGTCAGGGTAAAACAGAATCACTCTCAACTAACCCCTGCTTATCCCCTTGGCAGCTCAGCATGAGCAGTAGGCTTAACTTCAGAGTGCTGGGTGTAAAGTATTTGTACCAACACACATAGTAACTTAATGAAAACACTACAAAATGACACAACACAGGTTTAGAAAAATAGGAAATATTTTGCTAAACAAAACATGACCAAAACAACAAAAATCCACAATACACAAGTCAAGTTATCAATTAAAAATGTAAAGAGAGTCTTCATGTAATTTTAAACACAATGCTAATGCTGTTAGCGTGAAAATGTACCTTGGGTGCATCAAAAATAACCCTGACGGGGGAGTGTGCATCAAAAAGGGCTTGCAATGCGTTGATTTCACACTCAAGCAAGACCTTGCGTCGTTTCTCCTTTAGTCGGGTCGGCGTGCGTCATTTCTTCTCTCCGCAGGAGAGCAATGCATAGATCCGGTCAGCACTCTCGGGTCCAGGCAGGCCTTGCGTCGTTCTTACAAGCACAGCGGTGTTTGCATCAGAAATTCAGCCACATGATGGTCCGAAAACCACGCAGCACGGGTTCCGATCTCACCAGCCTCCATCAGCGATGCTGTGCATCATTTCTCCAGCTGCGGGCATCCATCTTCCGGTCACGTTGCAGGCGAGTGTCAATTTTCAGCCACAAAACCAGCAGCGGGTTGATTTTTCAGCTGCAGATTGGAGTTGCATCGATCTTTTCACCGCACAGCGGTCTGTGTGTGGATTTCTCACTCTTGGGCTGCCAGCTTCTCTTCTCAGGGCCTCAGGAACTGGATGGGCACCACTTGGCAGAGTAGGAGTCTCTCCAGAGGCTCCAGGTTCTGGCAGAGAGAAGTCTTTGCTGTCCCTGAGATTTCAAACAACAGGAGGCAAGCTCTAAATCAAGCCCTAGGAGATCTTCACAAGAAGGAAGGCAACACAAAGTCCAGTCTTTGTCCTCTAGCACATGCACAAGCAGCAACTGCAGGAGGGCTCCACAAAGCACAATCACAGGCAGGGCAGCTCTTCTTCTCCAGGCAGAGGTTCCTATTGGTTTCCAGAAGTGTTCTAAAGTCTGTGGTTTTGGGTGCCCTTCGTATACCCATTTTGCCCTTTAAAGTAGACCTACTTCAAAGAAAAGTCTCTCTTGTTTGTGAAATCCTGCCTTGCCCAGGTGAGGCCCCAGGCACACACCTGGGGATTGGAGACTCCATTGTGTGAGGGCAGGCACAGCCCTTTCAGGTGTGAGTGACCACTCTCCCCCCCCCCCCCAGCACAGATGGCTCATCAGGATATGCAGACTACATCCCAGCTCCCTTTGTGTCACTGTCTAGTGAGAGGTGCAACCAGCCCAACAGTCAAACTGACCCAGACGGGGAATCCACAAACAGGCAGAGTCACAAAAATGGTTTAAGCAAGAATATGCTCACTTTCTAAAAGTGGCATTTTGAAACACACAATCTTAAAATCAACTTTACTAAAAGATGTATTTTTAAATTGTGAGCTCAGAGACCCCAAACTCCACATGTTTATCCCCTCCGAAAGGGAATCTACACTTTACTCATATTTAAAGGTAGCCCCTATATTAACCTATGAGAGAGACAGGCCTTGTAACAGTGAAAAACAAATTTAGCAATATTTCACTGTCAGGACATATAAAACACATTGCTACATGTCCTACCTTAACCATACACTGCACCCTGCCCTTGGAGCTACCTAGGGCCTACCTTAGGGGTGCCTTACATGTAGGAAAAGGGAAGGTTTACGCCTGGCAAGTAGGTACACTTACCAAGTGGAGTTGGCAGTTTAAAACTGCACCCACAGACACTGCAGTGGCAGGTCTGATACATGGTTACAGGGCTACTAGTGTTGACGGCACAACCAGTGCTGTAGGCCCACTAGTAGCATTAGATTTACCGGCCCTGGGCATTTCCAGTGAACTCTACTAGGGACTCACTAGTAAACCAAATATGCCAATCATGGATAAACCAATCAACCATACAATTTACAGCATATGCACTTTAGCACTGGTTAGCAGTGGTAGAGTGCTCAGAGTTCAAAAGCCAACAGCAACAGGTCAGGAAAAATAGGAGGCAGGAGGCAAAAAGATTGGGGATGACCCTGCATAAGCAAAAAAGTCCAACAGCTTCATATTAGGTCTGAAAGTTTAATAATTAGTTTGAAATGTTTCCTTGTTGTTAGTCAAGATCTTAAGCAGCAAGTACATGGAGCTGAGAAAAAAACGTTTTCAGATTAAGGCTTTTGATGACTTTACAGAATTTGAGTTTTGTGTTGAGCGCGTATCCAGAGACTGTGCCATACCTTGCAGCTTCTCTTACGATGTGGGGAATTGCAGTGAAGGGATTTGAAGTGAATGCGGTGACAAAGCATAAGCAAGAACTTTGTAAGACGTGTCATTCTGGGTCAGGGAAGGATTCCCCTGATAGCTATTGAAGAGCTGAATATATGGTTCTAGATGTAGTATGACCACAAAAGGTAATATTGGGCACCCTGCAGCGTCTGCCTCCCGTGATTGAGAAGGCTCATGATAATGTGCCCATTCAGATGATGCTGGCCATGAGATCTGTATGTAGAACTTGTATGTAAATAATTATTCTAGAGCCAAAACCAATGTTGCCCAGGATGTTCAAAAGGAAAGACCAGAAAACCTGTCAAAAGTATTTTCAAAGGCTAGCATTATCATTCCTGCATCATCCTCCGTTCTGGTGCAACATCAAAAATAGATACTGCCTGTTTAGTGTGCATGGTGTTGTCTCCCTGGGGGACAAAGATGTCTTGCATAGGATCAACCCAGTCTCTAATCCGAGGGGTTGAGTGGTTTGCAAGAATCTGAGTGTACATTTTTTGAGCTTGCGCAAATTAATCATGTGGGACTATGGGGGTGATTATGACCTTGGCGGACGGCGGAGGCCGTCCGCCAAGGTACCGCCGCCAAATGACCGCACCGCGGTCAAAAGACCGCGGCGGCCATTCAGACATTTCCTCTGGGCCGGCGGGCGCTCTCCAAAAGAGCGCCCGCCGGCCCAGAGGAAATGCCCCTGCAACGAGGACGCCGGCTCAGAATTGAGCCGGCGTAGTTGCAGGGGTGCGACGGGTGCAGTTTGCACCCGTCGCGTATTTCAGTGTCTGCATTGCAGACACTGAAATACACAGTGGGGCCCTCTTACGGGGGCCCCTGCAGTGCCCATGCCATTGGCATGGGCACTGCAGGGGCCCCCAGGGGCCCCGCGGCACCCCCTACCGCCATCCTGTTCCTGGCGGGAGACCCGCCAGGAACAGGATGGCGGTAGGGGGCGTCAGAATCCCCATGGCGGCGGAGCGCGCTCCGCCGCCATGGAGGATTCCCCGAGCAGCGGGAAGTCGGCGGGAGACCGCCGACTTTCCGCTTCTGACCGCGGCTGAACCGCCGCGGTCAGAATGCTCGTGGGAGCACCGCCAGCCTGTTGGCGGTGCTCCCGTGGTCGGTGGCCCTGGCGGCCACCGGCCGCCAGGGTCAGAATGACCCCCTATATGAGCTACAATGAAATGGGTCGTTCCCCTTTTTTTGGAAAATCACAATGTGAACATTCTGCTATGAAGTGGGTACGTTGTGACTGAGATTCGTGGAAATAAACAGAAACAGCAGGAGAGTGGATAGTATATTCATAAATACCCCATTAAACTCAACTGATATACAGTAGGGGGTCATTCTGACCTCGGCGGTAAAAGCCGCTTACCGCCGGTCAGAAGGCCGCCACAATACCGCCGCGGCCGCAGTCAGCCGCCACGGACATTCTGACCCACAACTGCAAAAACTCCGAAAATCCGCCCTCCACTGCAGTCCGCCACATCAGCGGCCAGCGGTAAACTGGAGAAGACCAAACCTCCACCGCCACGCCAACAGAAATACGCCCATCCCATTATGACCCGCAAATCCACGCGGCAGTCATTCAACCGCGGTATTCCATTGGCGGTACACACCGCCGCGCTCAAAATACACACACCTTTACAAACCCCTACCACATTGGACAATTTGAAAGGCACACACCTGAAACACATACACACACCACTCCCACACATCCAATACCATATAAAACACACACCCACATCACCCACAAACCCCTACCAACAAAAACCAGAGACGAAGGAGAGAGAGAGACACATCAGAGAATAGAGAGCCAGACACACAGAGGCACACCGCAACATCACACACACCACATAGAAGCACAAAGCACCACACACCAACACACACATCATCACATACACCACCCCACACCTCATACACACCACCCCATGGCACCACAAAGGCACCCACGCTTTTCGGACCAAGAACTCCGGGTCATGGTGGAGGAGATCATAAGAGTGGAACCCCAGCTCTTCGGCTCACAGGTCCAGCACACCACCATAGCAAGGAAGGAGGAGCTCTGGCAGCGGATCGTGAACAGGGTCAACACGGTGGGACAGCATCCCAGAAATCGAGAGGACATCCGCAAACGATGGAACGACCTACGGGGGAAGGTGCGCTCGATGGTCTCGCGACACAACATCGCAGTGCAGAAGACTGGCGGGGGACCCCCACCCACTCCACCCGAATTCACAACATGGGAGCAAGAGGTACTCAACATCCTGCATCCTGATGGCCTCGCTGGAGTACACGGTGGAATGGACTCTGGTAAGTACAAGGCCAACCACTTCACCCCCCCCAGCATGCTAACCCCCACCCTCACCCCCAACCCCCCAGCACACATCCTCCCTGAGAATGTCTCCCCAGCACGACCCACCCAACACCAACCCCTGCATGCCACCCCCAAACTATGGACACCCATCACCTAAGCATGACCACTGCACATACCCATCACCCCCCCCCCACAAAACACCCTCACAACACCTCCCCCAAGGGAATGGCAGCACTGGGGGACAAGGGCACCCATAAAACGCAAGCTAATGCACACACAGAAACAATAACCATACCCTCTTACCCCATGCAGGACCCGAACGACAACACACCGGTCAGGAGGGACCAGAAATGTCCATCCCACCCCCGGAACAGGCCCCTAGTGATGACAGCAGCTCTATCGACCTGGAACCTGACGACCAGCCCGGACCATCGGGGACCTCTGGGCAGTCGGTTCCCCTCACCCAGACACAGGCCACTGCAGACCCAACCCCCTCTGGGAACAACAGCACAGCTCCCACCCAGCGGGCCCATGCCTCTGTCTCTAGGACAGGTCAAGCAGCGGTGTGTCTACCACTACAGGGCCCCCAGGGTAACCCACAAACCCAACAACAACAGGGACCTGGGGGCAGTGGGAGTGGGCACACCGTCCAGGGGACAGAGGCCCAGGGAAACAGGGCAACTCAGAGGGCTGCTGTGCGACAGGGGGGGGAGGAGAGGCCCAGGGAACCCACTCTCCAAGAGGCCCTCACCACCATCATGGAAGCCTACCACCACCCACAAGAGACGATGGCGACGGTACTGGCCAGGTTCCAGGAGATCCAGGCACAGCAGGAGCAACGCTACATGGGGTTCAGCGACCAACTCAGCAACATCTCAACCGCTATGGGGAGCATAGTCCAGGCCCTGAACCGTATAGAGGACACGTTTCGGGACCATGTGGCATCACACAGGGCCCCTGTCACTAGCCAGGAACAGGAACAGCCTACCACCTCCACTGGCGCTAGTGGACAGGAGGCCCCACCACAACGACAGGCCACCAGAACCACACCTCCTGCTGAACAACAACCGCCCCGCAAAAGGAGCCTGAGATAAAAAAAAACGACAGAGTAGGATGTCAAGTCCCCCGCCAGCATCACATACCCCCTGAAGTCCTCCCACTGTTCCACATTGCCACCCTGTCAAACCTTGAACTGCCCCTGCTCCATCCTGCCACAGGCATATGGACAATGCACCTGTGAGACTGAGAACTGGACTCCGCCATGGACATTACTCCACCCCCACCCATCACTGTTTCACTATCATGTACCAATATCTATGCACTAATAATAAATCACACATTGCACTGAAATCAATCAGGACTCAGCCTGTCTTATTTACAAATGTATGACACATTACATATCAATTACGTATTGTTAACATTGTGAATTACACATACCGAGGTAACTTAGCATTAGTCCATGGGCCAACCAAGCCGAGGTCACGCAGTGGCTCATACAGCACAGAAAAGGGAAGGGAAAATCAAACATCATGTTCATAGGTCTGGGGGGAAATCGACAAAGTTGAGATGCAGGAGGCTTTCAGGAAATGTAAAATGGCATGGTTGATTATTACCTGTGTGCTACTGGAAATACTGTTCTATTACTCTGTCCCTGTTGTCTGTGTCGTCCTCTGAGTCTTCCTCCTCTTCACTCTCTGCAGGCTCCACAGCTGCTTCAACACCACCATCTGCACCATCCTCCTGCAGGAAAGGAACCTGACGTTGCAATGCCAGATTGTGAAGCATACAGCAGGCCACGATGATGTGGCACACCTTCTTTGGTGAGTACATCAGGGATCCCCCAGTCATATGCAGGCACCTAAACCTGGCCTTCAGGAGGCCAAAGGTCCTTTCGATGATCCTCCTAGTTCGCCCATGGGCCTCATTGTACTGTTCCTCTGCCCTGGTCCGGGGATTCCTTACTGGGGTCAGTAGCCAAGGCAGGTTGGGGTAACCAGAGTCACCTATTAGCCACACACGTTGTCTCTGTAGCTGCTCCATCACATAGGGGATGCTGCTATTTCGCATCACATACGCGTCATGCACTGACCCTGGGAACTTGGCATTTACATGGGAGATGTACTGGTCAGCCAAACAGACCACCTGGACATTCATCGAATGATAACTTTTTCTGTTTCGGTACACCTGCTCATCGTCTTTTGGGGGTACCAAAGCCACATGGGTCCCATCAATGGCACCAATGATGTTGGGGATATGTCCAAGGGCATAGAAATCACCCTTCACTGTAGGCAAGTCACCCTCCTCTGGGAAAATGATGTAGCTCCGCATGAGTTTCATCAGGGCAGACAACACTCTGCTCAAAATCTTTGAAAACATAGGCTGAGACATTCCAGATGACATGGCCACTGTGGTCTGGAATGACCCAGTTGCCAAAAAATGGAGGACTGACAAAACCTGCACCAGAGGGGGAATCCCTGTGGGTTGGCGGATGGGGGACATCAGGGCTGGCTCCAGCTGGGCACACAGTTCATGGATAGTGGCACGGTCAAGTCTGTATCGAAGTATTATATGGCGTTCTTCCTTTGTCGACAGGTCCACCAGCGGTCGGTACACGCGAGGATTCCTCCTTCTCATCGCAAGTCCCAGCGGACGGTGCCTAGGAAGGACAACATGGAGCACAGAGTCAGCCAAACCACAGGTACGTACAGACAGCTTGCACAGTTAAAGAATGGCAATGGGTTGAAAGGCGTGTATGTGTGGCAATGCAAGGCCTAGGCCTGTGTGTCGCAGTCAAAATTAAGCCATGTAGGCCCTTGAAATGGCGGCTGCCTGACCTGTGAAGTGGGACAATGGGATGTGAGGTCAATGCGCTGGCGGGGCACACCGTGGCGGTAGGCGGTCGAAGACCGCGGCGCAAAGCCGCATTGGTTAACATTGAAGCCTATGGGTTTCAGGAGCCAATGACGATGTGCGCCGGCGGTCGCGGTACGCACCACCGCGGTACGCACCGCCGCGGGCGTGACCGCCATTTTCTATCTGCTTAATCACTCGAGACCTGATCATCCACAGGAGAGGACCTATACTGCAAGTGCTGCTGTGACCTCGGTCTGGAAGATACAATGGCTGCTGCGACTGGGGAAAGGGCCCCTGCCTTCACGTCTGAAGAGTTGGATAAGCTCATGGATGGGGTCCTCCCCCAGTATGCGCTTCTCTACGGTCCTCCAGACCAACAAGTGAGTACACCGGGTGCACATGGAATGGGCTATGCCTGTGTGGATTGGGGTGGATGTAAGTTTGTGGGGTGGGGGGCGAATGAGGAGTGCAACGCCCGACAGATGAGAGCATGTGCCATATGGCAAAGTTGGTGGGGGGGGCCAATCACATCTAACATGCAGGTCATTGATGATTTCCTCCTTTCCACCCTGTACATGTCAAATAGGTCAGCGCCCATCAGAAGATCGAGATTTGGCGTGCCATCGCCAAGGAAGTCCGGAACTTGGGGGTCCACAACAGACGGGGCACCCACTGCCGCAAGAGGTGGGAGGACATCCGCCGCGGAACAAGGAAGACCGCAGAAACACAGCTGGGGATGGCCTCCCAACCTAGGAGGGGTGCCAGTCGCACCATGACCCCCCTGATGTCCCGGATCCTGGCGGTGGCCTACCCAGAATTGGATGGGCGCTTTAAGACATCACAGCAGACACAAGGGGGTGAGTATCAGCACATTCTCCTATCTTTCTGCGCAGTGGAGGCGTCTGGGTGGGGGAGGAGGGCTGTGGGTGACATTAGGCCAGGGCGCTTTCTGTAGTGTAGTCCTCTCCCTTAGGCATGGCTCTGTGCCCCCAGCCCCCACCTCTGTAGGGTGACAAGTACAGCCATTGAAGGTCCAGCATCTCCCATGTGCGCGTTTGACGTCTCTTGGCCTGTTGTCCTAGTCAGTAGTACTGAGTAGTGTACCCCGAATGCGCGGCTTAGTGCATTAGGCTCCTGTGTCTGTCCTCTCCGCCAACAGTGTTGACATTGCATGCACTCAACCTGGTCTTCTTTTTTCTCCCCCCACCCTTTCTCTTCATCTTCTTGTGCATGTGTGCATTAGCATCATAAGGCGGAGGAGATTTGGCATCGGAGCACGAGGGAGCTGCAGGACACAAGGCCCCGGTGGGCCCAGGAACAGACACCGAGGGCACCAGTGATCCGGAGGGCGAGGGGAGCACCACGACGGGGACCGCTGGTGAGAGCAGCGACACGTCCTCGAATGGGAGCTCCCTAGCGGTGGCGGCAACATCCGTGCCCCCCGCCTCTACAGGTACAGCCGCCACCCAGCGCACCAGCCCCGCCCTCCCAGCAGCCCCTCAGTCTTCGCTCCGTGCCCGTTCGCCCAGGAAGGCGCGCGTCTCCTTCGCCCCAGGCACCTCAGCCCCTGCCCCTGTTGCCCCTGCTGCCCTCAGTGCGGAGCTCATTGACCTGGTAAGGACGCTCACTGTTGGGCAGACGACCCTTTTGAATGCCATCCAGGGTGTGCAAAGGGAGGTGCAACAGAGCAATGCGTACCTGGAGGGCATTCATTCGGGTCAGGCTGCCCATCAACGAGCGTTCACTGCTCTGGCCTCAGCACTGACGGCAGCCATTGTCCCTGTTTCCAGCCTCCCTCTTCTTACTGCCTCCAGCCTTTCTCTGTCTCCTGTTTCTCACCCTATCCCATCCACAACATCAGACCAGCCTGCACACACCTCAACACCCAAGAGCAGCTCATCCAAACACAAGCACCACAGATCCCAAAAACACTCACCCAAGCAACACCCAGATGCAGACATGCCAACAGCCACTGCCACCCCTGTGTCCCCCTCCTCCTCGTCTCCCTCCTCCCTCCCTGTGACGTCTACACTCACACCTGCATGCACCCAAACATCAGCCAGTGCTTCCATCACCACCTCACCCTCCAGTACAGTCCACACTCGTGCAGTCACCACCCCCACTGCCATTTACACGTCCCCTGTGTCCTCTCCCACTGTGTCTGTCACCCCCTCTTCCAAGACACACAAACGGAGGCAGCCACCCACCCAACAGCCATCCACCTCACGACAGCCTACAGCACCAGCACCTTCACCCAATGACAGCACACCTGACTCTCCTACAACCACTCCTCTACCTCCACTTCCATCTCCACTTCTCCTACCCTTTACCTTGGCCCTAAAAAACTTTTCATGGCTAACCTTGACCTCTTTCCCCCCGATGAGCTCCCCACTCCATCTTCAAAGAGTCCCAATAGCACCGCAGCCACCACCAGCCCAGCTTCGGGTGTCACTGTTGTGCATGGGTTCTGGAGCCCACCCTTTGCCAGCAGTGACACCTCGATCAGCAGCAAGGACACGTCCAGCCCCCCCCCCCGGGCAAGAGGACCCGCAAAAACAAGGGCCGCCGTGCGAGGACCGACAGGGCTGCCCCCAAGGAGCAATGTGCGGCCACTTCACCACCCACACCATCTAGGGGAGGCAAGGGCCAGAGAGCCCCATCAAAGGAGCGGAAGGGCAGCAGGAGCGCGGAGAAGGTGGACCCCACATGTCACATCCCAGCTGGGAAGGAGGACACTAAGGAGGCCAGGAGTCCGTCCACGAAGGGTCCAGAAACGTCACGGTCCGAGGGCGACTGAGCAGGGAGTCCAGGCCAGGTCTGGCTCCCTTGACCTGCTGGATGAGCACCGCTGAACAGGGCCCGCGGGGAAGAAGAGCACCGCTGAACAGGGCCCGCCGTGGAGAAGAGCACCGCTGAACAGGGCCCGCCGTGGAGAAGAGCACCGCTGAACAGGGCCCCCCGTGGAGAAGAGCACCGCTGAACAGGGCCCGCGGTGCAGAAGAGCACCGCTGAACAGGGCCCGCCGTGGAGAAGAGCACCACTGAACAGGGGCCCGCCGTGGAGAGGAGCACCGCTGAACAGGGCCCGCGGTGCAGAAGAGCACCGCTGAACAGGGCCCGCCGTGGAGAAGAGCACCGCTGGACAGGGCCCGCCGTGGAGAAGAGCACCGCTGAACAGGGCCCGCCGTGGAGAAGAGCACCGCTGAACAGGGCCCGCGGTGCAGAAGAGCACCGCTGAACAGGGCCCGCCGTGGAGAAGAGCACCGCTGAACAGGGGCCCGCCGTGGAGAGGAGCACCGCTGAACAGGGCCCGCGGTGCAGAAGAGCACCGCTGAACAGGGTCCGCCTTGGAGAAGAGCACCGCTGAACAGGGCCCGCCGTGGAGAAGAGCACCGCTGAACAGGGCCCGCGGTGCAGAAGAGCACCGCTGAACAGGGCCCGCGGGGCAGAAGAGCACCGCTGAACAGGGCCCGCCGTGGAGAAGAGCACCGCTGAACAGGGGCCCGCCGTGGAGAAGAGCACCGCTGAACAGGGGCCCGCCGTGGAGAAGAGCACCGCTGAAGAGGGCCCCGCCGTCTCAAGCACTGCTCCGCTGGGCCCCGCCGTCTCAAGCACCGCTCCGCTGGGCCCTTCTTCTCAAGCACCGCTCCGCTGGGCCTCGCCGTCTCAAGCACCGCTCCGCTGGGCCCTTCATCTCAAGCACCGCTCCGCTGGGCCCTTCATCTCAAGCACCGCTCCGCTGGGCCTCGCCGTCTCAAGCACCGCTCCGCTGGGCCCTTCATCTCAAGCACCGCTCCGCTGGGCCCTTCATCTCAAGCACCGCTCCGCTGGGCCCCGCCGTTTCAAGCACTGCTCCGCTGGGCCCTTCTTGTCAAGCACCGCTCCGCTGGGCCTCGCCGTCTCAAGCACCGCTCCGCTGGGCCCTTCATCTCAAGCACCGCTCCGCTGGGCCCTTCATCTCAAGCACCGCTCCGCTGGGCTTTGCCGTCTCAAGCACCTCTCCGCTGGGCCCTTCATCTCAAGCACCGCTCCGCTGGGCCCCGCCGTCTCAAGCACCGCTCCGCTGGGCCCTTCTTCTCAAGCACCGCTCCGCTGGGCCTCGCCGTCTCAAGCACCGCTCCGCTGGGCCCTTCATCTCAAGCACCGCTCCGCTGGGCCCCGCCGTCTCAAGCACCGCTCCGCTGGGCCCTTCATCTCAAGCACCGCTCCGCTGGGCCCCGCCGTCTCAAGCACTGCTCCGCTGGGCCCTTCTTCTCAAGCACCGCTCCGCTGGGCACCGCCGTCTCAATCACTGTTTATGGTTCACTGTGCCCACCATGCCTCCTCCTTGACCAGTGGAGACTGTCATCCACCTGATGGACTGTGGCTTTGCACTCCCCAGGATGGTACAGTGGGCAGCCCACCCACTGTAGAGACATTGAGAGACTGTGGCTTTGCACTCCCCAGGATGGTACAGTGGGCAGCCCACCCACTGTAGAGACATTGAGAGACTGTGGCTTTGCACTCCCCAGGATGGTACAGTGGGCAGCCCACCCACTGTAGTGACATTGAGAGACTGTGGCTTTGCACTCCCCAGGATGGTACAGTGGGCAGCCCACCCACTGTAGAGACATTGAGAGACTGTGGCTTTGCACTCCCCAGGATGGTACAGTGGGCAGCCCACCCACTGTAGTGACATTGAGAGACTGTGGCTTTGCACTCCCCAGGATGGTACAGTGGGCAGCCCACCCACTGTAGAGACATTGAGAGACTGTGGCTTTGCACTCCCCAGGATGGTACAGTGGGCATGGTGGCTCCTCGTGGATCTGGCGTCGTGGACTCATGTGGCTGTGGTGCCCCCCCTTCCCTTCCCCCAGAGGTGCCTGTAGTTTTTACATCTGATGCCCCTGCAGTGTTCTCTCCAAAGGACTCAGGTCTCCTGTGTGGGCTTTGCCCTTGTTTCTCAAAACTTTGTCCCACGGACATGATGAATTCGTAGGATGTGCAGGACTTGTTACTTCAGTTATACACTGATGTGTATGTCATTTGTTTTCTTGTGAATATCTTTCATGGTTGTACGATAATTTTCAGGAGCTTTTTGGTACATAAATATTTATTCCAAATTTGATTATGTCCTAGCATTTTTCTGGGGTGTTTGGGTGGTGTCACTGTGACTTGTTGCTCTGCATTGGTGTGTACATAGTTGGGGGGGTCGCATATGTGTGTGGCCGTAACCTTTCGTCCTCCCCCCTCCCGTGTGTCGTAGGTGCAGTACTCACCGTTGTCGTCTGCGCCGGACTTCGTACTCGTGGTAGATGAGAAGGTAGACGAGAGCAGGTAGGATGTTTAATTCGGGTTCCATGCTGTCCTCCTTCCTCCTGGAGTGCGTAGTGGTGAGCGTTTTCCCGTTCGTAGTCTGTTTCTGCCGTGTTTTTATCGGTGGTGCTCCCGCCCCGGAAAAGGTGGCGGATTGGTGAGTTTTGATAGTGTAGGCGGTACATTGTCTGCCGCCTGGCTGTTGGCGGTGACCGCCGCGCTGTTTGTTTGTACCGCCGTGGCGGGCGGAGTGTTAAAGTGGCTGTCTGTGTTGGCGGTTCCCGCCAGGGTCAGAATTCCATATTTTTTACCGCCAGCCTGTTGGCGGGTTGGACGCCGCTTTAACACCGACCGCCAGGGTTAGAATCACCCCCATAGTGTCTGACCTTGTTGTTTTACATGAGGCAACTTCTTTAAATGCCTTCCCTATTTCCTGTCTGGTTATTGGTGTTTACATTCATAGGTGTTGTACATCAGTAACTTGATGGAGGTTGCCTTCCTGTATGCATTCCTCCACCGTATTATATACTGGGGCCAGATCTTCTTGGTACATATGCATTTAGGTTACTCGAAATACAGATATTACTGATTCCTGTGCTTGAACTTGCCTCCCTTGTGAGATGTGAATAACAGAAAGTTGATTTTGAGTGACTTGCGCCTTAAGTTATAATGCTGATACTCTCCACATATTTTCATTATTCTTAAAGCTCTTGAGTTGTCTTTCCCCAGTGCTTCGAGCTACTTTATATCACAAGTGTTTTGTTTCAGTATCTTAGTGGAGGTGCGCCAGCTACTTATTTGCTCGAGAATATGTGGTGCACTTTGAGTAGTTATTGAAAATCCATATTCAATCTCCAAACTTTGTAGAGAAATTCTCAGCTTTATTGCTTTGAGTCTAATGTCCTTGTCTCTAGAAATAGTAAAGGAAAGGGTTAGTCTACTAACTACAGCCTTCAGGCAATCCTATGCAATTTGCATAGGAGCAGTGAACATGTCGTCAGATATATTCTGTTAGCACTTCGTTCTTATAAAACTGATAAGTGGAGTCTCACAATAGATAATGATTGATTGTCCAGTGTGATATATTGGTAGATGTGTGCAACCATCATGAATCGAAATGAGAGGGCACTCAAAGGAATGGAAAATCACTGAGGAAGACAAATATAATACATCAAGTTCCCCTGCTAATTTTCCAGCAAGACATTTCAGATGCCTTAAGCACCTTTAATCCCCAGGAGTAACTGAGCAGACCTGTAATGTTTATGCATTACCTTTATTCTGATGGGTGTTTTAAGTATTGCAAACTTGAATATTGATAGTAACTCATAAAGCAGTGCTTACTATTGCACACTAGTTTGTAGCCATAAATGAATGCACAAATTAATTCCTGTCTAATATTTTCTACACTAAAATAAGGTGCAGGATGGTATGCAATAAGTTGGCCATGCATACCAACTTTGTCCGATATTCGGTTCAGTTTACAGACTTTATTCGGCATATGCAAAAATGCCATAAAAGTACATAAAGAAATCATTATAAACAAATGTAGTTGTAATATCAACATACATAAATGATTAAAAACAAACACAGAGCACATCAAATCTTTACATATCTGAAAAGTAATACTTTTCCTTACATAAATAGCATTTAAAATATAAAGCGCCACATTTTAACATAGGTGAGGATTATTTAAATCAGATAAAACATTAATTGGAGCCTACTGTGTTCTTATATTCTGGGCAATAAAGAAAGGTTTAAGATAAAAGATCCTAAGTTGCACATAAAATTTGCAGAACAACATAAAGTGCAAGGTGTTCTGTTTACTGGACCCATCACAGCGGCAACGAGCCGTTTCAATTGGCAACACCTCATTTTAGGGAACACAACTAAGAGATGCACCATTCCAGTCTAAATCTTATCAAGACAAATTGAAGTTGCATATTTGTGATGCTAGATAGATAGACTTTGTAGCTTTCCTCGAGATAGAGAGACATAAATGCACCAATTTTATATTTTAGCAGCTCTCCTGCTGTCCAACCTATGTTGCAGGAAAGTATTCTTAATTACTTTTTTGAAAGTGTCAGCACTCATTCAGGATCCGATTTTATAGGTATTGAACAGAGTATTAAAGGAAGAATCAATGTAAGCAAGCCAAAAGATGCAAGAGACATTATCAAATTTGTTGTTTAGTAAAAGCAGTTTCGTCTTTGACCCATTTGCTGTACCATAGTAACTGGGGTCTCATCAATAGCACATCCTCCAAACACTGTAGACCCACCTCCTGATGTCTAATTCAGTTAGATGCTGAGGTAGGTAAACATAGCAACCATTTTATAAAACTATTTTCCTCCATCCACAGAGGAGTGCTCCTAGTGTATCCCTATAAACCAGACCTATAAGTCGCCACAAGAATGACTCTGACCCTATAAATATCCACCATAACTCTTATAGGGTGACTACCTAATTTTCTAGCACATCTAAAAATGCCACACAAGCTCCTACATGTTTTTTTTCTGTCTGTAGAAATATGCTGATTCCAGGGCCATTTACTTGAAAATAGGACCCCCAAATATCTAAAGGAGTTAACAGTGATAATTGGTGTTCTATATAAAAAAGCTTCCACATTTCTGGGCCTTTTGGGCACAATTCATTGTGAAAGTGTTTGATTTATTAATCACCATACCATCCAATGTCATGAATTTCACAAAGGCATTCATTACATTTTGGAGTCCGAACAGAGTCCTGGAAATCAGGATGGCATAATTTTTTGTATAATAGCACAGATTTAGCATGCTCTGCAACATGTGGTGGATCTGTTTGAATAGTCTGCAAGGTGTTATCCACCCCATTAATAAATAAAGAAAATAGCAACTGGGCGAGGACATAACCTTGTCCGATACCTCTCCCAATCTTAAATGGAGGAGGTCATTAAAATTAAAGGATGGAAAAAACGTTAAGAGGAAATGGAGAAAAAGAGAAAGAGAGAGAAAGAAGAAAAGGAAAAGATAGGAAAAGTAAAGAAAAATTTATTTATTCATTTATGAAAAGCCGAGAATTTAGAGAAGCATATCTAATAAGAAAATAGAACCATAAATAGTAGAAAAAGGTAAGGAAAACTAAAAAAGATGAAGATTGAGAAGGTAAAAAACAATTGAAAGAACAAGTGAGTGGCATATACGCAGACTATGGCCAATGAAAGAAATTGAAGGGATGAACAATACATCCACTACAGAAAATGAGAAGAAAAAACAGAGAAGAGAAAATACAATAACAAGGAGGGAAAGGAATTACAACAAAATGAGAGAACCGAAATTAGATACAAACAATAATAGAAGCAAAAAACATCAGATTATAACAGCCAGTAATGCCATTCATGCTTTTATTTTGGCCGCTTCTCATTTAAATTATGTGAGACAAGCCTATTTTTCCTTTTCCAAAATGGCGGCACCTTTTCACAAGGGGTTTTAGATCCCGCTAGTCCTTCCTCTGTTTTTACTATCCACATCAGAGGAAGGACTATTCCCCGGCGATGCTTGATTTTAAAATGCAGGGACGTTTACCGCGCACTCGCGATTTACCGCGGGACGCGAGTAAAAGCAGCTTTCAACTTAGCCCGGTAAGAATCATCTCTGGGACTCGCTTGCATGTACTTTTAGAACCAAAGGCCGACTTATGATCGCCTTTCTTGTTTACTAGCGATATTTGTCTATGTTAGGTATTACCTCACTTTTGTTTTGCTAGTAGAGAGGTTTAATAATTCCCTTACATAGCATTTAAATTATTATTTTTGTGCATCAAGACTACATGTATTGCATATCTTTGACATCAGAGATTGGGTGAATGTTTTCCCCTTAGCTGCTTAATAGATGTTTGCCCAGTGGCCCATACTTAGGTTACTATTGAACTCACAGTTATGTGACTTGGTTTTTTCGATTGTGGTACTGTTGGATTATACTGATGTTTTTTCCAACTTTTTAATTTATTTAATGTCTCCGGCAATTTAAGAATTTTGAATACGCAAATTGTTATTGGACTCTGCTGTACCTCGTATTGTTTTGATGAATAGATTTGAGTTAAAATCTAGTACCTCTTTATACAGACTTATATTACTTTTTTCCTTTTTTTCTTCTTTTTTCTTTTTGGTGTAAGATTTATCGCTTATTATCTGTTCATATTTATTTTCATTTTTACTTTACATTTATTCCAGTGAACTAGTTTTTCCTAAAGGTTATGTACATTTCTGTACTTAGATCAATATGAACTGATATTTGTATCAGAAGATGCCATTATCCAATATGTCTTGGTATGCATTCATTTTGTATTCATCTGTTTACTCATCTAGACTATTCTTTGTTTAAAAAAATATTTTCTACCTTCTCCCGTAGTCTATTTTCTTACTAAAAATCACGAGAGTGCCAGCATGCTCTTATTCACTGGTTAGTTTTATATTAACCAATGGGGTTACACTTTCAAGTTTCTATTTTACTGCATCCCTACAATGGATCACCTTTATCATTTTTTCTTATTTTTTCTTATCTTCTTCTTCTTCTTTCTAATATCTGATTTCGCAAATACTTGCTTATGGAGTTCATCATGAGCTTGTCCTTTTATATATTTCTCTCTTTTCTCACCATTCGGGGAGCACATTTAGACATGGCGGTTTGATTTACTTGCCTGTTTTAACAACCATCACATCCGGGTAGCACCTTTTGTCAGCTTAAGTTTCTTTTGTATTTCATTACATCTCATTACATATATCTTTACACATTTTTCACAGCCTTGAGAAAGCCCTGGCTTACCTGCAATAAAGGGCGAAACACGTGTTGGCTGTCTTTTGGAAGAATTTTTGTTGAACATCTATGTGTTAAAGAAGAACTTATACAATAAACAATACGTTGAACCTGATTGACAAAATTTTCCGAGTGGGTTTTTCACCATTTCTTAGCCAAGTACTTCTATATGAGGAGGGTTAGGGCCCAGGCCCTTCGGTGATTAACTCCCACTATTTCACAACGGCATTCTTCACAGGAAGTTTCTCGTTTGGACCCTTGTACTTTTAACATTATCATAAAGGCAGGCTAGAAAACCAATAATTCCCCTCTGAGCACCAAGTTTCAGCAATGTAGACCACAAAATAGCATGCTTTACGACATCAAAGGCACTGATGAGATCAACAAAGCAGAGGTACAGAGTCCCTGGTTTAGCCATTCTATATCTCCCAATAAGCACATCAAAGTTTACACATTGCTCGATGGTTCCTAGTCCTTTTTTTAAGCCGAACTGAGCAGGTGATAAAATGTCATTGTCCTGTACCAACTCCTCAAGCCTTGCCAATAAATTCCTACTTAAGATTTTCATAGACGAGTCCATTATCAACATTGCCCGGTAATTTGTAGGGTCTGATTTATCACCATTTTTGTATATTGGTACAATGATAGAGGAGGTCATTCATAATGGAATCTCTCCAGCCATAACCATATTAGACACCCTAGTAAAGTTTGGGACCCAAAGGTTAATAGTTGATTTAAAAACATCCACAGATACCCTGTCAGGACCAGCGGCCCTACCTCCAACACTAACATGAAGTGCCAGGAGGACCTCCTCAATGGTAATATTTAAATGGATGGGGTTCCCGTACCTCAGCGCCTTATACTCAGCTGTGTCAGCAACCTCACTAATATGTTTAAAAACTTCAGAGAAATTGGCTACCCGTGCCAAGCAGGGGGCACTGGAATCAATCTCAGGAGGTGCTTCAGTGGACAAAAAGGGTGCATTCACTGTTTCCCAGTACACCTTATTATCACTCATTTCCATGGCGAGGGCTAATTTTGACTATGCTTTCTCCCGCAACAATTTCTTCCTTCTCTCCAGGGCTCACCTATATTTACTGCACAAGGTCCTATTAGCCACAAGGTCTCTGGGAGACTTACGGAGAGCTGACTTAGGTTCCCCCAGAGCTTTTTGTACATGCATGATCAAACCATCCTCTTTTCCTCTCAGACTTCATGGGTTTTGATTGACATGTCAGAAGAGCCCTAGTACAGGAACTGAGAGGTTCAAAACAGTTAAGCAACATTTTAGGGTAAACTTAATCTTGTAAACAATAATTAAGCTCATACAGACTCCCCTGTACAATTGTCTGTAGAAGACCATCTGGGTCACTATCTCTTCATTTTAATCTCACACCACTAGCTCTATATGCATCAACCTAGTTCACTGTAATGTAATGTGCTCACCTTGGGCCCCAGAATAAGAACAGGAGGATAATGGGGTCATGGTCACTCAATATGGATTGAACAATATATGGGGTGCCACACACACTATTGACGGCTGAAGACACTAAGACTTGATCTACAACAGATGAGAAGTTATTTCCCATGAAGTACGGAATTACTTCCCATTAACACCATGTTTGCATCTCAATTACAACAAATCATGGTTAGATATAATTGAATTTAAAACATCTCCATAGTTGTTGTGACAAAAGTGATTATAGCCCTCCCCATCCTGACTACTGAGACCACAGACCTGAGTCAGTGGGGAAAAACAAGGCTGAATATTAAAGTCTCCGGCCCATAATATGATAAAGGTTGAATTGATAGAGTGTGAGAATTTATTCAGACTATGATCCAATGCATGGGCTACTCTGCTACAAGTAAAATCAGAGACATTGTAATAAAAATTGGTTAGCACCATGTCCTCCATACTCCTAGAAGTTAGCCACAGCAATTGAGAGCTAGACCCCACAAAAAAATACTTTTTAACTACTACAAAAAGCTTGTTAGAAATAAATCCCACCCTTAGCCATCCCTGACTGGGAAGGCGTGGCACACAGAAAGTGTGAGGTAGATCCATGTACACTTATGAGGGTAACGCACCACGTCTCCTGGGTACAGAACACATCAAGATCGTTAACAGTATTAATACACTCTTCAGTCCCTATCTTGTTGTGGAAAACACCCACATTCCACGTTACAAATGTATGACTCACATTCTTACACTTCCTACAATCGCCGTCCCAGATACCACCTCAGGCAAACTAGTGGTGGACAAATTCCCCTCTATTGCTTCCCCAGCAATGCTGGTAATACATGTTGTGCTGACAGCCTCAACTGATCCTGAAAAAACTGTGTGGTCCCTTCTATGACCGCTAGTCATTGTATCGCTTTTGGGCCCCTCAGGATTAAACCCCTCTACTTCATTAGCCTCCTGAACACTATGGCTTGGTCAGTCATTAGCTGATAGTGAAGCCAAAAGCTGATACCTACTACTTCTAGGCACAGGCGGAAAGGTGGACTCAACATCACAAAAAAAAAAAAAAATGATGGACGGAGTGTTGAAAATTTTTGAAACACTCACCCCCAGTCACAGATCTGGGTTTAATCCATCGTTATTTTGCTCGCCACGTCACCCCAGTTTGGACCCAGCCATATGCAAATCAGTCTTGACCCTGTTCCCCATGGGAACAGTCCAGCCCGAACTGCTAGGCCATGTCCTCCCTGGACAGGAAACAAGCATCCTGGGACCGGTTTCAAGGTATCACCCTTCATCAGCCAGGTTAGCTTGAATCCAGTGAGCAAGGGACCCACGTCTGGGCATAACCCTGCCACTTAGGGCGCACAAAGCAACATCACAAAATAAAATAAAATGATGGACGGAGTGTTGAAACTTTTCAAACACTCACCCCCAGTCACAGACCTGGGTTTAATCCATTGTTATTTTGCTCGCCAAGTCACCCCAGTTTGGACCCAGCCATATGCAAATCAGTCTTGACCCTGTTCCCCATGGGAACAGTCCAGCCCAAAGTGCTAGACCATGTCCTCCCTGGACAGGAAACAAGCATCCGGGGACCGGTTTCAGGGTATCACCCTTCATCAGCCAGGTTAGCTTGAATCCAGTGGCGCAGCGAACAAGTGACCCACGTCTGGGCATACCCCTTCCACTTGGGGCGCACAAAGCAACATCACAAAACAAAATAAAATGATGGACGGAGTGTTGAAACTTTTCAAACACTCACCCCCAGTCACAGATCTGGGTTTAATCTATCATTATTTTGCTCACCACATCACCCCAGTTTTGACCCAGCCATATGCAAATCAGTCTTGACCCTGTTCCCCATGGGAACAGTCCAGCCCAAACTGCTAGGCCATGTCCTCCCTGGACAGGAAACAAGCATCCTGGGACCGGTTTCAGTGTATCACCCTTCATCAGCCAGGTTAGCTTGAATCCAGTGGCGCAGCGAGCAAGGGACCCACGTCTGGGCATACCCCTGCCACTTAGGGCGCACAAAGCAACATCACAAAACAAAATAAAATGATGGACGGAGTGTTGAAACTTTTCAAACACTCACCCCCAGTCACAGATCTGGGTTTAATCCATCGTTATTTTGCTCGCCACTTCACCCCAGTTTGGACCCAGCCATATGCAAATCAGTCTTGACCCTGTTCCCCATGGGAACAGTCCAGCCCGAACTGCTAGGCCATGTCCTCCCTGAACAGGAAACAAGCATCCTGGGACTGGTTTCAGGGTATCACCCTATTGGAAAGGTGGAATCTACTGATCTCTTCTTAGCCAACCCCCTCATTAAATCAATGTGGGGATTGACCAGGGATTGCAGGTGTCGGTAAAAGAAACCCAAGGGAAACAGCGACAGAGAAGTGCCACCTGGTGAGTATGTAACTGCCCTGGTTAGGATTTCCCTCATAAATCCAGGGCTACAAAAATTAACAATTACACAATCACCCCCAAAGTTTTTCACTAAACAACCAACCCTCCTCACTCTCCTGGTTAAAATAATTTGATGTGCTCTATCAGGTAAGAATAAATTATTTAAAGCCAACCAATGCATAACTTTATTCTTTATAGTGTCAGAAGATTCGATCTGACCTGGATGCAAGAATGGAGCATTTACCATAACAGTTACAGAAGGGCAACAAGCTATGGGTAAATCCATGGTAGTAGGTTCACCAAGAGGGGGCACTATGATAGGCTCAACTGACTCACTATCACGAGGCCACACTAAGGTGCTCTTTGTGGGAATTATACTAGATCTTGAATTACCCAATGCCGGGACATACAGCTGTTCACAAGGAGTCGTACATCTCCACAGTATTTTTCCTACTCCGCATTACTCACTTATTTGTCCGATGGCTGTGGCCCTCTAGCTGGACCCCTCAATATTACCAACTACAGATTCTACAACTTGTGGGATTATTTTATGACCTTGCCCATTTTGTAGCACGTCTGCTGAACAGTTAGAGACCAATGTAGGCAAGGATAATTTCTGATACAAAGAATTGACCTTCCCAACATCCCTTTCTAATTTGTCCAACTTGTCTTTCAGTGGTATGAGGAAGTCACTAATAACAGTTAAGAGTTTGTTCCAGGATGACCCTCCTCGTAGCCCATCATAGGGAAAGACTTTATCTTCAAACCTCGCTAGGGCAGGGGGACTCAAATCACCAGTGGCCCCCTTTCTGCATTGTTTCTTCCTTTTAGCAGTGGGTGGATGAGCAGCTGATATAGAAACAACAGTAACAGGATGCATAAGGCCTAAAGTCTCTTCACCACATCTCCATATGGCAGAGTCTATGACATGGTATGTATAAGTAGCTAAATCCACAGCGCTAGATGGCATCCCTGCGGCATCACTAAGTCAAGCCACGCAGAGGGATAGGCGCCTTTCTTTCAGGTCTATCTCCTTAGTGATAACCCCCATTGCCCGTACTAGAGTCAATAGTAGAACACACTGTTTTGGGGGCTGACTTTTGGCTTCCTGCTTTGCACTTACTCATACTCACAACTGGCCATTGGCACAAGTTCCCACAAATAAAAGTTAGCACCTTTAAGATACAACCAGGGACCCCTGACCCAGATGAAAAAAGGAGGGTGTTATTGGAAGTGGCAATTATTGGAACATGCACCTTTGGTATAAATCCATACAATAGCATTTGAAGCCTGGGGCTCGGGACCAAGAGCCAAGAGGGTAGGCCCAGTCCAGCTTCGACCAGCCATGGATAGGCACACGTGGGCCCTCTCTTGGCCTGGGATTCGCCCAGGCATGCGCCTGGGTGCATTCCACACAGCTGGGAAGTAGTGAAAACATTATGCAAACAAAATGACTGTGGCAGCCTCCTGCCACAAAGACAGAAGAGAGGTGTAGTTCAGGCAGCCCCTGGGTCCCCTGGCCAACAGCTGAACGACCAATATTCATTTTTGCCTATTTCAGTCTTTCTACTGCAACTTTTGCTAGCATGTGAAGAAAGAGTGCTGCGACTTTGCAAACTGAGACTTCTTACTTTTGATGAATATTGTTCCTAATTATCCACAATATGCATGACATCCTGAAGTCATCAATAAGTATGTGGGTCTACTCATAAAGGTAATTTTACACATGTAGATTTCTAATAAATAAAGTCACCATCACACTTTTGTCGAACTTTACTTCTTTAGTCTATTCACCATTTACGAGTGTAAAACTACTTAAAATTGAAGACTTATCATCACTGCCCTCTGAAACATTGGTTGGAGTCAGTATCATTAAACTCAAATACAACTATGAAGTTACTAATTCTAGTGACATTATGTCCCTATGTGATCTTCTGCACACAGATCTCTCTACTGTAAACTATAGGAAAACTTTTTAAAGTATATTAAACTTTTAACAAAAATTAGAAAACATATTTTTTAAGTAAATATTAATGTTAATTTATTTTATATACGTATTGTAAAAGTACAATAATATTTTAAAAGTTACAGCATTACAGACTTTGGCCCTCATTATGACATTGGTGGTAAATCACACGTACCGCCATGCTGACTGCCACCAACATACTGCCGCAGCGGCGGATATCCGTTCACCATATTATGACACACATACAATAGTCTGTCACTATTCAGTCACAGACACAAGTCTGCCACACCGAAGGTCAGTGATAAACTGATGGTATGAAAACCCAAACCGTTATAGCAACAGAACTATGCACAGAACATTATAACCCACGAATCACCATGGCGGACATACAATGGCACTCAAAATACACACACACAAACAAAACAACACCACATTGGACAATTCAAACTGCACACACCTGACACACATACACACACCACACCCACATACCCACACACCCTCACCACTATAAAACATCCACCCACACTATCCACAACCCTTTATGACTACAAACCATTGCCAACAGAGAGAGACAGCAAGAGCACTCACACAACCAGAGCCACATACCACCATCACCTATACACCACCCACACACTTTACATCACACACCACAACACATCACCCTACACACCCTCACCCACACCACTCACACTACACCCATGACACCACAACGACACTCCAGATTCTCTAAGGAAGAGCTAAGGTTCATGGTGGAGGAAATCATCCGGGTAGAGCCACAGCTATTTGGATCACAGGTGCAGCAGATATCCATTGCAAGGAAGATGGAGCTATGGCGAAGGATTGTGGACAGCGTCAATGCTGTGGGACAGCACCCCAGAACAAGGGATGACATGGGGAAGATGTGAAATGACCTATGGGGGAAGGTGTGTTCCATTGCAGCAAGACACCACCTAGCAGTACAGAGGACTGGTGGTGGACCCCCACCTTCTCCCCCACAACTAACAACATGAAAGGAGCACGCCTTGGCAATCATGCATCCTGAGGGCCTGGCAGGAGTAGCAGGAGGACTGGACTCTGGTAAGTCAACTCTATACCACCACTACCCCCCTACGTGCATGCCATCACATACCACGACCCCACCCTCACTCCCATCACTCCACCACCTCCCACACACCCCACCATCACAACCCACTCATCCCAATGCCAAGCCCAGCATGCACCACCAATGCATGGACTTCACTCACAGACCTGCATGGACACCTATCACTAAAGCATGCAAACTAGAGAATCATCTAGCCCACTACATAACAACTCACACAAGGAAAAGCTGCAAGGGCAATAACAACCACAGAGGGCAATCCACCCATGCACAATATGTCACACACAGAAACAATAAGAGTGCATATACATCCCCACAGGTATCCCAGCCAATGTCACCAAAGAAGAGGTACCAGCAACATCCAGTCCCCCCACAGAAGAGGCCCTCAGTGATGACAGGACTCGGCTCACCTGGATCTGGATAACCAGCTTGGCCCATCAGGGACCTCCGGACAGTCAGTTGCCCAGGGACAGTCCCACACCACCACAGAGCCTCCCCACTCAGGAAACACCAACACAGCACCCACCCAGTGTGCCCATACCTCTGTACCCAGGACAAGTCACTCAGCAGTGTGTCCACCACTGCAGGGACACCAGGGCACACCACAAACCCAGGACAATCAGGGACCTGGGGTCAGTGGCAGTGGGCACACAGTTCAGGGGATAGAGGCACAGGACAACAGGAAAGCTGGGAGGACTGTTGTGCACCAGGGGGAGGAGAGGCCCAGGGACCCGACTCTCCAGGAGGCACTCACCACAATCCTAGGAGCATACCAACATTCCCAGGATATGCTGGGCTAGATCCCAAACAAGATGCAGGAGAACAAGCGGTTGCAGGAGGGACAGTACCTGAGGATCAGGGAGGACTTGAAGTCCATGAACACGACCCTGGTCTCCATTGCAGGGGTGTTGGCAGACATGGCGAACAGTATGAGGGAGGCAGTGGCACACCAGCGTACTGAACAGCCACACCAGACTAGTGAACAGCCCTCCACCTCCCCTGCTGCTAGTGGACAGGAGGCCCCACCACAAGACCAACAGGCCACCAACACCCCTTCCCCTGCAGAAGGAGAACCACCCCGCAAATGTTCCCTGCGATCCAGGCAGAAGCCAGAGACTATTGCCAAGAAAACCCGCCAGGAAATACTACTCTCCTGATTGTCACCCTTGTGTCCCCCTCTGTCACCCTGTCCACCTTGAACTGCCATTGCTCCCCTTCCTATGCCCCCTTGGACAATGCATCTGTGCTACAAATAGACTGGACTCTAGCATGGACTTTCCTCCAACATCACCCCAGCCCATAGCACTTCCCCCTTTTCATCAGAGCACTGCAGTAAACACACTTTGAAAAAATACAAGTATGGAGTATGTCAAAATGATTTATGTGTGTATTTATTTAACAAGCTTTAAACATTGCAATTCAACTTTACAGTAATGTTAACATAGGAAAGACCTGTAGTTGGCTGCAGTGAACACACCTGGAGCAATAGTGGGGCACCAATATCTGCAAAAGAGTTGCCAAAGGGTACAGTGAATGGGCATAGAAGTGGGAAGTCACAGCCTGCCAGTGATAATGTAAAACACAAAAATGTCAATGAAAGTTACACTGTCTTACCTGTGTGTTTTGGAAGTTTTTTCTAATCACTGCAGTTCTGTTGTCCTCATCCTCATCCTCTGCCTCCTCATCCTCACTGTCCACAGGGTCCACAGCTACCACACAGCCATCTCCAGCCTCCTCCTCCTGCAGAAAAGGCACATGGCATCTCAAGGCAAGGTTGTGCAACATACAGGATGCCACGATTATCAGGAAAACCTTCTTGCGTGAGTAGCACAGAGATCTACAGTTAGATGGAGGCACCGAAACCTGGCCTTCAGGAGGCCGAAGGTACGTTCTATTATCCTTCTTGTTCACCCATGTGCCTCATTGAAATGTTCCTCTGCCCTTGTCCTGGGATTCCTCACAGGGGTCAGTAGCCATGAGAGGTTGGGGTCACCAGAGTCACCTGAAATGTCGAGGGACAACTGTTAGCCACACACTATGCTATATGGCCCACACAATACCCATACACCAACATCCACTGGGCGGGAACCAGGGCTCACCTATTATCCACACCCTGTGCCTCTGGAGTTGGCCCATCACATTTGGGATGCTGCTATTCCTCAGGATCAAAGCATCATGCACCGAGCCTGGATACTTTCCATTGACGTGGGAGATGTACTGGTCCGCTAAGCACACCATCTGCACATTCATTGAGTGGAAAAGTTTTCAATTTCTGAAGACCTGTTCTTTTTGCCAGGGGGGGGAGAGACAAATGCAATATGTGTTCCATCAATCGCCCCAATTATGTTGGGGATATGTCCCATTCCATAGAAGTCTGCCTTCACTGTGGCCAAATCTTCCACTTGGGGGAAAACAATGTATCTGCACATATGTTTAATCAGGGCAGACAACACTCTGGTCAGCACTATTGAGAACATTGGCTGTGACATTCCTGCTGCCAAGCGCACTGTCACTTGGAAAGAACCAGTTGCCAAGTAAAGGAGTGCTGATATCACCAGAACAAGAGAGGGGATCCCAGTGGTGTGACGGATAGCAGATTTCAGGTCAGGCACCAATTGAGCACACAGCTCCGTGATTGTGGCCCTGTCAAGTCTGTAGGTGAGGATAATGTGACTGTCCTCCATTGTTGCCAAGTCCACCAGGGGTCTGTACAGTGGGGGATGTCTCCATCTCCTATTCATCCGCAGCGGTTACAATCTATGGGGCAAAAGAGTGATGAGCCAGTCATAATCTGTACATTGTAGCCGCTACAATTCAATGCATGATGGATTTTTTTTATGTATTAGTGGCATATGTCCTGATTGTACAATTGTTATCTGTGATGCAGTAATGATCCATGGTCTCCCCCCCCTTGAAATGGCGTCCGGCTGTCCTGTATGGAGAGACAAGTGGAAGTGAGGTAATTCCACTGACGTTGTGCGCCGTTGCAGGAGATGGTCGGGAACCGCTGTGCAACTCCTCATTGGTTATTATTGGGCCCTATGGGGTACAGTGGCCAATGGTGGTGTACTCCAGCAGTGACAGTATGCACTGCTGTGCACATCACCGTCATTTTCTATCTGTTCACTCACTTGCTACCTGACCTTCAACAGGAGAGGACCTACACTGCATGTGCTGCTGTAACCTGTGTCTGGAACCTACCATGGCTCGTGTGACTGGGGAAAGGGCCCCTGCCTTCTCCTCAGTGGAGTTGGAGTGACTAGTCGATGGGGTCCTACTCAGTACGGACTGCTGTAAGGGCCTCTAGACCAACAAGTGAGTACACTGTGAGCACGATGCATGGGGCATGAATGCATGGAGTAGTGTGTGTGAAGGCATCGTGTAGGGGGGTTGGTGGATGGGCCCTGGACAGCATGAAGCATGTATGCTGGGCTATGGCTGTGCATAGGGGATGGGAGGGCTATGGTGGGCCATGAGTGTAACAGGCAGGATTGTCTAAATAATACCTTTCCCTGTGTATATTTCCTCTGCAGGTCAGGGACCATCAAAGAAGGGATTTTGGCATGCCATCGCCAATGACGTGCAGACCCTAGGGGTCTACGGCAGGCGGAGCACCCACTGTCGGAAATGTTGAAAGGACCTGAGATGCTGGGCACTGAAGATGGAGGAGGCCCAGCTGGGGATGGCCTTCCAACGAGGAAGGGTTGCCCGTTGAACCCTGACCCCCCCTGATGGCCTGCATACTGGCGGTGGCCTATCTGGAGTTGGCTGGGCGTTTCGGGGCATCACAGCAGCAACAAGGGGGTGAGTACAGTGCCCATCGTTACTACTTACACCTGGTGGGGTGGTATCTGGGTGGGGGAAGTGTGCCTGTGGGTGCCCCTAGGCCAGGGTTATCATTGCAGTGTAGGTCCAATGTTGGGCAGGGTTCTGATGTGATATTTCTCCATCTAGCTAGTAGGCATCCACTACTGGGCAGGGGTGTGTGGGTCCCAGGTTTGCTGCAGTGTGCTGTATGTGTCCCTCCCCATGCCCTGGTGACTAGCATTGTTACTGGTAGTGCATTCCATAGTGCACAGGGCAGTTGCCTGTGTGTGAGGGTGCATGAACACCAACTGTTGTGTTGGTGCAGCCATTGACCAAGTGTATCCTTTGTCTCTCCCCCCCATTTTGCTTTGTCATCCTGTCCTTATGTGCATTAGCATCATCTGGCGGAGGAGCAGATGCACCGGCGACGGAGGGAGTTGCATCCCACAGGACGGCGACGCTGAGGGCACCAGTGTGATGGAGGGCGAGGGGAGCACCACTCCGAAGACTGGGGGGGACAGTTCGGACACAGATACCTCCTCCGATGGAAGCTCCCTTGTGGTGGTGGACACCTCTGTGCCCACCCCAGCCACTGGTACAGCCGCCACACCCCCGTATCAGCACCGCTCTCCCAGCAGCCCCTCATCGAGTTTCCTGTGCCTGCTCACCCAGGAGGGTGGGCATCTCCTTCACTCCGGGCACCTCAGGCCCTGCCCCAGTGAGCCCTGCTGACCTGAGTGAGGAGGCTATTGACCTCCTGCAATCCATCTATGTTGGGCAGTCTACCATTGTGAATGCCATCCAGGGGCTGGCAAACCAAATGCAACAGTCCAATGCATTTCTGGAGGGCATTCACACTGGCTTGGCGGCCCAACAGAGATCTATCCAGGCTCTGGCCTCCTCTCTGATGGCAGCCATTGTCCCTGTTTCCACCCTCCCCCTCCAACCGCCTCTATCCAATCTCATTCCCCTCAACCCCAACCTATCCCAAACACACAGGCAGACGAGCATGCACACAAGATAACACACAAGAGTGGCACAGGCAAACACAGGCACCACACATCATCCCACAGGCACTCTCACAAACACCATCCAGATGCCAACATACCAACATCCACTGCCTCCACTGTGGCCCCCTCCTCCTCCTCCTACACCTCCCTCCCAGTTGAGTCGACACTCACACCTGCATGCACTACATCCTCATTCACTACCTCCATCACCAGCACACCTATCAGAAAACACACCTCACTGGCAGTCACCACAACAGCCATGCACACGTCCCCTGTGTCCTCTCCCACTGTGTCTGTGCCCCCTCCACCCAAAGTACACAAACGCAAGCACTCAGACACCCAACAGCCACCGACCTCACAACAGCATCCAGCCCATGCACCTGCATACAAACACAGCAGACAGACACCTCCTACAACCACTCCATCTTCCTCCACTTCCAAACCTTCTCCCTCTTCCCGCCCAAATGTCCCCAAGCTGCTTTTCTTTTCTACCATTGACCTCTTTCCTACCTCTCCACCCCCCCCATCCTTCACGTCTGGCCAGGGTGTATAAAACCCAGGCAAGCACCTCAGCCACCCAGTCCACTGGCCCAGTAGTGTCCCTAGCAACTCGTGGTGGGAAGGGATCCCGGCCCCAGACAGCCACACAGAAAGAGTGCCTGCCCCAAGTGCTGCTAGGAAGGTCAAGGCGCCACCCCCAGCTGTTGCCGTGAAGGTAAAGGTGCCACCCCCAGCTGCTACGGTGAATGTAAAGGTACAACCCCCAGCTGCTGCCAAGAGGAGCAAGCAGCCATCCACAGCTACTGCCAAAAGGAGCAAGGAGCCATCCCCACCTGCTGCCAACAGGAGCAAGGAGCCATCACCAGCTGCTGCCAGGAAGGGCAAGGGGCCTGCACCTGCAGGCAGAAAGGACAAGGGGCCTGGTGCTGGGACTCATTCAGAGCTCCCACCACAAACCATGGTGGTGCAGCCATCCGAGGCTGCAGAAGATGGGCAGGAGCTTCCCCCCACAACCACCACCACCACCAGCAACAACAGCACCACCACCACCAGCAGTGGGCAGCCATCAAAAGCTGCAGGGGATGGGCAGGAGCTTCCCCCCACAACCACCACCAGCAGCAGCAGCAGCACCAGCACCACCACCAGCGGTGGGCAGCCGTCCAAGGCTCCAGGGGATGGGCAGGAGCTTCCCCCACAACCACCACCACCAGCAGCAGCACCAGCAGGAAGCCGTCCGAGGCTGCAGGGGCTGGACAGGAGCTTCCCCCCACCACCAGCGGCAACATCAACATCACCACCACTGAACAGCCATCACCGCCTGCAGACAGTGTGTAGTCCTGCGTTCATGGGCTGTTGTGTGGGCTGCCCCTGCAAATCCTGTGGGATTGACACCCAGCTGGGAGACTGTGACCTTGCACTCCCGAAGACCTGCATCACAGGGCACGATGCCCCCTCCAGAACCAGTGGAGAAGCCATCCACTCACCCCATCCTCTCCAGGATGAAGATCACAGGGCACGATGCCCCCTCCAGAACCAGTGGAGAAGCCATCCACCGGAGAGACTGTGGGCTTGCACTTCCCAGGGCCAAGCACAGGGCATATTGCCCCCTCCAGGGCCAGTGGGCAAGTCACCCACTTGAGAGACTGTGGCCTTGCACTCCCCAGGACCAAGCACAGGGTATGTTGCCCCCTCCAGAGCATGTGGGTAAGTCACCCACTTGAGAGACTGTGGCCTTGCACTCCCCAGGACAGCGCACAGGGCACGTTGTCCCCTGTAGGACCAGTGGTGTTGTTCCATCTGCCGGCTGAGGTGCCCCGTTCCCCATACCCCTGAGGTGCCTGCCTATTTTCGAACTGATGCCACTGCAGTGTTCTCCGTGTTGTTGCAGGAGTCAAGTGGGACATTGGACTTTGATATGCGGCCTTGTGGCCCACGAACATTGAGGATTGGACAGTGTTCTTGATTTGTACATATGTATATACTTTTAGATTGATGCACGTATTACTAATTTATTTATCTTATTACACTCACTTTTATATACATTTGTGCTGTCCTTGCATTTTTCCTGAGGGGTAAGGGGTGTGTATGTTTTATTACTGCATCTAGTTGTTTGTATGGTGTGTGTGTGTGGGGTGTGTGTTGTGCGTGTGTGTGTCACTCTCTTTTTCCTCCCCCCTCCCTTGTGTGCTAGGTGTCTGTACTCACCGTGGTCATCTTCGTCGTAGTTGGTGATCGTGGTGGAGCAGGAGGTAGAACAGCATTGGGAATATCTGCAGGTCAGGCTCCATGGCGATGGGGTTCTTCCCAATAGTCTCCACAGGTGAGTCATTTCGCTTCTGTGCAGTGTTTCCGCCAGGCTTTTGATGTCTTTGGTACCGCCCCAGAAAAGTTGCCGGTTTTAGGGGTCATAATATGGTGGGTGGAACACTGACTTCCGCCTGGCTGTAGGCGGCTACCGCCGTGGTGCCTGTTGTTTCCGCCCTGGCGGTCAGTGTGGTAAAGTGGCTGTCTGTCTGATCTCTTTCCGCCATGGTCATAATTTGGCGGTATTTACCGCCAGCTTGTTGGTGGTATTACTGCCACCTTATCACCAACTGACAGGGTTGCAATGAGGGCCTTAGTTTTAAATGTAAAATTTATCATTGAATAAATTAAATTAAAAAAATAGATATTTTCTTAAGTTGGAATTAAACAGTTCCAACCTGAAGTAAATATACATATTTTTATGATGTATTTATGTGTATGAAAAGTGATGTATAAAATAAATTAACATTACTTTAATTATTTTTGATAATTATTAATGTTATGGCCTGCATTTTGATGACGGCTAATGACATATTTTAAAACAGAACAGTAAATATGCTTTATCATAGAAAATGTATCAACGTAAATAAATAAAAATCATTTATATTGTTTAAATAGTTTAATTTATGTAATCGTTATTATCCTAACCTCTGTAGTTTTTTATTGGTGGGCATATCAGTACCAGTGGATGGCCATGTGTAGTACTAGACTCCAGCTCTGAGCTGTAGGACATTTACAACTGTTTTGGGTCTTTATTGACTGTAGTAACTGTAGACAGGCAGTGTTTTTGTGGGTGGGTGCATGCCCTTCACTAAACCCTCTCTAACCCTATCTTGACCCCTCTTTACTCGTCTCTTATACCCTCTAATATAGTAGTAAGTATTTTCCATTTTCCAGCCTCTCTATCATACCTTCTACATTCACCACTTATAGGTATGTGTATGTTTGCAGGGTTCACTGCAGTTAGGGCAGAGGTCTCTGCACAAAAATATATGAAAAAATAAGTCAGAGACCTCTGCACATAGGTTTGTGAATAACATTTTGTCATATATTAGTAGTTCTGTTGTATTCCTCATAAACATATTGCAAAATGCAGTTTGTGAGTAGGTTCCATGATGTGTGAGCATATGCACCACCTTTGGAATAATATCCAGTGCTTAATCATCTCCCCTGGAGGTGTGACCCCCCAGAATTGATATTTGTGGACAAGCTGGTATTTTTCTTCATCAGACTTTCAATAAAGAGAACAACACCACAGTAATGGAACAGGAAAAGGGGAAATAAAGTCAGAAAAATGGTGACAAAAGTTAGAAAGCAGGTATGAACAATAATTTGCCACAGTGCAATAAAGGAGCAAGGAGTGTCTGGTGATGGATGATATATTTGTAGAATAGTATGAAAACTATAAAGGCTTGGTATTTGGCAACCATGAAATTCACACCACCAGACAAAGACATCTGAGCAAAACTTTGAGATTTGAAGAAGTTCGACTCATAGGCACAGTTTAGGCACACTCACAAAGGTTTACATGAACTGTGTGCTTCTTCATAATGTACTAAGCAATATCAGCTAACACGCTTTGTTGCTTGCCATACAACTGAGCATCTTTAAAGGAACCACCATAAAAAAAAGCTTTAATAGTCACATTGTAGCCCTCACTATGAGCAATCTGATTAGTCAATCCATTTAAAGATCATTGAAATATTTCGTATTTAGTTAATAATGTAATCTTTTGAAATAGGTCGCTATTTTGTCATAATATATATATAAATGATTTGTATGTATTTCAGACCCATAGAAACAACAGATTTTTAGATGTAAGCTAAGAAACACTTGAAGTCTATTTGCATGACTTATTACATTTATCGCACAGCTTTGCATTACTATTAGCATGGTGCAGGCATGGCCAGCAACCCAACAAGGCAGTTGCAGTTTAGTAGAGCTCCCGAACCCATGCCAACTTCCCTCTAAATCCATCATCATCCGTTTAAGCCCCTGGTTTTCCTTCACTCCCACGGCTCTGGCTATGGACAGATGGCCCAGGGATACCCTTGAGACGCCAACTGCAGAGACCACATTGGGTGACCGGCCAATTGAGGCTGTGGCTGAAATGTTGTACCGTAACCTGCTTTGGAGCCGACACAAGGCTGCGGTGAGTACTGGAGATGGAACGGGCTGCTGGAGATTGTATCTGGTGGGCCTGCTGAGTTGACCCTATTTGTACACTGTAGAGGGGTGTGGCGCTGTGTTGACCCGACCAGCAATTGGAAAGCCTAACAAGGTGGCACCTCGAGGCAGTGGGGCCCCTCCTGGAGAACTCAGGCCTGTGTGCCCACACACCAGCAGATTAGGAGACTTGTGAGTTACCCCCGCAGGATGTGTGGACAGGAAGGACTTTGTCCACTAGGTGAGAGGTTGGGGGTATGGAGCTAACCAGTGGTGAATGGCTGACTGTCTCTCCATCCCAGCACTGCTGTCCATTGATGGTGGTTTGCTACACTACCTGGACCAGCTGAGACTCTGCTCATGGGTATGGTACGGGCCACCAGCAGAGTGTGGAAAAGAAAGTAGCGAGCATCACTGAAGTAGCAACCATGCTCCAATAGCAAGCGAATTGCCTACAAAAAGACAATACTGCCATTCAGGCACGGTGGAAAATATGGAGGACAGATCCAGACACAACAACCTCCATCTGGTGGGAGTGTCTGAGAGAGCGGAGGAGCCGTGCCTGGACCTTTCTGTCAAAAACTTTATTATGAATGTTCTACACCCCAAAAGTCTCTCCAAATTCTTCTCCATTGAGCAGGCCCACTGGGTGCCCATGACTGCTCCCAGGCCTCATGCACCTCTCCGTACTATCATTGCAATAATATTTAACCACAGAGATATAGACGCCATACATCAGGCGGTGCTGCGCAAATCAGACTTGAAATTTGAAAACACCGTAATCAACCTGTATCCAGACTTCACTCTCAGGGTTCAGTAGCATTGCCAAAGCTTCCTAGAAGTCAAAAAGGAACTCCAGAATAAGAGCATTAAATACATTATGCTCTTCCCAGCCAGGCTGTGAGTGATTGCTGAGAGAAAAATATGGCACTTAGAATCCCCAGAAGTGGCCTGGGAGTGGCTTGAGGGCTGGCATCTGGACTCTGGCAGCAAAAGGAGAGGTGTCCCTAGCCAACATGGAGGGACTCAGATGAAGGGACAGCCAATGATCAGTTGGCGCGGTATGTGGTAGGCACAAGCAAAACGAATAAGCAGACCGATCAGCCCTCGCAGGTGGCCTAATCTTAATGTACAATGTCTGGCTTGGAAATTTGCCTATGCAATATGACCGGAACTATGGTCTGGAACTGTATGCTGTTACAATTTGAGACACTCATAAAGGGGGCAGGGGCAAACATTTTGGATCCGTATTGGAGAGAGGTGGGTATGAGGGGTCTAGCTGGTAAGTTTTCACACCCAGTTATAAATTAACTATAATGTTTTGGGGGCTGACAGGTTGCTTGATAGTTGGGGATGGGTGGGTAGTTTGGAACCTGCCAGGCAGGGTAGCAGGGAGAGAGGGATGTGTTAGTGACAAATTGGGTTAAATTTTGAGTTACCGATCACTGACAGCAGACTGGTTAGTGGTGACTCCTTGGGCCCATTCATCATTTTGAGCAACCCAGCGTACATGGTAAAACTATGTTTTAAAATGCTTTCATGGAATGTAAACAGTTTGAGTGATAAATCAAGTGAGGGGTGGTACTCCAATATATTAAACGACAACGCTTAGATATAGTTCTATTACAGGAGACTCATCTCCTGGGCAACTCATGCAAAGCCCTGACAAGAGGGGTCTACACAATGATTGCACATGCAGGGTATACTACTGACTCCAGAGGGGTGGGTAGAGGGATGACATTAGATCTGATCGAGAGGGAATAGCTGAAACATTCACAGACTATTATGAACACCTCTACTCTGCCAAAACACACTGCACTCTCTCTGATATCAAGGCCTGTTTAGCTGACATAAAACTCCCCCAACTCACAGAGCACCATAAGCAACTCCCTGTAGCAGATATACATCCATATAGAATAGGCCAAGGACTGCACGCCCTCAACTCCAGTAAAGCAGTGGACCCAAACTGTTTACCCATCGAGCTCTAGAAGAACGTAGTCAATAACTTAGAAACCCATATGCTGAAAATGTGGTCTGAGGCACAAGATGGAGGCTGCTTCCCGGAGGACCAAAGACAGGCAACAATAGTGGTACTTCACAAGGGAGGAAAGCCCCCGGACAAATGTAGCTCTTACCAGCCCATCTGCCTTCTCAATGTGGAGATAAAACTCCTGGCCAATTGTCTACACGAGGTAATGACATTCCTGGTCAAATCCAACCAATCTGGCTTCATGCTGAATAGAGGGACGTGTCCACAATGCTGTTATCTATGGATGCCTCCATGGCATTCGACACTCTGGAGTGGAATTACAAGTTTGGGGTGCTTGAGAGGATAGGGTTTGGTACAAATTTCATAGGTTAGATGTTTTTTATTGTATAGTGATCCCATGGCTCCCGTTAATGTAAATGGGACAATGTCCTGTAACTTTCTCCTCTGCAGGGGAACATGGCAGGGATTCCCACTCTCCTCAATGATTTTTACCCTGGCTTTGGAACCCCTAGTGATGTGGGTCCAACAGGACCCATTGATACAGGGCATACATTAGGGGGAATACTGGGAAGAGCGTGTTTCTTTATGCACCAATCATATCCTGTTTTATGTCACTAATCCCTCCATGACGATTGACTGGCTGACCAGATTCTCCAGAGTTTTAGGCAGCACTCCGGAAACACTATTAACTTGGACAAGTCCTTTATGTATTTGATAATAGGCCCTATGCCTGCCTTGCCCAGTGGCATTAAAAAGTCTATATCCAATGAGAGCTTCAAGTATCTGGGGATTCATGTCACAATGGACCCCCATCTCTTCTACCAATACAATCTAGTCCCTATATTGGACCACTTTGCAGCGGAAGTACAAAACCTGAAGGGATTGCAACTCTCCCTATTGGGCAGAGCGGCAATGTTTAAGATGATGACGCTGCCTCAGATGCTGTATGCCCTCCAAAACACTCTATGCCATATACAGTGTGAAGTTTTCCATAAGGCGGAGTCTTTACTCCGCCTGCTGCTGTGGAACACAAGCCCACCCCCATAGCTCTCCAAAAACTCACGCATGGAGTATATGATAGGGAACTGGTCTCCCTGATATTAGAGAGTATTACTGGGCCACATATCTGGTGTTGTTGCTGCCTGTCATGACTGGCCATTCAGATTGGAGAGGATTTCATTAGGAAGCGCAAGCTACCAAGAGGTACTCTATAAATCAACCACTTCTCTTATGCTTCAACCTCAGACCCTAATGGTGCTGCATGTGTGGAGGGTGGCGACGGCCCTTTTGGGATGGAAAGAAATACCAACAGAGATGACACCCCTGTGGTCCAGTGACATTCTGAGAGATGTGTGGAATCTACAAGGGTTTACAAAGAGGAACATTAAAGGAATATCTACATAGGGAGATGTTTGGAAAGGGGAGTCTATGCTTAGCCTAGCTGATATGAAAGCCCAATATGACTTGGCACCCATGGAGTCTTTCATATATATCCAGCTCTGTCATGCATTGCTGACACATATTCCCAGACATAATCTGATTGCAGGTTATTCCTCACCCTTGGAGACTGGGTTCTCACAGAACCTTTTCCAAAAAAGGCCATCTCGCTCATATATAAGAGACTTGTCAATATCTCGTCTGAATCCCTTACCACTTTGAGGTCTTAATGGGAGGCTGATGTTGGAGACTTTGATGAGGGCGAATGGGAAGAGGTTACTAGGGCCTTCAGGGAGGTGGCTATTAAAGCGGTGTTTCATCTTATTCAACTACATATCTTACACCTCTCATGGTACTCCCGTACCACTATCCGTGCCATGGGCCGCAGCCCAACAGACTGCTTCCTCAGTTTGTGAGGAGATGGGCATATTCTTCCATATCCTATGGGCCTGCTCGTTGATAATGCTGTACCAGGTTGACACTACAGAAACTAACTGGGGAGGTCTTGAGAGTGAAGGTACCGGATTCAGCCAAAACATGCCTTCTGCACATCTAGGGAGATGACCCACCACTGAGATATAACAAACTGTGGTTATCATTAGGTCAGTCAGTGGCAAAAAAGAAATATAACGCGTATGTGGGGCTTACGAGATGCACAAACTGTGACGGGTGGAAACAAGACACGGACTGATGTATGCTGACTGAAAAACCTATATACCTGGGTAGATGGTGCCTGCAAAAATAAGAGAAAATTTGGTCACTGTGGTGAATTCCGTCGAGGGTACCCAAAGTCCATAACATGGACACTCATTGAACTTGTTCGGGGATTGTTTTTGGATCCGTCACAGTGTTACCCGTTGGATCTTGAATATGACACGATAGCTACATTGATGTATTTCCCCCTTGGGAACACAAGATTATGCTGCACTGTCCTTTTACATGTTGTATTTCTTTAAATTAAATAAAAAGATTAATTAAAAAAATATTAGAATTCAGGACACTATTATCTATACTACTTCAGGGTCCAATGGACACCTGCACCCGCCTTTTGCATCCGTAGGGTTCTGTGGTATCATGAAAGAGAAAGCAGATGCTTGTGTGGCTCCCTGTTTCCTAGAGATCATGCCAGCACTAATTGTTTGTCTGCACGTACCCAACCAGCCAATGCGGGTGCGGAGGGAAAGAGGCAGTCGTAAAATGCACCAACTGCATTCCATAGGAGACGGTTCCAGCCCCTCCCCCCATCCCCCCCCCCTCCTTGCCAAGCTTATCCATGAAGGTGGACTCATCACTTACTCATCTCCCTGAAAAGGGGAAATTTGTCCCTTTAAAAATGAGGCTGGTTGGTCGCGTCAGTGAACAATGCACCGCTGGCTTTGTACAGTCAGTCCGTCGTTCACTAGTGCAGTTCTCGCAGTGCAGGCACGAGTTTGCTCTCCCAATGGGGACAGTGCATGGACTGGCAATGGGGCACACTGATGAAACATGCGCACTCCTTTAAAGGTGCATCGCTGCAAAGAATGGGACAGTACACCTTATTTGTAAAATGATCTGAGGTATTGCCTGGTGGTAATAGCCGACACATACACGGATGAGCACAATTAAATATCAGCTCCTGAGAGGTGCTAGTAAAATAAAACGTGCGAATCCGTTGGTGCTGCTATGTGCCTACTCTTTACACTAGTATAAATAACCATGGTGGTAAATTTTAGATAAAAACATGTAGCGTCACGGATAATCACAAAACTGTCATTTAAATCGATAGTACACTGACATCGCACATAAAATAGGTTTTCAACCTGGTCCTGACTCGTGTTCGGTTTCTTAAGGAACCAACATTTCAACAGAGAGGCCTTAAATTGAATTACTTCCAAACTGAAATGGGCGTTGTTATGAATATGATTGTGCGCCTTGGCATATTTTTCAATCAATAAAGAAGCCTCTTTAAGTGTCATGCATATGGTTGTTAAAACAGCAAATCTCCTATTGCAGCATTTCATTTTATTCTATACTAAAAGAAGTATTGCATTTCAGAGCTGCAAGCATGTTCTCCATGTGACTGATGCCACTTCTGTTTAGCCTTCAGAGGTTAACATCTATTGATTCAGCTCTTACTTTGATTGGATCATACCTACCTCGATGCCTCAGTAAATTGAAACCTTCTGCAGTTCATTGAGGAAAGCTGGGAGCAAACCCGTGATGAAATGTAAACTGACCTCAATTTGTTAGAGGCTATATTGGCAAAATCGTTGTCATCAGCTTGTGCTGTAGCATGTAAGGTATATTCTATGTCATATTGTGTAAAACTCAGTAAAGAAATCCAACCTACTATTTTTGTCCGAATTGTATTTTTAATAAAATAAACCGTGTTGTTCTCCTGTGGCCCAACTAACTCTACCATTGAAAAATCTCAATTTACATTATGTTTCTGTGCAGCATAAGGATGTACAGTAGGGGGCATAATTGCTAAAGTTACACTACTAATCCTCTTTTATTTTTATTACCTATAGCCATTGCATCAGACATGTCATAACAGGTCATAACGGTTTTTATTATACTATTGTAATGTAGAATATGTTTGTAATATATCTTTCACAAAAATCTCTGTTGACAGGCCACATTACAAATCTCTCACACTCCAAAGATCCTTGAAATCCTTGAGGTTTAATTTACAAGAAAGTGGCACATTGAAATTGATGCACCAGTTTTCTTGCACCAGCCCTAGACCCCCTAACAATGCCATGGTAGCGCTGTATTTATGAAACAGCACCCCATGGTGCACGTTTCAACGGATGTTTCAGGAATTCTGATGCATCTGTAGTGCTAAACAGACAGATTGCTAGAGTAGTGTCAAGAAAGATGACGCTACTCCAGCAATGTGAGGGGGCTCTGTTGTAAAAAAGCCCAGTGTCACTTTAATGGCTGCTCTGAGCAGGCGTTAAAAAAAAATGACACTGTGAAGGCGCAGAATGGCGCAGTGAAATTTTGTTAATTTCACAGCGCCAGTTCTGCATGCCTTTTCACGCGCAATGGTACCACTGGGCCTGCTTGTAAATGTAGTTCAGTGTAGGGGACTTCTTGCACCAATGCAGCATCGAAAAAAGTGATGCTGCGGTGGAGCAAGGGGCTTGTAAAAAGGTAATGGGTGCAGATTTAAGAGGGCCTAGAGTCATTCTAATGACATATTAGCATCATTTTCTTTATGCTCATGTGGCGTTAGATGGCCCAAAATGCTGCGCCATATTTACAAAGTGGCGCAATGCATGCATTGTGCCAATTTGGAACCCTTTGAGCTACATTATGCCTGCGTCAGGCATAATGTATGCAAAACGGGCATTCCCCTGTTAGGGGGGCTGAAAAAATGACACAAGAGATTTCTTTGTATCATTTGTTTCAGCACTTTTAACTCCTGTTCTGAGCAGTCATTAAAATGATGCTCCCATTGGTTACAATGGGCCTCTGGGTGCTTTAACAAAATAGTATCAACATTTTTGATGCTAATCCTGCAAAGCGCTGAACTAGCATCAACAATTTTGATTTTAGTTCCCCAACTACCACCATGGTGCACCATATATTATATACGGTGCGCATATGGTGGCGTTAGGGGGGCGCTAAGGGACACAAGAAAAGTGGCGCCGCAGTGTGCACAGCACCACTTTTCTTAAATATGCCCGTAATCTGAAAGTGGCTAAAACTGCTGCCCAATAGTGCATTAAAAAAACTATAGCAAAATGGCAAAGAAAGTAGTGGCAAAGCTCATTAATAAAAAAGGTGGGAATTTGAATAATATGAATGCCCACCTTAAAAATGTAATTTAAATATATTTTTTTTTCATGGAAATAATAACAGACCTAAAGCAAAGGAAAAACAAATTATACTAGATTAGCGTGAAAGCTCATCCTCAAATAACATATTTGCAAACAAATGATGGCCACTTAAAAAAGAAATGGCAATTTACAATTAAAAAAAATATTGAACACTCCAAACGCACTCTGGAAAAAATGATTTCAATACTGCATATTTGTATGCAAAAAAATGATGGGGACGTCATCCGATGAAACTAGAAGTATAAAATAGGCTTCATCACAGGGATACCATGAATGTGAAAGCATTCTTCCAAAAATCTATCAAAACCTTTTGAGATTTTACATTCACACCAGAGTTATCTTTGCACTGAAAAAGAAAAATATAGGTGCACTATTCAGCAAAGTGGGTGTATCCTCTGCCGGGAAAATACATGAGCAAACCTCCTGCATGATGAATATTGCTCAGCATGTCATTATAGGTAAGGACCACCAGTTTAGCCCTGCGAACTGTGATCCATGTGAAACAGTGAATCATAACGTTTTAGCTAGTTGCTTCCTTATGCAATGAGGATCAGGCTGAAGGATGTTGAGCTGCAGTTGATATTTCAGCCCAACCTTCCTCCAGCAGATACGGTCCATGAATTAATTCTGAGTAAAAGAAATGTGGACTCACACTTCTACAAGGAGCAGTTCTGTTCTCATTGGAGTGTGAGATCATGTTTCTGAATTTAGACCAAAGTTAATATGCCCTCCCCTCACAAATGTAAAATAAACGTGATGTTCTCCTACATAAAAAGAGCAAATTGCTGCAGAATAGTTATCCTTGTCCATTGGCCCTTATACTTTATTTTTTTTATTAGATTCCTCATTTCAGTATTAGCAGTTTTGCTCTCTCAACAAAGGTAGTTTCCTCTACAAATTGACTAAAAATGCTGACATGTTCAGACACATTCATTTTTGCGACCACAGCATAGTGACGTTGTTAGACTTTTCATCCTTGGCGTGGTCTCCCTTAGCTTTTTGCCTCTGTTTCCCAGGTTGTTGAAGTGTGCTGGACCCTGATTTTGCGGTTTTTGTTACTCTGGGCACTTTACCACTGCTAAGCAGTGCTAAAGTGCAAGTGCTCCTTTGCAAAATGTGAATGTAATTGACTTATCCATGATTGGCATATTTGATTTACTAGTAAGTCCCTAGTAAAGTGCACTAGAGGTGCCAGGGCCTGTACATCAAATGCTACTAGTGGGCCTACAGCACTGGTTGTGCCACCCACATTAGTAGCTCTGTAATCATGTCTCAGACCTGCCATTACAGTGTCTGTGTGTGCAGTTTTAACTGTAAATTTGACTTGGCAAGTGTACCCTCTTGCCAGGCCTAAACCTTCCCTTTTCTTACATGTCAGGCACCCCTAAGGTAGGCCCTAGGTAGACCCAAGGGCAGGGTGCAATGTTTGGTTAAGGTAGGAGATATAGTAATGTGTTTTATATGTCCTGTCAGTGAAATATTGCTAAATTCATTTTTCACTGTTGCAAGGCTTGTCCCTCTCATGGGGGCTACCTTTAAATCTGATTAAAGTGTAGATTCCCTTTGGGAGCGGATGGACATGTGGAGTTTGGGTGTCCCTGAGCTCACAATTTAAAAATACATCTTTTAGTAAAGTTGATTTTAAGATTGTGTGTTTGAAAATGTCACTTTTAGAAAGTGAGCATTTTCTTGCTTATACCATTTCTGTGACTCTGCCTGTTTGTGGATTCCCTGTCTGGGTTAGTTTGACAGTTGGGCTGGTTGCACCTCACACTAGGCAGTGACACAAAGGGAGCTGGGGTGCAGCCTGCATATTCTGATGAGTCATCTGTGCTAGGAGGGAGGGGAAAGTGGTCACTTACACCTGAAAGGGCGGTTCCTGTCCTCACACAATGCAGTCTCCAACCCCCTGGTGAGTGTCTGGGGCCTGGTCTGGACAAGGCAGGATTTCACATTCAAAAGAGACTTTACTTTGAAGTAGGCCTACTTCAAATGAGAAATTGGGTATAAGAAGGGCACCCAAAACCACAGACTTTAGATCACTTCTGGACATCAAGAGGAACCTCTGCTTGGAGAAGAGCTGAAGAGCTGAGGAAAAGTGCTGCCCTGCCTGTGACTGTGTTTTGTGGAGCTATCCTCCAGTTGCTGCTTCTGCCTGTGCAAGGGGACAAAGACTGGACTTTGTGGTATACTTCTGCTTCAGAAGGACTCTCCAATGGCTTGGACTGAGCTTGCCCTCTGTTCTGAAGTCTCAGGGCCATCAAAGACTTCCCTTACCAGCACCTGGACTCTCTGATGAGACTCCTGCCCTGACACGTGGTGCCCTATCCAGTCCCTGGGTGCTTGAAAGGAAAAGCTGGTGACAATTCAAGAAAATTGACTTCAGACGACTCCGAAGCACCGCCGCTGCTGAATCCGGTGACGCCGCTTGCAACTGACTCCGTGATCTTCACTGGAACACGATGACCTTCGCAGGCCCAACTCTGCTGCAGCCCTGCCGAAGTCCGTGACTCTGTGTAAGTCGCTGCACCACGTCATGACTGACGCCGCTCGAAGTGCGCGGATTCAACATTTCATGCATCGGCTTGTTTTCACTCTTCACCAAGGTACTGTACCTGGGGGTCTGATTGACTCCGTGGCCGGCGCCGTTGATGTCGGATTGTTGGGAACGACTCCGTCACGATGTCGTGTTAACACCTCATCGAAGCATTATGTGTTTCTAAGCGTTATTTTTTTATTTAATCTCTAAAAATTCATAACTTGACTTGTGCATGTCAGATGTTTGTCGTTTTGGTCTTGTTCTGTTTAGATAAATATTCTCTATTTTTCTGAACCTGTGTTGTGTGATTTTGTAGTGTTTTCATTAAGTTACTGTGTGTGTTGGTACAAATACTTTACACCTAGCACTCTGAGTTAAGCCTACTGCTCTGCCAAGCTACCAAGGGGGTAAGCAGGGGTTAGCTGAGGGTTATTCTCTTTTACCCTGACTAGAATGAGGGTCCTTGCTTGAACCTGACTGTCAACTAAAGACCTCATTGATAACAGACGTCTGAAACAAAGGTGCTTTATATAACAGTTGTTAGCAGTCTAAATACAGGAAAAATTATTATATGTCAAGCAGGTACTTTGCAGAAAAGCTGCCTCTGTAACACAGCCCCAGGGTCTGCAAACCCTGCAGAGATATTAGTGGGCTTTTTTTTAGTGTGCCTTAAGGGTGGTCCATTTTTGGGTCCTGCCATCAAAGCCACAGTGTCAGGAGATAATACTATTGCCCATTTACAGCTTTTTTAAAGACTTCTTGACCAATGCAGAGTCCTGTAATGGCAGCCACAATATTTGTTCTCACGTTGAAGCCAGCCAATCATTGATCTTTATGTCTGCAGACTGGCTTTGTGTCTATGAACTCAAAATTGACAATGAGGAAAACAGCTCCAATAAAAATTGTATATTTTTATAGACTACTGGTTCAGATATCTCAGTTTTGTTAACCCTTACAAGGGCACTCAAGTTTTAATTCAACTGTTACTTTTTTTGAAAAACTAGTCAACAGATTTACACTAAATCAAGCAAAAACACTTTTCCCTTTTTGTTACTCATTTGACTGATCTGCACAAAACTATTAGATCTCCAAGGCTAGTGCTTCAGGGAACAGTCCAGAAACTGCTTATATGGAGGACATAGAGAACAGGACAATCAAAACTACAGTTATTCAGAACAAACTCTTCCAGGGTTACATAAGTAACATGCTGCAGTTGCCACTACAAGGCTGGAATTGGTCAAAGGTCCAACAGCATCTATCATGTCTCTTTTGCTTTTGTACTAGTTTGCTCCTGACTTTTGTGCTATATATTTGGTGTTTTGTTCCCTTGTTGATTTCCTTTGCTAGTATCATCCTGACTTTCTTTCTGTGATTTTCCTTTCTACAAGAATGTCCTAGCTTCACTGGTGCTGCAGGATTATGCGCTCCATTCAGTTCTTGGCAAGTTTTGTGGTTTACCTGATGTCTAATCACAGTATAACTCCTCAACAAACCTGTTAAGGTCATATTTGTTATCAGTCATTCTTTACGGAGTGTGACCTCATACTTACTTTCTCATATACATCTGTTGATTGATAAGTTGTGCTTCCCTCCTGTGGTTTGTGGTGGTGTTCTATATTGCCCTGCCCCTGCAAGTCCGGTCCTTAGGTTTGACTCTCTCCCCTACCCTCTTTTTCAATAGAGCTTAGGTTCCCTTCATTTTCCTGGATTCCTTACAGGTAGAAAGAGAACCTTGAAAGGGAGAAGGTGGGATTTTCCTTGCTGACAGTGTATTTGCTAAATCAAAGGGTCATGACAGATTGGCAGACCATATAGTAAGATAATCTAAGAAGGTAAGAGTAACATTTGACTGCAGATGAAAAGGAGACAAGAAACTGACAAGGATTATGTCTCTGTTATGAGTTAGGGGAACATTCAGTAAAAGACTACCATCAACTGTCCAGTTAGGAGGTTTCTGCCAGTGATTGAAACCCTTGGAATGGTACATGTTTACCTTTCCATTCCAATCTTAACCACCAAGAGTCCTTTAACTGTTCTTATCTTAATTGACTGTGAAGCCTCTTGGTATTTCATTAAGTTGACTTTTCACACTATACATTATTTGTCAAAACAGGCCAAAATATCTGATGAGCCATTTGTGGGGATTGATTGTAAGGGATGAAATCTGGCAGTGATCATACTGGCAGATGGTGGTAAGCTGGAGCTGCTACCACCAGCACAGCCACGCCAGTGGAACACGCCCCTTTCCATTCCATGCCGGAAGACCTCCTCGACAAAGGTAAGTCGGGCTTCCGACAGGGGAGGTGGGTGGGAGGGTGAGGGGTGTTGTGTGTGTTTGTCTGAGTGCGTGCATAAATGTGTGAGTGTTGTGTTGTTTACGTGGCTGAGTGCATGTGAGTGAATGTGTTTAAGAATGGTGAAGTGAGTGCATGACTGCATGTCAGTGTGATTGTCTGAATGAATGTGTGCGAGCAAGTCTGTAAGTATCCGTGTATGAATGCGTGTATGCCAGTGTGAGTGATTGGGTGTATGCGTGGTGCGTGTCTGTGGGAGTGTGCGTGTATGGAGGGTGAGGGGGAGTGTGAGGATTGGAGGGGTGGGAGCAATTTGGATGAGGGGGGTAAGGGGCATCAGGTGAGTGTTGGGGGGTGGAGGAGCCACCTACCATTGACAGGGAAGGAATTCGCTGTCAACGGTAGGGCCTACTGCCATGGTTTTTATGGCATTGCTAATGCCACAAAAACCATGGTGGTAGACAGGCTCATAATGCCGCTGGCGGTTCTATGCCATCCACCCAACTGGAGATTGACATCTCCAGCCCAGCAGCTGATACCGCCATGGCGGTAGGAGTGGAGAAGTGGCGGGTTGGCTGCAGCCAACCTGCCATTCTCATAATGTAGGGGTATGTACCGCCTGCCTGTTGGTGGTACTATCACCACATTTACACTCACCGCCAGGGTCATAATGACCCCCATAGTCACCTCCACTGTGTTGGTGATGATGTGTGTTTACCCATCAAATGCAATCTGAAATTAGGCTGGGTGTAGCATTGTACATCTGATGTCTATAGGAAGAAGATTTTGCTTCACCTCTGTGACCTTGTGCATGACCACCTGTACCACCAAGGTAAAATCCAGGAACTTTGATAAGGTAGAGCCCTGACATGTCAATACCGTCTTTTCATTCACCAGACATAAGGTGGTATCATTGTCTCTAAAGTTGAGAAGCCTGGTGATAATCTGCTTGGAAGGTACATTTTGGGGCAGTCTAGGACCAAGAGAGCAGTTTGAAAGTTCCACCAAAAATGTCTCAGAGAAGTTCAATGTATGTAATAATTTTGACAGACAAAAATGTCTGGTTGCTGTATGTGGTTGAATTCAGCCATTAAGATAATCCTAACCTTTTACAGCATGATCACACCAAAAAGTCCTCAGTTTTAGCCATAATGGTATTGACCAGTTTTTCCATTATTTGCCAGTCTGTCTATGTTTGAAGGGTGAGGAGGGCAGAGCACAGGTTTCAGGATGGCTGGTGTAAGTTCAGGCAGTGGTTGATGTATGCTGGTTCTAGGTTACAGAGAGCTTGGTAGGTGTGTATCAGTAGTTTGAATTGGCATCTTTTCTCAACTGGAAGCCAATAGAGGTTTCTCAGATGTCTGGTGATGTGGGTCTTTTTGGACAGGTTGAGGATCAGTCTGGCTGCTGTGTTTTGGACCATCTGGAAACTTGAGCTTGATGGTCGTTCCTGCATACATTGTGTTGCTGTAGTCCAGATGGCTGGTGATGAGGGCTTGAGTGTCTGTTTTTCTGGCTCTCATGGGGAGATATATGAAAATTCTTATGAGCGTATGGATGCCGGCCAAGGAGACTATATTGATCAGTCACTTCATGTTGAGTTTGTTGTCCAGGATGATGCTGAGATTTCGAGCATGGCCTTTTGGTGTGGGGGTGGTTCCAAGTTCAGTGGGCCACAAGGTGTTGTTCCAAATATAGTGAGTGTCTGTGCTGAGCTTCAGGCAGTTGTCCTGGGTGTCATCAGCGTAGAATATGATGTTGATGTTGTGCATTCTGACGAGGTCTCCAAGGGTGTCATGTAGATGTTGAAGACAGGGCGCTGAGTGATGGGCCTCGGGGACACCACAGATGGTTTTTTTTGGTGGCGAGTTGAAGGGAGGGAGATGGCTTCTCTGTGTGCCTCCCATGAGGAATGATCCATCTGAGTGCGTATTCTCTGATTCTGATCTGGTGCAGTCTCTCAATGAGTGTGTTGTGCAAGACAATATTGAATGATGCGGAGAGGTCAAGGAGGATCAGGGCAGCTGATTCTCCATTATCAAGTATGGTGTGGATGTCATCTGTGGTGGCAATCAGGGTGGCCCCTGTGCTGTTGTTGGATTCCTGATTCATAGGGATCAAGCAGGTTTTTTCTCTGCAGGTGCTCTGTGAGATGATGGTTGATGGCCTTCTCCAAGACTTTTACTGAGAATGGGAGCAGCGAGAGGGGATGGTAGTTCAGGAGGTCACTGGGGTCTGCAGGAGGTTCCTTGAGAAGAGGTCCGATATCTGTGAGTTTCTATGCATCAGGAAAGGTGACTGTGGTGATGGATGCATTGAGGATGGTGGTGAGCTGGTGGCTGATCTATTGCTTCCTCGGTTGAATAGTTGGTGGGGGCATGCATCAGTGGGTGCTCCGGAATGGATGGAGATCATTAAGACTCTGGTGTGTGGTGCAGTGAGCTGTTCCCATGCAGTGAGATGTTGATAGGGAGGGCATTCCATGGGTGTGAGGAGGTTGAGGAGGCCAGTGGGCTGGGGTTTAAAGTTCCAGTAGGTTCTGGATATCTTGTTGTGGAAGTGATTGGCTAGAGAGTCACATAGATCCTGTGAGGGTGGGATCATGTCCTCAGTGGCTCTAATGCAGAGAACTCTCTGAAAATGATGAAGAGTTCCTTGGTATGGTTGGCCCTAGCCTCAATGCGATGAGCAAGCATACCTTTTTAACATTTTTGTTAGTGGTATTTGCTGAGGGCTGACTTGAATGTGGTTCTGTCTGTATCATCTCTCCTGGCACACCATTTTCTTTCTACTTGTTTACAGCTGCATTTCATTTTGCTGAGTTCTGTAGTGTACCATGTGGCTTGTTTGGTGGATCTGTGAATTTTGGCTGGTTTGTTGGGAGCTACTTGGTCGGTGGCGTTGGTGATCCAGGTGTTGAAGTTCTCAACTGCATGATTCAAGTTGGTTGTGACACCGGGCTGGGTGCTGTTGAGGGTGTCAGTCCATTGTTTCTGTGTCACTTTGCTCCAGCTGTTGAATGAGATGTTGGGGGGTTTGGGGTGGAGCAGGGTGTTGCTGCATAGATGAAGTGGACGATGGAGTGGTTGGCACAGGTGAGTTCCGTGGTGTGGCTGTAATTGATTTTGTTGCTGGATTTGAAGATAGGGTCCAGTGTGTGTCCTGCTGTGCTTTGGAGGCAGTCTGTGACTTACTGAGTGAGACCGATGTTGTCCATTCGTTCCAAGAGGTTGGCAGAGTTTATGTCTGTAGGTTCATCCAGGTGGAAATTGAGGTCTTCAAGGAAGATGCAGTGCTTGGATTCAATGGTGAGTGGGGCAATGAAATCTTCGATTATGTCACAGAAGCCATTTTGGGGTCCTGGGAGTCTGTATGCAAGGGTGCCTTTTTTGGTTGTATTGTCATCGGTGTGGAGTTGGAAATTCAGGTGTGCCATGGTAGGCAAAGGTTAGTGGTGGTACAGCGAATTGGTTCTTTGTGGATGATGGCAATTCCCCCTCCATGTTTGATGGTGTGGTCTCTGTGTTTCATCTTGTATCTGCTGGGCGTCACAGTGGCAATGTCAGGGCCGAGGAGGGGTTAAGGCATGTCTCTGTAATGAAGGTTGAGCCAGGGTTGAGGGTGGAGATGGTGTCCCACACTTCAGATGAACTGACATCGGCAGCATGTGAAAGGTCTGGCTGTGTGGTGAGGAGATGCAGTGCAGCAGCTGTTGTGAAATTTGGGGTCCAGTGCACAGAGGTCAGCGATGGAGTACCTGTGGGTGTACAGAGGGTGTCCAGGATTCCTGGTTCTGGGCATGGTCCAGGCATGGACGGGTGCAGAAATGCTTGCCTTTGGCACACCTTTGGTGCACAGGTGGTGCACCCGCTGCATACAGCCATGCTGCAGCCCCCACTAAGTAGGTCCTGGGAGGGGCATTGAGGAGGCGGGCAGTGGGAGGTGGAAGGGAGGTGAAAAATGGCCGGAAGAGTACAGGGCCGGTGACAGGGATGGCTAAATTCTATGCAGAAAAAAAGGGATGACTGACAGCAATAATACAGAAACAAATAATCAAAAACAAATAATGCAGCAGTAATACAATGGTATAGTAAAAAGTAATGCAGCAAAGAAAGTAAATACAACAAAAGTAATGCACTGTGGGTGCCAAGATATCGCACCCCCAAATTGGGTTTTAGGGGGGAGGGTCCAGAGGAGGGTCCAGGGGAGGGCACTGGACGGTGGGGCCTTGACACTGGGTGGCGAGCAAGGGGAGAAAAATTAAAAATTGGGTACACAAACGTCCTCAGGTATGTTGTAGGGAGCCTAGCTAAGGGTCTGTTAGTTTATTTATGTCCCAGTCTTTTTCCTGTTTACATTTTTGTAAATAATGGCTAGCAACAAAAGGGTCATGATGAAATTTCTTTCATGGAATATTAATGGCTTACTGGTTATAGGGAGGAGGAGAAATTTTTTTGAGTTTCTAAAAGGGATAGAGGAGGAGGTGGTCATTTTACAGGAGACTCATCTATTACAATCTGAGTGGAGTAACTGTCTTAATCGCCTGAACTGGGTGGGTTTCAACATGTGTACAAATCAGTCATGTGCTGCAAAAGGGGTGGCGATTCTCATCAGTAAAGGTAAAAGTGGTAAATATTATAAGAGATCCTAAGGGTAGGTGATTGATTGTGGAGGCGGGCCTGAATGGCGTCGGGCTCACGACAGTTGGATATTATGGGCCTAATGTGGATGATCCTGCACCTTCCCAGGAATTGTACAGTCACCTATTGGTTGCAAAACATTCAATCATAATAGGCGGGAATTTTAATGTTTTACTGGTCCCAAGGTTAGACAAGTCCACCTCAAGACCGAGGGCGAGCTCTTCCAAAACTCGCTCTTGTATAAAACAAGCAATGGCAGACCTGGGCTTGTGTGATATCTGGCATCAGAAAGGTGGGGAAGGTCTAAGCTTTATGTTTAGTAACAAAAAGTATGACCATCGCTCTCAGATCGATTTTTTTTTGTACGGAATAAGTTAAGGGATGCAGTGAGTTACATTGGCCAGGCCCCGGCTCACCTATCCGATCATTCTGCAGTATAATTGCATGTCTCCCTTAACAGCCAACCACCCACCCTAAGGTGGACAGCTAATCAAGCTCTTTTTTTGGACGAGCTGTTGGTCGATGGTCTGAGGAGGGACACTAGAGATTTTTTTTAGATTAATCATGGTTCAACCACTTTGCAGACCTTATGGGATGCCTATAAATCATTTATTAGAAGGAGGATTGTCAGTCTAGCTACCTTTAAACATAGAGAGGAAAAGAACCAGCTAAAGCAACTTGAATCCCAGATAGCCTTTCTGCAGGAGGCAGCTTTTAATATCCTCCCAGGTGAGGAAAGTCAGCTAGTCACCTTGGAGGCCCAATTGGACACCGCTAGAACAGATCTTCATCTATTTCTCGAGAGGAAAAATAGAAGGAGTTGGGACTGCAGTCAGTATGCACACTATGAGTATGGGGAAGGCTGCGGCAGGCTTTTAGCCTGGAAAACTAAGTCAGATAGATCCAAAAATTACATTGCTTGCATTAAGTCAGAGTTCACCGGAGCCTTAAGCACAGCCGCATCCGAGATAGAGGAGGCCTTCGTAGCGTTCTTTCAGGATCTCTACACCAATGACCTGCCTTTGTCGGATAAAGCCGGCAGGGGATACCTGGAGGGGGTTCATCTTCCCCAGTTAACGGAAGTGGAGCAGTTACAACTGGTGAGGAAGGTAGACCTGAGGGAGGTAAAGGCAGCAATACATTATTTAAAGAAGGGGAAGGCCTCAGGCCCGGATGGTCTGCCCAACGAATTATATTGTGCACTATGCGATGAGTTGGTGCCAATTCTAGTGGATATGTTTAATCTGCTTTTACTGGAAGGTGCTGCTATGCCGAGGTCATGGGATGAGGCTTTGATAAGCCTTCTTTTAAAGCCCGGGAAAGACCTGGCAAGATGCAGTTCATATAGGCCGATATCCTTGTTGAATTCAGACTATAAACTTTATACTCATGTTTTATCTATAAGACTCCAGGAGTCGATTAGTAGGTTGATTCATGAGGATCAGAAGGGCTTTATCAGGGGCAGACATCTGCATGAGATAACTCATGATATATTAGGTGCAGTAGACCTGGCGACTTTGGGTAAAGTCCCTTTGTTGGTTCTCACCTTCGATGCTGCGAAAGCTTTTGATTGGGTGAATTGGCGTTTTTTACAATTTGTTATGGAGAAATATGACCTGGGTCCAAAGTTCATCAGAGCGATTCAGGCTACATATAACACCCCGGTTGCCAGCATTCTGGTTAACAATAAAATATCCCTGACATTTAAGATCGAGAGAGGGACGCGTCAGGGATGTCCACTGCCCCCCCTTCTTTTTTATTTATATATTGAGCCCTTGGCCGTAACAATTAGGGCCGATAATCAGATTTCCTCCTTCCAATGTCAATGTTGGGAAAAAAAGGTCACCCTATATGCCGAAGATCTTATGATTTACACCGGTGACCTGACTCAGATTTTTCCCAGAATTATACGGCGTATAGAGGATTTCGGTAGGGTGTCGGGTTACTCTGTAAATGCGGAGAAGACCGAGATTTTGTGCTGGAACACCTCTTATAATAGTTCCCTTGTTAAACAACAAATCAGGTATCTGGGTATCCAAGTTACTCCCTGTCTTGAAGAACTAGCTCAGATTAATTTTGATAAGGTCTGTATGGAAACCCGCAGATTGCTTAAAACCTGGGTGGGTATTCCATTGTCTTTGATTGGGAGAACTAATATACTTAAAATGATTATCCTCCCAAAGTTTACTTTTTTATTCAATACTATTCCTTTGGAATTTAGGAAGTCTATACAGGCAGACTTAACCTTGTTTGTGTGGTCATCTTAGGGGGGTCTGGATTGCCTGGCAAAAATTATGTATGAAAAAAGAAGAGGGGGGTATTGCGGCTCCAGATTTTATAAGTACTATTTGGTTTTCATCTGAAAAATGTGCGGGTATTGCCACGCGACAGTTCAGAGTATACAGGTTTTTGGGGTGTTATGACTCAGGAACTGCTAGAGGCCGGTAGGTATTTCCTGTATAAGTTTGGACACCCTAAATACTTTAAAAAGATCTGTTGAAGATCCTTAGAGCTGCTGCCAGATTGTGGTGGCTGGTCTGACAAGTTTTAGGAATTAAGTAATATAGTTCCTTGTCTCCGGTCTGGGACTCACCTGGCACCCCTGAATTTTTTACCGATAAATTTGCGCTCCCATTGAAGGGGGTGGAGCGGTGGGGACAAATTTTGGAACATTCAAGGCTAGTGTCTTGGAGCAGGCTCCAGGAACTAACTAAACACAAGATCTCAAAGTTTAAATATTATCAGTTAGCTAGTTGGGCTGCTGCTCTCCAAGATAAGGGGGGCATGAAGAACGTGTGGGAAGGGAAACTAGCTCAGGTTTTAGTCCATAAAGAAATTGCAGTTTGGTATCAGGCATTACTAGATACCTCAGAGTTAAGCTTTTCCTCAGCTGAGAAGAAATGGAGAGTAGCCCTACCAGCTATTGATGTGGTAAAGTTTTGGGAAACTTCTTGTTCTATGCTTTGGTTGGCCACTAGATCGGCCGCGTTGAAGAAAAACCATCTGTTTACCTTGTACAGGACCTACTGGTCTCCCCAGAAGCTGTCAGTTTTGGGGAAGTCAGAGAGGTACTGTCAACGTTGTGGGGAAACTAATGCAAATCATATCCACATGTTTTGGAGCTGTGCGAGTCTAAGGGGGTTCTGGGTCAGTGTAGAAAGTCTACTTAAACAAATCATAAGTGCAGAGTTAGAGGTAACCTTCTCGTTAGTGATCTTCAGGGTGGCACCTGGCACAACTTGGGACCTAAAACTTGCCAAACCTTATAAGCACTTGATTTTCATACTGATATTATTGGCCAGACGGCAAATTTGTTTTAGGTGGATTTCATCTTTACCTCCATCAGTTGCTGAATGGCTGGCATCCGTGAACTACTTTTGTCGTTTGGAGGGCATTTCCCCGCTTAATAAAAGAGACGAGTGCTGGGCTATATGGGTAAATTTTCTGCAAAGCAGTTGCTTTCCCTTTTCATGTCCAATGATTACTGGCCCCCCTGATTTTAGGAGGTCTACCCCATAAACACGGTTGCTCCACTGGCTCGTATGGCTTGCCAGGCATGGAGAACAGTATGTGACCGGGAGAGGTGAAAATTGTATGTGTCCTCCTGTATTGGAGGGCACAGGTTGATGACCCTCACTCATGAAAGTGGGCTTTATAACGACAAAAAAAAAAAGTAATGCACCGAACAAAGTAAATACAGCAAAAGACAAGTGACACAGTAACAATTAGCACATCAATTACCCCACAAACAGCATGGTTCATAGCGAGGAATGAGGGGAGGATAGTGACAGTGAGTGGGAGAGGTGAAAGCCATCCAGGCGGCAGAGCAATCAGTTGACAGGCATCAGTGGGAGATCCGCAGAGGCTGGGAGGGGGAGCAGGCACAGGGCTTGCTCAGTGGGGTTGTGCTGCAGCCTCCATAAGGTAGGTCCTGGGAGGGTGGAGGGGCACTGGGAAGGTGGGCATCAGGAGCGGATGGCAGGAGAAAGGTGGAAAACAGTGGGAAGATTGCAGGGGCCAGTGACAGGGATGGCTAAATTCTAGACAGAAAATAGAGCAAACTGACAACAATAATACAGAAACAAATAATGCAAGAACAAATAAAGCAGCAGTAATACAATGGTATAGCAAAAGGAATTGCAGCAAAGTAAATACAGCAAAAGTAATGCAGCAAGCAAAGTAAATACAGAAAAAGTCAAGTGACACAGTAACAGTTAGCACAGCAATTACCTTAAGAACAGCATGGGTCATAGCGGGCAATGAGGGGAGGAGAGCAGCAGTGAGCGGGGGGTGAGGGCCATCGAGGTGGCAGAGCAATCAGCTGACAGATGTCAGTGGGAGATCCACAGATGATGTGAGGAGGAGCTGGCACAGGACTATAAGCAATGTCTGTACAGTTAGTAATCATAGACTAGCTCACTAAGACAGTACAGTTTGTAAGTTCCAACAGGCCCTACTTTAGCAACTTTGGGGCTGATTACAACTTTGGCGGAGGGTGTTAATCCATCCCAAATGTGATGGATATCCTGCCCGCCGTATTACGAGTTCCATAGAATATAATGGACTGGTAATATGGCGGGCGGGATATCCGTCACATTTGGGACGGATTAACCCCCTCCGCCAAAGTTATAATCAGGCCCTTTGTTTCCCAAAGAAATTGTCAGGCTGTATAGATTATCAAATAAAACTATGAATTGTGGATTTCTTATCCAGAAGTTACCAACCCCAAGCAGATGAACAATTAGCACAATTCCAATCAGTGTGTTTGATGGATTACAGACTTCTCACATAACAGCACCTTCCACACCTGGTTCTACTGCTCATGAGGCTTCTTTTCTTACATTTGGATCCTGTTTTTCCTTCTTCCTTCAATAAAAGTCCTTCTCTGTGAAATTCATATATTTATAAACTCAACCCTCCAGCATCTGGCCAAAAAGAAGATGTTTTAATTGAGATGTTGCAGTCCAATTATAGCATTCATGGTGTGGGAATACACCCTGATCTCTTTCCAATCAAAAGGCCAATAAGACAGGCTGCAGAAAGTTACGACACTGGAGGATTCACCATGTGATCCATATCTCTTGGGTCAAGAGAGTTACTCTTTCTATTGCAGTAACTACAACTCCTAATTTATGTAGTGGAAACCCTGAATGCACAGAAGTGGAAATCTTAGATTCTGAGTGCAATAGGGAATACCTTCATTATGGCCAATAGCCTGTGAAGGGAATATTGAGTATGTCAACTCCTGGGAGACAGCATCTTTTGTCCATACACTAAGATTAGTAAGAGTACTTCACAAGACATTTTCCTACTCAACCTAATCCAACAGAAGGTAGAATCTTTAAGGATTGGTAGTACTGTTAACTCTTTCTGAGACTAGCACATCAGAAAATACAAGAATCTGTACAGATGGAGGGGACAGAGAATGGGACAATGAAAACTAAAGGGGTATATTATCATTGGACTGCACTAGCCTCTACATAGCTAGTATTGGACAAGGGTCTTTCAAGCTAAATCTAGGACACGCACAAAAAGATTCCTTTGACATGAAGGCAGGTTGTTGACAACAGAAGTTGTCATTACTTGGTTTTATTCTCGTTTGCATCCAGCTTCTTTCAGGCACCTTTGGTTTGTTCCTCCTCTCTGACTTTGATCCCTTGTATTTCCCCTGCTGCAAATACATTCCTGTTTCAGCATTACTGGAAAGTCCAATTCTCTATTCTCTATTTTCCAGGCTTATCTTGGGCTAGTTCTAATGTAACTCCTTGCCGTGCCTGATAAGCTCATTTTTATTAAGAGTGATTCTTTTCAGAGATATCCTTTGCTTAAAACCTCATATTTACTGTCTTATCACCCTCTATTGACACATAGGTTGTGCTTCCCTCCTGTTGTCTTTTACATTGTACAGTATTGTACCATAGTCCTGCGGTTCCAGTCCATGTCATTCACCAACCAAGATGCTGGAGCAAGTGTTTTCTCTCTTTCTTTCCCTCCCCTTTCCCCTTTTCCCCCTAGAGCTTAGGTTGTGGAGTCTTTACAGGGAGTGAGCGAGCCTTCAAAGGGAGAAGTCGTTATTGGCCTTCCTGTCCAGTATGTTGCTAAACCCAGGTGATATGATAGAAACTTGTCATTTCAAATCCAAATCAGCTGAACTGTTTATTGAAAGGTTTCATGTTTATCTAGTGCCACTACAGATATAAAGAAAGCAAAATAAAATCCCTTTTCAATGGACCCTCTGACCTAACCATCACATATATCTGTCCTTGGTGTTTGTTTCAGCTCTGGTAGCTGACATGGCTCACTAGTGTTGGGTGATGCAGGTTACAGCTGGGGAGCCATCCTGATTTAAACTGTCTTATTCTGTTGTCATTCAACAAAATAACCAACTGCATACCAACAGCTGTTTCAACTGTGACATTGTGTGTATGCCCTAATTTCCACCCCGTGTTTGAGCCTGTCCCAGCCTAAATTAAAAGGGGGCAAAATATTCCGTCAAACCAGCAGAGCTGGTGGAATTTTGGAGATTCCACATTACTCTAGGAATGCAGAGTTCAAGACAAATTCCACCAATGAAGTCCTGGTGAATTCTTTTTTTTCACACAAAGCTCCAGGACCATCAGTTGGCAAATGCAAGTGAGATTTGGCATATTGAAAGATTAGAGGTTGCAGTTGCTAGAAGGACATCTAGCAAAATTCTTCTAACAGGGGCAGTCATGACTGTTCACAGTCAGCAGGCTCCTGCTCTAGTATAAAATCTACTTCAGTAACAGCAAAATCAATTTGAGTAGCTGCCCCTCTGGCATGCCTTGTGGTGCAATCTGCACTGAATTTCAGCGCAGAACACACTCCTGGTGCTAAATCACGGGGCCAGCAGCATGACATGCCTATTTTTGCTTGTTGATTGACCTCCCCGGAGTCTCACAGAGTTTTTATGTAACTCCACGAGATTCAGCAGAGTCAGATTTCACAAGTTCCGCAATATACATATAAAGAGTTAATACACCTCAGAGCCTTCCAGGAAGGTTTAATGGTGTTCTGTTAAGCAGGGGCAGAGAACAGGAGTGGAGGGTTCTCAAAGTGCTTTTTCCCCATGCAATGTCAATAGGGAATTTTAGGCAGCATTAGAGCCAAAATAGCTCAACTGTATTACACCACATTTGGCAGCAATCTAGTTATTTACCCAAAACGCTTGTTTTTGTGATTTGGGGCCAGATGTACGAAATTACGGCATTGCGACTCGCAATTTGCGAGTCGCAATGCCCGATGCAGGATGGTGTCCCTGACACCATCTGTGAGTCGCACGGGGGTCGCATAGGCCTTAATATTAATGAGGTGGGTCGCAATTTGCGAGCCCCTTACAAGTCGCAGCACGCACAGGGATGGTGGCCTGCTGGAGACAGCAGACCACCATGTCTGTGACTGCTTTTAAGTAAAGCTGTTTTTTTTTTTTGTAATGCAGCCCGTTTTCCTTAAAGGAAAACGAGATGCATTACAAAATGAAAAATGAAACGTTTCAGTTTCATTTTTTCAGAGCAGGCAGTGGTCCATAGGACCACTGCCTGCTCTGAAAAAATGTTTTCAAGGCCATTCACAAAGGGGAAGGGGTCCCATTGGGACCCCTTCCCTTTTACGAATGGGTTACCACCAGTGTGACACTGGTGGTAACTGCGAATTGCTTTGCGACCGCGTTTGCGGTCACAAAGCAATCCTGCATCGCGCTGCGACTCGCAAATAGGAAGGAGAATACCCCTTCCTATTTGTGACTCGTAAAATGGGAATGGACATTGCAATGTGGGTTTTGCGCCTCGCAAACAGCGATTTTCGCTGTTTGCGAGGCGCAAAAGCCTTGCTACATCTGGCCGTTGGTGTCAACCTGTTCAGTTGTTTTTGAGAAATTAAGCCGTACAGTTTATAGATATATTGACTGGTGATTCTGCAGGACTTCCAGAGGTGTCCTGGAGAGTGTGATTAAAAAAATAAAAACATAACAGATAGCTGAAAAAGTTTTTTCCCGTTGGCCTCTTGCTCCCACAGGACCATGTTAACACATGCTTTTTGTAACTCTCCATGCACCTAAAAGCTTAGAAGATTGCGATTTTAGCAAAGTAAACATTTTGCTGATGTCAATTAAAAAAAGTTTTTGCACTTTAGGATTTTCCTATCCTTATAAAGAAAATCGTAAGTCCTGCAATATTTATGATATATTCTGAGGGCCAGATGTACAACCTTTTGTTTTGCAATTTGCAATTTGCGATTTGTTCCGAATCGAAAAATGGGGGTCACAAAACAAAATGTACAACAGTATTAACCACACTGTTTGTGATTTCCAAAGGGTCACAGGGGTCCTGCCCTATTCATATTCTTGAGGCAGGTTGTAATTTGCGATCCATTTGGGAATGGTCACACTCACAGGGATGTTGGCCTGCTAGGCTGAGCACACCACCATGTCTGTGACTGCTTTTTTGATAAAGCTGATTTTTTTTTTAAATGCAGCCTGTTTTCCATAAAGGAGAATGGGTTGAATTTAAAAAATGAAAATGAAAATTCTTCTTTTCATTTTTTCAGAGTAGACAATGGTCCGTGGGGCCACTGCCTGTTCTGAAAAAAAAAATTTGCTACCGTTCACAAAGGGGAAAGGGTCCCAGGGGGACCCCTCCCAATTTGCGAATGGGTTAGCACTAATTTGAAATAGATTTTAACTATAATTGTTTTGCGATCACATTCACATTCAAGAAACAATCATACATGGACCTCTAAGTCGTAATTAAGAAGGGACGCCCTTGGAATGCGCGTTTCTAATTGTGAGTCACAATCCCTATTTTACGAGTTGGTAACTGGATACCGACTCATAAAGCAGGGATGGCACATTGTACAAGGCCATTTTGCGGTCACATTGATTTTTGCCTTTTACAACAGCAAAATCACATTGTACATCTGGCCAGTGTTTCCTCCAAGGAAATCTTTAATCCCTGGGTATCTTTAGAATCCCCAATATATGGCCGAAAGTACACAGATTTGGCCAGGATATATTTTATACCCCAAACATCTAAAAAGGTCTCAGCACACTGAAAGTAAAAAAGCCTTAGCAGCTAAGTCGTTCATTTAAAAAGATTTGAGACACTGGTGGTATTGAATATGGCTTAAGTGTTCAAGGAATAAACACAAGGCTAGTTAGAACATACAATGTCACTTTGATAAAAATGAAACAAAGAAATATTCCAATAGGAAAGACATGGGGGCACATGTACATACCATTTTTCCTGTCGCAAACGGCCCGTTTTGCAGAATCGGACCGTTTACAACAGGAAAAAAGCCTTTTGGTATGTACAGAGCCTATTTTGCAATTCGGTAATCTATTTACCAAATCGCAAAATAGATTTGTGAGTCACAATTAGGAAGGGGCATTCCCTTCCTAATTGCTAGTCACAGCGCAATGTAGCCTTGTTTTCTGACCGTGAATGAGGTCACAAAACAATCGCAGTTAGCACCAGTTGTAAACTGGTGCTAACCCATTCGCAAGTGGGAACGGGTCCCCACGGGACCCGTTCCACTTTGTGAATGGCAGCTAAAATATTTTTTCAGAGCAGTCAGTGGTCCGTTTTCATTTTTGTTTTTGAAATGCATCTCGTTTTCCTTTAAGGAAAATGGGCTGCATTTAAAAAAACAAAAAACTGCTTTATTTAAAAGCAGTCACAGACATGGTGGTCTGCTGTCTCCAGCATGCCACCATCCCTGTGATGGCGGCCATTCCCAATGGGGTCGCATATTGCAACCTACCACATGAATATTCATGAGGTAGGTCATTTGCGACCCCATTGGGAATCGCAAACAGTGTAAAGTGCACTGTTGTACATCCGGTTTTGCGAGTCACAAAACCGGATCTTTGTACATGTGGCCTGTGGTTCTTTTAATTTTTATTGCATATATGTACATGACACAAATTTCGCATTGTTTCAATTTGATGTCTAAATTGCAAAAAATGGTTACTTAAAGGTATTTTTTTGCGTAAAAGCAACTAAATTAGCTTAGCTACATGAGTTATTATTTCTGAATAACTAGAGAAATCAATTTGGGATGGATTGCAAGTTTTTGTGTTTCAGACTATGTGGTGCATATTAGATAATTTTAAAATACAAACTTCTGATTAAATTGTCTTTATCAAAAAAAATAAAAAATCACTGATATATGCACCCGGAAATACATTTTACATGACTGATAAAATAATATATGATAACTACAGGGCCTGCCCACATACAAATTTTAAGGGGCCTCATTCACAAAATTAATTTTTTTGTGTACGTTTATTTTTTTTTGTGCTATTCACAAACTACGAGTAATAGTAAGTTTACAACTATGGAGACTCTGCAGTCGGAGCACAGAAGTACACATATAAAAAGGTAGGACAGCTCTTTTTTTGAAAGTAATTTTTTTCCTTCAAAGAATCTGTGGTGCTTTAAAAAAAAAAAGACTTTTGTGTTTCGGATTGTACTGGGATGAGCCGGCAGTACTGCCCTAGACTAATGTCGGCTCTCACAGAGGCTCGATGACACTCCTATGATGAGAGTTTAGATACTGAAAATATTAGAATGATCTGCAGAGACATTGTATAACCTTAGGTGCATCAGGCATTGAGTTAGTGCTCTATTGAGATTTTTCTAAATCCAAGACAACCCCTAACCAATAGCTTTTCTTTGAGCATAGTAAACATCTGGTCGGTATGATCATTTTTTTTTTTCATCATGATTTTTTTTTCTTAACCTTTATTCTATTTCTTCCTATTTTTTCTACATTTTCTTCTTCTCCTTTTTCTGTCTCTTTCCGGTACTTTATTTGCTTTGTATCTCATTTTTATGCTTAACTTTCTTTGTGTCCCTTGTTTAGAGTCTGTTTCCCCTTTTGTTCTTCTATCTTAATTTCCTTTTGTTGTTCTTTTTAACTCACCTTTGCTCACTTTGGTGGCAATCGATATTTGTATCTTTGTTAAATGTATCCATTTTTTCTAATCTTTATTGAATCGTTCTCGTAGGACAAGCTCTGAGTCAAAAAACACGATTTATGTCAGAATATATGATCTCAATTAAAATGTAGCTCCTCTAACACACTATGGGCCATATTTATACTTTTTGACGCAAAACTGCGCTAACGCAGTTTTACGTCAAAAGAATTAGCGCCGGCTAACGCCATTCTGAAGCGCCATGCGGGCGCCGTATTTATTCACTGCCGTTAGCCGGTGTTAGCCGCCGGCGCTGCCTGGTGTGCGTGAAAAAAAACGACGTACACCAGGCAGCGCCGGCGTAGGGGGATATGGAGCTTGGGCACCAAAAAATGGGGCAAGTCAGGCTGAGGCAAATTTTTCGCCTCAACCCGATTTGCGCCATTTTTTTCGACTCCCAACCCCCATTGAAATGACTCCTGTCTTAGCAAAGACAGGAGTCATGCCCCCTTGCCCAATGGCCATGCCCAGGGGACTTATGTCCCCTGGGCATGGTCATTGGGCATAGTGGCATGTAGGGGGGCACAAATCAGGCCCCCCTATGCCACAAAAAAATAAAAATAAAAAACTTACCTGAACTTACCTTAATATCCCTGGGATGGGTCCCTCCAGCCTTGGGTGTCCTCCTGGGGTGGGCAAGGGTGGCAGGGGGTGTCCCTGGGGGCTTGGGAGGGCACCTCTGGGCTCCTTCCGAGCCCACAGGTCCATTAACGCCTGCCTTGTCCAGGCACTAAAAAACGGCGCAAAAGCGGCTGAACGTCATTTTTTTTGACCCGCCCACTCCCGGGCGTGAATTTTGCCCGGGAGTGTAAATACGGCGCACATGCCTCGGAGTCAATTTTTTAGACGGGAACGCCTACCTTGCATATCATTAACGCAAAGTAGGTGTCCACGCTAAAAAATGACGCAAACTCCATTCACTTTGGCGCTAGACGCGTCTAACGCCAAAGTATAAATATGGAGTTAGTTTTGCGTCGGAATTGCGTCAAAAAAAACTACGCAATTCCGGCGCAAACAGAGTATAAATATGCCCCTATATATTCCCTGCTAAAGGGAAAGCCTGAATCAAAAAGAGCCTGCATAACTGAATATCTCTTAAACAAAAGATTATGTCCTAGTTCTGCAACTAAGCTTGGTATGAGCATAGAATCTGAGAATTCATAATACACTCAGAAGTAGATGTAGGAAATGTTTTTGATATCTAGTGACACATTTTGAAACTCTCCAGCCATGGTAAAGAATATTAAAAGATTAGAGGGTGTGTAATAGATATATAAGTAGAAGGTGTAAGAGAAGGGTTGCAGAGCAGCATCTATGTGGTTTCCCCCAGAAAATTGAAGGGATTATATTTTGTAAGTAGAAGAAGCATGTCAGGTTTAAGTAGGAGTTATGAGTTAAGTTACGTTCTAATATATATCTGTTTAAATGCCACACACGTAGTGGTACATATTGAGCTTTCTTTACCAATTTTGCACTTCCCATCGATATATAAAGACCACAATTTTTACACATCTACCTTTTTCCAGTACCCTTTTTAAGATTTGTTTTTCACGGTCAACGTATTACATACAGTACTTTACGAGCGTACTGGGGGCTTTTAAGTTTTAGTATGTTGCCTGCTCATGCATAATCATTCCTCAGCACATTCAATTCATTTCAATCTCGTTCCAAGCGTGTTTTCAAGGGAAAATTTGAATGCGTGGAAGGTATTTAAGGTATCTTCGGGGGAATTGTAGTTTAATATAGCAATCATATTTTAACTGCGGTCTCCTAAAGAAACCAGATGCTTAGGCAGTCACATGAGAGCATGGATATGAATACTCCACTTCAATAGGGACTTGCATAAAACGATGTTTGCAGATTGATTTTCGTAATTGCTAGAAATGGGGTTTTTGGTCTGTCCAAGCAAGAACCCTCACTCTAGTCAGGGTAAGTCACACACAATCCAAAATCAGCCTGTGCTCACCCTACAGTAGCTTGGCACGAGCAGTCAGGCTTAACTTAGAAGGCAATGTGTAAAGCATTTGTGCAATAAATCATACAACACCATAGCATAACACCCCAAAAATACACCACACAGTATTTAGAAAAATATATAATATTTATCTGGGTATCTTCAGGTCAAAATGATCGAAGTTGCAATACGAATTTGTAAAGATATCACTGAAAAGTGATATAAAGTGTCTTAAGTCTTTAGAATATTAACAAAGTCTCTTTCAAGCACAAGTACCTGGTTTAGCGTGGAAAAATCTCCTCAGAGGGCCACAAGAGAAGAGGTGCGCAGAAAAAGGGTGTGTGCGTCGATTTCTCCCCAGCACACACGGACTTGCGTCGTTATTTTCCACGCGGGGAGGCCGGCGTCGTTTTCCGGCGCGTGGACTGTCTCTTTCTGTGGATCGCGGGGATTACCAGATGTCCCGGGTCTGTGCGTGGATTTTCCTGCTTGTTCTCCGGCTGCGCGTCGGTCTGCGGGGCTGCGCGTCGAAATTACGATCTCACGGCAGGCGTCGTGTCGATTTCTCCTCCGGATGTCAATCTGCGGGGCTGCGCGTTGAAATTACGATCTCACGCCAGGCGTCGCGTCGATTTCTCCTCTATAGGTCTGGCGGCGTTGTCCTTGCGAGGCCGTGCGTCGGATTTTCGATCGTCCCAAGAGCGTCGCGTCGATCAGCGTCGGTGTGCAGCATTTTTGTATTTCAGGATTTTGTATTACCATTCTGGCCATACTAAATATGACCTTCCTGCTCCTTTCAGATAAGCAGCTGCCACTTCAACAGTGTATGAGGGCAGCCCCAATGTTAGCCTATGAAAGGAGCAGGCCTCACAGTAGTGTAAAAACGAATTTAGGAGTTTCACACTACCAGGACATATAACTACACAGGTACATGTCCTGCCTTTTATCTACACAGCACCCTGCTCTAGGGGTTACCTAGGGCACACATTAGGGATGACTTATGTGTAGTAAAAGGGGAGTTCTAGGCTTGGCAAGTACTTTTAAATGCCAAGTCGAAGTGGCAGTGAAACTGCACACACAGGCCTTGCAATGGCAGGCCTGAGACAGGGTTAAGGGGCTACTGAGGTGGGTGGCACAACCAGTGCTGCAGGCCCACTAGTAGCATTTAATCTACCTGCCCTAGGCACATGTAGTACACTCTACCAGGGACTTACAAGTAAATTAAATAGTCAATCATGGATAAACCAATCAGTAGTACAATTTACCCAGAGAGCATATGCACTTTAGCACTGGTTAGCAGTGGTAAAGTGCCCAGAGGTCAAAAGCCAACAACAACAGGTCAGAAAAAATAGGAGGAAGGAGGCAAAAAGTTTGGGGATGTCCCTGTCAAAAAGCCAGGTCCAACATGACCCCCTACCAGCCTAAAGCCAGGGGAGAACAATCACTATCCTGATGTACTTCCCCGTTTGAGGCGACAGAACAAGGACCCAGGCCCACAACAGCAGGGGCATGCTCCAGTTCTTCGCCTTCCTGACTCCAATTGGATCACTCTGTCCATACTCTCAGGGCCCACTAAGCCAACCCATGGGGAACCTTTTTCCTTACCTGCGGATCCCATCTGTGCAGCACCTAACCTTACTTTGCTCACAGATGTATCCCAGGAGCAGGATAGTACCACCATGACCAACACAGTGGTGTTGCCCACTCTACCCCTGGGGTGTGACACTTGTCCCCTCCCCAGGGATAACTCTGTCCACCCGGACAGCAAGCCACAGTGATTACTGACAGCTGCCAGGGATGAGAGCCAGGCCCCAGGCCTCTCAAAGCTCTCCAACCACTGTGGCTGTGGAGAGTGGGGGGCGGTAGCCCCAGGTGCTGGGCACCCTTTAACCACTCTCCCTTCCACCAGGTCAGGGATGACAGCCTGAACCTGGTCCTCCCCTCTGGGGCTTTGTACCCTCCCTCCTGGAGCGGTACCCCCAGAGTCCAACATGGTCAGGGTGCTTACAAAAGTCACCCTGTACCATTCCTCCACCAGTGCAGGGCTGTTAACCTGCAACTGGCCCTCCAACCTGGGGCCTGTACCTTCAGGTTGGACTAGGGCCCGGGGTGAGGCTTCCCTCCCCCTGCCCTCCCTTCTGGGGTCCAGCACCCTCCAACTAGGAGTGGCCTCCTCAGAAGACAACATGGTAGGGGCACTGTTATCAGTAGCCCCTCCCTCCAGGTCCGGGGGGACACCCTGAACCTGGTCTTCCAGCCCAGGGTCTGTACCCTCAGACTGGATCACTGCCTGGCAAACCAGGACTTCCTGGGAGGCACACCTACCCCCCACCAGGTCAGAGTTTAACCTCTGCACCTGACCATTCAACTCAGAGTCACCACCCTGAAGTTGAACAATTGCCTGGCAAGCCAGGACTTCCTGGAGGGCACACTGACCCTCCACCAGGTCAGAGTTTAACCTCTAAACTTGGCCATTCAACTCAGAGTCACCGCCCTGAAGTTGAACAATTGCCTGGCACGCCAGGACTTCCTGGAGGGCACACTGACCCTCCACCAGGTCAGAGTTTAACCTCTGCACTGGGCCATTCAACTCAGAGTCACCACCCTGAAGTTGAACAATTGCCTGGCGCACCAGGACTTTCTGGGGGGTACACCTACCCCCCACCAGGTCAGAGTTTAACCTCTGAACCTGGTCATCCAACCCAGAGTCAACACCCTGAGGTTGGACAATTGCCTGCCACAGCAGGGCTTCTTGGGAGGCACACCTACCTCCCACCAGGTCAGAGTTTAACCTCGGAACCTGGGTATCCAACCCAGAGTCACCACCCTGAGGTTGAACAATTGCCTGGCATGCCAGGGCTTTCTGGGGGGCACACCTACCCCCCACCAGGTCAGAGTTTAACCTCTGAACCCGGTTATCCAACCCAGAGTCAGCACTCTGAGGTTGAACAATTGCCTGGCACGGCAGGACTTTCTGGGGGGAACACCTACCCCCCACCAGGTCATAGTTTAACCTCTGAGCCTGGTTCCCCAACCCAGGGTCACCACCCTGAGATTGGGCAATTGCCTGGCACGCCAGGACTTTCTGGGGGGCACACCTACCCCCCACCAGGTCAGAGTTTAACCTCTGAACCTGGTCATCCAACCCAGAGTCAACACCCTGAGGTTGGACAATTGCCTGGCACAGCAGGACTTCTTGGGAGGCACATCTACCTCCCACCAGGTCAGAGTTTAACCTCTGAACCTGGGTATCCAACCCAGAGTCACCACCCTGAGGTTGAATCTTTGCATGGCATACCAGGACTTCCTGGGGGGCACTCTCACCCCCCACAAGGGACACACCGTCCCCAAGGGCCACACAAGAGTCTGGTTGTCGCAGGTCTCCCGACCTCTGCCCATCCGGCAGAGTCTGGGTTTCCCCCAAACCAGAAACGGTTTCACCTGGGTCATTCCTGGGGGGCTCTGCTCTCAGAGCTGTCCCCTGACTCTCAAGGTCCTCCACTGGGGTCTGCAACCCCCTCTCAACCCTATGTCTGGACTTCTGCACCCCCTCACTATCAGGGGTACTGCCAGACACCAGAACTGTTGGGATGCTGGCTACAGTCACCCCCCCAAGTTCTTCTGACACTGCGGGGCTTCCCTCAAAAGGTGGCCCTACGGTACAGGCTAGGCTTCCCTCCTGGTGTTCCCTCATGGAACCCTCTAGGACCTGGGACCTACCTGGGACACTACAATCCTTTCCCACCACACTCGGTTGGGAACCACCTAGACCACTCCCTTCAGAAGCACCCCCAAATGCCTCTTCAGACTCTCTAGTACTCACCCAGAAGTCTGCCTCCATTGTAAGTTCCCTGGGGTCAGAGAACTCACACTCCACCTGGTGTTGGCGTAGCTCTGGAATATAAGGACCAGACATATGCTCTCCAGCAATTACATCACTCTGCCCTTCACATGTATTAACCACAGTACCCTTCACCCAACCACCCAGTAACTCAACCTTGGAAAAGCACTCTACTTCACCCTCCTGAGACTGGTGAGACAGTATCTGTCTGTCCCTGACACTCAACCCAAACTCTTCTGGGATGTCTCTACACTCTATATCCAGGACGTCCACCAGGGGGGAACCCTTTTCTCTGTCACTCTCTGCTAGAGTCAGTAAAGTGTCCCTCCCCCCAGTAGGAATATGACTCCCTGTGCCAGTTCCCCAATCCTTCTCAGGGACCCTGTACCCTTGAACCGCCTGGGGTGTGTCAACTCCCTTCTTCAAGTTGGGCACCACATCTCTGGGCTTGTGCCCTTCTTCAGCAGTACTGGATGCAAGATTTTTGCTGCCACCATCTGAACTGGACTCAGCCCTTCCGGCCTCCAGTTTCAGCTCTTTACAGCTCAGCTCTTGAGCTGCAATCTTTTCTTCTTCCAGGGCTAAGAGACTTGCTGCCTCCGCCCTTTCTAGCTGCTCATCTAGCTCTTCTAGACACCGCTCTAGAGCTAGGAGCCATTCATCTCCCACTGGTTCTCTTTCCTCATCTGAGAAGTCTTCCTCCTCATGTGAGCAGTCTTCCTCCTCATGTGAGTAGTCCTCCTCCTCATCTGAGGGGTACTTAGTCATTTGGTTTCTTGCTGCCTCTCTCTCTGCCCATCTTTCCTCCCCCCAGACTATGTAGTGATGGAGCATCTCCGCCTTAGTAGATCTCCTTGCTACAGGAAGGCCCCATTTTCTGCAAAGCTTCCTTAGGTCAGCCTTAGTGAGGTGGTCCGTACGAACAAAGAATGAGTAGGTACACAATCCCATTTTGATAAGATCTTATCAGCAAAAACCAAAATCCAAAGTCCAAAATATCAATAGTATATCCAGGAGGACATCAGAGAACCAAGAGCCAAAAAAGATGAAAAATCAAGTTGACCTTCAACTGTGGGTAGGTAGTAAAATACTTAGCTACTGTATGTCACTGCACAAACACAAGTCCTATCCTCACCGCTGATCACCAATGTTAGAAATGGGGTTTTTGGTTGGCATCAGGTTGCCCTCTGTCCAAGCAAGAACCCTCACTCTAGTCAGGGTAAGTCACACACAATCCAAAATCAGCCTGTGCTCACCCTCCGGTAGCTTGGCACGAGCAGTCAGGCTTAACTTAGAAGGCAATGTGTAAAGCATTTGTGCAATAAATCATACAACACCATAGCATAACACCCTAAAAATACACCACACAGTATTTAGAAAAATATACAATATTTATCTGGGTATCTTCAGGTCAAAATGATCAAAGTTGCAATACAAATTTGTAAATATATCACTGAAAAGTGATATAAAGTGTCTTAAGTCTTTAGAATATTAACAAAGTCTCTTTCAAGCACAAGTACCTGGTTTAGCGTGGAAAAATCTCCTCAGAGGGCCACAAGAGAAGAGGTGCGCGGAAAAAGGGTGTGTGCGTCGAATTCTCCCCAGCTCACACGGACTTGCGTCGTTATTTTCCACGCGGGGAGGCCGGCGTCGTTTTCCGGCACGCGGACTGTCTCTTTCTGTGGATCGCGGGGATTACCAGATGTCCCGGGTCTGTGCGTGGATTTTCCTGCCTGTTCTCCGGCTGCGCGTCGGTCTGCGGGGCTGCGCGTCGAAATTACGATCTCACGGCAGGCGTCGCGTTGATTTCTCCTCCGGATGTCGATCTGCGGGGCTGCGCGTTGAAATTACGATCTCACGGCAGGCGTCGCGTCGATTTCTCCTCTAGAGGTCGGGCGGCGTTGTCCTTGCGAGGCCGTGCGTCGGATTTTCGATCGTCCCAAGAGCGTCGCGTCGATCAGCGTCGGTGTGTGGCGTTTTTCTCGCCGCCGAACAAGCTGTGCGTCGAAATTTTCGGCACACGGAGCGTCCAAGTAAAAGAGAGAAGTCTTTTTGGCCCTGAGACTTCAAGGAACAGGAGGCAAGCTCTATCCAAGCCCTTGGAGAGCACTTTCACAGCCAGACAAGAGTTCAGCCAGGCAGCAGGGCAACAGCAAGGCAGCAGTCCTTTGTAGAAAGCAGACAGGTGAGTCCTTTGAGCAGCCAGGCAGTTCTTCTTGGCAGGATGTAGTTTCTGGTTCAGGTTTCTTCTCCAGCAAGTGTCTGATGAGGTAGGACAGAGGCCCTGTTTTATACTAAATTGTGCCTTTGAAGTGGGGGTGACTTCAAAGAGTCTCTAAGAAATGCACCAAGTTCCCTCTCAGCTCAATCCTGTCTGCCAGAGTCCCAGTAGGGGGTGTGGCAGTCCTTTGTGTGAGGGCAGGCCCTCCACCCTCCCAGCCCAGGAAGACCCATTCAAAATGCAGATGTATGCAAGTGAGGCTGAGTACCCTGTGTTTGGGGTGTGTCTGAGTGAATGCACAAGGAGCTGTCAACTAAACCTAGCCAGACGTGGATTGAAGGGCACAACAAGATTTTAGTGCAAAGAAATGCTCACTTTCTAAAAGTGGCATTTCTAGAATAGTAATATTAAATCCGACTTCACCAGTCAGCAGGATTTTGTATTACCATTCTGGCCATACTAAATATGACCTTCCTGCTCCTTTCAGATCAGCAGCTGCCACTTCAACAGTGTATGAGGGCAGCCCCAATGTTAGCCTATGAAAGGAGCAGGCCTCACAGTAGTGTAAAAACGAATTTAGGAGTTTCACACTACCAGGACATATAACTACACAGGTACATGTCCTGCCTTTTATCTACACAGCACCCTGCTCTAGGGGTTACCTAGGGCACACATTAGGGATTACTTATGTGTAGTAAAAGGGGAGTTCTAGGCTTGGCAAGTACTTTTAAATGCCAAGTCGAAGTGGCAGTGAAACTGCACACACAGGCCTTGCAATGGCAGGCCTGAGACAGGGTTAAGGGGCTACTGAGGTGGGTGGCACAACCAGTGCTGCAGGCCCACTAGTAGCATTTAATCTACCTGCCCTAGGCACATGTAGTGCACTCTACCAGGGACTTACAAGTAAATTAAATAGTCAATCATGGATAAACCAATCAGTAGTACAATTTACCCAGAGAGCATATGCACTTTAGCACTGGTTAGCAGTGGTAAAGTGCCCAGAGGTCAAAAGCCAACAACAACAGGTCAGAAAAAATAGGAGGAAGGAGGCAAAAAGTTTGGGGATGTCCCTGTCAAAAAGCCAGGTCCAACAGTAATGTATGTATGATTTTTGGTTGCATGGTTCACATGACTGAAGAAAGAAATTTGACATCCATATAACATACGCGCATACACACACAGACATTTTCGTGTGGGTTCACACATGAATGCTGCTACAGCCACAGTGTGCAGCGCTTAGAAAGCCGTTATTAGTGATAAAACTATGTGAAGTACCCAGAGGAGTCTGCTATTGCTTCTCGCCTTCCGCTGAGTAGCACTGTACCTCTAACACTGACCTTTCTGTCCATATTCACAGGATTAATACAGGTCGCCAAAGGAACAGAAAATTCTTCGAGCTTTGCTTTCTGTTTTTAATGTTCCTTGCTCCTCCACTAAATTCAAACGAGGGGTTTTCGGAGCTACTTGTTAGTAATAGGGTCAATCTTGTGAATGTCTCAGGTGTCAAAGGTCGCTGATATCACTTCTGAATAACTTGGCATTTTAGTGAATTAAGCTCTTCATGGCAGCTGATTTTGAAATCACTGATTATCATTACATGTAAAACATCCCAAGTTACAAAGACTCAAATATGTTTATGGTCCGAAAAACAGAAGATAACTAAACAGACATTCACACTCATTCCTTTACTTTCAAGTATTATTTCTACACTTTCCCTTTCATTGTCACTTTGTCCTTCCCTGCCTAATGATTTTTTGCCTCTTTCAAGAGAATTACATTCAGCTTTCATGATGAATTCTGTGATAAACTGTTAGACGTGCTTTGTAAAAAAAAAACACGAAGCAGATTGTTTCAAAGTCTATTTTATAAGAAAGACGAGGTGATTGAAAGCCCATGGTTCTTTAGGAGGTTATTTGATTTTAAAGTGGCTTCCTACCTAAAGCATGTTTATTAATCAAACATAAAACATACCAATTGCTATTTTTCATTTGCAATATTAATATGATTGTGATTGAAAGCTGCATATGCTAGCAGGGAACCGCAGTAATCAGGATGTAATTTTGTACATTTTGTAAATATTTTGTTGCATGAAATATTAGCAATTCAAATCGCTAGTGTATTTAGTGAAGTTTAGGCAGTGCTGTGAAGTTACAGTTACAAGAAAAGTGATTAAATTGCTCCTTCCTATATAATGCTGGAATCTTGGTGAATGCAGTTCATTCTACATTGCATTGTTGTTATATAGAAAAGTTACACTTGGGCAATTACACAGAACTCAATAAGCGAAAGTGCCTACTAAATGGGCATATCCTATGCAACTTTTAAAATGCCTCCAAGTACACCTATGCAACAATGTAAGTGTGTTGAGGAGTAGGTCCAAACAAGCACAGAATATGGATTGATTAAATGAACATGAAGAATTCCCACTAAATCAATGAGTAAAAATCAGGTACAAAATTACTTAGTTATGAACAGTAATTTACCACTTCTGAGGATTACATTGGGGTACTTCTGTCCTCTGACCGGATGCAGGGAGTATATCTGGGGCACTTGCGTTGAGGTCTGTTGTATATGCTGATAAACCTTTTGCATGTTATCATTACTTAGAAGCTGGCAGATCCTGATTTGTAAGCCTATTTTGCTAAGGTTACCACTGCTGTTAGAAATGGGGTTTCTGGTTGGCTAGGGTATGCACCTCAGCCAGGCAGAACCTACCCACTCTAGTCAGGGCAAGGGAGTTACACATCCAAGATAACCCCTGCTCACCCCCTTGGCAGCTTGGCACGAGCTGTCAGGCCCATCTCAGATGCAATGAGTAAAGCATTTGCACAACACACACAACATGAGTGATGCAAAATGTACAGCACAAAATAAACACGACACTGAGCTATGTAAAAATAAACGGTATTGCACAAAACATAAGTAGACCAACATTATACATTAGTAATACCCTGCTACCTTAGCAGTTGTCAGAACGTTACACAAGTTACTAATACTCTGCAAGAATAAGCAGAGGTCGCATTAGAACACGTAAGTACTCAGGATTCTGCAATATGAGCAGTAGTCAGGAATTACATTAAGAATGCTATGCACTTTCATGAATAACTCCTAAATACCCATAAAAGGAACATTAGAATACATCTCACAAGTCACATAAATACATATCAGCAAATCATGCCCATAAAAGGAACATTAGCACATATATGTACTGGCAGGAAAAGCAGGTAAAACATATGAATTCCCCTAGGTCCATACTTGGCTCACTGAGCCACTATTTCCCTAAAAAGAACCTGGTTTCCTGATGAAGTGGCACTCTCTGTGCCTGGAAAGAGGAGAATGGGGGGCTCCCGCCGCACCTGTGCGCTCAAGGTGGCCACGCGGTGCTCCTTGGGGAGAGGGGCAGTCAGCACCCTCTCCTCGCAGAAAACAGAACGGGCCCCTCTTGGGACCCGTGACCTTAGTGGGGCCCCCCGTGCCTCTAACAGCCCTCTCCCAGAGGGGGGGCCCAAGATTCAATCAAGAGTTAAATAACTGGGGTGATCGCGACCCTACGGCAGTGGCCGGGTGGAAGGGAATTCCCTTTCCACCCCGTGTCCTGCGTGGTGGGATGCAGTCACCCTCGTCCTCCGTGCGGCTGCCAGAATTGAAGAAGGAAGCAGGGGCCTCCGATGAGTTTTCCCTCCTGCTTCCCAACGCGGCCGCACTCGATGTGGTGCACGTGCCGCTTTTCAGCCCAACCTCGGCTGTTGAGTGGAGCAGGCACCAAGGATTGTGCCTGCAGGTGCCCCGGGGACACGTCAAGAAGCGCGCTTCATCCCAGGGGCACTGTTTGGAGCGCGCTCACTCCTGTCCTCGTTTCTGGGTGCCCCGGGGGCGCCGTGGACAGTGCGACCCCGGCACACTGGAATCTCCCTCAGCTGGGTCGCGGCGGTGATCTTTTAGAAAATGAGGAGCGCTTTTCAAAGCGCTAGGACTATCCTTGTAGCCCGGGTTGCGGCGGTGATCTTTCTTGCACAAAGAGTGCTCAAAGCAGCGTGATGGTCCAAATCTACAGGAAAAATACACTTTTGGAAAAGTACTCGGGGCACCAAAAGAGCGCTCACAAGGCGCTATGCAGCCGAGGCAGCACTCCTCGTGCTGAAGAGAGTTCTCAGAGGTCAGGGGCCACAGCACCCTGCCTCTGGAGACATCAGGGGCAGAAGGGGACGCAGCGCTGGAGAACCCAGCAGCAGGTCAGCACAGCAAAGGGGTTCAAGCAGTGGCAGTTCCTTCTGGTGACCAGGCGGGTCACAGATCAGCACAGCAGCAGCAGTCCAAGGTGGTCCTAGTGAGTCCTTTCAACAGCGTCCTGTCCAGCTCTAGATAAGATTCCTGGGGTCCAAAGTGATGTCAAATGATGTCTAAATTGTGGGGACAATTCCCCGGTACTTATACTAGGTTTTCAGTGTGTTTTACAATGGGGAGGAGAGGGGGTTCCAACCAGTTACAACTGGTTCTGGGAGTACCCTTTCTCTCCTCCAGTATAGGCTCCAAACATCAGTGGGGGGTAAACAACCTTATTGTGTGAGGCCAGGGCACAGCCTTCACAAATGCAGGTGTGCCACGCCTCTCCCTTCTCTCAGGCCAGGAAGGCTTTACAATATGTAGATGCACCTCTGTGACACCTCCACCCTCCCTGTGTTCGGGCTGTCTGAAAAGTATGCACAAAGCCCCAGCTGTCAGTCTGCCGAGACGTTGATTGGAGGCAAGCTGCAAAACACCAAAGTCATAAGCACAGATAAATGCACAATTTCTAGAAGTTGCATTTCTGTGATAGTAATACAAAATACACCTACACCAGTAAGCAGCATTTCTCACCACTATCACAACCATACCAAACATACCTACGCTACCCCTCATAAATCAGACAATACCACTTACACATAAGGCAGGGAATTTCCAATGCAATCCTATCAGAAGGCAGCACTCAGAGCAGTGAAACACCAAGTTTGGCGGTTTGTCACTACCAGGACAGGCTACGAAACATGGCACATGTCCTGCCTTCTACATACATGGCACCCTGCCCAAAGGGCTAGCTAGGGCGTACCTTAGGGGTGACTTATATGTAGTAAAAGGGGAGTTCTGGGCCTGGCAAGTAAATTTAGATGCCAGGTCCCTGTGGCAGAAAACTCTGCACAAAGGCCCTGCACTAGCAGGTCTGGGATAGGTATGACAGGATACTTCAGTGGGTGGCGCAAGCAGCGCTGCAGGCCCACTAGTAGCATTTAATTTACAGGCCCTGGGTATAGGGATACCACTTTACAAGGGACCTATAGGTAAAATAAATATGCCAATCAGGTATAAGCCAATCATACCAATTTTGTAAGGGAGAGCACATGCACCTTAACACTGATTAGCAGTGACAAAGTGCTCAGAGTCAAAACATCAGCCAACAAAGGTCAGAAAAATAAGGAGGCAATAAACAAAAAGTCTGGGGAATGACCCTGTAAAAGGGCCAGGTCCAACAACTGCATATCCATTTTTCTAAGAACTAAGGGGGAGATGTAGCAAGATACGAATTTGCGAATCGGAAATTGCGAGTCGGTGTGGCTCGCAATTTCCGATTCGCAAATTCGTATGCAGAATGGTGTCTCAGGCACCTTCTGCGAATCGCAAGGGGGTCGCAAAGACCCAACTCATTAATATTAATGAGGTGGGTCGCAATTTACGACACTCTAGCGATTCCCTGCACTCACAGGGATGGTGGCCTGCTGGAGACAGCAGACCTCCATGTCTGTGGCTGCTTTTTCAATAAAGAAGTTTTTTTTTTTGTATTGCAGCCCGTTTTCCTGCTCTGAAAAAAATGTTTGCGCGACATTCACAAAGGGGAAGGGGTCCCCTGGGGACCCCTTCCCTTTTGCGAATGAGTTAGCACCCACTTCAAGTGGGTGCTAACTGCGAATTGCTTTGCGACCGCTTTCGAGGTCACAAAGCAATTCTGCAGCGCGGTGCGAGTCGCAAATAGGAAGGGAACACCCCTTCCTATTTGCAAGTCGCATTCCCATTTTGCGAGTCGGTACCGACTCTCAAAATGGGAATGTGCATCGCGATGGCCGTTTTGCATGGCGCAAACTGCGATTTTCGCAGTTTGCGCCATGCATAACGGTTCGTACGCCTGGCACTAAATTATGTGCCTGTGCAAGCATTGCTTAAATGGAGAAATAGCCTTTGTATGAGTAAAAAATACCTTTGTAATTCACAAAAGATGATGATGTACCCATCTGAATAATGGTTTCCATTTGAGTATATCTTATATTCAAGTTGTGAAGGGGAAGCAAACCTTGAATGTTCTTCATTGTTTCCCCATCCCATGGAGATAAAAAAAGCTAGCAAATGTATTTTAATTTGCTATTTAATGTTAAATGTTTTCATTTGTAAACGCATGCACATTAATATTTTTGGAATTGAAAAATACACTTACAAAACATTTCTAGGGTTTCTGGAGCACTAGCCTAATCTAGAAAACCTTTGTATATTTTAAACAATCAATATTTTTCATCCATACTGGGATATAAACTTGCATGTGCAAATTCTCAGTCTCCTGGTTCGTCCAGAACACATATCGAAATATTAAACCTGCCTGATTCAAATAGCAGTCAGACAAGTATCATACATTTTATTTTCAGTTTATTAGAAATTTATAGAATGGAAAATTCCTATAGTTCCTAGTATTGTCTGATTTTTAAAAAAATAAATGAGGACACACTCAGTCAAGAATACTAGAATGTAAAGACTCTCCTTCCCCCACTGAGGTCCCCTGAGAATGGAAAATAGATGTGGTCTGCTTTCTTGGGCAACCTTACAGTGGCAACAGTTCTCAACGCACATCTTCCTCTCTTTCCTACCCTTGGCAAAATCTGCAGATGAGGCAGCATGTCTAGCCCTCCCACTTTATTTTGCCTGTTTCTCTTCCCTGGGCCTCCTCCCTTGACTGTTTCCACCTTTTACCTTCCCCCTAGATGGTAAATTATATTTTACCGTCACATAAGTTGCTGAAAATCATATTAGATTCCGAACATAAAGTTTGCTTTCTACATCCTTAATGATGTTAGTGGGTCCTAGAGAGTGCCTAGGATCTGGATGCTATGAACCATTCTTAGTACTAAACGTTTATGTGTTCTTTGACTGTATAAATACTTGACAAGGTTTAGAATTTTAGAGTTAGGGCACCATGGCATCAATTTTCTTCGTTATTTTTGCAAATATTATTTATCTCAAAATTCCAATAAATATACAGCTAAACATGGAATGAAAGTCTCTTACCCTTCTACCACATGGAAAATGAGACCTTAGACTATATGCATTGATTCACCATGGAGAGGTATCAACTTGTGTATTTGGTAGCACCTATACATGTATACTTACATTTTATCAAGTCGTCCATTTTTGTGATATTAGACAAAATCTGATTAGGTTTGAACCACAGGAATTGTTCGAATGTGTGTTAAGTCTGTTCAGAATTGTCACGTAGGGCGATGACTATCTCCTTTACTCACTTGTATGCTTGCGTTTTTTTTCTATCCTGAGCCAAGTATGTAGGTAACAAGCAGCTGCAAGGGACCCCGTTTATGTGAGGTAATAATGGACCTTTTCAGACAGAAATGATCAAAATGACAAACAATGGGCTTGAATTGGCACAACAATGTTTACTAGTACTTTCTTCAATCTCTCCCTTATTTACACCATGCTGTACCACCAGGTCTAATGTAAAACATATTTGTCTAGAAGAGCCAAAAAATCACAATTAGCCATGGTGTATTGACCGATAATTATATACTATAACCAATTATTACATGTATAACCTAGAAAATATAGGCAGCATAAGAAGTCCTTAAAATGGTACTGATGATAAACTCCTCAAGCCTATAAAGTCAGAAACATAGGCTTCCAACAAGCTGTGGGTCATGTGCCAAAACTAAAAAAAAAAAATTTCTTACTAAGAAGCCTTACAATTACTTTTGGGGTCTATTCAGTGGTGGAACAACTAACATTTTGGAGATTTGTTCTTTGTAAATATTCCCTTTACAATGTAGCCTTAGCCCAATGTCTCGGTTTCAAAGGAAAACCCTAGATTACTTTTATTCTGCAGCTATGGTGAAAGTTGAAGTGCTTGGAAGACTGAACTTTTTAGAGGACACCATGCATTAGTTATAGTATTACATTAGTATTTAACATAGCGTTTTGCTCAGGTAATAGAGGAGCACTTGACAGAGGAAATCTATTTTTCTATTTTTGTATAAAGTGCATCTCAAATACGAGGTGTTGTAAAAAATTATGTGAGGGGTATAGCTGTGACTGGGTTACAGAAAGAAGGATGCAAGGATGAGATAAGGGAATATTCTTGTCAGAGTATCAGAATAGACACTTTGTAGTATGCTATTTGCAATTTTAAGCACAGATAATTCATAAGATGTTCACAGTATGGCACATTTTTTGTGGGAAAAACATCCGGTAGCTATTAAGCATTTTCTCTGTTATTTTATTAACAGTACAGAAGAGTCATTGTGATTGCAAAATTAGTGGTAATTCTATGAATGATAGGGGGTATTATATCTCTATTGGGACTTTTATTTCAAATGTGTGGCTTTATTTTTTATGTCCAGGTGTATCAACGTTACAAAATAAGCCTTGAACCTTAGTAAAGATATCAGTAAGGATCTACTGGTTGACCTCTTCACCCAAACACTTTCATTGTGAACATGTTATATGTAGTCAAGACATATTCAAGATAGACTATAATAGATCTTAGCTCATTAACATTAAAGTACCTCATCTTTCCCTAACAGTTCCCATTTACATACCACATCAGATAAATTTGTATACATTACTAGGGGGACACAACCTCTCGTTTTCCTATGAGTTTATAGTTCTGAGGGGGTCTTTGTTAACAGCTAGGTCCAAAGCTCTTAGTCTTTATTGTCTCGTTATGCTTCTTTCAGTTTTCATGAGATGATCTATAAATGCTTGCTGCATATGTTTGAACTTCCTGTATTGTTCATTTAGGTCATACATTATTTTCACTCCTGCTAGTGTGCTTCCATCTGAACATTTTTTTCTCAAGTAGATTGGTATCCCTATTTTTTGCTTGTTTCACCCACATTCTGAAATATGTACATGGGTGAAACCATCCCTTTAGTTGCATACCATTTTTTTAAATAGTTTTTCAATATATGTAAGTTGCCTTGTTGCTTCTGATTTTACACTTGGTTGCATGTCCTATTATCTCACCTGTGCACAAATTAGCCAATTTGTAATAAATTGGGTTATTAGGTGAGGAGGGTGAATACCCACCTCAAACAATACTCACAATCTTTGTTTGGGGGAATCACTAAAGTCACTATATTACCCTGACTTCAACCCTGTGGAAGTGATGGTACAGAGCAGACAGGCTCACTTTAGAGACAACAGCCTTCATTATGACTTCAGCGGATGGAAAAGCCCATCTGCCGAAGTCCCGACGGGTAGATTGCCGCCAGTATGGTAGCTTCCCCAACAGGGCCATTATGAGTTTCTCGCTTGGTCACCAGACAGAAACTCAGTTTTTGTCTGCTGGCCCAGTGGGAAATGGCCTACAGCATTGTCTCTGGGTCATAAGAGAGCCAGCGGCAATGCTGTAGTGCGTAGGGTGCACCAGCACCTGCCACAATGTTCACGGTCTGCTTGCAAACAGTGAACATTGCGATGGGGCTGGTCAGGGGGTCCCCTGCACTGCTCATGCCAAGTGCACTTGTCTCCGCCAGCCTTTTCATTGCAGTGCTACTCCCAGGAAACTACTAATAGAGATGGGGGTTGTAATACCCAGGGCAGTGTTGCTTGCAGTGCTTCCCTAGCGGATTAGGATCGCCAGCACCGCTAGATCGACATGAATTAATAATCTGGCGGTGCTGGTGGTCTGATCACGGAGTTACTTCTGTGGTCATAATATGGTGCTCAAACCACCGCATGACTGTGGTCGGACCACCACCATAATCCTGGCGGTCATTTGACCAGCAGGATCATAATGAGGCCCAATGTGTGTAGTATTCATTCAGTGCTCAAACTAATCAAGTTGAAATGCAAACAGTAAAAATTCCAAAATGAATTAGAAAAATGGAATAAAATATAATAAACAAAATGACACCAAAATGATTACAAATGCAACACATGGAACTGGATATACAAGTTTTAAATGTTTGAGTAGAACTAGGAGCAAGAATTACAAAGTGCCAATCATAGTTAAGTGTTAGCCCAGGTCTAAGGCACAATTTGACAATGACCGTGATGGAGCATGGGTCAGAGTCATCAACCAGGTTCAAACCTGGTCAAAGTTTTACCTTCTGACTTTAGTTTTTAAGTCTCAATCCACCATAGGAGTACAGTTCTAAAGCACCCCATGATCAGTGGTGGCACTAAGTGACTCACATGGTGGCAATCAGAGCCCGGTCTAGGTCCAATAACCACTGATCAGTTGCAAGAAAGCCCTTGTGTAGCATGCTTGTTTCCCTGTATAATAAACAGCAAGTCAACCTTATGACCCTTTGACTCCACTTCTGGTATAAGAGGGAGTGCAGATTAAGGGGGTCATTCTGACCATGACGGGCGGCGGAGGCCGCCCGCCAGAGTTCCCCCCTCCGAAATACCGCTCCGCGGTCGAAAGACCGCGGAGGGTATTCTAAGTTTTTCCCTGGGCTGGCGGGCGGTCGCCAAAAGACCGCCCGCCAGCCCAGGGAAAAACTCCCTTCCCACGAGGATGCCGGCTCGTAATCGAGCCGGCGGAGTGGGAAGGTGCGACGGGTGCTGTTGCACCCGTCGCGTATTTCACAGTCTGCCAAGCAGACAGTGAAATACTTGTAGGGGCCCCCAGGGGCCCCGCGACCCCCCCTACCGCCATCCGGTTCCCGGCGGGCGGACCGCCGGGAACTGGATGGCGGAAGTGGGGGTCGGAATCCCCTCGGCGGCGCAGCGAGCTGCACCGCCTTGGAGGATTCCAAAGGGCGGCGGTACACTGGCGGGAGACCGCCAGTGTTGCCGGTCCGACCGCGGCTTTACCGCAGCGGTCAGAATGCCCTGCAGGGCACCGCCGGCCTGTCGGCGGTGCTCCCGCCGACCCTGGCCCCGGTGGTCTTAGACCGCCGGGGTCAGAATGACCCCCTAAGTCTGAAGTGGCTCATAGTGGGTCTCAAACAGCAGCTACTGGCCTCTTCTGATCTTCCACAGGTTCAGGAGGGTCCTGCGCAGGGTGCTGGAGATACCCGATTTATGCTTGGCAAAAGCTTGTGGTTGATATGACCTCTGGGGACACCTTAACCAATGGGGTAAGATTCCTGGGGCTAACCAAACTTATTTTGGGTAGTTTCAAGATGGCCAAAGTCTTTAGCTCCACTGAACTTGGGCTCTGAGGGCTAGGTGTTTATGGGAAGTATATTATGGTAATCCTAGTGTCCACCCACAACTAACATTAAAAGTTTCAGGTAATCCTTGTACGCCCAACAAACTCAGGGACAGAAGTCTGGAAGAGAGAGACTACGTTTTCAGACACCAGACAGAAGATACAAACACATTGTTTTAAAATTGTTTTCCTCTTTTGATGTGTGCTCCAAATTTCATTTGAAAAACCCCAACAAACCTGCCAATTAAGCCTTGACCATTCAGCAGGATCTTTCATTGTGATGTCAATAAGAAGCCCACTGCTATGGAGACCAGTATGGCTGGGTTGATTTAATCAGGGTGCATTACTTAGTGTTAGCTATGTCTCCTTGTGACAGGATAGACTCTTTAAAGGTTATTCAGTTCCTTGGACCCAGCTCACAGGCCATGCTGCCAAGGGCACAACAACACCTCCCCACACTGAAGACCTTTTTTCTCTGTCCTGCGAGCAAGTTCACAGCTTATTTACACATATTGAAATATTAAATACTGGCTGGTAGACTGGAGAGCAAAATGCAGATTTAGCTTCCAGGGACTTCAGGCAAGGCATAGTTAGATCACAAATGTTACTTTTATGTGATATCTAGAAGAAATCAAACTTCATAATTGAATTCAATATTTATAATTGATTAGTAATAGTTGTTTGCTCATTTTTCTACTTAGTCCTATTCCAGAGTTAGAGTATTAGTGTTTAACACACCATATCAGTGCTTTCCTATGGAGCAACGAACCCTCCTATGTGAAAATAGCTTTGCATGGCTAGTTAATATGAAGACATGTTGAACTAAAAAGTTTTAAACACCTTACTTTTAAATACCTTGTACCCTGTTTTATGTTGACTAGGGCCTACGTTGGCATGACATACTGTTATTTAAATGTACAGGTTTAGGCCAGCCAACTGGGATTATTTAGAGAGGTCAATTTGGCAGTTTAAAAACTGGTCTTCCTCCAATAGTAGGCCTGGGGTCGGCTTTGATTTTGTCACTGCAGTGGGCGGTTCAATGTGTGCTGGATTCCACTGGTGATATTTCACTTACCGTGTCCTGGATACAGTTTGTACCAAATACTAGGTACTTACAAGTAAGTCAAAGATGGTAATTTCCAACACTAATAATTTCAGTCAATGTGAATTCTGTCCTCTACTGTTGAAAGGTTTTGATTTCTGCCTTCATGTAGAGGTCTTGAAGTGTCAGGCAATCTCTGTCTTTGCTGTTCTGGATTCCTGAGACCTGCAGAGCTGAGGGGAATTCTGTGGTAGGGTGAATTACCTTGATGGGGAGATGCATGTGTAGGCAGCCCTAATTTTGAATTTACAACATCCCAACAGGGTACTTACTACACAGCATAGATAAGTATTTTTTATCTAGAATATTTTGGGAAAGCACAGTAAGAAAGCTTATCCACAAATTAGAACTGAAGACAACATCATATTGTAGTTGTTAATACAGTGAGGTGGTCATTACAACCCTGGCGGACGTTGTTAAAGCGGCAGTAAGACCGCCAACAGGCCGGCGGTAAAAAAATAGAAATTACGACCGTGGCGGAAACCGCCAACAAAGACAGCCACTTTAACACTCCGACCCCCACAGCGGTACAAACAAACAGCTTGGCGGTCACTGCCAACAGACAGGCGGGAGACCATGTACCGCCCACACTATTATGACAGGCCAATCCGACACCTTTTCCGGGGCGGATTCACCGTGGATAAAAAACACGGCGGAAACAGGAATTCCGAAGGGAAAACACTCACCTCTACACACCCCACGAGGAACGAGGACACCATGGAACCGGAACTCCAAATTCTACCTGCGATAGTCTTCCTGCTCCTCTACCAGGAGCATGAACGCCAGCGCAGAAGACCACAATGTGTACTGCACCTACGACACAGGGGAGGCAGAAAACAGGGACACACACACGCAACACCCCCACCCCCACCCTCACCCACTACAACACACACACTAATACATGTTGATACATTACAGTTACACCCCCAATTCCCCCGGAAGAATGCAAAGACAAAAGGAAATGATTGTAACAATTGTAATCCATTAAAATCCAGTACTCCAAAATATATATACACTATAAACAAATATATACACCAATAATACAAGTCCAGGTATTGCACCATTTATAGTCCGTGGACCACTGGGCCCAAAATGCATGGGCCAGGCCCACACTCAATACCCGATCAAAACAGAGAGAACACTGCAGGGGCATCAGATAGAAATACAACAGGCACCTCAGGGGGAAGGGAAAGGGGGGCACCTCAGCCGGATGAGTGCACAACGCCAGATCCACGAGGGGGCTCAATGCCCACTGTTCAATCCTGGGGAGTGCAAAGCCACAGTCTCTCAAGTCTCTACAGTGGGTGGTTTGCCCACTGCCATATCCTGGGGAGTGCAAAGCCACAGTCTCTCAAGTCTCTACAGTGGGTGGTTTGCCCACTGCCATATCCTGGGGAGTGCAAAGCCACAGTCTCTCAAGTCTCTCCAGTGGGTGGGTTGCCCACTGTTCAATCCTGGGGAGTGCAAAGCCACAGTCTCTCAAGTCTCTCCAGTGGGCGGGTTGCCCACTGCTTTATCCTGGGGAGTGCAAAGCCACAGTCTCTCAAGTCTCTACAGTGGGTGGTTTGCCCACTGCCATATCCTGGGGAGTGCAAAGCCACAGTCTCTCAAGTGGATAACAGTCTCCACTGGTTCTGGAGGGGGACTGGTGCCCAGAGTGCTTCATCCTGTGAAGGACAGAGGTAGTGGATGGATCTCTTCACTGGTTCTGGAGGGGGACTGGTGCCCAGAGTGCTTCATCCTGTGAAGGACAGAGGTAGTGGATGAATCTCTCCAGTGGTTCTGGAGGGGGACTGGTGCCCAGAGTACTTCATCCTGTGAAGAACAGAGGTAGTGGATGGATCTCTCCACTGGTTCTGGAGGGGGACAGGTGCCCAGAGTGCTTCATCCTGTGAAGGACAGAGGTAGTGGATGACAGTCTCCACTGGTTCTGGAGGGGGACTGGTGCCCAGAGTGCATCACTCACCCCGTGACGGACCCAGTTGCGTCAGTGCCCCTGCCGCTCATGGGCTAGCGGTGCTTCAGATGGCGGTGCCCTGTTCAGCGGTGCTTGTGATGGCGGTGCCCTGTTCAGCAGTGCTTGTGATGGCGGTGCCCTGTTCAGCGGTGCTTGAGTTGGCGGTGCCCGGCCCAGCGGTGCCTGTGCTGGCGGTCCTTCATGGCCCAGCGGTGCTTGTGCTGGCGGTCCTTCATGGCCCAGCGGTGCCTGTTCTGGCGGTCCTTCATGGCCCAGCGGTGCTTGTGCTGGCGGTCCTTCATGGCCCAGCGGTGCCTGTTCTGGCGGTCCTTCATGGCCCAGCGGTGCCTGTGCTGGCGGTCCTTCATGGCCCAGCGGTGCTTGTGCTGGCGGTCCTTCATGGCCCAGCAGTGCCTGTGCTGGCGGTCCTTCATGGCCCAGCGGTGTTTGTGCTGGCGGTCCTTCATGGCCCAGTGGTGCCTGTGCTGGCGGTCCTTCATGGCCCAGCGGTGCCTGTGCTGGCGGTCCTTCATGGCCCAGCGGTGCCTGTGCTGGCGGTCCTCCATGGCCCAGCGGTGCCTGTGCTGGCGGTCCTTCATGGCCCAGAGGTGCTTGTGGTGGCGGTCCTTCATGGCCCAGCGGGGCTTGTGCTGGCGGTCCTTCATGGGCCAGCGGGTCTTGTGACAGTGGTGCCCTGTTCAGCGGTGCTTGAGTTGGCGGTGCCCTGCCCAGCGGTGCCTGTGCTGGCGGTCCTTCATGGCCCAGCGGTGCTTGTGCTGGCGGTCCTTCATGGCCCAGCGGCGCCTGTGCTGGCGGTCCTTCATGGCCCAGCGTTGCCTGTGCTGGCGGTCCTTCATGGCCCAGCGGTGCCGGTGCTGGCGGTCGTTCATGGCCCAGCGGTGCTTGTGCTGGTGGTCCTTCATGGCCCAGCGGGGCCTGTGCTGGCGGTCCTTCATGGCCCAGCGGTGCTTGTGCTGGCGGTCCTTCATGGCCCAGCGGGGCTTGTGCTGGCGGTCCTTCATGGCCCAGCGGGGCTTGTGCTGGCGGTCCTTCATGGCCCAGCGGTGCCTGTGCTGGCGGTCCTTCATGGCCCAGCGGGGCTTGTGCTGGCGGTCCTTCATGGCCCAGCGGTGCCTGTGCTGGCGGTCCTTCATGGCCCAGCGGTGCCTGTGCTGGCGGTCCTTCATGGCCCAGCGGTGCCTGTGCTGGCGGTCCTTCATGGCCCAGCGGGGCTTGTGCTGGCGGTCCTTCATGGCCCAGCGGGGCTTGTGCTGGTGGTGGCCTCCTGGGCAGCTGGGATGGGGCTGGCGTTGCCCTTCTGGGCAGCTGGGCTGGGGCTGGAGGGGCCCTCCTGGGCAGCTGGGCTGGGGCTGGCGGGGCCCTCCTGGGCAGCTGGGATGATGGCGGTCTTCTCCGCCGTGCAGCTCTTCCCAGACTTGCCGGGTTTCTTGTGGCCCTTCCCCACCTTGGGAGGTGTAACAGCTGACTCCACACTCCCACCGGGACCCCTGGGAGCGGCTTTGGTGGCTGGAGTCTTCCCCCTCTCCCGCCGGGCACTGGCCAACTTCTGATGCTTCACAGGGGGGGGACTGGCTGTGCTGTGGCTCCGTGCCACACTGGCTGTCCTGGTGGCCGGTGCACTCCACATACCTGTGACAACAGGCACCACTGGTCCCGTAGATGTTGTGGCTGAGGTGCTACTTTGGGACCTATGAGATGGACGGGGTGGAGGAGGTGTGGGAAAAAGGTCAAGGCTGGACAGGAAAATTCTTTTGGACACACTGGGACAGGTAGCTGGAGGGGGTTTGGGAGTGGAGGAAGAGGTGGTGGTAGTAGGAGGTGTACGTTTGGTGGCTTTGGGTGCAGGTGCATGCGCTGGAGGCTGTCGTGAGGTGGATGGCTGTTGGGTGGGTGTGTGCCTGCGTTTGTGTATCTTGGAAGGGGGCATCACAGACACACTGGGAGAGGACACAGGGGACGTGTGAATGGCAGTTGGGGTGGTGACTGCATGTGAGCGGGATGTGCTGGTGGGTGTGCTGGTGAGGGACGTAGTGGCTGTAGAGGTAGTGCATGCAGGTGTGAGTGTAGATGAGACTGGGAGGGAGGAGGGAGACGACGAGGAGGGGGACACAGTGGAGGCAGTAGATGTTGGTGTGTCTGCATGTGTGTGATGCTTGCATGAGTGCCTGTGGGATGGGTGGTGCTTATGTTTGCCTGAGCTTCCCTTGTGTGGTGAAGTGTGTGCAGGCTGGTTTGATGGTGTTCTTGGGATAGGCAGAGGTAGAGGGGATTGGGTCTGGGTGGAGGAAGTTGGAAGGGGGAGAGGGGAGGCTAGAGACGGGACAATGGCTACCATCAGTGCTGATGCCAGAGTTTGAAAAGCTCGGTGAAGGGCCGCCTGACCAGAATGAATGCCCTCCCGGAATGCAATAGTTTGCTGCAACTGCCTTTCTACACCCTGGATGGCATTCAAAACGGTAGACTGCCCAACAGTGAGTGACCTGAGGAGGTCAATGGCCTCCTCACTGAGGGCAGCATGGGTGACTGGGGGCAGGGGCTGAGGTGCCTGGGGCGAAGGTGATGCCCACCCTCCTGGGTGAGCGGGCACGGGGCGAAGGCTGAGGGGCTGCTGGGAGGGCGGTGCTGGTAGGGGGGGTGGCGGCTGTACCTGTAGATGCGGGGGGCACAGATGTTGCCGCCGCCACAAGGGAGCTCCCATCAGAGGACGAGTCCGTGTCGCTGGTGTCAGCTCCTGTCCCCCTCCGTCCCACTGGTGAATTCTGAGTCCGTAGTCTCGCCCTCCAGGGCCATTTGGGATGCAGCTCCCTCGTGCTCCGGTGCCACTGCTCCTCCGCCTGATGATGCTAATGCACACAAGAACAGGAAGACCACAAAAAGGGGGGGGGGGAGACAGAAGAAAGACATGTTCAGTGCATGGATTACCGCTACCGTTGGCGGACAAGACAGACACAGAGGCCCCCTGCACTACGCCGCGCTCTTGGGCTCCACAGTGCAATTCCTGGGAAATGGCCTACAAGGCTATGGACGACATCTGCACACATAGATGACACAGAATAGCTGTACTTGGCACTCTACAGAGGTGGGGTGGGGGGCCACAGGGCCATGCCGTACGGAGGGGCCTAGCCTACAGAACTCGCCCTGGCCTAGGGAAACCCACAGCCCTCCTCCCCCACCCAGACAACTCCACTGCGCGCAAAGTCAGCAGAATGAGAGTGTACTCACCCCCTTGTGTCTGCTGTGATGCCCTCAAGCGCCCATCCAACTCCGGGTAGGCCACCGCCAGGATCCTGAACATCAGGGGGGTCATGGTTCAACGGGCACCCCTCCCACGTTGGGAGGCCATCCCCAGCTGAGCCTCCGCCGTCTTCGTGCTCCAGAGGCGAATGTCCTCCCATCTTTTCCGGCAGTGGGTGCTCCGTCTGTGGTAGACCCCCAGGGTCCGGACATCCTTGGCGATGGCACGCCAAATATCTTTCTTCTGGTGGGCGCTGACCTACATGAAATGTACAGGGGAAGAAGAGAAGTCATTACCAACTGCACCGTCAAAGTGAGTGGCCTCCATCCCTACCCTTGCCATGTGGCACATGCACTCACCGTCTTACATGCACGCAGCACTCTGCCCCCTTCCTTCTTACATCCAGCCCTCTCCACACAGGCATAGCCCATACAACATGCTTACCTGTTTGTCTGGAGGACCGTAGAGTAGCGTGTACTGGGGGAGGACCCCATCAACAAGCTTCTCCAACTCCTCCGATGTGAAGGCAGGGGCCCTTTCCCCAGACGCACGAGCCATTGTCTCTTCCAGACTGAGGTCACAGCAGCACTTGCAGTGTAGGTCCTCTCCTGACGAAGATCAGGTATCGAGTGATTGAAGTGATAGAAAATGGCGGTCACGTCCGCGGCAGTCACGTCCGCGGCGGTGCGTACCATCACCGCCAGCGTACATCGTCATTGGCTCCTGGGACCCATAGGTTCCAATGTTAACCAATGCAGCATTGCGCTGCGGTCTCCGACCGCCTACCGCGACGGTGTACAACGCCAGCGCAGTTACCTCACATCCCATTGTCCCACTTTAGAGGTCAGGCAGCCGCCATATCAGGGACCCACATGGCCTCATTTTCAACTGCGTCACACATACCTAGGCCTAATCTCAACACACATACAGGCCAACTTTTGTGTATGATTGGTGTTCTGGGTAAACTGTGGGTACATACCTCTGAGTTGTTTGACTCTGTGGTCGCTGTTGTCCTTTATAGGCACCGTCCGCTTGGACATGTGAGGAGATGGCGGCATCCACTGGTGTACCAACCGTTGGTGGACCTGTCGACAATGGAGGAGCGACATTTGATAATCACCTACAGGTTTGACTGTGCCACAATCCAGGAACTGTGTACCCAGTTGGAGCCAGACCTGATGTCAGCAATCCGCAATCCCACAGGAATCCCCCCTCAAGTGCAGGTGCTGTCAGTGCTCCATTTCCTTGCAAGTGGGTCTTTTCAAACAACTGTGGCCACGGCATCAGGGATGTCCCAGCCTATGTTTTCCAACGTATTGTCCAGAGTGTTGTCTGCCCTTCTGAAACACATGCGGAGCTACATCATTTTCCCTCAGGTGGAGGATTTGCCTGGAGTGAAAGGTGATTTCTATGCCCTGGGACATATCCCCAACATATTAGGTGCCATTGATGGGACCCATGTGGCTTTGGTCCCCCCCCCACAGGAGTGAACAGGTGTACAGAAACCGGAAGAGTTATCATTCTATGAATGTACAGATGGTATGTTTGGCCGACTAGTACATCTCCCATGTGAATGCCATGTTCCCTGGCTCAGTGCATGATGCCTACATCCTGCGGAATTGCAGCCTCCTTTATGTGATGGGTCAATTCCTGAGGCACCGTGTGTGGCTATTAGGTGAGCCCCTGGAAGCAAGACAGTGGAAATGGGGTTATCCCTACAGGTTAGTGTGTGCCTAATAGTTGTCCCTCGCCATTTGCAGGCAACTCTGGTTACCCCAACCTGTCATGGCTACTGACCCCAGTGAGGAATCCCAGGACAAGGGCAGAGGAACGCTACAATGAGGCCCATGGGCGAACTAGGAGGGTGATCGAGCGGACCTTCGGCCTCCTGAAGGCCAGGTTCAGGTGCCTCCACATGACAGGCGGATCCCTATTCTACTCACCAAAGAAGGTGTGCCAGATCATCATGGCCTGCTGTATGCTTCACAACTTGGCTGTGCGACGACAGGTGCCTTTTCTGCAGGAGGATGGCCCAGATGGCGGTGTTGTGGCAGCTGTGGAGCCTGTGGACAGTGATGAGGATGAAGCAGAGGAAGAAGACATGCAGAACAGGGACTCAGTGATCCAGCAATATTTCCAGTGAAACACAGGTGAGAATACAATTCTGCCTACTACATGTACTTTTACACTACTACCTCCATCCTGTCTGTCGTTTTCACCCAGTGTATGGTCACTGAGTTGTCACTTAACCTTACTGTTTCACAGATGTGGGTCCCACTGTGTGTCATCTGTTTAAATTCATCATGGACTTGAGCTGTGTGACATAGGTATGTTGACATTACTATTTCAAAAATATTTTGTCACTGTAAGTGCAAATACACTATTTCGAAATCATAGACAGACTCCAGATCATTTTGTGCTTTAGGTGTGTTTATTTAAATGCTAAATATTGGAGGGGGAAGTTAAATGGTGAGGGGTGATGGCGGAGGAGTATCCATGGCAGAGTCCAGTCTATTAGTCTCACAGGTGCATTGCCCATATGGGCATAGGAAGTTGAGCTGGGGCAGTTTAATAATGGACAGGGTTACAAAGTGGGACAGTAGGATGACAATCAGGGTGGTCTCATTTCTTGGCGGGGGTCTTGGCATCGTTCTCTGTCTTGTTCCTGGATCTCAGGGACCGTTTGCGGGGTGGTTCTCCATCTGCAGGGGCGTGGGGTGCTGGTGTAATGGTCCTGTGGCGGGGTGTCCTGTCCACTAGCGCCGGCGGAAGTGGTGGGCAGGTCATCGTCCATGCTAGTGTCAGGGGCCCCTTGTAGTGCCACAGTGTCACTCCTGGTGTTGAGTACTTCCTTCAGCACCCCTACGATGGTGCCCAGGGTGGAGCTGATGGTTCTGAGTTCCTCCCTGAGGCCCAAATACTGTTCCTCCTGCATGCGCTGGGTCTCCTGAAACTTGGCCAGTACGTTGCCATCGTCTCCTGGGAGTGGTGGTATGCTCCCATGATGGAGGAGAGGGCCTCGTGGAGAGTGGGTTCCCTTGGCCTGTCCGCCCCCTGTCGCACGGCAGCCCTCCCAGTTCCCCTGTGTTCCTGGGCCTCCGTCCCCTGGACCGTGTGCCCACTGCCACTGCCCCCAGGTCCCTGTTGTTGTTGGGGTGGTGGGTTATCCTGGGTTCCCTGTAGTGGTGGACACACAGCTGATTGACGTGTCCTGGGGACGGAGGTATGGGCCCGCTGGGTGGGTGCTGTGCTGGTGTTTCCAGAGGGGGGAAGGTCTGTGGTGGCCTGTGTGAGGGGAACCGACTGTCCAGAGGTCCCCGATGGTCCGGACTGGTCATCTAGATCCAGTTGGACAGAGCTGCTGTCATCACTGTGGGCCTCTTCTGTGGATGGAGTGGATATGTCTGGACCCTCCTGTCTGGTGACGTTGGGTAGGGGTCCTGCAGGGGTAGAAAGGCATGATTATTGCATCTGTGTGTGCCATGTTGTGCAATGGGTGGGTGACCGTGTACCCCAGTGCTGGCATTCCTGTGTGGGAGCTTGTGTGGTGATGGTTTAGGGGGGTGTATGGCTATGTGCAGTGTGCATGCTTTGGTGATGGGTGTCCATGCTTTGGTGTTGCATGCAGGGCTTGGTGTTGGGATGGGTGGTTTGTGATATTGGGACATTTGTGAGGAGTTGGTGTGATGGGGTGAGGGCGAGGGTGGGGGTATGTGATAGCATGCAGGTAGGGTGGGGGATGTAATAGTAGAGCTTTGACTTACCAGAGTCCATTCCTCCAGCCTGCAAGGCCCTCAGGATGCAGAATCGGCAAGACCTGCTCCTCCCATGTTGTTAGTTGTGAGGGAGGAGGTGGGGGTCCGCCGCCAGTCCGCTGAACCGCCAGGTGGTGTCTTGAGACCACGGAACGCACCTTCCCCCGTAGGTCGTTCCACCTTTTCCTTATGTCCTCCCGATTTCTTGGGTGTTGTCCCACTGCGTTGACCCTGTCCACTATTCTTCGCCATAGCTCCATCTTCCTTGCAATTGAGGTGTGCTGCACCTGTGCTCCGAATAGCTGTGGCTCTACCCGGACGATTCCCTCCACCATGACCCTGAGCTCCTCCTCGGAGAACCTGGGGTGTCTTTGCCGTGCCATGGGGTGGTGTAGGTGAAGTGTGGTGAGATGTAGTGGTGTGTTGTGTGAGGTGCGTGGAAGTTGTGTGGGTGATGGTGTTATGTGCTTGTGGATGCTGTTGTACTTGCTGGTGGTGTCTCTCTCTGGCCTTCTTTCAGTATTTTTTGTCGTGGGGGTTTGTTGGTGATGTGGGTGTGTGTTTTATATTGTAATGGGTGTGTGGGAGTGGTGTGTGTATGTGTGTCAGGTGTGTGTCTTTTGAATCGTCCAATGTGGGGATGTTTTGTAAGAATGTGTGTATTTTGAGCGCGGCAGTGTGTATCGCCAATGGAATACCGCGGTTGAAAGACCGCCGCGTGGATTCGTGTGTCGTGATAGTTTGGGCGTATTTCTGTTGGCGTGACGGTGGAGGTTTTGTTTTCGCCAGTTTATCACTGACCTTTGGTGTGGTGGACTTGTGTGGGTGTTTGAATTCTGGCGGATTCCGAGATGTGGTTCATAGTAGCTGTGGCTAAATACCGCAGCCGCGGCGGTGTGTTGGCGGTCTTCTGCAGGCGGTTAGTGGCTTTTACTGCCAATGTTGTAATGAGGGCCTAAGTCTTTAACATACACAATAAAGAAATGCACATTGTGAATTGTGAAGTTAGTTAAAACTGCTGTGATTGCTGACTTATTGTACATTTCTATTGCTAACAGATGTAACATTAGAAGGCTAAAGCATGCAGTGTGTTTTGGTAGAAGTAGAAATGTTCTGATATTGTTATGTTTTATACAATGTTTGTTTTCCAGGCTTTAGTATGTGCAAAAAATCTGTGCAGAGAAATGTTGATATTATTTCCCTTCTTATAGAATGCAAATGTAATTAATTCCCCCACAGGACCTCACAGTGTACCGTATCTGTATTTAAGAAATATACAAGTGTCTGAATGGAAAGAAATAAAAATGTTTACATTTTCATGTAACATTATTGATTTAAGTTTCTGTTATTAACAGAATGTTATGTGTCAAATATGCCATAAAATATTTTAGTTCTAGTATTCATGAATTGTTTGTGTATTTCAAAACTCTATCAGTCTAGTGTTGAGTAGAACATACACACTCAGTTTAGCACATCTTGGTCTTGACGTGCAGAGCACTCTGTTGCTCAATTTAATGATTTGGCTAGGATCTGTTGATTTGGCTTTCATATGTTTATATTTAGACAATTTACTTGCCATGAACATACTATTTTATGGATGATTGGTATGAATGTTTGCTAGTTACAGTCCTACCATAATGTTAATTATGTTTACTAAATAAATCTAATACTTTGAAAAGACCAAGTGCACGCCTATGGTAATATTCTTTCTGGCAAAGTTTCTGGGTCTACTTTGCCTCTCACTCAATGATCCTGCATATTGACTCTTTGTGTTAGGACAGAAGTGTCAACAACAGTACTGCTGTGTTGGCTCGCATTTTACCAATGCGACTGCTGGATTCGGGTGGCTGTACCACCCGAGGGGAAGTGAGTCAGATCCCACACCGTGTGAAAACTGTCAGCCTGATCCTTCCGGCCAGCTAGCAGTACCTCACCAGCACCCAAAAGTGGCTGTGATTTGTGTCAGCCATGCGCATGACATTCTGATTTCTCAGGGAAATCGTGAAACAGATCTTATCTTCTTCTCTCAGTTACATTAATCTCGGACATGAAAAGGCAAAATGAAGAGGGACTTGGTTCAATGTATTTTATTTTATCAACTGTTTTTAGATAAAATGGCATGTACTACAATGATTGGGATAAAGAAGCACAATAATAGGATAGCGGTGACAACGGAAGTGAGACATAGGAAAAGTACCACTATAGTGTGTCAATGCGGATAAAGTACTGTATTAGAGCAAACCAATGTTAGCTCTAATCCACTCTTCAGGACCCCTGGGAAGACACCTTCCCCCATACCTGAATATAGTCGTAGCAAAGATGGCTGGTCTACCGAGAGTCCTCTCCCAAGTAGCAAGAAAAGACGTCAAGTCTCAGCAGACAGCTGCTGTGAAACAACAGCATGCAGTGGCAGTTTCTGGCTAGACCTTCCCTCTTACATATAGGGGCAGAGAGTTGTACATCTGGTGTTCTAAGAAAACTGCCCTATTGCAACAAAACATATGTTTCGGTGAAGTGCCAGAGATTGTGGTGTTCCACTTGACAACAGCCTTGATGCACAGAACGAAAATGTAAAACTAAAAAGAAGGAAAATAGTTTTTGGACTAAGAGTGTATAGATAAAAGAAATAAAAACATCACCACAGAGTGAAGCTTCTGCTCAGAAAATAAAATGAATTACCACTAGGCTAAATGGTACAAGCCACAGGCCTAAGGCTAAAATAATGTGCCCATAAAAAGCTGCTAAAATAACCTCACAACACCTACTTCTTTTGGTTCAAAGTGTGGAATTTGACCCAAGGTATAATATGTTAAAAATTAGCAAAAATCTATAAATGTCCAAGTTGACAAGCAAAGCACACTGAAGCAGGCCAAATTGAATAGGTCAATATAATAATGTGGGTGTAAAAAGCAGAATGTCATATTTAAAATTAATCGTCATTTAGAAAATTGTCCATTATATCCAGCACAATTTAATCAAGTAAATATCCCACTTCAGGAGGTGTTAATACAACTAAATTGGTGCATAGGAAAACCAAAGAGCACTCGTGTTCCAAAGCCTCAGCTCCAGCCAAGGCGGCAGCATTCCGTAGATTGCAAGATGCTAAAGTACTAAGAGCCACCTGAACCAAAAAGAGCGGCTCATAGGAGTCTTCCTGTAGCAAACGCACCTCAATTCACATGTCTTGTAATGAGCCCTCAGCAAAAACATCAACAGACTAACGTCCAGTGAAAGTAAGCATCATGGGCAGGTGAGATAGATTGAGTGAAGTTCGCTCTAAAAATACAAAAAAATGATTCAACCTGTGTAGCAGCATAATGGAACTCTTTAGGATTTGGGCATCCCACTTGAACTTATCCGACAGGGTAATTCACAGATAGTCAAAACACGAACCCTGTTCAGAATTTCATTACCCACCTTGATATAATTACTTTTAGTGGAGTTCTTACCAAGGCCCAAGGGTTTTTAAGCAGTTTATCTCCAAACCCCTTTCTTCACAAAACACCATAAACTTGGTCAATAAATTTCGAAGACCCATGGGTGATTTGGAGATTAACAAAGAGTCATCCTCAAAGAGAAGCATTGGAATTTTTTCCCCTTTCAAAGAAGGTGAATCATTGAGACACTGCTTAACCCCTTCGCTGCAGGCCTTTTCCCCCTCCTGTGCCGACCCTTTTTTTGGCTATTTGGGGCAGTTCGCGCTTAGGCTCTCATAACTTTTTGTTCACATAAGCTACCCATGCCAAATTTGCGTCCTTTTTTTCCAACATCCTAGGAATTCTAGAGGTACCCAGACTTTGTGGGTTCCCCAGAAGGAGGCCAAGAAATTAGCCAAAATACAGTGAAAATTAACTTTTTTTAAAGAAAATGGGAAAAAGGGGCTGCAGAAGAAGGCTTGTGTTTTTTTCCCTGAAAATGACATCAACAAAGGGTTTGCGGTGCTAAAATCACCAGCTTCCCAGCTTTCAGGAACAAGCAGACTTGAATCAGAAAACCCAATTTTTCAACCCTATCTTGGCATTTTACTGGGACATGCCCCATTTTTACGATTTTTTGTGCTTTCAGCTTCCTTCCAGTCAGTGACAGAAATGGGCATGAAACCAATGCTGGATTCCAGAAACCGAAACATTTCTGAAAAGTAAACAACATTCTGAATTCAGCAAGGGGTAATTTGTGTAGATCCTACAAGGGTTTCATACAGAAAATAACAACTGAAAAAACAAATATTGAAATTGAGGTGAAAAGAACTGCAATTTTTCTCAACGTTTTACTCTGTAGCTTTTTCCTGCAATGTCAGATTTTTGAAAGCAATATACTGTTACGTCTGCTGGACTCTTCTGGTTGCGGGGATATATAGGACTTGTAGGTTCATCAAGAACTCTAGGTACCCAGAGCCAATAAATGAGCGGCACCCTGCAGTGGGTTTTCATTCTATACCGGGTATACAGCAATTCATTTGCTGAAATATAAAGAGTAAAAAATAGCTATCAAGAAAACCTTTGTATTTCCAAAATGGGCACAAGATAAGGTGTTGAGGAGCAGTGGTTATTTGCACATCTCTGAATTCCGGGGTGCCCATACTAGCATGTGAATTACAGGGCATTTCTCAAATAGACGTCTTTTTTACACACTCTCTTATATTTGGACGGAATAAATGTAGAGAAAGACAAGGGGCAATAACACTTGTTTTGCTATTCTATGTTCTCCCAAGTCTCCCGATAAAAATGGTACCTCACTTGTGTGGGTAGGCCTAGCGCCCGCGACAGGAAATGCACCAAAACACAGCGTGGACACATCCCATTTTTTCACAGAAAACAGAGGTGTTTTTTGCGAAGTGCCTACCTGTAGATTTTGGCCTCTAGTTCAGCCGGCACCTAGGGAAACCTACCAAACCTGTGCATTTTTAAAAACTAGAGATCTATGGGAATCCAAGATGGGGTGACTTGTGGGGCTCTGACCAGGTTCTGTTACCCAGAATCCTTTGCAAACCTCAAAATTTGGCTAAAAAAACACATTTTCCTCACATTTCGGTGACAGAAAGGTCTGGAATCTGAGAGGAGCCACAAATTTCCTTCCACCCAGCGTTCCCCCAAGTCTCCCGATAAAAATGATACCTCACTTGTGTGGGTAGGCCTAGCGCCCGCGACAGGAACTGCCCCAAAGCACAACGTGGACACATCCCATTTTTTCACAGAAAACAGAGGTGTTTTTTGCAAAGTGCCTACCTGTAGATTTTGGCCTCTAGCTCAGCCGGCATCTAGGGAAACCTACCAAACCTGTGCATTTTTGAAAATAAGAGACCTAGGGGAATCCAAGATGGGGTGACTTGTGGGGCTCTGACCAGGTTCTGTCACCCAGAATCCTTTGCAAACCTCAAAATTTGGCTAAAAAAAACACATTTTCCTCACATTTCGGTGACAGAAAGTTCTGGAATCTGAGAGGAGCCACAAATTTCCTTCCACCCAGCGTTCCCCCAAGTCTCCCGATAAAAATGATACCTCACTTGTGTGGGTAGGCCTAGCGCCCGCGACAGGAAATGCCCCAAAGCACAACGTGGACACATCCCATTTTTTCACAGAAAACAGGTGTTTTTTTCAAAGTGCCTACCTGTAGATTTTGGCCTCTAGCTCAGCCGGCATCTAGGGAAACCTACCAAACCTGTGCATTTTTGAAAATAAGAGACCTAGGGGAATCCAAAATGGGGTGACTCGTGGGGCTCTGACCAGGTTCTGTCACCCAGAATCCTTTGCAAACCTCAAAATTTGGCTAAAAAAAACACATTTTCCTCACATTTCGGTGACAGAAAGTTCTGGAATCTGAGAGGAGCCACAAATTTCCTTCCACCCAGCGTTCCCCCAAGTCTCCCGATAAAAATGATACCTCACTTGTGTGGGTAGGCCTAGCGCCCGCGACAGGAAATGCCCCAAAGCACAACGTGGACACATCCCATTTTTTCACAGAAAACAGGTGTTTTTTTCAAAGTGCCTACCTGTAGATTTTGGCCTCTAGCTCAGCCGGCATCTAGGGAAACCTACCAAACCTGTGCATTTTTGAAAATAAGAGACCTAGGGGAATCCAAAATGGGGTGACTCGTGGGGCTCTGACCAGGTTCTGTTACCCAGAATCCTTTGCAAACCTCAAAATTTGGCTAAAAAACACATTTTCCTCACATTTCGGTGACAGAAAGTTCTGGAATCTGAGAGGAGCCACAAATTTCCTTCCACCCAGCGTTCCCCCAAGTCTCCCGATAAAAATGATACCTCACTTGTGTGAGTAGACCTACTGCCCGCGACAGGAAATGACCCAAAACACAACGTGGACACATCCCATTTTTTCACAGGAAACAGAGGTGATTTTTGAAAAGTGCCTACCTGTAGATTTTGGCCTCTAGCTCAGCCGGCACCTAGGGAAACCTACCAAACCTGTACATTTTTTAAAACTAGAGACCTAGGAGAATCCAAGATGGGGTGACTTGTGGGGCTCTGACCAGGTTCTGTTACCCAGAATCCTTTGCAAACCTCAAAATTTGGCTAAAAAAACACATTTTCCTCACATTTCGGTGACAGAAAGTTCTGGAATCTGAGAGGAGCCACAAATGTCCTTCCCGCAGGCGTTCCCCCAAGTTTCCCGATAAAAATGGTACCTCACTTGTGTGATAGGGTAAGCTCCCCATCTCTAAAAAAACAAACAAACAAAAAAACACCACAAAAAAAAATGTGCCCTGGCGTCTAGAGGTTTATGCCCCCCCGCCTAATAACAATAGGCCGATCTGCCCCCAGGGGAGGCAAGAATGGCCTAAAAAAAATTTGCCCCCCAGCCCCCCGGGGAGCGACCCTTGCCTACGGGGTTGCTCCCCTGGCGTGACAGCGCAAAAAAAAAGATCCCTGGTGCCTACTGGTTTCTGCCCCCCTTGGGGGCAGATTGACCTAAAATCGTCCGATCTGCCCCCAAAGCGGGCAGAAATGGCCTAAATCCAATTTTCCCCTCCAGGGGAGCGACCCTTGCCTAAGGGGTCGCTCCCCATCTCTAAAAAAACAAAAAAACACAACAAAAAAAACACAAAAAAAAATTTCGCCGTGGCACCTAGAGGTTTCTGCCCCCCCTGGGGGCAGATCGGCCTAATAACAATAGGCCGATCTGCCCCCATGGGGGGCAGAAATGGCCTAAAATAAATTTTCCCCCCCAGCCCCACGGGGAGCGACCCTTGCCTACGGGGTCGCTCCCCTTGCGTGACGGCGCAAAAAAAAAGATCCCTGGTGCCTAATGGTTTCTGCCCCCCTTGGGGGCAGATTAACCTAAAATCGGCCGATCTGCCCCCAAAGCGGGCAGAAATGGCCTAAATACAATTTGCCCCTCCAGGGGAGTGACCCTTGCCTAAGGGGTCGCTCCCCATCTCTAAAAAAAAAAAAAAAAAAAAATAACAACAAAAAAATTAGCCCTGGCACCTAGAGGTTTCTGCCCATCCTGGGGGCAGATCAGCCTAATAACAATAGGCCGATCTGCCTCCAGGGGGGGCAAAAATGGCCTAAAATAAATTTGCTCCCCCCAGCCCCCCGGGGATCGACCCTTGCCCAATTGGTCGCTCCCCTTACGTGAAATTCACGAACACAAAAAAAAAACTCCCTGGTATCTAGTGGTTTCTGTCCCCTTTGGGGGCATATTGGCCTCATAAAAATAGGCCAATCTGCCCCCAAGGGGGGCAGAAATGGCCTAAATGTAATTTGCCCCCTATGGGAGCGACCTTTGCCTAAGGGGTCGCTTCCCACCTCTAAAACAAAAAAACTAAACAACAACAATTTTTTTTTTATCCCTGGTGCCTAGAGGTTTCTGCCCCCAGGGGGGGCAGAAAAGGCCTTAAAAAAAATGGCCCCCCTGGGAGCGACCCTTGACCAAGGGGTCGCTCCCTCATGCCAGTTTCATTTTTTTTAAAACATCCCTGGTGTCTAGTGGGCGTTTTGACAGCCGGATTGCTTTCAATCCGGCTGCCAAAACGCAAAGAGAGACTTCAAAGGGAAGGAAATAACTTTCCTTCCATTTGAAGCCTCTCTCGGCCTCCACCACGTGATCGGAAGAGAAATGCAAAGCATTTCTCTTCCGATCGTGCTGGAAGCTGAGCTTCCAGTGCGAAGGGAGGAGGCTCTGTGACACGGGGGTGGGGGGGTCGGGGTGGAAGGGGAAGGGCTTCCCCTTCCATCCCTGACTTGAGGGGGTGGGGGGAACCCCAAAGAGGGAGCGCTAGCGCTCCCTCTGGGCTGTGTGCCCAGGACGTAATGGTTACGTCCTGGGCACAGCAGCACTGTGCCTCAGGACGTAACCATTACATCCTGGGCACAGAAGGGGTTAAGGGTCTCAGTTACATCATTTATATAGAGGGAAAATGGAGTAAGGACATGTGCACAACTTCGGCACACTTTGCTACCAATATGATTCCTAGATGTCAGTTCCCTGTGCTCCCCCCATCGTACCTGAGCATAGTTTCCATGATGCAATCAAACCAGGATATTCACAAGGTCACTAGGGATGCCCTTGTTCCTCAATACCCTCTATAGGTTGTCATGGGGAATCAGGACGAAAGCAGCGCGAAGATTGACAATGCTATATATAACTTCTGTTGTCGCAGAAGTACTTGCTTCCAATATAGGACAGGGAACCTAAACACCTGATCAATGGTACTAATATTTGCCTGAAATCCTGCCTGGAGGGGCATAAAATATCCTCACTGGCTGCCCACACCAGTAATCTATCTAGCACTTGCCTCGCAAACATTTATTGAAGGATTTCCAGTAGGCTAATAGGCCGATAATTGGCAGGACATCCGCATCCCCTTTTTTGAAAACTGGAATTATTTCAGCCCCTTTTTCCAGGTGTTGGGCATCTTACCCCATCTAAACATTGCATTTGACAAAGTATTTACATACCAACCCCATAATTGGGGTTCCGACTTGTATGAGTCCCCTGGGATGTAATCCAGGCCAAGGGCTTTTAGGGGCTTCAAACTTTCTACTGGGGCAAGGGTAACCTCCAAACTAAAAGAAAGTAAAGCATATGCACTGTACGCCAAGCTTCCAACTCCTCCTGCCATTCAACCAGGGAGTTCTCATGATTACTGCTCACAGAATATAAAGGAGAGAAATGATCCCCCCACTTGTCTGGTGAGATCTGAGACCACCTGGGATTCCCATGCACTCTATTCCCAGCTGTGACCAATGACCAGAAAGTGAGATTGTCTCTCTCTTTAAGGGACTGTAACAATTTTTGCCATTTATCTTCATCCTATTTTTCTTCACCACTTTAAGTACCATTTTATACCTAAGGAAGCACATTTGATTTCTTCTTGTTTACAATTCCTCACAGCTTTTTTCAGCAATAATTTAGCCCACTTGCACTCCTGAGTCAACCACTTAGGGGCTTTCCCTGACAAACTAGGTCCACCCTGGCAATCCCTATAAAAATAGCCTTAACTTATATGTATCAAATAAAATTGTGTAGGTACGTAACATGGATTCAAGATCCACAGAAGTTCCCTTAAATCCCAACGAGTATCGGACAAAATGTTGATAAACCCTGCATACAATTCCTGATTCGCCATGACTCTAGGTGACGTTACTTTATGGCAATTGTTGGCCACAATAGGTTCAGGCAATGCTGCAAGATCCAAGCAATTGTTCTATAAAATTGCTCCCCCCCAAAAGAAGTAACCAAGGGATAATGATCACTAACATTAGTACTCATCAACTTCATGTCACTAAGGTCAGGCCACAACCGAACATCCACCAGTACATAATCAATGACACTCTTCTGGCAGCCTCTTTTAAAAGTAAACACTTTGTTTGAATCTAAACAAGTTCTCCCATTACAGGGCAAACTATTCACAGCTACCAGACTGGCTACTTGAAGGGCTGAATTAGAGTAGTGACTCTGTGGGTTACCTTCCACATGTGGAACTCCCCAGTGCTCATCCTATTCTTCGATTACCAGATTAATTGCAGTACAAGGCTCAAATTAAATATTAAAATCACCAGCCACTATTCCATTGGCATCCTGTGTATAGGTCCCAACTAAGTTGTCTAGCGTAATTAGAGCTGACGAATCAAACTTTGCTGGCATACATTCAATAAAACTAATGACAGGCTCCTGGGGAACTTTAGCTTGATACCCATTAGATCAGGCAAATTTATCAGGAGGGGTTCTTGTGTGCAAGCAATATTATTATTTATCAAAATCATATCACCCACCCCCCCCCCCCCTTTCAGCCCCATTTTCCTAGGAGGAATTGCCTCCATACTATAAGTTGTGAACCCACTGACAAAAACCTTGTCAACAGCCTAGGTTTCTTGGAGCAAACAGACAACATGCTTCCCAATAAAGAAAAGTCAATCCTTGTCATCCAACTTGGAGTTAATTCCTGCCACATTCCATGAAATTAAATGAAAATCTGACTTAGTTATGGTCATTGATACAAAAGGGTGATTCATTCTCTTCACTTCAGCAGCATGTATTTGCTCTTAGACCAACACATCTACTGGCAAAGTGGTTTTGACTACAAGAGGAACTTCAGAATTCAGTCCATCTGATGAATCCAAGGGTAAATGGTTACTTCTATTAACTGGGTGGAGCCCAAATGGACATAGTCAATCCAGCTGGGTTAAAGAAGGAAGAGCTGAAAATCCATAAAAAGTGAGAACTTAAAAGTTAACGTTGCTGTTGCCCCGTTCTTGCACTATGCCCTACTGTGCGAGCTGTTAATTTTCAGTGGCTGCTCCCATTGCTACTGGTGGGTAAAAAAGCCTAAAGGAAGGGCTGTAGTGCAAAGTTCGAACAAGACTAGCTACCTTGAAATTCACAATAATACAGTCTCCGTGTGAAGCGTTTCGAGAAGGGCCCAAACTGAGACTCTGCGAGTGTAAGTAATTTTCCTGGTGAAATCATGAGTCCTGCCAGAATGCGCCCATATCCAATAAGCTACTTTGTTTAGGAGAGAAGCATGCAGCTCCTGCTTTGCCACAGGGAGAGATGGAATATTTTCAAGAACAAAGATATAGGGGGTATACTCAGGTGGAAAATGGGGTTTGACAGCAGATTTTCCAGACCTAATGGTTGTATTCCCCGGACCCATCAAACTGCTTCTGGGGGCTATTTCGAGTACCCCAAATGAGGGATTAGAGGGATCTTTAAGTATTTGCTGGTGGGTGCCCTCGTTGGATCCATTCCTAGCTCTAAAGGTCCTGATCGCCCCTCTCAATTGGGAACACCTGGGGGACTGATGAATAGCGCTAATCCGACGAGCTGCCTGGGCCTCTATAACTGCCCTGTGCTCCAAATTCTTGGATCCAGTCATTATCACGATGCTAGAAGAAGATAAGCCACAAGCTTTCAAGCTCTCTCTCCTCATATCTCTAATCTTTTTAAGTTCTAGTTAAATCAGTCCCAAGCACTCGACTAGTGGCTTCAATTTTAGGTCCAGTACAGTATATATATATATACATCTTTCAACTGATCAATCAGATGGCCGTTGCCAGGCACAAGTACTATCTCATTTTCCTTTGATGGTGCCTTCTGCCTATCAGACTGGGTAGTGCTAATCCTTTGGCGTTTTGATGATCTGTTGGGCTCCTGCCACTCTCCCCCACAGCAAATCATTGCCAATCCGAGGATTAGGGGCAACAATGACAACTTCTGGCTCCAAAGGATAGGAGCCTGTGGTGGCAAAAGAGTACACCCATTGGCCCCTGGAAATCAACATCTACTACGAGCAAATCAGATGCCCTTTCAGATTGCAAGATAGACATCCCCCAAAGCTCTTGAAAGTGGAGAAGGTTGTGAAGCAACGGAAAGCCGACCCTCGGCCCACTCAATTACTTTGTCAATATGCCACCATGATAAAAAGTTATCCATATTTGTTCTCTGAGGGCTGGCGTGGCTCTATGAGCAGGCTTGCATTTGCAAGTGTGGGCCATCGACATGCTGTATTACCAATAGAATTACACTTACAGTCAGCAGAAACCGGCAGCATAGAACAGAATGATTGATTCCTCCTTGAAATCAACATTCCTCTATGTCACACAATCAAGAGAGGTGGCCCAGCCCAGCCTCTTCTGGCCGCGGACGAGCACAGATGGGCCCTGTCTTGGCGCGGTCTTCGCTCGAGCACACGACCATGCACATTGCACATGGCTGGAACACAGCGCTGTTGAAATATTGCTCCGGGTGCTCCTGCCTTCTGAGACTGCCTCCTACCAAGGTGTGTCCTGGTTGGTGACGTTCAGGCTTCACCCGGTCACCAAACACTCTCCACGCGAAACAATAACAGAGCACTGCTGGAATGTGCATCTGAATGATACTGCCTTCTGGGCCAGCCTGCTACCACGGTTTGTCCTGGAAGTTGAAGTTCAGGCTCTGCCAAGTCACCAAAATCTCTCCCTGTGTGGTGGGAACATAGCGCATGCTGAAATGCACCTCCAGGCACTGCTGCCTTCCGGAGCCACCGCCTTCCACGGTGGGTCTTGGTTGGTGACGTTCAGGCTCCCCCACTAGTCAATAAACACTCTCCGCTGGTACTTCATTGTCCCACTTCTCTCGCTGCTTGTACTTTACCAAATTTGGGGATTGTGTTTTTACAGCAGGAAACCCCCAACTGCAGGAAACCACACAATAACAATAACACAATGAAAAGAGGCAACAATGATGTGCACAGACTGGTCAGTCACCGAGTGAGCCAGAAGAACCAGTTGTGAATCACCCCTGCTGAGGTGCAAACACCACTTTGTGCATGTCTTTCTGTAATTGATGCAATGCTTGAATGACAAGAGTCAAAGTTCCATTGTCCATGTCATTGCCAGATATAAACCTGCAGCAAGATGCACTGATTTTTCCACACACCGACCCTCCATTGCGGTCATCAAGTCTAAAACATGTCAATGTTGCATCACCATAAGACAGATGGCTTTCAGTTCTTCGTTGATGCATTAAGGCCAAGCTCAGCACTGTTCATCTTTTTGAGCATTTCTCACAGGGTGATTTGCAACCAGTGGGCATTTGCTTTTTCTGCCTGGTGAATAAGGGTATAGACCCCCCACCGATATCTGGGCATCAGTGAACAGTCTATCTTCTTTGGGAATGTCCTTGTACTGAGCCCAGCCAAAATAATCAGCAGTTCTTTTTCTTTGCGCTTGATGCACCAGTGTCATTTTCTTCCTGAGCGGGTGGTGTTACAGTTCAGACAGTTCTTCTCTGAGGACGACCAGAATTGGGTGTGTATGGTGATGAGGGAGAAGAGGCCACACCATCCAGGGATGAGCTGGTTGTAAGCAAATTTGCCACACTGGCAATAGTTGTCGATCAGCATGTTAGTGCCCCATTGCATGTCTGAAATGTGCAGTAATCTGCCACAGTTTTTGTTTGTGCCTAGCAGAATTGCTCCTTTGCCTCTAAAACAAAAGGAATATAATGTGAGTTTCCGTACAAATTGGGGTTACCCCTTTCCTTCTATCTGCTTATACCTGTCTATCTCAGTGTCCCGGATCTCCTGACATGGTGTCTCTATGCTCTTTCTTAATCCTCCTCTAAAAAACTAATTTCCTTTCATATAATTGAGGTGGATGGCCCTGCACTGCAACTCCTTGTCTGGCGTCAATTTGTTATTAACAAAGACAGACATGGTAAGGGCCACCATGGGACCACACATTGAATAGGGAGCAGATGTGTTTGTAGACTGATTAGGTGGTTTAGCTTCCTCCAAGAATCTCTTCTCATGATAATCTTGAGGCCAAACACTGTCCTCCCCTATAGCTCTCTTCCCGTGCATCATGTTTAGCTCAGTTTGGATATCGCTAGGCTCAGTGATAAGGTACAGTATTGTAGGGTAGATCTCATAGTGTGTCATATTTAATACTGCCTTATGGGGCTGAACTCTATTAGGTTACAATTTAGCCCTAATTCTACACAGATATAGATGGAGAAGGCATTTTACTTTTTCAGGGGCCACCTATTGTCCTATTTGCACCTACTGTATGTGGTATCAGTGAACAGACATAACATGACCCAGCTGATATTTTAGAGCCCGTGGCAGTCATGGGCTGATACCACGTGTTGTGTAAAAGAGCACTTTGTAGTGTGTGGGGGATACTAGTGTTAGGTGCAGTGTAATTAAAGGTGACATGAGAGAGGACCCTGAAGAAGCATAATAATATTTTTTATAGATTCATCACACTAGACTGTTCTTTTTTAATGGAACGGATGCTGCATTACCCATAACGAAAATAAAGAATGTACACATAGGCAACAATACATCATTTTTGAACATCTTGTTATGTGTCCAGAAGGGATGTCTGTAAACCTCCTGTGTTTGGATTTTCACGATTTCAACAGTTCAAAAACATTTGTGGTGCAGTTCATGGGGGTGTGCTACGGAAGGTTTCAGTCGTACAAGGTTAGAGGAAAACAGTGGAGCCACTTCTTGTTGAGGCTGGTGCAAATATTACTTATTTTATTTTTGAACAGGCTGTTGAGTCTCTCAATTACACTGTTGCTTTGGGGTGGTACACTGAGGCTAGTTTTTGAATGATCCCTAATAAGGTATCGATGTGGTCAAACATGGAATTCACAAAGTACTTTCCATTGTCTGAGCAGATGATGTCTGGTACCCCCCGACTGGGTATTACCTCTCTTACAAGGAATGTTCTTGCTGCCTTGGCTTTGCTGTGCACACAAGGACTGGCTTCGATCAACCTAGAATATGGGCATACCACTACAATCAGGTACCACTAGTTAGCACAATGATTGATCATGTCAATGAAGTTGGTGTTTAATACCCGGACAGGCCCCTTTGGTCTGGAGACTAGATTTGGGGGAGTATAAGTGGCAGACAGACCATTCGTTTAAGTACATTGCTGCTACTTCAGAGAGGTTGGGAATAATCCAGTCACTACAAGGTTATGCCATCATGTTGTCCTTGGCTGTGTGTGTTGGTAACTTCAATTGGGTCAAAGTTATGTTGACTAAGCTCTGCAGCATAACGGGTTTCCCTGTGAGTGTCTGTCTGTATATGAGGCTGGGTGCTGTCTGTGTGCAGCCCCCGGCTACTCATCACTCCATTTTTTCAAGCAATGTAGTTTTCTGCAACCTCCTCAAGTACAATCCTGTGGTTTCTGTATAAGACTTGTCCGGTGGGGGGGGTCTGACTCTGATGTCTGTTGTATGTGAGTACTCAAGCCTCCTCAACTGTACAATATGCTGTTGCAATTGTGTCCAATAGTAAACAGCTTGTGACTATGGGCCAAGGCTACCGCTGCCCCGCACATGTTAGCCCCATCTCTTGGTCTATCATGGAGGAATCCTCAATGAATAGTGCCTCACTATTCGGGATGGAATTTTCATCTGTCTGGCTGAATCCCTCCGGAGTGTATGTTGCGAAATCATTAATATCCTTCCCCTCTTGAACCTCATGGGCTAAGAAGGTGGCTGGGTTCACTAGGTGGCACTACACTACCTTTAGCAATGGCCTATAGAGAATTAGCTCAGGCTGAAATCTGTTGCGTAGTCAGCATGCTCTTACTCTTTTGGATAACTGCAAATACTGAATATTGTGCATACAGCATACAGCATCATGATGGAGTGAAGGAGGTGCTCTTGTCAACAGCAAAGGCCACCGCTGCTAGCACCTGCTCACATGGGAAATGACTCTGCATGACAGTCTAAGAGCCCTCTATAGTACGGAAGGGGCTGTTGGGGATATTTTTGTGTCAGAACTTCTGACATGACTCACCCATTGCTGTTGCTAAATAAGAAGAATTAATTCCTATAATCCAGCATCCCTAACAAGGGGGCATGCATGATCTCTGTTTTGAGTTTGCAGAAGGTGTTGTGCATTTTAGGTGCCCAGGCTAATCACTCGTGGACAGCTTTTGCCTTTTTGATGGCCTCGAGTAAGGGGGCAACACGTGTGCTGTAATCGAAGACCAACTGCTGGACATAGTTGCACAGCCCTAAAAACGTCTGCAGGCCCTTTTATGATTTTGGTTGTAGCATAACCCTGAGAAAGTCTGAACACTCTGGTGTGATCTGCTGACCAGCCACTGATATCAACTGACCCAGATAACTAACGTACTGTTGTACGTACTGCATCTTCTCCTTCTCTACTTTGTACCCTCTCTAGGCCAGTTCAGTCAGGAGGGCTATCAAGTCCTTCTGACATAGGTCTTCAGAGGTACAGCATATCAAGATATCATCTGCATACTGTATCAGGGTGCTGTCCTAGTGAAAATTGTAGAGGTCCATATTCAGTATCCTTTTAAACGTACCAGGGGACTCACAGCACCCCTGTGGTAATCTCCAGTACAGCAGCTCAACCCCTTAAAAAGTGAACACAGGCAGATACTGTTGGTGTGCTGCAGAATGCTAAAGAATGCATTCTTGATGTCTATAACTGAGAAATAGTGGGCTCCTGCAGGTATGTTGGTTAGAATGATGGAAAGGTCTGGTACCATGGAGAATTCCTGGACCACCAAGTCATTAAGGGAGCGCAGGTCCTGCACCAGGCTCCAGGTCCCTCCCTTACTCATTTTGACTGAGAAGATCCCCTGATCAATTAGTGCTTGTATTGTGGATGCTATAACCTCATCAGTTTTCTTGGAGAGAGGGTACTAATGTGTCTGGGGTATGAATGCCCCTGCTCACAAGGTTATCTTTACCTGCTCAGTAGTATTGATGAGCCCGACATCATAGGGAACCCTCACCCCTAGCTACAGTGGAATTTTTGACAAGTCTTGCTTCTGCCCTGTTGTCAATATTGCCATGGGCAACAGAGTCCCATTCTGCAGTTGTACCCTAACCTTAACTGAATCAGCAAAGACAATCTCCAAGGCTCCTGGACACTCGCTGTAAAGTTGTTCATTGGTTACATCCTGTACTCTGAAGCCGAGTGTGACGAAGATGATGCCTGCTCACAAGGCATCTGTTTGGTCAATGGCCAGCAGGACCCTGTACTGAGACCACACCTCGATGGCCTCCAAGGAAAGCAGCACCTCCTCTTGGAGTTGCATAAAAAGATGACCATTATAGGGGAATACAAATTCAAGGGTAGATGCAGCCTATGGCCCAGCAGTTCCAGTGTGTTAGCGATGATTGAGAGGACTGCATTAGTAAAGGCTGCCCGGTTGATGGGCGCCGCTCTTTTCAGACGGTATGTGCAGTGTGGGCAGATTAAAAACATGAGTCTCGATGTGGTAACCCCAGGGGTTGAACAGGTGATTGTCCCATCTTCCGAGAAATGAATGGTCCTGTTTAGTTTGGCCATACAAGTCTCTCCGTAGGAGATTAGTAGGGGATGAAGGATGATATAGCAGCTGTCCTTCACGCAGCTACCTCCCATGTCTAACTCCAAGGTTTTTGTGAAGGGGGCCCTCATGACTTTGCCTGAAAACCCGTGTACGCCCATGGAGTCTTTTGAGAAGGCACAATCCCTTGATTGTCTTGCCCCTATATCTACTGGGAAGCGAAATGGTATGCTATTCACCAGTCCTGTAAAGGAGGGTTCCTCCTTTGATCGTTGAGTTACTGACAGTATGGGACATAGGAGAATGGACATTATGGCCCTCATTCTGACCCTGGCGGTCTTTGACCGCCAGGGCGGAGGACCGCGGGAGCACCGCCGACAAGCCGGCGGTGCTTCAATGGGGATTCCGACCGCGGCGGTAAAGCCGCGGTCGGACCGGCACCACTGGCGGGGTCCCGCCAGTGTACCGCGGCCCCATTGAATCCTCCGCGGCGGCGCAGCTTGCTGCACCGCCGCGGGGATTCTGACCCCCCCTACCGCCATCCAGATCCCGGCGGTCGGACCGCCGAGATCCGGATGGCGGTAGGGGGGGTCGCGGGGCCCCTGGGGGCCCCTGCAGTGCCCATGCCACTGGCATGGGCATTGCAGGGGCCCCCGTAAGAGGGCCCCTAAATGTATTTCACTGTCTGCTGCGCAGACAGTGAAATACGCGACGGGTGCAACTGCACCCGTCGCACAGCTTCCACTCCGCCGGCTCGATTCCGAGCCGGCTTCATCGTGGAAGCCTCTTTCCCGCTGGGCTGGCTGGCGGTCTGAAGGAGACCGCCCGCCAGCCCAGCGGGAAAGTCAGAATTACCGCCGCGGTCTTTCGACCGCGGAACGGTAACCTGACGGCGGGACTTTGGCGGGCGGCCTCCGCCGCCCGCCAAGGTCAGAATGAGGGCCTATGTCATCTACCAGATGCGGGGCTGACCCATGTGATTCAAGAAACAGGGTTCTAATGGCCAAACTCTCTCATCCAATAAAATGCCCTTTCCAGTTTGTGGGTTATGAAATGGGGTGTGGACCAATTTGCCCCAAATCAAAATCTTGAAGCAGTGGAGGATTGAGAAACCCATATTGTATTCAAATATTAGATTCCAAATAGTATTTTGTGATGATTTACAATACAGAACAAACATGTTGGGTTGAGATGGTGAGTCCAAAGCTATTTATTGATGTCCATTCAAACATAAATCATATACGTTTGAGCAATGAATCAATGTCCAAACTGAAGGTCAACCAGGTTTGAGCCAAGAACCAAAAGCCGACATGTGTTTTGCCCCCTATGGTAGGTTTACCTGGGCCTTTTTCAAGGCTAGCCAGAGTCATCAGAGTAGATCCATTTTATTGCAGTACCTAATAACCGATCAATGTTTTCAGCCAGTCTAGAAATTCAAGGTGTCTTTCAACGGATCATATACTGGGCTAAATCCCAAAATGAGGTCTGGTGTTTTAGTCTAGTGCCATATTTGATGACCCATGTCGGCCCGCAGCTTATCTGGCCTGGGGGGTAGGAGGAGGATTGTGACCCGGTCCCTGTCTTGAGTACCCCATGTACGACTTACGCAAGTCCTGGTACTATGTACTTTGTTCTCTCTAAACCTCTGCAGTGTTCTGACAAGGACCTTCTGCTCCCAGTGCAGATATCTTGCAGTAATGATCTGCTTCCATCCTACTCTCTTCTTGCCCGCCTTCTTTCCTTGTCTTAGCTTGCCTTCTCTGCCATTTTGCAAGGCACTGCTGCATGTAGGGAAAATTCTAGTTGGGAATCCCATGTCTGATGCAGTCTTGTGTCTCAAATGACCCTCCCCTAGGGCAGGACCAATCAAATTGATTCCCCTGCCTATGCCAATCTGCCAGCAAGTTTCAGAACAGGTATGCAAAGAATTTCCCATTTCTTGCTACTACCTTCCGATAGGTCAATCTGTGATTGTCATGCGCTCTGGCCTGGCAGCACTCATTCTCATCATCGGGTCCTGGAAGACTGGGATCCCTTTCCTCACTAGCTGTAACTGCTAGGGACCTCCCTGTTACTTGTGTGGGCTCACCGCAGAAGTGGGTGTTCACCATACCACTGAGGTTAGGTTGCCTGAATATGACAAACAGGTGCTGAGCTTTGAGGCGCTCTAGTGCTGGACTGGGGTGGTGCAGGCAGTGTTGGGCCTTTTGACCTGTTAGTCTGCAGTACCTAGACCTAATAGCCTGTCATTTGGTAGGGGCTCCTTGGGCTCCCTCGACTGGCGAATTAGTATATCCTAATGTGGGAATAGCAGGCAGTGGAGAGAGCACCTTGATACCTACATATGGTGAGGGAGGTGCCGAGGCCTTGCTTGCAGATGATGGGTCAATATTATTGGTCTGTGCTTCCTCAAAGATGGCCCACACTTCCCTTTTGTCCTTCTTTTGCATGTGTATTTTGTTTGAATATGTGTTCAATTGTATGCGTGTTGAAAGTTACCTATTTTGGCCAGGGAAATGTGTGTGTCTTGGTGTGTGTAAATCACAGCAGAACTTGCTAAGCTGTTTAGCCTGAGTAGGGAGCTTATTTTGTATATGATTTAAAAGTGATTGCATGATGGATTTGGGTAGTTTTTAGGGGACAGTTACTCTTTTATTTTTAGTTTTTAGGCGATTTTTAAATCATACTTGTTCTAACTTTTCTAATTTTCTAATGTTTCGGAATTTTACTCTGGTGGTGGGGAATATATTCTGGTAGTTGGAAATATATGCACAAGGGGCGTACTGGGTCTAGTCTGGTGGGGCACATGGGAATCTTAGAACTAATGAGCTCAACGTTGTTCACAGATGCATCAAAATAAATATTTAGATAACAAATGCATGTGAGGATTCACAAACCTAGGAAAAAGTGCAATTGTTAACTCACAGCAACCTGAAATTTGGCGACAAAATAGCGAGCCTTACTTTGGCATCAAATAACAATTTGTAGGAATTAGCAATATTTTCATGGTACATACATTCTTGACAAAAACACAACACTCATCACTTAAGATGAACACATCAATCTACAAGTAATATTATAATATCAAAATAACACCATTTCAATTGGCAGAAGAAAAGCTGACAAGGCATAAAAATAAAGGGAAAATCATGTCAGAAATACCTTAGCCCACTCCTAGTGCACGTTATCTTCTGACCAGTGGAAGCTCTGTGAAGTGCGCAGGACTAGGGGAGCCTGATAATCTTGTTGATATGAGCTCAGGGATGACAATTACAACAATGTATGTGTAGAAAAAAAGGAAAAATTTCAATGACTACAGACCCTTCTTGGCAAAACACAAGTTATGCCTAATCTCCTGGATTCCAATCATTCTAGTTCCCTAATGTCCAAGTCCCCCCTACGCCACACCCAGGGCCCTGAGTACCATCTGTGTCATGTCCACAAGTCCAAGAGAGCACATCTCTCACTTCTTTCAAATACCACTAGTGTTAAGAAACCAATGGCACTGAGAAAACGAGCTTAGCCCAATAAGATTAATATGAAGCCCTATATCACACCCAGAGCCTGTGTGTACTGTCTGCATCACGTTCAGAAGTCCAAGCGAAAGGCACCTCTTAAACCAGAAGGCTGGCCCTATGTCACAACCAGAGATTTATGCGTACCATCTGTGCCATGCCCAGAAGTCCAAGTGGCCAGCAATCCAAAAACCCTGTATCACATCAGGGGTCAAGCATACCATCTGTGTCACACCCACTGCAGCTCTTATGTAGTCTCTTACACTTGTGACAGCAGCTTCAGGATGGACCTCTGCACCACGGATTCAGCAGAACTTTCAATCAATTGTGGGGTCTGCTCACCTTTCTTGTTGTGCGAATATGAATCGTACCTGGCAGAGTCTCCTTCCTTTAGTCACAGTCAGTTCTGAAGAACCAATCAACTCCTATTTGGCTCGCCAAAATCTCAGGGGACCATTACGGTGTTGCTGTCTATCTGTGGGACCTGTTCTAAGTTTTCCTGTTTGTGCATTTGGCTGCCAGCTAAGTGGTACTCTACCTGTGACCTGTCAGTTATTAACCTCAGACTTAGGACTCAGAGCCTGCCTGACTACCTACCTATGTGCTTGAGTTGACAGAGATTTCATGACAGGGGGATCTAACAATGGTGATGCGACTTCGTATTTTTATATAAATGCATCACTGTGTGCATAAACATCAAATAATCCAATATTCAAACACACAAGCTTACAAATGAAGACTTTTTTGTAATAACTAAATTGGCTTTTATGGCAGTTTTGCTTACATTTTTTACCCTAAAAATAATTTGAACAAAATACTGGATATGTACAGGTGATTTGAGTTCTAAGACATAGGAGCAGATTTAAGAGAAAGTGGTACTGCACCTAGTGTACACCACTTACCTTGCACCCCTAAACACCCCCCTTCCTCCACCATGTATGTGCCGTATTTAAAAAAATGCACATCATGGCGCAGTGTAGGGGCCAATAGCATCATTGTTTTGGGCGCTGTTGATGTACTCTGCAGGGTAGATTGGGGCCCATTATAAATAATGCTCTAAGCAGGAGTTGAAAGTGCTAAAAAAAATGGTGCAAAGAAATGTCTTAGATTTTTTTGCGTCATTTCTCTGCCCACCTAATGGGGGAATGGTCCCTGTAGGATGGTTACCCCCACTTTTGGCCTGTTTGTGGGTGTGTGTCAGTGTGTTTTTACGGTGTCACTGGGATCCTGCTAGCCAGGACCCCTGTGCTCATAGATAAAAACCTATATGTCAGTGTGTTTTGCCTGTCTCACTGGGATCAAGCTAGCCAGGACCCCCAGTGCTCATAGTTTGTGGCCTAATGTGTATGCATGTGCAGTGCCTAACTGTGTCACTGAGGCTCTGCCACCCAGAACCTCAGTGCTTATGCTCTCGCTGCTTTTAAATTTGTCACTGTAGGCCAGTGACTTCATTTACCAATTTCAATTGGCACACTGGACCACCCTTATAAGTCCCCAGTATATGGTACCTAGGTACTGGGGTTCCAGGAGATCCATGTGGGCTGCAGAATGACTTTTGCCACAAATAGGGAGCTCAGACAAACTCTTACACAGGACTGCCATTGCAGCCTGCGTGAAATAGTGCACACTCTATTTCACAGCCATTTTCACTGTAATTAAGTAACTTATAAGTCACCTATATGTCTAACCTTCACATGCTGAAAGGTGCAAAGTTACTAAGTGTGAGGGCACCCTTGCACTAACATAGTTCAGGGCCATTTCCCCAGACTTTGAGAGTGCAGGGATGCCATTACACATGTGCACTACAAATAGGTCAATACTTATATCTAGCTTCACAATGGTAACTCCGAATATGGCCATGTAAGGTGTTTAAGATCATGGAGTTGTCCCCCTATTCCAAATCTGGTATTGGGGAGTCAATTCCATGCATCCTGGGGGCTCCTTCATGGACCCCCAGTACTGCCAAACCAGCTCTCTGAGGCTTGCATTGCAGCTACAGCTGCTGCCACCTCAAAGACAGGATTCTGCCCTCCTGGGGTCTGGGCAGCCCAGGAAGGCAGAACAAAGCATTTCCTCTGAGAGCAGGGTCTTACACCTTCTCCCTTTGGAAATAGGTGTTACAGGCATTGGAGGGGTAGCCTCCCCCAGCCTCTGGAAATGCTTTGAGGGGTACAGATGGTGCCCTCCTTGCATAAACCAGTCTACACCAGTTCAGAGACCCCTTCCCCCCTTCTCTCGCGTTAAACTGGAGGAAGGAAAGGGGAGTGACCACTCCCCCTGTAACTCACCACCCTAGGGGTGGTGCCCAGAGCTCCGCCAGTGTGTACCAGACTTCAGCCATCTGGGGGCACTCTGGAGGGCTCTGAGCAGCCAGTGCCAGCAGGTGACATCCTTACCTGAAAAGATAGCTAATCCCCCTCTCAGGGCTATTTAGGGTCTTTCCTGTGGGTTCTCTTCAGATTCTATTTGCAAGTTTCCAGCAGGAATCCTCTGCAACCACTACTTCATCCTTTGAACTCGGGTCAACCACAGCCTACTCCAGGAACTGCTGTAACAGCAACAAATTATCCACAAGGGACTCATTGTCTTCATCCTGCACCAGAAGGACTGAAGAAATGTCTCGTGGGGTGACGGAATCACTCCCCTGCTCATGCAGGCACCTTCCAAGTCGACGACCAGTATTCCTGGACTCCTCTCACAGCGACGAGTGTGCTCCTAGAAACACAGAAGGTGGACCCCATCAACAGAGACTGTCCTGAGGTCCTGCTGACGCAATTTGGAGGAGGTAAGACCTTCCCTTCCCTGAGAGCGACAGTACCCCTGTGCACCACATCTTCTGCACTATTTGCAAAATTCCTTCGTGCACAGCCTGGCCCAGTTCCACAGCACTCTATTCTGCGACACTCAACCTGCAGCATAGGACCCTTCATTGTAATGCTGCACCAACCGCATTTTGCACCTCCTTGGTCCCCTTGTCCTGGAACTTCTGTGGGTGCTGCTTGGCATCCTGGGGGCTCTCTGACATGCTGAGAGCCCCCTCATCCTCCTCACACAGAGTTGAGGCCCCCGTGTCCCTCATGGGTCCAGCCAGCACCATTTTGACGCAAAACGCAACTTTGTCATAACCAGACTTGTTGGCGACTTCCAACATGAAATCACGTCTGCATCCATCTTCACGTCGTGGGACATCCTTTGAATCACACAGGGACCCACTGGCATCTTCCTAGGGGACATTCCTGAAGTCTTCATCCAACTATGGACTCTTCTTTTGCACCCTGTTCCGGGTTGGCAGGGGCTCCTTTCCTTCCTGGAACTTCCTTCGACTTCTGGACTTGGTCTCCTTCCTTTGCAGGTCTTCAGGTCCAGGAATTCACTGTTTATTGTTTGCGGACTTGGTTGGTTACTGCAATAATCCATATCACGTTGTGTAGTGTGTCTGAAGGAAACTTACAGTACTTTACTCCTGCTTTTCTGGGCTCTGGGGTGGGGTAATTTACTTTCCTTTATTGTATTATTAATCTCCCAGCGATTCTGCACACACAGCAAAATGAGCTAAGGAGAGCAAAAATGGATACCAGATGCTTGCACAGACCCTAGGAAGATGACAACAGACCAGGAACCAGCCAGGAGGACCCACAGAAGACAGGACAGGGAGAAGAAGAAAATAAAGTGTTGCTTCAGTGCAGAGGAGCAGGAAATTCTGGTGAAAGAGGTGACGGAACACCAGCACCAACTGTTTGTCACCTCAAAGTTGCCAATCAGTAGGAGAACGGCAATATGGCAACAAATTGTTGTCAAGATAAACAGTGTGGCAGAAGTACTGAGAACAGTCATTGAGTGCAAGAAGTGCTGGCATGACTGCAAGCGCAGGACAAAGGAAAAGATAGCGAGGAACAGGAAGGCAGCACTGCAGACTGGAGGTGGGTGTCCAGCACCGCAGGAGGCCCTGGACCACATGGAGGAGATGGTGGCAGCTGTCATCCCTGAGGAGATCGTCACAGGGATTCAAGGACAGGACAGCGCAGACTACCAGGAGACAACACAGATGCAGGGTAAGTCTCATGGGGAATTAAAATGCACAAATGTTAACTGCAAGCAGGGTGGGACATATCTACTACACAATGCATGTAAGTCATGATATTCAGGTAGTGGAATGGGTAAAGGGGCATGGCACGGAGGCATGGCCCATTCAGAGGAAACCTGGGGCACAGTACTACACTACACCAACAACCTTTGCATGGGGGTATGCTGCCATGCCAAGGATGTTGGAAAAGTAAAGCCAGTCCAGGAGGGTAGGGTACAACGTAAAACTGGCCTGCTGTCACACGTCAGCTGGTATTCTCCCTACATGAACTATAGCTCAATTAACAGTCTCAGGCCATATCTGCAAGTGGAATTTAACATTGACAACAGTTACCACTACCACCTCTGCTGTGTGTGCAGGTCAAGTAGCTAATGGCAGTAACGTCCCCATGGATCAAACACACCAAGTTAGAGGGTTCAGGATGACAACTTTATCAATCCCCTGTAATCAATAAAAATGTTCTAATCCTGTCAAATGTGATTGTCCATAGTTGCTACAAACATTAGCCATTGTCAGAAACATTATGAGGTACACAGCACTAATGTCATACCCATGCTGCATATGTCAGGGTCCACCCTGTGCCTGGGTCACAATAGCCCCAATGACACCATGCAACATCCCAAATGTCATACTGCTCAGACAACAGCATTGAGGGGGAGGAAAGATGTCACTGGCTAGTGAAATTCACCCTCACAGTCAGAAGAGGAAATGGAACACTGCTAGGACCATCAGTGCAATCCAATGTAGCACACATTCCCCAACATCAACATTACACACTACCAATGCTGGCATATGTAGAGTGCCATGCCAATGCTATACATAGTATATGCTAGGTCTCAGCAACATATAGCTGGAAGTGAAATATATGAGACTGCCTCAGTTCCAGATTGTGAAGTATGGTGCTAGTGCCATCAGAACAACCACAGCCAGTGCAATGCCTCACCATGAGAATGGAAGTAGACAGACGGTTGAGTAGGACAAGAAGGTGGCAATTCACAATTTGGCCAGAACCAACACCTAGAGGATGTGATGCTGACAAGTCCCCAAACTGACCACAATACATGTGACATGCAAGTGGGGCATAGGCCATGGGAGAATGCTAATAAGAATGACAGGAGTAATGAAGAGGAACCAAGATCACAATATGCAACAAATAGGACGGCAGGCACGTCACATTACAAATCCCACAACACAGACACACTAATTGTACCATATCTCATTACAGAGGACAATGGCTCTCCTGGGGTTATGTCTGTCCTGGACTTTCCTGATGACATGGATGACGAGCTGACAAACATCAGCCAGCAGACCCTCCAAGATGTCCCTGGGACCCTCCAGACCCCACCTTCAGTTGCAAGGAGGAGCACAGATACAGCAGCCATTACAGAGGACCCACACACCACAACAATTGTACGACCTGCCAGCTCCAACCCAGCTGAGGACTCTGACGAAACTGGCACCAGCTTTGAGAGAAATGTAGTTGGAGTACAGTGGAAGCTGGCCAAGGAGGTGTGGGTGGGGATGGTAAATATGGCAGCCAGCCTAGAGGGAGTGCATTTGTGCATGATGTCAACTGCAGAACAGGCAGCAGCCATGGAAGGGCGAACATCAGTCTTGCAGGAACTTTAAAAAAGTGTGAAGGAAATCAGCACAGCTATAAGAGAGTTGACACAACACCTCCAACAACAAACTTTTCAACGTGTGCATGAATGCAATATTGACCCCCTCAGGGCCGACCTCGCTGCCTACCACAGTGATGTGGCTGCTATTCTTAAGAACCAGCAGCTCCTCCTTGCTGCAGTACTGCCCTTTATAGCTCCACAGTTGGCAGCTACCGGGATGTCTGACTCCACGTCTTCAAACACTGAGGTGTGTGTTGCCCCTTCACAACCACTACCACCAAAGGCAGAGGAGACAACACACACATCAGAAGATATAGACGTGGAACAGATCACCTTCACCCGTAAGAGTACCCAGTAGCATTAGTCCCTGCCACATGGCCACCTATATCCAAGGTCCTGTGCTTTGTAACATGCCAGTCTTGCACCAGCTGCTCACAAGCACTGTTCTCCAGCTCACTGTTTATCTTGTCACCCTGCCCTATGATTGTCTCTCACTAACTCATTGGCAAATCCTGTCCCTCTGCACTGTCTGACACTTCACCCCAGCATGTCCAATGACATGTCCTTTTGCACTTGTGTATGATCACAATGGAAGGTGTCACACTAATGGACTCACAGTCATGGACAATGTACATATAGTACTACAGTACATTAAAATAATTAGCACTTACACTACAACTTTTTCTCTGTGTAATGTGACACATCAACCGTGATGGAGATCAGTGGTGTTTACCTCAGGTCAATTATTATAGAATATCAATACAACTGACCTGAAAGAATGTGGGCTGATAACTATGCACTGTGGTCTGGATTGTACCATCATCCACCCTTCCTGAGGGTTAATTATGAGGGAAATAGAAACTATACAGTATAATGCTGTGTTGGACAGAATAACGCTTCCTCAAGGGATGTCTAAGCCAAAAATGATTGCCTTCAACTTTTTCTGCAAGCCAATCTTTACGTATGTGACATTTTACCAAAATCTTTCCTGACACACACAATACAGCATGAATGGATGTGTATGAGTGTACGTACAAATATGTAACCTGGCTAAACAATGTAACAAATGGTAGGTGTGAGTTATGAATACCATACTACATGAGATCATACTACCACTCAACTTATGAGGCTTCACTTGAACATCAGGCTGCAGGCAGACGTAACACAGTGTCCTCAATACCAAATCTGGTCCCAAAGTATGTGAGATTAAAAATATACATCAAAAATTAACAACACTTTGGGATCCATAGTAACCTTGATTGGTGGGTGCAATGGATGGCAGATTCTTAGCAAAGTAGCTCTGGTCTAGCTGCCAATGTAACAGCTCAATTGGGATTTGGTTGCAGGATGGGACACAAATGCAAATACTAAAGAGACACTGTTCACCCATGCCAATGCCCTGCTTCCCAAGCATGTGACACATACTGTAAAGGTTTACCTAAATATTTATTTAACAGTAAAAAAAGGAAGCTAAAGCTAAAACCTGGGCAAACACCTTACCTAACCTAACATATCCTAACTACACATTACCCACAACAGGCCCTAACTAACCTAAGCTAAACTTACGAAACTATCTAAACATCAATCCCACACCTCCCTCATAAGATGAGACACATGGAGGACAACATATACTAACCTAAACACATACTATCTTATCCTAAACAAATATATATTTTTGGGGATTTCTTTTTTTTAACACCAAAACCCCAACATCATCTAACACCCACCCACCCACACACATAATAAAAACAGATGTTAAAAGTATCATACTCCCACCCCCAACCCACTTCTACTAACTGAACTAACAGCCTATTCTAACCTAACACTAAGCCCCCTCAACCCATAACTTGAAAGAACCTGGAAAGAGGAGGGAGGGGAGGGAATCATGACTGAGGGTAAAATGTTTACAAGTTCGCCCTCTGCAGGGTCTTCTTTATGGCACCCACCCTTCTATTAACTTGTGCCACCTCCTGCTGCAGCCTGTTCATTTTCCTCAACATACGTTCAATTTCATGTTGCATCCGTTGAAAATCTGCAGGGTCAATGACTGCAGCAGGGGTGGTCCGGGTGCCAGTTGAAGATGTGTGTCCCGTTGTCGGTGCCATGTGTGTAGGAGGAGGTGCCGGTGTTGCTGTGATAGGTCCAGGAGCAGTAGAGGTTGACGGTCCTGCAGTGGTGCCTGCTTTTGTTGGTGCCACCTGGGTAGTAGTGGCGGTGCTGGTGGTGGTGGCTGTGGTGGACACGGAAGGGCCTCCTTGGGCAAATGCCGTCCACACTCCGGAGGCTCTTTCATGGCGATAACGCTGTGCCATGTTGCGGAACCCAGACTCCACATCCAGAATGTGGCTGTAACGCATTGCCCGGCGCTGAAACTACTGAATCTGGATGGGATTCATAGTGGCTGCTGTTAAAAAAAATATAAAACCAAACATTAGGTACTTCATTGTGTGATGTGGCTCCAGAAGTAAATCAGACAATACATCTAATGTACCAGAAACAGGCCATATCATCACACAGATCACTGAATGTCCCTGAGGAAGTATATGCCAACACAGCCTACACATATCCTATCAAACAGCATAGCAATGCTCTAAAAGATGTGTAATAACTTAAATGACCTATGCATCATTGTTCAGCCATTTGTCGCATAATAAATGCTGCAAGTCCTCCACATGTGACAGGCCAACTAATGACTAACTTCTGGATGACAATCAAGGGCCACAAGATCTGTGATTTATAGATGGAATTGCCAGGATAGAATGCAGTTGCTAATCATGAGTGGGTATCCTAGTTTTGGACAAGTGATTTAAAGATTTACACGTCTGTGTACTAAACCTGGATCATCAGTCCTAGGTACACATTTCATAACCCTACGCCTGTGCCTGAGGTGGGGATGGACAAGCAACAAATACTTTCCAACATCTAGGACATCCAGGAAGCTTTGGACAGCTGTACATGGGTTTGGGCAGTCCATCACAGGTAAGGAATAGAGCCATCTCTCCGATTGTGTAGGGGGCAGGTCCACCTGTAAAGCATGGGAGGGAGAAATGTGCTCAATATCTGTGCACTGTACAACACTTCCAAATACAATTACTGTGTGTAAGATTAAATCAGAAAGTCCAGCATCTCAGGCATGATGATACTGCAACCGACATACCACTGCAAACATGTACAGACCCGGTCACTCCAGTGAGTGATACACACATATCTGAACAAATGCAGTGGCCCTAACTATCAGGTGGCAAACATGCTTCATCATTTGTTTGCAGACTCATTTATGGAGTGTACTCCTCTCATCATTTGTATCAATGAGAGACATGCAAAGCCCCTTTCCTGGAGCACTGCAATACCAGTTAATCCAGTATTGTGGCTGGGGCATCAAAGGATAATCCTGTACTGTGTGACACACCTGTGGGTTGAATTAAGGGCATGGTTTATCATTCTTTAAATGGTCCCTTACATGTAGGACCTGTGTTGTGTCTAGGTTACATATGCTACATTAAAAGGGTACCCTGAGCCACATATGCCCCCTATGACACCATAATGCCAGGGATCCTGTGCATTATTTGGTGACAGTTTGAGTCTAGCCATGGATTGACCAGTTTTCATATTTGGATACAACAAGGAGACATATGTTAACAGTGTATATTGTATTCATCCATGACAGACTGTATGGGCACAGGTGTAGTCATTGCACCTGAAATGTGTCTCTCATTGCCCTGTTTACCCAATATGGGTTTTGGAAATAACAGATGAGCCACATTCATCATCTTACATTTACCAATTTGGTTGATGAGCAGATATAGCAAACTCACACTGTGATATTTTTAATACATGGTTTAGCAAATGTACCAGTGTACCAATCATGATGATGTAGTTTTCAATTTGTATGTACCTTCGGAATGACAGCAGTCACAGGAATGCTGGTCTACTGATCTTAGCATACACCCATGTCAGTGATAGCCTCCATACAGGGAGGTTAGTTATTAAACATATGCTGCACTTGATCAGCATGGGTGTGCCAAATTAACTAGCTAAGTATTAGTCAACTTTATATGTATGATGGAATTGGTCAGTGGTCCCTTGCATGACATCATGCACTTAATCCATTGTGATCATGCATTCCCCAATGTCAGGTATCCCATGATGATCCCATACCTTATGAGAAGTACATGGCAATAGAGTAACACAGATGGCAAATGCATTAGCTCGGGCCAGCTATTGTGACTAAGACCAATGTAAAACACACAGGTGCAATGTACAGAGAGCCATGGATAGTTGTTACCCCTCAATTTGTATCATTTGCTTCATTTTATGTGCCACAGCTATGGTAAGTTGCACCAAACATTTTGATATGAACCCGTGTGCATTACTTTTGGCATCCATCCCTAATTTAATTGTGGCACAACCAAGTCCAACTATCAGCCTAAGATGTTACCTGGGGTCAGATATAACTTGTTACGTATGGGTCAGAATCCATTTCAGACATGCATCAGAAATAATTGGGGGACACATTATTTCTTGAAAATATCTGGATTAAAATCATGTCTTTCCTGGTACACTCACAGACGATGCATAAAACATATGTTAGAGCCACATTTGCATCATCAATTGACTTGAAGGCAGCATTAATTTACAGGCTCAAGTTGTGTTTTGTAAGTTAGTGCAGTTGTTGCATCAACAAATGACGGTAATGTGTAGGAATTATTGTATTACTCACGGCAACTGTATGTTTAACTTGCATTCCACATGTCCAAAAACATTGCCTGCAGCATATGAACACATCTGCTACTGTCACTACAGAGCATTTAAATGTGCACATTACTCTGAATTGTACTCACCAACAGGGCCACCAATCACAATCCCCAGGTGGTCCAGCAGGTCTTGCTCCCTAGCAACCAGGTCAGCCCAACGGTGTTTTAGCTGGTGGTTGTTGCACAGTGTATTGTATATTCTTTTTAGATGAAACAGGACCCATGCCCACAGGAGCCTCCTTGCCTCTGTGTGATACCCCTGTATCACACAGTACCCTGCTTCAATCATTAATAGGAGGAAGTGGCACACCAGCCAAATAAATATGAAAACTAATTAACAGCAAAACAGCCCCACTATCCCAAAACTAACACTACCCACAACAGACTCCCAACAGTACAAAGACAAAATTAGACACCAGAAAGGACAAAAATACACTTACACAGGATAACACAGACACTTAGGAAACACCAAAAGACAATATGAAGAGCACACAGGAGACAAATTCACAATATGCACAGAGAGACACGTCCAAACCCAGCCACACAGTCAAGAAAAATCGCAGACTGCAAAGTGAAAGTACACCCACTGTACCAATTCTGTAACAGGATATCCTATTACATCACTTCCTGCCTCAAATGCGGTACGTTTTTTTCTTATGCGTCAAAATATTATGATGCTTACAGTCTGTGCGTATTCTTTTTTTGACGCACATGCTTAGAAATTACCCTGCATCCATATTTTCAATTATTTTTCATACTTAACCAATTTCATGGGGTACAGTGTGGGGATCAGCGCTCAGGGCCAATGGATGTATCATGGCAGTGAGCGTCATTTTTCGATGCATATGGGGCATTTTTTTTATGCATGTGCGTCTTTTTTGACGCGTAGGCATAAAAATGTCTGTCTTTTACTGGGTTTGGGTCATTTCTCAATTTTAATAGTACATGACAGGTGTGACTATACAGAGATACGCTGTTTGCACCTACATTGTGCTTTCTTGTGTATGGGCACATGTGGCAGATCATACTACTGCAGACCATGATCCTCTAGTTGTTGTACCGGATTTGCACTCTTCACTGACGCAATAGATGGCCAAACGTGTGAAATACAAATTAGCATTACCCAGTTTGGGCATGTTGTGCATCAATAGAGGATAGCAAGGCTACGCAACTCAATACAGTAACTCATTGCCTGTGTGTCAATGTGTGTGAATTGGCTCTTACTAATGTAGCTGTCCCACTGTGTGAACATCACAAGGCGTGTTTTCTTAAATGTGCTTGTATGCATGTGTTCTCAATGTGGCCAACCATCAGATGCCATTCAGTGTGGAAATGAGAAAGGAAATGTGTTTATCATACACGTAGCAACAAATGCTGTGTGAACTTCCCAGTTTTTTTGGGACATAAGCATCTCCAATGACAAGCCATGCACAGGATAGATAGAAGACGGTTGATCATGGCAAAGTTCTAAGACTAGGCCATCACATGTCCTGGAATGTTGGATACCACTTCCAGGGCACTTGTTTGTATACTACCCATGAGTCAGGCATTGGAAAATGCTATGTGGGTACGATGTTTGTTACACCGAGTCCCAAAACCAATCCACAAATGTAATGACACTCCACATTTTGAGTCACATAAATGACCTATGTTTCTCCTGTGGCAGTGGAGGACTAGCAGACCAAGCAGCATGTGTGCACATATCTCCAGTGGTTAATTGTAAAAAGGTGTCCAGTTCAAGTGTGTGGGGCCATGTGTGGCCTATGTCATTATTGGGGTCCATGTTGTCACAGTTACGTGCAGGTCTACTCATGAGTCTGTAGAGCCATTTCCTGCATTAACAAAGTATCCTTCACAGCTGAATTGAACGAAAGCCAAAGAGGAATTGAGAACACACATGGGGATAGTCCAGCTATGGCACTGCAGAAGTTTTATAAGACTGACAACAGGGCAACCTTGGTGTGCTCACAAAGTTAATGGATCTGGAATTTTAAACCAGCAGGTTTCATCACAACATTTGCACACAGGATGGCCTCTCTTAAATTCCCACTGCAGCTGGGAACATCAGTGCCTCTGTGCTGATTAATCTCACAGCTATTCACCACACAAACCCCATCAAAATGTTGGGGGCAATGTGAATCAGTGTGTGGACTGTCAGGGTACAAAAATGTGTTGACATTTCATGCACATTATCTAAAGTTGTTTGTTGTGCTGGAGGCACCATACCCAATCCAGGCATACAGCCATGGTACACTGTCACTATTTGCCACTCATGCATACATGAAACCCAGACAAGGAATGGGACATGATTAGGCTATTTGAAGACAAGCTCCACCCCATGATATGATAAATAGACTGATTACGCTATACAATGTATTTGAGTATTCTTTGTATACCTACATGACACAATACCCCAGGAGGAGAGTGAGGGCATGGAAAGCAACTATGAGACAAATGTAGCCACAGGGAACCTTTATGGTGACGCAAAGACAGGAACCAGTCAGGCTAACAGGATGCAGGGTCAATCAGGAACAAAAATGAACAAGGCAAATACACAGTGAGCAGACTAAGGGGGTTATTACAACTTTGGAGGAGGTGTTAATCCGTCCCAAAAGTGACGGTAAAGTGACGGATATACCACCAGCCATATTACGAGTCCATTATATCCTATGGAACTCGTAATACGGCTGGTGGTATATCCGTCACTTTACTGTCACTTTTGGGACGGATTAACACCTCCTCCAAAGTTATAATAACCCCCTAAGGGGGTGATTCTAACCCCGGCGGTCTTAGACCGCCGGGGCCAGGGTCGGCGGGAGCACCGCCGACAGACCGGCGGTGCCCCGCAGGGCATTCTGACTGCGGCGCTTTGGCCGCGGTCAGTGCAGGAAAACCGGCGGTCTCCCGCCGGTTTTCCGCTGCCCCTTGGAATCCTCCAAGGCGGCGCAGCTTGCTGCGCCGCCGAGGGGATTCCGACCCCCCCTACCGCCATCCAGTTCCTGGCGGTCCGCCCGCCGGGAACCGGATGGCGGTAGGGGGGGTCGCGGGGCCCCTGGGGGCCCCTGCAGTGCCCATGCCACTGGCATGGGCACTGCAGGGGCCCCTGTAAGAGGGCCCCTAAATGTATTTCACTGTCTGCTGCGCAGACAGTGAAATACGCGACGGGTGCAACTGCACCCGTCGCACAGCTTCCACTCCGCCGGCTCGATTCCGAGCCGGCTTCATCGTGGAAGCCTCTTTCCCGCTGGGCTGGCGGGCGGCCGCCCGCCAAGGTCAGGATGAGGGCCTAAGTCTGGTCAAAGCTGGAACAACACTGTGGAAAATGAAAACTGTATTTGTCCTGTGTGTTGCAACGTAACACAATAACCCAAGGCCTTTGTTACCCAAGTGATTAATACCGCAATGCATAACAGTGATATACATATAATGGCAGTTTCTATGCCATTCCAGGCAGCTGCAAGGGCAGTGCATGTTCAAATGGCTGGTCTGCATGGAGGTGCACACAGGTGTGTGCAGTCTTAGTCTCTCACAAGTCCTGTAGGTGAGAATCAAGTTCAAAGGGCCAACAGTACCTTTCACATGAGAAGCAATGGACAGATGATTACAGGTCCTACAGACTACAAGGCAGTGCATTATTCGACCAGAAGTCCATGCAGATAGAAGAACAATAACTATGGCATACCATACTAAAGAGGGAAGCACCCTGGAGTCAGAATGTGAGTCTGGGTGTGTGTAGATGGGGGATTATCTGTGTACAAATACTCCATTTCCAAGGCCCCCTCAAGAAGGGTGGGGAGAGACTGACAACATGGCAGTGACAGGACTTATGACCTGGGATGGCATGTGGAGGGGATGTCTTGTGAGCAATGCTAGTCATACCTGGGGCACTCGTGCTATCCATTTGCTGCTTACATGAATTTCTAGCCACACATACTCCTTGCAAAGATAGCTGATGTCACACTTACTGCTGTCAAGGGTCTGGTCATACTTTCTTGATACCAATGCGATAGCACATCCACTGCCTCATGCATGAGGCATTTTTTTCCTTAGTGAGTGATGGTGTCTTAGTTGTGTGCAATATGCTGCAACGAACCATGTTGCCAACATGTATGTGTGAAATAGCTGTGGTCCTCTGCTGTTGCCCTTCAGATGTGAAATGGACAGGATATATGTCATTTACAGTGTGTGTGAAGTTGGGTATGCATTCATACCCATCAAATGTGATGTGGATTTTTTCAGTATCCTAATATGTATTTCTGCAATGCTCCAGGAGGCTACACTCTGATTATGATTCTTAGGGATAATTTGATGCAAAAATGATTACCCAGACCATGATATAGTGATTAGAATAGGTGTTTATTGAGATGTGGTAAGACAGTGGTGATGGTGAGTAGAGTTAAAATAAGTTTTGGGCAATGTGTTGTCTCCTACGCAATCCTGCAGCTTTGTTTGGATGGTCCCCCTCATGTTGATGGACAACGTCCTCCTCTTCCTCCTCTTCAGGCATTTGTGGGTTGGGGTCATATTGGGGAATGTTCCTCCTTACACAAATGTTGTGTGGATGGCACAGGTCAAAATGATCTTGCAGACCATTTCTGGTGAGGATAGGAGGTTGCCTCCGGTGATGTTGAGGCACCTGAATCTTGACTACAGGATGCCAAAGGTCCTCTTGACTATGGTGCGTGTCCTCCAATGTGCCTCATTATAGGCACGCTCTGATGCTGTGCTTGGGTTTGCAAATGGGGTCATGATCCATGGCTGGATCCTATACCGCTGATCAGCTGAAAGAGAAAATGAGTGAGAAAATGTTGATGTTACTTACACCATGATTCTCACTTTGCATGCAGTTGTTCTCTTGTGTTGTCTGTGACTCATCTGTGTTTGTGTTATTGTGTGGAATCCTAGGCTTCTAGGATGGACCATCAGCATTGGCTTGTTTCATTATCTGAACTGGTGTTTGGCTGATTGACCGGATGTCAGCGGAATTTTTGTAGAGTTGCAGTACATTGTGTACCCCCTTGCATTATGTCATGTGAAAGAGGTGTCCCTGTGTCTTAACTCGGGGTGACATGATACTTCCATACACAGAATCAGTTCCACAGTGGTGGTAACACGTTGCATCTATATGGCCTGGACATCCCATCCAATTTAACATATGCAAAAGAATTAGTTAAACATCAGTGAGGCCCTTTGATTTGGCAACGTGGCAATGTACAACACATCTCCATAAGTTGTCAGCACTGACGTGTTGACAATTGACTATGGACAAATATCCCATGTGTGACAAGTTCTTTCCAGACCTATTTCTCTGCCCTTGCCCAGTCGACTCAGGTTCAAATGTGTACCTATCCTACTGAACCTGTTCCAGTTCAGCTGGCTAACTTGGTTGTGAGGTTGTCGTTTACAGTGTCAGAAGGTCCATATGCCTGTACATCTGTTGTGTATATGTGTCATTGTCTCAAACCGTATGTGTAGGAATGTGCACTTTCAATATTATCACATCAATATGTGTTCTTCGCACAGTCCACTTGCTTATTGGTAGTGGGCAATGTCAGAGCAGAAGTGATGTGAGATATTGTTACAACCTCATTAATTCCATGTCACCTTCATTGTAGTCATCATCATTATGCTATGTGTCTCATGGTGTTTCAACTGCAGCAAAACACATTGCACACACCTTACACGGTGCTTATTGGTTGGAAAGGTGTTTGATTGAGTGTTATTGATGTGATATTGAAAGATTATTCTTCCGAGTTGTACTGCCAGTTACGGCCATGTCATTGTCATTGTGTTGTTTTTAAATTGTTCCCTTGTGTCTGTGGACTGGCATCTGTTGTTATTTGCATCTGTCATTTGTCCCTAGGTGTGTATCCCATTGGGTGAGGATATCAAACATGCCTAGCAGTGTCACAACCTCAGTGTCTTCCTGGCCACGTGTCAATGTAGTGGTGTATGTGTTGTTTGTCCTAGAGGGTTGCTGTGCAGTGTGTATATAACTGGATTTCTGTACTTACCAACAAGTAGGCCACTTCCATATCGTCCATCCTGGAAGTATTGATTGATGGTGCAGTAACAGAAGATGAATGAATCATGTACACTCCCAGGATACTTTGCCTCAATGTTGGTGATCAATCCCCGGTGATCGACAATGGCCTCTACATTCATGGAGTGTGTGTGCTTCCTGTTGCGGTATAGATGTTCGGTTGCAGCAGGTGGCACAATGGGTACATGTGTGCAGTCAATGGCACCAAGCATGTGTGGGAAGCCGTTGATTTGGTAGAAGCCTGTTTGGTCTCCTGCTGTTCTGCTGTGTGTTGGAGAAGATGATGTGGAGGGATGTGAGGGAAATTATGGCATCCAATACCCTGAGTAGGAAGGCAGAGAATGATGGCTGTGAGATCCCGGCAAAAAGGGCACCAGTGGTTTGAAAGGAGCCACTTGCCAACATGTGGAGTACAGCTAGCAGCTTGGTTTCTGGTGGAATGGTGTGAGGTGTCTGCAAGCTGGGTGCCATCTGTGGCTCAATGTTGCGCAGCAGCTGCTGAATACCTCTGGATGATGTCTTGTTGCCGGAGTCCCAGAAGGGTTGTCCTGGTGCTTAATATCCTCTCCTGCCTTCTGCGTTGCCTTTGGGGTCCCTGCTGGTGTTGTAGAAGCTGCTGTTGTTGGTCCTGTGCTCTGTGTCGGCGTGCATGCTGGATGAAAAGCACATCCATGTCTTCCTTTTGGAGCTCTGCTGTTTCTTCTGTGGTTTTCCTTAAGTAGAGGTGTGTTTGCCCCATTTTAACGCCTGCCCTGAACCAGCCGTTATTTTTTGATGCAAATCGCGCTGTGCGTCATTTTCCGCCTCCGCCTCCCGGCCATGCGGGATTTTTGCACGGTAGCATAAATATGGCGCACGGGTGTTTGAGTCATTTTTTGGACGGGAACGCCTACCTTGCATGTCATTAACGCAAGGTGGTTTCCCGCATCCAGAAAATGACGCACACGGCAGACTTTTGGCATTCGTGGGCTCAGGCGTCATTGTATAAATATGGTGCATGGTTTGCGCCGAATGTGCGTCAAAAATGTTCACACACATGCAGCACAGAGTAGAAATATGCCCCTGAGTGTTGTCTTTACTTGTGTATAAGTACTGTGTAACTATAAGTGGTATTGCATGAGCTTTGCATGTCTCCTAGTTCAACCTAAGCTGCTCTGCTATAGCTACCTCTATCAGCCTAAGCTGCTAGAACACTACTACTTCACTGATAAGGGATAACTGGACCTGGTATAAGGTGTAAGTACCCAAGGTACCCACTACAAACCACGCCAGCCTCCTACATTCCCCTTGCATACATTATGCTTGGCGAAGGCATAATGTGGTGCAAGGGTTTGCAAAGTGGCGCAATGCATGCATTGCACCACTTTGTAAATATAGCATAGACCAACCCCAACTACAATACCAATGGTGAGCCCAGCTACACCCTTTCATTGGCTATTAGTAGTGCTTTTACCAACACCACTGCTATTTCTAGGGGCACTAGTGGTTGCAGTTGGGGTTGTGGTGGTGGGATGTTTGGTGTTTCTTTTTGGACAATGACTATCAGTTACCTAATGGCCTTTGGTTCTACACAATAACACCAAGGTTTATTATATTTGTGAGAAGAGGATTTGGACCCACCGCCCCCAGAGGATTTTTGTGGGCCTGATGAAGACTCTGATGATTTTTTATCTTTGTCCCCACCCTTGTCATGTGACTTACCATCCTTCTTCTTGCCTTCCTTGTCACACCCTGTATGAACTTTTCTGTTCACCCTTTTTGTGACCCACTTGTCTTCCTTCTTTCCCAGTTCTTTGGGAGAGGTCAGATCTGAGTCCACAAGATACTGATGTAACAAGTCAGACACACAATTATTTTAAATATGTTGTCTCAGAATCAAGTTATATAGGCTTTCAGAGTCAGTCACCTTACTGCCATTTAACCAGCCTTCTAGGGCCTTCACAGAATAGTCTTCAAAGTCTGTCCAGCTCTGTGATGACTCCTTTCTGGTCTCTCTGAACTTAAGTCTGTACTGTTCAGTGGTTAAGCCCAGACCATCCAAGAGTGCATGTTTCAGAATTTGATACTTATCTGCATCATCCTCTCTGACAATAAGGAGTCTGTCTCTCCCTTTACCAGAGAAGGATAGCAGACCACTGTACATGAGAGACTATCTGAACTTTGCAGGGCCTCTCAAATGTAGCGAACCACTTGTAGATGTCATCACCATCCTTGTAAGGAGGGACAACTTTGTGAAGATTTCTAGAGTCAAATGAAGGTCCCCTAACATTTGAGTTTCTGAAACTGCCACTGCCACCATGGAGAACTGACCCCAAACCCTGCCTTTTCTTCTCTAAAGCCAGGGATTCCCTGTCTAATGCCAACTGTTGCTGCACTAGCCTCAGTCTGGCCTCCTCTAGCCTCAGCTTTCTGAGTTCCCTATCTAGGCACTGGTCTTCAGGGAGAGATGTGTGGGATGCCTCTGAAACAGAGGTAATATGGGCATGTGCAGATGTATGGAGGACAAACCAGGTCTCGAGGACATGATTAAACAACTTGCGGAAGGCCAGCGCCACCTCCAGTTAGTGTGGGAAGCACAACAAAGAGAGGCCAAGGAGGACAGAGAGGCCCTGCAATCCGCTCTAAAAAGTCAGGCGACAATCATGGCCAGTAACCAATTGGTCCATGAGACGGCTTTAAAAAAACTGACAGACACCATCGCTGCCAGCAAGGTGCATCCAAATGTGCCAAGTTCGGTACTACAAAAGTATCAGGAGGGGGAAGACCCTGATTCTTTTTTCACGAACTTTGAAAGAGTTGCTTCCTCTGCCCAATGGCCTGAAGATAGGTGGGGCCAATACATTGCCCCCCTCCTAACGGGCACGCTTCAATCTGCTTATCAGGCTGCCAATCCGGGTGGTATCACCCCATACTCGGAGATAAAGAAAAGTATTTTGGAACGTGTGGGACATGACACTTAGGGGGTTATTCTAACTTTGGAGGAGGTGTTAATCCGTCCCAAAAGTGACGGAAAAGTGACGGATTTACCACCAGCCGTATTACGAGTCCATTATATCCTATGGAACTCGTAATACGGCTGGTGGTATATCCGTCACTTTACCGTCACTTTTGGGACGGATTAACACTCCTCCAAAGTTAGAATAACCCCCTTAGTATTACAGGGCAAAATTCAGAAAAGTAAAATGGGGGCCCAATGAAGACCCACGGACATATTATTACCGGGTGAAGGACCTGGGATTAAAATGGCTGGGACCCATAGGGACTGACCGTGAGGACGTTATCAAAGTGATAATCCTAGAACAGTACTTGGATTCCCTGCCGATCAGCACCCGAAACTGGATAAGGCAACACCCCAGAATAGACACTGAGATGGCCGTCGAACTAGCATGCGCCTACCACAGGTCCGGGGAGGTTAAACATCAGCCAACCCGACCCTTGGGGAAATTGCCTATAGCTACTCCTCAATTTCCTCCCAGACGAATAACTGAAGAACCATGACCCTCACGAAGTACGGAAAGAAGTCCCATGCATCAACCTCAGTGCTTTAGTGGTGGGGAGTGGGGTCATATCGCCCGTGGATGTCCAAAAAAACATGAGGGGGTAGAACCGATGGAAATAGGCGTTACTCGGGGAAGGGTTCTATGCCTGGGAAAAAGTGATGTGTCCTTTAAGCACCCCCTTAGAATAAATGGGACTCCGGTCCTGGCCTTGATTGACTCCGGATGCAGTCAGTCGGTGATTCGTCGTAGTATAATACACCCGGTACCAGAGACTGATGATCAGTGGGTAACCATATGTTGTATTCATGGAGACCGTGCTCAGTATCCACTTGCAAGGGTAGAAGTTGGATGGAACACTCACCTGGACCTTCTCTCCGTGGGGCTCATGGATAACTTAATAGAGGAGTGCGTTATTGGGACTGATTATCAGAGATTCTGCGAGATTCTAGATCAAACCAGGAAACATAATCCAGTAGACGAGTGGTGGGGTACGGCCCCTTTCTGGAAGGACTCCATATGTAGCCCGCCCACAAGGAAAAAATTGACCCGGAGAGAAAGGAGAGCAGAGAAACATAAATTTGCAACCCAACAAGAACGGGAAAAAAAGGAGAGATTGGTGGCCAATATAGACACTGCCCCCATGTCTTTTAGAATGAGCCAACACGAAGATCCCACACTAGTGAATGCCTGGAAAACTGCCAAAGTTGCCCCTACTGGGGAGGTAGGTCCCTACTTCTTGGTACAAAAGGACTTGCTGTATAGAGTACTCACCAGCCCAAATAAGGAAAAGAAACAACTCATAGTCCCCGAGCCCTATAGGACACAGGTCCTCTTCCTACCCCATAATCAACCGGGGGGAGGTCATTGTGGCCGGGAGAAAACCGAGGAATATTTACTAAGATGGTTTTACTGGCCCGGGGTATATGCACATATCCGGCGATATTGTGCCCATTGTCCGAAATGTCAGTTGGTAGAACCAGGAGCCATTAGGAGAGCCCCGTTACGGCCATTACCAATTATTGATACTCCCTTCAAACGTGTCGGTATGGACCTAGTAGGGCCCCTTCTGCCATCCAGCAAAGGACACACTCATATTCTCGTCTTAGTAGATTATGCGAGTAGATATCCTGAAGTTATTCCACTCACTAGTATCACCACTAAAGCGGTAGCACAAGCAATGATAGCATTCTTTGCCCGAGTGGGGTTTCCTGAAGAACTTCTTACCGACCAGGGAACACCGTTTGTATCTGGACTGATGAAACAGATATGTAAGTCCCTAGGTGTTCTCCAAATCAAGACATCAGTATATCACCCACAAACGGATGGTTTAGTGGAACGATACAATCGTACAATCAAAACCCTTTTGAGGAAAATAGTGAGCGAAACTGGGAAGGACTGGGATCAAAAACTTCCCCTAGTATTATATGCAATAAGAACACACGAGCAATCCTCTACCGGGCATAGCCCGTTTGAACTTGTATTTGGGAGGCAACCTAAGAATCTATTAGATATGGCAGCGGAATTATGGGAAGAGGAAAATAACGAGGAGCGACCCATCCTAGACTATATTCACAAATTGAAAATCCATCTCCAGACAGTGTGGGAGGATGTGAGACAACATTTAGAAAAGGCACAAGACACTCAAACAAATTACTATGATCAGGGTACTAAACTGCGGGTTCTACAACCCGACGATAAGGTATTAATCCTCCGTCCCACCTCAGAGCATAAGCTGATAGCCAAATGGCAAGGGCCGTATCGGATAATAAAAGCGGTCACACTGGTTACCTACTTGGTAGAATTAAACACCCAACCCAGACGAACCCAAATTTATCACATCAATCTATTAAAGAAATGGGAAGACCCGGAAAATGGAAGCCCTACACCAGCACGGGCATGCCTGATCACCCCGAATCAACCACTATCTTTAGAACTATGTCCCATCTCCCATTTAGAACCACAAAAACTTCCCAGGGTCAACGAGTCCCTTTCTGAGATGGAGACACGACAAATAATGAAGCTAATCCAAAATCATGCCCGTTTCTTCTCCGAACTGCCAGGGAAAACTTCTTGGGTCCAACATCAAATACGAACTCCAGAGGGCAAAATTGTACGTCAACGTCCATATCGTATCCCCGAAGCGAGAAAAATCCTTATAGAGGACGAAATAACAAAATTTTTATCTCTTGGGGTTATTGAGACGTCCACCAGCCCATGGTGCTCTCCTATAGTACTGGTGCCGAAACCGGATGGGTCGGTCCGTTTCTGCATCGACTTTCGGAAACTCAATGAGGTATCACTTTTTGATACCTATCCCATTCCCCGGGTGGATGAGGTGTTAGAAAAAATCAGACAAGCCCGCTTTATGACCACTATTGACTTGACAAAGGGATATTGGCAGATTCCCTTAGCTCTCTCAGACAAAGAGAAGACGGCGTTCGTTGCCCCTTCGGGGTTATATCAATTTACCGTCCTCCCATTCAGCCTTCATGGTGCCCCGGCCACGTTCCAACGATTGATGGATCGTCTTCTGAGACCCTTCCATGACTTTACGGCTGCCTATCTCGATGACATTGTCATTTTTAGCTCTACCTGGTCAGACCATCTCCTACACCTAGGAAAAGTATTCTCAGCGTTAGCAGAAGCAGGCCTTACCGCCAACCCAAAAAAATGTGTCATAGGGCAGACCCAGATTTCCTATCTTGGTTATGTCATCGGTAAAGGAGTACTGAGTCCACAAAAAGATAAGGTAGCCACCATTAGACAAATACCACTTCCAAAGACTAAGAAAGAACTCCGTTCATTCCTCGGGCTGGTAGGTTATTACCGACGGTTCATACCTCAATACTCGACCATTACAGCCCCCTTGACTGATTTATTAAAGAAACAGTACTCGAACACCCTTCCCCCTTTTTCCCCCGCGCAAATCCAGGGATTTCACTGGCTAAAAGAAGCCCTAGCTACTGAACCCATATTACGATGTCCCGATTTTTCCAGACCTTTCCATCTTTTTGCCGACGCCTCGAATGTCGAATTGGGGGCCGTATTAGCACAGCCAGACGAACAGGGGTATGATCACCCCATTGTATATATCAGTAGGAAGTTGTTACCCAGAGAACTAAACTACCCTACTATTGAGAAGGAATGCCTGGCCATAAAGTGGGCGATAGAGTGTTTGCAATATTACCTCCTGGGGCGTCCTTTCATCCTTTACACTGATCATGCCCCCTTAACATGGTTGTCTTCCCATAAGGATACCAATTCACGAGTATTACGCTGGTTCCTTGAATTGCAACCCTTTACATTTCAGGTCCGGCACATACCTGGGGCACGACAGTGTCCCGCTGACTTTCTTTCCCGCTGTCCGGACTCCACGGTACTCAACCAGTCCCGTTCATGGGAAGGGGTGTGTAGGCGGGCGTCGCTCGCCTCGCCTACGAACATTCAGACTTGGCTTTCGCCCGACGCCTTCCCCGACTTCCGCCCACGTCGTCATGGAGACGCGTGGGGGCAGAGACGGCAATCGCCCCCGACTTCAGGGTTGCCGGAACTTTAAAAACTCAAAACGCCGCGACCATAGAGAGGGAGGAGAAACCGGAGCCGGAGGATTTCCCTAGAAAACGCGAACGAGGAGAACAGGAGCGGAGAGCGGATTCCGACGGAGAGAAGATGGCCGGAGCAGCGATACCAAGAGGACACGAAGCAGCCTGCCACGGCCCAGGAGGGTCGTGGCTATACAAGGTACGGGCCCTTTTTAAGGGCAACAACAGTAAGGGAAAAGAAGGGGAGGGGGAGAGGGAAGGTGGGAAAAGACAGGAGGTGAAAGCCCACTCAACTTCTAGAGAGAGAGAAAACCCCCTCCTCCTCACAAATTCCTAATTATCCCCCTAAAGAAAAAACTCCACAAAATTATTAGAGTTTGTATAGTTAACCCCTCACTACTTCCCTCACAGCCCCACCTCTCCCCTCACTAATCACAGAAATCAGTAGACCAAGAAAATATCGTCCCACTTACCTGCTGTATCCTCTGTTGTTCTTCCGAGGGAAACCGTGGACCAAGGGGAGGACCTCTGAAACTCGCCACCTGGAAGAAAGAAAATTAAAGAAACCATTAAAGACCTCGGAAGTCCCACAGATTGGAAGAAGAGAAGCAAAAGGGAGGAAAGAAAGGCTACTATCCTATCACTGTGTTCACCCTCTCATAGAACTTAAAATAAAGCAAGAAAACCCCTGCTAAGGATTAAAAATCTGCGTCTGCGTTCTCTGTATCCCGGATCACAGCCCCAATCCCCCACACTTCCCTGTCAGGTTGCGGCTAGCCAATCAGATTCTTTCTGTGACACGCGGATCTGCTGATCGACCTGTGGTGGATCCTCACAGGAGCCACATTTCTATATTTCTATATTTTTTTCTTTTTAACCACTGAACACATTTTCTCAAAATAAAAAAAAAGCATACTTTCCAGACCAAGAGCTAGCTTTCTTGCAAATTTGGTGTAATTCTGTCCAGCGGTTCGGGCTGTAGTTGTGTTCAAAATTCTTATAGTAATGCATTAAATGCATGGGGAAAATGTGTTTTGGTATGCCACCTTTTTCTCAGCCTCCACTTGACAGATCACCCCGAAACCTTCAAGACAGTAGCTAAACTTACTGAATTATACGTTTTGAAAATGTCATGAAGATCCATCAAGCAGCCCCAAAGTTTTTGGCAAAACAATAAACACTCTTCCTATGGAAACGAGTGGCCTCAGTGGGTCTGTGAGGGTGTGTATGAGAGTCTGAATGGGTCTGGAAGTGGTGTGTGAGTGTCTACATAGGTCTGTGAATGGTTGCATGTGGTTCTCAGTGCAGCTGTGAGCGGATGCAGCAGGGTCTGAATAGGTCTGTGAGTGGGTGTGTGAGTGTCTGAGAGGGCCTGTGAGTGGGAGCGTAAGAGTCTGAGTAGGTATGTGAGTGGGAGAAAGAGATTGAAATAGAGAGACAGAGAAAGAAAGAAAGAGAGGGAGAGGGAGAGAGATAGAGATGGAGAGTTTTTTAGGCTTTGATTAATATTATACTTAGAATAAGATGTTTCCGGACTATATTTGTCAATTAAAATTATGTGATATCAACTTTTGGCATGTGTCTCAGAGAAATAACCTCTAACACACATAGGGGGTCATTCTGACCCTGGCGGTCCATGACCGCCATGGCGGAGGGCGGCGGAAGCACCGCCAACAGGCTGGCGGTACTTCCTGGGCTATTCTGACCGCGGCGGTAAAGCCGCGGTCAGAAAAGGGGAACTGGCGGTTTCCCGCCGGTTTTCCCCTGGCCCAGGGAATCCGCCATGGCGGCGCTGCCTGCAGCACCGCCATGGGGTTTCCGACCCCCTTCCCGCCAGCCTGTTTCTGGCAGTGTCCACCGCCAGAACCAGGATGGCTGGCATGGGCAGTGCAGGGGCCCCCTAACAGGGCCCCACAAAGATTTTCACTGTCTGCTTTGCACCCGTCGCACCCCGTCGCACCCCGTCGCACTTTTGGCGGTCGCCCGCCGGCCCAGCGGGAAAGTTGGAATGACCGCCGCTGTGTTTTGACCGCGCTGCGGTCATTCGGCGGTAACCGCATGGCGGGCGGCGACCGCCGCGGTCAGAATGACCGCCATAGATTGTAACCCTCAACCTTTGAGGATGAGGCCTGAGACCTTAAACACTAAGCCACAGATGACTCTTTATTATGTGGTATCCACACATAGCTATGACAGTCAAACTGAAAGGTGAGATGGGAAAAGCATGAAAATGCTGCACCAAGAGGCATCTTTCATATTTTAAAAAATAGCAACTAAACAGACATGCTCCCGGGATTTGAGCATTCAGCTTAAAGGGCGACTGTTGACATGCTTTAACAGCAGGCCATCAGTGACTCCCTAATGCTGTGTAGCAAAACAGGTCTATGACATTCCAACCTAACAACTGCCCAGTGTGCCACTTTCAAGTCATTGCATGGCAGACAATTGACAATTTCTCTCTCTCTCTCTCTTCCATCTTATTATGGGTTGGGAGAGGGAGAGAAAAAGTGAGAAGTCCATGGGGGGAGCCTAAAGGGCCCTGCCGTCCTTGCTGGTTCTGCACGTCCTGCAGGAGCTGACATTGCTCCTACAAGCAGAGAGCTACTTTGTGGGAGCAATGTTATCATCTGTTTCCCTGCACACATATTTGCTTGCAGGGAAGCGGATGAAAACTCCACTTTCTAACAGATTCCCACTGTCAGAAAGTGGAATTTGTTTGCTTTTGCTTGGTATGTGCTGTCAGTCCCTACCAAGCAAAAGCAAACAGCTATATCCCGTGGATGGGCACATATTGGCTCTTCGGGGGGGGGGGGGGGGCATACAGCACATCCAATGAGCATTGCCCCGGGGAGATGGTGGTCCCTGGGGATCGGAGGTCTAAAACAGAACCCCTGCACTCTTTTATTGTCGCCTCTGGGAAGTGGTGGTCCTCAGGGCTGCAAGGGGGGTGCTCACGCCCCACATCATTTTTATTCAGTGCCCTAGGGAGGTGGCGATCCCCAGGGCTACGGCGGGCCGCGCGGACCCATTCATTCTTTTAATTCAGTGGCCAAGGGGGGAGGTGGTCCCTGGGGCTTTGGGAGGTGGGCGACCCCAGATAGAAAATTTTAAAGCCAAGACCGAAGATGGTTGTCAACAGTTCCTGGTTGAAGTGTTGGCAGGCAAGCAGAGCTCTGCATTTCCCTGCATGAGCTCATTATGAATTGTTAAGTTTTTGTGACCTCAGATATACAAATTTGGATTGTCTTACACTTCTCCTAAACCACGGAATGGATTTACACCAACAGCACAACCTGTGTACTGGCAGCTAGCCTAGCTCTCTGCCAAATTTGGTGTAAGTCCATCCAGTGATTCAGGCTGTAGTTGTGTTCAAATGTCCAATGGGAATTAAAATGGGAAACACAATTTTTACTGTCCCCCTACTTTTTCTTGGCCTCCGCTTGATGGATCACTCCGAAACATTCTGTGCGCAACAAGAATCATGTTTTTTGGAAAATGTTATGAAGATTCAAAGGTCCCAAAGATACAGCAAGTAAAAAATGCTTTTCCTATAGGAACATGGCCCTATCTATAAACTATAAATCCCACTGGCAACCACCAGTAGGTGATACTGTGATAAAAATATAAATAAATAAAAAAATAAAAAAAAATATATATATATATATATTCACTGAAAAAAACAAACACAGATGTTATAGTTAGGAAACAGAATTAAAAAACATAAAAATCCATTTAAAAAACAAAAGGTGATAGGGACGTTATACGGTATAGACTCCTATTTTAAACATACAAATTCATAGAAATTCATCTGTTTTAGTTAGAGTTATTTCTAGTAACTATAAGTCATGCCCTAAGGCAGCTGCAACTGACACCCTCACAATGCACTGCTAATTACTCTAGAGACTATAGCACTCATGACATCTTTTATAACATCATTGATAATATCACTGTAACATTTGTTCTAAAATTATTCATAAAAATACTGTGCATGGTGGGGAGCAAATCATAGCTCCCGGTTGGCCTCAAACTTTGACTTTCACCAGGTCCAGAGCGAATAGATAGCCATTGTTGGCACTTTTTGCTTTTAAACACTAGAAAGTAAATGTTCTTTTATGCACTTTTTAAAACTTCATATCGGTAGTTCCCTACATTGGATTTTGGCATCTTGGTGTCATTTTAATGATAGATGCATTTCCTAGTATTATAAATGTTTATTTTTATTTTTATTGTGTGTTGTGTCTGACTTGTTTTCTATTTTGTTGATATTGAATCCTTTAGACACCGGCCTCCTAAGTTAAGCCTACTGCTTGTGGCCAAGCAAACAAGGGTTGATCAAGGATTAATTTACTTGGACCTTGACAAGATCTAGTGATGGTTTGTGTCCTATTGATAAGTGTAGGTACCTACCTGCCCTTGCCAATAATCCACTTTACAATAGTAAGTTATTGGCTTTTGTTTCGGATGTAAATTTGATCACCCTGTCAGGTAAGAAGTTGTGGACACCTACAACTTGGCATAAATTTAATCCCAAAGTTGCTGAAATACAACTACTCAGACACCCAGCCATGAGATAAAATCTACATATATAGACCAAAGGCTTACAAATGTTAGTCTGTCACTGTGTGAATGTCACTTAACAAAAAACAGTTGCAGAGCGAGATTACTTTTTGCCCCTATCTGTACAGACCAGTCATCTTCAGTGGAGAAAAAACTTTGTCTTAAGGGAGACATTAAAGGAGAAAGCACGTGCAAATTTACCAAGGAGCTCTAAGTTAGACATGCACAACTTCCCACTAACCAGTCAGCTGCCTTGTATTTTCTTCATATTTTCATGAGATTTGTGAAAGATAGTTTTAAGATGACTTGAAAAGGGAAACAAGTTGTGCTGTTCGGGGGCAAATGCATATTAGTTCTTACTTGCGACTGCCAATTTACAATGAAAGCAGACAGATGGTGGAGTAATAATTAATTGTTTTTCTTGTGAGCTGAATAAATGATTTCACCATTATTATGAAACTAGTGTTATTTTTGTACAAAGGAAAATAACATTTAGAATGTGTTACTCTATATAGAATGCATCTTCGACCTATTGAATGCAGGCAACTAAAACCTAAATAAATTATACACATATGCTGGAATTGTGAAGTTAACGTATTATACTTACAGCATTTCCTTTGCAATTTCGAATAAGATTATTATCTCCTTAAGTGCAAAAATCTCTCAGTTCTGAACGGGGTGAAAGTTGTTTCAACATAGTACATAGTATGACGATCAGACAAGCTTGATGATCTTAAATGAAACTGACACAAAAATCTTGCAGCTTTCAGATTGAGAAAGTATGTATTTCCTTCACAAATAGGCCACATATAAATTGCTCGAAGTCCTAACCGAAAATTTAAGTTGATCTCTTAAAATATTAAATAGTGGAGACTTTATTAAACAATAAGTTGGTGAAAAGATCTAATTGTCATTAATCAAAACTTCAAGGCTCGATGCCTTGCTATATTTTATGTCAGGGAGGTGTTACATGGGTAGAACATGGGTGTTTCTGTGCATTCACCCATGTATTTTGACGCAAACTCATATGAACTATTTTCAGTAAACATGGGTTTGCTCCAAAACGGTGTGCCTGCTCAGGGCTGAGGTAACAAGGATAAATATCTTTATTTCTACTCAATGCTTCTTATTTGCATTCTGCAATACACCTACAAAGAGGGATACACCTCTAAGGATAGTTTTTTTGTCAGAAGTTATTCTTTCCTACACAAAAATTATTCTGACTACACCGGAGGCCACAAAGGTGCCTCCTTTGGTGCTGGGCAGCCAGAAGTTCACTGCAGCTATGAGAGAGCAGAACTGCATCATATCTTAGTAGTTATGGTGCATTTCTGCTCCATCTCTTTGAAGGAATATAGTATTGTGTCAAAGGTTACTAAATCTGCTGCCAAGTGATTAAAGAGTGTTACTCTCTCAAATATCACATGCACCCACTTTTGTACGTGTTACTCAATAGTATGAACATTAAAGTGCTTGTTTATCTGAACCTTGGACAACTTGGCCTTGAAGTATTTATAATGAAATGCATTTTTAATTTACTACAGATGAAAGTATAAATAAGTACTGTATTAAATGCAGTTCACAAATAAATGTTGTTAAGAATTTTACTTGCATAATTGTAGAAACTGCAAAAAATTTAACTTGTGAGTTACAATGCTGAAATTTTGGAAAAAAAAGAAAAGGAGAGTGGGGTTCCACACGTTAAGAAATGAAAACTCAAATGCCATCTAAAAAGTGTTCTCTGTGAATCGAAAAGTCAAAATCAATCACTGGTAAGTTGAACTGAGAAGGTAAAAAGTGATCTTTCACTTACTGAAAGTGCATGTCAATTGCCATGAAGTTATGTATTGTTAACATTTAACACATTGGAAAAAGCTTTTTATTTGTCATTGAGTGATTCTTTCAACTGCTTTTTAACTAAGTTCTCCAGGAATTAGCAATTCCAGAAGATGGGGGAGCGGGAGATCTAGAAAAATTGTGAAATTACAAATAGGACACTGATGGTCCTCCTAAAATTAGAGGTTTCCCTTCAGTCAAGGACTCCCAGTTAGTCCCTCATTTTCTATGGAATTTCAACAAGCAATTTTAAAGATGCTTTAAGCAATGAAAGAAAATGTAGACTCTGGATAGGGATGTTCACATTTGAGCAAACACACTCCCAATGAAGATTACAATTTCTTCACTAAATAAATAATGGACAAAAGCCCATGACTATCAGAATATTTCCATGGCCATGCCTCAAATTCTGCATCACAAATTCACATGGACACCTAAACATGGTTTCTTCCTGTCACTGGCATAATAGCATGTGGCCAGTCACCCTTGAATTTCCACCTAAGCAATCAAACAAGTTTAAATCCAGGAAAGTCATGTTTGATGCAGAGGTGTCCTTAAAGGAGCAGATGAAAGCCCAATTCCCCTTACAAGATTCTGAAAAATGCTGGCACTTTTTTCATGACTTTTCTATACTATGAACTCAGACCAAGCATACATAATCTATGATGCCTGTTTATACAGTAGGTTCTTGGTAAGGGCAGGAAGGTACCTACACCTAGCAATAGGCCACAATCTCCCAATAGACCCAGTGTGAAGATCTCAAGAAATTATTCCTTGCTCAACCCTTAGTAGCCTGGCCCATGAGCTGTAAGGCTTAGCTTAGGAGACAGGTGTGTAAATCATTTAATATCAACAAATCAGTAAATATGTAAAACACAATGAAAATCCAAAAACAAAAAAATTGTACCTTTAACCCCTTTGCTGCCAGGCCTTTTCCGCTCCTGTGCCGAGCCATTTTTTGGCTATTTGGGGCAGTTAGTGCTTAGGCCCTCATAACTTTCTCTCCACATAAGCTACCCATGCCGAATTTGCGTCCTTTTTTTACAACATCCTAGGGATTCTAGAGGTACCCAGACTTTGTGGATTCCCCCGAAGGAGACCAAGAAATTAACCAGAATTTCATTTTTGTTTTTAAAATGGGAAAAAAGGGCTGTAGACTAAGGCTTTTGTTTTTTTCCCTGAAAATGGCATCAACAAAGGGTTTCCGGTGCTAAAATCACCATCTTTCCAGCTTTCAGAAAAAGGCAAACTTGAATCACAAAACCCAATTTTCAACACAATTTTGACATTTTACTGGGACATACCACATTTTTACTATTTTTTGTGCTTTCAGCCTCCTTCCAGTTAGTGAAAGAAATGGGTGTGAAACCAATGCTGGATCCCAGAAACCTAAACATTTCTGAAAAGTAGACATGATTCTGAATTTAGCAAAGGGTCATTTGTGTAGATCCTACAAGGGTTTCCTACAAAAAATAAAAGCTGAAATAAAAAAATATTGAAAGTGAGGTGATAAAAACAGCCATTTATCTCCAGGTTTTACTCTGTAACTTTCTCCTGTAATATCAGATTTTCAAAAGCAATATACCGTTACGTCTGCTGGACTCTTCTGGTTGCGGGGCTATATAGGGCTCGTAGGTTCATCAAGAACTCCAGGCACGCAGAGCTAATAAAAGAGCTGCACCTTGCAACGGGTTTTCATTGTATACCAGGCACACAGCAATTAATTTGGTGAAATATAAAACGTGAGAAATAGGTATCAAGAAAACCTTTGTATTTCCAAAATGGGCACAAGATAAGGTGTTGAGACACAGTGGTTATTTGCACATCTCTGAATTCCGGGGTGCCATACTAGCATGTGAATTACAGGGCATTTCTCAAATAGATGTCTTTTTTACACACTGTCTTACATTTGGAAGGAAAAAATGGAGAGAAAGACAAGGGGCAATAACACTTGTTTTGCTATTCTGTATTTCCCCAAGCCTCCTGATAAAAATGGTACCTCACTTGTGTGGGTAGGCCTAAGGCTTGCGACAGGAAACGCAACATGGGCACATCATGGGGCATTTTTATACTCCGTTTGCGCCGGAATTGCGTCGTTTTTTTTTACGCAATTTCGATGCAAAACTAACTCCATATTTATACTTTGGCGTTACACGCATCTAGCGCCAAAGTCCATGGAGTTTGCGTCATTTTTTAGCGTGGACACCTACTTTGCGTTACTGAGATGCAAGGTAGGCGTTCACGTCTAAAAAATCGACTCCGAGGCATGTGCGTCGGATTTATACTCCCGGGCAAAATTCACGCCCGGGAGTGGGCGGGTCAAAAAAAATGACGTACGGCCGCTTTTGCGCCGTTTTTTAGCACCTGCAAAAGGCAGGCGTTAAGGGACCTGTGGGCTCTGAAGGAGCCCAGAGGTGCCCTCCCATGCCCCCAGGGACACCCCCTGTCACCCTTGCCCACCCCAGGAGGACACCCAAGGCTGGAGGGACCCATCCCAGGGACATTAAGGTAAGTTCAGGTAAGTCTTTTTTTTTTTTTTTGTGGCATAGGGGGGCCTGATTTGTGCCCCCCTACATGCCACTATGCCCAATGACCATGCCCAGGGGACAGAAGTCCCCTGGGCATGGCCATTGGGCAAGGGGGCATGACTCCTGTCTTTGCTAAGACAGGAGTCATTTCTATGGGGGTTGGGAGTGAAAAAAAATGGCGCAAATCGGGTTGAGGCGAAAAAATGGCCTCAACCTGACTTCCCCATTTCTTGACGCCCAAGCTCCATTTTCCCCTACGCCTGCGCTGCCTGGTGTACGTCGTTTTTTTTAACGCACACCAGGCGGCGCCGGCGGCTAACGCCGGCTAACGTCATTCAATAAATACGGCGCCCGCATGGCGCTTCAGAATGGCGTTAGCCGGCGCTAATTTTTTTGACGCAAAACTGCGTTAGCGCAGTTTTGCGTCAAAAAGTATAAATATGGGCCCATATTTTTACACTGAAATCTGATGTGTTTCTTGCAAAGTGCCTAACTGTAGGTTTGGGCCTCTAGCTCAGCCGGCACCAAGGGAAACCTACCAAATCTGCACATTTTTTAAAACTAGACACCTAAGGGAATCCAGGATAGTGTGACTTGTGGGGCTCTAACCAGGTTCTGTTACCCAGAATCCTTTGCAAACCTCAACATTTGGCCAAAAAATCACTTTTTCCTCACATTTCGGTGACAGAAAGTTCTGGAATCTGAGAGGAGCCACAAATTTCCTTTCACCCAGCATCTCCCCCAAGTCTCCCGAGAAAAATGGTACCTCACTTGTCTGTGTAGGCCTAGCGCCCGTGACAGAATATTCACCAAAACACAACGTGGGCACATCATATTTTCCCAAAGAAAACAGACCTGTTTTTTGCAAAGTGCCTAGCTTTGGATTTTGGCCTCTATCTCAGCCGGCACCTAGGTGAACCTACCAAACCTGTGTATTTTTTAAAACTAGACACCTAGGGTGATCCAAGATGGGGTGACTTGTGGGGCTCTCACCAGGTTCTGTTACCCAGAATCCTTTGCAAACCTCAAAATTTGGCCAAAAAAACACTTTTTCCTCACATTTCGGTGACAGAAAGTTCTGTAATCTGAGAGGAGCCACAGATTTCCTTCCACCCAGCTTTCCCCCAAGTCTCCCGATAAAAATGGTACCTCACTTGTGTGGGTAGGCCTAGCGCCTGTGACAGGATATGCCCCAAAACACAACGTAGACACATAACATTTTCCCAAAGAAAACAGACCTTTTTTTGCAAAGTGCCTAGCTATGGATTTTGGCCCCTTACTCAGCCGGAACCTAGGAAAACCTACCAAACCTGTGCATTTTTTAAAACTAGACACCTAGGGGAATCCAAGATAGGGTGACTTGTGGGGCTCTCCCCGGGTTCTGTTACCCAGAATCCTTTGCAAACCTCAAAAGTTGGCAAAAAAAACACTTTTTCCTCACATTACGGTGACAGAAAGTTCTGGAATCTGAGAGGAGCCACAAATTTCCTTCCATCCAGCGTTCCCCCAAGTCTCCAGATAAAAATGGTACCTCACTTGTGTAGGTGGGCCAAGTGCTTTTGACAGGGAAGAGCCAAAAAAATGTTGAAATTGAGGGGGAACCAAAGCGGGTCCAAAAGGGCAGTTTGAAAAAAAACATTTTTAGGCTGAGAAGTGCAGCAGAATTTTTATCAGTATAGATGAGACAATGCTGGGTGGTAGGAATTTTGTCGATTCCTGCAGATTCCGGAAGGTTCCATCACAAAAATGTGGGAAAATGTGTGATTTCCAGCAAAGTTGGAGGTTTGCAGGGCATTGTGGGTAAGAAAATGGTGCGGGGTGCCTGTGAAGCACACCACCCTGGAATCACCCAGATGTTTAGTTTTCAGATGTGTCTAGATCTTGTGGATTTTTCTACATGGCAGAATCCCAAAGTCCATAAAATGCAGCCCTCACCATTCCAAGTGGGACAATTTTGAGAGTTATCCAAGCTCTCATGGCCCAAATGTAAAACGAAAACCCAAAATAATCAAATCTCCTCTTGCTTGCTGTGGGATAAGACATTTTAGTGTGCGGGGGAGAGCTGAAAGACTGTTACCCCCTTCAGTTGGGGTGGGGGCATAACCAGGCCCATACTGGTTGGTAGCCATCACCTGCTATTGTTTTTTTTATTTTATTCCCTGGCATCTAGTAGACTTTGTGCCCACCCAGGGTGTGGATCGGGGTGATTGTCCCATCTGCCCACTGGTGGGCAGAACAACTTTGTGGGGGTGGGGGTTTTATTTTGAAAAAACTCTTTCCTGGTCTCTGGTGGGCTTTCTGCCCCCCTTGGGGGCAGATGGGCCTTCCAAAAATAAGCCAATCTCCCCCCAAGGGGGAAGGTATGGCCAACAGTAATGTGCCCCCATGGGGAGCGGCCCTTGCCCAAGGAGCTGCCCCCTCAAACAAAACACAAACATACACACACACCAAATCCTGGTGCCTAAGTGGTTTCTGCCCCCAAGGGGAGGAGAAATGGCCTAAAATTAATCCCCCCCCACCAGGGGAGCGACCCTTGCCTAAGAGGTCGCTCCCCTTGCGTGAAATTGGCGCAAAAAATTCAGCCTAATAAAAATAGGCTGATCTACCCCCAAGGGGGGCAGAAATGGACTAAAATAAGTTTGCCTCCCAGGGGAACGAGCCTTGTCTAAAGGGTTGTTCCCCTTGCGTGAAATTGACGCAAAATAATAAAGCTCCCTGGTGTCCAGTGGTTTCTGTCCACTTTGGGGTCAGATTGGCGTAGCAAAAATCGGCCGATCTGCCCCCAAGGGGTGGCAGAAATGGCCTAAATATAATTTGCCCCCTAGGGGAGCTCCCCTTGCCTAGGGGGTGGCTCCCCTTGCATGAAATTCACGTAAAAGAAAATACTCCCTGGTGTCTAGTGGTTTCTGCCCCCCTTGGGGGCAGATTGGCCTCATAAAAATAGGCAAATCTGCCCCCAGGGGGGAAGAAATGGCCTAAATTTATTTTGCCCCCTAGGGGAGCGACTCTTGCTTAAGGGGTCACTCCCCAACTCTAAAAAACAAACCAAAAAAAATGATCCCTGGCGCCTAAAGGTTTCTGGCCCCCCTGGGGCAGATCGGCCTAATAATAGGCCGATCTGCCCCCGGGGGGCAGAAAAGGCCTTGAAAAAAAATGCCCCCCTGGGGAGTGACCCTTGCCCAAGGGGCCACTCCCCTTATGCCAATTTCTTTTGTAAAAATAATCCCTGGTGTCTAGTGGAATTTTAGCAGCCGGATCGCTTCAGGATCCCACTGCTAAAATGCTCTGAGAGACTTCAAAGGGAAGGAAATTAATTTCCTTCCCTTTGAAGCCTCTCAGGGCCCCCATCACATGATCGGAAGAGAAATGCAAAAGCATTTCTCTTCCGATCGCGCTGGAAGCTGAGCTTTCAGCGCAATGGGAGGGGCCTCTGTGAGGTCAGTGCGCGATCAGACGCTGACATCACAGGAGGGGTGGGGGCTCGGGGTGGAAGGTGAAGGGCTTCCCCTTCCATCCCTGCCTTTGGGGGGTGGGAGGGAAGGTCACAGAGGGAGCGCTAGCGCTCCCTCTGAGTTCTGTGCCCAAGACATAATGGTTACGTCCTAGGCACACGAGCACTTAATTTTTAAAGATTAAAAGTAAAAATAGCGCATAGAAGGAAACATTGCTGAAAGAGTTAAAAAAAAAAAAGGTTTCCCTGGACAGGGATAGCGTCCAGAGTTCAAGCAACCCACAATGTAAGACTTCTATACTTACTTTCAGAAGTGTTTCTTGATTCAGGAAAGTGGTTGACAGCACCAGCCAAGAGGATCAGAGGCTCAGGTTTGCCTATTGCTGTCTGGAACTACAACTCCCACAATACACCTCTTCAATTTATGGAACTTTCTACAACAGTTGTACCAAACTTCTCCAAACTTCTGGATCTTCTTCCAGATGTCCTTTGTGGGTCTTTGAATTGTCCACAAAGTTGATCCAAGGTTCCAGAAGCTCCGAGGTGCTCCTTTGGAGTAGGGACTACAGTTCCCAGAATGCACCTGGTTACAATCCTCAAATAGCCACTGTGCGCTGGTTAGCTGGGCTCTTCTTGCAGGACTTGATGCAGAGGATTCTGGTCAGCTCCTCTGTAACTGTAGCTTATAGGACATCCTCTCCGGGAGTTGCAAAAGCAAGGCAAAGACATTTTCTAGGTGAAGTCCAAAGTGTGCAGCTAGAGCAGTCCCTGTGGGCGCAGACTTTCAGGTGCAGACCAGGGGTTTAGCAGGGTAATCCTTCTTCTCCAGTGTCTGCTTCCAGCAGGGATCTGAATTGTTGGGCAGCTCTGCCATATTTATCCTTGCTCCTTGGTTGATAAGGAGTGGGGTTCCACTGAACAATGTGGTGCAGGGTTCATCCTCTCGGGTGACCACATCCTGTGAAGTGTGACAAAAATCAGTCCCAGAAACCAGCATTATTTTAAAAAATCAACATGGAGGAAATCTCTCCTCGAAGTGTACATCTGGCTGAGCCCACCTCTGTAGTGGTAAAGTTTGCATAACAACCCCCCCTTCCAGCCCCCTCTTACTCTAATTATTGGGGCTCCCTTCTGGCTGTGGAAACAGGAAAAGGGGAGGTCCAGTTTCTGTCCCCGATGGCTTTCCATCCTTTGAAAACCATTTTAGCCACTTTGCTCCATCCTGCTCTGCCATCTGCTGCAGTAGTTCTTCTCCCACCAGATTCTTCCTTTGTTTCAGCACAGGTCAATTCACACCTCATTAAGGCAGCTTGTCTCAGGCTGCCAGAGACTGACCAGTCAGGAAAGGGCACTACAGGGCTGATTTTGGTAACTTTCAGAAAAAGTTCTAAAAATCTTTTTCTGTGCTATTTGTAATAAATCCAACCTCGGAAAGTTGTTTATTCTAACTTTTAATTTGATACCAAACGTGAAAGATTTAGCTCTTTTCTAGTGGAAATGAGACTTCATTCATTTTAAATAAAGTCTCCTAATGTCAGCCTATAGAGCTACTGCACTACAATGGGGAAAATGACTTTGGCTGTTTTTTCTTCACAGGGGCTTACAACACATATTTTATAAAGCCCCTGCTTATATTTACACTGCACGCAACCCTTTTGGCACCTTGGGCCGTCTTTAGGGTTGACTATATTGAAAAATAAGGTAGTGTAGGACTTAGGAAGTACTTTTAATTCCAAAATCGAATTTGGGGTTAACTTTAACTTAAAAGCAACCAGCACGGCAGGCCTGCCTTTAAAATGACACTGGACAACTCAACAGTGCACCTAGGTAGGGTTCCTAAGCATACATGTCCTACCATATACTAGGGGCTTATAGGTAGGTTGATATAGCCAATTATAGTTAGCCTAAATTTGCATAATCCATTTTACACAGAGCACATGCCCTGGGACTGGTTAGCAGTACCCGGGTCACACTCAAAAGTCAGTAATCACCAGTATCTTTCCAAAACGTTTGGGGGTGACCAGGGCAGAAAGGAAACTTTCCTACACCGGGTGTTATTCCAGAAACCAAATCTACAGAGGCTGCAACCAGCAAGATTCATACTTGAGTTTTTCCAACAGAGAGGCAGAAACTTCAGATCGAGAGGGTCTAGAATGCAAAGAGGAAACACTGTTGTTGGTAATCCGTCTTCTAGCCTTCATTTTTTAGGGGCTGTTTACATTTTGTCTCAAAATGGAAAACTATTACAAAAGATCCTTGAATTCTGTCCATGTTTCAAGGATATTCTGTTAAGTTCTATGCAGCACTTTTTCAAAAGTATATTCTTTGGTGTTACAATTTTCCAAAAACCTTCCTTCATGAGTATCTCAAGAAGTCAAATCCCTTATTCAAAAATGGCCACAAAGTAATGAACTCTGAATCTTTCCAGTTTTTTTCATTACCATGTTCCTAGTTCAAAACAAAATCAAAAAGATGTGTCCAGTCATAAATTTAAAACAATTAAATCAATGTGTAGTTTATCACCATTTCAAAAAGAAGACTGTAATTCATCTTTGAGACTTTCTTAAATTTGAGGAGTGAATGGTCCATTTGGACCTTTGGTGTGCATGTCTGATGATTACAATTCATCAGCTTTAAAGAAAATTCCTTCAATTCCAAAGACATGACCAACCATGCCAATTTTCATCGCTTCCATTTCGTCTGTCTTTAGCACCTTGGTTCTTTAAGAAGATAATGAAATAGTGGTACTTCTATGAGCATAGGGTATTCTTCAAATAATTTATTTAGACAACGTTCCCCTAATGGCTCAAGAAGTATACATCTTAAAAAGACTTACACATCACAATATTTCTTCTTCAAGATTTGGGCTTCATAGTCAATCAAGAGATGCCCATTTTACTTCCTTGCAGACAAATGGAGTTCTTGGTAGTCCTAATAAATTCTCAGACTTCTACTCTCCATCTTCCTGAGGCCAAAGTCAAATCCATAAAAGCACAAATGTCCATGTTCCACAACCATCTTTCATTTCATTTAGAACTCTATCAAGACTTGTAGGACTCTTCTCATCCTAAATTCTATTTTTCCTAGACACCTCCAATATCATGTTCTTCAAAGATTAAAGATCTATCAAACTTTTAAAGGCTTGACCTATTCAGACATAATACATCAGCACCAAGACTACCAGTTAGAACTAACGTCAGTGTTGGTTGGACCACCTAAACACATGGACGTGCAGAGCAATTTTTTTTCTCTGCCTCAGATCTTCCCTTGAAATAAGATACAAATCTTGCAGACTGGGATGTCCGATTTTGTCAGTTCTCGACTGGTGGTACATGGTTACGAGAGGAGTCAAACCTGCACATCAATTGTTTAGAGATGCTTGCAGGCTGCTTTGTAATCTGGAGTTCTGCAAACAACAAGGTAAGCTGTTCCATTCTTCTTTGTATGTACAATCTGACAGCTGTCAGATACATAAATCATCTCAGAGGTACAAAAAACAACTTTAAGGTAGCAAAACGCTTTTGGGAACTTTGTCTCCTTCAGAATCTCTCAGCCAGCTGAATATCTGTCAGAAAATCTCAACACCATGGCATACTGGTGCTCCAGATATGTTCAAGGCACAGGAGACTTAATTCATTCATATTTCAAATTCTAGCTGCAAATGGAGTCTTTTCTTTTTAGATCTTTTTGCTTCATGGGCAACACCCATCTTCATTGTTTTTTCACCTGGATTTGTTGGAATCTGCAACATATGTATTCCTTCAAGAATGGCCTCAGAACATAAATGATGCCTTCCCTCCTTACACTGTGATCAACAGAGTATATGTGCTGGTCTAAAAGCATCAATAGACCTGATAGTTCCCTATTGGCAATCTAAAGTGTGGTTCCAGCTTTGTAGATTTTCCTCTATTAATATCGACTTTCCTAGACCTCCTTTTCAATACACAAGGGCAAATGTACAGTCTAATTTTAGAAAAACATTGATCCTAATGACTGGGAACCTTTTGAGGCAGCTGTAGGGACATGTCTAACCCCAAAATATTGGAGTTAAAGTCATTTTTTGGATGTGTGAACCTACCTTCCATCAATGAGATGCAAGGTAGGTGTTCCTGCCAAAAAAATGACTCTAAGGCCCTAGCGCCTTATTTATCCTCAAGTGCAAAAATGGTGCACGGGAGGGAGGCCGGCATCACCTCATCACCTCCTTACCGGCACAGACACTCAATTCTAGCTTAGTTGCGAACCATTGACTATCAGCAAAAGGAGCAGAGGAGCAAGGATGACACTAACTCAGGGGAGGAGAAAAGCGGCAAAGAGGTTAAGGCAAAGCTCCCCGGGACCAGCTGACTCAGTGGTCCAACCGATTGACTCTGCTGAGTGGAACCCTTCCACTAACCTTACGACGACCAAAAAACCCATCAACACCTTAAGTAAACTAGTTGGACATCACAAGAAAGAGGGATACAAAATCACTGACTTTCTTTTAACTAACCTGAAGGATAAGTCCAGCCCAGCTCACAGTGGCTCACAGCCAGTTCTACTGCATATGGACGCTGCTACTGGGACAACTTTTGCAGTGACGGAGAGGCCCCTTCAGGACAGGAAAAGCTTCCACTGCAGCACCCCAAGCACCCCTAATGTAATAACTATGGCAGAAGTACATACTGGCAATCAACAGGACTCCTTCTCCACTTTAAACCTTAGCAACTGGAAAAGCTGGAGGCAGAACTCCCCCCTACAGTCTCATGAAGTACCACAATTACAGCTGCTACAGCAAACACCACAGATGAGGTGTTTCAGCAACTGCACATTGACGCATGATCCACTTCTAATTGACCTCTCTGATACTTGCGCCACTGTTTCTTTAACTGAGCCTGTGGATTGTGTGGGATCCACTAATGCAGCCCAAACGTCCAACACCACTCAAGGAGGAAAGGAGCATTCCGAAAATCCAAAAGCTATTCTGATGAAGGCAAACCCCTCCTCCAATCCACAGTGCCATAGTGCCCTGCCAAGCTGGATCAGGCAACAGGCACTGTGTTGGGCTGTCTAGAGGAGGCAAAAGCCCCAGTGGATCCTTCTCTGGAAGCTAAACTCAAGGAGGACCGGTCAGTTTCAGGGGAGTCTGGGGCCTCTTGGCAGGCACTCCTATCGACCATGGACGCAATGTCAGCAGAGATTTATTATCAAGCAGACAAACAGGAAACTCAGTCGGACCTACTCAACGTCTTGGGAGTGCATATTGTGAGTATTGACAAGAAGCTTCAAGGGTTGAACAACCTGATTAGACGGGCTCAGAACCATTCTTACACTCAGCAAGTGCTATGTCAATGTGCTTCTATAGGAGACAACTCACCCAAGAATATTGAACTTCTAAATTACATCTTGACAGAAGTCAGGGCCCAGGCCCCTAGATATCAGGGCGGGCTTTGTAGGAGAGAAGGGTTTGTGTACAACAATTATCTTGATAAGAATGTTGCTGACAGTGAAAACTGAAATCCACAGGCTACTTGCTTCTTCCAGCAGGAGGAAAACCAAAGCTCATCCGGGGGTAGCAAAGACTCCAACACTCAAGCAACAAGTCCCGTCAATGAAGTGATTGTAGGAGAAGCTTCAAACACCTCAGCAGCAATAGAAGTCTCTCTTACTAAAAGGGAAAATAAATGACAAAGGAAAGCTCGGAAGAAGGCCAAGGTGGCTCGGCAAAACAGCATCTGGAAGTCATTTGCAAAGTCTATTGGCACGCAGGGCAAAGACCCTGAGGGGAAAGATGAGGGAGGCTTGGAGGACAGCAGCATACACCTCATGTAGCAGACGACTACGCAAAAGGTTAACCAGGATAACCCAACACAAGCCGTTTCCGCATGCAGAAATCAACAATCTCATTGTAATCAGCCACTTAAAAATATCAGATCACCGCCCAGCTGCTGGGTCAGAAACCCAATTCAGTGGGAGCTTACAACCAGCAACTCCCCAGAAGTGGATCACAACATCAATCAGATTACTGCTCAAGGGAACCAAAGGGGCAACGCTGATAGAGAAGCCTTCAATTGTAGGGAAAACAACCAAATTCCTGCAGTACTCGATCACTGTCAGGCCTCAATCAATCAATCAATTTGTAAAGCTCGCTACATACCCGTGAGGGTTTCAAGGCCCTTGGGGGGGAAGGGTGCTGCTACTGCTCGAAGAGCCAAGTCTTGAGGAATTTTCTGAAGGAAAGAAGGTCCTGGGTCTGTCGTAGATCCAGAGGGAGGGTGTTACAGGTCTTGGCAGCGAGGTACGAGAATGATCTGCCACCGGAAGATTTGCGTCCGATGTGGGGGATGGAGGCGAGGGTGAGGTTAGCGGAGCGGAGATGCCTGTTGGGGGTGTAGAAGCTGAGTCTGTTGTTCAGGTATGTTGGTCCGGTGTTGTGGAGTGCCTTGTGTGCGTGGGTGAGGAGCTTGAAGGTGATCCTCTTGTTGACGGGGAGCCAATGAAGGTCTCTTAGGTGGGGGGTGATGTGGCAGTGGCGAGGGATGTTGAGGAGGAGTCGGGCGGAGGCATTTTGGATGCGGGGGAGGCATTGGAGGAGTTTGGATGAGATAACAGTGTAGAGGGCGTTGCCGTAGTCGAGTCTGCTGCTGACCAGCGCCTGGGTTACTGTTTTTCTTGTTTCTGTTGGGATCCATTTGTAAACTCTGCGAAGCATGCGGAGGGTGTTGTAGCAGGAGGAGGAGATGGCGCTGACCTGCTTAGACATGGAGAGCGAGGAGTTGAGGGTGAAGCTGAGGTTTTGTGCGCTGTCGGTGGGTGGAGGCGGAGGGGGTGCACCCAAGGATGAGGACCTCTGTTTTGTCCGAGTTCAGTTTTAGCCGGCTGTCTCTCATCCAGTCGGTGATGGCTTTTAGTCCCTCGTGGAGTTTGGTTTTGGCGGTGTGCGGGTCCTTGGTGAGGGAGAGGATGAGTTGGGTGTCGTTGGCGTAGGGGATGATGTTGAGGTTGTGCTGACGGGCCACTTGTGCGAAGGGGGCCATGTAGATGTTGAACAGCATCGGGCTCAGGGATGAGCCCTAGGGTACGCCGCAGATGATGTTGAAGGCTTTGGATTGTTACGGGGGGAGGTTGACTCGTTTGGTTCTGCCGGCGAGGAAGGATGCGGTCCATTCGAGGGCCTGGTCCTGGATTCCTGCTGCGTGGAGGCGGGATTTTAGGGTGTGGTGACAGACGGTGTCAAAGGCAGCTGATAGGTCTAGGAGGATGAGGGCTGATGTTTCTCCATTGTCGAGGTGGCTTCTGATGTCGTCTGTGGCGGCGAGGAGGGCGGTTTCGGTGCTGTGGTTGTGTCTGAAGCCAGACTGGGAGGGGTCGAGGATGTTGTTGTCTTCGAGGTACCGAGTGAGCTGAGTGTTGACAATTTTCTTGATGACCTTTGCCGGGAAAGGGAGCAGAGAGATGGGCCGGAAGTTTTTCAGGTCCTTGGGGTCCGCCTTTGGTTTCTTGAGAAGGGCGTTGATTTCGGCGTGTTTCCAGCTTTCCGGGAATCTTACTGTTTCGAAGGAGATGTTGATGGCTCTCCGTAGATGTGGTGCGATGGCTGTGTCTGCTTTGTTGAAGATGTGGTGTGGGCAGGGGTCTGATGGTGATCTGGAGTGGATGGAGTTCACGGTCTTGCGGGTTTCATCGTCGCAGATGCTGGTCCAGGAGGTCAGTCGGCTGGAGCGGGTGGAGTTCGTGGTGGGTGGGGTCAGAGCATCCAGAGTGTGAGGGGAGTTGAAGCTGTCGTGGATGTCTGTGATTTTCTGGTGGAAGGCGGTTGCTAGGGCGTCGCATAGTTCTTGGGAGAGGGTGATGTCGTTGACGGTGGCGTTTGGGTTGGAGAGTTCTTTTACGATGTTGAAAAGTTCTTTGCAGTCGTGGGCGTTGTTTTCTAGGCGGGTTTTGAAGGAGGATCTTTTTGCTAGCCTGATGAGTTGGTGGTGTTTGTGTGTGGCATCCTTGAGTGCCGTGTGGTTGTCTGGAGTGCGTTTGAGTAGCCCTATTTGCTTGAGTTTTCAGCAGTGGCGTTTGGAGGCTTGGAGGTCGTTGGTGAACCAGGTGGCTTTTTTGTTGATGTGGTTGTTGGAGGGTTTTCTGAGTGGAGCAAGGCGGTCGGCGCAGTCGTTGATCCATAGCTTGAGGTTGTGTGCCGCGATGTCAGGGTCGGTGGGGTTGACAGACGGTTTCTGGGCTAGGGCGTTGGTTAGTTGAAATTCGGTGACTTTGCCCCATCGTCGGCATGGTGGTTGTTCGGTGAGGTGGTGTTCTGTCTGTTTCCTGAAGGTGAAGTGGATGCAGTGGTGGTCGGTCCAGTAGAGGTCGGTGGTATGGTTGAAGGTGACATGGTTGCTTCTGGAGAAGATGGGGTCAAGGGTGTGACCAACTGTGTGGGTGGGTGTGTTGACCAGCTGTGTGAAGCCGAGGTTGGCGAGGTTTTCGGTCAGGATGGTGGAGTTGGTGTCATTGTTTTTGAGGTGAAAGTTCAGGTCCCCGAGGAGGATGTAGTCCGTGGAGGCGAGTGCGTGGGTGCTGGCCAGGTCGGCGATGGCGATGCTGAAAGGTGCCTCACAACAACCTCCACAGGCAAACACCATGCCCAATACTGGCAAGAAACAATACACAAGGAATGATACTTATCTTAATCTGCCTACATCAGTAAGCCCGACAGGAGGACAGACCTTGCAACAAACTGGGGCTTGGAGTGACAACAAACTCTTCTTCATTCCCCGGTACAATTCAAAAGCAGTCTTTGACATCTTAAGTAGAGGAACAATGATTTAGCTCCTAAATTAAATTCAGCCCCAATCCCAAATCACTACAGCAGAGCTGCAGGCAGTGGAGTTTGTTCGGTACCCGAATAATAGGGACAAAGAGGCAACACTCACATCCTGGGCCTCTCCATCCACCACTGCCGAAATTCTTGCACACCAGGACATCTTTAGTTCATGGGGCATTACGTTACAAAGTCAAAACCCATGTTGATATCCTAGCCCCGCTCCCGGGAATTGTGAGGGGCACCTCAGTGTTGAAAGGAGCAGTTGGAGTGGAGGCGATACCAAGCAGATGAGAAAATTTAACTATAATAAGGAATCAAAGTTTGTTTCATCTGGGGAGTAGCCATCAAGTATTTATTAGCAGGCCTCCAATTTGGAATCAGGCAGAGAGGCAATCCATCATGATCCACAGCAGCAATTGGTCCTGACGAAAGATCTAGATGGGAAACAGCCACAGAGGACAGCCTCTACATATGCCCTTGGAATTGCCATGGTCTTAAACAAATGGCAACATATGCAGAGGCATAGCCGTTCTTACAGAAATTTAATATTATCATGCTTCAGGAAACCTGGTGTACGTACGCCATTCAAATCTCAGGCTATGTCGCCTGCCATGTTCCTGCAGTCAATTTCCAAAAATGTGGGCATCCCAAAGGTGGCCTTCCTAACTTCTGTTCAACTAAAACTAATTGGGCCATCAAACAAATTGATCTTGGAATAGACTGGCTGCTGCCAATTAATTTGGAACCTCCGGGGCTAAACGGTCTAATACACCACTGCTATTAACCAATGTGTACATTCACCTGAATAAGAATCAAAATAGAAAAAACATGGAAACACTGGTAAATATCCTCAAAATGTTGATGAGGCAGTACAAGAAGTCCATTCACATTGTGTCCGGAGACTTCAATGTTACCTTGAGCAAAAGACATACAAAACAAGGTAAAAAAAAAATATGGCTTGCATCTGAACAACAGGTTTGAAAATCTTGGCCTCCATCGCTTGATGACCCACTTAGGGGGAGATTCTCCTTCTCCAGTAACTATTTCAAGTGGTTCAATAAAATCAACAATTTACTTCACATTAATAAATGAAGCAGCTCTGGCACTAGTCGCCACCTAAAATATTTATGCATGACTAGAGAGTGATCATTTTCCACAAGCCATACAGTTAAGACAGGTATGGAAGCGTCTACCAACAGCAAACATCATCATTGCCGCTCCGATGAACTACAGTACAAAGAAGTTAAAATGGCAGGAGTAATGGCATTAAGAAAGTGATGGAAGAAGTGTATTGCAGTGCTGGGGCATTTGAAGAGTTCAAGAGAGAATTTGAGAACCAGGAACATATTGCATTCTGTTTAGGAGCACGGGTAAAGGCATGCCACATGGGAAAAAACATCATTCTAATGCAGACATTGATGCTGCCTCCTGGGAAGCCCATGTCTCAGTGTTGTATCAAACCAAAAGGTGGTGGGAGGGGACCTTTTGCCAGCAATTCGTAGCATCTCAAGCTCGACCGACTTTGGCTTTAGAGTAAAGTTGAAAACAGGGCTTTCCCTTCCCGACTCTGATCACGACAATGCTATCACGTATATAGCCACTGAGCAGTTAATAGGCATTACAAGGAAGTTAAAAACAGCAGGAGCAGCAGGACAAAGTAATATCCATAATGCCCTTTTTAAAGGTGATGCAACATACTGGGATTTCTACTTGGCGCTCCTTTCTAAGAGTCTTGATGGCATAAAGATGCTTCCAGATGCCTGGAAAGGTAAAAACTTCCATCCAATTAAAAAAATCGGCAATCCTGTCTCTCTGCGAAATTACAGGCTAATAGCCTTAACTGATGTTGAAGCAAAGCTTTATGCATCCTGTTTCTGTTACAATTATCGGTTTGGATACATGAGAAACATCTCCTCCCACAAAGTTAAACTAGTTTCAGAGTAGGCATGGGGACTTCAACCAACTTGACTGCCTTGGCCTTGCTAGGCATCAAGTCCAGGCACAAGAAAAGCCCACTATTTGCCTGTTTTATTGATCTTAAGTCTGTGTTTGATCGTGTCCCAAGAGCTCGCCTATGGGAAAAATGGAATAGCTGGTGTCTCCCCAGTAGTGTGTTGAACACAATGATGGCATTATACTCAGGAACTTGGGCGCAGTTACAAATTGGAGAAGATGGCCATGTTACTAATAGAATTTGAACATTAAACGGTCTAAAGCAAGGATGTGTCTTAGTCCCTATGCTTTTTAATCTATGTCTAGCAGTCCTAGCCAATGCTCCGGTAAACAATCACCTGCCCATTCTGGCTCAGGCAGCAATTGCATTGTTATAGTACATAGACAACATAGTATTACTTAGAAAAACTCAAAATGGTCTGCAACACAGCATCAACACACTTACTCATTATATAGCCAAGCAAGGTTTGGAATTTAACTTGAATAAAACTAAAGTGGTCAAACTGGTGGACTCAAAATGTAAATCTTTCTCATGGTTCATCAACGGAACCCAGATGAGGTGTTGTTCCCGCATATAAATAGTTGGGTTTCATAGTGGACCATAATCTAACTTTTAAACTTTGCTGCTCCAGCAAAGGCACAATCCTAGGCCTATCGGTTTAAGATTTAAAAAAAAAAAATTAGTTGTCCATCATACAACCATCTTCTCTCTGTAAGGCTAATGCCAACAGTTACATATGGGGCTGATACAATGTTGGGCAAAGAAATGGCAGCTTTAAATAAAACTCAAACAAAGGCCTATAAAACAGTGTTCCAGATTAAATAATCTGCTTCACCAGCTCAGGTACACCTAGAATTTGGATTAAAAAACTACACATTTCAGAACAAAAATATGTACTTAAAACTGCTGCAGACTGCAAACTACAGAGACAGGAACCATAAGCAATCTATGCTGGTGTGAAATAGAGGAGCAACAGTGCTGCAACAATTCAGGCTCATGGGGAAATCATCTAAGCAACTCGATAAAGAAACTGGGCCTGCAAAACGTTTGGGGCATGAGCTTGAGCAAATCAGAGTTCTACTGGATGGTAAACGATGCAACATGTTTACTGTCGCTTACAACAGACAAGAATACATTTGCCAAAGGATGACACGCCTGGACCGTACTATCATCATATAAAGTTCTCCGGGCCCAGGAATATTTATCAGCATTTTTCTTGCAATTGCTGAAATATCAATTCATACTTCTGCACTTTGAGACGATTGAAAATAAAGACATGGCCCCTTCCTGGAAGCAGCAGTTCAGGACTCAATCTTGTCACCTCTGTGTGTACAAACAAGAGACCTTTGATCATGTTTTCTGTGCATGCTCGGCGTTGGCTGAACAAAGGAAAATATACCTGAAGCACATTTTTTTGGCCCTGGGTATACGATCATGTGGGCCAGCTGTCATCAGCTGGTTAAGTGGCTGTTCAATTCCTCTTGCCTGTCGGGGGTCTAAGTTTATGGTGCTGACTTTAAAAAAACTGTCAAATATTGCTGAAATGGTTGCGCAAAGTCAGGACTGATAGGGGTGTCACTGTTTCTAATCTCCTCGGATGCTTGTGTATGGGTAGTTATTTGGCTAAGCATAGGAAACTAAGCAGGTTGTTACATTTCAGAGTTTAGTTGTAGGGTCAGCATCTATCATGCGGTGTAATCAAGCATTTCTAGATTTTAGATTTAAGACTAAGGGACTAGGAAACTCATTATTTTGATTTTGTGGACACTTGAGTATTGCTAATAAGGTTGCACTGCTATTGTATATACATGGCCATAGGACAGGTCTTGTCTTTAAGACCCCGCTCTTGGACCATTCTTACAGACAAGTTCTAAGCAGTATTACCACTAAAAGGGGCCAATCAACTGTGAAAGTTGATAGGAACATCAATTAAATACTACCGGGGTCTGCTTTTACTGTTCTTTGTAATTGATTATTTTTAACTATTACTAAAGTGTCTGCAGGCACTTTTTAGCCCGACAATGTGATGAGTTTTAAAAAGGAGCCACTTTTAATTAACTATGCTAATAAAATGTACTTACACTCAGTGACAGTCTTTGATGTCATAGCAAATTGGAAAACATATTTCTACAACTTTCTGCTGAATCATATCAGAGACTCAGATGGCCAAGCATGAAGGTGAAGTGCATTTCTTCAAATAGGTGATTGTATCTAAAATTCTGTACCTCCTTTAGATTATATATTGAAAGTGGTTTTATCCACCAGATACAGAAGAGCTATCTTGAACTTTCTAACAGGGATGAATGTATGAATATGACTGGTTAAATAAGAAGGGGCTGTCCTATGAATGCACTTGTACACTAGACAGCTAGACTTTTCCTTTCGGCCTTGATGTGATGCTGTAGGAGGCTGGACTGGCTTGTAGTGAGTACCAAGGGGTACTTGCACCTTGCACCAGGCCCAGTTATCCCTTATTAGTGTATAGGGTGTCTAGCAGCTTAGGCTGATAGATAATGGTAGCTTAGCAAAGCAGCTCAGGCTGAACTAGGAGACGTGTGAAGCTACTACAGTACCACTTAGTGTCATATGCACAATATCATAAGAAAACACAATACACAGTTATACTAAAAATAAAGGTACTTTATTTTTATGACAATATGCCAAAGTATCTTAGAGTGTACCCTCAGTGAGAGGATAGGAAATATACACAAGATATATATACACAATAGCAAAAATATGCAGTATAGTCTTAGAAAACAGTGCAAACAATGTATAGTTACAATAGGATGCAATGGGGAAACATAGGGATAGGGGCAACACAAACCATATACTCCAGAAGTGGAATGTGAACCACGAATGGACCCCAAACCTATGTGACCTTGTAGAGGGTCGCTGGGACTATTAGAAAATAGTGAGAGTTAGAAAAATAACCCTCCCCAAGACCCTGAAAAGTGAGTGCAAAGTGCACTAAAGTTCCCCTAAGGACAAAATAGTCGTGTTAGAGGGAAAATGCAAGGAAAACACAAATCAGCAATGCAACAACGATGGATTCCTGACTGAGGGTACCTGTGGAACAAGGGGACCAAGTCCAAAAGTCACAAGCAGCTCGGAGATGGGCAGATGCCCAAGAAATGCCAGCGGTTGGTGCAAAGAAGCTCTTACTAGGCTGAAGAACTGTGAATACTGCAGGAACGACAAGGGCTAGAGACTTCCCCTTTGGAGGATGGATCCCCCACGCCTTGGAGAGTCGTGCAGAAGTGTTTTCCCGCCGGATGGACGCCAACAAGCCTTGCTACACGCAAATTGTGCGTTTGGCGTTTTTGGACGCTGCTGGGGCCCAGGAGGGACCAGGAGGTCGCAAATTGGACCTGCAGAGAGAGGGGACGTCGAGCAAGACAAAGAGCCCTCACTGAAGCAGGTAGCACCCGGAGAAGTGCCAGAAACAGGCACTATGAGGATGCGTGAAACGGTGCTCGCCGAAGTTGCACAAAGGAGTCCCACGTCGCCGGAGACCAACTTAGAAAGTCGTGCAATGCAGGTTAGAGTGCCGTGGACCCAGGCTTGGCTGTGCACACAGGATTTCCGCCGGAAGTGCACAGGGGCCGGAGAAGCTTGCAAAGTCGCGGTTCCCAGCAATGCAGCCCAGCGAGGTGAGGCAAGGACTTACCTCCACCAAACTCGGGCTGAAGAGTCACTGGACTGTGGGGGTCACTTGGACGGTGTCGCTGGATTCGAGGGACCTCGCTCGTCGTGCTGAGAGGAGACCCAAGGGACCGGAGATGCAGCTTTTTGGTGCCTGCGGTTGCAGGGGGAAGATTCCGTCGACCCACGGGAGATTTCTTCGGAGCTTCTGGTGCAGAGAGGAGGCAGACTACCCCCACAGCATGCACAAGCAGGAAAACAGTCGAGAAGGCGGCAGGATCAGCGTTACAGAGTTGCAGTAGTCGTCTTTGCTACTATGTTGCAGGTTTGCAGGCTTCCAGCGCGGTCAGCGGTCGATTCCTTATCAGAAGGTGAAGAGGGAGATGCAGAGGAACTCGGCTGAGCTCATGCATTCGTTATCTGAAGTTTCCCCAGAGACAGAGACCCTAAATAGCCAGAAAAGAGGGTTTGGCTACTTAGGAGAGAGGAAAGGCTACTAACACCTGAAGGAGCCTATCAGCAGGAGTCTCTGACGTCACCTGGTGGCACTGGCCACTCAGAGCAGTCCAGTGTGCCAGCAGCACCTCTGTTTCCAAGATGGCAGAGGTCTGGAGCACACTGGAGGAGCTCTGGACACCTCCCAGGGGAGGTGCAGGTCAGGGGAGTGGTCACTCCCCTTTCCTTTGTCCAGTTTCGCGCCAGAGCAGGGGCTAAAGGGTCCCTGAACCGGTGTAGACTGGCTTATGCAGAATTGGGCACATCTGTGCCCAACAAAGCATTTCCAGAGGCTGGGGGAGGCTACTCCTCCCCTGCCTTCACACCATTTTCCAAAGGGAGAGGGTGTCACACCCTCTCTCAGAGGAAGTTCTTTGTTCTGCCATCCTGGGCCAGGCCTGGCTGGACCCCAGGAGGGCAGATGCCTGTCTGAGGGGTTGGCAGCAGCAGCAGCTGCAGTGAAACCCCAGGAAGGGCAGTTTGGCAGTACCAGGGTCTGTGCTACAGACCACTGGGATCATGGGATCGTGCCAACTATGCTAGGATGGCATAGAGGGGGCAATTCCATGATCATAGACATGTTACATGGCCATATTCGGAGTTACCATTGTGAAGCTACATATAGGTAGTGACCTATATGTATTGCACGCGTGTAATGGTGTCCCCGCACTCACAAAGTTCAGTGAATTGGCTCTGAACAAGGTGGGGGCACCTTGGCTAGTGCCAGGGTGCCCACACACTAAGTAACTTTGCACCTAACCTTTACCAGGTAAAGGTTAGACATATAGGTGACTTATAAGTTACTTAAGTGCAGTGTAAAATGGCTGTGAAATAACGTGGACGTTATTTCACTCAGGCTGCAGTGGCAGGCCTGTGTAAGAATTGTCAGAGCTCCCTATGGGTGGCACAAGAAATGCTGCAGCCCATAGGGATCTCCTGGAACCCCAATACCCTGGGTACCTCAGTACCATATACTAGGGAATTATAAGGGTGTTCCAGTAAGCCAATGTAAATTGGTAAAAATGGTCACTAGCCTGTTAGTGACAATTTGAAAGTAATGAGAGAGCATAACCACTGAGGTTCTGGTTAGCAGAGCCTCAGTGAGACAGTTAGGCACCACACAGGGAACACATACATGCACACCTATGAGCACTGGGGTCCTGTGTGACAGGGTCCCAGTGACACATACATATAGGCCACAAACCTATGAGCACTGGGGTCCTGACCAGCAGGATCCCAGTGACACATAACAAACATACTGAAAACATAGTGTTTTCACTATGAGCACTGAGGCCTGGCTATCAGGATCTCAGTGAGACAGTGAAAACAGTGACAAACACCCTGACATACACTCACAAACAGGCCAAAAGTGGGGGTAACAAGGCTAGAAAGAGGCTACCTTCTCACACAACCCCCCCCCAAACGAAGGACAATAAGGCTAACCTTGGCCAGTTGAGACTTTATTGTCTAAGTGGTGATAAGTAGAGAGTAGCTCTGCAATAGACTGGTTACTCCCTTTATCATCCACTATATGGTTACTTCCCTGTGGGGATGTAAACCACCCTGTTTGAAGTTTTTTAGCTAAGCAACAATGTGAAGATGTATTTTCAGAGTTTCTATCAGTAAGTTTTAGTTTAGAGCAGTGGGAATTGTCCACTGAACCTATTTGTAGTGATGGAAATGCCAGACAGGGATGCTGTCTCAGAAAAGCCATAGCTGGGCAAAAACTTTGTCCATATGGCTGGAAGAGAGAACAGGGATGCTGTTTCTCTTGGGTTGGAGCAGGGCAGGGATGCTGTCCTATCAGCTCCACACTAGGGCAGGGATGCTGTCCTAAGTGTTGTGAGGCAGTGCAGAGTTTCTGCACTAAAGTTTCTCTGGGAGGGTTGGAGGGATGCTCCATGTTAACTAAAATGGTGCTCTTTTTCTCACCAATGTTAGTTATCCCACAGAGAGGTACTTCCACCTCAGGGAGTACAGTTTTGCCAACTGATGATTCCCTTGGAACAGGTGCCACCCCAGGAGAGGTTTCTCCCACCACAGGAATGGTATCCTGAATGGTAGGGTGGTTAGGGGATACTGTGATACCATTTTTACCTGTTGATGGAGAGGGTTCCTGAGTTTTCAGGCCTTCTCTCCTTTGCTTTTTCATTTCACTTGAAATGAGAGGGAACAATTCCTCAGGGATGCCCAGCATGGCTGCATGGGCATAAAACTCTACATCAGCCCAACCTGAGGCCTCTAGGTCATTACCTAAGAGACAGTCTACAGGTAAGCTAGGTGATACCACCACCTGCTTAGGGCCAGTAACTCCACCCCAACTAAACTGAATTATAGCTAAGGGAAGAAACTTAGTGGAGTTATGGACATCAATAATCTTATACTGTTGTCCAATGATGTGTTGTTCAGGAGGCACTAGGTTTTCAGTCACCAAAGTGAAACTGGCACCTGTGTCCCTGTAGGCCAAGGCCTCAACACCATTTATTGAAAGTGTCTGCCTGTACTTATCCATTGTAAGGGGACAAGCAGCCAGTGTGGCAAGGCCAATGCCACTAGGTGTGACAGAAACTGTCTTGGGACTGATTACATCAGTTTCCACTATGGACCCATAAGTGAACCCAACTACGCCCTTTGCTTGACTGTTGCCAGCAGTCCCACCACTAGTACCACTACTGCTAGGGGCACTAGAGCTTGATGTATTAGTGGTGGTAGGCTCAGGGGGTTTACCTGGACAGGACTTATCCCCTGGCCTATGGCCTCTGTTTTTACACACAAAGCACCAAGGCTTTTTAATGTGTGCAGGTTGGGAAGAAGAGGAAGAATTTGTTTTATCCCCACCCTCTGAAGAGTGTTTAAGATTTGAAGTGGGATCTTTGGTTTTACCCTTATCCCCATGCTTATCTTGAGATTTTTCACCATCTTTCTTCGTATTGCCATCTTTGTCACCCCCTGTATGAACTTTTCTGTTCACCCTTGTTCTGACCCATTTGTCTGCCTTCTTTCCCAATTCTTGGGGAGAGGTCAGATCAGAGTCTACCAGGTACTGGTGCAACAAATCAGACACACAATTATTAAGTATATGCTCTCTCAGGATTGTGTTATACAGGCTTTCATAATCAGTAACTTTACTGCCATGTAACCACCCCTCCAAGGCCTTCACTGAATGGTCAATGAAATCAACCCAGTCTTGTGAAGACTCCTTTTTGGTCTCTCTGAACTTTATCCTGTACTGTTCAGTGGTTAAGCCATAACCATCCAGGAGTGCATTCTTAAGAACTGTAAAATTATTGGCATCACTTTCTTTCACAGTAAGGAGTCTATCCCTACCCTTTCCACTAAATGATAGCCATAGGATAGCAGCCCACTGCCTTTGAGGGACATCCTGTACAACACAGGCCCTCTCAAGTGCAGCAAACCACTTGTTAATGTCATCCCCCTCCTTGTAAGGGGGAACTATCTTGTGCAGATTCCTGGAATCATGCTCTTTTGCAGGATGACTATGGGGAATACTGCTGCTGCCACCATGGGTATCTAAACCCATCTTCTGTCTTTCCCTCTCTATTTCTAAAGACTGTCTATCCAAATCCAGCTGTTGCTTCTTGAGCTTCAGTCTGGTTTGCTCCACTCTCAATCTATTGAGCTCCCTTTCTAACAATCTGTCATCAGGGTGGGTGGGAGGGACATTTCTAGATACAGAGGTATGATGGGAATGAACAGAAGGAGACCTGTCCCTTACAGAGGGCACCCTAACAGCTTGGCTACCAGTATAATGTGAGAGCACATCATCAGTATGATGTGATTCAACCTCTGTACCAACTATGCTAGACTGTCTAGTAATGGGCAGGCTGAGAAGTTTCTTTCCTGAACCTTTTCCTGGGGGAGTCCCTGGATCAGATTGAGAACCATTAGCTACTTTTTCTACAGATTGGGCACTTATGGCCTTATCCTGTACTCTAAGCATATTAATTAACAGTTCTAAGGAAGGATTCTTCCCTACACTCAAACCTCTCTCTATGCAGAGACTCCTTGCTCCTTTCCAGCTAAGGTGATCATATGCAAGTTTGGACAGTTCAACTTTTTGGCCTGTGCCAGACATTTTTAGAGAGAGTTAAAGTGATAGACAAAGAGAAAAAAGTTTTCAGAACTTTTTGGAAAGACAGAAAAAACTTTTTAAACTTTTAAGAACTTTTTGAAAGTTTAGAAGTACTTTTCAGCACTTAGAAAAGAGTGAAAAGAGGAAATGCAAAACTTTTTGGCTATGTGTATATACACTGACCTTGTTTTGTATATTTTTCTCTTATGAAAAGTACAATGACAAGAGTGGTAAGTAGTCTCAAAGCACTTATCCCACCGCTGCACAACCAATGTAGGAGGCTGGACTGGCTTGTAGTGAGTACCAAGGGGTACTTGCACCTTGCACCAGGCCCAGTTATCCCTTATTAGTGTATAGGGTGTCTAGCAGCTTAGGCTGATAGATAATGGTAGCTTAGCAAAGCAGCTCAGGCTGAACTAGGAGACGTGTGAAGCTACTACAGTACCACTTAGTGTCATATGCACAATATCATAAGAAAACACAATACACAGTTATACTAAAAATAAAGGTACTTTATTTTTATGACAATATGCCAAAGTATCTTACAGTGTACCCTCAGTGAGAGGATAGGAAATATACACAAGATATATATACACAATAGCAAAAATATGCAGTATAGTCTTAGAAAACAGTGCAAACAATGTATAGTTACAATAGGATGCAATGGGGAAACATAGGGATAGGGGCAACACAAACCATATACTCCAGAAGTGGAATGTGAACCACGAATGGACCCCAAACCTATGTGACCTTGTAGAGGGTCGCTGGGACTATTAGAAAATAGTGAGAGTTAGAAAAATAACCCTCCCCAAGACCCTGAAAAGTGAGTGCAAAGTGCACTAAAGTTCCCCTAAGGACAAAATAGTCGTGTTAGAGGGAAAATGCAAGGAAAACACAAATCAGCAATGCAACAACGATGGATTCCTGACTGAGGGTACCTGTGGAACAAGGGGACCAAGTCCAAAAGTCACAAGCAGCTCGGAGATGGGCAGATGCCCAAGAAATGCCAGCGGTTGGTGCAAAGAAGCTCTTACTAGGCTGAAGAACTGTGAATACTGCAGGAACGACAAGGGCTAGAGACTTCCCCTTTGGAGGATGGATCCCCCACGCCTTGGAGAGTCGTGCAGAAGTGTTTTCCCGCCGGATGGACGCCAACAAGCCTTGCTACACGCAAATCGTGCGTTTGGCGTTTTTGGACGCTGCTGGGGCCCAGGAGGGACCAGGAGGTCTCAAATTGGACCTGCAGAGAGAGGGGACGTCGAGCAAGACAAAGAGCCCTCACTAAAGCAGGTAGCACCCGGAGAAGTGCCAGAAACAGGCACTACGAGGATGCGTGAAACGGTGCTCGCCGAAGTTGCACAAAGGAGTCCCACGTCGCCGGAGACCACCCTTAGAAAGTCGTGCAATGCAGGTTAGAGTGCCGTGGACCCAGGCTTGGCTGTGCACACAGGATTTCCGCCGGAAGTGCACAGGGGCCGGAGAAGCTTGCAAAGTCGCGGTTCCCAGCAATGCAGCCCAGCGAGGTGAGGCAAGGACTTACCTCCACCAAACTCGGGCTGAAGAGTCACTGGACTGTGGGGGTCACTTGGACGGTGTCGCTGGATTCGAGGGACCTCGCTCGTCGTGCTGAGAGGAGACCCAAGGGACCGGAGATGCAGCTTTTTGGTGCCTGCGGTTGCAGGGGGAAGATTCCGTCGACCCACGGGAGATTTCTTCGGAGCTTCTGGTGCAGAGAGGAGGCAGACTACCCCCACAGCATGCACAAGCAGGAAAACAGTCGAGAAGGCGGCAGGATCAGCGTTACAGAGTTGCAGTAGTCGTCTTTGCTACTATGTTGCAGGTTTGCAGGCTTCCAGCGCGGTCAGCGGTCGATTCCTTATCAGAAGGTGAAGAGGGAGATGCAGAGGAACTCGGCTGAGCTCATGCATTCGTTATCTGAAGTTTCCCCAGAGACAGAGACCCTAAATAGCCAGAAAAGAGGGTTTGGCTACTTAGGAGAGAGGATAGGCTACTAACACCTGAAGGAGCCTATCAGCAGGAGTCTCTGACGTCACCTGGTGGCACTGGCCACTCAGAGCAGTCCAGTGTGCCAGCAGCACCTCTGTTTCCAAGATGGCAGAGGTCTGGAGCACACTGGAGGAGCTCTGGACACCTCCCAGGGGAGGTGCAGGTCAGGGGAGTGGTCACTCCCCTTTCCTTTGTCCAGTTTCGCGCCAGAGCAGGGGCTAAAGGGTCCCTGAACCGGTGTAGACTGGCTTATGCAGAATTGGGCACATCTGTGCCCAACAAAGCATTTCCAGAGGCTGGGGGAGGCTACTCCTCCCCTGCCTTCACACCATTTTCCAAAGGGAGAGGGTGTCACACCCTCTCTCAGAGGAAGTTCTTTGTTCTGCCATCCTGGGCCAGGCCTGGCTGGACCCCAGGAGGGCAGATGCCTGTCTGAGGGGTTGGCAGCAGCAGCAGCTGCAGTGAAACCCCAGGAAGGGCAGTTTGGCAGTACCAGGGTCTGTGCTACAGACCACTGGGATCATGGGATTGTGCCAACTATGCTAGGATGGCATAGAGGGGGCAATTCCATGATCATAGACATGTTACATGGCCATATTCGGAGTTACCATTGTGAAGCTACATATAGGTAGTGACCTATATGTAGTGCACGCGTGTAATGGTGTCCCCGCACTCACAAAGTTCAGTGAATTGGCTCTGAACAAGGTGGGGGCACCTTGGCTAGTGCCAGGGTGCCCACACACTAAGTAACTTTGCACCTAACCTTTACCAGGTAAAGGTTAGACATATAGGTGACTTATAAGTTACTTAAGTGCAGTGTAAAATGGCTGTGAAATAACGTGGACGTTATTTCACTCAGGCTGCAGTGGCAGGCCTGTGTAAGAATTGTCAGAGCTCCCTATGGGTGGCACAAGAAATGCTGCAGCCCATAGGGATCTCCTGGAACCCCAATACCCTGGGTACCTCAGTACCATATACTAGGGAATTATAAGGGTGTTCCAGTAAGCCAATGTAAATTGGTAAAAATGGTCACTAGCCTGTTAGTGACAATTTGAAAGTAATGAGAGAGCATAACCACTGAGGTTCTGGTTAGCAGAGCCTCAGTGAGACAGTTAGGCACCACACAGGGAACACATACATGCACACCTATGAGCACTGGGGTCCTGTGTGACAGGGTCCCAGTGACACATACATATAGGCCACAAACCTATGAGCACTGGGGTCCTGACCAGCAGGATCCCAGTGACACATAACAAACATACTGAAAACATAGTGTTTTCACTATGAGCACTGAGGCCTGGCTATCAGGATCTCAGTGAGACAGTGAAAACAGTGACAAACACCCTGACATACACTCACAAACAGGCCAAAAGTGGGGGTAACAAGGCTAGAAAGAGGCTACCTTCTCACAGATGCCTCTTCCTCAGACCAAACACCATTTGAAGTACTGCTTTCTTCACCACTTGTAGTAATCCAGTGAGTGTTAGCTGCCCACATCACCTTGGTGCTATTGAAGAGGAACAAAAGAGGTAGGAAGTTTAGCTGCCATGTTTCCCGTGTCCATGGTTGATGTACTACTCCACTCCAGGTCTTTTTCTTTGCCTTCTGGGAGTTGTAGTCTTGTTTTATAATGGCAAAAACAGGACTTCATGTCCCAGAATTCAAAGAAAACAACTGGAATGGAGGAGAAAGTCACACATCGACCTGGGAAACTTGGCAGGGCTTAAGAAGCATTATTGCATGTTCATCAAGCAGTTTCACTGATCTGGTCACAAAGAGACATATAGGCCTCAGAGACTAGGCCAACATTGTGCCATCCCTTCTGGAATGATGTGCTGTCCACAAAATACAATTTGATATATTGCTATGACACATCAAAATAATATTGATCAAGTAATTTAAGAAGTACAAAATATAATACAGACATTACAGTTTAAATTATCGGAGTATTCAGGGTTTATTACTAATCAATATATGATATACATTTGAATTTTAATGTCTGTTAGGTACATTTTTTACATGCAAATACATGTTATGCAGGCTTCCTTTTTCCTACATACAATATTGTACAGTTTTGTAGCTAGTCCTTTAGACAGCCTCTCCATTCCCCACTTCTATTCAACTGAAGACATATTTTGAAATGTTAAAATAGTATAGCACGACTCTGGTACATCACGTGTGAGAAAGAAACCACATTTTAACTTACTCTCTGGAGACTTGTGAACACAGCTTTGTGTGATCAAGATACTTCTGCAAGAGTTTACCTTTTTGAAATAAGCTCAGGGCATACATATTTTTAACAAGAGATAGGCATTTGTCAAGAATAGCTGTGATCAATTTACCAATCAAAGCAAGAGTTTCACTAGTATATCACAATAAATTAAATAAAAAACAGTGGCAGGGTAGTTTTATAAGTAACCTTGTCCAATCAGTACATTTTCAAAATGTGTAGAGCAGAATATCTGATGTCTTACACAAAAGTCAGCAGAACAGCGCCTATGTTTTTAATGTCCATGTCTTCCTAGCAGACCTTCTGGAAATAGAAAATATTATGAACTGAACAATATATATATCAACAAGAAGAACATAATCCTCAATTAACAAGTAAATGCGGGAACATTTAAACTAACAAGAAAAACAGCTCTGTAGATTGTAGTTAGTCCTAAGTGAAGCAATGTAATTAACATAAAATCTGGTGATCTCTTAGAGTTATACGTTTTCCACCAGTGACTGTAACACAGAGCCTTGAACTATTTTGTTACAAATGTGTGTTACCCCCTCCTTCCAGAGAGTTGAAACTCCTTCTCCATACACTATAAATCACAAGAATAATCTGATATGGCACTCTACTCCACCATTCAGGATTTAATTCCAGTAAAACAATTATGCTGTGTAGATTAAAAACATAGGTGCATTCAAACTTACTGCTTAATCATACAATTCTTTAAAGTAAAATGTTTTTTTAGATGCTGTCTAATAGTTTGCTCTCTTGAAATCAGTTATGCACAGGAATATAAATACACTCTGCTACTTTGATTTGGCCAACAATTAAGGTATTGTCAATAAACAGTATTCGCTCATGAAATTGATGATTAAAGAAAGAAAACATCACATTTTAAGATTGTGAGGCTATTATACATAAATGATGCCTACAATTGATTTTGTGTAGGTTTCTAGCCTCTATGCACATCTGTTATAACACAACCGCTTTCCTAGTTATAATTTGGATATCTGTAAAGTAACTTTATATTAATCTTCCGGAAGGTGTGCTACATTAGACTGATATATAAATAAGTGCATGAATGAATAAATAAGCAAATAAGTAAATCACGAAACAAATAAATACAGAAACCATTGCCTTCTTGTTTCCAAACACAACTATAAAATCAGCTTTTAATGATCTAATTTTCTAAATGTTAATCTGCAAAGGTCATAATATTCCTTAGTTAAATTCTAGAGAAAGTTCCTTTTCATAATTTTTCCCGCACTTATCTAGGGCAGTGCTACACAAAGTAATCCAGCAGGTTTCCTGGGACATGTTTGGATGAAACACAGTAAATGGCTGGCATACGCATGGCTACAGCCTCTGCTTTTTCAATTACTTCAGCCATATTTGTCATCCAATTTTTGCAAAATCATCAAAGTAAGGACAGTTGGTCATTCTCTCTAGTTCCCTTACATCATGATTTTGGATTTGCATTATTTAAGCAGAATGGAATGACCTGCACTATGTGCCAACCACGTTTGGCAGCTTAGATAAGTGACTCATTGCCACATAATTAATGTTTGTATTCCACCTTTAAATGTGTGGCATATTCTCTGATACCATTTAAAAAACATATTGATGTCACTGCTGTATGCAAAATTTAAGTGAGCGAGTGTGAAGGTTTCCACATTTTAGCCCATATGCAATGCTGAACAATCTTCAGAATTACTGTTGAAACCAGTATCATACTTGTGAGATAATATCACCAATTAGCTGCTGAAACAATCAAGCCATGTTAGGGTTGCTATTAACTACAATAAATGGACAAAACAACACACATTTGAAGAAAAATATTCCAAGAACACTTAAAGCTATTACTATCAAAATGAAGGAGCATAACCTTTCAGTCAATGAGTAAACTGTTATGTTTTATTTCAGAGGCTTGCAGCCAGATGAGCATACTGTGAAATTCTACAGTCATAGCTATCTCAAGTAACTATATTTTGTGCCCTAGGTGAACTGTAACCTGGCCAGGGCTTGTGTTCAACCCCCGGTGGGCTCCCAACCTTCAGCCACACATGGTCTTTGGACTTGAACAGCTAGGTATTGGGCTCAGAGCCCAGCCTTTGTTCAAGACCTATGCTCACCACTCATGGCTTCCCACCTATCACCACACAATTCCTTTGATGGGTGGATAGTCGCAGGGCCAAGCCTTCAACAAGGTCTTGTTCTCCACCACCTGCATGCTATGTCATGTGACAATATAAAATGTGTCAATTTAACGAAGGCTGACCTAATAGTATTGTCAGAGGGTCAGAACACCAAATAAAAAAATCAAGGGTCCAGTTGGCTTTATCAAGTGTTCAGCACACATGGATATGTCAAAAAGTCACCACTAACTATATTCAAATGTAGATCCCATCCTGCACAGAAAAACAAATCTGATTGTAATGCAGGCACCCTTGCGTTGTTGTCCAAGGTTGCCTGTGTTGGTGCTAGGCAGCCAGAAGTGCATTAGTCTTGAGAGATCAAAACTGCACCATATCTTGGTCAATATAGCACAATTCTGCTCTCTCCCTTTAAGCAATGCAGCCCAGAACCCCACTTTCTATGTTGCACTGCTACAAAGTTTAGCAAATCTGGTCACTATATGTGTAGCAGAGGGAGACCTTAGCGCAGCATGTACAGGGTAGAAATCACAATTTGAGATTTCTTAAAGGCCCTTGTACATAAGGAAAGTCTGTTTTGCATTTGATCACGGCCCCAAATTCGATTGGACCGTTAAGAAATGCAAAAGGATTTTGTACATCTGACCCTTTCACATTGAGATATAATTATTTCACCTATTACGATCTCCTATCAGTTAGTTTGCAAAGGAAAATGTTTTATAGGCCACATTTCCTCTTTACAAATCAATAATTCAGGCCGGGATACATGTGACCGGTGGTCACCTAACGCCACTGACGGACTGGCAGTGGTACAGAACACTGTTTTAAATCATATTACAAAGTGGTGGAAACATTTTATTTATCAGGCAACTTTGCGTCTAAATTTCCATACACTTTCAGGATGTTAGTCCTTCTGTTATCATTATAAAGCCATTATGTCGCCATAAATTGCTAGCCAAGTGCACATCGCACAGCACAGACACACTCGTTCCACGAGACTTATGTAGCTTCTTTTTGCCTGCTTCTTTTCCTTACAGTCTTACTACATTTTCCCTCCTCGTACTGTGGCGCATTTGATGCATTATTTAAAAGTCTGTCTGACATATTTACTACTTGCGAACGGCTAATTCAGGAATAAAATTGCCTTTACCATGTTGAGACAGATTCTCAGCAGAAAAACAGTTAAATCATTTACAGCCTATTTTTTTGGTTTGATGTCTCCTGGCTAACAGTGTGAAAAGTTCAGAAATCTGACCAAATGACAGTCGTGCTTGATGATTCAGGGTACTGACATTTCTGACTAAACTCGCAGTAAATCATAAGTCCCTAGGCAGCTTGTTAACTTTTAGAAGTAGATATATTAGCTTAAAAGTTTGCTTTTCATCGGTCAGCCAAGAATTCTGCTTATGGACACAGTTACTGTAATGTGACAGCTCTCAAACTGTTTCACACTAGGGCTGAACGACAACATTTACCAGTGGCAAACTTGAACTTATCGTCATGGAATTGTTGCTTTCCCCGGATATGGTATTCACCTGACACACCGGAGGCCTGAGGGACCAGTGTATTTTTCACACCAGATGAATTGTATTTTCATTGCAGACAATGTCATTATCAGACCCGTGGGCAGCCATCAATCACCTTTTGATCTTAGAGTCATGGATCATTGCCTGTAGAATCCTGCAAGATTGTGGTAAAGAAAAACACTGAACCTCTTTGAGAAAGATGACATTTTACCTGCGAGAAAAAAATAATACAATAAAGGAAGCCATCAACAACAATAAATGGATAAAGAATACACTTTCGAAGCAAAATGTTTCCTGAGAATGTGAAGTTACTGTTAACACTTTGAGGGAGCACAAGATTCTTTATGTCAGTCAACGCCCGGGTATCTTTTTTTTTAGAGAGTTTTAGCATTATGAGCACTTACCAATATCAGATTATCTGATCCATATACGATACATCGCTCAGTCAGAAAGGGAATCATGTATCCATCAACCTTAAATAACTTGCTGCCTGTCTCATGGAGTCCACGTTATTTATCTTCGATCGCAGATGCTGCATTATGAATACAAATAGTCTTAAGTTAAATGTTTTCTTTTATAAAACATCCACAGATACGCATTTTCCGAGGTAGAAAACAATCTGAAGTGACCTTAAATTAAAAATGGTAAATATAGTGAATACATGACTGTATATGACTATGCACTGAGGCCCAGATTTATTAAGATTTGACGCAGCCCTCCGCAGCAAGACAGCTAACTGTGCTTCACTGCGTCTAATGGCGAGAGCAGGAATGCACCATATCTACTAAGATGTGGCACATTCCTGTTCTCTGTCTACGCTGGCACACACAGTGCAGCCTAACGATAATGCAGGCACCCTTGCACCATGGTGAAAGGGTGCCTGCATTACACACAGGATTATTTTTTAGCAGAAAGGGACAATAGCAGAGTCATTTTCCTCTTTCTACCGGTGCTGCAAAATACACCTGTGTTGTGGAGGTGTAGCATTTTGACTCATTCTCGGGTTTACTAGTCTTAGTATATTGGGAATGTGCCAAAATCCATGGCTGGATGCATGGGAACACCCATGCTCCACCTACGTACTGCCTTCCAAATGCAGAGTAGCTTAAGACAGTGACTTGGTTTGTCATGTATTGCTCCAGATTTACCAAGCCATGCAGTCATCAAGATGGGTTTGCATGGCTTGGTAAACCTGGCTTAAGCTCTTGCACTGCTATGCTTCATCTTACACAACACAGTGGCAAGTTAAAGGCTTATAATTCTGGCCCTACATTTATGAATGTGGTCTAATCTCCAAACATCAATTTATTGAAGCTATTGAGAGAATTCTAAGGAGAGCTTCAGTGGTGATATTCCATTATGCACTGAAATGTATATCAGTAATCAAATGGTGGATGTTCATGTTTATTTTGTAAACGTATAAGTGTCAGAGGCTGGAGTTTTGCTCAGTAACCCACATCCAGCGCTATTAAATGATGGCATGCCAAAACCAAGGATTCATAGTCTTGAATTTACCTCATGTCTATTTTATTTGCCAGCAGACAATTCCTTCTACTTTATCACATCCTTGCTGGTTCATAGTGCTCCTGTTTTCTCTCTCTATCTTGTTTTTTTTCTGCCTTTTTCTTATGACTTCTTACCTTCTTTTGCATTTTTCTGTCTCTTGGTCAAAGTCTGATGAGGGAAAATAAGTGCTGGCATCCAAAAATAAGTGCTGATGTGCTGCACCTGCAATCCCTGGCTCAAAGTAAGCATTGGTGGGTGGACTGGCCAACTAACCCTCATACTTTCTTACTTTAAAAGAGCAGAGGGATGCTTTAGGTAATCCAATTCCAATGAAGAAGAAGTGGGAAACAGATGGGCCCTGATTCACAAAGGCAAACATACACTTTTTTGGAGTTTACAACTTAGATTAAATACTAAATTTGCAACTGCAGAGACTTGTCCTATCTTTTAATCTGCAGAGTTCTCTGCCCCAACTGCAAAGTGTATACAGTAGTAAAGTTACAGTAAATCAGAGATTATGCATTCTAAAAAACTTAGACTAATCTTTACCTTTGTGAATCAGGCCCATGGAGCAGAGATCCTCATGGGCCACACTTAAACAGGATAAGAACGTTTAAAAAAAAGTTAGATTACAGATTCCTTAACAGAAAATACATGACTTTGAGTTTTATTCATAAAATTAATCCTGAGAACAACCCTAGGTGAACTCATTGTGCTTGTCAAACTGCTTATTTCATCCATATTATTTGAGTGTTTGTGCTTATTATGGATTTTTGGAAGAGAGTTGTCAGGGACTTAGCAGCCATCAATGGGCAATGTTAGAAAAGGGGTCTTTGGTTGGCAGTCAGGTTACCCCCTGTCCAAGCAAGGACCCTCACCCTAGTCAGGGTAAAGGAGAATCACCCTCAGTTAACCCCGCTCACCCCTTGGTAGCTTGGCACAAGCAGGCAGGCTTAATTTCAGAGTCTAGGTGTAAAGTATTTGTACCAACACACCCAGTAACTCAGTGAAAACACTACAAAATGACACAACACAGGTTTAGAAAAATAGGTTATATTTATCTAAACAAAACAAGACCAAAATGACAAAAATCCTCCTTACACAAGTTGTGGGTTAAAAAGCAAGAAAAAGTATTCAATTCTTAGAAAACAGTGCTAGCGCAGTTAGTGTGAAAAAGTACCTGGGTTGCGTCAAAATAACAGCACACTGCCGAGTGTGCATCAGAAAAGGGCAGCAATGCGTTGATTTCTCACTCACAAGCGAGACCGTGCATCGTTCCTCCTCCGTTTGGGTCGGCGTGCATTGTTTTTCCTTTCTGCAGGAGAGCGATGTGTCAATCAGGACAAGCGCTCGGGTCTGGGCAGGCTTTGCGCTGTTTTTCCGTGCCCAGCGAGGTTTGCATTGAATATCCTGCCTCAGGGTACCCTCAAACTGTGCGAGGTGGGTTGCGACATTATCAGCCTCCGTCAGCAGGTGTTGCATGTTGTTTCTCCGGCCGCGTGCATCGATCTTCCATCCGCAATGCAGGTGGAGTGCAGATTTCAGCCTGCGACCCGGAAGGTGCGTCAATATTTTCCCCTCACGGTTGTCTGTGCGTGGATTTTCAGTCTTGGTCTGCCAGCTTCAACTTCCAAGGCCCCACAAACTGAATAGGGCACCATTTGGCAGGGCAAGAGTCTCAGCAGAGAGTCCAGGTGCTGGCAGGAGAAGTCTTTAATGGCCCTGAGACTTCAACAACAGGAGGCAAGCTCAGGACAAGCCCTTGGAGATTTCTTCACAAGCAGGAATGCACAACAAAGCCCAGTCTTTGTCCCCTTGCACAAGCACAAGCAGTAACTGCAGGATAGCTCCACAGGCAGGGCAGCACTTCTCCTCAGCACTTCAGCTCTTCTCCAGGCAGAGGTTCCTCTTGATGTCCAGATGTGATCTAATTTTCAGGGATTTGGGTGCTCTTCGTATGCCCATTTTGGCCTTTGAAGTAGGCCTAACTCAAAGGAAAGTCTCTCTTGTTTGTGAAATCCTTCCTTGCCCAGGCCAGTCCCCAGACACACACCAGGGGGGTTGGAGACTGCATTGTGTGAGGGTGGGCACTTTCAGGTGTGAGTGACCACTCCTCCCCTCCCTCCTAGCACAGATGCTCATCAGTATATGCAGGCTACACCCCAGCTCCCTTTGTGTCACTGTCTTGAGTGAGGTGCAAACAGCCCAACTGTCAAACTGACACAGCTAAGGAATCCACAAACAGGCAGAGTCACAGAATGGTTTAAGCAAGAAAATGCCCGCTTTCTAAAGGTGGCATTTCAAACACACAATCTCAAAACCAAGTTTACCAAAATATGTATTTTTAAATTGTGATCTCAGAGACCCCAAACTCCACATGTCTATCTGCTCCCAAAGGGAATCTACGCTTTAATAATTTTTAAAGGCAGCCCCCATGTTAACCTATGAGACAGATAGGCCTTGCAACAGTGAACTTTTTTGGCAGTATTACGCTGTCAGGACATATAAAACACATTAGTATATGTCCGACCTTAAACATACACTGAACCCTGTCCATGGGGATACCTAGGGCCTACCTTAGGGGTGTCTAACATGTAAGAAAAGGGAAGGTTTAGGTCTGGGCCAGTTTAAAACTGCACACACAGACACTGCAGTGACAGGTCTGAGACATGATTACAGGGCTACTAATGTGGGTGGCACAACCAGTGCTGCGGGCCCACTAGTAGCATTTGATTTACAGACCCTGGGCACTTCTAGTGCACTTTACTAGGGACTTACTAGTAAATCCGATTTGCCAATCATGGATAAACCAATCAACAATACAATTTACACAGAGAGCATATGCACTTTAGCACTGGTTAGCAGTGGTAAAGTGCTCAGAGTTCAAAAGCCAACAAAAACAGTTCATAAAAAATAGGATGCAGGAGGCAAAGAGATTGGAGATGACCCTGCAAAAGGAAAAAAGTCCAACAGGAAACAATTGTACCGCACAGCTTGTTATACCTACAAGCCGGACAACGCCATGAAATAGAATAATGCTTTTAGGAACTAATGCTCACAGAAAGTTCATGAGTTGTAATGCATAGATATTGGGATGATATTGTTAGTAAGCACAAGCTCTGAGAGAAAGGTGATACAATATCTTCCAGGCAGATGTCAATTCAAGTAAATGTACTGTGGGATGTATATTTATTTCCTTCATTCTGTGATTAATTGTGAGGGACAATCTGATTTTAAAGCCAGTGTTTTTTATTGAAACATTTCCTTCAAGGTTGTGACTGTGTTCCTGGGTGTTTTTTAGTCTCAGTCAGGTGTGAAAGCTGCTCAGATCGTGGTATGCTGTGATAGATTAAATCAGTGGATCAAATTTGGGATTCACACCCTTAAAGCTAACATTTCCTCATAGGTCTACACATAAATATATTCAGCTTTTGCATACATGTAGAACATGTCTAAAAAGTAAAGCACCAGTAATAGGTGCATGTTCTACAATGTAAATGGCCATATCTTCAATATTCTGTAAATAGCAACCATAAATAACTTTTTTTCACTGGTTGCTACAAAAGTCTTCCCTGGTTATTTTTCATGGGATGACTGTCTTATACCTAGATTATTGGCTGTACCTAACACACAGGCCGTATTCTACATAGTGCTCTGATGACTTTGGCATTACAGAAGAGGCAGCATATGCTTGTACAATATGGTCCTCATTACGACCCTGGTGGTCGGTGATAAAGTGGAGGTAATACCGCCAACAGGCTGGCAGTAATAACTGCCAAATTATGACCATGATGGAAAGATCTCAGCCACTTTACCACACCGACCGCCAGGGTGGAAACAACAGGCACCGCAGCAGTAGCCGTTTACAGAGAGGCGGAAGTCAATGTTCCGCCCACTGTATTAAGACATGCCAATCTGCTACCTTTTCTGTGGCGGTACCAACGACATCAAAAGCCTGGCGGAAATTGAGCTCAGAAGTGAAAGGACACACCATTGGAGACACAGGGAACAACCACGCTACCATGGCGCGCGAGCAGCATGTCTTTCCCATGCTCTTCTACGTGCTGTTCCACCATGAACTCCAATGATGGCGAAGACGATGAAGGTGAGTGCAGCCACCTAGCACACAAGGGAGGGTGGGAGGAAAAAGAGAGTGAAACACACATGTGCCACACACACACACACACACACACATACACCCAACACCAGACACACAACCAGATGCACAAGAAAACACGTTATTCCCCCTAAATCGCCTGAATAATACAAGGACAAAATGAATGTATTAAAGTGAGTGTAATAAGATCAACAAAGTATAAAAATAACTTAGCCAATTTTACAGATGTTTACAATTGTACAGTTCAAGGGACACTGCCCAGTCCTCAGTTTGCGCGGCCCACATGGCCACAGGCCAAAGTCCAAGGCCCCACTTGTCACCTGCATCAACATGTAGAGAACACTGCAGGGACATCAGTTGGTAAATAGGCAGGCACTTCATGGGGACAGGGGATGGGGGGACACCTCAGCCAGGAGATGGAAAAACACCACTGGTTCTGGAGGGGGCAACATGCCCTGTGTTTGATCCTGGGGAGTGTAAGTCCACAGTCTCTCAAGTGGGGGACTTGCTCACTTTCTCTAGAGGGGGCAACATGCCATGTGCTTGGTCCTCGGGAGTGCAAGGCCACAGTCTCTTAAGTGGGTGACTTGCTCACATGCTCTGGAGGGGGCAACATGCCCTGTGTTCTTGGTCCTGGGGAGGCTGGAGTTGGTGGGTGTCTTACCCACTGGCTCTGGAGGGGGCGACATGCCCTGTGCTCTTGATTCTGGGGAGGCTGGGGTTGCTGGGTGTCTTACCCACTGGTTCTGGAGGCACCATTGTGCCCTGTGTTCTTGATCCTGGGTAGGCTGTGGTAGTGGGTGTCTAACACACTGGTTCTGGAGGGGGCATTGTGCCCTGTGCTCTTGATCCTGGGGAGTGCCTGTTCACAATCTCTCAGGATGGGTGTCATACCCACAGGATTTGCAGGGGGCAGGGTGGACAGCAGCCCATGGAGGCAGGACTACATACTGTTCGCCTGCAGTGATGGCTGATCACTGGTGGAAATGGTGCTGCTGCAGCCACTGGTGGGGAGAGGCTCCAGCCCATCCCCTGCAGCCTCGGATGGCTGCCACTGGTGGTGGTGGTGCTGCTGTTGCTGCTGGTGGGGGGAAGGTCCAGCCCATCCCCTGCAGCCCTGGATGGCTGCCCACTGGTGGTGGTGCTGCTGGTGAGGGGAGACTCCAGCCCATCCCCTGCAGCCTCGGATGGCTGCCCACTGGTGGTGGTGCTGCTGCTACTAGTGGGGGGAAGCTCTAGCCCATCCCCTGCAGCCTTGGGTGGCTGTCCACTGGTGGTGGTGGTGCTTTTGCTGCTGGTGGGAGAAGCTCCAGCCCATCCCCTGCAGCCTCAGATGGCTGCACAACCATGGTCTGTGGTGTGGGCTCTGTCACAGTTCCTGCCCAGGCCCCTTTTCCTTCCTGCCTGCTGGTGCTGGCTCCTTGCTCTTCCTGGCAGCATCTGTGGCAGGCTCCTTGCTCTTCCTGGCAGCAGCTGGGGCAGGTTACTTACCCTTAAGGCTCCCTGGTGCAGGCTCCTTCACCCTCAGGACATGTGCCTTGGATCCTTTCCCACCACGAGTGGGTGTGGTGACTGCTGGGCCCGTGGACTAGTTGGCTAAGGCGCTTGCCTGGGTTTGTCCCACCCTGGCCAGACGTGCAAGACGGGGGGAGGTGTTGGGAAGAGGTCAATGGTGGATAGGAAAAACTTTTTAGGGACATTGGGGCGGGAAGAGGAAGAAGGTTTGGGAGTGGAGGAAGAGGGAGTGGTTGTAGGAGGTGTCTGTCTGCTGATTTTGGGAGCAGGTGCATGGGGTGGATGCTGTTGTGTGGTAGATGGCTGTTGGGTGTCTGAGTGCTTGCGTTTGTGTACTTTAGGAGGGGGGTAGACACAGTGATAGAGGACACAGAGAACATGTGTATGGCTGTTGTGGAGGTGTCTGTCAGTGAGGTATGTGTTCTGCTAGGTGTGGTGGTGATGCTGGTAGTGGATGAGGATGTAGTGCATGCAGGTGTGAGTGTAGACAGAACTGTGAGGGAGGTGGAGAGAAGGGGTAGGGGAAGACAGTGGAAATTGTGGATGTTGGTATGTCTGCATCTGGATGGTGTTTGTGTAAGTGCCTGTGGGATGATGTGTGGTGCTAGTATTTTCCTGTGCCAAGCTTGTGTGTTGTCTTGTGTGCATGCTCGTCTGCCTGTGTGATTGGGATAGGTTGGGGTTGAGGAGATTTGGATAGGGAAGAGGAAGATGGAGGGTGGAAACAGGGACAATGGCAGCCATCGGAGAAGAGGTCAGAGCCTGGATTGATCTCTGTTGGGCCGCCAAGCCAGTGTGGATGCCCTCCAGGAATGCATTAGTCTGTAGCATCTGGGCTGCCAGCCCCTGGATGGCATTCACAATGGTTGACTGCCCTACAGAGATGGATCTCAGGAGGTCAATAGTCTCCTCACTCAGGGCAGCAGGTCTAACTGGGGCAGGCCCGAGGTGCCTTGGGCAAAAGAGATGCCCATCCTCCTGGGTGAGCGGGCAACTTGCTGAGGGGCTGCTGGGAGGATGGTGCTGGTACATGGGTGGCGCCGGTACCTGTAGCTGGGGTGGTCACAAAGGTGTCCACCACCACCAGGGAGCTTCCATCGGAGGAGGTATCTGTGTCAGAACTGTCCCCTCCAGTTTCTGCTGTGGTGCTCCCCTCGCCCTCCGTCCCACTGGTGCCCTCACCATCGGTGGACTCCACCTCCTGGGTCCTGTGGGATGCAGCTCCTTCCATCGCTGATGCCTCTGCTCTTCCACCAGATGATGCTAATACACATAAGGACAGGATGTCAAAACAAAAAGGGGGGAGAAGAGACAAAGGATACACTGGGTCAGTGGCTGCACCAACACCACCATTGGCGTACATAGCACACTCACACACAGGGTACAGGCCTACACACTATGCATTGAACTACCAGTGATATTGCTAGCCAACAAGGCATGGGGAGGGGCACACACTGCCAAATCCAACACACCTGGGACCCACGCAGCCTTGACCAGTAGTGGATGCCTACAAACTAGGTAGCAGGATTATCCCTTCTGTACCCTATCCACCAGGAGACCTGTGAGGCAATGTGAGGCCTGGCCTAGGGGCACCCACTGACACACACACCCCACTCGGATACCACCATAACATGTGTAAGTTACAATTATGGGCACTGTACTCACCCCCTTGTGGCTGCTGTGGGGCCCTCAAGCGCCCATCCAGCTCTGGATCGGCCACCGCCAGTAAGCGGGATATCAGGCGGGTCAGGGTTCGCCAGACACACCTTATTCATTGGGAGGCCATCCCCAGCAGGGCCTCCGCTGTCTTCCGTGCCCAGCGTCTCAAGTCCTCCCACTGTTTCCGACAGTGGGTGCTCCGCCTGCCGTAGACCACCAGGGTCCGCACTTCCTTGGCGATGGCACGCCATATACCCTTGTTTTGATGGCCACTGACCTGCAGAGGGAATACACACAGGAAAATAGTTTTAGTCAGACGGTCCTACCTATTATACTAATGGCCCACCATACCCCTTCACATCACCATTTACACAAACGTGGCTCAGCACACAACCTGTAAGCTGCCCAGGGGACATCCACCAACCCCCTTGCACAATGCCTTCACACCCCACTCCATGCATTCATGCCACATGCATTGTGCCCACAGTGTACTCACCTGTTGGTCTGGAGGCCCATACAGCATCCACCAGTCTCTTCAACTCTGCTGAAGTGAAGGCAGGACCCCTTTCCCCAGTCACACGGGCCATGGTAGATTCCAGACACAGATCACAGCAGCACATGCAGTGTAGGTCCTCTCCTGTTGAAGGTCAGGTAGCAAGTGAGGAATCAGATAGAAAATGGGGGTCACATCCGCGGCAGTGCATACCGTCACTGCAGGCGTACATCACCATTGGCCACTGTACCCCATAGTGCTCCATTATAACCAATGAGGAGTTGCACGGCGGTTCCCAACTGCCTCCCGCAATGGCGCACAATGTCAGTGGAATTATCTCAGTTCCACCTGTCCCTCCACACAGGACAGGCGGATACCATTTCAGGGGAAGGGGGCAGGCCCTGGAGACTTACTGTGTACTGTTTAATTTTGGACAAACAGGATGATTCTCACTGACCCATTACCATTTGACAGCATGTATCGTACTGTTGAAGCCCCATTGTTCAGTTTGTGACCGGCTCCTCACTCTTTTGTCCCTTAGATTGCTACTACTGCAGATGAATAGGAGATGGACACAAACCCCCGTCTACAGACTCCTGGTGGATTTGGCAACAACGGAGGACAGGCACATCATCCTCACCTATAGTCTTGACAGGGCCACAATCACAGAGCTGTGTGCCCAATTAGAGCCTGATCTGATATCTGATATCCATCATCCCACTGGGATCCCCCCTCTTGTGCAAGTTCTATCAGTTCTCCATTTCCTGGCTACTGGTTCTTTCCAAGTGTCAGTGGGCTTGGCAGCAGGAATGTCACAGCCAATGTTCTCAATTGTGCTGGCCAGAGTGTTGTCTGCTCTGATTAAATACATGTGCAGCTACATTGTATTTTCCCATGTGGAAAATTTGGCCACAGTGAAGGCTGACTACTATGCAATGGGACATATCCCAAACATAATTGTTGCGATTGATGGAACACATATTTCATTTGTCCCCCATCAAAATGAACTGGTGTACAGAAATCGTAAGAGTTTTCACTCAATGAATGTACGGATGGTGTGCTTGGCGAACCAGTACATCTCCCATGTCAATGCTAAGTATTCTGGGTCGGAGCATGATGCCTTTGTCCTGAGGAATAGCAGCATCCCAAATGAGATGGGCCAACTACAGAGGCACGAGGTGTGGCTAATAGGTGAGATCTGGTTCCACCCAGTATATGTTGGTGTATGGGTATGGTGTAGGCCATATGGGATAGTGTGTGGCTAAATGTTGTCCCTCAATATTTGCAGGTGACTCAGGTTACCCCAACCTATCATGGCTACTAACCTCTGTGAGAAATGACAGAACAAGCCAGAAGAACGTTATAATGAGGGACATGGACAAACCAGAAGGATCATAGAAAGAACTTTTGGCCTCCTGAAGGCCAGGTTTCGGTGCCTCCATCTGACAGGTGGAACCTTTGTTCTACTCACCCAAGAAGGTCTGTCAGATAATAGTGGCATGCTGCATGTTGCACAACCTTGTGTTGAGACGCCATGTACCTTTTCTGCAGAAGGAGGATGCTGGAGATGCCCGTCTGGCAGCAATGGTCCCTGTGGACAGTGAGGATGAGGAGGCAGAGAATGAGGATGATGACATCAGAACAGCAGTGATCAGACAGGTAAGATAGTGTTACTTCACATTTCATTGTCATTATTTTGAAATTCTTTGGCACTGGCATGTTATTTCCCACTCCTATGCCCATTGGCAATTCATTTTACGGATGTTGGTGCCTCATAGTAGCTCCTGGTGTGATCACTGCAGCCAACAACAGGTCTTTCATATGTGCTCATGTACTGTACGGTTGATTTGCAATGTTTGCACATGGTTAAACATATACATGTTTAAATAATGTGACATACTCCATACTTCTATTTGTTTCAAGGGTGTTTATTTCAGTGCTAAGATATTGAGGGGCAAGTGCAATGGGATGGGTTGATGATGGAGGAAATTCCAGGGTAGAGTTCCAGTCTGTAGCACAGGTGCATTGTCCATGGAGATATAGGAAGGGGAGCAATGGCAGTTCAAGGTGGTCAGGGTGACAGAGTGGGACACAAAGGTGACAATCAGGAGAGTCTCATTTCCTGGCGGGGGTCTTAGCAATAGTCTCTGGCTTCTTCCTGGATCGCAGGGAACATTTGCGGGGTGGTTCTCCTTCTGCAGGGGTAGAGGTGCTGATAGCCTGTTGATCCTGTGGCAGGGCATCCTGGCCACTAGCAGCAGCAGAGGTGGAAGGCAGTTCAGATGTCTGGCTACTGGCAGGGGCCCGCTGTTGTGAGACTGCCTCCCTAATAATAAAGGCCATGTCTGCCAGCACCCCTGCCATGGAGACCAGGGTGGTGTTGATGGCCTGCAAGACCTCCCTGATCCCCTGGTACTGTCCCTCCTGCAGTCACCTGTTCTCCTGTACATTGTCCAGGATCTGGCCCATCGTGTCCTAGGAATGTTGGTATGCTCCCAGGATCTTGGAGAGTGGCTCCTGGGCCTGTCCTCCCCCGGAGCACAGCACTTCTCCCAGTTTCACTGCTGGCCTCTGCCTCTGTTCCCTGAACCGTGTGCCCACTGCCACTGACCCCAGACCCCTGATTGTCTTGGGTATGAGGTGTGCCCTGGGGTCCCTGTAGAGGTGGACACTCTGCTGATTGACGTGCCCTGGAGACAGAGGTGTGGGTACACTGGGTATCCAGATGGGGAGGCTCTGTGGTTCTCTGTGACTATGCTTGGGTAACCGACTGTCCAGAGGTCCCTGATGTGCCAGGTTGGTCATCCAGATCCAGGCGACCAGAGTTGCTGTCATCACTGTGGGTCTGTTCTGTGGGGAGACTAGATATTGCTGGCACCTCCTCTCCGGTGACATTGGCTGGGGTACCTGTGGGGATGTAAATGCTGTGTTATTGTTTCTGTGTGTGACATATTGTGCATCACTGGGGTGCACTCTTTGGTTGTATTTGCCCTGACAGCTTTAACTTGTGTAAGTTGGTATGTGGTGGGCTAGCTGATTCTCTCTAGTGTGCATGCTTTAGGGATAGGTGTCCACGCAGGTCTGTGAGTAGTGTCCATGCATTGGTAGAGAATGCAGGGCTTGGCATTGGGATGAGTGAGATGTGATGGTGGGGTGTGTGGGAAGTGGCAGAGTGATGGGAGTGAGGGTGAGGGTGGGGGTATGTGTTGGCATGCAGGTAGGGGGGTAGTAGCAGAGAGTTGACTTACCCGAGTCCAGTCCTCCTTCTTCTCCAGCCGGGCCCTCAGGATGCATGATTGCCAAGAATTGCTCCTCCCATGTTGTTAGTTGTGGGGGAGGAGGTAGGGGTCCATCGCCAGTCCTCTGTACAGCGAGCTGGTGTCTTACTGCAATGGAACGTATCTTCCCCCATAGGTCGTTCCACCTCTTCCTGGTGTCATCCCTGTTTCTTCAGTGCTGTCCCATGGCGTTGACCCTGTCCATGATTCTCCGCAATAGCTCCATCTTCCTAGCTATTGATATCTGTTGCACCTGTGCTCCAAAAAGTTGTGGCTCTACCCTGATGATTTCCTCCACCATTACCCTTAGCTCCTCCTCTGAGACTCTGGGGTGTCTTTGTGGTGCAATGGGTGTTGTGTGAGTTGTGTAGGTGAGGGTGTGTAAGGTGTAGGTAGTGTGTGGCATTGGTTTTGTCTATGGTCGTGGTGTCTATCTTATGCCAATGGTTTGTAGTCGTAAAGGGTTGTGGGTAATGTGGGTGTGTGTTTTATAGTGGTGTGGGTATGCAGGTGTGGTGTGTGTATGGGTGTCAGGTGTGTGTTGTTTGAATTGTCCAATGTTTTGTTGTTTTGTTTGAGTGTGTGTATTTTGAGTGTGGCGAATGTCCACCGTGGTGATTCATGGGTCATAATGTAATGGGCATTGTTCTGTTGGCGTAACGGTGTGGGTTTTTATACCGCCAGTTTATCACTGACCTTTGGACTTGCGGATTTGTGTGTGGGCTGAATAGGGATGGATTGGTGTGTGTTTGTCATGGTGAATGGATATCTGCCACGGCGGCGGTATGTTGGCGGCAGTCAGCATGGCGATAAGTGAGATTTCCCGCCAATGTCATAATGAGGGCCTATGTTCTGTAATGCAGGTTGTACGTGTTCAAAAGAAACACTGGCATGTTAACAAATGGATGTTCCTCTTTTTGTATGGGATGAGATCCTGTGCAACAAATTATCCTTGTCCATTTGGTCCAAAGCTGCAAACCTCAAACAGCTAGTACTCCTTTCACTAATGCACTGTTTCCAGGCATTATTTTGTGGCTGTACTGAGAAAAATACACTAACTGTAATAGAAAGCAACAATGTGGTCTGTAGCTGGAGCTCACCATTGAAGGTGAGCCATTGCACAGTCCAGGGCAGTGAGCCTTATGTGTAATGCAGATCAGACTCTTTTGCTTGAGTAATCAGTCATAAAATACACATTATACAAGTCGTATTAACAGTGGGTTATAGAATCTCTGTTTACAGCTTTTACACTATGGGACTGATTCACAATGGCCACTTACACCTTTGAGTACGTTTATAGTTTGGAGTACCACTGACAGATTTCACAAACTCGGAGTATAAATGTACTACAAACGTGTAAGGTACATGTCTCTACACTCAGATTAATGAAATTGACTCACCCTTGTATAGTGGGAAACTATCCTCCTTATACCCCTTTCAGACACTCCCTAAATGTTCCTTTTCTCAGCTCCAATTCTCATGTCCTTTTGTAGTAAATCTTCCTATTTCCCACACACTCCATTGTGTTCCTTCCATATTTGCTATTAAAATGTACATTTATGTTTGTGGAGACTGCGTTGTTCAGGGAGAGAACTCCACACACATACGTATAGGCAATGTAGAGGAATAAAACGCTACCTGTAATTTGTGAATTGCAGCAGTACATTTATTAGTACTACAACACATGCTAAAAAGTACAATTTGAGAACCAGGCCCTAAGAGTTTACTATTGATCATTGGTTCTTGTGACTGCAACTGACTGTGAAAGACCTGTTTCAAAAGATGGTGTTTTGTGACACATTTTCAGGAGTGACCTTGTGGTGATTTTGATGGAGTGAAAGTTTTCTTGATATGCAGAATATCTCAGCACACAAACCGCTTTCAAGTTCCTGGTTATATCCTTTATGTTGTCTTTGATATTACTTTTAGAAAATGCAGACAGGATTCCACACATCTACACATTTTTAACCTGCTCATCATGCTAACAGCAATACAAAATTGTCTTAAATAATAATATAGGTACTTTACTTTACAAATTTTATTTTCAACATAACAATGATGTTAAACTGAATGTGGTATTCAAAAATCTGATTACGTTCATTGGGCCTGATTCTAACTTTGGAGGACGGTGTTAAACCGTCCCAAAAGTGGCGGATATACCACCTACCGTATTACGAGTTCCATAGGATATAATGGACTCGTAATACGGTAGGTGGTATATCTGCCACTTTTGGGACGGTTTAACACCGTCCTCCAAAGTTAGAATCAGGCCCATAGTGTGTTGTCTAAATGAGTAACAATTATTATCGGAATGAAAGCATTGTTATTCAATTTCAGTGTTTTTCTTTATTCTAGTAAACTGTTCTGGTTTCAAAATTGGTGAAGACTTTAATGTGTTGACAACTATTGACTTGTTACAAGACCTCCTTCCTTCGAATCCTCCATACTAGTCCTCTCTCTCATTGACACCCTTCTTTTGTAACAAAGGGCCTCATTATGACCCTGGCGGGCGGCGGAGGCCGCCCGCCAGGATGCCGCCCTCCAAAATACCGCGCCGCGGTCAAAAGACCGCGGCGGGTATTACGAGTTTTCCCCTGGGCTGGCGGGCGGTTGCTGAAAAACCGCCCGCCAGCCCTGGGGAAAACGACCTTCCCACGAGGATGCCGGCTCGTAATCGAGCCGGCGGAGTGGGAAGGTGCGACGGGTGCAGTGGCACCCGTCGCGTATTTCAGTGTCTGCAAGGCAGACACTGAAATACTTTGCGGGGCCCTCTTACGGGGGCCCCTGCCGTGTCCATGCCATTGGCATGGGCACGGCAGGGGCCCCCAGGGGCCCCGCGACCCCCCCTACCGCCATCCTGTTCATGGCGGCTTTCCCGCCATGAACAGGATGGCGGTAGGGGGTGTCAGAATCCTCATGGCTGCGGAGCGCGCTCCGCAGCCATGGAGGATTCAAACGAGCAGCGGAAAGTCAGCGGGAGACCGCTGACTTTCCGCTTCTGACCGCGGCTGAACCGCCGCGGTCAGAATGCTCATTGGAGCACCGCCAGCCTGTTGGCGGTGCTCCCTTGGTCGGTGGCCCTGGCGGCCACCGGCCGCCAGGGTCAGAATGACCCTCAAAGTGACCTCTCTTGGACCCCATAACCCTGCTTTTTAATGTTTATTTTACAGCTTTCCAGTTTGTTTCATTGAGGTTAGCTCACTCCAGATACTCCACATACATATATCTGCAGCTAATGCATATATACATACATGAATATATACATATATATACAACACATCTATGTAGAGTCTGATAGTAGAGCTCAAAAACTAGCATTTGGCACATAATGTAAACTCTTTAATTGAATATAAACTGACATCTCATTTCAGTTATATATTATTGACCTTTGACACTTACTTGCAGAAACGAAATTCATTCCTATGTGGCACTCTGACGTATTTCACTTTTGAGTACTCAGGAATTTTGGATTGAAACAAATGGTGGCAAAAGTTTAAAGTGCATTTCAAATGGCTCATGCAACACAATTGGAAAGTCAGAACAGAAAAGGGGTAGACATTTATAAGTTAGGAAGTGTCAAAAACAGAAGGCACCTTGATTTGTGACTTCACAGATAGCCATAAATGTCTATCAGAAATAACTGACTCAAAGAAAAACAAACAGACTATTGGATATTATAGATCACTATGGACATGTGAATGTCAGCACCTGCACATTGCCTGCATTCCATTCGAAGCAGCAACGTGCAGGCAGAGAGGAGGCTTTCTGATTTTAGATTTTAGCTGGCCCAAAACAAGAATCTGATTTTTAATGGTCATCAACCCTCCTTTTGACCACACATCATCCTGCCTGGTAGGCATCTGCAAGAAGAACAGATGATGGACAGAATGCATAGCAAATCAAAAATTCACCCCCAGACATTCACCCCCAGTCACAAAGATCTGGGTTTAATCCATTGTTTTTTTCTCACCACGCCACCCCAGGTTGGACACAGCCATATGCAAATCAATCTTGACCCTGTTCCTCATGGGAACAGTCCAGCCCAAACTGCCGAGCCAGGTCCTCCCTGGACCAGAAACAAGCATCCTAGGACCGGTTTCAGGGTATCATCCTTCATCAGCTAGGCTAGCTTGGATCCAGTGGCTCAGTGAGCACGGGAGCCACGTCTGGGCATACACTTCCCACTTGGGGCAACAAATGCAAAAAGAACAGAAGATGGACAGAATGCAGAGCAAATCATTCACCCCCTGTCACAAAGATCTGGGTTTAATCCATCTTTTTTTGCTCACCATGCCACCCCAGGTTGGACCCAGCCATATGCAAATCAGTCTTGACCCTGTTCCTCATGGGAACAGTCCAGCCCGAACTGCCAAGCCAGGTCCTCTCTAGACCAGAAACAAGCATCCTAGAACCGGTTTCAGGAGCAAGGGATCTAGACATTAATACAAGGAAAGGAAAGCACACAGCTTACCACCACCACTTCACAAGTAGTTAAAAGAAAATGCTGACGGAACGGGTTTAGCTTTGTTTATCTCCAAATATAAAAGCTATGCTTGCAATGTAAAAATGCAGGGTTTATCTGCCTGTATGAGTAATTACATAAATATTGATTTAAATGGCACCTACTATTTTTTTATTTAATGTTTTAATAGCACTGCTCAACCTAGTGTAAGGTTTCGGAGTGCCTGACATCACACACAGAGGCACAATGATACAAGTGTGTCAATCAGATCACAGGTTATGCTATATGAGAAAAAGAAGGTTGTATGGTGTAGAAATCAAATCTCATCTATATTTGTAGACAATTTACATTGAGTAAACATTCAGGACATAAAATGTAACACAGTAATTGACTTTCCCACAGTTATTATTTCCTGGGGAACAATTAATTGCAACCAAAGGATAACAACAGATTGAGAAGAAATACACCAATTAAAAAAATAATAATAATAAAGAAAAATATAATATACAAAATGATGCAAAATGTACAAAAATCCAATAAGGGGAACTGGAGAGTTAATAAAAAGCACCATGAAAAAGTAAAATGGCAACAATAGTCAACGATCGCAGTAGTCTGAGACAGTAATCAAAGCTCTCAGAGTACGCAAAATTCATTCTTTTCTTCTAGTATTTGTTGGTCTTCTCCTGCCTATGTTTACTGAACCCACTTGTTGTAGATTTTTTTCTGCCAGTAATCTTTGACTTCTTTTGTCTGTGATGCTCAGTTCCTGCACTGCAAGTTTGTCTTATACCTCCAGTATTGTGTCAGTTCTTGACAACTTCATTGTCATTTTACAGCAGTCCATATTTTCTTCTTTATTCCACCTATTTTTATAAACATTGTTGGATATTAGTTAGAACCTATCTCGGGTTTTTTCTAAAAAGTGCATTTTGTACTGTCTGAAGCAGAAAGCTATTGGATAATGTAAAGGAATAGTGCCTGGAAATGTGCCATATTTATTTAACTTAAGCAGGTTATGGGTCCAAACAACAATCATTTTGTAGGCCTTAATGGTGAGAGCTCAACAAATTGGATAGTTCTAGAGGTCCTTCATCTGGAATAAGGTGCTTGGAAGTGATGCCTTGTAGTGGTTATTGCTCCTTGTGATTCGGTATAAAGGCATGACCTATTTGTTGGAAAGTGGTTTATTAGTAGGTGCCTAAAGCTAGTAATACCAACACAATCACAAATAAGGTCCAGTCAAAGTCACAATAAATTAATCCTTGTTCAACCCTTGGTAGCTTGGCTGCTGAGCAGTCACACTTAACTTATGAGACAGATGTGTAAAGCATTTAAAATCAATAAACCAGTAAACAAGTAAGAATTAATATCCAACACCAATGTATCAAAATAGAGAATATTGTTATCTTCAAAATGACATTAAAACGACAAATATCCAAAGTAGGGTAGGGGAATTCGGAATTTTTAAATATAAAATGCAAAAACGTGCTTTTTAGCACCTAAAAGTGTCAACAGTGGCTATCTGGTCGCACGGGGCCGGGACCATGCTGAAGTTTCAAGCTGACTGTGATGGAGATTCGGACAGATACGGCAAATCCTTGGGGCCTGTCAAGATTTTACCTTAGCACTTAGGGCCATATGTACGAACACTTTTTCCCATAGACACAGAATGGGTCCCTTTTTCAGAAATGTTTTCTCTCACCATCGAACGGGTCTCCTCTGCAGGTCTGGTTGCAGATGGCAGCTTGCTTCAATGTGAGGCCTTGATGTTTCATAGAAGTCTAGGTTCCCATCTTTGAGCTTCAACAGGACAAACTTGAATTTCAAGCCAAGTAGTGGTTTGACAATGCCAGCTTGACTCTCAATCAGGGGTCAGTCAACTTATGGAGATTGTTACTAAAAATTCTCCAAATGATTCCAAACTTCCAGATCTTCTTCCAGAAGTTCCTTTTAGGGTCTTGAAGGGTCCACAGTACCAGGCACAGGTCCATAAGCACTGATTTGCCTCTTAGAGAACTGGGACTACAATTTCCACAATGCGCCTGGGCAAATCCTTAAAAGTCTAGTTGAGCTGGTCAAGTAGCCTTGACCAGTCAGAGCTGATGTAGGTGACTCTTGGTAGCTCTATTCTACCAGTTGCTTTCAGGGAGTACATTCCTTAATGCTACTGAAGCCCAAAGTGTACAGGAGGTAAAGTCTTTGTGAGTGCAGTCCTCTTGGGGTGCAGACCAGGGGTTCAACAGAGAAGTCCATCTTCCCTTGCAGGGATCTGAGGTGCTCTGTAGCTCTTCCTTTTTTATTTCTCATTCTCGGTAGGCAAGGGGGGCACCCCAACAAATTAGGTTCCTGTTGCCACCCTCTGTGATGACCATTCCTGGAAAGTGTGTCATATCTCTGTCCCAGATTTTTCTGTAACATCAAAATGCAGAAAATCTTTCCTTGGAGTTCAGGTCTGGCTAACCAAACACATAGCTGTGGCTACCTTTTCCCTACATTCCTCATCAAGAACATCTCCTGTTCTAATTAGTAAAGTTCCCATCTGTCTTTCTCCCTTTGAAGACCAGTTTGATTATGCATCTCCCTTCCTGTCCTGTCCTGGCATCCGCTGCAGCAGATCTCCTCCCACCAGGTAGTCTCTTTCTTTCAGTCCAGGCCACTTCACAACTCATCTGAGCAGTTTGGCTCTCCCTGCCAAAGGCGGGCCAATCAGAAGAGGCTGTTAATGGGCTCTTTTAGGTAATTTTCAGAACACAGTTCTAAAACTACTTCCCTACAATAGTTATAATAAATATTACCTTGGCAATTTGTTAGATGTATTGTAACTACTAAGTTGACACCTTGAATTATCGATCTAACAGTTTCATCAGCAGGAAACAATTAAAAATGAGAGAGCTAAGGATTTCCAAAGTAAAAACAAGGAACAGGCAGAAACAATTATACTTACCCCAGAATACATCTCGAGAGGGAGTCAAGACATCCTCAACAGAAGTAACATCTTGTGCCTCATAAATTCCTTGCCGCAAACACAGTATTTTACATCAAACGTCCCATTGTCTGTCAGATTCATCCAACTGAACAGACTGATTGATTGAGAATCCATAGACACAGTTTGGTTCTCTGCAAGAATAGCACATGAGAATTAAAATCATATAAACTAATTGAAGACCTGGAGTACTATCATTGATCTTCTGAGAAAGGAATTGCATTATTTTATAACTCGGGAAATGTAGGAAAGTTCTCCTTTTTGCCCTAGTCACCGCCAAGCTTTTTGGACAGGTACTGGTGGTTACTGAGTCTTGGCTGTGCCCTGGGTACTGCTTACCAGTCCCAGGACCATTGCTCTGTGTAAAGTGGATATGCAAATTAGGCTAATTATAATTGACAACATTGACCTACCTATAAATCCCTAGCATATGGTAGGGCATGGAGGTTTAGGGACCCCAGCATAGGTAGTGCCCCCATAGGTGCACTGTTGAGGTGCCCAGTGTCATTTTAAAGGCAGACCTGCCTTTCTGGCTGCTTTTAAATTAAAGTTACATGCACATTCGACTTTGGAATTAAAAGTAGTTCCAAAGTCTTAAACTACCTTATTTTTACATATAAGTCACCCCTAAGGTGTGCCCTATGTTCCCCTAGGGCTCGGTGCCATGTAACTATCAGCAGGGACCTTATAAAAATAGTTTTTTAAGTCCTGGTGAGGTAAAACAGCCAAATTCGTTTTTCCCTCATTGTAGTGAATGGCCTCCATAGGCTAGAATGGGGAGACTTTATTTTAATTTTAAAAGTCCCCTTAAGTAACAGATACCAGAAGTTTGGTATGAAATTAATTGTTATAATAAATCTCACAACTTCCATTTGTTGGATTTAATATAACTTATTCAGGTAAAGAGTTTTAAACTTTACCTGAAAAGTTGCCAACTTCAGCCCTGCAGTGTTTTTTGCTGCTGTGCTCTGATTGGCCAGCCTCTCGCAGCCTGGCCAGGTTGCCTTGATGAGTTGTGAAGTGGCCTGGCTCCACACAAAGAGATTTGCCTGGGGGAGGAGATCTCCACTCTGCAGATGGTGAAGCTGTAAAGGGGAGGGCTGCCAAACTGGTCTTCAAAGGCAGAGAAGGACATTTGGAGCAACCCAGCAACACCCCCACGTCCTCCAACCCCAGACAACTAGGTGCCCCCTTGATTAGATTAGGAGAGGGCAGGAGACGGGTGTGTATAGGATTTCTAGCCACACCAGTGGGTGGGCTCAGCCAGATGTAACCTCCAAAAATCACTTTCAGCCATGATGGAGTTTTGAGGAATGTTGCTCCCTGGGATTGATTTTTGCCACACTTCTCAGGAAGTGGTCATCACAAGGGGATGGACCCTGCACCTGTTTTTCACCTAGGAGCAGGGATAAAACTGTCAGACCTGCACCCACACCTCAGATCCCCATCAGATTCCAACAAGGAAGAACTACAGGAGAAGAAGGACTGCCCTGCTGGACCCCTGGCCTGCACTTGGACCCAGTACTCTGAAGGACTGCACCAGCTGCACACTTGGGCTTCACCACAAGAAGGACTTTGCCTGGCCTCAACTGGTTCAAGGAGGGACTACATGCTTGCTACAGGTGAAAACTCGCTAACCAGAGTCCCCTGCACCAACTCCTTAAGAAACCAACCAGCTGACCACTGTCCAGTGGCCAAAAAGCAGTTTGTGCCAGGTGCATTCTGGGAGTTGTAGTCCACACCCCCCAAGGAGCATCTCAGAACTTCTGGAACCTTGGGGTGAGCTGTGGACCCCTAAAGAACCTTAAAAGAACATCTGGAAGAAGATCCAGAAATTTGGAGAACTTTGGAGAACTTTTGGAAAAAAGCTCCATCTAGGGACCGATCCGCTGCAGCAACTCTAGCCGGCTTGCCTCAACTGCGACCCGGCATGACTTGCAGGTTTGTCCCGGTGAAGAAAATCTCCAAAAAAGAGTCTAAGTTAGAATGTAGGAAGTTGATCGGGACCTCCCAGCCAGCGTATCCAAGGAGGGCTCCAAGGATGTCGGATCAAGATCCAGGTTTGCCCCGGTCGAAGGATTTTCACCTCAAAAACATGACTAAGTCCGAAGGGAAAAATGTCCACCGAGGGCTCCTGCAACATGTATCCGAGAAAGAGTTCCAGGCGGTCAGATTGGACTGGCAGGTTTGTCCCATCAGATTGGACTGTCAGGTTTGTCCCACTGAAAAAAATCTTCAGAAAAACGACTAAGTCCTAAGGTAAACTTTTGACCGAGGCCTCCTGCGGGCTGTAGCCGAGCCGGGCTCCATCGCAGTTGTCCTTAAACTTTGACTTTGCCCCGGTCGAGGTGCGACCAGATTACCAGATAGGCGCTTTTTGTTTTTTTTGTGCTAGAAAGTAACAATTCTTTAAAAAATCATATCTCCGGTTCCCCTTATCCGATTTTATTCGTTTTTGTGTCATTTTAAAGCTAAAAGAATTTCCCATTTTTAAAAATTTATTTTGGATTTTTAAACTGTTTCCTTTGTTTTATTTAATTACTGTTTTGTGATATTTTAATGCTTTACACTCTGGCCCTCATTCTGACCTTGGCGGGCGGCGGAGGCCGCCCGCCAAAGTCCCGCCGTCAGGTTACCGTTCCGCGGTCGAAAGACCGCGGCGGTAATTCTGACTTTCCCGCTGGGCTGGCGTGCGGTCGCCTTCAGACCGCCAGCCAGCCCAGCGGGAAAGAGGCTTCCACGATGAAGCCGGCTCGGAATCGAGCCGGCGGAGTGGAAGCTGTGCGACGGGTGCAGACAGTGAAATACATGTAGGGGCCCTCTTACGGGGGCCCCTGCAATGCCCATGCCAGTGGCATGGGCACTGCAGGGGCCCCCAGGGGCCCCGCGACCCCCCCTACCGCCATCCGGATCTCGGCGGTCCGACCGCCGGGATCTGGATGGCGGTGGGGGGGTCGGAATCCCCGCGGCGGTGCAGCAAGCTGCGCCGCCGCGGAGGATTCAATGGGGCGGCGGTACACTGGCGGGACCCCGCCAGTGGTGCCGGTCCGACCGCGGCTTTACCGCCGCGGTCGGAATCCCCATTGGAGCACCGCCGGCCTGTCGGCGGTGCTCCCGCGGTCCTCCGCCCTGGCGGTCAAAGACCGCCAGGGTCAGAATGACCACCTCTGTCTCCTAAGTTAGGCCTTGTCGCTCGTTGCCAAGCTTCCAAGGGTTGAGCGGGGATTAATTTATTGAGACCTGACTGAACATAGTGGGGTTTAGTGGCATATTGCTAAGTGTAGGTACTTACCTGCCCTTACCAATAATCCACTTTCAAACACAGGGGCATAGTAAAATATATTTGAAATGCCCTGGTGAGACAAAAACTGCTGATTTCATTTTTACAAATTGTAGCAATGCTAGCTCAATAGGCTAACATGGGAAGACTTTATCAAACTTTAATAAAGTCTAAATTGTGACAAAAATGAGCTAGAATAGTGAGAAATGTTTTTATTGTTTTAGCCTAACTGGACAAATATACATTTTTCATGTTAAAACATCATATCAAAACACAATCACTTCATAAAATAACATCCAGTTGACCATAGGACGATGTAGTTAGGATGAAATAGAAATATACTATTAATTTTGAGGCAACTTGCACAGTACACACCTCGACATAAAAGACTCTGATCAAGGTAAAACAACACTGATAATACAGAGTTAAGTAATAGCACTAGGATGTTGCACCTCAATCAAACTAAATAGTATAAACAGTCTATAATCTGCAGTACACTAGGCATAAAATGAATATTGCACTAGCCCGGCGAGTAAAAAATGCAGCTAGAAAATATTCCAAGGGTGCAGAATGCAGCACACCTAGAAAGATGACAACACCCCTTGGAGTAGTTCCTGTACAGGATGATCTCCCTTCATGCACCTAAAATATCATCCCCACAATGCAGGCCTCCTCACACCATTGTCCAAGGTTGTCTGCATTGACACTTGCCAGCATTTTGTGTACCACTGCAGGTGGAGAGGACAGAAATGCATTCAACTTGTACATTTGGTGCATCTCTGCCCAGCCAGATGGCACAGGGCAGTGCAGAAAGGTACTTGCTGCGCTACCCTGTGCCACTGGCCATGGAATTGAGGATCCTGGTGCCTCATTTATGAGGAAATGACACAGTACAGCCCAAACATCCAGCTTGCTGTACTGTGCTGTTTCATGTAGAAAGTGCAGGTATGTGTTGCACTTACCAACAACCTTCCTCCATGATGGTATACTCACTGCTTTTTAGCACCAACATAGGCACACTTGCACCATGGTGTAGGGGTCCCTGTGTTGCAGGGATGATTTCCCATGCTGTAATGGATACTTCCCTGAACTTGGACAATCATGTTTCTGCAGCACACATTGAAAAAGGAAAAATGGGGCTACAATGACAGATCCGACTGTTGCACCACTTCAATGCCACCCCTATGTGTTTTAGGAATCTCATGCATGTCCAGATATCTAAATCTGTGAATGTTTGACAGTCCTTTGGAAATCTATGTGTGTTGTGGTGGAACACCCACACCAACATCTATGGGACTCAACCGTTATGTGGTGTAAGGTGTGAAAGGGGTAGACATTTAAAGGCCCATCACAAATAACACAAGTTGGCATGAAAGGACCTGGTAAAGTAGTTGCCACTGGAGCATGAACATCACAGAGACTCCAGTTGTGCAGTGTGGTGCTAGGGCATTGGAAATAAGGTACCTACAACGCTCACTTGGAAACCTTGATTGTAAAGATAGTCACTCATGTCAACATCTAATAGAGCACAACATTGTCTTACCACCATTTCATTGCGTAGGAAAAGAACGTACCTCCTGGTCAGCAGCCTGTCCCGGACTTCCCCAATTATGTGGGTAACTAGCTGCAAACCATCACTGATGAGGCTCTCTAGGAGTTCTTGGGTGCCAAACAGACATTATCTCCGGTCACAGGGAGGCCAAGCAATATTGTGGGGCTTCCAGATCATCCACCCAACCAGCCACCAAACACCACCTGCCAACTAAACCCCAGCCCTGCACTTTCAGGACCCAACAGTCACATTCTAACGAACTGCGATAGGAGTTGGCAGAGACAGTGTGACTGAGGATGGAGACTGTGGTGGGTACCCTAAATGTGGTCCAGAGGTACCTCAGTCCTAATAAGGACAACTCAGGATCCATATGAGGCACCTACTTTCAGGTTTGTGGGCTCAAGCAGTCCCTGGCTGACATCGCAGGTGTCATGAGGCAGATGCACAAGCAAATGCCCAGCTAAAGTGGCACCAGTGAGATTGCCAACAGGCTGGGGGCAATACAGCAGGTCCAGGAGTCCAGCTGGACTCCTGCATTGCCCACTTGGGTGCCTACAACCATAACGTTGCTGTAGTGTTGCACACTCTTCAGGCCCTCCTTGCTGCCATGCTGCCTCTTGTGTTCCCCCAGATGAGAGCTGCTGAGGACACAGCATCCACATCTTCATCCTTGATATGTGTGTGCCTCCCTCTACAGTAGTTCCTACATCACACCTGTCTTAGGAGGCACCACATACATTAGAAGATGAAGATGGGATGGAATATCTTTCACAAGGAAAACTGCCCGGTAGCTTTTATCTATGACACATGGCCCCTTTTGTCTTTGCTTTGTCCTTAAGATCATGCCAGTGACATACCATCTGGCACTGTCTTCAACTGGACTCTTCCACTGTTGATCTCTCACATATGTGGGTTGTCGTTCATTCCTAGAAGGCATTATGCTCCTCCTCCTCACTGAAGCACTCTTCTCCTACACATGTCCCAGGACATGTTCAACCCCATTGCGTCTGTCTGAACATCCAATGGCTCAGTACAGCTGTTGGGGTTATTATCAAATGTGATGTACAGAATTACTGCATGTAAAATCACAGTTGTAAATAAATTAACTCAGCACAACTTTGGTGTTGTATGTTCAGTAGAAGCATGAACAACATGAACATGTTGCAACGTGTGAAGCTAACACACTGACTGCTTACCAAAGGTTTTTGTGTGGACAGACACAAAGCCACACACACTGACTGAAACATAAGTGAGGTGATTGATGTCTATGTGGACAAGCAAGCAGTTCCTGAGGCTCTCATGCATGTCATGCTACTGGCAGCATGCATGAATTGTGAAAGATGTTAAAATCACAACACAAGTGGATGGGCTAAAAAAGGATGGTAGCAACAGTTCAACATTCATATGTCAAACAAATGATCAATGTCCAAGACTGTGAGGTGCTGCCATAAGTGTGTCAGTCACCCTTTATTTAGGGTGAGTGCAATTACAACAACATTTCAACAATTCATGTCCCATGACTTACCAATACAGAGCAACTGCATATGAACACATATTTTGGGATGTGTATTTATGCACATCCAGATTGTTACGTACATTGCTGAACAATGTCTGGAGATATCTGGAGATAGGTGATGTGACACCATTGCCAACTTGACAGGTACCTGGCCATGGGGGAAACCATAGTCACACATCTCACTACAAGTACTGTTTGCAGAGCAAAAGGCACATGCCTGTCATCACCTGTGTAGAGAGTGAATCATGGTGGAGACCATACAGTAGGTAACAATAAGATTTATTGAAGCTATTATTATCTGCATGCAGTTACCTAAACTAATTAACCTACCTATGCTAACCTAATCTATGCTATTTCATCCTAACTTATACCTACAGCTAACTTAGCTTATCCTAACTTATCCTATACATTTAATACCATGACAAACATCATCTCTCCCCTAGCCCCCTTAAGGCAAGGACAACGGGAACTACAGCTAATAATTAATGAAACCGCCATCCTAAACAAATGCATTTATTAGTATTTTTTTTCTTATTTTGTTTTTAGAACACACATACCCAAAACAATACCCACCCCTAGAAACACAAAAGAAAAAGAGAAACTCAAATAGCTCCCCCAAGAAGACCCACTATGTACTAACACTAATCTAATAATCTACGCTACACTAACTAATCTAACCCTAACTATCTAAATACCCCAACCATGTTGACAACTATGTAAAAGGGGAAGTGAAGTAGTGTCCATCCAATCCATTGTCCTCTTCAGTGCCTGATCACTGCAGCCTTAATCACCCTCAGCATCTGCATCATTTGCTCAGTTTTATGTTCCAGTCTGGCTATCCGGTATTTTCGATCTTTAAACTCAGTAGGAAAATCGTGCACTTAAATTGGCTCAGCAAAGGAAGGAACAGCCTTGGAAGTAATTAGGGCACTTGTAGTTGCAGCTGAAGACCTGCCTACTGTGTGGGTAGTTGAGGCTGATATTTCCTTGGGTGTTCCCCCTGGAGGAAATGCCTTCCAGGGCCCAATGCTTGCTCCTTCTTGTATAGCCCCCTCATCATCTGGAGGCCCTTCCGTATCAGACGGATGTGGTGGTAGCGTTCTGAACACTTGTCAAACTCTCGCGTCTGGGATGGGGTCATTGGCAGCTGAAGCATGAATGGGACATGTCAGCCACGTGTATATTGGGCAAGTTAACAACAGGTATGCAGTGGAAACATCAACTAAAGTTGTCACAAATTGGCCAGCACAAATCACAATGACATCTTAAAGGGCAAAGTTGATACACATCTGCACACCAACCATCATCTACATACTGCTCATGTCCAAGCTAACAAGACTAGCTAATGTTGCACAATACAATACAATTGAACCATCTTGGAACATCTTCAAAGGACCATGTCATCATCAACTATGCTCATCATGCCCATCAGTTATGTGACTATGGGGGTCATTCTGACCTCGGCGGTAAAATGCCCTTACCGCCGGTCAAAAGACCGCCATAACACCGCCGCGGTCAACCGCCACGGTCATTCTGACCCACAACGGCCAAACCTCCAAAAATCCGTCCTCCACTGCAGCCCGCCACATCGGCGGGCAGCGATAAACTGGAGATGGCCAAACCTCCACTGTCACGCCAACAGAAATACGCCCATGCCATTACGACCCACGAATCCACACGGCGGTCATTCAAACGCGGTATTTCATTGGCGGTACACACCGCCGCGGTCAGAATACACACACATCACCAAAACACAGCCACATTGGACAATTTGAAATACACACACCTGATACACATACACACACCACTCCCACACAATCAACCAACTATAAAACACACACCCACATCACCCACAAACCCCTGCGACCCTAATTACTGAGAGAAGGAGAGAGAGACACAGCAGACAATCCACAGCAAGACACACTGAGGCACACTACACCATCACACACACCACATAGTAGCACAAAGCACCACTCACCAACACACTCCTCATCACATACACCACCCCACACCTCACCCACACCACCCCATGGCACCCCAAAGGCACCCACGCTTTTCGGACCAAGAACTCCGGGTCATGGTGGAGGAAATCCTAAGAGTGGAACCCCAGCTCTTCGGCTCGCAGGTGCAGCACACCAGTATAGCCAGGAAGGCGGAGCTATGGCAGCGGATCGTGGACAGGGTCAACGCGGTGGGACAGCATCCCAGGAATAGGGAGGACATCCGCAAAAGTTGGAACGACCTACGGGGGAAGGTCCGATCGATGGTCTCCAGGCACAACATCGCGGTCCAGAAGACTGGCGGCGGACCCCCACCCACCCCTCCCGAATTTACATCGTGTGAGCAAGAGGTCTTGACCATCCTGCATCCTCAGGGCCTCGCAGGAGTAGCCGGAGGAATGGACTCTGGTAAGTCCAATCTCAACTACTATATCCCCCCCACCCCACCAGCATGCCAACCCACACCCCCACCCTAACCCCCAACCCCCCAGCACACATCCTCCCTGACAATGTCTCACCAGCACAACCCACCCATCCCAACACCAACTCCTGCATGCCAACACAAATCATGGGCACCCATCACCTAAGCATGACCACTGCACTAATCCCTCCCCCCCACTAAATACCCTCACAACACCTCCCTCCAGGGAATGCCTGCACTGGGGGACAAGGGCACCCACAACACGCATGCTATTGCACACACAGAAATAATAACCAAACTCTCTTACCCCATGCAGGACCCGAACGACAACACACCAGCCAGGAGGGTCCAGAAGTGTCCATCCCACCACCGGAACAGGCCCACACTGAGGATAGCAGCTCTGTCGACAGTGAACCTGATGACCAGCCCGGACCATCGGGGACCTCTGGGCAGTCGGTTCCCCTCAGGCAGCCACAGGCCACACCAGACCCGACCCCCTCTGCCGACACCAGCACAGCTCCCACCCAGCGGGCCCATGCCTCTGTCTCTAGGACAGCTCAATCAGCGGTGTGTCTGCCACTACAGGGCACCCAGGCTAACCCAACACCCCAACAACAACAGGGACCTGGGGGCAGTGGTGGCGGGCACACCGTCCAGGGGACAGAGGCCGGGGGAAACCGGGCAGCTCGGAGGGCTGCTGTGCGACAGGGGGGGGAGGAGAGGCCCAGGGAACCCACTCTCCAAGAGGCCCTCACCACCATCATGGGGGCATACCACCACTCCCAAGAAACGATGGCGACGGTACTGGCCAGGTTCACTGAGATCCAGGCACAGCAGGAGGAACGCTACATGGGTTTCAGGGAGGAGCTGAGAATCATCGGGACCGCAATGGGGACCATCGTCCTGGCCCTCCACAGGATAGAGGACACGTTGCGGGACCATGGTGCACCACACAGGGCCCCTGTCACTAGCCCGGACCAGGAACAGCCTACCACCTCCGCCGGCGCTAGGGGACAGGAGTCCCAACACCTCGACAGCCCCCCAGAACCCCACCTCCTGCTGAAGAACAACCACCCCGTAAGAGGAGCCTGAGACCAAAGAAAAAGACAGAGTAGGATGTCAAGACCCCCGCCTGCAGGACATACCCCCTCAAGTCTTCCCACTGTCCCACATTGCCACCCTGTCCAACCATGAACTGCCTATGCTCCATCCTTCCACAGGCAAAAGGACAATGCACCTGTGAGACTGAGAACTGGAGTCTGCCATGGATATTCCTCCACCCCCACCCATCACCCTAAGAATCACATGTACCGATATCTAGCACTGTAAATAAATCACATTTTGCACACAAATCTGTTTTGAGTCATGCTGTATTATTGACAAATGTATTACATATTACTGTTCGATTTCTGTTCTGTCAATTAGTCATGACAACATACCAATGTCAATACGCTGTATTTCATGGGCGAACCAAGCAGAAGTCAGGTACTGAGTCAGACAGCACTGAGAAGGGAAAGGCAAAAATCAATGAAAAACATCTGTGGGGAACTACAGAAAGTACAGATGCAGGAGGCTATAAGCAATTGTGAAATGGCGTGGGTGATTCTTACCTGGGTGGTACTGGAAATACTGTTGTATCACTCTGTCCCTATTGTCTGTGTCGTCCTCTGAGTCTTCCTCCTCTTCACTCTCCACAGGCTCCACGGCTTCTACAACACCACCATCTGGACCATCCTCCTGCAGGAAAGGCACCTGGCGTCGCAAAGCCAGGTTGTGAAGCATACAGCACGCCACGATGATATGGCACACCTTCTTTGGTGAGTACATTAGGGATCCACCTGTCATATGCAGGCACCTAAACCTGGCCTTCAGGAGGCCAAAGGTTCGCTCAATCACCCTCCTAGTACGCCCATGGGCCTCATTGTAGCGTTCCTCTGCCCTTGTCCGGGGATTCCTTACTGGGGTCAGTAGCCACGGCAGGTTGGGGTAACCAGAGTCACCTATTAGCCACACACGTTGTCTCTGTAGCTGCTCCATCACATAGGGGATGCTGCTATTTCGCATCACATACGCGTCATGCACTGACCCTGGGAACTTGGCATTTACATGGGAGATGTACTGGTCAGCCAAACAGACCACCTGGACATTCATCGAATGATAATTTTTTCTGTTTCGGTACACCTGCTCATCGTCTTTTGGGGGTACCAAAGCCACATGGGTCCCATCAATGGCACCAATGATGTTGGGGATATGTCCAAGGGCATAGAAATCACACTTCACTGTAGGCAAGTCACCCTCCTCGGGGAAAATGATGTAGCTCCGCATGAGTTTCATCAGGGCAGACAACACTCTGCTCAAAATCTTAGAAAACATAGGCTGAGACATTCCAGATGACATGGCCACTGTGGTCTGGAATGACCCACTGGCCAAAAAATGGAGGACTGACAAAACCTGCACCAGAGGGGGAATCCCTGTGGGTTGGCGGATGGGGGACATCAGGGCTGGCTCCAGCTGGGCACACAGTTCATGGATAGTGGCACGGTCAAGTCTGTATCGAAGTATTATATGGCGTTCTTCCATTGTCGACAGGTCCACCAGCGGTCGGTACACGCGAGGATTCCTCCTTCTCCTCGCAAGTCCCAGCGGACGGTGCCTAGGAAGGACAACATGGAGCACAGAGTCAGGCAAACCACAGGTACGTACAGACAGCTTGCACAGTTAAAGAATGGCAATGGGTTGAAAGGCGTGTATGTGTGGCAATGCAAGGCCTAGGCCTGTGTGTCGCAGTCAAAATTAAGCCATGTGGGCCCTTGAAATGGCGGCTGCCTGACCTGTGAAGTGGGACAATGGGATGTGAGGTCAATGTGCTGGCGGGGCACACCGTGGCGGTAGGCGGTCGAAGACCGCGGCGCAAAGCCGCATTGGTTAACATTGAAGCCTATGGGTTTCAGGAGCCAATGACGAAGTGCGCCGGCGGTCGCGGTACGCACCGCCGCGGTACGCACCGCCGCGGGCGTGACCGCCATTTTCTATCAGCTTAATCACTCGAGACCTGATCATCCACAGGAGAGGACCTATACTGCAAGTGCTGCTGTGACCTCGGTCTGGAAGATACAATGGCTGCTGCGACTGGGGAAAGGGCCCCTGCCTTCACGTCTGAAGAGTTGGAGAAGCTCGTGGATGGGGTCCTCCCCCAGTATGCGCTACTCTACGGTCCTCCAGACCAACAAGTGAGTACACCGGGTGCTAATGGAATGGGCTATGCCTGTGTGGATTGGGGTGGATGTAAGTTGGTGGGGTGGGTGGCGAATGAGGAGTGCAACGCCCGACAGATGAGAGCATCTGCCATATGGCAAAGTGGGTGGGTGGGGGCCAATTACATCTAACATGCAGGTCATTCATGATTTCCTCCTTTCCACCCTGTACATGTCTAATAGGTCAGCGCCCATCAGAAGATCGAGATTTGGCGTGCCATCGCCAAGGAAGTCCGGACCTTGGGGGTCCACAACAGACGGGGCACCCACTGCCGCAAGAGGTGGGAGGACATCCGCCGCGGAACAAGGAAGACCGCAGAAACACTGCTGGGGATGGCCTCCCAACCTAGGAGGGGTGCCAGTCGCACCATGACCCCCCTGATGTCCCGGATCCTGGCGGTGGCCTACCCTGAATTGGATGGGCGCTTTAAGACATCACAGCAGACACAAGGGGGTGAGTATCAGCACATTCTCCTATCTTTCTGCGCAGTGGAGGCGTCTGGGTGGGGGAGGAGGGCTGTGGGTGACATTAGGCCAGGGCGCTTTCTGTAGTGTAGTCCTCTCCCTTAGGCATGGCCCTGTGCCCCCGGCCCCCACCTCTGTAGGGTGACAAGTACAGCCATTGAAGGTCCAGCATCTCCCATGTGCGCGTTTGACGTCTCTTGGCCTGTTGTCTTAGTCAGTAGTACTGAGTAGTGTACCCCGAATGCGCGGCTTAGTGCATTAGGCACCTGTGTCTGTCCTCTCCGCCAACGGTGTTGACATTGCATGCACTCAACCTGGTCTTCTTTTTTCTCCCCCCACCCTTTCTCTTCATCTTCTTGTGCATGTGTGCATTAGCATCATCAGGCGGAGGAGATATGGCATCGGAGCACGAGGGAGCTGCAGGACACAAGGCCCCGGTGGGCCCAGGAACAGACACCGAGGGCACCAGTGATCCGGAGGGCGAGGGGAGCACCACGACGGGGACCGCTGGTGAGAGCAGCGAAAGCGACACGTCCTCGGATGGGAGCTCCCTAGGGGTGGCGGCAACATCCGTGCCCCCCGCCTCTACAGGTACAGCCGCCACCCAGCGCACCAGCCCCGCCCTCCCAGCAGCCCCTCAGTCTTCGCTCCGTGCCGGTTCGCCCAGGAAGGCGCGCGTCTCCTTCGCCCCAGGCACCTCAGCCCCTGCCCCTGTTGCCCCTGCTGCCCTCAGTGCGGAGCTCATTGACCTGGTAAGGACGCTCATTGTTGGGCAGACGACCCTTTTGAATGCCATCCAGGGTGTGCAAAGGGAGGTGCAACAGAGCAATGCGTACCTGGAGGGCATTCATTCGGGTCAGGCTGCCCATTAACGAGCGTTCACTGCTCTGGCCTCAGCACTGACGGCAGCCATTGTCCCTGTTTCCAGCCTCCCTCTTCTGACTGCCTCCAGCCTGTCTCTGTCTCCTGTTCCTCAGCCTATCCCATCCACACCATCAGACCAGCCTGCACACACCTCAACACCCAAGAGCAGCTCATCCAAACACAAGCACCACAGATCCCGCAAACACTCACCCGAGCAACACCCAGATGCAGACATGCCAACAGCCACTGCCACCCCTGTGTCCCCCTCCTCCTCGTCTCCCTCCTCCCTCCCTGTGACGTCTACACTCACACCTGCATGCACCCCAACATCAGCCAGTGCTTCCATCACCACCTCACCCTCCAGTACAGTCCACACTCGTGCAGTCACCACCCCCACTGCCATGTACACGTCCCCTGTGTCCTCTCCCACTGTGTCTGTCACCCCCTCTTCCAAGACACACAAACGCAGGCAGCCACCCACCCAACAGCCATCCACCTCACGACAGCCTACAGCACCAGCACCTTCACCCAATGACAGCACACCTGACTCTCCTACAACCACCTCCTCTACCTCCACTTCCATCTCCACTTCTCCTACCCTTTACCTTGGCCCTAAAAAACTTTTCCTGGCTAACCTTAACCTCTTTCCCCCCGATGACCTCCCCCATCCATCTTCAAAGAGTCCCAAGAGCACCGCAGCCACCACCAGCCCAGCTTCGGGTGTCACTGTTGTGCCTGGGTTCTGGAGCCCACCCTTTGCCAGCAGTGACACATCGATCAGCAGCAAGGACACGTCCAGCCCCCCCCCCCGGCAAGAGGACCCGCAAAAACAAGGACCGCCGTGCGAGGACCGACAGGGCTGCCCCCAAGGAGCAATGTGCGGCCACTTCACCACCCACACCATCTAGGGGAGGCAAGGGCCCGAGAGCCCCATCAAAGGAGCGGAAGGGCAGCAGGAGCGCGGAGAAGGTGGACCCCACATGCCACATCCCAGCTGGGAAGGAGGACACTAAGGAGGCCAGGAGTCCGTCCCCGAAGGGTCCAGAAACGTCACGGTCCGAGGGCGACTGAGCAGGGAGTCGAGGCCAGGTCTGGCTCCCTTGACCTGCTGGATGAGCACCGCTGAACAGGGCCCGCGTGCAGAAGAGCACCGCTGAACAGGGCCCCGCCGTGGAGAAGAGCACCGCTGAACAGGGCCCGCGGTGCAGAAGAGCACCGCTGAACAGGGCCCCGCCGTGGAGATAGGCACCGCTGAACAGGGACCGCCGTGGGGAAGAGCACCGCTGAACAGGGCCCCGCCGTCTCAAGCACCGCTCCGCTGGGCCCTTCCTCTGAGGCACCGCTCCGCTGGGCCCTTCCTCTCAAGCACCGCTCCGCTGGGCCCCGCCGTCTCAAGCACCGCTCCGCTGGGCCCTTCCTCTCAAGCACCCCTCCGCTGGGCCCTTCCTGTCAAGCACCGCTCCGCTGGGCCCCGCCGTCTCAAGCACCGCTCCGCTGGGCCCTTCCTCTGAGGCACCGCTCCGCTGGGCCCTTCCTCTGAGGCACCGCTCCGCTGGGCCCTTCCTCTCAAGCACCGCTCCGCTGGGCCCCGCCGTCTCAAGCACCGCTCCGCTGGGCCCTTCCTCTCAAGCACCGCTCCGCTGGGCCCTTCCTGTCAAGCACCGCTCCGCTGGGCCCCGCCGTCTCAAGCACCGCTCCGCTGGGCCCTTCCTCTGAGGCACCGCTCCGCTGGGCCCTTCCTCTGAGGCACCGCTCCGCTGGGCCCTTCCTCTCAAGCACCGCTCCGCTGGGCCCTTCCTCTCAAGCACCGCTCCGCTGGGCCCTTCCTCTGAGGCACCGCTCCGCTGGGCCCCGCCGTCTCAAGCACCGCTCCGCTGGGCCCTTCCTCTCAAGCACCGCTCCGCTGGGCCCTTCCTCTCAAGCACCGCTCCGCTGGGCCCTTCCTCTCAAGCACAGCTCCGCTGGGCCCCGCCGTCTCAAGCACCGCTCCGCTGGGCCCTTCCTCTCAAGCACCGCTCCGCTGGGCCCTTCCTCTCAAGCACCGCTCCGCTGGGCCCTTCCTGTCAAGCACCGCTCCGCTGGGCCCCGCCGTCTCAAGCACCGCTCCGCTGGGCCCTTCCTCTCAAGCACCGCTCCGCTGGGCCCTTCCTATCAAGCACCGCTCCGCTGGGCCCTTCCTCTCAAGCACCGCTCCGCTGGGCCCCGCCGTCTCAAGCACCGCTCCGCTGGGCCCTTCCTCTCAAGCACCGCTCCGCTGGGCCCTTCCTCTGAGGCACCGCTCCGCTGGGCCCTTCCTCTGAGGCACCGCTCCGCTGGGCCCTTCCTCTGAGGCACCGCTCCGCTGGGCCCTTCCTCTCAAGCACCGCTCCGCTGGGCCCTTCCTCTCAAGCACCGCTCCGCTGGGCCCTTCCTCTCAAGCACCGCTCCGCTGGGCCCTTCCTCTGAGGCACCGCTCCGCTGGGCCCTTCCTCTGAGGCACCGCTCCGCTGGGCCCTTCCTCTCAAGCACCGCTCCGCTGGGCCCCGCCGTCTCAAGCACCGCTCCGCTGGGCACCGCCGTCTCAAGCACCGTTTATGGTTCACTGTGCCCACCATGCCTCCTCCTTGACCAGTGGAGACTGTCATCCACCTGATGGACTGTGGCTTTGCACTCCCCAGGATGGTCCAGTGGGCAGCCCACCCACTGTAGAGACATTGAGAGACTGTGGCTTTGCACTCCCCAGGATGGTCCAGTGGGCAGCCCACCCACTGTAGAGACTTGAGAGACTGTGGCTTTGCACTCCCCAGGATGGTCCAGTGGGCAGCCCACCCACTGTAGAGACTTGAGAGACTGTGGCTTTGCACTCCCAGGATGGTCCAGTGGGCAGCCCACCCACTGTAGAGACTTGAGAGACTGTGGCTTTGCACTCCCCAGGATGGTCCAGTGGGCAGCCCACCCACTGTAGAGACATTGAGAGACTGTGGCTTTGCACTCCCCAGGATGGTCCAGTGGGCATGGTGGCTCCTCGTGGATCTGGCGTCGTGGACTCATGTGGCTGTGGTGCCCACCCCTTCCCTTCCCCCTGAGGTGCCTGTAGTTTTTACATCTGATGCCCCTGCAGTGTTCTCTCCAAAGGACTCAGGTCTCCTGTGTGGGCTTTGCCCTTGTTTCTCAAGACTTTGGCCCACGGACATGCTGAATTCGTAGGATGTGCAGGACTTGTTACTTCAGTTATACACTGATGTGTATGTCATTAGTTTTGTTGTGGATATCTTTCATGGTTGTACGCTAATTTTCTGGAGCTTTTTGGTACATAAATATTTATTCCAAATATGATTACGTCCTGGCATTTTTCAGGGGTGTTTGGCTGGTGTCACTGTGACTTGGTGCTCTGCATTGGTGAGTACATAGTTGGGGGGGGGGTCGCATATGTGTGTGCCCGTGACCTTTCGTCCTCCCCCTCCCGTGTGTCGTAGGTGCAGTACTCACCGTTGTCATCTGCGCCGGACTTCGTACTCGTGGTAGATGAGAAGGTAGACGAGAGCAGGTAGGATGTTTAATTCGGGTTCCATGCTGTCCTCCTTCCTCCTGGAGTGCGTAGTGGTGAGCGTTTTCCCGTCCGTAGTCTGTTTCCGCCGTGTTTTTATCGGCGGTGCTCCCGCCCCGGAAAAGGTGGCGTATTGGTGAGTTGGAATAGTGTGGGCGGTACATTGTCTCCCGCTTGTCTGTTGGCGGGGACCGCCGCGCTGTTTGTTTGTACCGCCGTGGCGGGCGGAGTGTTAAGGTGGCTGTCTGTGTTGGCGGTTCCCGCCAGGCTCAGAATCCCATTTTTTTTACCGCCAGCCTGTTGGCGGGTTGGCCGCCGCTTTAACACCGACCGCCAGGGTTAGAATCACCCCCTATGTTAGGTCACACTCATCATGTTTGACTGCTCATCAATGTCCGTTCTGCACACGCCATTGCCCTTAGATCCGGTGGCATGTACCAAACTCATTGGAGCAAGGACTGCATGTTAAATATATTATTCAAACAGTTTGTGCCTGATATGGCAATGACAGATATCTGGACACACTGCTGTATGGAAAATGGATTCAACAGGTATTATATGTGAAAATGGAGAGTGGAGTACTCACTCATTTCACACAGAGGAGCATGGCATTCCTCCGATTTCCACTCAGGTCACTACCTGGTGAGCTCTGGCGTGGCTTCATGCATAGTCCAAGAGAGTTGCTTGATGTGTCCCACTATACTTTCCATTGCATGGCCTGTATATGTGCCCAAAAATCTGGTCAGGGTGTTGCACAACAGCACTCAGCACTGCCATCTCAAATGTGGGTGCATTAATGCACAGCAGGGGAGCAGCAGCGCTAGGCCCCCATCTGTCTGCCACCTTCCATGCGGGCAGTGGCGATGTCAAGGGGTGCAGCCATATTTTCCAAGGTGGAGGTGGCTGCCTTGGTGTTCTATGTGCAGTGCCATCTCTCCTCCACCTTGGCAGCACACAGCAGGCCCGGGTCTAGGTTCAAACTCTGGAATTCAAGCAGCGCTGGGAAAGGGTACACCAGGCTGTGCGCAGCAGCTCTGGGGCCCGGCGCACACAACACAAGCTGACGCACTCGTGGGCCGACATCCTTGATCGGGAGATGGACCTGCTTGACCTGCTAGGTGTCAAGGTTGCGGGGCTCAGTGAGTAAAAATGTATTATTGGTTGTGTTCTAATAGTTGTTTCCAAATACCAAGCATGCTGCTCACACGCAGTTCAGTTATCTTTATGTTACAAATGTAATATTATGTGATAGTCATCTAGACAGGTGCTCAGCGCTACCTAATTGGACTTCTTTTGGGCGCGTGCTTGGGCTGATTAAAAAGTAATGCAGAAACTCCTCCTGTGCCCTGTCTAAGATAGTCATTGTTAATATATTAGCATTAGTGATTTTGCATGTTCGCTCACTTCTCTGTGACTTTTTTTTGCAGCTCATATAGTGCCCATTACCAAGTAATTTCCCAGTGATGTGTAGTGTATTGCATGCATCCAATCTATGTAATAACAGATTAAAAATGCGATGAGAAGTGTTGAAATCATTCATTGCAATTTATTAGTAATTCCAAAATGTAGTTTTAGGAAATTAGGAATAAGGTTAGGAAATGTGGAATAGGATGGTCCATGATACTGGTATTATTATTAGACAGGCACTCTGAACCTCTGATTTAGAAATGTTACTGCATTTGCCTTTTCCTTTAAAAAAACTATATATATATATTCTTGGGGAGCGTATTTATTAACAGTACCACTAATTGTAGGAGGCTGGCCTGGTTTTTAGTGGGTACCTATGGTACCTACACCTTATATCAGGTCCAGTTATCACTTATTAGTGAAATGTAGGCAGAGTCTAGAATCTCGAGGCTCTCTAGGGGTAGCTGTAGCTAAGCAGCCAAGGCTTATCTAGGAGACATGCAAAGTTCAAGCAATACCACTGTAGGCACAAAGTACTCACACACATGAAGGAAAATACTCAGTGTTACAAAAATATACGTACTTTATTTTGGTGACACAAATGCCAAAAATACCATAGAAACTATACTCCCTCAGTATGTAAGTAATTCACAAAGTAAATATGCTAGTATGCAGAAATAGGCATAAAAACAGTTATAAAACAGTGCTATTAGTGAAAATCACAATAGTTAGAAATTAGCTTAGGGTGAACACAAACCATATACTAAGAAAGTGGAATGCAAATGTTGGTTCCCTACCTAGGGGCCCTGGGAGTATTAGAAAACACCAAAGGTAAGTAATAGAACCCACCCCAGAGCCCATGAAAGCAGGAGTACAACACAGTAGTTTCCTAGAACACACAAGAACACAAGAAAGATTTTGCAAGAACCAGAAGAGACTGCAAGACACCAACAGTGGATTCCTGGACCTGAAGAAGAGGACCAGTTTCAAGAAGCACAAAAGAGTCCAGGAAGAACAAGAGCCCCTGCTAACCCGGATGAAGGTGCAAAAGAGAATCCACCGGTGAAGAAGAACAGTCAGTACTGCACCCAAGAAGACGCTTTTGGGTTCCTGGTTGGTGCAGATGATGTCCCATGTCGGATGGATGATTGCAGTCTGGTTTGTGTCGCTGGAGTCCACCAACAAGCCTTGGTACACGAAAATTTAGGGCTAGCGAAAAATGGCACTGCCCTGGTCCCAGAAGGACCAGGTGGACTCTCTGCAACTCAGAGACCCCACATACGCCCTGGCATTGTGCACAAGAGTCCCACAACATGGGGACTAAGAAGGTGCAAAAGGAGGTCCACGCAGCTCTACAGCAAATTATCCCACGCTGCAGGAGAACCAGTAAGGAAGCAGTGCATCACAGGATAGAGTGCTGGGGGGCCGGAGCTGCACGGTGTATGAAGAACTTTGTTGAAGGATGCCAACAAGCCTTGGCAACTGCAAAACACGCAGTGCACGGGGTACTGTCTTGCGTGTGGAGGCAAGCTCTTACCTCCACCAAAGTTGAACAGTAGGATGTCAGGACCACCGAGAGCACTTCAGTCCACCACCAGTGATACAGGATCCATGCAACTCATCAGGAGAGGGGACCCACGCATCTGTTCGTTGCTGCAGAGAGGTGCCTGCTGAAGCAGAGAGATTCCTTCATTCTTCTGGTGCAGGCTGAAGAGAGGCTGTCCTCTGAGGATGCACAACTAGGAAACAGTTTAGCAGAAGCTAAAGATGCAATATTGCAGAAGTCGTCTTTGCTTCTTTGTTGAAGTTTGTAGAGCTCCTGCAGGGTCCAGATGCAGTGTCCTCAGTGAGAAGGTGAAGTAAAAGATGCAGAGGATTCCTACTGGGGTCTTGCAATCTGAATTGGAAGAACCACCCAAGAGAGAGACCCAAAATAGCCCTGAAAGGGGGATTGGTCAGCTAAACAGGTAAGCACCTAACAGGGGAGGGCTCTAACATCACCTGCTGGCACTGGCCACTCAGATGTTCCCAGAGTTCCCTGCCAACTTGGAATCCAAGATGGCAAAACCCAGGGACCCTCTTGAGGAGCTCTGAGTGCCACCCCTTGGATGGTGATGGACAGGGAAATGTTCAGTCCACTTTCCTTTGTCCATTTCTGCACCAAAGCAGGAACTTGGGGTCCCTGAACCAGTGTAGACTGGATTAAGGAGGGCACCAAATGTGCCCATCAAAGTATTTCCAGTGGCTTGGGGAGGCTACCCCTCCCAATCCTGTAACACCTATTTCCAAAGGGAGAGGTTGTAACACCCCGCTCCCAAAGGAAATCCTTTGTTCTGCCTTCCTCGGTTTGAGCTGCTCAAGCAACAGGAGAGCAGAAACCTGTCTGAGAGGTGGCAGCAGCTGGGGCTGCCTGGAAAACCTTAGAAGGCTGGAATGGCAATATTGGGGGTCATCAAAGGAGCCCCCAGAGGGAATGGAAACATGCAACTAATTCTTGCAAAAGCATTGTGGTATGATTCCTACATGTTTGATACCCAACATGCCCATGTTCAGAGTTACCATTATGTAGCTGAATTATTTTCTCCCTTTTACCTGTGCCAGTTTCCTAATTGTTTTCCAAATCAAATTCGAATAATCTGTTTTGTAAATTCAACTTATGCTTGCATTATCCTATTTACTTATTTTCAATATTTCAAGTTTCTTTATTTCAAACTGTCTGACTATGCTAATCTGTCAGTAGCTTCCTTTCTTCTGCTTTGTCAGTGAGCTTTCTCTCTTCACTTATGTATCTTATCTTGTGGAGTGGTGGTAAGGATCAGAAAACACAAGTACTGAAGATTGCATGCCTATGTAAGGTATTCTACACATGTTTCATGACAAGGCTTTCTTTTTCTTTTTTTTAAAAAGGAAAAAAAAGGTGTTTTTGAACATGGTCATGTAATTGGTTGTACCCTCTAATTTTGTGTAGGTATACCTGCAGTTGATGACCGTGCACCATGGTTAGAAGTATGAGGAGGATGGCCCATTGCATTAGCCAACCAAGACCATATGTCCTTCATTGACCAATTATTGCACCTTTATAATTCCCTTTGAAAACTCAGTTTCATCAAAAGCAAGATTTGCCCCTCCATTACCATTACCATTGCTTTTACTATATTACATGGCTTTAAAAAAATTTCCAAACAATAAAATGCCCACCTGATATTTTGATAGAAGAGAATCAGTAATCAAAATAGAGGGAGGCAAATGTGGCATCTAAATTGTGTTTTTTTTTGTTTTTTAGACGCACTGACCACCAGTACCTGGGCCAACAGTGACAGTGGCGGGTAGTGGTAAGTCCTATTGCTTGCTTATTGACAATTAGTAATATAGTAACTACAAGAGTGTACTCAACACCCTGCTTTTGTAGATGCATACTCAACACCCTGCTTTTGTAGATGCAGCGGAAGTTAACTAAGTATTGGGCTCTTCTATCTTCAACTCAGCAGACTAAGGTTTATAAAATGAACTTGAACTATGAGGTGCTTTGGAAAAATGAAAGAAGGATGGACGTAGAATGGATGTGTGCAATATGATATGAGTTAAGGTATGTGTATGCGGATTAAAGGGTGTACAATAATATTCATATAGGTGGGTGATGAAGAGGATGATATTATCTATGTGTTGGTGAAGGATAGATGAAAGGATATACAGGTGAAGAATACCAGCCCAGGTGGGTGAAAAGGTATGTCGGTAAGGATTCCATGTCTGGATGGGTGAACAAACTCCTCGTGTGGATTAGATCTCTTGGATGGGTGAATGGGTGAAATGATGCTTACGTGGTTTTTGGGTAAGTGTATATTGAAGAAAGATTAGTAGACAGCAATGTTTGGAATTTAGATGGTTTTAAATGGCAAAGGACTGGATGAGAGAATGCAAAGGTTATCTTAAATGGTATGTATCAAAGCCAAGTGTGTAGAATAAGAGTACTAGAAGAACACGTTTGCAATGACAAATAGATACATGCTTTGAGTGAAAAAATAAGGGAGCTTTTCTGGATAGAGACATTCTTCTCACCTACTTTACCTGCTTGGAATGGTTTTTATCAAAGGTTTGGATGGTATTGCAGAATATTCCCTTGACTCACAGTATTTTTCAAGCAGGCAGGTAATATGTGGCATCCATTTACCATCGCCTCCCTTCCAAATTATGGCCTTGCACCAGTGTCACCCCGATGACCTAACAGCTGCATGGTTCAATTCAGCAGGATCAGCACTGCAATGTTGGCTGTCCAATGTGCTTCTGTTAGCTGGTAAGTTAATGTGTCAAACACCTTTCAATGTATGATAATGCAAAAAAAGGTTTGTTTCCCTTTCCTCCCAGTGCCCACTGTATCAGTCACTTCCAAGTACTTCACTCGTTTAATCTGTTCTAAGTTCTGTCCCAGACTTCTGAATAATTTGAAAAATCCAGTCTTTGTTAGTACAACATTTTTCTATCCAAATGATAAATATAATTCATTATGGCTTCCACTATGGATTTACTTTGGTTCTAAGTTTTCCCTTTTAACATTTGCCAACCACAGTTAGTCACACTACTAGCCACATCTTAGGCACACAATGATGATCATGAGGAATTGATTGATCTGTAAAGTGTGTACTCTACCTACCCATCCTAATCTACTTTACCTTACTCTGCGGTTCCTTACTGCAAAGCAAGTGTATTTTTTGGGCAAATGTATTTTTGGGGAAAAAGTCTGGTGTGCAAAGTGTGGTGGAGGAGGGGCATGAGGACAGTGTGTAAAGTGGTCCATAAGTAAGTGCCTTGATTTTCCTGAATGGGATAGTCTGTGATGATGATCCTTTCCCTGTACTTCAGTGCATTGCTTCCCCCACCGCCCACTTATGTCACACAGGATATCTATCTGCTTGATTGATTTTATTAGGTGGTGTGTTCCATTCTTAGTATTCATCGTCCTTGTAGTCCAGGTATAAAAAAGAACATGGTGATTGGACTAAAATAATGTTCTAGTACAGCTGCCCCAGGTGCAGACAGTAAAGATCACAACTATTGCACAAGCTAAGCTAGCAATGCCACCATTAATTTAGCATAACAGTAGAGAGAAGAATACTTCTACTCCACAGTGCATATTATGGCTGTGACCTTAAAATTGAATGGCCTGAGGTGACAACAAAATGTACTTCTACTGTGTCACTACACTACATGATTTTAAAGGTGTTTTGCTCAGAGCATTGTTCCAATTTATCTTTTTTCTTTCTTGATAGAGCTATTCCTGCTGGTGCACTATCAAGGCAGGAAATAGGAGCCCAGCTGTGGCAAACAAAGCTGGAGGCCATATGAGCTGAGTACCACTGGCTGGTGGTCCTGGAGGAGGAGGAGGAGGTGGTAGCAGAAGATGCTGCTGCCAGTACTCAGGGCCCCAGCCAGGCCCCAGTGCCTTCAGCCCAGCAACACCTATGGTGCAGTGCCAAGGCAGCCACCTGCCGTCGCATTATCCTTGCTGCCTCCTCATCAGAGACTGTCTTCCAACGCTGCATCCTTGGGAGGCTGGCACAGTTATAGGCCTGTCAAGCATGTGTGGAGGGGCTCCTCAGGAGAATCCTTGTCTGCCTTTAATGCCGTCCTCTGCCCTTTTTTTAATCTTTTATTTTGGTGGGTCGGACTTGCTGTGGGCGAAGGTGGTGAGAATGGGTTTGTGCAGGACTTTTTGTTATCTTTCTGTGCAACATTGGACTACTGGACATTTTTTGTTTTGAACATTGGTTTGGGAAATTACATTTGTTTGAAGATAGGGCTGGGCCAGTTATGAGTATAAGGGGTCGGTAATTATTTATATTTTATTAGGGGTGGGGTAAAATAAATAGGTATTTACAGTTCTTTATGTCTAAATTATTTTTGGGTTTTGCTGATAGTGTACTCCTTTCAGCGCAGCATGTTTTAAAAATTTGTTGCTAGTAAATAACAATCATTTATGCAGTTAGGTAACCTTGGCCCAATACTCTTCTAATCTCTGCAGTACATTCTGCAAAATCTGACCCACAGGAGTGGGGCAAAAAGATTTGCCATTGCCAAGTATATTGCCTAAACTTAAGGTACAACATTGCCCCATAATTCTCTTACCTGAATGGATGAAGCGAGGGCTGCATGGTTTCTCAAAGTGTAGTAGTAGCATGCTAGCACACTAACAGTTAAGGCATCAGAAGCGAGGTCCCACTCCACCTGGTGAACTCAAATAAAGATCCTGCACACTGAGAGATTAATCAATGGTGTAAATTATTAAGTAGCACCTCAATCAATCACACAGACCGGAGGAAGAGAGTTAGGGTTTTGATGAATGGATGGGAAAGGGATTTTGGGAAATATGTGACAAAAAGACAAACACAACACAAATACAATATTCATCTGGGAAATGATCAGTAGGCTACTGTGGGATGAAAAGAAAAACATGAATATGTATGACACAGATAACTGTACATTCTGTCAGCACTAGTGAGACCCACGTTGTATATATCTAAAAATGTTCAGTCAGCTATGTTTACAAAATAGTACATATAATTAATCTTGGGGTGAAGATAACACATTGCATTTCACAAATCCGGTAATTGACATACCTCTCACCACCAGTTCATGTGTTGGAGTAGGCCTCTTAGACTCATCCTCACATCACCCTGTGGATTTCCATGAAGTTGATAACTTCCTTCTTCTGGCAGTGGTTTAAATTGTCAAATCACACTCTAATTTCTTCCCTAATACTCCCGACTCTGATTAAAGATTATTATGTCCAACTCCAAACCAACTGCTCCCGAGAGTCAAAAATTCAGGACCCAATTGAAATAGAGTGACCTGTAATGGTTTAACAACAAGAGAAACATTGAGTATTTTTTATTTTCTGGACTAGAATTGTGTTTGTTAGCTAAATGGACTGGTCAGGTCTTCTTTGACAAATGTGAACCAGAAAGCAGAGCACCAAAAACAAAGCAGTGTGAAAATGCCAGCAGACACATTTTGGTAATTTTAGTAAGTGTGAAGGTGTGCCACCAACATTATAAATTGATCACAATACAAACAGAAGCCAGCATAATATATTTAAACAATAAAAATGCCCGCTCTCACTATCTGCGACCACTAGAGATGATGAGTCACACAAACCGTCTAAATTCTCAACATTGAAACAAGTATCCCTCATATCAATAATTGAGGCATGCACATATGGTATTACTTACCTGTTCCAATCAAGCATAGTGACACATTGCTGATCCTCTTCGATTCAGGAAATGTAAGACACATTGGCCAGTAAGTTGTAAAACAAACATCTTGGGCAGTCCTGCTAGGAGATGCAAGAAAAGATGGGCACACAATGGAGGCATGCATTGTCTCACAAATCTCCTTGAAGTGATTTTGGTGGGTGTGGGGGCTTCTTTGATGCATATTTCACACTGGTCCAACTACAATTCGCCCATACATCTGCCAAAAAAAGGTTGCGGTTTACACAGAAACAAACAATATACAATAATAAGGTTCTCATAGCCAGCTACTTTTTTTTCTCAAACCAGTTCATAATAGAAAGTAGGAAGCTCTATGGTGCCCCAAGTCTAGTCAGGGAAGTAGAGTTGATCCTTAAACTCAGGTGGTTCACTCAGAAGTTGAACATACTACTAAGACCAGAGTCTGACCAATTTCTACCCTTATCCACCTCCTGTTGTACGTCAGGCATGCTGTCATTTGGTGGCAGAAAGTGCTGATTCATTTGGATCATGGCCAATCTCTTGACATTCTAGGGCATGAGACTAGTCATTCTCACTGTCAGAGCTGCAGCAGCTGCACTGAACACACACTCAGCAGAAACACTGGCTACAGGGCAATCCAGATATTTTATTGCCAGCTTGCTTAGCACTGTCCATTGGCTCCTCTTCCCATACCAATACACCAATGGGTTTTGTTCCAGATAGACCACCATTGGATCACCCAGGTAGGCCTGGACCATCCTCTCAATAGTTATTGATGCTCCACCTTACTTCAGCTCTTTTGCCTTTGCCTCTGCAGTGGACTTAAGTACTGCTTTTAGAAGCCAATCAAATGCAGAGTTTGGGGCTGCTGCTTCTGTTCCTGTTGTTGTTGGTTTTGGCTGCTGTGAGCCAACAGCATTGTCCACAGGCTCTACCGTAGTTGTAGGCTACAACCCAGAACTTCTGCTTTTGAGTGGGCCTCTAATTTCCAGCCGTTTTTTTTTCTAGGTCTCTGGCTTGCTCAGCAATCCATATTTTGTGGGTTCAAATATTTCCATATAAAAAAGGAATGAAAGTCAGCAGTAATTGTTTGTACTGTGGATCAAGAATTGGGGCACAGATGTAATGTTTGGATGACACAGTGTCTCTTTAAAATCTTGTATTAATGTATAAGCAAAGGATTAAGCTCTCCACCAACTCCTGTGTATCTGTTTTTTCATCTATACCTGTGTACATTTCAGACACCCCCTTTAGATGTTTCTGTAGCATATGCACCAATGGGATAGCTTGGCTCATGGTACAGTACTCCTTGCTGACTTCTCGTGTGAAAATTTCAAAGGGAAGCAGCATCTCTGTCAGGCATTTGGCCAGGCTCCATTGGTCCATCTCAATGATCATGCCTTTCACAATTGCATCCCCTCTTTGCATGACATATTCATTGATCGGTCTGCACTGCTCAAACAGATGTTGTAACATGTAACAAGAAGAATTGCAATGTATTGGCACCTCCTCTATGAGGGCTTTAACTGGCAATCTATTATCACACTGGATAATCCTCAACAGCTTGTGTGCTTCAAAAGAATTACTAAAATGAGTGCAATTTCTTCTGCAAGTGGACAGTAAGTTACTGACTTGAGGTTCTTTTTTTGAGGAAGTCCTGTACAATGATGTTTACACAGTGTGCCTAACACAGGACCCTGAAATAGCCACCATCTGACATGGCCTTAACTATATAACTGCCATTGTCCATGGCAACAAATCCAGCGCTAAGCCCTCAGGGGCACAGCAATTCAAACACCTTGTTGTTAAAGTCATCCAAGATGTTTGCAGGTGTATGGGATTCTCCATGGAAAACATAGCTACTGTTGCATGCTTCCGAGCACCATTAAAAATTTCAGCTGTGTCAACACCTGCAGATATCATTTCTCTAACCCCCAAAAAAAGAGATTCAGTGTGCAGTAATGCACATGTAATCAGTGGCTTGGCAACTAATCCACATGTCTGTCGTCAGGTGGATTGTCTTGACAGCACTCTGCTGCAAAGCTTGTCCAACCAACTCCAGCACTACATGGTGTAGTGCTGTAACAGCAACTTTGGCGAAATAGGTCTGGTTGAGAGCCTTCCATTTCAGGCAGATTACCACCACAAATTCTAGAAAACCCACTCATTCCACAAAAGAAAAAGGTGGATGCTCTAAAACTAACATTTGAGACAGCTTCCTCTTGTACAAACGTGCCTTTTGGTGGTTGCCTTTTCTACTGCCTCTCCTGCCTAAACGTGGCAGTAATAGTAGCCTGGATGTTTTTCTTTGCTAGTGTCACTGATGCAGGCGACTTAGAAGGTGGTGGTAGGCTCAATCTGCATCTCAGGGGACCAGCTACTGTAGGTCCTTGCCTTTGTGTTTTGACTTGACTCTGAGCCTTCCTGTGCCATTGTGATGTTGCTGATATGGGCAACAATACTACTGGACTGTTGGGGACAGGGCTGATTTGTGTGACAAAAATGTCACCCTCTTCTTCACCTTCCACCATGATCAGATCAGATTCCCTTCTTTCAACACCTTCACTAACACCACTTGCAGGCTATTCCTTTTCACTTCTAAAATACGCTTCCCAAAGGATAGTGTGTTGTTTTCTCAAATGGGTTATTTGGCCTCCAGTTCCATAGTTTGTTCTGAGCTGACCCTGACTAACACTTGCTTGGCAAATGGAGCATATGGCAATGTTTGGATCCTTTTCGCGAACTGTAAACAATTCTCAAACCGGGGAGGTCAACTTTCTAATACTAGTGCCACTGCCAATGTCTGAAGAAGAGGCAGTATGTGGAGGTTGTTTTGATTATGTTTGCCTCTCTGCAGTGCCTTCTTCTAGTGAGGTGGGTGTGGATGTAGGTCTCACCAGGGGCCTTGTAAATATGGAAGCTGGTAGTGGTGGTGGTACTTCTGCCACATCTCTCGGAGCAGGTTGAGAAGATGGGGTAATGTTTGACTCCACTGGGGCTGGGCTAACATCCATGATGACTGGCTCATTGTCAGACTTGCTATCCTCCTCTTCTTCATCCATAAGTCTAAGGATTTCAGGAACCTTCCTGGCATGTCTCAGACTGAGGTGGCGTCCAAGTGGAGTGTTGATCATCAGAAGAGGGGATTGAGGAAGAAGGTGGCAGAGATCTGGTAGACGGTGGATCTTGTGAAAGACTGGCTTCTTCAGCTTCCTCTGCATGAAGCTCAACATCCTGATGTGCTACCACTTTGGGAGGAACTGCTATTGCTGGCTGCGGCTGTTGTTGTTCACTGGCCTGAGTTTCCGGCAACAATTGGCTACTACTTTGAGAAAGAGATGTTCCTGTGATTAGAGAGGCTGCCTCTGTCCCAGATATGAGCTTGGGCCTACTTTGGAATGGGGATGCTGATGTTGGAGGTGCTCCTAGCCTACTTCTGAGAGGCTGGTGCCGCAGGCACATGTCTTTACCCAAAAAAAGTCTGGGGCGACATACCAGTGGGGGAAAACTCTTTCTTCTTGTGGCCGCTTTCTTGTAGCAGCTTTCTTTGGGGCCATCTTGAAGCTGTCAGTTGACAGTAGCACTTAGCTTCTCCTTCTGAAGAGACGTCCCTGTGGTCATGAGTGTGGCACACATCATGCCGAGCACAGGTCTTCTATCTGGCAGTACTGTGGGCAAAGCCTCTTTCTCTTTGTGCTTCAAAAAGCAAACATTCAAGAAGGATCAGTGAAACATGGCATTGTTGTTGCTGTTGCATTAGCAGCGAAAACAAACAATATCATGGAATGGTTACCTAAATAAACATATAAATAATTATGAAATACAGTGTATCCATTCATAATAACAACAGATCAACCTTAACTTTCATTAGCATGTACAGTCATGAAGGATAAGATAGAGCACCAACTACAACATACAGAATGTAAGTGTTAACTTTATCTCTCTGCATCAAGTTGGCATGTGGCACTCTAGGAGGTGCTGGTGACAAATGGAATAATAATAACCCTTGAATAATGTAATGTTATGTAATGTAGTGGAACTGTATGCCTCTAATAGACATGGGGCTAATGGGGAAAATAGGAAAAAAAATACAAAACAAAATTGTTTTTATTTAAAAAATCATAAAGCAAGAAACATTTTTTAAAAAATATTTAAATATTATTATTATTATTATACTGACTGATATAAAATTAAATAAAATAAAGGTTGCAAATAATTAGAAGAAAAGGATAAAAAAAAATCAAATAGATTGCAATTGCTGGTGTACTAGGTGAAGGGGACTAGCATGAAAAACCACAGGGATTTGGGAGGCAAGGAGTAGTGTGGGAGACAAATGCAAAAAGGTACATAATAAAATATAAAAACTGCTCAGACAGTACATTTAGTAATAAACATTGACCTACTAAGCCTAAATAAACACACAAAATGTCTGCCAGCCACATGGTCAAACAACAGCCAGTAAGGAGGTATGACCACCACAACAAAGAAGAACACATGCAGGCCTAAAACACTTTTGCAGCCTACACAAAATAGCCTCCAGCCACATGGTCAAACTACAACTAGCAGGGAGGCATGGCCACCGTAACAAGGAAGAACCCATGCAGGCCTAGAGCTGCCTACTCAAAATGGCGGCAAGCAACATGGTCAAACAACAGCCAGCAAGGAGGCATGGACAACACAACAAAGAGTAACACATGCAGGACTACTGGCTGGCTAAACAAAATGGTCACCAGTCACAAACAACAAGAGAATGAATAGAAAGCAAAAAACCTATAGGTACAGGACAATAATTTTGACTATATTAAAAGGGCCCCTGGCCACATGGCATGGTATCAAAGACAAATGGTGGCCTATGACAAACACTCTTGCGCACGGCCAGACAAAAAAAGGCATTGGTGCAGGAGAAAAAAAACACAATTAAGTCAGTATTAGTAATTCCAAAAACTAAAATTAAAAGGGCTAAACAATTTTACATCAACACACATCATATAACCCTCGATACACTGTTTGCAGAAAAAAAAGTGAAAAACTGCCACACAACATTTTGTTATCTTCAATACACCCATGGTATTTCAGTTCCACATACACCACAAACAGTTGTTTTTCATCATGCACCCATGACTAGTACTGGGTCTACAGCCCCTATCAAACAAGCAATTTGTACAACACCCTTATACAAGTTTTATTTAAACTTACTTGTGAAAGCTCAAATACACCAGTTCTTAAATCCACTGATATACCCAGGTGATAAAAAAAGTGGTCCGTCAGCTCGAAATCCAGGTGAAAAGTGATGAGGAGATGGACAAAGCAGTTGGAGAAGCCTGTTGGATAGGAACAGGAAGTTGGACTCTCTGGGGCACTTCCTGTTGCTGGAAAAAAAATACGCTCAAGAAGTCACTGGTGCAGCACTAACAAAATCTTGTTTGTGATTGTGAGAGAGCGAAAACCTTTCGTCTCACATCTTGCGCACATAAAATGCGCAATGGGAGATTGTAGCCTGCACATGTGTTTGTCAATATGCAGCACAGTAGTTTTGGTTCAAAGGCAATGGTTGGGGTGTAGGGTAAATGGTCCCAGATCCTATCCTGACTCCTGGAGTGATACTGGGGTACTTTGTCATCTGCAAAGTGGGTAGGGGCGTTTTGGGTATTTCTTTTCAGTTAATGTTCCAACATACATATACAAGCTATTTTATGTCTAGAAACCTATTGCCAACAGTATGGGACATGTTATGACATTGATTGGCATATATTCAAGATGAACATTGATTTGTGATACATTGTGCTAAATATACAGATCTACTGCTCTCTGTGATACACTTACTATTTGTCATACATGTGAGTGCAAAATATATTAATGTTTGAGTTTACAGAAGTGCTATTTCACCCATTAATTTGACACATATCACACATTGAGCAACTGTTGTAGTTCCTGCCTACTTCTTATAGACCTTAATACATATCACATAGTGATACATATCTATCTGTTTTCCATTACGGACAACAGTTCAAAGGCAGAAATTACTGATTTTGTTTTAACCTGTTTTTTGGCAGGCATGGCAAACAATACACAACACACTTTCAGAGCTCAGTGCATCATGTCTGGTACTTAGAGGAAGATGACAGTGTTCACACTATATTGATAACTCTTGCGGCCTACTCATGGTTTCCTGGATGTAAATGTTCTAGGAAATGGGACTGTGCCAAACACTTCAAGACATACGTTGTATATGAATATGTATTCATATGTTTGGCAGTCATGCCTCACTCCACATGTAGTCAGTTGAAGAAATGATTAACAATGTGCACATGTCACCTCCTCCTCTTCCCGGGGATGGTCGTGCTCCTCATCCTAGTGGACCTTTGTTTTGACATACAAATCTTGCAAACTATTGTTGGGGAATAAAACAGTAGCCCAAATGATACATCGAGGCATTTAAAGCAGGCTTTTAACAAGCCAAAGGCCCTCTCCACAATGTTCCTGCTCCGAACATGTGCCTGGTTATAGGACCTCTCTACGTCTGTTCCCGGATTGGCAAAAGGTGTCATTACCCATGGCCAGATGCCATAACCTTGTTAAGCTGTAATGTTAGAGAAAAAAACATCATCCATATGGTTTACTGCATTTGTATTTATCCTGCACATGTGTGTCATTTGTTTTTGCATTGTCATGCACTTCTCCCAGTTATGAACATATGATATGTACATCATGGCAATCTGTTGTCATTACCTGGGATCTGTTCACTTATTGCATATGAGGTCCAATGAAGTAAAACGGCAGCTACATAATACAAATCAACTTCCTGAAAGGCATATTTGTGCAGCAGGGTTGGGTGGTGTCTGATTCCCATCACTGTGGTCCACTTAATGTTTTGTGTTGCCACTTCATGTGTGGTGGGCCAGAATGTGTCTGTTAATTGTTTTTGTATGTGCAGCCTAGGTTGGTGGTGACATGCCACAGATGGCTGACACAGACACATGTTTAGGTCCAGGATCCTCTCCAGATGTTGTTATTGCCTAACATAACATTTGCCCATGCATTTGAATGTCCTATGTTGTCCATGACAGTTGACATGATGCCATCTACACAGCATTCCCTCACATATCCTAACTGAGTTACATGATGTGACAACTGCCATTTCCCAATGCTTTTGCCCTAAAGTACTTTATAAGACAGGAAAATATATAGGCCCATATTTATACTTTTTTAGCGCCGCATTTGCGCCTCTTTTTGATGCAAATGCGGCGCAAACTTACAAAATGCAATTGTATTTTGTAAGTTTGCGCCGCTTTTGCATCAGAAAAATGACGCAAATGCAGCGCTAAAAAAGTATAAATATGGGCCATAATTGTTATGTTATTTAGAAAGAGGGCTTAGATGCTGGTAGAGGTCAAGGGAGATAAGGGTAGTTTTGGGGCTTGGGTATGGATAACAGTAAAAAGAGGCATGGGTGATTTTAGGGTTTAGGAGTGGGCAGAGGTGAAGGCAGGTGTGATTTATGGGTGGGTAGGGGTAAAGGGAGGTAAAAATGTGTTTTGGATTTAGGTGAAGGTAGAGGAAAAGGAAGGTAAGAGTGATTTTAGAATGAAGGGATGGCTAGAGATAGAGGGAAGTAGGGTGATTTTAGGAGACAAGGTGGTAGAGGCAAAAGGCTAAGGGTAAGGGCAATTTTATGGTTTTGGGATGAGTAAAGGTAAAGTGATATATGGGTATTTTTTGGGTTAAAAGTTGGTTAGAGATAAAGGGAGTTAGGGTGATTTTAAGGGTAAAGGGGTAGGTAACAGTAAAGAGAGTTAAGAGTGGTTTTAGGTTAAAAGGTGGCTAGAGGCAAAGGAAAGTAAAGGGATTGGAAAAGGGGGTTTGGGAGGTTACCCCAAAACATACAAATAATAAAGGGGAGTTTGTCTGATATTCATGAGTACTCTTCAGTTCCCTTTTACTACCTGAATTCAAACTCATGGTCTCTTATTATTTTAATGACACTCACATAGCAAAAACTATATATCGTTGTAATCCACAACATATTGTCGCTAACATTGCACTGTTTCACATGCCTCACTCTTCTCAATGGTAGAAGCACAGTGATAATGTAAGTATAAAGTTAAACGCAGGTACTGTGCCTAAACTCCAAAGCATATTAGGTGACTAAGAAGAGTCTGTGAACCCAAAGACAATGGATGTTAGAGTAGCAGAATGGTCAAGGAAAGAAACCAATGGGTATGAGGGGAATTGCAGGGAGGAACAACATGCAAAACCCAATGTTATACAGTTCAAAATATGCTTGGAGAGATTAACTTGAATTTTAGATCAAGGCAACAACTACATTCCAAATTATTTTATGTATTTTCTAGGTCAGATGGATTCAAGGGGCCTAAATAGCAGAACATCTGGACTCAGCGCTGTATGATTACAATGAACTTATGCTTGCCTAACTCACACCTGACTGGTCTGCAGTTAACAGAATCATTAAAATAGATTGCTTTGGTCCAGGATCTAAAATTTTGGGATGCTTAGTAGCCTCACCTCAAAGCCAAATCAAATCACGTTTTCTTCAGAACACTCCTGACATATGAACACTTTTGTCTAAAACTTGAATAAAGATCTTGTAAAAACAATTGTTGCCCATATTTATGATAAATGACGCACAACTGCACTAACGCAGTTGCGCATTGTTTTTCTTAACGTCGGCTCACACCATTCCTTAAAGCCATCTGTGCACAATATTTATGTAATGACGCATAAAGACACCAAGGAATGGCTAGCATAAAAAAGACACTAGCCGGGGGGGATAGCATTAAGGGGAATGACGCTAGTCAGTCAGAAATGACGTTAGGCTGTAAAAATGTTGCCGCTAGTCAGCCTAGCGTCATTTTCTGATGCACAAGCAGCCAAAAAATTACTCCTGTCTAAATTTAGACGGGAGTTATGCCCACCACCCCAATGCCCACCACAGGGGACCAGTGTACCCTGGGCAAGCCTGAAATACCCAGTGCCAGGCAGGAGGCCCCGTGTAAGTGGCCCCCAGTGACACACTACAGACCGACACAAACTCTTACCTGTAACTTACATGGGATGGGCTCCCTCCTCCTGTAGTGTCCCTGTGGTGCAGGTCGAGGTATTTCTGGGGCTTTGGGTAGGCATATTGGTGCCCATTCTATGGTGTTTCACAATGGAGATGGGCCTACCTGCACTCTGACACCTGGTGTTAAATAATGGTGCTAAGCGGACTTAGGGCCTCATTATGACCCTGGCGGGCGGCGGAGGCCGCCCGCCAGGATGCCGCCCTCCAAAATACCGCGCCGCGGTCAAAAGACCGCGGCGGGTATTACGAGTTTTCCCCTGGGCTGGCGGGCGGTTCCTGAAAAACCGCCCGCCAGCCCAGGGGAAAACGACCTTCCCACGAGGATGCCGGCTCGTAATCGAGCCGGCGGAGTGGGAAGGTGCGACGGGTGCAGTGGCACCCGTCGCGTATTTCAGTGTCTGCAAGGCAGACACTGAAATACTTTGCGGGCCCTCTTACGGGGGCCCCTGCCGTGCCCATGCCATTGGCATGGGCACGGCAGGGGCCCCCAGGGGCCCCGCGACCCCCCCTACCGCCATCCTGTTCATGGCGGCTTTCCCGCCATGAACAGGATGGCGGTAGGGGGGGTCAGAATCCTCATGGCTGCGGAGCGCGCTCCGCAGCCATGGAGGATTCAAACGAGCAGCGGAAAGTCAGCGGGAGACCGCTGACTTTCCGCTTCTGACCGCGGCTGAACCGCCGCGGTCAGAATGCTCGTTGGAGCACCGCCAGCCTGTTGGCGGTGCTCCCGTGGTCGGTGGCCCTGGCGGCCACCGGCCGCCAGGGTCAGAATGACCCTCCTAGTTTCATTATTTGGGTCCGCCTCCCACCTGCATATGGTTTCTGCGCCTGGCATTAAATATGGCCTTGGGGGGCTAGCATCATGTTTAGGAAGGGAACACCTACCTTGCATCTCATTGATGCCAGGTGGGTTTGTGCATCCTAAACATAGTGCTAACTCGAATATTTTGATGCTAGATAGGTCTAGAGTAAAAACATAATCATGGAGCTAGGTTAGTGCCTCTTTAGCACCAAAATAAATAGCAGTAAGGCAATTCTAAGCTTCCATAAATATGGACCTGGGTCTCTAGTTCGTAAAGGTATACACCCTGTACAAGTAGGGACCACAATCCTAGTCAGGGTAAGTCACAACACAACCTAGATCATCCTATGCTCACCCTCCGGTAGGCACAGAGCAGACAGGCTTAACATAGAAGGCAATGTGTAAAGTATTTGTGCAATAACTCATGCAGTAACACACTGGAAACACCTTGCAAAGTACTCCACACAGTTCAGAAAAATAGGTATTATTTATCTGTATAAAATAAGACCAAAACAGCAAAAATACTATATGAACTCATCAAGATATCACTTTTTAAAGGTTTGGATGAGTCTCAATCCTTAAAAATCAATGGTTGTATCCTTTCATCAGATAGTATCTGGGTTACAACAAAAATAACAACACACAGAATTTTTTTATTATATTACAGCCAGCTAAAGCCATGTTTTTGCACCGTGCGGGCGCACGGTGGCGCAAACCACAGGTGTGAGTCATTTGCTCTGATGCACACCACAGCGTCACGTCGTAAAGGAAAACAACTTTAACGCATCAGAAATGACTGTGAGACGATTTACAACACCACAAACTGGATATGTGCTGTTTTTGGACGCAATTGCATCATAATTCGCCGCAAACACAGCAATTTGTGCAGAGGAGAGCCAAAATGGATCCCAGATGCTTGCACAGACCCCAGGAAGATGACAACAGACAAGGAACCAGCCAGGAGAACCCACACCAGACCCAGGACAGGGAGAAGAAGAAGAAAAGTGTCGCTTCAGTGCAGAGGAGCAGGAAATTCTGGTAAAGAGATGACGGAACTCCAGCACCAACTGCTTGTCACCTCAAAGTTGCCAATCAGTAGGAGAGAGGCAATATGGCAACACATTTTTGTCAAGATTAACAGTGTGGCAGAAGTACGCAGACCAGTCATCGAGTGCAAGAAACACTGGCATGACTGCAAGTGCACAACCAAGGAAAAGATGGCCAGGAACAGGAAGTTAGCACTGCAGATTGGAGGTGGGAGTCCAGCACACCAGGAGGCCCTGGACCACATGGAGGAGCTGGTCGCAGCCGTCATCCCTGAGGAGATCGTCACAGGATTCAAGGACAGGACAGCACAGACTACAAGGAGCACATGCAGGGTAAGTCGCATGGGGAATTAAAATGCACAAATGTTAACTGCCAGTGGGGGAATACCTACTACACAATGCATGTAAGTCATGATATTCAGGGAGTGGCATGGGTAAAGAGGCACCGCACAGGGGCATGGCCCGTTCAGAGGAAACCTGGGGCACAACACTACACAACACCAACAACCTTTCCATGGGGGTATGCTGCCATGCCAAGGATGTTGCAAAGGTAAAGCCCAGCCAGGAGGGAAGAGCACAACGTCAAACTGGCATCCCGTCACACGTCAGCCACTATACTCCCTACATTAACTAGGGCCCAATTAACCACCTCTGGCCATACCTACAAGTGGAATGTAACATTGACAACAGTTGCCACTACCACCTCCGCTGTGTGTGCTGATCAAGTAGCTAATGGCTGTAACGTCCCCATGGATCTAAAACACCCAAATTAGAGGGTTCAGGATGACAACGTTAACAATCCCCTGAAACAAGATGAAAGTTCCAGTCCTGTCAAATGTGAATGTTCATAGTTGCCGCAAACATCAGCCAATGTCATCAACATTAGGAGGTACACAGCACTAATGTCATACCCATGCTGCATATGTCAGGGTCCACCCTGTGCCTGGGTCACAATGCAACATCCCAAATGTCATACTTCTCTGACAACAGCATTGAGGGGTAGGACACATGTAACTGGTCACAGAAATACACCTGCACAGTCAGAGGAAGATATAGGACACTGCTATGACAATCTGGGCAACCCAATGTACCACACATTCCCCAACATCAGCAGTACACATTACCAATGCTGACATCCATATTGTGCCATAACAATGCCATACATAGTATATGCTACATTTCAACTACATATAGGTGGATGCGAAAAATCAGAGACTGGGGCAGGTCCAGATTGTTAAGTGTGGTGCTAGTGCCATCAGAGCACCCACAGCCAGTGAAAGGCCTCACCATGAGAATGGAAGTAGACGGAGGGTTGAGTAGGACAAGAAGGTGGCAATTCACTATTTGGCCAGAACCAACACCTAGAGGAGATGATGCTGACAAGTCCACAAACTGACCACAATACATGTGACATGCAGGTGGGGCTAGGCCTGGTAGAATGCCAATCTGAAAGACAGGAACAATGAACAGGAACCAAGATCACAATGTGAAAATAATCACAAGGCAGGCATGTCACATTAAAAATGCCACAACACAGACACACTAATTGTACCATATTTCATTGCAGAGGACGATGGATCTCCTGGGGATATGCCTGTCCAGGACTACCCTGATAACATGGATGACGAGCTGACAAACATCAGCCAGCAGACCCTCCAAGAGGTCCTTGAAACCCTCCACACACCACCTTCAGTCACATGGAGGAGCACAGAACTGGCAGCCATCACAGAGGACCCACCAACAACCCCTATTTTACAACCTGCCAGCTCCAATACAGCTGAATACTCTGACGACACTGGCACCAGCTTTGAGAGAACTGTAGTCAGAGTACAGCGGGAGCTGACCAAGGAGGTGCGGGTGGGGATGCAAACTATGACAGCCAGCCTAGAGGGGGTGCGTACGTGCATGATGTCAACTGAAGAACAGGCAGCAGCTATGCAAGGGCGAACAACTATCTTGCAGGAAGTAGAAAAAAGGCTAAAGGAAATCAGCACAGCCATAATACAGTTGACCCAACACCTACAACTGCAATCCTGTCAACGCGTGCACGAATGCAACATTGAACCCCTGAGGGCCGACCTGGATGCCTACCACCGTCTACACACACTGAGGTGTGTGTTGCCCCTTCACAGCCACCACCACCAAGGGCAGAGGAGGCAACACACACATCAGAAGAAGAAGACCAGGAACAGATCACCTTCACACGTAAGAGCACCCGGTAGCACTTGTCCCTGCCACATGGCCACTTATTACCAAGGTCCTGCGCTATGTAACATGCCAGTCTTGCAACATCTGTACTCAAGCACTGTTCTGCACCCCACTGTTTATCTTGTCAGCCTGCCCTGTGATTGTCTCTCACTAACTCTTTGGTAAATCCTGTCCCTCTGCACTGTCTGACACTTCACCCCAGCATGTCCAATGACATGTCGTTTTGCACTTGTGTAGGATCACAATGGAAGATGCCACTATAATGGACTCACAATCATGGACAATGTACATAGAGCACTACAGCACTTTTCAATAAATAGCACGTACACAACCACTTTGTCTCTGTGTAATGTGACACATCAACCGTGCAGTAGATAAGTGAAGTTTGCCTCCTGTCAATTATTATAGATTGTCAATACAACTGTCCTGAAAAATGTGGGTTGATAACTATGCACAGTGGCCTGGATTGTACCATACTCTGCCGAAGGTTATTTCTGGGGAAAATAGACACTATACACCATAATGCTGTGTTGGAAAGAAAACGCTTCCTCAAGGGATGTCAAAGCCAGAAAATAGTGCCTTCAAATTGTTGCTTCAATGCAAAACTAACATATGTGACATTTCCCACAAATTTAAGCTAACACACACCAAACTGCATGAATGGAGGTGTATGAGTTTACATCAAAATAAGTAACCACACTGAACAGTGTAATACATGATCTATGTGAGTTATGTACTCTATACTACAAGAGAGCTTACTACCACTCACCTTATAAGGATTTCCTTGGATATCAGACTACAGTCAACTCAACATATTGTCCCCAATACCAAATCTGGAAGCACAGTATGTGACATTGAAAACATACATCACAAAATAACCACACTTTGTGATCCATAGTAACCGTGATTGGTGGTTGCAATGTATGGCCAAATCTTAGCTAAGTAGCTTTGGGGTAGCTGCCAATGTTACAGCTCAGTTGGGATTTGTTTGCAGCATAGGACACAAATTCTAATACAAAAGAAACACTGTTCACTCATGCCAAGGCCCTGATCTACAAGCATTTGACACATACTGTAAAGGGTTACCTAGATATTTATTAAACAGTAAAAACAGAAGTGAAAACTCGGGAAACAACATTACCTAACCTAATCTACTCTAACTACTCATTACCCACAACTGTCCCTAACTAACCTAAGCTAAACTTACTTATCACATTTAAAGAAACGATCTAAACATCAACCCCCCACATCCCTTATGAGATGGGACACATGGCGGACAACAGATACTAAACTAAACACATACTATCCTATACTAAACAAATATATATTATTTTGTATTTTTTGTATTTTGTATTTTTTTTTGTGAAAAACACAATAACCCCAGCATTGCCAACACACATAAAATGAACAGTAGAAATATTCAGAAACCTCCACCCACCACCCACTACCACTAACTAAACAAACAGCCTATATTAACCTAACACTAAGCCCCCTAAACCGACAAAGTGCAAAAACCAGGAAAGAGGAGGGCGGGGAGGGAATCATGTCCGTCTAGATGTCTACAGGTTGGCCCTCCTCAGGGTCTTCTTAATGGAACGCATCCGCCGGTTGACCTGTGCCACATCCTGCTGCAGTCTGGTCATCTTTATTAGGACACGGTCCAATTTCCTTTCCATCTGAGCAAAAGCAGCAGGGTCAATGGCTGCAGCAGGGGTGGTCTGGGTGCCAGCTGAGGAAGTATGGGCCCGTGTTGTAGCAATGGTTGTAGGCTGCCCTGCAGGTGATGCTGTGCTTGGTCCTGGAGCAGTTGCAGTTGATGGTCCCACAAAGGTCACAGATGCTGTTGGTGCCACCTGGGTGGTAGTGGTGGTGCTGCTGGTGTTGTCTGTGGTAGACACAAAAGGGCCCCCATGTGCAAGTGCCCTCCAAGCTCCGGAGGCTCATTCATGGCTATATCTTCGGGCCATGTTGTGGTACCCAGACTCAACATCAAGTATGCGGCAGGATCGCATTGCCCGCCGTTGAAACTCCCTGACCTGGATGGGAGTCATATTTGCAGCTTTTAAGATAAATAGAAAATCAAACATTAGGTACTGCATTGTGTGAAATGGCACAAGAAGTAAATCAGACAATACATCTAATGTACTTATAACAGCACATATCATCATACAGATCATGGATTGTCCCTGAGGACGTACATGGCAAGCCAGCCTACAAAGGTCCTATCACACATAGCACATCCAAACCCTACAAGATGGGTAACAACTGGCATGATTTTGGCATCATAGTTCTACCAGTTGTCAGCTAAAAATCATGCTGCACATCCTCCACTACTGAGAGTGCAACAAATGTCATTGTACTGGATGGCAATCTAGGGCCACAAGATCTGCGAGTTGTAAATGGACTTGCCAGTATAGAAAGCATGTTCCAATCAAGAGTGGGTATACTAGGTTCAGACAAGTGCTTTACTGATTTACATGTCTGTGTACCAAACTTGTATCATCAGTCCTAAGTACACTATTCACAACCCTACGCCTGTGTCTGAGGAGCGGGTGGACAATCAACTAATAATTTCTAACAACAATGACACCCAGGAAGCTTAGGAAAGCTGGACATGTGTTTGGCCCAGCACACACACCACAGGTAAGGAGGATCTCCAAATAGGAGATAGCTAACCCTTGGGCAATCCCATCAACACTCATGTTTGGAAATGCAGACCTTTGTCCACATCATTTACTACCATTAAGCCATGACTTACAACAAACAGAGAGATGCAAGAACACCTCTGGCCATGAGTTGCATGCACACCTAGGCCATTGTACTCAAATGCCACATACTCGTAGCACTACATGTGGAGCTACATGCTGCTAGGAAGTTTAACTTACAGTTCAACATGTTCATTAGTGAATAAAGAAGCAGAAGTCTGTGGGTAAGACTTTGGCATCCCTATTCTGGGAGAATTCGGGTCTGACTGGCTGACTAATTCACTAATATGGTCCACTCCTACTTTTTCTGAATCAGGTTTTATCCACATGACTCATCCCTATTCACATTGCCGTGCCTACAGGACTGACCTATAATACCAAAATATGACAATACGATATGGATTGGCCAACTCAAAGATGGTGATAAAATGATATTCCACTCATTGAACAAAACAAATGATTGGCCAGCGTATCACACCTTGCTATGTGTCTAACACACAGGAGTCCATCACACATCACCAGCAAACACAACACATAACAGAAATATCAACACTTACTGGAGATGTTTGGGTCCTCAAATCGAGCCACCTCGCCAACAGTGTAGGGTGCTGGTCCACCTGTAAGGCATGGAAAGGAGAAATGTGCTCAATGTCTGTGCACTGTACAACAATTCAAAAGACAAATAGTATGTGTAAGATTAAATCAGAAAGTAAAGCCTCTCAAACTTGATGATACTGCATCCTACATACCACGGCAAACATGTACAGACCCAGGGACTCCAGTGAGTGATACACACATATCTGCGCACATGCAGTGGCCCTAACTATCATGTGGAGGCAAACATGCTCCTTCATTAGTGAGCAGACAAAATCATGGAGTGTATTTGTCTCATCATGTGTATCCATGAGAGACATCCAAAGCCACTTTCCGGGAGGACTGCATTACCTGTCAACCAGCCATTGTGACTATGACCAATTTTTGACACAGAGGTACAATGTACAGAGGGGCAGGGACAGTTGTTAGCCCTCAATTTGCATCAGTTTCTTCATTTGATGTGGTGCAGCTATGATGAGTTGCACCAACCATAGAGATATTAACCCATGTGCATACCTTTTGCCTGCCATCCCTAATTTAAATGTGGCACTACAAACTCCAAATACCAGTCTAAGATGTTAGCTGAGTGTAGCTAGAACTTGTTATGTAGGTGTCCAAATCCAGATCAGACATGTATCCTAAATGAATAGAGGTGCACAATAATTCCTAATATTTTCGGGATTTCCATGATCGGTTTCCTGACACACTCAGTGAGACATATGTTAGCGCCACATTGCTATCATCAATTGACGTGAAGCCTGCACTAATTTTCAGGCTCCTGTTTTGTTTATAAAGTTAGTCTAGATGTTGCATCAACAAATGGTGGTAATGTGTCAGAAAATTCTATACCTCACAGGCAACTGTGGCCTATATCTATACATATTTTGCACCTGATTTGTGTTGCTGTTTGACACAAAGGCGGCGCAAACTTACTGAATACAAATGTATTCAGTAAGTTTGCAGAGCTCTTGCTTCCAAACAGCTCGCAATTGTGGTCCTTAACAAAGTAGAAATATGGCCCTGTATGTTTTACTAGCATTCCACACGCTCAACAACATTGCCGGCAGATATTGTAAAAATCAGCTAATGTCACTACAGAGCAGTTAAACGTGCACATTAACATGATTTGTACTCACCAACAGGGCCACCAATCACAATCCCCAGGTGGTCCAGTAGATCTTGCTCCCTGTAGACAAGGTCAGCTCAGCAGTGCTTCAGTTGGTGGTCGTTTCGTGGTGTGCTGTATATCCTCTGCAGATGATGCAACACCTTTCCCCACCGGAGCCTCCGTGCCTCAGTGTGATACCCCTGGATCACATGCCCACCTGCCTCAATCATCAGGGGTAGGACATGGCACACCAGGCAAATGAACCCACCCAGCTCCAACTCTCCCATCCTGCCAAGATGAGGCCTACCCAACAAAATGGTACAAAAATAGAAATAGGGGACAAAGGGGAACAAAGGACAATAGGGGGAAAGTAGAACAGGAAAAATTCAAAAAAACTACTAACACAGCCCAACTATACCCAAACTACCACTACCCACAACAGACTCCCAACAAAACAAAGATAATTGTTGACAACAGAAATGACCACAAAAACACTCAGACAGGATACCACAAACAGTTTTTATACACAAAAAGACAATTAAAAGACCACACTGGAGACAAAATCACTAAATGCACAGAGACAAATCGAGACCCAGCCACACAGTCAGGAAATATCACAGACTGCAAAGTGAAAGTGAAAGTAGTCCCACTGTACCTATTCGGTGAACAGGATATCCTATTACATCACTTCCTGCCTAAAATGTGGTGCGTTTTTATTGTCATACGTCAAAATATTATGACGAATACAGTCTGCGCATAATTTTTTATTGACACACAGGAGTAGACTTAACCCCGCATCCATATGGTTCAGAATTGTTTCATACTTAACCAATTTTCCGAGGTACCGTGTGGAAAATACCGCTCAGGGCCAATGATTCCTTCAGGGCATTATGCGTCATTTTTCGCGCATAAGCATCATTTTTAGAAGCATGTGCGTCATTTTTTGACACGTATGCAGCAAAATGTCTGGCATTAACTGTGTTTGGGTCATTTTACCATTTTAATGGTACAATACAGTTGTGACAATAATGAGATAGGCTGATTGCACCCACTTTGGGCATGATGGTGTATGGGCACATGTGACACATCATACTTCTGCAGGCCATGATCCGCTACTTCATGTACAAGATTTTCACTCTTGACCGATGCAATAGACGGTCAAACATGTGGCTGACATATATGTATTGCACAAATTTGGCATGTTTGGCGTCAGGAGAGGATAGCAAGGTGACGCACATAAGTACAATAACTCACTGCCTATGGGTCAATGAGTGTGCTTTGGCTACTAATATTGTTGTTGACCCACTCTGTGACCATCACAAGATGCATTATAGCAAATATGCTTGTATGCATGTGGCTTCAATGTGTCCAATCCTCAGATGCAAGTCAGTGTGGGAGTGAGAGAGGACATGTGTTAGTCATACATGTCGCAACAACTGCTGTGTGCACTTTCTAGTTTTTGGGTAACATAAACACCACAAATGACAAAGAATGCACTGGATAGATAGCAGACGGTTGTTCAGGTCAATGGTCCAAAACTTGGCCATCACATGTCCTGGAATGTTGGATACTGCTTCCTAGGGACTTGTTGGTGAACCCACCATGAGTCAGGCATATGCACATACTAAGTGGGTACCGTGTTTGTGACACGGAGAGCCAAATATAAACCACATTTGTAATGTCACGCCACAGTTAAGGTCATATAACTGAGCCAAAACTCTCCTGTGGCAGTGGAGGACCAGCAGACCAAGCAGCGCGTGGCCACATATTTCCAGTGATCAAATGCACAGAGGTGTCTGGTTCATGTGTGTGGGCCAATATTTAGCCTGTATATTTTTAGGTGTCTATGTTGTCACAGTTACGTCCAGGTCTAGTCATGAGTCTGTGGTGGCTATTCCTGTATCTACTAAGTATTCTTTAGAGATCAATGGAAGTAAAGCCAATGAGGATTTGAGAACCCACATGGGGATGATCCTACCCTGTCACTGCAGACGTGTTATGAAACTGTCAACAGGGCAACCTTGGTGTGCTGAGTGAGATAATATCTCAGGATTCTTGTACTGGCAGGTGTCATCACAACATTTGTACACAGGTTGGCCTCTAAAATTCCCACTGCATATGGGAACATCATAGCCTCTGTGCTGATTATTCTCACAGCTATTCACCACGCACAGCCCATCAATATGTTATGATCAATGTGAATCAGCGTGTGGACTGTCAGGGTCCTAACATGTGTGGACTTTTCATGCACATTATCTGATGTTGCTGATTCTGCTGGAGGCACCATACCCAATCCCTGCATACGGCCATGGTACGCTGTCACAATTTGTCACTCATGCATAGATGAGACCCAGACAAGGGATAGGCCGTGATTTGGGTATTTGGAGACAAGTTCCCAACAATGGTACGATAAATAAACAGGTTGTGCTATACAATGTATTTGAGTATGCATTGTAGACCCACCTGATAAAATACCCCAGGAGGAAGGTGAGGGTTGGGAAAGCAACTATGATACAAATGTAGCCACAATGAACCTTTAGGGTAACGCACAGACAGGAGTGAGTCAGGCTAACAGGATGCAGGGTCAGACATTTCACAAAGTAAATACTCAGTGGTCTGAGTGAGACTGGTCAGAGGAGGAACAAGACAGTTGACATAGAAAACTGTGTTTGTTCTGTGTTTTGGAAGGTGACACATTAACCCAAGGGCTGTGTTACACGGCTGATTTTTATGGCAATGCATAACAGTGTAATCGATAAAATGGCAGCTTCTATGCTGTTCCAAGCATCTGCAAGGGCAGTAGATGTTCAAATGGCTGGTCTGCATGGAGGTGCTCACAGGTGGTGCTGCATCAGTCTCTCACAAGTCCTGTAGGTGAGATTCAAGTTCAAATGGCCAACAGTACCTTTCACATGGGAAGCAATCTACAGGTGATAACTGCGCTTAAAGACTATAAGCCAGTGCATCATTTAACCTTACTTCCAAGCATACAGAAGTACAATGACTATGTCATACCATACTAAATGGTGAAGCACACTGGATTAACATTGTGAATCTGTGTGTGTGTGTGGAGGAGGGATCATCTGGGTACACATATTACCATTCCAGGGACCTCTTAAGATGGGTGGGGTGAGACCGGTAACATGGGTGTGTCAGGACTTAGGACATGGGCTGACATGTACATGGAATGTCATGTGCGCAATGCTTGTCATAGCTGTGGCACTTGTGCTATCTATTTTCTGCTTATATCGAATTCTACAGTAGTCACACATAGTCCTTGCAAAGATAGGTGATGTAACAGTTACTGCTGTCAACGGTCTGGTCATACATTCCTGTAACCAATGCAATTGCACTTCCACTGCCTCATGTATGATGCTTTTTGTTCCATTATTGACTGATAGTGTCTTAGTTGTGTGCCATATGCTGCAGTGAACCATGTTGCCAACATGTATGTGTGAAATAGGTGTGGTCCTCTGCTACTGCCCTTCAAAGGTGAAATGTACAGGATATATGTCATTTACAGTGTGTGTGAATGTGACTGTTGATTCATACGCATCACAATTGCTTTGGAAATTTCTGTGTCCTGATCGGTATATCAGCAATGCTTCATGAGGCTACACTCTTATTCTGATAGTTAGAGATAATGTTATGCAAAAATTATTTCCCAGACCATGATATAGTGATTATTATAGGTGTTTATTTACATATGTTAAAACAGTGGTGATGGGGAGTTGAGTCAAAAGAAATTGTTGACAATATGTTGGCGCCTACGCAATCCTGCAGCTGTTTTTGGTTGGTCCCCCTCATGTTGATGGCCAGCATCCTCCTCTTCCTCCTCTTCAGGCATTTGTGGCTCTGGTTCTAATAGGGGAATGTTCCATCGCACACAAATGTTGTGCAGGATGGCACAGGTTAAAATGATCTTGCAGACCATTTCTGGTGAGTATAGGAGGCTGCCTCCAGTGATGTCGAGGCACCTGAATCTTGACTTCAGGATGCCAAAGGTCCTCTTGACTATGGTGTGTGTCCTCCTATGTGCCTCATTATAGGCATGCTCTGCTGCAGTGCTTGGGTTGGCAAATGGGGTCATAATCCATGGCTGGATCCCATACCCCTGATCAGCTGAAAGAGAAAATGATTGAGATCATGTTGATGTAGCTTGCCCCATTAATATCATCTTGCATGGCAGTAGTTCTCTTGTGTTGTCTGTGACTCATTTGTGTTTGTGTTATTGTGTCGATTCCTAGGCTTCTAGGATGTACCATCAGCATTGGGTTGTTTCCTTAGCTGAACGAGTGTTTGTCTGCTGACCGGATGTCAGCAGTATATTTTGAGAGTTGCAGTACAGTGTGTTCTCCCTTGCATTGTGACTTGTGATACAGGTGTCCCTGTGTCTTCACTGGGGGTGAGATGATAGTTGCATACACAGAATCAAATCAACAGTGGTGGTAACAAGTTTGCATCTATGTACCCTGGACATCCCATACATTTTGACATATGCAAAAGATTAATTTAACCATCAGTGAGACCCCTGGGTTTTGCAAGGTGGCAATTAGCCAAACTTCTCCAGACGTTGTGATCACTGTAGTCTTAACATTTGACTGTACACTAATTTCACATGTGTGACAAGTTCACTGCAGACCTATTTCTCTGCCCTTGGCAAGTTGACTCAGGTTGTAACGTCTACCTAGACTACTGCACATGGTCTAGTTCAGCTGGCTAACGTGGTTGTGAGGTTGTCATTTTGAGTTTCAGAAGGTCCGTATGGCAGTACATCTGTTGTGTGTGTTTTAATTTTTTACAATGCGTATGTGTAGGAATGTGCACTTTCCATATTATCCCATCAAGATGTGTTCTTCGCACAGTCCACTTGCCTCTTGGTAGTGGGCAATATGAAAGCAGGAGTGATGTGAGATATTGGAAGGGTATCAATGATTGCATGTGACCTTTATTGTAGTCATCATAATGCTATGTGTGTCATGGTGTTTGACCTGCAGCAAAAAACATTCCACACCCCCTACAAAGTACGTATTGATTTGAAGGGTGTTTGATTGGGTGTTATTGATGTGTTATTGAAGTTTTATCTTCGCAGATGTAATGCCATTTGGTGCCATGTGTTTGTCATTGTGTTGTTTTACATTTTCCCCTTGTGTCTGTGGAGTGGCATCAGTTTTTATTTGGAACAGTACTTTTTCCCTAGGTGTGTCTCCCATTGGGTGGATATCACACATGCCTAGCGGTGTCACAACCTCAGTGTGTTCCTGTCCACATGTCGATGTCATGGTATATGTGTTGTTTGTCCTAGAGGGTTGCTGTGCAGTGTGTATCTAAGTAGGTTTCTGTACTTACCAACAAGTAGTCCATTTCCATATCATCCATCCTGGAAGTGTTGATTGAAGGTGCAGTGATGGAAAATGAATGAATCATGTACACTTCCAGGATACTTTGCCACGATGTTGGTGATCAATCCCTGGTGATCCACAATGGCCTGCACATTGATGGAGTGTGTGTGCTTCCCGTTGCGGTATAGATGTTCAGTTGCAGCAGGTGGCACAAGGCATACAGTACATGTGTGCAGTCAATGGCACGAAGGACGTGTGGGAATCCATTAAAGAGGTAAAACCCCTGTTTTTTCTCCTGCTGCTTCTGCTGTGTGTTGGGGAAGCAGATGTGGTGGGGTGTGAGTGTGATGATGGCTTCCAGTACTTTGGGCATGAAGGCAGAGAATGATGGCTGAGAGATCCCAGCAACCAGGGTTCCAGTGTTTTGAAAGGACCCACTTGCCAACATGTGTAGTACAGCTAGCAGCTTGGTTTCTGGTGGGAGGGTGAGGGGTGTCTGCAAGATGGGTGCCAACTGTGGCTCAATGTTGCGCAGCAGCTGCTGAATGGCTTGCCAGTTCAACCTGTACCTCTGGATGATGTCATGTTCCCTGAGGCCATGAAGAGTTGTCCTGGTGCGGAATATCCTCTCCTGCCTTCTGCATTGCCTTTGGGGTCCCTGCTGGTGTTGTGGAAGCTGCTGTTGCTGGTCCTGTGCTCTGCGTCTGTGTGCATGCTTGATGAGAAGCACCTCCGTGTCTTCCTTTTGGAGCTCTGCTGTTGCTTCTGTGTGTTTTCATTAAATACAGGTGTGTTTGCCCCATTTTAACACCTGCCCTGACCCAGGCGTTAATTTTTGGTGCAAATCGGGCTGTGCGTCATTTTCCGCCTCCGCCTCCCGGCCGTGCAGGATTTTTGTGTGGTAGCATAAATAAGACACATGGGAGTTTAATTCATTTTTTGGACGGGAATGCCTACCTTGCATGTCATTAACGCAAGGCGGTTTCCCGCATCCAGAAAATGACACACATGGCGGGATTTTGACATCCGCTGGCTCGGGCGTCAAGTTTAAATATGGTACACGATTTGTGCCGAATGTGCGTCATAATTTTTGACACACATTATGCGCAAACAGAGTATAAATATGCCCCATAATAACTAATTTATATGGAAAGTCAAGTACTCAAAAACCTGTCTTGTACATTCCTCTTAAAGAACAATTTACAGGGAATATTAACCACTCATTCACATTTTTGTAGACAAAACATGCAGAATCATTAGTTATTCATTGTAAGAACACAGGCCCTTTTGCAGTGCCCCCCACTTCTTGCCCTCATTTTTTTACTGACACTGATGTTTTCTGACTCTGCATGGTTCTGCTAACAAGGCACAGGGCCAGTGCTCTGTTTAAAAGGTATATGGTAATTAAGTATAATTAGAAATTGTTCTCACATCTTTCCTGTAAGCTCCCAGTATATGGTAGAGCAAGTAGGTTTAGAGGCCCAGTAGCTTTAATGGTGAACCTCCAGCAGAGATTTTCTAAATTTTAGAATTTGATGAAACAGTGCTTTATGGACATAACTATGCCACATTTTGAAGGACATTGTCATAACAGAAAGTGGCCACCTGTACCCCATTAGTCAAGGGTGCCCCCCTACTTGCCATCCCAGAAACCTGGATAAATATGGGAGAGCTGCCTGGATAGTCAGATCCCTGGCTGGGAACATCAAGAGAAGAAAGACTGGCCTGCTGAACCCCTGATCTGCACAAGAGAGGACCGCACTTACAAGGACTGCACCTGCTATACATTCTGGGCTTCACAAAAAGAGGACTTTGTCGTGCTTTAAAGTTTAAGGAGTAGACCGCCTGAAAGCAAAAGGTATAAAATAGCTTCACGAAGTGACCAGGATCAAATCCTCCCTGACCTATTTAGGAAATCAAACAATCTGTCCAATTCAAACATCATCTGCTGACTCTAGATGGAAGTGACTTCCTTAGGCCCTGAACGCTCCACATTCAGCACGAGTAGCATCCCTACTAGAGGCATGTCCAGATCAGGAATGCTTAAGGTCTCTATTTTGGAACATAGCAGGTGCTCAATCACTACTGAAAAATGGTCTCCTACCTAAAGCTTGGTGCAATATGGACATAATTGCTCTTCAGGAAACCTGGTCACAACAGGAACTTCCACTTTCGAGCTTCACGTCCTACCAAAACATATGCAGTAAGCATAAGCAGTATGCCAGGCCAAGTGGGAGTCTAGCAGCTTACTTCTCACTAGATTTAAAAATGGATATAGAAGAACTTCCACAAGAAGGTTCAGACTGCCAAGTGGTAAAACTAAGCAACTTGACCTCAAATGACAGACCACCGCTGTAGTTGGTCAATTCATACATCCATTCTGACTTCTCCTGCAAGCAGGCTGCAATACAAAGGTTACTGGCAGTCATCACAAATTATTGTCAAATTCATCCAGACTGGGATATCTTGACTGGAGATTTTAATTCAAATTTAATTAAGGCTCAAGAGGATGATGAAATACTAAGTGTTGACAACTCCTGCTGGAATGTCCCAACACAGGTGTCATCGAATGTCAAACGGCGTGACCAGCAGGGAGTGCAGCTGGTGACTTCGTTGGGCCATTTTAAATTACGGGTCCTAAACGGAAGATTCACAGGAGGTTCTCCACCAAGCAATATTTATCATGGCCCTAATTCACAGTCTATTTTAGATTACACCTTAGTTACATTACGCCTGATCCCCTTGGTACGGCAATTTTAAAATAAAATACAGCACATCCAGTGACCACTCCTGTACAAATACTTACCCTAAAGTCTTCTATACCTGTTCACTCTCAAGCTCCGGTACAGGTGGGCAATACAGAGACAACAAACTTGAATAAACTACGCTGGTCATCTGACTCATTAGCAGCCTTATCTTCCTCTGCAAAGATGTTGATGCTGGAGAGTCTCAAGAATCACGGTCAAAGCCTGGGAAGATTTTAGAAAGAAAATACTTGACCAGAATTCCTCCTTTACCCTTCCACGGCCAAGTCGACAAGACAGCCAAATCACCCTTGCCCGTCTCCCAAAATCAAGCTACCTCCTAAAGAAAGCTCAGAGGAAGATGGGAAGATGACTGAAGAGACGCCCAGGCAATCAGCAAATCTGGGAACAACTGAAGAACACAAAAAGATATATATAAAATGCAAATACGGAAGAAAAAAGCAGAAGGCAAGAGCCTCTTTTGGTTAAAATTAATGCATGCTGCGAAAGAAAACAATCCCAGAAATCATCAAACATCTAAATACTCAAGGAAACTAAATTAATAACTCAAACATTACTGAAAACGACTGGGAGAGCTACATTAAAACAATTGTTTTCAATAAAGTGCCAACCTTGTGGAATTAGCGCCCCAATATCACCATGGATATCAAGTAGGGGATATATTCTCCTGGTAAAAGATGAAGAAAAGGCTGGCCTTATTCTGTCGTCTGACAGAACATACAGAACACTCCTTAAGGCCCAAGGGGAAGGGGCCCCTGGGCCTAATGTCCTTCCACAAGCTATCTTCAGGAAAGAAGCCGTCGTCTGGTCAGGAGTACTGACCTCTCTATATCAGGAAGCTAGACTGGGAGGAGCAGTCCTAGAGAGCTGGTGAGGCTCTATAATTAATCCACTGTTTAGGGGGTAATAGAGACAACCCAGCTGATTAGAGGTTAATTGTACTTATTGATGTTGAGGCAAAAAACTATGCATCCCTGCTCCTCATTGAATTGACAGCATGGTCAGAAAAACACAATATTATCCCACCTAACCAAACAGCTTTCAGAAAAGGTGTGAGTACCACATCGGACATTCTAATAGCCTCCTTCCTAGTAGAGCAGAGCAGACAGTAGCATAGAAAGTTACATCTCAGCTTCATTGACTTCAAGGCCACCTTCAACCGAGTGAACAGATATCTGCTTTTGAACAAACTAAAGCAATGGTCTCCTGACGCCCCTCTTGAATGCAATAATCTCCTTATACTCCAACACATGGGTACGAATAAAAATCAGAGATGGCACAAGACTCTCACGAAAAATCTTCACAACCCTTGGTTTGAAACAAGGCTGTGTGCTTGCTCACCACATGTTTAATCTGTTCATGGCAGACCTCTCCTTAGCTCTGGACGCAGGAAATGTTCATCCTCTCCCCCCACCAGAATGATCTCATTGACACCTTTACTATGTGTGGATGATCTGGCATTGTTTAGTTGTACTAAGGTCGGTCTACAAAGATTTTTAAATATTCTGGCCAACTACGTTCATTCCAAACAACAGGAAATGAGGCCATATTTATACTTTGTTTGCACCAGATTTGTGTCAATTTTATTTTACGCAAATCCAGCACAAACTTAACTCCATATTTATATTTTGACGCTAGACCCATCTAGCACAAAAATATGGAGTTAACAACATTTTAAGGATGACAGGAAACCGCCTTGCGTCAATGAGATGCAAGGTAGGCGTTCCCATCCAAAAACTCATGGAACATACATACTGACCAGCAGTTCGGAAACAAAACAAAGAACCCAGGTCAATGAGCCAAAGACCAGTTGTCAAATCAAACATCCCACTGCAGAAAAAGCCTCACAGAAGCCCAGGATCTCACACAATACCACAAACACATATGAGTCACAGATTACACAAGATATCAACTGCCATGCTATGTGACATGCCTTTTGCAAGCACTAACAAAATACTCACTCCTATTTTCTTTTTCAGCTGATCCGGGTTACAGGATCCAGCCATGGATCATGACCCCATTCCCCAACCCAAGCACAGCAGCAGAGCGTGCCTGTAATGAAGCACATCAGAGGACACGCACCATTGTGGAAAGGACCTTTGACATCCTGAAGTCCAAATTCAGGTGCCTGGACATCACAGGAGGCAGCCTTCTATATGTCTCACACATTGTGTGTAAAATTATACTGACCTGTGCTATCCTGCACAACATTTTTGTGAGGAGGAACATTCCATTATATGAGCTGGACCATGAACTGCCTGAGGAGGATGGTGGCAGGGAAAATGAGGGGGAACAGCAGAACACAGGAATGCTCCGCAGACAACAAATTGTATACAACCTTTTCACTTAATAGTCACTCTACACACCTTGTAGATATGTAAATAAACACTTTACTTGATCACACAATCCTGAGTATTACCTCAGGGAGCTTGTTACAAAGAGAAATCTGACTACTTCTGATGCAACGTCACATATGATGCATATGATTGTACAGCAAACATCACACACATATACAAAAATACTCATCTCTTACATGTCACTTATAAAGGACACAATCAATGGACCACAACATATGAATCACATCTACATTGCCAACATGGTCTACTGCAGCACATGACACACAGCTATGACATCTCCAATCATAAGGTAAATAAATGCCCCACACATGAGGCAGTGGATGTGAAATATCAGAAGTACAGGAATGTATGAACAGACCCCTGATGTTACTAGGTTTGACACCATGATACCATGATTGTCCCTGGTGTGACAAGCAATGTTCAGAACACATGTTCTGTGTGGTCCACACCTGGAAATCAGTCCTGCCACTGCCATGTTGTTGGAAAATGGGTTATTGATAAGGGCAGGTAAGTACCTACACTTAGCAATAGGCCACTAACCTCCACTTAGGTCCAGTTAGGTCTCAGTAAATTAAACCCAGCTCAACCCTTGGTAGCTTGGCAACGTGTGACAAGGCTTAACTTAGGAGACAGAGGGGGTCATTCCGACCCTGGCGGTCGGTGTTAAAGTGGCGGCCAACCCGCCAACATGCAGGCGGTCAAAAAAATGGAATTCTGACCCTGGCGGGAACCGCCAACACAGCCCGCCACTTTAACAGTCCGACCGCCACGGCGGGGCAAACAAACAGCGCGGCGGTCACCGCCAACAGACAGGCGGCAGACAATGTACCGCCCACCCTATCACGACCCACCAATCCGCCACCTTTTCCGGGGCGGAGCCCCGCCTATAAAAACACAGCGGAAACAGATCACGAACGGGAAAACGCTCACCTCTATACACTCCACGAGGAATCTGGACAGCATGGAACCCGAATTAAACATCCTACCAGCGATTGTCTACCTGCTCCTCTACCAGGAGCACGAACGCCACCGGAGGAGACAACGGTGAATACTGCACCTACGACACAGGGGAGGGGGGAGGAGAAAAGATTACGGGCACACACATACGCGACACCCCCCCCCCAAATCCCCACACACCAATGCAGAGCAACAAGTCAGATTTACACCCCCCAAACCCCCTGGAATAATTCAAAGACAAATTAAAATGATCATTAAAATAGAAGTATATTAAAGCATATTTGAACTTAAGTGAAATATTAGATTATTTAAACAAATAAATCACAACATGAAGAATATGAACATAGTCCAAAAGTCCGGCACATATTGGCTACATGCCATTGTCCGTGGGCCAATGTGCATAAACACATGGGCAAAGCCCACACACGAAACCCGATTCCATTGGAGAGAACACTGCTGGGGCATCAGATAATAAAACCACAGGCACCTCAGGGGGAAGGGAAGTGGGGCCACCTCAGCCACATGAGTCCACGACGCCAGATCCACGAGGGGCCTCCATGCCCACTGTACCATCCTGGGGAGTGCAAAGCCACAGTCTCACAAGTCTCTACAGTGGGTGGATTGCCCACTGTACCATCCTGGGGAGTGCAAAGCCACAGTCCATCTGGTGGATTACAGACTCCACTGGTTATGGAGGAGGCATGGTGCCCAGAGTGCTTCGTGAAGCCCTGCCCGACACAGATCCGGCCATGCCAATGGGCCAGCGGTGCTTGAGATGAAGGCCCCAGCGGTGCGGTGCTTGAGAGGAAGGGCCCAGTGGAGCGGTGCTTGACAGGAAGGGCCAAGCGGAGCGGTACAGAGACGGCGTGGCACAGCGGAGCGGTGCTTGAGAGGAAGGGCCCAGCGGAGCGGTGCAGAGACGGCGGGGCCCAGCGGAGCGGTGCTTGACAGGAAGGGCCCAGCGGAGCGGTGCTTGACAGGAACGGCCCAGCGGAGCGGTGCCTCACAGGAGACGGGGGGGCCCAGCGGAGCGGTGCTTGAGATGAAGGGCCCAGCCGAGCGGTGCTTGAGAGGAAGGGCCCAGCGGAGCGGTGCTTGACAGGAAGGGCCCAGCAGAGCGGTGCAGAGATGGCGGGGCCCAGCGGAGCGGTGCTTGACAGGAAGGGCCCAGTGGAGCGGTGCTTCAGAGGAAGGGCCCAGCGGAGCGGTGCTTGACAGGAAGGGCCCAGCGGAGCGGTGCTTGAGATGAAGGGCCCAGCAGAGCGGTGCTTGAGAGGAAGGTCCCAGCGGAGCGGTGCTTGACAGGAACGGCCCAGCGGAGCGGTGCCTGACAGGAGACGGCGGGGCCCAGCGGAGCGGTGCTTGAGAGGAAGGGCCCTGCGGAGCGGTGCTTGAGAGGAAGGGCCCAGCGGAGCGGTGCTTGAGATGAAGGGCCCAGCAGAGCGGTGCAGAGACGGCGGGGCCCAGTGGAGCGGTGCTTGACAGGAAGGGCCCAGCGGAACGGTGCTTGACAGGAAGGGCCCAGCGGAGCGGTGCAGAGACGGCGGGGCCCAGCGGAGCGGTTCTTGACAGGAAGGGCCCAGCGGAGCGGTGCAGAGACGGCGGGGCCCAGCGGAGCGGTGCTTGAGAGGAAGGGCCCAGCGGAGCGGTGCTTGACAGGAAGGGCCCAGCGGAGCGGTGCTTGAGAGGAAGGGCCCAGCGGAGCGGTGCTTGAGAGGTAGGGCCCAGCGGAGCGTGCTTGAGAGGAAGGGCCCAGCGGAGCGGTGCTTGAGATGAAGGGCGGAGCGGTGCAGAGACGGCGGGGCCCAGCGGAGCGGTGCTTGACAGGAAGGGCCCAGCGGAGCGGTGCTTGACAGGAAGGGCCCAGTGGAGCGGTGCTTGAGAGGAAGGGCCCAGCGGAGCAGTGCTTGAGATGAAGGGCCCAGCGGAGCGGTGCTTCTCACGGCGGGGCCCTGTTCAGCGGTTCTTCTCACGGCGGGGCCCTGTTCAGCGGTGCTTCTCACGGCGGGGCCCTGTTCAGCGGTTCTTCTCACTAGCGGGCCCTGTTCAGCGGTGCTTCTCACGGCGGGGCCCTGTTCAGCGGTTCTTCTCACGGCGGGGCCCAGCAGAGCGGTGCTTCTCACGGCGGGCCCTGTTCAGCGGTTCTTTTCACGGCGGGGTCCAGCGGAGCGGTGCTTCTCACAACGGGGCCCTGTTCAGCGGTTCTTCTCACGGCGGGGCCCTGTTCAGCGGTGCTTCTCACGGCGGGGCCCAGCGGAGCGGTGCTTCTCACGGCGGGGCCCTGTTCAGCGGTGCTTGTCTTGTGTTCCTAGGGAACCAGATCTGGGCAATCATTCCCGCTCAGTCGCCATCCGACCTATCGCTTGCGGGGACCTCCTGTGTTGGACTCCTGGGCCCGTGGGGGTCCTCCGTCACACCCCAAATGGGGCTGGTGGGGCCATCCTGGGCAGCTCGCCTGCTGCCGGACTTCTTCGCCCTGCTGCCCTTGCCCTCCTTGGATGAATCTCTGGGGCCCTTGCCTCCCTTGGAAGTATCTCTGGGGCCCTTGCCCTCCTTGGACGAATCTCTGGGGCCCTTGCCTCCCTTGGAAGTATCTCTGGGGCCCTTGCCCTCCTTGGTAGAAACTCTGGGGCCTCCCTTGGTGGATGGGCCAGGTGACGGTGCAAGGCTGGCATCCTTGGGGGCAGCCGTCTCAGGCCTGTGGCGCCGGCCCTTCACTTTTTTACTTCTTTTCCCAGGGGGTGGGCTGGCTGTCCCCTTGCTGCTGGCCGATGTTCCTGCCCTAGGAGCTGGTGGACTCCAATAGCCCTGAACGATGGTCCTAGTAGGTGCAGGGCTTGTGGTGGCTGAGGTGCTGGTTGGACTCTTACAAGATGGAGGGGGTGGGTCAGTTGTTGTAAAGAGGTCAAGTTTGGAAAGGAAAATCAATTTCAAAAGACAGGGACGGGTAGTTGTAGTGGGTATGGGAGTGGAGGAAGAGGATGTGGTTGTAGGAGAGTCAAGTGTGCTGTCTTTGGGTGCAGGTGCTTGTGACGGAGGCTGTCGTGAGGTGGATGGCTGTTGGGTGGGTGGCTGCCTGCGTTTGTGTGGTTTGGAAGAGGGGGTGACAGACAAACTGGGAGAGGACACAGGGGACGTGTAAATGGTAGTGGGGGTGGTGACTGCACGTGTGCGGACTGTTCTGGTGGGTGTGGTGGTGATGGACGTACTGGCTGATGGTGGTGTGCATGCAGGTGTGAGTGGAGACGTCACAGGGAGGGAGGAGGGAGACGAGGAGGAAGGGGACACAGTGGAGGCAGTGGGTGTTGCTGTGTCTGCATGTGGATGTTGCTTGGGTGAATGCTTGTGTGATCTGTGGTGCTTATGTCTGGATGAGCTGCCCTTGGGTGTTGATGTGTGTGCAGGCTGGTCTGTAGGTGTGTCTGGGATAGGCAGAGGAACAGGGGAGTGGGACTGGGTTGAGGAAGTTGGAGGGGGGAGGCTAGACACAGGGACAATTGCTGCCGTCAGTGCTGAGGCCAGAGCATTGAACGATCGCTGATGGGCAGCCTGACCCGAATGAATGCCCTCCAGGTATGCTTTGCTCCGATGCACCTCCCTTTCCACCCCCTGGATGACATTCAAAAGGGTAGACTGCCCAACAATGAGCGTCCGGAGGAGGTCAATGACCTCCTCACTGAGGGCAGCAGGGGTAACTGGGGCAGGACCTGAGGTGCCTGGGGCGAAGGAGATGGCCGGCTTCCTGGCCGAGCGGGCACGGGGCGAAAGCTGAGGGGCTGCTGGGAGGGCAGAGCTGGTGCGCTGGGTGGCGGCTGTACCTGTTTTTGCGGTGGGCACGGATGGTGCCACCACCACAAGGGAGCTCCCTTCCGAGGACGTGTTGGTGTCGCTGACGTCTCCACGGGTCCCCGTTGTGGAGCCCCCCTCGCCCTCCGTCTCATTGGTTAAGTCCGAGTCAGTTGCAGGGCCCTCCGGGCCCATGTGAGATGCAGCTCCCTCGTGCGCCGATGCCACTTCTCCTCCGCCTGATGATGCTAATGCACACATGAGCAGGAAAACCCAAAAATAAGGGGGGGAGAGAAGAAAGAAAGACATGTTGAGTGCATGCATTGGCGGCACCGTTGGCGGAGAGGACAGACACAGAAGTCCCCTGCACTACGCCGCGCACTCGGGGTACACTGCTCAATTATTATGACTTGGCCTACAAGTCTATGGACGACAAATGCACACATAGGTGAGCCTGGGCCATGGATAGCTGTACTTAGCACCCTACAGAGGTGGGGGGCGGGGGCACAGGGCCATGTCTAACGGAGGGGCCTAGCCTACAGAAACCGCCCTGGCCTAGAGATAGCCACAGTCCTCCTCCCCCATCCAGACGCCTCCACTGTGCGCTAATATAGCAGAATGTGCTGATACTCACCCCCATGTGTCTGCTGTGATGTCATCACGTGCCCATCCAAATCGGGGTAGGCCACCGCCAGAATCCGGGACATCAGGGGGGTCAATTGACGACTGGCACCCCTCCTACGTTGGGAGGCCATCCCCAGCAGAGCCTTGGCGGTCTTTCTGCTCCCGCGGCGGATGTCCTCCCACCACTTGCGGCAGTGGGTGCCCCGTCTGTTGTGGACCCCCAGGGCCCGGACGTCCTTGGCGATGGCACGCCAAATGTCGATCTTCTGATGGGCGCTGACCTATGTGACATGGACAGGGTGGAAAAAGAAATATCATCACTTTTCTGCATGGTCGATGTGAGTGGCCCCCCCTCCCCAACCTTGCCATGTGGCACATGCTCTCATCTGTCGTGCGTTGCTATCCTCATACGCTCCCCTCCCCACCATCTTACATCCACCCCACTCAACACAGGCATAGCCCATACTACGTGCTCCCAGTGTACTTACCTGTTGGTCTGGAGGACCGTAGAGTAGCGCATACTGGGGGAGGACCCCATCAACGAGTTTATCCAATTCCTCAGATGTGAAGGCAGGGGCCCTTTCCCCAGTCGCAGCAGCCATTGTCTCTTCCAGACCGAGTTCACAGCAGCACTTGCAGTATAGGTCCTCTCCTGTGGATGATCAGGTCTCGAGTGATTAAGCAGTTAGAAAATGGTGATCACGCCCGCGGCGGTGCGTACCGCGACCACAGGCGCACATCGTCATTGGCTCCTGAGACCCATAGGGTTCTATGTTAACCAATGCTGCTTTGCGCCGCGGTCTTCGACCGCCTACCGCCACGGTGTGCCACGCCAGCGCATTGACCTCACATCCCATTGTCACACTTCACAGGTCAGGCAGCCGCCATTTCAAGGGCCCACATGGCTGAATTTCTACGGCGTAACACAGGCCTAGGCCTTGCATTGCCACTCATACAAGCCATTCAATGCATAGCGAATCGTGTACTGTGCAAGCTGTGGTTACGTACCTGTGGGTTGCTTGACTCTGTGCTCCATGTTGTCCTTCCTAGGCACCGTCCGCTGGCACTTGCGAGGAGATGGAGGAATCCTCCCGTGTACAGACCGCTGGTGGACCTGTCGACAATGGAAGAACGACATGTCATACTGACATACAGACTTGACCGAGCCACTATACATGAACTGTGTGCCAAGCTGGAGCCAAACCTGATGTCCCCCATTCGCCAACCCACAGGGATTCCCCCTCTGGTGCAGGTTCTGTCAGTACTCCATTTTTTGGCAAGTGGATCATTCCAAACAAAAGTGGCCATATCATCAGGGATGTCTCAGCCTCAGAGTGTTGTCTGCCCTGATGAAACACATGCGGAGCTACATTGTTTTCCCTGAGGTGGGCGATTTGGCTACAGTGAAGGGTGATTTCTATGCCCTTGGACATATCCCCAACATCATTGGGGCCATTGATGGGAAACATGTGGCCTTGGTTCCCCCCAGTGGCAGTGAGCAGGTGTACAGGAACAGAAAAAGTAATCATTCTATGAATGTCCAGGTGGTCTGTTTGGCTGACCAGTACATCTCCCATGTAAATGCCAAGTTCCCTGGGTCAGTGCATGACGCGTACATCATGCGAAATAGCAGCATCCCTTATGTGATGGAACAGCTACAGAGACACCGTGTGTGGCTAATAGGTGACTCTGGTTACCCCAACCTGTCGTGGCTACTTACCCCAGTGAGGAATCCCAGGACAAGGGCAGAGGAACGCTACAATGAGGCCCATGGGCGAACTAGGAGGATTATAGAAAGAACCTTCGGCCTCCTGAAGGCCAGGTTTAGGTGCCTGCATATGACAGGGGGATCCCTAATGTACTCACCAAAGAAGGTGTGCCATATCATCGTGGCCTGCTGTATGCTTCACAACCTGGCTTTGCGACGCCAGGTGCCTTTCCTACAGGAGGATGGTCCAGATGGTGGTGTTGTAGCAGCTGTGGAGCCTGTGGAGAGTGAAGAGGAGGAGGACGACGGGGACGACACAGACAACAGGGACACAGTTATACAACAGTATTTTCAGTAGCACACAGGTACGAATCAACCACGCCATTTTACATTTACTTAAAGTCTCCTGCCTCTCTACTGTCTGAGTTCCCCACCAGTTCCTGTTAACTGAGTTGTGACTTTCCCTTCCGTTTTCAGAGCTCTGGGCCCCACTGCGTGACCTCTGCTTTGTTTGCCCATGTACTACAGTTGTGTGACAGTGGTATGTTGTCATCACAATGTATCTGAACATTTTGGCACCGTTATGTCTAATACATTTGTTCAAATTACAAGCAGACTCAAGATTTTTTTAGTGCAAAAAGTGATTTCATTCAAGTGCTAAATTTATGGAACATGATTGTAAAACGGGGATGGGTGATGGTGGAGTAATGTCCATGGCAGAGTCCAGTTCTCAGTCGCACAGGTGCATTGTCCATATGCCTGTGGAAGGATGGAGCAGGGGCAGTTCAAGGTTGGACAGGGTGACAATGTGGGACAGTGGGATGACATCAGGGGGTATCGTTTGCTGGCGGGGGTCTTGCAATCCTACTCTGTCTTCTTGTGAGATCTCAGGTTCCGCTTGCGGGGTGGTTCTTCTTCTGCAGGAGGTGGGGTTCTGGTGGCCTGTCGTTGTGTGGGGGCCTCCTGTCCACTAGCGCCGGCGGAGGTGGTAGGCTGTTCCCGGTCCAGGCTAGTGACAGGGGCCCTTTGTGGTGCCACATGGTCCCGCAATGTGGTGAATATCTGGGTTAGGGCCACAACGATGGTCCCCATTGCGGAACTAATGTTCCTCAGTTCCTCTCTGAACCCCATGTACTGTTGCTCCTGCATGACATGGATCTCCTGGAACCTGGCCAGTACCATAGCCATCGTCTCCTGGGAGCGGTGGTATGCTACCATGATGGAGGAGAGGGCCTCTTGGAGAGTGGTTCCCTGGGCCTGTCCCCCCCCATCGCACAGCAGCCCTCCCAGTTCCCCTGTTTCCCTGGGCCTCGGTCCCCTGGACGGTGTGCCCACTACCACTGCCCCCAGGTCCCTGTTATTGTTGGGGTGGTAGGTCAACCTGGGTGCCCTGTAGTGGTGGACACGCCGCTGATTGACGTGTCCTGGAGACAGAGGCATGGGCCCGCTGGGTGGGAGCTGTGCTGGTGTTCCCAGAGGGGGTTCGGTCTGGTGTAGCCTGTGGCTGTCTGTGGGGAACCGACTGTCCCGAGGTCCCCGATGGGCCGGGCTGGTCATCAGCGTCCAGGGAGACAGAGCTGCTGTTGTCACTGGGGGCCTCTTCTGGGGGTGGGATGGACATCTCTGGACCCTCCGTGGCGGTGTGGTGCCGTTCGGGTCCTGCAGGGGTATAAGAGTATGGTTATTGCTTCTGTGTGTGGCATTTCGTGTAATGGGTGGGTGGCCGTGTCCCCCAGTGCTGGCATTCCCTTGTGGGGGCTTTTGTGACGGTGGCTTGTGGGGGTGATGGGTGTGTGCAGTGGGCATGCTTTGGGGATGGGTGTCCATGCTTTGGGAGGCATGCAGGGCTGGGTTTTGGGATGGGTGGGTTGTGATGGTGAGCCATTAGCAAGGAGTTGGTGTGATGGGGGTGGGGGTGAGGGTGGGGGTATGATTTGGCATGCAGGTGGGGTGGGGGGAATGAAGTAGTGAAGATTTGCCTTACCAGAGTCCATTCCTCCGCCTACTCCTGCGAGGCCCTCAGGATGCAGGATGTGCAAGACTTCCTCCTCCCATGCTGTGAATTCTGGGGGAGTAGGTGGGGGTCCGCCGCCAGTCCGCTGTACCGCGATGTTGTGCCTTGATACCATGGAACGCACCTTCCCCCGTAGGTCGTTCCACCGCTTCCTGATGTCGTCCCGATTGCATGGATGCTGTCCCACAGCATTGACCCTGTCCACTATTCTGCTCCATAGCTCCATCTTCCTGGCAATGGTGGTGTGCTGCACCTGTGCCCCGAAGAGCTGGGGCTCTACAGGAACTATTTCCTCCACCATGACCCTGAGTTCTGCGTCAGAGAACCTGGGGTGTCTTTGGGGTGCCATGGGGTGGTGTTGATGAGGTGAGGGGTGGTGTATGTGTTGTAGAGTGTGGTGAGTGTGGTGGTGTATGGTGTTTTGTGCGTGGAAAGTGTGTGGGTGATGTTGTGATTTGCCTCTGTGTGATGGTGTACTCTATGCTGTGCTCTCTCTCTCTGTCCTTCACTCGCAATTGTGGTCGTAGGGGTTTGTGGGTGATGTGTGTGTGTGTTTTATACTGGATTGGGTGTGTGGGAGTGGTGTGTGTATGTGTCTCAGGTGTGTGTATTTTGAATTAGCCAATGTGGATGTGTTTTGTAAAGGTGTGTGTATTGTGAGCGCGGCGGTGTGTCCTTCCAATGGAATACCGCGGTTGAAAGACCGCTGCAGGGATTTGTGGGTCGGAATGGCATGGGCGTATTTCTGTTGGCGTGACGGTGGAGGTTTGGTCATCGCCAGTTTCCCACTGACCTTTGGTGTGGCGGAATATTGAGGATGTCGGGTTTTTGGCTGTTTGCCAGTTGCGGGTCAGAATGACCGTGGCGGTTTACCGCGGCCGCGGCGGTGTTATGGCGGCCTTCTGGCCGGCGGTAGGCGACTTTTTCCGCCGAGGTCAGAATGACCCCCAGAGTGTAAAGCATACAAATATCACAAAACAGTAATTAAATAAAACACAGGAAACAGTTTAAAAAACCAATTTATAAAAATAGTTTATATTTTTATCTTTAAAATGACACAAAAAAGAATAAAGTCAGATAAGGGGAACTGGAGATATGAATTTATATTTTTTTTTTAAAATGTTGTGCCTAGAAACAAAAAGCGCCAATAGGGTCATCTGGTTGCACCTCGACCAGGGCAAAGTCAAAGTTTCAGGCCGACCGCAATGGAGCCCGGCTCGGCTACAGGTGAGCTCACCTTTACCTTTGCACTTAGTAATTTTTCTGAAGATTTTCTTCAGCGGGACGAACCTGCCAGTCCAATCCGACCTCCTTGAACACTTCTCCAGGATACACATCGAGGGAATCCTCAGAGGAGATTTTTACCTTCTGACTTAGTCGTTTTTTCGAGGTGAAAATCCTTCGACCGGGGGTAAACCTGGATCTTGATCCGACGTCCTTGGGGCCCTCCTCGGATGCGCTGGCTGGGAGGTCCCGGTCAACTTTGTACGTTCTGACTTAGTCTCTTTTTTGGAGATTTTCTTCACCGGGACGAACCTGCAAATCAGGCCGGGTCACGTTGTGGCAAGCAGGCTAGAGTTGCCGCGGTAGGTCGGTCCCTCTATGGAGCTTTTTTTCAAAAGTTCTCCAAACTTCTCCAAACTTCTCGATCTTCTCCCAGATGTTCTTTTGAGGTTCTTTTGGGGTCCAAAGTTCACCCCAAGGGTCCAGAAGCTCTGAGATGATCCTTGGGGGTGTGGACTGCAACTCCCAGAATGCACCTGGCACAAACTCCTTTTCGGCCACTGGGCAGTGGTCAGCTGGTTGATTTCTTCAGGAGTTGGTGCAGGGGACTCTGGTTAGCAATTGTTCACCTGTAGCAAACAGGGAGTCCCTCCTTGACCCAGTCGAAGCCAGGCAAAGTCCTTCTTGTGGTGAAGCCCAAGTGTGCAGCTGGTGCAGTCCTTCTGAGTGCAGGTTCCAGGTGGAGGCCAGGGGGCCAGCAGGGCAGTCCTTCTTCTCCTTTGGTTCTTCCTTGTTGGAAACTGATGGGGATCTGGTAGGGAACTGAGGTGCAGGTCTGACAGTTTTATCCTTGCTCCTGGGTGAAAAATACGGGGTCCTCTGAAGTGTGGCAAGAATCAATCCCAGGAGGCAACATTCCTCAAAAATCCATCATGGCTGAAAATGATTTTTGGAGGTTACCACTGGTGTGGCTAAAAATCATAAACACACCCCTCTCCTGCCTTCTTCTAATCTAATCAAGGGGGCACCTAGTTGTCTGGGGTTGCAGGATGTGGGGGTGTTGCTGGGTTGCTCCAAATGTCCTTCTCTGCCTTTGAAGACCAGTTTGGCAGCCCTCCCCTTTCCTGCCTCACCATCTGCTGAGGGGAAATTCCCTCCCACAGGCACATCCCTTTGTGTGAAGCTTGGTCATTTCACACCTCATCAAGGCAGCCTGGCCAGCTGTGAGAGGCTGGCCAATCAGGGCACAGCAGCAAAAACAATGCAGGACTGAAATTGGCAACTTTCCAGGTAAATTTTAAAACTCTTTACCTGAACAAGTTATATTAAATCCAACAACTGGAAGTTTGTTGTTTGTTGTTGTTTGGGATTTATTATAATAATTAATTTGATACCAAACTCTTGGTGTCTGTCACTTAAGGGGACATTTAAAATTAAAATAAAGTCTCCCCATTCTAGCCTATGAAGGCCATTCACTACAATGAGGGAAAAACAAATTTGGCTATTTTTACCTCACCAGGGCTTATAAAACTATTTGTATAAGGTCCCTGCTTATAGCTACATGGCACCCAGCCCTAGGGGCACATAGGACAAACCTTAGGGGTGACTTATATGTAACAATAAGGTAGTTTAAGACTTTGGAACTACTTTTAATTCCACAGTCGAATTTGCATATATCTGTAATTTAAAAGCAGCCAGCAAGGCAGGTCTGCCTTTAAAATGGCACTGGGCACCTCAGCAGTGCACCTATGCTATGGGTGCACTACCTATGCTGTGGTCCCTAAACCTACATGCCCTACCATATACTAGGGACTTATAGGTAGGTTAATTTAGCCAATTATAATTAGCCTAATTTGCATATCCACTTTACACAGAGCACTGGCCCTGGGACTGGTAAGCATTACCCAGGGCACAGCCAAGAGTCAGTACCCACCAGTACCTGTCCAAAATGTTTGGGGGGGGGTGACCAGGGCAAAAAGGAGGACTTTCCTACACATGTGTTACGTCTCTGCCATCCCAAAAATACATGCATGACGGAAAATGAGCCATAAGGGGACAGGAAGTGATGTAATAGGAAATCCTGTTTACAGGCATGGTACATTGGGTGTACTTTCACTTTACAGTCTGTCTAATTTGTTGACTGTGTGGCTGTGTCTCGGTGTTGCTGGTGTGTTGATTGTGTTTATTGTATCTTGTGGTGTCTCTCTTGTTGTGTCTTTTGTGAAATCTGTTTGTTTTTGTACCTGTGTGTGTGATTTTGAGTAGTTTAGTGTCTTTCATATTGTATCTGTACTGTAGCTGTCTGTCTATGGGATTAGATTAGTTGGGTTAGTTGGGGTTCTTAGGTTTGGGTTGTAAGTTTCCTTTATTTTCATTTCTTTTCCTCTTTGTTTCAACATTTACTGTTTGAATTTGTTGTTGAGGGACATGTCAGGAAGGGCTAGGCTGACACGCATGGGGGAGGAGGACCTTGGGGGATTTGTGTGGCTAGTGTGCTACTTCCTACCCATCATGCTTCAAATGGGTGGGCGGGTGATACAGGGGTATCACACAGAGGTGAGAGGGCTGCGGTGAGGTGAGGTAAGGTGCTCTACCACCTCAGGAGGGTGTACCATACCAGCCGGAATGAGCACCAGCTAAAGCATCGCTGGGCTGACATGGTAGCCAGACAGCAAGATCTGCTTGAGCACCTGGGAGTAGTGCTTGGTGGCCCTGTTGGTGAGTATCACATTGATTGCAATGTTTGTGGCCAGGTTGACTGCAAGCAGAACAAAGTGTTAGTGTCCCAGTACTGAGATGGAGTCCATATGTCTATACATGTTAACAATGCAGGCCTGAGGTTTGGTGAGTCATGAACGGCTATAACTTAGGGCCACATGTACAAAGCTTTTTTATTGTCACAAACGGCCTAGTTTTGGAAATTGGTGTATTTGCATCAGGATTTTTTTTTTTTTTCCAATGCACATACCCAATTTTGCCATTCTGCAATCACATTGCTGAATCACAAAACAGGGTTTGCTAGTCACATTTGGGAACGGATGTTCCCTTCCTATTTGCGAGTCACAGTCCAATGTATGATTATTTTGTGACCACGAATGCCATCACAAAACAATTGCAGTTACCACCAGTTTCAAGCTGGTGCTAACCCATTCACAAAAGGACCACGTCCTCATTGTGAATGCATGCAAAAACATTGTTTTGGAGAAGGCAGTGGTCCTGGGGACCACTGCCTGCTTTAAAAAAAGGAAATAAAAGTTATAATATTTGTTTTTGACATGCATTCTGTTTACCCTTAATGAAAATAGGCTGCATTTCAAAAAAGAAAATACAGCTTTATTTAAAAGCAGTCACAGTCATCTTTGCAGGAATTCTCTTAGAAGAGCTTGAAACCTGGGCTAACGTCAACAACCTAATCCCGTTTAATCAAACTGGATTCTCAAAAGGGGTGGGCACGACTGCCAACCTCATGGCTGTCGCACTATTATTTGACCAATGCCAACGTGCCAAGAAGTCCCTCTTTCTTTAATTTATAGACCGTAAAGCTGCATTTGATTGAGTAGAAAGAGGGACTCTCTGATTTAAACTTGCAAGTTGGGACATTCCCTCCCAGTTGTTGAAAGGAAGAGTCCTTCTCCACACTGATACTTGGGTAAGGATCAAACTGGGTGGTGGGAAATATCTTTCCAGGAAAATTCCCACTCTTCAGGGTCTGCGTCAGGGATGTATACTTGCACCTCTTCTTTTCAATTTATTTTTGGCTGACCTACCGGCAGAACTGGACAAGGTGAGCTCACATTCACCAAGGCTGGGGCAAACTGCCATGACAAGCTTGAATTACGCCGATGATCTTATCCTTTTCAGCCACACTAGAATAGACCTGCAGAGGCTACTTAATGCAACAGCTGAATACTCTGGAAAGAATTATCTCCTTATTAACTTGAATAAATAAAAAATCATGCCCTTTAAGACGACTGGGCGGCTGCAACATCAGTGGTACTTGGGTAGCAATAAGGTTGAAACAGTGCGCAAATATAAATATCTAGGGGTTCTTCTTGATAGCAATGTCTCCTTTAAATCCCATCTGGAGTCCCTCAGTCGGAAATCCACCTCACTTGCATTTGCGTTCAACAGCGTTAAAAAAAAGCAACTGGTTCTTCAACCTATCTGCCACTATTAAAGGTTATCCAAGCCAAATTAATACCAACAATCACATGTGGCAGCAAAGTTCTAAGAGGCAGTGGCAACGACCACTTGGACAAAATGATCACTAAGCTCTTCAAGAGGTTGTTCGGCTTACCAAATTATGTTTTACCAGCCCAAGTTCGCCTAGAGCTTGACTTGGTAAGGCAGTCTCTAGCAAAGAAAGCAGCATTTATCTACCCAAGCCAAAAGCTCAAGGTCGCAAAAGAAGGTTCACTAAGCTTCCTTATTTGGGTGGAAATAACTTTGGACCAAACTTCCGCCTCTACCTCAAGTCTTCCTTGACAAAACTGGGCATTGAAGATCAACTACTCCAATTCAGCTCACATCAGCTTGTCAAACGTGCAACAAAGGTAAGCGTCAAGTCACATCTTCAGGACAAAGAGGCTCTATCGAAACAAAGCCATGCCTGGGTGGTTTTATCATCATACGGCTATCTAATTCCACAACTATATCTCTGAGCAGCAGTTAATCCATGGATTAAAGCAGCCTTTATGAAATATCGAATGGGCTGCCTTCCGACATATGCCTACCTTCCCAGGAGGACAAGAGTCAACATGACTGACACCTGTTGATTATGTGGGCTGGCTCGAGGAGTGCTGATCCATCATATATGCCTATGCAAAAGCATCACAACAGATCACAACAGGCTCCTACGACCAATTTGGCTTCAAAGGGGGCTGCGCAGATGCTGACCGGCGATATTGGCAGGCTTTAAAGGGGACGACGTACAGCACAGCTGCAGACTGGCTAAATTATTGGACAAATTAGGGTACCTTTTTCAAGAGACTGAACAAGTAAGACAAACGTGCACAATCAGCCTGCAAGCAACGTCGTAGCACCCCGTAAATTAGCTGAAACATTTAAACTCAAATACATTTTATTACTGTATTTATAACTCCTTGGCTTTTTATTGTTTCCCTTTTCTTTTTCTTCTTCTCCTCTCTTTTTCTCGCTTTTTTGTGTAATGGTCTTCATTGACTGAACATGTGTTTAAATAAAATACAGTACAATACAATACAGTCACAAACATGGTGGTCTGCTGAGCCCAGCAGGCCACCATCTCTGGAGTGTTGCCATTCCCAATAGGTTTGCAAATTGAGACCTACCTCATGGATTTTTATGAGGTAGGTCATTTCCTACCCTATTTGTGAATTGCAAACAGTGTCATTGACAGTGTTATAGATCAGATTTGAACATCTCAAGAGACTTTTCAACATATGCATCTGGACCTGTACAGGAGCTATAGTAGCCTGTTTTGACCCCTTCGCTGACAGGCCTTTTCCCCCTCCTGTGCCGAGCCTTTTTTTGGCTATTTGGGGCAGTTTGTGGTTAGGCCCTCATAACTTTTTGTTCAGATAAGCTACCCACGCCAAATTTGCGTCCTTTTTTTCTAGGGATTCTAGAGATACCCAGACTTTCTGGGTTCCCCTGAAGGAGACCAAGAAATTAGCCAAAATACAGTGAAAATTTTGTTTTTATCAAAACAATGGGAAAAAAGGGCTGCAGAAGGCAGCTCGTGTTTTTTTCCCTGAAAATGGCACCAACAAAGGGTTTGTGGTGGCAAGATAAGCATCTTCCCAGCTTTCAGGAACATGCAGACTTGAATTGGAAAACCCAATTTTTAAATACAATTTTGACATTTTACTGGGACATACCCCATTTTTACTATTTTTGTGCTTTCAGCCTCCTTCCAGTTAGTGACCAAAATGGGTGAGAAACCAATGCTGGATCCCAGAAGGCTAAACAAAGTAGGCAAAATTCTGAATTCAGCAAGTGGTCATTGTGTAGATCCTACAAGTGTTTCCTACAGAAAATAACAGCTGAAATAAAAAAATATTGAAATTGAGGTGAAAAAACAGCCATTTTTCTCCACGTTTTACTCTGTAACTTCTTCCTGCGATGTTAGATTTTTTAAAGCAATATACCGTTACTTCAGCTGGACTCTTCTGGTTGCAGGGATATATAGGGCTTGTAGATTCATCAAGAACTCTAGGTACCCAGAGCCAATAAATGAGCTGCACCTTGCAATGGGTTTTTATTCTATACTGGATATACAGCAATTCATTTGCTGAAATATAAAAAAGTGAACAATAGCTATCAAGAAAACCTTTGTATTTCCAAAATGGCCGCAAGATAAGGTGTTGAGAAGCAGTGGTTATTTGCACATCTCTGAATTCTGGGGTGCCCATACTAGCATGTGAATTACAGGGCATTTCTCAAATAGACGTCTTTTTTACACACTGTCTTACATTTGGAAGGAAAATATGTACAGAAAGACAAGGGGCAATAACACTTGTTTTGCTATTCTGTGTTCCCCCAAGTCTCCCAATAAAAATGGTACCTCACTTGTGTGGGTAGGCCTAGCGCCCATGGCTCAAAACACAACATGGACACATCACATTTTTTCACAGAAAACAGAGGTGTTTTTTTCAAATTGCCTACTTGTGGATTTTGGCCTCTAGCTCAGCCGGCACCTGGGGAAACCTAGCAAACCAGTGCATTTTTGAAAACTAGACAGCTAGGGGAATCAAAGATGGGGTGACTTGTGGGGCTCTGACCAGGTTCTGTTACCCAGAATCCTTTGCAAACCTCAAAAGTTGACCAAAAAAACACTTTTTCCTCTCATTTCGGTGACAGAAAGTTCTGGAATCTGAGAAGAGCCACAAATATCCTTTCACTCAGTGTTCCCCCAAGTCTCCTGATAAAAATGGTACCTCACTTGTGTGGGTAGGCCTAGTGCCCACGAAAGGAAAAGGCCCAAAACACAACGTGGACACATCAAATTTTTTCACAGAAAACAGAGGTGTTTTTTTGCAAAGTGCCTACCTGTGGATTTTGGCCTCTAGATCAGCCGGCCCCAAGGGGGGAAGAAATGGCTAAAATAAATGTGCCCCCCCACCCTCCCAACCCCCTCTGGGGAACGACCCTTGCCTGCGGGGTCGCTCCCCTTGCGTGACATTGGTGCAAAAAACAAAATCCCCGGTGCCTAGTTGTTTCGACCTAAAATCCACCAATTTCCACCTAAGGGGGGCAGAAATGGTCTAAATGCAATTTGCCCCCCAGGGGAGCGACCCTTGCCTAATCGGTCGCTCCCCATCTCTAAAAAAACAAACAAACTAAAAAAACACACTAAAAAATTGCCCTGGCGCCTAGAGTTTTGGGGGGCAGAAATGGCCCAAAATAAATTTGTTCTATTCATTTTGCATCTATTACTAAACCACTTTCCAACATTCATAGGTGAAACAAATAACACAGCAATAACCAGTGGGTGTCATGGGATTTTCCAGTGTTGCATTCATCATGTCATTCCCAAAGAGCTAAAATATCGCTTTTAAGAGACATCACTGGATGCCCCATTTCATATGCCATTAACCATGACAGTTCTCATATTTCTTTCTCCATCATTGATCTCTGGAAATCCTGTACCCTATACGGTAGGTGATGTTTTCTAGGATTCATGGCTTACTTTTCGATGCTCAATTTTGTGTGGGGGCTACGCCCCCACACCCCCATGAAAAGTTCATTTCTAAGAAGGAAAGACTGCTGATCATTATAATATCTCATTGACATTTTGTAAAAAACAAATATGTCAGACGAATACAGTATGCAATAGTACCCAACAACAAAACTGCATTTCCCAGGAATCCTTGAACTCTCATGCTGTTCCGAGAAATTATTGGTCAAAAGGCTGGGCTAGATTACTTACATTTTCTGACAAGAAAAGTGATGAATACCTTCTTGGGGAACTTATTTCTTTATCGTATTAATTTATACACAATCACACAGGACAAAGAGAATCATCATCGAGATCAACTGCTCCATTTAAACCAAAAAATCAGGATTAATATTTATACAACATTATCAATTATATAACATATAAGAAAATATGAACAAATCGCAGAAAAATAACAGAAATTACAAAGAATGTAATCAACTGAAACATCTGAGAATTGTCCCAACTAAATCTCCTCCTTTGGAGGTGGTGGTACGTAAAGTGCTTAAAGACGTAATCCACTCCAAAGCAGTGGTTGTGGTAATTTCAACAAATGCTGAGCCCAGATCTATTACTTCCTGGGGTTTCTTGCACTGTACGATGTACTTTTGGGGGTCAATTATGCTTTTTACCCAACCCTGATGCAATCCACAAGGTGTCGACACGTTTCGGCCCCTTCAATTCTGGGCCTCATCAGGGCTACAATTGGACAACTTTACCTATAATCTGTTGCTATCAGCAGGCTCTTTGTCCCGGATACTCTATCAAATGTCGATTTTCTAAAAGCTTCGAGTAATCACGCGTAAATAATCCACGTGGAACCCAGCTTGTTGTTAAAATGAACAATCCTGTCATTCGGGCATCGAGAAAAGAAGCGTCTTGCATTCGAAAGCCGGTTGTAATCTCGTTTGGGCTCAAAGCCTCAGCGTCTTTAGATGCTGAGCAACGGCTCAGAACGGCCCTGCCCACTCCGCTTTTATGACACGTGGAGCCGCTGTATATTGTGTGTATGAATGTTTTTCTATAGTCCTCCATTTGTCTTTGATCTCCATACTATCTGGTCAGAGGCCATTTTGTGTAGTCTGTGTCCATAGACCTGAATGTGTTCTTTGTTTTCCATGCCTCCCTGCTTGCTGTTTGGCCATTTGGCTAATGGCCATTTTGTGTAGCCAGCCAGTGTGATTTTTCCACAGGCCTGCATGTCTCCATTGTTGTACCCATGCCTTCTTGCTTGCTGTTGTTGGTTGACCATGTGGCCAGTGACCATTTTGTGTGCAGCCAGTCAGTATCTTTGCTATACATTTGCATCTGTTCTTTGTCCTCCATGCCTTCTTGCTTGCTGTTGTTATTTGACCGTGTAGTCTACAGCCATTTTGTGCAGCCAGTCAGTGTGTTTTGCCATAGTCCCGCATGTGCTCTGTGTTCTGCTTGCCTCCTTGCTTTCTGTTGTTGATTGACTATGTGCCCGGTGGCCATATTGTGCAGCCACCCTTTATTCCAGTTTTCAAAGCCATTTTCTAGGTAGATTTATAGGAGAGGGCTGTGGCTTTTTGTTTTTGTTAATTCAATTGAATTTTTCCTGGTATCAGTTTATTAATATGCTTGAGGATCATTGTAGTATCTATATACTATGATTATGATGAAGAGTGGTTTAAAATATATGCATTTTCACCTGTACCTCCTTGCCTCCCAATGTGTTTCACATAGTCCTGTAGTAAACTGTCAATTGATTTTTGCTTATGTATTATATTTTTCATTTTTTAATTGTGTATTTTATGTATTCATTTATTTATTTATTGTTATTATATGTATATTTTGCCTCCATCCATCCACCCACTGCCTGCCATATGTACACAGTCACACAACAGCATACATTTTTTAATTATTATTCTATTTTCCCTGGACCCTCTGCCTGCCATTGTAGGTGCACACACACCAGCATCATTCATTTTCTGAGGATTTTTCCATTTCCCCCAGACATCCTTGCCTGAAATAGGCACACACCAGCCTTCATTTTTTTAAGTATTCTTTATTTATTTCATGCACCTGAATGCCACAGTTGTCTCCCTTAAAATAGATGGACATAAAGCAAACACTTACATCTATATCCTGGTTGAAAATTTAAAATTATGTTACTCTGGTGTGTTTTGACTTTGTAAAAGATACACTATATTTATCTATTTAGGATAATACCTTAAGCAACATACCACACTAAATCATGCTGTCTTTTTCCGTACTAATTTCAACTGCAGCAATGTCATGTTTCACTAAATGTTTTTCTTGTTTGCTTTGAGGTGCACAAGATTCATCACCCACAGTGCTGACAGACCAAAGGCTTCTACAAAATGACATGACCACACAACACGTGACATAAAACCTCCAGAAAAAATTGCAGTAATTTAATTAAGGTCACAGCAGGGGGTGGTGCATGGTATCAACCTGGTGTGCAGGACTTTCTCAAAAATGAAAACATAGGGCCTGATTTAGATATTGGCAGATGGGTTACTCCATTACAATGGTGATGGATATTCTATCAACCAAAATCCAAAACAACATAGGGGGTCATTCTGACTCCCGCCGGGCGCGGTCACCGCGCGCCCGGCGGGAGCCGCCAAAATACCGTACCGCGGTCGGAAGACCGCAGCGGGTATTTTGAGTTTTCGCCTGGGCTGGCGGGCGGCCTCCAAAAGGCCGCCCGCCAGCCCAGGGGAAAACGACCTTCCCACCATGAAGCCGGCTCGTAATCGAGCCGGCGGAGTGGGAAGGTGCGACGGGTGCTACTGCACCCGTCGCGTATTTCACTGTCTGCTATGCAGACAGTGAAATACAAGTGGGGCCCTCTTACGGGGGCCCCTGCCGTGCCCATGCCATTGGCATGGGCACGGCAGGGGCCCCCAGGGGCCCCACGGTACCCCCTACCGCCATCCTGTTCCTGGCGGGCGAACCGCCAGGAACAGGATGGCGGTAGGGGGTGTCAGAATCCCCCATGGCGGCGCAGCAAGCTGCGCTGCCATGGGGGATTCTAAGGGCAGCGGTAAACCGGCGGGAGACCGCCGGTTTACCCTTTCTGACCGCGGCCAAACCGCCGCGGTCAGAATGCCCTGCGGGGCACCGCCGGTCTGTCGGCGGTGCTCCCGCCGACCCTGGCCCCGGCGGTCTGAGACCGCCGGGGTTAGAATGAGGGCCATAATATCTTATAGGATTTTGAATTTGGTGGAAGGGGATATCTGTCACCCTTGTGATAGAGTAATCTGTGCCCCAAAATGTAAATCAGGCCCATAATCTGCAACATACTGATTATCTGCAGAAGACTCCTTTCAGCCATTCTTTCAGAGCTGAGAAGCAGTTGAAGATCATTTACATGCTATAGTGTACCAGTTAAAGCCCTCATCTAGGAGGTGCCAAAACGTTAGAACTCACCTATTACATGTTGCGATGTCTGTTTGAGCAGTACAGGCAAATCAATTACTTCGTCATTCAAAAAGAAGGGGCTGCAATTGGGAAAAGCATGACTATGGATGGGCACAGAAGGGTCCTAGTCAAATGGCTGAAACAGATGCTACTTCCTTTTTAGGTTTTCACATGGGAAGTCAGCAAGAAAGACAATACAATGTGCAGATTTGTCCTGTAAATGCCTCTGCTATAGAACCAGTTACAAAAAGGTATTGCAAAGGTTTGCATGTGAAGAAGAAAATGTATAAGGGCATGCCTTGGCTGAGAGCCTAATCCTTATCTTGACTGTTAAATACAAGGCTACAAAGAGACATCCTGCTGTCCAAAGAGTACATCTGTGCCATAATACTTGACCTAAGGTACAAAGAAACTGTTGACCCCTTTTCATTCCTTTTTCAGAAGTGGGTGTTTCACAAAACAAGATGTGGATTGTTGAGGAAGCCAGTGACCTGGAAGAACAATAGTTGGAAATTAAAGTCCCACACCTGGCAGAAGCTCTGGAGTGCCACCTTCAACTTCCAGAGAGGGCACAGTCCTGTTGTCTCAGAGCAGCGAACACCAGGAACAAGAAAACTGGCAACAACAGGAACAGAGAGTAAAGTCTTATTACAAGGCAGTACCATAGTCCATTCTGCTGATATTTACCCCCAATAGCAAAGTTTTCCTTGCTGAGTGAAGAGAACAAGGAACACTTTCCTTAAAAGGTGCATTGTGTGAAAGCATGTACTGACAGTAGACAGGACCTGCTCATTCATGGTTAAAGTTTGGTCCAATCTGACTCTGAGCTTCTTTACTGTCAGTTTGGGTGTTGATGTGAAGCCCAGTTCAGCAGGCCATCAATCAGTTAACCAAAGCTGTGGGGCCTTTCCAAACAGCATGATATCCGTTTTTCCTGCATTCAGTGGAAGGCAGTTGGTGGACATCAAGGCAGGAATAACTTTCACCCCAGCAGTAAAACTTTCTTTTGCTTTGACCAGGTTTTTGTCAAAGGAGATGACCGAGTGATTGTCATTGGCATAGGACAGAATTTGAAACCCAAAGGACAATATGATCCTAGTGAGAGTTGCAACATAAATGTTAAAAAGCGTAGGACTTGGATAAAAGCCCTGGGGCACTCCCTTGTCTATCAGCATAGTGAAGAATGTAAGGGTTTCCAGTGAGATCGTTTGGGTTCCGTTACTTAGAAAATCATGGAACCATTGCAAGGCTTTCCCGTAATTTCCAATGTCATTCATTCTTTTAAACAGCCTGATATGAGACAAAATATCAAAATTCTGAAGACAAGTCCAACAGCACAAGCATGGATGGTATTTCAGCATCAAAAGCAAGTTGTATATGATCTTTGACCACACTAAAACAGTTTCTGTGTTATATTAAGAACAGACCCAGATTGTTAAGGATCCAGAATCATACTGTCTTCTAAATAGGTAAAAAGTTGTTTATTAATTAGTCTTTCCAATATTTTATCCAAGAGAGGGAGTAGCGAAATAGGACGATTGCTGGCGAGATCAGAAGATTTGATGTTGGCCTTTTTTTATTAGGTTTAACCTGAGCTGAGTTTATAGATAGATTAAACAAGGAACATACAGACAGAGCCTGTTGATGCTGATATTCTAGTGAGACATGGGTCCAATGGAGAGTCAGATTTGACTGTTTCAAGAGAGCTTTGGATAGATTCCAAAGTAAATGACTCAAACTTGCCTAAACTTCATGGACAATTGGGGGAGACTTCTAAAATGAAAATCAACGCAAGACTGGTCAAGTGGGCTTGTAAAATTCTGATAAATGAGACTGATTTTTTCTTCAAAAACATCTGCTAGTGCATCATATAGTTCTTGTGAAACCTGAATTTCATGAGAACAGATACAGTTATTGAACACTTTAAAGAGGACTATAGAGGAATTGCCAGCTTTATCAAGTTGGTTGGTACTGCAGATTTGACATGACACTTTAATATTTCTATGGTACGCGGCAAGAGATGTTTTATAGGCTACCTAGTCACTATGTTTATTTGCTATGTGCTAACGTCTTTGTAGTTTTTTTAGAAATTAGAACAATTTGGACATATTGACCATGATCAAAATGAGCCAACACTTCATAGTACACAATGTTCCTGACATACCACCTGGAGGAAGAGGAGGATGAGGGTAATTGTTCAGACTCAAGTGTGTTAGCTGACCAACTTCTGGGAGAACCACCTGAGTTTGCTGACAAACTCCACTTCTGTGACTGAATAGGCCATCATATAATTTTTTAATTATTTATTGTCAAACTACTTTGCCAAAAAAGAGAAAAGGATACAGCTAGGGGAACATTATGTTTATGTCTGACAAGTACAGAATCACTATTTGTAATCACTATATATATATATATATATATATATATATATATAAGCATACAGGAGAACAATCATACTCATATGCAAAATCCAATTAACACAAGATATATTTCATTAGCAATTAAATTACACAAAGACATGTAAGTGGGAAAACATGTTCAATAAGAACAGACTCAGGCAAATTTGTGACAAAAATAACTACATCTTATCACAGTTCCATAAAGACACAACATAGCCCTTACACATGTAATGGGGAATTCACATTGTATAAAGGTATTGATGTTTTAATTCTTTTAGCAATACTATGATATTCATAGTGACTAAATTAAAAATAAGTCTGGAGGCAGTAGACATAAAAATCAAATGAAGGGAGGGAGAAAAAAGGGAGGGAAAATGGGGGCAAAGAAGAAGAAAAAAGAAAGAGAGAAAAAGAAAATAAATTCAATTAGTTAGGTTAAATTGACAAAAATCACTAAAATGAAAGTCAAAAGTGGTACCAAAAATAAGTGGAAAAAAAACATAATAACCACAATATCTAAATTGTGCTCACAAAATGAGTGAAATTGCGTTTTCAAATATAATCAAAATGAGAGCATATACCTGAACATGGAAGGGAAACTACATTAATATGGACTGACAAGGAGCAGTTAAAAGTGAAAAAAAATGCTGCTACCTGTAACATAAAATGTGAGGAAAGAAATTCTAAGGTATGACTAATTGCTAGAAAAAAGTGGAAGTACTTTAACCAAATGTGATCAATCAACCTAAGAGAAGGACAACAGTGAAAATAACACTTTCATCCCAACGCAAGTGTAAGGTTCATTCATAAGTCTCTAGTGGAGTGGCATAGCATAACTGCATTACATTGCATTACTTTGTACCACATATTTTGTTAGATGACACAGTCATAATAACCACATATTCATACTGTTTAGAGTAGTTGAATGTCTGTTTTTGCTACATTTCAGAATCATGAGTTGTATATTAGTCCACATTTATTCTCTTCCAAGATGGTGCTCATTACTTCAGGTGATTATCTGTTCTTTATGTTTAGCTGAGACTCCTGAGTTTGGATGTGCCTCTCACCACACAAAGGGCTGCATAACCCCATGCAGAATGCCTGGAGCCAGAGAAGGAAAGTCAGTGGGCTTGTGCACATCAAAGACCTCTCTTTGAAGTATTTCCCACTTCAAAGACTCAACTGTCACTCAGTTCAACTTCATTGCTACGTTGACCTACTGCCTCTTGCCTGAGAGTGAGAACGAGTTGCATTTGCTCTCTAGATCCTCTACAGAATCAAGTGACTCTAAGGGCTTTTTGGCTTTTCCCCTGTTCTTGCAGTCTCAGGGAAATAAAAGACTGCCTGCAACTCTGCTCCTGGACTCCACCATCTGTGAGTCCTACACTTGCCTGAGGTGCCAATCTACACCTGGAACTTAGGAGAGGGGTTGGCAGCTAATTTCCTGCAAATATCAATGCATCTGAATGGTTGCACTACTCGGAACCAACATAGTGCCCTCCACCACATTGCCGATTGGACCTGACTTCGAGGTTCTACAATCACTCATTGCATACATCTCAACAGAGTTGAACTATGATGCTGAACCTACTTGCGAAGCTCAAGATCCGACTGTGTGGATCAAAACCAACATATTACCTTGCATTGCTCCTCGATGTTGATGCATGCTCCATCCAAGGTACTTTTTCAGCAGGTTCTGCATAAATCCTGTGGCCAGACTGTCCTCCATCAGATCGGCTGAAACTTTGAACCTCAAGTAACCTTTGGGTGCTATTGACTTTAAAGCATTGCATAGAAGTGTATTCTTAAATAAAATAATAAAATCTCAAGATCTCCTTATTTGATTTTTGCCATTTTTGCCTTGATTTCTTCAGATAGACATTCTCTATTTTTCTAAACTGTGGTGTTTTTCCACTGTTTACCATAATTTAAGTGCTGCAAAAATACCTTACACATTGCCTTTTAAGTTAAGCTTGACTGTGTTGTGCCAGGCTACTAGAGGGTGAGCACTGGTTAATTTAGGGAGTGTAACTGACTTTCCCTGACAAGGATTGTGGTCTCTACTTGGACAGGGTGATTACCCTGCCAACGGGAGACCCAGTTTCTAACAGTAAATAATTAACTTCTATAGCAGGGCAGACAAGTACTTTGATTGTCCTTGGTTATCTAGAGTGTTGTAGGCAATATAATCAATGACAGTATAACCTACCCCACTAATGGTCAATAATATAGCAACAATAAGTAGCGGGATATGGGTATAAATAACTAACCATGACTAACTATAAGTACACTTAGATAACCAGAATTTATAAACCGTCTGCTCGAAAAGGCAGCAGTGCAAAGTAAAAGCATAACACAACAAACTACTTCAGAAGTGCAGAAGTGTACAGAAGTGTAATTTTCTTTTTATTTGTAACAATATGAATAAAGGTTTAAAACACAAGACTTACTGGGGCCAACAGGCCCATCAGCTGTAGCACTCATGGTGGCAGTTCTACCTGCTGTGGCACTGGTAGTGGCACTGCTGGGTCCCTGACCTGCCTCTGAAGCCCTCTTCTTTCTCTTCTACATCCAACACCTGAAGGACCTCCACTTGCTACCAGTACAGAAGAGATGTCAATTCAAGCTCCTGACCCATGCCTACAAGATCCTTCATGACATAGGACCTGCCACATGAACCACTGCACTTCCACTGATCTCATAGGAACCTGCGCTCCACACACCTACCCTCATACAGACAACTTGCATATACTGCTGCGTTCCAGAGGATGCTTCTTCTCCCATCTCACCACAATAGCCTGCAATGCTCTCTCTTTCTATCTCTGCACCGCAACCTTGCTGACCCTCTACAAGAAGAAGTTCAAGATTTGGCTCTTCAACTGAAACCTGCAGAAAGTGCCTGGCTACCCTCCCAAGTGACAAGCCACGCTTTACAAATCAGACTTGATTGATTGATTGTTGGAAGAAATAAAGAATATAATAAAATAGATTACTAATACAGTCGATATCCCATGATATATTTCGACAGGCAAAGGTAAACACAATAACATTTACCTTTTCGAAAACAGATCGCCTTTAGTACGAGTATTGATGGGACCTATTACTAATTTCATAAACCTAAGGCCTACTCCAAATTTCCCAAACCTAAACAGCATTTGGATCTACTAATGTGTTAGAATGATTGATCTTCGCTTCTTATTTCATTCTCAAACCCCTTTTGATGTGCCAACTCAGTGTCCCTTTTTTCAATGCATGGATGCATACTATGCATCACTGGGAGATTGTTTGGGATTGTATGAGCTACATAAGGGATGGCACACAGAAAGCTAAGTCACTTATTTTAGTACTACCATGTTAGTGACAGGATGGAGGAGTCTGCATGATTTCCTAAATAATCAGCCAAAGTGAGCACCAACGAATATGCTTAGGTAGCACAGACCAACTGGTTAGCATAAACTGTATCATGTAGTATTTGTAATATAAAATTAACTTACCTATAAGTCTGAACAGTTTGCCATTTGAAATAAATAGCATTGTAGAACACAACAAATAAATAATACTCACTGAGCCCCAAATCTTTGAGTCGGAGCAGGTCCTGCTCCCGGTCGAGGATAGTGGCCTAGAGTTGCACTGCTGTTCGGTGCACTGGACCCCAGTGTTCTGACAGACATACCATTGCACCCTCCCCAATCACTCCTGCAGGACAACCCCACTACCAGGTCTGCCGCCTGCTGCCAGCATGGAGGGGAGGTGGTGCTGCATCAAAAAAACAAGTGCATCCACCTCTAAAAAAATGGCACTGGCTGCACCTCTTGCTGGTGCCGGCAACTGCAAAGTGTGCAGCCAAGCAGCCACACGGGTGCCGCAGCTCCCAATCTTCCCTACTTTGCCATGGCACTGGGTGGGGAAAAATAAATAGAAGAAAAACGAAAAAGAAGGAATTAGTAGAGGAAGAAGTGAACACAAAGAAAAAACTCTGGTCACACTAATAATTTACAATAACTCAGTTATCTGCCACCTTAAGTTTATATGACTTACCCTGGGCATGGACAGTAGTCCTATACCTGCTATGAGGACATACTTTGTGTACCCTTCTTTGAAAATGTATGGTCTGATTTATATCTTGGGGGTCTTACCAACAATCCACAGCAGACCAAAAATGATTGTGAAGTCAATAGAGTTCTGCCCGCCATATTTAGATGCATTGATGGTGAGCTGCATCCCAGAGCCGATGCTGCAGACTTCAATGATTGACGAATTGATGGAGGGATCCTACTAGCCTATTTAGATAACACAGTTGTATGTCCGGTGTATCAGAGACAGTCCCAGGATGGCAGTAGTCTGACACGGAAACTATTCAGTATAGTACTATGGCTGTGACTATTGTTTGGATCCCAGCAGCCCACACCTGTTGTATATTCGACAATTGTGAACACCTGCAAAACACACTTTAAAAAACACTCTATTTCATACCATGGTCCATGCCATTCCATTGCAGTAGACTATTTTTCAGAAGTAATTGCCACACAGGAGGCAGGTATTTTTTCTGTTTCTCTCTCTCTCGCTGTTTCTGTTATTATTATTTTTTTTTATTATCTTTCATTTTTTTGGACACTAGTTAGTTTTGATATGTAATCACAATGACAGGGAGAAGAAATCTAACTATCACAAAGGTAGAGTTGATCATCCTGGTAGATTAAATTATTACAGAAGAGCCACAATTATTTAGAGCATAAGTACAAAATACAACCATAACTCATAAAAGGTGAATGTGGTCCAGAATAGTAGACAGAGTGAATATGTATCCAGGAATCTGCACACACTGGAGGAAATTGGAAATAGGTTGAATGACCTGCAGAGGAGAGGGCACTCATTGGCCTCCAAGCATCACCTGGAGGCCCAGGCGACTTGTGGTACTTCTTCCAACCTTCCCTTTCAACTTTTTACCTGGGAGGAGGAGGTCTTGCAGATCCTACATCCTGAAGACTGGACTGAAATGCCTGCTGTAATGGAGGGTGGTAAGCTGCACTTATCAATGTCTCAATAGTCACAGATGGAGTTCTGCCCTTACGTTAGCTGTTTAGAATGGTTTACCACCCTTTTCAAAACAGATGTTTATAAACTTGACTCCACAAAATAGTTTGTTTTCTCCCAGTTACTAGCATCATGGTTGCATCTCTCTTTTTAACAATGTGCAATATGTTTAATCAGATTGTGTGTTGTTCCCCAGGGATCATCCTTTACATTTACTTAGTCCTGTACTTTCTATCAATGTATGTTGTTATTCTCCAAAAGAACAGATTCAAACCCTCTTCCATTTGCACATGCAGTTATACTGCCTGTAAGTGGTATTTATTTCTAGTGATATTTTCATCTATACGCATCATACCCATATGGGTGTAAATGTTACAAATGTGTATTTATCTCCACTATAGTTATTGAAATAAATATGTGTAGCTCACTTTCTAACAACTATTGTCTATAGTGTCAACATATGATTACAACTACCATGATGCTCTGCTTATACATCTGCAAACCAATAGGGCAATATAATTTTGTTCTACCTTCCTTAACTTCCATACGTGCACCCATCTCAAAAACATGTGCTTTTGACAGTCACCATGTCATGGTACGTATGAAAATATCAGTTGTTTTATACATCAAGCATTTTGCCACCTTATCATCTCTACATTAAATTGATTTAAATGCTAACATATTTCATAGTATGTTGAGTTCAAGATTTCCTACCATGTTATGTGGCATGCTAAATAGAGTAGTAACCACAAACAATTTACTTTGAACTGTCCATATGATGGCCACTGCGTTATTCCATTAAATTGAACTACAGTGTGTGCTAGGTTAAATGGCTGGTACATGTAATGTACACTTCAGAAATTACATTTTTCATTTCATGACACCACTGGAGTTTGCATCTGTGTAAATCAGCCTCCATGTGTAAAACATTGAAAATCACACAAAGGCCTAATAATTCTATCAGTCTGATTTTATTTGTTTAGTTTGCCACATTTGTAGCTAAAGACATATATGAGGTACAAATATGATTTTAATATCAGATTGTCTGCATTCTTCTCAGGTCCAGCACCCCTGGCCAGTGGATCACCATCTGCTACTCAAGACACCTCCACTCCAAACCAGGATCAAGCCTTCAATGAAGAACTCCACTCCTGCAAGTCCAGATGATAGGTAGCAGCCTGGGCCATCCGGTCTGTCTGGGCAGACAGCTCCAGTTAGTCTCACTCAGCCACAGCTACACCTCCCACCCCAGCTGCAACCACATTTCAGCCTATGGATACCTACACTTCCTGTGTACAAAGGAACACCACACTGATATTTTCCCCCACAGACCTGGCTACTGTTGAGGCAACACCAATACTGCCTCCAGTTGTGCCAGGACCCAGTGCATTGGGTACACTGCCTCCGGGGGACAGGGTAGTGGGGGAGGGCTCATGGAAGGAAATCCGTGGGCTTGCAAAATGAGGCCACTTGTGCCATTGTCAGACAGACCACCATTGAGCAGTACAAGAGTGCCAAGATGTGATGGGTGACGTTTAATCGAGCCCTGGTAGATCAAGGATGTGCAGTGGGAGCTCATGTTGGAAAATTGCCATCAAAACAACAAAATAAGCCTCCTGATTTTGGTTCTTTTTTATATCTGTCATCACATGTGTAGGGCTTTTCCTATACCATCTGCCCCTGTCTGTTGTTATATACATCTGGACCAAGTACACCAATGCTAGCCACAGACAAAGAGGCCCTGCCACATGATGAACCCACTCCTCCCACGCCAGTAACTGTAGCTGTGCCCCCCTTCCTTCCCAGAGGGGACCATCATCATCCAGACTAACAGGAGATGATGTCACTGTCAAGAGACGCAGATCATGATTATTTCCAGTGTGCGTCTAGCATTAACTCTGTGAACTATTACAAGGACATATTTACCCTTTTTAAGACAACTGTATTTTGTACATTTGAATCACAACCTTTTTGCCTCTACTCCTATACATTCATCCACCATGATAGACTATATTTTCTGTTCATTGTTTTATTGTTTGAAACATTTTTCAGTTCCGTTGTGTCATGTAAAACTCCAAAACTGTAATTGTGTTTATTGTGGCGTTTCATTTTTCGTGCCTGTGGTATACATTTATTTTGTCAAATCTTTTGAACAATTTAGGTGCAAAGGAAAATTAGATATGACAAAGAGCTAATGTATTACCCATTTCATAGAAACAAAACAAATCAAAGGCACAATATATTGGTGTTATACATATGGAGGTGACAAGTCTTAGAAAAAATCAGAGCTGAGTTTCACAAAACATGCATAACCCCAATGGTCTGATCCATTTAGAGGTGGACACACCATGGCCTTGAGAGCATGGGAGAAAGGTAGCATTACATAGGATCATATTAAATAAGGAAACTCTTATTGTTTCCTGGCCTTAGCTGGAGCCAAACATCCTGCCCTCACAATAGGAATGCTACATCAATAACACCAATAGTATACTCCATGGCAGTAATATAATGTGAGGCCTAACAAGCAGAACAAGACACTGTGGCAGAGTCTGGTTCAATGTCACAACCACCATTCAGTGGCCTGCTAAAAAAGTACTATCAACTATGAGATGACACATAAACAGCTACCTATACTGAAAAAAATTAAATGTTTAGCCAAAGTGAAGGAAGAACAGTATGCTATGGCTTGACCTACACATCTGGTTTGAGCAAGTTAAGTAGCACATATTGCCTTGATGGCAACATCCCACAGAAAACAGATCTGATACAATCTCAAGAACTCCCATTTAATCACAGTGCAGGTTTGCTTTGTACAATATCTGTCAGTCCCAAGTGGGTGTCTGTCCCAGGATCAATCCATGTTAATGTTTTACTTTCCACTTAGCACAAGCACAGTTAATCTATGTAACTGTAGTGAAACACTAATCCGCAATCATCTTTTGCTAGACTTTCCTGAACTGACCATGGCTACCGAATTAATATTGCAGACTGATGTGCTCACTATAGTACATTTACACTCACATAAAGCGGTCAATACCATCTTGACTTATTTCAATTCCTTGTTCACCACTGTCATCTTCATTGGACATTTCAATATCTTCACCCGGTGGCTCTTCCTGATCTCTATCCACTTCAATGATTGTGATGTTATGCTGCAGGGCGATGCTGTGGAACATACAGCAGGCAACTGTGATTTGACAAACCTCATTGGGTGATTATGGGAAGGCTCCACTGATCTTGTGCAGGCATATGAAACTGGCCCTGAGGAGCCCAAAAGTCCACTCCACTGATTTCCATGTTCTTCCATGGGCCTCCTTGAAGTGGACATCCCCTCCATTGTTGGACTCCTCTGCGGTGCTAACAACCGTGGTGTGTTAGGATAAGCTGAGTCTCCTATATTGTAGCTACATATGAACATATTAATATCATATTGACCCACTGCACCTTTCTAAAATAGGATTCAAGCAAATGCCTCTCAAGTGATATTGTAGTTACAACAAACCAGGTACTCTCAGGTCTAAAGTTGTGACATTTGCAGGGGTATGGTGCTTTTAAGTAGTACTATGAAATCATGCATAGACCCAAGAAAGTGGGCACACTCACTTGAGATGTAAAATCACGCTAAACAGACAACTTGCACATTGATGGAATAGAAGTTCTTCCAATTACAATAAACCTGTCCCCTTGCATGAGGTGGCACTAAGTCAATGTGCGTGCCATCTATTGCTCAAACTACTTGTGATAGTCTACCCAAAGCTTACAATTCTCCCTTCCTGTGGTCAAATTCTGTTATTGTGGGAACTGGAAGTAGTTGTTGATGTGTCTCAGCACTGAAGAAAGGACTTCTAGTACACCACTGAAACTTGGTTGGGACATGCCTCCAGATACTGCACAGTGTATTGAAAGGAGCTTGTGGACTAACAATGAATTACTGCCCTGAGTTTCACTATCAGTGTTATTACTGTTGTATTCCTATTGTGAGGCAGGAGATAAGGCTGCAGCTAATAACACAAATCAGGATAGTTTGTCTAATTAACTAAAACTTCTTAATAACATTTCTTTCCTCAATGGTGGCAAGATCTGGAAATGGCCTAAAGACCTGATGCTGTTGTCTCGTACCCATGCCAACGAAATTTGCGCATGTATGGAAAAGAAAATATCAGCTTAAACGGCTGCACCATACTTTGATAATCAACACACGTCTTACATCTGGGTAACATTAGGAATTGCATGGTGTCATACATGTACAGACATTGTTATCAAATTCTTTTTTACTTCAAAAATCATTTTTTTACGTGCCTATTTCTTTTTTATTATGTGTAAATAATACATTTTAAATGTATTACTAGCTCAATTCTGTTAATGGGGGTATTACTTCCCCCATGGCACTATCAATGTCAAGCACAGTCATGGTTGAATTCTTAATGTGTTCTATCTTGACAAAAAGTGTTGTTCTCATCTGAAATTTGTATATACAGTAGTCTATATTTTTTTAGTGCTGGTCACACAGTCACAATTTAAAAATGAACAGATTCACAACATAAAATTGTGGCTGCCTTTCTTTGCTGCCATGACATTGGCTCCCTGGCAGCCATCAGCAGAAGTTGACAGTGTAGTAGGTAAAACAGTCTGCAATGGACCCTGTCACAAGCTAATGTGTGTGGTTGCTATGCACGGAAGCCAATGACTGTATCCGTCTCCATCACAGATTGTGTCTGCGAGAATTTATATGCAAAGTATTGCTAAAAAGCTCACTTGCCTCCTGACACTGCAGCCAACATGACTTCCTCATTCTTTGCTGCTGTTACAGACCTCTGCGAGCCAGGAGGCCCAGGAAGAAAGATGAGAGTGCATCTGCCTTCTCCCCTTAGGAGCTGGAGCTTGTAGGAGGCTGGCCTGCTTTGTAGTGGGTATCTATGGTACTTGCACCTTATACCAGGTCCAGTTATCCATTATTAGCAAAATGTAGTCAGTGTCTAGAAGCCAGACTCTCTAGAGGTATCCAAGGATTATCTAGGAGACATGCAAAGCTCATGGAATACCACTGTAGTCACACAGTACTAACACGTGAAAAAAACTCAGTGTTACAAAAATAAAGGTACTTTATTTTGGTGACACAAATACCAAAAATACCATAAAGACTATATTCCCTTAGGAGGTAAGTAATACACAAATTATATACACTAGTATGCAGAAATAGGCATAACTACAGTTAGAAAACAGTGCAATTAGTGAAAATCACAATAATTAGAAATTGATCTAGGGGGAGCACAAACAACATACTAAGAAAGTGGAATGTGAAAGTCAGTCTACCAACTAGGCAAGTGTAGTGTACAGAGGGTAGCTGGGAGTACTAGAAAACCCCAAAGGTAAGTACTAGAACCCATCCCAGTGACCAGGAAAGCAGGAGTACATCACAGTACCTTTCCCAGAACGCACACAGAAACTAGAAGAAGAATTATGCAAGAACCAGAAGAGACTACAAGACACCAACAGTGGATTCCTGGACCAGAGGGCCTGTGAGAGAGGGAGACCTAGTCTAAGATGCACAGAAGATTCCAGGGAAAACAGGAGCCCCTGCTAACCCATATGAAGGTGCAAAAAAAGAACCACAGATGAAGAAGAACAGTCAATACTGCACCAAAGAAGACAGAGTCGTGCTCCTGGAGGATACAAGTAATGTCCCACGCCGGCTGGAGGATTGCAGTCTGGTTTGCGTAGCTGGAGTCTGCCAACAAGCCTTGGCACATGCAAAGCTCTTGGTTAGAGGAAAATGGCACTGCCTGGTACCAGGAAGGACCAGGTGGTCTCTATCCAGGAGGGAGAGTCAGAGAGGGCCCTCAGTAACTCAGAGAGCACACAGAAGACCAGGCAGCACACACAGGAGTCCCAAAGCACTGGGACAAGGAAGGTGCAAAAGAGGCCCAAGCAACACGACGACAAGGGCACCCACGCTGCTGGAGAACCACTGAGGAAGCTGTATGTCACAGGATAGAGTGCTGGGTGCCGGAGCTACAAGATGAATGAAGATGTTGGTAGAAGTATGCCAACAAGCCTTGGCAGCTGTAAAACACACAGTGCACAGGAGTACTGTTTACATGGGGATGCGAGCTCTTACCTTCACCAAAGTTGGAATTTTGGACATGAGAACTGTAGGAACCAATTCAGTCTACCATCTGTGATGCAGGATCCATGTAGCTCAGCAGAAGAGGGGATCTCCGCAGCCAGTCATGATTGTAGTTGGTCCCTGCAGGAGCAAGGAAGTGACTCCTTTACCCCAAGGGAGATTCCTTCGCTCTTCTCGTGCAGGCTGAAGACGGGCTGTCCTCAGAGAATGCATGACTGGGAAACAGTTGCAGTTGCTGGCAGGAGCTGAAGATACAATGTTGTAGAATGTGTCTTGCTTCTTTGTTGCAGTTTGTAGAGTCCCTGGAGGGTTCAGATGCAGTTTCTTCAATGAAAGATCAAAGTGGAGAGCGCAGAGGATTCCAACTGAAGTCTTGCAATCTGAATCTGAGGAACCACCCAAAGGGGAGACCATAAATAGCCCTAAAAGGGTGATTGGTCAGCTAGCCAGGTAAGCACCTAACAGGAGAGGGTTCTGATGTCACCTGCTGGCAACGGCTACTCAGACACTCCCAGAGTTCCCTACCAACCTTGAATCCAAGATGGCAAAACCCAGGGACCCTCTGGAGGAGCTCTAAGCACCACCCCTGGGGTGGTTATAGACAGAGGAGTAGTCACTCCCCTTTCCTTTGTCCAGTTTCACCCCAGAGCAGGGAAAGGGGCCCCTGAACTAGTGTAGACTGGTTTATGCAAGGAAGGTACCACATTTGCACTTCAAAGCATTTCCAGTGGCTTGGGGAGGCTACACCTCTCAAGTCTGTAACACCTATTTCCAGAGGGAGAGTGTGTAACACCCCTCTCCCACAGGAAATCATTTGTTCTTCCCTCCTGGGCTCAAGCTTTTCAAGCAAAAGGAGGGGAGGGCAGACACCTATCTGTGAGATGGCATCAGCTTGGGCTGCCTGGAAAACCTCAGAAGGTTGGAATAGCAATACTGGGGTTCCTCTAAGGAGCCTCCAGAATGCATGCAATTAAACAACCAATGCTTGCAAAAGCCTTGGGGTATGATTTCAATATGTTTGATACCAAACATGCCTATGTTCGGAGTTACCATTATGTAGCTGACATAGGTAGTTACCTATATCCAGTAGACGTGTAAAATGGTGTCCCCGCACTCACAAAGTCTGGGAAAATGATCCTGGAGTTTGTGGGGTCCTTCACACATAGGTACTTTGCACCCTGCCCTCAGGGCTGGAGGGCCTGTTAAAGGGGAGACTTATAAATTGCCTGGTGCAGTTTAAATGGCAGTGAAAGGGTGTTTGCACCCTTTCACCCAGGCTGCAATGGCAGTCCTGCAGAAGCCTTTGTATGGGCCCCCTTTGGGTGACAAAATATATGCTGCAGCCCATAGGGGCACCTGGAACTTCAACACCCTGGGTACCTAGGTACCATATACTTGGGACTTATAAGGGGGCAATAGTATGCCGATTGAGAGTGAATTACTGTGGTAACAGTAAGAAACTACCAAATTTAGGAGAGAGAGAGCATAATCACTGGGCTCCTGGTTAGCAGGATCCTAGTGAACACAGTCAAGCACACTGACAACAGGCAGAAAATGGGGTAACCATGGCAAGAAAGAGGGTACTTTTCTACAGAGCTCCTCAAAAGGGAGCTCCTGCCCCTGTAAAGCAACCTGTATGGGGCTCCAGAGCAACAGGTACATGTTTAAATGTGAAATGTTTGCCAAAGCATCATATTCCTTCTTTGACCACAGGCTATTGGCCCCTTTTTGTTCATGACAGAATTGTTGTGATTGGAGGTAGTGAACTTAATGATTTAGTTGGTGTTGTGTTGGTGTTGTTTGAGGATTTCAGAAATGTCTATGCTTTGATATGAAAAGTCACCTGTAAGAATTAGCTGTATTTTCAGTGCATGTTGCTCATATTTCCAGGTTTTATGAGACAACATGCAGGCCTGTTACTTCCATTTGCTAATAGGCAATCTACCACTAGTTTGAATAGAAACATGCAGCTCAGGTTGAAATGGTAAAAATCGAAATTCTAAGTAAAAATCTTAAAGTTACGGAGTTGCCTGATGCTGTTCTGCCAAATGGATTTACGGGTCATATTTGGGAATTGGAGTATCTTTTTGTTTAGAATATGTCAAGGGGCCACATATGGGGAAAAGTATTTTCTGTGCTACCAGTCTAAATGACTCAGGCTCTCAATCATCCACACACGTATGCCCCATTACTACACACTCTTGTTCATACATCATCAAAAACTATGCTCTCGCTGACACATGCAAATACTGACCTTAGTCAATGTATGTGGTGCAAACCATAGTATCTGACTGTTAGAATGATATGCATGAGGAAAATGTAGCTGTGCTTGTGGTTATGTGCAAATAATGTTCAGGGTGTGTAGTTTTTAGTAGCTCACAATGAGTTGAACTACTCTGGGGTGGGTTTCACTACATGACAAATTCCCTATCACTGACTTAAATAGTATTTGTATCCTGTATTAGTAACATGAAGAAAAACAATGTTAAGACTACTCTGCAGAGCACTTCAAATTAGTGTGTCTAAACAACTTTAAAATGTTTGTAGAAAATCTGTTCTGACTGTTCTGAGAATGCAAGTGAGAGTTGCTACTAAATGGTGTAACTGCAATACAGACAACTAACATCAACCAAAACCTCTTGTGTTGTTATTTCTTTTCTTTGATACATGGCAATGCCCATCAGAAGTGGGAATTGTGGAAGGCTATTGTGAAAAAGGTGCTGACCCTTGCGGTCTTTAAGCAGTGCAGCCTGCATTACAGGAAGTGGTGGGAGGACCTCTGACTCTTGACAAGGAAGTCAGTGAAAGTCCAGTTCTGCCAGGCCTCCCAACAAGGCAAGCATATGTGCTGCAGCCTGACCCCCCTAGTGGGCACCATCAAAGTGGTGAGTTATTGTATGCAGCTAATCTTGTTTTTTAACCTTTTTACTTTACTGCAATGTATTGTGGCACCAACAGGATGGTTGACACACATACAACACAGATGGGGATTTCTTAAAGAGTATGATTTTCAGATAGGGATTGATGCTATGTTTGGAATGTATTTTATTTGCTAATGTTTGCCTCTAGATTCCTTATCACACCCAAGTACTATTTAGAGCAGACACATGGCAGCAGTGAAAAAGAGGTATCTGCATTTTCTCAATATTATTATGGCATGTAAGTGTCCTTAGTTTTGTCCAGATGGGAAAGCAATGATGATGAGCAAAGTGATAGCTGAAATAACAATTGCAAATGGAAGGTTCGATCACATATATGTTGGAGTATCACCTACACTGATGGACACAGTGGGATAGAGGATGAGGTGGCTGGCATGGAGGCCACATGTGACTCGTTATCAACTTTGGAAGCCTCCAAAGATGACCAGTCACTAGTGGTGGTGGATGCCACTGCGACTATTCCACCTGCATCGTCGTCTGCTGCCCATGATCCATTCGCCACCCTCCCTCTTGTTCCCCCAGTTGGCCGTAGGTGCTCCCCTAAAAGGGGCGGTATCACCTTTGCTGCAGGCACCTCCCCTTCTGCCCCAGTTTCCCAGGCTGTGCTCAATCAGGAGGATGCTGATCTTTTGTGGACTATCGTTATAGGCCCGACCACACTATTAAATGCCATCCAGGGGCTTGCTGGTCAGAATAATCAGATGCTGGCTTACCTGGATGGGATTCATGGTGCCCTGTCTGGTCTACAGAGGTCATTCCATGTTCTGACCTCTTCATTAACCGCAGCCTACCACCCACCCTACCCTTATGCCTTAACTCCCTCCTCCTCCTAATCTCAAATCCTTCTCCCAACCACTATCCAGAGCACATGCACACATTTACACCCACCCACTCCAACACACACCAGCAGCCCATCCTCACGTAGACACAGCAATAAAAACAGATACACACATGCAGAGACCGCACACTACCTCCACCACATGCATACCTACAGACACCATACCCGCCACAACACAAACACCCACACTCACCATAGCACAACTGCGGACATAGCACCCAATTTGACACCAAAACCCACACACACCTCCAGCACATCTGTAGACAACACACCTACCACAACACAAGAACCCACACTCACCACCAGCGCACCTGTGAATACCTCATCCAACAGAACACATGCACCCACACTCGCCACCAGCATACCTGCAGGTACCACACCCACAACAACACAGACATGCCCCGGCAAATCCACTGCAGCCACAATCACACCCAGCACCTCCACAGAAGACACATCCACACAGACACATACTGCACACAAAAGCCCACACAACAGATACCCAGTAAAAAACTCAAAACAAAGGATACACCACACATACCAGACCCTTAGCCAACCTCACCATCAGCAGACACATTCACTGCCACTCTCTCTACCTCCCAAGTTGAAATTCCCCTGAACACCCTACCTGATTCCCCAAGGAAGACCTGATGTTTGAACGGGCCTGACCACTTCCTCATCCCAGACCACCCCTCACAAACACAACACAACACAATTTTCGAAAAATAGGAAATATTTAACTAAACAAAAAAAAGACCAAAATGACAAAAATCCAACATACACAAGTCAAGTTATTAATTAAAAAGCAAAAAGAGTCTTAAATCCTTCAGAAAACAGGTAAACAACTGTTAGCATTGAAAAGTACCTTGGTAGCATCAAAATAACATGCACAGGCGAGTGTGCGTTGATTTCTCACCTGCAAGCGAGACCGTGCGTTGTTTCTCCTTCTCTTGTTGGGTCGGCATGCATCGTTTTTCCTCCACGCAGGGGAGCGATGCGTCGATCCGGGCAGCACTCTGGTCCGGGCAGGATTGAGTCATTTTTACAGGCCCAGCAAGGTTTACATCAAAAATCCTGCCGCACAGTATCAGCGAAACAGCGCAATGTGGGTTGCGACGTTAACAGCCTCCATCGGCAGGTGTTGCGACGTTAACAGCCTCCATCAGCAGGTGTTGCGCATCGTTCTTCCTGCTACGTGCATCGATTTTCCAGACGCTATGCCGGTGGAGCATCGAATTCTGCGTGGATTATCTGTCTTAATCTGCCATCTTCACTTGTAAAGGCCCCAGGAAATGGATAGGGTACCACTTGGCAGGGCAGGAGTCTCAGCAGAGAGTCCAGGTGCTGGCAGGAGACTTTGATGGCCCTGAGACTTCAACAACAGGAGGCAAGCTCAGGACAAGCCCTTAGAGATTTCTTCACAAGCAGAAAGGCAAAAAAATCCAGTCTTTGTCCCCTGTCACAGGCAGAAGCAGCAACTGCAGGATAGCTCCACAAAGCACAGTCACAGGCAGGGCAGTACTTCTCCTCAGCTCTTCAGCTCTTCTCCAGGCAGAGGTTCCTCTTGATTTTGAGAAGTGATCTAAAGTCTGTGGTTTTGGGTGCCCTTCCTATACCTATTTGGCCTTTGAAGTAGGCTTACTTCAAAGGAGAGTCTGAGGGCAAGCACTGCCCTTTCAGGTGTAAGTGACCACTCCTCCCCTCCCTCCTAGCACAGATGGCTCATCAGGATATGCAGGCTACACCCCAGCTCCCTTTGTGTCACTGTCTAGAGAGAGGTGCAAACAGCCCAACTGTCAAACTGACCCTGACAAGGAATCCACAAACAGGCAGAGTCACAGAATGGTTTAAGTAAGAAAATGCCCACTTTCTAAAAGTGGCATTTTCAAACACACAATCTTAAAACCAACTTTACTAAAATATGTATTTTTTAAATTGTGAACTCAGAGACCCCAAACTCCAAATGTCTATCTGCTCCCAAGGGGAATCTACGCTTTAATCATTTTTTAAGGTAGCTCCCATGTTAACCTATGAGAGAGATAGCCTTGCAACAGTGAAAACTGAATTTGGAAGTATTTCACTGTCAGAACATATAAACAGATTAGTATAGGTCCTATCTTAAACATACACTGCACCCTGACAATGGGGCTACCTAGGGCCTACCATAGGGGTGTCTTACAGGAAAGAAAAGGGAAGGTTTAGGCCTGGCAAGTGGGTACACTTGCCAATTCGAATTGGCAGCTTAAAACTGCACACACAGACACTGCAGTGGCAGGTCTGAGCTATGTTTACAGGGCTACTAATGTGGGTGGCACAACCAGTGATGCAGGCCAACTAGTGGCATTTGATTTACATGCCCTGGGCACCTCTATTACACTGTACTAGGTACTTACCAGTAGATCAAGTGTGCCAATCATGAAAAGCCAATTACATACAAATTCTATACAGGAGCACTTGCACTTTAGCAGTGGATAGCAGTGGTAAAATGCCCAGAGTAACAAAATCCAAAGTCCAAAGTCCAGCACACAGCAACAACCTGGGAAACAGAAGCAAAAAGTTAGGGGAGACCACACCAAGGATGAAAAGTCTGTTCAAAATATGCATTGTGCCTCATTATGCTGTTCCTTGTAAAAAAAAATTAAACATGCTCGAGTGCAGTGCTACTGTATAATGTTAATTCTGAGGATGACAGGTATAACAATGACTTACCTTCTTTTCCAGTCAGGACGGGGTTGATTTTCGCCGTGGCCAAGGAGCAGTTAATTTCATCTTTTTATCTGTTCCAATCTGTCAGCTCAGGTGTGGAGGTTTAGCCAACACAGTTAAATCTATGGGAATGCACAGTTGGATTGGCTTGGCAGCAAATGGGTCTGGAGCCCCGCTGCCTGCTGCTTTTTCCTTTGGCGCTGTTGATGCAAGTGGAGATTCTTGACGGTGACTGTGGGCCATCATCAGTCTTTCACCAATGCCCGCGCTAATACCTAAATAGGGTGGGTGGGCTATAATGGCCTTGGATGGGTTTTCAGACGGAAAATCCATGGTGGTACCATTACCACCAAGATATAAAATCAAGCCCTTAACCTTGTATTTATATTGTTTTAACATAACTATTGCACTGCACCTGTATTTCGCAGTATGCACTGATATATTTTATAATCAAATGTGGAATTTGTTTTCTTATTAACTTGAAGGGCCAATTAATCTCAATATGCTATTTAAGTTTTATGACCCTAGTAGGCCTAGAAGCCATTCTGTTCAAGGTAGTACACTTGCATGTTTCCTCCATCTTGTAGTAAAGTAAAGCTATGCTTTCTAGAATAGCACCCAGAAGCATGGTTTTAAGAAATTAATGGAGTCAGCAGTGCATTCATGTATTGTATATTAGTTTCAAGGGGTCTCACATTTTCTCTGTGAAGGTCCTGCCACGTGCTCATTAGATTAGTTTTGCTGCAAGTAACAAGTTGCTGTCATGAGTTTATGCTTCATACACTTGTACTGAGGCAAAAAATGAAAATAACAGTTCCGATTACAGTGCATTTTGGCATTGTATGCTCCAACTGCCTGTTTTGAATGAGTTCTCTGTTTGGTTGAAATGCTAATTGTCTCTTAATTATTTTCTGTGCTGCGGACTGTTTTGAATTAAACACGTGTTGGACTTTTGGTTTCCTGATGATTCATTTTAACACCGGCATTTGGCAGAGTAGATTCAGGACTTCACATTGCCAAGTACAGACCTAGACCTCTGCACACACTCTAGATTGGCTCAGGGTGAAGGCCAAACAAAGTGTCAACAAACCACTTTTACTTTTCAGTGGCCACTCATTGCAGAGGTGCATGCTCAGTTACCATGTAGGGAACATTCCCATCGTAACACCAACATTTTGTAAGTCAGCAATATCACAAAAGTATTTATAAACAAGCACTTTAGTGATTCAGACTCAACGTATTTTAAATGTTCACACTAATACTGTTGATGTGTCGGGTAGTCATTGTACTGGTGTCAGTGTGGTGGCCTTTCAGTATGGATTTGCCCCAGTGTGAGTGTACCTATTGTTTACCGTATTGATGCTGTGGAGGTGGAAGGTGGTATATCTTATGAGGATGAGGTGAAAGGCTTGCACCAGGAGGAGCTACTGAAGAAAGTGAAGAAAATGCTACATCTTGGTAATATATTAAAGTGAAGCGAAAACAGTTTTACTATGAACCCTATTGGTTATGCAGTGTATTAACTGGTTTCAGACAGATCGTGTGACTTTCTATTTTTCGGTATTTTTAAGCGCATTATAAATTATACTGTTGCTTTAATACTTTTGACTTTACTGTTTTACTTCTTAAATGATGGCATTTAAAACTGCACGCTCAATAAGAAGGCATATATGAATGGTAACTCTCCGTATAGCACAAAATGCCGACACTTTCATGTTAACAGACTGGCTTTCTTTCTTCATAAAAATGTGCTGTTCACTGCTGTCTTTCTGCTTTGTCAAGCTTTACGTTCACTTCATAAAAATGGATAGCATATTTTGTTACCTGGTAACAAGACACGGGTGGATAACATTATTACGTACATATTTTCGATGACTGTTTGTGACTCTCCATATTTTTTCAGGAAGAATGAGAACGCATTTAAGTGGAACAATTGTATTCATGAACCGCCTGTAAATATGATATATTAGCAATTATCACAATGCATGTTACATGACACTAAAATAAGACAAAAAAGTGTTACTTGTCACTTAAATAAGACAAAAAACAACGAAAACCGTTCCAGAAATGTAAGTGAAATTGATTGCACTAAATTATTATAAATGAGAAGTTAATGCCACTAGGAAAGCGAGAGATGAAAAAGAAAAAAAGTTTTTTTGCCCCCATATCATTTCTTACCATTTCAGTACATATGATTATATTAAAAAGAAAACCTGGACTGCCCATGAAAATTTCATATACCCTCATAAAAAAGAGACGTCCTATAAAGATAATGATTACTTTTTGTCTAGTACCTATTAACACAATCTGCCCTGGGAGAGATCTTCAAATACAGACAACAATGGTAATGAAGTTTTAATAATCAGAAGAATGAAAGGCTGAGTCAACCCTGTAGTGGCCAATGACATGAAAACTGATATCAGCAAGAATTGCAGAACCGGTGAGTTGCCTTTAAAAGGTGGTCGGATATACAGAAGTCGTTATTCTAAATTCATAATATTCTCCAAGGGGAATGCTTTCTTTCAATTCAACCAGTTCTTGCTCCTTGTCCTCAGCCAGCAACCACACGATGGAGTGCCACTGAGTGCAGAAAACGGATTCCTGATTTTGTAATGTTTCACTTGTAAGGAAGCATTATTATTAGCATAATTATGTACAAAATGAGCTATAGAGTGTTACTACTAAGGAAGGAACTCTTTTTCCTAGGACTGACTTTACAGCATTGGAAGAAGGTAAAAGAACTCTGGCTGCGAAAGACTGAATTACGCGAGGGAGAAATTAAGGACACATTTTTAGGTTCATCCTAAGGAAAATATGAGCGTCCTAGATGAAATATTATGAATTTATAATGCCTTAGTAGCCCATAAGAAAAATGCACAATCCGTTCCTAAACCACAGCACAGATCTTTGGGAAGGAAATACGGATTTTTGCAACAGCTGAACCTCAACATAAGGTGTAGCACATACAATTCAACTTCTATAATGCTCAAAGTACTCGTCTACCCAGTTCAGTTTTGGAGGGCACATGCTACTGGGGAATAATACATTTGTCTATTGTGTATTTAACACAGCATGCGTGTACAATATAAAAAATGATTGTTCTTATGTACGTCTATCTTTATTTCATACTTCTTTATTTTATTGAATATTGTCGTCTTCCGTGCTGATATGCTAAGTATGCTGATAAGTGCTTCCCAGGCCTCGCATTCCAACATTATTTCCTCAGAGGAAGATGCTTGTTCTTTAACTACCACTCGATTTCTATTAATGTTCAATTTTAAGAGCCCGAAACCCGGAATTTGTAGTAATTAGAATATGTCTTTTTTAATTAGTGCAAACATTGACAAAACAGTTGTCAAAATATAGAAATGATATGAGGTGCTGCACACCTCCCAACTCTGAATACCACGCTGTTCTGTCAACTCACTTATGTGCAAGGGAGTGAAAATCCAAAAGGAATGAGTACTGTTGGATCTCAGTTAGACAGGCTGCTGTGTTATGCAAACACATGGTTCACAAAGCGGCCCAACAGTTTGTAAGGTCCCTTTACATCCATGAATAACAGCTCGCGAGCCTGGGACTCTGTTTCACCTGGAATTTGCTTTAAGTGGGATGACAGCTATTGCTTCAGGTGCTAGAAACCGGTGATGAATGTCAAATTATTATAATAGCCATGTTGGTTTTCTTGCCTGCACGAAAAGTAATATTTTAGAATCCCACTAGTTAAAGCTGTGTCCCAGAAAAGGAAAACGTTGAACGACCTCCATTCCCTTGGTAACAAGTTACAGAATACAAGTGACATCACATTCCTTATACGGAAAGGTCAAAAAAGACATGCAAGCCAAACAATCAGGTTGGCAGGATGCCATGGACGTGTCCGCAACATTATATACATTGTAACCTTTTCCCCCTGAGGGTTTTGGATTGATGTTAAATTAGCCGGGAGTTACTTCCTATGAGAAAACTCACCTCAAAACTATGAAGTACAGTTGCTTCACAATTTATATTTCTGTTTCAGAGTTAGGATTCATAAAACGCTTGTTCTGTTTAATAAAGCGCTCTTATTTAACATAACAACATACGGTGTCATTCAAAATAAAATAGTTTTTATCTGTTGGCAGTAACTATACTGCAGGCTCTAGCCTCCTTTCCTTTCCTGCGTATGACATATTTAAGGAAAAAGCAAATTCTCCTCTGGGCCCTGATGTTCAAACAATGCTCACAAAATACAGGTGGAAATTACGACCAGTATTTTTGTGCCCAGTGTTAAATAGTTTTTTTTTTGTTAACCGACCTATGTATTAATAGATCAGTTCACAAATCATGCATCTGGAGTGGGTCATAATCCGATTTACCACTTGCACATTAATGAGTTTTGTTTCAATTTGCAACTTAATCGGATTGGATGTCGTCATCGGGTTGTATGACAAAATGTGGTCTACAAAAATATTGTGATACAAAAAAATGGTGCCAAAAACCTCATCAACAAAAATATTTAGTTCACATACAAACTAAAAATAATTGAAAAAAGTATTGTGGAACTTAATATCATCAAAAAAGGTAAGTATAGTGAAATGTGTAGTGGTGGTCGCCACTAGGTCACAAGTAAATTATAGTTAGGCCCAAGGATCCATACTGCAAGTGCAATTTTTTATAAACCTACATGAACTGTAGGACTGAATTAAACACTGCTTTTAAATGAGACTTTGCATTCAAAGCTTGCTCAGAAGAACATGCACTTCATTGTAATTGCTGACAAGCACATTACATTCCTCTTTCTATCCTATACATACTGATAGTTGACCAATGTCATGGTCATATGTGTATACCTTTTCATTACTCAAATGTTCTATGGCAGCAACTGCATGAATAGAACAATGTTGAAAACATAGCCTTTTTATCTAGTTGATCTATGTAGAATGCTTACAATTTTAGAATCAATCCTAAAAACGTATTTCTTTATGAATAGGCATTTCAGCAAGGCATATGAGAATGGAAATGATTAAATACAAAATATATTGTACTAATCATGACTTGTTTCTATTTCATAGACCTTCCTAATGGTGGGAACAAAACCCTATGTTTCAGGATTGTATTACAGAATAGTTACATGTATTGTATATTCAGAATATTCTTGTTAGGAAATAGAATGTAAAAAACCTTATAAGTTCACTCAGAAAAAGTTACAGAGACATTATTGTTAGGCTCGCACTTTAAACGCACAAAACCATAAAAATGCAGTTGTTATACTTAGAGTTATTTCAGATAATTATAACTTGTGCCCTAAGGTAGCTATAACTCGCTTTCCTGCCATGCACAGTTTTCTTCTTAATGGTGTTACTGCAAATTTTGCACTGATATCAATGATGTTATCAAAGATGTCACGAGTGTTACAATATGTGGGGTAATAAGCATTGCATGGAGAGCTTAATTTCTATAGTTTTGAACATTTAAAATGGCCGCTAGTTAAAAGTCAATAAACAGAGCAAAATAACAAGTGAAGTGGATCTCCCCAGCGCAGCGAGATAGCACCTCATCAGGTATGCATGCTTCTAGAGGAGTGCCCATTAATGCCTTGCAAGGCACCATGATTTGGGTCTGAACGTCACTCGTTTTTAGGCATTGTTGACCCCAGGAAAGCGGTGTCACCTCAAGAAGCGTACTAAACACAGGGGGGAGCTGCAGGAAGAGTGCAACCTCCCTCTATAATGTTTTCTAATGTCCCCACCCTCAGTCTCTGGGGACCACAAAGGGATCACCCCTCAAGGGTCTAGACGTGTTAAATTTCCTTAAGCTGGATCTTTAGCTTGGTAGTTGAAGGGGGATACTTTCCCTTGTACAGTATGGGAAGTCCAGGGCTACAAGTTTGTGGCCTGCAATACGAGTCTGGCAGTCACAAGACCATCATGTTGGTGGCAGCGGTCGTATGACCATGGTGGTATACACTACTGAATACAGCCAAACGCTGGCAACGCTAGTGTGGTCAGCTCACCACGGATGGCAGTAGCCACCTTCAGGTCGGTGGGCACCATGTTCTCACCGGACACATTAGGAAGCTGCACACCGCCAAGATTTTCACCGCATTCGCACCACCACGGAAAACCTGGATGAAACCAACTATATGAAAGGAGACACTCATCTCCTGGAACACATACTTGTTTGGAGCCACCATGGTATCTGAAATGCGTGTCCTCCCACTGCTCCTGCTCTCCCAAAAACACCGGAACCGTAAATACACACACCTACATGACACTATACGTAAAATGTAAAGTAACCATGCACACACAACGTACACATCCGGGTTGGGTGGCGAGGGCGACACACGTTACTTCACACTGATATGCACATTTACGCATAGCCATATTCACATACACATACTAAACACACCATGGCCAATGCACACTTACAAAACACACCAACCCACAGACACACAGCACCAGCACAGTCAAACAAAACAATACACAACACCACAAGATCACTTAACTACATCACAACCACAGCTAAAATACACACCTCTACCTGGCACTACATACAATTTCAACAGAACAGACCTTTTTTAGGAAGAGGAAGGACACGAAGGAGAATGAGAAAAAAGAATAAACAGCATGTCCAATGGGAGGACCTGAATCAACGGGTAACCAGGAGTATGTCCAGGGAGTTCCTTCCAGGAACGAGCAGGGATTGAATCTAGTAATTAACTTATCAGACATGATCCCTACAGCTCCTCTTGGAGTTGTCTTAAAGAAAGGCTTGGGCTTTATTCCTACAAATAGATTGAGTACTTTCAAACTCAGACAGGTGTTTGCAGAATTCTTTAGAAAAATACGATTGAGTGTGTTTTTTGGTAACAAGGAGGGAACACCTTTTTTTGCAGGGTGATACCAACTTCCAACCTAAATCCACCTGAACACCAGCATTGGCAGTTCATACCACCAGAAAAAGGCTGGCGGTCGGGGACTCGTAATCCCTTGGGCAGCGTTGCTAGCAGCGCTGCCCAGGCACATTATCACCGTCGGGGCAAATCTGGTGGAATACCGCCGGACCCGGCGGTGTGACCGCGGCGCTTCCGCCGCAGTCGTAATAGGCCAGGAAGCACCGCCAGCCTGTTGGCGGTGCTTCCGTCACTTTAGCCCTGGCGGTCTCGTACTGCCAGGGTCAAAATGACCCCTAGAGTCTTTATATGCAAATATCCCCCAGGAAGAGACATTACGGGTAACTGAGGATATTCTTTATCAGCAAGAGTGGGATTACAATACAGCTAGATCCTTTATCCTTGACCTAGCATGCTTAGCTCTAATGAAGAATTTCTTTGAATATGACAGGAGATTTTACTGGCAGTCCCATGGTACATCAATGGGTAGTATCTTTGCGCCGAGCTTGGCCTGTTTATTTGTGGCGGACTTCAAATGTAAGTTCATTTTCAATAAGGAGCAACCATCGAAGAATTCCATCAGATCTTTGCGAGAGAATTTACCAGTTGTACGGTTCCTCCAGATTCAGATAAATTGTCTGGACTTGGCTGACTTTAAACAGGAATCCAGAGTTCTTGAACAGAAATTGATGGATCGAGATTATACTTTAACGATTGTGAAGAGGGCTAAGAAATGAGCTAGGGACTGCAATAGGAATGCACTTTTGGAGGAGAAGAAAAAGCCAGAAATTGACCGACCTATCTGTGTAACCACTTTAAAGTACAGCCTCTAATGAAATGAAACAGATCATTAATAGACCCTGAGAATCATCAATTCAGGGCGTCTTTTTTTTACAGAAACCAATGGTCTCCTTCAAGAAAAGTGCGAGCATATGTAATCATCTGATACATACAAGACCCCCCCATCCGGAGAAGGATGAAGAACCCAGGTTGGGGAATCTTCTACCAGTTAGGGGTCACACAGCTTGTGGCTCCTGCAGTGTTTTTTCTTTTACGAGGAACACTAAGGAGGTTGATGTGGGTTTGGCAATACCCTGGATACAGACTAAACACACAAATTGCAACTTTGAAAATGTAATTTTTTTTATCAAGTGTCCCTGTGACCTCACACTGGGATGACCACATTCAAGGTAAAAGCCCGTATTATGGAACATAGTAGTAACATCAAATATAAAAGAGCAGTAACAAATTACCCACTTCTTCGAAATGGGTCATGATGCGGGAGATTTTACTTGGACAGTATTGGATAAACCTACTATCCCCCCTGTACACGGTACATGCAAAAACGTTTCTATTCAGGTGTGAACAACAATGGATCTACTGGATCCACAGTCATGAACAGGGATTAACTGATAACATACCCTGGCACTAACTGAACTGTTAGCAACTGTCAGTGAGTTTAGACTTAGTGCTGTGCATTTACACAATTTCACATATGAATTGAGGGGTCCTAATATGAATCTAAGATGAGGTTGAGAGGATTGGGATATTGTATGGTTAGAAGGTAGTAGAAGTGGTAATTATCACCCTTTAATATTCTTATCCTCCGTTGGACCTGTCTCTGGGTATTTCATCATATTGGTTTGCACCTGGGGGTTGCATTCGTAGCCCCTATTACAAGTGGCATGATAAGTTCCTATTAACATACCCTCTTGTAATGGTATATGTGATACACTATGTAGTAAACCATAGAATTATTATTACCGGTTTTAAGTAAGAGTAACCACCATTTTGGATAGTTTAACAGGGACCCCAACGGTTTTTGACTGGGATGAATAGGGCAAACATTATGGAATATAGTATTGTGCAATATACATATGTATGAGTGCTAGAGGCATAGAATTGTATGTATGGAGAATCCTTTTCTGTAATTTAATACTACTGGCATTTAGTGAATCGCGCTAAACTGCGCAATAGAATAGTGGTCTATTATTGAATATAATCTATCCAGAGAGCCATTAACAGTGGGCCTTGGTTTTGCCTGTACACTTCCAAAATGGCGAGTGCTCACAGAGATCTTTTCTGTGTGTGTAAGCGGTATATAAATGAATAGTTTTTTTGCAGCACTGGAATGGGAGGGTTTGTGATAGATATCATTGCACAATACTTACATTAATCATGCCTGATTTGGACATGAATTGAGCATGAAGTACATGCATGTTGATGGGGCTTAGGGTATATGGGTAGAAATATGATAGCATGAGGGAGCATGAAGCACGGTGGGGATTAAGCAGATTCCATGCAAAAATTGTAAATGTGTGTCTTTGTATTCCCTCGTAGGCAATCCTGAGTGTGTGCACTAAAAGACAGGGGTACAATTTAATCCAAAGGCATATTTTGTCACACTTTGCATGCACTACAGGAAGGGTATGAAATTTGAATGAAAGGGGATGGATGGTCCTGACGAAGGCCGAGCGACCCTTAGGGACGATGGAGACGGCCAAAACATGTTGACCTTGGAATGGCTATAAGGGGTGTAGGGGTGATCATGCCCCGATTTCACCACCCATTGTTGACTTTCTTTTAATCCTATTGAGTGAACCTTGGAATAAAAGATTGAGTAGGGTATCATTTGAGATAGTTTTAACTATGCCTATGAGGTGTTTTGTGTGTGTTTGATCCCCATTGTTGGTTTACGTTATTTGTTTTCCCTCGCTTTTGCTTCATTCCTTACGTTGGCTAGCGTTGGAATGTGTTAGCATAGCCGTATGATGAAGCATGCCACTATTGGTGGGTGGGGGGTGCTGTACCGCTAACTGTTGGGGCTGTGATTGGGGTCTCAACTTTTATTCCTTGTTCTCTATGTGAGAGTAGTTCATTGATTGGGATGTTGGGCTAGGGTTTTTCCTCTCACCCCTCAGGTGTGTGTTGTTAGGACAAATATGTGTCCATGGAACCAACTGTTTGGCCCAGATATATTGGAAAAATAAATATGCAGATAAATAAATAACTATGTTCAATATAAAAGGCCATAGAGCAGTCCAAACAACAATGTGCACAATGCACATATGACACATGTGTGTGCCCCTAAATGACTTATGACTGCTAGATGACCTTCACAAGGTAGTGGCATCAGGGAAGGAGGCAGGCACTTTATGGATTTGGCAGGTAGAGGGTGTTTGGTCTTGGATTTGGGAGGGGGTCTTTGGGCTTGGGTTTGGGCTTGGGAGGGAGGGCTTGGGGCAAGATTTAGGGAAGGGCTGGTAACATTTGGAAGGGGTTGACCTTGGGCATGGGTACTAGCAGTGAGGCAAGGGAGGACCTACAGGTGGAAGGGCTGGACTAGGGGAAGGACGCAGACTGTTTGGAGGTATCACAGGGTGGGAGAGGAGTAGGGAAGAGAGGAGTAGGGAAGAGGGACAACTCTGAAAGGAGCACCTTTTCAGACACATGGGGATGGCCATGGCAACAGGGTTTGGGAGTGGAGGTAGAGGAAGTGGTTGTAGGCAGTGTCATGGTGGATGTCTTGGTTGCATGTTTATGCAATGTATGCTTGTGGGTGCTGGGTGTCTGTTGGGTGGGTGAGTGTGGCCGTTTATGTGTCTTAAGAGGAGGGGGGAGAAGGTGCTGGGAGATGCCATGGTGGAAGAGTGACTGTTAGGGTGGTGTCTGCAGGTATGGTCGATGTGCTGCACGTGGGTGTGTCGGTGGTTGTGGTGTCTGCAGATGAGGTGACAGGGTTGCTATTGTGCTAACTGTGTGTAGGATTGGAGTTGTGGCTGTATCAGTGAATGTTGGTGTGGTACCTGCAGGTGTGTCCGGTGTGGTGTCTGTGAAGGTGGGGATGGTGGTGGAGTCTGTGCAGGTAGTGGATGTTGGTGTGTCTTCAAATGGGTGTTGTTTGTGTGCATGCCAGTGCTGGGTCTTGTGGTGCTTGTGTCTGTCAGCAGTAGCCTTGGATGTTGAGGTGGGTGCATGCTTGTCTGTATGTGTGCTTTGGCTGGGATAGGGAAGAGGGGTCTGGGTTTGGGAAGAGGTAGGTGGAGGGGGGATGGAAGACAAAGGGTGACTGGCTGTCGTTAGTGTGGACGCCAGAACCTGAAAGGATCTCTGTATGACAGACAGGGCACCGTGAATGTCCTTCAGCAACGCATTACTCTGTTGGACTTGAGTTGCCAGTCCCTGGATGGCATTCATGATGGTCGACTGAATTACAGAGATCGACCTCAGGAGGGCAATAGCCTCCTCACTGAGGGCAGCAGGGCTGACTGGGACGGGGCAAAGGTGACTGTGGTGAAGGAGAAGCCCACCCTCTTGGGTGAGCGGGCATGAACACCTGGGTGGGGAGCTACAGGGAGGACGGTGGTAGTAAGGGGCATGGCGGACTTAGATGGTGTTGGGGTGGTCCCAGAATGGTCGCCACCACCAGTGAGTGTCCAATAGAGGAGGATTCTGAAGATGATGTTGAAGATCTGGTTTCCCCCATGGTAGTCTCCACCCCCTCTATGCCACTGGGTCCCTTACTGTCACTGGTAGCAGCACTCCGGGTCCCATGGCCTGGAGCATCCCCACTCACCTGTGCCCTGTCTCCTTCACCTGTCGATGCTGAGGCACACAAATAGTGAGAGAGGGAGGGAGGGAGGGAGAGAGAGAGAGGGAGAGAGAGGGTTAACATATTCATCACATACACCTATGTAAACATGCACATGTGTAGGTAAATATCTCCGAGCTAGGCTATCTCTGGTGGCAATACACATATCCTACATCATGTTACAACATGTCAGAACTAGCCACCCCTGTATGCCAAGCCTGATAACCACATCAAAATCAAAGTAAGTTAGCACGACTGGATTAACCACATGACCACCAGCAAAGCCATGTCTGCATGCACATCATGTCCAGGCTAAAGTACAAATGACTACCAGAATCCTGATCATGTCTCTCCATACTCCTATCACCTATTAGAATAGCAGATGACTGAACAAAAAAACATCAGGCCTGTACTGTAACTACACCTGCTCAGTCCATGTCCACTTGCAATGTCCCTTGATAGTGAAGACGACTCCACTCTCAGACCACACAGCACCTGCCTGTCTCATAACATGGCTGACCTAACACTCTATACAAAAATGCCAATATTGATCAAATAACCAATGTATCCACTACAAGTTGAACTCCCATACAGGTGACATCTGATGTGTAGAATACAAGTCTGGGGTACAGGCATGCGATTAGTCTGACCATATCACAGAGAAAGATCTGTGGACACCACACACATATATACCACAACTATTCATACATCTAAATGCATCTACAATGGCCTACATAGCACACCTGACACATCCATAGTCAATCACTGAGTGCAGTGTCACAACTAATGAACTTCAGGAAGTCACATACAGTATAACCATACAACATCAGAGGCCACATACCAATCCACCTGAAATGCAGTTACAGTAGTTTGACTTCACAAAATGATCAAACTGCTCTCTGGCTGTGCTGAGAAGTGCTCTCCAAGGGCTTGGATAGAGCTTGCCTCCTGTTCCCTGAAGTCTCAGGACCAAAAAGACTTCACTTCTGCAACTGGACTCCTTGTGCGGCGAAAATGTGATGCACAGCCTGCTAAAAATGGCACACAGCCTGCCCCGCGGTGAGAAATTCACAGCACACTGAACCAGAACGACACAGCCTGACTTTGCAAGGAGAAGATCGATGCAGCGCCTGCATAGAGACTGGAACTTTGATGCACAGCACACTGGATCAATGCCCCGCCGAACCGGGACAATGCAGCCCGACTTCCAGAGAGGAATCGATGCAGCACCTTTCCTGTGCGGGTGAAATTTCCACACAATGCCCACTAGATCAACGCAGCACTTGTGACTTTGCTACGCAAGCCCAGGATTTCATGCACCGTACCTGGGGCGCCAGAAAACCCTGCAACCCGAAGTCCGCATGCCGGAAAATGATGCAAAGACTTCCCCTGTTTGGAAAATAATGACGCAAGTCGGTGTGCGAAGGGGCGAAACTGACACACATCTCCCCATTTTCCATGCATTGCCTCCTATGCAGTCCATTGCGGAGATTTTGAACGCAAACTAGGTACTTTTTGCATGCAAGAGACCTTTATTGTTTTTAAGAGACATTTATTTGTTTTTCAAAGACTTAAGACACGTTGGCCCTCATTATGACATTGGTGGTAAGTCCCGCTTACTGCCATGCCGACTGTTGCCAACATACCGTGACCACGGCAGTATACCACTACCCATATTATGACCCACACATAGCAATCCGTCACTATACAGACACAAACACAAGTCCGCCCGCCCAAAGGTCAGTGATACAATGGCAGTATCAAAACCCACACCGGTACGTCAACAGAACTACGCCCACAGCATTACGACCCACAAATCAGTGCAGCAGACATTCAACCGCAGTAAACCATTGGCGGTACATACCTCTGCGCTCAAAATACACAGACAAACGCAAAACAACACCACATTGGACGATTCAAACCATACACACCTGACACACATATACTCACCACACCCACCCACCCACAACACTATAAAACACCCACCCACATTACCGACAACCCTTTACGACACAAATAAGTTAACAACTGAGAGAGACACACACCAAGAGCACCCACAGAACCAGAGCCACAGAGCACCATCACCCATACACCATCCACGCACCTCACAGCACACACCCCAACCACATCACCCCACATGTCCTCACATAAACCACACACATTACACCCATGGCACCACAAAGACACCCCAGGTTCTTAGAGGAGGAGCTAAGGGTCATGGTGGAGGAAATCATCAGGGTAGAGCCACAGCTATTTGGAGCACAGGTGCAGCAGACATCCATTGCAAGGTAGATGGAGCTATGATGGAGAATTGTGGACAGGGTCAATGCAGTGGGACAGCACCCCAGAACAAGGGATGACATCAGGAAGAGGTGGAACGACCTACGGTGGAAGGTGCGTTCTGTAGTTGCCAGACACCAGATAGCTGTACAGAGGACTTGCGGTGGACCCCCACCTCCTCCCCCACAACTAACAACATGGGAGGAGCAAGTCTTGGCAATACTGCATCCTGAGGTCCTGGCAGAAGTAGCAGGGGGACTGGACTCTGGTAAGTCAACTCTTTACTACTTTCACCCCCCCCCCACCTGCATGCCATCACATACTACCACCCTTACCCTCACCCTCATCACCTCACCACCTCACATACACCCACCATCACAACCCACCCATCCCAGCACCCAGCACTGCTTCAACGACCAATACATGGACATCACTCACAGCCCTGCATGGACACCCATCACCACAACATGCAAACTAGAGAGAGGCACCTAGCCCACAAAATAACTACTCACACAAGGCAAACCTGACAGGGCACTCACAACCATACAGGGCAACACACCCATGCACAAGATGTCACACGCAGAAACTATAACATTGCATTTACATCCCCACAGGTCCCACACCCAGCGTCACCGGTGAGGAGGTGCCAGCAACAACCAGCCCCCCCCCCTCCAAGAGGTCCACAGTGATGACAGCAGCTCTGCTCACCTAGATCAGGATGACCAACCTGGCCTATCAGGGACCTCCAGACAGTCGGTTACCCAGGCACAGTCCCATATCACCACAGAGCTTCCCCCCTCAGGAAACACCAGCACAGCACCCACCCAGCGGACCCATACCCCTGTCCTCAGGACACATCAATCAGCAGTATGTCCACCACTGCAGGGACCCCAGGCCCAGGCAAACCCACAAACACAGGACGATCAGAGACCTGGGGTCAGTGGCATTGGGCACATGGTTCAGGGGACAGAGGCACAGGACAACAGTGAAGCTGGGATAACTGTTGTGCAACAGGGGAAGGACAGGCCCAGGGAACCGACTCTCCACCAGGCCCTCACCAACATCCTGGGAACATACCACCATTCCCAGGAGACGATGGGCCAGATACTGGCCAAGTTGCAGGAGACCCCGTGGCTGCAGGAGGGACAGTACCTGGGGATCAGGGAGGACCTGAGGGATATCCATACCACCCTGGTCACCATTGCAGGGGTGCTGGCAGACATGGCCAACACCATGAGGGAGGCAGTGGCACACCAACGGGCCCCTGACACTAGCCACACCGATGAACAGCCCTCCACCTCCGCTGCCGCTAGTGGACAGGAGGCCCCGCCACAAGAACAACAGGACATCAGCATCCCTCCCCCTGCAGAAGGAGAACCACCACGCAAACGGTCCCTGTGATCCAGGGAGAAGCCAGAGAACATTGCCAAGACCCCCACAAGGAAATAAGACTCTCCTGATTGTTACCCTTGTGTCCCACTCTGTCACCCTGTCCACCTTGAACTGCCATTGCTTCCCTTCCTATGTCCCCTTAGACAATGCACCTGGGATACAAACAGACTGGACTCTATCCTGGACTCCCCTCCACCATCACCCAAGCCCATTGCACATCCCCATTAAATGTTCAGCCTTTAAATAAACACCCTTTTAAAAAATACAAGTATGTAGTATGTCAAATAATTTAAGTATATATTTCTTTACCAATCTATAGACATTGCAAGTAGACTATACAGTAATGTATACATAGGTATGACATGTATTGTGCTGCAGTCAATACACCAGGAGCCAGAGTAGGGCACAAATCTCTGTAAATATACATGTCAAACGGTATAGTAAGTGCCATAGTAGTGAGAACAGCAGCATTCCAGAGAAAATGTACTACACAAAACTGCAATGGAAGGTAAAGTTAAAGTGTCTTACCCATGTGTCACTGGAAGTACTGTCTAATGATAGATGTTCTGTTGTTCACATCCTCATCCTCTGACTCCTCTTCGTCACTGTCCACAGGCTCCAACGCTGCCACACGCCCATCTCCAGCCTCATCCTCCTGCAGAAAAGGCACCTGGCGTCTCAAGGTAAGGTTGTACAACATGCAACACACCACGATGATCGGGCACACCTTCTTGGGTGAGTAGCACAGGGAAGATGGAGGCACTAAAACCTGGCCTTCAGGAAGCCGAAGGTTTGCTCTATAATTCATCTTGTTTGATCATGTGCCTCATTGTAACGTTCCTCTGCCCCTGTCCTGGCATTCCTCACTGGGGTCAGTAGCCATGGGAGGTTGGGGTAACCAGAATCACCTGCAAATATCGAGGGATACCTGTTAGCCAGACACTCACCTTTAGGGCCAACCACACACCCATATACCAACATACACTAAGTGGGGACCATGGGCTCACCTATCAGCCACACACTGTGACTCTGGAGTTGAGCCATCACATATGGGATGCTGCTATTCCTCAGGATATAGGCATCATGCACAGACCCAGGATACTTTGCATTCACATGGGAGATGTACTGGTCCGCCAGGCACACTATCTGAACATTCATCGAGTGAAAGCTCTTTCGATTTTTGAACACCTATTCATTTCTCCTGAGGGGGACAAAGGCAATATGTGTACCATCAATTGTCCCAACAATGTTGGGGTTGTCCCATTGCAAAGAAGTCAGCTTTCATTGTGGCCAGATCCTCCACCTGGGAGAATACGATGTAGCTGCGCATGTGTTTCATCAGGGCAGACAACACTCTATTGAGAACATTAGCTGGGGCATTCCTGCTGCCATGGCCACTGTCACTAGGAAGGAACCACTTGCCAAGAAATGGAGCACAGATAGGACTTGCACAAGATGGGGGATCCCAGTGGGCTGACGGATAGTTGAGATCAGGTCTGGCTCCAATTGGCACACAGGTCTTGGATTGTGGCCCTATCAAGTCTGTAGGTGAGGATAATGTGCCTGTCCTCCATTGTTGCCAAGTCCACCAGGGGCCTGTACACGGGGGAACGTCTACATCTCCGAATCATCCTCAGCGGTGGTTAACTAGGGGGCAAAACGATGAGCATCTTGTCAGTTTTCAACATTTCCTCAAAGTACAATGCATTGCCTGTTGTGACAGAAACAGTATGTGATGTGTAGTTCCAAAATGTGGTTATGTCTGCTGTGACGCAGTTAGATGCCATGGCCTGCCCCGCCCTGAAATGGCAGACGCCTGTCCTCTGTGGAGGGACAGGTGGAAATGAGGTAATGCCCCTGACGTTGTGCGGCATTGCGAAGGCGGTCGAGGACCACCGTGCAACTCATTATTGGTTATCATTGAGCCCTATGAGATGCAGTAGCCAATGGTGATGTATGCCGGCGGTGACGGGATGCACAGCAACGGATGTGAATGCCATTTTTGATCTGTTCACTCACTTGCTACCTCACCTTCAACCGAGGACCTACACTGCAAGTGCTGCTGTGACCTGTGTCTGGAACCAACCATGGCTGGAGTCACTGTGGAAAGGCCCTTGCCGTCACCGCTGCAGAGTTGGAGAGATTGGTGGAAGGGGGTCCTACCCCAGTAACAATTGCTTTATGGGCCTCCAGACCAACAGGTGAGTACACTGTGAGCACGATGCGTGGGGCATGAATGCATGGAGTGCTGTGTGTGAGGGCCTCATGTAAGGGGTAGTGGTTGAGGGGTTCTGGGCAGCATGCTGCATGTATGGTGGGCAATGTATGTGCATAAGGGGGTGAAGGGACATGATGGGCTATGAGTATAACAGGCCAGACATTATGACTGATCCCTTTTTCTATATTCATTTTTCAGCAGGTCAGCACCCATCAGAAAAAGGGTATATGGCGTGCCATCACCAAGGACGTGCAGACCCTGAGGGTCTATGGCAGGCAGAGCACCCACTGTCCCAAACGGTGGATGGACCTGAGACGCTGGGCAAGGAAGTCGGCAGAGGCCCAGCTGGGGATGGCCTCCCAATGAGAAAGGGGTGCCCGTTGAACCCTGACTCCCCTGATGTTCCGCATACTGGTGGTGGCCTATCTGGAACTGGATGGATGCTTGAGGTCATCACAGCAGCCACAAGTTGGTGAGTACAGTTTCCAATTCTGCAAATTGCACATGCTGGGGTGGTCTCTGAGTGGGGGATGTGCACCTGTGGATGCCCCTAGACCAGACCGGACATTGCAGGATAGGTTCCATGTTGGGCAGGGGCTGATGCACTCCACCCCCAAACATGTTAGTGGGCAGGGATCTATGGGTCTCAGGTATGCTGCTATTGGTATTAGGTATTACTGTCCATGGTCTGGTGTAGGAAGCTGGCCTGACTTATAGTGGGTACCTAGTGGTACTTACACCGTGTGCCAAGTCCAGTTATCCCTTATTAGTAGATTAGACTTTTTCTAGCAGCTTAGGCTGATAGAGGTAGCTATAACAGAGCAGCTTAGGCTGAACTAGGAGACATGCAAAGCTCCTCCTATACCACTTATATCACTTAGCACTATATCATAAGAAAACACACACTCAGAGTTACTAAAAATAAAGGTACTTTATTTTAGTGACAATATGCCAAAAGTATCTCAGAGGATATACTCCCTTAGGAGGTAAGTAATATACACAAAATATACACACACGCCAAAATCAGGTAGGTAAACATTTAGAAAAGTAGTGCAAACACCGTAGGACACAATAGAATGCAATAGGAGACAATAGGCCTCTGGGCAACACAAACCATATACTCCAGAAGTGGAATGCGGACCACAAATGAACCCCAGGCCTAGTGTAGTGTGTAGACAGTCGCTGGGAGTGTATGAAAACACTAAGGGTGTCCAAGATACCCCACCCCAAGACCCTGAAAAGCAGGAGTAAAGTTACCCTACTACCCCAGAAAGACAGTAAAGTCGAGATGGGGGATTCTGCAAGGACAACAACTGACTGCGATGCACTGAAGACCAATTCCTGGACCTGAGGACCTGTAAAGGGAGGGGACCAAGTCCAAGAGTCATGCAAGTGTCTCGGGGGGCAGGAGCCCACTAAACCCCAGATGAAGGTGCAAAAGGGCTGCCTCTGGGTGGAAGAAGGAAAAGATTCTGCAACACGGAAGGTGCCAGGAACTTCTCCTTTGGTCAGAAGATGTCCCACGGCGTGCTGGAGGATGCAGAGTTTTTACCACGCAGAAAGACTGCAAATAAGCTTTGCTAGCTGCAAGAGTTGCAGTTGAAGGTTTTGGGTGCTGCTAGGGCCCAGGAAGGACCAGGAGGTCACCCTTTGACACTTTGAGGGGTGCTCAGCAACAGGGAAAGCCCATGCAGAAGCAGGCAGCACCTGCAGAAGCACCTGAACAGGTGTTCAGAAGATCTGAGCATGACGGTCCACTCAGCACAACAAAAGGAAGTCCCACGAAGTCGGAGTCCAACTCAGTGAGTGCTGGGGACTTGGGCTAGGCTGTGCACAAAGGAAGTCTTGCAAAAGTGCACAGAAGTCCAAGCAGCTGCAGTTCATGCAGTACACAGGATTACTGTCTGGTGTGGGGAGGCAAGGACTTACCTCCACCAAATTTGGACAAAAGGGCCACTGGACTGTCGGGGACACTTGGATCCAGCTCCTGTGTTCCAGGAACTACGCTTCTCAAGATGAGAGGGGACCTAGAGGACGGTGATGCAGAGGTTTGTTGCCTGCGTTGGCAGGGGGAAGATTCCGTCGACCCACTGGAGATTTCTTCTTGGCTCCCAGTTCAGGGTGAAGACAGACAGCCCTCAGAGCATGCACCACCAGGAAACAGTTGAGAAAGCCGGCAGGATGAGGCACTATAATGTTGCTGGTAGTCTTCTTGCTAATTTGTTGTGGTTTTGCAGGCGTCCTGAAGCAGTCAGCGGTCGATCTTTGGCAGAAATCAAAGAGGGAAGTGCAGAGGAACTCTGGTGAGCTCTTGCATTCGTTATCTGGTGAGATACCCACAGGAGAGACCCTAAATAGCCCTCAGAGGAGGATTGGCTACAGAGAAAGGTAAGCTCCTATTAGGAGGGGTCTCTGACGTCACCTGCTGGCACTGGCCATTCAGAGGTGTCCATTGTGCCCTCACACCTCTGCATCCAAGATGGCAGAGGTCTGGGATACACTGGAGGAGCTCTGGGCACCTCCCCTGGGAGGTGCTGGTCTGGGGAGCGGTCACTCCCCTTTCCTTTGTCCAGTTTTGCGCCAGAGCAAGGCTCAGGGGATCCCTGAACTGGGGTAGACTGGCTTATGCAAGGAGGGCACCGTCTGTGCCCTTCAAAGCATTTCCAAAGGCTAGGAGAGGCTACTCCTCCCAGGCCCTTCACACCTATTTTCAAAGGGAGAGGGTGTAACACCCTCTCTCAGAGGAAATCCTTTGTTCTGCCTTCCAGAGACTGGGCTGCCCAGGCCCCAGGGGGGGCAGAAACCTGTCTGAGGGTTGGGAGCAGCGGTAGCTGCAGAGAAAACCCTGGAAAGTTAGTTTGGCAGTACCCGGGCTCTATGCTGGAGACCCGGGGATGCATGGAATTGTCACCCCAATACCAGAATGCTATTGGGGAGACAATTCCATGATCCTAGACATGTTACATGGCCATGTTCGGAGTTACCATGGTGAAGCTACATATAGATATTGACCTATATGTAGTGCACATGTGTAATGGTGTCCCCGCACTCACAAAGTCCAGGGAAATTGCCCTGAACAATGTGGGGACACCTTGGCTAGTGCCAGGGTGCCCTCACACTAAGTAACTTTGCACCTAACCTTCACTAAGTGAGGGTTAGACATATAGGTGACTTATAAGTTACTTAAGTGAAGTGTAAAATGGCTGTGAAATAACGTGGACGTTGTTTCACTCAGGCTGCAGTGGCTGTCCTGTGTAAGAATTGTCTGAACTCCCTATGGGTGGCAAAAGAAATGCTGCAGCCCATAGGGATCTCCTGGAACCCCAATACCCTGGGTACCTAGGTACCATATACTAGGGAGTTATAAGGGAGTTCCAGTGTGCCAATAAGAATTGGTAAAATTAGTCACTAGCCTGCAGTGACAATTTTAAAAGCAGAGAGAGCATACACACAGAGGTTCTGATTAGCTGTTCTGATACAGTTAGGCACCACACAGGGAACACATATAGGCCACAAACTTATGAGCACTGGGGTCCTGACTAGAAGGATCCCAGTAACACATATCAAACACACTGACAACACAGGGATTTCACTATGAGAACTGGGCCCTGGCTAGCAGGATCCCAGTGAGGCAGTAAAAACACCCTGACATATACTCACAAACAGGCCAGAAGAGGGGGTAACAAGGCTAGAAAGAGGCTACTTTCCTACACCTCGTGACTAGCATTGTGACTGTTAGTGCATTGCCTAGTGCATAGGGCTGTCCCCTGTGTGTTGTGTATGCCAACGGTGGTGTTGTTGCTGGCATTGACCAAGTGTATCCTCTATCTATTCCCCCCTTTTTGTTTTGTCACCCAGTCCTTATGTGCATTAGTTTAATCTGGCGGAGGAACAGAGGCACCGGCGACGGAGGGAGCTTCATCCCACATGGCCCTGCAGGCCGAATCCACCGACCGTGAGGGCACCAGTGGGACAGAGGGCGAGGGGAACACCATGGCGGAGTTTGGAGGGAACAGTTCAGACAGTGATACCTCCTCTGATGGAAGCTCCCTGATGGTGGCAGACACATTTGTGCCCACCCCAACTACAGGCACAGCCGCCACCCCCATACCAGCACCACCCTCCCAGCAGCCCCTCAGCGTGTTTTCCTTGCCTGTTCAACCAGGAAGGTGGGTATCTCCTTCTCTCCAGGCACCTCAGGCCCTGCCCCAGTCAGCCCTTCTGCCCTGAGTGAGGAGACGATTCACCTCCTGTGATCCATCTCTGTTGAGCAGTCAACCATAGTGAATGGCATCCAGGGCCTGGCAGGGCATTTGCAACATACAAATGCAATCCTGGAGGGCAGTCACTCTGGAGTGATGAACCAAGAGAGATCATTCTAGGCTTGGGCCTCCTCCCTGATGGCAGCTATTGTCCCTGTCTCTAGCCTCCCCCCCCTCAAACTCTCTTGACGCAGTCCCATTCCCCTTAACCCCAACCAATCCCAAGCACACAATCAGACCAGCATGCACCCAAGACAACACAGGAGTGTCTGAGGCAAACACAAGCACCACACATCATCACACAGTCACTCACACAAACACCATCCAGAAGCAGACATACCAACATCCACTGCCTCCGCTGTGTCCCCCTCCTCCTCCTCGTCCACCTCCCTTCCAGTAGCATCTACACTCACATCTGCATGCACTACAACCTCATCCACTACCTCCATCACCAGCACACCTATCAGTCTGAGGCTGCAGGGGAATGGTTGGAGCCTCCACCCACCACTGGCAGTACCGCCACCAGCACCCCCACCAGCAGCACTACCAGCAGCAGCAGCCCCAGTGGGTAGCCGTCCGAGGCTGCAGGGGAAGGGCTGGTGCCTCCCCCCACCATTGGCATCACTGCCACCCGCACTGCCACCAGCACCACTGCCAGCAGCAGCAGCCCCAGTGGGCAGCCATCCGAGCCTGCAAGGGAAGGGCTGGAGCCTCCCCCCATCACTGGCAGCACCGCCACCAGCACTGGCACTGCCACCACTGTGCAGCCGTCACTGCTGGTGGATGGACTGTAGTCCTGCCTCCATGGAGTGTCATGCATCCTGCCCACTGCAAGAGACTGTGACCTTGCATTACCCATGTGCTGCATCACAGGGCACAAGACCCCCTCCAGAACCAGCGGAAGAAGGCATCCACTCACTGCATCCTTGCCAGGATGAAGCACATTGGGCACAAGGCCCCCTCCAGAACCAGTGGAAGAAGGCATCTACCCACCTCCTCCTTGCCAGGATGTAGCACAGTGGGCACAAAGCCACCCACTAGAGAGACTGTAGCTTTGCACTCCCCAGGACCAAGCAGTGGGCAAACCACCAACTAGGGAGACTGTGGCCTTTCACTCCCCAGGACCAAGCAGTGGGCAGACTACCCACTAGAGAGACTGTGGCTTTGCACTCCCCAGGACCAAGCAGTGGTCAAACCACCCACTTGAGAGACTGTGGCCTTGCACTCCCCAGAACATCACAGAGGGCATGTAGTTCCCTCCAGGAGCAGTGGTGTTGTACCCTCATCCGGCTGAGGTGCCCCCCCTTCCCTATCCCCCTGAGGTGCCTCTGTATTTTTGACCTGATGCCCAAACAGTTTTCTCTCCGTATTGAGACAGGAGTCAAGTGGGGCCTTGGCCTATGCGATATGGCCGTGTGGCCCACAGACATTATGGACTGGGCAGTGTCCCTACATTTGTATATCTGTAAATACTGTTTTGTTTGTGAGGACGTATTTATAGTATTTTGTCTTATTACACTCACTTTCTTCACCCCGTGTGCTAGGCGGCAGTACTCACCGTGGTCGTAGTCACCAGTGTTTGTATTCCTGATGTAGGAGGAGGTAGACCAGCATGGGGGACACCTGCAGTTCAGGCTCCATGGCATCGTGGTTGTTCCCTGAGTGTCCAGAGGTGAGTTTTTCCCTTCTGTGTACTGTTTCTGTCATACTTCTGATGTCGTTGGTACTGCCCCAGAAGAGGTGGCGGATAGGCCAGTTGTTATACTTTGGGCCGTACGTTGTCTTCCACCTGGCTGTTGGTGGTTACCGCTGCGGTGCTTGTTGCTACCACCGTGGCGGTCGGTGTGTTAAAGTGGCTGTCTGTGTTACCAGTTTCCGCCTTGGTCAAAATTCAATTTTTTTGACTGTTATCCTGTTGCCGGTATTACCACCACTTTATCACTGACTGCCACAGTTGTAATGAGGGCCTTTATATCACTTTTACAGTGATATCTCAACATCTTATTGCATTTTAATCGTTTTGACCTGCATCTTATCAGAAAATATTGTATATTTCTTTAAACACTGTGGTGTATTTTTGTGGTGCTATGTGCTGTTATTGTATGAATTATTGCACACGTACTTTACACATTGCCTTACAAGTTAAGGCTGACTGCTCAGTGCTAAGCTACTAGAGGGTGGGCACAGGATAATTTGGATTGTGTGTGACTTACCCTGACTAGAGTGTGGGCCCTTGCTTTAACAGGGGGTAACCTGACTGCCAACCAAAGACCCCATTTCTAACAGTATGCCAAGTGATTGTTGCCTGTTGCATGCACCAAATTCTAGCCCTGAGATGTCAGATAACATTGCTAGCTGACGAGGATGAGGCAGCTGGACCAGTGGCTGGAAATGCTGAAATGAGAAGTGATGAGGAGCCAGAGGACGAAGGTGTAGCTGACTCTAGGACTGAGATCATCAATCAGTACTTCAAGTGATATACAGACATGCTGGATGGGGTTTTTCAAGTCTTGTATGCACACAATCATTGGTGACAATAGTCCTTCTGACGTGATTCCTCAGTGGGGGTGGAATGTGGTCCTATCCCTATGTGTGAGTTGTGGAAGCTGACTAACAGAATGTAAGGTGCACAGTAAAAGTGGTTCAGCTCTGAAGTCCGCAGCTAGAACTTTAACCAAGGCCTCCTGCTCGATGTAGCCAAGCAGGGCTCCATCGCTTTTAGTTCCCATGAGCTAAAAACAATGAATCTTTAAAAATTCATATTGCTGGTTCCCTTGATTGGATTTGTGTAATTTAATGTAATTTTAAAGATAAAGATATAACCTATTTTTATAAATTGTTGTTGGATTTTTATTGTGTTTTGTGTTTTACTTATATACTGAGTTGTGATTTTTTAATTCTTTACACACCTATCTCCTAAGTTAAGCCTAACTGCTTGTTGCCAAGCTACCAAGCGTTGAGCTGGGGTTAATTTATTGAGACCCAGACTAGCCCTGGGTGGGGGGGGTAGTGGCCTATTGCTAAGTGTAGGTTCTTACCTTCCCTTACCAATAATCCACTTTCCAACATTCTGTTTAAAAGAAAACAATTCCATGTTTAGAAATATCTACGGCTGTATGACTGGAATAAGGGATTGCTATGCACACCTGGTTTTCACCCTGTTTCACAAACCTTTTCAAGGGCTTGGGGAAGGAGAAAGTAGTCTAGACAGAGGAGAATTATTACTTTACCTCTCATATACCTCTAAGGATAAGCCATGTCAATGGCCTTTTCTGATATGGGATGTGCCAGACAAAATGGCAAGCCATTTCTTAATGCCTTGTGAAAAATGGTTTAATCTCAGCTTTCCCTATAAAATGAGTAGGGTGGGTCTACAGTATCTTGATATATTGTTGGTTGTGAAGGCTAAGTAACTCATAACAACACTGTACAGAAAGGAGAAACTAAGGACCAATGTTTTACATACTGAAAGCCAATGGCTGACCAATTTAGAATGGAGCATCCTCTATTTGGAATTGCTGAGAGGTCAGATCTATGCAATTACAACAACATCTATATAAGGGAAGAAAGCAACATCAACCGATTTTGGGAAAGAGGTACCCAAAAGCAAGTAGTGCAGAAGGTAAAACAAAGAAAAACAAGGAGGATATCTTATTCAGTATCAAATAGAACGTGACCAAGATCATCTCCAACCTAGATTAATAACTGAATAAAATAATCACTCTGACAGATTAAGACCCACTCTAAACCAATATTTGGAAATTTCCAAAGCAGATACCAATATGAGACAAATGGTAGATACACATGTGAGACACATGTGGCTATAACCTTTAGGAAGGCTGGAGCTTTAAATGATTTGCTGGTATATAGCCACCTTCATACCTCTCTCAGTAATAACTAGTTAGAGACATACTAAGGCTTCTTCAAATGCAGGACATTAAAACAAATAGACAAAGGAGGAATTGCACCACTTATGTTCTACCTACAGGTAAAAGGGGAAAACTAAATTGATTCCAATGCAGATAACCATTTGCTTCGGAATACTTCATATATATATTCAAATGTTCATGTTGACTCCAATATGTTGGCAGCACTACATTTCAAGGACACAAGCTCATATTGGAACACTTGCTTGCCAAAAGGAACTGTGATGCCACCTATCAAGTGGCAAGACCTTTCTCAGAGCAGCATGAGAGTAAATCAGATTTACTTGTGTTTTTTTCACATTGAAAAAGTTAAGAATATGGCCTGAGGCAATGACAAAGAAAAGAAACTTTGAATTATCGAACCCTACCTCATATTGGACTTAAACATGAAACAACCAAATGGACTAAGTATAGATGACAAACTAGCTGTACATACGTGTTGAGAATTTGGAAATATGGACTATAATTAATTTGGCAGAACTCTCAGACAATGAATCATTTTCAGGATGAAGATTGAGCTGTTTGCATCACTCAAGGGTAATTAATAATAATTTGATTGTCTTGATTATTTATGTGATCTCATGAAATGACAACACTCTGTCTCAACCCCTTACAATAATCTGATCTTTGACATCCTCTTTTCATTATATAACATTCATCTCAGAGTATTTCTACCCTGTTTCCTTGTCTTTTTTCATTGTTATTTTCTTCGGACTTGACTGAACCCGAGTACTATGATGGCTGCCAACTCTTCCTGGTTGAAGTGTTGGTAGCCAATCAGATCTCATATTTGGGGCTCTCAGCCCCTCCACACCCATAAATAGCACATTTCAAAAAGGGCTCTGCCTGGACCAAGAATACGTTTTCTGCCAAATTTGGTGTACGTTTTTACAGATGTTCTACTTGCAGTCATGTCTAAAATCCCTCTGTGAAAGTGTATGGGGAAACCGTGTTTTGGGACCCCCATTGTTCTCATCCCAAGCTTGATGAATCATCCTGAAACTTTCTACACAGCAGCAGCATTGAATTTTGTACTAGTTTGAATTTTTTAAAAAATATTTGTCAAACAGCACCAAAGTTATTGGCAAAACGAAAAATGCATTGTCTATGGAAAATAAACAAAGCTTACAGGTTCTGAATTTACACGCATAAAACAATAGTTAGAGTTATTTCAAATAACTATAACATGCGCCCTAAGGTAACTATACCTTGCACACCCGCAATGCACAGTTTTCTCATCAATAATTTTATTGCAAATGTTGCAGTGATAATATCAATGATGCCATAGATGATGTTATAAGTGATGTAATATTTGGGGTAATTAGCAGTGCCTGGCAAGAGTGCGAGTTCTAGTTACCTTAGGGCACAAGTTATAATTACTTGAAATAATTCTAACTATAACAGCTGAATTTCAAAGATTCAGTGCATGTAAAAACCAAACCTGACTATAACGTCTATGTCACGGCCAGTTGAAGATTCTGGAAAAAATGTGTCACCATTTTTCATTGCACCTCACACTTTGAACCCCCCCCCCCTAGTAAAAGGGAACTGAGAGGAACACACGGAAAGCTATTCATTGAATAATATATAAAAATATATATACCTACTGGATGGAATTATACCAAACTTGGCAGAAAGATATCTCTTGGTCTACAAAGAGGCCTTTTTGTAATTTGGTGGAAATCTGTGCAGTAGGTTTTGAGATATTAGAAAAAATACATATTTGTATATATAAGGACCCGAAAGTTCCGCAAACCCTCCCGATCTCGTGCTGAGTCCGAACATGGCTGCCGTACACTTCAACAAAGAAGTGTTGGCAGCCATGTTCGGACTGGTCTGATTCTGAGTCCCAGAAAAAACTATAAAATAACAAAAAGGGACCCTGAGCGATGGTACAGGGTCCCAGAAGACCCCCACAGACCTAATACGCTTTTAAATTTTAGCTGCGATTCAAGACAGATGCATTGATGCAGTAAAAATTAAAACAAAAAAACAAATGTGGGCTCCTTGCGCTTGTTTAACTCTAGCTCCTGGGTGGGCCAAGTGGGCCTCCCTGCAGCCCTGGGGATCACCACCTCCAGAGGGCTTTTACTAAATATAACCGGGCCTGGCCACCCCTCAGCCCTGGGGATTGAGGGAGTCCCTTCTTGGAGCAGTAGAAGTTAGGCAAAGTCCTTTTCTTGGTGAAGCCCAAAGAGGACAGCGGGTGCAGTCCTTCTCAGTGCAAAGTCCAGGTGCCGGATAAGGGTCTAACAGGGCAGTCCTTCTTCTTCTTGTCTTGTTCCAGTAGGGATCTGAAGTGGGGTGCAGTGCTGCCATATTTCTCGTTGTTCCTGGGGTGGCAAGCAAGGGGGTGCTCCTGTCCAATCACTTGCAGGCCTCTTGAGTGACCACTTCCTGGGATCTGTGGCAGAAATCAATCCCAGGGAGCAACATTCCTCTAAAATCCAAGATGGCAATAATTCAATCTGGTGTGGCTAGGTTTCCTCTTAATCTGATAAGGGGGCCCCTGGTTGTCTGGGGTGTATTGCCGAAAATTGGGGAGGTCCAGTTGCTGTCCCAAATGTCCTTTCCTCCCTTGAAGTCCAGTTTGGCTGCTTTCCCATCATCCTGTTCTACCATCTGCTGAGGCAGATCTCCTCCTACCAGATGCTTCTCTTGTTTCAGCCAAGGCCATTTCACACCTCATCAAAGCAGCGTGGCTCGGTCTGCCAGAGCCTGACCAATCTGTGAAGGGCATTATATTGCTGCAGTTGGTAACTTTTCTAAAACTCTTTCTCTGTTCAAGTAATATCAAATTCAACAATGGCAAGTTGTTGGATTTATTATATCTTTTAATTGGATACTAAACTTGCTACATTTAGCTGCATCCTATGGGAAATAAGACTTTATTATTTTAAAATGAAGACCCTCATTACAACCCTGGCGGTTGGTGTTAAAGTGGCGATAATACCTACCACCAAATTATGACCATGGCGAAAAGATCTCTGATAGACAGCCAATATACAACACCGACCACCAGGGCAGAAACAACAGCCACCACGGTGGTAGCCGCCTACAGCCAGGCGGAAGTCAATATTCCACCCACCATATTAAGACACTGCAATTCGCCACCTTTTCCAGGGTGGTACCAACATCATCAAAAACCTGGTGGAAAATGTGCTGAGAAGGGAAAGGACTCACCATTGGAGACTAAGGGAACAATCACGCCGTCATGAGCCGGAATTGAATGTCTTCCCCATGATCTTCTACGTGCTGCTCCACCACGAACGATTATATGACGGAACACCGAATTAAATACAACTACTAACCTTAACAACGAGGTCGGAACACCGACCTCGTCCTTACTACTAATGATTTTACCACGAATGCCTTAACAACGATATTTCGTTGTAAAGGCATTCCTGATAAAATCATTAGCAATAGGCACCATTCACCCTACATCCCTCACCCCACCCCCCCAACCCCACCCCAAAACCTAAAACCCCCTGACCCCCCACCCACTCCCCAAAACCAAAAACGCCCCACCCCCCCAACCCCACCCCAAAACCTAAAATCCCCTGACCCCCCACCCACTCCCCAAAACCAAAAACGCCCCACCCCCCCAACCCCACCCCAAAACCTAAAACCCCCTGACCCCCCACCCACTCCCCAAAACCAAAAACGCCCCACCCCCCAACCCCACCCCAAAACCTAAAACCCCCTGACCCCCCACCCACTCCCCAAAACCAAAAACGCCCCACCCCCCCAACCCCACCCTAAAACCTAAAACCCCCTGAACCCCCACCCACTCCCCAAAACCAAAAACGCCCCACCCCCCCAACCCCACCCCAAAACCTAAAACCCCCTGACCCCCCACCCACTCCCCAAAACCAAAAACGCCCCACCCCCCCAACCCCACCCTAAAACCTAAAACCCCCTGACCCCCACCCACTCCCCAAAACCAAAAACACCCCACCCCCCAACCCCACCCCAAAACCTAAAACCCCCTGACCCCCCACCCACTCCCCAAAACCAAAAACGCCCCACCCCCCCAACCCCACCCTAAAACCTAAAACCCCCTGACCCCCACCCACTCCCCAAAACCAAAAACACCCCACCCCCCCAACCCCACCCCAAAACCTAAAACCCCCTGACCCCCCAACCCCACCCCAAAACCTAAACCCACCACTTACCTTCGCCAACTCCCTTCTTTGTACCTTAACCACGCATGTTCGTTGTTCAGAACATACGTAGTTAAGGCACAAAAATACAAAGTCGTGGTTAAAAAAAGCATTGTTACGCTTTCGTTAACCACGACTTTCGTAATAAAAAAGTCGTAAAAAAGGATGTTTATCACCACGAACACCACTGCCTACAAGACGATGACGGTGAGTACAGATGCCTAGCACACAAGGGAGGGAGGGAGGGAAAAGAGAGTGACACACATACACACCACACCCCCCCACACCATACACACAATCAGCTGCATTACTAAAACATTTTTACTCCGTAACTCGGATGAATAATGCAAGTACAAAACGATTTTGAAAAAGTAAATGTAATGAGATCAATACATCAGAAAAATTAGTTAGGCGAGATAATAGATATATACATATGTACAGAAAAAGGGACACAGCCCAGTCCACAATGTACGTAGGCCACATGGCCACATGCCAAAGTCCAAGGCCACACATGTCACCTGCATCAACACGGAGAGAACACTGCAGGGGCATCAGTTGGTAAATAGGCAGGCACCTCAGGGGGATAGGGGACATGGGGGCACCTCAGCCGGGAGATGGAACAAGACCACTTGCTCTAGAGGGGGCAACATGCCCTCTGCTTGGTCCTGCAGAGTGCAAGACCACAGTCTCTCGAGTGGGTGACGTCCAATTGCTCTGGAGAGGGCAACATATCCTGTGCTTGGTCCTGGGGAATGCAAGGCCACAGTCTCTTGAGTGGGTGACTTGCCCACTGGTTGTGGAGGGGGCCTTGTGCCCTGTGCTCTTGATCCTGGGGAGTCTTGGGTATGTGGGTGTCTTACCCACGGGTTCTGGAGGGGGCATCATGTCCTGTGCTCTTGATCCTGGGGAGTACAAGGTCACCGTCTCTGGGTGTCATACCTACTGGATTTACAGGGTACAGCCTGCACAGCAGCCCATGGAGGCAGGATTTCATACCATCCGCCAGCGGTGATGGCTGCTCACTGGATGTGGTGGTGTTGCTGGTGGGGGGAGGCTCCTGCCTATCCCCTGCAACCTCGGACGGCTGCTTACTGGATATGGTGGTGCTGCTGGTGGGGGGAGGCTCCTGCCCATCCCCTGCAACCTCGGACAGCTGCTCACTGGAGGTGGTGGTGCTGGTGGGGGGAGGCTCCTGCCCACCCCCCACAACCTCAGATGGCTGCACAACCATAGTTGGTTGTGTGGGCTCTGTCACAGTTCCTGACCCAGGCCCCTTGCTCTTCCTGCCTGCTGGGGCAGGCTCCTTGCTCTTCCTGGCAGCTGGGGCATGCTCCTTTCCCTTCTTAGCAGATGTTGCAGGCCCCTTTGTCTTCCTGGCAGCTGGGACAGGATCCTTTCTCTGCTTAGCAGCTGCTGCAGGCTCCTTTGTCTTCCTGGCAGCTGGGACAGGATCCTTTCCCTTGAGGCTGCCTGGTCCAGGCTCCTTCACCTTCAGGACATATGGCCTGGATCCTTTTCCACCAGGAGTGGGTGTGGTGAGGACTGGGACCATGGACTGGGTGGCTGAGGTGCTTGGCTGGGTTCTTCCCACCCTGGCCACGTGTAGTACGGGGGTAGGGAAGAGGTCAACGGTGGATAGGAACAGTTTTTTAGGGACATCGGGGCAGGAAGAGAGAGAAAGAATGGGAGTGGAGGAAGAGGGAGTGGTTGTTGGAGGTGTCTGTCTGCTGATTATGGGTACAGGTGCATGGGCTGGATGCTGTTGTGAGGTGGATGGCTTTCTGGTGTCTGAGTGCTTTCATTTGTGTACCCTAGGAGGGGGGACAGACATAGTGGAAGAGGACACAGGGGACTTGTGCATGGCTGTTGTGCCAGTGAGGTGTGTGTTTTGCTTGGTGTGGTGATGATGCTGGTAGTGGATGATGATGTAGTGCATGCAGGTGTGAGTGTAGACAGAACTGGGAGGGAGGTGGAGGAAGAGGAGGAGAGGGACACAGTGGAAATAGTGGATGTTGGTGTGTCTGCATCTGGATGGTGTTTGTGTGAGTATCTGTGGGATGAAGTGTGGTGCTTGTGTTTTCCTGTACCACTCTTGTGTGTTGTCTTGTGTGCATGCTCATCTGCCTGTGTGCTTGGGATGGGTTGGGGTTGAGGAAAATAGGACTGGGAAGAGGAAGTTGGAGAGTGGAAACGGATCATGGCTGCTATCTGAGAAGAGGCCAGAGCCTGGATCGATCTATGTTGGGCCGCCAATCCAGTGCGAATGCCCTCCAGGAAGGCATTAGTCTGTTGCCTCTGGGCTGCCAGCCCCTGAATGACATTCACAATGGTTGACTGCACTAAGCAGATGCATCTGAGGAGGTCAATACTTTCCTCACTCAGGGCAGCAGGGCTCACTGAGCCAGGGCCTGAGGTGTCTGGGGAGAAGGAGATGCTCACCCTCCTAGGTGACCGGGAATGGGCAACTTGATGAGGGGCTGCTGGGAGGGTGGTGCTGGTAGGGGGTGGTCACAGAGGTGTCCGCCGCCACCAGGAAGCTTCCATCAGAGGAGGTATCTGTGTCAGAACTGTCCCCTCCGGTCTCCGCTGTGGTGCTCCCCTCAGCCTCCATCGCACTTGTGCCCTCAGCGCTGGCGGACTCTCCTTTGGGTCCTATGGGATGCAGCTCCCTCCGTCACCAGTGCCTCTACTCCTCCACCAGGTGATGCTAATGAACATGAGGACAGGGTGACAAAACAATAAGGGAGGGAGAGACAAAGGATACACTTGGTCAATGGCTGTACCAACACCACAGTTGGCATACACAGCACCCTCACACACAGGGAACAGCACTACACAATATACAAAATATGCCATAGCACTACCAGAGAAACAGTTAGCAGCCAAGGAATGGGGGGCACACACTGCCAAATGCAGCACACCTGGGACCCACGCAGCCCTGACCAGTAGTGGATGCCTACGAGCTAGGTTGCAAGATTTTCCCTTCTGAACCCTAGCCACCAGGGGACCTACACAGCAATATCAGGCCTAGCTTAGGGGCAGCCACTGACACACATCCCCCACCCAGATACCACACTTCCACGCATAATTTGTAATGATGGGCACTGTACTCACCCCCCTTGTGGGTGCTGTGATGCCCTCAAGCACCCATCCAGGTCAGGATAGGCCACCGCGAGTATGCATGCCATCCTTCCTCGTTGGGAGGCAATCCACAGCTGGGCCTCCACTGTCTTCCGTGCCCAGCGTCTCAGGTGCTCCTACCGTTTCTGACAGTGAGTGCTCCACCTGCCGTAGACCCCCAGTGTCCGCAAGTCCTTTGGCGATGGCACACCATATACCCTTCTTTTGATGAGCACTGACCTGCAGAGGCAATACACACAAGAAGTTAGTCGAACTGTCCTGCCTGTTACACGTATGGCCCACCATACCCCTTCACGACTTCACATCACCATTTCCACAGACATATCCGAGCACACAACCAATATGCCACCCATAGGACATCCGCCCAGCCCCCTTAGACAAGGCCTTCACACCCACCACTCCATGCATTCATGCCACATGCATTGTGCCCACAATGTACTCACCTGTTGGTCTGGAGGCCCATACAGCAGTCCGTACTGGGGTAGGACTCCATCCACCAGACTCTCCAACTCCACCGAAGTGAAGGCTGGGGCCCTTTCCCCAGTCACATGGGCCATGGTAGGTTCCAGACACAGGTCACAGCAGCGCGATTGATGGAACACATATTGCATTTGCCCCCCTCTGTCAGAATGAACAGGTGTTCAGAAATTGTAAGAATTTCCACTCCATAAATATACAGTTTGTGTGCTTGGCGGACCAGTACATCTCCCACATCAATGCTAAGTATCCTGGATCGGTGCATGATGCCTTTGTCCTGAGGAATAGCATCATCCAAAATGTGATGTCCCAACTACAGGGGCACAGACTGTGGCTAATAGGTGAGCCCTGGTTCACACCCAGTATATGTTGGTGTTTGGGTATGGTGTAGGCCATATGGGATAGTGTGTGGCTAAATGTTGTCCCTCAATATTTGCATGTGACTCTGATTACCCCAACCTATCATGGCTGCTGACCCCTGTGAGGAATGCCAGGACAAGGGCAGAAGAAGGTTATAAAGAGGCACATGGGCAAACCAGAAGGATAATAGAAAGGACCTCCTGAGGGCCAGGTTCCGGTGCCTCCATTTAACAGGTGGATCCCTGTGCTACTCACCCAAGAAGGTGTGCCAGATAGTAGTGGCATGCTGCATGTTGCACAACCTTGCCCTGAGAAGCTATGTGCCTTTTCTGCAGGAGGAGTAGGCTGGAGATGCCCGTGTGGCAGCAGTGGATCCTGTGGACAGTGAGGATGAAGAGGCAGAGGATGAGGATGAGGACAACAGAAGATCAGTGATCAGACAATACTTCCAATGACACACAGGTAAGACAGTATTACTTCATATTTCAATTACATTTGTTTCAATTTCTGTGGCTCTGGCATGCTGTTATTTCCCACTTCTATGACCACTTACTGTACCCTCTGGCAATTCATTTTGCAGATGTTGGTGACCTCGCATATGCTCCTGGTGTGATCACTGCAGCCAGCTATAGGTCATTAATCTATGCTCATTTTCTGTACCGTTGAATTGCTCTGCTTGTACTTGTTTAAATGAATACATACTTTTAAAAAATTGACATACTCCAAACTTCTTTTTTTTCTCCAAGGGTGTTTATTGAAGTGCTAAAATATTGAGGGGGAAGTACAATGGGATAGGATGATGATGGAGGAAAGTCCGGAGTGTTGTTCCAGTCTGTTTGAAGCACAGGTGCATTGTCCAAGGGGACATAGGAAGGGAAGCAATGGCAGTTCAAGGTGGACAGGGTGACAGAGTGGGACACAAGGGTGACAATCAGGAGAGTCTAATTTCCTGGTGGGGGTCTTGGCAAGTGTCTCCGACTTCTATCCAGATTGCAGGGAATGTTTGCATGGTGGTTCTCCTTCTGCAGGTGGACGGGTGCTGGTGGCCTGTGAGCCTTGTGGCGGGACCACCTGGCCATCATCGGCAGCGGAGGTGGAAGGCTCTTCAAATGTCTGGCTAGTGGCAGGGGCCCACTGTTGTGTGACAGCCTCCCTCATAATATTGGCCATGTCTGCCAGCACCCCTGCCATGGAGACCAGGGTGTTGTTGATGGCCTGCTGGTCCTCCCTGATCCTCTGGTACTGTCCCTCCTGCAGCCACCTGTTCTCCTTCACATTGTCCAGGATCTGGCCCATCGTGTCCTGGGAATGTTGATATGCTCCCAGGATCTCTGCAAGTGCCTCCTGGAGAGTTGGTTCCCTAGGCCTGTCCTCCCCCTGGTGCACAGCAGTCCTCCCAGTGTCCCTGATGGCCTGTGCCTCTGTCCCCTGAACCGTGTGCCCACTGCCACTATCCCCAGGTCCCTGATTGTCATGGGTATGAGGTGTGGCCTGGGGTCCCTGTAGAGGTGGACACACTACTGAGTGACATCTCCTGGGACAGAGGTATGGGTACGCTGGTTGGGTGATGTAGTGTTGTTTCTAGATGGGGGAGGCTCTGTGGTGTTGTGTGACTGGGCCTGGGTAACCGGCTGTCCAGAGGACCCTGATGGACCAGGTAGATCATCCAGATCCTGAACACCAGAGTTACTGTCATCACCGAGAGCCTCTTCAGTTGTGGGACTGGTTATTGCTGGTACCTCCTCTCCACTGACATTGGCTGGGGTACCTGAGGGGATGTAAATGATGTGTTATGATTTCTGTATCTGACATATTGTGCATCCATGGCTTGGCCTCTTTGGTTGTATTTGCCCTGGCAGCTTTCACTTGTGTATGTTGGTGTATGGTGGGATTGTTAGTTCTCTATGGTGTGCATGCTTTAGTGATGAGTGTCCATGCAGGGCTGCGAGTGGTGTCCATGCATTGTTAGAGCTTGCAGGCCTTGGCATTTGGATGAGTGATGGTGGGATGTGTGGGATGTAGTGGAGTGATAGGAGTGAGGGTGGGGTTGTGTGATGGCATGCAGGTAGGGGATAGTAGTAGTAGAGAGTTGGCTTACCAGAGTCCAGTCCTCCTCCTACTCGGGCCAGGCCCTCAGGATGTAGGATTGCCAAGACTTGCTCCTCTCATGCTGTTAGTTGTGGGGGAGGAGGTGGGGGTCCCCTGACAGTCCGCTGTACAGCGAGCTGGTGTCTTGCTGCAATGGAATGTACCTTCCACCGTAGGTCGTTCCACCTCTTCCTAATGTCATCCCTAGTTCTCGGGTGCTGCCCCACAGCATTGACCTTGTCCACGATTCTCTGCCATATCTCCATCTTCCTAGATATCTGCTACACCTGTGCTCCAAATAGCTGTGGCTCTACCCTGATAATTTCCTCCACAATGACCCATAGCTCCTCCTCTGTGAACTGGGGGTTTCTTTGTGGTTCCATGGGTGTTGTGTAAGGTGTGTAGTTGAGGCTGTGTTGGCTAATGTGTTGGGGTGTGTGATGTGGGGTGCGTGTGCCGTGTATAGGTGTGAATAGTGTATGACTCTGATTGTGTCTGTGGTCTTGATGTCTCTCTGGTGGCAATGGTTTGTATTTGTAAAGGGTTGTGGGTAATGTGGATGTATGTTTTATAGTGGTGTGGGTATGGTGTGTGTATTGGTGTCAGGTGTGTGTTGTTTGAATTGACCAATGTGGTGTTGTTTTATTTGTATGTGTCCATTGTGAGCGCAGCGGTATGTACCGCCAATGGTTTACCACCATTGAATGTCTGCCGTGGTGATTCCTGGGTCATAATGTGGTGGGAGTTGTTCTATTGGCGTAACGTGTGGGTTTTGATACCGCCAGTTTATCACTGACCTTTTGTGTGGAGGATTTGTGTATGTGGCTGAATTCTGACGGATTGGTTTATGTGTGTCATAATATGGTGAACGGATATCTGCTGTGGTGGCGGTAAGTTGGCGGCAGTCAGCGTGGCAGTAAGTGGGATTTACCACCAATGTCATAATGAGGGTCAAAGTCTTTCCATGTTGGCCTATGGAGCCCATTCACTACAATAGGAAACAATGACTATTGTTCACCCTTCTGGTCTTATTTAACATCTTTTATAAAGTTCCTGATAATAGTTACACAGCACCCAAACCTGGGGATACTTAGGTCATACATCGTATGTAAAAATCAGGTAGTTTAGGACTTTGAAAGTACTTTTAATTCCAAAGTCAAATTTGGCATTACCTTTCACTTAAAAGCAGCAAGAAAGGTAGGCCTGCTTCTAAAATGGCACAGGGCACCACAGTGGTGCCCCTATGGGTGCACTACCTATGCTGGGACCCTTAAACTTACGTACCCCACCATATACTAGGGACCTATATGTAGGTCAGTAAAGCCAATTATAATTAGTCTAATTTGCATATACCATTTTAATCAGAACACAGGCCCTGGGACGGTTTAGCAGTGCCCAGTGCCCCATCAGAGTCAGAAAAACACCCGTATGAGTGAAACATGGGAGCAAAAAGTGAGGTTGTTCTGAAGTCAGTCCAGTTTAACCACAGTAAGTCAAACTGAAAGCGAGAAAACAGCTAGTGTGATGCAGAATCAGAAATAATTTAAAGGAATACAAATGAGAATGTTTAGAAGTAGTATAATACAGAATATGGTATGAAACATGAACAGTGTCAAAAGAGAAGGAAAGCACAGAAGCAAACAATGTATTGAGAGTGGGGTTAATTAAGTACAAACTATTTAATTTGATACAAAACAGAATGAGAACACTGTATAAAACAGTGTTGTCTATTAAGATAAAAAGGTAAATGTAGGAAAGTCCTCCTTTTTTGCCTGATCACCCCCACACTTTTTGGATAGGTACTGATGGTTACTGACTCTTGGCTGTGCCCTGGGTACTGCTTACCAGTCCCAGGGCCAGTGCTCTGTGTAAAATGGATATGCAAATTAGGCTAATTATAATTGGCTAAGTTAACCTACCTATAAGTCCCTAGTATATGGTAGGGCATGTAGGTTTAGGGACCACAGCATAGGTGGTGCACACCTAGGTGCACTGCTGAGGTGCCCAGTGTCATTTTAAAAGCAAGCCTGCCTTGCTGGCTGCTTTTAAATTAAAGTTATATGCAAATTCGACTTTGGAATTAAAGGTACTTCCAAAGTCTTAAACTACCTTATTTTTACATATAAGTCACCCCTAAGGTGTGCCCTATGTGCCCCTAGGGCTGGGTGCCATGTAACTATAAGCAGGGACTTTATAAAAATAGATTTATAAGCCCTGGTGAGGTAAAAACAGCCAAATTTGTTTTTTTCTCATTGAAGTAAATGGCCTTCATAGGCTAGAATGGGCAGACTTTATTTTAAATTTTAAAGTCTCCTTAAATGTTACATACCAAGAATTTGGTATCAAATTAATTGTTCTAATAAATCCCACAACTTCCAGTTGTTGGATTTAATATAACTTGTTCAGGTAAAAAGTTTAGACTTTACCTAAAAAGTTGCCAATTTCAGCTCTGCATTGTTTTTGCTGCTGTGCTCTGATTGGCCAGCCTGCAGCAGCTTCTGCCAGGCTGCCTTGATGAGGTGTGAAGTGGCCTGGCTTCACACAAAGGAATGTGCTTGGGGGAGAGAATCTCCCCTCAGCAGATGGTGAGGCAGGAAGGGGGAGGGCTGCCAAACTGGTCTTCAAAGGCAGAGAAGGACATCTGGAGCACCCAGCAACACCCCCACATCCTGCAACCCCAGACAACTAGGTGCCCCCTTGATTAGATTAGGAGAGGGCAGGAGAGGGGTGTGTTTATGATTTTTAGCCACACCAGTGGGTGGGCTCAGCCAGATATAACCTCCAAAAATCAGATTCAGCCTTGTTGGATTTTTAGAGACTGTTGCCTTTTGGGATGGATTTTTGCCACACTTCCCAGGAAGTGGTCCTCACAGGGGGACGACCCTGTACCTGATTGGAGGACCAGGACCCCCCTGCTTTTCACCCAGGAGCAAGGATAAAACTGGCAGACCTGCCCCCACACCTCAGATCCCCGCCAACTTTCAAGAAGAAGGAACTTAAGGAGAAGAAGGACTGCCCTGCTGGACCCCTGGCCTGCACCTGGACCCTGCACTCAGAAGGACTGCACCAGCTGCACACTTGGGCTTCACCACAAGAAGGACTTTGCCTGGCTTCAACTGGTTCAAGGAGGGACTCCCTGTTTGCTACAGGTGAAAAATTGCTATTCAGAGTCCCCTGCACCAACTCCTAAAAAAGAGACCAGTTGACCACTGCCCAGTGGCCAAAAAGGAGTTTGCGCCTGGTGCATTCTGGGAGTTGAAGTCCGCACCCCCCAAGGACCATCACAGAACTTCTGGACCCTTGGGGTGAGCTGTGGACCCCAAAAGAACCTTAAAAGAACATCTGAGTGAAGCCCCAGAAGTTTGGAAAAGATTTGAGAATTTTTGTAAAAAAGCTCCAGAGAGGGACCGACCCGCCGCGGAAATTCTAGCCGGCTTGCCTCAACCGCGACCCGGCCTGACTTCGTGGTTCGTCCCGGTAAAGAAAAACATCAGAAAAAGAGACTAAGGGCCTGATTCTAACTTTGGAGGATGGTGTTAAACCGTCCCAAAAGTGGCGGATATACCACCTACCGTATTACGAGTCCATTATATCCTATGGAACTCGTAATACGGTAGGTGGTATATCCGCCACTTTTGGGACGGTTTAACACCGTCCTCCAGAGTTAGAATCAGGCCCTAAGTCCGAACGTAAAAAGTTGACCGGGACCTCCCAGCCATCGTATCCGAGAAGGGCTCCACGGACGTCGGATCAAGATCCAGGTTTACCCCGGTCGAAGGATTTTCATCTCGAAAAAACGACTAAGTCCGAAGGTAGAAATCACCACTGAGGAAACCCACATCGCGTATCCGGACAAGGGCTCCAGGAGGTCGGATTCAACTGGCAGGTTCGTCCCGGTGAAGAAAAACTTCAAAATAAAGACTAAGTCAGAAGGTAACTTTTTAACCGAGGCCTCCCGCGACTTGTAGCCGAGCAGGGCTCCATCGCGGTCGGCCTGAAACTTTGACTTTGTCCCGGTCCTGGTGCAACCAGATGACCCGATTGGCGCTTTTTGTTTCTAAGCGCTAGAAAAATAATAATACTTTAAAAATTCATATCTCCGGTTCCCCTGAACCGATTTTAATCGTTTTTGTGTCATTTTAAAGATAAAAATATAAACTATTTTTATAAATTGGTTTTGGATTTTTAAACTGTTTCCTGTGTTTTATTTAATTACTGTTTTGTGATTTTTGAATGCTTTACACACTGTCTCCTAAGTTAAGCCTTTACGCTCGTTGCCAAGCTACCAAGGGTTGAGCTGGGATTAATTTACTGAGACCAAACTGTACCTAGGTGGAGGTTAGTGGCTTGTTGCTAGGTGTAGGTACCTACCTGCCCTTACTAATAACCCATTTTCCAACATTTTTGGTGGCAGCGGTGGGATCCTGTACTTGTGTTCAGTATCACGTTACAGTTTAAGTAAAACAAATTAAAAATCCTTTAAATTGTCTTAGTGCAAAAAAAATTTTTTTTTAATTTTTCATTTTTTTAATTTTTTTTATTAATTTGGATTAATTTCAATTGTTGAATTTTTTTAATTTTTCTAAATTCTTGTTTCCAATTTTTGCAAAAAGTTTTTGTTGACACAAAACTAGGGAACCATGGAGCTTGATCTGGCTAGCCTACCCACACTGACAGTAGTCCAGCTTAGGGGGTTGTGTATTGAAAGAGGGTTGCCTGCAACCACAGATCTCAGGAAGCAAATCCTGATTAAATCCCTGACAGCATGGGCTGAGGCCCAAGAGGTAGAGACAGAGGAAGCTCCGGAGGAGGAAGAAAAAGGGGAAGATGCTAACTCTAACCACTCAGGGGAGGGAAGGCATCTGAGCCTAAGTGAGGAAGAGGAAGAACGGTCCTCAGTAGATACAGTCACTAGGGGCAGACCCAAAGCTAGTGGTAGGAAGGGGCTCCCTTCAGGAGGAGGGAACCCATCCATCAGAGAAAGAGAGCTGGAGGCCCAGCTAGCATACATAGCTTTGGAAGCAGAGAAGCTGGCCCTAGAAAAGAAAAAGTGGGCAAGCAAAGAGAAAAGAGATGGTGGCAGCGATAAAGAGGCTGAGGTGTCCCTGGGTGGGGGTTTTGCCCCCAGATTACCCAAAGGGGTGGTTCCTGCCTATGTAGAAGGGGATGACATAGATAAGTGGCTGGGGGCCTTTGAGAGGGCCCTCCAGATGAGGAAAGTCAAGCCTCAGTACTGGGGTTCACTTCTTTGGGAGTTAGTTCCCAACTCTGGGAGGGATAGGCTCCTAACCATGAGTGGGGAGGATGCAGACTCATACCCCAGTATGAAGAGTTGCTTGACTAAAAAGTTTGGTCTGACCCCAGAGCAGTATAGGCTCAAGTTTAGGGACACCCAAAAGACAAGCACCCAGTCCTGGGTGGACTTTGTGGACATTTCAGTAAAGGCACTGGAGGGCTGGATACAGGGCAACAGGGTAAGTACCTTTGAGGGGCTGTACAATTTGATTATGAGGGAGCACCTTCTAACTAATTGTGTCCAAGAAAGGCTCCGCCAGTATGTAGTAGACTCTAGGTTGACCCACCCCAGAGAGCTGGGGGAGGCAGCAGATGACTGGTTAAGAACTAGGGTTAACCAGAAACCCCAGGGGGTGATCAGAAAAAGGGAGGACATGGTTCTTCTCAGGGGAAGAACCAGGGGAAAGATGATAAAAAACCCAAAGAGTCCTCACAAGAGTCCCCAAAAACTTCTCAGGGAGGGGGAGCCCCGAGCCAATTCACTTTTAAAGGGAAAGGGTATCAGGGAAAGAATTTTGATCCTGCTAAAGCAGGAAGGTTTCAGGAGCTTGCTAAGGCCGGCAAGTGTTTTGATTGTCATCAACCTGGACATAAAAGAGGAGATGCTATCTGCTCCAAGAAGCCCCCCACTGGTGGGCAATCCCAGGGGATTGCTAGTGTAGGGTTGGGCGTGGAAGTTGGCCCAGGGGTGGAATCAGGGTACACTGAGGTCACCTTAGTATCCGTGGGTGGGGTGGACATTGCAACTATGGCCACCTTACCTCCCATCATGGAGAGGTATAGGCAGAGGCCTAAAGTCAATGGGACTGAAGTGGAAGCTCTGAGAGATACAGGAGCCAGTGTGACAATGGTCACAGAAAAGCTGGTTTCTCCGGAGCAGGTCTTACCTGGTGTCTTCCACCAGGTGACTTATGCAGATAACAGAACCAAACTCCATCCCATGGCTATGGTGAGTCTGGAATGGGGAGGTGTGACTGGCCCTAAAAAGGTAGCTGTAGCTCCTGCCCTCCCAGTAGAATGTCTGCTGGGAAATGATCTTGAAGCATCTGAATGGTCAGAAGTGGAGAGAAGGGTCCATGCACAGATGCTGGACCTCCCTGAATGGGTGTGTGCTGTGACCAGGTCACAGGCAGCACAACAGGGAAATGCTGGACACTTGGACCCTGGAACAATGGGCCAAGCCTCCAAGAAAAAGAGAAAGGGCACTGGGTCTGGATTGCCAGCCCCAACAAGTACAGAGGGTCAGGAAGAATCCAACCCTGAGGGGGAGGATCTGAACTCTGAGGGAGGGACACTTTCCCTGCAAACTATGCCTGACTTGGCAGAACTGCAAGGGGCAGGTGGGCCCACCAGAGAAGATTTGTGCCAGGGACAAAGAGAGTGTCCCACTCTTGAGAGCCTGAGGCAGACTGCTGCCAGGCAAGAACAAGGGGATACCAGTGGGTCCCACAAGGTTTACTGGGAGGATGGAGTTCTCTACACTGAGGCAAGGGCCCTCAAACCAGGGGCTACTAGGAGAGTAGTGGTCCCCCAGAAATATAGAGAATTCCTCCTTACCTTAAGCCAGGAATCCCCTTAGCTGGTCATTTGGGACAGACCAAGACCTGGAACAGGCTGGTCAACCATTTTTATTGGCCCCAAATGTCAGAAAAAGTCAGGGAGTTTTGCAGCTCCTGTGTCACCTGTCAAGCCAGTGGCAAGACAGGAGGCAAACCAAAGGCTCCCCTGATACCACTGCTAGTGGTTGGGACTCCCTTTGAGCGGGTGGGGATTGACATTATTGGTCCCCTAGACCCACCAACTGCTTCAGGTAACAGGTACATTGTGGTGGTAGTGGACCATGCCACCAGGTACCCTGAGGCAATACCCCTCCGGACAGTCACTGCTCCCACAGTGGCTAGGGCCCTACTTGGTGTGTTCACCAGAGTGGGGTTCCCAAAGGAGGTGGTCTCAGATAGGGGCACAAACTTTATGTCAGCCTATCTGAAAGCCATGTGGGATGAGTGTGGTGTTACTTATAAGTTCACCACCCCCTACCACCCACAGACCAATGGTCTCGTGGAAAGATTTAATAAGACCCTGAAGGGCATGATCATGGGTTTGTCTGACAAACTCAGGAGGAGATGGGATGTCCTCCTCCCATGCCTGCTGTTTGCCTACAGAGAGGTGCCACAGAAGGGGGTTGGATTCAGCCCCTTTGAGTTACTGTTTGGGCACCCTGTAAGAGGCCCATTGTGCTTGGTGAGAGAGTCTTGGGAAAAGCCTCTCAAAGAATCCAAGGAGAATGTGCTAGATTATGTACTGGGCCTGCGGTCACGCATGGCTGAGTATATGAAGAAGGCAAGCAGAAACCTGGAGGCCAGCCAGGAGCTCATGAAGCTCTGGCATGATCAAAAGGCTACCATGCCTGAGTATCACCCAGGACAGCTGGTGTGGGTTTTGGAGCCTATGGCTCCTAGGGCACTTCAGGCCAAATGGACTGGGCCCTATCCAATTCTGGAGAAAAAAGGTGAGGTCACCTACTTGGTGGACGTTGGCACCCCCAGGAGTCCTCACAGGATCCTGCATGTAAACAGGATGAAACCCCACCAGGACAGGGCAGACATGACCATGCTAATGGTCACTGATGAAGGGAAGGAGGAGGAGGGTGAACCTCTGCCAGACCTCCTGTCCTCAAAGGCAAAAGATGGGTCAGTAGAGGGAGTGGTACTCTCTCCCAAATTGACAGATCAGCAACAAAAAGACTGTAAGCAAGTTTTGGGACAGTTTGCTAGTCTGTTCTCCCTGACCCCTGGACTCACCAATTGGTGTGTCCATGATGTTGACACTGGTGACAGCTTGCCTGTCAAGAACAAGCTGTACAGGCTGTCTGACCAGGTCAAGGCCAACATCAAAGCTGAAGTGGCTAAGATGTTGGACCTCAAGGTAATTGAGCCCTCTGATAGTCCTTGGTCCAGTCCAGTGGTACTGGTGCCCAAAGCTAATCCCCAAGGTGGGAAGAAAGAATTGAGATGATGTGTGGACTACAGAGGTCTAAACGCAGTCACTAGGACTGATGCTCACCCCATACCTAGAGCTGATGAGCTCATTGACAGGTTGGGGGCTGCCAAATTCCTGAGCACATTTGATCTGACCTCAGGATATTGGCAGATTGCCTTAAGTCCAAGAGCTAAGGAGAGGTCAGCATTTTCCACACCAGAGGGCCACTTTCAGTTCAAGGTGATGCCCTTTGGCATGAAAAATGCTCCTGCCACCTTCCAACGGTTGGTGAACAGAGTCCTATCTGGGTTGGAATCTTTCAGTGCAGCTTATCTGGATGATATAGCTGTATTTAGTTCCACCTGGAAGGACCACCTGGTCCACCTGAAGGAAGTGCTTCAGGCCCTGCTTCAAGCAGGCCTGACTATCAAGGCAAGCAAGTGCCAGATAGGGCAAAACTCTGTTGTGTACCTGGGCCACCTTGTTGGTGGAGGCCAGGTACAACCTCTCCAGCCCAAGACCCAGACTATCCTGGATTGGGAGGCTCCAAAAACCCAGACTCAGGTCAGGGCCTTTCTTGGCCTGACTGGGTACTACAGGAGGTTTGTTCAGAATTTTGGGACCATAGTGGCCCCTCTGACTGAGCTTACCTCAAAGAAACAGCCCAAGAAGATCATTTGGACCCCAGAGTGTCAGAAAGCTTTTGACACCCTAAAGCAGGCTATGTGTTCAGCACCAGTGTTACTGGCCCCTGACTATAGCAAGGAGTTTGTAGTACAAACAGATGCTTCAGAGGAAGGGATTGGGGCAGTGTTAGCACAAGTTAATGAAGAGGGCCATGATCACCCAGTTGCCTTCATCAGCAGGCGACTACTCCCCAGAGAGAAAAAATGGAGTGCCATTGAGAGGGAGGCCTTTGCTGTGGTCTGGTCCCTGAAGAAGTTGAGGCCTTACTTGTTTGGCACTCACTTCCGTGTACAAACTGACCACATACCTCTCAGGTGGTTGATGCAGGTGAGGGAGGAGAACCCAAAACTGTTAAGGTGGTCCATTTCCCTATAGGGGATGGACTTCACAGTGGAGCACAGACCTGGGAATGCTCATGCCAATGCAGATGGCCTTTCCAGGTTTTTCCACTTAGCTGATGAGGACTACCAGGGTGTAGGTTAGTACCCATCACCTTTCATCTGGGGGGGGGGGCAGTGTAGGAAAGTCCTCCTTTTTTGCCTGAACACCCCCACACTTTTTGGATAGGTACTGGTGGTTACTGACTCTTGGCTGTGCCCTGGGTACTGCTTACCAGTCCCAGGGCCAGTGCTCTGTGTAAAATGGATATGCAAATTAGGCTAATTATAATTGGCTAAGTTAACCTACCTAAAAGTCCCTAGTATATGGTAGGGCATGTAGGTTTAGGGACCACAGCATAGGTGGTGCACACCTAGGTGCACTGCTGAGGTGCCCAGTGTCATTTTAAAAGCAAGCCTGCCTTGCTGGCTGCTTTTAAATTAAAGTTATATGCAAATTCGACTTTGGAATTAAAGGTACTTCCAAAGTCTTAAACTACCTTATTTTTACATATAAGTCACCCCTAATGTGTGCCCTATGTGCCCCTAGGGCTGGGTGCCATGTAACTATAAGCAGGGACTTTATAAAAATAGATTAATAAGCCCTGGTGAGGTAAAAACAGCCAAATTCGTTTTTCCCTCATTGAAGTAAATGGCCTCCATAGGCTAGAATGGGCAGACTTTATTTTAAATTTTAAAGTCTCCTTAAATGTTACATACCAAGAATTTGGTATCAAATTAATTGTTGTAATAAATCCCACAACTTCCAGTTGTTGGATTTAATATAACTTGTTCAGGTAAAAAGTTTAGACTTTACCTAAAAAGTTGCCAATTTCAGCTCTGCATTGTTTTTGCTGCTGTGCTCTGATTGGCCAGCCTGCAGCAGCTTCTGCCAGGCTGCCTTGATGAGGTGTGAAGTGGCCTGGCTTCACACAAAGGAATGTGCTGGGGGAGAGAATCTCCCCTCAGCAGATGGTGAGGCAGGAAGGGGGAGGGCTGCCAAACTGGTCTTCAAAGGCAGAGAAGGACATCTGGAGCACCCAGCAACACCCCCACATCCTACAACCCCAGACAACTAGGTGCCCCCTTGATTAGATTAGGAGAGGGCAGGAGAGGGGTGTGTTTATGATTTTTAGCCACACCAGTGGGTGGGCTCAGCCAGATGTAACCTCCAAAAATCAGATTCAGCCATGTTGGATTTTTAGAGACTGTTGCCTTTTGGGATGGATTTTTGCCACACTTCCCAGGAAGTGGTCATCACAGGGGGACGACCCTGTACCTGATTGGAGGACCAGGACCCCCCTGCTTTTCACCCAGGAGCAAGGATAAAACTGGCAGACCTGCCCCCACACCTCAGATCCCCGCCCACTTTCAAGAAGAAGGAACTTAAGGAGAAGAAGGACTGCCCTGCTGGACCCCTGGCCTGCACCTGGACCCTGCACTCAGAAGGACTGCACCAGCTGCACACTTGGGCTTCACCACAAGAATGACTTTGCCTGGCTTCAACTGGTTCAAGGGGGGACTCCCTGTTTGCTACAGGTGAAAAATTGCTATCCAGAGTCCCCTGCACCAACTCCTAAAAAAGAGACCAGTTGACCACTGCCCAGTGGCCAAAAAGGAGTTTGCACCAGGTGCATTCTGGGAGTTGAAGTCCGCACCCCCCAAGGACCATCACAGAACTTCTGGACCCTTGGGGTGAGCTGTGGACCCCAAAAGAACCTTAAAAGAACATCTGAGTGAAGCCCCAGAAGTTTGGAAAAGATTTGAGAATTTTTGTAAAAAAGCTCCAGAGAGGGACCGACCCGCCGCGGAAATTCTAGCCGGCTTGCCTCAACCGCGACCCGGCCTGACTTCATGGTTCGTCCCGGTAAAGAAAAACATCAGAAAAAGAGACTAAGTCCGAACGTAAAAAGTTGACCGGGACCTCCCAGCCATCGTATCCGAGAAGGGCTCCACGGACGTCGGATCAAGATCCAGGTTTACCCTGGTCGAAGGATTTTCATCTCGAAAAAACGACTAAGTCCGAAGGTAGAAATCACCACTGAGGAAACCCACATCGCGTATCCGGACAAGGGCTCCAGGAGGTCGGATTCAACTGGCAGGTTCGTCCCGGTGAAGAAAAACTTCAAAATAAAGACTAAGTCAGAAGGTAACTTTTTAACCGAGGCCTCCCGCGACTTGTAGCCGAGCAGGGCTCCATCGCGGTCGGCCTAAAACTTTGACTGGTCCTGGTGCAACCAGATGACCCGATTGGCGCTTTTTGTTTCTAAGCGCTAGAAAAATAATAATACTTTAAAAATTCATATCTCCGGTTCCCCTGAACCGATTTTAATCGTTTTTGTGTCATTTTAAAGATAAAAATATAAACTATTTTTATAAATTGGTTTTGGATTTTTAAACTGTTTCCTGTGTTTTATTTAATTACTGTTTTGTGATATTTGAATGCTTTACACACTGTCTCCTAAGTTAAGCCTTTACGCTCGTTGCCAAGCTACCAAGGGTTGAGCTGGGATTAATTTACTGAGACCAAACTGTACCTAGGTGGAGGCTAGTGGCTTGTTGCTAGGTGTAGGTACCTACCTGCCCTTACTAATAACCCATTTTCCAACATTTTTGGTGGCAGCGGTGGGATCCTGTACTTGTGTTCAGTATCACGTTACAGTTTAAGTAAAACAAATTAAAAATCCTTTAAATTGTCTTAGTGCAAAAAAAAATTTTTTTCAATTTTTCATTTTTTTTTATTTTTATTAATTTGGATTAATTTCAATTGTTGAATTTTTTTAATTTTTCTAAATTCTTGTTTCCAATTTTTACAAAAAGTTTTTGTTGACACAAAACTAGGGAACCATGGAGCTTGATCTGGCTAGCCTACCCACACTGACAGTAGTCCAGCTTAGGGGGTTGTGTATTGAAAGAGGGTTGCCTGCAACCACATATCTCAGGAAGCAAATCCTGATTAAATCCCTGACAGCATGGGCTGAGGCCCAAGAGGTAGAGACAGAGGAAGCTCCAGAGGAGGAAGAAAAAGGGGAAGATGCTAACTCTAACCACTCAGGGGAGGGAAGGCATCTGAGCCTAAGTGAGGAAGAGGAAGAACGGTCCTCAGTAGATACAGTCACTAGGGGCAGACCCAAAGCTAGTGGTAGGAAGGGGCTCCCTTCAGGAGGAGGGAACCCATCCATCAGAGAAAGAGAGCTGGAGGCCCAGCTAGCATACATAGCTTTGGAAGCAGAGAAGCTGGCCCTAGAAAAGAAAAAGTGGGCAAGCAAAGAGAAAAGAGATGGTGGCAGCGATAAAGAGGCTGAGGTGTCCCTGGGTGGGGGTTTTGCCCCCAGATTACCCAAAGGGGTGGTTCCTGCCTATGTAGAAGGGGATGACATAGATAAGTGGCTGGGGGCCTTTGAGAGGGCCCTCCAGATGAGGAAAGTCAAGCCTCAGTACTGGGGTTCACTTCTTTGGGAGTTAGTTCCCAACTCTGGGAGGGATAGGCTCCTAACCATGAGTGGGGAGGATGCAGACTCATACCCCAGTATGAAGAGTTGCTTGACTAAAAAGTTTGGTCTGACCCCAGAGCAGTATAGGCTCAAGTTTAGGGACACCCAAAAGACAAGCACCCAGTCCTGGGTGGACTTTGTGGACATTTCAGTAAAGGCACTGGAGGGCTGGATACAGGGCAACAGGGTAAGTACCTTTGAGGGGCTGTACAATTTGATTATGAGGGAGCACCTTCTAACTAATTGTGTCCAAGAAAGGCTCCGCCAGTATGTAGTAGACTCTAGGTTGACCCACCCCAGAGAGCTGGGGGAGGCAGCAGATGACTGGTTAAGAACTAGGGTTAACCAGAAACCCCAGGGGGTGATCAGAAAAAGGGAGGACATGGTTCTTCTCAGGGGAAGAACTAGGGGAAAGATGATAAAAAACCCAAAGAGTCCTCACAAGAGTCCCCAAAAACTTCTCAGGGAATGGGAGCCCCGAGCCAATTCACTTTTAAAGGGAAAGGGTATCAGGGAAAGAATTTTGATCCTGCTAAAGCAGGAAGGTTTCAGGAGCTTGCTAAGGCCGGCAAGTGTTTTGATTGTCATCAACCTGGACATAAAAGAGGAGATGCTATCTGCTCCAAGAAGCCCCCCACTGGTGGGCAATCCCAGGGGATTGCTAGTGTAGGGTTGGGCGTGGAAGTTGGCCCAGGGGTGGAATCAGGGTACACTGAGGTCACCTTAGTATCCGTGGGTGGGGTGGACATTGCAACTATGGCCACCTTACCTCCCATCATGGAGAGGTATAGGCAGAGGCCTAAAGTCAATGGGACTGAAGTGGAAGCTCTGAGAGATACAGGAGCCAGTGTGACAATGGTCACAGAAAAGCTGGTTTCTCCGGAGCAGGTCTTACCTGGTGTCTTCCACCAGGTGACTTATGCAGATAACAGAACCAAACTCCATCCCATGGCTATGGTGAGTCTGGAATGGGGAGGTGTGACTGGCCCTAAAAAGGTAGCTGTAGCTCCTGCCCTCCCAGTAGAATGTCTGCTGGGAAATGATCTTGAAGCATCTGAATGGTCAGAAGTGGAGAGAAGGGTCCATGCACAGATGCTGGACCTCCCTGAATGGGTGTGTGCTGTGACCAGGTCACAGGCAGCACAACAGGGAAATGCTGGACACTTGGACCCTGGAACAATGGGCCAAGCCTCCAAGAAAAAGAGAAAGGGCACTGGGTCTGGATTGCCAGCCCCAACAAGTACAGAGGGTCAGGAAGAATCCAACCCTGAGGGGGAGGATCTGAACTCTGAGGGAGGGACACTTTCCCTGCAAACTATGCCTGACTTGGCAGAACTGCAAGGGGCAGGTGGGCCCACCAGAGAAGATTTGTGCCAGGGACAAAGAGAGTGTCCCACTCTTGAGAGCCTGAGGCAGACTGCTGCCAGGCAAGAACAAGGGGATACCAGTGGGTCCCACAAGGTTTACTGGGAGGATGGAGTTCTCTACACTGAGGCAAGGGCCCTCAAACCAGGGGCTACTAGGAGAGTAGTGGTCCCCCAGAAATATAGAGAATTCCTCCTTACCTTAAGCCAGGTATCCCCTTAGCTGGTCATTTGGGACAGACCAAGACCTGGAACAGGCTGGTCAACCATTTTTATTGGCCCCAAATGTCAGAAAAAGTCAGGGAGTTTTGCAGCTCCTGTGTCACCTGTCAAGTCAGTGGCAAGACAGGAGGCAAACCAAAGGCTCCCCTGATACCACTGCTAGTGGTTGGGACTCCCTTTGAGCGGGTGGGGATTGACATTGTTGGTCCCCTAGACCCACCAACTGCTTCAGGTAACAGGTACATTGTGGTGGTAGTGGACCATGCCACCAGGTACCCTGAGGCAATACCCCTACGGACAGTCACTGCTCCCACAGTGGCTAGGGCCCTACTTGGTGTGTTCACCAGAGTGGGGTTCCCAAAGGAGGTGGTCTCAGATAGGGGCACAAACTTTATGTCAGCCTATCTGAAAGCCATGTGGGATGAGTGTGGTGTTACTTATAAGTTCACCACCCCCTACCACCCACAGACCAATGGTCTCGTGGAAAGATTTAATAAGACCCTGAAGGGCATGATCATGGGTTTGTCTGACAAACTCAGGAGGAGATGGGATGTCCTCCTCCCATGCCTGCTGTTTGCCTACAGAGAGGTGCCACAGAAGGGGGTTGGATTCAGCCCCTTTGAGTTACTGTTTGGGCACCCTGTAAGAGGCCCATTGTGCTTGGTGAGAGAGTCTTGGGAAAAGCCTCTCAAAGAATCCAAGGAGAATGTGCTAGATTATGTACTCGGCCTGCGGTCACGCATGGCTGAGTATATGAAGAAGGCAAGCAGAAACCTGGAGGCCAGCCAGGAGCTCATGAAGCTCTGGCATGATCAAAAGGCTACCATGCCTGAGTATCACCCAGGACAGCTGGTGTGGGTTTTGGAGCCTATGGCTCCTAGGGCACTTCAGGCCAAATGGACTGGGCCCTATCCAATTCTGGAGAAAAAAGGTGAGGTCACCTACTTGGTGGACCTTGGCACCCCCAGGAATCCTCACAGGATCCTGCATGTAAACAGGATGAAACCCCACCAGGACAGGGCAGACATGACCATGCTAATGGTCACTGATGAAGGGAAGGAGGAGGAGGGTGAACCTCTGCCAGACCTCCTGTCCTCAAAGGCAAAAGATGGGTCAGTAGAGGGAGTGGTACTCTCTCCCAAATTGACAGATCAGCAACAAAAAGACTGTAAGCAAGTTTTGGGACAGTTTGCTAGTCTGTTCTCCCTGACCCCTGGACTCACCAATTGGTGTGTCCATGATGTTGACACTGGTGACAGCTTGCCTGTCAAGAACAAGCTGTACAGGCTGTCTGACCAGGTCAAGGCCAACATCAAAGCTGAAGTGGCTAAGATGTTGGACCTCAAGGTAATTGAGCCCTCTGATAGTCCTTGGTCCAGTCCAGTGGTACTGGTGCCCAAAGCTAATCCCCAAGGTGGGAAGAAAGAATTGAGATGATGTGTGGACTACAGAGGTCTAAACGCAGTCACTAGGACTGATGCTCACCCCATACCTAGAGCTGATGAGCTCATTGACAGGTTGGGGGCTGCCAAATTCCTGAGCACATTTGATCTGACCTCAGGATATTGGAAGATTGCCTTAAGTCCAAGAGCTAAGGAGAGGTCAGCATTTTCCACACCAGAGGGCCACTTTCAGTTCAAGGTGATGCCCTTTGGCATGAAAAATGCTCCTGCCACCTTCCAACGGTTGGTGAACAGAGTCCTATCTGGGTTGGAATCTTTCAGTGCAGCTTATCTGGATGATATAGCTGTATTTAGTTCCACCTGGAAGGACCACCTGGTCCACCTGAAGGAAGTGCTTCAGGCCCTGCTTCAAGCAGGCCTGACTATCAAGGCAAGCAAGTGCCAGATAGGGCAAAACTCTGTTGTGTACCTGGGCCACCTTGTTGGTGGAGGCCATGTACAACCTCTCCAGCCCAAGATCCAGACTATCCTGGATTGGGAGGCTCCAAAAACCCAGACTCAGGTCAGGGCCTTTCTTGGCCTGACTGGGTACTACAGGAGGTTTGTTCAGAATTTTGGGACCATAGTGGCCCCTCTGACTGAGCTTACCTCAAAGAAACAGCCCAAGAAGGTCATTTGGACCCCAGAGTGTCAGAAAGCTTTTGACACCCTAAAGCAGGCTATGTGTTCAGCACCAGTGTTACTGGCCCCTGACTATAGCAAGGAGTTTGTAGTACAAACAGATGCTTCAGAGGAAGGGATTGGGGCAGTGTTAGCACAAGTTAATGAAGAGGGCCATGATCACCCAGTTGCCTTCATCAGCAGGCGACTACTCCCCAGAGAGAAAAAATGGAGTGCCATTGAGAGGGAGGCCTTTGCTGTGGTCTGGTCCCTGAAGAAGTTGAGGCCTTACTTGTTTGGCACTCACTTCCGTGTACAAACTGACCACATACCTCTCAGGTGGTTGATGCAGGTGAGGGGGGAGAACCCAAAACTGTTAAGGTGGTCCATTTCCCTATAGGGGATGGACTTCACAGTGGAGCACAGACCTGGGACTGCTCATGCCAATGCAGATGGCCTTTCCAGGTTTTTCCACTTAGCTGATGAGGACTACCAGGGTGTAGGTTAGTACCCATCACCTTTCATCTGGGGGGGGGGCAGTGTAGGAAAGTCCTCCTTTTTTGCCTGAACACCCCCACACTTTTTGGATAGGTACTGGTGGTTACTGACTCTTGGCTGTGCCCTGGGTACTGCTTACCAGTCCCAGGGCCAGTGCTCTGTGTAAAATGGATATGCAAATTAGGCTAATTATAATTGGCTAAGTTAACCTACCTATAAGTCCCTAGTATATGGTAGGGCATGTAGGTTTAGGGACCACAGCATAGGTGGTGCACACCTAGGTGCACTGCTGAGGTGCCCAGTGTCATTTTAAAAGCAAGCCTGCCTTGCTGGCTGCTTTTAAATTAAAGTTATTTGCAAATTCGACTTTGGAATTAAAGGTACTTCCAAAGTCTTAAACTACCTTATTTTTACATATAAGTCACCCCTAAGGTGTGCCCTATGTGCCCCTAGGGCTGGGTGCCATGTAACTATAAGCAGGGACTTTATAAAAATAGATTTATAAGCCCTGGTGAGGTAAAAACAGCCAAATTCGTTTTTCCCTCATTGAAGTAAATGGCCTTCATAGGCTAGAATGGGCAGACTTTATTTTAAATTTTAAAGTCTCCTTAAATGTTACATACCAAGAATTTGGTATCAAATTAATTGTTGTAATAAATCCCACAACTTCCAGTTGTTGGATTTAATATAACTTGTTCAGGTAAAAAGTTTAGACTTTACCTAAAAAGTTGCCAATTTCAGCTCTGCATTGTTTTTGCTGCTGTGCTCTGATTGGCCAGCCTGCAGCAGCTTCTGCCAGGCTGCCTTGATGAGGTGTGAAGTGGCCAGGCTTCACACAAAGGAATGTGCTGGGGGAGAGAATCTCCCCTCAGCAGATGGTGAGGCAGGAAGGGGGAGGGCTGCCAAACTGGTCTTCAAAGGCAGAGAAGGACATCTGGAGCACCCAGCAACACCCCCACATCCTACAACCCCAGACAACTAGGTGCCCCCTTGATTAGATTAGGAGAGGGCAGGAGAGGGGTGTGTTTATGATTTTTAGCCACACCAGTGGGTGGGCTCAGCCAGATGTAACCTCCAAAAATCAGATTCAGCCATGTTGGATTTTTAGAGACTGTTGCCTTTTGGGATGGATTTTTGCCACACTTCCCAGGAAGTGGTCATCACAGGGGGACGACCCTGTACCTGATTGGAGGACCAGGACCCCCCTGCTTTTCACCCAGGAGCAAGGATAAAACTGGCAGACCTGCCCCCACACCTCAGATCCCCGCCAACTTTCAAGAAGAAGGAACTTAAGGAGAAGAAGGACTGCCCTGCTGGACCCCTGGCCTGCACCTGGACCCTGCACTCAGAAGGACTGCACCAGCTGCACACTTGGGCTTCACCACAAGAATGACTTTGCCTGGCTTCAACTGGTTCAAGGGGGGACTCCCTGTTTGCTACAGGTGAAAAATTGCTATCCAGAGTCCCCTGCACCAACTCCTAAAAAAGAGACCAGTTGACCACTGCCCAGTGGCCAAAAAGGAGTTTGCGCCAGGTGCATTCTGGGAGTTGAAGTCCGCACCCCCCAAGGACCATCACAGAACTTCTGGACCCTTGGGGTGAGCTGTGGACCCCAAAAGAACCTTAAAAGAACATCTGAGTGAAGCCCCAGAAGTTTGGAAAAGATTTGAGAATTTTTGTAAAAAAGCTCCAGAGAGGGACCGACCCGCCGCGGAAATTCTAGCCGGCTTGCCTCAACCGCGACCCGGCCTGACTTCGTGGTTCGTCCCGGTAAAGAAAAACATCAGAAAAAGAGACTAAGTCCGAACGTAAAAAGTTGACCGGGACCTCCCAGCCATCGTATCCGAGAAGGGCTCCACGGACGTCGGATCAAGATCCAGGTTTACCCCGGTCGAAGGATTTTCATCTCGAAAAAACGACTAAGTCCAAAGGTAGAAATCACCACCGAGGAAACCCACATCGCGTATCCGGACAAGGGCTCCAGGAGGTCGGATTCAACTGGCAGGTTCGTCCCGGTGAAGAAAAACTTCAAAATAAAGACTAAGGCCCTCATTCTGACCCTGGCGGTCGGTGATAAAGCGGCGGCCAAGCCGCCAACAGGCCGGCGGTCTAAAATATGCAATTCTGACCCTGGCGGGAACCGCCAACACAGCCCGCCAACTTAACACTCCGACCGCCACAGCGGTACAAACAAACAGCGCGGCGGTTCCCGCCAACAGCCCGGCGGCAGACAATGTACCGCCCACCCTATTACGACCCACCAATCTGCCACCTTTTCCGGGGCGGGAGCACCGCCGATAAGAACACGGCGGAAACAGACTACGAACGGGAAAACGCTCACCTCTACGCACTCCACGCGAGATTCCGGCAGTATGGAGCCAGAGTTGCAGGTCATCCCCGCACTCCTATTCCTGCTCATATACCAGGAGCACGCCCGGCGGCGCGGAAGACATCGGTGAGTACTGCACCTACGACACAGGGGAGGGAAAAGATTACCGGCACACACCCACCCACCCACACCCACTACAACACACACATCAATGCATTCCCACAGATCACTGTCACAACCCACAAACCACCCCCCTCCGAAATAATGCAAAGACCAAAAGAAGAGATCATAAACGGGCAGATATATTGAAATATGTACACCAGTAATCCCAATTAATAAATAAACTATGTACAAAATATATACAGCTACTAAATGTAGTCCAACCACTGTCCGTGGATCACAGGGGTCCTGTGCAAAGGGGCAAGGCCCAGTCCCACGACAAGAACTCCACGGAGAGAACACTGCAGGGGCATCAGAAAGAAAATAGGACAGGCACCTCAGGGGGAAGGGAAGGGGGGGCACCTCAGCCACTTGAGTACACGACGCCAGATCCACGAGGGGACTCCATGACCACTGGCCCATCCTGGGGAGAGCAAAGCCACAGTCCATACAGTCCATACAGTGGGTGGCCTGCCCACTGGGCCATCCTGGGGAGAGCAAAGCCACAGTCCAAACAGTCCATACAGTGAGTGGCCTGCCCACTGGGCCATCCTGGGGAGAGCAAAGCCACAGTCCAAACAGTCCATACAGTGGGTGGCCTGCCCACTGGGCCATCCTGGGGAGAGCAAAGCCACAGTCCAAACAGTCCATACAGTGGGTGGCCTGCCCACTGGGCCATCCTGGGGAGAGCAAAGCCACAGTCCATACAGTCCATACAGTGGGTGGCCTGCCCACTGGGCCATCCTGGGGAGAGCAAAGCCACAGTCCAAACAGTCCATACAGTGGGTGGCCTGCCCACTGGGCCATCCTGGGGAGAGCAAAGCCACAGTCCATACAGTCCATACAGTGGGTGGCCTGCCCACTGGGCCATCCTGGGGAGAGCAAAGCCACAGTCCATACAGTCCATACAGTCCATACAGTGGGTGGCCTGCCCACTGGGCCATCCTGGGGAGAGCAAAGCCACAGTCCATACAGTCCATAACAGACCCCACTGCCACTGGAGGAGGCAAGTTGGCCAGAGGACATCCTGCAGCCCTGCCCGAGATAGATCCTGCCCTGCCACGTCTGCCAAAGGGCCAGCGGTTCTTGCCCTGAAGGGCCCAGTTCAGCGGTTCTTGAGACGGCGGGGCCCAGTTCAGCGCTCCTTGCCTTGAAGGGCCCAGTTCAGCGGTTCTTGAGACGGCGGGGCCCAGCGGAGCGGTGCGTGAGACGGCGGGGCCCAGCGGAGCGGTGCTTGAGACGGCGGGGCCCAGTTCAGCGGTTCTTGCCCTGAAGGGCCCAGTTCAGCGGTTCTTGCCCTGAATGGCCCAGTTCAGCGGTTCTTGAGACGGCGGGGCCCAGTTCAGCGGTTCTTGCCCTGAAGGGCCCAGTTCAGCGGTTCTTGCCCTGAAGGGCCCAGTTCAGCGGTTCTTGAGACGGCGGGGCCCAGCGGAGCGGTGCTTGAGACGGCGGGGCCCAGTTCAGCGGTTCTTGCCCTGAAGGGCCCAGTTCAGCGGTTCTTGCCCTGAAGGGCCCAGTTCAGCGGTTCTTGAGACGGCGGGGCCCAGTTCAGCGGTTCTTGCCCTGAAGGGCCCAGTTCAGCGGTTCTTGAGACGGCGGGGCCCAGTTCAGCGGTTCTTGAGACGGCGGACGGTCTATGGCCAACTGCTAATTGCCTGGTGGTGCCCTCCTGGGCAGCGGGGATGGTGCTCCTTCACTGCCCACCTGGGCTGTGGGTGGTGGGGCCCTCCTGGCCAGCTGGGCTGGGTCCTCCCTGGGCAGCGGCTATGGGGGTGGTGGGCTCTCCCGGGGCAGCTGTGCCGGTTCCTCCCGGGGCAGCGGCTATGGGGGTTGTGGGCTCCTCCTGGGCAGCAGGCCTGCTGCCTGACCTCTCTGACTTGCTGCCCTTGCCCTCCTTAGTCGTGGGCCTGTGGCCCTTTCCTCCCTTTGGAGCTGTGGCTGGTGACTGTCTCTGGGTGGTGTCCGGGGGGGATGTAGAAGGCGGGCTCCTGCGGCGACCCTTCCGCCTTCTGCTCCTCTTCCCAGGGGGTGGGCTGGCTGTCCCCTTGCTGCTGGGCGAAGATCCAGACATGCGGGCTGGCGGGCTCCAATACCCCTGCACCCTTGTCAAGGGGGCTGCAGGGCTGGTGGTGGCTGAGGTGCTCTTCTTACCCCGACGAGAAGGAGGGGGGGGGCTCAGGGTCAGGAAAGAAGTTAGTAGTGGCGAGGAAGAGCTTCTTGGGACAATGGAGAGTGGTAGGTACAGTGGGAATGGGAGTGGAGGGAGAGGATGTGGTTGTAGGTGAGTCACGTTTGCTGTCTTTGGGTGCAGGTGCAGGAGGGATAGGCTGTCGTGAGGTGGATGGCTGTTGGGTGGGTGGGTGGCTGCGTTTGTGTGGTGTGGAAGAGGGGGTGACAGACACAGTGGGAGAGGACACAGGGGACGTGTAAATGGCAGTGGGGGTGGTGACTGCACGTGTGCGGACTGGAGTGGAGGGTGTGCTGGTGATGGAAACACTGGCTGATGGTGAGGTGAATGGAGGTGTGAGTGTAGACGTCACAGGGAGGGAGGAGGGAGACGAGGAGGTGGGGGTCACAGAGGTGGTAGTGACTGTTGGCATGTCTGCATCGGAATGTTGCGTGTGTGAATGTCTGCGTGATCTGTGGTGCTTATGTTTGGATGAGCTTCTCTTGGGTGTTGAGGTGTGTGCAGGCTGGTCTGATGGTGTGGGTGGGACAGGCAGAAGAACAGGAGACTAGGAGGAGGGAGTTAGTAGAGGCAGGCAGGAGACAGGGACAATGGCTGCCGTCAGTGCTGAGGCCAGAGCCTGGAACGATCGCTGATGGGCAGCCTGACCCGAATGAATGCCCTCCAGGTACGCATTGCTGCGATGAACCTCCCTCTCCACCCCCTGGATGGCATTCAAAAGGGTAGTCTGCCCAACAATGAGCGTTCGGAGGAGGTCAATGACCTCCTCACTGAGGGCAGCGGGGGTAACAGGGGCAGGGCCTGAGGTGCCTGGGGCGAAGGAGATGCCCGGCTTCCTGGCAGAGCGGGCACGGGGCGAATGCTGAGGGGCTGCTGGGAGGGCGGAGATGGTGCGCTGGGTGGCGGCTGTACCTGTAATGGCGGGGGGCACGGATGGTGCCACCCCCGCAAGGGAGCCCCCTTCCGAGGACGTGTCCGTGTCGCTGCAGGCTCCAGTCGTCCCCGTCGTGGAGCTCCCCTCGCCCTCCGTCTCACTGGTCCAGTCTGAGTCTGTGGCATGGCCCTCCTGGGCCATGTGAGATGCAGCTCCCTCCTGCCCCGATGCCACTTCTCCTCCGCCTGATGATGCTGATGCACACAAGCACAGAAAGACAAACAAAATGGGGGGGGGAGAGAGAAATAAAGGGATATTGAGTACATGGATCTCCGGTACAGTTAGCGGACATGACAGACACAGATGCCCCCTGCACTAAGTTGCGCACTTGGGGTACGCTACGCATTCCGTGGAACATGCCCTACACGCCTAGAGTTGACAACTGCACCCATGGATGACACGGCCCAGGGATGGCTGTACTGACAAACTACTGAGGGTGGTGGCTGGGGACACAGGGGCTTACGGGGGTGCCCAGCCTACAGATATCGCCCTGGCCTAGGGGGACCCCCAGCCCTCCTCCCCCACCCAGACACCTCCACTGCGCGACAACAGAGTAGATAATGCTTGTACTCACCCCCTTGTGTCTGCTGTGCTGCCCTCACGCGCCCATCCAATTCAGGGTAGGCCACCGCCAGGATCCGGAACATCAGGGGGCTCAGTTGACGGCAGGCACCCCGCCTACGTTGGGAGGCCATCCCCAGCAGAGACTCGGCGGTCTTCTTGGTCCCGCGGCGGATGTCCTCCCACCTCTTGCGGCAGTGGGTGCCCCGTCGATGGTGGACCCCCAGGGCCCGGACTTCCTTGGCGATGGCACGCCAAATCCCGATCTTCTCATGGGCGCGGACCTATGTGACACGTACAGGGAGGGAGAAATACCACGTTCAAGTTTCTCAGCATTTTCCTTTCCAGTGGCCCAACGCCCCCCATCCCCGCCAGGCCCCCCGCCATGCCCCCCGCCATGCCCCCCATCCCCGCCATGCCCCCCGCCAGGCCCAACATGCCCCCCATCCCCGCCAGGCCCCCCGCCATGCCCCCTGCCAGGCCCAACATGCCCCCCATCCCCGCCAGGCCCCCCGCCATGCCCCCCGCCAGGCCCAACATGCCCCCCATCCCCGCCAGGCCCCCCGCCATGCCCCCTGCCAGGCCCAACATGCCCCCCATCCCCGCCAGGCCCCCCGCCATGCCCCCCGCCAGGCCCAACATGCCCCCCATCCCCGCCAGGCCCCCCGCCATGCCCCCCGCCAGGCCCAACATGCCCCCAATCCCCGCCAGGCCCCCCGCCAGGCCCAACATGCCCCCCATCCCCGCCAGGCCCCCCGCCATGCCCCACGCCAGGCCCAACATGCCCCCCATCCCCGCCATGCCCCCCGCCAGGCCCAACATGCCCCCCATCCCCGCCATGCCCCCCGCCAGGCCCAACATGCCCCCCATCCCCGCCATGCCCCCCGCCAGGCCCAACATGCCCCCCATCCCCGCCAGGCCCCCCGCCATGCCCCCTGCCAGGCCCAACATGCCCCCCATCCCCGCCAGGCCCCCCGCCATGCCCCCCGCCAGGCCCAACATGCCCCCCATCCCCGCCAGGCCCCCCGCCATGCCCCCTGCCAGGCCCAACATGCCCCCCATCCCCGCCAGGCCCCCCGCCATGCCCCCCGCCAGGCCCAACATGCCCCCCATCCCCGCCAGGCCCCCCGCCATGCCCCCCGCCAGGCCCAACATGCCCCCCATCCCCGCCATGCCCCCCGCCAGGCCCAACATGCCCCCCATCCCCGCCAGGCCCCCCGCCATGCCCCCTGCCAGGCCCAACATGCCCCCCATCCCCGCCAGGCCCCCCGCCATGCCCCCCGCCAGGCCCAACATGCCCCCCATCCCCGCCAGGCCCCCCGCCATGCCCCCCGCCAGGCCCAACATGCCCCCCATCCCCGCCAGGCCCCCCGCCAGGCCCAACATGCCCCCCATCCCCGCCAGGCCCCCCGCCATGCCCCCCGCCAGGCCCAACATGCCCCCCATCCCCGCCAGGCCCCCCGCCATGCCCCCCGCCAGGCCCAACATGCCCCCCATCCCCGCCAGGCCCCCCGCCAGGCCCCCAAGCCAGCCAGTGGCCCCAAATCCAGATTGAATTAAACTCACTTGTTGGTCTGGAGGACCGTAGAGTAGCGCATACTGGGGGAGGACCCCATCCACAAGTTTCTCCAACTCCTATCCAGTGAAGGCAGGGGCCCTTTCCCCAGGCGCAGCAGCCTTTGTCCCTTCCAGACCGAGGTCACAGCAACACTTGCAGTATAGGTCCTCTCCTGTGAAAGTTCAAGTCGCAAGTGGATAAGTAGATAGAAAATGGCGGTCACGTCCACGGCGGTGCGTACCGCGGCGGTGCGTCCCGCCACCGCCGGCGCCCTTCGCCATTGGCTCCTGAAACCCATAGGCTTCAATGTTAACCAATGCGGCTTCGCGCCGCGGTCTTCGCCCGCCGCCCTCCGCGGTGTGCCACGCCAGCGCATTGACCTCACATCCCATTGTCACACTTCACAGGTCAGGCAGCCGCCATTTCCAGGGCCCACATGGCTCAATTTCAACTGCGTCACACAGGCCTAGGCCTTGCATAGCCACTCAGACACGCCATTCACTGCATAGAGAATCGTATACTGTGCTAGCTGTGAGTACGTAACTGTGGGTTGCTTGACTGTGTGCTCCATGTTGTCCTTCCTAGGCACCGTCCGCTGGGTTGGGCGAGGAGACGGATGAATCCTCCCGTGTACCGACCGCTGGTGGACCTGTCGACAATGGAAGAACGCCACATTATCCTGACCTACCGTCTTAACCGTGCCACTATCCATGAACTGTGTGCCCAGCTGGAGCCCGACCTGATGTCCCCCATCCGCCAACCCACAGGGATTCCCCCTCTGGTGCAGGTCATGTCAGTACTACATTTCTTGGCAAGTGGGTCATTTCAGACAACCGTGGGAATTGCTTCTGGGATGTCTCAGCCCATGTTTTCGAAGGTGTTATCCAGAGTGTTGTCTGCCCTGATGAAATCCGTGAGGAACTACATCATTTTCCCTGAGGTGGGCGAATTGGCTACAGTGAAGGGTGATTTCTACGCCCTTGGACATATTCCCAACGTAATTGGTGCCATTGATGGGACCCATGTGGCTTTGGTTCCCCCAAGAGACAGGGAGCAGGTGTACAGGAACAGAAAAAATTACCATTCAATGAACATCCAGGTGGTGTGTTTGGCTGACCAGTACATCTCGCATGTAAATGCCAAATTCCCAGGGTCAGTGCATGACGCCTACATCCTCAGGAATAGCAGCATCCCTTACGTGATGGAACAGCTACAGAGACACCGTGTATGGCTAGTGGGGGACTCTGGGTACCCCAACCTGTCGTGGCTACTGACCCCAGTAAGGAATCCCCGGACCAGGGCAGAGGAACGGTACAATGAGGCCCATGGGCGTACTAGGAGGGTGATCGAACGCACCTTTGGCCTCCTAAAGGCCAGGTTTCGGTGCCTGCATATGACAGGTGGATCCCTAATGTACTCACCTAAGAAGGTGTGTCACATCATCGTGGCCTGCTGCATGCTTCACAACCTGGCTTTGCGCCGCCAGGTGCCTTTCCTGCAGGAGGATGGTCGAGACGGTGGTGTTGTGGCAGCGGTGGAACCTGAGGAGAGTGACGAGGAGGAAGACGACGGGGCTGAAACAGACAACAGGGACAGAATCATTGAACAGTACTTCCAATAGGACACAGGTAACATTTCAAAGATAATTTAGTAAAAGTTAACTACTCTCCAGCATCTCTGCTGCCTGTCTATTTGCCCCAGTGTACGATGACTGAGTTTTGGCTTTTCCCTCCCTATTTCAGATCTGGGGTCCCCACTACGAGTCCTGTGCTTCGTTTCCCCATGGACTACAGCTTTGTGGCAGCTGTTTGTTGACTTCACCATGTACAAGGACATATTTGCACTGTCATGTCAATTACAATCTATTGAAATCACAGCCAGACTCCAGATATTTTGGTGCAAAAAAGGTGTTTATTTAAGTGCTCAAAATGGGATGGGTGGTTTCAAGTGGGTGGGGGCTATGGTGAAGGAATGTCCATGGCAGAGTCCAGAGTAACAGTCACACAGGTGCATTGTCCAGAGGCCTGTGGAGAGATGGAGCATGGGCAGTTCAAGGATGGACAGGGTGACTATGTGGGACAGTGGGATGACATCAGGTGGTATCCATTGCTGGCGGGGGTCTTGACATCCTACTCTGTCTTCTTGCGAGATCTCAGGGCCCTCTTGCGGGGTGGTTCTTCTCCTGCAGGAGGTGGGGGTCTGGTGGGCTGCTGCTGTGCGGGGGCCTCCTGTCCACTAGCGCCGGCGGAGGTGGTTGGCTGTTCTTGGTCCAGGCTAGTGGCAGGGGCTCTTGGGTGTTGTTCAGTGTCCGCCCTGTTGTTGACGAGGTCCTGCAGCAGCCCTACCATGGTAACCAGGGTGGTGTTGATGGCTCTGATGTCCTCCCTGTACCCCCGATAGTGTTCCTCCTGCAGCACCTGGATCTCCTGGAACCGGGCCAGTACCGTCGCCATCGTCTCCTGGGAGCGGTTGTATGCTCCCATGATGGTGGTGAGGACCTCGTGGAGAGTGGGTTCCCTGGGCCTCTCCTCCCCCCCCTGTCGCACAGCTGCCCTCCGAGTTCCCCTGTTTCCCTGGGCCTCTGCCCCCTGGCCGGTGTGCCCACTACCACTGCCCCCAGGTCCCTGTTGTTGTTGGGGTGGTGGGTTATCCTGGGTGCCCTGTAGTGGTAGACACACCGCAGATTGACGCGCCCTGGAGACAGAGGCATGGGCCCGCTGGGTGGGAGCTGTGCTGGTGTTCCCAGAGGGGTTTGGGTCTGTAGTGGCCTGGGCCTGTGTGAGGGGAACCGACTGTCCAGAGGTCCCCGATGGTCCGGGCTGGTCATCGGTGTCCAGGTCGACAGAGCTGCTGTCATCGCTGACGGCCTCTTGGGTGGGGGGGGTGGATAATTCTGGCCCCTCCGCCGCGGTGTGTTGACGGTCGGGTCCTGCAGGGGTATAGAGGTATGGTTATAGTTTCAATGTGTGGCATATGGGTGTATCTGTGGGTTCTCGTGTCCCCAAGTGCTGGCATTCGTGTGTGGGGGCTTTGGTGAGGGTGGCTTGTGGGGGGGATGTGTATATGCATTGGGCATGCTTTGGTGATGGGTGTCCATGCTTAGTGGACGCATGCAGGCCTAGGTTTTGGGATGTGTGGGTTGTGATGGTGAGACATTGGCGGGGAATAGGTGTGCTGGGGGTGGGGGTGAGGATGGTGGTGGGGGTGAGGATGGTGGTGGGGGTGAGGGTGGGGGTGAGGATGGGAGTGGGGGTGAGGGTGGGGTTCGAGGATGGGGGTGAGGGTTGGGGTCTGATTTGGCATGCAGGTGGGGGGAAGCAGTATTGAAGCTTCAACTTACCAGTATCCATTCCTCCGCCGACTCCTGCGAGGCCGTCAGGATGCAGGATGTTCAAGACTTCCTCCTCCCATGATGTGAATTGTGGGGGTTGAGGTGGGGGTCCTCCGCCAGTCTTCTGCACGGCGATGTTGTGCCTGGATACCATGGAACGCACCTTCCCCCGTAGGTCGTTCCATCGCTTCCTGATGTCTTCCCGATTTCTGGGGTGCTGTCCCACTGCGTTCACCCTGTCGACAATCCTCTGCCATAGCTCCGCCCTCCGGGCAATGCTGGTGTATTGTATCTGTGTGCCGAACAGCTGGGGCTCTACCCGAACGATTTCCTCCACCATGACCCTGAGTTCTTCGTCTGTGAAGCAGGGTTGTCTTTGGGGTGCCATGGGGTGGTGTGTATGATGTGTGGGGTGGAGTATGTGTATTTAAGTGAGTTGAGTGTGGTGGTGTGTGTTGTTTTGTGTGTGGATAGTGTGTGGGTGATGGTGTTGAGTGGCTGTGGCTGTTATTTTTTGGATGCTGGTGTCTCGCTCTTGCCTTCTTGATGAATTTTTTAGCGTAGGGGTTTGTGGGTGATGTGGGTGTGTGTTTTATATTGTATTGTGTGTGTGGGAGTGGTGTGTGTATGTGTATCAGGTGTGTGGGATTCAAATCGTCCAATGTGGCTGAGTTTTGTTCGTTTGTGGGTATTCTGACCGCGGCGGTGTGTCCCGCCAATGGAATACCGCGTTTGAATGACCGCCGCGTGGATTCGTGGGTCGTAATGGGATGGGCGTATTTCTGTTGGCGTGGCGGTGGAGGTTTGGTCACCTCCACCTTTCCGCCGACCGCTGGTCTGGCGGTCTGTTGTGGCGGTCGGATTTTCGGAGGTTTGCCTTCTGCGGGTCAGAATGACCGTGGCGGGTTTCCGCGACCGCGGCGGGATTATGGAGGATTTCTGACCGGCGGTAGGCGCCTTTTACCGCCGAGGTCAGAATGAGCCCCTAAGTCAGAAGGTAACTTTTTAACCGAGGCCTCCCGCGACTTGTAGCCGAGCAGGGCTCCATCGCGGTCGGCCTGAAACTTTGACTTTGTCCCGGTCCTGGTGCAACCAGATGACCCGATTGGCGCTTTTTGTTTCTAAGCGCTAGAAAAATAATAATACTTTAAAAATTCATATCTCCGGTTCCCCTGAACCGATTTTAATCGTTTTTGTGTCATTTTAAAGATAAAAATATAAACTATTTTTATAAATTGGTTTTGGATTTTTAAACTGTTTCCTGTGTTTTATTTAATTACTGTTTTGTGATATTTGAATGCTTTACACACTGTCTCCTAAGTTAAGCCTTGACGCTTGTTGCCAAGCTACCAAGGGTTGAGCTGGGATTAATTTACTGAGACCAAACTGTACCTAGGTGGAGGTTAGTGGCTTGTTGCTAGGTGTAGGTACCTACCTGCCCTTACTAATAACCCATTTTCCAACAGTAAATAAAAAGCCCCAAAGTATTTTCTCAAAATTTTCAAAGAAGAATGGTACAATGCATCAACTACTGAGGCTTTATTTAATGAATACAGCTACTTTCAGGAGCACACAATATTGCATGCAGTTGAAACAACTGCCCGATACCATCAGTTAAAATATGGTACTCCCATTACAAAAGAGGAGATGGTTTCTAGAAATGTGGAGAAAGGGATAGCTGAAGAGGTACAAGGAAGGAGTAGACATTCCCCTGTGTACAAATGGGACTGCAGTAGTATATGTTGTGATCTACAGGAGTAAAATGATATATTAAGACATTTTCTATGTCAATTTCCAGATAGAAGTGCGAAGCAGAAAACGGCATTGTAGCAAGCGTTAGATCCATGCAAAGTCAGGAAATATGCTGATTTGCAGGAACACTCACTCACATGTCTATTCAGGAAAGTGCACCAAAGTCCTTTTCACCATCTTAGAATGTCGACTCTTGATCATTCAAAAATGTGAAATTTAGTTAGAAGACCTTACTTTGTAAAATCGTCCTGCATTGTGTTTAGGAGAAAGGAACAAAGAACTTTTATATGATACAGTAGGAGAGGTTGAAAATCGTTGTGAAGATATTCATTTATTTCTTTGGACAAAAAGAGGGCAAAATGAGAGTTGGTGTATTTGGGTGTTGAGGAACAAAACACAGATATTGGTACTGTAGTACTGATAACTTTACATGAGAAATAGCTAATTTCAATGCAGTATTAACAGATAAACCAAATTATGGCCCTCATTATGAGAGCCTCACCGTGGCAGTCCCACCGCCATGGAGCCAGCGGTAAGGACTACCACATGAAGAGTTGTGGGGCATGACAGACGCCAAGTCTCACAAACCCCACCACAGCCGGGGGGGTGCACCTTCATCCCGGAGGCAGGCCTCAGCCTGCCGGACGGATTACAAGGCTGCAATCCTCCAGGCTTTCCGTGGTGGTCACCCCACCATGAAAACCCTGGTGGTCACGCACCTGGCAATAGGAATCTTCATTTCTGTTGCTGGCACACACATGCCCCCACACATGCCCACATCCCCTCCCACCTGTCCACACACTTAAAAACACCCATCCACTGCAGACTGCCAGCACTGGCAGTCTAGTAGCGGCTTTGGCTCAAAATGAGGGCCTATGTTTGTATTTGTTGTCAGCAAACTTATTACAAAGGCCAAAGGAAGTGTTGATGTGTTGTTGGAAACTGTGAACTAGAAAACAGAGAAAAGTGCCTAGAATTTAAAGTGTATTTATTTGTGGGGGAACGTATTGCTATGACTAATCACAGGACTAAAGTTGCCTGTCAGAGCAATACACAATAAATTAGAGGTAGTTGTAATTCCTGCGGGATTTCAACATGTGAATGTTAATAAAGGTATAATTACACAAATTATATATCCTTTTCAAGCAATAGTTCATATAGATCCAAAGACTGGGAAACTGCCACCCACTAAGCTTCAGGAAGGGCGTAAGGCAAAGTTGTGTATTTACCTTTAGAATTTAAACACAATATTAAAACTGTGGATGTAGAGAGACATCTGGATGAACTGCTCATTGTCATTCCCAAAAAGTGACACACTTGCTGCGCACAGGGCGTATAAATATGCCTCAAACTATAAAAAAGAAGTGCACACCTTGAAAATGTTTATCTCTATGAAGTACTACAGTACCACACATATAGAAACAATGTGACAGAAAATGTAGATGTAGGGAAATTTTAAATAGTTGGTTGCAATGGTTGTTGGGGCGACATAGCAAAGGCAGTCTACTTAGTCATAGAAAACTGAAATGCCAGACTGCTGTATAAAGGGATTGTTTATTTTTGCTACTGTTGCAGCTTTTCAAACTTTTGGCATTCAAAATTAGAATTACTAGACGAGTGTGACAGCTATAAACATCCTATCAATTCTACATTCATTGCTCAGTATTATCTAGCTACTTAAAAATGTTGAATAATGAACTTGAACAGGAAGATACATTTGCTACTGTGGTCACTAAGGAGAGTTCAAAAGCAGACAAAGGTCAGGTCCTCACAATCAGGACCACTTGGATGGCCTATAATTGAAAATTAGGCTACAATTGCAATGAATGAATTAGGGACTGTAATGGAGCAAGGTAGGTAGGAAGCAATTGATTCTGGCAGATTTAGTTGAAAAACTAAATGATGAACATGTGTGAATATATATAGAAGTGAAAGCCACAGTTGAGCATGGATGGCTTCATGACAACAAACAGTGTGCATGCCCAACATTTAAGTGTGTACCATTGTTGACACCAGTCAAGCTTGTACCAGTAAATGTTTCCTAATACAAATGCTTTCTACTTTACTACAGACCTTTACAGACTGCAATTTATCATGTGTGGTTACAGCACCTACTGGATTAGCTGGATAGCAAAGGTATTACTTTGCATTGACTTTTAATGCTGCCTGTGGAGCATGACACCAAACTGGAATACCAAAAGATATCTGGTGTAGATTGTCATGAAGTGCGAAGAGTGTTAAAAAAGTTAAAGCCTTTAATCATTGATGGTCTCAAACTTAATGCTTCCCTTTGCACATCTGAGAATGCAAGCAGTTTTTAGAATGGATTATAATGTCCTATTTGGAGGAAAACATTTAAAAGTTTTGGGAGAGCTGCTGCAACTTACGCATGTGAAATGTCAGCCTTTATTTAAAACACTGCTCCATAATGAAACTTGGAATTCTTTGGAAAGCATTGGAAATGTGAATATTTGGTTACATTTTGAAGGCAAATAATTAATTAGAAATATGCAACATGCATCTGACATTGAAAATGGAAATATTTAGGAAGAATTTAGATTGGGTGTTCTTTAAAAAGGGGGAAGGCATGTTCTAGAAAGTCATGTTCTAAAAAAAACAGTTTCCAACAATGAAGACAACAGCATAACTAAGGTTCACTTTGATACAAGAAGGTAAACATATATTTGGTGCCTAATTACTACATTGGAGGAGTGTGTGTCTTTCAACAATGAATTGCTGGAATTGGAGAAAGAATACATTTTGCAGTTGCAATCAATTGATAAAATAGAACACCAGAGTGTCACTGTATTGTTAAATGAAAAACTACTAGCAAAGCTGTATTCATAAGAAAAATCTGCTTCATGAACTGTAGGCTCAGAGAAATGTTTAAGTCCATTCATAAACTGTAGGGTGATTTTGCATTGAAATTTAAATGTTGATGATGGTTTAGTCAAAGGTGCGATGGGTAAAGTTTTTTTTTTTTTTTTTTTACTTTTCCTAATTGGAGTGAGGTGGTATACTATGGGATAAAATTTGACCAGATTTACAATGCAATACAGATAGGACAGGCTAGTATATGTTTTTTGGTTGTAAAACATAAATATGTTTTACTGGGACAGTTTCCAGTTTCACTAGCATATTCTATTACTATTCCTAAACCACAATATTTACAGATGCAGCATTTATGATATTGGTAGTACTGCATTTAAGAAAGGTATGTCATATGTATTTCCTGATTTAGGACATTGTCTGGTTTGAATCTAGTCCGCCCGCCAAAGTTACCCCGACGAAAGACCGTTCCGCTGTCAAAAGACCGTGGGGGTCATTTCGAATTTCCCGCTGGGCCAGCGGGCGACCGCCAAAAGATCGCCCACCGGCCCAGCGGGAAAGGCCCTGCAACAATGAAGCCAGCTCCGAATGGAGCCGGCGGAGTTGCAAGGGTGGGACGGGTGCAGTTGCACCCGTCGCGATTTTCACTGTCTGCAATGCAGACAGTGAAAATCCGTGTGGGGCCCTGTTAGGGGGCCCCTACACTGCCCATGCCAGTGGCATGGGCAGTGCAGGGGCCCCCAGGGGCCCCACGACACCCGTTCCCGCCATCCTGTTTCTGGCGGTGAAAACCACCAGAAACAGGCTGGCGGGAAGGGGGTCGGAATCCCCATGGCGGCGCTGCAAGCAGCTCCGCCATGGAGGATTCCCCCAGCCGGGGGAAATCCGGCGGAAAAACGCCGGACCCGGCTGGGCGACCGCGGCTTCACAGCCGCGGTCGGAATAAGAAATGAAGCACCGCCAGCCTGTTGGCGGTGCTTCAGCCGGCCTCCACCCTGGCGGTCATAGACCGCCAGGGTCAGAATGAGGTCCAAGAAGTGTTTATGCTCCTCATTTAGAACAAAATACAGTTTATGAGAAATGCTCTAGATCTCTGAAACAGAAAGTTTCAAAGCAGTTTAGTGATGGTATTGCAAAGAAGGAAATGAAACAGAAGAAGAAAGTTTTTAAGAAACAAACAATACGAAATCATGGAGATATTGTAGGTTATCGATTGTCAAACCTCTCTGGTGTGAACTACTAATATAATGTTGTGGTAAACATTTTGTTAACTTTACCTCATGCTGCAGATGCAATTCAAGAGAAACAACAGACGTTATTGTGTTCTGCACTGTGTAGTTTGTTGAACCACCTGCGTACTGAGAGAATGAAAATACATTCTGCATCAGTAATTCAAGACACTTTACATCTATGTGGTTGATCAGTACAGTTTACTCAAAATACTCAAGAGGATGCTCAGGTGTTCTTAATGGTGGTATTTGGTATCTTGGAAGAAGAGAGATATCTGTAAATGACTTGTGTGAACTTAGTTACTTGCGGCACCATGAATGTGAAGATTGATCATACACATCAACTACACAAAACAAATCAGAGCATTTTATTTACTTACATTTATCAGATTCCAAAATGTAAATTTTTACACATTAGTGAAAAACTTACTCAAACCAATGTTTTTCCAAATTGTCAAACAGATGTTCTGTCCACTTAACATGGAATAACAGGGAACTATGTTATTTTAATGTTTAATGGTACAAAGCTGCAGAGCAGAGGTAGTATATTGCATACTGAGATCACTAACTTTAAAGCTGCATAATTATCTATTTCTGTTCAAATCTACACTGTTGCTATCATTTTATATGAAAGAGTTAGTTTTAGGTCTGGTCTATCAGGATTTATGACATCATGTGTCCTACTAAAGGTGATATCTTTATAAGGTTTTGCCTTTGCTGGCAAGGCTTATCTATCTAGTAGTACATTTAATGATGAAGTTCTCATTTTCAGCACACGTTTCTTTTATGATGAGTAGAGCAAGTATGGATAAAATGTTTTTTTTTTATTGAAGTGATTGTAATGTTCAGTGTTCTATGTTTACTGTGACATACTGTGCACTTTTGGAGTTTTTATACAGTATATGCAATTGTTTTTTTAACCTAACCACTGTTCAAAGATGATTCTTTACGTAGTACATAAGTTATCTTGTATAATTATAAACACTGATAAGAGTAAAAAAGAAGGGAAAATAAAATAGATATTCTTATTGTAACATAGCATTACAGCATGGGAAATGTGTGGTGAGTCATGCATTGTTCACATTCTTAGTTAATTTTATACTTTTCTAAATTCTAATATTGATTCAAATTTGTTTTTTCCTTTGTTATACAGATGAATTGGACTGCTTATTGGAGTAATGTGGTTTACAAATTAGTTCTTCCAGTGTTGCTGTATTACTTTATATTGTTAGGATGTGCCAGGCTATAGTTGAATAAACACATACATCCATGTCCTCAGTCAGAGAGCCACTTACACTCCCATACAACCACTTATACATCCATTCACACACTCACACAGAGACTCACTTACCCAATCAAACAGCCATGCATCCAATTACACACCCACAAATACATGTATATTTGCATTAACACACCAGTATGTTACTGACACAGGTACTAACATACCCACACATCCAATGAAACACCCACTGAACTCCATGTAGCAATTCACACATCTATTTACACATGGAGACAATTAATCACATAGACTCATACACCCATACAGATATTCACACATGAACTTTCACACCCACACAAGCACTCACATAGCCACTCATACATCCATTTATCCAGTCTCAGACCCAGTCATACACCCACAGAAACACTCCCACACCCACTCAGTCACACACTCAATTACTCACCCATAGAGACATTTGCATTCCGACTAACACATCCATACGATCAGTCACACAGCTACTAAAACATCCACAGAACCACTAACTCAGCACCCATACTGTCACTCTCACAGGCAGTCACAGACCCACACAACCAGTCAAACACACAGTGACTCATTCACATACACCTCCTACACTGACATATACAACCCCACTAACAGACCCATACTGTCACTCACAGAGGTAATGACATAGCCACACAGTCAGTTGCACAACCATTTATATATGCAGACACCTTCTCTCATAGACTCAAGCATCCATACAGACACTTACACACTCATCCACACAGGCCCTTGCACACCGTCTAATGGACCCATTTAGCTACTCACATACCCAGAGAGCCACTTACAGAATCAATGATACTCCCATACAATCATGCCCACTCACACACCCATACACTCACTTTTATACCCATTTCCATTTTAGAGTTCTAGATGATATTGTAAAATATTTGCCAGTGTCTTCTTTAAAACATTACAGGTTTATTTCCCTTGGTGAATATTAACATAGTCATGTGTACTACTTTAAATGCACTTATGTGTGGTGTGATACATATATACATACAAAAACTCAGATACACCTAAACACACAATTTCGCAAAAACATAAAACATGTAGTTAGCTCTTTCTTTGCCCATCTGGAGTGGTTTTAACAAAAAAAGTTCACTTTTTTTGTATAGTTTTTGGAACAATTTTATATACATTTCTATGGAGGGGGGACAAAAGTAACCAGCGATGTATAAAGGGTAATAGAATGGAATTTGGAGGAAGCAATTGTTCAAGTCTTTAAAAAATTCAACATGGAATGTGGAGGACAAAAACCAAATAACATCTGTGGTTATTCACTGCTTCTAAATATGCAGCCACAGAAGACATGTTGAAACCCATAGGTATGTGGCATTTGCCACAGTGAACAGTGACTCACCACCAGAGAATGTTTCTTGGAAACAACAGGGATGGTGATCGTTTATTGTGGTGCCGATGCTTCTGCAGATGATCCTGCTGATGTTGATTCATCACCTACTGCCTTCTCTCTCATTATACAATCATATCTTCACTGATGTATCATCTTCAAGTGGACTCTCTTTTTGGTTGGAAGTGGGTCTGTGCTCAGCTCTGTCCCCTCACCCTGCCAGCCGGTGGCCCATTCCTCTTTTATGTAACTCCATGGAAGCAATTCAGAATGGCTAGCTCAGTTACCCCTAGACACGTGACCTAAGACAGGCTACAGGCACAAAAGAGCAGATCGTGGAAAAGTTCCAACTTTTTAAAAGTGTAATTTTCAAAATCGTAATCAAAACCTGCCTTTACCATTAAATAGTTTTTATCATAATTTCATCAAACACCAAACATGAAATAGCTACCTGCTCCTGTTAGACCTGTCTGATTTAGAGGAATCTTCTCACCACCCTTTTGCCTTTGTCCTCCATATTTCTGATCTTGTTTTTGCTAGCATTAAGACTCTGCACACTTTGCCACTGCTAACCAGCTCTAAGGTGCATGTGCTCATTTCTTAAAACGCAGTATCATATCCTTTTCCCCAACTGGCACATTTAATTTACTTGTATTTCCCCAGTAAAGTGACACTACATGTGTTCAGGGACTGTAAATTAAATGCTACTAATAGGCCTAAAACAGTCATTGTGCCACCAGCATAAGTACAACTTTTTAAATTTAAACAAGTCTAAAGTATGCCACTGCAGCCTCTGTGTGTGCAGATATTTACTGCTATTTTGACCTGGCGAAATGAACATTTCACCAAGCTCAAACCTTCCTGTATGTCATCGCTGGGATAGGCCTTGGACAGTCCAGAGGGATTGGATGCAACGTATTTAAAAACATAGGACATTTACTTTTAGATTTTAGGTTGCCTAGCAAAACTCTTGAATTTGTTTTTTGCTACTGAAAGCCATATCTCTCCCATAGAATAATATTGTAGTTGTCCTATTACATTTTATGGTTGTAATTTCCACTGGGAAGAGATCACCCATTCATGTCTCTGGAATCACAATCTAAAATCCTCACCTATAGTGAAGTCAGATTTTAAATTAAAATTCTGAATATGCCACTTTTAGATAGTTGACATTTACTTGCCTTACCACTTTAGTGCCTGTAGCCTGTCTGTGGTCAGGTGACTGGGTATAGCTGACAATTGCGCTTTGTGTATTTCTCCTAGACAGCCAAACACAATGATGGAGCTCAGGTTTTCCTGTGTGGGCCAACAGTGGCAGGAAGAAAAGGAGGAGCTGCTCAAAGACACACACCTGAAAAAGCTGTGTCCTGCCTAAAGACAAAGGGCTCCATACCCCCTGTAGGTAGTCTACAGCCAGGACAAGGAAGGCAGAATGACTGGTGGCTTCAAAGGGAAATCTCTAGAAGCTTCCCCCCACTTCAAAGGCATAACTAGATTTAAATACTGGACCTCGGACACTACCACTTTAGTACACTTCTGGACACGTGCCAGGAGGACGGACTGCTGTGCTGCTCAAGACCTTCCACTTTGCCGAACTGCACTGTGCTGGATGATGCTTTGCTATGCTGCTGCTTTGCTGTGCTGACCTGCTGCCTGCTGCTCTCCTGCCTGGGTGAGAATGACTGGACCTGTATCTCTCGAACTCAGAGCCCACAGTGACTCCAAGGGCTAAATGGCCTCTTGATCTGAAGCCTTAGGGACAAAACAGGATTTTACAATCTTGCAACTATGCCTGGATTCTGTGATCTTTCAGTCTACCTTGCCAAGGGGTGCCACCCCAGTACTGAACCCTTGGAAGTGGGCTTATGATGCTTACCAGCCTCTTGGATCCAGTGTAACTGATGCATCTTTTCTGTTGTGTGGTGAAAACCTTGGTAGAATCAACAGATTACTGTTGATGAGTGGATTGGACCGATCGCAATGCCAGCATCGCATCACAGCTCTCCGGAACCACTGCATCATCATAACTGCAGGACATATCCATGCCGCAGGCCCTCGCAACCCTCATTGACGGCAGCCTCAATGATGACACTTGGCTCCACATCGCAGCCTCACTTTTTTGTGAAACCAACTCATCGCTCCAACTGTGAGGCGCATCTTTGGCTCAGGCCTTTGCATCACAAGCCCCATTGATGGGATGCTCAATGCAGGCCCTTGAATTGTGACCTAGTCACATCTCAGAAGCTACGTCTCACTTCAGCTGCTCAACGTATTTTAAACGTGGATCCATGGGTCACCCTGCAAACCAGGAATTAAGGTACTTTGTTCAGTGGGCTTAATGGGGCCCCTGTTGCCTGCTGGAGCTCCACTGCAGTTGGTGTCAACTTGTGACTTTATCCCAGCCCAGTGCGACCGGATAGCCACAGTTGGCACTTTACACCTTTTGGCACTTTTTGCACTACAACCTTTATTAAAATCTACTCTATTTTTCTAACTTTTGTGGGCTCCTTTTGTAGTGTATTTTCACTGTGTTAATGTTTGAGGTGTTGAATAAATATGGCACATAGATTATTATTAATTAATTATCATAAATTATTATTGTTATTATTATTATTATTATTATTATTCATGTAATAAATAATACACATTGCCTCTGAGTTAAGCCTGAGTGCTCTGTATCAAGCTAGTCGAGGGTTGAGCACAGGTTCATTTAGGGTTTGCTTGGGACTTCACTATGCGAAGAATTGTGATTGCTGCTTACAGTTCCCCATTGAAAATGACAACTTACTAAATGTAATAAGGAATCCCCAATGGCATCCTATGGGAGAGTGGTAGGCATCACAGTAGCTAAAAGCAAGTTTAGGAGTCTTTCACTATCAGGTAATGCAAAATTTTAAAGTACATGTCCAATCTTTTTATTACACAGCACCCTGCCCAATGGGCCACCCGGGGCCTATCTTAGAGATAACTAAATAAAAGGGGAGACTAAGGCTTCGCAAGGGGTATCTATTGCCAAGTCAATGTGGCAGGTCAAAATTGCATTCAGCCTGCAGTGGTAGGCTTGGGACATTTTTTAAGGGGGTTAAGTGGGTGGGAACATTATTACTGCAGGCCCCCTAGTAGCATTTAATTTAGATGCCCTGGGTATATGGTACACCATTCTACAATCAATACCTTCTAAGTAAATTAAGTATGTCAATTTGGCCTAAACCAATTTACCCATGTGTTAGGGGAGTGAGCATAAGCACTTTAGCAATGGTTAGCAGCAGTAAAGAGCAAAGAGTTCTAAGGCCAATGAAAATGAATTCAATAAAAAAGTGGAGAGTAAAGGCAAAATGCTTTAAGGGTGAATGCGCAGACGGGCAGGTCCAACAGTCGGTAGGGGCTAATTTCATTATATCGACCTCACTGACATCATTTACCATAGCACCCCATCTATATATTGTAATTAATTTGTGTCAGGCATTTTATCATATCTGCTTCAGGCTCAATGTTTTACATTTCTCAGTTTCATGCCCTAAGGTTGATTACTGGTTTATGGAAAATTAGGTGCTGCACATGTGATAATCAATCTTCTCATTGTACACCTAATGTTATGTTCTTTTGTAAATTTTATACAGTGGTGCAGAAATTATAAGGGATATTAACACGCCCCATTAGCTGCTGCCGCATCACTTTTTGTGACGGACAGGCGGTGCATAGTGCAGGACCAGATCTACAAGGCCATGCAAAGCCACTTGACGTGGCTTTTCATGTCCTTGTAGATATCGTGTAAGGCAACGCAGGACAAGTCACAGTGTTGCCTTACACTGCATCAGGGAGATATTCCATTGGTGTTGCAGTGAGTTTTTCCATGCATCACCCAGGGGTTTTGATGTGTTTCCAGATTTAATGGAATTTTTTATCCTGGAATGTGTCAGAACAGTACCCCTCCCCAGGGCAGGCGCAAAGAATATAAATATATTTATTTCTCCTCATTGTTTCCTCTTTCTATGTGTGCTGTATTCTGGAGCACACATAAATAGAGTTAAATGCCCAAAAACAATCCTGCCAAAAATACAGATACCTTGGCACCATGGTGCAAGGCTGCCTGCGCTGGCGCTAGGCAGCAAGTTTTGCCCCAGCACAGAAGAAAAGGATAGAAATGCACTGTATCTTGTAAATACAGTGCCTTTCTGCCATTTCCATGTGGTACAAAGCAGCTCAGCAAGGTCACGTGCTGTGCTGCTCTGCACAACGAAGCTTGTAAATATGCGGATATTAAGCTTTGTTTGACTTAGCTAATATTTAAAATTATATAGGTCATTAATGGTGGTGATGATTGAGGACATATCTCAAACATGTATGGATGTCTCTTCTGGGACATAACATGTAGACCCATTTCTTTACACTCCGAACGAATAATAATGATGAGACATCCAGTACTTTTGGCAGTTGTTCTGCATCTGGCAATTTCTAATAACCCCCAAGTTTTTAAGCATGTCAACACAGTCTCCCGGTGACACAGAAACAGGAGAAGGGAGAATAGACCCCAGTGATTGACCTATTCACATAATGGTAGATGCCAACGGCCTGCAGGATGTGCGAGTTGGAGGGGTGTTGCTTGCTTTGAGGGTGATAGTTAAATTGTTGGTACATATATGGGCGGTCCTGCTGACCAATGTTTTTCGATTGAATATGAAGTGTATAATTTAGGCTGAAAATGCCAATAAAAAGATTTAAAAAAATGAAGGTTCCTGGTGCCCAGAGTGAAATACTATTGCCATTAAAACCAGTTCAAAATACGAGAAAAGCTGTGGAGACCACTTAAAAAGTCATTTCTCACAAAAATCCTTTACAAAACCTTTTTGTTATGCCATTTGGCACCCGGTTGGGGCACGATTGACCGTTAGCAAATCTATCATTTTAATTATATTATACAAGGTTTAACGTTCGATGATGGAATTCTGTAGTTGGAATTCCTCTCGAGTAAGATTAGTCATTCCTGCCCGGTAAAGCTATATCACATGAATAAGCAAGGCCCATCCTGCGAAACAGAAATTAAGGGTAGTTCGAATATTTGATGTACTTATCGCCACAAGCAAGCAAAAACGCGATTGCTTTCGTCTTTTTTGTACATTGCCAACTTTGCCCCTTTGAAAAACTGTGCGTTTTTGAAGCAACTCAAGCCTCTTCCTTACTATTCGTCTTCAGAGTCTGGTTGGCTTGGGTGCTTTCAAATTCAAACCGTGTTGCTCTTGATGTTTTAGTGCTGATTTTTTTCAAAGTATAGACATTTTATTCACTTTCTTCAATATAAAAACATTTATAATTAGATTCTCAATATCTATCCAGACGGATTTATTGACTATTTGCACTCATAAAAAACCGTTTGAGTATTAGGCCTTCTTTTTATTTAGATCGGTCTGTGCTGCACCAGGATGTGACATATGGTTTAAGTTAACATACTGTAAATGGCCACTGCTGATTGAAGGCTGCGCTCTAAAATCCTTTTAAGTTGATAAATCCTCGTAATTTATTCTGTACATTCAATAGCCCTCCTAAGCTAATGGTGCATTTGGCAGGTAGACAATTCAGCACACACTACCGTTGTGTCTTGTGTAAGTCCTAAAGTTCCTCATGCTAGAGGATGAAATCAGAAAGGAACCAGGAGTAATCCTAAATGCTTTTCTAATTGATCAACCCAAGAATCTTCAAATACTTTAATAAACCTGAGTATTCAATTCTCCACCTAATACTATTATAGCAGGGGAGAATCAAATTCACACATTTTTAAAATCAAACTTCATGAAACAAATTTTATTCATATAAAAATTGTAATAGTCATTCACTCCCACCTCTTCATAGGTAAAACACAGGTTTATTTATTTTTTAATATTCCTGCTTGGTACTATTGTGTCAAAAGCTGGTTTATCACAGATAATGAATTTGCTGTTCTTGCTAATGGATATTAGAGGCTGTGGGGTGAAGAGGCTCAGGAGACATGACTTTTGGAACCTCCCTCCTTCAGTAGTATTCCAGCTTTTGAGGCACGAATCACAAAAATGGTTGCCCTATGATTCTCCAAAAATGGTACGTAGCTGCCTCTTATAAGGACCTTATGTTCAAATTTATAAACTTGGTTGTAGTTTAGTTCTGCGCCAAAATGTTTGAGTTTATTAACATATCCTTAAGAATGATTCCCTTGGATAAAGAAGAGTGGATATTCACTTTTAAAATAACGTACATGTTTAAAGAACTTGATCACCCGAAAGAGTATCCTATAGCTGAAATTACAAATGCGTATTGCAACCCAACTAAACGGTACTCATTTTGTCAGGGGGTGCGTGATCTCACAGATATTCCAGTGAGTTAACAGGCCCAGATGAATTTGAATTACTTTTTACACTAGGCCAAGTTAATGTGATTTGTATAAAATTGAAGAATTCTTTTTCTGTATCGTATGTTGCTCATTCTTTTGTTCTTTTGTCAAATGTATGTCATCTGTAATTACAGAGTAAAGGCTTAAATCACTTTTCAGTAGAACATTCATTCTGGTTTGATCAACTGGATTGTCTTTTAGAGACATTGTTTACACGTCTCAAAATATATGTTTTTTTTTTATTCCTTCTAATATAAAGCTTGGTGACAGTGCCCTACATCAATGTTAGAAATACCCAGTTTAGAAATGTGAGATTTATAAGTAAGGGGCCTAACAGCAAGAACTCACTTGGTCTTAAACATTTTACTCCCTTAAATACTGCAGGCAGAAGCCTCTTAAGATAGTTAGGCCTCCTAAGACAGCCGATGCCTTGCTTCACACTACCTGCTTGGAATAAGGTCTGAGGTCAAAAGACCACTGTGGCTCAGCTGAGCATCAGCAGTTCTTTCGAAGTGCAGAGTCAGGCCTCGCAGAAATCTAAAAGCAGCAACATACATGATGAATGATGAAGATAATGATGTGTTGATAGATAACACTAAACACAAAAAAGAACCAGACCGCAGTAAGAATGGTAGTTAGTGCCTAGACGAGTAAAATGCACACACGCTCAACATGAAGCACACTTTTTGTCATATCAACTTCCATTTGGAGTCGGCACAATAACCTGCTAGGTTATTTCATCACATTATACTGAAATCAAGAGCAGAGGCGAGAACAATAGTCAAAATATATCTTTGTGGTGCTAATCATTTGGTTTATATTGACATTTCAGGGGGTGCATCTAAACAGAGATAAACGGAAAACCTCATTAAAGCAGTTTTTGACTTTTTGTGGGTGTGAGGGTGTTAACGCAAATGAATGATTTAGAAATGATTAATGAATGTTTATGTATTTTGAATAATGAAATAAGTAGAAAAATGAATAATGTAGAGAATAAATGTGCATGTTTGAAATTGTGACCTAGGATGGTGGCCACTAGTATCAACTAAAATATTAAGAAGTCTAACTTATACGTAGATTAAGAAAATGTAATAAAATAATGTAGTAATGTGACAGATTGAAAGATATCACCTATGTTTTATTAATTATAGGGCAAATGTCTTGGCCTAGTCTTACCAGGCCTCATGCAGAAGGTGTGTTTCTAATGAAAAAATGGAAAACGTTGGTGAGGTGAACTAACTGTGAACTGCTCATTGTCTAACAAAATTTGCTTAGCAAAGAACCTTCATGTGAACCGACATGCAGGAGATTGTTGAATCAGAATTGTAACAATTGTGTAAAGCGCATACTCAAACAACATTAAACTCGAACAATGAAGAAACTGACTGGGCAGGAAGATGCAACATTTTCGATACCTGACGAGCCGCATGATGAGAACATCGCAAGACGAACCAATCAAATATTAGACTCTATGGATTTGATGTGCTTATTTAATTGGCTAAGTAAATAATGTATGACTAATTGAGTAATTAGGAATTAGGGGTGACTTTGATATAACAACGTGACAGAGGGAAAAGACTTCAGATGGATAGGAAGAGAAGATATGTTATGGGAGAGTTTGCGTGAGACAACTTTATCCAAATTACAGAGGTGACTCGAGATTCTGTCATTGGGCTTGACTCTCTAACTGGGAGCCTGATGCGATGCCGATCGACTGATGACCTGAGGACGAAGACTGATTCTGTTGCTGACCCATACCCAGGATAGGTAGATATGAAAATGTGACTGTATTGCATTGCTTTTCCTTTCTAGGTATAGTATCCTTAGTTAGATGTTTTTCTTCAAATTCATGTTCCAAATTGTTTTTCGCATGATGTCCCACATGCTAATGCTAATCTGGGTTAGATGAGGTTTCTTGTACATGATGGTACTTGACTTGACTATGTGACAATTGATTGACTGACAAATTCTGCTGAATTTATGCCACTAATTGAGTTGTTGGGATTGATCTTATTGATTTGTGCAAATGCTCTAAAATTTATCTTGATGCAAGCTTTGATTAGATTATGTACATGGCATCTTCTGATTGACTAATCGTGGTTTATTGAATTGAATAAAGTTTGAAATAACCTTATGACTTAGTTTTGAGGTGTGATTATTATGAAAGTTCATTGTGCATCTACCATTTGGTATTCTGATTAACTATTAATGCTTTGACTAATGTTATTGAAGCTGCGCGTTGATTATTGTGTACACTTGTCACACTGTGGCTATGATACTCCATGTGAATCAAAAGGTTGATCACTTTGTAAGTTTACTTATTAAGGCCTGAGGCGCTAACAAGGGGAATACATTTCCTAATAAGACAGTCCCAGCTTTATTATAGAATGGTTACAAATCTACAAGATAAATGTGAGTGTCATCAGCTTATGAACAAAGGAATTGATTGGGAGGCCCTTCACGCATACATGCGACTTGTGAATGGGCCAGGAAGGCAGGCATAAATAATGCAAACCTGGCTTTCATTTAAATATGTATTGACCGGGGGGGTCCAATATATACTCGAGCATTGGCCGCTAGGATCCACCTATTACCAGGCATGGCAGTCAGCTTTCATATGTCCTCTGCTTACCCGAGTTCTGATACACATTGCAGAGGAAATAACATATAAACTTCATCTTCTGAAACCTAACATTACAGTTCTACTCATGACAAAATAGTACATGCACGCGGTCTGTAGCATGTTAAAATTCACAAATGAGCCAGAGGTGACCCTGGTGTCCTTTCTGCTTTCCTTTTTATTGTACTGTTGCTGACCTTGTGTGCGGAAGTACTTAAGATTTGCCAACTTGTTGCTCAATTTAGGCCCTGAATTAAGTAAAGGGACGCTGCACCCAGTGTATCTTTCTTGCACTCCTTAGCGCCCCCTAGCGCAACCATGTGTGCGTCATATCTAATATACGGTGCCCCATAGTGAAATTTATGGGAACTAGCATCAACATTTTGACGCTAGTTCGGATCTTTGCAGGATTACCGTCATAAATGTTTACGCTAATCCAGCAAAGCCCATTGATGTTTATTGAAATCAAGGGCATGCCTCCTTTTAATGCCTGCTCTGAGCAAGCATCAAAAGTGCTGAAATAAATGACTCAAAGAAATCTTTTTAGATTTCTTTGTGATATTTTTTTAGACCCCCTAACAGGTGGACGCCCCCTTTGCATACAATATGCCTGGCCCAGGCATAATGTAGCGCAAAGAGTTACAAAGCAGTGCAATGCATGCATTGCGCCACTTTGTAAATATGGTGCAGTGATTTTGGTCTCGTTGGGCCACATTAGCGTAAAAAACAAATTAGGTTAAACTGGCGCAAGTAGGCACTAGGAGCTCTTAAATCAGCCCCAAAGATTGTTGAAACTACTCCACTGCACCTTATCTCACCCCTCTTTTCAACCATTATTCAGTAATTTAAAAAGTGGAGACAAGGGTGCAGATTTTGCTACTGAAATTTATTTACAAACTCTAGAAAAACAGAAAACTTAGATCCTTGATCAAACATGTCTGCAGTGAATAGTTTTTTGAAGGGCAATACTTCCATGGAAAATGGACACAAATTACTTTCAAAAGTTAACATCATTTTCAGTGACTTTGTTGATGTACGAAAACCATGTATGGTGTTTCACTATACAATTCAATCAAAGCTTAGGAAGACAAATGCCCTCCAATTTTTCACAAGGTGCAAGAAAAAAGATCAAGCATGTTTGTTATTGCACTATGTATCAGCTCAGATCCACATTTTGAGCAAGAGTTACTAACACTTTGAGCAGTGCTCGTGTCACAAAAGTGATAGAAACTCATTGAAAAGTGTTGTGGTGAGATTTACTTTGCAAACCAAATTATGATTTACTATGGAACTTTGCCCTAAGTAATGCAAAGCAATAATATGCTATTTTGCACTAACTTGAATCAAGGAATTATACCATTGATGTTATGGAACTTTGCCCTAAGTAATGCAAAGCAATAATATGCTATTTTGCACTAACTTGAATCAAGGAATTATACCATTGATGTTACGTGGCGAATCCCACGCAACCACAAATGGGCTTTGGCACAAATCCATACTAAACTTTGTTAACTGAAATATGCGCTGAAACATATGTCTCCCCGAGTTGTCATAACAGGTTAACATTTCCCACATTTTTCCAACTTTCCATGTGTACTACGCTGTACAGAACACATACAGAGAGGGAAAAACTATTAGGACTTACATTTTGTACTGGAATATTTCCCTTGCAGTGTAAAAAATGTGCTTGTGCATTGCCACAAGGCAGCCTAAGGTGATCCAACACTTCAATGGCATCTGTTGTGGTAAACTATATTTTATTGAGAGTTACATTGTACTGATTACTCTGGCTTTAAATCGTGTTTTCGCACTTTCCTGCATTTTTATCAATATATGTCAGCTGAATCAAATTACTCTTTATAGATGTTATCTAAAATGTCGCTGAATCAATGATTTATTGATGATAAAGGATATTTTTGGTTTTAAGGTAGGGTGCAGTTAATGGATGCCAACTGAGCTTCTCTTTAAAGATTCAGTGCATCTAATTGACAGAAGTGCTCTCCTATAAAGTTGCCTCTGTGAGATTCAATTTGCTGGCGAAGGCAGGATGCCATTAGGAAGAAGCTCGCACAGTAGGGTTGCTGATTTAAAACAGTTGCTTTCTTTCTGGAACTGAAAGTTGAATATTTGGATTACAGAGAATTCCTTGTAGAATTTGTGTTTTTGCAGAGGTCATTAGACTACAATTCTGAGGTGTGCCTTCTTCTACGTAGGATTTACGGTTACTGGCTGCTCCCTACTTGGGATGAAAACGTTTTTAAAAGGAATCTGTAAAACAATGTATGCTGGCTCTCAGTTGTCCCTAATTTCAAAACATATATGTCACAAAGTCACTTGAGAAAATACGTTTAAAGTAATTTGATCGATATGAGTGAACCTGTTGGAAATAACTACCTTTTGAGTGGCATTCCCCAGGGTTTTGCTTTCTTTCACTGAACTCGATTTTATTTGCCCACCGGACTCTGAATGCTATGCGACTGCTAACCAGTGGTGAAGTGATTGTGCTTTCCCTTCTAAACATAGTACATTTGGCAGATACCCTCCATTAATTAGGTACCACATGTACCGTACCCAGAGCATGTCAATTTAATCCTACAAGTGGGCACCCGTTTTCATTGTGTCACTCACTGCATTAGTTGTGTATAGCATGTCTCCAGGCCTACCAATGCAGCCTAAGTGTGCTGATTTAAGCTTCCATTTTGACCTGGCAAAAGAAACCTTTTGCCAGGCCTACAGTGTTTTTCTAATACTTATAAGTCACCCCTAAAATAGGTCCTAAATGACCATAGAGCATGTGCATGGTATTTAAAAAGGAAGGCATACATATTTAATGTTTTGCATGTACTGGTAGTAAACAGCTACAAAGTCGTTTTTCACTGTGGCAAGGTTGGCTTTCCTGTCATTTAACACTGGTTTCAATTATTACTATTAATAATTGCTGAATTCAGTTTACGTGTAGCTTAAAAAAATTATTCAATGACTCATTTAACTAGCAATTTAAAATACAACTTAATGTTAACACGGATTTCCTATTACTATTTTAGAAATAACACTACTAGAAATTTGGCATTTTCCTGCCTAAGAAAAGGCTTTTCCTGACCCTGATCAGCTCTCTCCTAATGGCTCCCATGTTGTGAGGTGTGCATTGCTCGCAGACAGTGGACATAGGGTCCTGGGAGTAGAAAGGGGGACAGTGCCCACCCCCATCCTAAGCTTCCAAGGATGCCTATTTTGTCTCCGGCAGATGACGCTGACACCTAGGCCTGCCTCCTCATTGCCTCACAAGTCAGCTTGGTACCAAACCCAGTAGGGCTAGAGGAAATGAAGAGAGCAGGTTTAGGGGTTGGACAGAGGTTTGCCCTCTAACCACATGCTGGCACTGGGCATAAAAGTGGGCCCACTGATCGTTCCTAATAACACTCCTGGACCGATGAAGAATCAGAAGAAGGCCTGCGGAAGGAATCTGGAGCTACTTACCTTGAGCCTAGAAGCTCAGATATGACTGACCTCCTGTTTGAGCTGCAGAATCATGACAAGGCTGCAGAAGCCTTTCCCTGCAAATGCTCAATTAACCAGTAACTGGACCTGCCCTGGACCCTGCTGCTGGCCTCTGTTTGGGTGGGTCCTAAACCCCAGCAATTGGCAACAATGGAGGACAGGCACATTATCCTCACCTACAGACTTGATAGAGCCACAACCCAAGAGCTGTGTGCCCAATTGGAGCCATACCTGATCTCAGCTATTCGTCACCAAACTGGGATCCCCCCTCTTGTGCAAGTCCTACCAGTGCTACATTTGTTGGCAAGTGGCTCCTTCCAAGCGACAGTGGCCATGGCAGCAGGGATGTCTCAACCAATGTTCTCAAACGTGCTGACCAGAGTGCTGTCTGCCCTGATTAAACACATGCACAGCTACATCGTTTTCCCCCAGGTTGATTTGGCCACAGTGAAGGGTGACTTCTATGCAATGGGACATATCCCCAATATCACTGGGGCAATTGATGGTACACCTATTGGCTTTGCACTCCCCCAGGAGAAATGAACAGGTGTTCAGATATCGAAAGAGCTTTCATTCTATGAATGTGCAGATAGTGTGCCTGGTGGACCAGTACATCTCCCATGTGAATGCTATGTATCCAGGGTCTGTGCAAGATGCCTTTATCCTGAGGAATTGCAGCATCACATATGTGATGGCTCAACTCCAGAGGCACAGGGTGTGGCTAATAGGTGAGCCCTGGTCCCCACCCAGGTATATGGGTGTGAGGTTGGCCCTAAGGATGCGTCTGGCTAACAGGTATCCCTTGATATTTGCAGGTGAGTTTGGTTACCCCAACCTCTCATGGCTACTTACCCCAGTGAGGAATGCTTGGACAAGGACAGAGGAACGTTACACTGAGGCACATGGGCATACAAGAAGAATTATTGAGCGAACCTGTGGCCTCCTGAAGGCCAGATTCAGGTGCCTCCATCTGACAAGTGGATCACGGTGCTACTCACCCAAGAAGGTGTGCCAGATCACCGTGACATGTTGAATGTTGCACAACCTAGCCTTGAGACACCAGGTGACTTTTCTGCAGGAGGATGGGGCTGGAGATGGGCGTGTGGCAGCTGTAGAGCCTGTGAACAGTGACGAAGAGGAGGCAGTGGATGAGGATGTGGACAACAGAACAACTATCATACAGCAGTACTTCCAGTGACACATAGGTAAGACACTGTAACTTCACCTTCCATTGCAGTTTTGTGTAGTTAATTATCTCTGGGCAGGTTGCTGTTCCCACTACTCTGGCCACTCAATGTACCCTTTAACATGTCTATTCACAGATCTGTTTGCCCTGCTCTGCCTCCTGGTGTATTGACTACAGCACATTACTGGTCATACCTATGTATACATAACTGTACATTCTAATTGTAATGTCTACAGATTGTTAAACAAATACATCCTTAATTAATTTGACAGACTGCATACTTTTATTTTTAAAGAGGGTGTTTATTTCAGTGCTGAGAAGTAAATGGGTGTGTACGATGGGCTGGGTTGATGATCGAGGAAAGTCCAGGATAGAGTTCAGTCTATTTGTATCACAGGTGCATTGTCCAAGTCGGCATAGGAAGTGGAGCAATGGCAATTCAAGGTGGACAGTGTGACAGAGTGGGGCACAAGGGTGACAATCAGGAGAGTCTTATTTCCTGGTGGGGGTCTTGGCAATGTTCTCTGGCTTCTGCCTGGATCGCAGGGACAGTTTGCGTGGTGACTCCCCTTCTGCAGGGGGTGGGGTGCTGGTGGCCTGTTGTTCCTGTGGTGGGGCCTCCTGTCCACTAGCGTTGGCAGAGGTGGAGGGCTGTTCATCGTTGTGGCTAGTGTCAGTGGCCCGCTGGTGTGCCACTGCCTCCCTCATGGTGTTGGTCATGTCAGCCAGCACAACTGCAATGTTGACCAGGGTGGTGTGGATATCCCTCAGGTCCTCCCTGATCCCCAGGTACTGTCCCTCCTGCAGCCGCTGGGTCTCCTGCAACTTGGCCAGTATCTGGCCCATCGTCTCCTGGGAATGGTGGTATGCTCCCAGGATGTTGGTGAGTGCCTCGTAGAGAGTCGGTTCCCTGGGCCTGTCCTCCCCCTGTCACACAGCAGTCCTCCCAGCTTCCCTGTTGTCCTGTGCCTCTGTCCACTGCCACTGACCCCAGGTCCCTGATCATCCTGTGTTTGTGGGGTGTCCTGGGGTCCCTGTAGTGGTGGACACTGCTGATTGACGTGTCCTGGGGACAGAGGTATTGGCACGCTGGGTGAGTGCTGTGCTGGTATTTCATGAGGGGGGAGACTCTGTGGTGGTATGGGACTGTGGCTGGGTAACCGACTGTCCGGAGGTCCCTGATGGGCCAGGTAGGTCATCCTGTTCCTGGTGTGCAGAGCTGCTGTCATCACTGTGGGCCTCTTATGTGGGAGGACTTGATATGGGGGACCTGTGGGGATGTAAATGCAGTGTTATAGTTTCAGCGTGTGTCATCTTGTGCATGGGCTATGTTCCCCTCTATGGTTGATATTGCCATGGCAGATTGGCCTTAGTGTGAGTTGTTATATGGTGGGCCAAGTGGTTGTCCCTAGTGTGCATGCAGTGGTGATGGTTGTCCATGCAGGTCTGTGAGTGGTGTCCATGCATTGGTATATCATGCAGGGCTTGGCATTGGGATGAGTGGGTTGTGATGGTGGGGTGTGTGGGTAGTGGTGGAGTGATGGGAGTGAGAGTGGGGGTTTGTGATGGCATGTAGGTAGGGGGGTGAAAGTAGTAATGATTTGACTTACCAGAGTCCAGTCCTCCAGCTACTCCTGCTAGGCCCTCAGGATGCAGTATTGTCAAGACTTGCTCCTCCCATTTTGTTAGTTGTGGGGGAGGAGGTGGGGGTCCACCGCCAGTCCTCTGTACAGCTATCTGTTCTCTTCCAACCACGGAACGCACCTTCCCCCGTTGGTCGTTCCACCTCTTCCTGATGTCATCCCTTGTTCTTGGGTGTTGTTCCACTGTGTTGACCCTGTACATGATCCTCCACCATAGCTTCATCTTCCTTGCAATGAATGTCTGCTACACCTGTGATCCAAATAGCTGTGGCTTTACACGGATGATTTCCTCCACCATGACCCTTAGCTCCTCCTCTGATAACCTGGGGTGTCTTTGTGGTGGCATGGGTGTAGTGTGAGTGGTGTGTGTGAGGGTGTATGGGGTGACGTTTTGGGGTGTGTGCTGTGCGGTGCGTGAATGGTGTATGTGTGATGGTGTTCTGTGGCTCTGGTTGTGTGGGTGCTTTTGGTGTGTCTCTCTTGCAGTTGTAAAATTTTTTGAGTCGTAAGGGGTTGTGGGTAATGTGGGTGTGTATTATAGGGTGGTGTGCATGTGTGGGTGTGGTGTGTGTATGAGTGTAAGGTGTGTGTATTTTGAATTGTCCAATGTGGTGTAGTTTTGTATGTGTGTGTGTATTTTGAGCGCAGCGGTATGCACTGCCAATGGTTTACCGGGGTTAAGTGTCCGCCGCAGTGATTTGTAGGTCATAATGTTGTGGGCGTAGTTCTGTTGGTGTAACAGTGTGGGTTAGGATACCACCAGTTTATCACTGACCTTTGGGCTGGCGGACTTGTGTGTGTGTGTCTGTATAGTGAAAGATTTCTATGTGTGTGTCATAATTTGGGTGGCAGTATACCGCCGCAGTATGTTTGTGGCAGTCACCAGGCCAATGCCATAATGAGGGCCTAACTCTAAAATGTAAACATTCCACCAGGATGTACCTGGTCCTTTTATCTGACACAAACTCCATTGCTGTCACCCTTCAACAAATGTGAAACAACATACACCTGACCTAAAACGCACACCTGACCCAAAATACCCCTCCAAACCCATAAAGACAGCCCACACATTTAGCTCCATTCTCTCCCTGACAATGACATTTCCTCCTTGGACACTGTCAGCAGCCTGAGCCCGCAGAACTTAACAATCTCAGCTCATTTTTCTCAAAATGTAATCTAAGTCTGAATGTAAGTACTTACCGAGCCCAATCCTCTTCACAGTTTTGGGCGACTAGATGTCTGTGGTTGGTGCTTTGGATTTTTTGGCACTAGTTTTTACGAAAAACTTTCAAAATTTATAACCCCGGGACTGCTGATCAGATTTTGGTCATTTTGGTGTCAAAGCATTTAGTAAAATGTACTCTATTTTTCGAAATTGGTGTGGGATTTTCATGTAATGTATTTTCACTTTAATACTGTTGGTGGCTGCATAAATACTTTACAAATTTCCTCTAAGTTAAGCCTGACTGCTTTTATGGCAAGCTACCCAGAGTTAGGCACAGGTTAATTTAGTGACGTTTTGTGGTTCATCCTGCAATGGTTTGTGGATGGTGGTTGACCAGGGCTCACATCCCAGTCAACCAGTAACCCAATATCTCACTAAAATGTCCCATTAATAGCTGCATAATCATACAAAACACCCAGAACACTGCCCTTAGGGAGACTAGCTCAGCATCTGACTTTGAGGGGTCCAACAACAAAGTGATCATATGTGGCACTATCAGGCAAGATGCCCACATATATCATTTGTAAAGCCATGTGTGGTTGACCATTAGAATATCATATGTTTAGATACTCTTTCATGCAACTATGCTAAGGTGACAGTCAACACTAATGCAAACTAATTCTGGTGGAAGTCTTTACATATTCTTTATTCTCTTATTCAGTGACTTACAACATTTTTGTTTTTACTCATGCAAGTCCTGGGGAATAAGAGCCTGACAATGATGACGCACCATGTACAAGCACAGGATATAAGGTAATCTTGAGAGAATGTCCTATCCTTCTTCAAAATGCAATCACAATATCCAACACAACTGAAGAGGATGAAAAGGGCATCATTGTTCCCACCCAACCTCCAATCTCAAATTCCGCCTCATGGTCGGTCAGCACACTCTCTCAAAGAGACCCCATGAGGACTGCAGTTCCCCAGCAACAAGGAGAACAGCAACACATGCTTATCCCATCTAAAGAGGATTTTCTTCACAAAGCCTTTTTTAATTCCCTGAACTCTACTTTCATGCAGGTGAATCTTTGGTCTTCACATAATGATCTCAGGGACAGTGCACACCTAGCAATGAGGAACTCCTCCTCATCACTGTCCTCCCCACAATCTGTCAGGTGGCAACCCTATCCATGATGGAATATATTCTGGTAATGTGAGATAGCCACCCAAGTGGGGAAATTGACATGAGCAAATTATTGTCTGTTAGAGGATAATTTGAAACAGTTACTTGTGTGTTTGGATACACATGCCATGAAGGCACTCCAGTGTGACATTATAGCCACAAAAATGACTCTCTCAACTGTTAGTCATAGTCAATAGTCAATCAGAAACAAACAAGCTGATGTTCGAACTCGTGACAATGCCACATATGACATTCTTTCTTTAAAAACTGTAGTTCCAATACTAATAAAAGCATCACTAATACTTAAATTCGGCGCTTTGCAGGATTGGTGTAAAAAATGATGATGCTAATTCTGCAAAGCACCCAGGGGCCCATTGTAATCAATGGGAGACTCTGTTTAACGCCTGCACTTAGCAGGCACTAAAAAATGTCAATAAACATGGTGCAAAGAAATCTTATAGATTCCTTTGCACCATTTTTACAGCCCACCAGCACTGGAAAACCCCCTTGCATACATTACGCCTTGCTTTGAGCCACTTTGGTGCAGTAGTTTTCCCCTTTTAACGCCACATTAGCATTAAAAATGACGTTAATGTGGCGTTGGAATGGCGCAAGGCCAGCATAAATCTGGCCCTGTATGTTTTCCCTCTTTGCAAAATATATACATTAGCTCTTCTGCCATCTTCTTAATAAGTCAACTTTCCAACATTAGTTTTTGCTCCTCTGTCAGAACTGCTACTCTAATGTCTTTTAGAATGTTGTCATACTCCATGTCCAAAGCTTGGTGCAATGTATTGAAAATATTGCCGAATGTTGACATTGCCAATACTTCCTAATGACTTTCAAGTCTCTTCAAGTAAATGAGTTTTAAAAACCATTTGTCTTTTTACTGGAGTACTCCAAATAGTTCCTAATCAACAAGTTATCCAGATGAGTTTGGTTATAGTAGGTTCCATTTATTTTTATGTATGGACATCAATGTGGCAAATTAGTATGGTTCCACAATCACAACCAACACATGTTTCTTCACAACTCGTGACTTTTTCAAGGCTGTAAATTACACAGAAATATGTTTGGCAAACCTAATATACAGATATTGAGGATGATAGTTGTAGGAAGGTAGCCTCTTTCTAGCCACTTTTGGCCTGTTTATGAGTATATATCAGGGTGTTTTTACTGTCTCACTGGGATCCTGCTAACCCAGTGTTCATAGTGGAAACCCTATTTGTCAGTGTGTTTTATATGTCTCACTGGGACCCTGCTAGCCAGGAGCCCAGTGCTCATAGTTTGTGGCCTGAGTGTGTTGCCTGTGTGGTGCCTAACTGTGTCACTAAGACTTTGCTACCCAGAATCTCAGTGCTTATGCTCTCTCTGCTTTTAAAATTGCCACTGCAGGCTAGTGACCATTTTTACCAATTCTGATTGGCACACTGGAACACCCTTATAATTACCTCGTATATGTTACCTAGGCACCCAGGGTAGGGGGTTCCAGGAGATCCCTATGGGCTGCAGCATTTCTTTTGCCACCCATAGGGAGCTCAGACAATTATTACACAGGACTGCCACTGCACCCTGAGTGAAATAATGCCCACGTTATTTCACAGCCATTTTACACTGCACTTAAGTAACTTATAAGTCACCTATATGTCTAACCCTCACTTGGTGAACGTTAGGTGCAAAGTTACTAAGTGTGAGGGCACCCTGGCACTAGCACATTGTTCAGGGCAATTTCCCCGGACTTTGTGAGTGCGGGATACTATTACACGCGTGCACAACATATAGGTCAATACCTATATGTAGCTTCACAATGGTAACTCCGAATATGGCGTTGTAACATGTCTAAGATCATGGAATTGTCCCCCCATGCCAAATCTGTTATTGGGGTGCCAATCCCACGCATCCCTGGGGCTCCAGCATGGACCCCGGGTACTGCCAAACTAGCTCTCTGGGGTTTTCACTGCAGCTACCGCTGCTGCCTACCCACAGACAGGCTTCTGCCCTCCTAGGAAGGCAGAACAAAGTCTTTCCTCTGTGACAGGGCGTTACACCCTCTCCCTTTGGGAATAGGTGTTAAGGGCTGGGGAGGAGTAGCCTCCCCCAGCCTCTGGAAATGCACTGAAGGGCACAGATGGTGCCCTCCTTGCATAAGCCAGTCTACACCGGTTCAGGGATCCCCCAGCCCCTGCTCTGGCACGAAACTGGACAAAGGAAAGGGGAGTGACCACTCCCCTGTCCATCACTACCTCAGGGGTGGTGCCCGGAGCTCCTCCAATGTGTCCCAGACCTCTGCCATCTTGAATGCAGAGGTGTGAGGGCACAATGGAGGCCTCTGAGTGGCCAAAGTGCCAGCAGGTGACGTCAAAGACCCCTCCTGAAAGGTGCTTACCTGGATTAAGTGGCCAATCCTCCTCTGAGGGCTATTTAGGGTCTCTCCTGTGGGTTTCTCTTCAGATAACGAATGTAACAGCTCATCAGAGAACATCTGCATCTCCCTCTTTGACTTCTGCCAAGGATGGACTGCTGACTGATCCAGGACGCCTGCAAAACCGCAACAAAGTAGCAAGATGACTACCTGCAACATTGTAGCACCTAATCCTGCTGGCTTTCTCAAATGTTTCCTGGTGGTGCATGCTCTGAGGGCTGTCTGCCTTCACCCTGCACTGTAAGCCAAGAAGAAATCTCCTGTGGGTCACCGGAATCTTCCCCCTGCTAATGCAGGCACCAAACATCTGCATCACTGGTCCTCTGGGTCCCCTCTCATCTTGACGAGCTTGGTCCCTTGAACACAGGAGCTGGATCCAAGTGACCCCCAACAGTCCAGTAGTCCATCTGTCCAAATTTGGTAGAGGTAAGTCCTTGCCTCCCCACGCCAGACAGTAATCCTGTTTACTGCGTGAACTGCAGCTACTAGGGCTCCTGTGCACTTTTGCAAGGAATCCTTTGTGCACAGCATAGCCCAGGTCTCCAGCACTCCGTCCTGCATTGCTCAACTTGCTGAGTTGACCACTGGCTTCGTGGGACCCTCCGTTGTAGTGTTGAGACAATCACCATGCTCAGATTTCTTGAACACCTGTTCAAGTGCTTCAGCGGGTGCTGCCTGCTTCTGCGTGGCCTCTTTGTACTTCTGAGCACTCCCTCTGTCTCCTCCTCCAAGGGGAGACCTCCTGGCTCTTCCTGGGCCCAGGCAGCACCCATTTTCTTCAACCACAACATTTGTAGCTAGTAAGGCTTGTTTGTATTGTTTCTCCATGGAAACAACTCAACGTCCTCCAGCCCGATGTGGGACATCTTCTGTGCAAAGGAGAAGTTCCTGGCATCTTCTGTTGTTGCAGAATCTTCAGCTTCTTCCATCCAGAGGAAGCCCTTTTGCACCTTTATCAAGGGTTTAGTGGGCTCCTGACCCCCTGGACACTTGCGTGACTCTTGGACTTGGTCCCCTTCCTTTACAGGTCCTGAGGTCCAGGATCCCATCTTCAGTGCTTTGCAGTCAGTTGTTGTCTTTGCAGAATCTCCTATCACGACTTTAGTGTGTTTCTGGGGAAGTAGAGTAACTTTACTCCTACTTTTCAGGGTCTTGGGGTGGGGTATCTTGGACACCCTTAGTGTTTTCTTACACTCCCAGCAATGCTGTACACACAACACTAGGCCCGGGGTCCATTTGTGGTTCGCATTCCACTTTTAAAGTATATGGTTTGTGTTGCCCCTAGGTCTATTGCATCCTATTGTATTCTACAGTGTTTGCACTACTTTTCTAACTGTTTACTTACATGATTTGGGTTTATTTTGTGTATTTGACTTACCTCCTAAGGGAGTATATCCTCTGAGATATTTTTGGCACATTGTCACTAAAATAATTTATTTTTAGTAACTCTGAGTATTGTGATTCTTTTGATATAGTGCTGTATGAAATAAGAGGTATAGTAGGAGCTTTGCATGCCTCCTAGTTCAGCCTAAGCTGCTCTGCTATAGCTCTGCTGTAGCTACCTCTATCAGCCTAAGCTGCTAGAACACTACTAATAAGGGATAACTGGACCTAGCACAATGTGTAAGTACCATCAGGTACCCTCTATAAGCCAGGCCAGTCTCCTACAATAGTAGAGAGATCCCAAGTGTGAAAAATTGTAATTAGGTATGTGTCCACCCAAACAAGGGGGCAGATGGTAGTTTACTCCGATACACAAACAAAGGGTTCCAAGTGGTTGTACTACAAATCACTTTCACTTGTTATGTCCCACGTTGTATCTACTGGTTTTGCATTGCTTAGCTTATTGTGTGTTACTATCCACTATAGGGATTGCTTATCCTCTTTTTATCCATCTTTCTTTGTGCTGATTTCAGGGTTTCCTTACACTGATGCCCTTGGGCTTTTAATACAGAGCCACTTTTGTTCTAATTATGCTACTTTGCAATTTCATCCTAATAGGGTTTCACCATATGTTTGTTACACGTTGTAAGATGGCCATACTCTGTGACTAATCTTTTCATTGTGGTTCGTTACTGTTCTTTAAACATATAAAGATGGCTGCCTCATCACTCGTCCTTTACTTTGGCTAGTTGTGTCCTTTTTCTATTCCCACAGGACATTAAAGCATTTTGTGTGGCATCCACACACTCTTTGAACACCACATTTGGACTGTTTATTAGACACTGAAGATAAGCTGAATTTGAGGTGCTCACCTACTTGTTCAATGCATGATAACGTAGCAGTCATCCCCTTTTTGCAGCAGTTGATTTCTGTTCTTGAAATGTTTAATGATGGCCGACACATTTCTCAAACTGTCCTCTGGCTTTTTGTGTCCTTCTATTCCTACGAGGCACAGAAGTGATCTGTGTGGCATCCACATACTCTTTGGACACCACATCTGGACTGTTTCTGCAGCTACTGGAGTTAAGCAGAATTGTAGTTGCTTGTGTACTAGTTTTATGTTCTATAATATAATGGTCACCTTCTCTGATGCACATATTATATTCCCCCTCTGTTGCGGTGTGTTTTCTGTTAACTTGTAGTTTTAACTGATTCTTTGGCAAGATACTAATAGCTATTTCTACCAGAAGGCATAGACGTGGACTTACCATGGTTTCATGTTTCTCATACTGATGCAAATTCTTTTTTTTTTTAAGTTTCAAAAGTTTTATTAAGAATATATAAGGCGGTACATACAGCGTATAAATAAACTGTTTAGCTTTCAAAACATTGTTTTCATTCTTTTACCACAATTATTTCCATTGTGGGCATATATACACTTACTGTCAGGCAAGTAAAAATTCCCAGTTGCATAGTTGAGTTTTGTACCCTTATTTTGATGAAAACAGGAAGACAGGTGGGGGGGTAAGGGGAGGAGGAACGAGGATAGAATTGTGTGGGGGGGTTGATCTTAATATAGGGCAGGGGTGAAATTGTCATATGAAATGAGGGATGGGAGGGGAAGGGAGAGGAAGGGTAATCGCGGGGGGATGTAAGATGAAGAGACTCGGGGTAGGCAGGGGGTCTTTGTATCTTGAGACTAGCTTGTTCAGGCCGAAGAGTAAATCGTTCTGTACTTCTCCGTCTGTAGCAAGTTACTATCTAGGGGTAGATAGTGTATATGTTAGATATGATGAGGTCGGTTAGAGAGTGTCTACGTCTTATATGGGTTGATTTCTCCGTCCTTGTTTGTGTTAGGGAGCGACTTGTGTTATTAAGTTGGGTAGTTCAGGGTCTCGAGCGTATGTCAAAATTAGAGCCCCGTGGATTGATAGAGAGAGAGAGAAAAGAGAGAAAGGGGAGAGGAGAGCGTAGCTAGGGAGAGAGAGAGTGGTCAGTAGGAGATTAAATGTGTTTCCGGGGTCTGGGATTCTCAGAGGGTGATTGGTAATTGATATTCCCTAATCATTGACCACCAGCCGCTTCATGGTCTCGTCAAGAATGGGCGCCAGACCTCCGCAAATAGTTCTGCTTGGTCCTGTAGGTTATAAATCACTCGTTCATGGGTGGCCGTTTGATACATGGCCGTCATCCATTCTATCGGTGTGGGGGCAATGCTAGATCTCCAGTGCCGGAGTATGCATATTTTGGCCGTGGCAAGCGCCGTGTGGATTAATCGTTTATGTGCCCGCGATAGGGAGGGATACGGGCGAATGTCATGTAGGATGATAAATGCTGGCGGGGTCGGTTTTGGTATCTGTATGAAGTCTGATAAGGCGAGGCGTACCGCGTCCCATATGGACTGTACCGTTGGGCAATGGCATAGAATATGGAGTTGGTCACAATAGGGCTCTGTGAATCTCCAACAGTTCGCGTGCGGTATCAACCCTGCCCTGAGGAGTTTAACGGGGGTCCAGTACCACCCCTGAAGGATTTTAAATAGGCAAAATTTCAGGCGTGCTTCACGTACGCCCCTGTCGAGGGCTTCTAGTATATCTGGCCATTCTTCGTCCGTGTAGGTTATCTCTAGTGTGTCCTGCCATTTTAAGAGTAGTCGTTCAAGAAGAGGCTGCGAGTAAAGGTGGTTAGTTAATTCGGCATAGAGGCCAGCCAGGACGCCTTTTTTTCGGCCCCATTTCTGAAGATAGGTGACGATGGGTGAGGTTTTGAGCATCCACGGGGGTTCCTAATGTTCTCCGCATACAGTGTTTGAGCTGTAGATATTGCCACTCCTGGTTACTTTGGATACCGAACTCTTCCTGGAGGGAGGCGAATGTGCGGAAGCTATCTCCATCTATTATGTGAGATATATTGTGGATACCTGCCTCGGACCATTCGGGCCATCTGAGAATATTCCCTCCTACTTTAATGCTTTTGTTCCCTGCTATGGGAGCCTGAGTATGCAGGGAGGGGTGTACTCCTAGTAATCGATGGGCTCTGCACCACGCTGTGTTTGTAGCCTTGAGGATGGGGTTAGCTAAGGGAACATGGTCGGCGTATGTTCCTCCCATCTCCGTATACTGTCCATATAGGAGTTTCTCTGTGATCACCCATTTTTTGTGGATCGGCTATATCCGGAAGTGTGTATATTAGCTGTGAGAGTTGTAGGGCCAGAGAGTATTGTTCTACCGAGGGTAGTCCTAATCCTCCGTAGGGCCGTCGTGCCAGTATTATTGCAGGTTTCAGTCTTGGGCGTGAGGAGCCCCAGACGAAGGCCCTTATGGATGTGTCTATTAGTCGGAGTGAGGAAAGAGGTATCTGTAGGGGGAGCATGCCTAGCACATATGTGAAACGTGTTAAGGTGACCATTCTGACCGCCTGTGTCCTGCCCCACATGGACAGGCCTAGTAGAGACCATTTGGCAAAGTCTTGTTTCATTTTAGATATAAGGGGGTCTATGTTGTCCCTGACCATATGTTCTAGACCTCGGTTAATGAACGTTCCTAAATATTTAAGGCGGGTCGGGGTCCATTTGAACTGGAGGCCATGTACCGCTGCCCTCGTCGTTATGCAGGATAATGGTAGTGCCTCGCTTTTATCCCAGTTTACCCGATATCCGGATAAGGATGCAAAGTCTTCTATAGTGGAAAGTAGTGCTGGGAGCGAGGTTTCTAGATCGGACATTGTTAACAGAATGTCGTCTACGTAGAGATAGATTTTGGATATGCCCCCGGTGATGTGGATCCCTTTTATTTGGCGAGAGTTTCGTATGGTGGCAGCTAGGGTTTCCATGGACAATAGAAATAAAAGTGGCGACAAGGGGCATCCCTGGCGTGTGCCCCTTCCAATAGAGAATGGGTCTGACATGATGCCCCCACAGTTAACCTGTGCTGTGGGGTGGTCATATAATAAACGTACTTTAGAGATAAATTGTTCCCCCATGCCAAAATGCTTCATGGTTGTGAATAGGTAGGACCACTCAGTGTGGTCGAATGCTTTCTCCGCGTCTAGGGACAGGGCTAGGGCTTCGTCAGGTAATTGTATGGATTCTAACAGTGTATGGCAAAGAGTTTGCATATGATTTCTGGAGGTACGTCCCGGTACAAATCCTACTTGGGTATTGTGAATCAATGATGGTATCACCTTGCAGAGCCGCGCTGCTAGAACACTGGCTAGGAGTTTGACATCCCCATTGCTTCCATCAGTGCTTCATGAACTGCGGTTATTGCCTCCTCCCCGGCCCATTTATAGAATTCCGCAGGGAATCCGTCTTCTCCTGGAGATTTATGGTAGGGGAGGCTTGTTATAACTTGGGTTATCTCTTCTTTGCTTATATTACCGTCTAAGAGGGCCCTGCCTGCCTCAGACAGACGAGGTAGATTGGCCGCTGTAAGGAATGTCTCCATTTGTGTTTGATCTGTCGTTGTTTCAGGAGTGTACATATGTCAGTAGTACTTGGCGAACTCGTTTACAATGTCTTGTGGGCGAGTTAGCACTGCTCCTGAAGAAGATGTTATGGCCGCAATGGTGGAGGATGCCTCTCTTTGTCGGAGCTGCGCCGCTAGGAGGCGACCTGCTTTTTCTCCTTGTTCGTAATGGCGGCCTCGCAATTTTTGCAGTGCGTATTCCGCCTGGCATGTATAGAGTTCGTTGTGTGCCATGCGGGCCTGTTCTAAGGTGTGTTGCAGCCTAGAGGATGGTTGGGCGGTATATTGTTTAGTGAGGTCCTGTATCGTGGTCTCTAATGTGGTTTGGCGGGCTTTTCTGTCTCTGTTGGCCAGTGCTGCGTCTCGCATCATATTCCCTCTTAGGGTTGCTTTTGCCGCCGCCCATAGGATCCTTTTTGAGGATACAGTGCCTGTATTCTCAGCCATGTATGTAGCTACATGAGCTTTTAATTGTTCCTTCCCTTGGGGAGAGCGGTATCTGTGTACAGCCAATCGCCATGGTTTTCGACCAGAGAAGGATAGTCCCACCTGGATTCGGATTAGTACTGGGGAGTGATCTGAGAGCCCGCTGTCTAGGATGCAGGTGTCTTGTATATGAGGGATTACAGTGTGTGATAGAAAGAAATAATCCAGACGCGATTGGGTGCCATGGACGGTGGATAGGAAAGTATATTCCTTATCTTTCGGGTGTTGTATTCTCCAGCAGTCCACTAGACCGACGTCGGTGGTCAGGTCTGTCAGAAGCGCTCTGTTGTGATTGTTACATATATCAACAGGGCCTGTCCTATCCATTATGGCGTCTTGGACGAGATTCCAGTCTCCCCCGATTATGTATCGAGTAGTTCCGATTTCTGTCAGGAGGCGATTTAGCTGTAGAAGGAATGGGCGGTTTGGGCCGGTTGGTGCGTAGATGGATCCCACGCATAGAACAGTGTCTCCTAGTTTTAGTTTAGCAAATATATACCTTCCTTCCGTATCATTCCATGTTTTTATGATAGTGACCGGGAGGGATTTACGCACTAGTATCGCCGCTCCACATTTGCGGGCCCGTTACTTCCAGATTCCTGACTCTTTGGACGGCAGCTGAAGGCAACCCTCCCTACCCAATCCCGTTTAAGTTTACTGGATTCCAGGGTGTCAAGGTGAGTCTCCTGAATCAGAGCTATATCTGTTTTTTTGGATTGAAGATAGGACAGTATCTTTTTCCGCTTAACATAGTCATGCCGTGTACATTCCAAGAGAGTATACGTAATGGTCGCGTCGCTTGAGGGTGGGTCTTCGACATCTTGGATAATTCTGAGTAAACACCCTCGTTCCGGGGTTGGTGTTGGTGGGGGGGGAGGGAGGGTGAGAGATATTGACTTAGTTGTCAGAGTGGGAGTTGTGTTTCAATATGATACGGTATTTTATTTTAGGCGGGGGTTAGCAGCTGGTGGAGGCCAAGGGAGTCCTCTGGAGAAGAAAGAGAAGAGAGAGGAGAGGGGGAGGGAAAAGAGGCAATATAAGTAGGACAAGAGCCAGATAGAGGGGAGATATGAGGGAAAAAGAAGACAAGGAGAAATGAAAGGGAGAAGAAAAGAGGGAGAAGGAGGGGGAAGGGATGGATGCGTGTGCTGGAGTTGAAATTGAGAGTATAGCAGGAGAACGTGCAATTGGGGGGGAGAAGTAGAGGAGGATAGGGATGAGGGAGGTTAGGAGCCCAACCTCCTTCATTCGTTAGGTCTGTAAACGGCGGGTCCTATTTCTCTCGGAGCTCTCGTGCCGTCGGGCGATCTCAATCGGGGGGCGAGGTGGGAGATAATAGACAGCCAGTTGTCAATATGTCGATGGTAAGGAGGGGTGGGGGGTACACAGCAGTGCTTATGTTTATGTATCGAGAAGTGGGTCTGTTCATCGATGGTTAGTGGCTAATGTAATAGTTGTATAACTAAAGTGTATATTGGTAGAAGTAATGGTCGGTTAATAACTATAGTAACTGGGCGGCGCTGGAGAGGAGGGGGGAGGGTATCGGATGTTGATGGGGTATGGTGTTTAGGATGTTGTGCCTAGTACTTGATGTTGTATGGTATCGTAGGGTGTTTATGAGTTCATAAGATAGGGTCGAAAGTTAAAGTAGAGACTGGGCAGACAGAAGTACAGAGATCGGCTGGCGGGGGGGCAGGACAAAGGAGGGGGGAAAGAGCTTAAACAGAGTATTACAGTTCTTGTGTATGTAAGGGTACATAAAGATATCAATATACAATATAATATAATACTTCCTGAGCATTTCTTTTCAACTATAACACTGCCTCGTCTCGCCTTACAACGTTTCAATGACATATTAGGTTGATCAACAGAACATATCCTGGTATCTTATCACATTATCATGTTAGGAGCCATTATGCCAGGCGTCTCTCTATTAATCGTAGGATAGGTAATGGGTGTAGCTGAGCCCCGGGTTACGCAAGGATAATGCGTATCTCACCCCATTACAAACTCCTTGCCGTGTATTATTACATCATAATACTGACCTACTAAGGTCTTACTTGGTATGTGCCACCATCATAGTCGTTCTGTTGTAGATGACAGTTTAAGATAATAATAATGATTAGGATGGGGGTAGGTACGAACGTTCGGGGAAAGGAATAGCTAATAGTTTATAATTTTCATTGTGATGTTATAATGTGGTGTGGTGTGGCGGTGTAAGATGTCATATTATTTCGCTTTATTATGCGGTATTATGTTGTATTATGTCCTTGTGTTCTATTTATTTTCTTTCCCCATTTTCTTATCGTAGAATGAAGTGTAGTCAAGTAATGGGAGCGTTAATATGTCTCAGGTTATATTGTGTTGTGTGTCCCTGTATTGGAATTAATTTATCTATACGTGGTATAGTCCCATCCCTTGGGGTGATAATAATGGGGGCTAGACGGTTCTAATGTCAGCGCTGGTCGAGTGTGGTGTGTATTAGGAAGATTTCACATACTTTGTTGTTTACTACCGTGATATATTTTGTAGTGTGTGGAATATAAGGCAGGTTCCATGATAGTTAGTTATTGTTTATTTTTTGTTATCTATTTAATGCCCTTGTTACCTTGTTATAGGGTTATAGGGTCGGGACTGGGCCCTTATTCAACGTACAGGGAGTCGGTGGGATCTGGTCCCTGTTCTGGTAATCATCATCTGTCGTGTACTGAGGGCAAATAACGATTTACTGATACTTTTCCATTATAGGGCCTCAGCTCTCGTCATAAAGAACATGGATTTTTCAGGTATCTAGTTTTAACATTGATACTAGCAGTCTTAGACAATTACAATAGTAATACACATATGATCTGGAAAGGTACTAATCCTTCCGCGGGGTCTATAGTTGTTATTTTCGACTCTCTAGCGATAGTCCCACAAGTCGTCTTGTCGCGTTGCCTTCTCAAGGAGATCCAGTTGTAGGCTTTAAAGGGGAGCTGGATTTGTCTCTCTCCGATAGTTGGGTGTGGGTTACTACTGCGTGTAAACTCTGACCCCTGTTGTCATATGATCTGGTTAGTCTCTCCATGTCTCTACCTCTATGACTGGCTCTGGTGTCGTATAGAGCAGTCTTCACCTTTTCCATTCCAGAGTGGAGGGTTTCAACCCTATTACTGCCTCCTACAATGTCATGCTCACTGTCTGTGTTGAGAGAGTCCATAGGCTGAGATTGGAAAGAGTCAAGGAAGAGTCTTAATTCGTCAGGGTTATAAAAGTCCTTGGATACTCCATTTTTGGTAACCCACATTCTTGCAGGGTCAAAGACACCGTATTTCATCTCTAGTTTGCGAAGCCGGGGTCGTAGGGCTAGGAAAGCCTTTCTACGTTAGTTGGTCTCCTTGGAGTAATCGCCGGTTACTCGGATCTCGTGCTGGTCTATTCGGAAAGGGCTGTGGTTGCGTGCTACTTGGAGTATTTGTCGGGCTTGATTATGCCACATCAAGCATGCAATGATTGGGCGGGCCTTGAGGAGTTGTCAGAGCGTTTTGGGCCTATCCTGTGTGCCCGTTGGAATTCTAGTGGTGGATCAAAGTCCAACAAAATCATTTTTGGAAGAGTGGAAGTCAGGAAAGCCTGCATATCCGCGCCTTCTTCGTTTTCCGGGATCCCAAGTACACGGATATTGTCTCTCCGGCTCCTGTCCTCCATGTCCGTTAATTTACTCCTGAGGTGGAGGAGGTCTTGTTCTCGTTCCTGAGACATGTTAATCTGCGTCTCTAGTGATCCCATGCGTTGCTCTAGCCCTGTCACTCTAGATTGAAAACCTGCAATGTCAGATCGCATGGATTTGATTTCTAGTGTCAATGAAGTTATAGAGGCGTCCATCCCCTCTATGCGGCGACTGACAGTGGTGATCTCTTGTAGTATTCTGTCCATAGTTGTGGGTTGATCTTTATCAGACATTGTGGTGGACTCGTTTAGAGGTGGCGATGTTTGAGGATTTATTTTTCTTGGGGTTAGGTGTTTGTGTTGTAGCCCTTCTGAGAATAATAGTTGTCGTGCAGGCTTGCTGACAGGTTTATGGTATGGTTTGTTGCCGAGCATCGCCTCAATTGTCTGCAGAGTCTGGCCACGTAGGGCCCGGGTCTCCCTCCGTGAATTCCGATAAGGATATATATGTTCTATGCCAGCCTGGTCTCGAATTTATATTGTCTCTTCTCGTTTTTCTGGGTCCTTGGTTGCTGGTGAAAGTCTTGACTTCCCCCTCTTTCCCTCCTCCTGTCTCCGCGTCCACTTATTTATTGTTCTCCGTGTGTCTTTTTTGCCCTCATTCTCTTTAGTGTATCCTCCTAGCGTTTTTTGTAAATGGCAGAGGTCTGTCAATGTCTATGGGACAGAGAAAGTTATATTCGAGGAGAAGTCAGTTGCCATGGGGTCGTTGTAGAGCCTACAGTGGCCCTTATTGTTGGAAAGCTGTGGCTTGTGTCTGCCGAGGTTGATTCTTCACTGGTTGACGTTGTTTGCGTTGAATAGCTGAGGAGGCTGATTTACTTTCCTCCAGGTCTTTTGCCGTCTGTCTGATCTGACTGACCTGAGCAGGGGTATGTGTGGCTCTTCGGCTGTCCCCGTCAGTAGCCCGCGGTAAGTATAAGTATAAGTATAAGGGGCGAAGAGGGCTTTGATTTCTTACACTGATGCTAGTCCTCTCCCTTCTCCTGTATCACTGTTCCCTAGGCTCCCTTCATCTCCGCTGCCCCTCCGGTCTCTCACCCCCCTCGCCTCACCGCCTCCACGTGCCTCCCGTTGTGCCCCTCTGCCCTCCTCAGTATTAGCTCTCTTGAGGGGGGCGAGGGTTTATTAGAGTGTCCCAATGGGAGGGTTTTGTTGTCCCTCTGTGATGGAAAGGAGGGGAGAAGTCGTGCCTCTGCCTCCCGTGGTGCCGTTCTTATTTTGAAAAGGCTCGATCCTACCTCTCTGGCCGGGTTCCTCTCCTGGCTGTCGAAGGGGCCGCACCCCTTTGCTGCATCTCCCCGTTTCCCTGTGGGGGTCGGAGGTCCACGGATGTTTGTTGGCGTTGTAGGGAGATGGATGCGGGTCGTCACGGCTCCCGCAGTCCCCGCGACCTGCGGGCACGCCGTCCCCGGTCTTCCGAAGACGCGACTCCGCCCCTTTTTGCCAGGCCTTATCGGCCTGGGGCGAGTCGCGAGTTTCCTGCCTTGCGTCCCGCTCCTACGGGGTCCTCGGGCATGATTCCGTGTTGCCGCTGTTGTAGGGGTGGAGGGGCTCCTGACCCGGTGTGTTGTCCGGCTGTCTTCTCGCCCCCGTCGCCCCTCCGGGATTGTTGTGGCACGGAGCACTCGCTCTAAGCGGCCATCTTGTTTCGTGGCCCGGCCACGCCCCCCTGATGCGAATTCTTACTGATTAGGTATTGTGAGTGGTGCCCATTCCCACTACACACTGGCATTTGGGACTAATCTCCACAACCTGGACACTTTTTACCCTTTTATTAACATTGTTTAACACCAATCCTCTTTTTTTGGCATGTGACAATCACTCATGTCTTGCCTGAGTTCTTCCCCATTCTGTCTTCCCTCTAGACTCTAGATTTATCATGGGCTGTGCTGCATCAGCGACTACCTTTTGCCTTGCTGCATGAAGAAGTGACCGATCTCTATTTCATCTTTTTGTTACACTTTATAATATTAAGATGAGTTTTATATCTTTTTGTTCACTTTAACATACCTCTCATTTATGCTCTGCTCTTTTGTTACTGACTGTGACCACATGTTTTGTTTTAGACACTGTAGTGCTCACACTTATGCACATGATGTTGCTTTCTTGACTCATGCTTCACTTACTTAACTAGGTACAACATTTTATTATGTTTTTGTCTTTCTGTCTTGTTGGCTTGCAACATTGCGTGGATACCTTTTTAATAACCACCACCACCATCCATGGGTTACTTTAGTTGACTAACTCCACTGACATTGGTGTGGGCAGACCAAGCCCATCTTTGTATTTTCTATTTCACCTGACATCAAATGGGTCAAATCACACTTCTATGCATTTGGAATGCACAATTTTGCTCTCTCTCTCTTCACACTTCTCACTGGCATCCCTTCCTATCACTAATTGTTTGATGTGTTTTACAACCACTTGGTTCCATTTGCTTGTGTATAGGGCTGATCCACCATCTGCCCCCTTGTTGGGATGGACACATACCTAATTATTATAATGTTCCACACTTGGGTTCTATATGCTATCATTCTCAATATATGTATATTAAGTTTGGCAAACATATTTCTGTGTATTTTACAGCCTTGAAAAAGTTGTGAGTTTTGACGAAACACATGTCGGCTGTGATTGTGGAACCATACTAATCTTGCCACATTGATGTCCATACCTAAAAATAAATGAAACCTACTACAACCAAACTCATCTGGATGACTTGTTCGATTATGAACTATTTGGGAGTGCTGTGGTATCTTTGGAAATATATGCAAGGTTTCACTCTATGGACACAATTTTATGCTTTTGGGTAGTGGAGCATACATTATTGCTTAGCACTGTGCTGTATCCTACTTTGGACTATCTTCAACATGAACCATCATTGATTGTACTTTTATAACTCATAGGAAGTGTGCCCATTTTACCACCACTACCTGTATTCTTCTTTGTATATCTTTTAGATTACAGTTTGCATCTCACAAGAATTGAGTAAGGTCATTGCACACATCCTCTGCGCAACTCATGGTCAAAAAACAGGTTGGTGGCCCTAGGTTTCTCAGCATGCACTTCAGTGCCTCATAACAATGTCAAGCTGTATTCTAAGTTTTCATACTTTTCTTGCACTTTGTTAACAGATTCTTGTGCAGAAAGTTTTAGAAGTTTAACTCCTGTTTTTAAAATGTGATTCACTACATACGAAAGTCCAGAAAAGTCACTCACAAAAAGAAGGTGAAATATGTATGGGATACATTGTCTGAATCTTGAATCCTCTGTATATATTTGTATTGATCTGTGTTCAGCTGCTGATAATTGTGTGGGCCGGTCATCATGCCAACCTCCTACTCCAGTGGAAATCAAGTAAAGGAAACATTGAGCCTCTAAACTCTTTTCCCACACACTAATAGGAGCACCTTTAGCTTGCTTCATTTGAAAAAGGTCCACAGCATTGCCCATGACTTCTTTGGAATGTAATGGATTAATGCTGTAGTGCTAATATTTTATTTTCTGATCAGGCTGTATCTACTTTTTCTAGTTGTCCACTTGGCAGTGAACTGACATAATCATCAAAATCTGGAACATCAGGCTCAACATTAAACATTTTGTAATAAACCTGTTGGTACACCATTTACCAGGATAATAAGGGGTTCTTTATTATCTTTGTCTATTTCTACAGTTTAATTTTTTTTTTTTTAAATCTAATGGCAAATACACTACTCTTTGTTTAAGGCCTTTCAATAACTCTGTTGGATGCATTTTACCTGTTTTTGTTTCCAATCATATAATCACTTGAAATAGATGTACAGATTTATGAAAATAGATTTGTATACATATAAGTCTTGTACTCACAAGTTCTAACCAAGTATACACTGCTCTAGCTGGTGTTTTCTTTTCTTCTAACTTATCATAGCAGTACATACACATAACTTGCCGAGTGGACAAGCCAAAATGCTCCACTGCAAATATTTAAGCAGCAAATTCTTGCCACTTTCTCTGTTTTCCCCTTCAGTTTTAGAAAATATGTCTACATTTCGTATTTGACATTTATAGTGAGTGTGTCTTTAGCAAATGCAGACATAGGCCATCTTTTCAACTGTGGTGGTCTATATACCCCCAGGGTCATGGTGGCTGTTGGGCCACCACCAATGTGGCAGTCCAGCAGACACATTATGATTATGGCGGTACCACCATGGTCAGACCTCTGGCACTGCCACTTTTCAGGTGCCCGACGACCTGGCGGTGCTAGGGGTGCTAGCGGTGCTAGCGGTCCAATCCGCCATGCCAGCGCTGCATGCATTGCTGCCCTGGGGATTATGACCCCCCCTCTCCACCGGCATTTACATGGTGGTTGCCCCCCATTGTAAGGCTGACAGAGATGGGGTACAGGGTCCCCTGGGCACCCCTGCACTGCTCATGCACTTGCCATGTGCTGTTCAGGGGTCCTCATGGCCAACCCTGTCACACTAATCACTATCTGCTTTGCAGACAGTGAAAAGCGCGACGGGTGCTGGTGCACCCGATGCACCACAACATTGCAGCCGGCTGAATTACGACATGGTGGCAATGTTGTGAGCTACTTTCCAATGGCCCAGTAGGCAGAAACTCTGTTTCTGCCCGCTGACCCAGAAGGAAACTCTTAATAGGGGCTGCAGGAAGGAAACAGCACTGACAGTCTACTGACCACGGGGCTTCGGCAGATGGCCATTTCCGTCCGCCAAAGTCATAATGGGGGACCTAGTGTGACTTTTCAGAAGTCGTATTAAACTTCATAATCTCTTGTGCAAAATTCTCTGTAGCAATACTGGTGCTCTCTTCTTCAATACCTGTACCTACCAAATTCCTCATTCTCCTTATAAACATCTTCAGGACCAAATAACCAAAACTGCACACCCTCACAGGCTTTTTATAACTCTTGTATGGTACCAAGCAAAAGTACTCTCTTCATCTCTCCTAAACATAAAGCTGGAGTTTTTAAATAGTAAAGTATCCTAACTAAACTTTGTATTTTTAAATGGTGAACTGCCAACATTCTAAAGTGATGAACGTTGCTTTGGCACACTTTATTGGATAAACATGTTAATGAATGTCCCTGTAAATTGGTAGGCTTTCTTACTTTACATTGATCTAACACTTGTAAAATTTAATGTTTTCTCTTCAGACTTCTACATGGAAAGTCACGTACAAAAGTTTGTAATAAATCAATAGATTTATGACAAATGCTACAAATAGTACTACAATTCCATTTGTAAACAGGGTCTTTTCTATGCCTTCCCTGAACCTCTTCAGCTTTCACCTCTTCCATATTTCTAGGAACATTCTCCTCTTTTTAAATAGGACTCCCATCCTTAACCTCAAAACATCAACTAGTTGAGTTAACTGCTTGTACTAAAGTGTTCGCTTGGAAATAGCCTTCTTCATTAAAGAAAGGCTCTGTACTTGATATATGTTTCCATTCTCAACTAAATATTTTACAGAAATTAGTTTAATTGATCATTTTTTTTCTTCGGCTGCATCTCTTCATACCCAATATCATTTTATCAAATGTTCTTATTCTATTAATAATCAAAATGAAAAGCTTTCTCTTCAAGACAATACCTTATTAACATATTTATTTCTTGTTTCACTACTTCTCTTCTCCTTCTGTATCTCTTTATATGTTTAATGAGATTATGAATTATCCTGGCATGAAAAATTCTCACTCTAATTTCTTTAAACTGTTCCTGCCTTCTGGTTGAGCTTCTGACTTCCTTCTTTGACTTCTTGGTTGTAGTCTGACGTCTTTTTTTTTTACTTACTGATTTGTACTTTTTGTATTCTTCATTTTGCAAACATTTCAGTTTCCCACAGCCAGTTTTTAATTTTCTTTTCTTTTTCTTATCTGCATCTCTTTTATTTTAGTAACATTGCCCACATGTTGGACTTGTTTTTCCTGACTTGCAAGTAGGTAATATAATTTCCTCAGTCTCTTTTTTGTGTGTGTTTTCTTTGTTATTTTTGGCATGTCTTAGATCTATAAAATACAAAAAATACAAACATTTATTCCTTCTCATCATGTACTACTCAATTCAACATAATAACCAATAACCATATCAATGTAATAAAACAATGTACTACTATATTGTCTTAGTTTTCTATTTAAAGATTTCTAAATCTGCAAAATAATCAGATTACAAAACCAACTTTATTTTTTATACTATTTTGTCTTTTATCTTTAATTGACTCCCTCATTTTTTCTTTCCATCTCAGCTGCATTCTGCAGCAAAAAAAGAAAGAGGAGAATGTCTCTCATGATTGCTTTTGTCTAGGATGGTATCATTACCTCCACAAAATAAATCATCCTCCCAACACAGGCAGCCATGTACCATGCTGAAAGCCTGTCTGTATTATCATTAGCCAGGATTTTCTACATTGTCACAAATATAAAGTACAGAAATTCACTCTATCTCATATATACAGTACACTTCTGACATGTTGAAGTGGGATAGGACAACACTACAAATCACTTGCTACACTGCTTTACAGTATATGGCTTATAAATAAGGCCCTAAATGTCTTGCATTATAAGCACCCACCATATTTCCTATAACTAATGTACATCCTAGTTCAGATATAACCTCTTTGTATGTAAAAAAGAACTATAAGTGTTTCTAAGTGTTTTCAAATACCAACTCAACTTGCAAGTTTAAGCACACCCACAAACATTTAGTACTATATTAAAAGCATGGTTGTAAATATTTTACTTTCATTTATCCTATTGAATAATACATACATTACTGCATACATAAATACAATGATCAAAACCTCTCTGTCCATACTCAAATTAAAATGCCTTTATGTACATCATACACACATATTACTTTTGATTACAAGTACAGCTTGGTTTAAAATTACTGCTGTAATTCACATACCTGTGTATAGCTTTCATTGATAGATTAAACACTATCACAATATCACTTCTAGTCTTTTTTGTTATAAAAAAGAAAACTCAGAATATGAATGGTAGCTCACTCTTAGAACAAGCAAACAGTAATGGCAAACTGTTGACCTTTACTCTCACTGATACTGTCCTAATTAACTCATCACAAGCTGTTTCCTCTTTGGTTTATGTTATGCCACATGTGAATGGTTAGTGGCTGTTAACCCTTTCTTGGCTTTTTGGGTCGGAAGCCAAATCTGCTACCGTGTGTTATTCCTGGAGTAGCGACTCAGTTGCAGCCCCCAATATGCCCCCCTTTACAACATCAAGACATCCTTGCGACACCAGTCGGGGGTATCCCATTACTTTTTTCACAATTTTGTCAACATTTTATATCCTGTGATATCAGTGAATTGGAAAAATTATTCCTTATATTTATTTGTATAAAGATAACCCTGATTAAAAAAAAAAATATGTGTCCTTTAACAGTTCACTTTCCCCACCACTCTTTCACATCAGCTACCATGGCAACCTCCTTGTAAACACTGTACTGTACTGTAGCAGCAGTTCAAAAGTTCTCCTTTTTTTCTTAGCAGCAGACTAGCATCAGTGTGTGCTGTAGCAGGTGTGGCTGATTATTTCTGAATGTAAGCATATCCAAAAGGTGATTACTTGTTTTTGACAATTCAAAAACCAATCAGTGATTGTCTGACTGAATATTTTACACAACAACTTATTTTCGTGTACCAATCTCTATACAATATGCAATCAAATTTAAGTTTTGCTTAATTCCACTGCTCCCTCCATTTTAACCACCTCACATTTAGAAAACTCCATCATTCAGCTACAGCCTTCTCCTGTGTGCTACTCCTCCTTTTATTCCAAATGTTCAGAGTATTGATTGTAAGTTGATTCGGCTAGTGAGTATGCTAAAAAGAGTGGTATTAATAGAGACCTGGGTTTGCCTAATGACAATATTACATGGGTTGCCCAAAAAGGGTTAAAGTGGCTGCAATTGCTTTCATTGGTTGAAAGCATTAGAAAATGCCAACCCCTCACCTCATAATTGTGCAAAGTGATGGAAATGACCTCAGCACACTGACTGGGATAGGACATGGATGAGATACATAGAAAGAATGGTGTTCACTTCACAGATGAGAGCAACCGATGTCTCTGAGCAACTTAAAACTCTGAAGCCGCTTGAATATGTACTAATCATATACAGAGAAAAAACACAAAGGTTCTTCTTAGAGTCATCCTATATCCTAAATAATAATTATATTTAAAAGTGAATATGACTCTTTTTTATAACTATAAATAGTTGTGACTGTCACGGATTTGCAAAACAAAAGCACACATAAAATACACAACACCCAATATTTTTTTCATATGTTTTTGTTTTCACTCTCCATGTACCAGTGCAATTCTGAATACCACAGTGGAAGTATAATGGGGTATATTAATGGATGGACGAGTGGGAAAGTGGATCTTTGAGTGGGTGTGTAAATAGCTGCATCACTGTGAGTGACTGTTAGTGCATCTCTGACTAAATAACTCTATTAGTGAATGCATAACTATGTTTCTGGCTGTCTGAATGTGTATGTAAGTATCTGAGTGGGTCTTCCAGTTGGTATATTAATGTCACTAGCTCTGTGACTGGTGCATGAGTGTGTTACTGAATTTTTCTACGGGTACATGAGTGCCTGTATAGGTCTCCCAGTGGTTGTACAGGTGTATGTCTGGGTCTATAAATGGGTCTACCAGTATCTGAGAGGGACAGTGAGTGGGTGTGTGAGTAGCTTCCTCAGTATCTGAATGGGTCTCTGAATTGGAATATGAGTGTCTGTGTGGTTATCTGAGAGGCAGTACAAGTGTCTGTCTGGGTCTGCCACTGGGTGTGTTAGTGTCTTAGTGGGTCTGTGACTGGGGACATAAGAGTGTGAGCGGGTCTATGAGTGATTGTGTGTGTGTGTCTGAGTGGGTCTATGAGTGGATATTTGAGTGTCTGAGTAGGTCTGTGAGTGGGTATATCAGAGTCACTGGATCTATGAATGCTTGTTTGAGGGTCTGAGTGGGTCTGTGACTGGGTATTTGAGGATTTGGGTAGGTCTGTGAGTAGGTGCATGAGAGTCTGAGTGGGTCCGTGAGTGGATGCATGCATGTCTCACTGGATCTGTAAGTAGGTATCTGAGTGTGTGGCTGGGTTAGTGAGTGAGTATTTCAATGTCTGAGTGGGTCTGTGAGTATGTGTGTGAGTATCTGACTGGTCTGTGAGTGGGTGTGTAAGTATCTTAGTGGGTCTGTGAGAGGGTGTAGGAGTGTCACTGGATCTGAGAGTCTGACTGGTTCTATGAGTGGGTGTATAAGTGTCACTGGGTCTGTGAGGGGTGTCTGAGTGTCTGAATATGTCTGTGAGTGTGTGTGAGTGTCTGGGTAAATGTTACTGGGAATCTGAGTGTGTGTCTGCATCTGTGAGTGGTATCTGAGTGTCTGAGTGGGTCTGTGAGTGAGTGTGTGAGTGTCTGAGTGGGTTTGTGAGTGGCTATATGCGTGTCAATGGGTCTATGAGTGGGTGCTTGAGTGCCTGACTAGGCCTGTGAGTTGTCATGTGAGTATTTGAGTGGGTCTGTGAGTGGGTATATGACTGTCACTGGGTCTGAGAGTAGATGCTTGACAATCTCAGTGGGTATGTGAGTGCATAAGAGTCTGAGTGGGTCTGTGAGTCAGGGGTATAAGTGTCACAGGGTCGGTGAGTGAGTGCATGAGTGAGTGACTGGGTCTGTGAGTGGTTGAATGGGTGTTCGAGTGGGTCTGACAGTGTGTGTTACAGTAACTATGTGTATATATATATATATATATATATATATATATATATATATATATATATATATAATTTATTATTCTTTATTAGCAGGATTCATTACCTCATTGTCACGTTACACTGGGGGCCACAGAGCATCGCAATGGAGATACGAATTCACAATCGTCAAAAAAGGGGGTTTTAAGCTCTTTAAACTCATAATGGGTACCTCACAAACCCATCCATTACCCCCGTGGGGTCAGGAAGCATCGTCCCTGGACCCAGCTATTCATTTATCAATAGAAAATATGTCCCCCAGGACCATTGTCGGTTGATAAAATGGTGGCCCCAACATTCTGAACAGCTTGTGGCCACCCATCACAGTACTGCAAATATGTAAAGTTTCGGGGTGATTCTTCTTGAAGCAGGGGCCGATAAAAAGAGGGGGAGAGGTAAAAAAAAAGTATGTTTCCCCTTGTAATTCCAATAGGGGTTTTGAACACAACTAGAGCCCATACTGCTCCATGGAATTACACCAAATTTGCCAAAAATATGGCTTTTGATCCAGAAAGCACAGTCTGTGAAATTTGGTGTAAATCCATTCACTAGTTTGTGATGTATTAGAGGGAAAAGAAATGTAGATATCTATATCTAGAGTCGGCGATCCCAGAGATCTCATGCTGAGATCTTATTGGCTGCCAACACTTTTGTGAGAAGGAAAAACAAGCAGGCAGCAGGAATGTACACAAATGGGCTGAGAGCCCAGGGAAAGCAGTGTGAAGGAGGGACAGACAGGCAGCAGGCATGCACAAACAGGTCCAAGAGCCCGGAGAAAGCGTAGAGAAGGAAGGACGGCAAGGCAGCAGGCACGCACACAACAGGGCTAAGAACCCAGGGAAAGCAGTGAAAAGGGAGAACGGGCAGGCATGCACAGAACTGAGCTGAGAACTTCCAGAAAGCAGTGACAAGGAGGAACAGGCAGATAGCAGACATGCACACATCAGGGCTGATAGCCTGCTTAAAGCAGTGAATCATTCACAAGAGGTATTCTCCAAAAGGGTTGAGAGCCCAGGAAAAGCAGGTAGAAGGAGGAAGACGCAGGCAGCAGGCATTTACATGATGGGCCTGAGAGCCTGTGGAAAGCAGTGAGAAGGAGGAACGGGTAGGCAGCAGGCATGTACACATCATGGCTGACAGCCTGGGGAAAACATTGAGAAGGAGGGACAGACAGGCAGCAGGCATGTACACAACATGAGTGAGCACCCACGGAAAGCTGTGAGAAGGACGGAAAGGCAGGCATACAACGGGGTAGAGAGCCCTGGGAAAGCAGTAATTCATTCATAATAGAAAGACTGGCAGCAGATACCTACATGATGGGGCTGAGAGCCTTGGTGAAGGCAGTGAGAAGGAAAGTCAGACATGCAGCAGGCACACAGGCAATGGGGCTCAGACCTTGAAGAAAGCAGTGGGACGGAGAGACTGGAAGGGAGAGAACATACAACAGGGCTGAGAGCCTGCAAAAAACAATGAGAAAGATAGGACAGACAGGCAGCAAGCATGCCCACAATGTGGCTGAGAGCCCACAGAAAGCAGTGAAAAAGAGACAGTCATACAGCAGGCACAAACACAACAGGGATGAGCCACTGCTGAAAGTGGTGAGTAGAAGGGACAGGCAGGGAGCCGGCACACACACACAGGGGCTGAGAGCCTACAAAATGCAGTGAATCATTCATAAGAGAAGTCAGAAGCAGGCATGCATTTTACGTCTGAGAGCCTGGGAAAAGCAATAAGAAGGAGGGAATGGTAGGCAGCATGAATGCACATGAAGGTGCTGAAAACCCGGGGAAAGCAGCGAGAAGGAGGGACGAGCAGGCAGCAGGCATGCACACAATGGGGATGAGAGCCTAGGAACACATTAAGGGGGTCATTCTGACCTCGGCGGTAAAAGGCGCCTACCGCCGGTCAGAAGCCCGCCATAACACCGCCGCGGCCGCGGTAAACCGCCACGGTCATTCTGACCCGCAACTTGAAAACCTCCAAAAACCCGACATCCACAAAAGTCCGCCACACCAAAGGTATGCGAAAAAATGGCGATGACCAAAGCTCCACCGTCACGCCAACAGAAATACGCCCATGCCATTACGACCCACGAATCCACGCGGCGGTCTTTCAACCGCGGTATTCTATTGGCGGTACACACCGCCGCGGTCGAAATACACATACCTTTACAAAATATCCCCACATTGGTCAATTTGTAACACACACACCTGAGATACATATACACACCACAACCACACACCCAATACAAAATAAAACACACACCCACATCACCCACAAACCCCTACGACAACAATTGCAAATCAAGGACAGAGAGAGACAGCACTGCTTAGAGTAGACCATCACACCGAGGCAAATCACAACATCACCCACACAATTACCACGCACAAAACACCATACACCACCACACACATTACACTCCACAACACATACACCACGCCTCACCTCATCCACACCACCCCATGGCACCCCAAAGACACCCCAGGTTCTCTGACGCAGAACTCAGGGTCATGGTGGAGGAAATAGTCCGTGTAGAGCCAACGCTATTCGGGGCACAGGTGCAGCACACCACAATAGCTAGGAAGATGGAGCTCTGGCAAAGGATAGTGGACAGGGTCAACGCGGTGGGACAGCATCCACGCAATCGGGATGACATCAGGAAGCGATGGAACGACCTATGGGGGAAGGTGCGTTCCATGGTATCAAGGCACAACATTGCGGTGCAGAAGACTGGCGGCGGACCCCCACCTACTCCCCCAGAATTTACAGCATGGGAGGAGGAAGTCTTGCACATCCTGCATCCTGAGGGCCTCGCAGGAGTATCTGGAGGAATGGACTCTGGTAAGTCAAATCTTAACTACTACTTCCCACCCCACCTGCATGCCAGCACATACCCCCACCCTCACTCCCACACCCATCACACCAACTTCTTGCAAAAGGCTCACCATCACAACCCACCCATCCAAACACCAAGCCCTGCATGCGACCACAAAGCATGGACACCCATCACCAAAGCATGCCCACTGCACACACACATCACCCCCACAATCCACCCTCACAAAAGCCCCCACAAGGGAATGCCTGCACTTGGGTACACGGACACCCACCCATTGCACGAAATGCCACACACAGAAGCTATAACCATACCTTAATACCCCTGCAGGACCCGAACGCCACCACACCGCCACGGAGGGTCCAGAGATGTCCATCCCACCCCCAGATGAGGCCCCCAGTGATAACAGCAGCTCTGTCTCCCTGGAGCCAGACGACCAGCCCGGCCCATCGGGGACCTCTGGACAGTCGGTTCCCCACAGACAGCCACAGGCTACACCAGACCCAACCCCCTCTGGGAACACCAGCACAGCTCCCACCCAGCGGGCACATGCCTCTGTCTCCAGGACACATCAATCAGCGGTGTGTCCACCACTACAGGGCACCCAGGTTGACCCACCACCCCAACAACCACAGGGACCTGGGGGCATTGGTAGTGGGCACACCGTCCAGGGGACAGAGGTCCAGGAACACAGGGGAACTGGGAGGGCTGCTGTGCGACAGGGGGGGGACAGGCCCAGGGAACCCACTCTCCAAGAGGCCCTCTCCTCCATCATGGGAGCATACCACCACTCCCAGGAGATGATGGCGACGGTACTGGCCAGGTTCCAGTAGATCCAGGCACAGCAGGAGGAACGGTACATGGGGTTCAGAGAGGAACTGAGGAACATCGGTTCCGCAATGGGGACCATCGTCCTGGCCCTTAACCAGATAGTCACCACATTGCGGGACCATGCGGGACCATGTGGCACCACAAAGGACCCCTGTCACTAGCCAGGACCAGGAACAGGCTACAACATCCGCCGGCGCTAGTGGACAGGAGGCCCCCACACAACGACAGTTCCCCAGAACCCCACCTCCTGCTGAAGAAGAACCACCCTGCAAGCGGAACCTGAGATCTCACAAGAAGACAGAGTAGGATTGCAAGACCCCCGCCAGCATATGATACCCCCTGATGTCATCCCACTGTCCCACATAGTCACCCTGTCCAACCTTGAATTGCCCTTGCTCCATCCTTCCACAGGCATATGGACAATGCACCTGTGCGACTGAGAACTGGACTCTGCCATGGACATTACTCCACCCCCACCCATCCCCGCTTCCCAATCAATTACCTATATGTAGCACTTGAAATAAATCACTCATTCCACTTAAAATAACAGGAGTCTGCTTGTATTTTTCACAAATGTATTACACATAACGGTGCAATTATGTTCAGTAACATTGTGATGACAACATACCAATGTCAATAAGCTTTAGTCCATGGGCAAACAAAGCAGTAGTCACGCAGTCGGTCATACAGCTCTGAAAAGGGAAGGGAAAGTCACAATTAACTTAAAAGGAACTGGGGGGAAACACAGACAGTAGAGACGCAGGAGGCCTTAAGTAAATGTAAATTGGGGTGTCTGTTTCTTACCTGTGTGCTACTGAAAGTATTGTTGTATGACTGTATCCCTGTAGTCCGTGTCGTCCCCGTCGTCTTCCTCCTCTTCACTCTCCACAGGCTCCACAGCTGCCATAACACCACCATCTGGACCATCCTCCTGCACAAAAGGCACCTGGCGTCGCAAAGCAAGATTGTGAAGCATACAGAAGGCCACGATGATATGGCACACCTTCTTTGGTGAGTACATTAGGGATCCACCTGTCATATGTAGGCACCTAAACCTGGCTTTCAGGAGGCCGAAGGTCCTTTCTATGATCCTCCTAGTTCGCCCATGGGCTACATTGTACCGTTCCTCTGCCCTGGTCCGGGGATTCCTCACTGGGGTCAATAGCCAGGAGAGGTTGGGGTAACCAGAGTCACCCAATAACCACACACGGTGTCTCTGTAGCTGTTCCATCATATAAGGGATGCTGCTATTTCTCATAACATACACGTCATGCACTGACCCAGGGAACTTGGCATTTACATGGGAGATGTACTGGTCTGCCAAACAGGCCACCTGGACATTCATCGAATGATAACTTTTTCTGTTTCTGTACACCTGCTCACTTCCACTGGGGGGAACCAAAGCCACATGGGTCCCATCAATGGCACCAATGATGTTGGGGATATGTCCAAGGGCATAGAAATCACCCTTCACTGTAGCCAAATCATCCTCCTCAGGGAAAACAATGTAGCTCCGCATGTATTTCATCAAGGCAGACAAAACCTTAGAAAACATAGGCTGAGACATCTCTGATGACATGGCCACTGTTGTCTGAAAAGACCCACTTGCCAAAAAATGGAGTACTGACAGAACCTGCACCAGAGGGGGAATCCCTGTGGGTTGGAGGATGGGGGACCTCAGGTCTGGCTCCAGCTGGGCACACAGTTCATGTATAGTGGCTCTGTCAAGTCTGTATCTAAGTATAACATGTCGTTCTTCCATTGTCGACAGGTCCACCAGAGGTCAGTACACAGGAGGATTTATCCTTCTCCTCGCAAGTCCCAGCGGACGGTGCCTAGGAAGGACAACATGGAGCAGAAAGTCAAGCAAACCACAGGTTCGTTCACACAGCTTGCACAGTAAAAGAATCGCAATGCATTGAAAGGCTTGTATGAGTGGCAATGCACGGCCTAGGCCTGTGTGACGCAGTTGAAATTATGCCATGTGGGCCCTGGAAATGGCGGCTGCCTGACCTGTGAAGTGTGACAGTGGGATGTGAGGTCAATGCGCTGGCGTGGCACACAGTGGCGGTAGGCGGTCGAAGACCGCGGTGCAAAGCCGCATTGGTTAACATTGCACCCTATGGGTTTCATGAGCCAATGACGATGTGCGCCGGCGGGCGCGGTACGCACCGCCGCGGGCGTGACCGCCATTTTCTATCTGCTTAATCACTCGAGACCTGATCATCCACAGGAGAGGACCTATACTGCAAGTGCTGCTGTGACCTCGGTCTGGGAGATACTATGGCTGCTGCGACTGGGGAAAGGGCCCCTGCCTTCACATCTGAGGAATTGGAGAAACTTGTTGATGGGGTCCTCCCCCAGTATGCGCTACTCTACGGTCCTCCAGACCAACAGGTTAGTACACAGGGTGCACGCTGAATGGGCTATGCCTGTGTTGAGTGGGGTGTATGTAAGATGGTGGGGAGGGGAGCGAATGAGGAGTGCAACGCACGACAGATGGGAACATGTGCCACATGGCAAGGTTGGGGAGGGGGGGCCACTCACATCGACCATGCAGAAAAGTGATGATATTTCCTTTCCCACCCTGTACATGTCAAATAGGTCAGCGCCCATCAGAAGATCGACATTTGGCGTGCCATCGCCAAGGACGTCCGGGCCCTGGGGTCCACAACAGACGGGGCACCCACTGCCGAAAGAGGTGGGAGGACATCCGCCGCAGGACCAGAAAGACCGCCGAATCTCTGCTGGGGATGGCCTCCCAACGTAGGAGGGGTGCCAGCTGCCAATTGACCCCCCTGATGTCCCGGATCCTGGCGGTGGCCTACCCCGATTTGGATGGGCGCGTGAGGACATCACAGCAGACACAAGGGGGTGAGTATCTGCACATTCTGCTATCTTTGCGCGCAGTTGAGGTGTCTGGGTTGGGGAGGAGGGCTGTGGGTAACTCAAGGCCAGGGCGCTTTCTGTAGGCTAGTCCCCTCCGTTAGGCATGGCCCTGTGCCCCAGCCCCCCACCTCTGTAGGGTGTACAGCTATCCATGGTCCTGCATCACCCATGTGTGCATTTGTCGTCCATAGACCTGTAGGCCTAGTCACAAGAACTGAGTAGTGTACCCCGATTGCGCAGCGTAGTGCAGGGGGCTTCTGTGTCTGTCCTCTCCGCCAACGGTGTTGCCAATGCATGCACTCAACCTGTCTTCATTTCTCCCCCCCACCCATTTTCTTCCTGTGCATGTGTGCATTAGCATCATCAGGCGGAGGAGAAATGGCATCGGCGCACGAGGGAGCTGCATCTCACATGGCCCCGGAGGGCCATGCAACCAACTCCGAGTTCACCAGTGAGACGGAGGGCGAGGGGAGCTCCACAACGGGGACCCGTGGAGACGTCAGCGACACCGACACGTCCTCGGAAGGGAGCTCCCTTGCGCTGGCGGCAACATCCGTGCCCACCGCCACAACAGGTACAGCCGCCACCCAGCGCACCAGCCCCGCCCTCCCAGCAGCCCCTCAGCATTCGCTCCATGCCCGCTCGCCCAGGAAGGCGGGCATCTCTTTCGCCCAAGACACCTCAGGCCCTGCCCCAGTTACCCCTGCTGCCCTCAGTGCGGAGATCATTGACCTCCTCAGGACACTCATTGTTGGGCAGTCTACCCTCTTGAATGCCATACAGGGTGTAGAAAGGGAGGTGCATCGGAGCAATGCATACCTGGAGGGCATTCATTCGAGTCAGGCTGCCCATCAGCGATCGTTCAACGCTCTGGCCTCAGCACTGACGGCAGCCATTCTCCCTCTCTCCAGCCTCCCTCTTCTAACTCCCTCCACCCAGTCCCAGTCTCCTGTTCCTCTGCCTATCCCATCCACACCATCAGACCAGCCTGCACACACCTCAACACCCAAGGGAAGCTCATCCAGACATAAGCACCACAGATCCCACAGGCATTCACACAAACAACATCCAGATGCAGACATGCCAACAGTCACTGCCACCTCTGTGTCCCCCTCCTCCTCGTCTCCCTCCTCCCTCCCTGTGACGTCTCCACTCACACCTGCATGCACACCACCATCAGCCAGTAGTTCCATCACCAGCACACCCTCCATTACAGTCAGCACACGAGCAGTCACCACCCCCACTGCCATTTACACGTCCCCTGTGTCCTCTCCCACTGTGTCTGTCACCCCCTCTTCCAAACCACACAAACGCAGGCAGCCACCCACCCAACAGCCATCCACCTCACAACAGCCTCCAGCCCAAGCACCTGCACCCAAAGACAGCACACTTGACTCTCCTACAACCACATCATCTTCCTCCACTCCCATACCCACTGCACCTACCCCTCCCATTGCTCCTAAAAAACTTTTCCTCTCCAAAATTAACCTCTTTGCATCACCTGACCCACCCCCTCCATCTGGTAAGAGTCCAAAGAGCACCTCAGCCACCACCAGCCCTGCATCTAGTATCACCATAGTGCAGGGCTATTGGAGTCCACCAGCTCCTAGGGAAGGAACATCGGCCAGCAGCAAGGGGACAGCCAGCCCACCCCCTGGGAAGAGGACAAGAAAAATTAAGGGCCGGCGCGAAAAGCCTGAGACGGCTGCCACCAAGGAGAGTGGCCTTGCCCCGTCACCTGCCACATCATCTAAGGGAGGCAAGGGCCAGAGAGCTGCAGCGAAGGAGGGCAAGGGCAGCAGGGCGGAGAAGACATGCAGCAGGCGAGCGCACCAGGAGGGCCCCACCAGCCCCATACCGGGTGTGACGGACGACACCCACGGGCCCAAGACACCATCACAGGAGGGCCCCGCTACCGCAAGGTCGGAGGGCGACTAAGCGGGGAGTCTTGGCCAGGTCTGGGTCCCTTGAAAGACAGGACAAGCACCGCTGAACAGGGCCCCGCCAAGACAGGCACCGCTGAACAGGGCCCCGCCGTGAAGAGCACCGCTGAACAGGGCCCCGCCGTGAAGAGCACCGCTGAACAGGGCCCCGCCAAGACAGGCACCGCTGAACAGGGCCCCGCCGTGAAGAGCACCGCTGAACAGGGCCCCGCCAAGACAGGCACCGCAGAACAGGGCCCGCCGTCTCAAGCACCGCTCCGCTGGGCCCTTCCTGTCATGCACCGCTCCGCTGGGCCGTTCATCTCAAGCACCGCTCTGCTGGGCCCTTCATCTCAAGCACCGCTCCGCTGGGCCCTTCATCTGAAGCACCGCTCCGCTGGGCCCTTCCTGTCAAGCACCGCTGCGCTGGGCCCTTCATCTCAAGCACCGCTCCGCTGGGCCCTTCATCTCAAGCACCGCTCCGCTGGGCCCTTCCTGTCAAGCACCGCTCCGCTGGGCCCTTCATCTCAAGCACCGCTCCGCTGGGCACCGCCGTCTCAAGCACCGCTCCGCTGGGCACCGCCGTCTCAAGCACCGCTGGTCCATTGACAGTGCCGGTTCTGTGTCGAGCAGGTGTTCACGAAGCACTCTGGGCACCATGCCTCCTCCAATACCAGTGGAGTCGGTTATCCATCTGATGGACTGTGGCTTTGCACTCCCCAGGATTGTACAGTGGGCATGGAGGCCCCTTGTGGATCTGGCGTCGTGGACTCATGTGGCTGAGGTGCCCCCCTTTCCCTTCCCCCTGAGGTGCCTGTTGTTTTATCATCTGATGCCCCTGCAGTGTTCTCTCCAATGGTATCCGGTCTACTGTGTGGGCTTTGCCCATGTGTTTGTGCACATTGGCCCACGGACTATGGATATTTAACGGACTGTGCTGGACTTATTGACTATGTTTATACTTTGCACTATGTTCATTATTTCTTTTGTATATTTCATATGGCATATTTACCATGCCTTCAATGAACCTATTTTATACATAAATTTGAAACTTCGTTTTAATTATGTCTTTGCATTCTTCCGGGGGGTTTGGTGGGTGTCACTCTGACTTGTTGCTCTGCATTGGTGTGTAGGTATTGGGGGGGTGGGTTGGGGGGGTGGGTGTATTGCGTATGTGTGTGCCCATAAGCTTTCCTCCTCCCCCCTCCCCTGTGTTGTAGGTGCAGTATTCACCGTTGTCATCTGCGCCGGCGTTCGTACTCGTGGTAGATGAGCAGGTAGACAATAGCTGGTAGTATGTTTAATTCGGGTTCCATGCTGTCCAGATTCCTCGTGGAGTGTGTGGAGGTGAGCGTTTTCCCGTTCGTAGTCTATTTCCGCCGTGTTTTTATCGGCGGGGCTCCCGCCCCGGGAAAGGTGGCGGATTGGTGAGTTGTGATAGGGTGGGCGGTACATTGTCTGCCGCCTGCCTGATGGCGGTGACTGCCGCGCTGTTTGTGGGTCCCGCCGTGGCGGTCGGAGTGTTAAAGTGGCAGGCTGTGTTGGCGGTTCCCGCCAGGGTCAGAATTGCATTTTTTGGACCGCCTGCCTGTTGGCGGGTTGGCCGCCGCTTTATCACCGACCGCCAGGGTTGGAATCACCCCCTAAGTCTTTAATAACAGAAAGTCAGACAGCAGTCACCTACACAAAGGGGGTGAAAGCGTGTGGAAATTAATGAGAAGGAGGGATGGGCAGGCAGCAGTATGCAGACAATGGAGCTGACAGCCCGGGTAAAGTAGTGAGAAGGAGGGACAGGCAGGCAGCAGGCATGCACTCAGCCCAGCTGAGAGCCTTGGAAAAGCAGTCAATCATTCATAACAGAAAGGAAGACAGCAGACACACACACAATGGGACTGAGATCCTGGGGAAAGCAATGAGAAGGAGTGACAGGCAGGCAGCAGGCATGCGCCCAACAGGGCTGAAAGCACAGGGAAAGCAGTGAGAAGGAGGGAGAGACAAGCGGCAGGCATACACACAATGGGGCTGCGAGCCCAATGGAAGCAGTGAGAATGAGGGACACGCAGGCAGCAGGCACACACAACACAAAGCTGAAAGCCTGGGGAAAACTGTGAGGGGGAGAGACATGAAGGCAACATGCACGCATACAATGGGGCTGAGAGCACATGGAAAGCAGTGAATCCTACATGCCAGAAAGGTAGGCAGCAGGCATGCACACAATTGGGATGAGACTTCATAGAAAGCAGTGATAAGGGGCAACAGGAAGGCAGCAGGCATACACACAATGGAGCTGAGATCGCAGTAAAAACAGTGTGAAGGAGGGACAGGAAGGCAGCAGGCACACACATAATGAGGCTGGGTGCCCAGGGAAAGCAATGATAAGGAGAGACTGTCAGGCAGATTTCATACACACAATCTGGCTTAGAGGCAGCAGAAAATAATTAGAAGGAGGGAGAGGCAGGCAGCTGGCATGCACACCACACGGCTTAGAGCTCAGGGAAAGTGATGAGTCATTCACAATAGATAGACAGAGAGCAGGCAAGCACCCAAAGGGGCTGAGAGCCCAGGGAATGCAGTGAGAAGGAGGGAAAAGTAGGCAGTAGGCATGCGTATGACAGGGATGAGAGCCCGTGTAAAGCAGTGAGAAAGAGGGGCAGGCAGGCAGCAGGCATGCACATTATGGGTCTGAGAGCCTGGGGGAAGTAATGACAAGGAGGGACAGGCAGGCACATATACAAAGGGACTGAGAGCACACACAAAACTGTGAATCATACATAACAGAAAGACAGGCCACCGACATGCACATGACTGGGCTGAGACCCCAGAGAAAGCAGTGAGAAGGAGGGACAGGCAGGCAGCAGGCATGCACCTTACGGTGCTGAGGGCCTGAGGAAAGCAGTAAGAAGGAGGGACAGGCAGGCAGCAGGCACACACACCATAGGGCTAAGAGCCTGTGGAAAGCAGTGGGAAGAAGACACAGGCAAGCAGCAGACACAAACACTACAGGGCTGAGAGCCTGTAGAAAACAGTGAGAGGGAGAGACAGACAAGTAGCAAACATACACAATGGGGCTATGAGCCCACAGAAAGCACTGAGAAGGAGGGACAGGCAGGCATCACGTACACACACGTCAGGACTGACAGTACAGGGAAAACGATGAGGAGGAGGGACAGGAAGTCAACAGGCATTTATACAACGGGGCTAAGAGCACACAGAGAAAGGTGAATCACACAAAACAGAAAGACAGGCCAAAGACAGTTACATGACTTGGCTGAGAGCCTGCAGATAGCAGTGAGAGGGAGGTGCAGGTCGGCGTGCACACAGGTGGGCTGAAAGCCTGGGGAAAGCAGTGAGAAGGAGGGAGAGGCAGAGAGCAATAACCCACACAACTGTGCTGAGAGCATACAACTGGGCTGAGAGCCTGGGAAAAAAGTGAGAAGGTGGGACAGGCAGGCAGCAGGCATAAACTCTACTGGGCAAAGCACTGGGGAAAGCATTGACAAAGAGGTACATGCTGGCAGCAGGCAAACATAGAATGGGGCTGAGAGACCAAAGAAAACAGTTAGAAGGAGGGACAGGCAGGCAGGTGGCATGCACACAACAGGGGTGAGAGCCCGGGGAATGCAGTGAATCATTCACAACAGAAAGGCAGGCAGCAGACAAATACCCTACGTGGCTGAGAACTCGGGGAAAGCAGTGAGAAGGAAGGAAAGAAAGAGTAGGCATGCACAAGACAGGGATTAGAGCCTGGGAAAAGGAGTAAGAAGGAGGAACAGGCAGGCCACAGGCATGTTTTTGATGGGTCCCAGTGCCCAGGGAAAGCAATGAGAAGGAGGGACAGGTAGGCAACAGTCACACACAAGAAGGGGAAGAGAGTGTGGGGAAAGCATTAGGAGGGAGGATCAGATTGGCTTCTGGATCACATACAACAGAGCTGAGAGCACATGGAAACCAGTGAATCAGGCAAACAGAAAGGCAGGCCACAGGCATACACATAACTTGGATGAGACACTGGGTACAGCAGTAAGATGGAACATGGAAGGACAGGCAGGCATGGACACAATGGTGCTTAAAACCCACAGAAAGCAGTGAGAAGTTTGGACAGTCAGGCACCAGGTATGCACACAATGAGGCTGAGAGCCCAGAGAAAGCAGTGAATCATTCATAACAGAAATACAGTCAGCAGTCACCTACAAGATGGTGCTGAGAGCCTGGGTAAGGCAGCGAGATGAGAGCACATGGAAACCAGTGAATCATGCAAACAGAAAGGCAGGCCACAGACACACACATAACTTGGATGAGACACTGGGTGAAGCAGTAAGATGGAACATGGAGGGACAAGCAAGCATGGACACAATGGTGCTTAAAACCAACAGAAAGCAGTGAGAAGTATGGACAGGCAGGCACCAGGCATGCACGCAATGGGGCTGAGAGCCCAGAGAAAGCAGTGAATCATTCATAACAGAAATACAGTCAACAGTCACCTACAAGATGGTGCTGAGAGCCTGGGTAAGGCAGCGATAAAGAGGGTTAGGCAGGCAGCAGGAATGCAGACAACAGGGATGAGGACATTGGGAAAGCAATCAGAAGGAGGGATAGGCAGGCAGCAGGCACTAAAGCAATGGGGCTGAGAACGCCGAGAAAGCAGTGATCATTCATAACAGAAAGGCAGGCATCAGTCACCTACATAATGATGCTGAGAGCCTGGGTAAGGCATTGAACAGAAGGGTCAGGCAGGTAGTAGGCCTGAACAAAACAGGACTGAGAGCATGTGGAAAGCAATGAGAAGGAGGGACATGCATGACAAGACAGGGCTGAGAGCCAAGGGAAAGCAGTGAGAAGGAGAGACATGCAGGCAGCAGGCACGCACAAGCTGGGCTGAGAGCCCAGGGAAAGCAGTGAGAGGGAAGGACAGAAAGGAAGCAGGCATACACACAAAGGGGCTAAGAGCAGACAGAAAGCAGTGAATCATACACAACAGAGAGGAAGGCCACATGCACCCACACGACTGGGCTGAGAGCCCAGGGAAAGCACTGAGTAGGAAGGACAGGCAGGCAGCAGGCATACACATTATGGGGCATAGGGCCCAGTGAAAGCAATGAGAAGGAGGTACAGGAATGTGCACAATAGGGCAGAAGGAGGGTCAGACACACAGAAGATACACACACAATGGGGCTGAGAACCCAGAGGCGATTAGAGCCTGGGGAAATCAGTGAATCATTCATAACTGAAAGGCAGGCAGCAGTCACCAACACGATGGGGCTGTGTAGGAGGCTGGCTTGGTTTGTAGTGAGTACCTAAGGTACGTACACATTATACCAGGTCCAGTTATCCCTTATTAATGAAATGTAGGCAGTGTTTTAGCAGCTTAGGCTCTCTAGAGGTAGCTGTAGCAGAGCAGCTTAGGCTGAACTAGGAGACATGCAAAACTCCTGCAAAACCACTATAGTTACACAGTACTTAGACACAATAAAAGACATTACTCAGTGTTACCAAAGTTAAATGTACTTTATTTAAGGGACACAAGCCCAAAAATATCCTAGAGGTCTGGAGGTAAGTATTATACACAATATATACACTAGTAACCAAAACCATGTGAGTAAACAGTCATAAAATAGAGCAAACAATAGAAAATATCATAGACTGCAATGGGCCTAGGGGCAACAAAAACCATATACTAAATAGTGGAATGTGAATGTTGAATTCCCCCATAGGCAAGTGTAGTGTGTAGAGGGGCACTGGGAATGTAGGAAAACACCAAAGAAAAGTCAATTATCCCACCCCAGAGCCCAGGAAAGCAGGAGTAAAGTACAGCAAGTTTCCTCAGGACACACTGCAAGACGTGATAGAGGATTATGAAAGAACCAATCAAGACTGCAAGCAACAAACAATGGATTACTGGACTTGAAGACCTGTGGAGAGAGGAGACCAAGTCCAGAAGATGTAGAAGAGCCATTAAGGACAGGAGCCCCTGCCAACCTAGAAGAAGGTGCAAAAGTGAATTCTCCAGTCAGAAGAAAAGTACACCAAAGAAGATGGCTGTGGGTTCTTTCTGCTTGGTGCAGGAGATGTCCCATGATGAGTTGTTGGATGCAGGCTGTGTTTGCATCACTGCATTCCGCCAACAAGCCTTGGATCAAGAAAGTACGTGGTTTGCATAAAAGAGGAGCAGCCTGGACCCAGGAGGGACCTGGGGGTCTCAACTCAGACTGATGAGACTGAGGGTTCTCTGAGCACGTCAGAAAGCCCTCAGAAGACCAGACAGCAGCCACAGGAGTCCCAGAACATGGGGAAAAAGAAGATGCAAATTGCAGTCATTGTGGCATTACACCAGAGGGTCCCACGCCACTGGAGAACAACGCAGGGAGCGGTGCATCACAGGATGGAGTGCTGGGGACCTGGGCTACACTGTGCATGAATAACTGTTGGAAGAAGTGCACAAAAGCTGCAAAAGATGCAGTGCACAGGGGTACTGTCACAGCATGGGAAGGCAAGCTCTTAGCTCCACCAAATTTGGACAGCTGGATTTTTGGACAGTCTGGGTCACTTCGGTCCACCACCTCTGTTCCAGGGAGCATGCTCGTCATCTGGAGAGGAGTCCCAGAGTACTGGTTGTCATCGCAGAAGGGTGCCTGCAGAAGCAGGGAAGTGACTCTGTCACTTCACAGGAGATTCCTTTGTTTTTTCTGGTGCAGGTTGAAGACAGGCAGTCCTCAGAGCGTGTACACATTGGAATCTGTTGCAAATGCTGGCTGGAGCTGAAATTGCAGGCCACAGGAGTCGTCCTGGATACTTTGTTGCAGTTACAGCGGTTCCTGGAACAGTCTGCACTTGATCCGATGGTCACAAGCTGAAGCAGAGGATACAGAGGAGTCCTGGAGGACTCTTGCAAACCGAATCTGAGGAAATACCCAGAGGAAAGACCCTTAATAGCCATAAGAGGGGGATTGGTGGCCTACCCAGGTATGCACCTATCAGGAGGGGTCTGTAACTTCACCTGCTGGCACTGGCCACTCAGAGGTCTCCAGAGGATCCCCACATCTTGGAATCCAAGATGGCTAATGCCAGGGACACTCTGGAGGAGCTCTGGGCACCACCCCTGGGGGGTGATGGACAGGGGAGTGGTCAATCCCCTTTCCTTTGCCCAGTTTCACGTCACAGCAGGGACTGAGGGTCCCTGAACAGGTGTAGACTGGATTATGCAAGATACCCCTCCCATGCCTGTAACACCCCTCTCCTAAAGGAAATATATTGTCTGCCTTCCTGGTAATGAGCTGCTCAATCTCCAGGAGGGCAGAAACATGTATGTGAGGTAGCAGAAGCTGGGGCTGCAGTGGAAACCTCAGAGAGCTGGTTTGGCAGTACTGGCTATCCATGGTGGAGCCCCCAGGGTGCATGGAATTGCCTCCCCAATACCAGATTCGGGTTAGGACCATGATCTTAGGCACCTCACATGGCCATATTCAGAGTTTCCATTGTGCACCTACATATATGTATTGACATATATGTAGTGCACGCTTATAATGGTGTACCCGCACTCACAAAGTCTGGGGTATTGGACCTGGACAACGTGGAGGCACCTTTGCTAATGCAAGGGTGCCCTCACACACAATAACTTTGCACCTAGCCTTCAGTAAATGAAGGTTAGACATATAGGTGACTTAAAAGTTACTTAAGGCCATATATACAAACACTTTTTCCCATAGTTACAGAATGGGTAAAAACCTTTGCTACATCTGGCCCTTAGTGCAGTAAAACATGGCTGAGAAATAGTGTGTGCGCTATTCGACTCAGGTTGCAGTGGCAGTCCTAAATAGAGGTTTGTATGAGCTCCTTATGGGTGGAAAAAGAAATGCTGCCACCCATAAGGATCTCCTAGAACCCTGATGCCCTGGGTACCTAGGTACCATATACTAGGGACTTACAAGGGGATGGGGAGCAGTGTGCCAATCAGAATTGGAATATGGAGCCACTAAACTATAGTGACAAATTTGGTAATTAGAGAGAGCATAAGCACAGGAGTTCTGGTTAGCAGAACGTCTGTGACACAGTAAAGCATACTGACAACACATAGGTAAAAAACTATGAGCACTGGGGTCATGGCTAGCAGCATCCCAGTGAGACAGGCAAAGCACACTGACAAATAGGTTTCAAACTATGAGCACTGGGGTCCTGGCTAGCAGACTCCCAGTGAGACAGTAAAAACACAGTGAAAAATACTTGCAAACAGGCCAAAAATGGGGGTAACCATGCTAAAAAGAGACTACTTTCTCACAGACTGAGAGCCTGAGAAAGGCAGTAAGAAGGATGAAACATGGGGAAAGCAGTGATAAAGAAAGACAGGCAGCAGACACACGCTCAATGGGGCTGAGAGCCTGTGGAAAGCAGTGAGAAGGAGGGACAGGCAGGCAGCAGGCACATAGACAATGGTGCTGACAGCCCGTGGCAATAAGTGAATCATTCACAACAAAAAGACTTCAGGAGGCATGCACATGATGGGGCTGAGAGCCCGAAAAAGCAGGGAGAAGTAAGAAAAAGAAGGCAGAATCTAGCACATGATAGGCAGGAAACGCAAGGAAAACAGTGAGAAATAGGGTTAGGCACGCAGCAGGCATGCTCACCTTGGGGCCGAGATTCCGGGGGAAGCACTGAGTATGACAGAAAGGCAGCCAGCAGGCATGCACACAACAAGGCTGAGAGCCCAGGAAAAATCAGTGAGAAGAAGGGACAGGCAGTCTGCATGCATACACACAAACGTCCTGAGATACTGCTAAAAGTAATAATTCTTTAATAAGAGAAAGGCAAACAGCAGAAGCACACAAGATGGGGCTGGGAGACTGGGAAGGAAGTGAGGAGGAACAGGCATGAACACAATGGGGCTGAGATCCTGGGGAATGCAGTGAGAAGGAGGAACAGCCAAGTACAAACACAATGGGGCTGAGAGCCTGGGTAAAGCAGTAAGAAGGAGTGACAAGCAGGCAGCAGGTACGCACAAAAATGGGTCTGAAATCCCAGGAAGCAGTGAGAAGGAGGTACAGGTTGGCAGCAGGCATGTACACAACGTGGTTAAGAGCCTGGGAAAAAAAGTGAAGAGGAGGGACACTCAGTTACCAGGCATGCAAACAACAGGGCTGAGAGCCCACGGAAAGCAGTGAGAAAGAGGGCAGGCCGACTCACATACAAAGGCGGAGAGAGCCCGGGAAAAGCAGTGAGAAGGTATGACATTCAGGCTTCACACAATGTGGCTGAGAGCCCGGGGAAAGCAGTAATAAGGTGGGACAGGCATGCAGCAGTCATGCACACAATGGGGCTAAGAACCTGGGGAAAGAAGTGGGAAGGATGGATAGGCAGGCAGCAGGGACACACATGACAGGGCTACAAGCCTAGGGAATGCAGTAAAAAGAAAAGTCAGGCAGCAGGCACACACTTCACAGGCCTGAGAGTCTGTGGAAAGCAGTGAGAAGAAGGGAAAGGCAGTCACAAAGCAAGCACACAATGGGACTGATCGCCTGGGGGAAAACAATGAGAAGGAGAGACAAGCAAACAGGAGGCACTCACACAACTGGGCTAAGAGCCTGGAGAAAGCAGTGAGAATTAGGGACAGGCAGGCAGTAGACATGTACCCCACAAGACTTAGAGCCCACAAAAAGTAGTAGAGCTCGGGGAAAGCTGTGAATCATTCATAACTGAAAGGCAGGCATCAGTCACCTACATGATGGGGCTGATAGCCTGGGGATGGCAGTGAGAAGAAGGTGAGAGAGCGTAGCTTACTTAACCTATATTGAAATGAAAGACTTATATCAATGTGTGATGATGCTGCATAGAAAACAATAATAATAGCGATTTTGCTTAAACGTGCACTCGAACTATGACCACGGAGAAGTGGCCACCAATGTACATGCAAACTAATAATGACAAATAAAATGTTTATGTTATGATCAGTTAAACCTATATTAACATCTATATTGTTATATTGTTGAATCTGTTTTGAAACTCTTTATAGGCCTTAAGTTAGCGTGAGCTGCGGGATTTAGCTACCCAGCTCTCATATTAAATGCATTTTTCTGTTTTTCCAGTGTGCTGACTCGCAAAGGGCCATGACCCTGCAAATGTTCTTTTTCCTTCAACTCGGAGGACAAATGTAACCATACAAAACCTGTTCCCAAGCGCATATTCAGTGCCTTAGTCTAAAAGTTATGAATAAATTGAAACAAATGTAGATTAATGTAATTTACAAGGTCACTTAAACCGATGGACAATGAATCTGCTGGCCCAAAGGACGTGCCAAGGAGTGAAGTAACGCCGGATATGCCACCTCTGAAGACGTCAATTATGAGGACCAATCAAAGAACTACGAATTAATGTGGGGTAACAATTGTGATTACCAAATGTTAAATTTGATAGGTTAAAGATAGTGGGGTATAGTAAATGTCCAATAGAATTTTGGGGGAATGTACTACGAAAAAGGGATAAAAACCCTTGTCACAGAAGGGTCATTAGAATCAGGTAGGGAATGCTATTGATTTTATCCGGAAACTCTGTCACTCTGTTTGGTGACTTTGAGGCTTATTAAAACCATCCTCACCCATAGACTGCTCATTTAAACTTTTCCTCCTTAAGAGGGAAGTGCCCTATGCCCTTTAGTTGAGCTTTGCCTGATGGTGTTTGACTGATGTCCTGAAGACGAAGACTGAACCTGTGCGCTGACCTAATCCTTGGAGGGTAATTATGACAATGCAATTTGTAATTTGTCTGTTTGCTCTTCCTTTCTAGGTACCTGGTTTCTGCTTGTTTTGACAGAGACCATAGCTAGATGTTTTCCAAATTGGTGTTCTAAATTGTTTTGCATGAAGCCCAACATGAGAATGCTAATCAGTGGTTAGGTAGGGGTTTACCAAAGCTGACGCAAATAGACAAACGACTGACATTATGCTATGTTGAACTGACGCGTATTTGACACACTGTTATATTTTGATCTATGTTTACGTCGTGTTATATTCTAATGTTTATGATTTTTGCCTTATTGAAATCTTACCAAAGTTGCCATATCGTAACTATGCTGTTGTGTTTCTTGGCTTTGAGATTGACGCACTTAATCTTAGATTGTAACTAATAGGGAATAAAACTCACAAACAAATCTATCAACTTGTGTGGTTATTCATGGCTGAAAGGTCATGGTTGCGTCGTCAACTTGATTAATGACTTTAACTAAAGTAAAATATATTGTTGTAGTGAATATTGATGACATTATTGATATATTGATCGACATATTGATTAGCTATCTCGTCCTACGGTGTCTCTCAACTGGGTCAAAAGATTCATTGGCCTAAAACGAGTCCTAATGTATAATAAATTAACATAATAGGACGCGTTAACAGTTCTGGTAGCAGAGCGACGGTTTGGACCTTTGGGGCCATAGGATGGAGAATCATTGGGAAAGCAGTGAGAAGGCGTGACAGGCAGCAGGCATGCACACAAAAGGGCTAAGAGTCCATGGAAAGCTATGAGAATGAGGGACAGGCTGGCAGCAGAGATGCACACAACAGGGTTGGGAGTCTGCGGAAAGCAATGAGAAAGATGGAGAATCAGACAGCAGGCATGTACTCAATGGGGCTGACAGCATGTGGAAAGCAGTGAGAAGGAGTTACAGGCAGGCAGCAGGCATGCATCAGGCATGCACACAATGGGGTGAAAGTCTGTGATAAGCAGTAAGAAGGAGGGGTGGGCAGGCAGTAGGCAACCACACAACAGGTCTCAGAACTCACAGAAAGTAGGGAGAAGGAGGGCGAGACAAGCAGCAGGCATGTACACAATGGGTCTGAGAGCCCAAGGAAAGCAGAGAGAATGAGGGACAGGCAGGCAGTAGGCAGGAGGCACACGCACAACAGGGCTGAGAGCCAGTGGAAAGAATTGAATCATTCATAGCAGAAAGAATGCAGCAGCCATGCACATGATGAGGGTGAGAGCCTGGGGAACAATTTGACAAGGAGGATAAAGCAGGCAGCAGGCAGCAGGCATACACCCAACAGGAATGACAGCCCATGGAAAGCAATGAGAAAGACGGACAGGATGCCTCACACATAGATGGGCTGAGAGCCCAGGGAAAGCAGTGAGAAGGAGCGAGGGATATGCTTGCAGACAAAGAGGCTGACAGACCAGGGAAAAAATTAGAATTAGGGGCAGGCAGGCAGAAGACATGCACAAAGCAGGTCTGAGAGCCCTGGAAAAGTCATGAAAAGGACAGACAGGCAGCAGGCATGTACCCAATGGTGCAGAGAGCCCGTGGAAAGCAGTGAGAAAGAGGGACAGACAGGCAGCAGGCACATACACAATTGGACAGAGAGCCTGTGAAAAGCAGCGAGAAGGAGGAACAAGCTGGAAGCAGGCACACACACAATGTGACTGAGAGCCCAGGGAAAGCAAAGAGAGGTGGGGATAGTCAGGCTTCAGGAACACATACATTGGGTCTGAGAGCTGATGGAAAGCAGTGAGATGGAGGTACAGGAAGGAAGCAGGCATGAATGCAATGGGAGTGACAGCCAGGGGAAAGCCATAAGGGTGGACAGGCAGGCAGAAGGCATGCACACAGTGGGGCTGAATGCCCAAGGAAAGCAGTGAGAAAGAGGGGCAGGAAGGCAGCAGGCACACACACAATGGGGCTGGGAGCCTGGAGAAAGCAATTAGAATGAGGGACAGGCAGGCAGCAGGCATGCACACAATGGTGCTGAGATCCTGTGGAAAGTAGTAAGAATGACGGACAGGCAGACAGTAGGCACACATTCAACCAGATTGAGAGCCCACAGAAAGCAGTGAATCATTCCTAACAGAAAGGCAGGCATGCATACAATGGAAATGAGAGCACAGGGAAAGCAGTGAGAAGGAGGGAAAGGCAGGCAGCAGTCACACACTTGACAGGGCTACTAGCCTGGATAAACCAGTGAGAAGGATAGACAGGCAGACAGCAGGCATGCACGCTATGAGGCTGAGAGCCTGGGGAAAGCAGTGAGAAGTAGAGAAAGGTAGGCAGTATGCAGGCACAAAACATGGCTTTAAGCCAGGGGAAAGCAGTGAGAAGGAGTGGCAGGCAGGCATGCATGTAATGGGGCTTTACACCAGGGGAAAGCAGTATGAAAGAGTGTCAGGCAGGCAGCAGGCATACACATAACAGGGTGGACAGCCTACGGAAAGCAGTGAGAAGGACAGACTGGCAAGCAGCAGGCATGCACAGATCAGGGCTGAGAGCCTGCGGAAAACAGTGAGAAAGAGGAACAGGCAGGCTTGTACTCAACAGGGCTGCAAGCCTGTAGAAAGCAGCAAGAAGGAGGGACTGGCAGATAGCAGGTATGCACACAACAGCACTTACAGCCCATGAAAAGCAATTAATCATTCATAACAGAGTAATTGCAGCAGGCACACAAAAAACATGGCTGAAAGCCCGGGTCTAGGAGCCTGGCCTGGTTTGCAGTTGGTACCTAAAGTACTTTCACCTTATACCAGATAATTTAGCCCTTATTAGTGAAATGTAGTCAGTGTCTAGAAGACAGGCTCTCTTTGGGTAGTGTAGATGAGCAGCCAAGGCCCAACTAGGAGACATGCAAAGCTCATTCAATTCCACTGTAGTCACACATTACTCACACACATGAAAAAAAATGCCCATTGTTACAAAAATAAAGGTACTTTATTTTGGTGACACAAATGCCAAAAAAAACATGGAGACTATACTCCCTTAGGAGGTGAGTAATATACTTAGCATATACACTAGAAAGCAGAAATAGCAGTAAAAACTGTTAGAAAACAGTGCAAATTGTGAAAATCACAATAGTTAGAAATGGGCCTAGGGGGAACACAACCCATATTGTGGAATGCGAAAGTTGGTTTCCCATCTAGGCAAGTGTGGTGTGTAGAGGGGCACTGGGAGTGTAAGTAAGTAATAGAACCCACCACAGAGCCCAGGAAAACAGGAGTAAATCACAGTAACTTTCCTAAAACACACAAGAACTCATGATTGAAGATTTTGCAAGAACCAGAAGAGACTAGAAGACACCAAGGATGGATTCCTGGACCTGAAGACCTGTGAAAGTAGAGGAACAAGGACAAGAAGCACTGAAGAGTCCAGATAGAACAGGGGCCCCTGCTAACCCGGAAGAAGGTGCAAAAGAAGAACCACCGGTGAAGAACGGTCAGTACTGCACCCAAGAAGACAGATGTGGGTTCCTGGTTGGAGAATATGATGTCCCACGCAAGATGGATGATTGCAGTCAGGTATGCATTGCAGGATTCCACCAACAAGCCTTGGCACATGCAAAGCTCGCGGTTAACGGAAAAGGGTGCTGCCCGGGACCAGGAGGGACCTGGTGCCCTCTACCTAAGAGGGTGAGACAGAGGGGGCTCTCAACAATTCAGAGAGCCCTCAGCAGACCAGGCAGCATGCACAGGAGTACCTCTTCATGGAGGCAAAGAAGATGCAAAAGGAGGCCCACGCAGCACTACACAAAGGGATCCCACAGCACAGGAGAACAACACAGGAGGCTGTGAGTCACAAGAAGGAGTGCAGGGGGCTGGAGCTGCATGGTGCACAAAGAACTTCATGGAAGGATGCCAACAAGCCTTGGCAACTGTAAAACACGCAGTGGCCAGGGTACTGCCTTGCCTGGAGATGCAAGCTCTTACCTCCACCAAAGTTGGATAGCTGGACTGAAGGTGAAGTAAAGGATGCAGAGCATTCCTGCTAAAGTCTTGCAGTTCGAATCTGAAGAACCACACAAGAGACAGGCCCTAAATGGCCCTGAAAGGGGGATTGGTCAGCTAAAATGTAAGCACCTATCAGGGGAGTGCTCTCACATCACCTGCTGGCACTGGCTACTCAGATGCTCCCAGAGTGCACTGCCAACTTGGAATCCAAGATGGTAAAACCCAGAGACACTCTGGAGGAGCTCTGAGCACCACCCTGGGGTAGTGATGGACAGATGAGTAGTCAGTCCCCTTTTCTTTGTCCAGTTTCACACCAGAGCAGGGACTGAGGGTCCCTAAACTGATATAGACTGGATTATGTAAGGAGGGCACCCTCTGTGCCCATGAACGCATTTCCAGAGGCTCTGGGAGGCTTCCTCTCCCATGCCTGTAACACCTATTTCCAATGAGAGAGGGTGTGACATCCTTCTGCCAAAGGAAATCCTTTGTTCTGCTTTCCTGGCCTTGAGCTACTCGAATAGCAGGAGGGCAGAAACCTGTCTGTGAAGTGGCAGCTGCTGGGGGTCCGTGGAAAACCTCAGAAGGCTGTAATGGCAATACTGTGGGTCCTCTAAGGAGCCCTCATAGTGCATGGAATCCTACAACTAATGCTTTCAAAAGCTTCAGGGTATGATTCCTACATGTTTGATACCAAACATGTCCATATTCAAGAGTTACCATTGTGAAGCTGTACATAGATAGTGACCTATGCATAGTGAATGCGTAAAATGGCATCCCGCACTCACAAAGGGAAAATGGTCCTGGATGAGGTCAGGGCACCTCTGCTAGTGCATGGGTGGCCTCACACACAGGTACTCTACACTGAGCCTTCAGGATTGGAAGGCCTGGTATGTGGGTGACTTGTAAGTGACCTGGTGCAATGCAAATGGCTGTGAAATGGTGCATGCTCCATTTCACACAGGCTGCAATGGAAGTCCTGTAGAAACCTTTGCATGGGCTCTGGATGGGAGGCAAAAGTGTTGCAGCAGCCCATAGGCATCCCCTGTAACCCCAAAGCAGTGGGTACCTAAGCACCATATTCTAGGTATTTATAAGGGGTGACCAGTATGCCAATATGGGATGAAATAATGGGTTACCATAATGCAGTGATCAAATTTAGAGGAGAGGGAGCATAAGCACTGGGATCCTGGTTAGCAGGATCCCAGTTACACAGTCAAACACACTGACTTCAGGCAGAAATTGGGGGTAACATGCCAACAAGATAGTACTTTCCTACACGGGGGAAAACAATGAGAAGGAGGGAAATTCAGGAAGCCAACAGCACATGATGGTGTTGAAAACCCAGGAAAAGAACTGAGAATCAGGGACTATCAGGCAGCAGGCATGCACGCGATGGGGCTAATAGCCCAGGGAAATCAGTGAGAAGGATGCTCAGGCAGCAGGTACACACATGTCTGGGCTGACAGCCTGCAGAAAGCTGTGATAAGGAGGAACAGACAGGCAGCAGAGATGAACACAATGGGTCTGAGAGTACAGTTAAAGCAGTGAGAAGGACGGACAGGCAAACAGCAGGCATGCAGACAACACGCCTGAGAGCCCAGTGAGAGCAGAGAGAAGGAAGAACAGCCAGGCAACAGCCACACACACAACGGGGCTTAGAGGCCTAGGAAAGCAGTGAATCATGCATAACAGAAAGCGAAACGGTAGGCACACCCATGATGGGGCTGATTGCCTAGAGAAAGCAGTGAGAATGAGGGACAAACAGGCATCAGGCATGCACAAAACAGGGCTAAGAGGCCATGAAAAATAGTGAGAAGGACGTAGAAGCAGGTAGCAGGCACATACACAATGGGGCTGAGAAGCGAGGAAAAGCAGTGAGAAAGAGGGACAAGCAGGCATGCACATAAAGGGGGCTAAGAGCCCGGGGAAAGTCATGAGAAGGAGGGACAGGAAGGCAACAGCATTGATACAACAGGGCTGAGAGCACGGAGATAGCACTGAGAAGGAGGGACACACAGGCAGCAGACACACACTCAAGGGTGCTTAGATGCCAGGGAAAGCAGGGATGCATTCATAACGACCACCCTATTATGAGTACTGAAGGATTTCCTCTACAATTTGGATGGAAAACCTCCAGTAGTTGTACTGGTGGTCGGAGGTGCATGGCTGGTTCCTCCACCTGCACCTCCCAACCAAAAGGTCTCCGCCAGCCATATAATGACCAGTAATACGGCCTGGCGGTGTCCAGATGGACGGTGCTGCCGGCGGTGGAACACCTGTTCCCGTTCCCTGCTGGATGACCTCCTCGATGGACAAGGTAAGTCCATCATGCAACAGCGGAGGGGGTAGGAGGATGGGAGGGGTTGTGTGTTCGTGAGTGAGTGGGTGTTGTCTGCATGTGTGCAAGGATGTGTGTATTGGTTTTGTCTGCATGTATGAGTGGGTTTGCATATGGGTGTTTGAATGCATGTGTGTATGCATGTGTATGGGTGTGTGAATGCATGTATGATTGTTGAAGGGAGTGCGTGTTGGAATGTTTGTGTGAATGCATGTATGGATGTGTGTGTGGATGTGTGTAAGTGAATGCGTCTATGGATGTGTGGGAATGAGTGAGTGCATATATGGATGCATGTGAGTGAATGCATGTATGGATGTGTGTGAGTAAATACATGTATGTAAGTATTGGTGAATGAGTGTATGCAGCATGGGGTGGGTGTGTGTCCCCGTGTATGCGGGGGTGAGGGATGGGATTACAGTTGTGGAAGGAGGTGTGGGGGGATGTTGTAATGTGCTGTTCTGTTCTGGAATAGGGTTAGGGGTTCTGGTATGGAGGCGAGGGGGAATATTGGGATTGCATGGGGTGTAAGGGGATTCATCTGCCAGTAACAGGAAATAAATTTCCTGTCACTGGTAGCCTTTCCGTCAGGGTTTTCGTAGCAGTACTACCTCAGCGGAAACCCTGGTTGAAAGTCAACTCTTTATACCTCTGGTTGTCTTCATTGGACTGCCGGGTCAAAGATCCTAATTTCCAGCCCGGCTGTTCGACTGCCCTGGAAGTACAGGTGGGGATGTGGTGGGTTGGCAAAGGCCAAACCGCCACACTCATAATGTGACGGTCTGCATACCCACTCACAGACTCACTCATCCACCCACTTACAGATCCACTTAGACCCTCATGCATCCACTCACAGAGCCACTCAGACCCCATTGCACCCACTTACAAACCCACACATACACTCATGCACCCACTCACAGACCCACTCAAACACTCATGCACCCCCTCACAGATGCACTCAGTGACTCTTGCACACAGTAACAGGCACACGTAGACACTCACACACACATTTACAGACGCACTCAGAGAGTCATGCGCTCACTCAAAGACCCACTCAGACATTCCCAGAGTCACTCAAGCCCCACTCAGAAAGTCATGCTTCCACTCACAGACCAACTCAGACACTCACAGTCCTATTCAGACACTTATGCACACACTTAAAAATAACCACTCATACACTCATGAACCTGCTCACAGACCCACTCAGACATTGACACCCAACTCACATTCTCACTCAGACACTGATACACCCCGCTCACAGACCCACGCAGACAATCATGAATCAACTCACAGACCCACTCTGACACTGACACATCCACTCACAGACCCACTCAGAGACTGATGCACCAACTCACAGACCAACTCAGACAGTCAAACACCCACTGACAGACCTACTCAGACACTGATGCATCCATTCAGAGACTCATGCACCCTCTCACTGACCAACTCAGGCAATCATACACCCAATGACAGACCTACTCAGACACTAACAAACCCACTCAAAGACCCACTCAGAGACTCATGAACCCACTCATAGACTCACTCAGAGATGAATGTACCCACTCAAAGACCTACTCAGATGCTCATGCATCCACTCATACACCCACTCAGAGACTTACGCCCAATCACAGACTGACTCAGAGACTCATGTACCCACTTAGACCCACTCAGACACTCACTTTCTACTCATAGTGCAACTCAGAGAATCCTGAATTCACTCACAGTCTCAGTCAGAGATTTATGTACCAACTCACAGACCCTCTCAGAGAGCAATGCACCCAGTTACAATTTTTCACATGACCTCTGAAAGAGTTTCTGACACAGTTATCACCAACTAACAGACCCTCTCAGACTCTCATACATGCAGTGAGACACACTCTCAAAACGTTATACATGTGTTTGTAGAGTTATTTAGAAAGTGATGTACCTATTGTGATGTAGAAAATCTCATATATAGAGTCATGAATTTTTTATGTGCTGGTGTTTATTGAATGCCTGCTTTTGTTTTGTGTATTCCGGAGTATGTCATGGAGATCATGATGTCATTGCAAATGTTTGAAAAAATGTTTAAAATATGTTTTTATAAGGAAAATGAACAACACTTTTGGGCAATAGGGTGGCCCTGGGAAGAGCTTTTGTGTTCATTGTGAGTAGGTCACAGCTCCATATAAGACTGGATGCATAGTTTCAAGTGGCAAAGAAATATCCTGTTGCCTTCATCTGTGAAGTCTATCACTTCTGTGGATTCCATACATGTTGTTGTTGCAGAATAGATTTAAAGTGCAGGTTGTTGTTGCAGATATAGCCCATGTTGTGGTTTCTGAGTGTAGGAAGCTGGCTCTCTGCATAGTGTATCATAATGGAATGCACTATACAGAAAATCCAAGCAGCCCTACTATGGTATCCAGAGGTAAAAAGCAGACCACCTAATGATCTGTTTTTGTGGGAGTGTGGGTGAGCAGTTAGGGGTATCTTGGAGAAGTGCTAAGCATTTGTTGTACACTCAGGGGCATATTTATACTCTGTTTGCGCCGGAATTGCGTCGTTTTTTTTTACGCAAATCCGACCCAAAGCTAATTCCATATTTATACTTTGGCCTTAGACCCGTCTAGCGCCAAAGATCTTGGAGTTAGCATCATTTTTTAGCATGGACACCTACCTTGCGTTAATGATATGCAAGGTAGGCGTTCCCGTCTAAAAAATGACTCCAAGGCGTGTGCGCCTTATTTAAACTCCCGTGCAAAAATGGCGCACGGGATTGGGCGGGTCAAAAAAAATGACGTCCAGCCGCTTTTGCGTCATTTCTTGTTAAGGGACCTGTGGGCTCGGAAGGAGCCCAGAGGTGCCCTCCCATGCCCCCAGGGACACCCCCTGCCACCCTTGCCCACCCCAGGAGGACGCCCAAGGATGGAGGGACCCATCCCAGGGAACTTAAGGTAAGTTCAGGTAAGTAATTTTTTTTAAAAACAATTGTGGCATTGGGAGGCCTGATTTGTGCCCCCCTACATGCCACTATGCCCAATGACCATGCCCAGGGGACATAAGTCCCCTGGGCATGGCCATTGGGCAAGGGGGCATGACTCCTGTCTTTGCTAAGACAGGAGTCATGTCAATGGAGGGTGGGAGTAAAAAAAAATGGCTCAACTCGGGTTGAGGCAGATTTTTTGCCTCAGACCGACTTGCCCCATTTTTTGACGCCCAAACTCCATTTTCCCCTACGCCGGTGCTGCCTGGTGTGGGTAATTTTTTTTGACACACACCAGTCAGCTCCGCCGGCTAACGTCATTCCGTAAATAAGGCGCCCGCATGGCGCTTTGGAATGGCGTTAGCCGGCGTTAACATTTTTGACGCACATCTGCGTTGGCGCAGTTGTGCGTCAAAAAGTATAAATATGGCCTTCAGTATCAATAAATGTGAATGCACACATGGAAGAAGAACTCAAGACCAATTTACAAAAATACTTCTAATGTTTAAAAAATGTTTAAGACCAAGATCATGAATATATGGTAAGCAATTATTTTGTTATGATCTTTCAAAGTTTAGAAAATATATGCTGTTTGTGCGCAATTATGCAACATAGGAGTGAATGGGAAAATCTTTGAAAATGCATATAAAATCAGGCAATGCTCTCACATGTGCAGTGCAGATAGGTCAGCCAAGAGTTCTGCTTCAGGGAGTCCTTGGAGCCAGGAACAGGTCACTTGGAGATTAGAGTTCAGGTCAACAGGGCCACTCTGGGGCTGGTTCTTGGGTGTCCTAAAGTCCCTTGACTGGTGATTGCTTTAGGGCTTTTGGACAGTCCTGAGTGGATTTTGCATCTGGGTGTCCAACACAGGGGGTCCAGTAACCTGGACAATGGAATGTCTCAGGCCCTGAAAGTCACAGTACCACCAGACTTGGTACACTGGAGTCTGTCGTGTGGATTTTGGTCAGACTGCTGGGTCTGGTTCATTGGTCAGTGGCCAGTCAGTGAACAGGACTTCACTGGTTCCTTGTTTGCAGGTTGCCAGAGACTGATACTTTTACTCTGAGGGAGGTTCTTGATTTGCAGAAGACTTGAGGTGCTTTGGGGTTTTTAGAGTCCTTCTGTTACCCAGGTGACACATCAGCAGTGATTGTTGAGTCCTAGGAGCAGCAGGCAGGGTTTGGCATCTTTTTCTTCTGTACTCATGACTCAGGCCTTTTTTCTTCCTGGTCTTCTTGTGTCCATGAATCTGATCTGCAGGTTTAGGGATGCCCACTACATAGTGTATTTAGTGGGCATTAGGGGGAGTACCTGTTAGTGGTCAATGGGTCACCTACCTTATGGGGGAGCTACACCCACTGTGTGACCACTTCATGTGGGAAGGGGTTACCCCCCTAACCCTGATTGGCTATTTTTCTGCCATCCAAGTTGGAAGAATATGAAATGGAGTGGTCACTTCACCTGCCACATCTGAGAGGTGGTGCTGGCTGAGGGGGGCCACTTCTTCTTCTCTGGCTAAGTATTCCCACCAGGTTTTCCATTCAAAATGGGGGAAAAACCATTGGGTGGCCATCTGCTGCTAGAAGCAGGGCTGTGAGTCAGATTTCAAAGGTGGTGAGGCCTTTGAAGCTGGCCTCTGGTGCAGGATGCCTGCCTGGGGAGGAGGTGTAACACCTCCATGCAGGAAAGGCTCTGTGATCTGGCTCCTGAAAGCAGAGGCTCTCATCCCAGGAGTCCAGACTTCTGTCTGGTGGTGGCAGGCTTTCTAAGACCTTTCAGCAAACATACCAAGGCTGTTTTGCAGGAGGCATCTACAAGGTAACCTCTGGGTACATTTTATAATAAATCCAACAATGGCAACAGTGTGAGTTTATTACTCTGAGTTGTTTGATACCAAACAGCCCAGTATTCTGAGAGGCCATCATGTAACTGGAGAACTCATAATGACCAGCGTCCAGCACATGTATTTGCTATGGCTTCCATCTACACTTATTTTGTCTTCAGGTTTTCAAGGACACAGTAGGGGCATATGCGGGCATATTTGCTCATGCACCCATATGCCCTCACATGCATTATAGTGCACCCTGCCTTAGAGTTGTAAGGCCTACCAGAGGGGTGACTTACCTATAGTGCATTCAGTGTTAGTGGGTATGGCGCTGTGCTATGTCGAGTTTCCAATTTTTAAATACACCTTGTCATGCATTTGCGATAGCATTCTGCATGAGGCTGGTGTGGGGCCTCTCAGAGTGGCACAGCAGGTGCTGCAGCTCTGGAGGGCCCTCTTCGATACCCTTCCCTAGGTACCAGGGGTACAATTTACTGGGGACTTACAAGGGTGTCTGAAGTGCCAAACATAGTACACTGTTAGGGAAAGAGATCTGGCTCTGGGAACCTGTTTTTTAGCAGGGACCCAGGGAAATGACAGTTTGAAACCATATAGTTTTCCAGTTAAAAAGTGGGGTCTACCATGTCAAAAGACATCCTTCTTCACACTGAGGAATGCAGAAACTGGGTTTCACACTCTGTGGATGAAACTGATTTGACCACTTCCATTTCTATCTTTGGCATATGAACCAAGACAGTGTGAGGAAAAAAGTCACATCAATTGTGCAAAGATATCCTTCATTAGGATTTCCAGTCCTACCTCAGTCAGTGTGTCTAGGTCATTACCACCATAGAGCACAGTCATGAGGACAGGAGGGTGGGAATCCACAATGCTTTCAACCAAAGGGAGCAACTGATGCCACTTTCATCCTCTCTGGCCACTCCAATTAATGTCCACATTAGCTAAACCCAAGTCTCTGTCAATACTACTCTTTCTGGCCTCCTCTCTAGCCCAAAAGGCCCAAAAGGAATAGCTGTGGCCCACAATTCACACTCTAACCATTTTAAAATGAAGCGGCAGTAACAGACAGCAGAAGGCTGGAGCTAAATGAGGCAGGTTTAAAAATGTAACACATTTTAAATGGAGGTGTGCTCCTGTAGGAAGCTGGCCTGGCTTATAGTGGGTACCTGATGGTACGTATACCTTGTTATCCCTTATTAGTAGATTAGTAGTGTTCTAGCAGCTTAGACTGATAGCAGTAGCTATAGCAGAGCAGCTTAGGCTGAACTAGGAGACATGCAAAGCTCCTACTATACCACTTATATCATATAGCACTATATCATATGAATCACAATACTCAGAGTTACTAAAAATAAAGGTACTTTACTTTAGTGACAATGTGCCAAATATATCTCAGAGGATACACCCCCTTAGAAGGTAAGTAAAATACACAAAATATACACACAAACCAAAATCAGGTAAGTAAACAGTTAGAAAAGTAGTGCAAATACTGCAGAATACAATAGGATGCAATAAGCCTAGGGGCAACACAAACCATATACTAAGAAAGTGGAATGCAAACCACTTTGGGACCCCAGAGCTAGTATAGTGTGTAAAGGGTTGCTGGGAGTGTAAGAAACCACTAGGGGTGTCCCAGATACCCCACCCCAAGACCCTACAAAGTTGGAGTAAAGTTACCCTACTTCCCCAGAAACAGACTAAAGTCGTGATAGGAGATTCTGCAAAGACAACAACTGACTGCAAAGCACTGAAGATGGATTCCTGGACCTGAGGACCTGCAAAGGAAGGAGACCAAGTCCAAGAGTCATGAAAGTGTCTAGGGGGTCAGGAGCCCACTAAACCCCGGATGAAGCTGCAAAATGGCTGCCTCTGGGTGGAAGAAGCTGAAGATTTTGCAACAACAGAAGGTGCCAGGAACTTCTACTTTGCACAGAAGATGTCCCACGGAATGCTGGAGGATGCAGAGTTGTTTCCTTGCAGAAAGACCACAAACAAGCCTTACTATCTGCGAAGGTCTAGGTTGAAGAAAATGGGTGCTGCCTGGGCCCAGGAAGGACCAAGAGGTCGCCCGTTGGAGGAGGAGACAGAGGGGGCAATCATCAATACAGAGAGCCCACGCAGAAGCAGGCAGCACCTGCAGAAGTACTTGAACATGGGTTCAAGAAAACTGAACACAGTGGTCACCTCAACACTAAACAGGAGGGTCCCACAAAGCCGGTGGTCAACTCATCGAGTTGAGCAATGCAGGACAGAGTGCTGGTGACCTGGGCTGTGCTGTGCATGAAGGATTCCTTGCAAACGTGCAGATAAGCCCTAGCAGCTGCAATTCACGCAGTACACAGGATTACTGTCTGGCGTGGGAAGGCAAGAACACACCTCCACCAAATTTGGACAGATAGACCACTGGACTGTCGCGGTCACTTGGATCCAGCTCCTGTGTTCCAGGAACCAGGCTCGTCACGATGAGAGGGGACCCAGAGGACCAGTGAAGCAGAAGTTTTGTGCCTGCGTTAGCAGGGGGGAGATTCCGTCGACCCACGGGATATTTCTTCTTGGCTTCCAGTGCAGGGTGAAGACAGACAGCCTCCAGAGCAGGCACCACCAGGAAACAGATGAGAAAGCAGGCAGGATTAGATGCTACAATGTCAATGGCAGTCTTCTTGCTACTTTGTTGCAGTTTTGCAGGCATCCTGGAGCAGTCAGCGGTCGATCCTTGGCAGAAGTCAAAGAGGGAGATGCAGAGGAACTCTGGTGAGCTCTTGCATTTGTTATCTGAAGTGAAGTACACAGGAGAGACCCTAAATAGCCCTTAGAAGAGTATTGGCCACCTAGTCAGGTAAGCACCTAACAGGAGGGGTCTCTGACATCACCTGCTGGCACTGGCCACTCAGAGGCCTCCATTGTGCCCTCACACCTCTGAATTCAAGATGGCAGAGGTCTGGGACACACTAGAGGAGTTCTAGGCACCCCCCTGGGGTGGTGATGGACAGGGGAGTGGTCACTCCCCTTACCTTTGTCCAGTTTCATGCCAGAGCAGGGGCTGGGGGATCCCTGAACCAGTGTAGAGTGGCTTATGCAAGGAGGGCACCATCTGCACCCTTCAAATCATTTCCAGAGGCTGGGGAAGGCTACTCCTCCCCAGCCCTTAACACCTATTTCCAAAGGGAGAGGGTGTAACACCCTCTCTCAGAGGAAATTTTGTGTTCTGCCTTCCTGGGACTTGGCTGCCCAGACCCCAGGAGGGCAGAAGCCTGTCTGTGGGTTGGCAGCAGCAGTAGCTCCAGTGAAAACCCCAGAGAGCTGGTTTGGCAGTACCCGAGGTCCATGCTGGGGCCCTGGGGATGCATGGGATTGGCACCCCAATACCAAATTTGGCATGGAGGGACAATTCCATGATCTCAGACATGTTACATGGCCATATTCGGAGTTACCATTGTGAAGCTTCATATAGGTATTGACCTATATGTAGTGCATACGTGTAATGGTGTACCACACTCACAAAGTCCAGGGAAATTGCCATGAACTATGTGGGGGCACCTTGGCTAGTGCTTTTGCACTGTGCACCTGACCTTCACCAAGGGAGGGTTAGACATATAGGTGACTTAAAACTTACTTGAGTGCAGTATAAAATGGCTGTGAAATAACGTGGACGTTATTTTACTCAGGCTGCAGTGGCAGTCCTGTGTAAGAATTGTCTGTGCTCCCTATGGGTGGCAAAAGAAATGCTGCTCCCCATAGGGATCTCCTGGAATCCCAATACCCTGGGTACCTAGGTACCATATACTAGGGAATTATAAGGGTGTTCCAGTGTGCAAATCAGAATTGGAAAAAAGTGTCACTAGCCTGCAGTGACGATTTTAAAGGCAGACAGAGCATATGCACTGAGGTTCTAATTAGCAGAGCCTCAGTGACACAGTTAGGCACCACACAGGGAACACATTCAGGCCACAACTATGAACACTGGGGTTCTGGCTTGCAGGATCCCAGTGAGACAGGCAAAAACAAACTGACACACAAGTAAAAAATGGAGGTAAAATGCCAGGCAAGATGGTACTTTCCTACAGCTCCTGGTTTAAAAAATATGTTTGATTGGATGCTATGAATATGGAGGTGAATACAATTAAGTAGTGTCTTTAAAGGATTAGTAAGTTGATCTACGATTGACTATCGTAAAAATAAAAACATTATAATACAGACTTGGATATGCTTTTCAATCTGTACATTAAATCACACCTGCTGCAGCTCATTTTGTAACTCTTATGGTCCCTGGAGAATGTTCTGTGAGCTTGCGACCTCCTGGATCTAGTGGGTTGCTATGGAGAGTGTGCTAAGAGTGTATCGGGGAAGGGTGTTAAATAGGAAGTTCTTTGTTTTAAAAAAAATGAATGTGTTTGGACTCATTGTTGTTTAATAAAGGTTTCGGTTCCTAGTGAGGGCTAGCTAATAAAGGGGGTCATTACGACCCTGGCGGAAGGCGGAGAAGCGGCGGTAAGACCGCCAACAGGCTGGCGGTCTTTTTTGGGGAATTATGACCATGGCGGTTACCGCCATGGTCATCCGCCGGTTCTCCATTCCGCCCGCCAGGGCGGAGACGACCGCCGGGCTGGAGACCTGGGTCTCCAGCCCGGTGGCCGTCACTATACCACCAGCGGTATTTTGACCCAGCTGAGCGCCATGGATTTCATGTGGTTTGACTATCAGTGCCAGGGAATTCCTTCACCCCTTTGTCAAGAGGATCTCTATTAATAAATGAATAGGTACAAAAAGTCCACCATACTTGGCTTCTTTATAAAAGTGCATGAAAGGGTTATCACATACCATCCCATTCTATGACTACTCAGAACTGGACTTACAAAACCAAAATGTGAAAGGTATGTTTTTATTTACTGCCGTCCACAGTATCAAACAATGTAAATTTTAAAAGGTTGCCATTTATGGTTGCTTTGCATGAGAGTGGTGTTTCATTCTTATGCTTAGTTTTCACAATTCCTTATACTATTGAATTTACCTAATAAAAGCTAAAATAAACGTTTTACCCAACAAACTCAATCTTCAGGTATGTGAATTACATTTAATTCTTAGAAAACAAGTTTATTATAAATGCATATGTCTACATGAGATGGTTAAAAGAGTATGAAATATATAGAAAAGTAGTGAAAGTATCTGAGATGACCTATCAGTGGTAGTGTTTTTATATTTATTAAAAGGAGACTGAGATGGAATTCTCAGAGGTGCAAACTAGGTGTGTGAGAAGGTGGCTCACACACTGTTTCCATGGAACTGCATATTGTACATGTGCTGCTTTACTGCATGTTCTAATTGCTAAGGAAAAAAATGCACACTAAGGGTTAAACTTATGGGGCTCAATTCACAAAGGTAAACTTACACTTTTGGTCTAAGTTTAGATCAAAAGTCTAAGTGTTTGACTTTTCGGGGTGGATGCTTGGCATTCGGGCCTTAGGAGGTAACCTTTCATACAGACACAGCTATGTCAGTGCCTACCATCTCCCCACTCAGCTCCAGCTGAAACTCCTTAGCCCAACAGCCAATCCCAGCCCTGCGTAAAGAAACTCTTTCAGTCCTTTCAACATGTCATTGAATGTGTCTGTTGGTTTGATCCTTGCTATGCATCAGGACGATTTGAGGAGAAGGAGGAGGAGGAGGAGAGTAGAGAGGATTTTCAAAGGATAAACTGCTTTGCGACGTCCAGCCAAGGTGTCTTGGTCAGATACCATTTTCTCCCTGATGTCATCTTGGAGATGGTTTGTGAGTGGAAGCATGATCTTGACTCTGTGAATTGCTATTCCCATGCCATCCCAGGTCTATGTCAAGATCGTATCAGCTCTACGTTTTTCTGCTACAGGGTTGTTCCAGAGGGTCTTTGGTGACTTTGCGGGCATCTCTCATGCAAGCCAGTCCCAATGCTTGCATCAATAGGAGAGCCTAGCCCCACATACAAATGCCCCATATACTTGCCAAAAGGTAAAGTCTAGCTAGGGATTTCTACCTCATGTCCTGCTTTCCACGTGTGCTGGGTGCAATTGGTTGCAGTTAAATGGCTCTTTAGGCTCCTCGCCGGAATGCACACATCTTCTGCAACAGACATCGCTGGCACTCCATCAGCATGCAGGGTTTCTGTGATGCCAGTGGTAGCTTATTGTTGTGTCTGCAATGCTCCCAGGAGGTGTCAGTGGGAGAATTTCACAACATGTTGCTACTGGGTAAGTACCAGGCACCACACAGTACACAAGTATGATCTGCACAATTGTTTTTCAATATGCACAAACAACATACAACACTAATCCTCATGCCACCTACATGCCCCCAACAAACACAGCATGCAGCATTTCATACATCATCTACTGTACAGATGCAGGAGGGATATGTACAAATATTACACTATTCCCCTCCTCGGGGATGTGCTGCATATGTACTCTCCCTGATCTCCTCACTTAGACGTGCAACCACAGTATCTCAGCGGAGGTACAATAGGGCACACAGACGTTCCAGAGGCATCATTGAGCACAGTTTTGGTCTTCTGGAGTCAAGAATAAAATGTCTTGACTGTACAGAGGGGTTCTCTTCTGCTCCTCTCCAGTTAGGTGCAATATTATAGTAGCCTGTTGTGTTTTACACATACCTCTGGACTCTCATATAGGTCTGGATTTGAGCATCCGGGCTATTGTACAAAATAGAGGCAGGGTATGCAGGTGCGTGACCAGCTGGTTGACACTTTTTTTCGCCTAACCTTGTGTCATGGCCTTCATATGGTTTGCAGTCTGTTGTCAATGATGATAGTTAGACTTTTAACACTCTGTCCACAAATTCCATCCCGAGACTAGTTTGTAAGACACACATGATGTATGTAAACAACAGCTTTTGCCAAGCATCAAAAGCTTGGCAATGCAATACATTATGTGCACATGTCAGGGATTATTGTATATATCATCTCTAAAAACTCTATTGAGTCAGATGATTAAATGTCTGAATGTGCGATACCTCTTTGGACAAGAAAGCAAATACTTTGATCGTGAGTCACTATTGCAAGGCCGAAAAAAAGGAAACACTGAGAAGTTAGTTTGTGTAGTTAATCATTCTAACTTAAATGGTAAATTATTAACTCTGAGTGGCATATTTTGAACACGAGGGAGGATGCCACACAATTAAAAGGCCCATTTTTGCCTTCAAAAGGAATACAAATTTACGTAATTTTCTGGTCAGGGCTCAGGTTAGGCCGACCTTTGATCCGGTGCACAGATCTGTCCTAGGATTAGACCCTATTAAAGGGAATTTCAAATGTGGTGGTTGTCATGCGTGTGATGAGGCTATAATCACTGATAAGCTCATCCACAATGACAGAACGATTGTCCTAACATCTATGATGAATTGCAGATCCAAAAATGTGGTGTATTTAATCCTTTGCCCATGCAACCTTGGTTAGGTGGGCGAAACAGCTAGAGAGTTCAGGGTCAGATTATGTGAACATAAATCCGCGATAAGAACACGCAAATCTAATGCTCCTTTGGTTTCTCACTGGGCTACACATAACCACAGGGTAGATGAGTTTAGATGGACCATTTTGAAAACATTTAGTCAGGAGAGGGCGTATGTGTGGAATCCATCAGAAGAAAGAGGGAGGTATTTTGGATTTTCTTTTTACGGACTTCTGAGAAAGGCCTGAACGAGGAAATTCCTTGGCAGAATGCCCTCTAATGCAGACCAGTAATTCACCTCTGTTTCGACGGGCCTTGAATCCCCTCCTCCTTGGGTTAATGCTCTGTTGTCATTTCATTTTGTTTCAAAGTTCCACATTCTCTTTACTTATTTGACATTGTTTCTGTGTTGGTGTACCATCTAGTCTCATTTTGATACGATTAAACAAAATTTTGTGTTGTGATTTGTTCAGATAACCTACCCCACACTCCTATATGGCCGCCCTCCTTTTTCCCTAGATTGTTTATTCAGAGCCTTTTATTTTTACTAACTTCAGGGCCAGCGTTTTGAATACATATTGTTTTAGTATTTCACGCTGTCGGTCATTCTTACATATAAATTGTTTTATGCATCTGCGCCTCCTGGAGCTCTTTGTCAGCTTATAACTTTTTGCTTGAAGCAATATGCCTCTATTCCAACATGGCCGCTGGTTAATTCATTCGATGAGTACACACAAGACGGCGCACAGCCCCCTTTTCTATTTCTATCTTGTGGCCATCTCTGAGTTTTTAAAAATGGCACGTCTTGTGACCACGCTAAGCCTGATTAACAACTGCAGTCTAGGCAGAGAGAAAATACTTTAATCTTTTTGGCGATCTCGTCTTGAAGGTAAGCGTGTTTCACCCTTTAGTTAATAGGTAGATTCAACCTTGTCAGTTGTTTTGTTTTATCGAATCATTTTGTCACGGATATGCTTTTGAAGGCTGGTAGTGCATTTTTTCTGTTGTTCCTAGAGTCTATTGGCCTCCGCCATAACCCCTAGAGGGGTTTTTGGAGTTATTTTGCGTTGACAGTACCATCAGGTAGGAGCGAGACCAGGCACCATTGGATTTTTATTTAACAATAACTGAGGCTCTTCATGTGTACAGAAAAGATATTGTTGCATTTACACTAGTCACAGTTATGGGTTTTGGTCTATTTTCTGCATTCTCATGGTTGTGGTGGTGTTCTGTATAGTTTTCTATTTTCACCTTCCTTGGATCCCTCACTGTCACTGTAACTGGCTTAACAATCCCCTGTAATGATGTGACAACTCTCAATTGAGCTATTCATTTTCTGTTATGTTTAGATCCAAGACTGTGATATGATTTATAAGTACCCTATGGTGCCCTGAAGAAGGTGGCCCCAGTATTTTGGGACCATTCTGATTGGTTAGTCCACCGAAACGCGTGTCGGCTTTCGGTCTTGATGAAAAGCAATCATTTTTTGTAGTAATTCTGAAATCTTGATATCTATACTATATGGACACTGGACGAGTTTGGGCTCTGATGAGAATCTATTATTTCTTGGAGAAATTCTAAAAAACCTTTTGAGTTTTACATCATTTGGGCTTTGGACGAAATAGATACATGTCATTTATTTACTTCTTTTTGAATATTCCTTATATTGTGCTGAGATATAGCTTGTTCTTGTATTTTTTTTGTCTTTTGAAATTCAACCACTACAGGAATTGTTCATTATCAACAAGTATTGTTTGTCGCTTTGTATTTAATGTATGGTTACATACTCTCATTACTTTGACTGTGGTGATCAATATTATTCCTTGTATGTATTTGTATATATTGATGTCATTATTTGTTAGTCAGGTGTTTTGGATGTTGTCTCTCATTTTGGTTTATTTTGTTTGTTTGTCTTGTGTTGTATTTCTATTTGTATATTAGTTGAAAGTCATTCAGTTTTGTTTTGTTTAGGGGGGAATTGTCCTAGAATATATGTGCTTTGATAATCTTGTGTTTATTTATATTAATAAAAATCATTGTGTGTTCAATATAATGCAATTTCAGATCTTTTAATATGTTTTAATATTTGGGATAGTGATGTTTGTTTTACTGCTTTAGCATTTCCCTGGATCTCTCTCTGCATTTGATTAGGGACCCTTTGTTTGATTGTTTTACAAGCACTGGGAAGACCTGAAACTCTGGGCCCATCAAAAAAACACAAATTCATGGGCCAGTCCTCCAGCCCCATGCGCACAGGCCCACCTTACACCACTGTACAAGAGGGTCCCAAGGGCACCCTGGCCAACCCTCCATGCCCAGCTGGAAGAGTTTTAGCAGCAAAGAACTGGGAAGTGCATTACTTGCTTTATGTATCTCGTTATATGATGAGAGTGGTACCAGAGCTATACCTTCATATGCCTCATGTTACCATTCACATAATCTGAGCAATTGCTGCAGCAATCATAAGGCCAATGCCTCATTGGGACACATTGGATGCACTAACCAGAGTGCATCCTGAGACTTGTAGTGTTCTGAACACTACTGGAGACATGAGCCTCACACCTGCATTTGAATTAATAAATGTAATGCCAACACCATGGCTGGTGAACCAAGGGCCTTATTGCTGCTTGTGTGCCATGGCAAATGAATGCGCCCGACAATGACCAGTTTGGGGACAAGAAGCCTTTGGCTATTGGATGCTGTATCATGCATGCTTTTTGTGTGTTTTGTTAGTGTAAATTATAACTTCATGTGCCTTGGAGTAAAGGCTGACTTTAGGATTCTTGTCTCACACAAAATGGTACCAACGTTTCCAAGGGGAACCAAATGTACACATCTTCCCAACAGTGGCTCATATGTCATATGTAATGTCTATCTAGCTATACTAACTATGCACACATGACAACTAGTGTACAGCACCAACAAGCAGTATAGACATGTCAAATATAGATTCTCTGACATTATCAGGAATAATCCAATACATAGAACATAGATTCACATCCTAGCAATGTTCACATCCAAGGCCTGGTTTGTATACGTACATCCAATCAAGCATTTATATGGAATCAGACCATGCTACTATCAGTTGACATTTGATAGTCAGTGTAAGACTATCAAGACTGCACATTACAGGATGATCATAGATACATGCATGGGTGTGGACATATCCATTCAGACTGGGTCCGATCTCCACTTGCAGACTGACATTGGAAGATGACTATGTAGCAAGGGCTGGAAACACTGGTCCATATTCAAAAAGGCAAACTTAGATGTTTGGTCTAAGTTTACAATAAACGTCTGCGTTTGTTAATCAGGCCCAAAGAATGCAATAATGCTGAAGGTAAGGATTGGTCACTACAGAAGTTTATACTTCCAACAATAGTGACAGATGTCAATATGTGAGTTATGTCAGGACATCACCGTAATAGTGTACATACATTTTGGCTCCAAGTCATATCTAATTGATTAGTGAGATCAAGGTAGAATGCAGTCAGAACTTCCGTCATGTACTTATATGCCTCGCCCTGAATGTACATCAACTACATAATGTTCTTTCAGTGTAAACTGCTGACCAAACACCCCAGGGAGAGGACTGGTGCAGAGAAGGGCATTGGCAGGCACAGCCTCTTTTATCCACTAAAAAAAGGAGGAGGGACCTAGTACTTCATCAGGCAGAGGGAGTGCACCCACCCATGCAGATGCTACAACTTCTGAAACAGACCGAGTGGAGGCTGAGGATGCAGGGGGTTCACCGAATTGGAGACCTCTGGCTGGGGGGGGGGGATTTTGACCCTCCCCCTGACACAGAAGGCCAGGACACAGCTGACGTGACCCCACTGCAGGCCTAAACAACACCTGGGCTTGCCACCGACCCTTCCCTACCTCTTGAGGCCCCCAGTTCATCAGGGCCACCAGCTGCATCCCCTGCCACTAGTCCCCCTCCAGGTGCCTGCCCAGTTCACCTGAGGAGCATCCCCATCCCCAATACCCCACACTCCTTATGTGGGACCCAAACCCCACCCTGTATTGTTACCCCTGTGAATGCATCTCAGTAAGGGATGGTAGCTTCTGAGAGTGAGGCAGGTATGTCCTCTCGGATCCTACTGTGGATCCATGATGAACTATGTAGGTTCTGAGAAGAACATGCTCAGGACATGGCCACTTCAAAGTATGGAAGTATACATCTGGAGTAATTTAGCTATGCTGACAACATGATACCTTTATACACAGATGGTTCTACTAATAAACAGGCCTTACCCGCGTTAATCAACACATATATGGTCTACAACCACATTAAGCAATTGACTATCATCAACTATTACTCAACTCAGTTTAAACATGAGCTATGTCTTTTATTTACATAGTTCTGTTAAAGTATATATTAGATTGCTCGTGGGAGAACCTCTTCTGTGAATTCTCAATTTTGGTGTTGAGGCTCACTGTGACGAGGCACATTTCCTGGGGGCTGAGGTGCAGGTGGGTGTGGTGTCTGTGCCTCTACACATAGGGGAGTTGCCTGGACAGGGGGCGGTGATGCCTGTACAGGTGGAAGAGCTTCCTGGGTAAGGGTGGTGGTGCCTGAATGTGGGGAGCTTCCTGGACAGCAGGTGGTGGTGCCTGTATGGGGTACTTCCTGGATGGGGTAGTGGTACCTGTGCAGGCTGGGGGTGTCCTGGACAGGTGGTGGTAGTGCCTGTATAGTAGGAGTTGCCTGTACGGGGCTGGGGGTGTCTCTACAGGGTGAGGTACCTGGTCAGGGGCTGGTGGTTCCTGTACAGGTAGTGGAGGTGTTTGGGCAGGGGGTGATTGGGGCTGTACAAGAGGGGAAGTGCATGGACAGGAGGTGGTGGTGCCTGTACAGGGGCGGAGGTATCTGGACATGGGGTATTGGTGCCTGCACAGGTGGGGGTGCCTGGACAGGGGGTGATATTGTCAGGGAAGGGTAGCTTGACTGTGCAGTGGGGGGCATGTGCAAGGGGAGTGTTACCTTTGAAGATTAGTGGGGACCCAGTTCAGACTTGCTGAACTGACCTATGCCAAATCCACCTATATAAGGGCTAATATAAATACTTAGGTACATACTGTACACATACTTTTCAGACAACCTTTCATTAGCCAACATGTTAGGATGTAGTATACTGTTATGAGCCACATTTGAGGATCCTAAGCATTTGGTAAAGTCATTTTTAGCTATACTTACCAGGGTCCAACATCCACCCACTGTGTGTGTCTGACCAGATGTGACACCCATGCATGTAGCAGAGCAGAGATCACTTCAGGCTGTGCATTTCTGGACAGCGTCACAGGGCCTACAATAATACAGTTTACATTCTAGTTGACACCTGGCCATATTTATGTACCAGCTTGTGCTTATGCTTTGGGTTAATGTGTTCCATGATGTTGTCTCCCTGATGGTTCAGGGACCTCTGCTTCAGGTAGTGATTGTACTCGGACTGTATGTGACAAAAAAGGAAAGGGAAAGGTCATCAGACTTAGCTGACTTATTTGAATTTGTACAACCTGCGACATATCTACACAATTGCATCTACATGCCAAAAGCAGCCGTAAGTGAATTTAAGGACATTGGGCCACATGTACAAACACTTTTTCCCATAGACACAGAATGGGGAAAAACCTTTGCTACATCTGGCCCATTGTCTGCTGCCATTACCACTGACAAGTGGATGAGTCAGCAGTGAAGAGTCACTGTTTGGGACTGAGGAATTAAAAGTTGCAATTACCATCACAAAGGATTCTGGGACTTGAAGTGCAAAGGAATAACTGAGACATATGAGAGTCTAACTCACCATGCAAACTTGGGATTACATTCTTAGTCACATTTAGAGAGTATCACAGACATCGATCATTTAGGTGGTCATTATGACACTGGTGGTGACTGTTAAAGTGGCGGTAATACCACCAACAGGCTGAGGGTAATGACCACCAAATCATGACCATGGCGGTAATAACTCACATAGACAGCCAATGTACCACAGCAACCACCAGTGAGTTAACACCACTGACCACGGCAGTAGCTATCAACAGCCAGACGGAAGACAAAGTACTGCCCACCATATTAAGACCTTACAAAAGCCTGATGGAAACACAACCGAGAAGAAAAAAGACTCACCATCAGAGACACAGAAAAGATCAACGTGCCCATGGAACTGGAACTTCAAGTCTTACCAATGCTCTTCTACGCCATGCTCCACCTGGAACACCCACGCCAATGAAGACGATGACAGTGAATACAGCTGCCTAGCACAGAAGGGAGGGAGGGAGGAAAAGGAGAGTGACACACACACATACAACACACCATTCACACACACCACACACACAACAGCTGCAAAGGAAAAATAATCTCACAGGACACACGTCATAATAATGCAAGGACAACAGTTAGGCAGTACTGATATTGTAATTGTATGCCCACAGCCACCTTATTGTCCATATGACAAAAAATACTTGATTCACTGTTCCGAAATGGCCAAAGGCCAGTCCAAAGTACAAAAAGCCCACATGGCCACAGAGCACAGAGCAAGGTCCAACTCACTCCCTGACGTAATCAGCACTACTCTGTGCTGGGGCATCATGATGGGAATGGCCATGCCCCACCGGGGGGCAGGGGATTTGGGGGCATCTCAGCTCAAGTAGGGGACTTGCCCACTGGTTCTGGAGGGGGCTCCATGCCCATTACAATTAGCTGTGGTGTGCAAGGTCACAGTCTCTGAGTTGGGGGACTTGCCCACTGGTTCTGAATGGGGCTCCATGCCCATTACAATTAGCTGAGGTGTGCAAGGTCACAGTCTCTGAGTTGGGGGACTTGCCCACTGCTTCTGGAGGGGGTTCCATCCCCAATTCAATTAGCGGGGGAGTGCAAGGTCACAGTCTCTGGGTTGGGGGAATTTCCTACTGGTTCTGGAGGGGGCTCCATGCCCATTACAATTAGCTGAGGTGTGCAAGGTCACAGTCTGTGAGTTTTGGGACTTTCCCACTGGTTCCGGAGGGGGCTTTGTGTACAACAGTCCCTGGAGGGTGGCCTACATGCCCTCTACTGGTGGTGAGGGCTGCTGTGTCCCAACTGGAGGTGAAGGCTGCTGTTTTCCAACTGGAGGTGAGGGCTGCTGTTTTCCAACTGGAAGTGAGGGTTGCTGTGTCCCATCTGGAGGTGAGGGATGCTGTTTCCCACCAGGAGGTGAGGGCTGCTGTTTTTCAACTGGAGGTGAGGACTGCTGTGCCCCAGCTGGAGGTGAGGCTGCTGTTTTCCAACTGGAGGTGAGGGCTGCTGTTTTCCAACTGGAAGTGAGGACTGCTGTGTCCCAGCTGGAGGTGAGGGCTGCTGCTTTCCAACTGGATGTGAGGGCTGCGGCTTTCTAACTGGAGGTGAGGGCTGTTGTTTTCCAAATAGAGGTGAGGGCTGCTGTATTCCAGCTGGAGGTGAGGGCTTCTGTTTTTCAACTGGAGGTGGTGGCTGCTGTTTTCCAACTGAAGGTTAGGGCTGCTGTTTCCAACTGGAGGTGAGGGCTCCTTGCCTGCTGCTTTTGGAGGGGGCAACTTGTCGCACTCAGTTGGTGGAGTGGGAATCTTCCCTTTTCTCTGTGGTGGAGTAGGATCCTTCCCTCTCTTGGATGGTGAAGTAGGATTCTATCCTCTCTTGGATGGTGGAGTGGGATCCTTCCCTCTCTTGGGTGGTGGAGTGGGATCCTTTCCTTTCCTGTCTCCAGGACTAGGAGGTGCCCCCACTGTCCCTGTGGACTGTTTGGCTGAGGAGCTGGGCTGGGTCGTTGTGACCCTGCTCTTACAGGCAGGATGGTGAGAAGGAGGAGGGAAGTGGTCAATTTGGGCAAGGAAAAGCCTTCTTAGGGATGGTGGGGCGGGATGAGGGATGGAAGTGGAGGTTGAGGGAGTGGTTGTTGGAAGTGTATGTCTGCTGACTTTGGGTGCAGATGCATGGATTGTGTGCTGATGTAAGGTAGATGGCTGTTGGGTGTCTGAGTGTATGCTTTTGTGTCTCTTAGGAGGGGTCAGACAGAGTGGGAGAGGCCACAGGGGATGCAAGGATAGATCTTGTGGAGGAGTCTGCAAGTGAGGTGTGTGCTGCTTGGTGTGGTGATGGTGGTGGTGGCAGTTCATGCAATGAATGCAGGTGTGAGTGTGGATGTGACAGTGAGGGAGGGGGAGGAGGAGAAGGAGGTGGAGACAGTGGAGGCAGTGGATGTTGTTCTGGGTGCAACTGTCTGTTGTTTGTGTGAGTGCTTGTGGCCTGAAGTGTGCTGCCTGTGTTTGTCTATGCCACTCTTGTTTTATGTTTTGTATGCATGCTCCTCTGTATATGTGTGTGCGATAGGTTGGGGTTGAGGAGATTGGGACTGGGAAGTGGAAGTTGGAGGGGGGACGGTAGGAACAGGGACAAAGGCTGCCATTAAAGAGGATGCCAGAGCCTGGAATGATCTCTGTTGGGCCACCAAAACACCATGAATGCCCTCCAGGAATGCATTGCATTGCTTCATCTGGGATGCCAGCCCCTGGGTGACATTCACAATGGTTGACTGCCTACAGAGAACGATCTCAGGAGATCAATAGCCTCCTCACTCAGGGTAGCAGGGCTCACTGGGGCAGGGCCTTAGGTGCCTGGGGCGAAGGAGATGGCCACCCTCCTGAGTGAGAGGACACGGGAAACTCGGTGAAGGGATACTGGGAGGGCAGTACTGGTATTGGGGGTGGTTGCTATACCTGTAGCTGGGGTGGTTCCAGAGGTGTCCACCACCACCAGGGAGCTTCCATCGGAGGAAGTATCTGAGTCAGTGTTAGCAACTCCTGTCTCTACCGTTGTGCTCCCCTCGCCCGTCGTTCCACTGGTCCCCTCAGTGTCAGTGGACTCTGCATCCTGGGTGTTGTGGAATGCAGCTCCCTCTGTCGCTGGAGCCCCTGGTTCTCTGCCAGATGATGCTTATGCACACATGGAGAGGATGACAGAAGAAAAAAGTGGGGGGGAGAGAAAGGGAGTACTGGGTTAATTACAGATCCAACACCACAGATGGCATGCACATTACCGTCACACACAGGGATCATGACTGAGCACCATGAATCACACTGGCATTACATTTGCTAGGTATCCCAGCAAGATGAGAACAAAACACCACCAACTGAGCACCTTCTGGGTGTCACTTAGCCCGGTCTGACATGGAATGCAACCTAGCTAGGTTACCATATTTAGCAATACAACCATTGCCCTTGAGCTGGATCACGCTGCCTTCTCTGAGCTGGTATTAAGGGGCACCCACTAACTGATAGCCACCACTATGTTCCAATGCCACCTACGAATCATAGTTGTAACGCACACTGTACTCACCCCCTTGTGGCTGCTGTGATGCCCTCAAGCGTCCAGCTCTGGGTAGGCCACCGCCAGTATGCAACCCATCGGGGTCAGGTTCCAATGGGCATCCCACACTCCTTGAGAAGCCATCCCCAGCTGGGCCTCGGCAGTCTTCCAGGCCCAGCATCTCAGGTCCTCCCACCTCTTCCTACTGTGGGTGCTACGCCTGCTGTAGACCCCCAGGGTCCGCACGTCCTTGGTGATGTCACACCACAATCCCTTCTTCTGATGGGTGCAGACTTGCAGAGGGAACACAGACAGGAGAACACCATTAACCAGATAATCCAGCCTGTTACACATATGGCCCACAAATCCCCTTTCATCCTCATTGGCACACACATCACTCACACCCACAATGTACACCACCACCAGACATACGACCCACTAAAAGACACAGGGGGTCATTACAACCCTGGCGGACAGTGTAGAAGGTGGGGTAATACCGCAAACAGGCAGGCGAAAAAAAAAGGGAATTACGACCCTGGCGGTAACCGCCAACAAAGACAGCCACTTTAATACTTCGCCCGCCACGGCGGTACAGACAAACAGCCTGGCGGTCACCGCCAACAGACATGCGGGAGACAAAGTACCGCCCACACTATTACAACACACCAATCCGCCATCTCTTCCGGGGCGGATTCACCGTGGATAAAAACACGGCGGAAACAGCCTTTGCTATGGGAAAACGCTCACCTCAACACACTCCATGAGGAACGACGACTCCATGGAGCAGGGACTCCAAATACTACCTGCCCTTGTCTTTCTGCTCCTCTACGAACAACAGCGACGTAGGCGCAGAACATACCGGTGAGTAATGCATCTATGACACGGGGAGGGGGGAGGCAAAAGTTAGAGGGACACCCACCAAACACCCCCACCCTCGCATATCACAACATACACACCAATGCAGTCAAAAATATCACATTAACAACCCACAATCCCCCCCGGAAGAATGCAAAGACAAAGCGAGATCCGTTCAAATATTGTAATGTGCCATTATACATGTCATATAAAAATATACTGAATCATATCTCAAAATCTGTCATATTTATATATACAATACAAGAAGTAGTGCAGATATGTACACAACAATGTCCGTGCACCAACAGTCCAAAAATGCATGGGCGAGGCCCACAATAGATACCTGACCAAAATCCGAGAGAACACTGCTGGGGCAGTAGATTGAAACACTACAGGCACCTCAGGGGGAAGGGAAGGGGGGGCACCTCAGCCACATGACTGCAAAGCCAGATCCACGATGGGGCTCCATGCCCATTGATGCATCCTGGGGAGTGCAAAGCCACAGTCTCTCAAGTCTCTACAGTGGGTGGTTTGCCCACTGTGCCATCCTGGGGAGTGCAAAGCCACAGCCTCTCAAGTATTTACAGTGGGTGGCTTGCCCACTGGACCATCCTGGGGAGTGCAAAGCCACATTGACGCAAGTAGATGCAGTTCTCAACTGGTACTGGGTGGGACTGGTGGCCAGACTGGATGAGTCTCCCCGTGAAAGTTCCAGTCCTGTCACTGTCCCAGCTGCACATGGGAGAAGGATGCCTGATGTGGCGGCATATTCATACCCACACGGTGTTTGCCCTGATCAGCGGTCTTCACCATGGCGGTCTTGGCCTTGTTCAGCGGTGCTTTGCCATGGCTGGCTATGGACTGTTCAGCGGTCTTCACCATGGCGGTCTTGGACTTGTTCAGCGGTGCTTTGCCATGGCTGGCTATGGACTGTTCAGCGGTAGCCTGCAATGGCTGTTCAGATACTGACATTGGTGTGTGGCATGACAAACTCCACACTGGACATTGGGGTGTGGCATGACGTTCCATCATCACCCAGCCGGGCTGTGGGATCCTGGTCCCTCCTGGACACTGACTCCGGCGGTGGTCTCCTGACCAGTAACGATACTCGGGCCCACCTGGGCACTGACTCTGGCGGTGGTCTCCTGACCAGTAACGATACTCGGGCCCTCCTGGGCACTGACTCTGGCGGTGGTCTCCTGACCAGTAACGATACTCGGGCCCTCCTGGGCACTGACTCTGGCGGTGGTCTCCTGACCAGTAACAATACTTGGGCCCTCCTGGGCAATGACTCCGGCGGTGGTCTCCTGACCAGTAACGATACTCGGGCCCTCCTGGGCACTGACTCTGGCGGTGGTCTCCTGACCAGTAACGATACTCGGGCCCTCCTGGGCACTGACTCTGGCGGTGGTCTCCTGACCAGTAACAATACTTGGGCCCTCCTGGGCAATGACTCTGGCGGTGGTCTCCTGACCAGTAACGACGGTGCTGGCGGTTGTGTTTGGACCGCCGGAAATGATGGCGCACTTCTCCGCCGTGACACTCACAACAGGCTGGGCAGACTTCCTCGGAATCTTCCCCACCTTCTTTGGAGTGACAGCTGACTCACCAATTGCCTTGGATCCCATTTCACTTGTTGTCCCATCAGGAGTCTTGACGCGGTCCCGTCGTCCACTCTCCAATTTTGGTGCCTTTACAGGGGGAGGGCTGACAGTGCCTTGGCTCCGGGTCCTACTGCCTGCCCTAGTGGACGGTGCACTCCAAAAACCTGGAACACGCACAACTGGTACTGGAGGCTTTTTGGCTGAGGCGCTACGACGGGACTGATGAACTGGAGGGGGGGGGCAAACAGGTCAATTTGACAGAGGGACAGTTTCTGACGGACACTGGGATGGGTAGTTGGAGGGGGTCTGGGAGTGGAGGTAGAGGAGGTGGTTGTAGGAGGTGTCACTTTAGGTGTTTTGGGTGCAGGTGCAGGTACTGAAGGCTGTCGTGAGGTGGATGGATGTTGGGTGAGTGATTGCCGGCGTTTGTGTACTTTGGGAGGGGGCGTCACAGACACACTGGGAGAGGACACAGGGGACGTGTAAATGGCAGTAGAGGTGGTGAGTGCAGGTGAGCGGCTTGTGGTGCTGGGTGTCCTGGTGCGAGTCCTAGTGCCTGTAGATGTGGTGCATGCAGGTGTGTGTGTAGACGAGACTGGGAGGGAGGAGGGAGAAGAGGAGGAGGGGGACACAGTGGAGACAGTGGATGTTGCTGTGTCTGTATGGGTGTGATGCTTATGTGAGTGCCTGTGGTGTGTGTGGTGCCTATGTTTGCTTGAGCTACTTGTGTGTGTTGACTTGTGTGCCTGCTGGTCTGTAGGTGTGCTTGGGATGGGCTGGGGTACAGGGGATTGGGTCTGGGTGGAGGAGGTTGGAGGGGGGAGGCTGGACATAGGGACAATGGCTGCCATCAGTGCTGAAGCCAGAGATTGCAGGGTTCGCTGAAGGACAGCCTGACCAGAATGAATGCCTTCCAGGAATGCATTACCGTGTTTCAACTCTCGTTCTACACCCTGGATGGCATTCACAATGGTAGACTGCCCAACAGTGAGTGACCTGAGGAGGTCAATGGCCTCCTCACTGAGGGCAGCAGGGGTGACTGGGGCAGGGCCTGAGGTGCCTGGGGCGAAGGTGATGCCCACCCTCCTGGGTGAGCCGTCACAGGACACACGCTGAGGGGCTGCTGGCAGGGCAGTGCTGGTAGGGGAGGTGGCGGCTGTACCTGTAGAAGTGGGGCGCACAGATGGTGCAGCCACCACAGGGGAGCTCCCATCGGCGGACAAATCCGTGCTACTGGATGGTGTTCTGGTGGCCGACGTGAAGCTCCCCTCGCCCTCCATCCCACTGGTGATTTCAGAGACTGTGGTGTGGCCCTCCATGGCCATGTGGGATGCAGCTCCCTCGTGCTCCGGTGCCACTGTACCTCCGCCTGTTGATGCTGATGTACAAAAGGACAGGGAGAGCAGGAAAAGGGGGGAGACAGAAGAAAGAGAGTTTTAGTGCATGGCATACCGCTACCGTTGGCGGACAAGACAGACGCAGCCGCCCCATGCGTTACGCCGTGCTCCTGACCTCTGCACATGCTATTTCTGGGAAATGGCCTACATGGCAATGGTAGTAATCTGCCCACATGGATGGCAAAGGGGCAACTATACATCAACTTCCCTCTGTTTTGAGCTGGGGTAGAGATGCCACATGGCCTACATAATGGAGGGGCCTTGCCTACCTAACTCGCCCTGGCCTAGGGACACCCACAACCCACCACCCCCACCCAGACACCTCCACTACACGCAAAGTCCATATGATGAGGTAGTAATCACCCCCTTGTGTCTGCTGTGATGTCCTTAAGCGCCCATCCAACTCCGGGTAGGCCACCGCCAGGATCCGGAACATCAGGGGGGTCATGGTGCAATGGGCACCCCTCCCACGTTGGGAGGCCATCCCCAGCTGAGCCTCCGCCGTCTTCTTGCTTCAGCAGCGAATGTCCTCCCATCTCTTACGGCAGTGGGTGCCCTGTCTCTGGTGGGCCCCCAGGGTCCGGACTTCCTTGGCGATGGCACGCCAAATGTCCCTCTTCTGGTGGGTGCTGACCTACATGACATGCACAAGGAAAGAGGACAGTCATTACCTACTGCACCGTCGTTGTGATTGGCCCCCTCCCAACTCTATCCCTGTGGCCCATTCATCCCCATGCATAACTGTTCTATGTACTCTGCCCCCTTCCCTCATCCACCCAGCCCTCTCTACCCAAGCCTAGCCCATCCAATGTGCTCCCTGTGTACTAACCTGTTGGTCTGGAGGACCGTAGATTAGCGTGTACTGGGGGAGGACCCCATCCACAAGTTTTTTCAACTCCTGTGCAGTGAAGGCAGGGGCCCATTCCCCAGACGCAGCAGCCATCGTCGCTTCCAGACCAAGGTCACAGCAGCACTAGCAGTATAGGTCCTCTCCTGTCGAAGGTCAGGTATCTAGTGATTGAAGAGATAGAAAATGGTGGTGACGTCCGCGGCGGTGACGTCCGCGGCGGTGCGCATCATCACCGGCGGCGCACCTGTTCATTGGCTCCTGGGACCCATAGGGTCCAATGTTAACAAATGCAGCATTGCGCCGCGCTCTACGACCGCCTACCGCAACGGTGTCCAACGCCAGCGCAGTTACCCCACAATCCCATTGTCCCAGTTTAGAGGTCAGGCAGCTGCCATTTCAGGGGCCCACATGGCTTCAATTACTACTGTGTCACACATACTGAGGCCTACACTCAAAACCTTTCCCGGATGGGTTAATTGTCTGTTGTAGTCTTGTGTGTGACTGTGGGTACATACCTGGAGGAATGCTGACAGTTTCTTCACTGTTGTCCTTCTTAGGCACCGTCAGTTGGGACATATTGGAAGATGGCGGAATCCGCTGGTGTACCGACTGCTGGTGGACCTGTTGACAATGGAAGAGCGACATGTCATCGTGACCTACCGGTTTGACCGTGCCACAATCCAGGAACTATGTACCCAGTTGGAGCCAGACCGGATGTCACCAATCCGCCATCAGACTGGAATCCCCCCTGACGTGCAGGTGCTGTCAGTCCTGCATTTCCTTGCAAGTGGGTTTTTTCAGACAACAGTGGCCATGGCATCAGGGATGTCCCAGCCTATGTTTTCCAAAGTCTTGTCCAGAGTGTTGTCTGCCCTGCTGAAACATGTAAGGAGATACATTATTTTCCCTGAGGTGGAGGATTTGCTTACAGTGAAAGGTGATTTCTATGACCTTGGACATATCCCCAACGTTATAGGTGCCATTGATGGGACCCATGTAGCTCTGGTCCCCCCCCCACAGGAATGAATAGGTGTACAGGAACAGGAAGAGTTATCATTCTATGAATGTACAGATGGTCTGTTTGGCAGACCAGTACATCTCGCAGGTAAGTGCTATGTTCCCTGGCTCTGTGCATGACGCCTACATCCTGCAGAATAGCAGCATCCCTGATATGATGGGTCACCTCAAGAGGCACCGTGTATGGCTATTGGGGGACTCTGGTTACCCCAACCTGTCCTGGCTATTGACCCCAGTGAGGAATCCCAGGACCAGGGCAGAGGAACGGTACAATGATGCCCATGGGCGGACTAGGAGGGTAATCGAACGCACCTTCGGCCTTCTTAAGGCCAGGTTCAGGTGCCTCCATATCACTGGTGGTTCCCTATTCTACTCACTGAAGAAGGTGTGCGACATCATCATCGCCTGCTCCATGCTCCATAACTTGGCATTGCGACGCCAGGTGCCTTTTCTGCAGGAGGATGATCCAGATGACGGTGTTGTTTCAGCGGGGGAGCCTGTGGAGCCTGTGGACAGTGATGAGGATGAAGCTGATAAAGATGAAAACGACAACAGGGAGTCAGTCATACAGCAATATTTTCAGTGAGACACAGGTGAGTACATTTTCATGTTTCACATATTATTAACTTTCACACGTCTACCTCTATCCTGTACCTACATTTCACTCCCTATTTGTTAACTGAGTTGTCCCCTTCCATTTCAGTTTCACTATTGTGGTAACCTACGTGTCAACAGCTTGCACCCTTGAAAGACTTCTGATGTGTGACATTGGTATGTTGGCCTTCCAATGGGTAACCATTTTAACACTGTAATTGACAGTACAAAGTTCACAATCATTGACTGACTCCAGTTTTATTAGTGTTTCAAGGGTGTTTATTTAAGTGCATAACAATGAAGGGGGGTTGTGAAATGGGGATGGGTGATGGTGGAGGAATGTCCATGGCAGAGTCCAGTCTATTAGTCTCACAGGTACATTGCACATCTGGCCATTGGAAGTGGAGCTGGGGCAGTTCCGATTTGGACAGGGTAACAAAGTGGGACAGTGGGAGGACGATCAGGGTGGTCTTATTTCCTGGCGGGGTCTTGCCATCTTGCTCTGTCCTGTTCCTGGATCTCAGGGCCTGCTTGCGTGGTGGTGGTCCGTCTGCAGGGGATGGGGAGCTGGTGTGTTGGTCCTGTGGCGGTGCCTCCTGTCCACTAGCGCCGGCGGAGGTGGTGGGCATTTCATCGTCGTGGCTACTGTCAGGGGCCCCTGGGAGTGCCACAGTGTCCCTCAAGGTCTTTTGAATGTCCGTCAGCACCCCTACAATGGTGCCCAGGGCGGAGCCGATGGTCCTGAGCTCCTCCCTGAACCCCAAATACTGTTCCTCCTGCAGACGCAGGGTCTCCTGCAACTTGGCCAGTACCGTTGCCATCGTCTCCTGGGAGTGGTGGTATGTTCCCATGATGGAGGAGAGGGCCTTGTTGAGAGTAGGTTCCCTTGGCCTGTCCTCCCTCTGTCGCACAGCAGCCCTCCTAGTTCCCCTGTGTTCCTGTGCCTCCGTCCCCTGGACCGTGTGCCCAATAATACCACTGCCCCCAGGTCCCTGTTGTTGTTGGGGTGGTGGGTTAGCCTGGGTGCCCTGTAGTGGTGGAAACACCGCTGATTGACCTGTCCTGGGTAGGGAGGTTTGGGCCCGCTGGGTGGGTGCTGTGCTGGTGTTCCCAGGCAGTTCGGTGGCAGTTCCCAGGCAGGGTGGCAGTTCGGTGTTGGGCTGTGTCTGGGCAAGGGGAACCGACTGTCCTGAGGCCCACGATAGTCCAGGCTGGTCATCAAGATCCAAAGGGGCAGAGCTGCTGTCGTCAGTGTGGGCCTCTTCTGGGGGTGGAGTGGTGTTGTCTGGACCCTCTGGTGTGGTGACGTTCCTTCGGGTTCCTGCGAAGGTATGAGTACATGATTATTGCGTGTGTGTGTTTCATGGTGTGCAATGTTTGGGTGTGCGTGTACCCCAGTGCAGGCATTCCTGTGTGGGGGCTTGTGTGGTGATAGTTGTGGGGTGTTGTGGGTCTGTGCAGTGGACATGCTTCAGTGATGGGTATCCATGCTTAGTTAGGTCATGCAGGTTTTGGTGTTGGGATGGGTGGTTGGTGTCATGGGTAAATAGGTGAGGATTTGGAGTGATAGGGGATGGTGTGAGGGTGGGGGTGTGTGATAGCATGCAGGTAGGGTGGGGGATATGATAGTTGAAATTTGACTTACCAGTGTCCGTTCCTCCAAAGACTCCTGCGAGGCCCTCAGGATGCAAGATGGACAAGACTTGCTCCTCCCATGTTGTTAGTTGTAGGGGAGGAGGTGGGGGTCCGCCGCCAGTCCGCTGTACCGCGATGTTGTGCCTGGATACCGTGGAACGCACCTTCCCCCGTAGGTCGTTCCACCTCTTCCTGATGTCCTCCCTATTTCTTGGGTGCTGTCCCACAGCGTTGACCCTGTCGACTATTTTTTGCCATAGCTCCATCTTACTGGCTATTGATGTGTGCTGTACCTGTGAGCCAAATAGCTGTGGCTCTACCCGGACGATTTCCTCGACCATGACCCTGAGCTCCTCCTCGGAGAAGCGGGGGTGTCTTTGGCGTGCCATGCGGTGGGGTGTGTGATGTGTGGGGTGGTGTATGTGTTGATGAGTGTGGTGAGTGTAGTGGTATGTGGTGTTTTGTGCGTGGGTGTTGTGTGTGTGATGGTGTAGTGTGCCTCTGTGTGATGGGGTTCTCTATTCTGTGCTGTCTCTCTCTAGCCTTCTCTCAGAAATTGTGGTTGTAAGGGTTTGTGTGTGATGTGAGTGTGTGTGTTATATTGTATTGGGTGTGTGGGAGGGGTGTTTGTATGTGTATCAGGTGTGTGTATTTGGAATTGTCCAATGTGGCGGTGTTTTGGAGAAGTGTGTGTATTTTGAGCGGCGCGGCGGTGTGTACCGCTAATGGAATACCGCGGTTGAAAGACCGCCACGTGGATTCGTGGGTCGTAATAGCATGGGCGTGTTTCTGTTGGCGTGGAGGTGGAGGATTTGTTTCCGCATGTTTATCGCTGACCTTTGGTGTGGCGGTGTTGTGTGGGTGTCTGACTTTCGGCGGATTCCGAGATGTGTCATAATAGCTGTGGCGGTCTACCGCGGCCGCGGCGGTGTATTGGCGGTCTTCTGCCCGGCGGTAAGCACCTTATACCGCCAATGTTGTAATGACCCCCACAGGGGGTTATTACAACTTTGGAGGAGGTGTTAATCCATCCCAAAAGTGACGGTAAAGTGACGGATATACCACCAGCCGTATTACGAGTTCCATAGGATATAATGGACTCGTAATACGGCTGGTGGTATATCTGTCACTTTACCGTCACTTTTGGGACGGATTAACACCTCCTCCAAAGTTGTAATAACCCCCACAATGCTTGCACACACATCTCCATGCATCCTTGTCACATTGCTTGTGCCCAAGGTGTACTCACCTATTGTTCTGGAGGCCCATACAGCAGCCCATACTCTGGTAGGACCCCATCCACCAAGCACTCCAACTCCTCTGAAGTGAAGGCAGGGGCCCTTTTTATCAGTCACACATGGGCCATGGCAGGATCCAGACACAAGTCACAGCAGCACAGGCAGTGTAGGTGTTGTCCTGTGGAAGGTCAGGAAACAAGTGAGGTTATAGTCAGAAAATGGCAGTCATGTACGCAGCGGTGTACACTGTCACAGCCGCCGGTGATCCCCATTGGCCACTGTGCTCCTTAGATCCCCATGTTATCCAATGAGGAATAACATGGCAATGCAAGATCACCTTCTGCCATGACGCACAATGCTGGCAGAGTTAGCTTACTTCCACCTGTCTCTACATACAGGACACGCATTCGCCATTTTATGCTGGTGGACAATATACAGATAATCAAGAACCGCGTCATATCTATAATTTGCACCTACATTGCCATTACTAATGCCCCATCACGTTACTGTTCTATGTACACGGACGTGATGGTTCCATTGTTCAAATTGTGACACCCTACTCCCTCCTGTGTCCCTTAGATGTCTACCACTGCAGAGGAATCGGAGGAGGAGGAGGCAAGACCCCGTGTACAGACCCCTTGTGGACTTAGCTACACTGGAAGACAGGCACATAATACTCACTTATAGACTGGACAGGGCCACAATCACAGAGTTCTGTGTTCAATTGGAGCCTGATCTGATATCTGATATCCGCCATCCCCTTGGGATTCCCCCTCTTGTGCAGGTTTTTTCTGTGCTCCATTTCCTGGCAACTGGCTCTCTCCAAGTGACGGTGGGCTTGGCAATAGGAATGTCACAGCCAATGTTCTTAATCATTTTGGCAAGGGTTTTTTCTGCCCCGGTGGAACACATGTGCCGCTACATTGCTTTCCTCCAGGTGGACCACTATGAAAGCTGGATTCTATGCAATGGGACAAATACCCAACATTATTGTGGCGATTGACGGTACAAATGTTGTGTTTGTCGCCCCCCAGAATGAACAAGTGTTCAGGAAATCAGAAGAGTTTCCACTCACTCAGTGTGCAAATGGTGTGCCTAGCTGACCAGTACATCTCCCACGTCAGTGCAAGTGTCCTGGGTCAGTGCACAATGCCTTCGTCCTGAGGAATAGCAGCATCCCAAATGTGATGGCACACCTACCGAGGCATAGGGTGTGGCTAATTGGTGAGCCAGAGTCCCCACCCAATGTATGTCAGTGTTTGCCTTCTGGTGTTGACCCTATACCATTGTGTGAGGCAAATGTTTGTCCCTTAATACTTGCAGGTGACTCTGGCTATCCAAACCCAATGTAGCTCCTGATCCCTTTGAGGAATGACAGGACAGGGGCTGAGAATTGTTGTAATGATGCACATGAGCGAATCAGGAGAATTATTGAAAGGACCTTCGGCCTCCTAAAGGCCAGGTTCAGATGCCTCCATCTGACAGGTGGATCCCTGTGCTAGTCACCTGAGAAGGTCTGCCAGATAGTAGTTGCATGCAGCATGTTGCACATCCTGGCCCTCAGACAACATGTGCCTTACCTGCAGGAGGAGGAGACTGGAAATGTCCCTGTAGCAACAGTGGACCCTGAGAACAGAGAGGATGAGGAGGCAGAGGTTGAGGATTTGGACAACAGAATATCAGTTATAAGTGAATACTTCCAATGACACACAGGTTAGACAGTGCAACTTCATATTTCTATGACTATTAGTGTATTCCGTGTGCCTATAGCATGATGACATTAAGGCCCATATTTATACTTTTTGACGCAAAACTGCGCTAACGCAGTTTTGCGTCAAAAAAATTAGCGCCGGCTAACGCCATTCTGAAGCGCCATGCGGGCGCCGTATTTATTGAATGACGTTAGCCGGCGTTAGTCGCCGGCGCCGTCTGGTGTGCGTTAAAAAAAATGACGTACACCAGGCAGCGCCGGCGTAGGGGGATATGGGGCTTGGGCGTCAAGAAATGGGGCAAGTCAGGTTGAGGCAATTTTTTCGCCTCAACCCGATTTGCGCCATTTTTTTTTCACTCCCAACCCCCATAGAAATGACTCCTGTCTTAGCAAAGACAGGAGTCATGCCCCCTTGCCCAATGGCCATGCCCAGGGGACTTCTGTCCCCTGGGCATGGTCATTGGGCATAGTGGCATGTAGGGGGGCACAAATCAGGCCCCCCTATGCCACAAAAAAAAAAAAAAACACTTACTTGAACTTACCTTAATGTCCCTGGGATGGGTCCCTCCAGCCTTGGGTGTCCTCCTGGGGTGGGCAAAGGTGACAGGAGGGGTCCCTGGGGGCATGGGAGGGCACCTCTGGGCTCCTTCAGAGCCCACAGGTCCCTTAACGCCTGCCTTTTGCAGGCGCTAAAAAAAGGCGCAAAAGCGGCCGTAAGTCATTTTTTTTGACCCGCCCACTCCCGGGCGTGAATTTTGCCCGGGAGTATAAATCCGACGCACATGCCTCGGAGTCGATTTTTTAGACGGGAACGCCTACCTTGCATATAATTAACGCAAAGTAGATGTCCATACTAAAAAATGACGCTAACTCCATGGACTTTGGCGCTAGATGCGTCTAACGCCAAAGTATAAATATGGAGTTCGTTTTGCGTCGGAATTGCGTAAAAAAAAACGACGCAATTCCGGCGCAAACGGAGTATAAATATTCCCCTAACTACCTTTTATCTCTACTTACTGTCATCTATGGTTTATCATTTTCCAGAAGTTGGTGCTCTGACAGCTGTGTACTAATGTGCTGACTACAGCCAGTAGAGGTAAGTGTTTCTATGATCTCACAATGTACAGTTCATTTGCAATGGATGTAACTGTTTCCATAAATACACTTCTTCAACACTTGACATACAAGTAATCAAGTTGTGTTCAAGGGTGTTTATTTAAATGCTAACAAATTGAGGGAAAAGTGCAATGGAATGGGGTGATGGTGGAGGAAGTCCAGGGTATTGTTCCAGTGTGTTTGTAGCAGGATGGCATTAATTTCCTTTACATCTATCATTACTGTCCCTTGTGGCTTCTCATTTTGCAGATGTTGGTGATATGACAACAGTGTACTGATGTGATGAATATAGACACAGGTCATGAAATGTATATCACAGTGTTTGGATCATTTGCACATGATGTGACTGTTTCCATAATTGCAGATTTTCATCACATAAAACACTTTCACTTAGGTTGTGTTCAAGGGTGTTTATTGTAGTGCAAATAATTGATGAAAAAGTGCAATGGAATGGAGTGATAGTTGAGGAAAGTCCAGGGTATTGTTCCAGTCTGTTTGTAGCACAGGCCCAGTATCCAAGGGGCCATTGGAAGGGGAGCAAAGGCAGTTCAAAGTGGACAAGGTGACAAGGTGGGACACAAGGGGGACATTCAGGAGGTTCGCATTTCCTGGCATTGTCTTGGTTTTGTCAGGTGTCTCTGGCTTCTGTCTGGGGTGCAGGGAACGTTTGTGGGGTGGTTCACCTTCCCTTCTGTAGGAGGAGGGATGCTAGTGGCCTTTGGGTCCTGTGGCAGGGCCCCCTGCCCACTAGCTTCAGTGGAAGTGGTGGGCTAGTCAGTGGACTGGCTAGTGGTAGAGGTCAGCTGGTGTGCTGTCCATTTCCTCACGATGTTGGCCATATCTGCCAGCACCCCGGCTATGTAGACCATGGTGTGTAAAAGGCCTGCAAATTCTCCCTGATCTCCTGATGGTGTATCTCCTGCAGTCACTTTTCTCCTGCATGTTGGTAATGATCTGGCCCAATTTGCTCTGGGATTGTTTGTAAGCCCCCAGGACATTAGTGAGTACCTCCTGGAGAGTCGGTTCCCTGGTCCTGTACTCCCCCTGGCACACAGAGGTCCTCCCAGTATCCCTGTTCCCCAGTACCTATGTCCCCTGAATGGTGTGCCCACTGCCACTGACCCCAGGTCACTGGTTGTCTTGGGTTTGAGGTGTGGACAGGGGTCCCTGTACAGGTGGGCACTGGCTGATTGACGGGTCCTGGGAACAGAGGTGTGGGGACGTTGGGTGGGTACTGTGGTGTTGTATACTAATGGGGAGGCTCTGTGGTGGACTGTGAGTGGGCTGGGGTGGCCGACAGTGGTCCCTGATGGGCCAGGTAGTTCATCCAGTCCCTGAAGTCCATAGTTACTGTCATCACTGGGGGCATCTTCTGTAGGGGGACTGGTTAGTTGTGGCACCTCCTCGCCTCTGAGATTAGCTGGGGCACCTGTGGGGATATAAGTGATGTATTATACTTCTTGTCTGTGACATATTGTACATCCCTTGCTTCCTCTCTAGTGTTGCTGTTGCCCTGACACCTTTGTTTGTGTATGGTGATGGATTGTGTGATTGTTAGTTCTCCATGCTGTGCATGTTTTGGTGATGAGTGCCCATGCAGGGCTGGGAGGGCTGGCCATGCATTAGTATAGCATGCAGGACTTGGTATTGGGGTTAGTCAGATGTGTAGGTGCAGTGTGTGGGATGGAGTGGAGTGATGAGAGTGAGATTGAGGGGGTGTGATGGCATGCAGGTATGGGGGTGATAAGTAGTAAATCTTGACTCACCAGTGTACAGTCCTCTGGCATCTCCAGTGAGTCCCTGAGGATGCAGTAATGCCAATACCTACTCCTCCCATGCTGTGAGCTGTGGGGAAGGAGGTGGGGGTCCATCGCCAGTGCTCTGGATGGCGAGCTGGTACCTTGCTGCCACGAACATACCTTCCCAGTAGGTCATTCCACCTCCTCCTGATGTTGTCTCTTGTTCTTGCATGCTGTCCCATGGCGTTGACCCTGTCCACGATTCTCTGCCATAGCTCTATCTCCCTGGCAATGGATATTTGCTGTACCTGTGCTCCAAAAAAGCTGTGGCTCTACACTGACTATTTCCTTCACTATGACCTGCAACTCCTCATCAGTAAAATGGGGTTGCCTTAGTGGTGACATGGGTGTTGTGTGTTGTGCAGAGGGTGTTATGTGATGTGGTGGGGTGTGGGATGTGGGAAGTGGGGTGTGTGACAGATGGATGGGTGTTTGTGGTGTGTGTGTAGTTGTCTCAGTGTGGTCTTCATGTTACTCTTGTGGCACTTTTTAGTATTCGTAAAGGGTGGTGTGAATTGTGGGTATGTGCTTTATAGTGCTGTTGGTGTGTGGGTGTGGTTTGGGTATGAGTGTAGGTGTGTGTTTCTGGTTTGGCCAATATTGTGTTGTTTTGTATTTGGGTGGCCATTCTGAGTGCACCGGTGTGTACCTCCAATGGTTTAAAGCCATTGAATGTCCGCTTTGGTGATTTGTGCGTCATAATGTGGTGGGCGTTGTTTTGTTGGCATAACGGTATGGGTGTTCCTACCACCACTTTAGCACTAACCTTTGGGCTAGCAGCTTTGTGTATTTGGCAGCATTCTGTTGGTTTGAGGTGTGTATGTCATAATACGGTGAACGGATATTCGCCACCGCAGTGGTATATTGGCAGCTGTCACCGCAGCAGTAAGCGGCATTTATTGCCAATGTCATAATGAGGGCCTTAGTGTCATTGTTAGTATCATCACATTTTATCTGGCACCACATTGAGGTTATCACTCACAATGGAGAAGATTGCGGACTATGGTGGAGAGGACCTCCCTCTCAGGTGGCTTGAGTTGGACGTGGGGTACAGTTTATACATCAGGAAGAGCTCTGGCCACCTCTATCCTGCTGTATTTCTCCTTCACCCTCCTCTTCTCATCTTGACACTTCTTTTTAATATCAGTGACAGTCGGTGACCATCTGCTGCCGTAGGACGGCTATTTGTGAGGCACTGCTGCTGTAGGGGGAGTGACCATGTAGTCTTTTGTAGTTCCTCACTATGAATTTGAGGATCATGGTAGTCTCATCCTCTGTGTAATGTTTCTTCTTTCTGAGAGGTAGCATGTCTTCAAGCATTCAGCATAGGCAGGCACAGTGTTGTGGAAAAAATAGAACCTTGAATGTGAGCTGCATTTATCTGTTTTTTGGTGCAAGGTTCCTTGTGAAATTGATAATAAGCAAGTGTGTATAACTACAATGATTCCTGCCCGAAGTCGGATGATACGCCTGAGTGTGGATAAAACATTCCAAGCGTGGACGATCCACCCCTAATGCGTTTAATCTCCCTCCCGGTGCAGATAATCTGCCCCCGTGTGGATAATCCACCCTGAGTATGGACATAAAGATATTACTCATAACTTACCTTTGTGAATTCCAAAAAGTCACAAACTTAGACTTTTGGTCTAAACTTATTATTCACAAAGGTAATTTACAAGCAATATCTTTATGTCCGCACTCAGGGCAGAATCTCCACCCGAGTGCAGATTCCACTCTGCATCTGAAGTGTAATCTCCGCACCTGGAGCATACTCTCCATACCCAGATTGGAATCTCTACACTCTGGGGGGAATCTACATACTCAGAAAGTACTTATGTATGCAGTAGTATCAGATGCAATTGCAGACATACCAACATGCCCCTCTATTCACTAATACGGGCACTGAAGTATTTGTTCAACTATTTAAATACACATTTAGATGGCTATATAGGTACTAAAACAGAGAGTCACATATCATCACATTTAATTTATCAACTCATCACACTGCTATAAGTGGACTCCTACAGTCACTCAGATATGTAGGAAAGTAGTGTCCACCCTTGTCATCTACCTTATCAGTACTGAGATAAGGTATAGGTATGCCACAAAGTACTGTGCTTTCTGCTTAAATGATTGAGAAATGTCCTTGTAACTTTCAGTAACTTATTATGCACTTACAGACCCCTAAGCCAAGCACTCTATAGAGTATATCACCCATAAAGGAACTAATAAACATGTTTCTAAAGCATAACGTCTCTCTCACCCAGTTACAGAGCAACAGATGGAGCTATACATTCATTCACATGCTCACATGCTCAGAAACTAGGTATTTATCCAGCAGTATGAAAGGTAGATGAACTCACCAACATACTCCTCTATTCCTTAACACAGGCACTGAGGTACTTGTTCACCCGCTTACATACACATTCAGAGAACTGTAGAGGTAATAAAACAGAGAGTCACATACGAGCACATTCACTTAAACATCTCATCGCACAACTATAAGTATACTCCCACGATCTCTCAGATATGAAGCAAGTAATTACACAAGTTAGTCATCAATTCAATAAAATAGTCCTTTTAACATGATTCAGGCCTATTAGTGTAGACTGTGTCTGTGCATTCTCACTGGAAGCTTGACTAGGCATCTTAGAGAGATTCACCAAGTCTTAAACCCACGTTTTAGGACAAATAACTCACCTCAGAGATATTCTGTGGGGATGCCATCAATTATCCAACAGTATAAAAAGATAGCTACAGGCACACCTACATACCCCTCCATTCCTTAACACTGTGTCTGAAATATTTGTTCAGGCACTTACATAGACATTTAGAGAGACACAGAGGTACTAAAACAGACATTCACATACTGGCACAATTACTTAAACATGGCATAGGACTACTACAGTAGACTCCTATACTCACTCAGAGATGTGGGCAAGTAGTGACACAAACTGGCCATCTATTCACTTGTATAGCCCTTTAAACATGGCTCAGGCCTACCATAAAGAAACACACATACATATTTCCAAATCATGAAGCCTATTTACCACCCCCTCACAGACTGACAAAGGGACTTATACATTCACTCACATACACAGAAACTACTGATGTATGCAGCTGTATCAAAAGCAGTTGCAAACACACTTACATACCCCTTTAGTTCCTAACTCAGACCCGAAGATATTACTTCATTCAGTTTCATAGACATTTAGGGGGTCATTACAACCCTGGCGGACGGTGTTAAAGCGGCGGTAAGACCGCAAACAGGCCGGCGGAAAAAAAAGAGAATTATGACTGTGGCGGAAACTGCCAACATAGACAGCCACTTTAACACTCCGACCGCCACGGCGGTACAGACAAGCAGCGAGGCGGTCAACGCCAACAGACAGGGGGAAGACAAAGTACCGCCCACAGTATTACAACAGGCCAATCCGCCACCTTTTCCGGGGCGGATTCAACGTGGACAAAAACACGGCGGAAACAGCCATTTCAAAGGGAAAACGTTCACCTGAACAAACTCCACGAGGAAGGAGGGCACCATGGAGCCGGAACTCCAAATACTCCCTGCGCTTGTCTTCCTGCTCCTCTACGAACATCAGCAACGGCGGCGCCGAAGACAGCGGTGAGTACTGCACCTACGACATAGGGGAAGGGGGAGGCAAAAGTCACGGACACACACATGCAACACCCCCACCCCCAACCTGACCATCACCCACTACAACACACACACCAATGCATTTCCAAACATTACAGTAACAACCCCCAACCCCCCCTGGAAGAATGCTAAGACAAAAGGAAATGAGTGCAACCATTGTAATGTATCAAAATACAGTAAGCTCATATATACATCAATATATACACATTCCAAATATATACATCACGATTAGTAGTACAGGTATGCACATTTCAATGTCCGTGGACCACTGGGCCCAAAATGCATGGGCGAGGCCCACACACGATACCTGTCCTGGAACGGAGAGAAAACTGCAGTGGCATCAGATAGAAATACAACAGGCACCTCAGGGGGAAGGGAAGGGGGGGCACCTCAGCCGGATGACTGCACCATGCCAGATCCACGACGGGGCTCCATGCCAATTGATGTATCCTGGGGAGTGCAAAGCCACAGTCTCTCAAGTCCCTACAGTGGGTGGTTTGCCCACTGTTCAATCCTGGGGAGTGCAAAGCCACAGTCTCTCAAGTCTCTTCAGTGGGTGGTTTGCCCACTGTTCAATCCTGGGGAGTGCAAAGCCACAGTCTCTCAAGTCTCTACAGTGGGTGGTTTGCCCACTGTTCAATCCTGGGGAGTGCAAAGCCACAGTCACTCAAGTCTCTACAGTGGGTGGTTTGCCCACTGTACCATCCTGGGGAATGCAAAGCCACAGTCTCTCAAGTCTCTACAGTGGGTGGTTTGCCCACTGTTCAATCCTGGGGAGTGCAAAGTCACAGTCTCTCAAGTCTCTACAGTGGGTGGTTTGCCCACTGTTCAGTCCTGGGGAGTGCACAGCCACAGTCTCTCAAGTCTCTACAGTGGGTGGTTTGCCCACTGTTCAATCGTGGGGAGTGCAAAGCCACAGTCTCTCAAGTGGATAACAGTCTCCACTGGTTCTCGATGGGGACTGGTGCCCAGAGTGCATCATCCTGTGCAGGATAGATGGAGTGGATGCATGTCTCCACTGGTTCTGGAGGGGGACTGGTGCCCAGAGTGCTTCATCCTGTGCAGGATAGATGGAGTGGATGCATGTCTCCACTGGTTCTGGAGGGGGACTGGTGCCCAAAGTGCATCACTCACCCCGTGACAGTCCCTGTTGCGTCACTGCCCCTGCCGCTCATGGGCTAGCGGTGCTTGAGTTGGAGGTGCTTGCCCTATTCAGCGGTGCTTGCCATGGCGGTCTTTGCCCTGTTCAGCGGTGCTTGCCCTGTTCAGCGGTGCTTGCCATGGCAGTCTTTGCCCTGTTCAGCAGTGCTTGTCTTTGCTGTCTCTGACCTGTGCAGTGGTGCTTGCCATGGCGGTCTTTGCCCTGTTCAGCGGTGCTTGCCCTGGTCAGCGGTGCTTGCCATGGCGGTCTGTGCCCTGTTCAGATCAGCGGTGCTTGACTTTGCTGTCTCTGACCTGTGCAGCGGTGCTTACCATGGCGGTCTTTGCCCTGTTCAGCGGTCTTTGCCCTGTTCAGCGGTGCTTGACTTTGCTGTCTCTGACCTGTGCAGCGGTGTGTGCCATGGCGGTCCCTCATTGCCCAGCAGGGCTGTGGCTGCTGGGGCCCTCCTGGGCACTGACTCCGGCAGTGGTCTCCTGACCAGTGACGATAGTGCTGCACTCCTGGGCACTGACTCCGGCGGTGATCTCCTGACCAGTGACGATGGGGCTGGCGGTGGCGTCTTGGGCAGCGGGAAGGAATGCGGTCTTCTCCGCCGTGCTGCTCTTCCCAGACTTTGGAGACTTCTTCTGCCCCTTCACTGCCTTGGGAGGAGTCACAGCTGATTCGACACTCCCTGCGGGACCCTTGTGGGCGGCTTTGCCGGCAAGTGTCTTCCCCCTCTCCCGTCGGGCACTGTCCAACTTCTGGTGCTTCAAAGGGGGTGGACTGGCAGTGCTTTGGCTTCATGTCACACTGGCTGCCCTGGTGCCCTGTGCACTCCACATACCTCGAACAGGCACCACTGGTACCGGAATCTTTTTGGCTGAGGTGCTACTACAGGACCTATGAATTGGAGGGAGGGGTGATGGGACAGAGGTCAAGGTTGCTCTGGAAAAGTTTCTGACCAACACTGGGAGGGGTAGCTGGAGGGGGTCTGGGTGTGGAGGAAGAGGAGGTGGTTGTAGGAGGTGTAACTTTTGGTGATTTGGGTGCAGGTGCATGTTCTGGAGGCTGTCGTGAGGGGGATGGATGTTGGGTGTGTGTGTGCCTGCGTTTGAGTACTTTGGGAGGGGGCGTCACAGACACACTGGGAGAGGACACAGGGGACGTGTAAATGGTAGTGGGGGTGGTTAGTGCAAGTGAGCGGGGTGTGGTGCTGGGTGTTCTGGTGTGAGTCCTAGTGGCTGTTGTGGTAGTGCATGCAGGTGAGAGTGTAGATGACACTGGGAGGGAGGAGGGAGACGAGAAGGAGGGGGGACACAGTGGAGGCAGTGGATGTTGCTGTGTCTTTATGTGGGTGATGCTTGTGTGAGTGCCTGTGGGATGTGTGGGGCCTATGTTTGCCTGAGCCGCCCTTGTGTGTTGAGGTGTGTGCAGGCTGGTCTGATGGTGTGCTTGGGTTAGGTTGAGGCACAGGTGATTGGGTCTGGGAGGAGATAGTTGGAGGGAAGAGGGTAGACACAGGGACAATGGCTGCCATCAGTGCTGAGGCCAGAGATTGCAGGGTTCGATGATGGGCAGCCTGACCAGAATGAATGCCCTCCAGGAATGTATTGGTGTGTTGCAACTCCCTCTCTACACCCCGGATGGCATTCACAATGGTAGACTGCCCAACAGTGAGTGACCTGAGGAGGTCAATGGCCTCCTCACTGAGGACAGCAGGGGTGACAGGGGCAGGGGCTGAGGTGCCTGGTGTGAAGGTGATGCCCACCCTCCTGGATGAGCGGGCACGGGTGAAGACTCAGGGGCTGCTGGGAGGGCTTTGCTGATAGTGGGGGTGGCTGCTGTACCTGTAGAAGTAGGGGGCACAGATGGTGCCACCACCACAAGGGAGCTCCCATCGGAGGACGAGTCTGTGTCGCTGGTTGCTGATCCGCTGACCGCCGTGAAGCTCCCCTTGCCCTCCGTCCCACTGGTGTATTCGGAGTCTGTGGTGTGGCCCTCCATGGCCATGTGGGACGCAGCCCCCTCGTGCTCCGGTGCCCCTGTACCTCCGCCTGATGATGCTGATGCACAAAAGAACAGGGAGAGCACAAAAAGGGGTGGGGAAACAGAAGCAAGACAGGTTGAGTGCACAAAAGAACAGGGAGAGCACAAAAAGGGGTGGGGAAACAGAAGCAAGACAGGTTGAGTGCATAGCTCACCGCTACCGTTGGCGGACAATACAGACACAGCTGCCCGCTGCACTACGCCGTGCTCTTGGCCTCTACAGATGCTGTTCCTGGGATATGGCCTACTTTCCTATGAGTGTCATCTGCCCAAATAGATGACACAGGAGCATGTATACCTGTTTTTGGCACTCTACAGAGGTGGGCTGGAGTGGCACTTTGCCTACATTACAGAGGGGCCTATCCTACGGAACTCGCCCTGACCTAGGGAAACCCACAGCCCTCCTCCCCACCCAGACCCTTCAACTGCACGCAAAGTCATGAGAATGTGAGTGTACTCACCCCCTTGGGTCTGCTGTGATGCCCTCATGCGCCACTCCAACTCAGGGTAGGCCACCGCCAGGATCTGGAACATCAGGGGGGTCGTGGTGCGACGGGCATCCCTCCCATGTTGGGAGGCCATCCCCAGCTGAGCCTCCACCATCTTCTTGCTCCAGTGGCGAATGTCCTCCCATCTTTTACGGCAGTGGGTGCTCCGTCTCTGGTGGACCCCCAGGTTCCGGACGTCCTTGGCGATGGCACGCCAAATATCCTTCTTCTGGTGGGCGCTGAACTTCATGAAATGTACAGGGGAAGAAGAGAAGTCATTACCAACTGCACCATCAAAGTGAGTGGCCCCCATCCCTACCCTTGCCATGTGTCACATGCATTCACAGTCCTTCATGCTCACATAACTCTGCCCCCTTCCTACTTACATCCAGCCCTCTCCACCCAGGCATAGCCCATACAACTTGCATCCTATGTACTCACCTGTTGGTCTGGAGGACCGTAGAGTAGCGTGTACTGGGGGAGGACCCTGTCCACGAGCTTCTCCAACTCCTGTGCAGTGAAGGCAGGGGCCCTTTCCCAAACGCATGTGCCATTGTCTCTTCCAGACCGAGGTCACAGCAGCACTTGCAGTGTAGGTCGTCCCTGTCGAAGATCAGGTATTGAGTGATTGAACAAATAGAAAATGGCAGTCACGTCTTCGACCGCCTACCGCGACGGTGTACAACGCCAGCGCAGTTACCTCACATCCCATTGTCTCACTTTAGAGGTGAGGCAGCTGCCATTTCAGGGGCCCACATGGCTTCATTTACAACTGAGTCACACATACCTAGGCCTGGACTCAACACACATACAGGAAGATTTTTGTATTTTGTGTCATGTTCTGTGTAGCTGTGGGTACATACCTCAGAATTGGTTGAATCTGTGGTCGCTGTTGTCCTTCCTAGGCACCGTCAGCTGGGACATGTGAGGAGATGGCGGAATCCTCCGGTGTATCGACCGCTGGTGGACCTGTTGACAATGGAGGAGCGACATTTAATCATCACCTACAGGTTTGACCATGCCACAATCCAGGAACTGTGTACACAGTTGGAGCCAGATCTGATGTCACCAATCCGCCATCCCACAGGTATCCCCCCCTCAAGTGCAGGTGCTGTCAGTACTCCATTTCCTAGCAAGTGGGTCATTTCAGACGACAGTGGCCATGGCATCAGGGATGTCCCAGCTTATCTTTTCTAACGTATTGTCCAGAGTGTTGTCTACCATGCTGAAACACGTGAGGAGCTACATCGTTTTCCCTCAGGTGGAGGATTTGGCTACAGTGAAAGGTGACTTCTATGCCCTGAGACATATCCCTAACATCATAGGTGCCATTGATGGTACCCATGTGGCTTTGGTCCCCCCCCACAGGAGTGAACAGGTGTACAGGAACCAGAAGAGTTATCATTCGATGAATGTACAGATTGTATGTTTGGCAGACCAGTACATCTCGCAGGTAAATGCTATGTTCCCTGTCTCAGTGCATGACACCTACATCCTGCAGAATAGCAGCATCCCTTATGTGATGGGTCAACTACAGAGGCACCGGGTATGGCTATTAGGGGACTCTGGTTACCCCAAGCTATCATGGCTATTGACACCAGTGATAAATCCCAGGACCAGGGCAGAGGAACGCTACAATGAGGCCCATAGGCGGACTAGGAGGGTGATCGAACGCACCTTCGGCCTTCTGAAGGCCAGGTTCAGGTGCCTCCATATGACAGGAGGTTCCCTATTCTACTCACCATTGAAGGTGTGCCAGATCATCATCTCCTGCTGTATGCTGCACAATCTTGCTTTGCGACGGCAGGTGCCTTTTCTGCAGGAGGATGGTCCAGATGACGGTGTTGTGCCAGCTGTGGAGACTGTGGACAGTGATGAGGAGGAAGCAGAGGAAGAAGACATTGATAAGAAGGTACTCGCGCTTTGCATCGCGTTATGCGCCTCTATACTGCGATATTATTTTAAAAGCTACCTTTATAACTATTTGTGTTCTTTTTTAGTTGTTTATTGCCCTGATTTTATAGGACTTATTGTAACCCCCTTACCTGCACTCTAATCGGTTCTCCCACCGCTGTTTGGCGGGTCCGGTCTCTGGGGTTTTGATTTTGGGTGCCATCTTGGAGTGGTGGTCACTTTGGGCGCCATCTTGGAGTGGTGGTCACTTTGGGCGCCATCTTGGAGTGGTGGTCACTTTGGGCGCCATCTTGGAGTGGTGATCACTCTGGGTGGGGTTGCTGACGAGCGGTCTAGCGCTCCGGCTGAGTGGAGGGACGCCTATTTAAGGCGACCTGCCCTGGGGGCTGCCCTGAGAAGGTACTCGCGCTTTGCATCGCGTTATGCACCTCTATACTGCGATATTATTTTAAAAGCTACCTTTATAACTATTTGTGTTCTTTTTTAGTTGTTTATTGCCCTGATTTTATAGGACTTATTGTAACCCCCTTACCTGCACTCTAATCGGTTCTCCCACCGCTGTTTGGCGGGTCCGGTCTCTGGGGTATTGATTTTGGGCGCCATCTTGGAGTGGTGGTCACTTTGGGCGCCATCTTGGAGTGGTGGTCACTTTGGGCGCCATCTTGGAGTGGTGGTCACTTTGGGCGCCATCTTGGAGTGGTGATCACTCTGGGTGGGGTTGCTGACGAGCGGTCTAGCGCTCCGGCTGAGTGGAGGGACGCCTATTTAAAGCTCCCCCCAACGCGCAGCGGATACGCGCAGCGGGCGTGCCTTCGCTGTGCCAGAGTCGTGCCAGAGTCGTGCCAGAGTCGTGCCAGAGTCGTGCCCGTCTGCGCCCGTCCACGCTAAGGAAGCGCGGCTCGTGGCAGAACTCTGGACCTGGTAATCATGACTGTTCGTTTGAGAACCTATAGTAGGTCCGATTTACTGGCCCTTCGGGGTCAATGTACACGTTGCGAGTGTTCGCCTGTAGGCCCGTTGTGTGGCCCATATCACTGTAGGTGCGGTGTATGGTCATTGGAACCCCCCTCCCTTATACGCTCCTTAGGGCCTGCTGTAAAGAGGATAGGACAACGGGACTTGAGTATCTGGAGCTTAAACGTCAGATCTGTGGTAAAGCACTATCAGGAGATTTACGACCTTCTTGCTGATGGTTCGCCGGATGTGCTTTTTGTGACGGAAACGTGGCTCCAGGACTCTGACTTCTCGATAACTAACTTAGCTTTTCCCCCAGAATATGCTATTTTTACTTTAAATCGTACGACTAGAGGTGGAGGTATTGCGATGGTCACCAAACGGTGTTATCCCTGTCAGTGGAAAGCCGCTGAACTTTTGGGGTGTGAGGGTGCCCTATTTAAAATAGCGTTTAGTCATCAGTTTACCTTCTCTGGGTTATTAATTTACCGGCCTCCGGGCTGTGATTCTGTTTTTAGGGCTACTCTTCCTGAGTATATTAGCATAGAGGCACTAGGATGCGCAAATTTTAATGTTGTGGGAGATCTTAATCTCCATTTGGACTGTCCTTCCTTACCTACTATTAGGAGCTTTTTTGCGGATCTTGAGGCTTTACAGCTCTTGCAGATGATTACCTTCCCCACATATAAAGGTGGTCATATTCTTGACCCGTTCTTCACAAATTTAGAAGGTCTCAGAGTTCTTGGTTCCTCTCAGTTGGTCTGGACAGACCACATGCTGGTGAAAATGGCATGCTCTCTGTCTGACTCTCCTTTTGTATCTCAGGATAGATTTGTTCTTAAACGACACTGGAACAAATTAAGTCTGGAGGATTTTTATCATCAGCTCGAGAAGGCTCCTTTAGGTCCGCTCACTGAGGTCGATTGTGGATACGACTCCTTCTGTGAGTGGATTTCTGGTGCCCTCGATTCTCTGATTCCTATGTGTTGGTCTAAGTGTCACCGGAAGGAGCCGAGCCCTTGGTATGACACTTCCTTGGCATCTCTTAAGAGGGTCTGTAGACAGGCCGAAAGATTATGGAGGAAGTCATATGACTCTGATCTGAAAATATGTTATCTTGCTAAAATCAAGATTTATCACAGGGCAGTGTGTCAAACTCGTGCCTCCTTTTATGCTCAACAGTTTCAGAATTCTACCAATCCATCTAAACTTATTTTTAAAGTATTAAAGGACCTGATGGCGAAGAGAGTAATTGCAGGGGAAATATGCTGGGATTCACATTGTGAGTGTTTGGCCTCTTTCTTTCATGAAAAAGTGCAAGCCATCTATCGCACTTTCCCAACGGGTTCCCTGATGCTAGAGCAGGTTGGTCGCACCTTAGGTGAGGGGGAATGTCTTTCCATCTTACCCCCCTTATCTCTGGAGATGTTTGACTATCTCAGCGCCGAAATTAAGTCTGGCTCTCCGGCTGACCCGTTGAAACCCACCCAACTTAAGACTCTGGCACCGGTTTGCCGCTCCCCGGTACTGTCCTTGATCAACCTGTCTCTTTCTTCTGGAGTGGTTCCCGTTAGATGGAAGCAGGCAGTAGTTACGCCAATTCTGAAGAAGGCGACCCTTGACCCCCTTAAACCTGAAAGCTACCGCCCTATCTCCCTTCTTCCTTGGGCCACGAAAATAGCAGAGGCCCATGTGAATGCCACTCTTACAGACCACCTTGGTAGGTTTAACATTCTTGATCCTACCCAGAACGGGTTCCGCGTGGGTCATAGTACGGAGACGGCCCTCCTCTCGATGGTCGAGCATCTGCGCTCCGTGATGGATTCCGGTCGGACGGCGGCACTGTTGTTATTAGATCTTAGTGCCGCCTTCGACACGGTCTCGCACGGAATTCTGATTCGGCGTCTTGAGGAGGTGGGCGTTTCTGGCTCCGCCTTGCACTGGTTTCGTTCCTTCCTTATGGATAGGTCATTCCAGGTGGCGATCCCGCCCGGTAAGTCGTCACTCTACCCGTTAGACCAGGGAGTCCCACAGGGGTCTTCACTGAGTCCCACCCTTTTCAATCTGTATGTGAGACCGTTGGCTGCGGTCGTCAAGCGGTGGGGCCTAACCATGGTATCCTACGCAGATGATACGCAGCTGGCGGTCACACTGAGTGGGGACTCAGACCTGGAGGCTACCAGGTTTTGTGATGGTCTGCGGGAAGTGGCTAACTGGATGAAATCCAACTGTCTCCAGTTAAACACCAAAAAGACGGAGATTATGGTGGTTGGTAAACAGGTGGTTTTGTGGGATGATAAATGGTGGCCTTCGGAGTTGGGTGTGACTCCCCTCCCAGCGGCAGAGATAAAAAACTTGGGGGTATGGTTTGATTCTTCTCTGAGTTTCATCTGTCATACCAAGAAGGTGGCGGCTTCTTGCTATGGCATCATCAGAGGACTTCGACCTATCCTCAAATTCTTTGATGCACCTACAAGACAGCTGGTGGTTCAAGCATCAGTGCTGTCTAGGTTGGACTATGCCAACTCCCTACTGGCGGGGATAAACCAGTCAGAATTTCGGCGGCTCCAGCGGGTTCAAAACGCTGCGGCCCGACTGGTGACTGGTCTCCCCAGGCGATGTTCGGTGTCCAATACTCTTCGCTCTCTCCACTAGCTCCTTGTGCAGCAGAGGATTAGATTTAAGGTTCTCTGTTTTGCATTTAAAATCTTAAAGGGTACTTCCCCGCAAATCATGGAGAAATTGCTGATTCCTTATGTTCCCTCTCGCACTCTTAGATCGTTAGGCCAGAACTTAGCAGTGGTTCCGCGCTTTAAGCTGAGCAGAATTGGGGGCCGCTCTTTTCGAGTCCTGGCAGCGAGTTGGTGGAATTCTCTTCCTCCACAAATCCGGGCCATTGATGAGCTCCTTCAGTTTAGGCGGGCTATTAAGACCTTTTTATTTGTCTAAGCTTATCTGTTGTGTTTTGTCTTCTTTTGCCCGCTTTTAGTGCTGTGTTGTGTTTACCTTCTCAAAGTTCCGGGACGCCCCTTTGCTGGGGCAGCTGTGCGCGGTACAAATAAAAATAACATAACATAACATAACATAACAGGGACTCTGTCATACAGCAACATTTCCATTGACACACAGGTGAGAACAATTCTTTTACTATTATATTTACTTTCACACTTCTACCTCTCTCCTGTCTGTCAATTTGAATTAGTATTTGCTAACTGAGTGGTACATTTCCATTACGGTTTCACGGGTGTGGTTACCAACGTGTGTCATCTTCTTGCATCCTTCATGGGCTTGTGATGTGTTACATAGGTATGTTGACATTACATTTTCGAACGGATTTTGTCATTGTCATAGATAATACACATTTACAAAATCACAGACTGACTCCAGATTGTGTTGTGGTTCAAGGGTGTTTATTGAAGTGCTAATTATTGAAGGGGGTGGCAAAATGGTGATGGTTGATGGTGGAGGAATGTCCATTGCAGAGTTCAGTGTATTAGTCTCACAGGTGCACTGCCCATATGGGCATAGGAAGTGGAGCTGTGGCAGTTCCAATCTGGAAAGGGTAACAAAGTGGGACAATAGGATGACAATATGGGTGGTCTCATTTCCTGGTGGGGGTCTTGCCATCTTGCTCTGTCCTGTTCCTGGATCTCAGGGACTGCTTGCGGGGTGGTTGTCCGTCTGCAGGGGGTGGGGTGCTGTTGTGGTGGTCCTGTGGCGGGGCGTCCTGTCCACTAGCGCCGGCGGAGGTGGTGGGCAGTTCATCGTCCAGGCTAGAATCAGGGGCCCCTTGGAGTGCCACTGTGTCCCTCATGCTCTTCTGTATGTCCTTCTGCACCCCTACGATGGTGCCCAGGGCGGAGCTGATGGTTCTGAGCTTCTCCCTGATCCCCAAATACTGTTCCTCCTGAAGGCTCTGGGTCTCCTGAAACTTGGCCAGGACAGTAGCCATCGTCTCCTGGGAGTAGTGGTAGGCTCCCATGATGGAGGAGAGTGCCTCGTGGAGAGTGGGTTCCCTGGGCCTGTACGCCCCCTGTCGCACAGCAGCCCTCCCAGTTCCCCTGTGTTCCTGTGCCTCCGTCCCCTGGACCGGGTGCCCACTGCCACTGCCCCCAGGTCCCTGTTGTTGTTGGGGTGGTGGGTTATCATGGGTTACCTGTAGTGGTGGACACACAGCTGATTGACGTGTCCTGGGTACGGAGGTATGGGCCCGCTGGGTGGGTGCTGTGCTGGTATTACCAGAGGGTGGAAGGTCAGTGTTGGGCTGTGCCTGTGCGAGGGGAACCGACTGTCCCGAGGCCCACGATGGTCCGGGCTGGTCATCTGGATCCAGTTGGCCAGAGCTGCTGTCATCACTGTGGGCCTCTTCTGTGGGTGGGGTGGAGATGTCTGGACCCTCCTGTCTGGTTACGTTAGGTAGTGGTCCTGCAAAAGCATGATTATTGCATCTGTGTGTGTCATGGTGTGCATTAGGTGGGTGAGCGTGTACCCCAGTGCTAGCATTCCTGTGTGGGGGCTTGTGTGATGATGGTTGGGGGGGTGTTATGGGTATGTGCAGTGGGCATGCTTTAGTGATGGGTGTCCATGCTTTGTTGTGTCATGCAGGGCTTGGTGTTGGGATGAGTGGTTTGTGTTATTAGTACATTAGTAAGGAGTTGGAGTGATAGGGGAGGGGGTGAGGGTGGGGGTGTGTGATAGCATGCAGGTAGGGTGGGGGATATGATAGTTAAGATTAGACTTACCAGTGTCCATTCTTCCACCGACTCCTCCGAGGCCCTCTGGATGCATAATGGTCAAGCCCTGCTCCTCCCATGTTGTTAGTTGTGGGGGAGGAGGTGGGAGTCCGCCGCCAGTCCGCTGAATCGCGATGTTGTGCCTGGAGACCACTGATTGCACCTTCCCCCGTAGGTCGTTCCACCTCTTCCTGATGTCCTCCCGATTTCTTGGGTGCTGTCCCACTGCATTGACCCTCCGCCATAGCTCCATCTTCCTAGCTATAGAGGTGTGCTGCACCTGTGATCCAAATAGCTGTGGCTCTACCCGTGTGATTTCCTCCACCATAACCCTGAGCTCCTCCTCCGAAAACCTGGGGTGTCTTTGGCATGCCATGGGGTGGTGTAGGTGATGTGTGTGGGGTGTATGTGGTGATGAGTGTGGTGATGTGTAGTGGTGTGTGGTATTTTGTGTGTGGATGTTGTGTGGGTGATGGTGTGCCTCTGTGTGGTGGGGTTGCCTATTGCTGTGCTATCTCTCTGTCGCCTTCATCTCAAATTTTTGGTCATAGGGGTTTGTGGGTGATGTGGGTGTGTGTTTTATATTGTGTTTGGTATGTGGGAGTGGTGTTTGTATATGTCTCAGGTGTGTGTATTTTGAATTGTCCAATGTGGCGGTGTTTTGGAGATGTGTGTGTATTTTGAGCACGGCGGGTGTGTACCGCCAATGGAATACCGCGGTTGAAAGACTGCTGCGTGGATTCGTGGGTCGTGATAGCATGGGCGTGTTTCTGTTGGCGTGACGGTGGAGGATTTGTTTTCATCAGTTTAGCATTGACCTTTGGCGTGGCGGACTTGTGTGGGTTTCTGAGTTTCGGCGGATTCCGAGATGTGGGTCATAATAGCTGTGGCGGAATTCCGCGGCGATGTATTGGCAGTCTTCTGCACGGCCGTAAGCGGCTTTTACCGCCAATGTTGTAATGACCCCCTTAGAGACTTATACAGCTAGTAGCATATACTGAAATTCTTCTTTAAACAGCTGCACACCTAGACTTATTCAGATATGGAGGCAAGTTCTGACACACCCTATACACCCATGTAGAGTAGTCATCCTTTAAAAAGGGTGCATACATAGGAATACAGTAATAAATATGGTAGTATACCAATGATAGAGTAATGCATACAGTGACATAGAGAAAGCTACATAAATATAAACTTGAAAATTAATAGAACAATGTTACCGATGAAATAATAAGACAATTATTTACATTGCTAGTTGACTAATTAAATACTTAATGTGAAAGTACATAATTAAAACATGAATCAACTTTTATATTTATTTTCAGACATCAATTTCTAATTAACTACACACACTTGCAATGCTATCAAAATATCAGAGTAGAAAGAAACAGAGACAATAATATTATCTCCTTACAACTGAGTAACAAAAGGGTGAAAAATGCTAAAAATGTAGTGAAAGAGAAAAGAGCTGCTGGTGGGAGAACGAAAACATGTCTTAACCCCTTCGCTGCCAGGCCTTTTCCCCCTCCTGTGCCAGGCCTTTTTTTGGCTATTTGGGGCAGTTTGCGCTTAGGCCCTCATAACTTTTTGTCCACATAAGCTAGCCAAGCCAAATTTGCGTCCTTTTTTTCCAACATCCTAGGGATTCTACAGGTACCCAGACTTTGTGGGTTCCCCTGAAGGAGGCCAAGAAATTAGCCAAAATACAGTGAAAATTTCTTTTTTTCAAAAAAATTTGAAAAAGTGGCTGCAGAAGAAGGCTTGTGTTTTTTCCCCTGAAAATGGCATCAACAAAGGGTTTGCGGTGCTAAAATCACCAGCTTCCCAGCTTTCAGGAACAGGCAGACTTGAATCAGAAAACCCAATTTTTCAACACAAATTTGGCATTTTCCTGGGACATACCCCATTTTTTTAATTTTTTGTGCTTTCAGCCTCCTTCCAGTCAGTGACAGAAATGGGGGCGTGAAACCAATGCTGGATCCCAGAAACCTAAACATTTCTGAAAAGTAGACAAAATTCTGAATTCAGCAAGGGTTCATTTGTGTAGATCCTACAAGGGTTTCCTACAGAAAATAACAACTGAAAAAGAAAAATATTGAAATTGAGGTGAAAAAAAAAGCAATTTTTCTCTACGTTTTACTCTGTACCTCTTTCCTGCAATGTCAGATTTTCAAAAGCAATATAGCGTTACCTCTGCTGGACACCTCTGGTTGCAGGGATATATAGGGCTTGTAGGTTCATCAAGAACCCAAGGTACCCAGAGCCAATAAATGAGCTGCACCCTGCAGTGCGTTTTCATTCTATACTTCAGCAATTCATTTGCTGAAATATAAAGAGTCAAAAATAGCTATCAAGAAAACCTTTGTATTTCCAAAATGGGCACAAGATAAGGTGTTGAGGAGCAGTGATTATTTGCACATCTCTGAATTCCGGGGTGACCATACTAGCATGTGAATTACAGGGCATTTCTCAAATAGATGTCTTTTTTACACACTCTCTTATATTTGGAAGGAAATAATGTAGAGAAAGATAAGAGGCAATAACACTTGTTTTGCTAATCTATGTTCCCCCAAGTTTCCCAATAAAAATGATACCTCACTTGTGTGGGTAGGCCTAGCACCCGCGACAGGAAACGCCTCAAAACGCAATGTGGACACATAATTTTTTTTTAAAGAAAACAGAGGTGTTTTTTGCTAAGGGCCTACCTGTAGATTTTGGCCTCTAGCTCAACCGGCACCTCGGGAAACCTACCAAACCTGTGCATTTTTTAAAACTAGAGAACTAGGGGAATCCAAGATGGGATGACTTGTGGGGCTCTGACCAGGTTCTGTTGCCCAGAATCCTTTGCAAACCTCATAATTTGGCTAAAAAAACAAATTTTCCTCACATTTTGGTGACAGAAAGTTCTGTAATCAGAGAGGAGCCACAAATTTCCTTCCACCCAGCGTTCCCCCAAGTCTCCCGATAAAAATGATACCTCACTTGTGTGGGTAGGCATAGCGCCCGCGTCAGGAAATGCCCCAAAACGCAATGTGCACTCATCAATTTTTTTTTAAAGAAAACAGAGGTGTTTTTTGCTAAGTGCCTACCTGTAGATTTTGGCCTCTAGCTCAGCCGGCACCCAGGAAAACCTACCAAACCTGTGCATTTATGAAAACTAGAGACCTAGGGGAATCCAAGATGGGGTGACTTGTGGGGCTCTGACCAGGTTCTGTTACCTAGAATCCTTTGCAAACCTCAAAATTTGGCTAAAAAAACACATTTTCCTCACATTTTGGTAACAAAAAGTTCTGGAATCAGGGAGGAGCCACAAATTTCCTTCCACCCAGCGTTCCCCCAAGTCTCCCGATAAAAATGATACCTCACTTGTGTGGGTAGGCCTAGCACCCGCGACAGGAAATGCCCCAAAACGCAACGTGGACACATCACATTTTTTTAAAGAAAACAGAGGTGTTTTTTGCAAAGTGCCTACCTGTAGATTTTGGCCTCTAGCTCAGCCGACACCTTGGGAAACCTACCAAACCTGTGCATTTCTGAAAACTACAGACCTAGGGAATCCAAGATGGGGTGACTTGTGGAGCTCTGCCCAGGTTCTGTTACCCAGAATAATTTGCAAACCTCAAAATGTGGCTAAAAAACAAATTTTCCTCACATTTTGGTGACAGATAGTTCTGAAATAAGAGAGGAGCCACAAATTTCCTTCCACCCAGCGTTCCCCCCAGTCTCCCGATAAAAATGATACCTCACTTGTGTGGGTAGGCCTAGCGCCTGTGACAGGAAATGCCCCAAAACGCAACGTGCACACATCACATTTTTTTAAAGAAAACAGGTGTTTTTTGCAAAGTGCCTACCTGTAGATTTTGGCCTCTAGCTCAGCCGGCACCTATGGAAACCTACCAAACCTATGCATTTGTTTAAAACTAGAGACCTAGGGGAATCCAAGATGGGGTGACTTGTGGGGCTCTGACCAGGTTTTGTTACCCAGAATCCATTGTAAACCTCAAAATTTGGCTAAAAAAACACATTTTCCTCACATTTTGGTGACAGAAAGTTCTGGAATCAGAGAGGAGCCACAAATTTCCTTCTAACCAGCGTTCCCCCAAGTCTCCTGATAAAAATGATACCTCACTTGTGTGGGTAGGACTAGCGCCCACGAAAGGAAATGGCCCAAAACACAACGTGGACACATCACATTTTTTCACGGAAAACAGAGGTTTTTTTTTGCAAAGTGCCTACCTGTGGATTTTGGCCTGTAGCTCAGCCGGCACCTGGGGAAACCTAGCAAACCAGCACATTTTTTAAAACTAGAAACCCAGGGGAATCCAGGATAGGGGGACTTGCGGGGCTCTGCCCAGGTTCTGTTACCCAGAATCCTTTGCAAACATCAAAATGTGGCCAAAAAAACACTTTTACCTCTCATTTCGGTGACAGAAAGTTCTGGAATCTGAGAGGAGCCACAAATTTCCTTCCACCCAGCGTTCCCCTACGTCTCTCGATAAAAATGGTACCTCACTTCTGTAGGTAGGCCTAGCGCCCATGAAAGGAAATGGCCCAAAACACAACGTGGACACAACACATTTTTTCACAGAAAACAGAGGTGTTTTTTGCAAAGTGCCTACCTGTGGATTTTGGCCTTTAGCTCAGCTAGCCCCGGGGGAGGGCAGAAATGGCCTAAAATAAATTTGACCCCCCCACCTGGGAGCGACCCTTGCCTACGGGGTGGCTTCCCATGCGTGACATTGACACCAAAAAAAAAATCCCCGGTGCCTAATGGTTTCTGCCCCCTTGGGGACAGATTGACCTAAAATCGGCCAATCTGCCCCCAAGGGGGGCAGAAATGGTCTAAATACAATTTGCCCCCCAGGGGAGCGACCCTTGCCCAATGGGTCGCTCCCCATCTCTAAAAAAACAAACAAAATAAAAAACACCCCCAAAAAATTTGCCCTGGCGCCTAGAGTTTTCTGACCCCCCTGGGGGCAGATCGGCCTAATAATAGGCCGATCTGCCCCAGGCGGGGCAGAAATGGCCTAAAATAAATTTTCCCCCCAACCTCCACCCCCTCCCGGGAGCGACCCTTGCCTACGGGGTCGCTCCCCCTGCGTGACATTGGCGCCAAAAAAAAATCCCCGGTGCCTAGTGGTTTCTGCCCCCTTGGGGCAGATTGACCTAAAATCGGCCAATCTGCCCCCAAGGGGGGCAACAATTTTCTAAATACAATTTGTCCCCCAGGGGAGCGACCCTTGCCTAATGGGTCGCTCCCCATCTCTAAAAAAACAAACAAACAAACAAAAAAAAATAAAAAATTGCCCTGGCGCCTAGAGGTTTCTGACCCCCCTGGGGGCAGATCTGCCTAATAATAGGCCGATCTGCCCCCGGGGGAGGGCAGAAATGGCCTAAAATAAATTTGACCCCCCCACCTGGGAGCGACCCTTGCCTACGGGGTGGCTTCCCATGCGTGACATTGACACCAAAAAAAAAATCCCCGGTGCCTAATGGTTTCTGCCCCCTTGGGGACAGATTGACCTAAAATCGGCCAATCTGCCCCCAAGGGGGGCAGAAATGGTCTAAATACAATTTGCCCCCCAGGGGAGCGACCCTTGCCCAATGGGTCGCTCCCCATCTCTAAAAAAACAAACAAAATAAAAAACACCCCCAAAAAATTTGCCCTGGCGCCTAGAGTTTTCTGACCCCCCTGGGGGCAGATCGGCCTAATAATAGGCCGATCTGCCCCAGGCGGGGCAGAAATGGCCTAAAATAAATTTTCCCCCCAACCTCCACCCCCTCCCGGGAGCGACCCTTGCCTACGGGGTCGCTCCCCCTGCGTGACATTGGCGCCAAAAAAAAATCCCCGGTGCCTAGTGGTTTCTGCCCCCTTGGGGCAGATTGACCTAAAATCGGCCAATCTGCCCCCAAGGGGGGCAACAATTTTCTAAATACAATTTGTCCCCCAGGGGAGCGACCCTTGCCTAATGGGTCGCTCCCCATCTCTAAAAAAACAAACAAACAAACAAACAAAAAATAAAAAATTGCCCTGGCGCCTAGAGGTTTCTGACCCCCCTGGGGGCAGATCTGCCTAATAATAGGCCGATCTGCCCCCGGGGGGGGGGGCATAAATGGCCTAAAATAAATTTGCCACCCCAAACCCCCCACTCCCCCCCGGGACCGACCCTTGCGTGACATTGGCGCAAAAAAATAATCCCCGGTGCCTAGTGGTTTCTGCCCCCTTGGGGCAGATTGACCTAAAATCGGCCAATCTGCCCCCAAGGGGGGCAACAATTTTCTAAATACAATTTGCCCCCCAGGGGAGCGACCCTTGCCTAATGGGTCGCTCCCCATCTCTAAAAAAACAAAACAAAAAAAAAAAAAAAAAAAAAAATTGCCCTGGTGCCTAGAGGTTTCTGACCCCCCTGGGGGCAGATCTGCCTAATAATAGGCCGATCTGCCCCCGGGGGGGGCAGAAATGGCCTAAAATAAATTTGCCACCCCAAACCCCTCACTCCCCCCCGGGACCGACCCTTGCCTACGGGGTCGCTCCCCCTGCGTGACATTGGCGCCAAAAATAAAATCCCCGGTGCCTAGCATAGCATGGCAAAAAACGGCCAATCTGCCCCCAAAGGGGGCAGAAATGGCCTAAATACAATTTTCCCCTCCAGGGGAGCGACCCTTGTCCAAGGGGTCGCTCCCCATCTGTAAAAAAAAAACAACAAAGAATCCCCGGTGCCTAGTGGTTTCTGCCCCCCTTGGGGGCAGAGCGGCCTAATCAAAATAGGGTGATCTACCCCCAGGGGGGCAGAAATGGCCTAAAATAATTCCCCCCCATGGGAGCGACCCTAGCCTAAGAGGTCGCTCCCCTTGCGTGAAATTCACGAAAACAAAAAAAACTCCCTGGTGTCTAGTGGTTTTTGCCCCCAAGGGGGGAAGATTGGCCTCATCAAAATAGGCCAATCTGCCCCCAAGGGGGGCAGAAATGTCCTAAATATAATTTGCCCCCTAGGGGAGCGACCCTTGCCTAAAGGGTCGCTCCCCACCTAAAAATAAAACTAAAAAAAACAAATAGAAAAAAAAAAAAATGATCCCTGGTGCCCTAGAGGTTTCTGCCCTCCCTGGGGGCAGATCGGCCTAATAATAGGCCGATCTGCCCCCGGGGGGGCAGAAAAGGCCTTCCTAAAAAAAATGCCCCCTATTGGGAGCAACCCTTGCTCAAGGGGTCGCTCCTTTATATCTATTTCAATACAAAAAATAAATCCCTGGTGTCTAGTGGGCGTTTCAAAAGCCGGATTGCTAGCAATCCGGCTTTTGAAACGCTTGGAGAGACTTCAAAGGGAAGGAAATACATTTCCTTCCCTTTGAAGTCTCTCCGGGCCTCCCCCATGTGATTGAAAGAGAAATGCTGAGCATTTCTCTTTAAATCGCGCTGGAAGCAGAGTTTCCAGCACGATGGGTTAGACCCTGTGACAAATCAGCTCGTGCTCGCGCGGTGACATCACAGGGGGTGTGTGGGGGTTGGGGTGGAAGGGGAAAGGCTTCCCCTCCATCCCCGCCTGGGGAGGGTGGGTGGGGTGTACAGGCGGGGCGTGCTAGCGCTCCCCCCAGTTCCTGTGCCTTGGACGAGGTGACTTCGTCCAAGGCACACTGGAACTGTAGCCTTGGACGAGGTCACCTCGTCCAAGGCACAGAACCGGTTAAAATAGTATGTGGTAAAAAAAACAAATGTGCATATTTACAAGCCCCTTATGCCTCCTTATGTCACGCCAGCTTCATTTTCTTTCTCACTAAGGAGGGGTAATGGAGGCCCCCATTGTGCGCCATATTTACAAAGTGGTGCAGTACATGCATTGCACCAGTTTGTAACCCCTTACGGCACATTATACCTGCGGAAGGTATACTGTATGCGGGGGGCGTTCCAATGGAGGGGTACCCAGAAAAATGGCACAGTATAAATTAACAAGATTTCACTGCACCATGCTCAGGGCAGGTATTAAAGTGATGCTCCTATATTAACCTATGGTCCTCCCTGTGCTTTGCTGGATTAACAGCATAATTTATTACACTAATCCAGCAAAGCGTCATAATAGTGTCATCAATTATGAAGCTATTATTCTAATGTGCACCATGGTGCACTGTAACGTATATAAGGCACTACCATGGTAATGTTAGGGGGTCGCAGGACAACGCAAGAAAAGTGGTGCATCAAAGCTGATGTACCACTTTCTTATAAATATACCCCAAAGTTTAAGATCAACTAAAAAAGAAGTGATAGTACATGATATGACAAGTAAAAAATCCTACAAGGAAGCACAGAGTTTAACCAGGAGGCAACACCAGTTTAAGGTAATCAGAGTTAGAATGTTCCGTAGCAGAGTAATTCAGAAACCAAGGAGAACTATGAAGAAATGTAAAAAGGGAGGGACTGTCACACAAAAGAAATGTGCTGAGGTTGTAGTTGATAAGTGCTTTGCTCTCCTAAAATAAGCTATTTATTTTGATTCTAAACAGAATAAAAACACTAGATAAAATAGTGTTGAGTATGAGGAGAAAAATCCAAAAGAAAAAACTTGTCAATAGAACTAACTTTTGCAAAGTTTTCAGTTATGACTAAAGACATACTTCTAGTACTGAGCTGTTTTAAATGAAGAAAGCTAATTGCAAGAGAACACTTTAGTGCAGGCAGTTGATGAATATGGACAATGTAATAAGTTGAAAGATGATGTTCCTATCCCAAAAGAGGCAATGGAACTGAAGCAGTATTTGCAGAGATCGGCAGAAATAAATTGATATATTGAGAAATGTCCTATGTATCTTTCCATGAGAAAGTCTTAAAGATAAATTTGTCACTATGCAAGGATGCAAAATAAGTAAATATACAAAGGGACAGGAACATTCACTAGCATGTTTGTCAAAGAAAGTGTGCCAAAGTAACTTTTATCATTTTCGAATGTTAGCTGTACACCGCTCGTAAATGTGAACTTTAGTTAGGAGGCATTATCATGTGAAGACTCCTGCACTATGTTTAGGAGAAATGAATAGTTCTCTTGCATGGTACAGTGGCAGGGGTAGAAAAGGCTTGTGACGATGTGCAGTTTTGTTTCATTGGACCTGAAGAGGAGAGTAGGGGAAATGAACACTTGGTATCTGCAGGTGTAGTGGAACAGGAAACAGGTATTACTGTTGATAACATTCAAGGAGAGATTAGTAAGTTTAACACACTCTTTTCAGAGGAGCCTGTCTGTGTTTATATAGTTTGTTGATGCACTTATTACAAAAGTCAAACTTGTTATGTTAATGTGTCTTCAAAAACTGAAGAAGACAATAGAGAAGTCACAAGAATTAGCAGCTTATTTATTTGTAAATTAATGCTTTTACTGTTTCAGACAACACATTTTATGTAAGTATTATTAAAAAAAGTTAGAGGACAATAACATGCCAGTTAGAGCAGTGCCTAACAAGTTAGACTTAGCTTCAATTCCACAAGAACGACAAGATTTGAATGTTTATGAATCTCTACTTGTAAAATGTATATACCAATTTCAAGCTATATTCTGTATGGAGCCAAAGACAAGAAAGTTACCTCCAACTGAGCTCCAGAAAGGTCTTAAAGGTAGTGTTGTGTACTTGCCATTAGAAACTATAGAATTGCAGAGAGATTTGGAAGTAGGACTTGTGATTCTAGTCAATGGTGTCCCTACCAAGAGCAAAAAGATATGGCAAGAGTTAGAAGATGTTAGTAAAGTGAAAAAAAGTAACATTATATCTGGTACAAAATAACATTTACTATAAAAATGTAAATGTTCTTTAACATATTACACATATGGAGGATGACACATTGCCATCTAGAAGTCAAATTGAAAAGATAGTTTGATCCAGATCAGAAGAAAATTACATGTACTATAGTATTCATCTCTACATTCTAAAGAAATTATTTGAGATGGTATTGATCTCTTTCAAATGAAAGAAGCAAAAGGAGCACCCTTACCTGTGTGGAGAAAAGTTTAGAAGCTCGCTGTTTTCCACATCTGTTTTCTACTGGAGTAGCTGGTAGGTATGGTTACCAGCCTGTACAAATACCATCAGCCGAGTACAGGTCAACTAGACTTTATTTAGAGGACCCTAGATTTAGCCATGGCATTCCCTATATATTTAATCAACTATTTGAGAGTGACTTGTCTGGCTGATTTTATGCAGTAAATCATATTGTCAAAACAGAAGTGAATCGGCAGAATCTGTCAGTAAGGGAATTTGTTGATAAAGTTAATAGAAAAGATACAATTCTGGAATACAACTTGATTAATTTGATAAGGTGGTGCCAAAGACTATTGGTATCATTGTCATGGTGAGATGTAATGCATGTTGAGAACCTAGGAGCACTTACTTGGCTTCTGACACTCAGTTGTGCTGGATATGCTTGTGATGACCTGCTTTAACTTTTACGAGAAGCAAACTCAAACAAAAAGACATCAACCTGAACACACCAGGAAAACTCTGCTTGTTTGATCCTTCAAACGTTTGCAGATATTTAAACCACAGATTTTAAGCAGTTATGGTTTTCATCTGCAACAAACCTAATCCTCTTCTTAGCAAAGTGAGTGATTTCTTTTGGTGCAAAGAGTCCACATATTTATATGCAGGATAGGTAAAAGATGCCACGAAATTTGGAACACACACTGATGAGTCTGTCTTGTATTTCATAGAACAGAATGTGACATGGGCCATCCCAAAAGAAACTGTTGACAAGGAATTGAGACAAGTTCTACAATTTCAAAAGGTGTGGTCAATACTGTAATTGAAAATACAGATCAAATACAAAACTTTACAGAAGATGCCTTTTTGGATTCTTGCAACTTGTGATCTCAATAGGAACAGTGTTTTGTCTGCAGTCAGACACACCCTGACACGGAAATCACCATGAAATACATAAAACCTCAGAAGAACAGAATCTTCAAAATATATAAATGACTACAACCCTGTTAATCTGAATATGTGGAATGCAATATGGATGTACAATTTGTTGCAGCTAACTCTATTGCTTTTGCTCGCTATGTGATGTCTTATATAATAAAGTCAGAAAAGGCAGAGATGAAAGACATGTGGGTGGAGATTTCAGCAGAAAAGAGTCTTACCCAGAAACTGTACAGTTCAGTTTGAAAATGCTTTCCCCCAGGGAAATTGGATCTTATGAATGCAGTTAGGTTGAGCTCAGCAACTTTGTTCCCCAGGTCTAGAGAAATCATGTGGGTAAGCCTAGGCTTTTCAAGCAGGCATAGTAGAGTATTAAAGGATTTCCCAGAAATGCAGTACCTTGCAGAATTTGAGCTTGAGTGTACAGATATTCTAAAGACTAACATGATTGATACATAGTTTCTAAGAAGGAGTTCCCATCTTTAAAAAATGTGTCTCTATAAAGTACTTCAGCACTATATATATACATATATATATATATATACATATATATATATATATATATATATATATATATATATATATATATATATATATATATATATATACATATATTTATAACTAATGTAACTGAAAACATACAAGAAGGAAGATTTGCAGTCGTTGGGTGTGACAGTTGTTTGGTGAGACACAACAAAATAAATCTAACTAACCTGAAAAAGCTTAGTTGCTGAACACAATGAGAAGAGAGTTTTTCTACTTGGCACTAGTATAACTGTTCAAGCCACGGCTTGCTCAATCAGATTTACATGGACTTTTATGAATACTCATTCAACGCTATAAAATACAATATTCAGTGTTCTGTCTTTCCAACATACTTTCAGGTGTTGAAAGATGAGATTGAACAGGGAAAAACCATTGCTGCTGAGTCAGCCAGGGATAGTTTATAAAGCAACCAAAGTTCTGTCCCAGCAAGTCAAGATCGTCTTGGAGAACCAGTAAGGTAAGGTGGAGATTCCAATGTAGCAGGCAAGAGAAGAAATTGTGGATTTTGAACAGTTAGTGGAACAATTGAAGAATGAACAGAGAGAAATTTACAATGAAGTTAAAATTAAAATAGAGCATAGATTTCTCCACGAGAAGAAACAATGTGAATGTTCTTCATATAAAGCAAATTTACTATATATCAGTGGACAAGCTGGCATTGAGAAAAGCTTTCTAATTAGCGGAAGACTACATATTCAAATTTGTCATGTTGTGATAACAGCACCAACAAGATTAGCTGAATATGAATGAAAGGAACTACTCTACATTGACAAATAATGCTTCCAGTTGAACATGACAATAAACCAGAATACCAGAAGTTATGTGGTGATGCTTGCCATGAGGTATCAAGAGCATTGAAAAAATGGAAGATTCTAATCATTGATGAAGTGAGCATGGTATCAAACATAATGCAACAGATTTTAAGAACAAACTATGATATACTCCAACTCCAACTTACCCCTGTAACATGACATCCTGTTTTAAAAAAAACATTTTCATAGTGGAATAATAAATTCTCTGGCAACATGAATACTTCGCTAAACTTTGAATATAATGAATTAGTGAAAAACATGCACCAACTATCTGATATGGAATATGGAGATGTACTGAAAGACATTAGAGTGGGAGCGCTGACAAAACAGGGGAGACATACTGTGGAAAGTTACCTTATCAAGAGTCCATTCCCATCTAATATTACAACAACAGAACTAATGTTTAAGTTCATTAAAGAAAATAAATATATATGTTGCTTCATGACAACACTGCAAGAGTGTTCCAACTTTAATGAAAGCATACTACAACTGGAGAAAGACGATGGGGGTCATTACATTGGTGTTAAAAGCCGCTTACCGCTGTGCAGAAGACCGCCAATACTCTGCAGCAGCCGCGTAATTCCGCCACAGCTATTATGACCCACATCTCGAAATCCGACAAAATCCAGACACCCACACAAGTCCGCCACACCAAAGGTCAGTGATAAACTGGCGAAAACAAAACCTCCACCGCCACGCCAACAGAAACACCCCCATGCTATCATGACCCACGAATCCACACAGCAGTCTTTCAACTGCGGTATTCCATTGGCGGTACACACCGCTGCGCTCAAAATACACACACATCTCCAAAACACCGCCACATTGGACAATTCCAAATACACACACCTGATACACATACACACACCACTCCCACACAATCAATACAATATAAAACACACATTACCCACAAACCCCTACAACAAAATTTTTTGACGAAGTGTGTCTGTGACGCCCCCTCCCAAAGTACACAAACGCAGGCACACACACATCCACCTCACGACAGCCTCCAGCACATGCACCTGCACCCAAAGCCACAATAGTTACACCTCCTACAACCACCTCCTCTTCCTCCACTCCCAGACCCCCTCCAGCCACCCGTCCCAGTGTTCCTAAGAAACTTTTCCTGTCCAAGCTTGACCTCTTTCCCACTCCACCCTCCAATTCATAGGTCCCGTACTAGCACCTCAGCCAAAAAATCTCCGGTACCAGTGGTGACTGTTAGAGGTATGTGGAGTGCACTGGGCACCAGGGCAGCCAGTGTGACACGGAGCCACAGCACAGCCAGTCCCCCCCGTGAAGCACCAGAAGTTGGACAGTGCCCGGCGAGAGTGGGGGAAGACTCCAGACAGAAAAGCCGCTCACAAGGGTCCCGGGGGGAGTGTCCACTCAGCTGTGACTCCTCCCAAGGTGGGGAAGGGGCAGAAGAAATCACCAAAGTCTGGGAAGAGCAGCACGGCGGAGAAGACCGCCATCATCCCCGCTGCCCAGGAGGCCACCGTCAGCCCCATCGTCACTGGCCAGGAGGCCACCACCAGCCCCATTGTCACTGGCCAGGAGTCCACCGCCAGAGTCAGTCCCCTGGAGGGCAGCCCCATTGTCAGTGGCCAGGAGGCCACTGCCAGAGTCAGTGACCGGGAGGGCAGCCCCATCGTCACTGTCCAGGAGGCCCCCGCCAGAGTCAGTGCCCGGGAGGGCAGCCCCATCGTCAGTGGCCGGGAGGCCACCAGAGTCAGTGCCCAGGAGGGCAGCCCCATTGTCACTGGCCAGGAGTCCCCCGCCAGAGTCAGTGCCCAAGAGGGCAGCCCCATCGTCAGTGGCCAGGAGTCCACTGCCAGAGTCAGTGCCCAGGAGGGCAGCCCCATCGTCAGTGGCCAGGAGTCCACGGTCAGTGGCCAGGAGGCCACCGCCAGAGTCAGTGCCCAGGAGGCCACCGCCAGCCACAGCCCAGCTGCCCAGGAGGGCCCCGGCAGCCCCAGCCCAGCTGCCCAATGAAGGACCGCCAGCCCCAGCCCAGCTGGGCAATGAAGGACCGCCATGGCAAGAACCGCTGAACAGGGCAAGCACCGCTGAACAGTGCAAAGACCGCCATGGCAAGCACCGCTGAACAGGGCAAAGACCGCTGAACATGGCAAAGACCGCCATGGCAAGCACCGCTGAACGGGTCAGACACTGCAAATTCAAGCACCGCTGAACAGGGCAAGCACCGCTGAACAGGGCAAAGACCGCCATGGCAAGACAGCCATGGCAAGCACCGCTGAACAGGTCAGACACTGCAAACTCAAACACCGCTGAACAGGGCAAGCACCGCTGAACAGGGCAAAGACCACCATGGCAAGCACCGCTGAACAGGTCAGACACTGCAAGCTCAAGCACTGCTGAACAGGGCAAAGACTGCCATGGCAAGCACCGCTGAACAGGTCAGAAACTGCAAACTCAAGCACCGCTGAACAGGGCAAAGACTGCCATGGCAAGCACCGCTGAACAGGGCAAAGACCGCTGAACAGGGCAAGGACCGCCAACTCAAGCACCGCTAGCCCATGAGCGGCAGGGCCAGTGACGGAACTGGGACCGTCACGGGGAGAGTGATGCACTCTGGGCACCAGTCCCCCTCCAGAACCAGTGGCGACATGCATCCACTCCGTCTGTCCTTCACATGGTGAAGCACTCTGGGCACCAGTCCCCCTCCAGAACCAGTGGAGACATGCATCCACTCCATCTGTCCTTCACAGGATGAAGCACTCTGGGCACCAGTCCCCCTCCAGAACCAATGGAGACATGCATCCACTCCATCTGTCCTTAACAGGATGAAGCACTCTGGGCACCAGTCGCCCCCCAGAACCAGTGGAGATATGAATCCACTTGAGAGACTGTGGCTTTGCACTTCCCAGGATGGTACAGTGGGCAACCCACCCACTGTAGAGACTTGAGAGACTGTGGCTTTGCACTCCCCAGGATGGTACAGTGGGCAACCCACCCACTGTAAAGACTTGATAGACTGTGGCTTTGCACCCCCAAGGATACATCAATGGGCATGGAGCCCGCTCATGGATCTGGCGTGGTGTACTCATCCGGCTGAGGTGCCCCCCTTCCCTTCCCCCTGAGGTGCCTGTTGTATTTCTATCTGATGCCCCGGCAGTGTTCTCTCCATTTTGATCAGGTATCTGACGTGGGCCTCGCCCATGCATTTTGGGCCCAGTGGTCCACGGACAATGAATGGTGCATTACCTGCACTACTAATCGTGATGTATATTTTGTGGAATGTGTATATATATCGGTATATATTTCCTTACTGTATTTTGATATATTACAATGGTTGAACTCATTTCCTTATGTCTTTGCATTCTTCCGGGGGGGTTGTTACTGTAATGTTTGGATATGCATTGGTGTGTGTGTTGTAGTGGGTGAGGGTCGGGGTGGGGGTGTTGCGTGTGTGTGTCCTTGACTTTTGCCTCCCCCTCCCCTATGTCGTAGGTGCACTACTCACCGTTGTCTTCGGCGCCAGCATTGATGATGGTCGTATATGAGCAGGAAGACTATCGCAGGGAGAATTTGGAGTTCCGGTTCCATGGTGTCCTCCTTCCTAGTGGAGTGTGTAGAGGTGAGCGTTTTCCCTTTGAAATGGCTGTTTGCGCCGTGTTTTTATCCACGGTGAATCCGTCCCGGAAAAGGTGGCGGATTGGTAGGTTGTGATACTGTGGGCGGTACATTGTCTCCCGCCTGTCTGTTGGCGGTGACCGCCAAGCTGTTTGTCTGTACCGCTGTGGCGGTCGGAGTGTTAAAGTGGCTGTCTTTGTTGGCGGTTTCTGCCACGGTCATATTTCCCATTTTTTTACCGCCGGGCTGTTTGCGGTCTTACCGCCGCTTTAACACCGTCCGCCAGGGTTGTAATGACCCCCAATATTTTGGAAACTATGGTGGTCATTACAACCCTGGCGGACGGTGTTAAAGCGGCGGTAAGACCCCCAACAGGCCGACGGAAAAAAAAAATTGAATCGCAACCGTGGCGGAAACCTCCAACAAAGACAGCCACTTTAACACTCCAACCGCCAAGGTGGTACAAACAGACAGCGTGGGGGTCACTGCCAACAGACAGGTGGAGGACAATGTACCGCCCACAGTATCACAACCTACCAATCCGCCACCTTTTCCGGGGCGGATTCACCATGAACAAAAACACGGCAGAAACAGGACTTCGGAGGGAAAACGCTCATCTCTACACACCCCACAAGGAACCAGGATGCCATGGAACCAGAGCTTCACATTTTCCCTGCCCTGATCTTCTTGCTCCTCTACCAGGAGCACGAATGCCGGCGACAAAGACCATGGTTAGTACTGCACCTACGACACAGAGGAGGGGGGAGGGAAAAAACGGGGACACACACACGCAACATGCAACACCCTCACCCCCACCCCCACCCTCACCCACCACAACACACACACTAATACAGCATGATACAATACAGTTACACCCCCCAAATCCCCTGGAAGAATGCAAAGACAAAAGGAAATGAGTGTAACCATTTTAATATATTAAAATCCAATACGCAAAAATACACATACACAATAAACAAATATATACACCAAGAATAGTAGTCCAGGTATTGCTCCATTGAAGTCCGTGGAACACTGGGCCCACACTGCATGGGCGAGGCCCACACCATTCCAGAACATGACGAAGAGAACACTGCAGGGACATCAGATAGCAATAAAACAGGCACCTCAGGGGAAGGGAAAGGGGGGGCACCTCAGGCTGTTGAGTGCATGACGCCAAATCCACGAGGGGGCCCCATGCCCACTGTCCAATCCTGGGGAGTGCAAAGCCACAGTCTCTCAAGTCTCTACAGTGGGTGGTTTGCCCAGTGTTCAAGCCTGGGGAGTGCAAAGCCACAGTCTCCCAAATCTCTACAGGGTGTGGTTTGCCCACTGTTCAATCCTGGGGAGTGCAAAGCCACAGTCTCTCAAGTCTCTACAGTGGGTGGTTTGCCCACTGTTCAATCCTGCGGAGTGCAAAGCCACAGTCTCTCAAGTCTCTACAGTGGGTGGTTTGCCCAATGTTCAATCCTTGGGAGTGCAAAGCCACAGTCTCACAAGTGGATAACAGCCTCCACTTGTTCTGGAGGGGGCTTTGTGTCCAGAGTGCTTCATCCTGCCAAGGACTGTGTGAGTGGATGCCTTTCTCCACTGGTTCTGGATCGGGCATTGTGCCCAGAGTGATTCATCCTGCCAAGGACTGTGTGAGTGGATGTATCTCTCCACTGGTTCTGGAGGGGGCTTTGTGCCCAGAGTGTTTCATCTAGCCTAGGACTGAGGTAGTGGATGCCTTTCTCCACTGGTTCTGGAGGGGACTTTGTGCCCAGAGTGCTTCATCCTGCCAACGACAGAGGTAGTGGATGTAAATCTCCACTGGTTTTGGAGGGGGCTTTGTGCCCAGAGTGATTCATCCTGCCAAGGACTGTGTGAGTGGATGTATCTCTCCACTGGTTCTGGAGGGGGCTTTGTGCCCAGAGTGTGTCATCCTGCCAAAGACCAAGATAGTGGATGCCTTTCTCCACTGGTTCTGGAGGGGGCTTTGTGCCCAGAGTGCTTCATCCTGCCAAGGACAGAGGTAGTGTATGTAAATCTCCACTGGTTCTGGAGGGGGCTTTGTGCCCAGAATGCTTCATCCTGCCAAGGACTGAGGTAGTGGATGTGATACTCCACTGGTTCTGGAGGGGGCTTTGTGCCCAGAGTGCTTCATCCTGCTGGTGGCGGACTCAGTAGCATCAGTGCCCTTGGCGCTCATGGGCCAGCGGTTCTTTTGGTGGTGGTGTCCTGTTCAGTGGTGCTTGTGGCAGAGGTGTCCTGTTCAGCGGTGCCTGTGGCGGCGGTGTCCTTGGCAGCGGTGCCTGGGGCGGATGTGTCCTGTTCAGCGGTGCTTGTGGTGGTGGTGTCCTGTTCAGTGGTGCTTGTTGCGGCGGGGTCCTTGGCAGCGACTCACCTGCTTGCGGTCCTGTCTGGACCAGCGGGGCTGGTGCTGGTGGTCCTGTCTGGCCCAGCGGGGCTGGTGCTGGCGGTCCTGTCTGGCCCAGAAGGGCTGGTGCTAGCGGTCCTGTCTGGCCCAGAGGGGCTGGTGCTAGCGGTCCTGTCTGGCCCAGTGGGGCTGATGGCGGTGGCCTCCTGGCCAGCGGGGATGATGGTGGTCGCCTCCTGGGTAGTGGGGGTGATGGTGGTCTTCTCCGCTGTGCTGCTCTTCACAGACTTGCCAGGTTTCTTGTGCCCCTTCCCCACCTTGGAAAGTGTTGCAGCTGACTCCACACTCCCACCTGTACCCCTGAGAGCGGTGTCTGGAGTCTTCCCCCTCTCCCACCGGGGGCTGGCCAACTTTTGATGCTTGACAGGTGGGGGACTGTCCGTGCTGTGGCTCCTTGCCACACTGGCTGCCCTGCTGCCTGGTGCACTCCAGAATCCGGTGACTACTGGCATCACTGGTCCCGGAGATGTTGTGGCTGAGGTGCTAGGTTGGGACCTGGAGAGTTGGGCCCTAGGAGACTGAAATGGTGGGGGAGGTGAGGGAAAGTGGTCAAGGGTGGACAGGAAAAGTATCTTGGGAACACTGGGACGGGTAGATGGAGGGGGTTTTGGAGTGGAGGAAGAGGTTGTGGTTGTAGGAGGTGTACGTTTGGTGACTTTGGGTGAAGGTGCATGCGCTGGAGGCAGTCGTGAGGTGGATGGCTGTTGGGTGGGTGTGTGCCTGCATTTGTGTATCTTGGGAGGGGGCATCACAGACACACTGGGAGAGGACACAGGGGACATGTGAATGGTAGTAGGGGTGGTGACTGCACGTGAGAGGGGTATGGTGGTGTGGGTGCTGGTGATGGAAGTAATGGCTGTGGATGTAGTGCATGCAGGTGTGAGTGGAGACGAGACTGGGGGGAGGAGGGAGATGAGGAGGAGGAGGAGGACACAGTGGAGGCAGTGGATGTTGGTGTGTCTGCATGTGTGTGATGCTTGCGTGAGTGCCTGTGGGATGTGTGGTACTTATGTTTGCCTGAGCTTCCTTTGTGTGTTGAGGTGTGTGCATGCTGGTCTGATGATGTGCTTGGGGTAGACTGAGGTACAGGGGTGTGGGTCTGGGTGGAGAAAGTTGGAGGGGGGAGGCTAGAGACAGGGACAATAGCTGCCATCAGTGCTGAGGCCAGAGTCTGAAAAGCTCGCTGAAGGGCCGCCTGACCAGAATGAATGCCCTCCAGGAATGCATTTGTTTGTTGCAACTGCCTTTCTACACCCTGGATGGCATTCAAAATGGCCTCCTCACTGAGGGCAGCAGGGGTGACTGGGGCAGGGCCTGAGGTGCCTGGGGCGAAGGTGATGCCCACCCTCCTGGGTGAGCACGTACGGGGCAAAGGCTGAGGGGCTGCTGGGAGGGCGGTGCTGGTAGGGGGTGTGGCGGCTGTTCCTGTAGATGCGGGGGACACAGATGTGGCCGCAACCACAAGGGAGGTCCCTTCAGAGGACGAGTCTGTATCACTGGTGTCAGCTCCTGTCCCCGCCGTGGAGCTCCCCTCACCCTCCGTCCCACTGGTGAATTCCGAGTCCATAGTCTCGCCCTCCTGGGCCATGTGGGATGCAGCTCCCTCCTGCTCCGGTGCCACTGCTCCTCCGCCTGATGATGCTAATGCACACAAGAACAGGGAGACCACAAAAAGGGGGGGACGACAGAAGAAAGACATGTTGACTGCATGCATTACCGCTGCCGTTGGCAGACACAACAGACACAGAAGCCCCCTGCACTACGCTGCGCACTTGGGGTCCACTGTTCAATCCCTGGGACATGGCCTACAAGGCTATGGCCGACATCTGCACACATGGATGTCACAGGAGCCTGACTATGTGTAGTTGGCACTGTACATAGGAAGGGTGGGGTGCCACAGGGTCTGCCAGAAGAAGGGGACCTAACTAGCACACTCGCCCTGGCCTAGGGAAACCCACAGCCCACCTCCCCCACCCAGACACCTCCACTGCGCGCTGAATCAGCTGAATGAGAGTGTACTCACCCCCTTGTGGCTGCTGTGATGCCCTCAAGCTCCCATCCAACTCCGGGTACGCCACCACCAGGATCCTGAACATCAGGGGGGTCATGGTGCAACGGGCACCACTCCCACGTCGGGAGGCCACTCCCAGCTGGGCGTCCGCCATCTTCTTGCTCCAGGGGCGAATGTCCTCCCATCTCTTACGGCAGTGGGTGCTCCGTCTGTGATAGACCCCCAGGGTCCGGACGTCCTTGGCGATGGCACACCGGATGTCCTTCTTCTGGTGGGCACTGACCTACATGAATTGTACAGGGAAAAAAGAGAAGTTATTACCAACTACACCGTCACAGTCATTGGCCCACATCCCTACCCTTGCCATGTGGCACATGCAGTCACCATCGTTTCATGCACGCCTCAATCTCTCCCCCCCATCTTTCATCCACCCCACTCCACACAGGCATAGCCCATACAGCATGCTCCCAGTGTACTTACCTTTTTTTTCTGGAGGACCGTAGAGTAGCATGTTTTCCCAGACACACGAGCCATTCTCTTCCGGACTGAGGTCACAGCAGCACTTGCAGTGTAGGTCCTCTCCTGTCGAAGATCAGGTATCGAGTGATTGAACATATAGAAAATGGCGGTCACGTCCACGGCGGTGCGTACCGTCACCGTCGGCGTACATTGTCATTGGCTCCTGGAACCCATAGGGTCCAATGTTAACCAATGAAGAATTGCGCTGCGGTCTTCGACCGCCTACCGCGACGGTGTACAACGCCAGCGCAGTTACCTCACATCCCATTGTCCCACTTTACAGGTCAGGCAGCCGCCATTTCAGGGGCCCACATGGCTTAATTTTTAACTGCGTCACACATACCTAGGCCTTGCCTCCACACTCATACAGGCAAATTTCAGATTATGAATCGTGTTCTATGTAAGCTGTGGGTACGTACCTCTGAGTTGGTTGACTTTGTGCTCTCTGTTGTCCTTCATAGCACCGTCCGCTGGGACATGTGAGGAGATGGCGGCATCCTCTGGTGTACAGACCGCTGGTGGACCTGTCGACAATGGAGGAAAGACTTGTAATCATCACCTACAGGCTTGATCGTGCCACAATCCAGGAACTGTGTGCCCAGTTGGAGCCAGACCTGATGTGAGCTATCCGCCATCCCACAGGAATCCCCCATCTAGTGCAGGTGCTGTCAGTACTCCATTTCCTTGCAAGTGGGTCATTTCAAACAACAGTGGCCATAGCATCAGGGATGTCCCAGCCTATGTTTTCCAACGTGTTGTCCAGAGTGTTGTCTGCCCTGCTGAAACACATGCGGAGCTACATCGTTTTCCCTCAGGTGGAGGATTTGCCTACAGTGAAAGTTGATTTCTATGGCCTGGGACATATCCCCAACATCATAGGTGCCATTGATGGACACATGTGGCTTTGGTACCCCCCCGCAGGAGTGTACAGGTGTACAGAAACCAGAAGAGTTATCATTTGATGAATGTGCAGATGGTGTGTTTGGCAGACCAGTACATCTCCTATGTGAATGAGAAATTCCTTGGCTCAGTGCATGACGCTAACATCCTGCAGATTAGCAGCATCCCTTATGCGATTGGGCAACTCCAGAGGCACCGGGTGTGGCTATTAGGTGAGCACATTGACCCAATACAGTGGGAACAGTTGTCTGGGTCTGTGGATGTCCCTATGAGTTCACATGTGCCTAACAGTTGTCCCTCGCCAATTGCAGGTGACTCTGGTTACCCCAACCTGTCATGGCTACTGACCCCAGTGAGGAATCCAAGGACAAGGGCAGAGGAATGCTACAATGAGGCCCATGGGCGGACTAGGAGGATTATAGAGCGGACCTTCGGCCTCCTGAAGGCCAGGTTCCGGTGCCTCCCTATGACAGGTGGTTCCCTATTCTACTCACCAAAAAAGGTATGCCAGATCATCGTGGCCTACTGTATTCTTCACAACTTGGCTGTGTGACGACAGGTGCCTTTTCTGCAGGAGGATGGTCCAGATGGAGGTCTTGTGGCAGCTGTGGAGCCTGTTGACAGTAAAGACGAGGAAGCAGAAGAAGAGGACATCGACAACAGGAACACGGTGATCCTGCAATACTTCCATTGAGACACAGGAAAGAAGACAACACTGCCTGCTACATCTGATTTAAATGTACTACCTCTCTACTGTCATTTTCACCCAGTGTATGGTCACTGAGTTTCCACTTTCCATTACGATTTCACAGATGTGGGTCCCACTGTGTGACATCTGCTTTTTTTCCTCATGGACTATAGCTGTGTGACATAGGTATGTTCACACTACATTTTAATGAGCATTTTGCCACTGTAATTGCTAATACACAATTTCAAAATCACATACAGACTCCTGATTGTTTTGTGCTTTAAGGGTGTTTATTTAAGTGCTCAATATTGGAGGGGGTTGTAAAATGGTGAGGGGTGATGGTGGAGGAATGTCCATGGCAGAGTCCAGTCCATTAGTCTCACAGGTGCATTGTCCGAAGGGGCATAGGAAGTGGAGCTGGGTCAGTTTAAGAATGAACAGGGTGACAAGGTGGGACAAAAGGATGACAATCAGGGTGGTCTCATTTCTTGGCGGGGGTCTTGGCATCATTCTCTGTCTTTGTCCTGGATCTCAGGGACCGTTTGCAGGGTGGTTCTCCCTCTGCAGGGGGTGGGGTGCTGATCTGGTGGTCCTGTGGCAGTGCCTCCTGTCCACTAACGTAGGCGGAGGTGGTAGGCAGTTCATTGTCCAGGCTAGTGTCAGGGGCCCCTTGTTGTGCCACAGTGTCCCTCCTGGTGTTGACGAGTTCCTTCAGCACCCCTACAATGGTGCCCAGGGTGGAATCGATGGATTTGAGTTCCTCCCTGAAGCCCAAATACTGGGCCTGTCCTCCCCCTGTTGCACAGCAGCCCTCCCAGTTCCCCTGTGTTCCTGTGCCTCTGTCCCCTGAACCGTGTGCCCACTGCCACTGCTCCCAGGTCCCTGTTGTTGTTGGGGTGGTGGGTTAGCCTGGGTTCCCTGCAGTGGAGCTTTTTTTCAAACTTCTGAATCTTCTCCCAGATGTTCCCTTAAGGTTCTTTTGGGGTCCACAGCTCACCGGTTACCTTCAGGTTACAGAAGCTCTGAGAAGATCCTTGGGGGCGTGGACTACAACTCCCAGAATGCACCTTGCACAAACTCCTTTTTGGCCACTTGACAGTGGTCAGCTGGTTGATTTCTTCAGGAGTTGGTGCAGAGGACTCTGGTTAGCAATTTTTTACCTGTAGCAAACAGGGATTCCCTCCTTGAACCAGTTGAAGCCAGGCAAAGTCCTTCTTGTGGTGAAGCCCAATTGTGCAGCTGGTGCAGCGCTTCAGAGTGCAGGTTCCAGGTGCAGGCCAGGGATCCAGCAGGGCAGTCCCTCTTCTTCTGTAGTTTTTCCAGGTAGGGATCTGGTAGGGAACTGAGATGTGGGTGCAGGTCTGCCAATTTTATCCCTGCTCCTGCGTGAAAAACAGGTGGGTCCTGGTTCTCGAATCAGGGGCAGGGTCCTTCCCTCTGTGATGACCACTTCCTGGGAAGTGTGGCAAAAATCAATCCCAGGGAGCACCATTCTTCAAAAATCCATCATGGCCGAAAGTGATTTTTGGAGGTTACATCTGGCTGAGCCCACCCACTGGTGTGGCTAAAAATCCTAAACACACCCCTCTCCTGCCCTCTCCTAATCTAATCAAGGGGGCACCTAATTGTCTGGGTTTGCAGGATGTGGGGGTGTTGCTGGGTTGCTCTAAATGTCCTTCTCTGCCTTTGAAGACCAGTTTGGCAGCCCTCACCCTTCCTGCCTCACCATCTGCTGAGGGGAGATCTCCTCCCCAGGCACATCTCTTTTTGTGAAGCCAGGCCACTTCCCACCTCATCAAGGCAGCCTGGACAGGCTGCCAGGGGCTGGCCAATCAGAGCACAGCAGCAAACACACTGCAGGGCTGAAATTGGCAACTTTTCAGGTCAAGTTTAAAACTCTTTTGCTGAAAAAGTGATATTAAATCCAACAACTGGAAGTTGTGGAATTTATTATAACAATTAATTTGATACCAAACTCTTGGTGTGTGTTACTTAAGGGGACTTTTAAAATTAAAATAAAGTCTCCCCATTCTAACCTATGGAGGCCATTCACTACAATGAGGGAAAAATGAATTTGGCTGTTTTACCTCACCAGGGCTTATAAAACTATTTTATAAGGTCCCTGCTTATAGTTACATGGCACCCAGCCCTAGGGGCACATAGGGCACACATTAGGGGTGACTTATATGTATAAATAAGGTAGTTTAAGACTTTGGAACTACTTTTCATTCCAAAGACAAATTTACATATAACCTTAATTTAAAAGCAGCCAGCAAGGCGGGCCTGCCTTTAAAATGACAATGGGCACCTCAGCAGTGCACCTATGGGTGCACTACCTATGCTGGGGTCCCTAAGCCTCCAAGCCCTACCATATACTAGGGACTTATAGGTAGGTTGACTTAGCCAATTATAATTAGCCTAATTTTCATACTGATTTTACACAGAGCACAGGCCCTGGGACTGGCTAGCAGTACCCAGGGCACCATCAGAGTCAGGAAAACACCAGCAAAAAGTGGAAAATAGGGGCAAAAAGTTAGAGGGCCTCTGCAATAAGCCCTGTTCTCTCAAACCTATGATGCATAATTACATACAAAAACTAAACATTTCCTATGAAAAGAAGTACTTTCTGTGTATTTGTGATATTTGTCTTCAAACAAAAATAAAAATCTGAAATGTTTTTGTAACTTGGTTATTCTTCCAAGTGAGTGTCCACATTTATTGATACATTTGAACAACAAAGGTTTAGCACACCTCCTGGAATTAGCCTAACTGCCGGCCCACTCTACAACTAACAAAATAGCACTAGGTGGTCTATTTGTACCTCTGGATCCCAACGTGGGCTTGCTCAGACTCACTTCACAGTGCACATGATTTTCGTACACTATATAGAGAGCCAATTTCCTACCTTTGGTGAATAAGTGGTGGGATACAAGACTTTGCATTTGTTGATACCACGTTGCCAATAAATGTTCACACAAATAACTCAAAAAATTGTCTTTAGCCTAATTGCATTTTTTTTTTCAATTAGACTATTTTCCAAAATGTTTACATTAATTGCTAGGGCTCTGCTTAGGTCCCTGAAGCAGTAATTTGCAATTTGAAATACTTTACTGTAGCTAGGACAGAATATGAGACTGCAAATCCAGTGGAAAGAGGAGAATCCTTCGAAAAACAAGAAAACGCTAATGATGCTGAGGATGAGTTAGGATCCTTAATCTCAGCAGTAGGAACACCCTCAAAGGAGGATTTGTCTTTAGAAAGGTGGACTAAAAGATAGGTTTTATACGCACAATTTTTGGAGATAAAATTTAAAAAAGAGAGTTGGACCTAGGACCCATCTCTGGTGGCAGCATACAAATAAATAGGGAGAAAGAGCAGTCTTTCAACCTAAAACACACCAAAGCAGTTGTCCCCCTTACCAGGCGGTGACAATATCATAAAATAGTTTTCTGCCTGTTAGAAATGGGGTCTCTGGTTGGCAGTCAGTTTGCAATCTGTCCAAGCAGGGACCCTCATTCTAGTTAGGGCAATAGTGACACACACTTAGATAGCTCCTGCTCACCCCCGTGGTAGTTTGGCACAAGCAGTCAGGCTTATCTCAAAGGAAATGTAGTTGTACCAAAGCACAGAGTAATACAGTGAAAACACTACAAAATGGACACCATACCAGCTTAGAAAAATACCCAATGTTTATCTAAATCCAACAAGACCAAAATAATAAAAATCCAACATACCTAATTAAACTTATGAATTGTCAAAATATTAGAATCTTACTTCATAGAAAACAATGTAACATTGTTGTTCCTCAAAGTACCTGGTTTGCATAAAAAATAAAGCTGCATGGGGGGCATGCATCGGAAAAGTCAGTGATGCTTTGATTCCTTACTCGCAAGCGAGGCCATGCTTCATTTCTTCTCTGGTCGGGTAGGCAATCTGTAATTTTTCTCTCCTGCAAGAGAGCAATGCATCGATTTCTGGATGGGTTGCGTCAGATCCACGCAAGTTCATTTTGATCACTGAAATGCATGTGAAATCCGGCTGCACGGTCATGGAATACCACGCTATGTGGGGTTTATGTCATTTTCAGCAGCTGCAAGCGGGTGTTGTGTAATTTCTACATCCGTGATGCAGGTGATATGTCAATCTCCCAGCTGTGATGCAGGTGGTAACATCTATTTCAGCGGAATGGTGGATGGCACGTCAATTTTACAGCCACATTGCAGGTGGTGCATCCACATTTTCCCTGCACTGCTTCCTATGCATGGATTTCAGTCCTTGTTCTATCACCTTCACCTTTCAAGGGCCTAGGGACTGGATAGGGCACCCATTGGCAGGGTAGGAGTCTCAGCAGAGAGTCGAAGTGCTGGCAGAGGAAGTCTTTGATGGCCCTGAGACTTCAAAACAGGAGGCACGCTCAGTCCAAGCCGTTGGAGAAACTTCACAAGCAGGAATATAACACAAAGTCCAGTCTTTGTCCTCTTTCAGACAGAAGCAGCAGCAGCAGGCCAATCTAGCAAAGCACAGTCACATGCCAAGGGGCAGTACTCCTCCAGTTCTTTAGCTGTTCTACTTGGGAGAGGTTCCTCTTAGTTCCAGAAGTAATCTGAAAATCTGGGATCTTGAATCCACTACTTATACCACTTTCTGCCTATGAAGTAGGAAAGTCTGTGTTGTTCACAAGATCCTGCCTAGCCCAGCCCTGGCCTCAGACACACACCAGGAGGTTGGAGACTGCATTGTGTGTGTGAGGGCAGGTACAGTCCTTTCAGGTGTAATGACCACTCCCCCCTCCACCCATCAGGATATGCAGGCTACACCCCAGCCCCCTTTGAGTCCCGGTCTAGTGGAGATTCACAAACAGCCCAACTGTCAGTCTGACTCAGGTAGGGAATACACAAGTAGGTACACAAGTAGGCAGAGTCACAGAATGGTTTAAGCAAGAAAATGCCCACTTTCTAAAAGTTTTCAGACTGATAATCTAAAAATCAACTTCACCAAAAGATGTATTTTTAAATTCATAAACTCCATATCTCTATCTGCTCCCAGAGGTTAACAGCACATAAAAGATATTTAAAGGCAGCCTCCATGTTAACCTATGAGAGAAATACACCTTGCAACAGTGAAAACTGAATTTGGCAGTATTTCAATGTTGGGGCATGTAAAACGCATCAGTACATATCTCACCTTGAACATGCACTGCACCCTGCCCATGGGGCTACTTAGAGACTACCTCAGGGGTCATTTATGAAAACAAAAAGGGAAGGTTTGGGCCTGACAAGTGGGTACACTTGCCAGGTCGAATTGGCAGGTTAAAATTGCATACCCAATAGTGCAGTGGCAGGTCTGAGCCATGTTTAGAGGGCAACTTTTGGATGGCACAATCAGTGTGCAGGCCGACTAGTAGCATTTGACTTACAGGCCCTGGGTTCCTCTAGTGCACTTTACTAGGGACTTACTAGAAAATCAAATATGTCATTCATGGAAAAGCCAATTACACATACAGTTTATCCAGAGAGACTTGCACTTTAGCTCGGTCAGCAGTGCTAAAGTGCAGACAGTACCAAAACCAGCAAAAACAATGTCCAGCACACAGTCAAAACTTAGGAAGCAGAGACAAAAAAGACAGGGTAGACTAAGCCAAGGATACCAGGTCCAACACTGCCTATGAGAGAGCCTGCATAGCCAGGGAAGTAGATAGGAAACATTGGAGCTCTATATTGTGAGGAACTTTTCTCAGGTAAAAGCAGGGATAGACTCCTGACATTCAGATGATACTAATTACTATTAGCCCATGAAGGCTACCTTGATTGAGGGCTTTGGACTTACCACTGAATGATACAGAATAAAATTAAAACAGGCTTGAAACACCCAGACTCTGTCCTGGGTCGGATTTGTAGATTTTTCAGTAAAAACGATGGGATGATGATTCGAAGGTAACAAGGTATAAGATTAAGATGGGTTTTATAATTTAATTGTGAAAGAGCATATTTTGAGATATTGTTGCAATGAGAAACTACATCAGTACCTCATAGGCCTAGGTCCACTTTCTCCTCTAGAGTTGGGGAAGAAAGCGGACAAGGGTAGCTAAAACTATCACTGGTGGGGGAGACCAAAAGAAAGAGGATGAAAAGCCCCCAAGATAACAATGGGAACCAAAACAAAAACAAAGAGTCTTCATCAGGCAGGCCCCCAAAAACCTGTCCAGGAGGGTGGTCCCAGAGACTTCTCACAGTCTAAGGGTGGGTACAAAGGAACAAACTTTGATTCCAACAAGGCTTGCTGTCATGATTTTAAAACTAAAGGACAACAACCTGGAGACACTAGGTGTAAAAACAAACAGAATGCCTCCAGTCCACCTGCAGTAAATGCAGTTGCTAATCTCCAGAAAGGATCACAGTTGTGGGTTGACCATCTCAGTGTATCCACTGAGGCAACATTAGACACTGAGGGAGGGGACAAAGGTAGAAGCCTTGAGAGACACTGGGGCTAGTGTCACTATGGTGACCAAGCACCTCGTCTACTCAGATTAGTACCTGATAGAGAAAACGTATCCTGTCACCAATGCTAACAATTATACAAAGATCCATCCCATGGCTATAGTATCTTTCGACTGGGAAGGGAGTAGTTGGACAGAAAGAAGTAGCTGTGTCCCCATCCATCCCTGTAGACCGTCTTCTTGGCAGTAACCTGGAGACTTCTCCCTGGACTGAAGTAGAACTGAGGACCCATACTGCCATGGCTGGAATCCCAGAATGGGATTGTGTCAAAACAAGGACACAGAACAAATTCCAGAGTGAACAAGAGATATTGGATCCTGGAAGAATGGACCAACCCTCCAAGTGAAAAGAAGAATGGGGAACCAGCTTCTAAACAGACCACAAGTAAGAACCACTGTTCCCAGGAAGAAGGGTTGTTAACTCTAGTGGGAAATGAGCATACAGAGGTTGGGCCTTACCACCCAGAGCTCTTGGGTCCAGGGGACCCTCTAGGGAGGATCTGTGTCAGCAACAAAAAAAACTGTTCCACACTTGAAAGACTAAGGCAGCAAGCTGCACAAGAAGAACACAGTAATGTCAGTGCTCTCTACATGGATTTGGAGGATGGACACCTAAACACTGAGGCCAAATATCTCTGGCCTGGCGCAACCAAGAAGATGGTAGTGCCCCGACAGTAAAGTAATTGTTTTCTTTTTCAGCCCATATCATTCCCCTGGCTGGGCACCTGGGTCAAAACAAAACCTGTAGTAGGTTTGTAAATCCCTTTTACTGTCCTGGAATGTCCCAAATGGTGAAGAACTTTTGAAAGACTTGTGTCTCCTGCCAAGCCAATGATAAGGCAGGAGACAATCTGAAAGCCTTGATAATCACACTATTTGTGGTTGTGGTGCCCTTCAAAAGGGCAGAGGTTGACATTGTTGGCCGTCTTAACTCTCAAATAGCCTCAGGAAATAGATATATCCTAGTGGTACTGGATCATTGCATCTAGCTATCCTGAGGCCGTTCCTCTTAGGACCATCACTGGCCCTGCATTAGCCAAGGATCTACACAGGCGTTTTTACTGGGGTTGGCTTTCCTAAAGAGGTAGAGTCAGTCAGTGATTTAAACATCATGTCTGCATACGTAAAACACATGTGGAAGGAAATGTGGTGTGACTTACAAGTTCACTACCCCAAACCATCCACAAACCAATGGGCTGGTTGAAAGATTTAACCAGGCATTCAAGGGCATGATTTGAGGACTCCCTGAAAAACTCAGAAGGAGATGGGATGTCTAACTCCAATGTCTGCTTTTTGCCCACAGGAAAGTGCCACAAAATGGAGTAAGATTTTCCCCCTTTGAAGGTTTGTTTGGTCATTTTGTTAGGGGACCATTGAGGCTTGTAAGAAAGGCTGGGAGAGGTCTCTGAAGGAGCCCAAACAGGACATTGTGGATTACATATTTGGCCTTCATTCCAGGATGGCTGAGTATACGGAAAAAAGTTTGGGTGTTGGAGACTGTGGCTCTTATGCTCTCCAAGATAAGTGGTCTAGGCCCTACCAATACTTGAAAGAAAAGGAGAGGTTATCTACTTAGTTGACCTTCATCTTTGCAAGAATCCCAAAAGGATAATTCATGTCACCCACCTGAAGCCCTATTTTTTCAGAACTGGTGTGGCCATGCTCATGGTTACAGATGAGGGGACAGGAAGAAAAGAGTGAACCTCTCCCTTATCTCCTGTCCAGAAACCCAAAAGATGGTTCCATTCGTGGAGTGGTCTTGCAAGACACCCTCCCAGACCAATAACAGACTGATTGCAGACAAGTCCTCAACCAGTATGCTGAGCATGTCTGAGAAACAATTTAGAATGATGAACCCACACTGATGACAATGTTGGAATTATTATAAACTGTACTCAGTGGGCACCCTGGCATTGTTGCTGACTGGTACTAACCAGCCTGCCACCACCAGACATGCTCCTGGACTCCTGTGAGAGCCTTTTGTTCTCAGGAACCATAACAAAAAGCATTTTATCTGGGTAGAGTTGTCACTCCTACTCCCCAAAGCAGGCAACATGCACTACCAGTCAGTTTCAAAGGCTTAACTGCCTTTGAAATCTGACCCCCACCTCTACTGCTAGGAGCTGATGGCCACTCAACAGTTTTACCCCACTTTGGGCAGGAAATCTAGCAGGAAAACTTAACCACAGTAGGAGGAGTGCCGGCCCCTCCGCCTGTACCATCCCTCAAGTATGGCAGGCAAGATGACCACTCCATTTCATTTCCCATCATCTTGGATGGAAAGAAAATAGAAAATCAGAGTTAGGGATGTGACCCCCTTCCCACAGAAACTGGTCACTTAGTGAGTGTAGCCACGCTAAGGTAGGTGGCCCATTGGCCACTACCTTGTACGCCTTCTAACACCCACTAAAGGCAGTATTTATTGGACATCCCTAGGCCAACAGATCAGATTCAACAGACAGAAGAAGACCAGGAATAGGGAAGACTCAAGGCACAAGAATGGAAGTCTTGCTGCATAAAGAAAAAGGCGCCAAGCCCTGCCTGCTTCTCCTAGGACTCAAAAATCACCACTGAGGTGTCAGATGGAAACCTGAAGTACACCACAAAAACCCAGAGCACCTCCAGCCTTTTCTAAAATTCACCAAGAATGCTCCTCAGAGTGATGTTATCACTTCCTGCAACCTACAAGCAATGAACCAGTGAAGTCCAGTTCACTGACCGGCCGCTGACCAATGAACCAGACCAAGCAGCCTGACCAAAGTCCGCATGACAGACCTGAAAGACAAAACCTAGTAGCTTGTTAAGTTTAGTGGCACTGGGGCTTTCATTGCCTGGGGTACTGGACCAGCAACATCAAATAGCCAGAAGCAAAGTTGGCTCTAGACTCTCCACAGCCCAGAAGCAAGCACCAGTCAAGGGACTTCTGGACACCGAAGAACTACCCACCATAGTGGCATTCTTGGTCAGCACCTTACCTTTCAAGTGACCTGCTTCTGGATCCAAGGACTACACGATGCACGATTCCTGGCTGACCTATTTGCACTGCATTCAGCCTACCTGGCCCCTGCATCATCAACTCAACTGTGCTCTAGGAATTCGTAACCCCTTGTGACCTCTACCTTCCATGAGGACTCACCTGGTTTACCTTTAAGTACCACAAACGGATGATGGATGGAGTGCTGAACAATGCAAACACTCACCGCCAGTCACAGATCTGGGTTTAATCCATCGTTCTTTTGCTCATCATGCCATCCCATTTTTGACCCAGCCATATGCAAATCAATATTGACCCTGTTCCTCATGGGAACAGTCCAGCCCGAACTGCCAAGTCAGGTCATTCCTGGACCAGAAACAAGCATCCTGGGACTGGTTTCAGAGTATCACCCTTCATCAGCCAGGCTAGCTTGAATCCAGTGGCACAGTGAGCACGGGACCCACGTCTAAGCATATCCTTCCCACTTAGGGCAACTTTTGCAACACAAAAGGATGATGGTCGGAGTGCTGAACAATGCAAACACTCACTCCCAGTCACAGATCTGGGTTTAATCCATCGTTCTTTTGCTCACCATGCCACCCCAGTTTGGACCCAGCCATATGCAAATCAGCCTTGACCCTGGTCCTCATGGGAACAGTCCAGCCCAAACTGCCAAGCCAGATCATTCCTGGACCAGAAACAAGCATCCTGGGACCGGTTTCATAGTATCACCCTTCATCAGCCAGGCTAGCTTGAATCCAGTGGCACAGTGAGCACGGGACCCACGTCTGGGCATACCCTTCCCACTTAGGGCAACTTTAGCAACACAGAAGGATGATGGATGGAGTGCTGAACAATGCTAACACTCACCCCCAGTCACAGATCTGGGTTTAATCCATTGTTCTTTTGCTCACCAGGCCATCCCAGTTTTACCTTTAAGAACACCTGTGCATTGTGTTTCCAAGTGGTCTCCTTCTTCATTGTGCACCAGCTCTAAGACTTTCAGCCGGTGTTCCTGCTTGAACCAAGAACCGCCTGAACTTTTCTGGTTGGCCCACAAGACATCTTGACGTCCTCGACCTAAAATTAGAAGGTAACTCTTGTGAGAGCATTGCCTGATTTTGAATGCATTTTTAAACATTTTCTCATTCAATTCTTATTGTGCTTAATGGTATACAAAAGCATATATTTTTTAAACATTGAAAAATCATAGCCAAAGAAGTACCTATCATATATTGATGACACTGGCCTTAAAAGTGTTATAAAAAACTGAAGTATTTTGTAAATTAGTCTCTAGTTATTCTTCCCAGTGTGTGCTTGCATTTATTGATACTGTGAGTACAAAAAATGCTCAGCACATTTAGAAGACACGCCTAAATGCTCACCCACACAATCACAAAAACAGAGCATTAGGTTGTCAGTGTTTTACCTCTGGATCCTAACGTGGGGTTGCTTGGGCTTTCTGTACAGTGCACATCATTTTCATACACTATATAGAGAGCCAGCCTCCTACACAATGGTACTAAAAGTTCTAATGTCAAACACAAAAATATTACAAAAAATTGGAGGAAATTATAACAAAAAATAACTGGTGTGTATTGTAGCTACATCCAAAATAACATCTACACACTGCTCACTGGCTGTGAGGGTGGTGTTACAGTCAAGGCAATATGTTCCAACTCACCTTAACTATGGTGACATTGCTGGCCTCTGTTCTCCATTTGTACTGGAACTCTCTCTCCAACCATAGGTGGTGAAGCCTGGAGGTCGATGATTGTTCTCCAGCTCTGCCTTTTTCCGCCCTTCTAAGATGATCTTTGCCTCATGATGGACTTCCTCTTCCTTCTCACTTCTCCCTGCAACCATTTTATTTTACAAAACTTTTTTTTTTTAATGAAACATAGTTCTGCACTTTAAAGCACAGAACAGCTTCTAGAATGATCCTAGAATCAAGTGGAACCTTCAAGAGGGAAGAAAGACATGGGAACTTCCTTTCAAAGTTAATGAAAGGTATCTCCTCCAATCACATCTATTTGTTTCTAGGTCATATGATTGTCACCAACGCTGATGTTATTGTGAATACCAATGTAGTTGCAAAGAGGAAAATATACTTTAGAAGTGTTCTATAATAAAATTAGATACAGAAATGTTTCCACATTATATTAATAAACTATTGATGTCAAATAGTAATTAAATATGTTTATATATGTGTATCACACTTTTAAAAAAAAAATCACTGTATTCATGATTAACCGTATCACCGGAAACTATGTATCGCAATACCCTATGTCATCACAAACAACGGCATCATTGTGAAAATGTCCATTTTATTTTTAAAAAAGTGTTTTGGTAGTATGCAGCTAGGATTCTCCAGAAACAATACCTACTTATCCCACCTGACCATCCCAGCACTTATAAGGTTGGCCCCATGTGATAGAGGACAATTTGACAACAGTCACTTACATAAGGGTGATATATGGAACACCCTTAGGGCCGTATTTATACTTTTTGGCGCACAACTGCGCCAACGCAGTTGTACGTCAAAAAATTTAACGCCGGCTAACGCCATTCCAAAGCCCCATGCGGGCGCCTTATTTATGGAATGATGTTAGCCGGCGGAGCTGACTGGTGTGCGTCAAAAAAAATGACCCACACCAGGCAGCGCCGGCGTAGGGGAAAATGGAGCTTGGGCGTCAAAGAATGGGGCAAGTCAGTCTGAGGCAAAAAATCTGCCTCAACCTGAGTTGCGCCATTTTTATTTGACTCCCACCTTCCATTGACATGACTCCTGTCTTAGCAAAGACAGGAGTCATGCCCCCTTGCCCAATGGCCATGCCCAGGGGACTTATGTCCCCTGGGCATGGTCATTGGGCATAGTGGCATGTAGGGGGGCACAAATCAGGCCCCGCTATGCCACAAAAATAAAATAAAAAAATACTTACCTGAACTTACCTTAAGTTCCCTGGGATGGGTCCCTCCATCCTTGGGTGTCCTCCTGGGGTGGGCAAGGGTGGCAGCGGGTGTCCCTGGGGGCATGGGAGGGCACCTCTGGGCTCCTTCCGAGCCCACAGGTCCCTTAACGCCTGCCCTGACCAGGTGCTAAAAAATGACGCTAAAGCGGCTGGACGTCATTTTTTTGGACCCGCCCACTCCCGGGCGTCATTTTTGCCTGGGAGTATAAATACGGCACACATGCCTCGGAGTCATCTTTGGCACTAGACGGGTCTAACGCCAAAGTATAAATATGGAGTTAGTTTTGCGTCGGATTTGCGTAAAAAAAAAACACGCAATTCCGGAGCAAACAGAGTATAAATATGCCCCTTAATATCTTAAACAAATTCCAAATGTCCATGCCTCACTTTGCATCAGCAGAGCAATACTATATCACCCACTCTCTTACTCATACACCCAATCACACACTCATGCACTCATTCACACACCCACTAAGAGACTTATGCACTCACTCAAAGACCCACAGACACTCAAACACCAAATCACAGAGCCACTCAGATAGTCATGCACCCACTCATAGACTCACTTAGACAGTCACACACCCACTCACCGACCAACTCGGAGTCTGAAACACTCACTCACAGACCTGCTCAGACTCTTCTTGCACCCACTTACAGACCCACTCACAGACTCATGCACTCACTTACAGACCCACATAGACACCCATGCATCCACTCAGATCCACTCAGAGACTCATGCACTCACATACACACATACTCACGCACCCACTCACAGACCCACCCACATACTCATGCACTTACTGACAGACCTACTCAGAAAGTTATGCATTCACAGGCACACAAAACCTCTCACACAGTTGCTTACAGACCCATACACCCACTCAGACACCAACCTATACAGGCACTCACACACCAATTTTGAAACCAAACATATTACAGTCGCAAAATACAATTTAAAATTCACTCCAAAAATCAAATGTTATAGGGGTGTTATAATTATGAAATAGAATTTAAAAAACCTTAGAAATTCACTGAAAAAACAAAGGTTACAGTGACGTTATAGTTATGCAATAAAAATTTAAAAACCTTAGAAATTCCCTGAAAAAAACAAAGCTTACAGGGATGTTATAGTTAGGAAAAAGAATTTAAAAAACCTTAGAAACTCAAAGGTGACAGGGACCTTATAGTCAGGCTTACGTTTCAATTGTATAAAACCATAGAAATTCAGCAGTTATAGATACCTGAGATAACTATAACTTATGCCCCCTCAATGCACTGCTTATGATCTCACATATTACATCACTCATGACATGGTCAGTGACATCACTGATGACATCACTTATAACCTCATCCACAAATGTACTCACACACCTATACAATCTCTCATACACCTCCTCACACACTCAAACAGCCTCTCATATGCCCATTCACAGACCCAAACAAGTAAACACAACCACTCTCTCATCCATAGAACCACTCACACACCCACTTACTGACTCATACAGGCACTCACACAACCATTCATGTACCCACACAGCTACTCATATGATCACATACTCATACAATCACTTACAGAGCCATTCACACACAAATAGAGCTACTCATACACCCACTTGCTTACCTATAAAGCCACACATGCACCTACTTACTCACCCATATAGCCTCTCAACACAGCCACTTACTCACCCATATAAACACTCAAACACTTACTCACACACCCACACAACCACCTACATACTCATGCACATCTCCATACAAGCACTCACACATCCACTCACTTATACATACATCCATTCACACAGACACTTACTCTACAATACAGCCACTCACACACCAACTCACTTAACCCAACAGCTGCTCACTTATATAGCCACTCACAAAGCCAGTCAATCACTCATAGAGCTATTAAGGCGCACAATCGCTCACCCATACAGTCACTTACACATTGACTCACTCACTTATACAACCACTCACTCTCCTATATTCCACTGATAAACACACTCACTCACAAATATAGTCTCTCACACAGCCACTCACTTACCCACACAGCTACTCACAATCCTCCTTATATATCCATACAGGTACTCACACACCCACTCACACACCCATACAGACACTAATACAGCCCCTCACTTTTCTCTACAGATACTGACACATCCACTCACTCGCCAGTATAGTCATTCACATAGCCACTCATCCACACAGCTACTTGCATACTTACTTCCACAGCCATACAGTCACTCACACACTAATCACACACCCGTATAGGCACTAAGACACCCTCCCACACACTGATACACACAGTCACACAGCCACTCACATAATATATGTTAGAAATAGTATCAATTATTAGTAGCACAGAAAGTATACTATTTAAACTTTTTTAGTACATTGATATATATGTATGTTTAACATTCATAAACCTTTAGAAAACACTCACACTTACCGGATGATGTCATTTGAGATGTCATCAGTGATCTCACTGGCCATGTAATGAGTGATGTAATATATGAGGTCATAAGCAGTGCATTGCGGTGGCATCAGTTATAATTAGCTCAGTTAACTATAACTGCTAAATTTCTATTTTTTTTTTATGAGTGAAAAATGAGCCTAACAGTAACGTCAATCAGAAATGAATTAGTTGGCTCCCTCTGGTTGGTAGTAGAGTCCTCTATGTGCACTCAGCCGAAAAGGGTCAATCTTGGTCCAGCAGAATGCCCCTGTTTCTTTTGTAATTCTTCCAATGTATAATAAATATTTCCATATCAAAGTTCAAAGTAGAAGCTTAGTTCATTCTTTTACTGATGTACAACAATCTAATTTTCAGGATATATGATATTGTAATATCACATTACATAGTCAGATCATTTCTTACATCTTCTTTATCCATCCCAATACATTCCAGGCATAGCTCTTCATCAGGGGAAGGGAATAACCACACAATGTTCTGGAATTGGAGCACACACCACAATCAAATATAATCTGCAAACATTATAAAACTGCAAACATTATGAAACTGCATATAAAACCTGGTTCAGGTAAACAAGTATGTTCAAATATTGAGGGATATGAATTCTGCCTCCTGCTATGCATTGCTAAGTGTGCTGTTAGGGCCTGTGAATCCAACTTACTGCATGATTACAACCTGAGTGTTTGAGAATAAACCACTGACAATGTTCAGGGATGTGAATAATGCCTTATACTGTGCCATGCTAAACCAGTTGTTAAACCTGCCTGGGATGCCAACCATCAACATGGGTCATCACACTTTCTAATGTGCTTAAGAAATTATAATGAACCATGTTGATAGCAGGGGGCAGAATTCATATCCCTCAATATTTGAACTAACTTACTTAAACTTGTTTTTGGTGGAGTGTATAGAGGGAGCACAACTCCTGACCAGGGGGATTGCAACAAATTAATTTCTGACGTACACCCATAATGTAAGGGTGATATCCTGGGGCATCCAAACAACTGTGTATAGGTGATTACAACTAGAACTATCTTAGGACAACAAAGGAGTGTGATTGTCCACTTTACAGTATTCCTAACTATAACATCCCTGTACACTTTGTTTTTTTCAGTGAAAAATAAATATAAAAGGCCACTTCACACCTCATCAAGGCAGCCTGACCAGGCTGCCAGAGTCTTGCCAATTAGAGAAGGGCACTACAGAGTTGAAACAGGTAACTTTTAGGAAGAGTTCTAAAAGACTTTGAAGGTGAAAGGTAGAATAAATCCATAAATGGCAGGATGCTGCATTCATTATAACAATCAGTTGGAGACAAAATTTGCCATATCTAGCTAATTTGGAGACTTTAATAAACTGCTCAAATCTTGTGGAAGTTACCAATACATATGAGGAAATGAGGCAAAGATTCAAAAGTAGAAGTTACAAAAGAAGTATCCTGAATAACAGCATGGAAAATGTCAAGAAAACACACATAACGAGTTATTAATTCCTAAAATTGAACATGCAAAAGAAGATAATTCCCTGAGAATGATAACAACGTACAGTAAAGAGAGTGGCCAAATAGGTAGAATTCTATGAAAACATTGGAACTTAATAGCTAAAGATCCTGATATTGGTCAATCACTAAGGGAAAGACTATTATTCACATTCTGGAGGGCACCATTGTTATGAGACACACTGGTTAGAGCCAGTTTTCCCCAAGACTAACAATAAATTAGCTTACACAACAAAAAAAAGGGTTTGTGAAATGTAACCAGTGCAATGCATGCAGAATAGGTCAACCAACAAAAAATATATCTTTAACAAGGATCAAGTTGAAGTACTAATTAGATACAGAATCACCTGCAACACTGAATTTGTGGTTCATGTCATAGAGTTCCATTGTGGCTTAAAATATATTGGAAGAACCACATGCAAGCTCAAAAAAAGGATATTAGAGAATTTTAGAGCTATAATACATATGGTCTTGAGTTATGCAGTGGCAAAACATCTACAAAAAATCAAAGGAAAGATTGGAAAATGTTCAGTTATTATGGTATAGACTACATACCCAAACATGAAAGGGGAGGAGATAGAACGAGAAAACTTCAGACAACTGGAATCAAAATATAATATCCAACTCCAAACTTAGATCTCTTTTGGCTTAAACAATGATGAGGAATTTTGTGTTCATTTATAGTAGAAACTATATATGACTCTGGAAACTGTTGTAACATTGTGTGATATTGAAACTGGTTACTGCTAATGAGTGATTAAATATTATATTCCTTGCTGATATTGTAGAAATTGAGAAGATTCTGTAGAAATTTACTCGGCCTCATAAGTGTTTTGTTGTTCTTTTAATGTGAGAAATATTCATGCTATAAGGAGAGGGGCGTTTTTTTTTGCGATTTTTCTAAAGTTGATACATAAATGTTCAAGCAGACAAAGAACTGGGATACATTCAGTGGCCAGAATTGTGTGCTATTTGGGAATTACTTTCTAGGTTTGACATGAATATAATTTTACCACAAATCTGATGATTAACAATATACATCAGATTTAGAACGGATCGTGATAACCAAATGATAATGTGGGTACTAGACCATTATTTTGCTATTAGACTTTTTTTTTTAATCACATGTATAGTAACAGCACAATGGGTCACTAGGTGTCCACTTGAAAGAGAAACACTTGTGGAAATTAGAATGTATAATGAACAAACAGAATCATGCTATTCTTTTGCCCCTATTGTCTGTCGTCCTTTTTTTTTAATGACCACATTGTGTAGTATAAACTACAAGGTCTACGATACCTCATATTGGGCAGACTGGACATGAACGTATAAACACAGGCTCTAAAGAAGGACTTGCCAACTGTGAACAAGACTGTTAGGTCAATAGATGTCAGAAAGTTGCCTTGATGTGTGCAAATTAAAGAATACAGCTACCGGTTCATCAATCTTTTTGAGTGTGAAGATTCTTGAGTGGACGGTCAGCCGCCAGTGTGCTGCACCAGCTGCAGTTGAGCTTCAACTGACAGGCCGCATTGTAGATACATATATAGCATTCAACTATTCACATCATTACATCCACTTGTCAAAGATGCCACAGACACCACCGACTTGCAGTAAGTGTTTTATTCACCCAGTTTGTCTTTACCAATGCATTTCAGCTGTAGCCTTGATCTATAAATATAACTTGTGCCCTAGGGTAACTATAACTTGTGGTCCCGCCATGCACAGTTTTTTCTTCAATAATTTGAGTGCTATTGTTTCAATTATAATTTTAATGATGTTTTAGAGGTTGTCATGAGTGCTGTAAAATCTGGGATAATTAGCAGTGCATGGGGAGGGTGTGAGTTTTACTTACCTTAGGGTGCTAGTTATAGTTACTTGGAATATCTATAACCACTGAATTCCTATGGTGTTGTACGAGTAAATTCAGAACCTAACCATAACGTTCCTGTAACCTTTGTTTGTTTCAGTACATTTCTATGTTTTTTTTTAACATAAAGTAGTTTTAATTACTGTATGTTAATCCAAGTACTGCACTCCATGGCCTTTGGCCATGCACAGTGGGGGTTGGCCGCGAGGCATGGCCTGCTTCTAGGCCTTGTTGACAACCACTATAACCACCCAACTCAGCGCTGCACATGGCTGAAGGGTCTGTCTCTCTGAGTGTGAGAATGTATGTGAGAGGGTGTCCGTGGCTGTGTGAGTGTCTGTCTGGGTGAGAGAGTGGGTGTGTGAGGGTCTGAGTGGTTTTGTGAGTGTATTTGTGACGTTCTGGGTAGATCTGTGAGCGGGTGCATCAGTGTCTGAGTGTGTCTATGAGTGGGTGCATGAGAGTGTGAGTGGATTGGTGAGTGGGTTAATGAGGGTCTGAGGGGGTTTGTGAGTGGGTGAGTAAGTGTCTGTGTGGGTCTGTGAGTGGGTGCGTGAGTGTCTGAGTGGGTCTCTGAGTGGGTGCATGAGAGTCTGAGTACATCTGTGAGTGGGAGTGTGACAGTGTGAATGGATCTGGGGTGGGTGCGTCAGTATCTCAGTGGGTCTGTGAGTAGGTGTTTCATTATTTGAGTGAGTCTGTGAGTGAATGCGTAAGGGTCTGAGTGAATGTGTGAGTGGGAGAAAGAGATTGAAAGAGAGAAATTGAGAGAAAGGGAGAAAGAGAGAGAAAGAGAGATAGTGATAGAGAGTTATTTTGGCATTAATGAATGATATACTTAGAATTAGATGTTTTTGGACAAATTGAAAAGAAAAATGTATTTATCAATTAAAAAGTGTTACATCACCCTTCGCTATGTGCCTTAAAAATGTCAAGTTAAAAAGTAATTGAAATAGGAAACAACCAATGTTGCAACTAGACTGGAACCCACAACCTTCAGTATGATAATCATGGACCTTAGCCATTTCTCCCCTGGTGACTCTCTGCTATTGAGTGCCCAGATGTAACTGTGACATTCAACCGACTGATTTTGAAGACAAAAAATAGTAAGTGTTCTATCACCATGAATGTTAATCATTCAAAACACAAGGAAATAAACAGACATATTGACATGAGATACTAGTACGTCACAAGTGCTTCTGTAATGTAGTACTTCCAAATATAAGTATAAACTCAGAGGGAAACATCTTGCTATAGCAACACTTAGAAGTCATTGTATGTAGAGACCATTGTAATACCAGTCTCTCAATCTCTATCTCTCTCGCTCTATATCTCTCTCGCTCTCTCTCTCTTCCATCCCCTTCTGTGATGGAAGAGAGTGACAGAGAGAGTACCAGAACCGCCAGAGGAGCTCCAAGACCCCTCTGGTCCTAGTCACTCCTCATGTCATGCGGGAGCCAGCATTGCTCCCACAAGCAGAGAGCTGCTTTGAATAGCAGTTCCCTGCTTGTTGGAGCAATGTTTTCATCTGTCTTCCCCGCACACATATTTGTGAGCAGGGAAGACAGGTGAATACTTCACTTTCTGCAAGTGAGAGCTGCTTAACAGCTCTCACTTGCAGAAAGGGGAGTTTGTTTGCTTTTTCTTGTTGGAGCTGTCAGCTCCCACCAAGCAACACCAAACAGTTATGTCCCAGGGTTGGGCACACCAGGACACAGTAGGAGCTTTTGTGCCCTGGTGGGATTCCTCTGGAACCCTAACACCAGAGCTAAGGGGTCAGAGTGACCCTACTTGACCTCTTTTCCTTTTTTTTTTACATTTATGAGGTCTGCTGATGGCTGCCAACACTTCCTGATTAAAGTATTGGCAGGCAATCAGAGCTATGAATTTCACTACACGAGCTCTTAATCTTTGCAAAGTCATTTCAAAGGAACCACAGCCCTAGATAGACACATTTATTTTCTCTCCAATATATGAAAAACGACTGAATTAATTTACACCAAATATGTTAAAGCTTAAGCTGCTTACCCAAAGCTACCTTTCTGCTAAATTTGATTTAATTCCATCCAGCAGTTCAGCCTGTAATTGTTTTCAAAGGTCCCATGGGAATTACCATGGGAACCACATCCTTTTTGACTCCCCTTTTTCTCAGCCGCTTGATGTATTACCCCAAACCTTTCTGTGTGCACAAGAATCACTGGCACACGTTTTTGAGAACGTTTTGTGAACATTCGTCAAACGGTGCCAAAGATATAAGCAGGTTAAAAAAACTAATTTTCCATGGAAACATGGTCGTAACTATATATATATATATATATATATATATATATATATATATATATATATATGTATTTTCTGCTGGCTTTATAATAATTGTGTCATTGGCCATGAGTTGATTTAAAGCCTTTCTTTCATTCAGACTTATATTTTCTTTGCCTCAATGTTTGAGAAACTTTAAAGTGTCCAAATCAGTTAAAACAGCATCAGAAAATAAATCAATGTTGCTAAGTTTCCAAATCAGTTAAAACAGCATCAGAAAAAAAATCAATGTTGTTACCCGGATTTAACATTGGGCAAAATTTAGATTTAGGTTTGAAATTACTATGGCCCTCATTACAACATTGGCGGTAAATCCCGCTTACCGCTGCACAGAAGACCGCCAACACACCGCTGCGGCGGTGGAATTCCACTACAGCTATTACGACCCAAAGTTTGGAATCTGCCATAATCCAGACACCCACACAAGTACACCACACCAAAGGTCAGTGATAAACTGGCGATAACAAAACCGACACCGTCACACCAACAGGAATACGCCCACACTATCATGAACCACGAATCCACGCAGTGGTCTTTCAACCGCGGTATTCCATTGGCGGTACACACCGCCGCGCTCAAAGTACACACACATTTACAAAACACAACCACATTGGACAATTCGAAATGCACACACCTGATACACATACACACACCACTCCCACACACCCAATCCAATATAAAACACACACCCACATCACCCACAAACCCTTACTACCAAAATTTCGAAATAAGGCCAGAGAGAGACACCACCAGAAACAACACTAGCATGCACAGAAACACAACATCATCACTCACACAACATCCATGCACCTCAAACAACACACAACAACACATCCCCTTGCACATCACATCACACACCACCTCTCACATCACTCACACCACATCATGGCACCTCAAAGACACTCCAGGTTCTCTGAGGAGGAGCTCATGGTCATGGTGGAGGAAATCGTCCGGGTAGAGCCACAGCTATTTGGATCACAGGTGTAGCACACCTCCATTGCTAGGAAGATGGAGCTGTGGCGCAGAATCGTCGACAGGGTCAACGCAGTGGGACAGCATCCAAGAACTAGGGATGACATCAGGAAGAGGTGGAACGACCTACGGCGGAAGGTGCGTTCCGTTGTCTCCAGACACCAGCTTGCAGTACAGAGGACTGGCGGTGGAACCCCACCTTCTCCCCCACAACAAACAACATGGGAGGAGCAAGTCTTGGCAATACTGCATCCTGAGGGCCTTGCAGGAGTAGCAGGAGGAATGGACTCTGGTAAGTCAACTCTTAACTATTATATCCCCCACCTTACCTGCATGCCATCACATACCCCCACCCTCAACCTTACCCCCATCACTCCAACACCTCATAGATGTCCCACTATCACAACCCACCCATCCCAACACTAAGCCCTGCATGCAACACCAAAGCATGGACACCCATCACCAAAGCATGTCCACTACAGATACCAACACAGACCCCAAACCAAATATCACACAAGGACCTATACAAGCATGCAAGCACTGGAGTACAGGGTCACTCACCCATTGCACACAATGGCACACACAGATGCAATAATCATGTCTTTACACCCCTGCAGGACCCCAACCCAACGTCACCGGACAGGAGGTTCCAGACATATCCAGTCCCCCCACAGAAGATGCCCACAGTGATGACAGCAGCTCTGTGCATGCCTGGATCAAGATGACCAGCCCATCTGGGACCTCAGGACAGTCGGTTCCCCTGACACTGTCACAAGCCACCACAGAGCCTCCCCCTCAGGAAACACCACCACAGCACCCCCCAGTGGGCCCATCCCTCTGTCCCCAGGACACGTCAAGCAGCATTGTGTCCACCACTACAGGGAACCCAGGCAAACCCACAAACCCTTGAAAATCAGGCACCTGGGGACAGTGGCACTGTACACACAGTTCAGGACAGAGGAATAGGAAAACAGTGAACTGGGAGGACTGCTGTGTGACAGGGGGAGGACAGGCAGGGAACCCACTCTCCACAAGGCCCTCTCCAAAATCATTGGAGCGTATCATCATTCCCAGGAGATGATGGCAACGGTGCTGGCCAACTTTCAGGAGACCCAGCGGCTGCAGGAGGAACACTATCTGGGAATCAGGGAGGAACTGAAGTCCATTAACACCACCCTTTGTAGGGGTGCTGCAGGACCTTGCCAACACCAGGAGGGACACTGTGGCACAACAAGAGGCCCCTGACAGTAGCCTGGATGATGAACAGCCCTTCACCTCCTCTGGCGCTAGTAGACAGGAGGCACTGCCACAGGACTACAACACCAACACCCCACCCCCTGCAGATGGAGAGCTACCCTGCAAACAGTCCCTGAGATCCAGGAACAAGACAGAGAACATTGCCAGGACCCCCACCAGGAAATGAGACCCCCCTGAATGTCACCCTTTTGTCCCACTTTGTCACCCTGTCCATCCTTCAACTGCCCTTGCACCACTTCCTATGCCCCTTTAGAGAATGCACATGTAAAACAAATAGACTGGACTCTGCCATGGACATTCCTCCACCATCACCGCTGCCCATTTTACAACCCCCTCCACTTATTTGCACAGAAATAAACACACATCAATCACAAAACAATCTGGAGTCAGCCTGTGCTTTCACAAATGTGTAATTGCAATAACTATGGAATATAGCAATGTCAATTTAATTCTCCACATACCGATGAAACACAGCTGTAGGGCTGGAGGAAATATAGCTGAGGTCACAAAGTGGGACCCACATCTGTTAAATGGAAAGGCAAAGTGACAAGTCATGGTCCATACACTGAGTGAAAATGACAGACTTATGATAGCTCAAACAATAGTATGAGATGTGTGAGGCAGCAACATCTTCTTACCTGTGTCTCACTGGAAGTATTGCTGGATAACGTTGTTTCTGTTGGTGATATCTGCTTCTTCTGCCTCCTCTTCTTCACTGTCCACAGGCTCCCCAGCTGCCACAAGACCTCCAGCTGAAACATCCTCCTGCAGAAAAGGCACCTGTTCTTGCAAAGCCAGGTTGTGCACCTTCTTTGGTGAGTAGTAGAGAGAACCACCTGTCATATGGAGTCACAGGAACCTGGCCTTCAGGAGGCCGAAGGTCCCTTCGATCACCCTCCTAATTCGCCCATGTGCCTCATTGTAGCGTTCTTCTGCCCTTGTCCTGGGATTTCTCACTGGGGTCAGTAGCCATGACAGGTTGGGGTACCCAGAGTAACCTGCAAAGTTCGAGGGATAACTGTTAGACACACACTAACCCGTAGGGACAACCCCATACCCAGACAACTATTCACACTGTATAGGGTCCTTGTCCTCACCTATTAGCCACACATGGTGCCTCTGGAGTTGGGGTGGGGGTGTTGCATGTTGCGTGTGTGTGTCACTCTCTTTTCCCTCCCCCTCCCCTGTGTTGTAGGTGCTGTACTCACCTTGGTCATTGCCGCCATCGTTGGAGCTCCTGATAGAGGAGCAGGAAGACCTTCGCCGGCAGGATCTGCAGTTCTGGCTCCATGGCATCCTGGTTCCTCGTGGGCTGTGGAGAGGTGAGTGTTTTCCCTTCTGTGTACTGTTTCCGCTGTGTTTCCATTTGCGTTGGTCCCGCCCTGGAAAAGGTGGTGGATAGCTTTGTTGTGATAGGGTGGGCCGTACATTGTCTTCCACCTGTCTGTTGGTGGTGTCCACCGCGCTGTTTGTTTCTACCGCCGTGGCGGTCGGAGTGTTAAAGTGGCTGTCTATGTTGGCGGGTTCCACCACGGTCGTAAACCCATTTTTGTTTCCACCGGCCTGTTTGCGGTATTACCGCTGCTTTAACACCGACCGCCAGGGTTGTATTGAGGGCCTATATGTGTGATAATTTTTTGAAATACCCAATTGGTCTAGTACCTCCATTGAGGAAACAGCTTCATTTTCTAAATTCATTATCAGATCATAACATACTCGCACATCTTGTATCTGATCAATTATTAACCCTGTTTCTATGTTTGGTGTAACAGTAGATTTTGCTTTACTAGGATGTTTTGCAAAATGTTTAGCCAATTTTACTTTTTTTCATGAATTTGTATGTATCGATTTTAGTCTTCACCTTATTGAAATGATATTCCAGGCAGAATGACAAGCCTTTATTTAAAACTTTGTTCTCCTCATCCGTTAAGATAAAATCCAATAGATTATCTACCAGATTTTCTTCAATATCTTCTTTCCCTTTTTTGTTTGCTGCATAGAGGATAATTTCTTCTTTCTACTTCCTCTCCTAACTTTTCTATGGCTGGTTGTTGGTATTGTAGCTGGCCTTTTCCACGACCACGTCCCAGGCCCCTGCCTTTTGATGTCTATTGATCTCAATACATAATTTGCATTTCCTCTAATAATGTTACTTTAGCTCTCATATTGCTGTTATATTCATTCTCATTACATTCCACATCTGACTCACGGATCATTTCTGATGCCATAGGAACATTGGCTTTAGATCCTGATATAAATTGTTGTTTGATTCCATGAAATCGTTTGGCAAATGTTAATATTCTACCATTTTTATAATCATTTTCATCTCGTAAAAATGTTCTCTGTTTCTGCTTCATGTACTTCCAACCTTTCTTCCATTCTGTTTCTAAGTTTCATTATTTCATCCTTATTCTATAATGTAGCCAATCACTCCTCAATCTCCTTCATTGAGTTTGTAATTGTCTCCACATTCACTTTGGCATATTTAATCAAAATGAGCATCATGTTACGTGAGCAAGTCATGTTATTTTCACCCCCTTCCAATAATAACTCTGGCCTAATATCTGGGTGATTTGGTAAAGTAAATATCCGAAGTCCTCTTTGTACTCCCTCCTTTTCCACGTATTTTTGTAATGTTATGATCTCCCAAATTGTTGTTATTTCTTTGCGGTATAACGTTTCCAGCTGAGAAAACAGTGATTGAATATCTGTTGTTTTATCATGTCCATTGTTCACTTTTTGTGCCAAATTCATAGGCTGAGATGTTGAAAAAACTGCCCCTGCTTTTTGGGCTTGTCCTGCCAAGTGTGTTTCCAGTATGAATCGTTAGTATAACCACTAAAACTCACAAAGTTGTTGCATATTATCTCATAATTATATCTAAATATATATTTAAGGGAACAAGAAAAAGGACTCACTTGCCATGAGCAAGACTTGTTAGAAGTCGAAATGCGTTGGTGGTTGCTGGAATAATAAAGTAGAGTGTTCGAAAAACCTCAGTAAGTGTGGTGAATATTTTTGATATATACAATATTTGTCATAATTTTAGCAAGAATCTGTGAAAAAGCCCAAAGGACATAATGATGTTAATAGTCACACAATTGACCCTATTATTTGCCCATGTTTTTTTCATTGCAATAAATTCAAATCATACAAACACATTCACAATCATACTGCAATAGAAAATTCTTAATTGGAATCTAAAATTTTTACATATTATCAATCTCCATTTCAAATGGGCTTGATTTGTAAAATAAATATCCCAAACATAATGCCAATAATTACACAGATGTCCTAATTTTGAATATACATTCTAAATTCATATTTGCTTCAACACATCTGTATGTATATATTAGGCTTCCTACCTATCATCAACCATAGCCTGTATATATATTGTCCTGTAGCCTCTCCACATATATGATACACATGTACATTCATGTATCCTACTACTAAATTATATTCAATTATTTGTTTCTAGAAAGCATGAAATAAGTATTTACCAATTTAATATTTTACTCAATTTCAACTCATTACTTTCATACCTTCCTCTTTCCTCATCCAAAATTATTATAATGTATTGGTATCATTGTAAGTGTATGTAAAGTTATTCGCTAATATTAAGTCCATTCGGTTCTTTCGTATGAAGGGCTATTATATATCTCGACTCTAGTGTCCTCAACTTCTTTTCTCTATCTCCTCCGCTAATATCTTTGGATATTCCATCAATCACACTATGGGGGTTATTACAACTTTGGAGGAGGTGTTAAACCGTCCCAAAAGTGATGGTAAAGTGACGGATATACCACCAGCCGTATCACGAGTTCCATAGGATATAATGGACTCGTGACACGGCTGGTGGTATATCCGTCACTTTACCGTCACTTACGGGACGGATTAACACCTCCTCCAAAGTTGTAATAACCCCCATATCATAAATCATCCACCCTGTCACTATGTATTTCGTGGATGTGTTGTGCGACCGGATAAGTATTATCTCCATTCTGGATGGCCCTTAAATGTTGTAAAATACGTTTGTGAACTTGTAACTTGGTGCTTCCTATATATATTTTAGGGTAACTGAATCTTGAAATATATATTACAAATTCACTCTTGAATTTGTATAGTCCCCTGATCTTATGGACTGTTTTATTTCCCATCACCAGCGATTTGAAGTTTTCCCCATTTTTACATGCTTTACATTTGGAACATTTATGAAACCCATTTTTTCTATTTAACCATGCATTGCTTGTTTCTTCCTTTCTGATATCACTTTTCACCAATACATTTCTCATAGATTTGCTTTTTTGGAAAGTTATCTGTGGACTTTTCATTATTTATGTAGCTATCACAGGGTCAATTTTCAACATATGCCAATGTTATTGCAGTATCCTTCTTACTTGTGCATGTGTAGTATTATAGGTCATTATAAACCTATGGTTTACTTGTCCCTTTGTCTGTTTTTTATTTTCTTGTGCATTAAGCAGTAAAGAATCTCTGGAATGTGAGCCAACCTTTCTACTGGCTGCCTCTAACGTTGCACTCAAATAACCTCGCATTTTTTATCTCTCTATCCTATCTTGTTGCACTGTTTTAACATGTGTTTTTGTTCTGCAGCTTAGCTCGTAGCAACTCTCCTAAGGGGATACTCTCTTTTAATGGTTTGGGATGGAAACTAGCCGCATGCAATATGCTGTTTCCTGCAGTAGGCTTTCTATATACAGTTGTCTCCAATTTTCCATTTTCTATCCTGTTATTGACATCTAAGAACTCAATATCTTGTAATGGCCGTAAATTTCAAATTTAAATAATTTTCATTGATATCATGAATACTTTTTCTTGCACTTTCCACACTTCCTTTCCAAATAACAAAGATATCATCTATGTATCTCAGCCACATTACAATATGGTTGGTCCATGCATCTAAAGGAGGGCTATTGAGAACCTGTTCCTCCCACCAACCCATATATATGTTTGCATAACTTGGGGTGAAACAGGTTCCCATCACAGGCCATTGTTGGTGTTCAAAAGCTTCATTGTTGAAAAATAACATATTGGGCCTCATTCTAAGTCTGGCGGGCGGCGGAGGCCGCCCGCCAGACTTCCTCCCTCCAGAATACCGCACCGCGGTCGGAAGACCGCTGCGGCTATTCTTAGTTTTACACTGGGCTGGCGGGCGACCGCCAAAAGGCCGCCCGCCAGCCCAGTGTAAAACTCCCTTCCCACGAGGACGCCGGCTCAGAATTGAGCCGGCGGAGTGGGAAGGTGCGACGGGTGCAGTGGCAATGCAATGCAGACAGTGAAATTCTTTGTGGGGCCCTCTTACGGGGGCCCCTGCAGTGCCCATGCCATTGGCATGGGCACTGCAGGGGCCCCCAGGGGCCCCACGACAACCCATACCGCCATCCTGTTCCTGGCGGGAGAACCGCCAGGAACAGGATGGCGGCATGGGTTGTCAGAATCCCCATGGCGGCGCAGCGAGTTGCGCCGCCATGGAGGATTCTAATGGGCAGCGGAAAACCGGCGGGAGACCGCCGGTTTTCCACTTCTGACCGCAGCAAAACCGCCGCGGTCAGAATGCCCTGCGGGGCACCGCCAGCCTGTTGGCGGTGCTCCCGCCGACCCTGGCCCCGGCGGTAAGGAACCGCCGGGGTCAGAATCAGGCCCATTGTGTTTTAAGCACCAATTTATCATGCTAATCAACATTTTACTATGTTTGTAAAATCTTTTTAGTCTTGCCCTCAAAATGTATTCAACAGATCTCACTCCATCTTTATGTGGGATGCTAGTGTATAAAGCTGTGACATCAAGAGTCATGAGAATCATGTCTGTCTCCCAACTAACATCAAACAACTGTTGCAAGAACTCTGTAGTGTCTTTCAAATATGAAGGTAAATTGCATATCAATGGATGTAGAAATGTATCTATGTAATGTGATATGATTTCAAAAAGACTTCCTTGTATTGCTACAATACACCTACCAGGGAGTTTTCTTTCATTATTATGATTTTTAGGGATCAAGTAAAATACAGGTAATTTCGGATGATCAACCTTTAAATAACCATATTCTTCACTACTAATTAAGTCTTGATCTTTCCACAGCAAGAAGTCTTTATTGAATTCTGTTTTTATGTTTTCCACATATTTCATGTCCACTCAGCTTCATCATTTAGGGGGTCATTTTGACCTTGGCGGACGGCGGAGGCCGTCCGCCAAGGTACCGCCGTTGAATGACCGCACCGCGGTCAAAAGACCGCGGCGGCCATTCAGACATTTCCTCTGGGCCGGCGGGGGCTCTCCAAAAGAGCGCCCGCCGGCACAGAGGAAATGCCCCTGCAACGAGGACGCCGGCTCAGAATTGAGCCGGCGTAGTTGCAGGGGTGCGACGGGTGCAGTTGCACCCGTCGCGTATTTCAGTGTCTTCTTAGCAGACACTGAAATACTTTGCGGGGCCCTCTTACGGGAGCCCCTGCAGTGCCCATGCCATGGGCACCCCCTTCCGCCATCCTGTTCCTGGCGGGTTTCGGCGGTAGGGGGTGTCAGAATCCCCATGGCTGCGGAGCGCGCTCCGCAGCCATGGAGGATTCACAAGGGCAGTGGTAAACCGGCGGGAGACCGCCGGTTTACCCTTTCTGGCCGCGGCTGAACCGCTGCGGTCAGAATGCCCTCGGGAGCACCGCCAGCCTGTTGGCGGTGCTCCCGTGGTCGGTGACCCTGGCGGTCACCGGCCGCCAGGGTCAGAATGACCCCCTTAGTTGTCTGTCAGCTTTATCCATATAGTCCTGTAAAGGCCAGATCACAATATTACCTCCTTTATCCAAACTTCTGATCGCTACTTGTGAATTATTAGACAATTTCTCTAATGTTTTTCTGTATCTTTTCTTGGTCTTTGTCATTTTCTTTATTTCCTTCGATTTATATATTTTCAATGCTTGAATTACTGTTTCCGCAAACTGGTCTATTAAGTCTCCACAATATGCTAGTATCGTTTTTGATCTAGGTTTTAAACATGATCCTCCTTCCTCAGCTATTTTTACACCTTCAGTCTCTAGTCTCTCAATTATTCTCATGTCATCTATAGATTCCATTGCATTTTCTTCAATGAATAAATTATCATGATCATAATTCGTGTCATGTCCAGTTTCTTGCAATGATTTCTTATTTTTAAGTTTATGAATTTTTATGAATTTTAATTTTCTTACAAATAGAAAAAAGATCTATTCTACTTTGCACATAGTCAAATTCATTAACTTCACAAAATGATAACCCCAATGATAAATGCTTTAAATCCTCCTCATCCAAAATGCACTTTGATAAATTGAGTACTGTTTTATTATCCCTCTATACTGCTTGTTGCTCTGGGTCATTTTCTCTTGTTCTTCTGTATGAATTTCTCTTACCACGTTTTCTTTTCTTCCTCTGCCTCTTCCTTTTGGACTGCTTCTTCCTCGCCATGGTCTGTGGTTGGTTTTCCGATCTTTTCTTAAAAAATCAAATTCTTCTTGCAAGGTGGTATATGATTTAATTCTTAACTATTCGTCGGCATCTGTATCTGAACTTTCACTTACGTCAACATTTGTACCACCATTTGTTGGATTCAACTCCTTTGTATAAGTCTTACAAAGTTTCTGTCTCCTCCATAGGTCAAACGTTTTTGCAAATGTATAGATCTGACCTGTTTCAAAATCCATTTTGTCTCTATTGAATGTACGTGCCTTCTTTTGGACAATTTCATCCTCTACTTTTCTCAATCGATCATCCACTGCTTGATTTAAAGATTCTGCAAGTTTTTTATCTTCACATAGTTCAATTTGTTTGGTGACCGATTAAATCTTTTTAATCACCTTATCTCTATATATTTGATTAATATTTTCATCATTCCAGCTGAACTTCGTGCATTATGCATTGCCCAGTCTTTCAACATGTCTGGATTAGGGTCATCATAAATTGGTGTAATGAAAATTCTTAGTCGTCTAGGGACTCTTTCTGAATCCAAATATCTTTGTAAGTGTTCACATTCCTACCATTTATTTAATTTTATTTTCTTAAGTCTCTCCAATTCTCTAAACAAACCATAAATGTCTGTGCATATTTTAAATTGTTCAGGTGCTTGCTTGTTCGTCATGTTATTCATGGGTTTTGCAAAAAGCATTTCAGCTCTCTGTTTTCTGTTGTTGTAAGTACTGTGTATTTTGCAAGCCATATTCATACGCTATCTTCACTCTTAAAGTTGTAAGTGAAAAAAAAATCCAAATGCTTGTGTGTCACTATTAGAACATCATCGTATATACAATGCACCATTCATCTATTACTTTCAAAATAGAGAAAGCATCTCAGCTGCAACCTTCATTATCCAAGCATTTCAACTTGAGGACAAACACCAAAGCATTTCAACTCATGCGAGTCTTGATCACAGGTCTCGAGCCCCACTCACCTCAGCGGGTATTTTATTTGCAGCACAGGAGCCTGTGATTTTTTTTTTATTTTGTGCAGGTTCTTGGATCTTCTGCAAATATGAAAATAAGAAAAAAATATTTTTCCCCAGGGGGCAGGGCATCTCTAACCTACTCCTGTATATCTTTTTCCCCCCTTTTTTCAGTACTCAGGACCCGAGTACTAAGATAAATGATGCCACATCGTTGTTGATGTGTGGACACCTAATCAGATCTCATCTTGATATCTGTCTGTTCTGCGGATCCTTCACAGTGTGAAATGTACAACTTTTTTATCTTTAATTGTTCAAAAACTACTGAATGGATGCACAACAAATCACAAAAAGCATGCTTTCTGGACCAGCATCTACCTTTCTGCCACATTTGGTGTGAATTTTTCGAACTGTTTGGACTGTAGCGGTGCCAAGTTTTCTAGGGAGAAATTAATTGGGAAAAACTGTTTTGGGACCCCCCCTGTTTCTCAGCCCCTACCTGCTGGATCTCACTGAAGCTTTCCAGTTAGGAACTAAGGTGAAAAACACTTTGGTTTTTAAAGTGTCTTGAAGATTTATCATACTCCACTAAACTTACTAAGAGAAAAAAATTAGTTTCCTTTTGAAACATGCTCCAAGGTATAACTATGCTGCAGTTTTCACAAATCTTAATGAAACATCCTAGAAGGATTTGGTGTGATCCAGTAAGCAGGAGCCAAGCAAAAGGGAGGGACCCAAAATACCATTTCCCCATGCAATTTCCATGGGGAATTTTGAATAACATTGCAGCCAAAATGACTGAAGAAAATGTCACCAAATTTAGCGTGAAGCTAGCTCTCTACCCAGGAAGTGAGTTTTGTGTAATTCCCTTCAGTAAAAACATATAGATATCTGATCAATTGGTGTATATGCTCTGATTAACCAATTTAGAGAGGAATATTCATGGCCTGATTGGTTGGTCACAAACTGAGCAATATGATTGACAGCCATTACAGAATTCAGGGAAATTGTCCCAGAAAATGAATTAAGAAATATGTAAAGGGGCAGGGTGAGTATTCCCTGTGTGGGGGTGGGAGGATTCCGAATTAACCATCCCATGATTGGCAGGCCACAACATTGACATGTTGGGCAGCCCTCATCTACAATGTGTTCCCAATTGAAATTCATTGTAGTGAAAGTAGGTTTTGAGGGCCACAAAAATAATCACATATGAAGTATGATAGCTGATGGTAATTACATTATAAAGAGTGGATTGGTGGGACCACACTAAGTTCAGAAACTGTGGTATATTCTAGTTGATTTTACACTGTCTGAAATGTTCATTCACTATTTTCTCTCAATATTTTATCATCAAGATTGTGGAGGTGTTCCAGAAGATAAAACAAACGCATTTTCACACTATCTTCCTCAACCATGGGAGAATAAGTCTAACATACTGAGTAAAAGCATGTACTTCCAACAGCAGCAGTCAGTCAACTGTTTTCCTACAGTTCTAGAGCAGCTTCCCAGAGTGTTCTGATGAAAAGCTAGCCTGCTTATATTCTAGCACATGATAAAAGCAAGGCAGACCTGAAACAATCTTGGTTAAATCAAAGCTGGAAAAATAAAGACATTTCCTTTAGAAATGACCACAGTAAGGGGTTTGTTTTGTCATAGATATTATGGTTAGTGATGAGGAAAGCAAAATTAGAACACATTTTCTATGAGTTCTTAAAACTCTTCCTTATTCATTTCAATAGAATATTCTGACATTCAGGATAAAACATGTTTTCAACACTAGCATCAGCTGCCAGTTAACTTGAAGGAAGAGCAACTACAGTTTACCACTGGTTTCTAATGAGTAACTAGGGTACTAACTTTCTAAATTTATGAAAAAACTGTAACATACCTGAAAGCCATCTTGATTAAATCAATGCTGTAAAAGTGAATGCATTCCCTGCAGAGGATACTGCAGTAAATCAGGAAACAAGGGAGATGATATTAAAAAAGTCTCCCAAGATTGCCGCCAGAGAAAAAAAATCTCAGATGTAGCCTAGCTAACCCCCCAAATGTGACACAAATAGAGCCCATTGACAGAAGTTTGCAAATTGCTTAAATCACTTGTGCAACAAATAATGTAGTGATCAATTGAATACAAATCATAAAAATAGCAACCAGTTTCAAAGCCCTTGGTTTTTATAACTCAGAATATGTACCCTCATTTTAGCATTTTAGAGCACAAACCATAATTTCTATTATCAAGAGTCCCCTCCATGTTGTTCATTTCTAAAGGAAATGCTTGAGGTTTTATGGTTATGACTCCAAGATAACTTCAGATGTGCCAAACTTTTGCAAAAACACCAAATATTAGAGTTATAATTTTTCATTATAATACTGGGGGAGAAGGGGTCAGGGGCATTGACTAGGACAATTGAGGGTAGGCGGGAACGGGGGGAGACAGGAAGCTGACCATACCAGTCAGGTAGGATGGGCAGAGGCAAAACTACAGACCACGGGGCAGGCATGAGGGGCAATGGCAGAACAATGGGCCATATAGGAAAGGGGGCAAGTGAAGCATGAAAACAATGCAGAACAGACAAGGCAGGTTGGTGCAGCCAACAAACTATATAGAGCAGGATGGAGTGGCCGTGGCTTCACAAAGGACCATGGAAGGCAGGAGGGAGGGGCAAGGGCATGCAAATGGAGAATGAAAGGGGGGAGAGAACAGAGGCAGCAAGCTGAACAACGAGGGTAGGTAGTAGGGTCCAGGGCATACAAATGGAGAACTGCGGGCAGCTAGGAGTGGGTAGTGACAACAAGCTGACCACAGAGAGTTTACAGGAAGGGCCAGGGGCACATGGAGAGCTGGTAGGAGGGGTACATAGGCACCAAGCTAACCACAGGGTGTAGCAGATGGGGCAGGAGAAGAAAGATGGAAATTAGAGGGCAAGTAGAAGAGTATCAGGGGAAGCACGTTGACCATGGAGGGCAGGCTGAGGTGGGTTGACCACCATCAGGTGATGGGTCTGCATCCATCCCTTCCTGCATATTGCCCAAGGTTGTGTGCAATGGAGCTTTTGGCTGAATGTGTTCACAATCACTAGAAGTTCACTGAAAAAAACAAGGATAAATAGATGTCATAGTAAGGTATGGTAACAAGATCTTAGTTTACATTGATAAAAATCTACAAATTCACGATTTTTTTTTATTAAATTAACATTATAGAAGGTGTTGAAAGAACAAAAAATATGTAATCCTTAAAACACAAAAAATTCCACTGTTTTTGTTAATTGTACAAACTATAAAGTGCCCCTGCCGTGCACTGCTTATGGCCTCATATGTTACATCACTCATGACATGTTAAATGACACAATTCATGACATGCATAATATCTCAAATTATATCCTTGATTTTTTATCATTGAATGCATCATCCAAATAATGTGACAGTTTGCCATGAGCTTTTCAGACTGTAAAGTATTAAGCAAGCTACACATAGACTAAACCCGATGTTTTGCCCTGCAATGGACACCTTACTTTACGTTTCAAAACAAAGAAAATTACTGAAGAAATCAAAGGTTAAGGTGATGCTATAGTTGGAAACTATACTACTACTTTACATTAAAAACACCTAAAAAATTCACTGTTACAAGTAAAGGTTAAAGAGACGTTATAGTTAGTTGGAAATATCAATTAAATCATACCCTTTTAAATGAAAACATCCACTGCACTCCACCAGTTATAGTTATCTCAAGGAACTATGGGGGTCATTCCAACCTTGGCGGTAAAAGGTGCATACCGCTGTCAGAAGACCGCCAACATACCTCCGCGGCCACGGTAAACCGCCACGGTCATTCTGACCCACAACACGCAAACCGCCAAAATACAGACACCCACAAAAGTCCGCCACACCAAAGGCGAGCGATAAACTGGCGATAACCAAACCGACTCCGTCACGCCAACAGAAATACGCCCACACTATCATGACACATGAATCCCCGCGACGGTCTTTCAACCGCGGTATTCCATTGGCGGTACACACCGCCGCGCTCAAAATACAGACACACTTACAAAACACAGCCACATTGGACAATTTGAAATACACACACCTGATACACATACACACACCACTCCCACACACCCAATACAATATAAAACACACACCCACATCAACCACAAACCCTCACTCATAGAGAATCGGGACCATGCACAGAGAAATAGAGAACCGAGCACCCAGAGGCGCATATTACCATCACCCAGCAATATTACCACGCACTTCACACAACGCACCAATACACATCACCACACTTAGCACCACACAATCCACCCCACATATCACCCACACCACCCCATGGCACCTCAAAGACACCCCAGGTTTTCTGAGGATGAACTCAGGGTCATGGTGGAGGAAATCGTACAGGTAGAGCCACAGCTCTTCGGAACACAGGTGCAGCAGACCTCCATTGCCAGGAAGATGGAGCTATGGAGCAGAATAGTCGACAGGGTCAACGCTGTGGGACAGCACCCAAGAAATAGGGATGACATCAGGAAGTGGTGGAACGACCTACGGGGGACGGTGCGTTCAACGGTATCCAGGCACAACATCGCGGTTCAGCGGACTAGCGGCGGACCCCCACCTCCTCCCCCAGAATTTACAACATGGGAGGAGCAGGTCTTGGCGATCCTGAGGGCCTCGCAGGAGTATCTGAAGGAATGGACTCTGGTAAGTCTCATCTTCACTACTTCATCCCCCCCATCCCACCAGCATGCCAACTCATACCCCCACACTCACACCCACCCCCATCACTCCTACGCCTTGAAAATGTCTCACCATCACAACCCACCCATCCCAACACCAAGCCCTGCATGCGACCACAAAGCATGGACACCCATCACCAAAGCATGCCCACTGCACATACCCACCCCCCCCAAACCACCGTCACAAAAGCCCCCACACAGGAATGCAAGCACAGGGGTACACGGGAACCCACCCATAGCACACCATGGCACACACAGATGCAATAATCATGGTTTTATACCCCTGCAGGACCCGAACATCACGTCACCGTGCTGGAGGGTCCACAAATGTCCTCTCCACCCCCAGAAGAGGACCACAGTGATGACAGCAGCTCTGTCGACCTGGATCTAGATGACCAGCCCGGTCCATCGGGGACCTCGGGACAGTCAGTTCCCCTCAGACAGCCACAGCAGACCCTCCCCCCTCTGGTAACACCAGCACAGCACCCACCCAGCGGTCCCATACCTCTGTCACCAGGACACGTCAATCAGAGGTGTGTCCACCACTACAGGGCACCGAGGTTATCCCACCACCCCAACAACAACAGGGACCTGGGGGCAGTGGTAGTGGGCACACGGTCCAGGGGACAGAGGCCCAGGGAAACAGGGGAACTGGGAGGGCTGCTGTGCGAAAGGGGGTGGACAGGACCAGGGAACCCACTCTCCACGAGGCCCTCACCTCCATCATGGGAGCGTACCATCATTCCCAGGAGACGATGGTGACGGTACTGGCCAGGTTTCAGGAGAACCAGCGCCTGCAGGAGGACCAGTATTTGGGGTTCAGGGAGGAACTACGATCCATCAATACCACCCTGGGCACCATCGTGGGGGTTCTGAATCTGGTAGTCACCACATTGCGGGACACTGTGGCACCACAAAGGGCCCCTGACACTAGCATGGACCAAGAACTGCCTACCACCTCTGCCGGCGCTAGTGGACAGGAGGCCCCGCCACAGGACCAACAGGCCACCAGCACCTCACCCCCTGCAGAAGGAGAACCACCCCGCAAGCGGTCCCTGAGATCCAGGAAGAAGACAGAGCAAGATGCCAAGACCCCCGCCAGGAAAGGATACCTCCCTGATTGTCATCCCACTGTCCCACATTGTCACCCTGTCCATCCTTAAACTGGCCCTGCTCCACTTTCCACAGGCATTTGGACAATGCACCTGTGATACTAATAGTCTGGACTCTGCCATGGACATTCCTCCACCATCACCCCTCACCAATTTGCAACCACCCACCAATATAGAGCACTGTAATAAACACAGTTATTGCACAAAACAATCAGGAGTCTGGCTGTGATTTTGAACATATGTATTAGACATTACCGTGCACAAATGCTTATTTACATTGTGATGCCAACATACCAATGTCACACAGCTGTAGTCCATGGGGAATCAAAGCTGATGTCACACAGTGGGGATCACATCTCTGAAATCGGAAGGGAGAGTCACAACTCAGTTACCATACATTGGGTGAAAAGGACAGACAGTAGAGAGGTTGTAGTGTTAAAGTACATGTAGTATGCCGGTGTGTATTCTTACCTGTGTTTCAATGGAAATATTGCTGTATTACTGTGTTCCTGTTGTCTATGTCGTCTTCTTCGCCTTCCTCGTCTTCACTCTCCACAGGCTCCACAGCTGCAACAACACCACCATCTGGACCATCCTCCTGCAGAAAAGGCACCTGTCGTCGCAAAGCCAGGTTGTGAAGCATACAGCAGGCCACGATGATCTGGCACACCTTCTTTGGTGAGTAGAATAGGGATCAACCTGTCATATGGAGGCACCGGAACCTGGCCTTCAGGAGGCCGAAGGTTCGCTCGATCACCCTCCTAGTTCGCCCATGGGCCTCATTGTAGCGTTCCTCTGCCCTTGTCCTGGGATTCCTCACTGGGGTCAGTAGCCATGACAGGTTGGGGTAACCAGAGTCACCAATTTGCCACACACGGTGCCTCTGGAGTTGACCCATCACGTAAGGGATGCTGCTATTCCGCATGATGTACGCGTCATGCACTGAGCCAGGGAACTAGGCATTAACATGGGAGATGTACTGGTCTGCCAAACACACCATCTGCACATTCATGGAATTATAACTCTTCCTGTTTCTGTACACTTGTTCACTCCTGTGGGGGGGGACCAGAGCTACATGGGTCCCATCAATGGCACCTATGATGTTGGGGATATGTCCAAGGGCATGGAAATCACCCTTTACTGTAGCCAAATCCGCCACCTCTGGAAAAACGATGTAGCTCCGCATGTGTTTCAGCAGGGCAGACAACACTCTGGACAACACCTTGGAAAACATAGGCTGGGACATCCCTGATGATATGGCCACAGTGGTTTGAAATGACCCACTTGCTAGGAAATGGAGCACTGACAGCACCTGCACTTGAGGGGGAATCCCTGTGGGTTGGCGGCTAGCTGACATCAGGTCTGGCTCCAGCTGGGCACACAGTTATTGAATAGTGGCACGGTCAACCCTGTATGTCAGTGTGACATGTCTCTCCTCCATTGTCGACAGGTCCACCAGCGGTCTGTACACCGGAGGATGCCTCCATCTCCTCGCATGTCCCAGCGGATGGTGCCTATGAAGGACAACAGCGGGCACAGAGTCAATCAACTGACAGGTACATAACCACAGCTTTCACAGAACACGATTATCAATGCATAGAATGGCTTGTATGAGTGTTGATGCGAGGCCTAGGTATGTGTGACGCAATAAAAAGTAAGCCATGTGGGCCCCTGAAATGGCGGCTGCCTGACCTGTAAAGTGCGACAATGGGATGTGAGGTAAATGCGCTGGCGTGGCACACCATGGCGGTCGAAGACCGCGGCGCAATGCAGCATTGGCTAACATTGAACCCTATGGGTCTCAGGAGCCAATGACGATGTGTGCCGGTGGTCGCGGTACACACCGCCGCGGACGTGACCGCCATTTTCTAACTGCTTAATCACTCGATACCTGATCTTCGATAGGAGAGGACCTACACTGCAAGTGCTGCTGTGACCTCGGTCTGGAAGAGACAATGGCTCATGCGACTGGGGAAAGGGCCCCTGCCTTCACTGCGGAGGAGTTGGATAAACTTGTGGATGGGGTCCTCCCCCAGTACGTGCTACTCTACGGTCCTCCAGACAAACAGGTAAATACACTGGCTGCATGCTTTATGGGCTATGCCTGTGTTGAGTGGGGTGGATGAACGATGGGGTGGAGGGGAGCGATTGAGGCATGCATCAAATGACGGTGAGAGCATGTGCCACATGGCATGGGTAGGGATGGGGGGCCACTCACATTGAGGGTGCTGAAGGTGACGACTATTCTTCTCCCCCTGTACTTTTCATATAGGTCAGCGCCCACCAGAAGATCGACATTTGGCGTGCCATCGCCAAGGACGTCCGGACCCTGGGGGTCCACCACAGACGGGGCACCCACTGCCGAAAGAGATTGGAGGACATCCGCCGCTGGAGCAGGAAGACGGCGGAGGCTCAGCTGGGGATGGCCTCCCAACGTGGGAGGGGTGCCAGTCGGACTTTGACCCCCCTGATGTCCTGGATCCTGGTGGTGGCCTACCCCGATTTGGATGGGCGCGTGAGGACATCACAGCAGACACAAGGGGGTGAGTACACTCTCATTCTGCTGACTTTGCGCGCAGTGGAGGTGTCTGGGTGGGGGAGGAGGGCTGTGGGTATCCCTAGGCCAGGGCGATTTCTGTAGGCTAGGCCCCTCCGTAAGGAATGGCCATGTGCCCCCGCCCCCTACCTCTGTAGGGTGCCAAGGACAGCTAATCATGTCCCTGTGTCATCTATGTGTGCAGATGTCGTCCATAGGCTTGTAGGCCATGTCCCACGGATTGAGTAGTCATCCTCAAGTGCGCGGCGTAGTGAGGGGGCTTCTGTGTCTGTCCTGTCCGCAAATGGTATCGCCAATGCATGCACTCAAAATGTCTTTATTCTCCCCCCCCTTTTATTGTGGTCTTCCTGTTCATTAGCATCATCAGGCAGAGGAGAAGTGGCATCGGAACACAAGGGAGCTGCATCCCACATGGCCATGGAGGGCCACGCAACGCACTCCGAATTCACCAGTGGGACGGAGGGCGAGGGGATCTCCACAGCGGGGACTCGGGCAGACATCATTGACACCGACTCGTCCTCTGAAGGGAGCTCCCTTGTGGGGGCGGCAACATCAGTGCCCCCCGCAACAACAGGTACAGCCGCCACCCACCGCACCAGCACCGCCCTCCCAGCAGCCCCTCAGCGTTTGGCCCGTGCCCGCTCACCCAGGAAGGTGGGCATCTCCTTCGCCCCAGGCACCTCAGGCCCTGCCCCAGTCACCCCTGCTGCCCTCAGTGAGGAGGTCATTGACCTCCTGAGGACGCTCACTGTTGGGCAGTCTACCATTTTGAATGCCATCCAGGCTGTAGAAAGGGAGGTGCACCAGAGTAATGCATACCTGGAGGGCATTCATTCTGGTCAGGCTGCCCTTCAGCGATCATTCCAGACTCTGGCCTTAGCACTGATGGCAGCCATTGTCCCTGTCTCTAGCCTCCCCCCTCCAACTTCCTCCACCCCGACCCTATCACCTGTACCTCTGCCTATCCCAGACACACCATCAGACCAGCCTGCACACACCTCAACACCCAAGGGAAGCTCAGCCAGACGTAAGCACCACACATCACACAGGCATTCACACAAGCAATATCCACATACAGACATACCAACACCCACTGCCTCCACTGTGTCCCCCTCCTCCTCGTCTCCCTCCTCCCTCCCTGTCCCGTCTCCACTCACACCTGCATGCACAACATCTTCAGCCACTACGTCCCACAGCAGCACACACACCAGAACCCCCCGCACACGTGCAGTCACCACCCCCACTGCCATTTACACGTCCCCTGTGTCCTCTCCCAGTGTGTCTGTGACCCCCTCTTCCAAGATACACAAACGCAGGCAGCCACCCAGCCAACAGCACCTCACGACAGCCTCCAGCCCAAGCACCTGCACCCAAAGCCACCAGACTTACAACTCCTACAACCACAACCTCTTCCTCCACTCCTATACCCACTACACCTACCCGTCCCACTGCTCCTAAAAAGCTTTTCCTGTCTAAACTCAACCTCTTTCCACCATCTCCCCCACCCCGTACATGTCACAGGACTACAGTCAGCACCTCAGCCACGACAAAACCAGCCCCTGTCATCACAGTCTGCCATGGACTGTGGAGTGCCCCACCCTCCAGGGCAGCCTGTTTGGGGCGAAGCCAAGGCACGGGCAGCCCACCCCCGGAGAAACATCCAAAGATAGGCAGTGGCCGGCGCGAGAGGGTGAAAACACCAGGGACTAAAACCCCTACCAGGGCTCCGGCAGGGAGTGTAGAGACAGCTGGCACACCGCTCAAGGTTGGTAAGGGCCACAGGCGATCAGGGAAGGCTGGGAAGGGCAGCACGCCCGACAACACCGCCATCAGCCCGGCCCCACCAGCCCCATCCCAGGTGGGCAGGAGGCCACCAACAGCCCCGGAACAGCTGCCCAGGAGGGCCCCACCAGCCACAGGACAGATGGGCAGGAGGGCCCCGCCAGCCACAGGACAGGTGGGCAGGAGGGCCCCGCAAGCCACAGGACAGGTGGCAAATGACCTTCCTGCCATGGCCGGAACCGCTGCCCTGGGCCCTTCATCTCAAGCACCGCTGCCCTGGGCCCTTCATCTCAAGCACCCCTGCACTGGGCACCGCCGTCTCAAGCACCGCTGAACTGGGCACCGGCGTCTCAAGCACCGCTGCCCTGGGCCCTTCATCTCAAGCACCGCTGCACTGGGCACTGCCGTCTCAAGCACCGCTGAACTGGGCACCGCCGTCTCAAGCACCGCTGCACTGGGCACCGCCGTCTCAAGCACCGCTGCTCTGGGCCCTTTATCTGAAGCACCGCTGCTAACTACTTCATATAATATGTGTTTCTTGTTTTTATCTTCTTTTTTACATGTTCTTCATAACTGACCTTGAATCTTGGCTTTGTCTGTTTGTACCATAGGAATGCACTGCAGGGTTAATCACAATCTCTCTGTATTATCACTTTACTCTAAATAGTATAGTTGACACTAGATAGAGTTTTTTTGTTGTTTAGTACTCAGAGGTTATCACTCCAGCCATGTTCTCTCATGTTCTCTGGTTGCCTGACCTGTATAGCATTAAACCATATGTTTCCTAATAGGTACGCCTGAGCATGTCAATCACATTAACAGACTTGGGACCATTGAGATTTATTTTCAACATTCTGATTTTTATCATCTTCGAATAATTAAGTTGTTGAAGGGACATTTTAATATTGTTGACATTGTATTGTCACAGCAATGCACTTTACCCTTCCTATGATTTCATTTTAAAATGTTTTCTTGTGACCTGGTTTATATTCTGTAGTTAATATCAGCATTGTTGGATGTCTGACGCAATGTAATCCAGATTTGGCACTTTATCTATGATATCTGTGTCTTTTATGATTTTATTTTTAGAACCAAATAAAGATATTACTTCAGATATTATAATACTCATGACATATTCTGGGACATCTGAAATTACATCATTGTTAACAGCACTGTGCATGGTGAAAGCTTGAATTATAGTTACTCTAGGGCACAAATAATGTCTGTGAAGAGTTTGAATTTAGTGCAATTTTTGTGTAACCGGAGCCAGTGTAGTACTTTGTGTGGTGTGAAGTGAGTTCTGTGTGGGAGGTTGAGCATGAGTCTGGCTGCAGAGTTCCGGATGGTTTGTAGTATTCTAATTAGTTGCTTGGTGTTCTTGGTGTAGAGGGTATTCCCATAATCTATCCTGCTGGTTACTAGTGTAGGACTAAGGGGGTCATTACAACCCTGGTGGACGGCGTTAAAGCAGCGGTAAGACCTCCAACAGGCCGGCGGTAAAAATATTGCAATTACGACCATGGCAGAAACCGCCAACAAAGACAGCCACTTTAACACTCCGACCGCCACGGCGGTACAAACAAACAGCTTGGCGGTCACCGCCAACAGACAGGCGGGAGACAATGTACCGCCCACACTATTATGACAGGCCAATCTGCCACCTTTTCCGGGGCGGATTCACCGAGGATAAAAACACGGCGGAAACAGGAATTCCAAAGGGAAAACGCTCACCTCTACACACCTCATGAGGAACGAGGACACCATGGAACCGGAACTCCAAATTCTACCTGCAATTGTCTTCCTGCTCCTCTACCAGGAGCACGAACGCCGGTGGCGAAGACCACAGTGAGTACTGCACCTACGACACAGGGGAGGGGGGAGGCAAAAAACAGGGACACACACACACCCCCACCCTCACCACTACAACACACACACTAATACATGTTGATACATTACAGTTCCCCCGAGCTCCCCGGAAGAATGCAAAGACAAAAGGAAATGAGTGTAACCATTGTAATATATTAAAATCCAGTACTCAAAAATATATATACACTATAAACAAATATATACACCACAATACAAGTCCAGGTATTGCACCATTTATAGTCCGTGGACCACTGGGCCCAAAATGTGTGGACGAGGCCCACACTCGATACCCGATCAAAACAGAGAGAACACTGCAGGGGCTTCAGATAGAAATACAACAGGCACCTCAGGGGAAGGGAAGGGGGGGGCACCTCAGCCGGATGAGTGCACAATGCCAGATCCACGCGGGGGCTCAATTGCCATTGTTAAATCCTGGGGAGTGCAAAGCCACAGTCTCTCAAGTCTCTCCAGTGGGTGGTTTGCCCACTGTTCAATGCTGGGGAGTGCAAAGCCACAGTCTCCCAAGTCTCTACAGTGGGTGGTTTGCCCACTGTTCAATCCTGGGGAGTGCAAAGCCACAGTTTCTCAAGTCTCTATAGTGGGTGGGTTGCCCACTGTTCAATCCTGGGGAGTGCAAAGCCACAGTCTCACAGGTCTCTACAGTGGGTGGGTTGCCCACTGCCATATCCTGGGGAGTGCAAAGCCACAGTCTCTCAAGTGGATAACAGTCTCCACTGGTTCTGGAGGGGGACTGGTGCCCAGAGTGCTTCATCCTGTGAAGGACAGAGGTAGTGAATGGATCTCTCCACTGGTTCTGGGGGGGGACTGGTGCCCAGAGTGCTTCGTCCTGTGAAGGACAGAGGTAGTGGATGACAGTCTCCACTGGTTCTGGAGGGGGACTGGTGCCCAGAGTGCTTCATCCTGTGAAGGACAGAGGTAGTGGATGGATCTCTCCACTAGTTCTGGAGGGGAACTTGTGCCCAGAGTGCATCACTCACCCCGTGACGGACCCAGTTGCGTCAGTGCCCCTGCCGCTCATGAGCTAGCAGTGCTTGAGTTGGCAGTGCCCTGTTCAGCGGTGCTTGATTTGGCAGTGCTCTGTTCAGCGGTGCTTGAGTTGGCAGTGCCCGGCCCAGCGGTGCTTGATTTGGCGGTGCCCTGTTCAGCGGTGCTTGATTTGGGGGTGACCTGTTCAGCGGTGCTTGATTTGGCGGTTCCCTGTTCAGCGGTATTTGATATGGCGGTGCCCTGTTCAGCGGTGCTTTATTTGGCGGGGCCCTGTTCAGCGGTTCTTGATTTGGCAGTGCCTGGCCCAGCGGTGCCTGTGCTGGTGGTCCTTCATGGCCCAGCGGTGCTTGTGCTGGCGGTCCTTCATTGCCCAGCAGTGCTTGTGCTGGTGGTCCTTCATGGCACAGCAGTGCTTGTTCTGGCGGTCCTTCATGGCCCAGCGGTGCTTGTGCTGGCGGTCCTTCATGGCCTAGCAGTGCTTGTGCTGGCGGTCCTTCATGGCCCGCTGGGGCTGGCGGTGGCCTCCTGGGCAGCTGGACTGGGGCTGGCGGTGGCCTCCTGGGCAGCTGGGCTGGGGCTGGCGGTGGCCTCCTGGGCAGCTGGGCTGGGGCTGGCGGTGGCCTACTGGGCAGCTGGGCTGGGGCTGGTGGTGGCCTCCTGGGCAGCTGGGCTGGGGCTGGCGGGGCCCTCCTGGGCAGCTGGGCTGGGACTGGCGGGGCCCTCCTCAGCAGCTGGGATGGGGCTGGCGGGGCCCTCCTGGGCAGCTGGCCTGTGGCTGGTGGTGGCCTCCTGGGCAGCGGGGATGATGGTGGTCTTCTCCTCCGTGCAGCTCTTTCCAGACTTGCTGGGTTTCTTGTGACCCTTCCATACCATGGGAGGTGTAACAGCTGACTCCACACTCCCACCAGGAACCCTGGGAGCGGCTTTGGTGGCTGGAGTCTTCCCCCTCTCCCGCCGGGCACTGGCAAACTTCTGATGCTTCACAGGGGGGGGGGGATTGGCTGTGCTGTGGCTCCGTGCCACACTGGCTGTCCTGTTGGCCGGTGCACTCCACATACCTGTGACAACCGGCACCACTGGTCCCGTAGATGTTGTGGCTGAGGTGCTACTTCGGGACCTATGAGATGGACGGGTGGGGGAGTTGTGGGAAAAAGGTCAAGGCTGGACAGGAAAATTATTTTGGACACACTGGGACGGGTAGCTTGAGGGGGTTTGGGAGTGGAGGATGAGGTGGTGGTAGTAGGAGGCGTACGTTTGGTGACTTTGGGTGCAGGTGCAGGTGCATGCGCTGGAGGCTGTTCTTGAGGTGGATGGCTGATGGGTGGGTGTGTGCCTGCATTTGTGTTTCTTGGGAGAGGGCGTCACAGACACACTGGAAGAGGACACAGGGGACGTGTGAATGGTAATGGGGGTGGTGACTGCACATGAGCGGGGTGTGCTGGTGGGTGTGCTGGTGAGGGACGTAGTGGCTGTAGAGGTAGTGCATGCAGGTGTGAGTGTAGACGAGACTGGGAGGGAGCAGGGAGACGACAAGGAGGGGGACACAGTGGAGACAGTGGATGTTGGTGTGTCTGCATGTGTGTGTTGCTTGTGTGAGTGCCTGTGAGATGTGTGGTGCTTATGTTTGCCTGAGCTTCCCTTGTGTGTTCAGGTGTGTGCAGGCTGGTCTGATGGTGTTCTTGGGATAGGCAGAGGTACAGGGGATTGGGTCTGGGTGGAGGAAGTTGAATGGGGGAGGCTAGAGACGGGGACAATGGCTGCCATCAGTTCTGAGGCCAGAGTTTGAAAATCTCGGTGAAGGGCCACCTGACCAGAATGAATGCCCTCCAGGAATGCATTAGTTTGTTGCAACTGCCTTTCTACACCCTGGATGGAATTCAGAATGGTAGACTGCCCAACAGTGAGGGACCTGAGGAGGTCAATGGTCTCCTCACTGAGGGCAGCAGGGGTGACTGGGGCAGGGCCTGAGGTGCCTGGGGTGAAGGTGATGCCCACCCTCCTGGGTGAGCGGGCACGGGACGAAGGCTGAAGGGCTGCTGGGAGGGCAGTGCTGGTAGGGGTGGTGGCGGCTGTGCCTGTAGATGCAGGGGGCACAGATGTTGCTGCCACCACAAGGGAGCTCCCATCAAAGGACGAGTCGGTGTCACTGGTGTCAGCTCCTGTCCCTGCCGTAGAGCTCCCCTCGCCCTCCGTCCCACTGGTGAATTCCGAGTCTGTAGTCTCACCCTCCAGGGCCATGAGGGATGCAGCTCCCTCTTGCTCCTGTGCCACTGCTCCTCCGCCTGATGATGCTACTGCACACAAGAACAGGAAGACCAAAAAAAGGGGGGGGAGACAGAAGAAAGACATGTTGAGTGCATGGATTACCGCTACCATTGGCAGACAAGACAGACACAGAGGCCCCCTGCACTACTCCGCGCTCTTGGGCTCCACAGTGCAATTCCTGGGAAATGGCCTACAAGGCTATGGACTACATCTGCACACATAGATGACACAGGGGCATGAATAGCTGTACTTGGCACTCTACAGAGGTGGGGTGGGGGGCCACAGGGCCATGCCTTACGGAGGGGCCTAGCCTACGGAACTCGCCCTGGACTAGGGAAACCCACAGCCCTCCTCCCCCACCCAGACAACTCCACTGCGTGCAAAGCCAGCTGAATGAGAGTGTACTCCCCCCCTTGTGTCTGCTGTGATGCCCTCAAGCGCCCATCCAACTCTGGGTAGGCCACCGCCAGGATCCTGAACATCACGGGGGTCATGGTTCGACGGGCACCCCTCCCACATTGGGAGGCCATCCCCAGCTGAGCCTCCGCCGTCTTCTTGCTCTAGCGGCCAATGTCCTCCCATCTTTTCCGCCAGTGGGTGCTCCGTCTGTGGTAGACCCCCAGGGTCCGGACGTCCTCGGCGATGGCACGCCAAATATCTTTCTTCTAGTGGGCGCTGACCTACATGAAATGTACAGGGGAAGAAGAGAAGTCATTACCAACTGCACCATCAAAGTGAGTGGCCCCCATCCCTACCCTTGCCATGTGGTACATGCACTCACCGTCTTACATGCACGCAGCACTCTGCCCCCTTCCTTCTTACATCCAGCCCTCTCCACACAGGCATAGCTCATACAACATGCTCGCTGTGTACTTACCTGTTTGTCTGGAGGACCGTAGAGTAGCGTGTACGGGGGGAGGACCCCATCAACTAGCTTCTCCAACTCCTCCAATGTGAAGGTAGGGGCCCTTTCCCAGACGCACGAGCCATTGTCTCTTCCAGACTGAGGTCAGAGCAGCACTTGCAGTGTAGGTCCTCTCCTGTCGAAGATCAGGTATCGAGTGATTGAAGTGATAGAAAATGGAGGTCACGTCCGCGGCGGTCACGTCCGCGGCAGTGCGTACCATCACCGCCGGCGTACATCGTCATTGGCTCCTGGGACCCATAGGATCCAATGTTAACCAATGCAGCATTGCGCCGTCATCTCCGACCGCCTACCGCGACGGTGTACAACGCCAGCGCAGTTAGCTCACATCCCATTGTCCCACTTTAGAGGTCAGGCAGCCGCCATTTCAGGGGCCCACATGGCCTCATTTTCAACTGCGTCACACACACCTAGGCCTAGTCTCAACACACATACAGGCCACCTTTTGTGTATGATTGGTGTTCTGTGTAAACTGTGGGTACGTACCTCTGAGTTGTTTGACTCTGTGCTCGCTGTTGTCCTTCATAGGCACCGTCCGCTGGGACATGTGAGGAGATGGCGGCATCCTCCGGTGTACCGACTGTTGGTGGACCTATCGACAATGGAGGAGCAACATTTGATAATCACCTACAGGTTTGACCGTGCCACAATCCAGAAACTGTGTACCCAGTTGGAGCCAGACCTGATGTCAGCAAACCGCCATCCCACAGGAATCCCCCCTCAAGTGCAGGTGCTGTCAGTGCTCCATTTCCTTGCAAGTGGGTCATTTCAAACAACTATGGCCATGGCATCAGGGATGTCCCAGTCTATGTTTTCCAACTTATTGTCCAGAGTGTTGTCTGCCCTTCTGAAACAAATGCAGAGCTACATCGTTTTCCCTCAGGTGGAGGATTTGCCTACAGTGAAAGGTGATTTCTATGCCCTGGGACATATCCCCAACATCATAGGTGCCATTGATGGGACCCATGTGGCTTTGGTCCCCCCACCCACAGGAGTGAACAGGTATACAGAAACCGGAAGAGTTATCATTCTATGAATGTACAGATGGTATGTTTGGCAGACCAGTACATCTCCCATGTGAATGCCATGTTCCCTGGCTCAGTGCATAACGCCTACATCCTGCGGAATAGCAGCATCCCTTATGTGATGGGTCAACTCCAGAGGTACCGTGTGTGGCTATTAGGTGAGCCCCTGGAAGCAAGATAGTGGGAATGGTTGTCTGGGGTTATCCCTCCAGGTTAGTGTGTGTCTAACAGTTGTCCCTTGCCATTTGCAGGTGACTCTGGTTACCCCAACCTGTCATGGCTACTGACCCCAGTGAGGAATCCCAGGACCAGGGCAGAGGAATGCTATAATGAGGCCCAGGGGCGAACTAGGAGGGTGATCATGCAGACCTTCGGCCTCCTAAAGGCCAGGTTCAGGTGCCTCCACATGACAGGTTGATCCCTATTCTACTCACCAAAGAAGGTGTGCCAGATCATTGTGGCCTGCTGCATGCTTCACAACTTGGCTTTGCGACGACAGGTGCCTTTTCTGCAGGAGGAGGGTCCAGATGGCGGTGTTGTGGCAGGTGTGGAGCCTGTGGACAGTGATGAGGATGAAGCAGAGGAAGAAGACATGCAGAACAGGGACTCCGTGATCCAGCAATATTTCCAGTGAAACACAGGTGAGAATACAATCCTGCCTACTACATGTACTTTTACACTACTACCTCTATCCTGTCTGTTGTTTTCACCCAGTGTATGGTCACTGAGTTGTCACTTTCCCTTACAGTTTCACAGATGTGGGTGCCACTGTGTGTCATCTGCTTAAATTCCTCATGGACTTGAGCTGTGTGACATAGGTATGTTGACATTACTATTTCAAAAACATTTTGTCACTGTAATTGCAAATACACTATTTCGAAATCACAGACAGACTCCAGATCATTTTGTGCTTTAGGTGTGTTTATTTTAATGCAAAATATTGGAGGGGGAAGTTAAATGGTGAGGGGTGATGGCGTAGGAGTGTCCATGGCAGAGTCCTGTCTATTAGTCTCACAGGTGCATTGCCCATATGGGCATAGGAAGTGGAGCTGGGGCAGTTTAATTATGGACAGGGTGACAAAGTGGGACAGTAGGATGACAATCAGGGTGGTCTCATTTCTTGAAGGGAGTCTTGGCATCGTTCTCTGTCTTATTCCTGGATCTCAGGAACCGTTTGCAAGGTGGTTCTCCATCTGCAGAGGGTGAGGTGCTGGTGTGGTGGTCCTGTGGCGGGGCGTCCTGTCCACTAGTGCCGGCGGAGGTGGTGGGCAGTTCATCATCCATGCTAGTGTCAGGGGCCCCTTGTAGTGCCACAGTGTCCCTCCTGGTGTTGAGTACTTCCTTCAGCACCCCTACGATGGTGTCCAGGGTGAAGCTGATGGTTCTGAGTTCCTCCCTGAAGCCCAAATACTGTTCCTCCTGCATGCGCTGGGTCTCCTGAAACTTGGCCAGTACCGTTGCCATTGTCTCCTGGGAGTGGTGGTTTGCTTCCATGATGGAGGAGAGGGCCTCGTCGAGAGTGGGTTCCCTTGGCCTGTCCGCCCCTGTCGCATGGCAGCCCTCCCCGTTCCCCTGTGTTTCTGGGCCTCCGTCCCCTGGACTGTGTGCCCACTGCCACGGCCCGCAGGTCCCTGTTGTTGTTGGGGTGGTGGGCTATCCTGGGTTCCCTGTAGTGGTGGACACACAGCTGATTGACGTGTCCTGGGGACGGAGGTATGCGCCCGCTGGGTGAGTGCTGTGCTGGTGTTTCCAGAGGGGGGAAGGTCTGTGGTGGCCTGTGCCTGTGTGAGGGGAACCGACTGTCCAGAGGTCCCCGATGGTCCGGGCTGGTCATCTAGATCCAGTTGGACAGAGCTGCTGTCATCACTGTGGGCCTCTTCTGTGGGTGGAGTGGACATGTCTGGACCCTCGTGTCTGGTGACGTTGGGTAGGGGTCCTGCAGGGGTGGAAAGGCATGATTATTGCATCTGTGTGTGCCATGGTGTGCAATGGGTGAGTGACCGTGTACCCCAGTGCTTGCATTCCTGTGTGGGAGCTTGTGTGATGATGGTTTAGGGGGGTGTATGGCTATGTGCAGTGCATGCTTTAGTGATGGGTGTCCATGCTTTGTTGTTGCATGCAGGGCTTGGTGTTGGGATGGGTGGTTTGTGATATTGGTACATTTGTGAGGAGTTGGTGTGATGGGGGTGAGGGCGAGGGTTGGGGTATGTGATAGCATGCAGGTAGGGTGGGGGATGTAATAGTAAAGCTTTGACTTACCAGAGACCTTTCCTCCAGGTACTCCTGCGAGGCCCTCAGAATGCAGAATAGCAAAGACCTGCTCCTCCCATGTTGTTAGTTGTCGGGGAGGAGGTAGGGGTCCGCCGCCAGTTCGCTGAACCGCCAGGTGGTGTCTTGAGACCACGGAACGCACCTTTCCCCGTAGGTCGTTCCACCTTTTCCTGATGTCCTCCCGATTTCTTGGGTGTTGTCCCACTGTGTTGACCCTGTCCACTATTCTTCGCCATAGCTCCATCTTCCTTGCAATTGAGCTGTGCTGCACCTGTGATCCGAACTAGCTGTGGCTCTACCCGGATGATTTCCTCCACCATGACCCTGAGCTCCTCCTCCGAGAACCTGGGGTGACTTTGCTGTGGTGTAGGTGATGTGTGGGGTGGAGTGTGTGGTGATAAGTGTGCTGATATGTAGTGGTTTGTTGTGTGAGGTGCGTGGAAGTTGTGTGGCTGATGGTGTTATGTGCCTGAGAATGCTAGTGTTGTTGCTGGTGGTGTCTCTCTCTGGCCTTCTTTCTGTATTTTTTGTCGTTGGGGTTTGTGGGTGATGTGGGTGTGTGTTTTATATTGTAATGGCTGTGTGGGAGTAGTCTGTGTATATGTCTCAGGTGTGTGTATTTTGAATCGTCCAATGTGGCTGTGTTTTGTAAATGTGTGTGTATTTTGAGCGCGCCGGTGTGTACCGCCAATGGAATACCGCGGTTGAAAGACCGCTGCATGGATTCGTGTGTCGTGATAGTGTGGGCGTATTTCTGTTGGCGTGACGGTGGAGGTTTTCTTATCGCCAGTTTATCACTGACCTTTGGTGTGACGGACTTGTGTGGGTGTCTGAATTTTGGCAGATTCCGAGCTGTGGGTCATAATAGCTGTGGCGGAATTCCGCGGCGGTGTGTTGGCGGTCTTCTGCACGGCGGTAAGCGGCTTTTACCGCCAGTGTTGTAATGAGGGCCTAACAGTTTTTGTAGTTTTGCTCATGAGCGATTTGAAGATCTTCCTCAGCATCTTCAGGCCAGAGCCATCATGTATGTTCCTTGATGCACTATGCAGATGAATTTCTGTGCTTCTGAATAATAAGGTGCCCAGCTGAGAGTTCTATCCACCTCAAATGAATAGATCTAATGGAGATCAGGTCCTTAGATGCCAATCTCGTGCAGGTGCCTGATGGGGATGGGGTGTGAGACTATGCCAAATGCTGCAGAGGGGGCAAGGAGAGTGAGGGTTTCAATCTCTCCGCTGTTAAGGATGATGCAGATGTTGAGGGTGGCAGCTATCAGTGCTGATTCTGAAATATGGTTGATCCTGAATCCAGGCTGTTTGGGATTGAGAAGCTGGTGTTTGCGGAGGTGAGGCATCAGTTGATCAGTTTCTCTAAGATCATTTCCAGGCATGGCAGGAGCAAGGTGTGTCTGTAGTTGGAAAGCATGGCTGGTCAGTGGATGGTTTGTTGAACAGTAGAGCACAGCAAAAAGCTGCTCACATTCTGTTGTTCCTGTTCATTCATAGTACATTTTTACCACAATTGGCACATGCGTGGCAAATGTTTACTACAACTGGCATGTCATTTCACAAAGTGGTGTAATTAGTGAAGACTTGACATAGCCATACCATGAGTGTGTGTAGCAACGAAGGAATGGATCAGGTAAACCAGATGATATTTTGTACAGTGCAGGTAATTGTTCCAATGTCTGTTTCCCACCTAGTTTTCAGGACTGAGAGTCTTACTGAATAAGTGGACCATAAGGACCCATAATGACCAATAAAGATGTGTCACAATGTAGCACTTGCCACTCCAGGTCAGGAGCATCTGCAAAGTGTGTGTCCCACCACTGGTTCCTCATTAGAGGGATCCCATGTGGACTTAATAACATGCAATAATGGTGTGTGTATCAGGAATTAGGCAGTATGCAGAAATAGTTCTAAAACAGTTAAAAAACAGTACAAATAGTGAAAATCTAAATAGTTACAAATGGGCCTAGAGGGAGCACAAACCATATACTAAGAAAGTCGAATGTGAAAGTCAGTTTCCCACCCAGGCAAGTGTAGTGTGTAGAGGGGTGCTGGGAGTATTATAAAACACCAAAGGTGAGTAATAGACCCAACCCAGAGCCCAGGAAAGCAGGAGTAAATCACAGTAACTTTCCTAGAACACACAAGGACACTAGAAAGAAGATATTGCAAGAACCAGAAGAGAATGCAAGATACCAACAATGGATTCCTGGACCTGAAGACCTGTGGAAGAAGGGGACAAAGTACAAGAAGCACTGAAGAGTCCAGGAAAAACAGGAGTCCCTGCTAATTTGGATGAATATGCAAAAGAAGAACCACTGGTAAAGAAGAACAGTCAGTACTGCACCCAAGAAGACAGATGCAGGTTCCTGGTTGGTGCAGAAGTCTGCCAACAAGCCTAGGCACATGCAATGCTTGCAGTTAGCAAAAAATGGCGCTGCCCGGGACCAGGAGGGACCTGGTGGACTCTACCCAGAAGGGGGAGTCAGAGAGGGCTCTTAGAAACTCAGAGAGCCCTCAGAAGACCAGGCATTGCTTAAAGGAGTCCCACAGCATGCGGACAAAGAAGGTGCAAAAGAGGCCCATGCAGCACCACACAAAGGGATCCCACGCTGCCAGAGAAACATGCAGGAGTGCTAGGGGCTGGAGCTGCATGGTGCACAAAGAACTTCATGTAAGAATTTCAACAAGCCTTTGCAACTGCAAACTATGCAGTGCATGGGGGTACTGTCTTGCGTGGGGAGGCAAGCCCTTATCTCCATCAAAACTGGACAGTTGAATGTCAGGAATGTCAGAACCACTTCAGTCCACCATCTGTGATGCTGGAACCACACACTTTATCAGGAAAGGTGACCCAAGCCACCGATTGTCGCTGCAGAGGGGTGCCTGCTGAAGCAGGAAAGTGACTCCTTCACTTCAAGGGATATTCCTTTGTTCTTCTGGTGCATGCTGAAGACAGGCAGTCCTCAGAGGATGTACGACCTAGAAACAATTGCAGTTGCTGCCAGGAGCTGAAGATACAGTGTTGCAGAAGTCATCTTTTCTTCTTTGTCGCAGATTGTAGAGTTCCTGGAGGGCCCAGATGCAGTTTCTTCTGTAAGAAGGTGAAGGAAAGGATGCAGAAGATTCCTACAGGAGTCAACGATCAGTTTCTGAGGAACCATCCGAGAGAGAGACCCTAAATAGCCCTGAAAGGGGGGTTGGCCAGCTACATAGGTAAGCACCTATCAGGGGAGGGCTCTGACATCACCTGCTGGCACTTTCTACTGAGATGCTCCCAGAGTGCCCTGGCAACTTGGAATCCGAGATGGCAAAAGCCAGGGACCGTTTGGAGGAGCTCTGAGTTGGTGATGAACAAGGGAGTGGTCACTCCCCTTTCCTTTGTCCAGTTCCATGCCAGGGCAGGGATGGGGAGTTCCTGAACATGTGTAGACTGGTTAATGCGAGGGGGACACCATCTGTGCCCTTCAATGCATTTCCAGCAGCTCGGGGAGGCTACCCTTCCCAAGCCTGTAACACCTATTTCCAGAGGGAGAGGGTGTAACACCCCTCTCCCAAAGGAAATCCTTTGATCTTCCTTCCTGGGTTCAAGCTGTTTGAGCAACAGGAGGGAAGAAACCTGTCTGTGAGGTGGCAGCAGCTGGGGCTGCCTGGAAAACCTCAGAAGGTTGTAATGGCAATACTGGGGGTCCTCTAAGGGGCCCCCATAGTGCATGGAATCATACAACCAGTGCTTACAAATGCCTTGGGGTATGATTCCAACATGTTTGATACCAAACATGGCCATATTCGGAGTTACCTTTGTGAAGTTGGACATAGGTGGTGACATATGTACAGGGCATGTGTAAAATGGCGTCCCCGCACTCATGAAGTCCGGTAAAATGGTCCTGGAGGTTGTGGAGCACCTCTGCTAGTGCAGGGTGCCCTCACACACAGGTACCCTGCACCCTGCCTTCAGGGCTGGAAGGCCTACAATATGGGTGATTTATAAGTGACCTGGTGCAGTGTAAATGGCAGTGAAAGGGTTCATGCACCATTTCATACAGGCTGCAATGTATGTCCTGTAGAATCCTTTGCTTAGGCTCCCTAGGGGTGGCAAAAAATGCTTCAACCCATAGGGATCCCCTTGGACCCAATGCCCTGGGTACCTAGGTACCATATACTAGGGACTTAGGGGAGACCATTATGCCAATTTTGGGTGAAATACTGGGTTACCAGTATGCAGTGACACAATTTAGGGGAGAGAGAGCATAATCACTGGGGTCCTGGTTAGCAGGATCCCAGTGAACACAGTCAAACACACTGACATCAGGCAGAAAATTGGGGTATGGCCCCAAAAAAGAGGGTACTTTCCTACAAGCTCTCGAAAGGTCATGAGGAAACCAAATTTGTACAGGTGTCATATCTGTAAAACATGAGTTTCAGTACAAACAGAAGTGTTAAAAGCTTCTACTCTTAATCATGTAGGGATCATAGTTTCCACTTGTATGTAAGATGATACCATGAGTCTAAACATTACACGTTAGGGTATTAAGGGAATACTCTATTGTAATTGTACTTTGCATATATATAAACTACAACATGCTTTCCATGGCCCGTGTTACAGAATACTGTGCACTTTCCTTGTTTGCACTGTGTGTACCTTTCAAAAGGTGCTGCTGGTGCAAATAAGGAGAGTGCACCCTATTATACTGAATGTTCTGCCCCTACGGCAACTGTGAACGTGCTGCCTTCAGGGCAGTGCATTTAAGAGAAATATGGAGCAGCTGTTTAAAAGTTGCTCCATGTTTCTCTAGGCAGGCGGTTGCTTCATGTTTCTCTGTGTAGGTGGCCCCTTTTAAGGGTGATAAGCGCTGGCACTATATATGCATAAGCACTATCTTTATTAATGAAGGGGCCACAGGTGTCTGCAGCCCCTTCTGTTACCAAAGTGCTCCGGGATACGCAAAGAAGGCACACATGCCCATTGTGCCCAAGGGGAACTTCTTTAATATGGCCCCAGTCATTTATCTTTCCACTTTTCTGGACTTTGAACACCTTAGCATCTCCTTCATTGAGACACCACATACTTTACAATTCAAAGATTTGAAATTTCACATGAAAGACAATATGGAAAATGAAACAACCTCATTAAAAACCATACAAAGATACACCCACGTTACCAGAATCTTTATTATAAACACCATTAACTTTCCCACAAATTCTATATTGTTACCAATTCTAGAACGTAAGCAAAACAAAAATCATAAACATTTCCTAATCTTTTCATGACATGAATGTAAAGGAAAGCTCTCAAATTAATTCATATATGAATCCAGAACAATCATTTTTGCTGAAGTACTTTGCTTATATTTGTAAAAGTCCGGAATCCAGACTTTAATGGATTGTAAATTCAGTTATCCTAAACATATGTTGAATGGTTTCCTAAAATAATGTGCAATGATGCAAGCCTACTTGCTCTGTGCCTTAAAAAAAAACATTGAGCCCAACCAGAATATTTACACAAAGATAACACAGGCTTTGAAAAGGTATAATGTTCTCAAAATAGAATTCGTTGTGCAAAGCATGGGTTAGAAATAATGTACATAATAGGTTCAATAGCTGTGAGAGCAATGAGACTCTTAAAAGGAAGGTCAGAAAATATTTTGGGCCGGATTTACAAGGAACTGGCGTGGTACTATGCCAAAATTGGCAGCGCCATGCTACATCAGTTCTGAAACACAAGGATGCGCCGTATTTTCAAGAATACGGTGCACTCCTGTGATTCCCCTAGCACTGGCATTAAATTTAGCTGCCTAGCGCCAACGCAGGCATATTTGCACCAAAGTGCAAGGGTGTCTCTGTCAAAAGGAATGATTGTTTATGTGTAGGAAGTTGTCCCTTCCTGCACATAAACAATCTACAATGGCGATTTGGCACTTCTATGTGTGCTGCAGAATGCAGCACAAATAGAAGTAGCAAATTGTCATTAATGAATGAGACACTTTCCTGCACAGAAACAATAATTCAGGGCATTTTGCTCTTTCTACGTGTGCTGCAGAAAGTATTTCTCCTCAGTGTGCCCATGCTATCCCCACCCCTGAAGTGGCTTTAGGTTTTGGCGCTGCATCAAATTTGAGATTCCTTGGAAATCTGGGGCAGCGTCTAAAGCACTGGGTGTTGCAGTGGAACACCTCCTGTTCCATTGCACGCCACCCTGCCACAGAAAAAATGCATCAGAGCTGCCCATGCTTACAAGGTGGGGTAGTGCACAGTGCCACCGTAGCATCAGAAAACGTAATGCTCCAGTGGTGCTAGGGGCTCGTAAACATTCCCTATTGTTTTGGAGAATTTTTTTCATCTTTTATTTTTGCCTATAAATTTCGGTGCTACTCTTGCAGAGTACTTCAATAGCATTTAAAACAAGCATTTGCAATGCAATGGGTCTCACGTTTACTCGAGTTAAAACTATTAGCGTTGTAAACACCTAACCGGACTTTTCTTGCCACATAAACTGAAAAGTAAAACAGCCACCATGAGCACAAAGCAAACTCACAAAAGGAAACACAAGTCTGCTCACAGTGAAACTTATTGGCAAAAGTGCAATTATCCATGTAACTGCAAAAGAGCAACTATCCATGTAACAGGCAAAAGTGCAAATATTCATGTAACAGGGTAGATGTCATGCAAAGTGCTCGACTTCTGCCCAGTGAGATCGCGCTGCCTATGAAATAAAGAGAAAAAATAGTGCAGAAACCATAAGGAAAACATGGAGCCTCACATGTTTTCAGCAGTTGGCCTGTGCACTCAAGGCAGGCTAAACACCAGAAGGGGCATGACATATGCATGCCTTCCACTAATGAAATCAAGCTAATTTTAAAAGGCAAGCCAACGAAAAGAAAAGTCCGGTTAGGAGTTTACAAAGCCAATAGCTCTAACTCAAGCAAATGCGAGACCAGTTGCATTGAAAATGCTTGTGCTGTAACCAAAACCTGCTGCCAGCAAAGAATCTCAATCACCCTGCGGGAATAAAGACTCCACTCCTCCTGGCGAGCAAGAGCTGAACAATGATGACAGTAAAAACAAGGGGCAGAAGATGGGGTGTCATGGCAAAGGGAGATTAATTGAACTGGAAGATGCGCCATGCACAAAGGGTGAAACCGAAACTGAACATGAGAAGCTGAGATCAGCGATGGGCACCGAATGAGCAGGAAACAATAGATAAAATGACAAGAATTTTGAATGCAATGCTCTCATGTTTGCTCGAGTTAGAGCTCCTAACGTTGTAAATTACGGAGTGGACTTTTCTTGCCACAGAGACTGAAAATAAAGAGAGCGAGGGTGAGCTGGCCCTGGGAAAGCCCCCCTCTGCTGTTGGTTTATGTTTACAGAGGGAGCTGGTGGGGAGGAGGGACTGAACAAGCACCCACACAGTTCAGGTGAAACAAGCAAATGCCCTTAAAAAAGTCCCTTACAGAAGAGATAGGACATAGAGCAATTACACAGTACTTTGTGTTCTCCCAAAGTGAAAAAGGCAGGACAAAGAGGCAGAACTGACCACTAGCAAGCAAGGATTTTTGAAGGACACTGCAACTAACAAATCAAAATGCTGGAACTCACTCTATTGTATACTTCAGTATACAGCAGGCGAACGCTAACGCTCAACCTAAAAATTATGCTATTGACCCCTAACCTGCACCATGGTGCACCATATTTTAAATATGGTGCACACATGTTGGCGGGAGGCGGGCACTAAGGGGAGCAAGGAATGTGGTGCTGCACTGGGTGCAGCAACACTTTTCTTCAATCTGCCCCTGTGTTTGTAGCTGCTAGATGTGTCTCTTGCATTGATACAGGTAAGCACCCATGAGAAGAAGGAGACTTGGAGACCCATCGCCTGGAACGTGCAGACCCTGGGGGTCCATAGCTGGCAGAGCACCCACAGTCAAAAGAGTTAGGAGGACCTGAGACACTGAGTCTGGAAGATTACAGAGGTCTATCTGGGGTTGTCCTCCCAAGGTAGGTGGGGCACATGTTAGAGCATGACCTCCTTAATGGCCAGCATTCTAGCGGTGGAATACCCAGTCCTTGATAGGTGTTTGAGGGGAGCACAGCAGCCACAAGGAATGAGTACAGGACATATCTCTGCCTGTCACATAGCCAAGTTGATGAGGTAGGTTCTGACATCTCCCCCTGAAGGCAGGGGATGGGCTATGGTTGACACATAAGATGAGTACCTAAGTAGATATGTAATGTGATGCATGCTGGTGTGCCTTGCCTATTAGCCAAGGGACCTAGAACACAACTGAGTGCACTCCCTAAAACATGTGCTCTTCAGAGCCAACATATGGCTGTGAACATTGATCAATTAAGTAATGTATGGTGCTGTAGTAGGTGTAAATTCTACTCCTCAGTGTTGCAGGTCAAAGAAAAAGAAGTGATGGATCACTGCCCTCGGTCATGTGTCTGGTCAAGTGAGTAAATTGGCATCTGCTCCCAGAGTCCACTTGTCTTCAGTGTATGATGAGTGCTGGTGCCTCACTACTGTCTGTTATGTGAAGGTGGCCATCTTACATCATGGATCAAAACTCGCCCATAGTAAGTGGGGAATGCCCATTGACACCATTTATGTTCCATCACTGTTGCCAACATTACTCATGCTGGTATGTTAGCATGTGCCCCTTTCTCTTTTGAGAAATTGTGTACCCTGCTGTTTCATGCATTGGATAGCTGTGTTCATGGGATAAAATCTGCATTCCCTCACTTATATGTGCATGGCAACCTGTGTTTCAAATCGTATATATGCAATGGTGCCACATTTCACGTGTTACCACAGATAGGCATGTGTCACCATTGATTGTTGGCTCACACATACCCTCACCTGTTATTGCACGCCATATGGCATGTACAACTGCAGTAGTAAAGAGGGACATGACAGGTAGGACTAGAGTTTTTATACACAATGTATATTTCAATGTCATTGATGTGGCATCATGTGGAAAAGTACACGGCACATATGTAATGGGGTGGGGCGTTACCTGCCTGTTGGCATGCATCACAGAGTGACTTGCAATTATGCTGGAATCACATATGTTTGGGGATAACCCTTCATCTACAGACATCTGGGTTTCCGGGACCAAAATGTAGAGAGTGATGTAGCTTCCCACTGGGCAAAATTTTGAGGGCCTTCTACAAGTACTTGCAAATCCCTGGGCATCACCATCATAGAAAGGACTAATGGATTCTACTGACCCAATCAGAGTATGTCATTGTAATATCCTGACAGATGGCAGCTGGCTATTACTTAATGCGCCTGACCCCTACTCCTCCCTGTTTATTACAAATAAAAAAATACAACAACTTTGTGCACTCATACCCACACCTGCTGCCAAGGACCATTCCTTGAAACAAGGAGAAACATACAGCAATACAAATAGTGATGATGCACCACAATAAACTGTATCAGAAAGTCCAATTCTTTAGTTTAGGTCCATTAGCATCTTCTCTTTGTTCTTTTCTATTTCTTAGAGCAGCACATATTCATAGCAAAACAAACAGCCAATGTGTTTTGTCCTTTAGAAGAGGACTTCTTCAGGGCTATTCAGTTCTTTCAATTTCAGTTCACCATTTTCAGAAAAAGTAATCCATCTTGCAATAACATCATAATCCTCCAATGTCAGCACCTTCATTAGCACCAGACATGGTAAAAGCAAACCTCGCTTCAGTCGTCAGCAGGACATAATGATTTTTTTTTAAATTATTATTTCCATGTCACTTTCTTCAGGCTACTGTACTGCTGTCAGCAACATGGCAGGATTTTGAAGCATCATTTCTTCTTTTCGTGTTATTTTGTATGTGACAAATAGATGTCTGCATGACCTTGTGTGGGATCTGTGGGAATGAACTTGGCATTGGCCTACTATTGTATGACAACAGGTAACTGAGGTATGCTCCATGAGGCAAAGCATTAAAGATGATGTGGTCTCCTACTTGTTCAGTGGATACTGTGATTGCACCCATGCAATTGTAGTTGTTTGAGATCCTGATTTTTCTGTGAGAAACTGTTGACTATTCATGTGGCATGCATGCATATGGTATTGTATACGTAGGAGCCACCTTGATGTAGTTTGTTGCTGGGGCCTGCTTGACATCATGGTAATGTTTCTAATCGCACCTGTTCTTCAAGTGTGATCAGGAACATGTGGTGACACCTTGCCTCTTTATATTTGCAGCATCATCCCATTCAAGCAAAGTAAACAGGACTCAATCAAGTGGGGAATCATCTGGCCATGGTACCACCAGCCATGACATCACCAACACGGAGGGATCCAGTGGCCTGCAGGGTGAGGGAGTGCCACGGAGCACACAGGATCACCATCATCCTCATTGGATTCTACTTCCAGTGGCCATTCCCTAGTGTTGATGGACCCACCAAGACCTGCTCTTGTACCATCCTTGTTTGCCATACCCAGTTCTAACGCCACCCTCTCTTTTGCTCCCTACCCAGTTGACTGTGCCCACTCACCCAAGAGGGGGGTGGGCATCTCCTTTGCCCCAGGCACATCAGCCCCAGTCCCTGTTATCTCTGCTGCCCTTAGTGAGTAGGCTATTGACCTCACTGAGGAGTATCTCTGTGGGTCAGACTGCCACTGTGAATGTCATCCAGCGGTTGGCAAGCCAACTTCAGCAGACAAATGCTGTCCTGGAAGGCATTCATAATGACATGTCTGGCATACAGAGAACTATTTAGGCTCTGGCATCCTCACTGACGGCAGCCACCCACCCCCAACAATCCTTCCCCCACCCACCACACTCTTCCAAGTCTAAATTTCCTATTTCTGTATCTGTCCCAAGCACACAGACACATCTGCATGCACACATCTCAACACACACAAGCAACACACATCGACACACCGGCATGCAAGTGCTCATCATTTACCCACAGACAGCACATCAGCCACCATTCTGACAGACACGCCACCACCCCAACTGACCCACATCCACCATACTCATAGACACCCCCACAATGCCCATAACATATTCACTACACCCACCATTCACACAGACAACAGTTCACAATCACGGATCCACACAGCGCAGACACTAGACCCCCAGACACCAGCACAATACTCACAGACACCTCCACCACATCAACCATGTCCCCATACACTACCCCAACACACACAAATATATCCACCAAACACATGGATACAACCCTACCACACACAGGCACATCCACAACATCTAACATACCCACAGGCACCACCCCAACACACGCACACAAATCCACCACTGTCACATCATCCAGCACCTCCATCTCCCAGTCCCCGGGATATACAAATGCCCACACTCACACACACAACAGACACCACCCAAACACAAGCATACCTTACACATTCACACACCCAATGCATCTACAACCACCACTCCTTCAACCTCCAAATCTCAACCACTTCTGATGATCCTACCCATTTTCCCAAAGAGAGTTTACTTTTCAGCCTTGCCCTTTCCACTGTTACCTCTAACACCCCTCCCAAATTCAAGAGGCCCCCAACGATATCCCAACCAATCCCTTCCATATCCAAGCTCTCCACTGTAACACCCACCTCTCCTGCAAGCACCCATACCCCTACCCCGAAGAAGAAGCCCACCTCTCCAAAGAAAAAGACTCCCTTCCCAAACCCAAACCCATTCCCACGCTTCCCAAATCCAACCCCACCTCACCCAAGGTTGATTCCTAAGGTGCCTGCCTGCCCACTTGATGCCCCTTCCTGTGGAGATTCCCTGACAGTGATTGGAGTGAAGGTTGGGCACAATAATGTGTATGAACTCATGTGGACTGGTCAACAGCCTTTGCTCTTTAGCATTTGAATTCAATAAACCTACGTTGTTTTTTTTTTTTAGTAGACATTTGTCCTGAAATGAATCCCCCCCCCCTCAATATTGTTCCTGAGTAACTTGTATTGTATGGCCACAGTTTTGTGTTTTATCATCCTGATTGCTGATCCATTTGCTGTTGTTTGCAATAGATGACTTTGTGGGCAGAACGGGTGTCCCCTAAGACAACTGTAGATGCACACTGCATGGATATGAGTGTTAATATAATTGGGGTGTCATTGCATTAGTTATGTTTGCTGGGGTAGGTTTTTCATCTAGTGCAGGCCAATGTCAGCATGTATGGTGTTAGAATTGTCCCCCTGATATGGATTGTATATTTGTCTCATGTGTGGAAGCTAGAGTTTTGTTTGTCCATACATAGAGGGTGTTCAATTGTGCTAGCTTCCTTTGCATTTGACTGACCATGTGTCCATTTTGATGTATGTACCTTGCAGTTACTTCATCTAGATGTATGGCCATGATGTTGCTGTTGTATGTGTTTTCTTGACTTGCACTTTTACATTATGCAGATAGGCATCACTTGGCTCAAATATTGTTTGTCCCTGAGATACATGAAGGGTCAGTTCCTATGCAAATGTTGTTTTAGGGATATGTGCAAAGTGAAACGTGTTCCAGGGGAGCATCCTTCCATGATTGCTCCTGATGCCCTATCCCTAATGTGCAGGTGTTGTTTGCATTGCGTGGTTTGGATATTTGTTTCACAAACTATTGTGCATCAAATCATTAACATTTATAAATCATTAACATTTTTCCCATTGACCTTCCATTGTGTTGCAATGTGGGTGAGCTGTGCATCCATTACAGGGATGTTTCATGGCAGGGGTATTTGTGTTCCATGTCACAACCATACATATCTGTCTTCAATCTGACAACAGTGCCAGCCGTGTGAGGAATGTGAGGGTGTCAGTTGAACTGGTAGATGTGATCTTGCTGTGGTGTTGCTGTTGTGTGGTACAATGTTCTGTACACTTCACTGTCCCTATGCCTGAGATGGGCAGACATGTATTTTTGTGGAGTGTGGTGGTGCAGTATTAGTGACCTGCCGAAAGGGGGAGTTTGATAGCTGTGAATGTGTCATTCATTGTGAATCACTCTGATGGTGGACAGATGACAAGTGTACCTGGTGTCCGTAGCGTGAGCCCCGTATCATGTGGATGATGGTGCGAAGTTCTGTTGTTGAGCTTCATGACAGAGGTAAGTGGATGTTCTTTCTGTTGGTTGTGTCCACAGTGGTGTGGATTTTGGGCTCCATTGATGAGCAGCAGCAACAGCAGGACATGTGTATGTGGGCTCCATGGCAGCACAAGATGTATAACTCTGGCTGCAGGTGAGTTGCTTCCTTGATGCTCTCTGTTTCTGCCTCCTCGGACGTGGTGATTAGACCACCACAGTTGTGTTGACTGTTTGCAGCATCTTAATGTGTCCGGCGGAAACACAGGCTCCATCCGATTGTTTGGCCTCCCTCGCCACCGGGGAGGTTACCCTGCCTGGTGGTGCTAGCGGGACTTCAGCAGTCTTTCCTCTATGGGCTGCCAGCTTCATAATACGGTGGTCAGACGGCCAAGTTTATGGCAGTTGGACCACTGCCGCTATGGTGGTGCATGGACTGTCAAACTTGTAATCAGGTCCACAGTCATTGTGTATTCCTCCTAGACAGCCACACACAATAAAGTGCTCAATTGTTATTAGATGGGCAATCACTGGAAGGAGGGCGGAGTTAGGCACAGCCAGAGCAGAGGAGGGAGGAAACCTGAGCACTTCAAAGGGAATTCTCTATAAGTTTCTACCACTTCAAATATGGCACCAGCTCTTGAGTATACTCCTAGACCTGTGGATACTATAGAAGGACTGCTCTGCTGCAGTGCCAATCTGTTGCTCTCCTGCCTGATGCCCTGCTTGCTGAGAAGACTGGACCTGCACCTTTCATCCCTGTCTGAAGTGATTCCAAGGGTCAGTCAGCTGACCTCCTGTTTTGAGCTACACAGACCTAACAAGCTCCAAAGGTTGCCTGTAACTTCCCAGCTGACCTGCTGCCTGGACCTGCAACTGGCCTGGGAAAACGAGCTGCACTTAAAAAATAAATCCGAAACCTTTAGTTTCGGTTTTTTTTCAGGGCAGGTAGTGGTCCCTTGGACCACTACCTACCCTGAAAAAATATTTGTGGGTCCATTCACAAAGTGGAAGGGGTCCCATGGGGACCCCTTCCAATTTGCGAGTGGGTTACCATCCACTTGAAGTGGATGGTAACTGCGACACCATTTGCGACCGCATATGCCTTCGCAAATGGTATTGCATACCACTCCGAATCGCAAATAGGAAGGGAACACCCCTTCCTATTTGCGATTCTGAAATGCATATTGCGAGTCGGTACCGACTCACAATATGCATTTCTGCATAGGGAAACGCGATTAGCGAGTCGCAAACGGCAATTTTTGCCGTTTGCGAGTCGCTATCCGTTTCCTGCATCTGGCCCCTAATTTCTTACAATGGGGCACTAGGTTTGGACATTTTCTCCAGGCACAGGATATTTTACCTCTGAAACAGCTCTCCAGCAGCATAGTGAGAGACAATTACAGGGGAAACAACAGTGATAATAGGTCTGCCATGGAGGACCTATCAGCATTCGTAGCACCTTCGATGGTGGCTGTTTTTGGGAGAAAAAAAACTGTTGCTGACATCCAAAGAGTTGTCTCCTAGTTTCCATTTTTCCAGTACAGGAGTTCAATATTTTAAATGACCCACATCAGAAAACAAGTCAATGAGAGTGACATTGTAGTGGCTGCTCTAAATTAAGTGACCCCACTGACATAATTCTTGCCAGCTATGAGTTTGTGACGGTGGCAGTAGATCTGCCTTCAGTAAAACCATCACTGGCAGCATTACAAATGAAGCAGAATCTGGGAGAATTTGACAGACAGGAAAGCAGCCAAATTTTAAATGACCCATATAGTGTTAATGTGGTTCGTCCCCTAGTCTTCAAATACAGTTCTTGGCTCAACATTAACAAAACTGTTCAATTTCTTTTAATGAAATTCTATGAATCTCAATTAGTAATACACAATAAAAGGGTCAGATGCCTTAAGCCATTTTGCAGTTTCAAAGACTGCGGTTTGCAAAGTCAGAGGTTTTGCAATCACAGAATAGGCTTTTAGAATTCATTAAATCTGTTTTGCAATTCCCTAAAAATGTACCAAATCACAAACAGATTTATAAATGACCAATTTATTGCTATTTTGAAGAGACATGTTTAGAGTGTCCCTTCTAGATTGTGCATCCGTATGCAATGTATCAATGGTTTGTGACTGCACATTTGGTCACCAATCATTGAAATGTTATTGACTCCTTAATGGAGGTGGAAATGCATTTGCCAAGGGGCTACCCTGGGATCCCTTCCTTTTTGTGCTGTTGGAAAACGTTTGTTGAGGCATAGGCAGCAGTCCAGAGGACCACTGCCAACCCTTGAAAAAACGTTTTTTAAATGGGAAACATTTTTTTTACCTAGCCCTGTTTCCTTTAAAGAAAACAGTCTTCATTTAAAAAAAGAAACAGTGATCTTTAATGAAGTACATTCACATCCATTGTCGTCTGCACACCCTACAAGACAACTATCCCTTTGTTGGCCTCCAATCATAGTAAGTCACAATTTGCTATCTACCTCATGTATATTGCTAGGTTAGGTTGAGTTAATACCCATTTTGACTCCTTAGGGCCTCATTTATAAGATGCCTGCGCCCCCAGAGCATCACTTTTTATGACACTCGGGTGGCACAGGCCTCTCACTCTTATCTATGAGGTGACACAAAGCCACCCTGCATGACTTTGCATGACCTCCTTGATATGAAGTAAAGCAAGGCAGTACAAAGTGATGCGTTGCATTACTCTATGTCAAGGAGGCGTTCCACTGGCATTGCTGTGGGTTTTCCTGTGCAACATCCATGGGTTTCCAGATTTACAAGGCTCTGTAAACTTGAGAATGCATCAATACCGTGCACCTCCCCAGTGGAGGCGTAACGAGGAGAAATGATTGTATTTCTCCTTGTTTTTTCCTCTTTCTATGTGCACTGCATTCTGCAGAACACATAGAAAGAGACAAACACCTCCATTGATTTTTTTTTTTTTTTTTTGTGCTGGAAGTTGTTCCTTCCTTCACAAAAACAATTGTGCCAACAATGTAGACACTCTTCCATCATGGTGCAAGAGTACCTGTGTTTGTGCTAGGCACCAATTTGTGCATTGGCACAGGCAGAAGGAACAGGAATGCACCATATTTCATTAATACAGAACATTCCTGCCCTTTCCTTTTGCTGCAAAGCAGCAGAGCAAAGTGACTTGCTGTACTAACTTGGTGCAAAAACTTCTAAATTAGGCCATATTTCACAAATTAACCTATTAATACAAAGACTGGCTCACAAAATCTCATTTGCAAAGTCAATACGCCAAATGCAACCACATTTGAATGTTAAAACATCTAATCTAATGAAATGTTAGAACATCTAATCCCTTAGGCCTATCTGTTCATCACCTTTGTTAACTGTTACCTTGAATACGTTCACAGAATCCTGCAATTGTTCTTCCAGTTACTGAAGAATTGTGATTTCAATCAATTCCCTAACAGACAAACATATTTATGATATGTTTGTTACGTGAAAGTCTCACAACTATGTCATTGAATCATTTTGAATAATTCCACGCAATGCGCTAAACAATTTAATGAGAATGCACCCAAACAATGGAATGTGTGTGTTTTTTTTAATTAATCTTCATGCCAAAAAAATGACAGAATGTAGTTTGCACTAAAGTATAGCTCGAAATGACAGATTTTTATTTTGCGCAATCTCACATAATTACATGAAAGCAATTTACACAAATTCCACTCACCCCTGGAGAAAACAAAACTTGAGCCTATATTTTTTTCTTGTTTTCTGTTTGATGACAGAAACTTATATGCTTTTAAAAATTTTAGTTTACAGTTAACTTCAGCTAATATGCTAAATCAGTTTAATTACACTTTCTATAAATACTCCATGCACAATATGTCTCTGAACAAGCTGCACTTTTCCTGATACGCGTGACATATTTTAATACTTAAAAACATCGAAACAGATGTTTTGTCCTTGCTAAACTTGTTTTTTCAGTTTTATTTTATTTAAATGTTAATGAGTATTTAATTACTTCATGAATACCTAAATAACTAGAGGATGCCTGCTATCATTAGTTTGAACATCACAAGCACATTCAGTGATCACATGGGATGACTCAAATTGTTTTTAGCTTGCTTGAAGAGAGAAAAATTGATTCATGTCACCCCGCCACATTTTACCTGACACAGGACAATAAATGCATGCTCCCTTAGGTTTTCGCAGTTCTCCAAAACAGACTAAGTTGCCAACACTTGCATACCTTACATTAAACATTAGCATGTTACTGTTGTTGCATTTCATTTCTGAGCTACGGAATTGGTGTATAATTGATATAAATTTATCTTGAGCTATTAGTGAATCTTCACAATATAGACCATGATGTGCTTTGGCAAAATAAAAATTAAGAAGCAGCTGGGGCAGACCCTGATGGTGTTAAGGCCTGCTCTTGGGACACCACTATTTGTTCTTGCTAAAGATCAAGAGGAATACAAAAACGTCCTCCCCCTGACTGTTAATGCCAACATCCACTGTTCAACTATTCAACCTCTAGCAAGAAACTTATTATGGCAGATCTAGTAGCTCTCTAGGCAAAACACTAGCCCTTCTGGTGGTGGGTTCCTTGACCTCAATGGTTGTATCAAGTGGTTGTGCCTGCCACGAAGGCAAGGATGTCTGTTCTTGTTCCTAGTCCTGTTATGTTCTTTGTTGGCCAGTCTGGTACACTTTAAAGGGCCTTTGATAAATCATTGAGAATGTAATGTATACCACATACTTTTAACTGACAATGTGGAGCTTTTAAAAAGATTCTCACTATCCTGTTCTATCATACTAAAATGTTGGGAATTTGAATACCTTAAACCTGCTAATAAACAATGTAGCTGTAGAACATCCATTTACAGTGGCTGAGAGGGTTGGTAATTATGTCAAAAATAATCATCTTTCCCTAGTGGATATTGAGGTTCACAAAAGGCTCTTCATTGCTTATTGTATTGCATTGTATTTTAATCGTATTTATATAGCGCTTACTACCCCTGACGAGGCGTCGAAGCGCTTTTCGATGAGTAGCACGCTACTCTGGAACCCAACAAGAATTAGTGATGGATTAGTATTGGGAAATTATGAGTACAGTTTTAGTATTATTATGAGTTAATTTGAGCCGCGGATATGAGAGTTTGTTAGTTAGATTGACTGGAGTAATGGAGGGGTGGAGGAGGAAAGAAATCCAGAAGTGTTAATTGGGAGTATATCCTTCATTTACTCAACCCAAAGGCTTGGGATGAGTAAAGGGGGCTGGAGGAGGGAAGAGTATGTGGAAGGGTTAGGGAGAGCTTAGTAGCAGGGCGAGATAAATGCGGAAGAATTTAGTAGGGTTGTGTGGGAGGTCACAGTAGTAGAGTGAGGTTTGATGAGTTAGATGTGGAAGCGGAGGGAAGAGCTTAGGCAGAGTTATTTAGGAGATTAAAGTAGTAGAAGGGATTTGGGATGAGTCAGAGTGGGGATGGAGGATAGTTTGATAGAGACATGACATACGATGATGAGTAGATAAGTGTGATAAGATGAGAGCAGAAATTCATAGATATCTAGTATAACAACCCACCCAGGAGCCATGCAATGATCCACGAAACATGCCAAGCACAGAAACATCTACACATACATATATATATATATATATATATATTTATATATATATATATATATATATATATACACACACACACACATATACACATACATATACACACACATACACACACACACACGAATACACACACATATGCACATACAACACATAATTAGAACCATGGGTAAAAAATACTTAGTCAAACAGTTTTAAAGAGTATCTAAATAAACCAAGTGCAGTAAGCCAAAAGGAGGAACGCATCAATCCCTAACAGTTTCTAAAAGTTCAAAGTGTACATAAATGACATATGGTACAGTAGAATGTAGTGTGCACTACCAACAAAGTTCCTACTGCACAAAGGAACCAAAGGAGTGAAGGAAAAACACCCCAAATGTTAGAGAACACTATAGTGGGTTGTGCACCACCATCAATTGTAAAGACATATAAATAATATTTCAGGAGAGTCATAGATTTTCATAGATTTCTTCCAGAAGGTTTATTTGATGCCACAGTAGATTTATGGAGAGCAACAAGACAGCAGCCAACGCGTTTCGCCCTACATACTTGGGCTTCTTCAGGGCTGCAAAAGTTAACAGATAGCCAAAAGACAGAAGTGAACTGACAATAATGTTTCTAATATTACAAGACCAAGACATATAAAACAAAATCGACAATTGCATAATATAATGCACAGAAAAAACAATTACATCCAGTATAAGTTTTGTTTCAAGAGTAGAAAAATAATTTCTTCAAAACTATCATACTAATTATGAGTCAGTCTTAAGTTGTAATTAGTAAGTGGAACCGACAAGGGAGAAGAATAAGAGGAAAAATAATCAAAAAGATCCAAGATGTGAATTCAAAAAATTGCATAAATCACGGAAAAGTGCACAATAGCAACATGCAATAACAGTTATACTGAGCGAAATATTTACACTGATCCGTAAGCCAAGGTGCTACCAACATTTCCATAGCACCAGATCAAGTGATCCATCACCAAAAAGTGTGATTAACTGAAGCTTAGAAAGAAGACTCAAGAAGAGGAGTAGAAGAGTAGAGTTAAACTAAATATACGCGAAAAGTGAGAGTAAGTACAGGAAAGCAAATAAAGAGAAGAATAGTTCACTACGAAGAAACACATACCGAGTAGTAAGTTCCAATATGGGGTCAAAAGTCGTTTGTAAAATAAGTATAAGATGCCAATGAAGGTTCAAAAGAGCTGAAAATAAAATAACAGAAGCAAAAATAAAGAAGGGCGATTCGTATGTAAACCATAAAAAAGTAATAGAGTGGGGGCCGTAATCCACACGTGTTGCTTTGAATGGATTAACATCGCTCCAATTGTAGAGAAAGTGCTGTTGTCCAGCCTTACCGTAAATAGTACTTTTGTAGAATATTGTATTGCCGGCCGGATTTTCCAAGTTAGAGAAAAAAAAGAGTATAAAGGGGCGGGCCCGGTCGCGTTGCCGGCCGTCATGTAAGTAGAGTAAACGGCACGTTTAAGTGTTGACAAAATTCCGGCAGAGAACGCCGAGAATTTATAAATACCGCCGTATGTTGAATACGGCAGAATGATGTGGAAACAGTGAAGGGACAAATCCCAGAAAGCGTCGTAGCTCGAGTAGTTTGAGCGGCGGCCATTTTAAAATAGTCTATGGAAGTTCCTAAAGTAAAATAAAATAAAAATAAAAATAAAAATAAATGGAATCGGATATCGTGGTTTCAAGCATAATATCATATTTAATAGTGGGATTTGTTGCAGTAATAGGATTATATTTCCTGAAATGTGAGTAAGACATGAAGAAAAGGAGTGAAAGCAAAAAATGGAATAAAACAGAGCAAGTGAAGCAAGCAGTCCTCAGTGCAGAGTTGAAACAGTGAAAGACTATTAAGATCCCAATAGGAAGAAAGTGTCATAAGGAATATATATAATCATAATATACAGTAAGATATATAACAGAGAGGGGGGCCTATGATTTATATTGTAGTAGGATCTCAGTACAACAGGAAATTAAGTCTATTCATGTACAATAAGCATACATGTATACAAACAAATATTATCAACACTGATAGCAAGACATGTGTTAAAACCTAGTACAATCTCAGATAGTAACTGAAAAATATTAGTGTTTTACATGCATATACATCGTCTTAAGACTCCTATTATGTACAACATTTTTGAGAAATAACTATTAATATTCAGTACTCCACTGTGGCACTAGTAATGTCATTATAGATAATAGTGGAGTTCATGGTCAGTATTATGCCCCAAATCAACCGTACGTAAGCGACAAATCCATGCCGCTTCTCTTTTGCGTAATTGTAATTCTCTGTCACCCCCCCTAGGGTTCGGTGGAATATGGTCAATCCCATGGAATGAAATTACATCATCATGTTGATGTGTCGACATCATATGTAACGATAATGGATATCTATTATCATTATTCCTAATGGCACGTATGTGCTCCTGTATTCGATGTTTCAATTGTCTTATGGTACTTCCCACATATATTTTGTTGCATGTACATTTAAGAATATAGATTACAAATTTGGTGTTGCAATTAATAAAACTCTTAATAGAAAAGACCCCTGTGTTATTGTAACAGAAAGTCCTAGTTTTATCCAAGCCGAAGGAACACACATTACATTCACGACATGTATAAAAGCCCAGAGGCTTCGCTGGAAGCCAAGAAGATACATTGGGTACAGACACATAACTTGGACAAAGAGAGTCTCTTAATGTCTTACCTCTTCGGTAAGTAATTCGAGGCGTTGCGGGAAGGGAACCCTTAAGTCCGTGTAAATCAGTAAGTAAATACCAATGACGTTTGAGTATTTTGTATATACCCTGACTAAGCATCGTGTATCTAGTTACAAAGGACAAGCGTTCATGGGGTGTCTTCTTTTTTCTTTTTGATTTCAATAACAACCTGTCCTTTCTGGATGTTTTCATGATATGTTGTTCTGCATTACATAGAGTCTGATAGTTGTAACCTCTATTAATAAATCTCTGTTTAACAAGTCTAATTTGCTCATGAAAAAGGTCTTCAGTGCTACAATTTCTGCGCATGCGTATCATCTCACCAAAAGGAATATTGTTGATGGTGAAGGGGGATGTGCACTAGTTGCGTGTAAAAGACTGTTACAAGACGTGGATTTCCTGTAAAGAACACTCTGTATAGTGTTATTCTGAATGAAAAATCTGATATCCAAAAATTCAATGCTGTCCCTACTGTAATGGAGACTAAGTCTTACATTATAAGGATTATCGTTAAGAAATGCATGGTATAGAATTAATTGCTCTATTGATCCATTCCAGATCAAAATGATATCATCAATGTACCTCCCCCAAAATACAATAAATTCAGTCCAGGGGGAGGCATGTTTACCCCAAGCATGTATTTTTTCGAACCAGCCCATAAAAAGTCAGGCATATGCAGGGGCAAATTTGGAACCCATCGCTGTCCCTTGTGTTTGTTGATACCATCTGGTGTTATGTATAAAATAATTTTTTGATAAGATGATATCAATCATATTCAAAAGCATTTGATTATGATCATAATGGTCAGCAGAACGGGTGTTGAGAAATGAAGTGACTGCCAGTAGGCCAAACGGTTTTTGAATACATGTGTAGAGGCTATTTATATCCATTGTAACAAATAGAAGGTCATTGGACCAAGGAAAATCTTCAAATTTGTTCAAAATGTCCTTGCTGTCCTGTATAAAAGACGGAAGGTTACAAACAAATTTCTGTAAAAAAATGTCCACGAATTCCGATAATCTCTCAGTAGGGGAATCAATCCCAGATATAATCGGTCTGCCAGGAGGAAATGTGCCTTCCTTGTTAATTTTTGGAAGAATATAAATGCAGGGATATCTAGGATATTTAACAACTAGGTATTTATACTCATGAACTGATAATAAACCTTGTTCGTGCCATCCCCATAGTTTATTATTAATATATTCAGTCAATTCGAAAATAGGATTGCTGTTAAGACATTTGTAACATGTTGTGTCTGATAATTGTCTATCAATTTCCTGCATGTAGTCATGTGTGTTCATAATGACTACATTTCCACCTTTATCAGCCTCTCGGATAACAATTGATCGATCTGTCCTAAGGTTAGTAAGAGCCTTCCGTTCACCAATAGACAAATTATCAATTTTGCGCCAGTTGGTGTAAGGATTGCCTAAAAATTTGTAAAGGTCAGATGAAACTTTATCCGCAAATAGATCAATATTACTGTGTGTACCAGTAGGTATAAATTTAGAACGTGGTCCGAGACCACTAGTTATATTAACATCCTCCATGATTCCAAAGTCTGTCCTAATGTTTTCAATGTCAATCTCATTGCCATTCTGTAAAGACATCAACGGTTGTATATCATGCAAGTCCGATATGGATTCAGTCACTGCTCCAGTATTGGTAGCAGTGGTGTCAAAGGTCAATGATGTGGAAGTTTCGCTATTGGTAGTCCCCCTATTGTAAGTGGAAAAATAATTCCTAAGTTTGAGCAAACGTGTAAATTTGAATAGGTCCACAAAAATTTCTACCTGGTCATTAGTTTGAGTCGGACAAAAACCTAGACCTTTGCTAAGTAAATTAGACTCGGTAACGTTTAGGGATCGATTAGATAGATTAACAATGGTCAAATCACTTCCAGAATCATTGCAAGGAGGGGTGGTGAATCCTAATCTCTCTTCGAACGGGTTCGAATCCCTTGTTTTTCTGAGCTTTTTTCTCCATTGTTTCCCACCCCTTCTAGTCTTATTTCTCTTCGGTTTGTTTTTGTTCCAAGACGTAGTCGTTCCATTTCGACTAAAAAACTGTTGGTTGAACTATGAGGGATTTGTTTAGAAGATTCACTATCCTGTAAGGTACTACTATCTACAGAAGATATAGAACTGCCACTGGAGAGATCAGTATCGCTTGTGAATCTGCCCCTGTTGGTGCCTGGTCCAGAAATCTTCACATTATCATATTTACGGGCAAAGGTGTAAACCCTGCCAAGTTTATAGTCAAGATCGTCACGCCTAACCTTACGTAGTTTCTTATCACGTAGATAGATTTGATAGTCCTCAATTATTTTGTGAAGAATCTCATAGTTCTTATTTATTAAATCTTTTTGAGGGACTCCATCTATTTCGTTTTCAAGTGTTGCAATATCATCCTGTAACTTGGCCACTTTTTTATCAGTGTGCTTAATTAAAATGCGCATCATATTAAATGATGCATTTTGCAAATTGTCTTACCAATCCTTAAGTACTTCATCATCTAAGTCCTCATAAGTAGGGATATCAAGATTCTAAGACCTAAGTTTTAAAGAGTGTGTGTGTATTTTATTGTTATGACATAGTAGTGATACATATTTTCTAAAGAAACTATAAATAAATGGAAATACACACATAATCTGAAAACATATTTATCAACATAGGCATATACAGTTCATAGTTGTTTGAATATGGTGGTTATGAAGGAAAGAGCCAACTCTTGAGTAGTTTTCTGAAGACAAGAAAGTTGTCTGTGGCTCTTATAGTTGGGGGTAATGAATTCCATAGTTTGGCTGCTTGGACGGAGAAGGATGTCCCACCTATAGTCTTTTTCTTGTATGGTGGTGTTCTAAGGTGGGGTGCCAATCTTGAGTGGAGGTTTCTTTGTTGGATGTATTTGGTAATTTTCTTTCTGATAAAAAGCGGTCCTGTTCCATGTATAGCTTTGTGGGTGATACAAAGCAGCTTGAAAGTGTATCTTCTGGCAACGGGTAACCAGTGTAGTGCTCTCAAGGCAGGGGAGATGTGGGCTTGCGGCTTTACATGTAATAGTAGCCTGGCTGCGGAATTCTGGATACGTTGTAGTTATTTCATAACAGATAGAGATGATCCATGGTAGAGGCCATTGGCATAATTCAGTTTGGATAGTACAAGCGAGATAGTAGCTTGCACCTTGTGTGGAAATCCGAGGTGGGGGAAGATGCGTCGTAAAGTTTTCAAGGTGATGAAGCTTGTTCGTGCTAATTTGTCCACTTGGGCATTCATAGTTAACTTGGAATCCATGGTGATTCCTAGGTTTGTAACTTCCTTGGATAATTGAGGAGGTGGTCCGAGATCGTCAGGCCAGACGCACAGAGGGTCATCATTTTTCCAGTCACCACATATGAGTATTTCTGTTTTGGAGGTATTTAGTTTGAGATGGCTCCAGGTCATCCACTGATCAACGGCTCTGAGGCAACTGAAAATTTGTGAGTTTTCAATGTTTTTGGGGCATTCTAATTTAAAGTATTTGTGTGTCATCTGCATAGTTGTAGCATGTGAGATGGAAATCATTGATCAGTTCTGGTAAAGATATCATGTAGATGTTGAGAAGCAAAGGTGAGATGATTGACCCTTGGGGGACCCCTGCTTTTGTGAGGTAGGGTTCAGACGAGAAGGGGGGCGAGTGGATGATATTCGATCTTTTTTGAAGATAGGAAGTAATCCAGTCGAGAGCAATCCCTTGTTTGCCGGCTTCGTGGTGTCTTTGAGTTAAGGTGCCATGGTCAACTGTATCAAAGGCAGCTGAGAGGTCCAAGAGAAGTAGTGCAGCAACTCCATTTCGGTCGACTGCGTTTTTAAGATCATCCCAGATTGCTATGAGTGCCGATTCAGTGCTTCTTCCTGGGTGGAATCCAGTTTGGAAGTCTGAAAGTATAGAATTGTCTTCAATGAATTGACATCTGGGCGAATGCTGCTCTTTCTATCAATTTGCCCAGGAAAGGTCCATTTGTAATAGGTCTGTAGTTGTTGGGGTCTTGCAAGTCTAGTTTTGTTTTCTTTTAATAACGGTTGTATGTATGCCTTTTTCAGGTCTACAGATTCATCTTCATTCTCCAACACACAACTTTAAATCTCTGCATTTAAACCAGAGGTGCAACACCTTAATATCCCTTTTGATGAAGAACATTTGTTCGACCAAATGTTAGAAAAACGTAAAAAGGATACTGACACTGGCTAAGGTCATGAGGCTTTTCAAACCGAGGTCCTTTCGCAGGTAGTATTATTGTGCAGTTTCTAAGAACATCTTCCCTACAAGCAAGCTCCTCATAAAGACAGCAGCAGAAGAGGCAACCCTATCAGCCTTAAACCGCTAGAGGTTACACAACAGGGGGATGTGGGGTAACAGCACAGGAAAAGCCAAAGGAGTTTCCGGTCAGGCCACCTTCACCACTGCAAAACATTGACTGCCTACAACTCACACCCAACCACACAAGTTTTGCAAAAAAAGGATTTCTCATTACAGCACTAACTACTAGACTAGCATTAGTAAATCTTCCTATATGCACCAAATAAGCAGAACTATCATAAAATATACAGGGCCCTATGGGGTGGGGGCCGAACCATATACTAAGTAAGTGGAATGCAAACTAGGGAACACAACCAAAGTAAGTGTTGTACTTATCTGGGGAAGGATGAAGACACCAGAAGTAAGCACACCAAGTGTCCCCAGCGACCAGGTGCAGGGTGGTTACCTACCCAGTTGTCCCATAGACTAGAACAGGGAAATAGTGTTTGGAGTTTGTGTGTTTGGCTCTTTCATGTTATGATGCCATTTGCAGTCTTGGCATGTGTTAAAAAACAGTCCATATTTCAATTTTACAAGAACACGCAATGCATACATAAAATCATGAGCAACAATAAAACCAACTATTACAGAAATGACAAAGTATGTCCTGTGATGTACTGTGTTAAAAATAATGTAATACAAATAAAAAATAAGAAAATCGTATGGCAGAATACTGCACGCTCATTAAGAACACAAAGCTACCCAAACGTTTTCATGTTTGAGTGTTTAAAATGTGTCTTTTATGCCTGCTCATACTTGATATAATACAATGTGAGTGTTCTCATATGTAACTGTTTATCAAAAATTAACTCTTATACAAAAAATGTGGCAAAGTCTACGTGAAAACAATAAAATATGGTTTTTTAAAAAAAAGTAAATAGACTAAATTAGCGAATGCAGCCTTTTTTTAAATAAGCTTTTTACAATTTCTAAAATAAAAGTGTATTTATAGATTTATATTTCAATACACTTCAGTGCTTAGGACTAATAATGAAGATCCACTGCAAAACATTAACACTACCAAGAGCAGTGACACGACCAGCATCTGGGATGCAAAGACCTTTGCCCTAGAAAATGGAGTGGGACCTCTCACTCATTTTATACGACCAGAAGTACATCATGGCCTCAAGACAGGATCATTTGCTGAGATGTTTAAAAAATAAAGTTTATATGGAAGCCATCCCCTAAAGCAAAAACAAGATGCACTCCACCAAATGGTCCTTTAAATTGATGTCAGAATACCTTCAGATGTGCATACTTTAAGCTGCAATCACTTATTGTCAAAGGAAGAGTAAACTTACTGGCTGATGTGAGGAATGAGTTGATCAGTTTGTGGCGGTCTTTGCGGTTGGGATCTGGCAGATTGCATGGAGGTGTTGGCGTTTTATGTTTCTGTGAAGGTTTTTTGGGAGACTTGAGCTTCTCAAATGGCCGGTTCTGCCACTGAGATTTAAAAGATGCCTGGAAATGCAAACTTGATGGGATATCATCTGGGAAGGTTAGCCCTGGGCCTAAAGTACCCCGGTGCTACCTATACCGGTGACTCCTCTGGGCGTCATGCAGGAGGAGGAGGCCCGAGGCATGGTAGGTATCACAGGAAAAGGCTTTGACTTTGCCAGCCTTGAACAATCTCTGTGATAGGTCAGCACAGGCGCTTTCATGTGCATGCACCAGCCACCGCATAGACTGACTGACTGACGTGGCACGCAGGCCTGCCTAAATCCCGGAAAGGGTCAGTGTATTTTATGGTTTACTGACCAGTAGACACTCTCAATAGAAAAATTGAGTGCAAGAAGTCCCCGTGACGGCTAGCCGTGCCTGCAACAGACACTTATCATCTAGGAGAAATGTTTCCCATCAGCATTTAAAAAGAGATTGACCTGATCCATGTATTTTGGATATCAAAAGATTAAACAATTTGACACATTATTTATTGAGTAAACTTAAAAAAGGAAAACATTGAAAACATGTGGTTGTTAAGAAGTATGACAATGATACACAATATAAGCATTCCTATAATTTTTAAAACATAGTAGTAGTCAAGGCAAAGAAAGTGAGCTGTGAAAATGCATGTGAATAAATGTGAACTTTCAAAACATTCATATAATAAACCTCACAGTAAACACATGACAGGAGAGCAGCCTCAGAACTCATGTGCATCTATGCACCAAATACTAATACACATTCACTTAGTGTCTCTCTGCTGCTCAAACTCTTCCAGCTGAGCCTAAAAGATTGGCCAGGCAGCCTTAAGGTCCCTACAATAGGGTTGTGTATTTCAGGGTGCTTTGTATGTGGCTTGGATGATTAGGCCATAATGTCCTGGGCCTTAAAATAGGTCCAGCTACAAAGACCTTGAGGACCACAAAGTGTGTTCAATAATGGCTCAGATACATATGTGGGCCCTATTGTGCCCCTGCTTAGATACTGTGGTTGGATGTCTGTAGGTGTGAGGGGATAATGAGAGAAGGCATACCCAGCATCATCCAGCAAAAAATAAGAGGAATGTATTGTAATTGTACTACATGTTGCCTATTTACATGCAGTGTGCGCCAGGGTAATATCTGGGATTGTGTTGTACTGATTAATGGTTGTGGACCTGAGTTAGTCACAGCAGTATCGTACTCTGCTAGGGCAAAATAATAACATACTCTGTCACCTTGATGGAGTACCCGACCTCCACATTTATAGATCCCTGCTGGCCAGGAAGACATCTCTAATCATTGGCAGTAACCACTGCCACAGCAGTTTCTGTTGATATGCTGAAAGTTTGACATGGTATTGTTAAATTGATGGACATTCGTTTTTTGTTTTTTTTCAAAAGCAAATTCACAAAACAGATGATTGTTTTAAAAAAATTAAAAACTAATGACCCCCAACATCATGAGAGTTTCCTCACATGCTGTGTGAGTCATGTATAGATTTTAATGTCCAAATAGCTCCAGATTTTACTCGGTGATGAAAGTCTGTCAAAACTGACTATTCAACCATTCACTCTAAATTGAGTTGACAGTAGAATCATCAAACCTCCGTTGGGTCTACGGAGAACTATCTCGGCGACAGAGCCAGAGGTAACTCTGTCATTGAGATACTGAAGGTGTGCCTACTGGTAAAGTAGGTGGGGGAATTAAGGATTGAAGGGAGAGGGTACTCCATCAAAATTATCACTGAGTACCCTCCTTGCCATGTTCTAAATGTTTGGTGTGCTATCCCAAAGACAAATATAGGCCCAGTGTGAGATTGTGTTACTTATCAAGAAGCTTCATATCAGCAAATCACCAGCAGCCACATGATGTGCAAAAGGCAACTGTCAAAAACTTCAACAACTTTTTATTTTAAAAAAAGACAGCATACTCATCAGTGAAGCAGCCTCTAGTAGCTAGCATGTTGATGAAGTTCCACAATGTTTGTTGCGGAAACAATTGGCTGTGGGATGAGGAGGCTGAAGTATCATGTGGGTGCAGACATCGCTATCTAGTGGGAAAAGGAATAAAATTCCCTTACCATGTTTTGCTTTCCGGTCATTGAATGTGGCATGGGGATGCACTTTTATGTTGATCCATCTCATCTCAATACCTAATGCAAGGATTAAGATGGTCTTGCCTGTGAAATGCCAAAGTTGTCAGACGAGGCCCTCTTGAAAGATGCAGTGGCCCTGAGATGGAGTGCAGCCAGTATTTTTACATAGCCTTTTATATAGATGGTTTGCATAATCTTTACCATAAAAATATTTAGCAGAATATTTTTACAGGTATCATAAACTTTTTTACCTTTCCCTATGTTTTTTCATATGGATATCTACAACCTGAAATATGACTCTCCCAATAGAAAGATACAAACAAATATGTTTATTGAACTTGTACAACATATGTACAAATATATTTTTTAAAGAAAAATGTCAATATAAATTATTTTATAATTGTTTTTAAATGTACAAACGTTGAATAAAATGATTCAACACTATTACGTGTATTTACAATTACATATTTAATTATTGTAAAATAGTAAATGACAAAAAATGTTTTCCCAAGATTAACTTAAATAAGAAACACAATAATGTATTATCCATTACTTATATTTAGAAGCGATGTGTAGACCTCATTAAATACTGTGAGTTTATTTGATAATATTTATTGTAACAATTTTAAAATTACAAAAATCCTATTACATTAGTATTGTCTAATTAATAAAAACATGACCTATTTTATACACTACTAAATTATATGTATTGAGATATTTTAAGTAATTAATTCACTAAATTTAATTTAATGTTGTTTCCTATGACATTTCCTTTTACGACCCTAAATTCACAGATTTTTATGAGAGGACATAGAAGTATTAGTGGGTGACTGTATGTGGTGCTCCACTTATGCAGATCTGATCTAGAGTACTCTGCACCCATTTTGGATCTTTTTTGGCTCTAGAAGTGTGAATGGAATGGACTAGAGGGCATTTTACTGAGAGGATTGTGCTGGCTTTGCACCACATAGTATGATGCAAGGCCATCGCAGGAGTAAGTAATTGTTTAAAAAACTACGCATCCATACAAATACATAATTTCTTTTAAGCTTTGCATTTGCTAAATGCTGTGCTGAATCCAGCTATGTCACACATTATTAAATATATGCAATGTAGGCACCCTCCCGCAAAATTGGACACAACTGTAACACAGAGGTATTTATGAGTGTAGCACTGCATAACACATTGTGGAGTAGCTCAACACAAACCTAGACATACTCCAGAATTGATGCATATTGGCAAACCAGGCATAGGAAATGACTCAATTCTTGAAGTATAAAATGACCAACATCACAGAACACTTTGGAAAGCTCAACTATGCCATGGAGGTTGTGATACTGCAACTGGGAGTAGCTAGGAGACCACCACTACATAAGCCACAAAGGAGGAGGGAATATGTTTTCCAACAGTGCATTTCCGTCATTGACCTCAGGTAGGAGGAGGTCATACACTTCTATAGACTTAAGAGGGAGAATGACATAGAATTACCAGAGAAAATTGGGCCAAGTCTCCAGCCAGTAACTGCAAGGCCCAATAACATCCCAGCACAGGTAAGAGCACATGTGGAGTAAGGGTGTGCTCCACATGTGGGCATCAGGTTCCTTTTTAATCACAAGACCCAGATTGGGTGAAATATCCCAGGGAGCATTTCTGCCATTCTCCCATCTGTTCTTGATGCCACTATTAAACTCACACCCCAGTACTTTATCTTGCCCATAGCTACACAATAAGACCAGGATACCTCACAATGAGTCTACACCTTTTCTGGATTCCCTAGTGTTCTATCGTGCCATTTATTGCACACATGTGGAATTGGTGCCACCTGCTGTAACAGCCCAACTGTATCGAATCCACAAGCACACCTACCTCCATCAATGTCCAGGCCATAGTCGACCATCAGAGGAATGTTCATTAATGTACTGGCAAACCATCCTGGAAGTGCACATGATGCATACATCTTCCGCCACAGTACCATCAATGAGCGATTTCAGAATGGAAGATATGGGAATGCCCTACTTATTGATAAGGAAAGCAGACATATACATAATACTTACTGAGTCTATATAATGTATGACATCATAGCCATCTGTGTGTGTGTGTATGTATGTCGTGTACATTCTGGAAAAATCTTAGTCCAACATGTAGTCAATCATGTCCCATTGTGTCATTCTCTCACTAATCCTGCAATGTAAGTAGGAGAAATCCCACAGTGAAAAGTATTGTGTCATCTCACACTGTGTAAGTTGACAGAAACACATTTTCTGCACTGTTGAAGAAATTAACACACAAATCATATGGTCCACAATTAAATTCAATATGAGCAGACAGGATTCATATTAGCTACGTTTGAGATGTGAGTATGTGCAATGGTGTGTCAAGTCTAGCTCACTAGTTGAAGTTCCACTAAAATAATAGGTGTTGAACAAACCATGTGTTCCTACGTTATTGTGTCATATGTTGCTGGAAATGTGTAGGTTGACCAAAGTATCAGGAGCACAAATGGAAAAATAATGTGTAAGTTCCAAGTATGTCATGTAATAAAAGTGTAGCATCTAAGCATATATAAATGGCAACTCCAGGTACACATGTGATATCAAAGTACACCTATGTTTCAGCTATTTCAAAGGTTGAGGTCCAAAAATACATATAGATAATAACCCACACTGAAATATGTCTCCAGTGTGATAGATGAACAATTCAGTTCCTCAAGTTGCCTACATTTCCTGCATCGTAGTCCATCAATGTAAAAATGACACAGTCAATGAATATTATGCAAAAAATTCATACACTAAGAAAGAACATAGGAGGGAATGCAATCAGAGTATGGTATGACAGTCTACTCACCATCCAAGACTGTACCCTCTTATGCTACATCAATGATTTCAGTAACCATGCTAAACTATGTTAACAAATCAAACGCTGTGCTAGTGTGATGTAGGTGAGTAAGAACATCATAGGTGACAAAAGGACAAATGTATGTGTCAGTGTCAAACATGTTCACACTGTTACAACCTATAAAGGGCTGGATGTATGCAAAATAATCTAATCATAAGTTTGTTATTTAAAGACATATTGAGAGAAAATAACACAGAGATTTTAAGAATCTAAATTACTGATCTTAGCAATTTAGTGCCTTAATATGAAAGTCAGCATGTAAATGTGTTCTATGTTTCATACCATGGACAATATGTGCAATTACATATAGAAGTTTAACATACGTGCGTAAAGCAACGGTCAACATTACCTAACACATATCTGGTAAAAGTCATGTGTATAAGTTTCCCTGCATGCATAATACATGTAGACAGTGATGTCTAAGTAACAATGTACAAAGTCATTGACTGTTGCTATTTTCCTCTTTTCAGATGACCAAGCATATGGGATGCAGCAACGGCTCATGATCCCATTCAACAATCGACAGATGGAAGCTCAAAAAAGATTTAACTCTGCTCTGACAAAGATGAGGAATGTCGTTGAGAGAATGTTTGGGGTCCTAAAGTCCTGGTTCCTCTTCCTGGACATATCAGGCAGAATACTCATGTTCTTGGCTCCTATGGTGTGCAAAATCTTCCTTGTGTGTGACATGTTGCATAATATATATTTACAAATCATTGTGTTGTGGGATGAGCCACAAATTCTACATGAACTGGAAGAGGATGCAGACAATGATGCAGTCATAGAACACACAATGGCAGGACACCAGAGATGGGGCCAATTAGTGGCAAATATGTTTTGTATAATGAATAGGAATTGATGGTGATACTGACAGAATATATGTCATGTTACAATCCAAGAAACATGATTTTAGAACTCATACATTGTATTGCATGCCTGTGAATGCCAGGGTACATATCTAGTGACTCACATCTTATCAACTAGATGTAGTCTTCAACATGTAAGAATCCATATTTTTGAGCTGTTGATAAACATGGGGTCATATCTCCACTTAAGAACAAATCAATGCAGCAAGCTAGTGTGATGCAGTGCACTGGATGAAAGGGAGAGGGCAGGATTGCCATATATCTAGATAGATATAGTACATCCCTGTCCTCCCTCTCTTAAGCCGTGCAATGCATTACAGCTAGCTGTCTCGCTGTGTTCTGTTGCATTAAAGTGTGCTTGGTTGGTCACACATCTCCCAATAAGTCAGTCCCTGAGGCAAGCTCCTAATTGTACTGTGTGCCACTTATAGAGTAGCATGCAGAATGGCAGCACTTTGCGGGATCAAATGTTGCAGCAGATACCATAACAGATCATGGCCAAAGGTCTAGTCTCAGGTTTGAGGACAAAATGTAATTTGTAAACCATACATTCGTCCATTGGTTGGGATCCAGAAAATAGCACACATACTATAACCTTTCTAGGGTTCAATGATGTTAAGACTGTGATCCTCATTACGACTTTGGCAGTCTTTTTTGAAGACAGAAGATCACCAATTTAGGATTCCTGAAAGGACTTCTAACTGTTTATGGATGGAAATCCAACTCCGTCGGCCTGGCTGATGAAGTTGAAGAGGTGGTTTCACCACCAGCACCGCCATGCCAAGAAGACTTTGTCTGCCATATTAGGATATGTAATATGGCGTGGCCGAGTCCTGTTGACGGTGCAGTGCTGGTGGGTGAAAACACCAGGACCCATCCCATCCTGGATGACCACCTCACCTGAAAAGGTAAGTTGATCATCTGAAAGTTGGGGGGTAGTAGTTGGGTGCATGTGTGTGGTGTGTGCGTATATGTGTGCCTGAATGGGTGTCCATGAGTGCGTGTGTGCATGTCTGTGTGCATGGAGGGAGTGTGTGTGTGTATTTGCGTGGATGAAGGGGGGTTTGTGGGTGAGTGTGGACATGGGTGTTATGCATTTGTGTGGATAAAGGGCTGTGTGGATGAGTGTGTAGGAAGGCCAGGTCTGCATGAGTGAGAATTTGAAGGGGGGTATGTGTGTGCATGTATGCTGATGAGTATGACAGAGCATGGGGGGTGGATATGTGCGTGTGTGTATGTGCCAGAGACAGAAATGCTTATTCCTGTCACCAGCATGCAAGACCACCAGATTTTTCTAGCGGTGCAACCACTGGAAAAATGCTGGTGGTCTCCTGAGCCATAATACCGCTAGTGATACTGCAGCATCCGCCGTGCCAGGGGTGGTCACCTGCAGCCCGGCAGACCGTGGAAAAGCACTGGAACGGGTGTAGTATTGATGGTTTGGTTTCTGCCAAACTCATAATTTGGTGGTCTTTACCACCGGCCTGTCGTCGGTGAGACTGCAACCGTGGCCCTGGCGGTCTTTGGACCGCCAGTGTTGTAATGAGGGCCTGTATGTGCATACACTTGATACAATACAAGCTTTGCAGAGCAAAGAAAGGAGGGTCAAAGGCCCATACCAAAACATAATAAACTACTGAAGTCGTAACGTGTGACATTTTTCCAAAACTTAAGGCATGGAAGATATTTGGCAATCATCAGGTAATGCCTGGAAGACAGAGATGGGTAATTTCTGAAGCGTTTATGTCAAGATGCAAGCAAAAATGGTTGTGGATATACATACTTTCACTAAATATGGTGCAATGATATTGTTGGGTAGGAAATGTACACTGCATGGTAAAAGTTGTGTACCCTTGGCCTGAGGGCACAACTATATTGTAGTGTTGATCACTAATGCTGATATATTCCCACTGGCGCACATGTAATATGCATGTGCCATGACATAGTTCTGTGTCATGGATGCTCGTCTGGTAGGACGAGGTTGGTGACCTAAACAACTACCCTCATAGTTGTTGTATGCTACTGCCTTTGACTAGAGATGGCGGCATACTGTGTAGTGATCAGTAGTAGTTAACATGACCATTCTACCCTTGGTCACTGGTGTGAAACCAATCGGCTCGCTCTCCTCTGCTGGAGCTCAGCGACTGTGTGACTCACTCTCACCTGCCCAACATCAGGTTGATCTGGAAGTGTTTGTGGGATAAAATCATGTCTAGAACTTATGTGATTGTGCAAGACATACACAACACATAGGCCCTCATTACAACCCTTGCGGTCGGTGATAAAGTGGCGGTAATACTGCCAACAGGCTGGCAGTAACTACTGCCAAATTATGACCATGGGGGAAAGACCTCAGATAGACAGCCACTTTACCACACCGACCACCAGGGTGGAAACAACAGGCACCACAGCGGTAGCCGTCTACAGCCAGACGGAAGTCAATGTTCCGCCCACCATATTATGACCACTGAAACCGGCACCTTTTCAAGGGGGGTACCAACGACATCCATCGCCTGGCAGAAACACTGCACAGAAGGGAAAGGACACACCTTTGGAGATACAGGGAACGACCACGACGCCAAGGAGCCCCAGCTGCAAATATTTCCCATGATAATTTATGTCCTGGTCCACCACGAACACCAACAAAGGAAAGGACGACCACAGTGAGTACAGCCATCTAGCACACAGGGGAGGGAGAGAGGACACAGAGAGTGACACACACTCTGTCAACACACACACACCCCAACACCATACACACAATCAGCTGCAGTAATAAAACATATATATATATCCTGTACCTCAGATGAATAATGCAAGGACAAAATGAATAGATGAAAGTGAGTGTAATAATATAAATACAGTAAAAATACGAACATTCAATCCAAAAGTATATACATATGTACATTACAAGGGACACTGCCGAGTCCTCAATGTGCGTGGGCCACAGCGCCACATGACAAAGTCCAAGGACCCACTTGTCTCCTGCACCAACACGGAGAGAACACTGCAGGTCCATCAGATGGAAAATAGGCAGGCACCACAGGGGGGTGAGGAACAGGGGCACCTCAGCCGGCAGATAGAACAAACCCACTGGTTCTGGAGGGGACAACATGCCCTGTGCTTGGTCCTGGGGAGTGCAAGGCCACAGTCTCTCAAGTGGGTGGCATACCCACTGGTTCTGGAGGGGGCATTGTGCCCTGTGCTTGTGATCCCTGGGAGGATGGGGTGAGTGGGTGGCATACCCACTGGTTCTGGAGGGGGCATCATGCCCTGTGCTTCTGATCCTCCAGAGTGCAAGGTCACAGTCTCTCAGCTGGGTGTCATTCCCACAGGATTTGCAGGGGGCAGGCCGCACAACAGCCCATGGAGGCAGGAGTATAGTGACAACTGCTCAGTGGTGATAGTGGTGCTTCTGCTGCCGCTGGTAGGGGGAGGCTCCAGCCCATCCCCTGCAGCCTCAGATGGCTGCCCACTGGTGCTGGTGGTGGTACTGCTTCTGCTGGTGGTGGCGGTTGTGGGGGGAAGCTCAAGCCTATCCCCTGCAGCCTCGGTGGCTGCCCACTGGTGCTGGTTGTGCTGCTGCTGCTGGTGGGGGAGGCTCCAGCCCATCCCCTGCAACCTTGGATGGCTGCCCACTGGTGCTGGTGGTGCTGCTGCTGCTGGTGGAGGGAGGTTCCAGCCCATTCCCTGCAGCCTCGGATGGCTGCACACTTGTGCTGGTGGTGCTGTTGCTGCTGGTGGTGGTGGTTGTGGGGGGAAGCTCCGGCCCATCCACTGCAGCCTCAGATGTCTGCACAACCATGGTTGTTGGTGGGGGCTCCGACTGAGTACCAGCACTAGGCCCCTTGTCCTTCCTGCCTGCTGGTGCAGGCCCCTTGCCCTTCTTGGCAGCAGCTGGGGATTGCTCCTTGCCCTTACTGTCAGCAGCTGGGGATAGCACCTTGCTCTTCCTGGCAGCACTTGGGGCAGTCTCCTTGCCCCTCCTGTCAGCAGCTGGGGATGGCACCCTGTTCTTCCTGGCAGTAGCTGAGGCAGGCTCCTTGCCCTTCCTGTCAGCAGCTGGGGATGGCACCTTGCCCTTCTTTGCAGGACTTAGGGCAGGCTCCTTGCCCTGCCGGCCAGAACTTGGGGATGGCACCCCTTCCTTGAGGCTGTCATGTGCCCTGGATCCTTTACCACCACGAGTGGGAATGGACACAATTGTGCCTGTGGACTGGGTGGAGGAGGTGCTTGCCTGGGTGTTTGCCACCCTGGCCATATGTGAAGGACCGGGGGGTAGGGGTATGGAAGAGGTCAATGGTGGAGAGGAAAAGCTTCTTAGGGACACTGAAGAGGGATGAGGTAGAACGTTTGGGAGTGGAGGAAGAGGGAGTGGTTGTAGGAGGTGTCTGTCTGCTGTGTTTCAGTGCAGGTGCATGGGCTGGATGCTGTTGAGAGGTGCATGGCTGTTGGGTATCTGAATGCTTGCATTTGTGTACATTGGGATAGGGGACAGACACAGTGGGAGAGGACACAGGGGACGTGTGCATGGCTGTTGCAGTGGTGTCTGCAAGTGAGGTGTGTGTTCTGCTAGGTGTGCTTGTGATGCTGGTACTGGATGATGGTGTAGTTCATGCAGGTGTGCGTGTAGACACAACTGGGAGGGAGGTGGAGGAGGAGGAGGAGAGGGACATAGTGGAGGCAGTGGATGTTGGTATTTCTGCACCTGGATGGTGATTGTGTGAGTGCCTGTGGGATGATGTGTGGTGCTTGTGTTTGCCATGTCCACTCTTGTGTTTTGTCCTGTGTGCATGCTCGTCTGCCTGTGTGCTTAGGATGGGTTGGGGTTGAGGGGAATGGGATTGGGATTGGGAAGGGGAACTTGGAGGGGGGAGGGCAAACACAGGGACAATGGCTGCCATCAGAGAGGAGGTCAGTGCCTGGATTGATCTCTGTTGGGCCACCAAGCCAGTGTGAATGTTTTCCAGAAATACATTTGTCTGTTGTATTTGGGCTGCCAGTCCCTGGATGGCATTCACAATGGTTGACTGCCCTACAGAGATGGATCGCAGGAGGTCAACAGCCTACTAACTCAAGGTAGAGGGCTATCTGGGGCAGGGCCTGAGGTGCCTGGGGCGAAGGAGATGCCCACCCTCCTTGGTCAGCGGGCACAGGCAGCTCGATGAGAGGCTGCTGGGAGGGCGGTGAAGGTACGGAGGGCAGCAGATATACCTATAGCTGGGGTGGTCATAGAGGTGTCCGCCACCACCAGGAAGCTTCCATTGGAGAAGGTATCTGTGTCTGAAATGTCCCCCCCTATCTCCGCCGTGGTGCTCCCCTCACCCTCCGTCCAACTGGTGCACTCAGCATTATTGGACTCTGCCTCCTGGGTCCTGTGGGGTGCAGTTCCATCTGTCACCGGTGCCTCTGCTCCTCCGCCAGATAATACTAATGCACATAAGGACAGGATGACAAAACAAAAAGGGGGAGAGAGACAAAGGATACACATGGACAATGGCTGCACCAACACCACTGTTGGCGTACATACCACACTCACACACAGGGAACAGGCCTATACACTATGCAATTGTCTAACAGTACCTATGCTAGCCTCCAGGGCATGGGGAGGGACACATCCCGCCAATTGCAGCATACCTAGGACTCACACTGACCTGCACAGTAGATGATACCTACACGCTAGGTAGGAGGAATATCACTTCAGAACTCAGCCCAACATGGGACCTACTCTGTAATCTCAGGCCTGTCCTAGGGGGACCCACTGACACACATCCCCCACCCGGATACCACCCTACCAGGCATAAGTTGTACTGACGGGCACTGTACTCACCCCCATGTGGCTGCTGTGATGTCCTCTAGCACCCATCCAGCTTCAAATAGGCCACCGCCAGTATGTGGGCCATCTGGGGGGTCAGGGTTCAATGGGCACCCATTTCTCATTAGAAAGCCATCCCCAGTTGAGCCTCAGCGGTCTTCCGTGTCCAGCATCTCAGGTCCTCCCACCGTTTCAGACAGTAGGTATTCTGCTTGTCGTAGACCCCCAGGGTCCGCATGTCCTTGGCGATGGCACGCTATATACCCTTCTTTTGATGGGCGCTGACCTGCAGAGAAATACACACAGGGAAAGGTATTAGTCAGATCGTCCTGCCTGTTACACTTTTGGCCCATCATACCCCTTCACATCGTCATTTGGACACAAAGGGCCCAGCCCATAAGCTGTACCCTGCCTAGGGGACATCCACTAACTCCTCCACAGGCGCTCTTTACACATACCACTCCAGTGCAATCATGCCCCATGTATCATTTTCAGTAGTGTACTCACCTGTTGGTCTGGAGGCACATACAGCAATGCGTACTGGGGACGGGCCCCAACCACCTGTCGCTCCAACTCCACCGAGGTGAAGGCAGGGGCTCTTTCCCCAGTCACACGCGCTATGGTAGGTCCCCGACACATGTCACAGCAGCACATGCATTTAGGTCCTCTCCTGTTGAAGCTCAGGTAGCAAGTGAGATAACAGATAGAAAATGGCAGTGACATCCGCGGCGGTGCATACTGTCACCATCGGCGTACATCACCATTGGCCACTGTACCCCTTAGGGCCCAAAGTTATCCAATGATGAGTTGCACGGCAGTTCTCGTCCACCTCCCGCACGGGTGCACAACGTCAGCAGAATTACCTCACTTCCACCTGTCCCTCCACACAGGACAGGTGGATGTCATTTCAGAGGGAGGCCAGGCCTTGGATTATAACTGTGCCACAGTTCACAATTGGAAAAACAAGACAAATGTCACTTATACATTTAAAATTGACTCATGCATTGTTCTGTTGTGGCTCCAATGTATAGTTTGTGACCGGCTCCTCATTCCTTTGTCCCTTAGACTGCAACCGCTGCGGATGAATAGGAGATGGAGACATACCCCCATGTACAGACCCCTGGTGTACTTGGCAACAATGAAGGACAGGCACATTATCCTCATCTACAGGCTTGACAGGGCCACTATAATGGATCTCTGTGCCTAGCTGGAGCCTGACCTGATTTCTGTTATCCATCACCCCACTGGGATTCCCCCTCTTGTGCAAGTTCTATCTATGCTCCATTTCTTGGCAACTGGTTATTTCCAAGTGACAGTGGGCATGGCAGCAGGAATGTCACAGCCAATGTTCTCAATAGTGCTGACCAGAGTGTTGTCTGCCCTGATTAAACTCATGTGCAGGTGCATTGTTTTGCCACAAATGGAGGATTTGGCCACAGTGAAGGCTAACTTCTATGCAATGGGATATATCCCCAACTGGGGCAATTGATGGAACACATATTGCATTTGCCCCCCCCCCAGCAAAATGAACAGGTATTTCAAAATCAAAAAAACTATCATTCTATGAATGTCCAGATGGAACAGGGTGTGGCTAATAGGTGAGCCCTGGTTCCTACCCAGAGGATGTCAGTGTATGGGTATGGCGTAGGCCATATATGATTGTGTGTGGCTAAATGTTGTTCTCCATATTTGCAGTTGACTCACGTTACCCCAACCTATTATGGCTACTGACACCTGTGAGGAATCCCAGGACAAGGGCAGAAGAACGTTACAATGAGGCACCTGGGCGTACAAGAAGGATTATAGAACACACCTTGGCCTCCTGAAGACCAGGTTTCGGTGCCTCCATCTAACAGAAAGTCTGCCAGATCATCGTGGCATGCTGCATGTTGCACAACCTTCCCTTGAGATGCCATGTGCCTTTTCTGCAGGAGGAGGAGGCTGGAGATGGCCGTGTGGCAGCAGTGGACCCTGTGGACAGTGAGGATGAGGAGGCAGAGGACATTACTTCCAATGACACAGGTAGGACAGTGCTACTTCACATTTTATTGTCATTATTTTGATTATCTTTGTCACTGGCATGCTGTTATTTCCCACTTCAACGCCCACTCACTGTACCCTTTGGTAACCCATTTTGCAGATGGTGGGGCCCCACTATCGCTCCGGGTGTGATTACTGCAGCCAGCTACAGGTCTTTACAATGTGAACATTACTGTACATTTGTAATGCAATGTTTGTATCTGGTTACACACATACATACCGAAATAATTATATATACTATATACTTGTATTTTTAAAAAGTGTGTTTATTTAAGTGGTCAGGAGCGGGGGGAGTTCATTGGGCTGGGGTGATGACCGAAGAAAGTCCATGGTATAGTCTCAGTCTATTTGTAGCACAGGTGCATTGTCCAAGGGGACATAGGAAGGGAAGCAATGGCAGTTCAGGGTGGACGGGGTGACAGAGTGGGACACAAGGGGTACAATCAGGAGAGTCTAATTTCCTGGCAGTGGTCTTGGCAAGTGTCTCAGGGTTCTGTTTGGGTCGCAGGGAACGTTTGTGGGGTGGTTCAGCTTCTGCAGGGGGAGAGGTGCTGGTGGCCTGTTGGTCCTGTGGCGGGGCCTCCTGTCCACTAGCGGCAGCAGAGGAGGAAGGCAGCTCAGATGTCTGGCTAGTGGCACGGTCCCGCTGGTGTGAGGCTGCCTCGCTGATAATGATGCCCATGTCTGCCAGCACCCCTGCAATGGAGACCAGGGTGGTGTTAATGGCCTGCAAGTCCTCCCTGATCCCCTGGTACTGTCCCTCCTGCAGCTGCCTGTTCCCCTGCATGTTGTCCAGGATCTGGCCCAGCATATCCTGGGAATGTTGATAGGCTCCCAGGATCTCTGCAAGTGCCTACTGGAGAGTCAGTTCCCTGGGCTTGTCCTCCCCCTGGCACACAACACTCCTCCCAGTTTCACTGTTGGCCTGTGCCTCAGTCCCCTGAACCGTGTGCCCACTACCACTGACCCTAGGTCCCTGATTTTCCTGGGCATGAGGTGTGGCCTGGGGTCCCTGTAGATGTGGACACACTTCTCATTGACATTTCCTGGGGACAGAGGTGTGGGTACGCTGGGTGGGTGCTGTGGTAGTGTTTCCTGATGGGGGAGGCTCTGTGGTGGTGTGTAACTGTGGCTGGGTTACAGACTGTCCAGCGGTCCCTGATGGGCCAGGTTGGTCATCCAGATCCAGGCGTCCGGAGACACTGTCATCACTGTGGGCCTCTTCTGTGAGAGGACTGGATATGATACCTCTACTTCAGTGACATTGGCTGGGGTACCTGCGGGGATGTGAGTGCAGTGTTATTGTTTCTGTGTGTGACATATTGTGCTTCGGTGGGTTGCCCTGTTTGGTTGTATTTGCCCTGGCAGCTTTTAGTTGTGTAAGTTAGAATGTGGTGGGCTAGCTGATTTTCTCTAGTGTGCATGCTTTGGTGATAGGTGTCCATGCAGGTCTGTGAGTGGTGTCCATGCATTGGTATGGCATGCAGGGCTTGGCATTGGGATGAGTGAGATGTGATGGTGGAGGGTGTGGGAAGTGGTGGAGTGATAGGAGTGAGGGTGAGGGTGGGGGTATGAGATGACAAGCAGTTAGGGGGATGATAGTAGTAGATAGTTGAATTACCAGAGTCCAGTACTCCTGCTACTCCTGCTAGGCCCTCAAGATGCATGATTGCCCAGACTTGCTCCTCCCATGTTGTTAGTTTTGAGGGAAGAGGTGGGGGTCCACCGCCAGTCCCCTGTACTGCGAGCTGCTTTCTTGATGCAATGGAATGCACCTTTCCCCATAGGTCCTTCCACCTCCTCCTGATGTCATCCCTTGTTCTGGGGTGCTGTCCCACAGCAATGACCCTGTCCACGATCCTCCGCCATAGCTCCATCTTCCTAGCAATGTGCTCCAAATAGCTGTGCCTCTACCCTGATGATTTCACCGACCATGACCCTTAGCTCCTCCTCTGAGAATCTGGGGTGTCTTTGTGGTGCCATGGGTGTTGTATGAGCAGTGGGGGTGAGGGTGTGTAAGGTGATGTGTTGGGGTGTGTAATGTAAGGTGCATGGGTGGTGTATAGGTGATGGTGGTGTGTGGGTCTGGTCTTGTCTGTAGTCGTGATGTCAGTCTGTTTGCAATGGTTTGTATTCATAAGAGGTTGTGGGTAATGTGGGTGTGTGTTTTATAGTGGTGTGGGTGTGTGGGTGTGGTGTGTCTATGGGTGTCAGGTGTGTGTAGTTCGAATTGTCCAATGTGGTGTTGTTTTGTATGTGTGTGTATATTTTGAGCACGGCAGTGTGTACCACCAATGGTTTACTGCTGTTGAATGTCCACCTTGGTGATTCGTAGGTCATAATGTGGTGGGTGTTGTTCTATTGGTGTAACAGCGTGGGTTTTAATACTGCCAGTTTATCACTGACTTTTGGTGTGGCGGACTTGTGTCTGTGGCTGAATAGTGACGGACTGGTGTGTGTGTGTGTCATAATATGGTGAACCGATATCAACCGCAGCGGCGGTATGTTGGTGCAGTCAGCATGACGGTAAGTGGGATTTACCGCCAATGTCATAATGAGGGCCATAGTTTGAAATGTGTAACAGTGTGCACATGGTTAATGTGCCTGTGCTGGTGGTGTGTGTTCAAAGTGGCACACTCTAGTACAATGCAAATGCACTTTAATATGGAACAGTGTGCGCAGACTTAGTGTATGTGCCCCATGTAAGAATGATGGTGATAACATGATACATGTGGATTATATTCTGGGCACTGAAGCCCGGTTTTATACTTTTTGCCACAAAACTGCCTAAATGCAGTTTTGCGACAAAAAGTATAGCTCCGGCTTGTGCCATTCCACAGCACCAGCTGAGAGCCACATTCAAGGAATGGCGCAAGCTGGCACTAAACTTGGGCTAGCAGTAGGGAAGTGGGGGGTTGTTCAGCAAAAAATGACGCTAGCCTTGTTAGAGGCAAAAAAACCATAATGAGGGGTGGCACATTTACTATTTTTTCACACAATGTGGTGCAGCAAAGCAACTTACTGCATCATATTACGTGAAAGGGAGAGATGAGAAATGCTCCATATTTACAAAGATTTGGAACATTTCTGCTCTCTCCTTGGGCTTGTGCGCTGTATGGTGTTTAGAGGCAACGTTGGCATATACAAAGGAGCCTACATTTTGGGCTGGATACTTTGGTGCAGAATCACCTTCCTGCACAACATCAATCCTTTATATTCTCCCTGTTGCTCCTCTGTCAAGTAGGCACACCTCTTTGTAAATCTGGGTTGGCATCTAAATACATCAGCAGAATAATGGGAACACCGGTACTCCACCAATGTAACTCCTACCCAATGCAAAGTAAATGCAAGGCATCCCTGTGCTCTGCCTTGTGCTATTTTGTGTTTTTTGAAACCGTGCCAAGCCACTCAGAGAGGCTCTGCATGGCTGAGTAAATGGCCAAATTGATTTTGTGTCAGGGCTGCACCACTAACACGACACAAACCTGATGCACAATCATAATAAATATGGACCTTATTGTATGAACCATTTTTTATACAGTATTACGTTATGTCTTGCGCTGTTATAAAAAATGTAAGTACCTGTACTTCTCAACTCCAGTTGTTCATTTTTAAATAATATAATCTGTCTTACGTTATCAAGCAATCAATTCTTATGCTGTATTTTGCTACCCAAATTAATTTTAGGTACAAGTTGAACACTAACTGGAAATTGTTTTGCTTGCCTAGTTCATCCTGTTTGTGTGTACATGTTCACTTTCCTCATCAGAGTAAACACCAATAGAAAACCTTCTGTTATAAAATTATTAGTCCTATTAGTTCCAGAGTGTATGTGGATATATGTGGCTAATGTACCAAAGACAGCAATATCTTGACCTTCAATTTGGCCACATCCGAAAGGTAGATATATAATTCAGCAACATCTTGTGACCTCTATTAGCTAACCTGCCTGCTGATCTATCTTGGATCTCAGACTTCAGCCCCATCTGTTGTAATTAGAAAATCCTGTACCCTTATGACACTCTGTTAAGGGGCTCAATGATTTTCAGAAATACATTTCCCATGGTGTTCCATTAATCATTGCTTCTGTTTGTCTTCTAAAATGAAATAACTTGTTTCACTAAAACAAGGTACAGGCATCCATTTAGAACCCTCTCTCACAATGTTTCTATAAAAGTGTTTGCTTTGTCTTCACTGTCTTCTATTTGGAGGTGGAAGAGCTCAGGAGGTATATTTTCTCACTGTGGCAGCTAAGAATTGCTGTTATCCAGGGAGGGCAGAAGCATCATGAGATACGAGGCTTTGCCTCTCGTGAGCCATTGTCCCTCTTAACACTCAGTAACATTAATTAATAACGTACTGCAATCGGACAATGTGTAGTTATGACAAGGCCAGAGTCATAAAAGTGAAATTTTCGTGCTGTCCTCTACAGAAAAAATAATATGAAAAGAATCACACTAAAGGTGGCACGAAACAAGATCTGTTTGGGATTGTGTGACATTTTTCATCATGTTCGAGAAATTAACATTAAACTGTAGATCAGGTTCGTCAAGCGTTAACAGTTTAGAGATATCTGGAGCATTGTTCACAAATCAATGTGGGGTTTGAAAATCCTATCAATTTACAAAAAAGACAAGTTTTACTTCAGACAAGCACTTAAGTAAATACCTTCCCAGGGAGTGAAGGGTAGTGGATCACCCCTGGAGTTTCCTGAGATGAGGAAATGTTTTTCCAAGGGACATAATATTTTCCTCGAGAAGCATGCAATTCCTTCTGTGTGGAGTTTCCCTGTGGAGAACTCCAAATAGATGGATTCATATCTTGATGGTGTTGGAGAGTGTCTCTTAAAAGCAATATTAACATGAAAAGCTTGCAATATATTGTGTGATGAAGCTGCATAGAAAATGTGTTAACGTAGAAAATAATACACACGTTTGAAATGTGCCAACGGAGAGTGGCCACCAATTTATACGAAGACTAATGTAAGTTGTTAATTCTGAATTCATTATGTACTAATGTTTTGAATTCGTATTAGCATATCATAATTAGAGTTATGTAGGAAGAAGTTGCTTATTAATTGATAGGCCTTAGCTTAGCGAAAGTCTGGGCCTAGCTGTCTGGCCTTATATTAAACTGTGTTTTTCTAACTTGCAGTGTGCTGTTTTCCTGGAGGACACAAAGCTGTACTTTTCCAGAAGTTATGTGTGTGTAGCCGTAGTAAATTCTTTCTCATGAGAACCAACTTGTTCAAGGAGGTGTTCTTGCTGAATGCAACAGTGTAATTCGTAACAGGTGCAAGGTTACTAGAGTAGGAGAAAACAATGGAGACACTGACTGGAGCGCAAAGTGTAACTTTTCTTGCCTGACATTCAACCGATGAAGATGTCAATAACATGGACCAATCCGCGACATGAGAACTGTGGTTTGTGGAAAATTCTGGCTAGTTGCGTGAAGGATTATTGGACAGAGATACCGCTGCACCAATTATTATCCAATGAGGAGTTAAGGGCTAAGTAGACAGTTTTGATTTAACAGGGGGTCCCAAAGAGAAATGGGGACTTTTACTTCACTCATTCACAGAGACTTTCACTTCTCTTGTTTTGTCTTATTATTTTAAACCATCCTTTATCCGTTCTTACCTGATACTTACTTCTCCTCCATATGAGGGAAGATTCTATTCCTTGGCTGTGCTATATTGAGGACAAAGACTGACACTGTTTGCTGATCTGTTGGATTGGTAACTATCTGATCTAAAATTTTAATTGTCTGTTTGCCTTTTCTTTCTTAGGTACCAACTGCTATTTTGATAGAGGCCATAGTTAGATGTTTTCTAAATTTGTGTTTGCTAAAATGTTTTGCATGAAGCCCAACATGCGAAGGCTAATTTGAGGTTAGTTAAGGCTTTAAAAATTATCCAGTGCAAACAGACAAATGACTGAGTTCATGCTTTGTTGAAGCACGCATTTCTGAGACTTTGCTAAGTTGCTTCATATTAATGATGTGCTTAACTATTGAATGAATATTCTCTATGCATTGCTAAATTGTGTTTTAATTGAAATTTGTTGAGCTACTAATGAGAATAATTGCTAATGAGATTAACAGAAGTGATATTAGATTGTAACCAATAGGGAAATAAATATCCTAACACTTAATTAACTTTGTGTGGTTATTTTTGTCTGAAAAGGGCATGGTGTGTTCAACTTATTGATTCTTATTAAACATTATTGATTAACTTGTTGGTTAGTTACTGTGAATATTGATTGGGTTGTTGATCTACTGTTTTGTGATGCTAAAAAGACATGTCGTACTGGGAAGTCCCCGAACGTGGTCCAAAGGTTTGTTGAGCTAGTCGTGTCTCCTTGTAAGTTTACTTATCAAGGCTCTGACGCGCTATCAATGGTATGTCACAGAATCTTCCCAGAACTCCACATGGAAATCTGTGCCTGGTGCCACTTTCCGTGACGATAACTATAAATGTTTGTGAATCCAATAGTAAGGCAATACTCTTACGTAGATCATTCACTCTTGGGCACATTGTAAGTAAGCAAAACATATAGTAGTGGATAGTAGACACTTTTAATATGTTTAAAACCCAATGTACAACTATTATACCACAGTTTTGGTATGAGGCATTTGTTTGGGTTTAATGTGGTTTTTGTAAGCCATGTAAGCTAAAGAAATAGGTTCATCGGTTGGATTCTTTGCCTTTGGAGATAATCTTGGAATGAGGAATTCATTGGTGACAACCTCCTTCAAACCATGTTTACCTATTGGTGTGAATATGTGATATATTTTCACATACAACGCAGAACGTTTTGAGTGTGTACTTGAGAGCTGTGTTAGACCTGGATTGAAATAAAGATGGGTTCCTCGGTGAGCATGGGTTATGTTGGAACAGACAACTAAGCCAGATTTGGTTTCAATAGTGTGTAGGGATGCCTTTCATTATTAGAACTGGGTGTGTAACTTTCAGCCACAAATATTCCATAAGGTAGATCTTAAGTGCAACCTCCAGGAGGGACATCATTGTAATCCAAAATGTTGAGCCCTGACATTTCAGTTAATCCAGTAGCATTGGAATAGGTTTGGGATGATGGATGTATGAAGCTGATTCAGTTATTATGTCCAGGGCTGTGAAGGCTAGTGTGAGTGTGGTTAAGGTTCCTGAGTTAGAAAGCAGGCGTTCTATTTAAAATGATCAGTCCTCCTTAGTCGCTTTGGTGGGGTAGTTCCTCTTCCAAAAGCCCATCTGTTGACTCCAGGGGATGTTGCAGAGTTTGACATTAATATTAGTTGCGGTCACATTTTATAGATATTACGGAACCACTTTTCAAAGTCTGACTAGGGTTCATTTTTTATCTTTTCTTGAATTGTGGTTATAATATTGTGTAATCGTTCATCACATCCTCTCTGAATGTATTGTATTTTTTTCTTTAAAAAATTGGTTGATAGAAGCATGTTATGCTATGGAATGTTTTGTTATGCCATGCTGTGTTGTGTTATGGTATGGTATGTTATATTGTGTCAAGTTATGTGTATTTGTATTGCTCAAGGCTCATGTATTAGGATATCCTGATGCTCAAAACAGATGCTACATGGGCCCAGCCAGGTCTTCAGTTTCTTGAGAGTTCAAGATCTGAGGATGCAGCTCTGATGCATAAGGCAGATTTTTCCAGGTTTCATGAATGAGGTAAGGTAAAGCACAGCCACTGGATCTTGTTCTGAGAAAGTGTGGGGATATGGTCAAGAAGGAGTCGAGTTGAGGGGCTATGTCTGGTAGGTTTGTGAATGTTTAACTACCTGTTGAGGTTTGTGGAGCCAATGTTTGTTAAGGCCTTGTACAGTATGTGAGCATGAGCAGTTTGAAAAGTACTAATTTCGTGGATTGGGAGCCAGCAGAGCTCTTTGAGATGCAGGGTTATGTGAGTGTGGATTGAAAAGGTTAGGGGAGTCTTGTCATTTAATTCTCAATGATCTGAATTCTTCTGGTCAGTTGAGGACTGATTCTGGCTTACGTTGCATTGCCATAGTCCAGCTTGCTGGTGGTGAGGATTTGACTGATGTGTCTGCAAGTGTTGGTGGGGATCCATTTGCAGATGTGCCTCAGCAATATGAGTGTGTGAAAGCAGGAGAAAGAGACTCCATTCACATGGCCTGTTTCGGTGAGCTGATTGCAAATTACTATTCAGAGGTTTTTTGCATAGGTTGTAGGAAGAGATGGATTTAAATTAAGCAGCCCACCCGGTGTAGTGCCTGAGTGGGATGACGTTGACGAAGAAGGCTACTTCCATCTGGTCTATGTTGAACTGAGGCAGTTGGCTTTCTTCCATCTGATGTCTTTTGCCATGAAGGCAGAAAAATTGGTTTGAGTATTCAGAGCCTTGTCAGTGATGGAGAGTAAGAGCTGTGTGTCATCAGCATAGGATATAATGTTGATTCCATGGGTGCCGATGATGCTGGCAAGTGGAGTCATGTAGACACTGAAACACAGTGGTGTTGAGTGAGGTTCCTGGTTGTACTCTACAGATGAAGTTGAGAGTGTCCAAGATAAAGGTGGTTAAGCTAATGAACTGGGTGCGGTGTGTGAGGAAGAAGTAAATCCAGCAAAGAACAGTCCTTGAATACTAGATGTGTGCAGTCATTGGATAAGGATGCAGTGGGAGACTGTGTACAATGCTGTGGACAGGCCCAGTAAGATTAGGGCCACAGTGTCACCTCAGTCCATGGTCATCTGGATTTCATCCACTGGGGAAATTAGTGTGGTCTGTGTATTGTAGTTGGACCTTAATCCAAAATGAGTGGTATAGGTGAAGTGGTTGTCATTTTGGGAGGTGGCTAGGCATTTGTTTATTATCTTTCCCACAACTTTTTGTGGAATAAGGTAGCAGGAAGAGAGTAATAGGGAGGGTGTTGACTAGCATCTTTGGTTTTGCTGATGGTTTCTTGAGGAGGGGGAGTGCCCAGGCATCCATGCACGTGGCTGTGCTTATTGAGCAATTCAGGTAGGGCGGTTAGGGCTGCGCCCATGTTGTCCAGTCCTATAATAAAGACCTGGGAAGGGGTACAAAGGTGTGTTTCAACATGGTCGAACATGGACTGCATGGTCATAATGGTTTCTTGTGGTGATGTTGAGCCAGGTGGTCAGGGTGGTCCTGTGGGTGTGGGCTGAGATGGGTAGGAGAGCTATGTGGGTGAAAAGGTCCATTTGGAAATCAAAGTTGTCGTAGATGTTGGTGATCCGTTGGGGAACAATTGGGCTATCTGGGTGCAAAGGTTTTGAGAGGGTATTAACCTAGTGGAGCTTGCTGCCAGAGAGATGAAGCCTTTCATGGTTGTGAAAATGTTCTTGGCATTATTGGTACTACTTTAAATGTGTCAGTGAACGTGGAACATGTGGTGACTCTGATTAGCTCATGTAGTATCTGAGGGTAGATTTGTAGGTGCTCTTGTTGCTCTTATCCTGACGTGTCCCCTTCTGCATTCACGTTCCTTGCACTAGTGTTTGGTGAGCCTGAGCACTTCCCTGTTCCATCTTGCTTATGGGCTGATTCTCATTGCTTTGGCTTTGTTGACTTTGAGAGGATTCAGGGTGTCCACACAGGTGGTGATCCTGACTTTGATGTTGGAGATGAATTTAGGGCGGGTGCTGAACAGCCACGACCAGTGGAATAGGGGTTAGTAGGACCAGAATGGTTATGAGGTCATCTTACAGTCTTTTTGCGAATATTTGAAAATTGTGTTTCTGCTGTGGTGTGGGGGTATAGTGAAGTTTATAAGGGTGCCATCAAACCAGATAATCAGAGTAGACTGTCTACTGTACTGTGAATGAAGCTGGTGAAGAAGGGGTCAAGTAGGTATGTAGTGCCATGTGTTTGGCATTACATTTGCTGGGTGAGTCTGAGGTTAGACAGGACCTCAAAGAGGCTGATCATGTTGGGATCCATGAGTTCTTCCAGGTGGTAGTTGAGATGGCAGAGGAGGATGAAGGAACAGGAGTCAAGGAACAGGAGTCAAGGATCTAGAAACTGAAAAAGCTCACAGTGGTGCTGCGGAAGTTAGCATGTGGTTAGGTGGGGGGGTAAATGAGGGTGCAGCTCAGAATGTAGTTGGCGGTGATGAGGAGTTTAAAGGTCCAATGTTCCACATTGCTGGTTGTGGATAATTGGATAGATTCTTTGAATATGAGGGTGGATCTACCTGAAGGTTTGTTTTGCCCTGTTCTGACTTGCAATCTTGCAACTGGGATGGATTACCACGGTGATGGTGGTGGCCTAGAGGGAGTCAGTCAGGTGTTGGTCAGGAATAGAAGATTCAGTAAGCATCATGTTCCACGTACGCTTTGTGCCCCAGGAGGGAGGTCTTACTTTAGGTTGGAGAAGGTTCCTTTTGCAGGAAATCTCATTTGGAAGTTTTAAGATGATGAGTCTGTGGACTCATTGATAATGGACATATAATTTCTGTGGCCTCTTGAAAATAACTAACATATTTCTGGACCCAGGATCCTGGTGATATGGGTTTACCCACTGAAACTTGAAGTAAAAGTGTATATGTGTTTGCAGCCCTTGCTGAGTGGGTCAACTGATACAAAATAATCAGTTACATAATGGCAATCTACCTCGTCCTACTAGACACTCACTGACCAACCAGGTAAACCCAAATAACCTATTTATCTCTCTTTTTATTATTATTTACATCCTCCTTCCAAGACTCTTTATTTTAATGTGTGTTTCTCCTCCTTCCAATACCGACATGAATGGTTTATCATCTGGTTTCCCTGTTGTCACAGTATTGGCGGTGGTGTCAAATTCAACCTCTCCCCTTCCACTTTGTGACAATTTTACAGTATGGTGGCAGTAAATGCTTCAGTTGTTACCTTATTATCTAGGATTTAGAATTTTCTAGAGTTTCTTTCAATTGACTTTCCTGATGCAGGTGCTCTGTTAATCATTAGTTCCACTGTAAACAATATTTGGGTGTAGGAGGCCCAAAAATGATATCCTCCCTAACACAGTGATTGTGACATAGGTACAGCCATGTTATGTATGTATTTTTAGGGACTCATGTTTTGTTGCACGGACAAAGGAGTCAAGTCAAATACCTGGAGTTGTCAAGTGACTGCTTGTGGTCGTTTTCCAGGATGGATATTAATACTCATTGAGAACATTTCGACATAGAGTGGCAAAGGACCTCTGAAGACCTTTGAGTAGGGCTTATGGGTATGGTAAAATCAAATCGGGTTTCTTGCTCTTGTGATATTGGCTAAGAATGGTGTTACATGGGCTAATATGAAGCATTAGAGCGGGCTTTAGGCTCTTCTCCTTTCCAAATGCAATACATATGTTCCAGGGTTTAATCACCAAACTGCAAGATGTAATTGTAATGTGGATGAAGGTTATCCAACTGTAATACCTTCTCACAAAATGGTTTAGTCTCTCTTTATTATTTGCTGTTGAACAAGTTATATGTAAGCATACTTGACATTGCTAATGGGATACAGTAGCATACTTTCAATTTGCATTTATTTAAGAAGATTGGAAATGCTTCCTAATGCAAGTGGCAAGCTGTTGTGAAGCATGTGTGGGCACTGAGAAAAAGCTTTTACCATACTAAAGGGAACAAATCCTCAGAAACAATTGTAGAAGCCTAATTATTCAGCACCCATCCAGAATACAAACGACCGTTAGCCAGCTCTTTCTAGACAAACATAAAGAATTTATTAGGGATAGAATAGAAAGACATGTACATGGAGGATGCTCGGTACTAGTTGTACACGAACAGCCTAATACAAGGAAGTAATACACGATCTTTTATAGTATTAAACCACAAACATAATTCAACGTTTTATTGGTTCTTTGGCATTGACGTATGATTGACGTATGACTATTTCTCCATTATGGCTGAAGGTAGTTTTTCCTATCATACCATATATAGTAACAAAAAGCATAGAAAAGGATTTTACACATGGTGGCCTACGTGCCTAATATCACGTGGTCCATCTTGTGACAGAACTTGAGAACATCACGTACTCAGACTGGTACTTTCCAGAAGGGAGATTGCTTCAGCTAGCATGCAATGACGATGATATTTCATGATGGCTGTTCAGAGAGCAAGCCTTGCAACATAATGCGTTCCTAGCAGTAGCAAATTACATTTGTAGGCCTCTTTATTTAATGATAGGCCTGTGCAGAGATTGTCATTGTGTATCACAGGTGCCACCAGGCATAGCATACCTAAGAACTGTAAAATGTGATTCCACATTCCGCCCTCTGATACTCAATGACAAATCTAAGGGTCATGGTGTATTGCTCTCGATTCTACCTCTTGTTCGTCCCTGTTGTCATCCTTATATCTTTTTCTTCGGTAATGTGTGTGTTTCTGGTGACAGTTTTTTTTCAAGAGTAGGGCCAGGAAGGATGGACAAACTGGTATGAGCACACATATCGTTATCAGTGCCACGATCCCTATCGCTAGTACCTCTATCAACCAGGTACCCCAACCCCTGAACCATGCTGCTATTCGATCCAGCATTTCTCCAACGTCTGTCCTATCTGCCACTTTCCCAGCTCCTTCTTCTACCTTCTTTATTTCCTCTATTTCCTTTCTTATATTCCCACTGTTATCCGGTGTATACACGCAGCATTCCTGATGGATCACAGCACCGACCCCTCCCTCTTTTGCCAGGATGGTGTCTAGCGCAAGCCTATTCTGGATTACAAGTGCCCTCATGTCTGTTAGTTCCTCAGTGATGTTCCCTAAGGCTGCTGCCGTGTTGCTGGCTAGCCCTTCCATTAATTCGGCCAATCTGTGAATTTAATATTGTTACTGTGCTATCTTTAATGGCATCACTATGATCCCCTCTATTGCTATTACCTCATCCACCCATGTTGGTGTCCTCTTCCTGCGCACCCCACCAAGTGTTCTCTTTTCCCCCTTCTGTAATTCTGTTTTATGCACCTTTTTTTGTAGCACAAATGCTAGGTAGCAGGTACCTTGCCATCCTGCTGGCAATTTAAAAAATGCCGATGTCCCACATATAATAAATATTCCTTTGGGAGGTGTCAGGCCTATGGACAAGCCTGTTGTGTCATTTCTTTTGTAGTCCAGGCTCAATGTTGTATTGCAAATATTATGTCCCACATCAATTCCGTTTTTGCTAGTGTCTGCATTACCTCTTGAGTATTTGAAACACCATGGTGCCTTTATTTCTGTATCTATGGCCAGGCATGGTATTCGTTGTTCTGAGCCATGATCCCTTTCAGTGTAATCCTTCCCTCTTTCTGTTGTAAATGCATTCTCCTTTCTTCTTATCTAATCTCCTACACTTCTTTCTTCTCCTTCTATCTTCTTCCTTCAATTTATTTTACACTCTTTCTACCAATTTTTCTTGCATATCTCCTACATAACGTTCGTCTTCCAAACCATACTCATCCCTTTTTCTCCTCATCACCCATGTTTTTATTTCTCCTATGTTTATTTTTTCTCTTATTCTCTCCTTTTCCCTTTTCCTTTTTCTCATTTCTTTAAAATTTCCCCTAACATATTATCTAATATGTTACATGCCACGAATTCTGTGAGGGGCATCTGAGTGTAATTTCTTTTCTCCTGGCTAGTGGTCGGTAGGTGGGTACAGATATAACAATCAGACACGTTTGCTAGTTCTTTGAACATTGATACCATTTGCACAAATGTATTGTCCTTATAATCTTCTCCATCTTCTTTCCATTTTGTATATTTCACCCATTTTGTTTTATCCTCCACCCTCTCATGTTGTTTTGAGATATTGTTGTTCTCACCACCGGTTGCTCTTTCACCTTGACCACTTTTGGGGATGTAGTGTTCCTGGTCGAGCCATGGAATATGTATGTCGTCTTTATATACTATCAGGATCGTTGTTAGTACTATAGCAGCAGCTGTAGGTCAGAATTTGATTTCAGAGATAGAGGCAATGCATATAGTGGGCTTTATTTTCATCCAAGGAAATGGGGGGTATTACAGTTATTTTCAAAAACATTTGAAGTTGCAAAGAATATTAAATATGTTAAATTTTCCACAGAGATCCAGTTAATTCCTAACAGCTCTGGTGAAAAATAGACCCACCTCTTTGCTTAAAATATAATATATCCATAATGAAGTGCAAATCTGACATTTAATTCATTTGTATTCAGTGTGGGCTTAGCAATAGGTCTAGGGGTACTTGGAAATATATTTCACTTGCCTGAAACACAAACTTTTACCATATTGAGACCCTTTGCTGTCTTCTTGATAATATTACTGTGTATTTGTATTTTTTTTAAACATTTTAGGCATATTGTATGGAAAGTGTAGGGTCTTGTGTGAGTGTCAGCCAAAAACACATCTTTTCACAGAATCCTATTTGATTTTTGTACTCTTCCACTTGCACTCCATGGGCTGCAGTCACCTCGATCGACCCCCAAATATTATTTTTGATCTTTTCCCACAATTATTTCCCCGAATGTAGTTCATATATTCACGATGTGCAGAGGGCTCCAGTGTTTGTTGACCATATGCATTCTTTTTCCAGATTTCTCAAACTGTAATTTAATGTTATCTGGTTTATCTGTTGCTCACTAAAGACATTCACTTATCCACAGAAACTAACTAGTGGTAAATGTCACACCTGCAGATATACTAGTAGTAATACATAGTCTGACACTAAGGTCTCTTCATTCTTTAGATGAAGTACACACAAGTTCGAAAGTGGATTAGTGGTAAGGGCAGCTAAGTACCTTCACATAGCAATAGGCCACTAACCCCCACTTAGGTTCAGTTAGGTCTCAATAAATTAAACCCAGCTCAACCCTTGGTAGATTGCAATGAGCGACAAGGATTAACTTAGGAGACGAGTGTGTAAAGTACAAAACAGTAAATAAGTAAAACACAAAACAAAATACAAATCCCACACCAATTTATAAAAATATATTGTATTTTATCTTTAAAATGACATCAAAATGATTAAAATCAGATACGGGGAACTAGAGATATGAATTTTGAAATAATTATTTTTTTCTACTGCAGAGAAGCAATTAGCGCTCAAAGGGTTAAAAAAGATCACAGTGGAAAGGGACAAAGTCCAGAGTTCAGGCCACCCACGAGGTAACACTGTCACACTTACTCTCAGAAGTGGTTGATTGAGGAAAGTGGTCCACAGCACCAGCCAAGGGTTCAGAGGCTTTGGTTTGCTTCTTGGGGTCTGCGACTACAATTCCCACAATGCACATCTTGAACTTATGGCGTTGTTCCAAATGTCTCCAGACTTCTGGATCTTCTTCCAGAGGTCCTTTTGGGTCCTTGAAGTGTCCACAACTTGGTCCAGGGTTCCAGAAGCTCTGAGTTGCTTCTTGGGATTTGGCACTACAAATCTCAGAATACACCTGGTCAGAATCTTCAAATGGCCACTGGATGTTGGTCACCTTGGTTCTACTGCAGGAGTTGATGCAGGAGACTCTGGGTAGCTCCTTAGTACCTGTAGCAAGCACTGAGTCCATTCTTGAAGCAGTAGAAAACAAGCAAAGTCCTTTTAGTGGTGAAGCCCAAGTGTCCAGGCGCAGGTCAGGGGTCCAGCAGGGCAGTCCTTCTTCTTTTTCTTGTTCCTTGTAAGGATCGGAGATGTGGGTGAAGCTCTGCCATATTTATCCTTGTTCCTTTGGTGGAAAGCCAGGTGCCCTCACTGTCCAATCACGGGCAGGCTCCTTCTCCCTTTGCAGACCAGTTCCTGGGAAGTGTGCAAAAATCAATCCCAGGGAGCAACATTTTTTTAAAATCCAACATGGCTAAAAATCACTTTTGGAGGTTAGATCTGTCTAAGTCCACCTACTCGTGTGGCTAAAAATTCTAAACATACCGTCGACTGCCCTCTCCTAATCGAATCAAGAGGGAACCAAATTGTCTGGGGTTGCAGGAAATGGGGGAGGTCCTGAGCTGCTCTAAATGTCCTTCCCTGCTTTTGAATACCAGTTTGACTGCTTTCCCCATCCTGTTTCAACATCTTCTGAGGCAAATCTCCCACCCCAGGCACATCCTTTGTGTTTAGCCCACACCACTTCACACCTCATCAAGGCAGCCTGGCCAGGCTGTCAGAGGCTGGCCAATCAAATAAGGACATTACAGAGCTGAAGTTGGCAACTTTCAGGTAGAGTTTTAAAACTATTTACATGAACTAGTCATATTAAATCCAACAATGGCAAGTCGTGGGATTGATTATAACAATCAATTTGATACTAAACTCTGTGTCTCTTATGGGACCATTGTTAATTAAAATAAAGTCTCCCCATTTTAGCTTATAGAGGCCATTCACTACAGTGAGCGAAAAACAAATTTGGCTATTTTACCTCACCAGGGCTTATAAAACAATGTTTGTAAGGTCCCTGCTTATAGTTACAATGCACCCAACCCTAGGGGCTCTTAGGGCACACCTTAGGTGTGACATATCTCAAAATAAGGTAGTTTAAGACTTTGGAAGCACTATTAAGTCCAAAGTCGAATTTTCATATAACTTTAATTAAAAAAGCAGTCAAAAAGTCAGGCCTACCTTTAAAATGACCCTGGGTACCTCAGCAGTGCACCTATGGGTGCACCACCAATGCTGGGGTCTCTAAACCTATATGCTCGACCATATACTATGGACTTATAGGTAGGTTGAAATAGCCAATTATAATAAGCCTAATTCGCATACTCATTTTACACAGTGCACAGTCCCTTGGACTAGTCATCAGTACCCAGGGCACCATCAGAGTCAGGAAAACACCACAAAAAAAGTAAAAATGGAGGAAAAAAGTTAAGGGGCCTCTGCAATCAGCCCTATTTTCTTACAACACATTTATATACTTGGTTTCCATTCTTCTTTGCAGAAAGATATTGGATATGAATCTAAAAAACTAACATCAAAACATCTACTGTGCCATTGAGATCATGCAGTTCCTATGAGTGCGGCAATAGTGAGAGCAATGGCTGAGAATTAAAAATGATCATGTCGGCAAAAAAAGCAAGATGACCATGCTGATACACAATCATGATATAAACAGTAGAGATATTGTGCTTGTTGTTTCATCAATGTTGCCTTCTTATTTTTCAAAATATCTCCATCCAAGACAAAAAAACAAAAATTCATTTTTCTGCTCACAAGATAAAAGTGGTAATCAGTATGCCACCAAGTTAGCCTTGGTAAAAAAGATTCCTGAAATCCCACTTGCCAGTGATCATGGTGATGTAGATCAGTCGGTCATTGTTCATGTTGAGAGATGCACTGAGAAAGAGCTGGTAGCCTCTATTTGGACTTCCTCAGCACTTCTTGCTGGTTTCAGCTCATAGGTTCTGGTTCCTAGTCCAGCTTATTGAGCTTAAAACAATTATCAGCAATAACTCACATGAATGGTCTGCTTACCCTATGCCCTCAGAGGTTTGATTAAAAAATATTTTTGATCTAGCAGTCTCTAAAGAAATCATCCACTACTAAGGGTGTATTCACACAATGACAAATGCTCTCCAAAATAGAATTTCCCAAACACCTACACTGCTCAACCTCATCAACATGATAATTTAGGAGGAGACTTTTTATTTACGTGTTCTAATACTCAGAATTGTGCTTAAACAATATTCTTAATTAAATATATAAATGAAGATTCTGAACATCATTCAACTGGGTGTGTCTTGGTCTATCATTCTGAACATATTCAAAACAGACTTTTATTGACAAAATTTGCTGTTTCATAGCAGGACTACATATGTGTTTAATTAAGACACATTCATGTGTAAGACCATTAAAACAAGTGAATAAAAATAAGTTCAGGCTTACTCATAAAGGTATATCTACAAGTGTAGGTTTAGCACAAGTGAATTTGAACTTACACTTTTCAATAACTTCACTACTTTGGGCTATTCACAATTTATCAGTGTAAAAGTTACTCTAAAATGTAAGCTTACTTGTCCCAACCACCTGAATCAGGGGGCCACGTTTTGGGGCAGCAGCCAAGTCACAGGAAACACTTTGGTTTTTGACAGCGGGACCAGTAAAGCTGTAAAGTCTTCAGCAAGCACGGGTCTTCTATCAGGTACCCCATAGGGCTTTTTATTTAACAAAAATGTATTTAAAAAATATATATAAATAAAGAAATAGGGGGCACAGAGGGAGCCCTTGAAGGCTAACTTGTGGTTCCACAAAGCTCATAAAGTGCAAAAAAAGCGGGGAAAAAAACATAGCTCATTGTGAAGGTCAGACCTTTACATTGAGCTTTAGGAGTTCAAGTCCAGCTGAACTCATTTTTTTATTTTATTAATACATTTTGCTTTTAAATCCAACACAAATATCTAATTCCAAGTATATGAAACATTACATCCTAAAAAAACTCTATCACTTTCCCTCTCACTTTCTTCTCTCTTTCTGTCTCTCTTGCAATCAATTTCTACCAGTCACACACACACTCAGACATCTTCGCACCCACTCAGATACTCAAACACCCACTCACAGACCCACTGACACCCACATTCACCCACTCACAGTCTTGTGCATACACTGACACAACCACTAAAACAATCATGTACACACTCTCACACCCAGACAGCCAATCTGACAGCCACTCTCAAATCTCAGATACACCCTTTCACACTGAGAGAAGCCACGGCCAACTCCTGCTGCACACGACCAAAGGGTTGTGCAAAGCATTGGTTTGTTAGGTTTTTGTGGTTAGGAGGTATTGGCCTCAGGGCCTGGCTGCAGGCTTGGTCTTTCAGGTAACCCCCCTGGGCATTGGTTAAGACCATGCATGGTTCAAATGTGAGTGCTTATAGGGGGGTGGCATTAGGATCTTGCCACAGGCCAGGCCCTGTGGCCAACCACCGCTCTGCATGGTCAACGGCAGTGCTCGGCGGTGGTTGGATTAATGTATAGCAACTAAATTTAATATACATTAAAAAAACAAAGAAATTCACTGAAAAAAACAAAGGTTACAGGGACAATCTAGGTAGGAAATAGAATTAAAAAAACATGGAAATTCACTTAATAAAACAAAGGTTACAGGGATGTTATAATTAGGCTCACATTTCAAACGAACACAACCATAGAAATTCACCAGTTATAGTTACAGTTACTTTAAGTAACTATAACTCATGGCTTAAGATGACTATACCTCCACCCTCGCCATGCACTGCTAATTACCCCACAAATTACTACACTTACTACACATGCCATCTTCCATAACATAATTGAAAATATAATTGTAATATTTGCAGTAAAGTTTTTGATGAAAAAACTGCGCATGGCAAAGGGAAAGAGTTATAGCTACCTTAGGCCACAAGTTAAAGTTACTTGAGGTAACTATAACTGGTTAAATTCTATGGTTTTGTACATTTAAAATGTGAAGATCTCTGTAACTGTAGGCTGCTGGCCTTGTTTGTAATGGGCACCTAAGGTACTTACACTTTATACCAGGTCCAGTTATCCCTTATTAGTGAAATGTAAAGAGTGTCTAGAAGTCATGCTCTCTAGGGGTAGTGTGGATGAGCAGCCAAGGCCTAACTAGGAGACATGCAAAGCTCATGCAATACCACTGTAGACACACAGTACTCACACACATAAAAAAAATACTCAGTGTTACGAAAATAAAGGTGCTTTATTTTTAGTGAGACAAATGCAAAAAATACCATAAAGACTACACCCCCTTGGGAAGTAAGTAATACACAAATTAATTATATACACTAGTATGGAGAAATAGCTGTAAAAACAGTTAGAAAACAGTGCAAATAATGAAAACTACAATAGTTAGAAATAGGCCTAGAGGGAACACAACTAAGAAAGTGGAATGTGAATGTCAATTCCCCACCTAGGCAAGTGTAGTGTGCAGAGGGGCACTGGGAGTATTAGAAATCACCAAAAGGTAAGTAATAGAACCCAGAGCTTAGGAAACCAGTAGTAAATCACAGTAACTTTCCCAGAACACACAAGGACACAAGAAAGACGATTTTGCAAGAACTAGAAGAGACTGTAAGACACCAACAAGGGATTCCTGGACCTGAAGACCTGTGGAAGAAGGGGACCAAGTCCAAGATGCACTCAAGGGTCCAAGGAGAACAGGAGCCCCTGCTAACCAGGATGAGTGTGCAAAAGAAGAACCACCGGTGAGGAACACCAGTCAGTATTGCACTCAAGAAGACAGATGCGGGTTCCTGGTTGGTGCAGAAGATGTCCCACACCGGAAGGATGAATGCAGTCTGGTTTGGATCGCTTGATTCCGCACATGGTTAGCGAAAAATGGTGCTGGCCGGGACCAGGAGGGTCCTGGTGGACTCTACCCAGAAGGGGGAATCAGAGGGGGCTTTCAGCATCTCAGAAAGCCCTCAGAAGGTCAGGCACCATGCACAGGAGTCCCACAGCACAGGGACAAAGAAGGTTCAGAAGGAGGCCCGTGCAGCACTACACAAAGAGATCCCACGGTGCCGGAGAACCACTCAGGAAGATGTGTGTCACAGGATAGAGTGCTGGGGGCGGGAGCTGCACAGTGCACAAAGAACTTTGTGGAAGGATGCCAACAAGCCTTGGCAACTGCAAAACACACATGCACAGCGGTAATGTCTTGCGTGAGGAGGCAAGATCTTACCTCCACCAAAGTTGGACAGTAGGACATCAGGACCGCCGGGACCACTTCAGTCTACCACCTGTGATGTTGGATCCAAGTACTTCATCAGGAGAGGGGACCCAAGCCACCGGTCTTCGCTGCAGAGGTGTGTCTGCTGAAGCAGGGAAGTGACTCCTTCACTTCAAGGGAGATTCCTTCATTTTTCTGGTGCAGGCTGAAGACAGGTAGTCCTCGGAGGATGCACAACCTGGAAACAGTTGCAGTTGCTGGCAGGAGCTCAAGATAAAATGTAGCAGAAGTCATCTTTGCTTCTTTGTTGCAGTTTGTGGCAGGATTCCTGCTGGAGTCTTGCAATTCTAATCTGAAGACCCACCCAAGAGAGAGACCCTAAATAGCCCTGAAAGGGGGACTGATCAGCTAAACAGGTAAGCACCTATCAGGGTAGGGCTCTGACGTCACCTGCAGACACTGGCCACTCAGATGTTCGCAGAGTTCCCTGCCAACTTGGAATCCATGATGGCAAAGCCCAGGGACCCTCTCGAGGGACACTGAACACCACCCCTGGGGTGGTGATGGACCGAGGAGTGGTCACTCCCTTTTCCTTTGTTGAGTTTCAAGCCAGAGCAGGACCTGGGCATCCCTGAACTGGTATAGACTGGTTTATTCAAGGAGGGCACCAAATGTGCCCTTCAAAGCATTTCCAGTGGCTTAGGGAGGCTACCCCTCTAAAGCCTGTAACACCTATTTCCAAAGAGAGGGGGAGTAACACCCCTCTCCCAAAGGAAAGCTTTTGTTCTGCCTTCCTGGGCTTGACCTGCACAAGAAACAGGAGGGCAGAAACCTCAGAAGAAAGGAATGGCAATACTTGGTGTCCTCTAAGGAGCCTCCAAAGTGCATGGAATCATACAAACAATGCTTGCAAAAGCATTGGGGTATGATTCTAACATGTTTGATAACAAACATGCCTATGTTCGAGGTTACCATTATTTAGCTGGACAAGGGTAGTGACCTATGTCCAGTACACATGTAAAATGGTGTCCCCGCACTCACGAAGACTGGGAAAATGGTCCTGGAGGTCATGGGGCACCTCTGCTAGTGCTGAGGTGCCCTCACACACAGGTACTTTACACTCTGCCCTCAGGGCTGGAGGGGCTGCAATATGGATGACTTATGAGTGACCTGGTGCAGTGTAAATGGCAATGAAAGGGTGCATGCACCTTTTCACACAGGCGTCAATGGAAGACCTGTAAATGCCTTTGCATGGGCTCCCTATGGGTGGCAAAAGGTATGTTTCAGCCTATATGGGTTCCCTGGAAACCCAATGCCCTGGATACCTAAGTACCATATACTAGGGGGTTATAAGGGGGCACCAGTATGCAAATTGTGGGTAAAATACTGAGTTACCAGTATGCAATAACCATACTTTAAGGGAGAGAGAATAACAATTGGGGTCCTGATTAGCAGGATCCCAGTAGACACAGTCAAACACACTGACAAACAGGCCAAAAGTGGGAGTAACCAAGCTAGAAAGAGGCTACTTTCCTACAGTAACCATGGGTTTTTTAAGTGAGAATATATATATCTATATGTATATATATATCTATATCTATATATTTATATCTATATATCTATATCTATAAATAAATATATATATATATATATATATATATATATATTCACTGAAAAAACAAGGTTAAAGGAATATTTTAGTTAGGTTCTGAATTTACTCACACAAAACCTTAGAAAGTCAGCTGTTATAGTTAGAGTTATTTCAAATAACTATAACTCGCACCCTAAGGTAAATATAACTCACGCTCTTGCCATGCACAGTTTTCTGATCAATACTTTTATTGCAAATGTTACAGTGATAATATCAACGATGGCAAAGAAGGCTTCATCAGTGATATAAAATATGGAGTAATTAGCTGCACAGGGTGAAGGCACAAGTTATAGTTACCTTAGGGCATGAGTTATAGTTACTTTAAATAACTCTAACTGCTGAATTTCACTGTGTGAGTAATTTCAGAACCTAACTATAACGCACCTGTAACCTTTGTTTTTTTGAGTGAGTTCTATGTTTTCTTTTCAGCAGGACAAATGTGAATATAAGCAGCACCGTGCATGGCCTTCAACCGTGCATGGCGAGATTTGTCCACAGGGCCTGGATGGACAGTCCAGGCGACCAACCCTCCTGTATGCACCCAAACCCAAGCTGTGTACGGCCTTCAATACAGTGGGTGTTTTTTTTCTTTAAATTCTTCTCTGGATTCAGAGATCCTCAAGTGGATTGGAAAAATTTGGTATGTGTGGATCAATCCATGGAGCCATGGATCTGCAAATCAGATGAAAAAAAATAAAATTGGGCATTTTCTGCCCACGAGCATCCCTCTATGTGTCCAATGGGATCAGGATACCTGTATCCTCATCCCTTATGTGTTTTTCTCTATTTTTTCCCACCCAAACCAATGTGACAAATAAAATGGCAGCCACAACTTTTCTGTCAGGCTGTGGTCAGCCAATCAGTTTCTTCTTGTGCCCCTTGGATCCGCGTATTGATCCACAGAGGATCTGCGTCTCTATACAGTATATCTATATTTTTGGACCTTACATTATGCCAAAACTACTGAACAGATTTACACTTAATCACAAAAAGGGTGATCTGTTAAACAGAAACAACCTTTGTGCCAAATGTGGTGCAATTCCGTTCAGTGATTCAAACTGTAGGCGTGTCTAAATTCTCCTATGGAAAAATAAATGGGGAAAACGTGTTTTGAGACCCCATTTTTTCTCGGCCCCCACTTGACAGATCACCCCAAAATTTTCAAGACATACGCTGAATTTAGCAAAGTATAACTTTTGAAAATGTTGTGACGATTCATCAAATGGTGCCAAAATTAATAAAACAAAAAACATTTTTCTATAGAAACTAGGTCCTAACTATAACTACATATATATATATACATACACTCAAAGAAGCACTGCACATCTCCAATTTTACTGCATGTTCGTAAAAAAATGGCACCAAGAAGTAGACGTTTCGGCAAACTTGTTGCCTTTGTCAAAAAATCCTAATCCAGCAATCGTAGGACACAAAGACAATCTTTTATCAGAAAAAGGAACAAAGCAAGAACTCCCAAGTCCAGATAATATATTACATTTATTGTATGGTGCACCATCTTAAAAGCACATTAAAAGAATGTGAACATAAGCAAAGGACACGTTGCTTCCTTTCCATAGAATAGAAAATCTGCCAGCAATATTGGAATACTGATTGACAGCGATGATCATTACAGTTTGCAATAGGATTTTACAACTAATTCACTCATAAAGTAAATTAATAAAATAGTTCTCATCATTGTACATTGTGAATAATTAACTCCATATGTATGAAAATATTAAAGACCTCCACATGCAAGTCTTTTCAAACATCATGAAACACAATAAATGCCATAATAACCGCACAACATTGGCAAAATAAATCTGTATCCCACAGAATGTTAATAAAAAGTACAATAGTGTTGAAATACAAAATGTAACAAAATATCTTGTGTAAATATCTGTAGTAAACAACATTGATAGTCAGAGTACATTGCTTATGGAAGGACCCTGCAAATGAGCCAGTGAGAATATAGTTAGAATTGACACATCAATGTATGTAAAGAGAATGTAGAAAACTCAATGCACAATGTTCAGTGCACATTTTCAAATGAAGCAAAATTAAATGACAGCTGGATTTAAATATAACACCGGTACCTGCTGGTAGCTAGTAATAAGGAAAGGGAATAGCAAGCCATCCAATAAGGTAATCTGAAATGTAAAAGATTGACACCCTATCCAAACAGGCTATATACAAATTATAGTAAAGGAGCCTGAGAAACTCGGTTGTACCATATACTAAATGCATTCAAATCCACCCCAGTGGGCAAAGTGCTATCTGTTATTCAAATAAGTGCCTAAAACTAGAAGAGGAGCTGGTAATACGTCATAAACTGTAGTAAGACATGTACCTATATAATGTCACAGTAAATATATGCCACTGATTGTTCATATCAAAAAATAAATCAAACAGAACAAATCAAATTATCAATAAATAGAAATACACAATCATATATGGAACCACAGAAACAAGTGACTATCACTGGAATTGCAAAAATAATAAGACTAAGGTAATGAAATGAAATTTGGGGCATCTAAGCTCTTTTGCTTCTCCTCTTCTCCTAGAATGGGATGGAGTTTGAAAGGTGTGCAGGATCCTGTCCCAGAGACCCACTACCATAAGGTCCAAGCAGCCCAACTAATATCCAGCAGGGAGCGCTACCAATAGCAACAAATATATCTTATTTTAACATTCAATTATATGTATTTATATTTTTATTTCATTTATATAACGGGGTGCAGATCTCCAAATGGTAAAGTACTGGGAACATTTAAAAGTGTGTTTAAGTTTAAAAAAAAGTTTAAACTATTGTTGTTAAATATTATTGTAAATTAATTTTGCATTTGTATTTTAAATATAGAACACAATAAAAAGAGGATATGACATTAATATCATAATGTAAAGTTCAATAAATAATGATGTTAAATATATCAAATTAAATTAAGATTATTTTTTTTAATTAAGTTTTGTTAACAAATAATCACCTAAAAGTAGCTTTTTTACATACATGTATTAAGGAATTACAAAATAAAAACATATTGTATAGAAGTAATTTAAATTCCTATACTTATTTTTCACAAAGTAAAGTGAAATTTACTCTGAAATTTAAAAAACGTTATTATAGTATTTTATCATTTTTTTTATTATATTGACACTTAAGCTGTACTGCATTTACATTTGTAAAATTAAATCATTTTATAAATATATATATATTGAAATGGTTGGAATAATGTAATACAATTTTACATTATTTCCTATGGGATTTATTTCAAGACACTGCCTTTATTATTTTCAATTTGTGTTACTGTATTAGTGGTTTGACTTACTACTGCTCCTTTTTGGAAGCATTAACTTTTCAATTGGGATTTCGGTTCAATCCCTTTTTCAGGGAGTGCACACATGTAAGTTCATATAAGTTCACACTTTTAAGTAATGTTACAGATTCATTTTGTGAATAGCCCAATGTAATAAAGTTAGTAAAACATGAAAGAGTATAATCACTAGTAGTAGATCTACACATGTAGAATAATTTTAGAGAATAGACCCATTTTGTTTTACTTCATTGTTATGTTATGTTAGGTGTATTTGTAGACTATGCTAATCACCCATGAATGTATCCAGGTACTTTGCAGGTAGGTAGGCGGCTGTCTTCTTGATGGGGTTGTTTGAAAAGCTAGGTATTCAGTTTTTTACAAAATCTAAGATGTGTTGATGAAATTCTGATGTGCTGTTGGAGGTCGTTCCACGTTTTGGGTGGGTAATTTGAGAGAAGGTGTGGACTCCAGCTTTTGTTTTGCAAATGTGGGGTATGTTTGTTTGCGAAAGTCTAGCTGAGGGTAGGTGTCTGGGGAGCAGTGGAAGGAAACAAGGCTATTGAAGTAGGCAGGGCCAGTGTTTTAAAGGGCTTCATAAATGTTTGTGAGCAGTTTGAATTATGCCTGTTTATGTATGTAAAGCCATTGAAGTTTCCTGAGTTGTAGGATGATGCGGGTGCAACAAGGTAGATAGAGTATGGGTGTTGCTGCAACATTTTGGATGACTTGGAGCCTCATAGGGAGCTTCTACTTAGCATGATTTGCTATAGTCAAGCCTGATGGTGATCAGGGTCTCTTTTCTTCATGATTTCTAGAAACCATCTGTGGATCTTTTGTAGCATCCTCAGGATGCAGAAGCATGAGGAGATTACTCTGTTTACTAAGGTTATTGCATTGAATTTGTACCCAGGATGATTTCAAATTGTTGCCGTGGGTGTTGGGGATAGGTGTGGGGCCAAGGTCTGCAGGCCACCTGGTGTAGTCCCATGCAGAGGTTTTCCTTCAAAACTTCACCACTTCTGTTTTGTCTGTATTGAGTTTCAGGCCATTGGACTTCATGCAGGAGGCTATCAAGGACATGCATGTGGTGAAATTAGGGAAGCGCTGTTTGCTGCCGGGAGGAGTGTCACGGGGCAGGAGCCCTTTAAATTAACTTTGCGCTCCCACCGTCTCGGGAAGCGCTGTTTGCTGCCGGGAGGAGTGTCACGGGGCAGGAGCCCTTTAAATTAACTTCGCGCTCCTGCCGTCGCGGGAAGCGCTGTTTGCTGCCGGGAGGAGTGTCACGGGGCAGGAGCCCTTTAAATTAACTTTGCGCTCCTGCCGCGCGGGACGCGCGCGTGCGGCGCCCGGGCGAAGGGCGGGCCCGTCATTGCCAGGAAGAGGCAGGGCAGGGCCACCCCCCTGACATCTACCCAAAGACGTGGACCAGACAGCCAACTTGTCCATGGCTGCCTGAAGGAGATCTTAAGTTCCGTTTGCTCGGTGCGTGGGCAGCCCTCCCATAGAGCCCCAGGCCCCATCAAGCATGTGGAAAACTATCAATCCAAACTGAATACTCGCAGGTTTTTCTGTGTACCCAGTTGAATTTACCTCAGTTCATCATATAACTGTTTATTGAATCACGCTTCTTGGAGGGCGGAAGGAGGCGGTACCATTCTTCTTCTTCTAAGGGCAGGAGCCTAAAATTCATTACCTGTTCTGCGCCCGTCTGCGCCTGATAAGTGGTTGGGCCAGGCTATATCTATACGCTTTGGGCATTTTATTGTGGTCTTGTCTTTGGGATTTGTGAACAGTGGGGTCTGAGAAGCTCATTAATCACGCTATAATGACAGAGGCTGGGTCCCAAAGGCCTATACACCCCTATTAGCCGGGGGCTCACTAAAGGCCCCTGGTTTCAAGAAAAATGGGCCGACGACATGGGGGTGGGTTGGAAGGAAAGCAGCTCTCTAACAAAACCCTAGATGGTTTTCTGCAAAAGGCTGTTGGGGAACTTGAAAAAGAAATAGAGCTAGTGCAGCGACGCTTAGCTGCCCCCCCTTCTTCATCCAACAGCCTAGTTCATGATAGCTCAGCCCCACAGCCCCCCCGTGAACAGAATTACAGTCTTTACTGACTACCCCTTTCCCCTCCCCCTCTACAATCCCCCAGGAGAATCAGGATGAAACCCCAATCGTAATCACCACCCGTGCTGCACCAATTCTGTTGGCTCAGAGTCCCTCAAATGAAGGTCCCCTTACCTTAGCAGATTCTAATACCAAAGGAAAAAGGAAACAAAGGGAACCCGCTTTTAAAAACAAACGATCCAGTATTTTGAGCCCCTCTAACTTGGCCCAATCTTCTAATAAGGATACGGTATTAATCCCCTCACACAACACAAATGATTGTCATGCTAATGAGTACACCAGGGATTTCATAAGAGATGAGCTTTCAAAACTATTTCTTCCTATTTTAACCCGCCTCCAAACAATTGAGGACAAATTGGAAAGTCTTATTAATTATTAATAGCCAGCCACCAAAAATTGCTCCACCCGTAGAAACTCAATTCCATCCCCTCGCCAACCATGACCTCATCACTGCCAACAGATCCACTGGCCAAATACCCCAAATCCCTTTTTCCTCTTTAAACCAAGATTGGCCTAGCTCCGTCCAAACAGCTAGTATCTTAATGAATAAGCCCCATATGGTCTTAGTTCCCCTTTCAAAAGGAACCGCCCCATGGAATAACTCAGTAACTAATCCGGGAGATGGCAACCCCACTTGGGAGCACCCGCAAACAGAACACCAGAAGAGGGACAAGATCAGGGGTTTGCTAGATCCAAAAGTGCTCCATTTACCACCAGAATCATGTCATTATGTTCTCATTATATCGAATGTACCTGAACTCAAACCTCATTCCACTGAATCTTTTATCAAACTTAAAAACAAGGTCATCCATTGGTTGCACGCGAATGCGGGGTTTGCTTTTTCCATGACACCCTCAATACTGATGGTGAGAAGGGTAGGGTGGGTGGGTTCCCTAGCGAAGATCGGTTCAGGGGACTGTATAGTTATCAACTTCAATTCTCCTGACCTTGTCCAACGGCTTTTTTTAAATGCTAATAGACCTTATCCTATAATTGATAAAGCCTCTCTTTGCAGGCTACAAGTGTTTTATCCACCTCCCATGCCAGCTTGGAGTAGACAATTGCCAACGTTATATGGGGCTCCCCCGGCTATTCACACACAGTCTATCCCTGCATTTGGCCCTAGATGCCCTTCGTCATCTCTTTCTGAGACAGACTGACTAGGAGATGACCTTTCGGAAGTGACTCCGAGCAATTGTGAAGCTGAGGACATTCACCCTACTGCCCTCAGCATCTCTAACTCTGTTGCCCCTTCGATCTTGGCAGATTCTGTTAATCAGGGATCACCCACAAGCACCACGTGCCAAGCAAGCGAGGAATGTATTCCGAACCTGTCAATTGTTCCACACATTCTGAGGTCCACCCGTATGGCCATCCTACCAAATTTAAATATAGCTTGGGTCACATCCAGCGAGGTTTACAAGGCACAGAGCGAGAAAGCTACTGGTCCTAATATACCTGAGTGAAATAGCATGGTTCCTAGCAGGTCCTCCCCCTGTAGGAAATATCCTCAGAATAAAGCAGGGTCCATAAAAACAGAGGATCTCGATAAGGTACTCAGCTGGAATATAGCAGGGTTGGAAAGCAAATTACAAAGCCCAGGATGGGGAAATTTCATTGATGATCACCTGATCTGCCTCTTCCAAGAAACGTGGGCATTAGAACCCAAATATAGACTAGGCTTTAAAAGCTATTGGGTTCCAGCACGCAAGTCATCTTCTGGGAGACCATCGGGATGGCTGCTTGTGTGGATCAATACTTCTCTTAGGTGCAAGTTAGAAGAAATAGATATGGGTTGCCCTGATTTGCAAGTCCTATTAATAACGATTTCTGAAGAGAGACCTTTACTTTTAATTAATATCTATAACAGGAATGTGAGCTCCCACCCTGATTCTGATGTCCTGTCCATTTTGGACAGTTTTCTTAAAAACAATCCCTCCTTCTTTGTCTTGATTGGAGGGGATCTTAATGTCACTTTCGAACCTAATCCTCTAGTCCAAGGAATATGTAAAGAAGAGGATGCCCATTGGGGCATCCCACAGCTAGTCTCCAACAAAAGACCAAGGCTGAATAAATCTGTGCGCTTACTGGCCGACATCACACTAGCCCATGGCCTCCGAGCCTGCAACGGTCGCTCGCGCTCGGATGCAAATTTGCAAGCTACCTTTAGGCGCGGAGGGCACAGCAGTCGTATTGATTATATACTTCTTGACATCCGACTGTGGAGCCACATGTTCGATATGAGGGTCCAAGAGCAGATTGAGAGCGATCATGACCCGTTGATCTTATCGACCAGAGGACTTTTTCCTTCGTTTAATGTGCCCTACTCTAAGATCCATGCCTCCCAGCTGGCCCTAACTAATAACAGACGCAACCTAAAATGGGAATCTGTTATTTCTTCCCCTAAACACCTGGCATCTATTTACAACCTGCTTGCCAACCAGATGGAGTGTATGATTCGGCTAGACGAGAATGGGGAGGGTGACAGACTCTTAGCAGCCCACACTGATTTGTTCCAATCTTTAAAACATCTTTTTACAAAAAAGATTCTCAATAATCCTAATAAAAAGCACTGCGCTCCCTGGTTCGACAATTGTTGCAGAGAAGCACAACTATCTCTCTTGGAAGCAATAAAAGAAGGCCATGTTGAGCTGTTAAGAACTGCCAGAAAGGTTTATAAGAAGGAATGTTCCAAGGCACGCAGAAGCTGGGAAGAGGCCAGATGGGTTACCATTCTGGAGACTGCTAAATCCAACAACACATCTAGGTTCTGGAAACTAATAACTGATGACTGTAGTGATTCCCCTGCCGCACCTGGCTCCTCAATTCTCTCAGCATCATGGGTAGAGCACTTTGGGCAACTATACGAAGGGCCATCTGAAGCATCTCTGTGGGCCCCTGATGCCTCAATAAACCAAGAGACCACCCCAATCACATTCTCTCTAACCGAAACAAGAGCAGCAATAGATTCTTTGAAATGGGGAAAGGCCCCTGGCCCAGATAAGATTCTAGGCGATCTATACAAATCAAGACCCGATATATGGGCACCATATCTCAACCTTATCTGCAATGCAATTGCAGCGGGGGCCCCCGCTCCACCTATTTGGAAAGGGGCTGAAATAGTACCCATTTTAAAAAAAGGAAATCCGAATACCCCTGCCAATTATCGTCCGATTAGTCTCCTTGATAACTCCCAAAAAATCTATGCAAAACATCTTCTGCTCCATCTTGAGGAATGGATTATGGAGTCTGAAGCTCTTTATGACCTACAAGCAGGATTCAGACCTGCAGTGAGTACAGTTGACCAAGCCCTAAGATTCATGTCAATAAAATGGAAGAATGTTGACCTGGGGAGGGGTAATCTCTATGTGGTCTTCATAGACCTCAGAGCCGCATTTGATTTGATCCCCAGGAACCTGCTGTGGTCAACATTATCAAATATGGGAGTGCCATCTGGTCTCCTGAAACTCATTGCTCAACTGCATGAAAATACTTTCGCTCAAATTAGATGTGGCCAGGGGGGTGAGTTGACTGACCCCGTAGCTATTAAAAAAGGAGTTAGACAGGGATGTGTCCTGGCACCCACTCTTTTTCTGCTATATATCAATAATTGCATCCACTACTTAGAGAACTGTACAAATGATTCACCTAAACTGGTTGGGAAAAAAATCCTGTGTCTGCTATATGCAGATGATACAATTTTGATATCAAAATCGCCAATGGGAATCCAAAACTTGATCAATCAATTCTGTGTTTATTGCAGTGACTATGGTCTGGACGTAAACGTCAAGAAAACAAAACTCATGATATAAATAGTACCTCCAAGAAACGATTGCGCGTTAGTATAGAAATGAACTCGATTGCGTTGGAGAAAGTAGAAGAGTTCGATTATTTGGGTTTCAGACTATCGACCACAGGCAAATGGAAGGCAGACATTGACAAAGGGGCTCTCATTATAAGCCAAAGAGGCGGGCCCTTGTCCGTAGATCGAGAAAGGCTCCGAGCCCCCCCTTGAACATACTTGCGGAGATTTACAATGTCCAAATCAGAGCAGCGGCCCTTTATGGAGCGGAACTTTGGGGGTCCCACAAAAACCTGGACACTCTGCAAACCAAGGAAAATCTTTTCCTTAGACAGATTTCCCGGTTAGGTATGGGCTCACCAATGACCCCTCTAAGGCTTGACCTAGGTTTAAATAGTATTAAAACCACAGCGGCCCTAAGGCCTCTCTCGTATTGGATTCGTTTATGGAAATCTGTTGAACTCGAACCATATAGGCTGGCTATAAGAGAGCTCATAGCCGCCACCCAGGCACTGGAGAAAATTCCATGGCTGAAGGAGATGAAATCTGCCTGGGACAAAATAGGTTTTCTTTACTACTGGAAATATCTGGATCAAATCCCCGATAATGCAAGAAAACTTGTTACAAAAAGATATTGGGAGAAAGTTAATGAAGACTCCTTGCACCAAAAGGGGGCGGGCAGGCTAACAATGGAATTTCTCCAACTCAAGCACGAGCCCTGGGCTGAGAACTTCTTGAACCTTCCCATGCCTCCGTACGCCCGTGCTCTATATCTCCAGCTAAGATATGGTACACTGCCTACCAATGGTTTTACGGCTCACTGGTCATCTAACATCGCTTCAAATGATAGATGTATCTCTTGCCAAAACTGCAAAGAAACAATAGAGCATATACTATTTTTCTGCCCTTTGTATAAGAGTCCTAGAGGGAGGTGGATCATTCCCCTCTGCAAAAACATGTCATTACAGGATAGAGCAAACGCCACCAGAATCTGTACATATGACTTATCCTCCGTGGTAGCTATTACAGTTACCAAATATCTATCGGAGGCCTGGTACATCCGTCGTAGGTTTATTGTATCAAAGGGCATGTGAGCCATCCTGACATTAGTCCACAGAAGGAGTCTCAACTGTTATTTTCTAGTAGTATCAGTAGGAATTTTTAGCAGGAACTTGTTGCCCTCTATATGAACAATAGAGATTGTATAAGCTTATAGAGCCATTTTTATAGCTGAAATCTGATAGGCTTCTTGATAAAGTATCCTATATCTAAATGGGAACTCTATTTGTTTTTTTGGATTGACGAGGGCCAGGTCTTACGGGAGATAGCTGCACACATTGGTATGTTAGACAAAAAATGTTATCCTAGTTTTTATCTTTTTTCTCTTACCTTTTTTAGCCATGTCCTATTTATTGTACTTTTATCTATGATCAAAAACTTAGTCCTGTTGATTTTATTGTTATACTGTCCTGATTATTATTGTTTTTTATACTGCTATTACGTTTTTTTTAACAAATATTATTTATCATGTATGATTGTTATCTTTGTTACTCTAAATGGTCTAGATTTCTAGACCGAATGAATTCAAATAAAAAAATAAATAAATAGTCCTTTTTGACGGGGACTTGTCGGTCAAGGAGAGTATAAGTTGGGTGTCATCAGCATAGGAAAGTATATTGATGCTATGTGATTGGATGAGATCCGTCTTTGGGGTCATGTAGATGTTTAAAAGGATTGGGCTGACTTGGCTTCTGACATGTAACATTGCATGATGACTTTTTGTGCTCCTCCTGAGAGGAGACCCAGATTCTGATGAAGGCAGGTCCATAGATTCCTGTTTGATGTGGTATTTTGCCCGGGAATGCATGGGAAACTGTGTTGAGACAGCTGAGAAGTCAAGCTGTATAAGGGATGGGGTTTCTCCCCGCTTTCTCCCCTATTGAGGATTATCCTAAAGTCATTTTGGTTATGCAGCTGGACTGGAAACCCAATTGAGTGGTGTCTAGGAGTCAGTGTGTGTTCAGGTAGTGTACAGTATTATTATTAATGGCTTCTCCAGAACCTTGTCTAGGTATGACAGAAGGGAAATTGGATGATATTTTGAAAGTTAATAGGAATCTGCCAAGGGTGTTCTTAGTATTCTTAGTGTGTTCACCATTGTGTGTTTCCAGGCATCCAGGAAGGTTGCTGTGATGAAGCAGATGAGGACCTCACTAACAGGGGATGCACTCAGATTGTAGATGTTGTGGGAGCAAGAGTCTGTTGGTACCCTGGAGTGCATGGTCTTCATGTTGTTGGTGGTTTCTCCAGTGTTGACTTTTACTAAGTAGAAAGGGTGTTTTCATGGTTGTTTGTGGGTGGACTGGAAGGTGCAGTGGTTCACTTGGTGATCAAAGTTATTGTAGATGGTTTTCATCTTGTTGCTGAAGAATCCTGATATATTGACACATAATTTGTGTGAGGGGGTGATGCTGTTGGTTGTGAAATCTGGTAAGTTGAAAACCTTGACGATTGAGAAGAGGTCTATTCAGGTGTTGGAGCTGTTGTCTATTCACCCTGCCAGGATCTTACCATCTGATGGTAGTGCATAGGGTCACTTTGAAAGTTCCTTTGTTATTTTCATGGTGTTTTTTTCTTGCAAGCAAATGGGCAAGGCAGGATTTCACATTTAAAAGAGACTTTACTTTGAAGTAGGCCTACTTCAAAGGAGAAATTGGGTATAAGAAGGGCACCCAAAACCACAGACTTTAGAACACTTCTGAAAACAAGAGAAACTTCTGCCTGGAGAAGAGCTGAGGAAGAAGAGCTGCCCTGCCTGTGACTGTGCTTTGTGAAATGATCCTGCAGTTTCTGCTTCTGCTAGAGTAGGGGTGCAAAGACTGGACTTTGTGTGCCTTCCATCTTGAGAAGAACTCTCCAGGGGCTTGAGTTAGAACTTGCCTCCTGTTGTTTGAAGTCTCAGGGACAGCAAAGACTTCTCTCTGTCAGCAACTGGAGTCTCTGGAGAGACTCCTACTCTGCCCTGTGGTGCCCATCCAGTTCCTGGGACCCTGAAAGGAGAAGCTGGCAGCCTAAGAGGAGGAAACCCACACACAGAGCGCTGTGCGGGGAAAAGATCGACGCAACTCCGATCTGCAGCTGAAGAAACAACGCACCGCTGGCTCCGCAGCTGAAAATAGACTCTTGCTGGAAACCTCACCGAAGAATCGACGCACGGAGCTGGAGAAAAAAAGACGAAGCATCGCTGACGGAGGCTGGGATATTGCAACCTGCACTGCATGGTTTTTGGATCATCGTGCAGTTGGGTTTCTGACCAAGCACCGCTGGGTGTGTAAAACCAACGCAAGGCCTGCCCGGATGCAAGAGTGCTGACCGGATCGACACATCGCTCTCCGATGGAGAGAAGAAACGACACCCCCGAATCCGACAAAAAGAGAATTTACACAAGGTCCCGCTCGTGATTGGAATTAACGCATCGTAAGCCCTTTTTGACGCACACTCGCCCATGCGTTTTTTTTTTGACACACCCAAGGTACATTTTCACGCTAACAGTGTTAGTGTGTGTTTAAAATTACATAAAGACTCTTTTTGCTTTTTAATTGATAACTTGACTTGTGTATTTTGGATTTTTGTTGTTTTGGTCTTGTTTTGTTTAGATAAATATTTTCTATTTTTCTAAACTGGTGTTGTGTCATTTTTGTAGTGTTTTCATCAAGTTATTGTGTGTGTTGGTACAAATACTTTACACCTAGCACTCTGAAGTTAAGCCTACTGCTCTGCCAAGCTACCAAGGGGGTCAGCAGGGGTTAGCTCAGGGTGACTCTCTTTTACCCCGACTAGAGTGAGGGTCCTTGCTGAACAGGGAGTAACCTGACTGTCAACCAAACACCCCATTTCTAACACTCATTCTACAATGTCCCCTAGTCCACACCCTGCAACAACAGAACCATTCACTGTAATGTGAGCCTGGTCACTGAAAGCAAGGCATAATTAGTTTGGACAGAAAAATCCCATCTGTCTCAAAGTGGCATTTAAAAAACTGTAACTTGAAATCCAACTTCACCATTAGAGAGGATATTAAAGTACAATTAATTTGAGTGTGAACTTCATTTCTCTATCTGCTCCCAATCTGAAGGTAGCACTTGCTAACACTACTATGGAAACCTATTGCTAGTATAGGGGAGAGATGCCGTACAATGGGAAAAAACATTTTAGGAGTTTTTCACTCTCAGGATATGTAACACTTAAACATACATGTCCTACTTTTCAAATATGACATACCTTGACCTATGAGCAGGTAGGTTCAACCATAAAGGTTACATACGTTTTAAAGTGGAAGGTTTAGGCCTGGCAAATGCTGTATTTTGCCAGGTCAAAAAGGTGTTTTAAAACTGCACCGCAGGCTGCAGGAGCAGGCCTGAGACATGTTTTAAAATCCTACTTTAGTGGTAGCAGAATGAGTGCAGCAGCCCAAAAGTGGCATTTATTTACAGGCCCTGATAAATGTTGTACCATTTACCAGGGACCGTCAAGTAAGTTAAATTCGGTGAAGTCCAATTTTACGAAGTTTTAAGTAGAGAGTACAAGCACTCTAGCACTGATTACTAGAGATAACATGCACAGAGTCCTAATGCTAACAAAAATGAGTTCAGAAAAGTAAGGGAGCAAAGGCAAAGGATTTGCAGGATTATCAGGTCTGGTCTAACAAAAGGCAAATATAACTTTCAGCACTTTTTCCTGAATATCCTATTCAATTCATTTTGCCCCAAGTAAGTCTCCCTCAATGCTTCTGCAAAGTCTGTAAATCAAACATATAATTGACTGCCTTTCTGCATTACTTTATATACTAATGTCAATAGAGCTCCCATATTTTTCGTGCTGCCACAATCTGCCAGAAACCCAGTCTGGATCCAAGCAAGCATATTAGCTATTGCTCAAATACACACTTTCTCTAGTAACACAGATGTATAATGTGTGGTGTCTACATCCAAAAAGGCAATAATTTACTACATTTTTTATGTAAATGTGAGCCTTGCCATGAATATGCGGCCTAACACAGGAAAGAACCGTGACATCAGCTAAAAACGTGGGGGATTTGCCTCTCTGTATTTCAAACATCTCCTCTCCGGATGCAAGTGATGCTCCATGTCACTTTAAACAACTAACTGTTCCTGCATCCTCTAGTGGCCACCACTTCAACATTTTTCAGTTTCTGGCAGTGAATCAGACCCTTTGGATCCTCGGATCATTCAGTGATCGGCTGATCGTGCATTGTACAAAAAAAACACATTCCATTTTCAAAATAGAATCTTTGCTTTCTTAAATCTATCCTCAGATGGTTCGAGATTTAAAATGTGCACATAATCTGCAAATGACTTGACCCTTCAAAAATATCCCATAAACTATTGCATGTGCTAGTCTAAACAAAGTTCTAGGATTATAGCATCTAAAGTGAGCTCAGCAAGTGACAATTTTAGGCAATGACTATCTCTCCTTTAGGCCTATTGGTGTTTTACACATCCACAGTTCAGTTACTTCATTGTTTCTGATATTTTTTTTTTAAGTTTAGGTTTAACAAAAGTAACAATGTAGCAATGTCTGTTGATCACCTACTGCAATGAAGTGGTACTAGTGCGCCAAATTTGGCAGCACTGCACCCTATCATTTTCAAAACACAGGGATACGCTGTATTTAATAGAATAGGGTGCACCCCTGTGTTGCACCCTTCACCCCTCACTAAGGCCCATATTTATACCTTTTTTGTGCCACATTTGAGTCATTTTTCGACCCAAAAGTGGCGCAAAATAAAAAAATACAATTATATTTTGTGAGTTCGCACCACTTTTGAGTAAAAAATGACTCAAATGCGGCACAAAAAAGTGCCTAAATTTGCTGCTGAGTGCCAATGCAGTCATCCTTGCGCCATGGTGCTAGAATGGCTGTTCTGTGGGGGAGATTGTTTATGTGCTGCAGAAAGCAGCACACGTAGAAAGAGCAAAAAACGAGGAGAAAGGAAAGCATTTCTCCTCGTTGTGCCAGGCTAACGCCACCCTTGTAACTCATAAATCTGGGGCAGTGTCAAAATGCAATGGGTGTTGCTGTAGCATGCCCTCAGCAGCACCCATTGCACTCCCCTTCCACGCACAGTGCTGTATGTGAAGTGACCGTATCTACAAGATGGTGTTAAGCCACAAAAAGTGGCTTAACACCACCTTGTAAATACAGCACAGAGCATAACGCCACCAGACCATCACTAAAAGGACATTATCAGCTGCTAGTGATGTGGAAAATTCTTAAATGCAGGCTGCCACTCAAAAGCAGGGTGACTGTTTACTATGACACGAATCTCCCTGTTCACTCCTAGCCTATGATGGAGTATTGATAGACCTAAACCTGTTTGTTTAGGGGCTTGCAGCACGATCATAGGAAGAAGAAAATCATGTATCTCGCAGCAATATTCAAAAATTGACCTGTTACCAAAACAAAAAGAATCTAGATAAAAATCGCTAATGGGCAGTTATTGCTGGTAATTGTATTGGCAGTGCAATAACAGCTGCTGAAAGAACTTTTTGGGGATGGATCATGGTCATTTTCCCCAGTCTTTTAGGTTAAAATTGTTTCTATTTTGAAGAGCATAATTACGGCCCCTGTCTTTCCATTTTAATGTTTTGCAACAAGGGTGATATAAAAATATATTAAGCTTTGCATCATGTTGCAATACTGTTTACTTTCACAGTAAAAACTATATGAATGCACTACTGGTAGGTAACTTTCAGGTTTGCGTGGAAGTATGTAAATGTTCCTTTATACGTAAGCCTAGTTAACACTAAATGACACTTTAATAATTTTAGCCTAAATCTCATTAGGCCTAAAACATATATTTTCCGCAGCGGAAGAACTATTATAAGTTGCTACATTTTTTGGTTGAATTAATTTTCAAATATAGTTTTCTGCAATGGTATGCTAATTCACCGCTTTTACCAGCTACTAGAAGAGAAGTACATCTAGCACCATCTAGAGCTAGAACAGAAAATTAATCATAATAATTAAAGTAGACTTTCTTGGTGCCAGTTCACCGAGTGATAATACAATTTACCGTTCGTGAGCAAATTATATTTTCAATGATCCATCAACTAACATGTCATGCATTCCTAATTGAAAACAAATATTAACTCAAAGGCACAGTAAATCGCTGCATCGCAGTTTCCAACAATATTGATTGAGCGCCTCATTTTAATAATTTGCTTTGCAGTGCAAAATACATTTTAGGAAAAACAGGTAGCTTCATATGTATTCATTCATATTACCTGTCAAGGTGTACGTGAAATAGAATGAACAAAGAAAATGTCTGTACAATATAGAGAACATATATAGAAGCTGACTTAGATCTTTTCCTTGGACATCCTAGATATTTTTTATCCAAGACAACTGAATGATTCACTATTATCTCCATTGGTATTGTTGCAGTAGTAGCATTTACGCACACAGAGTGCTTATTTAGGAATATGACTGTGGCTCTCATTATGACATTGATGGTAAAAACCAACTACAGCCACGTGACGGCCCTCAAAAGACCGTTGATGCGGCTACCAGCAATCCACCGTATTATGACCACAGCCAGATTTCCATCACAAGAACGGCGGCAATGTGGCCATGCCGGTGGATGGCGGTAAGGTGGTGCTGCTGCCCCCAGCAGCAGTGCCACACCAGTAGACCGCCGCCAACCATATTATGACCAATAATACCGCCTGGTGGTGTTCTGCTGGAGGGCCCTGCTGGTGGCAGCAGTGCCCCGTCCCGTCCCCTGTCGGGGAACCCACTGAACACAGGTAAGTCAGGTCTCCAACAGAGGAGGGGGCTGGGGGTGGTGTGTGTGTGTGTGGGGGTGTGTGAATGTTTGTGTGTGAATGGCTGTGGGTGTATGTTGCGTGTTGAATGCATCTGTGCATGTATGGAGGTGTGATTGTCTGCTTGTTCTGTTATGTGAATGCGTGTCTGCGTGTATGTTTGAAAGTGTGTGCGGATGTGTGTGTGAATGGATGTATGCATGCATGTACGCATGTGGGAATGGGTGTGTGTATGCATGTGTATGTGTGAAGAGGGCGTGAATTTAGGGAGGGGAGGGGACTTTGGAGCGGTAGGGAGTGTGGGGAGGTAACTGGAGAGGGGGAGACCACTATCAGTGACAGGGAAGGAATTCCCTGTCACTGATAGTGCCTACCGCTATGGTTTCCTTGGCATTACGAACGCCACAGAAACCATGGCGGTAGGCGGGGTCATAATCCCGCAGGCAGAACAATGACGGCCGCCGGGCTGGAGATTGATTTCTCCAGCCGGTGGCTGTTACCGCCATGGCAGCCAGAGTGGTACATTGGTGGGTTGGCTTCAGCCAACCCGCCAACGTCATAATATGGCTGTAAGTACTGCCAGCCTGTTGGCAGTACTTACTGTCATATTAACGCCGACCACCGGGGTTGTAATGACCCCCTGTTTTCCATGTCTGTTATCTGAAAAATAATACTTGAAACTCTCTGCATATATTAAGGACGCGATTACTACATGTGTGGCACTAAGTTCTCGAGTGGAATTTCATGCTGTTCAAGTATAAGGAGTTTGGGGTCCGCAAACCAAGATTTACCAGGTGCAGTAAAAAAACATTATTGTGCCTGGAAATCGAGCCACTAAATTGCCTTAGAAAGTGGCAACACTACATGGGTCCATTGGGGATCCAGAGTGGATAGATTTCATTAGGCTGGTGGTGTCCTGTGATACGTTTCCAGTTGGTGATGGGAAGTTGGTTGAGGGGTCTGAGGTGATCAGGTAGCTGTTGATGTTTGAGAGGCAGAGAAAATTGATGGTGTCAGGGACAGAGAGTTGGGGAGCAATGTTTTTGTAGACGTTGACTATTTTAATGTTAAAGAAGTCAGCGAGGGAGTCACATATGTTCTATGTAGAGGTGTTGCAGTTCTCTCATGCAGATGGGTTTGAAAAGTCTTAAGAATCTTTAAAAACTCTCTGCTACAGTTGGATCTGGCTTGAATGCCGAAGCAGGTGGCTAGGTATTGTTTCCAGGTGTTGTTGATGCGTTTGTGGTAGAGTTTGTACATGACAGCAGATCAGTCACTGGGGTCCTTTGACAAGCACTGTCTTCTTTTGTGTTTGTTTGCCCATGTGTTTGGTGGTTCTAAGTTCTGGCGAGTACCAGATGGCTTGCTTGGCATGGGTTGCTCAGTATGGTGGGAGTGACAGCATCTGTGCTGTTTGTGATTTATGTGGTGAAGTTTCTGATGACTGTGTTTGTGTCTGTTGGGATGTCTGAGCAGTGGGCATTGAGGGTGTCACACCAAAAGGTTTCAGTGACCTTGCCCCAGCTTCAATGGGCTTTTCAGGATGTCCTGCTTGTTTTGTGGTGAGCTGATGCAAAGGTGAAGTGTACAATGAAGGGGTCAGGCTGGGTGAGTGTCGGTGTGGGCAAAGGAGACTCTGTTGCTGGAGGTGTAGGTGGGGTCCAGTGTGTGTCCGGTAATATGCGTGGGGTTGGTGATGATTTGGTTGCACCTGATAGTGTTCATGTTGTCCAGGTGTTTAGTGGCATCATTGGTGTAGTAGAGGTGAAAGTTCAGGTCTCTGAGGAAGATGTAATGTTCGTTATGTACAATAGCTTGCGGCAATCAGTTTCTGTTTCTGGCCAGGAGTCCACTTGGCTCCACCAGCCTGCCTCTGTGCCCCTGACCCCGCCTTCTGCCGCTAGAAGAAGTTCGAGGCCCTCCACCACCCGCAGGCACCTGCCTGCACCTCATCCTGGGTGCCCAGTGGTAGGCATATCTAGTTGTGCTCTGCTTTGTTGTATTTCGTATGTATGTATGCATGCATGTACGCATGTGGGAATGGGTGTGTGTATGCATGTGAATGTGTGAAGAGGGCGTAAATTTAGGGAGGGGAGGGGACTTTGGAGCGGTAGGGAGTGTGGGGAGGTAACTGGAGAGGGGGAGACCACTATCAGTGACAGGGAAGGAATTCCCTGTCACTGATAGTGCCTACTGCTATGGTTTCCTTGGCGTTACGAACGCCACAGAAAACATGGCTGTAGGCGGGGTCATAATCCAGCAGGCAGAACAATGATGGCCGCCGGGCTGGAGATGGATTTCTCCAGCCGGTGGCTGTTACCGCCATGGCAGTCAGAGTGGTACATTGGTGGGTTGGCTTCAGCCAACCCACCAATGTCATAATATGGCTGTAAGTACTGCCGGCAGTACTTACCGTCATATTAACGCCGACCACCGGGGTCGTAATGACCCCCTGTTTTCAATGTCTGTTATCTGGAATATATTCCTTTATTTGTAAATCGTATTTCGTTTTCTGCACTGCTTTTAAATGCCCCTGTGCCCTTTCTGAATTCCGCTTCTTTTTTCCATTGTTGTGTGCACTGCCCGTTTTCCAGCTGACTCTTGCCGGTCTACTGATCCCTGCTGCTGTGTCCCCTGCGGACCCTCCCCCCTCACGCCCCCGTTGGTCCTTCCATCCCGCCTACCAGCTGCTCCTCCCTCCCACCTCCTCTTCTTAATGGTGCTCGCTTCGCGGAGTCCTGCGTGACCCCCTGACCTGTTTCTGGCCAGGAGTCCACTTGGCTCCACCAGCCTGCCTTCATGCCCCTGACCACGTCGTCTGTCACTAGAAGAAGTTCGAGGCCCTCCACCACCGCATGCACCCGCCTGCTTCTCATCCCTGGTGCCTAGTGATAGGCATATCTAGTTGTGCTATGCTTTGTTATTTGTAAATTGTTTTTCGTTTTCTGCACTGTTTTTAAATGCCCCTGTGCCCTTTCTGAATTCTGCTTCATTTTGCCTTTGTTGTGTGCACCGCCAGTTCCCCTGGCCCTCGCTGCACCGACCCCCAGAGGCAGCACTACTCCTCCACTAAACTCCATGCCCTAAACCCAGTACAGCATCCCGCCTGCGTCCAGGCCAACCCCAAGCACACACATGGACCTTTCACATGCCACTCATGCTGTTTTTCCTGCACTTACACAAACTCCAACAACACCAACATGCACCAAAACAACACCAACCCCCACAACCACATTAACTGCATAATCCTTAACACCCGCTCCGTCCACAAGCACAACATCGAGCTCTGGGACCTGATCAAAACATACTCCCCTGACAACGCCTTCCTCACGGAAACATGGATGAACCCCTCATCAGAATCCGACATAGCCATAGCCATCCCAGAAGGCTACAAAATCTCCTGTAGAGACTGCATAAACAAGCCAGTAGGAGGTATTTCCATCATACACAAAAACACCATCAGAATCTCCACCAACACCGATACTCTAGACAGTGCAGAACACCTACACTTTTTAATACACATCAACGCCAACACCACCATTCGAGGAACCCTCATTTACAGACCACCAGGACCCTGCCCCCCATTCTGCAACACCATTGCAGATACTAACAGTTCCCACACCCTCACCTCCACAGACTACATAATCCTTGGTGACCTCAACTTTCACCTGAAAAGCATGCACAACCGCAACTCCACAGCCCTGTTCAACAACCTCACGAACCTCGTCCTCAGCAGGACACACTCTTGATGCAAATTTTCACCTCCAGCAGCCATGTCACCTTTTCCCACACCACCAAACTCCACTGGACTGACCACCACTGCGTCCATCTCTCCTTCATTAAAACCCCCACCACCACCGACAACACACCACACCCTACCGAATGTGGGACAAGATCTCCAAAGAACACCTGATCGCCAAGCTCACACATGCTCCACCCCGCATCACCAACGACCCCAACATTGCCGCCCACAACCTCACACAATGGATAACAATCTGTGCAGACTCCCTCACCCACTGAAAAGAAACAACAATACCTGTACTATCAAGACCACCCCCTGGATCACCACAGAACTCCAAGGCTCCAAACATGAATGCTGCAAAATTGAGAAAGCATGGCGCCAAGAACCTTCAATGAGTAATTTCTCCACCCTCAAAATAGCCATACTCAAACACCACCAACTCATCCGTACCACCAAACGGTCCTTCTACAAAGAACGCATAGACAATAACTCACACAACAACAAGGAACGCTTTCCCATCATCAAATAGCTCACAAACCCACATCCAGCACCATTGACCCCCTCACACCCAAAACTTTTGCAACTCCCTCTCCAACTACTTTCACCTCAAAATCGTAGACATACGCAACAGTTTCACAGAATCAGCACCCACCATCACCCCCACCAACACTGTCACTATCACCAACATGACCAACAACACAATGTCCCCCCACACCAACCAACTACACACCTGGACCCTAACCAATGACGAAGAAACTGAAAAAAACATGAACTCCATCCACTCAGGCTCCCCCACAGACCCTTGCCCCCACCACATTTTCAACAAGGCCAGCCAAATCATCACTCCCCAGCTTTGTGCCGTAATCAACAGCTCCTTCAACACCGCAACCTTCCCAGACATTTGGAAGTACGCCAAAATCAACGCGCTCATCAAAAAACCCAAAGCAATCCCGGAAGACCTCATGAACTACTGTCCCATCTCCCTTCTCCCCTCCTCCACCAAGGTCGCTGAGAAGATAGTGAACGCCCAACTGTCTCACTTCTTAGAGGAAAATAACACACTTGACGGCTCCCAGTCTGGATTCCGCAAGAACCACAGCACTGAAACCGCCCTCATAGCCTGCACAGACGACATCAGAACCAGAGTGGACAAGGGCGAGACTGTCGCTCTCATCCTCCTGGACCTGTCCGCAGTGTTCGACACTGTATTCCGCCAAACACAAACATGCACGCCTTTTTGATGCAGGAATCCAACACAATGTCCTAGACTGGCTCGCCTCCATCCTCACCTAAAGAATCCCCAAAAGTTTGCCTCCCTCCCTTCCAATCTCCAGCCACCAAGCTCATCTACGGGGTCCCCCAAGGATCCTCCCTCAGCCTTACCCTCTTCAACATATACATGGCCCCCCTCGCCAACATCCTCCGCCCCCATGGAATCACCATCATCTCTTACGCAGATGACACCCAGCTCATCATCTCCCTCACCAGGAACCCTTCCACCGCTAAGACAAACCTGAATGCTGGACTCCTCGACATCGCCAAATGGATGATAGCAAGCCACCTCAAACTTAACTCCAACAAAACAGAAATCATCATCTTCAGCCCCAAGAAGACAGCAGGGGATGACTCTTGGTGGTCCACCACCCTCGGACCACCCCCAGCACCCACCACCCACTCACGCAACCTCAGCATCATCTTGGACTCATCTCTCTCCATGGCCCAGCAAATCAACACCATATCGTCCTCCTGCTTCAACACCCTTTGCATGCTACGGAAGACTTTCAAATGGATTTCCTTAGAAACAAGAAAAATGGTCACCCAGGCCTTCATCAGCAGCAGACTGGACAATGGCAATGCCCTCTATGCCGGTACCACAATCAAACTTCCGAAAAAAATCCAGCAAATCCAGAACACAGCCGCGCATCTCATCCTCAACTTTCCCTGCCACAAACACATCTCCGCTCACCTCAGATCCCTACACTGGCTGCCCATCAGCAAAAGGATCATCTTCAAAGTCCTTATCCACGCTCACAAATCCCTCCACAACACTGGACCAGCCTACCTTAATGAACGAGTAAACTTCAACACACATACTCGACTTCTACGCTCCGCTGACCTCACCCTCGCCACAGTCCCCTGCATCCAATGCACCACCTCCGACAGCAGATCCTTCTGTACCTTACTGCCAAGACCTGGAACTCCCTCCCCACGAACCTACGCAAGACCCAGGACCTCCAAACTTTCAGAAAGCACCTCAAGACATGGCTTTTTGAGCAGTAAACGGCAACCTCCCCACCCTCCCCAGCACCTTGAGACCCTAATGGGTGAGTAGTGCGCTTAATAGATTTTTTGATTGATTGATTGATCAGTTTGGTGATTGCTTCACAGAATATTTGTTGTGGTCCAGGGGATCTGTACATGATGATTCCTTTGATAGAGGTTATACCATCAGAGCTGATCAAGAAGTGGAGGAGTTCGATGATTTGGGGGTCATTTTCCAGTGAAGTGGAGCAGCGGAGGGTGTCTTTGTGAATAATGGCAATCCCACCTCTGTGTCTGCCTTTGCAATCCGAGTGGATCATTTTGTACCCGTTCAGCGTTACTGTCACAATGTCAGATGCTGAGACAGAATTGAGGCAGGTCTCAGTGAGGAAGGATATGTCCAGGGCGATGGAGGTGATGGTGTGCCAAAATTCCATGACATGTTTGCACAGGGAACAGATGTTGAGTAGGATGCACCGAAGTGTGGGAAATCTTGTGTGTTGATGTTGAGGTGTTTGAAATAGGTGAGGTTCTGATGTTGCAGGACAACTGGCAGTGGCAGCTTGTGAAGGGTCCTTCAGTAGAGCATGGATAGGAGCAGCAGCATAAACTGTTGGTGGTGTGGACATTGAAGCCCACATAATGACTTAGGCGGTCTTTTCATAAGCCTGGCAAAGTTGCAGGTGCCAGAAGACTGCCATATTATGAGTTGAGTTGGATTTCCGCCTGTTTATGGGTGGAAATCCGACACCATGCCAACAGGATTCTGCCCACCGTATTATCATACATAATATGGCATGGCGGTTTCCTGAATGATGGTGAGGCACTGGAGGTGGAAATGCCAACACCAATCCCCTACCGGAAGACCACCTCGCCGAGACAGGTGGGTGGACCATCCGAAAGGGGGGAATAGGGGTGTCTCTATGTGTGCATGTGTGTGTGCATGTGTTTGTATGCAGACGGGTGGGGTTATCTTTATGAGTGGATGTTTGTGAGCAAATAGAGGTGTCTGAGTGTGTGTTCGAGAGTGAGTGGGGGTGTCTGAGTGCATATTTGTGAGCGAATGGGGATGTCTTTGTGCATGTTTGTGAGCAAGTGATTGGGGGGTCTTGGTGTATGTGTGTGGTAGGGGTTGTGTGTCTACAAGTGTGTGGATGGGTGAGTTTGTCTGCATGTGTGTGGATGGGTGGAGGGTGTCTGCATGTGTGTGGATGGGTGGGAGGGGTGTTTGCACCTGTGTGGATGTGTGAGGGTGGATGTACCGGTGACAGGAATGGGGATTGCTGTCACCAGGAGTGTTACCGCAAGGGTTTTTGTGGGGAGTGACTGCCACAGAAAGGCTGGTGGTTTTCTGAGTTGTTATACAACTCACGGTCTTACGGCTACATCTGGGCTGGAGGTGTTCACCTCCGGCCCGGCGGTCCAACTGCCCTGGTGGTGCTGGCAGTTGTGTGGCAGTTTGGCCAAGGCCAGTCTCATAATACGGCTGCCTTCACCGCCAGGTCCATGGTGGTAAGACTGCCACTGCGAGTGTGGCAGTCCTAAGACCGCCATTCTCGTAATGAGGGCCTAAATGTGAGAATATCACCTCTGGAGTAGTGGCCGATGGCCGTAGATCCAGGATTCCTGGCACTGGGTGAGGTCTAGGCAAGGAAGGGTGCAGACAGGCAGATGGTGCACTCGCTGCGCACATCTGCTGCGCAGCCACTGCGCAGCAGCAGTGTGGCCTCCATAAATAGCACTGGGAGGAAGGTGGGGCTGACAGGAAGGTGGGGCAGGCTGGAAGTGAGGAATGCAGGTAGGAAAAAACAGTGGATGTGGGTGTGGGAGGGGTGGGGACCAATCTGAAATATATGTCTACAAAACAACCTGAAAAATATGTGTACAAAACAGTCCAAATATGAGAAAAAACCCAAATATGTGTACAAAAGCAATCAACAAAACACAATACCAGAGTGCAAAGATAGAAAGAAATAGGTCAGATGCAGACAAACCTAGTGGAGCTGCAGGGTCGAACCTGTAGGATTTCAGAACTTAGCCGAGTAAGCAACTCCTGAGCTACGGCCAGGCAGCAGGGAGCGGTGAGACAAACCATGAGGTCAGCTACTGCTCCCCTGTACTGTTGAAGTGATATTGCACACTGCTAGTACTTAAGGAGGGGAGAAATTTTCACCCCATCAGTATCATGCAACCAAGTGAGGGCCAACATGTCTTTTCATTCACAGACGTACACAGCTACTGATGCTTGTAAAACTTAACACCTTTTTCCTCATGTTTACCTGAATCATCAAAAGATTAATGTTAAGTGTGTGTAATTGCTTGTTTGGCTGAGAAGAGTGACCTACAAATTAAATAATTTCGAGTGAAATGTTTAATAGACAAAATTGCCCTGTGTATTTTTGAGAACAATATATTCAAACCCTGATTTTATTTTAAAATGAAATGGATCCACAAAATTGCTTGTAAACATAGCGTACTCAAGTATGTTACAGTTTACAGAGGCAAACTCACCTTTTCTGCAAGTTCACCCCTTTTCTTTTACTTTATCTTGACCATATTTTTGCTAGTTGTTTGGACATTTGCACGTACACTGCTCTTCAGTGCAGAAATGCATGTGTTCCTCACTTTAAAACGTAGTATTAAAATTGGTTTTGCCCAATTAGTCTATTTATATGTCCAGGAAAATCATTGTACATGATGTAGAATATGGTGTAGAACATGTGGTGTGGAAGGTAAATATCATTTGTGTCCTCCAGTGTATATTTACACCTTTGTCGTATATGACAAAAATGAATATCAAACAAAAGCAACACAAAAGGATGATGGGCGGATTGGTGAAATTTTTCAAACACTCGCTACCAGTCACAGATCTGCGTTTAATCCATTGTTCTTTTGCTCACCATGTCACCCCAGTTTGGACCCAGTCATATGCAAATCAGTCTTGACCCTGTTCCCCATGGGAACAGTCCATCCCAAACTGCCAAGCTAAAGTTGCCCCTAGAGGGAAGGGTATGCCCAAACGTGGGTCCCTTGCTCACTGTGTCACTGGATTCAAGCAAGCCTGGTTGATGATGGGTGATATCCTGAAACTGGTCCCAAGATGCCTGTTTCTGGTCCAGGGAGAACCTGGCCTGGCAGTTCAGGCTGGACTGTTTCCATGAGGAACAGGGTCAAGACTGATTTGCATATGGCTGGATCTAAACTGGGGTGCTCTGAATAGATATCAGGCATGCTCCGAATAGAGATTCCTTCCCCTTATTTGCCTTTTTGTTTGTTCCCCACACACTTTTTAAGTCAATCAACTTCAACCAATATTCATAGCCTTCTAAACAAAGGAATGGGGTTTCAGGACCTCATCCACCAGTTCAACTGTTGATCTTTCAGGAAGGTAATGACCATGTATTAATAGAAAGAAAGTAATAACAAAGCCAATCCAAAGGAGGAAAGCTAATATAGTCAAGGAAAGCCACAGATAGTTCCATGGAAAAATTAAGTAATTTGTTTTAAGCCAAGAAAGCAGTGCTGACCTAGGCAAAGAACAGCTAGATAGAGAAAGTAGAACAAGACCGCAAATGTGGCTATTGTTAAAATAATAAAAATGAAGCCAAATAAAATTTATCTAGGTTAAAGTGCACAGCGACAGGCCTAGTTTGCTAAAATAATGTGCATAAAACTATAGCTAAAATAGCTACACAACAATCTGAAGATAAAATAAAGCAGGCCTGCACCTCCTGCTGTTCAGACTCTTTAACAGTGGTATTAAAATATCTTCCTATGCACAGAATATAAAGTGCAGAAAAAAATCAGATGCAGCAAAGACTGGCAAGAATCAGAGTCACAGGGACAGGGATCAAGGGCGAACTCTGATAAGGTTCCAATGGAAATAGCAGGTACAGCTCAATGCCCTCCATGGTAATCAATGTGAAATACTCCTCCACCCTCCTCTTACCCCTCATAGTTGACACACACTCTGCACAATGAAAACAAGCTCAAAAGCTCTTGCTTCAGCTGCCATCTAGCTACCAGTACCAACTTGGCAGGGAAGAATAACACTCCTATCTACCCAAGGCTACCAAAAGTCCCTTCATGTAACTAAGCCACATAATTCTTTGAGCTTGCTCTAAAAGTAGGGGACCCAAGTGCAGAGAATAGATGTGCACCTCATTAAACTGCAGACTCTCAAGAAAACCATCCTCTTTGTTTCTAACATCCTGGTGGCAAGTGTGAACACCATCCACCTGCTTGCTACCCTCTGAGCAATGAAAATTCAAGGACTGTGGGAGACTACTTTCAGGGAGTCAATCATTTTCCCTAATATCAGGGAACTGCATAATTCTGTTACTAAGGGATAGAGAAGGGTTCAAATGATGGGCAGTAGGAGAATGATTGAGGGTTTTGCACTAGTTGCCTCTTGGGGGCGCCGGTCGCAGGTGCCTATAAAAGTATCCTAGATGGAGGATTTTTATAGAGCTACAATTCCCTCTACCAGTACTAACTTGCTCCAAAATATCTCCTGCCACAGCAGGGTTGTGAACATTCACAATAATAGGATCATCTGCATATGTTTTCCCTAATGGCCCAATATTATCTACCCTCCAAACAAATAACATTTCAGAGTCCAGATTCCAATGACAATTAACAGTGCAATTTAACCAATAAATCAATTTGTTCTTCAGAGATCTATAAGATTCAAATAGACCTGGTGGAAGCCATGGGACATTAGATAAAATGAGTACCTAAGTGCATGAACCTGGGGGCAGATTAATGGAAGCAAACTTGCTTCATTCCACGGGCCATGCTCACTCTGACTAAGGAGGGGTGTGATGAACTTGTGGGCTCTGCATTACAAGTAGTAGGACTAAACTAATATCTATATCAGGCTTGTCAACCCTAACTGAATTGACCGCTCCCTCCTGGCAACTCCTTCTGCAAGCCACTGGGGCAAACAGCACCATCGTATAAGCATACATTCAAAGCTGTGGTGTGCTATTGTGACTGTTGCATAGGGTGATCATTAGTCTGACCAGTGCCATTTCTGCATCCTTTAACTGAATTGATAATGTGGAACAATTTAGATTCAATAGTAGAAAGATGTGCAGTTTAGAGTGAAGAAGATCCCTTAAAAATGTCTTCATATCATCTCTAAAATCACCAGCCAGTGGCGTAAAAGAAAGCCTTTCACAACTCCTGGGCATATATAAACATAGCTTATTCTGGGCTGGTTGAGACTTCAAGGACATTTTTTTCCATTTAATTAGCGGGCAGCACTTGCGGAGACGTGAGCAATATAGTAGTATTAGCCTTTTGCTCCATCCACTCAGTATTTCCCTCAGAGTCTAAAAGAACACCCATTTACGTAGCCCTCATAGTAGTAAAATCATGCTCCCCCTGTGCGCTAGAAGGACCAACAGAAACATGATCCACAGCAGAAGCAGAGGCAAGGGTTACAGTAACTTGTGCACTTAACAGTGATAATTATTTTGCTGTCATTGACTAGCGTTTCTTGCCAAGTTTTATTTACTTTGATACCAAGTCAAACACCCTCACTAAGAAATCATCAATGGTTGTGTGTTGGTGAGAATGGTGCTGATGGGGCTCCAAAATGCCCATTACATTTGCCTTCCTTTTGCCCAAAGTCTCTTAAAAGGGAAGGTACATAAGTACCCCTACAGAGATCAGCTGCAGATAATTCCTGGCTTCCAAGTGCAGCCTGGCAATACTGTCACAAATGGGCAGAAAAAATCTTACCAGCAAGGGGTTGGGCCCTGCTGGGACTCTGACTGTCTATGGCGGGTCTGTCTTGGCCCTGTCTTCTCTCGGTCATGAGCCTGTGCAGCGGGGAAAGCACCTTCCCTTTATGGGTCTCTGGGTGTGTATACTGACAGTGGCAGCAGCATTGCTGTAGGGAAATTAAGTCCTGCACCCTCGGCCCCAATCAGTGTGTCCCACGCACAGGGCAAGCACCTTTCCTTTATGCACAACCGGGCATGTATACCAACAGTGGCAGCTGCGTCGCTGTGAGGAAGTGAAGTCCTTGCCCCTGGCCTAATTCAGCGCATCCCACACCTTCCCTTTAAGTGCCTCCAGGCGCATATACTGACAGTGACAGCCATGTTGCTGTAGAGAAATAAAGTCTTGGCCCCCAGGCCTCACTCAGCTGCAGTCAAGGACACTTATCCATGCACGAAAATGCAGTTAAGAAGAACTGGCTTCTATGTAAAGTGTACTGCAGGATTCCCATGCCTTTATCTGCCATCACTGCCACTGGAGGAGTTGAGAAACGGGCGATTGAGTGTCCTGGTTGTTTCCCATGATTAGCAGTACCTCCCTTGCTTTCCTCTTATTCCCTCCAGCTGTTTCCGTCATAGATGAAATAGTTAGTCCCTCATTACAACCCTAGTGGCAAATTCTGCTTACCGCCGTTCCGACGGCTGGCAACATACTGTGACCGCGGCAGTAATCCGCTATGGGTATTATGACCCAGACAGAGAAATCCGCCACTATACAGACACCCACACAAGTCTGCCAGACCAAAGGTTGGTGATTAACTGGCGATAGCAAAACCCACACCATCACATCAACAGGAATACACCCACAGTATCACGACCCATGAATCAAAGCAGCGGTCTTTCAACCGCGGTAAACCATTGGCGGTACACACCAGTGCGCTCAAAATACACACACACTTCCAAAACACAACCACATTGGATAATTCAAAATACACACACCTGACACACATACACACACAACACCTACACACTCAGACCACTATAAAACATACACCCACATTACCCACAACCCCTTACAGTGAACAGTTTTGAAGAAGCAGAGAGAGAGAAAAGAAAAGATCACACCATCATCCAGAGGCACAGAACACCATCACACATACACCATCCACGCACCTCACAGCACACACCCCAACACATCACCCCACACATCACCTCACCCATCACCTCACACATCACTCACACCAAATCATGGCACCTCAAAGACATTCCATGTTTTCTAAGGAGGAGCTCAGGGTCACGGTGGAGGAAATCATCCGGGTAGCGCCACTGCTATTCGGATCACAGGTGCAGCAGACCTCCATTACTAGGAAGATGGAGTTATGGCGGAGAATTGTGGACAGGGTCAACGCTGTGGGACAGCACCCCAGAACCAGGGATGACATCAGGTAGAGGAGGAGTGACCAATGGGGGAAGGTACGTTCCGTGGTGTCAAGACACTAGGTAGCCGTACAGAGGACTGGCGGTGGACACCCACCTCCTCCCCCACAATAAACAACATGGGAGGAGCAAGTCTGGGCAATCATGCATCCTTAGGGCCTTGCGGGAGTAGCAGGATGGCTGGACTGTGGTAAGTTAACTCTTCCCTACTACATACCCCACCCTACCTGCATGCCATCAGTAACTCCTAGCCTCACCCCCATCACTCCACCAACTCACATATACCCCACTATCACAACCCACCCATCCCAGTACTAAGCCCTGCATGCAACAACAATGCATGGACACCCATCACAGACCTGCATGAACACCCATCACCACAGCATGCCCATCACAGAGACTCACCCAGGCTACGAATTCACCACTCACACAAGGCCAAGGTGACAGTGCAAGCACAATAATACAGGGAAACACACCCATTGCACAGGATGGCACCCACAGGTACAATACCAATGCATTTACATCCCAACAGGACCCCTACCCAACGCCACCGGACAGGAGGTGCCAGCCATATCCAGTCCCCCCACAGAAGAGGCCCTCAGTGATGACAGCAGCTCTGCACGCCTGAATCACGATAACCAGCCTGGCCCATCTGGGACCTCTGGACAGTCGGTTACCCTGCCACAGTCACAAACCACCACAGAACCTCCCCTCTCAGGAAACACCACCACAGCACCCATCCAGCCGGCCCATGCCACTGTCCCCAGGACACGTCAATCAGCAGTGTGTCCACCACTTCAGGGACCCCAGGCAAACCCACTAACCCAGGACTATCAGGGAGCTGGGGTCAGTGGCAGTGGGCACACGGTTCAGGGGACAGAGGCACAGGACTACAGGGAAGCTGGGAGGACTGCTTTGCGACAGGGAGAGGACAGGTCCAGGGAACCAACCCTCCACGAGGCACTCTCCAACATCATGGGAGCATACCACCATTCCCAGGAGACCATGGGCACTGTACTGGCCAAGTTTCAGGAAACCCCGCAGCTGCGGGAGGGACACTACATGGGGATCAAGGAGGAACTCACCGACATATGCACCATCCTGGTCACAATAGCAGGGGTGCTAGCTGATATAGGCAAGACCATGAGGGAGGCAGTGGCACAAAAAAGGGCCCCTGACACTAGCCAAACTGAGGATCAGCCTTCCACCTATACCGGCACTAGTGGACAGGAGGCACTGCCACAGGACCAACAGGCCACCAGCACCCCACCATCTTCAGAAGGAGAACCACTCCGCAAATGGTCCCTGTGATCCAGGCAGAAGACAGAGAACATTGCCAAGACCCCCACAAGGAAATAAGACTCTCCTGATTGTCACCCTTCTGCCCCACTATGTCATCCTGTCCAAATTGAACTGCCATTACTCCCCTTCCTATGCCCCATTGGATAATGCACCTGTGATACCAAGAGACTGGACTCTACTATGGACCTTCCTCCACCATCACACCGGCCCCTTGCACATACCCCTATACTCATTAGTCCCTAAATAAACACCCTTTATTCACAACTAATCTGGAGTCAGTCTGATCTTTCACAAATGTATAATGACAACATTAGCAACAAATAGCAATGCAAATGTTCATTTACTCATACCAATGTATGACAGTAGTTGGGCAGCAGTACATATAGCAGAAGGCAGAATGGGGTACCCAGATCTAAAAAATGGAAATCCAAAGTGAACAGTCAGTGTCCATAGACAGAGGTTAAGAGGCTGACTTGTACAATGTCCTACAGTATTCTGAAATGTGTGGAGGAGTTACTGTTTCTTACCTGTGTGTCACTGGAAGTACTGTATGATGATATTCGTTCTGTTGTCAATATCTTCTTCCTCTGCCTCCTCTTCCTCACTCTCTACAGATTCCACCGCTGCCACAAGACCATCACCAGGCTCATCCTACTGCAGAAAAGGCATGTGGCGTCTCAATGTCAGGTTGTGCAACATGCAGCATGCCACGATTATCTGGCACACCTTTTTCGGTGAGTAGTATAGGGAGCCACCTGTTAGATTGAGACACTGGAATCTGGCCTTCAGGAGGCCGAACGTCCTCTAAATAATACACCTAGTTTGGCCATGTGCTTCATTGTAGCGGTCCTCTGCCCTTGTCCTGGCATTCCTCACTGGGGTCAGTAGCCATGAGAGGTTGGGGTAACCAGAGTCACCTGCAAATTCTGATGAATACTGTTAGACACACACTAACCCTTAAGGCCTACCCCATGCCCAGACACCTACTCATACTGTGTGGGGACCTTGGGCTCACCTATTAGCCACACCCAGTGCCCCTGGAGTTGGCCCATCAAATAAGGGATACTGCTATTCCTCAAAGTGTAGGCAACATGCACAGAGCCAGGATACTTGGCATTCACATGGGAGATGTACTGGTCCACAAAACACACCATTTGCACATTCATCGAATAGTAGCTTTTTCTATTTCTGTACACTTGTTCATTTTTGCGGGGGGACAAATGCCACAAATGGCACCAATGAAGTTGGGGATATGTCCCATGGCATAAAAGTCAGCCTTCACTGTGGGCAAATCCTCCACCTTGTGGAACACGATGTAGCTGCGCATGTGTTTCAGCAGGGCAGACAACACTCTTGTCAACACGTTAGAAAACATTGGCTGAGACATCCCTGATGCCTGTTGTTTAAAAGGAGCCACTTGCCAGGAAACGGAGCACTGACAGGGCCTGCACTAGAGCGGGGATTCCTGTGGGTTGGCCGATAGATGACATCGGGTCTGGCTCCAATTGGGCACACAGGTCTTGGATTGTGGTACAATCAAGTCTGTATGTGATAATGATGTGTCTGTCTTCCATTGTTGACAGGTCTACCAGGGGTCTGTACACTGGAGAATGCCGCCATCTCATCATCTGCCCCATCGGTTGTAGCCTATGGAGTAGAATGGTGAGCAGAGGATCATTTACCACCTAGGTTGCACAAGTGTTTCTTCAGTAATGTTAGTAAATACGTGTGTGAAGTAGTATATATGCCAAAATGTGCTGTGACGCAGTTAGGTGCCATGCCATGTGCCCCCCTGAAATGGCGGCTGCCTGACTTGTGAGGAGGGACACGCGGAAATGAGATAACTGCGCTGGCATTGTGCAGCATCGCGGTAGGCGGTGCAAGACCGCCGCGCAACTCAGCATTGGTTATCATTGGGCCCTATGGGTTCCAGGTGCCAATGGCGATGTACGCCGGCGGTGACAGTACGCGCCGCCACGGATGTGACCGCCATTTTCTATCTGTTCACTCACTTGATACCTGACCTTCAACAGGAGAGGACCTACACTGCAGGTGCTGCTGTGACCTCAGTCTTGAAGCGACAATGTCTGGGGAAAGGGCCCCTGCCTTCACCGCAGAGGAGTTGGACAAACTGGTGGATGGGGTCCTCCCACAGTACACGCTACTCTACGGTCCTCCAGACAAACAGGTGAGTACACTGTGAGCATGATGCATGGGCATAGCCTGTTTGGAGTGGTGTGGATGGATGACACATGTGGGGGGGCTGAGGGCTGCATGTGAGGATGGTCAGTGTATGTGCGTCAGGGCATGGGTAGGAACTGGTGGGCAATGAGTATGACAGTCCGGACGGGTAAATCATTTCCTTTCCTCCTGTACCTTTCCTCTAGGTCAGCGCCCACAAGAAGAAGGGTATTTGGCATGCCATCGCCAAGGAAGTGTGGACCCTGGGGGTCTATCATACACGGAGCACCCACTGCCGCAAGAGATGGGAGGACCTGTGCCCCTGGAGCAAGAAGAAGGCGGAGGCCCAGATGGGGCTGGCCCCCCAACGTGGAAGGGGTGCCCGTCGCAACATGACCCCCCTGATTTTCCACATCCTGGCAGTGGCCTATCTGGAGTTGGATGGGTGCTTGAGGGCATCACAGCAGCCACAAGGGGGGTATACAGTGTCACAAAGCTGACTCTGAGCAGTTTAGGAAGCATCTTGGTGGGGGATGTGGGCTGTGGGTGCCCCTAGGCCAGGACGAACATGGCAGTGTAGGTCCCTTGATGTGCAGGCTCTGAAGCACTCCAACCCCAATAGTGTTAGTGGGCATCTACTACTGGGCAGGGTCCTGTGGGTTTCAGGTGTGCAGCTAATGGCATTAGGCATTGTACCCCATGGGCTGGTGACTTTCTTAGTAACTGGTAGTGCATTGCCTAGTGCATAGGGCTGCTCCCTGTGTGTTGTGTCCGCCAACAGTAGTGGTGTTGCTGGCATTGACCATGTGTGTCCTCTGTCTTTCCCCCCTTCTTGTTTTGTCACCCTGTTCTTGTGTACATTAGCATAATCTGGCAGAGGAGTAGAGGCACTGGCTACAGCGGGAGCTACATCCCACATGGCCTAGGAGGGTGAATCCACGGAGGGTGAAGACACCAGTGGGACGGAGAGCGAGGGGAGCTCCACGACGGGTACAGGAGAGGATACCAGCGACTTCGACTCCTCCTGTGATGGAAGCTCCCTGACGGTGGCAGACATCTATGTGCCCACCCCAACAACAGGAACAGCCACCAACCCCTTTACCAGCACTGCCATCCCAGCAGCCCCTCACTGAGTTTCCCATGCTTGCTCACCTAGGAGTGTGGGCATCTCCTTCGCCCCAGGTGCCTCACTATTGACCTCCTGAGATCCCTCACTGTTGGGCAGTCAACCATTCTGAAGGCCATCCAGGGTGTCAAGAGGCATGCAGCAAACAAATGCACATCTGGAGGGCATTAATTCTGGCACAGCGGCCCAACAGAGAGCATTTCAGGCTCTGGCCTTAGCACTGATGGCAGCCATTGTCCCTGTGTCCAGCCTCCCCCCTCCAACTTCCACTACTCAGACCCAATCCCCTTTACCTCAGCCTATCCTAAGCACACCATCAGCCCAGAATGAACACACATCAACACACAAAAGTGGCTAAGGAAATCATAAGCACCACACACCCCACAGGCACTCACACAAGCACCAAACCCATGCACATTTACCAACATCCACTTCCTCCACTGTGTCCCCCTCCTCCACGTCCTCCACCTCCCTCCCAGTCTCGTCTCCACTCACAACTGCATGCACTACATCATCAGTCACTGCCTCCATCACCAGCACGCCCATCACAACACACCGCTCACGTGCAATCACCACCCCACTACCATTCACACGTCCCCTGTGTCCATCCACCTCACAACAGGCTCCAGCCCATGTACCTTCACCCAAAATCAGCAGACATACACCTCCTACAACCACTACCTCTTCCTCCACTCTCAAACCCTCTCCCTCTTACTGTCCCAATGTGTCTAAAAAACCTTTCCTAGCTAACATTAACCACTTCCCTACACCTTCCCCCTGGTCCTTCCCCTAGGGCCAGGTTTTCCTGGTCCCAGCCCAGCACCTCAGCCACCAAATCCCTAGGCACAGTGGTGCTAGCAACTGCGGGGCCATCGAGTGCGCCACCCATCAGGGCTGCCAGTGTGCCACATATTGAGGGCAAGGACATTCTGCCACCTGCCAAGGTGAAAAAGGTGCCCACATCCCGGAGGGAGAAGCCGAAACTACCAGCCACCAAGGGCTCAGCAAAAACAAAAGGGGATAGTGGCAAGACAACTGCGGCACCATCAAAGGTGGGGAAGGGACAAAAACAGAAGAGGAGGTCAGGAGAGGGCACGGTGGCACCGACTGAGGGACCAGTGTCACATCTTCTGTCCACGACCACACCAACCTGTATGGTGGCGGACACCGCTAGCTGCCCTGCCACTACAACTGCCACCTGCACCGCCACCTGCACAGCCACCGGCACGTCTACAGCCTCATCGACAGTCCCCAGCCTCTTCCCCAGTGGGCAGCCATCCGAGGCTGCAGGAGACGTCCTGCTGTGCCCCTCAGCAGGTGCTGACCCATGCACCACCGCCAGCACCACCGCAAGTACCGCCACTGGCCCTGCAACATGCTCGGACAGAGGCACCACCGCTGACATGGCTACCATCCCTAGTGGTCAATCATCCGAGGCTGGAGGAGAGTTTCTGGACCCTGGGCAGCTTCCATGAGGCATGACTTCCATCACTGTTTGCACCTGCAGGTGGAAGGTGAAGCCGCAGCAGTGTAGGGTATGTCACTGCCTCCGTGGCATATCATGCTTCCTGTACCTCTGCAATCTTGTGGCACACACACCCTGGTGAGGGAATTGTACCGGCCACACTGCACGTGGTGCACTCTGGGCACAAACCCCCCTTCAGAACCAGTGGAGAGATACATCCACTACCTCAGTCCTTGGCAGGATGAAGCACTCTGGGCACAAGGCCCCCTCCAGAACCAGTGGAGAGATCCATCCACTTCCCCAGTCCTTGGCAGGATGAAGCACTCTGGGCACCAGCCCCCTCCAGAACCAGTAAAGAGATACATCCACTACCTCAGTCCTTGGCAGGATGAAGAACTCTGGGCACAAGGCCCCCTCCAGAATCAGTGGAGAAAAGCATCCACTTCCCCAGTCCTTGGCAGGATGAAGCACTCTGGGCTCCAGGCCCCCTCCAGAACCAGTGGAGAAAAGCATCCACTTCCCCAGTCCTTGGCAGGATGAAGCACTCTGGGCACCAGGCCCCCTCCAGAACCAGTGGAGAAAATCATCTACTTCCCCAGTCCTTGGCCGGATGAAGCACTCTGGGCACAAGGCCCCCGCCAGAACCTGTGGAGGAAAGCATCCACTTCCCCAGTCCTTGGCAGGATGAAGCACTCTGGGCACCAACCCCCCTCAAGAACCAGTGGAGATATACATCCACAACCTCAATCCTTGGCAGGATGAAGCACTCTGGGCACAAGGCCCCCTCCAGAACCAGTGGAGAAAAGCATCCACTTCCCCAGTCCTTGGCAGGATGAAGCACTCTGGGCACAAGGCCCCCTCCAGAACCAGTGGAGAAAAGCATCCACTTCCCCAGTCCTTGGCAGGATGAAGCACTCTGGGCACCAGCCCCCTCCAGAACCAGTAAAGAGATACATCCACTACCTCAGTCCTTGGCAGGATGAAGAACTCTGGGCACAAGGCCCCCTCCAGAATCAGTGGAGAAAAGCATCCACTTCCCCAGTCCTTGGCAGGATGAAGCACTCTGGGCTCCAGGCCCCCTCCAGAACCAGTGGAGAAAAGCATCCACTTCCCCAGTCCTTGGCAGGATGAAGCACTCTGGGCACCAGGCCCCCTCCAGAACCAGTGGAGAAAATCATCTACTTCCCCAGTCCTTGGCCGGATGAAGCACTCTGGGCACAAGGCCCCCGCCAGAACCTGTGGAGGAAAGCATCCACTTCCCCAGTCCTTGGCAGGATGAAGCACTCTGGGCACCAACCCCCCTCAAGAACCAGTGGAGATATACATCCACAACCTCAATCCTTGGCAGGATGAAGCACTCTGGGCACAAGGCCCCCTCCAGAACCAGTGGAGAAAAGCATCCACTTCCCCAGTCCTTGGCAGGATGAAGCACTCTGGGCACAAGGCCCCCTCCAGAACCAGTGGAGAAAAGCATCCACTTCCCCAGTCCTTGGCAGGATGAAGAACTCCCCAGGACAAAGCAGTGGGCAAACCACCCACTGGAGAGACTTGAGAGACTGTGGCTTTGCACTCCCAGAATAAAGCAGTGGGCAACTAACCTACTGGAGAGTCTTGATAGACTGTGGCATTACACTCCCCAGGATAAAGCAGTGGGCAAACCACCCACTGGAGAGACTTGAGAGACTGTGGCTTTGCACTCCCCAGGATACAGCAATGGGCATGGAGCCCCCTTGTGCAGCAGTGGCGTCATGCATTCATCTGGCTGTAGTGCCCCTCATCCCCCTGAGATGCCTGTATATTTTCGGTATGATGCCCCAGCAGTGTTCTCTCAGTTTCCAGTCAGGTATCTTGTGTGGGCTTCGCCCATGCATTTTTGGACCACCGCGCTTTAACACTGACCGCCAGGGTTGTAATGAGGGCCATCGTTTTTAAACTTCCAGGTCAGATGAAAATGGTCTAATTAGTGGTGGTAACTGGTAGCATAAGAGTTCTGACATCTTTAAATATTTAAAACGTTCTGGTTAATTCTGCAGTATGGTAAAGAGTAGATGCTGAAAAAGGAGGTGAGGATTGAAATAATATATTTAGGATTGTGTGGCATGGAAGAGGATTTCCATTTATACACTAGTTCACAAAATAAACTTAGCACCTGAACCACCACCTCCTCAGAACATTCTTGCTGTTGGGAACACTCTATGTAAAGAAGGCTTTTTTGAAAGAAGACTCCTGCTGGAAGAAAATAGACTCACTTAAGGATTCCGGACTACTAGTTTCACACAGGGCCTGGTACTTCTCGACAAGGGTCAAATGGTTGGCCTAAATCTTGTGTGCTTAAGGGACACACAATGCTGAAGGACTCCTGAAGCCTTTCCTGAAAAGCAGGGATCTGCCGGATTGGCCCCAGGGGATTTTCCAAGTGGTTGGATAAAAGAGTCACTTAATATTATTTCCACTTCTGGAGTACTGGGACAAGTTGCTGTGGCATTCCTTGGAAGGAAACACTCAAGGGCAAGAAAACCAGATTTGTCATACCCGGAGCTTCTCGATGCACTGACAAATAGTTCAGAGGGACAACAGAGAGATGATATCTGCCCCTGTGCAGTCCTTTGAAAAAATGATTATGGGCAGGTTTGTGGTGGGCCTGGGCAAAATGTGAATTATGCTGATGTAATGGCAGGAATTCTTAAATTTGCCACCACTGCACTTTGTTTAATTTCACACCATGTGTGGTAAATATTTACAACCAATGCCACTGTTTGTGGTAAACATCTATTGCAAATGCACAGCAGCAATAGAACATGAAGAGCTACAGTTCATGGTCCTTTTGTTTAAATAGATTCTTGTGTCATTTTTCAGCACCAACAAATGACAAGGATACTTAATGCATACCCCTATTTAGCACAGATTAAACCCTTGATCTGTGCACTCTCTTTTGAGTCAGATGGAACATGACATATCTAACTTGCCAGTAGTTTTGCCACCTCAAACCTATGCTGCTGGCCTCACAGAGTAGGAAGTATCAGTGTAGGAGCATTAGACTGCCTCTTTAGAGGCTTTGTTTTATTTCTGTGTGGGTCCACCCAGAAAACCTGGCGGTCATGAACGGGAAAAAATACCAATGATCCATACTGCCTGAGAGAAAAACTAAATGAAGCTCTAGGAGTTTGCTTTTGAAAAACCAAATTGTTTAGTTGAGTGGCTGTCTGAACCATGAAGGCAGCTCACTAAACTTTCAGTGCCTGCTAAGGAGCCACAGTTGTCTTCTGTGATTGCAAAGTGATCACTGCAGAACCAAACCTGATATCTAGATATAGTGACCCTCTGTCAATCAGATTGGTGGACTTAACTTCTTCATCCACCTCACCTGACAGATAAAATTATACCAAGGTTTAAATCAATCTTTAAGTCTGGAGGTAAAACCTTAGGTCGGGTGAGGCATCAAATCTACCTGACCCACAAACCGACAGCTACCAAATCAATGTTTGTCCTCCTACGATCTTTTGGTGCTAAAGGTAACAGCTTAAGCAGGATCTCAAAGATGATGTTCCAGTTTTCGAGGGACTTTCAATTGCTCATAGCCTTGATAATATTTTTGACCTGGATGACCTGCCTGGTGTATCTGACCTCAGCTCCATCACAGTTGGTCTGAAATAATGTGCCATTCAACTGTGAACAGTGACTTTTGATTGGTGATTTAATTTTCTTAGTGCTTTTTCCATAAAAATCCTATTTCCAGTTCCATTTAACGTATATGTGAAGGATAGTAATTTCTTTTTGTTTAGTAAAGTTTTTTCTCTTTTTCTAAAATGTTTTAGAGATTTTATTGTGCTATGTTCTTGCGTTTGAAATTGTTGCTACTTGTTTAATTGAACACACACTTCTCTGGTGATTATCTGCTGCTTGTGCTGTAGGAACCAGGTGTTTAACAGAGATTCTCTCAGAACTGTGTTCTTACCAAATCTCATTTTCTTTATTAAGTCAGCACTGTTCATCCCCTTCCAAAGTAATACCCACTTCTTTACACACAGCTAGGACCTTCGGATCTTAAAAATGAGGCCAGCAAATTCAGTTCTACAATCATATAGGCGCACTATGAATGTCTTAATTGATTGAGCAGCAACATATTTTTGCAGTTTATGTGATGATGTTAAAATGAAAATGGATACTTTACAGTGATTACTTCTACTTTTTGAGCTTGCCAAGTGCTCCATTTCACTGCAGATTGAAACTAGTTGGTCTCACTAGTACAAAGTTTCAGCAGTCACATTCAGGGGGTTTGCGGGTGCCACTCCTTGGAGATGGTATCACTTGGGAGGATTGTCACCCACACTGTGCCTTGGCTGGCTAACACCTCTTGAATACATTCTGACTGTGCAGGTGGCAGTCTTGTGGTCTACCACCTGGATGCAGCAATCTCTGCTGCCTCCTGACTGCCACACCTTGAAATGAACAATTGTTTGTGATTTCATCGAAAAACAATTTTATGGAATATCATTACTAAGAAATCATTTCACCTAAACTATTTAATTGAAATTCACAGGATGAATGGTACTTACCATTTCATAGAAAACAATTCATAACATTCCTTCTTTTCACATTGGCTTTTTAATGTTTTTTATAATGTTTAAAAGCAACTGCTGATGTTCTTGCTTTCAGAATGTTTATATCAGAGGTATTTATTTCAGTGCTTTCCTTTGAGGGACAGTATGTTGGATTTATGTCTCTTACATTGTTAAGCATTACTTTGTCTGTTTCAATTCACTGAGCCCTCACTCCTCCTCTGAAACCTTCTCAAGCTGTAAAAACAGTCTAAAATTCTTCACCACCCATAAACTCCATCATTGAAACTTAAAAATCCTGTCAAGCCCTAAATTCCACTGATTCCTGAACCCTAAAAATACTTCAAAACCCATACCCCCACCTAATCCTGATTAGTAAAAATACTATCATCATTCCTACACTCCCCCACCCCTGAACCCTAAAAAAACCCTCATACTAGACATGAATTTCACAAATCCTTGACCCGTCACTCATTTCTGACCCCAAAAACCTTTCACTACCCATAAACTCCAAACATGTTTATTGTAATTACGGATTTTAACTTAGCACTATCTTTCCTTTAAAATGTTTCATTTATTGTTTTATTTAGTTATATTTTGTTCAAATTGTCTTTCCTTACAATTGTTTTTCATGGTTTGGGTTCCTCCAGTGGGTTTTCTCAGTTTTTGTTTTCCATTAAAACACATACACCAGGAAGGAACAGCTCAATAGCGACTGTGAGCTATTAGCCCCGGGCACGGACCAACAGAACTGCAGTATTTTGTTTTGCCACTAGCTCCTAGTTATCATGTTGCCTGGATAGGCAATTAGTGATAAGGCCTCAAAAAACATTGTCAGGTAGGTATAATACTCCCACATTTTAAAACATGTCTTTCTTTGATTTGTATAGCTGAGTGATTTTACTTTAGCTCATTAGACTATCAAATACCCCTCATGTTAAAGAAAGTCACTACTTTATGTGGCAGATTAGAATGTATACTGTCCAATGTATTACTACATTCAGGGCTTAAAATGTGGGGTAGGTCCTGGCATGTCTCAGACCAGTAGAAATTAAAAACTGACTATGAAATGGGTCCCTACCAAGCATTACATTCATGTATTTAACTTTACACGCAAAGATATAGATCACCAGTAAAGAAGTGACCATGAACTCCCTGCATCCCATCAATACAAACTGTTCAGTTTTCCACCTCTTCTGCTGGAGCTTTGTCACAAACAAGCTTGTGATCATGTCTTCAAATTCCATATTTTAAGTGTCATGAATAACTAAAAGAGAATTCATTAGTAAAACAGCATTCAAATTATGATAACTCAATTACACAGAAGGGTCATTTCCTTAATTATGGAGACATCATTACTGTGAAGGGTTGTTTCATTTCTGGACTACCAGGATGATCTACAGTGTGGTGGGTAGTATTATGTCTATTAAGGTACTGGGGTGCACTACATGTACCACTTTGAGGGCATACTATCCGCTAATTTTAGAAATCATCACTTTTCCTGCATTCAGCTCCATACTTTCACAGGACCCACTGTCATGGTGGTTTTTGTCATATAACAATAATTTGGTTGATAGCTGCCATCAGTTTTGACAGCTGTCCATCAACTGTAACAATATGTTTTTTTTTATTGAAAAACAACAACGTTTGATCTCAAACACCCAAGGAGATTTTTTCCCTGGATATGTGCTTCATTATTTTTATGTGGCAGTGATGGACAGAAAAAAAATAATTATATCATTAACCTTAATTAGGGCAGGCAGCGTAATGTTCTTCCTCTGCTTGCCCCTAATTCACCTGGCCATCACAGGAAACCTTCTGACACAGAGCCAACGGTGGCTCCATCAATTGAAAGTAGACAGTTCTTCCACCCTAAATATGGTGCCCATACTATCCGTTTTCTGAATATGATACTCTGTCGCATTTGTTATGGAGTGCCTTGTCTGCCAAACTCTAAATAAGGCCTTATGTCTGTTGTTTCTGCCAGTTCTTCCTAAGTCCCCAAGATTTCCAGAAACCACTGTCACTTGGAGAGTTTTATTGTAAATTCATTAAAAAACCCAGATCCTGTTCAACCTCAATTCATTGAAGTGGCTGGGTTACAACCTCCTCCAAAATATGAATCGAGTTCACAGAAATGACTGTGAAAACCTGTGGGAAATTGTTTTTTTGTTAAAATGGGTTGGCAACCCTGCTCAATCAACAGCCTCAAACCTTGTCACGGTGAATGAGAAAAGGCACTAAATTAAGCTGTGCTTTGCCCTGAGGTAGCTTGACATGATCACAGTCAAGCTAAACAAGGGGCATTGTCTAAAGTATTTATGCAGCACACAAAGAGTATTAAGGTAAAAACACAAGACCAATTTAGAAAAACAAAGCAAATGTTAATACATTATTTGACACAAACACAAAAAATCCAATTAGTAGACCTTATGAATTGTAAAAGTTAAGGGAAAAACTAGTGCTTAAAAGATCAAAATGCCAAGCTCAGACAACTAGTCATGCAAGACCAGATCATAGTCATTAACAAACACGGGCGACCACCCTGGAGCATGTGTCAGATACAAAAAGTGGATTGGGGACAGGCAACACTTACCTTCGAACTTAGACGAAATTTGAAGGAAAATGTTCTGAAAAGGCGATGTTCAGCAGGCCAATGCAGCCGGCCGTGTCTGAAGAGGACGCTTCATCATAGGGAAGTCTCTGGATGCAGTTGTGGTGGAGATTTCTACATTCAGATCTAGTCATTTTTTTGGAAGTCGAAAATCTCCAGTGGGAAGAGGCTAAAGTCTGTAGCCAATGAGAGTTCCACGAGCCAGATGCCCACTGGGCAAAGGATTGTTGAAAAGAATATGTTTCTGCAAAGAAGAAAGCAGTGGAAGCTGATGCAAAGTCGAGCCAACCGCGATGCACCTTGGTCAGATAGATAAGCAGGTTAGTCCCAGTTTCCTCTTGGTTCCAAGAACAGTTTTTAACCAAAACCTTTTCAAGTCCCAATTTTTATCACATAGGTTCTCATTATCTTAATGAGACTTGTGCATTTTGGCGGCAGAATCACCTGTACTGCAGAGGACAGAGTCTGATCCCACACACTATGACACCTGTAGTCCTAATCTAGGTTTGTTCTGTCTAACTGGCAGTGCCTCATCTCCACCCAAAAGCAGGGATGATTGGGGCAACCGGGCGTATGACATACATGACTCCTCAGGGGAATCGTGGTCACTTAGATCTCATCCGTTTCTCTCAGTTACATTAGTCTCACATATGCAAAGGCAATTAGAGGCAGAGTATGGTTCAATTGTTTTTTTTTTTTTAAGCAACTGAATCTTAAAAAAATAAAGCATGTATTGCAATATGTAGGACGATGAAACACAATAAGATTAGGATTGTGACAAGGAGAGTAAAACACTACAATAACACTACCATATTGTCACTAGAGTTTGTAAAGATAGTTCCTACCTAGGCTATGTTAGAGTGCTAACGCGTTCCTTTATGATAAATTATTACACATTGGGACTCGTTTTAGGCCAATGAATCTTTTGAACCAGTTGAGAGACACCTTAGGACGAGATAGCTAATCAATATGTCAATCAATACGTCATAATGTCATCAATATTTACCACGTTAAACATTTCACTTTAGTCAAAGACATTAATCAAACTCAAGGCACTACCATGGCCTTGCAGCCATGAATAACCACACCAGTTTAGTATGAAGTTTGTAATATTTAATCCCTCTTAGTTACAATACTACTACATGTTTACTAATCTCAAAACCAAGAAGCATAATAATATAGTCACAATATGGCAATTCTGATATGATTTCATCAAGGCAAGAATCACAAACGTCAGAACATAGCAAAGCGTGTACATAAACTAATTTAGCAGAGCATTGTCAACAAAGCAGTGGATCAGTCATTTGTCTATTTGCATCAGTCTAGTGAACCCCTCACCTAACCTCTGATTAGCATTGGCATGTTGAGCTTCAAGCAAAACAATTTAGTAACACAAATTTGGAATCTGGTCTCTGTCAAAAGAAAAGCAGTTGGTACCTAGAAAGGAAAAGCAAACAGACAATCACAATTTCATTGTCATATAGTTATCCTCCAAGGTTTGGGTCAGCACTCAGGTTCGGACTTTGTCTTCAGGACATCAGTTGATTCGCCATCAGTCAGGAACTCAGCTCTCAGGTAAGTAAGGGGCACTTCCCTCATAAGGAGGTAAAGTGTAAATGGGCAATCTAAGGACAAGTATGGTTCTAGATAAGTCAGCCAGTCACTAATACAAGTGATAACGTTTCTGGATCATAAAATATAGCATCAGCATCTCCCACCTCTCCTAGTCTCCTTTTCCCTAATTCTAATTCACTTCCTGGTGACAGGGGTTTTTATCCCCTTTTTGTTGTACATTCCCCTAAAATTTGGTTGGACGAAGGTTGCACCCTACTATCTTTAACCAATTAAAAAACACATTATGTCATTAAATCTTTCACCCCGCATTAGTTCTCAGGTAGTTTATTGGTCCATATGATTGACGTCTTCAGAGGTAGAATGTCCAGTATGATTTCATCCTTTTGTAATTCTTGGTGCATCTTTGGTCAGTAGCTCCATTGTCTGTACCGGTTTGGTCGACCTTGTATTCAACATTAGTCTACACTGTTGCATTTAGCTAGTACATTTCTACAAGCAATATGAATTTTCATGAAACCGGATCTACTATAGTTACATTCAGCTTCTAGTTTGGAGGAAAACAAGAGTTCATGTCCTTTAGGGAGTCAGCATTCTGCACGTTAGGAAAAATACATTTAATATGAGAGCCAGGCAGCTAGGCTTCGGCTCATGCTAACTTAAGGCCTACAAGATTTATTAGCAAAACTTTAATAACATAATCATTAATAATTAGTATAAAACTATTTAAATGCAATAATTCATAAACATTAGACATTTTCATTAGTCCCCGTATACATTGACGGCCACTCCCCATGGTCACATTTCAAATGCATGTTTTGGCAAAACATGTTAATATAGTTTCTATGCAGCATTATTATACATTAGTTCATAAACATTTCATGTCAATATAGATTATATAAGCTACGCTCTCTCAGTCCCTCCTCTGATGACCCTAGTCATCACACAAACCTTTCTCTCTCAGCCTTTCACTTTGCGCATAATGCACATTTCAACGTCTTGCCCCTTGTGTGAACTTTCCCAAATTTCATTAAACATTTTCTCCCTCTTCATTTCTTTTGCTTTGTTTTGTCAAATTTGTATGCTCCCCATAATCCTAATAGACAAATCAGAACAATTAGTAGTCCCCCTAATATTTTTGCAAGTACCCCATTCCAAATATTACTAAACCAATTCCCCACTCTTGCAATTCCTTTCCCAACTTTCTCCCAAACTCCAGGTTCCTTCAGCTCCTTCAAATCTGCACTATCTCTCGTTAGTTTAGTAAGCATACCTCTAATCTTTTTGCTATTATCAGGAATGAATGAGCAACATTGAAGCTCGTTAAGCATCTTACAGACTCCGCCGCTCTTTGCTAAAAGAATGTCTAAAGCAAGCCGATTTTGAAGAGTCATAGCTCTTTCTGCAGCAAGTTCAGTATCCATCAAGAGTATAGCCCCTGTAAAATTTCTCAGCATGTTATCCACAATAGTAGACAACTTTTGAATCTTTATGGAGTTTAAAATAACTCCTACTGAAGAAATTATGGCTCCAAATATGTCACCAACGACAGCAGCCGCTGTCTCTCGTTTTTGTCTAGCATGTTGTAAATCAGACATTTTAAGTATTTGTTTTAAGTCGTAAATCTGGTAAATCTTTGGGAAAACTATCCCCAAATAACATGTTCCATACCATCCCTTAGGGAGACGGTAATAAGCAGTAAGCCCACAGATCCCAGGGATCACTGGATCCTGTCCATTTAACATGAATTTCCATTTACTCTGAAACAAAAACACATGCCTGCATTCACTCGTTCCCATAAATAAAGTGTCATGTTCAGATTTTGGCGTGTATATACAAAGCCTTCCTACATGTAATGCATCTATAGATAATTTGCCCTGCATCTTTAATGCGGTGTGAGCATAATCATTTGCATATGTGCGTTTCTCTAATCCTTTTTCTAACCTTTCTTTCAGTGCTTTGCGTCTATCATCAGTGTGATCTAAAAAGCTTTTCTCTACAGGCGTTAATAAGGAAGTCAGAATGTTGCGGTGTGCATAAGCTGTCCCAAATGTTAGTGTCGGCTCAAAGAAACCTATAACTAATTTTATACTATGCTCCTTAGCTAATTTGCTCAGAAACTCAAACATTGGCACAAAGGAAAACACCACATCCAAATTAGAATAAAAATATTGCACATGTTCCTGGTCATAGAATCTTGTTAGCAGCAAACTACAACTTATCCCGTAGGTTAGTGGCAGGCTATGGTAGGTGACCCCTTCTTGTACTGATGAAGGAATCTTTGTGCACACATATCAGTTTCTCACATCCATTGTATCAACATACTCGTTCAGCAAACGATAGAAGACATTTGTGGAAAGTTCCCCTTTTGAATTAGTTCCCTCATGCAAGTGTTTTGTATCTTGCTCAAAATTTTCCCACGGTGTTAGTGTAGCAGTCTCATATTTTGAAGCATTGTTAGTCATCTTTTTATCCAACCAAGGCATTCCAAAAATCACACCTATAATTATTATTGCAAATGCAATACCTAAGATAGCACTTAACCAACCACACATTTTACCCCTTTTGTTACTACCTCTGGTGTAGCCCATGATCTGTAAAGAATCACATAGCAGAATAACTCAAAACAAACAATCAACTTGAGGGCGATTTAAAAGCTCTCTTTTTTTTTCCTAATGCAAATTCTCTCTCTTTCTCTCTGCGTGTATTCACAGGGTTTTACTCACCCCAGGCCACTTTTGTCAAATTAGGTTAGCAGCTTGTCATAATCGTTTTTTCAAAGTCAAATCAGGTTATCAGTGTCACATCCGGTAATTTATAAGTCTCTTTTCTCAGCTTTTCAGCTTTCAATTTCAATTTCAATTTTTAACACAGTCTCTCTCTCTCTCTCTGTTTGAATTCAGGTACCATAGTATTGGCCTCGTAACTCTCGATCAGAACAGAACGCTAAGAATTATTGTTGCCATTCAGATGTTGCTGCATATGCCCATTCAGGTCCCGCATACCTTTTATTTGCAACTCTCTTTCTTTTTAATCTGCGTTCATTCTGCAACTCTCCTTCACTGAGATCCTCTTTTCTAGTGGTGTCAATTTCTTCCGCTATTGTGTCACCAGGAACCACGTTCTCTATTGCAGCTGGTTTCTTTGGCCAGTTATCACCTTTATGTGTTTTTTTTCTGCCTAGTCTTTCAGGACGCTGAACAGCACCCTCCTCTTGTGCTATGGTGTTTTCTCTTGACGGAACGGCAATCGGCTCAGGAAGAGTTGATGTACTTTGACTTCTTTAGGCTCCCTCTCTCTCGTCTTCAAAGTCTGCAATGGGTTCAAGTTCTAACTCATATCCGTCTACTTCTGGGAGAACCTCTCCTTGTCTTGGTTCTCCTGCTGCCTCTACTGAGATAGGCTCACCGTCCCCTCTCTCGAACTTGTTTACTGTTTGAGGGACTAAGCCGTCCTCAGTGGGCTCTCCTTCAGTCTCAGTTCCCCTTTGAATGTTCTCCAGCCCTGAGACTTCCTTCTCTGGAGTTGTTGTTTCGGACACTTCAAGTTCCTCATCAGTTGGGCATGTCACCTTCTTTGTGTGACTGGCGTATATCCAGTTTGGAACGCCTGCACATTTCACAGCAGTGGTTGTTGTCAGTATTACTTGATATGGCCCCTTCCAGCGCGGCACCAAACACGACTTCCTCACATGCTTCTTGACAACTACCCAGTCACCGGCTTGCAGGGTGTGACCTGGATCGCTGATCGGTGGCAATGTGTTAGCCTCCACCTGGTGAGAAAAACACATCAGCCAGACCCTTGCAGCAGTCCAACACCATATCATCCGTGATATTCACAAGAGCATTTGCAGGTACAGTGGGCAACCTCATAGCTCTGCTCATACTTCAAGGTACCATTCATCTGTTCCACTAGTCCTGATGCTTCAGGGTGATTGCTACAATGCAGCTTCTGTTCAATGTCTAATGCAGCACATAAGAGCTTAATCACCTCATTGTCGAAATGTCTGCCCCTATCTGATTCTAAAGAGGCCGGAAATCCGAACCGTGGTATTAATTCTCTAAGCAACAGCTTTGCTACTGTGAGACTGTCATTCCTACGTGTAGGGTATGCTTCAATCCAGTGACTGAAAACACACAGAATCACCAACACGTACCTCAAGCCTCCGCACACAGGCATTTTAATGAAACCCACTTGCATCTTGCTAAACGGACCTCCAGCTCTCCCTATGTGGCTCAAAGCCACCATGGTCCCTTTTCCTGCATTCATCTGTTGACAGATGATGCACCTGTGACAGGTAACCTCTGCGGTTTGTCTGAATTTCGGATTGAACCAATCAATTTTGAATAATCTGATCATTGCGTCTCTCCCAAGATGTGCCTGCCCATGGTAAAGCCTTGCAAACTGGGACAAAAGACTGTTTGGCAAAACCAGCTTTCCCTCCTCTGAAACCCACAAGTCGTCAGCTCTTTGTACACATTGCATTCTCTGCCAGGAGTGCTTTTACTCTCTGCTAGCACAGGCCTTCAGTGATTTGAGCTCATCTAAAGTATCAACCACTCTTAATGCAAAGTTCAAACATGTTTCATTTTCAGTTTGCAGTAACAATTCCCAATGATCCTTGAACGATATACAGTTCAATGCGCAAAATCTTGTGACTTGATCTGCATAGCCGTTTCCCATTGATACAAAGTCTTGTGACTTGACATGACCATTGCATTTCACCACTGCAATTTCAAGAGGTAACTGAATCGCATGCAACAAATCCTTAATCTGTTCACCATTTTTCACTGGTGAGCCAGAGGAGGTCTTGAAACCCCTCTGTGACCATAATTGGCCAAAATCATGTACAATTCCAAATCTGTATCTGCTGTCAGTATAGATAGTAACCTTCAGGTTTACAGCTGCATGACATGACTTAGTAAGGGCAATTAATTCAGCCACTTGTGCAGAATACACTCTTTCGAGCCAGGAATCTTCTAAAATACCAGTGATTGTACACACAGCATAACCAGCTCTCAGTATTCCGACTGAGTCTCTCAAACATGATCCATCACCAAACATAATGTAGTCATTTTCTTCTACCTGTGTATCTTTAATGTCAGGTCTGGGTTTGGTGCATAGTTCTGTTACCTCAAGACAGTCCTGCTCAACTTCCTCTGTGTTGCTAATCTCAGCATTTTCAATAGGAGGTAGAGTTGCCGGGTTCAATATTGTACATCTCTTCAAAGAAACGTTTAGAGACCCCTGTTTAATGGTCTCATATCTCGTTAACCTACCATTTGTCATATGCTGAGTCTTAGTTCGGGTTAACAGAATTTCGACTGAATGTGGAACCATTACTGTTAGGGGATGTCCCATCGCTATGCCTTCACACTGTATGAGGCTCTGACCAACTGCTGCCACTGCACGCAAACAACCCGGTAAGGCTGCTGCGACTGGGTCCAAAGTAGCTGAAAAATATGCTACAGGGCGGTTTGCACCTCCATGGACCTGTGTTAAGACAGACAAAGAACAAGAATCACATTCATGACTAAACAGTAGAAAAGGTTTTGTGTAATCAGGCATACCCACAGCTGGTGCCCTGCACATGCACTCTCTCAACTCCATGAATGCCTCAGGCTCTTCCTCAGATAAGATTATGGTATTCGGGTCATCCTTAACTTCCTTGCCTGTCAGTTTTATCAATGGCTTAGAGATGATCAAAAAGTTGGGAATCCACTGACGACAGTAGCCCACCAATCCCCAAAACATCCTGACATCTCTCTTTGTTTGTCGGGGGGTTCATCTGCAGTATGGCCCTCACCCTTTCTTTTGATATTCTCCTGGACCCTTTCTCAATCAAGTGCCCTAAATATTTCACCTCTTTCTGGCAGTACTGCAGCTTCTTTGGGGACACTTTATGTCCGTTCTTTGCCAAATGATTCATTAAGGCAATTGTGTCATACCTGCAGTCGTCTTTTGTTCTGGACGCAATCAGCAAGTCATCAACGTACTGTACCAGAGTCAAACTGAAAGGCAGTTATAATGACTCCAAGTCCTTCTTCAATATCTGATTGAAGATGGATGGTGACTCAGAAAACCCTTGAGGAATTCTGCACCAACTGTACACTTTGTCCAAGAATTTGAAACTGAACAGAAATTGTTTGTCCTCATGAAGAGGCACCGAAAAAAACGCTTGTGACAGGTCCACAACCATGAACCATTTTGCATCACACGGAACCTGAAACATGATCACTGCTGGGTTCGGCACTATAGGGCAACATTTTACCGCAATCTCATTTATTTTTCTCAAGTCCTGCACAATTCGAACCTTCCCACAAGGCTTTTTCAGACCCATTATTGGTAAATTACATGGGCTGCTCATCACTTCTTTCAGAACTCCTTGCTTTACAAAGTCTGCAATTATTTGTGACACCTGAATGAGGACATCTTGTGCCATGTGGTACTGCAGCACCTGGGGAAACACTGCGTTCGGCTTAACCTGTACTTTAACCGGTTCTACTCCTTTAATCAGTCCCACTTCCTTTCCTGTCAGGTCCCACACTTTCTCTGTCACCGTTCCCTGCAACTCAGCTGGTAAGTCAGTCACTGTAAGCATCGGGAATAAGGTTATCAAAGAGTAGTCTTCATTTGTACTTTCCGACTCTAAATCTGTAAATTGTCCTTCGTCCCCTTCATCATCACTGTTTGTCTGCACCTCAATTCCTTCATTAGAACAGGTAATCGAACACTTCGTCTTGCACAGTGAGTCTCTTCCCAGTAGGGACACAGGACTAGAATTGCAGACTACAAATTTATGCAATCCCTGGAAGTTTCCAATCTCAACCTGAACCGGGTCTGTAATCGGGTTTGTCAAATACTGATTTGTTACTCCTACCACTCTTATGGTACGCCCTGAAAGGGGCAGTTTTGGAACCTCTGCACTTCTGACTGTAGAGCGTGCAGCTCCTGTATCAACCAGGAAGGAAACCTTGTGACCCATCATATTTCCCTCTACATAGGGTCCCCTCTGATCTACTTCTAGGGATGCTGCAAGCCTGCACTCCTCACTGTCTGAACTATCATCCGACCATTCATAGTTTATTCCATCCTCATCACACAATGGGAACTGCTGCACTGTGTTATTTTGACTCATCAGTTGGCCTGTGACCTGCTGAGGAAGCATCACCTGTTGCTGTCCCATTGGAGCTAATGGTAATTGCATTTGCTGTCTAGGTACCATGGGAAACTGCTGTTGTACTTGCTGCATGTGTGCTGGTTGAACATGTGGTATTTGTATTTGCTGCATGGGCTGTAACCCCTGCATCTGAACCATGTTATTCTGGAGGTTCTGATTTTGACCTCTCTATTTTGGACCCCTCATATTTTGGAATGTACCGACATCAGTGCTTTGTTGAACGACCCCATCATGCACCACATTTGGGCATTCCCACTTCCAATGCCCCAAGCCCCCGCACGCGTGACATGGTGACATCTTTTTCATCCCCTGTGCATCACTTTGAACCACAACAGTATTCAAGTCTGGACCGTGATTCACAAAACCCCGACCTCGGCCTCTCGGCTGTGCCTAAAACATGCCATTCCCTTGCGGTTGCTGCTGTACCATCTGTTGGATTCCATTCCCCTGCATCCCTGCCTGTGTTGCCTTAATCTGCATCACCATCACTTTCTCCTTCAACTTTCTCTGTTTCAGCTCAATCTCGTCACTGCAGTATTTCGCATGCTGTAACACATCATCAGTCGTCTTTGCTTGCCAACAGATCAAATGATTCTTAATCATCTGACTAACCTCTGGTCTCAATCCTTCAACAAATATAAACCCAAGATGGTTCATGTCTCTCGGCACAATAGTCTCAGTGCCACTGTAATGTTTGAACGCTTTCAACAATCTCTCATAGTAAGCATGAATAGACTCTTTAACCTCCTGTGAGGTTTGATTGGTTTTCTGCCGATCAGTCACTTTTGGTGACACTTTCTGCTTCAAAGACTTGATCACTTTATGATAGTACTTCATCACCTCCTCAGATGGTGCTCCAGTCACCTTATGCCTTGCCGGCTCCTGTGTCGGCCAGTCCACACCCCTCTTGCACTCAAGCCATAAATCAGGTGGAACGATAATCTCAAACAGTGTATTCAAGTCCTCCCAGAGACATTTAGCAAGCTTCACAAACCTATCTGTCTGCTGATACCATTCTATCGGCTTCTCCCTCAACCTGGGATAGTCATTTGTGAAGGACAGAATGTCTCCCCTAGACCACGGTACATAAACTAGAACCCCTCCAGCAGTTTCCCTCATCTGTAATATCTTTACTGTCCCATTGTCCAGTGAGGCTTTAGTTTGATTTGATCCGGACTGTCACTTCTCTCCTTACCTCTTTTCTTTGCCCATCTGCCTTCCCACTTCTCTAAAGCTCCCCAGATCTGCGCACTTTGCAGTATTTCTTTAAGATGCACTTTCATTCCGGCAGACCTCATGTGCTCAAAGTCCTTAGAGTCAAAGTCTAACCTGTAGCTTCTTTTCAAATGTTTAGTATTCTCAATGTCTATATTGTATTTATCTGCCAGGTTTGCTAGCCTCTGATGTACTTTACCCACTTCTTTAGTGATTTTTGGGCATAGATATCTCAACTCTGCTTCTGTGTATGACTCTAATCTGTTTACCCCCATTGTCCCTTCCACTAGTTCCGCAGCTTCTACTCCCAGTCTCACAAAATTCAGGTAATCTTCCTTTTCTGGCTTCTCTGCAGTCACGACAGTATTTTTGGAAGCATAGGTCTTTTCTAACCACTCATTCAATTGTTGCACCGAAAAACCTTGCAACAAAATGTTTACTGACTGCATCAATGGTGACTGTGATGTCTCTGCACTCATTGTCTGTGGGGCTAGCACACTCAACCCTGCTTGTCTCATTGCCTCTAGAGGAGCTTCAATCGGACTGAGGTCTAACAAAGATCTGAGTCCTTCTGCTGCTTGTTCTCTTGGTTAAATGGGCTGGGGAGTTCCTGTGAACCCTCCTCTTGTTATTTCTGGGGTCCTCACTCCCTGATCGCATGTGCCAGACTTATCTTGCACATACAGCGGTACTGGCGGACCAACAGTAATTGGTAATGATATGGCAGCTGGTTTCTGACCTGGTCCCAAATTCAGTGGAGCGGTAACTCCCAAAGCTTGACTCACTGTGGCTGGTGCAGGTACAAACGGAGGTCTTGCTGCTGGACTATAACCTGGAATCAGCTGTTGCTGAGACTGGGGCAGCAATTGCGGAGTTGGCTCAATCTGCACTTACCTTGATTTTTTATATATCGGATCAGGTGCACCATCAGACACGTAGTAGTCTCCAGTACTGGGACGTCTGGATAAATCCTCTGTATCTGTGGCAGAGGTTGCAACTGTATCTGCATGTCTGGCGCAGTGGGTACACTGACACCATTCTGTATCAATCCTGTATCACTTGTCTGCACTGTATTTCTAACTTCCTTACTCTGCGTCTGGTTCCCAGGACCCGCACTAGTGCTCGGGCATTGTCATCTATTGCATAAGGTGGCGGGCGATCATGCAATAATTGATTAAGAAACTCTTCATCATCTGAATCATCTTCATCTACCCAAGACCTCTTAGTCTCGTTAGGCTTATTAGAGCCCTTGTCGGTCTTACAGGTGACTTTCTTTCCCTGTGTTTCATCTTCCTGTGTTATTGCTGGAAACAATTTGAGGCCGTCAACTATCCCCCTTCTCCACATTTTGCTCTCATTGTCCCATCTAGTCTCAGCTAAAGTCTTTTCTGCCCTCTTCATTCTCCTCTTAAATTTCTGCTGTCTTTGTCGTATGGCCATTAAATCCCAGACTGCTAATGCCTCATACTGAGCTGGCTTTTGTACATTCAACATCCACCTCAAATTCTCTAAAATTCTCGTATTGAACGTTCTGTGTTCCGGAAACGGCAAACATCCCTCCTTCTCTGTTAATTTGCACCACTATTTCATCCATAGGCAGGGTGCGACTCCCTTTTCCTCCATTACTATATAAGCTGGAGTACCCTCAGGTGGTGTAGGCTCTCCCTCACTCGCCATATTGTATCTGTCTCCTTTCAGAGCGCTCCTAAAAGCTTTAAGAAAATTCATTTTTGAGTCTTTTACTTCTGTTTTGAATTTAATCAGTAAGTGACTTTAATTCCCAGGACACTCTTCACCCACCTTTCTCAACCTATTGCCTCTCACGGACGGCTGCCAATCCGTGCACGACCCCTCTCTACAACTGACCTACCCCAGCGCGGCACTACTGACGTCACACTCACACACTGCAGCTGACAAAGTCTTGCGGCTTGTCCTCCTCACACTGGATTCACACCAAACTAATGCAATATATTGCGAGCACCTTTAACAATAACAAAAACTCAAATTTGTTGGTTTACAACGGGAAGGGTAACCCATTCGCTTCAGAACTTTACAGAGATTTCACTTGAAGCCTTGGCCGCTACTCTCTCCTTCTCAGCTACCGCATACACAAGCAGAATTCGACCCGCAAATCCTACTCTCGACTTGTCAATGGTTTGTTCTAGTGCAGTATAGAACTTGCCAAATCTCCATCGAAGGTTTTACTCACACAATTGACTCAAACTCGGCTTGTCAACCACGCCCGATTGACCTATTAAACCGCACAGATTACAACATAAATCCAAGTGTCTCCTACACTTGTCAAAATACTCTGGGGTCTTAGACCGCGACGGCTCCGTTCATTACCAACCAACCACGTGGATACTTTTTTAGCACAAAGCGCCACATTCACATGAAGTATGCCAACTTCCCTACTCTCATACTGCAGAGCATTCCCACACCTCCTAAAACAACATCACCTGGCCTAAACATACACAAACTTCACAAATCACCTGCAAATTACATAAACTGAGCAAGCGCAAATTCTACACCATGCATGCTAAAATGCCAAGAACATTCCCAACTCACTTAGGCAGGCTCCAAGATCCCAGGAAAGTCAGAGGGAATTTAGAAACACATTACCCCTTCAATTTGCATTATCTCAGAAAAACAATCTCAACAATAATTCTCCGTCCTAGGGCCCCAAAGGGCCTAACCGTCGCTCTGCCACCAGAACTTTTAACGAGGCCCAATGTGTAATAATTTATCATAAAGGGACACGTTAACAAGAACACAGCATGTTAAGCTCTAATTCTGCCCTTTAGGTACCCCCTGGGAAGACATCATCCCTCATACCTGAGCAAGAGGCCTGTAGTCTACATAAGCTGCTGTAGCAAAGCAATCAGAAATCAGCATACAGTCATGGTCATCTGGCTGGACTCTCCCTCTAACATACAGGGATTAAAGTAGTGTTTTCATAATGAAACAGCTGTCAACAATGGAGACAAAGCGTACCACTTTTGCTGGCAACCTATCTTACTGCAGCCTGAGAAAAGCACAGAGTGAAAGAAATGTCTTGTTTAAGAATGTAGTGCTGACCTAGGCGAAGAACAGCTAGATAGAGAAAATAAAACAAGACCACAATTGTGGCTAATGTTAAAATAATATAACAAAGCTGAATCAAAAACATATCTAGGGTAAAGTGCAGAGCAGCAGGCCTAGTTTGCTAAAATAACATATATAAAACTAGAGCTAAAAATGGCTACTCAACAGCTTGATTTTTGGCTATCTAGACACTTTTAGCACCACCACCAAGGGTCCAGGAATTGAGGGGTACCACATGGTGGCTAGGATTCACTCAGGTTGGTTCCAGATAGGGGTTCAAGATTGTTTGAACTTTTCTGTCCACGAGGCCCTGATCAGAAGACCATCCAGGAGTCACTCTGGTAGTCCTAGATTCAATACAGTAGATCAGGGCTCAGACTGCAAAGCAGGTCTCTGAAGGTTCAAGCCAGGCACCAGGCACAAAAGCAGTCCTTCTAGGTACAGCACAGCAGTCTTCCGAAGTGCACAGCAGGCCAAAAATTCAGACAGTCCTATGGGATTCCTTTTTCAAATTCTTCAAGTCTAGAGAGTGAACTGAAGCATGGGTCAGAGGGTTCTACTTTTAGATATGGTGCCTTCTATGAAGTAGGAGAATTTTCTAATTAATTCCTAATGAAGAGCTTGGAGTGACCTTCCTCCCCTGCCCTGGCTCCAGGCGGGTTGCATGAACAATATTGTGGTGACAAGACCTTTGAGTGAATGCAGGATCGCCTATACAGTTGCTAATAGGTCTGTGCCAACCTTCACCCCCCATCCTGCCAGTGTTAGTCTATTCTGGCATACCCAATCCCTCTATTGTGTGGCTGTCTGGGAGGAGTATAGAAAAGGCAACTGCTTACTATACTCAGACATGTGACCCAGAAACAGGCTCAGGCACAAAGTAGATAGGGCAGAGTGAAAAACAATTGCATGTCAATTGTTGTGGTATATGTCTGGATGCAACAAAATGGGTCATACCCCAGTCCAGTTGCCACGGGGCAAATAGGGGCTAATGAGACTCAGCAGTGGGTGTTCAGTATGTTTGTTTTTGATGTCTCTGCACCAGTTGCACTATGGCTTTGCAAACTGGGCTGAGGACAAACCCTTCAGCATTTAACTCTGAGTAGTAGCATTGGTGAGCAGTCACCATCTTCTAGGGAAGGAGTGTGGGGGTGCACAAAATTAAACTCTCAACTATCATCCAGCAGGAAACAAACTGTATTTCCAAAACAGTGTTTTATTTTGCTAAAAGAAAAGTACTTTTATCTACACATTTAAAACAAATACTTTACAGGTGATAAAACCAGTGGGACAAGTTTTGCGGCTGCCGAGGTCCTCACATTTGACTTATACCTGTTTTTAAAGATTTTTACCATCCGACTTAGACTTTCTTTGGAATTCAGAATTTCTCCATTGGTGTAATTTTGACTCTGTGTTCAATTAAGTCCCCTCAGAATCATACAGCTTTGCCAGTGGGGTCCCACTGACGTTCCAGATGTCTTTGAAGCCCAAATATGTTCTAATTCCCAGCTTTTCTGAGTTTCTGGAGCAGGTCCGCTGGGTTACTTGTAAGGCTCACACGACATGGCACACAGGTGCCAGGACATGCTCCAGCAGAGGGCACCAACTGGATCTTGGTCCAGTAGCTATTGACTCTCTGGGCACTTCAGCAAAAGGAACTGTTACGGTTTTCCTGTGTCCCTGTAGCAACACTGGAGTTCAATAATCTGATCCTTGGAGTCTACTTCTTAGTGCTGCATAAGAGTAGAAACAGGTTCAACTTTATTCTGTTTTTCCACAGAGTGTTTTGATGAACTGTAGGTAAGGCGTCACTTTTGTAGTATTCAGAAGCCAGAGGTTGAGGGTGACTTGGGGATACTCCTTAGCAGATAAGGAAATATTTACCAGGGGCAGAACTTCTTACTTTTGCACCACATCCTATTTGCCTTATTGCAAACTACCCCACAGTGCTTTATTCCAAGTAAAAAACAAAACAGTATAGCCTTTCTATTCTTGGAGATTGCAATTTTGTAACAGCAAGAGATGTGTCTTAGGTAAATGAGTAATTCATTCCTCCTTAACTATCTCAACTATACCAAACGGGTTCAGGGACAAGCTGGTAATAGAAAGCTCAGGAAACAAAAGGCTTGTCTTTCACAAGTTCTCTTTTCAATTAACTATGAATGGAAAAGCCTCATGTGGGAGACTAGCTCTCTGGATATTGAACGAAAATTATGTGCACTGTGCAGAAAGGCCAGGCAACCCTACCTTGGTATCCAGCGTCCGAAATAGACAACCCAGTCCTTTCTGAGGTATTTCGGGCACACATTTAGGCCTATCTAGGAGCCATGCTAAGAATTAGTTATACTCACAGTATCAGCAAATAAAGATGAATACTCAAAATTATAACTTGAGTCCAATTTACAAAAATACCATGCATTTTTATATAATGTTTAAGACCAAGAACCTTGTTACAAGGTAAGCAGTTTTAAAATTAAAAATACTCTTCAGTTTCAAAAATCGACACAGGGCAATTATCAGAATCCTCAATGTTAACCTATAGGAGAAAACCAAGAAGAAGTTTTGCAGGTAAGTACATGACTTCCAGATTCAGTCTTCATGATTTTAGGTCAACACCAGGCAAGGTTCAAACCAGCACTGAGACTGCACCCACAGCAGCACAGCAGTGCCATGTACAGAGGTCGAATGTAGAGTCAGCTACCCAATGGTAACCAATGGAGACTGGTGGTGAACAAAGATGGACTCCTGAGTAATGAGTAAAAGTGGCATCAGAGGTTGGTTTCCAGAGGTTAAGGTAAGCACCAGGGGAGCCACAAGTAAACTTACACCCTCAGCGGCACATGGGCAGCCAGGTGCAGTGTGCCAACACACCATTTGGTGCCTAATGTTATTGAATGGAGCAGATCAGTTTCAGAAACAGGCTGGAGGCCAGGCAAAGACACCCTACAGCTGCCCAGATATGTAGAGATGCCAGGGGTCATAGGGTCACTGACAGTCCAGCTTCCTGAGGGGCTCTGGGTACAGGGGTGTCTTTTGGCAGAAGAAGCAGCTTGCCGGGTCACGGTCAGGGAAAGTCTTTGAATTGGAGCTGCAGGCATCACTGTGGAGTCTGGCAGGGATCCGCCCATGGTAGACTTTTGTTCAGAAGCATTGGGGTACCTTCACAGGGCTGTTGGCCCACTTAAACTCGGGCTGTGGGCTTTGGGTACAAAAGTGGGTTTGGAGGCGGTTTTAGGGCTCCTCAGGCTGGCAAGTTGGTTTCTTTTGAATAGATCCGCTGTCCACAGATCTTGGTCTTTATCGAAGGCAGGCAGTCCTTATAAGGCTTTGGAGGTCACTGGGCTGCAGGACAAGTCGTCTTTTGATGCAGATTCTTCAAGGGCTGCAGACAGGCCAGTAGAGCTGGGGTCAAGTCAGTTGGTATCTTCAGTCTTCTCTTCTGGTGCAACACTGTAGTGTCTGGGTCATCAGGAGTCTAAAATTCTACTTGGGGGGGATTCCACCTAAGTACTGTATTTAGGGGTCTTTAGGGGAGTAACTGCTGGTACTTACCTTAGGGCGGCTACACCCACTATGTGCCTACCTCCTTTGTGAGGGAGACACAACCCTGACCCTAATTGGCTATTTTGATGTAGGAAAATGAAATAGAAGGGTCACCTCGTCTGCCACGCCTGAGGGGTGGTGCTGGTTGAGGGTGAACACTCCACTTCATTCTAGTTTTCCTAACTAAAATGGGGTTGAACCAGGGGGTTGCCTTCTGCTGGTAGCAGCAGAGGTTGGTGTCACATTTCAAAGGCGGTACAGTCTTTGAAGCTTCCTGCCTGAGCAGGGTGCCTGCCTGGGGAGGGGTTGTGACACCTCAATCCAGGAAACGCTTTGTCATCTGTCTCCAGAGAGCAAAGGCTCTCACCCCAGGAGTCCAGAATCATGTCTGGTGGTGGCAGGCTGGCTAAGACCAGTCAGCAATCATGCCAGGGATGTTAGGATTTTGGGGAACACCTCTAATATGTCCTCTGTGTACATTGTATAAGAAATCCAACACTGGTACCAGTGAGAATTTTTTATGTTGAGTTGTTTGATACCAAACAACCCACGGTTCAGAGAGGGCATCATGTAGCTGGGGAACTCATAGTGACCAGTGTCCAGCACAAACACTTACTATGGCTTCCTTGTACACTTACTATGTATAAGAATTGCCAAAGTCACATTAGGGACATCTTTGCTCCTTCACATATGCCCTCACATGTAAAATAGTACATCATGCCTTAGGGCTGTGAGGCCTGCTAGAGGGGTAACTTCTCTATATTGAATGTAGTGTTAGGGGACATGGCACCCAGGCTATGTGCCATTTTGTGTTTGCATTTTTAGGGACACCTTGTCATGCCGTCTGCAATAGCAGTCTGCATGAGACTGCTCTGCGTCCTTTCAGAGTGGCACAAATTATGCTATATCTGTGGATGGGGTCCTCTTAAGTACCCATGCCCTACGTACCAGGGATACCAAATTAAACAGACTTACAAGGGTGGCTGATGTTGCCAATCACCTTGCAGTTTTGGGGAAAGAGATTTGGCCCTAGGAAACTGTTTTGCAGAGGCGTAGGAAACTTACAGTTCAAAATGACATCATGTTCCAGTCAAAAGAGGCACTTTCTCATACCTCACCCTCGCCTCTTTGAAGTTCCTGAACTCTCCCCATGGGTCCTCCCTAAGCTGAGACATGCCAAATACCTCACACCCTAGTCTTCTATCTAAAAGGTTAAAGCCATTGTTTCTGCTCATTAGGAGAAAGCTCAGACAGGCTAGCTGCTAATAAGCTAATGCTAATACTAAGAATAAGGCTATTTAGCCTAACTGCTTGAAAGTATTTTTTCCTAAATATGTTTAAAAAATCTAAATTCACCACTGAATTGGATTTTAATGAATATGAAATATAGAGTTTCAAATATTCTGATACTTTGTGCCAAATCAAAGACAGCCGAGTTATGGTTTTATCCTCAACTGTTTCCCATAGGACAGTTGCAGCCCCTTACAGTGAAAATACCCACTGGGGAACTAATACCTATAGGTATTATTCAACTCTAAATTCTTGCATGTACCACTTTTCTTTTCATATATCTCTTTGGTTGCGTTTAACTCAGTCAAATATGCCGGGAAAACTATATACAGCAATAAAAAAATGGAGATACAGAGATAAATAATATTCATATAGAGAAGAGAAAAAAATAAAATTACAACATCTAAGTGTGCCACATATCAAGAGTTGGTAGTCCAGTGTAATATACAGAGGGGAGGAAACCATTATTTGGTTATAGGATCAAATGCTCCATAGTGGGCTAGTGTGTATTTCCTTTGCCTCTAGGTGTTCTTGGCGATGCCGCGCGGCAAAGCCGGTGTAGCGGGGAGGGGCACCGCTTGTGTACCCGGAGCTAATGAGGGTATCTAGGGGCATCATGTATGTGTGGGTATGAGCAATGGTGAGGTACCCCACTAGGAAGCAAATGGAGTCTCCAGAGCAGCGTAGTCTGATTCTTAGATCCTAGAAGCAGTGTATCTATCCAGAAGGTGTGGTGGGGGTCTAGGAGTGTTCAAGGTGGGCGTGTGTCATTTTTAGCTTCAATGTGCACAATGAAAGCATCCCAAATTTCAGAGCCTCCATCCAACAACCCCCTAGATTGAAGGAGATGTAGGATTTGGGCCTCCACGCGGGACCACTGAAGCAGGTATTGCAGCCACTTAGCGTAACTAGAGGCTTGAGGAGCCTTCCAGTGTGTTGCTATTAAGCATTTAAACGTTATGAAGGCCAGATCAATGAATCTATAAAGTTGTTTGTCTCATTTAGCCCGTCGGCACAGTCCCAGTAAGCAGGATTCTGGGCTCATTGTCAGGGCATGATCAGTTATTTCCGTAGTTGCTTCAGTAATGTGTTGCCATGCTGTCGCAAGAGGTGGGCAGTCCCAAACCATATGATAGAAGTCTGCAACTGGTTTCGCGCACAGGGTCTGACGTGGGAAACATGTTTTGTTTTGCGGGAAGGGGATAGGTGGGAGTGGTGTAGGTAATTAAATTGGGTGTAGCGCAGTCTAGGATTGCGTGAGACACATTTAACGGAGAAAATCACTGCTGTCCAAGCCTTCTGTGTCAAGGTGTTTGGGGAGTACTGCATCCCAATTGGACCGCACAAACTCTCGACTCGGGCAGGCCTCCGTCAACAACATACTGTATAGCCGTGATATCACTTTTTGGGTGTCCCTTATGGATAGGGTCAGCATGAGTATCTGTGATGTCTGGGGTTCGTCATCTCCCGTGTCCCATGTGAGTCATAGTAGATGCCGTATTGTGCAATATGTCAGGAAGGCACCCGCGTGTACCACCGCATTTTCTACTAGTTCGTTACATGTTAACAGTGTAGCTTCTGAAAATAAATCACCCACTCTCTCGAGGCCCACTGCCCGCTATAGAGTCATGTTGTGTTGTGCTAGCATGTCAGGAGCTCCAGGCAAGTGTTGCAGTAGAATCAATGGTGAGTATGGCGTATTAGGACCTTTACTGTGAACGTAGCATAGCCAACATGTTTTAGCACTATCTAGTATGATGTTACTGTGATGTGTGGAGCATGTTCTTACCAATAACCAAGCGTATAATGGTGTCATAGCGAGTGTACCCATCATTACTTTTTTGCTCTGCCATGTATGATTCTCCTGTCCAGCTAATGGGCCGCTGTAGCTGGGCGGCAGCTTACTACAAATCGAAATTGGGCATACCTAGGCCCCCATTATCCTGCGTGTATTGTGTCGTGGTCAGTGCCACACGACGTCTGTCCTTTTCCCATAATAAATCAGTTAGTAGACTCTGCAGGGACTTAAAGAATGAGTGGGGGAGAACAACTGGTAGCGCTGCAAAGTGGTATAATAGTCTAGGAATAATGAGCATTTTGGCTATGGCTACTCTGCCCATGGGAGCAATTCCCGTATGGAACAAATATTCCTGTCTATGTTGCCCACTCTAATGTTATCCATTGAATGATACACTTGTATTCCTAAACACTTAAAAGTGGTAAGACACCATGGTAAGTAGTACTTTGGTGTGTCTGGCTGTAGATCCAGGGGAACAGGTGTTAAGGGGAATATGCAGGAATTAGACCAATTTACTCGCAGCCCAGAGGTTTCGGCAAAGGTGTCAAGTGTGTCCATTACCCTCGGCATAAAGACTACATGATCTCGTAACTAAATCAAGGTGTTGTTTGCATATAGGATATAATGTGATGTGTGTGAAGTTCTGAGATGCCCCATTGGCGTGCATGTGTGCCCAGTTTGGTGGCCAACGGCTATGGCAAACACGAGTGGAGAGAGCGGGCATCCCTGTCTAGTGCCCCTATGTATGAGGAATGTGTCTGACATTATGTGCCCTGTCCTTACTACAGCCGATGGGCTAGAGTATAATATAGTGATCCATGTGATACACCCTTTTCCAAATCCCATTGCACCCAACGTTTTGATGAGGAAGTCCCAAATCAGTGTGTCGTACGCCTTCTCGATGTCTAATGATATCGCTACTCCTTGACGGTATGTCCCTGTGTTAATGTGCAAAATGCAAAGTAGTCTTCTGATATTCAGGAATGTGTTTCTGCCTGGAATGAATCCGGACTGATCTTCATGGATCAGCTGCAGGATACCTGGGAGGAGTCTGTTAGCCAGTATTTTCCCCAAGACCTTACAATCTGTGTTTAGCAGAGGGATAGGGCGGTATGACCTGACATCCAGTGGATCCTGGCCAGCCTTCGAGAGCACAGCTATGAGGGCCTCGCATAGAGATCCAGGTAGCTGTCTCCGGTTGGGTGCCTCATTGAACGTAGTGAGCATGGGCTGCAAGAGGTGGCACGCCTGTGTCACGAGTATTTTATCGGTAAACCATCCGAGCCCAGCGCCTTGTTGCGGGCCATTTGGGATAGTGCAAGACGTATCTCCTCCATGCATATGGGACCATCAAGTGCAGCCAATTGTTCCGGCTGCAAGCGCTGCAGGGGGAGAGAATCCAGGAAAGTGGATGTGCGTACGGGTGGAGGGGCAGGGGCTGCGTACAGCATTTGGTAGTAGGAATAGAAAGCTTCATTGATAGCCATCTGAGTGCTAACTATCATGCCGGATTCCATTCTGATTGCCCCAGTGGGTGAACGCTACGGGGAATCTTGGACCAGCCAAGCCAATAAGCGACCCAATCTGTCACCCTCTGCATATTGTCCTGTCATGTAGTGTCTGTAATTGTGTTTGCCCAGTCTGGTGTCAGTCTCATTATGCGATGCTCCTTGGTGCGTGGCTCGCCTTTGGCCACAGCGACCTCCACTGTCTGCATTTTGGACTCTAATGCGGCCAGCTCCTGAAGCAATATCCAACAGACTCCCACAGAGGCAGCCAAGCCATACAATGGCCGCATAATACTATTTTGTGTGCTTCCCATTCTGTTGCTCGGTGTGCTGTTGTGTTATTATTGTTGTGTTGTGCGAGAAGTAGGTGGATAAGCACGTGGTGAGTTCTTCACAAAATGGGGGGTCAGACACTGCTTCTATTTGCAGGCGCCACGTAGGTATCCGTGTGTTCAGGGGAACCCATCCCAAGACCACCCTTAAGGGGCAATGGTCTGACGCAGTGCATGCAAGGTAACCAGACCTGTGCACCCTATGCATCATTGTTGACGGTGCCAGAATCAGTTCTATTCTAGTGTGAAGGTCATGAACGGGGGAGTAGAAGGAGTATTCACGCTCTGTTGAATGTCCCATTCGCCATAAGTTAAACAATCCATTCTCTGTCCTCCAGACCTCAAACTCAAGGGAAATGTGCCTACTTGGTGCATTTGTTAGTGGTGGGAAGGAGCGATCCAGAATAATGTCAGGAGCACAGTTATAATGGCCCCCCCATAGACTCTCTCTAGTAGGGTCTTGAAGCATACGTGTAGTCGTCATATTCAAGAAGTATCTTTGGTTTGTGATGGATGCGTATAGCCCCACCAGAGATAATGGTGCACCATCAAGATAGCCCTCGGTCACTACGTATCTACGATTGGGGTACACTTGTGTTTGGTCAATTTCATAGGGCACTCCGGGGGCAATCCATATCGCCACACAACAGGCGAATGATGAATAGGTGGTTCCAAAGGTTTGGCCTTTCCAACTAGAGCATAGCCTCCCAAGGGTGGACAAATGTGTTGCCTGCAGCATAGCTATATGCATTAGGTGGTGCCTCAGATATGCGTGGATACGCTGTCTCTTACGTGGTGTGGCCTTGCCCCTCACGTTCCATGTGACCACATTATAGTGTGGTGTATGCACTTATATCTGTGTAGCCATGTCTGTGTAATAGTGCGGGTCGGCTCGAGATCCCAAGGAGCCCAGCCCACACCCATACAAGTAACGCCCGTCTGTGTTCTCTCTGAGGCTGTATAACCACACTCGAGTCTGTAATCGCATCCCATTCCCTTCTCTCTAATAGCGAATAGTGCCAATAACAAATCAATCCAAAGAAAATATAGAAAGAAAAACATATATGGGCCTTACAGGAGACCAACACTGTGTTTCACTAGATCAGGCGTGGGGATCAACTGGTCCATTCAGGAGAAGGCATGGGGGTGAAAACCAAGCAATAAAACATGAGCTCCTGGCTATCTGGATAGCGACTCAGGTCCCTCAACCCCATGGAACCGCTAAGGGGTCTGGAGTCCTGCACAATGACTTGACATTGCTCCCCTGGGTGCCCATGTGATGCAACCTATTTCTTACAAGGAATTTAATGAAGGAATCCACAGGAGCATGGGTTCCTCTGATGCAGGGAGCCAAGCTCATATGTCATCCGCTGACTGCGGGGTGAACAGTGGGCTGAGAGGAGAGTCCTCAGAGTCAGAGCGGTCTCCCTGTTCAATGTCCGAGTCTTGGGGCTCCCGCAGGGCAGAGAATGGATAAGTCAAGAACTCTATAGCCTGGCCAGCGTGGGCTTGACTCTCATTCTTGTGCGATGTTTACGCTTCCCCTTTGGGGTCGACCACTGCCCATCGGCCTCTTCCGGATATGTGGGTTGGGCAAGCCCTTTGGCATGGAGCCAGCTCCAGGCATCCTCCATTGAGGCGAAGATGTGGATTTTGGAGCCATTCTGTACATGTAGCTTGACAGGATACAGCAGAGCTTACTTGAGGCTGTGCTCCCGGAGGCGTTGTTTCACCTGATAGAAGGAGCTACGTTTCTTTTGTACTTCAGCAGTGAAGTCTGGGTAGGCAGTTATGAGTGAATTTTCAAATTTCCGCAGTCCATCTTTTCCAAAAAGCTGGAGCACCAGATCCAAGTCACAGTGATTGAGCAAGCTGGCTATTAGTGGGCGTGGGTGGGCCCCCGGTGGCGGAGGCCTGCCTGGCACTCTGTGTGCCCATTCCTCAGAGAAACATTTTGGTATTTTGTCCTGCAGTACCATGTCAGCAAGCTACTGCTCCAGGAACAGTTCCAAGTTTGTGTCCTCCGCGCGCTCCAGGAATGCCACCAGGTAGATGGTGTTAAGCTGCGACCTCCATTCTGCGTCCTCCGCTTCAGAATTGTTGCCTCTGTAGACAAGTGGTCCATCCGCTCTTGAAGCTCTTTCATGGTGGGGTGCATCTCAGCCACTTCTTTCTCTGTTTCTGTTACTCTCTCAGACAATGTGCAATGGTCTGCACGTAGTAAATTAACATCTATTGTCACTGCATCGATCTTCACCTCAAGGGAGTTTTTGGTATCCAAAATGGGCTGTAGTACCTTTTCAAATTGCAATGTATGAATGTGAAGTGGGACATCCATCTACTGCAGGGCCTGGGAAGTCACGTCTGGGCCCACAGGTGGGGCATATGGCGTGTTCAGACTCTGATTGTTAGGGCCCTACCCAGCGGGGTGCCCTTCGAGTGGCACAACGGCCGGTGCATCGCACTCAGTGCCTACAGGGCCTATAGGGTGAGTGGCAGCGACCAACCTCTGAGGAGGCCGCAGTTAGCGAGTAGATTCCCAGTCCTCCCAGATGTACACAGCTATACATGGCTTGATTGAACCTGCTGTCATCGCTGGTCTCCTGGTGTAGTGGTCGCCTTTGGATATCTCGTGCCCCTTGATATCTAGTACAGTCAAAATGCACTGTACTTCAAGCGCAGTGCAGTACTTCCCGGGGGGAGGCACAGAAGTGGTTCCCCCGCTCCTCTCCTCCCCACTGTTTTGTTTCTGGGGTCTCGCTCAGCTGGCCCATGAGGCCTGATCCAAACAATGGGCCCTTTTGAGCCAGTACCGTCGGGCTCTCCCGCTCCCCACTCATCACGACATCAGGGTGAGCCAATCGGCCCTCCAGCCGCAGGGTTGATGATTGAGCCACCCGGCCTGGCTGTGCCCCTCGGGGCACAAATCAGTCAGTGGCCTTTTCCCCTGTCACAGCCAGCAAGCTCCCAGTGTCCCACCTGTTTGGCACGACACAGGCCGTGGCTCGATCAATGCCACTGAGGCAAGTCTCACAGGTCCTGGCCCGCTGCCTGTGTGGGAGTGGGACCATAGGTACCATAGGTACCATAGGTACCATTGGCAGTTTCCAGCGCCAGTCCGCACGCTGCTCACCCCCCTCTTGCCTCTGTCTGCTCCCCTCAGGCAGGTCGCTTTCCGGTCTAAGCAGCGATCACCAGTGAAATCACTGGTGGCGATGCGCACCCTCGCCGCGGGCCTTACAATCTCTGCCTACTCTACGCCGCAGTTGGGACGTCTCTTCACCCACCGCAGTCCTTCACATTCTGATACGCCCAGGGGGTGACAGGGCCCATGGGAATAGGAGATGTCTTTGGCCGGGCGCGGAGCTCCGATTTACGCTGCCACTCCGGTCGCTATCTTGGTCACAGCCCCTTGCATGTACCACTTCAAATACTAGGCACCATACCTTGTGGGCTACAAGATGACTGATTTGATATCTCACAGTATGATTCTACTCTGTCAAAATGTATTATTTTCATTGGTTCTCCTCTTGCTTTATAAAGCTGCAGTAATCAGGCTACACAGGTAGACCATAAGCCATTTTCTCTCTATCACTCTAGTGGATAGAATGGTAAGTGCTACAGTCCACCTGTGATATTCACCTTCTATGTCTATTTTTCTACACCATATACTATGGCCTTTTCTTGCGCCCCATAGCTCCCCCCTAACACCACCATGAGTGCACCATATTTAGGATGCAGTGCTTCAAATTGTGAGGCTAGTTCGGCGATTTGTAGGATTAGCAAAAAACATTTTGATGCTAATCCTGCAAAGCACATTGAAGTCCATTATAAATAACAGTGTGCCTCCTTTTAACACCTGCTCTGTGAGGTGTTAAAAATGCCACAATAAATGCACAAAGAACTCTTTTAGATTTCTTTGGACAATTTTGTCACCCTCCCTGGCTCATAATGAGGCACAAGGGGTTAAATGTGGAGAAATGCATGCATAGTGCCACTTTGTAAATATGGTGTGGCAATTTTGGTGTCGTTGGGTTACATTAATGTAAAAAAAATGATGCTAATGTTGTGCAAGGAGGCATTAGGCCCTCTTAACTCTGGGCCAATGTTTTTTTGTCACAGGTAATACTGTAAATTATTGTTTTTGAGCCTTGCTTTCATTTATAATATATCACCTTCACCATATTCAAAATAAAATAGCACATCTGGCTTTAAAATGACCTTCACCCTCCTCTCAAACACATGCTCTTCGAGCATTGTATTGACTACCAGTTTCAAAATGCATTATTTTCAAACCCTGTGTTTTCTTTTTGGTGCCTTCACTGCAAGAGACCTATTTACCTTGAGGATGCTTTGCGTCACCATCATGCATCTCAATAAATTGCATCTTGGGAATTAAGAATATGGACAATCCTAGTCATGCTTGTTGGGCGGGGGTTGGGACAGAGCCTTTCCAGTTGCTGTTGCAAGGATTTTGAACTCCTTGCCACTTCATCGCCAACGGAAGGAGCATCTGCTGTCTTTCATTAAAGCACTTACAAATTGGTCATTTGCCAGCTTTATTAGCACATGTTCTTTTATCTGCTTTCGCTATTTCCAGGACATTTTTTCAGATATTTCAACATACATGTTAAAAATCCTTCTTTACATCCAAGACTGCCAAAAAATACACCAGCACTAGAATAATGTCCTTTATATAACAAATTAATTATGAAGGAATTTGATTATTATAATGCACTGCTGTCACCCTGAAAAGGGCTACAAAGTGCTAATGAATGTATGCTAGAAACAGACTGTGAGAGGGACATAAAACTGTTTAAGAATTGAAAGGCAGACTGAAAACTATTTGAATAAGAACACATTGGACATGGTTAAACTATGTTCAAGTGGAAAGGAATTTCCAGCGTTTGGCCAAGAAACCCAGACATAGGCCATTGAGTTAATGAATAAGCAAATAATTATTTACTTTTGATCTTAGGGACCTGCTGGACTGACAGGGAGTAATTAACTTATTAAGTAGCCAATCCCTTTCTTTGCTAAGACCAGAAACAACTGGCCTTGTAAATAGCCCTTTTGTGGGTAGGATTCCAGTTTAGAGATTTGAGATGAATCATAAATGACTGTCTGGGAGTAGGTTTCTAAATGTGCCAGGTGCAGACAGTTGCTACATTAGCATGTACATTTACTAAAATTTTACACCAGGATTGCATTTCAAGATAGCATTTCATTGTTGGTGAACCACCTATGTTTTTGCAACAAACCTCTATCTATTAAGAAAGTAGACAAGATTTTTGCTAAACAAAATAGCTAAGTTTTGACATTGGCGTTAATCAGGAGAAATGCTTTTATTTCTCAGATTGTTTAGGGGGTTGCGTGTGAGCTATACTGTACAGCATATATACAAATTTGAAAAAGCTTGAAGGTTAGTCTAAGCATAGTACTTTGTACTGGAAGAATATCACTAAGGTGAAAAATTGTGTGTTGGTATGGTGCTGGTAGCCTGCATCAGCATTGGGGAAAAGGAGGACAGCCACATATTTCTGTAAATATTGCACTTTCCTGCTCTGTCCCACTCATGCAACACAACAAATTAGCTGTGCAAGGAGACATTTTGGCATTTTCTAGACATACCTAAGTATACTCAGTTCCACATTAAAGGCTCAAAGTAATGATAAGATGGTCTACGTTGTCCATGGAAGTTTGAAGAAAAAGAGGGATAATGCTAAAAGATTTTCAATTTTTTTTTTAGCATGGCAAAGCTAGACCTCGTGACCTGGACTTTAAAACATGGTTTATGATCCAAATGAACTTTTAAGATTTTGGCTGAGATATTTTGTGAGCATAGCAAAGCTAGACCTGATAACCACTGGTACCTGCACTTCAAAGGATGGCTTACGATCTAAATTAAGTCCTAATTTTTTGGCTCAGGCTTCAATGAAAACTGAGAAGGAGCCACAGTCTGTGCCCTGCCTGAAAGGGTTAATGCAGTGTTACAGATACTAAAAGAGTGGAATTTCTTCAAAAAAGTGGAATGTGAGACCAATGCTCCAAGTACATTAAGTAAAATTAGGGCAATATACATACATTGCTGTGATATTTTTCAAAGCTCTTTCATGATGTATCGCAATCCATTTTAAATACCATTATTGGCTATGAAGCATCAACCTCGGTCAGAAGAATAATCATCCTCAACACCTCCATCAGTACTACTGCCATCCCCGAAGCATAGAAGCAAGCTGAGGTCAAGCAACTTATTAAGAAACCATCCACCGACCCCAGCAAACATAAAAATGACTGCCCTATTTCTCTGTTTTCTTCTTTCCAGCTAATGTCCTGGAAAAAGACAACAACATCTCTCTAAACACAAGGAAAGAGATGATGTACTGGATTCTTCCCAATGTGGCTTCCTTACCAACTACAGCACCCAGAATGCCTTTATCACCACAATGGACAACATCAGGTCCCTTCTCGACCATGGAGAGAAGGCGGGCCTGATCCTCCTCGAACTATTTGCCACGTTCAACACCATCTCCCACTACACCCTAACCTCCAGACTTCTTCACATCAGGATCTGAAGCAACACCCTCACATGGATTAACCCCTTCCTCACAGGATGCACCAAGAAAGTCCACCTCCCACCTTTCACATTGGATCCAAAGAGCACAATATGCGGCATCCCTCAGGGGTCCTCCTTCAGCCCAAACCTGTTCAACACTTACGTGACACAACTGGCAAAGATTGTCCACTCCCACAGACTCAACATCATCGCATATGCAGATGACACTCACCTCATTCTCTCCCTCTCCGAAGATCATGCCACCCCTAAAGATAACTTCCACAACGCCATGACCCACATCAAGGAATGGATAAGATGAAACAGCTTGAAACTGAACACGGACAAGACAGAGGTGATCATCTCTGGAAACAACATCTCCCCCTGTGAGGACTTGTGGTGGCCCTCCACGCTCGGGCTACCCCCGATCCCAACTGACCTCGTCCACAACCTCAACGTCATCATCAACAGCAAACTCACCTTCAAAGGACAGATAAGTGCATTGACCTTTTCCAGCTTCCGCTACTTCTTCCTGCTACATAAGATCTTCAGCTGGATGCCCATCTAGACCAGAATGACGGTAACCCAAGCTATCATCTCCAGCATACTAGATTACGGAAACACCCATTAGGTCAAACTTCCCACCCAGCTCATCCACCGCTTCCAGAACACAGCAGCGAGACTCATCCTGTACCTTCCCATGTGTACCTGCATTACTCAAGTCCCAAGAGTTTGTCACAGCTGCAGCAATGGGTGCTTCTTTTCCTACAGTCCTGCCAGGATATAGAACGACTTTCCCCCTAACTGCGTACCACCCACACCCTCCTCAACTTCAGGAGGAAGCTCAAGAAATGGCTTTTTGATGATTTAGCTAGCAGTTGCAGCGACAACCTTCAGTGCCTTGATACCCCTGTGAGAAGCCACGCTTTACAAATCTTATGATTGTTTGACTGATTGATTGATTGATTAAGCCCAATTTGCAAGAATATAATTACTCTCTAATTAATCATTACGCTGAGAGTTGATATGCTTTTCTGAAATTGTGGCTGGGAAAAGTCATTAGGAAATAAATTATGAATTACTGAAGTATGCATGGTATCGATTGAATATCTATAATATTAGAAATAAAGTAGTATGTTCTTGGACGTAAGCCTTTTTTGTAGGCACGTAGAGGTTTATTAGATATTAAAAATCATCTATTAAATTTAGACTACTATGTTTTAGTTTTACACTTTTAATAACTGAAAAAAACCCAAGGAAAGGGAAATAACCCTCATTAGTGTAAACATATAAACTTTGATACACAAAGCACTGAACAACCACAAACTAAAAGGCTATCAAAGAAAAGGAAGTGAGAGACAATGAATCTTTTTTTTTTCTTCTGAAGGGCCCAACACAGACTAACTTTGTAATACAAGGTTAGCTGCAAGAATACCTTGTCACAGATTATTCTGCTGGAGTTTTGCTTTTTTAGGTATGTCACCAAAATATTGTTTCTTCTTTCTTTGTTTCCTTCGGTTTTTGTGTGATTGGATTAAAGGTGTACCTATGTTACACTCTGTACAGAATCTGATAACATTAATATCATATTTGATATTTTGGCAGTGTTTATTCATTCACCGATTGCTCAAATGGCTGGCTCATGAGAAGAAAATTTGTACTATCATATCTTTTATACACAAGAAGAAAATGGATAAACCCCTTTGATCCATCCGCTGCTTTTTTAACAAGTCAGTACGGATAGGAAGTACTTGCTGTGCTGTACTGTGTGACATGGAAAGGGCTAGAATGTGCAGTATTTGATACAATATGGTGCATTCATGCTTTTTCCCTGTGCTTGCACACTTTTGGAAACCTAGCTCTAATCCATGGTGCAAGGGTGCATTCCATTATGTGGGTGCAGAAAGGGACACCTGCCCACACAACAACAATACTGAAAGGAAACGTTTTCTTTCTATGTGTGCTGAAATATACAGCACACACACAAAGTGGAAGCAATGAGGAGAAATACAGATACTTCTCCTGATTAAGCCTCTCCTGGGAAGGTGTATCTTTTTGAGGTATTGGCGGGTTTACCATTTCTGGTACATCTGGGAAGGTGTCAAAAAGCATGAGAGTTGTGTGGGAACATCCATGAAAAATCCATGCAATTGCTTCTTAGGGCAGAGTAAATAAACACAGTCAATTGCGCTATGTTAACTTACTTCTGATTTATGGAGCCACCCAGGCCCACACAAAATGGCCTTCGGTGGTGTAGGAAAGTACCATCTTGTCTGGCATGTTACCCTCATTTTTACCTGTATGTCTGTTTGTTTTAGCCTGTCTCACCAGGAACTGAGTGCTCATAGTTTGTGGCCTGAATGTGTGTACCTGTGTAGTGACTAACTGTGTCACTGAGGCTCTGCTAATCAGAACCTCAGTGCTTATGCTCTCTCTGCCTTTAAAATTGTCACTATAGGCTAGTGACCATGTTCACCAATTGTAATTGGCACACTGGAACACCATTATAAGTCCCTAGAATATGGTACCTAGGTACCCAGGGTATTGGGTTTCCAGGAGATCCCTATGGGCTGCAACATTTCTTTTGCCGCCCATAGGGAGCTCAGACAATCCTTACACAGGACTGCCACTGCGGCCTGAGTGAAATAACGTCCATATTATTTCACAGCCATTTTACACTGCACTTAAGTAATTTATAAGTCACCTATATGTCTAACCTTCACTTAGTGAAGATTAGGTGCAAAGTTGCTAAGTGTGAGGGCACCCTGGCACTAGCCAAGGTGCCTCCACATAGTTCAGGGCAATTTCCCCGGACTTTGTGAGTGCGGGGACACCATTACACGTGTGCACTACATATAGGTCAATACCTATATGTAGCTTCACAATGGTAACTCCGAATATGGCCATGTAACATGTCTAAGATCATGGAATTGTCCCCCATGCCAAATCTGTTATTGGGGTGCCAATCCCTTGCATCCCCGGGGCTCCACCATGGACCCCGGGTACTGCCAAACCAGCTCTCTGGCGTTTTCACTGCAGGTACCACTGCTGTCACTCCACAGACAGGGTTCTGCCCTCCTTGGGTCTGGGCAGCCCAGTCCCAGGAAGGCAGAACTAAATATTTCCTCTGAGAGAGGGTGTTACACCCTCTCCCTTTGGAAATAGGTGTTAAGGGCTGGGAAGGAGTAGCCTCTCCCAGCCCTGAAAATGCTTTGAAGGGCACAGATGGTGCCCTCCTTGCATAAACCAGTCTACACCAGTTCAGGGAACTCCCAGTCCCTGCTCTGGCACGAAACTGGACAAAGGAAAGGAGAGTGACCACTCCGCTGTCCATCACCACACAAAAGTGTTGCCCAGAGCTCCTCCAGTGTGTCCCAGACCTCTGCCATCTTGAATCTAGAGGTGTGAGGGCACACTGGAGGCCGCTGAGTGGCCAGTGCTAGCAGGTGACGTCAGAGACCCCTCCTGATAGGGGCTTACCTCACTAGCTGGCCAAATCTCCCCTGAGGGCTATTTAGGCTTTTCTCCTGTGGGCTTTTCCTCAGATAACGACTTGCAAGAATTTACCAGAGTTCCTCTGCATCTCCCTCTTTGACTTCTGCCAAGGATCGACCACTGACTGCTCGAGGATGCCTGCAAAACTGCAACAAAGTAGCAAGAAGACTACCAGCGACATTGTAACGCCTAATCCTGCCAGCTTTCTTGACTGTTTCCTGGTGGGGCATGCTCTGGGATCTGTCTGCCTTCACCTTGCACTGGAAACCACAAAGAAATCTCCTGTGGGTTGATGGAATCTTCCCCCTGCTCCAGCAGTCACTAAACTTCAGCGTCACCGGTACTCTGGGACCCCTCTCATCCTGACAAGCGCGGGCCCTGGAACACAGGTGGTGGACCCATGTGACCGGGACTGTCCAATGATCCAACTGTTCAAATTTGCAGGAGGTTAATCCTTGCCTCCCCATTCCAGACAGTAATCCTGTGTACTGTGTGAATGCAGCTGCTAGGGCTTCTGTGCACTTTTGCAAGGAATCCTTAATGCACAGCTTAGCCCAGGTCCCCAGTACTCCGTCCTGTATTGGTCAACTTGCTGAGTTGACCACCGGCTTTGTGGGACCCTCTTTTGTAGTCTTGAGATGACCGCTGTGCTCAGTTTTCTTGAACTCATGTTCAAGTACTTCTGTGGGTGCTGCCTTCTTATGCATGGGCTCTCTGTGTTGCCGAGGACCCCCCTCTGTTTCCTCTTCAAAGTGGCAACCTCCTGGTCCTTCCTGGGCCCGGGCAGCACCCTTTTTCTTTAAGTGTGACCCTTGCAGCTAGCTAGGCTTGTTTGCAGTCTTTCTCCAAAGAAACAATGGAGCATCCTCCAGTACTCCGTGGGGCATCTTTTGCACAATGGAGAAGTTCCTAGCACCTTTCGTTGTTGCAGAATCTTCAGCTTCTTCCATCCATAGTCAGCCATTTCACACCTTCATCCGGGGCTTAGTCGGCTCCTGCCCCCCCGGACACTTTCATGACTCTTGGACTTGGTCCCCTTCCTTTACAAGCCCTCAGGACCAGGAATCCGTCTTCAGTGCTTTGCCTTCTGTTGTGGTCTTTGCAGAATATCCTATCATGAGTTTAGTGTGTTTCTGGGAAAGTAGTATCACTTTACTCCTACTTTTCAGGGTCTTGGGGTGGGGTATCTTGGGCACACTTATTGTTTTATTACACTCCCAGTGACCCTGTCACACTACACTAGCCTAGGGGTCCATTCATGGTTCACATTCCACTTTCTTAGTATATGGTTTGTGTTGCCCCTAGGCCTATTGCATCCTATTGTATCCTACAGTGTTTGTACTACTTTTCTAACTGTTTACTTACCTGATTTTGGTTTGTGTGTATATTTTGTGTATTTTATTTACTTCCTAAAGGAGTATCTCCTCCGAGATATTTTTGGCACATTGTCACTAAAATAAAGTATCTTTATTTTTAGTAACTCTAAGTATTGTGATTCTTATGAAATAGTGCTATATGATATGAGTGGTATAGTAGGAGCTTTGCATGTCTCCTAGTTCAGCCTAAGCTACTCTGCTATAGCTACCTCTATCAGCCTAAGCTGCTAGAACACTACTAGTCTACTAATAAGGGATAACTGGACCTGGCACAAGGTGTAAGTATTATCAGGTACCCACTATAAGCCAGGCCAGCCTCCTACAGGTGGCTTTCATAAAACTGAGTTAAGGTTTGCTCTGCTCTTGCATCACAATTGTGGTGCAAACATTACACAAACCACCTTGTAAATAGGCCAACTAGGCTCTAAACATTCATTGCAAGGTGTAGGGACAGGTACCTGTGAAAAGATTGTTGTCACAATGCACACAGGATAGTTTTGATAACATAACACAACCACACCAACAAAAATCATAGTTGTAAGGTGTACCATTGTTATGCGTGATATCTTCAGGTACTCCTGACTTTTTTTTACCCAATTGCACATTATTGCTGGTGTTTTGGGGCCCATAGTTACAATGTTAACAGAATCATTATGAATCCCAGAATACAATGCGATATCTGTTAAAAGTTCAGGACTCGCAAAAAGTGAAACATTTGCCATAGTGAATGCTTAGCAGTTCTGAAATTCCACATAACAGCAGCATTGCATTTATGTAGTCAGGCAAAGAGTGCAGAAAAGCATTGGTGATCATGATTCAAGGATCAGATTTCTCAGAACACAGGGATGTAAATTAGGCTACTATAATTCAACATTTTACCAGTTTCACAAGGTACTATGCTGTTGGTAATGTTCCTCATCCCTACAAAGTAATCATATTCATGAAAGAGTAGGTGACTGCTAACATTGTCCTGGAATTTGGGTATTAAAATGTTTGAAGGCAGCACTCTTAATTTTTGATGCATTGGTAGCCTTGCAATTCAACTAGAGTCCTGACAGAATGTGCGTGTGAGCTAATAAGATGTGAGAAAGAGTAATGAGATGTGAATGTAACTGAGAGTGGAATACACATACCTTCTATAGGTAAAACCGTCTCACATACATACACTCATCCACTGGACACACTGCCAATGGGAATACATTGCATACCCTGCATGACTTCTTCTTTAATTTAAAATTGTGATTTATAACAATCACTGCAAAAAGCACTGCATCTTTTCTAAACACCGGAAAAGCAAACGTTTGTATCATTTGGGAATTAGGCAGCTAAATAAAAAACGCTGATAAGTACTGATTTCAAAAGGTCTGGAAAACAGTGATAAAACACCACTGAAATACCCACAAAAGAAACACTGAAAATAGGGCAGCCTAATTAGAAAATATCATATGACTATTACCAAATGGTATTAGAACTGCATTTGCATTAGTTAAGAATTTCAATAACAGCATGAGCCCTAAGAAAAACATAAAAAAACACAAGGGCGCAGAGTAGGAATACCCTGAACTCCCTAGTGTTAGTGGGTTAAGGTTGGAGAGAATCTGCAGATCCACAGCAAAATGTTTCCTGCCGCTGTTTTTTAGCCCCCTCGGATAGGGCAGTTCACAGGGGGAATTCTTTATATTATTAAGGGGGACATGTGGCCCCCCCACCCCAGGCTGATTTTGACCTTCGGGAACCCATCCCTCCTGGGCCTGGCCAATATTGAGAAGGGGAGGGTGAACGCATTCCCCCTATCCAGGGATGATTTCAGCCCCGTGGACCTCATCACTGGGGACTGACCTTATAAAAGTAAAAGGGGTATGCAGTCCCCATCTGGGACCAATTTTGGCCCTAGAGAATGCTTGCCCCGGGGCTCAGCTGTATTTGTTAGAAATGGGGTAAGGGGTTGCATGCTCCACCTCATTAGGCCGATTTCAGCCCTGGGGACAGCATTCCTCCGGGCCCGACTGTGATAAAGAAAGGGAGGGGGACTGCACGGCTTGCGAAACAGAGCTATTAGTCGCCCTGGGGTCCACTTCACCTAGAATCAGCTTCTGCTATGTCCCTGGGTGCCACCCCTGGGATATAGCGGTTTCCCTGCTTGCACAGGCAGAGAATCTTGTGTTTGATCTTGCTTGGTAGGAGCAATTTCAACGCTTCCACCAAGTGAGAGCAAATATGAAGTCTGCTTCAAGCTGGCAGGAGCTTTAAAAATGATCCTGCTAGCTTGGAGTTGATTTCAGATCTGTTTCTCTGCCAACATCACAGGGAAACAGATCTGAATATAGCTCCAGCCCACCAGGAACAGCATTTTTAGCTACTCCTTGTGGGTGAGTGCAATTTCGGCTCCCACTTGATGCGGAGAGCCAGCTGGGATCAAGGAGGCCTTGGGGCTCCCCGAGTGGCCACATTTAGGTGAAATGGAGGGTGCCCTACTTGGGAACAAGTGTGCCCACCCTTGGTTGGCAAGGCCTCAGAGTTGGGGTCCCTGGTGCAAAAATTGGTCCGGGGGGGCGCTCGGCCCCCTTCACCTGTAGTAATTGGCCAGGCCCGAAGTATGGGGTCCCCACAGCTTATATTGGCCCGGGGAGAGGCCTCTGAAGGAAATTCCATTTAAAAAGGTGCTGATTCCTGGTGGATGGGGTTCCCTGGACAGAACATGTGGGACCCCTTTACAATATGGCCTGGCCCTGAGACATGGGTTCCCGGCGTCTGAATTGTGCCCAGGGAGAGGACTGTGTGCCCCTTTTCCTCATAAATAATAGTGGTGGGCCACAGGGAATTAATTCTATGTGGGCCAAAAGAAGCCTAGGAGAGGGGGGACACATACTCCCTCACCAAAAAATAGTGACAATCCCCGCTGGATGGGGTCACCGGGGTCCAAAATCGGTGGTCCCCAGATCTGAAATCAGCCTGTGATAGGGGGCCCCATGCCCCCTTCACCTAAACAATGCACTGGGCCCCAGCGGAAGTGGTCCCCTGTGCCAAAAGAGGCCCAGTGAGGGGGTCTGCAGGGTGGCTGCCTTCAGGGTTTTTGACCTTGGTCAACCTCTACAGTGCACAGTCAAAGGCCATGCACAGTGCAAGGTTGGCTGATGGTAGGGATTTGGCTGCAAGAGCTGTTTGGCAATAATTTGGGTCCAGGGTGGAGCCCCCAGAGTGCATGGGATTGTAAAACCAATACTGGAATCAGTATTGGGGTACAATTCCCAGTTGTTAGACACCTTACATGGTCATGTTCAGAGTTACCATTGTGAAGCTACATATAGGTATTGACCTATATGTAGTGCCTGAGTTAAATGGCATCCATGTGCTCACGAAGTCTGGGAAAATGGGCCTGGACAACGTGGGGACACCTCTGCTTTTGCAGGGCTGCCCTCACAGACAGGTACTTAGCACTTAGCCTTCAAGGTTGGAAGACCTGCTCTATAGGTGACTTATAAGTGACCTGGTGCAGTGTCTATGGCTGTGAAGTAGTGCATGCACTATTTCCCACAGGCTGCAAAGGCAGTCCTGAATAAGCCTTTTTATGGGCTCCTTACCCTTATGGGTAGCAAAAGAAATGCTGCAACCCATAAGGATCCCCTGGAACCACAATGCCATGACTACCTATGTACCATATCCTAGGGACTTATAAGGGGGGACGAGTGTGCCAATTTGGAGTGAAATATGGAGTCACTAAATTGTAGTGACATATTTAGAAACAGAGAGAGCATGAGCACTGAGTTCTGGTTAGCAGGACTTCAATGATAATTTAGAAAACAGTGAAGCACACTGACAAGCAGGCCCTAACCATAAGCACTGGGGTCCTGACTAGCAGGATCCCAGTGACACAGTCAAACACACACTGACATCAGGCAGAAATTTCGGGTAAAATGCCAAAAAGTGGGTACTTTCCTACACAACCCCCCCCCCCAATAAGGGACAATAAGGTTAACCTTGCCCAGATGAGTCTTCATTGTCTAAGTGGAAATATCTGGAGAATCCACCAGCACTCGAGTGGTTACTCCCAGGTCTATGTTCCACTGTAAAGTCTATACCCCGTAGAGAAATGGACCACCTCAGCAATTTAGGGTTTTCACCTTTCATCTTTTTTAACCACAAGAGAGGGTTGTGGTATTTCTGAACTTTGAAGTGAGTCCCAAACAAGTAGGGTCTTAGCTTCTTCAGGACACAGTCCACAGCAAAGGCCTCCGTCTCTATGGCTGACCAGCGCTTTTCTCTAGGGGTCCACCTTCTATTGATAAAAGCAACAGGCTGATCGTGGCCCTCTAAATTAAGTTGTGACAACACTACCCCAACCCCTACCTCAAACACATCTGTCTGGACAATAAATAGTTTGGGCTCTTTAGAACAGGTGCAGTACACATAGCCTGCTTAAGCTCCTCAAAAGCTTTTTGACAGCTGGCTGTCCGTAATACCTTCTTGGGCATTTTCTTTGAGGCGAGGTCATTAAGAGGGGCTACAGTGGAGCCATAGTTCTTAATCAACCTCCTGTAATACTCAGTGAGACCAAAAAAAGCTCTGACCTGGGTTTGGGAGAGACCAGTCTATAATGATCTGGATCTTCCCCTGTACTGGTTCAATCTGTTCTCCACCCACCAGGTGTCCCACATAAACCACCTTCCCCTGCCCTATCTGCCATTTTGAAGCCTTGATAGTGAGGCCTGCCTTTTGCAGGGCCTCCAAAGCCTTCCACAGGTGGAACAGGCGGTCGTCCCAGGTGGAGCTAAATACAGCAATGTCATCTAGATATGCTGCACTGAAAGCTTCCAGACCGTGGAGGACTGTTTTCACCAGCCTTTAGAAAGTGTCAGGTGCATTCTTCAGACCAAAGGGCATAACTGTAAATTGATAATGCTCTCCAATGGTTGAGAATGCAGTTTTAGGTTTAGCATCCTCTGGTAGCTTCTTCTGCCAATACCCTGCAGTCAAGTCAAATGGGCTTAGATACTTGGCAGATGCTAGTGTATCTATCAACTTATCTGCCTTAGGTATAGGATGAGCATCAGTTTTGGTGACTGTGTTGAGCTCTCTATAATCCACAAAAAAACGAATTTCCTTTTTCCCATTTTGGGAATGGGGATTTGACACTAGCACCATAGGGCTGACCCATGGACTATCTGAGTGCTCAATTACTCCTATGTCCAACATCTTCTGAACCTCAGATTTAATATAGTCTCTAACATTGTCAGGCTGCCTATAAATCTTACTTTGGACAGGCAAACTGTCTCCAGTATCAATTGTATGCTTACACCAAGTAGTCTGACCAGGTGTAAGTGAAAAGAGTTCAGAGAATTGGCCTAGGAGGTTTATGCAGTCCTCCTTTTGCTCTGCTGTAAGGCAGTCTGCAAGGATAACTCCTTCTACTGAGCCATCAGTTGTAGTGTTGGAGAAGAGGTCAGGGAGAGGGTCGCTCTCCTATTCCTGCCCCTCAGTTGCCATGAGTAGGGTCAAGTCTGCCCTATCATAGTAGGGTTTAAGGCAGTTCACATGAAGTACCCTTAGGGGACTTCTGGGAGTGCCTAGATCCACCAGGTAGGTGACCTCATCCTTCCTCTCCATTATAAGATGTGGTCCACTGCATTTGTCCTGGAGTGTGCTTCGTGCCACAGGCCCCAATACCTACACCTTCTGCCCTGGGTGGTACTCAAGTCAGAACAGCCTTCTGGTCATGCCATTGCTTTTGTAGCTCTTGGCTTGCCTGAGGAATTTAGTGGCCTTTTTCATGTACTCAGCCATCCTTGATCTCAGACCAAGCACATAATTCACAATGTCTTGTTTAGGGGGCTTAAAGGGTTGCTCCCACCCTTTTTTGATAAGTGCAAGTGGACCCCTAACAGGGTGTTCAAAAAGGAGTTCAAAGGGGCTGTAGCCCACTCCCTCATGGGGTACCTCCGTGTAGGCAGGAGGTATAGCAGTAGGACATCCCATCTCCTTCCGAGTTTGTCAGAGAGTCCCATGATCATACCTTTGAGAGTTGTATTAAATCTCTCAACCAGTCAATTTGTTTCTGGATGATAGGGTGTCATGAATTTATAGGTTACACCACATTCCTTCCACGTGGCTTTTAAGTATGCAGACATGAAGTTACTACTCCTGTCTGATACCACCTCTTTAGGAAAGCCCACTCTGGAAAATATTCCCAGGAGGGTCTTTGCCACTGCAGGAGTTGTAGTGGTCCTTAAGGGGATGGCTTCTGGATAATGTGGCATTGTCCACTATCACTAAGATTAATCTGATTCCAGAAGCAGCTGGAGAGTCAAGGGGGCCAACAATGTCAAACCCTACCCTTTCAAAGGGCACCCCAACCACAGGCTGTGTGATTAAGGGGGGCTTTGGTGTGCCACCAGTTTTGCTACTGGCTTGGCAAGGGGCATAAGAGCGACATAACTCTTTTGTGTCTTCTGACATGTGAGGCCAGTGAAAGTAAAGGACTACCATGTCCCAAGTCTTACTTTGCCCAGATGTCTAGCAAGGGGAGGAATTCCCTATACTGCAAGGGAATGATCAGTCTCCTGGTAGCACCAGGTTTTGGGTCCCTTGCCTCAGTATAAAGGAGATTGTTCTCCCAATAAACTCTGAGTAAATCATTGACATCCCTTGCTTCTTGTTTGTCAGCTTACTGTCTTAAACCATCTAGTGTGGGACAGGTCTGCTGTGCCACACTCAGGGGGTCATTCTGACACTGGCGGTAAATACCGCCAGGGCAGAGGTTGGCGGTAGCACCGCCAACAGGCTGGCAGTGCTCCGGCGGGCATTCTGACCGCGGCGGTACAGCCGCGGCCAGAAGCGGAAAGCCGGCGGTGTACCGCCGACTTTCCGCTGCCCATGGGAATCCGCCATGGCGGCGCAGCTTGCTGCACCGCCATGGGGATTCTGACACCCCATAACGCCATCCTGTTCCTGGCAGTTCACCCGCCAGGAACAGGATGGCGGTATGGGGTGTCGTGGGGCCCCTGGGGGCCCATGCAGTGCCCATGCCAATAGCATGGGCACTGCAGGGGCCCCCGTAAAAGGGCCCCACAAAGAATTTCAGTGTCTGCCTTGCAGACACTGAAATTCGCGACGGGTGCAACTGCACCCGTCGCACCTTCCCACTCCGCCAGCTCCATTCTGAGCTGGCTTCCTCGTGGGAAGGGTGTTTCCCGCTGAGCTGGCGGGCGGACTTTCGGCGGTCGCCCGCCAGCCCAGTGGGAAACCCAGAATGACCGCCGCGGTCTTTTGACCGCGGTACGGTCTTCTGGCGGTTCCCGCTTGGCGGGCGGCTACCGCCGCCCGCCAAGCTTAGAATCAGGGCCTCAGTTCCTCCCGGGCAGGCCCTCCTGCACCCAAGAGTTCAGCTGTGTCAGCCTGAAGCTCCTCTGGTGTAGGTTCTGCACAAGGAATTGACTCCTCCACATCAAAAAGGGGGTCTTCTGGAGAGTGAGGGATAGTGGACAATGGTTTGCCCTTTTTACCCCTAGTTTTTGGGAGCACTTGGTCCATTGTTCCAGGATACAAGTTTCCCTGTCTTCTTTATCTCTTGGCCTGAGCAGAGGTGAGAGCAAAGATGTATCCAGCAATGCCCAGCATTGCTGCATGAGCCTCCAAGTCCACTTCAGCCTAAACTGAAGTCTCCAAATCATTGCCCAGTAGACACTCTACAGGTAGGTCTGTGGATACCACCATAGTTTTTGGGAGCACTTGGTCCATTGTTTCAGGATACAAGTTTCCCTGTCTTCTTTATCTCTTGGCCTGAGCAGAGGTGAGAGCAAAGATGTACCCAGCAATGCCCAGCATTACTGCATGAGCCTCCAAGTCCACTTCAGCCTAAACTGAAGTCTCCAAATCATTGCTCAGTAGACACTCTACAGGTAGGTCAGTGGATACCACAACTTTCTTTGGACCAGTAATCCCCCTGGTTGAGATTCACAACAGCTTTGTGGTGGCTAACAGTGTTGTTATGGGAATCAGTAACTTGGTACTGTTGACCCAGTAGGTGTTGCTCAAGGGCTATCAGTTTTTTTATCACCATAGTGACACTAGCACCTGTGTCCCTGTAGACCTCAACCTGAACACCATTTATTAGGGGTAGTTTATTGTACTTATCCATATTAAGGGGACAAGCAACCAAGGGGGCAAGGTCAATGGCACCATCTGAGACTAAAACAGTCTCAGTGGTCTTCCTAACTAGACCAACCCCCTCTACATTACCAAAAGTGAGACCAGCTACACCCTTAGATTGGCTATTAGTAGAGTATATGCCACCACCACTTCTGTTACTAGGGGTAGTAGTGGAAGCATTGGGGGTTGTGGTGGTGGAAGGTTTGGTGTTCTTCTTGGGGCAAGTAGGGTCACTTGCCCAATGGCCTTTGCTGTTACACAAATAACACCAAGGCTTTTTCTGTTGGTTTGAAGAGGATTTGGGAAACCCCCCAGATACTTTATGGGGACCTGATGAAGACTCAGGCCCTCATCATGTCATTGGCGGTAAATCCGGCTTACCGCCACGCTGACGGCTGCCAACATACCACCCCAGTGGCGGATAACCGTTCTGCATATTACCCCACACATACACCAAACCAACAGAATACAGCCACATACACAAATCCGGCAGCCCAAAGGTCAGTGATAAAGTGGAGGTCCCAACACCCATACCGTTACACCAGTAGAACAATGCCCACCACATCATGAACCACGAATCAACACAGCGGACATTCAACGGAGGTAAACCATTGGCAGTACACACTGCTGCGCTCAGAATGGACACCCAAAAAGTAAGCTACACAACATTTGCCAATTCAAACATCACACACTTGACCCCTATACACACGCCAAACCCATCCACTCACACCACCATACAACACCCACCCACATTACCCACAACCCTTTACATATATGTAGGAGGCTGGCCTGGCTTGTAGTGGGTACCAGAGGTACTTACACCTTGTGTCAGGTCCAGTTATCCCTTATTAGTGTAGAAGAGGTGTTTCTAGCAGCTAAGGCTGATAGAAGGTAGCTTTGGCAAAGCAGCTTAGGCTGAACTAGGAGACATGTAAAGCTCCTACTATACCACTGGTGTCATATGCACAATATCATAAGAAAACACAATACACAGAATTACTAAAAATAAAGGTACTTTATTTTTATGACAATATGGCAAAAGTATATCAGTGAGTACCCTCAGTATGAGGATAAGTTATATCCACAAGATATATGTACACAAACGAAAATTATGCAGGTAATAGCAAGAAAAGAAATGCAGGCAGTGTAAAATTACAGTAGATTGCAATAGGAGCACATAGGTATAGGGTCAACATAAACCATATACTCCAAAAGTGCAGAGAGAGCATAACCACTGAGGTTCTGGTTAGCAGAGCCTCAGTGAGACAGTTAGGCATCACACAGGGAACACATGCAGGGCACATACTTATGAGCACTGGGGTCCTGTCTGGCAGGGTGCCAGTGACACATAGACTAAAACAGCATATATACAGTGAAATATGGGGGTAACATGCCAAGCAAGATGGTACTTTCCTACAATATACAAATCCTTTCCACCAGATAGACATCAAGACCACTGCGACACATACACACACATCCATACATCCCTCATGCACTCTACTACGCACACCCAATCACACCACCCAATACCCACACACTCACACACATCACACAACACCCATGCCTCCACAAAGGAATCCCTGTTTCACAGATGAAGAGTTGAGGGTCATGGTGGAGGAAATAGTCAGGGTAGAGCCACAGCTGTTTGGAGCGCAGGTCCAGAAGATATCCATTGCAAGGAAGATGGAGCTATGGCAGAGAATCATGGACAGGGTGAACGCCGTGGGACAGCATCCAAAAACAAGAGACGACATCAGGAAGATGTGGAATGACTTATGGGGAAGGTATGTTCTGTGGCAGCAAGGTACCAGCTCGCCATACAGAGGACTGGCGATGGACTCCCACCTACTTCCTCACAGCTCACAGCATGGGAGGAGCAAGTCTTGGCATTAATGCATCCTGAGGGACTCGCTTGAGTAGCCACAGGACTGGACACTGGTAAGTCAACATTTACAACTTATCATCGCTAATACCTGCATGCCCTCTCACACCCTCACTTTTCTCCCATCACTCACTCCAACCCACACACTGCGCCAATGCAGATGGCAAACCCCAATGTCAAGCCCTGCATGCCATACCAATGCATGGACAGCCCTCCCAGCCCTGCATGGACACCCATCATCAAAGCATGCACAGCACAGGGGAACTAATAATCCACCAATATATCACCATACACAATCAAAGGTGGCAGGTCAAAAGCAACAATATAGGGGAGGATAAGGATGTACAACATGTCACAGGCATGAAGCATGATACATCATTGACATACCAACAGGTGCCCCAGCCAATCTCAGTGGAGAGGAGATGCCACGACCATCCAGTCCCCCAACAGAAGATGCCCCCAGAGATAACAGTAACTCTGGACTTCAGGATCTGGATAAACAACCTGGCCCGTCAGGGACCACTGGACAGTCGGTCACCCCAGCCAACTCACAGTCCACCACAGAGCCTCCCCCATCAGTTACCAACACCACAGCACCTACCCAAAGTCCCCACACTTCTGTCCCCAGGAAATGTCAATCAGCAGTGTGCTGACCTGTACAGGGACCCCAGTCCACACCTCATACCCAAGACAATCAGGGGGTCAGTGGTAGTGGTCACACCATTCAGGGGACAGGGGCACGGGGCAACAGGGACACTGGGAGGACTGCCATGCGCCAGGGGGTGGACAGACCCAGAGAACCGACTCTCTACGAGGCACTCACCAATGTCCTGGGTGCCTACCAACAATCCCAGGCACGATGGGCCAGATCCTTAACAACATGCAGGAGAAAAAGCAGCTGCAGGAGGAATACCATCAAGAGAATAGGGAAGGACTTGCAGGCACTCAACACCACCATGATATCCATAGCAGGGGTGCTGGCAGACATGGTCAACATTATGAGGGAATGGACAACACACCAGCGGGCCCCTACCACTAGCCAGTCTATTGACCAGCCCTCAACCTCCGCTGCAGCTAGTGGAAAGGAGGCCCTGCCACAGGACCCACAGGCCACAGCACCCGTCACCCTGCAGAAAGTCAACCACCCTGCAAACGTTCCCTGTGAACGAGACAGAAGCTAGAGACACTTGCCAAGACCAAGACCACCGCCAGGAAATGAGACTCTCCTGATTGTCCCCCTTGTGTCCCACCCTGTCAACTTTTCCCCTTTGAACTGCCATTGCTCTCCTCCCTATGGCCCCTTGGACACTGGACCTGTGCTACAAACTGACTGGGACAATACCCTGGACTTTCCTCCACCATCACCCTATTCCATTGCAGGTTACCCTCAATTATATAGCGCTACAATAAACACCAGTGAACACAATTTGAGTAACACTGTTTTATGTGTCTTTAATATGCATTTGTGGAAACAGTACATCGAGTGCAAATGATATGAATATTGTGATAGCTAACAAATAATGACCTGGAACAGTCTGTAGTGATCACATCAGGACAATCTTGTGATATCACCAACATCTGGAAAATGAGAAGCCATAGGTGACAGTAAGTTCAGATGAAAAGGAAGTGAATGCCATCATGCCACAGGCACACAGATAAATCAATAGTCAGAGTAATAGTCAGTACAACTGTCTCACCTGTTTGTCATTGGAAGTATTGTCGTATAACTGATGTTCTGTTGTCCTCATTCTCTGCCTCTTCATCATCACTGCTCTCAGGGTCCACTGCTGCCACAGGCTTATCTCCAGTCCTCTCCTTCTCCAGAAAAGGCACTATCCTATGTCTAATTACTTGCCTTATTTTGGTTTCTAGTGTATATATTGTGTATAATACTTACCTCCAAAAGGAGTATTGCCTCTAAGATATTTTTGGGACTGTGTCACCCAAATAAACTGCCTTTATTTTTGTTAACACTGAGTTCTTGCAATAACTCTAATCACAACTTGTAGTGTGTCCTAGGTCAACTTTCAGTACTTTACTCCTGCTTTTCTGGACTCTGGGGTGGGGTAATTTTCTTACCTTTACTGTATTCTTACTCTCCCAGTGATTCTCTACACACTACACTTGTCTTGGGGTGAATTCATGATTCCCATTCCACTTTCTTAGACCTATGTACTCCCATTGCATTCTATAACATTTCATATTGTTTGCACTATCCTATATCTATTTACTTACCTCATTTTGGTGTCTAGTGTATATGTTGTGTATAATACTTACCTCCAGAAGGAGTATTGCCTCTAAGATATTTTTTACCTTGTTTCACCCAAATAAACTACCTTTATTTTTGGTAACACTGGGCCAGATGGATCATGAAGGCCTTTTGCGATTCGAAAAGAGCGATTTTTTAAGAAATTACTATTTCCAACTCGCAAAATGCCATGTATCACATTTGCGAATCGGAAATAGTGATTTCTTAAAATCACAAATACTATTACCGAATCGCAAATTGTGATACCGGCCCCCTTCGCACCTCTGGGCCTGTTGGCCCATATCTGCAATTTTTTTGCATTTCCAAAATTGTGATTTCTTAACCAGAAATCGCAATTTTGGAAATGCAAAACCCCAGGGTGCTGGGGGCCTAAGGCCCCCTCTGCTGCACCCCAAAATTTTTTTGGGGGACATGTAATGTGCACACATACCAAAAGGCCATGTGTGCTTTACATGTACATTTTAAAAATGCATTTAAAATGCATTTTTAAATTTTTCACATGGTTACCACCAGGTTCAACCTGGTGGTAAATAGCGATTCCTAAATGCCCAAATCACATTTAGAAATGGTTTCATACATGTGCTAAGAAATCGCAAATAAGGAATCCTTATTTGCTATTTCTTATTTAGAGAGTCGCAATTTACAACTCTCCAAACAGGGTCGCAATTTTAAGGAATCGCTATTTTAGTGATTCCTTAAAATTGCGTTCAGAATGTCTTTCATACATTCTGAACTGGCTTTCTGCATTCGCAAACGGTCATTCACACCGTTTGCGAATGCAAAAAACCTTGGTACATCTGGCACACTGAGTATTGTCTTTACTTGTGTAAAAGTACTGTGTAACTATAAGTGGTATTGCAGAAGCGTTGCATGTCTCCTAGTTCAGCCTAAGCTGCTCTGCTATAGCTACCTCTACCAGCCTAAGCTGCTAGAACACTACTTAATTTCACTAATAAGGGATAACTGGACCTGGTATAAGGTGTAAGTCCCAAGGTACCCTCTACAAACCAGGCCAACCTCCTACACCTTGGTAACTTGGCAACAGGCCACCAAGCTTCACTTAGGAGACAGGTGAGTAAAGCATTTAAAAATCACAAAACAGTAAATAAGTAAAACACAAAACACAATAAAAATCCAACAACATTTTATAGAAATAGATTATATTTGTATGTTTAAAAGGACACTAAACTGACAAAATTGTAAATATAGGGAACCATAGATATGTATTTTTAAAGATTAAAAGAAATTCTAGCACTTAGAAGCAAATACCGCTCAAAGGGTTAAAAAAAGGTCACACTGGACAGGGACAAAGCCCTGAGTTTAGGCCACCCACATGCAACACTTTTACACTTACTTTCAGAAGTGTTTCTTGATACAGGAAAGTGGTCCACAGCACCAGCTGTGGGCTCAAAGGCTCTGTTTGTCCCTTGGTGCCAGCTATTCCAAATGTCTCCAAACATCTGGATCTTCTTCCAAAAGTCTTTTCTGGGTCCTTGAAGAGTCAATGACTTGATCCAAAGTTCCAGAAGTTCTGAGTTGGTCCTTGCTCCTTGGGAGTTGGGACTACAATTCCCAGAATGTACCCGGTCAGAATACTCAAATGGCCACTGGACGCTAGTCATCTGGGCTCTTCTTGCAGGACTTGATGCAGGGGACTCAGGGCAACTCCTTTGTACCTATAGCTCACAGGAAGTCCCCTCCTGAAGTTGCAGAAGCAAGGCAAAGTCATTTTCTTGTTGCAAAAGTCCTTGTGAGTGTTGTGTCCAGGTGCAGGCAATAGGTCCTGCAAGGCAGTCTGTCTTCTTCGCCAGTATCTTCTTCCTGCAGGGGTCTGTGGTGTGGGTGCAGCTCTGACATATTTATCCCTGCTCCTGGGATGGAAAGCAAGGGCTGGGCAGCTGTACAATCACAGGCAGGCCTCCACCTTCTAGGATGACCATTTCCTGGGAAGTGTGGCTAAAATCAATCCAAGGGAGCAACACTCTTTAGCAATCCAAAATGGCAGAATCTGAATTTTGGAGGTTAGGCCTGGCTGGGTCCACCCACTGGTGTGGCTAAGTCCCCTTAACACACCCCTCTCCAGCCATCTCCTAATATAATCAGGGGGGCACCTGGCTTTCTGGATTTACAGGAAATGGCGGAGGTCCAGTTGCAGGCCCAAATGCCCTTCCCTCTTTTGAAGAACAGTTTGGCTGCACTCCCCCATCCTGTTCTGTCATTGGTTAAGGAAGATCTTCTCCCACAGGCACTTCCTTTGTGTTCAGCCAGGCTAATGTATACCTCACCAAGGCAGCCTGACCAGGCTACTGAGGCTGGCCAAACAGCGAAGGGCACTACAGAGCTGCAGTTGGCAACTTTCAGGTAGAGTTCTAGAATTATTTTCCTGAATTAGTTATATTAATTTGAACAATGGCAAGTTGGTAGATTTATTATAACAATCAGTGTCATACCAAACTTAAAATATTTAGCTCCTTTTGGGACTTTACTAATTAAAATAAAGTCTTTCCACATTAGCCTAAGAAGCCCATTCACTTCATTGAGGGGAAAAAAATGTTGTTGTTTTTCCATCACCAGGGCTTATAAAACATCTTCTATAAGGCCCCTGCTTATGGTTGCATAGCATCTAACCATGTAGGCACTTAGGGGCCACCTTAGGGATGACTAACATGTACAAATAATATAGTTTAAGACTTTGGCAGTCCTTTTAATTCCAAAGTCAAATTTGAAGGTAACTTTAGTTTAAAAGCAGCTATCAAGGCAAGCCTGCCTTTAAAATGTCACTGGCCACCTCAGCAGTGCACCTTTGGGTGCCCTACCTATGCTGGGGTCACTAAACCTACATGCCCTTCCATATACTAGTAAGTTACAGGTAAGCTGATACTGCCAATTATAATTAGCCTAATTTGCACAATCATTTTAATCAGAGCACAGGCCCTGTGACTGTTTAGTAGTGCCCAGAGCATGATTGGAGTCAGAAAAGCCAAGTTTTCTCACATCAAGTAACTATAACGAACTCCCTAAAGCAACTATAACTTGCACCCTTGCACTGTTAATTTCCCCAGATATTACAACAATCATGACAACTTTTATAATGTCATTGAAAATACCAATGAAGCATTAGCAGTCAAATCAATGAAGAAAAAAAAAACTGTGCATGGTGAGGGCTTGAGTTATAATTACCTAAGGGCGTGACTTATAGTTACTTGAAACAAAACGTTGTTTTTTAAGTAAAAAGAAATATATAGTTGAGTTTTGCAGTGGAACACTCATTGCACGCCCCTTCATCGCTACATAATGCGTGTGAACGGGCCGTATTTACAAGGTAGAAAAAAAAATTGGATTAATGCCATCTTATAAATATGTTGCAAGGCATTGCACCACGGAAGTGTCGCTAAAAGAGACACTCCAGTGGCACAAGGGCCTCGTAAATGAGGCCAGATGGGTGTAAAGTCCTCCTGTATTTCTGCACCGTAACCATTTTTAATCACAACACATAGGTTCTTTCCCAGTTTTTCTTTGCTCCTATTCTTGTAATCTTGCCAACCTTTCATGTATTGCTCCACAGTCCTGCATGTTGGTGCCACTATATTCACTTTGTCAACTATACGTCTCCTTAAAGCTGCCTTCCTGGATAATGGACAATTCAAGAAAGAAAGGGTCAAATGTATCAAGCTCCCTATTTGCATTTCTTAAATAGGGAATTTTAAGGAATCGCTGTTTAAGAAATGCAAAATGGGATGTATGAAAATTATGAGTCAAGAAATAGCGATTTCTTAAAATTCGCAATTGCTATTACCGAATCGCAATTAGGGAATGGGACTCCATTCATCAATAGGGGCATGTAGGACCATAGGTGCAAAAGTTTTTGCATTTCCCAATTTGTGAATTTTCAGTTAGAAATTTGCAAATTAGGTAATGCAAACCCCAGAGTGCTGGGGGCCTGAGGCCCCCTCTGATGCACCCCCCAAAAAAATATTTGCTGACATTTGAAGCACACACGTGCCCTAGGGGCATGGGTGCGCTACATGTCATTTTAAAAAATGCTTTTATAATGCATTTTTAAAAATTGCACATGTTTACCACTAAATTGAATTTGGTGGTAATTGCATTTCCTAAATGCCCAGTTCACATTTAGGAAATGCTTGATACATGTGCTTTGGAAATCGCAAATAGGAATTCCCTATTTGTGATTTCCTATTTAGAGAATCGCAGTTTGCAATTCTCTAAATGGGTCGCTATTTTAAGGAATCGCTATTTTTGCCTGTCATACATATTGAAAGGCATTATTGCCTTAGTAAGCGACCGAATTTTGCGATTCACACCGTTTGCAAATGCAAAATTGCTTGATACATCTGGCCCCTAGTGTAGTGTATGCTTTTTACAGTGAAATGCAATGTGATAATGCGTGGCATGATGCAACGACGGCAATAGGATTTGTGTGATGCAATAATGAGTTGTTTTTTCTGTGCTTGGCACTGTGTCTCAGACCTTTGTACCATTGTGTGACGTATTGCAAATATAGCGCTACCCTTGTAAAAAAAAAATGTTGATGCAATGCAGCACTGTATGACTTCTAAGGCAAAGTATCCCAACGCAGAATCCATAAAGCAGTCTATTTTGGTCCATTCAATTTAAGTAAATGGGGCATATTTATACTCTGTTTGCGGCGAATGTGCGTCAAAATTTTTGACGCACAATCGGTGCAAACCCTGCTCCATATTTATACTTTGACGTCCGACCCCGCGGACATCAAAGTTCCCCCATGTGCGTCATTTTTTGGAAGGGGGAACCAGCCTTGCGTTAATTATATGCAAGGTAGGCGTTCCCTTCCAAAAAATGACTTTAAGGCCTGTGCCCCATATTTATACTCTGACGTCATTTTGACGCACAGGAGGGGGCAGGCCTTAAAAAACAGCGCCCAGCCTGATGGACACCGTTTTTTAACTCCTGGGTCACGGCAGGCGTTAAGGGACCTGTGGGCTCAGAAGGAGCCCACAGGTGCCCTCCCATGCCCCCAGGGACACCCCCTGCCACCCTTGCCCACCCCAGGAGGACCCCCAAGGATGGAGGGACCCATTCCAGGGAAGTTAAGGTAAGTTGGGGTAAGTATTTATTTTCAGGTTTTTTTGTGGCATAGGGGGGCCTGATTTGGGCCCCCCTACATGCCACTGTGCACCAATGACCATGCCCAGGGGACATAAGTCCCCTGGGCATGGCCATTGGGCAAGGGGGCATGACTCCTGTCTTTGCTAAGACAGGAGTCATGTCAATGGAGGTGGGGCGTAAAAAAAATGGCGCAAATCGGGTTGAGGCCTGAATTTTGCCTCAGACCTGACTTGCCCCATTTTTTGACGCCCAACCTCCATTTTCCCCTACGCCGGCTAACGTCATTCAATAAATAAGGCGCCCGCATGGCGCTTTGGAATGGCGTTAGCCGGCGGTAAAATTTTTGACACACAACTGCGTTGGAGCAGTTGTGCGTCAAAAAGTATAAATATGGGCCAATGTCTCTGTGTTTGGTGTACACGGAATACAACTATACAAATCTTCAGTTTATCATTCTTTCCTTGTAAATATATATATATACTTTTAAATAAATATCATACTTATTTCAGCAACAACACAGAGATAGATTATTAAAAGACTAATAACATTTTACAGCAAATATTCTTGGCACTCTCAATGTTCAATCCTATTTACCTTTCAATCCGTTACCTTTCATGGTGTATAGTTTCAGACATCCTCAGCAGTTTATCATTTACTATGCTAAATGTACCCTAAAATATCATTTAATCTTAATCCATTCAGCAACAAAATAGAAAAATCATAGTTAAATGCTCGCTTAAATTTTACTGCTATGTCATGAGGCCTAACAATTAACAAAATGAGAAAAATATATATTAAACCTCCTGTGTCTCAGAGAGCAGTCGTTTCGAAATTGAGAACGCAAATTGTGTTCCATGATGAATTACTAACCTTTAAACAGAGTGATTTTTTTTTCTACGGGTCAATATTTAAATGACACTTAAGATAGAATTCCGCATACTAGTTCATACTAGTTATTTTTTGCTCCTTTTAGTTCTCATTTGTTTTGTAGTAAATGATAAGACCTGTCAAAAAAGTTGTGGCACAGTTTCATTAAAGGAATTTTTCTGGGCTCTTTCAATTCATCAACCCCAGGAAATTGTACACAAAAGAAAAGAAAATTAATAGTAACTGTGAGTCTTGTTACCTGGTAAAGTCACCTGTGCCTCTAAATAGATATGTTTCGAGACACACCGTTTATCAACAAGTGACATGTACAGGTTAACATGCTCAGAAAATAGAACGGAATCATATGAATGAAAATTAAAGGATGTTTTAGACTCTGCCTTCCCTAAAATAGTCAAGATTAAACTTGTCGCAAAAAGCCGATTCCTAGATGTAGTTTACTTTGACAAAAAATAAATTAATTTTCGTGGATAATTTTTAGAAGACATATCTTTATATTGTGATTTCTTGACCTTATTACAAACCCCATCCTAGTGTACTCATTTCTTTCGAAACTGCTGCATCACATACCGTTAGGTCTGTTGTTATGCAGCATCTGCATTTCTGGAGAGCTCAATATTGTTTTTGTGGATTCAAAAAATAACGTGCACGGTCTTTGATATGGCAGAGTCTGGTGGTACTCCTGGATTCTAGGAGTAATACAGGAGCATGCCTTACTTACTTCTGAAATTCAGTGAGTAAACCAGGAGCATTAGAAGAGTTGGTAGAGGTAGGTGGTGAACTTTCCACAGGGGAGAGCAAGAGCTCATTTCCTTGATAGCTTTTTACAAATGAATGTTTGTGCAAACACTGAACATGATTATGGGACATATTACGTGGAAATGGTGCAGTGCGTCAAAATTGGCAGTGCCCCGCTGTGTCAGTTCTGAAACGCAGGAATGCTCTGTATGTACAAAAAGATGGCACACCCCTGTGTTTCCCCTAGCGATGGCACTAACTTTAGATGCCAAGCTGTTGTAGTTGGACTCTTGCTCTAGGCAATACCGCTGGTTTAAGGATGACAGTACTTATATTTGTAGGTGACGATGCCAGTCCTACAACCACTTGCAACTGTCATCCCAACCCTCCCAGCTCACAAGCAGCACCTCACCAGATACCCAAACAGTAAAAGGTGATTTGTTGCAGCCTTTATGCATGGACTCAAGAGTGTGACATCTCAGGGTGTGTCATGGTTAAAAGGAGATCACTCCTTTCTCACATAAACACCATGTCTCAATCAAACACAGGCAATGAAGAAGATGCAGTAAAGTTTCAATAGCTTTCATTTATTAAAACTGCAATCAGCGATACGTTGCATGGGCTGCAATGATTAGGATAATGAACAGTGAAAGAGACAGAATGGTAAATCCAAGAGTCATTAATACAAAGACCCCCACCATCTTGCAATAACATGAGATGACATGAAAATGTGAAACATGTCCTAATACAATAGCAGAATGAACCTATCCCTTAACCTAAAAGAAAGCTAGATGTGTTAAACATAATCTGCCAATGCCATGTCCATAAAAAGAGCCCCTCAACCCTCATTACCTTGGAATGAGGTCTTTAGCTCAGACTCCATAGGGACACGAAGACTGGGTCAGCACCAAGGCGACTTACAGCATCGATAGCCGAGATGGCATCTGGTCAGAATCGCTCTGACTATCTAAGTGAGGAGTATTTATACAGATCTGCTTGGACCGCTGACGTAGGTCTGTTCCAAAGCAATAGATAACAAGGCATTTTTGGACAGTAATTTATATAAACAATTCCCTCGAAAGAGTGAAGAGGAAAAGAACCTAATGTAAACACCCACAGTTTGTTTATCTTTGTCGCTTGATATTGACACCTTAGCACTGGGGCACTGATATTGCAAACAAAAACATGGGCCTAACTAAAAACAAGGCAGCCATCTTAAAAGATTTAATTAAATAAATGCACTGAAGTAGAGCAAGCTAAATAGGGTAAATGTCACTAGGTGACGGGGGCACGAGTCTGGAAGCCAAAGGCTCGGCTAACTCCTGTATTTCATTAAAACAAACTAGGATTTACTACACACTCCTCATTGCCGTAACAAGTAGGATGCCATAACTTGACAACACCCAAGATGAATTAATCCAAATGCTAATACTGCTCTGACTAAAAGCTGCAAACATGTAAACTAGATAAAAAATCACATTTAAAAACATGTTAAAATTAATAGCTAAAATACATTCAAAGAGATATAATGCTGACCATGAGAAGCACAGCAGGCCAAAGTTAGGGCAGTAAATGTACACTTTGGACTTCGTGTAATAAGCCAATCATCAAATTGTCTAACAATAGTTAGAATCTTGAAGAGCATCTTCGAAGCCATCAAACGGAAAGGACCTTAGGAAAGAGGCCACATTGTCAGATGTTTGATCGATCACAGGATAGGCAGATGGATCCACAGAGCAGTAGTGCGAAGTAGCCTCTTGTGCAGGTCCACCTGCAGTAGTGGCATCCTCCATAGTTCAAAAAGCCAAATCGTTCAACCAGGATGGCTCATAAGTGGCTTCGCAAATCAGCCTTAGTCTCAAGGGGCATGACAGCGAATTAACCCTCATCAGGGACATCAGCAGTTCCTGGTCCACAGGAAGCACTGGCGTAACAGCAAGACACACTGTAAGCAAGTATTCGAAGAGGCACTATAAGCATCAAAAGACTGGTTGCATGCACCACAGGAGTGGTTGGAATGACAATGACCAATCACGCTCCAATTCCTCCAGGAAGGAAGCATTGAAGATCTGTACCATGCGTTCATGGCACAGTTGAGCTGGTGTCAGCGGCTCCATTGCTTTGCGTAGCTGGAATGACACAACCACTGTGAATCAGAAGAAATAGCAGCAGTATTCCGCCAATCAATGCCAAAATTATAGAAAAGCTGCCAAACACACTTGAAAAGAGTAAATGGATGGCAAATGGAATGTCTCCGAAGACAGTCTGGAAGATGGACTCAAATCCAGACCCAACAGCCTTAAAGAAGTGAACAATCCCAGTAGTGTTCGAGTCATGAACATTCTGGATACCAGCTCTCCAAAGTGCTTGGGGAAGTTTGTATTTAATAAGGATTGTATCTCAGCTGATGATCTCGCTATCTGGAGAGCATATGTCTCACTAGCTGATGTCAATGCGACTTGTTTTTTAAACAGTAGTGCCTTTAGTCCGCTCAGCTTGTCATAATTTACACTAACAGTATCAATGTGAGACCTCATTTCTGATACTTATATCTCTCGTGTGGGGGGAATAAAACTTGTCCACAACACGTAACGACCTTAGAGACTGATATTGCATAGGCAATTCCTGGTCTCATACTGCAGCAGCTTTCGTTGCTCAGCACCACATAACTTCCATTCGAAAGTACGTGAAATACTGGTCGAATCAAAGGGATTGGAGTACCCTTCAGAAAACAGGCCAAGTTCGCAACCCACACATTGCAAAGTCCGTGAAGGCACACCTGCATCCACATCATTGAATGACTAACAGTAGTCTCACATTTGCTTCTGCTAGGAACGATCTTTGTTTCGCCGTTCGGATATTTATAATCAAAGGGGAACTCACACTCTTCTTTAATATAGCTATCACCTAGTCGCTTGTACCTGCCCATTGCAAGATATTTCAGGCATTTCGAAAAACAAAAAGTCGAAATGGGCTGGTTTATGATGCCATGTAGGAGCCATACTCTGCAACTGTGAAAGGCAACTTTTCTGACTTCTCCATATGAAGCATGGTGAAACTCGCTTCTCTTTTAGCCATCATCTGTTGTTCCCTGGATAGATTAAAAGCAGTGAACAATTCACTACTGTTAATGTACTTCCATGGAACTCGTCCATTTTTCAAAGTCTGTAACATCCATCCTAACTGTATGATGGAACACAGCTAACTTTGCCCATGATATAGAATTGTAATTTCTGTCTGAATGATGTAAATCGCAGACAATACTATATTTGTTAGGGAATAAATTCTGTTGGACAGAGTGTTTATGCCGTTATGGACAACCGCTAAAGCCTTTTCTAACTTTTCCTTTTCTATTTGCCCTAAATGCGCAGCAGCTTCTACCTGAGAAAGCTTCCATACCTCATTGTACATAGCATAGATGAATCTTTTAGAGCGTGGCTTCCTATGACCTAACAAAAAATCCTGCAAGTCTATGTCTTCAGAAAGAGTGTTAAGATTTTCTTTAATTGCGGCTAACGTGTTAGACTTACCTATTGTTGGCAAAGTTTACCCACGCTGTATGTTGTAACTATACATATGTTTTGACCTGAGACGAGTTTGGCCGACTAAACTTGAAATCCTCTGAGGAATTCAAAAAACAAACCTGACATCCATTGGTGTCTATTGGCCGAACTAAACACCCGCCAAGACTAAAAAGTGAAGAACTATAGGTACCATCCTGAACCTTTGCATCTAGCTCTTCCTCTGTGACATTCAGGAAGAATTGCCAATCATTAAACTTTGCCGGTTTGGGGATACTGGGCATATTCATTTATTTTATTTTTGCTAACCCCAGACAAGATGTCTGTTGAATTGTATCTTTTAAAACGATCATTTACACAGGAAACAGGCATTCTCTAAATAAAGCTTCACTACCCTGTACATGCCAATCTTGTGTTCCCCATACACTCTTTAAGTCAATAGTGTTCCTCAAGTATTCCTAACCTTCAAATGCAAAATTGAAAACAAAGGAATCTGAATAAATCAGTTTTGTATCAGTTAGCAAAATCTTCCTAATTTTGGAGGGTGGTAACTTGAAATAATAAGACTCAGAATCTTTTGTTTCATGCCCAAAAAAATGATTGCATTTACCTGTATAACTTTTTGGGCTCCCCACTGGTGGTTTTGAACAGTGTTCCCACTGTGTGTAGTTAAGTACTGGTCTGTGTCTAGTGGCACGTTGCAGGTAGTAATGTCCCCAGTTATTGTAACAGAACGTTTCCCCATAATTCATTGTATGTCAATACACACCATCACTTTCAAACACTGAATAGTTCTTCATTTCAGTTAACATGGAAGCAACTGTCTGGACATCCCAATCATCAGATAGAACACCAGGTGTAATTACATCTGTCAGAGAAATTTTGAATACATACGGAATTTGAATTACCTCAGTAAGCAGGTATATATCAAATGGAATGTTGTCCCACACAATCCCATCAGGAATTGGTACAGCTGAAATGTTCAGAAAGGACAAGTCTCTTTGGACCTTATGTGAGGAATGATATGGAGTTAAGACTCATCCACAAGTTCAACTGAGGAGCGTTCAGGAAGATAAAGACCATTTATGAGTAAAACGAAAACAGTCATGAAACCAGTCGTTAGGGATAATGCAAAAAATGTCAAGCAGAACCATAAATAGTTCCATGGGTGAATTAAATAGTTATTTTTAAGCCATAGGTACAGCTTACATGTCTTTGAAACATTTTCAATCACTGTAGTGTATGAGTCTGAAGAAAAGTCAGTCTCTGCAAACACAGGTGAATTACTGGTGGATAGATCCACTTTGCGTGGAGGCTGATAGTTGATGATATCATCAGTCTGTGTAGTGTTGGTATAGAAAACAGCCAAATCTTGGATACAAACTGTTGTTTAAGTAGTAACTGGAATAAGCAAGAGCTAATTTTCTGCCCTCCCCACGATTGAGGATGGATTTGTAGCAATGTTGGACATTGTTGTGTAGTCTGAAGTAGTGTTATTATATCTACTTTGAAGAGGTATGTCATGTTGGGTAGTGAGCGTGAACTGGGAACTACCCAAGGGACCTCTGGTACTACTATGCAAGATCGTCCAAGTGTTGAAGTTTGACCTCGTCAAAGGAAATTAATCTGCTTCCTTAGGAACAATGCAGCGGTGGCAGTATGACAGTTCTGGTACCTTGTGCTCCCAGGACTGGGACTGGTGCACTCTAGGATGGACCGAATTCCTTCTTCACAGCGATATTCTCACAAACCAGATCCCCGACTTTAGGAATCCAGACAGTGGAAGTTGTTGTTAAATCTCTTATTCCTAAAGTGGCAGCACTGACAGATGAATTTATATCACAAAATTGCTGAAGCTCCTGTAAAACAGTGAGACGTTCATTTATATCAAAAGATGTCTCTGCTGCCACCAAACCAGGGCCATCAAGATCTGGGACATACATAGGAATCCAAAGAGAACCTTATAGGGAGTGTGCCCCACCATGACCGTCTTGGGAGATTATTCAGTGCTCTCTGGACCCCATATAGGTGATGAAGCCAGTTACAACCAGAACCTAATACTCTAGCTGTTAAGGACTGCTTTAGATCATGGTTCCGCCTCTCCATGACCAGATTTCCCTCATGATGGTATGGTAAGGAGTAATGGAGTTTGTTAGACTTTTCATCCTTGACGTGGTCTCCCTTAACTTTTTGCCTCTGTTTCCCAGGTTGCTGATGTGTGCTGGACTCTGTTTTCGCTGTTTGTGTTACTCTGGGCACTTTAACACTGCTAACCAGTGCTAAAGTGAAAGTGCTCCTATACAAAATGTGTATGTAATTGGCGTATCCATCATTGGCATATTTGATTTACCAGTATGTCCCTAGTAAAGTGCACTAGAGGTGTCCAGGGCCTGTAAATCAAATTCTACTAGTGGGCCTGCAGCACTGCTTGCACCACCCACATAAGTAGATCTATAGTCATATCTGAGACCTGCCACTGCAGTGTCTGTGTGTGCAGTTTTAAACTGTAAATTCAACTTGTCAAGTGGACCTACTTGCCAAGCCTAAACCTTTACTTCTCTTACATGTAAGGCACCCCCAAGGTAGGCCCTAGGTAGCCCCAAGGGCTGTTGAAAGGCCTGTCCCTCTCATAGGTTAACATGGGAGCTACCTTTAAATCTAATTAAAGTGTAGCTTCCCTCTGGGAGTGGATGGACATGTGGAGTTTGGGGTCTCTGAGCTCACACTTTAAAAATATATCTTTTAGTAAAGTGGATTTTAAGATTGTGTGTTTGAAAATGCCACTTTTAGAAAGTGAGCATTTTTTTGTTTATACCATTTCTGTGACTCTACCTGTTTGTGGATTCCCTGTCTGGGTCAGTTTGACAGTTGGGCTGGTTGCACCTCACACTAGACAGTGACACAAAGGGAGCTGGGGTGTAGTCTGCATTTCCTGATGAGCCATCTGTGCTAGGAGGGAGGGAAGGAGTGGTCACTCACACCTGAAAGGGCTGTGCCTGCCATCACACAATGCAGTCTCCAACCCCCTGGTGAGTGTCTGGGGCCTGGCCGTGGCAAGGCAGGATTTCACAATCAAGAGAGACTTTGCTTTGAAGTAGGCCTACTTCAAAGGGGAAAATGTGTGTAAGAAGGGCACCCAAAACCACAGACTTTGGAACACTTCTGGAAACCAAGAGGAACCTCTGCCTGGAGAACAGCAGAGGAAGAAGAGCTGCCCTGCCTGTGCTTTGTGGAGCTATCCTGCAATTGCTGCTTCTGCCTGTGCTAGAGGACAAAGACTGGACTTTGTGTTGCCTTCCTTCTTGTGAAGATCTCCAATGGCTTGATTTAGAGCTTGCCTCCTGTTGTTTGAAGTCTAAGGGACTGCAAAGACTTCTCTCTGCCAGCACCTGGAGTCTCTGGAGAGAATCCTACTCTGCCAAGTGGTGCCCATCCAGTTCCTGGGACCCTGAAAGGAGAAGCTGGCAGCCCAAGAGTGAGAAATCCACGTGCAGAACGCCATGGTGGTAAAGATCAACGCAACTCCAGTCTGCAGCTGAAAAATCGGCATGCTGCCAGCTTTGCAGCTGAAAATCGACGCTTGCCTGCAACGCAACACGAAGATGGACACCCGGGGCTGGAGAAACGATGCACAGCATCGCTGACAGAGGCTGGTGAGATCGCAACCCGCGCTACATGGTTTTCAGATCATTGTGTGGCTGGATTTCTAACGCAAACACCGCTGGGTATGTAAAAACAATGCAAGGCCTGCCCGGCCCCAAGAGTACGGACCAGATCGAAGCATCACTGTCCTGAAGAGAAAAGAAATGAGGCACACCGACTCGACTAAAGGAGAAATGATGCAAGGTCTCACTTGTGAGTGACATTGACGCATCGCAAGCCCTTTTTGACACACACTTGCCCGTGCAGGGTTATTTTTTGACACACACAAGGTACATTTTCACACTAACAGTGTAAGTGTGTGTTTAAATTACATGAAGAATGCATTTTTTGTGATAACTTGACTTGTGGATTGTGGATTTTTGTTGTTTTGCTCTTGTTTTGTTTAGATAAATATTCTATATTTTTCTAAACCTGTGTTGTGTCATTTTGTAGTATTTTCATTAAGTTATCTTGTGTGTTGGTAAAAATACTTTACACCTAGCACTCCGAAGTTAAGCCTTCTGCTCGTGCCAAGCTGCCAAGGGGGTAAGCAGGGGTTAGCTGAGGGTGATTCTCTTTTACCCTGACTAGAGTGAGGGTCCTTGCTTGGACAGGGAGGAACCTGACTGCCAACCAAAGACCCATTTCTAATAGAGTTCAACAACCATCATCCCCATGGTGTCCTGAATGCCTTGGAGGCAAAGGCAGGGCCCTGGTCCAAACGGAATGCTGCAAATGCATATGTACCAATAAAGATCGGCAAGTCTTTTAAACCAGTTTGAGCATCAGTCGACCACTGAGGCCATTCCCACAGGAATCTAGAACAAGAATCTAAAGCGACTAAGATGTATTTGTATGTACAATCAGGTTGGAGTGGGCCACAATGGTCCAGGTACACACATTGCAGTGGCCTTCTGGACACTAAGAGGGATGATGTGGGCGTTTGATGTTTCAGCCCTTGATTTGCTGGCAAATATCACACCAAAGGATGTATTGTTTTCTCTGTTTGTAGAGACCTGTCCACCAGAGGTGTTTCTCTAAGAGTGTTACTCTGGCTGAGATACCAGCATTAGCAAAGTGACACTCATGCGCTGCTTTTATCAGATCTAATCTCTGGTCTTGATTGGGGATAACTCAATCTCCAGACACAGGAATTGTTGCGTAAGCAACATTCTGCGCACTTATGTGGTAAGAATATTTTGTATGGTATGCTTTTGGAAGAGATTTGCCTTCAGCCAAAGCTTTCACTGCAGCCAGAATTTCATTATCCAATCGCATCTGAGAATGAGTCACTGCAGCCACAGAAGCCGTAGCTACTGTGGATTTGGCTGCTTCATCAGCCAAAGTGTTGCCGATGACGTGTGCTCCTATTCGTTGGTGGCCAAGTGTACTACAAGGACACATGGTAGCGTATCCTTAAGATCAGCCACCCTCCCCCACAATGTTTTCTGTTTTATGGTGTTCCCCTTACAGTCTCTAAACCTGTTTAGCTTCCAATGATTGAGGTAATCATTGTAGGACTGGATGAAGTAGTAGGAGTCACAGACAATTAAAGTCAGCAATCTGGCTCTGTGTGTTCCATCCTTTATCACTCCACTCACAGCTGGGCAAGTGGCTGAATATTGATGTTTGTGACCTGCAGCTGGTTGTGCAGAACTATCAGTGTATATGACAGTATGGTATCTGTCAAGTGGCAAAATATCTAGAGGAGCGCCGTACTCCTGTTTGTATTGGAGAAATTCTTGTGTCTGAAGTTTTGGATCAAAAATGTAGTCTACATCTGTGGCAGTCAGGGAGGTTGCCCAGAGCGTGGATAGAATACTTTAGCTTTAGGAATGGTTGCTTTTGTGACGGCCTCTAAGGCTGGCACCAGGGTAACAACAATAATGCGTTTCCCTTGGGCAATTGGCCTCTTCTTGATGACAGCCATCTGAAATGCAGATACAATTTTTTCTGTAGGTGCAAAACGTTGTTCTGCATTGAAGTATAAATGTGATTTATATGCCATGGGCACTATGTTGCCTTTGTTAAAGGTGACATAAGTAAATCCAAGGGCACCAGCAATTATTCTGATAAATTTATTTGCTTTGTTGTCACAGGTGTGCAAGTGTTTGGCTTCTAGCATGTCCTGCTGCAATTCACTAAGGATGCATGTATGTTCAACTGTCCAGTGTTTGCTGGGAAAATCAGGGCATAATAAGTCTTAGAGTGGCCTGATATATTGTACATAGTCGGGAATGTAAGTTCTGCCAAAGTTAAAGAAACCAAGTAAAGACTGTAGTTTCTTGAGAGTTTTAGGTGGGTGAATTTGTGCACATTTCTCTAGAAAGTGCTGGCCAGGCTCTTCCCCTTGTTTGATAGTTCGTATCCCAGGAACATTACGCTGAGAAAGGCTATTTTAGTTTTTCTAAAATTGAATTTATAGCCAAGGGCTGTGAATTCTAGAATGATCTGATTGACCCAGGCAAGATTAATGTTGAGGTCATCATCTGTGAGATAGATGTCATCCGCATAGGACAAGGCCTCAGGATCAATATCATGTAATATTGATGTTACACAAGCTGAGAACAGCCCTGGGCTGTTTTTGTAGCCTTGGGGAAAACAGCAAAAGGGTTTCTGTGAGCCAAATGAAAATGCAACTAGGTCCCAACATTCATGCGTGAAATTCCGGCAGAAAAACCCATTGGAAATATCCAACGTTGTTTTGTATTTTTTGTGCACTACATTGTTGATTAGTGCTGTGCTATGTGAATTTTGTATAGCGTATGTACGTGTATGACTGTTTAAGTGTCAATAATCTAAGACTATTCTGTAGGAATGGTCTGGTTTTGCAACTGGAAATAACGGGTTATTCAATGCAGAGACACAGGGCTCAATTACTCCCTGGTACTCAAGCTGAGTGAGGATCTCCCTCACTGGAGCTTTTGCTTTGTGTTTAACAGGACATTGTGGCTGAGGTTAGTGTGTAGACCTGATAGGTATTACATGACAAGGAAAGTCCTTGTCCCAACCTACATGATTGCAGTACATACAACGCAGATGCCTGCGCTAAAGCCTAATTTACAGCGTAGGCTTGTTTAATGCCTCCGCAACAAGATCAGAGAATAAGGCAAAATGACATCTTCCCCATGTGGGAGCTTACGGACGTACTCAGGTGGCCAGTCCCTTTCGGCCAGCAGGATATCACAAATAAGTTCATGCCAAATTATCACACCAATGGTGCGCTCCACGTCTCCCTCAATTTGGATATTTAAATCATAAAGACTGTTGGTTTGGAGGACACTGCCATCCTCAGTCTCAACTGCAATGAAATCACCAGTTGCTGTCGCATTCAGATAATCTTTCAGACTTTAGTGACATATTGTGACCTCTGCTGCACTGTCTAACTGTGTCACTGCCCATGTCTTGTTCTTCAGCAATGTTCTCACGTGAACTGGCATTTTTAATTGACAGTGCTGCCACCATTTTTATTTTTTAGCTGTGCTTTTGTTGTGCAGACTGTTCTTCTTTTTTGTCTGAAGACTGTGGTGAGTCTTTTTCTGTTTCACGTATTCAAGACGTCGTTCAGGATGGTTATCTTTCTCGCTACATACATCCAGTGCATCCTGAAAGGAACAAGTGGGGCCGCGAATCAGTACATCTGTCAGGAGCTTTTATACTTTCTCTATTCCTGAGAGTGTATCTCCTTTCGGAATTCGCCAAGTGTGGAGAATCTGCTCTCTGATTTTGTCTATCTTTAAATAGTTTTTGCTTATCCCAGCACTTCTTAGAACCATCCTGTGCTTGCTTAATATCTTCTTTAGGGGTGGTAATCTGTAATTCAAGTTTCTTTGGCTTGGCTCCCAAACTATCCCATCATATACTCGTATAGGTATCAGAAATAATTTTTGGAAGCTCCTTTTCCCGGTCCAAATGTGGAATCCCTCGGAGATGCTGGCATATAGCCAATGCTACCGCTTCCCCTTTGATATGGTGGAGTATTATTGAGGAGACTGCGTCAAAGCTATGTATTAATTGCATCCCCAGATCTAGGGCTGGTGCAGCCCCGTGCTTGTTCTGTATTTGTTTTAACACTTCTGGTGAATTGGCTAGTGTTGGGGGTAGCGTGTGTGGTAGTATAAATTGCAGCAAAGTCTGTACCCCATGTGCTGCAGACATCCTGTAAGAGAACCATCGCAAAGGGCAAGCACATTGTGAGAATTCTATGTTTCTCCTGTGGTCCTGTATGTGGAAACACAGCTTCCAGCTGATTCATTTTCTGGGCTATCCAAAACAGGATTTTTTCTCTTTCTGTGGGTACCTTACCCATGATAGTATGTACTGTTTGTGGATTAATCCCAGTAGCCAATTGGTAGCCAGCAGGTGCTGGCGGTGCTGGACGCGTTGGTGTAGTGTTCAAGGTTTGCATTATTAACTGAACAAGTCATCTGTAAAGTGTTACTAATTCAAGATATTTATGTTGCAGGTCTGCTGCCTACATATTTTGTATACCTGGAAAACAATAGGCCATGTCGGTCCTTCATTAACTAAGGGACCAAATCTCACAGGTTGCATTACATGTGGTAGGGCACCTTCAAACCAGTTCTGGTTCCCCTGATAAGTGAACGGTATTTCATGATACTGGTATGCTTGGTACTGTATTGGTACGTTTGCAATTCTGTATGTGTGGAATGTAAATGTAGTGTTGTCTTCATTAGGAAAGTGTACCCAGGAATAAAGTGTTTCTGTTTGGTAAACTTCACTAGCTTCCACTATGAATGTAACATCCCCGCCCTCCTCTCTTAAGCCAAGCACTACTAGGTGTAGAGTTAGTGCTTGTCTAGCATTCTCAGGAATTTCTATGGCGTTAGCAATATTGTGAGACGGGTAAGAAAGATGGAACACAAAATGGAGAGCAATGTCGTTTTATGAATTCAAGCTTGAACAATCTACAGCCTAACCAGGTACTTCCTGTTCAGCTCTGGAGGATCTTCCCCAAGACCACGGACGTCTCCATATAATGGTACTTAGGGTACATGTTGTCTGTGAGACTGTGATAATCATCGTTTGTGGTGCTATGTCGTAGTTGGACTCTTGCTCTTGGCAAGACTGCTGGTTTAAGGATGACCGTACTTATGTTTGTAGGTGACTCTGCCAGAGCTACAACAACTAGCAAATGTCGTCTCAACCCTCCCACCCACAAGCAGCACCTCACCAGAAACCCAAACAGTAAAAGGTGATTTGTGGCAGCCTTTACGCATGGACTCAAGAGTGTGACATCTCAGGGAGTGTTGTGGCTAAACGGAGACTGCCCATTTCTCACATAAAACCATATCTCATTCAAACACAGTCAAAGAAGAAGATGCATAATAGGTTTTATTTAGCAAAACTTCAATCAGCGATAGGTTGCATGTGCTGCCACTATCTTGCAATACCATGAGATGACATGAAAATGTGAAATATGTCCTAATACCCTAGCATGATGAACCTAGTCTCTAACCTAAAAGAGAGCTAGGTGTGTTAAACCTAATCTGCCTATGCCATGACCATGAGAAGAGCCCTCCAACCCTTGGTACCTTGGAATGAGGTCTCTACCTTAGACTCCCTAGGGGCATGAAGAATAGGTCAGCGTCAAGGCTACATGCAGCATCCATAGCAGCAATGGCATCTGGTCAGAATCCCTTTGACTATCTGTTTAAGTGAGGAGTGTTATACAGATCTGATTGGACCCCTGATGTAGGTCTGTTCCCAAACAATAGATAACAAAACATGTTTGGGGCAGTAATTTATATAAACATTTCCCTCAAAAGCTTGAAGAAGGAAAGTACCTAATGTGAACACCTACAGTTTGTTTATCATTGTCGTTTGATATTGATGCCTTAGTGCGGTGGCACTGATAACGCAAACTAAAACATGGGGCTAACTAAAAACAAGGCAGCCATCTTAAAAGGTTAAACATTTTTTTTTGCTAAAACAGAGCAAGCTAATTAAAGAAAATTCACTAAGTGATGGGGCATGAGTCTGCAAGCCAAAGGCTAAGCTAACTCCTGTATCCCATTAAAACAAACTAGGATTCACTACAGTTCCAACGCAGGTATCCTTGCACCATAGTGCATGGATGTCTGCGTTGAAGGGAGTGATTAAGTGCAGGATGGTGTATCTTTCGGCACATAAACAATCTAAAATGGCGATTTAACACTTCTACTTGTGCTGCAGAATGGAGTACTCATAGAAGAAGCACATCGTCATTATTGAATGATTGTTCATGTGCAGTAAAGGACACATTCCTGCACATAAACAATCATTAATGCCTTTTGCTCTTTCTATGTGTGCTGTGGAATGGAGCACACATAGAAAAAGTGAAAACTGGGAGAAATAAAAGTATTTCTCCTTGTTGCTCCATGCTAACGTTACCCCTGGGGTGGCATTCGTTTCTGGCGCTGCCTCAGATTTTTGATTTCTTGTAAATCTGGGTCTGCATCAAAAGCAAGGGGTGTTTGCGGGAGAATGCTCACAGAAACACACATTGCATGCCACTGTACCACAGAAAACTGTGTCAGAGGAGCCCATATTTGCAAGGCAGTGTTAACTACTTCAATGCGGGTGTCTGCCACTGGTCGATGCCCGCACTACCTCCCTGGTGTGGGTCATGATCAGTGGCCGACACCAGGGAGGGGGTTAAAAAAAAACCGGAGACACAGAAGATCTTCAGTGTCTCTCCTCAGTTGTGACGTCAGCATGCTGCGAGGCACGTGGATGTCACTATCTTTTTTTCTCCACCTTGCGGCTGATTCCTGCTCCAGTGGGGAAAACAGGCCCAAACAGGCCTTCCTGATGTTCGGGAAGGACTTGTTTGAAAGGGGAGATTCTCCCCTTTCAAACGATGCCTTCCTTTCCTGAGTAGGTTTTCTGGCCCTCAATCGCAGCTGCACCAGGAAACCCCCACTAGACACCAGGGATTTAACTTGGGGGGGGGTCGGCCCACTCGGAAAACGGGCCGCCCCCCCGGTGGCACTTTTTTTTTAAAGGAAGGTTTACCTCTGGGGGGCTTGATCGCTCCCGATCGCACCCCCCAGGGGTGTAAATAAAAAAAATAAAAACTGAAATTGACAGGGAGTCACCCGTGAGCGGGGCGATCCCCTGTGGGGGCAGTACATTTTTTAACAGCTGTTTGGTTTACCTGGGGGCCACTGTGGCACCAGAGGAAACCATATAGCTGTTACAAAAATATATGGATCCATTTATATATATAGATCTTTTTATAGATATATCTATGTAGATATATCTATTTTATATATATATATATATATATATATATATATATATATATATATATATATATATATGTCTATAGATAGATTTTTATATATATATATATATATATATGTTGATTACTTTTGTCAATGCGTGTGTGGTTTCCCTGGGAGCTGCAATCGATCCCCAGGAAAATCACACCCACATGTAAAAGTGATCCGGATATTCGGAAATTCAATTTTTATTGCCAAATGCCTCGAATACAACCCACACCAACGTGTTTCAACCCTACAGGGTCTTGATCACAACCCTGTAGGGTTGAAATGCATTGGTGCGGATTGTATTCGAGGCATTTAGCAATAAAAATAGAATTTCCAAATATCCTGTGAGTGCCGCATATGACTGAGAGTCAATTTGTTGGAGTAAGTTTTTCAGGGAATCGGTCCTTCCCTGATGCTGGCACCGGCAACAGAGCGTGCCTGGAGGGGACCATTAGTGGAGGAATATATATATACATATATATATATACATAGATATATATATATATATATTCACCACCAGTTCTCTTGCAGTTGCAGCTTGCGTCTTGAAAGCAATGCACATACTTCAACTGATGAGTTTCAACTGTAGCTTTTAGGCAGCAATAAAAAAGTCAAGTAACTCTTGTGATTATGTTTCTGCTAGAAACGGATTTGACTTTTGTCTAGTGGCAGTTTTGATTCCATAAAGTAGCGCAGAAGGTTTATATGCATACTGCAAGGATCAAAACTGTATTATATGTGAATATCTGGGTAGATTAGAAAAGCCTTTACCTGCGCTATAATACAAATTAAATGCATATGCGAGGGGGGCTATGAAGAGAAGAAATGCACTTTTGCTAAGTGGTAATGAGGGAATCGGAGGAGGAGGTAATGGAAGTGGGAGAACCAATAATGATTGTTGGGCTGGGTGCTAGAGGCGCTAAAGACTGTGACGATTGGTATGTGACAAGGTGAAGTATTAGTGTTTCTTTTTTGTTTTTTTTTGTGTCTTGAGAGAACGTGCTGTTTGAGGGAAGAAGCAAAGGTAAGGTGACCTCTGCTGTTGAAGGTATCACACACACCCACCAGCAATTTTGTGAATGTCTACTACATAGGCTAGTGTTTTAAAGTGACAGTCTAGCTAGTAGCAGAGATGGCATCTCTTTGATCTTGTCCAGGTTTTAGAGGACAGCTCTGACGTAGGATCAGAGACGGAGACAGCAGATACTGAGACAGCATCTGACGGACAGGACAATGGTGCAGAATCTGGGAGTGATTTTTCAGTCCGAGGAGTCCCATTCGATAACTCCTCTTCCAGTAATTATGTTGGAGGTGATGAAGACAGTCCTGCTGTTCCTTCGCATGTACAGTATGTGCAGCGGGACAATAGCGGGTTAGCCAAACCCAGAGGGCAGGTGCATGCAGCAAGCACAGAGAGAGTGCTTTCTCTTGAGCTCCCCAATTTAGTTCAGCCCAAAATTCCACCGCCCAAAACGTATTGTGGAGATATCAAAACTATCTATCACAAAATTACCTGGATTTGTAAGGCAGGCACCTAAGTTTTTCTCCTGGGCTTGGTAGCCATATAGGGAAACCTACCAAAACCAAACATTTCTGGAAACTAGATATCCGGGGGAGGCCACAGAGGTTTTCTTACCCAGAATACCCTGCGAAGCTGAAATGTTAAATAAAAAGAACATTTTTTCTTGCATTTCTGTCACACAAACTACAGGAATATGCTGGGACCCACAAAATTCCTATCACCCAGTGTTTCCCACCTGTCCTGATAAAAACCCTACCCCACTTGAGTTCCTCTACCTAGTGCCTGCGTCAGGAATGGATCACCCATGGTCAACAGTTGCCCTCATGTAAGGACAAACATTGACCGTTGTGTGCTCTATTCCTGACAAGGGCACTAGGCCTACCCACACAAGTGAGGTACCATTTGTATTGGAAGACTTGGGGAATGCTGGGTGGAAGGAAATGTGTGGCTTCTCTCAGATTCCCAAATATTCTATCACCAAAATGTGAGGATTTTATTTTCGCCAAATATAAAGGTTTGCAAAGGATTCTGGGTAACAGAACCTGGTGAGAGCGTCACTAGTTACCCCATCCTGGGTTCCCCTAGGTGTCTAGTTTTAAAAAATGCACAGGTTTGGTAGGTTTTTCTAGGTACCGGCTGAGCTAGAGACCAAAATCCGTAGTTAGGCACTTTCCAAAAAATAAATCAATTTTCAATGTAAAATTTTGATGTGTCCATGTTGCGTTTTGGGGAGTTTCCTGTCACGGGCACTAGGCCTACCAAGACAAGTGAGATACCATTTTTATCGGGAGGATTGGGGAAATGCTGGGTGGAAGGAAATTTGAGGCTCCTCTCAGATTCCATAACTTTCCTTCACCGAAATGTGAGGAAAAACTAGAGTCCAAAGACAACAGGTAGGCACTTTCCCAAAAACACGTCAGATTTTAATGTAAAAATGTGATGTGTCCATGTTGCGTTTCCTGTCGCAGGCGGTAGGCCTACCCACACAATTGAGGTACCGTTTTATCAGGAGACTTGGGGGAACACAGAATGGCAGAACAAGTGTTATTGCCCCTTGTCTTTCTCTACATTTTTTACTTCCAAATGTAAGACAGTGTGTAATAAAGATGTCTATTTGAGAAATGCCCTGTAATACACATGCTAGTATGGGGACCCCGGAATTCAGAGATGTGCAAATAACCACTGCTTCTCAGTACCTTATCTTGTGCTCATTTTGTAAATACATAGATTTCCTTGATAACTATATATTATACTTTATATTTCAGCAAATGAACTGCTGTATACCCGGTATACAATGAAAACCCATTGCAAGGTGCAGCTTATTTATTTGCTCTGGGTACCTATGGTTCTTGATGAACCTACAAGCCCTATATATCCTTGCAACCAGAAGTGTCCACCATATGTAATGGTATATTGCTTTAAAAAATCTGCCACGACTGGGAAAAGTTATAGGAGAAAACGTGGCCGGAAATGGCTATTTTTACCTCAATTTAAATATATTTTTATTTCAGCTGTTACTTTCTGAAGGAAAACCTTGAAGGATCTACAAAAATGACCCCTTTCTGAAGTCAGAATTTTGTGTAATTTTCAGAAATGCTTACCTGTCCAGGATCCAGCATTGGTTTCACACCCATTTCTGTCACTAAATGAAAGGAGGCTGTAAGGACAAGAAATAGTAAAAATGGGATATGTCCCAGTAAAATGCCGAATTGTGTTGAAAATGTGTTTTTCTAATTCAAGTCTGCCTGCTCCTGAAAGCTGGGAAGATGCTGATTTTAGCACAGCAAACCCTTTGGTGATGTCATTTTCAGGGGAAAAAAACACATGCTTTCTTCAGCTGCCCTTTTGTCCCATTTTTCTACAGAAAAAAAAACAAAGTTCTAGCTATATTTAGCCAATTTCTTGGCCTCCTCCAGGGGAAACCACAAGCTCTTGGTATCTTCAGAATCTCCAGGATGTTGGAGAAAAAGGGCACAAACGTGGCATGGATAGCTTATGTGGCAAAAAGTTATGAAGGCCTAAGCGCAAACTACCCCAAATAGCCCAAAAAGGGCTCAGCACTGGGGTGGACGGGGCCAGCAGCTAAGGGGTTAAGCCACAAAAAGTCACTTAGCGCCATCTTGTAAATATGGCACAGTGCACAGAGCCACCAGAGAGTTGCTAAAAGTGCTCTAGTGGTGCTAGGGGCATGTAAATATGCCTCTTTGAATGCTACCATTGTTACCCACATCTTATTTGGTCGAACCATTATATTACACCACACCCAGGGACACTGACATGCCACAAACTGCTCTGCATCATTAGGATGTTAATGGACAATACTGCCCCTTAATTGTATGGCCACTGGACTATCATGCAGAATTGCATCCCAAGGCCCTAACCTGTCACTTTGCAATGGCTCCTAAGGTCATTGACTTTGCACAATGAACTGCTTCTGAGGGACACAGACTCACAGTGGTATAGCCAAGAAACATCTACCCAGCAGATTCACATTCAGCTTAACAGTGAGAACAGTAACACATACCTAATCACTACATCTTATTTACATGAATCTACCACACTACACTACATGCTGGGAACAGTAACTCACCATAGAGTACTAAATATTATGGAAACTTAACATGCCACACTGGACTAAATCCGATACTCTCCTTTAAAACACACTGCCTTGTAATTTATGGACATTAGCCCAACATATTGCAATTCTGAGATATGTACTTACAAAACTGCTATACATCTTCAAGTAAACATATGCACACTAGCCCACCATAATGCACTGCATCCTAGGGTCACTGGCCCACTGTACTACATACAAAGTACTTTAATACAAGCACACTGTATTGCTTTCTAGCCCTAGTGGTGCAATGAAGCTATGAATTGCAATTGAATTTCATATTCCAACTCAGAGCTAAGCCCCTTTCTTAGGACACTCCTGTCATTTATTGTCTATCTATATTGCCCATGCACTCTTAAAGAGTATGGTGATTGTGGGCATTTTATGTGGGGTAAGGCCAGAATTTGGGTAATCATGAGCACAGATGCCGAGTGTAGGTGAGTAGAGCCACTAAGCCAGCAAATTGGTTTGGACTGTACCATGTTACAAAACAAGCTACCCATTACTCCATTTACACTAATTTTAGGCCCTCTCTAACTTTTTTGCGGGCCCTCAAAATAAGTTATACTCTTTCTTAAGATGACTGAGGCTCCTTTATGTTGGGTGATGGCTGGGCTATGCTTATTATTTCTGCATGGTTTGGCAGATGCCCAGACATTGTCCCATGGCATGCCAACACAATGGAATGTCACAAAAGGTGTCTTAAGGAGAAGGAGCCTCTGGGGCACACACTTAGCACTGGAGCTTGCAGTACTGGTCTTTCAACTCCCACAGCTCCCAAGCCCTTTCCTGTCACACCATGAGAAAGATTAAGTAAACCACTGCACCAAGTTACTTGTGGCAAACTGCACCAGTACCCGCACCTCCAGATGAACACTCTATTGGTACACCCAGAGAAGGACAATGAATGTGGACCTTCTTGGTTCTCCACATTTGCATTCTTCCAGTGTCTATCTATGTCTGTTCTCATCTATTGTTCTATTTTTATTATCATTACACTGTTTTACTCTCAGTGTTTTCTAACTGTACAATTTAACTTTCATCATCGAGCTTGGTGGAAATGCATACCAATGTTGTTTGTATTTAAAATAAAACTTTACTTTCATATGTGCATTTCTAGAGGATGATGATGGAGGCAGTAGCCTTGAACTGTCCACTGTCAGGGAACACTGAAAGTGAAGGGCTTCTAATTTTCTGAATGGTCAAGTTATGTGTATTTAATGTGTTTGCTCTTTTACTATAAAATCAGTCTTTAGCACTGTTATACCTGGCATCCTTGGCTTGGTTTTCCCTGTCTTTTAGTCTCTGCTTCCTATGTTTTTGACTGTGTGCTGGACTTCACTTTTGCTAGTTTTAGTACTCTGAGCACTTTATCACTGCTGACCAGTGCTAAAGTGCAAGTGCTCCTGTGTAAATTGTATGTGCAATTGGCTTTTCCATGGTTGGCATATTTTATATACATGTAAATCCCTATTAGAGTGCCCCAGAGACGCCCAGGGGCTGTGAATCAAATAATTCTACTTGGCCTTCAGCACTGATTGTGCCACCCACATAAGTAGCCCTGTAAACATGTCTCAGACCTGCAACTGCAGTATTTGTGTGCACAGTTTTGCACTGGCAATTCGACCTGGCAAGTGTACCCATTTGCCAGGGCTAAACCTTCACTTTTACTACATGTAAAGCACACCTAAGGTTGTCCCTGGGTAGCCCCATGGGCAGGGTGCAGTGTATTTAAAATGTAGGACATGTACTGGTGTGTTTTACATGTACTGATAGTGAAATACTGCCTAATTCGATTTTCACTATTGCAAGGCCTATCTCTCCCACAGGTTAACATGGGGACTGCCTTTAAATATCTTTAAAGTGCAGTTTCCAATTGGGAGCAGATCAAGTTTTGGAGTTTGGGGTCTCTGAACTCACACTTTTTAGATGGTCAGTTTAAAAATGCCATGTTTAGAAAGTGGGCATTTTCTTGCTTAACCATTCTGTGCCTCTGCCTTCCTGTGAAATCCATGTCTGTGCCAGAATGATAGCTGGGCTGTTTCTGAATTCCCTCTAGATAGTGAGACAAAGGGAGTTGAGGAGTGTCCTGGGTTAGAGTGGGAAGGGAGAAACTGAAACTTACACCAGAAAGGGCTGTGCCTGCCCTCACACAATGCAGTCTCGAACCCCCTGGGGTTTGTCTGGGGCCAGGCCATCATATGAACAACAGAGGCTTTCCTTTGAAGTTAGCCCACCCAAACCTCAGACTTTTAGAACATTTCTGGATCAAGAGGAACCTCTGCCAAGGAGAAGAGCTGGAGGAGTCCTGCCCCTTTTCTGTGTGTGCTTTGCTGGGTTGGCCTGCAGCTGCTGCTTCTGCCTTAGAGAGGGCAACGACTGGACTTTGCTGTGTATCCTACTGGTGAAGTTTCTCCAAGGGCTTGGACTCAGTTTACCTCATCTTAAGAAGTCTCAGGGACAGCAAAGACTTCACCTACCAGCCTCTGGATTTACATGCTGTGGACTCTAATTCGCCAGGTGGTGCCTACTCCAGTTTCTAGGCCCAGTTTCTTACCTGGACAATATGACCATCATTTCTCTCATATCTCGTATCTGTAGACAGAGTACAAGGATCCTCCTTTGTTTCACCAAAACAGTTAAATAGTTGTAACTGTGCAGGCCACAATCCCTGTGACTCGCAACACTGAAGAGCTCTACAGAGACTGCTCTCAGCATGCTCTGTGTTCAGCACCATGATGACAGGGTTTCTCTTCTTAATCAGTCAGCTGCATATGTGAGACATATAGCAGTGTATCTGGCCTCCCTGTATATGTAGGCCTTATACATCAGGTTTATGGTCAACAAGCGGGGAGGCCAAACACAGATTTCTATGTATACCAGTGCTTTCCCATAGACAAGGACTTTTTTTGGCTGAGAAAGACTGACCCGCAGTAATCTTCTACGTATTATGTTTCGTTGCTGCATTGGATTCACATTGGACTCGGTCATACAGCTATAGTTGTCAACCCTACCTAATAAGAGAGTACATTTTTAACTGATGGTTTCAGTTTTAAAGGGAAGACTAGTTCTTTGGAAACTTGCTCCAGGCTCCTAGTTATATTTGATTGATGATATAAAACAATTTCTTTGATAAAAAACATTCATTAAATGGGAGAATTGTCCGACATTTAGAAAAAAATAATTGGTTACAGATAATTGAATGCAAACAAAAACACTTTCCAATTGATGAAAAATGTATCTGAGAACAAATTAAACATGCCTTTGTATTCATTAGTTAATTAATTCTCGTATATCTTTAGTAACACAATAAAAGTCAATATTTGTGCAACTGTAAAAGAATACATTGATATTAAAATATAAATAGCCAAGTGTTGCACATGTCACACATTAGTCAGCTGACAAAGCCCTATTCACAGAGGCATTTAGCGGTACATAAAACAGTATTCCCATACTAGTACTTCCCCTTCTCATAAATGCTTTTGTGAACTGGCCCATTCAATTATGTTTCTCTTCCTTCAGCGCAAACGTGGTTACAATTATAGCTAAATAAATTTAGCCACCGTACTTCCAATTTTGGGAGTCCCAGACAATAAGGCACCAATGCCTCCCTATAAGTAACAAGCGTTAATTCTTAATAAGCTAATAGCTGGCACATATGTAAAGGGTCGCTACATTAAAGAAAAATGCTTAGCGTTTGCTAAAATATCATTATGCTGCATTTACAATGTATTCAAATGTGTTTCAATCATTTTCCTGTATTAAAATTAGAATTTCTGTTTTAAATAATGCATTACCAACAGTAGTTTAGTGTGCTATTATATTCTTGATTTTAGCTCGTTTAAATTCTAGTTTGCAAATAATGAATTAAGAGATATTGCAGGTTCCCATAATGTTCTTCTTGGTATTTCATGACATTTTATTTTGAAAATAATGTTTCTGCAGAGGATGCGCTGTGTACTACAGTGTTCTTGGCATATGCTTTAAATGTCTTGTGTTTTGTAAATAATGTATTTTTGCTTATAGTGATACTGTAGTTTTCTGGCAATAAATAACTTTATTTCGGCAAAACATACCATAAAATTTGAGGACACAATATATAATTATATAAAAAAATCATGTGTTAAAATAATAAAACATAGAACTAGCTAGACCCCTTTGCTACAATTTCATGTGAATTAAGATCAGTCACCATTACAATAAATCACTTACCATAAATAAAGCGAATTAACCAAAGTGCAATAAATGACATCTTATTTGGATGTTGACTTCATTCTGATCCCCATTCCAACATAATTCAAGGAGGACAGACTCTGAAGGTGCAATTGTGCGGATATTCAAAACAAACACACACTTCCCTATCTAATGGCCAAAGCAGTGCATCCTTCCAAAATTACAAAGTGCTATGTGTAGACTTTATAAAGAAAAGAAAAAAACAATGCGGAGTACGAGGATGGAGAGCCACTGTGCAATAACTTTATACTTGTTATTTCATGCCCGAATTGAAAAAAATCATGATGAAAACGGAAAACTGAAATACCGCCATTTCGAGATAGTGCCAGGATGACGGATTATAATTGTACAAAAATAGAAATAAGCAAGAATAACACGTATTTCATTATCCATTAGGCATATTAGTGCATCCTTAGAATGTGAGGAAGTACTACGCCCACACTGCAAGAAAGTGTGAAATACAAGGATTGAAATTCTATGCACAATAACATTATGCTTATTAATATTTACCACAAATGTTAAAAATCAGGTTTAAAGACTGAAATAGATGTCTATTGAAACAGAAACAGAGTTACGATTCAGAGGAGATAATACCTCCCTTGAGCGTGACAGGTAAAAGCTTCAGAGTCAGATTTAGGAAAAGTGGAGCAACATTACAGGTAGCACCACTTCTGTGGTGGCCCTTTGCGCCCCCCACCGCCACAGTGTGTGAGCCTTATTTAAAATATGGCGAACCATGGTGCAGGGCAGGGGGCAATAGCATCAGAATTTCTGATGCTATTGATGTATTGATCAGGTTTAGTGCCAAAATGTTGGCGCTAATCCTGAACAGTACATAAGGGTCCATTAAAAACAATGGGATGCCCCTTTTAATGTCTGCTCTGAGGAGGCGTTTAAAATACCGAAAAAAATGACACAAAGAAACAGTTTAGATTTCTTTGTGCCATTTTTTCAGCCCCCTTAACGGGAGAACGCTCCCCTTGCACACATTATGCCTGGCGCAGGCATAATGTGGCGCAAGGGGATACAAAGTGGTGCATTGCATGCATTGCACCACTTTGGAAATTTTGGCACTGTGATTTTTGCCTCGTTCGGCCACATTAGCATAAAAAAATGTGTGCCAATATGGCGCAAAGAGGTGCTATGGGCTCTTAAATGTGCCCTGTAGTCTATTATTTTTACTTTTGAATTAGCATAGCCTTTCTCCTTATAATCCACATCCTAACCAGAAATTTAGCAATAAAACAAGCATAAGGAGGTCTGAAATCAGATCTTAAAGTTCTCAAGGCAGCCAAATAGTTACATATACGGATGTGTCTACAGACCACTGGGTTGGGGCTGGAGTAAGCTACACAAGCAAGTAAAACGTGGGCTATATTTTCATTGTGAACTTTAAAGGCTGGTCATAACCAAGATGTTATAGGTGTTACTGACCATTTAGCAGTAAACACCTTTAGAGGCAATGGTCCAACCCTGATGCAACTGTAAATGAAAGGCTACTGGTGGGCCTGCAGCACTGATTGTGCCACCCATTTCTGTCGCCCTTTAAACATCTCCCAAGCCTGCCATTGAAGAGCCTGTGTGTGCAGTTTGACAAGTTAACACTCTTGCCAGGCTCAATCCCTTTTTTTTAATACATGTTAGCCCTAAGGTACGCCTTGGACAGCCACAAGAGCAGGGTGTAGTATATTTAAAAAGTTGGACGTGTACCATTAAGTTTTATTTGTCTGGGTAGTGAAAAGCTCTTAAATTTGTTTTTCACTTTTGAAAGGCCTGTTTCCACTGGGATGGCCTTTTTAAATTTTAGAAGTGTAACTTCCTCTAAGGAAGAGATGGGATCCCCAAGTTTGGTGTCTCTAGAATCACAATTTAAAATCACAACTTGTGAAGTTGGGTTTTAAATTGTAATTCTGAAAATGCAACTTTCAGAAAGTTACCACTTTCTTACTTTAAATCATCTAGTGCTTTCTGCCAGTCTCTGTAAATATTCGTCTGGGAGGGCGACAGCTGGGCTCTGCAATACCTCCAGAGAGGCATACAAAAAGTGAACTTTGACGTGACTGATAGACAATCAACACCCGGATGGCCCATCCTGGGCTGTTTCCTAATCCCAAAAAAGGGCTGCATAACCACCTGTAGTGAGTACTGAACTAGGGCAGGAAGGGCAGGGACTCTCTGCACTTCATAGTCCTCTCTTCGAAGTTTCCCCACTTCAAGGGCACCACTGGGTATAAGAACTGGACTTCTGACCCCACATAATCACTACATTATGGAACTGTGGATACTCTGCCAGGAAGAAGGACTGCTGTGCTGCTACAAGGACTGCTACTCTGCTGAACTGCTGCTCTGGAAGAACTGCTTTTCTGCTGTGCTGACCTGCTGGCCTCCTGACCTGGGAAAGAAGAACTCGATCTGCAACATCATGAACCCAGGACACCAGTGGGTCTTCAAGGGCTTACTGGCTTGCCTCCTATTCTTCTGAAGCCTCAGGGACACAAAAGACTTCCACCTTATCTCCCACAGCTCCTATGACTACCTCCAAACAACTTCTGATTTGTTAGGGTCCCTCTATCCCTTTTCTATTCCAGCACCTTTTTCCTTTGTGTTGGGTATGCTCGTATATCTTTTTAGAGTACTTCTTTGGCCCAGGTCCTTTGTTCTTATAACTGATGTTAGCTGCATTCTGATCTGACTACACTGCTGTTTGAACCATGTGTTGGTATTTCGAGAGCTCCTCTTAGGTTGTGAAGCAGAAGCTATAAAGTACAACTTTATTTGTCTAAAAAGCATAAATGTATGCATGATGCTTCCTTTGTGTTACCATCCCTAGTCAATATGGGATCTAGGAAGGATGCAGCTCCTTGTACATTGAGGCTAATGAGGAATAGTTTGTTGTGCCGCACAGCTAGTTGGTTAAGATGGCATTTGGTGTTGCTGGACTAAATATCCAAAGTTCTTCAGTGTGGGAGAAGATCAAGGTACAGCTTTTCACAGAGTCAAAACACAGAGAGACATAAAGGGCCATGATCACCCTCAATTCTTTCCCTGACTATCACATTATTTACAGTATGTCATAATCTAAGGTTGATCAGGACATAATCAATACAATTCACACATTTAGGTTTATTATAAGTGAATACCCCTCTTTTGTCTGACTTGGTTCTGCCATTGGTTGTCCTAAGCCTAAGATCTAAAACGAAAGTCATCATTTGCAGGGCATGCTTGTGTCCATTGTTTGACAGGGGTTAAGTCCAATTGGGTAATAGCCTATATCTCATTGTGTTCTCTACCTAGATAAATGTCATCTCCTTCCAGGGGTTTGAACGTTGTGTTAAAGTCCCCTGCCAAATTAAGATGTGAGTGGTGTATCCTCTTTTCCCAGGGGTTCTTGAAACTTTGTAGTGTTTTTGACAGTTTACCTCCCTTGACCCCTCTTGTGTAGATATTACAATGACGTTCTTGTGGGTCGTTATTTGTATTCCTAAGATATTGGTGGGATCAATTGCTAATCTCCAAATTATGCAATTAAGTGAGACTCTAACCCATAGTAGTAGCCCTCTATATGCCCATCCATAGAGATTGGAATTAGCTGGTATACAGTAACTAATATACTCAGCATTAAATACTGAATCAGTACTCAAGCTTTCCTTGAATAGGCAGATATCAAACTTCTCAATGAAGTCATTCTAATTCAGTTAGTCAATTTTGGACATTAAAACTGCCACATTCCAGAAAACAACTGTTACCTTGTCGGTCACTTCTCAAGTAGATAATATTTTGAGTGAACAGGGGTCTGTGAAAAAAACGGTGGTGGTTGCATGAACAGCAATTTCCTGGACATTGCATAGGTCAATTATATCCTAGACATCATGCGGATTGGTGTTCGGGCTAGGATTACTATTATTGCTCAGCCTCGATGGTGGTGAGCCTCCACTCTTGTCATGTCCTGTGATGCTGTGGATGATCTCTGATAATGCAGAGTGGGTGAGTGAGAGGGGGATACTCATTGTGCCAGTTGATCAAATATACCCAATATTGAGTCACCAGCTGGTATGGATTTTGTGTGCACTTGTTGCATGGTTTCCTACCATTGATACTTACATTTGATAATGGAATATTTTGGGGGCTGGTCATAGCATCAAGTGCCACCAAGCTGTCTGCTAGTTTCCTATCTATGAGGGTTAATTCAGTGCAATCAAAGTTATGATTGTGTACAGTGCATCTTTTGGCTCTAAAGATGTCTTTATTAAAGATGAATCTACAACTTCTAACATATTGTATCCAATGCGTAACCTTGTTCTTTAATGAGTCTACGTCCTCATTCCTTGAATGAGGGAGAGTTTGGACACATATAGATTTGGGGTACTGATGACAAACCCCTATGTTGGGCATGTTGATCTGTCTTGCGGCGATGTTAGGCTTACTCCAGTTACTGCTTTCAGACAACTTAGCCATCAAGTCATTGTTACCAGGGTTATATGACTGACAATAACTTGGTTCCTCACATAGCTAGCTTCCCTAATGGACCTGAGCCTCCTGGTGTTCATTGTGGGGCCTCTCACTTGCCTTGTTCGGTTCCAAAGTGCTACATGGTATAAGAGGTCTTAGGGAATCTCTGATTACCATTTCTCTTTATTACTGAAGATGCCTGAGCTATCAGTATTAGTTTCAGCTGCAGCTGAGATAAATCTTTTCATCCTGTTTGTGAATTATAGTATCATAGTCTTGAGTTCCCCCTACCTCTGCCCTCAAATCCTTAATCAAGACCATTGGTTTGCCAGGAAGGTGTGGAAGCATTTCTAATGGCATCTTTAAAACTGTCATCTCAGCAAGAGCTTCCAAAGCAGCTGGAGCCCCTACTATTTCTTGAAGTGGCAGGGAACAATTACCACAAAGTATGGCTGGCGCCAATGGGGATCACAAGGTGGGGTTGGGACTGTCTAAATCGTTAATACGGGTAAGGAGGGCTGAACCTGGCCCACGTGATTCCCTGCTTCTTGATTTCCTAGCAGATTTCTTTTTGAATGCATTAAAAAAGTGTACTTGAAACATGCTTCAGTTTCCCATCTGGGCCCCCAGGGGTCTCATTGTTTGGACTTTCAATACTTATGATAGATTCTACTTCTTCAATCAACAGATCTATCTAATTGAGAGTACAGTTGTTAAATTTCTTTGTCACCTTTCTACATTTAACAGCTCGTTTCACAGGCTCAGTGGCTTTACCCTTTCCCATAATGACAAAAAAAAAAAAATAAGAAAAATCTAAATATCAACAATTAAAGGGGCAGTCAGTTTTTCCGCAATTTTGGCATGAATACAATAACAAGAATAACAGTAAACAAAATACATAATAATTAGCTATCCCATGTACCTGCCTATTTAGGCTGGTTAGAGGCATTCAAATGTAAATAGTTATGAGGTGGTGCTGGGTTGCTGTGGAAATGGAAGCTCTTCACCCTTGTGTGATTGAAAGAGCCGAAGCAGCCTATAACTACTTCCCCACCAAGACTTATCATGCCCTTGCCTCAGCCAATAAGTGTCCAGATTACATCATCCTAAAAGTGGACAGGTTAGATGCAATACACACCAGAGTAGAGAGGTAGTCTTTCAAGTGAAAATGTAACAGCACCTTTAATTCAGAACCAAGGAGGTGGCCCAGTCCATCTTCTTCCAGTCTCAGATGGCCTTGGACGGGCCTGTCCCTGGCCCAAGCTTTGCCCAAGCATAGCCCAGGTATGCCCTGCCCTGTGGAAATGAAGTGCCTTTTAAGCACTCCCATATTGTGCTGCTCCCAGGGCCCTCCTCCTTAGCTCAAGGCTCTCTAAGACAGGTAGTCTCCCCTGGGTCAGCGCAATGTGTCCCATGCTGCAGGAATTGAAGTGTGCCTTTAAGGGCTCCCAGGTGATGCTGCCTTAATGGCCCTCTTCCTTGGCCCAAGGCTCTTAGGAACAGTTAACCCCCACTGGGTCAGTGCAATGGATCCCACACTGTGGGAAACAAAGTGCAGTATTAAGCACTCCCAAGTGGTGCTGCTTTCAGGGTCCTCGTTTTTGGCCCAAGGCTTTCTGGACTGATAGTCTCCACCAAGTCAGTACAGTTTATTACCATGTACTGAAACAGCTTTTCTAATATTTTCTTTGTTAAAATTAAGAGCAATGAGTTGAGAGATATTATGTGGGCCCCTAATTATAGTAATCTTTGTATGTATGTACATTCTGGGCTTTAATGCTGTGGTTATAATGCTGGAGTTTGGCTCCTGATTTATAGCTGATTTTTGCCATGAATGTATTCATTCTTGGAGGCTCTGGAAGAGGGCTGCAAAGCACAAGATATCAGAACTATGCAAGGACACGCCAGTGAAAGACTTGCAGACCATTTGTTATCATGATTTTCTTTAGTTATATTTGCTGTGTCGGACATTTATTATTTACACACTTGTCTTGTTTGTATGTCTGTCCATGTATTGAGCCTTGCATTCATATTGGGTGTCTGTATGTCAGGATCATGACTAGGTTGTACTTACTCATAGAGGAATATTAGCCAGAACAATTTCCTTTGAGTGTTGATAACCATACTTTTTGGGGGAGCTGAACACCATATGTGTAGTGCCATCATAGCTAATCATCATGCAAATTTAAAAGGTTCAGCTTCCTTCTTGACTTTAAATTATATAGGCATGAACAAGTGACTTAAATCATAAGGCATTTCTTGTGTTTTTTATTGAAATGACTGTTCTAAGAAAAACCGAATATTAAATTTGAATACTACACACTGAAATTATACAAAAGTGTTCTCATTTAATTTTATTGTGCTCTTTCTCAACACCTAGTCTTGGTTATTTGACTGGAGTAATCTGGACACTTGCCTTTTTTAATTTAAAGTTTGCAATGCTCATTTGGGGCTACCACTTTTATTTCCTCTTGATCTGTACAGGCAGAACCAGAAAGAAAAGGAATTACAGTCTATGTTACATTTCTTACACAAAGAAACAGCTTTCTCATTTAGAATTTAACACTGAAACTTAGGAGACTGGTGCTAACCTAAAAGTTAATATTTTTGCCACTACCTCAGGAGTACCACTCTAAAAATGACACAGGTGGGATTATTACTTCTACATTCTATCTTAGAGATAGACATAGGGGGTCATTCTGACCCCGGCGGTCATGGACCGCCGGGTCCAGGGTTGGCGGGAGCACCGCCAACAGGCTGGCGGTGCCCCGCAGGGCATTCTGACCGCAGCGGTTTGGCCGGATTCTGACACCCCATACCGCCATCCTGTTCCTGGCGGTTCGCCTGCCAGGAACAGGATGGCGGTATGGGGTGTTGTGGGGTCCCTGGGTGCCCCTGCAGTGCCCATGCTGATGGCATGGGCACTGCAGGGGCCCCCGTAAGAGGGCCCCACTTTGTATTTCAGTGTCTGCTTTGCAGACACTGAAATACGCGACGTGTGCCACTGCACCCGTCGCACCTTGCCACTCCGCCGGCTCCATTCAGAGCCGGCGTCCTCGTGGGAAGGTTGTTTTCCACTGGGCTGGCGGGCGGCCTTTTGGCGGTCGCCCGCCAGCCCAGTGGAAAACCCAGAATCACTGCAGCGGTCTGACGACCGCGGTGCGGTGTTCTGGTGGGGGTACTTTGGCGGACGGCCTCCGCCGCCCGCCAAGGTAAGAATCACCCCCATAGTGGTATAACAGGTGCTACAACTAACAGCAGGAAATAAGTGAGAAGTGTAAAGTCAAATCTGTTTGAGAGGTCCTCTGCAGTGCTCTAGCGGTTGCCATCTTGCATACAATAGGAGTGTCAAAGAAAAAGAAAATGGTGGGAAAGTGCTAGCATCTCTTCTCACAGTAGCAGGTGAGGAGGGACTTTATAGTAAGGAGGTGAAAGTAGTGGTTAGGAAAATCAAATATTTATTTTTAGTAACTCCGCTCATTAAAAATATAGCAACTTTTCATGGACCATGGTGGTCATTACAACCCTGGCGGTCAGTGTTAAAGCGGCGGTATGACCACCAACCGGCCGGCGGTAAAAAATGTGCAATTACGACTGTGGCGGAAACCGCCAACAAAGACAGCCACTTTAACACTCGGACCGCCACAGCGGTACAAACAAACAGCACAGCGGTCACAGCCAACAGACAGTCGGAGAACAAAGTAACGCCCACAGTATCACAACCTACCAATCCGCCACCTTTTCCAGGGCGGATATACCGTGGATAAAAACACGGCAGAAACAGGACTTCTAAGGGAAAACGCTCACCTCTACACACCCCACGAGGAACGAGAACGCCATGGATCTGGAACTCCAAATTCTACCTGCAATAGTCTTCCTGCTCCTCTACCAGGAGCACAAACGCCGGCGGCAAAGACCACGGTGAGTACTGCAACTACGACACAGGGGAGGGGGGAGGGAAAAAACAGGGACACGCAACACGCAACACTCCCACCCTCACCCACCACAACACACACACTAATGCATATCAATACATCACAGTTACACCCCCAAACCCCTCGGAAGAATGCAAAGACAATAGAAAATGAGTGTAACCATTGTAATATATTAAAAGCAAGTAGGCAGAAACATATATATACACCATGTACAAAATATATACCAAGCATAGTAGTCCAGGTAGTGCTCAAATAAAGTCAGTGGAACACTGGGACCACACGGTATGGGCGAGGCCCACACAAGATCCCCAACCATGACGGAGAGAACACTGCAGGGGCATCAGAGAGCAACTACACAATCACCTCAGGTGGAGGGAAAGGGGGGGCACCTCAGCCGGTTGAGTGCACAACGCCAAATCCACGAGGGGTCCACATGCCCACTGTTCAATCCTGGGAAGTGCAAAGCCACAGTCTCTCAAGTGGATGACAGTCTCCACTGGTTCTGGAGGGGGCTTTGTGCCCAGAGTGCTTCATCCTGCCAAGGACTGAGGTAGTGGATGTGAATCTCCACTGGTTCTGGAGGGGGCCTTGTGCCCAGAGTGCTTCATCCTGCCAAGGACTGAGGTAGTGGATGTGAATCTCCACTGGTTCTGGAGGGGGCTTTGTGCCCAGAGTGCTTCATCCTGCCAAGGACTGAGGGAGTGGATGTGAATCTCCACTGGTTCTGGAGTGGGCCTTGTGCCCATAGTGCTTCATCCTGCCAAGGACTGAGGTATTGGATGTGAATCTCCACTGGTTCTGGAGGGGGCCTTGTGCCCAGAGTGCTTCACCCTGCCAAGGACTGAGGTAGTGGATGTGAATCTCCACTGGTTCTGGAGGGTGCCTTGTGCCCAGAGTGTTTCATCCTGCCAAGGACTGAGGTAGTGGATGTGAATCTCAACTGGTTCTGGAGGGGGCCTTGTGCCCAGAGTGCTTCATCCTGCCAAGGACTGAGGAAGTGGATGTGAATCTCCACTGTTTCTGGAGGGTGCCTTGTGCCCAGAGTGCTTCATCCTGCCAAGGACTGAGGTAGTGGATGTCTTACTCCACTGGTGCTGGAGGGGGCTTTGTGCCCAGAGTGAACCCCGTGACGGACTTAGTTGCGTCAGTGCCCTTGCTGCTCATGGGCCAGCGGTGCTTGAGACGGCGGTGCCCTGTTCAGCGGTGCTTGAGACGGCGGTGCTTGAGACGGTGGTGCCCTGTGCAGCGGTGCTTGAGACGGCGGTGCCCTGTTCAGCGGTGCTTGAGACGGCGGTGCCCTGTTCAGCGGTGCTTGAGACGGCGGTGCCCAGTTTAGTGGTGCTTGAGACGGCGGTGCCCTGTTCCGCGGTGCTTGAGGCAGCGGTCTCCATTGCAGGGACTCAGCTGCTGGCGGTCCTTCATGGCCCAGCAGGGCTTTTGCTGGTTGTCCTTCATGGCCCAGTGGGGCTTTTGCTGGCGGTGGCCTCCTGGGCATGTGGGCTTGTGCTGGCGGTCATGTCCTGGGTAGCTGGGCTTGTGCTGGCAGTCCTGTCCTGGGCAGCTGGGCTTGTGCTGGCGGTCCTGTCCTGCACAGGTGGGCTTGTGCTGGTGGTCCTGTCCTGGGCAGCTGGGCTTGTGCTGGCGGTCCTGTCCTGGGCAGATGGGCTTGTGCTGGCTGTCCTGTCCTCGGCAGCTGGGCTTGTGCTCCCGATCCGGTCCTGGGCAGATGGGCTTGTGCTGGCGGTCCCATCCTGGGCAGGTGGACTTGTGCTGGTGGTTCTGTCCTGGACATGTGGGCTTGTGCTGGCGTTCATGTCCTGGGCAGGTGGGCTTGTGCTGGCGGTCCTGTCCTGGTCAAGTGGGCTTGTGCTGCCGGTCCTGTCCTGGGCAGCTGGGCTTGTGGTGGCAGTCCTGTCCTGGCCAGCTGGGCTTGTGCTGCCAGTCCTGTCCTGGGCAGCTAGGCTGGTGCTGTCGGTCCTGTCCTGGGCAGCTGGGCTTGTGCTGACAGTCCTGTCCTGAGCAGCTGGGCTGGTGCTGGCGGTCCTGTCCAGGGCAGCTGGGCTGGTGCTGGAGGTGGCCTCCTGGGCAGCGGGGATGATGGTGGTCTTCTCTGCCGTGCTGGTCTTCCCAGACTTTCCTGGTTTCTTGTGGCCCTTCCCCACCTGAGGTGCTAGTTCGGGACCTAGGAGATGGACGGGGTGGGGGAGGTGTGGGAAAGAGGTCAAGGTTGGACAGAAAATGTTTTTTTGACACACTGGGACGGGTAGCTGGAGGGGGTTTGGGAGTAGAGGAAGAGGTGGTGGTTGTAGGAGGTGTTCGTTTGCTGACTTTGGATGAAGGTGCATGTGCTGGAGGCTGTCGTGAGGTGGATGGCTGTTGGGTGGGTGTGTGCCTGCGTTTGTGTATCTTTGGAGGGGGCGTCAGAGACACACTGGGAGATGACACAGGGGACGTTTGAATGGCAGTGGGGTGTTGACTGCACATGAGCGGTGTGTGGTGGTGGGTGTGCTGGTGATGGAAGTAGTAGCTGTAGAGGTAATGCATGCAGATGTGAGTGTAGACGAGCCTGGGAGGGAGGAGGGAGACGAGGAGGAGGGGGACTCAGTGGAGGCAGTGGATGTTGGTGTGTCTGCATGTGTGTGATGCTTGCATGAGTGCCTGTGGGATACGTGGTGCTTATGTTTGCCTGAGCTTCCCTTGTGTGTTGATGTGTGTGCATGCTGGTCTGTAGGTGTGCTTGAGATAGGCTGAGGTACAGGGGATTGGGTCGGGGTGGAGGAAGTTGGAGGGGGGAGGCTAGATACCGGGACAATGGCTGCCATCAGTGCTGAGGCCAGAGTCTGAAAAGCTCGCAGAAGGGCCGCCTGACCAGAATGAATGCCCTCCAGGAATGCATTTGCCTGTTGCAACTGCCTTTCTACACCCTGGATGGCATTCAAAATGGTAGACTTTCCAACAGTGAGGGATCTGAGGAGGTCAATGGTCTCCTCACTGAGGGCAGCAGGGTGACTGGGGCAGGGCCTGAGGTGCCTGGGGCGAAGGTGATGGCCACCCTGCTGACTAGGGGGTTGCTGGGAGGGCGGTGCTGGAAGGGGGGTGGTGGCTGTACCTGTAGATGGGGTGGCACAGATGTTGCCGACACCACAAGGGAGCTACCATCAGAGGACGAGTCCGTGTCACTGGTGTCAGTTCCTGTCCCCGCCGTGGAGCTCCCCTCACCCTCCGTCACACTGGTGAAGTCGGAGTCCATAGTGTGGCCCTCCGTGGCCATCTGGGATGCAGCCCCCCGTGCTCCGGTGCCACTGCTCCTCCGCCTGATGATACTAATGCACACAAGAACAGGGAGACCACAAAACAGGGGGGGGGAACAACAGAAGAAAGACATGTTGAGTGCATGCATTACCACTACCGTTGGCGGACACGACAGACACAGAAGCCCCCTGCACTACGCTGCGCTCTTGGCCTCTGTTCAATTCCTGGGAAATGCCCTATGGATGACAACTGCACACATAGATGACACAGGGACATGACACATGGCCTGCCTTACGGAGGGACCTTGCCTATGGAACTCGCCCTGGCCTAGGGAAACCCACAGCCCTCCTCCCCCACCCAGACCCATCCACTGCATGCAAAGTCAGCAAAATGAGAGTGTACCCACCCCCTTGTGGCTGCTGTGATGCTCTCAAGCACCCATCCAACTCCGGGTACGCCACCGCCAGGATCCTGAACATCAGGGGGATCATGTTGCGACTGGCACCCCTCCCACGTTGGGAGGCCATCCCCAGCTGAGCCTCTGCCGTCTTCTTGCTCCAGCGGCGAATGTCCTTCCATCTTTTCCGGCAGTGGGTGCTCCGTCTGTGGTAGACCCCCAGGGTCCAGTCCTCCTTGGCGATAGCACGCCAAATATGTTTTTTCTGGTGGGCGCTGACCTACATGAAATGTACAGGGGGAAGAGTAAGTTATTACGAACTGCACCGTCAAAGTGATTGGCCCCCATCCCTACCCTTGCCATGTGGCACATGCACTCACCGTTGTTTCATGCACGCCGCACTCTCCCCCTTCCTTCTTACATCCACCCCTCTCAACACAGGCATAGCCCATACAGCATGCTCCCAGTGTACTTACCTGTTTGTCTGAAGGACCGTAGAGTAGCGTGTACTGGGGGAGGACCACATCCACGAGTTTCTCCAACTCCTCCTATGTGAAGGCAGGGGCCCTTTCCCCAGACACTCGAGCCATTGTCTCTTCCAGACCGAGGTCACAGCAGCACTTGCAGTGTAGGTCCTCTCCTGTCTAAGAACAGGTATCGAGTGATTGAACAGATAGAAAATGGCTGTCACATCCGCAGCGGTGCGTACCGTCACCGCCGGGGTACATCATCATTGGCTCCTGGGAACCATAGGGTCCAATGCTAACCAATGCAGCATTGCGCCACGGTCTTCGACCGCCTACCGCCACAGTGTACAACGCCAGTGCAGTTACCTCACATCCCATTGTCCCACTTTAGAGGTCAGGCGGCCGCCATTTCAGGTGCCCACATGGCTTCATTTTCAACTGGGACACACATACCTAGGCCTAGACTCAGCACACATACAGGCCACCTTTTGTGTATGAATGGTGTTCTGTGTAAGCTGTGGGTACGTACCTCTGAGTTGTTTGACTCTGTGCTCGCTGTTGTCCTTCATAGGCACTGTCCGCTGGGACATGTGAGGAGATGGTGGCATCCTCCGGTGTACCGACCATTGGTGGACCTGTCGACAATGGAGGAGCGACATGTGATAATCACATACAGGCTTGACCGTGGCACAATCCAGGAACTGTGTACCCAGTTGGAGCCAGACCTGATGTCAGCAATCCGCCATCCCACAGGAATCCCCCCTCAAGTGCAGGTGCTGTCAGTACTACATTTCCTTGCAAGTGGGTCATTTCAAACAACAGTGGCCATAGCATCAGGGATGTCCCAGCCTATGTTTTCCAACGTGTTGTACAGAGTGTTGTCTGCCCTGCTGAAACACATGCGGAGCTACATCGTTTTCCCTCAGGTGGAGGATTTGCCTACAGTGAAAGGTGATTTCTATGCCCTGGGACATATCCCCAACATCATAGGTGCCATTGATGGGACCCATGTGGCTTTGGTCCCCCCCACAGGAGTGAACAGGTGTACATAAACAGCAAGAGTTATCATTCGATGAATGTACAGATGGTATGTTTAGCCGACCAGTACATCTCCCATGTGAATGCCATGTTCCCTGGCTCAGTGCATGACGCCTACATCCTGCAGAATAGCAGCATCCCTTATGTGATGGGTCAACTCCAGAGGCACCGTGTGTGGCTATTAGGTGAGCACCTGGGAGCAAGACAGTGGGTCTGGGGATATCCCTACAGGTTAGTGCATGTCTAACAGTTGTCCCTCGCCATTTGCAGGTGACTCTGGTTACCCCAACCTGTCATGGCTACTGACCCCAGTGAGGAATCCCAGGACAAGGGCAGAGGAACGCTACAATGAGGCCCATGGGCGAACTAGGAGGGTGAATGAGTGGACCTTCGGCCTCCTGAATGCCAGGTTCGGTGCCTCCATATGACAGGTGGATCCCTAGTCTACTCACCAAAGAAGGTGTGCCAGATCATCGTGGCCTGCTGTATGCTTCACAGCTTGGCTTTGCGACGACAGGTGCCTTTTCTGCAGGAGGATGGTCCAGATGGCGGTGTTGTGGCAGCTGTGAGGCTTGTGGACAGTGAAGACGAGGAAGCAGAGGAAGAAGACATGAACAACAGGGACTCAGTGATCCAGCAATATTTCCAGTGAGACACAGGTAAGAGTACAGACCTGCCTACTACATGTACTTTAACACTACTACCTCTCTACTGTCTGTCATTTTCACCCAGTGTGTTGGCACTGAGTTGACACTTTCCCTTACTATTTCAGAGATGTGGATCCCACTGTGTGACATCTGCTTAGATTCCTCATGGACTAGAGCTGTGTGACATAGGTATGTTGACATTACAATTGTAAGAGCATTTTGTCACTGTAATTGATAATACACTATTTCAAAATCAGATGCAGACTCCAGATTGTTTTGTGCTTTAAGTGTGTTTATTTAAGTGCTCAATATTGGAGGGGGTAGTAAAATGGTGAGGGGTGATGGCGGAGGAATGTCCATGGCAGAGTCCAGTCTATTAGTCTCACAGGTGCATTGGCTATATGGGCATAGGAATTGGACCTGGGGCAGTTTAAGTATGGACAAGGCGACAAAGTGGGACAGTGGGATGACAATCAGGGTGGTCTCATTTCTTGGCGGGGTCTTGGCATTGTGCTCTGTCTTTGTCCTGGATCTCAGGAACCGCATGTGGGGTAGTTCTCCCTCTGCGGGGGGTGGGGTGCTGGTGTGGTGGTCCTGTGGCGGGGCGTCCTGTCCACTAGCGTCGGCGGAGGTGGTGGGCAGTTCATCGTCCGTGCTAGTGTCAGGGGCCCCTTGTAGTGCCACAGTGTCCCTCTTGGTGTTCACGAGTTCCTTCAGCACCCCTACGATGGTGCCCAGGGTGGAGCTGATGGTTCTGAGTTCCTCCCTGAAGCCCATATACTGTTCCTCCTGCAGGCGCTGGGTCTCCTGAAACTTGGCCAGTACAGTTGCCATAGTCTCCTGGGAGTGGTGGTAGGCTCCCATGATGGAGGAGAGGGCCTTGTGGAGAGTGGGTTCCCTTGGCCTGTCTACCCCCTGTCGCACAGCAGCCCTCCCAGTTCCCCTATGTTCCTGGGCCTCCGTCCCCTGGACCGTGTGCCCATTGCCACTGCCCCCAGGTCCCTGTTGTTGGGGTGGTGGGTTAGCCTGGGTTCCCTGTAGTGGTGGACACACAGCTGATTGACGTGTCCTGGGGACGGAGGTATGGGCCCGCTGGGTGGGTGCTGTGCTGGTGTTTCCAGAGGGGGAAGGTCTGTAGTGGCCTGTGACTGTGTGAGGGGAACCGACTGTCCAGAGGTCCCTGATGGGCTGGGCTGGTCATCTAGATCCAGTTGGACAGAGGTGCTGTCATCACTGTGGGCCTCTTCTGTTGGTGGTGTGGACATGTGTGGACCCTCCTGTCTGGTGACGTTGGGTAGGGGTCCTGCAGGGGTATAAAAGGATGTTTATTACATCTGTGTGTGTCATGGTGTGCAATGGATGGGTGACCGTGTACCCCAGTGCTTGCATTCCTGTGTGGGACCTTGTGTGATGATGGTTTAGGGGTTGTATGGGTATGTGCAGGGGGCATGCTTTAGTGATGGGTGTCCATGCTTTGTTGTTGCATGCAGGGTTTGGTGTTGGGATTGGTGGTTTCTGATTTTGGGACATAAGTGAGAAGTTGGAGTAATGGGGGTGAGGGCGAGGGTGGGGGTATGTGCTGGCATGCAGGTAGGGTGGGGGATGTAATAGTTAAGATTTGTCTTACCAGAGTCCATTCCTCCACCTAATCCTGTGAGGCCCTCAGGATGCAGAATCGCCAAGACCTGCTCCTCTCATGTTGTTAGTTGTGGGGAGGAGGTGGGGGTCCGCCGCCAGTCCGCTGAACCGCCAGGTGGTGTCTTGAGACCACGGAACGCACCTTCCCCCGTAGGTCATTCCACCTCTTCCTAATGTCCTCCCGAATTCTTGGGTGCTGTCCAACTGCGTTGACCCTGTCCATGATTCTTCGCCATAGCTCCATTCTCCTTGCAATTGAGGTGTGCTGCACCTGTGATCCGAATAGCTGTGGCTCTACCCGGACGATTTCCTCCACCATGACCCTGAGCTCCTCCTCCGAGAACCTGGGGTGTCTTTGCCGTGCCATGGGGTGGTGTGGGTGATGTGTGGGGTGGTGTGTGTGGTGATAAGTGTGCTGATATGTAGAAGGGTGTTGTGTGAGGTGCGTGGAAGTTCTGTGGGTGATGGTGTTGTGTGCCTGTGGATGCTGTTGTTCTTGCTGGTGCAGTGTCTCTCTGGCCTTCTTTCAGAATTTTTGGTAGTAGGGGTTTGTGGGTGATGTGGGTGTGTGTTTTATATAGTATTGGGTGTGTGGGAGTGGTCTGTGTATGTGTATCAGGTGTGTGTATTTCGAATTGTCCAATGTGGCAGTGTTTTTTAAATGTGTGTGTATTTTTAGCGCGGCGGTGTGTACGGCCAATGGAATACCGCGGTTGAAAGACCGCCGCGTGGATTTGTGTGTCGTGATAGTGTGGGCGTATTTCTGTTGGCGTGACGGTGGAGGTTTTGTTTTCGCCAGTTTATCACTGACCTTTGGTGTGGCGGACTTGTGTGGGTGTCTAGATTTTGGCGGATTCAGAACTGTGGGTCATAATATCCGTGGCGGAATTCCGCGGTTGCGGCGGTGTGTTGGAGGTCTTCTGCACGGCAGTAAGCGGCTGTTACCACCAATGTTGCAATGAGGGCCCATGTCTTTGCTCCTGGGGAAAAAACAAAAATACATTTTTGAAAAAATGTGAACAGAAATTGAAAAAATTGATCACAATAATCTCCGTCTTCTCTCAATTTTCCTTTTTTCGTTGAAAAAGGCAGCACCTGCATAAAAGTGAGCACCTTTTTTTATTGGTACACAGGATTAAAACATGTTACCAATTACCTGAATGACCACACACACTTCTTATTCTGGAATCACACCAACATCAAAGAACTCTGTTGAATCACTAATCACAATGTCACAACAAAGCAAAACAGTTCTGTGATTTGGGATGTGTTAACAGTATTAATTTGAAATCCGCACTATCTGCAACAACAATGTATGCTATGGGAAACAGGGCATATACCTTGGCGGAAGGATCAGCATCCTCACTTGAAAGGCAAAAAAGTATGCTTAGTGGAAAACGACTTGATGAAGCATCATGATGCAACTGAAATTTTACATTTGTCTTATTCCACCTTTCAAATAGTCACTGAAGAGGAACCTCGTGAATGGCACGTTGTCATCCTAATCTGAATGTTGCAACCCTATGCCCTGCCCCTGATTTTCGTGGCAGAGCATTGAGTTAATAAGTTCAATAAGGACATTAAAGCACTGGGATTTGGTGGCAGCATTGAAACAAATTTATTGATGCACAACAAAAGGCACTCAAAAGTGAGCACTTATGAAATAACTCAAAAAGTCATTTTGCATTAAATGTTTATGAAAACTTCTGCCCACCACCCCACCTCCCATATTGGCCTCATGGACCCTGGAGACACGACACACCATTTATCTATTTCCTGATATATTTGATTTGACATCAACAATGTACTAATATTTTATTCAGTGTTTGTCTGCAATCTATAAGAGCCCCACAGGCCCCTACAAGGACATCAGGTCTTTGTTAGTAAAAGTCCTCATTATTTTTCCAAAGGGCAATATGGGTCCTGGAAGAACACCAGGGATTCAATGTAATCAATTTGTTTATAATGTTGTTACAAAAACGGTGATGATGATGATGATCAGCAATGGTGATGATAGTGATGATGATTACATGTACTGTGTTAACAAGAATTGCCAAGACTCACTCTCCTTCTTTATGACCAGAAGGTGCACAAGAGGATAACTCTGACTGAAACAAAGAGAGGTCTGTGAATTTGCTTACACTGTGGTCCATAGACCTCTGAGCTAAGCGTTTCTGTTTGCGCTGCAGTGTTAATTCACCCAGGAAGTAAGGAAGATGACCCATGGAAGGATGTTCCTGTCAGCAAAATGGAGAGTGAGGAGAAGAACAAGACTGTTGTGAGTACCACCACTGCTATCAAGTCCTAATACTTTTTACAGAAGAGCAGCATACCTGCTGCACCTTTCTCTGGGTAGGAAGAGATTAGAAAGAAGATTACTCCTGGATCAGCAGCACCACAACCAAAATCAAAGTACATGTCTCTCCATGCTGCAGTGACTAGAGTCACGGCTGAAAGCAATTAATTGGAAATCAAATTGTCCCAGGAGCAAACTGAATCTTTATCACAGGCAACTCAATAGTAACCACAGTCTGCTATACCTGATCATCCAGAGATAGGAGCAGATCAGGAAGTCGAACTTGCTGCTGAGTAAATGTTGTGACTGCTCTCCATTGGACACATCAGCCTCACAGTCTCCTGCAACCTCTTTTGGTTGGTTCAGTTGCTGCGTTTCATGTCCTGAAAAAAAGTAAAAAAAGACTCAAAGACGTGTTAATTGTTTTCAAAAATACTTTTTATGGCACTTATTCTTAGTAAACACTTCTATTAGTAAATTTATAAAATATTCATTTGATTGTGGTATATGTGCTGACTCTATGATATAGCCAATAGGCCCTCATTTTCTATTTTACTGTTCTGACTCTTTGATAATGTCAGTAGTTACTTACTGTTAGATCTGACAGCCTTAGGGTGGTCACCCCTAACTTTTTGCATGCCTCCCTCCGCTTTTTAGACACTGTTTTTGCTGGGTTTTATACTCTGCGCACTTTACAACTGCTAACCAGTGCTGAGGTGCATATGCTCTCTCCCTTTAAAGATGGTAACATGGGATCATACCCAATTGGACTATTTCATTTACTTATAAGTCCCTAGTAAAGTGCACTATAGGTGCCCAGGACCTGTAGATTAAATGCTACTAGTGGGCTGCAGCACTGAATGTGCCACCCACTTAAGTAGCACCTTAACCTTGTCTCCGGACTGCCATTGCAACGCCTGTGTGTGCAGTTTCACTGCCAATTCCACTTGGCATTTAAAAGTACTTGCTCAGCCTAAAACTTCCCATTTTCTACATATAAGACACCCCTAAGTTATGCCCTAGGTAACCCCTAGGGCAGGGTGCTGTGTAGGCAAAAGGCAGGGCATGTACCTGTGTACTTTACATGTCCTGGTAGTGTAAAACTCCTACATTTGTTTTTACACTGCTGTGAGGCCTGCGCCCTTCATAGGCTAACATTGGGTCTGCCCTCATACAGTGTTTGAGTGGTAGCTGCTGATCTGAAAGGGGTAGGAAGGTCATATTTAGTATGACCAGAATGGTAATAGAAATTCCTGCTGACTGGTAAAGTTGGATTTAATATTACTATTTTAGAAATGCCACTTTTAGAAAGTGAGCATTTCTCTGCACTTGAATCTTTCTGTGCCTTACAATCCATGTCTGGCTGGGTTTAGTTGACAGTTCCTTGTGCATTCACTCAGACAGACCCCAAACACAGAATACTCAGCTTCACTTGGATACATCTGCATTTTGAATGGGTCTTCCTGGGCTGGGAATGACAATGGACAGTAGCCTGCCCTCACACAAATGACTGCCACACCCCCTACTGGGACCCTGGCAGACAGGATTGAACTGAAAGGGGAACTTGTGCACTTCTGAGCCACTCTTTGTAGTCTCCCCCACTTTAAAGGCACTTTTGGGTATAAAAACAGGGCCCCTGCCCTGCCAAGACAGACACTCCCTGGAGAAGAAACCTGAACCCGAACCTGCATCCTGCCAAGAAGAACTGCCTGGCTGCCCAAATGACTCACCTGACTGCTTTCTGTGAAGGACTGTTGCCTTGCTGTTGCCCTGCTGTCTTGCTGCTCTCATGCTGTGCTGCAGAAGTGCTCTCCAAGGGCTTGGATTGAGCTTGCCTCCTGTTCCCTGAAGTCTCAGGACCAGAAAAGACTTCTTCTCTGCAAGAAATTCCTTGTGTGCCAAAAAACGACACACAGCCTGCACCGCAGTGAAAAATCACCGCTCACCGAATCTGGAATGATGCTGCCTGACTCCGTAACAGGAAGATCAACGCAGCGCCTGCGACGAGACCGGAAGTTCGACATACGGCCCACTGGATCGACGCACAGCCGACCCAGAACATCGCAGCGCTTGTGACTTTAACGCAAGCCTGGGATTTTCTGCGCATCGACCCCGGGGTGTCCGAAAACCCTGCAACCTGAAGAGGATTTAAGTCCTCGCCCCGGAAATCGACGCACGGCTTTCCGCGTGGAAAATATCTACGCAATTCTGTGTGTGAAGGGGCGAAACCGATGCACACCTACCTGTTTTCCACGCATCTCCTCCTCTGCAGCCCCTTGTGAGGATTTTTCAATGCAAACCAGGTGCTTTGCCCTGCAAGAGACCATTGTTGTTCCTAGAATACGTTAAGACACTTTATATTGCGTTTGCAATAATATTACAATTCTTAAGACATTTTATATTACTTTCTGAGTAATATTTCAACGTGTACTTATTGTATTCTAATCGTTTCTGACCTGCAATTATTCAGATAAAGATTCTATATTTTTACAAACACTGTGTGGTGTGATTTTGTGGTACTATATGGTGTTATTGTATGATTTATTGCACAAATCCTTTACACATTGCCTTCTAAGTTAAGCCTGACTGCTCAGTGCCAAGCTACCAGAGGGAGGGCACAGGATAATTTGGATTGTGTGTGACTTACCCTGACTAGAGTGAGGGTCCTTGCTTGGACAGGGGGTAACCTGACTGGCAACCAAAGACCCCATTTCGAACACTTACTTAAAATGACTTCCTTTATACTGTTAAATCATATAGTGAGCCATTTGTGTCCACATCCACACTGCATATACTCAGGAGAGTGTGCCCGCAGGAAATAGATATCTTTTTCATGTTTAAAAAACATAGAAATTCACTGGAAAAAAAAAATGTTAAAGAGACATTATAGGATTTGTAATAATATATTTTTTTATATTAAAAAAAACTCTCTGAAAAAATAAAAGGTTTAAGAGACATTAGAGTTAGGTGCAAATGTCAGTTAAAACATACCATTTTAAATGGACAAAGTTACGGAAATATTCTCACCATGTACTGCTAATTACTTATGTGAAAATAAGTCGACCATGTAGAACAATCGAGAGAGGCTGAGGCAGCATAGCAAACCATGGAGGTCAATAGGTAGGGGCATACCAACAGACCATGGAGAGCAAAGGAAGGGGCTAGTAGCATATACTCAGAGAATGGAGGGCAGATGGGAGGGGTCTAGATAGTGACAAAAGCATGGGAAACATGCTGACCAGGAAGGGCAGGTGGGAGGGAAAGTGGAAGGGTTGATGGCATCACAGCACAATATGCAGAGCAAGCAGGTGGGGGACTGGCAACACAAAGGGCAAAGGAGTGTGGTAGAGCGAGAAAAGGGAAGCAAGCTGACCAAACAAGGCAGTGGAAGGTACAGTGTCAGCACAAAGGACCAGACAGAGCAGGAAAACAGGACAGTAGAAGAACAAAGGAACATGGAGGGCAGGGTGAAGGGGGCCTGAGCCAGCAAGTCAACCATGCAGGACAGTCAAGAGATGGTATGACAGCACAAACAAAACATGGAGTGAGGTTCAGAGTCAACCCAAAGGACCATGGGGGGCAGAAAAGGACAGAAAGCAGGTAACATGGACAGCAAACTGATATACAGGGCAGGGGGCAGTGATAATGGCAGCAACATAGAATACACATGGCAGGAGGAAGGGCAGAGGCAGTAAAACAAACCATTGAGGGCAAGAGCGTGGGAAAGGGGCATCGACAAGGGTAAGCAGAGGCAGAAGTCACGGGCAACAAGATGACCACCGAGGACATTTGAGATTGCAGTGCAACAGACAAAAGAGAGCAGAGAAAGGGGGCAAGGGCAGCAAGCTGACCATGGTGCATAGGCAGGAGGGGTAGTGACAGCACAATGGAAAATACCAGGCAAATGTGAGTGGGTGGGCGATGGAAGTGGCAGTACAGCTGACCTTGGAGAGCAGGAAAGAGGGTCAGTGGCAAAACAATGGACCATTGCGGGAGAGATCATGGACTTGGACAATAAAGGAACTTGGAGGAGCAGGGGCAACAAGGTGATCTTACAGGGCAAGTGGGATGGGCAGGAGCAGCACAACTGACCATTGAGGCAAGGAAGGATACGACAGTGGCCCACAGAGGGACACTATAGGGCCAGGGACAGGTGCAGCAAGTTGATCATGCAGAGCAGGCAGTAAGGACAGTGGAAGCACAACACACTATAAAGAGCTGGAGCGAGCAGTAGTGGTATGTACACAGACATTGCAGGGTAGCTGGAAGGGGATCAATGCCAGGGGTAGCAAGCTGACCATGTAGAGCATGTGGATGGGGCAATGCCAGCACAACAGGCTATGTATGACAGGTTCAATGAAGTATGGTGGGTAAAAGGGAGGGGGCAAGGCATGCATAAAGGAATGATGGAAGGCAGAAGGGGGTAGGTAGAAGCTGACCTCAGGTAACAGCCAGGAGGAAGGGGGAAAAGCAGAAGCAGTAAGCTGACCATGGAGGGCACACAAGAGGGGCTGGGATAGCACAACAGACCATGTAGGTCATTCAGGAGAGGCAATGGCAGCACAACAGATCTTAGTGGGCAGGAAGCAGAGACAGCATAATGGGCTACATAGAGCACAAAAACAATCCATAGAGACATATTCCCCTTTCGATGTGTGTGGCAGAATAAATAAAGGTCATTGTCCCTGTCAGGTTGGCACACCATTTTACCACAAGCCCAGGTTTACAAGTCTTTGTAAATTCTGCCGGGCATATTTACTAGTCCCATGATGCAGGGCAGTGTTGCAAGTGACCTTGCTGGTCTGCCCTATGCCACATGGAAAGAGCAGAAATGCACTATAGCTCCAAGACACAGTATATTTGTGGCCTTTTTCCCTGCACTAGCATACAAATAGCTGGTTAGCACCAATACAGGCACCCTTGCACCATGGTGCGTTGTCAGCATGATTGTTTTTGTGGAAGAAGGGGCACCTTCCTACACAAAAACAATCCTAGGAGACTTTTTTCTCGTTCGATGTGTGCAGCATCAAAATGCATGGATAGATGCATGGGACTTTGTTGTAACCAACTCAGGAGACACCAAAGTAAGCGTTTTGTGGTTTCTTTATTAAGCCATAAATCAGTCCTGAAGAGCGCTGAAATCGCGTCTCCTCATCAGCTTCACCTCCGTTTTTCGCCCTCCGTTTTTCCCTTAATCTTGCCCTGCTCGAGACGCCACACGCGACCGAGACAGAACGGGTTCGGCACGCGGAAGCGCGCGCCGAACCTGAGCACAACATATTATCTCCTTTTTTTTTTTTTTTTTTTAACAAAAAACAACTTACGTAAATAAGAACAAAAAAACATAAGCGCATTGGACAAAAACCTAATAGCATCAGATAACCTATGCATTACATAACATTTAACAATCACATCAGTGTGTACATGAGATAACAAAACTTAAAACAATTCTTGCTAAATACTATGATGTTCTCTGAGTTTGATAGGAACCCATTTCTCACGGACAGACCTCCTCAAGGTGTCGGGTTCTAACAAATGATTGTCTAACACCTTGCGTTCCTGATGAATACCCTTTGACCCCGAAGAGTCACTTCCTTCCACTCCACGGTGCCCAACATCCTTAACCTTAACAACCTTCCCCATATTCCACCATTGACCACCCTCAACCATGATGGCGTTACCACATACTTTCTTTACCCTCACAGGAGTACCATAGCAGGCTTCCCCTTTCCTCACAAATGTCTGTAACTTGACGCGCACCAGATCTCCAGGTTGAAATGAGAGTTTTTTTGTAGAATTCTTCAGGTCATACCTAGCTTTTACCTTTTCTTGATTTTTTTTTTACTTCACCCGACACCCCGTCCTTGTTCACAGAATCAGGCATTTTACCTGAAACCACTCTGGCTAACCACGCCGGAAACAGTCTTGAGGTGCTTTGCCTTCCTTTAAGCAGTTCAAAAGGAGAAATTTTTGTCACAGAATGTGGAGTGGTGCGATAGAACCACAACATCGAATTCACAGCCTCTTCCACATCCAGTTTACTTGCTTTAGCCCATTTGATACACTCCACAACAACCCTATTCATTCTCTCCACTAAACCATTTGTTTGAGGATGGTTTAGAGAACTTTTCAAATGTTTCACACCAGAATCTCTCAGAAACATTTCCATGTTATAACCCACAAACTGTACACCATTGTCCGAAATCAAGGTTTCCGGAAAACCTTCCCTCCAAAAAATCTCTTTGAGAAACTGAATCGCACTACCCGCAGTAGGCTTTGCAAAAAAACGCACTTCTGGCCACTTACTGTAATAATCCATTAAAACAAAAGCATAACGCATCTGGCTGGGGAGAAAATTGAAAGGTCCAACCATATCGACCCCAACTTTGACCCAAGCCTTATCCGGTAACGATATGGGTTGTAATGGTGGTTTAGCAGTCTTCAACCCTTTTTCTGCACCATTACACACCACACACCCACCAACCACTCTTTCTACATCCTTGTCCATGGAAGGCCACCAATAGTGTGCTCTAATACGTCTCTTAGTCATAGTGGCACCAAGATGACCCTCATGAGCATGGTCCACCAACCTTGTACGAATCTCACACGGGGGAACACATTTATCATTCCTCAAGATGATCCCATTTTCAATTGACAATTCTTCACACACCTTGACATATGGCTGAACTTCAAGATTCACATTTCTTTCCTTAGGCCAACCATTGATTATATGCTGCTTAACAATGGACAACACCTCATCACTGCTTTCAGCCTCCCTCCACACAGTCTCAGTGCACACCTTGGACTCATCAGCATCAATTGCAGCTATGAAACAATCTTCCACATCATCCTCCAAATCAAGATTACTTTCTTCACTTATAGGTAGATGAGATAGAAAATCTGCTGTGAAATTGTCTTTCCCCGGAATATACTTGACCTGAAAGTCATACTGCAACAATTTTGTGGTGAGACGTGCGATACGAGGAGTCGTATAGTTAATTTTATCACCATTTAAAATGTAAACCAACGGTTTATGATCTGTTTGAATTACATATTTTCTGCCCCAAACATAACTCCTACATTTTTCGCTAGCCCAATAGCATGCGAGCAACTCTTTTTCAATCACTGAATAATTCAGTTCAGGATCACGTAAGACTCTAGAAGCATAACTAATAACTTTCTCCTCTTTTCCTAGACCTTGCGACAAAACAGCCCCCAGCCCATACCTACTAGCATCCACCGTAATAGTACACAGTTGACTGGGGTCGTAAGAACTCAGTGGTCTGGTGTCTACCAACTCTTGCTTGACCCTTTCAAAAATGGTTTGACAATCACCGTCCCATTTAAACGGAACTTTGCTCTTGAGCATATTGGACAAAACTTTCATTTTGCAAGCATAGTTGGAAATTAACTTTGAGTAGTACTCACACATGCCAACAAAAGATCGTAACTCATCTTCATCTTTAGGGTTAGGGGAATCTACAATTGCCTTTACTAACCCAGGACGAGGTGTAATACCTTCCCCAGACACACAATGGCCCAAAAATTCTATTTCTTTTTTGTTAAAACTCACATTTTCCCTTCTTTACACAGACGCCAAAGGACTGAAAATTTTTAAACACTGATCTAATTTTCTCATTGTGATCTTCTAGACCCCTTGTGTGAATCAACACATCATCCTGAAAGATTAAAATACCTTGGATTTCCCCCAAAATTTTGTGCATGATGCGTTGGAAGGCTGACGCAGCAGAAGCCAACCCGAATGGCATCCTGCAAAACTGGAAAGTGCCAAAAGGTGAATTGAAAGCGGTGTAATGGCGCGAATCCTCATCCAGTTCAACCTGGTGATAAGCAGATGCCAGATCAATCTTTGAAAACCATACTGAGCCCCTGAGCCCTTCAAGTAGATCACTAATCTTGGGTAAGGGATACGAGTCTATCCATATTTCATTATTGAGACTCCTGAAATCCACACATAAACGAAGGTCTCCATTACATGTACGGGCAACATCCAAAGGAGAAAGCCACAAACTGGACTCAATTGGCTCATTTACACCATTCTGTTGAAGCTTGTCCAATTCAGATGTAAGATCTTCTCTTAAACTAAATGGTACTGACCTGACTTTATGTCTTACAGGAATGGCCCTATCCTTAACCTTTATTCTATGCTTGAATACTGTGATCTTCCCCAAAGCCTGGGCAAAAACACCAGGAAACTCATCCTCAAACGGTGTCTTTGAATCTGCACACTCCACCACCAGAACTTGCTCTTTAGTTCCAGGTTTAAGCACCATGCCAAACAAACCCTGATGATACCACCCCAAAATATTCAAACCCTTATATGCTACATATATTTTACCAAAGATCTTCCGACCCTTGAACACTAAACAGTCTTCTATGTAACCTTCTAACTCAATTTTCCTGCCTTCATACGAGACCGGAGACCTTTCGGGAGGGAACAACTTTCTGTCACCCCAGGTATTATGGAACAGCTATGATGAAATCATAGTAATACGTGCACCTGAATCCACCAATAAACGAAGCATTTTGTCCCCAACCCAAATATCCACCATGGGATCTATGCATTGGTTATGTTCCTTGACTCCTAATACATTATCTGTGACCACAACAATCATGTCTTGAAAGGCTTTTACAAAAGATTCTTCTCTATTTTCTTCCTCGTCCTCCACTATGCACGTGACATTAGCTTGCTTATTACTAGTGGATTGACAGACTCTAGCAAAGTGACCAACTTTACCACATTTTCTACACATAACGTTCTTTGCAGGACAAGACTTGCCATCTTTGAAATGAGGCATGTTTCCACATCTAAAACAAATGTTCGACGATCTAAAAAAAGGATTGTCACTCTTCTTCATATCAGTATTCTTCACTGCACTCCTTTTTGTAACAACACCAACATGAAGAGGATCTGAACCCTTCACCGTAGAGCTAGCAGAAAGTTCCATCAAAGAAATCTGGGCAAGCTCCACACTCTTGGCTACTTTGAGAGCTTCATCCAACGTTGCATTCCCCATGGTGAGTAATTTCTGCTGAATATGTTTATTTGTACAATGACCAATGAACTGGTCCCTTATGAGTTGGTCTTGAAAATCCCGAAATTCACACTTGGAAGCCAATTGTCTTAGAGCACTGACATATGCATCAACATCCTCGCTTTGAACTTGCTGACGCTTGAAGAATTTGTGCCGCAAAACTACTAGACTAGGTACAATGTCAAATCTTGTGGACAATTTTTTTGTAGTCATCAAATATTCATCTAGTTCTTCTTCCTCAAATTGGGGTGGCTCAGGTAAGTGTTTGAAAATCTCTCTCCCTTCATACCCCAAAGAATGTTAAAGCAAACATTTCTTTCTTTCAGGGCGAAAACGAGATGCTCCTATGGCACCCAGGTAGGTTTCAAAGCCATCAAACCACTGTCTCCATGGAATAGGAGGAGCCCCAGGAGTTTTCAAGAACAGTGGTGGTGGATTGACTGATCGCATCACTTAAAACCAGTCAATGTGCTTTGAACAACGTAACAATAAAATTCTCTTGGTGATATATCACAGGAACGATTTAACCAAAAAGTACTTCCAAGATGGCACCTAAAAAGGCCATGGCCAGTACAAATCAGTACACGTACTATATCCCCAACACAACCTGCTGATTCACAAACCTCCGGAAGGAAATGCGCAGACTATGCCAGTATTCTTCAGAAAACTGATGTGTGGGATGCCTCCCACGAAGAACGTGCCAAGGAATATATTCCTAATCTCCTCACGATCAACGCGTAGTGGGAAACCAGCTCGTCGCCACAAATGAGTTGTTGTAACCAACTCAGGAGACACCAAAGTAAGCGTTTTGTGGTTTCTTTATTAAGCCATAAATCAATCCTGAAGAGCGCTGAAATCGCGTCTCCTCATCAGCTTCACCTCCGTTTTTCGCCCTCTGTTTTTCCCTTAATCTTGCCCTGATCGAGACGCCACACGTGACCGAGACAGAACGGGTTCGCACGCGGAAGTGCGCACCGAACCTGAGCACAACAGACTTCCAATGCTCCACCTAAATAACACCTACCCAATGCAAAGTAATGCAATTCAACACTATTCACTATATTGCTTTACTTTGTGTTTAGAAAACCACAGAAAAAGCCAAGCAAATTGGCCTTACGTGACTTAGTAAATGGCAAAAAAGGATTTCGTTAAGTGCTGCGCCACAAAAATTATACATCTGTAATGCAAAATCATAGTAAATCTGGGCCTCAGTGGCTTATTTTCGGTCCTGCCTGCTTTCAGAAGCTCACTATAGTTCTATGGTAGTACTCCATTGTAACACCATCACCATGATCTTAAGTACAAAATTAATTTATGAACAGTGATGTTAGAATACATATTAAAATGGAAAGGCCTGTGAAAGCATAATGGCATGCTGGCAGTTCTTGTCTTTGCCGAGACACAGAAAGGGCATTGTTTGCTCTTCTGCCAAATCGAGAGAAAACATGAAATGTACACAAGTAATCATCTTTCCTATGTCCAATGAATAATGTAGTAAATAATACGATGTCTTGTGTGTAAGAAAAGTTTTCTTTGAATACAAAAAAGTCTAAGAATTTGTTTAATGCAGTTTCAACATGATGCGTATATGTGATATTAATGTAATGGGTAAAAGCTGTACCAACATTTCAAAATTTGTTACCATTAACTTCACTGTTCAGTACTAAATTGTTGGCAGTCAAAACAAAGTAAAAATCTACAACATATAAAAAATCTGACATCCTTGGCTGTTAGCTTATTGCTCTAACACTAAGAAGATAATAGACTAATATTCATATTAATGGCCAAACATGGAGAATTCAATGGTTGTTTTTGAAGACTATTTATTAGGAAGATTCGAAAGCAGTCCATCTTCAAGTAAGTTTACCTATCATTGCTTACAGGGAAAAAGGCGTAAATGTTGGTCCTGATTTAAAACGTTTTGTGCTCGGTTTGTGTTACAAAAGTGACAACACAAACCAGCACAAAATATTTTATGTTGAATTTACAGATGTTTGTGCTGGAAAGTTACCTAAAAGTAGAGCAAAGCTGACCAAAGCACTGATTTCAAAGGCGTTACATAGGCCGTACATTGGTATTTCATTGCCACCACCCAAGCTTTTTGATGCAAAAGGCTATCTACTAGCAGGGTTTTGCGACAAGAAATAATGCCACTTTGAAGCAGGTGTTAAAAGGAGAAATAATTTTAGTTCTTCTTTCTTTTCCGACTTTTCATGTGTGCTTCACTATGCAGCACAGATAAAAAGCAGGAAAGGTTTTACAGTTTGCCTACAGTACCTTTCCAGTAGACATGCAGACACTCATGCGCTATGGTACAAAACTATGTGCAGGCTGATTGTCCACCAGCACTACACAGAGGGAGGGGAGTGCCATATTTCTGGGATGTTCCTTTGCTCTCACTGTCACACAGCGCAGTGCAACAACAATGAATGTCACTCTCCTAAATCTGGCTAGTAGTATCTTATGTTTTATCAAAAGCCATAGTGATGATGTCCCTTACACAGGAGGAACACTTAACAGCATACAGTTTGATAAATGCAATGTGAATAATTCAAGAAATGGCAAGTCACATTCTAAATGTACTAGATTTAACCAGTTGGTGGGGCATATGGTGTTAGCAATGATGAATCTGTTGAGAACAGGCTCGACTTGACATGCATATCTGTATTCCTGATATTATTACACAAATAAATAATGCAGTATTAATCCAGTCCCATTATTTATATGGTACATTATACTGACTGAAAATATAAAAAATATAACAATCTATTCTGAGATAACAATTGTGCACACAGTTGCATACCGCATTGGGACATTATTTTATAAAAACAGACTAATCAGAAACCAGAAGGCAATGCAATTAAAGCAGATCTGGTGGCTATTCTGACCTGAATTTCAAGAGTTGCAAAAGATAAAATGTGAATATGGTCTTGGTGAGTGTTTACCTGTGTAACAGTACTATTTAGGTGGGTTTTTTTCCAAGCTGTACTGCAGACATCTCCCAGTTGACAAAGTATTATCATGTTATTTGGATGGGACCAATGTGGATGCGGATTCCAAGCCTGCAGTATATTTTGTGGGTAAGCCAAGGGCAAAAGTGGACAGGAGGCTTTGGAAAGAATGGTTAACAGATTTATGTGAAAGGTGCTTCAGTTGGAATGGAGGCAAAGAGATTATACAAAACAGAGACAGTGAAAGTTAGTTTGTTAGAGGGAGATGACGGAATATCTGTGTTGGCGGTGCATATATCTGGTGAATGCTACCATTACTTACCGGTAATGGTATTACTTCTAGTCCTTCGTCCTTACCTTCCTGTTTTACACATGGGACTCTCTGCCTCCAATCAGGCCCCATCCCTCCAAACATAAAAGCCCCTCTATTTTCCTTCAACCCCTGTAAGAAAACAAGCTGGACTAGCTACTCAGTTGATCCATACTGGGAGGGCGGGAGGGAATCTGAAGTAAGGTGAAGCAGAAGGACTAGGAGTAATGCCATTGCCAATCAGTAATAGAAGCATTGCGTCCCTCCCTCACCTCCCTTCCTTTCACATGGGACCTAGCAAGTAAAGAAAAACAGAGAACTGAACTGCAAGAGCACACATTTTCAATTCAATACATAGATCCAGAACAAATATATCTCTATTCCTTCATAGCAGACATAACTCTGTGGCCAAGGACATTTTGAAGGCGCTCTAACTCAGCAATCTGATAATGTCACACAAAAGTTGATGGAAAAGCCCATTTTGCTGCCCTAAAAATCTCCACAATTGAGGTCCCCTGTAATTCAGTCATTGTTATCACCATACTGCGTGTTGCCCTTCCTTGAATCCCAGGAGGAACCACACCCTACACCTTATTTGCTAAGAGAATCAATTAGTGTATCCATCTACTTAAAGTAGTAGTCAATGGCTTTTCGCTTTTTGTTATCGGCCTGAAATTCACAAACATGGAATCTCCTTTCTGAAAAGCTTTGACCTTTTTCCACTCTCCCATGATCCTATCCTTAACAATAAAAGGGAATGGAAATGTTTGATGATTTAACATACTGCAGAAATAGACCTCAACCCTCTTCTGTAGATTTAAAGGAGGAACCGCCAAACTCTCTGAACATAAGCCACATTTCTCACATCTCTACACAAGATAAGTATTGCCCCCAGAAGAAGTAGAAGGGGTTTCCTAGTCAAAGGGCAAGGAGTCACCCATACACATCCTTGACCTTTGACACCTTAACAGGCGTAGATGGTTGAGACATCATAGCTTCGGACACAGCTGCCTCAGTCATGTCTTAAATTTCATCCTTGGACATAACAAGTGACACTCCACCACAAGGGCTCCAAGACCTGAGAGCCTTCTTAGGTGGGACAGGACACTCCCCTTCAGTTAAAGAAGAAGTGGATAAAACATTCCCCCTTTTTGCAGCCTCTTGTCCTTGAACATTGAATGACCAAGACAGAAAAACAGGCCAACACACACATTAGTTCAGTCAGTCAAACATTTAACCATTTTTGTTTAAAAGGTAGTAATAAGGCACTTTGCTGCGCTGCCCTGCATCAAAAGAAAATGGCAAGAGTGTGCTGTGTTAATGAAATACAGTGCATACCTGTCCCTTCTCCCTGTGCCAGAGCACAACTTGGTGGCTAGCATCACTGCAGCCTCCCAGGATGGTGACTCCCTCCTTCAACCTGAAGAAAATTTCCAAATGATGTCCCCCACACCCACCATGAGGGAGAAAAGGTAAGTTCAATGAGACAGGGGCTGAAGGCAGTGGGAGTGGCTTTGTTTGGAGGAGTCTGATTTGAGGCAGAGAGCCACATGTGTAGAGAAGGAAGGCGAGGGAGGGATGCGGAGCTAATGGTTGCTGTATGCTATGCTAAATCTGGACCTCTTAAAGCTTTGGATGAAAATATGGATTCTACCTTTAACTGATGCATTGTTTCATGACACAGAAATCCCACTTTTTTGTAATGCAAGATTCTTAATGGATAAAGGTTTAAGAAAAATATAGGATGATTTAGTGATGCATCATTAAATGATAAATGAAAATCCCTATAAATCCATTCAGTTCTTCTTATCCTAAATCCTATCATTTATAAAAGTTTAGCATGCTGAGGCTTGGACAGCTATTTAATGTATTGCTTGTTGACTCTTATTTGTTGGGAAATGTTATTCTTGCTCTACACCTATGTCAAGGACCCTACGGGAGGTTACGTCATGGTTTGTAAATCAGTATAATTGGCTGCACAAGTGCTTCAGAGTACTACAAAAAATCTCTGTGTTTTAATCTTCCAGCTTTAAGGGCCATACCCTGGCGTTGGTATTGTCTAATAATGAGCCATTGTATTTCTTAATTCCCTCTCTTTTAATTGGCCATAACATAAAGCTGTGTTTTAGAGCACTCTGTGCCAAACACAGTAGGGAAAGAACAGAAGGCATGGTCGAAAATAGAAATATTTATGTAACATGACAAAACATCACCATCTGCATAAATACATAGCAGAGGTACTTCCACTTCCATTCCCTGTCAATGTACTCAACAGCTCACCATTATAGGCTAGTATGTTCACTCAGTGAGGCATCATCGTCTTCCAGGTACACATTAAGTTATAATAATAAAGGGAAGAATCCGTATGCACAGGCCACAGAGGAAGTTGCAGCCTCCTCCACAAACCTGTGTTCTGTGTCGTACTAATAGATGAGATTAGCCAGGCATCAAAAACTTAAAAGGAAAAAGGGGGGTGGTAAAGTATTAAAATATGCACTCTATTAAGTATTAAAAGATAAAGAAGGTCAAAACACGAAATTGGCGGGTGGGATAAAAAAGAGTGTGACACTATAAAATAGGGAAAGGATGAAGGCATATGAGTCAGGCCTAATAGGCAAGCAATCGGTTCATTCCACAAGGAGCAAATATGGTTACTTTTGTGAATGGATCATCATCCAAAGCTGAAAACATATGCAGAAGTGTTTCTTGGCTTGTTTAAATTCAGTATACCTTTTCTGCAAAAGTGATTTGGACGAATGGCCGTGTTTTATGTTGATTTTCTTACACAAAACTGTTTGTTTATGCTTAATAGCCGTCAATTTCGAAGTGTGAAACTCCTGAATTTCACCTGAAATGCTTGGGGTGAATATATTTGCATTTTTTTTAAAATTTACAATTGTCATGAACTTCAAAAATATTTTAAAATCCAATCTTGCAACGTTGTACGTCCTAGGGGGCAGGATGTCACATCCTTTCATTTTTCATGTTCCTATTTATACGTTGCGTCTCCTTAAAACATGTTTTGCTGTTTCTAAAATGTCTTATAGGAGCACTATTGTTTCCCACAGGGCTTCAGAACTCTATCAAAGTGTACATATTGAGCCAGCTCTCACTCTTTTTTTCTATTTATTGATCATATTCACTATCGAAAGAATGCATCATTATCTCAGAGCATGCATGGTGGAATAACCTGGCAGAGAATTTGAATTGAGTTCAAGTGCAATAGCATGACACATTAGCTTTACTGAGAAAGGGGCAACTAGCATGCTGCTGAACTGTAGAAAGTGATTGGTGTTCATAGTGAACATCAAGATAACCTAGAAAAGTGGACATGAGCTTCTAACTTATATTAAACATATTAGTGACATACTTCTTCTTCTGATCAATTTAAATTTGTTAAACTCTCTAATTTTTTACCAGCCTTCTCATCTATACTTTTGCAATACAAACACAGTCAGATTCAGGATTATTTACTGAGAATAGAGCCTGGCATGGACTCCTGTGAAGTTAATGAAACTGTCTATGTCTTGTTAGGGAAATTGTATTTCAACTGGAAAGTTTTAGATTAGCATCTGTTATCAATTGCACAAACCACAGGGAAATGCTGGTTAAACATCTAAGCAGCTCCACAATAACATTAAACTTCAGAAACAAAGTAATAAAATGCACCAAATGATTCAGCAAAATGAAGACTGAACCAAAATGGCAAGAATAGGATAAGAAAATCAGGTTAAATGAGTATTTGAGGAAAATATAAAGAAATCTCTTGGATGGAGCAACAGGGGATAAAAAAACAATCTTAGTTCTTTGCTTAGACAGGGCCATAAACAATGACAAGCGGCCGCTATTTTACTTGTTCTCAGTAACCTCCATCTGGTAGGCATCTGCCCAATCTGTGAACTTCTGACAGAGACATTATATTCAGCTAGGGAGGCGAACCTGAGGAAGGGTCAGTCACAATGGCTGCTCATTTCTATCTACCCAATCTAATGGATTTTCTATGGGTCTTGTATTACATTACTGGCTTCCCTGCCCAGTAGATTATGTATGGACACGTAAAACACCATTCATTAACCGTATCACTCCTCCAAAAATAATCTTCTGAAAAATTGCAGTGTCAAACTCATAAGAAAAAGTCAGACTGCACCCTTTTCTTTGTGTATTCCAAGACATGCTATGCCATTATAAGAGCCTATCAAAAAGATAAGTTACACTTGTGATTATTTTAAACATGCAAATTCATTTTTTGACTTTTAAGTACTTTTACTACTTTTTGGCTAGTTACAAAATCTGATTGTTAAGTTATTTAAAAAGGGAGAGAGTGAGGAAAAGGGTGACAATTCTAACAAGTGTAAGTTATTACAAAAAAAACAGTAGAAAGTCTAGCACAACCCATGGCCAAACCCCAGTACTTTAACATCATCCCAAATTTGAAGGAGGGTAAGCGTAAATCCTACAGGAAATAACATTCATTTCAATTTAATTATTTTAAAAGGCTTACATTTAAATAAATATAAATTAATGTTAAAACCTATGTCAATAGTATGCAATTATAATGTAATCACAGCATACATATACCTGTTTAATGTTTACAAATGACTGCAACAATAAGTAATATTAAAATTAATCAAGTTACATTTAATTATTTCTCTAAAACACTTTTAATAATAATTTTCATTTCAATTTAACAATAAAAGATTTGCATAAACTTTTTCTAACTTTAATACACGTTTTACTTTTCCCGCTACTTTACTATGTGGCAATCTCTGCCACCGGACTGAAGATATATCTATGGTAAAATATAAAGGACTTTTGCCTCCATTTCATCACAAGGAGATCTCTACACTGAATGCAGAGATATCGCAATGTTAAAGTATGGATTACTTAAAAATACCTCAACATTACTGAATAAACTTTGGATTAAAAACTAACATTTAGAAATGTATACGATTACATTAAACTGTGTATTCATATTTAAACATAAAAAATGAATTCTCAACTAAAGTAAAACAATATTTTATTATTATACATTAAAATGATTACTAAAGTAGATGTATATAATTATAGAAAACTAATCTATTTATATCTGATGATATTATCACATTTATTTTCTAATGCACTAATGTTATTTAATCATTTTATGATTAAATGAAAAAGGTGTATAATTTTCTTAACATTTTTTTATCTCATATGTACAGAAATATATATGTTCAACTATTTACATTAGGTAAATGAAAGTTAACATTATTTACTAAGGGCTTTTATTTTAGGTCCCTAACTCAACTGATTTGTAGGAGAGGTTGTTACCTTAACAGAGGTTGGCCATGTTTAACATAATTCAGTTCTGAGATGGAGAACTATATTAGAACTTTGTGTCTCTTTTTGGTGGTACTAACCTTAGAATTGTTGTCAGTAGGAATGGGCTTATTGTTTTATGGATGGGTAGATGTCCCTCCCAAAACCCCTCCCTGACTTTCTTTTAACACCTCGTTATTCCTCCCTATTTCTCTTCTCTTTAGTAGTATTTCCCACTTTCCCTCAATCATCAGAAGTCCCTTTCACAATAACTACTAAAATGTATACTTACATATGCAGAAATACCAGAATTGGGGAAAGTTCTGTGCCCCAAAAAAGATAGGCGGCACATGAGAAACCTAGATACATAGAACAGCAGGCCTAAAGAAAATACTTTATTTGCAGAGTTCATAGCCTCCTAAGCGTTCAAATTTGACTCTTCTTTTAATCTGTGATTTTAATTTTCACAGTGAATAGGAGACCTAGTTATTAGCAATCTCAAGGACAATCTGGCAGCACTTAAGTTAGTCCAGAAAGTCAATGAGCCTATGCATGTAGCTAGTCATACTTTAGACCTGTTAAACCTGATAGTCTTATGGTGGGCACACCCACCACCTTTTGCTTACCTCCTCCACATTTCTGACCTTGATTTGCTCACTTTAGGACTCTGTGCACTTTCCAAATGCTAGCCAATGCTAAAGTATTTGTGCTCTGTCCCCTAAACATGGTAACATTGGTTTATCTCCAATTGGCATATTTAATTTACTTATGTCTCTTGTAAAGCACATTCCACATGCCCAGGGCAGTGCAGTCTCACATTGACAAGCCAACTTGGCAAAATAACCCTTGTGCCAGGTCCAAAATGCCAATTTTTACACATGTAAGCCACACTTAAAGTAGGCCCTGGACTACCCAGTGATCGGTGTGCAATGTGTGCAATGTATTCAAAAGGCAGGATATGTACATTTAAGTTTTACATTTCCTGGTAGTGAAAGGATCACAACGTTGTTTTTCAGTACAACAACAACGGCAGCCTCAGGGGTGATGTTGAATCTCCGCCTCGTAGCCCCTCTGTGTTCATCTGATCCGAACCATCACCTCAACTGCACAACGCATCTTTCACATCCATCTTCTCACCGCAAGCCCTGGAGCCTGGGTCCTCAACTTTGACACAGTAGAAACTTGCACTCTAACTCCACTTCATCACGGGACAGACGCATCACCATTGTAGCATGGCGAATATCAACACATTCCTTCTACTGTGTGGTTCAGAATCGGACCAATGCTCCACAACCAGGTTTTAAGGAAATTTGATTCAGCTGGTCTAACTGGGTCCCTGTAGCTGGTGCATGATGCATTACGGTTGACCTGAACTTTTGACTTATTCTTGCCAGCGTGACCAGATATCCCGAGTTGGCACTTCTTGCTTCTAAGTGCTAATTTACAATTTATTCATTATTAATTCATAACTGAAGTTGTACTAAATGGATTTTGGTGTTTTGATCGTGTTTTATTTATTAAAATTAGAATTATTTTTGTACCCTGGTGTGGAGTCTTTTGGTGAAGTGTTTTCACTGTTTTACACAAATACTTTACACATTGCCTTTAAGTTCAGCCTGATTGCTCTGTGCCAAGCTACCAGAGAGTGAGCACAAGTTAATTTAGGGTTTGCCTGACACTTACCCTGACTAGGATAGTGGTTGCTGCTTGACCAGGGTTCATACCCCAGTCACTCAATGACCCATTTTCCATTAAGACCTAATTACACTACCATAGAAGACTTAGGGGGGCATTACAACATTGGCGGTAAAAGCCACTTGCCGCCATGCAGAAGAGCGCCAACACACCGCTGCGACTGCTGAAATCCGCCACAGCTATTATGACCCACAGCTCGGAATCCGCCAAAATTCAGACACCCATACAAGTCCGCCACACCAAAGGTCAGTGATAAACTGGCGAAAACAAAACCTCCACCCATCACACCAACAGAAATACACCCACACTATCACGACCCACGAATCCACGTGACGGTCTTTCAACCACGGTATTCCATTGGCAGTACACACCGCCGCGCTCAAAATACACACACATATACAAAACACAGCCACCTTGGACAATTTGAAATACACACACCTGATACACATACACACACCACTCCCACACACCCAATACAATATAAAACACACACCCACATTACCCACAAACCATTATGACCAAAATTGCGATAGAAGGCCAGAGAGAAACACCACAATCTATAACCAGGCATCCACAGGCACACAACACCATCACCCACATAACATCCACGCACCCCACACAACACACCACTAAATATCACCCCACATATCATAACACACACCACCCCACACATCACCCACACCACCCCATGGCACAGCAAAGACACCCCAGGTTCTCTGAGGAGGAGCTCAGGGTCATGGTGGAGGAAATCATCCGGGTAGAGCTACAGCTATTCGGATCACAGGGGCAGCACACCTCCATAGCTAGGAAGATGGAGCTATGGCGCAGAATAGTGGACAGGGTCAACGCAGTTTGACAGCACCCAAAAAATAGGGATGACATCAGGAAGAGGTGGAACGACCTACGGGGGAAGGTGCATTCCGTGGTATCCAGACACCACCTTGCGGTACAGAGGACTGGCAGCGGACCCCCTCCTCCTCCCCCGCAACTAACAACATGGGAGGAGCAAGTCTTGGCGATTCTGCATCCTGAGGGCCTCGAAGGAGCAGCTGGAGGAATGGACTCTGGTAAATCAAACCTTAACTATTACAACCCCCACCCTACCTGCATGCCATCACATACCCCCACGCTCGCCCTCACCCCCATCACTCCAACTCCTCACACATGTCCCACTATCACAAACCACATATCCCAACACCAAGCCCTGCATGCAACACCAAAGCATGAACACCTATCACCAATGCATGGCCACTGCACGTACCCATACACCCCACTAAACCATCATCACACAAGGTCCCACACAGGAATGCAAGCACTGGGGTACACGGTGACCCACCCATTGCACACCATGGTACACACAGATGCAATAATCATGCTTTACACCCCTGCAGGACCCCTACCCAATGTCACTGCACAGGAGGGTCCACACATGTCCACACCACCAACAGAAGAGGCCCACAGTGATGACAGCAGCTCTGTCCAACTGGATCTAGATGACCTGCCCGGCCCATCTGGGACCTCAGGACAGTAGGTTCCCCTCACACAGTCACAGGCCACCACAGAGCTTCCCCCCTCTGGAAACACCAGCACAGCACCCACCCAGCAGGCCCATACCTCTTTCCCCAGGACACATCAATCAGCAGTGTGTCCACCACTACAGGGAACCTAGGCTAACCCATCACCTCAACAACAACAGGGACCTGGGGGCAGTGGCAGTGGGTACACGTTCAGGGGATAGAGGCCCAGGGGAACAGGGGAACTGGGAGGGCTGCTGCGCGACAGGGGGAGGACAGGCCCGGGAAACCCACTCTCCACGAGACCCTCTCCCACATCATGGGAGCGTACCATCATTCCCAGGAGACGATGGCAACAGTACTGGCCAAGTTTCAGGAGACGCAGTGGCTGCAGGAGGAACAGTATTTGGGCTTCAGGGAGGAACTCAGATTCATCAATTCCACCCTGGGCACCATCGTAGGGGTGTTGAAGGAAGTTCTCAACACCAGGAGGGACACTGTGGCACAACTAGGGGCCCCTGACACTAGCCTGGACAATGAACTGCCCACCAACTCCGCCGGCGCTAGTGGACAGGAGGCACCGCCACAGTACCACCACACCAGCACCCCACCCCCTGCAGATGGAGAACCACCCTGCAAACGGTCCCTGAGATCCAGGACAAAGACAGAGAATGACGCCAAGACCCCCGCCAAGAAATGAGACCGCCCTGAATGTCATCCTTTTGTCCCACCTTGTCACCCTGTCCATCCTCAAACTGCCCCAGCTCCACTTCCTATGCCCCATTGTACAATACACCTGTGAGACTGATAGACTGGACTCTGCCATGGACATTCCTCCACCATCACCCCTCCCCATTTTACAGCACCCTCCAATATTGAGCACTTAAATAAACACCCTTAAGGCACAAAACAATCTGGAATCTGCCTGTGATTTCGAAATAGTGTATTAGCAATGACAGTGACAAAATGCTCTTACAATTGTAATGTCAACATACCTATGTCACACAGCTCTAGCCCATGAGGAAAGAAAGCAGATGTCACACAGTAGGACCCACATCTGTGAAATCATAAGGGAAAGTGAAAACTCAGTGACCATACACTGGGTGAAAAGGACAGACAGTAGAGAGGTAGTAGTGTTACATTACATGTAGTAGGCAGGTTTGTCTTCTTACCTGTGTCTCACTGGAAGTATTGCAGGATAACCGAGTTCCTGTTGTCGATGTCCTCTTCTTCTGCTTCCTCGTCTTCACTGTCCACAGGCTCTACAGCTGCCACAACACCTCCATCTGGACCATCCTCCTGCAGAAAAGGCACCTGTCATTGCAAAGCTAAGTTGTGAAGCATGCAGCATGCCACGATGATCTGGCACACCTTCTTTGGTGAGTAGAATAGGGAACCACCTGTCATATGGAGGCATCTGAACCTGGCCTTCAGGAGGCCAAAGGTCCGCTCCATAATCCTCCTAGTTCGCCCATGGGCTTCATTGTAGCATTCCTCTGCCCTTGTCCTGGGATTCCTCAATGGGGTCAGTAGCCATGACAGGTTGGGGTAACCAGAGTCACCTGAAAAAGGCGAGGGACACACTAACCTGTAAGGATATCCCCAGACAACTAGTTCCAACTATGATTTGGTTCCATGTGCTCACCTAATAGCCACACCCGGTGCCTCTGGAGTTGCCCCATCACATAAGGGATGCTGCTATTCCGCAGGATGTAAGCGTCATGCACTGAGCCAGGGAATTTGGCATTCACATGGGAGATGTACTGGTCGGCCAAACACACCATCTGCACATTCATTGAATGATAACTCTTCCGGTTTCTGTACACCTGTTCTCTCCTGCGGGGGGACCAAGACCACATGTTTCCCATCAATGGCACCTATGATGTTGGGGATATGTCCCAAGGCATAGAAGTCACCTTTCACTGTAGGCAAATCCTCCACCTAGGGGAAAACGATGTAGCTCTGCATGTGTTTCAGCAGGGCAGACAACACTCTGGACAACACGTTGGAAATCATAGGCTGGGACATCCCTGATGCTATGGCCACTGTTGTTTGAAATGACCCACTTGCAAGGAAATGGAGTACTGACAGCACCTGCACTTGAGGGGTGATTCCTGTGGGGTGGCGGATAGCTGACATCAGGTCTGGCTCCAACTGGGCACACAGTTCCAGGATTGTGGCACGATCTAGCCTGTATGTGATGATTACATGTCTTTCCTCCATTGTCAACAGGTCCACCAGCGGTCTGTACACCGGAGGATGCCGCCATCTCCTCACATGTCCCAGCCGACGGTGCTTATGAAGCACAACAGTGAGCCCAGAGTCAACCAACTCAGAGGTACGTACACACAGCTTACACAGAACACGATTTATATTCCGAAATAAGCATGTATGAGTGTTGAGGCAAGGCCTAGTTATGTATGACGCAGTTAAAAATAGAGCCAAGTGGGCCCCTGAAATGGCGGCTGCCTGACCTGTAAACTGGGACAATGAGATATGAGGTAACTGTGCTGGTATTGTACACAGTCGCGGTAGGTGGTCGAAGACCGCGGCGCAATTCTGCATTGGTTAACATTGGACCCTATGGGACCCAGGAGCCAATGACGATGTACGCTGGTGGTGACGGTACGCACCACCGTGGACGTGACCGTCATTTTCTATCTGTTCAATCACTCGATACCTGATCTTCGACAGGAGAGGACCTACACTGCAAGTGCTGCTGTGACCTCAGTCTGGAAGAGACAATGGCTCGTGCGTCTGGGGAAAGGGCCCCTGCCTTTACATCGGAGGACTTGGAGAAACTTGTGGATGGGGTCCTCCCCCAGTACACGCTACTCTACGGTCCTCCAGACAAACAGTTAAGTACACTGGGAGCATACTGTATGGGCTATGCCTGTGTGGAGTGGGGTGGATAAAAGATAGGGGGGAGAATGAGGCGTGCATGAAATGACGGTGAGTGCATGTGCCACATGGCAAGGGTAGGGTTGTGGGCCAATGACTGTGACGGTGCAGTTGGAAATAACTTCTCTTTTTCCCCTGTAAAATTCCTGTAGGTCAGCGCCCACCAGAAGAATGATATTTGACGTGCCTTCACCAAGGACATCCAGACCCTGGGAGGTCTATCACAGACGGAGCACCCACTGCCGTAAGAGATGGGAGGAAATTCACCGCTGGAGGAAGAAGACGGCGGAGACACAGCTGGGGATGGCCTCCCAACGTGGGGGGTGCCTGTCGCACCATGACCCCCCTGATGTTCAGGATCCTGGCGGTGGCATACCCGGAGTTGGATGGGCACTTGAGGGCATCACAGCAGCAACAAGGGGGTGAGTACACTCTCATTCTGCTGATTCAACGCGCAGTGGAGGTGTCTGGGTGGGGGAGGTGGGCTGTGGGTTCCCCTGGGCCAGGGTGAGTGTGTTAGTTAGGTCTCCTTTTTCAGGCAGGCCCCATCTGGGTACAGTGCCAACTACACCTAGTCAGGCTCCTGTGACATCCATGTGTGCAGATGTCAGCCATAGCCTTGTAGGCCATGTCCCAGGGATTTAATAGTGGACCCGTAGTGCACGGCGTAGTGAAGGGGGCTTCTGTGCCTTTCATGTTCACCAACAGTAGCGGTAATGCAGGCCCTCAACATGTCTTTCTTCTGTCGTTCCCCCCCCCTTTTGTGGTCTCCCTGTTCTTGTGTGCATTAGCATCATCAGGCGGAGGAGCAGTGGCACTGGAGCAGGAGGGAGCTGCATCCCACATGGCCCTGGAGGGCGAGACAACGGAGTCGGATTTCACCAGTGGGACGGAAGGCGAGGGGAGCTCCACGGAGGAGACAGGAGCTGAGACCAGTGATACGGACTCGTCCTCAGATGGGAGCTCCCTTGTTGTGGCGGGCCCATCTGTGCCCCCCCATCTACAGGTACAGCCACCACCACCCTTCCAGCACGCCCTCCCAGCAGCCCCTCAGCCTTTGCTCCGTGCCCGCTCACCCAGGAGGGTGGGCATCACCTTCGCCCCAGGCACCTCAGGCCCTGCCCCAGTCACCCCTGCGGCCCTCATTGAGGTCCCTCACTGTTGGGCAGTCTACCATTTTGAATGCCATCCAGGGTGTAGAGAGGCAGTTGCAACAGACAAATGCATTCCTGGAGGGCATTCATTCTGGTCAGGCAGCCCTTCAGCGAGCTTTTCAGAATCTGGACTCAGCACTGGTGGCAGCCATTGTCCCTGTCTCTAGCCGTCCCCACTCCAACTTCCTCTACCCAGACCCACACCCCTGTACCTCAGCCTACCCCAGGCACACCATCAGACCAGCATGAACACACAAAGGAAGCTCAGGCAAACATAAGCACCACACATCCCACAGGAACTCACGCAAACATCACACACATGCAGACATAGCAACATCCACTGCCTCCACTGTGTCCCCCTCCTCCTCATCTCCCTCCTTCCTCCCAGTCTCGTCTGAACTCACACCTGCATGAACTACATCTACAGCCACTACTTCCATAACCACCACACCCCGCTCACGTGCAGTCACAACCCCCACTACAATTCACACATCCCCTGTGTCCTCTCCCAGTGTCTGTGACGCCACCTCCCAAGTTACACAAACGCAGGCACACACCCACCCAACACCCATCCACCTCACGACAGCCTCCAGCACATGCACCTTCACTCAAAGTCACCAAAGGTACACATCCTACAACCGCAACCTCTTCCTCCACTCCCAAACCCCCTCCAGCTACCCATCCCAGTGTTCCCAGGAAACCTTTCCTGTCCACCCTTGACCTCTTTCCTTCACCTCCCCCACCCCGTCAGTCCCCTGTGGCCCGACTCTCCAGGTCCCAGCTAAGCACCTCAACCACGACATCGGCGGGATCAGTGGTGCCAGTAGTCACCAGATTCTGGAGTGCACCAGGCAGCAGGGCAGCCAGTGTGGCAAGGAGCCACAGCACGGATAGTCCCCCACCTGTCAAGCATCAAAAGTTGCCCAGTGCCCGGCGGGAGAGGGGGAGGACACCAGACACCAAATCCGCTCCCAGGGGTACAGGTGGGAGTGTGGAGTCAGCTGCGACACCTTCCAAGATGAGGAAGGGGCACAAGAAACCCGGCAAGTCTGGGAAGATCGGTATGGCGGAGAAGACCGCCATCAGCCCCGCTGCCCAGGATGCGATCGCCATCAGCCCCGCTGCCCAGGAGGTGACCGCCATCAGCCCCGCTGCCCAGGAGGAAACTACCAGCACCAGCCCTGCTGCCAAGGAGGTGACCGCCATCAGCCCCGCTGCCCAGGAGGCGACCGTCAGCACTAGCCCCGCTGCCCAGGAGGTGACCGCCATCAGCCCCGCTGGCCCAGACAGGATCGCCTGCACCAGCCCCGCAGGCTAGGATGCGACCGCCAGCACCAGCCCCGCTGGCCCAGACAGGACCACCAGCAGAAGCCCTGCAGGCCAGGATGCGACCGCCAGCACCATCCCCGCTGGCCCAGACAGGACCACCAGCCCCGCAGGCCCAGACAGTACCACCAGCAGCAGCCCCGCTAGCCCAGACAGGACCACTAGCAGCAGCCCAGCAGGCCCAGACAGGACCGGCAGCAGCAGCCCCGCAGGCCCAGACAGGACCGCCAGCAGCTGAGTCGCTGCCAAGGACACTGCCGCCACAAGCACCGCTGCAATGGACACCGCCGCCACAAGCACCGCTGGCCCATATGCACTGACGGTACTGAGTCCGCCATGAGCAGGATGAAGCACTCTGGGCCCAAAGCCCCCTCCAGAACCAGTGGAGATTTACATCCACTACCTCTGTCCTTGGCAGGATGAAGCAGTCTGGGCACAAAGCCCCCCTCCAGAACCCGTGGAGACAGGCATCCACTACCTCTGTCCTTGGCAGGATGAAGCACTCTGGGCACAAATCCCCCTCCAGAACCAGTGGAGACTGTTATCCACTTGAGAGACTGTGGCTTTGCACTCCCCAGGATTGAACAGTGGGCAAACCACCCACTGTAGAGACTTGAGAGACTGTGGCTTTGCACTCCCCAGGATTGAACAGTGGGCAACCCACCCACTGTAGAGACTTTTGAGACTGTGGCTTTGCACTCCCCAGGATTGAACAGTGGTCATGTGGCCCCCTCGTGGATTTGGCGTTGTGCACTCAACCGGCTGAGGTGCCCCCCCTTTCCCTTTCCCCTGAGGTGCCTGTATAATTTCTATCTGATGCTCCTGCAGTGTTCTCTCCATCATGTTCGGGTACTTAGTGTGGGCCTCGCCCATGCAGTGTGGGCCCAGTGTTCCATGGACTTAAATGGAGCAATACCTGGACTTCTATTCTTGGTGTATATATTTGTTAATAGTATATATATATTTTTGCGTACTGGATTTTAATATATTACAATGGTTACACTCATTTCCTTTTGTCTTTGCATTCTCCCGGGGGTTTGGGGGCTAACTGTGATGTATCAATATGTATTAGTGTGTGTGTTGTCGTGGGTGAGGGTGGGGGTGTTGCGTGTTGCATGTGTGTGTCCCTGTTTTTTCCCTCCCCCCTCCCCAGTGTCATAGGTGCAGTACTCACCGTGGTGTTCGCCGCCGGCGTTCGTGCTCCTGGTAGAGGAGCAAGAAGATAAAAGCTAAGAAAATGTGAAGCTCTGGTTCCATGGCATCCTGGTTCCTCGTGGGGTGTGTAGAGGTGAGCGTTTTCCCTTCGAAGTCCTGTTTCCGCCGTGTTTTTGTTCGTGGTGAATCCGCCCCGGAAAAGGTGGCAGATTGGTAGATTGTGATACTGTGGGCGGTACGTTGTCTTCTGCCTGTCTGTTGGCGGTGACGGGAGCGCTGTTTGTTTGTACCGCCTTGGCAGTCGGAGTGTTAAAGTGGCTGTCTATGTTGGCGGTTTCCGCCACGAAAGTAATTCAATTGTTTTTACCACCGGCCTGTTGGCGGTCTTACCTCTGCTTTAACACCGACCGCCAGGGTTGTAATGACCACCTTAATCTAGTGAAAGTGATAGTCCACCCTGATATAGGGCCTGGAAAAACATTTCACATGATAATTTTGGAAAGGAACTTCAAATTCCCAAACTTAGTCCTGAAATAAATGCCAGTATAGCAGTCAATCAATGCAACGGTGCTAGGGGAAAGGTCATCGATAACATAGCAAGTTATCCAGACACTCTACTGCAGCAATGCTGTACTCCCCAAAGTTATGTAGCTGTAAAAGAGAATGCAAAAGAGTAGAAAGAAGGTTGCACAAATCTGAACATGTGGCTGATAGAACTGGTTTGAAAGTTAAACTCAGGGGCATATTTATACTCCGTTTGCGCCAAATTTGCGTAGTTTTTTTCGATGCAAATTCGACGCAAAACTAACTCCATATTTATACTTTGGCGTTAGACGCGTCTAGCGCCAAAGTTCATGGAGTTAGCGTCATTTTTTTGCGTGAACACCTTCCTTGCGTTAATGATATGCAAGGTAGGCGTTCCCGTCTAAAAAAATGACTGCGATGCTATTGCGTCGGATTTATACTCCCGGGCAAAAATGACGCCCGGGAGTGGGCGGGTCTAAAAAACCTGCATTTGCGCCGGATTTTAGCGCCTGGGTCAGGGCAGGCGTTAAGGGACCTGTGGGCTCAGAATGAGGCCAGAGGTGCCCTCCCAAGCCCCCAGGGACACCCCCTGCCACCCTTGCCCACCCCAGGGAAGAGAAGGTAAGTTGTGGTAAGTATTTTTTTTAAAAAAAATTGTGGCATAGGGGGGCCTGATTTGTGCCCCCCTACATGCCACTATGCCCAATGACCATGCCCAGGGGACAGAAGTCCCCTGGGCATGGCCATTGGGCAAGGGGGCATGACTCCTGTCTTTGCTAAGACAGGAGTCATTTCAATGGGGGATGGGCGTCATAAAAAAATTGCGCAAATCGGGTTAAGACGTTTTTTTTGCCTCAGCCTGACTTGCCCCATTTTTAGACGCCCAAACACCATTTTTCCCTACGCCGGCGCTGCCTGGTGTACGTGTTTTTTTTTCACGCACACCAGGCAGCGCCGGTCGGCTAACGCCGGCTAACGCCATTCAATAAATACGGCGCCCGCATGGTGCTTCAGAATGGCGTTAGCCGGCGCTAATTTTTTTGGCACAAAACTGCGTTAGCGCAGTTTTGCGTCAAAAATTATAAATATGGGCCTCAACGTTTACCATTAAATGATACAGCAAGCTTATAGAAATTAGTGGAAAGATTTGAACACCCATTGACTTGTCAACATGCTACGCTGGTGCTGCTACACTTTATTGTAGCTAATTTTTTTTCAAGGACAAAATTATAAAAGATTTATTCAGAATTTGTTACTCGATCTACCAGTCACTTGTATATGGTGGTCTGTGGTCAGATTACACAAAATGCCCTGGGGGCGCAATGGCAGTTTGCACGGGGTTTGGGCACCTCAGGGAAAGCATGTGAAGCCCCTTTTGTAACACATATAGCACCAGCTCTATCGATGGCATTCCCTCATTTGCATTGGGGCGTTGTCCCTTGCAAATGCGGGAGTCTTTTTGCCTCTGTGGCTGCACTGTATTACCGATTTGGTCGTAGTGGCCAACATGCCTCTAAAAGGCTCACTGAAAGTGTGCCACAAAAAGGTGGCATACTTTTAGTGTGCCTTTGAATGCCATTCCCATGGAGGGATGAAAAGACATTCCCTTTCAGACGGGTTTAGTCACTCACTGCACCCGACTGTAAGGGTATCTCTAATCCCTCTGAAAAATGCAAGCAGGTTGCCACCTGCACAGAGAAACAGGGAGCAACTTTTACACAACTGCTCCATATTTCTCTTGAATGTGCTGCCCTGGGGACAGAATGAGTTTGCAGCTTCCCTGAGGGAAACACATTCTGCCTACCTGAGTGCACTTTTCCAGTTTGCATCCGGCGCACCTGCTTTAAGATGCGCTGTGGTGCAAACCAGGAAAGTGTGCCCTTTAGGTAATACGGGGGCCGGTCTTCAGTGCACCTATTATTTATGGTAGCCTTGAATTTCTTCTCCACTTTAACAACATCAGGGATAGAAGAGCCTCTGGTCTTGAATATGTTCATATCCCCTGATGATCTTTGTCCTCATTAAGTTCTATCTGCCAATGACAGTCTGCTAAATCCATGGATTACCGAGCTGTTCAACCTGTCGCTGTGGAAGAATTCCTTGGTCCTGCCATTACTAAGAAACCTGAGGCCAGTCCTATGGACATGTCAAATTACTACTCAGTCTCATTATTACCCTGCTTAGCAAACATTTTATAAAAACTACCACATCTGAAGCTTTCTCAATGCTTAATGGAGCACAACATGCTGGACACTATGCAAGCAGGGCTTAGAGCGAACCACAGTACTAAAATTGCCCTACTGGCAGTAACTGACATCAGGACCGTAGCTGATGAGGGCAAATCTGCTGCCCTAATACTTAATGTATCTGCAACATTCAGTACAGTGTCACATGGTGCATCGTTAGGACGTCTGGACGAGATTGGCCTCTTTGGGAAAGCTTTATTAATCGTTTCAATCATATTTAGCAGGCCTCACACAATTAATTTACCTCTCCCTATTCAGATTTGATCCCACTCCCGTTATCTGTGGGATCCCTCAGTGATCATCACTGAATTTTGCACCATTTAACCTGTGTGTGGCACTTCTGTCATCTAAAGGGAATTGCCAATGTAGGGAGCTGGTTTACCAACATTTGGAATGGGGTACCTGCAAAAATACTAATGGGTCTACTAATTGTTCTGGCCTGTCTATTAGGATTATGGGGGGGCATGCAAAATTAATGATAAAATTAAGAGAAATTAGATCAAAAGAACCAGGAGAAATGAAGAAAGTGAAAGAGAGAAAATGTTCAATTGAATTTGGGAGAGTTCACATAAGGGACAAGATGTTGAAATGCGCATTATGCGTAAAGTGAAAAATTAAAAATGAAAGGTTAAAGGGAAAGGTTTGTGTGATGACGAGCGTCATCAGAGGAGGGACTGAGAGAGCTAGCTTACATAACCTATATTAAAATGAAATGCTTATATCAATGTGTGATGATGCTGCATAGAAAACTATAATAATAGTGAATTGCTTAAACGTGCACCTGAGTTATGACCACGAAGAGTGGCCACCAATGTATACGCAAATTAATAATGATGAAAAATATGTTTATGTTATGTTTAATTAAGCTTATATTGACATTCATATTACTGCATTTGTATTGAAAATCTTTTAAAGCCTTAAGTTACCATGAGCTGCGGGATTTAGCTGTCATATTAAATGCATTTTTCTGTTTTTCCAGTGTGCTGACTCACAAAGGGCCATGACCCTGCAAATGTTATTTTTTTTCAACTTGGAAGATGAATGTAACTATATTAATTCCGTTCCCAAGCGCATATTCGGTGCCTTGGTTTAAAAGTTATGAGTAAATTAAAACAAATGTAGACTAATGAAATGTACAAGGTCACTTGGACCGATGGACAATGAATCTGCTGACCCAAAAGACATGCCAAAGAGTGAAGTAACGCCAGATGTGCCACCTCCGAAGACGTTAAATATGAAGACCAATCAAAGAACCTAGAATAAATGTGGGGTGACAATTGGGATTACCAAATACTAAATTTGATAGGTTAAAGATAGTGGGGTATAGTAAGTGTCCAATAGAATTTTGGGGGAATGTACTACGAAAAGGGATAAAAACCCATGTCACAGAAGGGTCATTAGAATTAGATAGAGAATGCTATTGATTTTATCCAGAAACTCTGTCACTCGGTTTGGTGACTTTGAGACTTATTAAAACCGTCCTCACCCTTAGACTGCCAAATTACATTTTTCCTCCTTACGAAGGAAATGTCCCTTTGCCCTTTTAGTTAAGCCTTGACTGATGGCGTTTGACTGATGTCCTGAAGACGAAGACTGAATCTGTGTGCTGACCTAATTTTTGGAGGGTAATTATGACAATGCAATTTGTAATTTGTCTGTTTGCTTTTCCTTTCCAGGTACCAACTGCTTGCTTTTGACAAGACCATAGCTAGATGTTTTCCAAATTGGTGTTCTAAATTGTTTTGCATGAAGCCCAACATGCCAATGCTAATTAGTGGTTAGGATACGTGATCATTAAATTGATGCAAATGGACAAATGACTGACAAGGCTTTGTTGAACTGACGTGATATCAATACTATGCTATATTCTGATCTATGTTTACGTTGTGTTCTATTCTAATGTTTATGATTTTTGCCTTATTGAAATCTTACCAAGGTTGCCATATTGTAACTATGCTGATGTGTTTCTTGGCTTTAAGATTGACGCACTTAATCTTAGATTGTAACTAATAGGGAATAAAATTCATAAAATTCTATTAAATGGTGTGGTTATTCATGGCTGAAAGGTCATGGTTGCGTCGTCAATTTGATTAATGACTCTAACCAAAGTGAAATGCATTGTTGTGATAAATGTTGACAACATTATTAATATATTGATTGACATATTGATCAGCTATCTCGTCCTACGGTGCCTCTCAACTGGGTCAAAAGATCCATTGGCCTAAAACGAGTCCTAATGTGTAATAAATTAACATAAAATGGCGCGTTAGCAGTTCTGGTAGCACAGCGACCGTTTGGCCCTTTGGGGCCCTAGGACGGAGAATCATTGTTAAATTAGTTTTTCTGTGATAATGCAAATTGGAGGTATGATGGGTTTCTAAATTCACTATGACTTTCCCGGGATCCCGGAGCCTGCCTAAGTGAGTTGGGGATGTTCTTGCGTCATAATGTGTGTGGTATAGGGTTTTTGCGCTTGCTCAGCTTATGCATTTTGCAGGTGATTGTGAAATCTGTGTGTATCTAGGTCAGGTAAATGTTGTTTTAGTAGGAGTGGGCGTACTCCGCAGTATGAGAGTAGGGAAGTTGGCAAACTTCATATGAGTGTGGCGCTTTGTGCTCAAAATTATCCATGTGGTTGGTTGTTCATGTACAGACCTGTTGTGGTCTAAGACTCCGAAGTATATTGACAAGTGTAGGAGACACTTGAGTTTATGTTGTAATCTGTGCGGTTTAATAGGTCAATCAGGCGTGTTTGACAAGTCGAGTTTGAGTCAAATGATATATGTGAAACGTTCGATGGAGATTTGGCAATTTCTAAAGTGCACTAGGATGAACCATTGACAAGTCGAGAGTAGAATTTGCAGCTCGAGTTCTGCTTGCGTATGCGGGAACTGAGAAGGAGAGAGTAGCGGCCGAGGCTTCAAGTAAAATCTCTGTAAAGTTCTGAAGCGAATGTGCTACCCTTCCTGTAGTAAACCGGCAGATTTGTGTTGTCATTAAAGGTGCTCGCAATAATTTTGTATTAGTTTGTGTGAATTCAGTGAGGGGCGGACGAGCCGCAAGACTTTGTCAGCTGCAGTGTGTGATTATGACATCAGTGGTGCCGCGCTGAGATAGGTCAGCCGTTGAGAGGGGTCACGCACGGATTGGCTGCCGTCCGTGAGAGGCAGTAGGTTGAGAAAGGTGGGTGAAGAGTGTCCTGGGAACTAAGTCACTTTCTGATTAAATACAAATAAGAGAAAATCGCTAAATGAATTTTGTTAAGGCATTTAAGAGCGCTCTGAAAGGAGACGCATATATTATGGCAACTGATGGGGAGCCTATACTGCCTGAGGGTACTCCAGCTTACATGGTTATGGAGGTGAAGGGTGTCGTGCCTTATTTATGGATGAAACAGTGGCGCAAATTAACAGAGAAAGAGGGATGTTTAGCGTTCCCAGAACATGGGACGTTCAATCCAAAGGTGCTAGAGAACTTAAGATGGATGCTAAGTACACAAAAACCACCTCCGAGGCCAGCTCAATATAAGGCTTTAGCGATTTGGGATTTGATGGCTCTTAAACACAGACAAGAAAGATTCCAGAGAAGGCTAAAAAGGGCAGAAAAATCTTATGCAGAAGCTAGGTGGGATAATGAGAAAAAAATGTGGAGACGGGGAATCGTTGATGGATTAAAATTGTTCCCAGCAATAGCTCAGGGAGAAGAGTCACAGGGAAAGAAAGCCTCCTGTAAAACAGATAAGGACTCTAGTTAGTTTAAAGAGAATAGGAGACCTTGAGAAGAGGAAGACGATCAGACAATGAAGAATTCATGGACCGATTATAACATGATCGCCCACCACCTTATGCGGTGAGCGACAGTGTTCCAAGCACTAGCGTGGGTCCTGGGAACCAGACGCAGGAGAAGGGAGTTACTGATACGGTACAGACTAGTGATGCGACTTCGATACAGAATGGTGTCAGTGTACCCACTGCGCCAGACATGCAGATACAGTTGCAACCTCCACTGCAGATACAGAGAATCTATCCAGACGTTCCAGTACTTGAGACTACTGCAAATCTGATAGTGCCGCCAGACCCGATATATAAAAAATCAAGGTCAACTCTGAGTCAACTCCGAAATTACTGTCCCAGCTGCAACCACAATTGATACCAGGGTACAACCCAGTAGCTGGTCCTCCATTAGTACCTGTCCCGGGTACTTTGGCAGCAGGTGTCTGACCTGGTCCATATCGTTACCAATTACTGTCGGTCCACCAGTGCCATTGTATGCACAAGGCAAATCTGGCGTATGTGATCAGGGAGTAATGACCCAAGATGCGATAAGGGGAGAGTCCATAGGATTCCCCCAGATAATGGCCCCAGGAGAACAAGCAGTCGAAAAGCTGAGGTCCTTAATAGACCTTAGCCCAGTAGAAGCACCTTTGGAAGCAATGTGTCAGGTAGGGTTAGGGGTTTTAACTCCACAGACGATAAGTACAAACACCTCACAGTCACCAATGATGCATGCAGGGAACATTTTACTGCAAGGTTTTACAGTGCAACAGCTGAATGAATGGCAAGAGAAAACTTATACTTCACAAAAGACTACTGTGACTACAGTGGAACCGGAAAGGGTAGGGCAAGATGACTACCTAAATTTTGTAAGGATGGGAGTGGAAGCTGCTGAACTAGTGGAAGGTACGATGGGGGTAAACAGATTAGAGTCCTACACTGAAGAAGAACTGAGATTCCTGTGCCCTAAGAATACTAAAGAAGTGGGCAAGGTGCATCAAAGATTAGCAAATCTGGCAGACAAATACAATATCGACATTGAAAGCACTAAACATTTGAAAAGAAGCTACAGGTTAGACTTTGATTCGAAAGATTTTGAGCACATGAGGCCTGCTGGAATGAAGGTGCACTTAAAAGAACTATTGCAAAGTGCGCAAATTTGGGGTGCATTAGAAAAATGGGAAGGCAGATGGGCAAAGAAAATAGATAAGGAAAAGGGTGACAGTCCAGGGTCAAGTCAGACCAAAACCTCACCCGATACAGAATCAGTAAAAATACTACCCATGAGAGAAACAGCTGGTGGTGTTTTAGTACATGTACTGTGGTCCAGAGGAGACATCCTATCCTTTACAAACGATTATCCCAGATTGAGAGAGAAACCGATCGAGTGGTATCACCAAACAGATAGGTTTGTGAAGCTTGCGAAGTGTCTCTGGGAAGACTTGAATACCTTGTTTGAGATCATTGTTCCGCCTGATTTGTGGCTCGAGTGTAAGAGAGGGGTAGATTGTCCGACGAAGGAGCCAGCAAGGGATAAGTTGACTGGAGCTCCCTCTGAGGAAGTGATGAAGTACTATCATAAGGTGATTGAGTTTTTGAAACAAAAGGTGTCGCCAAAGGTGACCGATTGGCAGAAAATTGACCTGACCTCGCAAGAGGTTAAAGAATCAATACATGCTTACTATGAGAGGTTTTTAAAAGCATTCAAACACTACAGTGGTACTAAGACCATTGAGCCAAAGTACATGAACTAATAAAATAAAAAATAATACAGCACAGCAATTCCCATTACGAGGTGAAAATGGCATGAATGAAGAATGGTCAGATGATAGCTCAGATAGTGAAGAATGCAGGCTTGCAGCATCCCTAGAGGTAGACCAGAGGGGTCCCTATGTGGAAGGGAAGGTAATGGATTACAAAGTTTTGTTCTTGGTCGATTCCGGAGCTACACGCTCTACAATCAGGAGTGCTGAGGTTCCGAAATTACCACTTTCGGGGCATACCATAAGGGTAGTCAGAGTAACAAACCAGTACCTGACAAACCCGATTACAGTTCCAGTGCAAGTTGAGATTGGCAACTTCCAGGGACTGCATAGATTTGTAGTCTGCGATCCAAGTCCAGTATCCCTACTGGGAAGGGACTTACTGTGCAAGACAAAATGTTCTATGACCTGTTCCATTGATGGAATTGAAGTACAGACAAATAGTGATGATGAAGGGGACGAAGGTCAGTTCTCAGAGGAAGAGACAGGGACGACAAATGAGGATTATCCTTTGATTACTTTGTTTCCGATGCTTACAATGATTGATCTACCTGTCGAGTTACAGGGAACAGTGACAGAGAAAGTATGGGATCTGACAGGAAAAGAAGTGGGACTAATAAAAGGTGTGGAACCAGTTAAAGTACAAGTGAAGCCAAATGCAGTGTTTCCCCAGGTGCCTCAATATCATATGGCACAAGATGTTCTTATTGAAGTCTCACAAATAATTGCAGATTTTCTGAAACAGGGAGTCCTGAAGGAAGTTTTGAGCAGTCCATGTAATTTTCCAATAATGGGTCTGAAAAAGCCCTGTGGGAAAGTTCGAATTGTGCAGGATTTGAGAAAAATAAATGAGATTGTGGTAAAATGTTGCCCCATAGTGCCCAATCCAGCAGTGATCATGTTTCAGGTTCCATGTGATGCTGAATGGTTCACCATTATAGACTTGTCACAGGCATTCTTTTCGATACCAGTTCACGAGGACAGCCAATTTTTGCTCAGTTTCAAATTCCTGGACAAGGTGTACAGTTGGTGCAGAATTCCTCAAGGATTTTCTGAATCACCGTCCATCTTCAATCAGATATTGAAAAAGGATTTGGAATCCTTAGTACTGCCTTTTAACTTGACTCTAGTGCAGTACATCGAGGACTTGCTGATTGCATCCAAAACAAGAGATAACTGTAAATATGATACAAATGCCTTACTGAATCATTTGGGAAAGAATGGACATAAGGTGTCACCCAATAAGTTGCAATACTGTCAGAAAGAGGTGAAATACCTAGGGCATCTAATTGAAAGAGGGTCCAGGAGAATATCGAAGGAAGGAATAACAGCCATTTTACAAATGAACCCCCCAACAACTAAAAGGGATGTCAGAATGTTCTTGGGAATGGTGGGCTACTGTCGCCAGTGGATACTCAACTTCTCGATTATCTCAAAACCTTTGATAAAACTGACAGGCAAAGAGATCAAGGATGAGCCATATACCATAGCCTTGTCCAAAGAAGAACTTGAGTCATTCATGGAATTGAGAGAGTGCATGTGCAGGGCACCAGCGTTCGGTATGCCTGATTATACGAAGCCTTTTCTACTGTTTTGCCATGAACGTGATGCTTGTTCTTTGTCTGTCTTGACACAGGTCCATGGAGGTGCATATCACCCTGTAGCGTATTTTTCAGCTACCTTGGACCCCGTTGCAGCAGCCTTACCGGGTTGTTTGCGCGCAGGTGCAGCAGTTGGTCAGAGCCTTACGCAGTGTGAAGGCATAGTCATGGGATACCCCCTAACAATAATGGTTCCGCATTCAGTTGAAATTTTGTTGACACAAACTAAAACTCAGCACATGACAAATGCCCGTCTTACTAAATATGAGACAATCATACTGGGGTCACCAAATGTTTCTCTGAAACGATGTACTGTGTTAAACCCGGCAACTCTACTTCCTGCTGAAAGTACTGAAGTCAATAATGAAGAAGAATTTGAACATGATTGTCTTGAGGTAACAGAATTATGTACCAAGCCACGACCAGATATTCAAGATACACAGCTGAAAGAAAATGACTGCATTATGTTTGTTGATGGGTCTTGTTTAAGAGATTCCGTTGGAACACTGAGGGCTGGTTACGCTGTATGTACCATAGCTGGTATCATTGAAGCTTCCTGGCTCGAGAAAGTGTTTTCCGCACAAGTGTCAGAATTAATTGCCCTTACTAAGGCATGGCACGCAGCTGTGAATCTGAGAGTCACTATCTATACTGACAGCAGATATGGATTCGGAATTGTGCATGATTTTGGCCAACTGTGGTCGCAGAGAGGTTTCATGACCTCTTCTGGTTCTTCTGTGAAAAATGGTGAACAAATAAAGGATTTGTTGCATGCGATTCAGTTACCTCTTGAAATTTCCATGGTAACATGCAATGCTCACGTTAAGTCACAGGACTTTGTGTCCATGGGAAACGGTTATGCAGATCAAGTCGCGAGGTTTTGCGCATTGAACTGTATATCGGTCAAAGAACAGTGGGAATTATTACCGCAACTGAAAATGATACATGTTTGAAGCTTGCATTGAGGGTGGTCGATACCATAGATGAGTTAAAGACATTACAGGGTTGTGCTAGTAAAGAGGAAAAACGTTCCTGGCAAAGAATGCAATGTGTACAGAGGGCTGATGATTTGTGGGTCGCAGAGGAGGGGAAATTAGTCTTACCAAACAGCCTTCTATCACAATTCGCAAGATTGTATCATGGACAGGCTCACCTTGGGAGAGATGCAATGATCAGGTCCTTCAAAATCAATTGGTTTGACCCAACATTCAGACATGCCGCAGAGGTTACCTGTCACAGATGCATCATCTGTCAACAGATGAATGCTGGAAAAGGAACTGTGGTAACTTTGAGCCACATTGGGAGAGCTGGGGGTCCTTTCAGCAAAATGCAAATGGATTTTATTGAGATGCCTGTTTGTGGAGGATTGAAGTACGTGCGGGTGATTGTGTGTGTTTTCAGTCACTGGATTGAAGCCTACCCCACACGTAGAAATGACAGTCTCACAGTTGCAAAGCTGCTACTTAGGGAACTAATACCAAGGTTCGGGTTTCCGGTCTCTATAGAATCAGATAGGGGCAGACACTTCAACAATGAGGTGATTAAACTTTTGTGTGCCGCACTAGACATCGAACAAAAGCTGCATTGTAGCTACCGCCCTGAAGCATCATGACTAGTAGAGCAAATGAATGGTACTCTGAAATCAAGAATGGCAAAGATGTACGCAGCTACCAATATGAAATGGCCAGATGCATTGCCCTTAGTGCTGATGTCAATGAGGAACACCCATGATAGGAAAACAGGACTGCCCCCCCATAAAATCCTCATGGGCAGAGCTATGAGGTTGCCAGCAGTACCTGCGAATGCTCTAGTGAATATCACAGATGATATGGTGTTGGACTACTGCAAAGGTTTGGCTGACGTGATTCGCTCTTTCTCTCACCAGGTAGAGGCTAACACATTGCCACCGATCGGAGATCCAGGTCACACCCTACAGGCCGGTGACTGGGTGGTTGTCAAGAAGCACATAAGAAAGTCGCGTTTGGAGCCACGTTGGAAAAGGCCGTATCAAGTAATCTTGACAACAACCACTGCTGTGAAATGTGCAGGCGTTCCAAATTGGATACATGCCAGTCACAAAAAGAAGGTAGCGTGTCCAACTGACGAGGAACTTGAAGTTTCCGGCGCAACAGTTCCAGGAAGGGAAGTCTCAGGGCCAGAAAGCAGCCAAGAAGGAACTGAGACTGCAGGAGAGCCCACTCTGAACAGCCTCGTCCCTCAAACAGTGAATGAGTTCGAGAGAGGTTACAGAGTGCCTATCTCAGTAGAGGCGGCAGGAGAACTAAGTCAAGGAGAGGTTCTCCCAGAAGTAGACGGATACGGGTTAGAACTTGAACCTGTAACAGATCAAGAAGAAGAAGGAGAAGAAGAAGGGGAAATAATAGAAAGAGATCAGAGTGTACCAGCATCTCCTGAACCAGCTGCAGGTCCATCAAGTGAAAACACCATATTACAAGAGGAGGGTGCTGTCCAGCGTCCTGAAAAGACATATCGGAAGAAGACGCACAAGGGTGATAAATGGCCAGAGAAACCACTTTTAAGGATAATAAGCATACCAGATGGAACAATAATAGAGGAAACTGATACATCCCAAGTGGAAGATCTAAGTGAAGGAGAACTGCAAGGTGAACGCAGGTTGAAGAGAAAGAGAGTCGCAAACAGAAGATATACAGGTCCTGAATGGGCGTATGCTACAACATCTGAATGGCAACAAGAATTCCTAGCATTCTGTTTTGATTGAGAAGTACCAGGTCAATACTACGGTACATGAATTAACTTAAAGGAAAGACTTTGTTAAAATTGAAATTGAAAACTAAGAAAAAAGACTTATAAATTACCGGATGTGACCTTAAAACCTGATTTGACTTTGAGAAAACCTGATTATGACAAGATGCTAACCTGATTTGACAGAGGGGTCCTGGAGCGAGTGAAAACACTGTAAATACTCGCAGAAGAAAAAAAAAAAAAAGTTCTATATCATCTTCGAGCTGATTCTGCTATCTGATTCTATACAGACATGGTTTATAATAGAAATAGTAATAAGAAAAGTAAGGTGTGTGGTTGGTTAAGCCTTATAATAGGTATTGTGTGTGCAATAATAATTGTGGGAGTGATTGTGGGAATGCCGTGGTTGGATAAAAGAATATTAACGCTACTTCAAAACCTGAAACTACAACACTAACACCGTGGGCGAGGTTTGAGCAGGATGCAAGACACTTGCATGAGGGAACTAATTCAAAGGGGGAACTTTCTACTAATGTATTCTATCGCTTGCTGAATGAGTATGTGGAGACCATGGATGCGAAAGACTGTTATGTGTGTACTAAGATTCCTTCATCTGTGCAAGAAGGGGTTACCTACCATAGCCTTCCTCTAACGTACGGGATTAGTTGTAGTTTGCTACTAACCAGATTCTTTAATCAAGAGCATGTGCAATACTTTTATTCAAATCTGGATGTTGTGTTTTCTTTTGTGCCTGTGATTGAATTCTTGAACAAGCTAGCTAAGGAACATGATGTAAAAATAGTTAGAGGATTCTTTGAGCTGACACTTACATTTGGAACCACTTATGCACATCGCAATAATCTGACCTGCTTACTGTCACCTGTAGAGAAAAGCTTTTTAGATCACACTGATGATAGACGCAAAGCATTAAAAGAAAGATTAGAAAAAGGGTTAGAAAAACGCACCTATGCAAATGATTATGCTTACACCACAATCAAAACACAAGGCAAATTAGCTATAGATGCATTACATGTAGATAGGCTTTGAATATATAGGCCGAAATCTGAGCAAGACAATTTGTTTGTGGGAACGAGTGAATGTAGACATGTGTTTTTGTTTCAGAGTAAATGGACATTTATGTTGAATGGACAGGATGCAGCGATCCCTGGGATCTATTACATCTGTGGACTTAATGCTTATTACCGTCTCCCTAAGGAATGGTATGGGACATGTTATTTGGGAATAGTTTTCCCAAAGATTTACCAGATTGATGACTTAAAGCAAATACCTAAAACGTCTGAATTACAACATGCTAGACAAAAACGAGAATCAGTGGCTGCTGTCATTGGTGATATATTTGGAGCTATAATCCCTTCAGTAGGGGTTATCTTGAATTCTATGAAGATTCAAAAGTTGTCTACTATTGTGGATAACATGCTGATAAATTTTACAGGGGCTATACTCCTGATGGATACTGAACTTGCTGCAGAAAGAGCTATGACTCTTCAAAATCAGCTTGCTTTAGACTTTCTTTTAGCAAAGAGTGGAGGGGTCTGCAAGATGCTCAATGAGCGTCATTGTTGCTCATTCATTCCGGACAATAGTTAAAAGATTAGAGGTATGAGATAGTGCAGATTTGAAGGATTTGAAAGAACCTGGAGTTTGGGAGAAATTTGGAAAGGGAATTGCCAGAGTAGGGAGCTGGTTTACCAACATTTGGAATGGGGTACTTGCAAAAATACTAATGGGTCTACTAATTGTTCTGGCCTGTCTATTAGGATTATGGGGGCATGCAAAATTAATGATAAAATTAAGAGAAATTGGATCAAAACAACCAGGAGAAATGAAGAAAGTGAAAGCGAGAAAATGTGCAATGAAATTTGGGAGAGTTCACATAAGGGACAAGATGTTGAAATGCGCATTATGCGTAAAGTGAAAAATAAAAAATGAAAGGTTAAAGGGAAATGTTTGTTTAATGACGAGCGTCATTGGAGGAGGGTGTGAGAGAGCGTAGCTTAGATGACCTATATTAAATTGAAATGCTTATATCAATGTGTGATGATGCTGCATAGAAAACTATAATAATGGTGAATTGATTAAACGTGGACCTGAGTTATGACCACGAAGAGTGGCCACCAATGTATACGCAAATTAATAATGATGAAAAATATGTTTAGGTTATGTTTAATTAAGCTTATATTGACATTCATATTACTGCATTTGTATTGAAAATCTTTTTAAGCCTTACGTTAGCGTGAGCTGCGGGATTTAGCTGCCCAGCTCTCATATTAAATGCATTTTTCTTTTTTTCCAGTGTGCTGACTCGCAAAGGGCCATGACCCTGCAAATGTACTTTTTCTTCAACTTGGAGGACGAATGTAACTATATTAATTCCGTTTCCAAGCGCATAATCGGTGCCTTGGTTTAAAAGTTATGAGTAAATTGAAACAAATGTAGATTAATGAAATGTGCAAGGTCACTTAGACCGATGGACAATGAATCTGCTGACCCAAAAGACGTGCCAAAGAGTGAAGTAACGCCGGATGTGCCACCTCCGAAGACGTCAAATATGAAGACCAATCAAAGAACCGAGAATAAATGTGGGGTGACAATTGGGATTACCAAATGCTAAATTTGATAGGTTAAAGATAGTGGGGTATAGTAAGTGTCCAATAGAATTTTGGGGGAATGTACTACGAAAAGGGATAAAAACCCATGTCACAGAAGGGTCATTAGAATTAGGTAGGGAATGCTATTGATTTTATCCAGAAACTCTGTCACTCTGTTTGGTGACATTAAGACTTATTAAAACCTTCCTCACCCTTAGACTGCCCAGTTACATTTTTCCTTCTTACGAGGGAAATGTCCCTTTGCCCTTTTAGTTAAGCCGTGACTGATGGCTGCTGACCTAATCTTTGGAGGGTAATTATGACAATGCAATTTGTAATTTGTCTGTTTGCTTTTCCTTTCTAGGTACCAACTGCTTGCTTTTGACAGAGACCATAGCTAGATGTTTTCCAAATTGGTGTTCTAAATTGTTTTGCATGAAGCCCAACATGCCAATGCTAATTAGTGGTTAGGATAGGTGATCATTAAATTGACGCAAATGGACAAACGACTGACAATGCTTTGTTGAACTGACGTGATATCAATACTATGCTTTATTCTGATCTATGTTTACGTCGTGTTATATTCTAATGTTTATGATTTTTGCCTTATTGAAATCTTACCAAGGTTGCCATATCGTAACTATGCTGATGTGTTTCTTGGCTTTAAGATTGACACACTTAATCTTAGATTGTAACTAATAGGGAATACAATTCATAAAATTCTATTAAATGGTGTGGTTATTCATGGCTGACAGGTCATGGTTGCATCGTCAATTTGATTAATGACTCTAATCAAAGTGAAATGTATTGTTGTGATAAATGTTGACGACATTATTAATATATTGAATGACATATTGATCAGCTATCTCGTCCTATGGTGTCTCTCAACTGGGTCAAAAGATTAATTGGCCTAAAACGAGTCCTAATGTGTAATAAATTAACATAAAAGGACGCGTTAGCATTGTCACATGGTGCATCGTTAGAACGTCTGGACGAGATTGGCCTCTTTGGGAAAGCTTTATTAATGGTTTCAATCATATTTAGCAGGCCTCACACAATGAATTTACCTCTCCGTATTCAGATTTGATCCCACTCCCGTTATCTGTGGGGTCCCTCAGTGATCATCACTGAATCTTGCACCATTTAACCCGTATGTGGCACTTCTGTCATCTAGTGTTCGATTTAAAGGCTTCAACATTCTCTCACATGCAGATAGCACCCAGTTAATTGGGTCAGTTGCTGACAATGTAGAAAACATGAGATGCCATGTTGGGGAACACCTCACAGAAGTGTCAGTCTGGATGCTAGATCATTGCTTGAAGCTGAACGAAGAAAAAACCAAGATGATTCTTTTAGGAAAGGCAGGCCTGTGTTATCTTTTCATCTGAAGAATTCTCAGCCCCGACTGATGAGGTTACTCAGTCATAAAGCTATTAAATTGCAGTCTTGTGCATATGGTGAAAGACTTAACATACACAAACGTTAAAGATTACTTTTGTGAATCAGGACTCATACTGACAGAAACATAAGATGCACAGATCAAAGAAAAACTCAAACGTATTCCTGGGTGGGCATTGTTCTTCGTGCTGTTCAGCTTTCTTTTCCTTTTCGGGGTCTTAAATTTGAAAGCATCACTGCTGGCCGCTCCAGACTTAACTTGCTTGGCTCGCTTTATTGTTTTTTTTGCATCATAGCACAATCTCTGCATTCAAGTGTGCCTTCATGTGACTTGTACTGAACATGGCTAACTCGCACATGTACAACTAACTCAAGAATAAAGTATCAATTTGCTGCTCTACTTCACCCTACAATACAGTGTCAGGATTTTCTCTGCTGGAACACACAATCAGAACTCCAAAGCTTGAAATGTAGAGACCTACTACACTGTCCACATTTAAAACAATGGAAAGAAAGAAAATTAATACATATCAATTGCGACTTTTGATGAGACACGAATGTATTTCGAATGCCTCCTGGGAATTGCTGCTGCCGAAATCCTCGCAACATTTCAGGTATATGATTATTTTAAATCTATTGATGACCTTAGTCAGGTCAGTGTGAATAATAATTTTAACCTCAGCTCATTATCGCGTGTCATTAGCCCATATTAATTACTATAATAACTGAAAAAAGACGACGAGAAACATTTTCTAAGGTGAAGAATGAACATGAGGTTAAAGAGCATTGTGTTTCTTTATATAGTGTGTTTTTTTTATGTATATTCCGCATAAAAATGAATTCGACTTGCTCCTTTCATAGTTTGTTAACCAAATGAACACAAATATAGAATGCCTCAGAAAACTAGCGATAACACCTTGCACTGAGACAAGAGGTAATCTTTTAAACAACTCATAATACTAATGACTAATAATTGCTACTATTCATCATCCCGCAATGGCCATCCTTAATGTCCTGTCTGAAGGACTTTAGCGTGGCAAACAGAATGACGATTATACAGCTTTATCATTCGATTCCCCAGGTACAAGACCTAGATTATGTATGCAGTAGCAAATGTATCATCTCTCACTTCAGTTGAGGTAATGGGGGTCAGCCCATTTGGAAGACTTTAGCATTGATAGCATTAAGTCACTGAAGTATACACTCGGTTTACATGCATTAGGTAAACCTGTGCAGTTGTTAGAAGGATTGCTTGAAGGCATTTGCAGAGATGGAGAGTTCGATGTGTGTCTGTTTTCATTCTTATCTTAAGACCATCTTTGCATACAGTTTAAGCTAAGTGTATGTTACCGCTTTCGCTTTTTCAGTTGCTTGAGTACCGTTCCATTAATATTAGCCATAGTTTAATTTCTACGCCCATACATTATTATAGCTATGATAAATAAAGCAAAAGGGCTGATGTTAGTCACAGTAACATCAGTAAAAATACTACAATCTCTATGTCAATCGACACTTAAAGCAGACACTTTTGAACCTGAGTTGCACACTTGAAGCTCAGTATGGCTGGTCTTCAAGATCTTCCTATTAAGAACACTAGGTATTTAACAATCTTTGGACACATATTTCTGCATTAGCACACAAGCTGGTTCCGTACTAACAAAAAAAACAAAAAAAAATGTATAGGTGTAGGCACTACCAGGTAATTGTTCACTTGGACGAAATCAGCTGGTCGAGCTGTAGGCAGAACCTTAATCCACCTTCTGCACCGAATTTTGTTTGATGAAAATATGCTTTATTAAAATGATGTGCAAAGTTTCCATTCAAAATAAACATTTGATAATGCACATTTTGGAGTACGTACCTATATTTCAAAAGTCTTAGCCTGAAAAATTAAGTTGAAATTTTGGCCTAAAGTTAGCCAAACTGGCAGTGTCATGTTAACTGAAAATAATGCAATAACCCTGAAATCGTTGTGGTAGACCTGACAGCCTTAGGGTGGTCACCCCTAACGTTTTGCCTGCTTCCCCCTACTTTTTGGATACTGTTTTTGCTGGTTTTAGAACTCTGCACACTTTACCACTGCTAACCAGAGCTAAACTGCATTTGCACTCTTCCTTAAAACATGGTGATATTGGTTCATACCCAATTGGCTTATTTAACCTACTTGTAAGTCCGCAATAAAGTGCACTACATGTGCCCAGGGCCTGTAGATTAAATGCTACTAGTGGACCTGCAGCACTGATTGTGTCACCCACATAAGTACCCCCTTAACCATGCCTCAGGCCTGCCATTGCAAGGCCTGTGTGTGCAGCTTCCCTGCCACTTCAACTTGGCATTTATAAGTACTTGCAAAGGGTTAAACTCCCCTTTATCTACATATAAGTCACCCCTAGGGTAGGCTCTAGGTAACTCCTAGGGCAGGGTGCTATGTAGGTAAAAGACAGGACATATACCTTTGTAGTTTATATGTTCTGGTAGTGTAGAACTCCTAAATTCGTTTTACACTGCTGTGAGGCCTGCTCCTTTCATAGGCTAACATTAGGGCTACACTCATATACTATTTGAGTGGTAGATTCTGATCTGAAAGGAGTAACACGGTCATATTTAGTATGGCCAGAATGGTATTACAAAATCATGCTGACTAGTGAAGTTGGATTTAATATTTCTATTTTAGAAATGCCACTTTTAGAAAGTGAGCATTTCTCTGCATTTAAATCCTTCTGTGCCTTACAATTCATGTCTGGCTGGGTTACTTGACAGCTTCCTTGTGCATTTCACTCAGACAATCCCAAACAGAGGATGCTCAGTCACACATGCACACATCTGCATACTGAATGGGCCTTCCTGGGCTGGGAGGGCCTGACACTGACATGTCAAAGGCCAGTGGCCTGCCTTCACACAATGGACTGCCAAACCCCCTACTGGGACCCTGGCAGACAGGATGGAACTAAAAGGGGACCTTGTGCACTTCTAAGCCACTATTTTAAGTCTCTCCCACTTCAAAGGCACATTTGGGTATTTAAAAAGGGCCTCTGATCCTATCATCTCGGACACTTCTAGACACTTCTAGACATTTCTGGACAAGATACCACTGGTCAAGAAACTCTGGACCGGACTCTGCAACCTTCCAAGAGGAGCTGCCTGAACACCCAAAGGACTCTCCAGACTGCTTTTCTTCAAAGGACTGCTGCCCTGCTGTTGCCCTGCTGCCTTGCTGCCCTCTGGCTCTGCTGAGAAGGGCTCTCTAAAGGCTTGGATAGAGCTTGCCTCCTGTTCCTTGAAGTCTCAGGACCAAAAAGACTTCCTCTCACAAAGAACTCCTTGTGCGGATAAATTTGACTCACAGCCTGCCAGAAACGACGCACAGCCTGCATTATGGTGAGAAAATCACTGCACGCTGAATCAGAACAACGCAGCCTGGTTCCCCCAAGCAGATTTTGATGCAGTGCTAGCGTTGCAACCGGAACTTAGAAGCACAGCCCACTGGAACGATGCATAGCCAAGCCGGAATGCCGCAGCCTGACTTCTTGCAAGAAGAATTGACTCAGTGCCTGCCGTGCAATAGAAATGTCCCTGCATTGCCTACCTGATCGACGCAGCATGACCAGGATTTCTCTGCATCTTCCCCAGGGCGTCCCAAAACCCTGCAACCTCTCCAAGTCAGCGTGCCGGAAATCGAGGCAAAGTCTTCCCTGCGTGGAAAATTATCAATGCATTGTCTGGTGCTCCCGGAGAAACTGACGCATACCTCCCCATTTTCCACTTATCTCCTCCTCTGCGATCCCTTGCGGAAAATTTGAACCAAAAAGTGATATTTTAATGTGAATCAATTCTTGATCATTTTGACCTGCATTTAACCAGATGAATAATATATATTTTTGGTATGTATTCCTGGAGTAGTTTTTAGAGAAAGCTCTGTAATTCCCTAAAGCAGTGGCTCCCAACCTTTTGACTTCTGTGGACCCCCACTTTATCATTACTGTAACACGGGGACCCCCACTGAATCATTTTTGGAATCCGTGGACCCCCCTATTGAGTCACTACTGAAAGCTAGCGACCTAATCTGTTAATATTATTTTATTTTCTGAGCAGTGAGGGACCCCCTGAGGAGGATTTGTGGACCCCAGGGGTCCCCAGACCACAGGTTGGGAACCACTGCCCTAAAGAGATCTTGTACCATTTAATGCCTCTCAAGAAGCTTTATTTGAGCATAGCAAAAATGGGGCACTTTTCTTTCATAAGAAGATAATGGATATATACTCTGCCTTTCCCGATGGGCCAAAGAAGGAAGTCAGTCAAATGAGACAGCCCCTTTTGCAGCATCCAGATGCCAAGCTTCTGGCCTTTTCTGCTCTCACTGTCAAAACTTTGACAGATGTCCTGCAGGTAGTAATATCTGGATCTAAATTAAATCCTGCACCTCCTTATATTTTTTGCCAAGGTTTTCCTGTTTTAACCAACCTACTAAGTCTGTTGCTTAAAAGTGGACATGTCCCTCCCCAATGGAAACATATAATAGTCAAACCGTTGTTACAAAACCCAGTTTTGACCCCCTTTGTCTGAACAATTACAGGATGATCTTGCTGCTACCAGGAGCCTCCAAGCTCATGGAAAGCATGTCAATAAACATCTCTCTGGCTTCCTTGAAGCCTATGAGGTTCTTCACACCACCCAAATGGGGTTTAGACCTCTGTAAAGCACTGAAACAGCTTTGCTGGCAGTGGTGGAAGATTTGAGACGCTGTTTGTATCTAGGAGGCTCAGCTGCCATTTTCCTCTTTGATCTTAGTGCAGTCTACGATACTATAGACTATACCATTCTTATTCAAAGAACAACAAACAGGTATCGATGGCATGGTACTAAAATGGCTCACATCCTTTCTGGAGAATCAGAACTTTCAGGTACTAAATCACTCCTATTTCTCTGAAAGTTTGCATCTGAACTGTGGAGTGACACTGGTTTGTTCTCTAAGCCCCACACTTTTCACTCTTTACATGTACCCACTTGCAGAGATTGTGTGTTCCTATGGGCTCTCCCTGGTTTCCTATGCTGATGACACCCAGCTGGTCATGTCAATCTCCTCAGATCCAAGTGCAAGTCACCCTCGATTAACTCCTTGACTTCAGGAAGTGGGCAGGTGGATGGCCAACTGTAGAATAAAACTTAATGAAGACACAACAGAGGTCAGGTTACTGGGCAAGAATCTCCGTAACAAGACTGACCCTTTTACCAGACTGCTTGAAGAACCTTCCACCACCAAAAAGTTCAATAAAAAGTCTTGGGATATGTTTGGACTCCAGCCTCACTATGAACATCGAGTAAAAAAGCTTGCTGCCAGCTGCTTGAGGGTGCTGAGGGTGTTAGAGAAAATCTTCAACCTCCTTTTTTTTCTAGCCTAAAAACTGATTGCCCAGGCCTTTGTAATCTTGCGTCCCGACTATGGCAATGTCCTACATCATGGTTCACCTCAGTATGTGGTGAATAAGCTGCAGGTGGATCAGAATGCTGCCCCCTGCCTTCTTATGAACATCCCAAAACATCAGTCTGCCAAAAAAGCTCTGTCAGCTTTCCACTGACTTCTGGTGGAGCAAAGAGTTCAATTCAAGGCCATTTGCGTTATGCCCAGGTGCTTTACAATAGGAGTCCATCTCTATTAAGATCTTTGAACTTCTACTATAGCCCTTGGAGGTCTCTCATAGCCTCCATACCCTCTTTTGCTGAATGTCCCCCAATCCATAGGTCTCAATGAGGAGGCCGTTCTATGGCCTACAGGACTTCTAAACTTTTGAATACTCTCCCACTGGAGCTTTGTCAACTTGCCCACAAAATTGTCTTTTCGTAAATCCTGGCTGTTAAGGACTTAATTTGGGGGAAAGGGATGGCCGGTAACCTGCAATTCCTGCTCTAGTGCTGGGAGGTCTTCTGGTAGCCACACGCTATGTAATACAAATAAACCAAACTAAACTGAACAAGAGTAGGAAGAGACAAATTTAGATAGATGGAAGAGACAATCTCGCCAACAAAGAGGGAGTCCCTCATTCTTCTTGCCTAGTGGGGGGATTGAGTCTTTATGGAAACTTGTTCTCTCTAGCATTTTTGAAGGAGTCACTCTTCATGAGAGAGTGCTGAGCTTAATTCTTATTGTACCCTGATTTTGAGATGGGAATAATTTCCAATTTATAATGCAAAATCTTTATGATTAAGCTTTGAGTTCTCTCATGAGATCTCGATGGGTGTCTAAATTGACACCTTTTCTCACAACCTTAATATAGATTAGGGAACATTGTTATATGGAAAACACTTGTTGGATTATTACTATATAGATTGTAATTTTGACTAATACACTATTCTACTTTATAATCCAAAAATAATTAATAGAGTATGTTAACCTCTAATGATGAGACTTAAAGAACAATACAATTTTTATAAAAGAAGGAAAACCTAAAAGATTTGAAAATAAAAACCCTTTAACTCACACCAACTCTGTTTATTGACTGAATCAATGATTTAATAATCCATTATGCTCTTATGCTGATGATAGTTCCTTCTTGCTCTCTGTCAACAATCAAAGGTCCAAGTGACCAGGTGTTGGGATTGTTTAATGATTATACCTTTAGATTTTGATTTAAAAAACGCCGCTTCAGCAGGTAGTAGATGAGGATGGTTTATGTCATGAGAGAGAGAAGCTATAATAATTTACCAAGTTTTGTAGTTCCCATTTCACTTAATCCCAAAGCCTGAATTTGGAGACTGATGGAGTTGCAGTTTTGAATGTGGTTGCAGTAGGTGAGAGTATCAATAGGGTTATGCATCGCATTTGTCTTTGTTGAGATTTTGTCATTGTCTTGTGAAGTACTGGTTTCAAAGTGTTAATGATGAGCAGTTAAAGTTGTTATCAGACTTGAAGTAGCCTAGGATCTTTGGATAAATAGTTGAAGTTGTGGTAATATTTGTCTGCTAATATTTGTGATGCAGATTCATGAGGTACCATTAACTCCACAATTGAGATAGGGACTATAATGACTTGTTATGGGTGTACAAACATTGATTGGTGCTAGTGGAGCTCCAGCAGGAATCCTCTGCATCCTTTACTACACCTTCTTACCAAAGAAACTGCATATGGACCCTCCAGGAACTCCATAACTGCAACAAAGAATCAACAATGACTTCTGCAACATTGTATTTTCAGCTCCTGTCAGCAACTGCAATTGTTTACCAGTTGTGCATCCTCAGAGGACAGCCAGTCTTCAGCCTGCACCAGAAGAACAAAATCTCCCTTGAAGTGAAGGAGTCACTTCCCGGCTTCAGCAGGCACCCCTCTGCAGTGATGACCAGTGGCTTGGGTCCCCTCTCCTGAAGAAGTGCATAGATCCAGCCACACGGGTGGTAGACTGAAGTGCTCCCGTTGGCCCTGATGTCTAACTGTCCAACTTTGGTGGAAGTAAGTGCTTACCTGCTCACACAAGATAGTGTCCCCGTGCACTGCAGGTTTTGCAGTTTCCAAGGCTTGATGGCATCTTTCCATGAAGTTCTTCTTGCATCATGCAGCTTCGGCCCCAGCACTCCTTCCTGTGATGCATAGGATTCTGCGTGGTTTTCCATCAGTGTAGAAACCCTTTGTGTATAGCTGCATATGCCTCCTTTTGCACCTCCTTTATCCCCATGCTGCCTGGTCTTCTGATGGATCTCTGTGTTTGCCGATAGCCCCCTCTGACTCCTCCTCCTGGGTAGAGGCCACCAGGTTCCTCCTAGTCCCAGGCAGCACCATTTTCTGCTATCTGCGAGCTTTGGATGTGCCAATGTTTGTTGGTGTAATCCAGCAACCCAAACCAGATTACAATCATCCATCCGGGGTGGGACATCATCTGCACCAACCAGGAACCTGCATCCATCATCATGGGTGCAGTACTGACTGTTCTTCTTCACCGGTGGTTCTTCTTTTGCACCTTCATCTGTGTTAGCAGGGGCTCCTGTTCTCTTTGGACTCTTCAGTGCTTCTTGGACTTGGTTCCCTTCTTCCACAGGTCTTCAGGTCCAGGAATCCGTTGTTCATGTCTTGCAGTTTCTTCTGGTTGTTGCCTAATCTTCTTTCTCGTGTTCTAGTGTGTTCTAGGAAGGATACTGTGATTTACTCCTGCTTTCCTTGGCTCTGGGGTAGGTTCTATTACTTACCTTTGGTGTTTTCTAATACTACCAGCACCCCTCTACACACTACACTTGTCTAGGCGGGAAACCGACTTTCACATTCCATTTTCTTAGTATATGGTTTGTGTTCTCTCTAGGCCTATTTCTAACTATTGTGACTTTCACTATTTGCACTGTTTTCTACCAGTTTTTACAGCTATTTCTCCATACTAGTGTATACAATTTGTGTACTAATTAACTCCTAAGGGAGTATAGTCTCTATGGTATTTCTGGCATTTGTGTCACCAAAATAGAGTATCTTTATTTTTGTAACACTGAGTATTTGTTTTCATGTGTGTGAGTACTGTGAGACTAAAGTGGTATTGCATGAGTTTGCATGTCTCCTAGTTAGGCCTGGGTTGCTCATCCACACTACCCATGGAGAGCCTGGTGTCTAGACACTGTCTACATTTCACTAATAAGGTATAACTGGACCTGGTATAAGGCGTAAGTACCTTTGGTACCCTCTACAAACCAGGCCAGCCTCCTACAAGCAGACAAATGTTATTTGTTTATTGTGCTTGCTTAGAGTTGGAGAATCTTGTGTAGAAGGAAAATTGTAAAGGAGTCTGAACCACTGAAAGGATTTAAGAGATATATCAGAGTGTGCCACACTGGGGTCGGTTAGTTGGTGTGAAGAGCCCCACTGAGATTGGTTGATGAGTCCTTCGGAAGGAAGCTGTACCAGGATTGGAGGAAGGGATTGACATACATACAGAATTAAAAACAGATCCAAAACATTGAACTTCTGAATGTGATCACTATTTATTTATTGTTGAATTATTGAAATCGTAAAATGTTTTGACTCCCAGAGAGATTTTATGATGGGTGATGTACAGGTCTCAGTCCACAAGGGTGAAGTGACACCACAGGAAGGTATGTCTGCTCATTATATGGTGACAAATGTAGGGCTTCAGTGGCTTTGTTAATGTTACAAGGTCTCTGAAAATGGAGGGCTGTTAAAATTCAACATAATGGAACTTTTGATTTAAAGGTTATTGAACATTTATGGTAAAAATTATATGAGATGAAGCCACTACCTAGACCCACAGTTTATGAAGTGTTAAATAATTGGGAATGAGCACCACATGCTAAGGAGAATGAAAATATGAGTACAGAGTGGATAGAGCTGTGCAAAATTGCACAGATGCTCAATGGCATGACGGGTAGCAAATGTGGAGGAAGTATATAGTTGAGAGAGCTAGAATGTGCACAGCTATTGCCACCGAAAAGTCTAGAAAAAAAGGAAATTGATGATGAGGAAGCTGAAAAGAAGAGATTCATTGATAACAGGGGATGGTATTTTGGATGTTTTGTTGGCTTTGTGTCCACCGCCATGGATGGCCCCTGCAACGAATACTGACAGTGATACAATTCGTAATGCTACCATGCCTACAGCCCCGTGGGACATGAACATAACTCAGATTGAAAGACCACATCCAGTGGTATCACTTTCAATTATAACAGCACCTGCTGAAATAGCCCATATGGTAACAGCTCTATGTGTTACAGTTTTAATTGTGGCTGTTCCTGCTCACAAGTCATACCAGCTCAACCTTCAAAGATTCCTGCTGCAACTGCACCTGTAAATATTATACCATGTCCAACCCCAACTGCCTTAGGTGATTTGGGACGAGTAGAGGCAACAGGGTGATTCCTGACATCACAGAATTCACAGATTGTTGGTCAGATACCACCACAAAATATTCAATCTTAAGAGATGGGAGGAGAATTGTCTTTAAGATACCAATTGTACAAGGAGAGACAGGACCATTTGATGATGTGAGTTTTTCCTCATGGTTTGAAGAAACCTCAGAAACTAACAACCTGTTGCACTTGATTTGACATTCCAAAATTAAAGATGGAATTAGAAGAGATCATTAGAGGATGTTTATATGTCACATTTGAATCAATAAGAGGAAAACAAACAGACATATTTGAGTAAAGGAATCACAAGGTGTGCAGCTGCCACACATGTTAATTTAAGAGAGTTTGTAAGAAAATATGAAGTGGATCTTTCAAAGAGGCACAACTAGATATAAAGATAAATTACATATTGCATATTGGTAAGTTGACACCATCACCCCCAGAGAAAGGTGAAGCTTTAACATGTCCTATGAGGGAAATATCAGGTGGAGGGTATATTTATGGGCTGTGGAGTAACGGTGATCTTGCCACATTTATGAACAACTTTCTGAAACTGAGAGGGAGTCCTACACAGTGGAATATCCAAGCTGATGGATTTGTAAACATTTGAAATGTTTTGTGAACAGAATTGAATACCTTCTTTGATATTGTGTTACCAAGTGATTTAACTCGTTCTGTGCCGCGAGAGCAATGGTTACGTCCTGCAGCACAGTGCTCCTGTGCCGAGGATGTAACCATTAAGTCCCGACACCAGAGATCGGAGGGAGCCGTGGGCTTGGGCAGGGATGAAGGGGAAGCCCTTCCACTTACACCCCTGACCCCCCACCCTCCTCTAATAACATCAACTCACGATCGTGCACTGACATCATTAGAGGGTGCCGAAAGCACTGGAAGCCATTTGCTTCCAGCGAACAATAGGAGGAAGAGGTGAGTTTCTCCTCCGGCCGGGGAGGGATTGCACACAAAGAGGCATCGGGGGAAAGGAAAGGGTTTTCCTTTCCCTTGATGTCTCTTTGAGCATTCCTGCTGCCCGATCGCATCTCGATTGGGCAGCATTAATGCCCATTAGACCCCAGGGATTTTATTTATAAGTTTTATTTTTGCTTTAACTGTGTCAGGGAGCGGCACCTTAGGCAACGGTCGCTCTCCTTTGGGGAGCATATATTTTATGGCCATTTCTGCCCCCCTTGGGGGCAGATCAGCCTATTATTTTTAGGCTGATCTGCCCCCAAGGAGTGCAGAAACCACAGGAATGCCAAGGATTTATTTTATTTGTTTATTTCTGTGGGGGTGTCCTGCTTGGGCAAGGGTCACCCCCAAGGGAGGCATATAACTGTTGGTCATTTCCGCCCCCCTTATTGGCAGATGGGCCTAATTTTTTTAGGCCCATCTGCCCCCGGGGGGGCAGAAGCCACTTAGTCACCAGGGATAGTGTGTGTGTTTATTGCATAATGGGACGGCCCCTTACGCAAAGGTCGCTCCCCTTGGGGGACATATTATTTATGGTCATTTCAGAAACCACTGAAACGCCAGGGATTTTTTCTTTGTTTATTTCTGTTGGGGGTACCCCCCCTTGGGCCTTATTTTTTTAGGCCCATGGGGGCAGGAGCCACTTAGCCACCAGGGATAGTGTGTGTGTGTGTGTGTGTTTTGTTTGGGGGATGGCCCCTTGGGCAAGTGTTGCTCCTTTGAATGCTTTTATTGTGTTCGGGGATAGGTCTCCAGAGTCAAAGATGACATTTGTGAAATATCAGGAGTCAGTGATAGAAAGCCATATTGTGGTGGAACAGGCAAGAGTTCCTAGAGAAGCAGTGGTGGAGGATGTGTCTAAATTGAAAGATCGCCACTTTGCTGAGTGCATTCCTTCTACGCCCAAAAAATACTTTCCAGCTAAGAAATGTAGAGTCTGTGCTCGAAGAGGTATCCTGAGGGAGACTCTAATGTACTGCCCAGATTGTCCTTCAAAGCCTGGGCTGGAAGTGGGTCGCTGTTTCAGGAATTACCACACCCAGAAGAATTACTGGGAATTACCGTGAGCATAAGCTGCCTGTTTTATATTTTCATGTGTTCAGTTTCATGGTTGGCATTTCTGTCATGTCTTTAGTTAGAGCTTTTGTGTTTTGCACTTATTTTAATTACTTTGTGATTTCTTTGTTGTTCATAAAAAAAGTGATGCCTTGTGCATGGAGTGGCGTTTGAATGGCGGTGTAAATATTGACTTGCTGTTGGCTACTGCAACACACTTCCATCCAAACACCAGTCCACACACTCCCATCAGCTGGTGTGATTGCTGTATCAGGCATGTGGGCGTATATAGGTGATGATTGGCGCTGTCTGTGAATGAAAGTTTTGCAATGTGCTTGGACTGTGGCTGGCACGTGAATGGTCTTGTGCATGTCATGTATGAAAGGTGTGTGAATGGACTGTAAAGCGGTTGGTGTCCTGTCGTAGCTTTACAGCTCACAAGCTGTGAGTTACTGGTTCCGTTTTTTGGCCTTTTAGTTATTAACAGTACATTTCCTTTTTGTGAAATCTCTTGTTGATCTACTGACCCATCACTCACCCTCGTGCCAAATCCAACCAGTATGTGGTAAAAATGACAAAACCTGCTCCGCTGTAATCAGGCGTCGCAGGACACTCGTGAAACGGTAGGTATCTCGGGTGGGGCCCCGATGATGAAGCATGACACCAACTTGTTTGGTGGCTGAGGTTTTTTTTTTAACATAACCTAAGTGTGTTTCTTTTCACAATGTTATTGTTGGAACATCACAGAAATACGTGGACACATCAAAATGATCGGTTGCAAAACTACCTGTATTTGTGGTTGGGGGCACCTATGTTTTTGGTCCCAAATGCAGTCTTCATCTAGGGAAACTTACCAAACCCAGACATTTTCTAAAATTAGACCCCCCAAGGAGTCCAGGGAGGTGTGGCTTGCTGGGATCCCCCAAAATGTTCTTACCCAGACTCCTCTGCAAACCTAAAAATTTTATTTAAAAAGCATATTTTCTCACTTTTCTTTGTAGGATCACTGCTCCGGCACAAATTTCCTACCCACCCAGCGTTCCCCTCAGTCTCCCAAGTACAATGATACCTCATTTGTGTGGGTCCCCAAAGCAGAGTCAGCCTAAAGATGTATAAAAGAAAAATATGTGCTTATAAACTCGCTGTGCTATACGCTCAATCTCTACAGGTTTTTGGCCTTTTTCTGTTGCAGGCACGTGGGCCACCCACAAAAGTGAGGTATCATTTTTATCCGGAGACCTGGGGGAAATCTGGGTGGAAGGAAATTTGTGGCTCCTCTCAGATTCCAGATCTTTCTGTCACTGAAATGTCATGAAAAAGTGCTTTTTAGCCATATTTTGAGGTTTACATAGGATTGTGGGAAACAGAGCCTCGTGGTAGCCCCACAAGTCACCCCATCTTGGATTCCCCTAGGTGTCTAGTTTTAAAAAATGCACAGGTTTGGTAGGATTTCCTAGTTGTTGGTGAGCTAGAGATCACAACCCACAGCTAGGCCCTTTCCAAAAAACACGTCAGTTTTCAATGTAAAAATGTGATGTGTCCATGTTGCATTTCCTGTCGCAGGCTTTCGGCCTACCCACGCAAATGAGGTGCTATTTTTAGTAGAAGACTTGGGGGAACAAAGAATAGCAGAACAAATATTATTGTTTCTTGTGTTTCTCTACATTTTTTCCTTCCAAATGTGAGACATTGTGTAAAAAAAGACGTCTATTTGAGAAATGCTCTGTAATTCACATGCTAGTATGGGCACCCCGGAATTAAGAGATGTGCAAATAACCACTGCTTCTCAACACCTTATCCTGTGCCCATTTTGAAAATACAAAGGTTTTCTTGATACCTATTTTTCACTCTTTATATTTCAGCAAATGAATTGCTGTATACATGGTATAGAATGAAACCCCATTGCAAGGTGCATCTCCTTTATTGGCTGTTGGTACCTAGGGTTCTTGATGAACCTACAAGCCCTATATAACCCTGCAACCAGAAGAGCCCAGCAGTTTAAACATTTACTGAAATGCAACACATCACATAGTTTACCTATCCGTAACATCAACTCTTACTCACCTCCCGAGGCCGAGGTGGAATCTATGAGCGGTAGGTGCAGAGAGTCATAGTCCGGACAAGTGCTGTGTGCAGAACGGGCATGAGGACCTTAGTGGCCTAGTTAGAGTCAGGTTTTCTTGAAATAAAAATCAAAGTTGCATATATACACATTACCTAAATCAAGTATTGTGGTAGTCATTGAAGCTTCCTGCTTGCCAGAGTAAAAGATTTTACCAACCTACAGTTTAGCTGTGGGTCACCCAAGGCAAAGCAGGCCAGCACAGCCTGTCTCCTTGATCAGACTCCCCTTTTATTGAATGACACAGGCGGCAGGACGTGCTTGTCATTTTTCCCAGCCAGGGAGGCAGATACAAGGTGCAGGGTAGCAAACCTAAACAATGCCACAGGAAGTGTTCTTCAGTGTGTCTTGATAAGCCCAGGATGAGATATGTTTGGGGCACAAAAGCAGTATAGCAGTTTAATGTCATCCAGGAATTGGTTCCCAATAAGAAAGTCACCTTGTCGTCTACTAAAGATAGGAGCTTGATGGATTTCTACACCACTTTTTTAAAGGTGATGTGACCAGTGTGAGTCTCTCAGAGTAGAGTAAGCCCTGTCTTAGTCAGGGACTTGTTAAGATATGTTCTGGCGTGCGAAAGGTCCTTCTGCTGGAGTTCCTGCCATAGATAGAAGTTAAGGGTGTCAGGGACTGCTGCACTGATTTTGCTCCAGAAAAAAATGTAGGCGCCTCGTCTCTCCAGGGATTGTTTTAGCAGGCCAAGCTCCAATCTAATTTGCGCAGGTTAAGTGTGCTTCAGTAGACAAAATTTGATCCTTTACGCTTTTCCCATTGTGCAATATAATGTCTTCATATCCTTGTCTCTTAGGATCTCACTGCCATGCGTTTTAGAGGGTGGGTGTATGGCTTGTATTACCTGTAGAAGAGGGATGAATGGTGGCATGTACAGTTGGGTTTTCAAACTCTTCATAGATTCTGCTAGGGCAGTGCCTTTCCCTGTTATTGAGCTCCTTTGTTGCACAAAATTGCCTGATTTATCAACAATCACTCCTAGATATTTATATTCCTTAGTTTGCTGAAGCCATGTCTCACCCCAGTAACATACTGGGGGAACCATCCTCCTGTTGCTGATTGTCATGGTATGATTTTTTATCAAAGTTAATGCTCAAAGCTTTTTTTCTGATTATTTCTACATCACGTTGATAAGACTCTGATGGCCTACCTTGTTGTAACTAATTAGTACTAGTTTGTCTGCGTACATGAGGCTAGACAGTGGCTCCCCCCAAGCCTCAGGGCATGTGAATTGCATATATCAAAGGCCCTCTCTAGGTCAGCTAAGTACAAAATTGAACAGTGTGGGGGCCGGGACATGCCTTTGCTTCAGTCATTTGCTGGTTGGTATCCTATAGAGGTGTATACCTGCTCCTAACTTCACCTGCCCCCAAGTATCCAGGTTGGACATCTACTATCAGGTCCAACAGAGGATGAGGATGGCTCCAAAGTGATAGGTTTCTTCATAGCTTGGACCTCTCCACATGATTAAAGGCTGCCCTGAACTCAATAAAGCACAAATTCATTGGTTGTTTTGAGGCCTTTGCCATGTCAGTGAGAAGTGAGATGGCCATGATGTTTGTTGTTATACCGGAGATTTTTGAAAACCCAGTTTATTATACCCTTTCTGAGCCCAGACTGACAGGTCTTCCAGTAAAGTTCCTGCAAAGTACTTTGCCTAATTATCGATGAGGGCAATTTGGCGATAATGTTTTGGCAACTATCTATCCCCACTTTTAAAAAGAGGTAAAATTATAAATCGTCTCCAGGAGGACGGTGTTGTATTTAAGGATTGCAGAAGGGAAATCATTTGATCCTGGGGATCCTTCTCTACTGCCTTTGGCAATTTGAGGTCTTATCATATCTATCCTAATAGGGCTCAAGCTGTTTATGTCTGTTGTAAGAGGTAACTGCTGATGAATACTCTTCAACAGGGGGTTTGTGCAAGTGCTTATCGATCTCAAGGTTGGTGCTGCATAAGAAGCTTACGCCTGATAGGGACAGTTAAAATGAACTCCAAGACGCTGGTGTTGTTTGCTTGTGACTAACATCACTTTTTTTCATATTTCAGTGATAGATGGTATCATGAACCTACAGTTTTGGACACTATAAATATACTTTGCATGAACAGTATTGCTGTTATCTTGAATAACTTTACCATTCACAACCATAAACAACAAGAGGTGTGTGATTATTTTGTCTTAATCCTAAAACCAAAATCTTTGAGGGAGTCGTTTACCTCTTCTTTTGCAAGCAAAGAACACAAGTTGAAATCTAACAATTGGTGTAGTGGAACCTTAACAACAATTATGATGCCCTGTTACCGTCATTCTATGTCATTTGAACTCTTTTTTGCATATCAATTTTGCGGCCTTGAGAAAGTCTTGATGACGAAACACGTGTTGGCGGTTATTTTTTGGATTCATTGTGCCTTGGAAAGAATAAATTCCAACTAATCATAGGAGGTGTTCAGAACTTTTATTGATATACTCTACTACGATATGGACTTTATGGACTAATTTGGTGTGCCTTGGTAATTCAGAATACACCAAGCTAGTACAGGTTCAAGTCACCGGAGGGGATAATATTTACTGTGTCTCTTATGTAGTCCACAAGTTGTTCAACCAGTTACGGAGCAGCCTTGGATTTATGCTTATGGTGGATATAGACATTTCAATTAATAACTCAGTTGTCTGTTTCTCATCAGCCGAAGAAAGTCTTGATATGAGGTCCCACCCATGAGACCATTCACGTTCCATGAGTAGAACAGCAAATTTTCTTTGCTGGTCGGCATGTCAACTGCTTTCTCCAGAACTTGTCATTTGGTCCTACTGTATATTAGTTGTTAATTGTTCTGGAGCTCCACCTGGGGTCGGTATCCAGATATTGTAAATCTGTATTGTATTGTATTTTAGATGCTCCTATGTACATCCAGAGTGGTCATTATTGTTGTTCTCATCCTCCTTGGTAAATGCCCTTGGGCACGCTTAAGGGCAGGGTGAGTCCGGTTGTTCGGACCATTTACCTAGCTATTCTGATCCAGTGGTAACAAGGGAAGGTGATGCCCAGGTTTGTGGTATGGAGTGATGTTTATGCCCCAGTTCTCAAAAATGGCTCTTTCAGCAAGGATTTTCTGGCCAATTGAGTTTGTCCTCCACGTTGAATTGGTAACTTAGTGATGGTACTTCGGAGTGGATGAACTCTATTGCCAGGAGGTCTAACGTAGTGCAGTGGCTGGGATGTGAGCTAGCAACCAAAGCATGTTTTCCCTATTCAGAATGTCTCCCTTGCCACTTGATTTGTAGTGTGACCTAAACAGAAGGATGCATGTATCCAGTCGCCAAGCAGGCATCGGCTTAGTTTGAGGGAACTGGGATTCCATGCAGCCTTTTTTTGAGCCCTGGTTTCCCACAGTCAACAGGGTTATGAAAGTCCATGCTGTTGCTTGAGCACAATTCTGTCCAAGCTGGAAGTATTCTGACCACATGCTCTAATGTTAAGAAAATTGGGTGTAACTTGAGCAGAAGAAGCTTGAGCACCCTTGCTGTCCTGCTTGGGCTTTATTCTGTTGCAGTCAACTGTGCTCTCTTCAATTGCACTGGTCGTATAGATGGTGCAGTTTGAGTCTGATGGGATGGACCATCCATGTGCTGGACCAAGAAGCTATGATGGTCAGACCGGTTGTGTGTACCTAGGGGGTCTTGCTTGGTCCTTGGTATGTTGCAATCAACAATGTTGTGTCCCCTTTCCCTTATGTTGAAAGATTGGTTGCAGTTTTGTAACTGGTAAGGTTGTGTGTTCCCTTATCGAGATTCCTTGTCATTGGCGCAGAATCCATAGATTTGTTGGGATGGTTGCCTAAAATTCTGAATCTTCTGTGGTGTGCATTGTTTCTGATCTTCTTGTCCCATTTGAAAAATCCTGTGGCCCTGCAATGAGTTTTCACTGTTCACCTACCATGGCAAAGGTTTCAGCACCCACTAAAGTTGATATTCTAATTGTAGCTTAAACGGGAAAAAGTGGCAATTGTACCATACTCCTGGATACAGTTACTTTATGTTCTGGCTTTCTTCCTAAGCTTGCTTGTTCTGCTGAAAGGCCCTTTGCTATATGCATGTGTGGTGTGCTGAGTAGAGTGGTATAAATGCTACAGAGGCTGGTTGAGTTTTCCTGCTGATCTCCAGCAGCTGTTTGCTCATCTGGGACTCCTTCAGCTTGTGGTTCCCCAGTGTCTCCTGGGCCATTGGTAATTGTCTGGCCATTATTGTTGCAGTGTCTAATTTCAGGGCAGATGCTGACCTGAAGATTGAGGCAGTGTCTGCTGAGGTTTCATGAGATTTTTTCTTCCACACTTTCCTCCTTTGGGCCCGCCTTTGCCTTACATTTGTTTTTGATTAAACTGCACCTTTTGAAGACTGTTTATTTCCAGCAACCAGACCTGGTGTCATTGTGGGCTCTAAGTCAGCAGTGACAGATACGTTGCCTGTTTGCAGATCTTGATCACTTGCTCCTCTGTTGCACACTTTTCTCATCAGTGCTTCTTTTGCATTTTCATATCTCAGGGTTGAGAAAGGTCATTGCACTTCTTGTGGAGGTGTGTTCTGATTGTTATGAGACAGGGGAAAACTGGTTCAAATCCTGAATTTCAGTTCCTTGCTTAGTTCACAGAGCATGGAGGGGTTCGATGATAGTTTGTCCATGTTTGGGCTGCATCTGCAGCCGACTTGAGAGGTAAGCAAATCAGACTGTGACTGTGTGAGGAGTAGCTTACATTCACCTAACTTCCCATCATTTCCCAAAACAAATACTGCCAGAGTATTGAGTAGTATAAGTTGGACATCCATTTTGTCTGATTGGTATTGAAGAGCCTCCACCAAGAGCTGCATAGTTTTTAACAGGGATGCCCAGGCGCTATGCTTGATTTCTCTGAGTTTGAATGATTCCCCCTTTCTTAGTTGTTCTCGTCTCCTCTAGCTGCACTGGGTCGGTCACCTCTCCCTGGCTACAAGCTGTTAAATTGGGTGTAGGGGAGGTGTCCTGGGAGTAGGATGTTAACATATTGGCCCACTCGTGTGTGCCAAGGTACAATAGTATTCCTTCTTCTTCTGCTTCAGGGCATGACACTGCACCCTGGTGCACTGAAACAGTGGGAAATGAATGACATGGTTTGTCACCAATTAATGGTGGAGATTCAGAAGTAAGGTTAAACTGTGATGGCCTGTTTATGGTTTCTGAAGATGGTGAGTTTCCCTCCTGGGGAGAGATGGTTAGTGACTCATTTAATTGACAGTTCTGCACCTTGATACTGAGTCTTTTGTCATTTTGAGCATTGTGTGTAACTTTGCTCTTTCCTTGCAACCCTGGCATGGTAGAGACTGGTGGATTATGGCTTTGTCTGCCTCAACTGTGAGATTCTTACCCCCAGACCTGCTTGTGTGCTGTGATGATGTCCACAGAGATAGTTAGCCCATGTTGTCACGGCTCCGGTGAGCTTGTGGCCACGACTGGGCTGATTCTTGGCCTTTCCTTTGCCTTGACGTTGATTAGTCGAGGGGGGGCTTTCTCTCCCGTGTGTGGCTGTTGTTAACAGTTGTAACAGGATCTGAAAACCTTACTGTTACTAGAAAAAAGGACCAAGCCAGCATCAGAAATCTGAACTTTGAACATATTTTGGGCTGGTATGCATCAGTGCAGCATTTCTTTGTTTGAGCTGTTATTTCACTAGTGCTGTTACTTACTTTATCTCCTTTGCCCGGCTCAATCTTCATAAACTTGATGACCTCATTGTTTTTTTCCCAGCCTTTTCCGGCTGAGCCCCATCTGACATGGGAATTTAATGTTACTTGTGTTGTGGTATCTTCTGGCTTAGTCCTGGCGTGGTCCATATGGGTTGCATGCATGACTGGCAGCACCACCACACCCGTTCCCATGCCTGTGCATCAGTTGTGGTTGGGGGGCATGAGCACACTCACCTGCCTTCCAAGGGATATGCTCTGTAGGCTCTAGCACTGCCACCCTCCTCCTACTCTAATGCATCATTATTGGGTGGGGGTGCATAAGCACACTCATCCAAGGGGTATACGCCATAGGCCCAGTAGATGATTCCGCAGATGGGACCCTGATGCTCTCTTTCCAAGGGAGGCTTGTCGATTGTCCTGTCAGTAATTAGAGTAATTTCAGCTGGGTATGCAGATCCTGCAATTCGGAGCACATAGGTATTTGGCAGTTCGTGTGGGAAGAAGAGGATATAGAATGAGACTAGTGAGGCTCACCAGTTCTCCACAAGCCACACCCAGCCCAGCTGGGCCATTTCTGTGAGGGCCTGAGACACACTCTTAGCAGTGGCTGCCTACATGCCAGTTAACAGTCATTTTGGTGGGGCAATCTATTATAGTACCATGCTCCGGTACTGTAGTACTTCAGAGACTGCAGTGGTTCTGGTGATTTCTGTAGCTTCAGCAGCCTGGAATAAGGCCCCCTACTTGTCTAGCCTTTTTCCTATTACCTTTCAACCCTGCTTCTGCATTCTGTATAGTCCTGCTTGTGCCTGCTTAAACTAGGTACTTGGAGACTGATACCTTCTTGGTGCTTGCTCTTGCTCTTCAGCCACCATTTCAGGCAAAGATGTGATGACAGTGTAGTGGTGTCAATGTTGGTGCTGGTGGGGGTGTTAGGGATGGCAAGTGGGTGCTGCATCCTTCCCTAGGCTGCCCTGCTGGTGCTATCCTTCCTATTCTGGTCACTCTTCGGATCACTTTCTATGTGTGCCCCACTGTGGTGAGGGAGCCAGTAAGTGAGCCACGAGGAGCAATGGGGAGCCAAGCTGACTGACTTGTGGCCTACGGCCATGACCACAACTGTGAATGTGACCGGAAAAAGGTGCAGAAGGTGCTCCAGAGTCCGCCCCTCGGGGTCTTCGTTCAGCCTGGCCAGCCGGGCTCCTGCACAATAGTGGTTGGTCGGAGGGGAAGAGGAAAGTGAGGTGTGATGAGGCGGGGGATACTACGTGGCCAACCAGCCCACCAACCACCAGCAGTCCACAGACAGTCCATCAGCACTCTGACACATTGCTCGTGCTCCATCCTGCCTAGAGCTCGACTCCATCCAGCTTAGCAAAAAGCAAGCAGGCAGGTAGCAGCTCAATGCAGATCGGTGCTTGTCCGTATCCTGGTTCCTCGTCCTTGCATTTCCTTATGTCAATCTCCACATCTTTACAGTTGTGCAGCATCTTTTGGTCTTAAAGAAAGTAAACTTTATACCTGGGTTTTTATCCTGACCTTAGACTGTAATTCAGCCTGTGACTCTGTGAACAGTTAACGGCTTTTGCATCAACCCCAAGAGCAACTCAAGGAGGAGTGGTATTTCACAGGGTAGAGATATCCTGGAATAGACATTATGGGGGTCATTCTGACCTCGGCGGTAAAAGTCGCTTACCGCCGGCCAGAAGGCCGCCATAACACCGCCGCGGTAAACCGCCACGGTCATTCTGACCCGCAACTGGCAAACCGCCAAAAACCCGACATCCACAAAAGTCCGCCCCACCAAAGGTCAGCGCAAAAATTGCGATGACCAAACCTCCACCGTCACGCCAACAGAAACACGCCCATACCATTCCGACCCACAAATCCACGCGGCGGTCTTTCAAACGCGGTATTCCATTGGCAGTACACACCGCTGCGGTCAAAATACACACACATATAGAAAACTCAGCAACATTGGCCAGTTCGAAATACACACACCTGATACACATACTAACACCACTCCCACACACCCAACACAATATAAAACACACACCCACTTCACCCACAAGCCCCTACGACCCGAAATCATTGACGAAGGCTAGAGAGAGAGCACAGAATAGAGAATCCCACAACACAGAGGCACACAACACCATCACCCACACAGAATCCACGCACCAAACACCACACACCACCACACGCACCACACTCATCACCACAAACGCCACCCCACACCTCACCTACACCACCCCATGGCACCCCAAAGACACCCCAGGTTCAGTGACGCCGAACTCAGGGTCATGGTGGAAGAAATAGTCCGTGTAGAGCCCCAGCTCTTCGGGGCACAGGTGCAGCACACCACAATCGCCAGGAAGATGGAGCTATGGCAAAGGATAGTGGACAGGGTTAACGCGGTGGGACAGCATCCACGCAATCGGGAGGACATCAGGAAGAGATGGAACGACCTACGGGGGAAGGTGCGTTCCATGGTATCAAGGCACAACATTGCGGTGCAGAAGACTGGCGGCGGACCCCCACCTACTCCCCCAGAATTTACCGCGTGGGAGGAGGAAGTCTTGCACATCCTGCATCCTGAGGGCCTCGCAGGAGTGGGCGGAGGAATGGACTCTGGTAAGGCAAATCTTCACTATTGCTTCCCACCCCACCTGCATGCCAAATCATACCCTCACCCTCACCCCCTCCCCCATCACCCCAACCCCTAGCAAAAGGCTCACCATCACAACCCACCCATCCCAACACCAAGCCCTGCATGCGACCCCAAAGCATGGACACCCATCACCAAAGCATGCCCACTGCACACACACTTCACCCCCACAAGCCACCCTCGCAAAAGCCCCCACAAGGAAATGCCTGCACATGGGTACACGGACACCCACCCATCACACGAAATGCCACACACAGAAGCAATAACCATACCTTTATACCCCTGCAGGACCCGAACGCCACCACACCCCCACGGAGGGTCCAGAGATGTCCATCCCAGAAGAGGCCCCCAGCGATGACAGCAGCTCTGTCTCCCTGGAGCCAGATGACCAGCCCGGCCCATCGGGGACCTCTGGACAGTCGGTTCCCCACAGACAGCCACAGGCTACACCAGACCCAACCCCCTCTGGGAACACCAGCACAGCTCCCACCCAGCGGGCCCATGCCTCTGTCTCCAGGACACGTCAATCAGCGGTGTTTCCACCACTACAGGGCACCCAGGTTGACCCACCACCCCAACAACAACAGGGACCTGGGGGCAGTTGTAGTGGGCACACCGTCCAGGGGACAGAGGCCCAGGAACACAGGGGAACTGGGAGGGCTGCTGTGCGACAGGGGGGGGGGCAGGCCCGGGGAACCGACTCTCCAAGAGGCCCTCTCCTCCATCATGGGAGCATACCACCGCTCCCAGGAGACGATGGCGACGGTACTGGCCCGGTTCCAGGAGATCCAGGAACTGCAGGAGGAACGGTACATGGGGTTCAGGGAGGAACTGAGGAACATCGGTTCCGCAATGGGGACCATCGTCCTGGCCCTTACCCAGATCGTCACCACATTGCGGGACCATGTGGCACCCCAAAGGGCCCCTGTCACTAGCCCACGCCAGGAACAGCCTACCACCTCCGCCGGCGCTAGTGGACAGGAGGCCCCCACACAACGACAGGCCACCAGAACCCCACCTCCTGCAGAAGAAGAACCACCCCACAAGTGGAACCTGAGATCTCACAAGAAGACAGAGTAGGATTGCAAGACCCCCGCCAGCCTAAGATACCCCCTGATGTCATCCCACTGTCCCACATTGTCACCCTGTCCAACCTTGAACTGCCCTTGTTCCATCCTTCCACAGGCATATGGACAATGCACCTGTGCGACTGAGAACTGGACTCTGCCATGGACATTACTCCACCCCCACCCATCCCCGCTTCCCAATCATTTACCTATATGTCGCACTTAAAATAAATCATTTATTCCACATAAAAAAACAGGAGTCTGCTTGTATTCTTAACAAATGTATTACACATAACGGTGCAATAATGTCCAGTTACTTTGTGATGACAACATACCAATTTCAATAAGCTTTAGTCCATGTGCAAACAAAGCTGAAGTCAGGCAGTGGGTCATACAGCTCTGAAAAGGGAAGGGAAATTCACAAATCGGTTAACAGGAACTGGGGGGAAACACAGACAGTGGAGACGCATGAGGCCTCAAGTAAATGTAAATTGGGGTGGCTGTTTCTTACCTGTGTGCTACTGAAAGTATTGTTGTATGACTGTATCCCTGTTGTCCGTGTCGTCCCCGTCGTCTTCCTCCTCTTCACTCTCCACAGGCTCCACAGCTGCAACAACACCACCATCTGGACCATCCTCCTGCAGAAAAGGCACCTGGCGTCGCAATGCAAGATTGTGAAGCATACAGCAGGCCACGATGATCTGGCACACCTTCTTTGGTGAGTACATGAGGGATCCCCCTGTCATATGCAGGCATCTGAACCTGGCCTTCAGGACCCCGAAGGTCCTTTCTATGATCCTCCTAGATCGCCCATGGGCCTCATTGTACCGTTCCTCTGCCCTGGTCTGGGGATTCCTCACTGGGGTCAGTAGCCACGACAGGTTGGGGAAACCAGAGTCACCAATTAGCCACACACAGTGTCTCTGTAGCTGTTCCATCACATAAGGGATGCTGATATTTCGCATGACATACGCGTCATTCACTGACCCAGGGAACTTGGCATTTTCATGGGAGACGACTGGTCAGCCAAACAGACCACCTGGACATTCATCGAATGATAACTTTTTCTGTTTCTGTACACCTGCTCACTTTCTTTGGGGGGAACCAAAGCCACAAGGGTCCCATCAATGGCACCAATGATGTTGGGGATATGTCCAAGGGCATAGAAATCACCCTTCACTGTAGCCAATTCGCCCACCTCAGGGAAAATAATGTAGCTCCGCATGTATTTCATCAGGGCAGACAACACTCTGGACAAAACCTTAGAAAACATAGGCTGAGACATCCCAGATGATAGGGCCACTGTTGTCTGAAAAGACCCACTTGCCAAAAAATGGAGTACTGACAGAACCTGCACCAGAGGGGGAATCCCCGTGGGTTGGCGGATGGGGGACATCAGGTCTGGCTCCAGCTGGGCACATAGTTCATGTATAGTTGCTCTGTCAAGCCGGTATGTAAGTATGATATGTCGTTCTTCCATTGTCGACAGGTCCACCAGCGGTCGGTACACGGGAGGATTCATCCTTCTCCTCGCAAGTCCCAGCGGACGGTGCCTAGGAAGGACAACATGGAGCACAGAGTCAAGCAACCCACAGGTTAGTTCACACAGTTTGCACAGTACACGAATCGCTATGCATGTAACGGCATGTATGAGTGGCAATGCAAGGCCTAGGCCTGTGTGACGCAGTAGAAACATGCCATGTGGGCCCCTGAAATGGCGGCTGCCTGACCTGTGAAGTGTGACAGTGGGATGTGAGGTCACTGCGCTGGCTTGGCACACCGTGGCGGTAGGCGGTCGAAGACCGTGGCGCATAGCAGCATTGGTTCACATTGAACCCTATGGGTCTCAGGAGCCAATGACGATGTGCGACGGCGGTCGCGGTACGCACCGCCGCGGTATGCACCGCCGCAGGCGTGACCGCCCTTTTCTATCTGATTAATCACTCGAGACCTGATCATCCACAGGAGAGGACCTATACTGCAAGTGCTGCTGTGACCTCGTCTGGGAGATACAATGGCTGCTGCGACTGGGGAAAGGGCCCCTGCCTTCACTGCCGAAGAATTGGAGAAACTTGTTGATGGGGTCCTCCCCCAGTATGCGCTACTCTACGGTCCTCCAGACCAACAGGTTAGTACACAGGGTGCACGTTGAATGGGCTATGCTTGTGTTGAGTGGGGTGTATGTAAGATGGTGGGGAGGGGAGCGAATGAGGAGTGCAACGTACGAAAGATGAGAGCATGTGCACACGGCAAGGTTGGGGGGGGGGGCACTCACATTGACCAGGCAGAAAACTGATGCGATTTCCTTTACCACCCTGTACATGTCACGTAGGTCAGCGCCCATCAGAAGATCGACATTTGGCGTGCCATCGCCAAGGACGTCCGGGCCCTGGGGGTCCACAACAGACGGGGCACCCACTGCCAAAAGAGGTGGGAGGACATCCGCCGCGGGACCAGAAAGACCGCTGAGTCTCTGCTGGGGATGGCCTCCCAACGTATGAGGGGTGCCAGCCGGCAATTGACCCCCCTGATGTCCCGGATCCTGGCGGTGGCCTACCCTGATTTGGATGGGCGCGTGAGGACATCACAGCAGACACAAGGGGGTGAGTATCAGAACATTCTGCTATCTTTGCGCGCAGTGAAGGTGTCTGGGTGGGGGAGGAGGGCTGTGGCTATCTCCAGGCCAGGGCGCATTCTGTAGGCTAGGCCCCTCCGTTAGACACGGCCCTGTGCCCCCGCCCCCCACCTCTGTAGGGTGCCAAGTACAGCTAGCCATGCTCCGGCCCCACCCATGTGTGCATCTGTCGTCCATAGACCCCGTAGGCCTAGTCACAATAACTGAGTAGTGTACCCCCATTGCGCGGCCTAGTTCAGGGGGCTTCTGTGTCTGTCCTCTCCGCCAACGGTGTTGCCAATGCATGCACTCAACTTGTCTTCATTTCTCCCCCCCCCATTTTCTTTGTCTTCCTGTTCATGTGTGCATTAGCATCATCAGGCGGAGGAGAAGTGTCATCGGTGCACGAGGGAGCTGCATCTCACATGGCCCCGGAGGGCCATACAACAGACTCCGAATACACCAGTGAGACGGAGGGCGAGTGGAGCTCCACAACGGGGACCCGTGGAGACGTCAGCGACACCGACACGTCCTCGGAAGGGAGCTCCCTTGCGGTGGCGGCAACATCCGTGCCCACCGCCACAACAGGTACAGCCGCCACCCAGCGCACCAGCCCCGCCCTCCCAGCAGCCCCTCAGCCTTCGCTCCGTGCCCGCACGCCCAGGAAGGCGGGCATCTCCTTCGCCCCGGCACCTCAGGCCCTGCCCCAGTTACCCCTGCTGCCCTCAGTGAGGAGGTCATTGACCTCCTCAGGACACTCATTGTTGGGCAGTCTACCCTTTTGAATGCCATCAAGGGTGTAGAAAGGGAGGTGCATCGGAGCAATGCATACCTGGAGGGCATTCATTCGGGTCACGCCGGGAGGAGCACCGCTGAACAGGGCCCGCCGGGACAAGAACCGCTTAACAGGGCCCTGCCGGGACAAGAACCGCTCCGCTGGGCCCCGCCGTCTCAAGCACCGCTCCGCTGGGCCCTTCCTGTCAAGCACCGCTCCGCTGGGCCCTTCTTCTCAAGCACCGCTCCGCTGGGCCCTTCCTGTCAAGCACCGCTCCGCTGGGCCCCGCCGTCTCAAGCACCGCTCCGCTGGACCCTTCATCTCAAGCACCGCTCCGCTGGGCCCTTCATCTCAAGCACCGCTCCGCTGGGCCCTTCCTGTCAAGCACCGCTCTGCTGGGCCCTTCATCTCAAGCACCGCTCCGCTGGGCCCTTCATCTCAAGCACCGCTCCGCTGGGCCCTTCCTGTCAAGCACCGCTCCGCTGGGCCCTTCATCTCAAGCACCGCTCCGCTGGGCCCTTCATCTCAAGCACCGCTCCGCTGGGCCCTTCCTGTCAAGCACCACTCCGCTGGGCCCTTCATCTCAAGCACCGCTCCGCTGGGCCCTTCATCTCAAGCACCGCTCCGCTGGGCCCTTCCTGTCAAGCACCGCTCCGCTGGACCCTTCATCTCAAGCACCGCTCCGCTGGGCCCTTCCTCTCAAGCACCGCTCCACTGGGCCCTTCATCTCAAGCACCGCTCCGCTGGGCCCTTCCTGTCAAGCACCGCTCCGCTGGGCCCTTCATCTCAAGCACCGCTCCGCTGGCCCTTCATCTCAAGCACCGCTCCGCTGGGCCCTTCCTGTCAAGCACCGCTCCGCTGGGCCCCGCCGTCTCAAGCACCGCTCCGCTGGGCCCTTCCTGTCAAGCACCGCTCCGCTGGGCTCCGCCGTCTCAAGCACCACTCCGCTGGGCCCTTCCTGTCAAGCACCGCTCCGCTGGGCCCCGCCGGGCCCCGCCGTCTCAAGCACCGCTCCGCTGGGCCCTTCATCTCAAGCACCGCTCCGCTGGGCCCTTCATCCCAAGCACCGCTCCGCTGGGCCCTTCATCTCAAGCACCGCTCCGCTGGGCCCTTCATCTCAAGCACCGCTCCGCTGGGCCCTTCATCTCAAGCACCGCTCCGCTGGGCCCTTCATCTCAAGCACCGCTGGCCCATTGACAGTGCCGGTTCTGTGTCGAGCAGGGCTTCAGGAAGCACTCTGGGCACCATGCCTCCTCCTATAACAGTGGAGTCGGTACTCCATCTGATGGACTGTGGCTTTGCACTCCCCAGGATGGTCCAGTGGGCAAGCCTCCCACTGTAGAGACTTGTGAGACTGTGACTTTGCACTCCCCAGGATGGCACAGTGGGCAAGCCACCCACTGTAGAGACTTGTGAGACTGTGGCTTTGCACTCCCCAGGATGGCACAGTGGGCATGGAGGCCCCTCGTGGATCTGGCGTCGTGGACTCATGTGGCTGAGGTGCCCCCCCTTCTCTTCCCCCTGAGGTGCCTGTAGTTTTATCATCTGATGCCCCTGCAGTGTTCTCTCCAATGGTATCTGGTCTTCTGTGTGGGCTTTGCCCATGTGTTTGTGCACATTGGCCCACAGACTATGGAACTTTGACGGAATGTGCTGGACTTTTTGACCAAGGATATATTGTTGCCTATGTTCATTCCTTATTTTTGTATCTTTTATATGGCATATTTGCCATTCCTTCAATGGAGCTATTTATACATATATTTAATAGATCATTTAAATTGTGTCTTTGCATTATTCCGGGGGGTTTGTGTGGTGTCACCCTGACTTTTTGCTCTGCATTGGGGTGTAGGTATTTGTGGTGGGGGGGTGGGTGTATGGCGCATGTGTGTGCCCGTAAGCTTTCCTCCTCCCCCCTCGCCTGTGTCGTAGGTGCAGTACTCACCGTTGTCGTCTGCGCCGGCGTTCGTACTCCTGGTAGATGAGCAGGTAGACAATAGCTGGTAGGATGTGTAATTCGGGCTCCATGCTGTCCTCCTTCCTCGTGCAGTGTGTATAGGTGAGCGTTTTCCCGTTCGTAGTCTGTTTCCGCCGTGTTTTTATCGGCGGGGCTCCCGCCCCGGAAAAGGTGGCGGATTGGTGAGTTGTGATAGGGTGGGCGGTACATTGTCTGCCGCCTGCCTGTTGGCGGTGACCGCCGCGCTGTTTGTCGGTCCAGCAGTGGCGGTCGGAGTGTTAAAGTGGCAGCCTGTATTGGCGGTTCCTGCCAGGGTTAGAATTCCATTTTTTTGACCGCCGGCCTGTTTGCAGGTTGGCCGCCACTTTTTCACCGACCGCCAGGGTCAGAATGACCCCCTATAAGTTGAAGAGTTCAACACATTGTCACTATCGCAACAGGCTCAGGCATTGGAAGAGAGAGTGTAGACAGATCCCCATAGGGTCAGTGGTAATGGGCAAATGCAAAGAGTGAATCAAATACAAATGCAAAATGTTGCAGGTCAGTTACCTGCCCAGTGGGTATGAATGCCAATACAGTCACAAATTCCTAGGAAGCAGTCCCACAAGCTCTAATGGACCAACAGAATATGTTGGCCAGTGATTTAGTAGTGACTCTTCTAGTCATTATTTTCTAGAAGCATCACAATGTGTTTTTAATCTCATCAACAATCACTGCCAATAAAGGTGTAATGTTACACAGGAGATTGATTCAGTGATTTTAGACTCTATGTAGTACAACTGGATCCTGGTTTTCTCCAGATAAACTTTATCTCTGCACTCCCTGAAAGTTCTTTCAATGACAAGGTTGAGTCTGTCCAGGTGGTACTATCCTACCTGGATGAGAGTAGGTGGTCATATGATGAACCATGACCCTATATAGTGTGTGAGACCACCTAGTCCGTAAGGAGAAATTCCACTCAGCCCTTTCTGATAACCACATTCAGCACACATATAGGTCCCAAAGTCTGGGAGATACAGACGGTCCAGTACAATTTAATTTTATTTTGTACCTACCTGAAACCCCACACTCTTTGTGTTATTTGTTGCGCACCCAGGGGAGGCAGCATGGGGTCTTAAATTCTTCTCCCCTCCTCTCCTGTTGTGTTAAGATGATAAGATTGAACATAACTGTCTAGGTGTTACAGATGAATGCATCAGCCCATGACCAGAAAGTAAGAATGAACCTCTCAATGAGCCTCACTACATAGTCTTGTGGAGCTCTGAGAGCAGCCTCCTCTGTTTGTGTAATTCAAGAAGTGGTGGAAGCCTCCTGCTTTGAAGTGTTGCCTTTATGACAAGGGCTGCATTAATTGCCCTTACCAGGCATTGGTCACACACTCAGAGTAAGGTGTCCCAACAGCAAAGTAGTGGTGCAAGTGCTCCAAAAGAGCAAGAGTACCTTGTCAGATTTATTCTGCAACTGAATGGACTTACTAAACAGAGAATGTGTAGAGTTGGTTGGCACAAGTTTTTAATGATCAGAGGCATTTGAACCTCCACGATATGCTGCATTGAACAGCATTGATTAAACTAAGATATTTGAAACCAATACAAACTAAAACTAAAGACATAAAATCCACTCTTTTGAAAACATGAAACCAAAATTAACTTAATCGACAAAAGATGAACTGTGTTTAAAGATGACACAGAAAAGTGAAATTAATGAAATGGACAATAAAAAATAAATTAAGTCAAATCAAAATAATCTGTAAAAGGTTAGGGAATAATAAGTTTAGAAGAAGATAGAGTAGGGCTAAGAATGGTTCACAAAGAATAAGGTAAATATGCTGAATGAAAATAACTACAAGTCAATCTTTGAAAGGTTGCTCATTTGCACAAGTAGAAGCTAAAGGGTAATACTTATTCTGCCTGCTGCTGTATTCTACTTCAGGTTTGATTGTAAGCCAGCATTTTTACTTACCAATGCCAGATGTGGAAACACTATGGGGGTCATTCTGACCCTGGCGGTCATGGACCGCCAGGGACAACGACCGCGGGAGCACCGCCAACAGGCTGGCGGTGCTCCCATGGGCATTCTGACCGCGGCGGTACAGCCGTGGTCATGGTTCTGCCGGGGATTTCCCACTGGGCTGGCGGGCGGCCTTCTGGCGGTCGCCCGCCAGCCCAGCGGGAAACTCAGAATAACCGCGGCGGTCTTTTGACCCCCTATATGTGTTACATTTATAGTGGTAGCATTAGTAATCTTAATTGTTTTAGTTTGAATTAGTTTTATACTGGAGATAGGGATACCTGTAAAAACACCTGCACCTACAACTACTATGCAAACATTGGATGACATGAATCTGAAAGCTTTATTTGTAGATCAGAATATAGATGAGTTTTTGGCTAATGTTTATTCTTGATTAATTAAAGATTACAGTGAAGCTTGAGATACTAAGGACTGTAAATGCACACTTAGCTTCGACAGCTGCAAATGACTTACTGATCACTATATACCAATATTGCATGTTATTAAATGTAGTATTTGTTAAACTTATTTTACAGACAAGAACATTTTGAATACTATTTCAAATATGACATGATTCTTTCGAAAATTCCCTGTCAGAAAAGAATGAATCTTCATCCACAGGCAAAAGACTTAGAAATTACATGGTAATTTTTTAGATCAACACAACCATATACACTTTTTCTGTAGTAAAAATAAAGAAGACTATGGCGGTCATTACAACCCTGGCGGTCGGTGTTAAAGCGGTGGTAAAACCGCCAACAGGCCGCCAGAAAAAAAAAATGGAATCACGACCATGGCGGAAACCGCCAATAAAGACAGCCACTTTAACAGACAGGCGGAAGACAATGTACTGCCCACAATATTACAACAGGCCAATCTGCCACCTTTTCCAGGGGGGAACCAACGCGAACAAAAACACTGTGGAGACAGGACTTGGAAGGGAAAACGCTCACCTCTACACACGACGCCATGGAGCTGGAACTCCATATTTTCCCTGCCTTTGTCTTCCTGCTCCTCTACCAGGAGCACGAACGCTGGCGGTGAAGACCACGGTGAGTACTGCACCTACGACACAGGGGAGGGGGGAGGGAAAAGAGAGTGACACACACATGCAACACCCCGCCCCCACCCTCACCTACACACTAATACATGTTGATACATTACAGTTACACACCACAACCCCCCCCGGAAGAATGCAAAGACAAAAGGAAATGATTGTAACCATTGTAATCTATTAAAATCCAGTACTCAAAAATATATATATACTATAAACAAATATATACACCAAGAATACAAGTCCAGGTATTGCACCATTTAAGTCCGTGGACACTCAATACCCGATCAAAACGGAGAGAACACTGCAGGGGCATCAGATAGAAATACAACAGGCACCTCAGGGGGAAGGGAAGGGGGGGCACCTCAGCCGGATGAGTGCACGACGCCTGATCCACGAGGGAGCTCCATGCCCACTGCTGTATCCTGGGGAGTGCAAAGCCACAGTCTCTCAAGTCTTTCCAGTGGGTGGGTTGCCCACTGCTTTATCCTGGGGAGTGCAAAGCCACAGTCTCTCAAGACTTTCCAGTGGGTGGTTTGCCCACTGCTGCATCCAGTGGAGTGCAAAGCCACAGTCTCTCAAGTCTTTCCATTTGGTGGTTTGCCCACTGCTTTATCCTGGGGAGTACAAAGCCACAGTCTCTCAAGTTTTCCAGTGGGTGGTTTGCCCACTACTGCATCCTGGGAAGTGCCACGCCACAGTCTCTCAAGTGGATAACAGTCTCTACTGGTTCCGGAGGGGGCTTTGTGCCCAGAGTGCTTCATCCTGCCAAGGACTTAGGTAGTGGATGCCTTTCTCCACTGGTTCTGGAGGGGGCTTTATGCCCAGAGTGCTTCATCCTGCCAAGGACAGAGGTAGTGGATGTGAATCTCCACTGGTTCTGGAGGGGGCTGTGTGCCCAGAGTGCTTCATCCTGCCAAGGACAGAGGTAGTGAATGTGAATCTCCACTGGTTCTGGAGGGGGCTTTGTGCCCAGAGTGCTTCCTCCTGCCAAGGACAGAGGTAGTGGATGTGAATCTCCACTGGTTCTGGAGGGGGCTTTTTGCCCAGAGTGCTTCATCCTGCCAAAGACTGAGGTAGTGGATGTGAATCTCCACTGGTTCTGGAGGGGGCTTTGTGCCCAGAGTGCTTCATCCTGATCGTGGTGGCCTCAGTAGCGGCGGTGCTTGCGGCACACATGGGCCTGCGGTGCTGGTGGGTGGGTCAGTGAGCGGTGCTGCTGTCGGCGGTTTCCTTGGCAGCAGTGCTGGTGGCAGCAGTGTCCTGGGCAGCGGTGCTGGTGGCGGCGGTGTCCTTGGCAGCGTGCTGCTGGCGCCAGCGGTGTCCTTGGCAGCGGTGCTGGTGGCGGTGGTGTACGTGGCGGCGGTGTCCTTGGCAGAGGTGCTGGTGGCGGCAGTGCCCTGGGCAGCGGTACAGGTAGCGGTCTTGTCCGCTGTGCTGGTTGGCGCCGACTTCCCTTTCTTTCTGTGCCCCTTCCCGACCTTGGATGGTGGCGCAGCTTTCTTCCCACTCCCAACTGTAGTCCTGGGAGGGCCGTTGGTGGCAGGTGTTTTACCCTTCTCCCTCCGGGCAGTGGCCAAGTTCTTATGCTTCTGAGGTTGGGGAATGTCCGTGGTCTGGCTCCTTGGCACACTGGCTGCCCTGCTGCTTGGTGCACTCCAGAAGCCAGTTACTGCTGGCACCACTGTTCCAGCTGATGTGGTGGCTGAGGTGCTGGGTTGGGACCTGGAAAGGCATGCCCTCGGGGAATGAAGGGGTGGGGGAGGTGCGGGAAGAGGTCAAGGTTGGACAGGAAAAGTTTTTTGGACACACTGGGATGGGTAGATGGAGGGGGTTTGGGAGTGGAGGAAGAGGTAGTTGTTGTAGGAGGTGTACGTTTGCTTACTTTGTGTGAAGGTGCTTGGGCTAGAGGCTGTCGTGAGGTGGATGGCTGTTGGGTGGGTGTGTGGCTGCGTTTGTGTACCTTGGGAGGTGGTCTCACAGACACACTGGGAGAGGACACAGGGGATGTGTGAATGGTAGTAGGGGTGGTGAGTGCATGTGAGCGGGGTCTGGTGATGGGCGTGCTGGTGATGGAGGCAGTGGCTGAGGATGTAGTGCATGCAGGTGTGAGTGGAGATGAGACAGTGAGAGAGAAGGAGGACGTGGAGGAGGGGGACACAGTGGAGGCAGTGGCTGTTGGTATGTCTGCATGGGTATGATGCTTGTGTGAGTGCCTGTGGGTTGTGTGGTGCTTATGTTTGCCAGAGCTTCCCTTGTGTTTTGAGGTGTGTGCATGCTGGTCTGAAGGTGTGCTTGGGATAGGCTGAGGTACAGGGTTTTGGGTCTGGGTGGAGGAAGTTGGAGGGGAGAGGCTGGACACAGGGACAATGGCTGCCATCAGTGCTGAGGCCAGAGTCTGAAAAGCTCGCTGTTGGGCTGCCTGACCAGAATGAATGCCCTCCAGGCATGTATTGCTCTGTTGCAACTGCCTCTCAACACCCTGGATGGCATTCAGAATGGTAGACTGCCCAACAGTAAGGGATCTGAGGAGGTCAATGGCCTCCTCAATGAGGGCAGCAGGGCTGTCAGGGGCTGAGGTGCCTGGGGCAAAGGAGATGCCTACCCTCTTGGGTGAGCAGCCACAGGGCACATGCTGAGTGGCTGCTGGGAGGGCGGTGCTGGTAGGGGGGTGGCGGCTGTACCTGTAGATGCGGTGGGCACAGAGGGGCCCGCCACTGCAAGGGAGCTCACATCAGAGGAGGAGTCCATGTCACTGGTCTCAGCTCCTGTCCCCACCATGGAGCTCCCCTCGCCCTCCGTCCCACTGGTGGCTTCAGACTCAGTTGTCTCGCCCTCCAGGGCCATGTGGGATGCAGCTCCCTCCTGCTCTGGTGCCACTGCTCCTCCGCCTGATGATGCTATTGCACACAAGAACAGGGAGGCCAAAAAAAGGGGGGGGGAAGACAGAAGAAAGACATGTTGAGTGCATACAATACCGCTAACGTTGGCGGACACTACAGACACAGAAGACCTCTGCACTACGCCGTGCTCATACAGTTCCCTAATTATTCACAGGGACATGGGTACAAGGCCTATGCCCGATTGATGCACACATGGATGTCACACGAGCCTCACTAGGTGTAGTTGCCTCTGAACACTGGTGGGGTGCCACATGGCCTGCCTTACGAAGGGACCTTGCCTACTAAACTCGCCTTGGCCTAGGGGAAACCACAGCCCACCTCCCCCACCCAGACATCTCCAATGTGCACGGATTCAGCTGAATGAGAGTGTACTCACCCCCTTGTGGCTGCTGTGATGCTCTCAAGCACCCATCCAACTCCGGATACGCCACCACCAGGATCCGGAACATCAGGGGGGTCATGGTGCGACGGGCACCCCTCCCACATTGGGAGGCCATCCCCAGCTGGGCCTCCGCCATCTTCTTGCTCCAGCAGCGAATGTCCTCCCATCTTTTCCAGCAGTGGGTGCTCCGTCTGTGGTGGACCCCCAGGGTCCGGACTTTCTTGGCGATGGCACGCCAAATATCCTTCTTCTGGTGGGCACTGACCTACAGAAATGGTACAGGGGAAGAGGTGGAGATATAACCATCCGGACCGTCACAGTCAATGGCCCATCTTCAATCCACACCACTACACACAGTCATTGCCCATACAGCATGCTCACAATGTACTTACCTGTTTGTCTGGAGGACCGTAGAGTAGCGTGTACTGGGGGAGGACCTCATCCACTAGTTTCTCCATCTACTCCGTGGTGAAGGCAGGGGCCCTTTCCCCAGACCCATGAGCCATTGTCTCTTCCAGACTGAGGTCACAGCAGCACTTGCAGTGTAGTTCCTCTCCTGTCGAAGATCAGGTATCAAGTGAGTGAACAGACAGAAAATGGTGGTCACGTCTGTGGCGGTGCGTACTGTCACCCCCGGCGTACATCGTCATTGGGTCCTGGGACCCATAGGGTCCAATGTTAATCAATGCAGGATTACGCTGCAGTCTTCGACCGCCTACTGCAAATGTTTACAACTCCAGCGCAGTTACCTCATTTCCCCTTGTCCCACATTACAGGTCAGGCAGCCGCCAGGGGGCCACATAGCATTAATTTTAAATATGACACACATATCTAGGCCTTGCATACATATTACGACATGGACATAGCGGATTGAAAAATGTGTGCAATAAAGTTGTGTTTTTGTACCTCAGTGTTGGCTGACCCTCTGCTCGCTGTACGCTGTGTATGAACCCTGAGTTGTCATTTTCCCTTTCAATTTCACAGATGTGGGTCCCACTGTGTGACATCTGCTTTGTTTCCTCATGGACTAGAGCTGTGTGACATAGGTATGTTGACAATAAAATGGATATTGCATTTTTCCTCAGTTATTGCAAATACACATTTTTGAAAGCACAGACTGACTCCAGATAGTTTTCTGATTTAAGGGTGTTTATTTACGTGCTAAATAGTGGAGGGGGTTGTAAAATGGTCAGGGGTGATGGTGGAGGAATGTCCATGGCAGAGTCCAGTCTATTAGTCCCACAGGTGCATTGTCCAATGGGGCATAGGAAGTGGAGCTAGGGCAGTTGATGAATGGACAGGGTGACAAAGTGGAACAAAAGGATGACAATCAGGGTGGTCTAATTTCTTGTTGGGGTCTTGGCATTGTTCTCTGTCTTTGTCCTGGATCTCAGGGACCGCTTGCGGGGTGGTTCTCCATCTGCAGGGGGTGGATGCTGCTGTTGTGGTACTGTGGTGGTGCCTCCTGTCCACTAGCGCCGGCGGAGGTCGTGGGCAGTTCATCGTCCAGGCTAGTGTCAGGGGCCCCTTCTTGTGCCACAGTGTCCCTCCTGGTGTTGACGAGTTCCTTCAGCACCTCTACAATGGTGCCCAGGGTGGAATCGATGGCTTTGAGTTCCTCCCTGAACCCCAAACACTGTTTCTCCTGCAGCTGCTGGGTCTCCTGAAACTCGGCCAGTACCGTTGCCATCATCTCCTGGGAATGATGGTAGGCTCCCATGATGTTGGAGAGGGCCTCGTGGAGAGTGGGTTCCCTGGGCCTGTCCTCCCCCTGTCGCACAGCAGCCCTCCTAGCTCCCCTGTGTTCCTGGGCCTCTGTCCCCTGAACCGTGCCCACGGCCACTGCCCCCAGGTCCCTGGTGTTGTTGGGGTGGTGGGTTAGCCTGGGTTCCCTGTAGTGGCGGACACACTGCTGCTTGACGTGTCCTGTGAACAGAGGTATGGGCCCGCTGGGTGGGTGCTGTGCTGGTGTTTTCAGAGGGGGGAGGCTCTGGTGTGGCTTGTGCCAGTATGAGGGGAACCGACTGTCCTGAGGTCCCAGATGGGCCAGGCTGGTCATCCAGATCCAGTTGGACAGAGCTGCTGTCATCACTGTGGGCCTCTTCTGTGGGGGGAGTGGACATGTCTGGAACCTCCTGTCCGGTGACGTTGGGTAGGGGTCCTGCAGGGGTGTAAAGGCATAATTATTGCATCTGTGTGTGCCATGGTGTGCAATGGGTGGGTGACCCTGTATAGGACCTTGTGTGATAATTGGTTTGGTGACTGTGTGGTTATGTGTAGTGGCCATGCATTGGTGATGGGTGTCCATGCTTTGTTGTTGCATGCAGAGCGTGGTGTTGGAATGGGTGGGTTGTGATAGTGGTACATATGTGAGGAGTTGGAGTGATGGGGGTGAGGGTGAGGGTGGAGGTATGTGATAGCATGCAGGTAGGGTGGGGGATGAAGTAGTAAAAGATTTGCCTCACCAGAGTCCATTCCTCATGGTACTCCTGCGAGGCCTCGGGATGCAGTATAGCCAAGACCTGTTCCTCCCTTATTGATAGTTGTGGGGGAGGAGGTGGGGGTCCGCCGCCAGTCCTCTGCACCGCGATGTGGTGTCTTGAGACCACGGAACGTACCTTCCCCCGTAGTTCATTCTACCTCTTCCTGATGCCATCCCTAGTTCTTGGGTGCTGTCCCACTGCATTGACCCTGTCCACGATTCTGCGCCAGAGCTCCATCTTCCTAGCTATGGTGGTGTGCTGCACCTGTGATACGAATAGCTGTGGCTCTACCCGGATGATTTCCTCCACCATGACCCTGAGCTCCTCATCAGAAAACCTAGGGTGTCTTTGGGGTGCCATGGGGTGGTGTGGGTGATGTGTGAGGTGGTGTGTGTTGTGATGTGTGAGGGGAAGTGTTTGTGTGTGTTGTGTGAGGTGCGTGGATGTTGTGTGAGTGATGGTGTTGAGTGCCTGTAGATGCTAGTTTGTTGATGGTGGTGTCTCTCTCTGGCCTTTTGTTGCAATTGTGGTCGTATGGGTTTGGGGTTTGTGGGTGATGTGGGTGTGTGTTTTATATTGTATTGAGTGTGAGGGAGTGGTGTGTCTATGTGTATCAGGTATGTGTATTTAGATTTGTCCAATGTGGTAGTGTTTTGTAAATGTGTGTGTATTTTGAGCGCGGCGGTGTGTACTGCCAATGGAATACCGCGGTTGAAAGACCGCCTCGTGGATTTGTGGGTCGTGATAGTGTGGGCGTATTCCTGTTGGCGTGATGGTGTCGGTTTTGTTATCGCCATTGTTATCGCCATTTTATTACTGACCTTTGGTGTGGCGGACTTATGTGGGTGTCTGGATTTTGGCAGATTCCGAGCATTGGTTCATAATAGCTGTGGCGGTATTCCGCTGCCGTGGTGGTGTGTTGGCGGTCTTCTGCATGGCGGTAAGTGGCATTTACCGCCAATGTTGTAATGAGGACCTATGTTTAAAGGAATGTTTGGAAAAAAGAAGAAAATGAATATAAAAAGAAAATGATGTACTCAAAGTTAGAAGCAGATAGACAACAAAAAGGTAAATTATGTACTTACAAAAGATTGAATCAATTTAGAAAAAGACTTATTGGTATTAGCAATTGTGAACACACATTGCAAGTTTTGGGAGGACCTGTTTAAATTTTAACAGAAAAAGAGGCAGTTATTCCTGAAGTTTATTTTGTTTGTGGAAAAGGTGCTTATTTTCAGTTACCTACTGATTAGGTTTTTTGTTATTTAGCTTTGTTGTTTCCCAAAATGTATCATGTAATTATCATAGATGCTTTGACAATGACAGCACTCCGTAGACACATATGTAGAACTAATGATGGGACACAATCGTGAAGACACGCACACTTCATTGGAGCACTACCTGGACTGCTAAGCTTGGTGTATATTTTGTTTAGGGTGTAAATATATATTTTTGCATACTTGATTTTAATATATTACAATGGTTACACTTATTTCCTTTTGTCTTTGCATTCTTCCAGGGGGGTTGGGGGGTGTAACTGTAATATATCATGCTGTATTTGTGTGTGTGTTGTCGTGGGTGGGGGTGGGGGTGTTGCGTGTTGCATGTGTGTGTCCTTGTTTTTTCCCTCCCCCCTTCCCTGTGTCATAGGTGCAGTACTCATCGTTGTCTTTGCCGCCAGCGTTCGTGCTACTGGTAGAGGAGCAAGAAGATAAGAGCTGGCAGGATGCAGCTCTGGTTCCATGGCGTCCGGATTCCTCGTGGGGTGTGTAGAGGTGAGCGTTTTCCCTTCAAGATCCTGTTTCCGCCGTGTTTTTGTCCGCGGTGAATCCGCCCCGGAAAAGGTGGCGGATTGGTAGGTTGTGATACTGTGGGAGGTACTTTGTCTTCCGCCTGTCTGTTGGCAGTGACCGCCAAGCTGTTTGTACCACCGTGCCACGGTTGTAATTCCAATTTCTTTACCGCCGGCCTGTTGGCAGTCTTACCGCCGCTTTAACACCGTCCACCAGGGTTGTAATGACCACCTATGTCCTTTATCTATTTTTGAGTACGTCTTCTCAGGAGTTTTTGAAGTATTTACAAGAAGATCTCAAGGTTTTTTAATAGTTACTCCTTTGTACATTACAGCAATTTTCTTTTGCTGTCTGTTGGACCTGGCTTTTTGACAGGGTCATCCCCAAACTTTTTGCCTCCTTCCTCCTATTTTTTCTGACCTGTTGTTGTTGGCTTTTGAACTCTGGGCACTTTACCACTGCTAACCAGTGCTAAAGTGCATATGCTCTCTGTGTAAATTGTACTGTTGATTGGTTTATCCATGATTGGCTATTTGATTTACTTGTAAGACATAGTAGAGTGCACTATATGTGCCTAGGGGCTGTAGATTAAATGCTACTAGTGGGCCTGAAGCACTGGTGTGCCACCCACTTCAGTAGCCCCTTAACCTTGTCTCAGGCCTGCCATTGCTAGGCCTGTGTGTGCAGTTTCACTGCCACTTCGACTTGGCATTTAAAAATACTTGCCAAGCCTAAAACTCCCCTTTTTCTACATATGTCACCCCTAATGTGTGCCCTAGGTAACCCCTAGAGCAGGGTGTTGTGTGGGAAACAGACAGGACATGTACCTGTGTAGTTTATGTGTCATGGTAATGTAAAACTCCTAAATTCTCTTTTACACTACTGTGAGGCCTGCTCCCTTCATAGGCCAACATTGGGACTGCCCTCATACATTGTTGAAGTGGCAGCTGCTGATCTGAAAGGAGCAGGAAGGTCATATTTAGTATGGCCAGAATGGTAATACAAAATCCTGCTGACTGGTGAAGTCGGATTTAATATTACTATTCTAGAAATGCCACTTTTAGAAAGTGAGCATTTCTTTGCACTTAAATCTTTCTGTGCCTTACAATCCACGTCTCGCTAGGTTTAGTTGACAGCTCCTTGTGCATTCACTCAGACACACCCCAAACACAGGGTACTCAGCCTCACTTGCATACATCTGCATTTTGAATGGGTCTTCCTGGGCTGAAAGGGTGGAGGGCCTGCCCTCACACAAAGGACTGCCACACCCCCTACTGGGACCCTGGCAGACAGGATTGAACTGAAAGGGGACCTGGTGCATTTCTTAGCCATTCTTTGAAGTCACCCCCACTTCAAAGGCACAATTTAGTATAAAACAGGGCCTCTGCCCTACCTCATCAGACACTTGCTGGAAAAGAAACCTGAACCAGAACCTGCATCCTGCCAAGAAGAACTGTCTGGCTGCTACAAAGGACTGCTGCCTTGCTGTTGGCCTGCTGCCTTGCTGAACTCTTCTCTGGCTGCAAAAGTGCTCTCCAAGGGCTTGGATAGAGCTTGCCAGGAGAAGTCTCAGGACCAAAAAGACTTCTCTTTTTCATTTGGACTCCTCGGGCGCCGTAAATCTCGACGCACAGCTTGCTCCGTGGTGAGAAAATCGCCGCACACCGATCCAGAAAGACGCCGCTCGACGCGACACCTGTGGTGCGACCAGAACATCAACGCATGGCCTCGCATGGACAACGCCGCCCGTCTTCCAGAGAGGAAATCGACACAACGCCTGCCATGACGAAGAAAATTCCACGCAGAGCTCCCCGGAACGACACGCAGCCGGATAACAAGCTGAGGAATCCTTGCACAGACCATGGGACATCTGGTAATCCCACGATCCACAGAAGGAGATGGTCCACATGCCGGAAAATGACGCACATCTTCCCCGAGTGAAAAATAACAACGCAAGTCCGTGTGTGAAGGGGCGTAACCGATGCACACACCATTTTTCCTCCCGTAGAATGACACACGTCTCCCCGCGTAAAAAATAATGACGCAAGTCTGTGTGTAAAGGGGCGTAACCGACACACACACCATTTTTCCACGCATCTCCTCTTCTGCGGCCCTCTGCGGAGACTTTCCACTCCAAACCAGGTACTTTGTGCTTGAAAGAGAGTTTGTTTACTTTTTAAACACTTAATCGTTTTGACCTGCAAATACCCAGATAAATATTGTAGATTTTTCTAAAAATTGTGTGGTGTATTTTTGTGGTGCTATATTGTGTTATTGTATGATTTATTGCACAAATGCGTTACACATTGCCTTCTAAGTTAAGCCTGACTGCTCGTGCCAAGCTACCAGAGGGTGGGCACAGGTTAATTTGGATTGTGTGTGACTTACCCTGACTAGAGTGAGGGGTCTTGCTTGGGCAGAGGGTAACCTGACTGCCAACCAAAAACCCAATTTCTAACACAGTCATTGTCAAACTTTTTTAAAAAAGAGCTGTTAAATGACAGCCACATGCTAATAATAGAAATCACACATATCAGGACGGTCAAGAATGAGTCATGTGGTAAAAAATCTTAGAATGCCAAGTGGAACCAAAGATGGAATACTTTAATTTCAAGGCCCAGCACGTCTCATTTCTGAAGGTTTGAAGGGGCACTTAATTTCCAAAGAAGTATTTTAAACTTTCACAGAGGTTCTGTAAACCTAAAACACATTCTCCAACCAGATTGAAAACAATAACAAAATAAATCACACAAAACAATGACTATTGAAAAGGCTTTTGTGTTCAGGGGCCCAAGGGTTGGTATTTGCAACCATAGCCTACTGCTCACAAGATAGAGATTAATATGCTTTGCAGTCAAATAACGCAACTGTGATATAACCTCAACCAGTGGTTCCCAAATCGTGGTCTAGGGACCCCTGGGGGTTCACAAAGTCTCATCAGGTGGTCTCTGATTGCTTAGAAAATTATATAATGTTAAAAGGTTATGTCCCCAGCTTTCAGTAATGACTCAGTGGGGGAGGGGGCTGGATTCCAATAATGATTCAGTGGGGTCCTTGGGTTCCAGTAATGTTAAACTGGTGGTCCACAAAGTCAAAAGGTTAGAAATCCCTGACCTAAACAGCAGAAGGCTGGGTAGTTTGTTAATGACAGTCACTGAGAAAACTTGATTGGACAAAAACATACATGTTACCTATAATGTATTTTAGTCTGTGTTTAAGTTGAGGGAGCTTGCACAAGAAAGATTCATTTCATTTTTTCAATTAAATAATAGTTTAGATAGAGAAACTTAATTATAGAATTAATGTATCTGTCGTATGAAGAAGAGAACAGGATTATGCTTGAGAAAGAGCTTAGTTCAGAGGCACATCTTGTCTGTAGAAGGACGTATGGTTTAAAGCTATTGTCTAGAGGATATAGGTGGTCATTTCAACCTCGGCGGTCTTTTCACAAGACTGCTGAGGTACCGCCGTGCTGAAGACCGCAAGTGCTGGAGGTTTTCCGCTCGGCGAATTATGACTGCTGGCAGCCCTCTGTCCTTTTCTGGATGGAGAGCCGCCAGCAGCCATACTGGCGGTCGGCGGGGAAGTGGAGGTTGCTCCACCTCCACCGCCCCGTCAACAGAATACCCCCCACCGAATCAAGTTATGTGATTCGGCGTGGCAGTGTTCTGTTGACGGGGTGCTGGCCCCCATGGATCCCGTCCCCTCTCGGAGGATCAACGGACCAGGTAAGTTGATTGTCCATTAGGTGACGGGGGTGGGGGTGTCTTGTGTGCTGTGTGCGTGCATGGGGGTTAGCGTGTGAGTATGTAGAGGGGGTATGTGAGTGCGTGTATGCATGTGGGGGTGTTGAGTGTTTGGAAATGTGTACGTGTCTGTCTGTATCGATGTGTGCGTGTATGTCTGAATGTGGATGTGCGTGTATGACTGTGTGTGTGGCTGTTGGCATGTTTGTTGGTGTGTGTGCGGGTATGTGTGTTGGTGGTGTCTGCGTGCGTGTTGGGTGTGAGTCTGTATAGTGATGTTAGGGGTGGGGATGGGGGTCCTGCCACCTTTGGGGGGTGACAGGGGGGTTGGGAGTGTCGGGGAAGGACTCGGGGTGGGGGTGGGGGGTGGGGAAGGAATTTCCTCGCACTGATAGTGATATTGCTTACCGCCATGGATTTCATGGTGGTTCCCAACCCCATGAAATCCATGGCGGTCAGCCGGGTCATGATACCTCCGTCGGTCTTGTGACCCAAGTCTCCAGCCCAGCGGTCATCTCCGCCCTGGCGGTCGGTTCGGAGAAGTGGCGGATGACCATGGGGGTAACCGCCATGGTCATGATTCAATTTTTTTTACCGCCAGACTTTTGGCGGTAAGACCGCTGCTTCTCCGCCAACCGCCAGGGTTGTAATGAGGGCCATAGTTAACTATAGATATTCATTTAATATAATATGGTGAGGTTTTGCTTACTCTTCATGAGGAGGAGATTGAGTAAGGAAAAAGCCATCTTAAACCTCAGCAGTGTGGTTCAGTGCTTTCATTATTTTTATGTATTCTTATATGAAGATACTTGTTAGCAGTTACTTGTAATCTGAAACATGATTGTGCAATGTGAGTGCCATATTTGAGATATATTGGATCCTACTTAATTTGTATACAACAAAAAAACACAAAGTAGGCAAAGACTACTACAATGGAGTTTAGAGGATGCGGTGAGCTTACAAGCCACTAATCAATGCTGGTGTTAGTGAGCACTGAGATTAAGTGACATCGGAGTTATGGAGAAAGAACAACAAAATATGATAAGGTCAAGGTGTGCACCTAAATATCAGCATGCAGAACTGAAAGGTATGTTCAGGGGGTTTTTGTGGCAGGGAGGCTGAGGACAGGACATGGACATGTACCATGGCCTGTACCAAGAAATTATGATCTTGTCTTAAGGCTATGCACAATAATTCCTTGCTGTAGGGGTGTGTGGGAGGTGGACATATGGGTAAAGCTCACACCCAAAGCTGAGAATGCACATACTGGGTTAAAGAACATGTCCAACTTGTCTTAAAAATAAGAGGCTGGGTGCAGAGCTGCTCAGAACCTCCTGGAGACGTCCAAAGGACATGTGCACAAAACCTTGGCACAGAGCATGTTTAATGTCTCAATCTGGCCCAATACTACAGTTGTCTACAGCAGATTAATGGTGCAGACATGTGAAAACATTTATCATTACAAAACCCCAAATAATTACTGAAAAGCAGAAGATATTGTTCTGTATACCCCGTTTTTAAAACATTGATGTTTCACTCAAAGAATTATCTAAAGTAACATTATAGGAATGTTAGAAAATGGGATACTGGTTAACTGGGATATGAGCCTGTTCAAGCAGCAATCTCAATCCTTGTCAGGGTAAGGCACAAGCGACCCCAAACCAACCTATGCTCAGTCCCCTGGTAGCTTGGCACAGAGCAGTCAAGCTTAAGATAGAGGTAATGTGTAAGGTATTTGTGCAAGACTTCAACAGTAAAATAGTGAAAACACCACATATGAAGATCCCACACCAGGTTACAAAAACAAAGCTTAATATAGTAAATGAAACAACCAAAACAACACAAATCAAATCAGTAGAACCAGAGATATTAAATTTAAAGATTCAAGCAAAGATCGCGCTAAAATGCCCAAAAAGCCAACTGTGGCATTCCCGTCATGCCGGAATAACACAAATTCACAGTTCAAGATCACCATGCTGGAGCGTGGGTCACCTACAGGGACTCAGGTAGAGCTACTGAACAAAGTAGCTTAAATCCTGGTTTGTGAATCATTGCATGGGTCCATGTCCAAGATGTGTCACGCAGCTGAAGTGATGCATCAGTTCTGAGATGTGGCAAAGATGTGATGCAAAGGCCTGCAGTGAAATCGAGAATCCCATTGACGAGTCTTCTAAAGCAATGTCTGGTGTTTAGGATAGGGTGAAGTCATGGTGATGCATCAGTTCCGAAAAGCTGCAAGGCTGCAATGCTGAGTGCAGCATCATAGTTGATATTGCTGTAGACGAAGGTTGCGAAAGACTGCGCTAAAGGTGCATTACACAGTTGGAGTGGTACAATGGTTCCAAAGATCTGTGATGTGATGCAGGTCTTGGCAACTGATGCAATCCATCCAGCAGAGCGGATGTATTGGTTCTGCTCGGAGTTGTGCAGCACAGCAGAAGAGATGCAACATTGCCTCTGGATCCACAAAGGCTGTCAGAGTACTTTAAGCCCACTTCCAAGAGTCCAAGACTGGGGTGGCACCACTTGGCATAGTAGACTCACAGATGGCAGAGTCCAGGAGCAGATGCAAGGTTTTGAGAAGCCTGTTATGTCCACAAGGCTTCAGATGAGGAAGCTAGCCAACCATCCCTGTGAGTCACTGTGAGTTCTGGGTTCAAGAGATGCAGGTTTACTCCTTCCCACCCAGGCGGGAGGTATAGCAGGCAGCAGGTCAGCACACAGGGCAACATTACTTTAGAGCAGCAGTCCAGCAGAGTGGCAGTCCTTGTGGCAAAAGAGCAGTCCTTCTTTCTCACAGAATTTATAGAGGTCCAGAATTGTACTGAAGTGGAGGTGTCTGGGGACCGATATTTATACCCACTTGTGCTTTGAAGTGGGGCAGAAGCCTCTAGAGGTTTCCATATGAAGTCCCCAGGCATCCTACCTTCCCTGCCATGGCTCCACACTAATTACGGGGGCTATGCAGCACTTTGTGTGGAGACAAGACACAACATATTTGGGTGTCAGTGGGGCTATGCCCAGCTCCTCCTTCCCATTCTCCCAGTGATGGCCCATCCAGGCACACCTATTCTCCCTATTATGTGTGGTTGTCTAGGAGGAATACACAAACCCAGATGTCAACTACACCCAGTCATGTGACCAGAAACAGGCTTCAGGCACTAAATAGCTAAGATAAGAAAATGCCAAGTTCTAAAAGTGTCATTTTCAGAATTGCATTTTAAAATCTTCTCCCATATGGAAATTACATTTATGAAATGTAATAAGGCAATTCCAGCATTATCCAAGGGGAAAGATAGACCGCGCAGCAGTGACAACAGATTTAAGAGTTTTTCACTAGCATGACATGTAAAATTGAGAAGTAAATGTCCTACTTTCAAGAAACATTGCATACAGTTCTCTGGGCTGTCCAGGGCTTACCATAGGGATGGCATATGTATTCAAAAGGAAACTTTGAGCCTGGCCAAAGTTTTATTTTGCCAGGTCAAAGTGGCAGTTAACACTGCACACAAGTGCCTTTAATTTGCATGCCATGGGCACGTGTTGTACCACTTTACAAGGAACTCCCAAGTAAGTTGCATATGCCAATTGGATATAAGCCAATGTTGCCATGTTTAGAAGAGAGAGCACAAACACTTTATTATTGGTTAGCAGTGATAAAGTGCACAGAGTCCTAAGGCCAGAAAAACCAAGCTAAGTAAAAATGGAGGCAGAAGGCAAAATATTTGGGAGAAGACTACCCTATGGCTGACAAGTTTAACATATCTCTGCACCTGATGAAAGTGTTGGGAGTTCTCATCACTAAGGTGGAGGAACCTGGATAGACCATTAGCATTTGCGTGGCCTGGCCCAGGACAATGCAATACCATAAAATCCATTCCCTGTAGGGAGATGGACCATCTTAACAGTTTGGATCCCTCCTCATTTGCATGAGCAATCAGAGAAATCTGTGGTCCATCCAAACCCAGAGGTGAGTCCCAAACAGGTATGTTTCCAGCTTCTTTAGTGACCAGACAAAAGCAAAGGCTACTCTTCTAATTACACTCCACCACTGATGTGCGGAAGTAACATCCTGGTAATAAAGACCTCATGTTGGTCTAGGCCGTCCTCATGTATGCCATGCTCTGAAGCATCTGTCTGCACTATAAAACTCCTTTGAGAAGTCAGGAAACTTGAATACAGATGCTGCACACTTGGCCTCCTTGAGGGTATCAAAGTCTTTCTGGGTGGCCTCTGTCCAAATCACCTGCTGGACTGCTTCTTTGAAGTCACATCTGTTAATTGGGGACAAATTGTGTCATAGCACTTAACAAATGTCCTAAAGTGTCCTATGAGACCAGGAAGGCCATTAACTGTCTGTGTTATAGGGGGTTACCAGGCCAGAATAGTTTCAATATTGGCTAGGATGGGCTGCACCTTGCTCTCTCTCACCATGTAGCCCAGATGTACCATGGAACCCAGCCCTTTATGGCACTTACCAGCCTTCCTAGTAAGGCCCACCACCTACAGGGCCTGAAGCACCTCCTGGAGATGGTAGAGGTATTACTCCCAGCTGGAGCTGTAGAAAAATATTCCATCCAGGTAAGTGGCACAGAATGCCTCCTTCTCAACCAGGACCCTATTGACCAACCGCTGAAAGGTGGCAGAGGCATTAACCGTAACTTGGAAGTGGCCCTCTGGGGTTGAGAATAAAGACCTCTCTCTGGAATCTTCAGTGAGAGCAATCTGCCAGTTAATATCAAATCAATAGTACTAAGAAATTTGACAGTGACCAGTCTGTATATGTACACATCAGCTTGGAGATGGAATGTACATCAGTCTTTAGGATGGAATTAAGACCCCTATAGTCCACACAGAAGCTAAGTTTTGGTGTGACACCCTGTGGGGCAGTCTTGGTACCAGCACTACAGGACTGGACCAGGGAGTGTTGGAGGGCTTAATCACAACTAACATCAGTATCTTGGAGAACTCCTCCTTGATATTGACCCTCACCTTGCCTGACAACCTGTAAATCTTATTCTTGGTAGGTAGACCGGCTCCAGTGAAATGGATGCATAGGTGTGTGAGTTCAGAGGTGTGAGAGAACAGAAGTTGAACCTACACAGTATTTGGCTACAGTCAGTCAATTTTCTGGGGTCAGAGTAGGGAAGTGGTTGACACCCTGCACTGACTGATTATATTCTTGGACAGACACGGGGTCAGGGAGAGGATCGTTCTTCTCTTCCACTCCTTCATTTGTCACCAGGAGCAGTTCACATGGCACACTCTAAAGGGGTTTCTAGGCTTAGGGGGGCCTCCAAGTAAGCCAATTCCCCTTTCTATTCATTCATCTCATATGGGCCTCTCTAACAATCCTGGAGAGCTCTGGGCTCCACAGGCTCCATAACCCACACCGGCTGGTCAGGTTGACACTGTACAAGAGTGGCCTTCTGGTCATGCCAGAGTTTTATAACTTCTTGACTGGCCTCAAGATTACTCTTCATCTTTTTGTAGAAAAGATACTTCTGGTTGAGGGCTAGCATGTAGCTGATCACATCCTAATAAGGTTTCTCTCTCACAAGGCTAAGAAGTCCCCTAACAGTTTGGCCATAGAGAAGTTCAAAGGGGCTCTGTGGCACCTACCTCAAGACAAAGAGAAGTCATGACAGGATGACATCCTACTTAAACATCATGTGCTCAGGAGGTCCCATTATCATGGCCTTCAAGGTTTTGTTGACATTTTCCACAAGACTGTTGGTTTGGGGTGATAGGGTGTGGAGATCTGATAAGTTACTTCATAATCATCCCACATAGACTTCTTGTACGTTGACATCAAGTTAGTGCCTCTGTCAGACACTACCTCTTTGGGAAATCCCACACAGGTAAAAATAACCATCAGAGCCTTGGCCACCGCAGGTGCAGTCTCCTACCTCAGAGGGATGGTGTTGGAACGCAAGAATGAACTTATTACCTAAAACTATCTTGCGGTCCAGGTTTCTAACAATGTCAATGCCTACTTTCTCAAATGGAGTGCCAATGATGGGTAATGGGGTCATGGCACTGGGATCGTTTTCCCTGACTTCATCCTGGATTGGCAGATAGAAGAGCACCTACAGAACTCATCTTATGTCATCTTCATCCATGACAAATAGAAGTGGGCAATAAGGCTGGTGAAGGCACTGTCTTGCCCCACATGTCCAGCCTGGAGTATGTCATGAGCCAAACTTAGTAGGAAGGCCCTGTAACACTGGGGCACCACCGGCACATGGGCATCCACAAGCCCAGGAACCTTATTCTCACTACATAGGAGTCATTCACCCTATAGATAAGGTAATCTCCAGAAGTGTGCCCGCTGCCTGTGCCTCAGCTTGCCACCTTAACCCCGCAGAGTGTGTTACTATTTCTATGCTGTGCAGAATTCCTCCTTGGTGGGCCTGTCCTCAACTTGCCAACCAGCAAGCTCAGGCAGGTTAACCAGGGCGGCAATGTCATCCCCGGTTGCTCAACCTTTTAACGAAAACAACTGTACACAGAAAGTTGTGGTACCTGTGACATTATCAGCTTGACTTAGTATACTGTCCATTCTTCCTTCATACTTCATGGGCTCCACGCTAGTTTTTGGACTCAGGAAGAGCTGAGTAGGTGGGGCTTGATTAAATTGGCCCTTATGTGCAGGCCTGCAGCGCAGATACGGCCACTAGGTAACTGCACTCTCTTGCTACACTCTCTTGCCTTACACACTGCAAGTGCACTGTGTGAATCATATTGTATTTGCTTGCCAAATTGATCTACACTTGATGCCCAATCTTTTTAATTTGTATGAGTGTGTTTGCCATACTAGTTGTTGGGATCAGGAAGAGTTCAATAAGTGGGGCTTGATTGAATCAGCCTTTACGTGCAGGCCTGCAGTAGGGCCGTGCCAAAGGAAAGCCAGTCTGCCCCCTTCCGTGTCCAGACCGTCCCCAACAGCACCCAGCATGTCCATTACCCTCCAGGTAAGCCTCTCTCTCCAGACTTTTTGAAAAGTCTTAAATACATACAAAGGCCCTGCAGTCACTGTCTTGAACCGGTCCATCTGTTTGGCCCAGTGGCCTGTATATACTGCAGAGAAGTACTTGGACTTATTAACGATTACAAAATGGGTCTCCTGCATGCCCTTGCAAACACACAGAAGCTGGGCGCACAAGCTCTGTCCCGCGGCCTGATAAATAAACGCTCACTGAGTAAACACGCACAAGCGATTCAAGAACTGAGCACTGCCTCTAACTCGAATCTCTTATTTTTAACAGCCACATGGCTTAAACCTTGGTGTAACCCAGACTTAGACATTGCCCTTCCCCATAGTTACACAATACTAAAAGGTCAAGGGGGAGGTGTTGCGATCCTTTTTAAAGAACACTTTCAGTGCAGCTCCTCTAACACAGAGTCCATTAAAGGAGCAGAAAGCATGGGCTTTGGTTTTAAAATTACTTTGTCATTCTCGTTCCTGTGCTGCTTACTTTACTACCCCCTGTCCAGGGTCTGCATGTTTATCTTCATTTGGAAGGACTATCACCCTTTTTAACTACATCATAATACCTTTGTGTTTTAGGGGGATTTTAACTTTTAATTTGACAACCCTCATAACCCAGAAGTTACCAATCTATTTGACACCTTACAAATAATGAGCCTTCACCAGAATATTTCTGTGAATGGAAACACTACTGATGGGTTATGGTCTAATCATCCATCCGTTACTTCTGAAGTTCCTATCTTGCAACCCTGGTCGGATCACTGCCTGATCCCATTCAAACTCAAGACCGGTTTACCCGATCCTCCTCCTCGAATTAGCTGTGTAACTTCAGCTAATGCACGAAAATGGGGAGCCATGGTGACTAATCCCATTCTTTGCTCCCAGTTAGCAGCTACCATAGCAATTTTGTCTGGCAGGCCAAACATTGACCTTACCTCTTTTAATACACAGCTGTGAAATACAGTTAATGAACATGTCACATTGGCCAAAATTACGAGGCTCAGGCCTAGATATTGTGCACCTTAGTTCACTCCTGCACTGGCAGAATGGAAACTCAGAGGCAAGCAACTTGAGCAGAAATGGTGTCATGCCTATAAAGCAAAGGACTTAATACTATTTAGAAAGACACATAAACTGTCTCACAAAAAAATCAAAGAGTCAAAAAAATATTATTTCTCCAACCAAATTGAGGAGGAGCAACATAACTTTAAAATCTCTAAATTCTTCCTATACCCAAATGTGCTCTCCAGAGAGATCTCTCTTCTTCTCAGAGCACTTGCAATCCAATTTCTGTCTACTTTGGGAATAAGATTTAATGATACAACAGGGCTTTATAGTGGTCACCACGATAGATCCATCAGCTACTCTGGGCCCCTATACTTCCAACAATAGTGAACAGAGGAATCTTTTAACCTTTCAGGAAATGTCCCTCTCCCAGTCTTGGCAGGCCATCCCGGCCTGTACATCTGGATCCCCCCACAATCCCTGCCCACCATCAATATTACATACTAGCATTGATATTGTTAATCCCGTCATCAATCAGATCCTCAGTGCATTCTTATTCACAGGAGAGATCCCTCCTTCATGGAAAGATGCAGTGGTTGAGCCTCTTAAAAAGCCTTTACCTGAAACCACTACTCTCACAAACTCAAGACCAATCTCTTTACATGCTAACAAAAGTGTAGGAAAAACAAGCAAACCAACAACTGACTACCTTTTTGGAAAACTCCAACAGTCTCAACCGTTGCCGATCAGGTTTCAGACCCACATTTTCTACTACAAAGCCAGGCTTTGTAGAGGTGTTTGAAACTGTAAAGATTACACTGTATTTGGGGATTAGCACAGTGTTGGTGTTGTAGGATCTTAATGTAGTATTCAACACTCTTTCCGATCAAATTCTCTTACAGAGAAATTAAAACAATTAGCATTTCACATAAAGCGCTGGCATGGATTAAATATTTTCTTACTGAGAGAAGACACATTGTCACCCTGGGATAATTCTACTCTATGGAAAGGCCAGTTACTAGGGGGAACTCCTCAAAGTTTCCCCCTCAGGTCCGATCTTTTATGTATATGACACCTCTTATTGATCTCATAACTGCGTATGGCATTGAAATAACATCATATGCAGAAGATACTCAGTTAATTTTGTACCTGGGCAAAAATTCAATGACCTCTGAACAGACTTTTCAAAGTTGTTTAGCGGATATTATTTGTTGAATACAGAAAAATCTTTTAAAATGCAATTTGGAAAAAAACTAAATATTTATTTTCAGTGAATCCAAGTCTTTCTCCCCTGCGATTTGGTGGCCCAAGTCCATTCCCCCTCTGCCAGCCCCTGTTGAAGTTGCAAAGAATCTTGAAGTGAAATTTGATTTAGCTCTATCTTTTTTATCCCCAAGCTTTAGCAGTGGCAGGATCTTGTTTCAAATTAATCAAGTCCCCCCAAAAATACTTTCAATTCTTACCACTAGCCACCAGGAAAATGATTGCCTTTGCTTTACTTACTGCAAGACTGGAGATTGTAACAATATTTATGCTGGGTAATCCAATCAACTGATATATAAATTGTAGATGGTACAGAAGGCAGCTGCGAGATTAGTGCTGCAACTCCCTAAAAGGAGCTCCACATCAGCCACATTGAGGCAATTGCATAGGTTTCAAACCCAGAATATTGTTCAAGATCCTATTATTTGTGTTCAGAGCGTTCACAAGAGAGGTGCAAAGTACATTTCGGCCCACTTTCAGTGATACAAGACATCTAGAGTATTGAGATTCTTAAATGGAAACTTGCTGAGGCCTCCCCGTATAAACTAAAAATATGAGGAGGCAAATCTTTGATGGCGCTAGGATCAAAAGCCTAGAATCTGCTACCCATCCATCTGCAGTTTAGCCAAACTGAATAAATATTCTAAAACAATCTCAAAACCTGGCTCTTACAGGCACCAGACAGCCTGTGCTCCACACTTATTTTATTCATAGGCACTAGCCCTGATCCTACATCTCGCTATTAGGAAATGTGGTTGTTTCTAGATCAAGCACCAGGATGCCCTCTTGAGAGTGTCAGCTGTGCTATACAAGCTTAACATTCATTCATTCAGGGGCATCCTCCTCAGGTGCCCCATCAATCTGTACTGGGGTAACTGCAGGGGCTGATTTCCTACACATCCTGCTGCTACACTTCTTGGCAGCTGCCTGGCTCATTGTTCAAGGCTCAAGGCACCCTTGATTCCCTTCCTGGGCAGTCAAGGACCATGTGGTCATACAGACTCATTAAGGCAACTCTAACATCGCCAAGTGTGACCTGAGCTTTACCTCCTTCCAGATAGTGTGCTCCAGCTCACAGCAACTTTTAGAGAACCTAAGACCACCCCACTCACAGGGAACCAGAGTCACCGGTAAATGACTCTAATGATTGTTAGCTCCTATGAATTGGTGGAATGTGTTGGGAGAAATTGCTCTAAGGACATCAGTGGATGGCTCACAGTAGTTATGCTGGCCCCTATGTCCCTTAGCGGCTCCACACATTACCCATTGATTGAGAGCCACTGTCTGTACTTTGAAGTATTGGTAGTCACATAGGCAGCATCCCCTTATCCCCAGGTAGAAAAGAGTCACCTCTGTCTGGCCTCCCAAACTAACTGGGACTACCTCCTCCCCAAGTGCCACACTTTTTAACCCAGGTGTCGGATCACCAGTCAGGGTCTGTGCCATCTTGCGACATTTGGAGTCACCCTGGTAATGCCCATATTTGTACAATGCTGTGCATTAGGGTACACACCTCCCTGTCTGTATATCAAAGAAACCCTTATTTTTATATGCATACTGGGACTGGTTACCAGTGCTCCCTTTGGAATTATTTGGGGGGCCTTTTTGAAATCCTTATTTTTAAGTTTTTCTCCTCTGCCCTTCTTCTGATGCCCCCCCGACCACCATTGTTGGAGTCTCTCCGAGACACCTTTTCTGTTATTCAAAAGCTGGAGCAGAGGTCACCTTCTTCAGCAGGTTCCTGGTGCAGCCCTGAAAAACAAGTGCACTTTCTCAAAAGTAGTTTGTACTACCCACTGTAGTCATCATCTTTGCTGCTCCACAGTCATCCACAAAGTGCCTTCATGGAGTAGTCCACAAAATCCACCAAGGACTTGCTTGGGAACTTCTGACTCTCCTTGACCCTTGGGCAGTACATTTCAGGGTTCAGTCAAAACTTAGCAATCAATATAGCTTTGATGAGGGTGTACCTGTTTTGGTTCCCAACCTCTAAAACAAGAAGTGCACCCCACTCCACTGTAGGCATGTGTTTCTTCAAATCACCCCCTCAATGTTCTTCTGGGCTACCTCATAAGCAGAAACACATTTGTCAGTATCATCCTCCAACATGTGACTGGGCACCACATACTTGGGGATGTGGACCTTTTTGTCTCTTTCATACACTGTAGAATTGCTGCCACCATCACTAGTGGACTCTGCCTGTCTAGCCTTGATGTTCAGCTTCTTGAGACTCAGCTCATAAGCCAGTAACAACTTTTTCTCCTCCAGGGTCCTAGGACCCTCTTTTTCTCCATGTCTTATCTGTAACAGTAGTCGTTATTGGTGTCAATCAGGCAAAAAATAAAACAAATATGTTGATGGTTGTCCTCATGCAATAAATGCTGACAAAATAAATGATACAGGGTTGATTAAGCTTAAACAAGCAATGTTTGAAAGATCATCACCACAAAATAGCGTTCGTATCAAAAATGTATTTATATTAGACACATTTGTTTATATAAAACACAAAATTGCCAAATAATTACACACATAACAGTGCAATGAGACCCCAGTGTGAAGCCCCTGACACCACAAAAAAACATAAAAAATGACTAAGTTGCATAAGTTGCATAAGGGCTGATCAGCTAGTAACAAAAGATCCACAACAAAATGAGTCAATAATCCATATTATGATATGTCCTTAATTTAGTTTGATGCTTCTTGTTGTCAACACTGTTTCGACACCCATGAGATACAAGGGTCTCATCAGGACAGTAAAGTTGTGGGGGATGTCTGAATGGTCCTAAATAGGACACCCACAGCCCAGTAAACTGGACCTACTGGTATCACCTCAGTGATAGATTTAAAATTAAAGGTACTTAAAAAGGAGATAGTGACCCGCAAAAAAACACCAAAAGGAAAGAATATCCATAGACAAAAGAGAGCTGTTGAAGACCAAATCACTCTACCCTCTATAAAATTAGCAGGTCCCATATGTGAGGCCAAATGCCCATCCAGATTTAGCGGCGGGTAGATCGATATTGTAGCCCAAACCATCCAAAGAGGGGAGGTTACTGAATATAAGAAGGTCTCTATTGAGAGTAAGGCGGTGGGTCAAAAATTAACCATAACTGTCTTGAAATTACGGCCTAGTGGTGGAGGCACTGCTCCAATATAATAGACAGGCCAGGAAACACCCATGTCAATGCATATAGTGCTTCTTCCCCTGCATGGCTAGATTCCCTTCCTCTATCCTTAACTGGGCCATCTGCAGCTTGAAGTCCCTCTCCGCCATCCTCTCTATCAAGTCATTTTTGCCACAGCTGTGGGAAGAGACACTGACCCTGCACTGGCAGGGGCTCCACTTCAGAGATCAATTCATTACCGCTCTACTGAAGGTGGCTCCACAGGAAGGTCATCTCCAGGCTCCTCCATCCCATTGTCAACTTCTGTGGCTTCAACTGGTGATTGATGGGCTTCTGCCCAGGCCCTCAGTGCATTTTGCAATTCTACCTTCCTGGTGGGGCTCTTGGCAGAAAGCCCCCTTTTCTTGAAGAAATCCTTGAGCCTGGCTAAGTTGTAGGCCCCCATTATTGCTAGCTCAAAATCCATTTTTGCAGGTATGGTATCAAGCACAACAGACAGAGAAAGAATTTAGAAAAAAAGCCAATAAGGACAAATTTTAAGTCAAATTGGTCACAGAGGCACTGCACAAACACAGTCCATTCCGCATTGCTGAACACCAACATGAGAAATTGCGTTACTGGTTGACTAAGATGTGAGCCCTGGTCAGGCAGCAAACACAATCCTCGTCAGGGTAAGGCACAAGCAACCCCAAAGCAACCCCAAAATTAACCTGTGGTCAACCCTCTTGTATCTTGGCACAGAGCAGTTAGGTTTAACTTAGAGATGAGGTGAAAAGTATTTATGGAACATTTAAAACAATAGGAAAATGATAATTCCACACAAAAAGATTCTACACCAGGTTGGAATAATAGAAGAACTTAATTTAGTAAATGAAAAGAGATTAAAACATCTAAAATCTTATCAGCAGATCTGCACACATTTAGTTTGAAAAATACCTTAAATCCTGATTTGCGGAGTATTGCGTACATCATAGATGCATTGTGCAATTGAAGTGATACGTCATTTCTGAGATGCAACAATGCTGTTGTGCGAGGGCCTGCATTGTCATTAAGAATTCCTTCAACTGGGCTTGCGAGGCAGTCAGGCATGAAGGATGTGAGTACAGTTGGGGCAATACATCTGTTCCGTAAAGATGCAAGGCTGCAAAGCAAAGTCTAGTGTAAAAGTTGAGGCTGCTGTCGATGAGGGATGAAAAAGGCCTGCACAGAAGGTGCATCACACAGTTGTAGTGGTGCTATGCGATGCAGGTAATGGGTCCAATTCATGCAGTGGAGTAGATGCACTGGTTTTGCTTGGGGTTCTGCTGCATATCAGAGAAGATGGGTCATCTCGGCTGGATCCACAAAGGCTGACAGAGCACCTTGAGCCCTCTTCCAATGGTCCAGGACTGGGACGGCACCCCTTGGCAGGGTAACCTCACATATGGCAGAGTCCAGGTGCAGATGGAAGGCTGTGAGAAGCAATGTCCCTGAGGCTTCAGATCAGGGGGGTAGCCAACCAGCTATTGAAGTCCAATGAGTTGGGGATTCAAAAGCTGCAGGTCTAGTCCTTCTCACCCAGGCAAAAGGTATAGCAGGAAGCGGGCCAGCACAGCAGATCAGCAGTTCCTTCAGAGCAGCAGTCTAGCAGAGTGACAGTCCTTGTAGCAACACAGCACTCCTTCTTCCTGGCAGATTATCCACAGGTCCAAAAGTATACTGAAGTGGTGATGTCTGAGGCCCATTATTTATACCTAGGTATCCTTATGAAGCCCTAGGCATCCAGCCTTCCCTGTCCTGGCTCCAGGCTAGCAACAAGGGATATGCAGTCCTTTGTGTGGAGGTAAGACACAGCCTATTGAGGTGCAAGTGAGACTGTGCCCAGCCTCTTCCTTTAAATCCTGCCAGCGATGGCCCATCCAAGCACCACTATGCTCCCTTTTCTGGATGACAGTCTAGCAGAAATACATAATCCCAATTGTTAGCTACACCCAGTCAAATGACGAGAAACAGGCTACAGGCACTAAGGGGGTAATTTTGACCTCAGCGGTCTTTTCTCAAGACCGCAGAGGAACTGCCGTGCGGAGGACCGCCAGTGGTGGCGGTTAACCGCTTAGCGTATTATGACTGTTGGCAGCTCTCCTTCCTTTTTCGGACAGAGAGCCACCAACAGCCATACTGGTGGGCGGCGAGGAAGTGGAGGTTGCTCCACCTCCACCGCCACGCCAACAGAACACCGCCCACCGAATCACGTCCTGTGATTTGGCGTGGCGGTGTTCTGTTGACGGTGTGGTGTCGGCGGAGCAGCCCCCATGGCTCCCATCCCCTCCCGGAGGATCGTGGGACCAGGTAAGTCGATCGTCCGTGAGGGGAGAGGAGTGGGGGGATGTTGGGTGTTGTGTGCGTGCATGGGGGTGTGCATGTGTGTATGTAGTGGGGATGACCGGCGGATGACCATGAGAGTAACCGCCATGATCATAATTCCACAAAGTAAGACCGCCAGCCTGTTGGCGGTCTTACCACCGCTTCTCCGCCTTCTGCCAGGGTCATAATGACCCCCTAAATGACTTAAGCAAGAAAATGCCAACTTGCTAAAAGTGGCATTTTCAGAATTAGAATTACAATTTTGTCTTCATCATAATTTAGGATTTTGAATTGTGATTCTGAAAATGCCACTTTTAGAAAAACAGGCTACATGCACTAAACGACTTAGTCAAGAAAATGCCTATTTCCTAAAAGTGTCATTTTCAGATTTACAATTTAAAAAATTTCTTCATCATAATTTAGGATTTTGAATTGTGATTCTACAGACACCAAAGATGAACTGTTTATCTATTCTCATTTGGAAATTACAGATTGGCATTGCAGTAGTGAAAAACTAATTTAAAAGTGTTTCACTATCAGGACATGTATAACTTAAAGGTATATGTCATACCTTTTTAAATACATTGCACACTGCTCTCTGGGCTATCCAGGACTTACCCCAACGAAACATATATGCATTAAAAAGTCAAATTTGAGCCTGGCAAAAAGCTTTATTTTGCCTGGTCAAAATGGTTGTTAAAGGTATACATTCACAGGCTGCAATGTATAGTCTGAGACACGTTTAAAGGGCTACCTAAGTGAGTGGCACATTCAGTGCTGCAGACCCACTAGTAACATTTAATGTACATGCCCTGGGTACATGTCATACAACTTTACTAGGGACTAACAAGTAAATTTGGTATGCCAATTGGATATAAGCCAATCTTAGAGTGTTGTTTAGCTATTTTAGTCATCTTTTTTAGACACTAGGCTTGCCGCTTGTATACTTCAGCCCAGTTACACTTTATTCAGCTTCATTTTATTATTCAACATGGGCCACATTTGCAGTGCTGTTTTATTTTCTTTATTTGGTTGTTCTTTTGCGTAGGAAAGCATTGCGTTTCTAGCAAGACATTCTTTTCACTTTGTGCTTTACTCAAGGCTGCAGCGAGATAGAGTTGCTGGCAAAGTGGTATGCTGTGTCTCCAGCAATCACTGAAATGGATACATCCTTACATGGGGAATTCTCTCAGAATATCAGCTGTTTTATTATAAAAATACTTCTCTGTCCCATACAGGTTAGAGGAAGATTCCAGCCAGATGATCATAACTTCATGCTGATTGCTGATTGCCTTCAGTACAGTTGTTTGCTGATACTACCTGATCCCTGGCCTACATGGTGATAGTGTCTTTCCAGACAACAGGCTTCCTTGCTCAGGTATGGGGGATGATGTCTTCTCAGGGGGGGAACCTGAAGGGCAGATTAGGGCTTATCACTCTGTGCTCTAACATAGCTTAGCTAGGAACCACATATATTATTCATAGTGACAGTGTGGTAGGACTTTTCTGTGTTTCACTCTTCTTGTCACCATTTTGCTTCTAGCGTGCTTTATCATCCTAGTTATCAGAATTTGACATTTTATTTAAGATGCAGCTAATTCAATTAACATTATTGAACCACTCTCTGCCTCTGTTTGTCTTTGCATAAGTGAGACTAACGTAACTGAGAGAACTAGGGGCCAGATGTAGGTAGAAAAAAAATAGCGACTCGCAAATTGCGAGCATTTGCGACTCGCAGTTTGCGTGTCGCTAACTGCAATGCAGGTAGAAAGTGCGCGGACTAATTGCGACTCGCACCCAGGGTCGCACCGCAGATAGCGAGTCCGCTGTTTGCGAGGTCGCTTTTTGCGACCGCGCAAAAAACGGACTCACAATTTGCGAGTGGGTGTCGCAAATTGCGACTGTGCTGAAAATTGAAAGCAGGTGCTGCTGAAACACTCTAGAAACCACTCCAGAACACTCTGGAAAACACTTCCTGGCACATGATGATGACATCACAGCCAGGAAGTTTACAAATACACCTGGGAGGAGGGAGGACCACACCCTTTTTAACTGCAGCACAGCTAACAGAGCACCAGCAACCATGGCTGACACTCCAAGGAAGAGAAAGCTCAAGTTTGCTGAGAAGGAGCTGTAGGTGCTAACGGATGAGTGCTGTCAGCACCATGATGAGCTGTTTGTCAAGGCAGCCCTCACTGTGCCAGACTCTGAAAGAAAACGAATTTGGCAGGATATCCAGGACAAGGTAAACTCCCTGGGGGTCAGCCACCGGAGTGTGGACGAACTAAAGAAGAGGTGGTACGACCTCCGCTCCCGGACCAAGGAGAGGGTGGCAGAACGGCTCCAGGAGATGAGAGGCACAGGAGGGGGACCATCTACCATACCACCACCCACACCCCTGGAGGAAAGGGTTGAGGAGACCCTTGAGCCGGAGGCTGTCACTGGAATTGGAGAACTGGACACCTCTGAGCCCGGACCATCAACCGGTGAGTACCATGTGATATGCCTGTACCCCCTTCAATGCCATACCCCCACCCACCATGTACACAGGGGCATGCACAACCAAGATAGCGCCATTTCAGAGTAGCAAACACCAGAATGATGCATTATGGGCAATGTAGTCAAGTAGGCATTTCATAGGCTATTGTTTATTAGGAAGTTTTTAACTGATAGTAGACATGATCCAGGTGCCAATGGTCAGCCAGCACAGAGAGGAGACAACAGGACCAGCCACCACTCCCACCTGCACCACCAACACCATCCCCTCTCTGACAACACCTGTTGCAACAGTGGTGTTGGAGCCTGCACCAGGTACAAGCCAGAGTGCCACATCAGACATTACAGGGCCTCCACGCACCATAGTAGAGAGGACTTTTGGCATCTTGAAGTCAAGATTCAGGTGCCTCGACATCACCTGATGCAGCCTCATATATTCACCGGAAACGGTCTGCAAGATCATTTTGACCTGTGCCATCCTGCACAATATATGGGTAAAGAGGAACATTCCCCTCTATGAACCAGACCCACAAATGGCTGAAGAGGAAGAAGAGGAGGATGCTGTCCATCAACATGAGGGGGACCATCCAAACACTGCTGCAGGATTGCGTCGGAGACAACACTATAGTCACTGTCACCACTTTCTTACCATATCTCATTAAACACCTAATATAATCACTAAATCAAGGTCTGGGTAATTATGTATGCATCACATGATCCCTAGGAATCACAATCTGAGTTTAAGCCTCATGGAGCAGTGCAGTAATACACATTAGGATACTGAAAAAGACATATCACATTTGTTGGGTATGAATGTACACCCAACTTCACACAGAGTGTAAATGACATATATCGTGTTCATTTGACATTTGAAGGGCAATGTCAGAGTATCACAACTACGGGACATATCCATGTTGGCAATATGGTTCCTTGCAGCATATGGCACACAACTAAGACACCATCAATCACAAGTAAAAAACCTGCTTCATACATGAGCCAGTGGATTTGCAATACCATTATTGACAGGAATGTATGACCACACCCTTGACACCAGTAGGTGTGAAAACAGCTATCTCTGCAAGGAGCATGTGTGACAAGAAGTCCATGTAAGCTGCAAATGGATAGCACAAGTGCCCCAAGTATGATAAGCATTGCTCACAAGACATGCCCTGTGCACGCCATCCCAGGTTATAAGTTCTGTCACAGGCATTTATTCAGTCTCTCCCCACCCTTTTCTAGGTGGCCCTGTAACAGGACTATTTGTACCCTGATAATCTGTCATCTACACACTCCCAGACTCACATTCTCACTCCAGTGTGTTTCCCTCTTTAGTATGACATGCCATAGTCATAGTTCATCTGACTGCATAGACTGCAGGTCCCAAAATGCACTGTCTGGTAGTCTGTAGGACCTGCAATCACCTGTCCATTGCTTCACATGTGAAAGGTACTGTTGGTCCTTTGAAGTTGATTCTCACCTACAGGACTTGTGAGAGACTGAAGGTGCACACACCTGTGAGCACTTCCATGCAGACCAGCCATTTGAATCTGCACTGCCATTGCTGGTGCCTAGAACTGCTTAGAAGCTACCATTTTATGTATATCCTTATTGTGCATTGCTGTATAAACCACTTGTGTAACCCAGCCCTTGGGTTATTTTGTAACATTGCAGCCGACAGCACAAATCTAGTTTTATTTTCCACAGTGTTCTTCAGGCTTTTTTCCATCTGAGTCTGCTCACTGTGCATTTGCCTTGTTCATGTTTGTTCCTGACAGAGCGTGCCTCCAGTTAGCCTGATTGTTACCTGTCTCTGTGTTACCATAGAGGCTCCCTGTGGCTACATTTCTCTCATGAATCCACAAATATATTGTATAGTTTAATCAGTTTACCTATGGTATCAAGGTCTGGGTCAAGTAGCCTAATCCCGGAAGTACCCCTTGCCTGTGTTTCATGTATGCATGAGTGACAAACAGTGACAGTGTAATATGGCTGTATGCATGGATTGGGAATGGTGACTCCAGCACAAAAAACAACGTTTGCTAATGTTCATGAATAGACAAAACATGTTTGTGCCCTCATGGTCCACACACAGATTCACATTGGCTGCAACCCAGTGATGGTGGTTGCGTGGTGACTAGCTGTGAGATTAATCAGCACAGAGGCACTGATGTTCCCTGTTGCAGTGGGAATTTTCAATACCACCCTGTGTACAAATGTTGTGATGAAAGCTGTCGGGTTCTATTTACTGATCCATTATGTTTGTGAGCACAGCAAGGTTACCCTGTTGTCAGCCTCATAAAACTTCTGCAGTGCCATAGCTCAAATATCCCGATGTGTGTTGACGATTCCCCTTTGGCTTTCAATCAATTCTGCTTTGAAGTACACTCTGTTAATGCAGGAATAGCTCTACAGACTCATGAGTCGACATGCATGTAACAGTGACAACATGGTGGACAATAAAGACACCGGGTACACATGGCCACACACTTGAACTGGACACCTTTGTGCAATTAACCACTGAAAATATGTGAACACATGCAGCTTGGTCTGCTGGTCCTTTACTGCCACACAAGAAACATAGGTCATATATATGACTCAAACTGTGGAGTGACATTACACTTTTGGATTGTTTTCCGACTCTGTGCCACACACACTGTGCAGTCATAGCATTTTCAAATGACTAACTCATGGCTAGTATACAAACAAGTTACCAGGATGTGGTATCCAACATTCCTGTACATGTGATGGCTTACTCATCGCCATTATCAACCGTCCTCTATCTATCCTGTGCATAGTTTGTCATGGGAGATGTATTGTTCCAAAAGTCAGTGCAGTTCACAAAGCATTAGATGCTATGTGTATGACAAACACATATCCTGCTGAATAGTTACACTGAATACTTTGTGAAGGTTATCCACATTTACAACACATGCATACAAGCACATTAATGAAAGCACGTCTTGTGACATTCACACAGAGGCCCAACAAAAATTGAATTTGCCAATTCACAGATTATTGACACACAGGCAATGAGTTAATGTATTACGTTGTGTAGCCTTGCTATCCTCTATTGATGCACAACCTGCTCAAACTGGGTAATACTAATTTGTATTAAAAATGTTTGGGTATTTATTGTGCCAGTGAAGAGTGCTCATCTGGTACAACAACATGAGTATCATGGTCCGCAGTAGTGTGATCTGCCACATGTGCCCAAACACTGGAATACACAATACAGGTGCAAACAGCCTATCTCTGTACAGTTACAGCTGTCATGTACACAAACACAGTAAAAGACATATATTTTGACGTAAACTCATCAAAAAAGATGCATATGTGTCAAAAATCGCCATATATGCATTGAAAAATGACACTCACAGCCACTATACATCCATTGGCCCCGAGCGGTAATTCCTACACTATACCCCATGAAATTGGTTACCAATGCAAAATATTTGGAACTACGGATGCGGGGTCATTTTTAAGCATTTGTGTAAAAAAAAAATGACGCACACATTGTAAGCGTCATAAAATGTTGACGCATCATAATAAAAACGCACTGCATTTGAGGCAGGAAGTGATGTAATAGGATATCCTGTTTACAGAAATGGTACAGTGGGTGTACTTTCAATTTCACTTTGCAGTCTGTGATTTTTCTAGACTGTGTGGCTGTGCTGAGACTTTTGTCTGTCCAATTTGTGCTTTTGTCTCCTGTGTACCATCCTAATTGTCATATGTTTTATTTGTAATTGTCTCAGTTGTTCATTGTAATTGTGTATTTGTCTTATTTGGTGTCTAATTTTGTCTTTGTACTGTTGGGAGTCTGTAGTGGGTATTGTTAGTTTGGGGATAGTTGGGCTGTTTGTGGGTTACTTTACTTTCATTTTCCTCCCTCCTTTCCCTTTTTTTTCCTCTGTACCCTTTATTTGTACTATTATTTCTGTCATGTTGGGTAGGCCACATCTGGGAAAAATGGTGAGGAGGAGCCGGTGGCATTCATTTGTCTGGTGTGCCACTTCCTCCCCCTGATGATTGAAGCAGGTGGCAGGGTGACACAGGGGTATCACATGGAGGCGAGGAGGCTCAGGTGGTTCAAGGTGCTGTACCATCTGCGTTGCATTTTCAACACACCGCGCAACGACCAGAAACTGAAGCTCCGCTGGGCTGACCTTGTTGCCAGAGAGCAAGACCTGCTGGACCACCTGGGTGTTGTGATTGGTGGCCCTGTTGGTGAGTACAATTCAGAGTAATGTGCACATTCAAATGCTCTGTAGTGACAGTAGCAGATTTGTTGATATGCTCCAGGCAATTTTTTTGGACATGTGGAAGGCATGTTAAACATACAGTGACCCTGAGTTATACAATAATTGCTACACATTACCATCATTTGTTGATGCAACAGCTGCACAAACTTACAAAACACAACTTGATCTTGTAAATTAGTGCTGCTTTCACATCAATAGATGATGGTAATGCGTCTCAAACATATGTTTTATCCATGGTCTGTGAGAGTACCAGGAAAGAGATGTTTTTCACAAGCTAAAGCATGGAATTAATGTGTTCCCCAATAATTTTGAATACATGTCTGAGCTGTATTCTGGCCCATACGGACACATTTCTTCCTAACCTCAGGTAATATCTTAGGCTGATAGTTTGTCTTGGTTGTGCCGCAATTAAATTAGGAATGGATGCAAAGCAATGCACACTGGTTCATATGTAAATGTTTGGTGCTACTTTCCATAGCTGTAGCGTAAAACATGAAGCAAATGCTACAAATTGAGGGATAACAAATATCCCTGGCCCTCTGTTCATTGTGTTTTAAATTGGTCTTGGGCACAATAGCTGGAACTGAGCTGATGCATTTGCCATCTGTGTTACTTTATAGCCATGCACTTCTCATGTAGGTTATAGGGTCATCATGGGATACCTGAAGTTGGGGAATGCATGCTCACAATGTATTACTTTCATGATGTTGTGCAAGGGACCCCATAGCAATTCCATCATACATATATACTTCCCATATACTTTGCTAGTTTACGTTTGGTACACCCCATATGTACCATATGTACAATAGCTAACTTCCCAGTGTGTAGGCTATCAGAAGACCAGAATTCCTGTGACTGCTGCCATTCCGAAGGTACAAAGAAATTCAAACCTACATCATCATGATTGACACACTAGGATATTTGCTAAACTATGTTTAATAATGGGACGGTGTCCGTTTGCTGTATACCTGCTGATCTCCCAACTTGGCAAATGTAAGATGATGAATGTGGCTAACTGTGCATTCCAATACCCAATATGAGTAGACAGGGCAAAGAGTGACACATTTCAGGTGCAATGACTACACCTGTGCCCATGCATTCTGTCATGGATGACCAAACTATACACTGTCAGAATATATTTATTTGTTGTATAATTTTTGATAAATGGCCAATCCATGTTTAACGTAAGATTGCCTTCAAGTAACACACGGGATCCCTGCCATTATGATGTCATAGGGGACATATGTGGCACTGGGGACACTGTAAATGTAGCATATGTAACCTACACACAACACAGGCCCACATGTAAGGGATCATAGGAAGCATAATAAATCATGAGCTTAACTCAAACCACATGAGCATCACACAGTAACTGATTGTCCCTTGATGCACAAGGCACAATATCTGAGAGATTGGTATTGCAGTGCACCAGGAATGTGGCTTTGATGTCTCTCATTACAACAAATGGTGAAATGGCGTACCCTCTATAAATGAGTCTGCAACCAATTGAGGGTTTGTCACCACATGATAGATAGGGCCAATGCACGTGTGCATTTGTCTGTGTATCACTCACTGGGGTGACATGGTCTTTATATTTTTGCAGTGTGATGCATGTTGGAGTATCATCATGACTGAGGGGCTGGACTTTCAGATATAATGTCACACACAGTAATTTAATTTGAAAGTGTTGTACAGTGCACAGACATTGAGCACATTTCACAGTTCCATGCTTTACAGGTGGACCTGCCCCTTACACAACTGGAGAAGTGGCTCGATTTGTGGACCCAGACATATCCAGTAATTGTTGATATTTCAGTTCTGTGTTGTGTTTGCAGCTGTTGTGTGATTGACCCCTGTGTGTTGGACACATAGCAAGGTATGATGTGCTGGAACATTATCTGATATGTAACTTCACTGGAGTTTGACTTATTTTTCCATATTTGAGTTGGACAATCAGTGGCGTAGAGTCTTAATTTGGGATTGTAGTGCAGCCCTGTAGGCATGGCCATGGGAATAGGGTGACATTTGTTGTTACATTTCTTGTAAAGAAACATTTGAGGAGGGCCATTTTCAGGATTTAGTGAGCAAGCCATACCCTGTATCTCACAGAATAGGGATGCCAAAGTATTTCCCACAGAATTGAGCCTCCCTGTTCACTAATTAACATGTTAGACTGTAACTTTGACTTCCTAGCAGCATCTAGCTCCACATGTTGTGCTATGTGTCATAGGTGTGCATGCAGCTCATTCCCAGATGGGTGCTTGCATCTATGTGCTTGTTGTAGGACAGGTATTGGTGGTATCAAATGATGTTTACAAATGTCTGCAATTACAAACATAAATGTGGATGGGATTGTCAAATGTTTGCGTCTATCCTAGTTGGACACCCTCCTTACCTGTGGTGGACTGACTAAAACCCATGTACAGCTGTCCAAAGCTTCCTGGCTGTCCTTGATGTTTGAAGGTATGTGTTGCTTGTCCATCCCCGCCGAAGCACAGGCTTAGGGTTATGAAATATGTGTAGCTAGGTGTGAGGATCCAAGTGTAGTACATAGACATTTAAATCTGTAATTCATTTGTCCCAACCTAGGATACCCACTCTTGATTGGCAACTGTATACCGTCCTGGCAATTCCATTTACAAATCACACATCTTGTGGCCCTTGATTGTCATCCAGAAGATAGTCATTAGTTGGCCTGTCATATGTGGAGGACTTTCAGCATTTGTTATGTCAATAATGGCAGAACAATGATACTTAGAGCAATTAAGTATGTATACATCTTTTTGAGCATTGCTGTGCTGTTAGATAGGACACGTGTAGGCTGCATTCCTCAGGAAGAATCTGTGATCTGTACGGTGATATGGCCTTTTTCAGCTACATTAGAGGTATTTTCTGATTATCATCAGTAGCTGTATCACACAATGATGTAACTAATGCTTGGCTTTATCTTTTTTAACAGCAGCCAATATGGATGCCAACCAGGTCAGTGAATTTTAGAGGAGGGTGATGCATTACCACCACATTCTGGATGTAAAGTCTGAGTTCCGCCACATGGCACAGCGTTATTACCATGAAAGAGCCTCAGGGGTGTGGAGGGCATTTGCCCAAGGGAGCCGATCTGTATCCACAACAGCCGCCACCACCAGCACCACCACTACAACCCAGGTGGCACCAAGGATGACAGCCACCACTGCAGGTCCATCAACATCCTCAGCTTCTATACCACTGACAGCAGCCCATGCACCTCCCCCTCCAAGCATGGCAACACCAACTGGACAACCCTCCACAACTGGTACACAGACCACCCCTGCGGCAGTCATTAACAATGCAATGCAATGTGACATGCAACGGATGTTGCGCAGATTGGACAGGCTGCAGCAGGAGGTGTCCCAGATAAACAAGAGGGTGCGTGGTATTAGGAAGACCTGTGAATTTGATACCCTCACCCATGATTCACTCCCCTCCCTTCTCTTTTCTGGTTCTTTTAATTAGTGGGTTTATGGGAGCTTAGTGTTCGGTTAGAATATGCTGTTAGTTTAGTTAGTATTAGTGGGTTGGGGTGGAGAGAATGATATTTTTAAATGTGTTTTTTTTGGGTGGGTGGGTGGGTGGGTGATGATGTTGGGGTTTTTGTGTATTAAAAAAATATATTTAAAAAATCCAAAAAATATATATTTGTTTAGTATAAGATAGTATGTGTTTAGGTTAGTATATGCTGACTTGTGCATGTGTCCCGTCATATAAAGGGGTGTGGGGGGCTGATGGTTAGAGTGCTTAGTTAAATGTGATAAGTAAGTTGTTTAGATTAGGGTAGTTAGGGCCAGTTGTGGGTAATGTGTAGTTAGGATAGGTTAGGTTAGTTAAGGTGTTTCCCCTAGTTTTAGCATCCAATTTTTACAGTTAAATAAATACGTAGGTACTCCTTTACTGTATGTGTCATATGCTTGTGGATCAGGACCTTTGCATGGGTGAACAGTGTCAATTTAGTATTTGCATTTGTGTTACATCATGCATCCAAATCCGTATTGAGCTGTCACATTGGCAGCTACACCAAAGCCACTTCGCTAGGAATCTGCCATCCACTGCACACACCACTCAAGGTTACTATGGTTCCCAATGTGTTGTTAAGTTTGGATGTATGTTTTCAATCTGTCATACTTTGAGACCAGATTTGATAGTGAGGACACTGTAGTACATCTGCCTGCAGCCTGATGTTCATGTGAACCCTGATAAGGTGAGTGATGGTATAATCTCATGTAGTATAGTACACATAACTCACACCTATCATTTCGTACAGTGTACTGACAGGTTACTTATTTGTACGTACACTTGTACACATCCATTCTTGCTGTATGGTGTGTGTGATGAAAAATTTGAGTCAAACGTCACATACCTAAAGATTGTCCAGAAGAAAAATTTGAAGACAATGATGTTCTGCTGAGACATCCCTTGAAGAAGACTTATTCTGTCCAACTCAGCATTGAACTGTAATGTTTCTATTTTCTTCAGACTTAACCCTCACGAAGGGCAGATGATGGTACAATCCAGACCACAGTGCATAGTTATCAGCCTACAATCTTCCAGGGACGTTTTATAGACATTCTATGAGCATTGACATGAGGCAAAAATCACTAATCTCCCTTACAGTTGATGTGTCACGTTACACAGAGACAAAGTGGTTGTGTAAGTGCTATTAATTTTAAAGTGCTGTAGTGCTATATTTACATAGTCCAGGATTGTGAGTCCATTAGTGTGATGCCTTCCATTGTGATCCTACACAAGTGCAAAAGGACATGTCATTGGACATGCTGGGGTGAAGTGTCATACAGTGCACAGGGACATGAATTGCCAATGAGGTAGTGAGAGACAACCACAGAGCATTGTGTCAAGGTAAAGAGTGGGCTGGAGAACCGTGCTTGTGAGCAGCTGTAGCAAGACTGGCATGTTACAAAGCACAGGACCTTGGTTATCAGTGCCCATTTGGCATGGACTTGTGCTACCAGGTACTCTTACAGGTGTTGGTGATCTGTTCCACATCTTCATCTTCTGATGTGTGTGTTGTCTCCTCTGCCCTTGGTGGTGGTGGGTTTAAAGGGGCAACACACACTTCAGTGTTTGAAGACGTGGAGTCAGATATCCCGGTAGCTGCCAACTGTGGGGCTATTAAGGGCAGTATTGCAGCAAGGAGGAGCTGCTGGTTCTTAAGGATAGCAGCTACATCACTGTGGTAGGCAGCCAGGTAGGCCCTGAGGAGGTCAATATTGCAATTGTGCACGCGTTGAAAGGTTTATTGTTGGAGGTGTTGTGTCAACTCCCTTACTGCGTGCTGATTTCCTTCACACTTTGTTGAAGTTCTTGCAATATTGATGTTCGCCCTTGCATGGCTGCTGCTGTTCTGCAGTTGATATCATGCACGAACTCTAGGCTGGATGCCATATTTTGCATCCCCACCCTCACCTTCTTGGCCAGCTCCCGCGGTACTCCAACTACAGTCCTCTCAAAGCTGGTGCCAGTGACGCCAGAGTCCTCAGCTGGGTTGGAGCTGGCAGGTTGTACAATTGGGGTGGTGGGTGGTTCCTCTGTGATGGCTGCTACTCCTGTGCTCCTCCTTGCAACTGAAGGTGGGGTCTGGAGGGTTCCAAGGACATCTTGGAGGGTCTGCTGGCTGATGTTCGTCAGCTTGTCATCCATGTCATCAGGGAAGTCCAGGACAGGCATATCCCAAGGAGAGCCACCATCGTCCTCCGCAATGAGATATGGTACAATTAGTGTGTTGTGGCATTTGTAACATGACGTGCCTGACTTCCTATTACTTTCACATTGTGATATTGATTCCTGTTCATTGTTCCTGTCTTTAATATTAGCATTCTCCCAGGCCTATGCCCCACCTGCATGTCACATGTAGTGTGGGCAGTTTGGGGAATTGTTTGCGTCACATCCTCTAGGTGTAGGTTCTGCCCAAATTGTATGTTGACACCTTCTTGTACAACTCAATCCTCTGTCTACTTCCATTCTCATGTTGTGGCCTTGCACTGGTTGTGGGTGTTCTGATGGCACTTGCACCACACTTAACAATCTGCAACTGCACCAGTTTCTAATATTTCACATCCAGCTATATGTTGCTGAGACCTAGCATATATTATGTATAGCTTTGGCATGGCACAATACAGAAGTCAGCATTGGTAGTGTGTAATATTGATGTTGGGGAATGTGTGCCACATTGGATTGCACTGATGGTCCTAGCAGTGTTCCATTTCCTCTTCTGACTGTGCGGGTGTGTTTCACTAGTCGGTAACATATGTCCTCCCCCTCAATGCTGTTGTCTGAGCAGTATGACAGTTGGGATGTTGCATGCTGTCATTGCACCTATTGTGACCCAGGCACAGGGTGGACCCTGACATGTGCAGCATGGGCATGACATTACTGCTGTGTACCTCATAATGTTTATGACAATGGCTGATGTTTGTAGAGACTATGGCCATTCACATTTGACAGGATAAGCACATTTTGTTGATTATAGGGGATTGATAATGTTGTCATCCTGAACCCTCTAATTTGGGTGTGTTTGTCCATGGCCACATAGCTGCAATTAGCTACTTGACCTGCCCACACAGCAGAGGTGGTAGTGGCAACTGTGTCAATGTTAAATTCAAGTGGCGGATATGACCAGAGACTGTTAATTGAGCCCTAGTTCATGTAGGGAGAGTACCAGCTATTGTGTGACAGCAGGCCAGTTTTACGTTGTATCCTACCCTCCTGGACTGGTTTTATCTTTCCAACATGCTTGGCATGGCAGCATACCCAAATGCTAAGGTTGTTGGTGTAGTGTTGTACTGTGCCCCAGGATTCCTCTGAACAGCCCATGCCCCTGTGCCATGCCCCTTTGCCCATTCCACTCCCTGAATATCATGACTTACATACATTGTGTAGTAGGTATGTTCACCCCCTGATTACAGTTAACACTTAGGCATTTTAGTTCCCCATGCCACTTACCCTGCATCTGTGTTGTCTCCTGGTAGTCCTGTCCTTGAATCCCAGTGACGATCTCTTCAGGGATGACGGCTGCCACCATCTCCTCTATGTGGTCCAGGGCCTCCTGCAGTGCTGGACTTGAACCTCCAGTCTGCAGTGCTGCCTTCATGTTCCTGGCCATCTTTTCCTTGGTTCTGCGCTTGCAGTCATGCCAGCGATTCTTGGACTCGATGACTGTTCTCTGTACTTCAGCCATACTGTTTATCTTGTCAACAATTTGTTGCCAAATTGCCTCTCTCCTACTAATTGGCAATTCAGAGGTGACAAAAAGTTGGTGCTGGTGTTCCGTCACCTCTTTCACCAGTATTTCCTGCTCCTCTGCACTGAACCGACACTTCCTTTTCTTCTTCTCCCTCTCTTGGGTCTTGTGTGGGTCCTCCTGGCTGGTGCCTGGTCAGTTGTCATCTTCCTGGGGTCTCTTAAAGCTTCTGGTATCCATTTTGGCTCTCCTTTGCACATGTTGCTGTGTTTGCGATGCTTTTTGATGCAATTGCGTCAAAAAAGGCACGTATCCGGTTTGTGACATCGTAAACCGGATCAAAGTTGTTTTTGCCGCATTAACGTCATTTTTCTTTATGACGTGACGCATTGGTTTGAGTAAAATAAAATGACTCACACCAGTGGGTTGCGCTGCCGAGCGTCAAAGTATAAATTTGATGCCCTAGCGGCGCAAAGAAATGGCGTTAGCCGGCGTTAAAATTTTTGATGCAAAACTGCGATGGCATAGTTTTGTGTCAAAAAGTATAAATATGGGCCTATGTGTTTGCCATTTGGGATGGTTCCTACAGTAGATAACTGCAATACATGGGGCATGGTATTTGCCACGCTCTATACTAGCGCACACTGTACACCGACACTTGCCAATCTTCTGGAAGTGTTAAAACAGATTCAAGATGAATACGGGGATGCCCTGGCCCTGGATTTGGTGATGCAATTAAGGGGCAATTTTGTCTTCACTGTGTCATCAATAATTTTGAGCAACCTTAAAGGGGAAGGAGTTGCACTAGTAGTGTGTTTGTGGCTCCGGGACGTCCCTGCACAGGATCAAAAATGCGAGCTGCCAAAGATTATTGCTGAGACCTACTCCAGTATCAGTCAAGATATTCTGGGGGACAGACCTATTAAGCTACATATACAGCATACATCTAAGAAAGATTCTACTAAGCAAGCACCCAAGGGTTCTAAGAAACGCCGAATAAACCAAAACAAACACCTAAAAGAGAAAGGGGAGATACCCTGCATTCGGAGACCTCTCAAAATAGCTATAATCTTAGAAATAGAATAAAAACGCCTGACAGATATCAATATACTGATACATCTGAATCTTGTTCCTTTCAGGACTCACCGAAAAAGCTCAGTGAGAGAGATGGGAGATCAGAGCAGCAAAGCAATTACTTGAAACCAAGAAAGGACTCACAACGTTCATCTGAAGTTTCTGTTAAGAAAGAAGATAAACTTCCCCGACAAAAACCCTAATTCAAAAAGAAAAATGTGGCACTGTTTGCTATACAACATGCCACTCAGGATGCTAGATAGTGTGGAAGAGGTCACAATAGTTCACCGGAAACTTCAAGAGCATCTGGAGGTGAAAGCAACTGCTAACTTCTTAAAAATTGAGACTGCGGACATGCATGTCTCCACACCCAATAGGATGTATATGGTAACATTACAATTAGAAGGAGACATTAAGTGCACAATAAACGCCATCTTTTGAGATTGCGTCGCTTCAATTTATGAAATTTAGCTGGCCCGAAAAGGATTGGCCACAAGATCTTGTCCGTAATCTCCCATATGGGGAAGATGTAATTCAACCCTCTTACGCGCCCATTGTTACCGGAGAGCTCAGGGAAGCTTACGCCATTGATTGGGCATTGGCACAGCCACCCGCGTTATATCGCAACCACATAGGGTGGGTTAAAGATTTTACCCTCTTATATAATACCAATCAGATCCCAACCTCAATATCCAATGAAGAATTAAGCTAAAGCACTTCACCCAGAGTGTGGCAGGCGGTAATCAAACCCTATGTCTCACCAATCCACTGCTCCCCGTAGCTAAACTGGACCATTCATACAGAATATTCTTAGACTACAGACATTTAAACAGTCATACACACACATTTGCCATACAAAATGCACACAGTACAGCACTTATAAACAATGTAGTGCACATAAAGTACATAAAAACTCTGGATATTTCCAACACGTTTTTCTGCCAAAACATAACACTTAAAAGTAGGGACTTAACAAGTTTCAGCAACTTAGACTGTCAGATAACATTTGCCACCTCCCACAAGGGTACACAAACAGTTCAGGACTGTTTTCAGCTTGTGTTGCTTCGACTTTAGACGACATTGACCCTGAGGTGTTGTCCTATGTAGATTACATCTAGCTTACGGATAATGACCTCATTCAACATGTAACATGGATTGCCCACATTGTTGTGGGGTTTGCCAAATTAGGCTACAAATCCAATCTAAAAAATAGCCTTTGTCAGTACCCTGTTTGGAGGATACAAATTATCAGATGAGGGCAAGAGCTGGGTGCCCCAATTTTTAGAAAGAAATGCACACAACTGCAACTTCCAAACACCATCAAAAAGCTCCAGTCTTTTTTGGGCTTTTTAAACTTTGGCAGAACATACATTCCAGATTGTGCACAATGCATTAACACATTATATGACTCAATACATTCTGACTTTTCAAACAAATATTAGACTGTCGAACACACAAGCATTCTCAGAGCATTACAACAGGAAATGCTTGCAGCTAAACAAATACAAGGGACAACAGAACACACTTGGTCATCAGAGTAATTGATGGTGCCATTGTTTTTACCTATATAATGTTCAATGAGGGTGAGACCGTCCCTATTGCATACAAATCACATTTATATTCTACAGCAGAACAACACTTTGCTCCCACAGAGACAGTTCTCACTGATGTTCAGATATCAGTCATTAAAGAGAGACCTCTTGCCCACGTGAAAAGCATCATAGTTGTATCTCTGATCCCCACGTTGAGGCTGTCACCAAAGCTAGAATTCCTAATGCTAAAACACTAAATCCATATTGGATTCAAAGGGCAACGTCTCTGATGGCCACTGATGCTGGCTATATTTCTTACCCAAAATTACAGACTCAAGAATTTTTGCAATATGGACTTGAATACCCTGTTAATGCAAACACTTTGCATATTAAACAATATCAAACAATTATGTATACTGATGGCTCAGCCCAACCCACAGGACATCAATAATCCGCTATTTGCATGGTCGTGAGTGGCTTCAAGAAAGATGGTGAATTCCATCTTTAACACACTTACACGCAGACCTTAGGGGATCTCATTGCGCAATTTGAAGAGTTCTTGTGTTGGAATTCACATTACTGGCAATACCTTGGCTGATGGAGCAGGAAAGTCAGCAGTAGCTATGGCTTCTGTTGCTGCAATAACTCATTCTGGAACAACATTGGATGATGAAACACTGGCTGCCCAATATTCCAACTGCATATCAAGCCTCGATACTGCCCTAGTAACAGTACCAGGAGTGGGTGATTGTGTGATCCCCAACCAAGACCAAAGACCAGAGTTGATCAAAGCAGCACATGAAGGAGTTGCTTCTGCCCATGCTGGTGTGGTGACTGCAATTTCACTGTTAAAATCATATTACTGTGGCCATGCCTATACAAACAGACTAAGCAGTATGTCCTTTACTATGACATCTGTCAGCAAATAAAAGAGTCCACTGTCATACACCGACCGCAGACAGCCTGCTAATTTCCAACAAACCTTTATAGTGCATGTACTTGGACCGTTGGGTCCTCTTGATAGTGCATACAAATATATTTTATTCGCTGTTGAATCATGCTCCAGATTTCTATGGGTTTGACCTCAAGTCTTTATCAGCATATATGCAGTTGCGACTTTCCACTTGAACCAGGGCCTTGCTTTCACCTCAAGGCCTTTCAGGGATGCCATGGCTTTGCTAGGGGTGCAACTGTATTATTAGTCTCCATTTAATCCCAAGGGAACTAGTGTCATGGAGCAAAGAAACCAGAATCTAAAGCAATCCTTAACAGCCAGAGTATTAGGCACGGGTCGTAGTTGGATTAATCACCTGTATGGAGTCCAGAGAGCACTTAATGATCTGCACAGAAGGTCCCAGGGGGGTGTACCTCATATGAATGCCTATTTGGAAAACACATATATGTTCCAGATCTTGAAGGTCCTGGCACAGAGGCGGCAGATACACCTTTTGACATAAATGAATGTGTCACTGTCTTGCAGGACTTACAGCAGTTCCGTGATGATAACGCATCTGCAGTGCCACCTCCTTGGGAATAAGGGATGCACAAATGACACCTACTAGATGGATTCCTAAAGTTGGGGATCTAGGGCCAGATGTACATACCATTTTTCCTGTTGCAAACGGCCCGATTCGCAGAATCAGACCGTTTTTGACTAGATAAAAACATTTTGGTAGGTACAGACCCCATTTTGTGATTTCGTAATCTATTTACTGAATTGCAAAATAGGTTTGTGAGTCGCTATTAGGAAGGGGCATTCCCTTCCTAATTGCAAGTCGCAGTGCACTGTAAGATTGTTTTGTGCCCGTGAATGCGGTCACAAAACAATTGCAGTTAGCACCAGTTTGAAACTGGTGCTAACCCATTCGTAAACAGGAAGGGGTCCTTATGGGACCCCTTTACCTTTGTGAATGCATGCAAAAATATTTTTTCAGAGCAGGCAGTGGTCCTATGGACCACTGTCTGGTCTGAAAAAATGAAAAGAAAACTTTTTGGGAAATGCATTCCGTTTTACTTTAAGGAAAATAGGCTGCATTTAAAACTGTAACTTGCGACCCCGTTGGGAATCTCAAACAGTGTAATTGACACTGTTGTACATCAAAATGCAAGTTACTATGACTCGCAAATTTGCGAATCGCAAAACCTAATATTCATACATGAAGCCCCTAGTGCATGAAAAGATTGCTATGGAAAAGGAGTTTGGTCCTTCCTATCGTGCACCGGTTCCAATCACCAGAACTGTCATTCTACCACTACTGCCTGGTTCTAAAGAAAATCGCTTGTCTCCACCTACAATGTCAAGTTACACCATATGGCTAATCCTGCACAGCAGACCAAGAGGGCTCCTGGGCATTACCCAAAACCCTCTCACTACAGACAAGGATGTTCCTCAATAGGTTTTATGCAGCAACGCTGACACCTCTGTGAGCTGGGGGAGAGTAGAAAATTATCTTTAATTAGTCCTATTAACTCCTTCTGCAACAAGTGATGTCAACAACTTTGAGGGATTCCACTCGAATTCTACACAAACTACAAACTGATGGTATAGTCTACTATGAACAAACAAGAGAGACTTGTGCCAGCTTTCCTCTTCCAAACACGGCTCCAGTTTTTGCACTAACTGCTTCTGGATATTTTGCCGACGTCAATTACACTTTTACCAACTCATCTGCCTCTTCTGCAACAGAACTGTCAAGAGCAAGTAAGCTGATAATTTGGCTCAAAATTAACTATTGTTCTCTTCCATTGAACTATCTGCTCTTATTAACTGTACTTGCCTTCCTCCTTTGAATTGGGTTTGTCATTGTCTTCTTCTCACTAATACATGGTCATTACCTTCCTGAATGCTCTACAGTTGAACTGGTGGATGAGGTCCTAAAGCCACATCTTTGCTCCCATAAGGTTCGCAGAGATTTGGCCTTAGTAAACATTTCAGCTATACCAATTCCTGATGAGATTGTTTGGGATAAAGTACCATTTGATATATATGGCCCGACCAAGGTCATCCAAATTGCATATGTTTTTAAGCTTTCCATAAATGATATGATAACACTCAGAGTTGTTTCTGATGACTGGGATGTAAACATAGTTGATTCTATGATATCTGTTTTAGATTGTTTCACTACATTTGAAAGTGAAGATGTGTATCAGTCAAGAGAAGACTATGGAGATATGTTCTGTCATAATTATAATGGACATCATTTTATTCACAGAGCAAGTATCCCGAAGACCATTTTTAACTATACAAAATGGGAACAGTGTCCAACTCCACCAGTACGGAGTTCCAAAACATATTCTGAAACATTTATATATTTTTCTGGGCACAATGGGAAAAATGCTGAGTTGTATTATTTTAAATTGCCAGTGATGGAAAGTCAACATATTTTATTAATTGATACAAAATAGATTTATTCTTATTATTTCTTTACCGGTTAGCTGTAGAATGCTATGAATATTGGCTGAAGTCGATTGACTTAAGAAGTGTGTGGGGAACTAAGAATTGGCAAATAAGGAGAAAGGAAGCTTTATTCAGAGCATGCCTTATACCTGTTCAAATTATGTTTTAAGTGAAACAGTAGTTGTTTAGGTTTGGTAAAAATTAAGGACATAAATGCTCCCAGTATCCCTTTTCCTGTTAATTTTAGAAATGGCAAAAGTACATTAAAGCAACTGAAGATCAACTTGGTGAGTGGGTCTAAAATGGAACATTTAACACATCACTTTCACATCCTGATGGGTGGTTATTGTGGCCGATAGACACAAATGTTTGTCATGCATGTTTTTCAAACTCCACAGGGATTTTAAAACAAATAGGCCAGACCCTCACTGTGTGTCACCAAATCATTCGGATACAGTAACAACACACAGTGTAGGGAAATTATGCCAGCAATGGTTAAAAAGCTCCTCACTAGATGTTTTTAAAGAACACCTCAGTCTCCTGTCTAACAATAAGGTATGTAGGATTTCATGTTAGGCCCCAGAAGACAACGCAGAAAGAGCTTCTTAAATGCAGTATAATGAAATTTGGAAACTTTCCAAGCAAGAAACTGCTGCTCAGTAAAGCAAATAGATCAGGAAAACTTGCAGGAAACATTAGCCATTTTAGATAATGGGATTAATACTTTCTCTGACCGTAAACACACTTTAAAGAACATTGTTTCTTCTGCAATAGCCATAGTGCAAAGCGACATGTCCTCTTCACAACATGAACAGAGCCATCTAAAGTCCATTTTGCAGTTAGGTTGGACACTACAAACACTGAAAGCAGGTCGCGTTCCCTGGGAACACATAAGTGCAAGGGACATATTCTCAACATTTAATTTAATGCAACAACAACAAATAATGGCTAAGAAGGATGCGACTTATGTCATGCTAAACATCAAGACATAAGAAAAGTTCCCTTTTTCAGTGACTGAAATGACAACTGCTGAATGGATAATATATGGGGTTATTAATCTGTCTATTACAACTCCTCAATTCTCATCCTGCTTGAAACACATTCCAGTAGGCAGATTTTAAAGGCTAGGAGATAGTTGCATACATGAGGTGTGGGATCTTCCCTTTTCGTACAAATGTTTAAGTGACATTAAAGAAGTCTTTCTTAGCAGCAGTGAATGTGAGACTTCTGTGAGCCATTTGATGGTTTGTAAGTAGTTGTCCTTGCACAGGATGTGTAATGCTTCAGCAGTGAACTTAGTTTGCTATCTAAAGGAGTTTCTTTGCCCTTGATTAGACCTGCATTCCAGATGCTCTCCAACAGAAGCTACGTGCTTCTTAACAGTAAGCACTGTTGTGGAATCAGAGCTGGAATAGCTTATGTCATTTTGGTCTCCCAAATTGTCACCTGTTGTACACATCAAATGAAAGTAGCAAATATTTGACCTCACATTGATACTTCAAATGTGAATTTTCACAAGTTGAGCGGACTCAAGGCTTAATTGTTTCAAACACATGTGGCACTTCCTTCTGTGTGGGAAACATATGTGCTTCAAGTTGTGAGGTCATCTGCAGAAATGCTGTCCCTTAGTACAAACTTTCCAAGGCACTTTTATGAACTCATGAGACAAATATTTAATGCATCCAGTAATAATGTGATTGCTCATTTCGTTAAGGCTGTTGGTTCTGGTTTCATTCATACCTTTTCCTCCATATTTGGCTTAATACCTTCAGCCATATACTCAATATTTTTGAGTATTTTCAAGGCATTTCCTATTACTTTGGCTATGATAGGTGTCATCTTGTTGTTGCTATTTTTTTATTCGCAATGGCTGTCCCTTCACAATAAGGAAGACTGAAAGCTCTTCCACCAGCGCAAATGTGTCGTGAACACATGATGCAATATTTCGAAGCACTGCTCCTGTAACAGCTGGAATGCGACTGGTCCCTGTTATTTAGACCGGTTTGGGATTCAATGCAGCCCATGTTTAGATGTCTTTGGTGCCTTTTCAAAGGTGCACTGAAAATGTGTCTTTCTGCGTGGCGCTTACTTTCGATGGACACAAATCTGTTGATGTTCTTGCTAAGGGCTCATTACCAGACATGTGTGTTAAGGGTACATTTATTATGGGAAACTGTTAATGAGTTTTCCTTGGCAGTGATTTGGCTAGCTTACCACCTGCCAAAGTGAAACTGGCTTCAATTGTCCTGGATATAGTGGCAATTTTAAAAGAAACACTGATTTCTAAATTTGGTTCTATTGGCACCACTGCTGATGTTTTAACTTTCCCCTTTTATTAATATTTCACATGCTCATGCGTCTTTCAACTTGTCAATATTGACATTCATGTATATATGTTTTCAAGGATATCTTTTTAGTTGCTTTCATATTTTCAATGTTAGGCTTTTACCACCTCTCAACCAGCAAGGGGAGGGTGTAGTATTGCTATTTTAGTCATGTTTTTTAGACATGTTATTTTAGCAACTAGGCCTGCGCTTGTGCACTCTAGCACATTCACATTTTAATCAGTTTCTTTTATTATCCTAGCATAGGCCATATTTGCGGTGCAATTTTATTTTCTTTATCTAGTTGTTCTTTCACCTACGAAAGCACTGCATTTCTATCAAGACATGCTTTTCACTTTGTGCTTTCCTCAAGGCTGCAGTGAGATAGAGTTGCCTGCACAGTGGTACGCTGTCACCAGCATTCACAGAAACATACACATCCTTACGTGGGTAAATTTTCTCAGAACATCAGCTGTTTTACTACAAAAACACTTCTCTGTCCCCTACACATTAAAGAGGCATTCCAGCCAGATGAACACAACCGCATGGTGATTCTTGATTGCCTTTGCTACAGCTGATTGGTTAGACTACCAGATCCGTGGCCTAAATGGGGATGGTGTCTTTCTAGACAACAGGCATTCTTGCTCAGGTATGGGGGATGATGCCTTTCCAGGGGTTAAAACTGAAGGGCAGATTAGGTCTTATCCCGCTGTGCTCTAACATAGCTTACAGAGGAACCACATACATTACTCCTAGAGACAGTATGGTGTGACTTTTTTTGTGTTTCACTCTTCTAGTCACCATTTTGCTCTTGACGTGTTTCATCATCCTAGTTATTGCAATTTATGCTGTTTTATTTAAGATGCAGCTATTTCAATAAACTATATTGAACTATTCTCTGCCTCTGTTTGTCTTTGCATATTTGAGACTAAAGTAACTGAGAGAAAATTAAGAGATCTGATCCACCACAATTTCCCTGAGGAGTCATTTCTGTCACCCGGTTGCCACACACATCCCTGCTCTTGAGCAGAGGTGAGGCACTGCTAGTTAGCTGGAAACCCAGATTAGGCTGACAGTTGTCACATGGTGTGGGATTGGACTCAGTTCACCACAATTCAGGATATTCTGCCGCCCAGATCCAGCAGCCTCATTAGAATAATGAGAGCCTACACGACAAAAGGAGAGAGCACAAACACTTTAGCACTGGTTAACAATGGCAAAGTGCACAGAGTCCTAAAGCCTGCAAAAGTGAAGTCAGTAAAAATGATGGAGGAAGATAAAACATTTGGGGGAAGACCACACAAAGGCTGACAAGTCTAACAAGTTATAATACAATTGCATAACATATCCTATCATGCCAACAACTGAATATGATAAAGAAAATGCATTTTATGCAGTGCCCTATAGGGGCTAAGTCTCTGGTTGCATATTATGTGATTAGACAAAGCAAACAGACCATTGTTTTGCTCATTTACATTTTTTTGTTCTAATAATGTTGATAGTGATTACTGATCAAAGTGAATATGCTTTATTAACATTAATACGTGTGTTCATGTGGGGTGATTATTATTATTGATGATTGCATTTACATACAAAATAATCTCCTTTTTATGTGGTTTGCGTCCCTTGAATCTTTGACCAAGGCAGTTGACTTACCTTACAAGTTTGAATGATCCCTTTAGGGGTCAAAAGGGATAATGCAATATCATCTATGATATTTTTCATCTTCCTAATGTATTTATTTGTAAATTAGTGCATACTATTTAGTACTGTGTGCAATGAGTGTACTTTCCCTTTTCATTAAGAAAAAACACTGACTGGACAATTATTTATTGAGTGTTATTATTTAATGCCATTGAATACTGACTCCTAGCCCACACCGCCTCCCCTGAGTAGGCCTTGGATTTCCCTGCTTTTGTTACCCTGAGAGAGTCAAGTGCTGCAATTTTCATGTTAAAAGGATAAGCAACAATTTGTCAGAATACGTAGCCTAACAGTTAACCTCTGTCTTTGAACACACAGCACATGTGACAAGATAAAAACAAAATCTGAAAGCATCCTTATTGCTCATTCACCTTCTGAATTTCAGTATGGTTATTTTGAGGGTGCTGCAGCACCCACTGCACCCCTTCTTACAGCACCTATAACTGCACTGCTGTACTGCTGTGTAGTGAAGTTAAATAGTTTAATTTTGTGTTTTATTATTCTCTCCCATTATACTGGTTTCATGTTGGTATTCCATCAATATTGTTTTCTGGCTCCTTGTCACTGTCCATTTATCAGTATTCCCTCAAGGTACGTTATGCCCTTCAGAACTATTGATTAAAATGTGATGAAGAACTGAACAATTAGATACCAAAAATGTATATAAGATTTTATATCGACAGAACACAATGGTTGTGACTGTGTAGTTATGTTTACATTGACATTCTGTAGGAAAGGTTTTACTTTTTGTCTAATAACCTTCGTACTGGTTCTTGAATTTGCTAAATAACCAGCCCTATGTTACATTCTTCCTTTCAAACGTCATACCATTTTTTTATGAGGTTATCCAACAGTAGCTTTTTCCTTTTGACCCCAAAGGAATAACTTCTAGAGAATGCCTTCAATTGATTGGGTGCTATTGTCTTATTTGCAAAAGTGTGGCATGCTTCTAAACCTGAGTCATTTCAGTGTAAACTGCTAAGCAGCATCATTGTTGCTACCCTCTAACCGCTGAATTAAAGTCCAGAGCTGTATTAAGAATGCAGTGCACATTCTTTGTTTGTGCTATGGTGCACCTTTCAAAAAGTGCACCCTGAGCAAACAAGGAAAGTGCACCATATTAGAACGAATGTGCTGCCTTGAGGGCAGCACATTCAAGTCAAACACAGAGCAGCTGTTTAAAATGTTGTCTATGTTTCACTGTACAGGCGTCAACCTGTCTGCATTTTAAGTGGGATTAGAGATCACTTTGCAGGTGGGCCCAGTGAGTGACTGCACCTGCCTGCAAGATGATGTCTAAGAGGTCCATGGAACACGCGTTTTCTCTCACAGAGGGCTGCCTTTAGAAAGTGCATTGAAAGTGCTTCACCTTTATGTTTGCCAGTGCACCCATGTCGGTAATATGGCATGGGTGTAAAATGAATCCCTTATTTGCATGGGGCCATAACCCCATGCAAATAAGGGAATGCCCTTTCATTATAGCGCTGGCACATGTGCACCAGAGTTCTGTATTACAGAAGGGGATGCACAAGTGTCTGAGGCCCCTCCTGTATTATTATTGTTGCGCAGGGCCCACAAAGAGGGGAATATTTCTCCTTGTCATATCATAGCAGTTTGAGCACATTACCAGGTTTACCACTTATGATAAATCTGGGAATGCTTCAAAACCGATGAGTTTTGTGTGGAAACACACCCAGATCACCAATGGAGCACCTCCCTGGGACAGAGTAATGGATTGCAGCGATTTGTGCTATGTTGCATTACTCTGGACTTATCAAGCTACTCAGGGCCACATACATCATGTTTTAAAGGCTGCGTCGCTTTTGTACCCCTTTGTGTGGTACAAAAGCAATACAACCCTTTGTCCCCATAGTGTTTACCACATTGAATCAACCATTTCAAACCAGGCATTGTGCTATATAGATCACATATCAAAAGACGGGTTTTATTTATACAATATAATGTCCATATATATGCATATTTGATTGTGAACTCTCGCGTAAGCATCTCTTTTTTAACAGGTTTAAAATGACCTTTTATTCACGTGCAAATAATTGACTTGAGTTTTTATCTCTACGTCAGGCGAATGATGACCGTTTCTGTTAACATGTAATTAGCAGATAGTTAACAAAAATGCCTGAAAAATATTTTCTACATTATCACACTGAACCTTTCATCTAAATATACATTTATAGCTGCAACATTGAAATGACAAAGCGCTGACTTAATGTGCAAATTAGTTTCCTAGCTGTCAGTAAAGCGTGTTTAGGTTTATTTTGTTGTACGAATAGTTGCACACATTATCATGCAATGATAGCAGAGATGTAGATGGAAATGAATAATCTATGGTTTAGCCTCCAGCTATTCTTTCCACTACATACGGAAACCAAGGACAGGGCCTTGGGCGGTATATATCTCTTTTCGAAATATTTAAAAATGACTTTATTGTTTTTTCATAAAATACGCTTTCTATGTTATGTTTAAAGCAAGTTTACAGTACCGTAAATAGATATTATCATTATACTTATTGTCATGAACTCGAATTACCTACCTACCTCGCTGCTCATTTTAAGTGGAGCATATGAAATAATAAATACATATTTTTGCATTCTGTTTTAGGAATAGATTTCATGTTGGCTGTTTAAAGAGAAGTATGTGTATTGCTAAGTGAGGAAATATTGGGCCTTTGAAGAGAAGTTTGATTGTTCTTGAAATAGCTTTTGTAATATTGGCATGTCAGTCTTGGAAGGACATGAATCACAATTTGTAAATACAATCACATCTCACACAATGGTTAGAATGCTTTGGTGAGCAATGTAAACATACCATCTAGATGTCTCGGGGATATTTGTGAATATAGTCATAATGTTTAAATGTTTTGGGAGATTGGTACTGAATCAAAAGTGCTCATTCAGTCTTGTTGGTTAATGCATTAAGGGCCATATTTACAATTCCACTGCAGCACATGAGTGTCACCACTTTGTAAACCTGGGAATGTATCAGATTCCTACGTCACTCCAGGGGTGGTGTAAAAGTGGTGCAACGAGGAGAAATACCTTTATTTCTCCTTGCTTTTGCTCTTTATATGTACGCTGCATTCTGCAGCACAGATAGAAGGAGGACACAATTAATGATTGTTTATGTGCAGGAGGGTGTCCATTCCTGCACATCAACAATCATCCCTGCAACACAGTCACCCTTGCATCATGGTGCAAGGATGCCTGCGTTGAACCTAGGCAGCCAATTGTGCGGCAGCCCAGAGGAAAGTACAGGATGTGTCATATTGCTATAAATACGATGCATTCCTTCAGTTTCCTAATGGTGCAGGGCGGCACAGCAAGATGGCTTGTGGCACTACGGTGTGTAATTTTCTTGTAAATATGGGCATCAGCCTTTTAAGGAGGTCCACTGGATTTATACGATTTTGCAGCCACAGTGTTTCCACACAATTATGGATTTGATATATTTGCCATATAGTCATTCAACACCTGCGTAATCTGCAGATGTTAAAACAACGTTTCTCTTTTAACTCACAAGGGTTAAAACTCACAAAAAACGTGTGCCAACCCGTCATCCCACTAGAGACTCACTGCCTCAAAAATGAAGTACAGCTGCTGACACACCTTCGTGGTACAGAGGCCTGCAGAATGCAGATTGAATGTTGGTGGCAGAGGGGTATTTCCTTCACACAGAACCATTGCAGAAACCCGGATATTTACTTTGATAATATGTGCCTTCCCAAAGTGGACGGGTTCATATAATGATGTAGTGCAATACATGTGGCCGACAGTCGTAGTAAATGTCTTTGCACTCAGCTATTTTTTGCCACCCAAGGATCACTGTAGCAGACATAACAAATTAAAACAAAACAAAGTTACAGAGCATTCTGTTTTATGTTTAAGGCTCTGAATACTACTGGGGTACGGCTCATGAGTCTGAGCATGCTCGCATTTATTCCCTAATGATTGTATGAGCTTTCCAGTTCGCTCGGTATTGGAGGCCTGTCTCACTCAGGAGCAAAACTATCAAACCCATGAAGACCTTTAAAGAGATGATTCGAGATAAAGGCAAACACTTTGCACTATTCGAAAAATTCTAACCGAATGGCGTTCTTCACATTGAGCTTGAGGACTAGGAGCCACTAATATGACAGAAGTGTTTCTGTGTAAAATTGGCTTTTAAATGTTACCGGGCACTTTGCTGTTCTAATGCACTTTCCAGCTTAAAGGCCGTTTTACTGACAATATACTGCTATTATACTGGCATATTATATACTATTGCTGTTGGTAGAAATGTTTTTGACATGACGGAGAAATTCTGGTTGTGGCAGATAATGCCGCTATCTACCCTGACGCATTCCACGATAGCAACATTATTGCACTTTTTAACGAGCACATGAGTGTGAGTCAAGGGAGTAGTCTAAAACGCGTTCAAAACTCTTTTAGCCTATATTAAAACAATGTGAAGAATATAGGTTAACCTATAAAAACTTGAATTTGTTGAAAGTTTGAAAGTATTTTTTGTGACTTACAATAGACATTGATCTATGCCTGTTTCTGGTCTTCAATGCAGTGACAAAAGCGCCAATAGGATTCACATTTTTCCACATTTGTTTGGCAATCGAGTTAGAGATCCATTGAATCACTTGAAAGAATGGCATGAGAAGTATTTATCGGAATCTCCAGATGTATTTATTCAGTTTTCATGGGTCCACAGGACGAGGTGGCTCATCAAGAATTGAATTAATTAAAAAGCAATTGTGATGCAGGGCCAGTCATCTAAGATAATAGACTGGGCACATCATAGTTAAGGTGTGTTCTGTAAGTTAAGTATGTGGCAGAACTTAAAACCCAAAGAAGCCCGGCAATGTTATGCTATTTTATGTTGATTTGCATAGAGCACTAATCACCCAAACAGGGAATCCAGGTGCTTGGGCAAGGTGAGTAGGTGTGTGCTCCCAATGTGCTTATATGAAGAGCCAGGTCTTCAGCTTCTGGTGGAACTAAAAAAGTGAGGAGGAGGCTCTGATGTGCTGTGGGAGGCTGTTCCATGTCTTGGATGCAATGTAGGAGAATGATCAACCTCCCCATTTGCTTTTGTGGATGCGGGGAGTGTGTGCAAATGAGAGTGAGGCAGAGCATAGGTGTCTGGTGGGTTTGTGAAAGTATTTGCAGCTGTTCAGTTACTCTGGTCCTATGTTGTCTAGGGCTTTGTAGGTGTGCAGGAGAAAATTGAATTGGCTGCACTTGTGAATGGAGCGCCAGTGAAACTTCCTGAGGTGTGGGGTGATGTGGGTGCAGTGTGGGAAGTTCAGTATGAGTCTTGTGGCTGCATTCCGGATGGTCTGGAGTCTGTGTCGGAGTTGTTTGTAGATTCAAGGGTAGAGAGTGCAGCCATACTGTAGCCTGCTGGGGTTGAGTGATTGCATGACAGTCAGTCTAGCGTTCTGAGGCAACCATGTGAAGATCTTTTGGAGCATGAATAGGACCCAGAAGAAGGAGGTGCACACAGCATTACCTTGAGCCATTATGTTGAACTTGTCATCTAGAAGATGCAGGTATTCTTGCGTGGTCTGTGGGTGTTGGTGCTAAATCTCATGCTCACCAGGTGGACACCCATGGCGAGGTCATGTTCCCAAAGACCAGTATTTCTGTCTTGTCAGAATTGAGCTTCAGGCAGTTGTTTCACATCCAATATGCTACCATGATCATGCAATTGGAGAAGTTGGTTGTGGTGGTGTTTGACTTGTCCGTCAGGAAGAGGATGAGGTAGGTGTCATCATCATAGGAGATGACAGTGATGTCTTGTGATCTGATTATTTTGGCACGCAGTGTCATGTATATGTTCAAAAGAGTAGTGGAGCAGGATGAGGGGTACTATTTCTCCTCTGTCCAGGATGTTTCAAATGTTGTTAGGGGCAGCGTTGAGTGCTATTTCAGTGCTGTGGTTCTATCTATATTGTGTGGGATCTATGACATGGTGGGGTGTGGCATATATAAAGTAAAGGAAGAGCAGTGTGTGTATGTACATGTTACTGTACAGCAAGAAAGTCTGAAGATTCAGTGAAAAGAGTGATTCAGTTTACAAATATGATGGAGTAATGCCAGGGATTTTGCACACATTTGATCTAGAAATGCTCTGATTAATTGTCCTTACAACCTATTTTGTTGTGTACAAAATGTATGCACAGAAAGTAACATACCTACCAAAAGCAATAACTACAGTATGATAGAGAAGTAGAGACTCACCATCAAAGAGGAGAGGGCCACAATGTTCATCCTGTGTGTGATTCAGACTTCTGTAATCTGTTGTTCCACCCAGTGAGGCACACTGCTGTAAGGACCATTTTTGTCATCTGGACTGACTCACAGGTTCCTCTGATCTTCACTGTACACTCCAGCAGCATGACTTTATAAACAATAATATGCAGAATAAAAAGAAAAGGAAGACAAACAGAATATATGTGAAAAAGTAGCATATTACCAGAACTGACGTTGACCTGCTGCTTTCAAGGATTACTTTACACACTGCTAAGGACAGGCATCCTGTCAGGACCGGGGCCCTCCATCAGCACACCTCTACGGGGTAAGTTCCAGCAGGACTTAAAGTTTTAGCATCCATCATACCGGAGGGGTTGCTTTTAGACTACTCTGTTCTCAAGTGTACTCCCAGCATGTTAAAGTCATCAGACTCCAGCAGGGGTATGGCTTCTTTCTTTCTAAGTGCACCTTATGAAGTAGATAAGGCTACACAGTGCTGCAAATGCAGCAACATCCAGAAGCAAAGGGAAATTTGCTGTTAACTTTCGTTATGCTGCCTGCTTAGACCAGGGCTGTGCTGCCTGGGACTGTGCCTTATTACTGACTAGTAAGCTGGCATTTAAGCTACAACACAAAATACACGATCCGATTCAAAAGGCCTAATGTATGGTGCCTAATCATAGTGAATATAGTTGCTTTCTAGTGGATAGTTCCTCCTGGATATATCATTTTAAAGAGGATAGAATGATTGACTGGGGGAATTTAGTTTAATCTCCTGCAGCTACAGGGTGCTTATTAGACTGTGAGACTGTGGCCCTCATTATGACAATGGTGGTAAATCCCAACATATCGTAGCGGAGGTGAACATCAGTTCGCCATATTATGACACGCACACACCAAACCGACAGAATACTGCCACTAGAACATATCCGCCAGACCAAAGGTCAGTGGTAAAGTGTTGGTACTACCACCCATACTGTTATGTCAACAAAACAATGCCCACCACATTATGACCCATGAATCACCACGGCGGACATTCAACGGTGGTAAACCATTGGCGGTACACACCGGCATGCTCAGAATGGCCACCCAAATACAAAACAACACAACATTGACCAATACCAAAAACACACACCTGGCATTGAAACACACATCACACCCAACCACCCACAGCACTATAATACTCACACCCACATTACCCACAACCCTTTACAAACATGAAAAATAGCCAAGAGATAGCCACACAAATATCAGCAACAACTACACACACCACAAACACCCATCCATCTGTCAAGCACCACACACCACACCACATTATCCAACACCCACTGCTCAACACACACCACACAACACCCATGTTCCCACAAAGGCACCCCCATTTCACAGATGAGGACTTGCTGGTCATGGTGGAGGAAACAGTCATGGTAGAGCCACAGCTGTTTGGAGCACAGGTACACCAGATATCCATTGCCAGGAAGATGGAGCTATTGTGGAGGATCGTGGACAGGGTGAACGCCGTGGGACAGCATCCAAGAACAAGGGACTACATCAGGAAGAAGGGGAACAAACTATGGGGAAGGTATGTTCCATGGCAGCAAGGCACCAGCTCGCCAACCAGAGGACTGGTAGTGGACTCACACCTCCTCCCCCACAGCTCACAGTATGGGAGGAGCAAGTCTTGGCAATCCTGCATCCTGAGGGTCTCACTGGAGTAGCTGGAGGACTTGACACTGGTGAGTCAATACTTACTACTTATCACCCCCATACCTGCATGCTATCTCACCCCCTCACCCTGACTCCTATCACTCCACTCCATCCCACACAGTGCATCTACACATGTGACTAACCCCAATGCCTAGCCCTGCATGCCATTACAATGCATGGACAGCCCTCCCAGCTATGCATGTACACCCATCACCAAAGCATGCACAGCATAGAGTACTAACAATCACACTATACATCACCATACACAAACAAAGGTGGCAGGGCAACAGCGACGATAGAGGGGAAGCTAAGGATGTACTATATGTCACAGACATTAAGCATAATACATCACTTACTTCCCCACAGGTGCCCCAGCCAATCCCAGTGGCGAGGAGGTGCCACGATTATCCAGTCCCCCAACACAAGACCCTCCCAGTGATGACAGTAACTCTGAACTTCGGGATCTGGATGATCTTTCTAGCCCATCAGGGACCACTGGTCAGTTGGCAACCCCAGCCTACTCCCAGTCCACCACAGAACCTCCCCCCTCAGTATCCAACACCAGCACCCACCCAACGTCCCCACACCTGTGTCCCCAGGACACATCAATCCGCAGTGTGCCCACCTGTACAAGGACCCCAGTCCACACCTCACAGCCAAGACAATCAGGGTTATAGGGTCAGTGGCAGTAGGCACACTGTTCAGGGGACACAGGCACAGGGGGACAGGGACACACAGAGGACAGCTGTGCACCAGGGGTAGGACAGGCTCAGAGAAACGACCCTCCAGGAGGCACTCACTAATGTCCTGGGGTGTACCAACAATCCCAGGACAAATGGGCCAGGTCAGATCCTTACCAACATGCAGGAAAACAAGAGGCTGCAGGAGGTACACAATCAGGAGAACAGGGTAGATTTGCAGGCCCTCACCACCACCATGGTCTTCATAGCAGGGGTGCTGTGACCCAGACAAAAGCCAGAGACCCTTGCCTAGACCAAGACCACTGACAGGAAATGAGACCCTCCTGAATATGCCCCTTGTCTCCCACCCTGTCACCTTGTCCACTTTGAACTGCCATTGTTCCCCTTCCTATGGCCCCTTGGACACTGGACCTGTGCTACAAACAAAGTGCAACAATACCCTGGACTTACCTCTACCATCACCCCATTCCATTGCACTTTTCCATCTATATTTTTCACAAAAATAAACATCCTTGAACACAACTTGAGTGATAGTGTTTTGTGTGATGAAAATTTGCAATTATGGAAACAGTCACATCTTGTGCAAATTATCTGAACACTGTGATAGCATACAAATAAATAGCTGTAGCTGTCTGTAGTCATCACATCAGTATACAGCTGTCATAACCCCAACATCTGTTAAATGAGAAGGCATAGGTGACAGTTGAGATGCAAAGGAAGTTGATGTCATTCAGCTACAGCCACACTGAAAACATCAATAGTCAGAGGAATGGTCAGTTCCACTGTCTCACCTGTATGCCATTGAAAGTATTGACTTATAACTGATGTTCAGTTGTCCACATCCTCATACTCATCCTCTGCCTCCTCATCCTCACTGTCCTCAGGTCCCACTGCTGCCACAGGGGCATTTCCAATCTTCTCCTGTAAGATAAGGCACATGTCATCTAAGGGCCAGGTTGCACAACATGCAGCATGCTACTGCTATCTGGCAGACTTTCTCGGGTGGGTAGCACAGGGATCCATCTGTCATATGGAGGCATCTGAAACTGGCCTTCAGGAGGCCAAAGGTACGTTTGATGATCTGTCTGGTTTGCCCATGTGCATCATTATACCAATTCTCAGCCCCTGTTATGCATTACTCACAGGGGTCAGGAGCCACAATAGGTTTGGGTAGCCAGAGTCACCTGCAAGCATTGAGGGACAAACATTAGCCTTACACAATGGTATCGGGGCAACTCATGAAGGCATGCACGACATACAGTGCGTGGGGACTCAGGCTCAGCTATTAGCCACACTCTCTGCCTCTGTAGTTGTGCCATCACATTTGGAATGCTGCTATTCCTTAGGACAAAGGTGTCATGCACCAACTCAGGATATTTGGCAGTGACATGGGACATGTACTGGTCAGCCAGGCACACCATTTGGACATTGAGTGAATGAAAACTCTTCAGATTCTTGAAAACCTGTTCATTGTGGCGGGTGGCACAAATGCAATATGTGGCAGAAGGTGGTCTTGCATCTCCATGCTATTCCTCATTGGCTAATATGGGGCTCTATGGAGTGCAGTGGACAATAGGGATCACCAGTGGCGGTGACGGTGTACACCGCCGTGGACGTTACCGCCATTTTCTGTCAATAACCTCACTTGATTCCTGACTTTCCACAGGACAACACCTACACTGTGTGTGCTGCTGTGACCTGTGTCTGGATCCTGCCATGGCCTGTGTGACTGGGGAAAGGGCCCCTGCCTTCACTTCAGAGGAGTTGGAGCATTTGGTGGATGGGGTCCTACCCCAGTACAGACAGCTGTATCTACCTCCAGACCAACAGGTGAGTACTCGGGCACAATGCATGTGACAAGGTTGCATGGATTTGAGCAAACATGCATCATGCCATTTGGGAAGGTGGTATGTCTGGTGGTAGTGTACATGGTGGGCGCCGGATGATGTGTGTACCAATGGAGATGGAAATGGGATTTGTGGGCCATATGTGTGACAGGCTGGATTGTATGTGTAAGGGTGTCCTCCTATCTGTATTACCTCCACAGGTCAGCACCCATCAGAAAAAGAGATTATGGTGCACCATCGCCAAGGAGGAGCGGACCCTGGTGGTCTAAAGCAGACGGACCATCCATTGTAGGAAAAGGTAGGAGGACCTTAGACGCTAGGCCTGGAAGATCGCTGAGGCCCAGCGGTGGATGGCCTCCTAATGATGGCGGGGTGCCCATCGGAAACTGACCCCCCCTGATGGCTCACATACTACCGGTGGCCTACCCAGAGCTGGATGGGCGCTTGAGGGCATCACAGCAGCCACAAGGGGGTGAGTACAGTGAGTGTAACAACACTTATTGGTAGGTGGCATGGGATCCTGGTGGTGGGCTTCAGTAAGTGGGTGCCCCTTAATGCCAGGTCAGCCATTGCAGCGTGATTCAGCTCAAGGGAAATGGTGTATTGCAAATCTGGTAACCTAGTTTGGTTGCATTCCATGTCAGACAGGGCATAGTGGGTCCTAGGAGGGTTGCAGTTGGAGGTGGTTGGCTCTCATCTTCTTTGGCACCTAGCCAATTGAATGCCAGTGTGGTGCATAGTGCACAATCCTGATCCCTGTGTGTGATTGTAATGTGTATGCCAACTGTAGTCTTGGTGCTGTAATTGACCCAGTCCTCCCTTTCTCTCCCCCCTTTTTTCTTCGGTTGTCCTGTCCATGTGTGCGTTAGCGTCATCTGGCATAGGAACAGGGGCACCGGCCACAGAGGGAGCTACATCCCACACGACCCAGGCGGCAGAGTCCACCGACACCGAGGGGACCAGTGGGACGGAGGGCGAGGGGAGCTCCATGGCAGAGACAGGAGGTGACAACACTGACTCTGATTCCTCCTCCAATGGGAGCTTCCAGCTACAGGTACAGCCGCCACCCCCCTACCAGCACCGTTCCCGCAGTCGCCCCCTAACGAATTGCCTGTGCCCGGTCACCCAGGAGGGTGGGCATCTCCTTCGCCCCAGGCACCTAAGCCCTGTCCCAGTCAGCCCAGCTGACCTCAGTTAGGAGGCTATTGACCTCCTGAGATCCATCTCTGTAGGGCAGTCAACCATAGTGAATGCCATCCAGGGGCTGGCATCACAGATGCAGCAATGCAATGCGTTCCTGAAGGGCATCCACGGTGGTTTGGCGGCCCTACAGAGATCGATTCAGGCTCTGGCCTCCTCTCTGATGGCAGCCAGTGTCCCTGTTCCTACTGTTCCCCTCCACCTATCACTTCCCAGGTTCAGTCACCTCAACCCATCCCATGCACACGTACACAAAAGCATGCACACAAAACATCACACAGGAGTGACACAGACAAACACAGGCAGCACAATTCAGGCCACAAGCATTAACACAAGCAACAGATAGTTGTACACACAACAACATCCACTGCCTCCACTGTCTTCGCCTCCTGCTCCTCCCCTTCCCTCGGAGTCAGATTCGCACTCACACCTGCATGCACTGCATCAATGGCCACCACCATCATCACCACACCAAGCAGCACACATACCTTACTTGCCAACACATCCACAACATCCATCCATGTGTCCCCTGTGTCCTCTCCCACCCTGTCTGCCCCTCCTAACAGACACAAATGCACACACTCAGACTCCCAACAGCCACCCACATCACATCAGCACACTGCCCATGTACGTGCACCCAAGTCCAGCAGATGTACACCTCCAACAACCACTCCCTCAACCTCCACTCCTATCCCTCTTCCCTCATACCACCCCACCATCCCTAAGAAACATTTCCTTGCCCAACGTGGCCTCTTCCCTTCCTCTCCACCCCCCATCCTTCCCATAAGAGCAGGGTCGCAACGACCCAGCCCAGCACCCCAGCCAAACAGTCTGCCACTGCTCCCATCAAATCAACAGATGCTGGCACGAAGGGGCCCCAGAGTGTGACGGTTGCTTCTCCTACTGTGAGCACACCTCCACCTCAGAAAGGGAGGACTTAGGTGGTGAATCTCAAGGGACATGAGATGGGGACTGTGGGGGCACCCCTAGTCATGGATGCAACAAAGGGAAGCATCCTACTCTACCACCCAAGAAAGGGATGGATCCCACTCCACCACCCAAAAAAGGAAGGATCCCACTCCACCACCCAAGAAAAGAAAGGATTCCACTCCACCACCCAAAAAAGGGAAGGTTCCCACTTCTCCAACAAAGAGAGGCAAGAGGTCCCTTCCACCAGTAGTTGCAGGCAGGGTAACACCTCCACCAGCAGTGGGCAAAGAACCCTCACCTCCAGCAGAGACACAGCAGCCCTCACCTCCAGCAGAGGGCATGTAGGCCAACCTCCACGGACTGTTGTACAAGGAGCCCCCTCCAGACGCAGTGGGCAAGTTCCCTACCTCAGAGACTCTGACCTTGCGCTCCCCAGCACAGAGAAATGGGCATGGAGCCCCCTCGAGAACCAATGGGCAAGTTACCTACCTCAGAGACTATGACCTTGCACTCCCCAGCACAGGGAAATGGGCATAGAGCCCCCTCCAGAACCAGTGGGCAGGTTTCCCACTTCAGCTGAGGTGCCCCCCACCCCCCTTCCCCCTGAGGTGCCTGCCCATTTCCAACATCGTGCCCCTGCACAGTGTATTGCGGATATTTTCAGGAAATAAGTTGGGGCTTGGACTGTGCCCTTTGGCCATATGGGCCTTTTGTACTTTGAACTGGCCATTGGCCCTTTATGGACATTTACTCCTATTTATTTGTTTTCACATAGACAACATGATGGCTGTTGACATCAAATTACAATTTCAGTTATACCTAAATGTAGTCCTTACATTATTATGACGTGTGTCCTGGAACATTGGTTTTCCTCTGCAGCTGCTTGTGTGTATGATGTGTGTGAATGGTGTGTGTTGTGCATGTGTGTGTCATTCTCCTTTTCCTCCCTCCCTCCCTTGTCTGCTAGGCGGCTGTACTCACCGTCGTCATCTTCATTGGTGTTGGTGTTCCAGGTGGATCATGGCGTAGAAGAGCATTGGGAAGACTTGCAGTTCCAGTTCCATGGCGGTGGTGGTCTTCTCTGTGTCCCTGATGGTGAGTCTTTTGTTTTCTGTCCTGGGTTTCTGCCAGCTTTTTGATGGCATCAGTTCCGCCCTGGAAATAGTGGCGGTTTGCTATGTCATGATATGGTGGGCGGTACCTTGGATTCTGCCTGGCTGTAGGTGTTTACCACCATGGTCAGTGGTGTTAATGCCCAGGCGCTTGCCATGGTTCATTGGCTGTCTATGGGAGGAATCATCGCCATGGTCATAACTTGTCGGTAATTACCGCCAGCCTGTTGACAGTATTACCGCCACTTTAACAGTCACCACCAATATCATAAAGAAGGCCTGTGTGTCCAAATCCACCTTTCATCAAAGTACAGTAGCATCTATTTAATGTGTTGTTCTCCTTGCACCTGTCAAGGTTGAATCTTGGTGATTAACCAGGCTGTGAAGGGTTCCACAAGCTGGCAGGGCACACTTTGAATGATATATTGTATAAAAAAATCCCAAGTGGTCTGCCTATAGCTTGATTGCCCATCCACCAACCCAAAGAAAGGGTCATTCCCCAATACTTCTGAGCAGAAGCTGCTTTTACTGCATGTCTTTCGTGTTCATACAACAGGCACTTAGATATCAAGTAGCCCCGATTTCATAGGGGGTGATATGAGAACCAGAATTACTAGCAGGGCTGGTGGGGCACTCCGCAGAGTGGGAGGGGGATACTGAAAAAAAGGCACCTACTGGCCACCTTTCCTCAGCTGCTTCTACCCCCTCACCTCTGCTGTTAAGCCTCCTCGATGCTTCCTTTGCTCTCCACCTAATTCAGAAGCTTCTCTTATGCTGTGTAACAGCATGATAGAAGCACTGAAACAGCCTGAGAGGGCTGAGATGTCGCTCAGGGAGGGAGATGGAGTGGGAGCCTGCACTTGGTTTCCACCAGGCAGGTCGGGTGGAAAGTTCTAAGTGTGCATGTCAGTTTGGCCTGCCTCAGACAGGTGGACAAACTGACAAGTGCACCTACAGTGTACCACTGTGGTGAATCTAACTTTAGTTTTTATTGGGAGTCAGAAGATAAGCTTAGCCCTTTGGCTTGCAGTCATGTGCCCCTGTAACCTAGTTACTTTTATTCTACTTAGCTCGCTGTGTTTTAATCCATGTATTTTATTATTTCTTTTAAGATGGCTGCGATTGTTCATAGTTATAGAAATGTTTTGATTTGCATTATCAGTGCCATTCTGCGAAGGCATCATTATGAGTGTCATGATCAAGTGATGTACGTAGGTATTACAATCATGTCCCTTTCTCACTTACGTGTGACCGGAACATAATATACACTTGTTGGGGATTGCTTATAGAATTTCTGCCACAAGTATGCCTCCTTATCAATTGTTTGGGAACATACCTGCATCAAGGGTCCTACATGATCTGAATAAATACTTGTCACATGGACAAGGTCATCAGAGGAATTACTTCTAGATAACATCTACACTACACATCACCTTGCTGCATAATTCAGCCTTTGTGTCACCACAGAGTATGACCTAGAGACCTCAGTCCAAGGTAATGAGGGTTGGGGGCATCGCTAAATGCATGATTCTGGCAGATTAAGTTTCTCATACCTAGCTCTCATTAGGTTAGAGATTAGGGGCCAGATGTATGAAACTTTTTTGCATTCCCAAACGGTGCGAATCTCAAAAATCGGCCTTTTGCGAATGCAAAAACGTGGTCTACGATGCATGAAAGGTATTCGGAGACCAAAAATAAGAAATCGCAAAAATATTGTTTTTTTGCGTTGAAACCTTGTTTTGCGAGTCGCATTTTGCGATTCGGTATTTCCAGTAGGAAATTACGAGGCGCAAAATGCGATTTGCAAAATACAAGTCACAATTCGATGCATCAAAAAATCACAAATTGTGATTTTTCGCAGAATGGCATTTTGCACATGCAAAATACCACTAAGTGAAACCAGGTGGTAACCAGGTGCATCCTATAGAAAGAGGCCCAGAATGCCTCAGACTCTTTTCAACAATGGCTGCACTCTACGTCGTGGCGAGGAGAATGAGGATCCTGGCAGGTTTGAGGAGAGAGAGGAGGAGACAGGAGCGCATTTTCAGAGTGTGCATTACACTTTTTTTAACTTTTAACCAGACAGAGGAGGAGATATTTGAGAGGTATAGGTTGAACTCAGCCATGATACTTGATCTGATAGCTGAGCTACAACCCATACTGCAGCGCAGAACATAAAGGACTCATAGCATACCCACCGATGTGCAGGTATTTTGCTCCCTCCACCTACTCGCCTCAGGGAGCTATCAAGGGGTCATAGCAACAGCTGGAGGGGTATCACAGAGTACCCTCTCTAGATTTTTCAATGCATTTATCAACGCCATGCTGAGCAGGATACACCAGTACATCAGATTCCCCCACACCCCACAGGATATACAGCAGACAAAAATAGATTTCTACCAGATAGCACACTTCCCCCACGTCCTAGGTGCCATAGATGGGACACATGTTGCAATCTGTCCACCATCAGCCACAGAGTATGTGTACCACAACCGTAAATACCAACATTCAATGAATATACAGGTGATATGCAATGCCACCTACATCATTACTGATCTCGTGGCCAGGTACCCAGGGAGCACACATGATTCGCACATCTTTCCCATAGCGGCATTCACACAAGACTGCTTGCTGGGGAGTTTGGAGAAGGATATCTATTAGGTATTGTCCCTCTGTATACTGGTGCATTGATGGCGTGCTGATGTAAGATGGCTCACTTACTCATCATACCCTCTGTCCCTTCCAGGAGACAGTGCCTACGCAGTGCGCACCTACATGATGATGCCCTACCTCAATCCTGCAACACCTGCTGAACGGGAGATTCAATGCAGCACACAGGGCGACCCACAACGTGGTGGAGCGCACCTTTGGACTGCTGAAGAGTCGCTTCCGGTGCCTCCACAAAAGTGAAGAGGCACTACAGTACAGCCCAGAGATGACATTTAGAATACTGGCTACTTGTCCAATCTTGCACAATATAGCTACCACCAGGGGCATACCTGTAGAAATATGTGATACTGAATCTGATGAGGATGATGATCCCATACCACCCCTACAGCCAGCAGACAGGACCAGTGCAGCAGAGGGAAGGCAAAGGCGTGCTGACATCGCACACAACCATTTCAGATGCAAGTATGAATAAGACAAATGCACTGACAAATGTACCTGTAGTGAAGTAAATTTATTACCTTATTGTCAGGTAATGTTAGTCCAACGAATACCAACAAAAGGGAGTTCAAAAATAGAAACAATAGAAGTTCAGAGTAAAGCACTATTACTTCAAAGTGTACTCATTACCCCTCTGGCCGCTACAGTTACTTCTTGCGGCCACGCACACCACTCGGGTGCCCAGTTGCCTCACTGGCACCTCGATTTTCTGCCTCAGTGGCAGTGCTGTGCCTGGCACTGCGCCGCCTGGTGTCCATTGCGGGTACAGCTAGGCTGCTGAGACTGGAAGTTTCCTCCGTGTCCCCCAGTCCAAGCTCACTAGGTGTGGCTGACCTGTATCCCATGATGTTGTCTATCACATTTGTGATTTGGACAAGTCCGTGAGCCACATCCCTGATGCTGTGTGCTGCCTCCACCTGTGCAGCCACTGCACGACGTGCAATCTGTGAGGTTGAATTAGCTAGCCTATTGACAGAGCGACAGAATCCCCCGAACATGTTCATGAAGCGTCGCTCCTGCCTGCAGTGGCTCACCCTGTCATGGCGCAGCTCCTGGCATAGTTCCCACACAACAGAAGTGAGCTCCCTTGTGTCCTGCGATGCCTGGACCTATCCCTCATGCCGCTGTTCTATATTTGCATTCAGACACTCCAGCTGGCGATGCAGGCCCCCCATGTTGGCATTATGTTGCTGCATCTGTTTTTGTAAACCAGTGATCTTTTTGTTCTGCAGGCGCTGCTGCTGCAACATAGCTGCTTCCATGCCACCAAAGAAGGAGGTTCCCTAATCTGCCTCATACGACTGTGCACCTGCATTTGTCGCCATCCTGCGGGGTGCTGTGGTCTGCTGCGACCTGGCCTCCTGCATCTGGGTGCATCTGTCAGTTGGGGATGGTATATGTGGCCCTTCCTGCTGCTCATCGGAGTCCTGACTGAGCTCTGGCAGTGGCAGTGCCCTGGGCCTGCGTCGGAGTGGCGCAATGGTGAGAGACCCACTCGTGTTGGAGTCTGAGGCTGGATGGGTGTCAGTCTCCCCTAAGCTGGCACATGCTGTGGCTGCTAGGCCTGGCCCACCTGCAACGACAATATGAAGCATGTCAGTTATGTTTGTTACAAGTAAGGGCACACAATGGTAATAAAGGTACAGGTACTTCTCTTCACTGTGTTGTGGGTGTTGTGTTCCTCTGGGTGTCGCTCTACTTAAATACTTTTTATGTGTTACTTTCAGCTCTGGGTTGTGGACTGCCACTCCGATAATGCATTGTTGTGCTGCTTCTAAGATGTGGAATGGACTACTTCTCACAATGTTTTACATTACTTGCTTATTCCGAAGGGGCTTTTGTGCATACACATATGGGGGTTACAATTCAATATTGCACTTACCTTTGCTGGTACTTGGTGTGCCGGAGGTGTCTATCTCTGTGACACCATTGACTGCTTCAGGGAGTTGTGTGGACTCCACTAGGTCCTCTAACGGGGTGGATGGGGACTCTCTGGGTAGACCGCCTCCTGTGCTCTTGGCCTCCTGCAGTCTTCTTGCCACCCTCTCCTTGGCACGGGACCGCAGGTCGTACCACATCTTCTTAATTTCTTCGACCGAGCGCTGTGCCACTCCAATAGCGCAGATCTTAGTTTATATGTCTGCCCAGAGTCTCCTTTTCTCACTCTCCGACACCTGGAGTGAGCTTTGGCCACCTCCTCTGTCAGCACCTCCAGCTCTTGCTCGCTAAATTTGAGCTTCTGCTTTCTTTCTCCCTTCTCCTTTCCTTGGGCTGAGGTGTCCATGGTTGTTCAGGTGTGCTGCCTCCTTCAGAGTGTTGCTCAGTGTGGCTGGGATGACTCTCTCTAGATGCTGGTTTGGGTGTGGCGTCTGAAACTGCCTGGGATGATTCACTTCCTGCTTGTGATGTCATCAGGCTCCTCTGTGCTTTCTTGAAATTTCTAGCAATTTGCGATTTTCAATTGCCGAATCGCAATTTGTGAAAATGCAAAGTGTGATTCGGTAATTGGGCCTTGCAAACCACAAATAGCGATTTTTAAGAAATCGCTAATTCCGAATCGCAATTATGGTACATGGCCTATTGCGACTCGGAAATAGCGATTTCCTAAAAATCGCTATTTGCGATTCGCAATGCCATTTCTTCATACATCTGGCCCTATGTTCTCTTTGCTAGGAATTTTACATCTCATGTGTTAGACTTGACAGTCTTAGGGTGGTCACCCCTAACCTTTTGCCTGCCTCCCTCCACTTTTTCGACACAGTCTTTGCTGGTTTTAGGACTCTGCACACTTTACCACTGCTAACCAGTGCTAAAGTACATATGCTTTCTCCCTTAAAACATGGTGACATTGGGTCATACCCAATTGGCCTATTTAATTTACTTATACATCCCTAGTAAAGTACACTATGGGGGTCATTCCGACCCTGGCGTGCGGCGCGCGCCGCCCGCCGGGCGGAGACCGCAGAAGACTGCACCGCGGTCAAATGACCGCGGCGGTCATTCTGACTTTCCCGCTGGGCGGGTGGGCGACCGCCAAAAGGCCGCCCGCCCGCCGAGCGGGAAAGCCCCAGCAACGATGAAGCCGGCTCAGAATGGAGCCGGCGGAGTTGCTGGTGTGCGACGGGTGCAGTGGCACCCGTCGCGATTTTCAGTGTCTGCTTTGCAGACACTGAAAATCTGAATGGGGCCCTGTTAGGGGGCCCCTGCAGTGCCCATGCCAGTGGCATGGGCACTGCAGGGGGCCCCAGGGGCCCCACGACACCCGTTCCCGGAACAGGCTGGCGGGAAGGGGGTCGGAATCCCCATGGCGGCGCTGCTTGCAGCGCCGCCGTGGAGGATTCTCTGGGGCAGGGGAAAACCGGCGGGAAACCGCCGGTTCCCCTTTTCTGAACGCGGCTTTACCGCCGCGGTCAGAATTGCCCCTGAAGCACCGCCAGCCTGTTGGCGGTGCTTCTTCCGTCCCCCAGGGCCTGTAGATTAAATGCTACTAGTGGGCCTGCATCACTGATTGTGTCACCTACTTAGGTAGCCCTTTAACCCTGTCTCAGGCCTGCTATTGCAATGCCTGTGTGTGCAGTTTCAATGCCAATTTGACTTGGCATTTAAAAGTACTTGCCAATCCTAAAACTCCCTTTTTTCTTCAGATACGTCACCCCTAGGTAACCCATAGGGCAGGGTGCTGTGTCGGCAATAGGCAGGACATGTATCTAAGTAGTTTACATGTCCTGGTAGTAAATTCATTTACACTGCTGTGAAGCCTACTCCTTTCATAGGCTAACATTAGGGCTACCCTCATATACTGTTTGAGTGGTAGCTTCTGATCTAAAAGGAGGAGCAAGGTCATATTTAGTATGGCCAGAATGGCAATACAAAATCCTGCTGACTGGCGAAGTTGGATTTAATGTTACTATTTTAGAAATGTCACTTTTAGAAAATGAGCATTTTTCTGCATTTAAATCCTTCTGTGCCTTATAATCCATGGCTGGCTAGGTTTAGTTGGCAGATCCCTTGTGCAGTCACTCAGACAAACCCCAAACACAGGATGCTCAGTCACACATGTATACATCTGCATAATGAATGGGTCTTTCTGGGCTGGGAGGGTGGAGGGCCTGACACTTACATGTCAAAGGACAGTAATCTCCCCTCACACAAAGGACTGACACACCCCCTACTGGGACCCTGGCAGACAGGATGGAACTGAAAGGGGGCCTTGTGCACTTCTAAGCTACTCTTTGAAGTCTCCCCCACTTCAAAGGCACATTTGGGTATTTAAACAGGGCCTCTGCCCCTGCCAACTCAGACACTTGCTGGAGAAGAACCTGAACCAGAACCTGCAACCTGCCAAGAAGAACTGCCTGGCTGCCCAAAGGACTCACCTGACTGCTTTTCTGAGAGGGACTGCTGCCTTGCTGTTGCCCTGCTGCCTTGCTGCTCTTTGGCTGTGCTGAAGAAGTGCTGTCTAAGGGCTTGGATAGAGCTTGCCTCCTTTTCCCTGAAGTCTCAGGACCCATAAGACTTCATTCCTGCAAGAAGAGCTCCATGTGCGGCGGAAATCGACGTACAGCCTGCAAGAAATGACGCACAGCCTACATTGTGATAAAAAAAAAAATCACTGCACGCTGAACCGGAATGACGCAGCCCGACTTCGCAAGGAGAAGATCAACGCAGCACCAGCGCAGAGACTGGAAATTCGATGCACAGCCCACTAGATCGAATCAAAGCCAAGATAGAATGATGAAGCACGACTTCCTGAGAGAAATCGATGTAGGGCCTGCCGTGCGGTAGAAATTTCCACGCAACGCCCACCAGATCGACGCAGCCCCTATGACTTCATCCTGCAAGCACTGGATTTCAACGCATCGTCCCTGGGGCGTCTGAAAACCATGCAACACGAAGGAGATCCCAGTCTATGCGCCAGAAATACACACAAAGCCTGACCTGTGTGAAAACTTGACGATGCATCGCCTGTGTGTGCTGGAAAAATTGACGAACATCTCCTTGCTTTCCATGCATCTCCTCCTCTGCAGTCCTTTGCAGAGAATTTTAATACAAACCAGGTACTTTGTGCTTGCAAGAAACACTTGTTACTTTTTAAGAGACTAAAGACACTTTATATCATATTTACAGTGACATTTCAACATATACGTATTGCATCTTAATAGTTTTGACCTGCATCTTATCAGATAAATATTGTATATTTTTCTAAACACTGTGTGGTGTATTTTTGTGGTGTTCTACTGTGTTAAAACATGATTCATTGCACAAATACTTTACACATTGCCTTCTACGTTAAGCCTGACTGATCAGTGCCAAGCTGCCAGAGGGTGGGCACAGGATAATTTGGATTGTGTGTTTTACCCTGACTAGAGTGAGGGTCCTTGCTTGATTAGGACCCCTACCATGTAATGCCTATTAGGTCTACAGCCCAGCCTCAACCCCAATACCCTGTTAAACATGAGGCTAAATCTCCAATGAAAGAGATCCTCCCTCACATCGAATATCAGGAGGCAATAGAGCCCTGTGTCTCTGCAATGAATAACCCTTTATTCCCTGCTGCAAAACCAGACTATTCATATAGAAGTCTTAAAATACAGACTCTTAAACAACTATACATGCACATATGCAATACAAAATGCACACGGAACCGCGTTACTTTACAACAAAGGGGTGCATCATTGGTTGTAACGTAGCAGCATCTGTGCACCATATTTAAGAAATGAAATACAATGGTGCTAAGGAATGTTTAGTGGAAAAAAAAATACGTTAACCATTGTGACATCCATAAGGAAAAATGATGCTAATACTGCAAAATTGGAGCTAGGCAATTTTGTGGCGCATAAACATGTCACAAAAGGGTTAGTGCCATTTTCTTTTGCCACATTAGGGTAAAAACAAAATGCACAAGCAGGAAAAAGTGCTGCTTTAAGAGAAGATGGATTTTTCAGGTCAGGGGAGACCCCAGGAAGACCCCAACCACCCTAGGACTAGCCTGGAGGAGAAGAGAAAGCGCAATCATTTAGCAAGAAGGAGCATGACATCCTGGCCAGAGTGGTGACGGAGCACCAATACCAGCTATTCATCACCTCCAAATTGCCAGTTGGTAGGAGAGATGCATTATGGCAGCAAATAGTAAATGTGCATGCAATCCACCACCTCAATACCCCTGGTGAAACATCATGGCTTACCCAGTCATCACAGATGCAGGGTGGAGGCCATATGAAAGAGGGTCTGTAGACTTCCTACCGGCTATTCTAAGGTTTGGTAAATCATCATTCATGTGTCCTGGTGTAAGACCTGGCCTGAACATACATTACAAGTGGGCAGCCCATTGCCCATGATGTGCCCACATGTACAAATGATGCAATGTCCCCAAAAAGTTTGCCCAAAGTCTGATCTGCACATCAAAGTTGTCTACATATTACAGAACAAAAGCCTCCTACCATATGCTATGTTGTGCTACACATGTTAAACGACACACACATCGTGGCTGTATGGGTGCCCTTAGGTCCACAGAGGGTTTGGCACTGCACCGGGTGCTGCAACAGTATCCTGATACATCGTACATCATTTACACATGCACATTAGACATCATCAAAGTACAAGGTATGCACACAGCATTCACATCCTATGCATATGTGATGTGACCTACATCACTCATGAGTATCATGGTGGCAGGGCCATGTTGTGAAAACTGCTGAGATCTGGCATGGGAAAAATCATAAACTTTTCCCACAACCATCTGGAGCTGAGTTGTCTACTAATTATGTACACTATTGACTGTTGTCCAGCACAATATGGGTCCTTGTAGCACTGCAGCCTCAATACATCTATCTGAAGGGTAGTGAGGCACCTGTGGTGCATGTGTCTCCTACGTAAGTCCCCTAGAGACCTCTGAAGATACAACCCACAACTGTACCGTCTTGTGACACAGTGCTGCCAATAGTGTTGTGACAAAGTGGTTGTCAACAGGCATGCTATGCACATAAACATCTTCCCTGACACCTATCATGGTAGACATCAATAAATATGTGGCCAGCCATACCAGTTCCTAATACACACAATGCCATGCCAGCACACATTGCCCCTTGTGATACAAGCAAGCCATTCTCATTGCACAACATTCCAACAGACATGATGTCACGATCCATACTCCAATGATATATCATTGGTCAGGCAAAACCATTATTCATAGCATTCTACACTTCAAACTGACTCACACCACACTGTGGATTGGCACACATGACAAACAAGATGATACTTACTGGCACAATTGTGGGTCTTCAAATTGGGCCACCTCACCAACGGTATAGGGCGGAGGTCCACCTGCAAGACATGAATGGAAAACATTGCTTAGTGTAATTTCTACATATCAGTTAATGGACAACATTGTTAACTATTAACTTGTTAGGCTGAGAGAGCAAGGCACCCTAGTGGTAGATCAGAGCTGACAAACATTTCTGATCAGTCAAACACACATAGGGGGTCATTATGAACCCGGCAGTCGGTGGAAATGTGGCGCTAGTACCGCCAACAAGCTGGCGGTACATAACTCCACATTATGACATTGGTGGGTTGGCTGAAGACAACCCACCAATGTACCACACGGACCGCCATAGCAGTAACAGCCACCGGGCTGGAGATAACAATCTCCAACATGGCGGCCACTACTGTCCCACCAGCGGGATTAAGACCGTGCCTACCACCATGGTTTTCGTGGCGTTCGTAATACCATGAAAACCATGGCGATAGGTTCTACCAGTGACAGGGAATTCCAGGGCAGCCCTTCTCCTCAGCTCTTCTCCAGGCAGAGGTTCCACTTGATGTCCAGAAGTGATCTAAAGTCTGTGGTTTTGGGTGCCCTTTTTATCCCCTTTTGGCCTTTGAAGGTGGCTTACTTCAAAGGAAAGTCTCTCTTGTTTGTGAAATCCTTCCTTGCCCAGGCCAGGCCCCAGACACACACCAGCAGGCTGAGGACTGCATTGTGTGAGAGCAGGCACAGCCCTTTCAGGTGTGAGTGACCACCCCTCCCCTCCCTCCTAGCACAGATGGCTCATCAGGATATGCAGGCTACACCCCAGTTCCCTTTGTGTCACTGTCTAGAGAGAGGTGCAAAGAGCCCAACTGTCAAACTGACCCAGACAGGGAATCCACAAACAGGGAGAGTAATAGAATGGTTTAAGCAAGAAAATGCTTACTTTCTAAAAGTGGCATTTTCAAACACACAATATTAAAATCAACTTTACTAAAAGATGTATTTTTTAATTGTGAGCTCAGATACCCCAAACTCCACAGGTCTATCTGCTTCCAAAGGGAATCTACGCTTTAATCATATTTAAAGGCAGCCCCCATGTTAACCTATGAGAGGGATATGCCTTGCAACAGTGAAAACCGAGTTTGGCAGTATTTCACTGTTAAGACATATAAAACAGATTAGTATGCATCCAACCTTAAACAAACACTGCACTCTGCCCATCGGGCTTCCTAGAGCCTAACTTAGGGGTCTCTTACATGTAGGAAAAGGGAAGGCTTAGGCCTGGCAAGTGGGTACACTTGCCAAGTTGAATTGGCAACTTAAAACTGCACACACAGACGCTGCAATGACAGGTCTGAGAAATGAGTACAGGGCTACTAATGTGGGTGGCAAAACCAGTGTTCCAGGCCCACTAGTAGTATTTGATTTACAGGCCCTGGACACCCCTGGTGCATTTTACTAGGGACTTACTAGTAAACCAAATATGCCAATCATGGATAAAACAATCAACAATACAATTTACACAGAGAGAGTATGCACTTTAGGACTGGTTAGCAGTGGTAAAGTGCTCAGAGTTCAAAAGCCAACAACAACAGGTCAGAAAAATAGGAGGCAGGAGGCAAAAATATTGGGGATGACCCTGAAGAAGGAAAAAAAAGTCCAACTCCTGTAGCCCTCTGTTCACCCCTTACCCCCGCCATGTGTGTGCCTAATGAGAATTAGGGCACAGCATGATGCTGGAAGGGTCCAAATGCATCTATGTATGTGTAGGAACATGATGTACTCAGCAGGAGGTGCAACACAACAGATCATCACTTCTTCTGCTGAGTTCATGGGGCTCATCACATACATTTACATGTCCCCATGTCACACCTGCTCTCAGCAGCCATTCAGAATGCATGAAATATGGAATTTAGATATTTCAAATTTTCCCTCGTAGCTTATCCATTTGCCCCCCAAACAGGTTTTGGTATATGATACATGGTGGAGGCCTCATGTTGTGCTGCTCAATACCGAGTTGCCCTGTGCATGCATCACAACACTTAGTAGGGTTGTGCAGGGAAAATTGCACATCTGCCCTGCCTCGGCTTCATTATTGAACATTGGAATGGTAGGCCTAAGGTGGAACTGGGGCTCTTCATACAGTTAGCATACGGCATGTCCGGATCCATGACCATGTCACGCAGCACTCAACCGTATCTGCAACTGTCATGCGCATGCAAAAAAAAATATTTGTATTGAAATGGGATACTTACCAACTGCTCTACCAATCTTGATGCCCAGATGATCCAATAGATCTTGCTCCCTTGTTATGAGGTCTGCTCAACAGTGCTTTAATTGGTGGTTGTTTCTTCCTGTCGCAAACAGTCTTGTCAGGTGGTGGAGCACCTTGCCTCACCACAGCTTCCTGGCCTCTGTGGGGTAGCATTGTATGGCACAGCCACCCAGTATTAGCATCATGGGGAGGTAGTGCTGCACCAGCCATATGAAACCCCCAGCTCATCGTCAGACATCCTGGTCATTCTCCCTTTCCCTGACATAATAGACTGCAAATGCAGTTCACCCAAAAAAAGGAGATTTCCCTACAACTATCCTAACTACCCCCAACAACTATACTACCCCAGGGAAACACCCCACAATACAGAGAGAGAGAAACTGAACACTTACAATACAAAAGACAGGTTTAAAGAGAAATAAAATACAACAGCTATAGGACACAGCACAATAAACACTCCAAAATCTCTAAAACTGCAACAGCAACAGGTCCACACACTCTCACACAGTCAAAGACGATAAGACTGTGAAGTGAAAGTGGACTCACTGTACCATGTTTGCAGGCAAGATGTGCTGTTTCGTCACTCCCTGGGCCTGTGCATCACGTTTCCAGTCATGCCTCGTTTTTTTTTTTATACATGATGGTCATGTGTCAATTTTTTCCCATTTCACGTGCAAATGGCTGTGGACGTTTGATAGGCGTTCAGGGGCTAGGTGTCTTTAAGCGTAGGAGAATGGTATGGTATATGCGTATGTGTGTACATTTTTGACACATGAAAGTCATGCATCGTACTTTTCCACACTGTGCGTGAAAAGGCCTGTGAACGTGCAAAAGATGCTCAGGGTCTAGGCGTCTTTTACCGGTGCAGAAAAATCTGAGGTTTACACGTTTGCATCTAATTTTTTGACGCATGACAGTCATGTGTTGATTTTTCATCATGGTGCATGAAAAGACCTGTGCACTTGTGATAGATACTCAGGGGCCAGGCGTCCTATTACTGATGTTGCAGATTTGAGGCGTTTGTGTCATTTTTTTGACACATGATGGGATTGTGTTGAATTTTGCAATGTAGGCATTGAGTTCACCGAGATTCACTTACCATGTCACATGGGCTGTGCAACAATGTTATATATATGGTATGGCTACATGTGTGTGACTATCCTGTCATGTCATAATAGTGACATTGGTATGTTGAATCCATAGGTTTGTGAATGAGTCCGCTGCATGTGATTACTCATACCTTGTACATATGTGCATATGTATCCACACTGTGTTCACATACACATTGGCACATGTGTACTATGAGTGTATATATGTGTTTGATTACTAATTTGTGGGAGTACTACATTGTTATGTCCTATTTGCAAATGTATACATACCTACAACACAATATATGATGATGGCCTATTTCCAACACATGGTAAGGCATGTGACAACCATGATAATTTGTACTCAGAGTATGCAGTGGACTATGACTGGGTTGATATCATGTTACCCCTGCTAATTTGCATGTGCATGTGTGTCCACTCTGTGGTACATTGTTGGTTTTTACTTCATGATGCCCTGCTACACATGTGACATAAGGTCTCCCATGCATCCTAGTTGCAGAAGATGATATAAACACATGTGTTACAGAAGGTTGGTATATACTTTGTGTGTAAAGACATGTAGTGTCATTTCTGTAACATATGACTACAGTGGTGTGTTCATGAGATGTGAAACCTCACATTACTATCTTTCTTCAATGAGACATGTTGGCACTTGTCAAATGCATGTGCAGTCACATCAGTGCCACCAATGTTTCTGTATCTTGAACACATGTGAAGTTCATTTCTTACAGTCACTGATCTTGTGATACCTATGCCCTTACTTTTATGCTAGGTTGCCTTTTATTCAGAATCCATACAAAGTACCATGCCTGAGCCATTACAGTGGTACATGTGTGCAGAGATATGTGGTATATGTGTGAATGCTACCAACTAGGCACTCACATTTGTCCACATCATGTTTGTTATGATTGTCACATACAATGGCACACCACTGCGGAGCATTGTTGCAGTCTGACATAGGTGGCAGCCTACTCATCATCGCTACCGTATTAGTTTGTATGGCAACACTAACCCATGGTTGCATGTGAAGAGGCAGGTTAATGGAGTTCCAGTTTACTTAGCTCCCTGTGTACATGCATCAGGCCCCTGACAATGTCATACATTTATGTAGCCAGACCAGGGGTGCTAGGGTTCTTTGAGCAGGGATCTAGTCTCTTCATGATTGCTACTAAGCAGAACAATGCACACGCCCTTGCAGACAGACACATGCACAATTGTGATCACACAGACCAGGATATCAAATGTTCCTCTACAGTACTTGATGTCAGCCTTCCCCTCTCATGTACAGAGGACTAGGAACTTACATGTGTGGGACATGTCTCATCATTTGATGTCCTTAGTTATTTTCATGGGCAGCTTGTTTAGGGGTTGTATATGTGTTGTGACTTCTATTTTGGGAATATGCAAGGATACAGATGGTGTTGTCTGTCACTGCCTTCTGTCATGTTGGCATGCAATGGGCAAATACCAGGTTATGGTAGTGACAAACATGACTGGTTTAAGTACTGATCTGGCAACCTCTCTATACATTTGTTGATGTAGACGTTGATGTGTTGCACAACCAGTGTTGGTCTATGTATGTTCCTTCTCTCTGTTTTCCTGCATTACTGGTAAGGCATGCATTGTCTCCTACATTGCTCCCAATATTTTGTCTGCTTGCACTTTGTACACACCTTCTACAGAAACTTGTCTGGTCATACATGGACAGGATGAAACATGTGACTTGTGTGATTTTTAGATGTACACATCTTCTACTACTGGCTACATGATAGTTACTGTCCCATTGACAGTATTTGTGAGATGTAAAGAGCGCCACACACATGAAATTACAGCTGCCACAGAACTTGTGTTCTCTCCAAGTGACCTCTCATGTTGTATTAGCAATTATCTTTAGGTATCTCTCAGTTGTCCATCCACATCCTCTGTTGAACATGGAAATGCATTTCTTCCAGCATGCCACAACCTAGGTAACTCTTAGCATGACTGAATGCTGTTGAGGTGTGAAATCATCTCAGTGCTGTTTTTTTCATTAGCTAAATGTAACATATATGGTCACTCCCATTCATTTTTTTATGGGTCTCTGACATATTTTATCATTGCTGGACAAAGTTGTACATCTTACACCTGATTGTGATGTTGGAGCCCAAAACATGCATGGGATAATTTGTTACTGTTACAACCTTGCACGTGTTCTGTCATGTGAATGACAATGAGTGGTGTGTATTGCTACGTGCTGTGTGATGTTGTTATACATAGCATACTAGGTAAACATGCTGTCACGTGTCAAGCATTACTGGTACTAGCAAACCCGTTGCTACCTAGGACATACACCTGTACATCAGTCTACACATGTTTATCTCGATTTGCTGTAGGCATGTGTCAAGACAGCAGATTTGTGTGAAAAGTGTGCATCTTATGTAGTTACGGAATGTAACACACTCTGCTACATTCAACCCAGACAACTATTTGGTGGTGCATTGCCCCATTTAATTCTTAGATTCTGACAATGAGTCATGTGTTTGGATAGTGATTCTGTATCCATAGCTGCTTAATTTGTCCAGAAACCCATTGCGCACTCCACAACCAACATGTGTGTGCTATAAGTGAGGTACAGTCCAACGTGTTTTGGGTTGTGCCCAATGGCAGTTGCAGGACATAATCCCATGGATACACTGTGCGAGCTCTGCATCTAACAGTGGTTACAATCCCTGTACAATTAGTGAAGGTCCATATATACCAATGATGTACCCCTCTTGCCACACATGCACCTTGCAAGCAAAGCAGCAATCACCGTGATTTGTGACAGTGTTCAGTTCCGACATTACTTAAATATCATTTGACCACAGCTCCTACCTTATGTGTGCCCCCCTTGCATACATCCTGGTAGGCATGGTAGTGATGTAGGGAATGGGCTAAGAATTAGCACCTTGCCCACTTGACGGCACAATATATGTAGTGGTGCATGGAGCAAGGCCTTTAGGAGTCACATGCCCGTGAATTGTGTGTCACTCATGTGAAATGGAGGTAATAGACCCTCATACATCACAAATGATGTTGCTACCATACTTGTAACTCTTCTGTTTCTTACCTACTCCCTGAGATTTGAGTCACATTCCAAATGTATATGTAGTGGAGAACAAGTAGACCAAGGAGAATCAGGTGTGAAGTATTTTATTTGTGTTATTTACAATGTGATGTTGTTAGTCCACTCACTATGTTTAGAAGTTCTATGTGGAGCCTCCTGCAAACTCCTGTGGCAAGGTTCTGTTGTTTCCTCTCCAAATTAGCTACCCCATCCTCATCCTCCTCCTCGTTGGGGACATCAACCTGTTCATCCCAGGGAATATTTGTTCTGACACAGATGTTGTGGAGGATTGCACATCCCAGTATGATTTTGCATACCAGTGGTAAAGCATACAAGAGGCTTCCTCCTGTTAGGGCCAGGCACCTGAACCTTGACTTCAGAAGCCCAAATGTCTTCTCCACCACATTGCATGTTCTTCTGTGCCCTTCGTTGAGTGCACGCTCTCCACCATTTTGGGATTGGCAAATGGAGTTGTTACCCATGGCTGTATGCCTTAACCTTGATCAGCTGCAAAGTAATGTGAGTAGATGCATTGGTAAAGCTTTATAGTGGTTTGGAATATACCATGGCAGTTGTTAGTTGTAGGTGGAGTAGTGACTCAGACTTGCTTGTGGTATAGTGTAGGTTCCTATTCTAGTGAAATGGTTTCATTGGACTGTGTTGATGGACATGACGATCTTGGGTAGTGGCTCAAGGACCTGGGAATTTTCATATTGATTCCAAAATGATGTTTATACTTTTTCAAAAAATGTTGTGTAGTCCCAATTTGAGACAGTGTCTTGTTGGATGGAACCTACAAACTCCTTGCAACACAATGGTGTCAGATGTAGAGACACCATGGTAGCCCTTCAAAGCCAAACTGTGTCATCCATTTTACCATGTGGCACTACACATGCAGTGCAGCACTTAATTACCCTTTGGGGCAGATGATGGTGTGCCAGCCATCAAGTGTTTGAGGGTGTGTATCACACATTTGTAGGCTGATCTAATTTGGTGCAGTAGGATCTCCTAGCTTTTAATTCATGATTTATCACAGACACTTTCAACACATGCACAGTGCACGCTTTGGGATTGGACACACCTATTTTTCACATGAGTCCCTTAATACGGTGCATGTAAGGTCAATTATGTCCTCCATAATCCTGCCGAGTCCTACTATGGCATGCATGATCTTTACAGTTTTGCAAACACTCTGCACCATGGTGGCCCATTTCTAGTATATGGAACAGACATGGTGGTGTTAGGGGGCACTAAGGGGTGCATGAGAGGTGATGCTGGACTAGGTGCTGCCCCATTTCTCATGATTCTGTCCCATGGTCTTTCATGGCAAGCTAATTTGTATGTGTATGTGTGTGACACAATGTAGCAGACAGGTGTAGGTTCACATTACCAGTATGTCAGGTTTGTGTAGATGATATGTAGTTGGTACTGGAGGTAAATATGGCACTATAGGGCAAGTGTCATTTTTAGGAAGGGCATGCCTACCTTGCAACTCATTGTCGCAAAGAGATGCAAGGTAGGATGGTGTCCCTAAAAATTGAGCTAATTTGGATATTTTGACGCTAGATGGGTATAGCGTAAAAATATAAATATAGAGTTCAGTTAGCGCTTCTTTAGCATAGAAAAATGATGCTAGGACGGCGCAAACATTTCATAATTGTGGGACATAGTGCATACAAAAATGCAAAACAACCTTGGACATATCAAATGTTTTCTTCTGCCAAAACTTAGCACATGAAAGTCGGAACCTGAGTGCATTCTCACCTGGTTCACAAAAACACTTCTGTCGTTTGCCCCAGGGCTATAGGAACAGCCTAGGATTGTTTTCTGCCAGTGTCACATCATTATTGCATGATATTGATCCTGAGGTGTTGTCCTATGTGGATGACATCTATCTCACAGATGACAACCTCAACATTTATCTTGCCAGGGTCAATTAGATCATTCTAGTGTTCACAGCTCTTGGCTGCAAATTTAATTTTAGGAAAACTAAAATAGCCTTTCTCAGTGTATTGTTCCTGGAATACGAGCTATCAAATGAGGGCAAGAGCCTAGCCCCACAATTTTTAGAACTATGTGTTCAACTCCAACCACCAAAGACCATCAAGAAACTGCAGTCTTTACTTGGTTTCTTCTATTTTGGCAAAATTTACATTCCAGATTATGCACAATGCATGAAACCACTATGATTTAGTCTGCCCAGATTTTTAAGCAGACACTGGACAGTTGAACACACATGCATCCTTAGAGGATTTCAGCAAGACATGTTAGAAGCAAAACACTTACACACACGTGACAACAAAACCAATTTGGTCATCGGAATAAGTGCTGGTGCCATCAGGTTCACCTCTGTCACCTTTAATGAGGGCGACACAGTGCCCATAGCATACAAATCACACTTGTACTCAAAAGCAGAACAAAGTTTTGCCCCCACAGAAAACATTCTCACTTCTGTACAGATGGCTGTCATTAAGGAGAGGCCATTTGCCCAAGGGAAACAGATTTTTGTCATTACTCCAATGCCAACCTTAGAGGGTGTCACCAAAGCAAGCGTTCCTAATGGTTAGGCATTAAATCAATGTTGGATTCAATGGGCAGCCTCACTGACTGCCACTGATTTGACTACATCTTTGACCCAAAACCTTAAACACAAGAATTTCTCCAATATGAACAGTAGAACCCTGCACCTTCTAACATCTTGCCAATTTACAGATAACAAACTGTCTTTACACTGATTGTTCAACACAACCAGCTGTAGGTACAAAACATCAAAACTCAGCCGCTTGCACAGATGTGATGAAGCATGGTGTATTCCACCATCAACATACCTACATGCAGGCCCTGGGGGACTTTACCTCTCAGTTGGCTGCGCATAAAGTTCTTCTCTTGGCACTGGAACCTACAGATCGAAACAGCTCACGTTGATTATGTGTGATTTGTAGTACTGTGTCCAGTCCTACAATGATTATCTCAATCATTGGCAGTTGAACTGGTTCAGGGTCTCAAAAGGGAACACCATAAAACATAAAACTCTGTGGGGGAGGGTGGCTGATCTGAAGGATGAGCTACCAGATGCTCATGTTGGACATACACTTGGCCACTAACAAGTAGGAGTTCACGTTAATGGAAATACTTTGGCTGACAAAGCTGCCAAATCCACGGTAGCTGCGGCTTCTGCTGCTGCAGTGCCTCTTTCAAACACAAGATTGGATGATGAGATTCCGCCTGCTGTAAAAGATTCGACTGAAGGCAAGCCTCTTCTAAAAGCATACCCTACAAAATATTCCCACCATATCAGTGCACAAAATGTCACCTTTGTAACAATTCCTGGGGTGGGAGATAGAGAGATTCCCAACCAAGACCAGAGTTTAGATCTCATCAAAGCAGTGAATGAGGGTGTTGTATCCGCTGATGCTGGTGTTGTGCCCACAATATCACTCTTACAGAAACGCTTCTGGTGGCCGGGTCTATTCAAACAGACCAAGCAACATATTCTTTGGTGTGACATTTCCCAACAAATAAAGGGCTTCATTATAAAAACGGCCACTGCAGACATCCCTCTTAGTGTCCAATAGGCCACTACAATGTGTGTACCTGGACCACTGTGGTCCCTTACAACCTGAGAGTGCATCCAACTACATCTTCGTCACTGTTGATTCTTGTTCTAGATTCCTGTGAGTACGGCTACAGCGGTCGGCTGATGATAAAACTGTTATAAAGGACTTTCTGGTCTTATCAGTACATATATGTTTGGAGCATTCCACTCAGAGCAACCCTTGCCTTTGCCTATAGGGCATATAGGGACACCATGATGCAATGGGTGTTGAACTCCATTACTCTTCATCATATCATCTCAAGTGAAATTCTGTAATTAAGAAGAGGAATCGTGACCAAAAGCAGTCCTTAACAGTATTAGGTTCAGGCCACAGTTGGCTTTATCTACTATTTGGAGTCCAGAGATCATTGAATAATCTGCCAAGACAGTTCTTGGGGGGACACATCCCTAACAAGGTCCTCTTTGGGATATCTATGTATGTCCCTGATCTAGATGGCCCTGGTATGGTGGCAGCAGACACACTTTTTGACAGAAAGTCTCACTGTTTTACAGGAGCTTCAACAATTTTGTGATGATAATTCATCCACCAGTGATGCCACTTTAGGGATAAGGGATTTGCTACAGGCTAGATTCCTAAAGTTGGGGATCTGGTTCCTGAGAAGATTGTTGTGAAGAAGGAATATGGCACCTCTTATAGAGCACCGGTTCCAGTCCTGGGAATTCAGAGCATCAGAACTGTCATTCTAGCACTGCTGCCAGGTTCTGAAGGAAATAAATTGTCTCCATAGGCAACATAAAGTTGCACAATGTGGTCGGTCCTGCCTAGTAGACACAGTGGTCCCTTGGGTACTCCCCGGTCCCCTCTCACTATCCACAGGACATACCTCTTCAAAGAAGAAAAAATAATACTTCTGAATATACCAGTATGTACAGTGATGCTACAAATGCCTCCTCAAGAATGGGGAGGGTGGAGAATGAGCTTCTGCTGAATCCTATTACCAATTCATCAACAAAAGGTCTGAAAAGACTTGTCCCTAGTGAATATTTCAACTGTGTCAATTTCAGATGGGATTGTTTGAGGTAAAGTTCCTTTTTTAGTCCTACTGAAGTTATCAAAATTCCATATGTATTCAAAATTTCAAAGACTGATTTAATTACAACTGGTGTTGTTTCTGATGATGGGGATGTTCTAAAAAGTTGATTTTGTGCTTGTGAATTGCAGGATTATACTGTACTTTAAAGTGATGGCATATACATGAACATAGTGAATTATGGGGAATTGTTCCACTATTACCAAGATTTGCTAACTGACGCTAAATTAATTTATTTCAATTCCTTTGTTTCCTGACTTGCTGTTGAAGGTTATGAACAATGGGAGAGCACCATAGATGTTTAAAGTATATGGGGAACACAAGATTTGCAAACTTAGGGTAGGTAAGTTTGTTGTGAGCATACCAAATTCCTGTCCAAATGATATTCTTAAACAACACACTTCAGCAGACATCCTGCCTAGGGCAAGCAAAAATGAAAGAAATGAATGCATCCAGTATTCCCACAACAGCCAGTTCACAAATTGGCAAACTTTCCTAAATGGGGGAATCTGAATGCTTGGGTTCAGGGTGTGCCTATAATTCCACATTCTCAGGTTGTGGTGGGCAGATATTGTGGCAAATAGACACAAAGGGGTGTCAGGCACATTTTGTTACTTTCTCAGGTGGTTGGAAGATTAGCTGGCCGGACCCTCGCTATGTCTTGGGTCAACACTCAGGTATAGTTACCACATACTGTGTGTGTAAACTGTGCCGAAAATGTTTACACACTAGCACATTAGCAGCAGTTAAACAACATATTAGTCTCCTATCAGAGGACATAGACTTGAAAGATGTCTTACCGGGTCCAAGAAAACCATGCTCTAAGTGATTCTTATATGCCTTATACAATGAGATCTGGAAGCTTTCTCAAATGGAAGCAGCTACATGTTTAAGGCCGATACATAAGGAAAATATGAAAAAGGCTTTTGCTGTTGTTGATAATGGTATGAATACTCTGCCCAATAGAATATACACACTTAATAACATTGGCCCTCATTATAACATTGGCAGTATTGACCGCCTACCGCCATGGCGACGGTCGCCAACATACCTCTGTCGTGGCTACAAGCCGTCAACACGTATTATGACTGCTGACGGTATTCGGCCAGAATTCTGGACAATGATACGGCCTGGGGGTGTTTTGCTGGTGGACGCTGGTGACACAGCACCACGGACCATCTCCAGCTGGAGGACCCCCTGCAAGCAGGTAAGTCGGGTTCTCTGACCGGAGAGGGGGGTGGGGTTGTTGTGTGTATGTGGGGGTGTGTGTATTTTTGGGGATGCATGCATGCAGGTGTGATTCACAATGGATTCATGCGTGAATGAGTGATTGTGAGTGTTGTGTGTTGTGGATGCATGTGTGAGACAAGATATGTTGGTGTGTGTAGTGGTGTGTGGGTATTCATGTGTGCATGCGTGGGTGGTGGTGGGTATGCATGTGTGCATATGTGTATATGGGTGTGGGTGTGTATATGTGAGGGGGAAGGAGCGGGAGGGGGAGAGTGGGAGAGTGGGGGAGGACTCTGGGGCGGGGGAGGGGGGCAGGGGAGACCCATATCAGTGCCAGGGAAGGAATTCCCTGGCACTGATAGTATGGCAGTAAGTTTGGCACCAAAACTATGGTAGTAGGCAGGGTCGTAATCCCAAGGGTGGGATTGTAATGGCCGTGGGGCTGGAGACAGAAGGACCTCATTCCGACCCTGGCGGTTTGAAACCGCCAGGGTGGAGGGCAACGGAAGCACCGCCAACAGGCTGGCGGTGCTTCCAGGGCTATTCTGACCGCGGCGGTAAAGCCGCGGTCAGAAAAGGGGAACCAGCGGTTTCCCCCCGGTTTTCCCCTGGCCCAGGGAATCCTCCATGGCGGCACTGCTTGCAGCGCCGCCATGGGGATTCCGATCCTCTTCCCGCCAGCCTGTTCCTGGCGGTAAAACCCGCCAGGAACAGAATGGCGGGAACGGGTGTTGTGGGGCCCCTGGGGGCCCCTGCACTGTCCATGCCACTGGCATGGGCAGTGCAGGGGCCCCCTAACAGGGCCCCACAAAGATTTTCACTGTCTGCTATGTAGAGAGTGAAAATCGCGACGGGTGCTAGTGCACCCGTCGCACACCTGCAACTCCGCCGGCTCCATTCGGAGCCGGCTTCCTCGTTGCAGGGGCTTTCCCGCTGGGCCGGCGGGCGATCTTCTGGAGATCGCCCGCCGGCCCAGCGGGAAAGTCAAAATGACCCCCGCGGTCATTTGACCGTGGTGCGGTCTTTGGGCGGTTTCCGCCCGGCGGGCGGCACCCGCCGCCCACCGGACTCGGAATGAGCCCCAGAAGTCTCCAGCCCAGAGACCATTACAACCCTGGCGGTCGGTGTGTTAAAGTGGGGGTGTTGGTTGGCGCTAACCACCAGGGTCCAAATCCCATTTTTTTTACTGCCTGCCTGTTGGCGGTATTACCGCCGCTTTAACACCGACCGCCAGGGTTGTAGTGAGGGCCTTAGAGTCTTCTGCGATCTATATCATTCAGAATTACATGTCTCTCTTACTTCATGAACAAAGTCAGCTGTGTTCCATCAAGCAGTTGGGTTGGACATACAGATTTTGAAAAATGGCCGCATGGCATGGAAAAACATAAACAGTAGTGACTTGTTTGCTGCTTTTCATTTATCCAGGGAGCAATAGGCAATGGCTGAAAAGGAAACAAGTTACACCACGCTTAACATAGAAAAGTTAAAAGAGCTGCCTTTTACCATAGCGGAGACACCATCAACAGTATGGTTAGTGCATGGTGTAATAAAACTGCCAATTTTCACCTTTCATTTTACAAAATGTTTGAAATATTTTGCTGTGGGCAGATACGAGTGGCTAGGAGATATTAATAATATTAAAGAAAAGTGGGAGTTGCCTTTGAGTTGAAATATCTCAACGGTGAAACTGAGGTCTTTCAGAGCGGAAGCAAATGTGAAGCTATTGCTAGTCATTCGATGATCTGCAAACAGCTGTCACTTTACAGTTTCTACAATGCGAAGTCACTAACCTGGCATGCTTTCTGAAGAGTACTCCTGTCCCTTTGATTCATCCAGCATTTCATATACTTTCGAATGGAGGTTATGTGGTCCTGACGATCAGAGCTGCTGTGGAATGAGACCAGGAATTGTGTATGCAATTTCAGTCTCTCAAACTGCAACTTGCTGTGGACATGTTCTATTCCCCCCACACACACACAAGAGATAAGAGTAGCAGAAATGTGGCCTCACATTGGTACTACTAATGTAAATTATGACAAGCTGAGCAGAATAAAGGCACTACTGTCCCAACAACAAGTGGTGTTGCAGTGGCCAGAGAGAAGTATGCTCTACAGATAGTGAGATCATCAGCTGAGATACAATCTCTATTAACTACGAACTTCCTCAAGCACTTTGGTCTTTAGAATCTTTAACACGTTCAGCACTGTGGGAATTGTACACTTCTTTAAGGCCGTTGGGTCTGGATTTCTTTCCATCTTCCAGACTGTCTTTCTATCGGCTATCCATTCACTCTTTTAGAGTGTGTTTGGTGGCTTTCCTGTGACCTTGGCACTGATTGGCAGGATACTGCTGCTCCTATTCCTAATACACAGTGGTTGTGCTTTCTCAGTTAAGCGGAGTGATGGAGCTACTACCACCAGCCCAGCTGTGTCATGATCACATGGTACACTTCTTTGGTGCTCCGTTGCTGGAAAAATTGGAGCATGATTGGTCATTGTCATTCCAAACAGTCCTGTGGTGAGTGCAACCTTTCTTTCATTGCACCTGGTGCCTCGTCAAGTGTCTAGCTTTGGTGTGTCTTAGTGTTCAGACAGTGCCTCCTGTGGACAAGGAACTGCTGATGTTCCTGATGAGGGTTCATTCACCATGAGACAGGGGTTGATTCACCAGGGCACTCATGAGCTACCGCTGGTTAACTGGCCCAGTCGACATAAAGCACTATGGATGGTGCTGCCTATGTGGGTGATCCTGTGTTTGAGGCTTCTGCACACTTCTCCTCCATGGATCCCAATGGGGTCACAAATGACATACCTTATTAATCTCTATGAGGTAGGTTGCAATTTGAAACCCCATTGGGAATGGCTGCACTCACAGGGATGGTGGTCTGCTGGGGACAGCAGATCACTAAGTCTGTGACTACATTTTAAATTGTTTTACAGTCGCATTGATGGTCAAAAAACAATCTTACATACCACTGCGACTTGCAATTAGGAAGAGATGCCCTCGGGATGCCCCTTCCTAATTGCGAGTATCAATCGTTTTTTGCGAGTCGGTAACTGCGTACCAATTCACAAAACTGAGATGGAACTTAAGACCTGCCCATTTTGCCATCATAATCTGTGATTTTCGCCTTTTGCACCTGGAAAAAGGTGTCGAACATCGTGCCCATAGTGACTGAAACCCTACAGAAACACTGTGCCCTGAGAATTGTAATGGGCCATTATTCGCAGCTGGTTTATAATGTTAGCTCCAAAGGTAAATTCCAGGTATAAATATATAAGCTTGGAAACATCAAATAAAGTGTTCAGAATGTAAATTTTACAGTATCATATTTGTTTTCAAACTAATAAATACAGTAGAATGGAGAAGGCAAAAGTACATTTTTCTTCTAAACATTGCATCTGCTTTTGCCTGGCAGTTTCCTCACCGCATGAGGATATCTAGTTTAAGATAAGCTCCAGGTTGCAACAATGTTTGTGAATTGCTAAAAATCAAATGCCTGGCAAATCCTCTGGTGCCAATTCATGCAGTGTGTTCCACATATTTCACAGCACTCTTAACTTTACTAGGGAGGCACCAGTGGCCCTCCAGGGTGGCATAACAGGCTGAATTTGATGGGCCGGTTATAATGTTGATAGATTAATTCTGGATGTCAGAACCTGTGAAATGTTTAAATGAACAGATATGAGGCAGTCCAGCAAACAGAAATGCTCTGGATCAAAAAGGTCCCCGGATTCTGCACAGATGTTCCAGGACTAGAGAAGGCCAGAGCTTCAAGTGTCATTCGAAAAGGGAGTTTTACGATGACGAACATTAAAAAGAGGAAAGAACAGATCCCACATGTTGTTGCAATGAGGCACAAAATAGAACATAGATATTTTTGTGATTAATAGGCTATAATGTTATTAATGTAATTGAAATCTTCATGAACGTTCCTTAGGCTATGAGTGCAGTGACAATCCATACTGCAGGTCATTAGCCACTATAATTCCTTCTAGAGAGAACATGTAGACATTAAATAGGAGAGGTGACATGGCTGAGGTTTGTGGAAAGCCACTTCACAACGTATGCATTCTCACTAAATGAGATCCCAAGTAGACTTGATGTTTACAGGTAGTCAAGAACAGGGCTCTCAGTTGTATGGTATTTAGGGCCTGATTTAAGGAAAGTGACACTGCACCCAGTGCAGCACCACTTTTCTTGCGTCCGTAAGTGCCTCCCTAATGCCATCATATGTGCATCATGTCTAAGATAAGGTCACCATGACAGTAGTTAGGAAAGTAGCGTCAAAAGTTTAGATGCTAGTTCGAAGCTTTGCTGGATTAGTGTAAAAAATGTTGATGCTAATCCTGCAAAGCCTATTGAGTCCTATTGTAAACAATGGTGTGCCTCCTTTTAATGCCTGGGCTGAGCAGGTGTTAAAAGTGGTGAAAAAAATGATTCAAAAAATCTCTTTGATTTCTTTGCACCATATTTTCAGCCCCCCATAGCGGGGGGACGCCCGTCTTGCATACATTATGCATTGTACAGGCATTATGTGGTGCAAAGGGCTACAAAGTGGTGCAATGCATGCATGAACTTTGTAAATGTGGCATAGCGTTTCTGGCTATCTAACGCCACATAAATAAATGATGCTAATGTGTTGTTAGGATGGCTCTAGGCCCTCTTAAATCTGGGCCTTATTCTTTTAACACTTCTGTTTGTATTTTCCCATATTTGTTTTTTTACCATCATTAGTATTTATGTTTTGAGAATCAATGGAGTTGTAAAATTGTATATTTCCACATTTATTTAACTAATAACATGAGCTTAAGAATAATTGTATTCACTCTAGTTCCTCATATTTTATAATAAACAATAGTCTGTGGTATAGAATGCAATTGAAAGGTCTAAATAAAGGCAGTGAATTCCCTTTAGCACAGTTTTCTCAACAACTGTTTACTGACATTGAATGCCGCAGCCTACACACTGCTCTTACTGGGTTTTTTTTTTTTTAATACAATAACAAGGTAATATGACGTTTGAAAAATGTGTCAAAGTACCCTATGAGGCAAATATTGCATTTGTTGCAAAGATTATACCCTTCATTGTCCTTTAAGCCCATGTAACACTATGGCCCTCATTACAACCCTGGTGGTAAATGCCACCTACCACTGTGCTGATGGACTCCAACATGCTGTGACCGCGGCGGCATGCCGCTACCGGTATTATGACCCACACAGAGGAATCTGCCACTATACAGACACCCACACAAGTCTGCCAGACCAAAGGTCAGTGATAAACTGGTGGTAGCAAAAACCACACCGTTACGCCAACAGGAATACGCCCACAGTATCAGGACCCATGAATCACTGCAGCAGTCTTTCAACCGTGGTAAACCATTGGCAGTACACACTGCCGCCCTCAAAATACAAACCCACTAAAAAAACTACACCACATAGGACAATTCAAATTACACACCTGACAAACATACACACACCACACCCACACACTCAGACCCCTATAAAACACACAACCACATTACCCACAACCCTTTCAACGAAAAAAAAGATTGCCAACAGAGAGAGAGAGAAAGACAAGCCAGGAGCACCCACTCAATCTGAGCCACAGAACACCATACACCATCCACGCACCTCACAACACACACCCCACACATCACCCCACACATCACTCACATCACAGCCATGGCACCCCAAAGACACCCCAGGTTTTCAGAGGAGGAGCTAAGGATCATGGTGGAGGAAATCATCCGGGTAGAGCCACAGCTATTCAGATCACCGGTGCAGCAGACGTCCATTGCTAGCAAGATGGAGCTATGGTGGAGAGTCGCGGACAGGGTCAACGCCGTGGGACAGCACCCCAGAACAAGTGATGACACCAGGAAGAGGTGGAACGACCTACGGGGGAAGGTGCATTCCGTGGTTGCAAGACACCAGGTAGCAGTACAGAGGCTGGTGGTGGACCCCCACAACTAACAACATGGGAGGAGCAATTTTTGGTGATCATGCATCCTGAGGGCCTCGCGGGAGTAGTAGGAGGACTGGACTCTGGTAAGTCAAATCTTTTCTACTGTATCACCCACCCTACCTGCATGGCATCAAAAAATCCTACCCCTACCCTCACCCCATCACTCCACCACCTCAAATATGCCCCACTATCACAACCCACCCATCCCAATACCAAGCCCTGCATGCCACACCAATGCATGGCCCCCATCACAGACCTGCATGGACACCCATCACCACAGCATGCCCATTAGAGAGAATCACCTAGCAAACACAATCACCATGCACACAAGGCAAAGCTGACAGGACAATCACAACCATACAAGTAAACACACCCATGCACAAGATGGCACAGGCAGATACAATAACACTGCATTTACATCCCCACAGGACCCCTACTCAACGTCACCGGAAAGGACGCGCCACCAGCATCCAGTCCCCCCACAGAAGAGGCCCACTGTGATGACAGCAGCTCTGCACGCCTGGATCACAATGACCAACCTGGCCCATCAGGGACCTCGGACAGTCGGTTACCCTGCCACAGTCGCATACCACCACAGAGCCTCCCCCCTCAGGAAACGCCAGCACAGCACCCACCCAGCGGGCCCACGCCACTGTCCCCAGGACACGTCAATCAGCAGTGTGTCCACCACTACAGGGACCATAGGCAAACCCACAAACCCAAGAAAATCAGGGACCTGGGGTCAGTGGCAGTGGGCACATGGTTCAGGGGACAGAGGCACAGGACAACAGGGAAGCTGGGAGGACTGCTGTGCGACAGGGGGAGGACAGGCCCAGGGAACCCACTCTCCACCAGGCACTTGCAGGGATCCTTGGAGCATACCACCATTCCCAGGAGACCATTGGCCAGATACTGCCCAAGTTGCAGGAGACCCAGCGGCTGTAGGAGGACAGTACCCGTGGATCAGGGAGGACCTCAGACACATCCACACCATCCTGGTCATCATTGCAGGGGTGCTGGCTGACATGGCCAACACCATGAGGGAGGCAGTAGCACACCAACGGGCCCCTGACTCTAGCCACACCGATGAACAGCCCTCCACCTCCTCCAGCGATAGTGGACAGGAGGCCCCCTGCGGGAAGGAGAACCACCCCACAAACGGTCCCTGTGATCCAGGCAGAAGCCAGAGAACATTGCCAAGACCCCTACCAGGAAATAAGACTCACCTGATTGTCACCCTTGTGTCCCACTCTGTCACCAGGTCCACCTTGAACAGCCATTACTCCCCTTCCTATGCCCCATTGGACAATGCACCTGGGATACCAAGAGACTTGACTCTAACTGGACATTCCTCCACCATCGCCCCAGCCCATTGCACTTCACCCTCTACTTATTAGCACTTTAGTAAATACCCTTGGAACAAATACAAATCTGGAGTCTGTCAATTGATTGAAACATGTATTAGTACAACATTCTGAAAAAATTTCATATCATATGTACAGTAATTTATACATTGGTATGACCTGTAGTGGGCAGCATTAACGATACCAGGAGCCAGAGTGGGGTGCCGAAATCTGAAAATAGAGATGCCAAAGGGTACAGTAAGTGGCCATAGATATAGGGAAATCATGCTGCCATGTGCAATGTCCAACAGAAAAACTGAAAAGTAAAGTGAAGTTACAGTGTCTTACCTGTGTGTCACTGGAAGTACTGCTGTATGATATTACTTCTGTTGTCCACATCTTCTTCCTCTGCCTCCTCTTCCTCACTGTCCACAGGCTCCACTACTGCCACAAGACCATCTCCAGGCTCATCCCCCTGCAGAAAAGGCACCTCGCACCTCAAGGCCAGTTCGTACAACATGCAACATGCAACAATGATCTGGCACACTTTCTTGGGTGAGTAGTACAGGGATCCAACGGTCAGATGGAGGCACCGGAACCTGGCCTTCAGGAGGCAGAAGGATCTCTCAATAATCCTCCTTGTTCACCAATGTGCCTCATTGTAACGTTCCCCTGCCCTTGTCCCTCCATTCCTCACTGGGGTCAGTAGCCATGAGAGGTTGGGGTAACCAGAGTACCTGCAAACATCGAGTGACAACTGTTAGACACACACTAACCATTAGGGACAACCCCATACCCGGACACCAACATATACTGGGTGGGGACCTTGGTGGCCTCACCTATTAGCCACACCCGGTGCCACAGAAGTTGAGCCATCACATATGGTATGTTGCTATTCCTTAAGATAAAGGCATCATGCACAGAGCCAGGATAATTGCCATTCACATGGGAGATGTGCCGGTCAGCCAAACACACCATCTGCACATTCAGAAAGAGATAGCCTTTTCTATTCCTGAACACCTGTTCATTTCTCCGGGGGGGGGCAAATGCTACATGTGTACCATCAATGGCACCAATGATGTTGGGGATATGTCCCAGGGCATAAAAGTCAGCTTTCACTGTGGCCAAATCCTCATCCTGGGGGAATACGATGTAGCTGCGCATGTGTTTCAACAAGGCAAACAACACTCTGGTCAACACGTTTGAGAACATTGGCTGAGACATCCCTGATTCCATGGCCATTGTTGTTTGAAAGGAACAACTTGCCAGGAAATGGAGCACTGACGGGACCTGGACTAGAGGGGGATACCTGTGGGCTGGTGGATAGCTGGCATCAGGTCTGGCTCCAATTGGGCACATCGTTCTTGGATTTTGGCCCGATCAAGTCTGTAGGTTAGGATAATGTGTCTGTCCTCCATTGTTGCAAGGTCCACCAGTGGTCTGTACACTGGAGGATGTCTCCATCTCATATTCATCCTCAGCGGTCAAAGCCTAGGGAGGAAAACAGTGAGCAGAGTGTCATATTCACACTTCTATTGCAATAATGATGCATCTCTTCATTTACAGAACCAGTATGTGAATCTGAGAGTCAGTTGATGTGCCAATGTCTGCTGTGACGCTGTTAGGTGCCATCGCCTGTGCCACCCTGAAACGGCAACTGTCTGACCTGGGAGGAGAGACAAATGGAAATGACTTAAGTCCGCTGGCGTTGTGCGCCGTTGCGGTAGGTGGTCGATGACCGCCGCACAACTTTGCATTGGTTATCATTGGGCCCTATGGGTTGCAGTAGCCAATGGCGATGTGCGCCAGCCTTGACAGTGCACACCACCGCGAATGTGACCGCCATTTTCTATCTATTCACTCACTTGCTACCTGACCTTCAACAGGAGAGGACCTACACTGCAAGTGCTGCTGTGACCTCTGTCTGGAAGCAACAATGGCTCATGTGTCTGAGGATGGGGCCCCTGCCTTCACTGCGGAGGAATTGGAGAGACTTGTGGATGGGTCCTACCCCAGTACACTTTACTCTATGGTCCTCCAGACAAACAGGTGAGTGCACTGTGAGCATGATGCATGGGCCATGAATGTATGGAGTGCTGTGTGTGTGAGCCACATGTAGGGGGGGCTGAGGTGTTCTGGGCAGAGTGCTGCATGTATGGTGGTCAATGTATGTGTGTTAGTGGATGGGAGGAATATGGTGGGCCATGAGTGTGACGGTCCGGACGGTATTACTAATCCCTTTTCTGTTGTATTTTTTCTGCAGGTCAGCGCCCATCAGAAAAAGGGTTTTGGCGTGCCATCGCCAAGGAGGTGCAGACCGTGGGGGTCTTTGACAGTCGGACCACCCACTGCTGCAAACGGTGGGAGGACCTGTGCTGCTGGGCAAGGAAGATGGGGGAGGCCCAGCTGGGCCTGGCCTCCCAACGAGGAAGGGGTTCCCGTCGTACCCTGACCCCCGTGATGTTCCGCATCCTGGCAGTGGCCTATCCAGAGTTGGATGGGCGTTTGAGGGCATCACAGCAGCCACAAGGGGGTGAGTACAAATTCAGATTCATGATTTGGCACGTGTTAAGGTTTTACCTGTGTTGGGGATGTGAACTGTGGGTGCCCCTAGGCCAGGGCGAACGTGGCAGGGTAGGTCCTTTGATGGCAGGCTCTAAAGCACTCCAAATCCAATGGTGTTAGTGGGCATCTACTACTGGGCAGGGTCCTGTGGGTTTCAGGTGTGCAGCTGATAGCGTTATGCCATGTCCCCCATGGGCTGGTGACTAGCACTGTAACTGGCAGTGCATGGCCTAGTGCATAGGGCAGCTCCCTGTGTGTTGTGTATGCCAACGGTAGTGGTGTTGCTGGCATTGACCAAGTGTATCTTCTGTCTCTCCCCCCCTTTTTGTTTTGTCACCCTGTCCTTGTGCGCATTAGCAACATCTGGCGGAGAAGCAGAAGCACCATCGACAGAGGGAGCGGCATCCCGCATGAGCCTGGAGGCCGAATCCACCGAGGGTCAGGGCACCAGTGGGACAGAGGACGAGGGGAGCACCACGACAGAGACAGGAGGGGATACTACAAACAGCGACTCCTACTCCGATGGAAGCACCCTGGCAGTGGCGGACACCTCTGTGCCCACCCAACAACAGGTACAGCCACCACCACCCCTACCAGCACTGCCCTCCCAGCAGCCCCTCAGCGTGTTTCCCATGCCCACCCACCCAGGAGGGTGGGCATCTCCTTCACCCCAGGCACCTCAGGCCCTGCCCCAGTCAGCCCTGCTGCCCTCAGTGAGGAGGCTATTGACCTCCTGAGATCACTCACTGTTGGCCAGTCAACAATTCTGAATGCCATCCAGGGTGTCGAAAGGCATTTGCAACAAACAAGTGCATACCTGGAGGGCATTCACTCTGGCATGGTGGCCCAAAAGAGAGCATTTCAGGCTCTGGCCTCAGCACTGATGGCAGACATTGTCCCTGTCTCTAGCTTGCCCCCTCAAACTTCCTGTACCCAGTCCCAATCCCCTCAACCCCAGCCTATTCCAGGCACACCTTCAGAGCAGCATTCACCCAAATCAACACACAAAAGTGGCTCAGGCAAACACAAGCACCACACTTCATCTCACAGGCACTCACACAGGCCCCATCCCCATGCAGACACACCAACATCCACTGCCTCCACTGTGTCCCCCTCCTCCTCCTCGTCCACCTACCTCCCAGTAGCGTCTCCACTCACACCTGCGTGCACTACATCCTCATCCACTACCTCCATCACCACCATGCCCATCAATACACACCCCTCACTGGGAGTCCCCACCCCCACATCTATGCACATGTCCCCTGTGTCCTCCCCCACTTTGTCTGTGACCTGTCCTTCCAAAGTACACAAACGCAAGCACACACCCACCCATCAGCCATCCACCTCATAAAAGCATCCAGCTCATGCACCTGCACCCAAACACAGCATATTGACACCTCCTACAAGCACACCCTCTTCCCACCCAAATGTCCCTAAGAAGCTTTTTCTAGCCAACATTGCCTTGTTCCCTATCCCTCCTCCCTGTCCTTCCCCTCGGGCCAGTGTGGCCAAAACCCAGCCCAGCACCTCAGCCACCAAGTCTATGTTTGCTGTGGTTCCTGCAGCTGTCAGAGGCTCAAAGGGGGAACCCCCAGGCCAACCAGGGTGCCACCAACCCCTGCCAAGGCAAAGAACATTCTGCCACCTGGCAAGATGAAGAAGGGGACAGCATCCAGTAAGGGGAAGGAGCCACAACCACTCAGCAAGGCCACCTCAAAGATTCCAGCTGCCAGACCCAAGGTGACACCAGCATCTGCCAGGGGCAGGAAGGGGCAGAAAACACCAGCCAAGGCACTTCAGCCCTCCGAATCTGCAGGTGAAGGCCTGGTGGCTACCAGCACAACCACCAGCACCGCCACCTGCACTGCGGCCAGCACCACCACCTGCACCACCACAAGCAATGCCGCAAGCACTGCCACCTGCACCGCCGCAAGCACCCCTACTGTCAGCAGCAGCAGCCTCAGTGGGCAGCCATCGGAGGCTGCAGGAAAAGGGCTGGAGCCTCCCCCCACCACTGGCAGCACCGGCACCTCCACTGCGGCCAGCACCGCCACCTGCACCGCCGCAAGCACCGCCACCTGCACCGCCACCTGCACCGCTGACAGTAGCACCACTTGCAGCAGCAGCCCCAGTGAGCAGCTTCCCAAGGCTGCAAGGGGAAGGGCTGGAGCCTCCCCCCACCACTGGCAGCATCCCCACCAGCACCGGCATTACCACCACTGTGCAGCCGTAGCCGCCTGCGGATGGACTGCAGCCCTGCCTCCATGGACTATCATGCATCGTGACCATTGCAAATCTCGTGGCTCTGACACCCAGGTGAGGGACTGTGACCTGGCACCCCTCAATTGCTGCATCACTGTGCACAAAGCTTCCTCCAGAACCAGTGAAGAAAGCCATCCTCTCACCCTATCCTTGGCAGGATAAAGCACACTGGGCACAAGGCCCCCTCCAGAACCAGTGGAGAAAGCCATCCACTCACCCTATCCTTGGCAAGATGAAGCACACTGGGCACAAAGCCCCCTCCAGAACCAGTGGAGAAAACCATCCACTCACCGTATCCTTGGCAGGATGAAGAACACTGGGCACAAACCCCCCTCCAGAAATAGTGGAGAAAGCCATCCACTCACCCTATCCCTGGCAGGATGAAGCACACTGGGCACAAAGCCCCCTCCAGAAAGGCATCCACTCAACCTACCCTAGGCAGGATGAAGCACACTGGGCACAAAGCCCCTTCCAGAACTACTGAAAAAAGCCATCCAGTCACCCTATCCTTGGCAGGATGAAGCACACTGGGCACAAGGCTCCCTCCAGAACCAGTGGAAGAAGCCATCCACTTGAGAGACTGTGGCCTTGCACTACCCAGTAGCAAGCAGAGGACAAACCACCCACTTGAGAGACTGTGGCTTTGCACTCCCCAGGACCAAACAGTGGGCAACCCACCCACTGGAGGGACTTGAGAGACTGTGGCTTTGCACTCCCCAGGACATCGCTGTGGGCATTGAGCCCCCTCCAGTAGCAGTGGCGTAGTACCATCTTCCGGCTGAGGTGCCCCCCTCCCCCATCCCCCTGAGGTGCCTGTGTGTTTTCGACCTGATGCCCCTGCAGCGTTCTCTCCATTTTGAGGCAGGAGTCATGTGTGGGCTTGGCCTATTTGTTATGGCCCAGTGGGCCACAGACTATTTTTGTGTGGACATTGCACCCTTATTTTGTATTTATTGTATATATTGTATATACTGTTTATTTATTTATGAACGTATTTCTCTTAAATTCTAATATTACAGTAATTTGACTCAATTCCTTTTGTCCTTGCATTATTCCAGAGGGTTACGGGGTATATATGTAATGTTGTTGCATGTGTTTGTGTGTATGGTGTTGGGGGTGAGAGTGCGGGTGGGGAAGTTGTGTGATGCATGTGTCACTCTCTTTTTCCTCCCCTGTCTACAAGGTGCTGTACTCACCGTGGTCATCGTCGCCGTAGGTACTCTTGATATATGAGAAGATACACCAGCATGGGCAGGACGTGCAGCTCGGGCTCCATGGCCTCCTGGTTCTTCCTTGAGTGTCGAGAGGTGAGTGGTTTCCCTTCCAAGTACTGTTTCCACCATGCTTTTGATGGCGTTGGTACCGCCCCGGAAAAGTTGGTGGATGGGCGTGTTGTAATAGGGTGGGCGGTACATTGTCTTCCGCCTGGCTGTTGGCGGTTACCGTTGCGGTCTTTGTTGCTACTGCCGTGGCGGTCGGAGTATTAAAGTGGCTGTATGTGTTGGCAGTTTCTGCCATGGTCGTGATAAAACATTTTTTACCACCGGCCTGTTGGCGGTATTACCGCAGCTTTGACACCGACTGCCAGGGTTGTGATGAGGGCCTATGCGTTTCTCTTACCAGAAATCACTGACAAAAAAGTATCTTTACTGAGATATGGGGTCAAAAGACTAATTACATTTTATCATTCTGAGTGAGCAAAGTAGGTAGATTTATTATTTGTCTTCTTGAGTATCTGTAGCAACAGGGTGACAGTTAAGGATGGGCAGAACTCACAGAGTCTCACGTCACAGAATTTTGCGGAGTTACATGAAAACATCGCCCTATTTTTTAACACTGGGAACTCATTCCACTCTGAAAATCAATGCGAACGGTAAGACGGAGTGTGCCAGAGGGTGCTGCTGCTGCTCAATTTACTTTTGCTAGTAGATTTTCTACTCGAGTAGCAGCTTTCTCACCATAAACAGTTGTGACCACCCTGCAACCGCTTGTAATGAGAAAATATCATTGGTTGCCCACCTAGCAACCGAGCGGTGAGAATTTCCACTTGCAGTTACCAACTTACCTTTGGTGAGCCGTGTGCAAGAAAAATCTCAAGGAGGTTGCAGGCTTTGGCCAGAACTTCACATTACAAGCAATTTATCTTCCACTCCTAGTGACAATACCCTCAATTGACACTTCACATTTACACTTGTAAGTGAATTCAGTCCCACTGCCGTGATGTTCTGTCTTCTTCCTTCCGCATAGCTTCTTCATTGGCAGACAAGAAGATCAAGTTGCTCTCTGATCTCCAGTCTTCTTGTGAGGTGGACAAGCATGAGTCATTTTTTGAAGGTACATTTTCCTCTGTGCCCACCACAGCCACTTTCATACTAAAGTATGCTGCTTTGATTACTTGAATTGTTAACTCCTCCTGAAGTTGTATATTTGCAGTGTGGTATTAGTGAATCATTAACCACATGTGAAATTGCACACTTCGGCCCAGATTTAGTAAACAAATCAAGTAAAGTTGCTGCACTGCATTACATGAACTGGAGACTGAGGAACATCTCCAAATCTGCTACAGTATGTCACTGTCTTTCTCTCTCTTTCTCTCTCCCTGAGCTGACACACTGGCTGGGATGAGCCAATGCAAAAACACTTGTGTCATAGTGCATTAAACTCAGAATAGTTTGTGTGCAGGTAAATGGTCCCTTACTGTACAAAACTATGCTTTGTGTCATTTTCCATTTTGTATGTGTGCTGTAGAAAATAAATGAAAACATTTCTTCTCCTTACACCAGGGACTTCTGGCCTATCTACAAGTCTTTGTAGATAGTGACTAAATCCATGAGTGGTTGCATGGGAAAGCCCGTGCCCCACCTATGGAATGCCCACTTGATGTAAATCATACCAGCACACTTAGGGCCTCATTATGAGTTTGGTGGTTTGGCCTCCAGACTACCATTTTCGTGGTCCTAATAAGACCTCCATGTTGTCGGTCATTCAGACTGAACTATTAAGAGTTATACAGGCAAGACAGAACAGCAGCCCAGAAATAGGCGGTCTGACCTCCAGCCCTGACAGCACTGCGACCAATCACTGACTGTATTACAAGGCCAAAGTCATGGTGGTGGGCACCCATGGTGGTCAGCCATTGGCATTCCGAACCACAACAGTCTGTGTTCACCAAAGTAATACACAACGGCTCATTGGATGGATTTCAAAACAACACAGCTGACATACATGGCCACAATGGACACACATGCAAAGGACATTATAAAATGCACCCCTGCATACACGACAATCATCTGCATCAACAACACAACACACAGAAAGGCAAAGATAATTCTCCAACACAGCAGCACAGATACTAGGCACCATCTTTTTCTCACCATCTCTTTTCACAGCTAGCACACACTTTTGTCCAGTCACACACTTCTGCACTTTCCCTCTAATAAGTCACCATCACATTTCTTTTTTTAATTTCACTATGTCACATCCTAAAAATCCATGTTTTTCTGAAGATGAGTTAAGAGACATGGTGGATGAAATCATAAGAGTAGAAACATAGTTGTTTGGAGCACAAGTTTAGCACAATACTCTCAGTAGGAAAATTGTAATGTGGGACATGATAGTCAACAGAGTTAATGCTGTAGGCACCACTCTGCACACAAGGGAGGACATAAGGAAGAGGTGGAATGAGCCCTACTACTGCTCACCACTCACCAACCCAGTGTTCACTTGTCTAAAGACCCTGTTTGGCAACTCACAATTGAAGTTTACTCACCTGGGGGGAACATTTGTGTATAGTGGTTGTACTACATGGAGCCAAAGGACTACAACTCCCAGCAGGCACTGTTCTACATCTCCAAACACAAGACCAGTGTTTTCTTATCTAAATACACTTATTTATCAACTCCCAATTGATGTGTACTCACCTGGGAGGATCACATTTGGATAGTGTGTGCACTGTAATAGATCCACACAGGATGCTCTGTATCTCTGTCTCCTAACACCAGCATAGTGGGCACTTGCCCATATACCCCTGTGTGTCAAATCACAAATTAAGTATACTCATGGAGGCTGAGAACAGTTGTAGTATGTGTGTAGTACAAGGAGTTACATGACTGCTAAGGCCAGGAGGCACTGTTACAGTTACTCCACTCTGCCAGGCCAGTGTCCTCATCTCCAAAGGTCCCTGTGTGGTGACTCACTAATGAAGTGTAGTCACCTTGGGGGATAATATTTACATAGTGTGAGTAGTAGATGGACTGACATGACTACAACTTCCAGCAGGCACTGTTACTGTTAGTTCAAAAAGCAGTCCAGTGTTCACATCTCCAAATACCCCTGCTTGGGAACTCCCATATGAAGGTACTCACCTGGGAGGATAACATTTGTATAGTGAGTGTACTAGAGAGAGTAACATGACTGCAACTCACAGGAGGCCCTGTATCTGTAACTTAAAATACCAGCACGGTGGTCACTTGCCATATATTCTTGTGTGTCAACTCACAAATGAAGTATACTCATGGAGGGTGGGAACATTTGTATAGTGTGTGTATTACAAGGAGTTACATGACTGCTAAGGCCAGGAGGCACTGTTACTGTTACTCCACTCAGCCAGCCCAGTGTCCTCTACTCCAAAGATCCCTGTGTGGTAATTCACACATGAAGTGTTCTCACCTGGGAGTATAACATTTGTTAGGTATTGGGGAGTAGTGAGAGCGACCTGATGGCAAAGCCCAGGAGGCACTGTTTCTCTAACTCCAAACATCAGACCTGTGTCCACTTGTCCAAATACCCTTGTTTGGTAACCCACACATGAGATGTGCTCATCTGGGGGGAATAACATTCATTAAATGTGTGAAATAGAGGGATTGGCATGACTGCTAAGGTTGGCTCTACATCACAGGCAGCCATTTGCACCCAACCTGTGTCCATAGGACAGTGGCAACCATCTTGTGTCTCTTAACAAACTTCACTTGTCATAACCTTTGAGTTCAACCCCAGACACATTTCTGGAATCCTGTCTCATTGCAGGTACAAATTCAGAAATGTGTGTGAAAATAAGAACATTTGTGTTTCCCTATTCTGTTTCTACTACTTACCTAACTAGTCTTTTATTTTTCAAATGTATTGCTTTCAGTTTTAAGGAAATGTGTTTTTGTGTTTTAGTAAATTGGATTTGCATCAACATGTACATCAATAAATGTACATTCAAGTCTATATTGCAGTTACTATTTTTCCTCTTCCAAGTATACATTAATAATAATGGGATATGATTATATGTAAAACATATTGTAATTGATTTATTTGATACTCAGCAGTGTCTTTGGGGCAGATAGGTGTACAGTAGGGGCCATATTTATACTTTTCAACGCACAACTGCGCCAACGCAGTTGTGCGTCAAAAAATCTAACGCCATTCTGAAGCGCCATGCGGGCGCCGTATTTATTCAATGACGTTAGCCGGCTTTAGCCGGCGGAGCTGCCTGGTGTGCGTCAAAAAAAATGACATACACCAGGCAGCGCCGGCGTAGGGGAATATGGAGCTTGGGCGTCAAAAAATGGGGCAAGTCAGGCTGAGGCAAAATGTTTGCCTCAACCCGATTTGCGCCATTTTTTTGACTCCCAACCCCCATTAAAATGACTCCTGTCTTAGCAAAGACAGGAGTCATGCCCCCTTGCCCAATGGCCATGCCCAGGGGACTTATGTCCCCTGGGCATGGTCATTGGGCATAGTGGCATGCAGGGGTGCACAAATCAGGCCCCCCTATGCCACAAAATAAAATAAAATAAAATACTTACCTGAACTTACCTTAAGTTCCCTGGGATGGGTCTCTCCATCCTTGGGCGTCCTCCTGGGGTGGGCAAGGGTGACAGGGGGTGTAGGAAAGTAGGTGTCCACGCTAAAAAATGACGCAAACTCCATGAACTTTGGCGCTAGACACGTCTAACGCCAGAGTATAAATATGGAGTTCGTTTTGCGTCGAATTTGCGTAAAAAAAAACGACGCAATTCCGGCGCAAACAGAGTAGAAATATGCCCCTAAGTGTTTGGTTTATAAAATGCATACAGGAGCTCTATTTGATGTCCTTTGAGAAACGGCTTGCAAAGTAATGGGTATATTTCATATATTTGAATTGTCTGATAAACAACAGATATACCAAAGAAAGAAATATATTGTTAATGTTCCCATTAAACAATACATTTCAAACATATTCAAAATCGTTCTCTCACATTTAAAGCACATATACCATCTAAACTTGAAAAACACCATGTGCAACACAATACACAGGTTTATGTTCGAATGCTCAGGGTGTGTAAGGAAGGGCCTAAAATGTAGTAAAATCGCGCATGTGAAAAACATGTTCTCGCTTTTGCCTCAAACAATTAAATCTTGGTCTCTTTTGTCAAGTGCCTTGTGTGCCAGGAGCATCTACCGAGAGCATTTGAAAAAAATGAGGTTAGATTTTATTCATTTACTTTTTCACAATTGAATAACCACATCTATCCTCTCTCATTCCCCCGGCATAGTTTTCTTTCTGTCTTTAATAATGGCAAATGTGAAATATCAGGATGCGCTCAACTCGTTTCACATGGAGAAAGGTGATATGAAATCGTTTGCTGTATTGTATAGCCCCTTTGCTGGATTTACTTTAGTGATTGTCCTGTGCAATCTAAAATGACTTGTCATTAAATATACAGTATATGTCTTTATTTGAGCAGAGATTATTGAAGTCCTCAATTTTCCAAATGGCAGCAAAGGATGACTGTGGAATTATTTTATAGCAACCAGGGGCGAATGAAAACCCAAAGCAAACCTTGCAATTTTGTCGGACAAGCCCACAGGGGGGAATTGAGGGTGCAAGTATGAAGCACTGCTGCTTTTGTTACTTGAGGCCCATATTGCAGCACTGCTGCAAAAACCTGGCACCCAGTAACAAAAATGGACCCCACCGCTGAAATACCAACCCTCACCCTTCCAGCCTCCTGGGAAAATGCCTGATGCCTGCCGCGGACAACCACCACAAATATTCAGCCACTATTAAGTATTTTGATATCTGTTTACATGTTTTTCTTGCAGAACCAAACCATTCGAAATCCCAGTTTTAAAGAACTGATCAGGGCCTTCACTCAGAGAGAGCAGCTGTTTTTTCAGGGGCCCAACACCACCATTGTTAAATGTGTTTATATAATACGAAAGTCACTTGTCCTTCACTGAAAAAAAACAATCATCCCTGCAACACGGACACCCTTGCACCACAGTGCATAGACTCATGGAAGCTCATTGAGCGTCAACGAGGGGAAAAGGACAGAAATCTATTTGCACATCTTAAGTGCAGGGCAGCACCGCAAGGATTCTTGCTGCACTGACCTGCATCAAAAGAAAAGTGCAGAAATGCACTGTATCTAAAAGATACAGCATATTCCTCTGCTTTTTCGCTGCGCTGGCGCACAATGGACTGCCATGTGTCAATGCAGACACCCTTGCACTATGATGCAAGGGTGTCTGCATTGCAAGGATGAGTGTTGTTGTGGGACACCTTCCTGCACAAAAACAATCATGAGAAGTGTTTTCCACTTTCTATGTGTGCTGCAGAAAGCAGCAAGAAGTAAGAAAGATTAAAAAGTCAAAATGAAGAGAGCAGAGGCCAAAGGGGAATTCTTGCCTAACTCCTCTGTGTAACGCAATAGATTTTGGTAAGGAGCCATTGACAAGTATAGTTGTCAGCATAGAAGAGTATAAAAGAGAAATTGAAGGAAGAAAATATAAATTAAATCTAAACCATTTAAGGGTGAGGAAAAGGACTAACTCACGTGGTCAAAAAAGTATTCTCACCATTTAGAAAGATTGCTGCCAAAGGGTTTTTATATTTTTTTAGATCTGCTCAATACAATAAAGAAGAGTCTGGTATTGCTTGAGAAATGTCTGCCCTTAACAAACTTTGTTTGCTCTTGTTCTATCAGTTGTGATAATAAGGGGTCTAAATGAAGAGCAATAAGGTTTGCAAAAATGTTATAATTCAAGTTAATTAAAGAAATTGGGCTATAGTTTTTTTGCAAATTTTTGGTTTAGAAACCACCTTAGGGATGAGGCAGACTAAAACTTCTTGAAATGCTCTTCCTGTTGATTTATAGTCATTTAAACATGAAAATAACTTGAGGAGTTTAGGTAATACAATTTAAAAAAAAATGAAAATAACATTCAATTGAAAATCCATCAGGACAAAGAGCTTCACATTTCTTGATCAAATTACGTGGGTTTTGAATTGTGTGTGCTCCAAGGCCTATGCCTTTCTCAAAGTAATGCTTTCTGCTTAAACCTAGAAAAAGCACACTAAGTGCAACCCTTTGAAAGGTTCAGGGCTACTACCCTTGCCTGGAGTTAAGTGAGTGAGGTGGTGGCAGCATACCGTTTTTGTGCTCAGTGGAATTAGTAATGTAAACAGGCCAATTAACCTTGAGTGTAACTCATATAAAGTTCTGTGGCTGTGCATTTAACTCACTCTTGGCCTTTAGCACCAGACCAGGGTGGGTGGGAATCACAGAGTTTCACTTCATGGAATTCCATGGGTTAACATAGAAACTTTTCCAGATTCTGCAGAGTTTAGCCAGCGGGTAGAAAATATGCACATTGCACTGCAATTTAGCTCCAGCAGCATGAGCAACACTGAAAACTGAGCACGAGCGTCACTATGCGGTGCACAAGAGCGCATGGCCAGTCAAGTTGATTTTGTTGCTGCTCGAGTAGAAAATCTACTCGAGAAGCAGACCTATGAACATGACCGCTCATGACCACCAACATTAGAAAATCACCCACTTTAGAAAATCACTATAAGGGATGACAAATCTTGCTTGCTAGCTTGCGTTCTGGAGCCTAACGGGAACAAAAAAAGTCACCACGTGGCGATTAGTGAAAACTGGCCAGAACTCTGTGTAACAGGATTAACATGGAGTTGCCAAATTCTTTGCACATCCAAGGGCTTTTTGATTGCAGAATGAATTACTGCTAAGTGGGGCCTGTGCTCATAGTCATGGAGCTGACAGTCTGTGTAATCCCCAGTTACTCCCTAGGTGTTTGATGTGGTTCACATGGAATTGGGGTTATTTCTGCTATGCTTTGAAAAGGGAGACTGTAAAGGAGAGATCACTTCAAAGGAACTGACACAGTGAACATGAATGTTTAAAGCCAGACGCTGAATCAAATATAAACCTGGATTTACACTATAAAGCTACTTGTTGTTGAGTACAGGGGAGAAAAATACTCCAGGCCCTGGATTCTTTTGAATCCAATCTTTGAGATGAAGGGGAAACAGGAACACAGACCCTTGTGAGGCTTGTTCCAGCTTGTAAGTTTGCCTCCTGGAGAGCTGAAACATTTCAAGTCCAAAGCCAGACTATGACTCGCATCACTGGTAGGCCAGCATTTGGAGTCACATCCTAAAATCTGCCAAGGACGTGAGTATAGCGTGGAGTAGGAGAAGGGGGAACGTGAGGACACACACAGGGGGCACTGCCCTGCCAAGTACATTAGTCTAGAGATAATTATTTTCTATTATTTAGTGTGCTGTGCTTAGTAAATACTACTTTTTAAATTTTTGGGGAAAAACACAATTGTTATAATTAGAATAACCCCATGAACTATGAAGTGAATTTCTTCCATTTATTGCGGCATGAATTAAGATCTGGATACATAAACATCCCAACCTCCTCTCCTCAGCTCTAACGTCCTCTTTTCCGTCTCGCTCTTCCTCGCACAGAACCTTCCAAAGAGCTGATTCGAAGTTCTAACTAGAATACAACACATCTCTCTCCTTTCATAAATAACAATAAAGCAACAACAAAATATACAGTTAAAACAAATGAATCTTGCAAGAGTTACAAAACTTATAACTAGAAATACAGAAACATTTGAAGAAATCTTCAGGAAAAACTAGAGATACAAAAACATTTCAAATAATCAGCATGTCAACACATAGTTTTTTGATTGGGTCATGGTTAAGAAACCTCTTCTGAAAGGTTATGGGAAAAAACTGCCTTCTCCCATGAAGGTCGTGAAACTTTTCACCAATGCAGTGAAACTTTGGCGTCTCTCGGGGAAGGTTGCCAAGAGACCGAGAGACGCGTCGCTTGATAAACATTTATTGAGGCATGAATCAAGATCTGGATACATAAACATCCCAACATCCTCTCCTCAGCTCTAACGTCCTCTTTTCTATCTCGCTCTTCCTCGCACAGAACCTTCCATAGAGCTGATTCGAAGTTCTAACTAGAATACAACAACAAAATCATCTTATAAGCACATAGTAGTAGACATTGCACAATAATAAAAATGCCAATGAATAACTACAGTACAACAGTTGTGCCAGTTACTAGCAACCTATCAGAGCCAATAAATCAACAGATCCCAGAGCCAACCAGGACTATTAATATATGTAATATAATATATAATAAGGTCAACTATGACTGAACAAGACCAGACATTTTCCTGGGGTCAAAATTTTAGCCTCCAGGGAAACATAGGATGACACTTTTTAAACTGATTCATGAGACTTAAGGGGAACTAACTTCAAATCCTGTGGTGACCTTGCCCATCTGGAAGAACCAATGAAGAGAGTAGGCATATTTTGCCTGTTGTATTTCATGTTTTGAGGTAGCTTTGGCACCTTGTTATGACCCACTGGAGGTCAATTCCCATGTCCTAACTGTCTGAAAGTCCCAGAAAACCCAAACATGGCCACTCTAGAGCTCTGAAATGAATGGTAAATAATACTCATGTCTAGCAATGTTCAACAGTGGATGTCAAACTAAACCTCACATTTAAGGTGGCCTTCCAGAACCATCCTGTGCAATCCACTCTGAACTGGTCCCCCAGTTAAGAGTTCAGAGGAGTCCTTCTTGAGCCTTTTGTGTCCCTGCAGCTTACAACTTGAGTTGTGCGAGCACTTCCAGAGCCTTGGATAAAGACAGTAGGAGAGCTAGGTTCCAGGCAGATGACAGCTAGCAGGTAAATGTCCTATTCTGGTTCTTGAAGACGTTTTCAAATTTTGGTTGTGTTCTGATTAGTTGATGGTGAAATGCCATTTTTATTGTGCACCATAGAAGTTGATTGATAATTGGTGACAACCTCCAACCCACACCACATTTTAAACAGTTTGTCTTTGCTTGCCCAGACCCTTGATTCAAAATGGCAAAATGGCACAATCACTGCTCCAGCTCTCATGAACAATACATTTAATATGATTTCAGGACTCACTAATGAGTTTCAGTTATGGTTTTAAAGTATATTTTAGCATGTTTTAACTCTTGATTAGTCACTTAGAGTTTATAAAACATTGTGTAAAGCATGTCCAGCAATCTATCCCTGTTCTAAGATTCTAAATCAGTTTAAATAAAACATTTTACTCCATAAATAACATAAATAAGCAGATTTAAAAGGCAATCTAGTCTGCCGATAACAGTACTCATAAAGAATACTATAACAGATTTGTGGTAGAGAATAGTCTAGGGAAATTTGTCTGTGTCATGAGATCAGAGAGTGTGAGTGTGAGTCTCAAAGTCCTAGCAAAAAGCTAGGAGCTGTTCTTTCCCGGGGACGCTTGTCATACAGGACACATGAATAATACATCCGAGCAAATTTGTTTCTGCCGAGATGTTAGATGGCCAATCAGGAGCCGTGGTTCCATATGAATGGAACAGTTTATGTTGAGACAGTAGTTTTTAACAAAGAGGGGTTTAAACATGTGATTTATTTTATTTTATTCAACAATAATCTGGAATCACTTTTCCATGTGCATCACTGTCTGAAAAACAAGACATTTGTGTAAGGTTTATGCTTCTTCTCATTCAGTTATTTCCACTCCCATACTTCACATCATAACCCTATTAATAAATATGTTTCAGATTCGTTTAGCAAGTTTGAAATTCCAATGCAGGCCAGGTGGATAGAAAGAATAAAGTTATAAAGCTTTCTTTGTTATAAGAGGAAGTGAATGTCATGCATAGGCCATGCAAAGGCTACAATAGAAACATTTATGCTGAATTAAAATATGTTGGAGTTTGTCAACAATGGCGAGTCAAGAAAAATGAGGATCAGACAAAGTTTAGAAAGTGCACATACTGCTTTTGGATAGGCCTAGTTTTAGCTCTTACATGTTATTTAGTTAGTGTTTTTTGTTTTTTACTAAAATCTACAACACCTCCCTTATGGATATGAGGTTAAAACCCTACCAAACATCCTTTCACTACTCTGGAAACTGATATTCTGCTTACAAGAGCAGAGAAATCAGCTTTAGTTGAATCATAGTTAAAGACATCTCTCAAACTTTACCCCTGTTTGGAAAAAACATATAGAAAATCATGCATCATTTTAGCCCTTAGATATACAATTTGCTCACCAGACCCCACTCTTCTATTCTGTGTCTACAAGAAATTCCAGTCTCATCAGGGTGCTAATTACTGCCACTGGAAGAAAGATAAATAAACAGATTTGGTATCTTGCTGCCAGGTTTCCAGGCAGAAAAACATATGCATTCATGCTTTCAATATTCAACAAGAATGTTGGTAAATATTTAACATAAACTTTAGATGAATAGTCTTGCTAATTTCTAAGCTGAAAATATTATAATTAATCAAAACAGGTCTTTTCCAGAGGAAATGCTAAACACAAAAAAATACCACTTTGTGGTGGGACATATCACTCTTACAATTTAGCATTTACAACTTTTTTTACATTATCCACCCCACCATGCGTGCTAGAAGACACCTACGGGTGGCTTAACTCATGTTAGAATGTAGATGTTAGTACATGCCTGAAATGGTTTCCTTTGACTTGTGCTACTAGAACGTTTAATAATTTATCATTTTAGGTCACAATGGTAGACCTGATACCATTTATTTGTAGCCAGGCACATGGGTAGTGTACATTGGTGGCTTAAACGTACACAGCAACCAACATATGACATTTCAATTTTAATGTCACTGGTGAATCAATTCCAAGTGGCAACTGTTATAAATGAGGTCTTTGATTTTCAGTCAGGTTAACCTCTGTCCAAGCAAGGATGCTCACTCTAGTCAGGGGAAGTCACACACAATCCAATTTATCCTGTGCCCACCCTCTGGTAGCTTGGCACTGAGCAGTCAGGCTTAACTTAGAAGGCAATGTGTAAAGTATTTGTGCAATACATCATGCAATAACATAGTAGAACACCACAAAAATATACCACACAGTGTTCAGAAAAATATCTAATATTTATCTGTTGAGATGCAGGTCAAAACGATCAAGATGCAATAATGATATAAAGTGTCTTTAGTCTCTAAAAAAAAAACAATTGTCTCTTGAAAGCACAACGTACCTGGTTTGCGTTCAAATTCTCCACAAGGAACCGCAGAGGAGGAGGTGCGTGGAAAACAGGGAGGTGTGCGTCAATTTCTTCGGAGGCACACAGACGATGCGTCGTTATTTTTCACACAGGGAAGGCTTTGCATCATTTTCCGGTGCGCAGACTTGGATCCTCTTTGGGTTGTGGTGTTTTTGGACTCCCCGGGGATGCTGTGTTGAAATCCAGCGCTTGTAGGACAAAGTCACAGGGGCTGCGTGGATCTGGTGGGGGATGCATGGAAATTTCTACCGCATGGCAGGCACTGCATCGATTCCTCTCAGGAAGTCGGGCTGCGTCGTTCCAGCTCAGATTCGCTTCGATCCAGTGGCCCATTCGTCGAATTTACGGTCACAACGCTGCCGCTGCGTTGATCATCTCCTTGGGAAGTCGGGCTGCGTTGTTGTGGTTTGGCGTGCAGTAATTTTCCCACCACTATGCAGGCTGTGAGCCTTTTCTTGCAGGCTGTACATAGATTTTCACCGCACAAGGATTTCTTTTGCAGGAGTGAAGTATTTTTGGTCCTGAGACTTCAGGGAGCAGGAGGCAAGCTCTATTCAAGCCCTTGGAGAGCACTTCCCAGCACAGCCAGAGGGCAGCAAGGCAGCAGGACAACAGCAAGGCAGTTTGTCCTGGCAGGTTGCAGCTTCTCATTCAGGGTTTCTTCTCCAGTGGTATCTTGTCCAGAAGTGTCTGAATTGGTGGGGACAGAGACCCTGCTTAAATACCCAAATGTGTCTTTGAAGTGGGGGAGACTTCAAAGAGTGGTTTAGAAGTGCACAAGGTCCCTTTTTATTTCCATCCTGTCTGCCAGGGTCCCAGTAGAGGGTGTGGCAGTCTTTTGGGTGAGGGCAGGCTACTGTCCTTTGACATGTAAGTGTCAGGCCCTCCACCCTCCCAGCCCAGGAAGACCCATTCAATATGGAGATGTATGACTGAGCATCCTGTGTTTGGGTTTTGTCTGAGTGAATGCACAAAGGAGCTGTCAACTAACCCAGCCAGATGTGGATTGCAAGGCACAGAAGGATTTAAGTGCAGAGAAATGCTCACTTTCGAAAAATTGCATTTTTAAATAGTAATAATAAATCCAGCTTCACCAGTCAGCAGGAGTTTGTAATACCATTCTGGACATTCTGAAGATGACCTTGTTACTCCTTTCAGATCAAGAGCTGCCACTCAAACAGTATGTGAAGGTAGCCCTAATGTTAGCCTATGAAAGGAGCAGGCCTCACAGCAGTGTCAAATTAATTTAGGAGTTTTACACTACCAGGACATGTAAACTACGCAGGTAAATGTCCTGCCTTTTGTCTATACAGCACCCTGCCCTATGGGTTACCTAAGGCCTACCTTAGGGGTGACCTATATAAAGAAAAAGGGGAGTTTTAGGCTTGGCAAGTACTTTTAAATGCTGAGTCGAATTGGCAGTGAAACTGCACATGCAGGCCTTGCAATGGCAGGCCTGAGACAATGTTAAGGGGCTACTTAAGTGGGTGGCACAATCAGTGCTGCAGGTCCACTAGTAGCATTTAATCTACAGGCCCAGGGCACATATAGTGCACTTTACTAGTGACTTATAAGTAAATTAAATAAGCCAATTGTGTATGATTCAATGTCACCATGTTTTAGGGGAGAGAGCATGTGCACTTTAGCACTGGTTAGCAGTGGTAAAGTGCCCAGAGTAAAAAAAAACAGCAAAAACAGTGTGCAAAAGTGGAGGGAGGCAGGCAAAAAGTTAGGGGTGACCACCCTAAGGCTACGGGCCTAACACCAACCTACTCTAGGTTTCTTTTGAAGATAAATAAGCCAATTGGAATTAGCCAATTTGACATCATATTTAGCATCAGAGCACATTTACTGATAAACTGATATACTGATATACTGATAGGCAGCCTTTCAGTGCCCAGAATCAAAATATCAGCCAAACCAAAACAAGAAAAATTGGGACATGCTCAAAAAGATGTTCTTTCTTATGCTGATGATCAAAATATGTGAAAAGGTGCACTGCTATTGAGTGCAGCAGCTTCTCAAAGAGTTAAAATTTACGCTGAATCATATTAGAAAAACATTGCCATGGATTTCTTAGAGAAACACACCCACCAGCCTTGGTAAGAAACAGAATTTCAACCAAGCAACGTATAAACACTTTACTCTATACACAAATTTCAATGAAAAAAAGACAGAGAGAATTCACCCTGAGGAAGCAGTGCTCAAAAACAAAAATATTCTAGTTATGGAGACCATGGACATTAAAGGATTATGACAGCTGGATCATGTCTCATGAGAGGAATATGTAACAAGGCGTGTGTATATATATATATATATATATATACCTATATATATATATATATATATACCAATAAATTAAATGTCTAGGAAGTGTTATTTTGGAGAGTGGAGTTAGAGGATACATCAACAGAGGTACAGGTTGAGGCATAGAATAGTGCATTGAAGAGATTCAAAGTTCATTTTTTTCTACATGTGGGGTCAAGTAATACATATATAGGTACATACGTACATAGAAAGGTTATGCATTTAGAAGGAAGATAACATTTTGAGATATAAAGATGTATTGTATAGACATATACTTCAAAGTGTTGCTGTACTTGAATCTAATTGATAAGAGTATGTTTTTAAATATGTTTAATAGTTTTATATATATATATATATATATTTATATATATATATATATATATTTAAGATAGCAGCTCTACAAATTACTGCACTATTAAGAACTTGGACTGCAGCTGTGGTATAGTTTACACCATCATGGTGCACTATGGGAAATGTAATTGGTGATTATCAAGTCACATGGGTCACAAGTTAAAAGCACTGACTTTGTGGACACCTGTAACTACTTACCTATGATTAAGACATTCCAGCTGAAACGCATCAGGAGGACTTTGTGGGAGCTGCTTTTTACATCATGAATAAATGCTTGGATGTTTCTTGAACTGATGCCTCAGCATTTTGTGTTGTTTAATGTTGAAGTGGATGCTTCGTCCTTGGAGCTGAGGCTGCGCTGCAGGGTTGGTGGCCCCCTTGAGTAGTTTGTTCTTGTATGTGAATCAATGTATAGGTGCATGACTTCCTTGCTTCCTTACTTTATGGCATTTAACAAAGACATTGAAATATGGAGGGGAGAAAGGGATGGAGGGGATGTATTTTTACCTCCCTCATAGCAGTTCTAAGTTTCCTGGCAGTTGTGAATTATTACAATAAGGATAACAGCTCTATAAATTAGTGCACTATTAAGAACTTGGACTGCAACTGTGGTATCTTTTACTCTATGTCAGCATGATTACGTTGAGTACTGCAGTGAAAAGGATGTAACATCATGGTGCACTATGGGAAATGTAGTTGGTGATTATCAAGTCACATTGGTCACAAGTTGAAACACTGGCTTTGTGGAAACCTGCATCTACATACCTATGATCAAGGCATTCCACCTGAAACGCATCAGGAGGACTTTGAGGGAGCTGCTTTTTACATCATGAATAAATGTTTTTTGAACAGTTGCATTTTGTGCTATTTAATGTTGAACTGGATGCTTCGTCCTTGGAGCTGAGGCTGCCCTTCAGTGTCAGTGGACCCCTTGCAAAGTTTGTTCTTGAGTATACCTTTTCCCCAGTCATTTTCTTTAGGGATTTTGAACAACAATAATGCCAAAACTACTGGATGGAATCACACCAATTTGCCAAAAAGGTAGGTCATGGTCCAGCAAGCAACTGTTTTTTGTTTTGGTGTAAAATTATTCATTAGTTTTTGAGATATTACCTGGAAAATAATTTTGTATATATAGGGATGCCTATCCTTTGCTACTCTGAAGCAGAGCGTCGCAAATCTGTGAGCCCCACAGAGCAGTGTGACTGGTTGGCTGCAAGCTTTTCTGAAAGTTGGGGCTGCCATTATATCCACTGGCAATGGTCCTGGGGCATGGATATTTTTTTGGCAAAAAACAATACAAAGGAAGTACTCTGACCCCAACGGTGGATTGAATAGGTTGCTGATGGATTAATTAAAAGTTAATTTAGGTGAAAACAAATTTTTTTCACGACCGTGGAGTCCCAACTCTGTGGCGGTGCTCAGTGCAGCCCCTGTGTAACGTCACAATGGAGTCGCAAACCCTGCAGATGAAAGAAAAACTATATATATATATATATATATTTACACACATACTGTCACACACACTGTCACACCCACTCAGACATTCACTTACAACCCTAGCTATTCACTCACACACCCATTCACAGACCTAGTCACCAACAAACAGACCCACTGAGACACTAATGTACCCACTGACAAAGCCACTCAGACCCTCAGGCATCCACTCAGAGACCCACTCTGATACTTATGCATCCACTCACAGACCCACTGAGACACTAACACACCTACTCACAGACCCACTGAGATGTTGGCACACCCACTCACAGGCACACTCAGATACTCTTCCAACCATGCACAGACACACTCATAGACTGTCCCATCCACTCACAGACACAGTCACACACTCACACACCCACTCACAGACCTACTCAGACTCTCATGCACATACAGATCCACTCACAGCCTCATGCACCCACTCACATACCCAATTAGACACTCATGCACCCATTCACAGACCCACTTGGACACTCTTGCACCCACTCACAAACCCATTGAGAGACTGATGCACCCACTCACAGACCTACTGAGAGACTCACCCACCCACTCACAGACCCACTTACATACTCATACACCCACTCACAGACCTTCTCAGAACCTGATGCACACACAGGCCCCTCACAGAACAAATCAGACACTCACAAATCCACTCACAGACCCCCCTCAGAGTCTCTTGCACTCACTCACAGACCCTCTCAGACAGTCATGCACCCACTCAAATAGCAGATCAGAAATGCACTAAATCACTCACAGACCCACTCTGAGACTCATGCATCCACTCACAGACCCACCCAATCACTGACACACCCAGTCACTTACCCAGTTGGAGACTCATGCATCTACTCACAGACCCACTCAGATACTCGCACACCCTCTCAGAGCCCCATTCGGTTACTCATACACCCACACACAGATCCAGTCACACAATGATGTACCCACTCCAAGACTCACTCAAACAATCAAGTGCCCACTCACAGACCAAGTCAGACAGTCCGATACCAACTTACAGACTGAGTTACAGACCGATGCACCCAGTCACGGGTTCACTGACACTTTTACAACCACTCAGACGCCCACTGAGTCCTTTATGCATCTATACAGAAACTCACTGAGAGCCTAATGCACACAGTCAGAGACCCCGTCCGAGCCTCTAGAGTGTGCTCACAGACACAGAGACACTGAAACAATTGCACAACCACTCACAGACCCACTCAGCCTCTCACACACCCATTCACTGACCCATTTACTCAGTAATGCACAGAGTCAGACAGCTACTTACAGCTACATGCTAACTCACAAACCTAATGAGGCCTTCAAGCACCCACTCAGATATTTTGTGACACTCATACACCCACTGACAGAGCCACTTAGACAATTAAAGGCCCAGTAACAGACCCTGTAATACATTCAAATAACTCACAGACCTAGTTAGACATGTATTCATCCACTTACAGCCCCACTCAGTTACTCACACTTCTACTCACAGTTCCAGTGGTACTTATACAGTCACTCACACACCCAGTGAGACAGAGATGCATCGAATCACAGACACGCTAACAGTCATGAAAAAAATCAAAGATCTACTTTTCTACCTGTCCCTTGAGTAATAAAAAGTAATTTTATCTCCGGTTTGGTATTCCAAAATTTACTGTTACATGTAGATTGAAAATAAAATATATGAAAAATATGTTGCCCTTGTGCAAATTAGAATTTCTTTTAAATTTCAAATGTGTTTGGAATGTTAGATGGCTCTAAGAAGTGCCTTAGTGTTTAGGTGTATCTGATTAGTACATATTTTTTAAAGTAATGAGAAATACTCTGGTACCCTCATCTGTAAACCGCATATCCCATCCATGTAAAAGTGCAGGTTATTATTGAACACTGAGTTCACTGTATCTCAAGAATTTGGAATAAATTAATCATCTTTTTTGTATTTTGTTTGTATTAGGATGTATATCAACAGGAAGGACAATAGGATTGATAAAATCTGTGGCATTATATATTAAGTATTGAAAAGGAATTGCCCTGATGAAGGCGGCCTCATAAATTAGAAGGTCACCGCCAAAACGCGCTTAGGCTTGGTTCCTACTGTTGCTTGGATGGATTATGAATTTATGGTGCCAAAACGTTCTCCTTTTTTTTGATTAAGCAAGATGGAGTCATAATTAGGATTTGAATAATAGGATGATATCATTGTGAACATCATTACGGCTCCAAAAAGAGAATTTGTATATATTTAGTTTATATTTAAATGTATCTATGAAATTTAGAGTTATATATTTGTTAATTGTTATGGTCTTATTATGTTCACTGTCTTGTCGTGTGTGGCACTCTGTATTTGTCAATCAATGTTTTTATATGTGTATGTATTTATAGAGTCTCTGGATCAGTATTTGTTCGCTTTCCCTTGTAAATATTTGCATATTTGTATAATTTAGATATTTGTGTTTGTTTTGGATGTACATACATATGTAATAAATATTATTGCTTGAATTTATGTTATTGTTCTTTTGCTCTGTATATTACTTTGGATAGTATTGAATATTGGATGTAGCTCATTTTTCTTTTCCTTGTACTCATGTTATGGTCTCTGAGAAATGCTGAAACAGTTTTATTAACATGGTTCCTGGCTTTGTCTATTTGTGGACAGAAATAAGTTGACCACTTCCACTTCTGCCTCTGGCATATATTAGAGAACACAAATACAGTGTGAGGGAAAAGATACATTAACTGAACAAATGTATTCTTCATTACTATTTCCAGTCCTACACCAGTCAGTGTGCCCAGGTCATTACCTCCACAGTGCACAATGATGAGGTTAAGCGGGCTGGCTATCTCTAATGCTTTCAATCAGTGGATGCATTTGCTGCCATCCTAATCCTCTCTGACCAACCCAAGTAATATCCACATTAGGCAAACCAAGGTCCCTCTCAATTTTACTTTTTCTAGCATATTCACTAGCCCAATAAACATAGTTGTGATCTATAATCCAGACTCTGAACGCTTTGGAGGGAAAGAGCAATAGCACAACGGATAAGGGTGCAGCTGAATGAAGGACTTTTGAAAATGTAAGGTGGTTAAAATGAAGGGAGTTGCACATTTAAAAAAATACATGTATTGATTGGATGTTGTAATAAGAGTTACAGATTAAAGTAGGTTGTGAATAACATATATAACTTAGGCAATTTGTGATTGGTTCTTATGTTCTTAACATCAGTAATCTCATTTTGGATTTGCTTACATTTAATAGCTTTAAACCACACCTGCTACAAAACACAGTAAAGCTAAACTGCTGCTAGCAATAAATATAGTGAACTTTTGAACTCCTGGTACAGTACAGCGGTCCGAAGGAAATTGCTATGGCACCTGTAGCACTTCAGTGTGGGGGTAAGGGCAGCTCTTAAAGGAAACACACATTTGTCTCTAAACAAGAGATTATGGTGGAGTAAGATTTTGAAATAAATGTTTTCCCCATGTAAATATCATCTGCATTTTTAAAATGAAGTGAAACATACAAGAAAATAATGGAAGATGTGTTGTTTATCTCCAAATGGAGTCACAACTCCATTGCAAAGTTATAGACGGGGGTCCATCCGGGGGTACATGTAGGTGTTGTGACTCCTGCAGCACACAGTTGGAAATTGGGCTCCTAAAAGCACAAAATAGGGTTAACACACAGTAACCATTGAGAAGTAGGCTAACATACACACAAAAAAATGAAACAGAACTTGTGATTTGATAACTATGAGAGTATCACAGAAAGCAAAGGTGAATAGGTTGCCATCATCGGTTCATTGGAGTAAGAGTGGGCTACCATTCTTATTCTGAGATTTTATTCAGCTAAAAAATAAGAGAAGTGATGCTTTGAACACATTTCATCTATCTTTAAAAGCTGTTTACAGGTATGTAACTGTCACCATTAATTTTAGAGGAAGCTCTGTCCATTAATAAAAGTTTTTTTTTTTAAACTGTACCAATACGAAAAACATATTTTAAGTAAGGTGTAGTGAGATAGATGTTGATTATTTTATAAAAAAAAGTATATTATATGGAAGTAGAGTTTTTGGTGCAATCCCTGAAAATAGAAATTGACTTTTCATGTGGAGAGGTTTGTGAAGAATTACAGTTTTAATATTTACTTGATATAGGTTACGTATGGCATTGGAGGTATATTAGGTGTAGGAGGTATAGTATGTGATTTTAATAAAAGACATATAGGTGCACATTTTTAAGGGCTGTGGTGGAAAGAAGTGTAGTTACTGATATGTATTGTTGTCCAACTCTATTTTAAAATGAACAAAGTTGAGTAACTAGAAAATTAACATGAATATCTCTTATTTGCCATTGTACCGATGTAGACATTTGTGGGTAGCTCTAATCCAGAGAATCTTTCATCATGGCGCAAGGCTTCTTGAGTTGTGGAAATTAATATTTTTTTGTGATAGAAATGAAACTATTCTATAGAGAAGCAATTGTGATATATATTTTTTTATTTGCATTCATCTATTTCTGCATTGGAAGATGTTTGAAAAATGCCCAAAAAAAAGACCACAGCAGAAAAAGAAATTGTGAAAAATATATTATCTACTTGCAAGTCAGGAAAAACAAAAACGACATGTGGACAATGTGAGTAAAGACAAACGAATTGCTGGAACAAAAATTTTAAAACCTGTCTGTGGGAAACTAAAATATTTGCAAGTTGAAGAAAAGAAACAGGTAACTTCTAAATCAGTCATACAAAGTAAACAAAAGTGATTTATTGAGAGCAGAAGTTATACAAGAAAGCCAAACGCTTAATCAGAAGAAAGCAAAAGTTCAAGGAAATTACAATCAGAATGTTTCGTGCTAGAGTAATTCAGAATCTTATTACAATATGATAAAATACACAAGAAGAACAAAAGTACTGAAACAAAAAGAAATGTAAAGGAGATAGTTGATAAGGCATTTGCTTGAAGAGGAAACGTTTAATTTTCATACTCAATGGAGAGAACCTTGCATAAAATGGTGTTGGGCATGACAAAATGCACCAAAAGGAAAAAAATGTTAATAAAAGTAATTTTTGTCAAATATTTAGTGGTGAGTGAAAGCATACATCCAGTATAGAACCTTACTTTAATGAAGAAGCTTATTTGCAAGAGAACACAGTAGTACATGCAGTGGACTCAACTGGTCGATGGTATGAAATGAAGGAATAGAGTTCAATTGAAAAAGAGTTGATTGTTCCTAGAGCTAAGGAAGAGTTGGTAGCTGAAGATGTTCAGGGAAGACGTACACATAGCCCTGTTTAGGAGTGGAGGAGTAGGAGTATTTGTATCATTCTGCAACCATCTATTGATTTATTACATGCTTTTGTATACACATTTTCAAGTATAACTCATGAGAGAACATTTTCAATTTTGCAATGGTTAGATCCTTGAAAAGTAAGAAACCTAACATATTTACAAAGACATTCTTTAGCATGTTTATATAGGAAAGTGTGCCAGAGCACCTTTCATCACTTCAAAATGTTAGCATAACATCATTCAAAAATAAGAAGCTTTGTTAGGAGACTTTACTACGTGAAGACCCGAGTGGCATGTTTAGGAGAGATGAATAGAGTACTTTTGCATGGCACTGTACAAGAGCTAGAAAAAGGTTTGTGAGGATGTCCAGTTTCGGTTCTTTGGTCCTGAAGAGGGATGTAATGCGAAGGAGGAATTTGTAGGTATAGGTATTGTAGAAGAGAGTAAAGGAATTGGCACTGAGAACTTCAATACAGCTAGTTCAGAGAAGCCAAACTAGGGGCCCCATTATGAGTTTGGTGGTCTAACAGCCAGACCGCCATGGTGGCAGCTGCCAAAAGACCGCCATGTTGGCAGACATACAAACCGCTGTATTACGTGTTACTCAGACAGGACCCCCAAAATCCAGCCAAAAATCTACCAGTACTCTAGAGGGTGGGAAAGTAAGTAAAGCCAACCCATCGAACAACCATTTAACCTGTTATGACCAATGAATCACAATAGCTATTCTTCCATGGCAGACAACCATTGGCGGTGTGAACCGTAGCGGTCAGTGGTCAACAGAGTAACACACACCACCACATTGGATAGTTTGAAATCCACACAGTTGGCACAGAAAAACATACATCTTCACAACCCATAGTCCTTTGCAGCAAAACCTTCACACATAGAAGCCAGGGCCGAAAAGAGGGACACATAGTACCATAGATTAAGCACCCCTCCACACTTCAGATAGAACTCATCCCACAGCTGCACAACACACCCAACACACATAATAGTACCTCTACACATCAGACACCGACCGTCACCCCTTCACAAAACAGTATCCACACCTCATCATCAGTTTTTATCACTTTTCCATGTCCACCACCACCATGTCACCACAAAAGAAATCCCTGGTTCATTCACAATGAATTAAGGGTCATGGTGTACAAAATAACCAGAGTAGAGCCACACTTATTTGGAGCCCAAGTCAAGCAAACTCTATAGCTAGGAAAATGGAAATGTGGCAAAGAATAGTTGAAAGGGTGAACTCTGTAGGCAGCTATCCAGGCACAAGGGAGGATCTCAGGAATAGGTGGCATGATCTCAGGGGAAGGTGCATTCCATGGCTGCCAGGCACCAACTGGGAGTCATCAGTGCCTTACCTCTTCCCCCGCACTTTATATCATGAGAGGAGAAGGTCTTGACCATCCTGCATCCTGAGGGCTTGACAGGAATACTTGGGGGAGTAAAGTCAGGTATGTCACAACAACAAAATATTGCCCCCAAAATGTTTTGTCATGCATGCTCACTGATCACCTTCTGCCATTTTAACAGCCAGCCAACTCACCACCCATGTGACCAACTGCCCAAATACCCCTATCTGGCATCCCACATGTGAACTAAACTCACCTGGGGGCACAGTATCTATGTATGGCATTGGTAATACAGGAACTGACAGCACTACAACTCCCAGAAGGCACTGTTCCACCATTAGGAAAACCAGAACAGTGTACCACAATGAAAATTGCCATGTATGTAAACTAAACAATGGAGTCAACCCACCTGAATGCTCCACAATTGTACAGTGTGTGGCAATGACAGCAATGCTATGGGCATCTACCAGTACAATACCATTAACATACAGCTACAACTGTGTCCTCTGCTAAACTGTCCCTTTTACCTCCCATCACCTATTGTGATGTTCTCCCCTGGGGGGATCCAACTTATAAGCAGTGTGCAGCACTTGGTGTAACCAGATACATATGGCCAGTTAGAATGGTTACATCTAATTTGATGGCCAGGTCAGTGACCACATGACATTGTGCTGCGGGCTGTTGGCTCAATAATGAAGTACTGCCAACTGGGAGGTACCATGAAACAAATAAAGCTACAAAGCTGCCAAGATATGAGTCAATGTACAGAAATCCAACTGCCAACATACTCTGACATCCTGTTGCAAGGGGACTGAAATAGGAATTGTGTGTACCCCATATCACAGGTCTCGATAATTGAAAGCAGATGTCAATGTCATATGAGGGGATCAAGCAAACCCAATCTGTACATGATTCAAATCACATCTTCCTGTCAAATTTGGTACCACAAGTTACATGACAAACTGTAATTGTCTGTTCCACATCTTCAATAGGTCTACTTGCCACTGGGACCATGGGGAGCACACCTGAGATAGCCACTCCCCCCTGGATGAATCCCTGGGTGAGGAGAGCACTTCTGGATATGTGAACAATGAGGAGGACTAAGGCCCATCTGAGCAACCTGGTGAGACTTCAACTGTCAGCCTCAACCTGCCCACACCGACCTCTACCAGACCTGTTGCATCTACATCCCAGGCAACTTGTCACTCCCAATCCTCTGTCCCAAGGACAGTTATAACCATCATGTGACTCCCAGTACAGGTACTGGAGTCACAAATTGAAATCCCTGACAAATAAGGACCTGGCACCAGGAGAAGTGGGCAATATATGCCAAAGGAGCAGGCACGTCGGGGTACGGTCCTTTGGAGGGATGGTGTGGGCCAGTGGCTTGAGGTTGCTAGGGAAACATCTGGCCAGGACACCATGTCCCAAGTCCTGGGAGCTTCCCAACAGTCCCAAGGTGTTGTGGGCTAGGTACTTGCCATGATGGAGGAGATCAAATAGTTACAGAGGGACAACCACCAAGAAGTAATGAAACAGTGGGAGGCCTTCAATGCCAACATGGTCTCTCTAATAGGGGTGATGAGAGACAATGACACCACCCTGAACAGGGTATGTCCACAACACCAGACCCTTTCCATTGGCGCTGTAACACCAACCCCTTCTACATCTGTGGCAGCCATTGGAATGAAGGCTCTGCCAGGGGAAGAATATGCCTCAGACACCCCTGCCTCTGTAGCTGAAGAACCCCCTCCACAAGTGTGGACATCCACCAAAACACCCAGGAGATAGAGATGCCAAAACAACAACCACAGCCAGGAAGTGATCCTTAAATGATTGATTACCTTTCTGTGCCACTTATGCACCCTGTTGACTCTTGTACAACGACAGTCCATTTTCTAAGGATGGTAGGACACTGGACTTGAGACTTCAAATATTGTAGCAGCTACCCTAATGATACCATCGACAATGACTGAAACCTTCCCTGTTTGCACTTTATTGCTTTTCCCACATTCATCCAATTGTCCAGTGCACATGTAAATAAACACAACTAGAACACAATCAATTTATGAGTGTCATTTGTCATCTATGTTGAACAGTTAAATGTTAAGTATCTTGAATGCACATGATTTGCTCAAATGTAGGAAATATGAGAAGGGACATGTCACATGTACTGTCATGCTTGGGTTCAATGCATATACATTGACAGAAATGGAGAATCATCAATCCCCATTTATTGCACAGTGCTGCACTTAGACTGGCCAAATGCCAGGGATCTCACAGTGAAGTAAGTCTTTATACCTTTGTGCTTCTGTATAGGTTTCAGTAACTAACATCCTACAGACCACTGAAGTAAGGGACATGTCAGACATTGTCTATCCAAATAGACAAACTGATTGGTGCAATTTGTCATCAGCTAAACCCTTATGGCATACCTATACCATGCCTATAGTACAGAGAGAGGTCAGTACAATTGTCCCCAGTCAGAAAACATTCCACTTACCAGGCTCAGGTATCTGTAGGCATGCTTCTCACCTATGTCAGTCTTGACACACGTGCACAGAGGCCTGCGATGAGGAAACACATTGACAACTACATACAAGTAAAATAGTACTATAATCAAACCAATGAAAAGGTTGAGTGAATGGATTGCACAGGAAGATATGTTTCAAAGACACTTGATCAAACACATAACTCCATTGAACCCAGATTACATGGCAAACAGTTTCATTGTTTAGAACACAACACTGCCATACCACTCTCCTAACAGCTAGGACATAGGACTCCTACACTACCAAAATTGTGTTATTGTTATACAGTACCTGAATCAATTCATGTCCACTTCACAAGTCAGACCAGCTAAACCAACCTGCCAGTGACACAGTTCAGAAATGTCCACTTGAGGATGGCATTGTGAAGAGACCTGAAAAGTAAAAAAATTGAACAAGGAGTTTAACCAGGAAAAGGCAAACATGACATAGAAATACATATCCCAAATACAATGGTTACTCAGATTGTGCATTTTGACTGTCCCTAACAAAGGAAATTATCATGAGAGTCACAACTCCATGCCTAATTTGCGTGAACACCCTAGCTATGTACTGCTAAGCAACCAATAACATGTCTGAAGTTCACTCAAAGACCCTTCTTCAACATCCCTGACCACTTCACTACCCACTGAGTCAGTCAAATTATTGACCATTACATACTTACACTCAAGTTAAGTACTGATTGATGAGATCTGCCTGCATATCTTCACCTTCATTCTCATCACTGTCTTCCTCACTTGGCATTTCTGCATTCTCACCCAGTGAAACTGCTGGCTCCCCCTTGTCTGGATGTAAGGGCTCTGATGCCTCAGGGCGAGGCTGAGGAGCATGCAGCAGGCCACAATGATCTGACACACTTTGGCGGGTGAGTAGAGGAGGGATCCACCAGACTTATTAATGCTATAGAATCTTGCCTTTAGGAGCCCAAAGTCCGGTCCACGACACGCTGTGTCCTTTGCTTGGTCTCGTTGAAGCAGACTTCCGCTGGAGTGGTTGGGTACTTCACCCAGGGTTGGTTTGTGTAGCCAGGGTCCCCTGTAAGTATTTGTTACATGTGTGCACACATAGGTCTAGAGTATCATTACATTTGGTAGCACACATAGCATTCTAACGCACATGACATATGTAACATACCAACCAGACAGGCCCTCTCTGGGTACTGTCATGTCATCAGCTATGGGATAGTGCTGTTCCACCAGATGAAGGCATCATAGACTGAACCTAGGTACTGTGCCCCATACTTGTGAAATGTATTGGTCTGCCAAACAGACTACTTGGACATTTATGGAGTAGAAGTTCTTCCTGTTGCGATAGATCTGTTCATTGCCATGTGGGGAAACCAAGACTACATGGGTAACATCAATGGACCCCACTACAAGTGGGATGTGTGCCAAACCATACAAATCAGCCTTCACATTGAAAAATCCTCACATTGTAGAAATCGGATGTAGCTGTTCCAGGGTTTTAACAATACATACAGTACAGCATTCAAGACAATACTGAGCATATTCTGGGACATCCCTGCAATTAGGACCTTGGTATTTTGCAAGGACCCTGTGGCTAAGAAGGGCAGCACTGACATGACTTGTACAATGGGTGGTTTGCCATTAGGATGACAAATGGCAGGCATCAGATTTGGCTCCAACTGACGACAGAGATCCATAAGTTTCTGCCTATCCAGGCAGTAGATCTGAATGACATGTCGATCCTCTATGGTCTGCTAGTGGATGGTACACTGGAGGTTTGATGTTCCCCAAAAGTGTTCTCCCAGTGCTTGGATTGAGCTTGCCTCCTGTTCTGGAGTCTCAGGGACAGCAGTCTTTATGTACTGTCTTTTAACTAGTTTTCTGACTTCAGAGACGCCGGGAACGACTTCGGCAATGCTTATACCGACGCTCAGTCTGCTCTCGCTCTGTGGACTTCACTCCATTCAATGACTGTAACTTGCATTGGAAGGCCAATGCTGGCGCAACACTGCTGACGTCAGGGATGGTCATCACAACACTGTAAAGTCAACACATCACATCCTGACCGACTGGATCCAACGACCCCACCAGGTCACCAGTAATCGATGCATCACCAACAACACGACATCAGCTACCCCTGCAGCCAGACAGAACCAACACCACACCCTCCTTCCTGCACAGTACAGAAGTCTATTTGATGCACACACCTTATTGATAACTTCTAATTGTGTGTGGGACATTGTGAGCTTACTTGGTCCTTTCATGACCGATATTTTTTGCCTTCTGGAGGCAAATTTCCACCATAGCTTGGTCCTGATTAGATTGTCACTTCTTAGTATAGCACAATTGGTGCATGTGTGTGACATGTGTTCTAACTTCCTGATTAGCATTTGGCAGGTGTGACAAATTGATGTGTCACATGTTGTTATGTGTCCATAGTCATATGGTAGTATCTATGTAACATGATGAAAGTATGGCTTGTTTGCACAAGGGTTGCCTGCCTGTACGTTGCATGTGTCATTACCTGGTACAGGACATCAGGGTAATGTATTTGTGTGGTAAGTTTTTGCTCTGGATATGTGGTAAGCTAACTTACATTTGTGATCTATTGCTTGACTAATCCTTGACTATGTTGTTCTGAATAGGGAACCAGCATCAAGTGGCATAGTTACCTAATTGTGGTATGGTCAGTGTTGTCGTGTAGGCTCTCATTATTCTAATGAGACTACTGGATTTTGAGTGGCAGAATCACCTGTGGAGTGGGTGACTAAGGCCCTCATTATAACATTGGCGGTATTGACCACCTACTGCCACGGTGACTGCCACCAACACACCGCTGCTGTGGCTACCAGCCGGCAACAAGTATTATGACCGCCAATGGTATTCTGCAGAACACCACCGATGGTCATGGCGGCAGACGGCAGTAAGGTGGTGTTACTGACAGCAGCACTGCCACGCCAGCAAAACACCACCGTTGAGCAATGATACTGCCTGGAGCTGTTTTGCTATTGGACGCTGCTGCTGACAGCAGTGCCGCGGACCGTCTCCAGCCGGAGGAACCCCTGCAAGCAGGTAAGTCGGGTTTTCTGAATGGGGAGGAGGGGAGGTTGTTGTGTGTATGTGGGGGTGTGTGTATGTTTTTGGATGCGTGCATGCGGGTCTGTGTCGCGTTGGATGCACACATGAATGAGTGATTGTGAGTGTTGTGTATTGTGGATGCATGTGTGTGACAAGCTATGTTGGCATGTGTTGTGGTGTGTGGGTATGCATGTGTGCATGCGTGGGTGGTGGTGGGTATGCATGTGTGCATGTGTGTATATGGGTGCGTGTGTGGGTGTGTATATGTGTAGGGGGCAGGAGCCGGTGGGGGAAGGTGGGGAGGAGTCTGGGGAGGGGGTAGGAGGCTGGAGAGACCCCTATCTGTGCCAGGGAAGGGATTCCCTGGCACTGATAGTGACTACCGCCATGGTTTTCATGGCAGTAAGTTTGGCATGAAAACCATGGCAGTAGGCTGGGTCTTAATCCCGTGGGTGGGAATGTGATGGCCGCCGGGCTGGAGACTGAAGTCTCCAGTCCAGCTGCCATTATCACCCTGGCGGTCGGTGTGTTAAAGTGGCGGTGTTGGATGGCGGTAACTGCCAGGGTCCAAATCCCAGTTTTTTTACCACCGGCCTGTTGGTTGTAATGATGGTTTAAGTCTAACCCACTGCAGGTGACATTTGTCACTCCAATCCGGGTTTTGCTCCAGCTAACCAGCAGCGCCTCATCTCTACCCGAGGCAGGGATGACTCGGCAGCCGAGCGCATGACATAATTGGTTTCTCAGGGAAGCCGTGGTCACTCAGGTCTCATCCGTTTCTCCAGGTACATTAGTCTCATATATACAATGACAAACAGTGGCAGTACATGTCTCAATGAAGATTTTAATAAAGCGACTGCATCTTAGATAGCAAAGCATGAGTTGCAATAACCAGGATAACACAGTATGACAATATTAAAATTGTGACAAGGAGAGTGAATTACAGGAATAAAGCTACCATATTGTCACTACAGTCAATAGCCTAATTCCTACCTAGGCTATGATAGAGCACAGCATGTTAACCTCTAATTCTGCCCTTCAGGTTCCCCTGGGAAGATATCATCCCCCAAACCTGAGCAAAGGCCTGAAGTCTGCAAAACAGCTATAGCGAAGCATTCGGCAATCAGCATACAGTCATGGTTCTCTGGCTGGAATCTCCCTCTCACATGAAAGGGACAGGGAAGTGTTTTTATAATAAAACAGCTGAACAGAGAAAATATCCTTACATAAGGATGTGTGTTTTTCTACGAATGTCGGAGACTAAAATTATACCACGTTGAACGGCAATGTACCTTGCAGTAGCCTTGGAAGAAGCACAGAGTGAGCAAGAATGTCTTGTTTGAGAACAGAGTGCTGGACTAGGCAAAAACATTTAGATAAACAAAAAATAAAACAAGACCGTACAAGTGGCTATTGTAACAATAATAAAATAAAGCCGAATAAAATACATCTGGTTACAGTGCACAGCGGCTTGGCGTAGTGTGTTAAAATAACGTGAATGGAGCTATAGCTAAAATGGCTACACAACAGTGTGATTGATTATCTTAAATCATGGTATTGTAGGTTTCTGTTAGCTGGTGTGTTACAATTCTGAATTTGATGGAAATACATTGTATTTTGTTGTAACATGATGTTGGCCCTTTACTGACACTTCCGGGGGGTCAGTAGACAGGATCATATGTGACTTATATGTGATGTACGATGTAAGTGTTATCTTCTGAATGTGATGACCCTACTTCACTGTCTATTTTCAGCATCAGCACTGGCAGGTGAAGGAGGGAGGGCACTACTGAGTAGGGAAGCTTCTGGCCAGGGACCTCCAGTCACAACACCACAGACACAGAGGGGCCCAGAGGGCAAGGCGAGTGCCACGGAGAAGACCGGATATGCAACATCTTCATGGGAATCCTCCTCCAGTGGCCACTCTCTAGTGGCAACGGACCCATCTGGGATCACTGCAGTGCCATCTCTGTCCACCACCTCCCGTTTTATCACTGCCCACCCTGTAACTCCCTGCCCAATTGGCCATGCCCACCCATCCAAAAGGGTGGGCATCTCCTTTGCTACAGGAGCCTCTGCCCCAGCCCTTGTTAGTCCTTTTAACCTCAGTGAGGAGGCTATTGACCTCCTGAGAAGCATCTCTGTGGGTTAGTCCACCATCATGAATGCCACCCAGGGACTGGCAGTTCCAGTTTCAACAGAGCAATGCATTCCTGGAGGGCATTCACAGCACCCTGGCTGGCCTATAGCGATCTTTTCAGGCTCTGGCATCCACACTGATGGCTGCCAGTCACCCCTTGTCTACCATCCACCTTCCACCTTCCTCTTCCCAGTCCAAATCTCCCTTCCCCTACCAAGCCAAAGCACACTAACAAACTTCCATGCATCCACCTCAACAGACAATGGAAGTACCCACAAACATAAGCACCACAAGACACACTACCAGCAAAGACACAAATGACACCCACCTGCAGACATAACAACAGTCACAACCTGCCCTGAAACCCCCACCACCCCAGTATTACTTACACAACATCTGACAAACCTGCAGAAACCACACCAATATTCACTGATCGAGCCATCACACCAATCCTACTCACAGACAGCACCCCAGCAGACCTTCAGAACTCAACTCCAGTCACCACACCTGCAGACACCACAACCACTGACACGCTTACATACAGCACATCTACCATACCTGCAGTCACTAGCCCAACCGACATCCATGTACCCACCACGGCATCGCCAGCACCTCCACATCCCCTCAGCTCAATACACATAAACGTCCTCACTCACCCACCCAACAGACACCCACAAGCACACCTCCCACAAACATGCACCCACCACAGAACCCCCAGCACCTCCACATCCCCTCAGCACAAGACACATAAACATCCTCACTCACCCAACCAACAGACACCTACCACCCAAAAGTACACCTCCCACAAGACATCCACCCCCTAAATGTCAGACCACCACTCTTCACCATCCACACCCAAACCCCCTTCTAATGACAGTCCTCATGTGTCTAAGAAAATGTTCTTTTCTAACCATGACCTTATTGCTATTCTTCCCCGTGACACCCCCAAAAGAATTGTTTCCCTTCCCATGTCCATCCCTTCCACCTCCTAGGCCTACCCTATCCCCGCCAGCACCCATGCCTCTCCCCCTCCAAAAATAAGTCCACCCCTCCCAAACCAAAGCCTAAACCCCCACTCCCAAACCCAATTTAAACCCAAATCCCTTACCACACCCCAGGAATCCCTGAGGTGCCTACATGCCCCATTGAGTGCAGCACTGTGCAACTCCCCTCACTGTTGTACGTGATGTAACTGCTTCTTTGTTTGTAGAAAAACATTTTTTTATTTGTCAATCTGATCAGTAATTTGTAGGTACTGTTATGGCAAGTTAGAGGACTAGAGAACACGAGCTAGAGCAGTGTATAATGGGCTAGAACTTATAATTATCCCAGAACAACTACACAATTTAAATGTGTATGAATCTATCCTTATACAATCTGTACATCCATTTCAAATTATTATACAGTTCAAACCAAAGACAGTTAAATTGCATCCAACAGAATCATTGAAAGGCCTTAAAGGACGAGTAGTGTATTTGCTATTAAACAAAATAATATTTATTATGAAAATGTTGGTGTTCAGAATGATATAGAAAATTCTGATGAAGAGGATGCACGTTTGCCTCCAAGAGGACAAATAGAAAAAGTAGATTAATCCTGATTAGAAAAAATCTAGGAGCACTACAGCATCCATCCATTATATTCCAAATAATTCATTGGTTATGCTATAGACCTTTGCCAGAAGAAGCAAGCTAAGGGAGGTCTCATTAATGTGCAGCTAAAAACCGATCAACATCTAATTATACTCAGAGGATCCAAGATTTATACAGTGTATTCCATACATATTTCACCTTCTATTTGAGAGTGACTTGCCTGGACTCTCATATGCAGTGAATCATATCCTAAAAAGTTAATCTTTAAAATATGTCTGCACAAGAATTTGTTAACAAAGTTCAAGAAAAGGATGAAAACTTGGTATATAACAATTAATTTAATGGTGTGCAAACGTGGTGCCAGTAACTACTGATTCCGTCATCATGGAGAACTGAAGAACTATATGCTGGGAAACCTAGGACCACCAACCTGTTTTGAAAATGAAAATGAAGCTGCAATAGCTATGAATGCAGTGAAAACTGAAATGGAACAAGATAGACATAAATCTGTAGATGTGGAACATTTAGTTGGTCAACTGAACAATGAGCAGAATAAGATTTTCGTTGAAGTGAAAGGTAAAATGGGACATGGATTACAACATGAGAAGAAAAAATACAATTGCTCATCTTGCAAGCCAATACTATTATATAATAATGGCCAAGCTGGTATTGGAAAAAGCTTTTTAATTAAAGTTATCTCTACTTATCTACAGAAGACTACTGATTCTAACTTATTGTGTGTTGTAACAGCACCTACTGGACTAGCTGTACACAACTCAAAGTAAACATTTTACATAGATTACTATAGCTACCAGATGAACATGAAAATAAACTGGAATAACAGAAGTTAGCAGTTAAAGCTCATCATGCGATAGCAAGAAATTTGAAGAAATTGAAGCTTTGGATAATTGATGAGGTAAGCATAGTTTAAAATCTAATGCTTGCCTTTGTCCACCTTCAAATGCAAGATATTTTAAAAACTAAATACGATGTCGGTTTCGGAGGAAACCATTTTATTACAACTTATTCCAGTTAAAGGACAGCCTGTTGTTAAAACTCTTTCACATGAAGAGACTCGAAACTCATTAGGAAGTTTTAGTAATGTCAACATTTGGCAATATGTTCAATACAATGAATTTGTGAAAAATATGCGTCAATTTGCTGACATGGCGTATGGAAAAATTCTAAAGGACATTAAAGTAGGGGTTCTGACAGAAGTGGGAAAACTTATGTTGTAAAGTCGATTTTTTGAAAAACTGTTTTCCTCTAACAAGATGGCAGCAGAGCTAATGTACAACTTTTGCAAAGAGGGTAAATAGATGGTTTCTTTGATGTCTACCATTCAATGGTGTGCTGCATTTAATGAGGAATTAATGAAACCTGAGAATGAAGACAATTTGGGATTACATCAATCAACAAAATTGAACATAAAGGAGTAACTGTAGTTGTGAGTGAAAAATTACAAGCTAAATTACACTCTTTGGAAAAATCTGTATCCAGGACTGTTAACAACAGAAAGATGTATGTGTTTGTAAAACTACAGAGTACGTTTAAGACATAATTTAAATGAGGAAGAAGAATTGGTAAATGGGGCCATGGGTAAAGTTGTTGATTTCATTAATTTCCCTAACCATGATCAGGTTGAATTCTTAGCTATATCGTTTGATCAGGTTGAGGGCATGAAGCAAATTGGGTGATGTGTTGTATATTTTTGCTTGTGAAAGTTGTGTATTTGAGACAAAAACAGTTTCCAGTTTGTCTTGCATATGCTCAAGTGATCCACAAGTCTCAAGGGTTAAGTGTTCATGCTGAATTCATACGTATAAAAAGTACACTTTTTTAAGACAGAATGTCATATGTAGCAGTGTCACAAGTTCAGATCTTATCTGGTTTGTTTCTGGTTGATTTTGACGAGAAGAGGCTTTAGTGCAGATGCAAATTAAGTGAGAGAGTACAACAGACTAAGAAGTAAATATGCTCCCTGTTTAGAACAGTATGCTGTTTATGAGAAAAAGTTATCATGTCCTGAGCGGTAATTGACCAAACTATAAAAAAAACATCATACAAAAGACAGAAAGCACAGGTAAAGCAGAAGATGTAGGAAAGAAAAAAGTGGAAAAGATGAAGATATTGTTGGATATCAGTTGGATAACACTAGTGGTGTTAACTGCTATGCTAATGTTGTTTTCAATGTTCTCTTCCATCTACCACATGTAGTAATGCAATCCCAAAAAAACCAGGGAGCACATTGTGTACAGTACTTTTTAATTGCTTTTAATTCTGAAACAGAACTAAAATACAATCTGATCAATTATAGTGGATCTATAGTATTTCCTCTAAAAGCTCAACAAGATGCACAGGGATTTATTATGGTGAATCTTGGAATTTTAGAAGAAGAAAATGTGAATATTGATGATATATTTGGACTCAGTTACAACTGTAACCATGTGCTTGAATATTGTTTTTCTCATCCAACACTGAAATCCAATCAGAGTAATCTTCCAGATTGTGTAAATGTATCTTAAAAACTAATAAAAATGTAACCAAAATATGACGTGTCTAATATGTAAATCAAACGTATTGTCTACATTGCTTATGCAAAGGAGTGGCAAATATATTATAGCAATGTTTCAATGATGCAGAGCAGATGGAAAAACATTTAATAATAAGGTTGTAATCTTTAAACTGGGCAGAAATCTATTTCTGGGAGAACATATTGTACTTTGGCTATAATCTTCCATAAAGGAGTAAATATAACTTCTGGACATTATACTGTATATTTGAAGGCTGAAAGTGGAATGGTAGACTGCAATGATACCTTTCAAACTTCCTAATTCTCATTTATTGTTTCTTCAACCAAGCTTCTGATGCAAGGGAGCAGGATAACATTGGATACAATCTTCTTTATATGTGGATCATTACTATCTCAGACATCATTCAGCCTAACAAGGGTGATGCCTTCAAAAACATGTGATAAAGTGTTGTCTGCTTAAAATGTATTGTAATACTTTTCAGAAAAAAACAGGTACCCAGCCTTCTCAGTCCATTAGTCATCACTCCTAAAGTTATTATTCTGCCAATCAAACATGATGTCAAGATCAGCTATGGAAAAATTACCTGTGGATGAGGTTCTTGATACTGCTTCTATGAAATAAAACCTTTTGTATAAGGTATAAAAATTACCAACATGTTTGTGGAATCTGTTCTTTATTTAAGTACAGTAATTGTAGGATAAGTACTTTCTACTCAGAAATTGTAGTGTGTGCAAATAATAGTTATTTGAAGATAAATATTGATAGCATAGGCTTGATATGCATAGTAGTGTTAATTGTAAGTAACATAATTTGTGCTCATGGTTTTTTCAAGTCAGTCTGACTGTTTTGAGCAGCTATATACACTACTTTTATACAAGTATAACAGCTGAGCTTAGTGGACAAGGGAGCATAACATGTCTTTATAAAGTGTGTATTTGCTGTATTAAAAATCAAAAGATCCTTGGGTTTTGGTAATATTGATTTATTTTATATTGTAGGTTCCAACTTTTAATACATATGATACATATATCAAACTATCAGTATTATTTATCTTCTTTCTTTTAATACAGATAAAAGTAGCATTTTTGAAGTAATTAAGGTAAATTATGACTTTTTTCTTCATTAATACATAAATGCACCCAGTCAGGGATCCATATAGTCACTCATTTACCCATTTAGTCATCCATACACCCATTCATGCACTCCAACACTTACCCATACAGTCATGCACTCACTCACTCAGATATAACAACACTTATTCACCCATTCACTCACCTATGCAGTCAGTCATGCAGCTACTGACTCCCTCATACAGATACGTACATACCCTTTCACTCACCTCCACAGTACTTATACACCTACACACTCACCCATTCGGCTATTCATGTGTGCAGTCACTTGGCCATACAGCCACTCACACGTGCAGCCAGTCAACCATACAGACAGTCATGCACCCAGTCACTCATCCATGCACATACTAATGCATCCAGTAACTCACATGTGCACCTACCTACAAACCCAGTCACTAATCTGTGGAGCCACTAACACAAACAGTCACTCACTCATTCTGGCATTTATGCACTCATCCACTCACCCAAATGGTCATGGGCACAGTTAGTGACTAACCCATATAGCAAGTCATGCAGCCAATCTGTCACCCTTACACCCATGCACACAGCCAGTCGGTCATTGATACAGACATTCAGAAACCCAGTGACTCACCCATACAAACATGCACACAGTCAGTCACTCACCCTCACAGCCACGTATTCAACCAATCACTCACCTATAGAACAACTTACATACCCAGTCAATCACTCATACAGTCACTCACATACCAATACACACACCTCTACAGGAATCATTTACCTATTCTGACACTCATGAATCCAGTCACTAACCCATGCAGACACTAACCCATAACCCTACTTACACACCTAGTCACTCACCTGTGCAGCAACTCACAAACCCAGTCAGTCACCCATTCAGCCACTCACACACTCAGTCACTCACTCATACAACCACTCATGCACCCAGTCACTCACCTATACAGCCACTCAAACAACCAGACTCTCACCTGTTCAGGCACTGACACACCCAGTCTCTCACCTCTGCAGCCACTTTAACACCTAGACATTCACCCATTCTGCCACCCATACACCCAGTTACTCACCTTACAGCCACTCACACATGCAGTCTTTTAACTATACTGATAATCATGCACCCTGTTAATCACTGATGCAGACAGTGATGCATCCAGTCACTCACATTTGAAGCTACTTACACACCCAGTCATTCACATGTGGAGCCACTCACACACCCAATCAGTCACCCATGCAGTCACACACAGTCCCAGTTACTCAGTCATACAGTCACTCATGTACCTGGCCACTTACCCATTCAGCCATGCACTCAGTCAACTATACAGACATTCATAAACCTAGTCACTCACCAATGTACACATTAATGCATCCAGTCACTCATGTAGACAGCTGCTTACATACCTAGTCACTCACCTGTGGGGCCACTAACACACCCAGTACCTAACCCATTCTGGCACTGATGTATCCACTTACCCACCCTTACAGTAATGCACACAGCTAGTGACTCACCCATGCAGTCAGTTACACACCCATCCTGTCACCCATACACCAATGCACACAGCCAGTCACTCACCTATAGAGCCACTCATGCACCTAGTAACTCACCCAGACAGAAATGCACACACTCAGGGCCTGATTATGACCTTGCCGGATGGGATACTCCATCACAAATGTGACAGATATCTCACGCGCCAATTTAAAAGTTCCATAGGATACAATGGAACATGTAATATGGCAGATGGCATATCCCTCACATTTGTGACTGAGTATCCAACCCGCCAAGCTCGTAATAAGGCCCTCAGTCACTCAGAGCCACTTATGCAGCCAGTCACTCAACTATAGAACCACTCACATACCCAGAGAACCACCCATACAGACCCTCCATACCCATTCGCTCACCTCTACACCCACTCTCACACCCAGGCACTCACCCATTCAGTCACTGATGCACCCAGTCACTCACCCGCTTAGCCACTCACACATGCAGTCAGTCAACCATACAGGCAGTCATGTACCCAATCATTCACCCATTGTGCCACTTATGCACCCAGTCATTCACCCATACAGCCATTCACGCATGCAGCCAGTCAACCATACAGTTATTCACCATTCACTCCCCCATATAGCAACACACCAATCCAGACAGTCACACATTCAGTCACTCACAAATGCAGTCACTGACCCATACAGAAACTCATGCATCCAGTGACTCAAATATACAGCCACTGATACATCCAGGCATTCACTCATACACATACACTACTACTGAATCATCCATTCAGTCGCTCATGTATACACTTATACATCCAGCCACTTACCCATACACTCAGTGGCACACTTATTCACTCACCCATACATTCACTCGTGCATCCAGTGACTCACCGACAAATCCACTTAAACACATGCTAATTCATTTATACACTGATTCGGGTAGTAGTGCACCCTATAAGGTGTCTTATTAAACTGGTCATGCACATACTCACACACTCAGTCACTGTTCAAACCAGTCATCATATTTATATTTTTAAAAGAAAGATGTGGTTCTAAAAAAGTTTAGTTTTTTTGTGTTTTTAACATTTTTGTATTTATTTTTTCAAAAAATGAACATTACTTGGATAGGCAAGTATGACAATTTCTATGTGTCAGGAAACATACTCAACATTTGTGCCTGTTGATTGCCCTTTTTGCATTTGCAGCAGAAAATGACGATTTCTCCAATCTCGGAAACAAATGTAGGAATTTCTGATAGGACATGTCCAATGGGTGATGATCCGACTCCTCCAGAAGTACTGACACCACCTTCACTTCCCAGTCTCTGCATTTCTGCATGAGCCAACTGTGTAGAGTGCATAGTGCTTAGATTGTTGTACAGCTATTTTAGCCATATTTTAGACACAATGTTTAGCTGACTAGGCCTGCTGCTGTGCACTTTAACCCAGTTACATTTTATTCAGCATTGCTTTATTTTTCTAGCAATAGTCATATTTGCGGTGCTGTTTTATTTTCTCTATCTCATTGTGCTTTCGCCTAGGGCAGCATCACGTTCTTAGTAGGAAATGTAGTTCAATTTGTGCTTTCTCCAAGGCTACAGTCAGGTAGGGTTGCCGACAAATGTGGTATGCTGTGTCTTCAACATTCACAGAAAAACACACACTCATACATGGGGAACATTTCTTAAAATATCAGTTGTTTTATTATAAAAACACCCCTTTTGTCCGAGACACATTAGAGGGAGATTCCAGCCAGATGACAACAACTGTATTCTGATCACAGAACGCTTCGCTACAGCTACTTTCTAGAAATTCCAGGTATGAGGGATGATGTGTTTCCAGGGGGAAACCCAAAGGGCAGATTAGGCTTATTACACCTGTGCTATCACATAGGCCCTCATTATGACCTTGGTGGGTGGCTTCCGCCGCCATCCAAGATCTGAACGCCAGACGGCCGCTAATGCGGCCGCTCTCCCACCATGGGGTCTCCGCCCGCCGGCCCAGCGGGGATCTCGGCCGCAACAGAGCCGGCGGTGTTGTGGCCGTGCGAAGCGTGCAGTTGCACTCGTCGCGCTTTTCACTGTCTGGTATGCAGACAGTGAAAAGCTGCATGGGGCCCTGTCAGGGGGCCCCACGACTCCCAGTACCGCTAGCCTTTTGATGGCGGTCGGGGAATCGTGATCCAGGCGGATTATCACCGCCGGGGCAAATGTGGCAGGAAACCGCCGGCCCCGGTGGTGCGACCACGGCGGAAGCATAATTCCTGAGATTGCACCGCCAGCCTGTTGGCGGTGCAATCGCCACAACAGCCCTGGCAGTCTTTGACCGCAAGGGTTGTAATGATCCCCATAGTGTAGATAGGTGAAATATAGTTTACTCCTAGTGACAGTATGGTAGGACTGTTTTTGTGTTTTACTCTTTTAGTCTCCTAGTCATTGCAATCCATGCCTTTTTATCTAAGATGCAGTTATTTAATAAATCCTTAATGAACTATACTCTGGCTCTGTTGATTTTGCCAATATGGGACTTTGGTAACTGAGAGAAAGGGATGAGATCTGATTGACCACGATTCCCCTGAGGAGTCTGTCTTGTCATGCGCCCGGTTGCCACAATCATCTCAGCGAGAGATGAGGCGCTGCAGGTTAGCCGGAAAAAAATGGATTAGGCCAACAGCTGTTAGTACCACAATCCATCTGATCCTGCCGACCAAATCCAGTAGCCTCATTAGCATAATGATAACTACGCAACAAGATGCTTATACATACTCGAGGTGCCACGCGAGTATTAGCGGTCATTCCCTCAAGATGGGAACTATTTGCAGAGGCTGTAGGTTACTTTCCTCGCATTCACTTTTCTTACCATTGAGAATGGTAAAAACTAGCCACATGATGCTCTCTTTTCTTTTGGGTGTGGCCTTGTCTTCTTCTTCCAAAATCATAGAATCCTTACCTCGTGCTCTTTCTGTGAAGCTGCCATCTTCTTCCAAAAAATAAAGAACTTGTAGAAATCCACAAATAGATACTGTGGGTGTGCTAGAGAAGTGTGAAATCACATAGCCACTCCCACTGTAAAATGCAATGGGTGGGACCTGTCACAGTGTAAGAGATAGAAATGATCTTAGCCAATAGAATTCCATTTTTGTTGGACACATGAGATGCGGGACGCCACAGTGATCCTGCCACGATTTAAGCATGGTTCCTCTAAAATCATTAAAATATTGCTTAAAACATTTTTTTCGGTGGGAACAGTTTCAAACATGTGGTAGTAAACACCTATATCAAATACAAGCATTAAAAAAGAGTATATATATATATATATATATATATATATTTATATATATATAAATAAATGTAGAACATGTTTTCGAAAACAGCTGCAGTCACGTACCTTGTGCCAATCTAAAAATATGTGTGCGGACAGTGCACTACGCCGTTGTGACTTCCTAAAAAATGCTACAAGTACTATGCGGAAATACTTACGCACGGTATGCAACTTCTAAATATATATGTTTAAAAGTTAATATTAATTGTAGTGAATAAACTAATAATGCAGCATGAATGCCTATGGCAGAAAAATAACATTATTAATTCATATCTGATGTAGGACAAATTAACACCAAGTTCCTGCTCATTCTCCTAATGTCACTTCCCATATATATTTTTAATTGTAGTGGATAAACTAATAATGCAGCATGAAGGCCTCTGGCAGAAAAATAACAACATTATTAATTCATATCTGATGTAGGACAAATTAACACCATGTTTCTGCTCATTCTTCTAATGTAACTTCCCATATATATGTTGGCCCTCATTATGACCTCGGCGGGGAAATTCACCGAGATCATGCTGGCTGTCAACAGAAGACCACCAGCGCGCGGAACCCCCCACAGGCCAGTGTTTCCGCCAGCCGGCCCAGCTGGGTGCAGTGCCTGAACATTGACGCTAGCAGTGAAATACGTGACAGGGCTGTGCATGGGGGCCCGAGTCTCCCATTCTGCCTGCCTTTCCGTGGTGGTGTAAACCACCAGGTGAAGCCTGGTGGAATTGTACTTATTATTCGGCAGGCAGCGCTTCCCTGTCGGATCAGAAACGCCAACCACCGCCAGGCTGCCTGGTGGTGGGAGCCTGGCGGTGTTTGGCATTTTATTCATGGTGGTTCTGCAACATACATTATATGGCAGTCTGGACCACCATGCCGGTGGCGGAAATTACCTTTCATAATGACTGCCTTTGTGTTCATGTTTACGTTGTGACAAGTTGGATTTTAATTGGTATTTTATAGGAGAACGGATTTACAAAGTACAGAGCGTGTTTAACAAAATAAAATGACTTGAAACACTGAGGTTTTTGTATTTTTAAACACTGCTATACTGCATATATTTGTAAAAATAGGTCTGCTTAACAATGCAAGGCCGTATGTTGCATACCTTTTCCAAACATTTACGTTACAAGACACATTATGGTGAGACTCAGTGCTGCAGTCATCATAATACAACTCAAAACAGTATTCCCATTCACAGACAGTAAAATAACTAAACGGTAATGGAAAAGGAAAGAATGTAAATGGAACACATTGAAGTGTATGGGGATGTTATAGTTAGGACATACATTTCACAAAATTATACAAAATTATAAATAAAGCTAAAGGTTACAGGAAATGTTATAGTTAGTAAATAGAATTTACACCAAAAAAAATCACTGAAAAAAATATGTTACAGGGACGTTATAATTAGGTGAATAACTTTTAAAAAATAGAAAATCACTGAAAGAAACAAAGTTTACAGAGACATTATAGTTAGGCTCACATTTCCCACATGCAAAACTACTGAAATTTATCAGTTATGGATAGCTCAGCTAATTATATCATGCACTCCCATAATGCACTGCTTATGATCTCACATATTACATCACTCATGACATGGTCTGTAACATCACTGATAACATCACTGATGACATCTCAAAGGACATCACTCATGACATCACTGATCACATCATCCACAAAAACTCAAACATCTAGTCATACCTCTCTACATACAATTGTACATCAACACACACAATTATTCTTACAAATATAACACTTCTGACAGACACCCACTCACTCACTCACTCACATAGCCACTTATTCAATGACTTAGTCACCATACCTTACCAAGAGAGCTATTCATTCAGCCACCGAGCTAGTCACACACCCATTCACACACACATATAGCCACTCGGACACCAACTCCTACACCTGTACAAACACTTACAAATACAAATAACACAGCCACTAATATACACACTCACTCGCTCATATAAGCAGCCACACACCCACACACTCAGCTATCAAGTGACAGACACATCTACTCACTGTCTGATGCTGACACTTACACACAAAGTAACTCAACTGTAAAAGAACTACTGCATTGACTCACTCACCTGTACAGTCAGTGACACATTCATCAGTCATCCATACAGACACTAACACAGCAATTCACTAACTGACTGGACACACTTACTCTTACACATAGCTACTGATACAGCATGTCACCTATGTATACAGTCACTCATACACCCACTTAAACACTCATATAGTCACTGACGCACCCACTCACTCACTCATCAATTATTTCCCTAACACATCCTATAACTCATTCATACAACCACTCACACACTCACTTAGTCACCCATGCACCAACTCATACACCTAGTCACTCACCAAAGCACATACTGATACACCTAGTTTGTAACCAATACAGCTCCTCACAAAGTGATTCACTCTCTTTTTCAAACTCTGTAACACATCCATGTGCTCATTCAATAACCTAGTGATACATCAATTCACTAACCTGTACAGGCCCTGACTCACCCACTCACTCAATGATACAGTCACAAACACATTCCATTACTCAGCCATACAAGCAGTAATGCACTAACTCATGTCTACAGTCACTGAAACACCCAGTCACACATCCATGCAAGCAATCACACTCACTGGATGATGTGATCAGTGATGTCATCAGTGTTGTCATTTGAGATGCAAGTTATAGTTAGCTGAGGTAACTATAAACTGCTTAATTTCAGTGGTTTTGCACATGTGAAATGTGAGCCTAACTTTAATGCCTCTGCAACCTTTGTTTCTTTCAGTGAATTTCTATAGTTTTGTAATCATATTCACATAACTATAACATCCCTGTGGAGACATATATATATATATATATATATATATATATATATATATATATATATCACCATAAACACACGACTTATCGAGGCTCAGTCAGGGCGGTCTTGATATGGGATCGGGAATCCCATTAATAAGCCTCAAGTATTTTCTCACCCAATAGGACAGAAAAAATCAAGACTCAAAACGGACAGTTGCAAAATGTATTAACAAAAACAAAATGATCTTCCTCAGATATATACATGTATATGTATGTCTGTCTGTCTATCTATCTATCTATCTATCTATCTATCTATCTATCTATCTATCTATCTATCTATCTATCTATTTATCTATCTATGTAGTATATAACTAATATATACATTTGCTAAGCAGACCTAAAGAATATCCATATATTTAATAAAACATAGTTATGAGAAAATCATCCCTTTGGCCCTAAGCACCCCCATTTTCTGACTTTTTGGACTGATTCTGGTGATTAATAATTTGGGGCCAGATGTAGAAAAGGGTTCTTCCCATTCTGTGTCAATGGGAAAATGTGTTCGTACATATGGCCCTTGGTGCCCTGGGCTCTGCTAACCAAATCCAGGCCCAGCCCCAGTGCTCTGTTTTACAGATATATGATAACGAGGCATAATTATAATTGCCTCTGACAATCTACCAGTAAGTCCATACTACATGACAAAGCATCTAGGTTTAGGGACCCCAGTGGAGTTAATGCATTTATGGGTGCACCGCTGTGGTCCCTGATTCCATTTTAAAGGCAGCCTTGCTGGCTGCTTTTAAATAAAATTAAGCCCAATTTCGACTTTGGAATTAGTCAGTCCAAAGTCCTAAACTACCTTATCTTTAGGTATAAGTCACCCATTCAGTCTACCCTAAGTGCCTCAATGGTAGGGTGCAGTGTAGCAGTGTAATTATAAGCAAGGACATTATACAAGTTGTTTTATAAGCCCTGTAAGGGGAAAACTGCCAATTTTGTGTTAACACATTGTAGTGCATTAGTATCATAGTCCAACATGGGAAGGCTTTATTTAAAATTAATAAAGTCTTACTTTTGATAGGTAAATACTAAAATAAAATTCACGGTATAATGTTAAAAGTTAGAATAAATCCCAAAACTGGCAATGTTATATTTATTATACAGGGAAATGATCTTAGAACTCTCTTCTAAAGTTACCTAAAATCATCCCTGTATTAGCTTTTCCTGATTGATCAGCCTTTGACAGACTAAGCCAAACTACCTTAATGAGTTGTGAAGTGGCTTGGGCTGAGACAAAGGAACCATCTGGTGTGAAGAAAACTGCAGCAGCAGATGCCGGAGAGGGCTTGTTGGCAAACTGGTCTTTAAAGGAGGGAAATACACTTGGGACAGAAACCAGACTTCTCCCATTTTCTACACCCCCAGGCAGATGGGAGCCACTGTAATTCGATTAGGAGAGGGTCTGGAAGCAGATAGCTGAAACATTAACCACACTGTGTATGGGTTTAACTAAACCTAAACCCCCTGGAGAGATTTTCTTCCATCTTGAATTTTTGGGCATTGAAATGTGCCGCACTTCACAGGAGATGGTCATCATAGAAGGTGGCACCCTGCACATCACTGGTCAGAGGTGCCCCCCTGCTTTTCAGCTCAGAAGCCTGGATAAACATGGAGGAGCTATCCAGAAATGCAGATTGCGTCTGAAAGATTTCAGAAGAGGAAGGACTGTCCTGCTGAACTCCTGGTCTGCACCAAGAAGGACTGCGCCTGCTGCACACTCTGGACTTCACCACAAAAAGGACTTTCCCTTGCTTCTAAATATTCAGGAGTGGACTCCTTGTAAGCAAAAGAGATACCAAGAGTCCTCTGCATCAGGTCCTGCAGGAAGAGCCCAGCTGACCAGTGTCCAGATACTTTTTTAAAGATTTGACCAGGTGCATTGTGGGAATTGCAGTTCAAACACCGAAGGAGCAAATTAGAGCTTTGGGAACCTTGTATTAAGTTTGTAGACACATCAAAACCCTAGAAAGGCCTTCTGGAAGAACATCCAGACGGTTGGAGCATTTTTGGTAAAAAGCTCCTGAAGAAGACTGACCTATCGCCAAGGGACGATCCATCAATGTCACACTGCAACCCAGGCTGCATGTCAGGTTTACCATGCTGAAGGTCTGGAGCTGTTCACCTTCAACTAGACAACAAAGAGTTGATTGAGGCATCAAACTGAGCCAGACTGCCATCATCAAACTGCAAGCTGGCCCGAGGTGGAGAGCCTCTTAAAGCTGAGAGAAAAAACTGTGAAAAAAAGACTAATGGCCTGATTCAGAGTTTGGCAGACTGGGTTACTTAACAAATGTGACAGATATCCTATCCGCCATATTACAATTCCATTACAGCCTAGGGAACTCGTATTACAGTGGACACAATAGCCCCTTCTCCAAAGTCTAAATGGGACCCTTAGTCTTTTTTTCAGAGCTTTTTCTCTCGATGTCGAGCATCAGGCCCTATGTCCAAAGGCAAAATTTAGACCAAGACCTACCGTACACTGTAACCGACTTGAGCTCCATTGCAGTAGGCCTCAAACTGTAACTTTGTCCTGGTCAGGTCCAGCCAGATAGCTGTGGTTGGTGCTTCTTGCTTTTAAGAATTATACTTATTGAACATTTGCGATTGTGGTCTTTTTGATACTCTTAAAATTAAACTCTGATTCACTACCCATGTGTGGTGTCTTTTTGTGTGGTGTTTTCACTGTTTTACTGTTTGAAAAGTTGCACAGATACTTTACACATTGCCCCCTAACTTAATCCTACCTGCTCTGTGCCAAGCTACCAGAGGGTGAGCAAAGATTAGTTTATGGTATGTGAATGACTTACCCTCACAGGGAATGCGGGGCATGTTTGGACAGGCTGAATTTGCCTGCCTACCAGAAACCCAATTTCTAACAGGTACTTTTGAAAAAAAAAGTCTGGTGTTATTAGGTGGAACATGTGAGAATTGTTGAATCCGCATGTGGAAAAGCATGAAGCAGTGAAGGAAAATGAAATGGGCATGACAGCATTTATTTTTCAAGTCATGCAGAACCCACCTATCTAAACACAAAATCAAGTGAGTTAGATAAACTAGAGATGTATATTGTTATGTTTAATAATTATCAATATTAACTATAATTCAAGGTAAACATTTCTTCAGCAATTTAATATGAATTGTATTATTAAATCTAGTTCTAGGAAAAGGAATTAATTTAGTCATCAATGTTCAATGTTGGTGTGATAGCACACATACCATATTAGAATCCATTTATAGATGCTTTATTTACAAATTCTATTTTTGCAAGGACCCGAGCAAAGTAGAGCATGTGCATGAACAAATACTGACATATGGTGAATAGGAAAACAAATTTCCAAGGAGAGGAAGTTAAATCTAAGTTTTAGGAGATTTACTGGTAACATCACCTGAGATGTGAGTTTCACAGGTTCAATTACCAAATGTACAGCAGAGGTTGGCTGAGAAGCCTAGCTGGAGGCACATCACTTAAGTGTAATGCTTAGTATAATTGTTAATCCTTTTGGGGATTGAAATTAAATTGTCGGTCTATTGTACCTGTCTTGTTATTGGGGGCCCTATCTGCCATTTTAGGTGTCAGCATTGACAAACTAAAGGAGTTGTGAAGCCTTCAACTATTTAAAAATATTATTTTATCTATCCCAAAGCAGGTCACTTTAAGGCTACCCAAATATGGCATGGGGGCATGGTGTGACTACTCTGTCCCCTTATGTTGCCAACGTCTGGAATGGCCACAACAGGAGGTACCAGCTAGGAACCTGAGGCCCATATTTACACCTTTTTAGCGCCGCATTTGCATAATTTGTTGACACAAAAGCGGTGCAAACGTTCAAAATACAATTGCATTATGTAAGTTTGCGCCGCTTTTGCTGAAAAAAATTACGAAATGTGGCGCTAAAAAAGTATAAATATGGGCCTGAGGATCTGAAAAGTACAAAGGGAGAAAACAATCCTCTTCCATTCAGATTCTTTCACTTTTTGTGTTTCTGGATTCATGAAAGATCTGAGAATTCCAAATGAACACGATATACAAAAATGTGAACCATTTGAAGCAATTTGGCAATTTTTGAAATGCTTTCAGCTTTAAAACTACAGGACTGACTTATACCAAACCAAGAAAAATATACTTTTTGTGTTAAATTTTACTTTCATGCAAAGCTTGGTATTAAATCATTCAGCTATAAGAGCTACAGTTTCAAGCAAAAGATGGGAAACACAACTTCCTCCCCTTAACTGTTTGTCATGCACATCAAGTGATAGGTTAAACGTTATTAACAAATTACATGATAAGTGGGGAAAATTGAGAGATGTTTTTAATGGACGTACTGCTATAAATGCAGTGCATGCCACGCTGCAGAATAACTGCCCTGTCCACAAGACATAAATCATATATGGGGTAATTATTATGGAGGGATGAGCCCAAGCACACAGTAAGCACCATGTACTTAGTTGAAAACCCAGTTCAGAGAGTTCCGTTCAGTCTCTGGTAGGTATGGCACAAGTAGCATGTAATGCCCAGAGAAGTATTTGTCACATTTGAACAGCACCAACGATTTTGAAGTAAAGAATATGAGGCAATAAAATTGACAAACCACTTTAGAAACATAATGAAACACTAGTGAGCTAAATGTACAAAGATCACTAAATTAGGTTAAGGGGAACCAAAGATATATATATTTTTTTTACATTTGTAAGACAAAATTCACCTAGGAAGTAGCATGGAAAAACAACAGCCCACAGTTGCTTGGGACTTAAGTGCAAATTCAGGCCAAATGCAATGGAGTTAAGTTCAGATACCCCATGCAGACTTTGCAAGTCAATGTTTTTTCCTTTGAACATAGAAACGGAGATGGAAGTCAAAATCATCCAGTAGGGAAAATCCAAGACTGTGACCATTCAGGGTTCCTCAAGTCAGATAAGTCACTATTTTGGGGTTATTAAAGAGATTAATTAAGTGCCAAAAGCTCTAAGTGGTACAAATGTGTATTTTGTGGCTAACAGGGATTCTTTGATGATCAGATTAATTTGCTGCCTCCCCATCGCCCAATGATTTGCCATTGGGCCTAGTCATAGTTTTGAAAGTCAAAGTCCTCCAGCAGAGGAAGGCAGGAAATTATAGCTGAGAAGGACTCCACGTGACAGGGCAACATTTTTTTCCATCTCTTAAAAAGGGATGACAAATAGATACTGATTTGGTGTCTGGAAAGAGCATATTGTAGGTGTCCCCTCCAAATACCAAATAGGTACATAAGATACTGATATTTTGCAACTAAAATCCAGTCGGAAAACATTGATATTTTACCAATACATCAAAGGAAGTGGTTATGCATTCGCAAAAGGGAAGTGGTCCCCTTGGCAACACTTCCACTTTATAAATATTAAAAAAGTGTTTGTTGGCAAGTAGGCAGTTGTCCACACGACCACTGGAAACTATTTAAGAATTAAAAAAGTAAATTCTCCTTCTTAAACACAGTCCTGTGTTCTTTAAGGAAAACAGATGGCATTTTTAAAAAAAAACGTCTTTTATTGAAAGGCAGTCACAGATTTGGTGCTTTGCTGGTTTGTGGTCTACCTCATTATTATGCAAAAGGTCAGTGAGATTGCAACCAACTATGATTCAGACTTTTAAAATCCAAAGTGTTAGTCCATGGATCTGTCCTTAAACATTTTACTGGACTCAAAATACTGGTTGCAAATTGCATCCAGAATTTTATGACCAGGTAATTGTACATCTGGTCCCAGGTCTCTCTTCAGCCAGGTCACCTCCAGGATCCAGTCCTCTATTTCCACCTAGGTCCTCTCTCGGTGTTAGGAGTATATCTGCTTTTTGTGTTCCTGAAGCAGGCAAAAAAGAGTACAACTAATTGACCCATGGAGAGCACTTTCAGGGCCTTGGTGTCAGCAGGTGTCTTTAAGCACTTGATTCCTTCGGTAAGTCATCTTCTTACAGCAGAAGCCAGGAATCGTCTTCATGCAAGGTCTTATTGTTCACCGTTTTTAGGGCCTTATTCTTCAGTCCTTCCCAGATTTTTGAATGTTCTGAGAAGGTGTTGATTAAGGTGTGAAGACCATCCTTCACGGGGCTGTCTTAACGGAGTACCTCCGTAGCATGCGGCACCTAAAGGGCTAATAGTATCCAATGAACCATGAATATTCTTGGAAGATCTAGAATTTAGAAAAGAATGGGCATTGATAGCATGGAAATGCACACGGGATTGGCTCATCCTCATTATAAAAACAGCAACTAGGCTATCTGAGTCACTTCTAATTCAGATTAAAACAAGTGAGAATAACCTGAAGTCAGGGTTTAGTATCCTCTCCTTTAAAAAGAAACTAGAGGAGATCAATAAAAACATGAATGAGTATAAAGAATACCTCACCCAGCAAAAAATCTCAAAATTCCAAAAAGATCTCAGTCGGTTCTCTCAGGAGAATGTGTACCCCTACACTAAACCTGACCACGTGGCTAAATCAAGCAACATATCTGATACTTCATCTGGCAATAACACGAGCTCAGACAATGATAGTGAGTCATCAGGTAACACACGGCAACGCTGCGGACGACGCGGTCAGCGCGAGGAAGGTGGAACTATCCACCAATGTTACCCCCCTTTCCCCCATACAATAACCAACAATGGAGATGGCCAGCTCAGTATGGACCTCCAACTCAGTTCCAGGCACCATTTTTCCAACACCCAGCACAATGGTAATTCCCTGAACCACCCCCCCTTTTTTAGACAGAGGGCAAGGGAGGGGAAAAGGCAAAAGGAAAGGAGTGCACTGGTGCCCGAGAGAAGACGTCCCGGAGAACGAGACACAACAGGATGCTCTCCCAGGGACAAGCAAAACTTAATAACTAACCTGGCAGACTGTAAGAACAATATCATCAATCTGAGTGACCGAATAATCAATGACCTTGAAACTAAAGCATTGAACAAGGGTCTTAATTTTGTTCCTACACCCAAAATAGATCTGTTTAAAACTAGAACAGAATTAGCAGATCTATTCCATAAAATTCGCCTGAAAACTTTCTTTTTAGGCAATAATTTTGAGGCACCAGAACAAAATACAGGACTAGGTCCCAAATCCACCTTTTGTCCAACCACGGGACAAATGCCTCCTGAGGTCCTGGCGTTTGAAAAGTCAGTGTCTCGAAAAATAAATGTACTCACTGAGACATCGAATAAAGCATACCATAACATGAGCATGGAAGAACTCTCGGCTCTGAAACGTCTCACATCCGATACAACCATAATCATCAAAACTGCTGACAAAGGCGGAGCAATGGTAATTTTACTGCAAAAAATGTACAGAGACGAATGTGAACGCCTACTAGGCAACACCCAACACTATAAACGCCTATCCCTGGACCCTACACCTGACATCCAAGAAGAAATCTCCTTTCTTGTGACAAAGGGAACTGAGAATAACTGGCTCACCCAATATGAAGCAGCCTTTTTGGTACAAGCAAACCCCAGAATACCTTATTTCTACATTCTCCCAAAGGTGCGCAAAGGAAAGATCCCTCCACCAGGCAGACCAATAGTGTCTGGTATTGGATCTGTTCTAGAGCCACTTTCTCAGTTTTTGGGTGTCTTCCTACAGCCACTAGCGAAGACAATTCCAACGTATCTTAAAGACACCACTGATGTGCTGGTATTGCTAGACTCTGTGTCTTTTGATAAAACCAAAGAACTCTTGATCACATAATACATTGAATCCCTCTATACTAATATCCCCAAGAGGCAACCCTGGCAGTTTTTTGTAATCTTCTTGCGGCTAACAGAGGTGAATCACGTACGCTCCCTGATTTTATACTGGATTTGGCACACCTGGCACTTACGAGGAACTACTTCAAGTTTGAAGATAGTTTCTTCTTACAGATACAGGGAACTTCAATGGGCAGCACCATTGCCCCGAGTCTGGCATGTCTCTATGTCGACAGTTTTGAGAGACAGGTGGTTCTCCACGAAGACAACCCGTTCCTTCAGCAAATTAAGCTTTGGAAAAGGTATATAGATGACATCCTATTGATCTGGACAGGAACTACAAAAAAGGTTCTAACCTTCTCTAATTGGCTTAATACAGCCAATCCTTTCCTGAACTTTACTATGACAATAGGCGACAACCAACTGCCATTCCTGGACCTACTCATTTATGAAAAAGGTGGATCCTTGGCTATGGAGGTTTACTATGAACCGACTGATCGCAACAACCTGTTACAGTTTTAGAGCTTCCATCCACGGGCCCTAAAGGAGAACCTTCCAGTAGGACAGTTTATTCGTCTACGACCGAATTGCTCAACCGTAACAGACTATCACAAGCATATAGATAAATTGGCCACTAAGTTGCAAGCTAAGGACTACCCAACAAATCTGGTCAAAAGAGCCTATAAAAGAGCACGCAGCAACAATAGGGACCAGCTATTGCCACCAAACCAAACATGGAACAAATAGTGTACGTTACCACCTTTAACCCACTATCCAATAGGATCCAGAAAATTATTAAGGACGATTGGAAGATCCTGACATCTGGAGGCCTACCTTTTCAGCAGCCCTTACATGCCTACAGGAGAGCCACAAATATACGTGACATGGTGGTCCATACGAGACCCAGGGAAAAATCCCCTGCCAAACAAACCACTCTCTGGCACCTACCACCACCGACAGGCCACTACCCTTGTGGCAACTGTAGTGTTTGTCGATTTACCCATAAATCTACAACGATAAACCTAGACCTGAAGACAACATGGGTACAGAAATCACTTAATAACTGTAACAGCAAGAACGTTATTTATCTGATTAAATGCCCTTGCCAGCTCAAATACATTGGAATGACCACGAGGAAGGTTAGTACACGGATCCGTGAGCATAGGAGCACGATCCACTGTAAACGTGATGCTACTAAGCTAACTAACCATTTCATTCAGAACAATCATTCCCCAGATGATTTATCCTGGACCATTCTTGAGCAATTGTCTCCAATGACCAACACCATGACACAGAAGCTGTTCATGTTTGAACACGCTGGGCCTGGAGATTACATTCAGACATCGTTGGATTGAAGGATGAGATCCCGTGGTTTTCACTCAGAAAATGAGTTTACGCTACTTTTTGCTCTACCGGTTCTTTCTTCTCTGTTTACTCCCTTCTCTCCCCTCTCTTGTTTTCCTGTCCCTTTTCCCTTCACTGCCCTTCCCTGAACGACCATCTCTACTTTCCTCGTCTTCTGTTATCCCTTCCTTATTTTACAGCTGGTTTTTTTTCTCCTCCCTCTCGTGGTTTCAGCAACTCCTTCTTCCCCCTTTTCCCTCCTTTCCTCCTCCTTTTTCCCCTTTTTCCCCACCCGCCTCTCCACCCACTTTGTTTCCTTCTTTCCTCCTTGTTCCCCCTTGTTGTGCCAATTTGTCTTCTCCTTCTTTTTCTCCCCTCTTTTCATTGAGCGTTATCTATGCTTTATTTCTCCCTATTACTTTCTCTCCCTTTCCCCTCTTCCCTTTCTCATCTCTCCTTTCCTCCCTCTTCCCTCTCGCTACTTTATACTTTGGACCTCTTCTCCTCTCCTTGTCCCCCCCCCCTTTCGCTCTTTTTCCACTGTGAGGCTCCGCGCAGCCGCTGGGAACTACTTTTCCCAGCGACCCCGGAGCTCCAGAAACGCAACGCCAGGTCACATGACCCGACATTGGAGACAACCTTCCGGTCTCTGCGTTGGCCCCTTTCGGCACCATGGGCTCGCAGCGGTGATTAGGCACTTATGGCCCACACCTGGAACTCAGGCCTGCGGCGGTGATGAAGGATTTCCAACGTGCCCTCAATAGAAGGACGCCTCTCCCTGAGCCATTCCACCAAGCGGTCCAGGGAGAGGATGATATAGGCGCACAGTGAGCACCCCCTTTGATGTAGTGAGTGACTCTTCGGACCACGCACAGCACAGATAAGATTATGTGTGGGTTCATGTGTAATTTTTATCTCTATGCACTGTTCGTTTTGGCTGGCGCGCGTTATTCATTACTCATTATTTGCTTATTAGAGATGCTCTCTCTTTTATTGAGCCGTGATCTAGGCTTATTTTAGCACAGACAATACAAAGTACATTTTGTAAAGTGACTTTTACATTTCATCAGGTTTTTAAAATTAAGTGAAAATAACTTGGAAATGTTTTTTCTAATATTTTCCCAAGCAGAGATAGGGAATGAAGGCATTATTACCTTCTTAGCCTGTTCGTGGAAAAGTCAAGCAAGGTTAGACAGCAAAATAGCTTTATTCTTCAAGGTGTACTCACAAGGTGCAGCTTGGGATGTCTTATGAGTATATTTTATTACTGCAGCTACCATAGGCAGTTGTTTCATTTGTACCCTGTATTATTCAACCCTGCTCAACCATTTTTACATGCCTCAATTAATCAAGACCCCTGTCTAGGTTCAGGCCTCTGTGTGCTCTTCATTTCTCACCAATATATTTGCCCTTCTTTTCCCCTCATATATTCAATGCCTTTGCTTTCCATGTGAACCCCAATGAGCTTGCACCCTGCTCCTCTCATTTGCACACTATGTGCTTGTTCCCTCCACATCCCTGGTCCTCCTTCATGGCTCAGAGACCTCGCCTGACATATGGCACGATTTCTGGTGGATCAGGTGACCAGCAATCATGTTGAGGAAGCTGGGTAGAATTACCACCCCTCTTCCATTTGCTAGGCTGAGCTTGACTTCCTGAAATGCACAGGGTAAGGATCTCTCTCCCTGTGCAGCACCTTACCTGGTGAATCCTGAATCCTGCACTGGAACGGCATCCTTCTCTGAAGCTGGTTTTTAGGTGAGGCCTGAATCCTTGCTACAGCATCCCTTCTTCAAACCTGATAAGAGACTTAAAATAGAAAACATCAACTATCTTGCCAGGTTAGTGCACTAACAAATGAGCTGGCAACAAGACTAGACCTCAGAACTTTGGCAGTGCACCCCAAGCCAAGGACCTAGAATAGATTTTTGGAAACATTGACTTGCAGATAGTGAATTGGAAGGACTTTAACAAGAGTTTACTGTTTGTGCTTTCTTGAGCAGTTAGTAATGTGGGAAATCAGATTCTCCTTGTATAACTGTTGCGGGAGAGAGCATACAAAACGACAACCGATTCAAAAATCTTTTGAGTTGTGACGAAAACAGGACCGTAAAATGAAGGAACTTCCTTTTATGAACGTGCTGCTTACTTCAGTGGTAAGTCTTGGAGTACAATTGATGTAACACCTTTAGTTGTTAACCCTGTTGATAGTGATTTGCTTAATAGCTTTAACAACATATCCTGTTTTAATGTTCATGAAAACTCATTCTGAGCAGTTAAGGAGCCTGTGATAATCCAGTCATCAAAAAGTGAACCCAAAGATTCAATCCCAGACTACAGAACCTCATTTCTCTCTTCACAAACCTCCCTTCCCCTCAAAAAAACCTGCCAACCCTGAATACTATAATCCATGGACCCATGGTTTACTGGTAAGTGGCAAGCATAACATTTGTATATGTTTACTGTACCATGTTTAAAGTGGAGCATACAAGCACTTTAGCACTGGTAAGCCCTGGTAAGCACTGGTAAAGTGTGCAGAGGCAGAGGCCAGCAGAAACATACTCTGAAAAACAGGAGGCTGGAAGACAAAAAGTAGGTGTAAAAGCATGGCAAGAATGTCAGGTCCAATACGTGGTCTCCAGATTAGAGCTTGAAGACAGAAAAGGCCCCATCAATCTTGATACCTGCACCTGGACTCTGGTTGCTATGAGCCTTATCCCTCGGCGATGCATGACTAACCAGAAATTCCAAATTGGAGAAGGATTCACAACGCATCACATCTCCAGACTGCATCAGGACCACTGTGTGGTTTATGTCCAGTGCAGGACTTTACATCACCACTCAGCAGCATTCCATAAACTGCTGCTGTGTGACATCCTCAATGCAGGCCTTTGAATTGCAAGCCTCTGATCAACAGCATTCTTGATGACGAACAGGAATCTGCAATTACAAACTCCACTGTTTCTTTTGGGATCAGCTGGTGCTCAACACACCTGAAATCTAGAGTCTGCATCACAAGTCCCTCTTCAATGGCATCCTTGCAGACAGTGCAGGAACTTGCATCGTAGCTTTGCAGTCCCTTGGAATTGACAATTAGTCATGCTTTCTCAAAGCGGGACTCCTCAAATCCCTGTAGCCATTATTTAATGTATTCTTGTTCAGTGGATCTAACTGAGTCCCTGTTGCCAGCCCACAGGCCTTCATGTCAGCCTGAACCTGTAGCTTTTTCCCGGTCCAGTGGAACCAGATAACCACAGTAAGGGGCATATTTATACTCCGTTTGCGCCGAATTTGCGTCGTTTTTTTCGACGCAAATTTGACGCAAAACTAACTACATATTTATACTTTGGCGTTAGACGCATCTAGCGCCAAAGTTCATGGAGTTAGCGTCATTTTTTTGCGTGAACACCTTCCTTGCTTTAATGATATGCAAGGTAGGCGTTCCCGTCTTAAAAAATGACTCCGATGCATATGCGTCAGATTTATACTCCTTGATAAGTAATCTGAGACCAATTCAAACCTTTTTTAATTCTCCCTTGTTGTCTGATTGGCTGTTATTTTCCATTTCTTCCCTAAATTTAAGCTCCCTTCCTCTTGGCCTTATATCTAATAGACAGAGATGCTAAATGTGAATTATCTCAGCAGGACAATGCTGGACAAATTCTGAAAGGAGAGTAGACTGTGTTGAAAGAGGGCCACAGTGCTGGACCTTAAGAAAGCCCTCCTTGCCTATGCCGAGGTCACAAGGATGTAATCCACTCTGGAGGAGTCTGAGAAGGAGGATCTCAATGAAGATGAACCTGATGAGGTGGGACCTGCTTTAGGAGCAGAAGAGGGTCTTGATCTAGGCCCTGAGAAATATCTCTAAAAAGAGGGACATCATCTGCCCACCGAAAGAGAGCTGAGTGTAGAGATCGGGAGCAATGTGTCTTCTAGGAACTTGACTCCAGAGAAGTTGGTGGAGAGGAAAGCAGAGAGGGAGTTCAGGTTACAAATGGCAAAAATGAAAAGGGGTTAGAAGATGGCCCTGAAAGAGAAACATTTGGCTCATGAGAGGAGCCTGAGAGAGCTGGACATCAGGGTTAAGCAAGCTGAGTCCAGAAGCAATGCTGGCAGTGTTACCCCAGTGTCCACTGAAGGCAAAAAGTTCCTCATCCCGTAAGATCAGGTGCCTAATTTTGTTGTTGGGGATTCCATAGATAACTAGTTGATGCTTATGAGGTTGGCTTAGAGATAAACCGGGCCCCAGACGATGAATGGTGGGCCAGTTTCTGGAGGCATATTTTCAATGAAAGAAGGTATTCCCTGTTAGCCCTAGGGAGAGAGGACAGAATGAAGTATCCTCTCATGAAGAAAGCGCTGACCAAGAGATATGGGCTGACCCCAGAAAAGTATTGACAGAAGTTTAAGGACAGCCAGAAGCTGCTCCGATAGACCTGGGTAGATTGTGTGGATAATTCTTTCAAGGCACTGGATGATTGGGTGAAGGGCAGTGAAGTAAAGGGTTACCAAGGGCTATATAATCTGGCAGCTAGAGGGCACATTGTTAGACCTGACAGCTTTAGGGTGGTCATCGCCCAACTTTATGCCTGCTTCCCTCCACTTTTCTGACACTGTTTGTGATGGTTATAGGACTCTGCACACTTTACCACTGCTAACTAGTGCTAAAGTGCATATGCTCTCTCCTTTAAAACATTGTAACATTGGTTTGTACCCAATTGGCATATTTGATCTACTTGTAATTCCCTATTTAAGTGCAATACATGTGCCCAGGGCCTTTAGATTAAATGCTACTAGTGGGCCTGCAGCACTGGTTATGCCACCCACATATGTAGCCCCTTAACCATTTTACCATTGCAAGGCCTGTGTGTGCAGTTTCACTGCTACTGTACTTGTCAAGCCTTAAACTCCCCTTTTTCTACACATGAGTCACCCCTAGGTTAGGCCCTAAGTAACCCATAGAGCAGGGTGCTGTATAGGTAAAAGGTGGGACATATACCTGTGTGTTTTATATGTCCTGGTAGTGGAAAACTCTTAAATTTGTTTTCCACTAATGTGAGGCCTGCTCCTTTCATAGGCTAACACTAGGGCGACCCTCACATACTGTATGAGTGGTAGATTCTGACCAGATAGGGCTAAACAGGTCATGTTTAGTATGGCCGGAATGGTAATACAAAATCCTGCTTATTGGTGAGGTTGAGTTTTATACTACTATTTTAGAAATATCAATTTTAGAAGCGAGCATTTCTCTGCACTTAAAATCCATGTGTCTTACAGCCTGTCTCCAATCCACGTCTGGGTTAGGCTGGTTGACAGCTCCCTTGTGCATTTCACCCAGACAACCACAAACACAGGATACTCAGTCACACCTGCCCTCATCTGCATACTGAATGGGTCTTCCCAAGCTGGAAGGGAGGAGGGGCCTGACACTTACATTTCCAAAGGCTAGTGGCCTGCCCTCACACAATGAACTGCCAACCCCCTTACTGGGACCCTGGCAGACAGACCTGTACTGAAAGGGGACCTTGTGCACTTCAAAATGAAGTCTCCCCCACTTCAAAGGCACTTTGGGTATATAAACTGGGTCCCTGACCCCACCAACTCAGACACTTCCTGAGACAGACACTCTGAACCAGATCCTGCAACCTACCAAGAGGAGCTGTCTGGCTGCCCAAATGACTCACCTGGACTGCTTTGCTGTGAAGGACTGCTGCCTTGCTGTTGCCCTGCTGCCTTGCTGGCCTCTGACTCTGCTGAGAAGTGCTCTCCAAGGGCTGGGATTGAGCTTACCTCCTGTGTCTGAAGTCTCAGGACCAAAAAGGCTATTCTTCAGGGAAACTCCTTGTGCAATGAAAATCGATGCACAGCCTTCCGAGATTGACACACAGCCTGCCCAATAGTGAAAGAATCACTGCATCGCCAAACCGGAATGATACAGCCCAGCTCCCCGAGTGGAGATTGAGGCAGCACCTACATTGCGACCAGAACTTCAACGCACAGCCTTACAGGATCAACGCATTGCTGAACCAGAATGATGCAACCCAACTTCCTGCATGAGAAATTGATGCAGCACCTGCTGTGCGACAGAAACTCCGATGCATTACCATACCGGCCTGACTCAGCACCTGTGACTTCATCCCACATGCCCAGGATTTCCACGTATTGTCCCTGGGTGTCATAAGACACTGCATTGCAGTGAGGATCCAAGACTTCATGCCGTATATCGAAGCAAAGCCCTTGCAGCATGGGAAGAATCGATGCATCATCTGTGCCTGTCAGGAAATCCAATGCACACATTCCTTTTTCTACTTATCTCCTTCTCTGCAGTGTTTGTGTGTGTAATTTTGAGGCATGCCAGGTACTTTGTGCACACAAGAGAAATTTGAGTTTTAAAGTTTTTTATCATTGCAAACTGATATTTCAACTAGTGCTCAACAAATCATGATTGTTTTGACCATAATTTACTCAGATAAATGTCTTATATTTTTCTATACCTGTGTAGTGTATTTTTGTGGTGCTTCCACTGTGTTCTTGCATGATTTATTGCACAAATACTTTACACATTGCCTTCTAAGTTATCCCTGACTGTTCAGTGCCAACCTATCAGCGGGTGGGCACAGGATCATTTGGATTGTGTGTGGTTTACCCTGACTAGGACTGTGGTCCCTACTTGGACAAGGGTGTATACCTCTGCCAACTAGAGACCCCATTTCTAACACACATGTTGTTTTGGTTTTGCAGATCTGCACTAACACCTGATTGACAGCAACCTCACTGAACACAGAGAGCTTTGCAAGCCGGGTGACCACTGGCTCAATGCCCGGTTCAATAATAATGTATCTGTGGGAATCACTAAAAAGCTGGGCAGGGTGCCTGGCAAAAGAAGTAGGAGGAGACAAGCATAAAGCATTTGATCAATCAATCAGTCAATCAATCAGAGAATTTGTAAAGTGCACAACTCACCCATGAGGGTCTCAAGGCTCTGAGGGGGAGGGGTGGCTGCTACCGCACAAAGAGCCATGTCTTGAGATGTCTCCTGAAGGTAAGTAGGTCCTTAGTCTGATGCAGGTGGGTGGGAAGAGTGTGCCACGTCTTGGCGGTAAGGTGGGAGAACAATCTGCTGCCTTTGGTTGTTCTGTGGACGCATGGGACGGTGGCGAGGGCAAGGTCAGCGAAGCGAAGCTGTTGGGTCGAGGTGTAGAAGGAGAGCCGTCTGTTGAGGTATTCTGGTCCGGTGTTGTGAAGTGCCTTGTGAGCGTGGGTGAGGAGTTTGAACATGATTCACTTGTTGACAGGGAGCCAGTGTAGGTCTCTCAGGTGGGATGTGATGTGGAAGTGGCGAGGGCTGTCCAGGATGAGGCATGCGGAGGAATTTAGAAATTGGGGACCATATTTCCAAGGCTCTTTGGGCCACCGGGACCTCACTTTTAGTGGTGGTCCAGCAGCACACACTGCAGGGCCATTTTGGCAAGGCCACGTAAAGCCACCCTGTGTACACATCGCTCCGTTTACTCACCTGGTGACGGGCAATCATTACATGGGTGCAGCGGTGGGTGTTTCTGTGCAACATCCATTGATTTTGGTGCATTCACAGTTGTATATGCATTTGTAAACCTGGAAATACGTCAAAGCGTACGCCTATCAGGGTAGGTGTAGAGTAGTTGCAACAAGGAGAAATAACTTTATTTTTCCTTGTTTTGTATTTCATTCTGCATTTTGCAGCACACACCTAGAAAGAGGAAAATTATTCTTGTGATTGGTTTTGTGCAGGAATGTGTCATTTCCTGCACAAATACAATCATGCCTGCAAAACAGACACTCTGGCTACATGGTGCAAGGATGCCTGCATTGGTGCATGGCAGAATATAGTACACCTGGGGAGGGGAAAAGAGCAGGAATGTGCTGTATCTCGTAGATACAGCACATTCCTGCCCTTTTCTTTGCACACAGGGCAGCAAGAAGGATTGTGGCATTGCACTGTGCCAAAAGCTCATACATATGCACCTGGGTCCCTAGTTGTTAGAGGTATGCACCCTGTCCAAGTAGGGACCGCAATACTACTCAGGGTAATTTACAAAACAACCTAAATGTATCATGTGCTCACCCTCTGGTCACTTGGCATAGGCCAATCATACTTAACTTAGAAGGCAATGTATACATTATTTGTGGAATAATTCATGCAATAATACTGTGAAAAACACCACAAAAGACTCCACACCAGGATGGAAAAATATTTATGTGGGTAAGAGAAGGCCATAATGACAAAAAAAAACCATCCAGTGGAAGTCAAGATATGAATTTTTAAAGATTAAGGGGCATATTTAAAGTTTTAGGTGCAAAACTGTGCTATTGCAGTTTTGCACCAAAATGCTTACTGCCAGCTTGCGCCATTCCTGAGCGCCAGCTGAGTGTCATATTTATAGAATGATGCAAGTTGGCAATAAGCTTGGGCTAGTGTCAACAAAAATGATGCTAGTCGGGTGGGGTTGGCGAAATTTGAATAGGAGGATGTGCATCAAAAAATTACATTAGGCTGGTTGGAGGCAAAAAAGTGCTGCTAACCAGCCTTACTTCATATCCAGGTGCACAACCATCCTGAAACATGACTCCTGTCTTAGAAAAGAGAAGAATCATGTCCATCACCCCAGTGGCAAGCACAGGGGACCAGTGTCCCCTGCACATGGCCATTGCACACAGTGCCATTTGGGGCCCCTTGTAAGAGCCCCAAATGGCACTTTTAAAAAAATGACAAAAATACTTACCTATACTTACCCTACTTACCTGGGATGGGGTACCCCATCCTCTTGTGTCCCTCTGGGGCGGGTGTGGGTGTTCCTGAGGCTTGGGGTGGGAACCTGTGGACCCATTCCATGGTGTTTGACTATGGAAATGGGTCCACAGGTCCCCTAACACCTGGTCTGACCCAGATGTTAAATAATGGCACTAAGCAAGCTTATCGCCCTTATCTGGGTCCCCTTCCCACCAGTGCTCACTTTAGCATGAGGGGATAAATATGGTGCCATGGGAATAGTGTCATTTTTTGTATGGGAATGCCTACCATGCATCTCATTGATGCAAGGTGGGTTTACGCATCCAAAAAATGGTGCAAACTCCAGTATTGTGACGCTAGACCAGTCTGGCATCAAAATATAAATATGGAGATAGGTTTGACTGAAGTTGTGTAAGTAAAAATGATGCAAATTCGGCACACACAGAGTATCAATATGCCCCTAAATGTGAAAACAGTCATTAGAAGTCACTAGCGGTCAAAGAGTTACTTGAGGTCTCAAGGGACAGGTGCAAGTTCAAAATCCAGGCCAACACTGATGGAGGTAGATTGGATACAAAGCCTACTCAGGGTCCGCTGAAACAGTTCCTTTGGTGGAACAAAGTTTAATCGCTGAGGGCATGATGGATCTGTATTTTCCATGCAGTTAGATCATTGCATCATTGTCAGCCTCCATAAAAGTGAATGCAATGCATTGCCATTGGGTCGTCAGTGAGTCCCACAGGCAGTGAATCCACTGTTATCAGTCAGATGCTGTGTCACTTTCGGAGAGTTATGCACTAATTTCTCTACTGCACTGGAGGCGATGAGTAGCTTTTTGGCAAACTGTAGCTGAGAGCTATATTTTGAAGTCCCGAGGGTGGAGGGGTACACCTCAGGCAAGTGTGATACTCACAGAAAGCAGAGTCCAGCAGCACCAGGAGAACTGCAGGCAGTATTTCACATCCCAGAGAGTGCAGAATAACAGGGGGCAAACCAGCAAGCCCTTGGAGATCACTCTGGGGGGAAGGCAGAATACTTCCAGCAGGGTCAGAGAGCAGCAGGCAGCAGGGTAGCAAGCAGAACAGCAATCATTTCAGAAAGGCAGTCTAAGTTGAGTCGTTGAGCAGCAAGGCAGTTCTTCTGAAACAGGTTCAGTTCTAGTAGTGTCTGATGTTAGGGGGTTAGAGAACCAGTACTTATACCCAAAAGTGTCTTTAAAGTGGGGGAGACTTCAAAGAGTGGGTTTGAAGTGCACCAATTCCCTTTCAGTAATGTCTGCCAGGCTATCTGTGGGGGTTATCAGCCCTTTGTGTAGGGCCAGGCCACTTCCTTTTGAAGGGTGAGTGTGAGCCACTCCACCCCTCCTGCCAAGAAGACCCATCAGTTTGTAGATGAATGAAGATGTTGTTGATTGTCCTGTATTTGTGGCTGTCTGGATGGAATGTAATAATTTAGCTGTCACCCAGCCCAGTTCAGATGTGTATTGGAGGCAGGCTGTAAGGCACACAGAGCAGTAAGAGCAGAGAAATGTCTGCTTTCTAAAAGTGGCATTTCTAAAACAGTAATGGAATATCTGACATTACCAGTACAGCAGATTTTTCATTGCTATCCCAAAGATATGAAACATGATGTAGCTGCTGTAGCTACTCTTTTCTGATCAGGAATTACAACTTAAAACATTATTAAGGAATTCCCGATGTTGCCCCCTGAGATGAGCAGGCTTCACAGTAGTGAGCAACGATTCTGGGAGTTTTTCACTACCAGGACATGTAAAACTTAAAAGTAAAAATCCTGCCTTTTGAATACACTGCACTATGCCCTGTAGGTCACATAGGCCTACCTTAGATGTGATATATACAACAAAAAAGGAGTTTAAAGCTTGGCAAAGGGTTTTAAATGTCGGGTCAAGGTGGCAGTATAGCTGCACATACAGGACTTGCAATGGCAAGCCTAAGACATGGTAAAGGGGCTACTCATGTGGGTGGCACAATCAGTGCTGCCGGTCTAGTAGTAGCATTTATTTTATAGGCCCTAGGCACCTGTAGTGAACTTTACTAGGGATTTATAAGTAAATGAAATATATTAAATATATCAGTTGAGTAAGAGCCAATGTTACCATGTTTAGAGGATAGAGCACAAGTAATTTAATACTGGTCAGCAGTGGTAAAGAGTGTAGAGCCCTAAAACCAGCATAAACAAGATTAGAAAAATGGAGGGAGGGAGGGAGGAAGGCAAAAAAGTTCAGGAAATACCACCCTAAGGCTGTCAGGCCTAACAATCCCTAAAATAGTTCCACAGGTCTGGACTCCCTCGCCCTCCCAGAGCAGAAGAAGAAATGGTTCCTAGACAAAATGTCCTCAGGGACAGACACTCCTGAGAATCTACAATGCACAGGTTGATTCTAAACTATTGAGAAAGACCCTGACAGACAGCATGTTGGAGAAAACATACTGGTTATTCTGCCACTCTTTTCTTAATCTCACTGTACAGCCCACTGATGCTGTAAAGCTTCACTGTATCAGCCACTGACACATTTCCATGAATGCTTTCTTTCAAGCCAGTGTCTGTGGGTTTAGATCCAAAACAACAGCAGTCACTTGGCCACCAATGCTCCACTTATGTTTCATTGCAGCCCTTAAAATAATATGATCTTGTATTTCATTGATTGAACCTCAACAATAACTGTCGCACTAGAATCACACTTAGATCTGTGTGCACTGAGTTGGACCATATAAGCACTTACCCAGTCCTTTGTTTGCAAACAAAAGTCTGCTGGTGGCCTAAGCCCTGCTCAGAAGCCTCTGGCAGGAATAATTAAACAGTTACATGCTGAATAACAAGGCTCAGTACTTTTAAATCCACCTAATGTCTCTCTAATCCACTTCCAGAAACTCCCTGTCCATATACCTTACTCTTGTAGGTCTAGCTTTCTCCCTGTATGTAAGCTATTTCATCTTTCTTTTCCTCCGTCTTTCTGATCCATCTATTTTCCCCCTCTTGTGCTTGGGAAGCATATGATACAGAAAAACTAATGCCTATCCCTGAAAAGGAACCACCGGCTAAAATTATGCACAGCATTTACCATACAATTACCATTATTGTCCTGTTGTATGCCTAGAAGATCAATGAGCACTCCTTAAAGTTAATTTCCAAATTTCTGTTCAGAGACACCTTCTGGGATCCTCTGGCTTCTGAGAAGAAAGACACTTTTCAATTTGTCCAGCATCTTGATTCTGTCTTTTAACTAGATCAAGGCATGTGCAGCTGTACCCCCAAACCTTTCTACCCCTTCACCTGATTCTCAAGGGCAACACCTTACTTGCGGTGCTGACCACCTTCTACTCACCATGACCCTGGACAACAGACTTTCCAGCTCCTTTTTTAACCCCTATGGGACTGATTTGATATTGCCAGTCTCTTCTTTTTTATCATTACCTAAATTACTGAACGATTTTAGCAGTGCTTGTTAACACTGTGACATATTTCTTACATCATCAGGCATAAAACACAGGTGATTTTTGTTGCTTTTTAATGAGGACTTAAGGTTAAGGGAGTTCTCCTTCCCTTTCTACTGAAATACTATATCTCATCCCCAGGCAGTGATTTGGCCTCTTAAACAGCAGGGGTTTCATTGGAGACATAGCAGTGGAGGCCACCTGTGTACCCCACAGCTAACCCCAGGCAGTAGCATCCTCACAGGATTGACACAGATGCACAGGACTGAAAATGGGAGCACAGCACAACACGCCCCCTAGAAGCAGCCATCTTGGTGCTCCAGCACTAAGCCCAAAAATTGGATATTTCTGAAGGAAAACTTGCTCATTTTAATTATTTATTTTTATTTTTAGAAGGACATAATTTTTGGAAGTGCATGACAATGGAACCCTCGTTGGTCAAGGGGTTTACCATTTTAATTGTTTATAATGCTTCATTTAATTTGAAAATCTGAAAATGCAATATCTCTAAATAGGATTTAATGTGTGAATTGTTTCTAACAAAATTTAGAATTCTCTCAAATTTAATTGAAAATACAATCATAGAGCGGTACTGAAGTGTAAAGCCCTATTACTGCTTCATAAATGATACTGTCTCTCAGTATGCAGAAAAATATGGCTCTTTATTCACAGCATAACAATAAGGCAACTGAGATATTTCTCTAAAAGTGAATACATAAAAAACATCAGGGCGCTATATTTTAACAATGTTTTTGTCAATTATGTGCAAAAAAGCTAACAGAAATAAAACCTCACATCCAATCTGTGGTAATGTAACATGTGTAGGGCTCGGTGTTAACTACATATTTTCCGCATATTCTACATATTTTCTAACGATTTTAAATTAAATATCGTGTCTTTTCCAAAGAGATTAGACTCTCTTTCATTTTGGATTGTAACAACTGGATTTACAGAGCATGATCAACTATTGAGAATTTATGAAAAAATAGAGTACAGCAGAGTACCATGTCTGACAGACACAAATTGCTCTGTGCTTTGCTGCAACTCCCAAGAAAAGAATCAATGGAGAAATAGCGAAGGAAGGCAAAACTTACAAAACGTACTGGACCAGGAACAAACGCTGTGACAAATGTCACATCTGACCCCCGAGGTCATTATCACCATTATAAGCTACAAACATTCACAAATGACGCATGCTGCACAATGCAAAGAATGCGAGGCCTTTAATCATTTCTTTAGGGAGCACTTCCTTGGAGAAGACATTCTTGCCAGTAATTAATCAGAATGGTGTACTTAGTCCCAAATTCCTATTCAGCTTTACCATATGCACACCGTGGTCCCTTGTGCTAAAACCAACTTGTTTCCTGTTCTGTGTTAGATTTGATGTATTTTGTGTATTTTACTTCATAACCACAAGCCTAGCACAAATCGCTATACAACCCGAAGACTAATGCTGGTTGGTCCTTGTTACACCTGAGCAACAGTGGGATAAAGAAAATGCTGCGCGTCGTTTGTCACTGTTTCCCAGCCGGGAAAAATTGGGCAACACGAGGTACCATAAAATGGCACAAGAAAGTGGAGCATAAATCAAAAATCCTGAACAGGTGCACTTATTGTCAAATATAGTCTGCTAACTTTATTCTTACTTTGCAGTACCACTGTAATACACCAGAAGCACTTATCGCTTTCCTGAAAAAACAAACTTATTGCGAAGTGTTTAAAGTAACATTTTCTACCTCAGTAATTTTCCAACTGAAATACATTTGTCTTAAATCGAAAGTGTAACCTCTTAAATGCTGAGGCTTTTCCACTCCAGTCCTGACTCTTTTGTTTTGCTATTGTGGTAATTCGTGCATACCTCTCTTTAACTTTTTATACATAAGTTATTCACGTCAAAGTTGCTTCATTTCCCCCCCAACATCAATGTGATTTCACGAGTACCAGGCCTTATGAATTGCCCTAGAGGGAACCAAGAAAATCGACAAAATATATCTCAAATGTGGGTTTTTTTGCGTCATGAAAGTGTCTGTTTTTTTCATAAAAAATACATCAAAGGGGCCACAGTGCTGGACCTTAAGAAAGCCCTCCTTGCCTATGCCGAGGTCACAAGGATGTAATCCACTCTGGAGGAGTCTGAGAAGGAGGATCTCAATGAAGATGAACCTGATGAGGTGGGACCTGCTTTAGGAGCAGAAGAGGGTCTTGATCTAGGCCCTGAGAAATATCTCTAAAAAGAGGGACATCGCTAAAATCACCATCTTCGTAGCTGTCAGTAAGAAGTGTATTCAACATTTTTTTTTTTAACCACAGTTGTGGCATTTTTTAATAAGCGATAGCTCATTGTTCCTAATTTCTACTCTTCCAACCTACTTTCACCTTATGATGGAAACAAGTGTGAAACAATTCTGACATCATTGAGCGATTTGTTTGTGTAGATCCCTCAAGGTTTTCCCAAAGAAACTGTTAAATTAAAGACATATTTGAAATGAGTGTGAAAAATCAGCCATGTGTGACAACATTTTGATCAGTGGTCAATTTACATAAGCAATATAGTATTACATTCACTAGACTCCTCTGATTGCAGGGATATATATGCTTTAAAGGTTCTCCAAGGATTCAAGGTACCTATAGCCAGCACATAAGCTGCACCTTACAATGTTTTTTCTTTTTCTTCCGTTTCAGTATGGAGTATGTTTTTTGGGGTTCCACATTTTCAAATTAACAACTTAGAATACAGTAGATATTGAGCTATTAGTGTAGCACAGCAAACCAGTGTGTATATAACAGTGGTTGCTATAACCAAATATCTGGGGTAGACACATTTAGATAATGTATTTAATATCCTGTTCTTATCATTATTTTTTCTGGAGACAAACGGATAGGAAAAGGAAGGGTAGGGGAAAAAGGTGATTTATTTATTTATTTATGTATTTATTATATTTATAAAGTGCTTCAATCGTCCCGTATGGACTATCTCAGTTGTGGATCGAGAATTACATGGCTACACACACAAGCTTTTATAGCGGAAATAACACATTTTTCAACCTCTTTCAAAATGCAAAGAGGTAAGCGGTAAGGTGGAGATCAAGAGGCAAAGAATTCCAATGGACTGCTGCCAAATGGTTGAAAAAAGTCCACTTATCCTGGCTGTTTTAATGCTCTTGTCCCTCACTATAGCTAGACTGATGGAGTGAAGTTCACATGTGATCTTATGGAAACCATTTTGCTCATGCGGTATGACTGGCCCACTATCAAAGAGTGCCCAATGAATGTGATATAGTAGTCAAAGTTGTCCCTCTTGCATACTTGGAGCCAATGGAGTGAGTTCAAGCAAAAGGAGGCCTACCTGTTTCGTGTACTTTTACAAAGAAGTCTAGCTGCTGCATTCTGGATAGATTGCGCGCGGGCAAATAAGAAGTCAACCATTCCTTGATATAAGGCATTCCAGGAGTCATAATTATTGTTTGAGGGAATGTCCTCCACCAACCTGTCGTGGTTAGAACAAAAAACCCTACAGAGCAAGCGGAGGAGACAACAACATTTACCTCATGTTGAATTTACATGATATGCATGGAGAGAGTATCTTTTATTAAGAAACCAAGATTCTTGGCTACCTCTTTGGTCTAGGCGCAGGGACCAGGAGCAATGGCCACCAGGAGTCATTCCAGATTTTAGAGGTCGTACCAAAGAGCAGGATGTCTGTCTTCTCAGCATTAACTTTTAATAGAAACTAAACATGCAAGTTCCATGAAAAGTCCACGTAAGACATCGATGTGCAGAACAACCTAGCATAGAAGAGTAAAAGAAAAGATCTTCACACGGGCTATTGCAGGTATGTTTCCCAAATTTCATCACATTTTTGCAGTTGGCTATTAGCTTAATGGATCACGCATTCAAGTGATTCAAGCATAACTTCAGGCCACTCTACTACTGTGGGTGGTGTCTAGGAGCTCCAGTGGCACAGTATGCAGGGTTTTGCCACTCCTAAGGCTAAATCCAACCCACACTGCTGTGGTTTGTGACACCTAGTACAACCTGGGTGTCATGAAGGGTAGCCAGTTTTGGTGAAAATGGGATGAGTGGGAAAAGCAGGTCTCTCGCGGCTTTCAGTCAATCTCAAATGATCTTCGAGTAAGGCATCAGTGTGGAGCAAGACAATATATTTGTGCATCATAAATCCAGGCGTTTTGTGGCAATAACAACACTGCTCATTTTGGGTGAGTTTTGCCGTATTAAGTTGGCATGGAGACCAATGACAATCATGAAGAAACTTAAAGAAGCTACATTTCTGATTGGCCTTTTTCAAGCCCTACCAAGAATGAGCATTAACATTCTATGATTTCTGCAAGAGTAGTTGCCACCAGTTCTTGAGATGAAACTTTGCAGGTTTGGATTAAAAGATATTGATTAAAGTATCATAGAGGCTGGAGAATAGTTTCCTGAAAGTGCCCTACATCTATAGGTAAATCCAAGATATTAGAACATGTCATTGCACCCTCCACAGTACGCAGTTTGTTGGCAAGACAGGTTTTCAATTGCATGCAATTTAAAAAACGTTTCTGTTAAAGTTGGAATTCCTCTCTCAGGTTTGAAAAGGGTTTGAGCTACACACCCACCAAGATAAATACACTTATGCATATCAAAAGGGGTGTTCTTTGAGGGCTTTGTGGCTCATTATTCCCATCTTAATGGTCCCTGGTAGTATGGGGTTCTGTTTAGCCCCAGAAGAAAGAGTTTTCTGTGATCCCCTTAAGTTCACTGAGTAGGTGGTTTTCTAACAGTAAAGTCAGTGGTTTCCAGCTCCGGATGAAACTGACAAGTGAATTGCTATACTTACTGAATTGTGTGGTATTACTCTAACTTGAGATGACAGAGGATTCCACAGTCCATTGTCACATGTAGTTTTGTTTCAGCTAGGTGTGATGACTTCCCCTGTTAAGTGTATTATTTGATTCAGTGATCAATAGAGCAGAGTTGCACCACTGAAATTAGAACTGGCAACATACTGAAAGTATAATTAAAATGGGGGCAATCACCATTTCAGAGTTTGTCCCATAAAAGGAAGCATTTTTGCCTTTCCGCTATAAACACCATGACATTGTCTCTAACCATGAGCTGGAAGTGCTTACAGAGAACAAACATACTTCATACCTAACGAAACCCATTGGGACCTAGCCCAGCCACCATCCAGAGAAATCTACCATACCCAGAAATGACTAAAATCTAGACCTATTCAGGTATCCAGGGTGTTGTGTGGTTATAATCAGGTTTTCTTACATTTGTCTTGAACCACACTTTTTCCTCACATTTCTGTGACAAAAAAGTCTGGAATCTTTGGGGAGCAACACATTTCCTACCACCCAACATTTCCCCAGATTGGCCTGATCATTATAGTACCTAACTTGTTTGGGTGGGCCTAACACCGTTGACAGGAAAGGGCCGGAAATGCAAATGGACACATTCTTTTTTTTTTACTAAAAAGAACAAACTTTTTTTTAATTGGCTACTTGTAGATTGTGGGCTCTAGCTCAGCTGTCACCCGGAAAAACCTACAGAACCGGTACATATCTGAAAACTAGACAGATGGTAAAGTCCATGTTGGCATGACTTGTTTACCTCTAACCAGTTTTTTTTTTTTATTATGCAGAAGCCATTGCAAACCCCAATCTTTGTCTAAAAACACACATGTTCCTTATATTTCTGTGAAAGAAAGTTCCAGCATATGAGGAGAGCCACAAGGTTCCTACCACCCAGCATTCTCCCATGTCTCCTGATAAAATAGTATATCACTTTTGTGGGTCAGCATATTGCCGGCAACAGGAAAAGATCCAAAATGCAGTATGAACACATCAAATTTTACCACTCAAAACATACCATTTCCTTGCAATTTGGCCAGCTGTGCATTTTAGGCCCTAGATCAGCCAACACAAAGGGAAACTAACAAACCCACATATTTCTGAAAACTGGACACGCTTACGTCGCTCTCATCAGGTTTGTTTACCCCAAAGCCCTTGCAAACCTCAAACTTTGTTTAAAACACACACATTTTTCTCACATTTCTACTATGGAAAGTTCTGGAATCTGAGGGGAGCCACAAATTTCCAACCACCCAGGGTTCTCCCAGGTTTCCTGATAGATTTTGTATACCACTTGTGCAAGTGGGCCAAAAAAGACAAAAACACAAAACACCTTACAACCCTGCATGGAAGGATCAGCAATACGATAGCCGTGATATTTGGGGATGGCTCGTCCCCCACCCATGGAAACCTACCAACCACAAAAATGTTTTGAATGTTGACACCTATGGGATTCCACAGTGGTGTACCTTCTGTCGATAACACAATGCTTTCTTACCCACAAGGGCCTGTAAGCCTCAAACGTTGCATAAAGGAATGTATTTTCTTTACATGTCTGTGATGGAAACATCCAGAATCATCAGGAATCCACAAAATTCCTACCACCTTGCATGACCCTACTTGTGCTGGTAAAATGCTTTCTCACTTGTGTGACTTGGCCTAAAGTCTGTGACAGAAAGGGAACAAGCCAACGCTAAGAAGGTCTGGAGATATGTGCGGTTTGATAGGTTTCCCTTGGTACGTACTATCACAGGCTCAAAATCCACAGGTACCCACACTACAGAAAAATCTTGTTTTTTTTATTGGAAAGAAAGATTGTCCATTTTGGTTTGATCATCTTTTTGATTGCGATCGCCATAAGTACCCACATAAATTGGGTTCCATTTTTATGTGGAGATGTGGGAAAGCGGAGTGGCTGATAATTTGTGAATAGCCACAGATTCCAGAAATTTCCATCATGAAATGTAAATAAATGTGCGATCTTAGCCATTTATGAAACATTTAGGGGGTCATTCTGACCTTGGCGGTCCATGACCGCCATGGCGGAGTGCGGCGGAAGCACCGCCAACAGGCTGGCGGTGCTTCCTGGGCAATTCTGACCACGGCGGTAAAGCCGCGGTCGGAAAAGGGGTTTCCCACTGGCCCAGGGAACCCGCCATGGCGGTGCTGCTTGCAGCACCGCCATGGGGATTCCGACCCCCTTCCCGCCAGCCTGTTTCTGGCGGTGTCCACCGCCAGAACCAGGATGGCGGGAACGGGTGCCGTGGAGCCCCTGGGGGCCCCTGCACTGCCCATGCCACTGGCATGGGCAGTGCAGGGGCCCCCTAACAGGGCCCCACAAAGATTTTCACTGTCTGCTGTGCAGACAGTGAAAATCGCGACGGGTGCCACTGCACCCGTCGCACCCCTTCAACTCCGCCGGCTCCATTCCGAGCCGGCTTCATTGTTGAAGGGGCTGTCCCGCTGGGCCGGCCGGCGGTCTTCTGGCGGTCGCCCGCCGGCCCAGCGGGAAAACCGGAATGGCCGCCGCGGTCTTTTGACCGCGGAGCGGTCTTTCGGCGGGAACCGCTTGGCGGGCGGCAACTGCCGACCGCCGCGGTCAGAATTACCGCCTTTATGTTTTCAGGACATTGTGGGAAAGTGCGTGGGATCAATGCAAGTTACACAACCCTGGACCCCTTTGGGTGTCAATTCTCAAAAATGTGAGGGGTTGTCACTGTTCCTTCAAAGTGAAACCACCACTTACACAAGTAGATTTTGAAACTTTCAGAAATGGTAGCTTCAACAAGAAAATACAGCGAAAACAGTATCAGAATATTGAACTCATGACTATTGGAGGTGAGCCGTAAAGCCATGTCAAGGCACCAACCACTTTATGGTCCATTCACACATCTTTCATTCGCCGCACATAAAGTTACATAGTTAATATTTTTTCATGCAACTCACAACAGCAAGCAACATTGCTGCACTGCATTGTATGAAATGGAGACAGTGGAAATGTGCTATAATCACTAAGATATTACACACTCCTGCTTGCACACTATGCGCTGTCTATCGCCAACTCAGGCATCGGCACAAAAAAAATCCACAAAGGCATTTCCCTCTTTCTACGATGCAAAACTTATTATCTGCCCCATTTTGAAAGAGGCTGAACATGGCTAGCAGGGCATAAATATCCCCCATTTGTGTAGTGTTGGTCGCAGAGTTCTGTGTAATATTAGGCATTTGTAAAGTTCTCTATCACCCAAAAAGGTGTTCTGCCTCTACTGCAGGAGTAGTCCAGGCTGAGCCATGGACTTGCCAAGTTAAAGAAAAAAATTCTACAGCTTCTTGTGGAGTTCAGGAATTTGAGAGGAGGCTCTGGTGTGTAGGGGCAGGTTGATCCATGTTTAGGAACAAGGTAAGAGAAGGGACCGCTGGTCTCTTGCTGCATATGGGTGGGGTGTACATGAGTGTCTGAAAGGTTTCTGAAATCTAATGTGGTTTTTGAGGTATGCTGGGCCAGTAGTGTTTAAAGCTTTGAATGTGTGAGTTAGGAGTTTGGAGAGAGCTTGCTTGTAGATGGGGAGCCAGATAAGCTCTTTGAGGCGTGGAGTGATGTGCGTGTGGGGTGGAAGGTTTAAGGTGAGCATGGCCGCTGTGTCATGCATGGCTTAGAGTTATTCGGTTAGTCAAGTGAGGGAGTCTTTTAACATTTGGGTGAGCGGGGCACATATGGGGTTAAGTCCTTTGCAATACCCCATGGAGGCATACCTAGCCTAATCTTTTCTATCCATTTATGTCTTAGTCTTGTTAAAAGTCGTGACTAATCCCATATACTTTCCAAGTGAACTTTCACTAACACTGTGAATGGCAGCCAACTAAGGCTCTGAAAGATGTGTCTTTTATGCACCTTTAGTGCACTTATAGTTTGTACGAGGATGACTCGGGCCTAGATTCCTTGAACTAATCAAGCATATCTACCTTTAAAATTAAAGTAAACTTGAGGAGGAAGGCTGTCCTAAGTTCTTGAAAGAGCACTCCAAAAACTGTTAAAGGCCTTAGGTGGGTGGGTTAATCTGTGAGGTGTGTGTGAGAAAAAGTTGGAAAATAAAAAAAAACTCTAGCCTATCGATTTTGTAATCGGAGGAGCACCTCTGAAGAACCTCTCCAAAGACACTAGACAAGTTTAAAAAAATACTTCCACCTGTCATGTAAGTAATATTGCAACATGCTTCAAAGGACAAGTCTTACAATACAGGAGGCAAAGTTTCTGCATTGTGTTACCTGGAGACAACAGAACTGTGCCATACCTTACAAAAAATAGATCAGGTCTGCACTCTATGTGCTGCCTGGCATCAATGTAGGCAGCCTTGCACCATATTGCAAGAGTGACTTTGTTATGGTCAGGATAGTTATTTTGCAGGAGCGTTCTTTTCTGAATAAAAATACCCTTTGAGGCATTTATTCTATGTATATATGTGCTGTCCAATGCATGCAGGATGATATTTTTCCTTGTCACACCAGCCTCAGGTAGGTGAGGCACACATCTATGTCTACAAGTCTTTGTAGATATGAATTTGTGTCAAAAGCCAAGAGAGGATACTACGTTATGATATGTTATGTTATGGTATGTAATGTTACATTATTTTAACTGTGGGGGGGATCCAGGTTTTCCATAGTGGGTGTGTGAAACCAGCCTCTGGGGTGGGGGGCTTGCTCAATAAGATAGGTCTTTGGCTTCTTGCAAAAGTCAAGAAGAGAGGAAGAGGCTCAGATGTGTTGTGGGCAGTCATTTCAGGCTTTGGGAGTCAGGTATGAGAAGGGGCACCCCTCTACTCTGCTTTTGTGATGCTGTGTGTGGTGTGTGCTTGTGAGACATAGGCAGAGTGGGGTTGTCTAAAAGGATGGTGGAAGTGAATGTGGCTGTACAGGTATGCCACATGCTGGAAATTCGGTTGCTGGTTGAGGAAGTAAAACCTGACTCAATAGCAACCACAATTTATGCCAGAGTGAGATCACAAGCAACCCCCACATTAACCTGTGTTTAACCCTCTGGTCTCTTGGCACAAGCAGTCAGGCTTAACTTTGAGGCACTGTGTAAAGTATTTCTGCAGCACTTCAAACAGTAATACAGTGAAAACGCAACACAGTGATAATCACAACACCAAATTTATAAAAGTAGAGTAAAAGAATAATAAATTATTTGGGACCCAAATGGCAAAAATACATTCAGTGGAACCAGAGTTATGCAAGTTTAACCCCTTCGCTGCCAGGCCTTTCCCCCCTCCTGTGCCAGGCCTTTTTTTTAGCTATTTGGGGCAGTTTGCGCTTCGGCCCTCATAACGTTTTGTCCACATAAGCTAGCCAAGCCAAATTTGCGTCCTTGTTTTCCAACATCCTAGGGATTCTAGAGGTACCCAGACTTTGTGGGTTCCCCTGAAGGAGGCCAAGAAATTAGCCAAAATACAGTGAAAATTTAGTTTTTTTTCAAAAAAAATGGAAAAAGTGGCTGCAGAAGAAGGCTTGTGGTTTTTTCCCTGAAAACTGCATCAACAAAGGGTTTGTGGTGCTAAAATCACCAGCTTCCCAGCTTTCAGTAACAGGCAGACTTGAATCAGAAAACCCAATTTTTCAACACAAATTTGGCATTTTACTGGGACATACCCCATTTTTACAATTTTTTGTGCTTTCAGCCTCCTTCCAGTCAGTGACAGAAATGGGCGTAAAACCAATGCTGGATCCCAGAAACCTAAACATTTCTGAAACGTAGACAACATTCTGAATTCAGCAAGGGGGAATTTGTGTAGATCTTACAAGGGTTTCCTACAGAAAATAACAACTGAAAAAGAAAAATATTGAAATTGAGGTGAAAAAAACAGCAATTTTTCTCTACGTTTTACTCTGTAACGTTTTCCTGCAATATCAGATTTTCGAAAGCAATATACCGTTACGTCTGCTGGACTCCTCTGGTTGCGGGGATATAATAGGGCTTGTGGGTTCACCAAGAACCTTAGGTACCCAGAGCCAATAAATGAGCTGCACCCTGCAGTGCATTTTCATTCTATACTGGGTGTACAGCAATTAATTAGCTGAAATATAAAGAGTGAAAAATAGCTATCAAGAAAACCTTTGTATTTCCAAAATGGGCACAAGATAAGGTGTTGAGGAGCAGTGGTTATTTGCACATCTCTGAATTCCGGGGTGACCATATTAGCATGTGAATTACAGGGCATTTGTCAAATAGATGTCTTTTTTACACACTCTTTTATATTTGGAAGGAAAAAATGTAGAGAAAGACAAGAGGCAATAACACTTGTTTTGCTAATCTATTTTCCCCCAAGTCTCCCGATAAAAATGATACCTCACTTGTGTGGGTAGGCCTAGCGCCCGCGAAAGGAAACGCCCCAAAACGCAATGTGGACACATCACATTTTTTTAAAGAAAACAGAGGTGTTTTTTGCAAAATGCCTACCTGTAGATTTTGGCCTCTAGCTCAGCCGGCACCTAGGGAAACCTACCAAACCTGTGCATTTTTGAAAACCAGAGACCTAGGGGAATCCAAGATGGGGTGACTTGTGGGGCTCTGACCAGGTTCTGTTACCCAGAATCCTTTGCAAACCTCAAAATTTGGCGAAAAAAACACATTTTCCTCATATTTTGGTGACAGAAAGATTTGGAATCAGAGAGGAGCCACAAATTTCCTCCCACCCAGCGTTCCCTCAAGTCTCCCGATAAAAATGATACCTCACTTGTGTGGGTAGGCCTAGCGCCCGTGACAGGAAACGCCCCAAAACAAAACGTGGACACAACACATTTTTTTAAAGAAAACAGAGGTGTTTTTTGATAGTGCTTACCTGTAGATTTTGGCCCCTAGCTCAGCCGGCACCTAGGGAAACCTACCAAACCTGTGCATTTTTGAATACTAGAGACCTAGGGGAATCCAAGATGGGGTGACTTGTGGGGCTCTGACCAGGTTCTGTTACCCAGAATCCTTTGCAAACCTCAAAATTTGGCTAAAAAAACACGTTTTCCTCACATTTCGGTGACAGAAAGTTCTGGAATCTGGGAGGAGCCACAAATTTCCTTCCACCCAGCGTTCCCTCAAGTCTCCCAATAAAAATGATACCTCACTTGTGTGGGTAGGCCTAGCGCCCGCGACAGGAAATGCCCCAAAACGCAACGTGGACACATCACATTTTTTAAAGAAAACTGGTGTTTTTTGCAAAGTGCCAAGCTGTAGATTTTGGCCTCTAGCTCACCCGGCACCTATGGAAACCTACCAAACCTGTGCATTTTTGAAAACTAGAGACCTAGGGTAATTAACGATGGGGTGACTTGTGGGGCTCTGACCAGGTTATGTTACCCAGAATCCTTTGCAAACCTCAAAATTTGGCTAAAAAAACAAGTTTTCCTCACATTTCGGTGACAGAAAGTTCTGGAATCTGAGAGGAGCCAAAAATTTTCTTCCACGCAGCGTTCCTCCAAGTCTCCCGATAAAAATGATACCACACTTGTGTGGGTAGGCCTAGTGCCTGCGACAGGAAATGGCCCAAAACACAACGTGGACACATCACATTTTTTCATAGAAAACAGTGCCTACCTGTGGATTTTGGCCTCTAGCTCAGCCGGCACCTGGGGAAATCTAGAAACCAGCGCATTTGTTAAAACTAGAAACCCAGGGGAATCCAAGATGGGGTGACTTGTGGGCCTCTGACCAGGTTCTGTTACCCAGAATCCTTTGCAAACCTCAAAATTTGGCTAAAAAAACACGTTTTCCTCACATTTCGGTGACATAAAGTTCTGGAATCTGAGAGGAGCCACATATTTCCTTCCACCCAGCGTTCCCCCAATTCTCCCGATAAAAATGATACCTCACTTGTGTGGGTAGGCCTAGCACTCGCGACAGGAAATGGCCCAAAACACAACGTGGACACATCACATTTTTTCATTGAAAACAGTGCCTACCTGTGGATTTTGGCCTCTAGCTCAGCCAGCCACAGGGGGGGCAGAAATGGCCTAAAATAAATGTGTCCCCCACCCCCCCCAACATCCCCCCTGGGAGCGACCCCTGCCTACGGGGTCGCTCCCCATCTCTAAAAAAACAAACAAACCAAAATAAAAACACAAAAAAAAAAAAATTGCCATGGCGCCTAGAGGTTTCTGCCCCCCCTGGGTGCAGATCAGCCTAATATCAATAGGCCAAATAGCCTAAAATAAATGTGTAAACCCCCCCTGGGAGCGACCCTTGCCTATGGGGTCGCTCCCCCTGCGTGACATTGGCGCCAAAAAAAAAATCCCCGGTGCCTAGTGGTTTCTGCCCCCTTGGGGGCAGATTGACCTAAAATCGGCCAATCTGCCTCCAAGGGGGGCAGAAATGGTCTAAATACAATTTGCCCCCTAGGGGAGCGACCCTTGCCTAATGGGTCGCTCCCCATCTCTAAAAAAACCAACAAGCAAAAAAAAAAAACATAACACGAAAAAAATTTGCCCTGGGTCAGATCGGCCTAATAACAATAGAAATGGTATTAATTTAATTTGCCCCCTCCCCCCGGGAGCCACCCTTGCCTACGGAGTTGCTCCCCCTGGTGACATTGGCACCAAAAGAAAAATCCCCTTGGGGGCAGAATGACGTAGTAAAAAATGGCCAATCTGCCCCGGGGGCAGAAATGGCCTAAATACAATTTTCCCCATCTGTAAAACAAAAAAAAACTAAAAAATCCCTGGTGCCTAGGGGTTTCTGCCCCCCTTGGGGGCAGATCGGCCTAATCAAAATAGGCTGATCTACCCCTCAGGGGGGCAGAAATGGCCTAAAATAATTCCCCCCCCCCAGGGGAGCGACCCTTGCCTAAGGGGTTGCTCCCCTTGCGTGAAATTCACGTAAAGAAAAAAAACTCCCTGGTGTCTAGTGGTTTCTGCCCCCCTTGGGGGCAGATTGGCCTCATCAAAATAGGCCAATCTGCCCCCAAGGGGGGCAGAAATGGCCTAAATATAATTTGCCCCCTAGGGGAGCGACCATGCCTAAGGGGTCGCTCCCCACCTAAAAAAAAAAAAATGATCCCTGGTGCCCTTGAGGTTTCTGCCTCCCCTGGGGGCAGATCAGCCTAATAATATGCTGAACTGCCCCCAGGGGGGGCAGAAAAGTCCTTCCTAAAAAATGACCCCCATTGGGAGCGACCCATGCCCAAGGGGTCGCTCCCTCATGTCTATTTCACACAAAAAAAACATCCCTGGTGTCTAGTGGGCGTTTCAAAAGCCGGATTGCAAGCAATCCGGCTTTTGAAACGCTTGGAGAGACTTCAAAGGGAAGGAAATACATTTCCTTCCCTTTGAAGCCTCTCCTTGCCTGCCCCACGTGATCGAAAGAGAAATGCAAAGCAGCAAATCTAATCGAGAAGCAGCACTCTGACTGCAGGCGCTGGCCACTTCTTATGTTAGAAAGTTATGCTAGGGGATGCCAAATTTTGCTCACACTCACATTTATTGAGCCTCGCGTGAAAAAATTCCACCACAGAGCAATTGGCAGAAATTTGCAGATACTCTGCTTTAAAAGAGATATACAAAGTCCATAAATTCCACCATATTACACGGACAGAATGAAACATTTTACTTATCTCTAATGAAGAGTCAAGTCTGAGGATGCAATATATATATATACATACCTTTGAAGTAGGAGAAGGTGCTGGTAGTTTACACTGCAGAGGTGTTTAGAATTTCCTGTCTCCCTGTCCTGGAATCAGCATGTCTGGGGTCATGAAAGACTAGTCTCAAACCTGTTGGGAGCATGACCAGTCAGAGTCTTTGTGATGTGCAAGTGTGGTAGGTGTCAGTTACACTCTTTCATCAAGTCAGAGATAGTTCATCCTGCCAACACATATTGCCCTTTGTTTCACTGCCTGGGACCAATACACTAAAACTAACTGTGATCTGGGATGCATGTTCCATATGGTAAGGCCAAAAAATGGCAGCATACTAAACACAAAAACAAGAAGGTGATGGATGGAATGCTTGATTTAAACTCAGCTATTGGCAATCACTTGAGGGTGCAGCCCAATCCACCACCTTTCTCCCACCATTACACTGCAGTTTGGACCCAGGTAAATACATTTTGTCCCTGCTCCTTGCAGGGAAAGTCCAGCCCCACCTGCAAGGCCAGGTCCTTCCTAAACCAGAACACAAGAAACCTGGGACCTGTTCCAAACTTATTAAGACTCTTCAACTAGGTACTCCAGTGGCACAGTGAGCACAGGACCCCCGTTTGAATATGCTCAGTGCTCTTAGGGTGTTAAATGCAAGAACAACAATGGGGTGAATGGATTGCCTGAGTTAATCTCAGCCACTGGAAAACACTTGCGACAACATCCCAATCCATCATTTTTTGTCCCCCATGCCAGCTCAGTTTGGACCCAGCCATATGCAAATCAGTCTTTACCCTGCTACTCAGGGAAACAGTCCAGCCCGGACTGGCAGGCCAGGTCCTTCCTGAACCAGAATACAATTTCTACCAGGGCATATGAAAGTTAAAAATAGATGTCCAACTCTTTAAATACACTGCACTCTGCCTAGGGCAATTTAGGGGCTACTGTAGGGTGAACTATATGTACAAAATGGAAGGTTTAAGACCTCGTAGTTTAGACCTGAGTCATGTTCAAAGGTCGCTCAAGTGGGTGGGTCAATAACTGCTGAAGGCCCACTAGTAGCATTTCATTTACAGGCCTGCGGAAGGCAAAACATTTGGGGGAAGACCACCCTTATGCTGAGAGGTCTTAAGCCTAGGTGTCTGGTGGCTTTATTCTAGATGATCTTGGTTAAGTTCTCTTTGCACTTTTCAAGCATGCTCTTCTGCCAGGGAGGCTTGGAGCGACATCGCGTAGAGTGGGCGGGGGAAGAATGATAACAAAATTAAGACTTATCTGCTGCTGCCTGCCCTCCGTGCTCCTCTGCTCCCGCTGCCTCCGATTTTCTCTTCTTCCTTCCGTCCCCACCCAATCCAGACGCTTCCCGCATGCTGTTACTCAGCATGAAAGAAGGTCCGGGATTGGCTTGAGTGGTCTAAAATTACACTGAGTTAGGGAGTGAGAGCCTGCGTTAGGTCCCCACCCGGCTGTGAAACACAGCTCGGGTGGAGAGTTTTAAGTGCGCAGGTTGGTTTGGCCGGCCAAAGACGGATGGCCAAACCGACATGCACACTTAGTCAGATTTACAAGGCCCTAGCGCCAGCTGGGGCATCACTTTCAGGGGCTCCAGTGGCCTTTTTCATTGCACCATAATTACAAGGAGGCATTAAGCCACTTTTCGTGGCTTAATGTTTTCTTTTAAATATGGGCCGGGCTGATGCAGCTTTCTGCGTCAGCGGGGCATACATTGGGTTTTGCTGTGGGCATTCCACTGCAACACCCATTGCTTTTGGTGCTGCCCCAGATTTACAAGAAGGTGTGAATCTGAGGCATTGCCAAGTACTAACGCCACCCCAAGGGTGGCGTTAGCATGGCACAACAAGATGGAACCCTTTAATTCCTCCTTGTGTGCTTCCTGCAGCACACATAGAAGGAGCAAAAGGCCATTAATTATTGTTTATGTGCAGGAAGGTGTCCCTTCCTGTGCAAGGGCAATCATTTCAAAACAAAGCATTTTGCAGCACACAGAAGTGCCAAATCATCATTGCAGATTGTTTATGTGCAAGAAAGGACACCTTTTTGCACATAGACAATCTATCCCCTCAGTGCAGGCACTCTTGCCCTATGGTGCAAGGATGCCTGCATTGGTACAGGCAGCTTCATTGGGTGATGGCACAGGGGGAAACACAGGGGCGCACATTATTGCTGTAAACATTTTGTATCCCTGACTTTCAAAAGTGGCACAGTGAGGCACTGCTATTTTTGGCGCAACACTGTGATGCGCAACTTTGTCATAAATCTGGGACTTAGAGACCACCTACCACTCCTCCTCCCACTCCTGATGCAGAGGATTCTGGCCCCACCCCACCGTAGACTCAGCGGACTGGCTGTGGCTAAGCAGAAAAATAATATGTTCATAAAACATTTAATTATCATTTTTCCTGCCTTCTGCTTTCTTTCAGCAGTGGGGGTGACGCTTGTCTGCCTTAGAGGAGAAGCCACCTCTAGCCATGGGAGTGATGCACACACTTTTAAACAAAGTTCATGGTTAACATGAAACAGTTCTTTACAAAAGTTTAAATTCTTGTTTGATAGCAGGCTTTTTTGTTTTTGTTTAGAGCAGAACACGTTCACATCCCTCATATTGTTTTCGTATAGTTTTCTGGGGAATTGTACAATTATTGAAGATATGGTCATTTTAAATATAGGTTAGCAGTCCTGTCTGGTCCAAGAAAGGGTTAGCAATAGCATCCCATTTTTGAAACAGCTGCAACTAATTTGGGGGCGGGGATAATGTGATGTTCCCACGAATACACATAAACAAACCGGCAAACGTCATTTCTTTTGCTATTTTGTATTGTTTTACATGCAAACGTGATCTTGCACAATTCTCGATTACTGACTTGCGCATATTTCTGTAAATTATGGCCCATATTTATACTTTTTGACGCTAAACTGCGCTAACGCAGTTTAGCGTCAAAAAATTTAGCGCCGTCTAACGCCATTCCGAAGCGCCATGCGGGCGCCGTATTTATGGAATGGCGTTAGCCGGCGCAAGCAGACCGGCGCTGCCTGGTGTGCGTGGAAAAAAACCACGTAGACCAGGCAGCGCCGGCGTAGGGGGAAAATGGCGCTAGGGCGTCTTAAAATGGCGCAAGTCAGGTTGACGCTAAAAAATCGTCTTAACCCGATTTGCGCCATTTTTTCGACGCCCAGACGCCATTTAATTGACTCCTGTCTTAGGAAAGACAGGAGTCATGCCCCCTTGCCCAATGGCCATGCCCAGGGGACTTATGTCCCCTGGGCATGGTCATTGGGCATAGTGGCATGTAGGGGGGCACAAATAAGGCCCCCCTATGCCACCCAAAAAAAATTGAAAAATATAAAAAATTATACTTACGTGAACTTACCTGAATGTCCCTGGGGTGGGTCCCTCCATCCTTGGGTGTCCTCCTGGGGTGGGCAGGGGTGGCAGGGGGGGTCCCAGGGGGCAGGGGAGGGCACCTGTGGGCTCATTTTGAGCCCACAGGCCCCTTAACGCCTACCCTGACCTAGGCGTTAAAAAGTGGCGCAAATGCGGGGTTTTTTGACCCGCCACCTCCCGGGCGTGATTTTTGCCCGGGAGTATAAATACGACGCATTTGCGTCGCCGTCATTTTTTTAGACGGGAACGCCTTCCTTGCATCTCATTAACGCAAGGAAGGCGTTCACGCTAAAAAATGACGCTCTTTGCCCATACTTTGGCGCTAGACGCGTCTAACGCCAAAGTATAAATATGGCGTTAGTTTTGCGCCGAATTTGCGTCGAAAAAAACGACGCTAATTCGGCGCAAACGGAGTATAAATACGGGCCTATGTTTTCCCCAGCATGTGCTTTACGAGTGATTTTCATTATGAAAGGCTCGTTCTGGGAAGAAAGCGTCTATTTGAAATCTGCAAAACACGATGTGCTCCTGCTGGATGCTGATCTAGCAAAGTTCACCCGTGACTTTCTAAATAATATGGAAAACGCATTTACCAGGTAGCACATGCAACTCTTACACAGGGGTGCATACATTGCATACAATGAGCAATGCAAATAAAACATAATTCAAACAACATGCATAATTTACCTGAAAATTATAGATAGTACATCTCGAAAATTGTACTCAATTGCTCACAAGAGTCTTTCAGTGTGTTTTTTTGCGTCAAGCACTGTTTTGTTGTAGCTCATTTATTAGTTGTTATCTTGATCGGCAGTATTTGGCCTTCGCTCAGACATGCTTAGTTGCTCTTGATACGTACAGTCAAAACCACGTTAAATCTAATATCTCTTCTTTTTTTTAAAAGTAAACTTGGATCGCTCACCATGTCACCCATATAGCCTTAGAGTCATACAGAGAATTATTCCACACTGCCTTGGGTTCTCATCCAAAGGGAAAACGCATGTTGACAGTGCAGTTGGAGGAAAGCGAGTGATAAAGTACATACTTATAAGTAAGATACAAAAGTCATCTAACGCTATTACAGAAAATTCAGGTAGCTTTTTGTACCTAGCCACAAGCATTTAGACCTGTCTCTTTTTAATATGGTCGTATCATTTGGATGATAGATTGCTGCTGAAGGGTAATGTCATTCTGTACTCACTACTGCACTACTAGACCTCTTCAAGTGAGCAATGATATACTATCTTAAAAAGGTATTCCCTTTCGGCGTAAACCATAAACCAATTGCATTATTATCTCCCAAAAGAACAGCTATGAAAGTTGAGCTGAAAAATGACAGTGAACTTGATTGATAAGTCGCCCTTCAAACAATGCCAATTTAATTGGTAATTGTATCAAAGGCACTGCGAACACACTTTGCAATACATGGTAGGGGCTTTGGGCAGTACTCTAACAGGCTTACATCATCCTTTGTCAGTGTTCTGCAGTCATAAGCATGACTAAGCGATTTTTACTGTACTTTTCGGCTTTAAGCACCATTCTACAAGGAAAGAGAACGTAGCGCCCCCCCCCCCCCCGCACTCCCCCTTTTTCCCAGCAAATGATGCCCCCAGCAAATGGTGAATTGTTCCTTAAAACATGGTTTTCCTTTAGGGAAAAAATATGATAGGTAAGATCATTTGTACAGGAAAGCAATAAAACATATAACAAGAATGTTCTGGAAATTCGTTCAAAGTCAAAACATGACACATCTGGAAGAGCAAGTGCCCCTGAGGTGATTTTCGGATGCTTCTTTCAAGATGCGTGATAGAACACAAGGTCAGTATATGAATCAAAGTCTGTACATAACTTTCCACACACACACACACACATTGAAGTTATATTTTGAAATTGTTGTTTTTTGTTTTTAAAGCTATACTATTAAATGAGCTATACATATTAATAGCGCACAATAAGCTCAGATACCACTCATTTTTTCATTGTTGACATTTTAATTGCTCTTGGCAGTCATACAGCTCAAACGAAATCACAAATAGTGTAAAACAATATCACAGTAAATTTGAAATTAATCTTTACTGTTTACATCAACACAATAAATATCGTGTAACCTCATTGTAGCTATGGCTTCTCCTCTTCCCACTCCTTCAGTGCAATCTCTCTTAGCTTTCAAAGTGAGCTTCTTCTCTCCCTCAAGCATGTCAACAAAAAGCTTGAAAGATTTGGGTGGAAGTCAGCCTTCTGCTTAAGACTAAGGGCCATATTTACAAAGCCCTAGCATCACCTTGCACCGCCCTAGCATATTTTTTTTTTACGCTAAGCCAGTGTAAAGGAGGCCTTTCTGTCACCCCGTGTTTACAAAGTGGCGCAATGCTTGCATTGTGCCACTTTGTAAACCCTTGCGGCAAATTATGCCTGCACCAAGCATAATGTATGCAAGGGGGTGTTCTGATGCAGGGAGGCCCTAAAAAATGGTGCAGTGAAATTTACAACAGTTCACTATGTCATTTTTTCCCATCGTTTTTAGTGCCACACCCATTTTAATCAATGGGCCTCCGTGTGCTATGCTGACCTAGCGTAATAGTTTTGAATCTTCACTGACTACCCTTCCAACCCCTTATCCACTTAAAACCAACTTCAAAATGTACAAATCTCTAAATTCTCACAAACCGATCTACCAAGCTTAAAAAAAGCTCAATTGTTTGTTGTGCAACCATAACACACAACGCTGATAACATCATCTTAAAAATGACCACATTAAAAATAAAAAAACAGCAAAAATCTCCCATTTCTCTCTCACATTCTTGCTGCAATGAAACTCCGTGAGCTGGTGAAAGTGGCAGAGGCAGGAGCAGCAGTCATGGGCTTTCAAAATCGTCCTGCAATGTCACCAACCTACCAGGAAAATGCCCACTAGAACAAAAGGCCAGCCTGGCCCAACTTCCTTTCCTTCTTTCTGTGTTTTTCTCTCTATTGAGCTGGTTTAAAGTCTGAGGAGGAAAAGTAAGTGCAAGTCCCCAAAAATAAGTACCTGTGAGTTTCACCTGCAACCACTGGCACAAAGTAAGCACTGCTGTTTCTCCATGGTAGAAGGCAGTAGAAAAATAAATATGGGGATAAGGTAGTGTGTTTACATTAATAATTAAATTAACAAGGGAAAACAGTAAAAGAGAATTGGAGAAAGTCATCCAGCAAATCAAAACAGACACCAATCTGGGAGAAAGGTATTTAGAGTAGCATTATCCTCACACCATGTAACAACACAGTACACTTGAGCTCTAAACTATCAATTGACTTTAAAGCTTTCATAAGAAATATGTTCTCTATACAAATGTATTTTACCCTGTACATCACTGCAATTTTTTTTAGACAGGTTGTATAAAACATGTTCAATTTTGCTGTAGGCAACAACAAATACACTATGGTCCTTAGGGGTTGGTTATTATTTATTGTGCTGCATCACTATAAAAGCCATGCTAAGATATAAACAGTTAAGCGGTTTTAATAAATGGTTTCCACCATTTATATAATAAAGTGGATATTCTCCTATTTAAATATTTATACTAAGTGTTGTCCAAGGCAATTTTTGATGTAGTCTTGTTTTCACTAGGAGTTTCAAAGAACAGCCCCCTTTCGCCCGAAAGCAATTATCTACTGACACAGGGATGGTCTCTTTGACTGCAAGTACAATTGTTATAATGGATTCCGATGCAGTTTTTATTTTTATCAGCAAAGGGATTTCTTTTTTTTTTACTTCACATCAATCCATCACTATCAATAGACATTCTTCATGTGACTCATCCGAAAGCATGAATGTAGAACGTCAGAGCAAAGTCCAAATTTAGAAATGTTAAGAAATGTATGTTCAGGTCAGGATAAATAAAAATGTGGCAATTGGGAATGCATTAGATGTGGAAGTGCATTGCAACACCATTGGGATATTGATTACCATTATATGGGATTAACATTCTAGAGGTCCACATCTGCACAGAGATAGGGGACATCTGTCTATAGAGAGTGCTTCTGGTAAACTTAAGATGATGTTGAAAAACATGTTCTCTGCATATTGTGTACAATGTGGGCATTGCATCTTTTGTCACTAGAAAGCTAGAACCAAATAAATGCCAATTCTGGAAAAGAAGTATAATCTGTGTTAAAAACATCAGTGTGAGTTATTGATGACATTAGCAGGGATCTGGCTTGGGTCCAACGAATGAATGGCATTTAACTTTAACTGAGTCATAATTCAGCACCCAAAGTGTAGCTACCATTGAGAAAACAAAGAAACTGCCACATGTACAGCAGCACTGATGTACAATGAACACAGCCAACAGAAAGACCAACAGCGGTAAGTCATCAGATTGATAAGGAGAGGTCTCATAATGGCCCCATGTGGCAGACAGCAAATCTAAGCAAAAGAGCAGTCTTCCTGGATTTCCACTCACACAAGCCATCAAAATCGCCACTTCAAGTATGAAAACAACAATCAAAAAGTGCTGGAAAAGCGTATATGTCTCAAATTTAGAAAGCAAGTGCCAATCCATTTCCTTTGCCATTGCTTATTGTTATTGATGCTCACATGCTTCTGGCACAGCACAATGCATACATGTGCATTTATGTGAAAAAACAGAAGCCATCTTGTGTACCATTCCAAGATGGCCACTTTGTATGCACATGTGCATGTATGCTTTGTGAGTTGCAGTAAGCCATTTTTTACTTTACGTTCTAATTTGTATTGGCCATATGGAATAGTAAACTAAAAAACTTTAAAACACTTATAAGCAAAATAAGCAGCCTGGTGGCACTTTTCAACTACTGAACATTCAAAGAAAAATAATGTAAAAAGAAAATTAGTCGGGGAAGGGCAATGGGGCACCAGAACAAAACCACCTGGGGAGCTGTTGGTGTGTTGTGGTGGTCTTGCACCAAGAGAGAGTGCAAGGGCAGAGATAGCCTTAAAAAAACAATCATTAATAAATTAAATGTCAATGCATGTATGAATTACTTATCAAAAGTGTTCACATCTGTAAAATGCCATGTTTAGATAACACCGCTGATGGGCGGACCTCTTGTCCAAAAGCCCCTTTTTGTATTATTTGACAGGAATATTTTGTGGGTTGTGTGTTTTGTGAGTGTAAAGTGTATGAAAACATGATCTTTCACCAGGAAGATGGAGCTGTTTGTAGACAAGACCTAAAACGTGTACTGTCTACTGTAAGAATGTAAATATGCCTGGATTATGTAGATTTCAGTTCAACAACATGAACTAAGAGGGAGAAAATGCAATACTGAGAAGCCACTTTGTAAAAGCACAGAGTGAGAGTGTGTCCTGAAAACTTCTACATTAACCATAGTGAGTGTTAAATGAGCAAGTGCAAACTATTTCTTAGGAAGACAGATCAAGAGACTGTGGGCTTTGTCAACAGAAGACCGCCCTGCCGGCCATATAATGTTTTCCCTGCTGGGCCGGAGGACAGAAACAGTGTTTCTGCCCCCAGCCCAGCAGGGAAAAGGGCCATAACATTGACAGCGGCTCCAAATAGAACCACTGCCAATGTAGGCATGCGGCAGGGGCAGCAGCACCCGTCGCGCAGATCACTGTCCGTAAATCGGGCAATGACCTGCGCGATGGGGCACTGCATGGGGGCCACTGCACTGCCCATGCCAAGTGCATGGGCAGTGCAGGGGCCCCCGGGGGGGCCTGGAGCACCATTTCCACCAGCCTTTCTCTGGCGGGGGAACCCACCAGGGAAAGGCTGGAGGAAAAGGGATCATTATCCGAACGGCAGCGCTCCCTGTGCTCATTATATGGTGGTTCAGACCGCCAGGGTTCGTAATGAGCCCCTGTATGTTTAAAAAGATAAAACCAAGTAAAACATAATTTTAAAGAATATGTGGAATGTGTATTTTATGCATACGTAGATACACAATGCACAACTAACAAGAATAAAAACATTGCAAATTCACCACCACAATATTTTCTGCATGGTATTTAGTTGCCAATGCATCACAAACAAACAAGCCTCCTGTTGCCATTGGAGAAACGGAAATTCACCAGAAGCAATCCCAATTGCCTCAAGATCTGCATGCGAAGGTTCAGACACACCTAAACATGCTTCTATAGTCCCACTTTGAGAAAGCACAATAATTCCATTGGTGTTTGGTAGAAATGCCACTTTTACACTCTTAGAGAGGGATGCTTGTATATGTACGCTGTCTAGTGCCTACCTAATTATTGTAGTCACACTGTAGTAATGCTCAACCTGTTGCATGGAGTATTACCTCTAATAATGTCTTAAAATGAATTAGGTAGTCAAATGTAAAACAACACTTATCATATTAGAACAGTCTGAGACATATGTTTCACCAGTGAAACTAACAACATAGACTGTAAACCATTCAGCAACAGAAACATGAGACAAAAATCTAAATATTTTCAAATACCACACTGTAAAAAATCTGGCGCACCAAAATAGATGTTTGGAAGAGCTCAAGCACCTTGCAGCAATAAGTCAAGAATACAAATGTTCCCAACAATCATTGCCATTTTGAATTCAAGCCATTTTGAAAACGAGTGCTCTTGTAGCTCTAGTGTTGGACACTAGGTGAGAAATCATGAAATACCATGCCCCTATAAGGCACTCTGCTGCGAGGACACACCTCCACAAAATGACATTGTGTATAACTGTACCTTAAAAAAGGCTTCTTGGTTGCTCTGTTTTTATTGTTTTTCATTTGAGGAGACGCTGAGCCGGAAAAGTATGTGCTGAAATTTTTGTTGTGATTTAAAAATAATTGTTGAATTTTTAGTAGGTTGCTCAACCACTGCTATTTGAACCCCTCACTTTGGTTATTTTAGCAAACTAGGCCTGCCGTTGTGCACTTTAACCTCTATATATGTTAATCAGCTTTGTTATGATATTTTAACATTAGCCACATTTGTGGTCTTGTTTTATTTTCTCTATCTAGCTGTTCTTCTCCTAGGTCAGCACTGCATTCTTAAACAAGACATTTATTTCACTCTGTGCTTTTTTCAAGACTGCAGTAAGATAGGTTGCGGGCAAAAGTGGTACGCTTTGTCTCCAATGTTCACAGAAACATACATACTCTTACGTGGGGATCCTTTCTTGGAACATCAGGTGTTTTATTATAAAAACACTACTTTGACCCATGTACGTTAGAGGGAGATTCCAGCCAGATGACCATGACTGAGTGCTGATCGCTTCGCTACAGCTGCCTATGTAGACTACAGGCATCTTGCTCAGGTATGGGGGATGATTTCTTCCCAGGGGGAACCTGAAAGGCAGAATTAGAGCTTAACATGCTGTGCTCTAACATAGCTTAGGTAGGAACTATCCCTACAAACCTTAGTGACCGTATGATTATGTTATTCCTGTGTTTTACTCTCCTTGTCACAATTTTAATATTATTGAGCCTCATCGTCCTAGTTATTGCAATACATGCTTTATTATCTAGGATGCAGTTACTTCAATAAAACCTTATTTAACTTTACTCTGCCTCTGATTGCCCTTGCATATGTGAGACTAATGTACCTGGGAGAAACTGATGAGATCTAAGTGCCACGATTCCCCTGAGGAATCATGTATGTCATGCGCCCAGCTGCCCCAATCATCCCTGTTCTTGGGTGAAGATCAGGCACTGCTAGTTAGCTGGAATACACGTGGATTAAGCTGACAGGTGTCACATGGTGCAGGAGGAGAATGAGTTCCCTACAGTACAGGAGATTCTGCCGCCCAAATCCAGTAGTCTCATTAGGATAATGAGAATCTACACGAAAACTGCTCAGACTGACACTCAGCAGGGGGCTTTATGCACGATTGCGCTTTAGGAAAAGCTTCTTGTTTGCTCTGTTCTTATTGCATTTCATTTGGGGATACACTGATTGGGAGTAATTGCTGAAGCTGTTGTGAATTTTAAAGAAAACCCTAACTTTGGTTCTACGTAGAGACGCTAAATTGTGAAGTCTAGTTGTAGTGCTGGATACCAGATGCACAGTCCCAGCCTCCCAAGATAGAAAACCTATGATCACATAATTCTAAAAGCGCTGGTACTTCTTTTTACCATCCCTCACACAATTAAGAGGTCAAATGTAACGAGAGCCTCTGTTGCGTTGATTATTCGTGATAAATACGGAGCCTTTTGTTGAGGCAGTTACTAGCCTGCATAACAGTTAAAGCTATACTCACTTATTCACAGACAGCAACTTGCCCGAGATCAAACTCGAACAAGAAAGAACCCAATAAATTGACGATCATTGCACTGAGGACACATAAATAGCAGAGCACACATGCTACAAAGCGGAACAGTGGGGGCAGGATCGGGGGGAGCGTTATATTAGAACTTGTTTTGAAGAAAATGTCGTTCACTTTAATTGGAGACTTCCAGCAGGGAAGGCTGAGCAAACACTGAAGCAGTGGCGTAGCGTGGGGGGTGCAGGGGGGGCCGGCCGCACCGGGCGCAACATCTGGGGGGGGCTCGCTCGCACTCGCAAGTGCTAAAATCCACGGGTTAGGGGGCGCAAATTACTTGCCTTGCCCCGGGTGCTGACAACCCACGCTACGCCACTGCACTGAAGCACACCATTTTAAAATGTGCTTTTCAAAACAAACATATGGACTACAGGCAGAGATGCTTAAGAGCAAAGTTTGAGATCATGCAGGTCTGTGAGTCACAAACAGACTTAAAAAGGGGGCCCCAAAAATCACTAACAATATTTAAGGAAACTGGTAGAAAGTGCTTTCATAAAGATATGTAGCTATAATTGTGTTGAGATTGTGAATTGTCTGGCCCCAATGTCATGGGCAGCAGTAAAACGGTAGAAAAAATGGCAACATTTTTGTTTGCTGTAAAATCACATATTTTATGAGGAATCCATTTTTTAATATGAGCAACTAATCCATGTATGTATATGTAAAATGTTCCTTGAATACTTACAAATAGCAGACACAGGGCGTCTAAATTAAAACAATCGATTATCCTGGTAGTCCAGACCTTAGCATTAGTAGATTTATGGAGCTGCGTTAATCCTTCTGAAAAAGGGCACAATCTATTTTCTTATCCACATCAACCATACCCTGCATTATTCTTTTTCTTGTTCCACAGCTATGTGTAGCCAACTGCTTAACTGGCATTTATCGCTGTGTAGTTTCAGACAACTCACCTCTGACTGGTGTGTAGAGGTAAATAAAACCTAGGAACTGATGCTTCAAGCTAACTCACCTAATTGATTCTGCTTTCCTGACTGGGCTACTTTCTTGGCATTTTTGTGAACTAAATTCTTAGCAGTTTAGTAACTTCTAAATTTATATTTGGAAACAATGATAGCGTCCTTCACCAAATGCAAAAGAGGATTCGGCAGGGAATCAAGTTCTGCTGCCCAACACAGCAATTTGAAATTCATGTAGGCCAATCAATTAAGATGAGTAACAGTAGACCTATATTAATGCCCAACTGAGCGAGCCTAAAGGTAAGCTAAAAGTTGCCTAGGGTCCAAATATATGGAAACATTGACTGTGAAGCCTCAGGAGCCATTTGAACTTGGAGACAACATTGATAGCATTTTGTCCCCAACGACTCACAAAAATAAGGCCTGAGTAACGTTACGCGGTCTAAAAATGTGCAAGGTCAGTTAAAAAGTGGCTCTAACCAATACATCAGACTCTGTAGGAATACAACCCTCGTACTGTACAGCCATGTGTGTTTTTAAGCAAGCATAAGTCTTCTGGCGTTAAAGCAATACCAGGTCACAGAATTAGAGTATGATATAGATATTACCTTATAAGTGGGTATGAAAGGTATTCAATCGACGTGTAATGGCAGGTCTCTGGCACCCAATGTACTTCCCAAAGCACTGTAAATCCATTGGCAGTCGCCTTGGCACCATTATTGCTCACAGTCACCCAAGAAACGTGCTAGCGGCTCTTGCCCATCATGTTAGTGTGTCAAGCAGGACGTAGACTTTCTCTCACAGTGGAAATGCTCTATTTGTTGAGAGTAATATCGACAAATAATTTACAAAATGTCAATGAGTAAATGCAGACTAAAATTCTAGCTAAAAAAGTCAGTGAACTTTAGTCAGTGAAAGGCAGCACTGTTTTGTACTAGTTAGAGGGACTTCATTGCATATTAGTTTAGCCATATGCCTACTGGATCGAGCGGATGATTTGATCAAACTCTTGACCATGAGACACATCCAGGCCGAAAAAGCTTTCCAGTGGAGCATCCATGACATTCTCATAGATGATATTAATGAAAATGTTATTTGGTTCAAAATGTTTCAGAAAGGCCCGCAGACTCAGGGCTTAAGTTGTAAAACAATACATGAAGGAGCCCATTTTGTTCTCAGACGAACACCAACGAGGGTGGATTTATGGCCAAGCAATTTCAGATTCGTAGTCCCAGCCTGCCTCACACTGGTTCAGCCACAATTGACCAATTTGAATGGATAAAGTTATTTAATGATGTTGGTCTTCGTGACAGGCAGTGTGCTGACATCACTATCATGATGGTGCATGTTGATCATGCCTGCACCTCAGTGTGCCAGCCTGTGAAGACATATAAGCAGCCACCCAAATAAAGTACATTTATTTTTAACAATTATCGCGCACACAGACCTTGTGAGAAAAAGTCTACGGCCAGGGCTCTGTGAAAGAAGTGCAGGCGCTCAGCACCGAAAACCAATAGAACACAATGAGCATTGCATGTATTGCATATAAACAGCTGCAGGCCATGATAGATGTCAGAGATCAGAATTCAAAGTTATTTAATATGAAGTGTGGAACATATCAGTGATTCCTATTTTCCCCGGTGCTATTTAAACTAAATATGCAGTAACTTGCCTGTAGAACAGTGAAATCCATTGCCAGAACTGTCAGCCTTAGGGTGGCCTTCCCCAAAATATTTTATCTACTTATCTGCATTTTTGTTTGGAAATTTGTTTTTGTTGGCCTTAGGGCTCTGTGCACTTTACTACTGCTAACTAGTGCTAAAATTATTGTCCTCCCTCCCCTAAACATGGATTAATTGGCTTATTCATAAGTCCCTTTCCTAGACCTGGCATACTTGATAAGGTTTCCTCAAAACATTTTGCCTTCTGAACTCCTGTTTACTTACTTTGTTTTTGCTGGTTTAGGACTCTGGGCACTTTACCACTGTTGGTCAGTGCTAAAGTGCATGTGCTCTTTCCCTAAACATGTTACCATTGGTTTATCCTCAACTGGAGTATTTGTTTTACTTATGAGTTCCTAGTGAAGTGCACTTCCATTGACCAGGGGCTGTAAATTAAATGCTACTAGTGGGCCTGCAGCACTGATTGTGATACCCACACAAGTAGTCCTTTAAACATGACTCTGGATGCTATTGCAGAGCATGTGTGGGTAGTTTTAAATTGACATATCAACTTGGCAAGTTAACCCTCTTGCCAAGCCCAATCTTTCATTTTTAATGCATATAAGTAATCCCTAAAGTAGGCCCTGGACAGCCCCAAGGGCAGGGTGCAGTGTGTTTAAAAGGTTGGACATGTACTTTTAATTCTACATCTCTAGGTATTGTAAAAAAACGAAATCTGTTTTTCACTACTACAAGGCTTATCTCTCCCATAGGTTAACACTGGAATTGCCGTATTACATTTTATAAGTAAAAAACCCAATTGGGAAAAGATGGCCCTAAAGTTTGGTGTCTTTGACATCACAATTTCAAATCACAACTTATGGTGAAGTTGGAGTTTAAATTGTAATTCTAAAAAAATGGCTCTTTTAGAAAGTTGGCATTTTTAAAATTTTAATCATCTAATGCCTTCCGCCTGGCTCTGAATACATGCCTGGGTAGGTGCCAGCTGGGCGCTTGTGCATTCCCTCCAGACAGCCATGCACAAAGGGAGCTTAGGTGGTACTTAATGCCAATCTGCATGTTGATGACCCATTCTGAGCAGAATGGGAGCGTGCAACTGCCACTTACACCTGAATGGGATGGATCCTGTGCCCTCACAAATGGCAGCATAACCCCCTGGGTCTGTGTCTGGAGCAAGAGTAGGATAGACAGGGACATTTCACACTTCAAAGGCCTCTCTTTGAAGTCTCCTCCACTTCAAAGGCACCACTGGGAATAAGAACTGGACTTCTAATTCCCCCAAGTCAGCACACAGGACTGACATTCTGCCAGGAAGAAGGACTGCTGACCTGCTGAAGGGGCTGTCAAACTGCTGGAACTCTGCTTGACTTTGATGGACATCTGCTTTACTGTGCCTGCCCTTTTGCCTGCTGACCTCCTTGCCTGGGAGTGAGAAGGACTAGATCTGCATCTCTACATCTCTTGATCCAAAGTGTCTCCCAGGGCTTGCTGGCTTTCCTCCTATTCTGAAGTCTCAGGGACATCAAATACTTCACTTATGCCTGTTACAGCTACTGGACTCTGCCACTGTGAATCCTACTGTGCAAAGGGGTGCCAATCCAGCCCTGGACCCTTGGAAGTGGGATCTGCAGCTGTCTCTACAGAAATCCATGCATTGCCATCACTACGCCGATCAGAACCGCCACATCTCTCCTTGACCTGACGCACCTTTGCTGCCACTGAGGACAAGAACTTCACAGCACCAACTGTGTGGTTCGGAACTGGCGCATCAACCTCAGTACTGACACATTACCTTTGCATAACCGTCTACACAGCTCGATGATGATGAATTACCTTCAACGCAAAGGGTTTGACCAGCGCAGCTGCTCCAGGACATCCCCTCGATGACTGCGTGGCTTGATGACATGTATCCCTGGATGCGCGGATCGGAACTGACACATCACCTTCACATCGTCACCTCTTCTCCCCTCTTTGAATATTTGACATAAAAAAAACAGTCCACACAAGTTACTTTTCCAATGGGACAAGGTTGGTCTCTGTAGCCAGCTCACGCTCCATTGCGGCCAGCCTGAACTTTGAGATTTACCCCAGTCTAGCGTGACCAGATAACCCCGGTTGGCACTTTAAGTTTCTATGCATTGTATTCACAAATAATCTGTAAAAATTCATATCTTGACTTCTATTGATTTAAATTTTTTCCATTGTGGTCTTGTTTTGTTCATTAATTAAGGACTAGTTCTCTTACCTGGTGTGGATTATTTTTGTATGGTGTTTTCACTGTTTTACTATTTTGCCTGTTGCACAAATACTTTACACATCATCTCTGAAGTTCAGCCTGCCTGCTCTGTGCCATGCTACCAGAGGCTGAGCACAGCTTAATGAATATGACACTAAACCACTACTACCTAAACAGCTACTACTTAAACAACGACTGCCCAACACCGAAAAAACCTATAAAACGAATTATTTTACAACGAAAAAAAACATTAACTAAATTATTCCTAAACAACAAACACCTATTTCACGACTACGAAAACCACTAAATCACAAACATTCCACTAAACCACTAATATGTAAACAACGAGTACCTAAACAACATCTCCCCAAATAACTACTACCTAAACAACGACTACCCAAACAAAAATTACCTAAATAACGACTCCCCAAATAACTAATACCCAAACAAACTACTACCCAAACAACGAATACTTAAACAACGAATCCTAAAATAACTGCTACCCAAACAAACGACTAGTCAAACAACGAATACCCAAACAAATAATACCCAACACCGAAAACGCCTAAACACCTAATATATTTTTAATATTATATTCACTCCAAACAACGAAAAATATTAATAATTAATATCACAACTAAACAACAACGATTAATAAATAAAATATTAAAACCACTACAGTACTACGTAAAAAATAAACGAAATCGAAAAGAACAATATCTTTCCTACATACAAAAAACAAAACATCACAAAAATCCAAAACATATAAACACCGTTTTAAATCAAAATGAATAATACTTAAATAATTATAAAAAAGACACAACACTAAAAAAAAAAACTACACAAAACGATAGTCCTACAACACTTTCTACATGACCCAGGAAGTACTTCCTCTACTAAGCAAACGAGAACGAACATAAAAAAAAAATACAAACTACAAAACAAATACACTCCACAATTATATATATCTAACATCACAAACGAATTCACAATAAAAAAACACATCCAAAACACATTCAATTTACAAATAAAACAATACTTACAAAAACACATATAAATACCAACGACCTCCATTTTCTACTCATTACTACACCGAACAACTTACAGAGAAGACGAGCATATCACTATGGAAAAGAATTAAAATATAATTTATCCATCAACGCCATCTACTGAGATAACAAGGTAAAATATCCATAAATAAATATAAAGAAATTTACTAACCTTTACCACAGCTAAAATAATATATAATTTATGTACCTTTCGTACTATTTTGTTACAGGCATAAATCTCAAGAATCTGACCAAAAAGATAAACACCACACCTTCACCATCAAAGGTAAACCATTACCATTATTCAAAAACAATTTCACTAAACCATAAACAATGGATTTAAAAAATTGTTCAATAACAAATACCATAATACTAGAAAAATTAATTAAAATATAATTAAAATATATATATAAAATATTAGGACTACAAATTAGTAACAACAAAAAAAAAAATTCACCTAACAAATTTAACCAAAAACCAAATATTATTCCCCAAATTTCAAACCTACTAAAAAAATTACTTCTAAATCAAAAAAACTAAATAATTAATAAAACAAAACAATAAACTAAATAATACACTCTTTCTTATTTCTTATAGACTCCAAGGAACCCAAAAAAACACCAGAAGACATAAAAAAGTGAAATAAATCATTTTGTTTTAAAATAGCATCTGAAAAAAGAAAAAAAAAACTCAAAGTAAGTATAATATTTTCATTATAACATACAACCAGATTTTCTAATTAAATAAAACTAAACAAACATTCTTATTCAAATACCCCTTAACTTAACACCAAACACACATAAATTCAATAACATTGAAAACACTTCACAAACACAGTACATATATTATATAAAAAAAGTAACTATTACAACTCCACCAAACACTTACCTCTAAACAGCTGCTGGACAATAAACATAAATAAATTTACCATTACAAATCCACCAAATACATACCTCACAGCACATCCTTCAGACCAAATACAACCAAAATAACTATAACAAATACACCAACTACTTACCTCAGACCAAATCAGAAATATTAAATCAGCACATTACAAAATAACCATAGCAAAAACCCCACATCATCACATCATAGTATGTGCAGAACAATTACTGTAAATACATTTACTATTACAACACCACCAAATACTAAACTCAAAGCAGTTACTGCACACTATATAGAACTTAAATTATTATTCCAACTCCACAAACTACTTATCTCAAAATATATTACACACATTAACAACACTACAAATAAATTATTGCAAACACCCCACATACTTACATTACAATATCTGCTACACAGTAACCAAAATAAAATTTACAATTTTACGACAGAACACCAACTTCCAAAACAACTAGTGCCTTAACAACGAGGACAGAACACCAACCTTGTTCTTACTACTAATAATTTTACCACAAATGCCTTAACAACGATATTTCATTGTAAAATCTTTCTTGATAAAAGCATTACTAATAGGCACCATTCACCCAAAATCCCTCACCCCACCCCCCCAACCCCACCCTAAAACCCCCTGATCCCCTCCCCAAAACCAAAAACACCCCAACCCCCAACCCCACCCCAAAACCTAAAACCCCCTAATGCCCCACCCCCTCCCCAAAACCAAAAACGCCCCACCCCCCCAACCCTGTCCCAAAACCTAAAACCCCCTGACCCTCCACCCCTCCACAAAACCAAAAACACCCCACCCCCAACCCCACCCCAAAACCTAAAACCCCCTGACCCCCACCCCTCCCCAAAACCAAAAACGCCCCACCCCCCCAACCCCACTCCAAAACCTAAAACCCCCTAACCTCCACCCCCTCCCCAAAACCAAAAACGGCCCACCCCCCCAACCCCGCCCCAAAACGTAAAACCCCCTGACCCCACACCCAAAACCAAAAACGCCCCACCCCCCAACCCCACCCCAAAACCTAAAACCCCCTGACCCTCCACCCCTTCCCCAAAACCAAAAACGCCCCACACCCTCAACCCCACCCCAAAACCTAAAACCCCCTGACCCTCCACCCCTCCACAAAACCAAAAACACCCCACCCCCAGCCCCACCCCAAAACCTAAAACCCCTCACTTACCTTATTCAACCCCTTGTCAGCTGCGTCATCCTCCTTCGCCAACTCCCTTCTTTGTACCTTAACCACGCATGTTCATTATTCAGAACATACATAGTTAAGTCACAAAATAACGGATTCGTGGTTAAAAAAAGCATTGTTACACTTTCATTAACCACAACTTCGTAAATAAAACATCGTAATAAAGGATGTTTCCCAAAATTTACTATTACAACTCCACCACATACTTACGTCACAGCAGCTGCTACACAGTAAATAGCACTAAAATTACTATTCCTACACCACCAACTACTTACCTCATATCACATTACAAATACTCAGAACATTACAAAATAACCAAAGCAACTTCACTAGATACTTACATTAACATAGGTGCTGCAGAGTAACTATCAAATAATATACTATTACAATTCCACTAACTACTTACCTCATAACAAAAACTAGGAACACAATAGACCCACAAATACAAATCTAGAAGCAAAAATTACTTACCTCAATAAATAACACACAATCACCAAATATAAAAGTTAACAAACCACCTACACCAAACACTTACAAATAGGACACATTATATATTAATTAACTTACTATGTGGTAAACTAAATCCACCACAAATTTAATAATAAAAACTGCAAATTTCTTTTAACCTATTTCTTTTATATAATTTACAGATATTTCACAAATGGCATCGCAAGGAGAAGCAAGTTACATAACCTCAAGAACCGGAAACCAGCTACTAAATTATGAAGGTTATCTTTATTGCAGAGAAAGGTTGTCAACCTCAGGAGCCATTGGAGGTGTGTACAATTCTTCTCTTCACATTGTAGAGGCAGAGCTGTAACTCTAGAAAACACAGTTGTGAAGACAACAGATCACAACCACTCTGCCTCTGCAATAGAAATTGAGATAAGAGAAAACATACAAAAAATAAAAATACATTGCAAACACCTCCAATGACTCCTGCGGACAGATTATAAGGGAGGTAGTACAAAATATTCCAATACAGTTTTCCGGTAGCATGCCTTCTGTACCAAACCTTAGAAAAATATTTCAACGAGAAAGACTGGCAAGTAATCCCAAACATATAACACCACAAACCTATGAAGACATTAACATCCCCCCAGAACTAACAATTACCTTCTCCAAAGAAACTTTCCTCATTCACGACAACGAAAACCCTCAAAAAAGAATTTTAATATTCAGCACAACATCCAATTTACTAATCATACAAAATAGTAAAATTTGGATGATGGATGGAACCTTTAAATCTACACCCCATCCATTCACTCAAATTTACATCATACATGCCACAAAAAATAACACTACAATCCCCCTAGTGTATGCATTACTCCCTGATAAACATTCCTCTACCTACAGTGAATTTTTATCAATAATCAAAAACAAAACATTAAATAAAACACCTAGAAAAGTAATACTAGATTTTGAATTATCAATGATAAATACAATACTAAAAATATATCCACAAACCCAAATTCAAGGATGCTTTTTCCACTTTTCACAAGCATATTGGCGTAGAATACAAAAATCATCCCTAAGTAGAGAATATTTCTCAGACTGCGTACTACAATTTGAATTTAAAAAACTCACTGCATTATGCTTTGTATCACCTACAAAAGTAGATGAGAATTACACCGAAATAACAGACTTTAACAATTATACACAAAATGAAGACAAATTAGCACCCTTACTAAATTACTTTGAAGAAACCTGGATTGGACACCTAAACAGATCGGGTCGCAGACGAAAGCCAAGATTTCAAATAGAATTGTGGAACTGCTACCAAACCCGTTTAAAAGGTGGTGCAAAGACTAATAATGCCATAGAAGGATGGCACAACGCCTTCAATAAAGTAATAGGTAAACCCCACGCAAACCTGTATCATTTCATGGACATTTTGAAAAAGGAACAAAGTTTCCAAGAAATGAGACTTGCTCAATCACTCTCAGGTAGCCTGAACCCACGCACAAGTAAAAAAAGCAAAGAAATGACCGAAAGAATTTTGGCAAAAATAGAACAATTTGATACAATAACACCATGAGACTACCTCAACAGTCTAGCATATATTCTACATTACTAACAACCACTAACCTACTAACAAAATACTTGCCAGTTCTAAAAAAAAAAACACCATCAATTAAATTGGCAGTTTTCAAATTTATTTACACTAAATTTAGACAACAAAAATTGTTCCTACCTTTCAAGTTTTCATGTCTTTATCCAAACACGTGTTGCTGAGTAAATCTTCTTCATCAATATAGAAAGAGCATCTCCTACTTAAAATTAAAAAAAATAAACATTAATCATCCAAAAACAATTAAAAAATAGTCATATTAAATGGATGATAAAAAATACAACTCTATATACTATAAAAACAATCAAAAAAATAAAATATAATACTTTACCAAACCAGAAATTCGAGAAAAATCTAAAAAATGAAAAACACCAAATATACTTTTTTTTTACCAAAAAAAAGTACAAAAATTAATCACATACTAACCAAAGCCACATCATTAATTAAAACATTAACTATCAAGAAAAATACATGAAAACGAAATAAAGGATACTACTAATACAAAAGAAAAAATTAATCACGAAACCTATTACAATGAACCAATTTTTTTTTGTTTTATAAACCGAACAACTGACTCCCTCAAAAATCCCAAAAATAAATTTATCAAAAGAATATACAATTCTTTCCAACTACTACAAAAGCAGTATAATCATTTTTAAGATAAAACACTGCTAAACAAATTTGTTTACTTTTACGATACCACTATCGTATACAAAAATATACGAAAACAAATAATTAAACATAACAAAGATAGCAAACACCGAAAATCTACTACCTACCTTATAACTACCTCCGACAACTATTTCTGTAATAAAAATACCCTACTACATACTGTAAAAAAAATTATAATCCCACTTACCTGAACGAGGTCTCTGCTTTCATCCTATCTTGACCGTGACGCTCCTCCAACTGAAAACAGAAGACGTCAAACAACGTAAACATGGAAGAGCACTAAAAATAGAAAATGGACTATTTCACTCATAGACTTTAATAGCGAAAATAAGAAAATACCACAGAAAATAGATAAAGAAATATAAAAAAAATAGTAAAAAATTTCAAAAAATCTGTAAATATCAAATAATAATTAAAAGATTTTTTTTGCATTTTGTAAACTTGATTATGTTCAAAATAAAAAAAAAATTACAAAAAAAAATGAATGGTATTTTTTTTAAATTACATTTGCATGAAAAAATACATTATTGCAAATGAAAAAATTTCTAATACCTAAAAAAAAAATCTATATATTATCTACAAATAATTATTTAATTAATGAATCTTTAGAAATAATATTAAGACAAATTATTATATGTATAAAATTATACATCCCAAAAAATAATTAAAAAACAAAAATAATATTAATTACATCAGATCAAACAAAAATAATCAAAATAAAAAATACAAAATATTTTTAATTTTTTTAAAAATCACAAAAACAAATTAAAATCTAATAAATATAAAAAAAAGTAACATTATTATATTCCAAATTCTACTATACTATTAAAAATTAAAATATAAATTTTTAAACATAACTATTTTCAAACAAAATTATTTTTACACCTTTAATAACAACAACAAAATAATTCACCCATAATAAAAAATTATAAACTATCAATACATTTCCAAATCATGATCCACCAATAAACCAAATTGCATCCCCCCAAAAAAATAACATAAATAGAAAAAAAACTCAAACATAGAAAAAAAACCTAATCATAAAAACACTACCCCAACCATAAACCCTACATCCTCTTTATCCCACCCCTAATTCTAAATATACTTTTAATAAAAAAAATAAACAATTAACCAAATACAATAAATAATACCAGACTACTAATATACTTCCCACCCATAACTCCTAGATCCCATATATCCCAACCCTAAACCCACAACATAAATGACAAAATTTAATAAAATACAATTACTTAAATTAATACCCAAGTATTAATACACTTCCCCACCCATAACGACCACAACCCACATATTCCAAAAATTAATCCACAATATATGCTTTATAAAATATAAAAAAATACTCAAAGTCCTAACAAAATACTCAAAGATGAATACACTACCCCACACCAATTTCATAAAATAAAATAAAAAAAACCAAATATATAAATTAATACCCAATTACTAATACACTTCCCCACCCATAACCCCTACATCCCATATGTCCCGCACCTAAACCCACACATAAACTACAATATTTTAAAAATACAACTACTTAAATTAATACCTGATTATTAATACACTACCCCACCCATAACCCCTACATCCCATATATCCCGCCCCTAAACCCACAACATAAATTACAACATATAAAAAAACACAAGTACTTAAAATAATACCTGAGTATTAATACACTTCCCCACCCATAACCCCTACATCCCATATATGTCGCCCCAAAACCCACAACATAAATTACAAAATTTAATAAAATACAATTACTTAAATTAATACCCAAGTATTAAAACACTTCCCCACCCATAACAACCACAATCCATACATTCCAAAAATTAACCCACAATATATCCTTAATAAAATATTAAAAAACTACTCAAAGTCCTAATAAAATACTCAAATATGAATAAACTACTACACACCGATTTCACAAAATAAAATAAAAATACCCAACTATGTAAATGAATACCCAATTACTAATACACTTCCCCACTCATAACCCCTAAATCCCATATATCCCGCACCTAAAACCACAACATAAACTACAATATTAAAAAAATACAAGTACTTAAATTAATACCTGAGTATCAATACACTTCCCCACCCATAACCCCTACATCCCATATATCCCGCCCCTAAACCCACAACATAAATTACAACATATAAAAAAACACAAGTACTTAAATTAATACCTGAGTATTAATACACTTCCTCACCCATAACCCCTACATCCCATATATCCAGCCCCTAAACCCACAACATAAATTACAACATATAAAAAAACACAATTACTTAAATTAATACTTGAATATTAATACACTTCCCCACCCATAACCCCTACATCCCATATATCCCGCCCCTAAACCCACAACATAAATTACAACATATAAAAAAACACAAGTACTTAAAATAATACCTGAGTATTAATACACTTCCCCACCCATAACCCCTACATCCCATATATCCGCCCCTAAACCCACAACATAAATTACAACATATAGAAAAACCACAAGTACTTAAAATAATACCTGAGTATTAATACACTTCCCCACCCATAGCCTCTACATCCCATATATCCCGCCCCTAAACCCACAACTGAGACTGAGCCTGAGGGAATCCTAAGTCTGCAAGTAGAGTCACACCTGTCCTGGACCATTGATTGTGGTGCTTAAGGTGACCAGATGACCTAAATCAAAAAATGAGGACATAGAAGATTTTTGAACAAAAACTGCTCTGAGGACCTGGAGAAGAGCGAGACCAACCTGCTCACCTATCCACCTGAGGGTCACTGTCCATCAGATTGACTTTGCTGCTATTTCAACTTTCTTCTCCGCAGCAGCAAATCCTGTTCAGAAGTCCTTTGCCAAGGGGGAATCCAAGCCCCTGGAATTGTCTTCAGGTACAGCCTGCTGCCTCATTCCTCTGCAGATTTTTGACTTCCAAAAAAGAAACTAAGGACCTGATTCACAAAGTTAAACTTATACCTAAAGTCTAACCTTAGACTAGAAGTATAATTGTAGACTTGAAGTCTACCTTTTTACCTGAAGTCTAAGTTTAGACCTGTAGTCTGAGTTTAGACTTCAGGTCTCAACACAGACTTCAGGTCTAAGATTACCTTTTTGAATCAGGAGTTAATTCAGAATATAGAAATCTTCACCACAACCCTGACATTTACCTACTCAGAAAATCTTTCTCAAAAGGTCTGAAGGTAAGCGCTGACCTGGCCCAACCCACGTCTTATAACCAAAATATGGTCCCTAGTGGTCAGCCATATTTTTCAACTTTGACCCAGTTTTGTGTGACTAGCTTTCCACATTTGGAACTTAGATTTTTTAGGCACTAGTTTTTAACTAAAAACTTCAAAAATTCATAACTTCACTTCTACAAATTGTTTTGTTAAATTTTTTTGGGTGTCAAATGATTTATTAAAATTGACTGTATTATTGGAAATTGCTGTTGTGTTGTGTTTTGACTTTACTACTGTGTGTGTACTGCATAAGAACTTTACATATTGCCTCTCCGTTAAGCTGAATTATTTTTATGTCATGCTACCTAGGGTAAGCACAGATTATTTAAGTTACTTTTTGTGATTCACCCTGCAAGGGAGTGTAGCTGTTGCTTGACTAGGGCTAACAACCCAGTCAACCAACAACCCGATTTCTCAACCCATACTAATAGACTAGCAGCTAAAGGTACTGCCCTTGTGAGTCATGTAGTGGTCCAGATAACAAATATTTCAGAATCCTTATTAGCTAGTGAAGGACTATCTAGTGAGCTGGGTAGCCATTAAGGGTATTACTTGAGCATAGAAAAGACCCAGGTGGTCCTAGCAGGCAGAAATCAATTAAATGGCAGTCAAGCGTATCAAACTGAGCATATCAAGCTTCTCAAGATGATTCAAGCTCAATTATGATCATAATTCACCAGAATGTGCCACATTGATAAAACAAGGGCAACCTTTATCAGCTTTCTAGATTAGTCACACAAATATGATTAAAATGCTCCTTTTACATAAATTCCTTAATCGATTTTATGAACTTCTAATATTTGTACTTGTGTCTATTTTAAGACATTAAACATGGCAATCTCAAATGAAAATATTAAAATGAATCAAGCCCAAAAATTAAAACAACAGACACAAATGTGACAGACCCCAAAAAACAAAACATGCAGTACATATAATTCACTCAAAGTCACAACACTAATTCTGTTTAGCTAAACTTTGAACACACCTGCCACAATTATGCACACTCAAAATAAACACACACTAACTAGAATTACTGAGGTACTAACAAAATATAACAATCAAATCCAGCTTCATAATAATGCATCAATGTATTCATGTGTACAGTTTTGTGCCATGGAACAAGATATGTCTGGTGGAGTGAAAAATGTCCCAATTTTTCACAGCCCTGCTAGATTATTGGTTGTATAATGTTATGCTTGTTACATCAATTATGTATGCTGCTATTTGCAAGAGAACTGTGATTTCAATCATTACTTTGTCTATCAAAAGTTCTGGTCTAATTTCTTTCATTTTCAAGAAATGCAATACTTGCAAAGAAATTTCATGTCTTTGCAAGTATTAAATTTCTTAAAAATGAAAGAAATGAGCTGTCACAGCCAATTCTGCTAAAGATAGATTAAAACTTCAAGTGACTAGAAGGTGATGATCAAGTGCCTCAAGATTATCTTTCCTAACATGGGGTGTGATGTACAAAAATGAAAACTATTGAACCATAATTTGCAAAAAACCCATCGGTTGGTGCCATGCATAAATGTGGTACCCCAAGTTACCCTCTTCAGTATGCATTCTGGACCAGCAGATGATCAGAACCAACATGAATCTGCTTTCTGTGACATGAGAGGATCCCTGAAGGACTGAACTCCAAGGATCAATTGGCTGATGTCCTGTGCAGGTACGTAGCAATGAAAAGATGAAAGAGGCCTTTCACTGTTGTATACAGTAAACCAATACCAACTGGACCTGATCTGGACCCTGCTAGTGAGGTGTGACTCCCAAATGTTGTTCCTGAGGTCCTGAAGCCCTTAGCCGTTTGTAGCTGGACTTCTTCTGCCACCTCTAAAACCCGAAACATTTCTAGACATCCAGACCGCTCTAGGACAGGAACAAACAACCCTGGCCTATCCTTCCCATAGGACAACCTCGCTCAGTCAGGAAAACAGGATCCTCCAGCTTGGATAGATAAATTAATAGGTAGCTAGATTTCTTTATTGTTCAGGTAATTAAAATCAGTACAATAGTAGTAAAAAATTTAAACTGTGCCTAACCATAAGTCTAGAAGGTTTAAAATTCAGCACAAAACATAAAATATAATTAAAATGTGTAAAAGGTTTATCAACTTCTACAATCAATTCCCAATATGATTGCGATACAGTACATGGCATCTTTGCCATGTATTTTGGAAGCGCTTCTTGCACTTTGGGAGCTCTAGTAGGGGAAATCAAAAAAGTGCTATGTGCATCCTGATTGACCTGCGTAGGTTAATCAACTTGTAATGTGATTTGAATATAATATTTGGCTTCAGGGCGAATAATGGGAAGTCTATCTATATAAGTCCAATAAAGTGTCAGGTGCTTCTCAGCATAACTAGAGAAAACACACCCTTTTCTGCAACCTACTTACGGCCTGGCCACTTGAGCCTTATTATCTATCATCTAGTGGAGTCTGAGTCATTTGCAACAGTGATATTATGGCTTTAAGAAATTTCAGGAAATTAGTAGATACCTATATAGACTGGCCTTACAAGCAGGATTGAAAACCATCATGGCATGACCATATGTTTAGAATTTCAAATATTGGGTGCAATCAGAACTTTCTGTACAAAATTAACAGTTCACAGATGCAGAGAACATGACTCAGAGTTTCATCTTCCCTGGCACAAAGTTTGCATTGCCTGTTGTCATCTTGTTCCTTCCAGACGTACCAGGAAGCTTTTAAGGGGTTTTTCGTTTCATCAGATATATTTTCATTTCCTTGACAAGCAGCTGGAAAAGGTAGTTTGGAAGCACACCTAGCTCATAAAGCATTGCTACACAACTGACATGAGCCTTTCTCTTCACTGTCCACAAGGCCCTCTCTATAGATATACATTTTCCTTGTTTGAAAAGAAGCTGTGTCATCGAAGCTGCTGGGAGGTTGTTGGACCTGGCTTTTTGACGTGGACATCCCCAAACTTTTTGCCTCCTTCCTCCTATTTTTTTCTGACCTGTTGTTGTTGGCTTTTGACCTCTGGGCACTTTACCACTGCTAACCAGAGCTAAAGTGCATATGCTCTCTGGGTAAATTGTACTACTGATTGGTTTATCCATGATTGACTATTTAATTTACTTGTAAGTCCCTGGTAGAGTGCACTACATGTGCCTAGGGCAGGTAGATTAAATGCTACTAGTGGGCCTGCAGCACTGGTTGTGCCACCCACCTCAGTAGCCCATTAACCCTGTCTCAGGCCTGCCATTGCAAGGCCTGTGTGTGCAGTTTCACTGCCACTTTGACTTGGCATTTAAAAGTACTTGCCAAGCCTAGAACTCCCCTTTTACTACATATAAGTCATCCCTAATGTGTGCCCTAGGTAACCCCTAGAGCAGGGTGCTGTGTAGGTAAAAGGCAGGACATGTACCTGTGTAGTTATATGTCCTGGTAGTGTAAAACTCCTAAATTCGTTTTTACACTACTGTGAGGCCTGCTCCTTTCATAGGCTAACATTGGGGCTGCCCTCATACACTGTTGAAGTGGCAGCTGCTGATCTGAAAGGAGCAGGAAGGTCATATTTAGTATGGCCAGAATGGTAATACAAAATCCTGCTGACTGGTGAAGTCGGATTTAATATTACTATTCTAGAAATACCACTTTTAGAAAGTGAGCATTTCTTTGCACTAAAATCTTGTTGTGCCCTTCAATCCACGTCTGGCTAGGTTTAGTTGACAGCTCCTTGTGCATTCACTCAGACACACCCCAAACACAGGGTACTCAGCCTCACTTGCATACATCTGCATTTTGAATGGGTCTTCCTGGGCTGGGAGGGTGGAGGGCCTGCCCTCACACAAAGGACTGCCACACCCCCTACTGGGACTCTGGCAGACAGGATTGAACTGAAAGGGGGCTTGGTGCATTTCTTAGAGACTCTTTGAAGTCACCCCCACTTCAAAGGCACAACTTAGTATAAAACAGGGCCTCTGCCCTACCTCATCAGACACTTGCTGGAGAAGAAACCTGAACCAGAAACTACATCCTGCCAAGAAGAACTGCCTGGCTGCTCAAAGGACTCACCTGTCTGCTTTTCTACAAAGGACTGCTGCCTTGCTGTTGGCCTGCTGCCTTGCTGAACTCTTGTCTGGCTGTAAAAGTGCTCTCCAAGGGCTTGGATAGAGCTTGACTCCTGTTCCCTGAAGTCTCAGGACCAAAAAGACTTCTCTCTTCCTCTTGGACGCTCCGTGCGCCGAACTTTTCGACGCAAAGCTTGTTCCGCGGCAAGAAAAATGCCGCACACCGACGCTGATCAACGCAACGTCTTCGGGACGACCGAAACTTTGACGCACGGCCTCGCAAGGACAACGCCGCCCGACTTCTCGGGAGAAATCGACGCGACGCCTGCTGTGAGATCAAAACTTTGACGCACGGCCTCGCAAAGACAACGCCGCCCGACTCCGCAGGAGAAATCGACGCGACGCCTGCCGTGAGATTGAAACTTTGATGCACTGCCTCGCAAGGACAACGCCGCCCGACTTTCCAGGAGAAATCGACGCAACGCCTGCCGTGAGATCAAAACTTTGACGCACGGCCTCGCAAGGACAACGCCGCCCGACTCCGCCGGAGAAATCGACGCGACGCCTGCCGTGAGATCGAAACTTCGACGCGCAGCCCCGCAGAAAGACGCGCAGCCGGAAAACAAGCAGGAAAATCCACCCACAGACCTGGGACATCTGGTACTCCCCGCAAACCACAGTAAGAGACTGTCCGCGCGCCGGAAGACGACGCCCGACTCCCAGCGTGGAAAATAACAACGCAAGTCCGTGTGTGCTGAGGAGAAATTGACGCACACACCAGTTTCCCACGCACCTCTTCTCCTGTGGCCCTTTGAGGAGATTTTCCACCAGAAACCAGGTACTTTGTGTTTGAAAGTGACTTTGTTTACTTTCTAAAGACTTAAGACACTCTCTATCACTTTTCAGTGATATCTTTACAAATTCGTATTGCAACTTTGATCGTTTTGACCTAAAGATACCCAGATAAATATTATATATTTTTCTAAACACTGTGTGGTGTATTTTTGTGGTGTTATGCTATGGTGTTGTATGATTTATTGCACAAATGCTTTACACATTGCCTTCTAAGTTAAGCCTGACTGCTCGTGCCAAGCTACCGGAGGGTGAACACAGGCTGATTTTGGATTGTGTGTGACTTACCCTGACTAGAGTGAGGGTTCTTGCTTGGACAGAGGGCAACCTGACTGCCAACCAAAAAACCCATTTCTAACAGAGGTTGCTTGGCAAGATATCTTGTGCTTCAAGGTCAGTCAATAAGGTCTTCGGATAGCTATAGCATCTGGAATGAGGGGAGCTTGTTTCAATCCATATAGCATGTTTTAAATAGTAATTCTTTGCTTGCTTAGCTCTTTAGCAGTAATTGTAAGTGAATTTCAGCATACGTTGTGCAATCCGATAGGGAAAAAATCCTTATGCAACAGGTTGCTTTTGCCCTATCTGGCCTGTTTGCCAACTTGTCTTTAAATATCAGTACCCCACATGCACTTGTTGGTAATAGCTTACTGGCCATTATCCTTAACAGGGGGTGGAGATTGCTGTTCACCATTGATATTTGAAGCTTATGAACACCCAAATCAATTAATTTTCTCCTGTCTGTTGAGCAAGAATGTGTGGAGAAATGCAACCTCTCTTGTTCAAACATACCCTGGAATACTTATGAGTCCACTGTTTCGATCACACTTCCCTTGACAAACCATGCTCTTTTTTAAATAAATTTATGAGCGATGATCATGACCTTCGTCTTTGTGACATTGATCTTTCAATTATTGGCATTGCAATAAATAGCTAGTGAATTGAAAAGTCTCTATAAAGCTACCTGCATCTGATCAAAGAGCTCTGTATCATCAGCATACTGGAGCGTCTGGATTCTGAGGCTAGATGACCTTGGAGAAAAAGTCCTTGGGCCCGATTCACAAAGGTAAACTTAGACCAGAAGTTTAAGTTTAGACCAGAAGTTTAAGTTTAGACCAAAAGTCTAAACCTAGAGTAAAAGTCTAACTTTTCTAAGAGTAAAGTTAGACATTTGGTCTAAGGTTAGACTAAAAGAATAAACTTAGAGCAAAAGTCTAACTGTAAAGACTTGCTAGGGCTGGGTACTTCATGCTTCTGGCAACTGTGCCTAGTACAGAATTTTAATTTGCAGGGTCAGGCAAGAGTTGCTTTTTGCTGGATGACTTTTGCTTATTATCAGCTCACCTTCTGAAATAATTGGGTTCTAACTGCAGTTATAGCACCCTTTCACACTGATTCATGTATATTCTCTGTTCTGTTTCATCTTTCTGGCATTCTTCCTGGTCCTTCACCAGTGTTAGATTCCTTGGCTATATGCATTGTTGGATGCCTCTGCTGAATTTATAATTTTTATTCCCCATTGTTTAAGGCGGGATTCATTCTCCTTCAGGGCTTTAACCAGGGCATGACTGGTGAAAATATTTTCTGATACCCCTTTTTGGGGGGCATGAAGGCTACAGAATCAATATTGAGCTTATCTTGTCCAGGTTAGGTAGAGTACCACAGAGCTTTGGGATATTCTCTCTGTTTAAAGCATCCCTTTTGCCTCTTGAAATATAAACAGGATAAAGCACATTCTAATTATTAATCAAGTGCTTTTTGCCTTCCCATTGCTTTGATTTGTGGTCATGCTGGGTTCCAGGTGCATGCTACTTCCTGGCTTAAGCACATTTGTGTCTTGATCAACTGCACTCATTCCTGTGGGATGTTTGCTTTCATCCCTGTCCCAAGGATGATTCCTCTCATGTTCTTTGATTTCTATTGCGCTTATTACATTTGTGCTTCCATTTCTAGGATACAGAGATGCAACTTGGAACATTTTTTTTGATCCACAATTTAATGACTAATCAAAAATACTGGGGCAGCTTGGGGTAGGTGTTCACTAGGCTGCTGAATTACAGTATGAACTCTGGGGGGAGGGTACTGTCTGAGATCCCATTGCATGTTGGCTTTTAGTTTTCATATATGTGTTTCCTCTGGTTCACTTGGCCAATACTAGTGCTTCCTTTTTGGGGGGAGATTGGGATATTTCTCAGTGCCACCTTATGACCTCTGTTTGCATCCAGGCTTCCACCTTCAGTGGAAGAAGCTTGTGCTCTTCAATGGTCTATAAAAATGGTCTTTGGGAGTGCTCTGCTGGACGGGCTTAAGTGCCATGCTATCTTAAGCTTTTGGCTCCCAGGTTACTTTGGACTGCCACATTTATTCTGTATCCTGCTGCTGCCATGCAGAAGAATTGATCGTTCTGCCTTTGTCCAATTTATTTCAATCGTTTCTTGTTTTTCCTGAAAAGGGGTACCCACAGTTCCTCAATGATACTGAAAACCCATTACAAAGTTCATTTTGAAGGTTGTCTAAGTTAATGCCCCTGAGCTCTGTTGTTTCTAGATTTCTTTGTATATCTGTGTCCATTCCCCTTATTAGCTGTTCTTTTCAGGAGCCCTTTCTGCTCCTCCTCGTTCTGTCGATATACAATCTGATATGATGGCATATGTTACTTCGGGGTTCCAAAATTCAGAGGGGTTTGTGAAGTTTCTGTATTTTGCTATTGACACAAGGGACATCCCCGTTAATCTTACATTTGTCAGATTGTCAATTAAGATGTTCATTATTTTGGGGAGGCCTGCAAGCTTTCCTATTAGGGGGAAGGAGTAGCATGGATTTTGATCTTCTTCCATATACACTGCTTCTTGTGCCCCCATGTTTAAGCTATTCAGACAGTACAATTTCCCATCAATTTTCATATCTTTTACTTTGGCATTCTGGCTGGCAACTAATGGGTGAGGATTAATCCAGATTCTGTTCTCACTGCTCAAGTTAGACTGTGCACCCACACATCATAACAGTATGTGGTGGAGTGTCATCTACGTGGGCTGGTCCTTGAAACTGCAAGTCTTGAAATAGGTGAGCGGATGATTGGATGAGTGGGTTCCCAGATGCAAGCTCATGTTGCATCAGCCTACAAATGAGTGGTTGAGCGGGTTCCCAGCTGAAAGCTCAAGCTCCATGAGCCTAATGCCAGCACCCGCCATGTCTTACATGGAACTCTCTACCTAACAAGGTCTCCTCTTGAGCCTATGTTTGCCACCCCACTATCGCCTCCTGCAGAGCTTTTCCAGACTTCTCCGGCTCTTTCTTCAGCTCTACTTTCGCCTTTGCTTTTGGCTTCCCCCAGCTGCCCACAGCTTTCTCCATGCTGCTCCATGCCATCGTGATTTGCCTGAGTTGCTAGGGCTGGGGCCAGGTCAGGGGCAGGGGGCAAGGCCATAACCAAAGGGTAGTCAAGGCTGATGTAACTGATTTTATCACTGTGACTGCAAAGGATGATGTTGAGGCTGAAATGGTGAGGTAGAAATGGGAGACGGAGTGGCCTCAAATTTGAAGCCGCAACAGGGTGGAAGACTGCAGTAGCTGCAGAGCTAAAGTTCAGTTGTACTCCAGGTAGGAGGCTGGCCTGGTTTGTAGTGGGTACCTAAGGTACTTCCACCCTATACCAGATCCAGTTACCCTTATTAGTGAAATGTTGGCAGTGTCTAGAAGCCAGGCTCTCTAAGGATCCATTTAGCTGAGCAGCCAAGGCTTATCTAGGAGACATGCAAAGCTCATGCAATACCAGCGTAGTCACACAGTACTCACACATGAAAGAAAATACTCTGTTACAAAAATAAAGGTACTTTATTTTAGTGACACAAATGCCAAAAAAAGATAGATGCTATACTCCCTTAGGAGGTAAGTAATACACAAATTATATACACCAGTATGCAGGAATGTACATAAAACAGTTAGAAAACAGTGTAATTAGTGAAAATCACAAAAGTTAGAAATGGGCCTAGGGGAACACAAACCATAAACTAAGAAAGTGGAATGCGATTTTCGGTTTCCCACTTAGGCAAGTGTAGTGTAGGGGCTCTGGGAGTTTTATAAAACACCAAAGGCAAGTAATAGAACCCACCCCAGAGCCCAGGAAAGCAGGAGTGAAACACAGTAACTATCCTAGAACACACAAGAACACAACAAAGAAAATTAGGCATGAACCAGAAGAGATTGCAAGACACCAATAGTGGATTCCTGGACCTGAAGATCTGTGGAAGAAGGAGACCAGGTCTAAGAAGCACAGAAGTACAGGGAGAATAGGAGTACCCCCTAACCCGGATAATGGTGCTGCCCAGGACCAGGAGGGACCTGATGGACCCTACCCAGTAGGGGGAGTCAGAGCGGGCTCTCAGCAACTCAGAGAGCCCACAGAATACCAGGCAGCATGCACAGGAGTCCCACAGCCCGGGGACAAAGGAGGTGCAAAAGGAGGCCCACACAGCACTACAACAAAGGATCCTACGCCGCCCGAGAACCACTCAAGAAGCTGGGCATCACAGGATAGAGTACTGGGGGTCTGAGCTGCAGGGTTCATGAAGAACTTCTTGGAAGGATGGTAACACAACTGCAAACATTGTGGTGCATGGGGTACTGTCTTGTGTGGGGAGACAAACTCTTACCTCCACCAAAGCTGGACAGCCGGACCCTAAGACTGTTGGGGTCATTTTAGTCTACCACCTGGGTTGCTAGATTCACACTTGTCATCAAGAGAGGATACCTACGTCACCAGTCGTCGCTGCAGAGAGGTGACTGCTGAAGCAGGGGAGTGACTCCTTCACTCCAAGGGAGATTCCTTTGTTCTTCTGGTGCAGGCTGAAGACAGGCTGTTCTTTGAGTATGCACAACCGGGAAACAGCTGCTGTTGCAGGCAGGAGCTGAAGATACAATGTTTCAGAAGTCATCTTTGCTTCTTTTTTGCAGTTTGTAGCATTCCTGGAGGGTTCAGATGCAGTTTCCTCAGTGAGAAGTTGAAGTAAATGATGCAGAGGATTCCTGCTGGAGTTTTGCAATCCGAATATAAAGAACCACCCAAGAGAGATGCCCTAAATAACCCTGAAAGGGGGATTGGTCAGTTAAACAGGTAATCACCTATCAGGGGAGGGCTCTCCCTACCAACTTGGAATCCAAGATGGAAAAAAACCAAGGACCCTCTGGAGGAGCTCTGAGCACCACTCCCATTTCCTTTGTCCAGTTTTACACCAGAGCAGGGTTGGGGGTCCCAGAATCAGTGTAGACTGGATTATGCAAGAAGGGCACCAACTGTGGAGCCTGGAACCCCTTAGAAGGCTGTAATGGCAGTACTGGATGTCCTCTAAGGAGCCCCCAGAGTCCATGGAATCATACAACCAATGCTTGCAAAAGCATGGGGGTATGATTCCTACATGTTTGACAACAAACATGCCTATGTTCGGAGTTACCATTCTGTAACTGGACATAGGTGGCAACCTATGTCCAGTACATGCATAAAATGGCATCCCCGCACTCACGAAGCCTGGGAAAATAGTCCTGGAGGTCATGGGGCCACCTCTGCTAGTGCAGGGGTGCCCTCACACACAGGTACTCTGCACCCTGCCCTCGGTGCTGGAGGGCCTGCTATAGGGGTGGCTTATATGTGACCTGGTGCAGTGTAAATGGCAGTGAAAGGATGCATGCATCTTTTCATGCAGTTTGTAATGGTAGTTCTGCAGAAGCCTTTGCATGTTCTCCCCCCCTATGGGTGGCAAAACAAATGCTGCAGCCCATAGGGATCCCCTGGAACCCCAAAGCCCTGGGTACCTAAGTACCATATACTAGGGACTAACAAGGCAACACCAGTATGCCAATTGTGGCTGAAATACTGGGTTACCAGTAAGCAACAACCATAAGTTAAGGGAGAGAGCATAACTACTGGGGTCCTGATTAGCAGGATCCAAGTAGACACAGTCATACACACTGACAAACAGGCCAAAAGTGAGGGTAACCAAGCTAGAAAGAGGCTACTTTCCTACACTCCCAGATCTCTGCTCCCAGTGTAAAGGGTCTGAGTTTACCTAGGAATTCTTCACAGCAGCAAATCCAATGCACTATGTTGCATGAATTGTAAATAAATCTTCCCCTAGTTCCCAAGATAAGACCTCTGACTCGGTTGAACCTGTTTGATGCATTGGACCCATGCTGCATTGTAGTTAGTTTGTAATTGTACCCAGGTCCCGGCCTTGTATCTCTCTTTTGCCATGTTAGATTCTAGTCATTTTGAGTTTTACATTGTACTCTACTTTTCTAAATTAGAGTGCTTTTTAATTTGACTGCATCCTTGACTTTTTAACTATTTTGACACTTCTAAATGCGCTACACATTTTCACTTTTTCTAAATTAAGCCTATCTACTCGGTGTTGTAGCTACCAGGGATTGAAGTGAGGTGTAAAATAAAATACTGAAACACATGACTGGACCTTATAAGTTAGTAAGGTTGGCCCAGATGTACAAAGAATCTTTCTTATTGCAAATTACCTGATTCACAAAATAGGGCCTTTTGAAACTGGAAAATTGCCTTTTCAAATGCACTAGTTTTTGGAAGGGGCAATTTGGTATATGGAAGACACATTTGGGAGGGTTGTGTTTTGGACATCCTCTTCAAACACCAAATAAGAATTGTATGTGATAAAGTTTTGTGCCTAATTCTGTTAGCAAAACAGTAATAGTTTACTACCAGTGTAAACGTGATGGTAACCAATTTGCAAATGGGAAGTGATCCTCTTGGGACCCCATCCCCTTTGAGAATGTTAAAAAATATTTCTTAAGAGTAGACAGTGGTCCCATGTGCCACTGCATACTTTAAAAAACAACAACTTCAACGTTTTTCACTTTAAATGCATCCTGTTTTCTACTAAGGAAAATGGGCTGTATTAAAAAAAAAAAGATTGTTTTATTAAAAAGGAATCACAGACATGATGGTCTAGTGACCTCAGCAGGCCACCATCCCCAAAATGACTGTTATTTCTAATCGATTTCAAAAAGCGATCTACCTCATTAATATTCATGAGATGGGTTGAGTTGCAACATACTATGAATCACTGCTTAGTAACAAAATGGTCTGGACATTAGAAACACTGATTTCCTAATGGTGATTCTGATATAATCTCAGTTAGGAAATTAGTGTTCCTAAAGTTGGTACATCTGGCCCTTGATTACTTATAATTCACTTTACCACACCTTGCAGTTTTGATTTTGTATCAGCAATATTCACTAATTGGGAATGTCACTCCAGCAGTGAGTAATGGCCTAAGTAAAACAGGGAACATGTTTTTGTAGTCATGTCAAAGGGCTTTATTTAAAGTATTCCAGCAAAACCTTTCTGCAAAAATCAACATGGCAAGCTGGGACTTCCATGAGGATGACTAATGAAAACCCAGAATTAAATTCAGTAATACTGATATGGAGGTCCTAAATGAATAATGCTTTCCAGTGAATGATTAACTGTTTGGGAAATCCTCTTTAATGTCTTAGAAGCAACAAATAGTTATAGCCCAATTTGACAGCAAATGTTTAAGAGGCTCATTACAAGTTTGGCAGTCTAAGAACTGCTACACTCGTGGTGGCGGGAGGATCGCCGAACTCTAGGTTCCTGGTGGGCTGATGGCAGTTGGAGTCATGGTCAGCCGTGGCTGCACTGAGAACCTTTTCATGAAGGGGACCCCACCATGAAAAGGCTGATTGAAACACAGCTCAGGGAGCCACAGGAGAAGGAGCTGAGACCAATACCATAGCAATGTTCCTGCTGGGCTGACTGGTGGGAATGTCGTAATATGATGTTCATGCCAATCAGCCCGATGGAAACATTGTAATACAGTGGGGGAGTAAGACAGCTGGGTTGACGGTTGCCCCATCCTGCAAGTTTGGTGGTCGGCTCATCCAACCGCCAAACTCGTAATGAGTCCCTAAATATTTATGACAACATTTCAGCTGAATCCATTGTTGGTGTCATTTCCATTGACACTTTAAACTCAGTGGACATATGCTTATATAAGACCTATATTTTGTATTAAAATTTATTTTTTAAATAAATGTTGATGTAAAAAAAATCCTTGTATTAAATTACAACATACACAATTGCATTTTTGGAGTTGTAACTATAATCTAAAGAATATTTGAAAGAAGTGATCATATGTTTTGAAGCCTAAGCCACAGTGTTCAGATAAAAACATTTCAATACATCTGTAATTCAAACATTATTTCATGTAATACGTACGAACACCATCATGAGTAATCTCTGTTCTCAGCAGACAGTTACACAAAGTGTGACAGAAGGTACCCTTATGGATACAGAGTTGACTTGTACCAGTCTACAAGCACACACATTTGAAGACATAATATAAAATGTGAAAGGGTGACAAGCATGACTCAATCCCCAACCCCAACTGCTAAGGTGAGAGTGAGCAGATACTCCTCATTGTTGCTACCAATAACATCCATGTCAAGGCCAAGCAGTCCAGGAGCAGCAGATACAAAAGGTGCCTCTGTAATTTTGCCCAACACCTTGCTTTGATACTGCACATCACACAAAACAATATGCAACCAAACCCACAGAGTAGATGAGACACAAAACCAGTAAAAATGGATTTGAAACCATTTTCCACAGTTCAGTTTGATTTACAATTTTGATTCAGGTTAAGCATGTTCTAGAGAAGTAGCAGAGAAAAGAATAAAATATAGGAGAAAACAGTACCCCCCCCCCACACACACATGTTAGGCTATCGGACACTCAGTAGAGTGTTGAGCTGCAAGCACACAACCTATGTGTAGATACTATTTAAATTTGCAAGCTCTGTTTACAGGGCACATGAGGCACATTACAAAAACACTAGATCACAAGCCTAATGTATTGGAAGAACTTAAATGATCTACAGTTGGATGTAGGTCGGCCTTATCAATACTTGAAAGTGAGAAGGGTTCAAGTGTAAGGCCTTTCTTTTTTCAGCTGAAGAGGTTAGTAGAGCTTTTTATAGTAGGTGTAGACCTGAGGAACATCCAAATAAAGGTAGGTGCACATGACCAGGTCAACTAGTATAGATTATGCTAATCATGTTTACTTGCATGCATATCCTAAAGTTCTTGTGAAGAAAGAGAATAACTTTATGAAAATATAAATTATAAGTTATATGTTCTTCTTAATCAATAAAGAAAAAATAGACATCAGAAATCAGTGTTTGTAATTTATTTTCTGTATGCATTTTACTCAACGAACTGTACATTCTCTATTCCATATGTTGAGTGCCTATGTTATGGAATTTAGTGCATATATCTATGATTTTACAAGCAGTCTGAAGGGAGTATGCTAAAGTTCCACCCCTTTTAAGTAAACAGCGAAATCTACCCTTCAAAATTCCAAAAGTCCTTCTAATAAGACTTCTATTCTGTTTGTGTGCTGCATTGAGCAATGATCACTCTGAGATTTATGGCTTACGTATGGAACGAAAATCAATGGCTGAATGGCATAATTATTATTACCTGTAAACAGACCCTCTAGAATTATGCAGCATGGGAGAAACAAATTATACCAAAAGGTTAACATAACTAAGCAGCAAGAAAAGACAAATTATGCAACACAATGCAGGGTGTTTGGGGAAAATATTAGAGAATAAATTTTGTGCTACAGAAATAGGAATTACAGGAACATTGTGATGTCCGAAATACTGTTGACATAAACATTGAATGTAAGAATATTGTTTTAAGTCTTATTTTTATTAGCGCTGAAAGCATATCATTGAAAAGTATCATTGTATATAGTTTTGTAGGATAATTTTGTGTGACATCTGTGTTATTTTTATATATTGATTTATGTAATTTTAAAAGTTGAATTTGCATGGCATTTTACTTCTATGTAATTTGTTTTTATTTAATAGTGAAATGTATGTTTTTAAAACTTTTGAAGAGTGGGATAATGAATTTACAGGGGAACATGTTGGGAGATCTTTAATTTATGTTTTTTTTATTTTTATTATTTCAATATTGTTATAGGAAACTAAAAAAAAATATTTTTAAAAATAGTATTTTTTTAATTTAAAAATGTAATTGGAATATTATTTTTCAATTTCAATTTCAATTTAAATGTTTTAAAAGGTAATATTTTTAATATTTTTAATATTGATTATGTATTACTGATTTATATTGCCTTTTATATACTTAATTTTATTTTTTTATTTATGATTTTTGAAGTATTTTAAAAAAAAATGAGGCTTACGTAGGATAAGGTTTGCTATTAGGTAAATTAATTCTTGAAAGTAAAATACAATTTTGTTTTCTTTGTGCATTAAAATGTGTTTACAATATTCTTATATTTTGTGATGTTATTGTTGAATTTGTATTATTCTAATTATTAGATCTTTAACTAATGCATAACATTAATTTATTTAATGCATTAAATAATATAATTTTGTAATGATATTTTAAGTATTATTTACTTTCAAATTACTAAGGGCCTAATTACAAGTATGGCGGTCCTAAAACCTCTGGGCTCACGGTGGCGGTCCGATCACCGCAATCTTGGCGGTCTGACCACCAGATTACGATGCTGGTGGTCAGACCACCATGAGACTGTTGGGATCATGGGCCCCAACTGGTAGGTGGGAAGGCAAGTTGTGGTCAAGCACAGTGGTGCCGATGTCTGCACCGCTGTGCTGATCATGACTTGTCTTTCTGCCAGCCTTTTCATGGAAGGGTCATCACAATGAAAAGGCTGGTGGAAAGGCTGGAATGGGTCCACGGGGGGCCCCTACACTGCCATGCCCTTGTTGTGGGGAGTGCAGAGGTCCCCCTGTAAGCATCCTCAAAATGAGCACTGCTTGCCATGGCAGACAGTGTGCATTCCGAGTGTGCTGCTGGCACTGGCAGTGCTGCAGCATTGGCCTGGGCTCTCCCTGGGAGTGGAAGCCATTGCTGCAGCACTGTCAGTGCTGGCGGGCCCGGCTGAGAACTCATAATACGGTGGTTGTGAGGCCGCCAGATTGGCAGTGGCATTTGCAATGGTTTTGAACTCTGCTCCCTGAGGGAGCTGAGGCCAATGCCACTGCACTGTTTCCACCAGGTTGACCAGCAGAAAGTTCATAATATGTCGGCTTCCCCTGGTCAGCATGGTGGAAACATTGTAATATGATACTGGTGAGGCTCCTACCTTGACAGCCGCCTCACCACCACCGTACTGGAGTTGTAGTGGTTTAACCACTGAACTCAGAAAGAGGCCCTTGGTTTTGTATTTGAAGGTGTTTTTAGGTAATTTGTGCTGCAATATTTTGTAGTGTTAAGCATTAGAACTATTTATATTTTTTTCTACTATTGCGATATTTTAGATAGCGTGACATTGTTTCTCGTGTTTGTATAGATACTACTGTCATGTTTAAGTTGCATTTTGAAGTTGTGTTTTATGTGGGTGGGCCTCTGGGAAGCAACCATTAGAACCTTAATCATGCAATTTATTTATCAGGCAGTCATTACAATGTAAGTCTTTACCATACAAGTCACTACCATTCATATACATTTACCACGTATGTCATTAACATGCATGTCTTTATTATGCATTATTGGCATATACACTTACCATGCATGCCTTCACCAAGTATTGATGGGTACATATATAGGTAAGTGTATATATATGTGTATTTATATATACATATATATATATATATTTTACATATTATATAGATATATATATATATATATATGTAATAATAATAAAACTGAGAACTGATACTTAAACATAATTATTTGTGGGTTTTAGTAACATTATTCATTTTGTATTTTTTTGGGGTCTGTTACATGTATCTTTAAGGACGGTATACAAGGGATATGGGGGTTTTGGGAGGTGAAGTGTGAATACTTAGGTATTATTGTTAAAACCTGCATATCAGTGGTTAAATATAACTGTATATGTTTTTAATAATATTACTACTTTTATAAGATAGTTTTTGGACTGTTACACATATCATTAGGGACGTGATGCAGGAGACCAAGGGGTTTTGGATGTGAAAATGTATTAATACTTATGTATTAATTTTAGTAATTAACAATTATTATTTAAACATAATTGTATATGATATTGTTATTAAGTTTAATACCTGAGTAGTAATATATAAACTAATTATATTTGAGTTTCAGAAATATAATTTTTTAGACGTTTTTTGGTCTGTTAAACTTACCTTTAATTATAGGATGCAAGAGAAACAGGGACTTTGGGTGTGGAAGTGTATTAATACTTAGGTATTAACTTTGATACTTGAATATTAATAGTCAAGCATAAATATATATATATATATATATATATATATATATATATATATTTGAAAAACAAAACGGCTCTCAAAGGCACCGCGCTCCAAATTACCGGTGCTACTGCTGAGGCGAGCCAACCCAAAACAATGTTTTAAATCAAAAATTAGCAGTGCACTCCATTAAGGGTGAAAATTGTGGCGTTTATTTCATATTCAACTGGAAAAATAAAACGAACGACGCGTTTCGACCGTCTGGTCTTTCTCGAGTTCGAAATATATATATATATATAACTTTAGTAACATTATTGATAATATAAAATATTTTTTAGGACTGTTATACGTTCCTTTAAATTTTTCAAACAAAAAGAGGGGATCGGAGGATTAAATGGTCCAGTGTACACCCTCCAGACAACGTGATAAGATAATATGGTATACTGTTCCAAAACAAGAGAGAAGGAAAGAAAACCTCAGTCGGGAACGCGGCCCCGGGGTTGGTGCTGCACCGGACACCGGTGAATACAGAAATTTACTGTGAACCGGGCAACAGGCCTGCGTGATCCCATGGAGCCTATTCTTTAGTGAAGATGGGTGACTGATAGGAAAGAAAAGCCAGTCCGGTTTAATCCTAGTAAGTGACTGATGACGCCTTGACTGTGAGCGTTAGTATACAGGAGTTTAGATATATTGTTTTGCTTTTTTTCAATTAGAGAAGCTCAATGATTAAGTAGGTCCTGAAGAAACGTCAGGGGATCCTGTTGGACCATAAGAGACGCAAAACATGTCGACCGCATACTAAGGATTATCGGAGTACTTCCGTTCTCCTTTATTTTGATTGTTTCTGTGTGAGTGTCTGAGCATTATCTCTGGCTTCACTCCGTTTACCTTCTTTTTAATCTTGACCATTTCCCAACAGCAAGTAATAAATTAATTAGTGAGGGATTTGAGCCAATTTTACTCTTCTTTCTTATGTATTTTCCTCCTCTCTCGGACCCACATTTGGCTCTGCGGCATCATCGAGTTTAAAAAGATCTCCGGCAAAGAGCCCCCCCTCGGGGGTTGCCCGTCAGACATTGCAGCGCCGGTCTGACGAGAAGCTGTCCGATGATGAAGCATGACACCAAATGTGGTGTGTGAGGACTATTGCTCCTGATTATCAGGACACTTTTTCTTTCCTTCTCTCTTGTTTTGGAACAGTGTACCATATTATCTTAATACGTTCCTTTAAAGATAGGGTCCAAGAGATGTATGGGTATTGGGTGGGGAAGTGTGTTAAAGCTCAGGTATTAATTTTTATACCTGAGTATTAATTTGTAAAGGTAATTTTACTACTTACTTTAAACGGTAGGTTATTAAAAACATATTGGAATTAATATGGAAACTATTTCTTATACGAAAAATACAACATTACAAATAATATTTGCAAATGATAAAGACATGGTAATCATGTTAATGTAATAAACAAATAATCACACAATGTTAATTATAAAAATATTTATTTGTACATAGTTTAAAAGTAGCAAAACATGTTATCAAATAGCAAAATACATATTTTTTAAACACTGAATAACATATTTTATCGAAATTTGTAATATATTTTCCCATACTTCTCCATTGACTTCAATGGCAAAGCTTCCCCTTTTTAATATTACTTTAAAGCAGGATCTTTCCAGTTTTGCGCCTGTTTCTACATTCAAGATTGAATGTAAGGAAAAGATCCAGTCAGGTAAGAACAATTTACTTTACAATTTGAAACATATAGGTGACTAAGTTTATTGTAAGGAGAGAGGAGGAGGGGGGTTGATAGATATTATACAGTATATAGATTTTATTTTTTGCTGTTTTTACCACTTTAACAACTGCATGTAGGTTGTGTTCATAGACCCACATCAGGCAGTTTTTAAACATTTTTTTAAAAGTAGGTTTAAAGTTGTAAACAAATAAATTTTTCACCTAATTTCAAATAAAAGCAGCATTTTAATGTTGTGATGTGTTTTTTTCAATACTTTGGTGAGTTTGAGGACAAAGACCACATCATTGCTGGAGAAACTCTGGATTTATGGACGTATTACCTGGGAACTTAGGGCCAGATGTGTGAATCCGGCCCAGTGCGATTCGTAATTGAGATTTTTAAGAAATCGCAATTACCGAATCGCAAAGGGCCATGTATCACATTTGCGATTCGGTAATTGCGATTTCTTAAAAATCGCAAATGCAATTACCGAATCGCAAATTGCGATACAGGCCCCATTCGCATCTATGGGCCTGTTGGCCCATAGCCGCAAATTGTTTGCATTTTCGCAAATTGCGATTTCTGAAACAGAAATCGCAATTTGAGAAAAGCAAAGGGCCAGGGTGCTGGGGGCCTAAGGCCCCCTCTCCTGCACCCCATTTTTTTTTTTTAGACATGTAAAGGACACACATGCCAAAAGGGCATGTGTGCTTTACATTCCAAATTTAAAAATGCAGTTTTGCTGCATTTTAAAATTTTGCACCAGGTTACCACCTGGTTGCTGGACATGGTATTTTGCACTTGCAAAATACCATTCTGCGAAAAATCGCAATTTGCGATTTTTTGCAGAATTGCTTTGCGACCTGGATTTTGCGAATCGCAAATTGCGATTTGCAAAATCCAGGTCGCAGCGCAGAATATCGCAATTTTTGCAATTTTCGGTATTTGGTCTGCGAATGCATTTGATGCATTGCAGACCCCGATTTTGCACTCGCAAACGGCCGATTTCGCTGTTTGCGAGTGCAAAATCGGATGATACATCTGGCCCTTAATTTTGGAGAATGGATTTTATTTTTATGATATTTTAAAACCTTATTCTTTCGGGATCTCGATTTTTGGGTTTGTTGATTTATTGGAATTTCTATTTAGATTTCCAATAATTGGAGTATAGGAGAATATTTTTCAGGCGTTGACCATTTCTTTGGATGTTGGTTTTACTTTTTTGATTATTGGAGTACTGAAGACCTGTTAACAAGTGGTATGAGATTTCATCAAGTTTTGAAGAAAGAAGACATCTATAAGTAGGAACTCTAAAATTCCTTTCATTTGTTAAAAAAAATCAAACATGTCAATTTTATTAGAAAGTGTTGTGAAAACAGGCAAGTAATATTACGGGTTGTTAGTGTATGTTAGAAGTGGAGGGTGTGCGCAATATTGTCGAGGGAGTTTGAAGCTCCCATCAATGGAAATTGATGGAATTGATCCAATAGCCTCTCAAACATTTCTTTACATTTTTTTGAAACAAGAGTGTTCAGGCTACCTGACAACGATTGTACCATTCTCGTCTCTTGGAAACTGTGTTCCTTCTTCAAAATTTCTAAGAAATTATAAAGGATAGGATGAAGTCTGTCAATTGATTTGCTAAAGGAATTGTTCCAACACTCTATGACATTGTTTGTCTTTGCATCTTCCTCTAATCAGGTCGAGTTCCACCAGCCAATGTGAAACTTTGGCTTCATCCTGTGACCCAGCTGGCTTGGAAGGCCAATACAAGTGTCTTCAAAATGATTTAGGAGTGAAGCCAATTTTTATCTATTTTCAGTAAAATATTTAGATTTTGTGATGGATTTGTAGAACTCATTCACACACTCAAGAGATACAAAGCACAAAGCAGTAAGGGCCTGATTACAAGTTTGGTGATCGGATCGGCAGACAGCCAAGATGGCGGCCTCCAGACAACAATATTACCATATTTGTGGGCTGATCAAATGTCTGCCTGCCATCTGCACACCAGTTTGCAGTCTTTGCGGTGAGCACTCTATCTCTGTCATGGCCATGTGGAACCACCGAGCTCATTACAAAAACAGAGTTGACATGACAGTCTCCTTGAAGCAGTCAGCTGATGGAAGTCGCCGGCTGTGGTAAGCATTCAGCAAAGCAACAGACAAGTACCCATTGGATAGATTAAAAAACAACACAGCTGACACATATTGGCCCACTGGACATGCCTGCAAATTATACTACAAAAACACACCTTCCCAGACCTGGAACCTTTACCTCTGCACTGCAAGAGACTAGAGCCCACAAGTTTCTACACCCCTGACAGATTAGACGCCCCTTTTTTCATCATCTCAATCAACACCTTTCACACACTTTGTCCATATACTCCCTATATCACTTTTTAAGGAAGTCCCTGCCACCCACTTCACTGTACACCTATGTCACACTCCCAAACTCCCCTTTTTTCTGAATATGAGTTGAGAGTAATTGTGGATGAAATCATAAGAGTAAAGCCACAATTGTTTGGAGCCCAAGTCCAGCATACTCCTCTCAGTAGGAAAATTGAAATGTGTCAAAGGATAGTCAAGGCTCTACCCTGTACACAAAAGAGGACATTAGGTAGGAGTTCAATGACCTGAGGGGAAGGATGCATTCCCTGTCCTCCAGGCAACACAAGGAGACCACTATGATTGGTGGGGGTCTTTCCAGTACCCCATTTTAGCTCTTTGCCTGATAGAAGATAGTCTTGGCCATCCTGCATCCTGAGGGCTTGACAGAAATAGCTTGGGGAATGGAGTATGGTAAAATACACCACACAAAATTGTCACATATCTTCAACGTCCTGCATGCTCACATCTCACCTTTTGCCACTGTGTTACTCATCTACTTTTCTAACACGCAATGCACAGAGTTGCAGAGATGTAACCTTATTAATGGGCATTGTCATATAAAACATTGCATGTATCAATCCCCATTACATGCAATATGTTGGAATGGAGTTGTAAATGTTTCAACATCAAAAATTCATCCCAGGACCCATGGCATGTGTCAACATGTAAATGTATGGGCCATCCTAACTACAATGTGGCAACAGATATGTAAGACTCAAAATTTGTCAACTGTTGGGAAGTACATAGTGTGACATGACTACAACTACCAGGAGGCCTTGTTGTAGTACCTCAAACCATCAGGAACCCCTGCACTAGTCTAAATACACTTCTTTGCCATCTCTCAAATGATATACACCCCCCTGGGAGTTTAGCATTTGTGTAGTGTGGGAGGACAGGACGTGACATGACTAAAACTACCAGGACGCCTTGTTTCAGTACCTCTAACCACCAGCGCCTTTCTGTACTTTTCCAAATACGCCTATGAACCATCTCTCAAATGATGCACCCTCCCCTGGGAGTTTAGCATTTTTGTAGTGTGGGGAGGCAGCAACTGACATGACTGCAAATACCATGAGGCCTTATTTCTATACCTCTAACCACCAGGCCTTCCTGCATGTGTCCAAATATATCAGTGTGCTGTCTCCCAAATGATGCATCCTCCCCTTGGACTTAACAATCTACATATCATGCTCAACTCAGAGACGTGTCTGTCAGCCTAGCTTGCTCTTGTCCAGATATTTCAAAACAAAACTAATGGAAAGAGGAATGACACCTTACCAGGTGTGCACATCAAGTATTCCTAAGGCATAAAGCTACGTCATCAGATTGTTAGTGGCAGTTAACACATTGTCTTAGCACTGTTCATATGCTGGCTATACCACAAAGATGCCTGTATTGCACACAACTAGGCCTTGTAATGGTCAAATGCACATGTCTCCTCGCACCAGTGTTGGCTTACTGTTTCTAAGATGTCATGTTTATTCCCTCTTCAAAAGTGCAACTGATCACCACATCTAACAAGCTGCTTGAGTCTAATAGTTTCTGCAAGCTTCACACATGTCATGTCAACAACTTCACTACCATGGTAACATAGCATAATCAGCAAAACCTGCCACTTAAGAGTGTCAAGTGTCTCTACTTACAGTCATACAAAACCTTTAGATGTAGATTCTACACTTCACCAATAACATTGTACTCTATTTTTCAATAGGTCACCTGTACGGACATCATCCACTAACAAGACTCCCAACCCAGATCTGGATGAAGTCCTCCGTGATGACAACACTCCTGGACATGTGGACATGGATGATGGTCCTGGCCCATCTGGGCAGCCTGGTCAGATGGCAACAGTGAGTCTTGCTGTGTCCACAACACCTCCGACCAAAGTGTTCCTACATCACCTAGCACAGTTGTTGCTATTTTGTGCCCCCAGTCCTGGATCCTGAGATGCAAACAAATAACCCTGACACTGAGACTCCAGGAGCCAGTTGGACAGGTTGCCCTGTAAACCAAAAGTCTGTGATCTAAATTCCCAGAGACAATCACCGTTAAGATTTAAAAATACTGGACTCTCTTTTTAACACCATTCCCCCAATATACTCTTAGCATAGTCTCTATAGCAACCCACTAGAACCAGAAGGACACAAGTTTGTAGCAAAGTCTAGAAGGGACATATTAGTTGCAAACTGAGATGCAGTAGGTGTTGTTTACTGTACAGATGGAAATAAATGTTATTACATTTTTTTTTTTTTTTTTACCAGACCTAATCAAAGACCAACTTACTAATATTTTCAAGACCCTACCTAATTTTATTCACTAGGACATTCACAGCATCCAATTTTTAACCCGAAGCACACCTTCATTTAAACTGTCTTCCATTTTCAAAACCACCTCATTCAGCACCAGCTTCCTCCTGTCTGCTACTGCTGCTTCACTTCATGGTTAGAGTGTGGATTGTGGGCCACAGCCATGTTTTTTGGGCTAGGGAGGCTGATAGAAAGAGTGCTAGTAACAGAGACTTGGGTTTTGTTACTGTGGACATAACTTGGATTGGCCAGAGAAGGTTAAAATGGCATCAATTGCTACACTTGGTTCAGAACATTAGGGATTGCCAACCCCCAGACCTCATCATTGTGACTGTGGTAGAAATGGTATATGCACACTCACTGGAATAGAACTGGACCTCCTATTGAAGGATACCTTTGCACAACTAATGTCACTTTTTCCTCACACTGTCTTGGTGTACTCCAAAAGAAGCCAAAGGCAGAAATGGAAGTGTAAAATAATTTCTGTGCACAGATTGACAAAGTCAGAAAACATGATAAAACTGTCTCTGCATTCCTCAGAGACCATAGCATGGGCTATAGCTACAACAACAATCTGTGCTTTGACATGGATGGTATCTATAGAAGTGACGGTGTACACTTCACAGACGAAGGCAGCATGGTGTTTTTTTCCAACCTGAAACCATGCATTCAGTCTTACATGCACCTATCACATGCACACAATGACCACAAAGGCCCTTCTCAGAGCCAGCATATTGCCCAACATTTTTGTACATTTTCATTACTAAAATATTTTTCTCAATTTTTCAAAATATTCAGGATGACAACTACACAAAATAAAAGAAGGTTTTCAATAGACACCAGCCTGAGTGGGTCTTGGAGTGGGTGCACAAGGGTCTGAGAGGGTCTGTGATTGGTTAGATCAGTGTCTGAATGGGTCTGTGAGCAGGTGCATGTGGGTCTGAGTGTCTGTGAGTCAGTTCATTAGTCAGTGGGGCACTGAGTGGTTGCATGAGGGTCTAAGTGGGTGCATCAGTATCTGAGTAGGTTGTGAGTGGTTGTGTCAGTGTCTAAGTGGGTATGTGAGGGGGTGCATCAGTGTCTGAGTGGGTCTGTCAGTAGGTGAGTGAGGTTCCCAGTAAGACTGTGAGTGGGGGTGTAAGTGTCTGAGTGGGTCTGCGAGTGGGTGTGTCAGTGTCTGAGTAGGTCTGTGAGTGGGTGGGTGAGTGTCTGAGTGGGTCTGTGAGTGTGGGTGCATAAGTGTTTATGTGGGTATGTGAGCTGGTGCATTAGTGTCTGAGTGGGTCTGTGAGTGGGTGCATGAGGGTCTGGATGGGTCTGTGAGTGAGTGTGCCAGTGTCTGAGCGGGTCTTTTTTGTAGCTGCATGAGGGTCTGAGTAGGTTTGTGAGTGGGTGTACCAGGGTTTGAATAGGTCTGTTAGTGGGTGCATCAGAGTCTGAGTGGGTCTGTGAGTCAGTTCATCAGTGTGTAAGTGGGTCTGTGAGTGGGTGCATCAGTGTTCAAGTGGGTCTGTGAGTGGGTGTGTGAGGGTCTGAATAGGTCTGTGAGTTGGTGCATGATTGTCTGAGTGGGTATGTGAGCGAGTTTGTCAGTGCCTGTGTATGTCTGTCAGTGGGTGGATGAATGTCTCAATGGGTATGTGAGTGTGTATCAGTGTCCAAGTGGGTCTGTGAGTCAGAGCATCAGTGTCTGAGTGGTTCTCTAAGTGGGTGTGGGTGTCTCTAAGTGGGTACCTGAGTGGACACATCAGTGTCTGAGTAGGTCTGTGAGTGAATGCATCAGGATCTGAGTGAGTCCATGAGTGGGTGTGCAACGGACTGAATATGTCTGTGAGTGGGGACATCAGTGTCTGAGTGGGATTGTGAGTGAGTGTGTCAGTGTCTAAGTAGGTTTGTGTGTGGGTGCATCAGTGTCTGAGTGGGTCTGTGAGAGGGTGTGCCTGTGTCTGAGCGGGTCTGTGAGTGGATGTGTGGGTGTCTGAGTGAGTCCGTGAGTGGATGCGTTAGGGTCTGAGTCAGTCCATGAGTGGGTCTGTGAGAGAGTCCTTCAGTGTCTGAGTGGGTCTGTGAGTATATCCGTGAGGGTATGACTCGTGTGTAATTGGGTGCATGAGTGTCTGAGTAGGTCTGTGAGTGGGTGCATGAGGAGCTGAGTGGGGCTGTCAGTGGGTATGTGAGTGCCTGAGTAGGTCTGTGAGTGGGTGCCTGTGGTCTGAGTGGGTATATGAGTGGGTAAGTCAGTATCTGAGTGGGTCTATGAGTCAATGCATCAGTGTCTGAGTGGGTCTCTGAAAGGGTGCATGAGGAGCTGAGTGGGTCTGTGAGTGGATGCATCGGTGTCTAAGTATGTCTGTGAGTATCTACATGAGGGTCTGAGTGGGTCTGTGAGTGGGTGCATCAGTACCTGACTGGGTCTGTGCGTGGGTGCATAAGGGGCTGAGTGGGTATGTGAGTAGCTGCATGAGTGCTTGAGTGGGTGTGTTATGGGTGCATGAGCCTCTGAGTTCTTCTATGAGTGAATAAATTACAGTGTGAATGAGTCTGTGATATTTTTTTTTTAATTACAGACATTTGCAAATTTGTTGCAAGTTTTAACAGCGGCATGATGAGCATTGGGACGTATTTGCAACAAACCTTCCTTTCATAATTTTGTCCTGAAGGACTCCGATATCATATTCCTTGGGTCAGCGTACCTCCATCTTGATCCTTATACCACTTTTACTTTGACTTTTTAGCCCATGGGAATGTGTCCTGTTACCTAAAATGGCAGCTGCAACTTTCTGGATAGATTGTGGCCAGCAAATTACAGCGTTCCGGTGGGCTCACTAATTGGCTGTGATCGCTGCGTAAACGTCACAAAGGATCAGCGGCCCTTGATATCCAAATTTATTTCCACTTTAATTTCTCAAAAACTACCAAAGAGATTTCCACCAAATAATAAAATGTGTAATCTGTGTACCGAAGCCTACTTTTCTGCCAAATTTGGTGTAATTCTGTTCAGCTGTTCAGACTGCAGTGGCATTCAAAACTCCTTGGGAATGAACATGGAAGCAAATTTTTTGACCTACCCTATTTCTTGGCCTCCACTTGATGGGATCACCCCAAAACTTCCAATGCACAGCAAGAGTCACCAACACAGTTATTTTGGAACATTTCGTGAAGATTCGTCAAAAGGTGCCAAAGATGTAGGCAAGTCAAAAGAATGCTTTTCCTATGGAAACATGGTCCCATATATATATATATATATATATATGGAGTATTGATAAGGGGAGGTAGGTAACTACACTTACCAATAGGCCACAAACCACCACTAGGTCGAGACAAGGTCTCAGTAAATTGCTCCTCGTTCAACCCTTGGTTGCTTGGCCCATAAGAAGTTAGGCTTAACTTAGGAGACAGGTGTATAAAGCATTTACTATCAATAAAACAGTAAATAAGTAAAACACCATACACAATAAAACTCCAACACCAATTTATAAAAATAGGGAATTTTAAATTACAATAAAATTAGAACAGTGCAATGCAGTGAACCAGAGAGAACCTTTAAAGACTAAAAGTGACGCTTAGAAGGAAATACCGCTGAAAGGGTTAAAAAAGGTAGCACTGGACTGCGACAAAGTCCAGAGCACAGGCCAACCAAGATGTACCACTTTTACACTTACTTTCAGAAGTGGTTGTCATATGCAAAAATAAGGTAGTGAGAGACTTTGAAACTACTTTAATTTCGAAAGTTTAATTTGAGGTTAATTTTACCTTAAAACAGCCAGCAAGTCATGGCTGCCTTTACAATGACACCAGGGACCACATCAGTGCACCCAGGAGCCCCCACCTTCCTTTGGGTCCCTAAACCTATATGCCCTACAATATACTAGGGATTTATAGACAGGTTGCCGGAGACAATTATAAATATGCCTAATTTGCATATTACCATTATACACAAAGCACTGGCACGAGATGGGACTTGTTAGCCCTGCCCAGGCCACAGGCAGTTAGAAAACACCAGTATCAGCAACCTCTCCCTTTGAATCCAGCTATAGTGTAAACATTCTCCTTCAAAAATGTTTTTTCATGAACACTAATCTATGGGAACATGATTTGGAAGAATGTTTTTCCACAGTTTCTTTCTTAAGGTGACAAACATTTATGCACATTTTGTGAACTTCACAGAATTGCCACAGCAACCTCAGAATACATTCTCCACCAGACATTGTTACCATTTCCCAATCCCACCTTCTCTGTTCCCTCTATTCTCTCAAATACCTTAGTCCATGTTTTGGCAAATATCCCACCTAACTCATCTCTCCTCTCCTAAAGCCCCATCAGCAGACTACCTCTTCTTTCAACATATCTTAGCCCACTCATCAGAATGAACTTGTCTTCAGTTATCAGTGATTTAGTTTCATATTTTTCTGAAGTTATACTATGTTGTTAATTTTAATTTCTGAACTGTGGATGTATGATGGAGATAAGCATACCCTTACCATTTATGCATTCACTAAGCTGCAGTTACCATGAAAAAGCCTTTACACACGTACCTTTTCCACACAATGTTTTACGACACACACACACCTTGCAAAAATGTAAGAATTTCACAGCCAAATACCCTTAATCACCTTGAACTTTAAAATTACTCTTGCTCCACCCAAATCCCCTTAGTTCCCCCAACCCTAAAAACAACCTTACCCTCCTTACCCTAGTATATATGTTTACCTGCAAGATACATTCTTGTTGTAAAGACATGGTATATATATACATGGTAAAAATGTGCATGGTAAAGACATGTGTGGTAAAGGCAAAGGCAAGTGCATGGTAATGGATGCACAGTAAATGTATTGCATAGTAAGGACTAAGATGTTTGCCCTGCAGTGTACTCAATTTTCTGACTCTTTTCCATGCTGATTACAGGGCATCCCTTGTGCCTTGGTACTAGGGTTTTGGAAACACACTGATATTTAAAAAAGGAGAAATTATTACCTCCTTAAATTCCTTGTTCCTTATGGCTTAGTTCTAGACTGGAGTTTTCATGTGCTCTTCTTAACTAATCAACCGTGCAACCTTTCCACAAATCTAAATTCTCTTTTATATCAAGTTAATGATCTCCTTACATTTGGGGTCAGCATTTGACTTTTTTTTTCTTCCTTTGTTCGGTTGTCCTATTTTTTTCTAAAACAGCTGTAAGTATCAACTGATAACAGTTTTCAAGGATATTGGGGTTAGAACCATTAGGAAGGACAATAATGATTTTTTTCCATTTCTTTACTTCTGAGACCATTGCAGAAGGAAGATTTACTTGGCTGAGAATAACCAATCATGAGTAAACCAGGATGAATATTTGCTTACATGGGTGCAACTTTGCAAATTTTTCATAATCCCCATGGTATGCTAGTTACATGAAATTCCCAAAATGACTGTATTATGCCACAACATGTAATAGCAAGCCATTTGTGCAAATATTTTTTTTTCAGGTTTACAGGACCAACCTAAACGACCAGAACAGAAACAGTTACCATTTGGTTTGTATGAAAAACTAGATTTTGGTTGAGTGGGAGCCGTTTTCAAGCAACAGCCTCAATCCTAGTCAGGGTGAACCACAAAAGTCACTAAAGTTACCTGTGCTTAATCCTGTGGTCGCTTCGATTCAACACTGTCAGGCTTAACTTAGAGGAAACATGTCATGTAATATGCAAAACACAAACAATAACAAGGTGAAAACACAAAATAGGAAAATTCCCACACCAACTTAGAGAAAATAGAGTTAAATGTAATAAAATGCCTGGTAGCAAAACAATAAAAATCCAATCAGTAGACCTAGAGATGTGCAATTTTAATGATGTAGGATAAGTATAGTGCTTAAAAGTCCAAAGTGGCAGTTTCAACTATATGGTCATCTGAGACTGGGTGAAAGTCAAAAGTTCAGGCTGACGGCGATGGAGCATAGGCCTTATACAAGGACCAGGTTAGTCCTGCTGGAAAAATGACCTTCTAACATCTAGCATAAAGAGTTATGTTCTCAATGCAGGATGCTGCGAACAGCAGGGAGAGTGTTGTGGATGGTTGTCACTGGTTCGAAGAGCAGGTTGGGCTTTGCTGACGGCCATTGCAGTAGCACAGTGATCCTGTTGGGAAGGAATAAGGTCATTGCTGGAGTGCTCGTGGACTATTGATGTTGTATTGCAAAATGCAAATCAGAAGTTGCCAGACATTGCTGATGGTTGTTGTAGCATAAAGAGTCAGTTTCACTGGAGATTCAATTGGTGGTAATTGCAAATGGCAAGATCTTGGTACAAAGGGGCAGAGTCGCAGTTGCAAATATCCCAAAAACTTCAGGATTTCTTATTTTCTTCAGAGAGGAGCTCAACTGATGATACACTAATGATTCAGGCCATGGGAGATATCTCACTCCAGCACAGGCCTTTATGGCTCAGGCATGTCCACTTGCAGGTCCAGTCAGGTCAGTACAGCAGGGCAGATGGGTAGTTGCAAGGATACCTCGGGAGCTTCATGTGCCCCTGTAGCTTAGAACAGGAGGCCTGCTAGCAAACAAATGGAGATTCTCAGATAGCCTGGGATGAATAGTACAGGTACCCTCTTCATCCTCAGAAAGCAGTCAACAAAACACCAACAAAAAGGGTTAAAAAAACAAAACAGAGGGGGGAAGGCAAACATTTTAGTGGTAACCCTGCAGAGAGTGCCAGACCCACACAGGTGTTTTTTTTTGTGCAATTTTTATTAGTGAAAATGTGCCCTTGCACCTAAAATGGACACAAGGATGTATATTGTGAAAGTATATTGTCAAACAGTTTTACAATTCAACTATTTACTCACAATGTACTGAGATTTTGCATAATTATGCACAAAGCAAATTATGTCAATTTACACACCCTTGGAACCAATATACATTTTCTAAAATTGAATTAATAATATCTCACAAACCATCATGTGATATTACAGTAGTTGTTTGTTTGAATTAAACCATTATGTATTATAATGGAGCTTGACTTGAGGGGCCTCTTTTAGAATGTTTGATCTCTTTTTTAGAGCGTGGTCATTGATATCTCTGTCTCAGTAGTAAATTAAAATGGGAGGAAGTTATTAAAAGGCCTGCTTAGAAACAAAATATAAAGATATTGGTCGAGATTTCAATTTCTGCCTGCTTGTACATTTTGTATATTCCACAATCTTCCTAGTGGTGTACCTGTACACATGTGCTAGTTGCTATGTTGCAGGCATACAACTAGAATGTCACGTGAACATCCCTGCGAGCTCCTATTCCAGTTGTGTGCAGTTCTACATAGCAGACGATAGTCCCTTTAGAAATTACATTCTGTGAACATATTTCATTGAACTTTTCTGTATTCAAATATTAATTTACCCACGTTTCTGCTTGATATGTCAAATGTTGCATTGTCTAGTAAATATGGTTTGACTTTTTTTTTAAAATGCAGTAGAGGCCAAAGAATCCTGTTAATGAAAATGAATTTGCATGTCAATCTACACTAACTCTAACCCGTGCAAGTTATTTATAGATGGGAATAATTCTTGATATGTTGAACTTCATGTGAATGTAATTTTCTGTATTTTTGCGTGGTCTCATAACCAAGGCCTTTTGCTTGAAAAAACACTACAACGTACTGTTTATATAAATAAAAAGTATTTCTCCTTTGTCCATTCTCTAATTTGCTGTTAATGAAGCTCAGTTAATTAATATGCTTGCTGGAGTAAAAGGCGAACCTTGTTGGTTTGCAGCTATAATTAGCTAATAGTGCTGTTATTCTTTCAAAACGTGTTGTAAGTGATTGAATTATTATTTTCAGTGGGTGACTGCCTACCTCCTGGAATAATCATAACTCTTGTCAGAAGTGTTCCTAAAAATCCCTAAATTAAGGTGAACTCAGCCCACTAGTAGCTATGGCACACAGAAGACAGACGTACATTAGGACAACAGTTATTTATGCACTACCAAAAACAGTAAGTCAAAACACAAAACAACAAAAATCCAAAACTAAATGAAAAATAGAATACAAAGTTATAAGCAGAATGACAGTGACAAAACTCCAGTAAGAAACAATAGAAATTAATATATATATATATATATATATATATATATATATATATATATATATTTTTTTTTTTAAAGGAAAATAGCCCCAAAAAGTACAAATTGCCAATGATAGTCAATGATTGGGGTTGATACATCAACCATGTTCCTACTGGTCTAAGATTTTACTTTTGTACTTTTGGGCTGATTTATATGTTGGTGGTGTGTAGACTCCATCACAACAGTGATGAGGTAAACATACTACCAATATGAAGATCTGCCTACCCAAGTTAGAGGAGGACATTCCTACTATTTGGCTACAGCAGTGACTACACTGTCACCTCCATAATCACATCTCTTTGAGGGCCTAACAGAGTATGGTCTGTCATAGAAATGGCTATATGTCCACCCTCCCAATTAAGATGGCCTGACATGTTGCAATTACTATACTGTCTGTCATCGTCAGGCAAAACCTGGTGATGAAGCACAGTAAAATATAAATAATTATCCACCCACCATGCAAGATGGCAAGGGAAGCATTATTTTTCAGTATTTTAATTTTGAAAATAGAAAATATTTATGTCAAGTGCAGTGTTGGGTCATGCTGATGCAACCGTGCACTGAAAAATGATTTGCTTTGAGATGAAGTCCTGTGGCATCTGTTTCTGCCAATGCTTTAAACATTACTGCAAGCTCAGCCCCTTAGTCTGTTAGGTTTTAATCAACCAGAGAAACACACTCTTAAAGTCCCCTAAGGCCTCAAGGAGGCATTTAGAGACTATCAGGTTTTCAGGCAAAGGCTAGTTCAGTTTTTAATGATCAGACAGGGAACTTCCAGGAAAAGACCTCCAGCAGGTTTTCGTTTCTTTCGTAGCTATGCAGGAGGTCAGCCAACTGTCTTTTAGGATATACTTCTTTGTCTTTCATACACATGGAAGATGGTGCAGGCCTTCAGGCCTCCTACCAATTTAAAGACAGCAGTTACATTCCTCTTCGTATCTGCCATAGGTCTAAAAAGTGTTCAGAGGGGGGCACCTGGAGCTGCCTTATTTATGTCTGGAACTGGTTAGTGGGTAGGAATGACTCCTGCGACATCCTAAACAATGTCTAAAAGTTCTCAGAGACAACCCTATTCACTTTTTCAGTAGTTCCTGTTTGCCTTACTATAAACAGGCCAAAAATACCATGTGTCAGTGTATTGTAAAGTTGATGAACGGCTTCTGCCATACTAAACTTGGGGCTGAGTGTGTGTACAGGCAGTGTACATTGGTAATCCTAGTGTCACACTACATCAAACACTAAACTCCATACTGAAGCAGTCATTGTGCCCAAATCAAACCCAAAGACAGATAACTGGTAGAACAAAAGCAGGATTCTTCAATCGGAGAGGTAATCCACGAGAAGTATCTTGGCATCCAGTTCTCTTCTTTAGGGGACACCAAGTTTACATGTGGGTCAAGAGACCTGGCAAGAAAAATTTGATAGCGTGGTGTTAAAGGATGCCCACAGCCCCCCATTCTGAATAGTCTGTAGAGTACAGGGGAGTCATCTCTGTCCTTTAAGGTCATCTTAATGTTTACGTCTCTGAAGCTTTTCATATGTATTCAAGGCTGAGACAAGTTGAGCTGGCAGAGGCTCATGCTAATTTGCCTTCTGACAGTTCAGGAAAATAAACTGTAACTTTCAATAAGTTACTTTTCCTTAATATTTATAACAAATGTAACTTCAAAATGAAATTTAATTTGCAATAACAATTAACAGAGGTGTTTAATTATTTTTTGTTATTTGACATAATTCCCGAGGTACAGTACATAGTACAGTATATAGTATTTTAATATGTACTCTGTTTTTCTGTTTTTCTTGCTTACAACAGTGAAAATAGCTTTTTGGACCTTTTTACCATAGGGACATGGTGACATAAACTTTTAAATCCCTACTTATAAATAACATGCAAGCCCTATATAGGGGTCACTTATTAATATTTAAAAGGAAGATTTTCTCCTGTCATAAAGGGTTATTGTGACAGGTTGTACTATAATGATTACACTGCAGGTGTCAGGCTGCACAGGGTAGACCTGAAGTCTCTTTTTCCCTGCCACTGTAGTTGATGGCACAATAGGTTCTACAGTCCAATAGTGCAATTAATTTCCAGGCAATGGGTGCAATTTCTAGTCCATTTATTAGGGACTTGTAGGCAAGCAAAATGTGGCATTTAGAAATAAACCAATTCTACCATGTTTAAATGGGGAGCACAGGCCCTTTAGTGGTGGTTAGTAAGCAAAAAATAATCCTAAAGCTGGCAAAAATACAGGGTCCAGCAAAAGGCAAACAATCTGGGGTTACCACTCAGGTAAGGCAGATGTCCTACACAGGTACATTAGATTTGTAGGCACACATAAAACATTTGCTGGATTTTATGCTGGCATAAATGCCCCAAAGATATGGAATGTATCAGTAAATGAAATGGGATGAATAGTAAAGTAATACCACTACCATGGCTACCAGAGTTACATAGCATCAGATAATATCAACATAACCTTGTTTTCTGTGTCATTGAAAATGATGAAGCCACCGACATTGTCACCGGTGATGTCTCAGGTCACTTTTCTAGTTCCATAAATTTCATACCATAGGATAATGTTTGTGAATGCTCACACATTTTGCAACTGCAGTGATTACTTTTAAAAGAGTTTTCCATGAATGTTTCCATTATAAAAATGAGACATAAGTGAAAAGCCCAAAAGCTGTTTTTTATCCCATCACATTTCGCTTCAGCTCTTGATTCAGTTATAACCTTTTCTTGAAATACTACAAAATTGGCCTTAGAGCTTCTAAATGCCAGGAATGACATTGAAACTGTAACACTTCTTTGCTAGCAAAATGAATGACTTTTTTACTACTCTAAATATACTAGTTTAAAAGGCAATATTGTTACCTTTGGATCCTTATAGGAATAGGAATTAACATTTATCTGCAAGTAGTTCACGTTATAACCTTCCGGATGGATAATATTATCCAAAAAGGGAGATCTTGAACTAGAGCCAACATAATTGCAGTGAAAGAGGTTTAGCAAAGATATCTGAAACTGTATTTGAATTTTGCTCTGATTGAAAGCATGAACAGATAAGGGATGGCTTGAAGGGAAAAACAAAGTGATTTTTCGGGTGCCCCTTTTGTTTTACATGAAGATATTCCTCTGAATCACTCTAAAACACAGTATTTTGATTCGAAACATCCATGCCATCCAATAATAATTTGAATTAAGCATGGATTATATTGAGAATGTAAAATTAGTGATTACGTTCATCTCAAGGGTGGAGCATAGCAAAATATTGTGGAGTGTTACAATTCTTGTACACAATGTTAGCAATATTAGAACAGGAAATTGATTAGCTTAAAAACAACATGCACAACCAAGTGACCCCCATACAATATTTGAAATAATTTCTGATGGTTTCACAACTAATTATTTACATAGAAGAAATGATCCTACATGTTATGTCTCTCTTTGGAGAAATTGTGGCAAAGAGATATCTCCTCTTAACCATTGGCAAACACTAATAATAAACCTAGTGAAGCCTGACAAAGGAATTTGAGATGTCATGAGTGATGTTATCCGTGATGTCACTTACCATGTCGTTAGTGATGCAATATGTGAGCTCATAAGCAGTGCATTGTTATAGTTAGCTCTGGTAGCTATAACTGCTGAATGTTTATAGTTTTGTGTGTGTAAAATCTGAATCTAACTATAACACCCCTGTAATACTTGTGTTTTTTTTTCTGTGAATTTCTAAGGTTTTTACAATTCTAATTAACTATAAAGTACCTGTAACCTTTGGCTTTTACAGTGAATTTCTACTCTTTTTGATATTATTTCCTAACTGTAATGTCCCTGAAACATTTGTTTTTTCAGTTAATGTCACCAGTATTTTTTATCAATATAAAAGGTGCTAGAATTTGTCTAATAAGTTCAATTTACGAATATACATAGTCACAGATTTATAAATACATTTTAGTTGCACATTCATTCTTATTATATTATATATTATAAAATTAAAAATTAAAACATTGGTGAGGTAACGTTTGTAGTCTTTCTATAAATACAATGCACCAAGTCTCTGTTTTTTATTCATTTTATGGATCCATGGATCTGTCAAGAATCCTCAGACAAATGAAGGTGCTGCTGGTTATATTGCAAGATGATCCCAACCAAAAGCATACATTCAATACCAAACAATAACACAATGAATACAAATGCATGCTATTGCAATTTTTATAATTGTAGCAATGCCTGTGTGTGGATGTGTGGGGACTATGTGAGTGACTAAGTGGGTAGGTATGTGAGTGAATCTATGGTTGTATGAATGGCTGTGTGGATGTGTGAGTGGTTTTGTAGGTCTATGAGTGGGTGTGTGAGTGGTTGTGTGAGTGTAGTAAGTGTGTGTATGAAAGTGTGAGTGGATGTGTGAGTGGGTGTGTTAGTGGCTGTGTGGGGCTGTGAGTAAGTGTGTGATTGGTTTTGTGGGTCTGGGAGTGGCTGTATGGGTGTGTGAGTCAGTGTATGAGTGGTATCATGCGTGTATAAGTAGGTTTTTCAGAATAAGTATGAGTGGTTGTGTGGGACTATGAGTATTTGTGTGAGTGGTAATGGGACTGTGAGTGGCTATATTGGTATTTGAGTGGATGTGTGAGTGGTTTTGTGGGTCTCAGAGGGTGTGTGTGTGACTGTATGGTTGTTTGAATGGTTGTGTGGTTCCATATATGAATGTGTAAATGGATGTGTGAGTGGGTATGTGAGCAGCTTGACAAGTCTGTTAGTGGGTGTGTGAGTGAATGAGTAGTTGTCTGAGTGGGTGTGTAAGTGGGTATGTGAGTGGTTTCCTGATTCTGAGTGGGTGTGTGAATGGCTGTATGGTTGTGTGAGTGGTTGTTTGGGTGCATAAGTGGGTATGTGACTGCATGAATAGCTATGTATATCTGTGAGTGGGTGTATGTGTTTTTTTTCAGTTGGGGTCTGGATGTAAAGATACACCATAGGGTACACAGGGGGTGTCTCGGTGGATCCAAAGTTCCTGGTGTGCTAAAAAAAAAAGGTTTGGGACAATTTCTTGCCCATGAGGGGTCCCTCGCAGACCGGTCCCATTGGGTTAGGATGCCTCTACCCTGACCTGAGTCCCAATGCATCAAATAGCAGCCATAACTTTCCACCCAGTTTGAGGCCAGCCAATCATGGCATTGCTGTTTGTGTGTGGATTTGGTAGATATGAATCCCTAGATTGACATTAGTCTTTTTACTTTAATAACTCCAAACTACTAACCTGATGTAAACTTAATTACTAAAAGCATTCTTTCTGGATCAAGATCTAGCTTTCTGCCACATTTGTTGTTATTCCCTTTAGTGTTTCTGGCTGTTTCTATCTCTAAAATCCCTACAGGAAATTGCCTGGGGAAAATGCACTTTGGCACTCTCCCTTTTCTTGGTCCCTGTTTGACGAATCAACACAAAGCTTTCCAGAGAGCAGCTGAAGTGACTTTTAAACTAGTTTTGAAAATGTCATGAATATTCTTCAAATGACGCCAGTTATTAGCAAAACAAAAAAACACTCTTGCTCTGAAAAGTAGGTCTTAAATATAACTGTCGACGGCCAGTTGGTTTCTATACATATATCGCTCCCTAAGGTAACTATAACTTGCGCCTTCACCATGCATAGCTAATTCCTCCATATATTATATCATGGTTGACATCTTCAATGTTATCTTTCACACACTCACTGCAATATTTGCTATAAAGGTACTGATGAGACAACTGTGCATGGCGAGGGCACAGGTTATGGTTCCCTTAGGGTGCGAGCTATAGTTACTCGAAAGTACTCTAACTATAACTGCTGAATTTCTTAGGTTTTGTACAATTCAGAACCTAACTATAACACCCATGTAACCCTTGGTTTTGTTCAGTGACTATATCAGATATATATATATATATATAAAACCTAGAACTACTGTAGTATGCAACTCAGCTCAACTATAGTCTTGAAACTTTTGGGGTGATTTGTCAAGTGGGGGTTAAGAAAAAGGGGGCGGGGGGTCCCAAAACACATTTTTCACACAATTTCCCATAGAGATTTGAGACCTGACTTCAGCCCCAACCACTGGATGGAATTAGACCAAATATGGCAAAAAGCTAGTTCTTGGTCCACAAAGCATGTTTTTCTGATTTGGTGTAAATTAGTTCTGTAGTTTTTGAGATATTAAATGAAAAAGGAATATGGGTATCTAGGGACGCGTATCCTCTGCTGATCGAACAGTCCCCGTGCTGAAGTCTATTTGGCTGCCAACACTTCAAAACAGGAAGCTGGAAAGCATGAAACAGGAAAGCTGCTCCTACATGATGGTAGCTGACTTTTTATCTGTTTCTATGGGCAGGGAAACACATGAAACGATTGCTCCAGCACACAGGGAGTACCATTGTCAGCTGCTCCGTGCATGCTGGAGCAATGCCAGCTCCCACTGGAGGCAAGTCCTCAGCAGGTACCACAAGGGCCTTGAGGCTTTGCCCACAGTTCCAAGAAAGGGAATAATCTAGTGTCTTGTCCAGTGGGTTTTTTGTTGTAATATCCTTTGAGAACCAAGCTTATTGTTCTCACATTTAACCACTATGTGTATGCAAAATGACCTAGAAGCCCCACCCATTTGGCCACGCCACATATATGTTAGTGCTTTTCCCACTGATTTTAGAAATGTGTTCTTGATGAAGAGGAATAAGAGCATGTCTCCATTAAACAATGAAGTTCTTACAACTTATAATTAAGAGGAAGTACCCATGTTTGGTGGAGATTCAACTCTTTGTAGTCTTGTCATCATCTATACAAGAGGATTCATGTATTGCAGATTTGTGTTTGAAAATGCTTGTGAAATTATCTCATTCTCAAAATTTCAGACACAAGGTCACTGGAAAATTTACCTCAAGGTCCCTTTCAGCATCTGTAGTGCAAGAGAGGCACAATGCATTTACCTAGTAAGATAGCACTTACTAATTAGTAATTAGAAACTACTCCAGTTGGGTAGACATTATGTTCAAAACTGTGGCTCTCCTTGGATAAATAAGCAGGACCGGATGAGTTCTGGCAACAATGCTCATTTCACAGAAATTAAATAACAACTGATAGCACTTACAAATATAAACAAAGCAGGTGCTCCAGTTGGATATCTGCTTCTATTAAGTACAAATTATCCTAAGCTCTTGCTCTAGGCCAAGGCAAAGCAAGTGCATTTTCTCTGCAGTTCCTCCTTGAAAAAGTATCTGAAACCCTTGATGTAGATGAATGCATTGTTCCTCTTTCAGGGCAAAATATCTTGGCCCGTATTTATACTTTTTGACGCTAAACTGCGCTAACGCAGTTTAGCGTCAAAAAGTTTAGCGCCGGCTAACGCCATTCTGAAGCGCCATGCGGGCGCCGTATTTATTGAATGGCGTTAGCCGGCGCTAGCAGACCGGCGCTGCCTGGTGTGCGTGGAAAAAAACGACGTACACCAGGCAGCGCCGGCGTTGGGGAAAATGGCGTTAGGGCGTCTTAAAAATGGTGCAAGTCAGGTTGACGCTAAAAAATCGCCTCCACCCGATTTGCGCCATTTTTAACGACGCCATTTACATGACTCCTGTCTTAGTAAAGACAGGAGTCATGCCCCCTTGCCCAATGGCCATGCCCAGGGGACTTATGTCCCCTGGGCATGGTCATTGGGCATTGAGGCATGTAGGGGGGCACAAATCAGGCCCCCCTATGCCAAAAAAATATATAAAAATGTATACTTACCTGAACTTACCTGAATGTCCCTGGGATGGGTCCCTCCATCCTTGGGTGTCCTCCTGGGGTGGGCAAGGGTGGCAGGGGGGGTCCCTGGGGGCATGGGAGGGCAGCTGTGGGCTCATTTTGAGCCCACAGGTCCCTTAATGCCTGCCCTGACCCAGGCGTTAAAAAGAGGCGCAAATGCGGGGTTTTTTGCCCCGCCTACTCCCGGGCGTGATTTTTGCCCGGGAGTATAAATACGACGCATTTGTGTCGCAGTCATTTTTTTGGACGTGAACGCCTACCTTGCATCTCATTAACGCAAGGAAGGCGTTCACGCAAAAAAATGACGCTCTTTCCTCATACTTTGGCGCTAGACGCGTCTAACGCCAAAGTATAAATATGGCGTTAGTTTTGTGCCGAATTTGCGTCGAAAAAAACGACGCTAATTCGGCGCAAACGGAGTATAAATATGCCCCCTTCTGTAGTGACTGTGACGAGTTGGTGATGGGGGTTGGATGGCTACAGGATTTGGCGGCATGGCCTGGCCACAGGCTAGGCCCTGCAGCCAACCCTTGCCATGCATGGCTGAAGGTATGATAACCTATGGGTTGGCAATAAGACCTTGCCACAGGCCAGGCCCTGTGTAAACCTCTGCTGCGCACTGCTAGATGCATGCGATGCCCGTGTGCAGCGTGTACCTGGATGTAGGCAGGGGTTGGCCGCAGGCCTGACCGCATGCCAGGCCTAGCAGCCAAGCCCCTGATGCCTTAAAAAAACATAGACATTCACTAGGAAAAACAAAGGTTACAAAGACCTCATAGTTAGGAATTAACATTTAAACAGTCTTAGAAATTTACTGAAAGAAACAAAGGTTGCAGGGATGTTATGTTACGTTATGTATTTACAAGCGGAAATCATGTAAATTCATCTGTTGTAGAGTTATTTTGACTAACTATAACTCATGGCCTAAGGTAATTATAACTTGTGCCTTCGCACTGCTAATTTCCCTACATATTACATCATCCATGACATCTTCTATGGCATCATTGATACTATCACTGCAACATTTGCAATAAAATTATCAATGATAAAACTGACAAACTGTGCATGGTGGGAGCATGAGTTATATTTACCTTAGAGCATGAGTAATAAATAGTTTTTTGAAATAACACTAAGTATAACAGCTGAAATTCTGTGGTTTTGTGCCTGTAAATTCAGAACCTAACTATAACACCACTGCAACCTTTATTCTTTTCAATTAATATATATATATATATATATATATATATATATATATATATATCCAAGAAAGGAGTGACCCAAACAGATGATCTCACCAAAGAACAAAAATATATTTCTACTACCACGTTTCAGCTAGTATAAGATGGTTTACTCAGTGGCTGCACAGCTGACGCTGCTGGATTTTCAAAAAGCATCATGAGTGAAGATTCCAATTGGAATGTGGAATCAATGCAGTCCTGAGAACTCTTCAGATATGCAGAAATCAAGTGGTATTGTCAGTGATGTTCAGTCCATCTGGATGCAGAGATTTTAATCCAGAAGTTTTCTCGGATGTCCAGTAGTTCTTCCTTTAGAACATGTTCTACAGGGAAAATCTGATAGTAAATCGTCCACAAGGTTAAAATGATTGGCGACAGGCTGGTTACATTTCTTGTTAATTATTTATTACATGCATTATTTATGTGATTCAGTGCCAATGCCAAAGCTGTAAAAAACAATATGTAGGCCAAACAGTGAATGACCTCTGTACACGATTCAGGAACCACAAATCAGCAATAATTAACAAGAAACTTCTTGGATATTACATTTTCTTGTGACTCAATGCATCCTTTGGGATCCAGATTTTTGCCCTGGCTGGCTGTTGTTTTCTTGTGATCCTTCATCTTCTATTATGTATATATCGTGGGAAAACAGTGCTTTTCACACTGTCCCCCTCACACCTGTCTCCTTAGTTAATCCTAACTGTGTGTGGGCCAAGCTACTAAGGGTTGATTTATTTGCTGGGACCTCGACTGGACCTTATTTGTGATTGTGGGCTTATAACTAAGTGTAGGTACCTATCTGCCTTACTAATAAACCACTTCCCAACATTTGATGTGCAATGTTGGGATACAGTACTCTATGTTCAGTATTTAACTGAGGCATTTAAACATTCTCCAAATTGTCCTATTGCAAAACATGTTTATGATTTTTAATTTGGAATAATTTCAATTAATTAATTGTTCTGATTTTTCTAAATTATTTTTAGAAAGGTTTTTTGTGTGACCTACCAAGAACCAGCGCTTCAATGATGGGACCTGCCACCCATGTGGGGTGGAGTGTGAATTAATTTGACCTTGCCAGCAATATGCACGACTAATCGAATAAGGAAATAAACAGATGCTCAATCAGGAATAAGTGAAAAGTGTGTAGAATTACTTCTACATGACGCATTTTGACCGTCATAGGGGCCTTGCTCATATAAAGAGTTAGGTGCAAACAGTGTATATATACAGGTAGTATGATAAAAACCAAAAATGGACAATGATAGTGCAAATCCTCACATATCGAACTCAGAGGCCCATCTTGAGTTGCAAAATAAAATATAACATGCATTGTGCTGTTCTTAGTAAAACAATACACAAATAACAAAATGTGCAAACCATTCTCCTGCATTGTCCTAAAAAAGAAAACCATCATTATTTAAGCATGTCAGTTATAACAAAACAAATAAGGAAAACTCTGTGTCATGGGTGGCTGTGCCTGACTATAAGCTCTACATGAACATAATGGCAAAGTAATACATGGTAATGGAGAACATTCAAATTTCAGAATATATGTTCTGCTGGCCATAAGCTGGAAAATGGTAAAACTTTACACCAAAAATGTGCGTGTCTCGAGAGCAGGAATAAAAAAAAAAGTATAATAGCATTGGGGCCTGGTGATTGTTTTTCAGGGAAGGAGGGCCCGTAGCCCCCATCCTAGACTGAGCCCAGGCGATCCCATCCCCCATGCCCGCTGATATTTGTACAAGGATGGGGGGCACTTGTCCCTCTCCCAGCCCCAATGTGGCTACAGGGACCCCATTCCCGGATGCATGATGAAATTCAATAGGGTGAGTGGGGCACATGGACCCCCTCCCTGGGGTGATTTCAGTCCCAGGGACTCCATCACCTGAGGCCCTGCACAATTAAGGATGGGTGTCAATGTGCCCACTCAGGGCACCCCCCATACTGCAGTTGCGAGTCCCGGAGGGAGCTTTAAAACCCCCACATCCCCAGCTGGCTCCTCACATCCAGCAGGGACTGGATTTGCTCTGACCTGGAGGGAGCAGCTAATAATGCTACTCCCTCTGGACAGGAGCAACATTAAGATCTGTTTTCCTACCCATATCGCTGCTGATAGGGAAGCATCGCAGAGGGCAGGAATGTTTTTGAAGCTCTCACCACCTCAAAGTGGATTTGGTGTTTTTTTTCACTTTGTGGGTAGATTTAAGAATTCCCCTACTAAGTGAGAGCAATCATAGGATTTCCTGCCAGTGCCACTTTGGACCATGGGTAGGTTCCCCTGGGAATAAGATCTGACCTAGACCCGGTGTTATAAAGTGGATTATTGGTAAGGGCGGGTAAGTACCTACACTTAGCAACAGGCCACTAACCCACCACTAGGTTCAGCTAGGTCTTAACAAATTAACCCCAGCTCAACCCTTGTTAGCCTGACAACGAACGTCAAGGCTTAACTTAGGAGACAAAGGCCATCATTACGACCCTGGCAGTCCGAAGACCGCCAGGGCCATGGTGGCAGTCTCACCGCCGAAGTTCCAGTGGTGAAGACCGCCACATTATGAGTGTGGCGGCTTGGCCACTGCCAAACCGCCACATCCCCGCTGGTACCACCAGGGTGGTAGGACAGCTGGGCCGGGGGACATAACCTCCATGCCAGCTGTCCACTCTAGACTACCGGCGGTATCATGAGTTGGCTTTCCACCAGGGTTTCCGTGGCTGTAGCTTCTCCATGAAAACCTTGGTGGAAAGCTTGCCGCAGATGATCCCCACAACACCCCCACAACTACAATACCACCCCACCCCTCTTCCATGTCAGCAACCCCTACCCTACCTTTCTGTGTCAGCAGCCCCCTCCCCGCATACACGCACACACAAATCCACCTGCACCCGTATACACTCATTCACCAACACCTACATACACGCATTCACCAACACGCATACATACATTCACTCACACGCATACATACACTTATTTACTTGCACCAACAGACATGCATTCACACAAGCATTCCAACACACACTCACTTCAACAAAAGACACCCAAAGTCATAATCTGGGCCAAAGTGTGTAAAGCATTCAGGTATAAAAAAAAACAAAAATGAAATAAAACACAGGAAGAAGTTTAAAAATGCAAAACCAATTTATAAAAATAGGATATATTTTTAGCTTTAAAATGACACCAAATGAATAAACTTGGATAAGGGAAATCAGAGATATCATTTTTTAAAGAATTACTGCTTAGAAATGAATAGCGCCAATCTGGTCATCTTGTTGCACCTCGACCGGGGCAAAGTCAAAGTTTAAGGCTGACCGTGATGTAGCCCTGCTCAGCTACAGCAAGCGGGAGGACTTGTTCAAAAGTTTACCTTTGCACTTAATTGTTTTCTCCAAGATTTTCTTCAGCGGGACAAAGTCACCAGTCCAATCTGACTGCCCTGGAGACCTTCCTCAGATACATGTTGCAGGAGACCTTGGTGAAGATTTCTACGTTTTGACTTAGATGATTTTTCAACCAGGCCAAACCTGAATTTTGATCCGCCATCCATGGAGCCCTCTTCAGATACTCTGTGCAGGAGGTCCCGTTGAACTTTCTACATTCAGACTTAGTCACTTTTTCAGAGATTTTCTTCAGCGGGATGAACCTGCAACTCAGGCCGGGTCCCAGTTGAGGCAAGCTGGCTAAGATCACAGCGGCAGGTTGGTCCCTCTATGAAGATTTTTCAAAAAACTTCTCCAATCTTCTCCAAAATTCTGGATCTTCCTACAGAAGGTCTTTTAAGGTCCTTTAGGAATCCACAGCTCACCTCAAGGTTCCAGAAGCTCTGAGTTGCTCCTTGTGGGGTGACTATAACTCCCAGAATGCACCTGGCTCAAACTTCATAACAGCCATTGGACAGTGGTAGGTTGGTCAGTTTCTTCAGGATCTGAGACAGGGGATTCGGGTTAGCAATGCTTTACTTGTACCAAACAGGGAGTCCCTCCTTAAACCAGTTGAAGCCAGGCAAAGTTCTTCTTGACGTGAAGCCCAAGTGTGCAGCCGGTGTAGTCCTTCAGAGTGCAGTGTTCAGGTGCAGGTCAGGGGTCTAGCAGGGCAGTCCTTCTTCTTCTGATGTTCTTCCTTGTAGGGATCTGAGGGGTGGGTGCAACTCCTTCATATTTATCCTTGCTCCTGGGTGAAAAACAGGGGCGTCCTGGGTTTCTAATTGAAGGCAGGCTCATTCCCCCTTTGTTGAAGGGTGGCAAAAATGTATCACAGGGAGGATCATTCCTCAAAAATCCAATATGGGTGAAAGTGATTTTTGGAGGTTAAATCTGGCTGATTCCACCCACTTGAGTTGCTAAAAATTCTAAACATATCCCTCTCCTGCCCTCTCCCAATCCAATCAAAAGGGCACCTAATTGTCTGGGGTTGCAGGATGTGAGGGAGGTGCTGGGTTGCTCCAAATGTCCTTCCCTTCATTTGAAGACCAGTTTGACATGCTCCCCGCTTCCTGCTTCTCCATTGGCTGAGGCAAATCTCCTCCCCTAGGCACATCCTTTGTGTTCAGCCCAGACCACTTCACACCTCATCAAGGCAACCTAGCCAGGCTGCCAGAAGCTGGCAAATCAGAGAAGGGCACTACAGAGCTGAAGTTGGCAACTTTTCAGGTAGGCTTTTAATCTCTTTACCGGAACTACTTATATTAAATCCCACAACTGTAAGTTGTGGGATTTTATTATAACAATTAATTTGATACCAAACTCGAGGTACTTAAGGGGACTTTGCTAATTAAAATAAAGTCTCCCAATTTTAGCCTATGGAGACCATTCACTGCAGTGAGGGGAAAATTAATTTAGCTGTTTTACCTCACCATGGCCCTGCTTATAGTTACATGGCACCTAGGGCACACCTTAGGGGTGACTTATATGTAAAAATAAGGTAGCTTAAGACTTTGGAAGTACTTTCATTCTAAAGTCACATTTGCATATAAGCTTAGTTTAAAATCAGCCAGCAATGCAGGCCTGCCTTTAAAATGCCACTGGGTAATTTAGCAGTGCACCTATGGGTGCACTACCAAGTTGGGGTCACTAAATCTACATGCCCTACCATATACTAGAGACTTATAGGTACGTGGATACTGCCAATTATAATTAGCCTACTTTGCAAATCCACTTTATACAGAGCACTAGCCCTAGGACCGGTACAGCGAAGAGTCAGTAACCACCAGCATCTGCCCAAAAGGTTTAGGGGTGACCAGGGCAAAAATTGAGGACTTTCCTATAGCCAGGGATTGGTTCACCAGGGCCATTAATGCCTCAAGGAGGAGGGTCCAGTTACCTCTCTCCCATAAAGGAGTCTGCTTTGGGGCCTTCTCAGGTGTGGGGAGGGGAGCAGGTAGACCCCTCCCCATTTAACAAAACGTCAGCCCTGGCGGGTAGGCTCCAGAGGGCCCTTCATAGTACCAAGAAGGGAGCATGTAGCTCCCCCCTTCTTCAGTGATTTCAGCCCAGACGGTTTGCTGCCCTTGGCCTTTTAAGGCACAAAGAGGGGGACTGTTCACTGCCACTCCCCATACAAAGTAATGTGAGCCCCATAGGTTGGCTCCCCTTGGCCTCCCATGGTTGTTGAAGGGGTATGTGCATCCCCCTTCCCATATAAACAGATCTTGGCACGAGGGAGGGCTTCTGGTGGCCTTTGGAGGCTCGGGTATGGAGAGTCATGCAGCCCCCATCTCCCCTGTGTGAAAGCCCTGTGGAAAGGTTCTCTGCGGCATAAAGTATTTAAATGTGGCTTTTGCGAGCCCAAATTATTTTTAACCCATCATTTCTCAAAAAGTACTGAATAAATTCACAACAAATCACAAACGCACAATCTGTGGACCAAGATCTACCTCCCTGTTGAATTTGGTGTAATTTGTTTCAGCACTTCTGTTTGTAGCCTCCCTTATAAAAGTCCATGTAAAATTCATTGGGATTTTGTATTTTGGGACCCCATTTTTTCACCCCCCCCCCTTGACTGATCACCCTGAAAGCTGCTAAGCACACAATAGTAAAAAGTAAGCAACCTTTTGAAAACTTTTCTGGAGATTAGTCAAACGGTGCCAAAGTTATTAGCAGCACAAAAAGTAATTTTCCTATGGAAAAGCAGACCTAACTGTAACTACCTAGTGCACACACCGTTCCTCTTATCCAAAGAAAAATGCCTCGGTCACAGCTGTCTTGGAAACTCCAATTTAATCAATATGGCACAAGATAAACAACCGCCTGATGCATTTCGGAACCGTTGTTCCCTTGTTCACGGGTACGACATGGTACATACCTTCATTTCTTTTTATTTACATACATAGATAACAAAAAAAAAAAAAACATAAATGACGAACCTTACAAGCTACTTTTTGTGTATCCAATCATGTGGCCATCTTTAAAGATGTTTTTTAAGCACGTTTCTAACATCTATTTCAATTGTTTCTTATATTTCTTATATTTTCTGCATTTCACAGCTTCCTTTCCACAGAAAAATCTTTTGTATTATGGAACATTGGATCATCCAATTCACTTTCAATGAATAACATAATTAATAATATATTATATTTATTTACTATTTCATCCCCAGTGGGTGTAAAGTGATATATGTATTCATCACTGTGAATTTCTAATACCTATTTTAAAGACATTTGTCCTATCTATATTTTTTCAAACATATGTGAAATATATGATGTAATCAATATAACCAATATAACTGTCAAAAACCTAAGCGGGCTATCTCCTACTTATTTCAGTCTCTACATCTCTTATACATGATATAGTAGCTCGTTTGCTTCTCAAGGCCCGTCATCGTTACTTTATCCCATCCACCTAAAAAAAACACATTATATCAAAATTCAGTTTAGACAAAAAAAAAACAATTATATACAACATGTACTTCATTGAAAAGAGTGACTGGCTCTTCAGCCTATTATCATTCTAGAAACAGCAATTGATTTATTAAATGAATGGCTAATTCCTCTTCTTTTTTTTAATCCTGCTGGCTCCAATAATTAGACGAGATTCTAATTTCTTCAATTCCAGAGTTATGTTCCCTCATCTCACACTTAACACAACCCTGTATAGAACAAAAAAATGTAATTTGTTAGTGTTATGCTCATGGTATTGTTTAAAGTGCCTCGCTACTGGATATGATTTGTCATCATTCTTAATGGCCCTCATATGCTCCAATATTCTTCTCTTAGCCACATGAATGGTACTTCCTATATAAAATTTATTGCAGGGACATTTCAAAGCATATATACAATAATCCGAATTGCATGTAACATGTTTTCTAATATTGAAGGTTCTTGAGACTCCTGGAAATTCAATTTCCTTACAATTCTCAAAATATTTGCAGGCTTTACATTTTCCACTAATGAAAACACAATTAATAGATGTATTTGTTTCTTTGGTGCTAAACAGTGACTCAATGTGTCTTTCAATGATCTACTCCTTCTAAAAGTAAATTTACGGCATTCCTCTAGTATTTCTGCTATATTCTCATCTCTTTTAAGCACAGGCCAAAACTTTGTAAACATCCTTTTTATTTCTCATGTCTTATTGTGAAATTTTGTAATAAATCTCATTGATTCATCCTTTTTCCCATCACATGTTGATTTTGTTACCAATAAATCATCTCTATTAATTTGTCTAACTTTTGTCAGTGCTTTTTCTATAGTTCTTGATGAGTACCCTCTTTCTTTAAACCGCATGATCATGATTACAACCTCTTTTTCAAAAGCAGCATCCAAACTACAGTTTTTCCTTGCACGTAATAATTCACCATATGGAATACTCTGAACTAAGGGACAGGTGTATCAATGGATTTTGCATTCACAAACGGTTCAAATAGGTAAATGTTGCTGTTAGCGAATGCAAACTTGCCTTCCACAATGTATGAAAGGCAATCCCAGTGCAATATATACGGAATCACAAAAATAGCGATTCCTTGCAACTGCAACATGAATTTGAGTGGCGCATTCAGCATATCGCAAATAGCAAACTGATTTTGCGAATCACAAATTGCTACCTAGATTTGTGAATCCCAGAATGCAATTTGCTAAATCGTGTCACTATTTGTGGTATGCAGAATGCAACCCGCAAAATCATTCTCGAAATGCAATGCATCAACAATTCACTAATAGCGAATATTCTGAGAATGGCTTTTTGCACATGCAATTTACCACTAAGTGACATCAGGTGGTAAACAGGTGCAACCTATATAAAGAGGCCCAGAATGACTCAGCCTCTTTTCCACAATGGCTGCACTCTATGTGATGGTGAGGAAGATCCTGGCAGGTTTGAGGAGAGGTGGGACGAGAGAGGAGCACATTTTTAGAATGCGCATTACCCTATTCAACCAGACAGAGGAGGAGATGGATGTTTCTCAATGCCATGCTGAGCAAAATACAACAGCACATAAGATTCCCCAATACCCTACAGGAATTACCACAGACAAAATTCAGTTTCTACCGGATTGCCCAATTCCATCAATGGGACACATGTAGCTATCTGTCCACCATAGGCCACAGAGTATGTTCATCAAAACCTTAAAAGTTCACATTCCATGAACATACAAGTAATTAGCAGTGCCTCCAACATCATAACCAATCTTGTGGCCAGACACCCAGGTAGCACACATGACTCCTACATCTTTTGGCATGGTTGGGGAGTTTGGCAAAGGATACCTACTGGGTAATACAATAGTTGACAATGTAGCTTTGATGTGTATGTGATATCACGGATAACGATTACTCATTTTACTCTTCTGTCATTCCAGTAGACAATGCCTACGCCGTACGGTCATTCAGACCGACGCCTTACGTGAGTCCTGCAATGCCAGCCAAAAGGAGGTATAATGCTGCTCACAGAACAACCCGCTGCGTTGTGGAGAGGACCTTTGGCCTGCTGACAAGCCGCTTCAGATGAATACACAAAAGTGGTGGTGCACTACAATACAGCCTTGAAACAACATGCAAAATCGTTGCTACATGTGCTATGTTGCACAATATTGCTACAACAAGGGGCATACCTGTAGAACCCACAAAGCCAGACTCAGATGAGGATGATGATCCCTTGCCACCCCTCCAATCAGCAGACAGAAGCAGTGCAGCAGAGGGCAGACAAAGACGTGCTGACATCACGCGCAACTATTTCAGATGTAAGTATTGACAATACCATGTCTATTTTTCGTATTGCTGTAGGTAGCATCTTTATTGCCTTGACTTCAGGTAATATATGTGTGATTAGGACATAGCTATGCACTTTACACAAACAGGTGCGAGTAACAGTGTCACACTATTAACATCATAGTATAACTGTTTTGCTACATGTTAAGCTAGTCCCCAGAGTGCTCATTGGCCTTGGTGGCACCCTTGTAGCGGGTTCAAAGACAGTACTGTGTCTGGTCCTGCGATGCCTAGTATCCATAACAGGGGCTGTGAGACCTGCTGAGGCCAGAGAGCTCCTCACTATCCCCACCACCCAGTTCACTGTTTGTAGCACTCTGTGATGTCTGCATTGTCTCCAAAACATTGGTGATTTGCACCAATCCTTGTGCAATGTCCCGACTACAATGTGCCATCTCCACCTGTATACCTACAGCACTTTGTGATATTAAGGCAGTTGTGGTAGTGAGCCGATTGACAGATCTGCAGAATCCATCCAACCTGCCCATCAATTGGTGATGGCGCCTACAGTGGCTGACATGCTCCTGCGCATCACAGTGCAGAGTTCCCTAATGGGGTTTGTCATCTCCTTTGCATTTTCTGCTGCTGTTTGCTGTCCCTCATGCAGCTTGCACATGTTTCCATTAAGAGACTCAAACTGCTTGCACATTACGCCCCTGTTTTCATTGAGAGACAAACTGCTAGTGCATTGCTCCCATGTTTTCATTGAGTTCATTCACCTGCTTGTGCATTGCCAGCTTGTTTTCATTGAGTGCATCCACCTGCTTGTGCATTGATCCCATGTTGTCATTCTGAGACTCAAACTGCCTGTGCATTGTGCCCATGTTATGATCAATTGACACCAACTGTCTGTGCATTGACCTCATGTGTTTACATTGCAGGCACTGCACTTTCAGCATGGAAGCCTCAAAGCCACCTAAGAGTGATGGATCCTCACCTTCCTCTGTGTCTGCCTGCTTCGTGACAACTCCTGAGGGGAGTGAACTGATGCTGGGGCTGCTGTCTTACTGTGCTTCTAGCCTTTGGGGGTGGTATGGGTTCTTCTTCTGCCATTTCATCGGAGTCCAGGTTATACTCTGGGAGAGGTAGCACTCTTGCCCTGTGTCTAGTTAGTGGATGTATGAAGGAGTCACTGGTGTTTGAGTCAGACTGTGGCTGTGTTTCGCTATCCCCCACATTTCCATATAGCGGCAGTACTCAAATAGTTGCATATTAGTATTAAATGTACACTGCCATAGTATCACTTAGAGTCTTTTGTGTTTTTTTCTTTATTTGGCTTAACACTATCTTGACATTTATGTGCTATTTGCGCTTTAGGGGTGTGGACTACCACTCCCATAAGGCATTGTTGTGAGGTATGTAAGATGTGGCATGGCCTACTTATCACACTGCATAGTGCCAATAGCTATTTTCTAAGGGATTATTTGCACATGCACATATGTGGAAACACATCATTACTGCCCTTACCTTTGCTGGTGCTGGGTGGGCCTGAGGTGTCAATGTCAGTGACACCACTGACAGCTTCAGGAAGCAGTGTCTACTCTATCATGTCTTCTATTGGCGTGGACGGTGTCTGGGTGATTGGTCCTCCTCTGGTGCTCCAGGCCTCCTTTAGCCTGCTGGCTACCCTCTCTTTGGCATGGGAACGCAAGTTGTACCATAGCTCGTGTATCTCCTCAACGGTGCACTGCGCAACACCCACTGTGCATATTTTGGTCTGGATATCTGACCACAGTTTTCTATTCTCACTTTCAGGTACCTGGAGTGAATTCTTCCCAAAAGGTTTGTCATGATTCCTGACCATCTCCTCAGTGAGCACCTCCAATTCCTGCTCACTGAATTTGAGCTTGCGCTTCCTTTCTCCTTCACATTCCCATCAGTAACCATGTTCCTGTTTGGTCCTGGCTGGCTCACAAGGCTGCCTCCCTGGTACTAAGATGTGTCTCTCTGCCTGCTCCGGTGGGTGTGGCTTCTGGAAACAGCATGGGCTGACTCACTTCCTGGTTGTGATGTCATCAGGCTGTTCCGAGTTGCTGTTTTCGCTATTTTTTGTGATTCTGTATTTGCAATTTGCAAATTGCGTTTGCGAATTTTAAGAAATCGCTATTACTGACTCGCAGTTTTGATACATCCCATTTCGCATTTCTAAAATAGCGATTTCTTAAAATTCTCTATTTAACAAATGCAAACAGGGAGCTTGATACATCTGGCCCTAAGTTATTAGGATGATTACTTTTAGCATGGAGTAAGCTGTTACCAGCTGTGTCCTTCCTAAATAATACACATTTCAATTTGTCATTCAAAACATTGATTTTTACATCAAGAAATGTTATCTCTTTAGGATGAATTTCACTGCTAAATTTCATATATAAATATCTATGTGTGTGTGTGTGTGTATATATATATATATATATATATATATATATATATACACACACACAAATGCAAATACAAGTGTGTGTAGGGGTGTGTATGTGTGGGTGTGTGTGTGTGTGTGTGTGTGTGCACTCCATGCACTGTATTTATTGTAGTACATTTATTGGCATAGTAAAAATGTCAACACATTTCACTTGCTTAGCGCAACCTTGTTAACAAAATATACACCATATTCCTTCAAAGACACTTAAATACTGGTATATAACAATGGAAAATAAAAAGGGAGAGGAGACTATGTCCCGAATTGTAATGCACATCACCAACTTGCAATAATTCATTCTCATTTCAGCAAAGGTGCATACATTTAATTAAAATTATTTAGCAAGAAGACTGCAATAATATCATTAACCAGTATGCATCATGTTATCACAGCAATACAGCACTCCTCAATTTGCCGTATTACATGGCCCAATAGGGCACAACTTGCATGGTCCATTATACATAAATCTTTTGTTATGCCGAGTCTAACATTCATTCAACAACCTGTAGCCAAAGTTAAATATGGTTCATCAACAATCATAACAATAGTTTATATGCTCACAAGGCATACCATTTTTGTGTAATTCAAGTCAAAATATAGTTTCATCTGAATCAACTCATTATACCATAATGTACTTTGTCATACATAAAAAATTGCTCTACCTTGGTTGCATAGAAGAATACATTTCAGTTTAACCGCATCATGGATCACCAGTAGCTTCTTTAAACACATGTTAAGCCATAATATTTCTGCATCATCATGCCCCAGTAGGTACATTCTTTGTCTCTGTATTAAAAATCCTTATTTTGATGTAGCATTTCAGAACTCTAGATGATTAACTCTTTCACAACAAAATAGTAAGGCATGCTTCAAATTCAAGTACACAAGAACACCTTTGAGCGAAGGATGAATCTTCTCTACAAAAAATAGTAGGCACTGTCAAATGAGTAGAATTAACAGACAGATGTACCAAGGCATTATTAACTCACAAGAAAGAAAAAGATGAAAAAGAAACTGTTAATGAAGTGAAAAGTAGGAGAAAAAAATCAGGAATATCAAGGATCATTGTAAGCATAGAATGAGGAAAAACCTAGCAGTAGCAAGAAACAGTATTTGAGTTTGTCCCCAGGAAAGTGTTACTGGTGTGATATTACAGGTCATTTAGCTACTGATAGAAAATGTCTAGCTCACAGTAAGAAATGGACAGGTTATGGCGTAGTGGGACATTTTTTACAAAGTTTGCTTTAAAAGTAGTGATAATGTAATCAAATTCCTTGGTCAAAGCTATGACTCAGAGTCAGATAATATGGAGAAGAATTACAACAATGTGTGTGCTACATTTAGATAATTAGAATGACTCAAACACAATGGTGGTAGGAGTTGGTGGATATATTAATAAATGTATCAGGGCCTCAAGGTTTAAATAAAAACAGAATGTATATCCATCGAGGGATTTAGAATATCAATTGTTGCTGATTCAAGGCTCTCCATATACATCAACAAGGCTGTCTGGCAGAAAATAAATGTATTGAAATGATTGATTAGTGTTTAAAACCACCAGCTTTTTCACTGAAGAGCTTTGCTAGGGAAATAATTGACGCCATTGGGTTCAGGACGTTTTTGTTCAACTTTAAAGGAAGAAACAATGAATGTAAAATGTATGTTTCAGGGGATGGTCCATCAGTTTTAGGATAGAAGAATCAGGGTGATATGGGTATGATTTAAACCCAAATAGTCCCGATCCAGCTCTGTCATTGCATACTGAGGATGATACACAACTCTTAAATTCAATTCTCAATATTTTCTCAAGATAAAAATGGGAAAATAGAAGGATTTCAGCATAAGATTACATTGCAAAAAAGATGCCACACCTTGTGTTCATAAAGCAAGGAACATTCTAATCACCATTAGGAATGAGGTTTCTGAAGAAATACAAAAGCTGCAGCCTGCAGGCAATATAGAATCCGCACTATCTTATGATTGGGTGCTGGTTATGGTAGTTGCATGAAAAGCTAATGGAAAACTTTTTTAAGTGTAAATTCAAGAGATTTAAAAAATAATATTTTAATTGATCAGTTTCCACCACCTAAAGTCAATGAGATGTTGTATTTAATCAAGGGTATAAAGTGATTCATGTATATTGATATGACAGTTGCTTGCCATCATGTTCTATTACATCTGAGTATTAGGAAAGGTACTGCTTTCATTACCCAATTTTGTTGTTTTAAGTTTGTTAGATGCATTGTTTCAGAGGTTACTGTATGAACTATTCAAAGGAATAGATGATTTTCTTTCAGGTTGAAATCATTGTGATGGGTAAAACTAAAAGGGAACATGACTTAAATCTTGCACAAGTTTAGAGGTTCCAGATAAGAGAGTAGTCACAGCTGAGTATACCAAATTCAAAGTTACAAAACGTTATGTACTTGTGCCATGAGGTGAATGAAGAAGGAATTACACCTAAAACAGAACTGGTGGAAACAATAAGGATTCATCATCCCCAACAAAATGTTCCCCATTTTCTAGTTAAGAAACTGTTCTGCAGTTTAGTGGTCTTAAGTGATGGGAAGGTTTGGCATTTGATTCACATTTTGATTTGATAAATAGAGAGATGAGAGGTGCTGATAGAGGACAGATTAAAGATAAAGGATAAGTAAGAGCAACCTGGATTTTACAGATTTTTTCAAAATGTCTTAATAATTTTCTAGCAAGACATATCTCATAAGACAAGTTTTGAAAATGAAAAATAAGTTAGATTGACCCAAAAAATGTCAGGATACATCCAGAAAATAAGGATGATGCTGCAGAGCTCCATTTTTACATGGCTTTGATCCTTGCTTGAAGAGTATTGTGAACAAGGCTGCCAGTGGAATGGGGCGTTATTTACCCAAATAAACTAGTTAAGGAAAGATATTGTTGCTTTTGCCTCTCACTCACTGACCCCCTACAGAAGAGATATGCTCTGTTATTAAATGTGAGGGTCTTGTATGTTAATGGGGTTTGGACCATTTTAGGCAGTATATCTTGGGTTCCAGCTGACTCTAAGAAGTGATCATAAACCCCTCACAAAGGTGCTCATCACAAAGTGATTTTATAATGCTTCTCCTTGTTTAGCCCAGTTGTCTATTAAACTGTTGTTAGATTACATTACAAAGTACAGCATATGCTGGATGTGAAAAACTAATTTGCAGATTTCTTGAGTCATTTACCGTTTTCCTTGTAGTATGCACCTGTAGATGAGTGTGGACAATTTTGCATAGTGAGTAAGTATACAGTAAGGATTTCTAATGAAGGATAAATTGATGCTCAAGGAAAGAATCCTGTTCTACAGGAAGTTCATAACAGGATTAAGCATGGATGGCTGGAAAATAGTGCTAGGCAAAGGAGTGTGCAGTTATTGAGATATGAGGCATGAACTGAAGTGAAAGGTAAGCTTATGAGGAATGGTGGGATAATTCGAACAGAAGGACTTAGAGAAAGATTATTAGATATTTGTCATGAGGGATAGCTGGCATTGTTAAGACTATCTTTAGAATTAAAAACTAATATTGTTGGCCAGGTATGGATTTTACTGTGGAAAGGAAAATGAGAGAAGCAATAGAATGTGTATGTATTGATTCTAATGTTTAACTAATGAAATCTTCTGTGATAATGGACCTCAATTTACTTCAGATCTTTTTATGGCATTTCTGAAACATAGGGGTACTACAGACAAGAGTTCATCAGTTCCTCACCCTGCTAGTAATCATGCTATATAACTCTTTATTAGAATAATTGTAGGTACTATAGAGATAGCTGGTAATGGAGATTAATATTGGAAGAAGAAAGTGCTCTGGGCACTATAGGATTATATGATTACTCTATGTATGCACAGGGCGTACAACAGCTGAACTGATGAGAGGAAGAATGTGGTTTTCAAATGATAATTTAGTTTAGAAGTCTAAATCTCAGAAGGGTAATTGGTCCTCGGTTGTGGTAAAATGAAGGTTGGCATGTGCAAAAGCAGCCTGCAGGAAGAATTATGATGATAGAGCAGGAAGACACATCCCATATGGTCTGCTGCTAGGCGTGCCAGAACTTCCTCCCCCCTGCGTGTTGACGCTTAATCATATGCGTCACAGAGAGCTCCAAAGCAGTGCAAGGAAGCCGCATGGTGAGCTGTGAGCAGCGCTCGAGAAAGTGAAACGACTAGGATAAATCTTTGCCCTTGGCAGCCTGGCAGCTTGCTACAATGACTTGTGAAGGCTTGAGGAGGTGGTGGAGTTGTGTGACACTTGCCTGAGCTCGGGCCATAAAACCTGAAGTAAAGCACTACCCCACACAACAGTCTTCATTGAAAAACAGCGAGGTGCGGACAAAGAAGGTGCATGTGCTTTTGGGGGCCTCTAGGTTTCTCATTGCTAGGTATTTTAGCACTTTGCTTTATTTTCTTTCAGTGGTCGGGGGTCACTGGGTCTGGCTCCCATACAACATCAAGGGACATATAGTGGATGTTAGCTGGACATTGAGTTTTAACAGTTTCTGCGAAGGGGGGAGGCCCTGCTTTGCAAAAAAATAAAAAGAGGGCTCCTTAGATGACAATAGTTTGGTACATCAAGTTAGGACGAACTTTGATCACTCTGTTTTTTTATGATCTTGAATCTGTGAGTTCCTGAACAGTTGGGGTATGGCGGGTTAGGGCTACAACTTGGACCAGGTCAAGAGGAAGTGCTGCAGCTCTCTAACAGCGGTTCTAACTGTAGCCCTGGGTAATCAGACTCCCCCTCCAGTACAAGAAAGGGCAAAAAACTGACTTTTCACCTTCCAGCTGCACAGAATGGAAAAATACCAAGTCATCTCTCTGGGGCAGTGATGGCTGAGGCTATAATATAATTAATTCAAGGCCTAGTTGATTTAGACTTTGAGGCCCTAGGCCGGAAAAACAGAACACTATAAATAATGAAAATGATAAAAATGACCAAGGGGCCAAGACATCAGCAACTGGACAAGGTGTGATCTCCCCCTCTAATAAAATCCCCAACACCTGATGCAACCTCCAGAGCCACCCCTCGGGCCCTTCTATGCAAAAGGGGCTCTTGTTGGAAGGTGATATTATCCTCTTTTTTGCAAGAGTTATAGCATGAATCATAAAGTAAATACCCTGCCCTCTGTGTGGAGGAGCCCGCTAGGCTGCATCAGACACAACTATCTCCAATGGCAGTGGTTTCCCAAGTAGAATAGGAGGTTTTCCGGGATTACATCCAGGCAGAAAGGCATGAACATACATCAGGGGATCACCTATTAGGGAGGGGCCAGGGGTTAAGCAAGAGGTCCACAGAGACCAATGTCATGCACATCTTCATGCAGGGTGAGATGCCAGGTAATCAAATGGAACAACACAATGATAGATATGTAAAGATGATGGGGGTTTCTCACAGGTGCAGCCGCATGCCTTACTTGAGACAATCCACATGGAAGTGAATGAACTTAAAGATATGCAGCGAAATGAGACAGCAGTCATTAACCAAAGGGTTGATGGAAATTATGGATCAATTGGTTGCATTTAGACATGTTTCCAGGAATTGGAACAGAGAATATCAGACTTGGAAGATCGTTATGTAATTTGAGTGACTCTGAGTGGTATAAAATTCAGAAAAAGCAGACCGAATCCCAGTATAAAATGAAACTTAAGGAAAATTATGTGAAAAGGTCTAACCTTCAGTTTACAGGAGGTCACAGAAGGGGTAGAAAAGCAGGGTAAAAAGCAGAACATGCTTCAGTTTAAGGACAATCTGACTGAGACATTCATTTTTGGAAGATTCACCACCTAATTTGACAATCTTGCAAGCCTGTTGAGTCCCTGCTCGACAGCAGCTCAATGCAAAGTATCTTCACACTATCATCATTAATTTAGCCAATTATAGGTTTAAAGAACATATTTTTTCTAAAGCACTACAGCAGAAATGTTTCTACCTGGCAGGAAGCAAACAAGTCCAAGTTTTTTCTGATATGTCTGTAGCTTTGGCCCAAAAAAGACAAGTTCTGGCTGGAATGATCACACAATTTAAAACAGCTGGGACACAGGCCTCTATCTTTCACCAATCACAGCGAAACATTTTGTACAAGGGTCAATTTCATATATATGTACAACTCTGTAAGATGTTCAAAGCCTTTATGAAAGGGTTAAGTCTGGTTGATAATGGTCACCAGTCAGATAGTGAGTTTAGAACCTGTTCTTATGCCAGTATTATTGTTTAATGTTGACTGTTGTAATTTAAAGTGTTGGAGATCAGCTGTCCATCATGTCCCCTGCCCAATATGTCTTGGTAAGAAAAGGTAGGAGACTTAGTTGGGGTTACGGGTATGACTGTTAAAAGTCACATTGTGATTATTATTTTTTTTCATGGTGGGGGGGAGTAAGGTCCGGGCAATAGCATATTTCCTAAGGCGTTCAGGTGCTTTTCCAGGGCACCCAAGCAGCAGATGGGATGATAGAGGGTAATGTGGGCTACTCCCCATGTGGTTTAGGTGTGGTACTTTTGGTGGCATTGGGATGGTGGTGGGGAATGAGTATGGAGTGGGTTGGTTGGGGTGAAACAAAAAATGAACATTTAATTGTGTGCAGAACTGGGCCTTTTAAACTTATAAGCTGCAAGAGGGACTCTATATTCAGGGGAGTCCTAGTTTTGGTGAAGGTAATAGGAGAAGAGGAAACTAAAATGGAATGTGTGTCTGCTGTAGGGTAGTAGTGAAAGACTAGTTGGGTGTTATGTCTGAATTTTTTATCCTTTCATGTAATTTATTGGTATCCTACATAGGTGAAAATACCTTTCCGCAATGAGTTGGTTGGCTACATTTAACCCTGCAGTAGTTTTCTTCCAAGAGACTTTAAAAGCAAATTCACCAAAAACATCTCTATACCTGAGGCCTATTCCCATGCTTTTTTTACCCGCTGGGCTAGTGGTGAGTGGGGTGGTGATTTACTTATCTAGAAGACTAGTTTGGGTCTAAAGTAATGTCATAAGAAAGAACAATGGATCTTTGTTAAAGTACCGGTTCAGGTAGTTTTTATTTCTCATTTTAATTACTACCGTCCTGTACAAGATAATGATGCTCCCCTGAAGGAACTTTTTGTGGCAGCAGTAAGTGCAACAGGTCTGTGAATTTTTGGGTGGGATTTCAATTTCATACAGGATCTTAAGCTGGATACTTAAATATAAACAGCAGCTAAAACCTAAAACAGCTAGAGTAATAACTGCAATTAAAACTAGTCAAAATGTAATAGATCTGTTATGATGTGATCATAATGGGCAGACTCATTTTATGTGTTTTTCCAGTTGGTATAATACTGCTTCCTGTCTCTACTATTTTTCGATTGCTTAAACAGCTAGATGGGAAGGGACCAGAACCTGGGCTAACCCATTTTATTCAGGCGTTCTTTGAGATCAATCAAGGCACGTCTTCCCCGTTCTCAGTATGGAAATCATTCAAAACTGCATTTTGTGGGCCGGATGTTGCTTATAAGTCTGCACAAAGACAGGTCAGGGAATCTAATGTTAACAAACTTCAAGAGTCCCTTGATCAAGCTTATAAGGCTCTTATCACAGAGGTAGATGAGTGTAGACATGACCGTAAGCAAATGTTCATAGAAGCTAGGCAGAGGCTTTGCGACTTTTACGTCTGCGAAGAGATCGCTAGCTCAAAACATTTTATGCAGCAACAATATGAAAAAATTCACCTAGTAAGCAAGCAGTTAGCATGGTCTGTACAAGGGAAACAAGAGGCACTCCATAGTAGGAATATCTGAGACTTTGGACCTAATTTAATTCAAAGGGATGAGGATACAATTGGACAAAACTTTCTGAACACTATAAAAAATGTTATGGCCATAACAGGGATGTTTCCAGATCCAGCTTAGAAGAATTTTATATTCAATTCAGGCTTCAGAGATTTTCAGGGGCATAGCATGCGTGTATTAAATCAGATATCACCAAAGAGGAAGCAGATAATGAGCTACGCCGGATGCCTAACGACAAAGCAAATGGGATGGATGGCATTCAATGTAGTTCTATATAACGTTCAATAAGGAACTGTTGCTCCAATTAGTATGTCTTTTCAATCAGATTAATGACGGTATTGCTATTCAAAGGACTTTTAAAGATTTGGTTAAAAAAAAGGGAAACAATCCTTTTAATACTAATTTGTATCATCCGATCAGCCTAAACAATGATGATTATAAATTACTGGCCAAGATCTGTGCATCTCGTATAATAGAGGCAGGTCAATCTTTGATTCATAGGGACCAGTGCAGGATTCTGTCAAAGTGTACCCTGGCTGCTAATATGCAATATCTGGACCAGGCTATTGATCTGGTGAATTGGGATGCTCTTTTTTTGCATTAGAGAAGTTTGGGTTTCCAGCTCGTATGATTTCAATGCTCGAAAGATTGTATCAAGGAGCTGAAGCATGTGTTATTATTAATACATGGCCTGTCCATAAGGTGAAGATACATTGTGGCATGTGACAGGGGTGTCCAATGTCCCCTGTACTTTTTACATTGGCCGAACATACCTGGAGCGCGGATAATATCTTTCCTCCCTTACAGGATATGTCCAAATTAAAGTTATTTGCAGATGATCTCATTCTTTATTCGAAGGCAGCTCAGCTCAATATTGAGAGGGTATTTGGAGTTTTTCAAGACTATACTAATCTGGAGAGTTATAAGACCAATCAAGATAAAACTGAGATTCTGCTCTTTAATGCCCATCCATCAGTCTTGCCCCTTGTGCTAGCTCAAAGCTATGGTGACAATCAGTACAAAAGATATGTGGGACTATGGTGACACATAATTACATAGATCTATTTAACCTTAATTATAAAAAAACGCTGCTTAAAGTGAAAGCTGTGAAAGGGCCATATTCAATACGCCCCTTAAAATACCTTGGTTTAAAATTAATAAGGACAATCTTTCTCAGGCTTTGAATGCAGGGTGGGATAATGCTGAGTCATCAGGTAGATCTCAACTGGAGATTTTTGAGGGTGGTCTGAAAAGGGCCATTGATGAGCTTGCTCCTCGGACTAGATCTAACTCCAAGGGACATCGGGCGTTCTCGGCCCCATGGTTCTCTGAGGAGTTGAAAAATCTCCAAAGAATGTACCGCAGGCAAGAGTGAAAATGGCTTTTGAATAAATCCCTTGTTGAAAGAGGTATTCTAAGGGAGTCCCTGAGGAAGTACAAAACAGCCATCGAGCTAGCTAAAACTACATATTTTTCCAATACTATAAGAGGGGCCTTGAATTCACCGAGGGGATTGTTTAAGACTGTTCGTTCTTTAATCTCTCCTTCAGCAGAAGTTACCCCATTGGCTAATTCCCCGCAATTTTGTCAGTCAGTGGCGGACTTTTTCTATAATAAAGTTATCACACTGTTGAATGAATTTAGTTCCCTCTCCTGGTTTGGATTGATGATGTGAATACAGCCTCCACAAGCACGGTTAAATCTCGGCACACATTGGATAATTTTCAACCGCTTTCCGTAAATAAAATGAGAGACTCTCTTATGGCCCTTAAATCAGGGGCACCCACTGATCTCTGTCCACCCAGGATATTAAAGCTAGCTCCTCAGATGATGGCCGAGGCTTTAGAACCTGTGTATGCAGAATTCCTTCAGGAAGGAATCTTTCCTGAATCTTGGAAACAGGCCACGGTTATTCCTCTCATAAAAAAACCAGGGAAGGAGGTGTCTGACCTCTCTAATCTTCGCCCGATTTCTCTACTCCCGGTGCTGACCAAAATATTAGAAAAACATCTTAATTTTGAGTTGTCAGTCTTCCTGCAGGATAATGGTGGACTAGATCCTTCACAGCTTGGTTTTCGAGGTGCTCACAGTACAGAAACTGTACTTATTTCCACGACAGACATGATTCGGAGAAGAGGTGATCTGGGTGAGGGGTCGATCCTGGTCCTGTTAGATCTGTCAGCAGCGTTTGACACCATCTCCCATTCTATTTTATGTAACCGGTTGGCACAAGTTGGAGTGAGAGGGAAGGACTTGCAGCTTCTTAGCTCTTTCTTGATGAACAGATCTTCTACGGTAGCATGCGGGGACTATAGGGCCTCGCCTTTCCAACTACCTTGTGGTGTCCCACAGGGATCTTCGCTTAGTCCAACTATGTTTAATCTTTATATGGCACCTTTGGCTAACCTGGTTCATTCATTTGGGGCCCAGATTGTCTCTTATGCAGACGATACACAGATGATTGTACCTATTTCCCATAATATTGAGGACACAAATGAAAATTTTCAACGCTGCATGTTAGAGATTAACAAGTGGATGACTTGCAACTGGCTTAAACTCAATGGGGACAAAACAGTGATTATGTGTTTTGGGTGTAAGGATTCCCCTTTGGACAACAACTGGTGGCCTCCCGCCTGTGGGGGTTGTCCGTCGCCTGTGCCAGCGGCAACAAATTTGGGCATTATCTTCGACGACTCTCTGTCGTTCAAGTTGCAGATTAATCACTTGATCAAGGTCTGTTTCTTGACATTAAAATCTCTTAAGAAAATTTTATATCTTTTAGAGGATGGCCTTAGACGTCCGGTCGTATTGGCATTGATTACATCTAGACTGGACTACTGTAACTCATTGTTGCTTAATGCGAATAAATCTGCCATAGATAAACTACAGTCTATTCAGAATGCAGCAGCACATCTAACTCTTAATTTTCCTCATACTATCTCTGCTAAGAGATGTGTGATTTCTCTACACTCTCTTCCTATTAGGTAGAGAATTATGTTTAAAACACTTTGCCTCACGCAAAAAGCTCGGCAGTCAGGGGGATGTGATTATTTGAAATCTTTGTTGTTGTTTTATCTACCTCCAAGACACTTGAGATCAGCTTCAAAATATTTGATCAAGGTACCACGCTGTAAAAAAGTGAGATCTGGAGATCGGGCTTTTTTACGGTGGAGGCAGCCAGACTATGGAATGGCTTGCCTCTCGCGGTGCCCCTAATATCAAATCACTTTCTCTTTAGGAAGAGTCTTAAAACCTGGCTCTTTGTAAACTAAACTTTAGGGATAGATGGTGTTCACCTTTCTTTAGTTATGGTCTGCTTAGCGCTTCGATGCTTTGGCCGGAATGCACTCTGCAAATTATTTAATGCAATACAATACAATTATACAAAAGCTTATTTGAAAAATAGTCCCTCCTTCCATTTACGTTAATATGCAAAGTCTCATTAATCAAAAGTACTACCTTTTTGTTTCTCTTTGATAATATCCCTGTAAAGGTCAATATTGTGTTTGTTTAAAAAAAGTAGACTCCCTTATTATTACATTTTTATGGGAAGGAAAGCTTCTCAGAGTAAAGTATTCCATTTTACAACTGAATAAAGAGCAGGGTGGACTGGCTTTACCGGACCTTTCCCTGTACTGTCAGGCTGCATGGCTGGACACAATGGGGAAAATGGGTTTAGGTGATAAAGGCACAGGTGGCGGCTTCAATTTTCTTTTCTAATGAGAAAAATGGTTCAAGAGAGCTGAGGTAGTTTGCCAGTATTTTTTTAAATGGCGAAACTCCCAAAAAACAAGGTATTAAGTGCTAATGAATATAAACTGGTTTAAACAAAAAATATTTAAGCTAAGGCAAATTTCAGCCTGCCATCTATTTCTTAGGCTACAGGATTGCCAGGGGCTAAACCTAGCAATCTCAGACAATATTTGTACAATTTGGTATGCCAAAGGGTTTCGGACATTGGGAGATTTTTTAGGTGGCACGCGGTTGGCTAATTGGGCCGAAATAACACTCAGAGTCGGGGTTGCAGCACCTAAACTCTGGTATAGCTATACTCACCTGACAAGTCTCATAAATAAGAGCCTCAAAGAAATGCATTAGTTCATTAAAAAAACTATTAATTTAAGGTACAATAGTCAATTAGTAAGAATATGTTATTGATACAGATCTCTATGGAAATACACAGATCCACCATGCATAGAAAGGCACTTTTTTAAGATTGAATATGAGACAGGGTGTAAATTGACAGCTAGGGACTTGCAAGGGATCTCAATTTTAGGCCATAAAGCACTTCGAGCAGCTAATTTCGAAAGAACATGCTTTCTATCACATTGTTTGGCATATTACACCCCTTGAGACAGTCATAAAATGTGTTCATCTGTTCCTAACGTTTGTTTAGGTTTTTACAAGAGGGAAAATGGGTGATGGGCACAAATCTTTTTTGATTGCCCAAAGTTAATGCAATTTTAGGATAACATTGAGCCAAGGAATCCAGGTCACTTTACAAGTGGAATTGAAGTTGACGTTTCCAATCAAACATATAAATTGGGCAAACATAATCAGAGCTTTATTGCTTCATCAGTAGTTGTCGCAGGTCTTTGATGTCCTTCACTGCTGGCGTATGGCATTTTTGCCTACCTCACAGGAGTCGTTGATAACGTTAAAGTGGGTAGGACTATTCGAGGAAGCGTATGCCGGGAGAACTGGAATCCTCCAAAAATATCAGTCTACTTGGACTCGATTGGATGCAATGCTTTCATAAAAATAATGAGCTTGGCGCTGTACACTTCTCCAAAAAGTATTGATACTGTTCTGCTTCAGCACTTAGTACTTCTTTTGCACTTTGATAAGCTTTTCATTGTATTGAGGAAGTGAGCTCTGTGTTTTGCACTGGGCCTAAAAATTCTATGCTCTGAATGACACTAGCACCTTTACCTTTTTCTTGCACTCTGACTCTGAAAAGCTTAGGTATAAGTACTTTATGCACCTGTGCACTTTAGAAATGTAGCCCTTAAATTAGTAAAACTTTTTTTTTTTCCTGTAGTTTATTCTCTTTGTACCCAATCATCGAATTTTCAGAGATCTGCACAATCCTTTGGGGCTCACAAATTGACATTTATGCTGGGCTTATTCAAATGGCTTATGTCCTCTGAAAGCGAGTACCTCTTATTTTTTGGTGAAGCCTCGCCTCTGAGCAGGAACTGTGCAAACGAATATTAATGCAGACTGAAACCTGTACTGTATTGAAGAAGTTTCTCTTTCAAGCGTTAATAAAAAAAAATGTGTACGTCCACCTGTCTATTTAAGAGTAAACTGCGCGTTTACAGCTAAAGTGTTTCCATTGAAAGTAGCATTTTTAAATTAGAGAATGAATACAAATTCGCACTACGTTGTAGACACAATAAAAATAAACAGTAATGTGATTAGGCTCAAACGATTTTATTGAGTTAGCATGGCTGTCAAAAAATCACAAACCTATTTCAGTGTGTGTGTTAATTAAATGCTGGATAGATAGCAATATGAACATGTCATTGTTGTGCAGCCTCAGCCATAGAAAACTTCATTTATGGTGCTATTAGTGCTAATTATAAATGGGCTATAAGAACCCAGAAGTGGACTACTGAGATCAACAGGGATCTGTGATCAAATGGAAGCCAGCTGGGCAGCGACCTGGTAAATAAGTGGCAGGTGTGACACTGGGTGTAACGTGCAACCCATCAGTTTATGAGAGGAAATTTTTTTCTGAAAAGGAAAGGGGCATATATTTTTCTTGGACATCGATAAGAAGAGAAAGCAAATGTAATGAAGACTGAGGAGCAGGTATCATGATGATCTCTTCCAGAAATCCCGTGGGAGAAAAAGAGCAGAGTTCTGATTTAAATAACAAAGGAGGTGTAATGTAATACTAGGCCAAATAATGATTATAGAAGCAATAAGTAATAATAATGATATTCATACTGCAGTAAAATAGACTTTCACTGGTACTCCTGCTGTAAATTTCTGATGTGATGGGGCAGCGGAATAATGAATCTTCATAATTAATAATAAAATTGTTTCTACAACTATCAAAGTAGCTGAATCTAGTTGATTTTCTGTGCAAACTTGTGCATTTGTTCTTGGCATTAAATTATCTGACAACTTAATTATGCATGCGATACAAAATTATGCAGCGAACTCCTTCTCTGAGAATAAACATGCCAGCATGATAAAACAATAGCCTACTAATATTTAAGTGCCGACAAATTAATGCAAATAAGCACACATGAACTATAAAAAGTACTGACTCGCTGAAATGTTTACCATCGTTTAATATTTTTGTCTCTCGGTTTTAGTTACTCCTTCACGGTCGGACTTAGAGCGATGCAAAGGGGATCTAATGGTAAAAAAAAGTCCTCCTGTCATTGAGCGACCTTTAAATTGTCTAGTATTTTTCGGACTCAGTTCAAAATGTTTGTTAATAGAACATGTTGGAAGATTTTTCCTCGGATGAAAAATTAACATCACTTTTAATTACGCAATGAGCACATTTCCAATTTTCCTTAATTGGATGGAAAATAGTGAAGCACTGTAAGAAAGTAAAGCAATTAATTACTTTTTTACATTTCTAGCCTCATAATGTAGTGTTATAGCAGGTAAAGTGGCTGATATGATGATATTTCAGACTGAACCATGCTATTACTTAATAATAGTGATCTAAACAAACATTACAAAGCAGTGCTAAGTTTGCTAACCTGCACATATGTGTTAGATGGGAAGATTTAAGGTTTACTTTGAGCAGAAACATAGTTGGTGGTGAGCCTGTTCCATTTTCTTACGACGTGCTCCAGGTTTGGACACTCATTCTAGATTCTGGCGTCCATTTAATTTTTCTTCTCTGTTCTGAATGTTGAGGGTACAATGCATCAAATTATCCAAATTAATTTCATTGTAACTCAATAGTAACCCGTTCAATTTTGAAGGCCAAATTATAGTTCAAAGGGCTTTATTCAGACTCAAAGTCAAACTTACACATATGAGCATCAAAATTATAGTATAAATGTATGCAGCAACCAAAGAGAGAAGCAGACCGTGACACAATATGAAACTTACCTAGCATAGAAAAGACCACAAATTCAACAGCGATAATGTAGAAAATGAGGAAAAATAATTGATGCATAGAGTTTGAATCCAGGTTTTCCTGCTCAACCATTTAATCTAAAGTCCAAACTATGCTAATATTCTATAGATTTAGAAAAATGGTCAGAACAACAAAACGTCTGGAGAAGATTCCATCAAGAAAGGTATGGAGACATAACGCCACATAAAAATCAAAGTGCAAGAAAAATATGTAAGGAAGGTCCACCTTCAGCTAAGGACAAAGGAAACCTGAAGCTTACTGCTAACTAAACCACACTTAAACCTTGTTTCTTCCAAGGATGAACTCATTGTCAAAGTCTCTTTATATCAACACCAGTGATCCAAATCTTTAATATATTGGGGAGCAGTGTTTTGGATCATGGTTGAACTTCTAATGAGGCAAAGCCATTCTCTAATGTTGTCATTGAGGTACCCATTCATAGCCTGGCGGTACGCCCTGTGGTCTGCTAGCCAGCAGAGGGTTTTGCTTCAACTTCAGTTTCTCTCAATCCTGCTTCTCTTCACAAGTGCATAGTTGAAACAGATTTGCTCTTAAACTTATGAAGGGGCATGTGCTGCAGAAGCCTTGTTATCTGGCAGTTACATTGTCTCTCAACGTAGGCTCCTAAATATTGTTTACAAAAATATTGTAACATTTGCCATACATTTCATATCATTCCTTCTAATTTGCCTATATTTTTCTGTAAACTTTATACTAGGTATGTCAGAAAATGGTCTGACTAGGATAGTCTGGTACTGCACAAGGCTAGTAAGGAAACCATTGAGTTCTAAGAGGGTTGGTCAGAATCCCTCAAACATTCCAAGCCTTTTGAACACTTGGACAGACACTGTGCCAGCAGCAGAGCTGGTGAGCATAGCATTGCTCTGTGTTAGACTTTTCATCCTTGGCATGGTCTCCCTTATCTTTTTGCATCTGTTTCTCAGGTTTTTGATGTGTGCTGGACTCTGATGTTGCTGTTTTTGTTGCTCTGGTCACTTTACCACTGCTAAACAGTGCTAAGGTGCAAGTGTTACTATACACAATGTGTATGTAATTGATTCATCCATGTAGGAGGCTGGCCTGGTTTGTAGTGGGTACCTTTGGTATTAACACCTTACACTAGGTCCAGTTACCCCTTGTTAGTGAATGTAGTAGTGTTCTAGCAGCTTAGGCTGATAGAGGTAGCTTTAGCAGAGCAGCTTAGGCTGAACTAGGAGACATACAAAGCTCATGCAATACCACTTATATTTACACAGTACTTATACACAAGTAAAGACAATACTCAGGGTTACCATAAATAAAGGTATTTATTTGGGTGACACAGTACCAAAAATATCTTAGAGACAATACTCCTTCTGGAGGTAAGTATTATACACAATATATACACTAGACACCAAAATTAGACAAGTAAATAGTCATAGAAGAATGCAAACAGTAAGGTATCCAATAGAATGCAATGGGAGAAAATAGGTCTGGGGCAACACAAACCATATACTAAAGAAGTGGAATGTGAATCACGAATTCCCCCCTAGACAAGTGTAGTGTGTGCAGAATCGCTGGGAGAGTAAGAATACAGTAACGATAAGTAAATTACCCCACCCCAGAGCCCAGAAAAGTAGGAGTAAAGTACTGAAAGTTTCCTTAGGACACACTACACCTCGTTTTTAGGATTTTGCAGCAGCCAACCAAGTCTGCAAAGAAAAACTGCTGGATTATTGGACCTGAAGACCTGTAAAGGAAGGACAACAAGTCCAGAAGTCGAAAGAAGTTACAGGAAAGACAGGAGCCTCTGCCAACCCAGAAGAGGATGCAAAAGAAGAGTCCCCAGTTAGCCAAAGACTGCAGAAATGCACCCCAGGAAGATGCCAGTGGGTTCCTGTATAATGCAAAAGATGTCCCTCGGTGTGAAGATCGTTGCAGATGAGATTTTGTGTTGGAAGGCACCAACAAGCCTTGTCTATGACAAAAGTGCATTTTTTGTTAAAATGGCGGTGGGTGGACCCAGGAGGGACCTGGGGGCCTCAACTCTGTGTGCGGAGGAAGAGGAGGCTCTTAGCACTTTATAGAGCCCTCAGTATGCCAGCCAGCACCCCCACAAGCCGCAGGGTCTGGGTTCAAAGGAGGTGCAAAATGTGGTTGATGCAGCACAACAAAAGAATGTCCCACACTGTGAGAAAACAACTCAGCGAGTTGAGCGTCACATGGTGGAGTGCTGGGGACCTGGGCCAGATTGTGCATGAAGGAATTTTGCAAAGAGTGCACAGAGGCCTCAGGATGTGAAGAAGACACAGTACACAGGGGTACCATTGTTCTCAGGGAAGGCAAGGCCTTAACTCCTCCAAATTGCGTCAGCACGACCTCAGGACTGTCTATGTTGATGATGTGAATCCTTTTTGTCCTTAGGAGCAAGCTCGTCATTGTGAGAGGAGCCCCAGTGTACCGGTTGTCGTCTTGGAAGGTGCCTGCTTGGAGCAGGGGTGTGACTCTGTCACTCCACAGGAGATTTCTTCGGTTCATCTGGTGCAGTATGAAGACAGGGAGTGCCCAGAGCGTGCACACTGTGGAAACTGTTGCAGTTGCTGACTTGGAGCTGAGGTTGCTGAAGAAAAGTATCTCTTGTAGAAACTTTGTTGCAGTTACAGCATTTCTTGGAGCAGGCTGCAGTTGATCCGAGGTCAGAAGAGTCTGAAGTTGTTGCAGAGGATTCCAGAAGGAAACCTGCAAGCAGAATCTGAAGGGAACCCAAGGGGGAGAGATCCTAAATAGCCCTGAGAGGGGAATTGGCTACCTTATCAGGTATGGACCTATCAGGAGGGGTCTCTGACATCACCTGCTGGCACTGGCCCCTCAGAGCCCTCCAGAGTGCCCCCACACCTTGCAAAGCAAGATGGCTGAAGTCTGGGACACACTGGAGGAGCTCTGGGCAGCACCCCTGGGATGGTGATGGACAGGGGAGGGGTCACTCCCCTTTCCTTTGTCCAGTTTCCCACCAGAGCAGGGGAGAAGGGTGCACTGAACCGGTGTAGACTGGTTTATTCAAGAAGGGCACCCTCTGTGCCCTTCAAAGCACTACCCCTACCCAGCCTGTAACACCTATTTCCAAAGGGAGAGGGTGTAACACCCTGCTCTCAGAGGAAATGATTTGTTCTGCCTGGGCTGCCCAGACCCCAGGAGGGCAGAATCCTGTCTGTGAGGTGGCAGCAGCTGTAGCTGTAGTGCACGCCTCGGAGAGCTGGTTTGGCAGTACTGGGGCTCCATGGTGGAGAATTGGCTCCACAATACCACCATAATACCATAGACATGTTACATGGCCATATTCATAGTTACTATTGTGAAGCTACATATAGGTATTAACCTGTATGTAGTGCACGCGTGTAATGGCATCCCCGCACTCACAAAGTCCAGGGAAATGGCCCTGAACTATTTGGGGGCACCTTTGCTAGTGCAAGGGTGCCCTCACACTTAGTAACTTTGCACCTGACCTTCAGCAAGTGAAGATTAGACATATAGGTGACTTATAAGTTACTTCAGTGAAGTGAAAATGACTGTGAAATAGTGTGTGCACTATTTCACGCAGGCTGCAATGGCAGTCCTGAGTAAGGGTTTGTCTGAGCTCCCTATGGGTGGCAAAAGAAATGTTGCAGCCCATATGGATCTCCTGGACCTCCAATGCCCTGGATACCTAGGTCCCATATACTAGGGACTCATAAGGAAGGTCCAGTATGCCCATTGAAATTGGTAAGTTAAGTCACTGGCCTACAGTGACAAATTTAAAAGCAGGGAGAGCATAAGCACTGGGATTCTGGTTAGCAGAGCCTCAGTGACACAGTTATGCACTACACAGGCATACACATTAGGCCACAAAATATAAGTACTGGGTTCCTGGCTAGCAGGATCTCAGTGTGACAGGCAAAATATACTGACATATAGGTTTTTACCTATGAGCACTGTGGTCCTGGCTAGCAGGATCCCAGTGACACAAAAATAACTCTGACACACACTCGCAAACAGGCCAAAAGTGGGGACAACCATGCTAGAAAGAGGCTACTTTCTCACAATCCATGATTGGCATTTTTGATTTACAAGGAAGTCCCTCGTACAGTGCACTAGAGATGCCCAGAGCCTGTAAATCAAATGCTACTAGTGGGCCTGCAGCACTGGTTGTGCCACCCACATTAGTAGCTCTGTAAACATGGCTCAGACCTGCCATTGCAGTGTCTGTGTGTGCAGTTTTAAACTGTATATTTGACTTTGCAAGTGTATCCACTTGCCAGGCCTAAACCTTCCCTTTTCCTACATGTAAGGCACCCCTAAGATATGCATTAGGTAGCCCCAAGGGCAGGGTGCAGTGTATGATTAAGGTAGGAGATATAACAATGTGTTTTATATGTCCTGACTGTGTAATATTGCTAAATTTGTTTTTCGCTGTTGCAAGGCCTGTCCCTCTCATAGGGTAACATGAGGGCTACCTTTAAATATGATTAAAGTGTAGATTCCTTTTGGGAGCAGATGGACACATCGAGTTTGGGGTCTCTGAGCTCACAATTTAAAAATTAATATTTTAGTAAAGTTGATTTTAAGATTGTGTGTTTGAAAATGCCACTTTTAGAAAGTGTGCATTTTCTTGCTTCAACCATTTCTGTGACTCTGCCTGTTTGTGCATTCCCTGTCTGGGTCAGTTTGACAGTTGGGCTGGATGCACCTCCCACCAGACAGTGACAGAAAGGGAGCTGGGGTGTAGTCTACATTTCCTGATGAGCCATCTGTGCTAGGAGGGAGTAGAGGAGTGGTCACTCACACCTGATTGGGCTGTGCCTGCCCTCACGCAGTGCCGTCTCCAACCCCCTGGTGTGTGTCTGGGGCCTGGCCTGGGCAAGGCAGGATTTCACAATCAAGAGAGACCTTCCTTTGAAGTAAGCCTACTTCAAAGGGAAAAATTGGTATAAGAAGGGCACCTAAAACCACAGACTTTAGAACACTTCTGGAAACCAAGAGATACCTCTGCCTGAGGAAGATTGAAGAGCTGAGGATGAAAAGCTGCCCTGCATGTGACTGTGCTTTGTGGTGCTATCCTGCAGTTGCTGCTTCTGCCTGTGCTAAGAGGACAAAGACTGGATGTTGTGTTGCCTTCCTTCTTGTGAAGATCTCCAAGGGCTAGATTTAGAGCTTGCCTCCTGTTGTATGAAGTCTTTGGGACAGCAAAGACTTCTCTCTGCCAGCACCTGGAGTCTCTGGAGAGACTCCTACTCTGCCAAGTGGTGCCCAGCCAGATCCTGGGACCCTGAGAAGAGAAGCTGACAGGCCAAGAGTGAGAAATCCACGCACAGACCGCCGTGCGGGGAACAGATCAATGCGACTCCGATCTGCAGCTGAAAAATCAATGCGCTGCCGGCTTCGCTGCTGAAAATGTACGCTCGCCTGCAATGCGACCGGAAGATCAACGCCCGCAGCTCAGGAAATGACGTGCAGCATCGTTGATGGGGACCGGTGAGATTGCAGGCCACGCTGCGTGGTTTTCAGACCATCGTGCGGCTGAATTTCTGACGCAAACACTGCTGGGAGTATAAAAACGATGCAAGGCCTGCCCGGACCCGAGAGTGCTGACCAGATGGATGCATCGCTCTCCTGTGGAGAGAAGAAACGACACACGCCAACCCGACTAAAAGAGAAACGACACAAGGTCTCGCTCGTGAGTGAAATCAACGCATCGCAAGCCCCTTTTGATGCACACTCGGCAGTGCAGAGTTATTTTTGATGCACCTAAGGTACATTCTCACACTAACAGCGTTAGCATTGTCTTTAAACTTACATGAAGACTCTTTTTGCATGTTTAGTGATAACTTGACTTATGCATTGTGGATTTTTGTCATTTTGGTCTTGTTTTGTTTAGATAAATATTTTCTATTTTTCTAAACCTGTGTTGTGTCATTTTGTAGTGCATTCCTTAAGTTACTGTGTGTGTTGGTACAAATACTTTACACCTAGCACTCTGAAGTTAAGCCCACTGCTCGTGCCAAATGGGTAAGCAGGGGGTTAGCTGAGGGTGATTCTCTTTTACCCTCAGTAGAGTGGGGGTCCTTGTTTGGACAGGGGGTAACCTGACTGCCAACCAAAGACCCCATTTCTAACACTCCTCATGAGCACCTTGGCTTTAATTGTTTTTCTGAAGTTTATGTCAGAGAGAAACATGTTCACTTTTCAGAATATGCAAAGTAGGTTCCTGGAGATTTGTGTCTTTTAAGATGTATTTTCTGAGGCTAAAGTATGTGTTGATAGTGAACCCTAAGCAATGATATAGTTTAATGAGTGGTGGGTGAAGCCTTCAAGATGTGTAACTACATTTGGTGAGGATGGTGATTAGGAAGAACTTGGCCTATGGGGATACCGAGCTTCAAACATAGATAATCCTTTGACGATTGGCTAGTTTTGAACTATATGCTGTCATTTCTTTATGCCTCTTTTGGCACAGACAAATGCCATGCATATTCTCATGAATAATAATGTCTTTATTATCCATGTGAACTCACAGTGTTTGTATGTATAGGTTGGAGAAGTTTTTAAATAGGAAAGATCCTTGGAGGGATTGAGTAAGTCACAGTTATTGTATGAATTCAGGTTGTGTTCCTCTTGAAGGACTGTGATCATTTTTTTGAAACGTAACACTGAAGTACATTATCATTCGAGACTATTATAAAGGAGAGGGTGCTAATTAGGGTTAGATGATCAATTATTTTGAAGACTTCTGAGAGATCGAATCAGATGAAGACATATGGGTAGCTGTTGATGGTGATTTGGAGTGTATTATGAATGTCCTGTGTGGTAGCTATCTTTGTGCAGCATTGCAGTCTAAATTAAGACCAGTAATCTTTTAGGAGGTTGTTGCGTTTTAACATTACCATGGAGCTGAGACATTTTTTTTTTTATGATCTTGCTAAGAAGTTGTAGGTGTGGGATAGGTCGGAAGTTGTTAAGGCCATTGGGGCCATTTTCATACATTCAGGTGGGAGCAGAATTTTTCAAGTCATGAGGTTGTTTCTCAATATGTCTTCTATACAAAACCACAACACTGTGAGTATCTAATATCCAAATAGCAGTAAGGGGTCTTTCATGGGCTCTTACACCGAAATATTCTGGTTGTCTTAAGAGATTCCATAGAGGATCCGGCTGCAAGTCAACATGCCAAACTTGCTTAGCAATGTACATAACTATTTTCATGTAAAAAAATGTTTTCTTTGGCTGTTTGTGAGGGGTGATGAGGCCTGCAATTCATCTGCGCCTCACACCCATGGTACCATTGGCTATTCTCAAACTGGCCTTTTTTACTACCCTCACTTTCAGCAATGAACCCAAGGCAGATTGCTTGATTTGACTATATTTCTACATACTTATGACCATCAAGTATCTGCTGTGGTCGGAAAGCCACTCTATCTCAATATAAAAGATCTTTATCACCCCCTCTCCATGCTGTGCAGATGCCTTCATTCTTCCAGAGCAAGTGTCAATATTTATTACATACGAGGTGATCTCCTTCTCCAATGTAACTAATGATTGAAATAAAGAATTTGTGAAAGATACCGTAATTCATTCTTGGAGTCACCATATATATAACGACGTTTCCTGAAATTCAACAGTTGCCCTAAAAACTTTACACACAAGTGTCATTCCTCTTAGGGTAGAAAGGAATTCCTTACTTGATTAGCAGTGTGTTTGTTGTGCAGAGTTGATAAATTAAAAGAATAATGTGCATATGGGTGCATGCATGGGTGGATGAATAAGTGAGTGACTGGTAGCATGAATGCACACATGTGTGTGAATAAATGGAATAATGTTGGGATGAATAAATGAGTGAATAATTGAACACCATATTTCAGGCATCAGAATGGGGCATAGTGACCCTCTTGATGGAGAATAGCAGTGTTGGACAGGATATGTAATAGAGGACATATCTGTCAATGTTGAAGGACACATATGTCAACACACACCTGACCAAAATCTATCCAACAACATCACATGCAGCTCCCACTCGAGAGGGGAATTATATAACCACATAGCACAAAGAACCTGCAGCAGAATTTACATCTTCCTTATTTAATAAAATGCATGGGCATAGGTAATGCCAGGTTTTATGAAAATCAGTTAAGTGAGATGCTGAGTGAGCTAATTAGAGTTGAGCCCCAGTTGTTTTCTGAACTGTTCCAGACAACAAACATGAGCCAGAAAAGAAGGTGTTTTCCATACTCTACACTTAAGGCATCTTGGAAGTTGAAGTCATAGTGCAGTCTGGTAAGTACAAATGCTACCTCTCACTATAACTAAGAGCACTGTACAGAGGAACCATTTGCTAAATACTAATATGAAGACTTAAATTGAAAACGTAAACAATGACATAAACATGTTGACTCACAAAAATTGTTTGTTCCATTCTTTCTTTTCTGGCCATTTGTCAGCAAAACTGATGTAAGCTACATTGTGACGTGGGGATACATGGTATGTCAGGCGATCCAAGTCTTGACTCTGCATAAGATCAGCAAAGTAGGAATTTGTTGAATAAAATCCTTTTGACTGCTTTTTTGAAGGGGATAATCAATGGGTTCAACTGAATCATTAAGGAGAGCGAGTTCCATATTCTGAAGTTTGAACCAGAGAAAGTGCTGGTGTAAGACTTCTTTTTTCTAAACAATGTGGTTCTAGGAAAAGGAAATTCATATTCCGCAAGGAGAGTCTGCATCCAGAGATAGTGAGATTGTGGGCTAGTTACTTGGGTGTGTTGTAGTGCAACAATTTGTGTGTCAGTCATTCTACCGCTAGAGATTTTAGTGAAAAGTAAATTCCATTAATTAAATAATGTGTATGAGTGAAAACTAGGCTTAACCACAAGCTGCATTTAGTATGCACTTTCCTTTCTAAATTTTCCATGACCTGCATTCGCTTGACTTACTTCATTTACTAACGTCGTCAAATTCTAACATACTTTAGTTAAGCAGAAATGTTCCTATTGTAACCTTTGCATGGCCTATGCATGATGCAGACTTCCTCTATAACAAAGCAGACAATATTATTATATTCTTTCTATCTAGCTAACCTGCATTCAAATTTCAAACCTTGCTAAGCTGATCTGAATATTGCTTCTGTACCAAAAATATTATGGAGTGAAGATGCATGTGAATGTAAATGACGGAGTGCAAATAATCAGAAAAAAGTATACAAGTGTCTTGTTTTTCAGAGAGTGAAGCGGATGGGGAAGAATGCTTATGTTTCAAGATTGATGTTAATAGAAAACATACTAATCTTCATGTTTAGGCTGCTACATGTTCAAAAAGTCACATCAACAGAAATTATTCCATTCCCAAGAAACCTTAACTCCTGATTGAATGTCTACTATTTTGAATGAAACAACTTTGCTAAAATGTATTTTTCATGTTACATGTATACATATGTTCTCAGAGAAAGAACATTTTGGCAGACTTTAGCAGACTCACTCTCAGACCCAGAATTTTTCTCTCTTTCAGCTCTTAACACAGATTTGTTTCCTGCCTCTAGACAATTCTCTCTTTAGGAGTCAGGTACAATATTCTTTATGAGTACTGATAGCTGCGAAGACAAGCCTGCTACTAGAATTGTTCTTTTTGCTATTAATTGACTAAAATGGTTTACTTTTACTGATTTAGAATAGTAAAATAGGGGCAAATTGTGGGCCATGCTTTTTGCTATGTTCTGTAAATTTAATTGACTAATAAAGAGGGACTCAATGCTTATGATAAAATAAACATTTTAAAAGTTTAATCAACTCTTATTATTGACTAGTGAAGAAAAGGAATTTGTAAAACATTTATATTGACCATGCACCCATACTCATTCCCAAGATCCCTGTCTTGGGCCCTAAGAGGTGCAGGGAAATAATGTTAGGATTTTCTGCTCTACCACTACCTTAAGATGGATCCTGAGTTTCAACGGGAGCCAGAGGACAGACTTGGGACAGGATGTGATGTAGTTAAGTGTCTTGTTTCTTCAGTCTCGCTGTGATGTAGAGGGCTTCCTTGAGAGGTGTCAGCCCAGATTTAGGCAAACCTGTTAATTCCACAGTCCCATATTCTAGTTTGGGTAACACTAGGAATTGCACTGCCATCTTCAAATCTGATAGAGGGATAAATGCTTCCACCTTCTAGAGTAGGCTGACTTGGAGGAATGCACTCTTTGTGGATGACTGATATGGGCTTGTCTGTTGAGGTTATTTCCTAGTATTATGTCAAGGGATTTTTAATCATGTGATAACAGATTTGTATGTGAGGGTGCTCAGGTGGTTGAGGCACTTCTGTATGGGTTTTTATGAGGGGGGCATCTGATGGGAAGATGAGTAGAAATTCAGGTTTCAAGGAGTTCAGTTCGAGGAGGTTTTATGCCAGCCAGGTTTAGGTTTGAACTAAAGTATTGTTGAGTCAGACAACATCCACCAGGGAGGAGGTGTAGCTGAGCCCCATCAGCATAAACATGGTAGGCAAGGGTCACTTGTTTTTAGGATGTGTGTTAGCAGTTCCATTTAGAGTTTGAAGACTCTTGTGTTGTGATTGGTCCTTAAGGGATTTCAAGTCTATCTGGAACAAACTTGGTAGTGAGCTGCCAAATTTGATTCATTGTGAGCTACTTTGTGGATACCAGGTGAACCATTGGGAATATTCCCTGACATTCTCATTCTGGATTCTAGCAAGAGTGTTGTGGTTGACTGTGTCAAATGCAGAGAAAAGTTCATGGAGGATGATTAGATTGGACTTATTCTGGTCCAGGGTTTTGAGGGTGTCATCCATGATGTGTAGAAAGAATGTTTCTGTGCAGGTTCCTGGTCCTAAACCCAAATGGAAATTGTTGAGCAAGTTGAACTGTTTATTGAGCTCACAGATTTTGGTGTGTGCACATTTTTCCAGCAAATTCACCAGGAAGGGAATGTTAGAGACTCGATGACCATTATTTAAATCTGTTGTGTCAGTTTACTATCTTCAACAAAAGGAGGAAGAAGTTGACTGAGAAAACTTGTGATTTCTGAGGAGAATGGGTAATTGGGATGCAAGATTGGTTTCATCAATGCTGTTTATTGGACCTCATTTTCCTCGAGAGTTTGAAATTTGCTCCATGTTGCCACGGTTGGTCTTAGTGAGATGCTTGATAGTTTGAGTCCTCTAAGACAGTGAGGGGCATATTTATACTCTGTTTGCGCCGAATGTGCGTCAAAAATGTTGACGCACAATCGGCGCAAACCCTGCCCCATATTTATACTTTGACGCCCGACCCCGCGGGCGTCAAAATTCCACCATGTGCGTCATTATTTGGAAGGGGGAACCAGCCTTGCGTTAATTATATGCAAGGTAGGCGTTCCCTTCCAAAAAATGACTTAAAGGCCTGTGCCCCTTATTTATACTCTGGCGTCATTTTGACGCACAGGAGGGGGTGGGCCTTAAAAAACGGCGCACAGCCTGATGTGCGCCGTTTTTTAACACCTGGGTCAGGGCAGGCGTTAAGGAACCTATGGGCTCGGAAGGAGCCCAGAGGTGCCCTCCCCCGCCCCCAGGGACGCCCCCTGCCACCCTTGCCCACCCCAGGAGGACACCCAAGGATGGAGGGACCCATCCCAGGGAAGTAAAGGTAAGTTCGGGTAAGCATTTTTTCAGATTTTTTTTGTGGCATAGGGGGGCCTGATTTGGGCCCCCCTACATGCCACTATGCCCAATGACCATGCCCAGGGGACATAAGTCCCCTGGGCATGGCCATTGGGCAAGGGGGCATGACTCCTGTCTTTGCTAAGACAGGAGTCATGTCAATAGAGGTTGGGCGTAAAAAAAATGGCACAAATCCGGTTTGAGGCCTGAATTTTGCCTCAGACCTGACTTGCACCATTTTTTGACGCACAACCCCCATTTTCCCATACGCCGGCGCTGCCTGGTGTGAGTCTTTTTTTTTTACGCACACCAGTCTGCAGCACCGGCTAACGTCATTCCATTAATAAGGTGCCCGCATGGCACGTTGGAATGGCGTTAGCCGGCGGTAACATTTTTGACACACAACTGCGTTGGCGCAGTTGTGCGTCAAAAAGTATAAATATGGGCCTGAGTGTTCTCATTAGTAGGGATGCATGTCTGCATACGTATCCAGTAAATCATCTCTTCTGATATTGACTGAGTTTTCAATTTTCCCTTTTTTTCCTTAGAAAAAAATTATTTTTTTCACAGTACCCGTCTGTCAGAGTCACCAGATCCTCGGGGTCCGTGCACGTTCCCAACACTTCCACCACAAGACAGCTCGAATACTCTGATTAGATTTATCACAGATTCTAAGAGAGTCCAAGTGGGGAAAAGGGGATTAGGACGGGAACAGCTGGGAAGGAGACCTGTAGGAAGCAAAAGGTTAAAACACAACATCAAAATTACATCTCATGAAATCAGTACCATGCTACAACTCTAAGCTTCGTCTTTTCCGAAAAAACATGAACAACCCTAGAATAATCCTAAAACTGACTAGGCTTTAGATGACCGAATACCTGAGGAGGAAACAGGAAAAGTTAAATAGGACTTTCAGATTCAAGTACTTTCTTTAGCATGAAAATCAGGAAACACTCTGAGCAATTTCTAAACAACCCTACGAATCTCCTTTTAGGAATACATATCAGGAACACACAGCATTACATCTAGAACTCTGGTATTGTTGTGTTCATCTCAGAAAAAACATTTGGAAGTAAATTGCGCACATTGCAGTTTTTTATATGAGTATTAAACACCATAAAGGTTTGTGCACCATGAAATCACACAACGTAGATTCAAGGAATAAATCACACAACGTGTCAACTTGAAATGCTACCAAGAAAATGTCTTAGAATGGTAGCGCACAGTAACTTACATTATTTATACACAAGGAAAGAATTGCGCGTCTTGCCGATTCAAATGCCACCATACAAAAGCCAAGAAATGGTAGCGCACAATGAATAACATGAAAAAACCCTCAAGGAAAGAATTGCGCGTGTTGCCGATTTGAATGCCACCATGTAAATGCCAGAAAATGGTAGCGCACATTGAACAGCATGAATTACACACGAGAAGTGAATCGCGCGTTTCGCCGATTCAAATGCCACCATGTAAATGTCAAGAAAAGGTAGCACGCAATGAACAACAAAGTTAAATGCTCATGAAATGAGTTGCACGTCTTGCCAACTCGTAAAACATCATGTAAATGTCAAGAAATATCAGCGCGCAATGAACAATAATGTAATAACGAAGTCAAATCTTTATGGAATAAATTGCGTGTCCTCCCTATTTGCAAACCACCATACAAATGTCAAAAAATGGCAGCGCACAAGTAATCTGTTATTCATTTAAGAATTAAAATCAAGAATATGAAGATTCTCAATTAAGGTGTTGGGAAATGTCCAAACACCGTCTTACCGCCTGGAAACAGCGATCACCAATGAGAGATGAGTGCAGAAGACTGGAAAATCCAAATAGGCCACCGGGACAGGAGCTCAGGAAGAAGCTGCTGCTCTGCACCGGGAACTCTGAATAGTAAGCACTGGAAGTTGGGCTGACTCTCTTTTATAGAGTCTTGGCCCAGCCTAGAACCACGCCGAGGCATGTTGCAGGGAAAGTCTCCAGAAGGCCCTGGAAAGGGACCACACCCTAACACACTCTGAATGTCTGCAGCAATACATTGTAAATGTACAGTATTTATAAGCACCTTAAAAATGAATCTTTTGGATGGAATTCTGCAATGCAAAAGGTTAAACAATAACATATCATCACAATGCATAAATTACTTTATCTTGCGAGTGTTGGGTTTTTGCATTCTAGATGCCCATAGAGCGCGCACTGTCCTGGTGTTGACACCCTCATAGTTATATTGATAATGATGGTATTGTAGGTAACAGTCTTTTGTTTGACAATTCCAAAGAGAATACCTAGCTGGGTCAGCATTAGCTAGTTCAGATCTGAAGAATGATGCTTAGACTTTTCATGTAATCTTCTTGTAGTTGATCCCATAACTGATGATGATCTTCCTTGGCTGCAAACAATGCAAACACAGTTTTGTTAAAATTGCTCGGTGGATCAGTATGCATATTGGAATATGGTTTATCCTATGGATAAATTACATTATTTTCCAGCACTTAAAAGGATAATTGAACACCAAAAGCCAGTACATGTGCAGTAGAATTACTCTATTACTGTCCATTGGGGATGGAAATGTTCATCACCTGAATTATGTTCATGATTAGGTTCATGATACGGCGCTAGCAAAGTCACAACATTCAGTCCCCATTCACTTTGTCTTAAAGTTAGGCAGATAACACACAAATGAACGATTAACACCAATCTTTTTATGTGGATGGACTAAGGAACAGATACGCTCGACTCAAACTCCCATGGGTCCTGCATATCACATAACTGTGCACACTCACGTTACCTCAATCACATGATCCATTGCACACCAACATGATCACTAGAAGCCTGTGCTCCTCTTATGTCAGTGTCTCCTGAATTCTTGCATCACTGGGAGGAGACTGACAACAGCTTAGGTGTTAAAGCAGGGTGGGACCTTTGACAATGTGAGTAAGTACAGAGCTTTGTTTACCATGGGCACTTCTACCAGTCCTTGTGGAGGCATGCTTGTAATATCTAGTGCTTCTGTACTATTTTAGTGCATGACTTCAAGGCCATGCTTGTCAAACACCTCCTTGAGGTTTTCCCTAGTTTATTTGAGGGTACGCAAACAAACAATGTGTGATAAACTGTGCATTTCTGTGTGTGATAACCATCCACAAGTTTTGCGCACTGTTGTGCAGTGAATCAAATACTACTCACCTGAATCTTTCCACACTGGGGGGTGTATGTTTAAAAAATAATGCAAGGATACAAATTTGTCATTTTTTGGCAACTGTGTTGTGCCAATGCTGTGCTGATTCCAGCTGCATCATGCAGGCATTACTATATGTAATATAGGTATTCTAATGCAAAATGCGAGTGCCAATTCTCAGGTCAGCAACTGAGAGGAAAAATGCCATTTGAGCACCCATCAAACTGATGTCTATGCTACACATGTTGGCCTCAGGACCGTCCCAAACACATTAACCAGATTGGCTGGTATATTACATGGAACATTTTCTACCTTTCTCCCATCTGTGTTGGATGACACTATAAAACTCACACCCCAGTACCTTCTCTCCCCTAAAACTACCCAACAACAAATGGATACCAAGCTTCTAAATAATTTCTGGATTTGATTATGTGCTTGGTGCCATAAATTGCATGCATATCCAGTTTGTTCCCCCAGCAGCCACATCACACCTTTAGAGAAACTTCAAACGTAGCTACTCAATAAATGTCTAGACAATAGTGGACTATCAGAGAAAGTTCATCAATGTCCTTGCAAAATTTCCAAGAAGTACACATCTTCAGCCACCATACCATAATAGAGCAGTTTCAGAATGGGAGATATGGGAGTGGCCCACTTATTGGTAAGGAAACCTGAAATATTCGATATACCAACTATTAACACAAAATAACGACACACAATTACTCAATACGTTAACATATATAGAGAAAAGATTCCTCAGTAGGGGTTATGGCACTGAAGTTATAACGGCTAGCAAAAATGTGTGCCAATTGGAATGTATAGTGACATTAAGTAACAAACAGAGATGGCATTCAGACGGGTCAAAGAAAATTAGACTGATTACCGGTTTTCACCCAGATTTTAGGAAATTGTATAGAATTTCGTGAAATCACAGGTATTTACTTACCTCAGGCAAGTCAATTCCACCTTGATTACACCATGCGCAACTATTGCTTTTTGCAGAGTTCTGGTTCTTGTAAATTTGATCAGTCCGAATTATCCTATTTCCAAAGCACAAGGTTTTTGGCAATTAGAATGTACTAAGGGGCATATTTATACTCTGTTTGTGCTGAATGTGAATCAAAAAAGTTGACGCACATTTGGGGCAAACCGTGCACCATATTTATACAATGACGCACGAGCACGCAAACGCCAAACGCGTGCATCATTTTCTGGATGCGGGAAACCGCCTTGCGTTAATGACATGCAAGGTAGGCGTCCTGTCCAAAAAATGACTTAAACACCCATGCACCATTTTTATGTTACCGCGCAAAAATGACGCATGGCAGGGAGGGGGAGTCAGCTCGATTTCCGTAAAAAAATAACCACTGGGTCAGGGCAGGCATTAAAATGGGGCAAACACACCACTACTTAAGGAAAACACACAGAAGCAACAGCAGAGCTCCAAAAGGAAGACATGGGTGTGCTTTTCATCCAGCATGCACACCAACGCAGACCACAGGACCAACAACAGCAGCTTCTACAACACCAGCAGGGACCCCAAAGGCAACGCAGAAGGCAGGACAGGATATTCCACACCAGGACAACCCTTCTGGGACTCCTGCAACAAGACATGATCCAGAGGTACAGACTCAACTGGCAAGCCATTCAGCAGCTGCTGCGCAACATTGAGCCACAGTTGGCACCCAGCTTGCAGACACCCCACACCATTCCACCAGAAACCAAGCTGCTAGCTGTTCTCCACATGTTGGCAAGTGGCTCCTTTCAAACCACTGGTGCCCTGGTTGCTGGGATCTCACAGCCCTCTTTCTCTGCCTTCCTACCCAAGGTATTGGATGCCATCATCTCACTCACACCCCGCCACATCAGCTTCCCCAACACACAACAGAGGCAGCACAAGACCAAACAGGTCTTCTACCAAATCAACGGCTACCCACACATGCTTGGTGCCATTGACTGCACACATGTACGCATTGTGCCACCTGCTGCAACCGAACATCTATACCGCAACAGGAAGCACACACACTCCATCAATGTGCAGGCCATTGTCGATCACCAGGATTGATCACCAACATCGTGGCAAAGTATCCTGGGAGTGTACATGATTCATTCATCTTCCGTCACTGCACCATCAATCAACACTTCCAGGATGGACAATGTGGAAATGGCCTACTTGTTGGTAAGTACAGAAACCTACTTATATACATACTGCACAGCAACCCTCAAGGACAAACAACACATACACCACTACATTGACACGTGGCCAGGAAGACACTTTGGTTGTGACACTGCTAGGCATGTCTGATATCCTGACCCATTTGGATACACACCTATTGACAAATGACATATCCATATAACAACAGATGTCACTCCACAGACACAAGAGAACAATTTGAAACAACACAATGACAATGACATGGCCTCAACTGGCAGTACAACTTGGAAGATTAATCTTTCAATATCACATCAATAACACTCAATCAAACACCCTTCCAAGCAATAAGTACCGTGTCAGGATTGTGTAATATGTTTTGCTGCAGGTCAAACACCATGACACACATAGCATGATGATGATGACTACAATGAAGATGACATGGAATCATTGAGGCTGTACCAATATCTCACATCACTCCTGCTCTGACATTGCCCACTACCAATAAGCAAGTGGACAGTGCTAAGAACACATATTGATGTTACAATATTGAAAGTGCACATTCCTACACATACGGTTTGAGACAATTACACATATACACAACAGATGTACAAGCATGACCTTCTGACACTGTAAATTACCTCACAACCAAATTAGACAGCTGAACTAGAACATGTTCAGTAGTATAAGTACACGTTAGAACCTGAGTCGACTCGGCAAGGGCAGAGAAATAGGTCTGCAGAGAGCTTGTCACACATGGGATATTTGTGCATAGTCATTCGTCAGCACGTCAGTGCTGACAACTTATGGAGATGTCTTGTACATTGTCACCTTGCCAAATCTAAGGGCCTCACTGATGTTCAACTAATTCTATTGCATATGTTAAATTGGATGGGATGACCAGGCCATATAGATGCAACTGTATTACCACCACTGTGGAATTAATTCTGTGTATGGAAGTATCATGTCACCCCCAGTTAAGACACATGGACACCTCTTTCACATGACATAATGCAAGGGAGTACACAATGTACTGTAACTCTACAAAAATACCTCTGACATCCGGTCAATCAGCCAAACACCAGTTCAGATAATGAAACAACCCAATGCTGATGGTACATCCTAGAAGCCTAGGATTCCACACAATAACACAAACAACGATGAGTCACAGATAACACAAGAGAACAACTGCCATGCAAAGTGATAATCATGGTGCAAGCAACATCAACATCTTCTCACTCATTTTCTCTTTCAGCTGATCAGGGTATGGGATCCAGCCATGGATCATGACCACATTTGCAAACCCAAGCACAGCATCAGAGCTTGCCTATAATGAGGCACATCGTAGGACACGCACCATAGTCGAGAGGACCTTTGGCATCCTGAAGACAAGATTCAGGTACCTCGACATCCCCGGAGGCAGCCTCCTATACTCACCAGAAATGGTCTGCAAGATCATTTTGACCTGTGCCATCCTGCACAACATATATGTAAGGAGGAACATTCCCCTATATGAACCCGACCCACAAATTCCTGAAGAGGAGGAGGAGGAGGATATTGTCCATCAACATGAGGGGGACCATCCAAACACAGCTGCAGGATTGCGTCGGAGACAACACATTGCCCAAAATTTCTTTTAACTCTACTCACCATCACCACTGTCTTACCATATGTCAATAAACACCTATTCTAATCACTATATCATGGTGTGGGTAATCATTTTTGCATCACATTATCCCTAAGAATCATAATCAGAGTGTAGCCTCATGGAGCATTGCAGAAATACATATTAGGATACAGAAAACTCCAAATCATATATGATGGGTATGAATGTACACCCAACTTCACACACACTGTAAATGACATATATCCTGTCCATTTCACATTTGAAGGGCAATAGCAGAGGAGCACAGCTATTTCACACTTACATGTTGGCAACATGGTTCATTGCAGCATATGGCACACAACAAATACACCATCATTCACTAAGGAAAAAATGCCTCATGCATGAGGCAGTGGATGTGCTATAGCATTGGTAACAAGAAGGTATGACCAGAGCCTTGACAGCAGTAAGTGTGGCATCAGCTATCTTTGCAAGGAGTATGTGTGACAAGAAATCCATATAAGCAGCAAATTGATAGCACGAGTGCCCCAGGTATGACTAGCATTGCTCACAAGACATCCCCTGCACATGCCATCCCAGGTCATAAGTCCTGTCACTGACATGTTCTCAGTCTCACCCCACCCTTCTTCAGGGGGCCCTGGAAATGGAGTATTTGTACCCAGATAATCCCTCATCTACACACACCCGGACTCACATTCTAACTCCAGTGTGCTTCCCTCTTTAGTATGGTATGCCATAGTCATTGTTCTTCTGTCTGCATGGACTTCTGGTCGAATAATGCACTGCCTTGTAGTCTGTAGGACCTGTAATCACTTGTCCATTGCTTCCCATGTGAAAGGCACTTTTGGCCTTTTGAACTTGATTCTCACCGACAAGACTTGTGAGAGACTGAAACTGCACACACCTGGGTGCACCGCCATGCAGACCAGCCGTTTGAACATGCACTGCCCTTGCAGCTGCCTGGAGTGGCATAGAAACTGCCATTATATGTATATCCTTGTTATTCATTGCCGTATAAATCACCTGGGAACACAGGCCTTGGGTTATTGTGTTACGTTCCATCACACAGGACAAATACAGTTTTCATTTTCCACAGTGTTGTTCCAGCTTTGACCAGTCTCAGTCTGCTCACTGTGCATTTGCCTTGTTCATTTCTGATCCTGATTGACCCTGCATCCTGTTAGCCTGACTGGTTCCTGTCTTTGCGTCACCATAAAGGTTCCCTTTGGCTAAATTTGTATCTTAGTTGCTTTCCATGCCCTCACTCTCCTCCTGGGGTATTGTGTCATGTAGGTCTACAATGAATACTCAAATACATTGTGTTGCGTAATCAGTTTACTTATTGTATCATGGGGTGGAACTTGTCTTCAAATAGCCTAATCATGGCCCATCCTTTGTCTGGGTTTTATGTATGCATGAGTGACAAATAGTGACAGTGTACCATGGCTGTAGGCATGGATTGGGTATGGTGCCTCCAGCACAACAACCAACTTTAGATAATATGCATGAAATGTCAACACATGTTTGTACCCTGACAGTCCACACACTGACTCACATTGCCCCCAACATATTGATGGGGCTTGTGTGGTGAATAGCTGTGAGATTAATCAGCACAGAGACACTGATGTTCCCGGTTGCAGTGGGAATTTTAGAGGCCACCCTGTGTACAAATGTTCTGATGAAACCTGCTGGTTTAAAATTCCCGATCCATTAACTTTATCAGCATACCAAGTTTGCCCTGTTGTCAGTCTCATAAAATGTCTGCAGTGCCATAGCTGGACCATCCCCATGTGTGTTCTCATTTCTTTTTCTGCTTTTGTTCAATTCAGCTGTGAAGGATACTTTGTAAATGCAGGAAATGGCTCCACAGACTCATGAGTAAACCTGCACGTAACTGTGACAACATGGAACCCAATAATGACACAGGTTACACATGGCCCCACACACTTGAACTGGACACCTTTGTGCAATTAACCACTGGAAATATGTGCACACATGCTGCTTGGTCTGCTGGTCCTACACTGCCACAGGAGAAACATAGGTCATTTATATGACTCAAACTGTGGCGTGACATTACATTTATGGATTATTTTTGGGGTTTGGTGTCACAAACACCCTACCCACATAGCATTTTCCAATGCCTGACTCATGGCTAGTATACAAACAAGTGCCCAGGAAGTGGTATCCAACCTTCCAGCACATGTGATGGCCTAGTCTTGGAACATTTTCATGATCAACCGTATTATATATATCCTGTGCATGGTTTGTTATTGGTGATGCTTATGTCCCAAAAAACCTGGGTAGTTCACACAGCATTTGTTGCTACGTGTATGACAAACACATTTCCTTTCACATTTCCACACTGATTAGCATCTGATGGTTGGCCACATTGAGAACACATGCATATAAGCACATTTAAGAAAAGGCATCTTGTGATGTTCACACAGTGGGACAACTACATTAGTAAGAGACAATTCACACACATTGACACATAGGCAATGAGTTATTGTATTGAGTTGCGTTGCCTTTCTATCTTCTATTGACGCACAACATGCCCAAACTGGGTAATACCAATTTGTATTCCACACGTTTGGACATCTATTGCGTCAGTGAAGAGTGCAAATCCAGGACAACAACTAGAGGATCATGGTCCGTAGTAGTATGATCTGTCACATGTGCCCATACACTGGAATGCACAATGTAGACGCAAACAGCCTATCTCTGTATAGTCACACCTGTGATGTACTATTAAAATTGAGAAATGACCCAAACCCAGTAAAAGACAGAATTTTTGACACATACGCGTCAAAAAAGACGCACATGCATAAAAAATGTGGGATATGCGTGGAAAAATGATGCTCACTGCCAGGATACCTCCATTGGCCCTGAGCGGTAATCCCCACACTGTACCCCATGAAATTGGTTAAGTATGAAAAATAATTGAAAATATGAATGCGGGGTAATTCTAAGTATGTGCGTAAAAAGAAATTACACACAGACTGTAAGCGTGATAATATTTTGACACATAAGAATAAAAACTCAACGCATTTGAGGCAGGAAGTGATGCAATAGGATATCCTGTTTACAGAATTGGTACAGTGGGTGTACTTTCACTTTCACTTAGCAGTCTGTGATTTGTCCTGACTGTGTGGCTGAGTTTGGACTTGTCTCTCTGTGCATATTGTGAATTTGTGTCCTGTGTGGACTTTAAATTATCTTTTGTTGTTTCCTAAGTTTCTGTGTTATGCTGTGTAAGTGTATTTTTGTCATTTCTGGTGTCTAATTTTGTCTTTGTACTGTTGGGAGTCTGTTGTGGATAGTGTTAGTTTTGGGATAATTGGGCTGTTTTACTGTTAATTACTTTTCATTTCCCTCTCCTACTTTCCCTTCATTATCCTCTGTACCCCTTTATTACATTTTTTTTTCAAGCATGTTGGGTAGGCCACATCTTGGTAGGATGGGAGAGGAGGAGCTGCGGTGATTTATTTGGCTGCTGTGCCACTTCCTCCCATTAATGATTGAAGCAGGTGGCTGTGTGAAACAGGGATGTCACACAGAGGCAAGGAGGCTCCGGTATGCAAAGGTCCTGTATCATTTAAAAAGAATCTACAACACACCGCGCAACGACCACCAGCTGAAACACTGTTGGGCTGACCTGGTTGCCAGGGAGCAAGACCTGCTGGACCACCTGGGGATTGTTATTGGTGGCCCTGTTGGTGAGTACAATTAAGAGTACTGTGCACATTTTAATACTCTGTAGTGACAGTAGCAGATTTGTTCATATGGTGCAGGCAATGTTTTTGGACATGTGGAATGCAAGTTAAACATACAGTTGCCGAGAGTTACACAATAATTCTTACACATTACCATCATTTGTTGACGCAACAGCTGCACTAACTTACAAAAGACAATAGTAGCCTGTAAATTAGTGCTGTCTTCACGTCAATAGATGATGCAAATGTGGCTCTAACATATGTTTTGTGCATGGTCTGTGAGTGTACCAGGAAAGACGTGTTTTTAATCCAGATACTTTCAAGAAATAATGTGTCCCTCAATTATTTCTGATACATTTCTGAACTGGATTCTGACACATACATAACAAGTTATATGTGACCTCAGGTAACATCTTAGGCTGATAGTTGGACTTGGTTGTGCTGCAATTAAATTAGGGATGGATGCCAAAAGTAAGGCCACACAGGTTCATATCAAAATGTTTGGTGCAACGTACCATAGTACCATAGCTATGGCACATAAAATGAAGCAAATAATACAAATTGAGGGGTAACAACTATTTATGGCCCTCTATACATTATACCTGTGTGTTTTACATTGGTCTTAGTCACAATGGCTGGCCCGAGATAATGCATTTGCCATCTGTGTTACGGGATCATCATGTGATATGTGACGTTGGGGAATGCATGATCACAATGGATTAAGTGCATGATGTCATGCAAGGGACCACTGACCAATTCCATCATACATATAAAGTTGACTAATACTTAGCTAGTTTAGTTTGGCACACCCATGTTCATCAAGTGCAGCATATGTTTAATAACTAACCTCCCAGTATGGAGGCGATCACTGACATGGGTGTATGCTAAGATCAGTAACCCAGAATTCCTGTGACTGCTCTCATTCCGAAGGTACATACAAATTGAAAACTACATCAGCATGATTGACACACTGGTACATTTGCTAAACCATGTATGAATAATATCATGGTGTCAGTTTGCTAAATATCCACTGATCAACCAAATTGGCAAATGTAAGATAATGTATGTGGCTCATCTGTGATTCCCGAAACCCATATTGGGTAAACAGGGCAATGAGAGACACATTTCAGGTGCAATGACAACACATGTACCCATGCAGTCTGTCATGGATGAATACAATATACACTGTCAACATATATCTCCTTGTTGTATCCAATATGAAAACTGGTCAATCCATGGCTAGCCTCAAACTGTCACCAAATAATGCACAAGATCCCTGCCATTATGGTGTCATAGGGGGCATATGTGGCTCTGGGTACCCTTTTAATATAGCATATGTAACCTAGACACAACACAGGCCCTACATGTAAGGGACCATAGAAAGCATGATAAATCATCCCTTAATTCAACCCACAGGTGTGTCACACAGTAAAGGATTGTCCTTTGATGCCCAAGCCACAATACCTGAGTGACTGGTATTGCAGTCCTCCAGGAAAGTGTCTTTGCATGTCTCTCATTGATACACATGATGAGAGGAGCACACTCCATAAATGAGTCTGTAAACAAATGATGGAGCATGCTTGCCACCACATGATAGTTAGGGCCACTGCATGTGTGCAGATATGTGTGTATCACTCACTGGAGTGCCCGAGTCTGTACATGTTTGCAGTGGTATGTCGGTTGCAGTATCATCATGCCTGAGAGGCTTGACTTTCTGATTTAATCTTACACACAGTAATTGTAGTTGGAAGTGTTGTACAGTGCACAGACAATGAGCACATTTCTCCCTTCCATGCTTTACAGGTGGACCTGCCACCCCACACTATCGGAGAGGTGGCTCGATTTGCGGACCCAGACATTTCCAATAAGTGTTGATATTTCTGTTCTGTGTTGTGTTTGCTGCTGTTGTGTGATTGACTCCTGTGTGTTGGACACATAGCAAGGTATGATGCGCTGGTAAATGATCGGATATGTTCCTTTAGTGAAGTATCATTTTTGTCCATCATTAGCGTGTAGTCATATTTTGGGATTGTAGTGCAGCCCTGTAGGCACAGCCATGTGAATAGGGTGACTTTTGTGGATAAAACTTTTATTAGGAAAATTTAGCAGAAGCCCATATTTATGATTTAGTCAGCAAGTCACACCCTGAATCTCACAGAATAGGAATGCCAAAGTCTTACCCACAGACTTGAGCGTCCCTATTCACTAATGAACATGTTTGACTGTATGCTTGACTTCCTAGCAGCATGTAGCTCCACATGTTGTGCTACGTGTATGAGGCACTTGAGTACAATGGCCTAGGTGTGCATGCAGCTCATGACCAGATGTGTGCTTGCATCTATCTGCTTGTTGTAAGTCATGTGTTACTGGTATGAAATGATGTTGACAATTGTCTGCATTTTCAAACATAAATGTGGATGGGATTGTCCAAGGTTTGGGTGTATCCTAGTTGGACATCCTCCTTACCTGTGGTGGACTGCCCAAATCCATGTACAGCTGTCCAAAGGTTCTGGGGTGTCCTAGATGTCGGAAAGTATTTGTTGCTTGTCCATCCCCCCCCCCTCAGGCACAGGCGTAGGGTTATGAAATGTGTACTTAGGACTGATGATCCGAGTTTAGTACACAGACGTAAATCTGTAAATCACTTGTCCACAACTAGGATACCCACTCATGATTGACAACTGCATACCATCCTGGAAATTCCATTTACAACTCACAGATCTTGTGGCCCTTGATTGTCATCCATCAGTTAGTCATTAGCTGGCCTGTCACATGTGGAGGATTTGCAGCTTTTTTTACATGATAAATGGCTGAACAATGATGCATTGGTCATTTAAGTTGTTACACATCTTTTAGAGCATTGCTGTGCCGTTTGATAGGACATGTGTAGGCTGCGTTGGCATGTACTTCCTCAGGGATCAGTGATCTGTATGATGATATGGCCTGTTTCTGGTACATTAGATGTATTGTCTGATTTACTTCTAGATTCAAAAACACAATGAAGTACCTAATGTTTGTTTTCAAAAAAATTTTAACAGCTGCCAATACGATGTGTTAAAGCCACATTCTGGATTTGGAGTCTGGGTTCCGCAACCATGGCAAGGTGTTATCGCTATGAAAGAGCCTCTGGAGTGTGGAGGGCATTTGCCCAAGGGGGCCCTTCCGTGTCCACCACAGCCACCACCACCAGCACCACCACCCAGGTGGCACCAACCATAGCAGGCACCTTTGCTGGAACGTCAACCTCCACTACTCCAGGACCTATCACAGCACCACCTGCATCTCTTCCTACTCATGCATAGCACCGACAAGGGGACATACATGTTCAACTGGCACCCAGACCACCATTGCTGCAGTCATTGACCCAGCAGATTTTCAGCGGCTGCAACATGACATTGACCATATGTTGAGAAAAATGAACAGGCCACAGCAGGAGGTGGCACAAGTGAATAGAAGGGAGCGTGCCATAAAGAAGACCCTGCGGAGGGTGATCTTGTAAACATTTTACCCTCAGCCATGATTCCCTACCCTCCCTCCTCTTTCCTGGTTCTTTTCATTAGTGGGTTTAGGGGGCTTAGTGTTAGGTTAGAAAAGGCTGTTAGTTTAGTTAGTAGTAATGGGTTGGGAGGTGAGGGTATGATACTTTTAATATCTGTTTTGTATTATGTGTGTGGGTGGGTGGGGGATGATGTTGGGGTTTTGGTGTTAAAAAATACATTAAAAAAATATATAAAAAAATATATTTGTTTAGTATAATATAGTGTGTGTTTAGGTTAGTATATGTTGTCCTCCATGTGTCCCGTCTTATAAAGGGGGTGGGGGGTTGATGTTTAGATCGTTTCGTTAAATGTGATTAGTAAGTTTAGCTTCGGTTAGTTAGGGCCAGTTGTGGGTAATGTGTAGTTAGGATAGGTTAGGTTAGGTAAGGTGTTTCCCCAGGTTTTCGCTTCCTTTTTTACTGTTAAATAAATATTTAGGTAATCCTTTACAGTATGCGTCACATGCTTGGGGATCAGGGCCTTGGCATGGGTTAACAGTGTCTCTTTAGTATTTGCATATGTGTCCCAACCTGCAACCAAATCCCAATTGAGCTGTTACATTGGCAGCTACACCACTGCTACTTTGCTAAGAATCTGCCATCCATTGCACCCACCACTCAAGGTTACTATGGATCCCAAAGTGTTATTAATTTTTGATGTATGTTTTCAATCTCACATACTTTGCGACCAGATTTGGTATTGAGGATGCTGTGTTAAGTCTGCCTGCAGACTGATGTTCAAGTGAAGCCTTGTAAGGTGAGTGGTAGTATGATCTCATCTAGAATGGTATACATAACTCACACCTATCATTTGTTACATTGTTCAGCCAGGTTACATATTTGTATGTACACTCAGACACATCCATTCATTCTGTATGGTGTGTGTTAGGACAAATTTGCGTCAAATGTCACATACGTAAATATTGGCTTAAAGAAAAAGTTGAAGGCAATAATTTTTGGCTTAGACATCCATTGAGGAAGAGTTATTCTGTCCAACATAGCATTATACTGTATAGTTTCTATTTCCATCATAATTAACCCTCAGGAAGGGCAGATGATGGTACAATCCAGACTACAGTGCATAGTTATCAGCCAACATTCTTTTAGGTCAGTTGTTTTGCCATTCTAAAATCATTGACCTGAGGTAAACATTACTGATCTCCATCACGGTTGATGTGTCACATTACACAGAGACAAAGTTGTTGCGTAAGTTCCATTTATTTTAAAGTGCTGTAGTGCTATATGTACATTGTCCATGATTGTGAGTTTCTTAGTGTGACACCTTCCATTGTGATCCTACACAAGTGCAAAAGGACATGTCATTGGACATGCTGGGGTGAAGTGTCAGACAGTGCTGAGGGACAGGATTTTCCAATGAGTTAGTGAGAGACAATCACAGGGCAGAGTGACAAGATAAACAGTGGGCTAGAGAACAGTGTTTGTGAGCAGCTGTTGCAAGACTGGTATGTTACAAAGCACATGACCTTGGTTATAGGTGGCCATGTGGCAGGGACTAGTGCTACAGGGTACTCTTACAAGTGAAGTTGATCTGTTCCACGTCTTCATCTTCTGATGTGTGTGTTGTCTCCTCTGCCCTTGGTGGTGGTGGTTGTGAAGGGGCAACACACACCTCAGTGTTTGAAGACGTGCAGTCAGACATCCCAACTGTGGGGCTATTAAGGGCAGTACTGCAGCAAGGAGGAGCTTCTGGTTTTTAAGTATAGAAGCAACATCACTGTGGTAGGCAGCCAGGTCTGCCCGTAGGGGTTCAATATTGCACTTATGCACACGTTAACAGGATTGTTGTTGGAGGTGTTGTGTCAACTCTCTTACAGCTGTGCTGATTTCCTTCACACTTTTTTTGAGTTCATGCATGATTGATTCGCCGTTGCATGGCTGCTGCCTGTTCTGCAGTTGACATCATGCACGAACGCACCCCCTCTAGGCTGGCTGCCATATTTTCCATCCCCACCCGCACCTCCTTGGCCAGCTCCCGCTGTACTCCAACTCCAGTCCTCTCAAAGCTGGTGCCAGTGTCGTCAGAGTCCTCAGCTGTGCTGGAGCTGGCAGGTCGTACAATTGGCATAGTGGGTGGGTCCTCTGTGATGGCTGCTGTATCTGTGCTCCTCCTTGCGATTGAATGTAGGGTCTGGAGGGTCCCAAGGACATCTTGGAGGGTCCGCTGGCTGATGTTTGTCAGCGCGTCATCCATGTAATCAGGGAAGTCCAGGACAAGCATATCCCTGGGAGAGCCATCGTCCTCTGCAATGAGATATGGTATAATTAGTGTGTCTGTGCTGTGGGTTTTGTAATGTTACGTGCCTGCCTTCCTCTTAATTGCACATTGTGATCTTGGTTCTGGTTCATTACTCCTGTCTTTCATATTAGCATTCTCCCATGGCCTATGCCCCACCTGCATGTCACATGTATTGTGGTCAGTTTGCGGATTTGTCAGGATCACATCCTCTAGGTGTTGGTTCTGGCCAAATTGCGAATTGCCACCTTTTTGTCCTACTCAACCCTCCGTCTACTTCCATTCTCATGGTGAGGCCTTGCACTGGCTATGGTTGTTCTGATGGCACTAGCACCACACTTCACAATTTGGAACTGCCCCAGTCTCAGATATTTCACATCCAGCTATATGTTGATGAGACCTAGCATAAACTATGTATAGCATTGTCATGGCACACAACAGATGTCGGCATTGGTAGTGTGCAATGCTGATGTTGGGGAATGTGTGCTACATTGGATTGCACTGATTTTCCCGCCAGTGTTCCATTTCCTCTTCTGACTGTGAGGGTGAATTTCACTAGCCGGGGACATATGTCCTCCCCCTCAATGCTGTTGCCTGAGCAGTATGACATTTGGGATGTTGCATGGTGTCATTGGAGCTATTGTGACCCAGGCACAGGGTGGATCCTGACATATGCAGCATGGGTATCACATTAGTGCTGTGTACCTCATAATATTTATGACAATGGCACATGTTTGTAGCAACTATGGACAATCACATTTGACAGGATTGGAACATTTTTATTGATTACAGTGGATTGATAAAGTTGTCGTCCTGAACCCTCTATTTTCGGTGTGTTTGATCCATGGAGACGTTACTGCCATTAGCTACTTGACCTGCACACACAGCAGAGGTGGTAGTGGCAACTGTTGTCAATGTTAAATTCCACTTGCAGATATGGCCTGCGACTGTTAATTGAGCCCTAGTTCATGTAGGGAGAATACCAGCTGACATGTGACAGCAGGCCAGTTTTACGTTGTACCCTACCCTCCTGGACCGGCTTTACCTTTCCAACATCCTTGGCATGGCAGCACACCCCATGCAAAGGTTGTTGGTGTAGTGTAGTACTGTGCCCCAGGTTTCCTCTGAACGGGCCATGCCCCCTTGCCGTGCCCCTTTACCCATTCCACTCTCTGAATATCATGACTTACATGCATTGTGTAGTAGGTATGTCCCCCAGCTTGCAGTTAACAATTAGGCATTTTAGTTCCCCATGCGACTTACCCTACATCTGTGTTGTCTCCTGGTAGTCTGCGCTGTCCTGTCCTTGAATCCCTGTGACCACATCCACAGGGATGACAGTTGCCACCATCTCCTCCATGTGGTCCAGGGCCTGCTGCGGTACTGGACTTCCACCTCCCGTCTGCAGTGCTGCCTTCCTGTTCCTGGCCATCTTTTCCTTGGTCCTGCAATTGCAGTCATGCCAGCATTTCTTGCACTTGATGACTGTTCACCGTACTTCTGCCACACTGTTTATCTTGTCAACAATTTGTTGCCATATTCCCTCTCTCCTACTGATTGGCAACTTTGAGGTGACAAAAGGTTGGTGCTGGTGTTCCGTCACCTCTTTCACCAGAATGTCCTTCTCCTCTGCACTGAAGCAACACTTTCTTTTCTTCTTCTCCCTGTCCTGGGTCTTCTGTGGGTCCTTCTGTGTGGGTCCTGGTCTGTTGTCATCTTCCTGGGGTCTGTGCAAGTATCTGGGATCCATTCTGGCTCTCCTTAGCACATTTTGCTGTGTTTGCGCTACTTTTTGACACAATTGCATCAAAAAATGGCACCTATCTGGTTTGTGACGTCGTAAACCAGCTCACAGTCATTTTCACAGCTTTAATGTCGTCTTTCTTTACGATGTGACGCATTGGTTTGAGTAAAAAAATTACTCACACCAGTGGTTTGCGCTACCGTGCGTCAAAGTATAAATTTGACGCCCAAGCAGCGCAAAGAAATGGCATTAGCCGGCGGTAATATTTTTGACGCAAAACTGCGTCAGCACAGTTTTGCATCAAAAAGTATAAATATGGCCCTAAGTGTGGTAGCTGCAACATATGCAGATGGGCAGAAGGCAATATATTTAGGACCTGATTTAGATCATGGCGATAACAGTCATGTGTCGACATTTCAACTAAAAACCCGTCCACCTCCATGACGGTCCACCTGATGTATTTATATGTTAGCTGTTCCATAGATGAAAAGCTGCTTTCGGACTGCCATCTCTGCCAAGAAGAACCACCTGCTTTGATGGCGGGAGTGGAAAAAGTGGATGCCAACAGGACACAAGCCACCCTTCCCGCTGTGCATATTTAGATGTGCCTTACCACCATGATCAAATTGGCAGTCTGACCTCCATGCCTGGGTTGCTTGATTTGGGGGGAAAAAGTGTGAAAACTCCCCTTCTTCCCTGTTCTACCACGTCTTCAACTAGACATGATTAGGCAACACCTGTTGCTACCTCTACCATCCATGGAGAAAACAAGGCCGCCCCCCCCAGACGCTGGCCTCGAAGGTAGGGATGCCGCATTGCCAGGGTATGTTAGATGGGCACTGCATGGGAAGTTGAGCTCAATGCAGGCATATTGATGTCACAGTATTTTTTTATCACAGTGACATGCATATGTTGGGGGCACAATTCTGTGACACGTGGCTAGGGCACACTGTCACACTGGCACAACATGCATATCATGCACATACACAACTGTCATTGTGATGTCATCATTCATTGCACTGCATTCATGTCTTTGTGTTCTTTGCATTGCATCCATTATTTTGTATTCTGGGACTTGTATTCCTGTGGAATAAATTATACTACAAGTCCCAAAATTAAAAGGAAAAACCGGGACTAGAGCAGCACAACACACATTGACCTGGGAAACGTGGCAGGGCTGCATTGGCCTGCAAAGTTTACTAAGGCCCAAGGAAAAGACAGTTATGTGAAGGATGGGGTTACATGTGGTGCAATCCGGCCCTTTCCTTTTTATGCAGTTCAATGCAGTAAAGTGTCCTGCTGTGCTGGGCTGCATGACAGTTTGAAAACTTTTGCCCTTGTTTTCACTCACCATGTAGTTCTTAATAGTCCTCTACTTCAGCACTGTCTTGACCTTCCACTTGATTTATGCACTCTGTTGGAATGAGGGTTACAAATTGTTCCTCTGAAGGATCCAACTCCTCCGTGTCCTACTTGAGTCCTAACAGCTGCCTTTCGGTTCCTGGACAGTTTTTCTTCGGTCCTACATTTGTAGTTGTGCCACTCTTACAATCAGGATTGTCCTTATTGTTTATGCAATGCAGTTTATGTTATCCACTATGTATTGCCAGATTGAATCCTTCTTTGCTAATGCCAATTTTAAGGTGACAAAAACCCTCAATGATTATTATCTGGTACTCTACCTCATTGAAGTTGGACTTCCACTTACTTTTCCCCTGGGATGTTGGCAGGTCTTCAGGGTTAGGGTTGTTGCACTCCTGGCTTCCTGAAGCTCCATCTATGCTTCTCTGTATTGAGGGATATTAATTGTGCACATTGAGTTACTCTGTTTCATTTTTCAAACATTCCTGCAAAACAAAGCACTCCTGTGTGACACATGCTGATTTGTTGCACTTAAAGTTGCTTCACAACACGAAAATCAACTTTGCATCATGTAGATAGTATTTTCGTTGTGGCACTTTCACCTATTCTCAACACCTTTGTGTCATGACACATCTCAGAACCTTGCTCCATGGTGTACCATTTCATTATTACAGTGTATTCATGTGCGAGGAAATGCCACAACACTGCACAAAAATTTCTGACATATGTAGGAGGCTGGCCTGGTTTGTAGTGGGTACCGTAGGTACTTACACCATATAGCAGGTCCAGTTATCCCTTATTAATGAAATGTAGGCAGTGTTCTAGCAGCTTAGGCTGTCTAGAGGTAGACTGAACTAGGAGACATGCAAAGCTCCTGCAATACTGCTATAGTCACACAGTAAAAGACAATACTCAGTGTTACCAAAAATAAAGGTACTTTATTTTGGTGACACAAGGCCAAAAATATCTTAGAGGCAATGCTCCTTCTGGAGGTAAGTATTATACACAATATATACACTATATATGAATCAGGTAAGTAAAAAGTCATAGAATAATGCAAACAGTAGAAAATACAATAGAATGCAATAGGCCTAGGGGCAACACAAACCATATTCTAAGAAAGTGGAATGTGAATTACAAATTCCCCCCTAGGCAAGTGTATTGTGTAGAGGGGTGCTGCGAGTGTAGCAGAACCCCAAAGGTAAGTAAAATACCCTACCCCAGATCCCAGGAAAGTAGGAGTAAAGTACTGCAATTCCTCAGGACACCTACAAGTGAGACTGCAAGCAAGCAACAAATAGTGGATTCCTGGACCTGAAGACCTGTGAAGAGAGGAGACCAAGTCCAGAAGTCACAGAAGATACCCGGAAGGACAGGAGTACCTGCCAACCTAGAAGATGATGCAAAAGAGGATTCTCCTGTTAGAAGAAGACTGCAGAAGAGCTCCAAAGAAGAGGGAGTGCTGCATGGTGCAGGAGATGCCCCACATCGAGAAGTTGGATGCAGGCTGTTTGCATCGCTGGATTCGGCCAACAAGCCTTGGTTCAAGCAAGGTTGTGGTTTGTGCCAAAATGGTGCTGCCTGGACCCAGTAGGGACCTGGGGGCCCCAACTCAGACTGAGGAGGCAGAGGGGGCTCCCAGCACTGGAGAGAGCCCACAGATGACCAGGCAGCACTCAGAGGAGTCCCAGGACATGGGGACAAAGAAGGTGCAAATTGCAGTTGGTGTAGCACAACAAAAGAAGGTCTCACACTGCTGGGGAACAACTCAGGTAGATGTGCGTCACAAGATGGAGTGCTGGGGACCTGGGCTACACTGTGCATGAAGGATTCTTGGAAGAAGTGCATAGACGCCAAAGGAGCTAGAGATGATATGGTGCACAGGGGTACTGTCGCAAACTGGGAAGGCAAGCTCTTACCTCCTCCAAATTTGGGCAGCTGGACCTCAGGATAGTCTGGTCATAGTTGGTCCATGACCTGTGTTCCAGGGAGCACACTGTTCATCAGGAGAGGAGTCCCAGAGTACCAGTCATCATCTTAGAAGGTGCCTGCAGGAGCAGGGAAGTGACTCCGTCACTCTACAGGAGATTCCTTCAGTTCTTCTAGTGCAAGGTGAAGACAAGGGAGTCTTCAGAGCATGGACACCTTAGAAACTGTTGCAAATGCTGGCTGGAGATGAAGTTTCAGGTCACAGGATTCATCCTGGATACTTTGTTGCAGTTACAGTGGTTCCTCGAGCAGTCTGCGGTTGATCAGATGGTCAGAAGCTGAAGTAGAGGATGCAGATGATTCCTGGAGGAGTCTTGCAAGCTGAATCTGAAGAGGAACCCGCAGGAGATCCCCTATATGGCCCTGAGAGGGGGATTGGCTACCTACCCAGATATGCACCTATCAGGAGGGGTCTCTGACGTCACCTGCTGGCACTGGCCATCCGGAGAGATCCAGAGGGTCCCCACACCTTGGAAAACAAGATGACTAATGCCAGCAACACACTGGAGGAACTCTGGGCACCACCCCGGGGGTGGTGATGGACAGGGGAGTGGTCACTCTCCTTTCCTTTGTCCAGTTTTGTGTCAGAGCAGGGACTGGGGGTCCCTGAACTGGTGCAGACTGACTTATGCAAGGAGGGCACCATTTGTGCCCTTCAAAGCATTTCCAGAGGCCCTGGGAGGCTACCCCTTCCAAGCCTGTAAGACCTATTTCCAAAGGGAGAGGGTGTAACACCCTCCTCCCAAAGGAAATGCTTTGTTCTGCCTTCCTGGGTCTGAGGTGCTCAGACTTCAGGAGGGCAGAACCTTGTCTGTGAGGTGGCAGCAGCTGTAGCTTCAGTGCAAGCCTCAGAGAGCTGGTTTGGCAGTACTGGGGATCCCTGGTGGAGCCCCCAGGATGCATGGGATTGTCCCTGCAATACCATATTTGGAATGGGGGGACAATTTCATGATCTTAGACACCTTACATGGCCATATTCGGAGTTACCATTATGAAGCTACATATAGGTATTGACATATATGTAGTGCATGCGTGTAATGGTATCCCTGCACTCACAAGTTCTGGGGAATTGGCCCTGGACACCATGGGGGCACCTTTGCTAGTCAAAGGTGCCCTCACACTTTGTAACTTTGCACTTAGCCTCCAGTAAATGAAAGTTAGACATGTAGGTGACTTATAAGTTACTGAAGTGCAGTGAAAATGGCTGTGAAATAGTGTGTGCACTATTTGACACAGGCTGGAGTGGCAGTCCTGAAGAAGGGTTTATCTGAGCTTGGTATGGGTGGCAAAAGAAATGCTGCAGCCCAAAAGGATCTCCTGGAACCCCAATGCCCTGTGTATGTAGGTACTGTATATTAGGGACTTATAAGGGGGATCCAGTGTGCCAATTGGAATTGGAAAGCATAAGCACTGGAGTTCTGGTTAGCAGAACTTCAGTGACACATTTAAGCACTACTGACAACACACACATTAGGCCACAAACTATGGGCACTGTGGTCCTGGCCAGCAGGATCCCAGTGAAACAGCCAAAACATACTGACAAACAGGCAGAAATTGGGGGTAACATGCCAAGATGGTACTTTCCTACAATATAACGCTGTGCAATGCAGCATTGCATTAATAATGATAAACATATCCCTGATTGTTTTATCAATCTACAGTCAATGCAAACTAGCCTAAACACTTGTGCAGCAAGAACTTGCCACATCTGGCTGAACATCACCTTACTTCCCAAGACATTCCCCTAGAAGTCTATAATGTGTCAGTGTCTGTTTGTCAATTTATTTATATTTTGGTATATGTTGCTGCAGGACCTCCAAAATTCTACATCTAACAGAACAGAAAAACAATGACCTTTGGGTATTTTGTATATATGCCTGCTATATGTAATAATGGAAAATGTTAAACAGAAAAAGATTAAGGATTCTTGATCCTGAAGAAAGGCATGGACCCAAGACAAGGTCCTAGGCTGAAACATGCTGACCCATAGATGCAGAAGTAAACATAACTGCTAGACATCATCTTTTCTTTTAATAATCTTATCTCCTCCCTAAACAAATTAAAGGTGGTTCCTTAGTGGAGGTCAACAAGATCATATTTTCATTGTTTCTGGATCCTAACCCCTCATCCATATGCGATCCTGGTATATGGCACAGGTGAGCAGGCCCCCCACTACAATATTCTTTGGTGAGGAAGGACAGTGTATGATGAAGCATGACACCTAGGCCCATATTTATACTCCCTTTGCGCCGGATTAGCATAATTTATTTTACGCTAATCTGGCGCAAACTTAACACCATATTTATATTTTGACACTAGACCCGTCTAACGTCAAAATATCCGAGTGTGTGTCATTTTATGGATGCGTGAAACCGGCTTGTGTCAGTGAGATGCAAGGTAGGCGTTCCCATCCAAAAAATTACTTAAACACTTGTGCGCCATATCTATCCAACCGGGCAAAAATAGCGCACAGCTGGGAAGCGGAGCCGGAAAATGACCCAAATCCAGATTTGCATCAAATTTTAACGCCTGGGTCAGGGCAGGCATTAGAATGGGGCAAACACGCCACTAATTAAGGAAAACTCCCACAATCAACATCATTGCTCGAGAAGAACGACAAGGAGGTGCTACTCATTCAGCATGCTAGAAGACGCAGAGCACAGAACCAACAGCAGCAGCTTCCACCACACCAACATGGACCCCAAAGGCAACGCAGAAGGCAGGAGAGGATATTCAGGGCCCTGACAACTCTTCAGGGCCTCAGGGAACATGATATCATCCAGAGGTACGGACTAAACTGGCAAGCCATACAGCAGCTGCTGCCCCACATTGAGCCACATTTGGTAGCCAGCTTGCATACACCCCACATCATTTCACCGGAGACCAAGCTGCTAGCTGTCCTGCACATGTTGGCAAGTGGCTCATTTCAAACCACAGGTGCCCTGGTTGCCGGGATCTCACAGCCCTCATTCTCCGCCTTCCTTCCCAAGGTGCATGATACGCTCATCTCCCTCACACCCCACCACATCAGCTTCCCCAACACCCAGCAGAAGCAGCAGGACACCAAACATGGGTCTTTTCAAATTAGTGGCTTCCCGCACATGCTTGGTGCCATTGACTGCACACATGTACTGATTGTGCCACCTGCTTCAAACGAGCATCTATACCGCAACAGGAAGCATACACACTCCATCAATGTGCAGGCCATTGTGGATCACCAGGGATTGTTCACCAACATCATGACAAAGTATCCTGGTAGTGTACATGATTCATTCATCTTCTGCTACAGCACCATCAATCAGCACTTCCAGGATCGACGATAAGGCAATGGCCTTCTTGTTGGTAAGTACAGAAACCTAGTCATTTACACACAGCACAACAACCCTGTAGGACACACAGCAAATACACTACTACATTGACACATGGCCAGGAAGACACTGAGGTGTGATACTGGTAGTCATGTTTGATATCCTGATCCAATGGGTTATGCACCTATGGACAAATGATGGATGCAAATAACAATAGATGCCACTCCAGAGCCACACAGGACCAATTTAAATCCACACAGTGACAATGACATGGCCTTAACTGGCAGTACAACTTGGAAGATGAACCTTTCAATATCACATACGGCTACAGTCAATCCCACACACTTCCAAGCAATACGTCCTGTGGAAGGGGTGTGTAATGTGTGTTGCTTCTGGTCAAACACCATGAGACACGTAGCATGATGACGCTGACTCAAATGAAGGTGACATGGAATTATTGAGGCAGTACCAACATCTCACATCACTCCTGGGGTGACATTGCCAGCTAGCAATAAGGAAGTGGACTGTGCTATGAAAACATGTGGATGTGACACTAATGCAAAGTGCACACTGCTACACATACTGATTGAGACAATTCCCCATATACATAACAGATGTACATGGAGATGGACTTTCCTGCACTAAAACCTTCACCCCCACAACCAAGTTAGTCAGCTCACCTGGAACAAGTTCAGTAGTGTAGGTGCACAGTTGCACATGAGCCAACTGGGTCAGGGAACAAAAATAGGTTTGCATAGAAATTGTCACACATGGGATAATTTTGCATTGTCAATAGTGAACACTTCAGTGATGTTAGCATATGGCGATGTGTTGTGCATTGTCACCTAGCCAAATCAAAAGGCCTCACTGTTGCATTTCACCTGCAATTACATATGTCTAATTGGATGGGATGTCCAGGCCATATAGTGCAACCATGTTACCACCACGGTGGAATCTATTGTGTGTGTGGAAGTATCATGTCACCTCCAGTGAATACACACAGACATATCTTTCTCACTACAGAACGCATGGGAGATACACACTGAACTGCAAGTTTCTAAATATACCACAGATATCAGGTCAATCATCCAAACACCAGTTTTGCTAGTCAAACAACCCAATGCAGAAAGAACATCACAGAAGCCTAGGATCCCACACAATACCACAAACACATATGAGGCAAAGACGACACAAGATAACAACTGCCATGCAAAGTGACAATCACGGTGCAACCAACAACAAAATACTTACCCACATTTTCTCTTTCAGCTGATCAGGGTTACGGGAGCTAGCCATGGATCATGACCCCATTTGCCAACCCAAGCACAGCAGCAGAGCGTGCCTATAATTAGGCACATCATAGGACACGCACCATAGTTGAGCGGACTTTTGGCATACTGAAGTCCAGATTCAGGTGCCTGGACATCACCAGAGGCATCCTCCTATATTCCCCTGAAATGGTCTGCAAGATCATTTTGACCTGTGCCATCTTGCACAACATTTGTGTGAGGAGGAACATTCCCCTCTATGAACCGGAAAAACAAATGCCTGAAGAGGAGGAGGAAGAGGATACTGTCCTGGAATATGAGGAAGAACATCCTAACACAGCTGCAGGAATGTGTCGCAGACAACAGATCATACAAAACTTTTTCTAACTATAGTCACTATCACCATTTTGTTATCATATGGAATTAAACACCTCACTTCACGCAGTCATGCTCTGGGTAATTATTTACGCATCACATGATCTCTAGGAATCATAATCAGTGTATTGCCTCATGGAGCATTGCAGGAATACAAATTTGCATACCGCAAAAGCCACAACACATTTGATGGGTATGAATGTACAGCAAACATCACACACAGTTTTAATGACATATATCCTGCCTATTTCACATTTGAAGGGCAATATCATAGGACCACAGCTATGAGACACATCCATATTGCCAACATGGTCTATTGCAGCATATGACACACAACTAAGACACCATCAATCATAAGGTAAAACATTGCATCATACATGAGGCAGTGGATGTGCAATTGCATTAGTAACAGGAATATATGACCAGTCCCTTGACAGCAGTAAGTGTGACATCAGCTATCTCTACAAGGAGGATGTGTGACAAGAATTGCATCAAACATGAAAATGGATAGCACAAGTGCCTCAGGTATGACAAGCATTGCTCACAAGACATGCCCTGCGCAGACCATCTCAGGTAATAAGCCCTGCCACTGCCATGTTTTAAGTCTCTGCCCACCCTTCTCTGGGGGAGCTGTAAATGTACTATCAGTACCCTGAGAATCATCATCTACACTCACCCAGACTCCCATTCCGACTCCTGTGTGCTTCCCTCTTCAGTATGGAATGCCATAGTTCTAGTTTGTCAGTCTGCATGGATTTCAGGTCCGATAATGCACTGCCTGGTAGTCAGTAATACCTGTACTCTGCTGTCCATTGCTTCCCATGTGAAAGGTCCGGTTGGTCCTTTGAACTTGATTTTCAAATCTAGGACTTGTGAGAGACTGAGGCTGCACACACATGTGAGCACTCTCATGCAGCCCAGCCATTTGACTCTGCCCTGCCTTTGCCGCTGCCTGGAACTGCTTAGAAGCTCCATTTTCTGAATCTCCTTATTGTGCATTGGCATACAAATCATTTGTGTACCAGAGCCCTTGGGGGATTGTGTAACAGTGCAGAGTACAGCAGGAACTGATCTTTGTTCCCAGAGTCTGCTCACTGTGTATTTGCCTTGTTCATGTTTGTTCCTGACAGAGCCTGCATCCTGTTAGCCAGACTGCTTCCAGTCTTTGTGTTAACCAGAGACGTTCCCAGTGGCTACATTTGTCTCATAGTTGGTTTCCATGCCCTCTGTTTCCTCTTGGGGTATCGTGTCTAGTAGGTCTACGATGAATCCTCAAATGCATAGTATAGTTTAATTTGTTTACTTATTGTATTTTGATCTGGGACATGTATTCAAATGGGCTAATCCAGCCACCATCCCTTGTCTGGTTTTGCATGTATTCATTAGTGCCAAACAGTGACAGTGTGCTAAGGCTGTACGTATGGATTTGGTACTGTGCTTCCATTCTCAACAAACAAGGGCTGCTAATGTGTATGTAAGAACAAAACATGTTTGTGCCCTGACGGTCCAGACAGATTCACTTCTGCCGCCACCTTTTGATGGGGCTTGTGTGGTGACTAGCTGTGAGATTAATTAGAACAGAGGCACTGATGTTCCCTGTTGCAATGGGAATTTTAGAGCCCACCCTGTGTACAAATGTTGTGATGAAACCTGTCTGTTTCATATTACTGATCCATAACGTATTTGAACACACCAAGGTTGCTCTGTCGTCAGCCTTCTGAAATTTCTGCTGTGCTGTAGCTGGACTATCCCCATGTATGCCATTAGTTGAACTTTGGCTTTTGGTCAAATCTGCTTTGAAGGATACTCTGTTAATTCAAGGTTTGGCTCCACAGACTCAGGACTAGACCTGCACGTAATTGTGACAAAGGCACATATGCGTTAAAAAATGACACATATGCTTTAAAAAATTACGCTCATGCACATTGTACAATAATTGGTCCCTAGCGTTAATTCCACCAATGCACCAAAGGAATGCGCTTATCCATTACAAATGTATTGATCCTTGAATGCATGGGAATTTTCACGCATGTGCATAAAAAATATTGACGCAAACCCTGTAAGCATCATAAATTTACACGCAAAACAAAAAACAGGCCGCAATTGAGACAGGAAGTGATGTAATAGGATATCCTGTTTGCAGAATTAGTACAGTGGGTGTACTTTCACTTTCACTTTACAGTCTGTGAGTATTCTAGATTGTGTGGCTGTGTTTTGACTTGTCTCCCTTTGAATATTGTGAATTTGTCTCCTGTGTGCTCTTTATATTGTCTTTTGGTGTTTTGTAAGTGTCTCTGGTATCCTGTGTAAGTGTTTTTTTTGCAATTTATTGTATTTAGATTTGTCTTTGTAATGTTGGGAGTCTGTTTGTGGGTAGGGTTAGTTGGGGTAGTGTTGAGCTGTCTGTGGGCTAGATAAGTTTCCTTTTCCTACCTCCATTCCCTGTTTTCCCCCTTGCCCTTTTTTTATTCCTAATTTTGTTGAGATGTTTGGAAGACCACGGCTGGGGCGAATGGGTGAGGAGGAGCTAGGGCATTTGTGTGGCTGGTGTGCTACTTCCTCCCCCTGATGTTGGAGTCTGGGGGCCGTGTGATACAGGGGTATCACATGGAGGCAAGAAGGCTGAGGTGGGCAAAGGTGCTGTTCCACCTCCGGTGCATATTTAACAGCCAGCGCAACGACCACCAGCTGAAGCATCGCGGGCTGACCTGGTCGCCCGAGAGCAGGACCTGCTGGACCACCTGTATTTGGTGATTGATGGCCCTGTTGGTGAATACCAATTTGACTAATGTGCACAGTACAATGCTCTGGAGTGACAGTAGCAGATGTTGTGACATGCTACATGCAATGTTTGTGGACATGTGGAATGTAAGTTGAATGTAAGTTGAACAAACTGTGGCCTTGATTTATACAATTTTTGTAATGCATCACTGTCATTTGTTGATGCAAAAGCCACACTAACTTACAAAATAGAATTGTATTTTGGAATTTAGTGCCGCTTTTGCGTCAATAGGTGATGGTAATGCGGCACAAACAAAAGTGTAAATCAGGGTTGTGAGTGTGCCAGGAATGGGATGTTTTTCACATGGTAATACATGGAAACAATGTAGTCCCCAGTTTTGTGGAACCATGTCCGAACAGTATTCATGGCCATACGTACCAAGCTCTTCATAACCTTTGCTGTTATCTAAAGCCCACATTTCTACTTTGTTTGTGCTGCATTTGCATTATTTATGGATGCAAAAGTAACGCACACTTGCTACATTCAAATATATTTTGCTAAATTCCATAGCTTCAGCGTAAACAAATTAAGCAAATGCAACACAAAAAAAAATGATACATCTGGCCCTAAGTTCACTTACGTCTGAACAGATAATCATTCACATGGCCAAACCCAAATGGTCCATGATGCTACCAGATTGCATTAGCACAAAACAGGTTCATCTCGTGGCTTTTCGGAGTAGGCGTTGAAATCCTATCATTGAGTAGCAGGGCCCAACAACATTATTGGCTTGGGTGCAATTGCTGGGACTGAGCTAGTGCAGTTACTATCTGTGTCACTTTTGTGCAAACCCATTTTCACTCAAGTGAAAGGGTCATCATGGGATCCCTATTCTTTGTGAATGCATGGTCACAAACTATTTTTGAGCATGATGTTGTGCAAGGGACCACTGACTGCTTCCATGATACTATTTTAGTGAAGAAATAGGCTGTTGTTTTACGTTTGGTACGCCCCTGCTGATATATTGCAGCATTTCTACAAATGTTAACTTCCCAGTATGAAGGCAATCACAGACATGGTGGTCTGCTAAGATCAGCAGGCCAACATTCCTGTGAGAGCTACCATTCCCAAGGTGCTTTCTAATAGAGACCTACCTCATCATGATTGCAGAAGTAGTACATTTGTTGCCCCATTTTTTATTAGCGGACAGTGTCAGTTCAGTTGTACTACCACTGATCACCCAACTTGACAATTCCAAGTTGCTGATTCTGGCAATGTGTGATTTACAATACCTGATGTAGATACATAGGGCCCAGAGTAACACATTTCAGGTGCAATGACTACAACTGTGCCCATGCATTCTGTCAAGGAAGATCAACTAAGACACTGTCAGCATACATATTTTTGCAGTTTTGAATCCGAAAAGTGGCCAATCCATGTTTAGCGTAACATTGTCATCAAGTAACACACAGGATCCCTGCCATCATATTGTCATAGGGGGCATACACGGCTGAGGATATACTGCCAATGTTGCATATGTAACTTACATACAACACTGGCACACCTATTATGGACCACTGGAAGCACAATAATTCCTGAATGCAAATAAACCCACATGAGCATCACACTCATTGTCCCTTGATGCACAAGCCACAATACCTGAGTCACTGGTATTGCAGTGCCCCAGCAATGTGGCATTGCATGTGTCTCCCAATTACAAAAGATGAAATGGAGTACCCTCTGGAATGAATTAAGCATAAAACTGAGTAATCATGTTTGGCACCACATGATTGTTAGTGCCAGTGCATGTGTGCATATGTGTGTCTATCACTCACTGGAGTGACAGTGTCAAAGCATGTTTGTAGTGGGATGTCTGTTGGGGTGTCTACATGCCTGATGTGCAGCTCTATCATATAAAATGTCACACACAGTGATTGTTCCAACTTTTTTACAGTGAGCAGATATTGAGAACATATCACCCTTCCATGTTTTACAGGTGGGCCAGCCCCCTACACAATACGTGAAGTGCCTCGATTTGCGGACTCAGACGTATCCAGTAAGTGTTAATATGTTTTTCCTGTGTTGTGCTTGCAGCTATTGTGTGATTGACTCCTGTGTGTTGGACTCATTGCAAGATGTGATGAGCTGGCACGTGATCTGATATGTGACTTGACTGGAGGTTGACAGAGTGTTCCATGGAAGAGTTAGACATTCAGTAGCGGAGATTCATATATTGGGAGTCGAGTGCTGCGCAATAGGCATGGGCAGGTGAACATGGTGATTTGGTGCTACATGTCTGCCAAAAATTGATTTGTAGGTGGCCAGTGTCATAATTTAGTCAGCAAGTCATACTCTAATTCACACAGAACAGTGATGCATCAGTTTTACACACAAACCTGCGCATCCCTGTTAAGTAATGAACATGTGGTACTGTATGGGTGACTTTCCTGCAGCATCTAGCTCCACATTTTGTACTCCCTTTACGTGGCACTTGAGTGAAATGTCATAGGCGTGCATGCATGTCAAGGCCAGATGGGTGCTTGCATCAATGTGGAAATGTGTCAGTGAGATCTGATGTTGACGATTGTCGGCAAATAGAAACATGGATGTAGATGTGATTGTCCAATGGTTGACTCAGTCCTAGTTGGCAGGCCTCCTTACCTGTGGTGGACTGACTAAACCCGTGTACAGCTGTACAAAGCTTCGTGGTTGGCCTTGATATTTGAAAGTATGTGTTTTATGTCTATCCCCCCCAAGGAACAGGGTTAGGGGAGGAAAAAATGTGTAGCTAGGTGTGATGGTCACAGTGTAGATGACAGACATGTAATTCAAGAATTCATGTGTGCCAAACTACAATGCCCCCTTGTGATTACCAACTGCATACAGTCCTGGCCATATACAAATCACAGGTCTTGTGTGCCTTGAATATGATCCAGAAGATAGGGATTAGTCGGCCTGGCACATATTGAGTACTTGCAGCATTTGTTGTGTGACAAATAGCACTACAAATATGCGCAAATCATTTAATTAAGTACACACCTTGTTGTGCATTGCTGTGCTGTTAGATAGTTGATGGGTAGGCTGTGTTGGCATGTCATTCCTCAGGAACATTCTATCATCTGTACTGTGATTTGGACTGCATGTGCTATTTTTGAGGAAGTGTTAGAAGATCATCTGTACATGTATCACACAATGATGACACTAATGTTTGCCTGTATCTATTTTTACAGCTGCCAACATGAATGCCCTGGAGATATGTGAATTTCAGAGGCGGGCAGTGCGGTACCGCCACATCCTCAATGTGGAAGCTGGGTTCCGTAGTATGGCTAGGCGATACCGTCATGAGAGAGCCACAGGAGCATGGAGGGCATTTAGCCAAGGGGGGGCCAGCATTGCCCACAACTGCCACCACCACAACAGCTTAGACCACAGTGGACACAGGGATGACAGCCACTCAAGCTGGTCCCTCGTCCTCATCAGCCCAAGGCCCACAAGCAGCACCTTCTGCACCTCCACCTCCAACCATGGCACCAGCACCAGCTACACCAAGTGCTACCCAAACAACCCCAGCTGATCTAATGGACATGACCGAGTTCAGAAGACTACAACGTGACATGCAACGTATGTTGTGCCGGATGGACACCCTGCAGCAGGAGGTGGCACGCAATAGCAGGAGACTGTTAGGGATTAAGAAAATCCTGCGGAGGGCCAATTTGTGATTTATTGATCCTCACCCCTAATTCCGTCCCCTCCCTCCTGTTTCCTCGTACTTTTCTTTAGTGGGTTTGGGGGGCTTAGTGTTAGGTTAGAGTAGGCTGTTAGTTTAGTTAGGATAAGTGGGTTGGGGTGGGGGGAGTTATATTATTACATGTTTGTTTGTGGGTGGGTTGGTTTGTAATGATGCTGGGGCTTATGTGTATATATATATATGTATATATATATAAGTTAGTATGTGTTTAGGTTAGTATGTGTTGTCCTACACGTGTCCAGTTATATAAGGGGGTTGGGGGCTGATGTTTAGAGTGATTTGTTACTGTGGTAAATAAGTTTAGCTTAGGGTAGTTAGGGGCAGTCGTGGGTAATATATAGTTAGGATAGATTAGGTTAGTTTAGGTGTTTCCCATAGTATAAGTTTCCTTTCTTACAGATATAATAAAGTTTGGTGTACTACTTTACAGCATGTGTCATATGCTTGGGGATCAGGGCCTTTGCATGAGTGTACAGTGTCAATTTTGTATTTGCATTTGTGTTCCATCCTGCATCCACATCCCATTCTTAACATGGTTATTCCCAAATGAGTTGCCACATTGGCAGCTACAACAAAGCTACTTCTCGATGCATCTGCCATCCATTACACCCACCACTCAGGGTAATTATGGTTCCCAATGTGTTGTAAAGGTTGGTGTGATTTTCAAACTGTCATCGATTGAGTCCTGTAGTGGAATTTTGGGCACTGTTGGACGTCTGCCTGCAGCCTGATATTCATGTGAACCCTAAGAAACTGAGTGGTGTCATAATCTTATGAAGTTCAGTATACATAAATCACACCTATAATTTCCTACATTGTACTCCCAGGTGATGTTATTGTCCATACACTCGTACACATCCATTCCTGCTGAATGGTGTGGGTGTGGGATTAAAGTTTAGAGTCCGATGTCACATACATGATGATTGTCTTGAAGGCAATGTGGGCCACATTGCGTTTCATCTTGTACATACTTTGGACCTGACATATTCATTTCTACATAGCATTATACTGTTTGTGATCCTTTAACTTCAGAAATAAGCCAAAGGCTGCACAGATGATTATAAAATCCAGACACTTGTGCATAGTTATCAGCCCATATTCTTTTACACTATTGTATTGACATTCTGTGGCCATTGACATGTTACATGCATCACAAATCTCCTACACAGTTGATGTGTCACATTACACAGAGACAAAGTGGTTGTGTAAGTGCTATTTATTTTAAAGTGCTGTAGTGCAAAATTTACATAGTCCAGGATTGTAAGTCCATTTGTGTGACGCCTTCTATTGTGTCTCAACACAAGTGCAATGGTGAGGGACATGTCATTGGACATCCTGTGATGGAGTGTCATTCAGTGCAGATGAACAGGAATTGCCAATTAGGTAGTGACAGACAATTGCAGTGCATACTGGTAAGGAAAATAGTGGGCTGGAGAACAGTGCATGTTGTCAACTGTAGCAAGACTGACATGTTAACAAGCACAGGACCTAGGAAATCAGTGCCCTTGTGGCATGGAGTGGTGCTACCGGGTACTCCTACGGCTAAAGATGATCTGTTCCATGTCTTCATTTATTGATGTGTGTGTCGTCTCCTCTGCCCTTGTGCCCTTGGTAGTGGTGGGTCTGAAGGGGCAACACACACTTCAGTTTTTGAAGAAGTGGACACAGAATTCCTGGTAGCTGCCAACTATGGGGCTATTAAGGGCATTACCTCAGCAAGGAGGACCTCCTGGTTATTGAGTATAGCAGCTACATCGCTGTGGTAGGAAGCCAGGTTGGCCCTGAGGGGGTCATGATTGCAGTTGTGCATGCAGTGAAATGTTTGGGATGCCAGGTATTGTAGCAACTCCCTAACTGCTGTGGTGAAATCCCTCACACATGTTGGACTTGCATGGCTGCTGACTGTTCTGCGGATGACATCATGCACATGCGCATCCCCTCAAGGCTGGCTGCCATATTTTGCATCCCCACCCGCACCTCCTTGGCCATCTCCCGCTGTACTCCCACTACTGTCTTCTCAAAGGTGGTACTAATGTCATCAGAGTCCTCAGCTGGGTTTGAGCTAGTAGGTCATACTATTGGGGTGGTGGGTGGGTCCTCTGTGATGGCTGCTACATCTGTGCTCCTCCTTGCGAGTGAAGGTGGGGTCTGGAGGGTTCCAAGGACATCTTGAAGGGTTTGCTGGCTAATGTTTGTCAGCTCATCATCAATGTCATCAGGGAAGACCAGTACAGGCATTTCCACAGGAGATCCATCGTCCTATTAGTGGGACATTGTAATCTTGGTTCCTGTTCATTGTTCCTGTCATTAATATTAGCATTCTCACAGGCCTATGCCCCACCTGCATGTCACATGTAGTGTGGGCAATTTGGGGAATTATCTGTGTCACATCCTCTAGGTGTAGGTTCTGTCCAATTTGTGTGTTGCCACCTTCTTGTCCTAACCAACCCTCCCTCTACTTACATTAGTATGGTGAGGCCTTGCAATGGCTGTGGGTGTTCTGATGCAACTTGCACCACACTTAAGGATATAGGACTGACGCAGTCCCTGATATTTCACATACACCTATACGTTGCTGAGAACTAACACATACTATGTATAGCATTGCCATGGCACTATACAGGAGTCAGCATTGGTAGTGTGTCATGTTGATGTTTGCCAATGTGTGCTACATTGGATTGCCTGATGGGCCTGGCAGTGTTCCATTTACTCTTATGACTGTGCAGGTGTGTTTCACTAGCTAGACACATATGTCATCCCCCTCAATGCTGTTGTCTTAGCAGTATGACAGTTGAGATGTTGCAAGGTGGCATTGCACAGGGTAGACCCTGGAATGGGCACCATGGGTATGACATTACTGCTGTGTACTTCATAATGTAAGTAACAATACATGATGTTTATTGCACCTATGTTTATTGCACCTATGAGCATTTGACAGGATTTACACTTTGTTAGGGATTAATGGATTGATCATGTCATCATCCTGAACCCTCTATTTTGGGTGTGTTTGTTCCATGGGCACCTAACTGTCATTTGCTACTTGAACAGCCCACACAGCACAGGTGTTAGTGGCAACTGTTGTCAATGGAAAATGTCTCTTGCGGAATGGGCCTGAGACTGGAAACTGTCCCCTAGTTCATGTTGTGACATTACCAGCTGTCCCAGTTTGACATTCTACACTACCCTCCTGGACTGGATTTGCCTTTCCAACAGCCTTGGCATTGCAGAGTACACCCATGCAAGGGTTGTTGGTGTAGTGTTGTGCCCCTGTTTTCCCCTGCACAGTCCATGCACCCGTGCCATGCCCCTTTGCCCTTTCAACTGCCTGATTTCCATGCCTGACATGCATTGTGTAGTAGGTATGTACCTCCCCCTGCTTGCAGTTAACATTTATGCATTTTTCGCCCATGCAACTTACCCTGCATATGTGTTGTTTCCAGGTAGTCTGCGCTGTACTGTCCTTGAATTCCTGTGACGATCTCCTCTGGGATGATGGCTGCCACCATCTCCTCCATCTCGTTCAGGGCCTCCTGCGGTGCTGGACTCCCACCTCCAGTCTGCAGTGTTGCCTTTCTGTTCCTTGCCATTTTTACATTGGTCCTGCGCTTGCAGTCATGCCAGCGTTTCTTGCACTCCGTGACTGTTCTACGGACCTCTGCCACACTGTTGATCTTGTCAACAATTTGTTGCCAAATTACCTCTCTACTCCCAATTGGCAATTTTGAGGGGAAAAAAAAGTTGATGCTGGTGTTCTGTCATCTCACTGACCAGTATGTCATGCTCTGCACTGAAACGACACTTTATTTTCTTCTTCTCAATCTCCTGCGTCTTGCCTGTGTCCTCCTGGCTGGTTCCTGCTCGACTGAGGTCTCCCTGGGGTCTCTCCTGGTTTCTGAGATCCATTTTGGGGATCCTTAGCACTGTTTTCTGCGTTTGCGCTGCTTTTTGAAACTAATGCGGTGGAAAAAGGCGCGTATCCAGTTTGCAAAGTCAAGACTGATTTGCATATGGCTGGGTCCAAACTAGGGTGGCATGGTGAGAAAAGGAATGATGGATTAAACCCAGATCTGTGACTGGGGATGAGTTTTTGAAAAGTTTCAACACTCAGTCCATCTTCCTTTTGTGTTGCTAAAGTTGCCCTAAGTGCGAAGGGTATGATCATACATGGGTCCCTTTCTCATTGTGCCTCTGGTTTCAAGCTAGTCTGGCTGATTAAGGATGATACTCTGAAACTAGTCTCAGGGTGTCTGTTTCTAGTTATGGTAAGACCTAGTCTGGCAATTTGAACAGGACTGTTCCCAGAGGGAGCAGGGTCAAAATTAATTTGGATATGGCTGAGTACAAACTGGAGTACCATGGTGAGCAAAAAAATGATGGATTAAACCCAGATCTCTGACTCGGGTGAGTGTTTGAAAAGTTTCAATCAATACTCTGTCTATCATTCTTTGTGTTGCTAAAGTTACCCAAAGTTTGAAGGGTATGCCCAGATGTGGGTTTCATGTTCACCGTGCCACTGGATTCAAGCAAGTCTGGTGGATGAAGGGTGATACTCTGAAACTGGTCCCGGGATGCTTGTTTCCAGTCCAGGGAGGACTATTCCCAGGGGGAGCAGGGTGAAGACTGATTTGCATATGGCTTGGCCCAAACTGGGATGGCATGGTGAGCAAAAGAACAATGGATTAAACCCAGATCTGTGACTAGGGGTGAGTTTTTTAAAAGTTTCAACACTCTGTCCATCATTCTTTGTGTTACTAAAGTTGCCCTAAGTAGTAAGGGAATGTCCAGATGTGGGTTCCTTGCTCACTGTGACACTGGATTCTAGCTTGTTTTGCTGATGAAGGGTGATACCCTGAAATTGGTTCCAGAATGCTTGTTTCTGGTCTAATGAGGTCATGGCCTGGAAGTTTGAGGTGGAGTGTTCCCAGGGGAAGCAGATTCAAAACTGATTTCCATATGGCTGGGTCCAAACTGGGATGGCATGATGAATAAAAGAATGATGGATTAAATATAGATCTGTGACTGGTGTAAGTGTTTGAAATGTTTCAACAGTCTGTCCACAATCCTTTTGTATTGCTAAAGTTGCTCTAAGTGGGAAGGCTATGCCCAAACGTGGGTCCCTTGCTCACTGTGGCACTGGATTCAAGGTAGCATGGCTGATGAAAGGTGATACCCCGAAACTTATCCCAGGATGCCTGTTTCAGGTCCAGGGAGGACCTGGCCTGTCAGTTCGGGCTGGACTGTTTCCTGGGGGAACAAAGTCAAGACTGATTTGCATATGTCTGGGTCCAAACTGAGGTGGCATGGCGAACAAAAGAACAATGGATTAAACCCAGATCTGTGACTGGGGGTGAGTGTTTTAAATGTTTCAACACTCCGCCCATCATTCTTTTGTGTTGCTAAAGTTGCTCTAAATGGAAAGGGTATGCTCAGAAGTGGGTCCCTTGCGCACGGTGCCCCTAGATTCTAGCTAGGCTGGTTGATGAAGGGTTATATTCTGAAATCGGTCCCTGGGTGCTTGTTTTTGGTTCAGGGAGAATATGGCCTGGCAGTTAGAAATTGACTGTTCCCAGGAGGAGTCGGGTCAAGACTGGTTTCCATATGGCTGGGTCCAAACTGGGGTGGCATGGTGAGCAAACAAATGATAGATTAAACCCAGATTCATGACGGGGTGAGTGTTTGAAAAGTTTCAACACACTGGCCATCATCCTTTTGTGTTGCTAAAGTTGCCCTAACTGGGAAGGGTTTGGCCAGACATGGGTTCCTTGATAACTGTGCCACTGGATTCAAGCTAGCCTGGCTGATGAAGTGTAATACCCTGAATCTGGTTCCAGGATGCTTGTTTCCAGTCCAGGGAGGACCTGGTGTTGCAGCTCAGACTGCACTGTTCCAAGGGTGAACAGGGTCAAGACTGATTTGCATATTGCTGGGTTCAAATTGGGGAAGCATGGAGAGCAAACAAACAATGGATTAAACCCAAATCTGTGACTGGGGGTGAGTGTTTGAAATGTTTCAATACTGCGTTCATAATTTTGCTGTGTTGCTAAAGTTGCCCTAAGTGGGAAGGGTATTCCCAGATGTGGTTCCCTTGCTCACTGTGCCACTGGGTTCAAGCTTGCCTGGCTCATGAAGGGTGATACGCTGAAACCAGTCACCAAATTTTTTGTTTCTGGTCTAGGGAGGACCTGGCCTGACAGTTCAGGCTGGACTGTTCTCAGGGGGAGCAAGGTCAAGATTTATTTGCACATAGTTAGGTCTAAAGTGGGGTGGCATGGTGAGCTAAATAACAGTAGATTAAACCCAGGTCTGTGACTAGGGGTGAGAATTTCAAAAGTTTCAACACTCCCTCCATCATCCTTTTGTGTTGCTAAAGTTGCCCTAAGTGGGAAAGGTATACCCAGGCGTGGGTTCCTTGCTCATTGTGCCGCTGGATTCAAACAAGCCTGGCTGATGAAAGGTGATGTCCTGAAACCAGTCCTAGGATGGTTGTTTTCAGTCCAGGGTGGACCTGACCTGGCATTTCGGGTTGGACTTTTCCCAGAAGAATGATGGTCAACACTGATTTGCACATAGCTCGGTCCAAACTGGGATAAAAGAACAATGGTTTTAAGCCAGATCTGTGACTGGGGGGAGTGTTTGAAAAGGTTCAACACTCTGTCCATCATCCTTTTATGTTGCTGAGGTCTGTTACCCTTCATTGTTTTTTTTTTTCTTTCTTTGTTTGGGAGAGAGTTCCTGATTCAATACATCGGGGAAAGTCCACGTTTTACTTCTATGCTAGTATGTCACAATCTTCCTGGCTCTGGTACCTAGGGTGTCTGGTCTAAAAGTGTTTGCCTCCCTCTGCAGGGGGGAAGAAAGGGAAAAAGGGTCAGTCCCATATGTTTCACAGGCACAAAGCCACTCTTTGCCCTAGCATCTATCAGCAGACTAGACAAATGTGAGAGGCAGAGACTCAACAGGAGAAAAACTGACCAGCTCCAGAGAAATAAAACATCACTCAGAGTTTGCAAAGCTGCATGACAAGTCATCCTCCAAACAGTGTGGCAGTCTCTTCCCAAGTGGGCTGCAGCGAGCGAGTCTCTTGCTGCAGCTGGGGCATCACCTACTAAAGCTGGATGACTACTGGTAAGGGTGGAGTACAAGTCCAGTGGTTAGATCCGGTCCACACCATGTGCAGTGAGAGCCTCCAGTGGGTCTATATCAGTGATATCACCATGCTGTGTGAACTCTTCTCTATAGGCTTCTGGTCTTCCTTCCTTTCAGGTTCCTAGGGCCCTCATTATGAGTCTGGCGGTCCTTGGACTGCCAGATGTCCGGTGGTGGTTTTACCACCACCGGGCTGCCGGTATAGACCACCATATTATGACTTTAATGGTTTGGCTGAAGCCAAACTTCCGAAACACTGGCAGCACCGCTGGGCTAGAGGTGAGCACCTCTGCCCGGGGGGAACTGTAATACCACCATTGGTATTACGGCTCAGCAGACCGCCAGCATTTTTGTAGTGGTGGCACAGCCACGTAAATGCTGGCAGTCATGTACACAGTAACAGGAATCTCCATTCCTGTTTCCGGCAGACACCCCACCACATGATCACACACCTACGTTCACGCACCCCACTCACCCACACATTCGCTTACATACACCCCACACACTCTCACCCAAACATGCACTCAGATACACTCATTCACTGACACACATTCACTCAAACAGACACATACACTCGCATGAACACACTCTCATAGACACATACACTCACATGCACACACTCAGACACATACACTCGCATGCATGCACTCGAACTAACGCCCTCTACCCCCTCGGCATTCACACAAACATACAAAGACTCACATACACACACACAACACCCCCCACAACCCTCGACATACACGCACTCACAAATGCTTACACAGACACCCCTCCCCCTGCATTCATACACACATGCAGACACTACACACATTCACACAATGCCCACCACCCTCCAACCGGAACCCCCTTTCAGACGATCAACTTATCTGCTTCGGCGACATGGCTGGAAGGGATGGGTCCCAGTGCTTTCTACCGCCAGCTCCACACCGCCATGCAGGAAACCGCAGCGCCGTATTACAGATCGTAATACAGCTGGTAGCATCCTGTTGCCATGGCGGTGCTGGCGGTCACAACCGCCTCTATTACAATGTATTGGATTTCTGCCTGAAATTGGGCAGAAATCGTCACAACATCATAATAGGGCGGTCTTCGGACTGATAACACAGGCTTTTTTTGGCACCCGCGGCTTCGCTGGTCTTTCGAAAAGATCGCTGAAGTCGTAATGAGCAACTAGAGCCCATATTTATACTTGGTTTGCACAGAATTAGCGTCATTTTGTTTTTATGCTAATTCAGCTCAAACCTAACTCCATATTTATACTTTGGCACTAGACACGTCTAGCACCAAAGTTATGGAGTTACCGTCATTTTCAGGACAGGAAAACCTACCTTGTATCAATGAGATGCAAGTTAGGCATTCCCATCCAGATAAGGACAATATGGTAGGTGAAGTAGAAAGTTAATGCACTTATTGGTAGAAGATTGTGTTCCATACTTTTTTTCAACTAGGATTGGACTGTGATTACTCAATTCGTTATTATGTTTGTAAAAACGTGGATAGGTAATTCTTGACATTTGGTTGTGTCTTCGCATAAGGAGTCTTTTGTGAATCGACGTTGGAACTAGAAAGTTGAGTTCTTCTCTCATCGTGTCTAGGGAACTCATTTACATCTGCGCCTCTTATTTATTTTTAGTAAAGTGAATGTTGTTATTTGGTATTTTATATTCACAGGTGGTTTGTATGTATGCATGTATTTTTTGAATTCACTTTCATTGGTCTTTTTATTTTAGCTTTTTCATAATTTCTTTATTTACACTCTTTTATTATTTTTATTCATTCTCTTTTTTTCATCTTTGATTTTGGCCTTGATCTGGTGGTAGTCACTGGTGGCTCACTGTATCTCAAGAGTTTGGATCAAATTAATTATCTTTGTTGTATCTTGTTTGTATTAGGATGTATATCAACGGGAAGGATAATAGAATTGATAAAATCTGCGGGATTCTATATTGTTAAGTACTGAAAAGGAACTGCCCTGATGAAGGCGGACTCATAAATTTGAAGGTCACCGCCGAAACACGGGTAGGCTTGGTTCCTACTTTTGTTTGGATGGATGTTTTATGAATTCATGGTGCCAAAAGTTTCTGTTCTTCTGAGTTAATATGAAGTAAGATTGAGACACAACTATGATTGGAATAATAAGATGATATCACTGTGAGCGTTATTACGGCTCCAAAAAGAGAATTTGTATATATTCAATTATATTTAAATGTATTTATGAAATTTAGAGTTATACATTTGTCAATCGTTATGGTTTTATTATTATTTTCACTGTCTTGTCTTGTGTGGCATTTTGTTTTTGTCAATAAATGTTTTTATATGTGTATATATTTATAGATTATTTGGATTGGTATGTGTTTACTTCCCTGTGCAATATTTGTATATATGTACAATTTAGATGTACATACATATGTAATAAATATCATTTTTGAATTTATGTTATTGTTTTTTTGTTTTGAATATTACTTCGGATAGTATTGAATATTGGTTGTAGCCCCATTTCCTTTTCCTTGTACTCAAGTATTTCTCCCTGGATGGGCTACTTATCATACCAGTGACCCTCGATAGTTCATTTCTTACGCGATATGGCCTTTGCGCCATATTTATCCCCCGTGCTAAAATCCAGCACGGGGGATGGGGGCCTTAAATGATGGCGCTAAGCTTGCTTAGCGCCATTATTTAACGCCTGGGTATGGGCAGGCTTAAGGAGACCTGTAGGCATATTTCCATGGGCAGAGAAATTGCCTACAGGTGCCCTTCCCTGGCTCCAGGGACACCCCACCCACACCAGGAGGACACCTCAGGATAGGGGACCCATTCCAGGTAGGTCCTGGTAAGTATATTTCTTTATTTTTCTCCAACACTGCTCAGTGCCACCCTTCATGGCACTGGCCCTAATGGGCCATTGGGGTGGTGGGCATCGCTCCTGTCTTTACTATGACATGGGGGTTACACTGCTTAGAGGCAATCTTTCTGCCTCTGAACTGTGTAGAATCATGATTCTGCACACAAGCCCCGGTTTCCCCTACGCCTCCCCAGCCCTGTTAGCGTCCTTTCCAAGGACACTGACAGGGCATTAGCACCGGCTAGCGCCATTCGATAAATATGGCGCCCGGCTGGAGTCTGGGAATGGCCGACGCTATATTTTTCACTCAAAACTGTGCTAATGCAGTTTTGCATGAAATAAATCTGCCCCTAAATGTCTGTAGTGCTGTTGATCCCTGGTCAGTCCCTCACTGAAGGACCAACTCCCTTGATTGACTGGTGTGTGGGACCTGATAATGTTATGTTTCCTGAAAAAAATCCTCACTTTTGTCTCTTTTTTTACATAAGCACATGCTTGTTTTTAAGGGTGGGTTGACAGTAGTGACGCATTTTCATTGGTTGAGATCCCAGGACCCAGGATCTCTCTATTGAGCCCCTGGTGTATCAGCTGTCTTACATCATCAAGATATCTCTTGATCTGATGCAATATAAAAAGAATGGCACTATTACAAGTTAGAACAGATAAATCCATGTTGTGAGCGCAACAATGTTTCATTTCTGGGTTTTGAATTAACATATAACTGCATTCTTGGAGTTTATTTTGACTTTTCAACAGACACATGATTCAAATGATATGTAAAAGTTACCCTCTGCTTTGACACACATTATCTTCACACATTACATTGAGTAGGTTAGAAATTGAAAAATGCAAGGACAATTAATTTGAATTGTAAATACAAAATCACATCCATCAGCCTAACTACATTCTAGTTGAAAAACAGTGATTTATATATAGGCCCAGATTTATGAAAAAGTGGTGCATCATCTCTGATGCACGACTTTTTCAACAACTCCCTACCGGCACCTAACGACAACATGGTTACGCCATATTTAACATACAGTGCACCATGGCAGTAGTTAGGCCAATAGCATCCACATTTTTTATGCTATTGTGGCACTTTGCTACACTAGCATCAAACATTTTGAAGCTAGTGTAGCAAAGTGCAAGGAGACCCATTGATCAAAATGGGTGTGTAATTTTAACACCTACCCTTGATCAGGCGCTAAAAATTACGCCAAAAATGGTGGGCCCCCTTATGTGCCCCTTGCATACATTATGCCTGACACAGGCATAATGTGGCGCGAGGAGTCTCAAAGTGGCTCAATGCATGCATTGTGCCACTTTGTAAATACGGCACAGCAAAACTTGCCTCCTTGAGCCACATAAGCACAAGAAAATGATGCTAATGTGGTGAAGGAGGCACTAGGCCTTCTTAAATCTGGTCCTAGCCTCTTACATCACTGCAATGTGGTCTTTGTCTAGTGACGAGGGCTGTTCAGCTGTCTCTCTCAACTATGTCACAACATACCTCTGCTAAAAAAAGATTGTCAGTGGATAGCACACTATTGTTTTTCAGTCTGTGACAAAAAATATTGTCATAGTATGTAAGAAATTAGGGGTAGTGCTGTACCTTCACTGTGTATCTGACTAATAGGGCAAACTCTACAAAAGGTGTTTGGTGGAGCTATACATAATCAGATAACCTAGGTGTCTGTTCACCTGCATATAGTCTATAGGAATGTTTATAGGGTTTTTAGTATTTTTGTAGATAGCAATGTTTTGTATTAAAAATCAAAAGGAATGATTGTGAATCTACAATGTTCAAGTTGGCTAAAACTTAAATGTTGCAGGCAGAGAATCCTGTATGTCCTCACTTAGCTCTTTAAGAAGACTAGGATAGCTCAACATTACAAATAGTGACACCCAAGTGTTTGAGGGACTCTACATCACACAGAGCTGCTAAGTCATAATATGTTGTTAAGTTATAACATGATGGGCTCTGGGACAGGAGAGCTAAACAATCCTTATGTTCATGGCTCACTAACCAGGCCAGCGCTGAACTGAAACCCCAAAATAACTTCACTTCTTTCAGTATCAATCTTTCTTTAAATTATTATTTGCAAAATTAAATTAAAACATTTTCTGGGCCCTCAATTCCATCAGTAGGGTTTAAAAAATAATTGATGAACATTTTGAGATTATAAACATGATAAAGGGAAGGTGTTGTATATGATATTGTGTTTAATCAATGCAGCAGGAAGAGTCATCAGCCTCCACTATATTGACCACTCTGCTTGAGGAAAGAAGATCCTAAACCTTCATGTGAGCAGCACTCATGCGATGAGGATGACATTCAAGACCAGCCTAGCCATCAGGTTTGTTTGGCCAGCACCCTATGTTTATTTCTCCCACTGAGGAAACCAGCACTACTACATACAGATGAAATCTGTCTTCCTTGTAGACATCAGTCCATGCACAAGTCCCTTTTGGCCCCATGCATTCAAAGCCTATGACCACCTGTGTCCTGCCTCTTGTCACAACTACAGCCGTAACATCTACTGTGCTGTCAGGATACACTACATCTGTAGCCACCCACTCAAGGACACAGGGTGGTTTGGAGAGGTCTAGGGCAGGACCTGCAGTAGGGGTGGTGGGGACCTGAATGTGGTCACCAATATCAACACAATGAGAAGAGATTTGATGGTTGCAGCTAAGCAGCATAAGGATGATCTGGGCTCGATTATTGACTTTCTAAGGGTGCACAGTGATCTTATGAGAACCCAGAATGATAGTCAGAGGGCCCAAAATAATGTCCTGGAGCATCACCTGAGTGTTCAACCTCTACCTTCTGGAGTTATACAGGGTGGCTTCAGATCATTACTGGTAGCAGTGTCTGATTTAGCTGCCACTTTCTGTCATCAACCAACATCTGTTGTCAGCTTTGTCCTAGAACATCTACAACTGGATGAATGTAGGACATTGTTTTACACAGAGCCATTGGTCACCATCCCTCCTATTGACACGCAATGCTGATTCAGTGGTCCTTAATAGGGGTTTCCCATCTGTCCTGATTGTGGACAATATCAAAGGAGCTACCACCAAGAGATGCAAAATGTATATCCTAATGTGAGTGTGAGTACTATTTTGCTTTTCCCTCTTATATCCATGCACATCCTATCCCCTCATGGACTGTTGTCTTTAAAACTACTGGCTCATCAATAATTCCTAATCAAGTATTCAAATTAACATAGTTTCAGACAAACCGAAACTGAAGGTTTTCCGCACATTATAAATCATTAAAACACTGAATAAAAATGTGATTGAAATTAGCTCTTTCTCATAAATCATTCAGAGTTCACATTGTTTAGTAATCAAACTGTGCAGACTTTCAAGTTAACATATTTGCTACTAATTTAGTCTACAAACATTTAATTAAATTACAAGTATAGCATGCACCTCAACATATGTAATGTTGTGTCACATTGGCATATACATTTCTGAGCACATTAGGTCACTTACATTAGAAACATAAAATGCAACAGACCTCTTCAATTGTTGATGAATATTAACTTTTGCTGAGACCCAAAATGGCTGAAGGAGCAGGTAAGAGTGCTCCAACTTCACTCCTGAGAAAATGGACATCTTTCAAAGGGGGCATTGACCAACTACAGCCAGCTATAAGGATGTGCAGAGAATCACACGAGCTACCTACATGAAAAGCATTTAAATGTATTTCTCTCAGCTCCTTAAAACTATTGTGACTGACTTGACAATCTGGCTCTAATGTATATAAAGTCACATCCATAAAATAAACATTTTTATAACCCTATGTTTAAGCAATGGGGTTTTGCACACAGGCTGCTTTTCTATGTACCTTGTGTGTCTATAGTTTGAGTTTGATCACTTTATTTAACATATGTTTTCTGAAAAATATTAAAAGCGCAGTACCCACGGTGATCGCCCACCATTCACTAATCAGAGCCAATGGTCAGACATGCATATATTTTAATTTCATAAAAGTCTACCTCACACATTAATCTGGACCATGTTCAAATATTGTTAGCTAAAATACCTCATGATTTGGTAAGAAAGGTACTCCACAACCATTAATGATTGCTAAATAAACAGAGATCTTAAATTGTGAGCCACAGTACATAGCCAGTCAAGTATATTGTCATCAGAATCAAATTAGCCAGACAATTATGAGGGCATACAATCCTCCCTTTGGAATGGGTAAGCTGGGTGGTCAACCAGGACAACAGCAATCAGAAAAAGAAATGCATTTGAATCTATAGTGTCAAAATGTGATGTATATTTAATTTGAAAATTGTTATAATATCATTACTGGTTTATGACATGGCACAATCCAACCCAAGGCTGGCCTTAGCTGTGCAAGTTACATTTCCAATTGGCCAGCTGATGGGGACTATGCATTTTAACATCTCCCAGTGCACTTGACTCTATGTATTGCATTGACAATTTTCTTTGGACAGGGTACTTTTGACATTTGGAATAGAGTACCTTTTATATAAGAGCAGAGTCCCTGAGTTTACATATGCTCAAATGGATCCTCCCTCCCAAGGTGACACAGTCAGTAGATATAATTAAAAGTCTTTTTAGCAACACAAAAGGATGATGGACAGAGTGCTGAACAATGCAAGCACTCACCCCAGTCACAGATCTGGGTTTAATCCATCTTTATTTTGCTCACCATGCCACCCCAGTTTGGACCCAGCCATATGCAAATCAGTCTTGACCCTGTTCCTCATGGGAACAGTCCAGCCTGAACTGCAAAGCCAGGTCCTCCCTGGACCGGAAACAAGCATCCTGGGACCGGTTTCTGGGTATCACCCTTCATGATGATGATGGATTAAACCCAGATCTGTGACTGGGGGTGACTGTTTGCATTGTTCAACACTCTGTCCATCATCCCTTGGTGATGCTTACATTCACACCAGGAACTGATAATTACTGGGGTCTCATACCAGTCCATTTTTTGTCCATTATTGTTCATCATGCCATTTTTGTAAGGAAGGAGCCATAATAAAATCAATCTTGCTCCTGTTTCAAAAGGAATAGACAAGACCACTGCTAAAGCTAGGTTTCCTCTTGATGGGGAACATAAACAATGCAAGAGACTGTGACATGCAGTTTGAGTTGTATGGCACGTGGAGCAAGGACCCAATATCTGGGCACATGCATCCCTTAGTGTTAGACTTGTTAGCCTCAGGTTGTCTTCCCCCAAACTTTTTGCCTGCTTACCTCTAATTTTGCTGACTTTGTTTTTGTTGGCCTTAGGACTCTATGTACTTTACCACTAATAACCACGGTTAAAGTGCTTGTGCTCACTTCATAAAACATTGTTTGACTGACATATTCCCAAGTGGCATATCTTTTGTAGAGTGGTATAACATTCTCCCAGGGTCTGTAAATGACATTCTACCATTTAGGTATACAGCACTTATTGTGCAACCGACCTAAGTCGCCCTCCTAAAACATGTCACAGGCCTGACATTGCAGCCTGAATGTAATATTACATTGCAATGTTGTCTTGGCATTTCCAAACCCTTGGAAAGCGTTAAACGCCCACAGGGCAGGGTGTTATGTAATTTAGAGGTAGCATATGTGCTTTTCAGTTTTACATGTCCTGGTAGTAAAAAGCCCTCCCAGGTTCATTTTTCACTACTGCAAGGCCTACCCCTCTCATAGGATAACATTGGGGATTCCTTATTACATCCAATAAGCTGTAATTCCAAATTGAAAGGAGGTATACCTACCATATTTAATGCATATGGAATTGTAGTGATAAATCATCTTTCATGGTAAAGTCAAAATTGTCATTACAATTTTGAAAATTGCACTTTTAAAGGCATTTTCCTGCTCTTAGCCCTTGTGCATGCAGCCTGATTTCAGTTGCACATCTGGGCTGGGAGACTGCTGGGCTTTGTGTATTCCCTGTAGACAGCTATGTACAATGAGAGTTTAGTTGTGAACTGATGTGCCATACTGGGAGGATGGGAAAGAGAAGTTGAGCAAAGCTTCACACGTACACCTGTATAGGCTGTGCCCTGTTCTCATACAAAGGGCTGCATACACTGCATAGTGAGTCTGGAGCCAGGGCAAGGCAGGAAGGAAGGGCCTTTGTGCACTTCTAAGACCCTTTTTTGAAGTATCCCCAACTTCAAAAGCATCACTAGGTATATGAACTGCACCTCTTACCTTACCACTTCAGCATGCTTCTGGACCTATGGATTCCCTGCCACAAAGAAGGACTGATATGCTGTTATAAGGACTGACATTCTGTTGGACTGCTTCTTTGCTGGACTCCTGCTTTGCTGTGCTTACCTCATGTTTGCTGACCTCTTGCCTGGGAGTGAGAAGGACAGTACCTGCCACTCTCCAACCCAGAACCCAGAGTGTGTTCAGGGGCCAGGTGACTGGTTTCCAGATCTGATGTCTCAGGGACATAAAAGACTTACAACCAACCTACCTCTGAACCTGGACTCGGCTGGCTGTGAGTCTGCCCTGCCAAGTAATGCCACCCCAGTCATGGACCCTTAGAAGTGGGCCTAAATTGCTTGCTTTAGCAGAACTGATGCATCCTCTGCAACCCAATTCATCACAGTCAGTGCACAGATCATAAGTGGTGCATTGCCCCTGTTGCATGGATCTGAAATGCTGAATCTCCTCTGCTGCATGAATCGACCAGCTGTTGCCGAAACAGAACTGGTACATTACCTTCAGAACCATCACAGCTCAGAAATGATGCATCACTATTGTTGCATAGAGAAAATCAATGCATCACCTCTCCTGCGTGTAGAAAATGGATTCACCACTGTAGCTGTGGGTGGTCAACACAGGTGCATTGCTTCAGCTTCACCCTACATCTTCATGGTCAACTCAACCAGAATTAAGGTACTTTTGTTCAGCTGGTCTCACTTGCCTCTCACTGAAAAAAATAAAAAAGAGAATAGTGAAATGCTTGATTTAATATCTATCACTGGTAATAACTTGGCTCTGCATTTCAGTTGGTTGTTTCTTGCTACAGTGCCACTTCAGACATGAACCAGACATATGCAAATCAACCCTGATATTTCTAAAGTAGGAATAATCCAGTCCAAACTTACAGGTCACTCTAAATGGAAATGTACATAGCCCTAATAATAAGAATCATATATATGACTTTTTAAATTTGTAAGTGAAAATAACTCCAAATACCAAAAGTGCCAATGATAGTCTATGGTTGTGGTAGACTAGGACCTAGGTGTACTTTCAAGCACTCAGTAAGGGATCCCAAAGTTTAATACCCCAAGAATGATGGCCCTTTCAAGGATTTTACCTTCAGGCTTGAGGGCTGATTTAGATGTTGGGGGAGAGGCAATTCAGCTGCAACAGAGATCCCTCATCGCTAACCCAGTGGTCTGCCATCCTGATATAAATGGAGTGGACAATAGATTTGGTTTCAGCAATGACTATTCCATCTGGCTATACGTGCATCCATCCAATTAAGATAGGCATGCATATTGTAATTTTTTACTGTCTATCACTGCAAGGTAAACCCTGGACATAAGGGATAGTAAAAAAGCTCTAAGGGGCATATTTATTCTCTGCTTTACGCAAATTCAGTGCAAACCTAACACCATATTTATACTTTGACGCCCGACCCCACGAACGCCAAAATTCCACCTTGTGTGTCATTTTCAGGATGAGTGGAACCGCCTTTGCTTTAATGACATGCAAAGTAGGTGTTCCCGTCTAAAAAATGACTTAAACACCCATGCGCCATATTTATCCAACCGTGCAAAAATGCAGCACGGCTGGGAGGCGGAAAATGGCGCACAACCCGATTTAGGTAAAAAAATAACGCCTGGGTCAGGGCAGGCATTATATTGGGGCAAACACAGCAGTACTTAAGGAAAACACACAGAAACAACATCAGAGCTCCAAAAGGAAGACATGGAGGTGCTATTCATCCAGCATGCACGAAGACCCAGAGCACAGAACCACACCCCTTACAGTTTCCACCACACCAGCAGGGACCCCAAAAGCAACGCAGAAGGCAGGAGAGGGTATTCAGGACCAGGACAACCCTTCTGGGCCTCAGATAACATGACATCATCCAGAGGTACAAACTAAACTGGCAAGCCATACAGCAGCTGCTGCACAACATTGAGCAACAGTTGGCACCCAGCTTGCAGACACCCCACACCATTCCACCAGAGACCAAGCTGCTAGCTGTCCTCCCCATGTTGACAAGTGGCTCTTTTCAAACCACTGGTGCCCTGGTTGCTGGGATCTCACAGCCCTCATTCTCTGCCTTCTTACCCAAGGTACTGGATGCCATCCTCTCCCTCACACCCCGCCACATCAGTTTCCCCAACACACAGTAGAAGCAGCACAAGACCAAACAGGGCTTCTACCAAATCAACGGCTTCCCACACGTCCTTGGTGCCATTGACTGCACACATGTACGGATTGTGCCACCTGCTGCAACCGAGCATTTATACCGCAACAGGAAGCACACACTCCATCAATATGCAGGCCATTGTGGATCACTGGGGATTGATCACCAACATTGTGGCAAAGTATCTTGGGAGTGTACATGATTCATTTTTTCTTCCGCCACTGCACCATCATTCAGCACTTCCAGGATGGATGATATGGAAATGGCCTACTTGTTGGTAAGTACAGAAACCCAGTGACACACAGCACAGTAACCCTGTAGGACACACAACACATACACCACTACATCGACACGTGGCCAGGAAGACACTGAGGTTGTGACACTGCTAGTCATGTTTGATATCCTGACCCAATAGGATACACACCTATGGACAGATGCAAATAACAACAGATGCCACTCCAGAGACACAAGGGAGCAATTTAAAACCACACAGTGACAATGACATGGCTTTAACTGGCAGTACAACTTGGAAGATGAACCTTCCATCATCACATCAATAACACTCAATCACACACTCTTCCAAGCAATACGTACTGTGTAAGGGGTGTGTATTGTGTTTTGCTGCAGGGCAAACACCATGAGACACATAGCATGATGATGATGATGACTCTTATAAATGGGACATGGAATCATTTAGATTGTACCAACATCTCACATCACTCTTGGGGTGACATTGCCCGCTACCAATAAGGAAGTGGACTGTGGACTGTGCTAAGAACACATATTGATGTGACACTATTGCAAAGTGCACATTGCTACATATACGGATTGAGACAATTACACATCTACACAACAGATGTACAGGCATATGGACCTTCTGACAATTAAACCTTCACCCCCACAACCAAGATAGCCACCCTACCTGGACAACGTTTGCTAATGTGCATGAAAGGACAAAACATGTTTGTGTCCTGACGGTCCACACACAGATTCACAATGGCTGCAACCCAATGATGGTGCTTGCGTGGTGACTAGCTGTGAGACTAATCAGCACAGAGGCACTGATGTTCCCTGCTGCAGTGGGAATTTTAGAGGCCACCCTGTGTACAAATGTTGGGATGAAACCTGCTGGGTTCTATTTACTGTTCCATTACGTTTGTGAGCACACCAAGGTTGCCCTTTTGTCAGCCTCATAAAACCTCTGCAGTGCCATAGCTGGACTATCCCCATGTGTGTCGTCAATTTCTCTTTGCCTTTCGGTCAATTCTGCTTTGAAGGATACTCTGTTAATGCAGGGAATGGCTCCACAGATTCATGACTAGACCTGCACGTTACTGTGACAACATGGAGGCCAATAATGACACAAGGCACACATGGCCACACACTTGAACAGGACACCTTTGTGCAATTAACCACTGAAAATATGTGAACACATGCAGCTTGGTCTGCTGGTCCTCCACTGCCACACGAGAAACATAGGTCATATATATGACTCAAACTGTGGAGTAACATAACATTTTTGGATTGGTTTTGGGACTCTGTGTCATAAGCACTGAACCTACATAGCATTTTCAAATGCTTGACTCATGGGTAGTATACAAACAAGTGACCAGGATGTGGTATCCAACATTACTGTACATGTGATGGCTTACTCATTGCCATTATCTACTGCCCTCTTTCTATCCTGTGCATAGTTTGTCATGGGAGATGTTTTGACCCAAAAGTCAGGGAACTTCACACAGCAGTAGATGCTACGTGTATGACAAACACATATCCTGACTCATTTCTACACTGAATAGCATCTGATGGTTATCCAAATTTATAACACATGCATACCAGCACATTAATGAAAGAATGTCTTGTGATGGTTACACTGAGGTCCAACAACAATTGAAATTGACAATTCACAGACATTAACACACAGGCTATGAGTGAATGTATTAAGATGTGTAGCCTTTCTATCCTTTTTTGACGCACAACCTGCTCAAAGTGGGTAATATCAATTTTTATTCAAAATGTTTGGGTAGCTGTTGCGTCAGTGAAGATTGCTCATCTGGTACAAAAACATGAGTATTATGGTCCACAGTAGTATGGTCTGCCACATGTGCCCAAACTCTGGAACACACAATGCAGGTGCAAACAGCCTATCTCTGTACAGTTACAGCTTTCATGTATGCTATAAATGAGCGAAATGGCGCAAATGACACAAACACATTAAAAGACAATATATGCGTTGAAAAATCACGCTCACAGCCATTATACATCCTTTGGGCCCGAGCGGTAATTCCTACACTGTACCCCATGAAATTGGTTACCAATGAAAAATATTTGGAACTATGAATGCGGAGGAATTTTGAAGCATTTGCGTCAAAACAATTTGACGCACAGCCCGTAAGCGCCATAAAATGTTCACGCATCATAAGAAAAATGCACCGCATTAGAGACAGGAAGTGATGTAATAGGATATCCTGTTTACAGAAATAGCACAGTGGGTGTACTTTCACTTTCACTTTGCAATCTGTGATTTTTCTAGATTGTGTGGCTGTGCTGAGAGTTTTGTCTGTCCAAATTGTGCTTTTGTATCCTGTGTGCCATCCTATTTGTCATCTGTTGTTCATTGTAAGTGTGTTTTGGTCATATTTGGTGTCTAATTTTGTCTTTCTACTGTTGGGAGTGTGTAGTGGGTCTTGTTAGTTTTGGGATTGTTGGGCTGTTTGTGGGTTACTTAACTTTCATTTTCCTCCCTCCTTTCCCTGTTTTTTCCTCTGTACCCTTTCCTATAAATATTATTTTGGTTATTTTGGGTAGGCCACGTCTGGGGAGAATAGGTGAGGAGGAGCTGGGGGCATTCATTTGGCTGGTGTGCCACTTCCTCCCCCTGATGATTGAGGCTGGCAGGGGTATCACACGGAGGCGAGGAGGCTCAGGTGGTACAAGGTGCTCTTCCATCTGTGGAGAATTTTCAACACACTGCGCAACGACCGCCAACTCAAGCACTGCTGGGCTGACCTTGTTGCCTGAGAGCAAGACCTGATGGACCACCTGGGTGTGGTGATTGGTGGCCCTGTTGGTGAGTACAATTCAGAATAATGTGCACATATAAATGCTCTGTAGTGACTGTAGAAGATTTGTTGATATGCTGCATGCAATGTTTTTGGACATGTGGAATGCAAGTTAAATATACAGTGGCCCTGATTTATACAATATTTGCTACACATTACCATCATTTGTTGACTCAAGAGCTGCATAAACTTACAAAACACAACTTGATCTTGTATATTAGTGCTGCTTTGACGTCAATAGATGATGTGAAAGTGGCTCAAACATATGTTTCATTCATGGTCTGTGAGTGTACCGAGAAAGAGATGTATTTCACAAGCTAAAGCAAGGAATTAATGTGGTCCCCAATTATTTGGAATACATGTTTGAACTGTATTCCTGGCCATACGTACAAAGTTTTTCCTAACCTCAGGTAATATCTTAGGCTGATACTTTGACTTGGTTTGTGCTGCAATTAAATTAGAAATGGATGCCAAAGTAATGCACACAGGTTCATATCTACATGCTTGGTGCTACTTTCCATTGCTGTAGCATAAAAAACATGAAGCAAATGCTACAAATTGAGGAATAAAAAATATCTCTGGCCCTCTGTTCATTGTCCCTGTGTGCTTCAATTTGCCTTGGGCACAATAGCTGGAACAGAGCTGATGCATTTGCCATCTGTGTCACTTTATAGCCATGCAATTCTCATAAGTTATTGGGTCACCATGGGATACCTGAAGTTGGTGATTGCATAGTCACAATTTATTACATCCATGATGTTGTGCAAGGGACCCCTGACCAATTCTATCATACATTTAAAGTGCCCAAATATTTTGATATTTTACTTTTGGTAAAACCCTGCTGATCTAGTGCAGCATATGAACAATAGCTAACTTCCCAGTAAGAAGGCTATCACAGACATGAGTGTATGCTAAGATCAGAAGACCAGCATTCCTGTGACTGCTGCCATTCCCAAGGTGCACACAAATTGAAACCTACATCATCAAGATTGCCACAGTAGGACATTTGCTAAACCATGTTTCAATAATGGAACAGTGTCAGTTTGTTGTGTACCCGCAGATCACCTAACTTGGCTAATGTAAGATAATGAATGTGGCTAACTGTGAATTCCTATACCCGATATGGGTACACATGGCAATGAGTGACACATTTCAGGTGACTATACCTGTGCCCATGCATTCTGTCACGGTTGACCAAAATAGACTCTGTCAGCATATAATTCTTTGTTGTATTAATTTAGATAAATGGCCAATCCATGTTTAGCGTCAGATTGTCATCAAGTAACACACATGATCCCTGCCATTATGGTGTCATAGGGGGAATATCTGGCTCAGGATACACTGTCAATGTAGCACATGTAACCTACAGACAACACAGGCCCACATGTAATGGACCATAGAAAGCATAATAATTAATGAGCTAAACTCAACCCACATGAGCATCACACAGTAACTGGTTGCCCCTTGATGCACAAGGTACAATACCTGAGTGACTGGCATTGCAGTGCACCAGGAACGTGGCTTTGCATGTCTCATAACAACAAATGAATAAAAGGAGTACACTCTATAAATTAATCTGCAACCAATTGATGAATCATGTTTGTCAGGGCCATTGCATGTATGCATATATGTGTGTATCACTCACTGGAGTGACAGGGTCAATACATGTTTGTAGTTGTATGTCTGTTGGAGTGTCATCATGGCTCAGGGGCTGGACTATCAGAGATAATATCACACACAGTAATGTTTTCTTCAAAGTGTTGTACAGTGCACAGACATTGAGCACATTTCCATGCTTTACAGGTGGACTTGCCCCATACACAATTTGAGAAGTGACTCGATTTGAGGACCCAGACATATCCAGTAAGTGTTGATATTTCAGTTCTGTGTTGTGTTTGCAGCTGTTGTGTGATTGACTCCTGTGTGTTGGACACATAGCAAGAAATTATGGGCCTCATTACGACCCTGGCGGTCTTTGACCGCCAGGGTGGAGGCCGGAGGTAGCACCGCAAACAGGCTGGCGGTGCTACATCAGGTATTCCGACCGTGGCTGTGAAGCCGCGGTCGCCCAGCCGGGTCCGGCGGTTTCCCGCTGGATTTCCCCCCGCTGGGGGAATCCTCCATGGCGGCGCTGCATGCAGTGCCGCCATGGGGATTCCGACCCCCTTCCCGCCAGCCTGTTCCTGGCGGTTTACACCGCCAGGAAGAGGATGGCGGGAACGGGTGTCGTGGGGCCCCTGGGGAGCCCTGCACTGCCCATGCCACTGGCATGGGCAGTGCAGGGGCCCCCTAACAGGGCCCCATTTAGATTTTCAGTGTCTGCTTGGCAGACACTGAAAATCGTGACGGGTGCAACTGCACCCGTCGCACCCCAGCAAATCCGCCGGCTCCACTCGGAGCCGGCTTCATCTTTGCTGGGGCTTGCCCGCTGGGCCAGCGGGCGATCTTTTGAAGATCGCCCGCTGGCCCAGCGGGAAAGTTAGAATGGTCCCCGCGGTCATTTGACCGCGGGGCGGTGTTTGGGCGGAATGACTCCCTATGTATTGACACATGATCTGACTGGAGTTTTACTTTTTTTTCCATATTTGAATGGGACAATCAGTGGAGTAGAGTCATCATTTGGGATTGTAGTGCAGCGCTGTAGGCATGGCCATGTGAAGAGAGTGACATTTTTTGTTACATTTCTTGTAATGAAAAATTTAGAGGTAGCCATTTTCATGATTTAGGCAGCAAGTCATACCCTGAATCACACAGAGCAGGGATGCTGAAGTATTATCCACAGGCTTAAGCCTCCCTGTTAACTAATGAACATGTAGAACTGTATGTTTGAATTCCTATCAGCATCTAGCTCCACATGTTCTAATACGTTTGTGTGGCACTTGAGTACAATGTCATTGGTGTACATGCAGCTCAAGCCCAGATGGGTGCTTGCATCTATGTGCTTGTTGTAGGACAGGTATTGGTGATATCAAATGATGTTGGCAATCGTCCACAATTAGGAACATACATGTGGATGTGATTGTACAATGTTTGTGTCTATCCTAGTTGGACACCCTCCATACCAGTGGTGGACTGACTAAACCCATGGACAGCTGTCCAAAGCTTCCTTGCTGTCCTTAATGTTTGAAAGTATGTGTTGCATGTCCACCCCCCAGGAATCACAGGCTTAGGCTTATGACATATGTATGCCTAGGTGTGAGGATCCATGTGTAGTACATAGACATGTAATTCAGAAATTCATTTGTTCCAACCTAGGATACCCACTCATGATTAGCAACTGCATACCATCCTGGCAATTCCATTTACAAATCACAGATCATGTGGCCCTTGATTGTCATCCAGAAGATAGTCATTAGTTGGCCTGTCACATGTAGAGGAGTTGCAGCATTTGTTATGTGACTAATGGCAGAACAATGATGCTTAGATCATTTAAGTTGGTACACATCTTTTAGAGCATTGCTGTGCTGTTAGATAGGACATGTGTAGGCTGCTTTGGCATGTACTTCCTGGACAATCTGTGATCTGTACTGTGATTTGGCCTGTTTAAGCTAATTTTGATGAATGTTTTGAATATCATCAGTAGCTGTATCACACAATGATGTAACTAATGTTTGGCTTCATCTTTTTTTAACAGGAGCCAATATGGATGCCAATCAGATCCGCAAATTCCAGAGGAGGACGATGCATTACCGCCACATTCTGGATGTTGAGTCTGGGTTCCGCCACATGCCAAGGCGTTATCGCAATGAGAGAGCCACAGGGGTCTGGAGGGCATTTGCCCCCGGGGGCCCATCCCTGTCTACAATAGCCACCACCACCAGCACCACCACTCCATCCACCACTCCATCCCAAGTGGCACCAAGAATGACAGCCACCACAGCAGGTCCCTCAACATCCTCCGCTCCTGGTCCACAGAGAGCAGCCCCTACACCTCCCCCTCCAAGCATGCCACCGGCAACAGCACAACCCTCCACAACTGGCACACAGACTACCCCTTCTGCGGTCATTGACAATGTTGAATTTCAGAATATGCAACGTGACATGCAACGGATGGCAAACTTATAACTGTTTGACCCTCAGCCATGATTCCCTCCCCTCCCTCCTCTTTCCTGATTCTTATATTTAGTGGGTTTAGGAGCTTAGTGTCAGGTTAGAATAGGCTGTTAGTTTAGTTAGTATAAGTGGGTTGGGGTGGAGGGTATGATATTTTTACATGTGTTTTTTTTGTGGGTGGGTGGGTGTGTGGGTGGCTGATGGATGATGTTGGGGTTTTTGTGTATTAAAAAATAAAAATATACAAAAAATATATAACAAAATACAAAAAAATATATAATTGTTTAGGATAAGATAGTATAGTATGTGTTTACGTTAGTATATGTTGTCCCCCAGGTGTCCTGTCATATAAGGGGGTGGGCGGTTGATGTTTAGAGTGTTTAGTTTAATGTGACAAGTAAGTTTAACTTAGGGTAATTAGGCCCAGTTGTGGGTAATGTGTAGTTAGGATAGGTTAGTTTAGTTAAGGTGTTTCCCCTAGTTTTATTATACTTTTTTACAGTTAAATAAATATTTAGGTACTCCTTTACAGTATGTGTCATATGCTTGGGGATCAGGGCCTTGGCATGGGTGAACAGTGTCAACTTAGTATTTGCATTTGTGTTCCACCCTGCATCCAAATCCCAACGAACTGTCACATTGGCAGCTACACCAAAGCTACTTCTCTATGCATCTGCCATCCATTGCACCCACCACTCAAGGTTACTATGGTCCCCAATGTGTTGTTAAGTTTGGATGTATGTTTTCAATTTGTCATACTTTGAGACCAGATTTTGTCTCTGGGACACTGCGGTACGTCTGCCTGCAGCCTGATGTTCATGTGAACCCTGATAAGGTGAGTGATTGTAAAATCTTATGTAGTACAGTATACATAACTCACACCTATCATTTCTTACATTGTGCAGCCAGGTTACGTATTTTTCCGTACACTCGTACACATCCATTCCTGCTGTATGGTGTGTGTGTGACGAAATTTTAGAGTCAAATGTTACATGCGTAAATATTGTCTAGAAGACAAATTTGAAGACATTGATTTTCTGCTTAGACATCCCTTGAAGCAGATGTATTCTGTCCAACAGAGCATTATACGGTAACTTTTATATGTACTTCAGAAATAACCCTCAGGAAGGGCAGATGATGGTACAATCCAAAACCCCAGTGCATAGATATCAGCCCACAATCTTTCAAGGCAGTTGTATGGCCATTGACAAGAGGCAAACATCACTAATCTCCTACACGGTTGATGTGTCACATTACACAGAGACAAAGTGGTTGTGTCAGTGCTATTTATTTTAAAGTGATGTAGTGCTATATTTACATAGTCCAGGATTGTGAGTCTATTAGTGTGACTCCTTCTATTGTGATACTACACAAGTGCAAAAGGTCATGTCATTGGATATGCTGAGTTGAAGTGTCATACATTGCAGAGGAACATGAATTGCCAATGAGTTAGTGAGAGACAATCACAGAGCATAGTATTAAGGTAAACAGTGGGCTGGAGAACAGTGCATGTGAGCTGCTTTTGCAAGGCTGGCATGTTAGAAAGCACAGGACCTAGGATATCAGTGCCCATGTGGCAATGACTTGTATTACCGGGTACTCATACGGGTGAAGAGTCTTCATCAAGATCTTCATCTTCTGATCTGTGTGTTGTCTCCTCTGCCCTTGGTGGTGGTGGGTTTGAATGGGCAACACACACTTCAGTGTTTGAAGACGTGGAGTCAGACATCCCAGTACCTGCCAACTTTGGGGCTATTAAGGGCATTACTGCAGCAAGGAGGAGCTGCTGGTTATTAAGTATAGCAGCTACATCACTGTGGTAGGCAGCCAGGTCGACTCTGAGGGGGTCAATATTTTGTGTTGCCACCTTCTTGTCCTACTCAACCCTCCGTCTACTTCCATTATCATGGTGTGGCCTTTCAATGGCTGTGGGTGTTCTGATGGCACATGCACCACACTTAACAATCTGGAACTGACCCAGTCTCAGATATTGCACATCTAGCTATATGTTGCTGATACCTAGCAAATGCTACGTATAGCATTGGCATGGCACGATAAAGGTGTCAGCATTGGTAGTGCGTACTGCTGATGTTGGGCAATGTGTGCTACATTGGATTGCACTGATGGTCCTATCAGTGTTCCATTTCCTCTTATGACTGTGCGGGTGTGTTTCACTAGCTAGAAATATATGTCCTCCCCCTCAATGCTGTTGTCTTAGCAGTATGACAGTTGGTAAGTTGCATGGTGGCATTGCAGCTATTGTGACCCAGGCACAGGTCAGATCCTGACATGTGCATTATGTGTATGACATTACTGCTGTGTACCTCATAATGTTTATGACAGTGCCTGATGTTTGTAGCAACTATGGACATTAAAATTTGACAGGGTTAGCACATTTTTATTAATTACAGGGGATTGATAATGTTGTCATCCTGAACACTCTAATTTGGGTGTGTTTGATCCATGGGCACGTAACTGCCATTAGCTACTTGACCTGCACACACAGCAGAGGTGGTAGTGGCAACTGTTTTCAATGTTAAATTCCACTTGCGGATATGGCATGAGATGGTAAATAGTTTAAAAAAGCGACAATACCAGCTGGTGTGTGACAGCATGCCAGTTTTACGTTGTACCCTACCTTTCTGGACTGGCTTTGCTTTTCCAACATCCTTGGCATGGCAGCATACCCCAATGCAAAGGTTTTTGGTGTAGTGTTGTGCTGTGCCCCAGGTTTGCCCAGCACAGTGCTTGCCCCCATGCCATGCCCCTTTGCCCTTTCCACTACTTGATTATCATGGCTGACATGTATTGAGTAGTAGGTATGTCCCGCCCCCAGTTGTAGTTTACAATTAGGCATTTTAGTTCCCCATGCCACTTACCCTGCATCTGTGTTGTCTCCTGGTAGTCTGCGCTGTCCTGTCCTTGAATCCCTGTGACGATTTCCTCTGGGATGACGGCTGCCACCATCTCCTCCATGTGGTCCAGGGCCTCCTGTGGTACTGGACTCCCACCTCCAGTCTTCAGTGCTTGTAGGAAAGTACCATCTTGCCTGGCATGTTACCCCCATTTTTCACTGTATATATGTTGTTTTAGTTGTATGTGTCACTGGGACCCTGGTAACCCAGGGCCCCAATGCTCATAAGTGTGCCTGAATGTGTTACCTGTGTAGTGACTAACTGTCTCACTGAGGCTCTGCTAATCAGAACCTCAGTGGTTATGTTCTCTCATTTCTTTCCAAATTGTCACTAACAGGCTAGTGACCATTTTTACCAATTTACATTGGCTTACTGGAACACCCTTATAATTCCCTAGTATATGGTACTGAGGTACCCAGGGTATTGGGGTTCCAGGAGATCCCTATGGGCTGCAGCATTTCTTTTGCCACCCATAGGGAGCTCTGACAATTCTTACACAGGCCTGCCACTGCAGCCTGAGTGAAATAACGTCCACGTTATTTCACAGCCATTTTACACTGCACTTAAGTAACTTATAAGTCACCTATATGTCTAACCTTTACCTAGTAAAGGTTAGGTGCAAAGTTACTTAGTGTGAGGGCACCCTGGCACTAGCCAAGGTGCCCCCACATTGTTCAGAGCCAATTCCCTGAACTTTGTGAGTGCGGGGACACCATTACACGCGTGCACTACATATAGGTCACTACCTATATGTAGCTTCACAATGGTAACTCCGAATATGGCCATGTAACATGTCTATGATCATGGAATTGCCCCCTCTATGCCATCCTGGCATAGTTGGCACAATCCCATGATCCCAGTGGTCTGTAGCACAGACCCTGGTACTGCCAAACTGCCCTTCCTGGGGTTTCACTGCAGCTGCTGCCAACCCCTCAGACAGGCAGCTGCCCTCCTGGGGTACAGCCAGGCCTGGCCCAGGATGGCAGAACAAAGAACTTCCTCTGAGAGAGGGTGTGACACCCTCTCCCTTTGGAAAATGGTGTGAAGGCAGGGGAGGAGTAGCCTCCCCCAGCCTCTGGAAATGCTTTCTTGGGCACAGATGTGCCCAATTCTGCATAAGCCAGTCTACACCGGTTCAGGGACCCCTTAGCCCCTGCTCTGGCACGAAACTGGACAAAGGAAAGGGGAGTGACCACTCCCCTGACCTGCACCTCCCCTGGGAGGTGTCCAGAGCTCCTCCAGTGTGCTCCAGACCTCTGCCATCTTGGAAACAGAGGTGCTGCTGGCACACTGGACTGCTCTGAGTGGCCAGTGCCACCAGGTGACGTCAGAGACTCCTGCTGATAGGCTCCTTCAGGTGTTAGTAGCCTATCCTCTCTCCTAGGTAGCCAAACCCTCTTTTCTGGCTATTTAGGGTCTCTGTCTCTGGGGAAACTTCAGATAACGAATGCATGAGCTCAGCCGAGTTCCTCTGCATCTCTCTCTTCACCTTCTGATAAGGAATCGACTGCTGACCGCGCTGGAAGCCTGCAAACCTGCAACATAGTAGCAAAGACGACTACTGCAACTCTGTAACGCTGATCCTGCCGCCTTCTCGACTGTTTTCCTGCTTGTGCATGCTGTGGGGGTAGCCTGCCTCCTCTCTGCACCAGAAGCTCCGAAGAAATCTCCCTTGGATCGACGGAATCTTCCCCCTGCAACCGCAGGCACCAAAAAGCTGCATTACCGGTCCCTTGGGTCTCCTCTCAGCACGACGAGCGAGGTCCCTCGAATCCAGCGACTCTGTCCAAGTGACCCCCACAGTCCAGTGACTCTTCAGTCCAAGTTTGGTGGAGGTAAGTCCTTGCCTCACCTCGCTGGGCTGTATTGCTGGGAACCGCGACTTTGCAGCTACTCCGGCCCCTGTGCACTTCCGGGGGAAATCCTTTGTGCACAGCCAAGCCTGGGTCCACGGCACTCTAACCTGCATTGCACGACTTTCTAAGTTGGTCTCCGGCGACGTGGGACTCCTTTGTGCAACTTCGGTGAGCACCATTTCACGCATCCTCGTAGTGCCTATTTCTGGCACTTCTCCGGGTGCTACCTGCTTCAGTGAGGGCTCTTTGTCTTGCTCGACGTCCCCTCTCTCTTCAGGTCCAATTTGCGACCTCCTGGTCTCTCCTGGGCCCCAGCAGCGTCCAAAAACGCCAAACGCACGATTTGCAGCTAGCAAGGCTTGTTGGCGTTCTTTCGGCGGGAAAATACTTCTGCACAACTCTCCACGGCGAGAGGGATCCGTCCACCAAAGGGGAAGTCTCTAGCCCTTTTCGTTCTTGCAGAAACCTCAGCTTCTTCTGTCCAGTAGAAGCTTCTTTGCACCCGCAGCTGGCATTTCCTGGGCATCTGCCCATCTCCGACTTGCTTGTGACTTTTGGACTTGGTCCCCTTGTTCCACAGGTACCCTAGATTGGAAATCCACAGTTGTTGCATTGCTGGTTTGTGCCTTTCCTGCATTATTCCTCTAACACGACTACTTTGTCCTTAGGGGAACTTTAGTGCACTTTGCACTCACTTTTCAGGATCTTGGGGAGGGTTATTTTTCTAACTCTCACTATTTTCTAATAGTCCCAGCGACCCTCTACAAGGTCACATAGGTTTGGGGTCCATTCGTGGTTCGCATTCCACTTTTGGAGTATATGGTTTATGTTGCCCCTATCCCTATGTTTCCCCATTGCATCCTATTGTAACTATACATTGTTTGCACTGTTTTCTAAGACTATACTGCATATTTTTGCTATTGTGTATATATATCTTGTGTATATTTCCTATCCTCTCACTGAGGGTACACTCTAAGATACTTTGGCATATTGTCATAAAAATAAAGTACCTTTATTTTTAGTATAACTGTGTATTGTGTTTTCTTATGATATTGTGCATATGACACTAAGTGGTACTGTAGTAGCTTCACACGTCTCCTAGTTCAGCCTAAGCTGCTCTGCTAAGCTACCATTATCTATCAGCCTAAGCTGCTAGACACCCTATACACTAATAAGGGATAACTGGGCCTGGTGCAAGGTGCAAGTACCCCTTGGTACTCACTACAAGCCAGTCCAGCCTCCTACAGTGCTGCCTTCCAGTTCCTTGCCATCTTTTCCTTGGTCCTGCACTTGCAGTGACTGTTCTCTGTACTTCTGCCACACTGTTGTTCTTATCGACAATTTGTTGACAATTTGCCTCTCTCCTCCCAATTGGCAATTTGGAGGTGACAAATAGTTGGTGCTGGTGTTCTGTCACCTCTTTCACCAGTATTTCATGCTCCTCTGCACTGAACCGACACTTCCTTTTCTTCTTTTCCCTCTCCTGAGTCTTGTGTGTGTCCTCCTGGCTGGTTCCTGGTCGGTTGTCATCTTCTTGGTCAGTTGTCATCTTCCTGGGGTCTCTCATAGCATCTGAAATCCATTTTGGGGCTCCTTTGCACATTTTGCATTGTATGAGCTGCTTTTTCACGCTATTGCGTCCAAAAATGGCGCGTATTTGGTTTGTGACGTCGTAAACCGGATAAAAGTCCTTTGAACTGCATTAACGTTGTTTTTCTTTATGACGTGGCGCATTGGTTTGAGTAAAAAAAAAATGACTCTCACCAGTGGTTTGCACCACCGAGCGACAAAGTTTTGTGGAAAAAAGTATAACTATGGCCCTAAATCCCCACCCCTGCTCAATGTTGGAGAGGGCATTCTCTTTTTATTTTCAAAAAGAAAATCTTATTTTGGTATTTTCTTTTTGAAATAAAGAAGAAAACAGTTTGGTGGAAGGCTCTGTCATGTTGATGGAGCCATGCGCCAAACTGCAAAAAGCATTGACAGGAAAGGCTGTCATGGTGGTTCCTTTTGATGCTTAGAAATGACCACCAGCTTGGTGGTCATTTGTAAATTTGTCAGACACCATCTCAGTCAGGGCAACAGAGTAATTTAGGGCCTGATTTAAGTGGCATTAACGATACCTTAGCGCCGCCATAGCGTAATTCCTTTGACGCTCAAGTGGCTTTTTACTTGTGCCATATTTACAAAGTGGCACAATGCATGCATTGTGCCATTTTGTAACCCCTTGTGCCACATTATGCCTATGCCAGACATAATGTATGCAAGGAGGGTGTTCCCCTGTTAGGGGGTCGTATAAATGGTGCAGAGAAATAGGGGAGATTTTAAAGCCTGCTCAGAGCAGGGTACACACTATTGGTTACAATGGGCCCCTATGTACTCTACAGAAGTAGCGCCAATATTTGCAGAGTAAATCAATAGCGTTAGGAATTCTGAGGCTATTGCCTCCCTACCCCGTGTTATGGTGTGCCGTATTTTGGAAACAGAGCTCACATGGTGGCGGTAGGGGGAGTTAAGGGGCACAAGAAATGTGACGCTGCATTGGCTACAGCGCCATTTTTCTTAAATCAGCCCTTTAGTATGTTGCCCTGGTGGAGAAACAAACTTCCAACCAATATCTAAATTTGCCTACTAGTCTGCAAAATGAAAACCAAAATCTGTCAGTGGGCAAGGCAGCATGCTGTATACAGAAGGTCCCAGTGAGCCTGTGTCAGGAAAGGCCTCTTTTTTGACTTGGTTAACCCCCACCTTTTGCCTGATGTATGATGTAGCCTAGAAATTGTGGTGCCCAGAGCCTCTGCTAATTAGGTTCTCTGGGCCAGAGCTCTTACGCGAAAACTGTTAAGATGTCTTGGCACAATTAGAGAAACCTTTAGCTACCACTATTAGCTCCTAGTAAATGTTATTTAGATTCCAAGGTCATGGGGTACTAAGAGTAGGCCCCTGAGGGCAGCAGTACTGTTTGTGCCACCCTCTAGGGTCATGAATTCCAGTACACCCAGTACTGCCATTGCAGGCTGAGTGGCCTGATGCAAACCTAAAATGTAAACTCGACATGGCTCACTGCCTGTGTGCTCTGTCCACTCGACATAGTATGCACTATAGGTAAATCAATCCTCTGGCAGGCCTTTCAACCGTAAGGCAGGGTGTACTATATTGTAAGTGAGGGCACAGCTGGATGAGCAGTATGCCCACACTGTGTCCTTGCCAAACCTGGGGCATAGTGAGTGAACAGAGCAGCCATTTTAAAATGCATGTGCTGGATACTGGTCAGTAAGAGTTTTACAGCACCATGATGTCGACTCTGAACTCTGGGTTGTTTGAAATCAAACAACTCAGAATTATAAATCCCCACAGGTGCCAGAGGTGGATTTATTATAAAATGTACCCAGGGGTCACCTTAGAGGTGCCCCCTGCAAAAGCTAATTACCCTGGCATGGTTCCAGACTGCTTCTAACCAGTCTGCCACGACCAGACCTCCAATCTACAACATTGGGGGAAAGATATGTCTCTTGTAGCACAATGCCCTTCCTGGGTGGAGGTGCTAACACCCACTTCTGTAGAAATGTGCACTGCCCTGGCAGCAAGCTTCAAAGCACTTTCTGCCTTTGAATCCTGACCCCCAATCCTGCTGCTAGCAGCAGATGACCACCCCCATTGCAAACCCCAGAAAAAATACACAAAGGGTAGGAGAAGTGGCACCACCAAGCCTGCACCACCTCTAAGGTGCTACCTGTGAGGTGAACACTCCATTTCATTTTCCTCCAACTTTGATGGAAGGAAAATAGCCAACCAGGTATAGGGATGTGACCTCTGCCCACCAGAAGTGTTCACTTAGTATTTAGAGAGCATCCCTAGATCAGGAAATCAGATTTGATGGACAAAAAGAAGACCAGTAACAAGAAGAACCGAAGTACAATGTCTGTGTATGAAAGAAAAAGTGCCAAACTCTGCCTGCTGCACTCTGACCCAACAAAGGCACTGAGAAGCTGCTGGATAACTGGACAACTCTACAAAAACCCGAGAGGACCTGCAGGCTTTGCCAATTGCCAGAAACTCTCTCCAGAGTGGGGGTACCACTCCAAAACCAAAGAAGAACCAACAAACCAGTGAGGGTCACTTCACTGCCTAGCTGCTGACTCCAGCACCAAACACCGCAGCTGGACCAAACTTCGTCCCGATGACTGCAAGGAAAAACAGTGCTAGTATGTCAAGGTAGGTGGCACTGCACCCTCCAGTGATCAAACCATGCCAATACCCATGGGATTAGTCAACCGTCATTGGACACCATGAAAAACAGCCCAGCCAGGGCTATAAAAGGCCCAGGAGGAAGCCCCAGTCAAGTGACCACCAACTGCAGAGACCGTCTCCCGCTATTCCTGCAGAAACGGGAGCCACCTGAACTCCTCCAGCCGGCATAGCGTATCACCGACAACCTTGACCAATCTGCAAAAGAAGAACATGGTAAACTAGCTGTACGATTTTATATGTATTTATGAAGGTGATCCTCCATTGATTCCTATGGTGCGTAATTATGCATAAAAAGATTATTTTTATTGAAATTCAAAAATTCAGATCTAGAAAAGTACTTACCCAATTCTGATGATGTTGGTCTTAAGATTTATAGAAAAACGTGAAGTAATTTTATAAATTGGTCTCGAGTTATTCCTTTGAGTGTGTGAGTTGCAAGATTGATGCTGTGAGTACAACAACTGTTTTGCACTACTCCAAGAGTTGCCTAACTGCTCGACTAGGCTACCTTAAAAATTAGAGCATTAGGTGATCTAGTTTTACCCCTGGAAACCAAGTGTGCTTAGCTTTGCACACTACATGGAGGGCCAGCCTCCTACATTTGGTGGATCAGCAGAGGGAGAAAGACTTTGCATTTGCTGATACCACTTTGTCAAATTTGTGAGCACACAGGTAACTCACCAAATTGCCTTTAGTTGATTAATTCTTGATTTTTAATTGGCTAAATATGCTTTGCAGATTTTTTAAATAATGCCCTGGTTAGGTCCCTACAACTTTAGCAAAACCTTTAAAAATCCTTACTTTAGTTGGCATATCCAAAAAGTGGATTCTAAATTCTTGAAAAGGCCCCAACTTTAGTAAAACAAAAATGACAGAAGCAGCAATCCAGAACCAGGAGCTAAACCTGGAACCTTATGAGGCATAAAGCTATGACCAATTAAGGAATCTCTGCAGACTTACACAATGCATATTGGAAAGAGCTCCCAAAAAGAGAAACTTAGGTTTTTGGTGGCCCAGCATGAAAAAGATAATCTCCCAGATGAAGTAGATGAGGATGATGCATCTGTGGTGGTAGAAGAAGCTGTGGAAAATGGAGGTGAGGTTAACTCCTCTCACTCCAAAAATACTGCACACACTGAAGCAGACATCAACATTGCCAGGCTGACCAAGAGACTGGCCTTAGGGAATCATCTTTTGGAAATAGAGAAACAGAGAAAAGAGTTGGGCCTTGGACCCATCTCTGGTAGCAGCATACAGATTTGAGGGAGAACTCCTTCAACATCAAACTCCCAACATACGTTTTCCCTTCCTTCACTGAAGGGGATGATATAGTTAATTAGTTTTCTGCCTTTGAAAGAGCCTGCATTGGTTAGGAAATTCAGAGAAAGCATTGTGGCACACGGTTGTTGGAGTTATTTTGAGGAAAGTGCAGGGATAGGCTCCTGACACTAAATGAGGCAGATTCTAAATCCTATGACCTCATGAAGGGTACCCTTATTGAGAGCTTTGGATTTACAAATGAATAGTACCATATAAAGTTCAGGGAGGCTTGAAAAACCCAGAGCCAAACTTGGGTAGATTTTGTAGACTATTCAGTAAAAATGCTGGGTGGTTGGTTAGCTGGAATTAAGATGCAAGATTATGATGGGCTGTATCAAGTAAAAGAGAACCTGCTGAGTAATTGTTTCAAAGATAGGCTACATCAATGTCTGGTGGACCTAGGTCCACTTTCCCCTCAAGAATTAGGGAGGAAGGAAGGCTATTGGGTCAAAACAAGGGTAACCAAAACTACCACTGGTGGGGGAGACCAAAAGAAAGAGGCCAAAAAGCCCCCCCGAGGTAAAGATGGGAGCCAAAACAAAAATAACAAAGTGTCCTCTCAAGGCCCCCAAAACCTGCACATGAGTATGAGCCCAGAGACTTCTCACATCCTAGGGGTGGATTCAAAAGTAGGACCTTTGATCCAAGCAAGGCTTGCTGCCATGACTGCAAAACTAAAGGGAACCAAGCTGGAGACTATAGCTGTAAAAACAAAAAGAATGCCTCTAGTCAACCTGCAGTCAATGCAGTTGCTAATCTCCAGATGGGATCAGAGGTGTGGCCTGACCATGTCAGTGATCCCACAGAGCAACATTAGTCACTGAGGGGCATATTTATACTCAGTTTGCGCCGGAATTGTGTCGTTTTTTTTTTACGCAAATCCGACGCAAAGCTAACTCCATATTTATACTTTGGCGTTAGACCCGTCTAGCGCCAAAGATCTTGGAGTTTGCGTCATTTTTTAGCGTGGACACCTACCTTGCGTTAATGATATGCAAGGTAGGCGTTCCCATCTAAAAAATGACTCCAAGGCATGTGCGCCTTATTTAAACTCCCGTGGAAAAATGACGCACGGGAGTGGGCGGGTAAAAAAAAATGACGTCCAGCCGCTTTTGCGTCATTTTTTAATGCCTGGTCAGGGCAGGCGTTAAGGGACCTGTGGGCTCGGAAGGAGCCCAGAGGTGCCCTCCCATGCCCCCAGGGACACCCCTGCCACCCTTGCCCACCCCAGGAGGATGCCCAAGGATGGAGGGACCCATCCCAGGGAACTTAAGGTAAGTTCAGGTAAGTATTTTTTATTTTATTTTTGTGGCATAGGGGGGCCTGATTTGTGCCCCCCTACATGCCACTATGCCCAATGACCATGCCCAGGGGACATAAGTCCCCTGGGCATGGCCATTGGGCAAGGGGGCATGACTCCTGTCTGTGCTAAGACAGGAGTCATTTCAATGGGGGTTGGGAGTAAAAAAAAATGGCGCAAATCGGGTTGAGGCCAATATTTTGCCTCAGACCTGACTTGCCCCATTTTTTGACGCCCAAGCTCCATATTCCCCTACGCCGGCGCTGCCTGGTGTGAGTCATTTTTTTTGACGCACACCAGTCAGCTCCGCCGGCTAACGTCATTCCATAAATAAGGCACCCGCATGGTGCTTTGGAATGGCGTTAGCCGGCGCAAAAATTTTTGACGCACAACTGCGTTGGCGCAGTTGTGCGTCAAAAAGTATAAATATGGCCCTGAGTGTGGAGTTTAATTATCCTGTGCTGCCTGGCCAAGCAATATGCAAAAATACAGACAGTAACCTTTGATTAAAGGAGGGATAGTGGAAGCACTGAGGGACACATGAGCTGGTGTTACCATGGTAACTGAGCACTTGGTCCAGTCAAATTAGTATCTGTTATGGAAGTCTTATCCTGTCATCCATTCTGACAATGAGACAAAGTTTGATCCCATGGCTATGGTAACCTTTGATTGGAGGGGAGGAGTAGGGCAAGAAAAAGTGGTTGTGTCCTCATTGATCCCAGTAGATTGCCTGCTTCTAAATTACCTAGGGCATTCCCCCTGGACTGATGTAGAACCGAAGACCCATGCAGCAATGCTTGGGATTCCAGAAAGGGCTTGTGTCAAGACTAGGGCACAGAGCAAACCTCAGAGAGAAAAAGGGATAGTGAGTGGACCATCCTCCCAAGAGGAAAGGCAGGAAGACTGAGGAACCAGCTTCACAACAGATCCCAAATCAGGACCCCTCTTCTCAGGAAGAAGATTCTACCTTCTTGGAGGGAACTGAGCCTGCTGAGTTTGGGCCTTACGACTCAGAGCTCTTCGGCCCAGGTGGACCCTCCAGAGAAGATCTGTGCAGAGGCAGAAGACCTCCCCCCTCTTGAAAGCCTGAGACAGCATGCTGCATGGGCAGAGTTAAAAAATGTCAGTGGTACCCACAGGGTTTAGTTGGAGGTGGGGCTGCTGTAAACTGAGGCCAGAGACCTCATACCTGGTGCAACCAGGAGAATGGTAGTGCCCCAGCAGTTCAGAGTATTTCTCCTAAACTCTAGCCCATGACATGGAGGGTTGGCCACATAGGAGCTCCCGTCATGCTCCTGGGCTGAGTCGCCTGCTACTCCCCCTCCTAAATCAGCATCAACACTGGTCTGGTGGCCTGCTACAAGTGATTCACCAAGAGGTTTGACTCGGTAAGCAACAACAATTATTGTGCTGAGTCTTGCATAACTATAAATCTTACAACTGCATATTGAAAGTCTGTCAGGCTGCAAAGAGAAAAGAGGGAAAAAAATCACCTTTTTTCCCTCCTCCATGATAACTTTGTAGCCTACATTTTTGTGAGGCTTTTTTGAGTCACTCGGGATACAAGCAATAGCACCTTACAAAAGACAGATTTTTGGCCAGATATGGTTTCAGAGTGTTCTGGCTATGGCACACACAGCAATGGAGCTATGCGTATGTCTTTTCCTCAGACTTAGATGCATAAGTAGTAGAAAGGTGCTTAAGATAATCAGGGCAGTGGATTGGCAGCGCTAAAAAATAAGTTAAAAAAAACAGGGGGGAGGCAGGCACTTTCACTATGCTGGCACAGAAAAACCTCCCTTTTTTTCTCCCTCTCTCTTCCCTCTGTGAGAGCGACACTAGGCCCTCTTGCTGGGTTTGGGAATGCCTCTGGATGATCATGGAGGCTGACTGTGTAGGCACGGGTACAGCTTGTGACCCCTAGTAGCATCTGCAGTACAGAAGGGATTGTAGTGTGTCTTTTCAATTCTACAATGAAAAGGACCCCGCAAGATTCACAGACCAAGAGCTGTGTTACAGCTACGTCTGTCAAACCTGCCTGCAATTTGAGGGGTAAGCATCTGATTATGCTTAATAAATCTTCAGGGTCAGGCACAAGGGCAAGAGAGCTCCCTCAGATGGCTCTACCTGCCACTTCTACCTCTCCTTTGACCTCCACCCTTACCTCCTTGATATATGGTTCTCAAAATACCAGATTGGGTTTGGGTCAGGATTCAAAGGGTCGTGAGCTGGTATGGGATAGCTGAACTGGGTGTGTGGTCAAGAATCTCGATAAGACTGCTGATCCTTCACAAGATCCTCCCCACCTGGGGCAAAGCCCCTTGGCCAGACTTGGTCTCAGCTACTCCCAGGAGAAAGAGAATGGACACTCTTTGATTTGCCCATTATTTAATGCTGCTGGATGTAAGGTGCTCAAAGAAACTGCCAAGACAACTCAGTCAGCAATATGATGGTGAAAGTCAGGCAGGATAGGCATAATTCAGTGCCAATTGTAGACAGCTCTCCCCCTAATACCCAGTGCTGTTCAATTCCTACAATATTCTCTGGTTTGATGTTGATCATATCCTTTACTGGCTGTATGGGAAGTGAGCTGCCACAGCAAGATCTTAGAAATACAGCTACCCATCTTCAAATGGATTGGGGGCAAAAAATGAAAATGCTGATATGCCAATGGATAGTTTGCTTCTCCAAATTTTGAACGAGCTCAAAACTTAAAAACTGTCACAGGAAGACACAAATTGAAAGACTGAGGCAGAACTAAATAATATACGTATTAACATGCGGCAGCCGAGCACCTATGTTAAAGAGGTTGAGCAGTATGTATGTGATTTGGAAAACAGGGGACTCACCTTGAAACATCAGTCTCCAAGTGTCAATCAGAACTGTTGGATCTACAGATCCAGATGGATGATGCAGAAAACCGATCACGCAGATCTAGCCTAAGGGTTACTGGAGTGCCGGAAGGCCACCAAAATGGGCAATCTGTTATTAAATTAATCTCAGACCTCATAAATCAGCATGTCCTTTCTGATTCAGGAGATAGAAATCTGGACCTTACCATATCACAAGTTCATTGAGTTCCTCCGGTTTACACCTCCAGCACAAAATATCTTCAGACAATTCTGGTGAACTTTGGGAACTATCGTATCAAGGAGCATATTCTTTCACAGGCAAATAAAGCTAGGACATATCAGATTCCTGGTGACTATACTTTTATTTTTATTTACTGATACGTCAGCACTTGCAGTACAGAGGAGGTGCGAACTTAAGGAGCTGATTCCTGATATTCAGAAAGCTGGGGTCCGAGCAGTTCTTGTGCAACAATCTAAACCTAAAGTTTTTTTAAAGAGTCGGTCAAAGATTTTACACACAGTCGATGCAGCCAAAGCTCTCTTACATTCAGTACGAAATACCAGTGAGGGGGCTGAGCAACACAATAAATATCTTTGACAGAGGGTGACAAACGGAGGCCGCTTGTGGTTCGCTTACAGTATAGAGCGTCACAAATTCACTATATTAATTCCTTTTGGTTGCTCTAGGCGATCAGGGTGTCATGTCAAGGCACCTTTTTAGGTTCAATGGAGGAGGTTGGTTGAAGCAGGGTCACACAAGGGAGTTGAGGGAGGGGAGTGGCCATGGATCCCCTAGGTGGGAGGGCCTCAGGAAGAGATCTCTAAGGGGGTGGGGGAATTAGGGGCGCACAGAGGGGGGTAGGGATAGGGGATGGGATTAATTATTAAGGGGAAAATATGAGATCCCAAAGATGAGTAAATTCAATATGCGCTGGTATAGGACAAATCACTTGTGGAGCATAAAGTATATGTTAGAGATGAATAATTCTAAATGTGCAGCATTATGGGGAAGGAGACTGGAGAATATTAACTGTATCACATGTTAAAACTGATCATGGGGAAGGCACACAAGATTGAATTAAGACAGCCTAGGCTACTGATTCTGGCTTTACATTGTAGCTTCCCTTACGTATGTTCTATTGCAGGCCTACTTCTATATATGACCAAATCAGCTACCGTCATCCTCTAAGCATGCTTTAGTGCCTATCTACTTGAATGGCAGGGTTAAATTGTACTTTAAAGGTGGTCTCTTGGAATGTTAATGGCCTAAACAACAGGAAAAAGAGAGGCATAATTGAAGCATCGGTCAAATATGAAAACCCATCCTATTCTTACAACAAGAGGCCCAAATTTCAGCCCAGAAATTTGGGGAATTCTCCATATTTAAAAACTGGGCAGATTATAAGGGGTTTTCAATGGCTCAAGCAGCTCATAGAAGTACCGCTTTTTTTGGCTAAAGGGCTTAGGGCTTGGGTACTAGACTTTGTAAACATTAAAACTGGGTGCTGGTGCTGTGTGAGCTGCTCTGTGTTCTCTAAAAGACTTACTTTTATACGTTTCTATGCCCCGGGCTGTACGTGCAACAATTTCTATCCCTATTACAAGCACCAGGGAAAGTCGTTATTGGAGGTGATTTTAACTACCTCCAAGATCTGCACATGGACTCCTCAGTAAAAAGAAAAGAAACAGCTAAAACCCAGAGTTGCGAATGTTTGCCAGACCTATTTTAAATTGCTGATGTTGTCTGATCCCTGGAGGGCTGCTTTTCCAACTAAGAGAGATTATAAAAACATCTTTAGACAATTTAATATTTCTTTTCAGATTCCTTTTTTCTTATCAACCAAAACCATGACCTTTAAGGGGCAACGGTCACTTTATAGTGGATTCTCAGACTATGCAGCCCTCATTTTGGAAATGATGATGGAATGGATATGTGTGGAGGAGGTGGATATTTAATAAACAACACCTTCAGAAGGAATGATGGATTCAAATATGTAAAAAGATTAGAGATTTCTCAGCAGGAACCACGGGTCAGTCGCCCCTAGTATTGTTTGGGATTGATTGAAAGCTTATATAAGAGGGATTGTGATCTCAAAGGATGCAGCTAATAGCCGCTTTTCTAGTCAGCAAAGTTGGGCTTTAGAAGAGGGGGTTTGCAATAGCCTAGATAAGTTTCTAAAGTATCCCTTAAGAATGAATTAACCCTATTAGACCAGGCTAAACAGGCATTCGCTGATCAGTATTATAGTAGGTCCAAGGCGATGTACCAGGCTCACAGGCAAAAAGTGTATGAGAAAAGTAATTTCAGAGATAGATCTTAGCTTGGCAAGCACACAAACAGGTGGCTAGTAATATGATATACACTCTAACATGTCCACCCTCTGTGGTAAGATACAAGGAGCATAGCAAATTGGGGGAAATTATGCTAGAACATTATAGACAAATATGTAGTCAGAATCAAGGGGTTGATTCTGAAGCCTTTGGGAAATTCTTAGCCGGGCTCACTATACGTACCTTATTCAAGGAAAACAGGTAGGCCATCTATTGCCCGTTCACTAAAGCAGAGCTTATGGAGCTGGTTAAGAACCTCACAAATGGAAAGGTGTGTAGCACCAACGGCTTAACAGTGGAATTTTTTTAATCCTTCATAGATGTATTGGCAGATTATTTTTTGCAGGTCATTAACAATATGTTGAAGGGTCGTTCTAGCCTGACGTCATTCCATACAGGAAATGTAACTAACTTCTTAAAAAAAGATAAAGACAGTGAAGATCAAACTTATATCAACCAATTATGCTCTAAAATTCTGACTGTAAGGTCGTCATGAAGCTCTTGGCTAACTGTCTCCATCCGATAGCTGGCAAACTGATTTATCCTTATCAGAATGGATCCGTTGCTAGTTGTAAATTGGCAACTAACACACACATTTTGGTTGAAGCATTAGATTACTTTGCGATTAATAATACCCCTGCCGTTATATTTTTATTGGATGCAGAAAAAGCATTTGATCTTGTAGTTTGGGATACGATATTCAGGGGCATATTTATACTCCGTTTGCGCCAAAATTGCGTTGTTTTTTTGACGCAATTTCGACGCAAAACTAACTCCATATTTATACTTTGGCGTTAGACGCGTCTAGCGCCAAAGTCCATGGAGTTAGCGTCATTTTTTAGCGTGGACACCTACTTTGCGTTAATTATATGCAAGGTAGGCGTTCCCGTCTAAAAAATCGACTCCGAGGCATGTGCGTGGGATTTATACTCCCGGGCAAAAATCACGCCCGGGTCAAAAAAAATGACGTACGGCCACTTTTGAGCCGTTTTTTAGCGCCTGCAAAAGGTAGGCGTTAAGGGACCTGTGCGCTCTGAAGGAGCCCAGAGGTGCCCCCCCATGCCCCCAGGGACACCCCCTGTCACCCATGCCCACCCCAGGAGGACACCCAAGGCTGGAGGGACCCATCCCAGGGACATTAAGGTAAGTTCAGGTAAGTGTTTTTTTTTTTTTTTTTGTGGCATAGGGGGGCCTGATTTGTGCCCCCCTACATGCCACTATGCCCAATGACCATGCCCAGGGGACAGAAGTCCCCTGGGCATGGCCATTGGGCAAGGGGGCATGACTCCTGTCTTTGCTAAGACAGGAGTCATTTCTATGGGGGTTGGGAGTGAAAAAAAATGGCGCAAATCGGGTTGAGGCGAAAAAATTGCCTCAACCTGACTTGCCCCATTTCTTGACGCCCAAGCTCCATATCCCCCTACGCCGGCGCTGCCTGGTGTACGTCGTTTTTTTTAACGCACACCAGATGGTGCCGGCGGCTAACGCCGGCTAACGTCATTCAATAAATACGGCGCCTGCATGGTGCTTCAGAATGGCGTTAGCCGGCGCTAATTTTTTTGACGCAAAACTGCGTTGGCGCAGTTTTGCGTCAAAAAGTATAAATATGGGCCTCAATATTTTAGCAAAATTTGTTGTTCCTCCCTTATCACAGGGTTGGTACAAGAGATGTATCAGAGTACAATATAATAATCAATTCTGCAGATGTAGGTAATCTACAAATTTGCTGGGGCTTGTCACCTATCCTTTTCGCCTTGTTTATCAAACTATTGACTATTACAATTATACAGGATGATAATATCTGTCCCCCCATTAAGCAGATGGGGAAGATTAAGCTGTATGTTGATGATATTATCTTATTTCTTGACAACAACAGAAGCTCTCAGGAAAAAGCCTTTTTTTCCTGAGATTGTTCTCCTTGAGCAAATTGGGGGGTATAAGGTTAATAAAAATACATAAAAAATATTCTCTGTGGATGTAGCCCAATAGATTGCTTCCAGAACTGATTCCTGGTGTGAATACTTGACCTAAAAGATACTTGGGGGTTAAATTCTCTTCAAAAGTTGAAGATTTGTGCAATCTTAAATTTGCTCTCCTGCTTCGTAAAACTGAAACTATGTTAGCACGGTGGGGATTACTTCTTCTAACTATCTTAGGGTGAGTTGCCCTGATCAAAATGTCAACACTGATGTTATATAATTTGCTATTTTCATCCCTTCCAGGTGTGTTAACCTCCTCCTTTTTTTTTTAGAAAATTGGAATCACTATTCACTTCTTTTATTTGGTATGATAAAACTGCTCGATTTGCACTAAGTACTTTAAATTCAGATTTGGAGATGGGAGGCTTGGCACTCCCAAATTTCAAAGATTATTATTTTGTGTTTTTTTGCACAATACATGGTTAGATTTAATGTCACACCACACTATGGCGGCCTATTTCTGCAAGACTTTTTGGAATTGATTTTTAGGGAATATGACATACGGGATACTGCAAAGCTTACTAAATCCACAAAGAAAGTGTGTTTAAAGACAATGAGGTGGTTCTTTAGAAAGAGATACAAATGTTATTGGAGACATGTGATTCCCTTTATTAATCCCTCTACTCCCCTGTCTGAATTGACATTGGGGTCCGGCTTTCAGCTTAATCTGGATGTAATCAGGAAGTGGGAGCACACAGGATTCAGGAAAGTTGAGGATTTTTTATCAGGTGACAGGTGGAAAAATCTGTTGGAAATAGGGGTCGTCGTACAAGGGAATTTCTTGCTCACTGGGTCTTATAGAATAATGCTTCAGAGTCTCACTGAACTGGATTGCCAAAATATAGTTAGAGACCTCGAAGACCCGGTGGGTGACAGACGAGCGGGTGAATGGAAAAGGCAGCTTATGGAGAGGAATGGCCAGGTATCTTTTCAAAAGTAACCAGAAAAAGGGAGGAATATGAAGGGTTAGAACTAACTAAAAAATATGGGAGGAAATTCATTGGTTGAATTTTTATGTATTTAGAGGAGCCAATTGGCGCAAAATGCTGTACTTTAGCAAGTGGCTGCTTTACCACACCCTGCAATTCTTACCCCAGATTAGTCCCAACTGACCTAGCCACTGCTTTTGATGTCATGTGGGGGTCTTAGAAAACTGGATACATGTTATAGGTAGATGTGTGCCTATTCAAGAACACTGGGGCAAGGTATTCAGGGTCTTAGAAAAAGCTTTACAGACATAAATAGCAGCTAGTGTTTGGCTGTTAGTCTTGAGATACGATCCCAGAGAATTTAGCTCCCAGACCTGTAAAATTAGAATATATTGCTATGGCAGTGGCCAGATCTATTTTACTGCAAAATTAGCACACCACGGTTATTCCTACTTGTGTGTAATGGGTGACGGAAGTGGAACAAGTAAGGAAACACAAATGGTTTTATGCACTGAGATGTGATGGGACCAAGAGATTCTCCCAAACCTGGGGAAAGTTCATGGAGACAGCAGAGGATAGTAAAACAGCTTAGGGGTCAGTGAGGGTTAGTGCCTGAGAAATAGTATTAATAGAATTATGAATTGTTTATGGCTTTGCCACTCACTGATGGTATTGAGTAATGAAATATGAAGTTGTAAACTGGGATATTGGATATGGAATTTTTATGTATTTATGCTATATTTTGTGATCGGTCCATTCTGCACTTTTAGTGTTGTACACATTTTTTGTTGAAAATTATTTCCTGTCCTGACCTTGGATCTCAATAAAAATATGTTAAAAAAACCTATAGCCCATGATATTCCCCTAGCTGGGTATCTGGGCTAAAATATTACTTGGAGTAGGCTAGGTAACCACTTTTTGTGGCCAGGGATGTCCCAAACAGTGAAGGACTTTTGCCAGTCCTGAATTACTTGGCAATACATTTAAAGGCCCCCATAATGCCACTGCCTGTGGTTGGGGTACCCTTTGAAAGGGTAGGGGTCAACATTGTTGCCCCCCTTGACCCTCAGACAGCACCAGGACACAGGTACATACCAGTAGTAATGGATCATGCCACTAGGGATCCTGAGGCTATACCCCTTAGGACCATTACTGCTCCAACCGTTCCAAAAGCCCTCCTGGGTATTTTCTCAAGTGTAGGTTTACGTAAGGAGGTAGTATCAGACAGGGGTTCAAACGTCATGTCTGCATACCTAAAACACATGTGGAAGGAATGTGGGGTAAGATACATGTTTACTACCCCATACGATCCCCAAACAAATGGGCTGATTGAAAGATTTAACCAGACCATAAAATATATGATTGGAGGACTCCCGCAAAAGCTCAAAAGAGATGGAAAGTCCTGCTTCCTTGCCTGCTGTTTGCCTACAGGGAAGTGCCACAAAAGGGGGTAGGCTTCTCCCCATATGAACCTTTGTTTGGGCACCATGTTATACCACCACTAAGTCTAGTTAGGAGAGAAAACCTCTCAAAGAGCCAAGCAAGATTATGTAAACTTGGTGCTTGGCCTGCGTTCCAGAATGGCTGAGTAGATGGAGAAAGTAGGTGAAAATCTTCAGGCCATAGAGGAGCTGCAAAACCTCTGGTTTGGCCGGAAAGCTGCTATGGTTGAATTCGATCCAGGGAAGAAAGTTTGGGTGTTAGAGCCTGTTGTTCCATGAGCCCTCGGTGACAAATGGTCTGGGCCCTATCCAATCCTTGAAAGAAAAGGGTAGGTCACCTATTTAGTCCAAAAAGAATTATACATATCAACCGCCTAAAACCCTTCTATGATAGGGCTGATATGACTATGCTCATGTTTACAGATGAGGGACAGGAGGATGAGAGTGAGGCTCTCCCGGTTCTCCTCTCCAGCACCTGTTTGGTGGAGGCCAAGTCCAACCCCTCCTACCCAAGATTCAGACCATTCTGGCTTGAGTGGGTACTATAGGAGAATTGTGAAGGATTAAGGCACCATAGTTGCCCTCCTCACAGGAGGATTAATTCGACCGTGAGTTTTCAAAGGGCCTTTGACACTCAGAAGAATGCTGTGTACTCTGCTCCAATCCTACATATGCGAAGATTACTCCAGGCAATTCAAAGTCCAAACAGATGCTTCTGAAATGGGGATAGGAGTGGTCCTTTCCCAGAAAAATTATGGTGGACATGACCAGGCACTGGCTTTTAAAAGCAACCAACTACTCCCTATGGAGCAAAATTACTGCTGTGCGACTTGTCCACTCCACACTCCTTGAACTATAGGTAAGTCACCCCTCTGGCACGCCATTCAGCCATATGGCAGGGTGCACTATATTATGCGTGAGAGCATAGCTGCATGAGCAGTATGCCCCCACTGTGTCCTTGCCAAACCTGGGAGATAGTAAGTGAACGGAACAGTAATTTTAAAGTGCATGTGCTGGACACTGGTCAGTACGAGTTTCACAGCATCGTGATGGCCACTCCAAACACTTGGCTGTTTGGTATCAAACAACTCAGAATGATAAATCCCCAATGATGCCAGTGGTGGATTTATTATAAAATGTATCCAGGAGTCACCTTAGTGATGGCCCCTACAAAAGCTAACTACCCTTGCATGGTTGCTGACTGGTTCTGACTAGCCTGCCACCCCCAGACATGCTATCACCCCATTCTGCAGGAATGTGTACTGCCATGGTGGTGAGTTTCCGAGGGCTTACCACCTTTGAAACCAGAACCCCAGGCCTGCTGTTAGCAGCAGATAGCCACCCTCATTGCATACATCCACTTTTGGTGGGAGTAGCGGTGGGAAATTACACAAAGATTAGGAGGAATGGCCGCACCTGGCATGCACCACCCCTAAGGTGTTGACTGTGAGGTGGACACTCCATTTAATTTTCCTCCAGCTTTGATGGAAGGAAACTAGCCAACCAGGTATAGGGCTGTCACCTCTGCCCACCGAAAGTAGTCACTTAGTGGGTGCAGCCACCCTAAGGTAGATGGCCGATTGGTCATTACCAGAATTTCCCCAAAATGCCCCCTAAATTTCGTATTAAGAGGGTATCCTTAGACCAGGAAACCAGATGTGATGGACAAAAAGAAGACCAGCAACAAGAAGAACCGAAGTACAAGAATTGTGGACCTGCTGCATCAAAGAAAAGGTACAACACCCAGCCTTGGTCACCCAGGGCCCGCCAATCAAGCTGATGAGCTGCCAGATAGCTGGACAGCTCTACAAAAACCACAAAGGTCCTCCAGACTTTACCAATTGCCAGAGAACTCCCTCCAGAGTGGAGGTATCACTCCAAAACCAAAGAAGAACCAGCAAGCTAGCGATCGTCACTTCACTGACCAGCTGCTAACTCCCAAACTGGATTCCGCAACTACACCAAACTTTGTCACAATTACTGCAAGGAAAAACCCTGCTAGTGTGCCAAGGTAGTTGACATTGCACCCTCCAGTGGTCAAAACCATGCTATTGGTCGGCCAACATTGGACACCAAGAAAGACAGCCCTGTGAAAGGCACAGGAAGAAGCCCAAGTTGAAGGACTTCAGAAGCAACCTGGACCTCCCACCAGAGTGTCTCCATTGTCCAGTAAGCTACATTTGAACCAACCTCCATCCTCCAGTTCCAAGGGGCATCTTTGGGCACAGCTCCTGGCTCACCAATTCGCTTTGCACCCAGCTGCCCTGTGCCATGCAAAGAAGAACCTGTGTTGTTCTAATGGTCATCCTTCCCTTGCAACATTGACACTCCAAAGGGCCCCCAAAGATTCATCACTAAACTTACCTGTGCAGTGCTTTTCCCCTGCAATGGCCCTGCACCAGCTCCAGAGACCTTCTCGGCTACTCCTGCTGGAACCAGGAGCCACCCAAACTCCTGCAGCTGGCGCAGCGTACCCACTGATGACCTCAACCAACCTGCAATAGAAGAACATGGTAAACCAAATGTACGATTTTATATGTATTTTTAAAGGTGATCCTCCATTGAATCGTATGGTGCGTAATTATGCATAAATATACTATCTTTATTAAACTTCAAAAATTCATATCTCGCAAAGAATATATCCAATTCTGACGATTTTGTTCAAGAAATGTATATAAAACCTTGAAGTTTTTTTGTAAATTAGTCTCAAGTTATCCCTTTGAGTGTGTGAGTTGCAAGATTGATGCTGTGAGTCCAACAAATGTTTCGCACTTCTTGGCCTAACTGCTCGACAAAGCTACCTGAAAAACTGGAGCATTAGGTGATCTTGTTTTTTCCCCTGTAAACCAACGTGTGGTTGCCTGGACCCCCTGCACTGTGTGCCTAGCTTTGCACACTACATAGAGGGCTACCCTCTTATAGCCTGTTAATTTTGGCAGAATCTCTCTGAGTAGGAAAAGTAAAATTTTGGACCTAGATCAACTGTCACATTGGTCAGATAGTTTCAGCACCTTCACCAAGTAAAAATTTCTACCTTGGTTCTTTGTCTCCGACATTGAGCTCTGATTTCTCTAGTAGGAGATGGCTGCAGGCTGTACACGAAGAGGCCTCTCTGGGGCCAGATACTGTGGGGAATTTGTATACTCTGTTTGCACCGGATTTGCATTATTTTTTTACACAAATCCAGCGCAAACTCAAGTCCATATTTATATTTTGACACCAGACATGTCTAGCGCCAAAATATTGGAGTTAAAGCCATTTTTTGCACCTTATTTATCCTCCAGTGCAAAAATCAGGCACATGGAGAGAAGAGGTCAAAAAATGGCGCAAAGCCTGCTTTTCACCATTTTTCAATGCCTGGGTCAGGGCATGTGTTAGGGGACCTATGGGCCTATTTCCATGGTGGAACACCATGGAATAAGCCCACAGGTGCCCCCCTCAGGCCCTAGGGACACCCCCACCCACACAGAAGGACATCGGAGGATGGGGTACCACCTCCCAGGTAAGTATAGGTAAGTACAGGTGTGTTTTTTTTTTTTTAAGTGACACTGGGGGCCCTGAAATGGGCCTCCCTACATGGCACTGGGGGCAATGGCCATGCCCTGGGGACCCTGGTCCCCTGTGCTGGCCATTGGGGCAGTGGGCATGATTCCTGTCTTTTCTAAGATAGGAGTCATGTGGTGTGGATGGTTTTGCATCAGAAAATGACTCTAGGCAGGTTAGAGATTTTTTTTTGTTTTTTTACTCTAACCTGCCTAACGTCATTTTTTGGTGCAAAACCCCCTTCTTTTATACCGCCAGCCTCACTTGGCCAATGTCATTTTTTTAAGCTAGCCTACCCTTTGCGCCGGCTTGACCCATTCCATAAATATGGTGCCCAGCTGGCACACAGAAATAGTGTAAGCCGGTGCTAAACTTTTTGGTGCAAAACTGCGTTAAATCAGGGCCTTTCTTTCCAAGGGTCTACTCTAGTAGATTTGCTACTGCGGAGAAGCACCAAGCGGGAGGACCCCTCCTGGAGCCACACTATTGTTGGATCTGGCCTGGTATTTGGTCGTGATCCTCCAGCAACTGGAAAGTATAATTTTTCAAAGCCTCAAATCCATCTAAGGTGCTCAGGACTAAGGGCATGGCTAAGCAAAAGTTTTATGGAGGGGCCAGTGTAGGTCCAGTTGTACCTGGGAAACTAATCACCCAGGAAAAAGGAGTACTTTTGCTTATTGTGTCACTGTAGGCAAAATGGTGGCGAGCCAACTGACCCGTGGAGTACACATCTTTGTCGTGGGTACAGGAGGGAGCCAGTGCAGTCCTTCAGAACCTTTTCCAGGTTACAGTAAGTAGGGCTCAGTCCTCTTCTGAACAAAAATGGTTCTGTGGAGAGAAGCTTTGGGTGACACATTTGTTGTTCAATGTGACTCCTAGTTGCTTCTTAACCAATGGGGTAAAAGATTCTAGGGGCAGCCCCACCAACATTCACAGCATTTTTTATTTGCTGCAAACAATCCCACAGTGCACCTTACTCATAAAATCCAAATTCGTAAAATACTCTATCCCTTGTGCCAAACGTGTGTGCCCACCCACTGAACTCTTCGGAATTGTTCTAAGCCCCAAACCTTTACAGTGGTAAGCCTGATGTTTCTCAGTGCTCCATCTAACGCACCCAGGATTAAGGGGATGGCCAAGCAAAGGTTTTATGAAAGAACCAGTGTAGGTCCAGTTGTGACTGTGAAACTGGTTTCCCAGGAAAGGGTAGTACTTCTGCTTGTTGTGTCACTGTAGGCACAATGGTGCCCAGCCCACTGACCCTTGGAATACACATCTTTGTCTTGGATACAGCAGGGAGCTGGTCCAGTCGTTCAGAGCCCTTTTCAGTTTAGAGTAAGCAGAGCTCAGTCCTCTTCTGAACAAAAATGGTTCTGAGAAGGGAACCTTAGGGTACATATTTATTGTTTGATGTGACTCCTAGTTCCTCTCTAACCAATGGAATAAAACATTCTAGAGGCAACCCCACCAACATTCCTAGCAGGTTTGTTTTGCTGCAAACAATCCCACAGTACACCTTACTCATAAAATCAAAAATTGTAAAATCCTTTCTCCCTGGTGCCAAACCTGTGTGCCCACCCAGTGAACTGTCCAGGGAAATGAATAGGCTCCGTCACTTGTGGTCTACTCACTGGGCTGCAGACAGCCTGGCTGGCAAAGAAAAGGTTTGCCTTTTCCAGGTCTCACCTTACCTTTACTTGTGAAAGGGAAGGTCCTTTACACGTTAATGACCAGCTCTCAGTACGCAGTGCTGGTCCAGTCCTACAGAGCCCTTTTCAGTTTAGGGTAAGCAGGGCTAAGTCCTCTTCTGAACAAAAATGGTTCTGAGAAGGGAACCTTGGGGTACATATTCATTGTTCGATGTGACTCTAGTTCCTCTCTAACCAATGGGGTAAAACATTCTAGGGGCAACCCCACCAACATTCCTAGCAGGTTTGTTTTGCTGCAAACAATCCCACAGTACACCTTACTCATAAAATAAAAAATTGTAAAATCCTTTCTTCCTGGTGCCAAACCAGTGTGCCCATCCACTGAACTGTCTAGGGAAATGAATAGGCTCCGTCATTTGCGGTCTACTCACTGGGTTGCAGACAGCCTGGCTGGCAAAGAAAAGGTTTGCTTTTTCCAGTTCTCACCTTACCTTTACTTGTGAAAGGGCAGGTCCTTTACACGTCATTGACCAGCTCCCAGTACGCTAATGCTAATTAGCCTACTGGAGTTTCAGGTAGGTAAATTTAATTGATAAAAGTTGCTTTTCTGACATAGGGTCTCATTATGAGTGTTGTCGTCTTCAGATCGCCACACTTGCAGTGTCAGTCAAGATCACCAATGTTGCAATGGTCCGACTGCCACATTAAAAGCCTGGCAGTCAGATCACCAAGGAACTGCCCACACCCCCAGCATTCATGATCCCAGTGGTCTGAAGGTGGCGGAGATCATAATCCACCAGGGATTATGACCTTGTTGTCTGTTAGCCTTTTCAAGACTTTAACACTGCCATGAAAAGACTGTCAGAGAACAGGAGCAAAGGGCCACAGGGGGGCCCTGCACAGCTCATGAACTTGGCATGGGCAGTGCAGGGACCCCCCTGCCCAGCATAGTCGCAATGTTCACTATCTGCTTTGCAGACAGTGAACCTTGTAAGGGTGCTGGTGCGTCCTGCAGACTACAGCGTTGCTGCCGGCTAGATTACGAGCCAGAGGCAATGTTGAAGCATGTTTTCTACAAGGCCGGTGAGCAGAAACTAAGGCCCATATTTATACTTTTTGACGCTAAACTGCGCTAACGCAGTTTAGCGTCAAAAAGTTTTGCGCCGTCTAACGCCATTCTGAAGCGCCATGCGGGCGCCGTATTTATGGAATGGCGTTAGACGGCGCAATCAGACCGGCGCTGCCTGGTTTGCGTGGGAAAAAACCACGTAGACCAGACATCGCCGGCGTATGGGGAAAATGGCGCATGGGCGTCTTAAAATGGGGCAAGTCAGGTTACGTCGAAAAAATCGTCTTAACCCGACTTGCGCCATTTATTTTCGACGCCCATCCCCCATCAACATGACTCCTATCATTGTAAAGATAGGAGTCATGCCCCCTTGCCCAATGGCCATGCCCAGGGGACTTCTGTCCCCTGGGCATGGTCATTGGGCATAGTGGCATGTAGGGGGGCACAAATCAGGCCCCCCTATGCCACCAAAAATTATTAAAAAAAAATAAAAAAAATACTCACCTGAATGTCCCTGGGGTGGGTCCGTCCAGCCTTGGGTGTCCTCCTGGGGTGGGCAAGGGTGGCAGGGGGGGTCCCTGGGGGCAGGGGAGGGCACTCTGGGCTCATTTTGAGCCCACTTGTCCCTTAACGCCATGCCTGACCCAGGCGTTAAAAAGCGGCGCAAATGCGCCGTTTTTAGCAACGCCCACTCCCGGGCGTCTCTTTTGCCCGGGAGTATAAATACCACGTAAAGGCCTGGGAGTCATTTTTTAGACGGGAACGCCTCCCTTGCATATCATTAACGCAAGGAAGGGGTTCACGCTAAAAAATGACGCACATTCCGGGAACTTTGGCGCTATTCGCCTCTAACGCCATAGTATAAATATGGCGTTAGTTTGCGTTAGTTTTGCGTCGAAATTGCGTCAAAAAAAACGACACAATTTCGGCGCAAACGGAGTATAAATATGCCCCTAAGGTTTCTGCCCGCTGACCTAGTGGGAAACTTTTAATAACTCTGGTGGGGTGGTCACCACAAAGGCAGCAGCCATCCTGTTGGGAGTTTGGCAGACGGGCTTTCCCGTCAGCCAAATTCTTAATTAGGCCCATAGTCTTTACATTAAATTGGTATTTTGATAAATATTTAAAATAATTCTTGAATTACTTTTGTAGCTGTTTCCTGTCAAAAGCTAAAGAATAAATTCATGAGTTTTCCTTTGACATATTCTAAGATTCCTGTACGGCCCTGTCAATGAAAGTAGCTTTTTGAGGCTAGTCACTGGCGGGGCACAACTTTATTTTTGCACATGTTCTACTTTCAAGTATAAGGCACCTAGGGCCAGATGTACATAATTTCTGAATTGCGAGTTGCAATCCAGTATGCAGGATGGTGTCCCTGACATATTAATGAGGTGGGTTGCAATTTGCGACCCCCTTGCGGCTCGCAGCACTCACAGGGATGGTGGCCTGCTGGAGACAGAAGACCACTATGTCTGTGACTGCTTTTAAATAAAGCAGTTTATTTTTTTGTAATGCAGCCTGTTTTCCTTAAAGGAAAACGAGATGCGTTACAAAACAAAAAAATTTGACGTTTTAGTTTCATTTTTTCAGAGCAGGCAGTGGTCCATAGGACAACTGCCTGCTCTGAAAAAATGTTTTTCATGCCATTCACAAAGGGGAAGGGGTACCACCAGTGTGACACTGGTGGTAACTGCGATTGCTTTGCTACCGCGTTCGCAGTCACAAAGAAATGCAGCATCGCACTGCGACTCGCAATTAGGAAGGGGAACACAAAACGGGGATTGGGCATTGCGATGTGGTTTTTGCACGTCGCAAACAGCGAAATTCGCTGTTTGCGACGTGCAAAAACTTTGCTACATTTGGCCCCTAATCGTGTGTGCAACAAGATGCACTAAGAGTGGGTATCAATATTTAAAATCATTGTTTTCCACCTATCAAAAAGCGTTATTTTTGCTGGTTTGATAGTGTTATTTTCAGGCTCCTCGTTCAGGCTACAAACGGTATTCCTGAAGCTATGTTCTTACAGGTCCAATGTGCGGCTATCACAATAGATGGTACATTCCACAAGTGGTATTTAACTTCCATGCCCTGGATGCATTTTCTTCCTGGACTACATAGTAACGGCTTGGAGGCAAGTAAATATGTCAATTAGGGATGTGGAGATAGTTTCAGTAACAACCATAGAAAGATGATCAAGCAGTACACACATGACTCCACTATTGGCCGTCCAAGGCTATGGGATCATGTGTTGAAAATGTTATATAAGTAACACGGAATATAGTGATCAGTATTGTTTCCTCTGGAGGGTTTGAAATGGCCACTGATGCCTTGATTATGTTTTTTGATAATAATGCCGGGATCCGCATAGGGTTTCTCTCAGTGAAATAATTTGAACTACATTGTGGAAATCAGTATAGAGTTTACTAGGCAATTAAATAATGATTTGGTCTTTATTGCATATACCATACTGATTGAACTGTAAATTGTGCCTTTATACTATGCTCATTCGTCCTCAGGCTCTTGCCAAGTTTCTGTATTTGGTGCATCCTCTTCTTGCTGTCTCTCAGTTGTGGGTTGCACTTCAGGGAGAGGTACTGTCACATCATCAAAAGGGAACTCCACTCTACGAGTGTGGGCTGCATGAATCTAGTTGGGAAGACCCCCACAATTGACAACAGTATTTGTCACTAGGATTACCTGTTGTGGTCCACACCACCTAGGCTCCAGACACGTCTTCTGAACATGCTTCTTCACCAAGACCCATTCGCCAGGACCGAGTTCTTGGCATTGCTCCAGACATAGAGAGACAGCAACAGCCTCAACCTGTCAGGATACAGAACGGACCACTTCAGCTAGTCCCTTGCTATATTCAAGAACCTTGTCAGCCGTAATATTTAAACATGCATTTGCAGACACGGAGGCAGTCTCATGGCTATGCCCCTGATTATCTCTTGTCGGGACAGCCCTGTTTTTCTGTTAGGAACACTACAAACACTTATGAGCACAAGATGCAATGCATCTGACCACTTTATTGGTGTTGATGCACATAATTTGGCTGCCACAGCTCAATTTTGTGCCCCATGTGCGGTGGGTTTTGCTTGCTAGGCTCATGTCACTCTTCCCTTGTGGCACTCCCTACACTGAGTATTACAAGTCATGTTTCCCTTAAGTGGCCTTCCAGTCTCAAGCACTCCATGATTTCCCTCCCAGGAACCTGAACCATTGACCCTCCTGTTCTATTGTTATGCAAGTTTGGTCTATTGTACACCAGTAGATATCACATGTCTATTCAGGATTGTTAGATTTCAACTGTGAACTATTGAATTGTATCATCATGCCTTCGGATTCTGTGACCTGAACTTTCAGCCCTCTGGTTCTCCAAGCCTTCCTGATGAATCCATGATCCAAGCATCTGTGACACTTCCAGTGCCTTCCTTTATGAGCTATGATTCTAGCTCATCCTGAGCTTCTTGAGTCTCCTGTTTTCTTTGGATTCCAGTTCAAGTACTGTCATGGATAAATACCTTCACCTCAGGTTAGTGTGCACTAATTCATAGGTTAACACACAACTCAAAGACTAATACCTTTGAAGACATGATCACGTTTTCAGATTTTGGCCAATAACCCCCTTGAGGTCCAGTGCTCTGGACTCTTTAATTTCAGTGCTCTGAACTCTATTATACCTGAACTGAAAATCTGTCTCTTTGTTTCTTGTATCTAGTATTTTGAGAGAAACTTCTATAATTGTAAGTTGCATTTGAGTTTTAATTTGAAATATTGCATGTTCTGGAGTGCCAAAACATCTCCTATTTATTCATGCAATATTTATGATTAAGGCCCTCATTTCAACCTTGGCGGGCGGCAACCGCCGCCCGTCAGGTTGAAACCGCCGGGCGGCCGCCAATGCAGCCGCACTCTCACGGGGCCTATTTGGAGATACCCGCTGGGCCGGCGGGCGGAAACCTGGTTTCCGCCCGCCGGCCCTGCGGGGATGTCGGCCGCAACACGGGAGCTGTCTCCAAATGGAGCCGGCGGTGTTGTGGCTGTGCGACGGGTGCAGTTGCACCCGTTGCACTTTTCTCTGTCTGCTATGCAGACAGCGAAAAGCTGCATGGGGCCGTGGCAGGGTGCCCAGCGATTCCCCTTTCTGCCAGTTTTTTCATGGCGGTTCAAACTGCCATGAAAAGGCTGGCGGGAGGGGGACTCGTAATCCCCTGGGCAGCGCTGCAAGCACCGCTGCCCTGGGGGATTTAAACCGCCAGGATAAAAGTGGCGGGAACCTGCCGGTGCCGGCGGTGTGACCGCGGCGCTTCCGCCGCTGTCGTAATTCCCAAGGAAGCACTGACAGCCTGTTGGCGGTGCTTCCGACAAAAGGGTTGTAATGACCCCCTAAGTCTTTTCATGTACAAATAGAGTGAATAATTGATAGATCATTCTGAATTTGAAAACTATGGGTAACAATACCTCTTGTTGGTTTTAGTGCATCATACCTTCAGTGAGGATACAAGGTCTACGGAGACCGAATCCTACTCGGCAGCACACAAACTAGCCAAGCAGTTCCCTCAGTGATGCAAGATAATGTTTTATTGTTTTATCCCATCTCCTTTTTTCCTTGGGGGCAGTTTTTTTAACCAGACAGTTGTTACTTATTTCATTAAGCTGCCCAGCTGGGATTGGAGGTCCAGCATTGTCTCTGCATTTGGAACCAGGTGATTGTGTGTCATTGGCCAATCTGGTTTTAAATGTGCCATTCCCTTGCTCCATGATAACCAATAACTTCTATGAAGTGTTTTCTACACTTGTAATGCTGCACACAACACTCTCAGGACCTCATTATTGAAATTAGTCCCTCGGTATGAATCCAGCAAGTCACGAAATCAAAACTAGATGTGAGCTCCTTCAACAACAACTTGGCTACTGTGAGTCATTTCTTCTAGTTGAATAGGCCTCAAGCCAACACAGGGAGATGCACACAATCACCTGGCCATATCTCTGCCTGTTACACACTGGCATTTAGATGAAGTCCATCCGCACTCTATTGAATGATCTTCCTATATGGCTCAATGTCAATGGAGTCCTTTTCTTATGTTCATCTGTTGACACACAATTGATCTGCTGCACAATTCTTCAATTACGAATCAGAATTTTAGATAAAAGCAGTGCAGACCATGGCATTCCTCTCAATATGACATTAACAACACAAAAGAATGATGGACAGAGTGCTGACAATGCAAACACTCACCCCCAGTCACAGATCTGGGTTTAATCCATCGTTTTTTTGCTGCCCATGCCATTCCAGTTTGGACCCAGCCATATGCAAATCAGTCTTGACCCTGTTCCCCATGGGAACAGTCCAGCCCGAACTGCCAGGCCAGGTCTTCCCTGGACTGGAAACAAGCGTCCTGGGACCAGTTTCGGGGTTTCACCCCTCATCAGCCAGGCTAGCTTGAATCCAGTGGCATGGGAAGCACGGGACCCACGTCTGGGCATACCCTTCCCACTTAGGGTGACATTAACAACACAAAAGAATGATGGACGGAGTGCTGACAATGCAAACACTCAACCCCAGTCACAGATCTGGGTTTAATCCATCGTTTTTGTTGCTGCCCATGCCGTTCCAGTTTGGACCCAGCCATATGCAAATCAGTCTTGACCCTGTTCCCCATGGGAACAGTCCAGCCCGAACTGCCAGGCCAGGTCTTCCCTGGACTGGAAACAAGCATCCTGGGACCGGTTTCGGGGTTTCACCCCTCATCAGCCAGGCTAGCTTGAATCCAGTGGCATGGGAAGCACGGGACCCACGTCTGGGAATACCCTTCCCACTTAGGGCGACATTAACAACACAAAAGAATGATGGACGGAGTGCTGACAATGTAAACACTCACCCCCAGTCACAGATCTGGGTTTAATCCATCGTTTTTTTGCTGCCCATGCCATTCCAGTTTGGACCCAGCCATATGCAAATCAGTCTTGACCCTGTTCCCCATGGGAACAGTCCAGCCCGAACTGCCAGGCAAGGTCTTCCCTGGACTGGAAACAAGCATCCTGGGACCGGTTTCGGGGTTTCACCCCTCATCAGCCAGGCTAGCTTGAATCCAGTGGCATGGGAAGCAATTCCTCTCAATATGTGCAGGTCCATGAAAATATCTTGCCATCGGGAATAGCATGCTGCCGGGCAACACTGGTATGCCATCTGCGGAACTCTATATATCATCATCCTTCTTTATACAGTCTGCTGTTCTTCCTCTGTCACTTCCTGCAATCTCTTCATTTTCTCCCATATATTAGTTGTTGAAAGCAAAAGGTCATAGTTCGCCTCACCTTCCTAATCATTAATGTATTCACTATTGAATGTTCATGACCCATGAGCACAATATGTTGCAACCTCATCAGCATAATGGTTACCTGCTGTTACGTAATCATCACCACTGTGATCAATAGAACACTTCACAATGGCGGTCCTGGCAGGTAGTTGGAGTGCTTCTAGTAATCTCATAAAATGTTCACCATTATGAATGAAGGATCCAGATGATGTCATAAATCCTCTTTGTGAACATAACTGTTGAATGTCATGAACTACAGCTGCTCAACCTAAGCAGTACCATTTGTAAATATAGTCACTTTCAGCTGTTAACAAACACAGGAAGCTCTAATAATAACAGCAGTCAATTCAACCACTTATGCAGAGAACACCCCTCAAATCCAGGAAGCTTTGACAACTCCTGAGTCAGGGCCAGCTGCGACTCACCTGAGTTCTATTTTCCAGACCACAGGAAAAAGGAGCAGCACTTGGAAGAATTAATACTCTGATGTTACTGGTCACTGCACAATTTTCATCACAATAATAACAATACGCTGCTATAACCAGGTAACTTCCCTAGCATCTGCACAAGGCTCTGATGGGTGGGTGGCTTTTCCTCTTTACCAAGCTACCCCAGCTACCCCAGTGTTGGGTGAAATCTATCCACACTCTAATAAGTCAGGGAGAATTGTGAATTGTGTTACTATCCCCAGGGTCTGACCTAGCTGAACTTAGGTGAATTAGTGCACTGATCATGCAAACATTCTAGAAAAAACAGCGAGTTCCAATGCTGAATTTGCAAGCCAACCCACTTCAACCCAGAAACTGAATTGCAAAGTGTATAAATTAAAAACAACTGGCTCTTGGATAAGCCACAATACGCAGCAAATGATGGAGTTTGGAGTCATAATGCTCTTTGCAGAGGAAGAGAATGCGGTAAACAACAACCAATTGAAGGATGCAAGAAGGCTAGATAGCAAATGGGAGGGTGGCTTCTCTACAGCTGCTCAACCTAAGCAGTACCCTCTTTTTCGCAAAAACCCAAAGGGACCTAAACAGATGGGAGACTCAACCTTGCTTGTAGCTGTGGGGAGTTACAGCCCATCAACCTTTCTCTCTCAAAGTGAATCCCACGGTGGCAACATCACAGACTACGGCCCGTATTTATACTCCGTTTGCGCCGAATTAGCGTCGTTTTTTTTTACGCAAATTCGGCGCAAAACTAACGCCATATTTATACTTTGGCGTTAGACGCGTCTAGCGCCAAAGTATTGGCAAATAGCGTCATTTTTTTGCGTGAACGCCTTCCTTGCGTTAATGAGATGCAAGGAAGGCGTTCCCGTCTAAAAAAATGACGGCGACGCAAATGCGTCGTATTTATACTCCCGGGCAAAAATCATGAAATGGCGTCTGGGCGTCGTAAAAAAATGGCGCAAATCGGGTTGAGGCGATTTTTTTGCCTCAACCTGACTTGCCCCATTTTAAGACGCCCTAACGTCATTTTTTCCCAACGCCGGCGCTGCCTGGTCTACGTGGTTTTTTTCCACGCAAACCAGGCAGCGCCGGTCTGCTTGCGCCGGCTAACGCCATTCTGAAGCGCCATGCGGGCGCCGTATTTATGGAATGGCGTTAGCCCGCGCAAGTAGACCGGCGCTGCCTGGTTTGCGTGGAAAAAAACCACGTAGACCAGGCAGCACCGGCGTTGGGAAAAAATGACGTTAGGGCGTCTTAAAATGGGGCAAGTCAGGTTAGCGTTAGCGCAGTTTAGCGTCAAAAAGTATAAATATGGGCCTACATGTCAAAGCATGATCTCCAAAGCTGTAAGAATGCTGCCAGAACCAGGATTGGGAACTGCACTCAAAAGCTCCTATCTGCTGCAAGTATCAGGGAACACTATGGACTATATGGAACAGTCCACAAGAGAAATGTTTGATACTAACTTAGCTGAAATTAGAAAGTTGAAAACTACGCAAGCATGGAAATTGCAGCTCTCCATGACTGCTTGGCAAAAATCAAGTAAGCTATGGCCCAGACCCCAGGCAGGATGAAGCAAGCAGAGGCTAGAATTTCCAATCTGGAGAATAAGGTGGTGTCTACACAACCCGGGTTACCCAGCTAAAAAAAGAGTGGACATCTCTTTGAGGACAAGCTGCAGGATTTAGAAAATTATAGGAGGCAATCAAATCTCAGAATTACATGGGTGCCTGAAGGAGTAGAAGGCCAGCAGGTCTCTGAATGGATGGGCATTCAACTGAAAAAGGCTATTTCAGAGCTTGTGGGTGATTTGACAATCACTCGGGCTCATATGGTGCCCGCTCAACAACTTCAAAATGCTAAGTAGTCGTGGCCAATTTTGGTAAACTTTGCTGAGTTTACAGTTAAAGAGTGCATCCTGTCCTGTGCCATAAAAAAGAGAACACTTTCCACTCCTGAGGTGCACCAGTTCAAGATCTACACTGACATGTCAGCGCTTGCAGCACGGAGATGGAAATATGGCATCAAAATGATTGACCTGTTTAAAGCCAAAAGAACTCAAGCATCCATGTTCCAGAAAGCTAAGCTCAGAGTCCTAGTGAAGGGCCTGTTCCACCTTTTTTCAGATATTGGAGAGTTCCAGACATTTTCTGCAGAATCTAGCAAGCTAGTCCTCTATTTAGTCAGGTGATTGGAATCTGCACATTGATGGAACTATGCTTAATTCTCCATTTCGGGGGAGGGGGTTCCCAGGGATAGTAGGGGTTTTCTGAGTATGCTGCAGTGCCATAGCACCCAGGATAAAATAGGAGGAGAAGTAGGAGGTGTGAGTTCATACACTCTCCCCTTAGGGGTTTATGTAGGTGTGCAGGATGGTGGAGGAGGAGGGTTTTTTTTTTTGCAATGGGGAAAATGGAAGAGTTTCTGAATTGCTATACACTAGCTGATACGATTTTTGGATTGTAGCAGGATGTGGCCAGAGGCAGGGAGGCATCAGTGTGAAGGGGTGAAAAGGCTATGTCCCTATTAGGACATAATTTGGGGTCATTTGGGATTAACATAAGGGAGGAAAGTATGCAGCTCTACAGGTTTAGGGTGCTTTTTGAGTTGTTTTCCTCACTTCCCTGGATATCCTCAATAGTGTTTCTCCCCTCGCTGTGAGGAAACAGTAGTTAATAAACCATTCTGCACAACCATAGCACAATGCCCCTTATTGCTTTCTGGTAGAATGCAGATGCTTTCTAGATGCTTGAAAGCACCACTGTTTTTGCTTCTCATCAGCATGCATATGTTATGGTTTATTTAAATGTGGCCCAGCATGTACACTAGAAATGCATCAAAGAATATTTGTGCACCAATGCTCTATCCCGTTGTATCACTGCAATTAGTAATTGTTCATCTAGTTACTCTTGCACTGCAGGTCAGAATACACTGCGATGATGGTGTATAAACAAGGGATTTGTATTGTTGGGTTAAATGCTGATGGCTTAAACAATAAACGCAAACCCTGAGCAATTGAAGATTGGATAAAAGGGCACTCGCCGTATGTAGTCCTCACTCAGGAGACAGATTTTTGAGGCAAAAAGGAGCCAAATTATAAAATGTTTAAACACTGGGTTTTATCAATGTGTTTCGTCCGTGTATGCCACGCATTTGGTGGGGGGGAGGGTCGCAATATGTCTAAATCAATGTTTTCCGCTACAAGTTAATTTTTCTCAAACAGAGAAGGATGGCAGAGGAGCTCTTATCAGTGGACTGCTAACAACTGCCAAAGTGACCATGGAAACACTTTATGCCCCCATTCATGATGACCCTATCCCAATCTATGAGGTAATGCAGGCTCTGCTAACCATCAATGGGCCGGTAGTTAATGGGGGGATTTTCATTTTCTCTCAAACCCAGCTTTAGATTCTACCTCTCAGACATGCAAACAGAATGAACCATGGGTGTCAAAATCCATGTTTGATTGAATGAAAATCTTAAGTTTAGCTGATTTGTGGTGAGAAAAGTATGTAACTTAACATGAATATTCATGTTACTTGGGTACATACAACTCTGCCACTAAAATGCATTATTTGCTAACTTCCTGTGAACTGAAGTTAAACAGTTATGTGCATATCCTGAGTAGTTTTTCAGACCGTTCCAGGTGAAAGATTGACCTTGGTAGGATCACGCTAGAGAGATTTGTTGTGAGGTGGTGCTTTGACAAGGTAAACCTTGTAAATTAAGATTGCTGGAAAGCTTTAAATAGTGAGTTAGTAACCTATTTCGAGATAAATATGGACACTGATAGCATAGGTTGTATCTTGGACACTTTTAAGGCAACAATCTGTGGCCAAATAGCCTCTTGTAGCATTGCGCAGAGAAAGGAACTCTTCGCCCATCGGGCAGGTCTGAAGGCTGTCCTTTGTTAAGCAAACTTGGCATATTCTAGCTGCCCCTCCCCAGGCTTTGTGCTAGTCAAAAACAGGCCCTGCTAGTAACAGTCTCCCTTGTGGTGATTGAGGAGGAGGTAAATTGACCAATGGGAAGGGTTGAGGCGAAGATGAATTTCCAGCACAGTTTTAAAGAAATTTGCCACAGTCATAATCCATGAATTGGTAAAACTGATCAATCATATTATAGAGGTGGGGAGAGGTTCCGGCATCATTTTGCACTGTGGTGGTGGTTAGGTCCTTGAAAAAAGATAAAAATAAGGAAAAAGTTAACTCATATAGGTATATCAGTCTGTTAAATGCTGATTATAAAATAACAGCAAAGTCCTGGCTAGTTGTATGCTAGGTTCCAGTGTCCAGTGCAGTTTTATTCCAGGGGACAATTTTTTCCAGTTCTTAATTAAAGCACTGGACTACTTTGTGCAAAATCGAGCCTCTGCCCAAGTTATTTTCCTGGATGCACAGAAGGCATTTGGGGCCACATGTAGCAAGCTTTTTGCATGTTGCGAACAGCGAATTTCGCTGTTTGAGATGTGCAAAAAGCACATCGCAATGCACAAACCCCGTTGTGCGATTCTGTAACCTGGTTACTGAACCGCAAAATGGGATTGTGACTTGCAATTAGGAAGGGGTGTTCCCTTCCTAATTGCGATTCGCAGTGCAATGTAGGATTGGTTTGTGACCGTGAACGCGGTCACAAACCAATTGCATTTAGCACCCATTTCAAATGGGTGGTAACCCATTCGCAAAAGGGAAGGAGTCCCCATGGAACCCCTTCCCCGTTGTGAATGGCACTGTAAAACAAATTTCAGAGCAGGCAGTGGTCCGGCTGCATTACAAAAAAAAAACTGCTATATTGGAAAGCAGTCACAGACATGGTGGTCTGCTGTCTGCAGCAGGCCACCATCTCTGTGAGGGCCGCCATTCGCAAGGGGGTTGCAAATTGCGACCCACCTCATGATTATTCATGAGGTGGGCATGTGCGACCCCCTTGCGAATCGCAGATGGTGTCAGGGACATCATCCAACATTCGGATTTGCGGGTCTCAAATTGCGAGTCGCTCTTACTTGCAATTTGTAGGTCGCAATTCTGAATGTTGCTACATGTGGCTTGAGATCTTGTATTCGGGGCTAGCCATTTTGTAATTTTGTGATAGTTTGGATTCCGAGAGAGGTTAATTCAGTGTATATCACAAGCGTATGTAGGGGCCACGGCCCAAATAATTATTAACTCTCAGAACATTGGGACCTGTTCGACTGCTAGAGGCACACAGCCAGGATGCCCCTTGTCACCTATTCTGTTTGCGTTATCAATAGAGCCCTTAGCAATAACAAGTCGCACAGATGTGAGTTTCGCGTCCACCATAAATGACATGACTCCTATCAAAGTATGTGCTGACAATATAGCGCTATTTTTAAAACCAGACACCACAAACTTCAATCAGGTTTTTAGAATTTTTCAGGAATTTTTAAGAGCTGGGTGGGTATAAGATAAACAAGCTGAAAACAGACATTTTTCCTACAGAACTTCATCCTTTAGTTAACTCCCGGTCTAAAAGTTATTTAGGAATATCTATAATGGAAAACAAAGGAGATCTATTTGCACTGAATTATTCCCCTCTGCTCCGTAAGATTAAAGCACTTTTTGTCAAGTGGGCTGATTTACCTCTTTCAGTAATGGGCTGAATGGCCCCGATTAGAATGTCATTCCTACCTTTGGGTAGGTTTCTATTCTCAGCTATTCTGTGTGCTCTTCAGATTAAGTTTTTCATGGAAGTGGAGGGGATGTTCTCTGCGTTCATATGAGCATATAAGACACTCAGACTAGCAATAGATGCACTTTATAAGCCAGTGAAAGAAGGGGAGGGCTCACTCTGCAGGATTTAAAATTAGGTTACTTTAACAATTTAGCACATAGCTCATATAGGTTGTCTAAAAATGTTTCAGGTTGGATGAATGCAGATAGCTTTTTACTGATTTAATTTTCCATGAGTACGAGATTGCTGATTTTCTGCACCTCACAAGATCCACGGAAAAAGTTAGGTATAAGTTCTTAGGGTGGTTTCATAAATGCAAAGAACAGCTGTGCAAAATTATAACATCCCGGTCATCTATGGTACAATCTTCCTGGTGGAGATCACCCTTCTTTGGATCGGAGAACACCACCCGGTGAATGTCCACTGAGTATAGCAACATCAAAAAAAAGATTTCTGTTTTTTAAATTGAGCCAATTGGAAGGCCTGGCTGGAAAAGGAACACTCCTTTAGGCATTTTAGGATACTATTGTAACGATATTTTATTGGCATGACAGGTTTTAGGTCACTTAGGGCCACATTTAAAGAAATGTGGTGCAGCGCAGTGCTGCGCCAAAATTGGCAGTGCCACGCTGCATCACTTTAAAAATGCAGGGATGTGCCTTATTTAAGGGAATGCCACGCACCCCTGGGTTTCCCCCTGCGCTGGTGCTAAATGTAGCTGCCAGCGCCAACACAGGCATCCTTGCACCATCGTGCAAGGATGTCTGTGTTGAGGGGTGTGATTGTTGATGTGCGGGAAGGTGTCCCTTCCTGCACATCAACAATAACTAATGGCCTTTTGCACTTCTGTGTGTGCTGAAAAATGCACCTTGCACCTTGCTAATGCAACCCCTGGGGGTGGCGTTACATTTTGGTGCTGCCTCAGGTTTACATAATTTCATAAATCTGAGGCAGTCCCAAAATGCTGTGGGTGTGCCACAGCAACACCCATTGCACGCCTCTTCCATGCACAGTCCTGCGTGGGAAGTGGCCGTATTTACTAGGTGGCATTAAGCCACAAAAATTGGCTTAACACCACCTTGTAAATACAGCTCTGTGCTTAGCGCCACTGGAGCGTCACTAAAAGTGACGCTCATGTGGCGCTAGTGGCCTATACATACATCCCTTAGATGAAAGTAAAATTTGGGCAAGCCTAGATTTGGTGGAAGATTGGACAGAATCAGCCACTAGAAGGTCTATCAGTTGTGGGGCTGTTATCCTTAGACCGCAGATACCCAATACACTATGGGCATATTTCTAAGCCCCTAGCGCCACCTTGCACCACATTAGCATAATTTTTTTTATGCTAATGTGGCCCAAAGAGTCCAAAATCCTCATGCCATATTTACAAAGTGGCGCAATGCATGCTTTGAGCCACTTTTTGACCCTTTGTGCTACATTTTGCCTGCCCCAGGTATAATGTATGGAAAGGGGTTGTTCCCCCATGGGGGGGGGGAATCGAAGAGATTTCCGTGCGTTATTTACAGAACTTTTAATACCTGCTCAGAGCAGGAGTTAAAAGGGGGATTCCATTATTTGTAATGGGCCCCTATGTACTCTCCAATATTTCGGTTCTACTCCTGCAGAGTACTTCAGTAGCGTCAATAAAAATGACACTATTGCCCCCTATCCTGAGTCATGGTGTGCCGCATCTTAGACATGGTTCACTCATGGTGATGGTAAGGGGACGCTAAGGGGAGCAAGAAAAGTCCTTAAATATGTCCCTATATATGAAGGCTCAAGACAACCAGCAGTCTAAGGAAGGCCTTCTAATTACAAAAGAGGTTTGGGACAGGGTACGCATGCTTAATTTCTCTTAAATAAATGGAGCAAGTTTTCACAGAATACAGTTGTAAGCAAAGTGGCTTCTTTATAGTTTACCCCCAGGTTCCTGATATGTGTTTTAGGTATTCAGCAGAGGAAGGTGCCAATTGGACTCACAGTACCTGTGTCTGCCTTCAAATAATCTCATTTTGGGTGGAGATGCAGATGCACTGTTCTTGCACTTTAGGGTTAGATTAGCCTAAAGGTATTTATATAGCAGTTTTGGGGTATTCTCCTGACATTAACACTACACCTCTACAGTGAAAAATATTGTTTGTATACACACTTGTAGCCAGATTGGTTATTCTTCACAATTTTACAAGATTTTAAATCTGTGCTGTTCCCAACATTTGCACAACAGTGGGCTAAAATGTAAAAAAAATTAGGAAATTAGAGGATAGCTATGTTGTTAGATCCGGATCCTTTAAGAAATTGGGTTAGGGGGTATAGTGGCAGATTTGTAATGACCTGAGGTGGTAGAACTGTATAACGCTAGGGCAGTGTGATTTGAGATTTTGGGCTTTGTGCAGTATTGTTTTATATGGGTTGTATAATGTTTTAATATCATGCTTCTGCTATCTTTATTTATGATCTCATATTTGTATGGAGTATGAACTCTTCCAATAAAAAGAAAAAGAAAATAAGAGTGATACGGGGTGGACATTCACCTTACCTTCTACAAATGGACCACTCTGGTAGACCTCTAAGATCGTGCCTAGAACTCAAACTTTCTCCCACCTCAGGCTCCGTCATTGTGACTGATAAGAGTCATAGCCCTCAAATGTGCCAAACATTGGAAACAGCTGGAAAGGTGATTTAAATTTCGGGCTTTATTTGAACTAAATTGGGAACCATTTGCATTTTTCTACTGCACCGAGACTTGTGGAATGTGCATCACTGGACCATGGAACACATTAGCGTTTTCGCATTCTCAGTCTCAGGACATTGTGTGGCTGTACAGGGTAATTATTCTCATGCTGTGCAAACCCTGAATTCTGAACCTGGTTCTGATTCATCACTCAGTTGGGATTAAGATTACATTTCTTCTTCCAATGTCCTAGCTCATTGCAATAATGACAAGGATTCTATCTCTTCAAAGTTACCACATCAAGGTCAGTATTTGGGTCAATTGGAACACCATGATCTCTACCTTTTTGGGGGAACCGATTTCTACCCTGCATCATAGGAACTCCCTGCTGAACACTCATTGCAGAGAACCAATGTTCCCTACACAAGGTTGGCTCTGACCTTTCTGCGCTACTTTCATCTGTACCACACTTAACTTCTCCTTCAATTGCTTCTGCTTAATTTCCAATTCATCGCTACAATATTTCACATATTTCAGAATCTCATCAACCGATTTATTCTATTAACAGATCAAATGCTGTTGAATCATCAAGCTAATATCAGGTCTCAATCCTTTCACAGTTTGGGACACGGCTTTTCCATTGTCTTTATCTTCAAGAGTCTCCTTTCCGCTGTTCTGTTTAAACTCCTGCAACAACCTCTTAGAAAATGTGTGCACTGATTCTTTGGTCTCTTGAGTCGTCCTGTCAATCTTGACCCAATCAATGTCTTTAACTGGGATCTTCCCTTTGAAAAGATAATCACCTGTTGATACTTCTCCATCACCAATGGTGAAGGGGCATTTGTTATCAGATTTCTCGGGGGTTCCTTTTCTGGCCATTCTACAGCCACTTTACATTCAGCCCACAAATCACTTTGGTACCACAATGTTGATGAAAGTATTCAATCCATCCACAGGATGTGTAAAATGTTCACAAATCGCGCATCATGTTTATACCATTCTACTGGTTTTTCTCTCAGTCTTGGAAAATGATTAGTGAATGATGCTAGATCACTCCTTCTCCAAGGCATATTAACATAATCTCCACCTGGCACTTCCCTCAATGGAAAATGTGAACTGCCCTCTCCATCTATTAAAGACAGAGGTACTCTCCTGTTGTCATCTTTTCATTTTTCCTCTTCACCCATCTGCCTTTCCTCTTAGCTATTTATAAACCACAGAGGGTAACCCAAAAACCCAACCCAACTGGGTAGAAGATAATCATTGCATACAACAATGCCCTACAATGGCGGTCATTCTGACCGCGGCGGTCGGCGGTCGCCGCCCGCCAAGCGGTTCCTGCCGAAAGACTGCTCCGTGGTCAAAAGACGCAGCGGCCATTCCGGCTTTCCCGCTGGGCCGGCGGGCGACCGCCAGAAGACCGCCGGCCGGCCCAGCGGGACAGCCCCTTCAACAATGAAGCCGGCTCGCAATGGAGCCGGCGGAGTTAAAGGGGTGCGACGGGTGCAGTGGCACCCGTCGCGATTTTCACTGTCTGGACACCGCCAGAAACAGGCTGGCGGGAAGGCGGTCGGAATCCCCATGGCGGTGCTGCTGGATTCCCTGGGCCAGCGGGAAACCGGCGGGAAACCGCCGGCTCCCCTTTTCTGACCGTGGCTTTACAGCCGCGGTCAGAATCGCCCAGGAAGCACCGCCAGCCTGTTGGCGGTGCTTCCGCCGCCCTCCGCCATGGCGGTCATAGACCGCCATGGTCAGAATGACCCCCAATGTGTCATTACACATGAATGTTCTTTTCGTAGATATCTAATAAATAAAAAATCAAGGTTTCCTTGTGTCATCTCATTCAATTCTAACTTCAGTTTGACCACATCCACTACATTTTTCCTCACCTGGGATTGAATTTGTTTTTCTGCTTCATACTGAACCTTCACTTTCCCTTGGAGACCCATTGAAAAATGTAATCAAATCATTTAATTCTTGGATCTTTTCCCCATTCTTTACTACAGGGGTAGAATACACTATCCCTCTTCTGGGACTACTGCTCAACACATTCTGAGGTGAATCCTAAATGGAAAAATAAGAATTTTGTGATCTTGGAGTAGAACTTCACACAGGAGTAAACCCTGTCTGATTCATGGTTGATGCTAGAGACCTGAGTTAGAACTAAAGGAGTTCCTACCATTCCTGAGATCACATGAATATTACCTGATAGTTTTACTCCAGCAGGAACTGTCAAAGTATGTGTTGTGGTTCCTGCTGACTTGAGTTTCTACAATGGAACTGCAGGACAAATAGTGTCTAGGACAACAATTGCATCAGGGGTATTGGGAACAATGGACTTAACAGGCACTAATCCCTGAACTCTCTCCCATCATGGTCTGACTCATATTTACTAGTGAGGTGGCTATTCCAGAGATTACACAGACAACTGCACCATTCAATACTTTGGTTTGGGCCTCATTATATGGAGGTGTGTGAGATAATAGTAACACATCTAGGAGATCATCGCTAAATATCACTATCGCTGTCTTCACTTCAGCTCTCAGGGTTTCCTGTCTTTTCCTCCTTCTTTTTCTTTTCCTTTCTGTTTTTTTCTTAGATTCTTCACTTACCAATGCATGGTACAATCTAGTTCACTTTGTCATATCGGACCTCCCCCTCTTCTGTTCTGCATCCCATCTGGTTTTGGCACAGCTATGCACTGCCTTTCAGACTCTTTCCTGATATTTTTCCCTTTCCCTAACTTGAGCTGTGTGCTCCCAAGCACTAAGTGCTTCGAGCTATGCCGGCCTAGGAGTTGGCTTCATTTCGTACAATACTATTTTCAAATTGTCAATGATTTTCAATTTAAATGTGCCATAGCATGAAAACATTAATTCCCATGCTTTCTTTGTGACCTTACGCCATTGACTCATCCAAATACATATGTGAAGGCCCCCATTTATAGTTATATAATAACTTGGCATGTCTTCAGGTTGTTCTCCTTATCCCTCTTGAACAGTTATTCTCACATCATTTTTTCAACAATAATGTCAAGAAACACAAATCGAATTTCAGTTTTGACCAGGAAATTGTTTCTTTTTGTTCACAATTTGTGTTCAATGTTAACAACCAATAGCAGCGTAGCACTTTATGAAGTAGTCAACCAATAACGGTTTGGCACCAACGCCAGCCATCCAATCTCAACATGACACACTGTGATGTCATTCTCACTCCTCATAGCAAGGTGGCACTGGGGGCTTGTAAATATGCCCCTACATTTGTAGTTGTCTCATCTTCCTTCATGTACTTCATTCACCTTAAGATGTCCTATGGAGAATCTAGGGCCCGTATTTATACTTCGTTTGCGCCGAATTTGCGTCGTTTTTTTCGACGCAAATTCGGCGCAAAACTAACGCCATATTTATACTTTGGCGTTAGACGCGTCTAGCGCCAAAGTATGGGCAAATAGCGTCATTTTTTGGCGTGAACGCCTTCCTTGCGTTAATGAGATGCAAGGAAGGCGTTCCCGTCTAAAAACAGACCCACATAGCGGTGCGTGGTATTTATGCTCCAGGGCAAAAATCACTCCCGCGCGGCAGGCGGCGCAAAAAAATGGCGCAAAGCATGAATAGCGTGAAATTTTAACGCCTGGGTCAGGGCAGGCGTTAAAATGGGGCAAACACACCTGTACTTAATCAGAACACACAGAACAAACAATAGAGCAGCAGAGCAGCAACAGGGAGACATGGAGGTGCTTTTTCTTCAACGTGCACGTAGACGCAGAGCCCTGCAGCAACAACAGCAGCCACAACAACAACAGCAGGGACCCCAAAGACAGCGCAGAAGGCAGGAGAGGATATTCCGCCCAAGAACAACCCTGCATGGCCTCAGGGAACGAGACATCATCCAGAGGTACCGGTTGAACTGGCAGGCCATTCAGCAGCTGCTGACAAATATTGAACAGCAATTGGCCCCCACTTTAGTGACTCCACGCACTATCCCAACAGAAACAAAGCTGCTTTCCGTACTTCACCTGCTGGCAAGTGGCTCCTTTCAGACAACTGGTGCCCTGGTTGGTGGAATCTCACAACCATCTTTCTCCGCATTCCTGCCTAAAGTACTGGATGCCATCATTGGACTGACACCCCGCCACATCTGCTTCCCTAACACACTGCAGAAGCAGCAGGAAACAAAACAGGGGTTCTACGCCATCAGTGGCTTTCCGCACGTCCTTGGTGCAATTGACTGCACACACGTACGCCTTGTGCCACCTGCTGCGAGTGAACACCTCTACCGCAACAGGAAGCACACACATTCCATCAACGTGCAGGCCATAGTCGATCACCAAGGACTGATCAGCAACATTGTGGCTAAATATCCTGGGAGTGTACATGACGCATTCATCTTCCGTCACTGCACCATCAACCAACACTTCCAGGATGGACGGTATGGCAATGGACTACTTGTTGGTAAGGACAAAAATCTACTTATATACTCACTGCACAGAAACCCTCTAGGATAAACAACACATACACCACAATAGCAACACCTAGACAGGGACACACTGAGGGACTCACATCACTAGCCATGTGTCACAAGTCACCATTGAACCTCTCACACATTTGAATTTACTCCACAGCTTAGTGTGAAGACATTCATGACTGTGGTTGCCTAAATGTCACCTTGCAAATTGGAAGTCTCACAATAACCTGTACACTAATACAATGCATAACTTTTAAGGGATGGGATGGCCTGGCTATGTTCATATGGACGTTTCTAATACCCTTTCATGTTTCAACTCTGCATGGAACTATCATCACACCCCCAGTGAGGACACACGGACACCTGTGTCACAAGTCACAATGCAAGGGAGGGCACACTGTACTTGAGAAACCAATACATCCTGCTGACAAACAGTTAGACAACAAACACTTGCTCAGCCAAGGAAAAAAAACAATGCCAAAGTTTCCACCAACAACCATAGGTTGTCACATTAGTACACAAAATAGTCACAGACAACACAACACAACTACTGCCATCAAAGATACGTACAACAGTGCCTCCTACATCTAATTGATACCATTCTGTGTTTCTCTTTCAGCTGATCAGGGGTATGGCATCCAGCCTTGGATAATGACACCATATGGGAACCCAAATACTGCTGCTGAGCGGGCATACAATGACGCCCACAAGAGGACACGCAGCATTGTGGAGAGGACCTTTGGGATCCTAAAGTCAAGGTTCCGCTGCCTTGACATCACTGGCGGAAGCCTACTATACTCCCCAGAGATGGTATGCAAAATCATACTCACTTGTGCCATATTACACAATATTTGTGTACAAAGGAACATTCCCCTCCTTGAACCGGACCCAGACATGCCTGAGGATGATGATGAGGAGGATGCTGGCCTGCAACAGGAGGGGGAACAACCTAACACCGCAGCAGGAGTGCGTAGGCGCCAACAGCTTGTGAACAATTTTTTTACTTAAGTCATTATAATCACTTGTATTCCACACTTGTAAATAAACACAGATCACAAACACCACATCATGCTTTGGCCTATTCATTTCTGACCACCTTTAGTTTGAAATAGCTGAAGATGAATGTCGTCTCATTGATCAAGAATGCCATTAAAATTCATCACACCAAAAATAAACATCACAACTGTATGCACAGAGGGTAGGATGTGACATGTTACATTACCATACACAGAGCCCAACAAGAGTACAAATGTGACAATTAGACATGCCGGATCCAAACAACTGAAACAGTCTCTCATCCAGCCCAAAATTTGAGATCATTTGAAAGTCACATCACACGTGTTCAGAGACAGGGTGGGACCATCCATGTGTACGTGAACATGTCATCAATGGCTTCTCTCAAGTGTATGATGTGAGCAATACACAATTGCAACAACATCAGCTGCCACTAACTCAGGAGGAGACCTTGAAGTTACAGTGACAACATACACACAGACAGGTCATACTGGATCCACATTCCCACACACATGTACACATATGTCATACAACCAACCTAATATTTGAAAGTAGACCATCACAGTTGTGTCCCAGTTTGAACCTAGCAGGAAGATTGTAACATGACACTAAACCAGTTTATGCAGAAAGGGACACAGACAAGCAAAACAATCTTCGCATTATCACATCGTGAACGCTGAGAGTCTTGCAAACTTAGGGGGTCATTCTGACCCTGGCGGTAATTACCGCCATGGCGGAGGTCGGCGGTAGCACCGCCAACAGGCTGGCGGTGCACCGATGGGCATTCTGACCGCGGCGGTTCAGCCGCGGCCAGAAACGGACTTCCCGCTGCCCTTGAGAATCCGCCATGGCGGCGGAGCGCGCTCCGCCGCCATGGGGATTCTGACACCCCCTACCGCCATCCTGTTCCTGGCGGGTCTTCCGCCAGGAACAGGATGGCGGTAGGGGGTGCCGCGGGGCCCCTGGGGGCCCCTGCAGTGCCCATGCCAATGGCATGGGCACTGCAGGGGCCCCCGTAAGAGGGACCCACAAAGAATTTCAGTGTCTGCTTTGCAGACACAGAAATTCGCGACGGGTGCAACTGCTCCCGTCGCACCTTCCCACTCCGCCGGCTCCATTCTGAGCCGGCGTCCTCGTGGGAAGGGTGTTTCCCGCTGGGCTGGCGGGCGGACTTTTGGCGGTTGCCCGCCAGCCCAGTGGGAAAGCCAGAATGACCGCCGCGGTCTTTCGGCGGGAACCGCTTGGCGGGTGGCGACCGCCGCCCGCCGCGGTCAGAATGACCCCCTTAGTCATATGAAAATGGTATGCAACTTAGCTCCAAATCATCAATACTGCAAACGTCAAATGGGCTAATGAGATGAATGAATGGTCAACAGTCATTCATACCATATGGCCTTACATTCGCCCGCTGCTGCAGGTTTGCCAGGATATGATAAAAATACTCCATGGATACAGTAGCTATTCTGGATGGTCAAATCCTAGGGTGCTGGGGGCCTAACTCCACCTCTACCACCCCCAAAACATACAGGAATCATGTACTTGTGAACTAAACACATGCATAAGGCACATATGTGGCCTCCATGTCACAAGTCCTACACAAATATGAAACACAAAATCATAATGGGACATGGTCAGCCCCCTAAAAACTGAAAGTGACTCTCCCACTCCCTGTTAGGACTACAGATCAAATCAAATCAAATCATTAACATTTATAAAGCGCGCTACTCACCCGTGCGGGTCTCAAGGCGCTAGGGGGGAAAGGGGGGGTTATCGCTGCTCGAACAGCCAAGTCTTTAGGAGTCTCCGGAAAGCGGAGTGGTCCTGGGTGGTCCTGAGGCTGGTGGGGAGGGAGTTCCAGGTCTTGGCCGCCAGGAAGGAGAAAGATCTCCCACCCGCCGTGGAGCGGCGGGTGCGAGGGACGGCAGCAAGTGCGAGGCCAGCGGAGCGGAGGGGGCGGGTGGGGACGTAGAAGCTGAGGCGTCTGTTGAGGTATTCCGGTCCCTTGTTGTGGAGGGCTTTGTGTGCGTGGGTGAGAAGACGGAAGGTGATCCTTTTGCTGACTGGGAGCCAATGCAGGTGTCTCAGGTGTGCGGAGATGTGGCTGTTGCGGGGTACGTCGAGGATGAGGCGGGCCGAGGCGTTTTGGATGCGTTGCAGGCGGTTCTGGAGTTTGGCTGTGGTCCCGGCGTAGAGGGTGTTGCCGTAGTCCAGGCGGCTCGTGACGAGGGCGTGGGTCACGGTTTTTCTGGTGTCGGCGGGGATCCAGCGGAAGATCTTACGGAGCATGCGGAGAGTGAGGAAGCAGGCGGAGGACACGGCGTTGACTTGCTTGGTCATGGTGAGAAGAGGGTCCAAGATGAAGCCGAGGTTGCGGGCGTGGTCTGCGGGGGTCGGTGCGGTGCCGAGGGCCGTGGGCCACCAGGAGTCGTCCCAGGCGGACGGGGTGTTGCCGAGGATGAGGACTTCCGTTTTTTCAGAGTTCAGCTTTAGGCGGCTGAGCCTCATCCAATCTGCGACGTCCTTCATACCCTCTTGTAGGTTGGTCTTGGCGCTGGCGGGGTCCTTGGTGAGGGAGAGTACAAGTTGGGTGTCGTCGGCGTAGGAGGTGATGATGATGTCGTGCTTGCGTACGATGTCGGCGAGGGGGCTCATGTAGACATTGAAGAGTGTCGGGCTGAGCGATGAGCCTTGAGGTACGCCGCAGATGATCTTGGTGGGTTCTGAGCGAAACGGAGGGAGGTAAACTCTTTGGGAGCGGTTAGCGAGGAAGGAGGCGATCCAGTCCAGGGCCTGGCCTTGGATCCCGGTGGAGCGTAGGCGGGTGATTAGGGTGCGGTGACAGACGGTGTCAAAGGCAGCCGAGAGGTCGAGGAGAATGAGGGCGACTGTTTCACCGTTGTCCATCAGGGTTCTGATGTCGTCTGTGACTGAGATGAGGGCGGTTTCCGTGCTGTGGTTGGTTCGGAATCCGGTTTGTGAAGGGTCGAGCAGGTTGTTGTCTTCCAGGAAGGTGGTCAGCTGTTTGTTGACGGTCTTTTCTATTACCTTGGCTGGGAAAGGTAGAAGAGAGATGGGGCGGAAGTTTTTCAGGTCGCTTGGGTCAGCCGTAGGTTTCTTTAGTAGGGCGTTGACTTCAGCGTGCTTCCAGCATTCGGGGAAGGTAGCAGAAGAAAAAGAAGAGTTGATGACGGTCTGGAGGTGCGGGGCGATGATGTCGTCGGCTTTGTTAAAGATGAAGTGCGGGCAGGGGTCCGAAGGGGCGCCGGAGTGGATAGAGTTCATGATGGATTTGGTTTCTTCCGTGTTGATGTGGGTCCAGTTGTTGAGGGTATAAAAGCATCCCCATCATAAAGGTGGGGACATTTTGGAGACGGAATACATAATGGTATCAAAAACCTCATTTCAAAATAGCCATCAGCAATTACACCAAATATGTTGTCAAATATGGTCAATACATTAGTTAACGTATCCCAAACATCACAGTGTGAAGGCCGTCTATACATAAAAGTACGGACATTTGTCATATACAAACACAAATGTGTCTCACATCGCACCGTTTTACCATGACAAATCACCTTTCCAAAGCTAAACACATGAAGACATTTGGATAAATTTGCTCCATATTCTACGCATACAGCATGGCCGTCATAATTTGTTCATGTACATGAGTGCACACAATTCAGAGTCAGATACAAATGTATCCAAAAGTGTCTTGATATTTCACCTTCAAATTATTATTTACATCCACAATATTTTTGACTCTGCATCATGTGCACTACTGTACGTGTAATAAAAACCACGCACATGATGTATGCGTGGTCAAAATGACGCTATATGCACAATATATTGCTCATTTCATGTACAGTATTAATTATTAATATTCATACCATTTTTTTTTCACTCCGCATCATGTGCACCACTGTACGTGTAAAAAAAATGACGCCCATGATGTATGCGTGGTCAAAATGACGCTACATGGACAATATGTTGGTCATTTCATGTACAGTATTAATTATTAATATTCATACAATTTTTTTTCACTCCGCATCATGTGCACCACTGTACGTGTAAAAAAAATGACGCCCATGATGTATGCGTGGTAAAAATGACGCTACATGGACAATATGTTGGTCATTTCATGTACAGTATTAATTATTAATATTCATACCATTTTTTTTCACTCCGCATCATGTGCACCACTGTACGTGTAAAAAAAATGACGCCCATGATGTATGCGTGGTAAAAATGACGCTACATGGACAATATGTTGGTCATCTCATGTACATTATTAATTATTAATATTCATATCATATTTTTTGACTCCGCATCATGTGCACCACTGTACGTGTAAAAAAAATGACGCCCATGATGTATGCGTGGTAAAAATGACGCTACATGGACAATATGTTGGTCATCTCATGTACATTATTAATTATTAATATTCATATCATATTTTTTGACTCCGCATCATGTGCACCACTGAACGTGTAAAAAAAACGACGCCCATGATGTATGCGTGGTGAAATTGACGCTACATGCACAATATGTTGGTCATCTCATGTACAATTTGAAATATTAATATTCATAGCATATTTTTACACTCCGCATCATGTGCACTGTAATGCGTCAAAAAAATATGACGCACATCTGTGTATGCGTGAAAATATGACGCATTACGCGAAAATAAAAACGGCGGCCATTTTAGGCAGGAAGTGATGTAATAGGATATCCTGTTTACCAAATCTGTACTGGGAGTTGACTTTCACTTTCACTTTGCAGTCTCAGAGTTATCTAGACTGTGTGGTTGTGTGAAAGGTGTTGTCCTGTGTTTTATTGCTTTAGTGTCCTGTGTGCCTTGTATTTTGTCTTTGTGTCAATCTTTTATTGTTGTCAAACATTGTCTCAGTCTGTTTAGTGTTGTTTTGTCTATACCTGTGATAGTTTGTATTGTCTGTGGGAGTCTGTTGTGGGTAGCATAGTTTGGGGGGTTAGTTGGGCTATTTTTCTCCTTCTTCTTTTTCTTTCACACCTCTACCTTTCCCCATTTCCCACTTTTTCTTTCATTTTTCTTTGGTACTTTTTTACACCTCGCATCATGTCAGGTAGGCCTCGCCTGTCCAGGATGGGTGAGGACGAATTGGGGGGCTTCATATGGCTCGTAAGCCATTTCCTCCCACTGATGCTGGAGGCTGGGGGCCGTGTGATACAGGGGTATCACACGGAGGCGAGGAAAATCCGTTGGGAGAAGGTGCGCCATCACCTGGTCCGGGTCTACGGGAGTCTGAGGAATATCCATCAACTCAAGCACCGCTGGGCAGATCTGATCAGCAGGGAACAGGACCTGCTGGACCACCTGGGACTCCGGATTGGTGGCTATGTTGGTGAGTAATAATCAATTACATGGGAATAATAGGAATGTGTGCGTGAACATGTGATGATTGGTAGCCAATCTGCAAAATAAGTAGCTGACTGCGTGTTATACTAGGGAAACCTAGGCCCATGGGCATACACATAAATCCCCATTTTTGCTACACATGTACACCCAATAACAGCAGTAAAATGCAACATCTATTTGTATTTTGCTAAGTAGCCCCCTCTCAGCGTCACAAAATGATGCAAATGCTGCGCTACAAAGGTATACATATGTGTCCAAATGTGTATTTGTTGCCGGGTGTGTATGAAGACCTATGCTACCAGGCCGATGCCTTATTTTTGCAACACATACCAGATGGCTGTAGCTGCATGGAATGTAGGGGGTGATTCTGACCGCCGGGGCCAGGGTCGGCGGGAGCACCGCCGACAGGCCGGCGGTGCCCCGCAGGGCATTCTGACCGCGGCGCTTTGGCCGCGGTCAGTGCAGGAAAACCAGCGGTCTCCCGCCGGTTTTCCGCTGCCCCTAAGAATCCTCCAAGGCAGCGCAGCTTGCTGCGCCGCCTTGGGGATTCTGACACCCCCTACCGCCATCCTGTTCCTGGCGGTTCGCCCGCCAGAAACAGGATGGCGGTAGGGGGTGTCGCGGGGCCCCAGGGGCCCCTGGGGGCCCCTGCAGTGCCCATGCCAATGGCATGGGCACTGCAGGGGCCCCCGTAAGAGGGCCCCGCTTGTATTTCACTGTCTGCATTGCAGACAGTGAAATACGCGACGGGTGCAGTAGCACCCGTCGCACCTTCCCACTCCGCCGGCTCGATTACGAGCCGGCTTCATGGTGGGAAGGTCGTTTTCCCCTGGGCTGGCGGGCGGCCTTTTGGCGGCCGCCCGCCAGCCCAGGGGAAAACTTGAAATACCCGCCGCGGTCTTTTGACCGCAGCGCGGTATTTTGGGGGCGGAATTCTGGCGGGCGGCCTCCGCCGCCCGCCAAAATCAGAATCACCCCCTAGTGTTGCATTTGTGTCTGAAAAGCAACACGTGAACTGCTCTATTTGTACTCTACTGGTCATAATGGCCAGTGAGTACGTCATGTAGAAACAACATACCTACATATGTAGACGCCATAGCTAGACCGAAAATTGCAAACACATGATGATGCAACACCTGTGTGTTGCCTTCACGTCACATGAAGTTAGTCATGTTGTCCACACATATGTCACATGTGTGTCTGGTTGCTGTGTGTTGAACCTGTCCACATAGCCTGTTTGATTGTGAGTGGTCATGCAGTCCTCATGGAACCAGTTGTGGAATGTTTCTCTCTGGGATGCACATGCTGAGATGTATGGATCACATGATTGTTCGGGCCTACTAATGGAGGAGTAACTTGGACGACACATGACTGTCCTGGCCACTGCATGAGTGTAGTAGGGTGTGTCACTGGAGCAGGAGACTCATCCAATGATAATCTAGAATACAAAGTCAGCCAGGCAGGATGAGCATGTGTGAAAGTGTATCATTACCATGTAATATTCACACACTGTCATTGTAACAGAAATTATTTGTCTGTTCACCCAGTCTGAGTATAATCTTCCTTTCATGCTTTACAGGTGGACCAGCCCCGTACACCGTTGGTGAGGTAGCCCATTTTGACGACCCCGATACCTACAGTGAGTGTTGCCTAAGTGCTATTTACATTGTTTGGAAATGAAGCATGATGGATTACTGTGTGTTCAGGACAATTCATGATATGATGTGCTGGCCGTTCATTGGCTTTGTTGTTTTGGTGTGATATCAAATTGGAATAATGTTTCGGTAAAGCAATACCTAGTCATCTCTCAGATTGAGGGGCAGTAGGTCATTCAATTAGTGCGACAATTGGGAATAGCATGACTCATTTTGAATACACTGGTCAATGTTAGACTTGGTCAGGAACTTGCCATTAACTGAGTCAGCATATCAGACTGACAGTCTCCCAGATAGCTTAGGCACATGGCTTCGATGACAAGTGCTTCTTCCTAGTTGAGGATGGACTGTGTACACTGTAGGTCGGATCTTCCGGGGGCATGTACTTCCACAAGGTGACCTCGAAGTGTGTGTGACTTGAGTGCAATGGCCTAGGTGTTCTGTTGAATCATGTGAATGGGTGTTCTACCTCCTCTGTGTGTGTTGTAAAACATGCCTCACTAATAGTATGTTATGTTTGGCTAAGTCATATCATTTTGACATGTGTGGACCTGGGATGTGACAAGGTTGGGCTGACTCCAACGTGTTGCTAGCCCTTCATAGGTGTTGTGTGTGAAGGCACATGCTTGTTGAACTTTCTGTACACTCCTGGTTGTGCATTGATCATGGGATTGTTGTTTGTTCTTCCCACACCACCCACAAAGACTGGGATGTTACTGTGAAACAGGGTACCTAGGACTGTAGCAAACAGTATGTTACACGTACTTAACACCTTTTGTGACTTGAGTTTGTACCTAGGTCCAGATGTAGCAAAATGTCTCCACATTGCAAATAGCATAATTTGATGTTAGTGAGTTGCAAACGTCTGTTTCCTAATCCGAAATGTTTTTGGTGGTCATGTACATATTCGCAAAATGCTTTTCTAAAGTAAAAAAATAAAGGAGTTTACCAGCCCTACTTGCAAATCACAGTGTTAGGCAATCCCATTTGCTAACGAGTACGTGGTTGCAAAGTGAGTAGCTGTTATCATCCACTTGAAGTGGCTGCTAACCAACTTGCTGACTGGAAGGGGTCCTCATTGTGAACCTTCACCTTTGTGAGTGGACCAAAATACTCCTGCACAAAACAGCCAGTGGTCTAGGGGAGCAATAATTATTGTGTAAATTACGAACAATCAATTGTTGTGAATTTAAACAAATCGCAGCTCATTTTCCTTTCAGATAAAGGGCCTACACTTGGTGAAAAATAACTTGCTTCATTTAAAAGCAGACACGTCTATGGAGTTCTGCTGTTCCCAGCAGGCCTCCATCCCCGTGAGTGCCCATAGTTGCTAAGGTGGTGCAAGTTGGAACCCACATCATTGATGTTCATGAGGTGGGATTTAGGGACCCCATAGTGACTCGCAGACGGTGTCAGAGACACCGTTCAGCTTTGCAATTTGCTAGTTGATTTCCCATCAATTCCTACATCTGGCCCATAGTGTCGACATATGATTCATGGCCAGGGGTTCAATCTTAGCACACAACTATTTCGAAATGCCATTGAGTGAGGAGTGTGATTCTTATCACATAGAATGACATATGTAGTGAAGTCAGTATGCGGACGAGCTGGTGCCATAATGTATAATGGCTTAGGTATGAATTGTAGGAGTAGTTTAGGGTGATGTCATCCATCATGTAGAGACATGGATATGCTATATGTGATATGCCCTTCAGTATGCATGATTCACATGTACTTCCTCTGAGCCTTCCCGTGAAATATGTTGTAACAATTGCTGCAACCAATCCATTGCTAGTAATGGTCAAATTACCCATTGTGGTATTCAACCCACTGTAAATTCTATGCTCAATATTTGCCTTTTCCCTTCACAGCTGCAAACCTGAGTGCCGCAGCTCGCAACCAGTTTGAGCACCGGGCAATGAGGTACAGCCACATCCTGCAGGTGCAGTGTGGGTATCGGAGGATGGCCCGCAGATACAATTCGGAACGGGCCTCCGGGGCGTGGTATGCCACACCACAGGCTCCCCCAACGGTGCCCCCAACAACCCCCGCCACTACATCCACCAGGTCTGGCCAAGTGGACCCAGCAACGGACCAGGCATCCTCATCCAGACCTGGACCCAGCCGTGTGGTGGGAGCAGGGCAGTCCCGTGCCCACACCACTCCACCAACACAATCCACCTCCACCGGCACCCAGACCTGCACTGACCCTCCGATCAACCCAGCGGACTTCCACGCATTGTCAAGGAAATTGGACAGGTTGATTGCAAAAGTTGACACCCTGACGGAGGACATGGCTGAGGTGAAAAAGAAGGTGCGCTCCATCCGGCGAACAGTACGGAGGGCAAATCCGTAGACATTTTGCCCTCCAGAACTTTTACCCCTCCCCTCTCACCTCTTTCCTATTTCATACTGTTAGTTGGGTTTGGGGGGTTAGTTATAGGATAAGTGTAGGTAATTAGCTTAGTTAGTGTTAGGTAAGAGGGTGGGGGGTCCTTCTTCTTTATATCTTATCTTTTTGTGTGGGTGGGTGGGTGGGGGGCAATGTTGGGATTCCTGTTTAAAAAAAAAAAAAAAAAAAACAATTATTAAAAAAAAAAAAATACAAAAAAATATATGTTTGTTTAGGATAGTGTAGTATGTGTGTAGGTTAGTAAGTGTTGTCCTGCATGTGTCTTGTCTCATAATGGTGGGTGGGGGGTTGATGTTTAGATCGTTTCGTTACATGTGTAGAGTAAGTTTAGCTTAGGTTAGTTAGGGACAGTTGTGGGTTAGTAGTAGTCAGGTTAGATTAGTGTAGGTTTATCTTTCCCTTAGTTGCCTCTTTTCTTACTTATTGGAAATAAAAATTTTGTTAACCCTTTACCTGATGCGTTAGGTGCTACCTTTTCATGGCCTTGACATCAGTGTAGCAGAAAGTTTTAGTATGACATTTGTGTCCTATGCTCGCTATCCCCAGGCTATTGAGGTTTAACATGCCAGCTACCCGTGTGCTAACTTGGTAAGTATCCACCGTGTGGGAGAGCCACCATTGGTAGTGTGCATAGATCATCAAGATTTGGGGTTGGTATGTATCCTACTTCACAAAGAGTGCTTCCAGAGTTGATTTTGTAGGTAAATAGATAGGTCGGACAGCATTGTGAAGTTCAGGGAGAGCTTTGTAGATGAGTATTTGTTCACACTCTTGTCTTGTTGCTGTCATTGCTGACCTACATCATGTGTGTACTGCTTGAGCATGACTTTCCTTCATGGTAGTATACGCTGTAAGGGTGATTGATGCAGTGTAATTTGGTTATCATTCCTTTCATTTTACAGCATAATGTATTGTGTTAGTATCGCAAGGTGCCTACATTTCTCATCCACCATTAGTTGTCTAGAATAGCTATGGATGGGGCCTCATTCTGTCCAACACAGCATGATTGTGTGTGCTTAGTCCCTACATCAGTTATTTTCCTCAGTCTAGTAAAGCTATGATGCAATCCTGGCCACTGCACAGATGTTTCAGTATACATGAAATCAGGACAGTAGTATAGAGAATCAACATGGTTGCCACACAGCCACTTTGGAGTTATGTACTGCACAGTTGAAGTGTGAAATGACACAGAGACACAATTGGTGTGCAAGTGATATTTATTTTTAGGTGGAGTAGTGCAAAAAGTCCATTAACAATGTTAGGTGAGTCCGTTCTGGTGCATTCTTAAATGGTGATCCTATTTACAGGGTGTGGATGATGCTCCTGACATGCTGGGGTGATGTCACAGACGGTGCAGAGGAACAGGAATTGCCAAATGGTAGGAGAGAAACATTTACAGCCAATGTGGACAAGTTAAACAGTAGATTGCCGAACAGTCATTGAGGGTAGTTGGAGTGAGGCTGGCATGTGTCAAAACGTAGGACCTTGGTCAGAGTGGGGCATGGTGCAGGGACTAGGGCTTCCGGGTACTCTTGCGTGTGAATGTTATCTGTTCCATGTCTTCTTCTTCTGATGTGTGTGTTGCCTGGTGTGTCCTTGTTGTTGTTGGTTTTGAAGGGGCAACACACACCTCAGTGTCAGAAGACATGGAGGCAGACATCCCGGGGGCTGATCCCTGTCCAGTTATGAAGGGCAGTACTGCAGCAAGGAGAGCATGCTGGTTTTTCAGAATGGCAGCCACATCCCGATGGTAGGCAGCCAGGTCTGCCCTGAGGGGTTCGATGTTGCATTCGTGCACACGCTGACTGGCTTGCTGTTGGAGTTGTTTGGTCAACTGGATGACAGCTTTGCAGATTGCCTTCTGTGTTACTAAAAGTTCCTCCAACAGCGATGTTCTGGCTTGCATTGCAGCTGCCTGATCAGCAGTTGACAGCATGCACGAACGCACCCCCTCAAGGCTGGCTGCCATAGTTTGCATCCCCACCCGCACCTCCTTGGCCAGCTCCCGCTGGACCCCAACGACTGTTCTTTCGAAGCTGGTGCCAGTGTCGTCAGAGTCCTCAGCTGTGTTGGAGCTGGCAGGTCTTACAATTGGGGTGGCGGGTGGTTCTACTGTGGTGGCTGCTTCTTCTTGGCTCCTCCTTGTTACTGAAGGGGGGGTTTGGAGGCTTTCGAGGACCATGTCAATGGTCTCTTGTGTGAGGTTGATGTTCTCGTCATCCATGTCATCAGGGAACTCATGGACAGGCATATCGGCAGGAGATCCGTGTTCCTCTGCAAAGAAACAGGGTACAATTAGTGTGTCTGTGTTGAGATCATTTAGCACTAAGATACAAGCCTTTGGATGCCTTAACTTTGTACTCTGATTTTGTCTTGGTATCTGCTGTCTGTCATAGGGCATTGTTGTAGGCCTATGGCCCACCTGTGTGTCACATATATGATATGGAGCTATCAGACATGCCTGCCAGGTCATCTCTAGGTGTTGATTTGTAATTATTTCGGAATATGCATTTTTTTGTCCTACTCCTCCCTCGGTGTTTCACTATTGTTATGGAGGGACATTTGTTTGGGTGGGCTCTCATTATCCTACATGTGATTCTTGGCTTTCTAGGCAGCAGGATAGCTAATGGTGTGGGGGACTAAGTTTGACCCACTTGTAAATAACTCGGTCACCCAGATATTGTATTTAGCTCAGACAGACTAGCAGTGCCTCTGGTCTCCCACAACAGAGGAATGTTTAGAAGTCCAAGCCCATGACATCTTTGGGACTTCTCAGGGAAGTGGTGGTCACTCAGGTCCTACACATTTCTATCTTTCCCGGTATGTTCCCATACACAAATGACACAGACAGTATTTGTTTGATATGAAGTTTCATTGTACAACTGACTTGTAGGAATTTAGGTGTGAGCCCCAATAACCAAAACAATACACACAGTTAGAACTGAAATAGTCCGCAGGAGAGTAATACATTGGTACACAGCTATCATGGTGCCTAACAGTTTCTACTCTCCCTCTGCTTGTTCTATATATAGCACTGCATGTTAAGTTTGGAGCTTGGCTGTCTGAATCACAGGGGAGACATCATCCCTCATATCAGAGGAATGGGCTGGGATCTGGTTGTGCATCAGCAGCAAGGCAGGCAGCATCTAGATGTGATTTTCTGTTTGTAAACTCCCCCATGCGTGTCTTGGGACGAGGAAGTGAATTTAAAAGACATATGTCATTGTGATGACAAAGTTTCCCTACGCAGGAATGGCAAACCTTAACCCCTACCACATCTATCATCAACGAACCAGACGGTATCCTTGACTGGGCCACAGAGTGAATATGTTCTGGAAAACTCCAGTGCAGAAGTAGGCAAAACAGGGTGATTTGACTAATTGCCAACACCTTAGGACTGACTATTTGCTACATTAACTGATAGGAAGGGCAATGAGATTCATTTAGTGCAAAGTGCTCTGAGGCACTTAGATGTGAGCAAATGAGTATAAGTACATTCAGGGTAAGATGCACAAAGGCCTCCAGCCTGAGGCTATTGCGCAAAGTATACGTTTCACTTGCCACGCTACACTTTGACTGACTGTGGGTGTTGTGACTGCCCTGCCAGCACACTTGCCTCACAGGCCCTGCACCATACACTTTTTATTCACATTGCATGATCTGTACATGTTAGGTGGCATGACCTATGTATGTCAATGTTAGGATGTGGTATGGATGTAAACATTGTTGATGTTTGTATCTGATGGGGTCTCATGTGTGTCTTACTGGATTGGCCTGTTTAGCGTATGAATGTCCTATTTTTTGGTTAGACTGTGCAGATGTGTTTCATTGACCAGTTGCCTGTGTCCCCTCGTCAATGTTGTTGTCTGAGCAGTATGACATTTGTGATGTAGCATTGTTAGGCAGGCACGTGAGGGACCCTGACGTATGCAGCATGTGTGTGTCGTTAGTGCTGTGTGGCTCCTATTGCTGTTTACTTAGGCTTATGTATGTGTCAGTTATGGACATTCGGCATTTAAGGGTACTGGTACCTTTGTCTTATTTCTAGGAGTAGTTGCAGATGTCATCCTCACCCCCTAATTTAGGAATGTATGTTCCAGGGTGGGGTTCCTGCCATTTGGTACTATAGCTGCCCAGAGATGAGAGGTGTTATTGTCAACTGTGGTGGCAGTTAAGTTGCAGTTGTTGTATTTGCTACTGCATTACAGGTAGGGACCTAGTTGATGGGGAATAGTTTGTGCAAAACAAGTGCCTGGATGTGGATTCAGGGTAGTGTCCTTCCCACCTGTCACTGGTTTCCCTTGGCTCTCTTGTTGTAATTACAGGATGTCCCCATGGGACTGTAGTGGTGGCAGTATTTTGTCGTGCCCCGGCTATGGTCAGTACTGGCCATCCCCCCTGCCGTGCCCCTTTCCCCATGCCACTTCATATATGTGCTAAGTTACATGCATTGTGTAGTAGGTATCCCCCCCTGCTTACAGTCCCCATTATTGCATTGTAATTCCCCAAGCGACTTACCCTGCATGTGCGTAGTGTCGTGGTAGTCTGCGCTGTCCAGTCCTTGTATCCCTGTGACGATCTCCTCCGGGATGACGGCTGCGACCATCTCCTCCATGTGGTCCAGAGCCTCCTGTTGTGCTGGACTCCCCCCTCCAGTCTGCATTGCTGCCTTCCTGTTCCTGGCCATTTTCTCTTTGGTCCTACGTTTACAGTCATGCCAGCGTTTCTTACACTCGGTGACTGTCCGGCGTTCTTCAGCCACACTGTTTATCTTGTCCACAATTTCTTTCCAGATGGCCTCTCTCCTACTGAGTGGCAATTTTGAGGATATGAAAAGTTGGTGCTGGTGTTCCGTCACCTCTTTCACCAGGATTTCCTGCTCCTCTGCACTGAAGCGACACTTTCTTTTTTTCTTTAACATGTCCTGGTTCCTGTATGCTTCCTCCTGGCTGGGTCCTGGTCTGCTCTCATCCTCCTGGGGTCTGTTGGGGCATCTGGGATCCATTTTGGGTCTCCTCTCCTGTAAGTGCAGTTTTCGCGCTAAAATGTCACGCAATAGCGTGAAAAAAAATGGCGTTTTCACGATTGCGCTGTCGTAAATCGACCCACAGTGATTTGCGTCCCTTTTACGTGGGTTTCCCTTACGACAGACCGACGCTGTTTGCGTCACGAAATAATGACTCCCACCTGTTGGTTGCGCCGCCGTACGTCAAAGTATAAATTTGACGCCCGAATGGCGCATCCAAATGGCGTTAGACGGCGCAAATTTTTTTGACGCAAAACTGCGATAGCGCAGTTTTGCGTCAAAAACTATAAATATGGGCCTAGGCCTCTTACTGCTTCATAGACCTGAATCTGTTTGTTACTTTCTAAGTTCCGATTAAGTGATGGGACAATTAGCTGGTGATTTTTCTTATGCTGATCAGTCATGTTGGTTTGCAATACTCCATCGGATTTTTATGCTTTGCGCACAAATATTTCGGGCCGTATTTATACTTTTTTTGCGCCGCATTTGCGTCGTTTTTTGACGCAAAAACGGCGCAAACTTGCAAAATGCCATTGTATTTTGTAGGTTGGCGCCGTTTTGCGTCAAAAAAGCGGCACAAATGCAGCGCTAAAAAAAGTATAAATACGGGCCTTCATGTTTCTGAGCTAAGATGGCTGCAGTTTGTACTAGCAATGTCATTGAGTTAGTAAGCGTGCCATGCTGTAAACTGTTCCATTTCTTACACAAACAGGTAGAGAGCTCTGATTCTCGCCAATGCGCAGTTGTGGACAATTTTCTGCAATGTTTTTTACAAGTGCGACATTTTGTGTTAAGAAGTCAGATTACAGCCTTTATCCGAAGAACTTTTCAAAGACTCAATTGTTGCATGGAATTTTAGATGGCACACAGTTGAAGTACAAACAAAGATTGTCCTATGTTAGCTAAGTAGGACAGATCATCTGCACTGGACCTTTTTGACATTTCTGCTGCATTCTGTGAGGTTTACCAAGCTATATTGATCTGCCACAAGGAGGATGGAACTAAAGATAATGCTTTGGGTTGGTTTCATTCTTACTCGTCGAATCACTCCCATGATGGTTACCTTGCTCCCTATGTCTTAGACTTTGAAAATATTCCTCATGGACTTCTTTGATGTTCTTCCTTGAGTCCATCCTCTTGTATGTTCACCCTCTGGTGGAGCGGCTGCATTTGTCAAGCCTTAGCACAAATTTAAGAAGGCCTAGCACCACATCAGCATATTTTTTTAATGCTAATATGGCATTAGGCTTGCCAAATCGCTGTGCTTTATCTACAAAGTGGTCCAATGCAGGCATTACGTCACGTTGCAACCCTTTGCGCCACATTATGCGTGCACCATGCATAATGTATGCAAAGGGGCGTTCCGGCACAAGGAGGCCCACAAAAATGGGGCTATTGAATCTACAAGATTTCAGTGCACCATTTTTGGCATCATTTTTAATGCCTGCTCAAGGCAGACGTTAAAAGGACGTACCTATTGTAATCAGTTGCCCTCCTTGCACTTTGCTCCAATAGCATCAACACTTTTGACACTAGTGGAGCAAAGCACCACAATAGCATAAAAATTGATGCTATTGTTCCTAATACTACATTGGCGTACCATATCATTAATATGGCACACACATGGTGGCATTAGGGGGTCGCAGGGAGGTGCAAGAAATTTAGCACTGCATTGAATGTAGGGCCATTTTTCTTAAATTCAGCCCTTAGTTTTTTGTGCTGTTCCAATGGCACCATGCAGTTTCATTTGAAGACCATTCTCAGAAAGTTGTGTTCTATTTTATGATTGCATGTTAATAGTGGCAAAGGGTACGAGGAAAAACTCTCTCAAACTCAAAACGGAGCAAACAGAGGTATTGATTTCCTCTGGGAGGAATAAGTCTCAGACCTTACCAGCCTCTTTCTCACCCTACCAACATAGTCCTAGTAATCACCTGTTTGCTCATAATCTAGTTGTTATATTTGGTCAGGAATCTCTCTTAACAGCTTCAGAATTAAAACAGACAGAAATAGCAACTCAACCCTATCCTAGCCCTATATCATACTATACACCTTCAGTTCATGGACCTTTCAGACAACAGCACGCTGCATTGGGGGACTTTTCTTTTTTTTCCAACATTGTAATTAATCATCAGATCAAAGAGCCAGATTTTAGAAAAGTGGCACTTTACCCAGTGTGTCTCCTCCTGCACTGCTGATTCTGTTTATGGACAAAAGATTTTCTGCCAGGAAGAAGCATAAATGGTTTTAAAACCTTCTTCTCCTCTGCGGATCATTGAATCAACTCTTTAAGTTTATAACTGAACAGCTTTAACCCTGCAAAAATTTCTCGGAGTAGATTCCAGTTTTTAAGGCTTCATTTACAAGGAGCACCACTCGGCTACTGCTGCCCCCAAGGTCAAAGAATAAGCTCACAAGTTGGTAAAGGTAACATTGGAAAAAAAGTGTGACAAAACTTCCATCTGGGTCAAAATCATTGTAGAGTTAGCCTTTCCTTCGAGACAATCAGCTAATTTCTGGAAATCCTTCAGCAGGACCTGGAAGGCATACACCGCATATGAACTGGGCTGCACCCCAAAATGGCCAGTTCCATATGATCTCTTAAAAGAGGGCTCAATTGTTCTGCCATTAGAGTCTGCCAAACAAGCTTTCTCATAGGAAAGATAGTAGAATGCTGATATAGAACATAGAATGGAATTAACTCTAGGCATTTGAGGAAACTCTGCATCAAAATATACCACCAAATAATGCTTAAGAAGAAAAATGGGAATATTATATTTTAATATCCTTCCACTCCTTTAGGAGAATGTCTTTAAGAACGTCATAGAAAGGAGGACCATCTGAGACAGTCTATCTTTATTGGGCATAAAACCCCTCCTCCTCCATAGTCTTTTGAGGAAAACCAAGAATCTCCCTAATATGTACCAGCATACCACTAAGTGCATTCCCTTTGACACATTTCACTTAAGGAAAAATATCAGGCTCATAATCCTGCTCCATGTGCTGCTTCTTCAATAGGGGTCATTAACAGCCTCATTGACAGCCTGTTTAATGAGGCATTGCAAATGTGTGTTAATACTGGAAAAGTCAATGTTGATGTGCACAAGGATTCATTCATATGTATAAATGAAATCACATCACTAAAATTCACCTGTCATAAACTCTTCATCAACCCAAACTCAGAAATACGTGGTCAGGCAGGCTCTGAGACCTAGGCTTGAGGCTGTGGATTGATAGGTCACAGGTGGGGTGGCAGGTAGCTAAATGTGCGAACATAAAACTCAGATCAATCACACAGATAGGTGTGGCAAAACCACAATTGTCTCTGGAGATTGACCCCATTAAAGAGGACATGGCCGGAGGGGTACACACGTTCCCAAAACACCATGTAGTTAGATGCCACATGAAGTTAGGAACACACAGCCAATCAGAACACTATACACACAGTAACACAATCCCACACCCCTCATGCCAAACATCTGGACACTGGCCCTCATTGTGCCCATGAAAGATCAAAGCCCACCTACATTTGTTATCAGGGATCTAACTTACAAATCCAAGACAACAGCCCACATTCTTTACCTAAAAAAGGACTGCTGTTATTGTACTATGGCGCTCAGCGAAATGCATAAAACATCGCTCAGATCGATTGTACTTTGTGACAGTCCTCAGACCCCGATTTGAACTGCTCTCCTGACCATAGCTAATAATCTTGTACTGTTTTGCCAAACACTTCTTATCTTTTGTCTTTTCAAGGAAATTTCACTTTCAAGCTACATTTTGCTGAGCCAGCCAGGAGCTGATTGGTACCTCAGACCCAACTGCAGCCGAAAGAAGGGGATCTGTCCCGGACGGAGTCACATTTTTGCAATAAGGAATGTGAGCAGATGCCAAAGTCGATTGGAAGTACTGCTGACTACGTGGGGTGGAGGTCCATCCTGAAGCTGAGGTCAGAGGGTAAGAGACTACAGCAGAATCTTAGTCCCAGACTTTGGCATATGGCAAATCAGGAAGAAGCGTAAAAATTAATCCTGAGCACCCTGTCACTGACAGAATTAATAAACATGTAACATATAGTAAACATGCTAGGAGAGGTGAATGTTGTGAATGTTATTTATTGCATGGGCCCTGCATGTGATATAGAGCTGACATCTCAATCTTGAGGGGTGTTGTTCTTTTTGACCAGTGGGCGATGCACAGATGATACGCTTGTTCCCTGGGAGTGAAATAGGGCCAGCATCTCAATCTTATTTTTAAGTCTAAAAGGGTTTTCTCAGTTCTACTGGTTTCTTAACGCTGTTGTTATCTGGAAAAAGTGAGTGATGTTGTTCGCTTGGACCACTGAGTGCTACACAGATGGTACTCCTGATTCCTTTCTGTGATATACAGAGTGATTTGGATGTTAAGGAAAAAGATTTGGATCTGGGAGATCAGATGTCACATATGATTTGCAGAGAAGGGCCTGTGGTTGTCAAGTTGTTCCTTTTCAACACATAAATCGTTATTATCTTTGTCCCAGAGCCAATATTGACATAGTAATAGGCTCACCTAGGGACAAATTTATACTCTGTTTGTGCCCCATTTGCGTCATTTTTTTATGCAAATGCGGCACAACCTTAACTCTCTATTTATATTTTGCCCTAGACACATCTATTATCAAAACATTGATGTTTGCCCTATTTTTTAGATGCGTGAACCTACCTTGCATCAATGCGATACAATGAAGGCGTTTCCATCTAAAAAACAGCACTATCCCCATAGCATCATATTTATCTTCCTCGTGCAAAAATGATGCACAGGTGGTATGTGGCCCCAAATAATTGTGCTAAGCTTGCTTAGCGCCATTATTTGACGCCTGGGTCAGACCAGTCGTTAGGGGACCTGTGGACCCATTTCCACGGTCAAGCACTATGGAATGGGCCTACAGGTGCCCACACTAAGCCGCAGAAACACCTCTACCCACACCAGAGGGAAACCAGAGGATAGGGGATCCCACCCCAGGTAAGTAGAGTAAATATGGGTGACTATTAGGGGATTTTTTGTTTAAGTGCTATTGTGGGCCCTAACAAGGGGCCCCTTCATGGCACTGGGGCAATGACCATGCCCAGGGGACACTGGTCATTGGGCATGACTCCTGTCTTTGCTAAGACAGGAGTCATGTTTTTGGATGGTTGTGCATCTGGAAATGAAGCAAGGCTGGTTAGAGGCATTTTTTAAGTTTCTAACCTGCCTAGCGTCATTTTTAGATGCAAAATGTCCTTCACCCCTACCACCACCCCCACCCGGCTATCGTATTTTTTTTAGATGCTAGCCCAAACTTAGCACCTGGTTGCGCCAGTTTATAAATAGGGTGCCCGGCTGGCCTTGTAAAATGACGCAAGCTGGCGCTATAGTTTTTGACGCAAAACTGTGTTAGCCCAGTTTTGCAGCAAAAAGTATAGATCTGGCCCTTAGTCCTGTGTGCCTCGCAGAGCTCCTCCTAGTTAGAGAATAGTATGCTCTAGAAGCGGGCTAAGGTATTTTTGACAAAGTCATCATTTTATTATATTGGAAAATTGATGTATTTTTGATATTGTGGTGCTGGTAAATTAATGCAACTGTATTTAGTATTGTGTTTTATCGATAGCTCAATGTGCTATATGAAGGCATTGCCATTTCTCACAATAACTATTTAATGCCAAAGTAAAGTTTGCTATTTCCTACCAAATTCATGATGTTTGAATTAACAATTGCACTTCCTTTTAGGTTGTGACCCTTAATATGCGTTGCTATTTGTGTTTTTGAAATGTTCATGTTGATACATCTGTAAATAACACTGAGCTCATAGTAAAGTACTTAGAACTAACAATCCCCATGTATCAATTTCCCCATTACCAGAGTATAAGTTAAGGTACCCTAAAACCAGAAAAGCTAGAGGTGTGTCTGTCCTCCAAAAAACTGCCCAGCTTATCATGGAGTCGCCACTAAAACACATGCAAACCAGGTTCCCCACACAGGCTATAAAACTTACGATTTGCCACAAATGGCACACACATACACACCACTGCACACGCATTTCCCTGGCCAAAGGAGTGAACCTTTGACATTACCATACTGGAGACACGAGGACATACATACAGACCAAATACGTAGATCAAAAGAAGGACAAGAGAGAAGCACTATTATAACTATTTGCCATCTTCTCGGAGGCCCAGACCAATAATCCTATCCCACAGTCAGCAAGCAAGGCATCAGCCAACTCCCCCACCATGTGCAGGAATGGAGGCGCTCTCCTGAATGTGTGCTGTCCCCCCATTAGGTTATACCAATCCAGTGGTAGTTAGAGTCAGATGGTCCCCTATCAAACAGCAACTGCCAGGTCCAGGCATGACTGTTTAACAAGCCAGCAGGCCCAGGCAATTTCAGCAGAACCCTAGTCCAGCGCAAGAGGTTCCTGAAGTTCCATACCCGTCCATCGCGTTCCGCCCATCAAACCCAGCGGCATTTCCACTGGTTCTGGCAAACACTCAAGTGGCAGGGAGATTCATAGTGGTTCTGGACAGTGACTACTAGTAGGAGTGAGGAAAGGGGTCCCAGTTCTCTGTGACCTGATGACGAGGGGTGAGCATAGAGCTTGCTCAGGTAGCCAAAGATTCATCAGAAATTGAGTTTGAGGGCAAGTCTTGACCGACTAGAAGAGCGCATAGCTTAGAACAAAGGAGGCACCCTACGTAGGAGTTAGAAGAAATGCATGAACTAAGGAGAGAGAGAGAGCTTGCACCTGAGAAGCACTATGAGAAAGTAGAGCGTCATGGCCGGTAAACATCCTTTTTTATGACTTTTTTGTTATGAAAGTCGTGGTTAACGAAAGCGTAACAACGCTTTTTTTAACCACGACTTTGTATTTTTGTGCCTTAACTACGTATGTTCTGAACAACGAACATGCGTGGTTAAGGTACAAAGAAGGGAGTTGGCGACGGTAAGTGGTGGGTTTAGGTTTTGGGGTGGGGTTGGGGGGTGGGGCGTTTTTGGTTTTGGGGAGGGGGTGGGGGTCAGGGGGTTTTAGGTTTTGGGGTGGGGTTGGGGGGGTGGGGCGTTTTTGGTTTTGGGGAGTGGGTGGGGGGTCAGGGGGTTTTAGGTTTTGGGGTGGGGTTGGGGGGTGGGGCGTTTTTGGTTTTGGGGAGTGGGTGGTGGTCAGGGGGTTTTAGGTTTTAGGGTGGGGTTGGGGGGGTGGGGCGTTTTTGGTTTTGGGGAGTGGGTAGGGGGTCAGGGGGTTTTAGGTATTGGGGTGGGGTTGCGGGGTGGGGTGAGGGATGTAGGGTGAATGGTGCCTATTGCTAATGATTTTATCAGGAATGCTTTTACAACGAAATATCGTTGTTAAGGCATTCGTGGTAAAATCATTAGTAGTAAGGACGAGGTCGGTGTTCCGACCTCGTTGTTAAGGTTAGTAGTTGTTTTTAATTCGGTGTTCCGTCATATAATCGTCACGGCCTCCTCATGAGGCGAGCGGGGATAGGTACAGAGCACCATTTGGGGAAGAGTCTAAGTCAACTAGAGGAGAGGCTTTTGGCTTGGAACCGATCCTCACCAGATCGTCAACATAGGAGAAGGGGTGGACCAGAAATTAAGAGATCAAGATAGCTTAGTGCAAACTGAACTTAAATGCAGGAGAATCAAGATGGAACCTTTGAGGGCACTCAAGGGGAGCAACAACAAAGATGTCCGCTGCTCCTCCTGAATGCGCAGGACAGACAAACTGATGTCAAAAGAGATAGTTTCCCGAGAGGGAGACAGGATCTTTCATGGCCATTTTGTTACACACTAGCCTACTGCACCAAGAGACCAGTACGACAGACCCTGGCAGGAGGAAGGATCCTTCAAACCAACAGACATGCTCATTGTAGAAGACTGTATCCTGCATGGAGCGGGAGATCGCAAGTTTCACTTTCCCTACGTACATGGTTGTCTAACAAGATGGAAGTGCTATGTTAGGGAGAAACTAGTAGAACTACTCAAAGCCAAAATGTACCCACTTCTGCAGAAGGGCACATCAGGGACTATATATGTGCCCTGGGCTCAGATGGATAAAGAAGGGCTAAGGACCAAATTGCCATCATTGTTGGATGGGGCAGGGAAATGGATCTCATGTTTTGAGACAAACACCGTGGGAATAAATCCTGTGATAGGCGATGTCAAAAGTCTGCTAAGTAGTCTTATTGGAGACCAGACTAACATGGTGTTCGCCCACGCTCATATCCCAGAAATCTCTATAACAAATACTGAGTATGACAGGGCCACATTCAAGTTCTACAGGCAGCAAATATGGACTGCCCTGAGGGAAATGTTCCTTGACTGCCCAGATTTAAGATGGTTAATGGCAGAAACTATGAAACCTGGGGAGACACTAACCGATTTTCTGGCTAAGATGAGGGAATGATGGGAACAAGAGACAGGACAGCCATGGATCGCTACAGGCCTCCAGATTACACTCTTTATCAATGTCCTCAAAAAGAGGCTGGACACAGAAATACAAAAGCTGATTGGACAGTGTAGTGGGGCTAGACACCAAACCCTGGAGGGAGATACAAGCTCACATATTACACTATCACAAAAAAACAAGAATAGGAAAGGGAAAGACAGGAGCAAGCCCAGCGAGAGACCACTAAGTTGATTCAACACAATTTGGAAATGTCCACACTCAAGCAGTCAATGTTGGCCTTGAGCATGCAACTGGCACCAGTTCTGAAGGGAGCACCACCTCAAAATCTCAGAGAGTTTCAACCTAGCTACAATAGGGGAAACCAGGGAAGTTGGCAGCAGCCAGACCTTAGTAAATGTTACTATTGCCAAAGAATGGGCCACGTGACTGAGAGATGCCTGCTAAAGGCATATCACAAACAGAGGCCGATGAGCCTGTGGTGAATCCTAGTTTGTTTTAATGGGATAACAGTAGTTAGCTTAGCCTTTTGGCTTGCAATCTCATGTCCCCGTCACCTAGTGACTTTTAACCTGCTTAGCTTGCTCTGTCTCAGTTCATTTATTTCATTAATTCTTCTAAGATGGCTGCCTTGTTTATAGTTAGGCCCTTTTGTTTAGAGTTATGTTATCAGTATCACTGCGCTAAGGCATCAACTCATGCAGCAAAGACAAACAAACTGTAGGTGCTCACATTAGAAATTACCGTTCCAAGCATGCAGTGTTATTTATTGTTTTAAAACAACCTATGTCAGGGGTCCAAGTAGATCTGTATAAATACATCACACTTTAGACAGATAATCAGAGGGATTCCGACCAGATACCATTGCTGCTATCGATGCTGCATGTCGCCTTGACGCTGACCCAGACTTTGTGTTCCTCCGAAGTCTGAGGTCGAGTCCTCATTCAAGGTAACCAGGGTTGGGGGCTCCTTCCAGGGACATGTCATTGGCAGATTAGGTTTAACATTCCCAGCTCTCCTCTAGGTAGAAGGTTAGACCTATCATGATAGGGTACTACGACATACTACATACTTTATGTCTTTCCATGCCAAAGCAAAATGGGGTGGGTCTTCATAACTATGACTCTCGTCTTTACAATTCTATTTCTTGCACTGTTCATTATCTTAATCATTGCAGCCCATGCAATTTACCACATTGTATTAAATAAAAGCTATTGAAACATTATTGCATCTTCGTCATTGCCTGTGTTTGGTTGAGACATGATATATATGTGAGAAAGGGGTAATCTCCGTTTAACCACAAAAATCCCTAAGATGCCATACTTCTGAGTTCATGCGTAAAGGCTGCTACAAATCACCTTTAACTGTTTGGGTTGTTGGTGAGGTACTGCTAGTGATCCAGAAGAGTTGGGACTACAGTTGCAACTTGTTGTAGGATAGGCATAGTCACCTACAAACATAAGTACTGCCATCCTTGAACCAGCAGGCTTGCCCAGAGCAAGAGTCCAAACTACGATAAGCCGGGCCCAGTCCCCACACAATCTCAATCCACAAAGCCAAGCTCAGGGAAACCACCACACCCCCACAGAAGGGGTCAGGTAGTGGTACAAACACGTGGCAACAGCAACCACAGACAAGGAACTCAGCCCATTAAGCACTGGGGCCAGGAAGCAATGCCTCCACACAGATGCAGAACCCAAATGTGCAGAAAGATGTAAAACATTGGTTTCATACACACCACGAAATTTGCTCTACCAAACCCTAATAGAAGGACTTACAATACAACATTGGGGATTCAAGCCTTTATTTGTGTTTGGGACACTCAGGGCTGCTGCATGTGTTTTCATCAATCGAGTAATCTCACTAAAGTCTACCATTCAGAATGCCTGCAGGAATCTATGCCCCACTCTGCTGCTGATCCCCCCGGGTGGGGTTGGCTGGCCATACCACAGGGGAAGTTCAGTCTGATGAGGAGGGCAGGGAGACTCCCTGACCAGTGCGTAAAAGCAGTCACCCAGGTCTCTGCACCCACAAGGCAATTGGCACGGGTTCCCATCAACAGTTCAGAAAGTCCCATTCCCGGGCACCCAGTCTGGGACCAAAATTCCTTTATGGTGCATTGTTCCAACAGCTCTTCCAGAAAGCTAGTGGTCTCTAGCAAAGTGGAGGCCCCCTTTTAGTTCCAAATTGAAGCTGCCCTCCAGTGTGGGGAGCCAGGTTCTGGTAAGCTTGGAGTAGTAAAGACCCCAAAACATCCACAGCACACTTACAAAATCCAACAGATTGCAAAGCACCGCATGGCACTGAGTCAGTACAGGGGTTCCACCAAAGCAAACAGCCTTCCCAGTCAATTACCATCATTTGGGCAACAATCAACGAGATCTTGGCCATGCACTGGACTCTTCATGCAGCAATATTTTGCCTCCTCTTTAACCTCTAAGTTCCCCAAGTAACCTAAGACAGCTCGCTGCATCATGCCCCCTCCAGAATAATGAAAGAAGCATGACACTGGTTAGATGTGCCTGGCCACAGTTGGGCGCCGCAGGTCCAAATATCCTGGGAAAGATGTGGTCCAAGGGAGAGGGATGTGTTGGGGAAAGGGAGTCTGAAAAGATCCATCACAGCTCTGAGCAAGAATGGAACACAGAAATATGCTCCTCCCTGTATCAAGCCTTCATCACCAGCCAACACACAAGACCTTACACAGACTGGAATCGCTCTCGGACCTCCTCCATTTCAGAACAATTTAGATAACAGATCATCTGAAGATCTTGGGAAATGGCCAAAGACCTATGAAAAGAAGGCCAAAGCTAGTCCAGAACAGTCTCTAGAAAAAGGGCTTAGTGAAGACACCTGACGCCATTCGGTAGAGTCAAGTTGCATGCCACATGATGGGACTAGAAGAGTATACAAGTGACCTCAGGGCATTTTGTGATCAACAAATAACATTCAATTGAAACACGCCTCCTCTTTAAACATCGCTCTCTGCCTGTGTAGGTCGAATGACACTGGCTCACCGATGGTAGCCTAATGCATACACTAGGAGGGATAGGATACTGGAAGATTGTTGATGCCCCAGAGCACAGGTTAATAACTGATATCTCCCACATGCTCATGAGATCACCTCGTATACCCAGTCAGTCACGGAGAGAGGGGAGGCCCAACATCCAATACAATTAATGCGTCCATGAACATTAACACACTTTTTCAAAATAGATACCCCGAGTGGGGCCACCTTCCGGTGCCTCACTAAAATTGCGAAAAGAACAGAAACCCCTAAGAAATGATTGGCAACAACACAGGCAAGGATGTAATGTTTTCTAAAATAACAAACTAAACCTAGTTCTTAAACATCAGGCCTAGAAACGAGCCTCTAAGTGCACCACCTTTACAGTTGACCATCACTTTTTTCTGTGACCTCTCCTATGTCACAACAAATTGCACTGTACCCAATACCAGTATTCCACACGCGCTACACTGCACCCTCTTACACAACACATGGTATCAGCATAAAACTGCTAGGCGTTCCAAGACATGGGCCAGGTCATGTTATGTTTGTTTGCTGTTACTGCCTGCAATAGGCACATACATGCTTTTCTTGTCCCAAGTTGTAGCCCCTCAAAAACCTATACCTATGTAGGATTAAGGCCAAGATACAACCCAAAAGAGTAGGCCCCCATATAGTAGTAGGGAATGTGACCTGATACAAGATCAATCCCACAACACTGTACCTTTTCAACAAGCCTAGCGATATTCAAACCGAGTTACACAGGATGCAGAGAAGGGGCTCTTTCCAGAAAAGAGATTCTCAGAGGTTGCAAAACCACCAAACCAGTGCAAAAACATGTCCACTCTCACTTCCATTTGTGGTCCTAGGGTGGCACTCAGGATATCTGAGGCTGTCTTCTTTAATAACAAATGGAACCCAGACATGAAGTTCCAGCGTGAGGCCATCCACCTTGATGATAAGAAGGGAAATGAGTCCTGTATTGGAGGGTTGAATAATATCATAGATACCCCATGTCAGGAGATCTTGGATACTAAGGTGGATAGATATATGTGGTGAGAAGGGAAGGGGCAACCCCTAATTGTATAGAAACTTGCACTGTATGTTTTGTGTTTCATACGAAAAGGAACAATTCCACTGGGAACAAATAGATACTGAGGCACAATCCTTCACATTCCACACATGCAATGAGCACCTCCATGGTGATGGATATTTACTGGCAATGTGGCAAGTTTGCCTGGACTCAGCTTTTCCCTGGATGGTGTGGCCTCTGCTCCCTCATCACCATACACACTCTACCGTGGTCATTCCCGGAGAAGACCTGTCAGAGTTGTACCAACACCGCTAAAGAAGAAGATGACTCTGTTGCATCAGGCTTGAGAAAAAAGAACTACTGATTATTTGGGCTGGGACCAATACAAAGACATTCTAGAAAAATTCAGACTGTTCTCTGATGCACAAGTATCAGTAGGAGTGTCAATAACCTTCTTCTTTGTGCAGATGAAAGCTAACACCTGCTAGTTGCACACAACAAGGTTGGAAAGAAAATGAACAGCACTGAGCTCAGCCTTAATTCTAACAAGGAAGAACTGAGACCCATCTACCTCATGGTGATGCAACATCGATGTTGGACTGAATGACCGCCATAGATAGAGGGGTGTGTACTAAGATGGGTACATTCGGGTGCATGCCAAGGACATGGACAACAGGACTCTGACTCTTGCCATCCAAGCATTGCACCATTTACAAAGAGATATGTATGAGGATAGAGGTGCCACTGGGCAGCGGTGGTTAATGAACTGGATCTCTTGGCTCCCCCAGTGGCTGACCGGTCTGTGCACATCATTGTTGCTCGTTTTCATATTATTATTATTTTTGTGGTTCCCTACAAGCGGAGGTGTCCTGCTGTAAAAACTCAGTCCTCAAATTGGGTGTAATGCATGTAGGTAGGGCAGTAATAATAGTAAAAATGAGGAACAACAACAACGTGCACAATGATACATTCATATATAAAAATGAAATTGCATCACTATTATCAAAATTACCCATCATGAACTCTCCATCAACCCAGGCTCAGAAATTAATAGTCAGGCAGGCTCTCAGACCTAGGCCTGAGTTTATTGATTGACAGGCTATAGGTGGGGTGGCACATAGCCAACAGACAAACAAGCTGAAAGGAAACTCTGATGAATCCCACAGGTAGGTGCAGCAACACTGCAATGGTCCCAGGAGACTTGACCACAATAAAGCAGACATGGCTGGAAGGATACGCACATTCCCAAAACATCATAAAGTTAAGAAGACATAGTCAATCAGAACACAACACACACAGTAACACGCAGTGAACACATGCCCCTGAATTAAAATGTATAAAATACAGCTCAGATTGATTGTACTTCAATGCAGTCCTCAGACCCTGTTTCTGTAACTGTTCTCCTGGCCATAGTGTTTAATTGAAATAACTGTTCCTGTATTATCAAACGTATCTTCCCTTTTGTCTTTTCAAGGTAAATACACACTACGACAACATGTGTTCTAGAAATCTGGAGGGTGTCATCATCCTCTGGTTCTTCCACATGCTTACACTTCTCAGTATGTTCCCCAAGACAAGGAGTCCCCATCCTTTTTGGGAGCAAAGAATAAATTCAGCCCAGCTGCAGCCTTTATTTATATTGTTTGCCAGGTAACCAGGCCTTATGAAAACAGAACTTGGGTGCACAGAACAACCATTCTACAGCCTTCTCCTGGTAAGTACTTGCAGCTGCACATAACGCATCTATCAGAAACACCCAAGGATTGCAAGACCCTTTAATGGTCCTTGAACGGCACACTCATGACGGACACTAGTAGCTCCCCATAAATGGGGAGCGCAGCTGAGTTACTGATTGATTCTGTACATTAACTGAATTTGGACTCTACAGACTATTTGATTCTGACTGCATTGAATGAATTCCTGTATTACTAACTTTCTTAAAATGAAACCTTTAAGGCAGCTATTTCATTGTCTGTTGAACTTGTAGAACCAAATTTGTTCTACATTACTGCTATTTGAAATTGCCACCTTTAACGTCTTAAATTGAGATAGGTTTAGAGGGAGTACTAAAGTTAATTCCTCTATATCAAGACTTGCTTGGGAGCACGAATGAATGTGTTTTGAGCACAACTAATCATGGGGGACAGAAGGATTGGGGGTAGAGACCCAGACTGGGAAAATGGAGACCAGGAAGATGGTAGCAGGGGCAGCAATTTGATCATGGAGGCAAGCAGCAGGTAAAGCAGCATCACAATAGACCACATAGGATATGTGAGAGTGCAGTGGCAACCCAGTGGATAATGGAAGGCAAGAGGGAGGAGCAACAATAGAGGGAAAGAGAAGCAAACTGACAAAGAAGGGCAGGTGGGAGCAGTGATAGTACAACAGACCATGGAGGGCAATGGAGAGAGTACATAAACATGCACATGGAGAACAGAAGGCAGAGCAGAGGGAGGCAAGACCAGCAAGCTTACAATAAAGGGCTGGCAGCAGGGTAGTGGCAGCACCACAGACCAAGTGAAGCATGAGGTAGAGGACAGGTCAAACCACTGGGCCATAGAAGGCAGGAGGGAGGGGATAGGTGCATGGATTCTGACAATTGAGGGTAGGGGCAACAAGCTAACTGTGCCAGGCAGGCAAAAAGAGCAGTGGCATTACAATGGACCATGGAGGGTAAGGACAGTGGCAACACAACAGACCATGGTGGGGGCAATAGAGGTCATAGGGGCACAGACTCAGACAATAGAGGCAGAGGAGGGTAAAGGGACAGCAAGCTCACCAGACAGGACAGGAGGTAAGGGCAGTGTCAGCCCAACAGAATACACATTGCAGTAGGGATATTAATGACAAGACAGCAGACCAAGGCATGCAAGGAGGAGTGGTAAGGGCCATGCACAAAGCACTATAGAGTGGAAAAAGGAGGGGTGGGTGTTGGAAGGGCAGGAGGAAGGGGGCAGCAGCAGCATAACAGACCATGGAGGGTAGGAGACAGGGGCAGCACAAGTCACCATGGAAGGCAGGAGGGAGGGGATAGGGCCATGCTTCCAGACAATGGAAGGTAGGATGAAGGAGTGGGAATGGGGCAGCAAGCTGAGCATGCTGGGCAGGCCACAGGGAAAGTGGCAGCACAATGGACCATGGAGGGCAAGGAGCAGGGGACAGGGGCACACACTCAGACATCAGAGGGCAGGGAGAAGCAGGGAAGGTCAGCAAGCTAAGCACATAGGCCAAGCGAGAAGCATGTGTCAGGGTCACAGACCTGGACAATGGAGAATAGGGAAGGGGGTAGCAGACGGAACAAGGTAACCATAGAGGACAAATGTGAGGGGAATTGGCAGCAGAAGGCCAGGAGGAACGGGTAGTGGTAACATAACAAAGAATGGAGGACAGGAGGGAGGGATAGTGGCACAAACGTACCTATGGAGGGAAGGTACGGAAAGGGGGAACAAACTGACCACACAGGGCAGGAGAGAGGGGAAATGCCAGCTCAACAAACCACTCAGGACAGACAGGAGGGGCAGTGGCAGCACAACAGATCATGGAGAGCAGGAGGGAGAGTGCAGGGGCCCACACATGGTCAATGGAGGGAGGGAGAGGGCACTGGGGCATGAGCAGCAAGCTAGCAATACAAGGCAGACAAGAGTGGCAATTGAAGCACATTTTAGCTTGGAGGACCTCGTGGAGGGAATAAGGGAACACATATGGACAATGGAGAAACTGTGGGAGGGATTAGGGGATGTCACAGCAAGCTGACCATACTGCGCCGGTGGGAGGGTTAGTGGCAGGACAACAGACAACTGTGGGCAAAAGTGGCCAGGGGAATACATAAAGGACAATGGAGGGGAGCAAGGAGGGTTAGGGGCAGCTCTGAGAGAAAAGAGGGCAGGGGGAAGGAGGCTGAGGTAGCACAAGAAACCATGGAATGCAGGAAAGTGAGGCAGCAAATGGACCATGGAGAGCAGGAGGGAGGGGATAGGGACATAGAATCAGATGATGGAAGGCAGAATGGAAGGGACAGGGCCAGCATGCTTAGCATATTGGTAAGGTGGGAGGGCCAGTGGCAGTACACCGAACCATGCAATGAAGTCAGGAGGTGCAATTACAGCTCAATTGAACATGGAGAGCAAGCTAACCATCAAGGGCAAGCATGAGGGACAATGGTGGTACATCGGATCATGAAGGGCAGGATGGGGAGTTCATTGGCATGGTCTTGGGCAACAAAGGGCAGAGAGAGGTGGGTAGAAGCAGCAAGGTAACCATGCAGAGCAGACAGAAAAGACAGTGGCAGCACAATGGCCACACATGGCTGGAGTGAAAAGGCAGGTATATGGAGTTGGACATTGGGGGGTACGGAGGACGGGGGGCATGGTTTGCAAGCTGATCTTGAAAGACATTCCTGCTTTAGCAGGGTCACCGAAACAGACCATGGAAGGAGGTAGGAGGGTCATGCACATACAGAATGACCTGCAGGGAGGATGGGCAAGAGCATCAAGCTGAGTATGAAGGGCAGGCAAAAAAGGGCAGCTAACAGTTCACAGAAGGCTGGTCCAAAGGGGTATGCAGAGAGGCAGGGGCAGCAATATGACCATGGTGAGCAGGCAGGCTATGGCAAGGTCAGCACAATAGACCATCAAGGGCGGGGGGCTAGGGCATGCAAATGAAGAACAGTGGGAAGTTAAGAGTTCAGGGGCCGAAAGCAGACCAGGAAGAGCAGGAGAGATGGGCTGTGGGAACACAGATGGAGATTAGAGGGCAGGCAAGAGGAGCTAGAGACAGCAACCTGATTACAGAGTGCATGCAGGAGGGGGGCATTGTACAGCAATCTGACCACAGCGGGCAGCAGGTGGAGGCAGGGGCAAACAGATGGAAAGCAGAGGGAAGGCAGGAGGTGAGAAGGGCAGCAAGCTGACCATGGACCATGGATGGTAGACTGGTAATATGTTCTTCTCTGGCAATAATGAATCCCAGCAATTCATGGAAAAAAGCAAAGGGTAAAGTGATGTTATAGTTAGGGATAGTAATAAATCTTACATTTAAAAAAAAAAAACTAGAAATTCACTTGTGTGTGGCATTACAAGGACCTGAATGGGCCAAATGACAGAAGGATACCGCTAGCTCCACCCTACTAAAGTAATATTTTTTTACACTAGCCTACCGTTTGCACCGGCTTGCACCATTCCATAAGTATGGTACCTGGCTGGTGCACAGTAATGGTGCAAGCCGGTGCTAAACTTTTTGGTGCAAAACTGCGTTAGTACAGTTTTGCACCAAAAAGTATAAATCATGGCCTTAGTTTTTCAACTTCGCAGTAATCTTTCCATCTTGCTGCTCTATTGAAGGTAATATTTTCAACTAGAATAAAAACTAATTGATCCTGGTCAAGGATTGTTGTTGAAGGAAGCGTCTTAAGGGAGAGAGAGATGGACAATGCAAGAGAGGGGCCATGGAAAGATGAGGGGCACTTTTGCCTCGTGGTAGTGAGGGATCCGAGGAGGACGTCACGTGAGATGGAGAGTGGGACATAAAGAAGTGTTGCACCGGGTGCCACCAGAGCTAAAGCTGGCCCAGGGTGCTATATGCTCATGTACTAGCATGGGAATAACTAGCCAATAAAAAAATAAATAAAAAAAAAAACATTCAATTTGTTTAGATCTACTTGTGGAGTATGGAGATACATATGCAGGAAATGTGTCACAAACGTGTGTTTATTTGCTTTGGTGTGAGCTACCCATTCATAAAACGCTTAAGTACCTTGTCAATGTAACAGCTGCTAAAAAAATACCAATAGCAAATAATATTATTATTTTTTTAATCGGTGCAATTTTTAAATATTTTTTTCTTCCTTGCATTTATGAACAAATGGATCTTTTAAAAAATATCATATTGCTGAGCTGAGGAAATGTCATGCTGTGAGCATACGTTGATTCAAAATAAGAAGATTTAGTTAATATATAACCCGTGGTGAAAATAACTTTAACATTACTTCAGTATGCTTTTCAACAGATGTGCTTTTCATGGTATGCAGATATATAGTTACCTCTAAAGCTCATTAAACTATAGAAATAAGCACAGTGACATTTTTCAACACAGTATTTATCACGAAGTAAGTCATCAGCAGATATATGTTAGGTTAATTTCTGACAGATGGTGCTATTTCTGAAAGTACACAGTAGAGAAGATTGCAGTTCCTGAAGTATCAAGCTACAAAGGGCCTGATTTATATTTTTTTAGCGCCTCATTTGAGTAATTTTTATTTACGCAAAAGTGTCACAAACTTACAAAATATAACTGAGGCCCTGATTTATACTTATTGCCGCAAACCTGCGTTAGAGCAGGTTTGCGTCGAAAAGTATACCGCCGGCTAGCGCCATTCCAAGATGCCAGCTGAGTGTCATATTTAAGCTATGATGCTATCCGACGGGAAGGCACAGTTAGGGTGGGGGAGGCATAGGGGAAACTGGAGGTTGTGCGTGAGAGAATGGCGCTAGTCAGGTCAGAGTCATTATTTCCATGCACAATCCCCATGGACATGACTCCTGTCTAAGTAAAGATAGCAGTCATGCCCAAAGGCCCAAAGGCCCAAAGGCCCAAAGGCCCAAAGGCCATGCCCAGGGGACTTGAGTCCCCTGGGCATGACCACTGAGCACAGTACCATGTAGGGGGACCCACGTTAGTCCCCCATGGCACTTTGCAAACAAAAAAAAAAAAACGTCCTGGACTTACGTGGGATGGGTCCCCCCATCCTTAGGTGTCCTCCTGGTGTGGATGCGGGTGGGTGGGGGTGTCCCTGTGGCCAGGGAAGGACACCTGTAGGCTGTTTCTATGATTTCTGACCATGGAAAAAGGCCCACAGGTCCCCGAAAGCCTGCCATGACCCAGGCTTTAAATAACAGTGCTAAGCAAGCTTAGCGCCATTATTTAAGGCCCTCCTCCTCCCATGCTTGGTGTTTGCACAGTGGGATAAAAACGAGCTAGGGCCTTTGAGTCATTTTTTGTCCGGGAACTCCTACCTTGCATTGATGCAAGGTAGTTTTCCACAGGCAAAAAATGACTTTAACTCCAATATTTTGGCACTAGACATGTCTAGCGTCAAAATACAAATTTTGAGTTAAGTTTGTATCGGATTTGAGTAAAAGAAAATGACGCAAATCCCGTGCAAACAGAGTATAAATATGCCCCAGAATTTTTTACGTTTGTGCCTCTTTTGCATCAGAAAAGTGATGCAAATGCGGCTCTGAAAAAGTATAAATCAGGCCCTAAATTAGTTGTTTGGTTCACATGTGATGTTGATGCTATGCGAGTGCGATGCTGTGCTCTTCCTAAACAGATTTTCAAAAAAGCAAAGGTGGGTTATTTTAGAAATATTTCCTAGCAAATGTGATTTCTAAAAGCCAAGAAATGTTCTGAAATAAGTAGTTTTGAGAACATTTCTAGTTTGTGGTTTGAGCCACATTTTAAGCTAGGCTTTAGGCATGGGTCAACTAGTCGGCCTCCTGAGGCACAGATGGATAGTTAGCACAATGAATCCCAGGCAGGTTTCAGCCATTGTGGGCCTCTTCATTGGCGTTCAGTTCGAGTCCTATGGCAGAGTCGTCATGGGACGCACATATAGGCATATGCATCATACCTAGGACATTTTACAAAGGAAAACAAAACAATGATGGATGGAATACTGAAGCTGTTTGCCTTCTGAGGTAAAATGGTAGGATAAAAACGATAGACTGGATTGCAGCCCAGACTGATTACCAGTGGCTGATGTTAATTCATGCAATCCATCTATCTATCCATCCATCCCTTTTTGATTGTCGCCATTTGCCCTTCTACTCCCTTTTTGTATGTGTGTAAGTGTATATGTTTGAAAAGTCTCGTAAGTTTATTTTCTTCTGAAATGAAATGTGCTTGCATACTTTCTAGAAGCCGCACCAATAAGGTCTAGCTATTAAAATGTTAACCCATTTCTTCCTTATTAGGTCTACATCAGGAATGTATTATGACAGAAGGTTTTTTTCTGGGTTGTGCCAGTATTTTGGTATGGTGGTTCGATTGTTTGCCAGGTTAGGGTTATTTCCCATTTTGGCCCTCATTATGATTGACCTTCTAATTCCAATGGGGCTGGTAAGACGTTAGCAGCTGTATTCCCATCCTCATCGGAATTTTGATTTTTTCACTTTAGCCCAAAGTTTTCATTTGCTGATAGCTGCTGAAAGATGCTGAAAACTTTGCGAAAAAACCCCACAAAAAATGACTTATCAGTGGAATCCAACCATGGATTACACAATTCCTTTGCACTTCCTCACTTCCTAACGAACCCACTAAGTCTAACTCGTAATGGGTCGGATTTTCCCATTCAAGGGTGTATGTACTAATTGTCTGCCGTACTACATCACATTGAAAGTTTAGTACAGCAGTTGTAATGAAGGCCCTAGTATGCTAAATGTTGAAGAATGGAGGAAATCAAGATGCTATTTACTTATCACATTATTAAACATAGTCACAGACATTTTCCTAGACCTGTCTTTCATAAAAACAAAGAAATTTAGTTGAACAAGGTTGATGTAACGAAGTGTAGTAATGGAGATGAAATAAAAACAAATTTCCTGATGTTGAGCAAGGAGTTTTTCCATTGTGAAACATATTTTGATAGGGATTAGTTAGAGAACATTTGTTTTACGCGTCTCCTAAATTTAATTATTCTCAGACACTATTTCTCTATATTATACAATACTTTTTCTATTTCTCTCTAGAGCTATCATGGGAGTTAAGCTTTCCTTATTGTACTGGGTTCTAGCTTTTAGAGTCATTAGTTACATATATTTAGGGGTGATCCAGCAATTAACACACACATTGGTGTGCCGAAGGTTCGCCAATGGGAACCCTATCTTCTGCCCTTAGTCAACAAGATCTGGTGGAAAATGCTGCTGGTTTACATATGAAGCCTCCATACCGCACAATTCTAGGTATGCCTGTGGTTACCCTTCAACTCATGTTTAGGACACTATAGATGTGCTGGTGAGCAGGATATTAGAAAGCATGACTCAATCACAGCTATGCCAGGGAGGCCACCCTCAAGGCATCACTACGTAATGAATGATCCTTCATTAAGCACAAGGATGAAATCCATCTACTGCTCCAACAAAACAATATAGATATTCTATGCATCCCAGAGAGATGACAGCAAGAGGCATCTGGGCCAGATATTGTGAATGCAGTTTCTGATGGTTTTAATTTGATACACAGTGATGAAAAGGAGCATTTAGGAGGCAAAGTTGTGGTGGGTTTATAATCTAATTTAAAGTAGATTGACTTTCCCTAGCACTGTTCAGATTTTCATCAAAGTCACCTCAAGACTGGAACTTAAGCAGGAGGTCAAAATGTTACCAATTGAGGGGGGCATTTTACTTGTCTTCTCTTTAGGACCCCAAAGCTCCAAGGACTACCATCTCCCCGAGCTACAGTGATTTATGAGAGAGGGGGCCGTGCAACCCACCACTGTTTTGGGGACCACCAGCCCACAGGGAAAATATTTTTAAAAAGAAAGGGGAGTGTTAGACCTGACAGCCTTGGGGTGGTCACCCCTAACTTTTTGTTTGCCTCCCTCCACTTTTTTGACACTGTTTTTGCTGGTTTTTAGACTCTGCGCACTTTACCACTGCTAACCAGTGCTAAAGTACATATGCTCTCTCCCTTTAAACATGGTAACTTTGGATCACACCAAATTGGACTGTTTAATTTACTTATAAGTCCCTAGTCGAGTGCACTATATGTGCCCAGGGCCTGTAGATTAAATGCTACTAGTGGGCCTGCAGCACTGGTTGTGCCACCCGCTTAAGTAGCCCCTCAACCTTGTCTCAGGCCTGCCATTCCAAAGCCTGTGTGTGCAGTTTTACTGTCACTTCGACTTGGCATTTAAAAGTACTTGCCAAGCCTAAAACTCCCCTTTTTCTACATATAAGTCACCCCTAAGGTGTGCCCTAGGTAACCCCTAGAGCAGGGTGCGGTGTGGGTAAAAGGCAGATCTTGTACCTGTGTAGTTTACATGTCCTGGTAGTGTAAAACTCCTAAATTTGTTTTTACACTACTGTGAGGCCTGCTCCCTTCATAGGCTAGCATTGGGGCTGCCCTCATACATTGTTGAAGTGGTAGCTGCTGATCTGAAAGGAGAAGAATGCCATATTTAGTATGGCCATAATGTTAATACAAAATCCTGCTGACTGGTGAAGTGGGATTTAATATTACTATTTTAGAAATGCCACTTATAGAAAGTGAGCATTTCTCTGCACTTAAATCTTTCTGTGCCTTACAATCCCCGTCTGGCTGGTTTTAGTTAACCGCTCCTTGTGCATTCACTCAGACACACCCCAAACACAGGGTAGTCAGCCTCACTTGCACACATCTGCATTTTAAATCGGTCTTCCTGGGCTGGGAGGGTGGACGGCCTGCTCTCACACAAAGGACTGCCACACCCCCTACTGGGACCCTGGCAGACAGGATTGAACTGAAAGGGGACCTGGTGCACTTCTAAGCCACTCTTTGAAGTCTCTCCTACTTCAAAGGCACATTTGGGTATAAAAATAGGGCCCCTGCCCTACCACCTCAGACACTTCCTGGAGAAGAAACCTGAACCAGAACCTGCACCCTGACAAGAAGAACTGCCTGGCTGCCTAAAAGACTCATCTGAATGCTTTCTACAGAGGACTGCTGCCTTGCTGTTGCCCTGCAGTCTTGCTGCTGTCTTGCTTTGCTGCAGAAGTGCTTTCCAAGGGCTTGGATAGAGCTTGCCTCTTGTTCCCTGAAGTCTCAGGACCGAAAAGACTTCTCTCTTTCAGCTGGACTCCTTGTGCGGCGAAAATTCGACACACAGCTTGCTAAAAACGGCGCATAGCCTGTTCCGCGGTGAAAAATTCACCGCACGCCAAACCAGGACGATGCGGCTCGACTTTGCAAGGAAAAGATCGACGTGGCGCCTGCGGTGCGACTGGAACTTTGACGCACGGCCCACCAGATCGACGCACAGCTGACCTAGGACGTCGCCCGACTTCCAGAGGGGAAATCGACACAGCGCCTGCCGTGAGGTAGAAATTTCCCTGCATTGCCCACCGGAACGATGCAGAGCTGGTCATCAAGCCCAGGATTCCACACACAGACCCCGGGGCGTCTAAAAACCCGGCAGCCCGAAGAGGATCCATGACCCTGCACTGGAAATCGTCGCCCAGCCGTCCCTGCGTGGAAACTAAATGACGCATCGACAGTGTGCGGCCTCAGAAATTGACGCACACCCCTTTGTTTCCTCCTCTGCGGCCCTCTGCAGAGATTTTTCATTCAAACCAGGTACTTTGTGCTTGAAAGAGACTTTCTTTGCTTTTAAAAGACTTAAGACACTTTGGGCCTCATTCTGACCCTGGCGGTCCTAAGCCGCCAGGGTCACGGGCAATGGAAGCACCGCCAACAGGCTGGCAGTGCTTCAGTGCCCATTCTGACCGCGGCGGTAAAGCCGCGGTCAGAAAAGGGGATCCAGCGGTTTCCCGCCGGATTTCCCCTGGCTGGGCTGAATCTCCATGGCGGCGCTGTTTCTGGCGGTTTTTACCGCCAGGAACAGGATGGCAGGAACGGGTGTCGTTGGGCCCCTGGGGGCCCCTGCACTGCCCATGCCGCTGGCATGGGCAGTGCAGAGGCCCCCTCACAGGGCCCCAGCATGATTTTCACTGTCTGCTATGCAGACAGTGAAAATCGTGACGGGTGCAACTGCACCCGTCGCAACCCTGCAACACTGCCGGCTCCATTCGGAGCCGGCTTCTGTGTTGCAGGGTCTTTCCCGCTGGGCCGGCGGGCGCTCCCTTGGCGGGCGCCCGCCGGCCCAGCGGGAAAGTCTGAATGGCCCCCGCGGTCATTCGGGGGAGTAAGTTTGGCGGGCGGAGACCGCCGCCCGCCAAACTCAGAATGACCCCCTTTATATCACTTTCCAGTGATATCTTTACATTTTCTTATTGCATCTTTTATCGTTTTAACCTGCAAATATCCAGATAAATATTATATATTTTTCTAAACACTGTGTGGTGTATTTCTGTGGTGCTATATTGTGTTATTGTATGATTTACTGCACAAATACTTTACACATTGCCTTCTCAGTTAAGCCTGACTGCTCAGTGCCAAGCTACCAGAGGGTGGGTACAGGATAATTTAGATTGTGTGTGACTTACCCTGACTAGAGTGAGGGTCCTTGCTTGGACAGGGGGTAACCTGACTGCCAACCAAAGACCCCATTTCTAACAGGGAGCTATGTCCTCGTGCCATTGCCATGGACTTCTAATTACCCATAAATTATGGCACTCATGACATCTTTCATAACATCTGTGAGGAAATTGGGCTGTTTGCAGAGGCCCCCTAACTTTTTGCCCCCATTTTTTACTTTTTGCTGGTATTTTACTGAATCTGATGGTGCCCTTTGTATTGCTAACCAGTCCCAGGGCCTATACTCTGTGTAAAATGAGTATGAAAATTAGGCTAATTATAATTGGCTATGTCAACCTACCTATAAGTCCCTAGTATATGGTAGGGCAAGTAGCTTTAGGGACCCCAGCATTGGTAGTGCACCCATAGGTGAACTGCTGAGGTACCCAGGGTAATTTTAAAGTCATGCCTGCCTTGCTGACTGCTTTTAAGTTACAGTTATTTGGAAATGTGACTTTGGAATTAAAAGTAATTCCACGGTCCTAAACTACCTTATTTTCACATATGTCACCCTTAAAGAGTGTCCTATGTGCCACTATGGTTGGACGATGCGTAACTATAAACAGGGACCTTATAAAAATAGTTGTATAAGCCTTGGTGAGGTAAAATACCCAAATTTGTTTTTTCACACTATGACTTTATTTTAACCCCTTCGGTGCTAGGCCTTTTCCCCCATAGGTGCCATGCCATTATTTGGAAATTTTGGGGCCCTCATAAATTTGTGTCCACATAAGCTACCCACACCAAATTTGTGTCCTTTTTTTGCAACATCCTAGGGATACAAGAGGTACCCAGACTTTGTGGGTTCCCCTGGAGAAGACAAAGAAATTAGCCAAAATACAGCAAAAAAAGTGTTTAAAAAGAAAAACATGGGAAAAAAGGGAAAAAAGGGCTGCAGAAGAAGGCTTGTGATTTTTTTCCCTGAAAATTAAATCAACAAAGGGTTTGCTGTACTAAAATCACCATCTTCCCAGCCTTTAGTAACAGACAGACTTGAGTCAGAAAATCACACTTGTCAACACAGTTTTGGTAATTTAACTGGGATATGCACCGTGCTTACTATTTGTTCTGCTTTTAGCCCCCTTCCAGTTAGTGACAGAAATAGGTGTGAAAGCAATGCTGGATACCGGACAGCTAAACATTTCTAAAAAGTAGACAACATTCTGAATTCAGCAAGGGGTCACTACAGGGTTTTCCTACAGAAAATAATAGCTGAATTAAAAAAACATTAAAATTAAGGTGAAAAAATAGCAATTTTTCTTCACGTTTCACTCTGTAACCTTTTCCTGCAGATTTTTTAAAGCAATATACTGTTATGTCTGATGGACTCTTGGGGTTGTGGGTATATATAGGGCTTGAAGGTTCATCAAGAACCCTAGGTACCCAGAGCCAATAAATGAGCTGCACTTTGCAGTGGGTTTTTATTGTTCACCGGGTATACAGCAATTCATTTGGTGAAATATAAACAGTGAAAAACAGATATCAAGGAAACCTTTGTATTTCCAAAATGGGTACAAGATAAGGTGTTGAGAAGCAGTGATTATTTGCACATCTCTGAATTCGGGGGTCCCCATACAAGTTTGTTAATTACAGGGCATTTCTCAAATAAATGTCTTATTTACACACTGTCTTACATTTGGAAGGAAAAAACTGTCGAGAAAGACAAGGGGCAATAACACTTGTTATGCTATTCTGTGTTCCCATAAGTATCCAGATAAAAATGGTACTTCACTTGTATGGGTAGGCCTAATGCCTGCGACAGGAAAAGCAACAAAGCCACATCACATTTTTACATTGAAATCTGACATATTTTGGGAAAGTGTCTAGGGGAATCCAGGATGTGAGTTGTTGGGCTCTCACCAGATTCTGCTAGCCAGAATACTTTACAAACTTCAACATTTGAAAACCCCCCACTTTTTCCTCATATTTTGCTGATAGAAATTCTGGAATCTGAGAGGAGCAAAACATTTCCTTCCACCGAGCATTCTCCCAAGTCTCCCGACAAAAATGGTACCTCACTTATGTGGGTAGGCCTAGTACCCGCAACATGAAATAACCCAAAACACAATATGGACACATCACATTTTCCCATAGAAAACAGATCTGTGTTTTGCAAAGTGCCTAGCTGTGGATTTTGGCCACTAGCTCAGACGGCACCTAGGGAAACCTACCAAACCGGTGTATTTTTGAAAAGTAGACACCTAGGGGAATCCAAGATGGGGTGACTTGTGGGACTCTCACCAGGTTCTGTTACCCAGAATCCTTTGCAAATCTCTAAATTTAGAAACACATTTTCCTCACATTTTGTTGATAGAAGGTTGTGGAATCTGAGAGGAGCCACACATGTCTATGCACGTAGCATTTCCTCGAGTCTTCCAATAAAAATGGTACCTCACTTGTGTGAGTAGGCCTAGTGCTTGTGGCAGGAAATGCCCCAAAACACAACGTGGAGAGATCACACTTTCCCAAATAAAACAGAATTTTTTTTTGCAAAGTGCCTAGCTGTGGATTTTGACCTCTAGCTCAGCTGGCACCTAAGGAAACCTAGCAATCCTATACATTTTTTAAAACTAGACACCTAGGGGGATTCAGAATCGTGTGACATCTGGGGCTCTCACTCAGAACTGTTTCCAAGAATTCTTTGCAAATTCAACATTTGGCAAAAAAACACTTTTTCCTCACATTTTGTTGATGGAAAATTCTGGAATATGAGGAGAGACACAAACTTTCTTCACCTAGCATTTCCCAACATCTCCTGATAGAAATGATACCTCAATTGTGTTGGTAGGCCCAGTGCCCGCAACAGGAAATGCCCCAAAACACAACATGGACATATCACAATTTTCCCCCAAAAAACTGACCTGTTTTTTGCAAAGTACCTAGCTGTGGATTTTGGCCTCTATCACAGCCAGCACCTAGAGAAACCTACCAAACCTATACATTTTTTAAAACTAGAAAACACGGGGAACCCAGAATGGGCGACTTGTGGGGCTTTCAACATGTTCTATTACGTAAAATCCTTTGCAAACCTCAACATTTGGCAAAAAAAAAAAAAAAAAAGTTTTCTTCACATTTTGGTGATGGAAAGTTCTGGAATCTAAGAGAAGCCTCATATTTTCTTACACCCAGCATTACTCATAGTCTCACAATAGAAATGGTACCTCACATGTGTGGGTAGGCCTAGTGCCCGCGACAGGAAATTCCCCAAAACACAACATTGACAAACCAAAATGATCTATTACAAAACTACCTGTTTTTGCAATGGGGAGTTACCTGTGTTTTTGGTCCCAGGTGCAGCGGCCATCTACGGAAACCTACTGAACCCAGACATTTTTTTAAACTAGACACCTGGAGGAGTCCAGTGAGGTGTGGCTTGCGTAAATCCCCCAATATTTTCTTACTCAAACTCCTCTGCTAACCTCAAAGATAAAAATAAATAAATAACATTTTCCACACTTTTGTTGGTAGGATCTCTGTGTCGGTACACATTTTCCACCACCCATTGTTGCCCTTGGTCTGACGATGTATATGATACCTCACTTGTGTGGGTGGTCCAGGTGCCTGCAACAGGAAAAGGCCAAATACGTGTAGAGATTGAGGGGATAGCAGAGCGAGTTGATACGCGCAATTCTTTTAATACATTTTTATGCTGACTCTGCTTTGGGGACCCACACAAGTGAGGTATCATTTTACTTGGGAGGCTGAGGGGAACACTGGGTGGTAGGAAATTTGTGCTGGTACAGTGATCCTACAAAAGAAAGTGAGGACAATATGCAAGCCGTAGGCCCAGTACATTACAGCACTCGCATCAACAGTCAGCGCCATTCAAAGGCTCATCACTTTCATACGCCCACATGCCTGATACAGCAATCACACCAGCTTATGGAAGTATGTGGAGTGGCTTTTGGCTGGCAGTGTGTTGCAGTGGCCAACAGCAAGTCACTATTTACACTGCCAGCCAAGCGCCACTCCATACACACCTCCAGCCAATCGCCACTCCATTCACACCTCCAGCCAAGCGCCGCTCCACACACACCACCAGCCAAGCTCCACTCAACGCACACCGTCAGCCAAGGGCCACACCATGCACACTGCCATCACTTTTTTTTTTAAACAACAAAGAAAACACTAACTAACTATAAATAAGTACAAAACTACAAATACAAAAGCTCTAACTAAATACATGACAGTAATCGCAACTGTGAAACTGAACATATGAAGATATAAAACAGGCAGTTTACGCTCACAGTATGTCCCAGAATTTATTTTTGTGTGGTAACTCCTGAAACAGCTGGCCACACACAGCCCAGGCTTTGAAGGGTAATCGGGGAAATACATCAGAGTCTCTCTCCGGATACCTCTTCGGGCACAGACTCTACATTTCTTAGCTGGAAAGTCTTTTTTGGGAGTGGGAGGAATCTGATCAGGAATGTGGCGATCTTTCAATCCAGCCACATCCTTCACCACTGCTACTCTAGGAACTCTTGAATGATCCACCACAACAAGGCTCTCTGTCACTGACTCCTGAAATTTAACAAATGTCATCCTTGACTCAGGTGAACAATCCTTGAACTCAATAAAAGCATTACAAGTTGCTAGATTAAACAAATTAATCACCAACTTTTTATATCAAACTTAAGACTTACGAACAGCAGTGTAAGGTTCCAACTTCTACTCTATCAACACCACCCATGTGCTTATTGTAGTCTAAAATGCACACAGGTTTGTGCACTTCAGCAACTTGATCCTAAACAGCCACATGTGAAGTGCTCTCATCATGGATGGTAGTTAGCATGTAGACATCCCTCCTGTCTGCAAATTTCAGAGCTAGCAGCTCATCACTCTGCAAGGCACTGCACGGTCCCCTCTCAAGTTTTTTTTACAGACAAGCTACCTTGGATAGCCTATGCGGTTAGAGCAGATTGTGCCACAAGCAATAGTGTACACCCTGAACAATTCCTTGAACAACTGCACCAGAGTAGAAGTTATCCACACACAAATAGTGAACTTTGTAAAACAGTAGTCTACCAAGTTCCCAAACAATTTTCTCACTAACTCCAAAAGTGGGCAGACAACCAGGGGTGTCAATACTTGAATCCCTACCAGTGTAGACCCAGAAATTATAAAGATATCCTGTACTACTTTCAGACAACATATACAATTTAATTCCATACCATGCCCTCTTGCTAGGAATATACTGCCTAAAAAACAAACGCCACTTGAACAGGACCAAAGACACATCCACACTTATTTCTTTGCCTCTAAAATACACCTCTGAAAACCAATCTACAAAGTGATCAATGATAGGCCTAGTGTTAAAAAGACGGTCATAATCAGGGTGATCTTGTGACAAGGCTAAAGCATTGTCAACAAAATGCAGCAAAGAAGCAAATACAAATTACCAGTCATAGTTGCAGGAAATATAGCCTTTGCCATCAAGGGACTAGTAGATCAATAAGAAGCCAGTGACAGCTTCCATCAACCACATCAAAAACGTCAAACCCAAGAACCTTTTCATCTTTTCCAGATTTGTGGGAATCCACTGGGTAGCTCTAGACTGAGGCCTCAGTCTGGCAGCATTGTCCCTAAAATACGCCTCCGCATACAAATTAGTCTGCTCAACAATCTCTTCCAAAAATACATTGTCCTTCAACAACTCAAAGAATTTGACAGGCAAAAAGTTTTCTGTATTCACTCTGCACCCTAGGATACCAGTAGAGGCAGGCAACCGTGGCTGCTCCATGTTTGGGGCAACCCAGATGTCAGGTCCTCCAATGGGAAACATTTAAGCTTCAGGCTACTGCACTATTTGCACATCAATGTCCTCCTCTAAAACAGTGTCGTCATCTGCACTGAGAGTGGCTTCCTCATCAGAAGATTCCTCTCAGACAGAAAACTCACTGCCAGAATCTTTCATTTCCCCCTCTGCCCCAAATGCACAGTCAGTCTCATAATCATGGTCATAAGACGACTCAAAAAGCATGCTAACAACCTGCTGAATGGTCAGTCTGTTGCTAGCCATGATCCTTTCTAAGAAGTGTAACTGGACAAGTGTGCCAACAACAACCAGCACTGTCTAAAGTAAGTAATAAACAAAGTGTGGCTTTATTACAAAACGTTATGTACTCGAAAACTATACCTCTGACTTGCCTGAAAAAGCTAGAGTCACCAGCAACTACTCTGCACAGACACAGCAATCACCCATGATATCCCACTAAAAAGAAAACAGAAAAGAAAATTAAACATAAAACAACACAAATATCATCGTGCACTAATCTAAAGACAATTTCACACAAAATCCTGCATTTAGAACACCACCTACAAACATGTCTTTCATGCATTGCAACAATACTCCTTTGGAGTTGCTGATACAAATATGCTAATTAGAAAATTATTAATGCTGTTTATGTGTTTTGATTAATGAAAAGCTCATAGAGAAATTAAATGTAGAGAAAATAAAGTGCACGTTTTAAATTGTGACCACGGGGAGTGGCAGCTATTTACACAAAGTTATGCTAAAACAACTAAAGATATGTGAATTAATGAATATGTATAAGAATAATTTAGTAATATGTCATATTGAAATGTATAACCTATGTTTTATATTGATTTGTAGAGTTAACATAGCCATGAATAAGGCCTATACTTTTTCCAGGCCTCACATGAAGGGCTGAATCACTAACGCCCTGTAGAGAAGCAAATGCATGACTTGACCCTGAACTACCCGATGTTAAAGTTGCTTAGCTAGAATTTTATGCAATTTACCGGCAGACAGGAGATGATGAAGACAATTTGATACAATTATGTGTAGAGTAGGCTAAATGTACTTTCCCAGGACTTGAACAATGGAAGCACTGACTGAAGAGGAACATGCAACATTTTTGATACCTGAAGAGCCGGATGATGAGGCCATCGTATAATTGACCAATCCGCCTCTTGTGAAAGGACTAATATTAAAATGTATAGATTTGGTGGACAAATATTATAGGTTAAGGTCACATATGCTGACTGACTGACCAATTGGGAATCAGGGGGATGGAGTGGGAGACCCTAATAAAAAGTCATGGCAAGGGGCTAAGACTAGAGATGCGAGGGGAGAATTGGTGACATCAGGAGACACTGTTTGAGATTCTGTCATTGGGCTCATACTCTGAGGGCCTGATGTATTGCTGATCCACTGATGACCTGAGGACGAAGACTGACTTTGTTGCTGATCCATTTTGTGGATAGGTAGCTCTGAAAATGTGACTGACTAACTTGTGCCTTCACTTCTAGGTACCAACTGCGCTGTTTTGATAGATTTTCACTTAGAAATATATTTTCCAAATTCATGTTTTCCTAAATTGTTTTCCATGAAGCCCCACATGCTAATGCTAATTTTGGTTAGGAAGGCTTCCTAGGGGTGACACTGACAGTGACAAATGACTGACAGTCTATCTGATGAACTCTGCTATTGATGCTGTGTATTCATTTATTGGCTTATGTAGGAGCATTCAAGCACATGTTTCTTTAAGATTTGATTAGATCATGTTATTGATGTCCATTAATGAATTAATTCTGAGCTGATTGAATAAAGTTTGATCTAACGCGATGATTTAGTCTTGTAACCAATAAGGAAATACATTTTATAACTATTTACCGAGCTGTGGTTATTCATGAATAGATGGTTTTAGATGTTGTCAATTAAATATTAATGGTTGGTTATGCTGATTATTAATGTCAGTAATCACTACAAGATTAGGATATTCCATGAGATCCAAAAGGTTCATCGACCTATACACTTCCCCTTCTAAGTTTACTTACTAAGGACCAGGCATGTTAGCAGAGTAAATTGCCTTTATTTACCTAAAACATGCCACTATGCAAACTGTAGGTCAACCGCTGCCAAAACTGCAACAAACACAGCAAAGGAAGCAAAAGCTTTGAACTAGAACAAAAACGAGAAATAAACTGTTATAATCACAAATGCAAATTCTTCGCCAATTGACAAACACCCTGCCACCAAACATTTTGAAATTTTCCCTGTTGTTTAGTGGTCTCTGCCCCACTTAGTTAAAAAAAACTAAGCCAATCTGCCCCCAAGGGGAGGGCAGAAATGGCCACCAGTACTGTGCTGAATCTCTTGCCCAAGGGGCCGTCCCTCACACAAAAAAAAACCCAAACTAAAAAAATCCCTGGCATCTTGGTGGCTAAAATAAATAGGCCAATCTGCACCCAAGGGGGCAGAAATGGTGTAAATAATATTGCCCCCCCATGGGGAGCGACCCTTGACCAAGGGGCCATCCCCCACACAAAGCACACACACGCAAGATCCCTGCCGCTAAGTGGATTCTGACCCCCTTGGGGGCAGATGGGCCTAAAAAAAATAGGCCGATCTGCCCCCAAGAGAGGCAGAACAGCCGAACAGTGCTTTGCCCCCTTTGGGAGGGCAATGCTTACCAAAAAGGGCGTTCCCAACACAAAAAAGGAAACAAAAACAAAATCCCATACACAAGATCCCTGGCTTCTTGGTGGTTTCTGGCCCTCTTGGGGGCAGATGGGCCTACAAAAAAAAGGCTGATCTTCCCCCAAAGGGGGCAGAAATGGTGTAAATAATATTGTCCCCCCTTGGGGAGCAACCCTTGCCCAAGGGACCACCTCCCCACACAATGCACACATACACACACAAGATCCGTGGTGCTAAGTGGATTCAGAACCCCTTGGGGGTAGATGGGCCTAAACAAAACTACCCAACAGTGCTTTTCCCCCTTTCAGGGGCAACCCTTGCCAAAGAGGGCAACACAAAAAAAAGGAAACAAAAACAAATCGATGTCGTCTTGGTGGCTTTGGCCCCCCTGCGGGCAGTTGGGCCTAAAAAAAAATGTTTATCTGCCCCTAAGGGGTGCAGAAATTGAATAAAATATACAGCCCCCTTTTGGGGGTGACCCTTGCCCAACATATTAAACATTTCAAAACATAATATAAACAAAATCCCTGGTGACTATTGGGCAGTGCTACTGAAAGGGACATTGAGGGAAATGTAAACTTACCTCCTCTTCCCTCGACGTGCTGGAAGCAAATGGCTTCCAGCGCATCAGGTGGTCTTTAATGATGTCAGCGACTGATCGCGCACTGTCATTAGATGGAGGCAGGGGCATCGGGGTTGGAAGGAGAAGTGATTCCCCTTCCATCCCTGCCCATGGGAGGTGGGATGCCCTCGGGGGTAAGCGCTAGTGCTTCCCCGAGGACCGGGTGCAAGACATAACGGTTACCTCCTGGGCACCCGAGTGGTGCTTCCCCGGATGTAACGGTTATGTCCCAGGCAGCCAAGGGGTTAATTAAGAAAGTCCCCATAAGTGTCAGATACCTTGAATTTGGTATCAAATTAATTGTTATAATAAATCCCACAACTTACAATTGTTGGTTTTAATATAACTAGTTCTGTTAAAGAGTTTTAGGGCCAGATGTAACAAAAAAGGAATTTGGGAAATGCAAATCCCAGGGTGCTTGGGGCCTAAGGCCCCCTCTGCTGCACCCCAAGAAGTTTTTTAAGGACACTTTTTAATGCATTTTTAAAATTTGCACATTTTAGCTTGGTGGTAATAGCAATTTCTTAATGCCCAATTTGCATTAAGGAATTGCTTGTTACATGTGGTTTAGAAATCGCAAATAAGGATTCTTATTTGCGTTTTCTTACTTAGAGAATCGCAATTTACGATTCTATAAACAGGCTCGCAAAATTAAGGAATCGCTATTTTAGCGATTCCTTAAATTTGCGTTGCGAATGCCTTTCATAAATACTGAAAGGCATTTTTGCATTCGCACTGTTTGCAAATGCAAAAAGGCTTGATACATCTGGCCTTTAAAGAGTTTTGAATCTCTACCTTAAAGTTGCCAACTTCCTCTCTGTAGTACCCTTCTCTGATTTGGCCAGCCTCTGGTAGTCTTGATGAGGTGTGAAGTGGCCTGGGCTGAGCACAAAGGATGTGCCTGGGGGAGGAGATCTGCCTCAGCAGATCGTGAAACAGGATGGGGTAAGAGCAGCCAAACTGATATTCAAAGGCAAGAAAGGACATTTGGAGCAGCACAGGACCTCCCCCACGTCCTGCAACCCCAGACAATTAGGTGTTCTCTTGATTAAATTAGGAGAGGGCAGGAGAGGAGTGTGTTTAGTGTTTTTAGCCACATCAGTGGGTGGGCTCAAGCAGATGTAACCTCCAAAATCACTTTCAGCCATGTTGGATTTTTAAAGAATGTTGCTCCTTTGGATTGATTTTTGCAACACTTCACAGGAAGTGGTCATCAAAGAGGGAAGAAGCGTGCCTGTAATTGGACAACCAGGATCCCCCTGCTTTCCACCCAGGAGCAAGGATAAGTATGTCAGAGCTGCACCCACAACTCAGATTCCCTACAAGGAACACAAAAAGAAGAAGAAGGACTGCCCTGCTGTACCCCTGACCTGAACACAGCACTCTGAAGGCCTGCACCAGCTGCACACTTGCACTTCACCACTAAAAGGACTTTCCCTGTCTTCTCCTGCTTCAAGAAGGGACTCTCTGTTTGCTACAGGATCAAAGGAGCTGCCCAGAATCCCCTGCATCAAGTCCTGCAAGCAGACCCCAGCTGACCAGCATCCAGTGACCATTTGAGGATTCTGACCAAGTGCATTCTGGGAATTGTAGTCCCAACTCCCAAGGAGCAACTCAGAGCTTCTGGAACCTCAGATCAAGCTCTGGATACTTAAATGACCCAAAAAGGACATTTGGAGGAGAATCCAGAGGTTTGGAGACATTTGGAGCAAATCCATAAGTTGAAGAGTTGCATTAAGGGAGTTGTAGTCCCAGACCCCAAGAGTCAAACCAGAGCCTCTGAACCCTTGGCTGGTGCTGTGGACCACTGTTGGAAAATGGGTTATTGGTAGGGCAGGTAGGTACCTACACCTAGCAACAAGCCACTAACCTCCACCTAGGTACAGTTAGGTCTCAGTAAATTAATCCCAGCTCAACCCTTGGTAGCTTGGCAACGAGCGTCAAGGCTTAACTTAGGAGACAAAGTGTAAAGCATTCAAATATCACAAAACAGTAATTAAATAAAACACAGGAAACAGTTTAAAAATCCAAAACCAATTTATAAAAATAGTTTATATTTTTATCTTTAAAATGACACAAAAACGATAAAAATCGGTTCAGGGGAACCGGAGATATGAATTTTTAAAGAATTATTACTTTTCTAGCGCTTAGAAACAAAAAGCGCCAATCGGGTCATCTGGTTGCACCTCGACCGGGGCAAAGTCAAACTTTCAGGCCGACCGCGATGGAGCCCTGCTCGGCTACAGGTCGCGGGAGGCCTCGGTTAAAAAGTTACCTTCTGACTTAGTCTTTATTTTGAAGTTTTTCTTCACCGGGACGAACCTGCCAGTTGAATCCGACCTCCTGGAGCCCTTGCCCGGATACGCGATGTGGGTTTCCTCGGTGGAGACTTTTACCTTCGGACTTAGTCGTTTTTTCGAGATGAAAATCCTTCGACCGGGGTAAACCTGGATCTTGATCCGACGTCCATAGAGCCCTTCTCGGATACGATGGCTGGGAGGTCCCGGTCAACTTTTTACCTTCGGACTTAGTCTCTTTTTTGGATGTTTTTCTTTACCGGGACGAACCACGAAGTCAGGCTGGGTCACGGTTGAGGCAAGCCGGCTAGAATTTCCGCGGCGGGTCGGTCCCTCTCTGGAGCTTTTTTCCAAAAATTCTCAAATCTTTTCCAAACTTCTGGGGCTTCACCCAGATGTTCTTTTAAGGTTCTTTTGGGGTCCACAGCTCACCCCAAGGGTCCAGAAGTTCTGTGATGGTCCTTGGGGGGTGCGGACTTCAACTCCCAGAATGCACCTGGCGCAAACTCCTTTTTGGCCACTGGACAGTGGTCAGCTGGTCGCTTTCTTCAGGAGTTGGTGCAGGGGACTCTGGTTAGCAATTTTTCACCTGTAGCAAACAGGGAGTCCCTCCTTGAACCAGTTGAAGCCAGGCAAAGTCCTTCTTGTGGTGAAGCCCAAGTGTGCAGCTGGTGCAGTCCTTCTGAGTGCAGGTTCCAGGTGCAGGCCAGGGGTCCAGCAGGGCAGTCCTTCTTCTCCTTAAGTTCTTTCTTCTTGAAATTTGGTGGGGATCTGAGGCGTGGGTGCAGGTCTGCCAGTTTTATCCTTGCTCCTGGGTGAAAAGCAGGGGGGCCCTGGTTCTCCAATCAGGGACAGGGTCGTCCCCCTGTGATGACCACTTCCTGGGAAGTGTGGCAAAAATCCATCCCAGAAGGCAACAGTCTCTAAAAATCCAACATGGATGAATCTGATTTTTGGAGGTTACATCTGGCTGAGCCCACCCACTGGTGTGGCTAAAAATCATAAACACACCCCTCTCCTGCCCTCTCCTAATCTAATCAAGGGGGCACCTAATTGTCTGGGGTTGCAGGATGTGGGGGTGTTGCTGGGTGCTTCAAATGTCATTCTCTGCCTTTGAAGACCAGTTTGGCAGCCCTCCCCCCTTCCTGCCTCACCATCTGCTGAGGGGAGATTCTCTCCCCCAAGCACATTCCTTTGTGTGAAGCCAGGCCACTTCACACCTCATCAAGGCAGCCTGGCAGAAGCTGCTGCAGGCTGGCCAATCAGAGCACAGCAGCAAAAACAATGCAGAGCTGAAATTGGCAACTTTTTAGGTAAAGTCTAAACTTTTTACCTGGACAAGTTATATTAAATCCAACAACTGGAAGTTGTGGGATTTATTACAACAATCAATTTGATACCAAATTCTTGGTATGTAACATTTAAGGAGACTTTAAAATTTAAAATAAAGTCTGCCCATTCTAGCCTATGAAGGCCATTTACTTCCATGAGGGAAAAACGAATTTGGCTGTTTTTACCTCACCAGGGCTTATAAATCTATTTTTATAAAGTCCCTGCTTATAGTTACATGGCACCCAGCCCTAGGGGCACATAGGGCACACCTTAGGGGTGACTTTTATGTAAAAATAAGGTAGTTTAAGACTTTGGAAGTACCTTTAATTCCAAAGTCGAATTTGCATATAACTTTAATTTAAAAGCAGCCAGCAAGGCAGGCTTGCTTTTAAAATGACACTGGGCACCTCAGCAGTGCACCTAGGTGTGCACCACCTATGCTGTGGTCCCTAAACCTACATGCCCTACCATATACTAGGGACTTATAGGTAGGTTAACTTAGCCAATTATAATTAGCCTAATTTGCATATCCATTTTACACAGAGCACAGGCCCTGGGACTGGTTAGCAGTACCCAGGGCACCATCAAAGTCAGGAAAACACCAGCAAAAAGAGGAAAATGGGGGCAAAAAGTTATGGGGCCTCTGAAATCAGCCCTGTTTTCTCACACAACCCCCCCCCAGCCCACACGCCCAGGAGACTCAGCCCAACCCTGGGAGAGTCTTCCTGGCTTGTTAGGCGAGGAAGACAGTGAAGAAAACTGGCTGTCCCTTTGCAGGGCCTACTCTGCCTTATATCCTCCTGTCAGGGTCACTCCCTATGGGTAGTGAAGCCATCCCAACAGTAAAAGGACCCAACTCAAACTGAACCTTTCCTCTAGGGGGGTCTTCCTCCTTTCTCTCTGCCAACTTGGGTAGTGAGATGCCCACCTCCCCTACTCCAAACTTTGCTAGGGCAACACCTAGCTTACCCAAAGAGGTCACCCAACACTTGAGCAACCCCACCATGACCAATAGGGTCAGGGGGCCTACTTTGTTATTGGCCCTGGGGTCTGCCTCCCAGGCCAAGTACATTGCTGCCAGGAAGGCTAGCACCCAGCAGAGGCTACTGACAGCTGTCAGTACCCAGAACCACACCCTAAGCTCTCCACTGACAGGTGGCTGAGCTGCTTTAGGGGCAACTTTGGGGTCCTGGCACCCCTCTTGCTGTCTAGAGTGGGGGGCTACCACCTCCTGTGGCAGACACCCTCCTTCCACTCTCCCTTCTGTCAGTGCAGGGGCAACACCTTGCATCTGGACAGCTGCCTGACTACTCAGGACTTCCTTGGGGTCAGGTGAGGCCTCACCAGTGCCAACTCTGGGCTCCCCCCTTACTGGGGCAGAAGGCCCTTGGCTCCCTGGAACTCTCTTTAAGAGTGGCCTACCCTTCCTTTTCTTCTTTCCTTTTCTTGGGGACCCCTGTCTCCTTACTGTAGGGACTGACTCCCCAGGACTTTGGGTTGGGGGGGCGCCCTGGGCGACCACCCCATCTGTGACCAGACTCACCTCTGGGAGGTCATTGCCCAGGTTGCAATCTAGGGGAAGGTCAGCACTGACTACCACCCTAATCCAGTCAAGGATACCCTCCCTCTCTAGGGGCACTATGGCTACAGGTTTGGAGGTGACCTCCCCTGTGGCTATCCTGACTTTCTTTGTCTTTCCTGGGACATACATGTCTGGGGTCACTAGCCGGTCACTCACTATAGTGTGACTGGCACAGGTGTCTCTCAGGCCAGTGGTAGGGATCCCATTCACCTGAATGGGGTGGAAGTGCCTACTTCCACCCTCAGGGATCACCAGCTTACCATCTGGTCCTGTCTCCCAGCTCGATGCTAGGAGGACTACATCATCTGAGGAATCCTCCTCTATGGCTACACTGGACAGCCCAGTGCTAACCACCTTCTTTGGACAGGCTGCATCTCCTCTGAAGTGACCTGTCTGCTGACAGTCAAAGCAAGCCCTACTGTCCAAGAGCTTTTTTAACCCTGGGTCTAACTGTCTCTGCTGGTCAGAGTGGGATTGGGATTTACTCTCCTCCTTCTTAGGGTTCTGGGGTACAGAGGGAGTCTCTGTGGTGGGCTTACCACCTCCCTCCTTAGGTTTTTGGGGACCTGTCCCCCCCTTCTTGGAGTCTCCCCCCTGGGACTTGACAACTACCCTGGTTCTCAACCACTCATCAGCTGCCTCCCCTAGCTCTCTAGGGTTGGTCTGCTTAGAGTCCACTAGATGCTGGCGTAACCTTTCTTGGGTACAATTGGTCAAGATGTGCTCTCTCATGATCAGATTGTATAACCCCTCATAAGTATCTACTTTGTTACCAATAATCCAGCCCTCTAGTGCCTTTAGTGAAATGTCCACAAAGTCAACCCAAGACTGGGTACTGACCTTCTGGGTGTCCCTGAACTTCATTCTATATTGCTCTGGGGTCAGACCAAACTTCTTGGCTAAGCACCTCTTCATACTAGGGTATGAATCTGCCTCCTCCCCCCTTAAGGTCAGAAGCCTATCCCTCCCTGAGTTGGGGACCAACTCCCACAAAAGGGAACCCCAGTATTGAGGCCTAACCCTTCTCATTTGGAGTGCCCTCTCAAAGGCCCCCAGCCACTTATCTATGTCATCCCCCTCTACATAAGCAGGAACCACCCCCTTGGGTAATCTGGGGCAAACTCCCCCACCCATGGACACCTCAGCTTCTTTATCGCTGCCTCCATCTCTTTTCTCTCTGTATGCCCACTTTTTCTTTTCTAGGGCCAGCTTCTCTGCTTCCAAAGCTATGTATGCTAGCTGGGCCTCCAGCTCTCTTTCTCTGATGGATGGGTTCTCTCCTCCTGAAAGGACCCCCTTCCCACCACTAGCTTTGGATCTGCCCCTAGTGACTGTATTTACTGAGTACTGTTCTTCCTCATCCTCACTTGGGCTCAGATGCCTTCCCTCCCCTGAGTGGTTAGAGCTTGCATCCTCCCTTCTTTCTCCCTCCTCTGGAGCTTCTTCTGACTCTACCTCTTGGGCCTCAGCCCATGCTGTCAGGGATGTGATCAGGATTTGCTTCCTGAGATCAGTGGTTGCAGGCAACCCTCTTTCAATACACAACCCCCTAAGCTGGACTACTGTCAGTGTGGGTAGGCTACCCAGATCAAGCTCCATGGTTCCCTAGTTTTGTGTCAACAAAAACTTTTTGCAAAAATTGGAAACAAGAATTTAGAAAAATTACAAAAATTCAATAATTGAAATTAATCCAAATTAAAAATTAAAAACAATTTTTGCACTAGGACAATTTAAAGGATTTTTAATTTTTTTTACCTAAAACTGTAACATGATATTGAACACAAGTACAGGATCCCGTCGCTGCTTCCAATTATGTTGGAAAATGGGTTATTGGTAGGGCAGGTAGGTACATACACCTAGCAACAAGCCACTAACCTCCACCTAGGTACAGTTAGGTCTCAGTAAATTAATCCCAGCTCAACCCTTGGAAGCTTGGCAACGAGCGTCAAGGCTTAACTTAGGAGACAAAGTGTAAAGCATTCAAATATCACAAAACAGTAATTAAATAAAACACAGGAAACAGTTTAAAAATCCACAACCAATTTATAAAAATAGTTTATATTTTTATCTTTAAAATGACACAAAAACGATTAAAATCGGTTCAGGGGAACCGGAGATATGAATTTTTAAAGAATTATTACTTTTCTAGCGCTTAGAAACAAAAAGCGCCAATCGGGTCATCTGGTTGCACCTCGACCGGGGCAAAGTCAAACTTTCAGGCCGACCGCGATGGAGCCCTGCTCGGCTACAGGTCGCGGGAGGCCTCGGTTAAAAAGTTACCTTCTGACTTAGTCTTTATTTTGAAGTTTTTCTTCACTGGGACGAATCTGCAGTTGAATCCGACCTCCTGGAGCCCTTGTCCGGATACGCGATGTGGGTTTCCTCGGTGGAGACTTTTACCTTCGGACTTAGTCGTTTTTTCGAGATGAAAATCCTTCGACCGGGGTAAACCTGGATCTTGATCCGACGTCCATGGAGCCCTTCTCGGATACGATGGCTGGGAGGTCCCGGTCAACTTTTTACCTTCGGACTTAGTCTCTTTTTTGGATGTTTTTCTTTACCGGGACGAACCACGAAGTCAGGCCGGGTCGCGGTTGAGGCAAGCCGGCTAGAATTTCCGCGGCGGGTCGGTCCCTCTCTGGAGCTTTTTTCCCAAAATTCTCAAATCTTTTCCAAACTTCTGGGGCTTCACCCAGATGTTCTTTTAAGGTTCTTTTGGGGTCCAAAGCTCACCCCAAGGGTCCAGAAGTTCTGTGATGGTCCTTGGGGGGTGCGGACTTCAACTCCCAGAATGCACCTGGCGCAAACTCCTTTTTGGCCACTGGACAGTGGTCAGCTGGTCGCTTTCTTCAGGAGTTGGTGCAGGGGACTCTGGTTAGCAATTTTTCACCTGTAGCAAACAGGGAGTCCCTCCTTGAACCAGTTGAAGCCAGGCAAAGTCCTTCTTGTGGTGAAGCCCAAGTGTGCAGCTGGTGCAGTCCTTCTGAGTGCAGGTTCCAGGTGCAGGCCAGGGGTCCAGCAGGGCAGTCCTTCTTCTCCTTAAGTTCTTTCTCCTTGAAATTTGGTGGGGATCTAAGGCGTGGGTGCAGGTCTGCCAGTTTTATCCTTGCTCCTGGGTGAAAAGCAGGGGGGCCCTGGTTCTCCAATCAGGGACAGGGTCGTCCCCCTGTGATGACCACTTCCTGGGAAGTGTGGCAAAAATCCATCCCAGAAGGCAACAGTCTCTAAAAATCCAACATGGATGAATCTGATTTTTGGAGGTTACATCTGGCTGAGCCCACCCACTGGTGTGGCTAAAAATCATAAACACACCCCTCTCCTGCCCTCTCCTAATCTAATCAAGGGGGCACCTGATTGTCTGGGGTTGCAGGATGTGGGGGTGTTGCTGGGTGCTTCAAATGTCCTTCTCTGCCTTTGAAGACCAGTTTGGCAGCCCTCCTCCCTTTCTGCCTCACCATCTGCTGAGGGGAGATTCTCTCCCCCAAGCACATTCCTTTGTGTGAAGCCAGGCCACTTCACACCTCATCAAGGCAGCCTGGCAGAAGCTGCTGCAGGCTGGCCAATCAGAGCACAGCAGCAAAAACAATGCAGAGCTGAAATTGGCAACTTTTTAGGTAAAGTCTAAACTTTTTACCTGGACAAGTTATATTAAATCCAACAACTGGAAGTTGTGGGATTTATTACAACAATCAATTTGATACCAAATTCTTGGTATGTAACATTTAAGGAGACTTTAAAATTTAAAATAAAGTCTGCCCATTCTAGCCTATGACTTCAATGAGGGAAAAACAAATTTGGCTGTTTTTACCTCACCAGGGCTTATAAATCTATTTTTATAAAGTCCCTGCTTATAGTTACATGGCACCCAGCCCTAGGGGCACATAGGGCACACCTTAGGGGTGACTTACATGTAAAAATAAGGTAGTTTAAGACTTTGGAAGTACCTTTAATTCCAAAGTCGAATTTGCATATAACTTTAATTTAAAAGCAGCCAGCAAGGCAGGCTTGCTTTTAAAATGACACTGGGCACCTCAGCAGTGCACCTAGGTGTGCACCACCTATGCTGTGGTCCCTAAACCTACATGCCCTACCATATACTAGGGACTTATAGGTAGGTTAACTTAGCCAATTATAATTAGCCTAATTTACATATCCATTTTACACAGAGCACAGGCCCTGGGACTGGTTAGCAGTACCCAGGGCACCATCAAAGTCAGGAAAACACCAGCAAAAAGAGGAAAATGGGGGCAAAAAGTTATGGGGCCTCTGCAATCAGCCCTGTTTTGTCACAACCACTTTCCTTAATCAAGAAATACTTTCAATAAAAAATACTGAAATACTGAAAGGAAGTATAACACTGTTACCTCGTGGGTGACCCTGTCCAATGTGATTTTTTTTTACCCTTTGAGCGCTAATTGCTTCTCTGCACTAGAAAACATTAATTCTTTAAAAATCATATCTCTGGTACCCCTTATCCGATTTTAATCATTTTGTTGTCATTGTAATGATAAAGCTATAGTCTATTCTCATAAATTGGTGTTGATTTTTTATTGTGTTTTGTGTTTTATTTATTTACTGTTTTGTGACTTTTAAATGCTTTAGGCACTTGTCTCCTAAGTTAAGCCTTGTCGCTCATTACCAGACTACCAAGGGTTGAGCTGGTTTTGATTTATTGAGACTTAACTAGATCTAAGTGGAGGTTAGTGGCCTATTGCTAAGTGTAGGTACTTACCTGCCCTTATCAATAATCCACTATCCAAAAACATCATTGATAATATTAATTGAATATTTGCAGTAAAAAAGTATATGCAAAAACTGTGCAAGGCGGGGGCGCGAGTTACCCTGTGTTAGTTGAGATAACTCTAACTATTTTAGATTTATATTTGTTGTTTTCATTGGATATCTATCTATCTATCTATCTATCTATCTATCTATCTATCTATCTATCTCTCTCCCATACATATATATATATATATATATATATATATATATATATATATATATATGTATATATGTATGTGTATGTATATATATATACATATATATATATATATATATATTGGAAATTGCCTTTCTGCAGGGTCATCCCCAAACGTTTTGCCTCCCTCCTTCTCTTTGTCTGATGTCATGTTTGCTGGCTTTAAGACTCTGCGCACTTTACTACGGCTTATCATTGCTAAAGTGCATATTCTCTCTCCTCTCTCCCTAAAACATGGTGACATTGGCTCATACCCAATTGGCATATTTAATTTACTTGTAAGACCCTAGCAAAGTGTACTAAAGGCCTCTAAATGAAATACCACTAGTGGGCTTTCAGCACTGGTTGTGCCACCCACATAAGTAGCCCTTAACCATGTTTCAGGCCTGCCACTGCAAGGCCTGTGTGTGCAGTTTCACTGCCACTTTAACTTGACATTTAAAAGTAATTGCCAAGCCTTAAACTCCCCTTTTTCTACATATAAGCCAGCCCTAAGGTAGGCCTTAGGTAGCCTATAGTGGAGGGTGCTATGTAGGTAAAAGGTAGGACTTGAACATGTGTGTTTTATATGTCCTGGTAGTGTATAACTCCTAATTTGGTTTTACACTCCTGTGAGGCCTGCTCCTTTCATAGGATAGCATTAGGGCTATCCTCATATACTGTTTGAGTGGTAGAGTCTGATCTGATAGGAGTATCCAGGTCATATTTAGTATGGCCAGAATGGCAATAGAAACTCCTGCTTATTGGTGAAGTTGGATTTAATATTACTATTCTAGAAATGCCACTTTTAGAAAGTGAGCATTTCTTTACCCTTAAATCCTTCTGTGCCTTACAATCCACGTCTGGCTGGGTTAGTTGACAGCTCCCTTGTGCATTTCACTCAGACAACCCCAAACACATGATGCTTAGCCACACTTGCACACCTCTGCAGACTGAATGGGTCTTCCTGGGCTGGGAGGGTGGGGGGCCTTACACTTACATGTCAAAGGACAGTGGCCTACCCTCACACAATGGACTGTCAAACCCCCTACTGGGACCCTGGCAGACAGGATGGATCTGAAAGGGGACCATGTGCACTTCTAAGACACTCTTTGAGGTCTCCCCCACTTCAAATGCACATTTGGGTATTTAAGCAGGGTCCCTGCCCCTACCAAGAGAGACACTTCTTGACAGGATACCTACTGGGAAAGGAACTCTGAACCAGAACCTGCAACTTGCTAAGAGAAGCTGCCTGACTGCCCAAAGGACTCACCTAACTGCTTTGCTGAAAAGGACTGCTGCCTTGCTTTTGCTCTGCTGCCTTGCTGCCCTCTGGCTCTGCTGGGAAGTGCTCACCAAGGGCTTGGATTGAGCTTGCCTCCGGTTTTCTGAAGTCTCAGGGCCAAAAAGACTTAGGCCCATATTTATACTTTTTGACGCTAAACTGCGCTAACGCAGTTTAGCGTCAAAATATTTTGCGCCGTCTAATGCCATTCTGAAGCGCCATGCGGGCGCCGTATTTATGGAATGGCGTTAGACGGCGCAATCAGACCGGCGCTGCCTGGTGTGCGTGGAAAAAAACCACGTAGACCAGGCAGCTCCGGCGTTGGGAAAAAATGACGTTAGGGCGTCTTAAAATGGCGCAAGTCAGGTTGACGCTAAAAAATCGTCGTAACCCGACTTGCGCCATTTTTTTTCGACGCCCATCCCCCATCAACATGACTCCTATCATTGTAAAGATAGGAGTCATGCCCCCTTGCCCAATGGCCATGCCCAGGGGACTTCTGTCCCCTGGGCATGGTCATTGGGCATAGTGGCATGTAGGGGGGCACAAATCAGGCCCCCCTATGCCACAAAAAAAAAAAAAAAAAAATACTTACCTGAACTTACCTTAATGTCCATGGGATGGGTCCCTCCGTCCTTGGGTGTCCTCCTGGGGTGGGCAAGGGTGGCAGGGGGGGTCCCTGGGGGCAGGGGAGGGCACTCTGGGCTCATTTTGAGCCCACTTGTCCCTTAACGCCATCCCTGACCCAGGCGTTAAAAAGCGGCGCAAATGCGCCGTTTTTGGCCACGCCCACTCCCGGGCGTCTCTTTTGCCCGGGAGTATAAATACCACGTAAAGGCCTGGGAGTCATTTTTTAAGACGGGAACGCCTCCCTTGCATATCATTAACGCAAGGAAGGGGTTCACGCTAAAAAATGACGCACACTCCGGGCACTTTGGCGCCCGAAGCGTCTAACGCCATAGTATAAATATGGCGTTAGTTGGCGTTAGTTTAGCGTCGAATTTGCATCGAAAAAAACGACGCAAATTCGGCGCAACCAGAGTATAAATACGGCCCTTAATCTCTCCAAAGAACTCCTTGTGAGTCAAAAATCGATGCACAGCCTGGCGGAATCGACGCACAGCCTGCAGCGCAGTGAGAAAATCACTGCACGCCGAACCGAAACGTCGCAGTATGGCTCCCTGAATATAGATTGATGCATCGCTAGCTTCGCAAACTGAACTTCGACGCACGGCCCACGTGATCAATGCATAGCTGAGCTGGAACAATGCAGTCCAACTTCCTGGGAGAAGTATCGACACAGGGCCTGCCTTGCGACAGAAATTCCTCTGCATTGCCCACCGGATCCACACAGCTCCTTTGACTTCGCCCTACACACCCAGGATTTCTCCGCATCACCCACGGGGCATCCAAATACCCCACAACCCGAAGAGGATCCAAGCATGCGCGCCGGAAATCAATGCAAAGCCCTGCGGCATGGAAAAACATTGACGCATCATCTGTGTGCACCCCGAGAAACCGACGCACACCTCCCTGTTTTCCACGCATCCCCTCCTCTGCGGTCCCTTGCAGATAATTTAGAGGCAAACCACTTAGCTTGTGCTTGCAAGAGACATTTCTTGCTTTTAAGAACATAAGACTCTTTTTATCAGTTTCTAAAGTGATATTTCAACATGTACTTATGAAATCTTGATAGTTTTGATCTGCATTTAATCAGATAAATATTCTATATTTTCCTAAACCTGTGTGGTGTATTTTTGTGGTGTTGATGCTGTGTTATTGCATAAGCCTGACTGTTCAGTTTTAAGCTAAAAGAGGGTGGACACAATAGTTTGAATTGTGTGTGACTTACCCTGACTAGAGAGATGGTCCTTGCTTGGATAGGGGGTAACATGACTGCCAAACAAAGCTCCCATTTCTAACAACATCTGAATCTATCTACATATTTGTATATCTATCTATCTATCTATCTATCTATCTATCTATCTATCTATCTATCTATCTATCTATCTATCTATCTATCTATCCCAAGGGTAGGTCGCTCCCCCTGCCGCTGCAGCTCCTACAGCTCCTCCAGGTTCCTGAGACCCACCTCGCTGTAAGTACCCCCCACCTCCCAGCCCCTCGCCCTGCCCCACGCTACTCACCCTCTCTCCTGCTCCTGCTCCTGCTTCTTTTCTCCTTTTCTTCTTCTCTGTTCTTCCTCCTCGCTCCTCTTCTGTAATCTTCTTCTGTACTCTTCTTTTCCCCGTCTTCTCTCTTCTTCTGTGTGCTTCTCTGCCTCTGCTGTCGCCTCTCTTCTTCTTCATCTTCTTCTATGGTCTTCTGCCTGTCTTCTGCCTTCTGTTCTTCGTCTTCCGTATCTTCATCTGTGATCTTCTGCTCTTCTTTGATCTTCTGCTCTTCTGTGATCTTCTGGTCTCCTGTTCTTCTGTTCTTCTGTTCTTCCGGTCTTCTGTTCTTCTGTTCTTCCGGTCTTCTGTTCTTCTGTTCTTCTGTTCTTCCGGTCTTCTGTTCGTCTGTTCTTCTGTTCTTCCGGTCTTCTGTTCTTCTGTCTTCTGTCTTCTATCTTCTGTCTTCGGCTCTTCTGCCTCCTCCGTCTTCTTCTCCCCGCGCCTGCCCTCCTGCCTCTTCCCCCTCCCTCACTCACCTCCCCCTCTCTATCACCCGTATCTACCCCGTTCGCTATCTACCTCCCTCACTCCTCCTATCTACCTATCTCTCTATCTATCTATCTCACTATCTAACTCCCTCACTCTCCACCTCCTCCCATCTACCTATCTCTCTATCTATCTATTTCTCTATCTATCTATTTCTCTATCTATCTATTTTCTCTATCTATCTATTTCTCTATCTCTCCCCCCCTTCCCGCCACCCCCTCTATTACCTATCTTCCTATCCTCTCACTCTACCTCTCACCCTCACCCACCTCTACAACCCCCCCTCCCCTATCTTCACAACCCTACTCCTATCTCTCTCCCTAATCTCCTAAACCTCCTAACACTCACCCCCCTCCACCCTTAAACCCCCCTCCCCTAGCTCTTCTCACTCTACCTGTCCCCCCTCCCTCGCGCTTTCCCGCCGCAACCTCCTGCACGCCCCCACCCCCCATCTCCCATTCGCCCCCAGCTGACCCCTCCCCCCCTCCTACCTCATATGGCGCCCGCTGCGCGACAGTGGTAGCGACCCTTGACCCAAGGGTAGGTCGCTCCCCCTGCCGCTGCAGCTCCTCCAGCTCCTCCAGGTTCCTGAGACCCACCTCACAGTAAGTACCCCCCACCTCCCAGCCCCTCGCCCTGCCCCACGCTACTCACCCGCTCTCCTGCTCCTGCTTCTTTTCTCCTTTTCTTCTTCTCTGTTCTTCCTCCTCCCTCCTCTTCTGTAATCTTCTTCTGTACTCTTCTTTTCCCCGTCTTCTCTCTTCTTCTGTGTGCTTCTCTGCCTCTCCTGTCGCCTCTCTTCTTCTTCATCTTCTTCTGTGGTCTTCTGCCTGTCTTCTGCCTTCTGTTCTTCGTCTTCCGTATCTTCATCTGTGATCTTCTGCTCTTCTTTGATCTTCTACTCTTCTGTGATCTTCTGGTCTCCTGTTCTTCTGTTCTTCTGTTCTTCTGTTCTTCCGGTCTTCTGTTTGTCTGTTCTTCTGTTCTTCTGTTCTTCTGGTCTTCTGTTCTTCTGTCTTCTGTCTTCTATCTTCTTTCTTCGGCTCTTCTGCCTCCTCCGTCTTCTTCTCCCCGTGCCTGCCCTTCTGCTCCTGCCTCATCCCCCTCCCTCACTCGCCTCCCCCTCTCTATCACCCCTCTCTACCCCGTTCGCTATCTACCTCCCTCACTCCTCCTATCTACCTATCTCTCTATCTATCTATCTCACTATCTAACTCCCTCACTCTCCACCTCCTCCTATCTACCTATCTCTCTATCTATCTATTTTCTCTATCTATCTATTTCTCTATCTCTACCCCCCTTCCCGCCACCCCCTCTATTACTTATCTTCCTATCCTCTCACTCTACCTCTCACCCTCACCGACCTCTACAACCCCCCTCCCCTATCTTCACAACCCTACTCCTATCTCTCTCCCTAATCTCCTAAACCTCCTAACACTCACCCCCTCACCCCCTCCACCCTTAAACCCCCCTCCCCCAGCTCTTCTCACTCTACCTGTCCTCCCCTCCCTCGCGCTTTCCCGCCGCGACCTCCTGCACGCCCCCGCCCCCCAGCTCTCATTCGCCCCCAGCTGAGCCCTCCCCCCCTACCTCATATGACGGCCGCTGCGCGACCATGCCGCTGGCGCGCCGGAGGCACGCCAGAGGCAAGCCCGTCTGCGCCCGTCCGCGCCCGGCCCACGCCCAGCGCCACGACCCCTGGTCCCCAGCTCTCCCAAGCCCCGCTGATCCGCTACGACCCCAACACCCTCCACGCCCTCAACCCAGGGCGCACCAACACCTGCTTCCAAGCTCACCCCAAACGCACCCATGGACCCTTCGCCTGCAACTCCTGCAAACTCATCTTCCACCACGCAACTACCACGACCACAAGCCCACGCGCCATCAACCACCTCAAGTGCATCCTGGTCAACGCTCGTTCCGTCCACAAGCACGCCGTTGAACTCTGGGACCTCCTGGACTCCACAGCACCGGACGTCGCCTTCATCACGGAGACCTGGATGAACGCCTCCTCTGCTCCAGACATCGCCACTGCCATCCCCGAAGGCTATAAGATCTCCAGAAAAGACCGCACCAACCAAGTAGGAGGAAGTATCGCCATCGTCTTCAAAGACTCCATCAGCGTCACCACCTCCACCGAAGACACCCCTCTCGCCGCTGAACACCTGCATTTTCAAATTTGCACCGACCCCAGGACCACCCTCAGAGGATCCCTCGTCTACCGTCCTCCCAGACAGCGCCCCTTTCAGCGACGCCATCGCCGACTTCATCTCCCCGCACGCCCTCGCCTCGCGGACTACATCCTCCTAGGTGACCTCAACTTCCATCTGGAACAAAACAACGACCCCAACACCACCACCCTGCTCGACAACCTCGCCAACCTCGGCCTCAAGCAACTGGTGAACACCGCCACCCACATCGCCGGACACACGCTTGACTCTATCTTCTCCGCCAGCAAACACGTCTTCTTCAGCCACACCTCCGCTCTACACTGGACCGACCACAGCTGTGTACATTTCACATTCCGACGCGAGACCCGCCACCTCCGCACTCAACCCATCCCTCGTCGACAGTGGAACAAAATCCCCGAAGAGCAACTCTTCTCCGCACTCGCCGCCAACCAACTCACCCTCACAACCGACCCCAATGACGCAGCCCTCAGCCTCACGAACTGGATCTCCAACTGCGCAGACAACCTTGCTCCCCTCAAACGCACGCATCGACAGGCCAACACCAAAAAACCTCTCTGGATCTCTGACACCCTCAAAGAATCGAAGAAAACTTGTCGCGCCCTTTTTGAAGGCCTGGCGCAAGGACCACACCGCTGACAACATGACCGCCCTCAAGAACGCTACCCGCGAAAACCACCACCTGATTCGCGCTGCCAAAAGGAACTTTTTTACCGACAGACTGGACAAAAACAGCCACAACAGCAGAGAACTTTTTAGCATCGTCAAGGAGTTCTCCAACCCCAACGCCAACGCCGTCACGCCCTCACAAGATCTGTGCAACTCCCTCGCCACCTTCTTCCATCGCAAGATCAGCGACCTCCACGACAGCTTCGGACACCAGACCCAACCAAGCATCACCGAACCCACATCTCCGACCATCACCCTCAACGACTGGACCCACATCAACACCGAAGAAACCAAAACCACCATGAACTTGATCCACTCCGGCGCTCCATCGGACCCCTGCCCTCACTTCATCTTCAATTAAGCCGACAACATCATCGCCCCGCACCTCCAGTCCGTCATCAACTCCTCTTTTTCTTCTGCTACCTTCCCCGAATGCTGGAAACACGCCGAAGTCAACGCACTACTAAAGAAACCTACGGCTGACCCGTGCTACCTGAAAAACTTCCGCCCCATCCCGCTCCTCCCCTTCCCCGCCAAGGTAATAGAGAAGACCGTCAACAAACAGCTGACCACCTTCCTAGAAGACAACAACCTGCTCGACCCTTCACAAACCGGATTCCGAACCAACCACAGCACTGAAACCGCCCTCATCTCAGTCATTGACGACATCAGAACCCTGATGGACAATGGTGAAACAGTCGCCCTCATCCTCCTCGACCTCTCGGCTGCCTTCGACACCGTCTGTCACCGCACCTTAATCACCCGCCTCCGCTCCTCTGGGATCCAAGGCCAGGCCCTGGATTGGATCGCCTCCTTCCTCTCAAACCGATCCCAAAGAGTCTACCTCCCTCCGTTTCGCTCAGACCCCACCGAGATCATCTGCGGCGTACCTCAAGGGTCATCGCTCAGCCCGACACTCTTCAATGTCTACATGAGCCCCCTCGCCGACATCGTACGCAAGCACGACATCATCATCACCTCCGACACCGACGACACCCAACTTATACTCTCCCTCACCAAGGACCCCGCCAGCGCCAAGACCAACCTACAAGAGGGCATGAAGGATGTCGCAGATTGGATGAGGCTCAGCCGCCTAAAGCTGAACTCTGACAAAACAGAAGTCCTCATCCTCAGCAACACCCCGTCTGCTTGGGACGACTCCTGGTGGCCCACGGCCCTCGGCACCGCACCGACCCCCGCAGACCACGCCCGCAACCTCGGCTTCATCTTGGACCCTCTTCTCACCATGACCAAGCAAGTCAACGCTGTGTCCTCCGCCTGCTTCCTCACCCTCCGCATGCTCCACAAGATCTTCCGCTGGATCCCCGCCGACACTAGAAAAACCGTGACCCACGCCCTCGTCACGAGCCGCCTGGACTACGGCAACACCCTCTATGCTGGGACCACCGCCAAGCTCCAAAAACGCCTGCAACGTATTCAAAACGCCTCAGCCCGCCTCATCAGACAACAAATGGACAACGGCGAGACCTCAGCCCTGATCCTCTTAGACCTATCAGCCGCTTTCGATACAGTCTGCCACCGCACCCTACTAAACCGTCTCCACGAAGCCGGCATCCAAGACAAAGCCCTCAACTGGATCTCATCCTTTCTCTCCGGCAGAACCCAGAGAGTCCGACTCTCACTCTTCCGCTCCAAAGCCACCAACCTCATCTGCAGCATCCCCCAAGGCTCCTCACTTAGCCCAACGTTGTTCAACGTCTACATGGCCCCCCTCGCACAACTGGCCCGCCAACACAACCTCAGCATCATCTCCTACGCCGACGACACCCAGCTCGTCCTCTCCCTGACCAAAGATCCTCTCACCGCCAAAACCAACCTCCACGAGGGACTGAAATCCATCGCCGAGTGGATGAGCAACAGCCGCCTGAAACTTAACTCCAACAAGACGGAAGTCCTCATCCTCGGGCGCACCCCCTCGGCCTGGAACAACTCTTGGTGGCCCACCGCCCTCGGCCCCCCACCCACCCCAGCCAGCCACGCACGAAACCTCGGCTTCATCCTCGACTCCGCTCTCACCATGTCCAAACAGGTCAACACTGTCTCCTCTTCCTGTTTTAACACCCTCCGCATGCTCCGCAGGATCTTCAAGTGGATTCCAACAGGAACCAGAAAGACGGTGACCCAAGCACTCGTCAGTAGCAGACTCGACTACGGCAACGCACTCTACACAGGAATCCCAACAAAAGACATCAAACGACTCCAATGCATCCAGAACGCATCTGCCCGCCTGATCCTCGACATACCCCGCCGGTGTCACATCTCCCCCCACCTGAAGGACCTCCACTGGCTCCCCGTAGACAAGAGGATCACCTTTAAACTCCTCACCCACGCACACAATGCACTACACAACACCGGACCCACCTACCTGAACACCAGACTCAACTTCTACGTTCCCTCACGTCAACTACGCTCTGCCAACCTTGCCATCGCCATCGTCCCCGGAATCCAGCGCAAGACCTCTGGCGGCAGATCCTTCTCCTACCTCGCCGCCAAGACCTGGAACTCTCTCCCCACCTCACTACGCCAGACCCAGGACCTCCTCACCTTCAGAAGACTCCTCAAGACATGGCTCTTCGAACAATAGCAGCACCCCTCCCCCCCCAGCGCCTTGAAACCCTAACGGGTACATAGCGCGCTTTATAAATCTATTGATTGATTGATTGATCCTCGATGTACCCCGCAACAGCCACATCTCCGCACACCTGAGACACCTGCATTGGCTCCCAGTCAGCAAAAGGATCACCTTCCAACTTCTCACCCACGCACACCAAGCCCTCCACAACAAGGGACCGGATTTCCTCAACCGTCGCCTCAGCTTCTACGCCCTCACCCGTCTCCTCCGTTCCTCGGGCCTCGCGCTCGCTGCCGTCCCTCGCATCTGCCGCTCCACTGCGGGTGGGAGGTCCTTCTCCTTCCTGGCAGCCAAGACCTGGAACTCCCTCCCCACCAGCCTCAGGACCACCCAGGACCACGCCGCAGTCCGGAGACTCCTAAAAACCTGGCTTTTCGAGCAGCAGTAACCCCCCCCTTTTCCCCTAGCGCCTTGAGACCCGCACGGGTGAGTAGCGCGCTTTATAAATGTTAATGATTTGATTTGATTTGATTTGATATCTATCTATCTATCTATCTATCTATCTATCTATCTATCTATCTATCTTTCTATCTATCTATGTACATGAGTAGGTGTCATTGCTCTTCCCGTGTTGCTGCTAATACTTCCTCTTATAATGAGACCAAAATTATTTTTGTTCCATTTTATAATACGAAGCCTAGTTGATGAATGCCCTGTCATTGATGATGAGCATTTTGTAAGATATGTGTGACAAGAGAAAACACTTTTATCAGTGTGTAACACTAATGAACCACAAAGCCCAATTCTAGGGGATAATTACACAAGTTAGCAATGCATGCTGGAATAACGCCTCTTTCTTACTAGAGAATCCATAGATCGTATACAGTAACGTCTTCCTCCTTCTGACCACCTGACTATTCCCTAATTTCTGTGACACCCTGTCCATTTTGAATTCAGATAATGAAAGGAAATTATAACAGGTGATAGTGATTTTTGTCTGCACCATCAGCTGCATTACTCTGGAATGTCAAATTCCCCATCAAACAAAGAAATGTAATGCTAATCCAACACAACAATGACAAACCTCTTAGGAAAGATCTCCCTTCAACAAAAGTGAAAGTAAACAAGCTAAGAGAACTGACAACTATTTCTCATCTAACCGTAGTAAATAAATGAAGAAAAGACACATGTTGGAAAGCAGATAGAAGAAATATCTATTACTACTACTTTCACAGACTCCTCCTTAATTTATCGCTACAAGAGAAGCATCCTAATAACCAAGCCTTTTAAAATAGCTTATTATTTGACTGACATGAATCACATTATTAAGGAACCCTGCAAAATGATGAATTAGCTTTTATACAAATATAATTATGTAATCCTCCACAGCATGACTGGGTTTTAAAGCCTGCTCAATCAACTACTTTGTGAGAAGTCAGATTGAAAACAGTAATTTGCAGCTATTAAAATGACTGATACAATTTTTCAAACAATAAAGAAAATGTAGATTCGCCACAGCCTTGTGGTCAGATATTCTGAAATTGTTTTAAGATACAAAGGTTAACTGTGTGCACTATTCTTTATTTCACCCATTCATAGCAGCAACAAAACAAACAATGTGGAACTCAGTAAAATTCTATAAAGTAACAAAACACTAGAATGCACAGCCAGCTTCTTCAAATGCTTCAAACTAGATAATAGTATTCAACCAACTTAAGTCTCTTTGAAAATCCAGCATTTGTCCAACAGTGTCTCAATCTAGATCCAATTCCGAAAATTGACTTTCCCTTAGTTTTAGAAAAACAAATATACTGTCAGCAAATGTTACAATTGTGAGATGTCCATCTGTTTCTTTATTAATCTCCACATGTTCAGCCTAACAGACTGTGAAAAATCTAGATTTGATGTAATGCACATTAACTTATATTATCCAAATACAAAGCCTTGCTCCTGTTTTATCTATTGGATTTATCATAGGTCTAACATAACAGCTCCTGATCATAGCTTAATTCTCCCAATCACCATAATAGAGAATATCTTGCAAGCTTGCACAAAAGCTTGGGTAGTAGAGGCACCTCTCACAGAAGGGACTTTAAAACTATTCATATTCACTCCAGCCTCTCTCATAGCCTCATTCACCTACCCTGCAAGGATAGGGGCAGACAATGGAATTTGTGGCGACCTGTAAGAGAATAGAAACCGGGATACACCCTTTTATCTCAATCAACACAGTTTGTTTCTCTCATCTGAAAACACACAGGCCCTGATTCTAACCCCGGCGGCCAGGGTCGGCGGGAGCACCGCCGACAGGCCGGCGGTGCCCCGCAGGGCATTCTGACCGCGGCGCTTTGGCCGCGGTCAGAAAGGGTAAACCGGCGGTCTCCCGCCGGTTTACCGCTGCCCTTAGAATCCCCCATGGTGGCGCAGCTTGCTGAGCCGCCATGGGGGATTCTGACACCCCCTACCGCCATCCTGTTCCTGGCGGTTCGCCCGCAATGGCATGGGCACGGCAGGGGCCCCCGTAAGAGGGCCCCGCAAAGTATTTCAGTGTCTGCCTTGCAGACACTGAAATACGCGACGGGTGCCACTGCACCCGTCGCACCTTCCCACTCCGCCGGCTCGATTACGAGCCGGCATCCTCGTGGGAAGGGAGTTTTTCCCTGGGCTGGCGGGCGGTCTTTTGGAGACCGCCCGCCAGCCCAGGGAAAAACTCATAATACCCTCCGCGGTCTTCTGACCGCGGAGCGGTATAATGGGGTCGGAATTCTGGCGGGCGGCCTCCGCTGCCCGCCAGGATCAGAATGACCCCCACATTCTCATGTTCTTCTAGAAGTAAGGCTAGTAAAGTGCCCTGGAGTGTGCATAGTTCTCCTTTCTGTATTATGAAAAAACCATCAGGCTGAAGCTCTCTAATTAGATGTCCTCCTAAAAAGAAAATAAAAGAAATATTAAATTCATTTTCCAAAGCCACATAAACAATTTTACCCATATCTCCTTAACATTCAACACAAGGCTACCATTCCACAGAGATTAACATTTTGCGACAGGAGGTTACAACCTACTGATACTCCGTTCACTACATTGTGCTCACTGCCATTGCAGATGTGCACATATTCCCTGTTCTGTATAACAAACTTGTTTCAACAGGTACCATCAACTAATTCACAATATTGAATATTTCTGTGAAAAATGCGCAAAACAGTTTTCTTTAATTTAAAAAAAATCCTGAAACTGGAGTTTTTAATTTTTTTAATAAAAAATATAATGCTCCCCTCGTCAAAAGAGTCATCGCCGATGGAGAGGGAGCATTATCAGCATTTTACAGTCCCTCACCAATTTTCTTTGCCTGGAGGTAATGGGGAGTTGAAAAAATGGATATATGTCTAACATCCTCATTGGGTCAGTGGTTACATAGCCATTTCTCCAACAACCCTTACTGCATTGGGCCATTGGAGAGATTTGGCTGTGGTGGTGGCAGAGTAGTACCGGCCATAGACAAACCTATTGTCTGCCTGTATCTAAATTGGTCAGGTGGACTATTATGTTGGTGGCATATATACTCTGTTGCTGTTGCTAAACAGTATACATACCACCAACATATAAATAAACCCTAAGTCTGAGACTTTCACAGTAGAATCACTACAACCACCATTTACTGACATTGACTCACCTGCACCCGTAATCTTGCCAACATTGCAGAAGGAGGAATTACACAAGGTGCTGACTATAAAGGAATGCATCCACCCCAACATGCTTTTGGATCTTGTCTCAACAGAAAACCTCAAAAATTGCATTTTTAGTCTGTTTGCAAACAAATCAACCCTAAAGGGTCCTCACATTACCTGAATCTTCAGAAACTACTCCAGATCCAGCATCCAATTGCTTGAATCGAGAAACGTCCTTGAAAACCAGTCTACTACTACAGCCCTCAAATCCAAAATGTGAACTGCCATCACCTTGACTCCCTTGTTCAAACAGTATTACTAGAGGGTTTTGGCAACTTCCACCAAACCTTTTGACCACAGGGCTCCCTTCTTTTTTATGTATCAAACAGCAATATTACACAACATTTCATTTTGAACTCTGTAAAACATCAGACTGCAATGAACCTGCTAACAATTCCAAACAATTGATGTGCAGATTACTTTCATTACCCACCTGTAGGTTACTGCCTACATCCCACATCCTAATTTCTGGAACTCATTTTCTGTTCTATCACAATTCAGGATTGTCCCCAAACATTGGTTTGCCATTGCAAGACTTCAAATTCTACAACTACTACCTCAGATTTTCCCTCATTCCGTTCATCAAATGTGTAACCTTTAAACACCTAAAAACACAACAAAGAAGAGGTTCTTGAAACACTGCCTAAATAGCCAATAACAGAAAACCTATAATCCCTGTCAATATACATGCTGAGTTCATCTTTATATCTAACATTATCGAAATCTCCCTTTGAAATGTGTTTAATTATATATGGTGCAGGATATTTGATTAATTTCTGGCAGGATGGTCTTAGCTTCTTTATTATTGTATAAACAACAAAGCTCAGGAGAGATTCTCCTGACTTGAAACCAAACAAGATTTGTTCCTGTTGACCACAAAACCTAAACACTCTAAGCACTCAACCCCCACATCCTGCACCATATATAATATTCCTAAATGCATAATCACCCTCGATGCCCTGGAATGCAGCCAAAAAAACAATGACTCAAAGCAGGACCAAGTGGAAAATATGTGAGAATTCATAACATCTCTCACCAACAACAATGAATACATTTCTGATTGGGGCCCGACTTGGAATCATCAAATATGCATAGTTCAAATCCAACCTTGTCATTGAGTCGTTCTTTCATGAACACAACATAATATAAACACAAAACATCTCTTCAAAGATACATTCCCTCCATTTCAAAATGTTGCTAAATTACCCAGTTGTTCAGATCTTGGACTTTTATGATAAGGCATAATCCACTCTCCTTCTTTTCTATCAAAAATATATTGCTTATGAAGCAAACATACCACCTGCTACTCCCACAATTGCTCTTTTCACTAGCAATTACTCTATCTCTTTGCCCACCAAGATTTCCTTCTTGTCATAGAAGAAAACCTCTCTCAGAAACCAGCCATGATAAAAATTACATATTGCATTTATTCTGTTTCCAAAAAGCCATGGGTTCTGAGTTATCTCCTACAATATTCCATAATAAAGAGCTGGCCTGCCACCCATCATTGCTAGGATACATAAATGGCCTTCTACGACATTCAAATGCCTCCCCCATTTTTGTCTTTTACCCTCAGTCTTTTTTTCTGAGCAAAGAAACCTTAGGTGGATCCTAGTCAACATTGTATGGAACAAAGTCTTGCTGAAGTTGTAAGGAATTTTAATCAGCCTCTGGTGGTTCTCAAAGCTTCAATACATTTTTTGTATAGGGGTAGCTCCCTAGCAGACATCACTTTGTTGTGGGGATGCATAACCAAATGTCACCACTGAGTATTTTGAAATAGTTTCTTTTGATCCAAATGATGCATACTTTTACATGATTTGAAGCTAAACACTTATGGCCCTGACTTTTGACTTTGGAACATGGCTGTGCTGTTTAAGCAATCACCTTCTTTCCACTTCTGGAAATGCCCTAACTTAAAGAGGGTGCAAATACTGGTTTAGTATATATAGGAAAATGCATTGAGAGAAAGGGGGTCAAGTTCTCATTTTTGGTCAAGTTGTCCCAAACCATGAAAGAGGGGGGCATTGCTGGTGGGTCCAGGTGCCCAGAGTTAATATTGAAAAGGTGAAGTGGTGTGTACAAACACCAATGACTGACCAAAAAGCAAGTTAGTAAATAGCCAGTATTGAAGAAATGTGTCTACTGCATACCACTCTGATTAATGTATGGGCTATCTCTGGTCTGTTTTTGAAAGTGTAGTGTTTTTACCCTCGTTACATACATTTTAAAGTCTTCATGAGGACTAAAGTGTTTTAACCATAACAAGACTGCGGTTATTGCTGTAAAGTGATCTCTTAATGAGTATCAGCATAAGGTGCCCTATAGTATTATATGAAGCTGTTGATTGTGATTTAAGATATCCATGTAAGGAATTAACCAGCACAACTTCCAGTATATTTGGGGAGGCACTCCATTCGGAAGGATCAGAGAGGACTGCTACAAACTTTTATTAGAAGCTGTATCAGTCCATTCAATAAGCCATTCTTTTTCGTTCACAAATACAATCTTCAGCTAAAGACTATACTCAATCTTTTGACACCCTCTTCTGACAGTCCTCTGATTTGTTACAAAAGAGATATACTAATGTCTGAAAGCCTAATGGTGTACTCGTAGGAATAAATACCGCTATTGGACCTAGAGGGCATTGTGGGTTTTGATTGTGATAAGCAGAACTTGGGAAACTATTGCCCCAATTAAAATATATGACATTCAACCTTGGTATGAAAAAACTTTATTATTGTTGATAATATCAACAGTGGTATTTTGTGCTGTTAATGATTGAGTTACATGTACTGGAACAAACATTCCTCAATAACACCGTTCCCTCTTTGAGGCTGGTTTATTTACTCTCGGAAACAACCCAAGACGTGGGGCACTCAATTGGAGAAATTGCCAAAAATAAAAATCCAGACAATGGCACAAAAGCTCATGGACTAAAAAAATAAATCCAGTAGTAGTTAGAACTTAGCATGGAAGCAATACATTTCCTGCAGGTACTTGTAGTGAGTGTAATCTTGGAAGCTCTGTTCAGTTCAGCTAGGACATCATTTAGAAAGATAAAGCTGTCTCCTAAAAATGTGGAAAAACTAGCTATCATTAAAATGCACAGGAAGGCAACAAGTTTTGAAATCTTTTACACAACCTAGAAGTGCAGCCTACATTGTAGAGAGACATTATTTACCGACCTTCATTTACTAAACTGATTATCGTAAAATAAAAAATTAAATAAAATAAACACACTAAAAGAAAAACAGAAAAACACAAAAAGCAGCCAGTGTGCTGCTACTACTACAGCTGCCTGCTATGAGACAGTCCTCTCCAGGAGGCCCTCCACAGCAACAGGCTCTTGTGTTGATAATGAGCAAAAAAGCTGTTAATTAATAATACTCACACTTACAATTACATATATCACACAGTGGGTTCAGTAACCTCGCCCATCCCACTTTTCATACATTCACGGTGTCTTCCCCCATCTCACAAATGTTCACTTTTAGACTAGTAAAAGTGTCCTGGGAAAGTGCCTTGGGAATTCTGACAGTGGGGAACTACAAATAAGGTGCTCTTCCAGACCCATATATTAGACTGTAAATTGTAACTGAGTAAAATAATTCTTGCAATGCTGAGTAATTGGGGGAACACAACAACTGATAAGACTCTTTTTGCAGCAACTTTTTGAATTTTCATTTTTACTTCTCCAAATTTATGACTAAGGGGACAATTACAAGTTTGGAGGTCTTGTCACTGCCATTACAGCAGCGTGAGAAACCCCAACTGCTGACTAGGTGTTCTGTCAGCCGAAATACGATGTTGAAGATTTGTTGAACAAGAGACAGCCGGAGTCCTTGTGACACCCCAAGACATTTGCTGACAGCCTTGACGGCGGCAGGGGAAAAGCAGCTGTCACTGGCTAGTATAGACAAGGGTACGCCATCCACATTATGATGTGCTTTTCCATCGAGCCAACTCTCAGAGGGGGACTGCCTGCTTTAAGATGGGGGAATCAAGGAAATGTGTTGCTAGCTCTATTTCCTTCTTTTCCCTTCAGTCTCCAATGTGTCTGACAGCCAAACTCATAATTGGGCTCTAAACGCAGGGAAAGTGTAAGGTCATATCACGAGTAGGGGTAGGGGAACAGTGTTAAAACAAAGGCACAGTGAGTAATTAACTTTAATAATTCTGTTTCCTGGTACTACTTGTATCTCTGCAATGAGTAAATGTAATGTACATCATACATGACTGCCGGGGTATTAACCCCTTGTCCATCATTTCTTATATTATCAATATAATTCTTCCTCATTATTGTCCACCAAGTAGTATTATTTCTCCTCCACCTTCACAAATTGTCTTTTGTAACCTAAAAGTAGCTACTATGTGTGACATTTGATAGTACACCCTGACACATTCACTGCAGCCTAATGTCTATTGGCAAGACAGTTGGTGTTAGAAATGGGGTTTCTGGTTGGCTAGGGTATGCACGTAAGCCATGTAGAAACCACCCACTCTGGTCAGGGCAAGGGAGTTATACGTCCAAGATAACCCCTTCTCACCTCCTTGGTAGCTTGGCACGAGCAGTCAGCCCTAAATCAGAGGCAATGTATAAAGCTTTTGCACAACACACACAACACGCGTGATGCAATAAATACACCACAAAGGAACACAACACCAAGTTATGTAGACATAAACTGTATTGCACTAAACATAATTAGACCATACATAACATGTCAGTAATACCCTGCTACCCAAGCAGTTGTCAGAACGTTACATAATACTGTTACCCTGCAATGATCAGCAGTAGTCACATGAAACACAGATTTACAGGTTACTTATTATTCTGCAACAAAAGCAGTATCCAGGAATCACATTACAAAAGAAATGTACTTGTGATAAAGATATCATAAATGCCCAACTAAGAACCTTATAAAGCATATGGCAAGTCATCAAAAATATATCAGCACCTCAGCCCATATTTATACTTTTTTAACGCAAAACTGCGCCGATGCAGTTTTGCATCAAACATCTTACCGCCGCCTAACACCATTTCTTTGCACCGGGCGGGTATCAAATTTATACTTTGACGCACAGCGGCGCAGACCACAGGTGTGAGTCATTTTCTTTTCCTCAAACCATCACATCTTAATGAAAAACAACGTTAACGCGATGAAAATGACTGTTAGCCGGTTTACAACATCGCAAACTGGATACGTGCCATTTTTTGACGGAATTGTGCCAAAAAGTGGCGCAAACACAGCAAAATGTGCTTAGGAGAGCCAAAATGGATCCCAGATGCTTGCACAGACCTCAGGAAGATGACAACAGATCAGGTACCAGCTAGGAGGACCCACACAAGGCCCAGGACATGGAGAAGAAGAAAAGAAAGTGTCACTTCAGTGCAAAGGAGCAGGAAATTCTGGTGAAAGAGGTGACGGAACACCAGCACCAACTTTTTGTCACCTCAAAGTTGCCAATTAGTAGGAGAGAGGCAATATGGCAACAAATTGTTGCCAAGATCAACAGTGTGGCAGAAGTATGGAGAACAGTCATTGAGTGCAAGAAATGCTGGCATGACTGCAAGTGCACGACCAAGGAAAAGATGGCCAGGAACAGGAAGGCAGCACTGCATACTGGAGGTGGGAGTGCAGCACCGCAGGCGGCCCTCGACCACATGGAGGAGATGGTCGCAGCCATCATCCCTGAGGAGAGTGTCACAGGGATTCAAGGACAGGTCAGCGCAGACTACCAGTAAACAACACACATGCAGGGTTAGTCGAATGGGTAATTAAAATGCCCAAATTTTAACTGTAAACGGGTAGTGGACATACCTACTGCACAATGCATGTAAGTTATGATATTCAGGAAGTGGCATGGGTAAAGGGGCCCGGCAAGGGGGCATGGGCTGTACAGAGGAAACCTGGGGCACAGTACTACACTACACCAACAACCTTTGCATAGGAGTATGCTGCCATGCCAAGGATGTTGGAAAGGTAAAGCCAGGCCAGGAGGGTATGGTATAACGTAAAACTGGAAGCCCATCACACGTCAGCCAGTATTCTCCCTACATGAACTAGGGCCCAATTAACAAGCTCTGGCCATATCTGCAAATGGAATATAACGTTGACAACAGTTGTCATTATCACATCTGCTGTGTGTGAAGGTCAAGTAGCTAATGTCAGTAACGTCCCCATGGATCAAACACACCCAAATTAGAAGGTTCAGGATGACAACATTATCAATCCCCTGATATCAATGCAAATGTCCGAATCCTGTCAAATGTGATTCTCCATAGTTGCTACAAACATCAGCCATTGTCATAAACATTAGGAGTCACACAGCACTAATGTCATACCCATGCTGCATATGTCAGGGTCCACCCTATGCCTGGGTCACAATGCAACATCCCAAATGTCATACTGCTCAGACAACAGCATTGAGGGGTAGTACTTATGTAACTGGTTACAGAAATAAACCAGCACAGTCAGAGGAGGAAATGGAACACTGCTAGGACAATCAGTGCAATCCAATGTAGCACACATTCCCCAACATCAGCAGTACACATTACCAATGCTGACATCCGTATCATGCCATACCAAGGCTATACATAGTATATGCTAAATCTCACCAACATATAGGTGGATGTGAAAGATCAGAGACTGAGGCAATTCCAGAATGTTAAGTGTGGTGCTAGTGCCATCAGAACACCCACAGCCAGTGAAAGGCCTCACCATGAGAATGAAAGTAGACGGAGGGTTGAGTAGGGCAAGAAGGTGGCAATTCACAATTTGGCCTGAGCCAACACCTAGAGGATGTGATGTTGACAAGTCCACAAACTGACCACAATACATGTGACATGCAGGTGGGGCATAGGCCTGGGAGAATACTAATATGAAAGACAGGAACAATGAACAGGAACCAAGATCACAATGTGAAAATAATCGGAAGGCAGGCATGTCACATTACAAATGACATAACACAGACACACTAATTGTACCATATCTCATTGCAGAGGATGATGGCTCTCCTGCGGATAAGCCTGTCCAGGACTACCCAGATGACATGGATGACGAGCTGACAAACATCAGCCAGCAGACCCTCCAAGATGTCCTTGGAACCCTCCAGACCCCACCTTCAGTCACAAGGAGGAGTACAGAACTAGCAGCATTCACAGAGGACCCACCCACCACCCCAATTGTACGACCTGCCAGCTCCAACATAGCTGAGGACTCTGACGACCCTGGCACCAGCTTTGAGCAAACTGTAGTTGGAGTACAGCGGGAGCTGGCCAAGGAGGTGCGGGTAGGGATGCAAACTATGGCAGCCAGCCTAGAGGGTGTGCGTTCATGCATGATGTCAACTGAAGAACAGGCAGCAGCTATGCAAGGGCGAACAACAATCTTGCAGGAGCTTGAAAAAAGGTTGAAGGAAATCAACACAGCTGTAATAGAGTTGACACAACACCTACAACAACAATCCTGTAAACGCCTGCACAAATTCAATATTAAACCCCTCAGGGCTGACCTGGCTGCCTACCACAGTGATGTGGCTGCCATTCTTAAGAACCAGCAGCTCCTCCTTGCTGCAGTGCTGCCCTTAATAGCCCCACAGTTGGCAGCTACTGGGATGTCTGACTCCACGTCTTCAAACACTGAGGTGTGTGTTGCCCCTTCACAACTACCACCACCAAGGGTAGAGGAGACAACACACACATCAGAAGATGAAGACGTGGAACAGATCAACTTCACTTGTAAGAGTACCCTGTAGCACTAGTCCCTGCCACATGGCCACCTATTACCAAGGTCCTGTGCTTTGAAACATGCCAGTCTTGCAACAACTGTACTCAAGCACTGTTCTTCAGCCCACTGTTTATCTTGTCACCCTGCCCTGTGATTGTCTCTCACTACCTCATTGGCAAATCCTGTCCCTCTGCACTGTCTGACACTTCACCCCAGCATGTTCATGTCCTTTTGCACTTGTGTAGAATCACATTGGAAGATGTCACACTACTGGACTCATAATCATTGACAATGTACATATAGCACTACAGCACTTTCAAATAAATAGCACTTACACAACAACTTTGTCTCTGCGTAATGTGTGTCACATCAACCGTGATGGCCATCAGTAATGTTTACCTCAGGTCAATGATTATTGATTGTCAATACACCTGACCTGAACGAATCTTGGCTGATAACTATGCACAGTGGTCTGGATTGTACCATCATCTGCTGTTACCTGAGGGTTATTTCTGAGGAAAACAGAAACTATACACCATAATGCTGTGTTGGACAGAATAATGCTTCCTCAAGGGATGTCTAAGCCAGAAAATAGTGCCTTCAATTTTTTCTTTAAGCCAAAACCTACGTATGTGACATTTGCCCCACTTTTTACCTAACACACACCATACAGCATGAATGAAAGTGTATGAGTTTTCATGCAAATAAGTCATGGGCTGAACATTGTAACAAATGATAGGTGTGAGTTATGTATCTCATACTATATGAGAGCATACTAACCCTCACCTTATGAGGATTTGCTTGGACATCAGGCTGCAAGCATACTTAACACAGTGTCCTCAATACCAAATCTGGTAGCAAAGTATGTGACATTGAAAACATACATCACAAATTAACCACATTTTGGGATCCATAGTAACCGTGAGTGGTGGGTGCAATGGATGGCAGATTCTGAGCTAAGTAGCTTAGGTGTAGCTGCCAATGTAACAGCTCAGTTGGGATTTGGTTGCAGCATGGGGCACAAAAGCTAATACAAAAGAGACACTGTTCAGTCATGCCAAGGCCCTGATCTACAAGCATTTGACACATACTGTAAAGGGTTACCTAAATATTTATTAAGCAGTAAAAACATAAGCTAAAACCAGGGTAAACAACTTACCTAACCTAAACTATTCTAACTACACATTACCCACAACTGGCCCTAACTAACCTAATCTAAACTTACTTATCACATTTAACAAAACGATTTAAACGTCAACCCTCTAACCCCCTTATAAGACCGGACACATGGAGGAAAACATATACTACTCTAAACACATACTATCTTATACTAAACAAATATATCTTTTTTTGTATTTTTTTGTGTGAAAAACACCAAAACCCCAACATCGTCCCCCACCCACACACATAATAAAAACAGATATAAAAAGGATCATACCCCACCCACTATTACTAACTAAACTAACAGCCTATACTAACCTAACACTAAGCCCCCTAAACCCACTAATTAAAAGAACCAGAAAAGAGGAGGGAGGGGAGGGAATCATGGCTGAGTATAATGTCTACAAGTTTTAGCCCTCCACAGGGTCTTTTTAATGGCACGCACCCTCCGATTTACTTGTGCCACCTCCTGCTGCAGCCTGGTCATTTTCCGCAACATACGGTCCAAGTCCCGTTGCATCTGTAGAAAATCTGCTGGGTCTATGACTGCCACAGGGCAGGTCTGGGTGCCAGTGGAGGAAGTATGTGCCCTTGTCGGTGCCATATCTGTAGGAGGAGGTGCAAGTGGTGCTGTGACAGGTCCTGGAGCTGTGGATGTTGACGGTCCAGCAAAGGTGCCTGCTAACGTTGGTGCCACCTGGGGGACAGTGGTGGTGCTGGTGGTGGTGCTGGTGGTGGTGGTGACTGTGGTGGACACAGAAAGGCCCCCTTGGGCAAATGCCCTCCACAATCCAGAGGCTCTTTCATGGCGATAACGCCATGCCATGTTGCGGGAAACCCTGACTCCACATCCAGAATGTGGCGGTAACGCATCGCCCTGCACTGAAACTCCCGAATCTGGATGGCATTCATATTGCCAGCTGTTGAAACAAATATGAAACCAAACATTAGGTACTTCATTGTGTGATATAGATCCAGAAGTAAATCAGACAATACATCTAATGTATCAGAAACAGGCCATATCATCATACAGATCACTGTTTGTCCCTGAGACAGTACATGCCAAGGCACCCTACACATGTCCTATCATCAAACAGCACAGCACAACTCTAAAAGATGGGTAACAACTTGAATGCCATTGGCATCATTGTTCAGCCATTTGCCAGGAAAAATTATGCTGCAAGTCCTCCACCACTGAAAGGCCAACGAATTACATGCTCTTGATGACAATCAAGGGCCACAAGATCTGCGCGTTGTAAATGGAATTGCCAGGATAGAATGCAGTTGCTAATCATGAGTGGGTATCCTAGGTTTGGACAAGTGACTTACAGATTTACATGTCTGTGTACTAACCTTGGATCATCAGTCCTAGGTACACTATTCACAACCCTACGCCTGTGCCTGGGGAAGGTGGACTAGCAACAAATATTTTCAAACAACAAGGACACCCAGGAAGCTTTGGACAGCTGTACATGAGTTTGGCCAGCCCACCACAGGTAAGGAGGATACACCCAAACCTTGGACAATCCCATCTACACTTATGTGTGGAAATGCAGACCATTGTCAACATCATTTCCTACCAGTAACCCATGACTTACAACAAGCAGATAGATGCAAGCACACATCCGGCCATGAGCTGCATGCACACCTAGGCCATTGTACTCAAGTGCCTCATACTTGTAGCACAACATGTGGAGCTACATGCTGCTAGGAAGTCAAACATGCAGTCAAACGTTCATTAGTGAATAGGGAAGGTGAAGTATGTGGGTAAGACTTTGGCATCCCTATTCGGGGAGAATCAGGGTTTGACTTGCTGACTAAGGCCCTCATTATTACATTGGCGGTAAAAGCCGCTTACCGCCATGCAGAAGACCACCACCACACCGCAGCTGCCGGGTAATTCCGCCACAGCTATTATGACCCACAGTTCGGAATCCGCCAAACTCTAGACACCCACACAAGTCTGCCACACCAAAGGTCAGTGATAAACTGGCGAAAACAAAACCTCCACCGTCACGCCAACAGAAATACGCCCACACTATCACGACACACAAATCAACGAGGCGGTCTTTCAACCGCGGTATTCCATTGGCGGTACATACCGCCGCGCTCAAATTACACACACATCTACAAAACACAGCCACATTGGACAATTCGAAATACACACACCTGATACACATACACACACCACTCCCACACACCCAATACAATAAAAAAAAAACACACCCACATTACCCACAAACCCTTACGACCACAAATCACGAACGAAAGCCAGAGAGAGACACCACCAGCAACAACACTAGCATCCACAGGCACACAACACCATCACCCACAGAACTTCCACGCACCTCACACAACACCCCACTACATATCAGCACACTTATCCCAACACACACCACCCCACACATCACCTACACCACCCCATGGCACGGCAAAGACACCCCAGGTTCTCGGAGGAGGAGCTCAGGGTCATGGTGGAGGAAATTGTCCAGGTAGAGCGACAGCTATTCGGATCACAGGTGCTTCACACTTCCATAGCTAGGAAGATGGAGCTATGGCGAAGAATAGTGGACAGGGTCAACGCAGTGGGACAACACCCAAGAAATCAGGAGGACATCAGGAAGAGGTGGAACGACCCACACAACTAACAACATGGGAGGAGCAGGTCTTGGCGATTCTGCATCCTGAGGGCCTCGCAGGAGTAGGTGGAGGAATGGACTCTGGTAAGTCAAAGCTTTACTATTACATCCCCCACCCTACCTGCATGCTATCACATACCCCCACCCTCGCCCTCACCCCATCACTCCTAATCCTCACAAATGTCCCAACATCACAAACCACATATCCCAACACCAAGCCCTGCATGCAACACCAAAGCATGGACACCCATCACTAAAGCATGCCCACTGCACGTACCCATGCACCCCCGTAAACCATCATCACACAAGGTCCAACACAGGAATGCAAGCACTGGGGTACACGGTCACCCACCCATTGCACACCTTGACACACACAGATGCAATAATCATGCCTTTATACCCCTGGAAGACCCCTACCCAACGTCACCAGACAGGAGGGTCCACACATGTCCACACCACCAACAGAAGAGGACCACAGTGATGACAGCACCTCTGTCCAACTGGATCTAGATGACCAGCCCGGCCCATCAGGGACCTCGGGACAGTCGGTTCCCCACATCCAGTCACAGGCCACTACAGAGCTTCCTCCCTCTGGAAACACCAGCACAGCACCCACCCAGCGGGCCCATACCTCCGTCCCCAGGACACGTCAATCAGCAGTGTGTCCACCACTACAGGGTACCCAGGCTACGCCACCACCCCAACAACAACAGGGACCTGGGTGCAGTGGTAGTGGGCACACAGTAAAGGGGACGGAGGCCCAGGAACACAGGGGAACTGTGAGGGCTGCTGTGCGACAGGGGGCGGACAGGCCCAGGGAAACCACTCTCCACGAGGCCCTCTCTTCTATCATGGGAGCCTACCACCACTCCCAGGGGACGATGGCAACGGTACTGGCCAAGTTTCAGGAGACCCAGGGCCTGCAGGAGGAACAGTATATGGGCTTCAGGGAGGAACTCAGAACCATCAATTCCACCCTGGGCACCAGGTACAATTCAAAATCACAAAAGCTGTTGTAGGATAAAAATAAAAATAAAAATCAGTATGGCTGTCACTATATTTGTTGTAATCCCAATATTCTTGTTTCAGTTTAGAAAGCATACCTTCCTTTAATGCAGTAGGGGATTCCCACGCTTCTGGCATCCCAATTGCTTTGATTAGATATTTAGGGCCAGATTTACAAGGAACTGGCATTCCACAGCGTCAAAATTGGCAGCGCTGTGATGTGTCCATTCTCAAATGCAGGAATGCACTCTATTTAAAAAATGAGGTGTACCCCTATGTTTCCCCTAACGCTGGTGTTAAATTTAGCTGCCTAGTGCCGCCACAGGCACTCATAGTGCAAGTGTGTCTGCATTGAAGGGAATGATTGTTTGTGTGCAGGAAGGTGTCCCTTCCTGCACATAAGCAATATACAATACATATTTGGAACTTCTATGTCTGCTGCAAAATGCAGCACTTGTAGAAGTAAGAAATGGTCATTATATAATTCCTGCACATAAACAATCATTCATGGCCTTATGTTCTTTCTATTTGTGCTGCAGAATAAAAGTATTTCTCCTTGTTGCGCCATACCATCCCCACCCCTGGGGTTTATTAATTTTTGGTGCAGCCTCAGATTTACAATTTCCCATAAATCTGGGGTACTGTCAAAAGAACTCCCACAGCAACACCCACTGCACACCCATCTGCAACAGAAAACTGTGTCAGGGGCCCATGTTTAGAAGGCTGCATTAAGCCACAAAAAGTGGCTTAGCGCCACCTTGTAAATTTTGCACAGTGCACAGCGCCACCTGAGCATCACTAAAAGTGATGCTCCAGTGGCACTAGGGACTTGTAAATATGCTCCTTAATTTTACACAGCCAAGGGGTGCGTTTATAATTATCAACTTCACAATGAGAGGAGTGCCCAGGGGAAGACTGAACAATGACCTTATAAATGTATTTTCAGTGACGGTGAGTGCAGACATTTCACCACATCACCAGAACTCTGCCCCATATGTGGCACCTACTATAGCAGTAGCCCTATAGGCCTCAAGTACAACAGCACCACAAGACATGGCCTTGAATTCCCTGGAACTTTGATGGAAAAGTGACCTGCTCTTCTCAACCTGAGGAGCCCAGGAAAGGTTTGCAGCAAGTCTAATGCCCAAATAAGCAAAGTATTTAACTTGCTCCAAGAGCACCACTTCCAACCACATCCTACCTCTAAATGACCTTTTAGGGTTCAAAGTCATAAACATGAATTTGGAAGGATTCATCTCTAGACTTCTTACAGAGCACAATTTGGAGAAGCTATTCAGGAATGTTTGGAGACCAGATGGCATCTGGAGATGAGATGTGTGCTGTCTACAAACATGAATATTGGCAGGCTAGTGCCTGCAGAATTAGGGGACTCATGTCTATATTGGGCTAGCCATTTGATTGCTCATCGTTAATATAAAAAAACTAAAAAGGGTGAGAGCTAGTACGCACCATTGTCTGACTCTATAATTAATTGGAGTCCTGGGAGTGAGGGCCCCACCATCGTTCTAGTAGCTGTAAGAATCTAAGACGTTCTGTGGGAATTCCATTGGAGTCAAGAACCTTCTAGAGGCTTTCTCTAAGTACCAAGTCAAAAGACACCCTTATATCAATAAAGGTGACATAAAGATGGTCCTGCCTAATGGTAATGCACTTCCCGCATGTCAGTACGAAGCAGAAGACTTGATTGACGGCACTAACTTTTGACCCAAAGCCTGCTTGGCAGTCTGAGAGTGGTTTGTTGTCAAATATCTATGTTTTCTGTCTTGCCAATACCTGCCTACAGAAAATGTTCTGACTGTTGTCGATCAGACTTGCTTTCCTGTCATATGATGACATTCCTCTGTGTACTCTAAAGGCACAAGTACCATGTGCTATGTGATGCACAGTACGCTGTGCCCCAGGATGACACTTTCCCTTGTGTTATGAGCACCCATTTTTAAGATGCAGGGACTGTCTCTGTGAGCCTCTTAAGATGCAATATCACCCATAGGAACACTGAACTATGACAATGTCACAACATATCATTTAAAAACTTGACAACAGTGAATATGGTCTCTCAATATGACTCTCAATTCTGGAGAGCTATTTTCTTCTTCATTGGTGTTGACCAAGCTCTCTACTCTGGTTTCATTCACCAAACAATGGCTGGTCTGAGAGAGTCAATCAGTGCCTGATGCTCTACTTAAATTATTTTCATAATGCCACACAAAACAACTGCAAAATGAACAGATGATGAATGGAATGCTGAACAATGTTAAACATTCACCTCAAGTCAGAGATCTGGGTCTGAACTTTTTTTTTCTCACCACACCTTTGCAGTTTGGACCCAGCCATACAAATCAAGCTTGACCTGACTAGGGGCTCAACAAGGGCAAAACAGTCCTAGGTTGTTTGTGTTCCAGTTCAGGGTGGACCAGGCCTGGCGGTTATGGGTGGACTGTTCCCATCAGGAGCAAAGTCAAGACTGATTTGTATATGTGTGGGTCCAAACTAAGGTGGCATGGTGGGCAAAAAAAGGAATGGATTGGGTTGTGACCTGAGAGATTGACAGCGGCTGACATTAATCCAAGAAGTCTATCCATCATCTTGTTGTTTTTGCATTTTCAGCCCTAATGCACTGGGTATGCCCAGACAATAGACCTGGGCTCACTGTGCCACTAGAACTAAGCTATAACTGGCTAAAGAGTCCTAGCTAGGATGAAACCAGTCTTAGGTTGGCTGTGTTCTTTTTCAGGGACGACCATGTCTAATAGCTTGGGTTGGACTGTTCCTATGAGGGGCAGGGTAAAGACTGATTTGCATATGGTTGGGTCCAAACAGAAAAGGATAAAAGTTATAAAAAGCTAGTGCATGTCAATTACTTACAATTGTGTTATTTCTAATTATTTTAAAACTTCAACTGCTGACAATATACATTACAATGCAAATACCACTTATGTATATATAACTATGCTGCAGCAGCATTTATATATTCATGACTTACCTGTAAAACATAATGCTAAACTTCTAGGTCAAACAAAAACATCAGCAGGATGACAATGTATGTTGTATAAAACTAACCTTAATAATTTCTTGTGATGCAATTTATTTTATATGAAATAATAATAGATGTTGAAATAATGGGAATATTGTATGTAAATATGTTTCTTTTAATTCAAAATACACAAGACCTAAAGAAAACTGAGTAAATAAAATATATCTATGTAGCATTTTAGTTTTTTTTGGGAAAAGTGGGAAAAAAGTGTTGCAAAGGAATCTGTTTTTTTCCTGCTATTGGCATCAACAAATGATTTGAAGTGATGGAATCACTATCTTCCCAGCTTTTGGAACAGGCAGACTTGAATCAGAAAACAACATTTTTCAACATAGTTTTGGCATTTTACTGGGACATATCCCATTTTCCTATTTTTTGTGCTTTCACCTGCTCCAGAAATGGGTGTGAAACCAGTGGTGAATCCCAGAATACTTTACATTTCTGAAAAGTAGACAATATTCCAAATACAGCAAGGTGACATTTGTGTAGATCCTTCAAGGTTTTTCTATAGAAAGTAGCAGTTAAAAAATATTTAAATTGAGTTGACAAAAACAGTCATTTGTGCCCGCATTTTCATCTGTAACTTCTTTTAACCATGGCAGATTTTCATGAGCAATACACCATTGCATCCGCTGGACACTTCTGGTTGTGGGGATGCTAACGCGTCCCTTTATGACTAATTTACTCACTTTGGGACTCGTTTTAGGCCAGTGAATCTTTTGACCCTGTTTGAAGACACCTTAGGACGAGATAGCTAATCAACATGTAAATCAATATGTCAATAATGTCATCAATATTTATTAAAACAATGCAATTCACCTTAGTCAATGACATTTAATAAGACTCAGAAACCACCATTACCTTTCAGTCATGAATAACCACGGCAGTTTAATGTGAATTTTGTGATATTTATTCCCTATTGATTACAATTCTACTAGTAAGTTTATTAGTCTCAAACCCAAGAAACACATGAGTATAGTCACGATACGGCAACTCTGATAAGATTTCATCAAAGCAAGAATCACAAACATTAGAATATAACACGCCGTCAGCATAGGTTGTCTTTAGCAAAGTATCATCATAGGTTATTCAACAAAGCATAGATTCAGTCATTTGTCTATTAGCGTCAGTTTGGTGAACCCCTCTCAACTAACCTCTAACTAGCATTGGCATGCTGGGCTTCATGCAAAACAATTTTGAAACACCAATTTGGAAAACATCTAACTATGGTCTCTGTCAAAAGAAGCAGTTGGTACCTGGAAAGGAAAAGCAAACAGACAATCACAATTTCATTGTCATGTAGTTACCCTCCAGTTTGGGTCAGCACTCAGGTTCGGTCTTCGTCCTCAGGACATCAGTTGATTTGCCATCAAGGATTCAGCTCTGGTAAAAGGGTCACTTCCCTCATAAGGAGGTAAAGTGTAAACGGGCAATCTAAGGGCAAGGATGGTTCTAAGTATATTATCAAGTCACTAAGCAAAGTGACAAAGTCACTGGATCACAGCAAATCGCATCAGCATCTCCCCCTCTCCCAGTCTCCTACTCCCTAGTTCTAATTTATTCCTGGTGCCAAGGGCTTTTATCCACTTTTTCCTGTACATTCCCCTAAAATCTGGTTGGACAAGGGGTTGCACCCCACTATCTTTAACCAATTAGCTTTACATTAGGTCATCGAATTAGTCGACCCATAACAGTTCTCACGTATTTTATTGGTTCTTATGACTGACGTCTTTAGCGGGTGGAATGTCCGGTATGAGTTCATAGTCTTGTGGTCCTTTGCGCATCTTCGGTCAGTGGCTCCATTGTCTGTACCGGTTCAGGTGACCTTGTACCTACAACTGGTCTACAGTGTTGCATTCAGCTAAAATGTTTCTATAAGCAACACGAATTTCATGAGAACGGATCTACTAAAGTTACATTCAGCATCTAGTTTGGAGAAAAACAAGAGTTCATGTCCTTCAGCAAGTCAGCACACTGCACGTTAGAAAAATACATTTAATATGAGAGTCAGGCAGCTAGGCCTCAACTCATGTAAACTAAGGCCTAATGATTTATTAGCAAAACTCTTACATGTCTATTGTTATTAATGTAAAATCATATCATCATATGTCATTTCAACATTATTAGTAAATTTCCTTAGTCCCCGTATGTATTGGCGGCCACTCCCCGTGGGCACATTTCAAGCGCATGTTTTAGCAAGATATATTAATACAGTTTCTAGGCAGCATTGTTGTACATTAGTTCATAAACATTTCATGTTAATATAGATTATATAAGCTACGCTCTCTCAGTCCCTCCTCTGATGACACTTGTCATCACACAAACATTTCCCTTAACCTTTTACTTTGCGCATAATGCGCATTTCAACATCCTGTCCTTTGTGTGAGCTTTCCCAAATTTCATTAAATGTTTTCTCCCTTTCATTTTCTTCATTTCTTTTATTTCTTTTTGTAAAATTTTGTTTTATTCTTTCAGTAATTTTGCATGAACCCCATAATCCCAATAGACAAATCAAAACAATCAATAAACCCCCTAATATTTTTGCAAAACCCCATTCCAAATATTACTAAACCAATTCCCGAATATGGTAATTCCTTTCCCCACCTTCTCCCAAACTCCAGGTTCCTTCAGCTCTTTCAAATCTGCCCTATCTCTTGTTAGGTTAGCAAGCATACTTCTAATCTTTTTTGCTATTGTCAGGAATGAACGCACAGCAATGACACGCGTTAAGCGTCTTACAGACTCCGCCGCTCTTCACTAAAAGGATGTCCAAAGCAAGCCAGTTTTGAAGAGTCATAGCCCTCTCCGCAGCACGTTCAGTATCCATCAGGAGTATAGCCCCTGTGAAGTTTGTCAGCATTTTATCCACAATAGTAGACAACTTTCGAATCTTTATGGAGTTTAATATAACCCCTACTGAAGGAATTATGGCTCCAAATATGTAACTGACGACAGCAGCCGCTGTCTCTCGCTTTTGTCTAGCATGTTGTAAATCAGACATTTTAGGAATTTGTTTTAAGTCATTAATCTGGTAAATCTTTGGGAAAACTATTCCCAAATAACATGTCCCATACCATCACTTTGGAAGACGGTAATACGTATTAAGTCCACATATATAATAGATCCCAGGGATCACTGGATCCTGTCCATTTAACATGAATGTCCATTTACTCTGAAACAAAAACACATGCCTGCACTCACTTGTTCCCACAAATAAAGTATCATGCTCAGATTTTGGCATATGTATACAAAGCCTACCTACATGTAATGCATCTATAGATAACTTGCCTTGTCTCTTTATTGCAGTGTGAGCATAATCATTTTTCTAATCCCTTTTCTAACCTTTCCTTTAATGCTTTTCATCTATCATCAGTGTGATCTAAGAAGCTTTTCTCTACAGGTGTTAGTAAGCAGGTTAAATTATTGCGGTGCGCATAAGCTGTCCCAAACATTATTGTCGGCTCAAAGAAACCCCTAACTAATTTTATACTGTGTTCTTTAGCTAATTTGTTTAGAAATTCAATCACAGGTACAAAAGAAAACAATACATCCAAGTTAGAATAGAAATATTGCACATGCTCTTGATCATAGAATCTTGTTAGTAGCAAGCTACAGATTATCCCGTAAATTAGCAGCAAGCTATGGTAAGTAACCCCTTCCTGCACTGACAAAGGAATAGTTGTGCACACATAACAATTCTTTGCATCCATTGTGTCAACATATTCAATCAACAAGCGATAGAAGACATCAGTAGATAGTTCCCCTTTTGAATTAGTTCCCTCATGCAAGTATTTTGCATCCTGCTCAAACTTCTCCCACGGTGTTAGTGTAGCAGTCTTAGGTTTTAAAGCATTGTTAGTCACTTTCTTATCTATCCAAGGCATTCCCACAATCACACCTATAATTATTATTGCACACACAATACATAGAATAGCACTCAACCAACCACACATCCTACCCTTTTTACTCTTACTCTTAGTGTAACTCATGATCTGTAAAGAATCAGATAGCAGAATAATATAAAGCAAACAATCAACTTGAGGACAATATAAAAGCTATTTTTTTTTCTGTAAAAGTCTCTCTCTCTCTGCATATATTTACAGCGTTTCACTCACTCCAGGACCCTTTGTCAAATCAGGTTTAGCAGCTTGTCATAATCGGATTTCAAAGTCAATTCAGGTTATCAGTGTCACATCCGGTAATTTATTAGTCTCTTTTCTCAGTTTTTCAGCTTTGAATTTTAATTTCAATATTTTAACACAGTCTCTTTCTAGAGTTGAATTCAGGTGCCGTAGTATTGACCTGGTACCTCTCGATCAAAACAGAATGCCAAGAATTCTTGTTGCCATTCAGCGGTTGTTGCATATGCCCATTCAGGACCTGCTTACCTTCTGTTTGAGACTCTTTTTCTTTTCAGTCTGCGTTCACACTGTAGCTCTCCTTCACTAAGATCCTCTTTTCTGGTTGTGTCAACTTATTCCTCGATTGTGTCTCCAGGGATCACTTTCTCTACTGCAGCTTGTGGCTTCGGACAGTTATCTCCTTTATGCGTTTTCTTCTTGATTGGCCCTTCAGAACGTTGAACAGCACCCTCCTCTTGTGCTATGGTGTTTTCTCTTGAAGGACCTGCAATCGGCTCAGGAGGAGTCAGTTCACTTTGACCTCCTTCTGCTTCTTCTCCCTCGCCTTCAGGGTCTGTCATGGGCTCAACTTCAAAGCCGAATCCGTCTGCTTCTGTGAGAACCTCTCTTTGCGTCGGTTCCCCTGTTACCTCAACTGAGATAGGCTCACTGTCACCCCTCTGGAACTCACTTTGAGTGACTGAGCCATCCTCAGTGGGCTCTCCTTCAGTCTCAGTTCACCTTTGAATACTCTCCGGCCCTGAGACTGCCTTTTCTGCAGCTGTTGTTTTGGATACTTAATGTTCCTCATCAGTTGGACACGTCACCCTCTTTGTGTGACTGGCATGTATCCAATTCAGAAGACCTGCACATTTCACAGCAGTAGTGGTTGTCAGTATTACTTGATATGGCCCCTTCCAACGTAGCTCCAAACACGACTTCCTCACCTGTTTCTTGACAACAACCCAGTCACCGGCTTTCAGGGTGTGAGCTGAATCACTGATCGGTGGCAATGTGTTAGCCTCCACCTGGTGAGAAAAAGAGCGGACCACATCAGCCAGACCCTTGCAGTAGTCCAACACCATATCATCTGTGATATTCACAAGAGCATTTGTAGGTACTGCGGGTAATTGCATAGCTCGACCCATCAGTATCTCATGAGGAGATAGTCCTGTTTTCTTGTCAGGTGTTTTCTCATTGACATCAGCACTAAGGGCAATGCATCTGGCCATTTCGGATTGGTAGCTGCACACATTTTTGCCATTCTCGACTTCAAGCTACCATTCATATATTCCACTAGTCCTGATGCTTCAGGGCGATAGCTACAATGCTACAATGAGCAGTTTGAACCAAGCCATATGCAAATCAGTCTTGATCCTGTACCTCATGGGAACAGTTCAGCCCAAACTGCCAAGCCAGGTCCTCCCTGGTGGGTGATACCCTGAAACTGGTCCCAGGATGCTTGACTCCTGTCCAGGGAGGACCTGGTTTGGCAGTTCGGGCTGGACTGCTCCCATTGGCAGCAGGGTCAAGACTGATTTGCATATAGCTGGGTCCAAACTGGGGTGACGTGGCAAGCAAAATAACGATGGATTAAACCCAGATCTGTGACGGGGGTGAGTGTTTGAAAAGCTGCAACACTCTGTCCATCATTTTATTTTGTGATTTTGCTTTGTGTGCCCTAAGTGGCTAGGGTATGCCCAGACGTGGGTCCCTTGATTGCTACACCAGTCGATTCAAGCTAGCCTGGCTGAAGAAGGGTGATACCCTGAAACCAGTCCCAGGATGCTTGAATCTTGTCCAGGGAGGACCTGGCTTGGCAGTTCGGGCTGCACCGCTCCCATTGGGAGCAGGGTCAAGACTGATTTGCATATACCTGGGTCCAAACTGGGGTGACGTGGTGAGCAAAATAACGATGAATTAAACCCAAATCTGTGAATGGGGGTGAGTGTTTGAAAAGTTGCAACACTCTGTCCATCATTTTATTTTGTGATTTTGCTTTGTGCACCCTAAGTGGCTAGGGTATGCCCAGACGTGGGCCCCTTGCTTGCTACGCCACTGGATTCAAGCTAGCCTGGATGATGAAGGGTGATACCCTGAAACCAGTTCCAGGATGCTTGAATCCTGTCCAGGGAGGACCTGGCTTGGCAGTTCGGGCTGGACTGCTCCCATTGGGAGCAGGGTCAAGATTGATTTGCATATAGCTGGGTCCAAACTGGGGTGAAGTGGCAAGCACAATAACGATGGAATAAACCCAGATCTGTGACTAGGGGTGAGTGTTTGAAAAGTTGCAACACTCTGTCCATCATTTTATTTTGTGATTTTGCTTTGTGTGCCCTAAGTGGCTAGGGTATGCCCAGACGTGGGTCCCTTGATTGCTACGCGACTAGATTCAAGCTAGCTTGGCTGATTCAGGGTGATACCCTGAAACCGGTCCCAGAATGCTTGAATCCTGTCCAGGGAGGACCTGGCTTGGCAGTTCGGGCTGCACTGCTCCCATTGGAAGCAGGGTCAAGACTGATTTGCATATACCTGGGTCCAAACTGGGGTGACGTGGCGAGCAAAATAACGATGAATTAAACCCAGATCTGTGAATGGGGGTGAGTGTTTGAAAAGTTGCAACACTCTGTCCATCATTTTATTTTGTGATTTTGCTTTGTGCACCCTAAGTGGTTAGGGTATGCCCAGACGTGGGTCCCTTGCTTGCTACGCCACTGGATTCAAGCTAGCATGGCTGATGATGGGTGATACCCTGAAGCCGGTCCCTGGATGCTTGAATCCTGTCCAGGGAGGACCTGGATTGGCAGTTCGGGCTGGACTGCTCCCATGGGGAACAGGGTCAAGACTGATTTGCATATAGCTGGGTCCAAAATGGGGTGACGTGGCAAGCAATATAACGATGGATTAAACCCAGACTCTGGGGGTGAGTGTTTGAAAAGTTGCAACACTCTGTCCATCATTTTATTTTGTGATTTTGCTTTGTGCACCCTAAGTGGCTAGGGTATGCCCAGACGTGGGCCCCTTGCTTGCTACGCCACTGGATTCAAGCTAGCCTGGATGATGAAGGGTGATACCCTGAAACCAGTTCCAGGATGCTTGAATCCTGTCCAGGGAGGACCTGGTTTGGCAGTTCGGGCTGGACTGCTCCCATTGGGAGCAGGGTCAAGATTGATTTGCATATAGCTGGGTCCAAACTGGGGTGAAGTGGCAAGCACAATAACGATGGAATAAACCCAGATCTGTGACTAGGGGTGAGTGTTTGAAAAGTTGCAACACTCTGTCCATCATTTTATTTTGTGATTTTGCTTTGTGTGCCCTAAGTGGCTAGGGTATGCCCAGACGTGGGTCCCTTGATTGCTACGCGACTAGATTCAAGCTAGCCTGGCTGATTCAGGGTGATACCCTGAAACCGGTCCCAGAATGCTTGAATCCTGTCCAGGGAGGACCTGGCTTGGCAGTTCGGGCTGCACTGCTCCCATTGGAAGCAGGGTCAAGACTGATTTGCATATACCTGGGTCCAAACTGGGGTGACGTGGCGAGCAAAATAACGATGAATTAAACCCAGATCTGTGAATGGGGGTGAGTGTTTGAAAAGTTGCAACACTCTGTCCATCATTTTATTTTGTGATTTTGCTTTGTGCACCCTAAGTGGTTAGGGTATGCCCAGACGTGGGTCCCTTGCTTGCTACGCCACTGGATTCAAGCTAGCATGGCTGATGATGGGTGATACCCTGAAGCCGGTCCCTGGATGCTTGAATCCTGTCCAGGGAGGACCTGGATTGGCAGTTCGGGCTGGACTGCTCCCATGGGGAACAGGGTCAAGACTGATTTGCATATAGCTGGGTCCAAAATGGGGTGACGTGGCAAGCAATATAACGATGGATTAAACCCAGACTCTGGGGGTGAGTGTTTGAAAAGTTGCAACACTCTGTCCATCATTTTATTTTGTGATTTTGCTTTGTGCACCCTAAGTGGCTAGGGTATGCCAAGACGTGGGTCCCTTGCTTGCTACGCAATGGATTCAAGCTAGCCTGGCTGATGAAGGGTGATACCCTGAAACCTGTCCCAGGATGCTTGAATCCTGTCCAGGGAGGATCTGGTTTGGCAGTTTGGGCTGGACTGCTCCCGCTGGGAGCAGGGTCATGACTGATTTGCATATAGCTGAGTCCGAACTGGGGTGACGTGACAAGCAAAATAACAATGGAATAAACCCAGATCTGTGATTAGGGGTGAGTGTTTGAAAAGTTGCAGCACTCTGTCCATCATTTTATTTTGTGATTTTGCTTTGTGTGCCCTAAGTGGCTAGGGTATGCCCAGACGTGGGTCCCTTGATTGCTACACCAGTGGATTCAAGCTAGCCTGGATGAAGAAGGGTGATACCCTGAAACCAGTCCCAGGATGCTTGAATCCTGTCCAGGGAGGACCTGGCTTGACAGTTCGGGCTGCACTGCTCCCATTGGGAGCAGGGTCAAGACTGATTTGCATATACCTGGGTCCAAACTGGGGTGACGAGGCGAGCAAAATAACGATGAATTAAACCCAGATCTGTGAATGGGGGTGAGTATTTGAAAAGTTGCAACACTCTGTCCATCATTTTATTTTGTGATTTTGCTTTGTGCACCCTAAGTGGCTAGGGTATGCCCAGACGTGGGCCCCTTGCTTGCTACGCCACTGGATTCAAGCTAGCCTGGATGATGACGGGTGATACCCTGAAACCAGTTCCAGGATGCTTGAATCCTGTTCAGAGAGGACCTGGCTTGGCAGTTCGGGCTGGACTGCTCCCATTGGGAGCAGGGTCAAGATTGATTTGCATATAGCTGGGTCCAAACTGGGGTGAAGTGGCAAGCACTATAACAATGGAATAAACCCAGATCTGTGACTAGGGTTGAGTGTTTGAAAAGTTGCAACACTCTGTCCATCATTTTATTTTGTGATTTTGCTTTGTGTGCCCTAAGTGGCTAGGGTATGCCCAGACGTGGGTCCCTTGATTGCTACGCGACTAGAACCAAGCTAGCCTGGCTGATTCAGGGTGATACCCTGAAACCGGTCCCAGAATGCTTGAATCCTGTCCAGGGAAGACCTGGCTTGGCAGTTCGGGCTGCACTGCTCCCATTGGGAGCAAGGTCAAGACTGATTTGCATATACCTGGGTCCAAACTGGGGTGACGTGGCGAGCAAAATAACGATGAATTAAACCCAGATCTGTGAATGGGGGTGAGTGTTTGAAAAGTTGCAACACTCTGTCCATCATTTTATTTTGTGATTTTGCTTTGTGCACCCTAAGTGGCTAGGGTATGCCCAGACGTGGTTCCCTTGCTTGCTAGACCAGTGGATTCAAGCTAGCCTGGCTGATGAAGGTTGATACCCTGAAACCGGTCCCAGGATGCTTGAATCCTATCCAGGAAGTACCTGGCATTGCAGTTCGGGCTTGACTGCTCCCATTTGAAGCAGGGTCAAGACTGATTTGCATATAGCTGGGTCCAAACTGGGGTGACGTTGCGAGCAAAATAACGATGGATTAAACACAGATCTGTGACTGGGGGTGAGTGTTTGAAAAGTTGCAACACTCCGTCCATCATTTTATTTTGTGGTTTTGCTTTGTGCGCCCTAAGTGGTTAGGGTATGCCCAGACGTGGGTCCCTTGCTTGCTACGCCACTGGATTCAAGCTAGCATGGCTGATGATGGGTGATACTCTGAAGCTGGTCCCAGGATGCTTGAATCCTGTTCAGGGAGGACCTGGATTGGCAGTTCGGGCTGGACTGCTCCCATTGGGAACAGGGTCAAGACTGATTTGCATATAGCTGGGTCCAAAATGGGGTGACGTGGCAAGCAAAATAACGATGGATTAAACCCAGATTCTGGGGGTGAGTGTTTGAAAAGTTGCAACACTCCGTCCATCATTTTATTTTGTGATTTTGCTTTGTGCACCCTAAGTGGCTAGGGTATGCCAAGACGTGGGTCCCTTGCTTGCTACGCAACTGGATTCAAGCTAGCCTGGCTGATGAAGGGTGATACCCTGAAACCTGTCCCAGGATGCTTGAATCCTGTCCAGGGAGGACCTGGCTTGGCAGTTCGGGCTGGACTGCTCCCACTGGGAGCAGAGTCAAGACTGATTTGCATATAGCTGAGTCCGAACTGGGGTGACGTGACAAGCAAAATAACGATGGAATAAACCCAGATCTGTGATTAGGGGTGAGTGTTTGAAAAGTTGCAACACTCCGTCCATCATTTTATTTTGTGATTTTGCTTTGTGCGCCCTAAGTGGTTAGGGTATGCCCAGACGTGGGTCCCTTGCTTGCTACGCCACTGGATTCAAGCTAGCATGGCTGATGATGGGTGATACCCTGAAGCCGGTCCCTGGATGCTTGAATCCTGTCCAGGGAGGACCTGGATTGGCAGTTCGGGCTGGACTGCTCCCATGGGGAACAGGGTCAAGACTGATTTGCACATAGCTGGGTCCAAAATGGGGTGACGTGGCAAGCAATATAACAATGGATTAAACCCAGACTCTGGGGGTGAGTGTTTGAAAAGTTGCAACACTCTGTCCATCATTTTATTTTGTGATTTTGCTTTGTGCACCCTAAGTGGCTAGGGTATGCCAAGACGTGGGTCCCTTGCTTGCTACGCAACTGGATTCAAGCTAGCCTGGCTGATGAAGGGTGATACCCTGAAACCTGTCCCAGGATGCTTGAATCCTGTCCAGGGAGGACCTGGCTTGGCAGTTCGGGCTGGACTGCTCCCACTGGGAGCAGAGTCAAGACTGATTTGCATATAGCTGAGTCCGAACTGGGGTGACGTGACAAGCAAAATAACGATGGAATAAACCCAGATCTGTGATTAGGGGTGAGTGTTTGAAAAGTTGCAACACTCCGTCCATCATTTTATTTTGTGATTTTGCTTTGTGCGCCCTAAGTGGTTAGGGTATGCCCAGACGTGGGTCCCTTGCTTGCTACGCCACTGGATTCAAGCTAGCATGGCTGATGATGGGTGATACCCTGAAGCCGGTCCCTGGATGCTTGAATCCTGTCCAGGGAGGACCTGGATTGGCAGTTCGGGCTGGACTGCTCCCATGGGGAACAGGGTCAAGACTGATTTGCACATAGCTGGGTCCAAAATGGGGTGACGTGGCAAGCAATATAACGATGGATTAAACCCAGACTCTGGGGGTGAGTGTTTGAAAAGTTGCAACACTCTGTCCATCATTTTATTTTGTGATTTTGCTTTGTGCACCCTAAGTGGCTAGGGTATGCCAAGACGTGGGTCCCTTGCTTGCTACGCAACTGGATTCAAGCTAGCCTGGCTGATGAAGGGTGATACCCTGAAACCAGTCCCAGGATGCTTGAATCCTGTCCAGGGAAGACCTGGCTTGACAGTTCGGGCTGCACTGCTCCCATTGGGAGCAGGGTCAAGACTGATTTGCATATACCTGGGTCCAAACTGGGGTGACGTGGCGAGCAAAATAACGATGAATTAAACCCAGATCTGTGAATGGGGGTGAGTATTTGAAAAGTTGCAACACTCTGTCCATCATTTTATTTTGTGATTTTGCTTTGTGTGCCCTAAGTGGCTAGGGTATGCCCAGACGTGGGTCCCTTGATTGCTACACCAGTGGATTCAAGCTAGCCTGGATGAAGAAGGGTGATACCCTGAAACCAGTCCCAGGATGCTTGAATCCTGTCCAGGGAAGACCTGGCTTGACAGTTCGGGCTGCACTGCTCCCATTGGGAGCAGGGTCAAGACTGATTTGCATATACCTGGGTCCAAACTGGGGTGACGTGGCGAGCAAAATAACGATGAATTAAACCCAGATCTGTGAATGGGGGTGAGTATTTGAAAAGTTGCAACACTCTGTCCATCATTTTATTTTGTGATTTTGCTTTGTGCACCCTAAGTGGCTAGGGTATGCCCAGACGTGGGCCCCTTGCTTGCTACGCCACTGGATTCAAGCTAGCCTGGATGATGAAGGGTGATACCCTGAAACCAGTTCCAGGATGCTTGAATCCTGTCCAGAGAGGACCTGGCTTGGCAGTTCGGGCTGGACTGCTCCCATTGGGAGCAGGGTCAAGATTGATTTGTATATAGCTGGGTCCAAACTGGGGTGAAGTGGCAAGCACTATAACAATGGAATAAACCCAGATCTGTGACTAGGGGTGAGTGTTTGAAAAGTTGCAACACTCTGTCCATCATTTTATTTTGTGATTTTGCTTTGTGTGCCCTAAGTGGCTAGGGTATGCCCAGACGTGGGTCCCTTGATTGCTACGCGACTAGAACCAAGCTAGCCTGGCTGATTCAGGGTGATACCCTGAAACCGGTCCCAAAATGCTTGAATCCTGTCCAGGGAAGACCTGGCTTGGCAGTTCGGGCTGCACTGCTCCCATTGGGAGCAAGGTCAAGACTGATTTGCATATACCTGGGTCCAAACTGGGGTGACGTGGCGAGCAAAATAACGATGAATTAAACCCAGATCTGTGAATGGGGGTGAGTGTTTGAAAAGTTGCAACACTCTGTCCATCATTTTATTTTGTGATTTTGCTTTGTGCACCCTAAGTGGCTAGGGTATGCCCAGACGTGGTTCCCTTGCTTGCTAGACCAGTGGATTCAAGCTAGCCTGGCTGATGAAGGTTGATACCCTGAAACCGGTCCCAGGATGCTTGAATCCTATCCAGGAAGTACCTGGCATTGCAGTTCGGGCTTGATTGCTCCCATTTGAAGCAGGGTCAAGACTGATTTGCATATAGCTGGGTCCAAACTGGGGTGACGTTGCGAGCAAAATAACGATAGATTAAACACAGATCTGTGACTGGGGGTGAGTGTTTGAAAAGTTGCAACACTCCGTCCATCATTTTATTTTGTGGTTTTGCTTTGTGCGCCCTAAGTGGTTAGGGTATGCCCAGACGTGGGTCCCTTGCTTGCTACGCCACTGGATTCAAGCTAGCATGGCTGATGATGGGTGATACCCTGAAGCTGGTCCCAGGATGCTTGAATCCTGTTCAGGGAGGACCTGGATTGGCAGTTCGGGCTGGACTGCTCCCATTGGGAACAGGGTCAAGACTGATTTGCATATAGCTGGGTCCAAAATGGGGTGACGTGGCAAGCAAAATAACGATGGATTAAACCCAGATTCTGGGGGTGAGTGTTTGAAAAGTTGCAACACTCCGTCCATCATTTTATTTTGTGATTTTGCTTTGTGCACCCTAAGTGGCTAGGGTATGCCAAGACGTGGGTCTCTTGCTTGCGACACCACTGGATTCAAGCTAGCCTGGCTGATGAAGGGGGAATACCCTGAAACCTGTTCCAGGATGCTTGAATCCTGTCCAGGTAGTACCTGGCATGGCAGTTCGGGCTTGACTGCTCCCATTTGAAGCAGGGTCAAGAATGATTTGCATATAGTTGGGTCCAAACTGGGGTGACGTGGCGAGCAAAATAACGATGGATTAAACCCAGATCTGTGACTGGGGGTGAGAGTTTGAAAGGTTGCAACACTCCGTCCGTCATTTTATTTTGTGATTTTGCTTTGTGCGGCCTAAGTGGCTAGGGTATGCCCAGACGTGTGTCCCTTGCTTGCTACGCCACTGGATTCAAGCTAGCATGGCTGATGATGGGTGATACCCTGAAACCGGTCCCAGGATACTTGAATCGTGTCCAGGGAGTGGCTGGCTTGGCAGTTCAAGCTGGACTGCTCCCATTGGGAGCAGGGTCAATACTGATTTGCATATAGCTGGGTCCAAACTGGGGTGACGTGGCGAGCAAAATAACTATGGATTAAACACAGATCTGTGACTGGGGGTGAGTGTTTGAAAAGTTGCAACACTCCGTCCATCATTTTATTTTGTGATTTTGCTTTGTGCGCCCTAAGTGGTTAGGGTATGCCCAGACGTGGGTCCCTTGCTTGCTACGCCACTGGATTCAAGCTAGCATGGCTGATGATGGGTGATACCCTGAAGCTGGTCCCAGGATGCTTGAATCCTGTCCAGGGAGGACCTGGATTGGCAGTTTGGGCTGGACTGCTCCCATTGGGAACAGGGTCAAGACTGATTTGCATATAGCTGGATCCAAAATGGGGTGACGTGGCAAGTAAAATAACGATGGATTAAACCCAGACTCTGGGGGTGAGTGTTTGAAAAGTTGCAACACTCCGTCCATCATTTTATTTTGTGATTTTGCTTTGTGCACCCTAAGTGGCTAGGGTATGCCAAGACGTGGGTCCCTTGCTTGCTACGCAACTGGATTCAAGCTAGCCTGGCTGATGAAAGGTGATACCCTGAAACCTGTCCCAGGATGCTTGAATCCTGTCCAGGGAGGATCTGGCTTGGCAGTTTGGGCTGGACTGCTCCCGCTGGGAGCAGGGTCAAGACTGATTTGCATATAGCTGAGTCTGAACTGGGGTGACGTGACAAGCAAAATAACAATGGAATAAACCCAGATCTGTGATTAGGGGTGAGTGTTTGAAAAGTTGCAACACTCTGTCCATCATTTTATTTTGTGATTTTGCTTTGTGTGCCCTAAGTGGCTAGGGTATGCCCAGACGTGGGTCCCTTGATTGCTACACCAGTGGATTCAAGCTAGCCTGGATGAAGAAGGGTGATACCCTGAAACCAGTCCCAGGATGCTTGAATCCTGTCCAGGGAGGACCTGGCTTGGCAGTTCGGGCTGCACTGCTCCCATTGGGAGCAGGGTCAAGACTGATTTGCATATACCTGGGACCAAACTGGGGAGACGTGGCGAGCAAAATAACGATGAATTAAACCCAGATCTGTGAATGGGGGTGAGTATTTGAAAAGTTGCAACACTCTGTCCATCCTTTTATTTTGTGATTTTGCTTTGTGCACCCTAAGTGGCTAGGGTATGCCCAGACGTGGGTCCCTTGATTGCTACGCGACTAGATTCAAGCTAGCCTGGCGGATTCAGGGTGATTCCCTGAAACCGGTCCCGGAATGTTTGAATCCTGTCCAGGGAAGACCTGGCTTGGCAGTTCGGGCTGCACTGCTCCCATTGGGAGCAGGGTCAAGACTGATTTGCATATACCTGGGTCCAAACTGGTGTGACGTGGAGAGCAAAATAACGATGAATTAAACCCAGATCTGTGAATGGGGGTGAGTGTTTGAAAAGTTGCAACACTCTGTCCATCATTTTATTTTGTGATTTTGCTTTGTGCACCCTAAGTGGCTAGGGTATGCCCAGACGTGGTTCCCTTGCTTGCTAGACCAGTGGATTCAAGCTAGCCTGGCTAATGAAGGTTGATACCCTGAAACCGGTCCCAGGATGCTTGAATCCTATCCAGGAAGTACCTGGCATTGTAGTTCGGGCTTGACTGCTCCCATTTGAAGCAGGGTCAAGACTGATTTGCATATAGCTGGGTCCAAATTGGGGTGACGTGGCGAGCAAAATAACGATGGATTAAACACAGATCTGTGACTGGGGGTGAGTGTTTGAAAAGTTGCAACACTCCGTCCATCATTTTATTTTGTGATTTTGCTTTGTGCGCCCTAAGTGGTTAGGGTATGCCCAGATGTGGGTCCCTTGCTTTCTACGCCACTGGATTTAAGCTAGCATGGCTGATGATGGGTGATACCCTGAAGCTGGTCCCAGGATGCTTGAATCCTGTTCAGGGAGGACCTGGATTGGCAGTTCGGGCTGGACTGCTCCCATTGGGAACAGGATCAAGACTGATTTGCATATAGCCGGGTCCAAAATGGGGTGACGTGGCAAGCAAAATAATGATGGATTAAACCCAGACTCTGGGGGTGAGTGTTTGAAAAGTTGCAACACTCTGTCCATCATTTTATTTTGTGATTTGGCTTTGTGCGTCCTAAGTGGCTAGGGTATGCCCAGACGTGGGTTCCTTGCTTGCTATGTCACTGGATTCAAGCTAGCCTGGCTGATGAAGGGTGATACCCTGAAACCTGTTCCCAGGATGCTTGAATCCTGTCCAGGGAGGATCTGGCTTGGCAGTTCGTGCTGGACTGCTCCCGCTGGGAGCAGGGTCAAGACTGATTTGCATATAGCCTGGTCCGAACTGAGGGTGACGTGACAAGCAAAATAGCGATGGATTAAACCCAGATCTGTGAATGGGGGTGAGTGTTTGAAAAGTTGCAAAACCCCGCCCATAATTTTATTTTGTGATTTTGCTTTGTGCGCACTAAGGCCCATATTTATACTTTTTGACGCAAAATTGCGCCAATGCAGTTTTGCGTCAAAAAAATTAGCGCCGGCTAACGCCATTCTGAAGCGCCATGCGGGCGCCGTATTTATTGAATGACGTTAGCCGGCGTTAGCCGCTGGCGCCGTCTGGTGTGTGTTAAAAAAAACGACGTACACCAGGCAGCGCCGGCGTAGGGGGATATGGAGCTTGGGCGTCAAGAAATGGGGCAAGTCAGGTTGAGGCAATTTTTTTGCCTCAACCCGATTTGCGCCATTTTTTTTCACTCCCAACCCCCATAGAAATGACTCCTGTCTTAGCAAAGACAGGAGTCATGCCCCCTTGCCCAATGGCCATGCCCAGGGGACTTCTGTCCCCTGGGCATGGTCATTGGGCATAGTGGCATGTAGGGGGGCACAAATCAGGCCCCCCTATGCCAAAAAAAAAAAAAAAAAAAAAAAAACACTTACCTGAACTTACCTTAATGTCCCTGGGATGGGTCCCTCCAGCCTTGGGCGTCCTTCTGGGGTGGGCATGGGTGACAGGGGGTGTCCCTGGGGGCATGGGGTGGCACCTCTGGGCTCCTTCAGAGCCCACAGGTCCCTTAACGCCTGCCTTTTGCAGGTGCTAAAAAACGTCGCAAAAGCGGCCGTACGTCATTTTTTTTGACCTGCCCACTCCCGGGCGTGATTTTTGCCCGGGAGTATAAATCCCACGCACATGCCTCGGAGTCGATTTTTTAGACGGGAACGCCTACCTTGCATATCATTAACGCAAGGAAGGTGTTCACGCAAAAAAATTACGCTAACTCCATGAACTTTGGCGCTAGACGCGTCTAACGCCAAAGTATAAATATGGAGTTAGTTTTGCGTCGAATTTGCGTCGAAAAAAACGACGCAAATTCGGCGCAAACGGAGTATAAATATGCCCCTTAACATCCACCTCAAGTTCTCTAAGATTCTTGTATTGAATGTTCCATGCTCCGGAAACGCTAAACATCCCTCCTTCTCTGTTAATTTTCGCCACTGCTTCATCCAAAGACATGGCACGACTCCCTTTTCTTCTATTACAAGATAAGCTGGAGTACCCTCAGGTGGTGTAGGCTCCCCTTCACTCACCCTAATATATGTATCTCCCTTCCAGGCACTCGTTAAAGCCTTGAAAAACTTCATTTTTGCGTCTTTTATTTTGTTTTCAATCTAATCAGAAAGTGACTTTAATTCCCAGAACACTCTTCACCCACCTTTCTCCACCTATTGCCTCTCACAGATGGCTGCCAATCCATGCGCGACCCCTCTCGGCAGCAGACCTATCCCAGCTCAGCACCACTGACGTCACACTCACACACTGCAGCTGAAAAAGTCTTGCGGCTTGTCCTCCTCACACTGGATTCACACCAAACTAATGCAAAATGATTGCGAGCACCTTTAACAACAAAAACTCAAATTTGCCGGTTTACTACAGGAAGGGAACACAATCGCTTCAGAACTTTACAGAGATTTCACATGAAGCCTCGGCCGCTACTCTCTCTTTCTCAGCTCCCGCACTCGCAAGCAGAATTCGACAAGCAAATCCTAATCCCGACTTGTCAATGGTTCGTTCTAGTGCACTTTAGAACTTGCCAAATCTCCATCGAAGGTTACACTCACACAATTTGACTCAAACTCAACTTGTCAACCATGCCCGATTGACCTAATAAACCGCACAAATTACAACATAAACCCAAGTGTCTCCTACACTTGTTAATATACTCTGGAGTTTTAGACCACGACGGGTCGGTACATCACCAACAACAACCACGTGGATAATTTTGAGCACAAAGCGCCACACTCACATGAAGTTCGCCGACTTCCCTACTCTTATACTGCGGAGAATGCCCACTCCTACTAAAACAACATTACCTGACCTAAATCCACACAGACTTCACAAAACCCCTGCAATATGCATAAGCTGAGCAAGCACAAATTCTACACCACCCATACTAGAAAAGCCGAGAACATACCCAACTCACTTGGGCAGGCTCTGAGATTCCGGGAAAGTCATGGGGAATTTAGAAACACATCATACCTTCAATTTTCAATATTTCAAAAAACAATTTCAAACAATAATCCTCCGTCCTAGGGCCCCAAAGGCCCTAAACTGTTGCTCTGCTACCAGAACTCCTAACGCGTCCCTTTATGACTAATTTACTCACTTTGGGACTCGTTTGAGGCCAATGAATCTTTAGACCGTGTTTGAAGACACCTTAGGACGAGATAGCTAATCAACATATCAATCAATACGTCAATAATGTCATCAATATTTCTTAAAACAATGCAATTCACCTTAGTCAATGACATTTAATAAGACTCAGAAACCACCATGACCTTTCAGTCATGAATAACCACACCAGTTTAGTGTGAATTTTGTGATATTTATTCCCTATTGATTACAATTCTACTAGTAAGTTTATTAGTCTCAAAACTAAAAAACACATTAGCATAGTCACGATATGGCAACTCTGATAAGATTTCATCAAAGCAAGAATCACAAACATTAGAATATAACACGGTGTCAGCATAAGTTGTCTTTAGCAAAGTATCATCATAGGTTATTCAACAAAGCATAGATTCAGTCATTTGTCTATTTCCGTCAGTTTGGTGAACCCCTCTCAACTAACCTCTAACTAGCATTGGCATGTTGGGCTTCATGCAAAACAATTTAGAAACACCAATTTGGAAAACATCTAACTATGGTCTCTATCAAAAGTAGCGGTTGGTACCTAGAAAGGAAAAGCAAACAGACAATCACAATTTCATTGTCACATAGTTACCCTCCAGTTTGGGTCAGCACTCAGGTTCGGTCTTCGTCCTCAGGACATCAGTTGATTCGCCATCAAGGATTCAGCTCCGGTAAAAGGGGCACTACCCTCATAAGGAGGTAAAGTGTAAACGGGCAATCTAAGGGCAATGATGGTTCTAAGGAAATTATCAAGTCACTAAGCAAAGTGACAAAGTCTCTGGATCACAGCAAATCGCATCAGCATCTCCCCCTCTCCTAGTCTCCTACTCCCTAGTTCTAATTTACTTCCTGGTGTCAAGGGTTTGTATCCACTTTTTGTTGTACATTCCCCTAAAATCTGGTTGGACAAAGGGTTGCACCCCACTATCTTTAAACAATTAGCTTTACATTAGGTCATCGAATTTGTCACCCCATAACAGTTCTCACATATTTTATTGGTTCTTATGACTGACGTCTTTAGCGGGTGGAATGTCCGGTATGATTTCATAGTCTTGTGGTCCTGTGCGCATCTTCGGTCAGTGGCTCCATTGTCTGTACCGGTTCAGGTGACCTTGTACCTACGACTGGTCTACAGTGTCGCATTCAGATAAAATGTTTCTATCAGCAAGATGAATTTCATGAGAACGGATCTACTACAGTTACATTCAGCTTTTAGTTTGGAGAAAAACAAGAGTTCATGTCCTTCAGCAAGTCAGCACACTGCACATTAGAAAAATACATTTAGGGCCATATTTATACTTTTTGACGCAAAACTGCGCTAACGCAGTTTTGCGCCCAAAAAATTAGCGCCGGCTAACGCCATTCTGAAGCGCCATGCGGGCGCCGTATTTATTCAATGACGTTAGCCGGCGTTAGCCGGCGTTAGCCGCCGGCGCTGTCTGGTGTGCGTTAAAAAAACGACGTACACCAGGCAGCGCCGACGTAGGGGGAAAATGGCGTATGGGCGTCCACAAATGGTGCAAGTCAGGCTGAGGTAAAAAAATCGCCTCAACCCGATTTGCGCCATTTTTTTACGACGCCCATCCCCCATTGAAATGACTCCTGTCTTAGCAAAGACAGGAGTCATGCCCCCTTGCCCAATGGCCATGCCCAGGGGACCTCTGTCCCCTGGGCATGGTCATTGGGCATAGTGGCTTGTAGGGGGGCACAAATCAGGCCCCACTATGCCACATTTTTTTTTAAAAAAAATACTTACCTGGACTTACCTTAATGTCCCTGGGGTGGGTCCCTCCATCCTTGGGTGTCCTCCTGGGGTGGGCAAGGGTGGCAGGGGGTGTCCCTGGGGGCAGGGGAGGGCACCTCTGGGCTCATTCTGAGCCCACAGGTCCCTTAACGCCTGCCCTGACCCAGGCGCTAAAATCCGGCACTAATGCAGGTTTTTTAGACCCGCCCACTCCCGGGCGTCATTTTTGCCCGGGAGTATAAATACGACGCATTTGCATCGGAGTCATTTTTTAAGACGGGAACGCCTACCTTGCATATCATTAACGCAAGGAAGGTGTTCACGCAAAAAAATGACGCTAACTTCATAAACTTTGGCGCTAGACGCGTCTAACGCCAAAGTATAAATATGGAGTTAGTTTTGCGTCGAATTTGCGTCGAAAAAAATGACACAAATTCGGCGCAAACGGAGTATAAATATGCCCCTTAACATCCACCTCAAGTTCTCTAACATTCTTGTATTGAACGTTCCATGCTCCGGAAACGCTAAACATCCCTCCTTCTCTGTTAATTTTCGCCACTGCTTCATCCAAAGACATGGCACGACTCCCTTTTCTTCTATTACAAGATAAGCTGGAGTACCCTCAGGTGGTGTAGGCTCCCCTTCACTCACCCTAATATATGTATCTCCCTTCCAGGCACTCGTTAAAGCCTTGAAAAACTTCATTTTTGCATCTTTTATTTTGTTTTGAATCTAATCAGAAAGTGACTTTAATTCCCAGAACACTCTTCACCCACCTTTCTCCACCTATTGCCTCTCACAGATGGCTGCCAATCCATGCGCGACCCCTCTCGGCAGCAGACCTATCCCAGCTCAGCACCACTGACGTCACACTCACACACTGCAGCTGAAAAAGTCTTGCGGCTTGTCCTCCTCACACTGGATTCACACCAAACTAATGCAAAATGATTGCGAGCACCTTTAACAACAAAAACTCAAATTTGCCGGTTTACTACAGGAAGGGAACACAATCGCTTCAGAACTTTACAGAGATTTCACATGAAGCCTCGGCCGCTACTCTCTCTTTCTCAGCTCCCGCACTCGCAAGCAGAATTCGACAAGCAAATCCTAATCCCGACATGTCAATGGTTCGTTCTAGTGCACTTTAGAACTTGCCAAATCTCCATCGAAGGTTACACTCACACAATTTGACTCAAACTCAACTTGTCAACCATGCCCGATTGACCTAATAAACCGCACAAATTACAACATAAACCCAAGTGTCTCCTACACTTGTTAATATACTCTGGAGTTTTAGACCACGACGGGTCCGTACATCACCAACAACAACCATGTGGATAATTTTGAGCACAAAGCGCCACACTCACATGAAGTTCGCCGACTTCCCTACTCTTATACTGCGGAGAATGCCCACTCCTACTAAAACAACATTACCTGACCTAAATCCACACAAACTTCACAAAACCCCTGCAATATGCATAAGCTGAGCAAGCACAAATTCTACACCACCCATACTAGAAAAGCCGAGAACATACCCAACTCACTTGGGCAGGCTCTGAGATTCCGGGAAAGTCATGGGGAATTTAGAAACACATCATACCTTCAATTTTCAATATTTCAAAAAACAATTTCAAACAATAATCCTCCGTCCTAGGGCCCCAAAGGTCCTAAACTGTTGCTCTGCTACCAGAACTCCTAACGCGTCCCTTTATGACTAATTTACTCACTTTGGGACTCGTTTGAGGCCAATGAATCTTTAGACCGTGTTTGAAGACACCTTAGGACGAGATAGCTAATCAACATATCAATCAATACGTCAATAATGTCATCAATATTTCTTAAAACAATGCAATTCACCTTAGTCAATGACATTTAATAAGACTCAGAAACCACCATTACCTTTCAGTCATGAATAACCACACCAGTTTAGTGTGAATTTTGTGATATTTATTCCCTATTGATTACAATTCTACTAGTAAGTTTATTAGTCTCAAAACCAAAAAGCACATTAGCATAGTCACGATATGGCAACTCTGATAAGATTTCATCAAAGCAAGAATCACAAACATTAGCATATAACACGGTGTCAGCATAAGTTGTCTTTAGCAAAGTATCATCATAGGTTATTCAACAAAGCATAGATTCAGTCATTTGTCTATTTCCGTCAGTTTGGTGAACCCCTCTCAACTAACCTCTAACTAGCATTGGCATGTTGGGCTTCATGCAAAACAATTTAGAAACACCAATTTGGAAAACATCTAACTATGGTCTCTATCAAAAGAAGCGGTTGGTACCTAGAAAGGAAAAGCAAACAGACAATCACAATTTCATTGTCACATAGTTACCCTCCAGTTTGGGTCAGCACTCAGGTTCGGTCTTCGTCCTCAGGACATCAGTTGATTCGCCATCAAGGATTCAGCTCCGGTAAAAGGGGCACTACCCTCATAAGGAGGTAAAGTGTAAACGGGCAATCTAAGGGCAATGATGGTTCTAAGGAAATTATCAAGTCACTAAGCAAAGTGACAAAGTCTCTGGATCACAGCAAATCGCATCAGCATCTCCCCCTCTCCTAGTCTCCTACTCCCTAGTTCTAATTTACTTCCTGGTGTCAAGGGTTTGTATCCACTTTTTGTTGTACATTCCCCTAAAATCTGGTTGGACAAAGGGTTGCACCCCACTATCTTTAAACAATTAGCTTTACATTAGGTCATCGAATTTGTCACCCCATAACAGTTCTCACATATTTACTTGGTTCTTATGACTGACGTCTTTAGCGGGTGGAATGTCCGGTATGATTTCATAGTCTTGTGGTCCTGTGCGCATCTTCGGTCAGTGGCTCCATTGTCTGTACCAGTTCAGGTGACCTTGTACCTACGACTGGTCTACAGTGTCGCATTCAGATAAAATGTTTCTATCAGCAAGATGAATTTCATGAGAACGGATCTACTACAGTTACATTCAGCTTTTAGTTTGGAGAAAAACAAGAGTTCATGTCCTTCAGCAAGTCAGCACACTGCACATTAGAAAAATACATTTAGGGCCATATTTATACTTTTTGACGCAAAACTGCGCTAACGCAGTTTTGCGCCAAAAAAATTAGCGCCGGCTAACGCCATTCTGAAGCGCCATGCGGGCGCCGTATTTATTCAATGACGTTAGCCGGCGTTAGCCGGCGTTAGCCGCCGGCGCTGTCTGGTGTGCGTTAAAAAAACGACGTACACCAGGCAGCGCCGGCGTAGGGGGAAAATGGCGTATGGGCGTCCACAAATGGTGCAAGTCAGGCTGAGGCAAAAAAATCGCCTCAACCCGATTTGCGCCATTTTTTTACGACGCCCATCCCCCATTGAAATGACTCCTGTCTTAGCAAAGACAGGAGTCATGCCCCCTTGCCCAATGGCCATGCCCAGGGGACCTCTGTCCCCTGGGCATGGTCATTGGGCATAGTGGCTTGTAGGGGGGCACAAATCAGGCCCCCCTATGCCACAAATTGTTTTAAAAAAAATACTTACCTGGACTTACCTTAATGTCCCTGGGGTGGGTGCCTCCATCCTTGGGTGTCCTCCTGGGGTGGGCAAGGGTGGCAGGGGGTGTCCCTGGGGGCAGGGGAGGGCACCTCTGGGCTCATTCTGAGCCCACAGGTCCCTTAACGCCTGCCCTGACCCAGGCACAAAAATCCGACGCTAATGCGGGTTTTTTAGACCCGCCCACTCCCGGGCGTCATTTTTGCCCGGGAGTATAAATACGACGCATATGCATCGGAGTCATTTTTTAAGACGGGAACGCCTACCTTGCATATCATTAACGCAAGGAAGGTGTTCACGCAAAAAAATGACGCTAACTCCATGAACTTTGGCGCTAGACGCGTCTAACGCCAAAGTATAAATATGGAGTTAGTTGTGCGTCGAATTTGCGTAGAAAAAAATGACGCAAATTCGGCGCAAACGGAGTATAAATATGCCCCTAAATATGAGAGTCAGGCAGCTAGGTCTCGCCTCATGCTAACTAAGACCTAATGATTTATTAGCAAAACTCTTACATGTCTTTTGTTATTAATGTAAAATCATATCATTATATGTCATTTCAACATTATTAGTCAATTTCATTAGTCCCCGTATGTATTGGCGGCCACTTCCCGTGAGCACATTTCAAGCGCATTTTTTAGCAAGATATATTAATACAGTTTCTAGGCAGCATTATTATACATTAGTTCGTACACATTTCATGTTAATATAGATTATATAAGCTACGCTCTCTCAGGGATATATAGGGCTTGTAGGTTCACCTAGAACCCTATGTTCCCAGAGCCAAAAACTAAGCTGCACCTTGAAAGGTTTTTTCATTGAGTACCGGGCATACAGTAATTTATTTAGAAAATATGAAGAGTGAAAAATAGGTATCAAGCAGCAGCAGGTCCTCAGCTACAGCAGAGGAGCTTCTTACCCTGCAGCTGCAAAATTTGAAAAAGAAAATTATAATAAACCATTTTCAGAATTTTTTTATTTTTCTAGGGGGCGGAGCCATGTGGGATCACAGGTACGAGTGGGAGTGATGTGCACTGTTTTCTGTGTGCATGTGGGTTTTGCCCGGGTGTCTCAGGACGGCCAAACCTATATGTGCACTGAGCTGTCTCCAACCCGAGCTGCTCTGCCAGGTTGGGGAGCAGGCACAGCTCCCAGTCAGTATGGGAGTGGAAATCGAGGGTGTTCAGGGTAATCCTGATGCTGTTCTCATGCTGCCAGCAGCATGAGAGCAGCATTAGGTTTGGTCACAGGGCTGTCTGGGAGCCTGTGCCTGCAGTGAGTGGAGTCAGAGCAGCAGCTATGCTGTTGTGGGGGCAGGTAAGGTTTTGGGGTGTTTTTTTTTATTTATATTTTTGTTGTGTTTTTGTTTTGTGCTCCCCCGCCTGCCTCTTTACCCCAGTACAAGCTGTAGCTGGCATCAAGGAAACATATGTATTTCTGAAATGGGGACAAGATATGGAGGCCCATATTTATACTTTTTGACGCTAAACTGCGCTAACGCAGTTTAGCGTCAAAAAATTTAGCGCCGTCTAACGCCATTCTCAAGCGCCATGCGGGCGCCGTATTTATGGAATGGCGTTAGCCAGCGCTAGCAGACCGGCGCTGCCTGGTGTGCGTGGAAAAAAACCACGTAGACCAGGCAGCGCCGGCGTAGGGGGAAAATGGCGTTAGGGCGTCTTAAAATGGGGCAAGTCAGGTTGAGGCAAAAAAATCACCTCAACCCGATTTGCGCCATTTTTTTCGACGCCCAGACGCCATTTAAATGACTCCTGTCTTAGTAAAGACAGGAGTCATGCCCCCTTGCCCAATGGCCATGCCCAGGGGACTTATGTCCCCTGGGCATGGTCATTGGGCATAGTGGCATGTAGGGGGGCACAAATAAGGCCCCCCTATGCCACCCAAAAAAAATTGCGTTAGCGCAGTTTAGCGTCAAAAGTATAAATACGGGCCATAGTTCCTCACGTGTGTGGCTAGGCCTAGTGCCTGTGATAGGAAATGGCCCAAAACACAACATGGACACTTCACATTTTTCCACCAAAAACTGACCCTTTTTTTTGCTGCGTGCCTAGCTGTAGGTTTTGTGACCTAGGTCAGCTGGCACATAGGGAAACCTAGTAACCCTGTACATTTTGTAAAACTAGACACCAAGGAAAATCCAGGCTGGGATGAATTGTGTGGTTCTCACCGAGTTGTTTGATTCAAAATACCTTGCAAACCTCAAAATATGTCTAAAAACACAATTTCCTCAAGTTTTTGTGATGGAAAGTTCTGGAATCTGAGGGGAGCCACAATTGTCTTACCATCCGTCATTTTCCTCAGTCTTCCGATAAAAATGATACCTCACGTGTATAGGTAAGCCATGTGCATGTGAAAGGGAAGGGCCAAAAACATGTAGAAATTGAGGGATCCAAAGTGGGTCCAAAAGGGTAGGTTTCTTCATGCATTTTTAGGCTGACTCTGCTTTGCACATCCACTCCAAGGGTACAGAGTTTTCAACAGTTCAGATGGCACAATGCTGGATGGTAGAAATTTTGTGGACTCCTGTGGATTCTGGAAGTTTCCAGCAAAGAAAAGTAGGGGAAATGTGCAATTTCAGTCAATGTAGGAGGTTTGCATGGCATTGTGGGTAAGAAAATGGTGTGGAGTGCATGTGAAGCACACCACCCTGTACTTCCCCAGATGTTTAGTTTTCAGAAGTGTTTGAGTCGGGTAGGTTTTTCCAGGTGGCAGCATACCCAATTCCAAAGAATGCAGACTCTCACCATTGAAAGTGGGACGACATTGGGAGTTAGCCAAGCACTCCTGGCCATATGTAAAACCACCCAAAAGAGTCAAATGTCCTATTCCTAGCCATTGGGAGGAGATGATTTAGTCTGCAGGGGCACAGAAAGACTGCTCCCCCCTTCAGTTGGGGTGGGGGCATAACCATGCTGCTGGAAATGGGCTTCCTGCAAGGTCACCCCCAAACTTTTTGCCTTCCTCCTTCTCTTTTTCTGACATTATTTTTGCTGGCTTTAGGACTCTGTGCACTTTACCATTGCTGATCAGAGCTAAAGTGTATATGCTCTCTCCTTAAAACATGGTGACATTGGCTCATACCTAATTGGCTTATTTAATTTAGTTTTAAGTCCCTAGTCAAGTGCACTACAAGTGCCCAGGGTCTGTAAATTATAAGCTTCTAGTGGGCTGCAGCACTGGTTGTGCCACCCACATAAGTAGCCCCTAACCATGTCTCAGGCCTGCCTCTGCAGTGTCTGTGTATGAAGTTCCCCTGCCACTTCAACTTGCCATTTAAAAGTACTTGCCAAGCCTTAAACCCCCTTTTTCTACATATGTCACCCCTTAGGTAGGCCCTAGGTAGCACATAGGGCGTGGTGCTAATAGGTAAAAGGCAGGACATGAACATGTGTGTTCTATATTGCCTGGTAGTGTAAAACTCCTAAATTCATTTTTACACTGCTGTGAGGCCTGCTTCTTTCATAGAATAGCATCAGGGCTACCATCATATACTATTTGAGTGGTAGATTCTGATCTGAAAGGAGTGGCCAGGTCATATTTAGTATGGCCAAAATGATGATACAAAATTCTGCTTAATGGTGAAGTTGGATTTTATATTACTATTTTAGAAATGCTACTTTTAGAAAGTGAGCATTTCTCTACACCTAAATCCTTCTGTGCCTTCCAATCCACGTATGGCTAGGTTTAGTTGACAGCTCCCTTGTGCATGCACTCAGACAAACCCCAAACACAGGATGCTCAGTCAAACTTGCATACATCTGCATATTGAATGGGTCTTCCTGGGTTGGGAGGGTGGAGGGCCTGGCACTTACATGTCAAAGGGCAGTAGCCTGCCCTCACACAAAGGACTGTCACACCCCCTACTGGGATCCTGGCAGACAGGATGGAACTGAAAGGGGACCTTGTGCACTTCTAAGCCACTCTTTGAAGTCTCCCCTACTTCAAAGACACATTTGGGTATTTAAGCAGGATCTCTGACCCTACCAAGGTATACACTTCTTGACAAGACACAGAGAACCTGAACCAGAATCTGCAACCTGCCAAGAAGAACTGCCTGGCTGCCCAAATGACTCACCTTACTGCTTTCTGAGAAGGACTGCTGCCTTGCTGTTGCCCTGCTGCCTTGCTGATCTCTGGCTGTGCTGAGAAGTGCTCTCCAAGGGCTTGATAGAGCTTGCCTCCTGTTCCCTGAAGTCTCAGGACGAAAAAGAGTTAATTCCTGCAACAACAACTCCTTGGGTTGCGGAAATCGACGCACAGCCTGCAGAAAATTACACATGGCCTGCATCGCTGTGAACAATTCACTGCATGCCGAACCGGACCAACGCAGCCCGACTTTACAAGGAGAAGATCGACGCAGCACCAGCGTAGCTACTGGAAATTCTACGCATGGCACACTGGATCGACGCAAGCTGAGCCGGAACAACACAGCCCGATTTCCTGAGAGGAATTGATGCAGCGCCTGCCATGCGGAAAAAAAATTCAGGCAACCCCCATCAAATCGACAGAGCCCCTGTGACTTCGTCCTGCAAGTGCCGGATTTCAACACATAGGGGGTCATTCCGACCCTGGCGGTAAAACTCGCCAGGGCCGTGAACGACAGAAAGCACCGCCAACAGGATGGCGGTGCTTTCCTGCCCATTCTGACTGCCGGAATACCCCTGGCTGGGCTGAACCTCCATGGCGGCGCTGCTTGGGATTCCGACCCCCTTCCCGCCACCCTGTTTCTGGTGGTTTTTACCGCCAGGAACAGGATGGCGGGAACGAGTGTCGTGGGGCCCCCTCACAGCGCCCCAGCATGATTTACACTGTCTGCCTAGCAGACAGTGAAAATCGTGACGGGTGCAACTGCACCCGTCGCACCCCTGCAACACCGCCGGCTCCATTCGGAGCCGGCCTCTGTGTTGCAGGGCCTTTCCCGCTGGGCCGGCTGGCGTTCCTTTGGCGGGTGCCCGCCGGCCCAGCGGGAAAGCCAGAATGGCCTCCGCGGTCTTTTGACCGCGGAGCGGCCAAGTGGCGGCGTAAGTTGGAATGACCCCCATAGTCCCCAGGGCGTCCGAAAACCTTGCAACCCGAAGAGAATCCAAGCCCGATCGCCGGAAATCAATGCAAAGCCTTCCCTGAGTGAAAAATTAATGATGCATCGCTGTGTGTTTTCCACTCATATCCTCCTCTGCGGTTCCTTGCGGAGACTTTGAACGCAATCCAGGTACTTTCTGCTTGCAAGAGACATTTGTGGCTCTTAAGAGACTAAAGACACTTTACATCATTTTTACAGTGAGAACTCAAAATATACTTATTACATCTTAATCGTTTTGACCTGCATTTTACCAGATAAATATTATATATTTTTCAAAACACTGTGTGATGTATTTTTGTGGTATTATACTGTGTTATTGCATGATCTATTGCAGAAATACTTTACACATTGCCTTCTAAGTTAATCCTGACTGCTCAGTGCCAAGCTACCATCTACCAGAGGGTTGGCACAGGATAATTTGGATTGTGTGTGATTTACCCTGACTAGAGAGGGTACTTGCTTGGAGAGGGGGTAACCTGAATGCCAACCAAAGACTCCATTTCTAACACATGCCCACCCCTTTTTTTTTTTAGTTCTCTGGTTTCTAGTGGGCTGTCTGCCCCCCGGGAGTCATATTCAGGGTAATTACCTCCATCTGCCCCCCAGGTGGACAGAAAGACTGTGTCCCTATTTATTTATGGTTGAGGGAATGGCAATGCCCATAGTTGGCACGACCAATCCTCTTTTCTAGTTGTCTAGTAGGTGTTCTACTCTCCTAGGGGTAGATCGGGGGTAATTACTCTATCTGCCCCCGGGGGGGTCAGAAAGACTTTGGTACCCATTTATGTGGGGTGGGGCATGGCCATGTAAATGCTGGGAAGCCCCCATCTCTCTTTTATTAAAAGTAAATCCCTGGTGTCTAATGGTTTTTCTGCCCACTGGGGAGCAGATTGGGTGTTATTGGGGGTAATTGTCTTCTATGTTTTCTCTTCTTTTAGGGTCTTTTGTGGCCTCTTTTAATGCAACAAGTTTGTCCCAGGTTTGGATGATAGACTATATAACCTTTCTTCCTGTTATCTCTTCACAGGTTTCTCAATCACCAGATTCCCAGGTCATCTTTGGGAAAGAGAAGACAATACCCTAGGTAAGTCTATAGTTTCCTCAACCTGCCAGAAATAAGGAAGGGAGAAAGGAGTGAGGGTTGTGAAAAAGAGAGTTTGATAGGGACTTGTGTTCCACCGTCACCTATTATCTGCTTTGCTATTCCCCGTGTTTATGAGCAGAACATTCACTGATTTACAGGTACTACTCCAGTTCCTGCACTCTCCCCGCCCACCTCGTTCCCCCTCCCCCTCATCCCAAGCCCCTTTGACCACAGACCCCAGCCCATACCTTGTCCAGCCACGATCCTCCAGGAACGTAGTGGGGTGGCCAGGACCATAAAGGGTTGTCAGGCATGCAGGCGTCTCTGGCTTCTCCAGCCTGAACTTCTACTCCCTAGGCTCCCGTCACCTCGCTTGTGGCCTCCAAGATCTCCCAGGTCCTCCACTCGCTGCCCTGCCTTCCTGCTGGTGCTCCCATATTCCTTCTGCTGCTTGGTGTGTCCCTCATCTGTCTTCTTCCAGCTGCTGTCTCCACACTTCTCCTCCTCATTCCGTCAGGCACCACCATTCCTCATCAATAGGCCACATGGTGTCAGGGGGCATGTTTCTAGCACTGGAGCACTGTTCCAGTAGGACATCCTGAGTGTTCCCGGGGGGTTTCCCACTTTACTGGGTCCCATTGTGATCCATCTCTGCTTTGTCGGCACATCCACACACTAGTAGCTGGTGGGCTTTCTGCCCCGGGGGGCAGATTGGAGGATATTGCCCCCATCTGCCACCTGGGGGGCAGAACGACTGTGTTATTTAAACAAATATGGGGAGCAAAAGCCCTTGCCCAAGGGGCCACTCCCCCCTGCCTGGTGGCCTAGTGGAGTTGATCTCTGCCTGTGTATTGCCCTCCTGAGATTCTCCCCCTTTGAATGGTACCTCTCCCATTGAAATTGGTGCTCAGGGGGCTGAGACATGCCCCAGAGCAGTGAAGAAAATGAAACTAAATGAGCTGATTGCCTTGTTTTACTTTCATTTTGTTCTGTAATGACGTTTGGTGCACGCTGATCGTCATTTCGGGGTCGATTTATGTTTAGCCTTGATTGCTGGGAACACTCTTTTGGCAGGATTCCATGTGTCTTGTGCGTGGAAGGCCGATAGCCATCTGATGCACATGAGCACTGCGCGTCTGTGAGTTCCCAGCCATCCAATACATGCAAATGGTTGAGGAGCCATTCTGTAGATAAACAATTTGAGCAGGACATGCCGACCTTCTTCTCGAACATAAACATCAGACACAACTGATGCAATGGTGTTGAAATATTAGAAGGTGGAGGGAAATGTATGTTTGTTCATCTATGGACCTAAGCAAGGATACCTGTCCCTTCCCAAATGTAGTGGTGAATTCCTGACAGCTTAGATCAAGAGAAAGATGGACCTAGTATTCACCCCTTGTTCTTGGCAATCAATCTAATGCTGTCTTTCTGAGACCACATGTCATATAGACATCTGTGTTAAATGTCAAACTGAAGATTGCTGTTCTTGCTACGGAATCCTCAAAAGTTGCTATGTAGATTCTGTTCCTAACTGCAAATGTGGTTCTAGGTTCTAAACTGCAGTTATTTATTTCTTGACAGAGTCTGCAGGGCTAAGTGGCTTGATTTTATCTATGTCACTCACTGAAAGTATTTCATAGAGTCTAAATACTAAGGCCCGTATTTATACTTCGTTTGCGCCGAATTTGCGTCGTTTTTTCCGACGCAAATTCGGCGCAAAACTAACGCCATATTTATACTTTGGCGTTAGACGCGTCTAGCGCCAAAGTATGGGCAAATAGCGTCATTTTTTGGCGTGAACGCCTTCCTTGCGTTAATGAGATGCAAGGAAGGCGTTCCCGTCTAAAAACAGACGCACATAGCGGTGCGTGGTATTTATGCTCCAGGGCAAAAATCACTCCTGCGCGGCAGGCGGCGCAAAAAAATGGCGCAAAGCACGAATAGCGTGAAATTTTAACGCCTGGGTCAGGGCAGGCGTTAAAATGGGGCAAACACACCTGTACTTAATCAGAACACACAGAACAAACAACAGAGCAGCAGAGCAGCAGAGCAGCAACAGGGAGACATGGAGGTGCTTTTTCTTCAACGTGCACGTAGACGCAGAGCCCTGCAGCAACAACAGCAGCCACAACAACAACAGCAGGGACCCCAAAGACAGCGCAGAAGGCAGGAGAGGATATTCCGCCCAAGAACAACCCTGCATGGCCTCAGGGAACGAGACATCATCCAGAGGTACCGGTTGAACTGGCAGGCCATTCAGCAGCTGCTGACAAATATTGAACAGCAATTGGCCCCCACTTTAGTGACTCCACGCACTATCCCAACAGAAACAAAGCTGCTTGCCGTACTTCACCTGCTGGCAAGTGGCTCCTTTCAGACAACTGGTGCCCTGGTTGGTGGAATCTCACAACCATCTTTCTCCGCATTCCTGCCTAAAGTACTGGATGCCATCATTGGACTGATACCCCGCCACATCTGCTTCCCTAACACACTGCAGAAGCAGCAGGAAACAAAACAGGGGTTCTACGCCATCAGTGGCTTTCCGCACGTCCTTGGTGCAATTGACTGCACACACGTACGCCTTGTGCCACCTGCTGCGAGTGAACACCTCTACCGCAACAGGAAGCACACACATTCCATCAACGTGCAGGCCATAGTCGATCACCAAGGACTGATCAGCAACATTGTGGCTAAATATCCTGGGAGTGTACATGACGCATTCATCTTCCGTCACTGCACCATCAACCAACACTTCCAGGATGGACGGTATGGCAATGGACTACTTGTTGGTAAGGACAAAAATCTACTTATATACTCACTGCACAGAAACCCTCTAGGATAAACAACACATACACCACAATAGCAACACCTAGACAGGGACACACTGAGGTACTCACATCACTAGCCATGTGTCACAAGTCACCATTGAACCTCTCACACATTTGAATTTACTCCACAGCTTAGTGTGAAGACATTCATGACTGTGGTTGCCTAAATGTCACCTTGCAAATTGGAAGTCTCACAATAACCTGTACACTAATACAATGCATAACTTTTAAGGGATGGGATGGCCTGGCTATGTTCATATGAACGTTTCTAATACCCTTTGATGTTTCAACTCTGCATGGAACTATCATCACACCCCCAGTGAGGACACACGGACACCTGTGTCACAAGTCACAATGCAAGGGAGGGCACACTGTACTTGAGAAACCAATACATCCTGCTGACAAACAGTTAGACAACAAACACTTGCTCAGCCAAGGAAAAAAAACAATGCCAAAGTTTCCACCAACAACCATAGGTTGTCACATTAGTACACAAAATAGTCACAGACAACACAACACAACTACTGCCATCAAAGATACGTACAACAGTGCCTCCTACATCTAATTGATACCATTCTGTGTTTCTCTTTCAGCTGATCAGGGGTATGGCATCCAGCCTTGGATAATGACACCATATGGGAACCCAAATACTGCTGCTGAGCGGGCATACAATGACGCCCACAAGAGGACACGCAGCATTGTGGAGAGGACCTTTGGGATCCTAAAGTCAAGGTTCCGCTGCCTTGACATCACTGGCGGAAGCCTACTATACTCCCCAGAGATGGTATGCAAAATCATACTCACTTGTGCCATATTACACAATATTTGTGTACAAAGGAACATTCCCCTCCTTGAACCGGACCCAGACATGCCTGAGGATGATGATGAGGAGGATGCTGGCCTGCAACAGGAGGGGGAACAACCTAACACCGCAGCAGGAGTGCGTAGACGCCAACAGCTTGTGAACAATTTTTTTACTTAAGTCATTATAATCACTTGTATTCCACACTTGTAAATAAACACAGATCAGAAACACCACATCATGCTTTGGCCTATTCATTTCTGACCACCTTTAGTTTGAAATAGCTGAAGATGAATGTCGTCTCATTGATCAAGAATGCCATTAAAATTCATCACACCAAAAATAAACATCACAACTGTATGCACAGAGGGTAGGATGTGACATGTTACATTACCATACACAGAGCCCAACAAGAGTACAAATGTGACAATTAGACATGCCGGATCCAAACAACTGAAACAGTCTCTCATCCAGCCCAAAATTGGAGATCATTTGAAAGTCACATCACACGTGTTCAGAGACAGGGTGGGACCATCCATGTGTACGTGAACATGTCATCAATGGCTTCTCTCAAGTGTATGATGTGAGCAATACACAATTGCAACAACATCAGCTGCCACTAACTCAGGAGGAGACCTTGAAGTTACAGTGACAACATACACACAGACAGGTCATACTGGATCCACATTCCCACACACATGTACACATATGTCATACAACCAACCTAATATTTGAAAGTAGACCATCACAGTTGTGTCCCAGTTTGAACCTAGCAGGAAGATTGTAACATGACACTAAACCAGTTTATGCAGAAAGGGACACAGACAAGCAAAACAATCTTCGCATTATCACATCGTGAACGCTGAGAGTCTTGCAAACTTAGGGGGTCATTCTGACCCTGGCGGTAATTACCGCCATGGCAGAGGTCGGCGGTAGCACCGCCAACAGGCTGGCGGTGCACCGATGGGCATTCTGACCGCGGCGGTTCAGCCGCGGCCAGAAACGGACTTCCCGCTGCCCTTGAGAATCCGCCATGGCGGCGGAGCGCGCTCCGCCGCCATGGGGATTCTGACACCCCCTACCGCCATCTTGTTCCTGGCGGGTCTTCCGCCAGGAACAGGATGGCGGTAGGGGGTGCCGCGGGGCCCCTGGGGGCCCCTGCAGTGCCCATGCCAATGGCATGGGCACTGCAGGGGCCCCCATAAGAGGGCCCCACAAAGAATTTCAGTGTCTGCTTTGCAGACACAGAAATTCGCGACGGGTGCAACTGCACCCGTCGCACCTTCCCACTCCGCCGGCTCCATTCTGAGCCGGCGTCCTCGTGGGAAGGGTGTTTCCCGCTGGGCTGGCGGGCGGACTTTTGGCGGTCGCCCGCCAGCCCAGTGGGAAAGCCAGAATGACCGCCGCGGTCTTTCGGCGGGAACCGCTTGGCGGGCGGCGACCGCCGCCCGCCGCGGTCAGAATGACCCCCTTAGTCATATGAAAATGGTATGCAACTTAGCTCCAAATCATCAATACTGCAAACGTCAAATGGGCTAATGAGATAATGAATGGTCAACAGTCATTCATACCATATGGCCTTACATTCGCCCGCTGCTGCAGGTTTGCCAGGATATGATAAAAATACTCCATGGATACAGTAGCTATTCTGGATGGTCAAATCCTAGGGTGCTGGGGGCCTAACTCCACCTCTACCACCCCCAAAACATACAGGAATCATGTACTTGTGAACTAAACACATGCATAAGGCACATGTGTGGCCTCCATGTCACAAGTCCTACACAAATATGAAACACAAAATCATAATGGGACATGGTCAGCCCCATAAAAACTGAAAGTGACTCTCCCACTCCCTGTTAGGACTACAGATAAAAGCATCCCCATCATAAAGGTGGGGACATTTTGGAGACGGAATACATAATGGTATCAAAAACCTCATTTCAAAATAGCCATCAGCAATTACACCAAATATGTTGTCAAATATGGTCAATACATTAGTTAACGTATCCCAAACATCACAGTGTGAAGGCCGTCTATACATAAAAGTACGGACATTTGTCATATACAAACACAAATGTGTCTCACATCGCACCGTTTTACCATGACAAATCACCTTTCCAAAGCTAAACACATGAAGACATTTGGATACATTTGCTCCATATTCTACGCATACAGCATGGCCGTCATAATTTGTTCATGTACATGAGTGCACACAATGCAGAGTCAGATACAAATGTATCCAAAAGTGTCTTGATATTTCACCTTCAAATTATTATTTACATCCACAATATTTTTGACTCTGCATCATGTGCACTACTGTACGTGTAATAAAAACCACGCCCATGATGTATGCGTCGTGAAATTGACGCTATATGCACAATATATTGCTCATTTCATGTACAGTATTAATTATTAATATTCATACCATTTGTTTTCACTCCGCATCATGTGCACATCTGTACGTGTAAAAAAAATGACGCCCATGATGTATGCGTGGTCAAAATGACGCTACATGGACAATATGTTGGTCATTTCATGTACAGTATTAATTATTAATATTCACATCATATTTTTTGACTCCACATCATGTGCACCACTGTACGTGTAATAAAAACCACGCCCATGATGTATGCGTCGTGAAATTGACGCTATATGCCCAATATATTGCTCATTTCATGTACAGTATTAATTATTAATATTCATACCATTTTTTTTCACTCCGCATCATGTGCACCACTGTACGTGTAAAAAAAATGACGCCCATGATGTATGCGTGGTCAAAATGATGCTACATGGACAATATGTTGGTCATTTCATGTACAGTATTAATTATTAATATTCATATCATATTTTTTGACTCCGCATCATGTGCACCACTGTACGTGTAAAAAAAATGACGCCCATGATGTATGCGTGGTCAAAATGACGCTACATGGACAATATGTTGGTCATTTCATCTACAGTATTAATTATTAATATTCATATCATATTTTTTCACTCCGCATCATGTGCACCACTGTACGTGTAAAAAAAATGACGCCCATGATGTATGCGTGGTAAAAATGACGCTACATGGACAATATGTTGGTCATCTCATGTACAGTATTAATTATTAATATTCATATCATATTTTTTGACTCCGCATCATGTGCACCACTGTACGTGTAAAAAAAACGACGCCCATGATGTATGCGTGGTGAAATTGACGCTACATGCACAATATGTTGGTCATCTCATGTACAATTTGAAATATTAATATTCATAGCATATTTTTACACTCCGCATCATGTGCACTGTAATGCGTCAAAAAAATATGACGCACATCTGTGTATGCGTGAAAATCTGACGCATTACGCGAAAATAAAAACGGCGGCCATTTTATGCAGGAAGTGATGTAATAGGATATCCTGTTTACCAAATCTGTACTGGGAGTTGACTTTCACTTTCACTTTGCAGTCTCAGAGTTATCTGGACTGTGTGGTTGTGTGAAAGGTGTTGTCCTGTGTTTTACTGCTTTAGTGTCCTGTGTGCCTTGTATTTTGTCTTTGTGTCAATCTTTTATTGTTGTCAAACATTGTCTCAGTCTGTTTAGTGTTGTTTTGTCTATACCTGTGATAGTTTGTATTGTCTGTGGGAGTCTGTTGTGGGTAGCATAGTTTGGGGGGTTAGTTGGGCTATTTTTCTCCTTCTTCTTTTTCTTTCACACCTCTACCTTTCCCCATTTCCCACTTTTTCTTTCATTTTTCTTTTGTACTTTTTTACACCTCTCATCATGTCAGGTAGGCCTCGCCTGTCCAGGATGGGTGAGGACGAATTGGGGGGCTTCATATGGCTCGTAAGCCATTTCCTCCCACTGATGCTGGAGGCTGGGGGCCGTGTGATACAGGGGTATCACACGGAGGCGAGGAAAATCCGTTGGGAGAAGGTGCGCCATCACCTGGTCCGGGTCTACGGGAGTCTGAGGAATATCCATCAACTCAAGCACCGCTGGGCAGATCTGATCAGCAGGGAACAGGACATGCTGGACCACCTGGGACTCCGGATTGGTGGCTATGTTGGTGAGTAATAATCAATTACATGGGAATAATAGGAATGTGTGCGTGAACATGTGATGATTGGTAGCCAATCTGCAAAATAAGTAGCTGACTGCGTGTTATACTAGGGAAAACTAGGCCCATGTGCATACATATAAATCCCCATTTTTGCTACACATGTACACCCAATAACAGCAGTAAAATGCAACATCTATTTGTATTTTGCTAAGTAGCCCCCTCTCTGCGTCACAAAATGATGCAAATGCTGCGCTACGAAGGTATACATATGTATCCAAATGTGTATTTGTTGCCGGGTGTGTATGAAGACCTATGCTACCAGGCCGATGCCTCATTTTTGCAACACATACCAGATGGCTGTAGCTGCATGGAATGTACTGTTGCATTTGTGTCTGAAAAGCAACACGTGAACTGCTCTATTTGTCCTCTACTGGTCATAATGGCCAGTGAGTACGTCATGTAGAAACAACATACCTACATATGTAGACGCCATAGCTAGACCGAAAATTGCAAACACATGATGATGCAACACCTGTGTGTTGCCTTCACGTCACATGAAGTTAGTCATGTTGTCCACACATATGTCACATGTGTGTCTGGTTGCTGTGTGTTGAACCTGTCCACATAGCCTGTTTGATTGTGAGTGGTCATGCAGTCCTCATGGAACCAGTTGTGGAATGTTTCTCTCTGGGATGCACATGCTGAGATGTATGGATCACATGATTGTTCGGGCCTACTAATGGAGGATTAACTTGGACGACACATGACTGTCCTGGCCACTGCATGAGTGTAGTAGGGTGTGTCACTGGAGCAGGAGACTCATCCAATGATAATCTAGAATACAAAGTCAGCCAGGCAGGATGAGCATGTGTGAAAGTGTATCATTACCATGTAATATTCACACACTGTCATTGTAACATAAATTATTTGTCTGTTCACCCAGTCTGAGTATAATCTTCCTTTCATGCTTTACAGGTGGACCAGCCCCGTACACCGTTGGTGAGGTAGCCCATTTTGACGACCCCGATACCTACAGTAAGTGTTGCCTAAGTGCTATTTACATTGTTTGGAAATGAAGCATGATGGATTACTGTGTGTTCAGGATAATTCATGATTTGATGTGCTGGCCGTACATTGGCTTTGTTGTTTTGGTGTGATATCAAATTGGAATAATGTTTCGGTAAAGCAATACCTAGTCATCTCTCAGATTGAGGGGCAGTAGGTCATTCAATTAGTGCGACAATTGGGAATAGCATGACTCATTTTGAATACACTGGTCAATGTTAGACTTGGTCAGGAACTTGCCATTAACTGAGTCAGCATATCAGACTGACAGTCTCCCAGATAGCTTGGGCACATGGCTTCGATGACAAGTGCTTCTTCCTAGTTGAGGATGGACTGTGTACACTGTAGGTCGGATCTTCCGGGGGCATGTACTTCCACAAGGTGACCTCGAAGTGTGTGTGACTTGAGTGCAATGGCCTAGGTGTTCTGTTGAATCATGTGAATGGGTGTTCTACCTCCTCTGTGTGTGTTGTAAAACATGCCTCACTAATAGTATGTTATGTTTGGCTAAGTCATATCATTTTGACATGTGTGGACCTGGGATGTGACAAGGTTGGGCTGACTCCAACGTGTTGCTAGCCCTTCATAGGTGTTGTGTGTGAAGGCACATGCTTGTTGAACTTTCTGTACACTCCTGGTTGTGCATTGATCATGGGATTGTTGTTTGTTCTTCCCACACCACCCACAAAGACTGGGATGTTACTGTGAAACAGGGTACCTAGGACTGTAGCAACCAGTATGTTACACGTACTTAACACCTTTTGTGACTTGAGTTTGTACCTAGGTCCAGATGTAGCAAAATGTCTCCACATTGCAAATAGCATAATTTGATGTTAGTGAGTTGCAAACGTCTGTTTCCTAATCCGAAATGTTTTTGGTGGTCATGTACATATTCGCAAAATGCTTTTCTAAATGAAAAAAATAAAGGAGTTTACCAGCCCTACTTGCAAATCACAGTGTTAGGCAATCGAATTTGCTAACGAGTACGTGGTTGCAAAGTGAGTAGCTGTTATCATCCACTTGAAGTGGATGCTAACCAACTTGCTGACTGGAAGGGGTCCTCATTGTGAACCTTCACCTTTGTGAGTGGACCAAAATACTCCTGCACAAAACAGCCAGTGGTCTAGGGGAGCAATAATTATTGTGTAAATTACGAACAATCAATTGTTGTGAATTTAAACAAATCACAGCTCATTTTCCTTTCAGATAAAGGGCCTACACTTGGTGAAAAATAACTTGCTTCATTTAAAAGCAGTCACGTCTATGGAGTTCTGCTGTTCCCAGCAGGCCTCCATCCCCGTGAGTGCCCATAGTTGCTAAGGTGGTGCAAGTTGGAACCCACATCATTGATGTTCATGAGGTGGGATTTAGGGACCCCATAGTGACTCGCAGACGGTGTCAGAGACACCGTTCAGCTTTGCAATATGCTAGTTGATTTCCCATCAATTCCTACATCTGGCCCATAGTGTCGACATATGATTCATGGCCAGGGGTTCAATCTTAGCACACAACTATTTCGAAATGCCATTGAGTGAGGAGTGTGATTCTTATCACATAGAATGACATATGTAGTGAAGTCAGTATGCGGACGAGCTGGTGCCATAATGTATAATGGCTTAGGTATGAATTGTATGAGTAGTTTAGGGTGATGTCATCCATCATGTAGAGACATGGATATGCTATATGTGATATGCCCTTCAGTATGCATGATTCACATGTACTTCCTCTGAGCCTTCCCGTGAAATATGTTGTAACAATTGCTGCAACCAATACATTGCTAGTAATGGACAAATTACCCATTGTGGTATTCAACCCACTGTAAATTCTATGCTCAATATTTGCCTTTTCCCTTCACAGCTGCAAACCTGAGTGCCGCAGCTCGCAACCAGTTTGAGCGCCGGGCAATGAGGTACAGCCACATCCTGCAGGTGCAGTGTGGGTATCGGAGGATGGCCCGCAGATACAATTCGGAACGGGCCTCCGGGGCGTGGTATGCCACACCACAGGCTCCCCCAACGGTGCCCCCAACAACCCCCGCCACTACATCCACCAGGTCTGGCCAAGTGGACCCAGCAACGGACCAGGCATCCTCATCCAGACCTGGACCCAGCCGTGTGGTGGGAGCAGGGCAGTCCCGTGCCCACACCACTCCACCAACACAATCCACCTCCACCTCCACCGGCACCCAGACCTGCACTGACCCTCCGATCAACCCAGCGGACTTCCACGCATTGTCAAGGAAATTGGACAGGTTGATTGCAAAAGTTGACACCCTGACGGAGGACATGGCTGAGGTGAAGAAGAAGGTGCGCTCCATCCGGCGAACAGTACGGAGGCCAAATCAGTAGACATTTTGCCCTCCAGAACTTTTACCCCTCCCCTCTCACCTCTTTCCTATTTCATACTGTTAGTTGGGTTTGGGGGGTTAGTTATAGGATAAGTGTAGGAAATTAGCTTAGTTAGTGTTAGGTAAGAGGGTGGGGGGTCCTTCTTCTTTATATCTTATCTTTTTGTGTGGGTGGGTGGGTGGTGGGCAATGTTGGGATTCCTGTTTAAAAAAAAAAAAGAAAAAAAAAAAAACTATAAAAACAAAAAAAATACAAAAAAATATATGTTTGTTTAGGATAGTGTAGTATGTGTGTAGGTTAGTAAGTGTTGTCCTGCATGTGTCTTGTCTCATAATGGTGGGTGGGGGGTTGATGTTTAGATCGTTTCGTTACATGTGTAGAGTAAGTTTAGCTTAGGTTAGTTAGGGACAGTTGTGGGTTAGTAGTAGTCAGGTTAGATTAGTGTAGGTTTATCTTTCCCTTAGTTGCCTCTTTTATTACTTATTGGAAATAAAACTTTTGTTAACCCTTTACCTGATGCGTTAGGTGCTACCTTTTCATGGCCTTGACATCAGTGTAGCAGAAAGTTTTAGTATGACATTTGTGTCCTATGCTCGCTATCCCCAGGCTATTGAGGTTTAACATGCCAGCTACCCGTGTGCTAACTTGGTAAGTATCCACCATGTGGGAGAGCCACCATTGGTAGTGTGCATAGATCATCAAGATTTGGAGTTGGTATGTATCCTACTTCACAAAGAGTGCTTCCAGAGTTGATTTTGTAGGTAAATAGATAGGTCGGACAGCATTGTGAAGTTCAGGGAGAGCTTTGTAGATGAGTATTTGTTCACACTCTTGTCTTTTTGCTGTCATTGCTGACCTACATCATGTGTGTACTGCTTGAGCATGACTTTCCTTCATGGTAGTATACGCTGTAAGGGTGATTGATGCAGTGTAATTTGGTTATCATTCCTTTCATTTTACAGCATAATGTATTGTTTTAGTATTGCAAGGTGCCTACATTTCTCAGCCACCATTAGTTGTCTAGAATAGCTATGGATGGGGCCTCATTCTGTCCAACACAGCATGATTGTGTGTGCTTAGTCCCTACATCAGTTATTTTCCTCAGTCTAGTAAAGCTATGATGCAATCCTGGCCACTGCACAGATGTTTCAGTATACATGAAATCAGGACAGTAGTATAGAGAATCGACATGGATGCCACACAGCCACTTTGGAGTTATGTACTGCACAGTTGAAGTGTGAAATGACACAGAGACACAATAGGTGTGCAAGTGATATTTATTTTTAGGTGGAGTAGTGCAAAAAGTCCATTAACAATGTTAGGTGAGTCCGTTCTGGTGCATAAATGGTGATCCTATTTACAGGGTGTGGATGATGCTCCTGACATGCTGGGGTGATGTCACAGACGGTGCAGAGGAACAGGAATTGCCAAATGGTAGGAGAGAAACATTTACAGCCAATGTGGACAAGTTAAACAGTAGATTGCCGAACAGTCATTGAGGGTAGTTGGAGTGAGGCTGGCATGTGTCAAAACGTAGGACCTTGGTCAGAGTAGGGCATGGTGCAGGGACTAGGGCTTCCGGGTACTCTTGCGAGTGAATGTTATCTGTTCCATGTCTTCTTCTTCTGATGTGTGTGTTGCCTGGTGTGTCCTTGTTGTTGTTGGTTTTGAAGGGGCAACACACACCTCAGTGTCAGAAGACATGGAGGCAGACATCCCGGGGGCTGATCCCTGTCCAGTTATGAAGGGCAGTACTGCAGCAAGGAGAGCGTGCTGGTTTTTCAGAATGGCAGCCACATCCCGATGGTAGGCAGCCAGGTCTGCCCTGAGGGGTTCGATGTTGCATTCGTGCACACGCTGACTGGCTTGCTGTTGGAGTTGTTTGGTCAACTGGATGACAGCTGTGCAGATTGCCTTCTGCGTTACTAAAAGTTCCTCCAACAGCGATGTTCTGGCTTGCATTGCAGCTGCCTGATCAGCAGTTGACAGCATGCACGAACGCACCCCCTCAAGGCTGGCTGCCATAGTTTGCATCCCCACCCGCACCTCCTTGGCCAGCTCCCGCTGGACCCCAACGACTGTTCTTTCGAAGCTGGTGCCAGTGTCGTCAGAGTCCTCAGCTGTGTTGGAGCTGGCAGGTCTTACAATTGGGGTGGCGGGTGGTTCTACTGTGGTGGCTGCTTCTTCTTGGCTCCTCCTTGTTACTGAAGGGGGGGTTTGGAGGCTTTCGAGGACCATGTCAATGGTCTCTTGTGTGAGGTTGATGGTCTCGTCATCCATGTCATCAGGGAACTCATGGACAGGCATATCGGCAGGAGATCCGTGTTCCTCTGCAAAGAAACAGGGTACAATTAGTGTGTCTGTGTTGAGATCATTTAGCACTAAGATACAAGCCTTTGGATGCCTTAACTTTGTACTCTGATTTTGTCTTGGTATCTGCTGTCCGTCATAGGGCATTGTTGTAGGCCTATGGCCCACCTGTGTGTCACATATATGATATGGAGCTATCAGACATGCCTGCCAGGTCATCTCTAGGTGTTGATTTGTAATTATTTCGGAATATGCATTTTTTTGTCCTACTCCTCCCTCGGTGTTTCACTATTGTTATGGAGGGACATTTGTTTGGGTGGGCTCTCATTATCCTTCATGTGATTCTTGGCTTTCTAGGCAGCAGGATAGCTAATGGTGTGGGGGACTAAGTTTGACCCACTTGTAAATAACTCGGTCACCCAGATATTCTATTTAGCTCAGACAGACTAGCAGTGCCTCTGGTCTCCCACAACAGAGGAATGTTTAGAAGTCCAAGCCCATGACATCTTTGGGACTTCTCAGGGAAGTGGTGGTCACTCAGGTCCTACACATTTCTATCTTTTCCGGTATGTTCCCATACACAAATGACACAGACAGGATTTGTTTGATATGAAGTTTCATTGTACAACTGACTTGTAGGAATTTAGGTGTGAGCCCCAATAACCAAAACAATACACACAGTTAGAACTGAAATAGTCCGCAGGAGAGTAATACATTGGTACACAGCTATCATGGTGCCTAACAGTTTCTACTCTCCCTCTGCTTGTTCTATATATAGCACTGCATGTTAAGTTTGGAGCTTGGCTGTCTGAATCACAGGGGAGACATCATCCCTCATATCAGAGGAATGGGCTGGGATCTGGTTGTGCATCAGCAGCAAGGCAGGCAGCATCTAGATGTGATTTTCTGTTTGTAAACTCCCCCATGCGTGTCTTGGGACGAGGAAGTGAATTTAAAAGACATATGTCATTGTGATGACAAAGTTTCCCTACGCAGGAATGGCAAACCTTAACCCCTACCACATCTATCATCAACGAACCAGACGGTATCCTTGACTGGGGCACAGAGTGAATATGTTCTGGCAAACTCCAGTGCAGAAGTAGGCAAAACAGGGTGATTTGACTAATTGCCAACACCTTAGGACTGACTATTTGCTACATTAACTGATAGGAAGGGCAATGAGATTCATTTAGTGCAAAGTGCTCTGAGGCACTTAGATGTGAGCAAATGAGTATAAGTACATTCAGGGTAAGATGCACAAAGGCCTCCAGCCTGAGGCTATTGCGCAAAGTATACGTTTTACTTGCCACGCTACACTTTGACTGACTGTGGGTGTTGTGACTGCCCTGCCAGCACACTTGCCTCACAGGCCCTGCACCATACACTTTTTATTCACATTGCATGATCTGTACATGTTAGGTGGCATGACCTATGTATGTCAATGTTAGGATGTGGTATGGATGTAAACATTGTTGATGTTTGTATCTGATGGGGTCTCATGTGTGTCTTACTGGATTGGCCTGTTTATCGTATGAATGTCCTATTTTTTGGTTAGACTGTGCAGATGTGTTTCATTGACCAGTTGCCTGTGTCCCCTCGTCAATGTTGTTGTCTGAGCAGTATGACATTTGTGATGTAGCATTGTTAGGCAGGCACGTGAGGGACCCTGACGTATGCAGCATGTGTGTGTCGTTAGTGCTGTGTGGCTCCTATTGCTGTTTACTTAGGCTTATGTATGTGTCAGTTATGGACATTCGGCATTTAAGTGTACTGGTACCTTTGTCTTATTTCTAGGAGTAGTTGCAGATGTCATCCTCACCCCCTAATTTAGGAATGTATGTTCCAGGGTGGGGTTCCTGCCATTTGGTACTATAGCTGCCCAGAGATGAGAGGTGTTATTGTCAACTGTGGTGGCAGTTAAGTTGCAGTTGTTGTATTTGCTACTGCATTACAGGTAGGGACCTAGTTGATGGGGAATAGTTTGTGCAAAACAAGTGCCTGGATGTGGATTCAGGGTAGTGTCCTTCCCACCTGTCACTGGTTTCCCTTGGCTCTCTTGTTGTAATTACAGGATGTCCCCGTGGGACTGTAGTGGTGGCAGTATTTTGTTGTGCCCCGGCTATGGTCAGTACTGGGCATTCCCCCCTGCCGTGCCCCTTTCCCCATGCCACTTCATATATGTGCTAAGTTACATGCATTGTGTAGTAGGTATCCCCCCCTGCTTACAGTCCCCATTATTGCATTGTAATTCCCCATGCGACTTACCCTGCATGTGCGTAGTGTCGTGGTAGTCTGCGCTGTCCAGTCCTTGTATCCCTGTGACGATCTCCTCCGGGATGACGGCTGCGACCATCTCCTCCATGTGGTCCAGGGCCTCCTGTTGTGCTGGACTCCCCCCTCCAGTCTGCATTGCTGCCTTCCTGTTCCTGGCCATTTTCTCTTTGGTCCTACGTTTACAGTCATGCCAGCGTTTCTTACACTCGGTGACTGTCCGGCGTTCTTCAGCCACACTGTTTATCTTGTCCACAATTTCTTTCCAGATGGCCTCTCTCCTACTGAGTGGCAATTTTGAGGATATGAAAAGTTGGTGCTGGTGTTCCGTCACCTCTTTCACCAGGATTTCCTGCTCCTCTGCACTGAAGCGACACTTTCTTTTTTTCTTTAACATGTCCTGGTTCCTGTATGCTTCCTCCTGGCTGGGTCCTGGTCTGCTCTCATCCTCCTGGGGTCTGTTGGAGCATCTGGGATCCATTTTGGGTCTCCTCTCCTGTAAGTGCAGTTTTCACGCAAAAATGTCACGCAATAGCGTGAAAAAAACCGGCGTTTTCACGATTGCGCTGTCGTAAATCGACCCACAGTGATTTGCGTCCCTTTTACGTGGGTTTCCCTTACGACAGACCGACGCTGTTTGCGTCACGAAATAATGACTCCCACCTGTTGGTTGCGCCGCCGTACGTCAAAGTATAAATTTGACGCCCGAATGGCGCATCCAAATGGCGTTAGACGGCGCAAATTTTTTTGACGCAAAACTGCGATAGCGCAGTTTTGCGTCAAAAAGTATAAATATGGGCCTAATAGTACTGGTGCTGTTGTACATTCTCTGAAGAAGCACTCCATTCTATGTCAGTTCATGTCCTTGAAAAGGCACATTATTTGACTCTTCCTTCTCTTCTTCTGGCCGTTTTTAGTATAATTATTCTATCAGCTAGCTATCTTTCTTTAAATAATCTTTTGTGCAATTCAGACTCACTGAAAGAACGGTTTTTACTATTTCAAGAAAAGAGATGACTAGAAGGTTGTACTGCCAGAATAAAGTGGATTGAAATGTTGCATTATACCTGACACTTGCTGTTAAAAAAAGGATAAATGTAAAAGTTTTAATAAATTGATCCCAAATAAAGACAATGCTATTCAATGTAATTCTGACAATTTTATATGACAAATGGTCTGTATATTGATGCTATTTCCTATAGACACAGTGTTTCAGTGCATGTGCACTTTATCAGCAATTTTACTGACTGAAATATACCCGTGTGGTAAAGTAAGATACAGAAAAATCAGATGTGGCATATTGCAAACATTAACATTGTTACAACGGTATCTGGAAAATGCATATAATCAAGTGCTTTTTCTATGTCTGCAGGAAAGAGGCCACTAATGATAAAATCAGGTGCGATTTTGCCACATGCCATTTACACTCAACTTATAATCAGTGTCCAGTGGGAAAATTCAAGAGAGGGTTACGCCATGCTTGGGCCACGCATGTACCACATTGCGTGGTACCTCCAAGACATATTTTTGAAGCTACGCAATGCTACTTTTCATGGCTTTGAAAGGCTCCAAAAATATGGAGTAAAGCAAGGCAGCGCAAACCACTGCATTGTAATATTCTACACAAAGGGAGACATTTCATGGACATTGCATGGGTGCTCCATGCAGCTTCCATGGTTTTTAATTAATTTCCAGATTGATCAAACCTGGTAAATCTTTGAATGCACCAAAAAGATACAACTTCCCAGGAATTTTGGACAGAGGAGAAATATATTAATTTCTCCTCAAGTTTTCTCTTCATATGTGTGCAGCATTCTGCATCGCAAAAAAAAAAGTTGAACATGCCTCTCAGGATTGTTTTGTGCAGGAATGTGCCTATTCTTGCTCTTTCCCTGTGACACAAGACAGCACAGCAATGTGACTTATGGCTCCACAAAACTCATAAATATGCCACTAAGGGGGTCATTCTGACCCTGGCGGTAAAATCCGCCAGGGCCAACGACCGCGGGAGCACCGCCAACAGGCTGGCGGTGCTCCCATGGGCATTCTGACCGCGGCGGTACAGCCACGGTCAGAAACGGAAAACTGGCAGTGTACCGCCGGTTTCACGCTGCCCTGGGGAATCCTCCATGGCGGCGCAGCTTGCTGCGCCACCATGGGGATTCCGAGCCCCATACCGCCATCCTGTTCCTGGTGGTTTTGGCCGCCAGGAAGAGAATGGCGGTATGGGGTGTCGTGGGGCCCCTGGGGGCCCCTGCAGTGCCCATGCCAATGGCATGGGCACTGCAGGGGCCCCCATAACAGGGCCCCACAAAGATTTTCAGTGTCTGCCATGCAGACACTGAAAATCGCGACGTGTGCAACTGCACCCGTCGCACCCCTTCCACTCCGCCGGCTCCATACGGAGCCGGCATCCTCATGGAAGGGTGTTTCCCGCTGGGCTGGCAGGCGGCCTTCTGGCGGTCGCCCGCCAGCCCAGCGGGAAACCCAGAATACCCGCGGCGGTCTTTTGACCGCGAAGCGGTATTCTGGCGGGCCCAGCCAGGAAGAGAATGGCGGTATGGGGTGTCGTGGGGCCCCCATAACAGGGCCCCACAAAGATTTTCAGTGTCTGCCATGCCGCCGGCCGGGGTCACAATGACCCCCTAAGTGTTTTATTTAATTTTGTGTTCAAAGATAACATGTAGATGCAAATGCCATTCATCCCCAGTTATTCCTTTTCCTGAAATTTTATGGTCAGCATAAACACCACTCATTTCCCATTATTTGTTCATGAGTTATCATCCAGTTTCCAACTGATATAAATTGTGCATAACCACACTGCTGTAACACTAATACCAAAAAGAAATGAATGGCAAAAATGGTTTTGATTTTAAGCACCATTATAATAGAACAAGTAATAATCAAACCAAAAACACACCCAAAGCCATGAGCAACGATATTCCTTTTGGTTCATCTTTGCGTCAGTTATCACAGCACACCTTGGAACGAGGCCACACATGAATAAAATGGATCTATGTCAAAACATGATTCTATATTCTTAGACTACATGATATATAACAATACACATAGAGCCAGATTGGATCAGCTTAGCTGACAGTTTGTAATTATACAACCATTCTTCTGAAGAGAAGTTTATGAGATTATTCAATTTGTTCTGGACACTTTTTTTTATGACAACTTTTGTAGCCTACTCCAATTGTTTCTCTAATCTGCATTCTACCACTATGGCATATGGATTCTTAAAACTCCTTTAACCGGTTCTGTGCCTTGGACGAGGTGATCTCGTCCTCGACGCTTGTTCCCCGGTGCCGAGGACGAGATCACCACAACTGTTAATGTCTTTATTGTGTTCAAGGATTGTTCACCTGAATCAAGGATGACATTTGTTAAATTTCAGGAGTCAGTGATAGAGAGCCTTATTGTGGTGGAACAGGCAAGAGTTCCTAGAGCAGCAGTGGTGGAGGATGTGGCTAGATTGAAAGATCGCCACTTTCCAGATCACATTCCTCCCACTCCCAAGAAAGACTTAGCCACTAAGAAATGTAGAGTATGTGCCCGAAGAGGTACCAGGAGGGAGAGCCGGATGTACTGCCTCGATTGCCCTTCAAAGCCTGTGTGTGCCTGCCTGTTTCAGAAATTACCACACCAAGAACATTTTTGAGGCAATACCATGAGCGTAAACTGCCTGTTTTATATTTTTTGTATGTTCAGTTTCGCGGTTGGCATTACTGTCATGTATTTAGTTAGAGCTGTAGTGTTTGTAGTTTTGTACTTGTTTTATAATTAGTTAGTGGTTTCTTTGTTGTTTATAAACGGGGAAAAAGTGATGGCGGTGTGTTTGGGGTGGCACTTGGCTGGCGGTGTGCTTGGGGTGGTGCTTGGCTGGCAGTGTTCGTGGGGTGGTGCTTGGCTGGCGGTGTGCGTGGGGTGGCGCTTGGGTGGCGGTGTGCTTGGGGTGGCACTAGGCTGGCAGTGTGTGTGGTGTGGTGCTTGGCTGGCAGTGTGCATGGGGTGGCGCTTGGCTGGCAGTGTGCATGGGGTGGCGCTTGGCTGGCGGTGTGCTTGGGGTGGCACTTGGCTGGCAGTGTGTGTGGGGTGGGGCTTGGCTGGCAGTGAACATGGGGTGGCGCTTGGCTGGCGGTGTGCTTGGGGTGGTTCTTGGCTGGTGGTGTGCGTGGGGTGGCGCTTTGTTGGCGGTGCCAGCCAAACGTCAGTCCACACACTCCCATCAGCTAGTGTGACTGCTGTATCGTATCAGGTATGTGGGCGTATGTAAGTGATGGGCCCTTGAGTGGCGCTGTCTGTCGATGCGAGTGTTGTAATGTGTTGGGCCCGTGACTGGCAGCGTGTTTGGTCTTGTGCATGTCATGTATGAGAGGTGTGTGAATGGACTGTAAAACGGTTTGTGCCTTGACGCGTCTTTACAGCTCACGAGCTGTGAGTCATTGTTTCAGTTTTTTGGCCTTTCAGTTATTAACAGTGCATTTTACTTTTGTGAAATCTCTTGTTAATAAAATTTGATCTACTGAACTATCACTCACCCTCGTGCTAAATCCAACCAGTATGTGTGATACAAATGACAAAACTTGCTCCACTGTAATCAAGCTTCGCAGCACACTTGTGACACTCCAGCACAAAATTCCTACTCCCCAGCGTTCCCCTCAGTCTCCCAAGTAAAATGACACCTCACTTGTGTGGGTCCCCAAAGCAGAGTCAACCTAAAGATGTATAAAAGAAGATGTCCTTATGAACTCGCTGTACTATCCCCTCTATCTCTAAAAGTTTTTGGACTTATTCTATTGCAGGCACCTGGCCCACCCACACAAGTGAGGTATCATTTTTATTGGGAGACGTGGGGGAACGCTGGGTGGAAGGATATTTGTGGTTCCTCTCAGATTCCAGAACTCTCTGTCACTGAAATGTGAGGAAAAAGTGTTTTCTTTAGCCAAATTTTGAGGTTTACAAAGGATTCTGGGTAACAGAACCTGGTGAGAGCCCCACAAGTCACCCCGTCTTGCATTCCCCTAGGTCTCCAGTTTTAAAAAATGCACAGGTTTGGTAGGTTTCCCTAGGTGCCGGCTGAGCTAGAGACCAAATTCCACAGGTAGGCACGTTGCAAAAAACACCTCTGTTTTCTGTTGAAAAATGTGATGTGTCCACGTTGTGTTTTGGAGCATTTCCTGTCATGGGCACTATGCCTACCCACACAAGTGGGGTACCATTTTTATCAGGAGACTTGGGGGAACACTGGGTGGAAGTAAATTTGTGGCTCCTCTCAGATACCAGAACTCTCTGTCACCAAAATGTGAGGAAAAAGTGTTTTCTTTAGCCAAATTCTGAGGTTTGCAAAGGATTCTGGGTAACAGAACCTGGTGAGAGCCCCACAAGTCACCCCGACTTGCATTCCCCTAGGTCTCTAGTTTTTAAAAATGCACAAGTTTGGTAGGTTTCCCTAGGTGCCGGCTGAGCTAGAGGCCAAAATCCACAGGTAGGCACTTTGCAAAAAACACCTCTGTTTTCTGTAGAAAAATGTGATGTGTCCACGTTGTGTGTTGGAGCATTTCCTGTTGTGGGTACTATGCATACCCACACAAGTGGGGTACCATTTTTATCGGGAGACTTATGGGAACGCTGGGTGGAAGGACATTTTAGCTCCTCTCAGCTTCCAGAACTCTCGGTCACCGAACGTGAGGAAAAAGTGCTTTTTTAGCCACATTTTGAGGTTTGCAAAGGATTCTGGGTAACAGAAGCTGGTGAAAGCCCCACAAGTCACCTCGTCTTGGATTCCCCTAGGTCTCTAGTTTTCAAAAATGCGCAGGTTTGGTAGGTTTCCCTAGGTGCCGGCTGAGCTAGAGGCCAAAATCCACAGGTAGGCACTTTGCAAAAAACACCTCTGTTTTCTGTAGAAAAATGTGATGTGTCCACGTTGTGTGTTGGAGCATTTCTTGTCGCTGGCACTATGCCTACCCACTCAAGTGAGGTACCGTTTTTATCAGGAGACTTGGGGGAACGCTGGGTGGAAGGAAATTTGTGGCTCCTCTCAGATTCCAGAACTCTCTGTCACTGAAATGTGAGGAAAAAGTGTTTTTTTAGCCAAATTTTGAGGTTTGCAAAGGATTCTGGGTAACAGAACCTGGTGAGAGCCCCACAAGTCACCCCGTCTTGCATTCCCCTAGGTCTCTAGTTTTAAAAAATGCACAGGTTTGGTAGGTTTCCCTAGGTGCCGGATGAGCTAGAGGCCAAATTCCACAGGTAGGCACGTTGCAAAAAACACCTCTGTTTTCTGTTGAAAAATGTGATGTGTCCACGTTGTGTTTTGGAGCATTTCCTGTCATGGGCACTATGCCTACCCACACAAGTGGGGTACCATTTTTATCGGGAGACGTGGGGGAACACTGGGTGGAAGGAAATTTGTGGCTCCTCTCAGATCCCAGAACTCTCTGTCACCGAAATGTGAGGAAAAAGTGTTTTCTTTTGCCAAATTCTGAGGTTTGCAAAGGATTCTGGGTAACAGAACCTGGTGAGAGCCCCACAAATCACCCTGTCTTGCATTCCCCTAGGTCTCTAGTTTTCAAAAATGCACAGGGTTGGTAGGTTTTCCTAGGTGTCGGCTGAGCTAGAGGCCAAAATCCACAGGTAGGCACTTTCCAAAAAATACCTCTGTTTTCTACAGAAAAATGTGATGTGTCCATGTTGTATGTTGGAGCATTTCCTGTTGCGGGCACTATGCCTACCCACACAAGTGAGGTACCATTTTTATCGGGAGACTTGGGGGAACAGTGGGTGGAAGGAAATTTGTGGCTCCTCTCAGATACCAGAACTCTCTGTCACCGAAATGTGAGGAAAAAGTGTTTTCTTTAGCCAAATTCTGAGGTTTGCAAAGGATTCTGGGTAACAGAACCTGGTGAGAGCCCCACAAGTCACCCCGACTTGCATTCCCCTAGGTCTCTAGTTTTTAAAAATGCACAAGTTTGGTAGATTTCCCTAGGTGCCGGCTGAGCTAGAGGCCAAAATTCACAGGTAGGCACTTTGCAAAAAACACCTCTGTTTTCTGTAGAAAAATGTGATGTGTCCACGTTGTGTGTTGGAGCATTTCCTGTCGTGGGCACTATGCATACCCACACAAGTGGGGTACCATTTTTATCGGGAGACTTATGGGAACGTTGGGTGGAAGGACATTTTAGCTCCTCTCAGCTTCCAGAACTCTCTGTCACCGAATGTGAGGAAAAAGTGTTTTTTTAGCCACATTTTGAGGTTTGCAAAGGATTCTGGGTAACAGAAGCTGGTGAAATCCCCACAAGTCACCTCGTCTTGGATTCCCCTAGGTCTCTAGTTTTCAAAAATATGCAGGTTTGGTAGGTTTCCCTAGGTGCCGGCTGAGTTAGAGGCCAAAATCCACAGGTAGGCACTTTGCAAAAAACACCTCTGTTTTCTGTAGAAAAATGTGATGTGTCCACGTTGTGTGTTGGAGCATTTCTTGTCGCTGGCACTATGCCTACCCACACAAGTGAGGTACCATTTTTATCAGGAGACTTGGGGGAACGCTGGTTGGAAGGAAATTTGTGGCTCCTCTCAGATACCAAAACTCTCTGTCACCGAATGTGAGGAAAAAGTGTTTTTTTAGCCACATTCTGAGGTTTGCAAAGGATTCTGGGTAACAGAAGCTGGTGAAAGCCCCACAAGTCACCTCGTCTTGGATTCCCCTAGGTCTCTAGTTTTTAAAAATGCACAAGTTTGGTAGGTTTCCCTAGATGCCGGCTGAGCTAGAGGCCAAAATCCACAGGTAGGCACTTTGCAAAAAACACCTCTGTTTTCTGTAGAAAAATGTGATGTGTCCACGTTGTGTGTTGGAGCATTTCCTGTCGTGGGCACTATGCATACCCACACAAGTGGGGTATCATTTTTATCGGGAGACTTATGGGAACGCTGGGTGGAAGGACATTTTAGCTCCTCTCAGCTTCCAGAACTCTCTGTTACAGAATGTGAGGAAAAAGTGTTTTTTTAGCCACATTTTGAGGTTTGCAAAGGATTCTGGGTAACAGAAGCTGGTGAAAGCCCCACATGTCACCTCGTCTTGGATTCCCCTAGGTCTCTAATTTTAAAAAATGCACAGGTTTGGTAGGTTTCCCAAGGTTCCGGCTGAGCTAGAGGCCAAAATCCACAGGTAGGCACGTTGCAAAAAACACCTCTGTTTTTCTGTTGAAAAATGTGATGTGTCCACGTTGTGTTTTGGAGCATTTCCTGTCATGGGCACTATGCCTACCCACACAAGTGGGGTACCATTTTTATCGGGAGACTTGGAGGAACACTGGGTGGAAGGAAATTTGTGGCTCCTCTCAGATCCCAGAACTCTCTGTCACGGAAATGTGAGGAAAAAGTGTTTTCTTTAGCCAAATTCTGAGGTTTGCAAAGGATTCTGGGTAACAGAACCTGGTGAGAGCCCCACAAGTCACCCCGACTTGCATTCCCCTAGGTCTCTAGTTTTTAAAAATGCACAAGTTTGGTAGGTTTCCCTATGTGCCGGCTGAGCTAGAGGCCAAAATCCACAGGTAGGCACTTTCCAAAAAACACCTCTGTTTTCTGTAGAAAAATGTGATGTGTCCACGTTGTGTGTTGGAGCATTTCCTGTCGTGGGCACTATGCATACCCACACAAGTGGGGTACCATTTTTATCGGGAGACTTATGGGAACGCTGGGTGGAAGGACATTTTAGCTCCTCTCAGCTTCCAGAACTCTCTGTCACCGAATGTGAGGAAAAAGTATTTTTTTAGCCACATTTTGAGGTTTGCAAAGGATTCTGGGTAACAGAAGCTGGTGAAAGCCCCACAAGTCACCTTGTCTTGGATTCCCCTAGTTCTCTAGTTTTCAAAAATGCGCAGGTTTGGTAGGTTTCCCTAGGTGCCGGCTGAGCTAGAGGCCAAAATCCACAGGTAGGCACTTTGCAAAAAACACCTCTGTTTTCTGTAGAAAAATGTGATGTGTCCACGTTGTGTGTTGGAGCATTTCTTGTCACTGGCACTATGCCTACCCACACAAGAGAGGTACCATTTTTATCAGGAGACTTGGGGGAACGCTGGGTGGAAGGAAATTTGTGGCTCCTCTCAGATTCCAGAACTCTCTGTCACTGAAATGTGAGGAAAAAGTGTTTTTTTAGCCAAATTTTGAGGTTTGCAAAGGATTCTGGGTAACAGAACCCGATGAGAGCCCCACAAGTCACCCCGTCTTGCATTCCCCTAGGTCTCTAGTTTTAAAAAATGCACAGGTTTGGTAGGTTTCCCTAGGTGCCGGCTGAGCTAGAGGCCAAATTCCACAGATAGGCACGTTGCAAAAAACACCTCTGTTTTCTGTTGAAAAATGTGATGTGTCCACGTTGTGTTTTGGAGCATTTCCTGTCATGGGCACTATGCCTACCCACACAAGTGGGGTACCATTTTTATCGGGAGACTTGGGGGAACACTGGGTGGAAGGAAATGTGTCGCTCCTCTCAGATCCCAGAACTCTCTGTCACCGAAATGTGAGGAAAAAGTGTTTTCTTTAGCCAAATTCTGAGGTTTGCAAAGGATTCTGGGTAACAGAACGTGGTGAGAGCCCCACAAATCACCCTGTCTTGCATTCCCCTAGGTCTCTAGTTTTCAAAAATGCACAGGGTTGGTAGGTTTTCCTAGGTGTCGGCTGAGCTAGAGGCCAAAATCCACAGGTAGGCACTTTCCAAAAAATACCTCTGTTTTCTACAGAAAAATGTGATGTGTCCATGTTGTATGTTGGAGCATTTCCTGTTGCGGGCACTATGCCTACCCACACAAGTGAGGTACCATTTTTATTGGGAGACTTGGGGGAACACTGGGTGGAAGGAAATTTGTGGCTCCTCTCAGATACCAGAACTCTCTGTCACCGAAATGTGAGGAAAAAGTGTTTTCTTTAGCCGAATTCTGAGGTTTGCAAAGGATTCTGGGTAACAGAACCTGGTGAGAGCCCCACAAGTCACCCCGACTTGCATTCCCCTAGGTGTCTAGTTTTTAAAAATGCACAAGTTTGGTAGGTTTCCCTAGGTGCCGGCTGAGCTAGAGGCCAAAATCCACAGGTAGGCACTTTGCAAAAACACCTCTGTTTTCTGTAGAAAAATGTGATGTGTCCACGTTGTGTTTTGGAGCATTTCCTGTCGTGGGCACTATGCATACCCACACAAGTGGGATACCATTTTTATCACAGAGACTTATGGGAACGCTGGGTGGAAGGACATTTTAGCTCCTCTCAGCTTCCAGAACTCTCTGTCACCGAATGTGAGGAAAAAGTGTTTTTTTAGCCACATTTTGAGGTTTGCAAAGGATTCTGGGTAACAGAAGCTGGTGAAAGCCCCACAAGTCACCTCGTCTTGGATTCCCCTAGGTCTCTAGTTTTCAAAAATGCGCAGGTTTGGTAGGTTTCCCTAGGTGCCGGCTGAGCTAGAGGCCAAAATCCACATGTAGGCACTTTGCAAAAAACACCTCTGTTTTCTGTAGAAAAATGTGATGTGTCCACGTTGTGTGTTGGAGCATTTCTTGTCGCTGGCACTATGCCTACCCACACAAGTGAGGTACCATTTTTATCAGGAGACTTGGGGGAACACTGGGTGGAAGGAAATTTGTGGCTCCTCTCAGATTCCAGAACTCTCTGTCACTGAAATGTGAGGAAAAAGTGTTTTTTTAGCCACATTTTGAGGTTTGCAAAGGATTCTGGGTAACAGAACCTGGCGAGAGCCCCACAAGTCACCCCGTCTTGCATTCCCCTAGGTCTCTAGTTTTAAAAAATGCACAGGTTTGGTAGGTTTCCCTAGGTGCCGGCTGAGCTAGAGGCCAAATTCCACAGGTAGGCACGTTGCAAAAAACACCTCTGTTTTCTGTTGAAAAATGTGATGTGTCCACGTTGTGTTTTGGAACATTTCCTGTCATGGGCACTATGCCTACCCACACAAGTGGGGTACCATTTTTATCGGGAGACTTGGGGGAAAGCTGTGTGGAAGGAAATTTGTGGCTCCTCTCAGATTCCAGAAGTCTCTGTCACTGAAATGTGAGATAAAGTGTTTTCTTTAGCCAAATTCTGAGGGTTTCAAAGGATTCTGGGTAACAGAACCTGGTGAGATCCCCCACAAGTCACCCGTCTTGGATTCCCCTACATTTCTAGTTTAAAAAAATGCACAGGTTTGTTAGGTTTCCCTAGGTGCCGGCTGAGCTAGAGGCCAAAATCCACAGATAGGCACTTTGTAAAAAACACCTATTTTTTCTGTTGAAAACTGTGATGTGTCCACGTTGTGTTTTGGGGCATTTCCTGTTGCGGTCACTATGCCTACCCACAAAAGTGAGAAACAATTTTTATCAGGAGACTTGGGGGAACATAGATTAGCACAACAAGTGTTATTTCCCCTTGTCTTTCTCTACATTGTATCATATAAGACAGTGTGTAAAAAAGACGTCTGTTTGAGATATGGCCTGTAATTCACATGCTAGTATGGGCCCCCCAGAATTCATAGATGTGCAAATAACCGTTGCTCCTCAACACCTTATCCTATGCCCATTTTGGAAATACAAAGGTTTTCCTGATACCTATTTTTGACTCTTTATATTTCAGCTAATGAATTGCTGTATACCCGGTATAGAATGAAAACCCACTGCAAGGTGCAGCTCATTTATTGGCTCTGTGTGCCTAGGGTTCTTGACAACCCTATAAGCCCTATATATCCCCACAACCAGAAGAGTCCAACAGACGTAACAGTATATTGCTTTCAAAAATCTGACATTGTAGGAAATAGTTACAGAGTACAACGTAGAGAAAAATTGCTGTTTTTTTCACCTCAATTTCAATATTTTTTTATTTCAGTTGTTATTTGCTGCAGGAAACCCTTGTAGGATCTACAAATGTTACCAATTGCTGAATTCAGAATTTTGTCTACTTTTCAGAAATGTTTAGGTTTCTGGGATCCAGCATTGGTTTCACACCCATTTCTGTCACTGACTGGAAGGAGGCTGAAAGCATTAAAAAATTATAAAAATGAGGCATGTCCCAGTAAAATGCCAAAATTGTGTTGAAAAATTGGGTTTTCTGATTCAAGTCTGCCTGTTCCTGAAAGCTGGGGCGCTAGTGATTTTAGCACCGTAAATCCTTTGTTGATGCCATTTTGATGGAAAAAAACACAAGCCTTCTTCTGCAGCCCTTTTTCTAATTTTAAAAACAAAACAAAATTGTCACTGTATTGGGGCTAATTTCTTGGCCTCCTTCAGGGGAACCCACAAAGTCTGGGTACCTCTAGAATCCTTCGGATGTTGGAAAAAAAGTACGCAAATATGGCATGGGTAGCTTATGTGGACAAAAAGTTATGAGGGCCTAAGCTAGAACTATTCCAAAAGGCAAAAAAAGGCCTGGCACAGGAGGGGGAAAAGGCCTGGCAGCGAAGGGGTTAAAATACTGTTCTTGTCCCCATTCTTCCTTTATTCTACAATTCTACAATAGACATCTTTGCTGTTGCTTTAAATGTTCTTGATGTTGGAATGGATGTCTCAGTCTTAAAATCAATACAAGGTTTTCCCCTCAAACTATTGTTAAAATCCAAAATTTTGCTATGTGGACGCTTAATTACTAACACAAAAACAACTCTATTATCTGCTCCAACTACCATATTTAGAATCTCATAACTATTTTAAAAATACACATAAAATACTGGAGACATTTGTGAGTATAGTATATCATCCATTTGACCAAATACATCCTAAAAACATATGGTCCAAAGATAACATAGAAAACAACTGTATACAATCAAAATGTTAAAAAAGGTTATTGTGTCAATGCAGCATTTTGATGGCTTGTTGACCTTTATCTTACCTTCTTAAGGGACAGAGACTGAATTAAAACTATGAGAAAACATAACATATACATCTCCATAAAAACTGTTGTTAAACAGATTATCTAAAAACATATTGTTGGCCATACAATGTTGCTCTTATTATAATTCTTTTAGACATACCACATGTTAAAACAAACAACATGATTATCACCATAGTGTATATTTATACATATCAAGCATCAGCAGACATGATTTGTTTTACATATTATTCTGTACCACGTCTAATGTCATACACATTTAGTTAATATGCTTAGGTTATATTGTCGCTATGAGTATCTAATAGAAAGATCCTAATGGACATCCTTAATTTCCTTACTTTGTATTTCAACTTGTTATAACACTGTTCTTATCCACTTCTGTGCTCCATGATTTTAAATTATATGTATTGAAAGTGCTTTGCTTTTCTTTTATTGTCCTTAATCCATAATAGTTCAAGCACTTTGTTTTTTCCCAATGAGATACAAAACTGTAGGGCAATTTTTTTTTTCATTCTTTTACAATGACAATAATAATTTATTATTAACACATATATGTCACTGAAGTTCTTACCTAATATTAACAACTTTTCAGCTTACATTTCACATGGGTCAACCAACTATGTCAAGTCTCCTGTTTCCTTCCTGCCTCGAGCAAGACCATCGCTAGGATAATGTAGATCTCAGCAGTCAATAAATTGCTCCTTAAAGCAGCATTTCCAATTACCTGCACAGAATACAAATTCAATTTGTAATCCAATTTAAAGTCAGTTTTTAATGTGTTGTCTGCCATAGAAGCATAATACACATTCCTATGTCGAACTTGTCACTAGAAATCTCACCTGTCTGTTCGGCATGGTTCACACATTTTGCTGTATCTGCTAGTTAACAAACCAACAAAGATTTTGCAGGCTGCCAATATGGTGACCCTTGCTTCTAAAACACATAGAGGTATATTTAGATTGGTACTATGTTCAGAGCTAGTTATTTAGATACAGTTTTGCTTAATTAATGATCATCTTGTTAAAATTAGGGTCCAGCTCCTTTTTTTGAAAACCTAGGATCAATTGTTATCCTTGATTTATACGTCCCTTATCCAACCAATCTGTACCCTTACTTATTTAGCCTGCCTATTCCTGTGTTTGTTGTTTCCCATTGGTCCTTTTTCTATCCAATCCATACCCTCAACTTTTTAGCCTTCCTGTTTTTTTTTTTACCTGTGATTACCCAATGGTAGCTTATCTATCCATTCCGTACCCATATATTTTTAGCCTGCCTGTTTAGACTTCCTATTCTTATTCTTGTGTGGTTTCCCATTGGTCCCATTGGTCCCTTATTGATACAATGCATTCCCTCAACTTTTTAGTCTGCCTTTCAACTTTTTAACATGTCTGTTCTTGTATCTGGGGTTAGCTGTTGTCTCAAATCTATCCAATCAACACCCTTATCTTTTTTAGCCTGCTTATTCTTGTTCTTTAATGTTAAAAATCAGGCACCTCCTTACACCCTACCTTACACCCTACCTGTTAAGTATAGATTCTATACATTTTTCTAGTTTTATAGATCTCGGTATGGCATTTTAACATTTAATCCTCCTGCACAATACTCTGTAGTATGCCCATTGAGATTTATTGTTAAGCAGTTTCAACTCTTATTATTATATACTATATCCCCCAGAGGAAGACTCTTCTGGATTATTTAAGCCTTTCTAAAGGGTAATTTATTTAGAAATGAAAAACTGGCCCACCTGTTTTTGCCTTAGGGTAATATTCTGTCTCATGACAGTTCTACCTATTACAAGATGCACCATTTCATGTCACATTCATTTTGTTTCATCTCTTTTAACTGTTCTCCAGAGAACCTTGGAAACCTCTGATTCCTGGAGAAAAGATGATATTAAGTTAACTCTGTTCTCTTAGAGAGAGGCTAGTCTCTCAAAAGATCAAGGTTAGGAGAACTAGAGAATTGGGTGAATGTGAATGGCTGAACAGTTGAATGCGCAGTTGGAATGTACTTATCTATGCTCTTATCACCCGACTACAGGTCCTTCCTTTAAAGAAATCCCAACACGAAGAAAAGTACAGGATTTCAGAGACACACACTGAATATACTATCTTCAAGTGGGAAACACAGGCTAGAACTGGATGTGGAGGTGGTCTATCATTTTCTGTTCCCATTCCCCTTTCCCCATAGTGGATGCAGGGTTCAGATAATCAGTTATTGTCTGAGCACGCATCTGTTGGAGAGAGTTGGGTAAAAGGCATCTGCTCTTGTTGAAGTTTGATTTAATGGGAATTTATCTGACATTTACTCCTAGGATGATTACTTTCATAATGTAACATCATAAAACGATCTGTGCGTTTAGATGATAGTTCCATTTCCAGGGACTTGTTTCTGACTTTAATTCTAAGATTTAAGTGGTCTACACTAGGATTACTCACTGTTGCCGTAAATCTTAGATTGGGATCCCAACAATTGATCCATTCCAAAAAATCATTAAGGGATTTCCTTTCACCCTGCCAAATAAAAAATATGTCATTGATATACCACGACTCATAGAACATTTTCTCAACAAATAGAGACATTTTGTTATTGACATGCTTAGCTGTCCAAAGGGTTGATCTTAGTCCTTGATCCTTAGAAGTGAGTCTGAAGGTGCTCTTCCAGCCTAGCTGTGGGCCTAAGAGAGCTGATGCAGTTTGACGCATTGCCTTCCAAAACTATGCATCGTAATCACTGTGTGATGCATCCCAAATGCAGGACCTTGCATCACATCCCACAATCTCCATGGAATCTGCAAGTGTGCGATGCACCCTTCATGCAGGTCTTCACATCACAAGCTCCTTGTCAAGTGCATGTCCCGGTCTAGCTCAGTCAGATAACCTGACTATTTTAACTTAAAACTTTAAAATGCATATCGCCATTACTAATGATTGGAATTTTTTGTGTTGTGTTTCACTTTATTACTATTTGAATTGCTATATAGGTACTTTACACATTACTTCATTCTGATAAAATCAGTAACTCAATCTCTTGCACAACTAATTCACGAAACTCACAGATATAACGTTTTTTACTGACTGAAATTATTAAACTATCTTAGGAAGTGGCTATGTGCTTACATGTTCATTGCTTGTCCTACTACCTACCCATTTTCAGGGGCATTAAAGTGACTATATGCTCCTTGACGTATACTTGATTTCAGCAATGAAAGCCATGAGCATAGACAGTGCATAGTCAGTCGAATAAAGTTTTAGCAAAACTATACTTTCACTGATTAAATTGTATTGTGAAGCAGATGTATTTGTTTTGTAAATTAATTTGGTAACAATGTGGGCTTGCGCTTTACATGGTTCAGGTAAATCTTTCTTGTTTTTTTGGGTCTATAGACACACATAAAACTACACTAAATGTTTTTCTGGGTCAGCGATGACACACCTTATGGAATAATCACACATCATGTCAGGGTATCTAATTTAACTTGAGCTCAACCACCTTATAGCTATGGCACAGAGAAGACAGGCTCAACTTGGGACAATATGCAAATTAATAATGCAGTGACAAATAGTAATACATTCCAAAACACCAAGCAATAAAAAATCCAATTAGATTGGTTGTCTAAAAGGGCCTGGGATGCAGAATTAGAAAACAGAGTAATAATCAACAAACAAATTGGCACAGATTTTACAAAAATCCCAAAAAGATGAACCAGAGATATTAATTTTCAAAGATGTATGCGGAATTTGCACTACTGATAGTCAATGGTCGTGGTAGTCCAGGACCCAGATGCACTTTCATGTCAACCGTTAAAGAGCTTGGGTCAGATATACCAAGTCAATTTGTCCCAGGGAATGTCTGGAAATCAAAAAGTTCAAAAAGTCTCACTAGCCTGGAGGAAAGGTTTTGTTTTTAAAAGTTTCCAAACTTGTATTTGGTGCCCAAACAAACATAATATTACACTTCTAAAGTTCTCAGGACCTCTGGGGAGGCAGTTAGAGGCTCACAGGGTATCAGGCAGAGGCCAACAGCAGGTTCCATTCCTGGTTTATTTGCCCTTAATCAGCTGAGTACTAACGGGGAGAACTCTCCTGCAGCGTGTTGTACGCCTGTAGCCACAAACGAGGATAGCCAACCAACCACTGCAGTCTACTTCTTGGTCCTTGGTACTAGGCGAATATGTCCAATCATTAAGGGATCCTCTTATATTAAGATTCTTACCCAGGTCCAGAAGGTGTTCTGTCTAGGTGCCTTTGGGTACCACATTTATGCCTGACATCAACTACTGGTTGAGGGCATCTCCTCTGCACTCCCTAACAAATAGGGTAACATTTCCCAGGGGCAAGCCTACACACTTTTCAATAGTTTCTATTTGCCTTACTGCACACAAGCCCACAACTCCATGTTCCAGGGTAATTTCAAGATGGCAACAGTCTTCTGCCACATTAAACATGGTCTCTGAGGGCTGTGGTTGCTTAGAAGTCTGCACTATGATATTCACCAGTGCCCTCCTTCATCCAACACTACTATCAAGCTTACAGAAGGTGCTATACCCTCAACGAATACAGAGGTCTGCTAGGACAAAAACAGAGTTTTTTAGCAGCCAGAATTTATGAATTGTTCTGACGTCCTATTCTCTCCCTTTTAAGTGTGCTGAGGTGTTTTATGTGTGGCTCAAGAGTCCAGTCAGGCAGGATTTTACACTGTGGCATAAACAGAATGCTCTCAGGTGCCACCCAGCATATTCCATTGAGCTCAGACTAGTCATCTCTGCAGATTCAGGTCAGCCTATTATGTGCTCCTGGAAGAAAATTCACAACTCTTTCACACATCATACTAGGCTGAGCACAGGCTGAGATTTGCTGGAGAACTAATGCAAATTAACCTCTAGGAACTTCAGGCAGAGAATCATTAAAAAATAAAGTTACTTTTCCTTAGCATTAATTACAAATCTGACTTTACCATTGTATGTTTCTTGATTAAATATAGATGTTTAGTTGTTTTTCCAGCTAGCCCCATTCCAGAGATATAGTTTTAGTATTTGTATTTTCTACATATGATATGGTAACCTTAATGTTCTACCTGTCCCACTTTTAATACCACACCCCCTGCCTTGTGGGCTAAAAAGGCCTATGTGGGATGGTATGTCAAAGGGACGACTATACTTATAAATAGGGGTGCACCACACAAAATAAGTTTATTGTGTACTCTTGGCATGGACAAATGAGATGTATTTAGGTAACAGCAGATCCATAAAAACTTGTTAGAGAGAGAGAACAGAAATATTCCATATTTACAACGATATAGAACATTTCTGCTTGCTCCTTGTACCAGAGCACTATGTGCTACCTAGAATCCTTGTACCATTGCACAAGGGTTCGTGCATTATGGACAGGATTGTATTTTATACAGGAAAGCACATTACTCATCATATAAAAACATCCAAAGAGGCATTTTCCTCTTACTATAGGTGTGGTAAAATGCAGCACAAATGGAAGAGAAAGTAAGGAGGAAAAATAAAGATATTTCTTCTTGTTACACCTCTGTCAGGAAGGTACTCCATTTTGGTACAAACTCAGGTTTCAAAGTATTCACTAATCTTGGTGTAAATCAAAATACATGGGTGGATACATGAGAACGCCTAAGATCTATCCATGTAACTCCTACTTTATGCAAAGTGATGCAAACAGATACTGTACACTGCCTGGAGTTACTTTGTATTTGTTAACCACTCAAAGTCAAGCCAAGCACCAAAAAAGTAATGTAATCCCGAACAGAAAATCATAGTAAATCTGTTCCTTGGTTTTTGTGATTCAACAAGGCAAAGGCTGAATGCTTTTTATGTATGAATAATGGGGCTTAAGGAAACTCCTGAAAGAAATAATGTAATCAAATCACAAACATGATGCACCAAAATAAGGGGATAAGCTGCTCTTAAATTAGATGACAATTGATGTGCTATGGTTTGTGAGCAAGTAGAATGATGTAGCAGTATTCACAGAAATTAAAATGCCCATTATGAGTAACTGCCCAGTACTGGTATTTGAAGATAAAAGTAATTTAGGATTGTTATTAGTAATAGAAGCATTTTGTCACGTTTTTAAACACGTTGGGCCTGAGTCACAGAAGTACTTTACACTTTTCAGTAAATTTATTCCTTATAGGTATAGGTACTCTCCCCTTACAAACAAAGCTCCAGATTTTGCAAAAACTGCTTCTGGATACTTTTCTGACATCAATGACACTTTTACACATTCATCTGCCAATTATTTCATTCTTCCTTGGAACTATCTGTGGCTTTTATTGACTGTACTTGCCTTCCTTCTTTGGATTGGGTTTGTCATTGTCTTTTTCTGACTAATACATGGTCATTAACTTCCTGAAAGCTTTAAAGGTGAATCAAGCCCTAAACCCATATTTTTCCCCTCATAAGATCTGCAGAGACTTGTCCCTAGTAAACACTTCAGCCATACCAATTCCTGATGGGATTGTTTGTGATAAAGTAATCTTTAATATACAAGGCCCGACGGAGGTTTTCAAATTTCATATGTATTTAAACTGTCAATTAATGATGTAATAACACCTGGAGTTGTTTCTGAGGATTGGGCTGTAAAGACAATTGATTCTGTGCTTTCTGAATTAGAATATCAAACTGTATTTGAAAGTAAAGATGTTTATCAGTCAAAAGAAAATTATGGAGATAAGTTATATTATAATTATTATGGGCATCATTACATTCACAGAGCAAGTACCAAAATGACTTTTTTTTTTAATTACACACAATGGGAGCACTGTTTAACCCCGCCAGTGGGGAGTTCCACAACATATTCTGAAAAGTTTGCATATTTTTCTGGGCACAATGTTGAAACTGTTGAGTTGTATTATTTTAAATTGCCAGTGATGGAAATTCAACATATCTTACTAACTGATACCAAATAGATTTATTCTGATTCCTTTGTTTCCCAGTTGGCTATATAAGGCTATGAATATTGGCTGTAGTTGATTGATTTGAAAAGTGTATGAGGAATGAAAGATTGGCAAATAAGGGGAAAGTAAGCTTTATTTAGAGCATGCCTGATACATGTTCAAATTATATGTTTGATTGAAACTGTAGAACAGACAAGTTGTATAAGCTTGGAAAAAACTTAAGGACCTGAATGTGCCCTGTATCCTTACCCCTGCTAAGTTTTACAAATGGAGAAAATACATTAATGCAACTGAAGATCAGCTTGATGAGTGGGTCCAAAATGGAACATTTAATACTTCAATTCCAGTTCCTGGTGGGTGGTTATTGTGGCAAGTAGACACAAATAGTTGTTATGCACATTTTATAAATTCCACAGAGGGTTTGATTGTGTGCAGCCTTTGTTTCAGTGCCCCTAGTGCTTTTTTCAAATGTGCACTGAAAGTTTGACTTTCTACGCAGCGCTTACCTTCACTGGACACTCATCTGTAATGTTGTCGGTGAGGGCTCATTACCAGACATGCACTTTGAGGGTGCGTTTGCTACAGAAAGCTGTCTTTGAGTTGCCCTTTGTGAATCACAGATCTCTTGACTTATCATTGGGCACAACACATAATGCCGCTGCCTCAGGTGGAGCTCAGGCTCCTCGGTTTTCCTTGACAATTATTTGGTTACCTTACCACCTGCCGAAGTGGAACTTTCCCTTGCTTCAATTGTTCAGGATGTAATTGGAGATTTTAAAAATTACGTTGACTTTTACATTTTGTTCTATTGACGCCACTGCTTATATTTTAATTGCCCCCTCAAATATTTTACATGCCCTATTATCTTTTAACTTGTCATTATTGGCATTTATGTATATATGTTTAGAGAATTGTTGTTGTTTTTTTTTCTTTCATATTCAGCTTTTTCACCACATTTGAACACGCAAGGAGCGGGTGTTCTATAGCTTTTTTAGTAATGTTTCTGGGCACGTTATTTTACCATCTAGTCTTGTCGCTTGTACCCTTTGTACCCTTTGTCCAGTTATGTGTTATTCTGCTTCATTTTTCAGCATAGGCTACATTCATGGTGCTGTTTTTTTTCTTTATCTAGTTGTTCTTTTGCCTAGGAAAGCCTTGCTTTTTTTAGCAAAACATTCTTTTCACTTTGTGCTTGTCTCAAGGCTGCAGCGAGGTAGGTTTGCCAGCAAAGTGTACACTGCATGTAGGAAAGCAGCCTCTTTCTAGCATGGTTACCCCCACTTTTGGCCTGTTGTGAGTGTGTCAGTGTGTTTTTACTGTGTCACTGGGATCCTGCTAGCCAGGACCCCAGTGCTCACAGATAAAAACCTTTATGTCAGTATGTTTTGCCTGTCTCACTGGGATCCTGCTAGCCAGGACCCCAGTGCTCACAGTTTATGGCCTAATGTGGCCTGTGTAGAGCCTAACTGTGTCACTGAGGCTCTGCTAATCAGAATCACAGTGCTTATGCTCTCTCTGCTTTTAAATTTATCACTATAGGCCAGTGACTTCATTTACCAATTTCAATTGGCACACTGGACCCCCCTTACAAGTCCCTAGTATATGGTGCCTAGGTACCCAGGGCATTGGGGTTCCAGGAGATCCATATGCCTACAGCATTTCTTTTGCCACCCATAGGGAGCTCAGACAAACCCTTACAAAGGACTGCATTGCATCCTGCATGAAATAGTGCACACACTATTTCACAGCCATTTTCACTGCACTTAAGTAACTTAAGTCACTTATATGACTAACCTTCACATGCTGAAGGTTAAGTGCAAAGTTACTAAGTGTGAATGCACCCTTGCACTAGCAAAGGTGCCCCCACATAGTTCAGGGCCATTTCCCTGGACTTTGTGAGTGTGGGGACACCACTACACATGTGCACTACATATAGGTCAATACCTATATGTAGCTTCACAATGATAACTCCGAATATGGCCATGTAACTTGCCTAAGATCATGGAATTGTCCCCCCATTCCAAATCAGGTATTGGGGAGCCAATTCCATGCATCCTGGGGGCTCCACCATGGACCTCCAGTACTGCCAAACCAGCTCTCCCAGGAAGGCAGAACAAAGCATGTTCCTCTGACAGTAGGGTGTTACACCCTCTCCCCTTGGGAATAGGTGTTACAGGCTTCAGAGGGGTAGCCTCCCCCAGCCTCTGGAAATACTTTGAAGGTCACAGATGGTGCCCTCCTTGCATAAACCAGTCTACAACAGTTCAGGGACTGCTGTTCCCCTGCTCTGGTGGGAAACTGGACAAAGGAAAGGAGAGTGACCACTCCACTGCCCATCACCACCCCAGGGGTGGTGCCCAGAGCTCCTCTAGTGTGTTCCAGACTCCAGCCATCTTTCTTTGCAAAGTGTGGAGGCACTCTGGAGGGCTCTGAGTGGCCAGTGCCAGCAGGTGATGTCAGAGACCCCTCCTGATAGGTCCATACCTGATAAGGTAGCCAATCCCCCTCTCAGGGCTATTTAGGGTCTCTCCTGTGGGTTATCTTCAGATTCTGCTTGCAAGTTTCCTTCAGGAATCCTCTGCAACGCTTCTGACCTCGGATCAACCGCAGCCTACTCCAAGAAATATGGTAACTGCAACAAAGTTTCTAAAAGAGACACTTTTCTTAAGCAACCTCAGCTCCAAGTCAGTAACTGCAACAGTTCTCATGGTGTGCATGCTCTGGGGACTCCCTGTCTTCATCCTTCACCAGAAGGACCGAAGAAATCTCCTGTGGAGTGATGGAGTTACTCCCCTGCTCCAAGCAGGCACCTTCCAAGGTGACGACCAGTACCCTGGGACTCCTCTCACAATGATGAGGCTGCTCCTAAGGACACAGAGGGCGGACATCATCAACATAGACTGTCCTGAGGTCCAGCTGACACAATTTGGAGGAGATAAGACCTTGCCTTTCCCGAGAACGATGGTATCCCTGGGTACTGTGTCTTTTTCACCTCCTGAGGCCTCAGTGCACTCTTTGCAAAATTTCTTTGTGTACAGCCTGGTCTAGGTCCCCAGCACTCCACTCTCTGATGCTCAGCTCGCTAAGTTGTTCTCTGGTGGTGTGCTGTATCAACTGCATTTTGCACCTCCTTTGAACCCAGATCCTGCAGCTTCTGGGGGTGCTGGCTGGTATTTCTAAAGTTCTGAGAGCCCCCCTCTTCCTCCTCACACAGAGTTGAGGCCCTCATATCCCTCCTGGGTCATCCAGTGCCAATTTGATTAAAAATGTACTTTGTCGTAGCCAAGTCTTGTTGGTGACTTCCAACAGGAAATATCATCAGCAACAATCTTCACGCCATGGGGCATCTATGCATTATGCAGGAACCTGCTGGCATCTTCCTCGGGTGCATTCCTGCAGTCTTCGACTAACCAAGGACTCTTCTTTTGCACCCTCTTCTGGGTTGGCAGGGTCCTTACTGGAACTTCTTTCGACTTCTGGACTTGGTCCCCTTCCTTTGCAAGTCTTTTAGGCCAATAATCCAGCAGTTGTTCTATGCAGACTTGGGGAAGTGTGTGTGGGTTTCTCTAGGTGCACACAGATGATGTGTTGATATTTTTCACACAGCCAGAGCCTTACGTCAATTTCCAGCGTGCAGACTTGGATCCTCTACAGGGTGCAGGGTATTTTGCAGCCCAGGAGACGATGCAGAGAAATCCTAGGTGTGCAGGATGAAGTCACAGGAGCTGCGTGGATCTGGTGGGCAATGTAGAGAAATTTCTGTCACACGGCAGGCTCTACATCTATTCTTCTCCCAGGAAGTCGGGCTGCATCATTCCAGCTCAGCTATGCGTTGATTCAGTGGGCCGTGCGTCGAAGTTCCGGTTGCGAAGCTGGCGCTGTGTCGATTTATATTCGGGGAGCCGGACTGCGAAGTTCAACACTTTGGTACCACCGTAGTGCAGTGAACAAGTCTATCACAACAGGAAGCACTCCCATTCTATCAACATGCAAGTTGTCTGCTTGTCAGATGTCTACATGCCCAGTTCCCAGGTGCTGTTCATGATTCCTTAGTACTTCGGAACTGCGCCATACCCCAGCTGAAATCACAACTGCAACCAGAGAGGACCCGGCTGGTTGCTAAGTCACATCTGTTCGGATTTTGTGTGTGCAATGTCAGGTGCTACATCCATGAAGTGATGTGACTCATTGTGGTACTTATGTCTTCTTCCTAAACAGGAGACTCAGCATATCCTAACAAACCATGGTTATTAGCACTGTTGAGGAATCCAACTACACCAGGGAAATCTGCTTCAATGAGGCCCATGGAACAACAGGGGGGCAGTGGAACAGTCTTTTGGGCTCCTGAAGACCCGATTTGACTGTCTGAAATGGTTGTAATCCTAAACTAGGCACTGTGCACATGTAACATATCCCTTCATTGTATGCTTCACTTGGTCTAACGCATGTACATGGCTAAATGTTAATTTTGAGACAGCAGACAATGAGCTTGTGGCTGGTGAATTTATTTCAGTGCTACTACATAAAACATTTGTGACAGAAAAATCGAAAATGTAGAGTGAAGGGGGCAGTCGTGGTGAATGAAATCATTGAAGTAGATGCAACACCTTTGGAAGTCTGAAATCCAGAGTATGCCTACCATTTGAAATGGAATGTGATTCAGGATCTGTCCACAGAGTGTATGTGTAATATACAAAGGAGGACATTAGGGAAGAGGTGTATTGCTGGCAGAGGTGGGTGTCTTGCCATCAGTACCTACTGGGTTCTTTCATGGACTTCTCTGCTTACAATGGTTGGTTAGCTGCTACAGACGCAGGGGTGTCTGTGTGTATTTGTGCCACTGTTAGGGCCTCCCTTCCCTTCCTGCGGCTGCCACAGATGTACTTGGGCTTGATGTAGTTGCCCAAAGGAAGGGTAAGATTGGAGTACGAAAGCCCTGCCCAGGGTTGAATGGATGTCTCTCAGCACCCCTGTTATGGAGGACATGTTGCAATGGTTGTGGGCCTCCATTTGTTTGCACATGTCCCTAAGCACATCCCTCTGCAGCTGTTTCATTTCCTGTAATCCAGTTGATACTTGGCCCACCACATTTAGGGACTCCTTATAGACCCCCAAGACTTGGCTGATGGTGTCCTGGTAGTAAATGGCCCCTATGGCCTTACTCTGCTGGCTCATAGCTGGCTCCCACAGACCCTACCTACATGAGCCTATGCCCTTGGCACATGGTGCACTCTCCAACTAGGTCCCATAACTACAGTGTCAGGAGAGCTTAGTTGGACTTCAGGATCCTGGACTGGGGGCACTAGATGGTGGAAACTGTACTAGGTACTCAGGATGTAGACGCGTTGTTGCATGTGATGTTGATGCAATAGGACTGGAAGGTATAGTAGTGGACACAGAGAGACTCTCTGTTGCTGTCTGACCAGGTTGCCCAGATGTGCCAGGACTGTCGTCCATGTCTACAAGTCCAGGAGTGTTGTGATCACAGAGGGCTTTATCAGGGTTAGAGTACTAGTGTGGTCAGTGGACGAGGTCTGCCAAAGGGCAATGCCAGCTTCAACTCTTGATTAAGAGAATACATTGTTATTGACTGAAGTGTGCGATCTACTCCAAAGGTGTGTGTCACAGTAAGTGAGGACATTGGACATGTTTAAGTTGTAGTGTAGCCCAATGTTCCATATTACCATTGTATTGTGATACTTGACATGACATATGTGAAGCTTGCCTAGACCATTATATTAAATCACCTCAGTAAATATGCTGATCATTTGCAGTTTGGATAAGGGAATGAAAATAACATCTTACCAGCAGTGACAACAACACAGTTGAAAGGCAACATGTGCATTTGACCATTTGGAGGCTTAGTTGATGAGATACAGGCAAACACTTTTGTTGTATCTGTATCTGCAGTCACCATGTGTGCAGTGGTGTGTCAATGTGTTTGCTCTTGGTACCAATCTGCTGATGCAGCTTAAGGCCTTAGGAATATTTGGGCCCAGATTTCTACTCTGTTTGGACTGATTTAGTGTCATGTTTTATGCTAATTCAGTGCAAACTCAGCTCCATTTTCATATGTTGGTGCTAGACTAGTCTAGCGCCAACATATTGGAGTTAGAGTCATTTTTTGGATGCATGAACCTATCCTGCATCAATGAGATGTGAGGTAGGCGTTCCCATCCGAAAAATGACTGTAAGGCCCTTACATCTTATTTATCCTACAGTGAAAAAATGGTGACAGGAGGGAGGCAGGCCTAAATAATATCGCCAAGCCTGCTTAGCACCATTATTTAATGCCTGGGTCAGGGCAGGCATTAGGGGATCTGTGGACTCATTTCTATGGTCTACCACCATGGAAAGAGCCCACAGGTGCCCTCCCTAAGCCCCAGGAACACCCTTACCCACACCATAGGGATCCCACAGGATGGGGACACCATCCCAGGTAAGTATAGGTAAGTATTTTCAAACTTTTTTTTAAGTACCTTTACGTACCTTGATATGGGTCCACCTACATGGCACTGGGTGCAATGGCCATGCTCAATGGACCTTTGTCCCCTGTGCTGGTGGTGGACATGACTCCTGTCTTTTATAAGAGAGGAGTCATATGGTATGGATGGTTTTGCATCAAGAAATGACACAAGGCTGGTTAGAGTCATCTTTTTTTACTCTAACCAGCCTAATGTCATTTTTTGGTGCAAAAGCACCATTCTCCCATACCGCCACCCCCACCCGGCTAATGTCATTTTCCATGACGTTAGCCCACCCTTTGCGCCGGCTCGTACCATTCAATAAATCTGGCGCATGGCTGGCATCCTGGAATGGTGCAAGCTGCGCTATACCTTTTTACGCAAAACTGCGCAACCGTAGTATAAGTATAAATCTGGGCCTTGGTGTATAAACTTGGTAAGGTGTCATTCCTGCCCTCACTAGTTTCATTTTGGGATACCAGGTCAAGATGGCGCTAGTTAGACAGACAGGGCTCTGAGTTGAGCATGATTTGTTTTTGCTCACTCCCAGGTGAGTAAGCTTCATTTGAGAGTTCACACACAGGTGTCTTGGGGAAAGTGAACACTGGGCTGGTGGTTGGAGTTAAAGGAACAGGGCCTCATGTGCTGTGCAGTCAATCCTGCTAATTCACAAACTAGACATACGGCATATTACCAGGTGTGCAAAATACATTTGAGAGAACACTAACAGGTGCATTTGGACAAATGAACACTGGGATGGTCGTTGGAGTTACAAAAACAAGGCCTCTTGGGCCTTTCAGTCAGATCAGTCCCTCTAATTCACACATTAGACAAATGGCATACTTGAAGATGAATAACTTAATTTGAGACCTCACTATCAGATGTATTTGGGAAAGTGAACACTCGTCTAGTGGTTGGAGTTAGAGGAAGAAGGTATATTGCAGTTTGTAGTCAGGTGAATCCCTTTACTTCACACAGTAAACAAATTGCATACTAGCAGGTGAATAAACTGCATTTGACATTACACACACAGGTGTATTTGGGAAAGTGGACGCTGAGCTGGTGTTCAGAGTTGCAGGAACAGGGCCTCCTGGGAGTTGTAGTCAGATCATACCCTCTACTTCCCAACACTAGTCAAATTGTGTACTCCCAGTGTTTAAACTTCATTTGAGAGTTCACATACCAATGTATTTGGGAAAGTGAACACTGGGGTGGTGGTTAGAGTTTTAGAAACAGGCCCATTACGCTTTGCAGTCAAGTCACTCCCTCTACTTCCCAACAGTATTCAAATGGTGTACTTCCCGGTGAGTAAACTTCATTTGAGAGTTCACTAACAGATGTGTTTGGGCAACTGAACACTGGGCTGGTGCTTATACTTACAGAAACAGGGCCTCCTGGGAGTTGTAGTCAGGCCACTCTCTCTACTTTCCAACACTTGACAAATATTGGGTACTACATATCTTTTTTCCAGGCTGTATTTAGGTTGGAGCATACATTTACATGTTAAGACATACCATGAGTCCTGGGATAATTTTTTTTTTAATGAAACACTTCGAGGCACCACTCCACTCTTCCTCAGAAAAATGTTGATTTTTGGTGCATGACACAACTGAAAATAAAGTGGGTAACACTGACAAATTGAACAAGACGTGATGCTATGGTACATTTGTTTGGTTGATTTCTTAAATATGACATGTCTTCATAAAGATGTGCCTCACACAACAACACAATAGTGTAGCAAATCTGTCTTTTCAGCATGGTTACATCGGATTTTTTGCCTTTGTCAGGTCCTATATTTGCTATTCATTTTCCCAGTTCATGTGCTCTTGCACTATAGTGGTAATGGTAAAATTGGCTTTAATAAATTGGTCTATTTTCGTAGGTGGCAAGATTGTGCAAAAATGTAGAAACAACAAGGGCATTACATGACATATGGGGACTGCAGAGTATATTTACACCACCCATATATATGAAAAAAATATATGACTGTTTTCTCGCTGGGCTACAGTCTAAACGTTCTGCAGTAACCATGTATTGTTAACCTAATTTTATACGTTAATAGATCACCAAAAATGTCTGTTTTGTAAGCCCATAAATCATGGTGACCAATATATGAAAAAGTGTCAAACTGTATATTTATATTTTTTGTGCCTTTGCTGTGACTAAAGGTCTAAAAGCTACTTCACTGTCCAGCTAAATTGTACATAAGACGGGCCTAAGTTGGACTACAGTGTTTATCTCTGCCATGGACAATGCTTGTAAAGTCACTACTTCTGTTTTAAAAATATGATTTATTGGAGAAATTAGCTTTTGTGTGATTTGAGTGGAAAAGTAATTATGAGGCACTTTAAGGGACCAGGCCTGGCCTAAAATCAGTGATGTTACTCATCACACTTCCAGAGCTGGATTATGGATCCTTGGCTGAGACAAAATAGAAACCCTGGGTCAGAAGACAATGGTCTGCCTCTCAGCTTAGAAAGGGCATGGTGATGTTAATTGTTGTAAGAAAGTCATCATTTTTGCTCTTATCACTCCCGTATTTTAAATTATATCAGTGGTTTCTTCTCTGACTGTGCTGTGGGCTCTGCTAACTAGACCCAGTGTTGTATTTAAAAGGTATATGTAAATCAGGCATAATTATAATTGCCATGTCAACCTACCTGTAAGTCCCTAATATATGATAGGCCATGTATGTTTAGAAGCCCAGCAGAATTAATGCACTTCAGTGTGCACTGCTGAGTGGCAGCTGTCACTTTAAAGGCCAAACCTGCTTTTCAGGCTGCTTTTAAATGAAATGTATATGCACATTCAACTTTGGATTTAAAGGTACTTCTAAACTCTCAAACTACCTTAATCTTGCATATAACTCACCCCTAAGGTCTCCTCTAAGTGCCCAGGGGAATAATGCCTTGTACATATGAATGGGGATATTATAAAAAATGTTTCATATGCCACGGTAAGGGAAAACTGCCAATTTCATTGCATTACTAGGAAAGAGCTACAGTATCATTCTTGGACTTAAAATGATGGTTAGAATAAATCGAACAACTTGCCATGGTTACATTTATTACTAACTATCACAGCAAATAAGTTATAGAATTTGCTTTCCTGATGAGCCAAGATACTGCCTTCCAGCAGCTTACCCCCATTCCCTGCCACCCCAGCCAGAGGAAAGCCACAGTAATTGTATTAGCAGAGAGGCTAGAAGGGGAGTGTTAAAGAAACTTGATCACACCAGTGGGAGGGTTTAGCCAGACCTTAAACACAAGGTGATATTTTCTCTATTTTGGCATTTAAAAAAATAGTGCCTGCACCTCATTGGTAAGGGCTGCCTTCCTGCTTGTCGCCCATGAACATGGGATAAATATGGCAGTGTTGCTAAGCAAGTCATATCCCTGCCTGATACTACAAGGAGAATAAGGACTGCCCTCCTGGAAGCCTGGCCTGCAGCCCAAAGGACTGCACACTTGATGATTGCCTCTCATGCGTGCTGAGGAACTATTGATCTAAGGACTTTTCTTGGCTTCCAAAAGTAAAGGAGTGAACACCCTGAAAGCAACAGGTTAAAAGAACTTCACCTCAATCATCTCCACCAAAAGAACCCAGCTGGCCACTTTCAATTGGACTTTAAATGATTAGACAGGTGCACTTGGGAAAGATAGTTCCAGCATCTCAAGGACCATCTCAGACCTGCTAGACCCTTGAACTGGTGTTTTGGGCCACTGGAGTTCCAAAGGAGGACTTTTGGAAGAAGATGCATAATTATAGAGAGGATTGGATCAACTTAAAAAAAAAGCTCCATAAGGTGGCAGGTGACCTACCAGTCGAGGGGAGTCAAGCGACTGCAGGTGAACCGTGTTCCAGATTAATTCCAGGTTTGATTGGCTAAAGCTCTGGAGCCTTTCCTCAGCAATGAGACTTCTAGGAGTTGACCAGGACCTCTTGCTGAGCCAAGCAGCCAAAGTTGCATCATAATTTGACCTGAAGAGGAGCCTAGCTTGACAGCAAGAGAAAAATCTTGACAAAAAAGACTAAAGCCTGATTAGGAGTCTGGCAGCTGGACCGTCAGAACTCCAATAAGGCAGTGGGGAGACGGCTGCCAAGCAGACATCTCCCAAATGCTGTACTATAATGTTTCCACAGGCTGGCCAGCAGAAATAGTGCAGCAGCATTGGCCTGGGCTCTCAGGGAGTCGAGGCCAGTGCCATTGAATAGACTGTGTCCCCAGCACCCTCGAAATGCACACTGTCTGCCTTTGCAAACAGTGTTCATTCTGAGGGACCCGAGAGGGGGACCTTACACTGCCCATGCCAAGGGCATGAGCAGTGTAGGGCCCCCGTGGACCCATCCCTGCCTTTATGCCAGCCTTTCTATAGCAGGGTCCCAACCATAGGAATCCAGGCAGAAAGCAAGTCGTATTCAGCTTGACAGTACCAAATTCATCGGGATATCTGATCCTCACAGTGGAGATGGTGTGCTAGCTCTCTGACCTCCAGCATCATAATGTGGAGGTCAGACAACAAGGTTGCATTGGTCTGACTCCTGTCACGGGTACGGCGGGCCATGTACTGTTGTACTCATAATGAGGCCCTAAGTCCGATGGTAAAATTTTGAGCGAAGCCTACTGTTCAGTTTATCAATCTTCCATGGTCAGCCTCAAACATTGACTTTTCCCTGGTCAAGCATGACTGGATGTTCATGGTTGGCATTTTTTTATTTAAGGCACTTGAAAGCATCTTTGGACATTTGGGCCCATATTTATACTTTTTGACACAATCCAGCAGCGGCACTGGTTTGTGTCACAAATTTTAATGCTGGCTAACGACAGTCCTACGCGCCATGCGGATGCCTTATTTAAGGAATGATGTTAGCCAGCGCTGCGGACTGGTCAGAGTAAAAAAAAAAAAAGGACTCAAACCAGGCAGCACTGGCGTAGGGGAAAATGGGGGTTGTGCGTCAATAAATGGTGCAAGTCAGGTTTGAGGCAAAAATCATGGCTCAAACCAGACTTGCACCATTTTTTGACACACAACCCCCATTAAAAAGACTCCTGTCTTAGCAAAGACAGGAGTCATGCCCCATTGCCCAATGGCCATGCCCAGGGGACTTCTGTCCCCTGGGCATGGTCATTGGGCACAGTGGCATGTAGGGGGGCCCAAATTAGGCCCCCCATGGCACTTTTTTTTTTTTTTTTAAATACGTACCTCTACTTACCTGTACTTACCTGGGATGGGCCCCCCATCCATGGGTGTCCTCGAGGGGTGGGCGAGGGTGGCAGGGGGTGTCCCTGGGGGCAGGGAAGGGCACCTCTGGACTCTTTCAATGCTCAGAGACCCAGGCGTTAAAAAACAGCACCGTTTTTTAAGGCCCGTCCTCACCTGTGCATCAAAATGACGCTGGAGTATAAATAAGGTGCACAGGTCTTAAAGTCATTTTGTGGGCAGAAACGCCTACCTTGCATGTCATTAATGCAAGGCAGTTTCCTGCGTCCAAAAAATTATGCACAGGGAGGAATTTTGACGTCCGCGGGCGTCAAAGTTTAAATATGGGGCAAGGTTTGCGCAGAATGTGCGTCAAAATGTTTGACGCACATTTGGCGCAAACAGAGTATAAATATGCTCCTTAATCATTCAAAATTCATATCTCCGGTTGCCTACATTGTATTTTTGTAATTTGGTGTAATTTTGAATAGAAAAAACATTCCCTTTTCTCATAAATGGGGGTTGGAATTTTATTGCACGTTGTATCTTACTTATTTAATGTACTGGTGTTTTTAAATTCTCTACACACCTGTCTCCTAAGGTAAGCCTGCCTGCTTGTTACCAGCTACCAAAGATTGAGCAAGGGATTCATTTATTGAGATCTTGACTGGACCTTACAACATGATTCTGGACTTACAAGAGGTGTGGGAGCTTCCATTTTTGCACAAATGTTTTAATGGCATGAAAAAGGTCTTTCTTAGCGGCATTGAATGAAATACTTCTGCAAGCCATTTGATGGTTTGTAAGCAGCTGTCCTTGCACGGGCGTGTTACACTTCAGCAGCAAACTTAGCTTGCTATCTGAAGAGAGTTCCAGTCCCCTTGATTAGACATGCATTCCAGGTGCTCTCTAATGGAAGCTATCTGCTTCGTAACAGTGAGAGCTGTTGCAGAACGTGAGCAGGAATAGCTTATATGGTTTCCATCTCCCAAATTGTCACTTGTTGCAGGAATGTATTTTTTCTTCGCACACAACAGATCAAAGTGGGAGATATTTAGCCTCATATTGCTTCTTCAAAGGCTTTATTGTTTCAAAAACATGTGGCTCAACATCTGCACCCAAGACCTATGCGCTTCAAGTTGCAAGGTCATCTGCAGAAATACAGTCTCTTTTAAATTCAAAATTTCCAAGACACTTTTGTAAACTCGTGGAATGAATCTTTAACATGCCACTACTTCTGGGATTTTACATTTCTTTAAGGCTGTTCGTTCTGGTGTCGTTCACACCTTATCTTCTATATCTGGCTTAATAACTTCAGCCATACACTCAATATTTTCAAGTATTTTCGGGCGGTTTCCACTTACTTTGGCTATAATAGTTGGCATCTTACTGTTGCTATTTTGTCTCTGCAATGGCTGCCCCATCACAACAAGGAGGACTGAAAGTGTTTCCACCAGTGCAACTGTATCGTGAACGCATGATGCAATATTTTTGAGCACCACTCCTGGAGGAACAACTAGAGTGCAACTGGTCATTGTTGTTCAAACAGGTGTTGGATTTTGTGCAGTCCGTGTTTCGATGCCTTTACTGCCTTTTAGAATGTGTACTAAAAGTTTGTCTTTTTGCATGGTGCTTACTTTCATTGGACGCTGATCTGTTGATGTTTTCGCGCAGGACTTATTACCAGACATGCACATTGAGGGTTTGTTTGCTACGGGAAGCTGTCTATGAGTTGCCCTTCGTGGATCATGCAGCTCCTGACTTAACCTTGGGCACAACATGGAATGCTGATGCCTCAGCTGGAGCTCAGGCTTTGGAACATGAGTGCATTTTTGTTTTTCCTTGGCAACAATTTTGTTACCTTACCACACGCCGAAGTGGAATATTTCCTTGCTTTAATTGTCCCTGGAGTAATTGGATATTTTAAAAATGACATTGACTTTTAAATTTGACTTTATTGGCACCACTGCTAACATTTTAAATTGAACTTTTCCTACATTTTACATGCTCACATGTGTTTTAACTTGTCATTATTGACATTTATGTATATATGTTAATTGGAGATTAGCTTTTTAATTGTTTTCATATTTACAGTGTTATGTTTTTTTTACCACCTTTGAACCGGCAAGGGGAGGGTGTTGTATATCCATTTTTATAATATCTCCAGGGAAGTTATTTTAGCAACTAGGCCTGCCACTTATGCCCTTTAGCCCAGTTATATTTTAATCCGCTTCATTATTATTATTCATTATTAATTATTATTATTATTCATTATTGTTTCTGAACTAGCCACGTTCATGGTGCCGTTTTTTTTATTTATTTTTATCTAGTTATTCTTTCGCCTAGGAAAGCATTGCATTTCTTAGTAAGAGATTATTTTTACTTTGTGCTTTCCTCAAGGCTGCAGTGAGACAGGGTTGCTGGCAAAGTGGTACACTGCGTCTCTAACATTCACAGAAATATACACATCCTAACGTGGGGACGTTTTCTCCAAACATAACCTTTTCATTGTAAAGACACTTCTCTGTCCCATGCACTTTAGAGAGAGATTCCAGCCAGATGACCACAGCTGCATGCTGATTTACTTTGCTACAGCTGCGTGCTGAGACTACCGGTTTCCTGGCCTACATGGGGATGGTGTCTCTCTAGACAGCAGGATTCCTAGCTTAGGATGGGGGGTGATGTATTCTTAAGGGAGAATCCTGAAGGACTGATTTGGGCTTATCATGCTGTGCTCTAACATAGCTTAGGTAGGAATCACATATACTACGCATAGTGATAGTATAGTGGGACTTTTCCTGTGTTTCACTTTTCTTGTCACCATTTTGCTTCTACCGTGTTTCACCATTCTAATTGTTGCAATTCATGCCATTTTATATAAGATTCAGTTGCTTCAATACATGTCATGGAGCCATTTTCAGCCTCCATTTGTCTTTGCATGTGTGGGACTATTGTAACTGAGAGAAAAGGATGAGATCTGATACACCACGATTTCTCTGAGAAGTCATCCTTGCCATGCACCCGGTTGCCACAGATCATCCCTGGTCTTGGGCAGAGTTGAGATGCTTCTAGTTGACTGGAAACGGATTAGCACAACAATTGTCACATGGTGTGGGATTGGACTCAGTTTTCCACAATTCAGGTGATACTGACACCCATATGCAGCAGCATCATTAGGATAATGAGATCCCACAAAACAGTCTACGGGGAAATTATCGTGTCTGACTGTCCAGGGTTGAGAGAATGGTCTGTGCAAGAATGCTGGATCTCCCTGAGTGGGTAAGTGCGGTGACCAGATCACAGGCTGTTCAACAGGAAAAGACTGTACACTTCCACCCTGGACAAATGGGCCAAGCATCCATCGACAAGAAAAAGGGCTCTGGGTCTGGTGAGGCAACACAAAGAAATCCTGAGGTACAGGAGAAATATGACCCTGAGGAGGAGGATCTTACCCCTGAGGGTGTGATTCCACCCCTGCAGGATCTGTCCAACTTGGCAGAATTGCCAGGAGCTGGTAGACCCACCAGAGAGGAGTTTTGTCAGGGACAAAGAAAGTGTCCAACTCTTGAGTGCCTGGGGCAGACGTCCTCAAGGCAAGAGTGGGGTGATGTTAGTGGATTTTACTAAGTCTACTGGGATGAGGTAATCCTATACACTGAGGCCAGAGACCTCAAAGAGGGAGCAATGGTAGGCTGGAGGTCACCCAAAATTATAGACATTTCCTTATCAGATTCAGCCATGACGTCCCCTTGGCAGGACATTTGGGTCAGAATAAGACTTGGAATTGGTTGGTTAACCATTTCTAGTGGTCCAACATGTCTGCAAAAGTGAAGGAGTTCTGTGGCTCCTGTGCCACCTGTCAGGCCAGTGGCAAGACAGGAAGCAACCCAAAGGTACCATTGATACCATTGCCAATGTTTGGGACTCCCTTTGAGAGGTTGGGGGTGGGTATTGCTTGTCTCCTAGACCCACCAACTGCATCAGGGAGCATATATATCATGGTGATAGCAGACCATGCCACAAGCGATCCTGAGGCAATTCCCTTCAAGATAGTCACTGCTCCTTCAGTAGCTAGGGCCAAACCTGGTGTGTTCACCAAAGTGGGTTTTCCAAAGGAGGCGGTTTCAGATAGAGGTACAAATTTCATGTCTACCTATCTAAAGATGATGTGGGAAGAATGTGGTATTATCTATAAGTTCAGCGGCCCATATTGTCCCCAGGCTAATAGTCTTGCAGAAAGATTCAATAGGACACTGAAGGGTATGATCGCAGGTTTGTCTGACACACTCAGGAGGAGATGGAATATTTTCCTCCCATGCCTAATATTTACACACATGGAGGTCCCACAAAAAGGGGTTTGCTTTAGCCCCTTTGAATTGTTGTATGGGCACCCTGTAAAAGGGCCATTGCACCTTGTGAAAGCGTTTTTGGAAAAGCCTCTCAAGGAAGCCAAGGATTATGTACTAGGACTGAGACATCACATGGCAGAATACATGTTCAACCCAATCAGTAACCTGGAGGCCTGTCGAGAGCTCATGAAGCACTGGTATGACCCAAAGGCTACTATGCCTGAGTACAAACTAGGGCAATTGGTGTGGGGGCTGATGGCTTCCAGGGCCCTCCAGCACAAGTGGACTAGGCCGTGTCCAACCCTAGAGAAGAAGGGGGGTTTACCTACCTGGTAGACCTTAACACCCCCAGGGTACGCTACTGGGTTCTACATGTCAATAGGCTGAAACCCCACCAATACAGGGCAGACATGACTATGTTGGTTGCCACTGATGAAGGAGGGGAAGAGGAAACTGAGCCACTGCCAGACTTCCTCTCCAACAATATGCAAGAGAGGTCAGTGGAGGAAGTGGTACTCTCTCCCTAGTTGACATACCAGCAGCAGAGAGACTGCAAGCAGGTGCTGGAGCAGATTTCTGGTTTGTTCTATTTGACTCCAGATATCACTGACTGGTGCACACATTACTTGATACTTTGACAACTCATGCATATGAGGGGGAAGAATCCTAACTTGTTGAGGTGGTCCATTTCTCTAGAGGGGGTGGCCTTTACAGTGGAACAGAAACCTGGGACAGCCCATACCAATGCAAACAACCTTTACAGGTTTTTCCACTTGGTTGATGAGGAGGACCAGAGTGTAGGTTAGTGACCTTTCATTTGAGATAGTCATTCTTTTTGCCCTTATCACCCCAATGTGTTGACTGATACTGGTCGTTTCTGACTCTGACTGTGCACTGGCTCTGCTAACCACACTCAATGCCAGTGCTTAGTTGAAAAGCTATATGCAAACTAGGCATAGGTATAATTGAAATAACAGCCTACCTGTAAGTCCCTAGTATATGGTAGGGCATGCAGATTTAGAGGCCCAACAGATATAATGCACTTAAGTGTGAGCTGCTGAGTGGCCTGCTATCGTGTGAAAAGCCAGCTATGCTTTGCAGGCTGCTTTTAAATTAGATTTATATGCAAATTTTACTTTGAAATTAAAGGTACTTCCAAAGTCTTAAACAACCTTATTGTACACATAAGTCATCCCTAAGGTCTCCACTAAGTGGTCCAAGGTTAGGAACTTTTAACTATAATCAGGGACATTATTACATATGTTTTATTTGCCCTGGTGAAGAAAAATAGCCAATTTAATGTGGCCCAATTGTAGTACACTAGTTCCACTGGCTAACTTGGGAATAATTTACTAAAGTATAACTATTGCTAGGAAAGAGCTACAAATGTCTTTCTTAGAATTAAAATGATAGTTAGAATACATTCAACATCATGTCACTGTTAGATTTATTATACCTATCACAGAAAATAAGTTATAGAACTTGCTTTTCTGATAAGCCAAAATCTAGCCTTCCCACAGCTCTTCGCTGATTGGCCATCCTCTGCCAGGCTCAGCCAAGCTACTTTAATGAGGTGTGAAGTGACCTGCATTGAGACAAAAGGGCATCTGGTGAGTGGATATCTGCAAGCTCCGGAGCAAAGGGGAGGCAGGGGGCTGGGTAACCAAACTGGTCTTCACAGGGGGAATGGCAGTTAGGACAGGACAAAGGCTCAGCCTCACTTCCTGCAGTCCCAGCCAAATAGAAGCAACAGTAACTAGATTAGCAGAGAGGCTGGAAGGGGAGTGTTAAAAAAATTTGACCACACCAGTGGGAGGACTTAGCCATATCTTACCCTCCAGAAGAAGGTTTCTCCATTGTAGATTTTTAAAGAATAGTGCTTTCTGGGATTGAGTATTGGCACACTCAGGAGGTGGGTATCCCTTCAGATTGGCAGACTGGATCTCATTGGTCAGATGTACTCCCCTGATTATCGTCCAGGAACACTGGATAAATATGTCAGAGTCCCCAGCAACTCAGATCCTTGCCTGAAACTACAAGGAGAACAAGGACTGCCCTGCTGGAACCCTGGTCTGCACCCCAAAGGACTGCACTCTTGATGACTGAACCTTCTGCACACTGAGGAACTACAGCTCTAAGGACTTCACCTGACATCCAGAAGTAAGGGAGTGGAGTTTCCAAAAGAAACAGGTTAAAAGAGCTTCACCTACATCATCTCCACCAAGAGTGACCCACCTGAACACTTTCAACTTGACTTTAAAGGGTTAGACAGTGCATTCTGGGAAACGTAGTTCCAGCATCTCAAAGACCATCTCAGAGCTTCTAAACCCTTGAATTTGTGTTGTGGACCACTGGAGACCAACAAGAGGACTTCTGGAAGAAGATCCAAACATTTGGAGAAGTGCAGAGCAACTTTGACAAAAAGCTCCAAAGGGTGTTTATATGTACTGTGGCCATAAAGAAATATAATTAGCTTGCATTATAGAAGAAAATGTAGGACTCACAGCTTAGTATTCACAATGTAACTTTAAGTCCCCTGGGCATGGTCATTGGGCATAGAGGCATGTAGGGGGGCACAAATCAGGCCCGCCTATGCCACAAAAAGAATACGAAAAAAAAACTTACCTGAACTTACCTCTACTTCCCTGGGATGGGTCCCTCTATCCTTGGGTGTCCTCCTGGGGTGGGCAAGGGTGGCAGGGGGTGTCCCTGGGGGCATGGGAGGGCACCTCTGGGCTCCTTCTGAGCCCACAGGTCCCTTAACGCCTGCCCTGACCCAGGCGTTAAAAAACGGCGCCCATCAGGCTGGGCGCCGTTTTTTAAGGCCTGCCCCCTCCTGTGCGTCAAAATGACGTCACAGTATAAATAAGGCGCACAGGCCTAAAAGTCATTTTTTGGAAGGGAACGCCTACCTTGCATATAATTAACGCAAGGCTGGTTACCCCTTCTAAAAAATGACGCACATGGTGGAACTTTGACGCCCGAGGGGTCGGACGTCAAAGTATAAATATGGGGCAGTGTTTGCGCCGATTGTGCGTCAAAAATCTTGACGCACATTCGGCGCAAAGAGAGTTTAAATATGCCCCTATGTATGTTGGCGTCTTATCGGGAACATGTTGGTTAGAAGGTGATTGATTATGAGATATTGTTGGTGGTGCAGTGTGACTGGTACCTTCTTTTACATTTATGCAGTTAGTGAGATGTAATAGAGGCAGGCCAAATTAAAAGCTCGAAAGTGTCATATGTATAATGAGTATCTTTTCCACCTGAATACGTGTAAAACCCCTCATGCTGTTATCAAGTTCTGTAAGTCGGGATGTAATACCATTCTTGTAGATGAGTAAACAAAACACGTGAATAAGCAAAACAATGCACAACAATTATCGGTGTGCAATCTATTGAAAACAAAATGCACATATACTGCAGTTCTTGGATATACAACACTCTTTAATGGCTCTAAATAGATACTTTTGTTAATAAAGGTTAGACATCGGACTTATTACCCTGCAATTTCATTTAAAAAATGTGTTCTTAAAACACATTGTTTGTTTTGAGTTCTATGAACGTGTTTAGGGAATTGAATCATTTTTATGTCTAATTTAGTCTTGCAAGTTTTGATTTTACTAGAGCATTTCTACTAGAGCAAGCATAAAATATGTTGTATTGTCCTACAACGGAGACTATATGTATTTGAATGCCTACATATAAGACTTTCTTATCTGAAATATTAATGGCTCTCATTGTTCTGTCAAGTACAAGACATCCTTGTTAACATTTTGACATAATTTCGGGCATATTTTATAAGAACAACTGTTAATTATTGATGCGTAATGCTCATTACTTAAAAAGCACTTTACATATACATACATCCGTGTTTTAATTATTCATGCATGGAGCTTGGAAAGAAATATGCTTTCATTGCACTATAATGCGGAGAATTAACTCTTCCATTCAATATTGTAGGAACATCTTGAGATACTTATTACCTTGTTTAAGCCATATGCTTGCAACGCAGTAGATGATTTAACGTTTCTTACTATTAAAACACATCGAAACACATTCTGCAAACAACAGGAACGAAAGCAGTTTGTTGACGATAATGAGTTCAGTTTCATAAACTAAAGACGTTGTTGTTCTCCAGTGATCTAATGAAAAGGAAACACAGCATAACTTGAATACGTTAGGTTTTTTAAAGGAGTAGGAGTTACAACTATAAACAATGAACAGTGAAGTACTTTTGTTAAAAAAAAAATAAGTGCAAATGAGAATATACATTTGTTTTGATTAAGAATATGAGCAAGCATACTTGACATATGCAAAATGTATATGACTAAATATCTAGATCTTAATTCAACTCCTTCTTAGGTTATGATCTCAATCGTTTCTTAAGCTAATATAAGCTGTGCAAAACTATATTGCACAAAACCTATATACCAGTTATCTTAACAACATATCCAGCTTTCTTGCTATGTTTGAATTGTTGAGCAATGGTAGTTCTTTGGTGTAAAATAGGGATAGGTTTTACTGATTTATCTGCCCTGAAAATGCAAGACACAGAATGTCAGCTTTTCTAAGCTTCAGTAGGTTGGTGACTTTCACACAGCCCTGAAGGTAGACTGCCTTGAACATATGATTTTAATTTACAAGTATTATCTTTAGGTCCCAAAGCATGTCTGTTGAATAAGTTATATTTGTGCTCCAAAGTCATAGGGCCACTTGTTTTGCCACTAGTAACAAATGTAATATTGTGTGCCGGCGATTTTGCTTTAGAAGTACAGGCTAGCAAGTCACATTATGGACATCCTGTCTTCATCCTGCACCAGAACGACCGAAGAAATCTCCCATGGGGTGATGGAGTCACTCCCCTGCTCCAGCAGGCACCTTCTAAGATGACGACCAGTACCCTTGGACTCCTCTCACAGCGACAAGCACGCTCCTAAGGACACAGAGGTTGGAACCCTTCAACATACACTGTCCTAAGGTCCTGCTGATGCAATTTGGAGGGGGTAAGACCTTGTCTTCCCTAAGAGCAGTGGTACCCCTGTGTACTGCGTCTTCTTCACCCCCTGAGGCCTCTGTGCACTATTTGCAAAATTTCTTCATGCACATCCTGGCCCAGGTACCGGGCACTCCATCCTGTGATGCTCAACTCACCGAGTTTTTCTCCGGCGGTGTGGGACCTTTCTTTGTTGTGCTGCACCAACTGCATTTTGCACCTCCTTTGTCCCCTTGTCCTGGGGCTCCCTGGGGTGCTGCCTGGCATCCTGAGGGCTCTCTAAAGTGCTGAGAGCTCCCTCTTTCTCCTCACACAGAGTTGAGGCCCCCAGGTCCCTCCTGGGTCCATCCAGCGCTATTTTGATGCAAAATGCACTTTTGTCATAGCAAGACTTGTTGGTGACTTCCAACATGAAATTGCGTCTGCATCCATCTTCACGTCATGGGACATCCTTTTCATTCCACAGCAACTCACTGGCATCTTCCTAGGGTGCATTTCTGCAGTCTTCCACTAACTGTGGACTTTTCTTTTGCACCCTCTTCTGGGTTGGCAGAAGCTTGTGTCCTTCATGGAACTTCTTTCGACTTCTGGTCTTGGTCCCCTTCTTTTGCAGATCTTCAGGTCCAGGAATCCAGCAGTTGTTGTTTGCAGACTTGGATGGTTACTGCATAATCCCAATCAGGAGGTGTAGTGTGTCCTAAGGAAACTTGCAGTACTTTACTCCTGCTTTTCTGGGCTCTGGGGTGGGGTAATTTGCTTACCTTTACTGTATTCTTACTCTTCCATCGATTCTGCACACACTATACTTGTCTAGAGGGAAATTTGTGATTCGCATTCCACTTACTTAGTATATGGTTTGTGTTGCCCCTAGACCTATTTTCTCTCATTGCAATCTATTGCACTTCCTATTGTTTGCATTGTTCTATGACTATTTACTAGTTTAATTTTGGTGTCTAGTGTATATATTGTGTATAATACTTACCTCCAGAAGGAGTATTGTCTCTAAAATATTTTTGGCACTGTGTCACCCAAAAAAATACCTTTATTTTTGGTAACACTGAGTATTGTCTTTACTTGTTTATAAGTACTCTGTAACTATATGTGTATTGCATGAGCTTTGCATGTCTCCTAGTTCAGCCTAAGCTGCGTTGCTATATCTACCTTTATCAGTGTAAGTACCCAAGGTACCAACTACAAACCAGGCCAGCCTCCTTCGGAATATCCCAAGCAATACAATGCTTGGGCTTCCATGTCTGTTGTCTTTGGTTCCACATGAAACTGCCATGGTAATGAGACATTTCATGGATCTAACACCATCTAAACTGTGAAATGACTCACAAAAATTGCCCTTCTCGGGTCATGTGTACCATGGAAATTTAACTTCACTGACCTGAAACACTGTTGCCACCTATGTGTGGTGCATTGAGTGGCACACAGACACCCACTATCAGGCCTACAAGGGTACAGGTTGTGCAGGAAGCATGAAAGCCCTTCCTTGCAGGAAATGCAGCCACACATTTACCATGTTCCAAGTGTTCCAGTCATAGTGCTACATAGCCTATTTAGTGCCAGTGCAGCTGGAAAAATTGGGATTGTGCTGTATGGCCTGAAATATGTCCTACACTGCTCCTATTTAGTGAGGCAGTGCAGTGCTGTTAACTTATTGGTTTCACTGTAGAGTGCAAGATTCCTAAATTCTGTGCCATTGTGTCCTGTCAGTTTGTCAAACACAATGCACTGCCATGTGTAGACAATGATGTCACACATTGATATGCACTCACGAATCAATGCATGGCAGTAGCTACTTAACACAAGAGAGTACTACTGTCTAATGCAAATCTGTGTGAGTGAATGGGACCATATCATCTGACTTGGGTGACTATTTTAAAATGAGACATTTAGTAGGCCTGAAATGCCAAGAGTAGTCCCAATCCAACACAATAGAGAAATAAACAATCACTACATTCATGCTCTTGGCAAGAAAAATAAAACGTTTTCCAAAAAGGGGGTGTATCACACACACCGATATACTTATGTGTGAAGTACAATGTCAGTCATACTAAAAACAGAAAGTACATGTATGCTTTCTAATGTCAGTGCAGGTCCCATACTGGTGGAAATGTGTATGTGTCATACAGTACAAATAACAGACATGTACTTGAATGTGGGTCTATAAATCACCATGATCGTTGGCTGATTTTTTCATGCACTGATGCATTATAAGTTAATGTGGCATGATGTGTCATTAAGTGACCAGATGATCATTTTTTGTAAATGCCTACCCCATTCTAAGTTAACTGAAGCCCTCACTATTGCAAAATAATGTGATGCATACTAATTGTAAACATATACCTCCTTGGAAGTAATCAGACTTTTTTTGGCTACCCAAGTTGGCCTTGTGATCACCAAAATATTGGCTGATAATAAAGGCAAAGTGCAGTGGCAAAAAACATGTGCCACAAATATTGTTACAGACCCAAGCCCAGACAGCAGATGTGTGTGTTCAGCAACATGATATGGTGGTTGTTGGTTGTTTGTGTATGGTAAATGTTGTTTTTTACATATTAACATGTGTCGTATAGACCTAGCCACATACATCACATATCTATCCAGTCAATCTGTCCCCTGGATGCCACATACTCTGTAAACTGGCTGAACCAGCCAGCGTAAGTCATTCCTGAGTATGCAATGCATCCATAACACATCCTAGGTTAGCAATGGAGCCAGATAGGGGCATATTTACCAAAGGCGTGTGCCACCGGTGTCGCACTACTTCAGTTACTCGGATGGCACAAGCCTCTCAACCATATAGATGAGGCCATGCTAAGTCACTTTGTGTGGCCCCTAATGGCCTCATAGATATGGAGTATGTCAAGGCACCGCAGTTTGCTGGCTTGGCTTACTCTTCGCCAAGGGGGCGTTCTAGTGGTCTTGCGGGGGGATTCCCAGGCATTACCCATCAATATTTAGCCTGACCCAAATTTACTCAATGATGTTACTTAGTGCTGTGACAAAAGCATATGCTTCTCCCATGCAGATGTAACCTGGTTTAACAGTTTTGCAATTCATGGTTTCTACTTCATTACATGTATGCTGCATTATCCAGCACACATAAAAAAGAGGAAAACACATCTTGCGATTGAATATTGTGCAGGAAGGAGTCCCTTCCTTCCCAAAGACAATCCTGTAACTAACACAGACACTCTTGCATCATGGTGCAAGGGTGCCTGTGTTGACGCAAGGCAGAATATTCTGCAGTGACAAAGGGATGAAGAAAAGGAATGCACTGTAGTTCATAACAATGGTGCTTTCCTGCTACGTTCACATTGGTGTAACGCAGCCCAGCAAGTAGACTTGTGGTGTGGTGCTCTGCAAACTGTCCATAACAATTGACAAGAGTAAGTCACAGGAGATTGCCCATTATCATGTATTGCAATGTGCTTAACATTTGCATACAACAGCTCTGTCTTTGGAAATAACGAAAGCACAACTCACCTAGCGACGTTCACCCAAGTATGATACTAACAAAAATACATAAATCTCTCAAAAACACACAAAATGGTCACACAATTTCACATTGATTAATTGCATATCCCAGTTTCCACACCATTATTGTAATCAGTCACATATATGTGCACTATCAACATACACATGCAACACATTCCAAGTCATCAAGCAAGTCAGCCCCAAAATGTAAAGGCAAAACACTGATCCCTGGAAGTGTTTCCGTGCATGGCACAATACACTACACTGTACACTGTAAAACACACATTTGGCTGATTGAGTCAATTTGAACAGACACATTAGCCTAATGTGTAATGCGCTGAACCCGTTGCGTCATCCACAAAACATGCATCCAGACCAATGCATAAAAAAACAACATTGTGCATTGACATGCATTGTGGTAAATCACGCATTACCTATTTTGCCAAGGATGCATCAGAAAATTCAACGCTATCAGTAAAAACATGAGGCATCTTCCCAGGAAATGATGCAATGGCTCCGCCAAGCTGTAAATAAGTAAGTGTGGAGTAACTTTTACTTTCCCTTAAGGGATTTTTGTCTGTGGTGGCTGGTGGAGGTGTGTGTTGGGTGCTGGGGAATTTGGTGCTGTTTCTTGGTCTTGTTGGTGTCTGTACTGTTCCTGCTGTGTCCAAAAAGTTTGTTTTGAGTTTTGTACTGTTTTGTCACTACATTGTTGGGTGTTTCTCTTAGAAGGTATTTATATTGTTAGGGGTAGGGGAGGTTTTAGGTAGATTTTATTGTTATTTAACGGTGTTTTGTTTGCGGAGGGATATGTTGGGTAGAGGCAGGTCTAAAAAGACATCTGAGGAAGAGTTTGGTCGCTTCCTGTGTCTTCTTCCACACTGCTCAAAACAATTGCTACTGAGGGTAGGGCGATTCTGGGGTACCCTAAACAGGAACGGAAAGAGCATTGGGAGAAGGTGCGGCAACACATGGTATGTATTTTTAGGATTGACTGAACACTGCATCAGCTGAAGCACTGCTAGTCAGATAGAGTCAGCTGGGAGGCTGACCTCATGGATCGTCTTGGCCTTGAAGTGGCTGAGGCTGTTAGTAAGAACATATATGCTAGGAACTTGTAGCTGAGTTTCTCTAGCTATTATCTGTTATTACTTTTATGACTCTTAGAGTCATATATGTTTTATGGTTAGAATGCCATGCTACAGCCTAACTCTGTTAAGAAAAAGAAGTATGCCACAGAGGCATGTGAACAATGGCCTTGCACTAGCTTGTGGACCCAATGGCACTGTGTAGGTAGAGTTGTCACCAGGCATGCCAGTTCATAATTGGCTCAAACATCCTCTTGCCCAGTTCCATGCATGTTGCAGAAGAGCACAGTCACATGTAATCACACCAAAGGTTTGATAGGTTGTTTGGGGCACACCCAACCATTTTTCATACATGTGATTGTGCAGATATTCCCAATTCCTTAATGAGTTTCTACAGGGCATTGATGGACAATGGCCATTTGCTGTGCAATATTAAAAAGTAATAAGCTTAGTGTAGACAAGAAACAAGCATGGCTACTATCTGATGTGTGGAGCATTATCATGAACATGTATGAATTTGAGAAAGTGCCAGCTAAAGTGATATCTTGCAGAGTGTTATGTCAAATTATTCTCTTCACATACCCATCATAGACAGGCACCCTTGCACCATTTAGAAAAGTAGTGATATATTTGAACTTTGTCCACACTCTGTGCACCTGATTTCTGATTTTCCAGATATTATCTGTGAACACTGCAACCTGCTTTACCTATGTGTATCATTGCGCCATGTCAACTATGCCAGATGCTTATCGTTCAATGTGTAGACTTACATAGACTTTTGCAAAGTCAATGTACTGTGCTTCTTATGTACACAATGTATGTGTTCTACATTCACAGTGCAATGTACCATGTTTATGTCTTGTTTGTGGACCAGTACCATACGCTACAGCCGAGGTAGACACATTCAAGGACTCAGATGCTACTACTGAGTGTCACCTGAATGTTTTCTGTGTAGGGACATACACTAGGCTATGCAGAGGGACCCATGTTATTGCTTGAATTGCATGAAAAAAGCCATGTAATATGCCTTCTGGTATCTCCAAGACTCAATATAGGTGAATTGTTTCACATACCTGTTTGATGTTAGATAGCTACCCACCCTCCATCCATGTTTCAACCTGACACTGAATCACTCTATTTAAAAATGTCTGTGGACTTGTGATATTGCCATATCAGGTACACATTTCTGTAGCACAACACCAATGCTTGCCAGACATTAGTCATTTTATAGAGGTTAAAGGCCATGGAATCAAGCCTGTTGCATGCTGCATAAGGAATCTAAAAAATTAAGTAGCAGGTACATGTATACCATTCCATGTTTACACAACAGCATACTTCCTAATCAGTCGCAGTATTAACATGGTACAATCTAGATGTGGGCAAATAATGTGATTTCATATGACTACATTAGGAGAAATGCACAATACATTTTGTGTATTAAAGATGCCACATGTGATGTTCCAAACTAGATAAAGCATAATATTGATTGGCCTAGTTCCTTAGTTCAGCTTTGTCTGGTACATATTTTCTTCCGTTCCAACAGACATGGGTCCTGAGCAGCAGAAGGCCCACCTCACTCATCTTGAATGTTGCCATCACATCTGCATGTAGTGAAGGCATACCAGCACATGGCTCATCGAGGAGAGGGCAGCTGGCACATGGGAGCTGACATACAAGGGCCCAGAAACCTGTGAGAAAACATGAACCAGCCAGGATGATCCTGCGGCCCAAGGAGATGCATTGGTTGCTATCCTGGGCCCATCAACTAGTCAGCCAGCTGGACCACCACAGCCCAGCCCCCATTGACTAGACAGTCTAGTGAGTTCAAACAACTGGCATGCAGGACATATCAGACCTCAAGCTCAGTATTTCCGGTTTGGAGCATAAGGTGGACACTTTAATCCATTTGGTCCAGACTCTGTAGAAGTCCGTGGACAGAATTGCAGATCAGATTTAGTCCTCACTCAGACTTAATGGCCTCCCCCAGTTTTTTACATGCTGTTCTTTTATAGTGTTTTTTTGGCAACGTTTAGGACAAGGTTTATTGTAAGTTTAGTTTTAGTAATTTTTACATTTTTTGTGGGGTTTGTTCTTAGGTAGATTAATGGGTGCGTAGGTTATTTAGTTGGTGAGGGTTGATGTGTAGGATATGTGTTAACAAATGCATAAAATAAAAAATACAAATAAATATATATTTCTTCAGCTTTCTATGTTTAGGTAGGTTGTGTATAGACAGGCTAAGGTAACATAGTTTTAGATAGATTTTAGGATGAGGTAGTGTAGGTTAGGTACCACAGTTTAGTTTAGGTGTAGTTTAGATTAGATAAGTAAATTAGTGTAGTCTAGGTAGTTTTAGGTTTGGTAAGTTTTTTTTTATATATATATATATATATATATATATATATATATATATATATATATATATATATATAGACTGCTTCATGATTTACTTTGTAGGAGTTATCAGGTCTGCTTAGGTTCTGTTAAGTACATGCTGTAGGAGTTCCAAGAAGTGTTTGTAGACTTGTAACTAGGTGAAACTCCTATGGAGAATAGCCTGTAAAGTTTGCCACTTAGGGGGCCTTCAAACACAGTTGAGCAATGTAACTGGTGCTCTTGCTGTCTATGGATGCACAATGCCCAATGGGAGCCAGATATTTCAAGTTCGGCATCAAACTGATCATTATGATAAATCCCACAACTTGCCTTTGTTGGATTTAATATAACTAGTTCAGGGAAAGAGTTTTATAATTCTACCTGAAAGTTGAGAACTTCAGCTCTGTAGTGCCCTTTGCCTTTGTAAGTCTGGCCAGGCTGCTTTGATGAGTTGCGAAGTGTCCTGGGCTGAACACAAGGAAAGTGCCTGGGGGAGGAGATCTGCCTCAGCAGATGGTGAAACAGGATGAGGGAGAGCAGCCAAACTGGTCTTCAAAGGACCGAAGCACATTTGGAGCAGCTCAGGACTTCCCCTATTTCCTGCAAACCCAGAGAACCAGGTGCCCCCTTGATTAGATTAGGAGAGGGCAGGAGAGGGGTGTGTAATGATTTTTAGGCACACCAGTGGGTGGGCTCAGCAAGACCTAACCTCCAAAGTTCAGCTTCTGCCATTTAGGATTTTTAAGGAATGTTGCTTCCTGGTATTCATTTTTGCCACACTTCCCAGAAAGTGATCATCCAAGAGGGTAGTGGCCTGCCTGTTATTGGACAGTTGTCCCACCCCTGCTTCCCACCCCAGAAGCAAGGATAAATATGGCAAAGCTACACCTAAATCTCAGATCTCTGCTGGAAGAAGATAATGGAGAAGAAGGACTGCCCTGCTGGACCCCTGGCCTGCACATGGAAAATGGGCAGTACTCACAAGGACTGCACCAGCTGCACATTTTGGGTTTTCAACAGGAAAAGGACTTTGCCTTGATTCTTCAATTCCAGGAGTGGACTCCTGTAAGCTACAGGTACAAATGAGCTACCTAGAGCCCCCTGCATCAAGTCAAGCAAGAAGAGCCCAGCTTTAAGGAGGCAGATTTAATTGTAAACAAGAGCGTGGACATTGATACTTGCAAGAAGCTGATGACACCCAAAGCAGGTAAATCCTTTCCCCACTTCTTTTCTGGGAAGGAGGGAGACTGTTAACCTGCCTCTATTAGCATCCAATACCATAAAGCAACCTCTTTATGATATGTGGATCTCAGAAGCAGTCTCTTCTCTCAAATGCTCTTCCCTGTCCCTTCCTTTGGCAGGGTACTTGCTCAGCTCACCAACTGATAGTACTTAAATTTAGAGATCAAGCCCCCCAGTTGCTCTATAAGTATGGACCAGGATAGCAAAGTGTGACCCTATATGATTTGTCTCCACTTCACCACCACCCTTTCCTGTAAAGGAATAGATAACTTATCTTGGAGACATTCCGGGATGCCTGGTGAGTCCCAAATGGGAGCCGAGCTGCTGTAATATGGGACCCCAGGGCACGCCAAACTTGAATCGATATTTTGCAAGCTACAGTCAAAATCTTCAACCGGACCTTCGTGAAGTATTTTGGGTGGCCAAATTTGAATAAGAAGTTTGCTTCTGCCTCCGGAAGATGTTTAGTCATTGCCCTAAAGACAGGAGTGAAACTGAGGCTGTCATTCAGTAACCCCCTTATATTTTTTAGCTGGAATGCCAGATGATATTTGTAGAATTCAGGGGTTAGAATCCCCCATGCTCTTTCTTCTTACACAGCTTCTTCCAGGCATACTTTCCTTGATGCCCACACCAAAGAGGTCAGGTCCCCCCTGTAACTTTTTCAACCAACCTGACTTTAACTATAAGGGTATTCTATTAAACAGGAAAGTAAACTTTGGTAGGATAATCATCCTTAGAATATTTGTTCTACAAATTAGAGATAATGGGAGGCTAGCCCATATCTTTAGGAGCTTCTTTATATCCACCCATACATTATTAAAATTGATATGGGTGACCTCCTCCAGATTCGCTGTTATCTGTACCCCTAAATATTTTATCTCCTGTTTAAATAAAGGGCTGTTATAGGTGGTGTTCCAGCACATGATTTCCATCTTCTGCTGGTTTAAAGAATAGCCTGACACCCTCCCAAATTCCTCTGAAGAGAGTAATATGTTGGGGAGGGACCCAGCCACATCTCTAGTATATATCATTAGGTAGTCCACATACAAAGCAACTTGCTTCTTCCGTCCTCTACTTTGGAAAGGAAAAATATTAATATTCCTTCTAATCATTGTAGCCAAAGGTTCAATATACATATTGAAAAGAAAGGGGGAAAGCGGGCAGCCTTGACAAGTCTCTTGCCCAATCTTTAATTGCTCTGGCAAACTTCCGTTAATCAGTATTCTGGCCACTGGATTCTTATATACAACACTTAGATCCATATTTATACTTTTTTAGCGCTGCATTTGCGTCATTTTTTTTACGCAAAAGCAGCACAAACTTTCAAAATACAATTGTATTTTGTACGTTTGCTCCGCTTTTGCGTCAAAAAGCGGCGCAAATGCGGCGCTAAAAAAGTATACATATGGGCCTTACTGCCCTAGAGAAGACGTACCCAAACCTATAAGCTTCCATAACCTTGTGTAGGAAGGGCCAACTGACCCGATCAAATGCTTTAACAGCATCAAAAGTAAGGACCGCTAAGGGAGAATCGTCCTGAAGTGTCAAATCTTTAGCACCCAATAAATCATGTGTTAATTCATAAAGCTGTCTCCCCTTAATAAAGCCCTTCTGATCATCGTGCACCAAAGTACCAACCACCCTTTCAAGCCTCTTAGATAGAATGTGCGTATACATTTTATAATCTGAGTTCAATAATGAAATGGGTCTAGATGACTCACTCTGTGCCGGATCTTTTTTTGGTTTCAAAATTAAGCTGATAGGGGCATCTCTATAACCTCAAGAAAGACTTAGGGCCATATTTATACTTTTTGACGCAAAACTGCGCTAACGCAGTTTTGCGTCAAAAAAATTAGCGCCGGCTAACGCCATTCTGAAGCGCCATGCGGGCGCCATATTTAATCAATGACGTTAGCCGGCGTTAGCCACCGGCGCGGCCTGGTGTGCGTGAAAAAAAATGACGTACACCTGGCAGCCCCGGCAGAGGGGGATATGGAGCTTGGGTGCCAAAAAATGGGGCAAGTCAGGCTGAGGCAAATTTTTCGCCTCAACCCGATTTGCGCCATTTTTTTCAACTCCCAACCCCCATAGAAATGACTCCTGTCTTAGCAAAGACAGGAGTCATGCCCCCTTGCCCAATGGCCATGCCCAGGGGACTTCTGTCCCCTGGGCATGGTCATTGGGCATAGTGGCATGTAGGGGGGCACAAATCAGGCCCCCCTATGCCACAATTTTTTTTTTTTAAAACACTTACCTGAACTTACCTTAATGTCCCTGGGATGGGTCCCTCCATCCTTGGGCGTCCTCCTGTGGTGGGCAAGGGTGACAGGGGGGGTCCCTGGGGGCATGGGAGGGCACCTCTGGGCTCCTTCGGAGCCCACACTTCCCTTAACGCCTGCCCTGACCAGGCGCTAAAAAACAGCGCAAAAGCGGGCGTACGTCATTTTTTTTGACCCGCCCACTCCCGGGCGTGAATTTTGCCCGGGAGTGTAAATACGGCGCAGATGCCTCGGAGTCACTTTTTTAGACGGGAACGCCTACCTTGCATATCATTAACGCAAAGTAGGTGTCCACGCTAAAAAATGACGCAAACTCCATGGACTTTGGCGCTAGACGCGTCTAACGCCAAAGTATAAATATGGAGTTAGTTTTGCGTCGGAATTGTGTCAAAAAAAACGACGCAATTCCGGCGCGACCAGAGTATAAATATGCCCCTTAATTAATTAACTCCAACATAATTGGGGCCAACTTGTCCTTAAGTACTCTATAAAATTAATTTGGTAGGCTGTCAGGGCCAGGTGCTCTCCCCCTTTTTAAGCTCTTTATGGCTTTGTGTATCTCTTCCGTATCTATCTTTGCTTCCAACTCATGTGGTAATATTCCATCTAGCCCAGTGAGGCGAATGTTGCCGAGGAAGCCCCTTATTTGATTGTCCAATGCCGCAGAATCCTCTGTATATAACTTTCAAACAAAGGAAGTAAAAGAATCTTCTATCTCAGACTTCTCTGTGCAATAATACCCTGTCACTTCATTTCTAATGGATGTAATGGAGTTCCTTGTCTGTTCCAGTTTTTATGTGCATGCCAAAAATGTTGCTACATTCTTCCCCATGCTCGTAATGTACCAACTGACTGCTTTCTCATATTTTCCTACTTTTAGTTTCTAAACAGACCTCCAGATTTGCCCTGGCCCTCTTCATCTGAGCATCCAAAGTGTTGTTTATCCAAAGACACCTGAGCCTTGAGTTGCAGCTCTTGTATGGCAGCTATAGCAGACTCAAACGTTCCTATATGTTCCCATTCTTCTTTATGTGTATAGACAGTCACAATAATTACCCTTCCTCTTACATAGGCCTTATAAGCATCCCACGCAACCTATAGCATAGCTGACCCATAGGTTATAGCAAGAAACTCTGTAGTGTCTCGCTTTAAGCCTTAAATGATGAGTTCATCTAAAAACAAAACCCAGGTTACCATCCACCTAGGGTGGGTGACTTTTTTATTGAGGTTAAAGTGAATTTTCACCACCGAGTGGCCAGATAGGTGTACTGGGGAGTGCCCCACCTATTTAACTTTCCCACACAAACTTCTGTGTACCAAGAAGAAATCAATCCTGGAATGGTGGCCATATTTCTTATTATAAAAAGTAAATCTTAAACTGACTTCACCCTAATACGCCAAGTATCTACTAAGCCCAGATTGTCCATTGCCTGCTTCACCCTAGTTCTTGTTTTAGGTGAATTCACAAATGGTTATCTAGAGTTTGGCAGGGTGCCGAGTAACCTGCTATGTTGAACCAGGGCATGTATAATTTTGCTTCAACAATCAGCCAACTCCCTCTGGAGTCCAAAATGACATTACCCACAGTTGCCCTTATAGATCTTTTGAAGAGGAGCCCAACTCCTTTAACCACACAGGAATGAGTAGTACTCATACATCGGTCTACTGATTTCATGTGTTTAAGGATATCTCTCCACTCCTCCTGCAGTAGATGAATCTCCTGCTGGATGATCACCTCTTCATCTATTACTTTCAAAAGCTCCAGATTCTGCCACCTTGATCCTTAAGGCCATTTACGTTCCAGGATAGAATTTTAAACTGGGAGTACTTGTTTCTAGACATTACATAAAAGGAAAGCCTAGTAAACCCCCACCTAACCCAAATATAGGCCCTCATTATGACCATGGCGGTCCGTTCTGCTCCGCCGCCGGTGGCAGAAGAAACCGGCAACAGAGGAGCGGTCCGGACCGCCAAATAATGAACCAAATGAACCACACGTACCCTGCGCACAACCCACCGACAGGAAAGGAGTCCCGCTGATGACGGCAGAGTCGGCCCACAGGACGTCGGAAAGGCCCAACCCGCCCATCCAATTATGAACCACCATTCCCACCACCACACAAAGCCAGGCGGAAATGAAACACATTGAAGGAAACACTCACTGGAGTTCCATAAAACGTGCAGCGGCAGCCATGGACAGAGAGCTGCTGATCATGCCACCCCTGCTCCTTGCCATATACCCACACAACCGAGACCGCCGACGAAGACGACGACGGTAACTACCGCAACCTACGACACAAGGGAGGAAGGGGCACAGTTACATACCCACTCTGCAACACCCCCCAACCCTTCCCAGCAGCACAAGTCAGAGACCCCACACCAAGAAGTATGTACCCGACCGGAGGCAAAAGCAACTTGACCATAGTACATACAATAGCCCTACGCCCATTAAAAATTAAAACAAACACCAGGGTGAAACTGCATGCAGCCCAAACACAGGCCACACAGAAACTTTAATTTGTAGCTCAGTGAGCAAAACTGCCAACAGGGCCAATGGCCAGTCCATAAAATTAAAATTGTCCTTGGCCACTACTGGCCACACCTGACTCCCACAAGTGCTGGGTACTCCACTGAACGGGGCACCATATGGGGATCCAAGCACCTCACAGAAGGGTGGCAGGGGGGGTGGGGGTGGGGATTTCCGATGGGGTGGGACTTTGACTTGCAAGAGGAGGTTTGAAGGGGGTGGGGGCTGTTTGGCTCGGGTGGAGCTGGATGGTCTAGGCTCAGACTGGGCCTTCTCCTTCATCGGGGAAGGGGCACAGGAATGGGAAGGCTGGACCGGGCTGGGCTGTGATGTGGAAGGAGCAGAAAGTGCATGGAGGTGGGCACGTTTGGGGACAAGACGGGGTGGGCCAGTGGGTTGGAACAGGTCTGCACGGTAGAGGAAAAGTTTCTTGGGACCAATTGGTTTGGGCGTGGATGAGGGTGTGGAGTGGAGGCAGAGGGAGTTGATATATGGGGTGTAGGTGTGCGTGTAGTGGGTGCAGGTGGCTGCTCAGCATGCTGTGGTGTGGTGGATGTCTGATGGGTGGATGTCTTGGTGCGTTTGTGTGTTTTGGGAGGTGGGGGGTTGACATAATGGGAGAAGACAGCTAGTGTGGATGTATGTTGGGTGGGTGTCTGCAAGTCTGGTGAGTGTGCTGCATGTGTCAACTACAGTAGAGGTGGTCAGTGCAGGTGTGGTTTATGGGGTGCATGTATGGCTGTCTGCTATCGTGGTGGGTGCAGGAAGAGGAGCAGTAACAGTGAGTGAAGGTGCAGTGCATGAGGGTGTGGATGTAGAAGGGACACACAGGGAGGCGGCAGAGGTGGGCACACTGGGGAAAGTGGACGTTGTTGTGTGTGCAAGTATCTGTTGGCTGTGTGAATGCTTGTGGTGGGAGGTGTGGTGCTTGTGTTTGGAAGTGTGCTTCTTGTGTGTTGATGTGCCTGCAAGCGGGTCTGATTGTGTGTTTTGGATGGGTGAAGGGAGAGGGGTGCTGGAAGGGGTAGAGGAGGTTGGAGGGGGGAAGGAATGGCCAGGGAAAATGGCTGCAATCCAAGAGGAGGCCAGAGCCTGAAAAGATCTCTGTAGGGCAGACACGGCACCGTGAATGCCATCTAGATAGGCATTATCTGCTGCACCTCTGATGCCAGACCCTGGATGGTATTGACAATGGTTGTCTGCCCTACAGAGATGGTTCTCAGGAGGTCAATAGCCTCCTCTGTGAGGGCAGCAGTACCCACTGGGGCAGGGGAGGAGGTGCCTGGGGCGAAGGAGATGCCCACCTTTCTGGGTGGGTGGGCACGGGTAACTCGGTGGGGAGCAGAAGGGAGGGCGCTGATGGTATGGGTGTTGGCGGAAGATCTTACGGTAGTGGTGTGTCCACTAGGTCCGCAACTGCTGGAGGACCCCCATCAGTTAAGGTCTCAGAGTTACTACCTCCTGTGGTAGTAGCCTCCCCCATGAAAGTCCCCTCGTCCTCCCACCCACTGGTCCCCTGGGCGTTCGTTGTCTCTGCCTCGGAAGATCCGTGGGCCGCTGCTCCCCACTTACGGTGCCTCAGCTCCCTCACCTGATGTTGATGCTGTACCAAACCAACACAAGAGAACAGGGATGGGGAGACAAAACAGGAGAGACACTTGTAAATAGCTGAATGCTAATACACAATGGCAAGACATACACCTACCCAGCAAACAAACCCAACAGGCAGCACCGTACACTATGCCCATTCCCAGGCCCCTGACTACTGAGCAGAATACTGATCCCTGAAAGACTGAAAGAGTATTGGAGCTGAGGTAGGTGAAACCTGACAGGGACACCCCTACACCCTTTGGGGAACATACAGTAGATGGACAGCAGTCAGAATCCCTGCTCTAAGCACCATGAGCCATATCGCACACACACTCATCCTTCCAGGCTGAATTATGGTCTGTGAGTACTCACCCCGTTGCGACTGCTGTGCAGCCTTCAAGCGCCCATCCAGGTCTGGGTATGCCACCGCCAGGGTCCTTCGCATGAGGGGGGTCAGTGCCTGACGGGCACCCCTTCCACGTTGGGAGGACTTCTCCAGCTGGGCCTCACTGATCTTTAGCGCCCAGCGCCGCAGGTCCTCCCACCACTTTCGACAGTGGGTGCTCTGCCGGTTGTAGACCCTGAGGGTCTGTACCTCCTTGGTGATGGCATGCTAATGTGCCCTCTTCTGGTGGGCGCTGACCTAGTAGGGTGACACAGAAATGGAACACAGAGGTCAGGCACCTGCACAATGGGAACAGCTGGCAGATTGTCAAACTGAGGACTGACAGTACTCTCAGACATGCAGGACAGTGGCACGCAGCATTCCATGCACCATGGCCCATCCTGGCTCTCAGGAGCACACATATGTGCAATTCACTCCAGCCATTACTCACACAGTGCCCTCCAAACCCGGACTTACCTGTACATCTAGCCAGCCGTAGAGTCTGACGTACAGGGACAGGACCCCTTCCACTAGCTTCTCCAGTTCTTCATGGGTGAAGGCCGGGGCCCTATCCCCTGCACCACATGGAACATCCATAGCTAGAGGCAGGCGACAGCAGTACACAGAGTGGAGTACCTGTCCGCACAAGATCAGGGAGTCAAGTGATCAAACGATGACGAACGTGCGTACACTCCGTGGCGGTATGCACCGTCACCGCCGGCGGCGATCAAGATACGCCAGGATTCCCAATTGGCATCCATGTTAGCCAATGAGGGTGCGAACAGCAGTCAACACTGCCGTATGCTGTGATGTCAACCGCTAGCGTATTAGGTCACTTCCACAATGAAGGGTCAGAACTACGGTGGGCAGACATTTTGCCATCACCTACGCATCTTAAAATTCTTAATACTCACAATGCAGGGCCTACTAGCCATATGAAGCACTTAGGCCTCTATCCATTGCGTATATTAGCACACATGATTTACTCTGTTCCCTCCTAGTGATGCACATGTACATCTGTCAGGTTGCAGTAATTGTACTGACACTACTATGAACAATGCTGCATACAAGACGTGCTCCAAAGAATGGAGAGGGTCCAAGGCACTAACTTCCTGTATGAGTGCCTAATTTATATAAACGAATAGTTCGAAGGGACTTAGCCGGAGGACATGGACCCTAGTCCTCCTAAGGTACAAATGTAGAAAATGAAATTGTGGGAAAGTCACTTTAAAATAAAGTCTTTACAGAGGAAGTCCAAATACTTGAAATTTGATGAAAAGTATAGTAAACACGATTACTTCATGATTGAACCACAAGTTCCTTATTTATTAATATAGGTAGAACAGATAGTTTCCAACGCAGATAACATCAGTAGTGAATCCTGAACAACGACATATGAAACTCAGCCAACACGTGTTTCGCCCCAAGGGCACGTAAGCCAGGGCTTTCTCAAGGCTGAAAGAAAAGGGAAACAAAGTCCCACTCAGAATAATACTAGTAGAGAAGGTCTGGTATTAAGACAACACCAAGGAGAGAGAAGGTGCCTGATTGCATGCTAGTCATTGATATTCTCAAATGAAGGTGATCCCAGGAGAGATACCCAGAAAGATCCAAAATACAAATTATTGGTTAATAATTAACAACTGGTGAGTGTAATTATATGAGTCAAATATACACTAGATAGAACATAGGCAAGAGGAAATGTAGTCATCATAGTCGTGAGTACCAGGAATATGTGCATGAGGAGAAGGCAGTGTTTATAAAAGTGTTGGAACAGTGGACTCCAATATAGTGCCTAAAGACATATACCAAATGCAAAGGGGTGAACAAAAATATGGACTAATAAGTGAAAATAAATTGTACAAGGAAAATAAACGTTAGAGGCAAACATACCATTCAGGTAAAGTAAAACAATACAAAACACTCTGTGATGTGTAATCATGCGGTCTGTTCTTAATCTGCAAAAAATACACACAAATGTATACTATTTGGTATACATGAGGAAAACAGACAAAACCCTAACTAAACAATAATATGGCATTTCAAATCTTCTGATGATATATCCTTGTGGTGATGTTATATAAGATACTAAGTTAAAACAGAACAGAAAGACATAAGCTTTAAGGAAGTGTCATAGACCTTGAAAACAAGAGAAAGATATATAGTTCAATTTCCATGTTAAGGCAGAGAACTAATACAAAGTACAGCGTGGAAATATTAACTATAATATTTTGATGAGGGCATGACACCTGAAAGCGGATGCAATGTGATTAGAAAAGAAGAAAGGCTATAAGATGTTGAAGCCTCGTTAGAACAGAGGCAAAGTGCAGCAAATTGTAAATTAATGCGAACCAATATTTAGAAATGCTATGATTTTTTTTTAAAACAGAAAGGTAGCGAACAGTGGTGCAGGAAAGGCAGCCACCGGGCTCACCTCAAAGAACCAACAGCACACCTGGAAACGCGTCCGTCTCCATGTGAAAAGCCGGGACGGACGCGGAGGCGCAAACAGCGTGTTTAAATGCTGAGCCGCAAATGAAAGAAAACTTGAAGTCCTACCTCTGATGAGGATGGAGAATAATAAAAATTAAACATAGAACGTTAGAGAATTAAGGTAACAAAATATTGTTGGGGGACATAAAAACAGAGAGAAAAATTCACTTCATTCTGGTATTTTACAAAGGGTAGTGCACGTTTTTGCCTGTTTTCCCCTGGCCCACTGGGGCACTTGACCTTGCCATAGCCCCCTGTGCCTGTGTCCCCTGCACAGGTCTTGACGTGCCGCTTGTACTGGGGCCCTCGACTTCCTGCATGTTGGGAGTGGGAGACTGTGGCCTCTGTTGCTGTGTTCCACCTGTCTGTGCCCTGGGTCCACTGGTGTGGGTACGCCTCCCCTGGCCTGCTGGTCTTGACTGGGTGTTAGGGGTGACAGTGGTTTCCTGGGTGGGGCTGCTGCATGGTGAGCATCCATGGCTGTGTGAGGGGCCTGCCTGCTCGTCAGGGATCCTTCACCAGTGTCCTGTGCGGTGCCTCTGTCTCCCTGGAGTGCTGTGGCACTCCTTGTCCCCTCCATTAGGGTTGCATGGGTGGTGGTGCCTGTTGGGCGACATAGACATGTCTGTTACATATGCCTGAGGGTTTTAGGGGTACAGAACTGTGCAATTCTGTGCTGGTGTGACTTTCAGTGGCCTTCCAGGGTGCCTTTGTGAGGTGGATTTAGTGGCAATGGTGGGCTTACATTTTGGTGGGGGGTATTATTCCATTGTGGGTATGTGCAGGGGTGGGTGGCTGTGCACAGCGGGATTGATGTGGACCTGGTAGTGAGTTGTGGGTAATGCAGGGTGGTGGATGTGGTGGCTGATGCCTGGGTGGGGTGTTGGTCCTGGTGGGTGTGGGTGGAGTGTGGTGGTGCATGCATTGCAGATGTGTTGTATATGGGGTAATTGTAGATGACTTACCCGAGTCCATTCCTCCAGTGAGTCCCTCTGGGTGCAGGATGGCGAGTACCTTTTCCTCCTAGTCGGTGTAGTCGGGTGGTGTTGGTGGCGGTCCTCCCCCAGTCTTCTGCACTGCGATGTGGTGCCTGGATGTGGATGTCGTCCCTGGTGCGTGGATGGTGTCCCACTTCATTCACCCTGTTGACAATGGTCTGCCACAGCTCCAATTTCCCGCAATGGATGTGTGCTGCACCTCAGACCCGAAGATTTGTGGCTCCACCTTCAGGATCTCATCCACCAAGGGGGACATGGTGAGGGTGGTGAATGGCGTCGGGACTAGGGACGGGGCATGGGTGCTCCTGTGTGCGTCGATATGTGGGTCCTGTATGCTGGCGTTCGCTGTCTGCCTCTGGTGCTCTCCGTCTTCTGGTCCTGGTTTCATTGCAAGGGATTGTGGGGTGTGTGTATGGGGGTGTTTTATGGTGTTCAGGATGTGTGTCAGGTGTGTGGGTGATAGGCCTTGCCAATGTGTGCACTTCTTGCTGTTGATCCCACTTGCCGCCCATGGCGCTCACAGCCGCCAATGGTCATCCGGACACCACTGTCCGCCAAGGTGATTTGTGCATCATTATTTGGAGGGTGGGATGTGGGTGTATTTGGTGGAGGTGGGGTGGGGTGGGCCGGGATTCCCGCCGACAGTGTCCTGGCGGGGAGTGGCGGTCTGGGATTTTTTGGAGGGGGTGGGTTTTTATTCATTATGTGGCGGGTTTCCATTCGCCGCCACCGGTGGGATTCTGTTCACCGCCGACACGGAGGTCGGCGGTCTTTCCCGCCATGTTCAAAATGACCGCCATAATCTGATCACCAGTAGCATGCTCCATGAAGACAAATTATTATTATTTTTTTCCTGTATGCTCCCACACCCTGTGAAAAAAAGAAATTAAGACTCAATCAAAATTTTAAGGACCCCAAAACCCTCCCCCTTCCCCAGGAACCCTCAATTTTTTCATTTGGGAAACAGAAAAGTTGACTTCGAATGAGTTCTCTTTTTCACTGGGCAACCAAAATTACATACTTTAGCGTGATGCCTTAATCTGCTCCAAAAGGGAACAAACTTCATTTGAGTCCCTGATGTTGTACAACTTCTTATTCCACACAATTCTGATGGGAACCACATCTGAACCCTTGCTCGCAAAGACTTAAGCTCTTGGATATACTTCCCCTGTTCCCATTGCTGTCCAATGTAGCCCTGGACACATCGAATCTTACAAGGTAAGACCAGTCCCCCTTCGTGAAGCTACTAACTTTAAGAACTTCTGAAAGGATCCTTTCTTTAATAGAGTATGTTCCAAAGGTTATCAGTATTAACCTTTTTTTTTTTTTTTTGCCTCGCTTTTCTTAAAGGGGTCTTGATGTACTCTTTGGATATCCTCTTCTAGATTAAGATATCCTAGTATGAGGATGGAATTTCTAGTTAAAGGTATTACATATCCTTTGATATTGTCCCCTCCTGGAACATTCAACAATCTCAGATTGTTTTCCAGGATTTCTAACTTATCGTGCCAGACTTACTTTCAGCCTTTGCAGAATCTCTTGCCTATTTGAGAGTACCCACCTGTCTTTTTCCTCGACGGCCACTCATCCTTTCCGTTAGTATATTAGTACGTTAGTATCTTGTTCTCCATAGCCTCACAATTCTCCTTAATCGTTTCTTGGTTATGCGCTGAAATCTCAAACTTTTCTCTGATCTTCTTCTTTAAATAGAGCAGGAGATTTTGAACTTCCAACTGGGCTGCCAAGATCCTGTGGAGCATGCGGAGGGTGTAGTAGCAGGAGGAGGAGATGACGTTGACCTCTTTTGACATGGAGAGGGAAGAGTCGAGGATGAAACCAAGGTTGCGTGCGTGGTTGGTTGGTGTCGGTGGGGCACCCAGGGAGATTGGCCACCACGAGTCGTCCCAGGCGGAGGAGGTGGGCCATAGGATGAGGACCTCCGTCTTGCCCGAATCCAGTTTCAGACGGCTGCCTCTCATCCAGTCGGCGATGGCTTTCATACCCTCGTGAAGGTTGGTTTTGGCGGTGTGTGGGTCCTTGGTGAGGGAGAGGATGAGTTGGGTGTCGTCGGCGTAGGAGATGATGTTGGAAGTTCCACCACCACCACCACTTGCTCCACAGCCACTGGACCTGCTGGCCCCAGGAAGTCCTTTTATAATTTATTTCCCTAACTAATTTTACCTTTCCTGATTTAGAATAATTTTGCTTTGTTTATTTATTTTATACTGCGTCCTTTTTTCCACTCCTCTTCAATATAAGGTTTGTCGAATTCTTTTTATCCCTGCATTGTCCTTTATTTTCTATATTTCAGTAGCAGACGTCCGCCTGTTTGTACTAGCCTGTAGCTTTCTTCTGCTCTGTTACTCAGCTCTCCTTCTCCCCTCATTTATCTTTTGTACTGATACACTAAGAATAAGATAACAGATTTCAGATACTCTACTGTGAAGATTAAAGGCCTAAGTAAGCTTTTATTCTCTGCCTGTTTGTTGAGAAGCCTTTTTTACCTTGTTTATACTCAAACAGTAAAATGGGTGAGAGGCTATGGTCATGGAGGTCGCTGACCCAGGCTGTGTTTTGTGTTATAATCCCTACTTGTATACTAGTAGTTCCCATGGCAGTGCAGCATGGCAGGAACGTAGTATGAGGTTCCTTTGCATTTGCTAACCAAGACAGTATAACATTCACTGACCAATTTATTCCATAATGCAAAAGAATATATTGCTAATCGAACTCTAGTGATGTATTTTGCCTTTAATTTGTTAACAAAATGAGATGCAAATCTGGCATTTAATATGTGGAATGTTTTTTTGTAGCCACACACCAGAAGTGCCGGGCCAGTGGCACTGCCAGTGCACCATATTTAGCAGCACAGGCCATTGAAAGGAGAGTACCAGCAGTGGCAGGGAGGAAGATATGCATCCCACCCATTATCATCAATCAATCAATCAGCCATTTCTAGAGCATGCTAATCACCCATAGGGTCTCAAGCGGGGTTGCGGGGTATGTCCTCAGGGTTCAGTCAAGGAGGCATGTTTTGACATCCTTCTTGAATTGAGGTAGTGATGGCGACTGTCTGACGTGGAGAGGTAAAGTCTTACAACATTTGGCTGTGAGGCAGGTGAACATTCTTTCTGCAGCCGAGGACTTCTTTATGCGGGCAACTGCTGGAGGGAACAGAGGGGTATAACAGGGGAGTACCAGATAATGTGGTAGCTGAGGTAGCTGGGCCCAAGGTTGTGGAGGGCCTTGTAGGAGTGTATGAGGAGTTTGAAATTGATCCTCTTCTCGACGGGAAGCCAGTGGAGGTCTCTCAGGCGTTCTGTGATGTGTTCTCGGCAGGACATGTTCAGGATGCGTCTAGCGATGGTGTTCTGGATTTGTTGCAGCTTACTCAGGTTCTTCTTGGTAGTTTTGGCAGAGAGAACATTGCCGTAGTCAAGTCTGCTCGTAATCAGGGTGTGTGTCATGGTTTTGTGGCAGTTGCTAGGGATCCATCTGAAGATCTTTCATAAACGAGTCTGAGGGTGTGGAAACAGGTGGAGGCAACAGAATTGACCGGTCTTGTCATGGTGAGTGCTGAGTCACGGATGACGCCCAGGTTTTGTGCATGGTCTGTGGGGATGAGGGGGCTGCCAAGTGTTAAGGGCCACCAGGAGTCATGCCAGGCTGAGGAGGATGGACCCAGGATAAGGATCTCAGTCTTGTCAGAGTTCAGCTTAAGGCTACTCTCCTTCATCCTGGTGGCGACTGCTTCCATCTCATCTTTAAAGTTCTTTTTGGCCATTGAGGGGTTTTCAGTCAGGGAAACGATCAGCTCGGTATCATCAGTGTAGGAGATGAGGTTCAGACCATAGTTCCTGACAACTGGGGTGATCTGGGCATGTAGATATTGAACAACTTGGGGCTCAACAAGGATCCTTGGGGTACTCCACATCTGATTTCTGTAGGTTCTGACAGGTGTAGTGAGAGCCTGAATCTCTGCATTCTCCCGTCGGGAATGAGTGCATCCATCAATGGGCTTTGCTGCGTATTCCTGCTATGTGGATTCTGGTGCATAGGGTGCAGTGGGAAACTGTATCGAAGCTGACCGATAGGTCTAGTAGGACGAGAGCTACTGTTTGGCCAGGGTCGAGGAGAGAGCAGATGTCATCTATGGCAGTGCGCAGGGTGGTCACGGTGCTGTGATTAGTTCTGAATCCCGATTGGGATATGTCCAGGATATTGTTGTTCTCAATGAGTTGGCGGAGCTGAAAGTTGATTGCTTTTTCAGTGACCTTGGATGAGAAAGGCAGCAGCAAGATGGGGAAGTAGTTCTTGAGATCTGTTGGGTCGGCTGTGGGTTTCTTCAATAGGAGGTGGATCTCGGCATGCTTCCAGTCCTCGGGGAAGGTGGCTGGCTCTAGGGAACTGTTGATGGTCTTGTGGAGCTTGGGTACAATCGAGGCACTGTTGAATATGTAGTGTGGGCAGGGGTCGGTTGTGGCTCTGGAGTGGATACTGCTCATGATGGAGTGAGTCTCAGCTTTCATGAGGGGGGGTCCAGGTGTGCAGGATCAGTGGGGGTTTGGTGGATCCTAGTTGGGGTGTCGTTGGTTACTTTGGAGAGTCTTGGGGTCCAAAGCTGTCATAGATATCCTTGATTTTCCAATGGAAGAAAACAGCTCATCTGTCGTAGAGGTCCTGGGACGGAGGGATGCTTGCAGTCTCAGTTTGAGATTTGGTGAATTCCTGGATAATGCTGAAATGTTATTTTGTGTTGTGTGTAGTGGTATTGATGTTGTCTTGCAGGGCTGCTGTCCTGGTGGATCTGAAGAGGCCATGGTGGGATCTTGTGGTGGATTTGAAGGCTGCAAGTTCCTCCAGGAATTTTCTGTTCCTCCATTCTTCCCCCAACCTTCTGCAGGTGCAATTTGATTCCTGGAGTGCGGGGTGAACCAGCTGGCTTTCTTGGTGGTGTGTTCCCTTGTAGTCTTTCGCAGAGGAGCTAGGGTGTTAGCACAGTCGTGATCCATTTGTGGAGGTTGCATGCTGTTGTGTCAGGGGTGGTGAGCTGCTGAAGGTGTTGACAAGTTGCTTCTCTGTGGTTAGGTTCCATTTCCTGTGGGATGAGCGAGTGGTGTATGTGTGTGCTGTAGGTGTAGAGATGAAAAGATGGTTGCAGTAGAGGTCGGTCCAGTGTAGCGTTGTTTATTAGTCAATGGTGATGTAGTTGCGGGCAGAGAAGATTGGATTGAGAGTGTGTCTGGCGATGTGCGTTGGTGAGTTGCTTGAGCCCAATAGGTTCTGGAGTAGCGAGGTGTTGTAGTCATTATGGTCATTGATGTGGAAGTTGAGGTCTCTGATGGGTATGTAGTTGGTTGTGGCAAGTGCATGGGGGCTATGAGGTCGATGATGATGTCACTGAAAGCTGGGCATGAGCCGGGTGGTCTGTAGATGAGGGTGGCGTGGGTGGTGGTCTTCGGGGTGGCATGCACTTGGAAGTGGTGGTGCTCCATGAGAGGGGAGTGTTTTTGCATGTTGATCGATAGTCAGAGGGTGGTCTTGTAGGCGATGGCTATGTCGTGTCCTGGTCCGGAGGCAGAGCAGTTTTTTAGTTGCTGAGGTGGCGATCGAGATGTTCAGTTCAAAGGCTACTCTTGCCATTATCTCTGTGAGGAAGACAATGTCCAAGCAGGTGGAATCTACCAGGCTCCAGAGCTCCACTGGATGCTTGTGCAGGGAGTGGATGTTGAGGAGGATGCACTTGAGGTGGTATGCAGGTCTTTTTGATGGACCTGCGTCTGGGGGATCTGGTGTTAGGTGTGCGGAGAAGGTATGGTGGCAGTTGCGACAGGAAAAAGGTCTGTGGGTGTCCCCGGGGGAGGCACGGTGGCAGGTGATCAGACATTCAGGGTTCAGTGCATGGAGGGTTTTGGCATTGCATCGATGGATGGTGTGAGAACCAGGGTCTGTGGCACTGGGTATTATCCAGATGCGGACGGGCGCAGATGGGCTTGCCTTTGGCGTGCCATCAGCTCAGCCATACAGTGACCCCACCCTATAGAAGAGGACAGAGGGGGGTGGGATTGGTCAGCTGGGAGTTAGGAGGATGGGAAATCGCTACGAGGGTAGTGGAGAGGCCACAGGGGCAGCAGCGGCAGGGAGCAGGGAAGTACAGGAAGAAACACTTGCACAGAGAAGCCACAGAGAAGGCAGAAAAAGCAGAGGATAAGAATAAAAGTCAAAACAGACAATACAGGCAAAAAGAGGAAAAGAGAAGGAACAGACACTGATGGCCACTAGGCCATCAGGGATGAGGTGCAGGCGGTTGGAGGCGGGCCTCAAACACAGAGCTGGCAGGCTCTGTCAGTGGCAGCAGAAGCAGCAGTGGCCACGTAGGAGGGAGCAATGGACGCTGGTCAGAAAAGTCTCCTCTGCGCCTCATCCTTGGTGGCCTAGTGGCCATTTGTGTCTGTCTGGTTTATATGTTTTTTTCTCTTTTCCTTGTTTTGTATAATAGCTATATCCATTTTATTTTTGGCAAAGCACTAAGCAGTTTGATGATGAATATTTGCAAATTTCTATTGTGGCCTATACAGTCCTCAACCAAGGCTGTTCTCCCAGACATTGGTCAGCTATGCACTTGAGTCTGACCATTCATCCTCATCTTCCTCTTCCTCCTGTGTTTCTCAGGAACAGTGTAATTGTATGTTATGAAGTGCTGGTTTATTTTGATCACGTTCAATCTCTCCATATTTCAAGGTGAGAGACTGGTCATTCTGACAGTGACAACTTCCCCAGCTGCACTGAAAACATACTCAGCAGACACACTGGCTACTATACAAGCTAGATTATTTATTGTCAGCCTGCTGAGCTCAGGCCATTGGCAAATCTTTCTTTCTCTTTTGGGTCAATGAGACAGTCCTTAAACTTACTCTGAAAGGTCATCAGTGCTGACTTTTGCTTGCCCTCCTTTGCCTTTGCCTCTGCCCTCGACTTAAGCCCTGCTACTTGAACTAAGCCATTATAGAGGTTGGATAAGATTGTTCTGTTGCTGTGGTTGCTGGTGTTCTTGTTGATCAATCAATCAATCAAAGCATTTGTAAAGTGCACTACTCACCCGGGAGGGTCTCAAGGCACTGATGGGGTTGTTGCTACTGATCCAACTGCCAAGTCTTGAGGTGTCTCCTGAAGGTAAGTAGCTGGTATTGGCTGCTGTGAGAGTTTTAAGGCTACATGCCAGAACTTCTGCCTCGGTCTCTAGCTTCCAGCTGTTTCTCTTCCAAGTCTCTCACTTGCTCAACAAGCCATGTCTTGTATAGTGAAACATCCCCATTTGAAAAATAAATTAAAGTGGCCAGTACTTCTTTGTACTGTGGCTCAGATGTACTCTCTGGAGAACATGTCTCTTTGCAGGCTTGGATTATCAGCCAAGTGAAGGATTAAGCTCTCAACAAAAGAGCTTCTCTGTTGCCTTTCATACCAGAGAACCTTTGCAACACCTTTTTTAACTGGTCCTGTAGCAAGTGAGGCATTTGACTAGGCCCAATTTGTCCGCATCAATGGCCATGCTTTTCCCATTGCATCCCCTCCTCTTTCAAAGACATAGGGGGTCATTCTGACCTCAGCGGTAAATGGCGCTTACCGCCGGCCAGAAGGCCGCCATAACACCGCCGCGGCCGCGGTAAACCGCCACGGTCATTCTGACCCGCAACTGCCAAACCGCCGAAAACCCGACATCCTCAATAATCCGCCACACCAAAGGTCAGCGAAAAAATTGCGCTGACCAAACCTCCACCGTCACGCCAACAGAAATACGCCCATACCATTCCGACCCACAAATCCACGCAGCGGTCTTTCAAACGCGGTATTCCATTGGCGGTACGCACCGCCGCGGTCAAAATACACACACCCATAGAAAACTCAGCCACATTGGTCAGTTCGGAATACACACACCTGATACACATACTAACACCACTCCCACACACCCAACACAATATAAAACACACACCCACATCACCCACAAGCCCCTACGACCCGAAATCATTGACGAAGGCTAGAGACAGAGCACAGAATCGAGAATCCCACAACACAGAGGCACACAACACCATCACCCACACAGAATCCACGCACCAAACACCACACACCACCACACGCACCACACTCATCACCACAAACGCCACCCCACACCTCAACCACACCACCCCATGGCACCCCAAAGACACCCCAGGTTCAGTGACGCCGAACTCAGGGTCATGGTGGAGGAAATAGTCTGTGTAGAGCCCCAGCTCTTCGGGGCACAGGTGCAGCACACCACAATTGCCAGGAAGATGGAGCTATGGCAAAGGATAGTGGACAGGGTTAACGCGGTGGGACAGCATCCACGCAATCGGGAGGACATCAGGAAGAGATGGAATGACCTACGGGGGAAGGTGGGTTCCATGGTATCAAGGCACAACATAGCGGTGCAGAAGACTGGCGGCGGACCCCCACCTACTCCCCCAGAATTTACCACGTGGGAGGAGGAAGTCTTGCACATCCTGCATCCTGAGGGCCTCGCTGGAGTAGGCGGAGGAATGGACTCTGGTAAGGCAAATCTTCACTACTGCTTCCCACCCCCACCCCACCTGAATGGCAAATCATACCCCCACCCTCATCCCCTCCCCCATCACACCAACCCCTAGCAAAAGCCTCACCATCACAACCCACCCATCCCAACACCAAGCCCTGCATGCGACCCCAAAGCATGGACACCCATCACCAAAGCATGCCCACTGCACACACACATCACCCCCACAAGCCACCCTCACAAAAGCCCCCACAAGGATATGCCTGCACATGGGTACACGGACACCCACCCATCACACGAAATCCCACACACAGAAGCAATAACCATACCTTTATACCCCTGCAGGACCCGAACGCCACCACACCGCCACGGAGGGTCCAGAGATATCCATCCCACCCCCAGAAGAGGCCCCCAGTGATGACAGCAGCTCTGTCTCCCTGGAGCCAGACGACCAGCCCGGCCCATCGGGGACCTCTGGACAGTCGGTTCCCCACAGACAGCCACAGGCTACACCAGACCCAACCCCCTCTGGGAACACCAGCACAGCTCCCACCCAGCGGGCCCATGCCTCTGTCTCCAGGGCACGTAAATCAGCGGTGTGTCCACCACTACAGGGCACCCAGGTTGACCCACCCCCCCAACAACAACAGGGACCTGGGGGCAGTGGTAGTGGGCACACCGGCCAGGGGACAGAGGCCCAGGAACACAGGGGAACTGGGAGGACTGCTGTGCGACAGGGGGGGGACAGGCCCGGGGAACCGACTCTCCAAGAGGCCCTCTCCTCCATCATGGGAGCATACCACCGCTCCCAGAAGACGATGGCGACGGTACTGGCCCGGTTCCAGGAGATCCAGGAACTGCAGGAGGAACAGTACATGGGGTTCAGGGAGGAACTGAGGAACATCGGTTCCGCAATGGGGACCATCGTCCTGGCCCTTACTAAGATCGTCACCACATTGCGGGACCATGTGGCACCCCAAAGGGCCCCTGTCACTAGCCCAGGCCAGGAACAGCCTACCACCTCCGCCGGCGCCAGTGGACAGGAGGCCCCCACATAACGACAGGCCACCAGAACCCCACCTCCTGCAGAAGAAAAACCACCCCGCAAGCGGAACCTGAGATCTCACAAGAAGACAGAGTAGGATTGCAAGCCCCCCGCCAGCCTAAGATACCCCCTGATGTCATCCCACTGTCCCACATTGTCACCCTGTCCAACCTTGAACTGCCCCTGCTCCAGCCTTCCACAGGCATATGGACAATGCACCTGTGCGACTGAGGACTGGACTCTGCCATGGACATTACTCCACCCCCACCCATCCCCGCTTCCCAATCATTTACCTATATCTAGCACTTAAAATAAATCACTAATTCCACTTAAATAAACAGGAGTCTGCTTGTATTCTTAACAAATGTATTACACATAACGGTTAAATAATGTCCAGTTACTTTGTGATGACAACATACCAATTTCAATAAGCTTTAGTCCATGGGCAAACAAAGCTGAAGTCAGGCAGTGGGTCATACAGCTCTGAAAAGGGAAGGGAAAGTCACAAATCAGTTAACAGGAACTGGGGGGAAACACAGACAGTGGAGACGCATGAGGCCTTAAGTAAATGTAAATTGGGGTGGCTGTTTCTTACCTGTGTGCTACTGAAAGTATTGTTGTATGACTGTATCCCTGTTGTCCGTGTCGTCCCCGTCGTCTTCCTCCTCTTCACTCTCCACAGGCTCCACAGCTGCAACAACACCACCATCTGGACCATCCTCCTGCAGAAAAGGCACCTGGCGTCGCAATGCAAGATTGTGAAGCATACAGCAGGCCACGATGATCTGGCACACCTTCTTTGGTGAGTACATGAGGGATCCCCCTGTCATATGCAGGCACCTAAACCTGGCCTTCAGGACCCCGAAGGTCCTTTCTATGATCCTCCTAGATCGCCCATGGGCCTCATTGTACCGTTCCTCTGCCCTGGTCTGGGGATTCCTCACTGGGGTCAGTAGCCACGACAGGTTGGGGTAACCAGAGTCACCAATTAGCCACACACGTGTCTCTGTAGCTGTTCCATCACATAAGGGATGCTGCTATTTCGCATGACATACGCGTCATGCACTGACCCAGGGAACTTGGCATTTCCATGGGAGATGTACTGGTCAGCCAAACAGACCACCTGGACATTCATCGAATGATAACTTTTTCTGTTTCGGTACACCTGCTCACTGTCTTTGGGGGGAACCAAAGCCACATGGGTCCCATCAATGGCCCCAATGATGTTGGGGATATGTCCAAGGGCATAGAAATCACCCTTCACTGTAGCCAATTCGCCCACCTCAGGGAAAATAATGTAGCTCCGCATGTATTTCATCAGGGCAGACAACACTCTGGATAAAACCTTAGAAAACATAGGCTGAGACATCCCAGATGATATGGCCACTGTTGTCTGAAAAGACCCACTTGCCAAAAAATGGAGTACTGACAGAACCTGCACCAGAGGGGGAATCCCTGTGGGTTGGCGGATGGGGGACATCAGGTCTGGCTTCAGCTGGGCACATAGTTCATGTATAGTTGCTCTGTCAAGCCGGTATGTAAGTATGATATGTCGTTCTTCCATTGTCGACAGGTCCACCAGCGGTTGGTACACGGGAGGATTCATCCTTCTCCTCGCAAGTCCCAGCGGACGGTGCCTAGGAAGGACAACATGGAGCACAGAGTCAAGCAACCCACAGGTTCGTTCACACAGCTTGCACAGTACACAAATCGCTATGCATTGAATGGCTTGTATGAGTGGCAATGCAAGCCTAGGCCTGTGTGACGCAGTAGAAATCATGCCATGTGGGCTCTTGAAATGGCGGCTGCCTGACCTGTGAAGTGTGACAGTGGGATGTGAGGTAACTGCGCTGGCGTGGCACACCGTGGCGGTAGGCGGTCGAAGACTGCGGCGCAAAGCAGCATTGGTTAACATTGAACCCTATGGGTCTCAGGAGCCAATGACGATGTGCGCCGCCGGTCGCGGTACGCACCGCCGCGGGACGCACCGCCGCGGGCGTGACCGCCATTTTCTATCTGATTATTCACTCAAGACCTGATCATCCACAGGAGAGGACCTATACTGCAAGTGCTGCTGTGACCTCGGTCTGGGAGATACAATGGCTGCTGCGACTGGGGAAAGGACCCCTGCCTTCACTTCCGAAGAATTGGAGAAACTTGTTGATGGGGTCCTCCCCCAGTATGCGCTACTCTACGGTCCTCCAGACCAACAGGTTAGTACACAGGGTGCACGCTGAATGGGCTATGCCTGTGTTGAGTGGGGTGTATGTAAGATGGTGGGGAGGGGAGCGAATGAGGAGTGCAACGCACAACAGATGAGAACATGTGCCACATGGCAAGGTTGGGGAGGGGGGGCCACTCACATCTACCATGCAGAAAAGTGATGATATTTCCTTTCCCACCCTGTACATGTCAAATAGGTCAGCGCCCATCAGAAGATCGACATTTGGCGTGCCATCGCCAAGGACGTCCGGGCCCTGGGGGTCCACAACAGACGGGGCACCCACTGCGAAAGAGGTGGGAGGACATCCGCTGCGGGACCAGAAAGACCGCCGAGTCTCTGCTGGGGATGGCCTCCCAACGTAGGAGGGGTGCCAGCGGCCAATTGACCCCCCTGATGTCCCGGATCCTGGCAGTGGCCTACCCCGATTTGGATGGGCGCGTGAGGACTTCACAGCAGACACAAGGGGGTGAGTATCAGCACATTCTGCTATCTTTGCGCGCAGTGGAGGTGTCTGGGTTGGGGAGGAGGGCTGTGGGTAACTCAAGGCCAGGGCGCTTTCTGTAGGCTAGTCCCCTCTGTTAGGCATGGCCCTGTGCCCCCGCCCCCCACCTCTGTAGGGTGCCAAGTACAGCTATCCATGGTCCTGCATCACCCATGTGTGCATTTGTCGTCCATAGACCTGTAGGCCTAGTCACAAGAACTGAGTAGTGTACCCCGATTGCGCAGCGTAGTGCAGGGGGCTTCTGTGTCTGTCCTCTCCGCCAACGGTGTTGCCAATGCATGCACTCAAACTGTCTTCATTTCTCCCCCCACCCATTTTCTTTTTCTTCCTGTGCATGTGTGCATTAGCATCATCAGGCAGAGGAGAAGTGGCATCGGCGCACGAGGGAGCTGCATCTCACATGGCCCCGGAGGGCCATGCAACCAACTCCGAGTTCACCAGTGAGACGGAGGGCGAGGGGAGCTCCACAACGGGGACCCGTGGAGACGTCAGCGACACCGACACGTCCTCGGAAGGGAGCTCCCTTGCGGTGGCGGCAACATCCGTGCCCACCGCCACAACAGGTACAGCCGCCACCCAGCGCACCAGCCCCGCCCTCCCAGCAGCCCCTCAGCCTTCGCTCCGTGCCCGCTCACCCAGGAAGGTGGGCATCTCCTTCGCCCCAGGCACCTCAGGCCCTGCCCCAGTTACCCCTGCTGCCCTCAGTGAGGAGGTCATTGACCTCCTCCAGACCATCATTGTTGGGCAGTCTACCCTTTTGAATGCCATCCAGGTTGTAGAAAGGGAGGTGCATCGGAGCAATGCATACCTGGAGGGCATTCATTCGGGTCAGGCTGCCCATCAGCTATCGTTCAACGCTCTGGCCTCAGCACTGATGGCAGCCATTGTCCCTGTCTCCAGCCTCCATCTTGTAACTCCCTCCACCCAGTCCCAGTCTCCTGTTCCTCAGCCTATCCCATCCACACCATCAGACCAGCCTGCCCACACCTCAACACCCAAGGGCAGCTCATCCAGACATAAGCACCACAGATCCCACAAGCATTCACACAAACAACATCCAGATACAGACATGCCAACAGTAACTACCACCTCTGTGTCCCCCTCCTCCTCGTCTCCCTCCTCCCTCCCTGTGACGTCTCCACTCACACCTGCATGCACACCGCCATCAGCCAGTACTTCCATCACCAGCACACCCTCCATTACAGTCAGCACACGTGCAGTCACCACCCCCACTGCCATTTACACGTCCCCTGTGTCCTCTCCCACTGTGTCTGTCACCCACTCTTCCAAACCACACAAACGCAGGCAGCCACCCACCCAACAGCCATCCACCTCACGACAGTCTCCAGCCCAAGCACCTGCACCCAAAGACAGCACACTTGACTCTCCTACAACCACATCCTCTTCCTCCACTCCCATGCCAGCTGCACCTACCCTTCCCATTGCTCCTAAAAAACTTTTCCTCTCCAAAATTAACCTCTTTGCATCACCTGACCCACGCCCTCCATCTGGTAAGAGTCCAAAGAGCACCTCAGCCACCACCAGCCCTGCATCTAGTATCACCATAGTGCAGGGCTATTGGAGTCCACCAGCTCCTAGGGAAGGAACATCGGCCAGCAGCAAGGGGACAGCCAGCCCACCCCCTGGGAAGAGGACAAGAAAAATTAAGGGCCGGCGCGAAAAGCCTGAGACGGCTGCCACCAAGGAGAGTGGCCTTGCCCCGTCACCTGCCACATCATCTAAGGGAGGCAAGGGCCAGAGAGCTGCAGCGAAGGAGGGCAAGGGCAGCAGGGCGGAGAAGACATGCAGCAGGCGAGCGCACCAGGAGGGCCCCACCAGCCCCATACCGGATGTGACGGACGACACCCACGGGCCCAAGACTCCATCACAGGAGGGCCCCGCTACCGCAAGGTCGGAGGGCGACTAAGCGGGGAGTCTTGGCCAGGTCTGGCTCCCTTGAAAGACAGGACAAGCACCGCTGAACAGGGCCCCGCCAAGACAGGCACCGCTGAACAGGGCCCCGCCGTGAAGAGCACCGCTGAACAGGGCCCCGCCAAGACAGGCACCGCTGAACAGGGCCCCACCGTGAAGAGCACCGCTGAAGAGGGCCCCGCCAAGACAGGCACCGCTGAACAGGGCCCAGCCGTGAAGAGCACCGCTGAACAGGGCCCCGCCAAGAAAGGCACCGCTGAACAGGGCCCCGCCAAGACAGGCACCGCTGAACAGGGCCCCGCCGTGAAGAGCACCGCTGAACAGGGCCCGCCAAGACAGGCACCGCTGAACAGGGCCCCGCCGTGAAGAGCACCGCTGAACAGGGCCCCGCCAAGACAGGCACCGCTGAACAGGGCCCGCCAAGACAGGCACCGCTGAATAGGGCCCCGCCGTGAAGAGCACCGCTCCACTGGGCCCTTCCTGTCAAGCACCGCTCCGCTGGGCCCTTCATCTCAAGCACCGCTCCGCTGGGCACCGCCGTCTCAAGCACCGCTCCGCTGGGCCCTTCCTGTCAAGCACCGCTCCGCTGGGCCCTTCCTGTCAAGCACCGCTCCGCTGGGCCCTTCCTGTCACACACCGCTCCGCTGGGCCCTTCCTGTCAAGCACCGCTCCGCTGGGCCCTTCCTGTCAAGCACTGCTCCGCTGGGCCCTTCCTGTCAAGCACCGCTCCGCTGGGCCCTTCATCTCAAGCACCGCTCCGCTGGGCCCTTCATCTCAAGCACCGCTCCGCTGGGCCCTTCCTGTCAAGCACCGCTCCGCTGGGCCCTTCCTGTCACACACCGCTCCGCTGGGCCCTTCCCGTCAAGCACCGCTCCGCTGGGCCCTTCCTGTCAAGCACCGCTCCGCTGGGCCCTTCCTGTCAAGCACCGCTCCGCTGGGCCCTTCATCTGAAGCACCGCTCCGCTGGGGCCTTCATCTCAAACACTGCTCTGCTGGGCCCTTCCTGTCAAGCACCGCTCCGCTGGGCCCTTCCTGTCAAGCACCGCTCCGCTGGGGCCTTCATGTCAAACACCGCTCCGCTGGGGCCTTCATCTCAAACACCACTCCGCTGGGCCCTTCATCTCAAGCACCGCTCTGCTGGGGCCTTCATCTCAAACACCGCTCCGCTGGGCCCTTCATCTCAAGCACCGCTCCGCTGGGCACCGCCGTCTCAAGCACCGCTCCGCTGGGCCCTTCCTGTCAAGCACCGCTCCGCTGGAGCCTCCATCTCAAACATCGCTCCGCTGGGCCCTTCATCTCAAGCACCGCTCCGCTGGGCCCTTCATCTCAAACACCGCTCCGCTGGGCCCTTCATCTCAAGCACCGCTCCGCTGGGCCCTTCCTCTCAAGCACCGCTCCGCTGGGCCCTTCCTGTCAAGCACCGCTCCGCTGGGCCCTTCCTGTCAAGCACCGCTCCGCTGGAGCCTTCATCTCAAACACCGCTCCGCTGGGCCCTTCATCTCAAGCACCACTCCGCTGGGCCCTTCATCTCAAACACCGCTCCGCTGGGCCCTTCATCTCAAGCACCGCTCCGCTGGGCCCTTCCTCTCAAGCACCGCTCCGCTGGGCCCTTCCTGTCAAGCACCGCTCCGCTGGGCCCTTCCTGTCAAACACCGCTCCGCTGGGCCCTTCATCTCAAGCACCGCTCCGCTGGGGCCTTCCTCTCAAGCACCGCTCCGCTGGGCACCGCCGTCTCAAGCACCGCTCCGCTGGGCCCTTCCTGTCAAGCACCGCTCCGCTGTGCCCTTCCTGTCAAGCACCGCTCCGCTGGGCCCTTCATCTCAAGCACTGCTCCGCTGGGGCCTTCCTCTCAAGCACCGCTCTGCTGGGCACCGCCGTCTCAAGCACCGCTCCGCTGGGCACCGCCGTCTCAAGCACCGCTGGGCAATTGACAGTGCCGGATCTGTGTCAAGCAGGTGTTGACGAAGCACTCTGGGCACCATGCCTCCTCCAATACCAGTGGGGTCGGTTATCCATCTGATGGACTGTGGCTTTGCACTCCCCAGGATGGTACAGTGGGCATGGAGGCCCCTCGTGGATCTGGCGTCGTGGACTCATGTGGCTGAGGTGCCCCCCTTTCCCTTCCCCCTGAGGTGCCTGTTGTTTTATCATCTGATGCCCCTGCAGTGTTCTCTCCAATGGTATCTGGTCTCCTGTGTGGGCTTTGCCCATGTGTTTGTACACATTGGCCCACGGACTATGGATATTTAACGGACTGTGCAGGACTTATTGACTATGTTTATACTTTGCACTATGTTCATTATTTCTTTTGTATATTTCATATGGCATATTTACCATGACTTCAATGAACCTATTTTATACATAAATTTGAAAGTTCATTTTAATTATGTCTTTGCATTCTTCTGGGGGTTTTGGGGGGTGTCACTCTGACTTGTTGCTCTGCATTGGTGTGTAGGTATTGGGGGGGTGGGTGTATCGCGTATGTGTGTGCACGAAACCTTTCCTCCTCCCCCCTCCCCTGTGTCGTAGGTGCAGTACTCACCGTTGTCGTCTGCGCCGGCGTTCGTACTCGTGGTAGATGAGCAGGTAGACAAGAGCTGGTAGGATGTGTAATTTGGGTTCCATGCTGTCCAGATTCCTCGTGGAGTGTGTATAGGTGAGCGTTTTCCCGTTCGTAGTCTGTTTCCGCCGTGTTTTTATCGGCGGGGCTCCCGCCCTGGAAAAGGTGGCGGATTGGTGGGTTGTGATAGGGTGGGCGGTACATTGTCTGCCGCCTGCCTGTTGGCGGTGACCGCCGCGCTGTTTGTAGGTCCCGCCGTGGCGGTCGGAGTGTTAAAGTGGCTGGCTGTGTTGGCGGTTCCCGCCAGGGTCAGAATTGTATTTTTTGGACCGCTTGCCTGTTGGCGGGTTGGCCGCCGCTTTATCACCGACCGCCAGGGTTAGAATGACCCCCATAGTCATTGATCAGTATGGAATGCTCAAATAGACTTTGCAATATGTAATATGTCAAATTCCAATGTGTTGGCACCTCCTGTATGAGGGCTTTCACTAGTACTTTAATAGAATGCAGAAATATCCTAAACTGCTTCCAGGCTTCACAATAATGGCTAAAATGAGTGTAGAGTCTTCTGCAGATGGTCAGTCTGGTGGTGACTATGGGGGTGATTCTAACCCTGGCGGTCGGTGTTAAAGCGGCGGCCAACCCGCCAACAGGCTGGGGGTAAAAAAAATGGGATTCTGAGCCTGGCGGGAACCGCCAACACAGACAGCCACCTTAACACTCCGACCGCCACGGTGGTACAAACAAACAGCGCGGGGGTCACCGCCAACAGACAGGCGGCAGACAATGTACCGCCCACACTATTCCAACTCACCAATACGCCACCTTTTCCGGGGCGGGAGCACCGCCGATAAAAACACGGCGGAAACAGACTGCGGACGGGAAAACGCTCACCACTACGCACTCCAGGAGGAAGGAGGACAGCATGGAACCCGAATTAAACATCCTACTTGCTCTCGTCTACCTTCTCATCTACCACGAGTACGAAGTCCGGCGCAGACGACAACGGTGAGTACTGCACCTACGACACACGGGAGGGGGAGGACGAAAGGTTACGGGCACACACATATGCGACCCCCCCCCCCCAACTATGTACTCACCAATGCAGAGCACCAAGTCACAGTGACACCACCCAAACACCCCTGAAAAATGCTAGGACATAATCAAATTTGGAATAAATATTTATGTACCAAAAAGCTCCAGAAAATTATCGTACAACCATGAAAGATATTCACAACAAAACTAATGACATACACATCAGTGTATAACTGAAGTACCAAGTCCTGCACATCCTACGAATTCAGCATGTCCGTGGGCCAAAGTCTTGAGAAATAAGGGCAAAGCCCACACAGGAGACCTGAGTCCTTTGGAGAGAACACTGCAGGGGCATCAGATGTAAAAACTACAGGCACCTCAGGGGGAAGGGAAGGGGGGGGCACCACAGCCACATGAGTCCACGACGCCAGATCCACGAGGAGCCACCATGCCCACTGGACCATCCTGGGGAGTGCAAAGCCACAGTCTCTCAATGTCTCTACAGTGGGTGGGCTGCCCACTGGACCATCCTGGGGAGTGCAAAGCCACAGTCTCTCAATGTCTCTACAGTGGGTGGGCTGCCCACTGGACCATCCTGGGGAGTGCAAAGCCACAGTCTCTCAATGTCTCTACAGTGGGTGGGCTGCCCACTGGACCATCCTGGGGAGTACAAAGCCACAGTCCATCAGGTGGATGACAGTCTCCACTGGTCAAGGAGGAGGCATGGTGGGCACAGTGAACCATAAACGGTGCTTGAGACGGCGGTGCCCAGCGGAGCGGTGCTTGAGACGGCGTGCCCAGCGGAGCGGTGCTTGAGACGGCGGTGCCCAGCGGAGCGGTGCTTGAGAGGAAGGGCCCAGCGGAGCGGTGCTTGAGATGAAGGGCCCAGTGTAGCGGTGCTTGAGAGGAAGGGCCCAGCGGAGCTGTGCTTGAGACGGCGGTGCCTAGCGGAGCGGTGCTTGAGAGGAAGGGCCCAGCGGAGCGGTGCTTGAGACGGCGGTGCCCAGCGTAGCGGTGCTTGAGAGGAAGGGCCCAGCGGAGCGGTGCTTGAGATGAAGGGCCCAGCGGAGCGGTGCTTGAGAGGAAGGGCCCAGCGGAGCGGTGCTTGAGACGGCGGTGCACAGCGGAGCGGTGCTTGAGAGGAAGGGCCCAGCGGAGCGGTGCTTGAGAGGAAGGGCCCAGCGGAGCGGTGCTTGAGACGGCGGTGCCCAGCGGAGCGGTGCTTGAGAGGAAGGGCCCAGCGGAGCGGTGCTTGAGATGAAGGGCCCAGCGTAGCGGTGCTTGAGAGGAAGGGCCCAGCGGAGCGGTGCTTGAGATGAAGGACCCAGCGGAGCGGTGCTTGAGACGGCGGTGCCCAGCATAGCGGTGCTTGAGAGGAAGGGCCCAGCGGCGCGGTGCTTGAGACGGCGGTGCCCAGCGGAGCGGTGCTTGAGATGAAGGGCCCAGCGGAGCGGTGCTTGAGAGGAAGGGCCCAGCGGAGCGGTGCTTGAGATGGCGGTGCCCAGCGGAGCGGTGCTTGAGAGGAAGGGCCCAGTGGAGCGGTGCTTGAGATGAAGGGCCCAGCGTAGCGGTGCTTGAGAGGAAGGGCCCAGCGGAGCGGTGCTTGAGATGAAGGGCCCAGCGGAGCGGTGCTTGAGATGAAGGGCCCAGCGGAGCGATGCTTGAGATGAAGGGCCCAGCGGAGCGGTGCTTGAGAGGAAGGGCCCAGCGGAGCGGTGCTTGAGATGAAGGGCCCAGCGTAGCGGTGCTTGAGAGGAAGGGCCCAGCGGAGCGGTGCTTGAGACGGCGGTGCCCAGCGGAGCGGTGCTTGAGAGGAAGGGCCCAGCGGAGCGGTGCTTGAGATGAAGGGCCCAGCGGAGAGGTGCTTGAGAGGAAGGGCCCAGCGGAGCGGTGCTTGAGATGAAGGGCCCAGCGGAGCGGTGCTCGAGACGGCGGTGCCCAGCGGAGCGGTGCTTGAGAGGAAGGGCCCAGCGGAGCGGTGCTTGAGATGAAGGGCCCAGCGGAGCGGTGCTTGAGAGGAAGGGCCCAGCGGAGCGGTGCTTGAGATGAAGGGCCCAGCGGAGCGGTGCTTGAGATGGCGGGGCCCTGTTCAGCGGTGCTCTTCTCCACGGCGGGGCCCTGTTCAGCGGTGCTCTTCTGCACCGCAGGCCCTGTTCAGCGGTGCCTATCTCCACGGCGGGGCCCTGTTCAGCGGTGCTCTTCTCCACGGCGGGGCCCTGTTCAGCGGTGCTCTTCTGCACCGCGGGCCCTGTTCAGCGGTGCCTATCTCCACGGCGGGGCCCTGTTCAGCGGTGCTCTTCTGCACTGCGGGCCCTGTTCAGCGGTACTCTTCTGCACCGCGGGCCCTGTTCAGCGGTGCCTATCTCCACGGCGGGGCCCTGTTCAGCGGTGCTCTTCTGCACTGCGGGCCCTGTTCAGCGGTGCTCTTCTGCACCGCGGGCCCTGTTCGGCGGTGCCTATCTCCACGGCGGGGCCCTGTTCAGCGGTGCTCTTCTTCACCGCGGGCCCTGTTCAGCGGTGTTCTACTCCACGGCGGGGCCCTGTTCAGCGGTGCTCTACTCCACGGCGGGGCCCTGTTCAGCGGTGCTCTTCTGCACCGCGGGCCCTGTTCAGCGGTGCCTATCTCCACGGCGGGGCCCTGTTCAGCGGTGCTCTTCTTCACCGCGGGCCCTGTTCAGTGGTGCTCTACTCCACGGCGGGGCCCTGTTCAGCGGTGCTCTACTCCACGGCGGGGCCCTGTTCAGCGGTGCTCTTCTGCACCGCGGGCCCTGTTCAGCGGTGCCTATCTCCACGGCGGGGCCCTGTTCAGCGGTGCTCTTCTTCACCGTGGGCCCTGTTCAGCGGTGCTCTACTCCACGGCGGGGCCCTGTTCAGCGGTGCTCTACTCCACGGCGGGGCCCTGTTCAGCGGTGCTCTTCTGCACCGCGGGCCCTGTTCAGCGGTGCTCATCCAGCAGGTCAAGGGAGCCAGACCTGGCCTGGACTCCCTGCTCAGTCGCCCTCGGACCGTGACGTTTCTGGACCCTTCGGGGACGGACTCCTGGCCTCCTTAGTGTCCTCCTTCCCAGCTGGGATGTGGCATGTGGGGTCCACCTTCTCCGCGCTCCTGCTGCCCTTCCGCTCCTTTGATGGGGCTCTCGGGCCCTTGCCTCCCCTACATGGTGTGGGTGGTGAAGTGGCCGCACATTGCTCCTTGGGGGCAGCCCTGTCTTTCCTCGCACGGCGGCCCTTGTTTTTGCGGGTCCTCTTGCTGGGGGGGGGGCTGGACGTGTCCTTGCTGCTGATCGATGTGTCACTGCTGGCAAAGGGTGGGCTCCAGAACCCAGGCACAACAGTGACACCCGAAGCTGGGCTGGTGGTGGCTGCGGTGCTCTTGGGACTCTTTGAAGATGGATGGGGGAGCTCATCGGGGTGAAAGAGGTTAAGGTTAGCCAGGAAAAGTTTTTTAGGGCCAAGGTAAAGGAAAGGAGAAGTGGAGATGGAAGTGGAGGTAGAGGAGGTGGTTGTAGGAGAGTCAGGTGTGCTGTCATTGGGTGAAGGTGCTGGTGCTGTAGGCTGTCGTGAGGTGGATGGCTGTTGGGTGGGTGTCTGCCTGCGTTTGTGTGTCTTGGAAGAGGGGGTGACAGACACAGTGGGAGAGGACACAGGGGACGTGTAAATGGGAGTGGGGGTGGTGACTGCACGAGTGGGGACTGTACTGGAGGGTGAGGTGGTGATGGAAGCACTGGCTGATGTTGGGGTGCATGCAGGTGTGAGTGTAGATGTCACAGGGAGGGAGGAGGGAGACGAGGAGGAGGGGGACACAGGGGTGGCAGTGGCTGTTGGCATGTCTGCATCTGGGTGTTGCTTGGGTGAGTGGTTGTGGGATCTGTGGTGCTTGTGTTTGGATGAGCTGCTCTTGGGTGTTGAGGTGTGTGCAGGCTGGTCTGATGGTGTGGATGGGATAGGCTGAGGAACAGGAGACAGAGAAAGGCTGGAGGCAGTAAGAAGAGGGAGGCTGGAAACAGGGACAATGGCTGTCGTCAGTGCTGAGGCCAGAGCAGTGAACGCTCGTTGATGGGCAGCCTGACCCGAATGAATGCCCTCCAGGTACGCATTGCTCTGTTGCACCTCCCTTTGCACACCCTGGATGGCATTCAAAAGGGTCGTCTACCCAACAATGAGCGTCCTTACCAGGTCAATGAGCTCCGCACTGAGGGCAGCAGGGGCAACAGGGGCAGGAGCTGAGGTGCCTGGGGCGAAGGAGACGCGCGCCTTCCTGGGCGAACCGGCATGGAGCGTAGACTGAGGGGCTGCTGGGAGGGCGGGGCTGGTGCGCTGGGTGGCGGCTGTACCTGTAGAGGCGGGGGGCACGGATGTTGCCGCCACCTCTAGGGAGCTCCCATCCGAGGACGTATCGCTTTCGCTGCTCTCACCAGCGGTCCCCGTCGTGGTGCTCCCCTCGCCCTCCGGATCACTGGTGCCCTCGGTGTCTGTTCCTGGGCCCACCGGGGCCTTGTGTCCTGCAGCTCCCTCGTGCTCCGATGCCAAATCTCCTCCGCCTGATGATGCTAATGCACACATGCACAAGAAGATGAAGAGAAAGGGTGGGGGGAGAAAAAAGAAGACCAGGTTGAGTGCATGCAATGTCAACACCGTTGGCGGAGAGGACAGACACAGGTGCCTAATGCACTAAGCCGCGCATTCGGGGTACACTACTCAGTACTACTGACTAAGACAACAGGCCAAGAGACGTCAAACGCGCACATGGGAGATGCTGGACCTTCAATGGCTGTACTTGTCACCCTACCGAGGTGGGGGCCGGGGGCACAGGGCCATGCCTAAGGGAGAGGACTACACTACAGAAAGCGCCCTGGCCTAATGTCACCCACAGCCCTCCTCCCCCACCCAGACGCCTCCACTGCGCAGAAAGATAGGAGAATGTGCTGATACTCACCCCCTTGTGTCTGCTGTTATGTCTTAAAGCGCCCATCCAATTCAGGGTAGGCCACCGCCAGGATCCGGGACATCAGGGGGGTCATGGTGCGACTGGCACCCCTCCTAGGTTGGGAGGCCATCCCCAGCAGTGTTTCTGCGGTCTTCCTTGTTCCGCGGTGGATGTCCTCCCACCTCTTGTGCCCCGTCTGTTGTGGACCCCCAAGTTCCGGACTTCCTTGGCGATGGCACGCCAAATCTCGATCTTCTGATGGGCGCTGACCTATTTGACATGAACAGGGTGGAAAGGAGGAAATCATGAATGACCTGCATGTTAGATGTGATTGGCCCCCCCCACCAACTTTGCCATATGGCACATGCTCTCATCTGTCGGGCGTTGCACTCCTCATTCGCCCCCCACCCCACCAACTTACATCCACCACAATCCACACAGGCATATCCCATTCCATGTGCACCCGGTGTACTCACTTGTTGGTCTGGAGGACCGTAGAGTAGCGCATACTGGGGGAGGACCCCATCCACGAGCTTCTCCAACTCTTCAGACGTGAAGGCAGGGGCCCTTTCCCCAGTCGCAGCAGCCATTGTATCTTCCAGACCGAGGTCACAGCAGCACTTGCAGTATAGGTCCTCTCCTGTGGATGATCAGGTCTCGAGTGATTAAGCAGATAGAAAATGGCGGTCACGCCCGCGGCGGTGCGTACCGCGGCGGTGCGTACCGCGACCGCCGGCGCACTTCGTCATTGGCTCCTGAAACCCATAGGCTTCAATGTTAACCAATGCGGCTTTGCGCCGCGGTCTTCGACCGCCTACCGCCACGGTGTGCCCCACCAGCGCATTGACCTCACATCCCATTGTCCCACTTCACAGGTCAGGCAGCCGCCATTTCAAGGGCCTACATGGCTTAATTTGGACTGCGACACACAGGCCTAGGCCTTGCATTGCCACACATACACGCCTTTCAACCCATTGCCATTCTTTAACTGTGCAAGCTGTCTGTACGTACCTGTGGTTTGGCTGACTCTGTGCTCCATGTTGTCCTTCCTAGGCACCGTCCGCTGGGACTTGCGATGAGAAGGAGGAATCCTTGCGTGTACCGACCGCTGGTGGACCTGTCGACAATGGAAGAACGCCATATATTACTTCGATACAGACTTGACCGTGCCACTATCCATGAACTGTGTGCCCAGCTGGAGCCAGCCCTGATGTCCCCCATCCGCCAACCCACAGGGATTCCCCCTCTGGTGCAGGTTTTGTCAGTCCTCCATTTTTTGGCCAGTGGGTCATTCCAGACCACAGTGGCCATGTCATCTGGAATGTCTCAGCCTATGTTTTCTAAGATTTTGAGCAGAGTGTTGTCTGCCCTGATGAAACTCATGCGGAGCTACATCATTTTCCCAGAGGAGGGTGACTTGCCTACAGTGAAGGGTGATTTCTATGCCCTTGGACATATCCCCAACATCATTGGTGCCATTGATGGGACCCATGTGGCTTTGGTACCCCCAAATGACGATGAGCAGGTGTACCGAAACAGAAAAAGTTATCATTCGATGAATGTCCAGGTGGTCTGTTTGGCTGACCAGTACATCTCCCATGTAAATGCCAACTTCCCAGGGTCAGTGCATGACGCGTATGTGATGCGAAATAGCAGCATCCCCTATGTGATGGAGCAGCTACAGAGACAACGTGTGTGGCTAATAGGTGACTCTGGTTACCCCAACCTGCCGTGGCTACTGACCCCAGTGAGGAATCCCCGGACAAGGGCAGAGGAACGGTACAATGAGGCCCATGGGCGTACTAGGAGGGTGATTGAGCGAACCTTTGGCCTCCTGAAGGCCAGGTTTAGGTGCCTGCATATGACAGGTGGATCCCTAATGTACTCACCAAAGAAGGTGTGCCATATCATCGTGGCGTGCTGTATGCTTCACAACCTGGCTTTGCGACGCCAGGTGCCTTTCCTGCAGGAGGATGGTCCAGATGGTGGTGTTGTAGAAGCCGTGGAGCCTGTGGAGAGTGAAGAGGAGGAAGACTCAGAGGACGACACAGACAATAGGGACAGAGTGATACAACAGTATTTCCAGTAACACCCAGGTAAGAATCACCCACGCCATTTCACAATTGGTTCTAGCCTCCTGCATCTGTACTTTCTGTAGTTCCCACCAGATCTTTTTGTGTAATTTTTGTTTTTCCCTTCCCTTCTCAGTGCTGTATGACTCAGTGCCTGACTTCTGCTTGGTTTGCCCATGAACTACAGCGTATTGACATTGGTATGTTGTCATCATTAATTGACAGAACAGATATTGAACAGTAATATGTAATACATTTGCTAATAATACAGCATGACTCCAAACTGATTTGTGTGCAATATGTGATTTATTTACAGGGCTAGATATTGGTACATGTGATTATAAGGGTGATGGGTGGGGGTGGAGTAATGTCCATGGCAGAGTCCAGTTCTCAGTCTCACAGGTGCATTGTCCTTTTGCCTGTGGAAGGATGGAGCAGAGGCAGTTCATGGTTGGACAGGGTGGCAATGTGGGACAGTGGGAAGAGTTCAGGGGGTATGTCCTGCTGGCGGGGGTCTTGACATCCTACTCTGTCTTTTTTTTGGATCTCAGGCTCCTCTTACGGGGTGGTTGTTCTTCAGCAGGAGGTGGGGTTCTGGTGGCCTGCCGTGGTGTTGGGGCCTCCTGTCCACTAGCGCCGGCGGAGGTGGTAGGCTGTTCCTGGTCCGGGCTAGTGACAGGGGCCCTGTGTGGTGCCACATGGTCCCGCAACGCGTCTTCTATCCTGTTGAGGGCCAGGACGATGGTCCCCATTGCGGTCCCGATGATTCTCAGCTCCTCCCTGAACCCCATGTAGCGTTCCTCCTGCTGTGCCTGGATCTCCGTGAACCTGGCCAGTACCGTCACCATCGTCTCTTGGGAGTGGTGGTAGGCCCCCATGATGGTGGTGAGGGCCTCTTGGAGAGTGGGTTCCCTGGGCCTCTCCTCCCCCCCCTGTCGCACAGCAGCCCTCCGAGCTGCCCGGTTTCCCCCGGCCTCTGTCTCCTGGACAGTGTGCCCGCTCCCACTGCCCCCAGGTCCCTGTTGTTGTTGGGGTGTTGGGTTAGCCTGGGTGCCCTGTAGTGGCAGACACACTGCTGATTGACGTGTCCTAGAGACAGAGGCATGGGCCCGCTGGGTGGGAGCTGTGCTGGTGTAGGCAGAGGGGGTCGGGTCTGGTGTGGCCTGTGTCTGGGTGAGGGGAACCGACTGCCCAGAGGTCCCCGATGGTCCGGGCTGGTCATCAGGTTCAGTGTCGACAGAGCTGCTGTCCTCACTGTGGGCCTGTTCCGGGGGTGGGATGGACATTTCTGGACCCTCCTGGCTGGTGTTTTGGCGTTCGGGTCCTGCATGGGGTAAGAGAGTTTGGTTATTGTTTCTGTGTGTGCAATAGCGTGCGTGTTATGGGTGCCCTCGTCCCCCAGTGCAGGCATTCCCTTGAGGGAGGTGTTGTGAGGGTAGTTAGTGGGGGGGGGGTAAGTGCAGTGGTCATGCTTGGGTGATGGGTGTCCATGGATTGTGTTGGCATGCAGGAGTTGGTGTTGGGATGGGTGGGTTGTGCTGGTGAGACATTGTCAGGGAGGATGTGTGCTGGGGGTTGGGGGTGAGGGTGGGGGTGTGGGTTGGCATGCTGGTGGGGTGGGGGGATCTAGTAGTTGAGATTGGACTTACCAGAGTCCATTCCTCCGGCTACTCCTGCGAGGCCCTGAGGATGCAGGATGTTGAAGACCTCTTGCTCCCATGATGTAAATTCGGGAGGGGTGGGTGGGGGTCCGCCGCCAGTCTTCTGGACCGCGATGTTGTGCCTGGAGACCATCGATCGGACCTTCCCCCGTAGGTCGTTCCATCGTTTGCGGATGTCCTCCCTATTCCTGGGATGCTGTCCCACCGCGTTGACCCTGTCCACGATCCGCTGCCATAGCTCCGCCTTCCTAGCTATACTGGTGTGCTGCACCTGTGAGCCGAAGAGCTGGGGTTCCACTCTTAGGATTTCCTCCACCATGACCCGGAGTTCTTGGTCCGAAAAGCGTGGGTGCCTTTGGGGTGCCATGGGGTGGTGTGGGTGAGGTGTGGGGTGGTGTATGTGATGATGAGTATGTTGGTGTGTGGTGCTTTGTGCTACTATGTGGTGTGTGTGATGGTGTAGTGTGCCTCAGTGTGTATTGCTATGGATTGTCTGCTGTGTCTCTCTCTCCTTCTCTCAGTAATTGTGGTCGTAGGGGTTTGTGGGTGATGTGGGGGTGTGTTTTATAGTTGATTGATTGTGTGGGGGTGGGTTGTGTATGTGTATCAGGTGTGTGTATTTGTAATTGTCCAATGTGCCTGTGTTTTGGTGCTGTGTGTGTATTTTGACCGCGGCGGTGTGTACCGCCAATGGAATACCGCGTTGGAAAGGCCGCCGCGTTGATTCGTGGGTCGTAATGGCATGGGCGTTTTTCTGTTGGCGTGACGGTGGAGGTTTGGTCATCTCCAGTTTATCGCTGCCCGCTGATGTGGCGGGCTGCAGTGGAGGTCGGATTTTTGGAGGTTTGGCCGTTGTGGGTCAGAATGACCGTGGTGGCTTTCCGCGGCCGCGCCGGTGTTATGGCGGTCTTCTGACCGGCGGTAAGCGCCTTTTACCGCCGAGGTCAGAATGACCCCCTTTATGTTATTTTTGTAGAATGTACTACACAATCAGGTTGATGCAATGCACTAAACAGAGGACCCTGAAATAGCCACCATCTGCCATGGCCTTAACTATATTACTGCCATTGTCTGTGGCAACACATCCATTTGAAGGACCTCTGGGTCACAGCCATTCAAACACCTTGTTGTTGGAGTCTTTCAAGATGTTTGCAGCTGTTTGGGGTTTTCCCATGGCAAACACAGCTACAGTTGCATGCTGCTGAACACGCTTTAAAGTTTCTTCAATGATGATACCTGTAGATAGCTTTTACCTAACCCCTGCAAAATAGATCCAGGGTGCAGTAATACACATGTAATCAATAGCTTAAGAACTGGTCCACATGTCTGTCGTTAGGTGGATAGTGTGAACAGCACTCTGCTGCAAAGCTTGTCCGATCAATTGAAGCACTTTGTGACGGAAGAACTCTTGCAGAATATGTCCAACTGGGAACATTCCATTTCGGGCATATGGCTGACACAAAATTCTAAAAATCACACTCCTACCATGAAATAAAAAGGGAGAAGGTTCAGAGTTAGTATTTTAGCTAGCCTCTCATTGTACAAATATGCCATTGAGTGGTTGCATTCGTAGGTCCCTTCCTGTCTAAGAATGCTCATATGAGTATCGTGCATTTTTTTATTTTCTGGTACCAAAGATGAACACGACAACAGAGAAAAAGGAGGTGGTAGACTCAGGCCCTCATTATGACCCTGATGGTGAATGATAAAGTGGTGGTAATACCACCAGCAGGCTGGCGGTAAGTACCGCCAAATTATGACCATGGCGGTGATAACTCCCATAGACAGCCAATGTACCACACCAACTGCCAGGGCAGAAATAACACTCACCATGGCGGTAGCCAACAACAGCCAGGAGGAAGACAAAGTACTGACCATCATATTAAGACACATCACTCTGCCACCTTTTCTGGGGAGGTACCTACACCATCAAAAGCCTGGTGGAAATGCATCACTGAAGAGAAAGGACTCATCATCGGAGACACGGGGAAGAACAACGCCACCACGGAACTCGAACTGCAAGTCTTTCCGATTATCTTCTACGTAATGCTCCACCTGGAACACCAAAGCTGATGAAGACGACGACAGTGAATACAGCCACCTAGCACACAAGGGAGGGTGGGAGGAAAATAAGAGTGACACACACCTGACACACACTCACCATACGCACAACCAGCTGCACACGAAAAATGATTTGTCCCCAAAAAACAGCAGAATAATGCAAGGACAACAGGAATGGACTAAAGAGATTGTAATCAGATAAAAACCAAGATTAATAATTTGATTTGTCAGTGACACAGATATGCACACATGTACACAAAGGGACACTGCCCAGTCCATATCGAAAGGACCCACATGGCCATAGTGCACAGTCTGAGGCCCAACTTGAATCCTGACCACATCCGTATAGCACACTGCAGGGGCATCAGTTTACAAATAGGCAGGTACCTCAGGGGAGGGGGAGCACCTCAGCCGGATGCGGGAACAAGCCCACTGGTTCTGGACGGGGCTCCATGCCCATTGCACCGTCCTGCGGAGTTCAAGGCCACAGTCTCTTGAGTGGGTGACTTTCCCACTGGTTCTAGAGGGGGCAACATGCCCATTACTCTGTCCTGTGGAGTGCGGGCCACAATCTCTGGAGTGGATGACTTTCCCACTGGTTCTGGAGGGGCAACATTCCCATTGCTCTGTCCTGGGGAGTGCAAGGCCACAGTCTCTTAGGTGGGTGACTTTCCCACTGGCTCTGGAGGGGGGTCCATGCCCATTGATCTGTCCTGTGAGTTGCCCACTGGTTCTGGAGGGGGCAACTTGCACAGCAGCCCTCAGAGTGTGGCCTACATGCGTTCACTGGCGGTGACAGCCGCAGTGTGATGGTGGATGAAGGAGCCTCCTGGGCAGCCTTGGCACTTTCTGATGGCTGCAGTGTGGTGTTGGATGGAGGAGACTCCTTGGCAGCCTCTGCACTTTCTGATGGCTGAATTCATCAGCTGGTGGTGGGGGCCCTATGACAGCTGGTGGTGTTGGAGGTGTCACCCTGACAGCCTCCACTGGAGTAGAGGGCTTCGCCTCCCTTCCTGCTGGTGGTGCAGGCTCCTTCCATTTCTTGCCTGGTGGTGTAGGCTCCTTCTCCTTCTTAGCTGGTGGTGCAAACTCATTGCCCTTCTTGCCTGGTGGTGTAGGCTCCTTCCCCCTCTTGCTTGGTGGTGCTGGCTCCTTCCCCTCTTTCAATGGAGTTGTGGCACCAGGAGTAATTGGTGCTACCACTGTCCCCGTGGACGGTTTGGCTGAGGTGCTGGGCTGTGTCCTTGGTACCCTGCTCAAATGGGCAGGACGGGGAGGGGAGGGGTAGGGAAGAGGTCAATTTGGGGGAAAGGAAAAGCTTTTTTGGGACGTTGGGGTGGGAGGTGTAATGGGAGTGGAGGTTGAGGGAATTGTTGTTGGAGTTGTATGTCTGCTGGACTTGGGTGCAGGTGCATGGGCTGCATGCTGATGTGAGGTGGAAGGCTGTTGGGTGTCTGAGTGCATACGTTTGTGTCCTTTCAAGGGGGACTGACAGGGTGGAAGAGGACAGAGGGGATGTGTGCATGGCTGTTGTGGAGGTATCTGCCAGTGAGGTATGTTTTCTGCTTGGTGTGGTGATGCTTGTAGTGGATGTTGATGTAGTGCATGCAGGTGTGAGTGTGGACATGACTGGGAGGGAGGTGGTGGAGGAGGAGGAGGGGGAGACAGTGGAGGCAGTGGATGTTGTTGTGTCTGTAACTGTATGGTGTTTGCTTGTATGTGTGCCTGGGATGGGTTGAGGGTGAGGAGAATGGGACTGGAAAGTAGGAGTTGGAGGGGGAAGTGAGATACAGTGACAATGGCTGCCATCAAAGAGGAGGCCAGAGCCTGAATCGATCTATGTTGGGCTGCCAATCCACTGTGGATGTCCTCCAGGAATGCATTGCATTGCTGCATCTGGGATGCCAGCCACTGGATGGCATTTACAATGGTTGACTACCCTACAGAGATGGATCCCAGGCGGTAAATAGCCTCCTCACTCAGGGCAGCAGGGCTCACTGGGGCAGGGCCTGAGGTGCCTGGGGTGAAGGAGATGCCCACCCTCCTGGGTGTGCAGGCATGGGAATCTCACTGAGGGACTGCTGGGAGGGCGGTGCTGGTATGGGATGTCACGGCTGTACCTGCAACTGGGATGGTCACAGAGGTGTCGGCCACCATCAGGGAGCTCCCATCGGTGGAGGTATCAGAGTCTGTGTTGTCCCCTACAGGATCCGCCGAAGTGCTCCCCTCCTTCCCACTTGTTTCCCTTGCGTCGGTGGACTCTGCCTCTAGGGTCCTGTGGGATGCAGCTTCCTCTGTTGCCGGTGCCTCTGCTCCTCCGCCAGATGATGCTAATGCACACAAGGACATGGTGACAAAACAAGAAAGGGGGTGAGAGAGAGACAAAGGACACACTGGTTCAATGACTTCACCAACACCACCGTTGGCATATAAAGCACCCTCACACACAGGGAACAGACCTACCCAATGTGCATTGCACTACCAGGGATATGGCTAGTCACTAAGGCAAGATAAGGACCACACACCGCCAACTACAGCACTCCTGGGACCCACGATGCCCTACCTGAAATGGACTGTTAACAAGCTAGGTCACCTGTATTTGCCATATGCCCATTACCCTTCAGAAGACCAATGCTGTAATGTCTGGCCTGGCCTTAGGGGCATCCACTAACACACATCCACCACCCAGATACCACCCCACCAGCCAAAATATGTACTGATACCCACTTTACTCACCCCCTTGTGGCTGCTGTGATACCCTCAATCGCCCATCCAGTTCAGGGTAGGCCAGTATGCGGCCCATGGGGGGGGTCAGGGTCTGACGGACACCCCTTCCTCGTTGAGAGACCATCTCCAGCTGGGCCTCCACGGTCTTCTGTGCCCAGTGTCTCAGGTCCTCCCACCATTTCCGACAGTGGGTGCTCCACCTGCCATACACCCCCAGGGTCCGCACGCCATTGGCGATGGCACACCATAATCCCTTCTTTTGATGGGCGCTGACCTGCAGAGGCAATACAGACAGGAGAACACCATCAAACAAACAGTCCAGGCTATCACACAAATGGCCCACTATACCCGTTTCCATTGCCATTGGCATACACATAGCCCAGCTTACAACATGTACACCGCCAAAAGACAATCCCCCCATCCCCCACCCAGCCTTACAAGATGCTTTCACACACATCTCCATACATCTTTGCCACATGCATCGTGGCCAAAGTGTAAACAACTGTCGGTCTGGAGGACATACACCTGTCCATACTGGGACCGGAGCCCATCCACCAGTCGCTCCAACATCTCCGAAGTGAAGAAAGGGGCTCTTTCCCTGGTCACACAGGCCATGGTAGGTTCCAGACACAGGTCACAGCAGCACGCGCAGCGTAGGTGTTCTCCTGTTGAAGGTCAGGAAACAAGTGAGGATTGAGGTAGAAAATGGCGGTCATGTCTGCAGTGGTGTAACCGTCACCACCGCGTAGATCCACATTGGTCACTGTACTCCGGAGAGCCCTGTATAATCCAATGAGGAATTGCACAATGGTGCAAGACCGCCATCCGCCGCGAGGCCCAACATCTGCGGAGTTACCTCACTTCCACCTGTCCCTACATACAGGACAGGCAGTCGCCATTTCAGGGGGGGGCAGGCATATTGACAATTGCTGCGTCACAGATTAGATTGGCACATACTTCGCCATTAACACTGTTGTAGTTTTCTTGTTTAAATTGTGACAGCCTACTCACTCTTGTGTCCCTGAGATACCTACCGCTGCAGATGAATATCAGGTGGAGGCATACCCCCATGTACAGACCCCTGGTGGACTTAGCTACACTGGAGGACAGGCACATTATACTCACCTAAAGGCTGGACAGGGCCACAATCACAGAGCTGTGTGCCCAGTTGGAGCCTGAACTGATCTCATCTATCCGTCATCTGACTGGGATCCCCCCTCCTGTACAAGAGCTATGAGTTCTCCATTTCCTGGCAACTGGTTCTTTCCAAGTGACAGTGGGCTTGGCAGCAGGAATGTCACAGCCAATGTTCTCAATCGTGCTGGCAAGAGTCTTGTCTGCCCTGTACAACACATGTGCAGCTCCATAGCTTTCCTCCAGGTGGAAGATTTTGCCAATTTGAACGCCGGATTCTGCGCAATGGGACATATCCCCAATATAATTGAGGCTATTGACGGGACACACATTGCGTTCCCCCCGCCAGAATGAACAGGTATACAGGAATCGTAAGAGTTTCCACTCCATAAATGTGTAGATGGTGTGCCTGGCAGACCAGTGCATCTCCCACATCAATGCTAAGTATCCTGGATCAGTGCATGATGCCTTTGTCCTGAGGAATAACAGCATCCCAAATGTGATAGCCCAACTACAGAGGCACAGGGTGTGGCTATTAGATGCGCCTTGGTTGTGACCCAATGTATGTTAGTGTATGCCTCTGTTGTTAACCTCATAGGTTAGTGTATGGCTAAATATTGTCCCTCAATACCTGCAGGTGACTCTGGCTACCCAAACCTATTGTGGCTGCTGACCCCTGTGAGGAATGCCAGGACATGGGCTGAAGAACGTTATAATGAGGCATATGGGCGAACCAGACGGATCATCGAAAGAACCTTCGGCCTCCTGAAGGCCAGGTTGAGGTGCCTCCATCTAACAGATGGATCCCTGTGCTGCTCACCCGAGAAGGTCTGCCAGATAGTAGTGGCTTGCTGCATGTTGCACAATCTCACCCTCAGACACCATGTACTTTTTCTGCAGGAGGAGGAGACTGGCGATGCAACTGTGGCTGCAGTAGATACTGATGACAGTGAGGATGAGGAGGTTGAAGATGAGGATGAGGACAACAGAACATCAGTTATCTGTCAGTACTTCCAATGACACACAGGTGAGACTGTGCAACTTCACATTTCCATGACTATTGTTGTATTCTGTGTGGCTGTGGCATGATGTTATTAACTACGTTTACCTCTGCATACTGCCACCTCTGGTTTATCATTTTACAGATGGTGGCACTATGACAACTGTGTAGTGATATGCTGACTACAGCCAGCTACAGGTCATTATTTCTATACTCTCACAATGCACAGTTCATTTGCAATGGATGTAACTGTTTCCATAAATACACTTTTTCTACTTATGACATACAAGTATTTGAGTTGTGCTCAAGGGTATTTATTTTAGTGCTAACAAACTGAGGGAAAGGTGCAATGGAATGGGGTGATGATGGAGATAAGTCCAGGGTATTGTTCAGGCTGTTTGTAGCACAGGTGCAGTATCCAATTGGCCATAGGACGGGGAGCAACATCAGTTCAAGGTGGACAAGGTTACTGAGAGGTACACAAGGAGGACAATAAGGAGAGTCTTAGGGCCAGATGTAGCAAACAGTTTGCGAGTCGCAAACGGCGAAAATCGCCGTTTGGAAGTCGCAAACCTGAGTTTGCTATGCGGAACCGACTCGCAAAATGCATTTCAGAGTAGCAAATAGGAAGGGGTGTCCCCTTCCAATTTGCGAATCGCAGTGGTATGCAACTCCATTTGCGACCGCGTACGCGATCGCAAATGGAGTCGCAGTTACCATCCACTTGAAGTGGATGGTAACCCACTTGCAAACGGGAAGGGGGTCCCTCCCCCTTTGTGACTGGACCCCAAATTATTTTTTCAGGGCAGGTAGTGGTCCAAGGGACCACTACCTGCCCTGAAAAAATCAGAAACAAAAGGTTTCGTTTTTTTTTTCTAAGTGCAGCTCGTTTTCCTTTAAGGAAAACGGGCTACACTTGGAAAAAAAAAACTGCTTTATTTAAAAGCAGTCACGGACATGGAGGTCTGCTGACTACAGCAGGCCTCCATACCCGTGAGTGCCCATAGTCGCTATGGGGCCATAATTTGCGACCCACCTCATTAATATTAATGAGGTGAGTCTTTGCGACCCCATAGCGACACCGTTCTGCATTGCAAATTGCGAGTTGCAATTTGCGAGTCGCTCGGACTCACAAATTGCAAGTCGCAATTTGCAAAGTACCTACATCTGGCCCTAATTTCCTGGTGGTGATCTTGGCAAGTGTCTCTGGCTTCTGTCTGGGTCGCAGGGAATGTTTGCAGGGTGGTTCACCTTCTGCATGGGGAGGCATGCTGGTGGCCTATGTGTCCTGTGGCAAGGCCTCCTGCCCACTAGCGGCAGTAGAAGTGGAGGACTGGTCAATGGACTGCCTAGTGATAGGGGCCAGCTGCTGTGCTGTTGCCTCCCTCATGATGTTGGCCATGTCTGCCAGAACCTCTGCTATGGAGATCAGGGTGGAGTTAACAGCCTGCAAGTCCTCCCTGTTCCCCTGATACTGTCCCTCCTGCAGCTGCCTGTTCTTCTGCACGTTGTCAAGGATCTGGCCCATCGTGTCCTGGGAATGTTGGTGGGCGCCCAGGATCTCAGAGAGTGCCTCCTGGAGGGTTGGTTACCTGGTCCTGTCCTCCCCCTGGTGCACAGCAGTCCTCCCAGTGTCCCTGTTGCCCTGTGCCTGTGTCCCCTGAGCAGTATGCCCAGTGCCACTAACCCCAGGTCCCTGATTGTCTTGGGTGTGAGTTGTGTCCTGGGGTCCCTGTACAGGTGGGCACACTGATGAATGACGTGCCCTGGGGACAGAGGTGTGGGTACGATGGGCGGGTGCTGTGGTGTTGGATCCTGATGGGGGAGGCTCTGTGGTGCTCCGTGAGAGGCCTTGGGTAACCGGCTGTCCAGTGATCCCTGATGGGACAGGTAGGTCATCCAGATCCGGAAGTCCAGAGTTACTATCATCACTGGTGGCATCTTCTGTTGAGGGACTGGATAGTTGTGGCACCTTCTCTCCACTGACATTGGCTGGGGTACCTGTGGGGATGTAAGTGATGTATTATGTGTCATGTGTATGACATTTGTACATCCCTGGCTTCCCCTCTATCGTTGGTGTTACCCTGCCACCTTTTGCTTGTGTATGGTGATGTATTGTGGGAATGCTAATTTTCCTATGCTGTGCATGCTTTAGTGATGGGTGTCCATGCAAGGCAGGGAGGGCTGTCCATGCATGGGTATACCATGCAGGGCTTGGCATTGTGGTTAATCATGTGTAGGTGCAGTGTGTGAGATGAAGTGGAGTGATGGGAGTGACGGTGGGGGTATGAGATTGCATGCAGGTATGGGGATAGTAAATATTGACTTACCAGTGTCCAGTCCTCTGGCTACTCCAGTGAGTCCCTCAGGATGCAGCATTGCCAGTACTTGCTCCTCCCATGCTGTGAGCTGTAGGGGAGGAGGTGGGGGTTCACTGCCAGTCCTCAGTATGGGGAGCTGGATCTTGCTGCAATGGAACGTACCTTCCCCCTTAGGTCGTTCCACCTCTTCCTGATGTCGATCCTTGTTCTTGGGTGCTGTCCCACGATGTTCACCCTGTCCATGATTCTCCGCCATAGCTCCATCTTCCTTGCAATGGATATTTGCTGTACCTGTGCTCCAAACAGCTGTGGCTCTACCCTGACAATTTTCTCCACCAGGACCCTTAACTCCTCATCAGTGAAACAGGGTTGCCTTTGTGGGGACATGGGTGGTGTGTGGTGTGTGTTGGTGAGAGTGTGTTAAGTAACGTAGTGAGATGTGTAATAAGGGGTGTGTGAGGGATGTATGGGTGCAAGTGGTGTGTGTGTGTCTAGTTGTGTCTGTGCTGTTTGTGTCACTCTCCTGGCAGTAATTGTTGTTTGTAAAGGGTTGTGCGTAATGTGGTTGTGTGTTTTATAGTGAGGTGGGTGGGTGGGTGTGCTGTGTGTATGGGTGTCAGGTGTGTTTTTGGTATTGGCCAATGTAGTGTTGTTTTGTATGTGGGTGTCTATTCTAAGTGCGGCGGTATGTACCGCCAATGGTTTACTGCCGTTGAATGTCCACCGTGGTGATTTGTGGGTCGTAATGTGGTGGGCATTGTTTTGTTGGTGTAACGGTATGGGTGTTGGTACCGCCACTTTATCTCTGACCTTTGGGCTGGTGGATATGTGTATGTGGCTGTATTCTGTCGGATTGGTGTATGTGTCACCACTGTGGCGGTATGTTGGCAGCTGTCAGCATGGCGGTAGACGGCATTTAAGCCAATGTCATAATGAGGGCCTTAACGTGTATCTTGGCACAATCACTTTATGCTGTGGTGTCTCCATCTGACTCTTGTGCCATTTTGAGGTTGCTAAAATGGGTGATACTGGAGCACTGCTAGGGACAGGCTTCTTTGTGTAAAGCTGCCATCATCTTCTTCCTCATCACCTTCAACCCCCACCATGATCAGAGCTGATTCCCCTATCTCATTACCACCACAACCTGCAGCAATTTTTTAAAGGTGTTCCTCCCACCGGATTGCATGATATTTTTTCAAATGGGTTGTTTGGCCTTTTGCACCACATTGTTAACCAGGCCTACCTTGACCAACACCCACATGGCAAATGATGCATATTGCAATGTTAATCTCCTACTTGCTAATAGCAAATAAGTCCCAAACTGGGGAGGAAAACTTTTTTAGTTGGACCTAGTGCCACTGCCAATGCCCAAAGAACTGAAGTTAGGTGGGTATGTCAACGATTGCCTCTCTGCAGTGCATTCTTTGACTGAGGTAGTGGTGGGCCTTACAAATACAGAGGCTGGCAATGATGGTGGTACGAGTGCCACATCCCTCAGAACAGGTTGAATAAGGGGGCTAATGTTGGAGTCCTCAACTCTCACTCTGACTCATTGTTAGTCACCATGATTACACCAGCTGCCTCACTGAGAGACATGGCTTTAGCCTTAGGATGGGATGGTGCCATTAATGCAGGAGTGCTGTTCCCAGCTTACTGGCTGGAGTCAGTGCAGCAAACACACATTTCCTGAAAAAGCTTTGAGGCGACACACCAGTGGTGGAAATCTGCTTCTTCTTCTTCTCTTCCTCACTGACCACTTCTTGGCAGCACCTTTTTTTGGGGCCATATTCAAGCTCTGTTGGATGACAGTGGCACTTAGCTGCATAAGCGGAAGAGACTGGAAAACTCATGTGTTGTTTCACATCACTTTGTGCCAGCTTCCTTTTCTGGCAGTACAAAAAACATTTTGTTAAACATGGTATGTTTGCTTTTTTTTTAATTATTCAAAGTACAGACAATATAATTTATAGTGGCTAGTGTATCCTTTCCAAAGTCAAACCACACCACCATAACATAATATTTCATTTTCAATCAGGATGACAACATACAGACGTTATGTTTTTCTTTAGGTGCATCTAATGGTAGACACCTGTGACAGGCAAGGGGTTCAGGAGAGGCAGGGGTTCAGGTGATTATGGATTCATCTTTAAAAAATGAATGCCAGTGTGCACCTATGGCAGGCAGGGATCTAGACGAAAATGAAATATTCTTTGAAAAATGAATGCTGCTGTGTGTGCGGCTGTGGGCCTATGGAGGGCAGGGGGTCCAGGTGAAAATGAGTGATGACAATCCTTTAAAAATGAATGCTGGGGTATGACAGGGGCCTATGCATGGAAGGGAGCATATGGATTTAAAAAAAAAAAAAAAAAGAAAAAAAAATTAAAAAATGAAACAAAAATATATTTTGTTACAAAAACGAATAAGTTAAAAATATATATGTTTTAAGAATTACATAAATAAATTACAACTTTATAGAAATAAATTGAAAAAAATAATTGTGTACCAGGGGACTATGAAGGACCAACTGGGACTTATTGGGATTTGGGCGGCAAAGAGGTGCAGGTGTAAAATGAAAAAAATGCTCATAATATTAAACATTGTTCCTATAATCCTCAAGCATATTAATTAAACTAATATAGAAGAACACATGCAGGCTTATGGCAGAAGCACACTGACTGCCTACACAAAATGGCCACCAGCCACATGGTCAAACACCAACAAGCAAAGAGGCATGAACAACAAAGAAGAACACATGCAGACTGATGGCAAAAGCACTCTGGCTACCTAGACAAAATGGTTGCTGGCCACATGGTCAAACAACATCACCAACAGCAAGTAAGGAGGCATTGGGAACAAAAAAACATATGCAGACCTATGACAAAAGCACACTGGCTGACTATACATAATGACTGCCGGCCATGTGGCCAAACTACAGCAACTGCATGCAAGGAGGCATTGGAGACCACAGAACACATGCCGGACTGTGGCAAAAGCACACTAACTGCCTATACAGAATGTCTGCTGGTCACATGGCCAAACAGCAAACAAGGAAGCATGGGCAGCAGAGAAGAACACATAAGAACACATGCAGGCCTATGGCAAAATCACACTAGCTGGCTGCACAAAATGGACACCAGCCACATGGTCAAACAATATCAACAACAGCAAGCAAGGAGGCACTGGGGAACAACAACATTGCTATGGCAAAAGCACACTGGCTGGCTGCACCAAATGACTGCTGGCCACATGGTTAAACAACAAGAACAAGGAAGGAGAAGAAAGAACACATGAAGGCTTATGGCAAAAGCACACTGACTGTGTACACAAAAGGGCTGCCAGCCACATTGACAAATGAAGCAAGCACAGAGGCTTGGATAACAAAGAACACAAGCAGGCATATGTGCAATGACTACACAGAATTTCTCCTGGCCACATGGCATGTAGATTAAACCCTGGCAAATGGTGGTCTAGGGCAAAGAAACACACACACACTGACGAGAAAAGGGAGGCATGGTAACAATGAATAAACACTACCATTAATTCAGTAATGCCAAAGAATGAAAATTATGTGATCTATAAAACATTTAGACCAACACACATCCTCCCAAAGCATCAAATATCACCCCAGCAAAATACATGTTTTGAAGAAAAAAAGTGAAATACAAAATTATAATTCAATCCAATGCCATCCCTGGCAAAAAGGATGTTTTAAAGCAAAATGTACAGCAGAAACTGTTGTTTCATGTACCCCTGGCTAGTACTGGCTGAATGCCCCGGAGCAGAGTACTCCACAATCTACATAGTAAAATAAATGAATAATGCAAATGGAAAAAATGTACCAAACTGTGCAACCTTTTTCCCTTAAAAATTTTAATGCGAAAAAAACAAGTAGCCCCTTACTGAAACCCCAGGCCACCCACCACAACCAGAATCAAATTTTGAAATTGGATAAAAGTACAAATCAATACTGCCACATGCCCTCCATCAAACAAACAACACCCTTATAGAATCATTTTTCAACTTAAATTTGACAACACAAAAACAAAGGGGGTCATTATGACCCTGGCGGAAGGCGGAGAAGCGGCGGTAAGACCGCCAACAGGCTAACAGTCTTTTTTTTGTGTTATGACCTTGGCGGTTACCGCCATGGTCATCCGCCGGTTCTCCGTTCCACCCGCTAGGGCGGAGACGACCGCCGGGCTGGAGACCTGGGTCTCCAGCCAAGCGGCCGTCACTATACCGCTGGCGGTATTTTGACCCGGCTTACCGCTGTGGATTTCCTGCGGTTTGAACCGCCATGAAATCCATGGCGGTAAGCATTATCAGTGCCAGGGAATTCCTTCCCTGGCACTGATAGGGGTCTCTCCCACCCCCACCCCAACTCCCTCCCCTACACCCCCCACCACCCCTGCCACCCCCCAAAGGTGGCAGGGTCCCCCTCCCCACCCCGACCCCCATCATCACATCACCCATACCCACATGACACACACGCAGGCACCACCTACACACATACACGCACACACGCCGACATACATGCCTACATCCACACACACAGTCAGACACGCACACCCACATACAAACATACACGCACACATCCATACAGACATACCCACAGACATACACGCACTTATTCTCAAAACACGCAACACCCCCGCAAGCATACACACACTCACACACCCCCTCTACATACACAGACGCACACCTCCATGCACCCACACAACACACAACACCCCCCCACCCCCCTCCCTAACGGACGATCTTCTTACCTGTTCTGTCAATCCTCCGGGAGGGGACAGGAGCCATAGGGGCAGCTCTGCCAACACCACACTGCCAACATAACACCGCCACAGCGAATCACAGGACGTGATTCGCTGGGCGGTGTTCTGTTGGCGTGGCGGTGGAGGTGAAGCAACCTCCACTTCCCCGCCTCTCGCCAGTATGGCTGTTGGCGGCTCTCCGTCCATAAAAGGACAGAGAGCTGCCAACGGTCATAATAGGCCGAGCGCTAAACCACCACCACTGGCGGTCTTCCGCACGGCGGTCCCTCGGCGGTCTTGTAAAAAGACCGCCGAGGTTGTAATGACCACCAAAGTCCTTAAAATCCAATGGTATATATGCAGCAGGAATTGCAGACAGAGAGAGTGATCTTTTGACCTGAAAATTTAAGTGAGTAACGACCAGGAGATATGGGAAAAGCACTGGGAGGAGCTTGCTACACCGTAAGAGGATGTTGGAGTCTCTGGGGCACTTACTTCCTGTTAAAAAAAAAGAAAATGCTTTTTGCATCTAAAAACAAGCTGAATTCCACTGGAGTAGAATATATACTTGAAAACACCTTTTTGAGTAGATTTAGCTGCTTCTCAAGTAGAAAATCTGCTAGAGAAGCAGCCACAGGCCTCTCCTGTTCACCAGCATGACGGAAATGGCCCCGGAAAGCTCAGTGAAGAAAGGAAGCTGCACAAGTGGGCAGCAAATCTCATGTGTGCCCAATAACGTATGACAAATCTCTTTGCACTTGCCAGAGCATGCTAAAAACAACTCTGCCACACACTGGATAGTGGAAATTATGAGGATCTTTGTGTTACAAGCATAGTGTGGACTTCCGAATTCTAAAAACTCAGCCAGCGAAGCTGAATTTTTCAGCCAGCCCTAATTTGAAAGTGATTCATCAGGAGCCATATATGCTACATTCTTATGGAGCAATCACATTAAGCTGCCAATAAAATGCTACATTTTTCAAGTCTCAATAAAGAAGCTCCTGATACTATCCGCACACCATTTAATATGAAACACACATTAACAGCATGTAAGAGACACACTGGAAACGTCCACTAGGAAGAGATATACTTTTTTAGGGGAACATATCAACATATATTGTGTTTTATAAAGTCGTTATGATTTGCATGAATCAGAGACTTACATATTTATCTACTGTATAGGAGTCTTGAGTGCTTTGTAGTGCGCACCTCAGGCCCCTGGAAATGAGAATCTGTGCTGCAACCCAATAAAAACAATGCTTGAAGATGTTGCACCATTTGGAATCAGCACATTTCCGCTCGGCACTGACGCATTGCTCCTGCTGCCCAGACTACGCAATGCTGACTGAGGGACACACTTTTTTCCTGGATTTTGCTGCATATCTGACTTTCTGTTACTTGATGCAGATGCACCGCTCAAACATAGTGGTTCAATGGGAATACATGGTCTCCACTCCCAACACTGCTTAATCTTTGATGCATCCTCAATGCTGCACAGCTCAGGACTGATGCATCACCTACATCTCCTTGATCGACAGTGAGGCTTTTCCACCTATGCCCCACCCATTGAGCACTTGATATTGTGCTCCTTCTATCCAAGACACTTTCTCAGCAGGCCCTGTGTGGGTCCCGTAGTGAGCCTGCCTACCCATCATCACTATTTTTTATTTATTCTTTAAAAAATCAATACTCAAAATCTACTTATTGGATTTTTGTCATGCTGGTCTTATTTTACTCATACAAATATGATCTATTTTTCTAACCCTATTTGTGGTGTTTTCATTGTGTTAGTGTGTGTATGTGTTGCACAAATACTTTACACACTGCTCCCTAGCTAAGCCTGGCTGCTCATTGGCAAGCTACCAGAGCGTGAGCAAATTTTGAACCTCATTATGACATTGGCAGTAAATGCCGCTTACCATCACACTGAAGGCCGCCAACTTACCGCAGCGGCAGCAGATATCCGTTCACCATATTATGACACACACACACCAATCCGACAGAATTCAGCCACATACACAAATCTGCCACACCAAAGGTCAGTGATAAACTGGCAGTATCAAAACCCACACCTTTATGCCAACAGAACAGCGGCCATCACATTATCACCCACAAATCACCACAGCGGATATTCAATGGCGGTAAACCATTCACGGTACATACCACTGTGCTCACAATGGACACCCACATACAAAACAACACCACACTGGACAATTCAAACAACACACACCTGACACCCATACACACACCACACCCAAACAACTATAAACACATACCAACATTACCCACAACCCTTTATGAATACAAATCATTGCACTAGAGAGACACCAAGACCACTAACACAACTACATACACACACTACTCACACCTATATACCACTCATGCACTCCACATCACACACCCCAATACATTACCCAACACACCTTCACCAACACACCTCACATAACACTCATGGCACCACAAAGACACCTCTGTTTCACAGAGCAGGAGCTAAGGGTTAAGGTGTAGGAAATTTTCAGGGTAGAGCCATAACTATTTGGAGCACAGGTGCAGCAGATATCAATAGCCAGGAAGTTGGAGCTATGGCAGAGAATCGTGGACAGGGTCAACACTGTGGGACAGCACCCCAGAACTAGGGATGACATCAGAAAGAGGTGGAACAACCTACAGGGGAAGGTACGTTCCATTGCAGCAAGACACCAGCTCCTTATCCAGAGGACTGGCGGTGGACCCCCACCTCCTCCCCCACAACTCACAGCATGGGAGGAGCAATTTGTGGCAATACTGCATCCTGAGGGCCTGGCCAGAGTCAGAGGAGGACTGGCCTCTGGGATGTCAACTCTCTACTATTATCACCCCCCCTACCTGCATGCCATCACATACACTCACCCTCACCCCCATCACTCCAATACATACCCACACACTCCACCATCACATCTCACTAATCCCAATGCCAAGTCCTGCATGCTATACCAATGCATGGACACTCCTCACAGCCCTGCATGGACACTCATCACTAAAGCTTGCACAGCAGAGAGAACTAACAATCCCACCATACACTAACATACAAAAGTGAAAGCTGGCAGGGCAAATCCAACCATAACGGGGAAACCATGGATGTACAATATGTCATACACATCAACTATAACACATAGGCCCTCATTCTGACCTTGGCGGGCGGCGGAGGCCGCCCGCCAAAGTCCCGCCGTCAGGTTACCGTTCCGCGGTCGAAAGACCGCGGCGGTAATTCTGACTTTCCCGCTGGGCTGGCGGGCGGTCGCCTTCAGACCGCCAGCCAGCCCAGCGGGAAAGAGGCTTCCACGATGAAGCCGGCTCGGAATCGAGCCGGCGGAGTGGAAGCTGTGCGACGGGTGCAGTTGCACCCGTCGCGTATTTCACTGTCTGCGCAGCAGACAGTGAAATACATGTAGGGGCCCTCTTACGGGGGCCCCTGCAATGCCCATGCCAGTGGCATGGGCACTGCAGGGGCCCCCAGGGGCCCCGCGACCCCCCCCTACCGCCATCCGGATCTCGGCGGTCCGACCGCCGGGATCTGGATGGCGGTAGGGGGGGTCGGAATCCCCGCGGCGGTGCAGCAAGCTGCGCCGCCGCGGAGGATTCAATGGGGCGGCGGTACACTGGCGGGACCCCGCCAGTGGTGCCGGTCCGACCGCGGCTTTACCGCCGCGGTCGGAATCCCCATTGGAGCACCGCCGGCCTGTCGGCGGTGCTCCCACGGTCCTCCGCCCTGGCGGTCAAAGACCGCCAGGGTCAGAATGACCACCATAATTTACATCCCCACAGGTACCCCAGCCAATATTACCGGAGAGGAGGTGCCACCACTATCCAGTCCCTCAAAGGAAGAGGCCCACAGTGATGACAGTAACTCTGGTCTTCAGGATCTGGACGATCTACCTGGCTCATCAGGGACCACTGGACAGCCGGTTATCCAAGCCCAGTCACACACCACCACAGAGCCTCCCCCATCAGGAAACAACACCACAGCACCCAGCGTACCCCCACCTCTGTCCCCAGGACACGTCAATCAGCAGTGTGTCACCTCTACAGCGACCTCAGGCCACACCTTGCACACAGGACAATCAGGGACCTGGGGTCAGTGGTAGTGGGCACACGGTTCAGGGGACAGAGGCACAGGCCAACAGGGAAACTGGGAGGAGTGCTGTGTGCCAGGGAGATGACAGGCAAAGGGAAACGACTCTCCAGGAGGCACTCTCTGAGATCCTGGGAGCCTACCAACATTCCAAAGACACAATGGGCCAGATCTTGGACAACATGCAGGAGAACAGGCAGCTGTAGGAGGGACAGTACCAGTGGATCAGGGAGGATTTGCAGGCCATCAACAAAACCCTGATCTCTATAGCAGGGGTGCTGGCAGACATGGCCAACATTATGAGGGAGGCAGTCTCACACCAGCGGGCCTCTGCCACTAGCCAGTGATCTGAAAAGCCTTCCACTTCTGCTGCTGCTAGTGGCCAGGAGGCCACGCCACAGGACTCACAGGCCACCTGCACCCCTCCCCCGCAGAAGGTGAACAACCCCGCAAATGTTCCCTGCGATCCAGACGGAAGCCAGAGACACATGCCAAGACCCCCGCCAGGAAATGAGACTCTGCTGATTGTCCCCCTTGTGTCCCACTCAGTCACCCTGTCCACCTTGAACTGCCATTGCTCCCCTTCCTATGCCCCTTTGGACAATGCACCTGTGCTACAAACAGACTGGACTTTCCTCCATCATCACCCAATCCCATTACATTTTCCCCCTAAATGTTAGTACTTCAATAAACACCCTTTGAAAAAAATCCATTTGGAGTATGCCATGTATATCAAATATGTATTTTTTGAAACAGGTACAAACATCGCAAAGGAACTGCACATAGAATGAGCATAAATTAATGACCTGTAGCTGGCTGTAGTGATCACACCAGGAGTATTTGTCAAATCACCAACATCTGCAAAATGAATTACTAGAGGGAACAGTAACTGGGTCTAGAAGTGGGAAATATCAGCATGTCATTGCCACACAGATTACAACCTAAGTCATTGAAAAGTAAAGTTACACTTGTAGGAGGCTGAGCTGGCTTATAGTGGGTACCTCATGGTACCTACTCATTGTGCCAGGCCCAGTTATCCCTTATTAGTAAATAAGTAGCATTCTAGCAGCTTAGGCTGATAGAGGTAGCTATAGCAGAGCAGCTTAGGCTGAACTAGGAGACATGCAAAGCTCCTACTATACCACGTATATCATATAGGTACAATGGGGGTCATTCCGACCCTGGCGGTCCATGACCGCCAGGGCCGGGGACCGCGGAAGCACCGCCAACAGGCTGGCGGTGCTTCCTGGGCTATTCTGACCGCGCCAGTAAAGCCGCGGTCAGAAAAGGGGAACCGGCGGTTTCCCGCCGGTTTTCCCCTGGCCCAGGGAATCCTCCATGGCAGTGCTGCTTGCAGCGCCGCCATGGGAATTCCGACCCCCTTCCCGCCACCCTGTTTCTGGCGGTTCTTACCGCCAGGAACAGGATGGCGGGAACGGGTGTCGTGGGGCCCCTGGGGGCCCCTGCACTGCCCATGCCACTGGCATGGGCAGTGCAGGGGCCCCCTAACAGGGCCCCACAAAGATTTTCACTGTCTGCTTAGCAGACAGTGAAAATCGCGACGGGTGCCACTGCACCCGTCGCACCCCTGCAACTCCGCCAGTTCCATTCGGAGCCGGCATCCTTGTTGCAGGGGCTTTCCCGCTGGGCCGGCGGGCGGGCTTTTGGCGGTCGCCCGCCGGCCCAGCGGGAAAGCCAGAATGGCCGTCGCGGTCTCCTGACCGCGGAGCGGTCATTCGGTGGTAACTGCATGGCGGGCGGCCACCGCCGCCCGCCGCGGTCAGAATGACCGCCTATATCATAAGAAAGACAATACTCAGAGTTACTAAAAATAAAGGTACTTTAGTTTAGTGACAATGTGACAAAAATATCTCAGAGTCTATATTCCCTTAAGAGGTAAGTAAAATACACAAAATATACATACAAACCAAAATCAGGTAAGTAAAAGAGTCAGAAAGTAGTGCAAACACTGTGGAATACAATAGAATGCAATAGGCCTAGGGGTAAAACAAACCATATACTAAGAAAGTGGAATGCAAACCACAAATGGACCCCTAGGCTAGTGTAGTGTGTAAAGGGTCGCTGGGAGTGGAAGAAAACACTAAGGGTATCCAAAATACCCCACCCCAAGACCCTGGAAAGTAGGAGTAAAGTACAACTATTTCCCCAGAAACACACTACACTTGTGATAGTGGATTTTGCAAAGACCACAGCAGACTGCAAAGCACTGAAGATGGATTCCTGGACCTGAGGACCTGCAAAGGAAGGGGATCAAGTCCAAGAGTCATGAAAGTGTCCATAGGGAGGCAGGAGCACACTAAACCCCGGATGAAGGTGCAAAATGGCTGCTCCTGGATGGAAGAAGCTGAAGATTATGCAACGACGAAAGGTGCTAGGAACTTCTCCTTTGTATAGAAGATGTCCCACGGAGTGCTGGAGGATGAAGAGTTGTTTCTTTGGCAAAAGACCACAAACAAGCTTTGCAATCTGCAAGAGTTGCGGTTAAAGAAAAAGGGATCTGCCTGGGCCCAGGAAGGATCAGAATGTTGCCACTTGGGCGAGGAGAAAGAGGGGGCCCTCAGCAACGTAGAGAGGCCAAGCACAAGAAGGTGGCACCCACAGACGTATCTGAACATGGGCTCAAGAATACTGAGCACAACAGTCATCTCAACACTACAAAAGAGAGTCCCACGAAGCCGGAAGGTCAACTCAGGGATTTGAGCAATGCAGGACAGAGTGCTGGGAACCTGGGCTTGGCTGAGAACAAAGGATTCCTTAAAAATGTGCACAGAAGCCCTAGCAGCTGCAGTTCACGTGGTTCACAGGATTACTGTCTGGAGATGGGAGGCAAGGACTTACCTCCTCCAAATTTGGACAGTTGGACCACTGGACAGTCTCGGTCACTTGGGTCCACCACCTGTGTTCCAGGGGCCATGCTTGCCAGGATGAGAGGAATCCCAGAGTACCGGTGACACTGAAGGTTGGTGCCGGTTGGAGCAGGGGGAAGAGTCCGTCAACCCACAGGAGATTTCTTCGTGGCTTCCAGTGCAGGATGTAGGCAGGCAGCCCCCAAAGCATGCACCACCAGGAAACATTTGAGAAAGTCGGCAGGATTAGGCGCTACAATGTCGCTGGTAGTCTTCTTGCTACTTTGTTGCAGTTTTGCAGACGTCCTGGAGCAGTCACTGGTCGATTATTGGCAGAAGTTGAAGAGAGAGGTGCAGAGGAACTCTGGTGAATTCTTGCAAGTCGTTATCTGAGGAGAAGCCCACGGAGAGACACTAAATAGCCCTCAGAGGAGGATTGGCCACCCAGTCAGGTAAGCACCTATCAGGAGGGGTCTCTGATGTCACCTGCTGGCACTGGCCACTAAGAGGCCTCCAGAGTGCCCTCACACCTCTGTATTCAAAATGGCAGAAGACTGAGACACACTGGAGGAGATCTGGGCAGCACCCGTGGGGTGGTGATGGACAGGGGAGTGGTCACTCCCCTTTCTTTTGTCCAGTTTCGCACCAGGGTGGGGGCTGGGGGTTCCCTAAACCGGTGTAGACTGGCTTATACAAGGAGGGCACCATCTGTGCCCTTCAAATCATTTCCAGAGGCTGGGAGAGGCTACCCTTCCCCAGCCTTTAGCACCTATTTCTAAAGGGAGAGGGTGTAACACCCTCTCTCAGAGGGAATCCTTTGTTCTGCCTTCCTGTGACTGGGCTGCCCAGACCCCAGGATGACAGAACCCTGTCTGTGGGGTGGCAGCAGCGGTAGCTGCAGAGAAAACCCCAGAGAGATACTTTGGGAGTACCCGGGGACCATGCTGGAGCCCCGGGGATGCATGGGATTGGCACTCCCATACCAGATTTGGCATGGGGTACAATTCCATGATCTTAGACATGTTACATGGCCATATTCAGAGTTACCATTGTGAAGCTACATATAGGTATTGGCCTATATGTAGTGCATGTGTGTAATGGTGTCCCCGGACTCACAAAGACCGGGAAATTGCACTGAACTATGTGGGGGCATCTTAGCTAACGCAAGAGTGCCCTCATACTTAGTAACTTTGCACCTAACCTTCAGCAAGTGAAAGTTAGACATATAGGTGACTTAGAAGTTACTTAAGTGCAGTGAAATGGCTATGAAATAACATGTGCGTTATTTCACTCAGGCTGCAGTGGCAGTCCTGTATAAGATTTGTCTGAGCTCGGTATGGGTGGCAAAAGAAATGCTGCAGCCCATAGGGATCTCCTGGAACCCCAATACCCTCGGTACATAGGTACCATATACTGGGGAATTATAAGGGTGTTCCAGTGTGAAATTAGAATTGGTCAAAATTGTCACTAGCCTATAGTGACAATTTTAAAGGCAGAGAGCGCATAAGCACTGAGATTATGAATATCAGAACCTCAGTGATACAGTTATTCACTACACAGATACACACATTCAGGCTACAAACTATGAGCATTGGGGTCCTGGCTAGCAGGATCCCAGTGAGACAGGCAAAAACAAACTTACATACATGTAAAAATGGGGGTAACATGGCAGGCAAGATGGTACTTTCCTACAACACTGTCTTAACTGTGTGTCAGTGGAAGTATTGACGGACCACACATGTTCTGTTGTCCTCATCCTCATCCTCTGCATCCTCATCCTCACTGTCCGGAAGGTCTACTGCTGCCACAAGGGCATCTCCAGTCTCCTTCTCCTGCAGAAAAGGGACATTGTGTCTGAGGGCCAGGTTGTGCAACATGCAGCATGCCACTACTATCTGTCAGACCTTCTTGGGATCATGCACTGACCCGGAATACTTAGCATTGATGTGGGAGATGTACTGATCCGCCAAGTACACCATCTGAACATTCATGGAGTGGAAACTCGTATGATTCGTGAACACCTGTTCATTCTGCCGGGGAGGGAACAAATGCAATATGTGTACCATCAATTGCCCCAATTATTTTTGGGATATGTCCCATTGCATAAAACTCGGCCCTAACTGTGGCCAAATTCTCAACCTGGGGGGAAACAATGTAGCTGCACATTTGTTTTATCAGGGCAGACAACACTCCTGTCAGCACATTTAAGAACACTGGCTGTGACATTCCTGCTGCTAAGTCCACTGTCACTTGGAAAGAACCTGTTGCCAGGAAATGGCGAACTGATAGCACTTGCACAAGATGGGAGATCCCAGTCAGATGACGGATGGATGAGATCAGGTAAGACTCGAGCTGGGCACACAGCTCTGTGATTGTGGCCCTGTCAAGTCTATAGGTGAGGATAATGTGCCTGTCCTCCAATGTAGCCACCAGGAGTCTGTACAAGGGGGTATGTCTCCATCACCTATTCATCCACATCGTTAGGTATCTAAGGGACACAAGAGTGAGGAGGCTATCACAAACTGAACATTGGAGCCACAACAGTAGTTTGCATTCTGTAAACATGTAATGGCTCATTGTGATTTGTCCAGTATGTGCCTGTTTCTCCTGTGACGCAGCATGATTCCATAGGGCTGCCCCCCCATGAAATGGCGTCCACCTGTACTGTGTTGAGGGACAGGTGGAAGTGAGGTAATTCTGCTGACGTTGTGTGCCATGGCGGGAGGCAGTCGGGAACCACTGTGCAACTCCTCATTGGTTAATATTGTGCCCTATGTGTTACAGTGGCCAATTCTGATCTATGCCGGCGGTGATGGTATGCACCACCACGAATGTGACCGTCATTTTCTATCTGATTCCTCACTTGCTACCTGACCTTCCATAGGAGAGGATCTACACTGCATATGCTGCTGTGACCTGTGTCTGGAACCTACCATGGCCCGAGTGACTGGGGAAAGGGCCCCAGCCTTTAATTCGGAGGAGTTGGGGAGACTAGTGGTTGGGGTCCTACCCCAGTATGGACCGCTGTATCGGCCTCCACACCAACAGGTGAGTACACTGTGGGCATGATTTATGTGGCATGAATGCATAGAGTTGTGTTTGTGAAGGCCTCGTGTAAGGGGGGTTGATGTCTGGGCTATGTGTGTGCCAATGGTGATGGAAACGGGCATGGTGGGCCATATGTGTAACTGGCTGGACTGTTTGTCTAATGGTGTTTTCCTGCCTGTAATGCCTCTGCAGGTTAGCGCCCATCAAAAGAAGGGAATATGGTGTGGCATCTCCAAGGACATGCGGACCCTCGGGGTCTATGGCAGGTGGAGCATCCATGGTCACAAACGGTGGGAAGACCTGAGATGCTGGGCATGGAATACGGCAGAGGCCCAGCTGGGGATGGCCTTCCAATGAGGAAATGGCTTGCATACCGGTGGTGGCCCATCCAGAGCTGAGTGTGCGCTTGAGGGCATCACAGCAGCCGCAAGGGGGTGAGTACAGTGGCTATCATTACAACTAAGGGCTGGTGGGGTGGTATCCGGGTGGTGGATGTGTGTTAGTGGGTGCCCCTAGGCCAGGCCTGACAAAGCAGTGTAGGTTCTCTGGTGGCTATGGTTCTGAAGGGATAATCCTGCCTACCTAGCTTGTAAGCATCCACTACTGGTCCGGGCTGCATGGGTCCCAGGTTTGCTGCAGTGGGTGGCGTGTGCCCCTCCTCATGCATTTTGTGGCTAATAATAGCAGTGGTGGTGCAATGCATAGTACGTAGGCCTGTTCCCTATGTATGAGGGTGCTGTGTATGCCAACAGTGGTGTTTGTGCAGCCATTGATCTAGTATGTCCTTTGTCTCTATCCCCCCTTTCTTTTCCTTATGTGCATTAGCATAATCTGGCAGAGGAGCAGAGGCACCGGCGACGGAGGGAGCTGAATCCTACAGGACCCAGGAGGCAGAGTCCACTGATGCTGAGGGCACCAGTGGAACAGAGGGCGAGGAGAGCACCACTGCAAATACTGGAGAGGACAATTCAGACTCAGATACCTCCTCCGATGGAAGCTCCCTGGTCGTGGCATACACTTCTGTGACTACCCCTGCTACTGGTGCAGCCGCCACCTCCCGTACCAGCACCTCCCTCCCAGCAGACCCTTAGTGAGTTGCCAGTGCCCACTCAACCAGGAGGGTGGGCATCTCCTTTGCCCCAGGCACCTCAGGCCCTGCTCCAGTGAGCCCTGCTGCCCTGAGTGAGAGACTATTGATATCCTGAGATCCATCTCTGTAGGGCAGTCAACCATTGTGAATGCCATCCAGGGCCTGGTAGCCCAGATGCAACAATGTAATGCATTCCTGGAGAGCATTCACAGTGGATTGGCGGCCCAAAAGAGATTGATCCACGCTCTAGTCTCCTCTCTGATGGAAGCCATTTTCCCTGTGTCTACCGTCCCCCCTCCAACTACCACTCCCCGGTCCCATTCCCTTTAACCCCAACCCATCCCAAGCATATAGCCAGACAAGCATGCACACAGGACAACACCCAAGAGTGACACAGACAAACACAAGCATCACTCTTCATTCCACAGGCACTCACACAAACACCATCCAGTTGCAGACACAACAACATCCACTATTAGCATTGTCTCCCCCTCTTCCTCCTCATTCTCTACTTTCAACCCAGTTACGTCCACACTCACACCTGCATGCACTACATCATCATCCATTACCTACATCATCACAACACCAAGCAGAACAACAGCCATGCACACGTCTCTGTGTCTTCTCCCACTGTGTCTGCCCACACTCCTAAAGTACACAAACACAAGCACTCAGACACCCAACAGCCATCCACCTCACAACAGCATACAGCCCATGCACCTTCACCCAAATCCAGTAGACAGACGCCTCCAACAACCACTCCCTCATCTTCCACTCCCCTTACTTTTCCCTCTTCCCGCCCCAATGTCCCTAAAAAGCATTTCCCTTCCACCATTGACCTCTGACCTACCCCTCTCCCCCATCCTGCACGTATGACCAGGGCATCACCAACCCAGCGGATCACCTCAGCCACACAGTCCACAGGCCCAGTTCCATCCACACCTAGTAGTAGAAAGGTTTCCAGGCCACATATACTGAAAGGGAAGGAGCCTGCACCAGCCAGCTGAAAGGGGAAGGAGCCTGCACCTGCCATCCGAAAGGTGACGGAGCCTGAACCAGCAGGCAAAAAGGGGAAGGAGCCTGCACCTGCGACCCGAAAGGGGAAGAAGCTTGCACCAGCAGGTCAGAAGGGCAGGGAGCCTACACCAGCGAGCAAGAAGGGCAAGGAGCCTGCAACAGCAGCTGTCACGGAGCCCTCACCACCAACCGTGGTTGTGCAGCCATTGAACAGAGCAGGGGCTGTGAAGGAGCCTTCCCCCACCACCACCATCAGCACCACCAAAGTGCAGCCATCGGAGGGTACAGGGGCTGTGTAGGAGCCTCTCACCACCACCACCAGCACCACTACAGTGCAGCCATCGGAGGGTGCAGGGGCTGTGCAGGAGCCTCCCACCACCCCCACCAGCAACACCACAGTGCAGCCACCCTAGAGTGCAGGGCCTGTGCAGGAGCCTCTCACCATCACCACTAGCACCACCACAGTGCACCCATCACCGCCGGCGGACGCAATGTGATCCAGCCTCCATGGGCTGCTGTGAGGCCTGTCCCCTCCAGAAACAGTGGGGAAGAAACCCACCTGAGAGACTGTGGCCTATCGCTCCCCAGGACCAAGCACAGGGCATGTTGCCCCCTCCAGAACCAGTGGAAGACTCCCACTCGAGAGACTGTGGCCTATCACTCCCCAGGACCAAGCACAGGGCATGTTTCCCCCCTTCCAGAGCCAGTGGGGAAGACACCCACCTGAGAGACTGTGGTCTATCACTCCCCAGGACCAAGCACAGGGCATGTTGCCACCTCCAGAGCCAATGGGGAAGACACCCACCCAAGAGACTGTGACCTATCGCTCCCCAGAACCATTCACAGGGCATGTTACCCCCACTAGAACCAGTGGTGTTGTTTGCCCCCCACTGAGGTGCCTGCCTGTTTGTCAACTGATGCCCCTGCAATGTTCTCTCTGTATTGATGCAGGTGACAAGTGGGGCCTTGGACTTTGCCCTGTGGCCAGGTGGCCCACACGAACTGAGTACTGGGCAGTGTCCCTTTTTCTGTACATTTGTAAATACCTGTAGCATTGGTTAAATTATTATTTCTACTGAGTTGATCTTATTACAATAACTTTGGTACATTCCCATTGTCCTTGCATTATTCAGTCGATTTAGGGGGGTATGCTTGTTCTCTTGTGCAGTTGGTTGTGTGTATGGTGTGTGTGTGTGGGGTGTGTATGGTGCGTGTATGTATCACTCTCATTTTCCTCCCACCTTCCCTTGTATGCCAGGCAGCTGTACTCACTGTTGTCATCTTCCCAGGCGTTGGTGTTCGTGGTGGAGCACAAAGTAGAATATCATTAGAAATACTTGCAGGGCGGTGTGTCCAAGATTGCGATATGAGAGGACGCTCGGCTGAGAGCTCCGCTCACGGGCCACTAAAAAGATCCTGAAAACGCCTGCAACCCGGACTCCATGACTCAAATCAGATAGAATCGGTGGCGCTGTGCACTCCCGCACACTACGGAGCCAGCGGAAGCAACACGCATCACCCTGAGCACGACTCAGATGGGATCTGTGTCGGCCGCAGTGTGCCGTCCATCGCCGGGCCTAGCTGAGGCCTAATACTGACTGGCTGCCAGTGCCGGAGCCGTCGAGGCCGAGAACGGAGGACGCTTGGGCCGGGGAGAAGTCGGCCAAGTCCAGCTCCCGCTTTGGACTGACACCGCCGACATCCTGCGAGTTACTGGGACGGGCCGTCGGGCCGGGAAGAAGAACTACCTAAGACCTGTGATCGGGCAGACGTTGCGGGCGATGAACCGGAATCAGCCCAGCGGCGAAAAATAACAGCGGAGGCAAAACGGAGACCAGCTGAAACCAGAGGAGTTGAGGGGCCCTAAGCTGTGCAGGAATGATGGAGGGCACCTCCAGGAACGAGACACAAGGTTTGGGCGCGGGGGAAAGGAAAACTAAAAAAAAAAAAGAAAGAGACAAACAAAATAACTCACCTGCTGCCCAACGTGGCCCAAGCGGGCCGAGGGCCGCGGTGCACCTGACCGCGGGGCACGAGCTGGGGGAGCGCGAGTCGTGGTGTGGGAACCGCGGGCGGGGGCCCAACCCGGGGACACCGGAGCAAAGCTCCTGGAGGATACGGGCGAAGGCTCGAGAAGAGACAGTAGCCAGACCTGATCTGGCATGGTGGTGCTGCTGAGGGGGTCTTTCGGCACACGCCACGGTGGTCAACTGGAGCTCCCGGGCGGGCCCTCCCCCGGAGAGCTTATTGAAGAAAGCTGGGCAAAGACTAAAGCACATGAGAGAACATATATCCAGAGCTATTACGATTGTTCATTCGCCCTTCTGCGTTTGATCTGGGGGGTGCACAAAATACTAAACTAGGTACAAACTTAAGTCCACAATCAATGCACAACGTGCCCAAAGCAGATACGAACATAGTGAAACTGAAACTCCCAAAGGGCCAACTTGAACCCAGACCAACAACCCCATCACTAGAAACAAATACAGAACTCAGCTCCAACGCTCTACGCAAAGTGTCGGAAACATTGGCCGCCCACTCTACACAAATTGAGAAAGTGCTGCAAGTTGTACTCGACATTAGAACTTCACTAGAAGGCAAAATAGACACAGTGGTGGCTGAAGTTAACATCCTTCATACGGAGCATCGGAAACTAGCAGACAGGGTTACTACAGCTGAAACAACTCTAGAAACGGAGCAAACAGACATCGAAGAAATAAAACTTCGTCTCCAATAACAAGAGTCTGAGATACAATGGCTTCACAAGAGCGCAGACGAAGCAGAAGGCCGATAACGGCGCAATAATGTGAGATTCCTAGGGTTCCCCAAAAAGATCGAACAGCCAAATGCAGAATCATTCCTAGAACGTTGGCTTAAAGAAACCATACTAACACAAGACACCCCATCATCCCTAGTAGTGGAACGCGCACATAGAGTACCGGGGGCCCCCCGCCCAGCGGCCCCACCATGTCCACTAATTGCGAGATTTTTAAATTACCGAGACAGAGATGAGGTACTAAAGGGCTTCCGCACGTCAGGCCCAATAGACATTGAAAATGCAAAAATCACGGCATACCCGGACTATATAACCGACGTACAGCGTAAGCGCGCCACTTTCCACTCAGCAAAACAAGTACTGTGCGATAAAAACTACTCATACTCCCTAATGTACCCGGCCAGACTACGCGTTGTGGATGGCGACAGATCTCACATATTCCCAACCTCTGAAGATGCATGGACTTGGATACACGCAACAGACTCGCAGACCCTACAGCAGAACCTCAAGAACAAAAAGAGTGGTTGTCCCGACAACCACGCCGAAAGAAAAGGCCAAAGCCCAGAACTGAATCATGCCCAACTAAGTCACAAGCAGCAGATGAACAAGCTCAAGTCTGAAAAGTAACAAACAGATTTTCGTGCATACACCCACAACCCAATCAGGACACCAACGACTCGGGCTCTGACTCGGCGAGCAGTCACCGCGGCCCATTTACGTCCCCGATGATTTCTGGCTCAGTATTCACCCAACGTTCAGCAGACGGCCTCTAAAATAACACGCGCAGACTACAACCGAACAAATCCAAGTGTCTGCACTAAGGTAAAAGCACAACAAGGGCTGCACCGCACCAGACCAGTTCCCTCAAGAATCAATGGCGACAAGTTAAACTCGTTCATAAGCTCCTAAGGAACACAAACAATAGACACATTAATATACACCCTGCTGCAATACGTGAGCAAAACCCCCAAAAGGCGCAACATAGAGACTGAGCCGGGAAATGGCAATATCCGTATGGGCCGCAACGCAGAAGCTATCATGGACTATATACCAACTCCCCCCTAACCATGTTGGGTTACCGAATGGACCTAGAAGGAACCAATGTATACAGTTGCACCAGTTGTGCCTGGCAGTTCACAGTTAGACTAATAACTGTAAGTTTTATGTTTTCTTCTTCTTTTTCCTTTCACCCAACATGCTCAACACTTACATACGCGGGAGGGGCGAGGTTGCTTGGAGCAGGACAATGGGGACTCAAGGGCGTGATGAGACTACTCCTGAGGCGGGCAACACATTACACTATGACTCTCAAACACTATGACATCATACAACATAATAACCTGGAAAGTTAGGGGCCTAGCCAATACAATTAAAAGACGCAGAATACATGCCTACCTTAAACGCCATAAGATACATATCGCTATACTACAAGAGACACACGTAAAAGCACACAAACTGTGCGAAATTGGCAAAAACTGGTTGGGCACGGTATATGGAACTAAAACATCAACATACGCGAAAGGCGTATTAATTTGGATCGGCTCTGGCGTTCCTCATGTAGCCCAAGAAGTTCATATAGACAGCAGCAGCAGATACGTCTGCCTGGTCGGAGATTTAGATGGCAGACAGCTAACAATAATCGGGATATACGCATCAAACACGGGACAAGGAGAGTTCTTTCAGAATACAACTACACAAATCCTGCATGACCCAACCACACTTACTATTTGGGGGGGAAACTTCAACAGTGTGGGAGAAGTGCCAATGGACAGGTCCCATCCCCCAATAAAGGGTGCCCAGTGCAGGAGCCGGTCTCGTATGCTCGGTTCATGGATACGGGAGAGGGAACTACAAGACGTGTGGCGATGTCTACACCCCACAGATAAAGAATACTCCTTTTATTCACAGGTACACCAGCTCCACACAAGAATAGATCTGCTGTTATGCTCAACCAGGTTAACACATATGGGCCCGTATTTATACTTTTTGACGCTAAACTGCGCTAACGCAGTTTAGCGTCAAAAAGTTTAGCGCCGGCTAACGCCATTCTGAAGCGCCATGCGGGCGCCGTATTTATTGAATGGCGTTAGCCGGCGCTAGCAGACCGGCGCTGCCTGGTGTGCGTGGAAAAAAACCACGTACACCAGGCAGCGCCGACGTTGGGGAAAATGGCGTTAGGGCGTCTTAAAATGGTGCAAGTAAGGTTGACGCCAAAAAAACGCCTCCACCCAATTTGCGCCATTATTAACGACGCCCAGACGCCATTTGCATGACTCCTGTCTTAGTAAAGACAGGAGTCATGCCCCCTTGCCCAATGGCCATGCCCAGGGGACTTATGTCCCCTGGGCATGGTCATTGGGCATTGAGGCATGTAGGGGGGCACAAATCAGGCCCCCCTATGCCAAAAAAATATATAAAAAAAATAAAAAATTATACTTACCTGAACTTACCTGAATGTCCCTGGGATGGGTCCCTCCATCCTTGGGTGTCCTCCTGGGGTGGGCAAGGGTGGCAGGGGGGGTCCCTGGGGGCATGGGAGGGCAGATGTGGGCTCATTTTGAGCCCACAGGTCCCTTAACGCCTGCCCTGACCCAGGCGCTAAAATCCGGCGCAAATGCGGGGTTTTTTGCCCCGCCCACTCCCGGGCGTGATTTTTGCCCGGGAGTATAAATACGACGCATTTGCGTCGCAGTCATTTTTTTAGACGGGAACGCCTACCTTGCATCTCATTAACGCAAGGAAGGCGTTCACGCAAAAAAATGACGCTCTTTCCTCATACTTTGGTGCTAGACGCGTCTAACGCCAAAGTATAAATATGGCGTTAGTTTTGCGCCGAATTTGCGTCGAAAAAAACGACGCAAATTCGGCGCAAACGGAGTATAAATATGCCCCATGATACATAACGCATCATACATGGCAAAATCTCTATCGGACCACAACCCCTTAATTGCAACACTAAAATGGGTCACTAAATGGGGCACGCAGCCCACGCGCATCCCCACATGGAGCCTACAACCCACTCACCTATGCGATCCCCCCTTCCGAGACAAAATAGCGGAAGAAATAAAATCCTACTTTACAATAAACACAAAGTCAACGGCATCACACGCGACGGAATGGGATGGACACAAGGTATTCATGAGGGGCATGTGCATGACAATGACAGGAGGGGTTCGTCGTGAGTTAACAACAGAGCTACACAACATAGAAGGGGAAATACGGGATAAGGAACGCGACCTGGCTTTGGGCAAGTGTAACAGCGACGAATTAAGTAATCTAAAAAAACAAAGGAGCACAACCGAGTCCCGTCTGCGAAAATTCGACTATAGACAATATACAGCGCGCTTATATGCCGAAGGCGACCGTTCTTGTAGAATGCTGGCATGGCTGGCAAGGGGGACACAGAGAACCACCCCTATAAACACCATAAGACTAGGCACGGACACAATAGTAAACACGCAACTAGAGATTAATGACGCTTTCAAACAATATTACAGCACACTATACAGATCTGAACCCCCTCCACACCCATCACAATTGTCAGAGTTTCTCAGCAAAGCCCCACTGACGCAGCTACAAGCAGCACAAATAGCAGAGCTAGATAAGCCCATAGAAAAGGACGAGATCCTACAGGCAATACAGCAACTAGCCCACAATAAAACACCAGGGACAGACGGACTACCCATTGAATATTACCAGACTTACACGTCACAATCTCACCATTCCAAACAATGTTACAAGAAACATACAAAATCGGACAACTCACAGAGTCACAATGAGAAGCGAAAATTGTATCCCTACATAAAAAAGGCTGTGATCCCTTTGATGTACGCTCCTACAGACCCCTATCGCTATTAAACTCTGACTACAAAATACTAGGGAAAGTACTAGCGAACCGTCTCCTGCCATTGATGACCACCCTGATACACCCAGATCAATCCGGCTTTATACCTGGGTGCAACACTTTTGTTAATATTAGGAACTTACTACGTATAATGGCCGAGACCCCTGAAGCAGATCACTCTTGTGCGGCGGTGTCATTAGACATCGAGAAAGCCTTTGACACGCTGGGGTGGCCCTTCTTGATGGCAACCTTACAAAAAATTAGATTCGGCTCTGGGTTCATGTGCTGGATATCCATATTATATACTAGTCCCAAAGCAAGGGTCAAAACTGGTGCCATCATCTCAGAGAAATTTGACATAAACAGAGGCACACATCAGGGTTGTCCACTGTCACCTCTATTGTTCGCATTAGCAATAGAACCCCTAGCAGCAAGATTCCTCAAGGAGGCAGCGAGATGGGGTATTCCAGATGGTGAGGAATTTTGCATCGTATCCTTATACGCAGACGATGCATTAATATACTTACGCAACAATACTGAATCTCTACCACATATACTACAACTGCTTAATCACTATGGGACCTTGTCTGGCTCACGTGTTAACTAGGCCAAATCATATATATTCCCTATGCAGCCTCTCCCAGAACTATGCGATAACACTGTAGCCGACAATTACTTAAAATGGGAACACACAACTTTCAAATATCTGGGTGTCCACATATACCACAGTGCCTCCGATTTAAAAGAAGGCAACTTAGACAGAGCAATCAGATCAATAAAAGGTCCGTACCCTTTTGATGCTTCTTGACCCTCTCACCCACATATAGAGTGGCTTTGATTAAAATAATTGTACTCCCCCGATTACTGTACTACTTCGCTGCACTGCCACTCATACTGCCAAAAGAATTCTTTGCACAATTAACTAAGCTACTGACTGAGCTGATATGGGCCAAAGGATGCAGGAGAGTAGCCATGACTAAGCTCTGCCTGCCCATAGAAAAAGGGGGTATGGGCGCACCACAATTCGAACTCTATTACAGCTGCACTGGATCATGGTCTGGCTACAGGACCCCTTAAACGCAGAAGGTCGCAAAGTGAGGTCGCACCTGGGATTCACTGACTTGCTGGGATGGCTCATAGGCTGCGAGCCCCCTTCACCCCATAACAATGTTCTGATAACAGTGGCTGATCGAATATGGAACCGTTATGTCACAAGAGGCGCCCACACACCATTATATTCACCCAAGATCCCATTATTAGCCATACCAGGGATAGACAAATTACAAGGAAGATTAGGCCCCATTCCATGGACTGCAAAGGGTATTCAATTGGTTGGCGACCTGTTCGTGGACGACCATTTTATCTCCTACATGGAGTTAGCAGAAACATACACATTAGGACCAGGCGGATTCCTTATACACAGGGCACTTAAGCATTTAATACGCAAGTCACGGGGTAGCGGCGATTCCGAGCCACCAACATCATTTACACTACATGAGTTATTGATAGGCACCGGCACACAAACAAGTATCTCCTGGATATACCACACACTACAGGCATACCCGGAAAAAACACAAATGCAAGCCAAGTCCATATGGGACAGGTCCCTGCAAACACCCCTCACAGCGGAAGAATGGTTCATGGCCCTTTCAACCACTCATGAAATATCGCGTAACGCCCGCTTCAGATATACCCCACTCAACTACTTACACCAGACATATTTAATTCCAACTCGCATAAAACGCATGTTCCCACCTGAATGCCCAAGATGTGGAAATACGGAGGCAGACTTTTACCACATGATCTGGAATTGCCCCCGCTACTCCGTGTGTGGCATGACACGACACAACAGATTGCCACGTGGTCCGGTTTGCCTCTGATCCCCACACCCGAATCCTGCATGTTAGGAATACGCCACAGACGCAATAAAGACAAACAAAAACATAGATGTGCGGATTTAGCGTTTATCAAACTTAATTGACTCATCGCAACACAATGGAAGTCTCCTGGCGCTCCAGAGATACGCAAATGGATCAAAGATCTGACTCACTGGGTCAAAGCAGAGATACAAGTGCTACATACACTTTGCGACTTTGGAATCGAAGTCAAGAATGCGGACATATGGGACACTTTCCTAGACCAGATACAGGAAAAAGATGACACACATCCACCTTAGACAGTGAACATAACATTCACGCAAAAAAATAAAGATACAAGACACCTCATCTGGGAGACCACTTTCTCCTCACACACCACCCCCCTCCAAGATTAGAACATATATCTCCTCCACCTCGCCACTAACGCCCCCGCGTACCCACCTACTCCCTTACTCCTCAAAAAACGTGAATCCAAAAGCCTTCACAGAGCATCTCCCCTGACCACATCTCCCCCTCTCTGTTAACCCCTTGAAGAACCCCCCCTAATCTCCCCCATCTCTATTACAATTTCCTCTTCCTTCTATACTAAACTACGATGAGTGATGTAAATTATAGTTAACACCAAATGTATAAAATATTAAACTGAACAACAGAAGAATTGCAACCTTCAGGTGGTGTAACCTGGAACACAGTTTGACAAAATAATACGATCACTGGATAAAATTGAAAACTTTAACAAACAGATTTAAAAAAAAAAAAAAAAAATTGAAATACTTGCAGTTCAGGTTCCATGGCAGCGTGGTTCTTCCCTGTATCTCCAAAGGTGAGTCCTTTCACTTCTGTGCATTGTTACTGCCAGGCTTTTGGTGCCGTTGGTACCACCCCGGAAAAGGTGGCAGATTGTCTGGTCATAATATGGTGGGCGGAACTTTGACTACCGCTCCCACTGTGGTGCCTTTTGAAGAACTTTCTGCCATGGTCATAATTTGGCGGTAGTTACCTCCGGCCTGTTGGTGGAATTACCACCACTTTATCACCGACCGCCAGGGTCATAATGAGGGCCATTATCTCTTAGTCTGTATCTAGCTTACCCTGGTGGTTCTTGCTTGTACTGGGTACACACTCAGACAACCAGAAGCCCCTTTTCTTTCACAATTGTCAGAGGTTATGCAGTTGACTGACACATTATTTCATGGTATGTTTTTTCTATGTTTAGCAGATGAATGGAATGACTTTAAAATTGCCTGCAAGACTATCGACATCCAGTACATTTAGACTCAGCATGTGCTTTTGTTTTTTAGCACTCTCCTCCAGAACAAGCAAAAGAGATGCTGGCCAGGAAGGAAAGGAAGCAGATATCTACTGGGAGTCTTAAGATGTAATGACTAAATTAGAAAAACCCAGCATCAATGAGGTTGATGAAGCTGGGAAGGAATACTCAACCTCCTTGAACTCAAAGGTCCCCATGGTACACCAACATCAAGTGGTGGTTGACCAACTACATCCCTTGGAATTATATCACTGTCCACTACCACTGGAATGATCAATATCCTTCCTACTAACCTGCCATGTTAGCCAACACCAAGGCCCTGGCACCTCTGCTCCTGCCCCAGTCTATCCAGCAATGATGTCTGAGGAGGTTGTTGACAAGCTGCACAGGATGTCTGTTGAGCATACTGCACTGTTTGTTGCTATTCAGGGCATCCTTCTAGGGTGGCATCCACAGTGAAGTATCTGGCATACAAAGGGGCATGGCACATTGAGAGCCCCCACTCTGTAAAACACAAACTCACAGCACCCACATAGACATTCACATTAAACATGCAAAACATCCTCACAAACCAAAACATATAGGCACTACCATCACAGTCTCAACCACCCACAGTCACCATACCCATACCCACAACTACCACTACAACCATACAGACAATCACACAAATTACACCCACAACCACAGGTACTACACCCCAGCAACAGCCACCACTGCAACAGCCACTATCACCACATCTACCACCACAATCTAACCCACCAATAAAACCACCACACCCACCACCACACCTACCATCACCATACCCACTTCCACATCGACCACTACCACACCTACTGCCACATCCACAACCCATCACACCCACAACCACCACTCATCCAAATACACAACTTCTTCAAAACATATAACATACCCTAAAAAATCAACACCACAGAAATATAAATCCACAGAAAATTATCCCACATCTGCAAAATATACATCAAAGAAATACAGATTTACAGCCTAGCATGAAACATCTGTGAAACATAAAAAACAGAAACACAGGCAAACACACAACAGCTACAACACATACACAACAAAAGGCAAAACCTACAGACAAGTGCACAACTTCAGAAAAACTAACACACTGAAACATAAACATACAGACAAGAACACAACATCAGCCAAAAACCATATAAGGAAACACCCAATGCCACAACATCCACAATGCTGACACTGTCATCACACTAAAAAATGATAGCCACATTGCAGCACCAACACAACACACACCCAAACTCACAACCACACAATGTTGTGGCACTTCACACACACTCTCCTGCACAAAAACACACACCTACCACCGTTGCAACTCCCCTTACACGTTCTACTTCTGTCACACACTGTGGGATCAGACTCAGTCCCCCATACTCGGTGGTGCTACCACCCAAAATCCACCAGTTGTGTTACTATAACGGGACTCTACGACATTGTGCTGCCAACGTTGGTTAGGCACTAACTTTAGGGATCTCCCAAGTATCTCTGTCTCATTTTGTGCAAAGGGCATCCTAATTACCTTATAAAGAGACATCTGTGGGGTCAACAGCCAGGATAGGTTAGGGTAGCCTGAGTCACCTGGGAATAGTGGAATGACACTTAACATGTGTGCAATAATATACATGAGAAGAGAAAGGATAGATGCTGTGACGGATAGTAAATACAAACATCATACCCACCTGTGAACCAGCGCCTCTCTGTCTGTAGTTGTTCAACGAGGTGTGGGACAATGCTGTTCCTCAGAATGTATGTGTCTTGCACAGATCCAGGGAACTTAGAAGGCACTTGTGAGTTATACTGATCATTGAGGCACACCATCTGCACATTAATGAATGATACCTTTTTCTGTTTCTGAATACCTGCTCATTTATCCTGGGAGGCACTAAAGTTATATGTTTATCATGTGTTTTAGCAAGGTAGATAGAACATCCTTCAACACTAAACTGAACATTGGTTGAGACATACCTGCTACCAAGGACATTGTCACCTGAAATGACCCAGTGGCCTAAAAGTGGAACATTGAAAGCACCTGTACAGTAGTAGGAATAGCTTTTGAATGACGATTAGCAGGTAAGAGATCTGGCTCCAATCGTGCACACAGTTCTCTGATTGTCACACTATTCAGATGAGAGGTGAGCAGTACATATCATTCTTCTATTGTAGCCAGGTCAACTAAGGGCCAGTGCACGGATGCATTCCTCCGCCTCCGCATTGGTCGGTATCTACACATAGCAGACAATACAAGTGGAAAAAAACAAATACATATTGAGCACCCACGTAAGCAATCAATGCTGAAATATCAACCTCATAGGCAACCTATTTGCCATCTTTACACTGGTTGCTCCTACATGCTGATGGCCAAAAGATACAACTCCCTTTTGTTATATTGTATGTCTACAGATCAATTGTAGAATGAATGGAGACATGTGGAGATATGAGTCATGAACCCATATAGTACACCACAGTTCCCTAGGTCAGACAGTTTTAAGCATTAATCACAATGAAAATGATGTAAGCCTTTATCATTACAGAGGAGTAACTTCACAAGGTGTAGGGCCAAGCATGTAGTGTGCCAGATCATGCAATGATGCACATATTATTGGGTACAATGAGAAATTATAGTGTAAAATGACAGCCGCCTGACCTGCATGCAGAGGACAGATGGAAGTTGCCTCACTCCGCCATCGTTATTCGTCATGGCGGTGGGTGTTTGGAACTGCCGTGCAACTCCTCATTGGATAATATTGATGTCTAGGGTGAACAGGGATCAATGAATATCACTGCCGGTGGTGACGGGGAACACTGCTGCGGCCATGACCGCCATTTTCTAGATGCCAATTCACTTGATTCCTGACTGTCCAACTAACAAGATCTCCACTGTGAGTGTTGCTGTGTCCTGTATCTGGAAGTCACAATGGCATGGTCTACAGGGGATAGGACCCTAGCCTTCACACTGGAAGAACTTTGGAAGCTTGTGGGTGGGGTCTTACCCCTGTATGGACAGTTGTACAGGGATTTTCTGTATAGTACATGTGACATGGTTGTATGCAGTATGTCCTTTTGAAAGTGTTGTGCAACCTTAACGTGTACAAAGGTACATGTATTGAGTCGCATGACCGTGATATGTATACAGTATGTAGTCCTATGCTGTAACTGGTTTAGGAGTCTACATAAATGTGTCCTTATCTCTGTGTTTCCCATGCAGGACAGTGCCCATTCAAAGAAGGGTTTGTAATGAGCCATCACCAAGGAAGTGCAGACCCTTGGGGTCCATACCTGGCAGAGCACCCACTACAGAAAGTGATGGGAGGACCTGAGACGCTAGGCTTGAAGAACGCAGAGGCCCAGCTGGGGACATCCTCCCACAAGGGAGGGGTGCCTGTTGGACTCTGATCCCCCTAAAGGCCCGCATACTGGCGGTGGCCTACCCAGAGTTGGACGGGTGCTTAAGGGCAGCACATCAGCAACAAGGGGGTGAGTAATCACAGTGTTCTTCATGTTGGTACAGACTTGCATAGTGATTGGTTAGATACTAGCTAGTGGGTGCCCAAGTAATCTCAGGTTGGGTTTGTAGCTGAGGTCATCATTGGAATGCTAATTAATATGTCTGATAGGCAGTTGTAAGTTACAGACATGGCTACATATGTTGAGGGGTACATGCTGGTATTAATGTGAAGATTTGTGACTCTCATGTATTGCTCTTTGAACTAGCTATGTGGTATGTCTAGGCAAACGCAGGTTGTGCACACACTGTCATGAAGTGAGAGTAGATGTCCCTCAGTTCACTCCTCCACATGGTATGTTGAGTAGTCATAGTCTGCTGCTGTATCAATTTAGTGTTGTCGATGGAGGATTGTAGGCCCTACAGATTGCAAGGTCTCTTGTTCTCAGTAGGCACTCCTTTGGTATTATGTTTGGCACAGCATACTTTATAGTGCTTGTGTGTTGTTGTAAAGTGTGGCTCATATGTTGCTTAAGAGTGGTTATTGACCCTATGCTCCCTTTTTTTCTCACCCACTTTTCCTCCTGGGTCTTTCTCTGTCCTTGTGTGCATTAGCATCATCAGGTCAAAGAGTAGGGGCACCGGTGAGTGGGGAAGCTGCAGCCCACGGGACCCAGGAGACAGAGGCCCTGATTCTGACAACGGCGGTCTGAGACCGCCGGGGCCAGGGTCGGCGGGAGCACCGCCGACAGGCCGGCGGTGCCCCGCAGGGCATTCTGACCGCAGCGCTTTGGCCGCGGTCAGATTTGGAAAACCGGCGGTCACCCGCCGGTTTTCCGCTGCCCTTGAGAATCCTCCATGGCGGCGGAGCACGCTCCGCCGCCATGGGGATTCTGACACCCCCTACCGCCATCCTGTTCCTGGCGGGTCTCCTGCCAGGAACAGGATGGCGGTAGGGGGTGCCGCGGGGCCCCTGGGGGCCCCTGCAGTGCCCATGCCAATGGCATGGGCACTGCAGGGGCCCCCGTAAGAGGCCCCACTCTGTATTTCAGTGTCTGCTTTGCAGACACTGAAATACGCGACGGTTGCCACTGCACCCGTCGCACCTTCCCACTCCGCCGGCTCAATTCTGAGCCGGCGTCCTCGTGGGAAGGTTGATTTGCCCTGGGCTGGCGGGCTGCCTTTTTGCGGTCGCCCGCCAGCCCAGGGCAAATCCCAAAATACCCTCAGTGGTCTTTCGACCGCGGAGCGGTATTTTGGTGGGGGAAGTCTGGCGGGCGGCCTCCGCCGCCCGCCAGACTTAGAATGACCCCCAGAGTCCACTGACGCAAAGGGGACCAGTGGGTTGGAGGGCGAGGAGAGCACTACGGGAGGGACAGGAACTGCTACATCTGAATCTGATTCCTCCTCTGATGGAAGCTCTCTGGTGGTGGTAGACCCCTCATGGACTACCCCAGCAACTACATTGTCCGCCACCCCCCTTTGCAGCACACCCTCACAGTAACTCCCCACTGAGTTGCACGTAACCCCTCACCTAGGAGGGTGGGCATCTTCTTTCCCACTGGCAACTCTGTCCCTTCCTCAGTCAGCACTGCTGCCCTCAATGAAGAGGTTATTGACCTCCTGAAATCCATCTCTGTGGGGCAGTCAACCATGGTGAGTGCCATCCAGGGGCTGGTATCCCAGGTGCAGCAAAGCAATGCCTACCAGGGAGGCATTTACTGTATGTTGGCTGGCTTACAGAGATCATTTCAGGCTCTGTCCTCCATTTTGACAGCAGCCATTGTTCCTACTTCATCTGTCTCACCTCCAGCTACCTGTGACTAGTTCCAGAGAACTCTCCCCAACCCATCCCAAATACACCCTCAGATCTGAATGCACCCCAAATAACAGATAAGACACACAAAGACAAACGCAAGCACCAGAGGTCACATCATGAGCATGCACACACCCAACACACACCAGCAAACACAACAACAGCCACTGCCTCCAATGTCCCCCATTACCTCTTCCCTCACATTCACATCACTACTCACACCTGCCAACACTGCATCCTCACTCCCAGATTCCACCACAAGTTCAGCCTTGCCAAAAGTCACCACCACGGCAGGCACGCTGACAAGAACCCAATGCACCACATCCTCACTGACCATCATCACCATCACACGATAAACAGTACACTGACCTCACTTATAGACACCTCCTCAATATCCATTCACACAACCTGCCTCTCATCCCCTTTCTCCCAAAACACATAAATGTACCCCCTCACCCACCCAACAGTCATCCACCTCACACATGCATAACTTGCATGCACCTACATCCAACTCCAGCACACCTACACATCTTCCACCCACTCCATCTACCTCCACTCCCAAACATGTTCCCACAAACTGCCCCACTGTTCCTAAGAACCTTTTCCTTGCCCACCTTGACCTGTTCCCTACTCCAGCCCAACCCTGTGTTGTCTCTAAGTGTCACATTCCCCTCCCAGCCCAGTCCCTCCAGCTCCCTGTCCTCCCATGGCACCCTAGTGTTTTCCATGTCCCTCCACCTGCCAAAAAGCCGCCCTCCAAGGCAATGACTGTAGCCACTCCACCTGCTCCAAGACAACTCCCCTGCCATCCAAGGCTAGGGCTAACCCCTCACCCCCTCCCAAACCAAAGCCCAAGAACCCTCCTTCAAACCATAAACCCCGCCACCACCTCTAGCCCCCGTTGCATGAGCTGCTTGCCTGCCCCATTGATGTCCCTTATCAGTGGAGGCCATGACGCTGTCAAGAGTCAAGTTGAACAGACAACATGGCCATGTGTGCATTTGGCACACTTTGGACTGGCCAAAGGCCCATTCGTCTAAATAGTTTCAAAGTTGAACATTTCCGATGATTACATCTGCCCAACTGATGATGTTGGTGTTGATTTCAGTGATTTGTCCGGTGTTTGTTTAGTGTGCTAATGTTATTTCTGTATACTTGGAGCCGTGTTTTATCCCTGTGTATGCTATGTGTGTGCCGTGTCTGTTGGGAGTGGTGTGCGAGTTTTGATTGTGCCTGTCTGTAATTTGTGTGTGATTCTGTGTTTTTGGCTGTGTGTGTGCATCGGGACAGCTGTTAGTGTATGTGTGTACATGTGCATGGCAGACCTTGGTGGGGGTGTGTGTTGCATGTGGGTGTGTAACTATTCCCTCTCTTGTGTGCTAGATGGCTGAACTCATGGTTGTCATCTTCGTAGTTGTTGTTCCTGTACTTGAATTGCATGGTAGAGCTTTGGGAAGACTTCCAGTTCTGATTCCATGTTGGCCGCTGACTCGTCTGTGTCCCTGGAGGTGAGTGTCACCTTATATACTGGTCATTTCCACTGGACTTTTAGTAGCGGTCAGTCCGCCTCAGAAATCATGGCCCTCTGCTGAGTCATAATATGGTGGGCAGTGATGTGCCTTCCACTGGCCTGACGATGGCAACCACTGTTGTCCACGGTTGGACCACACTGGTGGTGTTGTGCCTATGTTTGTGTCAGCAAACCTGACATAAAGTACCCAAAGGAAACAAAACATGCCAGGCCATGGGGTCACATTTCTACATGGGTCTGTCTGCAGGGGACTGAGCAATGCACTGCTAAAGAGCAATCATGATGAAGGTAGATCCATGCCCTACTCTCCCTAACTTCCCTGCTGAGACTACATTGACTCTTGACACAGTCAGGGACCTGATGCTTGTGCACAGTGGACTGAGCTGAGTGGAGCACCATCAACCTGCATCAATACATGCAACCATGAGTTTGTGCAGGCACACAAAGTGCCACAGAAGCAATGACGACTTGGGTGCCATCATTGCCTGACAGCAACCCTGCAATACAGTTCTATGCCATTGTATATACCAGTCAAAACAAACATGTTTTGATTGATTGTATGTATCACGTCTGTGCCTTTCACACATATGTCTGAATTCTCAGCACACATGTACCACTTCAAAGGTTCACACCTGGTATAGTGTATTGGAGTTGGACATGTCTCACATTATCATACATAGACTTATATGACCTTTATATATGTTCCCATGCAGGGAAATATAGGTGACACTGATATGAATACACAACCATAAAAGATTGGCCAACACATGTCCATTCTGGAAGATAGATTTCGGAGGTTTCATATCCCCTGAACACACTGTGTTCGCATTCATTACACATATTACACTAAACACATCTTTCCACACACACAACACATACTGACCTTCATTGACACATGTCCTGCAACACATATGCATGGGTAACCTTACAACACACAACAGTGTGGACAAACATGCACTCAGATTGCCATGGGTTACATGAAATCAACCCAGCCATAGTCCACTGCATCCTTTGAGTGTGATTTGTCAAGGGTATCACATGCATGAACAGGTATTAGACATAGCCCATCAGTTCTAAAGTGGTCTTGTCAAACGTACATTTGTAAATCAGACTAAAATAAAAAATTCCATTAAAAAGTGTACTAAAATATATATATTTGTTTAGGATATAGGTTAAGTCAGTATATGTGTAGCTTTAGTTAATGTTATAAAGTAATCAGAGGCACCCATTCCCCACTACGTGGACTACAGCAGTCCCTGGCTGACAATGCTGCTGTTATGAGGCAGAGGCTTCAACAATTGCCTTCCCAAAGTGGCAGCATCATGGTAGATAGCCTGGAGGCTAGACAAACTGCCATGGAGTCCATACAGTGGGAAGTGGCCTCCTTCAGGGAATACATGACTGTCTACCACCGTGATATGGTTGCAGTGTTGTATTGCATTGGAAAATACACTGGATCTAACCACATCTCCATATTCACAAGTATCATGTTGTCTTTATTTGGCTTGAGGCACCTCTGCACTCCCTCCAGGCTGCCTGCCATGGTCTCCATCCCCACCCACACCTGCTTGGCCAGCTCCAGCTGGACTCCTACTACTGTCCTCTGAAAGATGATGTCTGGGTGTTGGAAAATGGGTACTCCTCCTGAAGGGACCCCCTTCCCCCAACTAGCTTTGGGCCTGCCCCTAGTGACTGTATGTAATGAGGACCGGTCTTCCTCATCCTCACTTAGGCTCAGATGCCCTCCCTCCCCTTAGTGGTTGGAGCCAGCATCCTCCCCTACTTCTCCCTCCTCTGGAGCTTCTTCTGAGTCTACCTCTTGGGCCTCAGCCCATGCTGTCAGGGATTTGATCAGGACATGCTTCCTGAGGTCAGTGGTTGCAGGCAACCCTCTTTCAGTACACAACCCCCTAAGCTAGGCTACTGTCAGTGTGGGTAGGCTAGCCAGATCAAACTCCATGGTTCCCTAGTTTTGTGTCAACATAAACTTTTTGCAAAAATTGGAAACAAGAATTTAGAAAAATCACAAACATTCAATAATTGAAATGAATCCAAATTAAAAATTACATTTTTTTTTGCACTCGGACAATTTAAAGGATTTCTAATTTGTTTGACTTAAAACTGTAACGTGATACTGAACACAAGTACAGGATCCCACCACTGCTCACCAAAAATGTTGGAAAATGGGTTATTGGTACAGGCAGGTAGGTACCTACACTTAGCAATAGCCACTAACCTCCACTAAGGTCCAGTTAGGTCTCAGTAAATTAAACCCAGCTCAACCCTTGGTAGCTTGGCAACGAGCGTCAAGGCTTAACTTAGGAGACAGAGTGTAAAGCATTCAAATATCACAAAACAGTAATTAAATAAAACACAGGAAACTGTTTAAAAATCCAAAACCAATTTATACAAATAGATTATATTTTTAGCTTTAAAATGACACCAAAACTAATAAAATCGGATAAGGGGAACCGGAGATATGAATTTTTAAATATTTTTTTTTCTTTTTAGCGCCTAGAAACAAAAAGCACCAAACGGGTCATCTGGTTGCACCTCGACCGGGGCAAAGTCAAAGTTTCAGGCCGACTGCGATGGAGCCCTGCTCGGCTACAGGCCGCGGGAGGCCTCGGTTAAAAGTTTACCTTCACACTTAGGTGGTCATTACAACATTGGCGGTAAAAGCCGCCTACCGCCATGCAGAAGACCACCAGCAGACCGCCGTGGCTGCGGAGTTCCGCCACAGCTATTATGACCCACATCTCGAAATCCTGCAAAAATTAAGACACCAACACAAGTCCGCCACACCAAAGGTCAGTGATAAACTGCCGAAAACAAAACCTCCACCGTCACGCCAACAGAAATATGCCCACACTATCACGACACACGAATCCACGCGGCGGTCTTTCAACCGTGGTATTCCATTGGCGGTACACAACGCCACGCTCAAAATACACACACACATACAAAACACCGCCACATTGGACAATTCGAAATACACACACCACTCCCACACACCCATTACAATATAAATCACACACCCACATCAGCCACAACCCCCTACGACCACTATTACAGAGAGAAGGCCAGAGAGAGACACCACCATCCACAAACTAGCATCCACAGGCACTCAACACCATCACCCACACAACTTCCAAGCACAAAACACCACACACCACTACATATCACCACACTTATCACCATACACACCACCCCACACATCACCTACACCACCCCATGGCATGGCAAAGACACCCCAGGTTCTCGGAGGAGGAGCTCAGGGTCATGGTGGAGGAAATCGTCCAGGTAGAGCCACAGCTATTTGGAGCACAGGTGCTGCACACCTCAATTGCAAGGAAGATTGAGCTATGGAGAAGAATAATCGACAGGGTCAATGCAGTGGGACAACACCCAAGAAATCAGGACGACATCAGGAAGAGGTGGAACGACCTACGGGGAAGGTGCGTTCCGTGGTCTCAAGACACCACTTGGAGGTCCAGCGGACTGGCGGCGGACCCCCACCTCCTCACCCACAACTAACAACATGGGAGGAGCAGGTCTTGGCGATTCTGCATCCTGAGGGCCTCGCAGGAGTCAGTGGAGGAATGGACTCTGGTAAGTCAAACCTTTACTAATATATCCCCCACCCTTCCTGCATGCCATCACAAACTCCTACCCGTACCCTCACCCTCACCCTCACCACTCCACCAACTCACATATACCCCACTATCACAAATCACCCATCCCAACACCATGCTGTGCATGCAACCCTAACGCATGGAAACCCATCACCAAAGCATGCCCACTGCACATACCCATACAACCCCTAGCCCATCATCACACAAGTCCCCACATAGGAATGCAAGCACTGGGGTACACCGGTCACCCACCCATTGCCCACCATGACACACACAGATGCAATAATTAAGCTTTTACACCCCTACAGGACCACTACCCAAGTCACCAGACAGGAGGGTCCAGACATTTCCACCCCACCCACAGAAGAGGCCCACAGTGATGACAGCAGCTCTGTCCAACTGGATCCAGATGACCAGCCTGGACCATTGTGTGCCTCTGGACAGTCAGTTCCCCTCGCACAGGCACAGGCCACCACAGACCTTCCACCCTATGGTAACACCAGTACAGCATCCACCCAGCGGGCGGGCCCATACCTCCGTACCCAGGACACGTCAATCAGCTGTGTGTCCACCACTGCAGGGAACCCAGGATAACCCACCACCCCAACAACAACAGGGACCTGGGGGAAGTGGCAGTGGCAGTGGGCACACGGTCCAGGGGACGGAGGCCCAGGAACACAGGGGAACTGGGAGGGCTGCTGTGCGACAGGGGGCGGACAGGCCAAGGGAACCCACTCTCCACGAGGCCCTCTCCTCCATCATGGGAGCATACCACCACTCCCAGGAAACGATGGCAACGGTCCTGGCCAAGTTTCAGGAGACCCAGCGCATGCAGGAGGAACAGTATCTGGGCTTCAAGGAGGAACTCAGAACCATCAGCTCCACCCTGGGCACCATCGTAGGGGTGCTGAAGGAAACACCAGGAGGGACACTGTGGCACTCCAAGGGGCCCCTGACACTAGCATGGACGATGAACTGCCCACCACCTCTGCCGGTGCTAGTGGACAGGAGGCACCACCAAAGCACCCGCACCCCACCCCACCCCCTGCAGATGGAGAACCACCCCGCAAGTGGTCCCTGAGATCCAGGAACAAGACATAGCACGATGCCAAGACCCCTGCCAAGAAATGAGACCACCCTGATTGTCAACCCACTGTCCCACTTTGTCACCCTGTCCATATTGGAACTGGCCCAGCTCCACTTCCTATGCCCATATGGGCAATGCACCTATGAGACAAATAGACTGGACTCTGCCATGGACATTCCTCCGCCATCACCCCTCACCATTTAACTTCCCCCTCCAATATTTTGCAATTTAAATAAACACACCTAAAGCACCAAGATCTAGAGTCTGTCTGTGATTTTGAAATAGTGTATTTGCAATTACATTGACAAAATTTCCAGGAAATAGTAATGTCAACATACGTATGTCACACAGCTCTAGTCCATGAGGAATATAAGCAGATGACACACGTTGGGACCCACACCTGTGAAACCGTAAGGGAAAGTGACAACTCAGTGACCATACACTGGGTGAAATCGACAGACAGGATAGAGGTAGAAGTGTAAAAGTACTTGTAGTAGGCAGGAATGTATTCTCACCTGTGTTTCACTGGAAATATTGCTGGATGACTGAGTACCTGTTGTCAATGTCTTCTTCCTCTGCTTCCTCCTCATCACTGTCCACAGGCTCCACAGCTGCCACAACACCGCCATCTGGACACAAACTACTGCAGAAAAGGCACCTGTCGTTGCAAAGCCAAATTATGAAGCATACAGCATGCCACGATGATCTGACATACCTTCTTTGGTGAGTAGAATAGGGATCCACCTGTCATAAGGAGGCACCGGAACCTGGCCTTCAGGAGGCCAAAGGTGCATTTGATCACCCTCCTAGTCCGCCTGTGGGCCTCATTGTACATTGTAGAGTTCTTCTGCCCTGGTCCTGGGATTCCTCACTGGGGTCAGTAGCCATGACAGGTTGGGGTAACCAGAGTCCCCTAATAGCCATACCCGGTGCCTCTGTAGTTGACCCATCACATAAGGGATGCTGCTATTCCGCAGGATGTAGGCATCATGCACTGAGCCAGGGAACATGGCATTCACATGGGAGATGTACTGGTCTGCCAAACATACCATCTGTACATTAGTCGAATGATAACTCTTCCGGTTCCTGTACACCTGTTCACTCCTGTGGGGGGGGGGACCAAAGCCACATGGGTCCCATCAATGGCACCGATGATGTTGGGGATATGTCCAAGGGCATAAAAGTCACCTTTCACTGTAGGAAAATCCTCCACCTGAGGGAAAACGATGTAGCTCCGCATGTGTTTCAGAAGGGCAGACAACACTCTGGACAACACGTTGGAAAACATTGGTTGGGTCATCCCTGATGCTATGGCCACTGTTGTTTGAAAAGACCCACTTGCAAGGAAATGGAGCACTGATAGCACCTGCACTTGAGGGGGGATTCCTGTGGGATGGCGGATTGCTGACATCAGGTCTGGCTCCTACTTGCTACACAGTTCCTGGATTGTGGCACGGTCAAACCTGTAGGTGATGATCAAATGTCTTTCCTCCATTGTCGACAGGTCCACCAGTGGTCGGTACACCGGAGGATTCCGCCATCTCCTCACAAGTCCCAGCGGACGGTGCCTATGAAGGACAACAGCGAGCACAGAGTCAAACAACTCAGAGGTATGTACCCACGGTATGCACAGAACACCAATCATACACAAAATGTGGCCTGTATGTGTGTTGAGACTAGGCCTAGGTATGTGTGACGCAGTTGGTAATTAGGTCAGGTGGGCCCCTGAAATGGCGGCTTCCTGACCTCTAAAGCGGGAAAATGGGATGTGAGGTAACAGCGCTGGCGTTGTACACTGTTGCGTTAGGCGGGCGAAGACCACGGCGCAATGCTGCATTGGTTAACATTGGACCCTATGGGTGCCAGGCGCCAATGACGATGTACGCCGGCGGTGATGGTACGCACCACCGCGGACGTGACCTCCATTTTCGAACTGTTCAATCACTCGATACCTGATCTTCGACAGGAGAGGACCTACACTACAAGTGCTGCTGTGACCTCGGTCTGGAAGAGACAATGGCTTGCGCGTCTGGGGAAAGGGCCCCTGACTTCACTGCAGAGGAGTTGGAGAAGCTTGTCAACGGAGTCCTCCCCCAGTACACGCTACTCTATGGTCCTCCAGACCAACAGGTAAGTACACAGGGAGCATGTTGTATGGGCTATGCCTGTGTGGAGAGGGCTGGTTGTAAGAAGGAAGGGGGCAGAGTTCTGAGTGCATGAAAGACGGTGAATGCATGTGCCACATGGCAAGGGTAGGGATGGGGGCCACTCACTTTGACGGTGCAGTTGGTAATGACTTTTCTTCTTCCCCTGTACATTTCATGTAGGTCAGCGCCCACCAGAAGAAGGATATTTGGCGTGCCATCGCCAAGGATGTCCGGACCCTGGGGGTCCACCACAGATGGAGCACCCACTGCCGGAAGAGATGGGAGGGCATTCGCTGCTAGAGCAAGAAGACGGCGGAGGCTCATCTGGGGATGGCCTCCCAACGTGGGAGGGGTGCCTGTCGAACCATGACCCCCCTGATGTTCCGGATCCTGGCGGTGGCCTACCCTGAGTTGGATGGGCGCTTGAGGGCATCAAAGCAGACACAAGTGGGTGAGTACACTATCATTCAGCTGACTTTGCACACAGTGAAGGTGTCTGGGTGGGGGAGGAGGGCTGTGGGTTCCCCTAGGCCAGGGCGAGTTCTGTAGGCTAGGCCCATTTATTAGGCATGGCCCTGTGTCCCCCCACCCCACCTCTGTAGAGTGCCAAGTACAGCTATTCATGCCCCAGAGTCATCTATGTGTGCAGATGTCGTCCATAGCCTTGTAGGCCATTTCCCAGGAATTGCACTGTAAAGCCCAACAGTGCGACGTAGTGCAGGGGGTTGCTGTGTCTGTACTGTCCGCCAACGGTAGCGGTAAGCCATGCTCTCAACCTGTCTTTCTTCTGTTCCCCCCCTTTTTTGCTGTCTCCCTGTTCTTGTGTGCATTAGCATCATCATCAGGCGGAGGTACAGTGGCGACGGAGCACGAGGAAGCTGCATCCCACATGGGCATGGAGGCCCACACCACGGACTCAGAATACACCAGTGGGACGGAGGGCGAGGGGAGCACCACGGGGGTCACAGGATCTGCAACCAGCGACACGGACTCGTCCTCTGATTGGAGCTCCCTTGTGGTGGCGGCAACATCTGCGCCCCCCGCATCTACAGGTACAGCCGCCACCCCCCCACCAGCACTGCCCTCCCAGCAGCCCCTCAGCGTGTGCCCCGTGCGCGCTCACCCAGGAGGGTGGGCATCACCTTCACCCCAGGCACCTCAGGCCCTGCCCCAGTCACCCCTGCTGCCCTCAGTGAGGAGGCCATTGACCTCCTCAGGTCCCTCACTGTTGGGCAGTCTACCATTTTGAATGCCATCCAGTGTGTAGAAAGGCAGTTGCAACAAACTAATGCATTCCTGGAGGACATTCATTCTGTTCAGGCTGCCCTTCATCGAACCCTTCAAACTCTGACCTCAGAACTGATGGCAGCCATTGTCCCTGTGTCTAGCCTTCCCCCTCCAACTTCCTCCACCCAGACCCAATCCCCTGTACCTCTGCCTATCCCAAGCACACCATCAGACCAGCCTGCACACACCTCACCACACAAGGGAAGCTCAGGCAAACATAAGTACCACACATCCCACAAGCACTCACGCAAGCATCACACACATGAAGACACACCAACATCCACTGCCTCCTCTGTGTCCCCCTCCTTGTCATCTCCCTCCTCCCGCCCAGTCTCGTCTACACTCACACCTGCATGCACTACCTCTACAGCCACTACGTCCCTCTCCAGCACACCCCGCTCACGTGCACTCACCACCCCCACTACCATCCACGGGTCCCCTGTGTTCTCTCCCAGTGTGTCTGTGACGCCCCCTCCGAAGATACACAAATGCAGGCACACACCCACCCAACAGGCATCCACCTCACAACAGCCTCCAGTGCATGCACCTGCACCCAAATCCACAAAAGTTACACCTCCTACAACCACCACCTCTTCCTCCACTCCCAAACCCCCTCCAGCTACCCGTCCCAGTGTGTCCAAAAAACTTTTCCTGTCCCCCCTTAACCTATTTCCCACCCCCCTCCAACTCATAGGTCCTGTACTAGCACCTCAGCCAAAAATATCCGGGACCAGTGGTGCCTGTTGTTACAGGTATGTGGAGTGCACCGGCCACCAGGCCAGCCAGTCTGTCATGGAGCCACAGCACAGCCAATCCCCCCCTGTGAAGCACCAGAAGTTGGACAGTGCCCGGTGGGAGAGGGGAAAGACTCTAGCCAGCCAAGCCGCTCACAGGGGTCCTGGAGGAGTGTGGACTCGGCAGTGACTCCTCCCAAGGTGGGGAAGGGGCAGAAGAAACCTGCAAGGTTAGTGAGGAGCAGCACGGCGGAGAAGACCTCCATCATCCCCGCTGGCCAGGAGGCCACCACCAGCCCCATCGTCGCTGGCCAGGAGGCCACCGCCAGCCCCATCGTCGCTGGCCAGGAGGCCACCGCCAGCCCCATCGTCGTTGCCCAGGAGGGCCCCGCAAGCCACAGCCCAGCTGCCCAGGAGGGCCCCGCAAGACACATCCCAGCTGCCCAGGAGGGCCCCACAAGCCACAGACCAGCAGCCCAGAAGGGCCCCGCAAGCCACAGCCCAGCTGCCCAGGATGGCCCCACAAGCCACAGCCCAGCTGCCCAGGAGGGCCCCACAAGCCACAGCCCAGCTGACCCATGAAGGACCGCCAGCCACAGCCCAGCTGGGTAATGAGGGACCGCCAGGGCAAGGACCGCTGAACAAGGCAAGCACCGCTGAACAGGGCAAGGACCGCTGAACAGGGCAAAGACCTCCATGGCAAGCACCGCTGAACAGGGCAGAGACCGCCAACTCAAGCACTGCTGAACAGGGCAAGCACCGCTGAACAGGGCAAGCACCGCTAAACAGAGCAAAGACCGCCATGGCAAGCACCGCTGAACAAGGCAAGCACTGCTGAACAGGGCAAGGACAGGGCAGAGACCGCCAACTCAAGCACCGCTGAACAGGGCAAGCACCGCTGAACAGGGCAAAGACCGCCATGGCAAGCACCGCTGAACAGGGCAGAGACCGCCAACTCAAGCACCGCTGAACAGGCAAGCACCGCTGAACAGGGCAAGCACCGCCATGGCAAGCACCGCTAGCCCATTAGCGGCAGGGGCAGTGACGCAACTGGGACCATCAAGGGGTGAGTGCTGCACTCTAGGCACCAGTCCCCCTCCAGAACCAGTGGAGACATGCATCCACTACCTCTGTCCTGCACAGGATGAAGCACTCTGGGCACAAAGCCCCCTCCAGAACCAGTGGAGACATGCATCCACTACCTCTGTCCTGCACAGGATGAAGCACTCTGGGCACCAGTCCCCCTCCAGAACCAGTGGAGACATGCATCCACTACCTCTGTCCTGCACAGGATGAAGCACTCTGGGCACAAAGCCCCCTCCAGAACCAGTGGAGACATGCATCCACTACCTCTGTCCTGCACAGGATGAAGCACTCTGGGCACAAAGCCCCCTCCAGAACCAGTGGAGACATGCATCCACTACCTCTGTCCTGCACAGGATGAAGCACTCTGGGCACAAAGCCCCCTCCAGAACCAGTGGAGACATGCATCCACTACCTCTGTCCTGCACAGGATGAAGCACTCTGGGCACCAGTCCCCCTCCAGAACCAGTGGAGACATGCATCCACTACCTCTGTCCTGCACAGGATGAAGCACTCTGGGCACAAAGCCCCCTCCAGAACCAGTGGAGAAAGTTATCCACTTGAGAGACTGTGGCTTTGCACTCCTCAGGATGGTGCAGTGGGCAAACCACCAACTGGAGAGACTTGAGAGACTGTGGCTTTGCACTTCCCAGGATAAAGCAGTGGGCAACCAACCCACTGTAGAGACTTGAGAGACTGTGGCTTTGCACTCCCCAGGATAAAGCAGTGGGCAACCCACCCACTGGAGAGACTTGAGAGACTGTGGCTTTGCACTCCCCAGGATAAAGCAGTGGGCAACCCACCCACTGCAGAGACTTGAGAGACTGTGGTTTTGCTCTCCCCAGGATGCAGCAGTGGGCAACCCATTCACTGTAGAGACTTGAGAGACTGTGTCTTTGCACTCCCCAGGATAATGCAGTGGGCAAACCACCCACTGGAGAGACTTGAGAGACTGTGGCTTTGCACTCCCCAGGATTGAACAGTGGGCATTGAGCCCCCTCGTGGATCTGGCGTCGTGCACTCATCCGGCTGAGGTGCCCCCCTTCCCTTCCCCCTGAGGTGCCTGTTGTATTTCTATCTGATGCCCCTGCAGTGTTCTCTCTGTTTTGATCGGGTATCGAGTGTGGGCCTCGCCCATGCATTTTGGGCCCAGTGGTCCACAGGCTATAAATGGTGCAATACCTGGACTTATATTATTGGTGTATATATTTGTTTATAGTGTATATATATTTTTGAGTACTGGATTTTAAAATATTACAATGGTTACACTCATTTCCTTTTGTCTTTGCATTCTTCCGGGTGGCTTGGGGGGTGTAACTGTAATGTAAAAACATGTATTAGTGTGTGTGTTGTAGTGGGTGAGGGTGGGGGTGGGGGTGTTGCGTGTGTGTGTCCCTGTTTTTTGCCTCCCCCCTCCCCTGTGTCGTAGGTGCAGTACTCACTGTGGTCTTCGCCGCCAGCGTTCGTGCTCCTGGTAGAGGAGCAGGAAGACTATCGCAGGTAGAATTTGGAGTTCCGGTTCCATGGTGTCCTCGTTCCTCGTGGGGTGTGTAGAGGTAAGCGTTTTCCCTTCGGAATTCCTGTTTCCGCCGTGTTTTTATCCGCAGTGAATCCACCCCGGAAAAGGTGGCGGATTGGCCTGTCAATAGTGTGGGCGGTGCATTGTCTCCCGCTTGTCTTTTGGCGGTGACCGCCGCGCTGTTTGTTTGTACCGCCGTGGCGGTCGGAGTGTTAAAGTGGCTGTCTTTGTTGGTGGTTTCCGCCACAGTCGTAATTGCAATTTATTTACTGCCGGCCTGTTGGCGGTCTTACCGCCGCTTTAACACCGTCCACCAGGGTTGTAATGACCACCTAAGTATCCATAATATCCATATCATACATTAAAAGCTGTTTCCACTCTCTCCCATCACAGATATGGGCCACATTACAATCTCCTCACACATCGAATGTTTAGGATATCTTGGATGTGTAAACCCTGATCCAGTAATACCAAAATTAGAGGTAGAGTATATCCATTTGAATGGTAATCGTATTTAATTCATGATAATCAATACATGGTCAGTAACCATCTGACATTGGTATGAAAAATATTAGTGCTCCTGCTAGTGAAGTAGAATACACACACTTTTTCATGATTTTCTTGCAAGTATTATTTTAGAATGTATTTTTATTTCACAGTGAAAAGATAGATTCATCCATGCAGATTGGCAGCATCATGGATCAAACTAATATGATGATTATATTGCCTTTAAAGGGGCATTCTTACTGAACACATCAAAAGAACCACTATATCCCCCTAGAAATCCTTGTTTTCTACCACAAGGTCTTCTCTTGTGCCACTGGGTTCTCCTTGGAGCGAGGGTGTAAGTGTCAGACAGGTCAAGGATTGTTTAGTGTTAACTCGTGTTCTTAAAAACATTTTTAATGGCAATAGGCAGAGAAACGGGTTAATTATGTAGATTCCAATCAATCATGAGTTTGTGTAACCTTACCTATGAGATTCCTAGCATTTCGGTGAATCCTGCAGCGTCAATATTATTGAACTGGTTATTTTCCAAATGTCCTGTCTTTGTGACCCTAAAGAAATGTGTTTTTTTTATATTGACTTCTTCTAACTTTTATTTTCTAGTCACTTGAACTTAATGGTATGTTTTTAGAAATGTCTGCTTAAGTAAGCACTCTGAGGCCCAGGAAACCGCTAATGCTAACAGATTCATAGTGCCTTGTTATAAAGGCATGGTTACTTGTAAAGAAACATGAGCTTCGCATGTAAGAGGTGTACAGATGTTAAATGGGCTCATTCGTGGATACAAGCACACATCTGCATTTCCTGACTTCTTCGTGCAATCCGAAAGTGACATGATTGCCCACAAGCAGACCAGGACCTGTTTTCCACCTTAGTTCCTTTTCATCGTTACATAATGGTCCTTTAACTCTTCCAATCTGTTCAATCCTTTCCATGATAGAAGAGAGTCTGATTCAGTTTATGTGCAGGTTAAAACCTGCACTGTAACAGCTGTTTGCACTCTTGCTGAGCTTCCGTCAGTAAGGAACGTTCAATTACGCAGTTACTAAAGTAGGTCCGTTACTGACCAAAGCTACAGGATCCTTCAGCTCCCCCCACACGCCTTGATAGAAGGCAACTGCAGCTGATGCATCTGTACGCGCTGTTTCAGTCACAAATTGTTGAATATGACTGATATTTATCGTGTATTGTCTTTGACCTTGTCACAACATGAGCAAACAACGGGTTCTCTACTTGTAATATCTCAACTATTAATAGCCCGATAGCCAAGGGACTTGGGTCATAATAAGAGCGATGGCCCAAATTAGCTTAGCAATGCCTGAGGCAACAAAACCTACCTGTGGCACTATGGCTGCTAGTGATAGATAGATAGATAGATAGATAGATAGATAGATAGATAGATAGATAGATAGATAGATAGATAGATAGATAGATAGATTGATTGATTGATTGATTCGGGTGGTTTTATTGCACAACATGCATTGGCATAAAAATCCATGCGTCACTTTGAACTGTGAAACGTGAAATATCTAATGGTTTCTTGTGAAATACGGGTTTCACCATCACAATGGCAGACCCTCGGCCGCCCTTTGTCACGATCACTAGGATTATTGGCAAAGGAATTCTAAGGTATGCAACAAAAAATACAAATTATGCAGAGCACTCTCTAGCAGTAATATCTTCATGCAATTGAGTTGGAAACAACCGTATGTGGCTGTAAATCAATAATTATTTGATAAAGGATTCAACAAGAGAATCACAAATGTTCACTTGCCTTCACCATTGTCCATTGATTTATGAACAATGTATCCTTGCAAGGTAAATCTAATTATTCTACTTCCATATTCTGATTCCATTATTTAGTCCTGTATTGCCATATCGGGTTTCTGGTGACACACTGTGATGTTTGGCCCTGTATTGCATGATGTCACCAGTAACCCACAAAGGCAATAATATATCATGTCACATTGTTGTTTGAAACTATTCAGTTTTAAATCAATATAAAAAAAAACCCACTAAAATGCCTTCAATCGACCTAAGATGTTCACTTAGCTGAACATTCGATTCTTTGAAGGTATGTGTTTTAATTGGTACAATATGTTTTTTAATAAATAGACTCAGTACATCTGCATGGAATTTGTATGGGCGCCTTACAGACTACTTGGCACTTCTACTCTTCTATTAATCATTATAAAAATAAAAAAAAACATACTCTAAATAAAGATGAAGGTTGTCTTTTCAAAAATATGTTTTTAAGTGTGAAAAAGCATTTACAGAACTACAGAAAGTAGGACCCATTTACCAATCTCCAGACTTTGAAAGCAAGTATTAGAAAATCAATAAAGAGCACAGTACCCTTTTGATCTTTTTCTCATTGAAAAACTCATTCAAGTTTGTATTTGTTCATACATCAGCAAATCAATAGGCTTTCATTGATTTGGTTATCTCTACATAAAACTACTTTCATTTTCAAACTTCAAGGCGTCTCCATGTATATTAAAATGCTGACAATTCTTTAACAGGATAGTTTTTCACATTCTCTTTTTGAAGGGCATATTGTTAAACTTGCTTGCCTGCTGTGATAGTAGCTGTAATAAAATGTAAAAATTATCAAAGTAGCCACAATAAATTGGTGTTGTGGCTTTAGACTGAATATGCACATACATATAAGAAGAGTCAATAATGAAAGAGAAAATGCGCATTTTCATTATTATTGTTAGGGCAGACATTTTACTATAAAAGTTGAATTAAAACAACAAGCCGCCTGTGACAACAACCTGGAAACTGGATAAGAAAAAAATGCTCACAGAATTAGACAAAAAGACAATGATTATATATGTTTTAACTTTGTGAGAATGTCAAGAAAATAAACAACGGACATTTTCTTCTCACCTCAAATCAATAGGTTTTCCTTTGACCTTCATGGTTAATAAAACGTTAATCCCACAGAAGTTTTCATCGTTGAGGCATCCCTAGCATTTTATCTCTAGTGGGCTTGATGCCATGGATGCCAAAACTGTTCCAAGAAAGACAACAATTCTGTGACAGCCAACATATTCTCAAGATGTGCATTTGGCATCCTCTCATGATTGACCACAAGTTGCCAAGAATTACCACCCTTATGCTAGCACCATCATTTTACAATAGACGGGCAATCCACATCAACCCATGGATGCCTTCAAATTGCCAAGAAATGTCACCATTGTGCAAGGTTCAGCATTTGACAAGTGTGGTCGGTAGGAACAACATATGCACATACATTTTATACATGTTATACACACTCACAGGGACTCCATGACATGTACACAAAAACGAAAAGCACAAATGCATAACATTAGGATTTTTTAAAACATACCTTTTGCTGCAGTCCTGAGCTGCCATCCCTGCTGTTGCTGGTTCGTCATGCTGCCTTGCCCCTTCCTCACATAGGCAGCTGCAGTCACCCAGTCTGTTCTCTGCCTCAAAGGAAAGGATGGGAGTGTTTTAGGTGACCACGGATACAGGGCATTGTTCTCAGAATAGCACTCCATCAACTTGTGTTGCTAAACATTGAGGCACAAGAGCAGGATTGAATACACAATAGAACCCTGGAATCTGGTATCTCAGCGGATGTTTTCTTTGCATATTTTTTACAACAACACTTCTTCACATATAAAATGCAGGGTACCAAGTAAAGGGCCCCACTCACTAGCATCATCCATGTCCACGGAATCAATATCCTATCTTACAGTGAAAACAACCAGCTCATACTCTCCTTTTCTGACAATACACAAAACACCAGGACAAATGTCTCTGCCTGCATGACTGAAATCACCAGATGGATGAAAACCAATTGCTTCAAGCTCAGTGTAAACAAGACAGAAGGAGTAATCCTTAAAAAGACACCCCAGTTTTGGAATCCACCTACTGGCCTACCAAACTCGACCCATTACCCTCCTAGCAACCCACAGAAAGAAACTCAAAAAAGTATTTGACAACCAACTCACCATGCCTAGCAAGTGAACGCAGTATCCATACAAACTGATACTCAAGAAGATCTTCAAATGGCTCCCCACAAACACTTGCAGAATAAACAACCAAACCCTCAACAATAGCAAGTTGGATTACAGCAATGCACTCTATGCCAGAATGAATGCTCTACTGACTAGTCGATGACAGACATGCACAGCTGAGGCCAGGCGCAACCCACCCACATTTCCCCGCACCTCAAAAAGCTCCACTGGCTCCCAGTCCGCAATCACTTTTCAAGCTCCTTGCACATGCATGCAAAAACCTACGAAACATTGTCCCCATGTTCATCAACAACCACGTAAACTTGAACAAACCTACCAGCCATCTCCGTTCAACTGGACTCCTACTCGCCCTCCCCAGCACATGCAGAACCAAATCCAGCAGAAGTGCTATCTCCTACTTAACTCCTACCGCCCGAAACAACCTTCTCCTGCATATCAGAACTACTTCCTCAGTTCTTGAATTCCATAAGAAAAGGAACCCTGACTTTTCACCTAGCCTGGTCCTGAGTTCACCCAAACAACCTCTGCTTCACTTCCAGGATATCTTCTCAGGTGAGTTGTGCACTATTTGAAAAACATAACATAATATCACAAAAGTTGCTTGGCACCCCTCACAGTAAAATATTGAAACCACAAATTCCCACAACACTGTTTGTTACTGTTTGTCACATGCTGTAACAACATACCTGTTTTATAATGGGTAAAAAAAGAAGATTTGATGGTTGAAAAAGAATGATTATCAGCCACTGGCAATAACTCCTAACTGCATTATAGTATACCAAGTCCATCATTTTACTGCAAATATAACATAAGCTTCCTCTTCTCACAATCTCAAAGAAGGGATGGCGGTGATGAAGATGATATATGAGAAGTAGAGAATCTGGGGAAATTGATGAGATCCCTGACGGTAGGATCCTTGCCACTCCTCACTGAAGAAAGCTTGGTTGACAAAAATATGTGAGCATCTATGTTAAAAATTCCAATTCCGTGTTCATAGAATCAGCAGTGGTCGAATTTGCCAGCCTAGGTGAGTTTGCTTGTCTGAAAATCATGTTACTGTGGCATTATTTAGAAGCCTGAGCAAATCCACAGGGTCAGGTTGTTGGCATTCCAAGGAGGTGACAATGGTGAGAACTGCAAATTAGTGCACACAAACTCAAACTGTTTTATGTATACACACATCTTTCCTAAAGTAGTTTCTAACTTTAAGAATGATTGGAAATTTACTCTGGTCAAAAGTAAAGGTAAATCCGCTTTCATGGTTAAAAAGGGTGATACCAACCCCAAAATAGGAGGGGTACAGAGGAAGGGGATTTTTAACATAGAAACATAATAAACAATGTATGCTTTACATTTTTGCACACAGGCTTGTAAATTTGCTACATTTTTAAATTCATAAATGTTTGTTCACAAGAACCAATGAAAGTCATAGCTTACCTTCAGCACTCCTGCATTTCTTTCAGAAGTCCTCAAAAGTCAGAAGCCTGTCTATATAAATATGCTTTGCGTTATGTGTTTTCAGATTATGTAATGTGTCTCTGAAATGAATTTTCTAAATTTCTAGATGGTCTACCTTATATAATCTTTGAAATAACATCAGTATTTCTCAATGAGATGGGGTAAGCAGCTATCAAAACCTTTTTTCTAAGGTTAGATAATGGCAGATACGAGCAAGTATAAGATCACTGACATCTTAGGTTTAAACTCACGTCTAGGAAGCCATGGAGAATCAATCAATGTATAATCGAGCATCTAATTTACATATAATTCACCCCAATAATGAGGGGCCTGATTTACAACACGTTGCATTACTTTTTTAATGGAAACCCAACTCAAAGTGTAGTTGCAGTATTTGCAATCCAAAACCAAATGGGATTTGCAATCAGATTGAAACTAGAAGTAACACAAAGCTGCCCAATGCACTGTCTAGTGTTTTATTTTGTCAAAGGGGTGTTCCATAGATGGTGAATGGGTGTTCCCATGCAACGGCCGACGAGCTTTGACTCAAATGCCTATGTACAAATAATTGTAGGTAGGTATTTATGTCAAAATCCTGTGCCTCTTTCAGGCAGGCATAATGAGGAGAAGTGTTTTGTATCTCCTTTTTTTCCATCTTTGCATGTGTGCTGCTTTCAACAGCACACATAAATCAAAAATGTCTTATACCACAGTTTTTGTACTGAAAGGGACCTCTTTAGCCACGCTATGCTTACCACAAAGCAGAAACCTGTGAACTATGATGCAATGATGTTTGTTTTGGAGCATGGCAGGTAAAAGTGCACCTGTGCAGGGAGAGAGCAGAGTAGTATACCTGGCGCTGGCCTGCTCTTTCCTCATATCATGCTGTTCACCTGCTCTTGTTATATGCTGTTTTGTTTGTCTTTCTTGACGTCACACACCCTGCCACCCAATCTGGTGGCCAAACACACTATATACAACAATCTAAATAAATAAATAAAAGACAATTCTCCCAAACGGTTGCTTGTAGTTTTCATGGGAAAATAGGGGTTTGTGAAAACCTCTGGACTTTCTTTTACAGTACCTTCATGTTTGGTCCTCAAACAGGAAGCGTGCCATTTTTATCCAGCACTAGCTTCCACAAACGTCACACACGAGTAGATTCTTCTTTTAATTACCATGAATCATCATAACTTATGTACATCACATGGAAAAAAACAAAAAAACATTATAGTTAAGCCTGGGGAAATCAGAATTATATGAAGAATGTGCATCATGTGCTCAGTTGTCAAAATGAAGGTGTGACTTGCTCTTGTTGCTACTCCTGATTTGCAAGTGAATTTCGCAAGGAAACCAGAAACACGATTCAATTACTAACTTACTTCTGTCTTGTTCCTGGAACCCGGGAGTAGTTCAAGAGTAGGCCTCTGGAACTTATTTGTGAATCAGCCATTAACGTGACACGAATGGATGCACATGAATGCTAAGGGAGAACAAGAATGTTGTGAAGCTTTCCACTATTATGCCAGTCACAGGCAGAATGTTGCCAGAATTGAGTACATTATTGCCAAGGATAGGCACGCTTATTACATGTATAGTGATAGCGCGTCCAGTAGTTATAAATTACTTATACTTGGACACGCCGGAGGTCGGTGAACCTTTTGACCGGGTTGAGCTCTCCTCATCCAAAGAATTGTCGGATCCCTCAAATCAATAATCAATAACCATTTATAATCAATAACCAATACTCAGTTAGTAATCAAACAACTAATTAGTTAAACGGAAAATCAATAATTAGACACACCATGACCTTTCAGTCATGAATAACCACACCTGTTTAGTAAAGGTTAATGAGTTTATTTCCATATATTAACAAAGCTAACACAATATAAGTAAGTCTCAAAATCAAATGATATACATATACGAACATTACTAGCTTTCCATAATGACGGAAAAAACGCAATCTACGCAAAATCTGGATTATAATGCACTCGGTTATAGCAATGCAAATCACTAATAAAAGTAACTGAATTTGACTAATTGCATACATTGGTCAGCATAACAAGATTTCAATTCAGCATGGTGCATCAAATGAATACCTCAACTAACCTCTGATTAGCATTGGCATGTGGGGCTTCATGCAAAAGAATTTAATCAACATAAATTTAGAAAACTTCTAGCTTAGGCTCTGTCAAAATTAAGCAGTTGGTACCGAAGAAGGAAAATACAATGAATAACACATTTATCCTTTCATAATTACCAAATACAATCAGCATTCAAGGTAAGTCTTCGTCCTTCAGGTACCGGTTCAATCAGCATGGGACAGATTTCAAAGGGCAAAGTCTAAGTCAAGTTTTCCTTGCAGCAGCAAGGAAAATGGGGCAAAAGTTATTGCATGGGCAAGACGGGGTAAAGTTAAAGTTAAAGTTTCTAGGGTGAGAATTCTTTAAAGTCTCTCTCTCTCTGGGATAGAGAAAAAGCATCAAAGTGTCATCAAAATGGCTTCTCAGATCTGGCTTCAAAATGGCATCAAAGAAAAATGGCTGGCTTCTCTTTGTCCGGTGGGTTTAAGTAAGAAAACTTTCCAAATTCTTCAGGGTCTTCCATTGGAGGGTCCATGGGGTGGTTTCTCTTTAACCAATGAATATTGTCTTTTCTCTTAGTACTCATCTACGCATAAGGTGTCCTTGGAGTTTTGGAACACAAGTAGCAACAAAGTTTGCCAATTAATTCTGTATCAGTGTCTTTATTGTCTGCACCTGCAGAAACTGACCTTGCTTCAAAGGGGATGAAACTTGCCTAGCACGCAACTTTTGAGATAAGTGTATTAGTCATTCTACTGGAAAAATACAGCTTTTAAAGATTAAAACATGACTTTGTTAATACAAGTGAAAACTACGCAGTTAAAATTGAGACCAGGCAACTAGGCCAAAGCCTCTGCTAAATTTAAGCTAAGCATATAACAGTTTTAACGAGAAAATCATAGAATATAGCTGCAATTATGGCGGATTACTACATTGTCGATTCTTCATGATTAATCAAGCTTGTTTATACTAATGGCGACCTACTTCGTGGGCACATTTTCTACACACATTATTTTTCTTTGCTAAAATCACATTGTCTTTTACGATTTTGTTACATGATATATGAATGTTTGTTAGCCTTTCTTTTTCTGCTTCATCAATAGGCAGAATGTCACCAAAAAGATGTTTCAATTGTTTCAAGGATTTGACAATATTATGTCAGAAGAAGGCAGAATATTGCCAACAAAGCCCAGAATTAACTTGTTAGCCAGACAGAGACACACGACACATGCTCAGACTCGCATCAGTCACTCAGGCAGACAGATCCTCAATCACATTCTCACACAAGTCTCACTCCATCTGCGCCCCCCCCCATGCAAATGTAGAAATGCCCTCTGAGATAGCGCTGGTATTACCTATGCACCGGAGCTTTCAATATTGCAGAAGCGGACACACGTGTGTCTGCAGCCCCATCTCTAATACCAGAGAGCCTAGGGGGCACACAGGGGGTGCACATGCCCGTTGTGCCCCTGGGCGCTTTCTATAATAGGGTCCCAGGCTGTCAGAAAGTTGAGTTCCAGCTTGACGTCCCCTAAAGACACAAGGACTTTATAGGATTCCTTCTTACCCCACACTGTGCATGCACAGATAATTATTTGTTGTATCTCTCAGCACGAGCTCTTTGATTCTGCCTATATTGCATTTCTTCTATCAGGCACACTATAAAAGAAAATAATTGGGCTCACTTTTGTATGCTCCATACCTGAGCACAACAGTATCCTGGAACTTTGCTGCATTTTTACTTAACTTGTCCTTCCCAAAGTACTCCATTCCAGCTGTTTCTCTTCTTTTGGTGTCTTTCAATCAATCAATCAATCAATCACATTTATAAAGCGCGCTACTCACCCATAAGGGTCTCAAGGCGCTGGGGGGGAGGGGGTCAGTGCTCAAAGAGCCAGGTCTTGAGCTGCCTTCTGAAGGGGAGGTGTTCGGGTATGGCGCGAAGGTGACTGGGCAGGGAGTTCCAGGTCTTCGCTGCCAGAAACGAGAAGGATTTTCCTCCAGCGGTGGTTTTGTGGATGCGGGGAACGGCTGCCAAGGCCTGACCGGTGGAGCGCAGAGTGCGCGGAGGGGTGTAGAAGGAGACGCGGGAGTTGATGAGTTTGGGTCCGAGGTTGTAGAGGGCTTTGTGTGCGTGGGTGAGGAGTCTGAAGGTGATCCTCTTGTTGACCGGGAGCCAGTGGAGTTTTCTCAGGTGTCCGGAGATGTGGTGGTGGCGAGGTATGTCCAGGATGAGTCGTGCTGCGGCGTTCTGGATCCGTTGAAGTTTCCTCTGCAGCTTGGTGGTGATGCCGGCGTACAGAGTGTTCCCGTAGTCCAGGCGGCTGGTGACGAGGGCGTGGGTGACGGTCTTCCTGGTGTCGATGGGGATCCAGCGGAAGATCTTGCGGAGCATGCGGAGGGTGTTGAAGCACGCTGAGGTCACCGAGTTGACCTGTCTGGTCATCGAGAGGGAGGAGTCCAGGATGAAGCCGAGGTTGCGTGCGTGGTTGGTCGGTTGGGGAGTGCTGCCTAGGGCGGGGGGCCACCAGGAGTCGTCCCATGCGGAGGGGGTAGGGCCGAGGATGAGGACCTCCGTTTTATCTGTGTTCAGTTTCAGTCGGCTGTCTGTCATCCAGGTCGCTACTTCCTTCATGCCGTCGTGCAGTCTGGTCCTTGCTGATGTGGGGTTGTTGGTGAGGGATAAGATGAGCTGGGTGTCGTCGGCGTAGGATATGATGTCGAGTCTGTGTTTGCGTGCGATGTTTGCCAGGGGGGTCATGTAGACGTTGAATAGGGTGGGGCTGAGGGAGGATCCTTGGGGTACCCCGCAGATGATCTCCGTGGCTGCGGATCTGAAGGGGGGGAGGCGGACTCTCTGGGTCCTTCCGGAGAGGAAGGAGATGACCCATTCCAGGGCCTTGCCTCTGATGCCGGCGCTGCAGAGGCGGTCTATCAGTCCTCATGTCCCTTTATCAGCCTAAACTGTTCTTCTATTCCGACAATTATCTGACAGGATACTCTCCATTTCTCCTGTTTTCAACGTTCACCAACCTTCAATATTCATTTGCTGTAGTTAAGGGGAAAGCCATCCATCTTTCTAATCAGCCATCAATCCCCTAGAGCAACTCGTATATTGATGGATTTAATTACCACTTCACAAACCATGTCAATGCTGTCTTCTGCTTTATGTACTGCTGATTGTTGGCCTAGCTTTTTAAGTGGGCCACGCATGGGCACATAATAGTAAGGACTAGGAAAAAATAAACACTTTCTGTTTCTACTACTCTTACTCACATGCACATTCTCCCTCGCACTCACAGCGTCTCATACTCTAATATTCTTATTACCACTCACATGCCATTCACACTCTTCATTCTCACCCACATTCATGAGCGTGCGCACACACACACACACCTTCTCTCATCCTTCCAAAAACGAACCTACCTGCTGCATACCCTTTGAACTCCAGCCGGGCTGCCATGTTCTTCTATAGATAGGCTCCTCAAATGTGTGGAGCTAGGGACAAAAAAAATATACTGCCAATTTTGACGCCTTGTCATAGGTAGAAAGCACTGTACAAATACAATTTATACCACTATCACAAATCAGAATTGGGTAGTGAATGACTCTTCTTTGCTTCCAATGGGCTTTCAATGTATGCAAAATTGTGCCATTCCCCAAGCAGACTCCTATGTTTGCCTTGCAAAGTTACTTGGATGATGCCCAACATAATTACCGTCAACTGTGCATTTGTCGGATCCAAAATAAATTCCTGTACATTTGAAATCCATTGGCAAGAGCCCTCTTCATTGCTGCTGTCTCAGTCTGTGGAATAACAAAGGCCCCAGCAACCCCCACAATGAGTGGGGGGAGCGAGGTCCAGGGGGCTCCATCAGCACAGTACAATGTGCATGGGTGGCAGGCCCCTGGCTGGGCCCAAGTGGGAGGCCCTCCCTCCAAGTACTCTCCTGGGATGGGCAGGGGTCTCAAGTTTTGTTACACAAATGCTCTCAGTCGCAGAGCACGGGTCACCGAAATGAAAAAAAACAGACTATGGCCCTCATTTCGACCCTGGCTGGCGGTACCTTTACCCAAAATATGACATTGGCGGTTTGGCTCAAGCCAAACTGCCAATGTACCACTCCGTCCGCCAGGGCGGTAACAGCCACCGAGCTGGAGACTTTGGTCTCCAGACAGGCAGCCGTCACAATCCCACCCTCGGGATAATGACCCTGCCTACCACTATGATTTTTGTGGCAATCTAACCGCCACGAAAACCATGGTGGTAGTCACTATCAGAATTCCTTCCCTGGCACTGAAAGGGGTCTCCGCAGCCCCCCTCCCCCTTCCGACCCCACCGACCTACACACTCCTATAGGCACATATATACACACGCATACCCACATTCACCCACGCATGCATACATTCATACAAACACACCGCAACACACACTAACATACATAATAACACACACGCATTCACAGGACACACCATACACGTCAACTCAAACCCATTCATGCACACACGCATTCCACATGCCTCACACACGCATGCACACACACAAAAACAGTCACACACACCCCCCACACCCACACACACACACACAACACCCCTCTCCCCTGTTGCAGAACCCGATTTACCTGCTTGCAGGGGGTCCTCCGGCAGGAGACAGGACACGGCGCTGCTGCCAGCAGCAGCGTCTGCCAGCGGAACACTGCCAGGCTGTATCATGTGTCATGATACGGTTGGCAGCGTTCTACTGGTGTGGCGCTGCTGCTGGCAGCAGTGCCACCTTACCGCCATCCGCAGCCATGACCGTAGCTGGAATTCCACCAGCCTTCTGTTCATATTATGGTGGACGGTAGGCCGTCGCCGTGGCGGTAGGCGGGATATACCGCCAATGTCATAATGAGGGCCTATGTGTTTACATTTCTGAAGCTCGAAGATGCAGGGAGAAGGTTCTCCTAATGTATAGGCAATTATGACCACTTATAATGTGCGTATGATTCTATTAAGTGTTGGGTAGATCCTGAAGACTGACATGATCTTGCTATCTGCAGAACTCCTGCTTGTGGACTGGTATCTATGGTGACATAGTCTGCTTAATATGTTTTACCCTCAAGCACAAGCATGGGTCTGCAGAAATTACAAATCCGATGAGCCACTATTTGGACTTTCTGTGTGATTCTTAGCAGTCGCACTCTATTTTCCACTAGAGGAAGAATTAACCTGCATTTTGTACCTCTGTTCTCACAAGATTGCGTTGAGAGCTGTTAGTCATTCACTACGACAACTGCACCTTCTGTGATAACTAATCTTACTTCCCAACCTTTCATCCATTTAAGAAAGTTTCTTCATTATTATCTATAAGCACTTCTCTTAGAAACATATATCGTCGCTGTTCCCATTAGCTATCATTAATGCTAATCTTCTTTGATTTGAAGCAAACCATATAAATAGTTAGCATTGTGCCTGATGAACTTTCCTACACATCACGGTGAACCATTAGCCTTAAACCTCCAATGAAAAACCAATTAACCTTTAAAGTTAATATGTTAAATGGATGAAAACGATTCTGAATATGTGTTGATCTTTGAAGGGTGTTATACTGTGAGGAAAATCTTTTTCACAAAAATACTTTGTATGCTCTGAATCGTCAAAAGTTAGCCTTTTTTAGAAACATTCTTCTTAAAGATAATGCTTTATTTAGAGAAATATTTCAGAAAACAGATCAGTGTTATTTTTTAAATGAATTATATAATGAAAACATACCATTACATTTTCTATAAAAGAAACAAAACATATTAATTCATGATTATAAAAAAGTTACCTTTCAATGAACATTGACTGGTCATTTAGACCCTGCTAATAGTGCAAAACTGGGTTTAAACGGTTTATTAACCAGTGTTTGATCTGCTACATATTAGGAGATAATCACAAAGTGTGCTCCCGTAGGTTTTGTGCTCTCACATATAAAAAAAAAAATCAGTGAGTGGTAGCTCAAACACAGAAGATAAACAATGCATAAGTAAAACAATATTTATGTGTGGATTACAGCGGTTCACAGGCTTCTGTTTATTTAGTTCAAGAACTGTGATTTTTCCAATTTGAAGCTCAGTGTGGTAGTTGATCTTCCTTGGCTAGTGGTCAATTATTGTGTTAGCGTCCATAAATTTAATGACTAAGAAATAGTAATGAAACAGGTGTAGGTGTGCACCATACCCTCCTCTGTACTTCTTAGAAAGGCTGCTTTATCAACATGGTCGTTATAGTTCCATCATACTGTTTAATTTTTCCATTCATTCTACTCTCGGAGAATGCTTTGGGCGTGCAAGGCCCCTGTGCTTCCACGCCTAGGCCCTTTTGGAATGAGAGTGTTTCTTTGCGGCTTCTAACGATACTACAGGGTTGACTTGCTCCACTAACCATAAGATCTGGAAGTTGGCCTATACAGGTCTGCAAAGGCAAGTACAGTCCTGCAGATTATTAGGTATATGGGAGAAAAGCTCTTGACTGCTTACAATTCTTGGAGTGAGGAATATCTTCACAGGCAAAAACTGCTGTGATGTTTAAGTATGATCAACTTGGAATTTTGTAGAGAAAACCCCCATTCCTGCCTGATCTTGCAATAAATTTACAGCCAATGTTCACAGAGAGTGACATATCCGCATTCTGAAAGATCTGGTTTGATACAGTCACAATTCTCTTCTTTCGAGCAAGATGTTTCTTCCTCTTCCGTATACCTCTTCTCTTCTACTGTAATGGAAAAGCCAGAGGCGAGTCAAAGAGTTACACATACTGAACTTGAAATAAATATTGATCTGTCTCAACGCATCACTTTTCTTTCGTCACTTCTGCCCCACCTAACAACACCATGGTTGCACTTTATTTACAATACGACGCACCATGGCAGTCGTTAGGACAAAGCGTAAACATTTTTGATGCCATTGTGGTGCTTTGCTGCACTAGTGTCAAAGATTTTTGACGCTAGTGCAGCAAAGCGCATGGAGGCCCATTGATTAATACGGGTGTGCCATTGTAATGCCTGCTCTGAGCAAGCATTCAAAATGACAGAACAGATGGCGCAGTGAAATGTGGTAAATTTTACTGCACCATTTTTTCAGGCCTCCCTTCATTGGAACGCCCCCCTAGCATACATCATGCCTGGCCCAGGCATAATGAGCTGCAAGGGTTTGCAAAATGGCGCAATGCAGACATTGCACCACTTTGTAAACATGGTGCAGGAGAAAGGCCTCTTTAACACTGCCTTAGTGCAAAAATGAGGGCGCTAAGGCAGCGCAAGTTGGCGCTAGGGGCTTGTTAATATGCCCATGAAAATTTTTTATTCCAAATAGAGCTTATTTAAAAAGGTAGTGTTGTCTTGAAAATCAGTACTGGATTCGACCCTTGCGGACCTCTGTCAGACTATCCTTTTTAACGGAATATTACTGCATTTCACCTCTGTCAGTATATTTTATATGTTTCCACACTTCTAATGCTTAGAAAATAATATTGCTCCATGTACCATGATCGGTAAGGAAAAGCAAATGCGTGCCTTACTCCCAAGGCATTTCTTTCCAACTGTGTGGCCCTATGTTCACTTAAATCACTGTTTTCGTGCATTGATTATAGAGTGCAACATGCCTTTTTACAGCTCAAACTGCTCCAATTGATCTACGAGGTTTCACTGTAAGACATTAATAAATCCATGGTTAATAAATAGAAAAGGTCATCGCCTGTATAAAATTGCTACTAAACCTTTTTTAAATCATTTTGTAAAGGCCAGCAAATTGTAAAAAAAATGTCAGGATCAAATTCTGAAGTGTCATGGATACTAATTAATTGAACAAGTTTCTTAAATGTTTGCAGTTTGCCAAAAAGAGAAGAGACAAGACAATTCAGGGAAGCGTTACATTTTTGGATAAGGCCAGACTACTAGTTTAAGATTTAAAATTGCCATTTCAAATATGTTTAAGAGTTAACAAAGGCAATTAAAAAAATGTAAATATCCTTGCCATTCTTCTTGAAGCGAAATCAGGTTATTCAGCCCATGAATTACAATCCCCCTTTTAGTAGGACTAACTCCGAATTCTTTTATATGCAAACTTTACCACACTTTGCCAAACATGTTTGTTGGCTCACTTTTAATTCTGCTATATAATTTTGTAAAAATCAGTCAAATAAAGATGCATTTGCAGACAAAATATATCGTTCATCGAATCACCTTTAGTCTCCTATTTATATGATAATAAATACTTATTTTCAACAATTCAACCTGCATCAGTTAAAAAAATACCTAGATTACAGTTAGTATAGCATGATTACCTGAAGAGACAATGAAGCTGAAAATCTAGTTGGATTGCAATCAATAATTGAGAGGCCAAGATCCAACATTTCCTGTGCTTTACTCCTCGACTACAGATATAGCCGGAAGGCACACATCTGATAATATCTCAAGTTGGGCTGTTACAAAAAATTAAGAAGACATATTGCTATTAGAAGTGCACCTTTTTTCTTTCACTGTACTTTTCCAAGCAAAATATGATGTGCACCTCACAGTATCTGGTCAGCTGTGAAAGAAAACTATGAATCGTGTAGTGATTTCTTGCGATAAAAACCTTATGCTGAGAAATACTTTCATGCATTTTAGCACATGCTGAATAACAGCACTTGAGAAAATGCCTGAAAATCAGGGTTGTGAGCCCTGCGGAGCAAAAATGTGTTTCTGACTTCTGCAACAGCATTGATCCAGATGCACCTGCAGGCACGTTATGCAACCCATGCAGTGATATTTTTCACCACATAACTGTCATAAGCAGCTGATGCCCCTGTTTGGATGCTTTTCAGAATAAAACACTGGAATCCTTTCAGTAATTCTTCATCCTCTGGGAAGCAATTGTTGAATCCCACCATCATCCTTCCATCATGTCCACCTAATCTGCTAGCTACACATCAAATAAGATGCATGGGGGGTGGATAGGTGTGTTAGACCTGGCATCATTGGTGTGGTTTCCCCTGTCTTTTTGCCTCTGCTTTCTGCAATTTTGTGCTGGTGTTTGTTTTTGCTGGTTTTTGGTACTTTAGGCATTTTACCACTGCTGACCACTGCTAACGTGCAAATGCTTCTTGTGCAAATTGTGTTTATGATTGTTTTTCCCTGATTGGCATATTTTATATATTAGTAAGTCCCTAGTAATGTGCACTAGAGGTGCCCAGGGCCTGTAAATCAAATGCTACTTGTGGGCCAGTAGCACTGATTGTGCCACCCACATGAGTAGCCCTGTAAACATGTATCAGACCTCCCACTGCAGTCTCTATGTATGGAGGTTTGCACTGTCGATTCGATGTGGCAAGTGTACCCACTTGCCAGGCCCAAACCTTCCCCTTTACTACATGTAAGTCACTCCTAAGTTAGGGGCAGGGTGCAGTTTAATTCTAAGGTGGGGCATGTACTGGTGTTTTTTACATGTCCTGATAGTAAAATACTGCCAAACTCGGTTTTCACTATTGCATGGCCTATCTCTCATATAGGTTAACATGGGGACTGCCTTTAAATATTTTTTAAGTGCAGTTTCCCATTAGGAGCAGATGGCGATATGAAGTTTGGAGTCCCTGAACTCACAATTTAAAAACACATCTTTTGGTAGAGTTGGTTTTGAGATTGTCTTTTTGAAAATTCCAGTTTTAGAAAGTGGGCATTTTCTTGCTTAACCATTCTGTGCTTCAGTCGGCCTGTGGAATCAACGTCTGGGTCACACTGATAGATTGGCTGTTTGTGGATTCCCTCCAGACAGTGACACAAAGGGTGCTGAGGAGTGTCCTGCATATCCTAATGAGACTCCTGGGTTAGAGTGGGAAGGAAGGAGCTGACACTTACATCTGAAAGGGTTGTGCCTGTCCTCACACATGCAGTCTATAACCTCCTGGTGTGTGTCTGGGGACATGCCTGGGCAAGGCAGGATCTTGTGAACAACAGAGACTTTCCTTTGAAGTTTGCCTACTTCAAAGGCAGAATTGAGTATAAGTATTGGACCTAAAACCCCAGACCTTTAGAATACTTCTGGATCAAGAGAAACCTCTGCCAAGGAAAAGAGCCGAAGAGCTAGAGGATGAATACTGCCCCTGTGCTGTGTGTGCTTTGCTGTGTTGGTCTTCAGTTGCTGGTTCTGCCTTAAAGAGGACAAAAACTGGACTTTGCTTTGTATCCTGCTTGTGGAGATCCACCAAGGGCTTGGACTGAGCTTGTCTACTGTTCTGAAGACTCAGGGACCTCAAAGACTTCATCTGCCAGCACCCGGGTTCTCTTGCTGAGACTCCTAGCCTGCCAAGTGGTACCACATCCAGCCCCTGGGCCCCTGAAAGGAGAAGCTGGTGAACTCAAGAAGAAAATCCACGCACTGGAGCAGTGCGGCACAAAAATTGATGCAGTGCCTGCACCGTGGCTGAAAAATCAATGCATCACCAGTAAAACCGACACATCGCCAGCTCAGCTCGGATTCATCACTGCCGTGCATCCGGATTTTCCATGCATCATCCCTGAGTGTCAAAACTTGAAACAAAATTCAGAACACAAAGAAAGAGAACATTTTTTGAGGAATAAAGGTATTTCTCTCCATTGTGACACCCTTAAGGCACCCCTGGGGTGGTGTAGGCTTTTGACACGTTCCCAGGTTTACAAAGCCTTTTAAATCTGGGAATGCATCAGAATCCATGAGTATTGTGTGGGATCACCCATGCAACACCCATGGAAATGTCTCCATGACACAAAGTAAGGCAACGCAGAGACCTGTGCTGCATTGCCTTACTCCAAAACTATAAGTCCATGAAAAGCCATGCAAAGTGGCTTTGGTTGGCCGTGCAGCTGTGAGTCAGCAGCCTGAGGCCATTTGTAAATAAGCCCCTCAGTTTTTTTAAGTTCTGCTGCTGTGTGTTCAACTCACACCTTTTCCCTTATCGTTGGATGCAAAGTGCTGTGCAAGACACAAGTGGTGACTCTGAGCTAGATACTTGTTAGCCTGGAAAGAGTGCAGTACAGAGATACAGAAGTGCTGTGCCGTGCATTCATTGTGAGTCCATGTACTGGAAGTATGTGTACTAGCAAGGAGTCCAGTCCATGAAGGATGTAGTATTTTGTAGCACGCACATGGTGAATGCATGTGCTGGGTATATGTGTAACTTTAAGTGTCATAAAACTGAATGCTTCAGTGTTGTGTCAAAGACCCAGACCCTAAATCATATTTTGTATCCAGAAATGGTTTGTAAGAAGGGTAGTTTGAGCCACAAAAATTTTAATCTGCCAATGTTAGAAATTGGGTCTTTGGTTGGCAGTCAGGTTACCCCCTGTTCAAGCAAGGACCCTCACTCTAGTCAGGTAAGACACACACAATCCAAATTATCCTGTGCCCACTCTCTGGTAGCTTGGCACTGAGCAGTCAGGCTTAACTTAAAAGGCAATGTGTAAAGTATGTGTGCAATAAATCATGCAATAACACAGTATAAACACCACACAAATACACCACACAGGTTTAGAAAAATCTAGACTATTTATCTGGTTAAAATAAGGTCAAAACGATCAAGATATGAAAAGTACAAGTTGAGATATCACTTTTGTAATGAATAATAGAGCAATAAGTGTCTCTTGCAAGCACAAAGTACCTGATTTTCATCTAAATTATCCACACGGGATCGCAAGGAGGAGCTGCGTGGAAAATGAGGAGGTGTGCGTCGGTTTCTCCGGGCGCACACAGACAATGTGTCAATGTTTTTCCATGCAGCAAGGGCTTTGCGTTGATTTCCGGCGTGCAGACTTGGATCCTCTTTGCGTTGTGGGGTATTTGGACGGCCCGGGACAATGCAGAGAAATCCTGGGTGTGCAGGGTGAAGTCACAGGAGCTGCGTCGATCAGGTGGGCGATACGGGGACATTTCTGGCACACATCAGGCACTGCGTCGATTACTCTTGCAGGAAGTCGGGCTGCATCATTCCAGCTCGGCTATGCTTTGATCCAGTGGGCCGTGCATCAATGTTCCAGTCGCAACGCTCGTGTTGCGTCAATCTCTCACCAAAGGGCAGGCTGTGCATCGATTCTGGCAAGCTGTGCATCGATTCTCATTGCACAAGGAATTCTTTGCAGAGATGAAGTCGTTTCCGCCCTGAGTCTTCAGAAAAGAGGAGGCAAGCTCAATCTGAGCCCTGGGAGAGCACTTCACAGCAGAGCCAGAGGGCAGCAAGGCAGCAGGGTAAATGCAAGGCAGCAGTCCTTTTCAGCAAAGCAGTCAGGTAAGCCCTTTGGGCAGCCAGGCAGCTTCTCTTAGCAGGTTGCAGGTTCTGGTTCAGAGTTCCTTTCCCAGTAGATCTCTTGACAATAAGGCCCATATTTATACTTTTTAGCGCTGCATTTGCGTTGTTTTTTTACGCAAAATCGGCCCAAACTTACAAAATACAATTGTATTTTGTAAGTTTGCGCTGTTTTTGTGTCAAAAAACGACGCAAATGCAGCGCTAAAAAAGTATAAATATGGGCCTAAGTGTCTGAGTTGGTAGGGTCCAGGTCCCAGTTTATATACCCAAATGTGCCTTTGATGTGGGGGAGACTTCAAAGAGTGGCTTAGAATTGAGCAGGGCCCCCTTTCAGTTCCATCCTGTCTGCCAGGGTCCCAGTAGGGGGTTTGGCAGTTCATTGTGTGAGGGCAGGCCATTGTCCTTTGACATGTAAGTGTCAGGCCCTCCACCCTCCCAGCCCAGGAAGACCCATTCAGTATGCAGATGTGTGCAGGTGTGATTGAGCATCCTTTGTTTGGGGTTGTCTGAGTAAAATGCACAAGGGAGCTGTCAACTAACCCAGCCAGACGTGGATTGTAAGGCACAGAAGGATTTAAGTGCAGAGAAATGCTCACTTGCTAAAAGTGGCATTTCTAAAATAGTAATATTAAATCCAACTTCACCAGTCAGCAGGTTATTGTATTACCATTCTGGCATATGACCTTGTTACACCTTTCAGATAAGAATCTACCACTGAACCAGTATATGAGGGTAGCCCTAATGTTAGCCTATGAAAGGAGCAGGCCTCACAGCAGTGTAAAAACAAATTCCGGAGTTTTACGCTACCAGGACATATAAACTACATAGGTACATGTCCTGCTTTTTCCCTACATAGCAGCCTGCCCTATGGGTTACTTAGGACCTACCTTAGGGGTGACTTATATGTAGAAAAAGGGGAGTTTAGGGATTGGCAAGTACTTTCAAATGCCAAGTCGAATTGGCAGCGAACATGCACACACAGGCCTTGAATTTGCAGGCCTGAGACATGGTTAGGGAGCTACTTATGTGGGTGGAACAATCAATGCTGAAGGCATTTAATCTACAGGCCCTGGGTACATGTAGTGCACTTTTACTAGGGAGTTATAAGTAAATTAAATAAGCCAATTGGGTATGAACCAATGTCACCATGTTTTAAGGAAGAGAGCATATGCACTTTAGCACTGGTTAGCAGTGGTAAAGTGCCCAGAGTCCTAAAACCAGCAAAAACAGTGTCAAAAAGTGGAGGGAGGCAGGCAAAAAGTTGAGGGTGACCACCCTAAGGCTGTGAGGTCTAACAGCCAAGCAGCCAAATAGGCTGTGTAAGAAGGGAAAGCTCTGCAAGTCTTGATTATTTGCTCTACCCAGGAGCCTAAGGCCTGCTGGTCTCAATGTTGGGGAGGGGACATCACCCAGGGAAACCAAAACCACCTCCACTGGAGCCTGGAGCAACAGCACCTGCCTGCTTGCCAAGACTTGTGTGCCCTATGAGGCACTATGAGCAGGAATAGGGAGTTGGAGGGAGCAACATTTAGTAGGGATCTTTGTGGAGTGGAATCCCAGTGCGAGGTGAGAGGAAGTGGCTGCTGCACTAAATGGGTAGCTGCTCGTGTCAGTGACCCCCAAATGCAAGGAGGGGGCCGCCGTGAAGATAGCCATGGAAAAGATCACAGTGTGGTAAAGGCAGTGGCCTGCTCTGCACTTTGGTGGCAACCCTGTGTGCTAGGAGGGGCCACAGTGGAAAAAGAGGCTTTATGGAGAAGGGTCAAAGCTTGTGCGACACTGTTGCAACAACTCCATATGCCAGGAGGTGCCATCATAATAAAGTTTGCCATGTGGATAGGGCCTAAGCCTTGTGTGGCAGCTGTGTGGCAAACCCATACACCAGTATGAGTTGAGAGGTGCATGTGTACCTTGTTGAGTGGGCAGGAGCCTGTAACCTTTGAGGAGTGGTGACCAGTAGGTCAACAGGTGCAACAAAGACTGTGACTGACTGACCCTCTAGAACAAGTGAAGACACTCTGGGAGCATCACCAACCATCTCAGGCTCAAGGACAGGAGCAGCAGAATAACTCCCCACAGGGAGAGTGCAGGAAGACCTCCAATGGCTGCCAGAGCGCAATTGTGAGGGAGAGAGAGAGTGTGCATCTACCTAATGCAGCTGCTGAGTCAGCATGCAACTAACTCATCTGATCTTGATTGAAGCTGGTGTGAGCACCCACGGAAGCAGTTCAGTCCAAGACTCTTAATGCTTTAACCTCACTGGAGCGGGAAAGATTTGTTTTTGGGCCTACTGGCCCCAGGGGGACTCGCTGCTGAAAGTGTTGCAGTGTTTAAGAGTCAGAAGGAGCTCTTGAGATATGGACTGCTAGTTGATCATTCTCTGGATGTGGCCAACAGGGAATGGGGAATGACCCCTATCGTACTGGGAGGAAAGAGTGGGACAGGGATTTGTAAGTGAAACACTAGAACCCCAACCTCAAGAGGAAATGTGTTATTGTTTGTGAATGTCATTTTTGAGTATTTGGCTAAATATTGATTTTTATTATTGTTATTTTGTGCTTTTTGAGTTGTTAAACTTTGTGCACTTAACAGTATCCACACAGTCCACACATCTTTCCTGAGAGAGTCTTAGACTGTTTGCTCACATCTATCACTGAGAGTCAAGTACAGAAGGGGCACTTGGCCACGTTCCCCATGATCCATTGTAGACTGGCTCTGGAACATCAGGAGAGAAAGTCCTTAAGCCCCACGTTTGGCCCCAGTAGCCCCTGAGTGCTCTGTGGGCCTCTGAAAGCATTTCCAATATCAAGTAAAACCCACTTTCATATAAAAAAATGACTGTTAAATAATTCACTGATTATTCTATAAGTATGTCGTACAGATGGTCCATACTATTAAAACACATCTCCATTGTTTCTTTGCATGACCAAATGAAAATCATGAGTATTGATGGAACCAGTAGTTTTATGCTTCCTCCTGTTAAATCAAGAGAGCTGTAAATTTGTGGGCTAACCTGTAATATTTATATCTGCAAGACTAGCATTTGGGACATGCAGCAGACATTTTGAAAGTTACATTATTTGATTTTTTGAGCACCCATCGTCCCTGAAGTTGCAGTGAAGTTCCCAGACTTCACATATTTTCAAGAACTTATTTATTGATATACCTTCACAAATGAAATCTACTGAGGAAATTCAAGTTATTGTGATTTGTCGGACAGGACACAAATGAAACAGCAATGCATAAACATGGAAAGGCATTAGGGCACCCTACGAAGCACAGTATGTCTCGTTCAGGGGATAAAGAAATATGATCTCATCTCCCCCATCCTGATAATGGAACTCCATTAGCTCCATTAGCTCCTCTTGCTGTTCCACTACATCATTAAAACAGCTGCACCATTTACAAACATTGCAATTGATGCAGTTGTTGTTCATGAAGTAGTGGTGAGCCAGCAAAGCCATCATGATCTGCTGCTGCACCCATCTTATCTTGAAAGACAGAACAAAGTCATCAAAAAGTAAATATGTGTTTTGGATTAGATAGCAATTGCAAAGAGTGTGTATGAACTCACACAACTTAAGGAGAGAGGTGCTGTTCATAGAATGAAGAACTCTGAAATGTCTCAAATGCTCAGTATTGAGTTTCAGAGCAACCATATGGTAAGTGTAAGAAAGATTGAAGTCCGGCTTACACCAGTGGTTTCAGTGACTTCAATATCTGTACAGCAGACGAGGAACAACTTAGTGGGTCACAAACTACCAGCATTCAAGAAATGTTAGGATTAACACATTGTTTACTTTCTGTTGACAAAATCAGCATGTCTGTTTTTAATAGTTGCAAACTTCTCAATGACTTGAGTATTAAAGTCCGGTATTGTCTTAACATGGTCTATCTCTATGGAGAGTATTGCTAAAGCAGTGAGTGTTTCCTCAATCATGGTGTTCCTCAGGAATGTCGTGATTCAGTTTAAAGTTGAAAAACATGGTTGTGACTCTGCTTCGGTCAAGTGAGTGATAATGACTATTTTTTAGTAAAGCCACTATCTCTGTTAGTGAATATTCCATTCTTCATTTCTGAATTTAAGTGAGCAAAAAAATGGCACCAGTGGCCTGCTGATATACATGCATTCCATACAGTACAGTTAACTCAATTCTCAGATCCTTTTTGTTGAGCATAGGATAATCTTCCATATCCTAATTCAGTGCTTGCTACAGGGAAGGAAATATCACAATTTGCAAACTGTTCAGTTTGCAGTATAAGGCACTCACAAAATGCTTTGTAAAAGAAAAACGTTCCTTTGCATGCACAACTAGTGTTACACATTTCCTTTTCAATTTGGACCAGATGGTTAATAGTTTTTCTGCAGTTTGAGACACTATAATCCTTTGGCAGTCTGCTGTCTAAATTGTCAATCCCTTCTCTGACTTTGTACATGTTGATGACAGACTGAATGGTAGCTCTTTGCACTAAGACAGTATTGAGTTCAAATTTTTGTAGCTGGTTAAATAATATGTCTACATGAGGCATTATTTCATGAAGCGAAAACAGAAAGTACTGAAACTCTCTGCCTTGTAGTGTTCTAGCAAAGCCACAGGCCTCATTCTGACTTTTGGATTCAAAGACACAACTGTCTTCTATGGAGTTGAAACATTTCTCAGGATCAACCCTTTATTGGTGTAATAGGTTGGTTGTGAAGATGGGAAATTTCCAACAAGTTGGGAATCCCTTTGGAAGTCTTCTTGTCACAATGTTCTGAAGTATTTCCATTCTTTTGGTGGAACGTGAGAAGAATGCTACCATGCCTTCTACATACCAAAAGACAATTTGTGTCTCAGAGATCTTTGCTTTTGCTACTGCTTGTTGCATAGTAAAATTAAGTTGGTGGGCATAACAATGCACATGATGGGTGGTAGGGTACACATCTCACATCAAAGATTTCACTCATTACGGAAGCACCATTATAGCTTTGTGCAATAAGTTTTTGTTTTTGGAGGTGCTATGAAAAAAACACATTAATTTCATGGAGTACCACTGTAGCAATGGTTTCTGCACTACAGTCATTAGAGTCTCTTAGATCACAGAATCTCTCCACCACTTTACTGTCATTGTCAATATAACAAAAGATTAATACGGACTGAATATTGTTAGCAATTCAAGCCCAGGATTCAAAGGAGCTGCAAATCTGTTCTGCCTGTGCCCACTACCCCTGTATAGAACTTCATCATCCCGAGCGCACAATGCCTGGAGGCGCTGCAGTGTAGGACGAGGTGGTGGCAGGACATAAACAGCCATGTACTTTCAGCATGACCCGGACTCCTGCAGCATATGAATCTTGTTGGCTATTCGATCCCAGGACTCAAAGGTGCTACAACTTAATTCTTCCTGTACTCACTACCTATGCGCAGAACTTCATTGCCCAGAACCCACAGTGCCTGGAGGCGCTGCAACATAATGCAAGGAGGGGGCAGGGCATGAATAGCCATGCACTTTTAGCACAACCTGGACTCCCACAGTGGGGGAAACTTCTTGGTAATTTGAGCCCAGGTCTCAAAGGGGCTGCAACTCGATTCTGCCTGCGGCCACTACCCCTGTGCAGAACTTAATTGGCCAGACACCCATAGCACCTGGAGGCACTGCAACATAATGCGAGGAGGAGACAAGACCTGAATAGCCCTGTGCTTTTAGCACAACCCAGACCTCTGCAGCACTGGAACCTTGTTGGCAATTTGAGCCCAGGACTCAAGGGGGGTGCAACTCTCTTTTGCATGAGCCCGCTACCCCGTGTGCAGGCCTTCACTGAACAGAACCCACAGTGCCTGGAGGCACTGCAACATAATGCAAGGAGGGGGCATGGCCTGAACAGCCATGTGTTTTAGTACAACCTGGACTCCTACAGCAGAGGACGTGTGCTGAGGATACACAGGCCACCAGGTTAAGCCTGAGACACTATCTGGCCCATCTGCACCCATCAGAGTACAGAGAAGGCTGGTCTGGGCTATGTCTCTTGGCTCTGGGTTTCTGAATCATTGATGTATCATCACTGGAATACCTCTAGGTTCTAGGTTTCTTTCATTTTCTTTCCACTACTGCTCCAAACTGTACATTTCAATCAATAAATCAATCAATCAGGGATTTGTAAAGCGCACTACTCACCTGGAAGGTCTCAAGGGGGGGGGGTGGGTGAGCTACTGGTCGAAAAGCCAGGTCTTAATATTTCAATATGGGGAAGCGAAAAGGCAATCACCTCCCAACAAACACTAATAAAGGGGAAAATGGTCCTAAATTGATCACCAGTTATTTGTCATCTTTCATGGTGGTCATTGAGACAGAGATTGGTAAGGTGGAAGTGAGCATGGACTCAACTTTCATAAATCTGGTCATCAGAGTCCACCATGGAGCTCACATTCCGGTGCAGGGGCCCGGGTCAGCAAAACTGTGCAAGAGAAGCCCAACCAAGACGGCTCAGAACCCCATTGCAAGGTAATACCTGTGACAACTCCCATATGGAACCCCTGCAACCTTTACGTAGCTCAAGACTACCAAATAGTGCATGAGTCACAAATAATTACTGTCAGTCCAACCCTGAAAGAAAGTAGGTAGAATCAGGTTACTATAAAAAAACTCCATCCTTAGCCCTTTAGCAACCAATACCAGTTACTTTGGGCTTGATGTAGAGTTTGTCGGTTGACTTGCTCCATCACAAATGTGACAGATATCTCGTCCACCATATTTGGATCATCATAGGCTATTATGGGATCATATTTCAGCAGACGTGATATCCATCATGTTTGTGAAGACGTAACCCCCTTTGCCAGACTCTTAATCATGACCTCTTTAACCAAAGGGTTACACAGTAACAAAGCCAAAGGAAAAAGAACCACCAGAATAGCTCCCACAGGTGACACTTATTTAAAAAACCTTGCCCTTTGCTTCAAAGAGAGTCTTGGTCATCTAGAGAGCTATCTTAAGGATTTACCACAGTTCTACTCATCAGCCTCATCCAAAATGGAGATCTTAGAAAAAAATCTGGATAACCTCCAACTTAGCTCAGGAGAAGCCAGTGGGTACAATGACACAGGCAGGTGGTAATACTGTTCATCAGTTTCACATGCAGGACCAAATTCCACCTATATTAGCGGTCCCAAAGCAGGCAAGGTAGAGACTTAAAAATTTGACCCAAATGCCACATCATCTATGCTAAGATTGCAAGGCAAAAGGGGCATGAGGGAACAGGAGCAGTGAGATAAATATAAGAAGAGCAGCACATAACAACATGACAAAGGATGGACTGAGTGCCAGGCACCCCAAACGCATAGTCCCGTGGACTGCACACCATAAATATTTATCTTGGAGAATGTACCTAAATTAGAAACACAAGGGCACATCTGCCAACATTTTGTGCTGGGTTTGCATCATGAAAGTGACACAACCAGTACAAAATATTTTTTCTATTATTTACTTTCCAGTGCAAAACTTGTTTTGTGCTGGAAAATGACTAAAGGTAACGCAAAGTAGTGCAAGATGCTGCTTTGCATTACTCTGCATCAAGAGGGGCATTACTTGGGAGTTCCCATCCTTTTTGACACAGAACTCTATCTACCAATATTGTGAGTCAGGGGTTTGTGTAAAAAATTACCACCTTTTAAAACCAGGCTTTAAAATTAAAAATATTGTAATTTCTCCTTTCTTTTCCTACTTTGCACCTGTGCTGCAATGTGCAACACACATTCAAAGTAGGACAAGTTTTAGAATTTGTGCAGGCCTAGTATTTTGTATTGTAAGGGCAACCTTCCAGTACAAAGCCTGTGCTAGACTCTCGCACACACCCTTGCACTATGGAGCAAAGGCGTGTGTGTGAAGCACAGCAACTGAAATCATCAGTGGTGCTAGGGAAAGGGGAGGAGAGAGCCATATCTCTGCAGATATGGTACTCTCCTGATCCTCCTTCTCATGCAACACAGCATATATCTTTTGCCTGCTGCGCTGCTTTGCCAGGAAGAATAGTAGATCTGCCCCACAGTGTTTCAACTCCTGTACTTCACTCCTAAACAACGTTTCATTTTGTCTAAAAAGCACTATGGATGGCTCATGGATCATCAAAGAAAATCGTCACTGCAAGAAGGGTTGCATGGATTGACCCGTCCCATAAATTGTCGCATGGAAACTGTATAATATTAAAGTTAAGGAAACCATATACAGTGTGTGCCCTATTTCATCAACTCTTGCTGTCAGCAACTCAAATGACCATTAGAGTACCAGCTCTCTTCTGTGGAGAGAGAGCATACAACTTGCATAACACCATTGACAGGGCACTGTGCTGAATTATATTATTACCAACCTCAACGCACCGGCTCATCATAAACACTGCCTCCTGCTCTCAAACAGATTTGAGGCTTTGAGCTCACTAGAGGCATTAGAGTGACTGCTACTAAATGGAGATAACACAGTGGATATGGAGGAAGAATCCTTGACCCCTGTGCTTAAGGATCAGCTTGCAGAAAAGGTGAAAGCACCAGTGGACAAAACCTGGGCATTATCTCCTGGAATGTGGCAGGCCTGCAATCTAAATTTGGAAACCTGGACTGGTCAATGATAGTAGAAAATTATTTATTAATCTGCTGTCAAGAGACTTGGTTAATGGACCAAACATGTATAAATGAATATATTACCCACCATGTTCCAGCTATTGTCTCAAAATCAAGCCTGGCCAAAGGGATCTGGTTACATTTATCTCTGTGGCACTGATTGATGCTGCAGCCCGGGATGTTGCCACCTCACCAAATTTCCAAATATTTCCGTTCAAACTCCAGAATCCCTTTAACATGATATTGATAAATTACTACCACAATATCTTTCATCTTACTGTAACTGGGGTGGTCAATGATCTAGAAGAATTCCTGCATAAAGTCCAGAATGAGCAAAAGTAGGTCATTTTAATTGTTTGGTTATAGGAATTTGACAGCCAGTATGTTACACTAATATGGTGAAGTCATTAGGAATTACCGAACCTCTTGTACATTTTAGGCATACCCCCTCTGGGGTTGCATTAAGCAAAGTTGAAGTTGCTAACTTCTTACTATTTGCATAATGTTTTACTGGCATGGACTCCAGAGTAATACCAACATATATCAGAGTGGGTAAAGCTTTGTGGCTAATTTAATTGTAATCTCAAAAAATCCCCTATCATTTTTAGGAGACCACAATGTAATGACGTCTTGTATAAGTGACCACAATCACCCCCAACACTAGACCTTAAACTGGGTCTCAGCAGGGGATCAAAGTAAATTAGTAGGACTGCACAGTTCCCTTCTACAGGTCCACTAATGGTTGTATGTTTAAATGAATAATACTTTTGAAACTAAAGTTGGTTGTGTTGTGTGGGAGTTGTGTGGGAAGGCTTGAGCAGTGATGGGGATCCTCCCCCAGAGTTAGAAGGCTGTAACTGGGTGGGGGAGAGGCGAGGGCGGCCCCCAACGAGGCGAGTAGAAGACTCTCCAGCACTTTGTACAGAGGGCCACTGGGGTAGAGAGAGGCAGCCCTCGGGACCTCAGGTCTAGGTAGGACCCTCAGAATATTCCCCAACAAAGACCGGCAGAGACTTGGGCAAGGCTGGGGTGCAGGATGGGCTCCATCGGCGTCTGAGCGAGACAGCGGAGTAGAGGGAGCTGCACTGCCTCATCAGTCCAGAGGCAGGACGACGTTGGGGGTCTCACGCGAGTGAAGGGAGGACCCAAAAGAGAAAGGGGGGCCCTCTGGCACCCGATGGTGGAAGAGGGGTGCAATGGCCGCGGCACGCCCCAAAAAAGACCGATCAGTCAAGGACATGTTGGCCAAGCCTATGAAGGGCAACCCAGAGGGGGATACCCCCACTCCGACTATGACCCGGAGGGAGGGCGACGAAGAAGGTGAGGGCCCAATCACGTGGCCCTTCCTCGAGGGGCTCTTTCAGTCCCTAAAAGATGACCTACAGATGGTAAAGTGGGACCTCTCCACAGACCTGAAGGATGTGAGACACAAACTATGAGCAGTTGGGGAGAGATTGAACACCCTGGAGGAGCACGAAAATAACTGCGACGATGAGAAGTACAACTTCAGCAATAAGTAATTTGCCTACAGGAGCAACAAATCATCCTTCAAACACACACGGAGGACCTGGAGAACCACTCGAGGCAGAACAACATTTCCTCCTGGGGGCCCCCACAAGGGGAGAAGAGGATGACATCGCCCAGTATGTTGGCTCCCTCTTTCACCAGATTTTAGGGGAGGACATGGATAAGGAGGTGCGAATGAACAGAGTTCCCAGAGTGGGTATACCGAGACTAGCCCATGCACCTCCCGCAGCCATTTTGGTTTGTGTCCATGACTTCCCTCTTGAGGAGCGCATTCTTCCAGCGAGACAGCAACACCTGCTGAAGTTTTGCGGCCACTCACTGCTCCTTTATCAGGACCTGGCAGCAATCACTCTACAGGAGAGGAGGGACTTTAAGCCGATCACATCATACCTCAGAGACAAAGGGGTTACCTGCTCCTGGGGCCTTCCCTTCCCCCTGATCTTCCGCTGGGACGGCAGACTCCACCAACTGCACTCACTGCAAGTAGCCTGTACTTTGCTGCAATTGGAGCCACCCTCAGCGGATCGCCTCTACTCGGCGAGGCCTGACCATGGGCATCGGAGGTGCAACCAGTAGCAGACTGACCCACCGAGGAGCAACCCAGAGGCAATAGTGTCAGAGCGAAGGGTGGTCCTGGAGTCCCTCACCGGAGACTCAGTGACACCTGTTGGGGGGGCGAGTGAGTGACCCGCGGACATCTAGACACAAACAGGAGGGGCAGTGCCGTGAGGGGGCAGAGGACACTTGATGGCGGAATGGTAACTGGGATGCTTTTTTTCCAGACTATGGAACATCTTTCTGGACTACGCCAGATGTTCCGGCTCCCCCTAATCGGGTTGTTACGATTGTTGTTGTTGTTTGAGATTTTTTTGGGGGGAAGGTGCCACAAAGAGTGCACACAGGCATATAAAAGCTCAACAGGGAGGTAGTCTACAAACGCTTTAGCCACAACATGGGAGAGGGTCACAGAGAAGGGGCAGAGGTCTGCGGACCCATGACTTAGCGACTGCACAACCCCAAACACATTCAAAGCAATCACACTCAATGTTAAAGGGCTGATAAACCCAAGCAACCACAGGGCCGTCCTTTCCTGTCTGGAAAATACCATAGCGGGACTGTGTCTCTTGCAGGAGACTCACCTACATCCAGCTGATCCCCATAGATTATGATCGCGGAACTTCTCAATACAACACTGCTCCTCACAAGAGAAAAAGGTAGTGGCACTCACGGTGTCCCAATCTTTCCAGGGGAAGGTGGCAGACAAAGTTGCAGAAATACCGGGCCGGCTTCTGGCCTTCAGGACACATGTAGGGGCTCTCAGGTTATTGTGGTCTCCATATATGAACGTAATGAAAAACAGGAAGGGTTCATATGATGAGCACTGGGTGAGGTCATGACCACGCAGGACAGACAGGTACTCATTGGGGGTGACTATAATATTGTCCTCAACAATGACTGGGACTGGTTGGCTTCTAGATACGGGGGACGGGAGCTTTGTCACCTAGGAGACTCCGGACATTGGAGGAGTTGGGTTTGTGCAATCTTTCGAGAAACAGACACCCCACAACCAGGGACTACACCTTCTACTCCCATGTGCACAAAACCTATGCCCGCATTGACCTTTTCTTGGGTACTAGAGATGTCCAACAGAGACTGAAGGAAATAGACATAGAGCCATGCGCCCTGTCAGAGTTGTGGAACAGAAACGGATGCCCATTTCCAATTTTTTTGACTTTAATGACATGCCAGACACCTTGTTTTCCCTACTGTGGGAAACAATGAAGTAGATTGTGAGGGGTGAGTTCATTGCCATCCCATCTGCAGACAATAAGGCTCAACCAGAGAAGAGGGCCCAGCTACAACAGGAGGTGACAGAACTACAGAGGATTCATAAACGTACCAGGCCCCAAGGGTCTGGAAGAAGCTGAACGCGGCCAGGGCACAGCTAGCAAGCCTAGCCATCAATAGGACAGAATACGCAGCACTATGTCTGCATCATTCCTTTTATGTGGTGGGGGAATAGGTGCGGGCGCCTCTTGGCAAACAGACTCCATGCCCAGAGTCTTTTTAACGTGATCTCTGGTCCGGATAAAATTCCACCAGCGATGCTATATGCATCCATTGTGGTCATCCCAAAACCAGAGAAAGACCCCGCACTTTGCGGGTCTTATAGACCCATCTCACAACTTAATGTAGACATCAAACTGCTCATGGGCATCCTGGCTTCCCGCCTGAATCTGCTGATGCCTGGACTGGTGGACCTGGATCAGGCAGGCTTTATCCCACTCAGACAGTGCGGGGACAACACCAAACTGATCATTCACATCATAGACAAAGCTCGGAGCTCAGGGAGAGAACAGATCCTTCTCAGCATTGATGCTGAAAATGCATTTGATTGGGTCCACTGGCCACATCTACAGGCAACCTTGGAGCATTTGGAGCTGGGGCCCAGGTTCCGTGCATGTATTACTAGCGCGTATAGTCACCCAAAGGCCACAGTCAGAGTCAACGGGACAGCATCTCCCTCATTCCTGGTGGGCTGGGGGACTCGGCAGGGGTGCCCGCTTTCCCCCATCCTATTCGCCCTTTATATGGAGCCCTTTGCACAGCGCGTAAGGGATGACCCAGAGACCACAGGGGCCACTTATTGCAGGGAAAAACATGTAATAGCACTTTATGCGGAAGACGTGGTGGTGGCCTTGGAAGACCCACTGACGGCCCTGCCAGCGTTCTTGAGGGAGGTGGAGTCCTTCGGGGAGAGTTCAGGTTTTAAGATAAACATCTCAAAATCACAAGCTCTTAACCTCAAGCTCCCGAAGGCTACGGTGGAGCTGTTGGCCCGGTGGTATCAATTTGAATGGCAACCACAGTCCTTTCCATACTTAGGATTGCAGATTGCTAAGACTGTTGCGGAATCCTCACATTTGAATTACCAGCTCATCCTCCAGAGTGTCAGGCGAGACCTGGCCCAGTGGAGAGCACACCCCAAATCATGGCTGGGCAGAATAGCTGATGTAAAAATGTCGATCCTGCCCAGGGCTCTATTCCTCTTTTAGACGCTCCCGGCGGAACCCCCACCTAGTCCCTCTGTACGCTACAGCGTCCTATCAGCCAATTTATTTGGGCTGAAGGGTGACCCAGAATGACCAGACACCTATCCTGGCAACACACTCGGAGGAGCAGACTGGGTATTCCTGACATTCATCAATATTATAGGTTAGCATAGCTCTGATACCTCTTAGAGTGGTCCCGGTTAGAGTCTGACAAGCAATGGCTCTTCATGGATAGAGCAGTCGCTGGGACCACCCTGTGGAAGATTCATTTCCTCCAGCCCTGTCATAGACTGTGGGGTCTATATTCCTCCCCCGTCACTGGCGCAACAATGAAAGCATGGGACCAAGTGGCCCGCACCAGGGAGCTCACCACATTCCCCTCTCCTCTGACCCCCATAGTGGGAAACCCAGATTTTCCGCTGGCCGGGGTCAGGGATTTAACCGGTTCTGGTCCACTACACAATGTCGTTCCGTCTGACACCTATTCAACGGAGAGGGCATAATGTCCTTTAACACCTTAAAGAAGGCACATTCACTGCCTGAGACTAAGAGAATGAGATATCTTCAGATACAGCACTGGGTGATGAACCCCATGATGCGTGAGGCAGATCTCGACCCCTCCTGAAGTTTGAAAGATGATTACAAGACAAAAGACAAACACGTAATGTCAGAACTGTACGATTTGTTACAGAACGCAGGCCAACAGCATAGAATCCCAGGCCAGAAGAGATGGGAGACAGAAATGGGGAGACAATTCACACCTACGGCATGGGAGGCGATCTACTATAGGGTCAGACACACGGCACGCAGTACGGTAGCCACTGAGACTGCAGTGAAAATGGCCATGTATTGGTAACTCATCCCGGCTCGGTTTCATAGGAGTGATAGCTTGCATTCGCCTCTGTGTTGGAGGGGTTGTGGTGACCCAGGTACACTGACACGGGAAACGCCCTGAAGGCCGACTCCGGAACAACGAAGTCGTGGGCAACGAAAGTGGAACTACGCTTTCCTTAACCACAACTTTGTTGTTTTGTGCCTTAACCACGCATGTGCTGTTTTAGGGGTGGGGTGGGGGGATTGGGGTATTTTCCATTTTAGGGGCAGGGCGGGGTGGGGGGTTGGGGTTTTAGTTTTAGGGGCGGGGTGGGGGGTCGGGGTATTTTCAGTTTTAAGGGTGGGGCGGGGTGGGGGGTTGGGGTTTTAGTTTTAGGGGCGGGGTCGGGTGTTTTTAGTTTTAGGGGCAGGGTGGGGGTGTGGGTTGGGGTTGTTTTAGGGGTGGGAGTTGGGGTGATTTTAGGGGTGGGGGTTGGGGTAGTTTAGGTTTTAGGGATGGGGTGGGGTTGGGGTTGTTTTAGGGGTGGGGGTTGGGGTGGTTTTAGGGGTGGGTTGGGGGTCGGGTAATTTTAGGGGCGGGGTGGGGGTTTGGGGGGTTTAGGTTTAGGGGCAGGGTGGGGGGCTCGGAGTATTTTTAGGATTAGGCGTTGGGGTACATTAGGTTTCAGGGATGGGGTGGGGGTTGGGGTTGTTTTAGGTTTTGGGGGTAGGGTGGGGGTCACAGTAATTTTAGGGAGGAGGTGGGGGTTGGGGTAGTTTTAGGGGCAAGGGTGGGGGGTTGGTGTGGTTTTAAGGGGGGTGGGGAGGTTGCCACTCCTGCCAAGCCCTCAGGATGCATGATTGCCAAGATTTGATCCTCCTGTGTTGTTAGTTGTGGGGGAGGAGGTGGGTCCACCAGCAGTCCTCTGTTCAGCTATTTGGTGTCTTGCTGCTGTGGAACGTACCTTCCCTGGGAGGTCGTTCCACCTCTTCCTGATGACATCCCTTGTTCTGGGGGGCTGTTCCACGGCGTTGACCCTATCAACGATTCTCCACCATAGCTCAATCTTCCTAGCAATGGACGTCTGCTGCATCTGTGATCTGAATAGATGTGGCTCTACCCAGATGATTTTCTCCACCATGAACCTTCGCTCCTCCTCAGAAAACCTGGGCTGTTGTTGCGGTGCCATGGGTTTATTGTGAGTGGTGTGGGTGAGGGTATGTGGGGTGCTGTGTTGGGGTGTGTGATGTAGGGTGCATGGATGGTGTATAGGTGATGGTGGTGTGTGTCTGTGATCTTGTCTGTGGTCTTGCTATCTCTCTTGTGGCACTTGTTTGTAATGGTAAAGGGTTGTGGGTAATGTGGGTGTGTGTTTTATAGTGGTGTGGGTGTGTGGGTGTGGTGTGTGTCTGTGTGTGTCGTGTGTGTAGTTTGAATTGTCCAATGTGGTGTAGTTTTGTTAGGTTGTGTGCATTTTGAGTGCGGTGGTATGTACCAGCAATGGTTTAGTGCCATTGAATGTCCGCCGTGATGATTCGTGGGTCATAATGCTGTGGGCATAGTTCTGTTGTGGTAACGGTGTGGGTTTTGCTACTGCTAGTTTATCAGTGACCTTTGGGTTGGCGGACTTGAGTGTGTGGCTGTACAGTATAGTGACAGATTGCTATGTGTGAGTCATAATACGGGTGGCGGTAATCCGCTGTGGCGGCGGTATGTTGGCGGCAGTCAGCATGGCGGTAAGTGGGATTTACCGCTGATGTCATAATGACGGCCTAATTCCTAATCCTCAAGTTGTGCCCAAAGAATCTTCGACCCTTGGCTGGTGTTAGAATGTACTATTTCCCCCTTCAAATCTGCACAACTGCACATTTAGTTACTTTTTATTAACTTTTCTCCACAATAACAAAAGAACTACTACCGGGCTGTTTCCAAGTGGCAGCTGCCAAAATCAACATGCTGGTCAGAATCAACTTGCTGGTTTGCCCCCTGAAATGATACTGACTGACAGAAAAGTTTTGAACTCTGAACATAGAGGACTTTACAAGGACCATGCCAAGCATCATGCTATAGACAATACTTTCATGGACCCAGGCTTCGAGCTTCGCCCACTTGGAGTTTTCTCACAGTTGATGTTGAGAGCCTCAAACTTCTCTCCTGGAGCTGAACTACCAATGTCCTGCAGTTCAGCCTGCCACAATCGAGAAGTCCCTCTTTGAGTCCAGCTTGAAGCCGGATCCTCAGTCGGCCCTGTCAACAGGAACTTTTCTCCATAAAAACGATTAAGTCAGAAGCTAAACTTTATACCATTTTGAACCTTGTTCCTGTATCTGACCGGCACTCCATTGTGATCAGTCTTAACTTTTGACTTCGACTCAGTCTAATGCAACCAGATACCTGTGGTTGGAGCAGAGGGCATGATTTTAAACCTGGTGGATGGGTTACTCCATCACAATGGTGACAGATATCCCGTCTGCCGAAATCTAAATCCCATTATGTCCTATGGGGTTTGAATTTTGGTATTTAGCTGAGTTCTAAATCAGACCCTTAGACGTTTTGGTGCCAGAAAAATCTAGCACTTTGAAAGACCATATCTCTAGTCCCTACATCAGATTTTTGTTGTTTTTATGTAATCTTCATCATTACATTTTCCATAGTTTTTAGGATTTTTATTTTGCTGTTTTCTATATTTTAACTGGTTTGGATCTGATAAATACTTTACACGTTTCTTCTAAGTTAAACCTGTCTGATCTATGCAATTGGAAAGAGCCTTTTCCACACAGTCTTTACAATGGGGGACTTTTACCACACATAAATCATTACCACACTTGCCTTTATCATGTATGATAGTAGTTATTGGCAGGGCCACTGGAATTATGTGGCAGGACAAGACCAATTTGTAAGGCAAGGGTGAGTAAATTGTGCAGAAAGAAAAGCCAAATTATGCTGCATAATGCAACACATTGTGTGACAGCATTACTCCATTATTTTGTCATTTATAATCTTAGTAACACAGCCTGGCTATTGGATGCACTTCATTTGTACCAGTTTGACATCCACATGTAGTAATACACAACAGGAAGGTGACCACTCAACCTTTATAAAGGACCTTTCACTTCACTTCACTTCAAAGTTACCTTTTGAACAGTTTGAGATCGAAGCAACATTATTTTGTTGAAATCTGGAGATTGTGCAGCAGATGATGGATTACCTGGCAAATGTGGCACATCTATAATTACACAAAAACTACAGCGACTGCACAATCACACAATTCCAGTGGCCCTGATTAAAGGTAAGCATGCATATTTTTATGTGGAGAGTTTTCAAACAGTGTATTTTTTTAACAGAGGAATTTATAAATACTTTTTAGAAATTCAATAGTCAGTGTTAATGTATATGTAAGGGATTAATGATATTTAGGTTTTTTAAGGTATTATTAATCAGGACAAATATTTGTGTGTTTATTTCATTTGAACATATTTTATTTGAAAATTTAATTAAATATTACTTACAAAATGAATGTTTATTTTATAAAAAAATATATTAATATTATTTAGGAATGGGCAACAAGAGTAATAGATATTTATTTGAAGTAAAACTAATAATTGTGTTTATGGTCTGAAAAACCAATAAACATTTTAGGGACGGTTTGCAAGGTATAAATGGGTATTGGGTGGAGAAGTGTATTAATATTCAGGTGTTAATGAAAAAATGTAAGTAGTATTATTTAAAATAATATTAATTTAAAGTAAAAGCAAAAATAGTTTTACGATTTAGTTAAAAACAGGTATAAGTTTTATGGGCACAATGCAATGGGATACAGGAGTATTAGATGGGGAAGTGTATTAATACTCATGATTTAATTAAAATACTTGAATGTTGCATTTTGTTTTGGCATCAACATTGATTTAAAGTCAAAGAAAAAATATAATTGTTTTTTTTTTCAAAAATATGCATACGTTTTAGGGATGTGATGCAAGATATGGGGTGTTGAGGTGAGTGTACTCAGCTACTAATTAAAGTATGTGGGTATGTATTTATTCATTGTGAAATACTTATTTTTAACTTAAAAATAAACTTATTAAAGTATAAAAAAAATAAAAATAAACCGTATTTACACATATTCTAATTAAATATAATGCAATTTAATATTATAAAATAGTAAATAAATATTGTTAACCAGTAACAAAACACAAAATAGTATGTATAAATATTAAATAATATTATTAATTGTAGTTCTGAAAAAAAAAACACATACAATGTTATATATATTACCTACTGGAGGTCACCAGTATGTAGTTATAGTTTTGACCATGTGTCCATAGTGAAAGTATTTTTTGACTTGCCTAAATCATTGGCACCACTTGACAATTCTTCAGAAAACTTTCCAGCACACAGAAATTTTCAGGGAGATCCATCAAGTGGGCGACTGAGAAAAAGGGGGGGGCTGAACATAGTTGTGTTTCCTGTGTTAATTCCCATAGGACCTTTAGACACAGCTACAACCTAATTGCTGGATGGAATTACAACAAGTTTGGCAGAAAGCTAGCTCTTGGTACGCAGAATATGCTTTTGCTTAATTGGTGTAAATTTGTTCAGTGGTTTTGGAAATATTAAAGGGCAAACAAATTTGTATATGTAGGGATGGAGTTCCTTTGTGACTATTTTGTGGAGAACAAGAGCTTGTGCATTGCAAATACACTGCTCTGATTGGCTACCAACATTTCAACAAGAAAGTCTTAGCAGCCATCTTGGGTTTTGGCTTCAGTCAAGTCCCTCAAAAAAAGTGTTAAAAAAAAGAAAAAGGGCCAGGATACGGACAACCTGATCACTTAGCTCTATTACTAGGGTCCCAGAGTGACCCTGCCAGGACAAAAAGGTATTTTGTTAAAAACATTTTGCTAAGAAATCATGAAATTAGCAGCAAAAAATAAATAAAAACAAGAGTGGGCTCCCATACTTGTTTAACGTAGCCCCCAGATGGGCCAAGTCCCTGGGGCATTCATAATTTCATGAGGGAGAATATGTGTGTGGGAGACTACCCGGCCCACCATAATCCCAGGGACAGTCACCTCCCCGAGGCTTAAAAGCTATTTATTGCGTGTGGGCCACATGGCCCCCTGCAGCCCAAGGGACTGCCACCTCCCTGAGGCTATAATCAAAATGGATGTAGGGGGCTGCCTGGCTCCCGACAGAGCCAGAGACCACCACCTCCCTGGAGCTGTATGTTAAATAGAGTACATGCCCCCCACAGACCCGGGGACCACCATTTTCCAGGGGCTATAATAAAATAATGATGGGGGTCCATTTCGGACCACCGCAGCCCCGGGGACTATATGCTTATTGGAGAGGGGCCACATGGCTCCCCCTCGTGGAGCCACTGATGGACCTGGTGTTCCCCCTCTGGACATAGCTGTTTGCTTTTGCTTGGTGGAAGCTTTGACAGCTCCCACCAAGCAAAAGCAAACAGAAGGCCAGATTACAAGTCTGTAGGTCTCAAGACAGCCAGACTCATGGTGGTTGTCAGACCACTGCAACTGTGTTGGTCTGAACGCAACATTACAAGTCTGGCGGTCGGACTGCCAGAAGACCGCCATCTCCCCCAGGATTTCTGATCCCGATGTGCTGATATCAGCCTTGTTTTGATTAGCCAGGGCAGCACTGAAGTCAGCACTGCTCTGCTTATTACAACCATGTTCTCTGCCTGCCTTTTCATGGCGGTTTAACCACCATGAAAAGGCTGGCAGAGAACAAGTTGTGGGGAGCCACAGGCTGGCCCCTGTACCATCCACAACATTGTCGGGTGGGCGGTGCAGTGGCCTCCCTCCCTAGCACCGCTGGAATGCTGTCCAATCCTGCACTGGCTGCTCAGCATTCTGAGGGTGATTGGGAGGATTATAACAAGTACATTTCTATGATGTGGTGCGTTTAAAACATGAGCCTAACTATAACGTCCCTGTAGCCTTTGGTTTTTTAACTGAGTGTATATATATATATATATATATATATATACATACATATACACACATATATATATATATATATATATATATATATATATATATATATATATATATATATGTGTGTGTGTATATGATGTTTAAATGTACATAATGTTGTTCAACCATTGACCCAGTTTGTCATCCACATACACTACTGCGGGCCTCATTACAAGTTTGTCGGTCTTTTGGGAAGACAGTCGCGGTGGGGGCTGCCAAAAGACCGCCATGCTGGCGATAATCAGGCTCCCGTATTAAGAGTCACACTGTGAAGACCTCTAAAATCCAGCCAAAAATCTGAAACAGCCAGGACACTGGAGGGTGGGAAAGAGACGTCTGACCACCAGCACCACCAGCTTGACATAAATCCACCCAACAGATTACGAGCCACAAATCACCACAGCAGTTCTTCCATGGTGAAAATCTATTGGTGGTGTGAACCGCTGCCATCAGAACTCACATCAGTCAGAACACCACACCACATTGGATAGTTTGAATAACCCACACCTGACACACATCCACTCACCCTACACTCCTACACTCCTTTACACAATAATCACACATACACATCACACCCAGCACACACCCCACATCAGCACAACTGACACAAGACACACATCACTAGTACACGAAAATTACGACAACGTCTCTCCCTCACAATGCAACACCCACACCTTACCAGTTACCCAACACTGCACCCTCACAACAAAAACACCCATGTTTGACTGACAACGAGTTGAGGGTTATGGCGGATGAAATTGTCAGGGTAGAGCCACAACTGTTTGGTGCACAGGTCCAACAAACATCGATTGCCAGGAAAATTGAGTTGTGGCAAAGGATAGTCAAAAGGTTCATTTCGGTAGGCAGCCATCCACTCACAAGGAAATACATCAGGAATTGGTGGAACGACCTACAGGGAAGATGCGTTCCATGGCATCACACTACCAGATTGCACTGCAGAAGACTGGTGGTGTGGATCCACCTCCTCCCACACAGATCACATCATGGGAGGAGAAGGTCATGGACATACCACAGTCATGTCATGCATCTTTATTTTCCTGCAAGCCCCCTCACCACCCAAAACTACCAATTTAACTAAAAGTCCCACTACCCCTCCCACCTAATCACCTTATGCCCCTCTCCTGCATGCCACCGTTCCACTCTGTCCAACTGCCCTCACAGCCCTTGGCAATGGCATGCTAACTATTGGCTAATCATATCACTACAACTCACAGAATGCACTAACCTATATTAGTGAAAAACTGCAATGTGCGCAACAAATCACATGTAATGAATGTACAACTAAAGTATGAGCTACACCATCTAGATTGTCCTAGTGAGGACCAGTACATGGCAATGACAGCAATGTAATGGCACACTCACAATAACAAACAAAGGAAAACACAGCTACAGGTAAGTGACCATTTCTAATGGCCACTGATCAAATATCCCAAGCCAGAAAGAGACTGACCTGGGTTGCAAAGTAAGATGGCTGAGTCAATGCACATGCACAACATCTACATACAGGACTATTAACCTCAAATACTCACATACGGTGGGCCATATGTATGAACACATTTTCCCATAGACATAGAATGGGTAGAAACCTTTGATACATCTGGCCCTGTGTTCTTACTAGGACACCATTGTGCATTGTGCAGCTTCAGTGTGTGATTTCTAGCGTGCCTGACTATTTACTAGGTAGCAGAGGTGAACAGTTATGTCAATATCAGAACAAACCAGAACCCATCTGCAGTACAATCTGTACCAAACTTGTAAGACAGCTCCCAACATGGAGTATGAAAATCAAGTCACAGAGTTGTATGTACAACAAAGGTATGCTGTGCAGCATCTGTCAATGTCATTGTAGGGAATCATGTTAAGCCATTGTCTGCATCTCACAAAGAGGTGACAAAACATACATTCTAACCTGAAATCTGTATCTCACTTTCTCGATGGGTAACCCTGCCATTATCACCATGGGGAGGATACCTGGGACTGCCAGTCCCCCTCAGGATGAGGGCCCAGTGAGGACAACATGCCTGGATGTCTGGAAAATGATGAATAACCTGGCCCATCTCTGAAACCTGGTCAGTCAAGACTCCATGCCTCACCCTTCCCACATACACATCCCCCACCCCTGGTGCAGCCACATCACAAGCAACCATTTGCCCCCAAACCTGTGTCCCAAGGACAGTTCAATCAATTGTGTGCCCCATAGTATAGAGACCTGAGTTGAACCTTGACATCACTGACCAGGCCCTGCTACCACTGGAAGTGGGCACACCGTACCAGGGGTACAGGCACCTGGAGATAGGGTATGTGAGAGGGATGCTGTGGGCCAGAGGATGGGGCCTCAAAGTGATTCCAATGACCAGGAAAGCATCCCCCAGGTCCTGGGAGCATACCAAAGTTCCCAGGACTGGGTGTTCCAAATAATCACCATTTTGGGAAAAAACAATGACTGCAGACTGACCACCCGGGAGTCAGGCAGCAGTGGCAGGCACATAATGGCTATCATTGCAGGGGTGCTGAGGGACATCAATACCACCCTCATTGGTTCCTCAACACACTATCAGGCCCTTACACTAGTATTGTAACATGAGCCATGTCTACATTTGCAGCAGCTAGCAGAATGGAGTCCCTGCTCCGGTACAAACATGCCTCAGACACCCCTTCCTCTATAGCTGAAGAACCCCCCTGCAAATGTGGACAGACACCCGATTGGAGCAGGTGCCAAGACAAAGCCCACTGCCAGCAAGTGAACCTCTCCTGATTTGTCACCCATGTGTTCAACTGAGACACCCTGTAGACTGTTCTGAGACATGACTCCTTTTTCCCATGGTACAAGGACACTGACATGTGTAACGAACTGATGTAGCAGCTACTCTAATTAATCCATCTACCATGACCTCACTCATCATCTTAATATTCATCTGAGCACTTTTATTTTGACCTTTAGTATTCTGATGTGCACAATAAATCACAATTGAACACAGCTACTGTATATTTGTCTTTTATAATACATCAACAATTGTCATGCTTGCGAACTGTGGTCTGGGCATGCTCCCCTGCATCGAACAGCCAGTGTAATGGTCATCAGATGGAGGGTCCCTCAGCAGGAGACACAGGACAACAGAAATATCACAGGCTACATGTCAGAGAGGTTGAAACCCAGGGTAACACCATAGTGTAGTCACTATTTCAATCTGTAAATAAAGCAGAATCAGGATGGAATGCATGGTGGCATGCAATGCACAAATACAGGTAATAGAAGTCATGCCAATGGTAAACCACCTACAAAGTAGGGGCACCCAGATTGGACCTATGTATCACCAGGTACAGGCTCTTCCACATATTCTACCATAGCTACATTATCACATATCCCAAGGAACACACATAGAACATCACTGAGGCACCCAGTACTTTAACCATACACTGACATAGGCCCCATACCTGTAGGAGTGTTACTCACTTTTGTCACTATACAGTTACCTGCACCTTGGACAGCAATGTCAGAATACAAACACAGCTAGGTCCCATGTTCCTCACAAAGTACCCCACCCATTGTATAGCCAGAGGCCATGATCCATTGATCACACATGGGCCACAAACCTCAACTGACACGTAAAATACCATTTCATATCCCCCCAACACCACTGGTAATAGGAAAGGACTAAGCAATCACAACACCACTTGTATGAAGGTAGTACAAAGTACTATACCACTGTAACTATATCCATCTCACCAGCTATCTGCCATGTACACCTCTTATGTCTGTCAGCAATTAGCATTGCCTACTGACAATGAATACCTCAAGCCATAGATTGCAGATCCAAATAGGAATAATCAATTTCAGTGAGTAGAAGGAAAAGAGGATAGGAGAATGAAGAAACATACCTCAAAACTGAGTAGTCCATTACAGAAGTGCATACTAGGATCAGATGTAACAATACATGATGAAGCAGACCAATTTGTACTGTACACATTACATTCTATCAGTCTGCATTCACAACTCACACATAGGCTTTGGAGCACATTACACCTCCACTGATGAATCAAGTCAGAAGGTGTAATGGCAGCCATCTACTTCAAGTTGTGCACATTCAACAATTCAAAAGGTCCACTTCACATACCTGTATGTCAGTGGAGGTACTGATTGATGAGATCTGCCCTAGAGCCACCTGCTCCTTCTTCCTCTGGCTCTCCATCATCACTTGACATATCAACATTTCCAGCCACTGGTCCAGCTGCCTCTCCCTCATCTGCTATCAATGGTATCTGAAACCTCAGGACTAGATTGTGGAGCATGCAGCAGGCAACAATTATTTGGCATACCTTGTGGGGTGAGTAGAAGAGGGCTCCTCCAGATCTGTCAAGGCACCTGAATCTTGCCTTTGGGAGCCTGAATGTTCACTCAATTACATGCCTTGTCCTCCTGTGGGCCTCATTGTAATGGAGTTCCCTTGGCATGGCTGGGTTCCTCACTGGTGTCAACAGCCAAGGACGGTGTGGATAGCCTGAGTCACCAGTGAACACAATGGTAGAACAACTCATTAATAGGTCCTCCGACTGGCTATTTTGTGATGACAGGTGACATAACACACAAACACAAACTACAATACACACTTACCAAGCAGCCACGCCCAATCTGTAGTCGTGCCATCAGATGTGGGAATCATGCACAGATCCAAGAAACTTGGCTGCGACTTGTGAGATGTACTGGTCTGCCAGACACACCACCTGTGCGTTGATTGAGTGGTAGTTCTTCCTGTTCCTATACACCTGTTCATTGGCACTGGGAGGGATCACGGCTACATGGGTGTCATCAGTGGCTCCTATCACATGAGGAATGTGTCCCATCTCATGGAAGTCTGCCTTCACAGATGCCAAATCCGCTTGTTGGGGAAACCTGATGTAGCTATCCAGGTGTTTCAAGAATGCACACATTACATCCTTCAGCACCAGACTGAACATGGGCTGAGACATCCCTGTTGTTAGGGCATCAGTATTCTGAAAGGACCCTGGGGCTAGGAAGTGTAGCACTGACAAGACCTGAACAATGGAAGGTATGCCATAGGGATTGCGAATTTCTAGCATCAGGTCTGGCTCCATCTGTGTACATAGATCCATTATGGTAGGACGATTCAGATGATATGTCTGTATGACATGCCTTTCCTCCATGGTTTCCAGATCTACTCGTGGACGGTGCACTGGTGGTTGTCTCACTCTTCTCATGGAAGGATAACTATGTTGAGAGAAGAAAATATGCTATAAGTTATGTAGTATGCACACATCATTAAGACATTGTATAATACCTGACACCTAACATCTGTAGAGGATACATTGCACTTCTGACTTATGTAGTACAGGCCATAGATATGCACCTAATTCACCCTCATTGCTGCACTTTGGCTAACATGTAAATGAAATAGTACATATGAAACTAACTTTATTTTCCATGTCTGTAAGACTTAGCTGTCCTGCACTAATCACACATATGTTTTGGATTCTACCAATATCTACCTGTGGCCTATGTCCTCAGAGCTGTGTTACATAATTCTCATGATACATACTCCCTCAACACATCATTGTGTTAAATTTGACACAATATTTCGCACAACCACGTTGGCACTAAATACAGATACACAGAATTTTGGCAGAGTACGTGACTGACACAGATAATTAAGCACATCTATTGATTACATGTGCCCAAAATAGCAGGCATCTGACCAACTCTAGTGGACAGTTGGAAGTGACCTAAGCCCAGCGGCAGATGTCGTCATGGCGATAGGCAGTCATAACCGCTGTGCAACTTGCCCTTGGTTAACCTTGCTGCCTTTGGCGGACTGGGGCCAATGGGCATGACCATAGGCAGTGATGGTCCAGCATGCGGCAGCCGTGACTGCCATTTTCTGCAGTATTGCTCACTTGACTCCTGACACTCTTCTAGCAAGACCTCCACGACGTCAGCTGATGTGTACTGCCTCTGGGAAACATCATGCCACGTTCCGCAGGTTATAGGGCCCCTGCCTTCACCCCTGAAGAGCTAGAGAAGATAGTGGAGGAGGTCCAATCCCTGTATGGACAGGTATATGAGGCTCAGAGGAGCAGGTGAGTCCAATGCCCTAGCTATGTGTGATAGGTGTTGTTTGTGATGTTGCATCAGGCTTGCGAACTTGTGAGGATATAGATGCATGCAGATGGCATAATGTGAAGTCATGTGAGCTGAGAGGATGGGTATGTATGCCTACTTACTGTGCCTGATGTGCACTGACCACTCCTATTGGTATGGTGCATGTGTACATGACTTTCTCCTTGTGTCTGTTTCATCCATGCAGGTCAACGCCCATCAGAACATGGTAATTTGGCTTGCAATCACCAAACAAGTGCTGACCCTAGGGTTCCTCAGCCAGTGAGCACCCATTACAGAAAGCGGTGGGAGGACCTGAGATTCTGGGACCGGAAGACCACTGAGGCACAGCTGGGGATGTCCTCCCAACAAGGAAGGGGTTCCTGTCGGACTCTGACCCCCCTAATGGCCCACATTTTGGCAGTGGGCTACCCAGAGTTTGATGGGCGTTTGAGGGCAGTTAGAGATTACTCACCTGTTTTTGACATTGCTCCATTCTTCTAAATTTTGGGATTGTGGGCACACTATTTGCAACAAGTATTGGAATATTATAGCTTACCTCCCTCAATACCAAACTAAGGGTTCATTGGAGATGGCACCAAGTGTTTAGTGTGCTGGACAGTTGCTCTCACTTCCAACTCTGTTGCAGAGGCAGGGAGATTATGCTTGGTAGTTTTTTCAACAACATCACCAAGTGTAAATGCTCTGTCATTGCAATGTGTTGAGAAGTAGCCCTCACAACTCCAATGATTCCTGGGCTCACTAAGGCTCACCTTACATAAAAGGTACTCACCATATTTAAACAGTGTATTTTTCTTCTCGGATCTGATGTTTTGTGCTTGCCGTTCCCTTTCCATGTTTTGCTGATCGGAAAGAAAAAAAGGAAATATATTGTTTTTATGTTTTGAAAGGTTTTTACATGCTGTGCTCTACCTTGTCAATAGAAAAACAATCTTGTTAGTTTTTGACACATTCTCTCAATGAAAGAAAAAAAATAGTTGCTGGAATTCCGGAAAAATAGTTCTGTTCCTGTTTGCAGTAGGAAAATGTGTACTTGTTGGACTTCATATTTGGTCTTAGATATGAATTCTGTTTGGAAAGGTTCTTTGAGATTTCATTTGGCTGCTCAAGGTTCTCTTATGTCTTTCTTTATAGGAGTTTGTGTTCTGAAATAAATGAAATTTGAAAGTTAAAATGTTTTATATATGACAGTTAATCCTGTGAAATATCAGGCTCTACATTTCAATCACTGTTTCCAAAAAAAAGAAAAAAAATGTGGGTTTATATTCTGCTTGAAGAAAGTGGGTAACAGTAAATGTTTGCCTGTTTGTATTTGGAAAACAGGTTTTTGTAACTGTTTGTGAAGTAGTGTGCCTGATGGTTTAACAATTTACTATTTGATGAGAACAATATTTTCCTTTCCATTTTCGGTTTCTCACTGTTTTTCTGGATAATTAGAAATCAATCTATAATTTTATAACAAATATATTGGTTTTGTTTTGTTAATTTAATGTTTGATCTACTTATGATGAAATCCTAAAGTAGTGCATAATTTCTTTTTTTAAACTGATTTTTCAGTGTTCCGTACCTATCCCAAGTTTGCTCCGACTGGGGTTGGGAAGTGTAAAGCTACCACCCTTCAAATGGCCAGCATCTTTCCTGGGTTTGTCCTGGATGGAGTTGGGAGTAATTAATCAGCCCATTTTTTTAGTGTCCATCACCTTCCTGAAGTTCTCCCTCAGTGGAGTTGTGACTATTAAATCTGCCCCCTTTTCAAGGTCCAGCACATTCCCTGAGTTGGCCCTGGTTTGAGTTGAGAATGGTAGTTCGGTCCCCTTCCCCTGTTTACGTTAGGTCAAATTGGAAATAGTAAATATGCCTCTTTTAAGTGTCTGGCACCTTCCTGAGTAGCCCCTTTGTGGAATTAGGAATAGAAAATCTGCATTCCATTTCAGTGTCCATCACCTTCTCTGAGTTTCACTCCACTGTAATAATAACAACCAGTTAGTCCCTCTTCACTCTCAATCATCTCTCAGATGTACCTCACACATGTTACCACTATTTTTTATAAATCAGATCTTATTAATTTCACATCAAATATCAGAAACAAAATACTGTATCTGGCTAATGAAATCACAGTTTTGACACCAAAATATTAATGGGTTTAAGGTTCACACATTAATCACCATCAAGGCCGGAGTATTCCCATTACCTTCCACAAATCTACTTTTGCTTCTGTAAACATTTCAGGGCTGAACAAATAGGCTCTCCAGCCTTAGAGCACCAGTCCATCATACAACACCATTCTTTAATAGTTAGTGGCATGGTGGATACCCAGCATTCAGCAATATCACGCTTAGCCATGACATCACCCATGCCTACCAACTTATGCTCACCCCTGGGTTACCAACATTCTACAGAATACCCAACAAAGTCATATGAAGAGAGAGCACTCAATGAGCCTCTACAGAATCTCAGATAGTGTGAAGAAGATGAAGCACCCGTATTTAGCAATGGTAGGACAGTCCCCGGATCATATGGAAGTAGTCACCGTTCTCTGCTCTCATCAAGGGCAGGAAGAGGTAGGGAGAGCAAACATTCTTTAAAGCTATCTTGGGGTATACTATAAAGTGTGGAGGAATGTGAGATGGATTAGGTGTAAATGAGAGGGGATGACAAGTTCCCTTGGGGTCATCTTGGCATCCCTCAAGTTGCTATCATTGAGGTCAGGAATACAGTGTTGCCATTTTGCCCGTAAGGCTACAAAGGTTTCAAAGGAGTTCACAATAATGGAGATGTATATTTGCAAGATGCCACCCAGACTCAGTGGTGATCAGAGCATTTGGGCTTCGAGGGATTATATTCTGACAGGCCTTGCAGCTTTTAGTAATATTTCAAAAGCGTATTACAGAGTGGCAGGTATCTGTATAATTGAGTCTATTGGAGGCTGAATTCCTCTTTTAGGTACTGGAATGACTCCAGACATCATGAAGCTGGGATATGTCTATAAGGTCATAGGGATTGAATTCCTGCAAGGTGGAGACCTGGGGTATCCGATGGCCCAACCACAAGGGGTTTGACTATGTCAACCTTCGGTTCCACCCAATACGGTGGAGGGCCATCACCAGCACAAGACAGTCATCCTCATGGTCTTGGGCAAAGTAAGTGGAGGCAGAGTGGCATACAAGTGTTGCACGATATGTCCAAAAGTGAGATCTCCAAATGTCTCTAACTGTCACAAAAAAACGAGTGTCTCTGGTACACCAGTCTCAACACTCCAGGAATAAGGGATCTGCCTCAGTTTCCTCTACATACTGAAGGCTGGTGCAGGTCTGACCCCAGAGGTATGCTTTGGCCCTGCAAAGATGCATCACGGTATGGTCTGTACAGACTGAACATTGGGGAGCTCTGTGGCTAGGAGAAAGAAATAGTCAAATCTTGAATAAGCTGCCGTGAGCTGCAGATAGGTGTGTGCATTCAGTGTTCTTGGGTGCCATATCCTCACAGTGTCACAGAGGCCCAGGGAAGTTGCCCAGCCTGCCAGTGAGTGGGAGGATTGGTTGGAAATCTTACTTCTGTTGCTTCATGATAGGAATACATCACATTGTTAAAATCACCACTGACAATGGTAAGACCTGGGGGAAGGTCTAGCACACTGCCTCGGATGTAGTTTAAGGACAGACAGAGGTGATGAAACGGGATATACACGCACAAGAAATTGCAATGTTTACCATCCAGGAAACCCTCCATTTGCACATAAATCCCCTATACATCTGAAAGTGAGTGAGTAACAGAAAGAGGGAATGGCACATACGAGTATGGTGATACCCCAGGATCCCTGTGTGACTGGAGAGATATAATCTGTCATAGCCATACCAAGAGGGGGCCAAACATCAACTTCCAAGATGATGCATCTCCTGTAGGAGCAGCTCAACTGGAGAATGCTGTTTGGCAAAGCAGAGGACATTGAAAGTCATAAACTCATGAGCAATAGTGACAAGTCTGTATCACAGTGGTGTAGGTAGGTAGGCTTGAGTACTGTGCAGGGAATAGGAACAGAGAAAGAAAAACAACACTGCAAATCGATTATAAAAAAAAAAAACTCCCCCAACACCTCCCAACCCTTCACTTCAACCACAGAACCATCTGTCACCCAAACTCCCACATGACAACAGAACAGAAGAAAGAGAGGGTTTGATGGATACAGAAAGGATTTGGACAGGGGAGACGAGATCACAAACAGTGTCGTCTATCTCTGAAATATAACCCCCAGCCGCTCTGTCTATTATGTTAAGCAGGTCTTGGCACAGCAGCATCAAATCCACACCTACTTCGTTAACCCTTGTATCAAGGGCTGATTGGGTGGGCTGTATAACTTGAAGGATCTACATGATGCCAGCAGCATCCAAGGGCATTGAGGCTTTTGGAGAATCCATAGGTCCAAGATTCAGAAGTTGTTTATTCGTTGATCTTCGTCTAGGCCTAAGTGGAAGTGGAGGGTGGGCCAAGATACCAGGAAGGCCCTAGTACACTGTCTCTCAGCCCACATTAACCACAGCTTGCTGTGGGCAGCACAAGCTGCCAATCACCCCCACAGCTGTGCATCTCAAGGGCCCAGGAGAGGAGGCAAAGAGGGTAATGTGGCAAGCAAACAGATTTTCCCAGCATGCAATCTAGTGGAGTCTCCAATGGTGGTACCAGTGCTGTCATGCGGCCCCCACCATCTATGAGTAAGGACTTAAATGACAGGTGCTCAAGGCTCTGGGGATGCAGGCAGGGGGACTTTAGGAGAAGAAAAAAATCAGACCAGGCTGATCACCAGCTGTGGTCCTCCACCCAATCAAAGTGCCCAAAGCACAGGTGGAAATGTAGAGGGATACATCAGAGGTCCAGCCCAGAATACTGCTGGCAGTCTCCACCCCTTCCAGAGTGGAAGCAAGAAGGGGGGCACCACAAAGCGGCTCCAGCAACTCCTGCAAGTAGGCACAGGTCTGGCGAGCCTGGTTGGGGTCACTTCACCAGCAATGCCGAGTCCGGCACCACCTGGGGGAATTGAGAGTGCAGTGGGCAGCACCAGTCAATCTGCAGCCCACAGAAAAATTCACAGGGCTGCCTGGTTAGCACTTCTGAGCCACAGTTCCCATCATGAGGCCTGCGGTCAGGCGACATCCCCTCAGGATCAGAAGATCTCATGTCATTACAGTGGTCAAAACACAGCAGAAGAGGACTGACAGTGTCTGAGGGGCCTCGTTCTGCCTGTTCTGCCTCAGGTATGGCAGCCATACCTTGGAGCTCTTCAAAGAGCAGCTGCCATCTTAAATGGTCAGGCCGTTCCCCCACGCGTTACAATTCATGTGAAGAAAAATAACTAAACTTACTTCAGGAAATATACATGATTTTATTTTACATGATATTTCAAGGACACATTTATTCTATGTGAAAAGGTACTATTCTTTCTCAGAAACTGGTCTACAAAAATATTGATTTGAATACAATATGTGAGGTATGTATAATAGTATTAACTCAGCATACAAATGCATACATTTACAGAGAAGTGGCAGAGTGCTAACAATGTTGCTATGAACAGATCTCTAGTTTGCCCTACTGCATGTGGCCACCTTACAGGCCAGTGTGCCTTTGTTCACAAAATGGTGGAGACCCTTTTTTATAGTAAATTGTTGTGAAACAGTATTTTTCAGCAAAAAATGCATTGCAATTCTTGATTTTTTTACAATTTAAGCATGGCTGAACCTATGATTTAAGTGCAAGCTAATTTTCATCAATTTTCTTGTGGTCTTCTCAAACACTGTGGGCTGCCACCTTGGCAGGGTCATATTTCCTTAATGCACAAAATGCATTATTATTATTTATTATTTTGTAATAATAAAATGTGCTTACAAAATGTACCTTTTATAGTAAAAAAAATGTGTTGTAGTGACGTCTATGTTAAAAGTATGGGTGGTAAAGGTATGCCTACTTATAGTGAATATGAGTCAAACAAAGAAACAGAAATAATTTTATAGCAAGTATAATAATATGTAAAGGACCTATATTGTACATTAATTATAGTTTTATTTTCTTTTTCTTTTTTTTATTTGGATCCAACGATTTTCAGTGGATCCCCAGATTGTCATCCTAGAAAACTGTATGGTTTTCAGACCAATCACCTGTTGGTTTAGATTCAGATCTGCGGATTCCCCGATTTATTTTAAAAATATTTTATGTATATGAGAGTTTCTAAATGAAATTTTAATGTAAGAATGGAAATGTTTCAGAGCTGTTACATGATTGTGGTATTTATTTGTGTATAAATAAGGTAGTTTCGGAGTACAGCAAGTTCTCGGATTTGTCATGAAATCTGCTGACTCAGGGAATTAAAAAAAACAACAGAGTCATTTTACTATTCTCTGCTGGTGAAGAAGGTTGGAGTATTTCACATTAAAAGAAAAATGCCAGAAGCTGGAGATCCGTGCAGGTCTGCAGCATTGGAAGAAGAGGAGGAACATCAGGAAGAAAGAAAGCAATGTTTTGAGTTGTTTTATGGTCCCCAGTGCTGAGAAAAAAGACTGTGCGAGGTTTGTGCAATGCACCCTATGTGGGAAGCAGCTTTGTAGAGGCACCTAAAAGAAATATACCCATGGTACTTCCACAATGTGTATACACATAAGAAGCTACCATGGTTGAACATATCTGCTTTGAATGAGGGAGAGAGGCACTGACACTCAGCTGCTGTACCATTTACTGCTGAAGATCATCGAAACATCTCTCTTGCACATACATGCAAATAGACAGACAACTCCAAGATCAGAGAGCTTACTGTAAGCTTTCCACCAACCCCATAGACAAAATCACCAAAGACATAGAGACCACACTTAGTTTCTGGATGGACAGAGGTCTTCTAACCAATTCTGAATGCAAGTACCTTTTTAATCCAACGCCCATGTCTCCGTGCATTTACATTCTTCCCAAAGTTCACAAATCAGCACCCTTTCCTCCTGGCAGACATATCATATCTGGTATCAACTCACTCTCCGAAAAACTGTCTGAGTACATTGATCTCTTTCTACAACCCTTTGTAGGCAATCTTCCGTCATTCATTAGAGACACGACACACCTCCTCAGTCTTACTGCAGTCTACGATTGGACGGATGGTCATTTCTTGGTCACACTAGATGTTACTTCCCTTTACACGTGCATACCAAAAAAAGAAGGTCTGGATGCCATTCGATTTTTTCTTGACAAAAGAGATGCCGTGTTTCTGGAACACTCTAACATGTTGATGGATCTTATCAATCTAGTCATGGACAACAACATCTTTTTACATGAAGGGTCCTGGTATAGACAACAACAGGGAGTGGCCATGGGGGCCAAATTTTCGCCCTTATTTGCCAACCTATACATGGGACATTTTGAACACCACCACCTGCGGATTAAGGGCCCGCCGGCACTCACACAGCATATCCTCTACTGGGGCAGGTACATTGACGATGTCCTCCTTTTTTGGTCAGGAGACCGCATGTCCTTAGATCAGTTCATTCAGTACCTAAATGTTAATTCATATAACATACATTTCACTAGCAGTATCAGTTCCGTGAGTGTGGATTTTTTGGACGTAACACTGTATTCTGATGGGTACCACATTTGTTCTAGGCTGTTCAGAAAGGCTACAGCATCCAATTCCGCTCTACACGCTAGCAGTGCTCACCCTCACGCCCAAATTAATGCTATTCCTTTTGGCGAAGCAATAAGGGTTAGACGTAACTGCCAGGAAGACTCTGAATTTTCCAGACAACTAGACCTATTAGAGCATCGTTTTCTAAATAGAGGCTACTCTAGGAGGTTACTAAGTAACACACGTGAAAGGATCACAAAGATCGACAGGACTTCCCTTTTCCATAAAAAATCACGGCAACAGATGCACCGTAAAAAGGCACCAGCATTCATAACTACCTACACTTGTGCTAGTTCGGAAATATTTAAGATTCTTAAGAAAAATTGGCACATCCTATTATCTGATGAAAGTCTCAGGAAGGTTTTAAAAAATAGACCTGATGTGATCCACCGCAGAGGCCGCACCCTGAGGGACAAACTGTGTCACAGCTACCTACCAATGGTCACCAATACCAGCTGGTTACCTTCATTACCACCGGGGTTTTACAAATGTGGCCATTGTAATGTTTGTGAATATGCCTTGGATAAAACCAAGAATTTCTGCCATAACACTAAAATAACGCACACCATCAAACAGTTCATGAACTGTAATACCAGGTTCATTGTTTATTGCATCATTTGCATATGCAAAAAAATCTATATCGGTAGCACCATAAGACCACTTAAAGAAAGATTGCAAGAGCATATACGGGCAATAAAAAACAAGAACAAGGATTACCCTTTTGCTGTGCACTACAACTCAGCTCACCCTCTGCTTGAGAAACTGGACATACACACACATGGCATTGCCACCCTGGGTAAGTGTCCTAGGGGCGGGAATAAGACTCTCTTTTTAAGACAACTGGAAAGCAGGTGGATAGTCAAACTGCGTTCGGTTGAGGAGGGGCTCAATTCTGATAAAGACCTTCATGTCTTCTTGTAGACCACGGCCTGGTACAATAACTTTTACTGCTAAAATAACTCTGGTAATCTATTGATCCATCTCTGATTCCTGTGTGAGGGATCTATTTTTCTGATGAAGGGAACCATGTCGCCTTATTTTTTGCTGTATAATACACGTTTGAATATGATTGACTATTGTATTGTTTAGTGTACCATAACAGATTATTTCACATACACTAACTATTTACTATATGCTATTCTTCTTATTTTGTTCTTTACCGCCTTTTTCTGGTTTACCGGTACTGTGATACTGGCTGTAGTCTTACGGTTTGATGGTACGGGTTATAAGAGGATGTGATGTTAATTTTTGTATCTTTTGTAACAGTAAAAATCTTTGTCCTTATGCATACAGTACTATTCCATTGGTATAAACTAAAATATTCTTGTTCTGAGTCCCAATACTGTAAAACCACACAACGCTTGTTTCTGAATTGTTTTTAGAAGAAAAAAATGCCCCTGTTTCTAGCAGTTCATATATTACAGTGATTGTTTTTCATAAAACATTTCGAGTTGCTTTCATGCATTCCTATTACTTGGTGATGGGCATGATATACTTTGTTTCATTATGCTACATCTTTCACGGTGTCCTCCTCTTCATTTTGTGCACATACACCAGTTTTGGCCTATTTTTCGTTCATCTAACTCCATTCAAATATGCCCGCCCTTTTCCTCCCCCTTTTTTGCCGGCTCCTCGAGCCCGTTTTTTATTTCTACCATTCACAATATAAATCTTTCCCAAGATGGCAAACGTTTTGAGGATACTAGCTACTAGCACTCGGCTCATATTATAACGGACGCTCTGCAGGTAAGAGCACCTCCATATGCAGTCTCTGCCCGACCCCCGGATGGAGAAGAATGCCCCTCCCCCCCCTTTTCGTTCCTTGTCTTCCCGCTGACCATCTCCCCAGCGCTGGAACTTTCCGCTCATTACTTTTAGATTATTGTTGATTTACGAACACCGCCGGGCGCATGGTGATTCTACCGCTTGGCTAGATCCCTTTTTGAAGTTTAAACAAGACTTGTGAGGAGTGATCCCCCTTTGCGCATTTATTTCCCGTTGGGTCGGTTAACAGGGGGAGCGATCTCCGTCACCTACAGTTTTCAGCCCTTCTTTTCATATCACGCGCTGGTTCAGCTCACAAGCAGGATCATTTACAAATGTTAAGCCACATAGCAAGACGTAAGTTCTTTGTATCGCTTAATAACTCCCATGTTTTGGGTCCAGTTTTTTTACGTTTATTTTTTCCTTTCCGGTCATTACTCGTTTGATTCCTTTTCCCCATTCCCTTACCCTCTTTTTGTTTCTTACAGACTTACCAGGGTCTATGTTTTTTGATTGCTTCCATGCTATCATGCGCACACCTTGCTGTGCAACTCTTGAAACTTTGGAATCCCACCGTATTTAATCCCATAATTCATATTTAGCAAGGTACGCTTTTCTATTTTTGTATTTCTTCTCGATTTACACTTATCATTTCTGGGTGCACTTTTCCTCATTTCACTCTACCTGTCATTCCTGGGGTTAACTACCAGCTGTAGCACACTATGAACAATATCATCTCTGTTTGCATGGGTCTCTGCCGGGTCCTAGGCATTGATGCTTTTTCTTGTTCTATCACACACCACCTTGTTCTTTTCACACATGGATAGATGATGGCATTTTCTCCATCTTCATGCTATAATTTTTGATATTGGGTCTCTCATCACATTTTACTCACTTTAAGGATGTTTTTATATTTGAACACTATAATCCAATATGACTGAGATTCATTGTCAAGTCTTGTGATTGATACATCCTATTTGTATATGTTTACAGCCTTGAAAAAGTCAAGGATGACGAAACACGTGTTGGCTGTTTGTTTACAAATTTGAAAAAAAAAGCACTGTGTTCATATACCACGTATCAAGTGCATTTCATGACACCAGAGGATTTCAGCCCTGACTTGTTACCAAGGAATAAAGTGTTCTCACCTTGACCCTGTGATGTGCCGTGGTTTTCTTCTTTTCATACATGCAAATAGCTTAGGGGCACATATATGGAAAAGTGGTGCACCATTAATCACTTTTCTAGCGCTCCATTGCATCTCCCTAACAACAAAATGTGTGTGTCGTATATATCATATGTCCACATTAGCATTATAATTGATGGTGCTAATGCGGCGCTTCCCTGGATTAGTACCATAAATTATGATGCTAATGCAGAAAAGCACAGGGAGGCCCATTGTTTTCAATGGGAGCGTCGTCTTAATGCCTGTCTTAGGCAGGCATTAATAGTGATGCTGAAAATGATGTAGGTAAAACTAGTAAATTTCACTGTGCTTTTTTTCTGAGCCTCCCTCCGTGGGAATGCCCCTTTGTACACATTATGCCTAGCTAAGGCATAATGTGGCACAAGGATTTACAAAGTAGCGCAATGCTTGAATTGCACCATTTCGTAAATATTGCTCATGGGAAATGCCACCTTAATGTGACATTTACGTTAAAAAAATGACACAAATGTGGCGCAAGGTGGCACTAGCAGCATCATAAATTTGCCCCTTAATAAATTGGTCAATCATTGTGGCAAGTGCCAGGGAGTGTGTGGCTGTGACTAGATATATGATTGTATGGGTGAGTGAGTGGGTATATTAGTGGCCGCGTGGGTACGGTATTTGCTTTTGTGAGTGGCTCTACAAGTGTATGAGTTAGTGTCTTAGTGGATATATGGGTATTTGAGTGGGTGTGTAAGTGTATGAATAGCTGACTTAGTAATGTATTGTGAGTGAGTTGTTGTGTTAGTGGCTGTGTGAGTGAGTGTGTCTGTGTCAGTAGTCTTATGGGTGTATAAATGAGTGTGTGAGTAGTTGTGTGTGTGGATGTACAATTGTTTGTATGTGGGTATGAGTGGGTGTCTAAGCTTTTGTGGATGATGACATCAGTAATGCAATGTTTTTTAAAATGTTATTTCCTAACAATAACATCCCTGTCAGCTTTGTTTTTTCAGTGAATTTCTATTGTTGTTTAAATGTATTTCCTAACTGTAACTTGTATTTTTTTTGTTTCTTTTAGTGATGTTTTAAGTTTTTTAGGGTGCATGCAAGGTGTCTATTTTAATATGATGTTTAAGTACATATACTACCTTAGTCTATGAGTGCATGTATACATGAGTTAGTGACTGCACAATTGGTATATGGGTGAATAACTAAGTTCATTAGTGTGTTTATGTGTGAATAAATGAGTGACTATGTGAGTTGTGAATGTATGAGTGAAGGAGAGCATGAGTGTGTGTATGAGTGACTGAACAAGTTCAAAAGTGCATATGCATGGGAGAGATTGAGTTTTTGAGTGGTGTATGTATGAGTGAATGAGTGCATAAGTGGTGTATGGGTGTTTGACTAAGTTTGTGAATGGAACTGCGTATAACTGAGTCAATGCATGACCAGTTTATGGGTGATTCACAGACCGTATGAGTGTATCTATGTATGAGTGTGTGCATGAGTCACTTACGGGTGATTGACTGAGTACGTGAGTGTGTCTATAGGTGACTGAGTGTGTGAGTGGTTTATTGGTTAGTGAGTACGTGCGTGAGTGATGTATGGCAGATTCAGTGAGTGTATGAGTGTATGTATTGGTGAATGAGTGAGTGGGTGAGTGAAAAAGTGGTGTGTGGTTGATTGAATGAGGGTATGAGTATGTGAATGGAGGACTGAGTTAGTGCATGAGTGGTTTAGGTTGAGTAAGTGAGTGGATGAGTGGCATGTGGGTGATTGAGTGAATGCATCAGTACATATATATGTGATTCAGTGAGTGCATGAGTGGTTTATGAGTGAGTGAGTGTCTGTATGACTGGTGTACGGGTGAGTGATTAAGTGCATAAGTGGTGTATGGATGACGGAGTTAGTAAAATAATGGTGTATGTAGGATTGACTTATTGATCAGGTTATCTAATGCAAATTAGAGGTGACAGTAAAGCTGCACATTCTTGCTCACTGCAACTAGGGTCAAAGTAAGTTTGAGTGTCTGATTGTTTGAATCAGCAAATAGGTTACAACAGGTCTTGTCAGACTGTAAAAGTTGCTAAGTATGGGTGATACTATAGTATAAATAGTTGCTTTTTGTTCTGATCATGTGATAGGGATGGGTCTGCGGACCTGGATCCGCAGATCCCGATATGTTTTTATGAAATTAGTTCTAATATATACAGCCATTTTATTTTACTTTTTTGGAGTTAGGGTGCACCTATGTGTAAGTAAATATAATTTTACCTTTAGTCGTTTTACTTTTAAATGTATGATATTATGTGTTTTTGAGAACAACAGATGCACAAAGGAAACAGCGGATCCACCTATTTTGGTAAAAAAAAGCATCCTCATTTGATTGTCTGTATTTGGAATCCACCCTATTACAGATGCAGCCACGTCCTACAGTAGTTGTTTCTTGTTTGATCTATGTGGAGAGAGCACTCAAATCCTGAGTAGCTGTTCCGCTGGGTGTTTTTGTTTGGAGGTTTTGAGAAGAAATGGCTACTACTTCATCAGTGGCACAAGAACCAGAAGATCCCATCATGGAGGAAGAGAGAAGAGTGTCAATAAAGTAGGAAAGTGAATTGTGGAGATACTTTACCTTCCCTCTAGGAGAGAAAAAGGTGACAGCAAAATGTCACTTGTACTATTTATTGGAAGCAACTTTCAAATGGGACTTCAAAAAAGTATTCACATGGAACAAGTTCCATGTGGAAACACCTTAAGACCATCCATAATAGGGTATATGATAGAATCCTGCAAGATAAGGAGTCACAGAAGGTCCTTCTACTTTGAGCTCTACTGAGGGACAGTCTTCAGATACTGTACTATCTATAACACAGGACCCTGGAAGAACAGTGACATCCTGTTCAAAATGTCACGTGCTGCTTTGTGCCAAGGTCTCCTCTGTAGATGAATTTTTCCATTGAGTTGGTAACCACTGTTGCTGTTTTTTCTTTTTATTTTAAAAGCTTGTTTACATTATTTGCAAAATGAAGCACATTGTGATTGGTATATTCTTTCGTTTTACAGCCATTTTTTGGAATAACACAAAAAAGTAAAAACATTTTCAACAAATTTTGCACAAAAAAAACAAAGGTTCTTGTTAGAACCACTCCATTCTCTCAAAGAAGAGTTGTATCTGTATTTTTGTCTTCCGATAGGTGTTTACATGCATGGCTCAGTATAAGTGTAGATGTATAGGTCAATGTATCAGTGTCTGTTTGGGTGCATCACTGTGTGCATAAATATGTTCCTGTGTGCTTGAGTGTAAGCTTTAGTGTATGTTTGGGAATGGTAGCAGATATGTGAGAGGGGTGTGAGTTTGTCAGTTTACACATAGGCGCATGCCTGCATATGTTAGTGTGTAGCTGGGTTTCTTAGTGTATGTATGAGTGTTTGTGTGGATATATCAGTGGATGTATCAGCGGGTATATGGGTGTGTGAGCTGTGTTATAGTATGCATGTCTGGTTATGTCAGTGTATACGCCAGTGTGTGTCTGGGCGTGTCAGTCTATGCAGAAGTGTGTGACTGTGTGTGTTAGTGTGTGTGTCCGTGTCTGCTTGGATGTATCAGTACATGGATGAGTGTTTACCTGGATGTGTCAGTGTGTGCATTAGTGTATGCCTTGGTATATCAGCATATGGGTGAATGTGTGCCTGGGTATGTCAGTGTATGCAGTAGTGTCTGTATGGCTGTATCAGTGTGTACATCAATGTATGCATGGTTGTGTTAGCATAGGCTTCGGTGTCAGCTTGGGTGTGTTGGTGTATGGATGAATGTGTGCTTGGTGTATAAGTCTATGCATCAGTGTGTCCCTGTGTGCGTCACTGTATGCATTGTCATGTGCCTTGGTGTGTCAGTGTATGCATCATTGTATTCCTGGATGTGTCAGTGTTTACATCAGTGTGTGCCTGGGTGTGTCAGTGTCTGTAATGGTATGTGCTTGGGTGTGTAAATGTATGCATAAGTGTATGCCTAGGTGTTTCAGTGTATGCATCAGAGTGAGCCTGGGTGTGCCAGTGTATATATCAGTGTGTGTGTGGTTGCATCAGAGTATGCATTGTTGTGTGTCTGGCTGTGTTAGTATATGCGTCGGTGTATGCCTGGGAGTGTCAGTAAATGCATCAATATGCGCCTGGGTGTGTTAGTTTATGCGTCTCTGTGTGCTTGGGTGTGTCAGTGCCTGCATCAGTGTGTGTCTCGGTTTGTCAGTGTATGCATCAATGTGCATCTGGGTGTGTCAATGTATACATAGGTATGTGCTGCAGTGCTTTACTCTATGTGTGACTATTTGCGTGGGTGTATTAGTGAATGTATTAGTGTCTGACTGGGTGTGTTATTGTATACATCAGTAAGTGCTTCGATGTGCGAGTGTATGGATGAGCGTGTTCCTGGCTACCTTACTGTATGCATCAGTGTTTGCCTGGGGAAGCCAGTGTATGTATCAGTGTTTCTCTGAGTCTGTCAGCCTATAAACTCCTTGGTGTGTCAGTGTATATATAAGTGATTGTCTGGGTGTGTTAGCAGATGCCTTACTCTTTATGAGGGTGTGTCAGTGTATGTATGAGTGTGTATCTGGGTATGTTAGTTTGTAGTGTAGTGTGTGCATCTGTATGTTAGTAGAGACATTAGGATATGCATGAGTGTATCAGTTCATAGATAAGTGTTTTGGATAGGTTAGTGAATGTATCAGTGTTTGCCTGGGAATGTCAGTGAAGCCTTTAGTGTCTCTCTGCAGGTGTCAGTGTTGGAAAGTGAATTATTGGTAAGGGCTGGTAAGTAGCTCACTTGGCCATAGGCCACATACCCCCACTAGGTCCAGTCAGGGTCTCAATAATGTAATCCCAGCTCAAACCTTGGTAGCTTGGCAATGAGCAGTTAGGCTTAGCTTAGAAGACAGGTGTGTAAATCATTCAATAATCACAAAACAGTAAATAAGTAAAACACAATAAAACTTCAACACCAATTTAAAAGGAATAGATGATATTTTTATCTTTAAAACAAAACTTAAAATTACAGAAATCCAAAAAAGGGAGCCGAAGATATGATTTTTTAAAGATTAAGCACCAGATGTATGAAACTACTTTGCATTCGCAAACATGTGAAATAGCATTAAAGTCATTTACTGTGCAATTTTAGGGAATTGCTAAAATAGCGACTCTATACAATTGCAAGTCCAGTTTGAGACTCGCAAATTGCGATTCCCTAAATAGGAAATTGCAAATGGAAAATTCCTATTTGTGATTCCCTATGCACATGTATCAAGCATTTCCTAAATGCAAACTGGGCATTTAGGAAATGGAATTACCACCAACTCCAAGTTGGGGGTAATCATGTGCATTTTTGGAAAATGCAATAAAAAAATGCATCCATATAGCATGCACAAGCCCTTAGGGCATGTGTGTACTTCACATGTGCACAATTATATTTTGGGGTGCCTTAAAGGGGGCCTTATGCCCTAGGCACTCTTGGTTCTGCATTTTCTAATTAGCGATTCCCTAATTGCAAATTAGGAAATGCTAAAACATTTGCACGTATGGCCCTGAAGCCCCATAGGAACAAACGGAGTCGCATTTCTTAATAACGATTCCCTAATAGCGTTTGCGACTTTGTTAGGGAATCACTATTTTCTTACATACCATTTTGAATTTTGATTTCTGAAAATTTACTATTTAAGAAATGCAAAACAGCACTTTGATACATCTGACCCCAAATGTTTTCTAGTGCACAGAAAACAGAAGCGCCAATCTGGACATCTGGTCGCACTCAACCAGTGCAAAGTCAAAATTTGAGGCCAACTGCGATGGAGCCCTTCTTGGCTACAGTGATTGGGAGGCCTCATTCAAAGTTTTACATAATGATGGTAGAAGGTCTGGATGCCACATACCATAAGAACACAACCATGGCACAATTGGTCCCACCTCAAATACCAAACGGGTCTTTAGTGTGGAAAATGACACCACCATCCCACTGTCATGACAGTCTGGGCATAGACCTCACACAAAACAAATCTCATGCTAGACAGTCCCTGGTTTAATCCATGTTCACTTCACATGTCAGTCTGCAAATCCCATCTGCCTGTGACACTGTTTGATTTTGTCAAATGAGGATGAGCCAAACAGTCAATCTGCAATCTGGAATTGACAAACATAAAGTATAGATCTCACTGATACATGCACATTACACTGCCAAATCATCTGTACATATGTTACTTTAATTGTGCATTGTGAAAACAATAGACTATGTACATAACAGTCCTGTACACCTCTCCAAGTAACAACCTTCATGCATATCTGAGCCATGTGCTTTGGAGCCACTTTTGACCTATCTGAGGGTCATACTAGGAATCTTTTCTGACATTCCTAACCTCTCCAATACCCAAATTAATCACTTGTATTACACAACATTACTTACCTTGATTCAGTTGATGCAGTGATTGATGAGATCAGTCCTGATGTCTCCAGCCTCATGCTCATCATGCTCATTCTCTGTGGCAAATCTGCATTTCATCCTAGAGGGTCTTCTGTCTCCCTCTCATCTGGTATATATGGTATCTGACTTGTCAGGGCGAGGTTGTGGAGCATGCAGCAGGAAAACAACAATTTTAAAACTTTCTTGGGTGAGTAGAGGAGGGCCCCTCCAGACTTGTCAATGCTGTGAAATCTTGCCTTCAGGAGCACAAAAGTCTGCTCCACAACACACCTTGTCCATCCATGAGCCTCAGTGAAGCAGACTTCACCTGGCTTGGTTGGGTACCTCACTGATGTCAACAACCAAGGATGGCTTGGGTATCCAGAGTCCTTAGTAAGATATGGTAACAACAGTCCAAACATTATTCTTGGACACCCACAAATATGCTAGCAGATAAAAGGTACAGACACACATTACAAATATGACTTACCAGCCAGCCAGGCCCTCTCCTTGTATAGTTGTGTCATTAGTAGTGGGATATTGCTCTTCTGCAGGATGAAGGAATCATGGACTGACCCAGGATACTTAGCACAAACTTGTGAAATGTAGAGGTGAGCCAAACAAACCACTTGAGCATAGATGGAGTGAAGTTGTTCCTGTTCCAATATACCTGTTCATGGGCAGTTGGGGGAACCAAGGCAACATGGGTTGGTGAAATCTGATGCAACTGTGCAGATGTTTCAACAGTGCAGAGACTACAGCATTCAAAACCAGACTGAACATGGTCTGAGACTTCCCTGCAGGTAGGGCCACTGTATTTTGAAAGGACCCAGTGGCTACGAAGTGTAGCACTGACATCACTTGGACAATAGGAGGTATGCAATTGGGATTACAAATAGCTAGCATCATGTCAGGGTACAACAGAGATCCACGATTGTCTGCCTATCCCTGCGGTATATTTGGATGACAAGTCGCTCTTCCATTGTGCCCAGGTTTGCTAGTGGATGGTACACTGAAGGTTGTCTTGGTCTTCTCATGTCAGGGTAACTATGTGGGACAACAGCAGAAAGTTTCTGCATGACTCAATCTACACATCATAAGTATGATAACACCATTGTCACTGATAATGCTACATTATCTCACATTAAACAGTGAAAATAATTGTACTCAATGCATATCTAGGTCCCCCTTGCCCCTAGTGTATTCTTTGAATGGAGAAACATGTCATTGACTGCAAAAGTTACATCAACTTACTTAACACGTGTAACATAGTTAGTATAGCTATACTATGTTCAGAACGTCATTACTCTTCTGACAATACTGTTTCATATACATAACTCAGGATACTTTATTTTCACATCCTGTACATATACATCGCTACATGTATGCATTAGACCAGCAGTTAACACATTATCACAAATACAAATTTAATTCAGTGAGACAACATTCAAAACCTTAACGTACCTATATAAGCCTCAAAGTGTGAGCTGTTTGAGCTACTGTACTGGACATCAGGAAGTGACCAAGCTCTGCTCACAGATGTCGTCATGGAAGTAACCTTGGTGGACATTGCCATTAGAACACATTGCTGCCTTTGGTGGACCTTTGCCAATGGTGTCATCTGCTGCCGGTGACGGTCCTGTACATCTCATGCTTCATGCCTCATGCGACTCCTGAAACTGCTGCCAGCAAGACCTCCAGGACCTGAGTTGCTGTGTACTGCCTCTGGGAGCAATCATGCCATGTCCTGCAGTGATAGGGCCCCTACCTTCTCGGCTGATTAGCTGGACAAGCTTGAGGAGCAGGTCCTACCCCTGTATGGACAACTCTGTGGCCACCAGAGGATCAGGTAAATGCTATTCAATAGCAAAGTGTGAAATGTTGAGTGTTTGATGATGTTGATGAAATGTGGGGGAATTAAGGTTTGGGATAATATTTGTGAGTAGATGGACATGTACACATGTGCATAGATGGTTTTGCTACCTGATACATAGTAGGGAGTGTGTTATGTATGCACCCTGACCCATCAAAAAACTGTATACCATGATACATGGAGGTCGTGTTTGAAATAGTTGTATACTTATACCTTGTTTTAAGACATGCTTGTGGTCTGGGCATATGTTTCTAACCAAGACCTGGTGCTGGATATGCATGTTGTTTGCCTGGCTCCACTTCACACATGGCCTGTCTACAGATGGTCATTCCACATAGAAGGAGATGTTGGAGGAAGTACATGTATGGCTACTTGCAAAAACTTTTGTTATAGGATAGTGCATGTGGACATGGTGTTCTCCTCTTGTCTGTGTCATTCATGCAGGTCAAGGCAAAGCTGAAAAAGGGGTTCTGGTGTGCCATCACCAAGAAAGTGCAGACCCTGGGGGTCCACAGCCGGTGGAGCACCCTCTGTAGGAAGGGGTGGTAGGACCTAAGACTCTGGGTCCAGAAGACCACAGAGGACCAGCTGGAGATGTCATCCCAAGGAAGAAGGGGTGCCTGTCGGACCTTGGCCCCTCTAATGGCCAGCATATTGGCACTGGCGTACCCTGATTTGGATGGGTATTTGAGGGCATATCAGCAGCCACAAGGGGGTTAGTACTGACTTAAAACATTTTCTTCCCTATTCCAGGTCAGTGTATGAAGTGATAGAATCTAAGCTGTGACAATGTGGTAAGTGCAAACGGTCAAAGATCTCCAAGAAACACATAGATGTAAATTCACACATACAATCATGTATAGGGACATCTTACTCTCCTATGTTTTCCCTTACGTACAAAAGCATATGATGATGCAAATGTGACTGTGTCATATGTTTACCACTATACTTCTATACATACTCTTCTGGTTGTCCCTTGTCACCTACAGTTCCATACTCGCAATATCATGATGGTAAGTTGTTCAGGTCTTTGCCCTATGTCCATTCCAATGGCCATTGATCCAAGTCTATGTGCAACATCGAGTCTGACAAGTTTTAGTCATAGCTACTTTTCATAAGGTTTCAGATGAGTGACAACTTCATGGGAGGCTTTGACGTCCAGCTGACATTTCACATGCCATGCTTGCTAAACTTACTCAGAGCTGTTAGGAGATTAACCCATTTGGTAAACGAGGGCTATAGATTGGACCCTATAATGTCTCATCCGAGTGAACATCCTACATATTGGAAATCATGGAGGTATTGCTAGACTACTATTGCAAGACATACATTGTTATCACTGCTCTGAATATTAGTACCATGTACATGTTATTTGAATATTAAGTGGCTATATAGCTATTTCTTTATTAATTATGTTGGGGACATGCTAAATAGACCAAAACATCTCAATAACAGTTACATTATTCACTGTTTTTTTCCAACATCCTGTGTACATTGTAAGGTTCTGTCATCAATAAACATTGTAATGTATCTTAGACTTACTTTCTTTTGCTATAATATGCATTTTTTGTTTGCACTGACTACATTGTGGTGCAGGTGTTCTAGTTCACATTCACATTTGGTCAGAATGGTATGCGTAGTCAGTCATTTGGCTAGCCTTCAATGTGTATGTCTCTACCATGGTATCCTCAGATGTAGTTTATTTTACATTGACAAATTCTGATACAGATGTAAGACTCTCAAGTGCAGATAGTGATGTTGCCACTCAACATTGGGCTATTGTTGTTACCACTTATCATGATACATCGTACTGTATGTGGCCTCTAGGAACGTGACAGGCGTTCATTATATTTAAGAAGTAGTTATGATACTTGTGGTTGTCTGTGGGTAAGTGCTATGGGCTAAGTAGGCCCCTATGAGTGTGCAAGACCTTGTTTACAGGTGGAGAATCTGAGACAACAGGGCTGTTTGCAGAGGCCTCCTAATCTTTTTCCCCCATTTTGCACTTATTTGCTGGTGTTTTCCTGACTCTAATGGTGCCCTGGGCACTGATAACCAGCCCCTTGACCTGTGCTCTGTGTAAAATGAGTATGCAAATTAGGCTAATTGTAATTGGCAATATCAACTTACCTATAAGTCCCTTGTATATACTAGGGCATGTTGGCTTAGGGACCCCAACATAGGTAGTCAACCCATAGGTGTACTGCTGAGGTGCCCAGGGTCATTTTAATGGCAGGCATTCCTTGCTGGCTGCTTTATAACTAAAGTTATTTGCAAATTCGACTTTGGAATTAAAAGTACTTCAAAAGTCTTAAATGTGAGACTTATTTGCATATGGCTGGGTCCAAACTGGAGTACCATTGTTAGCAAAAGAATTAATGGATTAAAACCAGATCTGTGACTGGGGGTGAATTTTTGTTTGGTTCCGCATTCTGTCCATCATTTGTGTTTGTTTACTTTTGTCACCATAAGTGGGCCGGGTCTACCCAGACGTGCGTTCCGTGCTCACTGTGCTACTGGATTCAAGCTAACCTGGCTGATGAAGGGTGATATCTTGAAACCGGCCCTAGGATGGTTGTTTCTGGTCCAGGGAAGACCTGGCCTGGCAGTTCGGGCTGGACTGTTCCCATGAGGAACAGGGTCACGACTGATTTGCATATGGCTGGATCCACACTGGGGTGGCATGGTGAGCAAAAGATGGATCAAACCCAGATCTGTGACTGGGGGTGAGTGTTTTCATTGTTCAGCACTCCGTCCATCATCCTTTTGTGTAGCTATTGTAACTATAAGCAGCAACCTTAAAAACAATTTTTTATAAGACCTGGGCCCTCATTTTGACCTTGGCGGGCGGCTTTAGCCGCCCGCCAAGATCTGACCGCCGAGCAGGCGCCAATACGTTCCACTCATCATTGTTGTTTTCTTCAGTTTTAGAAAATAGAACTACATTACGTGTTTGAATTTTGTAATGAGTCATTTCAATTTGTTTATGATACAGAACTCCCATGGAGGCCCACATAAAACATAGCATTAAAACAAAAAAGTCCATAAAATAAACAACCTAAAAACCTCCCAAACAGTTTAAGTATCCCAATTATTGCAAAATAATTTAACAATATAATTAATACAATTTAAAAAAACACTTAAAAAAGTTAAAAGTTATGTAGCAAAACAATTAATTTGGAGGGACATAAAAGGCCTGCAATACTTCTAATACAGTAAGTAAGGAAAGTTGAAGGCCGATTGGGCGGTATGACAGCAAAGCTGGGCAAATAAAAAGAACATGGTTCAAGTCCTGGATGCCATATTAACAGAAATTACAATTTGCTGGGGATCCATACGATCTTGCCCATAATACATTGAGCGGAAGCAGTGCCTGCCGTAATAGGAGCCAGAACCATCTAATCCCATCTGGTAGGTTCCAAATAATTTCCTTCAATAGTACAGAATCAAATGCAGATTGGAAACCCTGCCTGTGTGCGCAGGTCTTTTTATTCAAGCAAAAGTTTACAGACCATGTTGCCTGCCTAAGGTTGGTTTTCAGCTGTAACAGAGAAAGTGTAAAAATACAATCTGGACCCAAATGTAGCAAATCTAGGGCATATGTGAAGATCCTAACAATAGCATATGTTGCCCTACTGCCAGCCAAGATTTCTTTCTTTAGCAGAGTCCTCAGGAATCGTCCCCACTCTTTTCCAAACTAACCACCCAGTGTGCAACCCTAGCCAGACCTTGCACAGATATGCTTCTTAGACCCATATCTAGCATTAAAACTGCTGCTGAGGAAGCCAAGCAAACAGATGCAAATTTTCTAGGGATACGGCCCTCTAGTTTATCTAAAATAAAAACATTTAGAGACTCCTGCTTGCTCCAAACCATGGAGTAAAGAGGATAGTATCTTTGCCTGGAATACCTCTAAGAGGTGTTTAAAAGGAATGTCTCATGCCTGTTGCCCTATAGAAAGTGTCCAGGCCATTAGCTTGAGATTGCACCTTGCTTAAATTATGTTCTATGTGCGCCCTGTCACTGAGGTTCCCACAAACTATTTTTCATAATAAAGGTATGAGTTTTACCTTTCTAGCTTCTGTGTTCCCAATGACCAGCAGACATTATCATACTTAAATTTCTTCTTACTGTAGAAGCACAAAATGTTACTGTTGGAGCACTTTGTTTTTAGAAACAGGGCCTCTGTATACTGCTGTAAGGCCTGCAGGTGATTGCTTAACCATTTTGAGGAGTAATCCAAGATGATTATACCATAAGCATAAAGTAAACAGACTATCACCCCCCCCCCAGCTTAGGGGAGAAGCCCTCACTCTGGGTCAAATAGTTGTGTAAGTCTGAAATGTACAGGGAAAACAGGAGTGTGGCCAACATATACCTTTGGTTTAAACCATCCTGGGTTGAGATTTTGCGAGACAAGCCTCTATCACCTAACAGCACCTTACACCAGGTGGAGGAATGGTGGGCGATCTCCAGATCTAACAGGATACTTGGCATACCCAATCCTGAGAGCTTTCTCCATAATGTGGCCCAAACTACTTTATCAAGTGCTGTTGAGAATTCTATAAAAGCTACATAAGTCATCCCCCCTTCTCATGGAGGCATATTTCTCATTTATTGCCTGGAGGGAAGAGGTGTTATCAATTGTTCTGTGCTTCTTTCTGAACCCAGAATGCTCCAGAGGGATAATTTAGTTTCTTTCTACCCAGTCACTAATCTGAGACAGAAAGCATTTAGCAAAAACTTTGCCAACTGCGTCAAGCAGAGTGCTCTGGCAATAGTTCCTAGGGCAATTAGGATCCCTCTTCTTAAATAACAGAATAAGAATACTACCCTTCCAAGACAGAGGAATGTTTCTAGTTTCATAACAGCACTGACAGACCTGAAACAGGATTTTACTCCAATTAAGGCCACCATGTTTAATAACCAGTGTAGGAATTTCATCTGGTCCCATTGCTGCCGAACTAGGCATTCCGTTAATGACCTCCTCAATTTATTTCACAGAGGAGGAAGTATATGAAAATAATCATCACCAGCTAGAAGTCTCTCCTCTATAGTCCCACCCGTTGCGTAAAGTCCTGATATAAAAGTGGACTAGCTTGCTTCGTAGATAACCATTGGAAGTGATTGAGTTCTCGAGCCACATCCTTCAGCCACCAATGACCACAAAAATCTAGATTGGTCATCAACTGCTGCTTCCCCTATGTTAATCTAAAATCTGTCAGTTACATCTATTTATAAGCACACCCTTAAATGCCTCCTTCTTCTTTTTAATAAGGACAACTGAATATTTATTTTCAGAGGGTATTCCCTATGTTGTTTACAGATAAGGGCATTGATCTCTCTATTCAATAAAAAACAAAAGGGTGAGGTTTTGACACAAGCTTGCGTGTGGCCTTCTGGCGGGTGTTCTCAGGCAGCTGCTGCATAAACTCTTCTCCAGAACATTTCCTGCTCAGCTTTCAAGATTGCCTGAGGCGGTATCCTATTTACCTTCCAACCTCTTAATCCTGCCATGGGTCCAATGTGTTCTTCCAGTTTTAATGTTACATTTTGATTTTGACAAATCAAAAAAAGCTAATATCAGTGGGGAGCACTTTCAGATTACGAGACACTACAAGACTATTATGATCACTAAACACTGTCTCTGTCAATTTATACCATGTTCCAAAGAGAATGCCTGATAGCTGGTCACCACACAATCTAAAATTGCCACTCCCCCAGTGATGTGTGTGTATTGAGCTGGCAAATCAGAGGGAATTCTACCCTTCGCAGTGATATCTACTCTTCGCAGTGATATAGTCACTCATCTTCAAGTGCTCACGGAGGATGGGGGCTCAAGGAGGAGCTTCCCTCGCTTATCTGTTCACATTTTATGGGGAAAAACACATGTGGGGATTCTATAAGTTTCCTCTCTTTCCTCATCCCAGAATTGGAGTAAGGAAGGATTCAAAATGTTTGTAATGATACAGCGACAACAAATACATACATAATCTGGTTCCTCAGAATATAGTGTATTGAACTTTTCTATCTCATGCGTACATTTATCTGTCTATCAACTTCTTCTACAACTCTTGATACTTCCTTTTCATTTACTATATTGTTTTCTTCAGGCCAAAAGAAATGGAACTGAATATCTTCAGACACTTTTTCAACCTTTGCCACACTACCATGTAACAGCGCTCCATTCAAATCTCCTAAACATAAAGCTGGACTTTTTACAAAATAAAGGGTCTCATTACAACATTGGCGGTAAAAGGCGCTTACCGCCATGCAGAAGACCGCCAACATACCGCCGCGGCTGCGGAATTCCGTCACAGCTATTATGACCCACATCTCGGAATCCGACAAAATTCAGACACCCACACAAGTCCGCCACACCAAAGGTCAGTGATAAACTGGCAAAAACAAATCCTCCACCGTCATGCCAACAGAAATACGCCCACACTATCATGACACACGAATCCACGCAGCGGTCTTTCAACCTCGGTATTCCAGTGGCGGTACACACCACCGCGCTCAAAATACACACACACATACAAAACACCGCCACATTGGACAATTCAAAATATACACACCTGATAAACATACACACACCACTCCCACACACCCAATAGAATATAAAACACACACCCACATCACCCACAAACCCCCACAACAAAAATTCCGAAAGAAGGCCAGAGAGAGACACCACCATCCACAAATTAGCAGCCACAGGCACTCAACACCATCACCCACATAACTTCCACGCACAAAACAACACACACCACTACATATCACCACACTTATCACCACACACACCACCCCACACATTACCTACACCACCCCATGGCACGGCAAAGACAGCCCAGGTTCTCGGAGGAGGATCTCAGGGTCATGGTGGAGGAAATTGTACGGGTAAAGCCACAGCTATTTGGAGCACAGGTGCAGCACACCTCAATTGCAAGGAAGATGGAGCTATGGAGAAGAATAGTCACCAGGGTCAACGCAGTGGGACAACACCCAAGAAATCAGGACGACATCAGGAAGAGGTGGAATGACCTATGGGGGAAGGTGCGTTCCGTGGTCTCAAGACACCACCTGGCGGTTCAGCGGAATGTCGGCGGACCCCCACCTCCTCCCCCACAACTAACAACGTGGGAAGAGCAGGTCTTGGCGATTCTGCATCCTGAGGGCCTCGCAAGAGTCGGTGGAGGAATGGACTCTGGTAAGTCAAAGCTTTACTAATATATCCCCCACCCTTCCTGCATGCCATCACACACTCCTACCCGTACCCTCACCCTCAGCACTCCACCAACTCACATATACCCCACTATCACAAACCACCCATCCCAACACCAAGCCCTGCATGCAACCCCAACGCATGGACACCCATCACTAAAGCATGCCCACTGCACATACACAGACAACCCCCTAAACCATCCTCACACATGTCCCCACATAGGAATGCAAGCACTGGGGTACACCGGTCACCCACCCATTGCCCACCATGTCACACACAGATGCAATAATTAATCTTTTACACCCCTCCAGGACCACTACCCAACATCACCAGACAGGAGGGTCCAGACATCTCCACCCCACCCACAGAAGAGGCCCACAGTGATGACAGCAGCTCTGTCCAACTGGATCCAGATGACCAGCCCGGACCATCGTGGGCATCGGGACAGTCGGTTCCTCTCGCACAGGCACAGGCCACCACAGACCTTCCACCCTCTGGTAACACCAGCACAGCACCCACCCAGTGGGCCCATACCTCCGTACCCAGGACATGTCAATCAGCAGTGCGCCCACCACTACAGGGAACCCAGGATAACCCATCACCCCAACCACAACAGGGACCTGGGGGCAGTGGCAGTGGACACACGGTCCAGGGGACGGAGGCCCAGTAACACAGAGGAACTGGGAGGGCTGCTGTGCGACAGGGGGCGGACAGGCCAAGGGAACCCACTCTCCACAAGGCCCTCTCCTCCATCATGGGAGCATACCACCACTCCCAAGAAACGATGGCAAGGGTCCTGGCCTAATTTCAGGAGACCCAGCACATGCAGGAGGAACAGTATATGGGCTTCAGGGAGGAACTCAGAAACATCAGCTCCGCCCTGGGCACCATCGTGGGGGTGCTGAAGGAAATACTAAACACCAGGAGGGACACTGTGGCACAACAAGGGGCCCCTGACCCTTGCATGGACGATGAACTGCCCACCACCTCCGCCGGCGCTAGTGGACAGGAGGCACTGCCACAGGACCACAACACCAGCACCCCACCCCCTGCAGATGGAGAACCATCCCGCAAGCGGTCCCTGAGATCCAGGAACAAGACAGAGCACGATGCCAAGACCCCCGCCAAGAAATGAAACCACCCTGATTGTCAACCCACTGCCCCACTTTGTCACCCTGTCCATATTGGAACTGCCCCAGCTCCACTTCCTATGCCCATATGGGCAACGCACCTATGAGACAAATAGACTGGTCTCTGCCATGGACACTCCTCCACCATCACCCCTCACCATTTAACTTCCCCCTCCAATATTTTGCTTTTAAATAGACACACCAAAAGCACCAAGATCTGGAGTCTGTGATTTTGAAATAGTGTATTTGCAATTACAGTGACAAAATTTCCAGGAATTAGTAATGTCAACATACCTATGTCACACAGCTCTAGTCCATGAGGAATCTAAACAGATGACACACCTTGGGACCCACACCTGTGAAACCGTAAGGGAAAGTGACAACTCAGTGACCATACACTGGGTGAAATCGACAGACAGGATAGAGGTAGTAGTGTCAAAGTACATGTAGTAGGCAGGAATGTATTCTCACCTGTGTTTCACTGGAAATATTGCTGGATGACTGAGTCCCTGTTCTCAATGTCTTCTTCCTCTGCTTCCTCCTCATCACTGTCCACAGGCTCCACAGCTATCCAACACCGCCATCTGGACCATCCTCCTGCAGAAAAGGCACCTGTCGTCGCAAAGCCAAATTATGAAGCATACAGCATGCCACGATGATCTGACACACCTTCTTTGATGAGTAGAATAGGGATCCACCTGTCATATGGAGGCACCTGAACCTGGCCTTCAGGAGGCCGAAGGTGCGTTCGATCACCCTCCTAGTCCACCCATGGGCCTCATTTGTAGCGTTCCTCTGCCTTGGTCCTGGGATTCCTCACTGGGGTCAGTAGCCATGACAGGTTGGGGTAACCAGAGTCACCTAATAGCCACACCCGGTGCCTCTGTAGTAGACCCATCACATAAGTCCTGCATTGAGCCAGGGAACATGGCATTCACATGGGAGATGTACTGGTCTGCCAAACATACCATCTGTACATTCATCAAATGATAACTCTTCCGGTTTCTGTACACCTGTTCACTCCTGTGGGGGGGGGGACCAAAGCCACATGGGTCCCATCAATGGCACCTATGATGTTGGGGATATGTCCAAGGGCATAAAAGTCACCTTTCACTGTAGGCAAATCCTCCACCTGAGGGAAAACGATGTAGCTCTGCATGTGTTTCAGAAGAGCAGACAACACTCTGGACAACACGTTGGAAAACATAGGCTGGGACATCCCTGATGCTATGGCCACTGTTGTTTGAAAATACCCACTTGCAAGGAAATGGAGCACTGATAGCACCTGCACTTGATGGGGGATTCCTGTGGGATGGCGAATTGCTGACATCAGGTCTGGCTCCAACTGGCTACACAGTTCCTGGATTGTGGCACGGTCAAACCTGTAGGTGATGATCAAATGTCTTTCCTCCATTGTCGACAGGTCCACCAGCGGTCGGTACACCAGAGGATTCGGCCATCTACTCACATGTCCCAGCGGACGGTGCATATGAAGGACAAGAGCGACCACAGAGTCAAACAACTCAGGTATGTACCCACAGTCTACACAGAACACCAATCATACACAAAATGTGGCCTGTATGTGTGTTGAGAGTAGGCCTAGGTATGTGTGAAGCAGTTGGTAATTAGGCCATGTGGGCCCCTGAAATGGCGGCTGCCTGACCTCTAAAGCGGGACAATGGGATGTGAGGTAACTGCGCTGGCGTTGTACACCATCGCGGTAGGCGGTCGAAGACCGCGGCGCAATGCGGCATTGGTTAACATCGGACCCTATGGGTCCCAGGAGCCAATGACGATGTATGCCGGCGGTGATGGTACGTACCGCCGCGGACGTGACCGCCGCGGACGTGACCGCCATTTTCTAACTGTTTAATCACTCGATACCTGATCTTCGACAGGAGAGGACCTACACTTCAAGTGCTGCTGTGACCTCGGTCTGGAAGAGACAATGGCTTGTGCGTCTGGGGAAAGGGCCCCTGCCTTCACTGTAGAGGAGTTGGAGAAGCTCGTCTAGGGGGTCCTCCCCCAGTACACGCTACTCTACGGTCCTCCAGACCAACAGGTAAGTACACAGGGAGCATGTTGTATGGGATATGCCTGTGTGGAGAGGGCTGGTTGTAAGAAGGAAGGGGGCAGAGTTCTGAGTGCATGAAAGACGGTGAATGCATGTGCCACATGGCAAGGGTAGGGATGGGGGCCACTCACTTTGACGGTGCAGTTGGTAATGACTTCTCTTCTTCCCCTGTACATTTCATGTAGGTCAGCGCCCACCAGAAGAAGGATATTTGGTGTGCTATTGCCAAGGACGTTCTCCACCACAGACGGAGCACCCACTGCGGGAAGAGATGGGAGGACATTCACCGCTGGAGCAAGAAGACGGCAGACGCTCAGCTGGGGATGGCCTCCCAACGTGGGAGGGGTGCCTGTCGAACCATGACCCCCCTGATGTTCCGGATCCTGGCGGTGGCCTACCCTGAGTTGGATGGGCGCTTGAGGGCAACACAGCAGACACAAGGGGGTGAGTACACTGTCATTCAGCTGACTTTGCACAGTGAAGGTGTCTGGGTGGGGGAGGAGGGCTGTGGTTTCCCGTAGGCCAGGGCGAGTTCCGTAGGCTGGGCCCATTCATAAGGCATGGCCCTGTGGCCCCCACCCCACCTCTGTAGAGTGCCAAGTACTGCTATTCATGCCCCAGGGTCATCTATGTGTGCAGATGTCGTCCATAGCCTTGTAGGCCATTTCCCAGGAATTGCACTGTAGAGCCCAACAGCGCGACGTAGTGCAGGGGGCTGCTGTGTCTGTATTGTCCGCCAACGGTAGCTGTAAGCCATGCACTCAACCTGTCTTTCTACTGTTTGCCCCCCTTTTTTTGCGGTCTCCCTGTTCTTGTGTGCATTAGCATCATCAGGCGGAGGTTGAGTGGCACCGGAGCACGAGGGAGCTGCATCCCACATGGGCACGGAGGCCCACACTACGGACTCAGAATACACCAGTGGGACGGAGGGCGAGGGGAGCACCACGGCGGTCACAGGATCTGCAACCAGCGACACGGACTCGTCCTCCGATGGGAGCTCCCTTGTGGTGGCGGCAACATCTGTGGCTCCCACTACTACAGGTACAGCCACCACCCCCCCTACCAGCACCGCCCTCCCAGCAGCCCCTCAGCCTTCGCCCCGTGCCTGCTCACCCAGGAGGGTGGGCATCACCTTCGCCCCAGGCACCTCAGCCCCTGCCCCAGTCACCTCTGTTGCCCTCAGTGAGGAGGCCATTGACCTCCTCAGGTCCCTCACTGTTGGGCAGTCTACCATTTTGAATGCCATCCACAGTGTAGAAAGGGAGTTGCAACACACAAATGCATTCCTGGAGGGCATTCATTCTGGTCAGGCTGCCCTTTATCGAACCCTTCAAACTCTGGCCTCAGCACTGATGGCAGCCATTGTCCCTGTATCTAGCCTTCCCCCTCCAACTTCCTCCATCCAGACCCAATCCCCTGTACCTCTGCCTATCCCAAGCACACCATCAGACCAGCCTGCACACACCTCACCACACAAGGGAAGCTCAGGCAAACATAAGCACCACACATCCCACAGACACTCACGCAAGCATCACACACATACAGACACACCAACATCCACTGCCTCCACTGTGTCCCCCTCCTCCTCATCTCCCTCCACCCTCCCAGTCTTGTCTACACTCACACCTGCATGAACTACCACTACAGCCACTACGTCCCGCACCAGCACACCCACCACCACACCCCGCTCACGTGCAGTCACGACCCCCACTACCATTCACACGTCCCCTGTGTCCTCTCCCAGTGTGTCTGTGATGCCCCCTCTGAAGATACACAAACGCAGCCACACACCCACCCAACAGCCATCCTCCTCACGACAGCCTCCAGCGCATGCACCTGCACCGAAATCCATAAAACGTACACCTCCTACAACCACCACCTCTTCCTCCACTCCAAAACCCCCTCCAGCTACCCGTCCCAGTGTGTCCCAAAAAACTTTTTCTTGTCCAACCTTGACCTATTTTCCACCACCCCCCCACCTCCAACTCTTAGGTCCCGTACTAGCACCTCAGCCCAAAAATCTCCGGGACCAGTGGTGCCTGTATGTTACAGGTATGTGGAGTGCACCGGCCACCAGGGCAGCCAGTGTGGCACGGAACCACAGCACAGCCAGTCCCCCCCCTGTGAAGCACCAGAAGTTGGACAGTGCCCGGCGGGAGAGGGGGAAGACTCCAGCCAGCCAAGCCGCTCACAGGGGTCCCGGGGGGAGTGTGGACTCAGCTGTGACTCCTCCCAAGGTGGGGAAGGGGCAGAGGAAACCTGCAAAGTCTGGGAGGGGCAGCACGGCGGAGAAGACCGCCATCATCCCCGCTGCCCAGGAGGCCACCCCCAGCCCCATCGTCACTGCCCAGGAAGAGGCCACCGCCAGCCCCATCGTCACTGCCCAGGAAGAGGCCGCCGCCAGCCCCATCGTCACTGCCCAGGAAGAGGCCACCGCCAGCCCCATCGTCACTGTCCAGGAAGAGGCCACCGCCAGCCCCATCGTCACTGCCCAGGAGGGCCCGCAAGCCACAGCCCAGCTGACCCATGAAGGACCGCCAGCCATAGGCCAGCTGGGCAACGACGGACCGCCATGGCAAGCACCGCTGAACAGGGCAAAGACTGCCTTGGCAAGCACCGCTGAACAGGGCAAGGACCGCTGAACAGGGCAAAGACCGCCATGGCAAGCACTGCTGAACAGGGCAAGGACCGCTGAACAGGGCAAGGACTGCTGAACAGGGCAAAGACCGCCATGGCAAGCACCGCTGAACAGGGCAAGCACCGCTGAACAGGGCAAAGACCGCTGAACAGGGCAAAGACCGCCATGGAAAACACCGCTAGCCCATTTGCGGCGGGGGCAGTGACGCAACTGGGACCGTCACGTGGTGAGTGCTGCGCTCTGGGCACCAGTCCCCCTCCAGAACCAGTGGAGACATGCATCCACTCCGTCTGTCCTGCACAGGATGAAGCACTCTGGGCACCAGTCCCCCTCCAGATCCAGTGGAGACTGTCATCCACTTGTGAGACTGTGGCTTTGCACTCCCCAGGATGGTACAGTGGGCAAAGCACCCACTGTAGAGACTTGAGACTGTGGTTTGGCCCTCCCCAGGATGGTACAGTGGGAAAACCACCCACTGTAGAGACTTGTGAGACTGTGGCTTTGCACTCCCCAGGATGGTACAGTGGGCAAACCACCCACTGTAGAGACTTGTGAGACTGTGGCTTTGCACTCCCCAGGATGGTACAGTGGGCAAACCACCCACTGTAGAGACTTGAGAGACTGTGGCTTTGCACTCCCCAGGATTGATCAATGGGCATGGAGCCCCCTCGTGGATCAGGCGTTGTGCACTCATCCGGCTGAGGTGCCCCCCCTTCCCTTCCCCCTGAGGTGCCTGTTGTATTTCTATTTGATTCCCCAGCAGTGTTCTCTCATGTTCAGGTATCTTGTGTGGGCCTCGCCCATGCATTTTGGGCCCAGTGGTCCACGGACTATGAATGATGCACAACCTGCACTAATAATCGTGGTGTATATTTTGTTTATAGTGTATATATATATATATATATATATATAAATATATGTATATTTTTGCTTACTGATTTTGGATATATTACAATAGTTACACTAATTTCCTTTTGTCTTTGCATTCTTCCGGGGGGGTTGGGGGGTGTTACTGTAATGTATAGATAAGCATTGGTGTGTGTGTTGTAGTGGTTGAGGGTTGGGGTGGGGGTTGGGGTGTTGAGTTTGTGTGTCCCTGTTTTTTGCCTCCCCCTTCCCCTATGTCGTAGGTGCAGTACTCACAGTGCTCTTCGCCGCCGGTGTTGGTGATCCTCGTAGAAGAGCAGGAAGACTATCGCGCTGGAAGAATTTGAAGTTCCGGCTCCATGCTGTCCTCCTTCCTCGTGGAGTGTGTAGAGGTGAGCGTTTTTCATTCGAAATGCCTGTTTCCGCCGTGTTTTTAACCGCAGTGAATCCGCCCTGGAAAAGGTGGCGGATTGGCCTGTCATAATAGTGTGGGCGGTACATTGTCTCCCGCCTGTCTGTTTGCGGTGACCGCCGCACTGTTTGTTTGTACCGCGGTGCCGGTCGGAGTGTTAAAGTGGCTGTCTTTGTTGGAGGTTTCCGCCACAGTCGTAATTCCAAAATTTTTACCGCCGGCCTGTTGGTGGTCTTACCGCCGCTTTAACACCGTCCGCCAGGGTTGTAATGACCCCCAAAGTGTCCTAAATAGATTGCTCATTTTTTAAAGATGCACAGCAAACATGCTGGTCAAAAAGCGATTTTGCATACTTTCTTTGAAATACAAGCCAACGAATGACCTTGTAAGTTAGTGTAATTTTGCATGGATCTAATTCTTGAACCATCTTAATTTTTTTTGTTTGAGGGTCCTCCATGAAAATTCTCTTACATTTTTTTCAGTTCATCAATTGATTTCTGATAGACATTACAAATATTGCTACTCTTCCACTCGTGCACAGGACATTGTTCTGCTTACCTTCTACTTCTATGTAAGCTATCACTTTCTCTACATTTGTGGGAGCTATATTTTCTTTGTCTATGGGAGGGCCATCCTTCTCTTCATAGCAATGGCAACTTGTGTCAATTGCATGCACTAATATGTTCTCTTGCAAGCAGCTCTCGTCATTAAAATGGTTCTGTGCTAGATGTGTGCATCCGTTCACCTTTAAAAACTTCACTTTTGTTAATAAGTGCCTTTTCTTAATGTTCGTTTCCTCATGAATACTACTGTTTTGTCTAGTGTCTTCATTATGTGCAATATTAGGATAACATTTTCCTTTTCAAAGCAAATACTTTGTCCACTATACTCTCAATAAGGTGCTTTTCCTTGATTTTAACACTTTTTATAATTCTTCAGCAAATTTTGTGTTAGTCTAGATCAAAACACGTTTTCTCTTATCTCCTTTAACTGTTTTGTCTCCAAGTTGACTCGTTCCTCTCCTTCCTCTCCTTATTACATGTTCCACTTTTACCAGCATGTAGTCCTTTCTATTTCTCATTTTTTTACAGTTTGCAATTTTTGACATACTTTTTTCAGAAAGTCGTTTGTGCTTTACCAGCTGTTCTTTTTTTCTTGTTCACATTATCCACCTTGTCTTCTTTCTATTGTTAGTTTGCATTAGGTAGTGTACTTTTCTATGTTTCTTTCTTTTTTGCCTCTTACCTTGCATTGTTATGTTTCTTTTTTCGGTACAAGTGGATATCTGGAAATCAAACAAAAATGCACTTAGCGCTACAGAAAATAGTGTTACATTACATACTAGAAATAATTAGGGGTCTTATTGGGTACACTTCCAATTACATGCCTGCTAGTGATTGTCTGTGTGAGTAATGAGTTACTTGTGGTAAAAATAAACTTTAACACTTGGGAAATGGAATTATAATGGCAACTCAAGCTACAAGTGCACACGCTCATATTTTGTAGTATTAGGTCTGAGCTGTGTGTCTTAAGGACTACTTCTCTGAATAGGATTGTAGATTATGTCAATATTTGGGTGCATTTCTGACAGACTGTATCAGCACCTCTATGAGCTATTTAAGTAATCATGGTAACTACAGGCATATGCAACACTGTATCAAATACTGATGGAAACATAACTGCTGTGTCATGATGTGCATGAATAAATAGAGAGCCCTCTCACTGTCTGAATGTATGTGTCATGAGCTCTAATATTTTGTTAATAGGTATATCAGTTATTGTACAGGTGAGACATAGCATATAAAACTGAGCATGAATCTGCAAGTGCATCTCTAACCTGCCCAAACTTAAAAGGAGATGTTTCATGGTTTAACCAGAAAGCACCTCACACTATGACCTAGCTACATCTTAGCTAAGTACTCAACTTTCTGTACTGAAATAACAGTCAAATGAATGAGAAGCAGCTTTTCTAACAGGAAGTTTAGCTGACAGTAAAGATGCAAACCTATAATCTGCAGTAGTAAACCTGAGCCATGTTTAAAGGAATACTTATGTGAATGTGTGAGTAGGTTGTGGCAGTACCTTGCTACATTTCTGAGTGAGTATATGAGCCCCTTTATAAGTTTGCCAACAAATGTTTAAGTAAATATTATGTCCACACTGGTATGTAACTGTGTGTGCAATTGGTTTCAATACTGTTGAGAGCATAAGAGGTATCTGAGTGTGTGCATGGATGGATAAGCATCTCTCTCACTGTATGACTGGATATGTCAGTGGCTCTATCCTTTTGTTATTATCTAAATGAGTTGCAGTATGAGATAGACACTGCATATATAGGCAAGTATAAGTCTCTGTATCTGCATATCTGCATCAGTGACCTTTAAAAGAACATGTTTCATCTTTTAAATATATATCTTCATGGCCTATGCCCTACCTACTGCCTACCAGAGGAGAGATCTTTGATCACTAAAATGACAACATAAGGACTGACAAGCAGCTTTATTAATGGCAAGTCCAGCTGGTACTAAAACTGCATATTCAGGGTCTACAGTAGTAGGCCTGAGTCATGTTTTAAATAGTAATGGTGTAGAAAGGTGAGTTGGCTGTGTTCGTATTTGGTACATATCTGACTGAGTGTATCAGTACTTGTATGAGTATCAAACCTGCTATTTAAGTATACATGGTCAGTAAAGTGGTATAAAACTATGTGTGCAACTGCTGCCAATACTCCTGGATACATAAATGCTATATTGGTATATACATGAATGCTTAAGTGGCACTTTAACCGTCTAACTGGCTGTCTGTCACTGATTGTCATACCAAAGGGTACGTTTTTTGCACTAAAATTACACTTCAAAGCTTGGCAGCTGGATTTTTGATTCCAGTTTGAGGTAGTGGTAAAACTGCACATTCAGGCTCTGCAGTAGTAGACTCAAGTCGTCTTTAAAGGAGTACTTGCCTGTGTGGGTGACTAGTTTCTGTCTGTACTTCACTACATATATAATTGAGTGTATGAGTCCCTCTTTGACCTACAGACTAACTGACTGCTTAATTTACTGTAGTGAAACCAGAGTTTGAGAATTCTCAAAAATCCTTTGCAATGGATAATCAAGGTGACAATAGAAGTGCACACTTACAGTCTCCAACAGTAGGCCTCAACCAAGTTCAAAGTGGATAGATGAGTAAGATGTGTTACTATTTAGCGATAAATGTCTCTGAATGTATCAGTAGGTCTATGAGTGTCCTACCAGAGCAAATAAAGTAACTATTTGGATGTTGCTTCAATACAGCTGAAAACATAACTACTGTCTAGCTGCATGCACAAGCCTACAATCAGCCCTGTACGTGTTATGTTATAGTCTCTATCCATTTGGTAATAGTAATATGACCCCTAGTATCTATTTCAGATTTAATGCATATGTGAGCATAATACCATGCAATGCCACATATAACCCAGTTCAACTTAGAACAACATGTTTCATCTCCTAATAACAAACTACCCTGCTTTATGGCCTACCTGTAGTGTACCTTTGGTTTGACTCTTGTGTGATTAAATTAACTGTAATCTTTCTTTACTGATTATTATACCTCTCTTCATTGCTATCATACAGATATTATTTATATTCCTTTTTAGTGCTGCTTGTGAACATGCTACTCACTCTCATTCTTGTAGTATACAATTATCCTTCTATTAACACATTTAATTTAATATATATTATACTACACATGCCTGTTAAGTATGCATAGTGCTATGTATATTTGTCTCTCAGTATTAGTTTCAATTTATTCTCACTTAAAATACACAAAAAACAAGCAGAAGATTGGTACACACTCAAGCAAGAAAACCATTATTGTCAACCTTTTCAACTTTGCATTCAAGGAAACTAAATCACAAAGCAAATACAAATCTTTCTTTCACATTTAACATATGCTATACATCTTGTGACTGGATATCATAGTTAACCCTTTCCAACTCTCCTGAACAGATAACCCAATTCTATACCAGTTTTTACATGATCTGTGGATCCACTGCGGCCTCAGCTCGGCCCCACCATATAACTCCACGGATGGATCCACAGATCCATGCGGGAGGACAATTGTTCTTTTTTATATATATTGTAAAACAATGCTATATTTAGTCCAGTCTAGTCTTTTTTTATAGCCTTCAGCCCTTGCTCCTCTATATGTGCTACCATGGTAAAGTAGTTTGTAACATTTTCTTGCAGAACTAGGTCACAAGTTCATAACAGTTTTTTACAGCACCACCCTTACTTTTAAATGAGAAATAGCAGCTATGTTTGACCTTTTCAAATAATACACATATCACAAATGACAACACTTTTCCTGCTTTCTCAAAAGCCAATTCCACATCTATTTTTTGTCACAATATAACTATCTACCCTTATGTATCAACAAAGACAGAGCAACCAATAAAAACGATTGTTTCAAGTTTTAACTAGCACCTCCCATTTTCAACTACATTTCTGCATTTCAATTCTACCTCATTCATGTGTTCAGTGGTGCTCCAGTTTCCCTCCACAATGCTCAGAGTATGAATTGTATGTGTTTTGAGCTAGAGAGAGAGCAAGAAAGAGTCGCATTGGAGGGGACCTGGGTTTACCTAATGTGGATATTACTTGGATTGCCCAGGGAGGGTTAAAGTGTCATCACTTGAGGGAGGGACCTAAAAGGGTCCAGATAGAGGTTCCCTGACACCAAGGGCTTCATATCAATGTAGTGAACTCATATATGATTAGTACAAAATGTATAATTTTTTTTTTTACAGTTTCCGAGATCCATGGATCCGTCCATGGGGCTCAGCACGGCCCCCCGTGTGTATCCATGGTTCTTGGAAAATGTAAAAAAAAATACTTTTTCCTCATTTCTTTTTACAAATTGTTTATTCCTCAGGCACATTTACATCATCCTCCTGGGGTCAGGGAACTACCACCCTGATTCCTTCCTATGAATTGCAGCCCACATTTCAGCCTGGGGACTCTTCCTTGATAAAATAAAATGTTGGCCGCAACTTCCTTGTCAGGTTGTGGCCAGCCAATCAGAAGCTTCCTGTGGCTCCCGGATCCGTGGATCAATTGGCGGAAATCCGCATCTCTCTCTCTCTCTCTCTATATATATATATATATATATATATATATATATATATAACATACATTTTTTATCCTTTAATATTTCTAAAAGCATGCTTTCTGGACCAACAGCTAGATTTTTGCTAACTTTGGTGTAATTCCAAATAGCGGTTTAGGCTGTAGTTCCATTCAAAACATTAAAAAATCCCATTGACTACAAATGGATGAATAGTGTTTTGGGACCCCCCTCTTATTCACAGTACCCGCTTGATGGCTCAGTCAAAACTATTAGGACAGCAATTAACTGACCAAAGTATAAGTTGTGAAACTTTTGTGCAGAATCGTCAGGCGGCACCCAAGGTATTGTAAAAACAATATATATATATATATATATATATATATATATACTTACAACGCCAAGGGCCAGATGTATTTCTTATATTGCAACTTCATAGAAACTGCTATTTAAGAAATGTAAAATCAGGGTTGGCAATGAGAAAAAGGCACCCCCTTGGTGCACCCCAAAAATAGGAGGTGGAACCTGTAGAGCACACAAATACCTAAGGGGCATGTGCGTACTCTATTGCAATAAAAAAAAAACTCTGTGGAGCGCTTTTTTAAAATTGCACCTGGCTATCAGCGACTTCAAGTCGGTGATAACTGCATCTTCTTAAAAAGCCCAAATCGCATTTTGGAAATGCATGTTACATCAGAATAGGAAATGAAACTAGTTAATCCTTATTTGCATTTCCTATTCTGGGAATCACAAATTGCAATTTCTAAAGGGTATAAATCACAATTTGTGATTCCTTAAAGGGCTTTGTACATTTGGCCCTAAAACACTTTGGCCCAGATTCAAGAGTGCCTAGCGCCACTTTAGTTCTTCCTCAGCATAATTGTTTTACGCTAAGACAATGCTAACATAGCCTTTTCCCCACTGTATTTCTACAAAGTGGTGCAGTGCATGCAATGCACCACTTTCTAACCCTTTGTGCTGAATTATGCCTGCACCATGCATAATGTATGCCAAGGGGGTGTTTCCCGTTAGAGGGACTGAAAAAATGGCACAAATAAATCTAGGAGATTTCTGTACACCATTTTTTGGCACTTTTGACACCTTCTCAGAGCAGGCGTTAAAAGGCGGCACACCATTGTTTACAAGGGGCCCCCATGTACTGTTCAGGGTTAGTACCAACATTTTGGCACTAACCCTGAACAGTACATCGATAGCATCAAAAATGCTGATGCTACAATCAGTGGAAACATATAGTTCAAGTTTCTTGTGAGTGGTATGTAAGATCCAATTATAAATTATGATATGATAAATTGTATTTGCTACAGAACTGCAAATCGAACCTGGAAGAATGTATTTTTAAGAAGCATAAGTTATATAGGTTACACTACTGTTGAGTTAAATGCGGGTGCATGTATTGCTGTAGTATCTTTTGTTTCTCTTGTGCAGTGTTCCTAATCTGTGGCCTGGTGACCCCTAGAGGTTAACAAAGCTTATTCTTGGGGTCCACAACTGCTTATTAAATTATTTTAAAAAATGCTACCATATTATTAGTGTATAAAAATGAAGAAGCACAATTTAATGATACAAATTTGGAATTTTTATCATGGGAATTTGGAACTGGAGACAAAAATTAAGTTAGAATCATCACATTGAATTGTGGGGTCGGAGCAGGTGCCTCAAACATGAATTATAAGCGGCCCAAATATAATTTAGAGAAGCGCCAATCTTCACGTTAAACGTAAAAGTTTTACTATCTCAGCCTATTTGTTGGTGAATTAAATAAAATATTTCAGAATTTGTGTATTTGTTTGATGAACACTAGGGGCCAGATGTATCATTCTTCACAATAGCGATTACCTAATTGAGATTTTTAGCGAATCGCAGTTAAGTAATCGCTATTGGAATGTATGAAACTCCAGAAGTTTCATACTGCGATTCACAAGGGCTCGTAAATGAACCTACCTCATTAATATTCTTGAGGTAGGTCGCAATTTGCGAGCCATTGCGAATGGCTACAATCACAGGGATAGTGGCCTGCTGGGCTCAGCAGACCACCATGTCTGTGATTGCTTTTCAATAAAGCAATCTTTTTTATTCTTTTTAAATGCAGCCCGTTTTCCTTAAAGGGAAACGGAATGCATTTAAAAATGAAAAATTAAAAGTTTTATTTTTATTTTTAAGAGTAGACAGTGGTCCGTGGGAATACTGTCTGCTCTTAAAAAAGTTTTTGCATGCATTCACAAAGGTCTTTGCGAATGGGTTACCACCAAGGTAACTGAGATTGTTTTGCAACCGAATTCACGGTCACAAAACAATCATGCATACCTTTGCGATTCGGTTTTAGGAAGGGAAGCCCTTGACACTCCCCTTCCTAATACCGAATCGGTATGTAGTCTCAAATCCAATTTACCGAATCACAAATTGGACTTGTTACATACCAAAATGTATTTTTACGATCGCAAACATCCTGTTGAGCCATTTGCGACTGCAAAAATGTTTGATAAATCTGGCCCTAGCTTCTGTGTTTTTTGTTAATTCTTTTCCACTACAAATTTTTGACAATGCTTATGGTGGGTCCTGGCTATCATTAAAGACTCAGTTGTGGTCCCTGGATTTCAATAATGATTTAATGGGGTCCCCGATTTTCAGTAATGATTAAGTGAGAGTCCTGTGTTTGTGTGTGTGGGATGGTTGTGTTACTATCATTCATGCTGCAGGGTCTTATTTGCACTCTGGGGACCTGAAATAAGTCTCCACAAGTAATGTGTTCATAATGACAGAAAATGACTTCAGCAACATCTGTGTCCATTTTTACAATTTTTTTTTTAAATGTACCTTGTATGGGCCTGTGTTTACCCATGTGTGTTTATTTTTATGCACAACTCTGCCAATGTAGGCAGGAGGCCGTTCTGCCTTGTTAAACATACCAAGGAATTTAAACACACTTCATTAACCTGATCCATAGGTTAACTAAAGAGAGGGGAGTCATGCTAAGGGGCAGTTAGCAAAGCCATTAGCTGATATGTTATCCACAGTCTTGTCAACTAATATCAACCTCTCTTTTTATTTAAAAACAAGTATCAATTAAATTCTGTTAAAACTCGCTTTCATGTTCTAATTATTTCAGTAGTGCTGCTTACTAAAATGATACGACTGACTGAATGTGGCACATGTATCAGCCATTTGGAAACATTTACGAATTTATCCAAACAAATTTCACTCAGAAAATCAAACCATGATTCTCTGCTTGAAAAGAGCAAGAATGTTCAACCGTGATACCTGCAAAGAATGTCCTTAACATTAGCCTTTAATACAAATGTTTCTAATTTTAAAAAGTGCCTGGCTTCCCTCTCTGAGTAGAAATACAGTTGAACATGAAAACTATCAAACAAATTATTTCCAGAAATGGAATGGAAGTAATTAGCTGTAAGCGTGACACCTTAACAGAGCTGCTCAACAAAGAAGTGGCAAATAAACAATGATCAAATGTCTGCAAGAGAAACAGAGCGCACTTGCTGACCCAATGCTCGTAGCCCTTTGCACAAGATTTCAAAATGAATTCCAGAACGCAGTATGATGCTTGGTTACAGTGTCCCAACATTCTGCAAACATACAATACAGATAGTTGCTAAAATGCTAACAAATATATGCCACATGAACAATGCAGTATGATATGGAATAAGCTCTATAAAGATTACATTAAAATAAAAGCTATGCATATCAGCATAAAAAACATTTAACAACTGTGCATTCTGCTTGATTTGGCAACCATAATGTTTCAACATTATGGATTGAGCACCAAGTTATTCCAGGTCTTCTGATGAAGTCAAATGCAATCTGCTGTCATTGCTAATCTCCGATTGAAGACTCATTGTCAGAAATTCCTTTCTTTCACTGTGCCAACGTCCTATGTGGCTTACATGAAAGTTACACAATCTATTTTTAAAATGTTAAAAATGTGGTGTCTTCAGAAATGATACGTGATGCGTTCGGGGTCTTTGAAATTCACAAGATTTGCTTTTTGCATAATTACGTTAAATCTTGGGAAAATAACATGAATTACGTGTAATTGTGCAAATCCATCAGTTAGTACTATATTTCACTGTGAAATGTGTCCCTGTGATATTTTTTGTTGGCACAAGAACGCATTTTAAAAAATTGTGCAGAAACACATGCTTTTTGAACAGCAGGTACAAGCATTCGGGTTGTTTCCGTTCCCATATTCTTGCGCCACGATTTTGTCACGAATAGCAGTGGAGGTATGCGACCTAGCAGAATGGTAACATTTGAGAAATTTTACATCGCAAGTGTATATGAAAATTCCCCAAATAATGTGAATAATGTGAGGTATACCAAAGTAACATAAATTTAACACAGACCTAATGATGAGTCCACTATACACGGGATCTGGTGGAATCTCTGAGTCATTTACATATTTATTATTATAGGGTTTGAATCTTGTTGATGCAGATGCTTACACTGCATCAGGTTTTCTACCTATTGCTTGATGTCTGGGCCATCTTGACTTGTATGCTTAAAGTGTGACACCTTACTCTAAATAAACACAACCTAAAGAAATATTTCAGCCTTCAATGTGTACAGATTAATTTCTTAGATCTGTACTGTGATCGAAAAATGAAGGGAATACATATATTGTTGAAATCTTCGTGAAGCTGTTAAATGGAATTCTTTTTTGATAAATAGAGAAAGCTTATCTTGCAGAAGCACACAATATATGTTGCCAAGTGTCTCCTGGGTGCAAGGACATCAGGAAGGAAAGCTTTTGAAAGTGTTTAGGATTCACTCACATGCTAAACTAGAAGCAGCCCAAGAGGCCAAGTTCAGAAAGAATTTAAGCAGGAAGAATAGTCTTGTTATCACCATCTTTGTTGGCAGTTATCAGACTCTGTATCATAGGAAAAAATAGTGGAATATTAATAATAATAGATCAAGTTTTGTAACCTTTCATATCCAAGCCCATCCATCTAAATTGGGTTGTACAACTGATGTTCTGATTACTTGGGTAAAAAAAACTCTCTGGTTCAATATGCAGGCAAAGAATGGGCTCATAGTACATTTAGATAGCACATTTAGATAATATCTATAATAGACCATCTTCCAGGAATATCGAATCTTCAACTCTCCCTATTCTAGAAGATCATTGATCCAAGCTAAAAGGAAGCCCCTACCTTGTGCTAGCAACCGATTTTAACACTACCCACAAACCAGTTGTTCTGAATTAGCTCTGTTACTAAACACGAGAATGATGCCTTGGCAATCAATAGTCTAGATGCCACTCTCTTGAAATCATGGTCGATACAAGCTATTTATTATGTCTGATTGGCCATTTCTCACTGCCTACAAGCCTGTAATGGTCGATTTAATCAGAAAAGGAAATATTCTACACCTTTGCAAAGGGGTGCACAAGAAGCAGGATAGATTATGTCCTTCTAGATGTAAAATTGTGAGACAGATTAGTGCACTTTAGAATATTACATGGAGTGGACAGTGACCATAATGACCTCCAACTGATCCTAAAAGAGGGACTGTTTGTTGCAAGACATGGCCGTTGTATAGTATAGTATATTGGAAATAATGCTATAGCAAGAAAATACCCAAGGTAAGAGCAAATCCTGCAAGTCTCAAAAAAATTAACCATCTTTTTAATTCAGCCTTGGCTCTGCATGAAACAAGACACCTGAACGGTATAATTATACTAGACATGCATAGTCATTTATTTGAAGTGTTAATGGGGTGTTTTGCTCAAGGAGCTCCAACATGGCAGGTGACATAAGCCAGGGAATGTAAAAGCAGATGGAATGAAGAAAACTCAAAAGATCTCTTAGAGGCTTACCAAAGAACGGATAACTCTTCATGCTAACAAATATTTACATGTGGTAGCCTGGATAATTGTACATAATGGTGCAGTTAATGATTCTGTCATCTTGTATTCAATATATAACCCAGGGAATGATCAGGCTCCTTGGGACATGGAAGATGAATGTAGTACTACCCTTCCTGGTAGAAAAGTTTTGTATATTTTCTATTGTTGATGGTGAAAAGGCTATTGAATCACTTAAGTGAGGGAAGGATCCAGGGACTGATAAAGTGCCTTTAGGCTTCTATCATTCGGATATTACAGTATAGGAACTGTATATTAATTTGTTGTCAAATGCAATTCTAAAGGGAGGCCCATTTATGGACTCCTTGTGAGCAAAAGAATGCTGCCCATCTTTAGAAAAGGCAATAAAGCGAATCTCTTGAACTTTGGGCTGACTTGCTAGACCATCTACAGAAAATGGCCCGCAGACAGGATCTGGAGAAATGTCAGGAATTGATGAACGAGGCCAAGATCATTTCACTATTTCAGGCTGCTTTCAGAGATAAAGTGAGCACAGTAGACCAGGGTTTTATGCTAGCCGTCATAGTGTGGAAGTTTATAAAGTGAAACAAAGACCATCTTTGCATGACACCGTTGATTTGAAGGCTGCCTTTAATCTAGCACCAATTGACCAGCCGTGGGATTCCTTCAAGTCAGTAGGTGGTCCTGATAGATTAATAAATATTATTGTGAGGCTCCATGAAAACAATTATGCACACGTTTGTTGGGGAAGGAAGGTGAGTTAAGAAATAAAATCCTGATTTTGTGAGTGGTACTCCATGGTGGGTTCTTGCTCCCACTCTCTTCTTGCTTTTTTGGTTAAATTCCTGTTTAATCTTTTGCAGAACACCCCAGTACATACACTTTAATTTGATGCTCTCTTAAAAAGAATTGAAGGTTTAGCTGCCCTTAGACCGTTGCTGTATTGGGTCAAGCTGTGGACAATACCTGAGCTTGTAACCTATAGGAATAGATTAAAGGATATCTTCATACTAAATAGGGACTGCAATTTGAGATGGCTATGTCACATAAAGAAATGGTTTCACACTTTGGGGTTGGAAGCAATGTAATTGAATTCACATGCCATCAATAGAGCAGCAAGAGACATTGAAAAATAACTATTGTTTCTATGTCAAGGATAAATGGTGTAAGAATGTAAAATCTGGCAGGCTTTCAGAAGAGTTCATGGACATTAAATGAGTCACATTTTTTTAAAAATACTTTATACTCCGTTTGCGCTGGATTTGCGTCGTTTTTTTTAACGCAAATTCGACGCAAAACGAACTCCATATTTATACTCTGGCGTTAGATGCGTCTAGCGCCAAAGTCCATGGAGTTTGCGTCATTTTTTTGCGTGGACACCTACTTTGTGTTAATGATATGCAAGGTAGGCGTTCCTGTCTAAAAAATTGACTCTGAGGCATGTGCGCCGTATTTACACTCCCGGGCAAAAATGACGCCCGGGAGTGGGCGGGTCAAAAAAAATGACGTCCAGCCGCTTTTGCGTCGTATTTTAGTGCCTGGTCAGGGCAGGCGTTAAGGGACCTGTGGGCTCGGAAGGAGCCCAGAGGTGCCCTCCCATGCCCCCAGGGACACCCCCTGTCACCCTTGCCCACCCCAGGAGGACGCCTAAGGATGGAGGGACCCATCCCAGGGAACATAAGGTAAGTTCAGGTAAGTAATTTTTTATTTTTTGTGGCATAGGGGGGCCTGATTTGTGCCCCCCTACATGCCACTATGCCCAGTGACCATGCCCAGGGGACAGAAGTCCCCTGGGCATGGCCATTGGGCAAGGGGGCATGACTCCTGTCTTTGCTAAGACAGGAGTCATTTCAATGGGGGTTGGGAGTCAAAAAAAATGGCGCAAATCGGGTTGAGGCAAAAATTTTGCCTCAGCCTGACTTGACCCATTTTTGGGCGCCCAAGTTCCATATTCCCCTACGCCGGCGCTGCCTGGTGTACGTCATTTTTTTTACGCACACCAGGCAGCTCCGCCGGCTAATGCCACCTAACGTCATTGAATAAATACGGCGCCCGCATGGCGCTTCAGAATGGCGTTAGCCGGCATTAGATTTTTTGATGCACAACTGCGTTGGCGCAGTTGTGCGTCAAAAAGTATAAATATGGCCCTTAGTTTGTTCCCTTTAGGGCAAAATCATTGTTCATGACGTTTAGGTTTGGAACACTTTTACTCAATGCATACTCTTGCAAGTGGGAGAGTAGAACGGTGAGCAATGGGGTGTGTAAGGCATATGGTAACGGAAAGGAACACGTAAATCATTATTTGTTTGTGTGCCCAACCTATGCCTTGCCATGAAACATGGGTTCCTGTCATTATAAAGAGGCCCATCATGTGCTCAGGTCTGACACAAGTGAATTCCTGTTCTCAATTTTTAAATATTGAAAATGTTTGGGACTACCATTTTACTTGATACGTGTATGTTTAGTATTTTTAGGTCTCATGTTTATATTTCAACAGTAGGGAAAGTGTAAGACTTTGGCTGTGTTAAAGTTGCTGTTTCCACAACAGAATAAGCAACAGAAAGGAAAGTGTTGTATATCAGAGGAGTAAAATGTACTATTCCCATTCCAGCCTGCCCATATATCTATATATGTATATATATATATATAGCTTCATGAGGTCTTGAACATCCCAGTACCTACACACCATCTCTGTGGGGACTTGAACATTCCAGTCATCTCATACTATCTCTGGTGGGACGCAAACATCATAATCACAAACTATCTCTGTGATGGCTTGAACATCTCAATGATGACACAGTATCTCTGTGTTCTTCTGTTGGAAAATGGGCTATTGGTAAGGGCAGGTAAGTACCTTCATTTAGCAACAGGCCACTAACCTCCACTTAGGTGCAGTTAGGTCTCAGTAAATTAAACCCAGCTCAACCCTTGGTAGCTTGGCAATGAGCGACAAGGCTTAATTTAGGAGACAGAGTGTAAAGCATTCAAATATCACAAAACAGTAATTAAATAAAACACAGGAAACTGTTTAAAAATCCAAAATCAATTTATAAAAATAGATTATATTTTTACCTTTTAAATGACACACAAACAAATAAAATCGGATAAAGGGGAACTGGAGATATGAATTTTTAAATAATTAATGCTTTCTAGCGCATAGAAGCAACGAGCGCTCAAATGGTTAAAAAAGGTCACACTGGAAAGGAACGAAGTCCGGAGTTCAGGCCACCCACGAGGTAACACTGTCACACTTACTCTCAGAAGTGGTTGATTCAGGAAAGTGGTCCACAGCACCAGCCAAGGCTTCAGAGGCTCTGGTATGCCTCTTGGGGTCTGAGACTACAACTCCCAAAATGCACCTCTTCAATTTATGGAGTTGCTCCAAACGTCTCCAAACTTAATTGATCTTCTTCCAGGGGTCCTTTTTGTGTCCTTCAAGTGTCCACAACTTGATCCAAGGTACCAGAAGCTCTGAGTTGCTCTTTGGGAGTTGGTACGACAATTCCCAGAATGCACCTGGTCAGAATCCTCAAATGGCCACTGGACGCTGGTCAGCTGGGCTCTGCTTGCGGGACTTCATGCAGGGGACTCTGGGCAGCTCCTTTGTACCTGTAGCAAACAGGGATTCCCTTCTTGAAGCAGTAGAAGACAGGCAAAGGCCTTTTAGTGCTGAAGCCCAAGTGTGCAGCTGGTGCAGTCCTCCAGAGTGCAGTGTCCAGGTGCAGGTCAGGGGTCCAGCAGGGCAGTCCTTCTTCTCCTGTAGTTCTTCCTTGTTGGAATCTGACATGGATCTGAGGTGTGGGTGCAGGTCTGCCAGTTTTATCCCTGCTCCTGGGTGAAAAACAGGGTGGTCCTGGTTCTCCAATCAGGTGCAGGGTCCTTCCCCCTGTGATGACCACTTCTTGGGACGTGTTGCAAAAATCAATCCCAGGGAGCAACATTCCTCAAAAATCCATCATGGCTGAAAGTGATTTTGGGTCTAATTGTCTTGGTTTGCAGGATGTTAGGGTGTTGCTGGGTTGCTCCAAATGTCCTTCTCTGCCTTTGAAGACCAGTTTGGCAGCCCTCCCCCTTCCTGCTTCACCATCTGCTGAAGGGAGATCTCCTCCCACAGGCACATCTCTTTGTGTGGAGCCAGGGGCCACTTCACACCTCATCAAGACAGTCTGGCCAGGCTGCTAGAGGCTGGCCAATCAGAGCAAAGCAGCAAAAACACTGCAGGGCTAAAGTTGGCAACTTTTCAGGTAAAATGTAAAACTCTTTACCTGAACAAGTTATATTAAATCCAACAACTGGAAGTTGTGGGATTTATTATAACAATTACTTTGATACCAAACTCTTGGTATCTGTTACTTAATGAGACTTTTAAAATTAAAATAAAGTCTCCCCATTCTAGCCTATTGAGGCCATTCACTGCAATGAGGAAAAAATGAATTTGGCTGTTTTACCTCACCAGGGCTTATAAAACTATTTTTATAAGGTCCCTGCTTATAGTTACATGGCACCCAGCCCTAGGGACACATAGGGCACACCTTAGGGGGTGACTTATATGTAAAAATAAGGTAGTTTAAGACTTTGGAATTACTTTTAATTCCAAAGACAAATTTGCCTGCCTTTAAAATGATACCGGGCAGCCCAGCAGTGCACCTATGGGTGCACTACCTGTGCTGGGGTCCCTAAACCTACATGCCCTACCATATACTAGGACATATCGGTAGGTTTACTTAGCCAATTGTAATTAGCCTAATTTAAATATTGATTTTACACAGATCACAGGCCCTGGGACTGGTTAGCAGTACCCAGGGCACCATCAGAGTCAGGAAAACACCAGCAAATAGTGGAAAATGGGGGCAAAAAGTTAGGGGGCCTCTGCAATCATCCCTGTTCTCTCACAACTTCCATGTGGGGACTTGAACTGTATCTCCACACACTGTCTGTGTGGGGACTTGAACATGCTTACCTTTACTCACCATCTTTATGAGGTTCTGAACACATTCCCACAAACACACAATATTTCTGTGAGGACTTGAACATTACTTTAATCAGATACTTGAACATCAACATTATCATATGCTACCTCTGTGGGGGGGTCTTTGATTATGGTTTTGACAGCATCTGTGAAAAGACTATGATACTATTATGACTACTAACTACTTCTATGGGTATCATCACATGCCACTTCAATGCAGAAAATAACATTGCATGCAATTTTTGGGAAGATGTAGGCTAACACCTACTTTGACATAAATTGAAGTAATCACGCTGAGTAATAGTTGACCATATTACTTGACCGCATCATTTAATTTATCCACGTGCTAGACCCTTATCTCCTAAAACTTTGTTTCATACAGTTTATAATATTCCTTCTCCATTTCTGATAAATTATATTTTCTGTTGCATTGTGTACCCCGAAGATATGTGAAGCCATTTAGTTATTAATAGATTATGATGTCAGTTGTATACACTGCTGATAAAATAAAAAGTTAGCCATGTGTCCATCACTGTATTTAAACATAAATGATAATCATGGACAAAGTCCCCACACGTCCTTACAAGGATGATTCTGTGCATGCAGTTAAATAACAACATATTTGCAAATTTGAAGCAGGATCCTGTATTATATTTACCAAAATGTTAGTCCACACAAGGCAAGTGTCTACATATAGGGCCCCATTTACATAAAAGTGGCACAAAGCTGCACCAAAACTAGCAGCGTCACGCTGCGTCACTGCAGAAATGCAGGGAATTAACCTTATTTGAGACAATGCAGCTCACTCCTCTAATTTCCCTAATGCTGGTGCTTAAATTAGCCACCTAGCGCCAAATCAGGCACTTTTCCACCATAGAGGTGTCACTTACTGCACATAAACAATCATTAATAGAGTTTTTCTCTTCTTTTGTGTCCCTTACTGCAAATAAATAATAATGAATGCAGCACATATAGAAAAAGCAAAAATGAGGAGAAATAAAAGTATTTCTCCTCGCAGCACCATGCTAACACCACCTATCGGATGGCATTAGTTTTTGGTGCTGCCACAGGTTTATGAATCCTGGTAAATCTGAGGCAGCATCAAATTGCAATGGGTGTTGCATTGAGCACCCAGAGCAACACCTGTTGCATGGCCCTCTGCTGCAGAAAACTGCATCGGGTGGTCCCATAGTTATAATGCGGTATTTAGCCATGAATGTGGCTTAATGCCACCTTGTTGATACGGAAAATGGAACAGCACCATCGGAGAGTCAATAAAAGTGAAGCTCCAGTGGTGCTAGGGCCTTATAAATGAGGTCCATAGTCCCCACAAATATGGCAACAAATGTGTGTGTGGTGGGGGTTGTGTTACTATCCTTGTGGGGAATTGGGTAGGCTAACACACTCATGCTCTGGGACTTGATTACACTGTAGGGACCTGAAGGCGAGTCCCCACAAGGCAATGTCTTCAAAATGATAAAAAATGACTTTGGAAACATCTGGGTCATTTTTACAACTTTTAAAAAAAATGACCCTGTGTTCCAGGAAGCATTTAATTTTTTTGCTCAACTCTGCCTCCATAGGCAGGAGCCAGCACTGCAGGTTTAAATACAGCTAGTAAAGTTAGCCCACTCCAGTAATCTGATTCTCTGGATAGGAGCAAACCGATTTCATAGTTGAAGGAGCACAGCTCTCTTTAGGTACTTTTACTCAATTCAGCAACTTTTTTGGTCTTATGTAGTGATTTTTCTTTTTATTAAAGGAAAGTGAATTTGCATTTCCATATTTAATGTAAATTATTGTAAAATAGTTTAAAAGCATAACCAAATGGTGGTTAAACCAGTCACTTACAGAATAAATCATCTGTTCTCAATACACAGGGCTTATATGTCTCTCTATAAATTGTCAAAAATGAGGAAAGGAGAAGAGGCCAAATGTGGAAAGTGCAGCCTAGCAAATGCTACGGACGTACATATGTTCATGGAATGCCCAGTAGTACATTCTTTTTGGGGAGAAGTAATGGAAACAATCTCTGAGGTTATCGGGGTGAGTGTCAATAGAAGTTTCTCCCTAGTAATTTTTTGAGTTTTGGATGGAGGAGGAGTAGTGAAGAATAATGTGAAGAAGTTGCTATTCTACGCTATACTGTTGGCTTGGAGAGAGTTATGTAAGAAATGGGTAGTTAACACACCCTCTTCATATGCAGACTGGTTGGATGAGCTGGTGTATGCGTCAAGAATGGACATGTCAAGAGGGATCACAGGAGCTAAGAAATTCTGGTTGCCCTTTGTTGAATGGTTAAGGGGGAACAGAGCAGAGGTCCATGGTCGATAATCTGTCCAATGAATAATCTGTCCAATGATAATACCTTTTCCCTACTCTTGAAGCTGTGTGGGAGTATTATTTCCCTTCCTCCTCTTATTTCTGGAGCACGGTGTGAGAGAGAGAATTGGCCCCCTTGGAAAAGGTCTGAATTCAGAATGAGAGGGTGTAAAATAAATCGGCATGGAGAAGACCTGGAGCAGAAGGTGAATGCGGACAAAAAATGAAATAAAGAAAGAAAGAAAATAAAAAATAAAAGCATAGCCATAACCTTTATGAATCAGTTTATTATAGGTGCAATTCTTGGTAGATTTACTCTATCAATTTCAGCTCAGAGTTGATTAATTGGTTAAGGTGAACCATTCAAATCAAACTGCTGTGAAACACAATCTAACTTCCTACCTATGTTTTTGGTAGTAAACAATAGGTTGAAGTTTCTGCTTTTACAATGAAATATGAGTATGATAAAACAGGGATTTTTTTGCAGTAATGAGTTGTTAATATACTATCATGCAATTACAATTAGGGGGTGTGCGGGGAGCTCTGCTCTGCTGGTGGAGCTAACAGAGATTTGGAACTCAGCACTCTGTTTGAAGTTTGGTTTCCAAAAACTCTACTAGCCCCACCATTGGAGCGGAGCTCACCAAGTGTGCACTGAAGCTGAGTTAAGGGCTGCACAGCACAAGTGCAGACAGACTGCGCTTGTGCTGTGTAGCCCATAACTGGGCTGCAGTGTGCCCTAGAGCCCGGGAGCAGGGAGCTGAGGCCAGAGGGATGCAGCTGCTGCAGATTCATCATCGCCTAGGATGACAAGGAGAGGAAGACCCCCTGGAAGATCCAGGTAAGCCCTCGTCTCTTCTTTTTCATTGTTTGTGTACAACAGGCCTGGCAGCTTTTGCTGCTTTCAGCCCTGGCCTGAATTCAGGCCAAGGACGTAGTCAGTGAAAGCTGCTCTTTCAGGCCTCTTGTGCACCAGCTTGTCCTGTGTGCAGTGCCCACGGGACAGGCCGGTGCATAAGATGGGTGGCAGCTTTCACTGCCTATGGCCCTGGCCTGAATTCTGGCCAGGGCCGTAGGCAGCAAAAGAAAGCTATAGTTTCAGGCCTCTTGTGCACCAGCCTGTCCTCTGTGCAGTACACACAGGACAAGCCGGTGCACAAGAGGCTTGAAACAGCAGCTTTCACTGTCTATGGACATTTCCTGAATGTGCTTGATCTCAGAAGTGCTATGCAGGGTCACAGAACTCCACCTTCATGGAATTGCACAGAGTTTTTAATCAATTCTGCAGAGTCGAACTTTGTGAATTCCGCCCAGGCCTAATTAAAATGGAGACAATTCATTAAGATTCTTCTTTATAAAGTTTCTGCTGCAAAATATGTTTTGCTTTCCTTTTCATATTTCCGTATTCAGAGGGTGATTGCTTTGTATCTCTCTAAACAGGCTTATATAGTGCTAGTGTGGTGGATCACCTCATCAGTGTATGACTTTGTGAATCTGGCATTGGGTCATTTATGATGTTTGCACAATGTAGCATTGCTGATTTTCTTGCAGGTCTGACCTGCATTGTGGGAAAATGTATCTCCTTTGATGTTGCATGATAGATTTATATTTTAAAAATCAACTATTTAGATGAGAAACATACAAACTTTCAGCCTCTGTGAATCCAAAGTAAATGAATGCATTGAGTGTAGTTGGTCGCAAATGGGAACAAACGTCACACCAATTGACTGTACAATTTAATAAGTATATCTTGTCAGCTCTGCACCACTCTGTCAACTAATTTACTTTCGAACCTCAGTGACCCTTATGATAAAGGTGCAAAGCCTTACATGTGTGTATCAATACAATTAATATTATTACTTTAGCTACTTTGAATATATTTATATAAGGTTTTAATTTAGTGCAGTTTTTACTGATAATATTTTGAGTAGACGCAGCTTGGACTAGGACAGAAAATAGGCACCAAAATAAAAGTAACCCATGTTAGTGACAAAAAAAGGTAAAAAAGGGGCCCATGTTGGGGAACTGGAGAAGGTTTGAACAAGTAAAGAAACACTGTATAAGCGTTTTGCAAGATTTTGAAGTTTGCATGGATTTGAGCTTGCTGCAGGCAATGCTTGTTTTAATATCAGGGACGTCAACAGCCAAAACAGACCTATAAACAGATAAAAAACATACGGTCCCACTCAGTGACCTGTCAGGCCAGCCCGTTGGGAACTGCCTATTTGACCTCTAGGCCAGTGCGACCCTATGCACGTATTAAAAGGACACAGGCAAGCAAAGCGGAAGTATCATGAGTTAATTGGCAGATAGCAAAAATGAAATCATAGACCTCAGCAAGGGGGAGCAGTTTATAATCAATGCATATCACATTTCTGCCATTAAAAAACACTGTGAATAACAGGTGTTAATATTGTATAATTAGCTAATATCTAATTTGAAAACATTGAAAGGGTGTGCGGCACAGTTGGTATTGCAAGAGTCAAACATGATCTGGACCTGACAGTTGTCAGTAAAAAGTGTTTAACTCACTGAACCAACTTGCACCTCAACTACAGATGGTCAGTTCCATGTTTGTGCTCTATGAAGATCTCTTGGTTCATATGTTTATTCACTATCATATTGCAGAAATTGCCAGCCACTGACATGCACCGAAAGCGACCAATGCATCATGACGTGAAAACCTGCAACTATTGTGCTGTTATCTCATTCAAAATGCATTCTGAACCCAATCACCCTCTTCCCATTCAATATTCGGGAATATACACATTAAATTTTTTACTGAAAAGGCTCGGCCCATTGAAATGTGAAGAAAAATATCTGCTAATCTAAACAAAGCTAACACTGTCTATTTTGTTTTATAAACAAAGGGAATTCAAGACTTTTTCAAAGCACAGGATAATAATCTTTTGGGTACAGGCATGCTTAAATGTTTCATAAGAGCTGTTTTTATAACACAAGAAGGTCTTCCATTTGAGTTTTACCTGCATTTAAACATTTATATTTGTATTCCTGCTGTCCACATAGCACTTCCACCCCACCCACAACCCTTCAATGGAACTATTATGGAGGAAGGTTTCACACCTTTCCTCTGATTTTTTCAGGAGCACTTAACAGTTGACAAGTTAGAAGGAACTTTCTGGTGTCTTGAGAGGCCTTTGAAATTTTTGAACAAGATGGCTTTCTGTGGTTAAGGGTCTGATTTATACTTTTTTTGCGTCGCATTTACGTAATTTTTTGACGCAAAAGTGGCACAAACGTACAAAATATAATTTAAGCGATAGAAAAGTATAAATCAGGCCCTTAGTCTATTTGAGTTTGAATTACATTCTGATAATCTTAATTTTGTATTTCCCATTTGAAATTCAGGATCACCCAGATCAGCAAATAAAGAAAAAGGTAAAACAAGCACCGAAAAAGCCAACAGTTGGGAGGCTTATTTAATGTAAATGTCAAAGAGTTTGCTCATCCTCTAACATTGACTTTATTAGGTCCCTTATTGACAGCCGTACTGCTTGGTCCATGGAGTTCTTTATTTTGCAACATGATGTCCTTTGCTTTCCTGAGTGAGGCATAATATGACTCAAAAGCAACCCAGTTGGTGGGCCTCTGCTCAGAAAATGTGCTGTTGTTGAAGTTGGGCAACTAAGCCATGCTTTCAAAATAAATGTTTCCGTAAATTTACCTGACGTCAAGTATTTCAACAGCACGCATATACAAGTATTCCAGTTTGCATTCAGCCCAAGTTGGGAGTTTTGTATCTATTTTACATGCCTGACCTGTTCCAGAGCTGATGAGAATCTCATTCGTATTTCTATTTCCTCTGCCAACGATTTTATGTACTTTTATTTATTTATTCGCAGTTTTATGTAGCACAAACTAGAACTGAGGAGTGTCAGAATAAGTTATATAAGATGAGTTGCAATAAAAACGCGTGTTATTGCACTACAGACAAGGTTTCAAGTACCATGTTACATTTAAGTATTTTCTTCTTTTTAGGTGAATGGTGCCAGCGCTAAACTGTAAAAACATATACCCTACCTGTTTGCTAGGTGCCGGCCATTTGACATGAAGCCTCTGTCCATTCTGTCCGGGATTCACTGTTTACTAGGACCAAGCTGACCTAGGTAGAGTACTGGGATAGCCATGTACATCATCCCAGAAGTAAGTGGCTGTCTCAATAGCAAATGTCTTACTGTCTATTTGATTTTATTTTTGGTGCCAAAGGCTGGAAGGCCCAGACAGCTGGCTGGTGTCTGCTGGTCTCTGCGCCAGGAGAAAGGACCTTTGGATCAGCATGCTTAGATGTGCTCCATGGCTGAGATCCTAACCCCTCTTCCATCCTAGGGGCTGTGCTGATGCTAGCTTAACAGGGCATGGGTAACAGAGAAAATCTATTTGCTACGATTTATAATCTGATCTCTGATGCATTTGATCAGCCTGTGTCATGTTTCAATTTAATTAAAAGCTATGATGAAGCAATAGATATGAACATTTGTTTTGGGAATTTCCTAAATATGTCTTTGTTAACTCAAACACATGCACAAACTACCATTATAATGAAAAGTACAATGCTTAAAATTGTTGTATTTCTTGGATATGTAGCACATTGACTGACCACCACACAATGGAACATCACATCAAAGCTTCTGACCACCACTCATATGCAGTTATTGAACCAGATTATCCAACCCCCTATTTCTAATGAAATAATCCTTACAGTTGTTTGTAACTATTTTTTTTTAAGAACCTAATAAAACATAATGTAAAGAATGTGCAGTATTGGTCAGGCCCTGCATTGGACATATACCCTTTAAACATTACTCTGGCATCTAATGCCAACATTTCTCAAAGTTGTGCAACTATCACAAATATATTTGATATTCTGGTGATTGCAAGTATAAAATAGGCACCATGTTTTGGCAACGATCATGTTTGGGTCACTACCATGTGGCTCATTTCACTGCCCTCTCTTCATCTCACCTGTTGCTCCTGGCTTCCATTGTCTGAATCCAAGCCCCTAACCTGATAGGTGGTTCACATGACCAACTTTAAGTTTGAATTACCCTTCCCCCAAGGACTAGAATGTAGACTGAAAAGGAGGGGCTTGGGGACAACAAAGTCAGAGCATTCAGTTAATTCTCAGAGCAGCACTTCTTGTTTGCCCTCTTTGTCTGCTAAAGGTGTTGTATTTTATGTGATCTGTATACAACGATGCTGGACCTGGCCATTTTTGCAGGGTCATCCCCAGGCTTTTTTCCTTTCCCCTCCATTTTCTGCAGAATTCATCTTTTTTGGATTTAAGTTTCCCTACACTTTATCTCTGCTGATCAGTGCTAAAGTGAAGGTTCTCTGTACTCTAAACATGGTGATATTGGCTTTTCCACACTTGGTGTATTTCATTTACTTGTAAGTCACTAGTCAAGTGAACTATATGTGACAATAGTCTGTAAAGTAAATGGTACTAGTGGGCCTGTAGCACTGATTGTGCCACCCATTACAGTAGCCCTTTAAACATGTCTCAGGCCTTCCACTGCAGAGCCTGTGTGTGCTTTTAAATTGCCCTTTTGACCAGGCAAGGGCATCCTTTTGGCAGGCCCAGTCCTTCATTTTATTACATATATGTCACCCCTAAGTCAGGTCCTAGTTAGCCCCAAGGCTGACTCCAGTGTATTTAAAACATTGAACATGTACTTTTAAGCTTAACGTGCCCTCATAGTGAAAGACTGCTATCTTTGTTTTTCACTACTGCAAGGCCTATCTCTCTCATAGCATAACACCGGGGTTACTTTGACGCATCCTTTAAGTGTAACATCTGTGAAAAGATAGAAATTTGGAATTTGGTATCTCTGGGCTCACAGTTTAAAAAGGCAACATATAGTGAAGTCAGATTTTAAATTGTAAGTCTGAAAATGCCACTTTCAAAGAGTTGGCATTTTCTTATTTTAACCATTTTGTGCCTCTGCCTGTCTCTGAATACATGTCTGGAATCGATGACAGATGGACTTTATACATTCCTTCTAGATAAGCACACACAAAGGGAGCACAGGTGTGACATTTTCATCCTGATAGCCCATCACCAGGCTGGTGTGTCTACCTGGGCTAGATGGGAGGGCTGTGCCTCTCCTCATACAAAGGGCTGCTACCCCCTGTAGTGTGGCTTGAGCCAGGGAAGGAAGGGCAGGACCTTCTGCACTTCAAGGCCTCTCTTTGAAGCCTCCCCCACTTCGAAGGCTCATCTGGTTATAAATACTGGACCCCAAACCCACCAAAGCAGAGGTTTGTTGGAACCAAGGATGTTCTGCCTGGAAGAAGACTGCTGTGCCGCAGGTGGGCCTGACAGTTTGCTAACTTCTCTGCTGTGTTCGCCTTCTGCCTGCTGATTGCTGTTCTGTAGGAGGGACTGCCACTTTGCTACTTAAATTGCTGAATTGGCCTGCTGCTTCTTGCCTGAGAGTGAGAAGGACTGGACCTATTCTCTATATCCTTGGACCCAGGTTTCTCCAAGGGCTTGCTGGCTTGCCTCTGTTCTCCTGCAGTCTCATGGACATCAAAGACTCCCTGCAACTCTCATAATGCTGCTGGAATCTGTCATCTGTTAGTCCTAAACTTGCCTAAGGTGCCCCTCCAGCCCTGGGCTTCAGAAGTGGGTTTTGCATCTGATTTCTGCTAAAAATTACGCATCGTCACCACTGCCCCGGTCAAAGCCGAATCATCACTCTCCAAAGGCTGTTCAGTGACAGCGGAGTCACAGCCTGAGTGGCCCGATGACTACGCTTTGTGCGGCTCAACAACAACACATTGACTTCAACTTAATTGACTGCAATGACGATGCAGTGACCTGACTGCATAGAAACTATTGATGTTCGTAGCTGCTCCTCGATAGCAACGCTTGCTTTAGTCAAGGTGCTTTTTCAATGGACCCCGCGTGGGTTCTGTAACTGGCTTACCCTACATCGTGGTCAGCAAGAACTTTGGATTTGAACTGGTCCCTCGCAACTTCAAGTATCCTTTTGACCACTAGCGACTTATAAGTCTTATTTTTTGTTTATTCTATAGAAATTCAAATCTTGACTCTTACTGATTTAATTTTTATTATTTTAGGCTTGTTTATCTCTACTTTTCAAAACTGGTGTGGAGGCTTTTTGTGGTGTCTTTCAATGTGTTACTGTAAATAAATGTTGCACATATACTTTGCACATTGCTTCTTAAGTTAAGCCTGACTGCTCTGTGCCCCAAATGTTCTTACTTCTGGGAGTGTTGTCTTCCCGTGAGTTCACATTCCCTGCCTTGGCAGGTCCCACAGCTTCCTGAATACAAGCTAACTGTTATATGCTCTCAGTTTCTCAGTGGACTGTGCTTCCCATGCTCTCTACAACATAACATTGAGTGTCAGAGTAATGAGTGGTCCAATGGCCATTGAAGCCAAAAATGCCCCATATCAGAGAAAAGCTCTGCACCTCATCTCAATGTGCACACTGCTCTCTCATTTTCCAAGAAGATCTTGTCCCCCTGAGCCCTATTCTTAATCACTCTAACCTTTAGGTTGTTGCAGCAGATATGCTAGTATGAGAATATGCTAATGATTTGTGTATACATACTAATGAGAAGCACAATATTAATAAATTAAAATAACGTGTAATGTCCAAAATGTGCCCACGGGTAGTGGTCACCATCTGTGCTAACAGTACTAAATACTGTGAAATGTTCTAAAGTTTTGTTTTAATATATCATAATTAACGATATAATCTATGTTTTGTAACGCCATATGTTCTTAGTTTAGCCAGAGGCCTAGTCAGCTCTGGGCCTTGCCTGCTTAAACATAGAGACATGATGAGCTGCCGCAGACAGGAACTGGAGAGAAGAACCTTGAACTGTACAGAGTTCAACGATGAGCTCTGTTAGAGAAAGCTGCAAACTCACCAGCGGACAGGAGACGATCAGAACAAATTCGTACAATTATGTGTAGAGTAGGCTAAATGTACTTTCCCAGGACTTGAACAAAGGAGCTACAGACTAAGAGCTGGGAGCTACAATTTCGTTACCTGAAGAGCCGGACGATGTTCTCATCAACAGAAGAACCAAGCATGTTAATGGAACTTGATTCTCAAAATAGCGTAGACAAGTGGTAAACAAAAATTATAGGTTAGAGTCATAACCTCTAATAAGGTTGACCAATGGGCAAATTGTGGGACGGACTGAGAGACCCTAATAAAAAGTCATGACATGAAGGGAAAAATCAGAATGGAGGGGCGAAAGTTTATGACGTCAGGAGATGCTGTCCAAAGTGCTGAAACTTGGGCTTGCTTCTGTGAGCCTGAGCCTTGCTGATGACTAATGACCTGGAGACGAAGTCTGACTCGTTGCTGATCTATCTTCGATAGGTAGCTATAACCTGACCGACTAATGAATGCTTTTTCTTCCTAGGTACCAACTACGCTGTTTTAAATGTTTTATTTCTTAGATAGATTTTCCAAATTAATGATTTTTGACCAAATTATTTTAGCGTGAAGATCCATATGCTGATGCTAATCTGGAGATAGGTAGGCTGACTAGGGTGACTTAGGGTGACTTAGACTGACTGACTTATATTGCTGAATCATACAATATTTCATGAATTGCTATTGCTTTGTTTAACGTTGATTGCATATTAATAAAGTGATGAGAATTAATTGCTTATGTTGCTAATAAAGATTTGGAAATCATGATATTGTTGAATAAAGGTTTATGATTAGAGTTGTAACTAATAGGGAATAAACAGAACTAACTTTCATATGAGTCAGGGTGGTTTTTTCTGATTAGATTACTTCATGGTATTTTAAGTTGATTAGATTGAATTGTTGAAGTTTTTCTTTTACTCGCTATACTTGACTAGGATAACCTAGGTGATCCAAAAGATTCATCGACCTATACGCGTCCCCTTGTAAGTTTACTTACTAAGGACAAAGCGCGATGACAAAGTCCATCCTCTACCCTATCCATGTCCTTCTACTGTGCCTTCTGTGTACCTTATCCTGTCTGGTATTCTCTTTCTAACTACTCAATGCCCATCTCACCTGCCCTTCCTACCTTTGCTTAAGCAGTCAGGCTATGTCCACCACCTCATACCTCTCCTTTCACATACCCATAGTTCTAAGGTTACATTCCACAGCTGCTAAAAACTCTGACCTTCTTACTCCCTCTTGTTATACTCATACCATTCTTCCCACATATTCTCCTGACCTTCCACTTGCTTTAGTGGATCCATCCCCACCATTCACAGATTCTTACCCTAACTAACACTTCCATATCTCTTTTATACCATCTGTTTATCCATTTATGTTCTACAAACAAGGATTACTTCAACATTGATGACAAGATCTTGCTAAATTCAGACCACACTTTTATCAACAAAACGTGGTTAGGTGACTTTGCATCCAAAATCATCCATGAGTCATTTCACCTTCATTTTGGAATGAAGTAGGTTTAGCAGTCATTTGTGACAAAACATTAGAGATAAGAATCTTTCAAGAATATGCAGACCAAATGTGCTAGCTCTTATCCTTTGCTTCTCTGTATCTTTCTCCTACCCATTTCTGCGGACAAACTCTCCTCTTCAAGCAGCAGGGCACATAAATAACTTTTGGGATGCCATTCCCAAGATAAAAGTACACTCAAACAATATCTACATCCTGAGACACCTGGACATTTGTTCTGCCAACCTAAATTAAAATCCCACACAACACATTTAAACAACTTCCATCTATTCCAAGTTGTCTCCAGATTGACACATTTACTGATTACACATTAGATGCAATCTTCCCTCTGGTCGATCTCATTACGAAAAAAAGGATAACCTGGGACAATCACCACATCATCACCTTCTTTGTGATCCTCCACAGTAGAGCAATTTTTAAAGCAATAATGATCAACCAATCAAAAACAGACAATGAAATAAGGTCAGCCATTCAGTACTTGAATCACATCTCACCAGTATATCACCACTACCCTACAACTTAATTTCAGAATTGGAACAGTTTTACAGTTGCCATGTCAAACTTTGACACTGAAAGAGACCCTCTTGACTGAATGAATATATACAGAACCTAAAAACTGATTAAGGTGCTCTACAACACCAATTCAGGGCATCAGATTACTAAAACGACAAAACATGACTGAGGCACATGCAAACCAGCCAATAAAAAGTCAAAAAAAGATTCCACTACTCCAATATGTCATGAAATCAAAATGCCCAGAGAATTACACATCATCAGCTCAGAATTCTGAAACCTAGAGTGTGTTTCCACAAAACCCAGCACCCCTATGGTTTTGGGGATTTTTTTTATTGCAAATGAACTTGTTTCAGGACCTTCCACTTGCTTTAGTGGATCCATCCCCACCATTCACAGATTCTTACCCTAACTAACACTTCCATATCTCTTTTATACCATCTGTTTATCCATTTATGTTCTACAAACAAGGATTACTTCAACATTGATGACAAGATCTTGCTAAATTCAGACCACACTTTTATCAACAAAACGTGGTTAGGTGACTTTGCATCCAAAATCATCCATGAGTCATTTCACCTTCATTTTGGAATGGAGTAGGTTTAGCAGTCATTTGTGACACAACATTAAAGATAAGAATCTTTCAAGAATATGCAGACCAAATGTGCTAGCTCTTATCCTTTGCTTCTCTGTATCTTTCTCCTACCCATTTCTGCGGACAAACTCTCCTCTTCAAGCAGCAGGGCACATAAATAACTTTTGGGATGCCATTCCCAAGATAAAAGTACACTAAAACAATATCTACATCCTGAGACACCTGGACATTTGTTCTGCCAACCTAAATTAAAATCCTACACAACACATTTAAACAACTTCCATCTATTCCAAGTTGTCTTCAGATTGACACATTTACTGATTACACATTAGATGCAATCTTCCCTCTGGTGGATCTCATTACGAAAAAAAGGATAACCTGGGACAATCACCACATCATCACCTTCTTTGTGATCCTCCACAGTAGAGCAATTTTTAAAGCAATAATGATCAACCAATCAAAAACAGACAATGAAACAAGGTCAGCCATTCAGTACTTAAATCACATCTCACCAGTATATCACCACTACCCTACAACTTAATTTCAGAATTGGAACAGTTTTAGAGTTGCCATGTCAAACTTTGACACTGAAAGAGACCCTCTTGACTGAATGAATATATACAGAACCTAAAAACTGATTAAGGTGCTCTACAACACCAATTCAGGGCATCAGATTACTAAAACGACAAAACATGACTGAGGCACAGGCAAATCAGCCAATAAAAAGTCAAAAAAAGATTCCACTACTCCAATATGTCATGAAATCAAAATGCCCAGAGAATTACACATCATCAGCTCAGAATTCTGAAACCTAGAGTGTGTTTCCACAAAACCCAGCACCCCTATGGTTTTGGGGATTTTTGTTTATTGCAAATGAACTTGTTTCAGGACCTGGAACATCAGAAGGAAGACACCCAGTCCCTAACCCATTGTTCTGGATGAGCATCAGAGAAAGGTATTGACTCCATCAATGAAGGAAAAGAGAGACACTGGTTGAAAGGGGCCTTTAGGGACTACCCAGACTCCCACAGCTGGGAGAGCCACACAAGAGTCCCTCACACTAGGAACAGACTAACCCCCTGACTCCCTCATAATCAAAAGCAAAAATGAGGTTGGTAAATCAACCCAACCACTCCACAACACATGGCCAACAGTATCCATCAGTGCCACAACTCAGACCACAAATAGACTCCCCATCCATCCCACAAACCTCTTGTCCAAACTCAGCATTCTCTGCATCCACTACATACCCTCCAGTGACCCAGTCTCACCTACCAAGACCAGCCACCCCCCATTGATTGTTGTTCTCTCTCATTTTTCTTCTCTCTGTTCTGCTCTGTTTCTTTTTGCTTAAGCACTCCAGGAGTGAATGTGTTTCTCTTGAAGGTGTATTCTCTTGCCCGTCTATTTCTTTGGTGTTTTTTCTCTCCTGTGCTGCCTCTCCTACCCCCCATATGCTTCTTTGCTTCTTCTGCCCCACCTGCTCCTTCTTCACTAACCCCCACCAATACCAACCATCCATTTTTTAATTGTTTTTTCCCACTATAAAAATCTTTTTTTTTTTATTAACCCATTTAAGTTCTGTCTGCCACCTTAGATAGATCAATAATACAATTAAAGCAAATGGTCCTGAGCATTTTTTTATTTTGGCAATGGTGCACAACATCCAGAAGCTTTACAACAATGACAAAAGCAATTAGCAAAGTCAGTTGGTCTCAAAGGCGAAACCTAATGGCTTTGCCATTGCTTATTGTGGTAGATTGGTGGCCTCTTCCTTGATATCAGAGTGTTCCTGTGGTTACTGAGAGGTATAACCAAGATGGCTTTGAATAGATGCTTTATCTGTTGAAAACTGTGAATACTACATAATAAAAGAGCTAAGGAGTGATGGTAGTTCTGTGAAGATATGGGGTAGTTATGGAGAAAGCTATGGAGGGATGGGGCGATATGGTTAACAAGGTAGCAAAAACTATCTGGCGCTGTGGAGAGATGCATAGGGTTGCAACCTGATGCTTTGAAAGTGATTGAGAGGCTTCTGTTTAGATATGATATGGTTATGGGGTAATGTCAGCACTGTGTTGAGGTAATACTCAGGTATGGAGTCATTTTCAATTTCACAGCCAGAAATGGGAGCATAAACTATGTGGTAAAACCTGAACAACAACTATGTGGTCAGGAGGATTACTCAGTATGGGAAAGACATAGGTAGTCATAGCCACATTTTGCACAAACATTGGCATACTTTGAAGCATGATGAATTGATTAGCAAGTGTTTTACTTCATACCTGAGTATTACTTTTCCAAGAAGTAAAACTGTTAGGAATATATTGAGTCCCAGTTATCGTAAGAACATAAACATGAATGGGACTTGGCTGAATGCTATAATGAAAGGTTTCTTTAAATGTGGTGAACGCACAGTTTGTAAAATGGCCAAGGATAAGAAAAGCACATTTAGTTACAATGGAACTAAAGAATTCAATGCTGTAGTTAATATTATGTGATATACTGAATATGTGGTTTAAGTTTTGGTATGCAATTTTGGTAAATTATTTGTAGTTAGCACAATCAGAACATTGCTTGAAAGAATTTGTGAATGTATATGAATTGTAAAAATGGGTGATTTGAGATATCCCATGGTGGTACATATGGCATCATATCTGACTAAAACCCCACATTTCATCTTTCAGTTTCATGGGATTGATATGGTGGATTCAGACTCCAGAGGGATAGATGCATGAGTCATCGATGCAGGTGGAATCTCCTGTAAGGGAAAATACGTGTACATCACAATATTTGATGTTATACTTTAACTTGAGGTTGAGTGAAGTTTTGTTCTGAATATTATAAAATAGAGGCAAAACACAATGGCCCTCATTACAACATTGGCGGTAAAAGGCGCTTACCGCCGTGCAGAAGACCGCCAAAACACCACCACGGAATTCCGCCACAGCTATTATGACCCACATCACGCAATCCGCCGAAATTCAGACACCCACACAAGACCGCCACACCAAAGGTCAGTGATAAACTGGCGAAAACAAAACCTCCACCGTCACGCCAACAGAAATACGCCCACACTATCACGACACACGAATCCACGCGGCGGTATTCCATTGGCGGTACACACCGCTGCGCTCAAAATACACACACATCTCCAAAACACCGCCACAATGGACAATTCAAAATACACATACAAACACCACTCCCACACACCAAACACAATGTAAAACACACACCCACATCACCCACAAACCCCTACGACCACAATTCACGGACGAAGGCCAGATAGACAGAGAGCACAGCAACTGAGAACCCCACCACACAGAGGCACACAACACCATCACCCATACAACATTACACACACAAAACACCACACACCACTACACATCAACACACACATCAACACTTACACCACCCCACACATCACCCACACCACCCCATGTCACGCCAAAGACACCCCCGGTTTGCCGAGGAGGAGCTCAGGGTCATGGTGGAGGAAATCCTACGGGTAGAGCCACGGCTATTTGGCTCACAGGTGCAGCACACATCCATAGCCAGGAAGATGGAGCTATGGCAAAGAATCGTGGACAGGGTCAACGCTGTGGGACAGCATCCAAGAAATCGGAAGGACATCAGGAAGAGGTGGAACGACCTACGGGGGAAGGTGCGTTCATTGGTCTCCAGGCACAACATCGCGGTACAGCGGACTGGCGGCGGACCCCCACCTCCTCCCCCACAACTAACAACATGGGAGGAGCAAGTCTTGACCATCATGCATCCTGAGGGCCTCGGAGGAGTCGGTGGAGGAATGGTCACTGGTAAGTCTAATCTTAACTATAATATCCCCCACCCTACCTGCATGCTATCACACACCCCCACCCTCACCCCCTTCCCTATCACTACAACTCCTCACTAATGTACTCATAACACAAACCACCCATCCCAACATGGTCACTGCACATACCCATAACAACCCCCTAACCATCATCACACAAACCCACGCACAGGAATGCTTGCACTGGGGTACACAAACACCCACCCATTGCACACCATTACACACACACATGCAATAATCATGCTCTTATATCCCTGCAGGACCACTACGGAACGTCACCACACCGGAGGGTCCAGACAACTCCACTCCACCAACAGAAGAGGCCCACAGTGACGTCAGCAGCTCTGCCCTACTGGATCCTGATGACCAGGCCGGACCATCGTGGGCCTCGGGACAGTCGGTTCCCCTTGCACAGGCACAGTCCAACACTGACCTTTCACCCTCTGGTAACACCAGCACAGCACCCACCCAGCGGGCCCATGCACGTCAATCAGCGGTGTGTCCACCACTACAGGGAACCCAGGATAACCCACCACCCCAACAACAACAGGGACCTGGGGGCAGTAGTAGTGGGCACACGGTCCATGGGACGGAGGCACAGGAACACAGGGGAACTGGGAGGGCTGCTGTGCGACAGGGGGTGGACAGGCCAAGGGAACCCACTCTCCACAAGGCCCTCTCCTCCATCATGGGAGCATACCACTACTCCCAGGAGACAATGGCGACGGTCCTGGCCAAGTTTCAGGAGACCCAGTGCCTGCAGGAGGAGCTGTATTTGGGGTTCAGGGAAGAGCTCAGAACCATCAGCTCTGCCCTGGGCACCATCGTAGGGGTGCTGAAGGACATACAAAAGACCATGAGGGACACCGTGGCACTCCAAGGGGCCCCTGACACTAGCATGGACGATGAACTGCCCACCACCTCAGCCAGCGCTAGTGGACAGGAAGCCCCGCCACAGGACCACCACACCAGCACCCCACCCCCTGCAGACGGACAACCACCCCGCAAGTGGTCCCTGAGATCCAGGAACAGGACAGAGCAAGATGGCAAGACCCCGCCAGGAAATGAGACCACCCTGATTGTCCTCCCACTGTCCCACTTTGTTACCCTGTCCATACTGAAACTGCCCCAGCTCCACTTCCTACGCCCATATGGGCAGTGCACCTGTGTGACTAATGGACTGGACTCTGCCATGGACATTCCTCCACCGTCCCCCATCACCATATTACTACCCCCCTCCATTTTTGAGCACTTAAATAAACACCCTTGAACCAGAAAACAATCTGGAGTCAGTCTCTGATTTGGTAAATATGTATCATCAATGACAGTGTCAACATGCGTTTCCAATTGTAAAGCCAACATACCTATGTCACACATCACAAGTCCTTGAAGGATGCAAGCAGATCACACACGTTGCTAACCACACCTGTGAAACCGTAATGGAAAGGTACAACTCAGTGACCAAATACTGCTATGAAATGACAGACAGGATAGAGGTAGAAGTGTGACAGTGAATGTAATGGTAAAAAGGAAACTGTTCTCACCTGTGTGTCACTAGAAATATTGCTGTATGACTGATTCCCTGTTGTCTATGTCTTGTTCTTCAGCGTCCTCCTCATCACTGTCCACAGGCTCCACAGCTGCCACAACACTGCCATCTGGACCATCCTCCTGCAGAAAAGGCACCTGGCGTTGCAAAGCAAGATTGTGAAGCATCGAGCAGGCGATGGTGATCTGGCACACCTTCTTCGGTGAGTAGAATAGGGAACCACCTGTCATATGGAGGCACCTGAACCTGGCCTTGAGGAGGCCGAAGGTGCGTTCGATCACCCTCCTAGTCTGCCCATGGGCCTCATTGTAGCGTTCCTCTGCCCTGGTCCTGGGATTCCTCACTGGGGTCAATAGCCATGACAGGTTGGGGTAACCAGAGTCCCCTAATAGCCACACCCGGTGCCTCTGGAGTTCACCCATCATATAAGGGATGCTGCTATTGCGCAGGATGTAGGCGTCATGCACAGAGCCAGGGAACATAGCATTTACCTGTGAGATGTACTGGTCTGCCAAACATACCATCTGTACATTCATGGAATGATAACTCTTCCTGTTCCTGTACACCTGTTCACTCCTGTGGGGGGAGACCAGAGCTACATGGGTCCCATCAATAGCACCTATGATGTTGGGGATATGTCCAAGGGCATAGAAGTCACCTTTCACTGTAGCCAAATCCTCCACCTGAGGGAAAACGATGTAGCTCCGCAGGTGTTTCAGAAGGGCAGACAACACTCTGGACAACACGTTGGAAAACATTGGTTGGGTCATCCCTGATTCCATGGCCACTGTTGTCTGAAAAGATCCACTTGCAAGGAAATGGAGCAGTGACAGCACCTGCACGTCAGGGGGGATTCCTGTGGGATGGCGGATTGGTGACATCAGGTCTGGCTCCAACTGGGTACATAGTTCCTAGATAGTGGCACGGTCGAACCTGTAGGTGATGAGTAAATGTTGCTCCTCCATTGTCACCAGGTCCACCAGTTGTCGGTACACCGGAGGATTCCGCCATCTTCTCAAATGTCCCAGCTGACGGTGCCTAGGAAGGACAAAAGCGACCACAGAGTCAACAAACTCCCAGGTATGTACCCACAGATACACAGAACACGACACTAAAGACAAAAATCTTCCTGCACGTGTGTCGAGTGTAGGCCTAGGTATGTGTGACGCAGTAGTAAATGAAGCCATGTGGGCCCCTGAAATGGCGGCTGCCTGACCTCTAAACTGGGACAATGGGATGTGAGGTAACTCCGCTGGCGTTGTACACCATCGCGGTAGGCGGTCGTAGACCGCGGCGCAATGCTGCATTGGTTAACATGGGACCCTATGGGTCCCAAGAGCCAATGATGAAGTGCGCCGGCGGTGATGATACGCACAGCCGCGGACGTCACCTCCGCGGACGTGACCGCCATTTTCTATCTGTTCAATCACTCGATACCTGATCTTCGACAGGAGAGGACCTACACTGCAAGTGCTGCTGTGACCTCGGTCTGGAAGAGACAATGGCTGCTGCGTCTGGGGAAAGGGCCCCTGCCTTCACTGCTCAGGAGTTGGAGAAGCTCGTGGATGGGGTCCTTCCCCAGTACACGCTACTCTACGGTCCTCCAGACCAACAGGTAAGTACACAGGGAGCACGTTGTATGGGCTATGCCTGTGTGGAGAGGGCTGGTTGTAAGAGGGAAGGGGGCAGAGTGCAGTGAACATGAAGGACTGTGAATGCATGTGCCACATGGCAAGGGCAGGGATGTGGCCCGCTCACTTCGACGGTGCAGTTGGTAATGACTTCTCTTCTTCCCCTGTGCATGTCATGTAGGTCAGCGCCCACCAGAAGAAGGACATTTGGCTTGCCATCGCCAAGGATGTACGGACCCTGGGGGTCCACCAGAGATGGGGCACCCACTGCCGGAAAAGATGGGAGGACATTTACCGCTGGAGCAAGAAGACTGCGGAGGCTCAGCTGTGGTGGGGTGTCAGAGTCACCAGATCCTCGGGGTCTGTGCACGTTCCCAACACTTCCACCACAAGACAGCTCGAATACTCTGATTAGATTTATCACAGAGTCTAAGCGAGTCCAAGTGGGGAAAAGGGGATTAGGACGGGAACTGCTGGGAAGGAGACCTGTAGGAAGCAAAAGGTTAAAACACAACATCAAAATCATATCTCATGAAATCAGTACCATGCTACAACTCTAAGCTTCGTCTTTTCCGAAAACACATAAACAACCCTAAAATAGTCCTAAAACTGACTAGGCTTTAGATGACCAAATGCCTGAGGAGGAAACAGGAAAAGTTAAATAGGACTTTCAGATTCGAGTACTTTCTTTAGCATGAGAATCAGGAAACACTCTGAGCAATTTCTAAACAACCATATGAATCTCCTTTTAAGAATATATATCAGGAACACACAGCATTACATCTAGAACTCTGGTATTGTTGTGTTCATCTCAGAAAAAACATTGGGAAGTGAATTGCGCACATTGCAGATTTTTATATGAGTATTAAACACCATAAAGGATTGTGCACCATGAAATCACACAACGTAGATTCAAGGAATAAATCACGCAACGTGTCAACTTGAAATGCTACCAAGAAAATGTCTTAGAATAGTAGCGCACAGTAATTTACATTATTTATACACGAGAAAAGAATTGCGCGTCTTGCCGATTCAAATGCCACCATACAAATGCCAAGAAATGGTAGCGCACAATGAACAACATGAAAAGCACTCAGGGAAAGAATTGCGCGTCTTGTCAATTCAAATGCCACCATGCAAATGCCAAGAAATGGTAGCGCACAATGAATAACATGAAAAAACACTCAAGGAAAGAATCGCGCGTGTTGCCGATTCGAATGCCACCATGTAAATGCCAGAAAATGGTAGCGCACAATGAACAGCATGAATTACACACGAGAAGTGAATCACGCGTTTCGCCGATTCGAATGCCACCATGTAAATGTCAAGAAAAGGTAGCGCGCAATGAACAACAAAGTTAAATGCTCATGAAACGAGTTGCACGTCTTGCCAACTTGTAAAACATCATGTAAATGTCAAGAAATATCAGCGCGCAATGAACAACAATGTAATAACGAAGTCAAATCTTTATGGAATAAATTGCGCGTCCTCCCTATTTGCAAAACACCATACAAATGTCAAAAAATGTCAGCACACAAGTAATCTGTTATTCATTTAAGAATTAAAATCAAGAATATGAAAATTCTCAATTACGGTGTTAGGAAATGTCCAAACACCGTCTTTCCACCTGGAAACAGTGATCACCAATGAGAGATGAGTGCAGAAGACTGGAAAATCCAAATAGGCCGCCGGGACAGGAGCTCAGGAAGAAGCTGCTGCTCTGCACCGGGACCTCTGAATAGTGAGCACTGGAAGTTGGGCTGACTCTCTTTTATAGAGTCTTGGCCCAGCCTAGAACCACGCCCAGGCATGTTGCAGGGAAAGTCTCTAGAAGGCCCTGGAAAGGGACCACACCCTAACACACTCTGAATGTCTGCAGCAATACATTGCAAATGTACAGTATTTATAAGCACCTTAAAAATGAATCTTTTGGATGGAATTCTGCAAAGCAAAAGGTTAAACAATAACATATCATCACAATTCATAAATTACATTATCTTGCGAGTGTTGGTTTTTGCATTCTAGATGCCCGTAGAGCGCGCACTGTCCTGGTGTTGACAGTACTCCCCTCTCCCAGGCGCGCTCTAGGGCCTGGTTTATCTGGATTGAGACGATGAAAGCATCTCACAAGTACTGGAGCATGAACATCAGATGCGGAAACCCATGAATTACTTTCAGGGCCATAACCTTTCCATGAGATTAAGTACCATAGGTTACGCCCTCTCAGTTTAGAGTCCAACACTTTCTTGACTTCATATTCTTCTTCCCCCTGTACTAGAACAGGAGCTGGATGAGGGTGGACCTTTTGGACTGCCTTTTTTAAGAGGGAAGTATGGAACACTGGATGAATCCGTAATGATTTTGGCAATTGTAGTTTATAGGTCACAGGATTGATTTGCTGAAGAACAGTGTAAGGACCTATAAATTTGGGGTTGAACATGTGCTTCTTCTTGAAGTCTATGGGGGTCATTCCGACCCTGGCCGTCCATGACCGCCAGGGCCAGGGACCACGGAAGCACCGCCATTCTGACCGCGGCGGTAAAGCTGCGGTCAGAAAAGGGGAACCGGCGGTTTCCCGCCGGTTTTCCCGCCGGTTTTCCTGCCGGTTTTCCCCTGCCCTGGGAATCCTCCATGGCGGCGCTGCTTGCAGCGCCGCCATGGGGATTCCGACCCCCTTCCCGCCACCCTGTTTCTGGCGGTTTTCACCGCCAGAAACAGGATGGCGGGAACGGGTGTCGTGGGGCCTCTGGGGGGCCCTGCACTGCCCATGCCACTGGCATGGGCAGTGCAGGGGCCCCCTAACAGGGCCCCATAAAGATTTTCACTGTCTGCTTTGCAGACAGTGAAAATCGCGACGGGTGCCACTGCACCCGTCGCACCCCTGCAACTCCGCCGGCTCCATTCGGAGCCGGCTTCCTTGTTGCAGGGTCTTTCCCGCTGGGCCGGTGGGTTCCCTTTTGGCGGTCGCCTGCCGGCCCAGTGGGAAAGTCGGAATGACCCTTGCGGTCTTCCGACGGGGTTACTTTGCCGGGCGCGTCGGAATGACCCCCTATATGTTTTGTGGAAAGCCACACTTTGTCACCAGGTTGATACTGCGGTCCCTCACAATGTTTCTTGTCATAATGCTTTTTGTATTTCTTTTGGGCTTTTTCTAAATGTTGTTGAATCGATTTCTGAGTTTGATGCAAATGTTGAATGATTTCTGACACAGCTGGAGTGAGAGAACTTTCTTGAGGAATTGTGATGGGCAAGGTGTCAGGATGATAGCCAAACAAACCAAAGAAGGGTGTAACGCCAGTAGACGTGTGGAAGGAGTTGTTGTAGGCTAACTCAGCTAACCAGAGCATTGATGTCCATGAATTAAGTGCTTTTCAGCGTAAGCACGTAGGTATTGCTTCAAAGTCTGATTTAGTCTCTCCGTTTGACCATCTGTTTGAGGATGGTGGCTAGTAGATAGGGTAGATGTCACTTGGAGTGTTTTACACCATGTCTTTCAGAAGTTGGAGGCAAATTGCGATCACCAATCGGAGAGGATCACTTTTGGCAATCCATGATAACGAACCACTCTATTCAGTAAGATAGTTGCCAGTTCACTAGAGGTGGGTAATTTCTTACAGGCAATGAAATGTCCATATTTCATGAGACTATCTACTACCACCAGAATTACTGAATGCTGTTGAACCACTGGCAGACCTGCAATAAAGTCTAAAGAGATGTGTTCCCACGAACGACTTGGGGTTGGGAGTGGGTGTAACAACCCTTTTGGTTTTGAATGACTTGTTTTAGTGCGAGCACAGACTTCGCAGTTGTTTACCATTGTTTTTACATCCTTTGCCCATGCCTGCCATTTTTCAACAGTGAATGAATTGCGGATGTCTTCAAAGAAATCTTCTGTTTTTATGATACATAGGACCTTGTCAGGAGCAATGATAGCTCTGGAGGTTTGAACTGCAGGCAATGTGGTAGACTCTTGGCGGGACAAGGCGTCAGCTTTGCGATTATCTTTACCAGGCCGGAAGGTTACCACAAAATCAAACTCTGCAAAAAACAGCATCCAGCGTAATTGCAGAGGAGTCAAAAGTCTGGCAGAACTCATAAATTGAAGATTGCGATGATCAGTATATACTGTGACAGTATATTTAGCTCCCAACAAATGATGTCTCCATTCTTTAAAGGCATCACGAATCGCCAGAAGCTCTTTTTCAGCCATGACATAGTTCTGTTCGGCATCGTTCAACTTCCGAGACATGTAAGCTACAGGATGAAGCCGACCAGTGTCTTTGTTTCGTTGTGACAAGACTGCTCCTATCGCCACATCTGAAGCATCAGCTTCCACTATGAAAGGTCGATCCGCATCTGGATGAGTCAAGACTGGGGCAGTGGAGAAAGCTTCTTTCAAAGTTGAAAAGGCTTGGTCTGCTTCTGGGGACCATACAAATTTTTCTTTCTTTCTTAATAACTTAGTAATTGGAGCCACTGTCTGGGAGAAATGATTGATGAACCTCAGGTAAAAATTTGCAAAGCCCAGGAAACATTGTACATCACGAACAGTCTTTGGGATGGGCCATTCAGATACGGCTTTTACTTTCCTTTCTGCCATCACCATACCTTGAGGGGTAAGGATAACCCCTAAAAACTCAACTGTGGTAACATGAAATTCACAATTGGTTAGCTTGCAATATAAATGGTGTTTACGAAGGGCTGCCAAAATTTCTTGACATGTTGAACATGTTCATTCTCATTGTCTGAGTAGATCAAAATTTCATCAATGTAAACTATGGCAAAGATATCGAAATACTCTCTAAGAACGTCATTTAAGAAAAATTCAAATGCTGCTGGAGCATTGCACAGACCAAAAGGCATGACAGTGTATTAAAAAAGGCCATATCTTGTTTTGAATGCTGTTTTCCATTCGTCACCCTCTCTCATTCTGACCAAATGGTAAGCACCTCGAAGATCAAGCTTCGTGTAGATTTTTGCTTTCTTTACTTGTTCCAGTAAGACCGGAATTAGAGGCAAAGGATATTTGTTCTTGATGGTGATTTTATTCAAGCCCCTATAGTCGATACAAGTTCAAAGCTCTCCGTTTGATTTTGGAACAAAAAATAAAGGAGAAGCTGTGGGAGACTTAGAGGGGCGGATGAAACTATTCTCTAAGAATTGATCCAAGTATTTTCGTAAAGGTTGATTTTCATGTTCTGACAGGGCATACACACGACAGTTGGGAAGTATCCCCCCTGGGACTAGATCAAGTTGACAGTCATAAGATCTATGAGGAGGTAAGTTCTCTGCTTCCTTCTCATCAAATACATCTTCATAAGATGAATACTGTTTGGGCAACTGAACTTCTTTCTCTGCGGCGGTAGCTATGTAATAATGGCGAACTTCCGATTCTTGAGTCCTTTGGAGACAATGTTCTTTACATAGCACTGATGAGAACACGATCTTTCGTTCTGCCCAATTAATCTCTGGATTGTGATGAGTTAACCATGGCAAGCCAAGGATGATGCCATACTGGGGAGCATGGATCACGTCAAGGATGAGTTCCTCTTTATGTTTCTTTCTTTGATTTTTACCTTCACAAATTATTGTCAAGGGGACAGTCTGAAGAGTTATCGGACCTCCAGTCAAGAGTTTTCCATCAACTGCCTGGATGGTTTCTGGGGTCTTCTTTTCAATACATGGGATCCCCCATGCATGAACCAATTGGGCGTCAACAAAGTTTCCGGTAGCCCCAGAGTCGACTAGAGCCTTCTTGAAATAGGTCTTTTTCTTGACCTGAACTCTTATTCCAATTTTAGATGTTTGGATTGTGAAGGATCCACGGTCAAAGGTCTCCTGATGGTTCCAATTTCCATTGGTTCCGGCGTTCTTTCTCTCGGAGTTCTTGAGTCTTTGTTATCATGAGCATGCCAAGAATGTTTTTCAGTCTTTTTACGCGTTCCTTTTCGTTCATTTAAACGATGATCAATCCTCAAGACAAGGTTTATTAAATCTTGACAGTATGCAGGTTGTGGGTCGATTTGCGCTAAGATGTCTTTTAGCTCCTCTTTGAGTCCTCTGTAAAACAAGGCCGCTTGTTTTTCTTCAGGCCAGGATGTCTCAGCGACCAGCCGATTAAAGTTGGCTAAATATGACACTAATGGGGTCATTACAACCTTGGAGGTAAAAGCTGCTTACCGCTGTCAGAAGACCGCCAACATCCCGCTGCGGCCGCGGTAAACCGCCACGGTCATTCTGACCCACAACAGGCAAACCGCCAAAATACAGACATCCACAAAAGTCCGCCACATCAAAGGTCAGCGAGAAACTGGCGATGACCAAACCTCCACCGTCACGCCAACAGAAATACGCCCACACTATCACGACACACGAGTCTTTCAACCACGGTATTCCATTGGCGGTAAACACCGCCGCGCTCAAAATACACACACTCTTACTAAACACAGCCACATTGGACAATTCAAAATACACACACCTGAGACACATACACACACCACACCCACACACCCAATTAAATATAAAACACACACCCACATCACCCACAAACCTCCACTCCTAGAGAATCGGTACCACGCACAGAGAAATAGATATCCGAGCACCCAGACATGCATATTACATTCACCCAGCAATATTACCACGCACTTCACACAACACACCAATACACATCACCACACTTAGCACCACACAATCCACCCCACACATCACCCACACCACCCCATGGCACTGCAAAGACACCCCAGGTTTTCTGAGGATGAACTCAGGGTCATGGTGGAGGAAATCGTACGGGTAGAGCCACAGCTCTTCGGAACACAGGTGCAGCACACCTCCATTGCCAGGAAGATTGAGCTATGGAGCAGAATAGTTGACAGGGTCAATGCTGTGGGACAGCACCCAAGAAATAGGGACGACATCAGGAAGCGGTGGAACGACCTACGGGGGAAGGTGCGTTCAATGGTATCGAGGCACAACATCGGGGTTCAGCGGACTGGCGGCGGTCCACCACCTCCTCCCCCAGAATTTACAACATGGGAGGAGCAGGTCTTGGAGATCCTGCATCCTGAGGGCCTCGCAGGAGTATCTGGAGGAATGGACTCTGGTAAGTCTCATCTTCACTACTTCATCCCCCCCACCCCACCAGCATGCCAACTCATACCCCCACCCACACCCTCACCCCCATCACACCTACTCCTTGCAAATGTCTCACCATCACAACCCACCCATCCCAACCCCAAGCCCTGCATGCGACCACAAAGCATGGACACTCATCACCAAAGCATGCCCACTGCACATCCCCATCCCCCCCCAAACCACCGTCACAAAAGCCCCCACACAGGAATGCAAGCACTGGGGTACACGGGCACCCACCCATTGCACGCTATGGCACACACAGATGCAATAACCATTCCTTTATACCCCTGCAGGACCCGAACACCACGTCACCGCGCAGGAGGGTCCACAAATGTCCACTCCACCCCCAGAAGAGGCCCACAGTGATGACAGCACCTCTGTCGACCTGGATCTAGATGACCAGCCCGGCCCATTGGAGACCTTGGGACAGTCGGTTCCCCTCAGACAGCCACAGGCCACAGCAGACCTTCCCCCCTCTGGGAACACCAGCACAGCACCCACCCAGCGGGCCCATACCTCTGTCCCCAGGACACGTCAATCAGCGGTGTGTCCACCACTACAGGGCACCCAGGTTAACCCACCACCCCAACAACAACAGGGACCTGGGGGCAGTGGTAGTGGGCACACGGTCCAGGGGACAGAGGCCCAGGGAAACAGAGGAACTGGGAGGGCTGCTGTGCGACAGGGGGGGGACAGGCCCAGGGAACCCACTCTCCACGAGGCCCTCTCCTCCATCATGGGAGCCTACCATCATTCCCAGGAGACGATGGCGACGGTACTGGCCAGGTTTCAGGAGATCCAGCTCCTGCAGGGGGAACAGTATTTGGGGTTCAGGGAGGAACTACGAACCATCAGTTCCACCCTTGGCACCATTGTAGGGGCTCTGAATCTGGTAGTCACCACATTGCGGGACACTGTGGCACCACAAAGGGCCCCTGACACTAGCATGGACCAAGAACTGCCTACCACCTCTGCCGGCGCTAGTGGACAGGAGGCCCCGCCACAGGACCAACAGGCCACCAGCACCCCACCCCCTGCAGAAGGAGAACCACCCCGCAAGCGGGCCCTGAGATCCAGGAAGAAGACAGAGTAAGATGCCAAGACCCCCGCCAGGAAAGGATACCTCCCTGATTGTCATCCCACTGTCCCACATTGTCACCCTGTCCATCCTTAAACTGCCCCTGCTCCACTTTCCACAGGCATTTGGACAATGCACCTGTGATACAAATAGTCTGGACTCTGCCATGGACAATCCTCCACCATCACCCCTCACGATTTGCAACCACCCACCAATATAGAGCACTGTAATAAACACAGTTATTGCACAAAACAATCAGGAGTCTGGCTGTGATTTTGAGCAAATGTATTAGACATTAACGTGCCAAAATGCTTATTTACATTGTGATGCCAACATACCAATGTCACACAGCTGTAGTTCATGGGGAAACAAAGCAGATGTCACGCAGTGGGGCCCACATCTCTGAAATCGGAAGGGAAAGTCACAACTCAGTTACCATACACTGGGGGAAAAGGACAGACAGTAGAGAGGTAGTAGTGTTTAAGTATATGTAATATGCCGGTGTGTATTCTTACCTGTGTGTCATTGGAAATACTGCTGTATTACTGTGTTCCTGTTGTCTATGTCGTCTTCTTCGGCTTCCTCTTCTTCACTCTCCACAGGCTCCACAGCTGCTACAACACCACCATTTGGACCATCCTCCTGCAGAAAAGGCACCTGTCATCGCAAAGCCAGGTTGTGAAGCATACAGCAGGCCACGATGATCTGACACACCTTCTTTGGTGAGTAGAATAGGGATCCACCTGTCATATGGAGGCACCTGAACCTGGCCTTCAGGAGCCCGAAGGTCCGCTAGATCACCCTCCTAGTTCTCCCATGGGCCTCATTGTAGCGTTCCTCTGCCCTTGTCCTGGGATTCCTCACTGGGGTCAGTAGCCATGACAGGTTGGGGTAACCAGAGTCACCAATTAGTCACACACGTTGCCTCTGGAGTTGACCCATCACGTAAGGGATGCTGCTATTCCGCATGATATACGCGTCATGCACTGAGAAAGGGAACTCGGCATTAACATGGGAGATGTACTGGTCTGCCAAACATACTATCTGCACATTCATCGAATAATAACTCTTCCTGTTTCTGTACACCTGTTCACTCCTGTGGGGGGGAACCAAAGCCACATGGGTCCCATCAATGGCACCTATGATGTTGGGGATATATCCAAGGGCATAGAAATCACCCTTCACTGTAGGCAAATCCCCCACCTCAGGGAAAACGATGTAGCTGCGCATGTGTTTCAGCAGGGCAGACAACACTCTGAACAACACCTTGGAAAACATAGGCTGGGACAACCCTGATGATATGGCCACTGTTGTTTGAAATGACCCACTTGCAAGGAAATGGAGCACTGACAGCACCTGCACTAGAGTGGGGATCCCTGTGGGTTGGCAGATTGGTGACATCAGGTCTGGCTCCAGCTGGGCACACAGTTCATGAATAGTGGCTCGGTCAAGCCTGTATGTCAGTATGACATGTCTTTCCTCCATTGTCGACAGGTCCACAAGTGGTCTGTACACAGGAAGATTCCGCATCTCCTCCATGTCCCAGCGGACGGTGCCTATGAAGGACAACCACGAGCACAGAGTCAATCTACCCACAGGTACGTAACCACAGCTTGCACATAACACGATTCTCACTCCATTGAATGCTTTGTATGAGTGTTGATGCAAGGCCTAGGTATGTGTGACGCAGTAAAAAGTAGGCCATGTGGGCCCCTGAAATGACGACTGCCTGACCTTTGAATGCGACAATGGGATGTGAGGTAAATGCGCTGGCATGGCACACCATGGCGGTAGGCGGTCGAAGACCGCGGCGCAAAGCAGCATTGGTTAACATTGAACCCTATGGGTCTCATGAGCCAATGACGATGTGTGCCGGCGGTCGCGGTACGCACCGCCGCGGTACGCACCGCCGCGGCCGTGACCGCCATTTTCTATCTGCTTAATCACTCGATACTTGATCTTTGACAGGAGAGGACCTACAGTGCAAGTGCTGCTGTGACCTCGGTCTGGAAGAGACAATGGCTCATGCGACTGGGGAAAGGGCCCCTGCCTTCACAGCTCAGGAGTTGGAGAAACTTGTGGATGGGGTCCTCCCCCAGTACGCGCTACTCTACGGTCCTCCAGACCAACAGGTTAGTACTGAGGGAGCATGCTTTATGGGCAATGCCTGTGCTGAGTGGGGTGGATGAAAGATGGTGGGGAGGGGAGCGATTGAGGCATGCATCAAACAACGGTGAGAGCATGTGCCACATGGCAAGGGTAGGGATGGGGGGCCACTCACATTGAATATGCAGAAGGTGATGACTATTTTTCTCCCCCTGTACATGTCACATAGGTCAGCGCCCACCAGAAGATCGATATTTGGCGTGCCATCGCCAAGGACGTCCGGACCCTGGGGGTCCACCACAGACGGGGCACCCACTGCCGGAAGAGATGGGAGGACATCCACCGCTGGAGCAGGAAGACGGCGGAGGCTCAGCTGGGGATGGCCTCCCAACATGGGAGGGGTGCCAGTCGGACTTTGACCCCCCTGATGTCCCGGATCCTGGCGGTGGCCTACCCCGATTTGGATGGGCGCGTGGGGACATCACAGCAGACTCCAGGGGGTGAGTACACTCTCATTCTGTTGACTTTGCGCGCAGTGGAGGTGTCTGGGTGGGGGAGGAGGGCTGTGGGTATCCCTAGGCCAGGGCGATTTCTGTAGGCTAGGCCCCTCTGTAAGGCATGGCCCTGTGCTCCCGCACCCCACCTCTGTAGGGTGCCTAGTACAGCTATTCATGGCCCTGTGTCATCTATGTGTGCAGGTGTCGTACATAGGCTTGTAGGCCATGTCCCACGGATTGAATACACGACCCCAACTGCGCGGCGTAGTGCAGGGGGCTTCTGTGTCTGTCCTGTCCGCCAACGGTGTCGCCAATGCATGCACTCAACATGTCTTTATTCCCCCCCCCCTTTTTTGTGGTCTTCCTGTTCATGTGTGCATTAGCATCATCAGGCGGAGGAGAAGTGGCATCAGAGCACGAGGGAGCTGCATCCCACATGGCCATGGAGGGCCATGCAACGGACTCCGAATTCACCAGTGGGAAAGAGGGCGAGGGGAGCTCCACAGCGGGGACTCAGGCAGACATCAGTGACACCGACTCGTCCTCTGAAGTGAGCTCCCTTGTGGTGGCGGCGACATCTGTGCCCCCCGCAACAACAGGTACAGCCGCCACCCACCGCACCAGCACCGCCCTCCCAGCAGCCCCTCAGCGTTTGCCCCGTGCCCGCTCACCCAGGAAGGTGGGCATCTCCTTCGCCCCAGGCACCTCAGGCCCTGCCCCAGTCACCCCTGCTGCCCTCAGTGAGGAGTTCATTGACCTCCTGAGGACGCTCACTGTTGGGCAGTCTACCATTTTGAATGCCATCAGGGGTGTAGAAAGGGAGGTGCACCAGAGTAATGCATACCTGGAGGGCATTCATTCTGGTCAGGCTGCCCTTCAGCGATCGTTCCAGACTCTGGCCTCAGCACTGATGGCAGCCATTGTCCCTGTCTCTAGCCTCCCCCCTCCAACTTCCTCCACCCATACCCTATCACCTGTACCTCTGCCTATCCCAGACACACCATCAGACCAGCCTGCACACACCTCAACACCTAGGGAAGCTCAGGCAAACATAAGCACCACACATCACACAGGCATTCACCCAAGCAACATCCACATACAGACATACCAACACCCACTGCCTCCACTGTGTCCCCCTCCTCCTCGTCTCCCTCCTCCCTCCCTGTCACGTCTCCACTCACAACTGCATGCACAACATCTTCAGCCACTACGTCCCTCAGCAGCACACACACCAAAACACGTGCAGTCACCACCCCCACTGCCATTTACACGTCCCCTGTGTCCTCTCCCAGTGTGTCTGTGACCCCCTCTTCCAAGATACACAAACGCAGGCAGCTACCCACCCAACAGCCATCCACCTCACGACAGCCTCCAGCCCAAGCACCTGCACCCAAAGACACCAAACGTACAACTCCTACAACCACAACCTCTTCCTCCACTCCCATACCCACTACACCTACCCGTCCCACTGCTCCTAAAAAGCTTTTCCTGTCCAAACTCAACCTCTTTCCCCCAACTCCCCCACCCCGTCCATGTCATAGGACTACAGTCAGCACCTCAGCCATGACAAAACCGGCCCCTGTCATCACAGTCTGCCATGGACTGTGGAGTGTCCCACCCTCCAGGGCAGCCAGTTCGGTACGAAGCCAAGGCACGGGCAGCCCACCCCCGGAGAAACATCCCAAGATAGGCAGTGGCCAGCACGAGAGGGTGAAAACACCAGGGACTAAAACCCCTACCATGGCTCCGGCAGGAAGTGTGGAGACAGCTGGCACACCGCCCAAGGTGGGGAAGGGCCACAGGCGATGAGTGAAGGCTGGGAAGGGCAGCACGCCCGACAACACCGCCATCAGCCCAGCTGGCCAGGAGGGCCCCGCCAGCCCCATCCCAGGTGGGCAGGAGGCCACCAACAGGCCCGGCACAGCTGCCCAGGAGGGCCCCGCCAGCCGTAGGACAGATGGGCAGGAGGGCCCCGCCAGCCACAGGACAGGTGGCAAATGACCTCCCCGCCATGGCCGGATCCGCTGAACTCGGCCCTTCATCTCAAGCACTGCTGAACTGGGCCCTTCATCTCAAGCACCGCTGCACTGGGCCCTTCATCTCAAGCACCACTAAACTGGGCACCGCCGTCTCAAGCACCGCTGCACTGGGCACCGCCGTCTCAAGCACCGCTGCACTGGGCCCTTCATCTCAAGCACCGCTGAACTCGGCCCTTCATCCCAAGCACCGCTGAACTGGGCACCGCCGTCTCAAGCACCGCTGCACTGGGCACCGCCGTCTCAAGTACAGCTGCACTGGGCCCTTCATCTCAAGCACCGCTGAACTGGGCCCTTCATCTCAAGCACCGCTGAACTGGGCACCGCCGTCTCAAGCACCGCTGCACTGGGCACCTCCGTCTCAAGCACCGCTGCACTGGGCCCTTCATCTCAAGCACCGCTGAACTGGGCACCGCCGTCTCAAGTACCGCTGCACTGGGCCCTTAATCTCAAGCACCGCTGCACTGGGCCCTTCATCTCAAGCACCGCTGAACTGGGCACCGCCGTCTCAAGTACCGCTGCACTGGGCCCTTCATCTCAAGCACCGCTGAACTGGGCCCTTCATCTCAAGCACCGCTGAACTGGGCACCGCCGTCTCAAGCACCGCTGCACTGGGCACCGCCGTCTCAAGTACCGCTGCACTGGGCCCTTCATCTCAAGCACCACTGCACTGGGCCCTTCATCTCAAGCACCGCTGAACTGGGCCCTTCATCTCAAGCACGGCTGAATTGGGCACCACCGTCTCAAGTACCGCTGCACTGGGCCCTTCATCTCAAGCACCGCTGAACTGGGCCCTTCATCTCAAGCACCGCTGAACTGGGCACCGCCGTCTCAAGCACCGCTGGACTGGGCACCGCCGTCTCAAGCACCGCTGCACTGGGCCCTTCATCTCAAGTACCGCTGGCCCATGAGCGGCAGTGGCTGGCCCGCATCTGTGTCAGGCAGGGCTGCACGAAGCACTCTGGGCACCAGGCCCCCTCCAGAACCAGTGGAGACTGTTATCCACTTGTGAGACTGTGGCTTTGCACTCCCCAGGATGTAACAGTGGGCAGCCCACCCACTGTCTGGACTTGTGAGACTGTGGCTTTGCACTCCCCAGGATTGAACAGTGGCCATGGAGGCCCCTCGTGGATCTGGCGTCGTGCACTCATCTGGCTAAGGTGCCCCCCCTTCACTTCCCCCTGAGGTGCCTGTAGTTTTGCTATCTGATGCCCCTGCAGTGTTCTCTCCGTTGGAGTCAGGTATCCTGTGTGGGCTTTGCCCATGTGATTTGGTCCCAGTGGTCCACGAACAATGCCTGCTACAATGCTTGGACTTGTACATTTATGTATATAAGAGTTTTTGATGTGTATATATATTTTTTTGGCAGTAATACAATATATTCCAATGTTTAGAATCATTTCCTTTTGTCTTTGCATTATTCCGAGGGGTTTGGGGGGTGTCACTCTGATGTGTTTCTATGCAATGATGTGTGTGTTGTAGTGGGTGAGTGTAGGAGGCTGGACTGGCTTGTAGTGAGTACCAAGGGGTACTTGCACCTTGCACCAGGCCCAGTTATCCCTTATTAGTGTATAGGGTGTCTAGCAGCTTAGGCTGATAGATAATGGTAGCTTAGCAGAGCAGCTCAGTCTGAACTAGGAGACGTGTGAAGCTACTACAGTACCACTTAGTGTCATATGCACAATATCATAAGAAAACACAATACACAGTTATACTAAAAATAAAGGTACTTTATTTTTATGACAATATGCCAAAGTATCTTAGAGTGTACCCTCAGTGAGAGGATAGGAAATATACACAAGATATATATACACAATAGCAAAAATATGCAGTATAGTCTTAGAAAACAGTGCAAACAATGTATAGTTACAATAGGATGCAATGGGGAAACATAGGGATAGGGGCAACACAAACCATATACTCCAAAAGTGGAATGTGAACCACGAATGGACCCCAAACCTATGTGACCTTGTAGAGGGTCGCTGGGACTATTAGAAAATAGTGAGAGTTAGAAAAATAACCCTCCCCAAGACCCTGAAAAGTGAGTGCAAAGTGCACTAAAGTTCCCCTAAGGACAAAAGAGTCGTGTTAGAGGGAAAATGCAAGGAAAACACAAATCAGCAATGCAACAACGATGGATTCCTGACTGAGGGTACCTGTGGAACAAGGGGACCAAGTCCAAAAGTCACAAGCAGCTCGGAGATGGGCAGATGCCCAAGAAATGCCAGCGGTTGGTGCAAAGAAGCTCTTACTAGGCTGAAGAACTGTGAATACTGCAGGAACGACAAGGGCTAGAGACTTCCCCTTTGGAGGATGGATCCCCCACACCTTGGAGAGTCGTGCAGAAGTGTTTACCCGCCGGATGGACGCCAACAAGCCTTGCTACACGCAAATCGTGCATTTGGCGTTTTTGGACGCTGCTGGGGCCCAGGAGGGACCAGGAGGTCGCAAATTGGACCTGCAGAGAGAGGGGACGTCGAGCAAGACAAAGAGCCCTCACTGAAGCAGGTAGCACCCGGAGAAGTGCCAGAAACAGGCACTACGAGGATGCATGAAATGGTGCTCGCCGAAGTTGCACAAAGGAGTCCCACGTCGCCGGAGACCAACTTAGAAAGTCGTGCAATGCAGGTTAGAGTGCCGTGGACCCAGGCTTGGCTGTGCATGAAGGATTTCCGCTGGAAGTGCACAGGGGCCGGAGTAGCTGCAAAGTCGCGGTTCCCAGCAATGCAGCCCAGCGAGGTGAGGCAAGGACTTACCTCCACCAAACTTGGGCTGAAGAGTCACTGGACTGTGGGGGTCACTTGGACAGTGTCGCTGGATTCGAGGGACCTCGCTCGTCGTGCTGAGAGGAGACCCAAGGGACCAGTAATGCAGCTTTTTGGTGCCTGCGGTTGCAGGGGGAAGATTCCGTCGACCCACGGGAGATTTCTTCGGAGCTTCTGGTGCAGAGAGGAGGCAGACTACCCCCACAGCATGCACAAGCAGGAAAACAGTCGAGAAGGCGGCAGGATCAGCGTTACAGAGTTGCAGTAGTCGTCTTTGCTACTATGTTGCAGGTTTGCAGGCTTCCAGCGCGGTCAGCGGTCGATTCCTTATCAGAAGGTGAAGAGGGAGATGCAGAGGAACTCGGCTGAGCTCATGCATTCGTTATCTAAAGTTTCCCCAGAGACAGAGACCCTAAATAGCCAGAAAAGAGGGTTTGGCTACCTAGGAGAGAGGAAAGGCTACTAACACCTGAAGGAGCCTATCACAAGGAGTCTCTGACGTCACCTGGTGGCACTGGCCACTCAGAGCAGTCCAGTGTGCCAGCAGCACCTCTGTTTCCAAGATGGCAGAGGTCTGGAGCACACTGGAGGAGCTCTGGACACCTCCCAGGGGAGGTGCAGGTCAGGGGAGTGGTCACTCCCCTTTCCTTTGTCCAGTTTCGCGCCAGAGCAGGGGCTAAGGGGTCCCTGAACCGGTGTAGACTGGCTTATGCAGAATTGGGCACATCTGTGCCCAACAAAGCATTTCCAGAGGCTGGGGGAGGCTACTCCTCCCCTGCCTTCACACCATTTTCCAAAGGGAGAGGGTGTCACACCCTCTCTCAGAGGAAGTTCTTTGTTCTGCCATCCTGGGCCAGGCCTGGCTGGACCCCAGGAGGGCAGCTGCCTGTCTGAGGGGTTGGCAGCAGCAGCAGCTGCAGTGAAACCCCAGGAAGGGCAGTCTGGCAGTACCAGGGTCTGTGCTACAGACCACTGGGATCATGGAATTGTACCAACAATGCCAGGATGGCATAGAGGGGGCAATTCCATGATCATAGACATGTTACATGGCCATATTCGGAGTTACCATGGTGAAGCTACATATAGGTAGTGACCTATATGTAGTGCACGCGTGTAATGGTGTCCCCGCACTCACAAAGTTCAGTGAATTGGCTCTGAACAATGTGGGGCACCTTGGCTAGTGCCAGGGTGCCCTCACACTAAGTAACTTTGCACCTAACCTTTACCAGGTAAAGGTTAGACATATAGGTGACTTATAAGTTACTTAAGTGCAGTGTAAAATGGCTGTGAAATAACGTGGACGTTATTTCACTCAGGCTGCAGTGGCAGGCCTGTGTAAGAATTGTCAGAGCTCCCTATGGGTGGCAAAAGAAATGCTGCAGCCCATAGGGATCTCCTGGAACCCCAATACCCTGGGTACCTTAGTACCATATACTAGGGAATTATAAGGGTGTTCCAGTAAGCCAATGTAAATTGGTAAAATTGGTCACTAGCCTGTTAGTGACAATTTAGAAAGAAATGAGAGAGCATAACCACTGAGGTTCTGATTAGCAGAGCCTCAGTGAGACAGTTAGTCACTACACAGGTAACACATTCAGGCACACTTATGAGCACTGGGGCCCTGGGTTACCAGGGTCCCAGTGACACATACAACTAAAACAACATATATACAGTGAAAAATGGGGGTAACATGCCAGGCAAGATGGTACTTTCCTACACAACCCCCCCCCAAACGAAGGACAATAAGACTAGCCATTACCTGATGAGTCTTCATTGTCTAAGTGGAAATATCTGGAGAGTCCATCTGCATTGGAGTGGCTACTCCCAGGTCTATGTTCCACTGTATAGTCCATTCCCTGTAGGGATATGGACCACCTCAACAATTTAGGATTTTCACCTTTCATTTGTTTTAGCCAAAGTAGAGGTTTGTGGTCTGTCTGAACAATGAAGTGAGTGCCAAACAGGTATGGCCTCAACTTCTTCAGAGCCCAGACCACAGCAAAGGCCTCCCTCTCAATGGCAGACCAACGCTTTTCTCTAGGGGTCAACCTCCTACTAATAAAAGCAACAGGTTGATCCTGGCCCTCAGAATTAAGTTGTGATAGGACTGCCCCTACTCCTAATTCAGATGCATCAGTTTGGACATAGAATTTTTTAGAGTAACAAGGGCTTTTCAGAACAGGTGCAGAGCACATGGCCTGCTTCAGCTCCTCAAAAGCTTTCTGACAGTTTGCTGTCCATAATACCTTTTTAGGCATTTTCTTGGATGTGAGGTCATTAAGAGGGGCTGCAATGGAGCCATAGTTCTTAATGAACCTCCTGTAATACCCACTGAGGCCTAGGAAGGCTCTCACCTGAGTCTGAGTGGTAGGGGGAACCCAATCAATAATAGTTTGGATTTTCCCCTGAAGTGGTGCAATCTGTTCCCCACCAACAAGGTATCCCAGATAAACCACCTTACCCTGCCCTATCTGGCACTTTGAAGCCTTGATAGTGAGGCCTGCCTTTTGCAGAGCCTCCAAAACTTTCCAAAGGTGGACCAGGTGATCATCCCAGCTGGAGCTAAAGACAGCTATATCATCCAAATATGCTGCACTGAAAGCTTCCAGCCCTTGCAGGACTGTGTTCACCAACCTCTGAAAAGTGGCAGGTGCATTTTTCAAACCAAAAGGCATTACAGTAAACTGGTAATGTCCTCCAATGGTAGAAAATGCAGTCTTAGGTTTAGCATCTTTTGACAATTTGATCTGCCAATACCCTGCAGTCAAATCAAAAGTGCTTAGATACTTGGCAGATGCCAGTGTATCTATGAGCTCATCTGCCCTGGGTATAGGGTGAGCATCAGTTTTGGTTACCAAGTTGAGACCTCTATAGTCTACACAAAACCGCATTTCTTTCTTTCCATCTTTAGAATTGGGTTTTGGTACCAGTACCACACGAGAAGCCCATGGACTGTCAGAGTGCTCAACCACTCCTAGTTCCAACATTTTCTGAACTTCTTGCTTTATGCAGTCCCTGACATGGTCAGGCTGCCTATAGATCTTACTTTTGACAGGTAAACTGTCTCCAGTATCTATAGTGTGCTCACACCAAGAAGTGGTGCCTGGCACAATGGAGAAGAGTTCTGAAAATTGTCCTAGGAGATTTATGCAATTATCTTTCTGCTCAGCAGTAAGACAATCAGCCAAAACTACACCTTCCACAAGAGCATCTTGTTCTGTGGAAGAGAAGAGATCAGGTAGAGGATCACTGTCTTCTTCCTGTCCCTCATCTGTTGCCATGAGCAGGGTGAGATCAGCCCTGTCATAGTAGGGTTTCAGGCGGTTGACATGGAGCACCCTAAGGGGACTCCTGGCAGTGCCTAAGTCAACCAAGTAGGTGACTTCACCCTTCTTTTCAACAATTGTGTGGGGTCCACTCCATTTATCTTGGAGTGCTCTTGGGGCCACAGGCTCCAAGACCCACACTTTCTGCCCTGGTTGGTACTGAACCAAAACAGCCTTCTGATCATGCCATTGCTTCTGGAGCTCTTGGCTGGCCTGAAGGTTTTTACTGGCCTTTTTCATGTACTCAGCCATCCTTGATCTGAGGCCAAGTACATAATCCACAATATCCTGCTTAGGAGCTTTTAAAGGTTGTTCCCAACCCTCCTTTACAAGTGTGAGTGGACCCCTAACAGGGTGTCCAAAAAGAAGTTCAAAGGGGCTGAAGCCCACTCCTTTCTGGGGTACCTCCCTGTAGGCAAAAAGGAGGCATGGTAGAAGGATATCCCATCTCCTGCGGAGTTTTTCAGGGAGTCCCATAATCATGCCTTTGAGAGTTTTATTAAATCTCTCCACCAGTCCATTTGTTTGTGGATGATAGGGTGTTGTGAACTTGTAAGTTACACCACACTCCTTCCACATGGCCTTTAAGTAGGCAGACATGAAATTGCTTCCTCTGTCTGATACTACTTCCTTTGGGAAGCCCACCCTGGAAAATATTCCTAGGAGGGCCTTTGCCACTGCAGGTGCTGTAGTGGTCCTTAAAGGAATAGCTTCAGGATATCTTGTGGCATGGTCCACTACCACCAAGATAAACCTATTGCCTGAAGCAGTAGGAGGGTCAAGGGGGCCAACTATGTCAACCCCTACCCTTTCAAAGGGAACCCCAACCACAGGCAGTGGGATAAGGGGTGCCTTTGGAGTGCCACCTGTCTTGCCACTGTCTTGACAGGTTTCACAGGACTTGCAAAATTCCTTTGTGTCCTCAGACATCCTAGGCCAATGAAACAATGGTACCAATCTGTCCCAAGTTTTCATTTGACCCAGGTGCCCAGCTAAGGGAATGTCATGTGCCAGTGTTAGGAGGAACTTTCTGTACTCCTGAGGAATCACTAATCTCCTGGCAGCTCCAGGTTTAGGATCCCTATGCTCAGTGTACAAGAGGTTGTCCTCCCAGTAAACTCTGTGTGAGTCACTGACATCCCCATTAGCCTGTTTGACAGCTTGCTGTCTGAGACCCTCTAATGTGGGACAGGTTTGCTGTGCCACACTCAGCTCCTCTCTGGCAGGCCCCCCTTCACCCAAAAGCTCAGCAGTGTCTGCTTCCAGCTCCTCTGGTGTAGGTTCTGCACAGGGAGGGAATTCTTCTTCCTTAGAAGTAGAATCCACTGTAGAGGGAGGGATAGTAGGAAGTGGTTTGCTTCTACTAGCCCTAGCTTTAGGGAGCACTTGGTCCATTGTTCCAGCATCCAAGCTTCCCTGTCCTTTTTGCTTTTTGGCCTGAGCCCTTGTCAAAGCAAAAATATGCCCTGGGATGCCCAGCATTGCTGCATGGGCCTCCAACTCCACATCTGACCAAGCTGATGTCTCCAAATCATTCCCTAATAGACAGTCTACAGGTAAATCTGAAGCTACCACAACTTTCTTTGGACCAGATACCCCCCCCAGTTGAGATTTACAACAGCCATGGGGTGGCTTTGTGTTATGTTGTGAGCATCGGTTACTTGGTACTGGTGTCCAAGTATGTGTTGTTCAGGGTGTACCAGTTTCTCAATCACCATTGTGACACTGGCACCTGTGTCCCTGTAGGCCTGGACCTCAACACCATTTATTAGGGTTAGTTGCTTGTACTTCTCCAAGTTATGGGGGCAAGCAACCAAAGTGGCTAAATCAATAGCCCCTTCAGAGACTAAAGTAGCCTCTGTGGTCTCCCTAATCAGACCAACTCCAACTAAATTACCAAAAGTGAGCCCAGCTACTCCCTTGGATTGGCTATTAGTAGGTTTGCTCCCACCACCACTGCTATTAGTAGGGACACTAGGTGTAGCAGTAGGGGTTGTAGTGGTAGGAGCTGTGGTGCCTTTCTTTGGACAACTGGGATCTGTTGTCCAATGGCCTTTTATTTTACATAAATAGCACCATGGTTTCTTTTCCTTGTTCTGATTAAAGGAGGATTTGGGCCCACCACCCCCACCAGAGTGTTTTTGTGGGCCTGATGAAGACTCATTTTTAGATTTGTCCCCACCCTTGTCAGAAGACTTACCATCCTTCTTTTTGTTGCCATCTTTGTCACCCCCTGTATGAACTTTTCTGTTCACTCTTGTTCTGACCCATTTGTCTGCCTTCTTTCCCAATTCTTGGGGAGAGGTCAGATCAGAGTCCACCAAGTACTGGTGCAACAAATCAGACACACAATTATTAAGAATATGCTCTCTCAGGATCAAGTTATACAGGCTGTCATAATCAGTAACTTTACTGCCATGTAACCACCCCTCCAAGGCCTTCACTGCCTGGTCAATGAAATCAACCCAGTCTTGTGAAGACTCCTTTTTGGTATCTCTGAACTTTATCCTGTACTGTTCAGTGGTTAAGCCATAACCATCCAGGAGTGCATTCTTAAGAACTTGGAAATTGTTAGCATCATTTTCTTTTACAGTAAGGAGCCTATCCCTACCTTTTCCAGTAAATGATAGCCATAGGATAGCAGCCCACTGCTTTTGAGGGACATCCTGTACAGCACAGGCCCTCTCAAGTGCAGCAAACCACTTGTTAATGTCATCCCCCTCCTTATAAGGGGGAACTATCTTGTGCAGATTCCTGGAATCATGCTCTTTTGCAGGATGACTATGGGGAATACTGCTGCTGCCACCATGGGTATCTTAACCCAACTTCTGTCTTTCCCTCTCTATTTCTAAAGACTGTCTATCCAAATCCAGCTGTTGCTTCTTGAGCTTCAGTCTGGTTTGTTCCACTCTCAATCTATTGAGCTCCCTTTCTAACAATCTGTCATCAGGGTGGGTGGGGGGGACATTTCTAGATACAGAGGTATGATGGGAATGAACAGAAGGAGACCTGTCCCTTACAGAGGGCACCCTAACAGCTTGGCTACCAGCATAATGTGAGAGCACATCATCAGTATGATGTGATTCAACCTCTGTACCAACTATGCTAGACTGTCTAGTAATGGGCAGGCTGAGAAGTTTCTTTCCTGAACCTTTTCCTGGGGGAGTCCCTGGATCAGATTGAGAACCATTAGCTACTTTTTCTACAGATTGGGCACTTATGGCCTTATCCTGTACTCTAAGCATATTAATTAACAGTTCTAAGGAAGGATTCTTCCCTACACTCAAACCTCTCTCTATGCAGAGACTCCTTGCTCCTTTCCAGCTAAGGTGATCATATGCAAGTTTGGACAGTTCAACATTTTTTCCTGTACCAGACATTTTTTAGAGAGAGTTAAAGTGATAGAAGAAGAGAAAAAAGTTTTCAGAACTTTTAGAAAGACAGAAAAAAACTTTTTAAACTTTTTAGAACTTTTTAGAAAGTTAGAAGTACTTTTCAGCACTTGGAAAAGAGTGAAAAGAGGAAATGCAAAACTTTTTGGCTATGTGTATATACACTGACCTTGTTTTGTATATTTTTCTCTTATGAAAAGTACAATGACAAGAGTGGTAAGTAGTCTCAAGCACTTATCCCACCACTGCACAACCAATGTAGGAGGCTGGACTGGCTTGTAGTGAGTACCAAGGGGTACTTGCACCTTGCACCAGGCCCAGTTATCCCTTATTAGTGTATAGGGTGTCTAGCAGCTTAGGCTGATAGATAATGGTAGCTTAGCAGAGCAGCTCAGGCTGAACTAGGAGACGTGTGAAGCTACTACAGTACCACTTAGTGTCATATGCACAATATCATAAGAAAACACAATACACAGTTATACTAAAAATAAAGGTACTTTATTTTTATGACAATATGCCAAAGTATCTTAGAGTGTACCCTCAGTGAGAGGATAGGAAATATACACAAGATATATATACACAATAGCAAAAATATGCAGTATAGTCTTAGAAAACAGTGCAAACAATGTATAGTTACAATAGGATGCAATGGGGAAACATAGGGATAGGGGCAACACAAACCATATACTCCAAAAGTGGAATGTGAACCACGAATGGACCCCAAACCTATGTGACCTTGTAGAGGGTCGCTGGGACTATTAGAAAATAGTGAGAGTTAGAAAAATAACCCTCCCCAAGACCCTGAAAAGTGAGTGCAAAGTGCACTAAAGTTCCCCTAAGGACAAAAGAGTCGTGTTAGAGGGAAAATGCAAGGAAAACACAAATCAGCAATGCAACAATGATGGATTCCTGACTGAGGGTACCTGTGGAACAAGGGGACCAAGTCCAAAAGTCACAAGCAGCTCGGAGATGGGCAGATGCCCAAGAAATGCCAGCGGTTGGTGCAAAGAAGCTCTTACTAGGCTGAAGAACTGTGAATACTGCAGGAACGACAAGGGCTAGAGACTTCCCCTTTGGAGGATGCATCCCACACGCCTTGGAGAGTCGTGCAGAAGTGTTTTCCCGCCGGATGGACGCCAACAAGCCTTGCTACACGCAAATCGTGCGTTTGGCGTTTTTGGACGCTGCTGGGGCCCAGGAGGGACCAGGAGGTCGCAAATTGGACCTGCAGAGAGAGGGGACGTCGAGCAAGACAAAAAGCCCTCACTGAAGCAGGTAGCACCCGGAGAAGTGCCAGAAACAGGCACTACAAGGATGCGTGAAACGGTGCTCGCCGAAGTTGCACAAAGGAGTCCCACGTCGCCGGAGACCAACTTAGAAAGTCGTGCAATGCAGGTTAGAGTGCCGTGGACCCAGGCTTGGCTGTGCACGAAGGATTTCCGCCGGAAGTGCACAGGGGCCGGAGTAGCTGCAAAGTCGCGGTTCCCAGCAATGCAGCCCAGCGAGGTGAGGCAAGGACTTACCTCCACCAAACTTGGGCTGAAGAGTCACTGGACTGTGGGGGTCACTTGGACGGTGTCGCTGGATTCGAGGGACCTCGCTCGTCGTGCTGAGAGGAGACCCAAGGGACCGGTAATGCAGCTTTTTGGTGCCTGCGGTTGCAGGGGGAAGATTCCGTCGACCCACGGGAGATTTCTTCGGAGCTTCTGGTGCAGAGAGGAGGCAGACTACCCCCACAGCATGCACAAGCAGGAAAACAGTCGAGAAGGCGGCAGGATCAGCGTTACTGAGTTGCAGTAGTCGTCTTTGCTACTATGTTGCAGGTTTGCAGGCTTCCAGCGCGGTCAGCGGTCGATTCCTTATCAGAAGGTGAAGAGGGAGATGCAGAGGAACTCGGCTGAGCTCATGCATTCGTTATCTAAAGTTTCCCCAGAGACAGAGACCCTAAATAGCCAGAAAAGAGGGTTTGGCTACCTAGGAGAGAGGAAAGGCTACTAACACCTGAAGGAGCCTATCACAAGGAGTCTCTGACGTCACCTGGTGGCACTGGCCACTCAGAGCAGTCCAGTGTGCCAGCAGCACCTCTGTTTCCAAGATGGCAGAGGTCTGGAGCACACTGGAGGAGCTCTGGACACCTCCCAGGGGAGGTGCAGGTCAGGGGAGTGGTCACTCCCCTTTCCTTTGTCCAGTTTCGCGCCAGAGCAGGGGCTAAGGGGTCCCTGAACCGGTGTAGACTGGCTTATGCAGAATTGGGCACATCTGTGCCCAACAAAGCATTTCCAGAGGCTGGGGGAGGCTACTCCTCCCCTGCCTTCACACCATTTTCCAAAGGGAGAGGGTGTCACACCCTCTCTCAGAGGAAGTTCTTTGTTCTGCCATCCTGGGCCAGGCCTGGCTGGACCCCAGGAGGGCAGCTGCCTGTCTGAGGGGTTGGCAGCAGCAGCAGCTGCAGTGAAACCCCAGGAAGGGCAGTCTGGCAGTACCAGGGTCTGTGCTACAGACCACTGGGATCATGGAATTGTACCAACAATGCCAGGATGGCATAGAGGGGGCAATTCCATGATCATAGACATGTTACATGGCCATATTCGGAGTTACCATGGTGAAGCTACATATAGGTAGTGACCTATATGTAGTGCACGCGTGTAATGGTGTCCCCGCACTCACAAAGTTCAGTGAATTGGCTCTGAACAATGTGGGGGCACCTTGGCTAGTGCCAGGGTGCCCTCACACTAAGTAACTTTGCACCTAACCTTTACCAGGTAAAGATTAGACATATAGGTGACTTATAAGTTACTTAAGTGCAGTGTAAAATGGCTGTGAAATAACGTGGACGTTATTTCACTCAGCCTGCAGTGGCAGGCCTGTGTAAGAATTGTCAGAGCTCCCTATGGGTGGCAAAAGAAATGCTGCAGCCCATAGGGATCTCCTGGAACCCCAATACCCTGGGTACCTTAGTACCATATACTAGGGAATTATAAGGGTGTTCCAGTAAGCCAATGTAAATTGGTAAAATTGGTCACTAGCCTGTTAGTGACAATTTAGAAAGAAATGAGAGAGCATAACCACTGAGGTTCTGATTAGCAGAACCTCAGTGAGACAGTTAGTCACTACACAGGTAACACATTCAGGCACACTTATGAGCACTGGGGCCCTGGGTTACCAGGGTCCCAGTGACACATACAACTAAAACAACATATATACAGTGAAAAATGGGGGTAACATGCCAGGCAAGATGGTACTTTCCTACAGTGAGGGTGGGTGTGTCGCGTATGTGTGTACCCGTAATAAGTTCCACTCCCACCTCCCCTGTGTCGTAGGTGCAGTACTCACCGTTGTCTTCTGCGCCGGCGTTCGTGCTCCTGGTAGAGGAGCAGGAACACTATCGCTGGGAGTATGTGGAGTTCAGGTTCCATGCTGTCCTGATTCCTCGTGGACTGTATGGAGGTGAGCGTTTTACCTTCGAAATGGCTGTTTCCGCCGTGTTTTTATCGGCGGGGCTACCGCCCCGGAAAAGGTGGCGGATTGGTAGGTTGTAATACAGTGGGCAGTACATTGTCTCCCGCCTGTCTATTGGCGGTGACCGCCGCGTTGTTTGTTTGTACCGCCGTGGCTGGCGGTGTGTTGATGTGGCGGTCGCTGTTGGCGGTTTCCGCCAGGGTCGGAATTCAATTTTTTTTCCCGCCAGCCTGTTTGCGGTTTGGCCGCCGCTTTAACACCGACCGCCAGGGTTGGAATGACCAAATAAGTCTATTGGCGTAAGTCTAATAATTCATGATCTGCTGACTGTGTTACAGTTCTACGATCGAAAACTCTCTCAAATTCACGAACAAAATGTTTCCAGTTGGACAACAGGGGACTATTTTTACGCACAAGAGGAATAGCCCAGGTAGCTGCATCTCCAGACAGATATGACAACAAGAAAGCTACGTTAGACGGGGCATCGGGGAAAGTATGTGGTCTGCAGGTGAAGTGAAGTTCCACTTGAACCAGAAAAGATTGTGCTTTCAAGGGATCACCTGAGAAGCGTTCATGGGGAGCTAAAGGAATGGCTGAAGGAACATTGAGGGAAATGTTAGTCGGATTACCTCCAGAAGTCTGAGAAGAAGCACCTGGCCATGACACACCTGTGGGACTTTGTTCTTTCTTCTCAACCTTATTCTGTAACTGACTCACCCTCTCAGCTAGACTATTTGTCAAATCCTTTGATGATACCACTTCTGACTGGAGCTGGGTGATAGCCTTGACTAGTTCGTCCAGTGTGGCCATGCTGAGAACATACACAAACCAGGAGGATAATAATTTGTGGGCTCACTATTCTGTCAGAGTCACCAGATCCTCGGGGTCTGTGCACGTTCCCAACACTTCCACCACAAGACAGCTCCAATACTCTGATTAGATTTATCACAGAGTCTGAGAGAGTCCAAGTGGGTAAAAGGGGATTAGGACGGGAACAGCTGGGAAGGAGACCTGTAGGAAGCAAAAGGTTAAAACACAACATCAAAATTATATCTCATGAAATCAGTACCATGCTCCAACTCTAAGCTTCGTCTTTTCCGAAAAAACATGAACAACCCTAAAATAGTCCTAAAACTGACTAGGCTTTAGATGACCGAATGCCTGAGGAGGAAACAGGAAAAGTTAAATAGGACTTTCAGATTCGAGTACTTTCTTTAGCATGAGAATCAGGAAACACTCTGAGCAATTTCTAAACAACCATATGAATCTCCTTTTAAGAATATATATCGGGAACACACAGCATTACATCTAGAACTCTGGTATTGTTGTGCTCATCTCAGAAAAAACATTGGGAAGTGAATTGCGCACATTGCAGATTTTTATATGAGTATTAAACACCATAAAGGATTGTGCACCATGAAATCACACAACGTAGATTCAAGGAATAAATCACGGAACGTGTCAACTTGAAATGCTACCAATAAAATGTCTTAGAATAGTAGCGCACAGTAATTTACAGTATTTATACACGAGGAAAGAATTGCGAGTCTTGCCGATTCAAATGCCACCATACAAATGCCAAGAAATGGTAGCGCACAATGAACAACATGAAAAGCACTCAGGGAAAGAATCGCGCGTCTTGTCGATTCAAATGCCACCATGCAAATGCCAAGAAATGGTAGCGCACAATGAATAACATGAAAAAACACTCAAGGAAAGAATCGCGCGTGTTGCCGATTCGAATGCCACCATGTAAATGCCAGAAAATGGTAGCGCACAATGAACAGCATGAATTACACACGAGAAGTGAATCGCGTGTTTCGCCGATTCGAATGCCACCATGTAAATTTCAAGAAAAGGTAGCGCGCAATGAACAACAAAGTTAAATGCTCATGAAACGAGTTGCACGTCTTGCCAACTCGTAAAACATCATGTAAATGTCAAGAAATATCAGCGCGCAATGAACAACAATGTAATAACGAAGTCAAATCTTTATGGAATAAATTACGCGTCCTCCCTATTTGCAAACCACCATATAAATGTCCAAAAATGGCAGCACACAAGTAATCTGTTATTCATTTAAGAATTAAAATCAAGAATATGAAAATTCTCAATTACGGTGTTGGGAAATGTTCAAACACCGTCTTACCGCCTGGAAACAGTGATCACCAATGAGAGATGAGTGCAGAAGACTGGAAAATCCAAATAGGCCGCCGGGACAGGAGCTCAGGAAGAAGCTGCTGCTCTGCACCGGGACCTCTGAATAGTGAGCACTGGAAGTTGGGCTGACTCTCTTTTATAGAGTCTTGGCCCAGCCTAGAACCACGTCCAGGCATGTTGCAGGGAAAGTCTCTAGAAGGCCCTGGAAAGGGACCACACCCTAACACACTCTGAATGTCTGCAGCAATACATTGCAAATGTACAGTATTTATAAGCACCTTAAAAATGAATCTTTTGGATGGAATTCTGCAACGCAAAAGGTTAAACAATAACATATCATCACAATGCATAAATTACATTATCTTGCGAGTGTTGGGTTTTTGCATTCTAGATGCCCGTAGAGCGCGCACTGTCCTGGTGTTGACATGGGGGTGCCCGTTGCACCATGACCCCCCTGATGTTCAGGATCATGGCGGTGGTGTACCCGGAGTTGGATGGGCGCTTGAGGGCATCACAGCAGCCACAAGGGGGTGAGTACACTCGCATTCTGCTGACTTTGCGCGCAGTGGAGGGGTCTGGGTGGGGGAGGTGGGCTGTGGGTTTCCCTAGGCCAGGGCGAGTTCCGTAGGCAAGGCCCCTCCGTAAGGCAGGCCATGTGGCACCCCAGCCCACCTCTGTAGAGTGCCAAGTACACCTAGTCATGCCCCTGTGTCATCTATGTGTGCAGATGTCGTCCATAGCCTAGTAGGTTATTTCCCAGGGATTGAACAGTGGAGCCCAAGAGCGCGGCGTAGTGCAGGGAGCTTCTGTGTCTGTTGTGTCTGCCAACGGTAGCGGTAATGCATGCACTCAACATGTCATTCTTCTGTCGCCGCCCCCCCCTTTTTTTGGTCTCCCTGTTCTTGTGTGCATTAGCATCATCAGGCGGAGGAGCAGTGGCACCGGAGCACCAGGGGGCTGCATCCCACATGGCCATGGAGGGCCACACTACGGAATCGGACTTCACCAGTGGGACGGAGGGCGAGGGGAGCTCCACGGCGAGTACAGAAGCTGAGACCAGTGACACAGACTTGTCCTCTGATGGGAGCCACCCCCCTTCCAGCACCACCCTCCCAGCAGCCCCTCAGCCTTCGCCCTGTGCCCGCTCACCCGGGAGTGTGGGCATCACCTTTGCCCCAGGCACCTCAGGCCCTGCCCCAGTCACCCCTGCTGCCCTCAGTGAGGAGGCCATTGACCTCCTCAGGTCCCTCACTGTTGGGCAGTCTACCATTTTTAATGCAACAAACCAAGGCATTCCTGGAGGGCATTCATTCTGGTCAGGCGGCCCTTCAGCGAGCTTTTCAGACTCTGGCCTCAGCACTGATGGCAGCCATTGTCCCTGTGTCTAGCCTCCCCCCTCCAACTTCCTCCACCCAGACCCAATCCCCTGTACCTCAGCCTATCCCAAGCACACCTACAGACCAGCATGCACACACGCCAACACACAAGGGAAGCTCAGGCAAACATAAGCACCACACATCCCACAGGCACTCACACAAGCATCACACACATGCAGACATACCAACATCCACTGCCTCCACTGTGTCCCCCTCCTCCTCGTCTTCCTCCTCCCTCCCTGTCTCGTCTACACTCACACATACATGCACTACCTCTACAGCCACTACGTCCCTCTCCAGCACACCCACCACCACACCCCGCTCACGTGCAGTCACCACCCCCACTACCATTCACACGTCCCCTGTGTCCTCTCCCAGTGTGTCTGTGACACCCCCGCCCAAGATACACAAACACAGGCACACACCCACCCAACAGCCATCCACCTCACGACAGCCTCCAGCGCATGCACCCTCACCCAAAGTCAGCAAACGAACACCTCCTACAACCACCACCTCTTCCTCCACTCCCAAACCCCTCGAGCTACCCGTCCCAGTGTGTCAAAAAAACTTTTCCTGTCCAACCTTGACCTTTTTCCCACACCTCCCCAACCCCGTCCATCTCATAGGTCCCGAACTAGCACCTCAGCCACAACATCTCCAGGACCAGTGGTGCCTGTAGTCACCGGAATCTGGAGTGCACCAGCCATCAGGGCAGCTAGTGTGGCACGGAGCCACAGCACAGACAGTCCCCCACCTGTGAAGCATCAGAAGTTGGCAAGTGCCCGGCAGGAGAGGGGGACGACTCCAGCCACCAAAGCCACTCCCAGGGGTCCCGGTGGGAGTCTGGAGTCAGTTGTGACACCTTCCAGGGTGGGGAAGGGCCACAAGAAACCCGGCAAGTCTGGGAAGAGCAGCACGGCGGAGAAGACCGCCATCATCCCCGCTGCCCAGGAGGCCACCGCCAGCACCAGCCCAGCTGCCCTGGAGGCCACCGCCAGCACCAGCCCAGCTGCCCAAGCACCAGTCCAGCTGCCCAGGAGGCCACCGCCAGCACCAGCCCAGCTGCCCAGGAGGCCACCACCAGCACAAGCCCAGCTGCCCAGGAGGCCACCGCCAGCACAAGCCCCGCTGGGCCATGAAGGACCACCAGCAAAAGCCCTGCTGGGCCATGAAGGACCACCGGCAGAAGCCCCGCTGGGCCATGAAGGAATACCAGCAAAAGCCCAGCTGGGCCATGTAGGGCACTGCCGCCTCAAGCACTGCTGGCCCATAAGCACCAAGGACACTGACGCTACTGAGTCCATCACGGGGTGAATTGAGCACTCTGGGCACCATGCCCCTCCAGAACCAGTGGAGAATCACATCCACTACCTCTGTCCTTGGCAGGATAAAGCACTCTGGGCACAAGGCCCCCTCCAGAACCAGTGGAGAGATACATCCACTACCTCTGTCCTTAGCAGTATGAAGCACGCTGGGCACAAGGCCCCCTCCAGAACCAGTGGAGAGATACATCCACTACCTCTGTCCTTAGCAGGATGAAGCACTCTGGGCACAAGGCCCCCTCCAGAACCAGTGGAGACTGTTATCCGCTTGAGAGACGGTGGCTTTGCACTCCCCTGGATTGAACAGTGGGCAAACCACCCACTGTAGAGACTTGAGAGACTGTGGCTTTGCACTCCCCAGGATTAAACAGTGGGCAAGCCACCCACTGTAGAGACTTGAGAGATTGTGGCTTTGCACTCCCCAGGATTGAACAGTGAGCAACCCACCCACTGTAGAGACTTGAGAGACTGTGGCTTTGCACTCCCCAGGATTGAACAGTGGGCAAGCCACCCACTGTAGAGACTTGAGAGACTGTGGCTTTGCACTCCCCAGGATGGAACAGTGGGCATGTGGACCCCCTTGGATTTGGCATTGTGCACTCAAGCGGCTGAGGTGCCCCCCTTTCCCTCCCCCTGAGGTGCCTGTTTAGTTGCTCTCTGATGCCCCTGCAGTGTTCTCCCCGTCATGGTTGGGGATCTTGTGAGGGCCTCGCCCATACCGTGTGGTCCCAGTGTTCCACGGACTTAATCGGAGCATTACCTGGACTACTATGCTTGGTATATATTTTGTAAATGGTGTATATATATACATTTCTAAACACACAATTAATAAGTACACTGTTCTATATATCTAGGGGAACATTAATGTTCAGGAGCAAGAGCCCTCACACATCCAAATGGATGTCATGCTTCATCATCGGGATGCTCCTCGTCAGACTAGCAGTGCAATATCTGACGGGCTCCCCATTCGGGGGCTCTTTGCCAGAGATCTTTTTGAAAGTGGCTGCCGTCGTGATCGTAATGGTCAGACACTAATTGCGGCAGGAGAGTGAACAAATTAAAATTGGTTCGTAACCCCACAGAAGTCTGCTTTATTGAATGTATCAAAAAGAAGTGGTTAAGACCAAGATTAAAAACATAGGGAAAGTGGAGAATGAGGATTCATGCTCAACCACTTTATAACAAAGCCTGGAGATCTGGGAAATTATCACCTGACCCCTGAGGTCTGGTCAACATGTTTTGCGTATTGTGGTCGATACAGATCCTTAACGCTTTTTCAGGACCTACAATCAAATAAACTTCTCCTGACTGTATAATAAGTGAAGGGGAAACTACTTAGTGTGTGTATGAAAACATATTACAGTCACTTACATTTGAGTAAACTGTCTGTCAAAAAAGTGAAACAAAAAAGGTCGCCCTATAAAATGATAAGTACAAAATATATAATCAATATACACGGTTAAATGAACATAACACCCGTGGTAAACCAGTGAGCAAAGAGGTGGTAGTCCCTAGTATTAAAAGCAAGTAGAATCATTTGCTTACCATCATTCTTCATTCGGGGGGCCCCTTGGGAAATAGCACAACCCAGACAGTCACTACTAATAGAAATTCAAATGTAACATATTGCATTAGAAAACTGATACAGTGTATGTTATAATCTAACTAAAATAGTACTGTATATGCTGCCACAATACACAATGCAGCGTGGGTAAAAGTACTGTTGTTACGTCTGCCTAAGTTAGGAAGGGATGAACATACACTGAAAGGTGGTAAAGACAGGGTGGGGTTTGGACACAAATGCCTCTTATACTGTGTGGCGGCTCCTTTAATAAAACTGTAATGAACAGAAGGCAGGGATACAATTTTTTTTAAAATAATGTCAACCAGCTTTATTTCCCAGTTCATTGATGCCAAAAATTATAGGTGCATCCTAAAGCTATTTCTCTAGCTACATGTCTATATTAGGCATGGAGTCAAAGACGACTTCACCAAACTGCATTGAATGACAGTACCTCTAGCGTCTAAGGGAATAACTTCACAAATGTTCCCAAGCTCTCTAAGAGGCCAGGAATAAATCCATGTAGTGCCTGAGGGAGTTAGCCTATTGCCGGTCATCTGGAGGATTTTTTAAGACCGGCGCCGCACTGGGGAGGCATCTGAGAACAACGAGGAAAAATCAAGAACGAGCGTGACATGCGGCGCTATGTGCCCAAACATTTAGTCAACGCTGTATGAAAAAATGTAGAAGGAGTCTACTTCCTTACGTGACCTAATATTAGAGTTGTAAAGAAAGGCACCTTCGTATTGAAAGGCCCAAACAATCTTGAGCAGGCACACACATCACTTACTTGTAGACTGGCGGTAGCGGTCCGTTGCACCTACCCGAGGCGTGGTTTCCCGGAAACACATTGCTCGGGAGTGCACTGATTGTATTTAAAGTTAAACGCGACGCGGAGGCAAAGTTCTTCCGCGCCACGTGATATTTTAGTAGTAGAAACAGAAACTGGACTGAACCAGAGAGCAGTCCATCGTAGACAGAAAGAAAGGGCAACCAAGTAGGTAATGTAGGCGGCCATATTGGGATAACTGCAATTGGTGCTAGATATTCGTCAATGAATTTACAAAAGGAATTATCTATTTTAGAACCACATCAGTAGAGGAAAGTGCCTGTCAGTCACTGTGGTCAGTTAATTCTTGCTGTCACAGAAGTGGTGGCGATGGCTATGAAAGTTAAATAAAAAGGGAAACACTCACAGCCATATGAGTGATTCCCTTGTCGCCAATGCACATAATGCGTAGCCTATTAGGTAATTGGCTGAAGAGATCCTTTGAGACCTCTAAAATACCTCTATGACGGCAGAGCCTGTCATATACCATGTCTAAAAAAGAGCATGGGCTTCAGTGGAAGTCTGAGGATCGTGAATATCTAGTTAGAAAAATAAACACTGGTGGGTCGTTTACGTAATGAAAGAGCCCAGGGACCGTCTACTTTGTCAGGAAGGAACTATCGGGACAATGATACCCATGGAATGTCATCGTTCAAACCATTGGTATTAGTGTGAAGTTTGAATACCCACCGTTGTTCGAGTCTGAACAGTGAGTATTAAGAGTCATTGATAAATCTGGGGAATTCCAAGACCACCCAACGTAAGTCGTCTGGACTATGAGGTGTCTCTAGGAAGTGGGCACATAATTTTGTGGTGACACGTCCGCATCTGATGTTGCTCCTATGTTCATTGATCCGTATTTTAACGGTTCTGGAGGTCATCCCAATGTATCGTAAACCACAAGGACATGTAATCATATAAACACAATTCTTCGTGTTGCAATTAGTGTGTTTCATCAGGTGCCATTGACCTATTGGTTCCAATTCGAGGGTCTTGACATAGCTACTCAAAGGACAAACATTGCAATGTCCACAAGGATAATGCCCCATCACAGGGGGAAGATTCCAAAGGGTCGACTGTGTCTGAGCTATGCTTTTGGGACAGGTAGGTATTACCAAGTCCTTGATATTCTGTGATCGTTTAAATGCTAATAGAGGTCTAGGGATGGAATTGCCCCCACTTGTGAGGATCGTCCATCTCTTATTGATCAGTTTTTTGATCTCATTCGATAGGGGGGTGAAAGTGGTTACACACGTCAACATCTTGTTGGTGTTCCTAGTACTAGGTGAGAGTAAGGCTTCAAGATTATTGTTTCTCGCTCTCTTGCGAGCTCGGTTAACAATATCCTGAGGATAGTGTTGTGATGTTAGTTTGGTTTTTAGATCATCGGCTTGGGTGCTGTACACATGTGCTGAGCTGCAATTGCGTTGTAATCTTAAAAATTGACCAAACGGCAAATTATCACATAAAGATTTTGGATGATGGCTGTCATACGTCAAAAGACTATTGCGATCAGTTGGTTTATGATATGTACTGGTTGTTAATTTGCCATTGTGAATCGTGATCAATAGATCCAGAACATTGATTTCCTTGGTAGACACCGTGGATGTAAATTTAAAAAAAGGGTTAAGTGTATTAACCCAATCTGCAAAGATTTCAGCAGTTGTTAGAGAGCCATGCCACACTACCAGGACGTCATCTATATAATGATGCCATAGTTTAATGTTGGCAAAAAACAGATTAGTAGTAGGTAAAATAAATTGTTTTTCAAAATTGTACATATAGAGACAAGCCAAGCTGGGAGCAAAGGTGCTTCCCATGCAAGTACCCCTTATCTGATGGTAAAATTTATCTTCAAACTGAAAGAAATGTTCTGTCATCGCCAATGTGGCACACTGCATTACAAATGAAACAGGTGATGTAAGATTGTCACTGTCGTCCTGTAGTGTTGATTCCACTACATGCAGTGTCGCGTCCTGTGGTATATTTGTATACAGTGCCTCAACATCTAGAGTAATTAAACTGTGGACATCAACTGTGTCATTGATTGACTCAATCAAATTCAATACATCCTTGGTGTCTTGTAGGTAGGTGGAAGATTCCTTTACCAGTGGCTGCAAGAAGTGGTCACAGAAAATGAACAATGGTTCTAAAATAGAGCCAATGCCAGACAAGATCGGACGTCCCGGGGATGGCAATATGTCTTTGTGGATCTTGGGAAGACAATAGAAATATGGGACTTTGGGGTTGGTTGTCTCCAGAAAAGTCACATCTTTTGTGGAGATCAAAGCATTGTTAGTTGCTTCTGTGATCATAGCCCTAATCTGAGATTGTAATCTTGGTGTAGGGTCATGTGTGATCTTTGCGTAATAGGTGCTGTCACTCAGCAAACGCAAACATTCTTGCCGGTAGTCCTCCGAGTTCATTATCACGATCGCCCCTCCCTTGTCTGCCTGTTTAATAACAATGGAGGTGTCCCTAAGGCTCTCCTTTCAATTGTAGAGATGTTGAAGGGGCGTGTGGGATGTATTGTAGCGAGGTCAGTTAAGACCGCTTTCTCAAATGCTAGAACATCGCTCTTAATGGTCTACTAGTGTCAAATATACCCAGGATTTTCCTTCAAGATCTAGCGTTAACGAAAGACTGGGCCCAGATCACTTGGAAGTGTAGTAGGAACTGGCTAGTCCTCATTATTAACACCTCCAGCCGTCTGGCAGATTCTATTACCATACAAATTAACTCTTTAGAGGGTACCTTGAAAACCACTGTGACCCTGGCTGCATTTAAAAATCGATTGGCGGAGATTAACTCTGAATTAAATGAAACCAAAGACTTCCTGACCAACCAGAAAATCTCGAAACTTCAGAAGGATATCACCAGATTCAGTAGAGAAAAGTTATATCCATACATCCAAGAGGAATTCGAGACAGATGTGCAGTCTCGTTCCTCAGACGAGTCTCAATCCTCTTTCAAAAAATCACGGAACAATAGTAACAGCTCATCCTCAGATGGATGGAGCACAGATGATAATATCCCTGCTCAACCATTTTACAAATATCCCCCATTTCCTGTCAACCATCAAATGCCCTGGCAGCCACCCTACCCTTTTTACCAACCTTGCCCTATGATGTCCTTCATGCCTTTTTTAGGCAGAGGCCGGGGCAGAGGAAGAGGCCGAAGAAGAGGCAGACGCGTGCAATGGGCCAGGGAGGAACCTCAGATGATCACCAGGAGCCAGGGCAAGAACCAACATCTTAGAACCTAGTAGTAAATCTTTCTACTAGACATCTCACTGAGATTGAAACCACAGTGCTCAATCGAGGACTTGGATTTGTTCCCACACCTTCCAAGGATTTTTTTAGACTCAACTGTGAAATCTCACAATTCTTCCGAAAAATTTGGTTACAATTTTACTTCCTAAACAAACCATCTGACAGCACACAGACATTCTCTGGACTAAGATTGCTGAAAAGTGGTTGATGCTTGCAGATCGCACATCTAAAACAGAAACAAGAATGTCCATGTAGAAGAAGCAAAGTCATGAGAAGGTTGCCAGCCTGGTATAAATACCCAACCACCACTGGTACTAAAGTGCACAGAATAAGGAAGGATACAAAAATGCCTCCTCTGTGCTGTGCTGTATAAACAATATGAAAGCAAACAAAACCAGGGCACTCCGAGTAATGAGTCCACAGTGAAGAAAAATACAGAATTATTTATTTCCTTATGTTGAGAAACATAAACACATCATTGTTCAGAGACAGCCAACATGTGTTTCGTCCAGCAGGACGTTTTCAAGGCTGAAACAAGGGAAAGATAGTATCTCTTACATATAACAAAAAACAACATCTGGTAAGTGAAACATACATCAAACACAAGGTAGTTTATTAAAAATAAAACTAAAAGGAATATATTCCAAAAATGCAAAACCATAGAGAGCTCAGAGAAATCTGAAAAAGAGATACTCTCATGCTGGGTTGTGCTGTTAGACTATTATGGATTACCCCAAAGAGTGCAGGTGAAAAGTAAGAGAAAAGTGGACTAGTTGGTAAGAGCCTAAGGATCACCAGATGCATACCAGTTAACGTAGGGAAGAGTAAAGAGTAAATCTTAACTGTGTTAACGCCGAAAGTATGATACATTGTTAAAAAAACTCTTTAGAATATTGAGTATGACGAAAGCATGCAACGGCCCTACCATAATACCCAAAAGGCACAGAAAAACACCATGAACAGAGTATGTGTGCAAAAAGGCATATAGCAGAATCAAAGGATGGTCCTCCAAAGATTAAACAAACACAAAACCCCACAGTGTGTATCAGGTATGTTGTATAAGACATACTAAAAGTTATTTCGTGCGGAAAGGGAGAAACTATCTCAGACATACCATATAGATGGCTTAAATTAATATGTCCAATGATGTCTCTTAATGTGCAGGAAGCGGAGGTCCTATATGATGAGAGGACTGAATATACCAACCAACCAAAGTCTTAAGAATGGTGTGTTGCGGGGCCCTGATATGCCCAAATACCTGTAGGACAGAACAGTAATGGAACAAAAACACCCATGAGCGGAGCCCACCTCAGACCAGATACAGGAAAAACAACAAACCGAGCGGGAGGAATATCTAGCGCAAAGAAACAAACAAACGTGTAATGTATATGTATACGTATAACCAAGGAAAGAGGATAATATTTCCAAGTCATTTTGTGATCCACACATTTAGTGCACCCCCAAACCAAACAAATTATATACATGAATAAAACTCCATATATAGTAGATCTACTTGAACACTTATAGTTCTCAAAGAAAAACTACCCTTCGTAGGGTCCCAAAAACTGATATGTGGCCCAGGAGCTGCAGGGATACTAAAATATATGGTGATCTCAAGAAGAATTGTACTTAAAAATATATATATCCCCTACAATTTACCTACGCCTAAATACCCTGGTATGCGGTGACATAAAACATTAAAAAGCATACTAGCGTGTCTATATGTCCAAAACGAATGGGCCACACCCGACAAGAAATTACTCCCGTAAGTTTGCAAGATATATGCCAATAACCTTCTCAGCCCGTAGGTTGTGAGCAAATAAACACCGGGCCCGCGAGATAAATGCTGAATACAATCTCTATGGTTTTGCATTTTTGGACTATATTCCTTTTAGTTTTATTTTTAATAAACCATCTTGTGTTTGATGTATGTTTCACTTACCAAATGTTGGTTTTTGTGATATGTAAGAGATACTATCTTTCCCTTGTTTCAGCCTTGAAAAAGTCCTGCTGGACGAAACACGTGTTGGCTGTCTCTGAACATTGATGTGTTTATGTTTCTCAACATAAGGAAATAAATAATTCTGTATTTTTCTTCACTGTGCAGTCATTACTCAGAGTGCCCTGGTTTTGTTTGCTTTCAGACTCTGGACTAAGACCAAAGTCTACATTTGTTCCCCCTCCTGCAGCTATCCTGTGCGAAGTTCTAGCATTTGAGAAAGCTGTCTTAACTGACCTCGCTACAATACATCCCAAACGACCCTTCATCAACATCTCTACAATTGAAAGGAGAGCTTCAGGGACACTTGCTAGTGACACCTCCATTGTTATTAAACAGGCAGACAAAGGAGGGGCGATCGTGATAATGAACTCGGAGGACTACCGGCAAGAATGTTTGCGTTTGCTGAGTGACAGCACCTATTACGCAAAGATCAGGCGTGACCCTACACCAAGATTACAATCTCAGATTAGGGCTATGATCACAGAAGCAACTAACAACGCTTAGATCTCCCCAAAAGAGGTGGCTTTTCTGGACACAACCAACCCCAAAGTCCCATATTTCTATTGTCTTCCCAAGATCCACAAAGGCATATTGCCACCCCCGGGACGTCCAATCGTGTCTGGCATTGGCTCTGTTTTAGAACCATTGTCCATTTTCTGTGACCACTTCTTACAGCCACTGGTAAAGGAATCTTACACCTACCTACAAGACACCAAGGATGTATTGAATTTGATTGAGTCAATCAACGACACAGTTGATGTCCACTGTTTAATTACTCTAGATGTTGAGGCACTGTATACAAATATACCACAGGACGCGACACTGCAGGTAGTGGAATCAACACTACAGGACGTCAGTGACAATCTTACATCACCTGTTTCATTTATAATGGAGTGTGCCACATTGGCGATGACAGAAAATGTCTTTCAGTTTGAAGATCAATTTTACCATCAGATAAGGGGTACTTGCATGGGAAGCACCTTTGCTCCCAGCTTGGCTTGTCTCTATATGTACAATTCTGAAAAACAATTTATTTTACCTACTACTAATCTGTTTTTTGCCAACATTAATCTATGGCGTCATTACATAGATGACGTCCTGGTAGTGTGGCATGGCTCTGTTACAACTGCTGAAATCTTTGCAGATTGGGTTAATACACTTAACCCTTTTTTGAAATTTACATCCACAGTGTCTACCAAGGAAATCAATTTTCTGGATCTACTGATCATGATTCACAATGGCACCTTAACAACCAGTACATATCATAAACCAACTGATCGCAATAGTCTTTTGACGTATGACAGCCATCATCCACAATCTTTATGTGATAATTTGCCGTTTGGTCAATTTTTAAGATTACGACGCAATTGCAGCTCAGCAAATGTGTACAACACCCAAGCCGATGATCTACACACCAAATTATAATCACAACACTATCCTCAGGATATTGATAACCGAGCTCGCAAGAGAGCGAGAAACAATATTCGTGAAGCCTTACTCTCACCTAGTACTAGGGACACCAACAAGATGTTGACGTGTGTAACCACTTTCACCCCCCTATCGAATGAGATCAAAAAACTGATCAATAAGAGATGGACGATCCTCACAAGTGGGGGCAATTCCATCCCTAGACCTCTATTCACATTTAAACGATCACAGGACATCAAGGACTTGGTAATACATACCCGTCCCAAAAGCATAGCTCAGACACAGTCGAACCTTTAGAATCTTCCCCCTGTGATGGGGCATTATCCTTGTGGACATTGCAATGTTAGTCCTTTGACTAGCTATGCCAAGACCCTCGAATTGGAACCGATAGGTCAATGGCACCTGACAAAACACACTAATTGCAACGCAAAGAATTGTGTTTATATGATTACATGTCCTTGTGGTTTACGATACGTTGGGATGACCTCCAGACCCGTTAAAATACGGATCAATGAACATAGGAGCAACATCAGATGCGGACGTGTCACCACAAAATTATGTGCCCACTTCCTAGAGACACCTCATAGTCCAGACGACTTACGTTGGGTGGTCTTGGAATCCCCCAGATTTATCAATGACTCTTCATACTCACTGTTCAGACTCGAACAACGGTGGGTATTCAAACTTCACACTAATACCAATGGTTTGAACGATGACATTCCATGGGTATCATTGTCCCGATAGTTCCTTCCTGACAAAGTAGACGGTCCCTGGACTCTTTCATTACGTAAACGACCCACATGTGTTTATTTTTCTAACTAGATATACACGATCCTCAGACTTCCACTGAAGCCCATGCTCTTTTTTAGACATGGTATATGACGGGCTCTACCGTCATAGAGGTATTCTAGAGGTCTCAACGGATCTCTTCAGCCAATTACCTAATAGGCTACGCATTATGTGCATTGGCGACAAGCTAATCACTCATATGGCTGTGAGCCTTTATATTTAACTTTCATAGCCACCGCTTCTGTGACAGCAAGAATTAACTGACCCCAGTGACTGGCAGGCACTTTCCTCTACTGATGTGTTTCTAAAATAGGTAATTCCTTTTGTAAATTCATTGACTAATACCTAGCACCAATTGCAGTTACCCCAATATGTGCCGCCTACATTACCTACTTGTTTGCCCTTTCTTTCTGTCTACGATTGACTGCACTCTGGTTCAGTCCAGTTTCTGTTTCTACTACTAAAATATCACGTGACACGGAAGAACGTTGCCTCCGCATCGCGTTTAACTTTAAATACAACCAGTGCACTCCCGAGAAATGTGTTTCCGGGAAAGCACGCCACGGGTGGGTGCAACGGACCGCTACCGCCAGTCCTCAAGTAAGTGGTGTGTGTGCCTGCTCAAGATTGTTTGGGCCTTTCAATACGAAGGTGCCTTTCTTTACGACTCTTATATTAGGTCACGTAAGGAAGTAGACTCCTTCTACATTTTTTCATACAGCATTGACTAAATGTTTGGGCGCATAGCGCCGCATGTCACGCTCGTTCTTGATTTTTCCTCGTTGTTCTCAGATGCCTCCCCAGTGTGGCGCCGGTCTTAAAAAATCCTCCAGATGATCGGCAATAGGCTAACTCCCTCAGGCGCTACATGGATTTATTCCTGGCCTCTTAGGGAGCTTGGGAAAATTTGTGAAGTTATTCCCTTAGACGCTAGAGGTACTGTCATTCACTGCAGTTTGGTGAAGTCATCTTTGACTACATGCCTAATATAGACATGTAGCTAGAGAAAGAGCTTTAGGATGCACCTATAATTTTTGGCATTGGTGAACTGGGAAATAAAGCTGGTTGACATTATTTTAAAAAATGTTGTATCCCTGCCTACTGTTCATTACAGTTTTATTAAAGGAGCCGCCACACAGTATAAGAGGCATTTGTGTCCAAACCCCACCCTGTCTTTACCACCTTTCATTGCATGTTCATCCCTTCCTAACTTAGGCAGATGTAACAACAGTACTTTTACCCACACAGCATTGTATATTGTGGCAGCATACACAGTACTATTTTAGTTAGATTATAACATACACTGTATCAATTTTCTAATGCAACATGTTACATTTGAATTTCTATTAGTAGTGACTGTCTGGGTTGTGCTATTTCCCAAGGGCCCCCCCGAATGAAGAGGGATGGTAAGCAAATGATTCTACTTGCTTTTAATACTAGGGACTACCACCTCTTTGCTCACTGGTTTATCACGGGTGTTATGGTCATTTAACCGTGTATATTGATTATATATTTTGTACTTATCATTTTCTAGGGGACCTTTTTTGTTTCACTTTTTTGACAGACAGTTTACTCAAATGTAAGTGACTGTAATATGTTTTCATACACACACTAAGTAGTTTCCCCTTCACTTATTATACAGTCAGGAGAAGTTTATTTGATTGTAGGTCCTGAAAAAGCGTTAAGGATCTGTATTGACCACAATACGCGAAACATGTTGACCAGACCTCAGGGGTCAGGTGATAATTTCCCAGATCTCCAGGCTTTGTTATAAAGTGGTTGAGCATGAATCCTCATTCTCCACTTTCCCTATGTTTTTAATCTTGGTCTTAACCTCTTCTTTTTGATACATTCAATAAAGCAGACTTCTTTGGGGTTACGAACCAATTTTTATTTGTTCACTCTCCTGCCGCAATTAGTGTCTGACCATTACGATCACGACGGCAGCCACTTTCAAAAAGATCTCTGGCAAAGAGCCCCCGAACGGGGAGCCCGTCAGATATTGCACTGCCAGTCTGACGAGGAGCATCCTGATGATGAAGCATGACATCCATTTGGATGTGTGAGGGCTCTTGCTCCTGAACATTAATGTTCCCCTACATATATGGAACAGTGTACTTATTTATTGTGTGATTAGTCATTTTGGGAGACCGTACACTGGACCAACAATCTCCTGATCCCTTTCTTTGTTGATATATATAAATGTCTGCCTACTTGATTTTAATATAATACAGTGGTTACACTCATTTTCTATTGTCATTGCATTCTTCCTGGGGGTTTGGGGGGTGGAACTGTGATGTATTAATATGCATTAGTGTGTGTGTTGTAGTGGGTGGGGGTGGGGGTGGGGGTGTTGCGTGTTGCGTGTGTGTGTCCCTGTTTTTTCCCTCCCCCCTCCCCTGTGTCACCGTGGTCTTCACCGCCGGCGTTCGTGCTCCTGGTAGGGGAGCAGGAAGACTATTGCAGGTAGAATTTGGAGTTCCGGGTCCATGGTGTCCTCGTTCCTCGTGGGGTGTGTAGAGGTGAGCATTTTTCCTTCGGAATTCCTGCTTCCGCCGTATTTTTATCCGCAGTGAATCTGCCCCGGAAAAGGTGGCAGATTGGCCTGTCATAATAGTGTGGGTGGTACATTGTCTCCAGCCTGTCTGTTGGTGGTGACCGCTGCGCTGTTTGTTTGTACCTCTGTGGCGGGCTGAGTGTTAAAGTGGCTGTCTTTGTTGGCGGTTTCCGCCACTGTCGTAATTGCAAAATGTTTACCGCCGGCCTGTTGCCGGTCTTACGGCCACTTTAACAGCGTCCGCCAGGGTTGTAATGACCTCTTTAATATCTTCAGAAAACTCCTTGTGCGCTGAAAATTGATGCAGAGCCTGCCGTAAACGATGCACAGCTGGCCTTGTGACTGATAAATTGCTACACAGCCGAACCAGAGCAACGCAGCCCAACTTCCCAAATTGAACATCGATGCAGCGCCTGCCTAGCAACTGAAAATTTGATGATCCGCCCTCCTGGACTGACACACAGCTGAACCAGAATGATAAAGCTGATTCCCGCAGTGGAAAATGGACGCAGCCCCTGCTGTGCAACAGAAAATTCCACATATCGCCCTACCGGAATGACGCAATGCCTGTGACTTCTTCCAGCACAGCCAGGATTTCCTTACATCATCCTTGGGCATCAAAAAGATCCCTGTATTGCAGTGATAAACCAAGACTGTGTGCCAAAAAGCGATGCAAGCCCCTTGCAGCATGGAAAGAAACAACACACCATATTTTTCCATGCATCTCCTCGTCTGCCGTCTCCGTGCCTGTTATTTTTGATGCAAACCAGATACTTTGTGTAATCATAAGATTTAAGACTCTTTTTGAACTTGCAAAAGTGTGCTTATTGAAACTTGATTGTTTCGACTTTATTTTAACCAGATAAATATTACCTATTTTTCTAATCCTGTGTGGTGTATTTTTGTGGTGTTCTTCACTGTGTTACTGTATGATTTATTGCACAAATACTTTTCACATTGCCTTCTGAGTTAAGTCTTACTGCTCAGTGCCATGCTACCAGAGTTGGGTGGGCACAGGATAATTTAAATCATGTGTGACTTTCCCTGACTAGGATTGTGTTCCCTACTTGGACAAGGGTGTATACCTCTGCCAACTAGAGACCCCATTTCTAACATATATCAACTAGTGTCCTGTTAAATTGCAGGGGTCTGGATAGTATCACAAGACTGTTTGGAGTATCGTTCTGCTGCACTGTAAAGTGCTTCAGCACATCAGCATGTGTAGTGAGCATTAGATACATTCACAGTACTGTGTTCTGACCTTATAATACTGTAAAGTGATCCATTTTAGTAATGGAGTCTTTACTTAGCTGTCATATTTTAGTTATCTTGCATTCCTAAAGGGTATACATTATTCTCTGATGTGCCTTGTTAGGTTTTTCATGCAACATGTGACTCTTGAGTAGTCCATACGGTGAGCTAGGGGGCCTCTAGGTGTCTGGGTGGATGGAGGGTTTGTATGTGTGTTCATCGTGGGGTAAGATTTAATAGCTTTGGACTTTTGGATGAAGCCACAGTGAGCTTCTCATTGTACCTGCCAGTAGAAGACAAAGGTACAGAGCCAATCCTTGGCTTCTCATAGAGTGCACAATGTGATAGCTCCATATTTGACAATTTTGATGATGATTATATAGGTGTGTGGAGTAGAAGTGTGCAGTTGATGAAATATTGACAATAATTGTGTATTTAGAGGAGAGGAGAGAGATTGTATTTGCACTTGTCTGTGGGTGTGAAATGTTACAGTGAAGGTGAAGTGAAACAATGATGCAGAAGGACAGAGTAAAGACAGTAGTGAAGACTTAGATCATGTGAGAGATAGAAGATTTCAGTAAGGAGAAAAAGGGTGTAACTGCCCACCAGTAAAAATTGCAGAATTGTGTGGATTGACATACTCCAAAGACCACAACCCATTCCAAATCTTACTAATGTGTAATCTAGGCTTACATTTCCAGAACTGAAATATGTTCAATTTGAATTAGTCATAACAAAATTAAACTGCCCACATTAGTAATAATTGCATAAAGTACCAACATTCAAATGCTTTTTATGCGCTAGTTGTACAGAGGCACCCTGGCCATATGTTAAATATTAAAGGTATACTTTTGTGCATGTAAGTGCAACAAGAATACTCTAAATATAGCAGAAAATGTCTATATCATGCACACCAAGAAAATCTGGATCCTATCATTTTTTTACCCGAGCTCCGCCCCCTAGCCACACCTCTGACCTGCCCCTGGTCCACAGCCTCATTTGGTGAGTACCTGCACTTTCCAATAAAGCACTGGATGCAAGCACCGCGACAAATACAATTGCTTTGCATAGCAGAGCACTTTCGCTGAAAATCAGTCTTAAGGGGAGACAGGAGGTGATAACAGTAAAACCACTCTTCTGATTCATGCAGAGCCAGATCAACTAAATTCTTGACAAGTAAGGATTGCTTTGCATGGAATGTGGGGCCCAAAGAAAACAGGTGCAAACAATAGGCAAAAAGAAATTGTATGATATTTCAACACATAATATGTATAATGTTGATGAAAATTACAGATACAATTAGATTTTATTCCTAACGTTTGTATGGATAAAAGGATATCCAATATATATGGTAATATTTATATAAGAGGTGTGCTTCAAGTACAAAATTCACATACTGGACTGCATGCTGGCCCTTCCTTCCTGGTAGTACTCTAATTCACGACTGGCAGCATGTAGATACTGTATTTTTAGCATCTGCATGCATACATTTTGCACAATGCAACGCTGCAAATGTGTATGTGCCAATGAATCAAAAAAGTGAGCACGCTATACAGATGTGAGCCATTGATAATCTGTGTGCATATATATTCATTACACTCAGGGCACAAAAAAGAGAAAGAGGTTTATGCCGTCAACAAAAATAAATACTCCCCGGCTGCTTCATTTTACCTACAACATTAGCTTATACATTTTGATGTTTAGTGTTTCAGTTGCCTGCTCCCAAGTTTTTATGAATTGGGATATCAGGATGCCTGCTGATGTAACTGTAACGCTTTAGTTTCTCACGGGTCATCCCGCTACTAATTATATTTTCTTCCACTTGTTTAAAATAGAAAACAGGACAAAAACATGTAAGAATAAGAATATTTTACAAAATACTTGCCCTAACTAATGCAATTCTTTCTATTGACGGACAGAACCCCAAGCAGCACTTAAGTTAGGCCTGCCAGAGACGTGCAAATGCAGGATCACACATTAACAAAAGACTGATTAGCATGACTACGGGCCAGTGCTCTGGAACTCCCTGAACCTGGTGAAAACGGGCTGGGGGAAGGGTCCTGCTGCAAAAGAGCACGTCTTTACAAAGCGGGCAGACAGGGCAGCAACTTGTCTGATTGTCTTGTGAACCTGACCACAGCAAGGATGGGATTCAGTACCTCGAAAATAGGCCAACCCAAATCGTTGCCCCAATCTTTTTATGCTCTCAATAAGAAGAAAAAACAAAAATGTGAAGTGGCTTGAGCAATTTAATATACACTGTAACCTTATTATTGTTTTAAACACTCCCTGATAATAAAAAAAAAAAAGCATTCCTCTTGTGCAGGCACCAGTTGTGCTTGTATTAAGGCACTGTGGCAGGAAAACGAAGTGGAAGCGGTTTATTGCTATTATAATTGTAATTGTATTTGTCTAACGCTTACTACCCCTGATGAGGCGTTGAAGCACTTTTCAACAAGTAACAAGCTACTCTGGAATCCAAGAGGAATTAGTGGTGGATTAATATAGGGGAATATGAATACAATATTAGTATTAGTATGAGTTATTTTTGGAGCGAAAGCTATGTGAGTTTATTAGTTGGATTGACTAGAGTAATGGAGGGACAGAGGAGGGAAGAATCCAGAAGTGTTAATTGGGAGTTTTAAGTACTAGGATGAGGCTTGGGGTGAGTAATGGAGAGATGGAGGAGGGAGGAGTCTGTGGAGAGGGTTTAGAGGAGATCATAGAAGCAGAAGGGGTTATGGATGAGTCAAAGGTGAGATAAATGAGGAAGAATTTAGTAGGGTTGTTTTGGAGCTCATAGCAGTAAACTGAGGTGTGGGGTGAGCCATGAGCGATAGAGTAGGGAAGAGCTTAGGCAGGGTTATTTTGGAAACCAAAGTAGTAGAATGGGTTTGGGAGGGGTCAGAGTGGGGATGGAGGATAGACTGATAGAGACGTAGGGTGATGGGGAGACAGAGTAAAGCTTACAAGAGAGCAAATTATATTGAATTTTTTATGTATGTATTTATTATTTAAATATTTATTTCTTAAATGTATTTATTATTTCATTTTATTTATTTGTATTTCTTTTTTTTCTAGTACAGTAGGACTAGAGTACTAAATAAATAGATATGTAAATACATAGTAAGGGAAGATATGTGTAAGAACTATAATAATGGGTATAATAATATCAGAAGTAAAGTTGTATTGTATAAACCCAGACTTACAAGGTTTGTAATTGATAGGTGTACTTTTCTAACAGTCATTTATCTCTCCCCAATTTTTTGAAAGCGAAATGCTTGCTTTTAGATAGCTAAGATAACATTTGCTCATTGTGATATAAAAAAGAAAGCAGCGATTCCTAACTGTCTAATATAACAACTTATCTAGGAGCTATTCAATGACCTATGAACATGTTAAGCATAGAATAATACACACACACACACACACACACATATATATATATATATATATATATATATATATATATATATATATATATATATATATATACATAAACATATACATATACACACATGCACACACAAACCCATACATACATATATATATTTACCCATGAGTAAATATAAATTTGTTAAACAAAGATTATGGGGGTCATTCCTACCCTGGCGGTCTGAGACCGCCAGGGTAGGGGACCGCGGATGCACCGCCAACAGGCTGGCGGTGCATCCAGGCCCATTCTGTAAAGCCGCGGTTAGAAAAGGGAAACCGGCGGTTTCCCGCCGGTTTTCCCCTGGCCTGCAGAATCCCCCATGGCGGCGCTGCAGGCAGCGCCGCCATGGGGATTCTGACCCCCTTCCCGCCAGCCTGGTTCTGGCGGTTTTGACCGCCAGAACCAGGCTGGCGGGAACGGGTGTCGTGGGGCCCCTGGGGGCCCCTGCAGTGCCCATGCCAACGGCATGGGCACTGCAGGGGCCCCCTAACAGGGCCCCACATCGATTTCCAGTGTCTGCATAGCAGACACTGGAAATCGCGACGGGTGCAACTGCACCCGTCGCACAAAAGCAACTCCGCCGGCTCCATTCGGAGCCGGCTTCATCGTTGCTGTGGGTTTTCCGCTGGGCGGGCGGGCGGCCTTTTGGCGGTCGCCCGCCCGCCCAGCGGGAAAGCCTGAATGACCGCCGCAGTCTTTTGACCGTGGTACGGTCTTCTGGCGGTTCCCGCTTGGCGGGCGGCGACCGCCGCCCGCCAAACTAGGAATCACCCCCTATGTGTATAATTTATTATGAAATAGTAACTATACATATTTCTTAAAGAACTATACATATCTAGAATATACACATAATCAGATTATAAATATTTATCAACACAGGCATATGCAGTCCATTGTTGTTTGGATATGGTGGTTATGAAGGAAAGAGCCAACTCTTGAGTAGTCTTCTGAAGACAAGATAGTTATCTGTGGATCTTGTATTTGGGGGTAATTAATTCCATAGTTTGGCTACTTGAAAAGAAAAGGATGTACCACCTATAGTCTTTTTCTTGTATGATTGTGTTTTAAGGCGGGGTGCCAATCTTGAGCGGAGGTTTCTTTGATGAATATATTTCGTTATTTTGTTTCAGGTGAAAAGCATTCCTGTTTCATGTATAGCTTTGAGGGTGATACAAAGCAGCTTGAAGTTGGATCTTCAGGCAACCAGTGTAGTGCTCTCAAGGCAGGGGAGATGTGGGGTTGTGGCTTTACATGCAATATTAGCCTGGCAGCTGAGTTCTGAATACGTTGTAGTTTATTCATAACAGATAGAGATGACCCATAGTAGAGAATCCAGTTTAAAAAGAACAAGGGAGATAGTAGCCTGCACCTTGTGTGGCAATCCGAGGTGGGGAAGATGTGCTGCAGAGTCTTCAAGTTGATAAAGATTGATCATGCTAATTTGTCCACTTGGGCATTCATTGTTATCTTGGAGTCCATGGTAATTCCAAGGTTTTTATCTTCATTGGATACTTGAGGAGGTGGTCCCAGAACATCAGGTCTGGAGCACACTGGGTCATAATTATTGGAGTCGCTGCATATGAGTATTTCCATTTTGGAAGCATTCAGTTTGAGATGGCTTCAAGTCTTCCACTGATTAACAGCTCTGAGGCAAATGAAGATTTGTGAGTTTTCAAGGTCTTTGGGGCATTCCAACTTAAGTAGGATCTGTGTGTCATCTGCATAGTTGTAGCATGTGAGTTGAATATCATCGATTAATTCTAGTAATGACATCATGCAGATGTTGAAACGCATTGGTGAGATGATTGATCCTTGGGGGACTCCTGCTTTTGCTAAGTAGGGTTTGGACAAGAAGGGGGGAGAATAGATAATATTAGTTTGATTTTGAAGGTAGGATTTAATCCATTTGAAAGCAGTCCCTTCTATTCCGGCTTCGTGGAGTCTTTGAATTAGGGTGTCATAGTCAACAGTATCAAGGCCATCTGAGAGGTCCAAAGAGAAGCAGTGCAGCAACTCCATTGCGGTTAACGGTGTTTTTAAGATTATCCCAAATTGCTATGGGTGCCGACTCAGTGCCTCTTCCTGGATGGAATCCAGTTTGGTAGTCTGAAAGTATGGAGTTGTCTTTAATGAATTGTGACATCTGGGTGAAAACTGCTCTTTCTATCAGTTTGCCCAGGAAAGGTCCATTTGTAATTGGTTTGTAGTTGTTTTGGTCATGGTCTTAGGTTTGTTTTCTTTATTAACGGACGTATGTATGCCTTTTTCAGGTCTTCAGGAAAAGTTCCTGTAGTTAAAGAGTTACTAATTATTCTTCTTACATGTGTGGCATCAGAAATAGGTAAATGTTCTTGAAGATGAGTGGTGGACAAGGGTCAGAGGGACAGATGGAAGGCCTCCGTGTTTTGATCAAATCCATAAATTCACCTTGTGATATTTGTTTGAAGGAGTGCAGAGGCTGGGTTGGTTTACTCTTGGAAATAATTTTAGGAAATTGGTTGGGACAGATGGTTTTCTTCTGTTTTGAATAGTTGTCCAATCTGTCTGCTTTGGTTGTGTAATGAATCGTCAGTGTGTTTGGGAAATCATAAGTAGTGGGGTGACTTCATTCCATGCATTTATATTTTCAAAATTCATTGAGAATTTTATAAACTTCTTCAGTTGCAGATTTAGCATTTTTAATTCTGTCTGAGTAGTACCTTTTTTAGTTTTTTTGATTGATGATTTGTATATTCTGTTAAGTTTGTGTAGCTGACGTTTGTCTTGAATGTTGTTTGTTTTCTGGCAGGTCCATTGCAGCCTTCTGATTTCTTGCTTTATCTTTTTAAGTTATGTGTTTCTCCAAGGTGTTGGTTTTCGTTTGTCCTGTCTAATTTTTCTGAGTGGTATTAGGATATTGAAAGCTTCCTGTAGCCACTCATAAAGTTTTGGACATCATTTATTGTGTCTAGATCTGTGTTGGCTGTTAGTTGTGTTTCTAAGACTTTAAAATTTAGTTTGCCCCATGGTCAAGTCTTTTTGTTACTGAGACTTTAGGGAACAGGAGGCAAGCTCTATCCAAGCCTGCGGAGAACACTTCTGCAGCAAGGCAAGAGAGCAGCAAGACAGCAGGGCAACAGCAAGGCAGCAGTCCTCTTCAGAAAGCAGTCAGGTGAGTCCTTTAGGCAGCCAGCAGTTCTTCTTGTCTGGGTGCAGGTTCTGGTTCAGGTTTCTTCTCCAGGAAGTGTCTGAGGTGGTAGGGCAGAGGCCCTACTTTTATACCCAAATGTGCCTTTGAAGTGGGGGGACTTCAAAGAGTAGCTTAGAAGTGCACCAGGTCCCCTTTCAGTTCAATCCTGTCTGCCAGGGTCCCAGCAGGGGGGGTGGCAGTCCTTTGTGTGAGAGCAGGCCCTCCACCCTCCCAGCCCAGGAAGACCTTTTCAAAATGCAGATGTATGCAAAAGAGGCTGAGTATCCTGTGTTTGGGGTGTGTCTGAGTGAATGCACAAGGAGCTGTCAACTAAACCCAGCCAGACGTGGATTGTAAGGCACAGAAAGATTTAAGTGCAGAGAAATGCTCACTTTCTAAAAGTGTAATTTCTAAATTAGTAATATTAAATCCAACTTCACCAGTCTGGCCATACTAAATATGACCTTCCTATCCCTTTCAGATCAGCAGCTACCACTCAAACAATGTATGTGGGCATCCCCAGTGTTAGCCTATGAAGGGAGCAGGCCTCACAGTAGTGTCAAAATGAATTTAGGAGTTTTACACTACCAGGACATGCACATTACACAGGTACATGTCCTGCCTTTTACCTACACAGCAACCTGCTCTAGGGGTTAGGCTTGGCAAGTACTTTTAAATGCCATGTCGAATTGGCAGTGAAACTGCACACACAGGCCTTGTAATGGCAGGTCTGAGACAAGGTTAAGGGGCCACTGAAGTGGGTGGCACAATCAGTGCTGCAGGCCCACTAGTAGCTTTTAATCTACAGTCCCTGAGCTCATATAGTGCACTCTACTAGGGACTTATAAGTAAATTAAATTGCCCAATTGGGTATGATCCAGTGTTACCATGTTTAAAGGGAGAGAGCAAATGTACTTTAGCACTGGTTAGTAGTGGTAAAGTGCGCAGTGTCTAAAAACCAGCAAAAACAGTATCTCAAAAGTGGAGGGAGGAAGGCAAAAAGTTAGGGGTGACCACCCTAAGGCTCTCAGGTCTAACAGTAAACAACTAAAAAGTCTCTACAATGAAGTACTGAACAACTACTGTCTAAACAATGATTCTGCATGAATAACGGTTGCTTGAACAACTAATTTTAAGGTATGTTTTCTTTTTTTTAATGGTTTATTAGTTGTTTATAATATATATATATGTATATATATATATATATATATAAGTTGTTTAGAATTTATATATATAGATGGTATTGCAACTGTACAAAAACATGAACGAGGGGGTGACAGGGTTCTGAAACTAAGACGTTTGGAGTCGAAATATAGCATCAAACTAAAAACTAAGATGCCATATGGAATTAATTACGATGAGGAGTTGTTTTGTCACTTATGATTTTGAAATAATAATGAGATATTACTGTCTCTATGGTAAGTCAAGAAAAGGCTATTATGATTTTGATGTGGAATTTGAAAAAAATAAGGGGGGCAAGTATCCCCGTAGTGATTCAAAATATATAAGTTTGGTTGTCGATTATTAATCAGTAGGAATTTATAATTAGTAACACAAGCTATGACAGTAGTATATTATATATAATGCAATATGTATGGAGCAGTAGGAATTATAGGAGTTTTCATTTCGCTTTTGTTTGCACTTTATTATCACATGTCTGTTTGAATATTCTGGGTGCAGATCAATTCATTTGTTTCCTTTTGTTATATTAGTAACACTTTTGGGGCAAGTTTATGTTTATTGGTGATGTGTTGTAGCACTAGACATGTTATATATATAACTACATATCCCAGAATGCCACATAAAGGCACAGCTTAGTGGAAAAGTATAAATAGAACATGGATTGGAGTAACAAGTTACCGTGATCAAGACCGAGAAGGTCGAAACGCGTTGGTGTTAGGTGGTGGGGTTGTTTCTTTACTGAATAAAAGAGGATTAATCACAATTATGTGAGTGCGGCATCTTTAACTTGAATGTTAAGCTGGCGAAATGATATAGATATATGTATATATATACATACATGTATATACGTGACTCCGTCCAACTTCGCCATATCACAGCCACTTAGAATGCGGTGAACTCATGGTGGGGTGGGAAACCCCAAAATATTCCAGCAAACTACGGTGACTACTCACTCAACTTGTCTTGAAAAGTAGATCACGAATCACGGCTTGTATTTCTCAGCGTGCCTTTATTAATTCAGAATGGCAAAAAAACTCTAATCACACACTTTATGCTGGATGGACATGGAACTAGGGATAGAAAATCAAATTGATTGTTATTTGCTTGACAATTAAATTACTTTCACTATACATTAATGTATCAACCCAAATTAACTGAAAGTTCTTTGTCCATATTCAATCCTTTCGGTTGAAGAGTTCTATATTTTATAATCAATTTAGATTCCAACCTGCGTAGTTCTTGTTCTCTATTGCCCCCTCTTATATTCACAGAGATGCTTTCCAATACACAGAATTTCAACAAATTTGTATACTTTTGATGATGACTTACAAAATGTCTTGCTACCAGAAATTGTTTGTCCTCATTTTTGACTGCTCTGAAATGTTCCAATATCTGTTTTTTTTGCTTTGTGGATTGTACTGCTGATTTAAAATGTATTGCATGGGCAGTACAATGCATATACAGACAATTCTGTGTTGCAGGTTAGATGTTTCTTTATTACAAAAGGTTTCATTTCTTTGGACAACAATACCTCATGACAACTGGTGCTAAATTTATAGACTTTACATGTACCACAGGTGAAAAAACCTTGTATAGATGTTTGTGGATTCCTTGCTGAAAGACTCCACCAAATTCACAGATAATTGATCTTTCAATGAGGGACTCCTGAAAGTAATTTGCGGTTTTCACTCAACAAAATTCCTGACGTGTTCATCTATTCTTAATATATTCCAATATTTATTCAGACCTCGTCTTACTTCCCATGATTGATTATGAAAATTAGTAATTAATCTGACAGGTTGTTAAGTATCAGAGACATATATATATATATATATATATATATATATATATATATATATATATATCTCCAAACCAAACAACTGTAAAACAATTGTAAATCCGTAGCACTCCAGGAGATTTGATCCTTTTATTAGTTATAAATATAATACAACACCACATCCACCACCAACGCGTTTCAACCAACAGGTCTTGTTCACAGTTTGTGAGTACATATTCTATGTCTCACATTTATACTGTTCCAAGCACATCTCTAACAGTGCATTATGGGAAATGTAGTAAAACACTATTAAATCTACTTCAATTGTTTAAATCTTTCACACACATATTCTCTCCATAGGAATCAAGGCTAGCAATTCTTCTATAAACAGTGAAAATAGAATTAAAATTAAAAAAGTTACTTTCCAACAATGTAAACACCCTATCCTTATTTGTTATCTCTACTGATTAAATGTCTTCCTTCATTAATAATCATGCTCTTCTCATAAATCTGAACTCACTAATTTCAATATATTATTCATTTTTACTTTCAGCTCAATTACACCATACCATATCCATCATGGTCATAAAAATACTCGTAATTACAGTTCATACCAGTTTACTTCATTCACTTATTTATAATAAGTGTTTTTTTCTTTTTTTTATGTAAACCTCCTGGCTGTCCAATAACATCAAGCTGTGGATCGCTATATGAAAACATGTCAAAGTATGTTGATTACCTTCTGGCTGCCTTAGTACTCAATCTGATCTCGTACATAATAGATACTGGAGACTTTTTGAGAATACTAGCAGAAATAGTATGGGAAGAAGGATATAAACTAGCAACTATTGATTTAGTGTCTTTATACACGTCGGTAAGCCATGAGTTGGGCCTAACAGCGGTATAATACTTTCTGCAACAGAGAGATATGAAAGAGTTAAAACACTCACAGATGCTATTGAAGATGATGGAATTGTGTTTAAACAATAATATTGTTCTCTTCAATCAGCAAATGTATGAGCAAATATATGGGACAGCAATGGGTGTTTCCTTTTCACTGAGCTATGCTAACCTGACTATGGGTTGGTGGGAAAAACATATAGCCTTGGGGGAATGAGAAATATGCAGAGAAGACAGCACCTTGGCTAAGATATATAGATGGCCTTTTCATTATTTGTAATGGAACCAAAAAAGAATTTGTGGAATATGTTGATAAGCTGAATAACAATGAAGTAGGATTACAATTCACATGCAATATAAGTACGAACATGGTTCAATTGTTGGATGTGTTGGTATACATAGAAAATATATAGAAAATTATCAGATGGAGACTATACTATACCGAAAAAAAACCACAATGAACCTTATCCTACATGGAGAAAGCTTTCATCCTAAATCATTAAAGAAGTGCATCCCCTATAGGAAGTTTATCAGAATAAAATGAAATTTCTCCACGGAACAAGAAATGGAAATGAAATTTGCTGAGACTAAATAAAGGTTTATCCAGAGGAAATACAAAAATAGAGACATTAAGGCCCTCATTACAACTTTGACGGGCGGCGGAGGCCGCCCGCCAAAGTTGCGCCGCAGGAATACCGCACCGCGGTCTGAAGACCACGGCCGGCATTCTGAGTTTCCCGCTGGGCGGGCGGCCGCCTTAAGGCCGCCCGCCAGCCCAGCGGGAAACAACCTTCCCACGAGGACGCCGGCTCGGAATCGAGCCGGCGGAGTGGGAAGGTGCGACGGGTGCAGTGGCACCCGTCGCGTATTTCACTGTCTGCAATGCAGACAGTGAAATACAAAGTGGGGCCCTCTTACGGGGGCCCCTGCAGTGCCCATGCCATTGGAACAGGATGGCGGTAGGGGGTGTCAGAATCCCCTCGGAGGACTCAAAGGGGCAGCGGGAAACTGGTGGGAGACCGCCAGTTTCCCCTTTCTGACCGCGGCCAAACCGCCGCGGTCAGAATGCCCTGCGGGGCACCGCCGGCCTGTCGGCGGTGCCTGCGCGTCCAGCGGCCCTGGCGGTTACAAACCGCCAGGGTCGTAATGAGGGCCTAAATCTGGTGAACAAAAAGCAAGGTCTCTAACAAGAACTGAAATATTGACTAGCTCAATAACAACGGAAAAGAAGGAAGATTCGAGTATAAGAATGGTGATGACATTTAGTAAAGAAAACCATATAATCCTAAATATTCTCAACAAATATTGGGGTATAATAAAGAAAGATCCAGACGTGGGCAAATTACTCAGAGCAAGATCAACGATCACATACAAAAAGGTTTCATCATTACAAGACCTCCTGGTAATAAACCACTGAATTGGCTAGAGGCACAAGGAAATGGCTTTACATGCTGTGGAAAATGCAAAGAATACCGGATAAGAATTAACACAAAAGAATACAAAGACTCTAGAGGGACGCAAATGGTGATCAATAAAAGGATCACATGTAACACTACTTATGTAGTGTATATAATAGAGTGCTTTTGTGGAATACTGTATGTTGGCATTACAATATGTTCTTTGAAGAAACGAATCTTGGAGCACATTAGAGCTGTCCAAAATAAAGATTTGAATTATGCTATGTCAGAACATTTATCAACACATGAAGGAAAAGATTGGACGAATATGAACTTCTTTGGTATTGCTAGTATTGACAAAAGTGAAAGAGGAGGAGACATGAATTGAAATTAAGACATTTGGAGATTAAAATAAGGGAAGGTTCGCCCCTTCCATGCGCATTGGAAATAGCAATAGGAATGACTCCCTAGGAATACACCATCTGCTACATGCTTTAAGAAATTCAAAGAAGCAATCTTCAATAAATGTTCTCCACGCATAAAATACTAAAAACATAGCCAGACCAGGGATGCTGTTATATATTTGTAAAATTCTACATGATGGAGAAGACACTAACCATAGGCTCTATATAAACACCCAACATTCACAGATGAATAATCTTTTCATAACTGTCTAGGATTATGAATGAATTTGGATCCACCAGAGTGGGGATGAATGGAGACTGGAATTTTGTTCCTGACCCATTGTTGGACAAGACTGTCTCGTATGCAAGGTCCAAAAAAGATGGCAGGACAGTACTGCATAATATGATGTCTGACCACGTTCAGTTACTTGGGGGCCTATTTGAGAAAAGTGGTGCTGCACAAAGTGCAGTGCCACTTTTCTTGTGCCCTTTACCCCCCCCACCGCACCATGTGTGTGCTGTATTTAAAATACAGTGGAGCATGGTGCAGGGTAGGGGGCAATAGTGTCAATTTTTAATAACGCTTTTGATGTACTCTGTAGGAGTAGCGACAACATTTTGGCGCTACTCCTGCAGAGAACTTAGGGGCCCATTGTAAAAAATAGTGTGCCCCCTTTTAATGCCTGCTCTGAGCAGGTCTTAAAGTGCCCAAAAAAATGACACACGGAAATTTCTTAGATTTCCTAGTGCTATTTTTTTCGGTCCCCCTAAAAGGGGAATGCCCCCTTTGCATACATTATGCCTGGTGCAGGCATAATGTAATGCAGAGGGTTACAAAATGGCCCAATGCATGCATTGCTTCATTTTGTAAATATAGTGCGGGGATTTTGGCCATATAATGAAACATTAGCTTTAAAAAAATGACGCTAATGTGTCAGTAGATGGCACTAGGGGTTCTTAAATATGCTCCTTGGTGCTTCAAGAACCTAATAGAGAAGGGTTATACCATTTTGTTTTATGCACACAGAACCTCATCTGGGACTGCTTATTTTCTGATTCCGAGTTCTGCCCTCTGAGATGTGACAAACAGGAAAGAGGTATTTACAGACCACTCTCTAATCAACCTTACTCTAGACTTAGAAATATTTAGACCAATGCCCAACCCAAGTGTGTAAGATGATGCAAATTACAAAACCCCAGAAGAAAAGCATGTCCAAGGTTACATAGATCGGAACGTAGACTGCATGACTTTGGCTCAGTCACTACAGGTAGCGGGAAAAGACACATTGTATTGCACCATTATGCGAGGCCCAACTCTAACCAAGCATGCTTCAGAAAATAAATTATTCAGGCTGGAACAAGAGGTTAAACACCAGGTATACTTCAAGAAAACACCAATACTGACAAATAGGAGTCAAATGGAAACACCTGTGTGGCTCTCATCTCACTCTACACCCATCATGCAGAATATATATTAAACTAAAATTAGGGAATTGCAAGTGAGGAGGAAAGGCAGGAAGTTTGCTAACAACCTAACAATGGCAAAGGGAAGCTCATAGCACTTTTGCCTCAAACGGGAACCAGTCAGGTACTCTGATTACACAGACAGTAGGCATAACTGAAATGTTGGTTTCTGATCACTTGAATAGAATGACACTATAAGAGAAATGTGTACTGAATATACACCCCCCATCCCTTGCTGATAAGGACAGAGCCCTCCCGGAAAGTGAAACAACACAAAGGAAATCATAAAGGCCTTATCCTACATGCCCAAACATTGGTCTTCCAGAGATGATGGCTATCCAGAACATTTCTATAAGACCATTAAAACACTTTTTGTCCCCCTACTTCATGTTGCCTTTGAGGAGGCCCGAGCAACTAGGACCAATGCCCAGTAAGGCTATTATCTCATTCATCCCTGGAACTAGCAGAGATTCCCTTAATTGTGCAAACTGTTTTCCAATTTTGCTAATCAATACTCATATCAAGTTCCTCAACAAAGATATTAGCAAAAACATTATGAATGGTGTTCTCCTCATGAATACCTGAATCGTAAGTGGGTTTCATTCTTGGTTGTACCTCTGGGAACCATAGGTGTCACATCTTCTCTGGACCACAAGAGGCTGACAAGCAGTGGCTCTGATTCTATCATTGGATGCAGAGAAGACACTGTGCTGTGTGGATTGCAACTATTGTCTGAGAGTAGTTTGATCCATAGACATGAGATCATTGTGATCTTTCTTGACATCATCTTACATTTTCACAAGGCCTTTCATGGGCTTCATTTAACACTCTCTTCCTTACTCCCTTCTTTCTCATTCTAGCAAAGCTCAGTTTGCATTATCAACACTTGAGAACATTTAGTTTACATTCTACTAAGGAACATAGGCCCTCCTTACGACCCTGGAGGTCGGTGATAAAGTGGCGGTAATACCACCAACAGGCTGGCAGTACTTACTGCCAAATTATGACCATGGCGGAAAGATCACCGAAAGACAGCCAATGTACCACACCGACCACCATGGTGGAAACAACAGCCCCCATGGCGGGAGCCGCCTACAGCCAGGCAGAAGTCAATATTCCGCCCACCATATTATGACCATACATTCTGCCACCTTTTCCGGGGCGGTACCAATGATATCAAAAGCCGGGTGAAAACTGAGCTCAGAAGTGAAAGGACTCACCATTGGAGACACAGGGAAGAACCACGCCGCCATGGAACCAGAACTGCATGTTTTCCTGATGATATTCCAAGTTCTGCCCCACCACGAACACCAACGCAGGCGAAGATGACAATAGTGAGTACATCCTCCTACGTCAAAAGGGATAGGGGACACACACACGCAACAACACACACCCCACACACACACACCATGCACATAACCAGATGCATTAAAAAAACAATTTGAACCCGTAACGTGGCTGAATAATGCAAGGACACAATGATTTTGCAAAAGTGTTTGTAATAAGATCAACACAGTAGAAATAATAAGTTAGGCAAGATGATAGATATATCCATATGTACAGAAAAAGGGACACAGCCGAGTCCTCAATTTTCATAGGCCACATGGCCAAAGTCCAAAGTCCAATGTCACACATGTCACCTGCTTCAACACGGAGAGAACACTGCAGGGGTAATCGTTTATAAATAAGTTGGAACCTCAGGGGTATGGGTGACGGGGGGCAACTCAGCAGAAAGATGTTACATGACCAGTGGTTCTGGAGGGGGCAATGTGCCCTGTGCTTGATCCTGGGGAATGCAAGGTCACAGTCTCTAAGGTGGGTGTCATGCCCACTGGTTCTGGAGGGTGAAACGTGCCCTGTGCTTGATCCTTGGGAGTGATGGGCCACATTCTCTAAGGTGGGTGTCATATCCACTGGTTCTGGAGGGGGCAACGTGCCCTGTGCTTGATCCTGGGGAGTAATGGGCCACACTCTCTAAGGTGGGTGTCATACCCACTGGTTCTGGAGGGGGCAACGTGCCCTGTGCTTGATCCTGGGGCGTGATGGGCCACAGACACACAGGTGGGTGTCATACCCACTGGTTCTGGAGGGGGCAACATGCCCTGTGCTTGATCCTGGGGAGTGCAACATCACAGTCTCATAGGTGGGTGTCATACCCACTGGTTCTGGAGGGGGCACCATGCCCTGTGCTTGATCCTGGGGAGTGAAAGGTAACAGTCAGTAAGGTGGGTGTCATACCCACTGGTTCTGCAGTGGACAGGCCTCACAGCAGCCCATGGACGCAGGATTACATATCTTCCGCCAGCGGTGACGGCTGCACAGTGGTGGTGCTGCTGGTGGGGGAGGCTCTTCCCCATCCCCTGCAACCTCGGACGACTGCACAGTAGTGGTGCTGCTGGTGGGGGGAGGCTCCTGCTCATCCCCTGCAACCTCCTACAGCTGCACAGTGGTGGTGCTGCTGGTGGGGGAAGGCTCCTGCCAATCCCCTGCAACCTCGTAGTGCTGCACAACCATGGTTGGTGGTGGGGGTTCCGTCACAGTTCCTGGTTCAGGCTCCTTGCCCTTCCTGCCTGCTGGTGCAGGCTCCTTGATCTGCCTGCCTGCTGGTCCAGGCTTCTTGCCCTTGCTGCCTGCTGGGGCAGACTCCTTGGACTTTTGTGTGGCAAGTGCAGATTCCTTGCCCTTCTTGCTGGCTTGGGCTGTCTCCCTCCCCTTGAGGCTGGCTGGTGCAGGCTCCTTTCCCTTCATTACACTTGACCTGGATCCCTTTCACCACGAGGGGGTGCAGTTAGGACTGGGTCCGTGGACTGTATGGCTGAGGTGCGTGGCTGGGTTAGTGATACCCTCCCCATACGTGCATGATGAGGGGAGAGGTATGGAAGAGGTCAATGGTGGATAGGAACAGTTTTTTAGGGACATTGGGACGGGAAGAGAGAGAAGGAACGGAAGTGAAGGATGAGGGAGTGGTTGTTGGAGGTGTCTGCTGCTTTTGGGTGCAGGTGCATGGGCTGTATGCTGTTGTGAGGTGGATGGCTGTTGGGTGTCTGAGTGCTTACGTTTGTGTACCTTAGGAGGGGGGGACAGACACAGTGGGAAATGACACAGGGGATGTGTGCATGGATGTTGTGGAGATATCGGCCAGTGAGGTGTGTGTTCTGCTTGGTGTGGTGATGATGCTGGTAGTGGATGATGATGTAGTGCATGAAGGTGTGTGTGTATAGACGTGGCTGAGAGGGAGGTGGTGGAGGAGGAGAGGGGAGAGACAGTGGAAATAGTGGATGTTCGTGTGTCTGCATCTGGGTGGAGTTTGTGTGAGTGCCTGTATGATGAATTGAGGTGCTTGTGTTTGCCTGTGACACTTGGGTGTTGTCTTGTGTGCATGCTCGTCTTTATGTGTGCTTGGGATAGGTCTGAGTTGCGGATAGTGGGACTGAGCAGTAGAAGTTGGAGGGGGGACAGTAGAAACAGGGACAATGGCTGCCATCAGAGAGGAAGCCAGAGCTTGAATCGATCTCTGTTGGGCCACCAATCCAGTGTGAATGCCCTCCAGGAATGCATTAGATTGTTGCATCTGGGCTGCCAACCACTGGATGGCATTCAAAATGGATGATTGCCCTACAGAGATGGATCTCAGGAGGTCAATAGCCTCCTCACTCAGAGCAGCAGGGCTAACTGGGCAGGGCCTGAGGTGCCTGGGGTGCCTGCGGTGAAGGAGATGCCCACCCTCCTGAGGGCGGTGCAAGGACAAGGGGTGGCGGCTGCACCTGTAGCTGGGGTGGTCACAGAAGTGTCCACCACCACCAAGGAGCTTCCTTGGGAGGAGGTATCTGTATCTGAACTGTCCCCTCCAGTACCCGCCGTGATGCTCCCCTTGCCCTCCATCCCACTGGTGCCCGCACCGTCAGTGGACTCTGCTTCCTGAGTCCTGTGTGATTCAGCTCCCTCCGTCACTGCTGCCTCTGCTCCTCCACCAGATGATGCTAATGCACATAAGGACAGGATGACAAAACAAGAAAGGGGAGAGAGAGACAAAGGATACACTGGTTCAATGGCTGCACCAACACAACCGTTGGCATGCACAGCACCCGCACACACAGGGAACAGGCCTACGCAATATGCATTGCACTACTAGAGAAATAGCATGCCTCCAAGGCATGGGGATGGGCACACACCGCCAAATGCAGCACACCTGGGACCTACGCAGCCCTGACCAGTAGTGGATGCCTACGAGCTAGGTAGATAAATTTGCCCTTCTGCACCCTGGCCACCAGGGGACCTATCCTGCAATGTCTGGCCTGGCCTAGTGGCACCCACTGACACACATCCCACACCCATATACCACCCTACCATGCATAAGTTGTAATGATGGCCACTGTACTCACCCCCTTCTGGCTGCTGTTATGCCCTCAAGCGCCCATCCAGTTCTGGATAGCCCACTGCCAGTATGTGGGCCTTCAGGGGGCTCAGGGTTCGACGGGCACCCCTTCCTCATTGGGATGGTATCCTCAGCTGGGCCTCCGCCGTCTTCCATGCCCATTGTCTCAGGTCGTCCCACTGACAGTGGGTTCGCTGCTTGCCATAGACCCCCAGGATCCGCACCTCCTTGGTGATGGCACACCATATACCCTTCTTTTGATGGATGTCGACCTGCAGAGGCAACACACACAGGAAAATAGAATTAGACAAACAGTCCTACCTGTTACACATATGGCCCACCATACCCCTTCACATAACCATTTAGACACACATGGCCCAGCACACACCTGTATGCCGCCTTAGATGCCTACCACTATGGATGAATGGAAGATGGAGACACCCCCCCGTTTACAGACCCCTGGTGGAGACGGCTGCACTGGAGGACAGGCACATAATACTCACCTATAGACTGGGCAGGGCCACAATCACTGAGCTGTGTGCCCAATTGAAGCCTGGCATGATATCTGCTATCCATCACCCCACTGGCATGCCCCTTCTTGTGCAAGTGCTATCTGTACTCCATTTACTGGCAACTGGTTCTTTCTAAGTGACAGTGGGCTTGGCAGCAGGAATGTCACAGCCAATGTTCTCAATAGTGCAGACAAGAGTGTTGTCTGCCCTGATAAAGCACATGTGCAGCTACATTGTTTTCCCCCAGGTTGAGGATTTGGCCACAGAGGCACAGGATGTGGCTAATAGGTGAGCGCTGGTTCCCTCCAGGTATATGTTGGTGTAAGGGAATGGTGTGGGACAAATAGGATAGTGTGTGGCTAAATGTTGTCCCTCAATATTTGTAGGTGACTCTGGTTATCCAAACCTATCATGGCTGCTGACCCCTGTGAAGAATGCCAGGACAAGGGCAGAAGAACGTTATAATGAGGCACATGGGCAACCTAGAAGGATCATTGAAAGGACCTTTGGCCTCAAGTAGGCCAGGCTCCGATGTCTCCATCTAACAGGTGGATCCCTGTGCTACTCACCAAAGAAGGTCTGCCAGATAGTGGTGGCATGCATCATGTTGCATAACATGGCCCTCAGAAGCCAAGTCCCATTCCTGAAGGAGGAGGAGACTGGAGATGCCCGTGTGGCAGCAGTAGACCCTGTGGACAGTGAGATGAGGAGGCACTGGATGAGTATGTGGACAGCAGAACAAATGTGATCTGACAATACTTCCAATGACACACAGGTAGGACAGTGTTACTTCACATTCCAATGACTTTTGTTTTAATTTGTGTGCCAATGGCATGCTGATATTTTAAACTTACATGCCCATTTACTGTTCCCTCTGGCAATTCATTTTGCAGATGTTGGTGACCTGATATATACTGCTGGTGTTATCAATACAGCCAGCTACAGGTCATTAATCTATCCGCATTCTCTGTACAGTGATTTGCAATGTTTGTACCTGTTACAGTTAATACATACTTGATGTACATGACATGCTCCAAAATGTTTTTTTCCCCAAAAGGTGCTTATTGAAGTGCTAATATATGGAGGGGCAAGTGCAATGGGATGGGGCGATGATGGAGGAAAGCTCAGGGTATTATTCCAGTCTATTTGTAGCACAGGTGTATTGTCCATGGGGACATAAGAAGCGGAGCAATGGCAGTTCAAGGTGGACAGGGTGACAGAGTGGGACACACGGGTAACAGTGAGGAGAGTCTCATTTCCTGGCGGGGGTCTTGGCAAGTGACTCTGGCTTCTGTCTGGATCACAGGGAACATTTGCGGGGTGGTTCACCTTCTGCAGGGGGAGGGGTGCTGGTTGCCGTTGAGTCCTGTGGGGGACCTCCTGACCACTAGCGGCAGTGGAAGTGGAAGGCTGTTAAGATGTTTAGCTATTGGCAGGGGCCCGCTGGTGTGATACTGCCTCCCTCATAATGTTGGTCATGTCTGTCAGCACCCCAGCAATGGAGATCAAGGTGTTGTTGATGGCCTGCAAGTCCTCCCTGATCCCCTGGTACTGTCCCTCCTGCAGCGCTTGTTCTCCTGCACATTGTCCAGGATCTGGCCCATCGTGTCCTGGGAATCTTGATAGGCTCCCAGGATCTCTGCAAGAGCCTCCTGGAGAGTCGGTTCCCTGGGCCTGTCCTCCCCCTGGTGCACAGCAGTCCTCTGAGTGACCCTGTTGGCCTGTGCCTCTCCCCCTGAACAGTGTGCCCACTGCCACTAACCCCAGGTCCCTGATTGTCTTGGGGGCGAGGTGTGCCCTGGGGTCCCTGTGGAAGTGGACACACTGCTGATTGACGTGTCCTGGGGACAGAGGTATGGGTACTGTGGTGGTGTTTCCTGATCGGGGAGGCTCTGTGGTGGTGTGTGACTGGGCCTGGGTAACCGTCTGTCCAGTGGTCCCTGATGGGCCTGGTAGGTCATCCAGATCCTGAACACCAGAGTTGCTGTCTTCACTGTGGGCCTTTTTTCATTTGGAGGACTGGATAGTGCTGGCACCTCCTCTCTGGTGACATTGGCTGGGGTACCTGTGGGGATGTAAATGATGTGTGTGTTATGGTTTCTGTATCTGACATAGTGTACATCTGTGGCTTCCCGTCTTTGTTTGGATTTGCCCTAATACCTTTCACTAGTGTATGTTAGTGTATGGGCGAATTGTTAGTTATCTATGGTGTGCATGCTTTAGTGATGAGTGTTCATGCAGGGCGGTGAGGGGTGTGCATGCACTGGTACAGCATGCAGGGCTTGGCATTGGGATGAGTGAAATGTGATGGTGGGGTGTGTGGGAAGTAGTGGAGTGATGGGAGTGAGAGTGAGGGTGAGGGGATGTGATGACATGCAGTTAGAGGGGGGTGATAGAAGTAGAGAGTTGACTTACCAGTGTCCAGTCTTCTCCCGACTCCAGCCAGGCCCTCAGGATGCAGTATTGCCAAGACTTGCTCCTCCCGGATTGGTGGACGGGAACATGGCGGCCAGCTAGGAAGCTGAGCCGCGAGTCCTCCGCGCCGCACCGGGGGTTACCAACGCAACGTAATGCGACGCAGTACGAGGGGAGGAGGAGGGAGCTGCTGGACGCACACGGCAGCACCAGTGTCGGCGTTTCTTTGAGTACGGAGGAGAAGCGCCGAAATTAGAGTCTATTTACCTCCTCTCTCGGAGGTGTGTGTTTGCAAGGAACCCAGCCCCTCGGTATTCCTGGAGAGACCACTCGAGGGGCTGAACCGGCTTGAGAACACCGGAGCTTGATAGAAGGGCCATTTCTGGAAGTATTGAGATATCCAGAAGGTAAGACTCCTTTTTAGGAGTCATAGACTGGGAGTATCTCCCCCCCAAGGTTAATTGGAGGATTTAAGGTGCGCTGGGGGCTGGAGGGAGGTAGTGTTTTGGGAAAATGTCTTTCTTTTTTTTCTTTTTTGTTTGTCTCCCTCTCAGCCCCCCTCCCTGTTTACTAGATAACAGTGGGAGAGGGCTTCTCACCGTAATTAGACCTGGCACACAACTCAACTCAGGCCGCGGATGCGGCAGGAAACAGCGTAAATAGTAGTTTATATGGAGAGAGGCGCAGGAGGTTTTGTTCAACCTCAGGAGTATGGAGTGAGGCGATAAGGGGTGTGCACCAGGGGAGACGCTACACTGCTAGGTGCAGTCTTCGAGGCCCAGGATCACTCTCAGGAGCAGACTTTACAGAAATAAAGAGCCAAGGGGGGGAGACAACTACTTCAGCATTGATGTCACCGGTTAAGCACTTTGTAAAAGGTCCTCAGGGGGGCATTGGCAAGTCGGGAGTAATACGGAAAGGAAAAGCGGGATCTCGAGGGTCGGAGTGCAATATAACTACTGACAACATATGTTCGACAAAAAGGAGAGGACAATTTAGAGTAAAAGAGAGTCGGGGCGAGGAGGAGATTAATACGAAAGGGGGTCCAGGAAGAAAAAGGGATACCCCAGGGTCTATAACTAAATACTTCCAGTCAGGCATGGAGGAAATAAGCGAGACTCCTCCGGCATCTATGGAATCACATTTGGTCCCAGAGGGTCCAGCTGTAGTAGAGCAGGGTTCCCCGCCGCAGTGGGAGGCGCAGATGATTCAGTTAACTGCAGTAGGGGGGAGCTCTTTAAGGGGCAAAGAAGACTATCCGGAGCCCAATGCTTTAGCCCTACTGGAGCCTAGGGATGGGGGAGTATACAAGCTCTTGCTCTCCCTCAAGAAGGAGATTCGAGAGAGGTTTGAGATTTCTGAAACTAACCAGGCTAAGATACAAGAAGCGTGTGTGATTTTAGAGACTAAGATCAATCAGCTAACAGATCGGGTTGGCAAGGTGGAAGAGGCTATGGAGCAGCAGAAAAATCAGGTGCTAACCAACTCTCAAGACATTGCGTATCTTAAGCGGGGGGAGAGGGCTATGCAGGACAAACTGGAGTTTCTGGAAAACAATATGAGAAGAAACAACATTAGAGTTCTTGGAGTACCGGAGGGGGTGGAAGGAGTAGACCTCAAGGGTTATCTGATATCGTTGATAAAAGAGGCAATGCCAGGCCTAGCGCATCTGAAACTGGAGGACGATATTCAAAGGATACATTGTGATCCATTAAAAAAAAATCCAGGAAGGAAATCCCCTAGAAGAATTTTAGTGAACTTCGCCACCTACTCTATAAAAGAGAAAATTCTGAATGAGGCTTTGAAGGGTGGAAAATTCACTAAGGATCATTGGTCTTTTAGAATTCGATCAGATGTCTCCAGAGTGACTTTGGATAGACAGTGGGAGCTGGGCAAATTAATGCAAGAACTCTGCTCTTTGGGAGCAACGGTACAGTTAAGGTTTCCAGCGGCCCTGCGGATCATGTGGCAGAATAAAATGCATAACATTAGAGACCCTGAGGAGGTTAGGGCCTTTATAGAACAGATAAAGTCGTCACAATAGTGCAATGGTATTGACGTGATTGAAGAATTCCCGGTGTGCGGTGTGCGGAGGCCTCAAAGGGACAAGCAATGGCTGTCCTATTAAAAGTAGGGAGGGTTCCCATGGGTGGAGGAGTTACGGGTATAAGGGGTATAGAGGGTTTTGGAGGGGTTTGGAGATTTGGTGGGTTTGGGTGTGGGAGCATAAGGGGAAAAAGGGTTAAAAATAAAATAAAAGTCCTCAAGACGGGTTTTCTACATGGAAAGGGGAGATCCAGGTATTTTTTTTTTTCCTATAATAGGATGGGTAAGCAGTTGGGCCTATCACTAAAAATAATTTCATGGAATATTAACGGGCTTAGGGTTAAGGGTAGAAGAAGGAAGATCTTGGAATTTCTTAGGCAGGTGGATGAGGAGGTGATTATATTACAGGAGACGCATCTTTCACAAGATGAATGGGAAAATGTGTTCAAGAATACAAGGTGGATATCGAGGGGGATAGTGACTAAGCAGTCGTGCCCAGTCAAGGGCATTGCTATTCTTTTTAAAGAAAGAATAGCGAAAGGGATTAGGTATAGGCGAGGTACATGTTGACTTAAAGGGTAGATGGGTGGTGGCGGAGGTTGTTTTTTTTGGAGTATGGCTCACGATTGCAGGCCATTATGGACCCAATATAGATGATGCCACTTCATTTATTGAACTATATAACCTCCTTCTGAAATCCAAATACCCGATTGTACTAGGTGGGGATTTTAACATATTACTGAACTTGGCCTCGGACAAGTTCACTCCCCGAGGAACGGCTAATTCCCCTAGATGTAGGTTACTGGTTAAGCAGGCTATGACTGATCTGGGGCTGGTTGATGTGTGGCATGTTAAGGGGGGTGTAGGACCTAGATTTACCTTCCACAACAAGAAATATGGGCATAAATCCATAATAGATTTCTTTCTAGTACAGAATAGCTTGATGGGAAATGTGGATTTAATAGTACATGCCCGGCTACACTTATCAGATCATGCGGCTGTTAAGCTGTATCTCTCCTTCACGGCGCAAATTCCTAGGTTCCGAGGCACAATAAGTCGTTTATTATTACTGGATGACCTGATTATTGAGACACTAAGAAAGGACACAATAGACTTTTTTGAAGTGAATCAGGGATCTGCTAGTTTGCAAATAGTCTGGGATGCATATAAAGCCTATATAAGGGGGAGGCTGATCAATTTGGCCATATTTAAACGCAGGGAGGAGAGAGAGAAAATACATAGTGTCGAGACCAGTATAGCGATGCTGCAGGACTCTATACAAGCCGCACAGGGAATGGGGAATGGGGATCAATTAAGGTCACTTGAACGGCAGCATGAGGAAGCCCATTCGAAACTAGAGTATCTATTGGAAGTCCGAGAAAGAAAGAAATGGGAAGCTAGCCAGTATGCGCATTACGAGTACGGGGAAGGGTGCAGTAAGTTACTGGCTTGGAAGGTAAAATCTGATCATTCAAAGAAACATATTGCGTCAATTAGGTCTAACATTACTGGTCAGATTTGTGTAGAAGGTACAGAAATAGAAGCTGCCTTTGTTTCCTTCTTCCAAGATTTGTATTCAGATGAGCTGCGGAACTCTGAGGAGCAGATTAGAGATTTCTTGGCTACGGTCAGCCTGCCTCGCCTGGAGAGCTCAGTGTTGCACATTTTAGAAGGAGAGGTAACTGGGTCAGAATTAATGGACACTTTTAAGGGTTTGAAGAGAAGTAAAGCTTCAGGCCCAGATGATCTCCCGAACAAGTTATATTTGGCACTGAGGGAAGAATTAATTCCGGTTCTATTGAAATTATTTAATCATATGCTCTTAGAGGGGGGCCAAGCACCAAGCTCCTGGAGGGAAGCAGTAATTTGTCTGATCTTGAAGCCCCGTAAGGACCCAACACAGTGTTCTTCTTATCGACCTATTTCATTACTCAATTCTGACTATAAAATGTATACAAGTCTGCTGTCTAAAAGGTTGGGGAAGGTTTTGCCGGGACTGGTCCACCCAGATCAGAAAGGGTTTATTAAGGATAGACAGCTTCAGGAGTTAGTGCACGAGTTATTGGCGGCAATGGATCTGGCTTCGGCAGAGAGGCTTCCTCTTGCAATAATAACTTTTGATGCAGCCAAGGCATTTGATCAAGTAAACTGGTTATTTTTGCAGGTGGTTATGGAAAGGTTTGGATTAGGGACTATTTTTATTAGAGCAGTTAATGAACTATATACGTCACCAACAGCAAGAATTCTGATCAATGATGTGCTTTCACAAGAAGTAGCTATTTTCAGAGGGACGCGGCAGGGCTGTCCTTTGTCTCCTTTGTTATTTGATCTATATATTGAGCCACTCGCGACACTGCTTAGAAATAATAGGGAAATCCTCTCCTTTCAGAGTAGGAGTTGGGAAAAGAAGGTCGCACTATATGCGGATGATCTTATGATCTACACCAGGGATCTCTCTTTGTCACTTCCTCCAATAAAATTGGTGATAGAAGGTTTTGGCAGAATGTCGGGATATAAAGTTAATGCTGAGAAAACAGAGGTTATGTATTGGAATATGGCATATGAATCTCCGCTAATTTAACAGGAAATTTGGTATTTAGGAGTTTTGATCACAAAAGAATTGGGGGACTTGGCAAGGATAAACTTCGAGAAAACATATCTAGAGGCCAAGAAACTTCTAAGATCATGGGCGGCTCTCCCGCTGTCCTTAATAGGTAGACCCAATATTTTGAAAATGATTATTTTGCCAAAATTCACTTTTTTATTTAATACTATCCCGTTGGAATTTAAGAGCAAATGGTTTACAAAACTACAGGGAGATATGTCTTTGTTTGTTTGGGCACAAAAGGGAATAAGAATCTCGTAGAAAAAGTTATGCAAAAGAAAGGAACGGGGGGGCTAGCAACACCTGATTTCTATAAGTACTATTTGGCTTTTCAATTTAAGAATAGTAGAATTCTCTTAAATAAAAAATCAGATTACACACCAATGTGGGCAGCATTGACTGCATACGTGGGGGAAGGAGCGGAGTTTTTTCTATACAAATTTGGCCACCCAAAATTTTTCACAAAAGTTAGACTTAAGATTCTGCGGCAGGCATGTAAAATTTGGCGATCCGCAATTTACTGCGGATAGCTTATTACTCAGGCTCAGCTCCAATATGGGATTCACCAGGCACTCCGGCATGTCTGTGTGATAAACTATCAAATCCACTAAAAGTTAGCGGGATAATACAATGGGGACAGATTATAGAGGGCGTGAATTTTGTACCATGGGCCACATTTTTCGAGAGAGTGGGAGAAGACATTTCTAAATTTAAATACTACCAGTTGGTCAGTTGGATCAAATCTTTACATGAAGGAGAAATTGGTAGATCCAGCTGGGAGGAGAAACTAACTCAAAGATCTATACCGAAAGAAATGGCGGTTTGGTACAAAGCATTGATGGAGGCAGTCGAGGAGGACCCTCCTCTCCCATGCCAGAAATGGGGAGAGGTGTTCCCAAAATATAGACATAATTGCGACGTGGCAAAAATTATGTTCTATTCTCTGGAATACGGTGAAATCTGCGGCAATAAGGAAGAATCATTTGTTCACATTGCACATAGTGTATTGGACTCCAGCGAGATTATCGCGGATAAGTGGAACCCAGAGGAAATGCCCACGATGTGAAAACATTGAGGCGGACAATTTGCACATGTTTTGGGACTGTCCAGGACTAGTTAAATATTGGATAGATGTGCAGAGAGTCTTAAATAGGATATTTGGGGAAGTAATAATTTTGAATTTTGGTTTAGTGTTATTTGGCGTTTGTGAGATGAGAGATCAATCTCTGCAACGTTTACTATTCCTTTTGATGCTTATTGCTCGGCGACAAATCTGTTATAAATGGATATGTTCACAACCTCCTACAGTACAGGAGTGGCTGAACTCAATAGATAGATTATATAAACTGGATAGAGCCGGGCCGATCAGTAAAAGAGATGTTTTGTGGGTGGGATGGGAAAATGAATGGTAAAATATTACTTAAGCGGTTAAAGAGGTCCGATGATTATACCTGCCCCCCTCTTGGATATATCGGGCCCTATTGGTCAATCGGGATTTTTGGTGAAGGAGGGGACGACTTGCCAAGGAGATAAGGAGATCCACAGAAAAGTGCATCAGGTGGAATGGCCCGTTGATACTAAGGGGCTGGATACCTGTAGCAAATATGGATCCTCCTGCTATTGGCACGGGCTGGTGAGATGAGGACAAAAAAAAAATTTAAAAAAAGACTTGCTCCTCCCGGGGTCCACCGCCAGTCTTCTGTACAGTGAGCTGGTGTCGTGCTGCAATGGAAAGTACCTACCCACATAGGTCGTTCCACCTCTTCCTGATGTCATCCCTAGTGCTTGGGGACTGTCCCACAGCGTTGACCCTGTCACGATTCTCCGCCATAGCTCCATCTTCCTAGCTATTGATTTCTGCTGCACCTGTGCTCCAAATAGCTGTGGCTCTACCCTGACAATTTCCTCCACCATGACCCTTAGCTCTTCCTCTGTGAAACAGGAGTGTCTTTGTGGTGCCATGGGTGTTCTGTGAGTGGTCCCCATTGACCACGCATCTCCTGTGCCTCTAAACGCTTCTACAACACTGCAGAGCTCTGCGCTCTCAACCCCGGACGGTGCACCGTCTGTGCCCAGGCGGATCCCAGACACACCCACGGACCTGTTGACTGTCACTCATGCCCCTTCTCCTACAATCAAGCCAACAAGCAACACAACAACACCAGGCACCCCAACCATCTCAGCTGCATCCTCCTCAACACCTGCTCTGTCCTCAAGCACGCCATCAAGCTCTGTGACCTACTCACAACAGCCTCACCCGACATTGCCTTCCTCACTGAAACATGGATGAACCCCTCATCTGAACCCGACATCCCCATAGCCATTCTGGAAGGATACACAATCACCCGAAGAGACTGTGTCAACAAACCAGGAGGAGGAATCGCCATAGTACACAGAAGTTCCATCAGGATTTCCACCAACACCAGTGACACCCTGGATGACGCAGAGCACCTACACTTTGGGATACACATTAACGCCAACACCACCCTGAGAGGAACCCTCGTCTACAGACCACCAGGCCACCACCCCCTATTCTGTGACGCCATCGCCGACACTATCAGCTCCCATGCCTTCACCTCCCCAGACTACCTGCTCCTCGGCGACCTAAATTTCCACCTGGAGAACGCCAGCGATTGCAACTCCACTGCCCTGCTGGACAACCTCGCAAACCTCGGCCTCAAGCAACTGGTCACCTCGACCACCCACTCAGCTGGACACATGCTTGATGCCATATTCTCCTCCAGCACCATCACCTTCACTCACACCACCAAACTCCATTGGACTGACCACACTGTGTTCGCTTCTCCTTCCTGAAACCCATCACCCACCACCAACAACATCCGATCCCTCACCAAAAGTGGAACAGGATCTCCAAGGAACAGCTGATCTCCAATCTTGCCGATTCTACACCACCCAAAACCAATGACCCTTACAATGCCGCCCTCAACCTCAAAAGATGGCTCGACGACTGCGCAAACACCCTTGCTCCACTCAAAATAACCAGCAACACCCGCATCAATAAGAAAGCTCTGTGGTTCACCGCAGAACTCCAGGCTTTGAAACGAGATTGCCGGAAAACTGAAAAAGCCTGGCACCAAGAACAATCAATGAGCAACTACACCGCCCTCAAATCAGCCATGCGCCAACACCACCAGCTCATCCAGACCACCAAAAGATCCTTCTACAAAGAGTGGCTAAACAACAATGCACACAACAGCAAGGAACTATTCAACATCATCAAGGAACTCACCAAATCCAAATCCAGTGCCATCGACCCTCCCCACTCACAAGACCTCTCCGACTCCCTCTCCAGCTACTTCCACCGCAAGATCGCAAACATACATGAAAGCTTCACAACGCCGTCCCCCACCACCACCACTGACCCAGTCAACACCACCGCACCCTACCGTACCAACGTACTGAGCACCTGGACCCCCACCAACAATGAAGAAGCCACCAAAATCATGAGCCCCATCCACTCAGGCTCCCCAACAGACCCCTGCCCCCACCACGTCTTCAACAAGGCCCGCCAAATCATCGCCCCCCAGATCCGGTCCGTCATCAACAGCTCCTTTGAGACCACCACTTTCCCGGATATCTGGAAACACGCCAAAATCAACGACTTGCTCAACAAACCCAAAGCAGACACCGAAGACCTCACAGACTACCAACCTATCTCTCTACTCTCCTTCCCCGCGAAGGCCATAGAGAAGATAGTCAACAACCAACTTTCCTGGAGGTCAACAACATACTCGACGTCTCCCAGTCTGGATTCTGCAAAAACCACAGCACCGAGACCACCCTCCGGCACCGACGACATCAGGACCAGGCTCAACAAGGGCGAAACCGTTGCCCTCATCCTTCTCGACCTCTCTACAGCCTTCGACACCGTATGCCAACAAACCCTTCACACACGCTTCTTCAACACCGGAATTCGCCACAAAGCCCTGGACTGGCTCACCCCCTTCTTCTCCGAAAGAACCCAAAGAGTTCACCTCCCCCCATTCCGGTCTAAAGCCACCAAGACCATATGCGGAGTCCCCCAGGGATCCTCACTTAGCCCCACCCTCTTCAATATCTACATGGCTCTGCTCGCCAGCTTCATCCTACCCCACGGCCTCACCAGCAAGCCACCTCAAGTTGAACTCAGGAAAAACCGAGATCATCATCTTCGGACCCATCAAGTCTGCATGGAACGACTCATGGTGGCCGGCCATCCTGGGACCACCCCCGACACCCACCACCCATGCACACAACCTCAGCTTCATACTAGACTCTTCTCTCTCCATGACCCAGCAAGTCAACGTCATATCGTCCTGTTGCTTCAACATCCTTTGCATGCTCCGCAAGACCTTCAGGTGGATTCCCGTAGAAACCAGAAGAATGGTCACCCACGCCCTCGTCAGCAGCAGACTGGACTACGGCAATGCCCTCTATGCTGTAACTACATCCAAGATCCAGAGAAAACTCAAGCGCTTCCAGAACTCCTTAGCACATCTCATCCTCAACCTCCCTCGCCACGAGCACATCTTCTCCCACCTTAGAACCCCACACTGGCTACCCATCAACAAAAGGATCGTCTTCAAAATCCTAATCTATGCTCACAAAGCCCTCCACGACACCAGACCGGCCTACCTCAACGACCGACCCAACTTCCACCACGTCCGGTGGCAGGTCCTTTTCCCACCTCGCTGCCAAAACGTGGGACTCCCTCTCCACCAACCTACGCAAGACCCGGGACTTCCTGTCCTTCAGAAAGCGCCTCAAGACATGGCTCTTCAAGTAGTAGCAATCCACCTCTCCCCTCCCCAGCACCCTGAGACCCTACTGGGTAAGTAGCACACTCAACAAATGTATTGATTGATTTATTATTGATTGATTGAGATGTGTTGGTGAGGGTGTGTTGAGTCATGTGTTGGGGTGTGTGATGTGTAGTGCATGAGTGGTGTATAGGTGTGAATAGTGTGTGGCTCTAGTTGTGTAGTGTTCTTGGTGTCAATGTCCTGCAGTGATTGTTATTTGTAAAGGGTTGTGGGTAATGTGGGAGTGTGTTTTATAGTGGTGTGGGTGTGGTGTGTGTATGGGTGTCAGGTGTGTGCTGTTTAAATTGTCCAATGTGGTGTTGTTTGTATGTGGGTGTCCATTGTGAGCGCGGCGGTATATACCGCCAATAGTTTACTTCCATTGAATGTCCGCCGTGGTGATTCGTGTATCATAATGTGGTGGGAGTAGTTCTGTTGGCGTAAAGGTTTGGGTTTTGATACCGGCAGTTTATCACTGACCCTTGGTGTGGCGGATTTGTGTATGTGGCTGAATAATGACAGATTGGTGTGTGTGTGTGTTATAATATGGTGAACAGATATCCGCAACGGCAGAGGTAAGTTGGCGGCTGTCAGCGTGGAGGCAAGTGGGATTTACCGCCAATGTCATAATGAGGGCCATAGTGTACATCAGAGAGAAAGAGGAGACAAACACAGGACTTCTATCAGAAACTCACTCAATGGCTGTCACATGGTTTACAATAGTTTACACTTCTTTATGCACTGATACCGCACACCTATGTTTGTTGTGTTAAATTAGAAATTACACTTAAATGCATCCTCTCCACCTCCCACATAGATACTATCTTTCTCTCTAAATAGACAATTCAGTGACAAACATCCACCTGAGGGTTCTGGAGATATGAATGTTTAAGGTAACAATATACCATTGCTTTTCACTAAAATGCAATAATTAATTGAAGTCTACTGTGCCTTGTGATGTAGAGATAGCCACAACAATTGACTTGAAAACAGCAATTTGAACCTTCTTGTTGGTATAACCTCCGACAAGGCAACAAAGTGCTAGTCACAGGGCCCAGTCAGGTCAAACAAAACAGTGTATAAACATTTATTGTACAGATATTAAAATCCATTACAATTAAAATCCAGAAACAGTCAATCATATAATACGCAATTAAAAAGCTGCCATCATTGCCGATGAGCATAGAGGTATAACAAACATGTGACTAAGAAAAACATGGTTAGTTATATGCTGCAATTTAAATGTAAAACAGTATAGAAGATCAACCCCCTAACAGTCTCGACACCCACCTGGCAACAAAACCCAGCCCTTAAAATCATGTAATAAGCAATTAAAAAGCCACCATCATTGCCGGTGAGAGTAGAGGTAAAACAGACATGTGACTAATAAATACATGGTTAAACAATCACTATGCTGCAATTTAAATGTAAAACAGTAAATAAGATCAACCCACCAAGAGTCTCAACACCCACCTGGCACCAGAACCCAGCCCTTAAAATCATAGGCCCTTATTTATACTTTTTGGTGCAAAACTGCACTAAAGCAGTTTTGCACCAAAATATTTAGCACCGGCTTGCACCATTTCTGTGCACCAGCCGGGCACCATATTTATGAAATTGTGCAAGGCAGTGCAAAGGGTAGGCTGGAGTAAAAAAAATGACTTTAGTCGGGTGGGGCTGGCGGTATAGAAGAAGGGAGTTTAGCACCAAAAAAATTACTTTAGGCAGGTTAGAGTAAAAAAACAAATGGCCAGCACAGGGGACAAGGGTCCCCTGGGCATGGCCATTGCACCCTGCGCCACGTATGGGGCCCATTACAGGACCCCCTATGGCACTTTAAAAAATAAAATGAAATACTTACCTGTACTTATCTGTCCTTACCTGGGATGGGGTCCCCCATCCTCCGCAGTTCCTCTGCTGGGGTGGGATGCCTCTGGGGCCTGGGGAGGATACCTGAGGGCTTATTCCATTGTGTTCCACCATGGAAATAGGCCCACAGGTCCCCTAATGCCTGCCCTGACCCAGGAGTTAAAAAACGGGGCAAGCTTTGCACCATTTGTTGACCCCTCCTCCCTCCTGTGCACCATTTTTGCACTGGAGTATAAATATGGCGTTAAGGCCATAAAGTCATTTTTTGGACATGAATGCCTACCTTGCATCTCACTAAGGGAAGATATGTTTCCACTTCCCAAAAATGACTTTAACTCCATAAATTTGGGTCTAGCACCAAAGTATTAATATGGAGTTAGTTTTGTACTGAAGTAGAGTAAAAAAAAAAAGACGCTAATTTAGTGCAAACAGAGTATAAATATGCCCCTCAGTGCGCTTAGTGAACAACCACTAGAAAACCCAGCCGCCGGGAATAAAAAAAAGAAAGGTGCCAAAATAAAAACTCAATTGGTACACAAGCGTACCTCAAATCCAACGGAGCAAGGGGTCAGTAAACTATGGTCACAGTGCCCCGAAGAAATTTAGCTAGCACAACCCTGATAAATTTAATCAGTAGAACATTCAGCATTGTAATACTAGGATCCAAGAATGCTAAGATAGCCTGTCGACAGGAGCAGAGCCCCAGCTCATTCCACTTGTTCTGCAGCAGGGTTCTATACTCCAGAAGCAGGGACAGACACAAACAAACCACATGCTTCAGGGATTTTCCACAGTACCACATCCCCTGCACCTAACACCATCCCCTGGAGCTAAGCTCCATATGGGACGATACTTCAGAAAGACCCAATCACCCACCCTTAGGGCCATGATTTTCTCTTTCAGATGCATGTTGTATGTGCAGGAAAAATAACTAATGGGGTGCCAGGGTGAAATGAATTAATAACCAACCAGGCATGTTTACGCTTAGTGAGAAGAGCTCGATCAGAATGATAGGACCACATGTGAATACTCTTCTTTATACCCTGTTTAAATGAAGATTGTGAAAGGTTAGCAGCCCAAAGCTCATCAAACTTTAGTAACTGTCGGCAGTCAATCAAAAACCGATAATGTGACCCTTTCATCTCCATCACACTGATTTCATGCCATGACACTGATTCAGACTTCCTGCCTTGGTCCGGCGCAGTTTATGGCAGAGTTTCAAAAATGCCCTAGCACCTTCTGCTCGCTGTTCTGAGAGGCCAAACTACAACCGCACCTGCGAGGGTGATGTAGATTGAGGAAGATAGAAGACTCTCTTATGAATCCTAGTAACTAGCTGATTTAGCAGTTTTGAACCAATGTCCAGCATAACTTCCTGGCCAATAGTCAATGCATGGAGTGCCTTAACTCTCATAACTTTCAATAATGGGAGCAGACTTGGTCCCCTCAAAGATCTAGATAGCTTTGAAAAGGCATCTTGCAAGGCTGTGGCTTTGACCTCAATCTCTTTCTGATGAATAACAAAGCTACCCTTGGCATCGAAATGCAGTCCCAAATATTTATAAGACATGTCTGATGTTAATTTACTAGTCTTATAAAACCAGCTGGCCCCAGTTTTCTTTTCCTGCAAAAGAAACCATTTTGGTTTTGAGCAGATTTACCTCCAAGTGGTTCATGGCTGTATACATGGCCAACTGGTTGAGTGACCACTAAAGACCGACCCTGGTATAACTAAACATTGCCATCTCATCAGCATAAAGGCGATGACTAAGCTGAAGGCCACCAGTTTTGGGTCTTGGATGCTAATTAACAGCATCAAGAAAAGGTGACAAATTGGCAATTTACAGGTTAAAGAGCAGGGGAGTGAGAACACATCCTTGCTTCACTCCACGAAAAGTTGGAATTTTACTGGAGACAGAACAACCGTCTCCTAATTTAATATGGACTCATGTGGCATTGTGTAATTCAATAATGGCTCCCAGGAGCACCGGGGGGTTCCCCAATTCCAAAGTTTTACCCATAAAGCATTCTTGGGAAGCCGATCAAAAGCTGCCTCAAAGTCAACTTAACAATAGTGCAACACTGAGCCCAATGAATGAGCCTTGCTCACCAAAATGTACAAGACTAATAGGTTTGTGGACATACCTGATGAAGCTGAAAACCCCTTTTGGTTGATGGGAAAGAGGGCCATTGAGTCAATCCAGGATCAGAGTTCTTCTACAAGAAGACTAGCATATATCTTGGCCTCATTATCGAGGAGGGCTAAGAACCTGAAGTTGGCTGGATCAGACCTTACACCATTTTTATAGATTGGATGAATAATGGGCCCGTGCCACAACTCAGGAATCCTTGAGGACAGGACACAATAATCAAAAAAGTTCACTAAGTGGTCGGCCCAGAATGAAGTATCCTGTTTAAACAGTGCCATTGGTATACCATTGGGGCCTAGTGCACCATCCTGTTTTCCCTTACTAATATTGCAATGTAACTGGAGAGGAGAAAAGGTCATAGCATCCAAGGGGGGAAGCAAAGGGTCTACCATCTGGGTCTCTGAATTGGCCAGGATTACACTAGGGGAATCGACCACCACCTCCGCCTTGGTTCGTTCGAAAGCATTTACTGAAAAGTGTTTGATCAGAAAAGCATCCCATTCACCTTCTGGGATATAGGCAGAGCAGGACCCCTGCTGTGTCCTTGTTAAATTGTTAATGAGGCTCCAGAACATCCTTGAGTTCGGGTCTTTGCTTGCACTAAGGAGTTCCGCCCAGAACATGTTTGAACATCTCTGGTTTTCCACAAAGACTGCTTTCCTACACTTTCTTACAGTCCCTATAGTTAATAGCTAACTCCTCAGAATTGGGATGCTTCCTAAATGCCCTGGCTTCTCTACTTCGGGCCTTCTTTAATTACTGAGTTTCCCCTGAAATAACAGGATACAAGAGGGAGACAGGATTATGGACCAAACGTTGGAACCTCATCAATAAGAGAAAAAAAAAAGTTTGTCCCATTGATCAACTGGGGACGCTGTGCTGAGCCTGTCAGATTAAACAAAAATAACACACTCTGCCGTAACTGCAATACCAGAGGAAAAGGTCAATTTAATGCATTTTAAAGACTCATAACAAACACCAAGTCCCACTGACCGAACCTTGGTATGCCGATGAAAAGTCAATTTTTGTTTACAATCTGGGGGGCGATGATCACTCTCGCTCCGGGGAGAGATCAGAAAGCTTTCAATAAAGGGGAAGAGTTCCACATTACAGATGGTGTAATCCAGATAGGACTGAGTTAGCCCGTCGGACCGTGTCCAACCCAGGGAACATCTTGTTGCAGTCGGCCATTCAGGACTTTAAAGCCCACACTATTCAGATACATTATCACATGTTCCCCTAGGGCACTGTATGGACAGCCCCGGGGTCTGATCTGATCCGGGACTAACTGATGACTACAAAGGTCAAGTTCTTCTAGCACTTCGGATAAGTCCTGAAAGAGGTTTGTATTAAAATCCACCATGACCAAAAAGTCAGCTCGGGATTGAGCGCCTACTAGATCACCCATAACTTGAATCAAACGTAACAACTTCCTTCTTTTTCCCTTTGTTCCTGGTGCTATTTAAACATTAATCACAATTAAGGTTTGCTGCAAGCTCCAATCACAGGTCATAATCCCCTGGACCCAATTCTCTTCCCAGCCCAGTGGCGTAATATGCTCTTTTAGTTTGACAGCATCATAAATAGATAAACCCCCCTTGGCACTACCATGTCTCCTCATTCTATAGGCGGGCTTCCAAATCTCCTGAAACTCCAGCAACGGGCAGCTGATCTCAGCCTAGGTTTCCTACAAAGTTATTATGTTTTGACAATTTAGAAAGGACATTGTCAGTTAAATCAACCTTATGAACCAGCCCATTAATTTTCCAGGAGCACAGGGACATACATTCAGACCTTGACACAGGGGAGACCTCTTTTGATGGTCATACAACAGGCCCTTGAGAAAGTACAGATGGCAACCAGTCACAATTGTCCCCCAGTTGGTTACCTGCACCAGACACTATTACGCTGTTAAAAGAACAAGTACTACTCTGTGCGCCTTTCAAAATTATAAATGGCTTCTGGGCAAAAAGTGGTTTAGGGCTAGAGGCTGCAGATAAAAACTCGGGATAACCGGGGGTCCTATAGGAAGTGATCGTAATACCACACAAGTAGAATATGTCCTTTCTGGCCGGAATCGACTGTGCTAGTGCTGTCAAAGCCAGTGGCATCAGCATACCTTGCAAGGAAAGAAGTCTTCAGTTCAAGGTAGTATGGGCAAACTTCCATAGGAATCAATGGAGTGGTCCTGATACACGAGTTACAGGATGCAGAAGATAGTCAATGATGCTAAGGATGTTCTGTTGGTGTTGCGGGGGGGTTCTGCTACTGCCACAAAGTCCTTGAGCAAGGGTCAGCGACTTTGGTCTTGGGAGGCGATGTCCTGCAAAGTCTTGTTGAAATCGAGCACAAAACCAATCTCCATTCATTTACTGGTTTCCGGTTACACCAAAACCAGTGGATCTTTTCACCTTGCAGCAGCTTCTGTGCTGGGTGACCAAACTGCACTCTGATGAGCCTGCCAGGTCCAGCAGACTCAGTGCAACTTTTGAGTGACAGGACTCATTCTCCGAGGCTGCACTTTGGTGGTCAGCAGTGACCAGGATTCTAGTTGCTGGCTATCAAGTGTGCAGGTTTTTCCAGCTTTTATGGGTCTGTAGCTGTAACATGGAGGCAGCCAAATGACTCTTAGACTCATCATCTCTATCTGAGTCTCGTGGCCAACTTTTCCATGAGTGGGACATTATAGGCACATTCTTTACTTTTCTAGGCAAAGTCGAGCACCTAGGTATTTGGTGAAGTCTCTGTTTAATGGGTCAAGGGAAAAGCCTGATACTCCTTCTTCGATCCTTTCTCTAGTTGAGAAATAATCTGAGGTCTGGGTGCCAGTGGTGCCACCTTTATGCCCACTTCTTTCCCTCATGATGTGGTGACTTTCAACCAATGGGACACTTCATCTCCTCCAGCCTAGTGATAACTTCCTGCATTTGGCTTGCACAGAATGCACTATTCTCACTCCCAATATAACAGAACCATTCTATGGGAGTGTGGAGCTCCCTAGCCCAACCAAGATGTGTGGCTTCCTGGGGGCTACTCTCGTCTGACAAAGGCTTCTTCCTCTCTGTCCAAAATGCCAGCCTATCTGCCTAAACAAAAGAACTCCATTCTGTGTGTGATTATCATTTGCCCTTCTAAGGCAGCTTCCTCTTTGAAGCTAGCTTTTTGGGCTCACACCAAACTCTCGACCATCCTGCCAGGAGGACGTAGCACCTCTTACCATGACAGATACATTGTTTGGTTTCCTGAGAGTCAGTCAAACCTTTCCTTAGGAGGGATGATGTCTGTCTAAAGGACAGAAGCTTGTGTACAACCATAAATGGTTACTAGGGACTTTTGTAAAGCTGCTGTTTTATCATAGTTACATTAAATTTGACTTAAGCACCAAGTCAGGTTTAATCCAATGATTATTTTGATATCTTAAAGTATCGTATTAAGTAGACCCATTAGGAAGTTAGCACTACTGAGCTGTCAGCGTTTCCCTCCAAACTTGCCAATGGGGCTTCTAGCCTTTCCGTAGTATGAAACAACAATGCTGTTTTTTTTTACTGTTTGGACATGTTGAGTTAACATAACAGATGTCCATCTTTTTTATTGTAATGCACCCTGGTTTTAGGTGTCTACATTTATATAAAATTCTGCTCTATTTTTATAAATTGGTGTTGGGTTTCTTTTAAGCCGTTTCTTTTACTTATTGTCCATGTTGGTGTTCTGAAATGCTTAACACATGTTCTTATACTAAATCCTGACTGCTCTGTGCCACGCTACCAAGACTGAGCTAAGGATTATTAGTGTGAATTGAAGGACCCTGTTTGAGGTATTGTGAGAGAATTGAATATTGTTAGACCTGATAGCCTTAGGGTGGTCATCCCCCAACTTTTTGCCTGCCTCCCTCCACTTTTCTGACACTGTATTTGCTGGGTTTTGGACTTTGCACACTTTACCACTGATAGCCAGTTCTACAGTGTATATGATCTTTCCCTTAAGCATGATAACATTGGTCCAACTGGCATATTTGATTTACTTATAAGTCCCTAGTAAAGTGCACAACATGTGTCCAGGGCCTGTAAATTAATTGCTACTAGTGGGCCTGCCGCACTGATTGTGCCACCCACATAGTTAGCCCCTTAACCATGTCTCAGGCCTGCCATTCCAAGGCCTGTGTGTGCAGTTTCACTGCCACTTCGACTTTGCATTTAAAAGTACTGCCAAGCCTTAAACCCATCCTTTTTCTATGTATAAGGCACCCCAAGGTAGGCCCTAGGTAGCCCATAGGGCAGGGTGCTATGTAGATAAATGGCAGTACATGTACACATGTGTTTCATATGTCCTGTTAGTGAAAAACTCCTAATTTGCTTTCCACTACTGTGAGGCCTGCTCCTTTCATGGACTAGCATTAGGTCTGCCCTCATATACTTTTTGAGTGGTAGATTCTGATCTGAAAGTGATAACCAGGTCATATTTAGTACGGCCAGAATGGTACTAGAAACTTCTGCTTATTAGTGAGGTTGGATTTTATATTATTATTTTAGAAATGCCACTTTTAGAAAGTGAGCATTTCTCTATACTTAAAAACCATCTGTACCTTACATCCTGTCTCCAGTCACTGTCTGTGCTGGGCTAATTGACAGCTCCCTTATGCATTTCACCCATACAACCACAAACACAGGACTCTCAGTCACACCTGCGCTCATTTGCATATTGAAAGGGTCTTCCTGTGCTCGAAGGGTGGAGGGACTGACACGTACATTTCAGAGGCTAGTGGCCTGCCCTCACACAATGGACTGCCAAACCCCCTACTGGGACCCTAGAAGACAGGACTGCACTGAAAGAGGCACTTGTGTACTTCAAAATCACTCTTTGAAGTCTCCCCCCACTTCAAAGGCATTTTTGGGGATATACACTTGGTCTCTGATCCCACCAACTCAGACACTTCTGGACCCTCACCTGAAGTCTGTCAGAAGACCTGCCTTGCTGCCCAAATGACTCTCTGGACTTCTTTGCTGCAAAGGACTGCTACTCTGCATGCCTGATGTCGCTGTGACTCTGCTGATCTCACTCATGTTCATCGCAAAACACTGCAAAGTCGACACATCACGTCCTGACCGACCGGAAACAGAACCTCACCGGGTCACAAGGAGTCAATGCATACCAGATAATGACGCAGCATCTCCCCCTACATCCAGAAAGAGCCGATGCCGTACCTCCACCTGGCTCCGTGCTACATCCTTGTTCTTCATTTTCAAAAGGTACTGTACCTGGGGGTCCGTGTGACTCTGTGACCGGCTCCTGTGGTGTCGGATTGTTGAGAACGACTCCGTCAATGATGCTGCGATAGCCCGAGTTGAAGCTATTGTGTTTTCTAGTTGATTTAGTTGGATTAATCTTTAACAATGTATACATTTGCTTGTGTACATGGGATTTTCATATTTTCAACAGTATATTATTCAGACAAATATTCTCTATTTTTTCAAACCTGTGTGGTGTCTTTTTGTGGTGTTTTCACTGTGCTACTCTATGATTTATTGCACACATCCTTTACAGATTGTCTTCTAAGTTAAGCCTGACTGCTCAGTGCCAAACTACCAGAGGGTGGGCACAGGGTAATTTGGATTTTGTGTGACTTACCCTGACTAGGATTGTGGCCCTTACTTGGACAAGGGTGTATACCTCTGCCAACTAGAGACCCCATTTCTAACACATAATAAGACCTAACCAGCCTCATTACTTAATACTCCACTTTACTACATTGGCGGCAGCAGTGGGATCCTGAACTTGTGTTTTGCAGTATCACTTGGTCAAGTGATTTGTGCATGAGAAATCCACTATTGACATTAGACCCAAATTATTTTTTCTGATTTTTTCAAGAGGTTTTAATTGGAATTGACAGGGTTCTGTGTAGACTCCCATTCCAAAAGTAATCAAAAAGTTTCAGAAATTTAGGCCAAAGTTTTTCAAAGCTTTCAACAAAAAAAGGTTGCAACATCTAAATACAGTAGTGCACAATGGAGGCTGACAAGGAGCTCAACCTGTCTGTCATCCCAGCTCTGAAGATCAGTGATGTAACAGCTTTGTGAAAAGCTAGGGGCACGGGCTATAGAGCAACAGGCAAAGGGTGTACCTCAAAAAAGGGCTTCAGCTCTTATGAGAGAGTTGGGGTAGAGAAGAAGAGCCATTCCTCAGATGAAGACCATTGGTGTAGATGAGGAGGATTCCTTCACCCAAACTGAAGATCATGGGGAAAAAGGGAAACTCTCCACCCTTTCCCAAACCCCCTTTACTGGCAGGAAGTGATAGAGGTCAATGTAGTAGACCACCTATTGTTAAGGTGTTAGGATGCCCTGAGGAAGAGCTTGGTCTTCTCTCTTTGGAGGAGAAAAAAAGATCGAAATTAAGGAAAGGAGGCAATCCTTAGAAGAAAAAAAGGATCCATATGGTTTTAAAGTCCAAAGATAATGGTGGCAGGAATGTTAATATGGACAAATATGAAACCTTTGACCCTAAGATCCTCAAAGGGATTATCCCCCAGTGTAGTGGTGGTGACAAAATTGATAAGTAATTTGCAGCATGTGAGATGGCCTGCAAATGGGTAGTATAGGCCCCAATCCTGGGGCTCTCATTTTTGGGAGTTGTTATCAGTGAAAGGCAGAGATAGACTTCTGACCCTTAATTAGATGCATCAGCATTTAAAGGAGACCTTGATGGAAGGATTTCGGCTCCCCACATAAGAATATAAATTGAAGTTTAGGGACACCCAGAAAGGTCAATACCAGGCCTGGGCTGACTTTACAGACTCCACAGTCAAGACATTGGAAGAATGGTTAAAAGGCAATAAGGGAGGCACATGAATGGGCAATATAATTTAATTATGGAAGAGCACATTTTGACTAATTGTACTATACAGAAATTGTGTCAGCATTTGGTGGATTTAAAGTTTCCTTTTCCCAGGGAGATGGGGAGGATGGCTGACAAGTGGGTCAGAACCAGGTCCTGAACAAGAATAACTTCACACATTATTTCTGTGGGACCAATATAATTACACACATTGCCTGAAGGGCCTGGAACAATACTTAAATCACACACTATCTATGTTGGCCTTCTACCTTTCCAAAGTAGATTTTGAGATAGCCAGCCCCATATATCTACAGTCTTTTAGCAATGTAAATATATGGCATGAAGGAATACTTCATGGTCTGAAAAACTGTTTAATGCTATGTAGTAATTTATATCTAGCATTTTTCAGAAGTTTTGCAGCTTTCATAAAGATGGCAAATATATTCCTGAATGTGAGGATTTCTGTGTACTATTTGAGATGGCTGGGTAGCCTTATCATGCACAACACTAAAATACTGTATTGAGGCTAGTTCGGTATGTTTACTTAACCTTAAGCTCAACCCTGGGTAGCTAAAGCTGCGAGCAGTAAGGTTTAGCAAAGGAACAATGTGTAAAGCATTTAACAACACCAAACAACGAAATAAGAACATCACACAACATGAAATAAACAAGAGACCAATTTCTAAAAATAGAGGCTATTTAAAATATATTTTTTAAAAAATAATCATTAAAATCTACCAGTGGGTTCCAAAGACACAGATTTTAGACGCAGGAAATAATGTTTAAATCATCCGCAAACAAGCATTTGACAACAAAAAGTTTGGAAACTTTTGAAAAAGTCTGAAACAGTTAATTTGACAACTCTGCCACAGTTGAGTGACCAAGTTTGGCAGGACAGAGTTCTCAAGGGCTAGAGTGGATACTTTGGACAGTTAACTGGCCACCAGAACATTTTTAAAGCAAGATCCAAACTTTACAGGATGACTGCCATAGACAGCAATGGGGTGGTCCTGATGTTGAGGGATGCAGGCTTAAAGGTGCTCAATGATGTTACTGATTCTCTGCGGTCTACGGAGGTGAAGTCCAGTCAATTCCTTGGTCCCCAGGTGAGTGGAGGCAACTCTGTCCATGCATCTCTGGGTTCCATGAAGTCCTCTTTGCAGGGTTCCAAGTGCTGCACATGCAGACCTTGTGCTTTTGCAACATAGCAGACACATGGCAAACACTTGGTGGATGCTGATGCCTGCCTTGGGTGAGGAATCCAGTCACAACCAACACTCAGGAGTCCAGCAGACATGGGTACACTTTTTGGCTATCTCTGAATTGTCCTTTGGAGTACACAGCATCCAATAGTGGCAAAAGGTCTGCAGTGGCTACCACAGATGCAACTTGGGCCCCAATTCCAATCTGGGGGGCCAGCTAACTGACCCTTAGAGTCTCTGCTTCAGACTGGGGATGAGAATAAACTTTTCCTCAGGCCAGGCACACAGAACAGGGTCTAAACCCCACAAGCACAAAATGCAGAAGGTGTTGTCACTCCGGTGTCTCAGCTTCTCTTTACATGCTTGCAATGGGTGCAAAGTGGTCTTCTTCTCATCCTCCTTCAAAGTTCAGCGAGTACTGACGTCTTGGGTGCCAGGGGCCCCCATTATATCCCAGCAAAGTGCCCAATGTGATCACTACTCAAATGGCTAGTTGGACTCCGCCTCTCTGACACAGTTCCAATGATGTGAAGCATCTGGCTATCCCAGAGTGCAACATTCTGGCCACAACCAACATGGCAGACTTTTTCCTTGACTAGGACCTTTCAGGACCCACCCACGGGGGTTTGGCTACCATGGGGATACACTTCCCTGGAAAACCAATCTGTGAACTGTTTTTCACTCCTCTCTCCCTGGCTCTACTTTGTCTGCAGGAAAAAAAGGCATCCTGCTTGAGAATGCCATCATAGCAGCCCTTCAAAGACAGCTTCAGCTTTGAAGCTCGCCTTTGAGCTAACACCCAAGACAGCCTATGGGAAGGACAGGACAATTCTCACACAATCCTGCTCACAAACCAACACATCACAACAACACCTCTACCGCAACATTATAAACACATTGTCAAGCATTCACAGCTGACACCTCCCAGGGATGAATCACACATACAACACAATGTACAACCAACAGTGAACAAATACACACAATTGCACAATTATACAACTTAGCAATCAACACACACATCACACACACAATATATCATACCTTTCATACCATGCGCAATACATATACACTCACACAGTCAAAGCACACAAAGCCACACACCACAATAGCAAACACATGTCAATACAAACAAGACACAATACCATCAGTACAACTTATCTTTTACATTTACTACTAAGTGGTAGGCTTACATGTGTGAGGATCTCACATAGAAAAGATAAATGAGGTGGATATGGAAATTCACACGCATAAGTTTGTGAATAGCACTTTGTAGTACTTTAAAAGTACTATTGTAATACTATTAATCACACAACACAATGCTGTTTGTGAATAGGACCCTATCTGTTGGGGGGGGGCTAAAACATCCCTATGACCATACTTTATCTCTGAGGGATCTTCAACATTGCTATAACCACACACTGGGGGTTATTCTAACTTTGGAGGAGGTGTTAATCTGTCCCAAAAGTGACGGAAAAGTGACGGATTTACCACCAGCCGTATTACGAGTCCATTATATCCTATGGAACTCGTAATACGGCTGGTGGTATATCCGTCACTTTACCATCACTTTTGGGACGGATTAACACTCCTCCAAAGTTAGAATAACCCCCACTATCTTTGTGGGACTTAAACATCCCTATAATCACAAACTATCTTTTGTTGGACTTGAACACCACAATAATCATTGACGGCCTGATTCACAAAGGCAAATGTATACCCATGTGTAAGTTTACGTTTGTTTTGACTTTCACAAACTCAATTTTTATAATAAGTTTATGACTGAAGGGGATTCACAGTTGAGACAGAGAACTCCCCACATCCTAAGTTAGGCATGACATATCTTATTATGTTTGAAGTATACACAATCGTAAACCTCTTACTAAATTGGAAGTTGTAAATTCCAAAACAAACAAAAACATACACAAAAGTGTAAGTTTACTTTTGTGAAGCAGGCACTCACTTTGTGGACACTCAAACATGCCTATAATCACACAGTATCTATTTGGACCTGAACATGAGTAACTTCATACACTGTGTGGGGACTTGAACATTTTCTCAACACGCGTCTGTGAAAAACTGAACATGAGTAACTTCATAAACCATCTCTGTGGGACTTAAACATCTATATAATCACACACATTGTCTGTAGGATATGTTATAACAAGTAGATCACACACTATTTATATGGAGGCTTGAACATGCCAATATAAACACGATATCCCTGGAAATAAACATCATTATCGTCACACATTTTCAATGTGGATACAACTATTGTCTTTACACACTATTTTAGTGAGCATGTAAACACAATTATCTTCACACACTATCTCTCTGCAGATTGAAAACCATACACTGTCTCTTTGGGGGTTGAAAATCAATATCTTTACACTCTATTTGTGGAGGCTTGAACACTGAGTTTACACAATATTTCAGTGGGGACGATGCACGATTGTCTGAAATCTCAATCTCTGTGGGAACTTGAACATCACTATAATCAACAAGTTTCTTTGTAGACTCTTCAACATCACTGTAATCAGACACTATCTTTCTGAGGACTTGAACATCACTATAAACACACACTATCTCTGTGGGGGCTTGATCATCACTATAATCAAACACTATCATTGTGGGTATTTGAACGTCACTGTAATTGCATAATATCTGTATGGGGACTTGAAACTGGTTTCCTTCACCGACCAACTCTGTAAGACTTCAACATTCCTATAATCACCTAAATCTATTTTTGGACATGAACCTCATTATCTTCACACATTATGGCCCTTATTATGACATGGGCGGTATTTTCCAAAGACCGCCGGGGTGACGTCTGCCAACACAAACATAAAACTGACACAAACCAGCCACAACACAAATTCCACCAGACCTAACAGAGGGGAAAAACTGTCAGACCCACCACTCTCCCCGCTATGCCAGCAATACACCTCCCTCCAAATTTTGGCCCATGAATCACCATTGGTGGTGCAGGCCCTGCGGTAGAATTGGGCACCCAACACCAACAGAAGCCAATATTGGCCAGATTAAAAAACCCAATCCTGACACATATACACAGACCATACACACCCACCAACAGCACTATAAAACACCCCCCCACACAACCCACAATCCTTTGCAAATGCCAAAATCTAGCTACACATTCCCAGGCCAAACATTTACAGAACTGCACACACAAACCACAACCTCCTATACACCCATCACACATCATACACCATACCTCAACATCTAATACCCTCTGCACAACATACACACTACACCCACCACACAATATGCATGTCCCCACAGAAGAATCCCCATTTAACAGATGAGGCGTTGCGGGTGATTGTGGAGGAAATCGGGTAGAGCCACAGTTGTTTGGTGCACAAGTCCATCAGATATCCATTGCCAGAATGATGGAGCAATGGCAGAGGATCGTGCACAGGGTGAACTCCATGGGACAATATCCACACACAAGGGGTGACATTCGATAGAGGTGGAACGACCTATGGGAGAAGGTGCGTTCCATTGCATATAGTTACCAGGTCGCCATTATGAGGACTGGTAGTGGACCCACACCTCCTCCCCCCAGTTGACAGCATGGGAAGGGCAAGTCTTGGCAATCCTGCATCCTGAGGGCCTCACTGGAGTCACTGGAGGGCTGGACACTAGTAAGTCACCATTACTACCCTACGTCCACCGATACCTGCATGGCATGTCACTCCATCACTTTGACTCCCTACTCCCCACTCCATCCCATACAGTGCACCACCAAAATAACCACCTTCAATCATGCACCCCTGCATGCCCTACCACATTGCAAGCACATCCCTCCCAGCACTGCATGAACACTCAACAGCAATGCATGGGCAGCATGTAGCACTACCAATCCCACAATCCATCACCATACACTAACCAAAGGTGGAAGGACAACACTAAACCCATAGGGAAAGCAAGAAATGCAGACTATGTGACAGACAATGACCGTAAGAAATCACTCACATGTTCACAGGTGCCCCAGCCTATGTCAGCGGTGAGCATGTGTCACGCCAACCCAGTCCTCCACCAGAAGATGCCCTCAGTGATGACAGCATTCTAGATGTCCTGATCTGGACAAACTCCCTGGCCCATCTGGGACCACTGGTCAGTCAGCTTCCACATCCCACAGCCAGTCCACCACCGGCCCCCCCTCTCTGACTCCAACACCACAGGAGCCAACCAACATTCCCAAACCTCTGTCCCCAGGACACGTTGATCAACAGTGTGCCCACCTGTACAGGGACCTGAGTCGACACCACACAGGCAAGACGGTGAAGTTCCAGGTGTAAGTGGGAGTGGGCACACTGTTTAGGGGACAGAGGAACAAGAGGCCAGGGACAGTGGGAGGTCAGCTGTCCACCAGAAGGAGGCCAGACCCAGGGACCTGACTGCCCAGGAGGCACTCAGACATGTCCTGTGGGCGTACCAACAATCCCAGGACAGGATTGGCCAGGTGATCACCATCATGCAGGAGAACTAGGGGCTGTAAGGGGGTACACCACCAGGAGGTCATGCAGCAGTTGCAGGGCCTATATGCCAACATGCCCTCCATTGCAGGGGTGCTGGGTGACATGGTCAACACAATGTGTTAGAACAGAGCACACCAGTGGGCCCATTTCCACAAGCCAGTCCACTCACCAGCCATCAATATCTGATGCAGCTAGTGGACAGGAGGACCTGCAACACCACTCACAGGCCTCCAGCACCTGCGACCCAGACAGACATCAGAGACTATTGCCAAGACCAAGACCTCTGCCAGGAAATAAGCCCCTCCAGAATGTCCCCCTTGTATGCCACTGACTCACCTTGTTCATTTTGGACTGCCATTGCTTCTTTTCCTATGGCCCCATGTATAATGGAACTGGGCCACTACACTGAAGTTTTTGTCCACCATCACCCCACTATATTGAACTATCCCTTCCTTTTTGTCACTTAAATAAACACCCTGAAGTACACAACTGAAGTATTTGTGCTTTATTATACAACAATTTGCAATGTGTTGGATTGCATTATCCTCTGCAAATGTCCTGTAATGTGTGAATCCATTCAACAAACGTGTTTAAGCAGTCTGTAGTCATCACATCAGTACACAGTTGTGACCACACCAACATCTCCAAAAGGGAAAGCATAAGTGACAGTCACTTGAAAAGTAAAGGTATTGCTTGGCACAACACAGCAGGAACACAGAACTTAACTGTAATGGAGATGTGAACAGGAGTAGTCTTACCTGAGTGTCATTTGAAGTACTGATGTATCATATGTGTCCTGCTGTCCACATCCTCCATTTCCTCCTCCTCCTCATCCTCCTTCTCCTCACTGTCAACAGTGTCCTCTGCTGCTACAGGTGCATTGTCTCCCCCCTCCTCTTGCAGGGAGGAAAAATGGACCCTCACTATGAGACTGGTGGTAAAAACCACCTACCTCTGCGGCGACAGGTGCCAAAAGACCGTTGCAGCAGCTGCCAGCCGTCCGCCGTATTGTGACCACAGCCGGATTTCTGCCACAAGAGTGGTGGAAATCCGGCTGTGGCCATGCCAACGGAAGGTGGTAAGGTGGTGCTGCTGCCACCAGCAGTGCCACGCCAGAAGACCACCGCCAGCCGTATTATGAATAGTAATACGGCCTGGTGGTGTTCTGCTGGGGGACGCCCTGAACACAGGCAAGTCAGGTCTCTAACAGGGGAGGGGGTTGAGAGGGTGTTGTGCATGTGTGTACGGTGTGTGAATGTTTGTGTGTGCATGGATGCAGGTGTGTGTTACGTGTTGAAAGCATATGTGCATGTATGGAGATGTGAGTGCATGTATGTTGTGTTAAATTGAATGCATGTCTGTGTGTATGTAATTGTGTGCGGATGTGTGTGTGTGAATGGATGTATGCATGTATGGATGCATGTGGGAATGGGTGTGTGTATGCATGTGTGTGTGTGAAGGGGCGTGAATGTGGGGATGTGGGGTGTTTGGAGAGGTAGGGGGGTGGGTGGGCTAACTGGAGAGGGGTAAGACCCATATCAGTGACAGGGTCGACTTCTTAGCAGGGTGAGGGGCATGGTGTAATGGCAGGAGGGTAGGGGTGGCCTTGGAGGTGGAAGGGATAGCTTTGGGGAGGGAGCTGAATGTCTAGGGGTGTCTTGGGGGAGTAGTAGGGAAAAGGTCAAACACAGAGAGGAAAGACGTTTTTCACACATGGTGATTGTCATGATAAAAAGTTTGGGTGTGGAGGGATGGGGAGTGGTTGTCTGAGGTGTTTGGATGTATTGGGTGCATGTTTATGGGAGGTATGCTTGTGCGCGGTGGGTGTCTGTTCGGTGGGTGAGTGCCAGTGTTTTTGTGTCTTGGGCTGAGGGGGTGGAGAGACTGGGGGATGCCATAGCGGGTGGGTGGCTGTATATTGAGGTGGTGACTGCAGATATGGTGAATATGCTGCATATTGGAGTGTCTGTGGTTGTGGTGTCTGTGGATATGGTGACTGGGGTGGATGTCTGAGGGTCTGATGCTGTCAGGGGGTAGGATGGGTGTGGTGGCTGGATCAATGAATGTTGGTGTGGTGTCTACAGGTATGTCAGGTGTTGTGTCCGTGATGCTGGGGAGGTAGGGATGTGAGGGCAGTTGGTAACTGCTGCTCTATGTGCAAGTGTATGTTGCTTATGTGTATGTCGGTGGTGTGTCTTGTGGTGCTTATGTTTGTCTGTGCTATCCTTGGATGTTGAGGTGGATGCATTCATGCCTGTCTGTTTCTGTGCTTTGGCTCGGTCAGGGAAGGAGGATTGGGATTCGGAAGAGGAAGGTGAAGGGGGAACGGTAGACAAAGGGTGACTGGCTACCATCAGTGTGGAGGCCAGAGCCTGAAATGATCTTTGTAGGCAGGCTAGTGCACCGTCAATGCTCCAGGAACACATATTGTATCTGAGTTGCCAGTCTCTGGATGCCATTCACGATGGTCAACTGACCAACAGAGGTCGACCTCAGGAGGTCAGTAGCCTCCTCACTGAGGGCAGCAGGGCTAACAGGGACTGGGGCAGTCACTCATCAGAAACTTTTTGAAAAGTTGGAATGGCTTCAAACTGTCAGATGCTATGTTGCACATAGACATGGATCAAGGGACATTGGAATGGACAGAGGGCACGGGCCAGAACAACTTACCATCATGATTTTGGGAGTTTGATCTATAGGTGGAAAGGAACAACCACCAAAGTATGAAAAACTTTATAGTGTCACACATTTCACAAAGTCACATGCGCATCATCATATGCTTCTGTACAGAGTGGAAAACATAGGTGAGTAATATGTCCATATACAAATTAGAATGTGCACACCTGTGTACTAATATTGGGGACTGTACATCAATGTGATCCTTGGAGATCCTTTACATTTTGCCCTTACCGCATTGTCACAGCTTCAAAACCTTTGCATCATACACTAACCTCTTAAAGGGATGAACAAGTGTCAAGTCTCTACTTACCCCCTTGTGACTACTATGCTGCCCTCAAATGTCCATCCAACTCCCGGTAGGCCACTGTCAATATGTGGGCGTTTAGGAGGGAGGGTCAAGGTCCAACAGGAACCCCTTCCTTGGTGGGAGGATATCCCCAGCTGGGCCTCTGCAGTCTTCCAGGCCCAGTGTCCAAGGTCCTCCCACAGCTTTGTAGAGGGTGCTCCACTGGTTGTGGGTGCTCCACTGGCTGTGGGTGCTCCACTGGCTGTGGACCCCCCAAGGTCCGCAATATCTTGGTGATGGCATGATAAATCTCCTTTTTCTGATGGGCATTGACGTTCATGGATGACACCGACAAGAAGAGAATGTCATGTCCATATACACAGTACCAAAACAAGCAGGGTGAAAATACAAGTAAGTGCAACTAGGCATACAGAGACTGCCTTCAACATCCCCTTCAATGAGGGATCACCAGCTGCAGTCTGGCCATGTGTGATGATGAGACAGGGCTACAACAGGCATATCCAACCAGCTGGGTGGGTAGCTGGTCACAGGTGTCAGCTTGAAACCTGTGACCAGACCACAAGCATATCTCTAAACATGGTATATATTTCCAATCATTTTTCACACATTCACTGATCATGTATTCCAGTCTGCAGTTGGTCAGGGTACATACATCACACACACTCTACTATGTCTCAGGACTCAAAAAATATCTGCACAAATATGCAACATATGCCCCTCTACCCACACATTTTACCACGATCCTTCATTCCACCGCATTCGCTGGACATAATCATATTCTTTACCCTTAGATCATTGCACTTGCATTGCAATTACCTCTTCCTCTGGTTCACCATAGAGCTGTCAATGCAGGAGTAGCACCTCTTCCACAAGCTTTTCAAGCTCCTCAGGGGAGAAAGCAGGGGCCCTATCACCTGTAGGACAAGGCATGATTGTTCCCAGAGGCAGTGCACAGCAGCTCAGGTTGCGGAGGCTTTGCTGGCAGCAGTGTCAGGAGTCCAATGAGAGATGAAGTATGAGATTGGGGTCATGTTCGTCAAGTAAAAGCGCTTCACCACTGGCAAACATCGCCATTGGCCCAAGACTGCCAAACACAGCAATGTGTTACAATGACAGTATCTACCGCAGTTGTACCTGCCTACCACCATGATGATTTCAGCTAGTGGAGGCCAGGTCACTTCCAACAGTAGGTCAGGCAGCTGCTATTGTAAAGCTCATTTATGAACAAAAAATGTATTTTAAAATTGCGTCACAAGCTGTGAAAAGTATCTACAACATTGCGCTCACTGCTGCCATTGAGCAAACATGTAGCAATGTGTATGAATTATGTACAGGATGTCACATTGGTGTGTTTTAAGAATTTGAGCTGTAGTAGCGTAGTTCACAAAGCAATTACAACCTGACGTGGTATATGTGCCCCGTATATGTGCTACATTTTACTAATGTTAATGTCAAGTAGACTGTCAGTGACATGCTTTCCCATTTCTAACGTATGATAAAGGAAAGGGGATGTGAATGCGGTAATAAGCCATTATTTAGCTAGGTTTGTTCAGTGTACAATGTTTCAACAGTTTCATGTGGCATTTTAGTGCATAATATGTGACATGTGTATGAACATATTTATGATGTACAGAATGAGTGATACATTTGCATTTTGGTTTTCTCCCACATAGTTACCCGGGCATGAGAAAAGTGAGAGAACCTCCAGAATATCATCCACTAGCAGACCTGATAACCATGGAGGAGCGACATGTGATGCAGATCTACTGCCTGGATAGGCATATAATCATGGATCTCTGTCACCAGTTGGAGCCAGATCTGTTGCCTGCTATTCGTAATCACCATAGCATACCACCCATTGTACAAGTTATGTCAGTGCTGTACTTCCTGGCCACAAGTTCCATTCAAAATTCAATGGCCTTAACTGCAGGGATAGCACAGCCTATGTTCAGACTGGTCTTGAAGGCTGTACTGTCTGCATTGTTGAAACACGTGGATAGCTGCATCAGATTTCCACAATGTGAAGATTTGGCCCATGTTGAGGCTAATTTTTATGCTTTGGGACACATTCCACATGTGGTTGGAGCCATAGATGGTGCCCATGTAGCCTTGGTTCCCTCAAAAGCCAATAAGCAGGTAGATAGGAAGTGAAAAAATTCTACTCCTTCAATGTCCAACTGGTTTGTTTGTCTGACCTCTACATTTTATAAGTTTGTGCAAGGTACCCAGAGTTAGTTCATGATTCCTTCATCATGTGGAACAGCAAGATCCTGCTGATAATGACACAAAAATACACGCACAAAACCTGGCTGGTGGGTAAGTCAACAGAGCTGGGAGGAGTCGATGTGGGCAGGGTGAGGCTCACAGTTGTTGACTGATTAGATGTCCCAGATGGGCCAGCTTCATCCTCACTGTCCACACATCCAGGGGTTTGTTCCTCACTGAAGGCTTCATCAAGAGGGGTGGTGGCAGTCTTGAGTATCCTTTCCATGGTGACATTGGATAAGTTACCTGTAGGAGAAGTGGAACACACAGTTGCTGTAAGTAATGCAACAAGTGATATCAAGGTTTGACCACAAGCATGCTATGTGACATGCACACAAGGCCTTTACTTGATCCCCAGATTTTACAATGCCACTTGCTTCCACATCAGGGTTAGGCCTATATGGGGCACAATGATTTCCAATTCCATACACCTTGCTACAGGATGTTGGATTATCTAGGTAGATTGTTGACTGTTCATTGACTCATATCTTGTCTGAATGATAACTAGATATGCTAAAGTGATCTCCAACTAAGGTGTATAGCATCATAGAGTCAACTAACAGCTGCACAATTTACAATGATAACAGAGCTGGCCAAAACTATACGTGTAACTATTATTCCTGGCACTCTGTATGGGTGTACTCCAAGTACATCCAGTTTCCTATATTGTTGTCATCCCAGATGAGTACATGACACTGTTTGGATGTTGATTTAAGGGCCAGTTATGTAGGGAACACAGCTGTATCTGTGTGTTGCTTTTATAAGTACTCGCAGATGGCCATAGCATTGCTGCCACTGCCATGGACCGTACAACAGTGGAGGGACCGGAGTTTTGAACTGATTGTTAGTTTCACAGGCAAGGCTATTAAACTTGTGGTACATGCTCAATTTTTCTTAATGGTAGTACAGTGTATGCTGGGAGTGCTGTCAGTCCCTGTACCACCCATGCCATACACAGACAGTGTGCCCCCAGGTGAGTTTAGTTGATGTGGTATGGCTGTTAAGGTTGCCAAAGGTGATCAATGTGCATGGAGGACATTGCAGCTTTGTGACAGTTGTTGTATTGTGACTTAACTGACGCCATTTCCTCAGGAATTCCTGTTAAGCCCTCAGGATGCAGGATGTCCAAGACCTTCTCCTCTCATGATATGAATTGGGGGGAGGAGGTGGCGTCCCTCTGCCAGTCCTGAGGACCACCAACTGGTGACTCTTCCTGATGTCCTCCCTTGTGCGTGGGTAGCTGCCTACAGAATTGATCATCAACTATTCTTTGCTACAGCTCCATTCTTTGTCACAGCTCCATTTTCCTGACTATAGAAATTTGTTGGACTGTGCTCCAAATAGTTGTGGCTCTACTCTGATGATTTCATCCACCATGACCCTCAATTCATCACCTGTGAAATGGGGATGTTTTTGTGGGGACGTGCTAGAGATAAGTGAGACGGTGAGGAAGATTGAAATAATTAGGTAAATCAGTGGTGATGAGGTGTGGGTGCTGTGATGTGAGTTGTTTACCGGTGGGGTTGAATGTGTGTGATATTAATTTATGTGTTGGGTGTGTTGTGCAATTGTGGTATGAGTGCTACGTGAAGTGTGTAGGAGTCCCTATTGTATGGTTGATAAATAATTTTGTGCGGCCTCTATCTCACGGCGTATGGCATTCTAGTTGCAAAGGATTGTGGGGTGTGTTTTAGAGTGCAGTGTGTAGGTGTGTTGGGTTTGTGGATGAGTGCCAGGTGTGGGGTTTTCAAATTATCTAATATGATGTGGTGTGTAAGTGATGTAATCGCCGACTGCTGTGGCTCGCTCCTCTATTGGTGTTCTACCATGGAAGAACCGCTATCGTGATTTGTGGCTCTTAATAGGATCAGAAGTTTATTGGTGAGTTGGCGGTGCTGGTGGTGGTACCGCTTCTATCCTGCCCTCCAGTGTCCTGGAGGTTTTGTAATTTTGACTGTCTTTAGGTGGGCTTGGTTGTGTAACTTGTAATGTAGCGGTCTGTATGACCGCCAACATGTTGGACTTTTGGCAGCCACCACCGCGGCGGTCTTACTGTCAGATCGCCAAACTCATGATGAGGCCCTATATGTGTGTGTGTGTGTGTGTATACTTGAACATTGTCTTTACATACTATTTCAGTGAGGATGTGAACATGATTGATTTCACACACTACCTCTATGTGGACCTGAGAAGCACAATAATGGCACACAATCTCTTTGGGGACTTGAATATCACTATACTGATACACTATCTATGTGGGGGATTGAACATGAATTTTATCACACACTATCTCTCTGGGGACTTGGGCATCCCTGTAATCACACACTAGCTTTGTGGAGTCTTGAATGTCACTATAGTCTTATGCTACCGTATTTACCGGTGTATAACACGCACCGGCGTATAACACGCACTTCATTTTAAGAGGAAATGTCTGGAAAAAAAACCTTAAATTTATATCGGCGTATAACACGCACACATAATTTGCCCCCTATTTTCAGGGAGAAAAAGTGCGTGTTATACGCCGATAAATACGGTATCTTTGTGGGGGCTTGAACCTGATTGCCTTCACACATCATCTCTGTGGTAACATTTGTTTAATCATACACAATATATGTTTGACAATGAACATCATTATCTTTGCACACTAGGGGGGTCATTCTGACCTCGGCGGTAAAAGGCCCTTACCGCCGGTCAGAAGTCCGCCATTCTACCGCTGCGGCCGCGGTAGACCGCCACGGTCATTCTGACTACCATCTGTGAAACCGCCAAAAATCCGACATCCAAGGAAGGCCGCCACATCAGCGGGCCGCGGAAAACTGGAGATGAACAAACCTCCACCGTCACGCCAACACAAACACGCCCATGCCATTCTGACCCACGAATCCACGTGGCGGTCTTTCAACCGCTGTATTCCATTGGCGGTACACACCGCCGCGGTCAAAATACACACCCAGCTCCAAAACACTGCCACATTGGACATTTTGAAATACGCACACCTGAGACACATACAAACAACGCTCCCACACATCCAATCAACTATAAAACACACACCCACATCACCCACAAACCCCCACTAGTTGGAAATCGGAGCGAAGGCGAGAGCGAGAGAGATAGAGATAGCGAGCACAGCAATAGAAAACCCCAACACACACAGGAACCCAACTTCATCACCCACACCACATCTACGCACACATCACCACATATCACCACGCACATCACCACAAACACCACCCCACACCTCATCCACACCACCCCATGGCACCCCAAAGAAACCCAAGGTTTTCGGACCAAGAACTCCGGGTCATGGTGGAGGAAATCATGAGGGTTGAGCCCCAGCTCTTCGGCACACAGGTGCAGCACACCACCATAGCAAGGAAGGCTGAGCTATGGCAAAGGATCGTAGACAGGGTCAACGCTGTGGGACAGCATCCCAGAAATCGGGAAGATATCAGAAAGCGATGGAACGACCTACGGGGGAAGGTGCGCTCGATGATCTCCAGGCACAACATCGCAGTGCAGAAGACTGGCGGCGGACCCCCACCCACCCCACCCCAATTCACAGCATGGGAGCAAGAGGTGGTAAACATCCTGCATCCTGATGGCCTCGCTGGAGTACACAGAGGAATGGACTCTGGTAAGTCGAATCTCAACTACTTCACCCCCCCCCAACCACCAGCATGCCAACCCCCCCCTCACCCCCAATATCACCCCCAGCACAGAACCTCCCTGCCAATGTCTCACCAGCACAACCCACCCTAAACAACACCAACCCCTGAATGCCAACACAAACCATAGACAGCCACCACCAAAGCATGACCATTGCACATACCCATATACCCCCCCCAAACCCTCACAACACCTCCCACAAGGGAATGCCAGCACTGGGGTACAAGGGCACTCAAAATGCACACCATGGCACACACAGAAACAATAACCATACTCCTTCACCCCTGCAGGGCCCGAACGCCAACACACCGCCACGGAGGGTCCAGAGATGTCCATCCCACCCCCAGAACAGGCCCCCAGCGAGGACAGCAGCTCTGTCAACCTAGAACCTGACGACCAGCCCGGACCATCGGGGACCTCTGGACAGTCGGTTCCCCACACACAGACACAGGCCACAGCAGACCCAAACCCCTCTGGGAACACTAGCACAGCTCCCACCCAGCGGGCCCATGCCTCTGTCTCGCGGACGCGTCAATCAGCGGTGTGTCCGCCACTACAGGGCACCCAGGCTGACCCAACACCCCAACAACAACAGGGACCTGGGGGCAGTGGTAGTGGGCACACCGTCCAGGGGACAGAGGCCCGGGGAAACAGGGCAACGGGGAGGGCTGCTGTGCGACAGGGGGGGAGGACAGGCCCAGGGAACCGACTCTCCAAGAGGCCCTCACCACCATCATGGGAGCATACCATCACTCCCAGGAGACGATGGCGACGGTACTGGCCAGGTTCACCGAGATCCAGGCACAGCAGGAGGAACGGTACATGGGGTTCAGCAATGAACTCCGGGACATCGCTACCGCTATGGGGACCATAGTCCAGGCCCTCAACCGGATAGAAACCACATTGCGGGACCATGTGGCACCGCAAAGGGCCCCTGTCACTAGCCAGGAACAGCCTACCACCTCCGCCGGCGCTAGTGGTCAGGAGGCCCCCACAGAACGACGGGCCACCAGAACCCCACCTCCTGCTGAAGAACAACCACCCCGCAAGAGGAACCTGAGATCTCAAAGGAAGACAGAGTAGGATGCCAAGACCCCCGCCAGCCTAATATCCCCCCGGATGTCATTCCACTGTCCCACAGTGTCACCCTGTCCAACCTTGAACTGCCCCTGCTCCATCCTTCCACAGCCATATGAACAATGCACCTGTGCGACCGAGAACTGGACTCTGCCATGGACATAACTCCACCCTCACCCTTCACCGTTTTAATATCATGTACCAATATAGAGCACTAAAAATAAAACACTCATTGCACATAAATCATTCTGGAGTCAGCCTGTATTAATTACAAATGTATAACACATTACTTATCAATAATGTTCTGTAATTTATGTGTGGACAACATACCGATGTCAATAAGCATTAGTCCATGGGCTAACCAAGCAGAAGTCACGCAGTGGGTCATACAGCACTGAAAAGGGAAGGGAAAAGTAAACTTCAGTTTAAAAGAACTGGGGGGAAATACACAAAGTAAAGATGCAGGGGGCATTCAGTAAATGTTAAATGGCGTGGGTGATTCCTACCTGTGTGCTACTGAAAATACTGTTGGATAACTCTGTCCCTGTTGTCTGGGTCGTCCTCTTCGTCTTCCTCCTCTTCACTCTCCGCAGGCTCCACAGCTGCTTCAACCCCACCATCTGGACCATCCTCCTGCAGGAAGGGCACCTGATGTCGCAATGCCAGATTGTGAAGCATACAGCAGGCCACGATGATCTGGCACACCTTCTTTGGTGAGTACATCAGGGATCCCCCTGTCATATGTAGGCACCTAAACCTGGCCTTCAGGAGGCCAAAGGTTCTTTCAATGATCCTCCTAGTTCGCCCATGGGCCTCATTGTACCGTTCCTCTGCCCTGGTCCGGGGATTCCTCACTGGGGTCAATAGCCAAGGCAGGTTGGGGTAACCAGAGTCACCAATTAGCCACACACGTTGTCTCTGTAGCTGTTCCATCACATAAGGGATGCTGCTATTTCGCATCACATACGCGTCATGCACTGACCCAGGGAACATGGCATTCACATGGGAGATGTACTGGTCAGCCAAACAGACCACCTGAACGTTCATCGAATGGTAACTTTTCCTGTTTCTGTACACCTGCTCATCGTCTTTTGGGGGTACTAAAGCCACATGGGTCCCATCAATGGCACCAATTATGTTGGGGATATGTCCAAGGGCATAAAAATCACCCTTCACAGTGGCCAAATCTACCTCCTCAGGGAATACAATGTAGCGCCGCATGTGTTTCGTCAGGGCAGACAACACTCTAGACAAGATTTCTGAAAACATAGGCTGAGACATTCCAGATGACATGGCCACTGTTGTCTGGAATGAGCCCCTTGCCAGAAAATGGAGGACTGACAGAACCTGCACTAGAGGGGGAATTCCTGTGGGTTGGCGGATGGGGGACATCAGGGCTGGCTCCAGCTGGGCACACAGTTCATGTATAGTGGCTCGGTCAAGGCGGTATCGTAGTATGATGTGGCGTTCTTCCATTGTCGACAGGTCCACCAGTGGTCGGTACACGCGAGGATTCATCCTTCTCCTCGCAAGTCCCAGCGGACGGTGCCTAGGAAGGACAACATGGAGCACAGAGTCAAGCAAGTCACAGGTACGTTCACCACTGCATGCATAGCACACGATTATCTATGTATTGAAAGGCGTGTATGTGTGGCAATGCAAGGCCTAGGCCTGTGTGACGCAGTACAAATTATGCCATGTGGGCCCTTGAAATGGCGGCTGCCTGACCTGTGAAGTGGGACAATGGGATGTGAGGTCAATGCGCTGGCGTGGCACACCGTGGAGGTAGGCGGTCGAAGACCGCTATACGAAGCCGCATTGGCTAACATTGAAGCCTATGGGTTTCAGGAGCCAATAATGAGGTGCGCCGGCGGTCGCGGTACGCACCGCCGCGGTACGCACCGCCGCGGGCGTGACCGCCATTTTCTATCTGCTTAATCACTCGAGACCTGATCTTCCACAGGAGAGGACCTATACTGCAAGTGCTGCTGTGACCTCGGTCTGGAAGTGACAATGGCTGCTTCGACTGGGGAAAGGGCCCCCGCCTTCAGTTTTGAAGAGTTGGAGAAGCTCGTGGACGGGGTCCTCCCCCAGTATGCGTTACTCTACGGTCCTCCAGACCAACAGGTAAGTACTCTGGGTGCACATTGAATGGGCTATGCCTGTGTGGAGTGGGGTGGATGCTAAGTTGGTGGGGTGGGGGGCGAATGAGGAGTGCAACGCACGACAGATGAGAGCATGTGCCATATGGCAAGGTTGTGGAGGGGGGGCCAATCGCATCTAACATGCAGGAATATGATGATTTCTCCTTCCCACCCTGTACATGTCAAATAGGTCAGCGCCCATCAGAAAGTGGACATATGGCGTGCCATCGCCAAGGAAGTCCGGGCCCTGGGGGTCCACGTCAGACGGGGCACCCACTGCCACAAGAGGTGGGAGGACATCCGCCGCAGGACCAGGAAGACCGCCGAGTCACTGCTGGGGATGGCCTCCCAACCTAGGAGGGGTGCCAGTCGTACCCTGACCCCCCTGATGTCCCGGATCCTGGCGGTGGCCTACCCTGATTTGGATGGGCGCTTGAGGACATCACAGCAGACACAAGGGGGTGAGTATCAGCACATTCTGCTATCTCTCTGCGCAGTGGAGGCGTCTGGGTGGGGGAGGAGGGTTGGGGGTGACATTAGGCCAGGACGCTTTCTGTAGTGTAGTCCTCTCCTTTAGGCATGGCCCTGTGCTCCCGGCCCCCACCTCTGTAGGGTGACAAGTACAGCTATCGATGGTCCAGCATCACACATGTGCGCCTTTGTCGTCTCTAGACCTGTTGTCCTAGTCAGAAGTACTGAGTAGTGTACCCCGAAAGCGCGGCTTAGTGCATGAGGTTCCTGTGTCTGTCCTCTCCGCCAACGGTGTTGACATTGCATGCACTCAACCTGGTCTTCGTTTTTCTCCCCCCAACCTTCTTCTTCGTCTTCTTGTGCATCTGTGCATTAGCATCATCAGGCGGAGGAGAATTGGCATCGGAGCACGAGGGAGCTGCAAGTCACAAGGCCCCGGTGGGACCAGGAACAGACACCGAGGGCACCAGTGATCCGGAGGGCGAGGGGAGCACCACAACGGGGACCAGTGGTGACACCAGCGACACGTCCTCAGATGGGAGCTCCCTAGCGGTGGCGGCAACATCCGGGCCCCCCGCCTCTACAGGTACAGCCGCCACCCAGCGCACCAGCCCCACCCTCCCAGCAGCCCCTCAGCCTACGCTCCGTGCCCGCTCGCCCAGGAAGGCGGGCGTCTCCTTCACCCCAGGCACCTCAGCCCCTGCCCCTGTTACCCCTGCTGCCCTCAGTGAGGAGGTCATTGATCTCCTCAGGACACTCATTGTTGGGCAGACTACCCTTTTGAATGCCATCCAGGGGGTAGAAAGGGAGGTGCATCGGAGCAATGCCTACCTGGAGGGCATTCATTCGGGTCAGGCTGCCCATCAACGATCGTTCAATGCTCTGGCCTCAGCACTGACGGCAGCCATTGTCCCTGTTTCCAGCCTCCCTCTTCTGACTGCCTCCAGCCTGTCTCTGTCTCCTGTTCCTCAGCCTATCCCATCCACACCATCAGACCAGCCTGCACACACCTCAACACCCAAGGGCAGCTCATCCAGACACAAGCACCACAGAACCCACAAGCATTCATGCAAGCAACACCCAGATGCAGACATTCCAACAGTCACTACCACCTCTGTGTCCCCCTCCTCCTCGTCTCCCTCCTTCCTCCCTGTGACGTCTACACTCACACCTGCATGCACACCACCATCAGCCAGTGCTTCCATCACCAGCACACCCTCCAGTCCAGTCCGCACACGTGCAGTCACCACCCCCACTGCCATTTACTCGTCCCCTGTGTCCTCTCCCACTGTGTCTGTCACCCCCTCTTCCAAGACACACAAACGCAGGCAGACACCCACCCAACAGCCATCCACCTCACGACAGCCTCCAGCACATGCACCTGCACCCAAAGACAGCACACCTGACTCTCCTACAACCACATCCTCTTCCTCCACTTCCATCTCCACTTCTCCTACCTTTTACCTTGGTCCTAAGAAAGTTTTCCTTGCTAATCTTGACCTCTTTCCCTCCACTGACCCACCCCCTCCATCTGCAAAGAGTCCCAAGAGCACCTCAGCCACCACCAGCCCAGCTTCGAGTGTCACTGTGGTGCATGGGTTCTGGAGCCCACCCTTTGCCAGCAGTGACACCTCAATCAGCAGCAAGGGGACAGCCAGCCCCCCACCAGGCAAGAAGACCAGGAAGCTGAAGGGCCGCCGTGAGAGGACTGACACGGCTGCCCCCAAGGAGCCAAGTTCGCCCACTTCACCAGCCACATCAGCCAGGGGAGGCAAGGGCCCGAGAGCCCCATCTAAGGAGCGAAAGGGCAGCAGGGCGGAAAAGTCAGCCAGCAGGAGCGCGGAGCAGGAGGGGCCCACAAGCCCCATCCCGGGTGTTAGGAAGGACACCAAAGTGCCCAGGACTCCGTCACCGAAGGGTCCAGCAACAGCACGGTCGGAGGGCGAGTGAGCAGGGAGTCCAGGCCAGGTCTGGCTCCCTTGACCTACTGGACGAGCACCGCTGAAGAGGGCCCCGCCGTGCAGAAGAGCACCGCTGAAGAGGGCCCCGCCGTGCAGAAGAGCACCGCTGAAGAGGGCCCCGCCGTGCAGAAGAGCACCGCTGAAGAGGGCCCCGCCGTGCAGAAGAGCACCGCTGAACAGGGCCCGCCGTGCAGAAGAGCACCGCTGAACAGGGCCCCGCCATCTCAAGCACCGCTCCGCTGGGCCCTCCATCCCAAGCACCGCTCCGCTGGGCCCTCCATCCCAAGCACCCCTCCGCTGGGCCCCGCCATCTCAAGCCCCGCTCCGCTGGGCACCGCCGTCTCAAGCACTGCTTCGCTGGGCCCTTCATCTCAAGCACCGCTCCGCTGGGCCCTTCCTGTCAAGCACCGCTCTGCTGGGCCCCGCCATCTCAAGCACCGCTCCGCTGGGCCCTTGATCCCAAGCACCGCTCCGCTGGGCACCGCCGTCTCAAGCACCGCTCCGCTGGGCACCGCCGTCTCAAGCACCGCTCCGCTGGGCACCGCCGTCTCAAGCACCGCTCCGCTGGGCCCTTCATCCCAAGCACCGCTCCGCTGGGCACCGCCGTCTCAAGCACCGCTCCGCTGGGCACCGCCGTCTCAAGCACCGCTCCGCTGGGCCCTTCATCTCAAGCACCGCTCCGCTGGGCCCCGCCGTCTCAAGCACCGCTCCGCTGGGCACCGCCGTCTCAAGCACCGCTCCGCTGGTCCCTTCATCCCAAGCACCGCTCCGCTGGGCACCGCCGTCTTAAGAACCGCTCCGCTGGGCACCGCCGTCTCAAGCACCGCTCCGCTGGGCCCTTCATCCCAAGCACTTCTCCGCTGGGCACCGCCGTCTCAAGCACCGCTCCGCTGGGCCCTTCATCTCAAGCACCGCTCCGCTGGGCCCTTCCTGTCAAGCACTGTTAACGGTTCACTGTGCCCACCATGCCTCCTCCTTGACCAGTGGAGACTGTAATCCACCTGATGGACTGTGGCTTTGCACTCCCCAGGATTGATCAGTGGGCAACCCACCCACTGTAGAGACTTGAGAGACTGTGGCTTTGCACTCCCCAGGATGGCCGAGTGGGCAACCCACCCACTGTAGGGACTTGAGAGACTGTGGCTTTGCACTCCCCAGGATGGCCGAGTGGGCATGGTGGCCCCTTCGTGGATCTGGCGTCGTGGAATCATGTGGCTGTGGTGCCCCCCCCCTTCCCTTCCCCCTGAGGTGCCTGTAGTTTTGTCATCAGATGCCCCTGCAGTGTTCTCTCCAAAGGACTCAGGTCTCCTGTGTGGGCTTTGCCCTTGTGTTGCTACACTTTGGCCCACGGACACTTTGAATCTCGTTAGTTGTGCAGGACTTATTGCCTCGGTTTTTCGTATGCACTGGATATTGAATTTGGATTTTTGAGTTGTTATTGCTATTTGACCGTGACTTATCAGTGGGTTTTTTTCCCCATAAATTTCAAGTCACTATTTAATTATGTCCTTGTTTTCTTTACGGGGGTTTGGGTGGTTTCACTGTGACTTGTTGCTCTGCATTGGTGTGTACATGGTTTGGGGGGGTGGGTGTATCGCGTATGTGTGTGCTCGTGACCTTTCGTCCTCCCCCCTCCCCTGTGTCGTAGGTGCAGTACTCACAGTTGTCGTCTGCACCGGCGTTCGTACTCGTGGTAGATGAGCAGGTAGACGAGAGCAGGTAGGATGTTTAATTCGAGTTCCATGCTGTCCTCCTTCCTCGTGGAGTGCGTAGAGGTGCGCGTTTTCCCGTTCGTAGTCTGTTTCCGCCGTGTTTTTATCGGCGGTGCTCCCGCCCCGGAAAAGGTGGCAGATTGGCCGGTCATGATAGTGTGGGCGGAACATTGTCTGCCGCCTGGCTGTTGGCGGTGACCGCCGCGCTGTTTGTCGGTCCCGCCGTGGCGGTCGGAGTGTTAATGTGGCGGGCTGTGTTGGCGGTTCCCGCCAGGGTCAGAATTCCATTTTTTGGACCGCCGGCCTGTTGGCGGGTTGGCCGCCACTTTATCACCGACCGCCAGGGTTAGAATCACCCCCTATGTGTGTGTGGGCTTGAACATTTTCTTTATATGCTACTTCACTGGGAATCTGAATATGATCCTCATCACACACTATCTCTATCAGTACTTAAGAATCAAAATAACCCCACACAATCTCTGTGGGGACTTGAGCATCACTATAATCACACAATATGTCTGTGGGGACTTGAACATCATTATGATAACAATATTTTTATGGGAACTTGAATAATCCTATAATCAGACATTTTCTGTGTTTGAACATCCTGAGCTTCACATTTGTTTTCTTTTTGGAGAATTGACCATTGTCCTTGTACACTATTCCAGTGGGCATTTGAACAAGACTATCTATACACACAATGGGCCTGATTTTGATTTCAGTACAAAGTTCCTCCATCACAATGGTAACAGATAACCTGTCCACCAAAATCTACATCCCATTGTTTCTTATAGGATTTAGATTTTGTAACACAAGATATCTGTCACCTTTGTGATGGAGCAACCCCTTCAATGAAATCTAAATCAGGCCCTATGTATATGAGAACTTGCACAGCTCAATAACCACACACTAGCTCTGTGGAGATGGCAAAATTCCTATAATCACACAAATACTCACTTTGGATTTGAACATCACTATCTTAACACACTCTCTGTGTTGGGATTTGAGCACTGTCTTTACATATTATTTCAGTGGGGCTTTGGACACAATCATCGTCACATATTATCTTAAAGGAGCATGCACATCATTGACTCACACATATCTTTGTGTGGACCTGGACATGATTACCTCTGCACACTATTTTTGTAAGAGTGTGAACTTTCCTGTAGTAAAACACTATGGGCCTGATTATGAGTTTGGTGGTTGGAAAACCCAACTGCCAGACCCGTGGTGGGGAGACCGCCTCAGAGCTGGCGGTCTCCCCACTGGCCCCAATACAGGTTTTCCACTGGGCTGACTGCAGAAACCAAGGTTTTCGCTAGTCAGTGCAGTGGAAAACATGCAACAGCATTGGACTCAGCCCCTCCTAGGACCGTCATAAAGCACACTGTCAGCACAGCAGACAGTGCACATTCTGATGGTGCCGGGAAGGAGGCCTCTGCATTGCCCATGACAAAGGTGTGGGCAGTGCAGGGGCCCCCCTATGTCCCCCTTCACTTGTTCTCCGCCAGCCTTTTCATGACGATTGAACAGCCATGAAAAGGCTGGAGGAAAACATGGCTGTAATCAGCATGGCGGTGTTGACTTCAGTGCTGCCGTGGCTGATTACAATCTTGACCGCTTTCATCCAGTCAGGATCCGAGATACTGGCAAACTGTGGTCTTTTGGCAGCACCGACTGGGAATCTTGTAATATGGCAGTCACACCACCACATCCGTGGTGGTTTGACCTCCACTGTGAGTCTGGCAGTCTTCGGACTGCCAAACTCGTAATCAGGCCCTGTATCTGTAGGTACTTGAATATTGTTATCTTCACATACTACCTCTGTAGGTACTATTGTCAAGGCTGACTTCATCTCTGTAGAAATTATGGTGCTACCGTGATCACAAACCACCTGTGTGGACATCATCACATAACTCCCCATGCAGGCATTAACATTATGGCCCTCATTACAAAATTGGCGGTAAATGCCACCTACCGCGTTGCTGACGGGCACCAACATACTATGACCTCGGAAGTAAACCGCCACGAGTATTATGACCCACACAGAGAATACCGCCACAATACAGACATCCACACAAGTCCGCCACACCAAAGGTCAGTGACAAACTGGCGATAGCAAAACCCGCACCGTCAAGCCAACAGGAACACACCCACAGTATCACGCCCCCACGAATCAATGCAGTGGTCATTCAACCGTGGTAAACCATTGGCGGTACACACCGCCGTGCTCAAAATGCACACACACTTACAAAACCACACCACATTGGACAAATCAAAATGTATACACCTGACACACATACACACACCACACCCTTACACTCATACCACTATAAAACACACACCCACATTACCCACAAACCTTTCAATGAAAAACTTAGAACAAGCAGAGAGAGAAAAGCAAAGAGCACACCTTCACTCAGAGGCACAGAACACCATCATTCATACACCATCCACGCACATCACAGTATACACCCCAACACATCACCTCACATATATCACTCACACCACATCATGGCACCTCAAATACACCCCAGGTTTTCTGAGGAGGAGCTAAGGGTCATGGTGAAGGAAATCATCCGGGTAGAGCCACAGCCATTCGGATCACAGGTGCAGCAGACGTCCATTGTAAAGAAGGTGGAGCTATGGTGGAGAATCGGCGACAGGGTCAATGCCGTGGGACAGCATCCAAGAACCAGGGATGACATCAGGAAGAAGAGGAACGACCTACGGGGGAAGGTGCGTTCCGTGGTATCAATACACCAGATTGCTGTACAGAGGACTCGCGGTGGAACCTCACCTCCTCCCCCACAACTAACAACATAGGAGGAGCAAGTCTTGGCAATCATGCATCCAGAGGGCCTTGCAGGAGTAGCAGGAGGACTGGACTCTGGTAAGTCAAATTTTTACTACTTTATTGCCCCCACCCTACCTGCATGCTGTCACTAACTCCTACCCCTACCCTCACCCCCATCACTCCACCACCTCACATATACCCCACTATCACAACCCACACATCCCGGTCCTAAGCCCTGGATGCTCCACCAATGTATGGACCCCCATCACAGACCTGCATGGACACCCATCATCACAGCATGCACACTAGAGAGACTCACCCACCCCACACAATCAGCAATCACACAAGGCCAAGGCGACAGGGAAAGCAGAATTCTATAAGGGAAAGACACCCATTGCACAAGATGGCACACACAGATACAACAACAATGCATTTGCATCCTCACAGGACCCCTACCCAATGTCACCGGACAGGAGGTGCCAGCTACATCCAGTACCCCCACAAATGAGGCCCACAGTGATGACAGCAGCTCTGCATGCCTGGATCAGGATGACAAGCCTGGCCGATCTGGGACCTCTGGACAGTTGGTTCTCCTGCCACAGTCCCAACCCACCACAAAGCCTCCCCCCTCAGGAAACACCACCACAGCACCCACCCAGCGGGCCCATGCCACTGTCCCCAGGATACGTCAATCAGCAGTGTGTCCACCACTACAGGGACCCCAGGCAACCCCACTAACCCAGGACGATCAGGGACTTGGGGTCAGTGGCAGTGGGCACACGGTTCAGGGGACAGAGGCACAGGAGAACAGGGAAGCTGGGAGGACTGCTGTGCGACAGGGGGAGGACAGGCCCAGGGAACCTACCCTCCAGGAGGCACTCTCCAACATAATGGGAGCATACCACCATTCCCAGGAGACCATGGGCACGGTACTGGCCAAGTTTCAGGAGACCTAGGCCCTCATTCTGACCTTGGCGGGCGGCGGAGGCCGCCCGCCAAAGTCCCGCCGTCAGGTTACCGTTCCGCGGTCGAAAGACCGCGGCGGTAATTCTGACTTTCCCGCTGGGCTGGCGGGCGGTCTCCTTCAGACCGCCAGCCAGCCCAGCGGGAAAGAGGCTTCCACGATGAAGCCGGCTCGGAATCGAGCCGGCGGAGTGGAAGCTGTGCGACGGGTGCAGTTGCACCCGTCGCGTATTTCACTGTCTGCGCAGCAGACAGTGAAATACATGTAGGGGCCCTCTTACGGGGGCCCCTGCAATGCCCATGCCAGTGGCATGGGCACTGCAGGGGCCCCCAGGGGCCCCGCGACCCCCCCTACCGCCATCCGGATCTCGGCGGTCCGACCGCCGGGATCTGGATGGCGGTAGGGGGGGTCAGAATCCCTGCGGCGGTGCAGCAAGCTGCGCCGCCGCGGAGGATTCAATGGGGCCGCGGTACACTGGCGGGACCCCGCCAGTGGTGCCGGTCCGACCGCGGCTTTACCGCCGCGGTCGGAATCCCCATTGGAGCACCGCCGGCTTGTCGGCGGTGCTCCCGCGGTCCTCCGCCCTGGCGGTCAAAGACCGCCAGGGTCAGAATGAGGGCCCTAGTGGCTGTAGGAGGGACAGTACATGGGGATCAGGGATGACCTCACCATAATCTACACCATCCTGGTCACCATAGCAGGGGTGCTGGCTGACGTGGGCAAGACCATGAGGGAGGCAGTGGCTCAACAAAGGACCCCTGACACTAGCCAAACCGAGGAACAGACTTCCACCTCTACCCGCGCTAGTGGACAGGAAGCCCCGCCACAGGACCAACAGGCCACCAGCACCCCACCATCTGCAGAAGGAGAACCACCACGCAAACGGTCCCTGCAATCCAGGCAGAAGACACAGAACATTGCCAATAACCCCACCAGGAAATAGGACACTCCTGATTGTCACCCTTCTGTCCCACTCTGTTTCCCTGTCCACCTTGAACTGTCATTGCTCCACTTCCTATGCCCCCTTGGACAATGCACCTGTGATACCAAGAGACTGGACTCTACCATGGACCTTCCTCCAACATCACCCCAGCCCCTTGCACATACCCCTATACTCATTAGTACCTAATAAACACCCTTTAATCAAATACCAATCTGGAGTCAGTCTGACGATTCACAAAAGTATTGCTACAACATTAGCAAAGCATTGCAAGGTATATGTTCATTTACTCATACCAATGTATGACAGTTGTTGGGCAGCAGTACACATAGCAGAAGGCAGAATTGAGTACACAGATCTGAAAAAAAAGGCAATCCAAAGGTAACAGTCAGTGTCCATAGACAGAGGTTAAGAGGCTGCCATGTACAATGTCCTAAAGTAAACTGATATGTGAAGAGGAGTTACAGGGCCTGATTCTAACTTTGGAGGACGGTGTTAAACCGTCCCAAAAGTGGCGGATATACCACCTACCGTATTACGAGTTCCATAGGATATAATGGACTCGTAATACGGTAGGTGGTATATCCGCCACTTTTGGGACGGTTTAACACCGTCCTCCAAAGTTAGAATCAGGCCCACAGTCTCTTATCTGTGTGTCACTGGAAGTACTGCAGGATGATGTTTGTCCTGTTGTCAACATCTTCTTCCTCTGTCTCTGCGTCCTTTTCCTCACTGTCCACAGGCTCCACCGCTGCTACAAGACCATCACCAGGCTCATCCTCCAACAGAAAAGGCATCTGACGTCTCAATGCCAGGTGGTGCAACATACAGCATGCCACTATGATCTGGCACACCTTCTTGGGTGAGTTGAACAGGGAGGCACCTGTCAGATGGAGACACAGGAATCTGGCTTTCAGGAGGCCGAATGTCCTCTCAATAATCCACCTAGTTCACCCATGTGCCTCATTGTAGCGTTCCTCTGGCCTTTTTACTGGGATAACTCACTAGGGTCAGTAGCCATGAGAGGTTGGGGTAACCAGAGTCACCTGCAAATATTGAGGGACAATTGTGAGACACACACTAACCCTTAGGGACAACCCCATACCCAGACACCTAGTCAAACTGTGTGGGGACCTTCGGCTCACCTATTAGCCACACCCGGTGCCTCTGGAGTTGGCCCATCACATAAGGGATACTGCTATTGCGCAAGATATAGGCTTCATACACAGAGCCAGGATACTTGGCAATCACATGGGAGATGTACTGGTCCACCAAACACACCATTTGCACATTCATCGAATGTTAGCTTTTTCTATTTCTGTACACTTGTTCATTTCTCCGGGGGGGGGGGGGGGGAATACTACATGGGTACCATCAATGGCATCAATGATGTTGAGGATATGTTCCAGGGCATAGAAGTTAGTTTTCAGTGTGGCCAAATCCTCCACCCAGGGGAACACGATGTAGCTGTGCATATGTTTCGGCAGGGCAGACAACACCCTGCTCAACACGTTTGAGAACATTGGCTGAGACATCCCTGATGCCATGGCCACTGTAGTTTGGATGGAGCCACTTGCTAGGAAGTGGAGCACTGACAGGACCTGCACAAGAGGGGGGATACCTGTGGGCTGGCGGACAGCTGAAATCAGGTCTGGCTCCAATTGGGCACACAATTCTTGAATTGTGGCACAATCAAGTCTGTATGTGATTATGATGTGTCTGTTTCCATTGTCGACAGGTCCACCAGGGTTCTGTACACCGGAGGATGCCACCATCTCATCATCTGCCTCAGCGGTTGTAGCCTATGGAGAAGAACGGTGAGCTGAAGGTCATTTACCACATAGATAGCACAACTGTGTCTGAACTAATGTTACAGAACCTGTGCGTTAAATCGGGAGTCAGTATATGTGCCAATATGTGTTGTGACGCAGTTAGGTGTCATGCCATGTGCTCCCCTGAAATGGCAGCTGCCTGACTTGTGAGGAGAGGCAAGGGGAAATGAGGTAACTGCGCTGGTATTGTGCAGCGTGGCGGTAGGCGGTCAAAGACCGTGGCGCAAATCCGCATTGGTTATCCTTGGGCCCTATGGGTCCTAGGAGCCAATGGCGATGTACTCCGGCAGTGACGGTACGCCCAGCCATGGACGTCACCGCCATTTTCTACCCATTCACTCACTTGATACCTGACCATCAACAGGAGACCACCTACACTGCAAGTGCTGCTGTGACCTGAGTCTTTAAGCGACAATGGCTAAAATGTCTGGGGAAAGGGCCCCTGCCTTCATTGCGGAGGAGTTGGACAAACTAGTGGATGGGTTCCTCCCCCAGTACACGCTACTCTATGGTCCTTCAGACAAACAGGTGAGTACACTGTGAGCATGATGCGTGGGAAATGCCTGTTTGGAGTGGTGTGGATGTAAGCCACATGTCGGGGGTGGTCTGAGTGCTGCCCGTGAGGTGGTCAGTGGACCCCCCTGATGTTCTGCATCCAGCCACAAGGGGGTGAGTACAGTTTCAGAAAGCTGACTTTGCGTGCTTTAGGAGCTAGCTGGGTGGGGGATGTGGGCTGTAGGTAAACCTAGGCCAGAGCGATCATGCCAGGGTAGGTCCCTTGTTTGCAGGCTCAGAAGCACCCATACCCCAATGGTACAATTGAGCAACTACTAGTGTGCAGGGTCCTGTGGGTGTCAGGTGTGCAGGTGCTGGTGTTAGGCATTGTACCTCATGGGCTGGTGACTCCCAATGTAAGTGCTTGGCAAGGCCAAGGGCATAGGGCAGCTCAGTGTGTGTTGTGCCCGCCAACAGTAGTGGTGTTGCTGGCATTGACCATGTGTGTCCTCTGTCTTTCCCCCCTTCTTGTTTTGTCACCCTGTCCTTGTGTGCATTAGCATCATCTGGCGGAGGAGCTGAGGTACTGGCGACGGAGGGAGCTGCATCCCACATGGCCCATGTGGGTGAATCCACGTAGGGTGAAGGCACCAGTAAGACGGAGGGCGAGGGGAGCTCCACGACGGGGACAGGAGGGGATAACAGTGACAGCGACTCCTCCTCTGATGGAAGCTCCCTGGCGGTGGCAGATACCTCTGTGCCCACTCCAACAACAGGTACAGCTGCCACCACCCCTACCAGCACTGCCCTCACAGCAGCCCCTCAGCGTGATTTCCGTGCCCGCTCACCCAGGAGGATGGACATCTCCTTCGACCCAGGCACCTCAGGCCCTGCCCCAGTCAGCCCTGCTGCCCTCAGTGAGGAGGCTATTGACCTCCTGAGATCCCTCACTGTTGGGCAGTCAACCATTCTGAATGCCATCCAGGGTGTCGAGAGGCATTTGCAACAAACAAATGCATACCTGGAGGGCATTCATTCTGGCGTGATGGCCCAACAGAGAGCATTTCAGGCTCTGGCCTCAGCACTGATGGCAGCCATTGTCCCTGTGTCCAGCCTTCCCCCTCCAACTTCCACTACCCAGACCCAATCCCCTCTACCTCAGCCTATCCCGAGCACACCTTCAGACCAGCAGGCACACACATCAACACACAAAAGTGGCTCAGGAAAACATAAGCGCCACACATCATCACACAGGCACTCACACAAGTACCATACCCATGCACACATACCAACATCCACTTCCTCCACTGTGCCCCCTTCCTCCACGTCCTCCATCTCCCTCCCAGTCTGGTCTCCACTCACACCTGCATGCACTACATCATCAGCCACTGCCTCCATCACCAGCACGCCCATCACAACACACCACTCACGAGCAATCACCACCCCTACAACCATTCACACGTCCCCTGTGTCCTCTCCCAGTGTGTCTGTGAGCCCTCTTCCCAAAGTACACAAACACATGCACACACCCACTCAACAGCCATCCACCTCACAACAGCCTCCAGCCCATGCATCCACTCCCACACCCCCTCCATCTTACCGTCCCAGTGTGTCAAAAAAACTTTTCCTAGCTAACATTAACCCCTTCCCTACACCTTCCCCCACCGTCCTTCCCCTAGGGCCACGATATCTAGATCCCAGCCCAGCACCTCAGCCACCAAATCTATGTCCGATGTGGTCCCTGCAAGTCCGGGAGGATCGAAGGGGGCACCTGTCAGAGCTGCCAGTGTGCCACCTACAGATGGGAAGGACCACGGTCAAGAAGAGGCTGGCATGCAGCAGGGAAAAGTCACACCACCCACCCAGCAAGGCCTCATCCAAACACAAAGAGGACAGTGCCAAGGTCCCAGCAGTGACTACCAAGTTGGGGAAGGGACACAAGACAAAGGCCAAGTCACCTCAGGGTACGAAGCCTCCTGGTAAAGGGCTGGTGACCACCATTTCCCCAGAGATGCCAGCGAACTGTACCACGGTCACCACCGCCGCAACGACCGCAACCAGCACCACCACCTACACCTACACCGCCACTGCCACAATGTCAGTCTGCAGCATCCTCCCCAAGGATCAGCCATCCAAGGCTGCCGGAGATGGTCTGGTGTCTCCCTCCACCACTACACCACAAGCAGCACCAACAGCATCTCTGCTGCAGCCACCGCCACCTGCACCACCATCTACACCGCCACGTGCCCAGCGGTGCCACTACATCAGACGTCAGCAGCATCACCAGTGGGCATCCGTCCAAAGCTGCAGGTGACGTCCTGGACCCTGGACACACCACATGAGGCACCATCACCAGCACTGGCACTACCAACAGTTTGCAGTCTAAGTCGCCGCAGGATGGAGTGTGGCTCTGACTCCATGGAGTATCACGCTACGTGTTCCATCTACATCTCGTGGCTCAGACACCCAGGTGAGAGAATGTTAACTGCCACATCCTAGGTGCAGCATCACTGAGCACAATGCCCCCTCCAGAACCAGTGGAGAAAGGCATCCACTCACCCTCTCCTTGGTAGGATGAAGCACTCTGGGCACGATGCCCCCTCCAGAACCAGTGGAGAAAGGCATGCACTCCCCCTATTCTTGGCAGGATGAAACAGACTGGGAAAAGTGCTCCCTCCAGAACCAGTGGGGAAATGCATCCACTATCACTGTCCTTGGCAGGATGAAGCACTCTGGGCACAATGCCCCCTCCAGAACCAGTGGACAAAGGCAACCCCTCCCCCTATCCTTGGCAGGATGAAGCACTCTGGGCACAATGCCCCCTCCAGAACCAGTAGACAAAGGCATCCCCTATCACTATCCTTGGCAGGATGAAGCAGACTGGGCACAATGCCCCCTCCAGAACCAGTGGAGAAAGTAATTCACTCCCCCTATCCTTGGCACGATGAAACAGTCTGGGTACAATGCCCCCTCCAGAACCAGTGGAAGAAGCTATCCACTTGAGAGACTGGGGCCTTGCACTCCCCAGGATCAAGCAGTGGGCAAACCACCCACTTGAGAGTCTTGAGAGACTGTGGCTTTGCACTCCCCAGGACCAAGCAGTGGGCAACCCACCCACTTGAGAGACTTGAGAGACTGTGGCTTTGCACTCCCCAGGACCAGGCAGTGGGCATGGAGCCCCCTTGGGGAGCAGTGGTGTTTTTTCGACCTGATGCCCCTGCAGTGTTCTCTCCATTTTGAGGCAGGTGCCATGTGTGGGCTTCGCCCATGCTTTTTGGGACCACTGGTCCACGGACATTTACAAGGGACAGTGTACGGCCTTGTGTACATAATGTAAAATTTTGTCTATACTGATAATTTTAAAATCTATTGCTATATCTGAATGTTCCAATATAACACTGGTTAAACTAATTTCCTTTTGTCCTTGCGTTCTTCCCGGGGGTGACAGGGTGTATCAGTAATGTTCTTAGATGTGTTAGTGTGTATGGTGTTGTGGGTGAGAGTGGGTGGGGGTGTTGCGTGCCACGTGTGTGTCACTTTCTTTTCCCTCCCCCTTTCCCCTGTGTGCTAGGTGCAGTAGTCACCGTTGTTGCTGCCGCCGCCTTCTTTCTACTTCCTAGTGTATGAGAAGATACACCAACATGGGGAGGATCTGCAATTCGGGCTCCATGGTGTCCTGGTTCTTCGTGGAGTGTCGGAAGGTGAGTGGTTCCCCTGCGATGTACTGTTTCTGCCATGCTATTGATGCCATTGGAACCGCCCCGGAAAAGCTGGTGGATTGGCCTCTCATAATAGGGGGGGCAGTACATTGTCTTCCGCCTGTCTGTTGGCGGTGACCGCTGCGGTGTTTCTTGCTATCGCCCTGGCGGTCGGAGTGTTAAGGTAGCTGTCTATGTTGGCAGTTTCCGCCGTGGTCATAATCCCATTTACAGCCACTTTAACACCGACCGCCAGAGTTGTAATGAGGGCCTATATGCCATTTCTGGGAAGATGTGATACAATAGTTAGCTTATCACAACTGGAAATAAAGTTTAGTTTACTCTTGGCCACATTGCTTGATTCCTTCCGTTCCGGTTAAATACAGTGTTAAGTGCCTGTCTGTAAACATGATATATGATATTTTCTAACACATTATGAGCGTAATCTCTATTTTGTGTGACCTTTGTATATGTGCAGGACTACATATGAATGGATGATGATGTTATTTTGTATACTGCAGTAAAAATTAGCATTTAAGCTTGTGATTTGACTGGATTCAGTCATTAATAGTATTTATGGATTAGGTACTCACAAGGAAATTACCGAATCTCAAATTAGAATTCATACATACCAAAATGCATTTTTGCGGTTGCAAACGGCCCAACATTGCAAAAATGCATGATACATCTGGCCCTGAGTTCAGTGCACTCCTTCATGTCTTCATTGTATATTTATACATGCTTTCCTTCTCTCATCTGTGCATTAATGGAAGTTTGAAAACATATTCCTAAATTGCCCTACTGGAAATACTGCAGTCCATGTAAAGATGAAATGCGGGGTTATTTGAGTGTAAGTCGTCAGCACCCTTCACAATACAATGGAACATTCAGATTCAACTTACTTGCGAACTCAGATCTCAGCAGTGTAAATGGCAAATGCAACACAGCTAAAATGCTGCCTACTAAATCGTTTCAACAAAACATGATTAATCGGTAACATAGCTCCATCTATTTTTGCATTGTATTTAATGTAATTATTAGTGAAAAGATCATGGAGGCCTCAGTTCTGTTATATGTAATGCTACTGTCAGATGTATCAGCACATTAGCCTATTCAAAAATAAACCTCTGACAATGTCACTATGCAGAATTCATTTGAGTTAAGTATTTGGTAAGATATAATGCAGACTAGAAAGTGAATTATTACCAAAAACACACCTCACAAATGTTTTACAGCAATGCAGTCTTCACACTTTTTAATGTTTACTGATTGATGAAAAAGCATTCGTTTACTGATAGGAGAGAAGATTAACATATTTTTAAGGATCCCTTTTCTGACCGCAAGCATTTTCTTTTTGCTATACAACTAATTAATATTTTCATAACGCTATCCATTTTCTTTATAAGTGATACAATTAGTTATAAGTAAAATACAGAGAAATATTGAATACCTTTGAAAGTAAGCGTAGCCTCGGGTCGTCAATTAATAAATAAGTAATTAATTCTCAGCAAAGACATTTCTTACAATTCATTTAAAGGAAACCAATAAGTGAACATTTGCCTTAAAAGTGAATCAGGATGACATATGCTTAGCACTATTGCAATAAATTACTTACACTCTCTTTTAATGCTTTGCACACATGGTTGTCCTCATCTAATTTAGGTGTTATTATTGCAACAGAAATAATTGGCTCAAAAACAACAAAACCTATTTTATAGGACGCCTTCTAAAAATACAGAACCACTTGATTCATTGTGACCGGCCTATAGGGAAAGCACCACAAGGAGCACCAGCGGCTCAAACCAAGCTCGCCCCATTCCTCTCCTCGATCTACCGCTCTTTCCATCCCATCCATTCACTTTCTAGCCTCTCTCTCGCACCCTCTCTCTCATCCTCTTAAACCGCTTCCCCCTTTACAATGGAATATAAGACCAAACCAGTTAGGTTGTTACACAGGACCTAAGAGCATTCCAAAAACATTCGGGGTCCCTGGTTCCACTACAAAAGCCTGGAAAAACATTGCTCTTCTGTTAATGACTTTCCTGCGATACATACGCACTCATATAGGGCAGTGTCAATGGTGCCATGAAGGCACAGCAAAATGCACAGCGAGATACTTTGCAGGCTTTCGAGCTATGTAATGTGTCAGATTATTACTTTGCAAAGAAAATACAGTCACCTAATGTAAATGACACCGTTGAAAGTGACATTAAAATTAAATACTTTATTTTGTTTACAATTAAGTTGTAAAGACACAGCAACTGTGGATGACCTTTCCGAATGACAGCAATACATTAATAAGCCTGCAAAAATGAAGTACTTCTATTTTTATAAACCAAACGAACTGTACTTTATCCAAAATACAATACAAATAATGGAATAATCATTGTATACTGAATATTGCAAGCATACACGTCAAGCTTTTACTCCAGGGTCTGTTCAACGGTCACAAAACACTCAAAATAAGGATGGGATTTTTTCATTGTGCAGTAAGCAGATGCAAAACCTTTGGAAATGCTGCACATGTTTTCTGGTTTCACACTCCCATGCCGCTAATAGATAAAATGTGGAAGGCAGACAGAATGCGCTGACGCAGAAACCTTCATCATTTCAAGCGGCGAGGAATGAGAATCCCATGTGCAATACCGCACTGACAGTGCCTAAGCAATGTAATACTCTTAATAGTCACTGTGTTGAGGTAATAACAGTGTTCAGCTCCTGACAGTGAATGACATCAGTTCCCCAGCTGGGAAGCCTGTGTGTGGTACATGCCTTCTAGAGTTCCAGGAGGACCGTGCAAGCAGTGCTGCACACATGCTTTCATGTGTAGGAAGTTGCTTTCAAGAGCACTGTTAGAGGCAAAGAATTTACTTTAGTGCAATCATTTTAACCCCTTGTAAGCCACAGACGTGATGGTTATGTCTGTGGCTGCGCCTCTCAGGCACCACTGCGTAACACTCCCCCCGAGGGCCGCCCCCCCCAGAAAACCCCTAGTCACCAGAGATACATTTATTTTATGTGTGAGGAGTGACCCCTTAGGCAAGGGTCGTTCCCGGGGGGATGGGGGGGGGGCAATTAGACACAGATATATATATATATATATAATTTTTTTTTACCATGCTTACGCATAAGGTGAGCGGCCCCTTGGGCAAGGGTCACTCTCCAGGAGGCCAAATTATTTTTAGGCCATTTCAATATAATTAGGCCTATCTGCCCCCTGGCGGGGGGGGGGGCAGAAACCACTAGACAACAGGGAATTTTTATTTTTTTATACTTACGCATAAGGGGAGTGGCCCCTTGGGCAAGGGCTGCTTCCCCGGGGGCCAAAATACTTTTAGGCCATATCTGTCCCAGCTGGAGGAAGATCGGCCTAACATAATTAGAAAACCTCTAGACTTCAGGGATATATATATTTTTTAGTTTACTTTGTGTTTTTATGCATGGGGAGCGACCCCTTAGGCAAGGGTCACTATAATGGGGGGAAATTGTATTTAGGCCATTTCTGCCCCCCTTGTGTGCAGATTGGCATATTTTTGTTAGGCCAATCTGCCCCCAAGAGGGGAAGAAACCACTAGACACCAGGGATTGGTGTATGTGTGTGTTTTGTGCAGTGGTCGGTCCCCATGGGGGCACATTACTGTTGGCCAAAGGCGGATGATCAGCCTATTTTTTGAAGGCCCATCTGCCCCCAAGGGGGGCAGAAAGCCCACCAGAGACCAGAGAAGAATTTTTTTTCAAAATAAGAGGGTGGGGGTATGGCCATAACCCCACCCCAAATAAATAGGGTCAAAGATGTTCTGCCCACCAGTGGGCAGATTGGGCAATTACCCCCGATCCACACCCCGGGGGGGCAGAAAGTCTACTAGATGTCAGGGAATTAAAAAAAAACAAAAAATAGTGGTGTGGTGGCTACCAACCAGTATGGGCTGGTTGTTCCCCCACCCCAACTGAAGGGGGTAACAGTCTTTCAGCTCTCCCCCACACACTAAAACATCTTATCCCATGGCAAGCAAGAGGACGTTTGATTATTTTGGGTTTTGGTTTTACATTTGGGCCATGAGAGCTTGGCTAACTCTCAAAATCGTCCCACTTGGAATGGTGAGGGCTGCACTTTTTGGACTACAAGACCTAGACACATCTGAAAATTAAACGTCTGGTTGATTCCAGGGTGGTGTGCTTCAAATGCACCCAGCACCATTTTCTTACCCAAAATGCACTGTAAACCTCCAACTTTGCTGGAAATCACACATTTTTCCCACATTTTTGTGATGAAACCTTCCGGAATCTGCAGGAATCCACAAAATTCCTACCATCCAACATTGTCTCATCTATACAAATAAAAATTGTGCTGCACTTCTCAGCCTAAAAATGTTTTTTCCTAAACTGCCATTTTGGACCCGCTTTGGTGCCCCCTCAATTTTAACATGTTTTTTGGCTCCTCCCTGTCACAGGCACTTCGACCACCTACACAAGTGAGGTATCATTTTTATTGGGAGACTGAGGGGAACGTTGGGAGGTAGGAAATGTGTCCCAGTGCAGTGATCCCACACAGAAATATGGGAAAATTTGATTTGTTAGCTAAATTTGAGGTTTGTTGAGGATTCTGAGGAAGAAAACATTGGGGGATCCACCAAGTCACACCTCCCTGGACTCCCTTGGGTGTCTAGTTTTCAGAAATGTCTGGGTTTGGTAGGTTTCCCTAGATGACTGCTGAGCCCAGGACCAAAAACGCAGGTGCCCCTCCCCACAAAAACAGGTAGTTTTGAATTGGATAATTTTGATGTGTCCAGATAGTGTTTTGGGACATTTCCTGTTGCGAGCGCTAGGCCTTCCCACACAAGTAAGGAACCATTTTTATACGGAGAATTGAGGGAACGCTGGGTGGAAGGAAATGTGGTGCGCCTCTCAGATTCCAGAACTTTCTGTCACCGAAATTTGAGGAAAAAGTGTTTTTTTGGCCAAATTTTGAGGTTTGCAAAGGATTCTGGGTAACAGAACCTGGTGAGAGCCCCACAAGTCACCCCATATTGGATTTCCCTAGGTGTCTAGTTTTCAGAAGTGTGCAGGTTTGGTAGGTTTGCCTATGAGCTAGAGGCCAAAATCTACAGCTAGGCACTTTGCAAAAAGCACATCGGATTTCAATGTAAAAATGTGATGTGTCCATATTGCGTTTCCTGTCGCGAGCATTAGGCCTACCCATGCAAGTGAGGTACCATTTTTATTGGGAGACATGGGGGAATATAGAATAGCAAAACAAGTGTTATTGCCCCTTGTCTTTCTCTACATTTTTTTCCTTTCAAATGTAAGACAGTGTGTAAAAAAGACATCTATTTGAGAAATGCCCTGTAATTAACATGCTAGTATGGGCACCCCGGAATTCAGAAATGTGCAAATAACCACTGCTTTTCAACAACTTAGCTTGTGCCATTTTGTAAATACAAAGGTTTTCTTGATACCGATTTTTCAATCTTTATATGTCAGCAAATGAATTGCTGTATACCTGGTATAGGATGAAAACCCATTGCAAGGTGCAGCTCATTATTGGCTCTAGGTACCTAGGGTTCTTGATGAACCTACAAGCCCTATATATCCCCGCAACCAGAAGAGTCCAGGAGACATAACAGTATATTGCTTTCAAAAATCTGACATCGCAGGAAAAAGTTGCAGAGTAAAACTTTGATAAAAATGGCTCTTTCTTTCACTTTAATTTCAATATTTTTTAATTTCAGCTGTTATTTTCTATAGGAAACCCTTGTAGGATCTACACAAGTTATCCCTTGCTGAATTCAGAATTGTGTCCACTTTTCAGAAATGTTTAGCTGTCTGGGACCATTTCTGTCACTAACTGGAAGGAGGCTGAAAGCACAAAAAATAGTAAAAATGGTGTATGTCCCAGTAAAATGCCAAAATTGTGTTGAAAAATGCGGTTTTCTGATTCAAGTCTGCCTGTTCCTGAAAGCTGGGAAGACGGTGATTTTAGCACCGTAAACCCTTTGTTGATGCCAATTTCAGAGAAAAAAGCACAAGCCTTCTTCTGCAGCTCTTTTTTCCAAGTTAAAAAAAAACAAAAAAAACACAATTTTCACTGCATTTTGGCTAATTTCTTGGTGTCCTTCAGGGGAACCCACAAAGTATGGGTACCTCTAGAATCCCTCGGATGTTGGAAAAAATGGATGCAAATTTGGCGTGGATAGCTTATGTGGACAAAAACTGCCCAAACAGCCAAAAAAAGCTTGCCACCTGAGGGGGAAAAGGCCTGGCAGCGAAGGGGTTAAGCAGGCAGGTACGTTGTCCAGACTCTCAAAGGGCTTGTAAAATCATTGTTGGTCTGTGGATTTATGTTCTTTGCCCTTGGAGTAACCCTAATTCTTAAATTAGAGAATCATTAAAAGTACCGTAGAAAATGGCGCAAGGAAATCCCAGAGATTTCCTTGCATCATTTCACCGACTCCCCTAACGAGGAAAGGCCCCCTTTGCATACATCATGCCTGGTTCAGGGATAATGTAGCACAAAGGGTTACATGCATGCATTGCACCACCCTGTAAATACGGCAGAGGAATTGTGGCCTCGTTGGGCCATATTAAGGTCAAAATAAATTATGTTAATGTGGCACAAGGTGGTGCTAGGGGCCTATATATATGCCCAAAATTCTCCTATTTAGCAATTTACCTTCAAATGACACACACCCCTACTCAGAAATTGTGAATTCTAAGGTTCTCTTGTAATCAGGGCTTGGGATACAGAGCTCATGATACAAAGATGTCCTCACAAAGATGTTTTGAGTCTCTAGACAGACATAGATGAGCAGTCAATGACTAGCTCAAGGTAGGATGAGTAGGACGAGGCTAGCTACAATGTAGAACAATAATCACAGCAACAGTACATTTATTAATGTCCAGCCAATGTGGAGGTTACACAACATGTAAAGAATAACACTAAAATATACAGTATACAAGGGCTGTAACGTAATAGGTTTAAAATGCCTCCATGCCTAAAATCAGATTTATATAATAAAAATGTGTTAGTGAGTCTCCCACCATTCTCAATGGTCTTAATAGCCCAGTCAAACTCCCAGATTCTAGCTTCCAGCATTTTCTTTTTTTATTATGAGAAATTCTGAAAAGCTCATTCCAGAACTCACTAAGGCATAGATTTTCAAAACACAAATGACCCACAGGAAACCCTTGCTAAATTATAAACTTCAGGGCTACACAATATGCCTTTCAAGGCTATTCTAGGGTTCATGATCGCTTGTAACCTATATTCTTATCTGGTAAATCAAAAGTTTTAAATTTACCATAGAAGAAATTGGTAGTAGTGCAAGGGTTGATTGGATTGGTAAGGTGAGAGCAGCCTTCTATATAAATTGGCAGCTTTTAAATAGCCCCTTAGCTCTGCCACATACAATAAGGCACTCAGGGCCAGATTTATACTTTTTGACGCAAAACTGAGCTAACGCAGTTTTGCGTCAAAAAGTTTAGGGCTGGCTATCGCCATTTCATAATGCCACCTGTGCGTCATATTTATACTTTGATGCTGGGTGGCACTAAGAATAGATTAGAGTCATTTTTCCTGATGCTTACCATTGCACCTTGTCATAAGGCAAAATTACATTAACACAGGAAAAATTACTCTAATCCGGTTTACGAAATGGAAACTCGTCCCAAAACGGATATGCTCCATTTTTCACTGCAATAGCGTCAAAAAGCGACGCAAACGAAGCAAACAGTGCTAAGAAGCCCCAAAATGGATCCCAGAAGCCAGGAGAGAACCCAGGGAGACCCCAGACAACCAGGAACCAGCCAGGAGGACACAGACAAGACCTAGGGGAGAGACAAGAAGAAGAGGACATGTTGCTTCAGTGCAGCGGAGCATGAAATACTGGTGAGAGAGGTGACAGAGCACCAGCATCAACTCTTCATCACCTTTAAATTGCCAATTGGGAGGAGAGAGGCAATGTGGCAACAGTTTGAGGACAAGATTAACAGTGTGGCAGAGGTCAGGAGAACTGTCACTGAGTGCAAGAAACGCTGGCATGACTGCAAGCGGAGGACAAAGGAAAAAATGGCAAGGAACAGGAAGGCAGCACTGCAGACCGGATGTAGGAGTCCAGCACTGCAAGAGGACTTGGACGAGATGGAGGAGATGGTTGCAGCCATCATCCCAGAGGATATCACCACTGGTATCGCAGGACAGTGCAGACTACCAGGAAACAACACATATGCTGGTGCTGATGAAGATATGTTAATTAGAAATATTAATGAGTGTTTATGTTTTTTGAATAATTGTAATAAAATGTAGAGGAAAATAATGTAGGAAAATAATGTGCACGTTTGAAAAATGTGCCCATGAAGAGTGGCTACCAAGATTAATGAATTATACTAAAAAATGACCAAAAATATGTGAAATGTTCAAAATAGGTACTAATAATGTAGTAATATGTCATATTGAGCTATATAACATATGCTTTACATTATATTGAAGAGCTAACTTAGCCGAAGTTGTGGGCTAGTTTTTGCCAGGCCTTATGCAGAAGCTGAATAATCATGCAATGTAGAGAAGCTAATGTGCTGAACTGACCCTGAACTACTCATGTTAATAAAGTTTGCTGAGCTAGAATTTTCTGCAATGAACTTATTGACAGGAGATGATGGAACTAGAGAGTATCAAGATCGGTGTAAAACAGATGTACTTTCCCAGGACTCAAACAACAGAGACACTGACTGGAGAAGAAGATGCAATCTTTTCAATACCTGATGAGCCGGATGATGAGGATTTCGTACAGTGAACCAATCTACAGCCTGAGAACGGCATAATATTAGAATTCATAGATTTGTAAAATTAAAGTTATTGGGTCGGGAAATAACTGATGTTCAACTGACCAATTAGGAATTAGGGTATGGACTGGGTGACTTTAATATAATGTTGTGACAAGGAGGAACATTTCAGAACTGATGGGAAGATGTTAGAGGCAGATGATCGGGGAGAGACCTTTTGCTGAAATTGATGCTAGACTCTGTCATTGGGCTCATGTTCTTGAGAGCCTGATGCATTGCTGATCTATTGATGACCTGAAGACGGACACTGATTTTGTTGCTGATCCATACCATGGATAGGTAGCTATGACAATGTGACTGATTGACTTTTTGTGCCTTTTTTTCTAGGTACTAACTGTGCTGTTTTATGGGCACTGATTTTCCTTTCTCCTATGCTTGACAACATGCCAGTGTTGCTCCAGTTGGTGACATGCACTCTTCACCAACACACTGTAAACCTATCCACTATGACTGAAATTGTTTCTCACTACTCACTACTCAATTGGCAATTGATGTTCCTCTGCACTGAACGACATTTCATCTCAGCATGTCCAATGACATGTCCCTCAACCTTGCACTTGGGTTGTGTCACGAAAGAATGCTTTACACTAATTGGGTCTCAGACCTGGACTATGTAAATATTGCACTACAGCACTTTAAAGTAAACATCACCCACACACCCACTTTGTCTCTATGTAATGTGACATATCTACTTTGCTGTAGATTTGTGATGCGTGTAACATTTCTATGGTCACAGAGTGTCAATACCAGAGAGCAGAAATAATGTGGGCAGATATCCACGCACAAGGTATCTACAAGATGAAAGTCAATGCTGACCAAATCCCCTACAAGCAGGTCACTGTGTATGAGTCATTTGCTTTAAAACATACATGCCTCACCCACAACATACAGAAGGAATGTCTGTATAAGAGTGTTTGGCCAATAACATCAGCTGGGAGTACAAGTAAAACATTGGTGTGAAATGTATTTACTTGACCTCATCTGAAATTGGCACTACTCAGGTTAGCAGTGTTCACATGAACTTCAGGCTGCAGGCAGACGTCCCACAGTGCCCAACATCACGGCACAGGATCAAAATAATTACAGCTTAAAAAGCACATCTACCTGTCCAGTACATGGGAACCATAGTCACGTTGAGTGGTTGGTTCAATGGATGGCAGATGCATTGTTGTAGCTGCCAATGTGACAGCTCAGTTGGAAGTGGGAATTAACATGTCAAGAGAGGGATGTGGATGCAGGATGGAATTCACAGGCCAACAGACAATTGTCACTGTACACTAACCTATGCTAAGCTTACTTACCACACTTAACAACACACTCTAAACATTTGTCCCCACCCCCCTTATATGACGAGACACATGCAGGACAACATATACTAACCTAAACATATACTACCTAATACTAAACAAATATATATTATTTTGTATTTAAAAATTTAAAAAAATTAAATGCACAAAAGCCCCAACATTAACCCCCACCCACAAATTAGCATGTAATAATATGAAAAACCACCCCCAAACCTACTTATCCTATCTAAACAACGACCCTACTCTAACTTATCACTAAACCCCTTAAACCCACTTCAAAACAGGATGAGGAATGAGGAGGGAGGGGAATGAATTAGGGGTGAGAGGAGGCAAGAGTTCACAGGTTTGCCCTTTTCAGTGTCTTTTTAATTGCCTTCAGTCTCCATGTATTTTTGTCCACATCATTCTGAATGTTGTCAAGCTTTTTTAACACCTTCTTCATGTCCCTCTGGAGCGCAGCAATTATGGCTATGTCCATTGCAGCAGGTGTGGTGGTCTGTGTTGCAGAGGTTGATAGTGCATCAGGTGTGGTGGTCTGTGGTACAAAGGGTGACAGTGCAGCAGGTGGGGCATATGTGATCGTGGCCACTGTGGAACTGTGTGCAGTTGTGGTGGTGGCTAAAACCTTTGTGGCCAATGCCGGTCCCCCTTGGATGAAAGACCACCATGCCCCTGTGGCTCGCTCTCTTCGATAGCTTCTTGCCATCTCTCGGTACCCATACTCCACATCCAAAATGTGTTGGTATCTCACTGCCTGCTTCTGGAAAGCCCTGATTTCCACTACATCATTGTTGGCAGCTGTAAAAATGAGACAGGCAACCATCAGTGTCATCATTGTGTAATGCATTTACAGATGATAATCTAACACTTTGCCTCAATTTGCACATCCAGCCCAAATCACAGTCCAGATAATACAATGTCCCTGATGAATGTAATGGCAATGCTGCCTACCCATCATGCATTTTACACCACAGCAAAGCACAACAAGAGTTGGACCAAATAAAGTGATCTGTGCATTAATGTAGGGCAATGTGTCACAATGCAAAGGCAGCAACTACTTCACATGGGTCAGGCCAACTAATATTTATCATCTAAATCAACTTCCAAGCACACAAGACCAGTGATGTGTAGATTTAATTGGTAGGATGGTATGTAGTTGCTAATCATATGGGGTCAGTGTTGTTTGGGACACATGCATGCTTGAATGAGATGACTGTCATCTGCACTGTGACCATAACATCTACCTATACATATGTTCTTCCCCTACCCCTATGTCTCAGGGGGGATGGGCATGTAATACATCATCACAACTGTCGAGGACAACCACAAAGGCATATCCGCTTGTACATGGATTTAGTGAGTGGAACACATGTGAGGAGGGCTACCACCTAGGATTAAGGTATCCATAGGTCATTCACATCTACATTCATGTGTCCAGTTGTGGACAACCATCAACACCTAATCTGCCAACACAATTCACAAAACAGCCAAATTGATGCCAGCACATATCTGGCCTTGACCTGCATGCACACCTATTGTATAGCACATAAGTGTCACGTAAATTTAGTACAAACTATGGGACTAGATGCTGGGGGACAGTTACTCATACAGTCCTACATTTACATTACAATACAGGGATGCACAATTGTGTATGACCCAGTGCCAATATACTGATACTAGAGCACTTCTAAGTCACATGTGGGCCTTCCTGTGGCTAGTAATCACCTTGTTCACACGCTGCTGCCTATTGCGCAGCACAAGATAACCAAGATATGACTCTCTGCCTGTGAATGTCTAATCCTTGCACGGAACACTATGTCAACATCCAATCAAGTAATATGTCTGAACACGTGCCAGCTCATGACATCTTGCAATGAGTGCAACACACAAGAGTCACTCACACAACAGCTGCAATCACTACACAGGACAGACATTATCACACTTACCTGATACATCTGGATCCTAAAATTGAGCCACTTCCCCAATGGTATAGGGGGCAGGTCCACCTGTAAGACACGGAAAGGAAATATATGCTCAATGTCAGATCATTGTACAAAGGTATGGACAACATATCACAGTGTGTAACATTTTACATGATTGAGGTGGTGATCCTGCATATAGACAGTCCAACAGACAACTGCAAATTCACATTGACACTGACACTCCAGTGAGTGATAGTCACACATCCGTGCAGATGCACTGGGCCTAACAATCATGTGGTGCTAAACCCGACTACAACCATTTGTGGCTAATCCATTTCAGATGGTACTCCATGTCATGATATGTATTTTGATGACAATTTCAATGACACTTCCTTTGTGCACTGCAATACAAGTGACTCAGGTATTGTGGCTTGTGCATCAGGGGACACAGAGTTACTGTGTGATGGATATGCAACTCAATTTTTAGTCTGTAATTATCATGCATTCAGTTGTACATGACAGATATGGCACAGTTGTAAATAGGTAACAAATGCCCCATTGGCAGTGTCCCCTCAGCCGTGTATGCCTTCTTTGCCAACATAATGGCAGGGATCATGTGTGTGTGTAATGATGACAATGTAGCGCTAAACATGAATTGGCCACTTTGCTGTCCTGATACAGTGAAATGTGGTATTCTGACAGTGTCTTACCTGATCATCATTGATAGAATGCATTGCACAGGTGTTGCCACTGCACCTGAAATGTGTGACTAAGGGCCACATGTACGAAGATCAGGTTTTGTGAGTCAAACATTGCGAGTCTTTGCTACTCGCAATTTGCGAGTAGGATAATCTGACATACAACACCGTCAATGACACTGTTTTCAAATCACAAATGAGGTAGCAAATTACCTAACTCACGAATTTTAATGAGATAGGCCTCATTTTGCAAACCCCTTTGGAATGGCGGCACTCACCGGGATGCTGGCCTGCTGGGCTCAGCAGACCACCATGTCTGTGACTGCTTTCAAATAAAGATGTATTTTAATTTTAATAAATAGAGCCTTATTTCATTAAGGGTAAACAGAAAGCATGTCATAAACAAATATTATAACTTTAATATTTTTTATAAAGCAGACAGTGGTCCTTGCCCTGAAACAATTTTTTGGCATGCATTCACAAAGGGGAAAGTAACCCATGGGGACCCCTCCCCTTTTGCGAATGGGTTAGCAGCAACTTGAAATTGGTGGTAACTGCAATTATTCCCTGCCAGCATTTACGGTCACCAAACAATCAATCAGCGTACTGTGACTCACAAATAGAAAGGGAACACCCCTCCCTAAATGCCACTAGCAAACCCTGTTTTGTGATTCGACAATGTGATTGCAGAATGCAAAACTGGGTATATGCATTGGAATAAAAAAAAAATCTTGACATAAACACACAAATTCTGAAAACTAGGATGTTTGTGACAAATAAAAATAGATTGGTACAAGTGTCCCTAAGTGATAGTCGTACATGACTCAACAAACCTCAAGGCTGCATTGTTAACATGTATAGACATGTGGACTCCATCTCAGTACTGGGACACTTTGTTCTGCTTGCATTCAACATGGCCACAAAAATTGCATGCAGAAAGTCAAGACATCTGCTACTGTCACTCAGGAGCATTCTACTGTACACACTGATCAACACACCCAGGTGGTGCAGCAGAACCTGCTCTCTGGCCACCAGGTCAGCCCAGTGATGCTTCAGCTGGTGCTCATTCCTGCTCATATGGTAGACTCTTTTGAGGTGGAAGATCACCTTGCCCCACCCCAGCCTCCTTGCCTCTGAGTAATACCCCTGTATCACACACCCACCCATCTCCAGCATCAAGAGAAGGAAGTAGCACACCAGCCACACATAGCCCCCAAGTTCCTCCTACCCCATGAGGGTTAGCGTCGCCCTTCCCGACATGTCCTTGCAAAACAAAACTAAACTAAAAAAGTGTAAAAAATAAGGAAAATAAATGTTAAAAAAAGGAAGCTTACAGCCCAAACCTAAGAACCCCAACTAACACAACTAATCTAACCCCCCAGACAGACACCCGACAGTACAAATACAATCTGAAAGACACTAAACTACACAAAAGCACATACACAGGTACAATAAACTAATAGAATTCACAAAAGACATTAGAGAGACACCACAAGATACAAGAAATACAATCGAGACACCAGCAACACCAAGACACAGCCACACAGTCAAGAAAAAGCACAGACTGTACAGTGAAAGTGAAAGTACACCCACAGTTCCATGCCTGTAAACAGGATTTCCTATTACATCACTTCCTGTCACCTTTGTGGCCCGTTTTCCATCGTGCATGTTTTTTTTAGACACATACCATGTTTGCGTGAATATTTGCGATGCATAACCTACATGTGCGGCAAAATACCACGCATTACCTGTAGACTTCAATTTCAAGTGATATCTGCGAGCGTGTAGTACACAGGTAGAATTCACGCTAAGGGACCATGTATCGTTAGTTAGCGTTTGCGAGATTTTTCGACGCATTTGCATCAACATTTTTTACTCAAACTGTGATTGCGTGATTTTCAAATATTTAACATGCATGCACCTTGTATCAACATGAAGATGGTATGAGCTGCAGTGTGTGGTATAGTAGTTGGCCACATGTGGTAGTGCATGCAACTGTGTGTTTTGGGTGTGAATGATCTGTCACAACAATATTTTTGTTTCTAAAGGAACGGCATGCAATACATTGGACGTAATGCTAATGTATAAATGTGTTCCAAATGGGTATCTACATCTGATTGCAATCAGTGATCTACAACAGTCATGATATGTGTTTGTGATATGTGTTGACTCATGTGACATGTGTGGTTGTTTGACTTTGGGGAAATTGCATTTCACACAACAAACAAAACTCTGGGATGATTGAGGATGGCTGATGGGTGCTATGTTGGATATGTTACCCCTCATATGTCATTAATTGTTGGTTACGACTTCATGGTGACTTGTGTGTGAACTACACAAATGTCGGACATGTGTACATGTTTGGTACGTATGTGTTTGAGACACTGTGACTTAATTTCACTCATAAAATGTTTGGTACACGTCAGTTTGACTAATAACAATTACCTATGTTACTTATGTTGCTGTGGTGAGCCTGCTGCCCTGGCAGCATGTGTTCACATATTTTCAGTTGTGCATTCTACAGTAGTGTCCAGTTCAAGTGTGTACTCCATGGAGTTATGGTTTTGGGCAGGTTTAGTCAGGACTCTGTTAGGGGCACCCCTTGAGTTCACAGAGTATCTTGCAAGGAGATAGTGTACCAAAGCAGAAGATCAGCTAAAGGCATACAAGGGGAAAGGCCAGTTATGGTAAGGCAGAGAAAAGAGAAATGTGAAGGTAGAGCAACCTTAGTTAAACAAATATGGAACGGGTCAGTAATGGACAAACATGCTGGAGTTATCTTTAAGGTTGTAGACAGGTTAGGGCTCAGAACTTTCCACAGCAACAGGGAACATCAGTGCCTCTGCACAGATTAATATTACAGATAGTCACCATGCAAGCCCCATAGAAAGGAGGCAGCAGAAGTGACTCTGTGTCTGGACCCTTAGGGCACAAACAAGGACTGTACTTACATACACAAGTCTAGCCCTTGCGGGTCCGGATGGAGACACAGTGGCAATTCCTGGAATAGAGCCATAGGACACTGTCACTGTTAGGCACTAAAGACTATATGCAACACTAGACAAAGAATGGGGTCTGTATTTGCCTCCTGGAAACCAGGTGCCAACCAAGTAGAAAGGAAAATACTTCTACACAGGTGAGGACTGATAGGACACTTACCAGGCATAATAACCCAAGAGGAAACAGAAAGCAAAGGAACCAACTAGGAGGCAAAGCCAGGCACAGGGAACAGGCTCAGACTGTCGCAAAGGCAACAGGTCTGGGAAACAGAAACTAGGCTCTGGCAGAAACAAACATGAACAAGCCTGAGAAACAGGGAGCAGACTCTGACTGGAACAAGCAGGAACAGGACTGGGTAAACAGAGAGCAGGTTCAGGATGAATCATGACTGTAACACAATCCAACAAGGGGTCTGGAACACAAGGAATTGTTCTCCAATGCACGAGAAGGAGCTTCAAAGAATGGCATCTTATAAACAGTTCCAGGCAGCAGCAAGGCCAGGGCAGAGTCACATGGCTGGGCTGCACAAGAGAGGTCACAGGTGTTTGCAGCTTCAGGCTCTCACAAGTCCAGGAGGAGAGAATCCAGTATAAAGGGACAACCAGACTTTTCCCATAGGATGCATTGAACAGAAGATTACAGGTCTTACCGACTACCAGGCAGTACTTTATGAGACCTGAAGTCCATGCAAACTAATGTAGTACTTCTATAGCATACCATATGGAAAAGGGAAGGAAACAGGAGTTAGAAAGGGGCCCTGGGTGAATATTAATGATGATTCCCAGGGTACAGATAGTCCGTTTACAGCGCCCCCTAGAGATGGGAGGGCAGAGACGTAGCACCTGGCAGTGGCAGGACTTATTTCCAGGGATGGACTGTGCAGGGCATGTGTTATGAACATTGCTTATCATACCTGGGACACTAATGCTATCCATTTTTACAAATTATGCCCCTCTTGTCACACAAGCTGCTTGCAGAGATTGCAAATGTCAAACTAACGTCAGGGTTCTTTTCATACATTCCTGCTTCCACTGATATTTCACATCCACTGCCTCATGTGAGGGAAGCTAACTTAGCCTATGATTGGAGATGTCATAGTTTTGTGTCATGTGCTACAATAGCCCATGTTGGCAATGTGGATGTGAGTCATATGTTGTGGCCCATTGATTTTGTCCTTCATATGTGAAATTCACAAGATAAGTATTTTTATATGTGTGATGTTTGCTGTACAATCATACGCATCACATGTGATGTTGCATCAGAAATAGTCTGATTTGTGTTTGTAATATGCTCCCTGAGGTAATACTCACATTCCTAATGAACATGTGATGGAGAAAGAAGAAACCAGAGCAGGATTGTGTGATCAGGTAAGGTGTTTATTTACATATCTTAACAAGGTGTGTAGAGTGACTATTGGTTGAAAAAGCTTTGTACAATTAGCTGCCTGTGGCACATTCCTGCAGCTGTGTTTTGCTGTTCCCCCTCATTTTCCCAGGCACCATCCTCCTCCTCCTCCTCAGGCAGTTCTTGCTCTGGCTCATATAGAAGGATGTTCCTCCTCACACAAATGTTGTGCAGGATAGCACAGGTATGTATGGTTTTGCACCCAATGTTTGGGGCATATGGGAGGCTGCCTCCTGTGATGTTCAGGCACCTGAATCTGGACTTCAGGATGTCAAAGGTCCTTTCCACAATGGTGCGTGTTCTCCGATGTGCCTCGTAGTAGGCACGCTCTGCTGTGCTTAGGTTGGGAAATAGGGTCATGATCCATGGCTGGATCACGTAACCCTGATCCGCTGCAAAAGATAATAGGGGTGAGTATTTTGTTAGTGCTTGCAAGAGGAATGTCATGTAGCATGACAGTTGATATCTTGTGTCATCTGTGACTCATATGTGTTTGTGGTATTGTGTGAGATCCTGGCTTCTGTGAGGTTTTTTGTGCAGTGAGTTGTTTGACTTGATAACTTGTGTTTGGATCATTGACCTGGGATCTATGATTTTGTTTCCAATCAGTTGGTCAGTATGTATCTACCATGTATTGTGTAGTGTCCAACATTTTTCAGTGTGCTTTCACTGGAGGGGACATGATAGTTCCACACACACAATAGATTTCGATGTGGTGGTAAAATGGTTGCACTACATGGCCGGGACATCCCATCCAATTAGACATATGTCATTGCAGATGAAATGCAACAATGAGGCCCTTTGATTTGGCAAGGTGACAATGCACAACACATCTCCAAAAGTTCGGCAGCACTGAGGTGTTCATTATTGAGAATGCACAATTGTCCCAAGTGTGACTAGGTTCTAGGGAAACCTTTGTTGTTCCCTCTGCCAGAGGCTCATGTGCAACTATGCACCTACACTACCAAACTTTCTCCAGGTAACCTGTCTAACTGCCTTGTGGAGGTGGAAGTCTCTGTGCAGGAAGGGCCATCTCCCTGTACATATGCAATTTTGATGAACAATTGGCTCTTTCAGTGTGTGCAGTTTGCATTAGTGTCACATCAATATGTGTTCATAGCACAGTCCACTTCCTTATTGCTACCTGGCAACGGCACCCCAGGAGTGATGTATGATGATGGGACTGCCTCAGTATTTCCCTGTCACCTCCATCTGAGTCTGCATCATCATGCTATGTGTCTCATTGTGTTAGACCTGTTCCAACACACATTCCACGCCCCTTCAACACTACATACTGTAGGGTGGTCGATTGACTATGTGGCCTAATGTAACTGTAAATGGTTTATCTTCCAAGTTGTACTTACAGTGCAGCCCATGTCATTGTCACTGTGGCCTTTGACATTGGTTTCTTGGTGCTCTAGAGTGGCAGCTAATGTTTATGGCAGCTGTCATTTGTCTAGAGGTGTGTATCCCATTGTGTCAGGGTGTACAACACAACTATAAGTGTCACACTATGGCCTGCACATTGATGGAATGCGTGTGCTTTCTGTTCCAGAATAGGAGCTCTTTTGCACCAGGTGGTACGATCCAGACATGGGTGCAGTCAATTGCACCAAGCACATGCGGGAAGCCATGGATTTGGTAGAGGCCCTGTTTCATCTCCTGCTGCTTCTGCTGGGTGTTGGGGAAGCTGATGTGGCGGGGTGTGAGGAAGATTATGCCATCTAAGTCCTTGGACAGGAAGGCCAAGAATGAGTGCTGTGATACCCCTGCGACCAGGGCACCCATTGTCTGAAAGGAGCCCCTTGCCAACATATGCAGGACAGCTAGCAGCTTGGTCACCAGTGGTATGTTGTTTGGTGGCTCAATTTGGTGCTGCAGCTGCTATACAGCTTCCCAGTTCAGTCGATACCTCCAGATGATGTCCTGCTCCCTGAGGCCATGAAGGGTTTTCCTGTTCCTGAAGACTCTCTCCTGCATTCTTTGTTGGCTTTGTAGGCCACTTTGGGGTGGTGGTGGCTGCTGCTGTTGGTCCTGTGCTCAGCGTCATCTTGCAAGATGCATCAGTAGCATCTCCATGTTGTCCTGTTGGTCTGTGATGTTGCTTGTGTGTATTTTCCTTAATTAATGGTGTGTTTGCCTCATTTTAACTCCTGCCCTGACCCAGGTGTTCCATTTTGATGGGAATCGAGTTTAGCATAATTTTACGGGTCTGCCTCCCAACCGTGCTTCATTTTTGCTCTGTTGGATAAATATGGCCTAAGGTGTTTGAGTCATTTTTTGGAAGGGAACGCCTACCTTGCATCTCATTGATGCAAGGCGGTTTCACACATCCTTAAAATGACGCTGACTCAATATTTTTGATGCTAGATAGGTCTAGCTTCAAAATATAAATATGGAGTTAAGTTTGAACTAGGTATGCGTAAAAAAAAAATATGCAAATGTGGCGCAGAGTATAAATTTGCAAGTGGTAAATAGTTTTTGCCATTTTACATCTCAGCAAGGACAACACAGTGTCAATCCTCTGATTAAAGATTTTGTGCTGTACAAATGGTAAAAGACATTGGCCCTCATTACAACCCTGGCGGTCAGTGTTAAAGCGGCGGTAATACCGCTAACAGGCAGGCTGAAAAAAAAATGGGATTATGACCGTGGCAGAAATCGCCAACATAGACAGCCACTTTAACACTCAGACTGCCACGTCGGTACATACAAACAGTGCGGTGGTCACCGCCAACAGACAGGCGGAAGACAATGTACCGCCCACACTATCAGAAGATGCCAATCCGCCACCTTTTCTGGGGCGGAACCAACACAAACAAAAACACGGTGGAAACAGGACTTGAAGGGAAAACACTCACCTCTCCACACCCCACGAGGAACCAGGATGCCATGGAGCCTGAACTCCAGATACTCCCTGCAATGGTTTTCCTGCTCCTCTATCAGGAGCACCAAAGACGGCGGCGGAAACAACCACGGTGAGTACTGCACCTACAACACAGGGGAGGGGGGAGGGAAAAGAGACTGGCACACACATGTAATAAGCAAAACCCCCACCCCCAACCTCACCCACAACAACATACACACAAATACATGCTGCAACATTACATATACACCCCCCCACACCCACTGGAAGAACGCAAGGACCAAAGGAAATAAGTTGAACGATTGTAATCATGACAAATCCAGTAGTCAAAACTCGAAATACAGTATATACAATTATGTACACCAACTACACAAGTCCGGATAGTACACCAATTATTGTCCGTGGACCACTGGGCCCAAAATGCATGGGCGAGGCCAACACATGATACCAGACTTCAAACGGAGAGAACACTGCAGGGGCATCAGATCGAAGTGAAACAGGCACCTCAGGGGGAAGGGAAGGGGGGGCACCTCATTCGGATGAGTGCACGCCGCCACTGCTCCACGAGGGGGGTCCATGCCCACTGCTTTATCCTGGGGAGTGCAAAGCCACAGTCTCTCAAGTCTCTCCAGTGGGAGGTTTGCCCACTGCTTTATCCTGGGGAGTGCAAAGCCACAGTCTATCAAGTCTCTCCAGTGGGTGGTTTGCCCACTGCTTTATCCTGGGGAGTGAAAGCTACAGTCTTCCAAGTGGATGCCTTTCTCCACTGGTTCTGGAGGGGGCTTTGTGCCCAGAGTGCTTCATCCTGTGAAGGACTGAGGTAGTGGATGTCTTTCTCCACTGGTTCTGGAGGGGGCTTTGTGCCCAGAGTGCTTCATCCTGCCAAGGACTGAGGTAGTGGATGTGATACTCCACTGGTTCTGGAGGGGGCTTTGTGCCCAGAGTGCTTCATCCTGCCAAGGACTGAGGTAGTGGATGCCTTTCTCCACTGGTTCTGGAGGGGGCTTTGTGCCCAGAGTGCTTCATCCTGCCAAGGACTGTGGTAGTGGATGCCTTTCTCCACTGAAAGTGGTGCATCATGGAAGCTGCCCAGGCTCCTGGAACTGACCACCAGGCTCGTACGACTGACCACTGGGGATGGCAGCCATGTCTGCTGTGGTGCCACTGGCTCAGGATATGGCGGGGCCGCTGGCGGTGCTTGTGGCGGTGTCAGTCGTGGTGGTGCTGGTGGCGGCCTCTGTGGCAGCAGTGCTGGCGGCGGCCTCTGTGGCAGCGGTGCTTGCGGTGGGCTCTGTGGCATCGGTGCTTGTGTTGGGCTCTGTGGCATCGGTGCTGGTTGCGGGCTCAGTGACTGCGGTGCTGGTGGCGGGCTATGTGGCGGCGGTGCTGGTGGCAGGCTCTGTGGTGGCGGTGCTGGTGGCGGGCTCAGTGACTGCTGTGCTGGTCACGGGCTCTGTGGCGGCGTTGCTGGTGGCGGGCTCAGTGACTGCGGTGCTGGTGGTGGGCTCAATGACAGCGGTGCTGGTGGCAGTGCAGGTGGCGGTCTTCCCTGCCGTACAGGTTTGTGTCGACGTGGACAGAAGGTTTGACACTGGTCCCGTTGTTGGTGCCACCATGCCCTCTCCTGACCTGCCCTTTATTTTCTGGCCCTTCCCCACCTTGGATGGTGGCGCAGCTGTCTTGCCACTATCCCCTTTTGTTTTCCCTGAGCCCTTGGTGGCAGGTGTTTTCAGCTTCTCCCTCCAGGATGTGGGCAAATTTTTAACTTTTACAGGTGGTGGAACATCCTTGCCCTCGCTCCGTGGCACACTGGCAGCGCTGATGGTTGGTGCACTCCAATAGCCCGCACTTGCTGGCACCACTGTGCCTGGTGATGTGGTGGCTGAGTTCCTGGGTGGGGACCTGGAAAGCCTGGCCCTAGGAGATGGACGAGGGGGGGAAGGTGTAGGGAATAGGTCAATATTAGCCAGGAAAAGTGTTTTAGACACTCTGGGACAGGTAGATGGAGTGGGTTTGGGAGTGGAGGAAGAGGTAGTGGTTGTAGGAGGAGTATGTTTGCTGAATTTGGGTGAAGGTGCATGGGCTGGAGGCTGTTGTGAGGTGATGGCTGTTGGGTGGGTATGTGCCTGCGTTTGTGTACTTTGGGAAGAGGGCTCACAGACACTCTGGGAGAGGACACAGGGGATGTGTGAATGGTAGTGGGGGTGGTGAGTGCACGTGAGTGGTGTGTGGTGATGGGACATATTGGAGGCAGTGGATGTTGGTATGTATGCATGGGTATGATGCTTGTGTGAGTGCCTGTGGGATGTGTGGTGCTTATGTTTGCCTAAGCCACCCTTGTGTGTTGAGGTGTGTGCATACAGGTCTGAAGGTGTGCTTGGGATAGGCTGAGGTACAGGTGATTGGGTCTGGGTGGAGGAAGTTGGAGGGGGGAGGCTGGACACAGGGACAATGGCTGCCATCAGTGCTTAGGCCAGAGCCTGAAATGCTCTCTGTTGGGCTGCCTGGCCAGAATGAATGCCCTCCAGGTATGCATTTGTTTGTTGCAAATGCCTCTTGACACCCTGGATGGCATTCACAATGGTAGATTGCCCAACAGTGAGGGATCTCAGGAGGTCAATAGCCTCCTCACTGAGGGCTGCAGGGCTGACTGGGGCAGGGCCTGAGGTGCCTGGGGCGAAGGAGATGCCCACCCTCCTGGGTGAGCGGCCTCGGGTCACACGCTGAGAGGCTGCTGGGAGGGCAGTGCTGATAGGGGGGTGGCGGCTGTACCTGTTGATGCGGGGGCACAAAGGGGCCTGCCACCACAAGGGTGCACCTTGCTAATACCTCAGTGTTGGCTGTCGCTGCTGTCACCTCCTTTCCCCACCGTGGAGCTCCCCTCTCCCTTCATCCCACTGGTGGCTTCAGACTCCATTGTCTCACCCTCCAGGGCCAAGTGGGATGCAGCTCCCTCCTGCTCCGGTGCCACTGCTCCTCTGCCTGATGATGCTATTGCACACAAGAACAGGGAGACCACAAAAGGGGGGGGGAGACAGAAGAAAGACATGTTCAGTGCATGCAATACCACTACCGTTGGCAGACACTACAGACACAGCAGCCCTCTGCAATACGCCTCACACTTATAGTTCGCAGATTAATCACATGCCCATGGGGTACAAGGCCTATGCTTGATTGCTGCACACATGGAAGTCACAGGAGCCTGACTAAGTGTAGATGGCTCTTACCACTGGGGTTGGGGTGCCACATAGCCTGCCTCACAAAGGGTCCTTGCCTACAAAGCTCACCCTGGCCTAGGGTAACCCACTGCCCACCTCCCCCACCCAGACACCTCGTAATGCATGCAGAGTCAGATGGATGTGACGGTACTCACCCCCTTGTGGCTGCTGTGATGCCCTCAAGTGCCCATCCAACTCTGGATACGCCACCGCCAGGATCCGGAACACCGGGGGGTCATGGTGCGATGGGCATCCCTTCCACATTGGGAGGCCATCCCCAGCTGGCCCTCCGCCGTCTTTTTGCTCCAGCGGCGAATGTCCTCCTATATTTTCCGGCAGTGGGTGCTCCGTCTGTGGTGGACACCCAGGGTCCAGACGTCCTTGGCATGCCAAATATCCTTCTTCTGGTGGGTGCTGACCTACAGGAATAGTACAGGGGAAAAGGAAAAATCTTTAACCGTCCGGACCGTCACAGTCATTGGCCCACGTTCCCACCCTTGCCCTGATGCACATACACTCACTGTCTGCTCATGCAGGGCTCAGTCCCCCCATGTATCTTCCATCCACACCACTCCAAACAGGCATTGCCCATGCAGCATGCTCACAGTGTACTCACCTGTTTGTCTGGAGGACCGTAGAGTAGCGTGTACTGGGGAGGACCCCATCCACTAACTTCTCCAACTCCTCCGAAGTGAAGGCAGGGGCCCTTTACCCAGACACGTGAGCCATCGTCGCTTCCAGACTGAGATCACAGCAGCACTTGCAGTGTCGGTCCTCTCCTGTTGAAGGTCAGGTATCAAGTGAGTGAACAGACAGAAAATGGTGGTCATGTCCGTGGCGGTGCGTACCGTCACTGCCGGCGTACATCGTCATTGGCTCCTGGGACCCATAGGGTCCAACGTTAACCAATGCAGGATTGCGCCGCGGTCTTCGACCACCTACTGCGACGGTGTAGAACGCCAGCGCAGGTACCTCATATCCCCTTGTCCTACCTTACATGTCAGGCAGCCCCATTCCAGGGGGCCATATGGCATTAATAATAACTGCGTCACACCTATCTAGGCCTTGCATACACACAGTAACAGGCACATTGCGGATTAACAAATGTGTGCTAATGACATTTTCTAATACCTCAGTGTTGGCTGACTCTCTGATCACTGTTCTCGTCCATAGGGCACGTCCGCTGGGACAGGTGATGAGATGGCCCCATCCTCCGGTATACAGACCGCTGGTGGAACTGTCGACAATGGAAGAGAGACAGGTAATAGTCACCTACAGACTTGATCATGCAACAATCCATGAACTGTGTGCCCAGTTGGAGCCAGACCTGATGTCACAGGGATCCTCCTCTAGTGCAGGTCCTGTCAGTACTCCATTTCCTGGCAAGTGGTCTTTTCAAACTACAGTGGCCATTGCATCAGGGATGTCCCAGCCAATGTTCTCAAATGTGCTGTCCAGAGTGTTGTCTGCCCTGCTGAAACACCTGCGCAGCTACATCGTGTTCCCTCAGGTGGAGGATTTGCCTACAGTGAAAGGTGACTTCTATGCCCTGGGACATATCCCCAACATCATAGGTGCTATTGATGGGACACATGTGGCCTTGGTACCCCCCGCAGGAGTGAACAGGTGTACAGAAACCGGAAGAGCTACCATTCTATGAATGTGCAGATGGTGTGTTTGGCCGACCAGTACATCTCCCATGTGAATGCCAAGTTTCCTGGCTCAGTGCATGACGCTTACATTCTGAGGAATAGCAGCATCCCTTATGTGATGGGCAACTCCAGAGGCACCATGTGTGGCTAATAGGTGAGGACAAGGACCCTATACCCTGTGAATAGTTGTCTGGGGTCGTCCCTAAGGGTTAGTGTGTGTCTAACAGTTGTCCCTCGACATTTTCAGGTGACTCTGGGTACCCCAACCTGTCATGGCTACTGACCCCAGTGAGAAATCCCAGGACAAGGGCAGGGGAATGCTACAATGAGGCACATGGGCGAACTAGGAGGGTGATCGAACGGACCTTCGGCCTCCTGAAGGCCAGGTTCAGGTGCCTCCATATGACAGGTGGTTCTCTTTACTACTCACCAAAGAAGGTGTGCCAGATCATCGTGGCCTGCTGTATGCTGCACAACCTGGCTTTGCAACGGCAGGTGCCTTTTCTACAGGAGGATGGTCCAGAAGGAGGTCTTGTGGCAGCTGTGGAGCCTGTGGACAGTGAAGAAGAGGAGGCAGAAGAAGAGGATATCGACAGCAGAAACAACGTTATCCAGCAATATTTCCAGTGAGACACAGGTAAGAAGATGTCACTGCCTCACATATCTCATACAGTTGTTTGACCTGTCATAAGTCTGTCACTTTCACCCAGTGTATGGACCCTGACTTGTCACTTTGCCTTTCCATTTCATAGATGTGGGTCCCACTGTGTGACCTCTGCTATACTACCTCATGGACTAGAGCTCTGTTACATCGGTATGTTGACAATACTATTGACATTGCTATATTCCATAGTTATTGCAAATACACATTTGTGAAAGCACAGACTGACTCCAGATTGTTTTGTGATTCAAGGGTGTTTATTTCTGTGCAAATTAGTGGAGGGGGTTGTAAAATGGGCAGGGGTAATGGTGGAGGAATGTCCATGGCATAGTCCAGTCTGTTTGTTTCACAGGTGCATTGTCCAAAGGGGCAAAGGAAGTGGAGCTAGGGCAGTTGATGGATGGACTGGGTGACAAAGTCGGACAGAAGGATGACATTCAGGGGGGTCTAATTTCCTGGCGGGGTCTTTGCATTGTTCTCTGTCTTCTTCCTGGATCTCAGGGACCGTTTGCGGGTGGTTCTCCATCTGCAGGGGGTGGAGTGCTGGTGTCGTGGTCCTGTGGCAGTGCCTCCTGTCCACTAGCGGAGGTGGTGGGCTGTTCATCATCCAGGCTAGTGTCAGGGGCCCCTTGTTGTGCCACAGTGTCCCTCCTGGTGTTGACAAGGTCATTCAGCACCCCTACAATGGTGACCAGGGTGGTGTTGATGGACTGGAGTTCCTCCCTGATCCCCAGATAGTGTTCCTCCTGCAGCCGCTGGGTCTCCTGAAAGTTGGCCAGTACCGTTGCCCTTGTCTCCTGGGAATGATGGTACGCTCCCATGATGTTGGAGAGGGCCTCATGGAGAGTGGGTTCCCTGGGCCTGTCCTCCCCCGTCGCACAGCTGTCCTCCCAGTTCCCCTGTTTTCCTGTGCCTCTGTCCCCTGAACCGTGTGCCCACAGCCACTGCCCCAGGTCCCTGATTTTCTTGGTGTGGTGGGTTTGCCTGGGTTCCCTGTAGTGGTGGACACACTGATGCTTGACGTGTCCTGGGGATAGTAGATGGGCCCGCTGGGTGGGTGCTGTGGTAGTGTTTCCTGAGAGGGGAGGCTCTGTGGTGGCATGTGCCAGTGTCAGGGTTACCGACTGTCCCTAGATCCCAGATGGGCCGGGCTGGTCATCTTGATCTAGTTGGACAGAGCTGCTGTCATCACTGTGGGCCTCTTCTGTGGGGGGAGTGGACATGTCTGGAACCTCCTGTCTGATGATGTTGGGTAGGGGTGCTGCAGGGGTGTAAAGGCATGATTGTTGCATCTGTGTGTGCCATCGTGTGCAATGGGTGGGTGACCCTGTACTCCAGTGCTTGCATTCTTGTCTAGGACCTTGTGTGATAATTGGTTTGGGGTCTGTGTGGGTATCTGTTGTGGACATGCATTGGTGATGGGTGTCCATGCTTTGGTGTTGCATGCAGGGCTTGGTGTTTGGATGGGTGGGTTGTGATAGTGGGACATTTGTGAGGTGTTGGAGTGATGGGGGTGAGGGTGATGGTGGGTATATGTGATAGCATGCAGGTAGGGTGGGGGATGAAATAGTTAAGATTTGACTTACCAGAGTCCATTCCTCCTGTTACTCCTGTGAGGCCCTCAGGATACAGTATAGCCAAGACTTGCTCCTCCCATGTTGTTAGTTGTGGGGGAGGAGGTGGGGGTCCCCGCCAGTCCTCTGTACTGCAATCTGGTGTCTGGAGACCATGGAAAGCACCTTCTCCCGTAGGTCGTTCCACCTCTTCCTGATGTCACCCCTAGCTCTTGGATGCTGTCCCACAGCGTTGACCCTGTCGACGATTCTGCGCCATAGCTCCATCTTCCTAGCAATGGAGGTGTGCTGCACCTGTGATCTGAATAGCTGTGGCTCTACCCGGACGATTTCCTCCACCATGACCCTGAGCTCCTCCTCTGAGAACCTGGGGTGTTGTTGAGGTGCCATGATGTGTTGTGGGTGATGTTTGAGGTGGTGTTGGTTGTGATGTGTGTGGGGATGTGTTTGTGTGTGTTGTCTGAAGTGAATGGATGTTGTGTGAGTGATGGTGTTGTGTGCCTGTGGATGCTAGTGTTGTTTCTGGTGGTGTCTCTCTCTGGCCTTCTTTCTCAATTTTGGTAGTAAGGGTTTGTGGGTGATGTGGGTGTGTGTTTTATATTGGACTGGGTGTGTGGGAGTGGTGTATGCATGTGTATCAGGTGTGTGTATTTCAATTTGTCCAATGTGGTTGTGTTTTGTAAATGTGTGTGTATTTTGAGCGCTTCGGTGTGTACCGCCAATGGAATACTGCGGTTGAAAGACGCGTGATTGTGTTGGTTTTGTTATCGCCAGTTTATCACTGACCTTTGGTGTGGTGGACTTGTGTGGGTGTCTGGATTTTGGCGGATTCCGAGCTGTGGGTCGTAATAGCTGTAGCGGAATTCCGCCGCCGCAGCGGTGTGTTGGCGGTCTTCTGCACGCTGGTAAGAGGAATTAACTGCCAATGTTGTAATGAGGGCCTTTGTCCCTATCTAGCTTGGTGTGGATAGCACTGTGCTGATCCTTTGCTTAAAAACTTTGCCAAATAAACAGACATTTGAAGTGAGCAAATCTAGAGTGTTGCTGGTGTTGTAGAGTACTTCTTACTGGAGCTGCCCTCCACCTAAATTTGGGAACTATCCAGAGTTCGCTCTTGTGTTTTGCATAATTTATGCATCACTCTAACCCTGAAAGGGTCTTGTTTTGACTTATACTGGGTGCTCCCTTATGTCTGGACAAAGGTAAACCCCTCCGAAGAGCTCTAATGAAAGTGAAACACGTCTAGGGTTGCTTTACTCATTCCAGGTTGGCTTTGGATGGTATTTGACCAGTCCAAAGCTGTAATACTGTGACTGGAGTTGTAAATGACGTGTCTCATTTTATAGCTCAGTGAGGATGACACTGTGTCAATCCTATGCTTAAAGATTTTGGTATACACATGGCAAAATACTTTGTTCCTATCTAGCTTGCTGTTGATAGCACTATGCTGATCCTATGCTTAAAAACTTTGCTAGATAAACAGACATTTGAGGTGTGCAAATCTAGAGTGTCGCTGGTGTTGTAGAGAGCTCGTTACTGGAGCTGCTCTCCACCTAAATTTGGGAACTACACATATATATATATATATATATATATATATATATATACCTAAAAAATATAACAATTAAGCTGCAAATAATGTTAAAATATTTCCAATGTAATTATACATGGAAAGTAACCAATACCTGAACACACATTTAATTAGGAATATGTTAAAAGCTACATACATTAATACATATCAATAGTATAAATTCATATATTCAACACATAATATTAATATATGTTTAACCCCTTCGCTGCCAGGCCTTTTCCCCCTCCTGTGCCAGGCCTTTTTTTGCCTATTTGGGGCAGCTTGCGCTTAGGCCCCCATAACTTTTTGTCCACATAAGCTAACCAAACCAAATTTGCGTCCTTTTTTTCCAACATCCTAGGGATTCTAGAAGTACCCAGACTTTGTGGGTTCCCCTGAAGGAGGCCAAGAAATTGGCCAAAATACAGGGAAAATGTTGTTTTTATAAAAAAAAATGGAAAAAGTGGCTTCAGAAGAAGGCTTGTGGTTTTTCCCCTGAAAATGGCATCAACAAAGGGTTTGTGGTGCTAAACTCAGCAGCTTCCCAGCTTTCAGGAACAGGCAGACTTGAATCAGAAAACCCAATTTTTCAACACAATTTTGGCATTTTACTGGGACATACCCCATTTTTGCAATTTTTTGTGCTTTCAGCCTCCTTCCAGTCAGTGACAGAAATGGGCATGAAACCAATGCTGGATCCCAGAAACCTAAACATTTCTGAAAAGTAGATAAAATTCTGAATTCAGCAAGGGGTCATTTGTGTAGATCCTACAAGGGTTTCCTACAGAAAATAACAACTGAAAAAGAAAAATATTGAAATTGAGGTGAAAAAAACATCAATTTTTCTCTACGTTTTACTCTGTAACTTTTCCCTGCAATGTCAGATTATCGAAAGCAATATACCGTTACGTCTGCTGGACTCCTCTGGTTGTGGGGATATATAGGGCTTGTAGGTTCATCAAGAACCCGAGGAACCAAGAGCCAATAAATGAGCTGCACCCTGCAGTGCGTTTTCTTTCTATACTGGGTATACAGCAATTCATTTGCTGAAATATAAAGAGTAAAAAATTGCTATCAAGAAAACCTTTGTATTTCCAAAAAGGGCACAAGATAAGGTGTTGAGGAGCAGTGCCTATTTGCACATCTCTGAATTCCGGGGTGACCATACTAGCATGTGAATTACAGGGCATTTCTCAAATAGATGTCTTTTTTACACACTCTCCTATATTTGGAAGGAAAAAATGTAGAGAAAGACAGGGGGCAATAACACTTGTTTTGCTAATCTATGTTCCCCCAAGTCTCCCGATAAAAATGATACCTCACTTGTGTGGGTAGGCCTAGCGCCCGCGACAGGAAACGCCCCAAAGCACAACGTGGACACATCCAAATTTTTGGAAGAAAACAGAGGTGTTTTTTGCGAAGTGCCTACCTGTAGATTTTGGCCTCTAGCTCAGCCGGCACCTAGGGAAACCTACCAAACCTGTGTATTTCTGAAAACTAGAGACCTAGGGGAATCCAAGGAGGGGTGACTTGCGGGTCTCGGACCAGGTTCTGTTACCCAGAATCCTTTGCAAACCTCAAAATGTGGCTAAAAAACACATGTTCCTCACATTTCTGTGGCAGAAAGTTCTGGAATCTGAGAGGAGCCACAAATTTCCTTCCACCCAGCGTTCCCCCAAGTCTCCCGATAAAAATGATACCTCACTTGTGTGGGTAGGCCTAGCGCCCGCGACAGGACACTCCCCAAAGCGCAACGTGGACACATCCAAATTTTTGGAAGAAAACAGAGGTGTTTTTTGCGAAGTGCCTACCTGTAGATTTTGGCCTCTAGCTCAGCCGGCACCTAGGGAAACCTACCAAACCTGTGCATTTCTGAAAACTAGAGACTTAGGGGAATCCAAGGAGGGGTGACTTGCGGGGCTCGGACCAGGTTCTGTTACCCAGAATCCTTTGCAAACCTCAAAATTTGGCTAAAAGAACACATGTTCCTCACATTTCTGTGGCAGAAAGTTCTGGAATCTGAGAGGAGCCACAAATTTCCTTCCACCCAGCGTTCCCCCAAGTCTCCAGACAAAAATGATACCTCACTTGTGTGGGTAGGCCTAGCGCCCGCGACAGGAAGCGCCCCAAAGCGCAACGTGGACACATCCAAATTTTGGGAAGAAAACAGAGGTGTTTTTTGCGAAGTGTCTACCTGTAGATTTTGGCCTCTAGCTCATCCGGCACCTAGGGAAACCTACCAAACCTGTGCATTTCTGAAAACTAGAGACCTAGGGGAATCCAAGGAGGGGTGACTTGCGGGGCACGGACCAGGTTCTGTTACCCAGAATCCTTTGCAAACCTCAAAATTTGGCTAAAAGAACACATGTTCCTCACATTTCTGTGGCAGAAAGTTCTGGAATCTGAGAGGAGCCACAAATTTCCTTCCACCCAGCGTTCCCCCAAGTCTCCCGACAAAAATGATACCTCACTTGTGTGGGTAGGCCTAGCGCCCGCGACAGGAAGCACCCCAAAGCGCAACGTGGACACATCCACATTTTTGGAAGAAAACAGAGGTGTTTTTTGCGAAGTGCCTACCTGTAGATTTTGGCCTCTAGCTCAGCCGGCACCTAGGCAAACCTACCAAACCTGTGCATTTCTGAAAACTAGAGACCTAGGGGAATCCAAGGAGGGGTGACTTGCGGGGCTCGGACCAGGTTCTGTTACCCAGAATCCTTTGCAAACCTCAAAATTTGGCTAAAAAAACACATGTTCCTCATATTTCTGTGGGAGAAAGTTTGGGAATCTGAGAGGAGCCACAAATTTCCTTCCACCCAGCGTTTCCCCAAGTCTCCCGATAAAAATGATACCTCACTTGTGTGGGTAGGCCTAGCGCCCGCGACAGGTAACGCCCCAAAGCGCAACGTGGACACATCCAAATTTTTGGAAGAAAACAGAGGTGTTTTTTGCGAAGTGCCTACCTGTAGATTTTGGCCTCTAGCTCAGCCGGCACCTAGGGAAACCTACCAAACCTGTGCATTTCTGAAAACTAGAGACCTAGGGGAATCCAAGGAGGGGTGACTTGCGGGGCTCGGACCAGGTTCTGTTACCCAGAATCCTTTGCAAACCTCAAAATTTGGCTAAAAAAACACATGTTCCTCACATTTTTGTGGCAGAAAGTTCGGGAATCTGAGAGGAGCCACAAATTTCCTTCCACCCAGCGTTTCCCCAAGTCTCCCGATTAAAATGATACCTCACTTGTGTGGGTAGGCCTAGCGCCCGCGACAGGAAACTCCCCAAAGCGCAACGTGGACACATCCAAATTTTTGGAAGAAAACAGACGTGTTTTTTGCGAAGTGCCTACCTGTAGATTTTGGCCTCTAGCTCAGCCGGCACCTAGGGAAACCTACCAAACCTGTGCATTTCTGAAAACTAGAGACTTAGGGGAATCCAAGGAGGGGTGACTTGCGGGGCTCGGACCAGGTTCTGTTACCCAGAATCCTTTGCAAACCTCAAAATTTGGCTAAAAAAACACATGTTCCTCATCTTTCTGTGGCAGAAAGTTCTGGAATCTGAGAGGATCCACAAATTTCCTTCCACCCAACGTACCCCCAAGTCTCCCGATAAAAATGATACCTCACTTGTGTGGGTAAGCCTAGCGCCCGCGACAGGAAACGCCCCAAAGCGCAACGTGGACACATCCAAATTTTTGGAAGAAAACAGAGGTGTTTTTTGCGAAGTGCCTACCTGTAGGTTTTGGCCTCTAGCTCAGCCGGCACCTAGGGAAACCTACCAAACCTGTGCATTTCTGAAAACTAGAGACCTAGGGCAATCCAAGGAGGGGTGACTTGCGGGTCTCGGACCAGGTTCTGTTACCCAGAATCCTTTGCAAACCTCAAAATGTGGCTAAAAAACACATGTTCCTCACATTTCTGTGGCAGAAAGTTCTGGAATCTGAGAGGAGCCACAAATTTCCTTCCACCCAGCGTTCCCCCAAGTCTCCCGATAAAAATGATACCTCACTTGTGTGGGTAGGCCTAGCGCCCGCGGCAGGAAACGCCCCAAAGCGCAATGTGGACACATCCAAATTTGTTTAAGAAAACAGAGGTGTTTTTTGCGAAGTGCCTACCTGTAGATTTTGGCCTCTAGCTCAGCCGGCACCTAGGGAAACCTACCAAACCTGTGCATTTCTGAAAACTAGAGACCTAGGGCAATCCAAGAAGGGGTGACTTGCGGGGCTCGGACCAGGTTCTGTTACCCAGAATCCTTTGCAAACCTCAAAATTTGGCTAAAATAACACATGTTCCTCACATTTCTGTGGCAGAAAGTTCTGGAATCTGAGAGGAGCCACAAATTTCCTTCCACCCAGCGTTCCCCCAAGTCTCCCGATAAAAATGATACCTCACTTGTGTGGGTAAGCCTAGCGCCCAGGACAGGAAACGCCCCAAAGCGCAACGTGGACACATCCAAATTTTTGGAAGAAAACAGAGGTGTTTTTTGCGAAGTGCCTACCTGTAGGTTTTGGCCTCTAGCTCAGCCGGCACCTAGGGAAACCTACCAAACCTGTGCATTTCTGAAAACTAGAGACCTAGGGGAATCCAAGGAGGGGTAACTTGCGGGGCTCGGACCAGGTTCTGTTACCCAGAATCCTTTGCAAACCTCAAAATTTGGCTAAAAAAACACATGTTCCTCACATTTCTGTGGCAGAAAGTTCTGGAATCTGAGAGGAGCCACAAATTTCCTTCCACCCAGCGTTCCCCCAAGTCTCCCGATAAAAATGATACCTGACTTGTGTGGGTAGGCCTAGCGCCCGCGGCAGGAAACGCCCCAAAGCGCAATGTGGACACATCCAAATTTTGGGAAGAAAACAGAGGTGTTTTTTGCGAAGTGCCTACCTGTAGATTTTGGCCTCTAGCTCAGCCGGCACCTAGGGAAACCTACCAAACCTGTGCATTTCTGAAAACTAGAGACCTAGGGGAATCCAAGGAGGGGTAACTTGCGGGGCTCGGACCAGGTTCTGTTACCCAGAATCCTTTGCAAACCTCAAAATGTGGCTAAAAAACACACGTTCCTCACATTTCTGTGGCAGAAAGTTCTGGAATCTGAGAGGAGCCACAAATTTCCTTCCACCCAGCGTTCCCCCAAGTCTCCCGATAAGTATGATACCTCACTTGTGTGGGTAGGTCTAGCGCCCGCGACAGGAAACGCCCCAAAGCGCAACGTGGACACATCCAAATTTTGGGAAGAAAACAGAGGTGTTTTTTGCGAAGTGCCTACCTGTAGATTTTGGCCTCTAGCTCAGCCAGCACCTAGGGAAACCTACCAAACCTGTGCATTTCTGAAAACTAGAGACCTAGGGGAATCCAAGGAGGGGTGACTTGCGGGGCTCGGACCAGGTTCTGTTACCCAGAATCCTTTGCAAACCTCAAAATTTGGCTAAAAAAACACATGTTCCTCACATTTCTGTGGCAGAAAGTTCGGGAATCTGAGAGGAGCCACAAATTTCCTTCCACCCAGCGTTCCCCCTAGTCTCCCGATAAAAATGATACCTCACTTGTGTGGGTAGGCCTAGCTCCCGCGACAGGAAATGCCCCAAAGCGCAACGTGGACACATCCACATTTTTTAAAGAAAACAGTGCCTACCTGTGGATTTTGGCCTGTAGCTCAGCCGCCACCTAGGGAAACCTACCAACCCTGTGCATTTTTTAAAACTAGAGACGTAGGGGAATCCAAGATGGGGTGACTTGTGGGTCTCGGACCAGGTTCTGTTACCCAGAATCCTTTGCAAACCTCAAAATTTGGCTAAAAAAACACATGTTCCTCACATTTCTGTGGCAGAAAGTTCTGGAATCTGAGAGGAGCCACAAATTTCCTTCCACCCAGCGTTCCCCTAAGTCTCTTGATAAAAATGGTACCTCACTTCTGTGGGTAGGCCTAGCGCCCACAAAAGGAAATGGCCCAAAACACAACGTGGACACAACATATTTTTTCACAGAAAACAAAGGTGTTTTTTGCAAAGTGCCTACCTGTGGAGTTTGGCCTCTAGCTCAGCCGGCCCCGGGAGGGGGAGGGGCAGAAATGCCCTAAAATAAATTTGACCCCCCACCCACCCCAAGCTCCCCCTGCCCGGGAACGACCCTTGCCTACGGGGTCGCTCCCTCTGCTTGACATTGGCGCCAAAAAACATATCCCAGGTGCCTAGTGGTTTCTGCCCCCTTGGGGGCAGATTGACCTAAAATCGGCCAATCTGCCCCCAAGGGGGGCAGAAATGGCCTAAATACAATTTGCCCCCCAGGGGAGCGATCCTTGCCTGATGGGTCGCTCCCCATCTCTAAGAAAACAAACAAACAAAACAAAAAACACAAAAAAAAATATTGCCCTGGTGCCTAGAGGGTTCTGCGCCACCCTGGGGGCAGTTCGGCCTAATAATAGGCCGATCTGCCCCCAGGGGGGGCAGAAATGGCCTAAAATAAATTTGCCCCCCCATCCCCCCCCCGGGAGTGACCCTTGCCTACGGGGTCGCTCCCCCCTGCGTGATATTGGCGCCAAAAAACAAATCCCAGGTGCCTAGTGGTTTCTGGTTGCTCCCCATCTCTAAAAAAACAAACAAACAAAAAAAGAAAACACCCCAAAAAAATTTGCCCTGGCGCCTAGAGGTTTCTGCCCCCCCGGGGACAGATCGGCCTAATAATAAGCCGATCTGCCCCCGGGGGGGCAGAAATGGCCTAAAATAAATTTGCCCCCCCAGCAGAGCTTCCAGCGCGACGTGGGAGGCCCCTGTGACAAATCAGCGCACGCTCGCGCGCCAACGTCATGGGGGGGTGGGGGGGCAGGGGTGGAAGGGGAAGGTGTTCCCCTTCCATCCCCGCCTTGGGGGGGAGTGGGGTGCACGGGGGCGCGCTAGCGCTCCCCCAAGTTCCCCTGTGCGTAGGACGAGATGATCTCGTCCAAGGCACAGGGGAACTGTAGCCTTGGACGAGATCATCTCGTCCAAGGCACATAACCGGTTAAATATATTGACAAAATTATTAAACTATAGCAATGACAAATATACTACTACCACTTCAATCAATACAACAGTAGGGAAAGCATTGGATTCAGGAAGGATGACATTTACTATTCCCAATCCAAAAGTAGATAAATAAATAGACACCAGAAATATAAAATGTAACATGCCCACTCCAGTGTATGCAACAGTAGGAAAAAAGTTGTACTCATGAAGGGTAAAATGTATTATTCCCACTCCAGTCTATGCAACAGTAGGGTATGTGTTTGACACATGAGGGGTCAAATTTACTGTTCCCTCTCAAGTCTGTGCAACAGAAGGGAAATCTTTGGACTCAGGAGGAGTACAATTTACTATTTCCATTCCAATAAGTCCAACTGTAGGAAAAATGTTGGACTCAGGAGGGGTAAAATGTACCATTCCCACTCCAGTGTGTGCAACACTAGGGGAAATGTTGAACTCAGGTGAGGTTAAATTTACTATTCCTACACCAGCAAGCACAACAGTATTGAAAGTGTTGGACTTAGGAGGGGTAAAATTTACTATTCCCACTCCAATGTGTAGAACTGTAGAGAAAGTGTTAGGCTCAGGAGAGTTAAAATTACTATTCCCAATCCATTGTATGCAACAGTAGGGAAACTGTTAGACTTAGGAAAATTTGAATTCAGTATTCTCACTTCAGTAAGTGCAATAGCAGGAAAAGCATTGGACTCAGGAGTGGGTAAAAGTTATTATTCCCACTCCAGTCAGTGAAGCAGTATAGTAAGCATTAGACTCACAAGAGGTCAATTTACTGTTCTCACCCCATTCACTGGTACAGTACAAAGAGAGTACTTCATTTCAAGCAAACAACACATTTTAACAACTCTATTAAATTCTCCAAAATATGTACTTCTGCTTGTAAAAATGTAATCTCTTAACTTTAGGAAAAACGTATAAAAACATAACTATTACAAATTTTAGTAATTGTTATCAATTAACACAACTATTTTAGTATAATTAAATGGTCATACTATATTTCATAAACATAACAGCCAACAATTAAAATATAATACAAATAAAGTCTAACACTTTTAGCCTATAAATTCATTAAAATAGAAACAGAACAAACTAAACAACACAAACCTAAAATATAACATAGCACATTTTTCAGCTAAAAAAATAAACAATAAAGTAATAGTTTTCAATAAATTATTTTTTAATTAACTTCCAACCCTTTAACCCTAAAAACACAATAACGCACACTTAACATATAATCTAAAAAATATAATTACTACACAAATATATATCAATTATATAATTCATATTAATTGCAATTAATTATTAATGAATTATAATTAAATTATTTCCCACCCTACAAAACCCACAACCCACATCTGAAACGTAACTGGAAAAGTAAGATATTTGGAGAATTTGCATAACTAATTTCTATTAAGTCATTAATAATTAATTACAAATGAATTATTAATTCATTATAATTAAATTGCGTTCCACCCTGTACCCCTATAAAACGCACAACCTTCTACAACACAAACATTTTTAATAAACTATTAAATTAAATTTAAAAAATACAAAAAATTTACAATCTATATTAAAAAAGCATTAACAATATTTATTCAGAAAATGTATAACATATACCGTTAAAACATATAGTAAAACATTAAAATAATTAAAAAACAATATAATTGACAACAATATTTTTGCAAATATTAGCAACATAGACATTTTTAACATTGATATAAACATTTATATATATATATATATAATATATATATATATATATATATATATATATATATATATATATGTATATATATATATACATATTTGTAAAAGATATTAACAACATAGATATTTTTAACATCAATAATTAAAACATAAATATTTTAATATCACTATTACTTACCTCTAAAATTGATCTGCTTGCCAACGATATTCCTGCATCACGATGTTTGTTGATCACAATATTTAAAGCTCAATATTTCTGTATCTCGATATTTAAAATTTGATATTTTGTCCAAATACTGTCAGGGAGTTTAACAGTGACTGCTCATACTTATTGGAAAAATGAGAAACCCCATGAGCGATATTGTGCAACAAAGCCTTGCCATCCCTTTGTTTAAAATAATTTAAAATACCGAGCCAGTGTTTTCTTTCCCTATTTAAGCTTGCAATGTTTGTGAGTCTTTTTATAAATGCTAGTTGCAGTCATTTGTTAGCTTTTCTCTTTGCTGTAATAGCTGAATCAAGGGCATTTCAAGCCAGTCCACATTCCTGTTTATACCAGCCTTTCATATTTGAGATTGCTTGAGGTGCACTAGTTCAGCTAGTAAAAACATTTATGTGGTCATTAGGAGTTTGATGGATGGAAACATCAGTCCTCCAAACTCCGGACATGGAGACCACTGCGGTGCTGGCAGTCTTCCTAACAACACATTAACACCTTTCCCACCAGCATGACTGATGGAAACAAAGGTTTGCACCAGTAAGCCCAGTGGGAATGGTGCTGCAGCATTGTTCCTGACTTATAACTCAGATGGCAATGCTGCTTCACGCCGGGTGCACCAGCACCCTTGAAATGCGCACTGTCTGCACAGCAGACAGTGTGAGTTTCAAGGGAGCTAGACAGGGGGACTACCTGCTCTGCACTGCACTGATCATGGGCAGTGCAGGCCCCCCCTGTGGCCCTCTGCACCTGTTCTCTGCCAGACTTTTCATAGTGGTGAAACCTCCATGAAAAGGCTGGTGGAAAACAAGGTTGTAATCGGCAGGGTGGAGTTGATTTCTGCACCACCCTGGCTGTCTAGAACCAGTATCACTGTCAGCCTACCGGGATCTTGGATCCTGTCGGAGACAGTGGTAGGTTGGCAGATCAAGCCTCCTGATGGTCTCCCTATCTTAGGTGCAAGAAAATATTTTGTTTCCTTCCCTTTATACTGATTCTATGACTCAGGTTTTCTGTAGAAGAAATAGATTGAAAGTGTCTATAATTTTACCACAGTCCAGATAAACTAGTTTTGACTTCAACTCAGCTATATTCCAAATAGTAAGTGAAATGTTGGGGGCGTGATGTGTTAATTCCTCTCGCTCCAAGATGGAGGCAGAACAAAAGGAGTCATGCTAGTTGAAATTTGACAGGGAGAATTAATAAATGAATAATCAACAGGTAAGAGAATCAATCTTGACCCTTCAAGCTCAAAGCCTGTGGTGGAAATTCCCTGGCTACTTTTAACAATTGTCTTTGTTTGCACTTATACTCATATTTCTTACACATTTCTGTGACTCAGAGCCTTATTATGAGTTTGGCAGCCTGACCACCAGGCTGCCATGTTGGCGGCCGCCAAAAGACTGCCATGTTTGTGGTCTCACAGACTGCCACATTATGAGTTGAACAGCCAGGACAGCCAAAACACAGCCAAAAAACTGACACCAAAAGACTCTGGAGTGTGAGAAATAGGCGGTCTAACCACAAGCACTGCCAGCCCATCAACCAAACACCTTACCGTATTACGATTCACAAATTACAATGGCTCATTCATGGCAGCCTTCCAATTGCGGAGCTAACTGCGGCGGTCAGCGATTCCCAGAGTAATACACATCATATTGGATGGATTTAAATTCCACACAGCTGACACACTTTCACACACCTGACAAGCCTACAAACTTCACTGTAAAACACACCCCTTCACACACAACAATCCTTTGCATCTATAACGTCACATATAGAAGCTAGAGCCCAAAATCAGAGACAAGGTACCATAGATTAAGCACCCCTCCAATTTTCACATAGCACTTATCCCACCCCGCACAACACACCCACCACACATAGTTGCACCTCTACACATCATTACTCACTGCCTAGCACCTACACCACATCATCTTTTTTGTGTTGTTTACTACCACTGTCACCACAAAAACATCACAGTTTCATAGACGATGAGTTAAGAGTCATGGTGGATGAAATTATCAGAAAAGAGCCACACTTATTTGGATCCAGCAGTATACAATTGCAAGCAAGGAATTTGAAATGTTGCAAAGAATAGACAGCAGGATGAATTCTGTAGGCACCTACCCACACACAAGGAAGGTTATCAGGGAGAGGTAGACCGACCTCAGGAGTAAGGTGCGTTCCATGTCTGCCAGGCACTAGCTTCCGGTCCTCAAGACAGGCTGTCTTCCCCTACCTCCTCCCCCACTGTTCATATCATGGGGGAGAAGGCCTTGGCCATTCTCCATCCTGAGGACTTGACAGGAATATCTGGTAGAGTGGAGTTGGGTAAGTTACTGCACCAATAATGCCACCAAAATGTATTTTCATGCATGCTCACTGATCACCTTTTTCCACCTTCAAAGTCAAACCACTCACCTCCCATGTGTCCAGTTGTCCAAATATGCCTGTCTGGCATCTCACATGTGAAGTTAACTTACCTGGGGGTCAGTATCAGTGTATGCTGTGGGTAGTACAGGGACTGACAATACCACAACTCCCAGCAGACACTATTCTACCATTAATAAAACCAGAACAGTGTACCATAATGAAAATAGCCAAGCATGTAAACTAAACAGTGGAGTATACTCACCTGAATGGTTCACAAATGCATAGTCTGCAGGCATTACAACAACGCCATGGACAGCTGCTAGTACAATACCACTAACACACAGTTACAACTGTGTCCTCTGCTACTCTGTCTCTTCTTGGGACAATAGCACTGTCCCCCGTCAGTGACGGCCGTGTACATGGCAGATGTGACAGACATCTCCTGCTTAATCTCTTGAATCCAGACTACTGACTTGATTCCTGACACTGCTGCCTGCAAGACCTCCATGACCTGAGCTGTTGTGTACTGCCTCTGGGAGCAATCATGCCATGTCCTACAGGTGGTAGGGCCCCTGCCATCTCACCAGAAGAGCTGTAGACACTTTTGGAGGAGGTCCTACCCCTGTATGTACAGCTCTATGGTGCATCAGAGGAGCAGGTAAGAGTACCATGTACACATATGTTTCTGGAGCTCTTCTCATTTTTCTTTAGTTAGTGTAGGCTGATCGGCAAAATGTCACAATGTGTCCTTAAAGCCCTCTACGTGCTATCAGTGTGCTTAAATGGTTGAGTTCCTGGGCATGTACTTATGTGAAGTGACAGTTTTGGAGTCCTGAGACATTGTGGAGAGTGTGCAATGAGTGTTCCCTGACCCACCTTGTGACTGATGCTCATGGTTAGCTGAGGTGTCATGACAATCATCACCAGGAAGAGCCGATCATTAGATGTGCTTGATGTGTGGTCATATGTGGTAACATGATAACATGATGTGTTGATGGATGTTGTTTGCTGAATTTTACTCATACTTGTGCCCTTTCTGTATCTGCACATACATCTGTGGCCACGTCTGGCCTTGTTGTAGTGTTGTACTGAAGCCAGCTAATGACACTGTAAGGCCCTAAGCTTTGCACAATCGCAAACATTGACAATTGGCTATGGGATACATGAAGTATTGTGATGCATCTAACATTTTAGGGCATGGTATTATGTGCTGATTTGTGTGGTCAGCCAGCAGAGAAAGTTGCCTTTTCAATTGCCACTTGCTGTAAATATTGCGATCTGGGCTGTTATTGTATAGCATTTGCACTACAAGTGTGAGCCTGTAACCACACCCTGTATCGATAAACAGCATATAAAGGTTGAAAATAATGCCTCACTACTACGGTTCATCAACGTGAGCCTATGCCCAGTGATAGCTATTATCATTGCACTGGAAGAATGATTGAGAGCTGTAACAGATGTGTTCAGATCAACTCTGACCATTTGTGTGACATATTCTTGACAGGTCTCATGATCATACTCCCCTGTTGACTCCTTAATCCAGCTCTGATGCCTACTGTGCATACTCCTTATTATTTGGGCATTGAACTTCTGCAAACAGCGTGTTGTGCACTTATGTTTCACAATTTGAGCCTGGGTTTTGGACATGATGTGGGACATATTCAACACAAGGACAGGTGTATCTTACTTTGACATAGGTTTTGTGTGCACACATGTTTTGGAGTTATATTTAACAATTTTTTGACTGATACAAATATCCCCTCTCCCCGAAGTATCATGTGGATGCATGGGTATGTGCATTGGTGCACACATGTAAAGGCTTGCATCTTGGTGTGCACAAGATGTGACTCCCTTGTTTGTTGTCCTAGCAATATGGGCTTGTCTGTAGCCTGGATGCTACCTGTGGAGAACATATACAGCTTGAAATCATCAGGGGTTTTGTATATTTGTGTGCAATGTTTGCTATTTGGTGTACCTGTCACTTGCCATTTGGTGTGATATGTTATATTGTGTTCCTGGACAATGTCATGTGGATTGCTCATGTCACACAAAACGCACTGCTTTACTAACTGGTCAGTGCAGGGTCTAAGCTAGTGGTTGAGATGTGTACCCTGATGGGGAGTGTTAGCAGTAATGTCCCCTATCCAATGACTCCTATGAGACATAGGTGGGCAGGATTTTCAACACATGTTGGTATTGGCTTGTTGGACTGATTTGTAGTTGACTCTGCCTGTCTTGTGTGGGACTTGTAGACATGATTTTCTGTCTTGTTTTGTGCATCCATGCAGGTCAACGCCCATCTGAAGAAGGGGATTTGGTAAGCCTTTGCCAAGAAGATGCAGACCCTGGTAAAATACAATGATACAGATATCCAAGCACTATCTCTTGACCAAGAAGAGAAAAAGATAAAAGGAAAGGCCACAAATGTTACTAAACATTTGATCTAAGATGAGAGATGTTTTTTATTGGCCTAGATGGGCCTCCCCTTGGCCTCAACATTGCCCAGGCACAGCCCACACACAGTCTCACATAGAAAAGAGATCGTTGGCGCTATATAGTGTGTCAACCAGATGTTAGACATTACTCCTCCTCCTCCCCAATCCTGATTGCTCCTAGGGTGTTCTAGGCCTGGAAGTCCTTTAGGTCAGTGTCAAGAAAAGTCTGGGGACCCCCAGCAGTGGGAGGACAGTTAGCAATATATAACCTGCTTGCTGGATATCTGACTTATCTCCTCCTCCCCCTTACTGGTGGCTCATTAGGGTTCTAAACTGAAAGTCCCTCCGGTTAAAGGTAGGCAAAGTCTGGAGCATCCTAAGCAGCAGGATGAAAGTTAATGTATCAGGCAGATGTTAATCCTACCTCCCCCTTCTCCGTCTTCTAGGAGGTTCTGGGATTAGGAGTCCCTCGGGTCAGAGGCAGAAGTTAACATAAGATGTCCATTGCCATGTGCGATGTGGGTTTGGTTGTTCTACCTCCTGCATCACATGACCTTTAGCTGTGTACCTATCCCTCCACAGGCACCCACACTCCTGCTGCACACAGCTTTAGCAGGAATAAATAGATGACTGCGTGATGTAACAATATTTAAGATGTCATTTAAGTAAGGTTCAACTGCTAACTTTGTCAAAGTATCAGAACACCAAAATATAACAAGTTGGCCTATAGGCTTTATTAAGGGGTCAGCACAGTGATATATATATTAAGCAGACCCATTGTTTTTGTCAAATAATGGCAATTAAATGTATAATTAAAAAGACAATAGATTGAATTGTTTAAGAAAATCGATTCTCCTAATTTGTTAATAAATCTTTATTTAAAAACAACTTATATAGTTCAGTCTTTCTTATAACATTTTTCAGGACACAAGGTGCAGCCATAGAATCCACCACTAAAAGTCCTTGCACTCCAGATGAAGAGCACACATCTCCAGCTTGGAGTGGTTTAAAAAATATATGGTAAATAGCCTGTCCACTGTATTACGATCTCCATAGGATATAATGGGATCACAATAGAGCAGAAGGGATATAAGTCAAGTTTTTGATGGAGTATTTCCCTCCTCGAAGATCTAAATCAGACCCTTACTGTTTTACTCTATTGTAGCTCAGGGATGCTGCACTTTCTACAGTCCCTCACAACATTAAGAAATGTTTGGAGGTGGCCCGGCTCCTTGTACTGGCATCACCAGGCTGCAAAAAATAATAAGTAAAAAAGCCCTTTCAGGGCATTATGGGGTGCTCCTTCTCTGATGGCCAGGGCATGGACACCTATTTTGACTGTGACCTATTTCTCAAGTATGGGATCGGTGCTACTTCTGTAAGCCTGGTACTGGCAGAAGAAGCTAGCACTGCTATGCTCTCATGTTGAAGAATAGGTGTAGGTAGGGATTCTTAAACATATGGTGATTCCAGGATGGTATGACTGTTTATAAATTTCTCTCTAATGGTCACGACACAATTATCACTGACTCATGTTTCATCCTCCAAATAATCGCAGCTCATGTTTTTTTTATCATGAATACAATCATTTCAATAAATGCATTGAAACTTGTCCTACATCTCTTTGTTTGTCTACTCATGTGTCAGAACATTGTGTAACTGAGAGAAATGGGTACAGTTTGTCAAGGACATCTTTCCTGAGGAGTCAGAGTGCCATGCGTTTTGGCTGCCACAAATCACCTTTACTTGTCAGGTTTAGGTGAGGTGCTGCTAGCTAGCTGAATGGGTGAGGCCAACAGCTTCTAAAAAGTGTCCAGTCCTTCAATTAATATTGGCAATACCTGCACCTTAACGGGTTCAGGGATTCCAAGGGGAAAACCATTAAATACAATTTTATGTGAAGCAAGGTAGGTGATCTAAAAGAGATGCTGCCACTGATCCATGTAGTGCATACATTGAATTACCAACTTGCAGGAATACACATTGTAGGAAACAATTTGGCTTATGAAGCTGCCAAATCTGCAGTAGCTATGGCTTCTGTTGCTGCCATTACGTGTTCTCAGACAACAATGGATGATGAAACATAGGCTGCTGTGAAAGCTTTGTCTGACCGCAAGCCTTAACCAAAAGCACACCTCAACAATTATTCCTACCACTTAAGTGCCCAAAACATTGTCAGGGGTGGAGATCATGTGGTCCCCAACAAGACCAGATATTAGATCTCATTAAAACAGAGCATGTGGGGGTTGCTTCTGCCCATGCCGGTGTGGCTACTTTGTTATTGCTACAGAAATTCTATTTGTGGCATTGTTTCTATTAACAGACCAAGCAGTATGTAATTAGCTGAGACATTTGCCAGCAAATAAAAGAGTTCACCATCAAATGCCCACCGCAGACACCCCTCTTAATTTCCAACAAACCACTACAGACTGTATAGGTGGACCACTGCAGTCCTTTACATCCAGATGGTGCATACACATATAAATTAGTTACTGTTGATTCATGCTTCAGATTTCTGTGGGTGTAGTTGCACTAATTAAAGATTTGCAAGTCTTCATCTGGACATATGCAGTTACAGCATTCCACTCGGATCAAGGCCCTGCGTTTGCTTCCAGGACATTCAGGGACACCATGACAATAATGGGTGCTGGTGTGCATTACGTTTCTCCACATCACCCTGAGGAAAATTTTATTTGTGGAATAGAAAAACTAAACCTTAAAGCAATCCTTAACAGTGAAAGTACTAGGTTCCGGTCGTAGTTGGCTTCTTCACCTGTATGATCACTAAATAATCTGCCTAGAAGGAATTTTGGAGGATGTACCTCTTACGACATCCTGTTTGGAAAATCTATGTATGTCCCTGATCTTGATGGCACTGGTGCGGTAATGACAGAAACACCTTTGACATAAATGAATGTGTAACTGTTTAACAGGAACCTCAACAGTTTTGTGATCAAAATTAAACTGCATATGCCGCCACCTTGGGATTGAGGGATTTGCCCCATCTGCAATATGGATTCCTAAACTTGGGGGTCTGGTTCATGAAAAGATATCTGTGAAGAAGGAATTTGGCCCATCATATCGAGCAGAGGTTCCAGTTTTTGGAATACACAACATTAGAATTGTTATTCTATCAATGATGCCTGGTTCTAAAGAAAACAACTTTGTTTTAATTGACAGTGTCAAATTGCACCATCTGGCTGATCCTGCACAGTAGACCAGGAGGACTCCTGGGTAGTTTCCACACCTCTCTCTCTACCTCACAGGATATGCCTCTAAAAGCACTGAAATTATTTCCCTTTGTTTGGGGAGGGTGGAATATGAGCTTTTGTTGATTCCTATCACCACTTCAATTACAAGCAATGTCCAGAATGTAGATTGCTGCTAATGAAACGCAACACACATAGATGAAATTGTCTACTATGAACCACCATTGGATGCATCTATCAGTTCTGCACCGGCTTCAGTTTTTTCACAGGTGGCTTCTGGTTACTTTCAAATTCCATGTTTTCAAGGTATCTATGAATTATGTAATTTCTCCGGGGTTGTTTCTGAAAACTGGGGGGTAACAACAGTTGATTCTAAGCTTTCTGGGCTTGAATATTACCCTGTATTTGAGAGTGAATATGCATACATGAACACTGCAAATTATGAGGAAATATTCTGTTATCACCATTACAGACATCATTTTCTGCATCAAGCTGGTACCCCAAGAACACATTTAATTAGACACAATGGAAATATGTCCGACCCCTCCAGTAGGGATTTCACAAACATATATAGGACATTTGCATTTTTCACTGGGCATAATGCTAAAAATGCTGAGTCATTATATTTCAAACTGCTTTTCTTCGAAAGCGAGAAAAATATTGCTATCTATCAAAATTCATTTATTCAGATTGCTTTGTTTCCCAGTTGTCTAAATAAGGCTACCAGAATTGGAGTGTTTGAGGAACTAAAGATTGGCAAATACAGGAAACCAGAGCTTTATTTGGGGCTTGCCATATTCCATTACAAATGATATTTGTAAACCACACACAGTCAAGCAAACAATTTGCCTTGGGTTAGCAAAAATAAAAGAAATGAACACACCCAGTATTCACTTTTTTGCAAAATTCGACAATTGGTAAACGATTTTATATGTCACTGAAGAACAGCTCAATAATTGGTTTCAGAAGAGTACCTTGATGCTATCCTTTAATTCATCACATTCAGGTCTCAAGTTGTGGTTGTTGAAGCTAGTGGATACAAATGGTTGTCATGCATGTTTCGTAAACTCCACACTGGATTTTAGAGCAAGCTGACCTGACCCATGTTACATTCTACTATCATCACAACATACAGTGTGGGCAAACTTTGTCAACAAAGGTGACCATCTTCCATGTTACTAGCTATAAAATAACACCTTAGTCTCCTTTCGGAAAATGTAGACTTACAAGATTTCTTGTTAGGTTCCAGAAAGCCACGTTCAAAATGTTTCTGATTTGCAATATATAATGAAATTGGGAAGCTTTCACAAACGAAAGCGAAAGCTTTTAAAAGGCAGATTGATAAGGAAAATTTTGAGAAAGTTCTATCCATTGTCGATGATGGTATGAACACGTTGTCTAACCGCATTTACACATTAAATAACATTTTATCCTCTGCAATTGACAATATCAAAAATGACACGTCACTTTTACATCACGGACAGAGATAACTTAGGGGGTCATTCCGACCCTGGCGGTCGGTGTTAAAGCGGCGGCCAACCCGCCAACAGGCAGGCGTTAAAAAAAATGGAATTCTGAACCTGGTGGGAACCGCCAACACAGCCCGCCACTTTAACACTCTGACCGCCACGGCGGGGCAAACAAACAGCGCAGCGGTCACCGCCGACAGACAGGCGGCAGACAATGTACCGCCCACCCTATCACGACCCGCCAATCCGCCACCTTTCCCGGGGCGGGAGCCCCGCCGATAAAAACACGGCGGAAACAGACCACGAACGGGAAAACGCTCACCTCTATACACTCCACGAGGAATCTGGACAGCATGGAACCCGAATTAAACATCCTACCAGCGATTGTCTACCTGCTCCTCTACCAGGAGCACGAACACCGCCGCAGGAGACAACGGTGAGTACTGCACCTACGACACAGGGGAGGGGGGAGGAGAAAAGATTACGGGCACACACATACGCGACACCCCCCCCCAAATCCCCACACACCAATGCAGAGCAACAAGTCAGATTTACACCCCCCCAAACCCCCTGGAATAATTCAAAGACAAAATAAAATGATCATTAAAATAGAAGTATATTAAAGCATATTTGAACTTAAGTTAAATATGAGATTTTTAAAACAAATAAATCACAACATGAACAATGTATACATAGTCCTAAAGTCCGGCACATATTGGCTACATGCCATTGTTTGTGGGCCAATGTGCATAAACACATGGGCAAAGCCCACACACGAGACCCGATTCCATTGGAGAGAACACTGCTGGGGCATCAGATAATAAAACCACAGGCACCTCAGGGGGAAGGGAAGGGGGGGCACCTCAGCCACATGAGTCCACGACGCCAGATCCACGAGGGGCCTCCATGCCCACTGTACCATCCTGGGGAGTGCAAAGCCACAGTCTCACAAGTCTTTTCAGTGGGTGGATTGCCCACTGTACCATCCTGGGGAGTGCAAAGCCACAGTCTCTCAAGTCTCTACAGTGGGTGGATTGCCCACTGTACCATCCTGGGGAGTGCCAAGCCACAGTCTCACAAGTCTTTGCAGTGGGTGGATTGCCCACTGTACTATCCTGGGGAGTGCAAAGCCACAGTCCATCTGGTGGATTACAGACTCCACTGGTTATGGAGGAGGCATGGTGCCCAGAGTGCTTCGTGAAGCCCTGCCCGACACAGATCCGGCCCTGCCAATGGGCCAGCGGTGCTTGAGATGAAGGGCCCAGCAGAGCGGTGCTTGACAGGAAGGGCCCAGCGGAGCGGTGCAGAGACGGCGGGGCCCAGCGGAGCGGTGCTTGAGATGAAGGGCCCAGCGGAGCGGTGCTTGAGATGAAGGGCCCAGCGGAGCGGTGCTTGACAGGAAGGGCCCAGCGGAGCGGTGCAGATACGGCGGGGCCCAGCGGAGCGGTGCTTGAGATGAAGGGCCCAGCGGAGAGTTGCTTGAGATGAAGGGCCCAGCGGAGCGGTGCTTGAGATGAAGGGCCCAGCGGAGCGGTGCAGAGACAGCGGGGCCGAGCGGAGCGGTGCTTGAGATGAAGGGCCCAGCGGAGCGGTGCTTGAGATGAAGGGCCCAGCGGAGCGGTGCTTGACAGGAAGGGCCCAGCGGAGCGGTGCAGAGACGGCGGGGCCCAGCGGAGCGGTGCTTGAGATGAAGGGCCCAGCGGAGCGGTGCTTGACAGGAAGGGCCCAGCGGAGCGGTGCAGAGACGGCGGGGCCCAGCGGAGCGGTGCTTGAGATGAAGGGCCCAGTGGAGCGGTGCTTGACAGGAAGGGCCCAGCGGAGCGGTGCAGAGACGGCGGGGCCCAGCGGAGCGGTGCTTGAGATGAAGGGCCCAGCGGAGCGGTGCTTGAGATGAAGGGCCCAGCGGAGCGGTGCAGAGACGGCGGGGCCAGCGGAGCGGTGCTTGAGATGAAGGGCCCAGCGGAGCAGTGCTTGAGATGAAGGGCCCAGCGGAGCGGTGCTTGACAGGAAGGGCCCAGTGGAGTGGTGCAGAGACGGCGGGGCCCAGCGGAGCGGTGCTTGAGATGAAGGGCCCAGCGGAGCGGTGCTTGACAGGAAGGGCCCAGCGGAGCGGTGCAGAGACGGCGGGGCCCAGCGGAGCGGTGCTTGACAGGAAGGGACCAGCGGAGCGGTGCAGAGACGGCGGGGCCCAGCGGAGCGGTGCTTGAGATGAAGGGCCCAGCGGAGCGGTGCAGAGACGGCGGGGCCCAGCGGAGCGGTGCTTGAGATGAAGGGCCCAGCGGAGCGGTGCTTGAGATGAAGGGCCCAGCGGAGCGTTGCTTGAGATGAAGGGGCCAGCGGAGCGGTGCTTGACAGGAAGGGCCCAGCAGAGCGGTGCAGAGACGGCGGGGCCCAGCGGAGCGGTGCTTGAGATGAAGGGCCCAGCGGAGCGGTGCTTGACAGGAAGGGCCCAGCGGAGCGGTGCAGAGACGGCGGGGTCCAGCGGAGCGGTGCTTGAGATGAAGGGCCCAGCGGAGCGGTGCTTGAGATGAAGGGCCCAGCGGAGCGGTGCAGAGACGGCGGGGCCCAGCGGAGCGGTGCTTGAGATGAAGGGCCCAGCGGAGCGGTGCTTGAGATGAAGGGCCCAGCGGAGCGGTGCTTGAGATGAAGGGCGGAGCGGAGCGGTGCTTGAGATGAAGGGCGGAGCGGTGCTTGAGATGAAGGGCCCAGCGGAGCGGTGCAGAGATGGCGGGGCCCTGTTCAGCGGTGCTTTTCACGGCGGGGCCCTGTTCAGCGGTGCTTCTCACGGCGGGGCCTTGTTCAGCGGTGCTTCTCACGGCGGGGCCCTGTTCAGTGGTGCTTCTCACGGCGGGGCCCTGTTCAGCGGTGCTTCTCTTGGCGGGGCCCTGTTCAGCGGTGCTTCTCACGGCGGGGCCGTGCTTGTGTTGTGTTCCTAGGGAACCAGATCTGGGCAATCATTCCCGCACAGTCGCCATCCGACCTATCGCTTGTGGGGCCCTCCTGTGCTGGACTCCTGGGCCCGTGGGTGTCCTCCGTCACACCCCAAATGGGGCTGGTGGGGCCCTCCTGGCCAGCTCACCTGCTGCCGGACTTCTTCGCCCTGCTGCCCTTGCCCTCCTTGGAAGAATCTCTGGGGCCCTTGCCTCCCTTGGAAGAATCTCTGGGGCCCTTGCCCTCCTTGGAAGAATCTCTGGGGCCCTTGCCTTCCTTGGTGGATGGGCCAGGTGACGGTGCAAGGCTGGTGTCCTTGGGGGCAGCCGTCTCAGGCCTGTGGTGCCGGCCCTTCCCTTTTTTGCTTCTTTTCCCAGGGGGTGGGCTGGCTGTCCCCTTGCTGCTGGCCGATGTTCCTGCCCTAGGAGCTGGTGGAGTCCAATAGCCCTGAACGATGGTCCTAGTAGGTGCAGGGCTTGTGGTGGCTGAGGTGCTGGTTGGAGTCTTACGAGATGGAGGGGGTGGGTCAGTTGTTGGAAAGAGGTCAAGGTTGGAAAGGAAAATCAATTTAGAAAGACAGGGACGGGTAGTTGTAGTGGGTATGGGAGTGGAGGAAGAGGATGTGGTTGTAGGAGAGTCAAGTGTGTTGTCTTTGGGTGCAGGTGCTTGTGACGGAGGCTGTCGTGAGGTGGATGGCTGTTGGGTGGGTGGCTGCCTGCGTTTGTGTGGTTTGGAAGAGGGGGTGACAGACACACTGGGAGAGGACACAGGGGACGTGTAAATGGTAGTGGGGGTGGTGACTGCACGTGTGCGGACTGTTCTGGTGGGTGTGATGGTGATGGACGTACTGGCTGATGATGGTGTGCATGCAGGTGTGAGTGGAGACGTCACAGGGAGGGAGGAGGGAGACGAGGAGGAGGGGGACACAGTGGAGGCAGTGGGTGTTGCTGTGTCTGCATGTGGATGTTGATTGGGTGAATGCTTGTGTGATCTGTGGTGCTTATGTCTGGATGAGCTGCCCTTGGGTGTTGATGTGTGTGCAGGCTGGTTTGTAGGTATGTCTGGGATAGGCAGAGGAACAGGGGAGTGGGACTGGGTTGAGGAAGTTGGAGGGGGAGGCTAGACACAGGGACAATTGCTGCTGTCAGTGCTGAGGCCAGAGCGTTGAACGATCGCTGATGGGCAGCCTGACCCGAATGAATGCCCTCCAGGTATGCATTGCTCCGATGCACCTCCCTTTCTACCCCCTGGATGTCATTCAAAAGGGTAGACTGCCCAACAATGAGCGTCTGGAGGAGGTCAATGATCTCCGCACTGAGGGCAGCAGGGGTAACTGGGGCCGGACCTGAGGTGCCAGGGGCGAAGGAGATGGCCGGCTTCCTGCCCTAGCGGGCACGAGGCGAAAGCTGAGGGGCTGCTGGGAGGGCGGAGCTGGTGCGCTGGGTGGCAGCTGTACCTGTTGTTGCGGTGGGCACCACAAGGGAGCTCCCTTCCGAGGACGTGTCGGTGTCGCTGACGTCTCCACGGGTCCCCGTTGTGGAGCCCCCCTCGCCCTCCGTCTCACTGGTTAACTCTGAGTCGGTTGCAGGGCCCTCCGGGGCCATGTGAGATGCAGCTCCCTCGTGCGCCGATGCCACTTCTCCTCCGCCTGATGATGCTAATGCACACATGAACAGGAAAACCAAAAAAAAGGGGGGGGGAGAAGAAAGAAAGACATGTTGAGTGCATGCATTGGCGGCACCGTTGGCGGAGAGGACAGACACAGAAGCCCCCTGCACTACGCTGCGCACTCGGGGTACACTACTCAATTATAGTGACTTGGCCTACAAGTCTATGGACGACAAATGCACACATAGGTGAGCCCGGGCCATGGATAGCTGTACTTAGCACCCTACAGAGGTGGGGGGTGGGGGCACAGGGCCATGTGTAACGGAGGGGCCTAGCCTACAGAAACCGCCCTGGCCTAGAGATAGCCACAGCCCTCCTCCCCCACCCAGACGCCTCCACTGTGCGCTAATATAGCGGAATGTGCTGATACTCACCCCCTTGTGTCTGCTGTGATGTCCTCATGCGCCCATCCAAATCGGGGTAGGCCACCGCCAGGATCCGGGACATCAGGGGGGTCAATTGACGACTGGCACCCCTCCTATGTTGGGAGGCCATCCCCAGCAGAGCCTCGGCGGTCTTTCTGCTCCCGCGGCGGATGTCCTCCCACCTCTTGCGGCAGTGGGTGCCCCGTCTGTTGTGGACCCCCAGGGCCCGGACGTCCTTGGCGATGGCACGCCAAATGTCGATCTTCTGATGGGCGCTGACCTATGTGACATGTAAAGGGTTGAAAAATAAATATCATCACTTTTCTGCATGGTCGATGTGTGCGGCCCCCCCTCCCCAACCTTGCCATGTGGCACATGCTCTCATCTTTCGTGCGTTGCACTCCTCATTTGCTCCCCTCCCCACCATCTTACATCCACCCCACTCAACACAGACATAGCCCATACTACGTGCTCCCAGTGTACTTACCTGTTGGTCTGGAGGACCGTAGAGTAGCGGATACTGGGGGAGGACCCCATCAACAAGTTTCTCCAATTCCTCAGATGTGAAGGCAGGGGCCCTTTCCCCAGTCGCAGCAGCCATTGTCTCTTCCAGACCGAGTTCACAGCAGCACTTGCAGTATAGGTCCTCTCCTGTGGATGATCAGGTCTCGAGTGATTAAGCAAGTAGAAAATGGCGGTCACGCACGCGGCGGTGCGTACCGCGTCGGTGCGTACCCCGACCGCCGGCGCACATCGTCATTGGCTCCTGAGACCCATAGGGTTCAATGTTAACCAATGCTGCTCTGCGCCGTGGTCTTCGACCGCCTACCGCCACGGTGTGCCACGCCAGCGCATTGACCTCACATCCCATTGTCACACTTCACAGGTCAGGCAGCCGCCATTTCAAGGGCCCAGATGGCTGAATTTCTACGGCGTCACACAGGCCTAGGCCTTGCATTGCCACTCATACAAGCCATTCAATGCATAGCGAATCGTGTAATGTGCAAGCTGTGGTTACGTACCTGTGGGTTGCTTGACTCTGTGCTCCATGTTGTCCTTCCTAGGCACCATCCGCTGGGACTTGCGAGGAGATGGAGGAATCCTCCCGTGTACAGACCGCTGTTGGACCTGTCGACAATGGAAGAAAGACATGTCATACTTACATAAAGACTTGACCGAGCCACTATACAGGAACTGTGTGCCCAACTGGAGCCAGACCTGATGTCCCCCATTCGCCAACCCACAGGGATTCCCCCTCTGGTGCAGGTTCTGTCAGTACTCCATTTTTTGGCAAGTGGATCATTCCAAACAACAGTGGCCATATCATCAGGGATGTCTCAGCCTATGTTTTCTAAGGTTTTGTCCAGAGTGTTGTCTGCCCTGATGAAATACATGCAGAGCTACATTGTTTTAACTGAGGTGGGAGATTTGGCTACAGTGAAGGCTGATTTCTATGCCCTTGGACATATCCCCAACATCATTGGTGCCATTGATGGGACCCATGTGGCCTTGGTTCCCCCCAGTGGAAGTGAGCAGGTGTACAGGAACAGAAAAAGTTTTCATTCTATGAATGTCCAGGTGGTCTGTTTGGCTGACCAGTACATCTCCCATGTAAATGCCAAGTTCCCTGGGTCAGTGTATGACGCGTACATCATGCGAAATAGCAGCATCCCTTATGTGATGGAACAGCTACAGAGACACCGTGTGTGGCTAATAGGTGACTCTGGTTACCCCAACCTGTCGTGGCTACTGACCCCAGTGAGGAATCCCAGGACAAGGGCAGAGGAACGTTACAATGAGGCCCATGGGCGAACTAGGAGGATTATAGAAAGAACCTTCGGCCTCCTGAAGGCCAGGTTTAGGTGCCTGCATATGACAGGGGGATCCCTAATGTGCTCACCAAAGAAGGTGTGCCATATCATCGTGGCCTGCTGTATGCTTCACAACCTGGCTTTGCGACGCCAGGTGCCTTTCCTGCAGGAGGATGGTCCAGATGGTGGTGTTGTAGCAGCTGTGGAGCCTGTGGAGAGTGAAGAGGAGGAGGACGACGGGGACGACACAGACAACAGGGACACAGTGATACAACAGTATTTTCAGTAGCACACAGGTACGAATCAGCCACGCCATTTTACATTTACTTAAAGTCTCCTGCCTCTCTACTGTCTGAGTTCCCCCCCCAGTTCCTGTTAACTGAGTTGTGACTTTCCCTTCCGTTTTCAGAGCTGTGGGCCCCACTGCGTGACCTCTGCTTTGTTTGCCCATGGACTACAGCTGTGTGACAGTGGTATGTTGTCATCACAATGTAACTGAACATTTTGGCACCGTTATGTCTAATACATTTGTTCAAAATACAAGCAGACTCCAGATTTTTTTAGTGCAAGTGATTTCATTCAAGTGCTAAATTTAAGGAACATGATTGTAAAACGGGGATGGGTGATGGTGGAGTAATGTCCATGGCAGAGTCCAGTTCTCAGTCGCACAGGTGCATTGTCCATATGCCTGTGGAAGGATGGAGCAGGGGCAGTTCAAGGTTGGACAGGGTGACAATGTGGGACAGTGGGATGACATCAGGGGGTATCGTTTGCTGGCGGGGGTCTTGCAATCCTACTCTGTCTTCTTGTGAGATCTCAGGTTCCGCTTGCAGGGTGGTTCTTCTGCAGGAGGTGGGGTTCTGGAGGCCTGTCGTTGTGTGGGGGCCTCCTGACCACTAGCGCCGGCGGAGGTGGTAGGCTGTTCCTGGTCCAGGCTAGTGACAGGGGCCCTATGTGGTGCCCCATGGTCCCGCAGTGTGGTGACTATCTGGGTTAGGTCCACGACGATGGTCCCCATTGCGGAACTAATGTTCCTCAGTTCCTCTCTGATCCCCATGTACTGTTGCTCCTGCATGACCTGGATCTCCTGGAACCTGGCCAGTACCGTAGCCATCGTCTCCTGGGAGTGGTGGTATGCTCCCATGATGGAGGAGAGGGCCTCTTGGAGAGTCGGTTCCCTGGGCCTGTCCCCCCCTGTCGCACAGCAGCCCTCCCAGTTCCCCTGTTTCTCTGGGCCTCTGTCCCCTGGACGGTGTGCCCACTACCACTGCCCCCAGGTCCCTGTTGTTGTTGGGGTGGTGGGTCAACCTGGGTGCCCTGTAGTGGTGGACACACCGCTGATTGACGTGTCGTGGAGACAGAGGCATGGGCCCGCTGCGTGGGAGCTGTGCTGGTGTTCCCAGAGGGGGTTAGGTCTGGTGTAGCCTGTGGCTGTCTGTGGGGAACCGACTGTCCTGTGGTCCCCGATGGGCCGGGCTGGTCATCAGGGTCAAGGGAGACAGAGCTGCTGTCATCACTGGGGGCCTCTTCTGGGGGTGGGATGGACATCTCTGGACCCTCTGTGGCGGTGTGGTGGCATTCGGGTCCTGCAGGGGTATAAGAGTATGGTTATTGCTTCTGTGTGTGGCATTTAGTGTAATGGGTGGGTGGCCGTGTCCCCCAGTGCTGGCATTCCCTTGTGGGGGCTTTTGTGACGGTGGCTTGTGGGGGTGATGGGTGTGTGCAGTGGGCATGCTTTGGGGATGGGTGTCCATGCTTTGGGGACGCACGCAGGGCTAGGTTTTGGGATGGGTGGGATGTGATGGTGAGCCATTTGCAAGGAGTTGGTGTGATGGGGTGGGGGTGAGGGTGGGGGTATGATTTGGCATGCAGGTGGGGTGGGGGGAATGGAGTAGTGAAGATTTGACTTACCAGAGGCCATTCCTCCGCCTACTCCTGCGAGGCCCTCAGGATGCAGGATGTGCAAGACTTCCTCCTCCCATGCTGTGAATTCTGGGGGAGTAGGTGGGGGTCCGCCGCCAGACTTCTGCACCGCAATGTTGTGCTTTGATAACATGGAACGCACCTTCCCCCGTAGGTCGTTCCGCCGCTTCCTGATGTCGTCCCGATTGAGTGGATGCTGTCCCACAGCGTTGACCCTGTCCACTATTCTTTGCCATAGCTCCATCTTCCTGGCAATGGTGGTGTGCTGCACCTGTGCCCCGAAGAGCTGGGGATCTACACAAACTATTTCCTCCACCATGACCCTGAGTTCTGCGTCAGAGAACCTGGGGTGTCTTTGGGGTGCCATGGGGTGGTGTGGATGATGTAAGGGGTGGTGTATGTGTTGCAGAGTGTGGTGAGTGTGGTGGTGTATGGTGTTTTGTGCGTGGAAATTGTGTGGGTGATGTGATTTGCCTCTGTGTGATGGTGTACTCAATGCTGTGCTCTCTCTCTCTCTGTCCTTCACTCTCAATTGTGGTCGTAGGGGTTTGTGGGTGATGTGGGTGTGTGTTTTATATTTAATTGGGTGTGTGGGAGTGGTGTGTGTATGTGTCTCAGGTGTGTGTATTTTGAATTATCCAATGTGGTAGTGTTTTGTAAAGGTGTGTGTATTTTGGCCGCAGCAGTGTGTACCGCCAATGGAATACCGCGGTTGAAAGACCGCTGCGGGGATTTGTGGGTCGGAATGGTATGGGCGTATTTCTGTCGGCGTGACGGTGGAGGTTTGGTCATCGCCAGTTTCCCGCTGACCTTTGGTGTGGCGGACTTTTGTGGATGTCGGGTTTTTGGCGGTTTGCCAGTTGCGGGTCAGAATGACCGTGGCGGTTTACCGCGGCCGCGGCGGTGTTATGGCAGCCTTCTGGCCGGCGGTAAGTGACTTTTACCGCCGAGGTCAGAATGACCCCCTTAGTTTCCATCACGTAGTGAGGTTGGACGTTGCAAGTTTTAAAAATGGCCCGAGCCCCAGCACCAAGTAAACTCTACTGAGTTATTTGCCACATTTAACCTGAGACGACAACAAGGAATGATGGCCAAGAAAGAAGCTAGTTACATGCTTAAGATAAAAAAGTTAGAATAGTTGCCATTCAACATTTCAACATTCCAATTTACTTTGAGTTTAAAACATTTTCCTGTAGGCAGTTTCGAACAGCTAGGAGACAGTTACATCCACAAGGTGTGTGAGTTACCTGTCGATTATAAATGTCTGAACAGCAACACAGAAGTCTTTCTTAGCGGGAGCGAATGCAAGACTTTATTAGGTCATTCTATGATTTGTAGACAGATGTACTTGCACAGCACTTGTAATGTAGCCGTAGCCAACTTGACTTTTATCTGAAAGATATTCCTGCTCCTTTGATTTGACCAGTGTATCAACTGTTCTTGAATAGGAGTAACATGATGCTGAAGAATCAAGATTGTTGTGGTTTGAAGTTCAGGTTTGCCTATTGTTAGAAATGGGGTCTTTGTTTGGCAGTTAGGTTACCCCCTGTCCATGCAAGGACCCTCTCTCTAGTTAGGGTAAAAGAGAATAAACCACCAGTTAACCCCCTGTCACCAACTTGGTAGCTTGGCACAAGCAGACAGGCTTAACTTCAGACTCTAGGTGTAAAGTATTTGTGCCAACACAGAGAGTAACTCAGTCAAAACAATACAAAATGACACAATATAGGTTTAGGAAAATAGGTAATACTTATTTAAACAAAACAAGACCAAAATGACAATGCATCAATTTGTCACTCACAAGGGAGACCGTGCATCGTTCCTCCTTCGGTCCGGTCGGCATACGTCATTTTTCCTCTCCACAGGAGGGCAATGCGTCGCTCCAGACAGGCACCCTCGGGTCGGACAGGCTTTGCATTGTTTGTCTGCACCCAGTGATGTTCCATTGAAAATCCGGTTGCATGGTATCACAAAATCGTGCTGGGTGGGGTTTGCATCATCAGCTTCCATCAGTGGGTGTTGCACGTCGTTTCTCCAGCCACGATGCATCGATCTTCCAGTCACAATGCAGGTGGAGTGTAGATATCTGCCACGAAGCCGGCGGCGCATCATTTCTCAGCCGCGTCTTGGAAGGTGCGTCGAAAAGATCCCCGCATGGCAGTCTGTCAGTGGATTTTCAGTCTTTGTCTGACAGCTTCACATTTCAAGGGCCCAGGAACTTGATAGGGTACCACTTGGCAGGGCAGGAGTCTCAGCAGATAGTCCAGTTGCTGGCAGGGGAAGTCTTTGATGGCCCTGACACTTCAACAACAGGAGGCAAGCTCAGGTCAAGTCCTTGGAGATTTCTTTACAAGCAGGAATGCACAACAAAGTCCGGTCTTTGTCCTCTTGCACAGGCAGTAGCACCAACTGCAGGATAGCTCCACAAAGCACAGTCACAGGCAGGGCAGCAGCCCTTCAGCTCTTCTCCAGGCAGAGGTTCCTCTTGATTTCTAGAAGTTATCTAATTTTCAGGGGTTTAGGTGCTCTTCTTAAACCCATTTTGGCCTTTGAAGTGGGCCTAGTTCAAACAAAAGACTCTCTTGTTTGTGAGATCCTGCCTTGCCCAGGCCAAGCCCCCAGACACACACCAGGGGGTTGGAGACTGCATTGTGTGAGGGCAGGCACAGCCCTTTCAGGTGTGAGCGACCACTCCTCCCCACCCTCCCAGCACAGATGGTTCATCGGGATATGCAGGCTACACCCCAGCTCCCTTTGTGTCACTGTCTAGAGAGAGGTGCAAACAGCCCATCTGTCAAACTGACCCAGACAAGGAATCCACAAACAGGAAGAGTCACAGAATGGTTTAAGTAAGCAAATGCCCACTTTCTAAAAGTGGCATTTTCAAACACAATCTCAAAACCAACTTCACTAAAAGATGTATTTTAAAATTTTGAGCTCCACATGCCTATCTGCTCCCAAAGGGAATCTACGATTTAATCATATTTAAAGGCTGCCCCTATGTTAACCTATGAGGGAGATAGGCCTGGCAATGATGAAAAACGAATTTGGCAGTATTTCAGTGGCAGGTCTGAGACATGGTTACAGGGCTACTAATGTGGGTGGCACAACTAGTGATGGAGGCCTACTAGTAGCATTTGACTTACAGGCCCTGGGCACCTCTAGTACACTTTGATAGGGACTCACTAGTAAATCAAATATGCCATTCACGGCAATCCAATTACACATACACTTAACATAGGAGCACTTGCACTTTAGCACTGGCTAGCGGTGGTAAAGTGCCCAGAGTAACAAAAACAGCAAAAACAGAGTCCAGCACACATCAACAGCCTGGGAAACAGAGGCAAAAACCTGGGGGAGACCACGCCAAGGATGCCAAGTTGAACACCTATGGTATTTTGGTTACCCTAATTGTAACTTGCAGCAGTAATGTGTTATTCCACCAATGCATGAGATAATGGTAGCACACATATGGCTTTATTTTGCTACTTGTAATGTAAATTTTGACAAGCTGAGCGGGCTAAAAGCCCTCATGTTTCAAAAACTCATGGCTCTTACATCAGTCCATAAAACATATGACGTACAAGCAGCAAGGTCCCCCGCAGAGGTACAGCCCCTCCAAAATACAAACTTCCCCAAATGTTTTTTGAACCCCTATCTGGGTTAGGTCCACGACGATGGTCCCCATTGCGGAACTAATGTTCCTCAGTTCCTCTCTGATCCCCATGTACTGTTGCTCCTGCATGACCTGGATCTCCTGGAACCTGGCCAGTACCGTAGCCATCGTCTCCTGGGAGTGGTGGTATGCTCCCATGATGGAGGAGAGGGCCTCTTGGAGAGTCGGTTCCCTGGGCCTGTCCCCCCCTGTCGCACAGCAGCCCTCCCAGTTCCCCTGTTTCTCTGGGCCTCTGTCCCCTGGACGGTGTGCCCACTACCACTGCCCCCAGGTCCCTGTTGTTGTTGGGGTGGTGGGTCAACCTGGGTGCCCTGTAGTGGTGGACACACCGCTGATTGACGTGTCCTGGAGACAGAGGCATGGGCCCGCTGGGTGGGAGCTGTGCTGGTGTTCCCAGAGGGGGTTAGGTCTGGTGTAGCCTGTGGCTGTCTGTGGGGAACCGACTGTCCTGTGGTCCCCGATGGGCCGGGCTGGTCATCAGGGTCAAGGGAGACAGAGCTGCTGTCATCACTGGGGGCCTCTTCTGGGGGTGGGATGGACATCTCTGGACCCTCTGTGGCGGTGTGGTGGCATTCGGGTCCTGCAGGGGTATAAGAGTATGGTTATTGCTTCTGTGTGTGGCATTTAGTGTAATGGGTGGGTGGCCGTGTCCCCCAGTGCTGGCATTCCCTTGTGGGGGCTTTTGTGACGGTGGCTTGTGGGGGTGATGGGTGTGTGCAGTGGGCATGCTTTGGGGATGGGTGTCCATGCTTTGGGGACGCACGCAGGGCTAGGTTTTGGGATGGGTGGGATGTGATGGTGAGCCATTTGCAAGGAGTTGGTGTGATGGGGTGGGGGTGAGGGTGGGGGTATGATTTGGCATGCAGGTGGGGTGGAGGGAATGGAGTAGTGAAGATTTGACTTACCAGAGGCCATTCCTCCGCCTACTCCTGCGAGGCCCTCAGGATGCAGGATGTGCAAGACTTCCTCCTCCCATGCTGTGAATTCTGGGGGAGTAGGTGGGGGTCCGCCGCCAGACTTCTGCACCGCAATGTTGTGCTTTGATAACATGGAACGCACCTTCCCCCGTAGGTCGTTCCGCCGCTTCCTGATGTCGTCCCGATTGAGTGGATGCTGTCCCACAGCGTTGACCCTGTCCACTATTCTTTGCCATAGCTCCATCTTCCTGGCAATGGTGGTGTGCTGCACCTGTGCCCCGAAGAGCTGGGGCTCTACACAAACTATTTCCTCCACCATGACCCTGAGTTCTGCGTCAGAGAACCTGGGGTGTCTTTGGGGTGCCATGGGGTGGTGTGGATGATGTAAGGGGTGGTGTATGTGTTGCAGAGTGTGGTGAGTGTGGTGGTGTATGGTGTTTTGTGGGTGGAAATTGTGTGGGTGATGTGATTTGCCTCTGTGTGATGGTGTACTCAATGCTGTGCTCTCTCTCTCTGTCCTTCACTCTCAATTGTGGTCGTAGGGGTTTGTGGGTGATGTGGGTGTGTGTTTTATATTTAATTGGGTGTGTGGGAGTGGTGTGTGTATGTGTCTCAGGTGTGTGTATTTTGAATTATCCAATGTGGTAGTGTTTTGTAAAGGTGTGTGTATTTTGGCCGCAGCAGTGTGTACCGCCAATGGAATACCGTGGTTGAAAGACCGCTGCGGGGATTTGTGGGTCGGAATGGTATGGGCGTATTTCTGTCGGCGTGACGGTGGAGGTTTGGTCATCGCCAGTTTCCCGCTGACCTTTGGTGTGGCGGACTTTTGTGGATGTCGGGTTTTTGGCGGTTTGCCAGTTGCGGGTCAGAATGACCGTGGCGGTTTACCGCGGCCGCGGCGGTGTTATGGCGGCCTTCTGGCCGGCGGTAAGTGACTTTTACCGCCGAGGTCAGAATGACCCCCTTAGTTTCCATCACGTAGTGAGGTTGGATGTTGCAAGTTTTAAAAATGGCCCGAGCCCCAGCACCAAGTAAACTCTACTGAGTTATTTGCCACATTTAACCTGAGACGACAACAAGGAATGATGGCCAAGAAAGAAGCTAGTTACATGCTTAAGATAAAAAAGTTAGAATAGTTGCCATTCAACATTTCAACATTCCAATTTACTTTGAGTTTAAAACATTTTCCTGTAGGCAGTTTCGAACAGCTAGGAGACAGTTACATCCACAAGGTGTGTGAGTTACCTGTCGATTATAAATGTCTGAACAGCAACACAGAAGTCTTTCTTAGCGGGAGCGAATGCAAGACTTTATTAGGTCATTCTATGATTTGTAGACAGATGTACTTGCACAGCACTTGTAATGTAGCCGTAGCCAACTTGACTTTTATCTGAAAGATATTCCTGCTCCTTTGATTTGACCAGTGTATCAACTGTTCTTGAATAGGAGTAACATGATGCTGAAGAATCAAGATTGTTGTGGTTTGAAGTTCAGGTTTGCCTATTGTTAGAAATGGGGTCTTTGTTTGGCAGTTAGGTTACCCCCTGTCCATGCAAGGACCCTCTCTCTACTTAGGGTAAAAGAGAATAAACCACCAGTTAACCCCCTGTCACCAACTTGGTAGCTTGGCACAAGCAGACAGGCTTAACTTCAGACTCTAGGTGTAAAGTATTTGTGCCAACACAGAGAGTAACTCAGTCAAAACAATACAAAATGACACAATATAGGTTTAGGAAAATAGGTAATACTTATTTAAACAAAACAAGACCAAAATGACAATGCATCAATTTGTCACTCACAAGGGAGACCGTGCATCGTTCCTCCTTCGGTCCGGTCGGCATACGTCATTTTTCCTCTCCACAGGAGGGCAATGCGTCGCTCCAGACAGGCACCCTCGGGTCGGACAGGCTTTGCATTGTTTGTCTGCACCCAGTGATGTTCCATTGAAAATCCGGTTGCATGGTATCACAAAATCGTGCTGGGTGGGGTTTGCATCATCAGCTTCCATCAGTGGGTGTTGCACGTCGTTTCTCCAGCCACGATGCATCGATCTTCCAGTCACAATGCAGGTGGAGTGTAGATATCTGCCACGAAGCCGGCGGCGCATCATTTCTCAGCCGCGTCTTGGAAGGTGCGTCGAAAAGATCCCCGCATGGCAGTCTGTCAGTGGATTTTCAGTCTTTGTCTGACAGCTTCACATTTCAAGGGCCCAGGAACTTGATAGGGTACCACTTGGCAGGGCAGGAGTCTCAGCAGATAGTCCAGTTGCTGGCAGGGGAAGTCTTTGATGGCCCTGACACTTCAACAACAGGAGGCAAGCTCAGGTCAAGTCCTTGGAGATTTCTTTACAAGCAGGAATGCACAACAAAGTCCGGTCTTTGTCCTCTTGCACAGGCAGTAGCACCAACTGCAGGATAGCTCCACAAAGCACAGTCACAGGCAGGGCAGCAGCCCTTCAGCTCTTCTCCAGGCAGAGGTTCCTCTTGATTTCTAGAAGTTATCTAATTTTCAGGGGTTTAGGTGCTCTTCTTAAACCCATTTTGGCCTTTGAAGTGGGCCTAGTTCAAACAAAAGACTCTCTTGTTTGTGAGATCCTGCCTTGCCCAGGCCAAGCCCCCAGACACACACCAGGGGGTTGGAGACTGCATTGTGTGAGGGCAGGCACAGCCCTTTCAGGTGTGAGCGACCACTCCTCCCCACCCTCCCAGCACAGATGGTTCATCGGGATATGCAGGCTACACCCCAGCTCCCTTTGTGTCACTGTCTAGAGAGAGGTGCAAACAGCCCATCTGTCAAACTGACCCAGACAAGGAATCCACAAACAGGAAGAGTCACAGAATGGTTTAAGTAAGCAAATGCCCACTTTCTAAAAGTGGCATTTTCAAACACAATCTCAAAACCAACTTCACTAAAAGATGTATTTTAAAATTTTGAGCTCCACATGCCTATCTGCTCCCAAAGGGAATCTACGATTTAATCATATTTAAAGGCTGCCCCTATGTTAACCTATGAGGGAGATAGGCCTGGCAATGATGAAAAACGAATTTGGCAGTATTTCAGTGGCAGGTCTGAGACATGGTTACAGGGCTACTAATGTGGGTGGCACAACTAGTGATGGAGGCCTACTAGTAGCATTTGACTTACAGGCCCTGGGCACCTCTAGTACACTTTGATAGGGACTCACTAGTAAATCAAATATGCCATTCACGGCAATCCAATTACACATACACTTAACATAGGAGCACTTGCACTTTAGCACTGGCTAGCGGTGGTAAAGTGCCCAGAGTAACAAAAACAGCAAAAACAGAGTCCAGCACACATCAACAGCCTGGGAAACAGAGGCAAAAACCTGGGGGAGACCACGCCAAGGATGCCAAGTCGAACACCTATGGTATTTTGGTTACCCTAATTGTAACTTGCAGCAGTAATGTGTTATTCCACCAATGCATGAGATAATGGTAGCACACATATGGCTTTATTTTGCTACTTGTAATGTAAATTTTGACAAGCTGAGCGGGCTAAAAGCCCTCATGTTTCAAAAACTCATGGCTCTTACATCAGTCCATAAAACATATGACGTACAAGCAGCAAGGTCCCCCGCAGAGGTACAGCCCCTCCAAAATACAAACTTCCCCAAATGTTTTTTGAATGGTTAGGTTGCATCTTTACTGCATCCAACACTGATGGGATTGCACACTTTTTTAAGGCTGTTGGTTCTGGTTCTGTTAGCACTTTCCAGGCCATGTTCGGAGTTATACACTCAGCCATCCACACATTTTTTGTGTGTTTTTGGAGGATTAACAATAACTTTGGCACTAATTGGCTGTATTCTGATATTGCTATTGCTGTGCCATATCAACAATGACAAATGATGGAGCTTCCAGCAGCCCACCTTTGTTACGAGGGAATGATGCAGTATTTCAGGGCATCACTGTTGGAAGAGCTTGACTTGAATTGGTCACTATCATTCCGACCATTTCTATATTGTGTGCACACTAGAGGTGTGTCTTGCTGTGCAGCACTTACCTTCTTTGTATACAGATCTGATGATGTCCCTGATGAGGGGTCATTGCCATATATGCCTATTGAGATTGTGGTTGTTATGACATCCCTCTTATGAGCCCCCCCTTGTGAACTTAGTGACTCCAACATCTAGCACTGCATGGACCACTGCCTACACAGCCATAACTATGGCTAGGATACCTGAAAATGTGTGCTCCTTGAATCTCCTTTCTAATGTGCTGATCGACTGATTGCCTGCAGAAGTGGGGTATTTCTTTGATTCAATCTCCAATTATGACATTGGAGATTTTCTGCGGGATCTAACTACTGTTAGATTTGACATTTGTCATTTTTTATTCAAAATTATAAATTGTCACTTTAATTTGGCCAGCCTTTGGCTTGGTTTGCTTGTCAAGGTTGACATCTTTAGCTCTTTTATGTACATTTTAGTCTGTTTTTAGTAAAGTAGATTAGTGTAGTTCATTTTAGGTATTGGACTCTACACTCTTTTACCAACCATTTGGAGGGTGTTGTGATTTTACCTTTTCATTTAGTGCCTAGGTTTGGCACCCATATTTTGGTGTTTAGGCCCATGGCATGTGTCTTTATTCATGCACACATTTTATTCACTTTTTTTATTTGTTCTCATTTTACCATGGCTAGCTTTCCACTTATTGCTTTTACAATTTTTCAGCTGCCATTCACACAAAACACATTTTCTGTTCCACATTTATCTGCACTTTGTATGCATTTTGTTCTGTGCTCTGCTCAAGGCTGTTATACCTACCCATAATAGTTTACTAAGTATTGTCACTACAAGTGTACCGAGTCACAGGCACACAATCATGTCAGGCCTGTTCTCAGAACACAACATGTTTTATTAGAAAAAAAAACACACAGGTCAAAGGAGGTTAGAGAGAACATTCCAGCCAGAGAAGAAATCTTATGCTGTGTGCAACTTTGTCACAGCTTTGCTGATCTTGGCCTTATCTTTTCAGCCAACCGTAAGGAGTGCTAATCAGACCAACCGGCAAGACCCTGGCCTATTACTCAGGTAGGGGGTTGGGGCTCCTTCTAGAAGACTGGTATTGTCAGAAGAGGCTAACACTGCTATGCTCTCATGTTTGAGAATGGGTTGTAGGTAGGGATTCTTAGAAACATGATCATTCCTGGATGGTGGGACTGTTTATTTATTTCTCCCTAACTGGCACAATTATCACCATGTCATCTTTCATCCTATAATAATTGCAGATCATGTTATTTATCGTAGAATTAAGTAATTTCAATAAATGCGCTGGAACTTGTTCTGCTTCTCTCTGTCTGACTACACATGTGTGAGAATGTTGTGTAACTGAGAGAAAAGGGTACAGTCTGTCAACCACAACTTCCCTAAGTCAGAGTGTCATACGTTTAGTGTTAGAAATGGGGTTTTTGGTTGGCAGTCAGGTTACCCTCTGTCCAAGCAAGAACCCTCACTCTAGTCAGGGTAAATCACACACAATCCAAAATTATCCTGTGCCCACCCTCTGGTAGCTTGGCACGAGCAGTCAGGCTTAACTTAGAAGGCAATGTGTAAAGTATTTGTGCAATAAATCATACAATAACACAATATAGCACCACAAAAATACACCAAACAGTGTTTAGAAAAATATATAATATTTATCAAGATAATTGTAGGTCAAAACGAATAAAGATGCAATGTGAAATTGTAGAGATATCACTGAAAAGTGATATAAAGGGGGTCATTCTGACCCTGGCGGTAAAATCCGCCAGGGCCAACGACCGCGGGAGCACCGCCAACAGGCTGGCGGTGCTCCCATGGGCATTCTGACCGCGGCGGTACAGCCGCGGTCAGAAACGGAAAACCGGCGGTGTACCGCCAGTTTCCCGCTGCCCTGGGGAATCCTCCATGGCGGCGCAGCTTGCTGCGCCGCCATGGGGATTCCGACCCCCATACCGCCATCCTGTTCCTGGCGGTTTTGGCCGCCGGGAACAGAATGGCGGTATGGGGTGTCGTGGGGCCCCTGGGGGCCCCTGCAGTGCCCATGCTAATGGCATGGGCACTGCAGGGGCCCCCGTAACAGGGCCCCACAAATATTTTCAGTGTCTGCCATACAGACACTGAAAATCGCGACGGGTGCAACTGCACCCGTCGCACCCCTTCCACTCCGCCGGCTCCATTCGGAGCCGGCATCCTCATGGAAGGGTGTTTCCCGCTGGGCTGGCGGGCGGCCTTCTGGCGGTCACCCGCCAGCCCAGCGGGAAACCCAGAATACCCGCGGCGGTCTTTTGACCGCGCATCGGTATTCTGGCGGTCCCCGTCAGGCCGCAATGACCCCCAAAGTGTCTTAAGTCTTTAAAAAGCAAACAAAGGGGGTCATTCCGACTCCCGCCGGCGGCGGTAACCGCATGACTGGCGGGAGCCGCCGAATGACCGCCCGCCCGCCCAGCGGGAAACCCCCTTCCACGAGGATGCCGGCTCCGAATGGAGCCGGCGGAGTGGAAGGGGTGCGACGGGTGCAGTTGCACCCGTCGCGATTTTCAGTGTCTGCCATGCAGACACTGAAAATCTATGTGGGGCCCTGTTAGGGGGCCCCACGACACCAGTTCCCGCCAGCCAGGTTCTGGCGGTGAAAACCACCAGAACTAGGCTGGCGGGAAGGGGGTCGGAATCCCCATGGCCGTGGAGGATTCCCTGGGGCAGCGGGAAACCGGCGGGACACCGCCGGTTTCCCGTTTCTGACCGCGGCTGTACCGCCGCGGTCAGAATGCCCATGGAAGCACCGCCAGCCTGTTGGCTAAACATTGATGGGAAAAAGGTGGAGGCTCTGCGTACCACAGGAGCCAGTATGACTACTATCAAGAGTCAGCTGGTGTCAACAGAGCAGACTGCCGGTTTTCCGTTTCTGACCGCACCCATACCGCTGCGGTCAGAATGCCCTTGGGAGCACCGCCAGCCTGTTGGCGGTGCTCCCGCGGTCATTGACCCTGGCGGTCAATGACCGCCAGGGTCAGAATGACCCCCAAAGTCTCTTTCAAGCACAAAGTACCTGGTTTAAAGTGGAAAATCTCCGCAAAGGGTCGCAGAAGAAGAGATATGTCGAAAAATGGTGTGTGCGTCGATTTCTCCTCTGCACACACGGACTTGCGTTGTTATTTTTCATGCGGGGAAGTCGTGTGTCATTTTCCGGCGTGTGGACAGTCTCTTTCTGTGGGTCGCGGGATTACCAGATGTCCCGGGGTCTGTGCGTGGATTCTCCTGCTTGTTTTCCGGCTGCGCGTCGTTCCGCGGGGCTGTGCATCAAAGTTTCGCTCTCACAGAATGCGTCGCGTCGATTTCCCCTCTGGAAGTTGGATGGCGTTGTCCTTGCGAAGCCGTGCGTCAAAGTTCCGGTCGTCCCGAAGGCGTCGCGTCGACCAGCGTCGGTGTGCGGCGTTTTTCTCGCAGCGGAGCAAGCTGTGCATCCAAATTTTCAGCGCACGAAGAGTCTAAATGAAAAAGAGAAGTCTTTTTGGTCCTGAGACTTCAGGGAACAGGAGGCAAGCTCTATCCAAGCCCTTGGAGAGCATTTTTACAGCCAGACAAGAGTTCAGCAAGGCAGCAGGGCAACAGCAAGGCAGCAGTCCTTTGTAGAAAGCAGTCAGGTGAGTCCTTTAGGCAGCCAGGCAGTTCTTCTTGGCAGGATGCAGGTTCTGGTTCAGGTTTCTTCTCCAGCAAGTGTCTCATGAGGTAGGGCAGAGGTCCTGTTTTATATCCAAATGTGCCTTTGAAGTGGGGGAGACTTCAAAGAGTGGCTAAGAAGTGCACCAGGTCCCCTTTCAGTTCAATCCTGTCTAGGGTCCCAGTCGGGGGGGTGGCAGTCCTTTGTGTGAGAGCAGGCCCTCCACCCTCCCAGCCCTGGAAGACCCATTCAAAATGCAGATGTATGCAAGTGAGGCTGAGTACCCTGTGTTTGGGGTGCGTCTGAGTGAATGCACAAGGAGCTGTCAACTAAGCCCAGCCAGACATGTATTGTAAGGCACAGAAAGATTTAAGTGTAAAGAAATGCTCACTTTCTAAAAGTGGCATTTCTAGAATAGTAATATTAAATCCAACTTCACCAGTCAGCAGGATTTGGTATTACCATTCTGGCCATAGTAAATATGACCTTCCTACTCCTTTCAGATCAGCAGCTACCACTTCAATATTGTATAAGGGCAGTCCCAATGTTAGCCTATGAAGGGAGCAGGCCTCACAGTAGTGCAAAACAAATTTAGGAGTTTTACACAACCAAGACATGTAAACTACACAGGTATATGTCCTGCCTTTCACCCACACAGCACCCTGCTCTAGGGGTTACCTAGTGCGCACATTAGGGGTGACTTATATGTGGAGAAATGGGAGGTTTAGGCTTGGCAAGTACTTTTAAATGCCAAGTCGAGGTGACAGTGAAACTGCACACACAGGCCTTGCAATGGCAGGCCTGAGACAAAGTAAAGGGGATACTTGAGTGGGTGGCACAACCAGTGCTACAGGCCCACTAGTAGCATTTAATCTACAGGCCCTAGGCACATATAGTGCACATTACTAGGGACTTATAAGTAAATTAAATAGTCCAATCAGGTATGATCCAAGGTTACCATGTTTAAAGGGAGAGAGCATATGTACTTTAGCACTGGTTAGCAGTGATAAAGTGCGCAGAGTCTAAAAGCCAGCAAAACAGTGTCCAAAAAGTGGAGGGAGGCAGGCAAAAAGTTAGGGGTGACCACCCTAAGGCTGTCAGGTCTAACATTTAGGCTTTCACAAATCACCTTTACTTTTCAGGTTTTGATGAGGTGCTGCTAATTAGCCAAACAGGTGAGGCTGACTATTTCTTACCAGTGAGGGACTGACTCAGTCACCCAGACATGTTGTTTCTGCCACCCAAAACCTAGAAGTCTTGTCTCCTAGGTAAAAGTTCTATGACATCACCACTAGTAAAGTGCTCAGAGTCCTAAGATCAACAAAAACAATCAGCCAAAACATGAGGCAAGTAGGCAAATCATTTGGGGGGAGACCACCCTAAAGCTGCCAGGTCTAACACGAATGCTGGCAATACAGCAGACATTGTTTACAATTTATCCAGAAGCTGTGCAAATAGCAAGTCACTTAGAGCCACATGTACAAAGCTTAAGAGTTGTGAGTCGGAAATAATGATTCAATGCTAATCGCTATTTCCGACTCGCAAAACAGGATGTAAGGAAAAATCACAATTGCAAATTGCTATTTCCTAAAGTGCACATGGGTGTGTCACAGAGTCGCAAATTGTGACATTGCGACTGTGTCGCAATTTGCGAACGGGTGCAAAAGAAATGAGAAACCACACTTCCTGGTGCTGTTTGATGACATCAGAACCAGGAAGTATACCCCATGGAACTGGGAGGAGTCGAGCCAGCACAGACAGCATAGGCACACCCAGCTGAGAGGAGCAACTGAAGCCATGGCAACTCAGACTAAGGAGGCAACCACTGCAAGGAGGAAGAGAAAGCTCAAATTCTTTGAGAAGGAGCTGGAGGTCTTGACTGAGGGGTGCTGCCTATATCATGAGGTCCTGTTTGGCAGGGCAGCAATGAGTGTCCCTGACACACAAAAAAAGAAGATCTGGCTGGACATACAGAGCAAGATAAATGCGATAGGAGTCAGCCATCACACCATCAATGAGGTTTGCGAAAGCTGGTACGACCTCAGTTCCAGAACCAAAGAAAGGGTGGCAGAGCGGATGAGGGAGCCGCACGGAACAGGAGGCAGACCATCACAGTACCACCTCCTATAGCTATAGAGAGAATGGTGGAGACCACTCTGGAGCCAGAGGCTGTCATAGGAATTGGGGACCTGTACCGTCCAGCACCTGGAACCTCCAAAAGTAAGTAGCAAATCTCACTTATTTACACCGTTCAAGGCACCATGCACACAACCACAGTCCACAAAAGCATGCATTATCGAAATTTGTTCCATGCCTATATTACAACCTCAAGGACAGTGCATTATGGGCAATGTAGTACAGTAGTCCAACTATTTAGGAATCTTTATTTTGACACGCCACACATCAGAGAGGCACTGACAGTGTATCCCCTGTGTCCCACAGGTCTCCCTCAAGTATCCACCAATGACCCTAGTGTGCAGGGAGATGACAATGCCACCATGACAGTAGACAAGGCGGTGAGCATTTGTGCATGGGAGTGCAGTACCACACCGATTGTCCACCATGCACGTGAGACCACCGAAGAGACAGATGTGGACACTGAGGCAGGAAACCTGACACCAGGGCCATCGATGTGTGTGAGTCAGCCACCTCAAACAGCTGGGTCTGGGCGGAGACGGTGTCACCAAACACAGGATGCAGGTGAGGAGGATGTCACAATTGAGCACTTCCTTGGACTAGAGGCATCCCTACTGAGCAGCCACCGCCTGCAAAATAAACAAATGTGGTTGATGAACCGGAACCTGCACAGACTTCAACAGACCTTCACACAGGGATTTGCCAATGTTGAATCACAATTTTCCAACATGAACAGCAACATAGTAAACATCACCACCGCCATCAATGACCTCTGTAGGGAAATGGTTGCGGATCGGACCCATGCAAGGCACAGAGAGCGCAACACTGCTGCACATTTGGACCAGCTCAGTCAGTCCATTGGCCACCTAGCCACCACAACTACCTGACTGTCAAGGCACACTGCCATGCTACAGGTGGAACTATGCCATTTTGCTGGAGATGTGGCAAGGGGACTAGGGCGCATCAGTGCTGCAGTTGACGTCATACAGACCTCCCAGGAAGCAAGGTGTCCATCTCAAGAGTAAGGAGCGTTTCTGCCTCAGAAGTATGCATCCTGCATAGTAGCAGTGCCCAACAGACATCAGGGGACCAACCAAGCACGGGCCATGGTGGGTGTAGCCGTAAGTGGGTGTGATGTTGTCTACCTGGGTTTAGCCTGAGGCACATGATATTAATGTGTCAGACTTTGTTACATTTTACTTCTTCACTGCTAGCTAATCGTCAACATTTCAATAATACACTCCTGACATTAATGAATTTATTTTGTTGCACAACCTGGCTATGTGTGTCTTACATTTGTGAGTGCTGTAACGGTTGCCACGTACCTACCAAAGTAGTGAGTTGCAATGTGGTCCTGTCTCCATCTGCCCTCCAGTGAGATGCTACCATCCCCAGGCTGTCGTTGTGGTGGCTCTTGCTCCTCATCCTCCGAATCTGTGTCAACTAGGGTGAGATGTAGCCCACGCCTGGTTGCAATGTTGTGTAGGATGGCACATGCCACCACAATCTTGCATGCAGTCTCTGGGGCATACTGGAGTGCACCTCCACTTTTGTGCAGGCATCGAAAACCTGACTTTAACATGCCAAAGGTTCTCTCAATGACGGTTCTGGTTCACTGATATCCAATGTTGTAGCACCTCTCATTCTGATTGGCAGGTGTTAGATATGGGGTGAGTATCCATGGCCTCAGAGCATATGCACTGTCACCTGTGGAACAAAACAGCAGATATGAGCATGACTTCACATGGTTATGCAGTGACATTTATTTATGACATCGGTGTGTACTACACAGTACCTAATAACTATTCTTCACCAAACTCCCCACGTTCTAGGCGTTGGTGTATCCCACTGTGCCTGAATACGTATAAATCATATGTGCTCCCTGGACATTTTACCACTATATCAGTTATTACATTATGGGCATCACATACCACCTGGATGTTGAGTGAGTGAGTGAGTGAGTGAGTACATTTCCTATTGCAAAACACATATTCCAGATTTGCAGGGTTGGCAAATGGGTACATGTATCCCGTCCACACACCCTATTACATGGGGAAAGTTTGCAATTCTGTAGAAGTCCAATTTGGTGTTGTGTATTTCCTCCTCATTCCTGGGTAGGTATATGTAGCTGGACATGTGTGTGAGTATGGCATCTAAGGACCGTCTGAAAAATCGTGACAGGGCACTTTGGGACACTCCACCAGCAACTGCAATCACCCCCTGGTAGCTACCCGAGGCCAAGAGGTGCAGTGAGCAGAGCACTTGCACATGTGTGGGGATGGAGCAGCTGTGCAAGATCTGGCATTCTAACTGAGGTTTCAGCAGTTCAATAATCCCTATTATAACTGCACTGCTCAGTCTGTATTTGTCATATATTTCCTCTTCAGTTTTTTTTTTGAATTAAGGTCTGCCTGGTTCTATATAGCGTCTCCTGTCTCCGCCTCTTTCTCCTCTGCTGGGCAGCCTGGACTTGCCTCCTCCATGCAATCACATAGAGTGCAGCCATTTTGAGAAACCCAGATGCCTTCTGGGGCTGCTTTTATACTTTGGTTCTGGTTACCACCTGTTTGGAATCATTGCTATTCTGGGTGTGCAAAACGGGCTTTTTGCGACTATTTGCAATTTGCGACTGCTTTGTACATGTGGTTTGTGACTCGCAAATTGCAATTTCTTAATTGTGAGTCGCAATCACGAGTCACAAAGTTTTGCGACTCATTAATTGGCCGCATTGCTATTTGGAACTCCGAAATGGCATTGCAACATACCATTTTGATTTTTTGCACAGTCGCAAATAGTGCTGCGACCAATTTGCGAGTCGCAAAAGGTATGCACATGTAGTTCTTAATTATTTTCCTGCCTGCTGACTAAATAGTAGATATTAAATACTTTTTTACTATTGCCTGGGAAATATTAAAATGTAAAAAAATACCAATATTCAGTTGGCTGCTGGCTTAATAGCTGAAACAAAACACTGCTTACCTGTGACCTTGCAAGTAGAAAAGAAACATCATTATTCACCTGGTTGCTTGCTAAATAGCCAACAGAATGCACAACTTGGCTAGCAGGTGTGTAATCAGTAAAGTAACGTCACTATTCACTCTGCTAGTATCTAAACAGTTCATATCTTGTGTTATTATGTATATGCAGATTTCAACAGGTACCACAAGGTATAACTTCAAACAAAGAGTAGATTTAAGTGACATCCATCTCCTTTTGAAAGTTAAGACCCTGGTGTATCATTATTTCATGTGCAAAATGTGGTCGCAAATTGCACACATACTTATTGCAAAATGATGTTGTATTACAAACCGACCTAGGAACTATTAACTCAGTTCTCAAAATACTTAACCACAGGGGGTTTCAGAATGACCTGCCTAATTAATATTTATGAAGCAGGTTCCAATTTGTGAACCTTTGTGATTGGATGTAATCACAGAGATGGTGGCCTGCAATGGACAGCATACAAGGATTGTTATGACATCATCCAAAAATTGATTTTTTTTTTATAAAGTAGCCCCTGTTTCTCAAAGGAACCAGTGCTGCTTTGCCCTTAGCGAATTATTTTTCACCCCATCTCTGGGTCATTGTCTCATCTACGATTTGTGACAGTTCTCACAGTCATAAACTATCAATGAATTCCTTTCTAAATTTGAGAAGTGAGAGTGAAAACCTTTTCCATAGCTCCTCCTATTTCAATTCAGAAATGATCACAAAAGTCCTTTTAACACTCAAATTCATTTTCCAACCACTAAACGGTGGATTGTACTTAATGATAACCACTTTTGAGGTAAAAACCCTGTGATTTTGTGACATGAGGCCTGCTGTGCTAAAAACATCCTTACTGGCTGGGAAAATGTTAATTACACCGTAGAAATTGAAGTAATTTCAGTAAATCCACATTACTGTTACAATGCAAAATTACAGACATTTATGCCCACTCACATAATTAAGAGCAATTTGGGGCACAAATCTTACCACAGGGGCAGAACAGCAATAAATATAGCAAGCAAGAGCAGCTGTTGGCTGCTGCTGTTCCTGCTCTGTTGCATTTAGCATTATTTTCCTAGTTTAAAATGCATCTTCATGGATGCAAGGGTTAATTTTGCACCACAACAACAGCACTAAGGCCCGTATTTATTGCGCCTCATTTGCGTCGTTTTTTGACGCAAAAACGGCGCAAACTTGCAAAATGCCATTGTATTTTGTAGGTTTGCGCCGTTTTGCGTCAAAAAGCAGCGCAAATGCGGCGCTAAAAAAAGTATAAATACGGGCCTAAATGCCGGGGTATGCTCCTCACATAAGTTCAAGTAATTTAGCTGTATGTCTATATAATGCTACAGCAAATTAAGCATATGCCCACCCATATTTATAGGTCTAAAGTTTCCAAATGTTTGAACATTTCAAAGTTATGTTCACAGAAATGGCAAAGAATGTCATTGTGTTGTATCATGGGCCAAGTCACAGTGACTTGGGAAGCCTTTCATGGACATCTCCCATGCTCGACACTTGCTCCTACTCCTTTACGTTTAACTGTAGAGTTGTCCAATGAATAAGATGATTAAAGCTTTTGCAAGACTTGGTGATTCTGTTTTCTTTTCCACAGCTATGTACTTGAACTTACAATGCCATGGGAATTTACCAGGGCAAGATGTAGGATAACGAAAAGACTCCATGCTATCAGAATACCTCTTTTTCAGTAGCAGATCAATGCATTCTAGAATTAATATGTTGTGTTTCAGTTCAATTAAACAAATCAGACTAAACATCTGAAATTAATGATTTGTAAAAGCAAAGATGAGAATTGCAAATATTGTACTCCAGTGACACAGGGCCATCTGATATTTATGGTTACCTTATCAAAATAGGAATAATTGCTTAGGGTCCTTCAGAAACTAAAACTTCATAATTGAAAGGCTTCATGACAACCTTGTGATATAAGGAAGAAAAACTATGGACCTCATTTAGAGTTTGGGGCTGTAGTTAAGTCTGTCAGGATGGCTAATGACAAGACTTTCACAATCCAGAGGGACCTATGTCTGTCAAATATAAAGTTGTCTTCCGGCGTGGTGGCAATACCCTACATTGCAGGAACTGCTGTCATGGAAGTCTAAAGTTTTTAAAAACAAACTCCTAAAGCAGGAGTTTGTGTTTGAAAAACAAAAAAGTGACGGCCCTACACACTAGCATAATTCTCCCAAGGTCATTTTTTTCCGGCCCCATACAGCCAGGTTTTACCCTAAGTAGGATGAGCAATATAACAATTAAACCTCCAATGACCCCCTACTTTGTCAGGTTTCCAGAGAAAGTAGTTCATACAGGAGTCATAAGCAAAGGAATGATGGTCATAATAATTGAACAACTGGATATTCCCAGTGAAACAGGAAAAGACATATACGCATCAATGACAGAGCAGAAAAGAAACTCACACAGATATGTTTTGATTGACTTTATTACAATGGTGGAAGAAATAAGACACTGAATAAACAAATACATTTTCTTGCCTTCAATCTTGTGACCTACAGATTGACAATTTCACAGTTCCACTTGCACATCTATTTTCCAGATATGGGGTGTGGATCCACCTTTGAGGTTTCAGAAGTGATTTGGGGTGATTTTCTTGTAGATCATAAGCAGCCTTTCTGCTAGGTTATAGCTCTCCTGGCAGTAGGAATAGTGCTGGCTCTGAGCAGGAGCCTCCAAAACATAGACACAGTGAAGAGTGGGAATTCAGCACCTGGCTGTCATCAGCCTTCCTAAGCAGTCATCGGGCACACACAAAAAGGCAGCCTTGCTCATCAACAACAACAGAAAGCTCTGACCTACCCTTCACTCCTAACATTTACACTATATTGTAACTCATAAAGAACTAACCAGCAGCTGTTTGCTAACAAGAATCTCACAGAATTTTTGTTGGCCTTTTATCCATCCTCCCTCACTTCAATGTTTTGGTCTCCATTCTCTAGTGACAGGGATGCAGTCAGTACACTTCTATTGACTAAAGAAGCTTTAGCTACTCTCCTTTACGTCATACACAATACATGCCACTGGTCCATGCACTTAGAGTTTCACCCCACACAGGGGGTAATTTGCTAACATTTTATACTAGGTTTTCATCATAAAAGTGATGCAAACCAGCACAAAATGGATTTTTGCGTTATTTACTTTTCAGTGCAAAAAAAGTTTAGCACGGGAGACTTGCATAAAAGTAATGCAAAGTGCTGTTTGCATTACGTAGAGCCATTGGGGCATTCCATGGGTGGTACAGGGCATTCCCATGCAAACGCCCCTGATTTTTCACGTAAAACCCAATCTACCAAGAATGAAAGCCAGAGTTTTGCATTAAAAACCCGCCTTCTGAAACCAGGTGTTAAGAGCAGAAATGTATTCATTTCGCCTTTCATTTCTAACTTTTCATGTGTGCTGCACTGTGCAGCAGACACATACAAAGTAGGAAAAGTGTTATACACTTGAGTTATGCAACAGGAGATGGCCAAAATATGTGGCAAGGTTGAGTAAATTATGTAGCAGGAAAGGGCTAATTATGCATCATCATGGGACACATTTTGTCATAGTATTTCTTGTAGGAAAGTACCATCTTGCCTGGCATGTTACCCCCATTTTTACTTGTGTGTCAGTTTGTTTTTGCCTGTGTCACTGGGATTCTGCTAGCCAGGACCCCAGTGCTCATAGTTTGTGGCCTATATGTGTTCCCTGTGTGGTGGCTAACTGTATCACTGAGGCTCTGCTAACCAGAACCTCAGTGTTTATGCTCTCTCTGCTTTTAAAATTGTCACTGCAGGCTAGTGATCATTTTCACCAATTCTGATTGGCACACTGGAACGCCCTTATAATTCCCTGGTATATGGTACCTAGGTACCCAGGGTATTGGGGTTCCAGGAGATCCATATGGGCTGCAGCAATTCTTTTGCCACCCATAGGGAACTCAGACAATTCTTACACAGGACTGCCACTGCAGCCTGAGTGAAATACCGTCCACGTTATTTCACAGACATTTTACACTGCACTTAAGTAACTTATAAGTCACCTATATGTCTAACCCTCACTTAGTGAAGGTTAGGTGCAAAGTTACTAAGTGTGAGGGCACCCTGGCACTAGCCAAGGTGCCCCCACATTGTTCAGGACAATTTCCCCGGACTTTGTGAATGCGGGGACACCATTACACGTGTGCACTACATATAGGTCAATACCTATACGTAGCTCCACAATGGTAACTCCGAATATGGCCATGTAACATGTCTAAGATCATGGAATTGTCCCTCCATGCCAAATCTGGTGTTAGGGTGCCAATCCCATGCATCCCCGGGGCTCCAGCATGGACCCCGAGTACTGCCAAACTAGCTCTATGGGGTTTTCTCTGCAGCCATCGCTGCTGCCAACCCTCAGATAGGTTTCTGCCCTCCTGGGGTGTGGGCAGCCCAGTCCCAGGAAGGCAGAACAAAGGATTCCCTCTGAAAGAGGGTGTTACACCCTCTCCCTTTGGAAATAGGTGTTAAGGGCTGGGGAGGAGTAGCCTCTCCCAGCCTCTGGAAATGCTTTGAGGGGCACATATGTTTCCCTCCTTGCAAAACAAAGTATACACCGGTTCAGGGATTCCCCAGCCCCTGCTCTCGCGCAAAACTGGGCAAAGGAAAGGGGAGTGACCACTCCCCTGTCCATCACCACCACATGGTGGTGCCCAAAGCTTCTCCAGTGTGTCCCAGACCTCTGACATCTTGAATGCAGAGCTGTGAGGGCACAATGGAGGCCTCTGAGTGGCCTGGAGGTGATGTCAGAGATCCCTCCTCATAGGTGCTTACCTGGTTAGGTGACCAATCCTCTTCTGAGGGCTATTTAGGGTCTCTCCTGTGGGTTTCTCGTCAGATAACAAATGCAAGAGCTCACCAGAGCTCCTCTGCATCTCTCTCTTCAACTTCTGCCAAGGATCGACCGCTGACTGCTCCAGGACACCTGCAAAACTGCAACAAAGTAGCAAAACGACTACCAGCAACATTGTAGCACATTATCCTGCTGGCTTTCTCGACTGTTTTCTGGTGGTGCATGCTCTGAGGGCAGTCTGCCTTCAACCTGCACTGGAAGCCAAGAAGAAATCTCCCGTGGGTCGACGGAATCTTCCCCCTGCAAATGCAGGCACCAAACGTCTGCATCACCGGTCCTCTGGGTCCCCTCTCATCTTGACGAACATGGTCCCTGGAACACAGAAGCTGACTGCCATGCTCAGATTTCTTGAATGCCAGTTCAAGTGCTTCTGTGAGATCTGCCTGCTTCTGCATGGGCTCTCTGTCTTGCTTAGCACACCTCTGTCTCCTCCTCCAAGGGACGACCTTCTGGTCCTTCCAGGGCCCGGGCAGCATCCATTTACTTCAACTGTGACTCTTGCAGTTAGCAAGGCTTGTTTGCAGTCTTTCTATGTGGAAACAAATTTGCATCCTCCAGCATGCCGTGGGACATCTTCTGTGCAAAGGAGAAGTTCCTGGCATCTTCCGTTGTTGCAGGATCTTCAGCTTCCTCAACCCAGAAACAGCCCTTTTGCACCTTCATCCGGGGTTTAGTGGGCTCCTGCCACCGTGGACACATGCGTGACTCTTGGACTTGGTCCCCTTCCTTTACAGGTCCAGGAATACATCTTCAGTGCTTTGCAGACAGTTGTTGCCTTTGCAGAATCCCATATCACGACTTTACTGTGTTTCTTGGGTAGTAGGGTAAGTTTACTCCTACTTTTCAGGGTCTTTGGGTGGGGTATCTTGGACACCCTTAGTGTTTTCTCACAATCCCAACAATCCTCTACAGACTACACTAGGCCTGGGGTCCATTCGTTGTGTGCATTCCACTTTTGGAGTATATGGTTTGTGTTGCCCCTAGGCCTATTGACTCCTATTGCATCCTATTGTATTCTACAGAGTTTGCACTACTTTTCTAACTGTTTGCTTATCTGATTTTGGTTTGTGTGTATATTTTGTGTATCTTACTTACCTCCTAAGGGAGTATATCCTCTGAGATACTTTTGGCATGTTGTCACTAAAATAGAGTACCTTTATTTTTGGTAACTCTGAGTATTGTGTTTCTTATGATATAGTGCTCTATGATATAAGTGGTATAGTAGGAGCTTTGCATGTCTCCTAGTTCAGACTAAGCTGCTCTGCTATAGCTACCTCTATCAGCCTAAGCTGCTAGAACACTACTAATCTACTAATAAGGGATAACTGGATCTGGCACAAGGTGTAAGTACCATCAGGTACCCACTATAAGCCAGGCTAGCCTCCTACATTGCTTCATTGATAAGATTGTCTGGGCATTAGTTTCACCTCATTAATACTAGTTCAACACCCAAGTATAGCAGTAAGCAGCAGACAGGTGACACATCCAGCTTTGCAAAGGGTCTCCCATTATGCAGCAACAGATGTTGTTTCATGTTTAGTAACTTCTGAACTGTTTGAGCTACAAACACTTTTTTGTTGAAATCTTCAGATTATGTGGCAGATGGTGGATAATGTTGCAAATGTGGCAAATCTATAATTAAGCAAAAATAGCTGTGGCAGCACAATCACATAATTCCCGTGGCCCCAGTTATATGTTCTCTAGGCATTGCCTCTTCTAAACGCTTCTGGCATATATGTGTCTCCACCATCCTTCATCTAGCCCTTACATTTTCACAGATCATTTGTCTGGTGTTGAAGGTATCGCTGCTGGCGTTGTTTCCTAAGGCTATCATGGCAGGCTATCAGTGCTGTTTGCTGCTCAAAATTCCTCTTTAAAGCCCATGAGCCAAACTATTTGGATCCTCCCTCTCCCCCTTTTCTGTTCATCTTAGAGTTCTTATGATGTTGTGCTCCCCTTTGCTGTTTGCCATATATCTTTGTCCTCCTTTGTTTGCCATTAAACTTTTTGCTGACTTCTACCATCTTAGTTTATCAAACCCTGTCAGCCTTTCTTTACAAAGCACACCCCATTTACACCCATCCACGTTTAGTCCCCTCTGCCAAGTTTCAGTCCCTCAGCATTCAGATCCACCCTCAGAATACTGTGTCAGCATCAGACAGCACTTGTTATCACTCAGATGTCAGAATGTAAGTCTTGGCTTTTTAATCCCTTTGGATGATCTGTTTTTCCTCAAATAATTCTATCAGTTCTATACATGGGCTAAAAAGAAAGAGGTTTCTGTGGGTTCAGAGCACAGGAAGCATGAATAAGAGCTTTTTATAAATGGGTTATCGTAATAAATGTGACAAAGAGTCACAATGGTGTCCTGCTCCTCCCTTCTGTGATCCTCTGTGTTTTCTGATGTTTGTTCTTCTTCTTGTCCTGTTTAAGGTCCTCCTTTTCTAGGTTGTATGGGTCCTCCTGATCCTCATCCTTGCCCTGGTGCAGGTAGTGCTGTTCACCCTAGTACTGGTTTCCTGAGTCTGGTGCTCTTGGTTCTGGTTCTTCTTGACCCTCATTGTCTTGTCTCTGCCCCCGGCATTTTCATGTATTAGCCCTTCTTAGTCCTCCTGGTTATGGTATTACTGATTCTTGCCCTGATCCTGCTGGTCTGCTGGATCCTTCTTCAATAGTGTTGTCCTGGTTGTCCTAGACCTGGCACTCATATTCTTCCTGATTTGTGTCACATTGATTTTCCTTGCCCTGGTACCTGTTTTTGTGGCCCACCTGGTAGTGTGTCCATGGGCCCTGGTTCTCTTTATAGGGTCCTCCTTGGCTTGGCCTATCCTTTTGATCCAGTTCTGCTCCCACTGGGCCTTATGACTCTGGTTTATCCGGACCCCCTTATCCTCACCAACTGGGTCCTGATATCACAGTTCCTATTCCCCCTGCTCCACTTGGAACCAACGGCTTTATTAATTGTGAACCCTCTGGTCCTCTTTGCCCAGTTCCTCATCCTTCTTTTTCTGATCCTTCTGGTTTACCTAATCCTCCCTGATCTGGTCACTGGTCTTAGATGCCTTTGTCTACTTACTCCTCCTCTTACTAGATCTCCTGGTGCTTTTTCAACTTGTCATGATACCCTTGACCCTGATCCTCCTGAAACATGTCCTCCAGATCTAGCAATAAGTTGTCCACTTAGTACTGATTGGTCACCCTTGACCTTCTTGTCCTCTTTTTTCGTCTTGTCCTGGTCCATGTTGTGTTAGTATGCCAGGCTCTGATACTCCTGAGTCTCTGTGATTTGATATTTCTTTTCGCATTGTTTGTGGTCCCACTGGTCCTCTTAGCTCTTGTCCTGCTGGCTCTGGTTGACTGACCACCCCCTTCTCCTTCTCCAGGTCTCCAGGTCCTGTTCTCCTAATCTTCCTTATTTCAGAATTGTTTGCCTAACACTGGCCCTCCCATTCTTGGTCCTCACAGTCTGTCTTCTCTTCTTAGTGTTGCACCCACTAGAGTTGAGCCTTTTGTTTCTGGTCCTCCTTGTTTGAGTCTTTGTATAGCTAGTCCTCTTTGGTCTGGTCCTCCTTGCCATCCTAGTCCCTCTACTGCCCTGTCTCCTAGCTCTTCTTCTTCCTTTCTGATCCTCTTGACCCTTGTCCCCTTGCCCTCATCAGTCTGATCCTCCTTAGCCTGCTGAACCAAATCCCAAGTACATCAGTTCCTGCTGCCCTCTTGTGTCCTGGTCCGCTAGGGCTAGTCATATTTTCATTCATCTATTCATCCATACAACTTCTTGTCTTTTCCATCCATCGCTCCATTCTTCTTAGTTTTTAATTCCTTTTTAACTATCATCCATCACAATCTACCATCTACCCACAGATCCATTGATCTCTTCAATCTTTCCATATGTCACTTTTCACTTTACACCAATCCTTTTCTCCATCTAATCTATCTTTACATCCTTCCACCATCCTTCCTCCCCTCCATCTACCTCTGTGTTCGTTCATCTCCCCACCCCCTCATTCTTCTCTCCACCATTCCACCCACCCATCTCTGCATCTCTGCATCCATCCATTTTCTCCTTCTGCTGTCCATCTCCCCACTCTCACTCCCTTCTTCCTCGATTGCAAGAGGTTGTTTGTATAGATTTGTGGAGACCAGAGTCTGATCCACGTTGAAGAAGCCATACATACAATCTTAAATATTTCATGTTGGACAGAAGTACCCAGAGACACCGACCCCCACACTCATCCCAGCCCACGCCCTTCACGCTGAACGTCATGTTTCATATTGACGGGCTGACTGCCAGCAACACTGTGCTTCCTATAGGCACAAATTGCAAGGGAAGGACAGTGAACCAGAGACAGCCTCTTTAAAATTGTTCAGGCATTTATAAATAATCAAACAATTGGATAACAAAGCACATATAAGTCACTTAACGGGCAAAGAAGAGCAGGGTAAACTGAACCATTCAATGTTGGTGGGGACAACCAGGCACCTCAGGCGTTAAGGAAATATCCCCCAAATGCCACAGAATATCGCTAATTTTCAACGTTGTGATTGGTAACGTTCGAAAAACTGATGTTGAATTAGGTTGTTATTTGTCTTTTAAAAGCAAAGCCTACTGACTTTACCAATGCTTGCTTTTTTAACTCTTAAGACCCTGTCAGCTTGTGCACACTCAGGCATGTTAAGTGGTACTAGTTTAAAACTGCTATAGTCCAAGTAAACACAAATGAATGTTTTGTCTATTTTGGAAACACTTTTGAAATCTGTATTTTAGCATACATCATTGTTAGGAAACAAGATTTCTGTGAGAGATAATGATGAACAGGCAATTCGTTCCTATACCCACACTTGACAATTTTTACATGTTCTGTCAATTATCTCATGAGATACTGTTTCTAGAGATTAATGTTTTTTGTGTTGATGAAAATTTGAATAATGATTTGTCTGTAGGCTACGCATAATGTTTGTTTTTTGCCTATACTGTGACAAACAATGCAGATTGCAGCAACAGTGAAACCTAATCACATGCTTCACTGAATTTAATATGATCGCTTGTTTTCTACTTTACTTAATGTTCACTTGCTACAGATTGCCGTAAATTAAATGTAATTATATTGGATTGTGTAAAAGGAGGACGTAGTATTTCAGCTGACAGAAAATGTATCAGTGTTAAGTTTAGGGCCTGGAATTGTTTGTAAAGGGTCTACTTAGCCTTTCTCATACGTTTAGTGCATAAAATAATCCAATTTACTGGATGCATTTTATTTAAATATAAATTATGCTTTGTTGTTGGCGTTTGAATGTTAAAATTTACTCACGTGAAACGAAAGAATTCTCAAACGTTACACTATGATTATTATAGTTTGAACACGAACGAATGATTTAACATTTCCAAGTATGATCCATCACGTTTCATTTTACTTCCTTTTTTTATTATCCTCATGTAATTGGTATGGTAAACATTTATGAAACGACCACTTTGGAAAGACAAAATTAAAATATCTAGTGGAAATTGTTTTTAATAATGTACTAGTAGCTATAAAGATATTTAATCGCAAAAGATGCATGGCATTTTTCCATTCACAACACACATCTAAAGACAAAACCTAGAGAAGAAGCTTTATGAAACTATAACGTTCTTATCATAACTTTCTGCTAAATATATTTAAAGGTCTAGTTAAGAACAAATAAATAGAGCCTGCCTCTGACTACATGTATGCACGTGTCTGTTTTGGTTTAACACTGATAACGTGCACTTGATGATTCTGTGGAGCCTCAGGTTCGCTCACGTAAATAAATCAAATTTAACGGATTTATTTGTTACAAGGATGCTGCTCACAACCACAACCATGCTAGTAATACTCATTTTTTTAATTAAACGAAATGTTTTCAAAACCTATACTGAATGGAACAGGGTATTTAGTAAGTGACATATATCAAACACAATTACCACCAGTAGGCACAGATTATAGATTCACTTTTATACATGCAGACATCATTATGTGGTTTGTACCTCACTTTTTGAAAAAAAAAAATTAATACTCATTATCACTTCCGTTATACCAGTTCTCAGGTTAGGTAGGACACACATGCAGAAGGAAAAATGTTTAGGTAGTTAGACAACTATAAACCAAAAACATTAGCATGAGTTGATTTGAGAACATAGAAATGCCTTGTTTCGATCTCCTTGTGGGACAATGAAAGTTCAATGAGATTTTCTGAAGGCCAATGGTGCTTTTTGAAGCAAAAGTCAAGGGGGAGATCGGTTACTCCCTGAGCTGCCCTTACCATAACAGTACTTCAGTTTACCTGATAGGAGGTCGGAGCGACCAGAGGGTGAAGAAGGTAACTGTGGAAGAGCATAGAGTTAGGAACATGCTCTACACTTGCATTATGGAGATCGAGGACCAGTCACTCAGTGGCACAAGCTCTGACCTTGCTTCAGGTGAAAAAGGGTATAGATAGCTTATGCTTTGGTAACATGGGTTTTAAAGAGGTGTTGTGTACACCAAACATTCAGAGGTAAACAATGTATGTAAAGAGAGGACATATTTTTTCTCACATCATTTTATTAATAGTTCTTTAATAAAGGTGCATCCCATTTGAAATCTTCAACTGCATTTCATACTAGGTGTACTAAGGGGCATATTTTTCAACCCTTTGTGCTGCCCGTGCAGCACTTTTTTTGGATGCTCTGGCAGCACAGTGTGCAGACCCATATCTACAAAGCTACGCAAAGCCACTTAGGCAAGTCACTGCGTTACCTTACACTGCATCAGGGAAGTGTATATGGTACCTAGGTACACAGGGCATTGGGGTTCCAGGAGATACTTATGGGCTGAAGCATTTTTTTTGCCACCCATAAGGAGCTCCTACAAACACTCCTTCAGGACTGCCATTTTCACTGCACCAGGTAACTTATAAGTCACCTATATGTCTAACCTTCATTTACTGAAGGCTAGGTGAAAAGTTTCTAGGTGTGAGGGCACCCTTGCACTAGCAAAGGTGCCCCCACACTGTTCAAGGCCAATTCCCCAGACTTCGTGAGTGCAGGGATACCATTACACGTGTGCACTTCATATAGGTCAATACATATATGTAGTTTCACAATGCTAACTCTGAATATGGCCATGTAAGGTGTCTAAGATCATGAAATTGTCCCCCTATTCCAAATATGGTAGTGGGGGGCCAATCCCATGCATCCTGGGGGCTGCAACATGGACCCCCAGTGATGCCAAACCAGCTCTCTGAGGCTTGCACTACAGCTAAAGCAGCGGCCACCTCACAGGCAGGGACCTGCCCTCCTGGGGTTTGAGCAGCTCAGTCCCAGGAAGGTGGAACAAAGCATTTCCTTTGGGAGGAGGGTGTTACACCCTCTCCCTTTGGAAATAGGTGTTGCAGGCTTGGGAGGGGTAGCCTCCCAGATCCTCTAGAAATGCTTTGAAGGGTCACAGATGATGCCCTCCTAGCATAAGCCCGTCTACACCAGTTCAGTGACCCCCAGTCCCTGCTCTGGTGTGGAACTGGACAAAGGAAACGGGAGTGACCACTCCCCTGTCCATCACCACCCCAGGGATGATGCCCAGAGCTCCTCCAGAGTGTCCCTGGCATTAGCCATCTTGTTTTCCATGGTGTGGGCATACTATGGAGATCTCGGAGTGGCCAGTGCCAGCAGGTGACGTCAGAGACCCCTCCTGATAGGGGCATACCTGGTTAGGTAGCCACTCCTCCTCTCAGGGCTACTTAGGGTCTCTCCTGTGGCTTAATGCTCAGATTCAGCTTGCAAGTTTCCACCAAGAATTCTCTGCAACTTCTGCTTCAGCTTTTGACCGCAGACTGCTCCAGGAACCTCTGTAACTAAAACAAAGTATCCGGAAAGGCTACTGTGACCCTGCAACTTCAGCTCCAGCAAGCAACTGCAACAGTTTCCAAGGTGTGCATGCTCTGAGGACTCCCTGCCTTCACCCTGCACCAGAAGAACTGAAGGAATCTTCTGTGGAGTGACAGAGTCACTTCCCTGCTCTAGCAAGCACCTTCCAAGACAATAATCGGTTCCATGGGACTTCTCTCCTGGGGATGAGCATGCTCCCTGGAACATAGGTGGTGGACCCATTCACCCAGACTGTCCTAAGGTCCAGCTGTCCAAATTTGGTGGAGGTAAGAGCTTGTCTTCCCAGTTTGCGACAGTAGCCCTGTGCACTGCGTCATCTCTAGCTCCTGAGGCCTCTGTGCATTATTTGCAGGAATCATTCAAGCACAGCATGGCCCAGGTCCCCAGCACTCCATCCTGCAACGTACAACTTGCTGAGTTGTTCTTCGGCGGTGTGGGACCTTCTTTTATAGTGCTGCAGCAACTGCACTTTGAACCTTCTTTGTCCCTATGTCTTGGGACTCCTGTGGGTGCTGCCTGGTCATCTTTGGGTTTCCTCCAGTGTTGGGATCCCCCTCTGCCTCCTCAGTCTGAGTTGAGGCCCCTAGATCCCTCCTGGATCCAGGCAGAGCCATTTTGACGCATATAGCAATATTGCTTGGACCAAGGCTTGTCTGATGAATCCAGTGCTGCAACTTGCCTGCATCCAACATCTCGGCGTGGGACATCTCTTGCATCATGCAGGAACCCACAGCCATCTTCTTTCGTGCTCTCCTGCAGACTTCTTCTAACTGGAGAATCCTCTGTTGCACCATCTTCTAGCTTGGCAGGGTAATCTTCTGCAACTTCTGGACTTGGTCTCCTCTCTTCACAGATCTTCAGGTCCAGGAATCCACCATTTGTTGCTTTCATTCTTGCTTGGTTCTTGCAATAACTCTTATCACGACTTGTAGTGTGTTTTGAGGAAACTTGCAATACCTTACTCCGACTTTCCTGGGCTCTGGGGTGGGGTATTTTACTCACCTTTGTGGTTTTCATACACTCCCAGCGTCCCTCTACACACTACACTTGCCTAGGGGGGGAATTTGTGATTCGCATTCCACTTTCTTAGTATATGGCTTGTGTTGCCCCAAGGCCTATTGCTTCCTATTTCATTCTATTGTATTTTCTACTGTTTGTACTATTCTGTGACTATTTACGTACCTGATTTTGGTCTCTAGTGTATATATTGTGTATAATACTTACCTCCAGAAGGAATACTATCTCTAAGATATTTTTGGCCTTGTGTCACTTAAAATAAAGTACCTTTATTTTTAGTAACACTAAGAATTGTCTTTTATTGTGTATAAGTACTGTGTAACTTAGTGGTATTGCAGGAGCTTTGCATGTCTCCTAATTCAGCCTAAGCTGCTCTGCTACAGCTACTTCTAGACAGACGAAGCTGCTAGAACACTACTACATTCAATAACATGGGATAACTGGACCTGGTGCAAGGTGTAAGTACCCAAGGTACCCATTACAAACATGGTCAGCCTCCTACATTGGTGGTGCAACGGTGGGATAAGTACTTGCAATTGCTTTACCACTTTGTTACCTATGCTTTTCACAAGAAAAGCTTGCTCCAATACTTAGAGCATATATAATATATACCTAGAAACATTTTTCTAACTTTCTTAAAAGTTTATTTAACTTTGCAAAAGTTTTTACAAAGTTCTGAAAAGTTTACTTCTTTTCTCTAACAAGTTAGCTCTGTTATTCTACTAACCTTTTACTCACTTTCCTAAACTTTTTCTCTTTCAATGTGTCTTCTGTAGAAGCTACCCCTAGAGTTGTGAAAGCAACATATGAGAATCTTAACTTAACTAAGTTTGAGGGGTGTCTGTATTGAAAGAAGTTTAGGGATTGGGAAGAACCCCATTAAGGAGTTCCTCTTAAATCTTGTCCTCTAAGATGACCAGGGACTCAGCACTGGTCCAGATCAGACAGGGGAAGAGGTAGAGGATAATTCCAAACAGGAGGGCTCAGTTGAGCATGATGACAATCCTGGGGAGGGTCCTTCTACAGACCTATCTGTCAACAAGCCCCCTAGTATAACTGGTGGTGGAAAGGGTTCACACACAAGTAGGGCTATCTTCACACCTAGAGGCCAGGTCATTAGAGTGGCCCCTGTTAGAGATAGGTCTGCCTCTGCACACTCTCATGTTACCTCTGTTTCAGAGGCTTCACATAATTCTCACCCTGAGGACCAGTCCCTAGATAGGGAACTCAGAAAGCAGAGGTTAGAGGAGGCCAGACTGAAGCTAATGCAGCAGCAGTTGGCCTTAGACAGGAAACCCCTGGCGGTGGAGAAAGAGAGGCAAGGTTTAGGGTTAGTGTCAGCAGCAGTTTTAGAAATACAAATGTTAGAGAACCCTCTACAACAACTTCTCCACCCTCAAAACCTCCATTTGTACCCATCACCAACTCATACGCACCGCCAAAAGAGATCACTTCAAGACACGCCTTGACAACAACTCTCAAAACAGCAAAGAACTCTTCACCATCATTAATGAACTTGCCAAACCCAAAGCCAGCAACATAGACCCCTCACACACACAGCCCCTATGTGAAGCCCTTTCCAACCACTTCCTCCACAAAATCCTGGACATCCACAACAGCTTCACACCACACACACCCACCACACACACTCCTCACTCACCGAACCCAACCCCCACTCTTGACCCCCCCACCACACTCTCCACCTGGACCCCCACCACACACGAAGAAAACAAAAAAACCATGAACTCCATCCACTCCCGATCCCCCTCCGACCCCTGCCCACATCGCATCTACAACAAAGCCAGCCCAACCATCGCCCCCATACTCCGCAACATAATCAACTCCTCTTTCGACTCCACCACCTACCCAGACCCCTGGAAGCACGCGGAAATCACCGCTCTCCTAAAAAAAAACAAGCCGCCCCGGAGATCCTCTCCAACTACCGCCCCATCTTCCTCCTCCCTTTCCCCGCCAAGGTTGCCGAGAAACTAGTCAACGCCAGCCTATCCCACTTCCTCGAAGCAAACAACACTCTTGACCCCTCACAATCCGGGTTCCGCAAGAACCACAGCACGGAAACCGTCCTCATCGCATGCACCGACGACATCAGGACCAAAGTCGACAAATCAAGACTGTCGCACTCATTCTCCTAGACCTCTCCGCAGCCTTTGACACCGTCTGCCACCACACACTCCACACACGCCTCCACAACATGGAAATTCGCCACAAAGCCTTAGACTGGCTCACCTCCTTCCTCACCGACCGGACCCAGAGAGTCTGCCTTCCACCCTTCCACTCCAACACTACCAAGATCACCTGCGGAGTCCCCCAAGGGTCCTCCCTCAGCCCCACACCCTTCAACATCTATATGATCCCCCTAGCCAACATCCTCCGAGCACACGGAATCACTATCCTCTCCTACGCAGATGACACCCAACTCATCCTCTCCCTCACCCGCAACACCACCACTGCCAAAACCAACCTACACGCTGCTCTCCTCGAAACCGCCAACTGGATGACCACTAACCACCTCAAGCTCAAGTCCAACAAAACCGAGATCATCATCTTCGACCCCAACAAAACCACATGGGATGACTCCTTGTGGCCCACCGCACTAGGCCCGCATCATCCTGGACCCCTCCTTCTCCATGACACAACAAATCAATGCTCTAACCTCCTCCTGCTTCCACACACTCCGCACTTAAAAAAAATCCTTCAAATGGATTCCCCCAGAGACCAGGAAGAGAGTCACCCATGCACTCATCAGCAGCAGACTTGACTACAGTAACGCCCTCTATGCCGGCCCCACACTCAAACTCAAACGCAAACTCCAGAGAATCCAGAACACAGCCGCACACCTCGTCCTTGGCCTCCCCCGCCACGAACGAATCTCACCACACCTCAAATCCCTTCACTGGCTCCCCATAGACAAGAGAATCACATTCAAGATCTTCATCCACACACACAAATCCCTCCACAACACTGGCCCAACCTACCTCAACGAAAGAGTGAACTTCCACACTCCCACAGACAACCTCCGATCAGCCGACCTCGCCCTAGCCACGGTCCCCCTCATCCAACGCACCACCACAGGAGGCAGGGCCTTCTCCTACCTCGCCCCCAAAACCTGGAACTCCCTCCCCACCAACCTTCGCAAAACCAAAGACCTCCTGCTCTTCAGGAAGAACCTCAAGACATGGTTGTTCGAACAGTGACCTTCCCTCCCCCCACCCTTCATTCCCCCCCCCCAGCGCCTTGAGACCCTCACGGGTGAGTAGCATGCTCTATACATTTTTTGATTGATTGATTGATTGATTGATTAGGAAACCTTCATTTGATTCTAGGAATCTGCACACAGTTGTCCCTCTTACAAGGATGGTGATGACATCAACAAGTGGTTTGCTGCACTTGAAAGGCCTGTAAAGTTCAGAGGTTCCCTCATGTACAGTGGGCTGCTATCCTTTGGTTATCCTTCTCTGGCAAAGATAGAGACAGACTTCTAATTGTCAGAGAAGAGGATGAAGATAATTACCAGGTTCTTAAAAATGCACTCTTAGATGGTCTGGGCTTAACCACTGATCAGTATAGACTTAAGTTCAGAGAGACCAGAAAGGAGTCATCACAGGACTGGACTTGTTACATCAGCATCTTGTAGACTCCGATCAGACCTCTCCCCAGGAATTGGGAAAGAAGGCAGTCAAATGGGTCAGAACAAGGTTAAACAGAAAAGCTCATACAGGGGGTGACAAAGATGGCAAGAAGAAAGATGGTGAAAAATCTCAGGACAAGCATGGGGATAAAAGTAACCATAAATATCATTCTTCAGGTCAAAACACTCCTCTGGGGGTGGGGATAAAACTTCTTCATCTCCTTCAAACTCTTAACACAATCAGAAAAAGCCTTGGTGCAATGTGTATAGAAATAAAGGCCATCGGCCAGGGGATAAGTCCTGCACAGGTAAAGCCCCTGTGCCTACCACCAATAAGAGTAGTGGCAATAGTCAAACTAAAGGTGTAGTTGTGTTCACTTTTGGGACCATAATAGAAACTGTTGTAGATAGTCCCAAGACCGTTTTGGTCACACCTGATAGTATTGGCCTTGCCACCTTGGCTGCTTGTCCCCTTAACATGGATAAGTACAGGCAGTCAATCTTAATAAATGGTGTTGAGGCCCAGGCCTAGAGGGACCCATGTGCCAGTATCACTTTGGTGACTGAAAACCTAGTGTCACCTGCACAACACCTCCTTGTACAGACGTACTGAGTTACTGATGTCAATAACTCCACTCAGTCTCTCCCCTTAGCTGTAGTTCAACTTAGTTGGGGTGGAGTTACTGGACCTAAGCAGGTGATGGTATCACCTAGCTTACCTGTAGATTGTCTCTTATGGAATGACCTAGAGGCCTCAGGTTGGACTGAGGTAGAGTTTAGTAGCCATGCATCCATGCTGGGTATCCCTGAGGAATTGCTTCCTCTCATTTCAGGTGAAATGAAAAAGAGAGAAAAAGGTCTGAAATCTCAGGATTCCTCTCCACCAACAGGTACAAATGGTATCAAAGTATCCCTTCCCCACCCTGCCACTAAGGATACCATTTCCTCTCCTCCGTACCAAAGGAGCCATCAGCTACCACATCTGGACTCCCAGAGGTAAAAGTACATCTCTGTGGAATTACTAATCCAGATGTGCAAAACTGCACCTTTTTAGTAAATATGGAGCATCCCTCCAACCCTCCCAGAGAAACTTTAGTGCAGCAGCCCTGCACTGCCTCTAAACACTTAGGACAGCAGCCCTGTCCTGGTGTGGAGCTTATAGGACAGCAGCCCTGCCCTGCTCCAACTCAAGAGAAACAGCAACCCTGTTCTCTCTAATAGCCATACGGACAAAGTTTTTGCCCAGCTATGGCTTTATTGAGACAACATTCCTGTCTAGCATTTCCTGGGACCAATCCCACTGCCCAACTGTATGAACTCTGAGAATTTACACTCACACTATTGGTTAGGTAAAACTCTCCAAACAGGGTGGTTTACACCCCCACAGGGAAGTAACTATATAGTGGATGATAGAGGGAGTAACCACATTGCAGATCTCCTCTCCACTTATCACCACTTAGACAATAAAGTCTCAACCGGCCAAGGTTAGCCTTATTGTCCTTTGTTTGGGGGAGAGGGGTTGTGTGAGAAAGTAGCCTCTTCCTAGCATGGTTACCCCTACATTTGTGAGTGTGTGTCAGTGTGTTTTTACTGTGTCACTGGGATCCTGCTAGCCAGGACCCCAGTGCTCATAGATAAAAACCTATACGTCAGTGTGTATTGCCTGCCTCACTGGAAGCCTGCTAGTCAGGCCCACAGTGCTCATTGTTTGTGGCCTAATATGTATGCCTGTGTAATGCCTAACTGTGTCACTGAGGTTCTGCTAATCAGAACCTCAGCGCTTATGCTCTCTCTGCTTTTACATTTATCACTGTAGGACAGCAACACCATTTACCAATTTCAGTTGCCACACTGGACTTCCCTTATCAGTCCCTAGTATATGGTACCTAGGTACCCAGGGCATTGGGGTTCCAGGAGACCCATATGGGCTGCAGCATTTCTTTTGCCACCCATAGGGAGCTCAGACAAACCCTTACACAGGACTGCCATTGCAGCCTGCGTGGAATAGTGCACACACTATTTCACAGCCATTTTCACTGCACTTAAGTAACTTATAAGTCACCTATATATCTAACTTTCACTTGCTGAAGGTTAGCTGCAAAGTTACTAAGTGTGAGGGCACCCTTGCACTAGCAAAGGTGCCCCCACATAGTTCAGGTCCATTTCCCTGGAGTTTGTGAGTGCGGGGACGCCATTACATGCGTGCACTACATATAGGTATAGGTAGCTTCACAATGGTAACTCTGAATATGGCCATGCAACCTGTCTAAGATCATGGAATTTCCCCCCATTCCAAATTTGGTATTGGGGAGCCAATTCCATTCATCCTGGGGGCTACCCCATGGACTCCCAGTACTACCAAACCAGCTCTCTGAGGCTTGCACTGCAGCTACAGCTGTTGCCACCTCACAGACAGGGTTCTGCCCCCCTGGGGTCTGGGCAGCCCAGCCCCAGGAAGGCAGAACAAAGCATTTCCTCTGAGAGCAGGGTGTTACACCCTCTCCCTTTGGAAATAGGTGTTACAGGCTGGGGGTAGCCTCCCCCAGCCTCTGGAAATGCATTGAAGGGCACAGATGGTGCCCTCCTTGAATAAACCAGCCGACACCTGCTCTGACGTGAAACTGGACAAAGGAAAGGGGAGTGGCCACTCCCCTGTCCATCACCACCCCAGGGATGGTGCTCAGAGCTCCTTCAGAGGGTCCCTGGGTTTTGGCATCTTGGATTCTAAGCTGGGAGGCTATTCTGGGAGCATCTGAGTGGCCGTTGCCAGCAGGTGATGTCAGAGCCCTCCCCTGATGGGTGCTTACCTGTTAACCTGACCAATCCTCCTTTTAAGGCTATTTAGGGTCTCTCTCTTGGGTAGTTCTTCAGATTCGGATTGCAAGACTCCAGCAGGAATCCTCTGCATCTTACACTTCACCTTCTCAATGAGGAAACTGCACCTGGACGCTCCAGGAACTCTACAAACTGCAACAAAAAAGCAAAGATGACTTCTGCAACATTGTATCTTCAGTTCCTGCAAGCAACAACAACTGTTTCCCAGTTGTGCGTCCTCAGATAACTGCCTGTCTTCAGCAAGCTGGGAGGCTACTCTGGGAGCATCTGAGTGGCCGTTGCCAGCAGGTGATGTCAGAGCCCTCCCCTGATGGGTGCTTACCTGTTAAGCTGACCAATCCTCCTTTTAGGGCTATTTAGGGTCTCTCTCTTGGGTAGTTCTTCAGATTCGGATTGCAAGACTCCAGCAGGAATCCTCTGCATCTTACACTTCACCTTCTCAATGAGGAAACTGCACCTGGACCCTCCAGGAACTATACAAACTGCAACAAAAAAGCAAAGATGACTTCTGCAACATTGTATCTTCAGTTCCTGCCAGCAACTACAACTGTTTCCCAGTTGTGCGTCCTCAGATAACTGCCTGTCTTCAGCATGCACCAGAAGAACAAAGGAATCTTCTTTGGAGTGACGGAGTCACTCCCTTGCTTCAGCAGGCACCTCTCTGCAATGACGACCAGCGGAGTGGGTCCCCTCTCCTGATGAGCTGTGTGAATCCTGCCTCATGGATGGGGAATTGAAGTGGTCCCGATGGTCTTGATGTCCTACTGTCCAACTTTGGTGGAGGTAAGAGCTTGCCTCCCCATACAAAACAGTACCACAGTGCACTGCATTTTTTGCAGTTGCCAAGGCTTGTTGGCATCCTTCCACAAAGTTATTTGTTCATCGTGCAGCTCCGACTGCCAGTACTCAATCAGGTGATTTACAGTTTCCTGTGTGATTCTCCGGCGGCGTGGGACCCATTGTTGTAGTGCTGCATGGGCCTCCTTTTGCACCTTCTTTGTCCACATGCTGTGGGTCTCCTGTTCATGCTGCCTGGTCATCTGAGGCCTGTCTGAGGTGCTGAGAGCCTCCTCTGACTCCCTCTCCTAGGTAGAGTCCACCAGGTCCCTCCTGGTCCTGGGCAGCTCCATTTTCCGCTAACCACGAGCTTTGCACGTGCCAATGTTTTTTGGCGGAATCCAGTGATGCAATCCAGAATGCAATCATCAATCCGGTGTCAGACATCATCTGCACCAACCAGAAACCTGCATCCATCTTCTTTGGTGCAGTACTGACTGTTTTTCTTCACCTGTGGTTCTTCTTTTGCACCTTTATCAGGATTAGCAGGAGCTCCTGTTCTCCCTGGACTTCTTGGTCTTGGTCCCCTTCTTCCACAGGTCTTCAGGTCCAGGAATCCACTGTTGATATATTTCACTCTCTTGAGGTTCTTGTATAATCTTCTTTCTTGTGTTCTTCTGTGTTTTTAGTGAAGTTACTGTGATTTACTCCTGCTTTCCTGGGTTCTGGGGTGAGTCCTATGACTTACTTTTGGTGTTTCCTATACTCCTACCACCCCTCTACACACTACACATGCCTAGGTGGGAAACTGACATTCGCATTCCACTTTCTCAGTATATGGTTTGTGTTCCCCCATGCCCATTTCGAACAGTTGTGATTTTCAATATTTGCACTGTTTTCTAACTGTTTTTACAGCTATTTCTGCATACTAGTGTATATAATGTTTGTATTACTTAACTCCTAAGGTAGTATAGTCTCTATGGTATTTTTGGCATTTGTGTCACCAAAATTAAGTACCTTTATTTTTCTAACACTGAGCATTTTCTTTCATGTGCGTGTGCACTGTGTGGCTACAGTGGTATTGCATGAGCTTTGCAAGTCTCCTAGATAAGCCTTGGCTGCTCAGCTACAGCTACCCCTAGACAAGGCTTAACTTAGGAGACATATGTGTAAAGCATTTAAAAATCACATAACAGTAAATAAGTAAAACACAAAACACAATAAAAATCCAACACTAATTTATAAAAATATAGTATGTTTTTTATCTTTAAAATTACACCAAAGTGATTAAAATCGGATAAGGGGAACCGGAGATATGAATATTTAAAGAATTAATGCTTTTTAGGGCTTAGAAATTAATAGCACCAATCGGGTCATCTGTTTGCACATAGACTGGGGCAAAGTCAATGTTTAAGTCTGAGCCCTGCTCGGCTACAGCCCCAGGAGGCCTCGGTCAAAAGTTTACCTTGGGACTTTTTTTTCTTTTCTTCAGCGGGACCAAGTCGCCATTCCAGTCTGTCCTCTTGGAACTTTTTCTCGGATACGCGTCGCAAGAGTCCTTGGTGGAGATTTTTACCTTTGGACTTGTTTTTCGAGATGAAAATCCTTTGACTGGGGCAAACCTGAATCTTGATCTGTCGTCCCTGGAGCCCTCTTCGGATACACTGCCTGGGAGGTCCCGGTCAATTTTCTACATACAGATTTAGTCACTTTTTCAGAGATTTTCTTTACCGGGACGCACCTGCAAGTCAGGCTGGGTCACGTTTGAGCCAAGCCAGCTAGAGATGCCAAGACGGGTCTGTCCCTTTATGGAGCTTTTTTCCAACAGTTCTCCAAACTTCTCCAAACTTCTGGATCTTCTTCCCGAAGTTCTTTTAAGGTTCTTTTGAGGTCCACAGCTTACCCCAAGGTTCCAGAAGCTCTGAGATGCTCCTTGAGGGTGTGAACTACAACTCCCAGAATGCACCTGGCACAAACTTTATATTGGCTATTGGACAGTGGTCAGCTGGTCAGTTTCTTCGAGTTGGTGCAGGGGACTCTGGTTAGCAAATTTTTACCTGTAGCAAACAGGAAGTCCCTCCTTGAACCAGATGAATCCAGGCAAAGTCCTACTTGTAGTAAAGACCAAGTGTGCAGCTGGTGCAGTACTCCTTTCCTCACTACATTAAAGTCAGGTTCACCTCTGGATCCGACTCCTCCTTCTGTACTAGATCTTGGGGCTCCGGCCTTTGCTCCTGCTCTTATGGAATTGTTATACTCTTCGCTCACCAGAGGCTTTGTCCCGAAACAGTGGAAACATGCGACAGTTAAGCCCCTGTTGAAAAAAGCAAACCTAGATGCTACGGATCTAAAAAATTATAGGCCCATATCATTACTCCCTTCTATGTATAAAATACTGGATAAATATATTAACTCCCAATTATCCATATTCTTGGAAGATAATAAGTCTCCATCCCACCCAAATGGGGTTCAAGCCTCTTCACAGTACCGAATCTGCACTGATAGCGGTCACTGAAGAAGCTAGAAAGCGAATGGATCAGAGCCACATGACAGCTGTTATACTTTTTGATTTGAGTGCTGCCTTCGATACAGTAGATCATCATCTGCTTATCCAAAGGATAGAGGAGATTGGAATCAAAGGCTTAGCACTCAGCTGGCTCACCTCATTTCTCGAGGACAGATCATTTCAGGTTCTGGACCGTTCCTATTTTTCCGATAGGTTGAACTTGAGCTGTGGGGTCCCATAGGGCTACTCGGTAAGCTCTACTTTATTCAACATAAATATGGCTCCCCTGGCAGAGCTGGTGAAGTCTTTTGGACTGTCATTGGTCTCCTACGCGGATGATACCAAGCTGACGGTTTCATTGTCTACAAATGAAGGGTCAGATGGGTGCACACTGTCTCTATGTCTACAGGCAATATCTAGTTGGATAACAAACAGTATGCTCCAACTCAATGGGGACAAAACAGAAATAATGTTCCTCGGCCACCATCCGGACCCTGGCTACAATTCCCTATTTGCCTCCTCCCAAGAAGTAAATTAAAAGCCTAGGAATCTGGTTAGACCTTCATTTCACTCTGGAACATCATGCCAAGAAAATCTCTGCTGCCTGCTTTGGGCCATTAAGACTTCTGAGAAAAGTACTGGTAATACTTCCCCCTCTTGCAAAAAGACTCTTTGTTCAGGCAATTATTCTGTACCGACTCGACTATGGTAATCGTTTATTTCTTTGCTCCCCTAAATATGTGGTCAGGAAATTGCAGGTGGTCCAGAATGCCTCGGCTCGTCTTCTACTAGATATCCCAAGGCATACTTCAGTTAAACCGGCTTTGTCCTCTCTGCACTGACTTCCAGTGGAATAGTGTATAAAATTTAAAACCTTATGTATCATCCACAGATCACTACATGATAGAGGACCCCATTTGCTAAACAGCCTAGCCACCTTCTACAAACCCACTAGAGCCCTTAGATCAGCATCTACAGCACTGGCTATACTACCTCAATCAAAAAAGCCAGAAGGGGTGGTGCTACGTCGGAATATCGGGGAGCCAAACTGTGGAACTCCCTCCCCCTCAGTATTCGATTAACCAGTCACAAACTTAATTTTAGAAAGGCGATTAAAACCTGGCTTTTCAAACTCTAGTCTTTCCTTCCTTTTGCTCCTGTTATTGTCCTTTTAGCGCTGTGAGGACTTTGGGTAGTCAAGCGCTTTATAAGTGCAAATTACATAACGTAACATGAAGTCAGTGAAAAATTGTCCTGGAGGTCATGGGGGCACCTCTGCTAGTGCAGGGGTGCCTTCACACACAGGTAGTCTGCACCCTGCCCTCAGAGCTAGAGGGCCTGCTATAGGGGTGACTTATAAGTGATCTGGTGCAGTGTAAATGGAAGTGAAAGGGTGCATTCACCTTTTCAAGGAGGCTGCAATGGCAGTCCTGTAGAAGCCTTTGCATGATCTCCCTATGGGTTGGCAAAATATATGCTGCAGCCCATAGGGATCCCCTGAAATCCCAATGCCCTGGGTACATAGGTAACATATATTAGGGACTTATAAGGGGGAACCAGTACGCCAATTTTGGGTGAAGTGATGGGTTACCAGTATGCAGTGACAAAACTTAGAGGAGAGAGAGCATAATCACTGTGGTCCTGGTTAACAGGATCCCAGTGAACCCAGTCAAACACACTGACATCAGACATAAAATGGGGGTAACTATGGCAAAAAGAGGGTACTTGCCTACAAGGGCTTGCTGTCAGCCAATGTTTTCATAGCATTCAACCTCGTCTTGGAATGAGTAATCACGGCAACATAAGCTGTGACTACTGCTGACTTTGCTGCTTCATCAGCCAAGATGTTTTCAACAATTTGTATTCCTACATGTGGATAGCCCATTCTATGTACTACAGTGGTATTTGATAGCATCTCCTTTAGGTCTACTACTTTCACCCACAGGAGTCTGTTTTTAATTGTGTTCCTTTTTGAATCTCAGAATCCATTGTGGAGCCAATAATACAGCTATTCATAAAATGACCAGACCCAATTATACAAATCAACCACAGTGAATGTCAGAAGGTCAGGATACGTATGTCTCAATGCCAATAAAAGAGACTTAAGCTCTTCCAACTGTGCCGTACAGTCTCCTAAGGTCTGTGTGTATGTGTTCTGAGGGTGGAACTTGCCATCCCTCATGAATCCGCTCACAGACACACAAGCGGTGGAGTATTGATGTTTGGTGTCTATTGGTAGTTGAGCTGAAACATCAGTATATATTATCATTTGATACTGATCAGGAGACAAAAAGTTTGTAGGAGTTGGGTATTCAAGTTCATACTGAAGGAACTTTGTGCCTGAAGTTTTGGATCAAAACCATAGTCAACATCAGTGGCAGCCAGAGAGGTGGCCCATTGTATGCAACGTGGATGTAGTGCTTTTGCGTCTGTTACCCTGGCTTTTGTCACAGCCTATAGGGTTGGTATTGGGGTCATACCAACAAAGCATTTGCCCTGGTCTAGAGGTCTCTTTTTTATGACAGCCATCTGAACAGCAGTCAGATTTTTTTCAGTGGGAACAAAGCGTTGTTCAGTTATTGAATACAAAATGTGATTTGTATGCTATGGGGACAGCATCACCTTCATTAAATGGTACGTAGATGTACCTAATGGCACCAGCAATTACCCTGATGACAAAGTTTGTTTTGTTATCACATGTATATAAGTGTATTGTGTCAAGCATGTCCTGCTGTTATCCTCTGAGAATGCATGTGTGTTTACCCATCCAATATTTATTTGAAAAGTCTGAACGTATGAAGTCATAAAGTGGTTTTATGTGTTGTGCATAATATGGAATGTAAGTTCTGCCAAAAATAAAAGTGCCCGATAATGACTGTAGCTTTTGGATGAAGTTGTAATTTCATGCACTTATCTAGAAAGTGTGGCTCCAGTCTTTTTCCTTTGTCTGATAATTTGTATCCCAAAAACAATTTTGACAAGCTGGGGAAGTTTCATTACTGATGCTCAAATTTTGAAGAGGCACATCCTGACTGGCACTTTCTCTTCCTTTTATAAAGTGGTCCATAATGATGGTAACATCTTTATTCCTTTTTTATGGAAGGTTCAGATAAGTGTTGTAAATCTTTTCTTGGTTTCACATCCTCGTTTTATTGCTTGGAACGCCCGTGTCTCTCACTGCATTTATCTGGTAAGTCCTGAAAGCAACAAGATTGGCGTGTATCAATATATTGATATGTATCAGGAGTTTTAAAACTATCTATATTTCTCAAATTTTAGCATTTCTCAGAGGTCTCAGAAAGTGGAGATTCTCTTCTTTGTTGAGCAATGTCTTTATCTGCCACTGCTTGCTTGGTAGAATTCTTATTGGATTTACCTTGTAGTCATGGTTTAGTTGGTCTGGGACCCAAGGCTATCCTCACCTATATTAGAATAGGTCTCAGTGATCATGTTTGGCAGCCTGTGCTCTTGAATCTGTATTGGAACATCCCAGAGCCCCTGGGATACTGCCAATGCAAATGTTTCCCATTTAAGTTTCCTTTATATTACCGAGAACACTGTGGCAAAGTTGCCAAATAATTGCACCCCAGATCGCGGCCTGAAGTTGCCCCATATTTATCCTGAATTTGTTTTAACTCTTATAGAAGATTTGCAAGTGTTGTTGTACCATGTGCAGTAGTGTAGAGGCACAGTTGTCCACTGAAGGAACCATCCAAAATGGCAAGCACATTGTGAGAATTCTATGTTTATTGTGGGGCCACGTATGGGGAAACACATCTTCCAAGGCACTAATTGTTTGTGCTAACCAATACCTGCAGCCAATCCCAGCTGCCCACGGTCTTTGACCATGTGCAGCACAGGGCAGTGTTGGGTGATTACAGGGTTAAGACTGTGGGCAGTGGTGGAAGGATTAACTTGTAGTCATGAAAATTAATTTATGTTAAAAAGAGTAGAAATTCACAGAAAACAACAAACGTTACAGAAGTTACTGTTTCGAAATAGAATTAAAAAACCCATAGAAAATTAGTTAAAAAAACTAAGGTTACAGAGATACTACAGTAAAGTTCTGAATTTACTCACACAAAACCAGAGAAATTTAGCAGTTATTTCAAGTAAGTATAACTCATTGCCTACGGCAACTATAACTCGCACCTCCAGCATACACAATTTTTTCTTCAATAATTTGAATTCTAATATTTCATTGATATTTATATTGATGTTTTAAAGTTGTCATGAATGCTGTGATACCTGGGGTAGTTAGAAGACATGGCGAGGGTACGAGTTATAGTTACCTGACTCAGACAATCACTCACAGATGCACTCAGACATTCATGCATGCACTCATAAATTCATTCAGGCACTCATGCATCCATTCACAAGCCCATTCAGACAATCATGCACCCACTCACAGAGCCACTCAGGCACTCATGTGTCCACTGACAGAACCACTCAGGCTCTCAAGCACCAACTCACAGACCAACTTAGACACTCTGGCACCCACTTACAGACACATGCAGATACTCACGTACCCACTCACGGACCCACTTAGACACTTAAGCACCTAGTCACAGATCCACTCTGACACTCACAGACACATAAATATATCTACTCGGGCACTCACTCACCCACTCACAGACCCACTCAAACATTCATGCATCTACCCACAAACCCACTCAGGCACTCATGCAACCATTCACATACCCAATCAGACACTCACACATTCACTCCCAGAGGTACTCAGTCACTCATGTACAAAGACACAGACCCACTCTGAAACCCACGTACCCACTAACAGTTCCATTCCAACACTCATGCTCACAGATGTACTCAGCTACTGATGCAGCCACTCACGGATGCACTAAATCACTCCTGCATCAACTCACAGACACATTCAGTCACTCAAGCATCCACTCATAGACCTACTCAACCACTCATGCACCCAATCACCAACCCACTCAGACACAGACACACCCACTCACAGACCCACTCCGAGACTCATGCAACCACTCAAACACTCTCAGACACTCACACAACTACTCACAGACCCACTCAGACACTCGTGAACCTACTCACAGTGCTACTGAGACACGGATATATCCACTCAGGGACCCACCCAGATACTAATACACCCACTCACAGAGCCACTCAGGCACTCATTCATTCACTGTCAAACCTACTCAGACACTCATGCATGTACTCACCGACCTAACCACTAACAGACCCACTCAGACATTCATGCACCCACTCACAGACCTTCTCAAATACTCATGTACCCACTGACATACACACTCAGACACTCCTGAACCCACTTACAGAGCCACTCAGGCACTCATGCTTCCACTGACAGACCCACTCAGACTCTCATGTACCAACTCACGGACCAACTTAGACACTCAGGCACCCTCTCACAGACACATTCAGACACTCACGTAGCCACTCACAGACCCACTTAGACATTCAAGCAACTAGTCACACAACCACTATGACACTGTTGGACACATGCACATATCTACTCAGAAACTCATGCACCTACTCACAGACCCAGTCAAACATTCATGCATCTACTCACAGACACACTCAGACACTCATGCAGCCACTCACATCGCATCTCAGACACTCACACAATCACTCACAGATGCACTCAGACACTTATGTGCAGAGACACAGATGCACTCGGACACTCACATGCCCACTCACAGTTCCACTCAGACACTCATGGAACTGCTCACAGATGCACTCAGCCACTCATGCAGCCACACACAGACGCATTAAGATGCTCCTGCACCAACTCACAGGGACACTCGGACACTCATACATCCACTCATAGATCTACTCAGACACTCATGCACCCAATCACCAGCCCACTCAGACACTGCCACACCCACTAACAGACCCACTCAGAGACTCATGCAACCACTCACAGAGCCACTGAGACACTGATAGAACCCACTCACAGATGCACCCAGATACTCATGCACCCACTCACAGAGCCACTCAGACACTCATTCACCCACTGTCAAACCCACTCGGACACTCATGCATGTACTCACAGACACACTTACACACTCGGTCAACCACTGACAGAGCCACTCAGACACTCATGCACACATACACACACACACTCAGACATTCATGCCCCCATTCACAGACCCACTCAGACACTCATATACTCACTCACAGACACACTCAGACACTCCTGCACCTACTCACAGACACACTCAGACACTCATGCACCCACTGACAGACTCAATCCGACACTTGTGAACCCACTCACAGAATCACTGTGACACTCCTGTACCCACTCACAGATCCACTCAGAAACACATGCACACACTCATGGAGTCTCTCAGGCATTCATTCAGAGACTCAGAGACCCACTCAAACACTCATACAACTTCTCACAGACCCACATAGACACTCATGCACCCAGTTAAACATATAGCGTTAATTACATAGTTCGAAATGTTAAATGTGCTGGTATCTATTGAATGTATCCTTTTGGTTTGCATATTCACAACAGATTTGGAAATTAAAAAAAAATGAAAATGACATTTGATAAGAAAATGAACCAGATTTTGGCAATAGGGTGGCTCTGACAAGAGTCGGTGTGCTTATTTTGCGTAGATTATAACTACATATAATCCAGGATGCAGTGTTTTAAGTTGCTGAGAAAAACCCTGTTGCATTTCTCTGTGAAGTGAACTCCATCACTTCTATAGATTCTATTCATATCAAACCACAAGTTGTTGTTGAGATAGAGCCCACGGTATGGCCTCTGAGGAATTGAGAACCAGTTTTATAAACATGTTTCCTGGCTTTGTCTAACTGCGGACAGAATTTGTTTGACACTTCCATTTCTGTCTTTGGAATTTGTTAGAGAATTCCAAACCTGCTTGAGGGAAAAGTGTCATTATCTTAGCAAAGGTATCCTTCATTAGTATTTACAGTGCTACCCCAATAAAAGTGCCCAGATCAGTGTCACCACAGTGAAAATTATGAGGTCTGAATGTTGGCAATCCTGAACCCCTTCGCTGCCAGGCCTTTTCCCCTCCTGTGCCAAGCCTTTTTTTTTGGCTATTTGGGTCAGTTTGCTCTTAGGCCCTCATAACTTTTTGTCCACATAAGCTATCCATGCGAAATGTATCCTTTTTTTCCAACATCCTAGGCATTCTAGGGTTACCCAGAATTTGTGGGTTCCCCTGGAGGAGACCAAGAAATTAGCCAAAATACAGCAAAGAATTATTTTTTAAAAAAAAGAACGGGGGCTGCAGAAGAAGGCTTGAGTTTTTTTCCCCCGAAAATGGCATAAACAAATGATTTGTTCCCAGCTTTCAGGAACAGGCAGACTTGAATCAGAAAACCACATTTCTCAACACAATTTTGGCATTTTACTGGGACATACCCCATTTTTTTTATTTTTTGTGCTTTCAGCCTCATTCCAGTTAGTGACAGAAATTGGTGTGAAACCAATGCTGGATCCCAGGAAGCTAAAAAAAAATTAAACATAAACAAAATTCTGAATTCAGCAAGGTGTCAATTGTGTAAATCCTACAAGGTTTTCCTACAGAAAATGATAGCTGAAATAAAAAAAACTTTGAAATCGAGGTGAAAAAAACAGCCATTTTTCTCCACGTTTTACTCTGTAATTTCATCCTGCGATGTCAGATTTTTGAAAGCAAAATACCATTACGTCTGTCTGACTCTTCTAGTTGCGGGGATATATATTGCTTGTAGGTTCATCAAGAACACTAGGTACACAGAGCCAATAAAGGAGCTGCACCTTGCAATGGGTTTTCATTCTATTCCCGGGGGTAAACAGCAATTAATTTGCTGAAATATAAAGAGTGAAACATAGGTATCAAGAAAACCTTTGTATTTCCAAAATGAGCATAAGATAAGTTGTTGAGAAGCAAAGGTTATTTGCACCTCTCTGAATTCCGGGGTGCTCATACTACCATGTGAATTACCAGGCATTTCTCAAATAGACATCTTTTTTACACACTGTCTTACATTTGGAAGGTAAAAACGTAGAGAAAGAAAAGAGGCAATAACTCTTGTTTTGCTGATCTGAGTTCCCCCAAGTCTCCTGATAAAAATGGTACCTCACATGTGTGGGTAGGCCTAATGCTCATGACAGGAAACACAACATGGACACATCACATTTTTACATTGAAAAATGCCTAGCTGTAGATTTTGGCCTCTAGCTAAGCCGGCACCTAGGAAAACCCACCAAACCTGCACATTTTTTAAAACTAGACACCTCGGGGAATCCAAGATGGGGTGACTTGTGGGGCTCTCACCAGGTTCTGTTACCCAGAATCCTTTGCAAACTTCACAATCTGACCCAAAAAACACTTTTTCCTCACATTTCAGTCACAGAAAGTTTTGGAATCTGTGAGGAGCCACAAATTTCCTTCCACCTAGCATTCCCCAAGTCTCCCGATAAAAATGGTACTGTACTTGTGTGGGTAGGCCTAGCGCCCGCGACAGGAAATGCCCAAAAAAACACAACGTGGACACATCACATTTTCCCAAAGAAAACAGACCTGTTTTTTGCAAAGTGCCTACCTGTGGCTTTTGGCCTCTAGCTCAGTCGGCACTTAGGGAAACTTACCAAACCTGAGCATTTTTTAAAAACTAGACACCTAGAGGAATCTAAGATGGGGTGAGTTGTGGGGCTCTCACCAGGTTCTGTTTCCCATAATCCTTTGCAAACCTCAAAATTTGGGCAAAACAACACTTTTTCCTCACATTTTGATGACAGAAAGTTCTGGAATCTGAGAGGAGCCACAAATTTCCTTCCACCCAGTGTTCCCCCAAGTCTCCCGATATAAATGGTACCTCACTTGTGTGGGTAGGCTGAGCGCCCGCAACAAGAAATGCCCAAAAACGCAACGTGGACACATCATATTGTCCCAAAGAAAACAGACCTGTTTTTTGCAAAGTGCCTAGCTTTGGATTTTGGCCTCTAGCTCAGCCGGCACCTAGGGAAACCTACCAAACCTGTGCATTTTTTAAAACTAGACACCTAGGGGAATCTAAGATGAGCTGACTCATGGGGCTCTCACCAGGTACTGTTACCCAGAATCCTTTGCAAACCTTAAAAGTTGGCCAAAAAAATACTTTTCCCTCACATTTCGGTGACAGAAAGTTCTGGAATCTGACAGGAGCCACAAATTTCCTTCCTCCCAGCGTTTATCCATGTCTCCTGATAAAAATGGCTGAGTGCCCCCGAAAGGAATTGCCACAAAACACTATCTGGACACATCAAAATTATCAAATACTAAACTACCTGTTTTTACGGTGGGGCACACGCGTTTCTTGTCCTGAACCCAGCAGCCAAATAGGGAAACCTACCAAACCCAGACATTTCTGAAAACTAGACACCCGAGGGAGTCCTGGGAGGTGTGACTTGCGTGGATCCCCCAATGTTTTCTTACCCAGAATCCTCAGCAAACCTCAAATTTAGCAAAAAAATCTAATTTGTCCCACATTTCTCTGTGGGATCACCGCACCAGGACCAATTTCCTACCAGCCAACATTCCCCTCAGTCTCCCGGTAAAAATGATACATCACTTGTGTAGGTGGGCCCAGTGCCTGTGACAGGGAAGAGCCAAAAACATGTCAATATTGAGGGGGAACCAAATCGGGTCCAAAGGGGTAGTTAGAAAAGAAACATTTTTAGGCTGACAAGTTCAGCAGAATTTTTATCAGTATAGATGAGACAATGCTAGGTGGTAGGAATTTTGTGGATTCCTCCAGATTCTGGAAGGTTCCATCACACAAATAAGGGAAAAATGTGTGATTTCCAGCAAAGTTGGAGGTTTGCAGTCCACTGTGGGTAAGAAAATGGTGCTGAGTGCATGTGAAGCACACCACCCTGGAATCAACAAGATGTTTCGTTTTCAGATGTATCTAGGTCTTGTGGATTTTTCTACATGGCAGCGTCCCAAAGTTGAGAGTTAGCCAAGCTCTAATGGCTCAAATGTAAAACCAAAATCCAAAATAATCAAATGTCCTCTTGCTTGCCGTGGGATAAGATGTTTTAGTTTGTGGGGGGAGAGCTGAAAGGCTGTTACCCCTTTCAGTTGGGGAGAGGGCACAACCAGGCCCATACTGGTTGGTAGCCACCACCCCACTATTTTTTTATTTTTTTTATTCCCTGGCATCTAGTGGACTTTCTTCCCCTGGGGTGTGGATCAGGGGTAATTGTCCCATCTGCCCACTGGTGAGCAGAACAACTTTGGCCCCATTTATTTGGGGTGGGGGTGTGGCCATACTCCCACCCTCTTATTTTGGAAACAAATCTTCCCTGGTCTCTGGTGGGCTTTCTGCCCACCTTGGGGGTAGATGGGCCTTCCAAAAATAGGCCCATCTGCCCCAAGGGGGACAGATATGACCAACAGTAATGTGCCCCCATGGGGAACAACCCTTGCCCAAGGGGCTGGCCCCCCCAAACAAAACACACACATACACACACAAATCCCTGGTGTATAAGTTGTTTCTGCCCCCTCTGGGGGCATATCAGCCTAATAGATATAGGCCGATCTGCCCCCAAGGGGAGCAGAAATGGCCTAAAATAAATCCCCCCCCCCAGGGGAGCGACCCTTGCTTAAGGGGTCGCTCCCCTTGCCTAAGGGGTCACTCCCCTTGCGTGAAATTGGTGCAAAACAAAATTCCCGGTACCTAGTGGATTCTGCCCCCCTTGGGGGAAGATCGGGCTAATAAAAATATGCCGCCCAGCCCCCAAGGGGGGCAGAAACGGCCTAAAATAAAGTTTCTTCTCAGGGGAACGACCCTTGTATGAAATTGACACGATAAATATGAAAATTCCTGGTGTCTAGTGTTTTCTGCCCCCCTTGGGAGCAGATTGGCGTAACAAAAATAGGTCGACCTGCCCCCAAGGGGGGCATAAATGGACTAAATACAATTTGCCTTCCAGGCGAGCGACCTTTGCCTAAGGGGTTGCTCCCCATACATAATAACATAAAGTAAACCAAAAAAATATATATATCCCTGGTGTCAAGGGGTTTATGCCCCTCTGGGGGCAGATCGGCCTAATTATAATAGGCTGATCTGTCTCCGCGGGGGCAGAGAAGGACTACAAATATTTTGACATCCTGGGGAGCGGCCCCTGCCATTTAAAAAAAAAATCTCTGGTGTCTAGTGGTTTCTGCCCCCCTTGGAGGCAGATTGGCCTAATAAAAAGAAATGGCCTAAATACAATTTGCCCCTCAGGGGAGCGACCGTTGCCTAAGTGGTCGCTTCCCATGCATAAAAATATAAAGTAAATAAAAAAATATGTATATCCCTGGTGTCTAGAGGTTTCGGCCCCGGGGCGGGGGGGCAGAAATGGCCTAAAAATAATTTGGCCCCCAGGGAGCGACCCTTGCATAAGGAGTCACTCCCCACATATAAAAATATATATATCCCTGGTGTATAGGGGGTGTCTGCCCCCCACAAGGCAGATCAACCTAATTATATTAGGGCAGAAATGGCCTCAAAATAGTTTGGCGCCCTGGGGAGCAGCCTTTGTCCAAGGGGCTGCTACCCTTATGAGTAAGTCTGAAAACAAAAAATTCCCCGGTGTCTAGTGGGCATTTCTGCGGCCCCATCGTATTACGATCGGGCACCAGAAATGCTTGCAGAGACAAAAGGAAAGGCCTTTCCTTTCGTTTCATGCCTCTGCCTGCCCCCTCCTCCAGAGCAGAAGAGAAATGCTGAGCATATCTCTTCCGCATCACGATGGAAGCATGCTTCTAGCGCGATGGAGGTGACCTCTGATGAGGTCAGCATGCAATCGCGTGCTGACATCATCAGACTTCACTGTGGGAGTCGGGGCGGGGATGGAAGGGGAAGCGCGCTCCCTCCGAGCTCCGGTGCCAGGACATAATGGTTATGTCCTCGACACAGGAGTACTGTGCTGCGGGACATAACCATTACGTCCCTGGCACAGACGCAGTTAATGCTTCCAACTGAAGATAGCAATGGATGCCATTTTAAACCTTTCTGACCAATTCAAGTAATCTCCACATTAGGCAAACCCAGATGCCTGTCAATACTACTCTTCCTAGGATATTACCTGACTCAAAACAGAAAGCTGTGCCCCACAATCCACACTCTAACCATTGTAATACAGGGAGGAATACCACACAGTGTGGGCCCTAGGCAGAATATGATAGGTTTGGAAATAAAAAGCTATTAATATAGACAGCATGAAATGTTTAAACAATGTGGTGAATTTGATTAGATGGTGTGAAAAACCAGATACCTAAAAGTAGGTAGTGATTTTCAAGAATATGTATGCACATTTGTTATTGGCTGTGGTAAAAAAAAAAAAAAATTAATCGACTCTTGTATATGCTTTCCATTGGAAACAATCAACCACACCTGCTGCAGTTGAGTTGCAGAGAAATGTGCAGGTTCTAGAATGTATTTTAAGATTCTGACCTACTGGTTATACTGGGTTGGTATGGAAACTCTTTTGAGGGAGTATTGTATGTAATGTGATGTATTCATTCTAAATAATTTTATATTTTTTTACAATTATTTTTATTATGATTTACTTAATTTAAACTATCTAATGTACAATATATAATATACAATTTTTAAATAGTTTTACTTTTTAATACTACAATTAAACATATATAATTAATTTGACAGTCAAAATAATTTAATATATTTAATATTTTTGAATGGCTAGTTCCGAAGTATCTGCCTCCATTATTTTCTATGTGAGGGATTAGGAATACCTAGGAGTTATTATGTGTTTTGCTAAAAGTACTCCAAGGCTATGCTAGAGTTCACTTTCTGATGTTTCTTTTAGCTCCAGTAAATGTAGGAGTATTTTGTAAATGGCAGGGGGCTTATTCTTTTATGAGTGGGTGCTTATATTTGCATGTGCCTCCATAAACCCCTTCTTACCTCAACCTAAACGTTATCCATTTAGCAGAATGTATGGGCATGGACAGAAGTAAAAAAGGAAGACTCATGCAGAAATGCTGGGTCTCCCTGAATGGGTGGGTGTGACAACCAGAGCACAGGCAGCATGACATGGAAGTCAAAAGAACCTGTAGACTAAAACAATGGCCCATAACTCTAAATGCAAGAGAAAGGGCAAGGTGTCTGCTTCAAAGAGGACACAGGATCAGGGGAGAACTTCCCTGAGGGGGATGCCCTGATGCCTGAGGAGAACACTGCAGCTGATAGAGCCTGGCCTGACCTGACCTGGTGTAGTTCTTAATTGCAGCAGGACCCTCCAGAGAAGACCTATGCCATGGACAAATGACATGCCCTAATCTTGGAAGCCTTAGGCAGCAGGCTTCAAGGTAAGGAGAGGGAGATATCAGTGGAAAGAAGAGGGAGATGTCAGTGGTATATTTGGAAGCTGGGCTCCAGTACACTTAGACCCCAGACCAGGGGTAATCAGGAGAGTGGTGGTCCCCAATTTTACAGAGAGTCCATCCTAACTTTGGTCTATGACATCCCCCTTGCTGGACATCTGGGGCAAACTAAAACCTGGGTGAGTTTGTTTGCCATTTTTATTGGCCCCACATGACTGAGAAGGTGAAGGAGTTTTGTGGCACCTGACCCTCCTATAAAGCCAATGGAAAGACAGGCGATCAAACAAAGGCTCCCTTTATTTCACTTCCAGTCATTGGAATAATGTTCAGGGGTTAGGGATTGCCAGTGTTGGTCCCCTTGACCCTCACATTGTATCTGGGAACAGATTCATTCTAGTGGTAGAGGAAATTCATCTCAGGACTCCTACTGCCCCTCTGACAGTCACACCTCCTTCCCTCCCAGGAAGGCTAGTGAAATAGCACATGAAGGCGGTAAGTTTCAAAGAGGACACAGTCTCTGATATGCAAGCAAGATGTCTCTCAGTGGAGGACAAAGCCATCCCACCAGACCCCAGGTACATTTGCACCCAGGCAGGTGGGAAAATTAGTTAGTCAGACGGAGTACACACCTAGAATGCTAGCCACACCTCTAGGGTGGGCAGCCTCGTCTGAATAGCTGAAGAAGACTACTGCCATCTTACAAAGTGGCAAAATAGAGGGTTCTGGGTAGAACACATGCTACAACCCACCACATGTGGTCACCTAAAGGACAGATTAACTGCTGGATCTAGTACCCAATTCCTATTTTCACCAACACCACTAACACCCCTTAAATCTAGGATTTAAGGGACTCTTCTGGCTCCAGAACCTGAGATCTGCAACAACTTGTGAAGAAAGGACAAGAGAAGACCATCATCAATGACAACAGGAACCTGCACTAACAAAAGACGTGATATCTTGACCCTGTGGCAACCTTTTGGCACTGCCTGACTGAGGCTCGACATGGACCAAAGATTGCTTGTTCCAGTAAGATGGAACCTTTTGTGAGCCGAAGGCAACACCAGACTCGCTTGGACTACTGGAACTTGTCCCCAAGCAAAACCCAAGTAAAAACTACTCACCAGATGCGAAGAAGCATTGGCCAATGGGCCTTATGAGGGGTTGCCTAAAGACAGGTGATCCAGTACATTGTGGGGCATGTAGTCCAGCTCCATGCCAAGTTACAGATGCCTGTCTTTTTCCATTGGACCTCCAGAAGAGGAAATAGCTTCTCCTCATCTTCACTACTGCCAAGGCTTTTTGGTGGCCAGTCCAGTCGCCACCATCTTTAGTGGATGCTGCATCCCGAGGGTACACTGCAACACCTTCATCTGAGGTTACTTGGGGTTTCTACATCTGCTTCCTCACCCTCACTGTCTCCTGGTTACAAATAAGGAAGTAGAGACATGTATGATCTTCAGTGTGAGTTCAGAAGGGCTATTGTAAAAGAGGACTCAAGCTATCCAGGCAGGTTAAGGATCGCCACAACAGTGATTGTAATAAACTAAAATTCTTTCAAGTTGACATGGTGGAAAGGCAGGAAAAGGATAAAAGAAAGATGAATGTAAGGAACATTGAATAATATTATATCTTTGTCTTCGAAAGCCTCCAACCACATAGTCCATCCATCTGCCGTAGGACCATTAATTGAAAGTAATTATTTTTCGCTGCTGCAAGTTGTATGTCCATATTATTTAATGTAATGTTAATCCTATGTTTACTTTTTTGTTCTGTTACAACCCAATGCATGATACAATGTTGTGAATTTGAAGTGAAAGTATGATGTAAAACAAAGTTTCACTTGAGCATTACTTGCCTATATTGACAAACATCTTAATGGCGATGTCATTTGACTATCATAGTAGCTCAACAGGTTTCAGTCAACACTGACGTCAACAAGTGAACCTGTGTAAAAATGGATGGAAACAAGAGAAAGCCATCCTTGCTGGAACTCGTCCCAGGAGTCCGCCTGAAGCTATAATAAACTAATCAATTATTCCAACTAATCAATAGTTATTTGGCTATATTGACATAAGTCCTAATGGAAAAGCCATTTGACTAATGTAATAGCTGATCAGAGTTCAGTCAACAATTACATCATTAAGTATGACTCTACAACTACAGATGGGAACAAGAGGAAGTCAACCTTGCTGGAGGTTATAATCAAATAATAAATTATTATTTCAGCAGAGAGTGGAATCACAATTTATACCACTAGTTGGACTATAAATGTTTTGTAGAGAATTCACATTAAAAAGGATGAAGATGCTCACCACCAACCTAGATGGAATGCTTCATCTTTGGGCTTCTCCAAACTCAAAAGTCACACATGGTAGTTTGAGTTATCTCCCTCAGTCGGAAGCACATTTGCATATCTTTTATGAAAAGATGATTTGTGGTTGGTATAGAGTCCATAAAAGTGAAAGTAAAATTAACTAAGAGTTTAACCACTGACTGGCATACTTATGAAATTGTCATGCAGTGTAGCACAGCAAGTCACATTGCTGCTCTTTTGGTTGGGAAAGGGAAAGAATGCACTTTTTAAAATAATACGGTGCAATCCTGTTTTTTCTCACTGCTGGTGCAATTTTGGCTGCCCAGTGCAAATTTCAGCACTCTTGAACTATAGTGCAAGGGTGCCTGCGATGCAGACAAGATTATGTTTGTGCAGGGAGATGTCCAGTCTATAGAGAGGTATTTTCCTCTTTCTATGTGTGCTGCAGGATGCAGCGCACATAGAAAGAGTAAGTAACAAGGAAATATAAAAATATTTCTCCTTGTTACGTCTCACATGGGGAGGCCTAGAAGTTTTGTTACATTCCCAGGTCTACCAATAATGGTAAATCGGAGAATACGTCAAAATCCATTGGAACAGCTCCTTGGGCAGTGTAACGCAATGCAGTGATTTTCACTGTGTTACATTACTCCAGATTTATCAAGCCACTCAGGACCACGCAAGGAGGACTTTCATGGCCTGATAAATTCCATTTTAAGTATTGCAGCAGTTTTGCAGCCCGTTGCATGGTCCAAAAGCGACACAACCCTTTCATAAATATGGCCCTGAATGAGAATGGTAGGGATTATGTATAATCCCTCATTCTGAAGGTCACCATGGTTCAGACAAATTGGACAGCCTATGCAGGGATATTGACATTCATCAGGACCATGGACCTATCAAATAGTGTATGTAACACATGCCCTTGCTGTCATCTCCACTAAAAACTGTAGAAAAGTATGTGAAACTCAATTACATTTACAGGCAATAAATGTGAATGATTTCCAATAATATAGACATGATAAGACTGAACAATTATCATTGGTTTTAAGGCTGTTAGTTAAAAAATTAGAATATTAATTTTTTTGTGTCATACATCAAAGTGTAAACAGCATTTTTGTCCCACTGCAAACACATGCATTACACAAGAAAGCACCCAAATTAGACTTATAAGTTTAGATGTATTTCCTGTGTTTTTAAAGTTTACATTTTATTCCACGTACCAGAGCAAACTATGACTTGTGTTCCAACCATGCACTGCTTATGACCTCACATATTACATAACTCATGACATGATCTATGACATAATTTATGACTTCACTGATGACATATCAACCGAGTGAGGGCAGGCAATGTACTGTATCCTGAAGATGGGCTCCCGGGGACACACTGACTGAGTCAGCCCTAGGGATTGGGGTCACCTGGGCCTTTAAAGTCTTAGTGAAGGCTAAGGGGGATGGGGTTCCCGGGAGCAACAATGGTATAGCTAGGACCCAGTTTGCATAGGAAAAGCATGTGTTTGTTTGCTTGGGGGTGACCAATTTTACAATTTTTGGGAAGAGGGCATACGACACACCTCCCCAATCCTTTGTCTGTCCCCAGGGATCTTACCCCCATGGCTGTACTTTATGAAAAGAGGAGAGGGTATATGGCCCTCCTCCCTGAGCCTTTTTTAGGGACCAAGGATCCCAATCCCTGGGGCAGCATTTTTTAAAAGAAAGCATGGCTCCCTCCCTCAACCTTTATTGAGCCAGGGGTCACGTTTAACTAAAACGCTTAATTAAATGTGGAGGGGACTCAAGGGCCCCTTCCTAAACCAGTGTATGACCCAGGCACACCATTATTTTCCTTGCCCTCTGAAGCATGGGTAGCAAAGTCTTATGTGCTCCTAACCAGCGGGAGCAAAAAAGCTGCTGTTGCTGGTTGGGAGCACACCTGTTAATCCCTGTCCTCACTTTTCCAACTAGGGACACTCCTGCCCAATGGAAGCTGCACCTGGAAGGTGGGAATAATGTTGACTTACGCTATACCTGGGATGGGTACTAGCAGGGGTGCTGGAGGGGACTCAGGGGCCTTTGAGCTCCCCTGCACCTACAACACACAAATTGCTGTAGGGTTCCCTGAGTGGGCACCGGGGCATCACAGTTTTTATATTTGCAGGTTCCTGCTCAGCCCATGGGGCCTCTTGAATGGAGGCAGGACTGAAGGGGTCCTGGGGCTATCTCTGTGGCCCCTAATAAAAACTAAAGATGTGGGTGTCCTGGGTGGGCACCAGGAAGCACAAAAAACAAACCAATAAAATAAAAAAAAATGAGTGGCAGGAGCCATTCATTTATTGTTCACTGTTCTGATATGAAGTACCCCATAATGCTCTGCACGAGCTTTTTAATTATTATTATTTTTTTATCCTGATGGTGCTCTTAATGTTGCAGGACGCTGCAGAGACCGCAGTAGCCCCATTATCCTGTAATATCAGATAGTCAGTACCAAAATCATTGAAATTCACCATATACAATTATCCCAAGTAAACATAAGTTGTGCCGTAAAGTAGCTATAACTCACACCCTGGCCACTCACTCCTAAATACCTCACATATTTTATCACTTATGATATGTTCTATGTCATCATTGATAACATCACTGCAACATGTGAAATTACATCATTGATGAGAACAGTGTGAATAGCCAATGTACATTCTATAGTTACTTTCTGGCATAAGTTATAGTTGCTTGAGAGAAATATAACTGGTGAATTTAAGTAGTTTTGTTTGTTTAAAACATATTCTTAACTGGTATTTACACCTAACTATAATGTCCTTTTAAAATTTGTTCTTAACAGAATTTCTAGGGTTTTATTTAAGCGTAAAGTCACTTTATCTTTTGTTTTTTCAGTGACTACACACACATTTGTCTATATTGATTCCTACATCCATTATTTTCTTAGGGAGTGTATTGCAGTTCCATTTATTGGCCATACATGGTGCTAACCTTATTCCAAGGCTGGGCTAAATTACATCTACTACTTTTTAAAATTTTAGAGCAGTAGTAACTTAAGACTTGTGGTTTGTGGATAGCAATATTTTGAGTTAACACGTACATCTATAAACCTCTTTGTGCCCCTCCTTAAATCCATTCTTGAGTTTTTCTACTTGCCTCCTACTCATTAGAAAGCATTTCCCATTCCTCAATCCAGCACTAGCCCCACCCATATTTCTTATAAAAATATATTCTAACATGATGAGTTAAATAATCCACCCCTGAAAACAATTCAGCAGGTTAAACTTGCCAACATTTAACAGGATAAAATCTATGGTATTTAACATCCCGTGTAAATTATGACACAATAAACTGCAAAACCTGCGTCTTATTCCACCAAAACTCTTAATAGGTGCCATTTATCTCACTCAAAAAATAGAATACTCCAGAGTACTGTTTTTATCAGTCAGAATTGAAATCAGTGTGTCACATCCCACCATAAAAGTATAACCTTATGCCAAATAAATCTCAAATGACAACAACCTGGGTGAAATGTTAACCATTCTGGTGAAATTGGTATAATTGTAGTCATTTCATGAAACAAAATTGACCCATAATTACAGATGAGTTGCCATAAATCACATTGCATAAAGAAAATCCTGTATTGGAAAACATAGTACAGTGAGGTGCCCCGAAAAAATGTGATTGGCAAGAGACATAAAGGCTATCTTCTCAATGAAAGCAGCAACTCCTTTGAGTGGACTGTTGGACTAGGCTCTTTTTGCAGGGTGATCCCCAAACTATTTGCCTCCTTTGTTTGCTTTAGGACTCTGAGCACTTTACCACTGGTAACCAGTGCTAAAGTGCATATGCTCTCAGAGTAAATTGTATTGGTGATTGATTTATCCACGATTGGCAAATCTGATTTGCTAATAAGTCCCTAGTAAAGTGCAGTAGAGGTGCCCAGGGCCACTAAATCAAATGCCACTGGTGAGCCTGCAGCATTAATGTTGTCACCCACACTAGTAGCCCTGTAACCATGGCTCAGACCTGCCACTGCAGTCTGTGTATGCTGTCTTGCACTGCCATCTCGACCTGGCAAGTGTACGCAAATGCCAGCCTCAAACATTCTCTTTTTATACATGTAAGGAACCCCTAAGGTAGGGTCTAGGTAGCACCATGGGAGGGTGCAATGTATGTGAAAGGTGGGACATGTCCTGAGGTATTTTACATGTCTTGACAGTGAAATACTGCCAAATTAGTTTCACACTGTTGTAAGGCCTATCTCTCTCATTGGTTAACATGGGGGCTGCCTTAAATAACTTTAAGTTCAGTTTCCCTTTGGGAGCAGTTAGAGCTCTGGAGTTTGGGGTCTCTAAAATCACAATTTAAAAAAACATATTTTGATAAAGTTGGGTTTTAGATTGTCAGTTTGAAAATGCCACTTTTAGAAAGTGGGCATTTTCATGCTTAACCCATTCTGTGTCTCTGCCTGCTTGTTTATTCCCTGTCTGGGTCAGACAGACAGTTGGGCTGTTTGTGAATCCTCTCTAGACAGTGGCACAAAGGGAGCTGGGGTGTAGCCTGCATATCCTGATGGGCCATCTGGACTGGAGTAGAGGGAGGAGGGGTCACTCATACCTGAATGGGCTGTGCTGGCCTCAGACAATGCAGACTCCAACTCCCTGGTGTGTGCCTGGAGCCAGGCCGGGTAAGGCAGGATCTTGTGAACAATAGAGACTTTGCTTTGAAGTTGTCTACTTCAAAGGCAGGAAGGGGAATGAGTAGAGGACCCAAAAACCCAGATTTTCAGATTTGCTTCTGGAACCAAGAGGAACCTCTGCCAAGGAGAAGAGCTGAGGACAAGTGTTGCCCCTGCCTGCAAATGTGCTGTGTTAGGCTATCCTGCAGTTGCTGCTTCTGCCTAAGGAAGGGGAGAAAGACTGGACTTTGTGGTATATTCCTGCTTGTGTAGAATCTTCAAGGGCTTGGGCTGATCTTGCCTCCTGTTTTTAAGTCTCATGGCCATCAAATGCTTCCTCTGCCAGCACCTAGACTCTCTGCTGAGACTCCTGCCCTGCCAAGTGGTGCCCTAGCCAGTCGCTGTGCCATTAAAAGGTGAAGCTGGTAGAACAAGGTCCATGCACATGGTGCCGTAAAGGGAAATGTTTGATGCGCTACCTGAAACACAGCGGAAAAATGACATGCCACCTGCCTCACGGGTGATTTCAATCACCTGCATCCCGGCTGGAGAAATGATGCAACACCTGCTTGTGGCTGCTGAAAGCGAAGCAAACCCCATTCAGCATGGATTTCTCATGCATCTCACTAGGTGTCATTGTGAACCTGTGCGCATTACTCTCTTGCTGGAGAGTAAAATGATGCATCGCTTACCCGACCGGAGAAAAAACAGCACACAGCCTCACTTGCAATGCATCGCTTACTTTTCCAAAGCACTCTCGCCCGTGCAGCTTTATTTTTGACACAAACCAGGTACTTTGTGTAAAAACATTTCAATTGTTTTATATGGAGTAAGAATCTATTATTTTGAAAATTCATAGCTTGACTTGTGAATGTTTGATTTTTGTTGTTTTGGTTTTGTTGGATTTAGATAAATATTGCCTATTTGTCTGAACTGGTGTGGTATCTATTTTTCAGTGTTTTCACTGTATTACCTTGTGTTGGTACAAATACTTTACACATTGTCCTTGAGATAAGCCTGACTGCTTGTGCCAAGATACCAAGGGGGTGAGCAGGGGTTATCTTAAAAGTGTAACTCCCTTACCCTGACTAGAGTGATGGTCCCTGCTTGGACAGAGTGCAAACTGACTGCCAACCAGAGACCCCATTTCTAACATAGACAATCAACTTAACATTTTAGGTTGATTTTTTTCATCAAATCAGGGAGTGCACATAACCTTTGAGCATGAAATTAGAATTAAACTCATGTGATCAACTCAAATATACATGTTCAAATATGCACATTTGTGTAACAGGAAGGAAGTGGCATAGAGACTGAGAGGCTGTATTGAATAGGGTAGCAACTTCCTATTCCTGTCCTAAAGACTCCTATCTCTTCTTTGTTCAACCCTTGGTCATTTTGGAATTGGATTTTGGAAGGAAAGCATCACTCTCTTTTTTTCTTCTGCTTCTGCTGCATCCAAACATTAATTGTGTTTAGGGAAAAAATTGTAAATGAAATGCATTAATTTAATAAAGGATTGTTGTTTGAGAAAGGGTAGGCATCACCAGTTTTGTTCCTTTATTGTTTATTTTTCTCTCAGTTTGTGTGTTGTTTGATGGCCTGAAGTTAGGACTAGTGGAACTACTTGTGAGATTTAGTTGTTTTAAGAGATACATTGTTCGCATGTTTGAGATGGTGGAGTTCTGGGGTTATAAACACATTTTCTCCATTTGCTTGTGTTTTTCTTAATGTGGGGAGCAGTGAGTCTAAACTCAAATTGTCCCAGCAACAAACTGGATATTCACAGAAAAATCAACAATAAGAACCCTAGCCTACAGCACCTGGTCTTTTGGAAATAGGAGGAAAGAAGGAAGTTGAGCTTGTCACAGCCAAGAATGCTGTTGTGACTGCTCTTCCACCGAACACATCAGCTTCACAATCTCCAGCAAGGAAAAGAAAGCGCATCCACCCATTTTCTCTAGGCCTCATTTTTGATGATCTGGATATTGATTTGAACTCAAATGATGAGGGAAAATGAAGGGTTCATGAAAGCTTTGGAGGTGAGGAAGGTGATGATGAGCCAGTGATTGCTGGAGAAGTGAGTGTCAAACAGTACAACACTTTTTTATTCAGCCTACTCTTACTCATGTAGTTCCACCAACACTGCCTGTTTCCATCTTTTCAAGCCCCCTCAAATCCTGCAGCAACCACTACCCATACGTCGGCCCACCCTACAGAAGGGAGAATACAACTGCCTCAGAATGTTCATCAGGCTTTGACAGCATAAGAAAGTTCTCATACCCAATTTGGGATTTTAATACACTCAGGACAGAAGAGGAGGTCATCGTAGAATGCTCAATTTGCACAAAAAAAAGAAATGGTCAGGGTAAGCCATGTTGACAATATGGTACCAGGAGCCAAGTGGCCCATCTGAAAAATTAACTCACAATAGGGTGAACAAAGCACATCAAAACGTAGCTACTGCTGGTGAGAGAAAAGAAAAAGCTCAATAGAGTGATGTGGTGGTAAAGGAGAAAAGGAAGTCAAACTCCTCCAAAGCAGATTTGCAACTTTCACACATAGTGAGCAGTCATCAATTGCAGCAACCTCAAAATGACAGAAGGGACAGACTTATATAGTCAACCCAAAGTACATAATCGGTCTACCTGCAACCTACAAGTCACTACTGGAGGTATCACAAAGAAAACAATGAAAACAACCAACTATCATGGCCACCTTCAGCAAGGAGTAACTGCACCACCAAACCAAAGAGAAAGTCAATTATATAAAGCTGGCCAAAAAAGTTAGCATTTTACCCCATCTCTTTTTTTTGTGGAAGTTCTAAACTGAAGCTATTTTCCCACTGTTGCTGTGTGAGTCCTGCACAATTAACTACTGCAATTGGTTGGTGATTCTATGAAGGAGTGAGATATTCAGTCCATCCATCTCATGAAAGACATGTGGACCAGTTGTCAAGCAACAGACTACATGTGCATAACTGAGCACTGGATCGCCTTCATTGGAACGAAGCAACAACTAACTGCACATCTCAGCACTGGTGATGCCTTTTTGGGCATTGCACAGCATAGAACAGATGCAATGTTCTTCATGGATAAATAACATGATGCTGCCAGCATCTTGGATGAATTTAATACTGAAGTCTATGAATTACCTAAACCCAGTGGTCACAGCTTTGTATTACCTTTCACTGACTGCAGCAGTATTATTGGCAAAGCAATGATCAGTTTTCATACATCATTCACCAGCTTGGTGACATTTGGAGGTTAATGGAATTATCTTTCAGGAGTTTCAGCAGAGAAATGTAACGTTTTCATAAATATTTATTAAACTCTAACTCACCATTGATTTGACCTTTTAAATAATTAAAAAAATAGTCCTTGAGTTATGTTTTTAGATGATCCCTAGCAGTGCAGACTTGGGTGCATATTGACAAGAAACAGATGCATCAGCACCGATAGGCAGTTTTTTTGCACTCACCTAACAACATGATGGGTGCACCATATTTACAATACAGCTCACCATGGAGGTCATTAGGCCAATAGCATCAATATTGTTGTGCCTTGCTGCACCATCATCAAAAATGTTGACTCTAGTGCAGCAAAGTGTACGAAGGCCTATTGATTGGTGTGAGCAGGCATTAAAAATGACAGAAAGAATGGTGCAGTGAAATCGTGTACATTTCACTGCACCATATTTTTAGACTCCCAGCACCAGAATGCCCCCCTTGCATACATTATGTTGTGGTGCAAGGTGCTGAAAAGTGGTGCAATGGATGCATTTTGCCACTTTGTAAATATGACACAGCAGAAATGCCACCTTATCACCACTTTAGCATAAAAAATCACACTAATGTGGTGCAAGAAGGTGCTAGGGGCTTGTGAATATTTCCCTTAGTATTTAACATTGCTTCCCTGTGTTTGACTATGGGCCAACTATCCATCCTTCCATGAAAATAGCTTTTCCAGGCAAGTGATGCAACAACATGTTATTTTAAAAAATTTACATGAACCCTATTATGTGGACTACAAGGCCTACAGATGGGAGTATAAAAAGATACATTTCGCCGTGCCAAAGGGGTTTGTTTTGACTGGTCAGTTTGCAGTTTTAAACTGCAGCTTCTAGGCTACAGTAGTTGCCCGGGAGTCATGTTTGTTTTGTCATAGAAATAGATGGCACAGTAGTACTGGAGTTCACAGGTGACATGTATCTTTACATACCATTCATTTACTTTACGTACTGTTAACTAGAGCCTTATAGGAAAGTCAAATATGTCAATTAAGTTTTTAGCCACTTTTTTACATGTTTAAGGGGTCAGTATATGTTTACTGGTGTATAGTTAGTAGTGTCCCAGTGCATAGAGTCTAAAAATCAGCAAACTCAGTCAACACAGGATGGTGCTCATCATGCAAAATGAGAAACTGTATCAAAGGGTGGTTGTCATATTGAAAAGGACATCTCCTCAAACATGGAGAGATAGATGATAGTTAAAATGAACATTCATGCTATTTGTCAACACCACAGTGGTGAGCTCTCTAGGGCCCGCCCTTATCTGGTGCTCATCATTATGCTGAAGGGAAAGTCCTTCAATATGTCATCACGCTAGAACACAAACTTCCCATTGTGACAAAGTGCATGTAATAATTTCAGGGCATTGGTGGCTATTTTGCCCTAAGTTCAGGGGTCACCTTCTGCATGATCGCTCTCTGCGCGATCAGTAAAACTTCAGGGCTTAATTCCTGGACTCACGCTTCTTGCGCACACAATCTTGCCCTGTGTTCTGCCTATATTGTTATACAGGGACTTCAAGTCCCAGCTTTCCTTGTGGTGGCCATATTGGGTGGGGCACTTCTATTTAAGCAGCCCTGCCCAGTTCCCAGTGCTCACTATTATGTGATCCTTGCTGTGAACTGGAGCTCAGGTTTGGTGCTCCTTAGTTCAGCTGCAGACACACAGGGGGTAATTCTGACCAACAGGCTGGCGGTCAGAAAAGGGAAGCCGGCGGTTTCCCGCCGGCTTCCCGCTGGCTTCCCGCTGGCTTCCCGCTGCCCCAGGGAATCCTGCAAGCAGCGCCGCCATGGGGATTCCGACCCCCTTCCCGCCAGCCTGGTTCTGGCGGTTTTCACCGCCAGAACCTGGCTGGCGGGAACGGGTGTTGTGGGGCCCCTGGGGGCCCCTGCACTGCCCATGCCACTGGCATGGGCAGTGCAGGGGCCCCCTAACAGGGCCCCACATAGATTTTCAGTGTCTGGGTGGCAGACACTGAAAATCGCAACGGGTGCAACTGCACCCGTCGCACCCCTTCCACTCCGCCGGCTTCATTCGGAGCCGGCATCCTCGGGGAAGGGGGTTTCCCGCTGGGCGGGCGGGCGGCCTTCTGGCGGTCGCCCGCCAGCCCAGCGGGAAACTCAGAATGACCGCCGCGGTCTTTTGACCGCGGTACGGTCTTCTGGCGGTTCCCGCCAGGCCGGCGGGATCCGCCGCCGGCAGGGGTCAGAATGACCCCCACAGTTCCTTCTTTTCTGAAGCCACACTGTGACCCAGTTGATTGGAGGTCGAGAAAGAGTTTGTTTGACATCTAGGGTGGTTTTTGGTTTCCACCGTCCGTGCCTCTTGTTCAAATCAAATCAAATCATTAACATTTATAACATTTATAAAGCGCGCTACTCACGTTACTTGGTAATCGCTCATTCCTGTTTTTTTATTGCATGTATATCGCTAACAGTTATTTCTTTGTTACATGGTAATCGCTCACACGGGGCAGAGCGAAACTAGATACATTGTATTAACCGCCCATAAGTGGCAGAGCAAAACGAGACACATTGTATTGCACTCGATTCCAAGTTGCAAGAGTGCCTTTTTTGAGGAATGATTCTTGGAAGGCGTTAGACAGTCCTTATGATCGTGAAAGAACGTATCTATGGAATATTACGATTTAATGAGGCAAATTGAAACTGTGTTTGTTGAATTCATTGGAATGTGATATAGCATTTAATTTGGTATGTGTTAAAGGTGTTTTCCTGACAGTATTTCAGCACCTTGTGAACCATTAAGATAGCGGAAGTCAGCTACTACCCAGGCAATAAAAACAGGTCAATTTTATCAGGAGACAATAGGAAGTGCAAGACATATTGCATACCGAGATAAAACCTGTATTTGTGCATTCTCATTATTGTTGGCCTTTTGATTCTTGTTTCCACAGGTCTCCTTCCCTGCTGTTCCCTTCCCTCATTTCCTTCCCCCTGCTTGGCCACTTCAAAACCCAGCGCTATTATAGCAAGTAGAGTTTGAGGTGCCAGTATGTTGGCCTATTGACAACAACATGTACACCCTGAGGATTGGCCTCACTGACACTATTATAGAAAGGGAGGGTAGAGCTCAACTAGGATGACATCTACCCTAGGTTTAACAACAAAAAGCATTCTAAGCCATCTTGATGATTAGCTGGCTGATTATCATTAAAGAGAAGTTCTCACCAGTGGATACCAGTGATGAATCAAATAGGTCTGTCTGGGACATTGTAACAAATATTAACAAACCCTCATCCACCAGCTCAAGTAGCATGCATCATCATTATTTGCTGCACAGTTTTGTAAGGGTCAAACAGCTGCCTGTCTGGAGAGACAGTCAGCAATTTGACAGAGGTGAAATCTTTCTACCATTAATGAGGCAAGGGTATCAATGTGATTACAAATCCATTATGAGGGATATTAATGTCAGTGGTTTATTCTTGGTTCTCCAAGGAATTCTAAAACCATAAAGTGGTCTTGGTTGTGTATGGGGTCCTATTGCTAGGTATGAACAGCCGGTGAATGTAACTGCAGTGGATGTCAGCTTGTGTGCCTCCCACAGACACTAGATGGCTGAAAGAAAGGACCTCATGTGCATTGACAGAATATTTGTAGGTATAGTTTATGGTATAGTATATACTTTGTGGAAAATAAATTAATGTGGGTTACCCAATCTAGTTGTTAAAAAAAGCATACAAAGAAGTTGGGATTAAACATTAATCACATGTTGATTTTTGGTCAAGACATGCCTCACTTATGGCCCATTTTAGAGTTTGGCAAAGAAGGTACTCAGTCACTGAGGGGATGGAGTATCCTCCCTGCCTTATTTCAGCGAAGGTTCAGTATGCTAACAGTGGAGACTACTCCATCTTTGACATTCAAATATACCTCAAATGGTCTGAGATAGTAAGGGCTGATGGAAGTTTTGCCATTTTTCCACAACCCTATTTAGAGTGGTCAAGCAAATGTAAAGTTTTCACAGTCTGTCAGCACTAGGTAAAGCCTGGCAGTAATGGTCAGTGAAAACTGTAAAATGACCTCAAGTCCATAGTATAAAACTCCCATTGTGAGGGGGACATTGTTTTTTATAGTTTCAAAAACAAAATCATGCTTTTGTGTTTTGTTTGTGAAAATAAAAAAATGCTGAACTTTTAACATACAGCTTAATCAACCTTTCAATAATTTACAGGAAATCAATGTAATGTAAGAGATGTCCGCTGTGGTCACTGATATCTCTGAATTTGATAGTGGAGTACTCTTGCCTTGGTGGGAGCAAAGTACTCAACCATGACAATGGTACATACTACATCCTTCAAAGTCAAACTCAGGCCCCAGGTCTTTTCAAATGCTCTAGCTTCAAGAAATACTTCTGGAATTTAAAGTGTGTTACATGAACTAATTGTTATTCTTGAACAAGGAATACCAAAAATGGTCTAATGAAAGGCAGTTCTTTGAAGCAAACAGGGCAGAGGATGGAGTGCAGCCAGCTGTGAAGCTAATGTGTCAATAAACATCATAGGAGAGTGATGGGGACTATCAATTGGCTCAAGACTAAGGATTCCCTCATAGCTTTCTAAAAGGGGTAGAGTCAGAAAATACCATCTTTAAAGTGCCAATATTGATTATACCATGCCAGTATCTCTGGTGTTTGGTTAAGTATTCACTGAAGTGTTTTGGTCATATTTCAAGGAAGGTGGAATCCACCTGAAGACCTATATGTGCAACCAGGGAATGTTGTTGTTCAGACCCAAAATATGGGTCCTCATGCAGTATATCTATGTCTGTTCCTTTCTCAGTAGCACAGTCTGAGTCAGTAAGTTGTCTGAGATGGACACTATGTGCTTTGTGATCACCCATTCAATGTGTTTTTCTGAGTGTTTCACATCAATTTAGTGTGCTGTCATGTGTGAAAACACTTTAGCCCATTTTATACTTTTTCAGTGCCGCATTTGCGTAAATTTTTTACACAAAAGCGTTGCAAGCTTACAAAATACAATTGTATTTTGTAAGTTTACTCCGCAAATGCAGCACTAAAAAAGTATAAATATGGGCCTTTATCTACTAGGTAAGAAAAAAAAGAGCAGTACTGCAGACATTGGATGGCACCCCCTTCTCCTCCTCCAGTAGAATTAGTCTTGAATGGCCTCCATTTTTTCAGGAATAATAATGCTGCTATCGCCCATCAGTGATTGTTCATCATAACCCAAGAGTCCAGAGCACGACCTCCTGCAGGCACAGCTAAATGGTATCAGGAAAAAAGAAAATAATCTCTAAATTCCATTTGAGACCTTGGGATGAATAGTCAGAGAGTTACACAGAGTAGCTGGATGTCTAGAGCCACTGGATTTATTTTATATGATGTTATATCCTAAGGACTTTTCATTAATACCAAGTTAACAAACTACCCTACTATGTGCAATATGTGGCATTAATTAACATAGTAGGATCACTTGGATAATTACAAATATAGAGTTGGATGAAAAATGTAAATAAATGAATTAATGGGGGACATTTTCACCAGATACTTATTGTGTTTTCGAAGAAACTACTCTTCTGCAAATTGACATATATTGCCACCAGAATATATGGTGATAACATTTTTTGCACCACAATATACTTGATTATATCTATCACACCACATTAAATGAGATACCATGTTGATGCAGGATTTGTTTTGGACAACTATTGCCACAGAGTCATAGCAATAATAATTCTAGTGCCCCTATTAGCCCAGCACTCTTAATCTAACCCTTAGTAACAGAAACCCACACCACACCTTACTCCCTAAATCATTACAGTACAATCTGTTTATAACTTAGTTATCAAAACTGAGTGTTAAGCAAGGTCTGAATAAAATATCAAGGGCCTTATTTATACTTTTTGGTGCAAAACTGCACTAACACAGTTTTGCACCAAAATGTTTTGCACCAGCTTGCACCATTTTTTAGCACCAGCTGGGCACCATATTTATTGAATGGTGCAAGCCGGTGCAAAGGGTAGGCTAGCTTAAAAAAAATGACATTAGTCAGGTTTGAGTCAAAATAATTGATTCTGACCAGATTAGCATCATTTTTTGACTCTAAGGGGCATATTTATACTCTGTTTGCACTGAATTAGCATCATTTTTTTTTTAACTCTAATTCAGTGCAAAACTAACTCCATATTTATACTTTGGTGCTAGACCCGCCTAGCGCCAACTTTATGGAATTAAAGTCATTTTTTGGAAGTGGAAACCTACCTTGCCTTAATGAGATGCAAGGTAGGCGTTCCCGTGCAAAAAATGACTCTATGGCCTTAACGCCATATTTATACTCCCATGCAAAAATGGTGCAAGGGAGGAAGGAGGGGTCAAAAAATGGGGCAAAGCTTGCTTTGCCCCATTTTTTAAAGCCTGGGGCAGGGCAGGCATTAGGGGACCAGTGGTCCTATTTCCATGGTGGAACACCATGGAATAAGCCCACAGGTGCCCTCCCCAGACCCCAGGGGCACCCCCACCCACACCAGAGGGACTGCGGAGGATGGGGGACCCCATCCCAGGTAAGTACAGGTAAGATTGCATTTAATTTTTTTTTTTAAGTGCCAGAGGGGGCCCTGAAATGGGACCCTATACATGCCACAGGGTGCAATGGCCATGCCCAAGGGACCCCTTCCTCTGTGCTGGCCATTGGGGTGGTGGGATTGACTCCTGCCTTTTCCAAGGCAGGAGTCATGTGGCATGGTAGGTTTAGCACCATAAAATGACGCTAATCTGGTTAGAGTCATTTTTTTTTACTCTAACCTGCCTAAAGTAATTTTTTGTTGGTAAACCCTCTTCTTCTAAACTGCCAGCCCCACCCGAATAAATATGGTTCCCGGCTGGTGCACAGAAATGGTGCAAACCGGTGCTATACTTTTTGGTGTAAAACTTAGTTAGTGCAGTTTTGCAGCAAAAAGTATAAATAAGGGCCAATATTTTGTAAGTTTGCGCCACTTTTGCGTCAAAAAATTACGTTAATGCGGCGCAAAAGAAGTGGAAATCAGGGCCTTGGTACTAGATGGGTCTAGCACCAAAGTATAAATATGGAGTTAGATTTGCACCGAATTAGAGTAAAAAAAAATGACGCTAATTCGGTGCAAACAGAGTTAAATATGCTGCAGAGTATAAATATGCCCCTAAATATGGCGTTAAGGCCATAGAGTCATTTTTTGCACGGGAACGCCTACCTTGCGTCTCATTAAGGCAAGGTAGGTCTCCACTTTAAAAAATGACTTTAACTCCATAAATTTGGCTCTAGAGGGGTCTAGCACCAAAGTATAAATATGGAGTTCGTTTTGCACCGAATTAGAGTAAAAAAAAAATGACACTAATTCGGTCTAAACAGAGTATAAATATGCCCCCAAGTCTTGTAATAATTTCAGGTTTGCCTGTGGTGAAGTTAGGTCATATGATATGACTCACTACATCACATGGTTAATGCAATGTAAGATATGACGTCAGACAAAAATAAACTTGAAGCAAAGTTGTGGGAGAAACGTAGCAGGTGCCATGATGAGATGAGCTTGAAGGTGATATTGGTAGGGGTGCATATTAGACAGTGAGCACTCGGCAATGCACCTCTTCCAACCATTAATATAACTGGCACTAATGCAGAGACAGAAATGTTAGAAGGTGGAAAACTTCAAAATGATTGTGATGAAGCTTAAGCAAGGAAGGAATACCTTAAGAAAACAGCATTTGTTAAAGAGAACGGACATTGACTTACCACCACCCCTCATTTCAGTAGCATTAGCATCCCTTGTTGCCCCATATATAGGATGGTGATCCTGTCCATTATCCTGCACAGGACAGTTAACTAGTATCATCATACAATCAACCACAGTCTTTGCACTTGTTAAAAACAACACCTGATGATTCTGAAAATATTTCGCGCCAAAGTGTCACTACGAAAAGTTTAGTTCTACATTTAAAAAATAAAATAGTCATCTGTTTAAAACTATAAAACACATGTTTTCATAACATTGGTGGAAATGACCAGGAAAGGAAAGGATCATGAAATCACTGATTAAAGGATGGTAAGGACAAAAGGGGTGAAAATGGCAATTCAATATTTTTTCTAGCGAAAGTATCAGTTTTAAAAGTTTGATTCTATATTTTGAAAATCACATAGTCAAGTGTTTCACACTATAACACAAATGATTTATTGAAGAGGGAAATAGCCAGGAAAAAAAGGAACTAGAAAACTGTTGGAAAGTGGATTATTGGTAATGGCAAATAAAAACCTTCACTTAGCAACATGCCACTATTCCCTACTAGGTTCAGTTAGGTCTCAATAAATTAACCCCAGCTCAACCCCTGGTAGCTTGGCAATGAGCGACAAGGCTTAACTTAGGAAACAAAGGTAGTAATTTTGACATTGGTGGTAAAAACCACCTACCACCGCTTTGACGGCTGCAAAACTACTGCCCCCATGGCTACCATCCCTACGCCATATTATGAGCACTGCCGGACTTCTGCCATAAGAAGGACAGAAATCCAGCTGTGTTCATGGTGGCAGATGGTGTTGGGGTGGTGCTGCTACCACCAGCACTCCCACGCCAGTAGCATGCCAACAGCTGTATTATGACCAGTAATATGGCCTGGCAGTGTTCTGCTGGTGGGGCGCTGCTGGCGGTAGCAGCGCTCCTTCCCATTCCATGCCGGAAGACCTCCTTGAGCAAGGTAAGTCGGCCTTCCGATGGGACGGGAGTGAGGGGGTTGAAGGTGTTATGTGTGTGTGTGTCTGAGTGTGTGCATGATTGTTTGAGTGAGTGAGTAAGAGAATGTGTCTGTGTGTGTTACTTGCATGGTTGTATGCATGTGAGTGATAGTGTGAAAGAATGTATGTGAGCATGTTTGGAAGTATGCGTGTATGAACGTGTGTATGCCAGCTTGAGTTATTCAGTGTATGCGTGGTGCATGTCTGCCGGTGTGTACATGTATGGGTGTGTGTGTGTGTTGATCGGAGGGGGTGGGGTGTGTGTAGTGATCTGAGGGGTGGGTGTGTGTGTGATGTTCAAAGCGATTGGGGGTGTTTGATGATCAGAGGGGGTGGGTGTGTGTGTGTTTGGATCAGGGGTGAGGGTGTGTGCTTGAATATGAATTAGTGTGTGTATGGGGCGGGGGAGCTTTGGATGGAGGAGAGTGGGGTGTCAGGTGGGTGTTGGGGGTAGGGGAGCTGCCTACTAGTGACATGGAAGGAATTCCTTGTCACCAGTAGGGCTTACTGCCATGGTTTTCGTGGCATTGCTAACGCCACGAAAAAACCATGGTGGTAGGCAGGCTCATAATGCTGCCGGTGGAACTCTGCCGGCCGCCGGGATGGAGTTTGATATCTCTGGCCCGGCAGCCAATACCGCAATGGCGGTATGCTTGGAGAAGTGGCAGGTTGGCTGCAGCCAACCCGCCAATCTCATAATGTGGAGGTATGTACCGCCAGCCTGTTGACAGTACTACAGCCACGTTAACACTCACCGCCGGTGTCATAATGATCCCCATAGTGTGTAAAGCATTCAAGTATCACAAAACAGTAATTAAATAAAACACAGTACACAGTTTAAAATTCCAAAAATAATTTATAAAAATAGATGATGAATAAAAATGGATAAGGGGAACAGGAGATATGAATTTTTAAATAATTAGTGTTTTTTAGCACATAGAAACGAATAGCACCAATCTGGTCATCTGGATGCAACTCAACCGGGGCAAAGTCAAAGTTTAAGGCCGACCGCGATGGAGCCCTGCTTGGCTACAGCAAGTGGGAGACCTCAGTCAAAAGTTTACTTCTCACTTTTTCTTGAAGATTTTCTTTAGTGGAACAAAGTTGCCAGTCCAATCCGACCTCCATGGAGCCCTTCCTTGGATATGCATCTCAGGAGACCTCGGTGAAGATTTCTTTGTTTGAACTTGAGATGAAAATCCTTCGACCAGGCCAAACTTGAATCTTGATCCAACATCCCTGGAGCTCTCTTTGGATAACCTGCGCTGGAGGTCCCGGTCAACTTTCTACGTTTGGACTTAGTCACTTTTTCAGAGATTTTCTTCAGTGCGATGAACCTGTAAGTCAGGCTGGGAAGCGGTTAAGGCAAGCCGGCTATACTCATTGCGGCCGCTCGGTCCCTCTATAGACCTTTTTCCAAAAAGTTCACCATTCTTCTCCAAACTTCTGGCGCTTCTTCCAGAAGGTCTTTTAAGGTCCTTTAGGGGTCCACAGCTCACCCCAAGGCTCCCAAGCTCTCAGTTGCTCCTTGATGGTGTGGACTCCAACTCCCAGAATGCACCTGGCTCAAACTCCAAAACGGTCACTGGACAGAGATCAGCTGGTAAGTTTCTTCAGGATCTGAAGCAGGGGACTCTGGTTAGCTATTTTTCACCTTTAGCAAACAGGGAGTCCCTCCTTGAACCAGTTGAAGCCAGGCAAAATCCTTCTTGTGGTGAAGCCCAAGTGTGCAGCTGGTGCAGTCCTTCAGAGTACAGTGTCCAGGTGGAGGTTAGGAGTCCAGCAGGGTAGTCCTTCTTCTGATGGTCTTCCTTGTAGGGATCTCAGGTGTGGGTGCAGCTTTGCATTTTTCTCCTTGCTCCTGGGGAGTCCTGGGTATCCATTCAGGGACAGGCTCCTTCCCCTTTAACGACTACTTCCTGGGAAGTGTGGAAAAAACTCCATCATAGCTGAAAGTGGTTTCTGGAGGTTAGATCTGGCTGAGCCCACCCACTGGTGTGGCTACAATCCCAAACACACCCATCTCCTACCCTCTCCTAATCTAATCAAGAGGGCACTTAATTGTTTGGGGCTGCAAGATAGGAGAGAGGTGCTGGGTTGCCCCATATGTCCTTCCCTACCTTTTAATTCCAGTTTGGCAACCCCTCACCCTTCCTGCTTCCCCATCTGCTGAAGCAGATCTCCTCCCAGGAACATCCTTTGTGTTCAGCCAAGGCCACTTCACACCTCATCAAGGTAGCCTGGCCAATCAGAAAAGAGCACTACAGAGCTGAGGTTGGCAACTTTCAAGTAGAATTCTAAAACTCTTTAGCTGAACTAATTATATTAAATCCAACAATTGTAAGTTGTAGGATTTATTATAACAATTATTTGATATCAGAAATGAGGTATCTGACACTTAAGGGGACTTTATTAATCAAAATAAAGTTTCCCCATTTTAGTCTTCGAAGGCCATTTACTACAATGAGGGAAAACACATTTGTCTTTTTTACCTCACCAGGGCTTATACAACAATGTTTAGAAGGTCCCTGCTTATAGTTACATGGCACCTAATGCTGGGGGCACATAGGGCACATCTTAGGGGTGACTTATGTGTAAAAATAAGGTAGTTTAAGAGTTTGGAAGTACTTTTAATTCCAAAGTTGAAGTTGCATATAACTTTAGTTTAAAGCAGCCAGCAAGGAAGGCATGCCTTTAAACTGACACTTGGCACCTCAGCAGTTCACTTATGGGTGCACTACCTATGCTGTGGTCCCTAAACCTGAATGCCCTACCATATACTAGGGACTTATAGGTAGGTTGATACTGCCTATTTTAATTAGCATAATTTGCATATCCATTTTACACAGAGCACTGTCCCTGGGACTAGTAAGCAGTACCCAGGTCACAGCCAAGAGCCAGTAACCACAAGCATCTGTCCAAAACGTTTGGGGGTGACCAGGGGAAAAAGGAGGACTTTCCTACACTGCCCCCACAGATAAAAGGTGATAGGTCCTAACCTGCACCCTGGTAGTCCTCATCCGCTAAATGGAAAAATCCAGAAAGGCCATCTTCGTTGGCATGGGCACTCCCATGTCTATGTTACCCTGCGAAGGCCTTCCCCTGTAGGGAAATGGACCATCTCAACAGTTTTGGGTTCTCCCCCTTCATTTGCATCAACCATCTGAGAGGTCTGTGGTCAGTTTGAATACAGAAGTGAGTGCCAAACAGGTATGGCCTCAACTTCTTCAGGGACCAGACAACTACAAAGGCCTCCCTCTCAATGGCACTCCATCTTTTCTCTCTGGGGAGTAGTCGCCTACTGATGAAGGCAACTGGCTGACCCTGGCCCTCTTCATTAACACCTCAATTCCTTCTTCTGAAGCATCTGTTTGCACTATAAACTATTTGCTGTAGTCAGGAGCCAGTGACACCGGTGCTGAACACATAGCCTGTTTCAGAGTGTCAAAGGCTTTTTGACACCCTGGGGTCCAAATTACTTAATTAGGCTGTTTCTTTGAGGTGAGTTCTGTCAGAGGAGCCACTATGGTCCCATAGTTTTGAATTTGAACAAACCTCCTGTAATATTAAGTCATCAAGAAAAGCCCTGACCTGAGTCTGGGTTTTTTGAGCCTCCCAATCCAGGATAGTCTGGATCTTGGGCTGTAAAGGCTGTACATGGCCTCCACAAACAAGGTGGCCCAGGTACACCACTGAACTTTGCCCATATCTGGCACTATCTTGCCTTGATAGTCAGGCCTGCATGAAGCAGGGCCTGAACCACTTACTTCAGGTGGACCAGGTGGACCACCCAGGTGGAACTGAATACAGCTATATCATCCAGATAAGATGTACTATAAGATTCCATCCCATACAGGACTCTGTTCATCAACCGTTGGACGGTAGCAGGAGCATTTTGCAGGCCAAAGGGCATGATTTTGAACTGAAAGTGGCTTTTTGGTATGGAATATGCCGACCTCTCCTTAGCTCCTGTAAGTATCCTTAGGTCCGGTTAAATGTACTCAGGAACTTGGCAGCCCCCAACCTATTAATGAGCTCATCAGCTCTAGGTATAGGGAGAACAGCAGTCTTGGTGACTGCATTTAGACCTCTGTAGCCTAAACAAAATCTTCATTCCTTTTTCCCACCTTGGTGATTGGGTTTGGGTACCAGTACCACTGGACTGGCCGAAGGACTATTAGAGGGCTCAATTAACTTGAGATTCAACATCTTATCCACCTTAGCTTTGATGTTGGCTTTGACCTGGTCAGACAGTCAGTATAGCTTGTTCTTGACAGGTAAGCTGTCACCAGTTTCAATATCACGGACACACCAATTGGTGACTCCAGGGTCAAAGAAAACAGAACAGCAAACTGCTTCAGAACTTGTCTGCAGTCTTTTTGCTGCTGGATTGTTTACTTGATAGAGAATACCACTCACCCCACTGACCCATCTTGTGCATTTGCGGAAAGGAGGTCTGGCAGAGGTTCACTCTCCTCCTTTATCCCTTCATCAGTGACCATAAGCATGGTCATGTCTGCCCTGTTCAGTGTGTTGACATGCATGATCCTATGAGGGTAACTGGGGGTATCAAGTTCCACCAGGTAGATGACCTCACCTTTCTTTTCCAAATTTGGATAGGACCTGTCCATTTGGCCTGATGTACCCTGTGAGCCAAAGGCTCCAAAACCCACACCAGCTGACCTGGGTGATATTCAGGCTTGGTAGCCTTCTGGTCATACCAGAGTTTCATGAGCTCTTGGCTGGCCTCTGGGTTGACCTTTTTCATGTACTCAGCCATGCGAGACCTCAGGCCCAGAACATTGTCTAGCACATTCTCCTTGGATTCTTTGAGAGGCTTCTCCCAAAACTCTCTCACCAAGTACAGTGGGCCTCTTACATGTTCCCAAACACTAACTCCATGGGGCTGAATCCAACCCCTTTTTGTGGCACCTCCCTGTATGCAAACAGCAGGCATGGGAGTAGAACATCCAATCTCCTCCTGAGTTTGTAAGACAAACCCATGATCATGCCCCTCAGGGTCTTGTTAAATCTTTCTACCAGACCATTGGTCTGGGGATGATAGGGGGGTGTTGAAATTATATGTAACACAACACTCATCCCACATTGCTTTCAGATAGGCTGACATAAAATGTGTGTCCCTATCTGAGACATACCACCCCACCTGCCAAAATATGTAATGTAATGTAATGATACCAACTGTTCTCACTCCCTAGTGGCTGCTGTGATTCCCTCAAGCCCCATCCAGCTTAGGGTAGGCCACCACCAGTATGCAGGCCATCAGGGGGTCAGGGTCCGACGGGCCCCCCTTCCGCGTTGGGAGGCCTCCTCAGTCTTCCATGCCCAGCGTCTCAGGTCTTCCCGCCGTTTCCGACAGTGGGTGCTCCGCCTGCCATAGCTCCCTAGGGTCTGCACGTCCTTAGTGGTGGCACCCCATATTCCCTTCTTTTGATGGGTGCTGACCTGCAGAGGCAATACAGACAGGAGAACACCATTAAACAAACAGTCAAGCCTGTTACACAAAAGGCCCACCATACACGTTTCCATCACCATTGACAGACACATCGCCGAGCGTACACCATGTATACCGCCACAAGACATTCCCCTATCCCTCTTACACAATGCTTGCAAACACATCCCCATGCATCCTTCCCACATGCATTGTGCCCAAAGTGTACTCACCTGTTGGCCTGGAGGCCCATACAGCAGTCTGTACTGGGGTAGGACCCCATCCACCAGTCGCTCCAACTCCTCCGAAGTGAATGCAGGGGCCCTTTCCCCGGTCACACGGGTCATGATAGGCTACAGATACAGGTCACAACAGCACACACAGTGTAGGTTTTCTCCTGTTGAAAGTCAGGAAACAAGTGAGGAATCAAATGAAAAATGGTGGTTACGTCTGTGGCGGTGTACACCGTCAATGCCTGTGCAGATCCCCATTGGCCACTGTACTCCATAGAGCCCCATATTATCCAATGAGGAATTGCATGGTGGTGGAAGACCAACTTCCGCCACAACGCCCAAACTCAGTGGAATTACCTTACTTCCACCTGTCCCTACATTCAGGACAGGCGGTCACCATTTCAGGGGTGGGACACTAATAGTGACAATAAATGCATCACTGATTAGATTGGCACATACCTCTCCATTGACACTGTCCCATTACATAAGTGCATCATGTAGACTGCAGTTGTGGTTCCATTGTTCCAATTGTGACAGCCTACTCACTCTTGTTTTCCTTAGATACCTACCGCTGCAGATGAATAGGAGGTTGGGACATACCACGTGTACAGACCCCTTGTGGACTTGGCTACACTGGAGGACAGGCACATTATCCTCACCTATGGAATGGAAAGGGCCACAATCACAGAGCTGTCTACCCAATTGGAGCCAGACCTGATCTGATCTATCTGTCATCCAACTGGGATCCCACCTCTTGTGCAAGTTCTATCAGTGCTCTATTTCTTGGCAACTGGTTCCTTCCAAGTGACAGTATGCTTGGCAGCAGGAATGTCACAGCCAATGTTCTAAATTATGCTGGCAAGAATTTTGTCTGCCCTGGTAAAACACATGTGCAGATACATTTCTTTTCCCCAGATGGAAGAATTGGCCACTATGAAGGCCAGATTCTATGCAATGGGACATATCCCCAATATTATTGGGGCGATTGAGGGTACACACATTGAGTTTATCCCCCCCCTCGCCAGAATGATCAGGTGTTCAAGAATCATAAGAGTTTCCACTCACTGAATGTGCAGATGGTGTGCCTGGCAGACCAGTACATCTCCCAAGTCAATGCTAAGTATCCTGGGTCGGTGCATGATGCCTTTGTTCTGAAGAATAGCAGCATCCAGATGTGATGGCCCAACTACAGAGGCACAGGGTGTGGCTAATAGGTGAGCCTTGGTCCCCACCTATTGTATGTTAGTGTATGCCTTCTTGTTTTAACCTCATAGGATTGTGTGTGGTTAAATGTGCTCCCTCAATACTATACTTTCAGGTGACTCTGGCTGCTAACCCCTGTGCGGAATGCCAGGACAGGGGCTGAGCCACCTTATAATAAGGGATATGAGAGAACAAGATGGATCATCGAAAGGACCTTCGGCCTACTGAAGGCCAGGTTCAGGTGCCTTCATCTGACAGGTGGATCCCTGTACTACTCACAGAGAAGGTCTGCCAGATAGCAGTGGCATGCTGCATGTTGCACAACCTGGCCCTCAAATGTCATGCACCTTTTCTGCAGGAGGAGGAAACTGGAGATGCCCCTGTGGTAGCAGTAGACCCTCAGGACAGTGAGGATGAAGAGGCTGAGGATGAGGATGAGTGCAACAGAACCACAGCTATCCGTCAGTAATTTCAATGACAACCAGGTGAGACAGTACAACTGCACATTGCTATGATGTTAGAAATGGGGTTTTTGGTTGGCAGTCAGGTTGCCCTCTGTCCAAGCAAGAACCCTCACTCTAGTCAGGGTAAGTCACACACAATCCAAAATCAGCCTGTGCTCACCCTCCGGTAGCTTGGCACGAGCAGTCAGGCTTAACTTCGAAGGCAATGTGTAAAGCATTTGTGCAATAAATCATACAACACCATAGCATAACACCACAAAAATACACCACACAGTGTTTAGAAAAATATATAATATTTATCTGGGTATCTTCAGGTCAAAACGATCAAAGTTGCAATATGAATTTGTAAAGATATCACTGAAAAGTGATATAAAGGGCCTCATTCTGAGGTCGAAAGACCGCGGAGGCCATTCTGGCTTTCCCGCTGGGCTGGCGGGCGACCGCCAGAAGGCCGCCCGCCAGCCCAGCGGGAAACCCCTTCCCACGAGGAAGCCGGCTCTGAATGGAGCCGGCGGAGTGGGAAGGGTGCGACGGGTGCAGTAGCACCCGTCGCGAATTTCAGTGTCTGCTAAGCAGACACTGAAATTCAAAGTGGGGCCCTCTTACGGGGGCCCCTGCAGTGCCCATGCCATTGGCATGGGCACTGCAGGGGCCCCCAGGGGCCCCACGACACCCCTCACCGCCATCCTGTTCCTGGCGGTCGGAACCGCCAGGAACAGGATGGCGGTGAGGGGGTCGGAATCCCCCATGGCGGCGCAGCAAGCTGCGCCGCCATGGGGGTTTCCTCAGGGCAGCGGAAAACCGGCGGGACACCGCCGGTTTTCCTGTTTTGACCGCGGCCATACCGCCGCAGTCAGAATGCCCTGTGGAGCACCGCTAGCCTGTTGGCGGTGCTCCCGCCGACCCGGGTCGGAATGACCCCCAAAGTGTCTTAAGTCTTTAGAAAGTAAACAGAGTCTCTTTCAAACACAAAGTACCTGGTTTCTGGTGGAAAATCTCCTCAGAGGGCCACAAAAGAAGAGGTGCATGGAAAAAGAGTGTGTGCGTCGATTTCTCCCCAGCACACACGGACTTGCGTCGTTATTTTCCATGCGGGGAAGTCGTGCGTTGTTTTCTGGCGCGCGGACAGTCTCTTTCTGTGGGTCGCGGGGATTACCAGATGTCCCGGGTCTGTGCGTGGATTTTCCTGCTTGTTTTCCGGCTGCGCGTCGATCTGTGGGGCTGCGCGTCGAAGTTTCGATCTCACGGCAGGCGTCGCGTCGATTTCTCCTGCGGAGTCGGGCGGCGTTGTCCTTGCGAGGCCGTGCGTCAAAGTTTTGATCTCACGGCAGGCGTCGCGTCGATTTCTCCTGCGGAGTCGGGCGGCGTTGTCCTTGCGAGGCCGTGCGTCAAAGTTTTGATCTCACGGCAGGCGTTGCGTCGATTTCTCCTGGGAAGTCGGGCGGCGTTGTCCTTGCGAGGCCGTGCGTCAAAGTTTCGATCTCACGGCAGGCGTCGCGTCGATTTCTCCCGGGAAGTCGGGCGGCGTTGTCCTTGCGAGGCCGTGCGTCAAAGTTTCGGTCGTCCCGAAGGCGTCGCGTTGATCAGCGTCAGTGTGCAGCGTTTTTCTTGCCGCGGAACAAGCTGTGCGTCGAAAAGTTCGGCGCACGGAGCGTCCAAGAGGAAGAGTGAAGTCTTTTTGGTCCTGAGACTTCAGGGAACAGGAGGCAAGCTCTATCCAAGCCCTTGGAGAGCACTTTTACAGCCAGGCAAGAGTTCAGCAAGGCAGCAGGCCAACAGCAAGGCAGCAGTCCTTTGTAGAAAAGCAGACAGGTGAGTCCTTTGAGCAGCCAGGCAGTTCTTCTTGGCAGGATGTAGTTTCTGGTTCAGGTTTCTTCTCCAGCAAGTGTCTGATGAGGTAGGGCAGAGGCCCTGTTTTATACTAAGTTGTGCCTTTGAAGTGGGGGTGACTTCAAAGAGTCTCTAAGAAATGCACCAAGCCCCCTTTCAGTTCAATCCTGTCTGCCAGAGTCCCAGTAGGGGGTGTGGCAGTCCTTTGTGAGAGGGCAGGCCCTCCACCCTCCCAGCCCTGGAAGACCCATTCAAAATGCAGATGTATGCAAGTGAGGCTGAGTACCCTGTGTTTGGGGTGTGTCTGAGTGAATGCACAAGGAGCTGTCAACTAAACCTAGCCAGACGTGGATTCAAGGGCACAACAAGATTTTAGTGCAAAGAAATGCTCACTTTCTAAAAGTGGCATTTCTAGAATAGTAATATTAAATCCAACTTCACCAGTCAGCAGGATTTTGTATTACCATTCTGGCCATACTAAATATGACCTGCCTGCTCCTTTCAGATCAGCAGCTGCCACTTCAACAGTGTATGAGTGCAGCCCCAATGTTAGCCTATGAAAGGAGCAGGCCTCACAGTAGTGGAAAAACGAATTTAGGAGTTTTACACTACCAGGACATATAACTACACAGGTACATGTCCTGCCTTTTACCTACACAGCACCCTGCTCTAGGGGTTACCTAGGGCACACATTAGGAATGACTTATATGTAGTAAAAGGGGAGTTCTAGGCTTGGCAAGTACTTTTAAATGCCAAGTCGAAGTGGCAGTGAAACTGCACACACAGGCCTTGCAATGGCAGGCCTGAGACAGGGTTAAGGGGCTACTGAGGTGGGTGGCACAACCAGTGCTGCAGGCCCACTAATAGCATTTAATCTACCTGCCCTAGGCACATGTAGTGCACTCTACCAGGGACTTACAAGTACATTAAATAGTCAATCATGGATAAACCAATCAGTAGTACAATTTACCCAGAGAGCATATGCACTTTAGCACTGGTTAGCAGTGGTAAAGTGCCCAGAGGTCAAAAGCCAACAACAACAGGTCAGAAAAAATAGGAGGAAGGAGGCAAAAAGTTTGGCGATGTCCCTGTCAATAAGCCAGGTCCAACATATGACTATTGGTGTATTCTGTGTGGCTGTAGCATGATGGCATTGACTTCCTTCTTATCTCAACTTACTGTCACATATGGTTTGTCATTTTACAGATGTTGGTAATATAACAACTCTGTACTAATGTGCTGACTACAGCCAGCTACAGGTCATTATGTATATGCTCTCACATTGTACATCTCATCTGCAATAAATGTGACTGTTTCTATAAATACACATTTTCAGAACATAAATTACTAGTAGTCAAGTGTTGTTCAAGGGTATTTATTGTAGTGCTAAGAAATGTGCAATGGAATTGGCTTATGGTGGAGGAAAGTTCAGGGTATTGTTCCAGTCTGTTTGTAGCATAGGTGCAGTGTCCAAGGGGCAATTGGAAGGGGAGTAACAGCAGTTCAAATTGGACAAGGTGACTGAGTGGGACACAAGGGGGACAATCAGGAGAGTCTCATTTCCTGGCAGTGACCTTGGCAAGTGTATCTGGTTTCTGTCTGGGTCGTAGGGATCATTTGCGGGGTGGTTCACCTTCTGCAGGGGGAAGGATGCTGGTGGCCTGTGGGTCCTGTGATGGGGCCTCATGCCCACTAGCTGCAGTGGAAGTGGGGGGCTGGTCAAAGGACTGGATAGTGGTAGGACCCCACTGGTGTGCTGTTGCTCCCCTCATGGTGTTGGCCATGTCTGCCAGCACCCCTGATGTGGAGATGAGGTTGGTGTTAATGGCCTGCAAGTCCTCCCTGATCCCCTGATACTGTCCCTCCTGCAGTCGCCTGTTCTCTTGCACGTTGTCAAGGATCTGGCCCATCGTGTCCTGGGAATGTTGGTAGGCTCCCAGGATCTTGGAGAGTGCCTCCTGGAGAATCGGTTCCCTGGTCCTGTACTCCCCCTTGCACACAGCAGTCCTCCCAGTGCCTCTGTTGGCCTGTGCCTCTGTCCACTGAGCTGCGTGCCCGCTGTAACTGACCCCAGGTCCCTGATTGTCTTGGGGGCAAGGTGTGGCCTGGGGTCCCTGGACAGGTGGACATATTGCTAATTGATGTATCCTGAGAACAGAGGTGTGGGTATGCTGGGTGGGTGCTGTAGTGTTGGATATTGACGGGGGAGCCTCCGTGGTGGTCTGTGAGTGGTCTTGCATGACCAACTGTCCAGTGGTCCCTGATGGGCCAGATAGGTCATCCAGATCCTCAAGTTCAGAGTTACTGTCATCACTTGGGGCATCTTCTTTTGGGGGACTGGATCGTCGTGTCACCTCCTCTCAGCTGACATTGGCTGGGGCACCTGTGGGGATGTAAGTGATGTATAATGCTTCATGTGTGTGACATATTGTACATCCCTGGCTTCCCCTCTATCACTGGTGTTGCCCTGCCACCTTTTGCTTGTGTATGGTGATATCTTGTGTGATTGTTAGCTTCCCTATGATGTGCATGCTTTAGTGATGGGTGTCCATGCAGGGCTGGTAGGGCTGTCCATGCATTAGTATAGCATGCAGGGCTTGGCATTGGGGTTAGTCATATGTGTAGGTGCAGTATGTGGAATGGGGTGGAGTGATGGGAGTGAGGGTCAGAGTGTGAGATAAGTGGTAATTGTTGACTTCCCAGTGTCCAGTCCTCCGGCTACTCCAGAGAGTCCCTCAGGATGCAGTATTGCCAAGACTTGCTCCTCCCATGCTGTGAGCTGTGGGGGAGGAGGTGGGGGTCCACTGCAGTCCTCTGTATGGCGAGCTGGTGTCTTGCTGCTATGGAAAGTACCTTCCCCATAGGTCGTTCCACCTCTTCCTAATGTCGTCCCTTGTTCCTGGGTGCTGTCCTGAGGTGTTCACCCTGTCCACGATTTTTTTGCCATAGCTCCATCTTCCTGGCAATGGAGATCTGCTGTACCTGTGATCCAAACTGATGTGGCTCTACTATGACAATTTCTTCCACCATGACCCTTAGCTCCTCATCAGTGAAACAGGGGTGCCTTTGTGGGGCCATGGGTGTTGTCTGGTGTGTGTTGGTGAGAGTGTGTAGAGTAATGTGGTGGGGTGTGTGATGTGGTGTGCGTGAATGATGTATCGGTGTATGTGGTGTATGTGTCTAGTTGTCTCTGTGCTGTGTGTGTCAATTTCCTGGCAGTAATTGTTGTTCGTAAAGGATTGTGGGTAATGTGGCTATGTGTTTTATAGTGCTGTGGGTGTGTGAGTATGGTGTGTGTATTCTTTGTATTGGCCAATGTAGTGTTTTAGTGTATGTGGTGTCCATTCTGAGCGTGGCGTGATGTACCGCCAATGGTTTACTGCAGTTGAATGTCTGCCATCGTGATTCATGGGTCATATTGTGATGGGCATGTATGTATGTGGCTGTATTCTGTTGGATTAGTGTGTGTGTCATATTATGGTGAACAGATATTCACCACCACAGTGGTATGTTGGCGGCCATCACCGTGGCAGTAAGCGGCATTTATCACTAATGTCATAATGAGGGCCAAACGGTGAAAAGCGTTCAAGTATCACAAAACTGTGAATAAATAAAACACAGGAAACAGTGTAAAAAAACACAACCAATTTATAAAAATAGGAAATATTTTTATCTTTCATTTGACACCAAATCAAATAAAGTTGGATAAGGGTAACATGAGATATGAATATCTTAAGAATTAGGGCCCTAGTTATACTTTTTTACGAACAACTGCGCTGACGCAGTTTTGCATCAAAACAAAAGGTTTAACACCGGCTAACGCCATTTCTTTGAGCCACCCGCACATCAAATTTATACTTTGATGTTCCGTGGCGCAAACCACCGGTTAGAGTAATTTTTTTTTACTCTAACCATTGCGCCACGTCGTAAAGCAAAACAACGTTAAAGCGGCGAAGATTACTTTTATTCGGTTTACGACATTGCAAAACGGATACGTGCCATTTTTCTCTGCAATAGCATCAAAAAGTGGTGCAAACACAGCAAAATGTGCAAAATTTGCAAAGGGGGCCCAAAATGGATCCCCAAAGCCAGGAGAGACCCCAGGAAGACCCAAATTGACCAGGAACCAGCCAGGAGGATCCAGACAAGACCCAGGAGAGGGAGAAGAAGAAAAGGAAGTGTCTTTTCAGTGCAGAGGAGCAGGAAATACTGGTGAAGGAGGTGACGTAACACCAGCATCAACTTTTTGTGATCTCAAACTTGCCAATTGGGAGGAGAGAGGCAATTTGGCAACAAATTGTCGACAAGATAAACAGTATGGCAGAAGTACGGAGAACAGTCACTGAGTGCAAGAGACGCTGGCATGACTGCAAGCGCAGGACCAAGGAAAAAATGGCACGGAACAGGAAGGCAGCACTGCAGACTGGAGGTGGGAGTCCAGCACCGCAGGAGGCCCTGGACCAGATGGAGGAGATGGTGGCAGCCGTCATCCCAGAGGAGATCGTCACCGGGATTCAAGGACAGGAGAGCACAGACTAACAGGAAACAACACAGATGCAGGGTAAGTTGCATGGGGGACAGAAATGCCTAAATGTTAACTGCAAGCAGAGCAGGGCATACCTACTACACAATGCATGTCATCCCTGAAACTCAGACAGTGGAAAGGGCAAAGGGACATGGCACGGGTGGATGGGCTGTGCAGGCGAAACCTGGGGCACAGCACAACACTACACCAACAAACTTTGCATGGGGGTACTCTGCTATGCCAATGATCTTGGAAAAGCAAAGCCAGTCCAGGAGGGTAGGGTACAACGTAAAACTGGCCTGCTGTCACAGGACAGCTGTATTGTCACAACATGAGCTATGGCTCAATTTCCAGTCTCAGGCCATATCCGCAAGTGGCATTTACCATTGACAACAGTTGCCACTACCACCTGTGCTGTGTGTGCTGGTCAAGTAGCAAATGGCAGTTAGCTACCCATAGATCAAACACACCCAAAATAAAGGGATCAGGATGACAACGTTATCAATCCCCTGTAATTCCTAACAAAGTGTAAATCTTGATAAATGCTCATGTCTATAGGCGCAATAAACATCAGGTATTGTTACTTACATTATGAAGTAGACAGCAGTAATGTCATACCCATGCTGCACATTATAGGGTCTACCCGGTGCCTGTGTGACAATACCTGCAATGCCACCTTGCAACATCCCAACTGTCATACTGCTAAGACAACAGCATTGAGGGGGAGGACATATGTGTCTAGCTTGTTAAACACACCGCACAGTGATAAGAGGAAATGGCACACTGCCAGGCCCATCAGTACAATCCAATGTAGCACACATTCCCTAACATCAACATGACACACCACCAATGCTGACACCTGTATCGTGCCATGCCAAGGCTATACATAGTATGTGCCTGTTCTCAGCAACATATAGGTGTATGTGAAATATCAGAGACTGGGTCAGTCCTATATTGTTAAGTGTGGTGCAAGTGATGTCAGAACACCCACGGCCATTGCAAGGCCTCACCATGCCAATGTAAGTAGACAGAAGGATTGAGTAGGACAAGAAGGTGGCAACACACACATTGGACAGAACATACACCTAAAGGATGTGACACAGATAATTCCCCAAACTTCCCGCACTACATGTGACATGCAGGTGGGGCATAGGCCTGTGAGAATGCTAATATTAATGACAGGAACAATGAACAGGATCCAAGATTACAATGTCTCACTAATAGGAAGTCAGTGACGTCATGTTACAACTGCCACAACACAGACACACTAATTGTACAATATCTCATTGCAGAGGACGATGGCTCTCCTGTGGATATGCCTGTCCTGGACTTCCCGGATGACATGGATGACAAGCTGACAAACATTAGCCAGCAGACCCTCCAATATATCCTTGGAACCCTCCAGACTCCACCTTCCGTCTCAAGGAGGAGTACAGATGCAGAAGGCATCACAGAGGACCCACCCAACACCCCAATAGTACAACCTGCCAGCTCCAACCCAGCTGAGGACTCTGAGAACACTGGTACCACCTTTGAGCCAGCCTTGAGGGGATGCGCACATGCATGATGCCATCTGCAGAACAGGCAGCAGCCATGCAAGCACTACCATCCCTCCTGCAAGGACTACAACAATGTGTGAGGGATTTCACTACAGTAGTTAGAGAGTTGCCACAACACCTGGCATCCCAAACCTTTCACTGCATGCACAAATGCAATCATGACCCCCTCAGGGCCGACCTGGCTGCCTACCACAGTGATGTAGCTTCTATACTCAATAACCAGCAGCTCCTCCTTGCTGCAGTAATGCCCTTAATAGCCCCACAGTTGGCAGCTACTGGGAATTCTGACTCCACATCTTCCAACACTAAAGTGTGTGTTGGCCCTTCAAACCCTCCACCACCAAGGGCAGAGGAGACAGCACACACATCAGAAGAAGAAGACGTGGAACAGATCACCTTCACCCGTAGGAGTACCCGGTAGCACAAGTTCATGCCACATGGGCACTGATATCCTAGGTCCTGTGCTTGTTAACATGCTAGTCTTGCTACAGTTGGTGACATGCACTGTTCTCCAGCACACTGTTTACCTTACCACTATGCACTGCAATTGTCTCTCACTACCTCACTGGCAATTCATGTTCCTCTGCACTGAATGGCACTTCACTACAGCGTGTCCATTGACATGTTCCTCACCATTGCACTTGTGTTGCATCACAATAGAAGGCGTCACACAAATGGACTGACAATCCTAGACTATGCACATGTTGCACTACAGCACTTTAAAATAAATAACACTTACACAACCACTTTGTCTCTGTGTAATGTGACACATCAACTGTGTAGGAGATTTGGGATGAATGTAACATGTCAATGGCCATAGAATGTCAATACAACAGTGTAGAAAGAATGTGGGCTGATAACTATGTACTGAGGTCTGGATTTCATCATCTGTGCTTCCTTATGCTTATTTCTGAAGTGAAATGAGAACAAACAGTATAATGCTGTGTCGAACAGAAAAAGTCTGCTCCAAAGTATGTGTAAGATGAAACTCAATGTGGCCAACATTCCCTTCAAGACAATCTTTATCTATCTGACATCAAACTATAAACTTTAATCACACACACACACACCATACAGCAGGAATGGATGTGTATGAGTGTATGGACAATTATGTAACCTGGGAGTGCAATGTAAGAAATGATAGGTGTGAGTTATGTATACAGAACTTAGTAAGATTATAACATAAGTCAGCTTCTCAGGGTTCACATGAACAGCTGGCTGCAGACATACGTCTCAAAGTGACCTAGATTCCAATACAGGACTCAAACGATGACAGAATTAAAAACACACCAACCTTTACAACATAGTGGGAACCATAGTAACCTTGAGTGGTGGGTGCAATGGATGGCAGATGCATAGAGAAGTAGCTTTGTTGTAGCTGCCAATGTGACAGCTCATTTGGAAGAGGGAATAACCATGCCAATACTGGGATTCTGATGCAGGAGGGAACACAAATGCAAATACTAAATTGACACTGTACACCCATGCCAAGGCCCTGATCCCCAAGCATATGACACATACTGTAAAGGAGTACCCAAAACTTTATTTTACAGTAATAAAGGAAACCTAAACTAGGGGAAACACATTAACTAGCCTAACCTATCCTAGCTATAAAATGCCCACAAATGGCCCTAACTACCCTAAGCTAAACTTCTTACCACATTTAACGAAACACTCTAAACATCAACCCCCTCACCCTCCTTATATGACGGGACACATGTAGGACAACATTAACTAATCTAAACACATACTAACTTATCCTAAACAAATATATATTTTTTGTAATGTTTTATTTTTTTGTATTTATTTTTTATATACACATAAACCCCAACATCATTTGTTGCATGTCACATTTCAGTGTCTGCAAGTCCTGATTTTCTATCACTGCAGCTGGTGTTATCTGGGTACCACTTGTAGATGGCAGTGCTGGTGCCGGTGCCATGGTTGGAGGGGAGGGGCAGGAGGTGCTGCTTGTGGGACCGGAGCAGATGAAGTCGAGGGACCTGCTACAGTGGCTGTCATCCTTGGGGACACTGTGGTCTGTGCTGCAGTGGTGGTGGTTGTTGTAGGCAATGCTGGCCCCCCTTGGGCAAATGCCCTCCATACCCCTGTGGCTCTCTGTTGGAAAATGGGTTATTGGTAGGGCAGGTAGGTACCTACACCTAGCAACAAGCCACTAACCTCCACATAGGTACAGTTAGGTCTCAGTAAATTAATCCCAGCTCAACCCTTGGTAGCTTGGCAACGAGCGTCAAGGCTTAACTTAGGAGACAAAGTGTAAAGCATTCAAATATCACAAAACAGTAATTAAATAAAACACAGGAAACAGTTTAAAAATCCAAAACCAATTTATAAAAATAGTTTATATTTTTATCTTTAAAATGACACAAAAACGATTAAAATCGGTTCAGGGGAACCGGAGATATGAATTTTTAAAGAATTATTACTTTTCTAGCGCTTAGAAACAAAAAGCGCCAATCGGGTCATCTGGTTGCACCTCGACCAGGACAAAGTCAAACTTTCAGGCCGACCGCGATGGAGCCCTGCTCGGCTACAGGTCGCGGGAGGCCTCGGTTAAAAAGTTACCTTCTGACTTAGTCTTTATTTTGAAGTTTTTCTTCACCGGGACAAACCTGCCAGTTGAATCCGACCTCCTGGAGCCCTTGTCCGGATACGCGATGTGGGTTTCCTCGGTGGAGACTTTTACCTTCGGACTTAGTCGTTTTTTCGAGATGAAAATCCTTCGACCGGGGTAAACCTGGATCTTGATCCGACGTCCATGGAGCCCTTCTCGGATACGATGGCTGGGAGGTCCCGGTCAACTTTTTACGTTCGGACTTAGTCTCTTTTTTGGATGTTTTTCTTTACCGGGACGAACCACGAAGTCAGGCCGGGTCGCGGTTGAGGCAAGCCGGCTAGAATTTCCGCGGCGGGTCGGTCCCTCTCTGGAGCTTTTTTCCAAAAATTCTCAAATCTTTTCCAAACTTCTGGGGCTTCACCCAGATGTTCTTTTAAGGTTCTTTTGGGGTCCACAGCTCACCCCAAGGGTCCAGAAGTTCTGTGATGGTCCTTGGGGGGTGCGGACTTCAACTCCCAGAATGCACCTGGCGCAAACTCCTTTTTGGCCACTGGACAGTGGTCAGCTGGTCGCTTTCTTCAGGAGTTGGTGCAGGGGACTCTGGTTTAGCAATTTTTCACCTGTAGCAAACAGGGAGTCCCTCCTTGAACCAGTTGAAGACAGGCAAAGTCCTTCTTGTGGTGAAGCCCAAGTGTGCAGCTGGTGCAGTCCTTCTGAGTGCAGGGTCCAGGTGCAGGCCAGGGGTCCAGCAGGGCAGTCCTTCTTCTTCTTTAGTTCCTTTCTTGTTGAATTCTGGAGGGGATCTGAGGTGTGGGTGCAGGTCTGCCAGTTTTATCCTTGCTCCTGGGTGAAAAGCAGGGGGGCCCTGGTTCTCCAATCAGGGACAGGGTCGTCCCCCTGTGATGACCACTTCCTGGGAAGTGTGGCAAAAATCCATCCCAGAAGGCAACAGTCTCTAAAAATCCAACATGGATGAATCTGATTTTTGGAGGTTACATCTGGCTGAGCCCACCCACTGGTGTGGCTAAAAATCATAAACACACCCCTCTCCTGCCCTCTCCTAATCTAATCAAGGGGGCACCTAATTGTCTGGGGTTGCAGGATGTGGGGGTGTTGCTGGGTGCTGCAAATGTCCTTCTCTGCCTTTGAAGACCAGTTTGGCAGCCCTCCCCCTTCCTGCCTCACCATCTGCTGAGGGGAGATTCTCTCCCCCAAGCACATTCCTTTGTGTGAAGCCAGGCCACTCCACACCTAATCAAGGCAGCCTGGCAGAAGCTGCTGCAGGCTGGCCAATCAGAGCACAGCAGCAAAAACAATGCAGAGCTGAAATTGGCAACTTTTTAGGTAAAGTCTAAACTTTTTACCTGGACAAGTTATATTAAATCCAACAACTGGAAGTTGTGGGATTTATTACAACAATCAATTTGATACCAAATTCTTGGTATGTAACATTTAAGGAGACTTTAAAATTTAAAATAAAGTCTGCCCATTCTAGCCTATGAAGGCCATTTACTTCAATGAGGGAAAAACGAATTTGGCTGTTTTTACCTCACCAGGGCTTATAAATCTATTTTTATAAAGTCCCTGCTTATAGTTACATGGCACCCAGCCCTAGGGGCACATAGGGCACACGTTAGGGGTGACTTATATGTAAAAATAAGGTAGTTTAAGACTTTGGAAGTACCTTTAATTCCAAAGTCGAATTTGCATATAACTTTAATTTAAAAGCAGCCAGCAAGGCAGGCTTGCTTTTAAAATGACACTGGGCACCTCAGCAATGCACCTAGGTGTGCACCACCTATGCTGTGGTCCCTAAACCTACATGCCCTACCATATACTAGGGACTTATAGGTAGGTTAACTTAGCCAATTATAATTAGCCTAATTTGCATATCCATTTTACACAGAGCACAGGCCCTGGGACTGGTTAGCAGTACCCAGGGCACCATCAAAGTCAGGAAAACACCAGCAAAAAGAGGAAAATGGGGGCAAAAAGTTATGGGGCCTCTGCAATCAGCCCTGTTTTCTCACACTCTCTCATGGCGATAACGACGTGCTATATTGCGGAACCCAGCCTCCACATCTAGTATGTGGGGGTGACGCACTGCCCGCCTCTGGAATTCCCGTATCTCCTGGGCATTCATGTCGGCAGCTCTAAAAAATAGAGAAGGCCAAACATTATTGACATCATTGTGTGATACATCTACAGATGATATTCTAACACTTCATCAAAAATAGCACATACAGTCCAAATCACAGTACAGATGATAGAATGTCCCTGAGGAATGACATGCCAAGGCAGCCTACACATCAACTATCTAACAGCACAGCGATGCACAACAAGGTGTGTACTTAATTAACCCCTACAGTGCTTTGGATGAGGTGATCTCGTCCAAGGCACCGGTTCCCGGGTGCCTTGGACGAGATCACCTCGTCCTGCACCCGGGAACCCTAGCGCTCCTTCCATGTGCCCCCCACCCACACCCCCGGTCATGGATGGAAGGGGATTCCCTTCCCCTTCAACCCCCGACCCCCAACCCCGTGACATCAGCGCGCATCACGCGCTGATTGTCACAGAGGCCTCCTCCTTCGCGCTGGAAGCTGAGCTCGGAAGAGAAATGCAAAGTTTTTTTTTTGTGCGAATTTCATGCAAGGGGAGCGACCTCTTGGGCAAGGGTCGCTCCCAGGTGGGGCAATTTTTTTTAAGGCCTTTTCTGCCCCCTCCTGGGGGCAGACCAGCCTATTGTCATTAGAAAACCTCTAGGCGCCAGGGCAAATTTCTTTTTTTTTTTTTCTTTTTTTTTTTAGATGGGGAGCGATCCATTAGGCAAGAGTCGCTCCCCTGTGGGGCAAATTGTATTTAGACCATTTCTGCACCCTCTTGGGGGCAAATCGGCCCTTATTAGGTCAATATTGGGGGCAGAAACAACTAGGCACCAGGGATCTTTTTTTTTTGCGACAATGTCACGCAGGGGGAGCGACCCCGTAGGCAGGGGTCGCTCCACAGGGGGATTGGGGGTGCATATTTATTTTAGGCCATTCCTGCCCCCCATGGGGCCGGCTGAGCTTGAGGCCAAAATCCACAGGTAGGCACTTTGTAAAAAACACCTCTGTTTTCTGTGAAAAAATGTGATGTGTCAACGTTGTGTTTTGGGCCATTTCCTTTCGTAGGTGCTAAGTCTACCCACACAAGTGAGGTATCATTTTTATCAGGAGACTTGGGGGAACGCTGAGTGGAAGGAAATTTGTGGCTCCTCTCAGATTCCAGAACTTTCTGTCACCGAAATGTGAGGAAAACGTGTTCTTTTATCCAAAGTTTGAGGTTTGCAAAGGATTCTGGGTAACAGAACCTGGTCAGAGCCCCACAAGTCACCCCATCTTGGATTCCCCTAGGTCTCTAGTTTTCAAAAATGCACAGGTTTGGTACATTTACTTAGGTGCCGGCTGAGCTAGAGGCCAAAATCTACAAGTAGGCACTTTGCAAAAAACACCTCTGTTTTCTGTCAAAAAATGGGATGTGTCCACGTTGTGTTTTGGGGCATTTTCTGTCGCGGGCGCTAGGCCTACCCACACAAGTGAGGTATCATTTTTATCAGGAGATGTTGGGGAACGCTGGGTGGCAGGAAATTTGTGGCTCCTCTCAGATTCCAGAACTTTCTGTCACCGAAATGTGAGGAAAACGTGTTTTTTTAGCCAAATTTTGAGGTTTGCAAAAGATTCTGGGTAACAGAACCTGGTCAGAGCCCCACAAGTCACCCCATCTTTGATTCCCCTAGGTCTCTAAGTTTAAAAAATGCACAGGTTTGGTAGGTTTCCCTAGGTGCCGGCTGAGCTAGAGGCCAAAATCTACAGGTAGGCACTTTGCAAAAAACACCTCTGTTTTCTGTCAAAAAATGGGATGTGTCCACGCTGTGTTTTGGGGCATTTCCTGTTGCGGGCGCTAGGCCTACCCACACAAGTGAGGTATCATTTTTATCGGGAGACTTGGGGGAACATAGAATAGCAAAACAAGTGTTATTGACCCTTGTCTTTCTCTACATTTTTTCCTTCCAAATATAAGAGAGTGTGTATTTGAGAAATGCCCTGTAATTCACATGCTAGTATGGGCACTTCCGGAATTCAGAGATGTGCAAATAACCACTGCTCCTCAACACCTTATCTTGTGCCCATTTTGGAGATACAAAGGTTTTCTTGATAGCTATTTTTCACTCTTTATATTTCAGCAAATGAATTGCCATATACCCGGTATAGAATGAAAACCCACTGCAGGGTGCAGCTCATTTATTGGCTCTGGGTACCTAGGGTTCTTGATGAACCTACAAGCCCTATATATCCCCACAACCTGAAGAGTCCAGCAGACGTAACGGTATATTGCTTTCAAAAATCTGACATTGCAGGAAAAAGGTACAGAGTACAACGTAGAGAAAAATTGCTGTTTTTTCACCTCAATTTCAATATTTGTTTTTTCAGTTGTTATTTTCTGTAGGAAACCCTTGTAGGATCTACACAAATTACCCCTTGCTGAATTCAGAATTTTGTCTACTTTTCAGAAATGTTTAGGTTTCTGGTTTCATGCCCATTTCAGTCACTGACTGGAAGGCGGCTGAAAGCACAAAAAATCGTAAAAATGGGCTATGTCCCAGTAAAATGACAAAATTGTGTTGAAAAATTGGGTTTTCTGATTCAAGTCTGCCTGTTCCTGAAAGCTGGGAAGCTGGTGATTCTAGCACCGCAAACCCTTTGTTGATGCCATTTTAAGGGGAAAAACCACAAGCCTTCTTCTGCAGCCCCTTTTTCCAATTTGTTTGAAAAAAACGAAACTTTCACTGTATTTTGGCTAATTTTTTGGCCTCCTTCAGAGGAACCCACAAAGTCTGGGTACCTCTAGAATCCCTAGGATGTTGGAAAAAAAGGACGCAAATTTGGCCTGGCTAGCTTATGTGGACAAAAAGTTATGAGGGCCTAAGCGTGAACTGCCCCAAATAGCCAAAAAAAAGGGCTGCAAGTACTCCACATGTGCCAGGCTGACAAATAACTATCTTCAGGATCAAAATCAAGGCACACAAGAACTGTGATTTGTATATGGAACTGCCAAGATGGTATGCAGTTGATAATCATGAGGGGGCATTGTAGTTTGGAACACATGAATGCTTGAATTACATGTCTGTCATGTATAGTCTGATCATCACACCTAGATACACATATTTTCTAGCCCTAACCCTGTGCCTCAGGGGGGGATGGACATGCAACAATACTTGCAAACATCAAGGACAACCACAAAGCTTTGGACAGCTGTCCATGGGTTTAGTCACTCCACCACAGGTAAGGAGGCCTGCCAACTAGGATTGAGTCAAACATTGGACAATCACATCTACATTCATTTTTCTATTAGCGGACAATTGGCAACATCATTAGATCTCCCTGACACATTTTCAAAATATAGCAAATTGATGCAATCACCCATCTGGCCTTGACCTGCATGCACACGTGTGACATTTTACTCAAGTGCCACATAAATGGAGTACAACATGTGGAGCTAGATGCTTCGGGAAAGTCAAACATACAGTCCTACATGTTCATTACTTAACAGGAATGTTCAAGTATGTGGGTAAAACTTCAGTATCACTCATCTGTGTGAATCAGGGTATGACTTGCTAACTGAATCATGACACTGACCACCTCGAAATTAATCATTGGCATACATGTAGCAACAAATCCCCCTGTTTACCTGCCACAGCTATAGCACAGCATTTGACTCCCAATATATGACTCTCCGTCACAGAATGTCCAACTCGAACATGGAACAAAATGTCAACCTCTAGTCAAGTCACATATCAGACCATGTGCCAGCACATCATAACTTGCAATGAGTCCAACACACAGGAGTCAATCACACAACAGCTGTCAACACAACACAGGACAAACATATTAACACTTACTGGATATGTCTGGGTCCACAAATTGAGCCACTTCACCAATTGTATAGAGGGCGGGTCCACCTGTAAAACATGGAAGAGTGATATGTGCTCAATGTCTGCTCACTGTACAAAACCTGGATCAACAAATTACAGTGTGTGACATTTTATATGATAGAGCAGCACATCAGGCATGTAGACACACCAACAGACATAGTCATGCAAACATGCATTGACACTGTCACTGCAGTGAGTTATAGACACACATATGCACACATGCACTGGCTCTAACAATCATGTGGTGCCAAACATGAATACTCCAATTTGTGCTTAATTATTTCAAGAGGGTACTCCATTTCATCATTTGTTATTATGAGAGATATGCAATGCCACATTCCTGGTGCACTGCAATACCAGTGTTCCAGGTATTGTGGCTTGTGCATCAAGGGACAATGAGTTAAGGTGTGATGCTCATGTGGTTTGAGTTTCGTTCAGGAATTATTGTGCTTTCAATGGTCCATTAAATGTGTGCCCGTGTTGTATGTAGGTTACATATGCCACATTGGCAGTGTACCCAGAGCCGTATATGCCCCCTTTGACAACATGATGGCAGGGATCCTGTGTGTTACTTGATGACAATGTTACGCTAAACATGGATTGGCCATTTATCTGAATCAAAACAACAAAAAGATGTATGCTGACAGTGTCTAATTTGATCATCTGTGACAGAATGCATGGGCACATGTGTAGTCATTGCACCTGGAATGTGTTACTCTTGGCCCTGTGTACCTATATCAGGTATTGTAAATCACAGTTTGCCACATTCATTAACTTAGAATTGCCAAGTTGGGTGATCTGTGGTAATACAACCGAACTGGAACTGTCCGCTAATTAAAACATGGGTTAGAAATTGTCCTACTTCTGCAATCTTGATGAGGTAGGTCTCTATTTGAAAGCATCTTGTGAATGGTGGCACTCACAGGAATGCTGGCCTGCTGATCTTAGCATACCACCATGTCTGTGATAGCCTACATACTGAAAAGTTAATAATTGTACATATGCTGCACTATATCAGCAGGGGTGTACCAAACGTAAAATAACAAACTATTTCGTCACTTTAAATGTATAATGGAAGCAGTCAGTGGTCCCTTGCACAACATCATGCAAATAAATAGTTTGTGACCATGCATTCACAAAGAGCAGGGATCCCATGATGACTCTTTCACTTTAGAAAATTGTTTGACTATAAAGTGACACATATGGCAAATGCACCAGCTCTGTACCAGCAATTATGCCCAAGGCAAACATTTTGTTGGGCCATGATACTCAATGATAGGATTTCTACGCCTACTCTGAAAAGCCACGAGATGAACCTGTTTAGTGCTACTGCACTCTGGTAGCATCCAGGCACAATTAGGTTTGGCCATGTGAAAGATTTTCTGTCCAGACATAGAACAATTAACTTAGGGCCAGATGTTTTTGTTTCTTTATGTCTAGCATTTGCTTCATTTGTTTACGCTACAGCTATGGAAAGTAGCACAACACTGTTTGATATTAGCAAGTGTTCTATACTTTGGCATCCAGAAATAATGCAAATGCTGCACAAACAAAGTCGAAATATTGGCCTAAGATATTAGCAGAGGTTAGGAAGATCTTTGTACGTATGGCCATGAATACTGTTCAGACATGGTTTAAAAACAATGGGGACTACATTGGTTACTTATATTAGCATGTGAAATACATCCCATTCCTGGTACACTCACAGGCCCTGAATCATAAATTGTTTTTTGCTGCATTACCATCACCTTTTGATGCCAAAGCCGCACTAATTTACAAGATAAAGTTGTGTTTTGCAAGTTTGTGCAGCTTTTGCATCAGCAAATGATGGTAATGCGTTGCAAAAATTCTATAAATTAGGACCACTGTTTGTTCAACTTGCATTCCACATGTACACAAACATTGCATGCAGCATGTCATAAAATCTGCTACTGTCACTCCAGAGCATTGTACTGTACACATTAGTCTAATTTGTACTCACCAACAGGGCCACTAATCACCACACCCAGGTGGTCCAGCAGGTCCTGCTCTCGGGCCACCAGGTCAGCCCAGCGATGTTTTAATTGGTAGTCATTTTGCTGGCTGTTGAAGAGGCTTCTTAGGTAGAACAGCATCTTTGCCCACCTGAGCCTCCTAGCCTCTGTGTGATGCCCCTTTACCACTCGTCCTCCAGCCTCCAACATCAGGGGGAGGAAGTGGCACACTAGCCACACAAAACCCCCCAGCTCCTCCTCACCCATTCTCCCCAGACGTAGCCTTCCCAACATCTCAAAAACAATTAGGATAGGAAAGGGTAAAGAGGAAAAAACAGGGAAAGGAGGTCTGGAAAGGTAACTTAAGGAACCCACAAACAGCTCAACAATACCCCAAATAACAATACCCACTAACACACTCCCAACAGTTCAAAGACAAATCTAATTAAAAAAATGACAAAAAAAAACTTACACTGATTAACACAGAGACTTACAAAAAAACAGAATACAATGGCAATAGCACACAGGAGACAAAAGCACAATATTCACAGACACAACTCAATACACAGCCGCACAGTCTAGAATAATCACAGACTGCAAAGTGAAAGTGAAAATACACCCATTGTACCATTCCTGTAAACAGGATTTCCTATTACATCACTTCCTGTCTCAAATGCGGGGCGTTTTTATATTGCGTGAAATTTAATGACGCTTACGGGCTTTGAGTCAATATTTTTTTATGCATATGCAGTGTGTGTTATAGTGTTTGGGCTCATATGGCAGACCACAGTACTGCGGACTATAATACTCATGTTGTTGTGCCAGATTAGCTTTCTTAACTGATGCAACAGCAACACAAACTTTTGGAATAAAATTGGTATTTCCTAGTTTCAGCCAGTGTTACATCAAAAGAGGATAACAAGGCTATGCATCTAAACAAATAGACTTATGGACTGTGTGTTTATGTCTGTGAATTGGCTATTTAAATTGTTGTTGTGCCTCTGTGTGAACGTCACAAGAAAATGTTTGCATAATGTGCATGTATGAATGTGTTATAATTGTGTATAACCATCAGATGCCAATCATTGAGATACATCAGTCATGATATGTGTTTGTTATATCTGTTGCATCTTATGCTGTGTGCACTTCCTTGACTTTGGGGACAAAACATTTCCCATGACGAACTATACACAGGATAGATAGAGGACGGTTGATAATGGCTATGTCAGAAATGTAATCCATCACATTTAGTGAAATGTTGAATACCACCTCATGGTCACTTGTGTGTATACTTACCATGAGTCAGGCATTTGAACATGCCAGATAGGTACAGTGTTTGTGACACAGAGTCTCAAATCCAATCCTAAAATTGTTATGTACACCACAGTTTGAGTCATGTAAATGAACTATGTTTCTCCTGTGGCTGTGGATGACCAGCAGACCATGCTGCATGTGTTCACATATTTCCAGTGGTTCATTCACTAAGGTGTCTATTTCAGGTGAGTTTCCATGTGTACCCTGTGCCAGTATTGGCCTCCATTTTGTCACAGTTACGTGCAAGTCTAGTCATGAGTCTGTGGAGCCATTCCCTGAATTAACAGAGTATCCTTCAAAGCAGATTTCACCAAAAGCCAAAGATCAACTAACAACACACAGGGGGATAGTCCAGCTATGGCACTGCAGAAGTTTAATAAGTCTGATGACAGGGCAACCTTGGTGTGCTTAAAAACTTTATGGATCAGTAATAGGAAACAGGCAGCCTTCATCACAACATTTGTACACAGGGTGGACTAGAAAATTCCCACTGCAAAAGGGAACATCCGTGCCTCTGTGCTGATTAATCTCACAGCTAGTCAGCACGGAAGCACCATCAAAAGGTGGCGGCAGAAGTGAATCTGTGTGTGTACCGTCAGGGCACAGACATGTTTTGTCCTTACATACACATTGGCAACCCTTGTTTGTTTTGCTGGAGGCACCGTACCAAAGCCATAGCACACTGTCACTGTTTGGCATTAATGAATATATGCAAAACCAGACAAGGGAAGGGGGCTGGATTAGGCAATTTGAATACATGTCCCAGAACAGTATACTATAAGTAAACTGATTAAACTATATTTACATTTGAGGATTCATCATAGACCTACCAGACACAATACCCCAGGAGGAAAGAGAGGGCATGGGAAGCAACTATAAGACAAATGTAGCCACAGGGAAACTCTATGGTTAATGCAAAGACAGGAACCAGTCAGGGTAACAGGATGCAGGCTCTGTTAGGAACAAACATAATGAAGGCAAATACACAGTGAGCAGACTCTGACTGGGAAAAGCAGGAACAGCACTGTGGGAACTAAAAACAATTTGCGCTGTGGTCTGCAACGTTGCACAATCCCCCATGGGCTCTGGTACACAAGTGATTTGTACGCCAATGCAGAAAAAGGAGATTCAGAAAATGGCAGCTTCTAAGCAGTTCCGGCCAGCAGCAAGGGCATGTTCAAGTGGCTGGTCTGCATGGAAGTGTTCACAGATGTGTGCACCTTCAGTCTCTCACAAGTCCTGGAGTTGAGAATCAAGTTCATAGGGCCAACTGGACCTTTCACATGGGAAGCAATAGACAGCTGATAATAGGTCCTACCGACTACCAGGCAGTGCATTATCTGACCTGAAGTCCATGCAGACTGATGAACTATGACTATGGCATGCCATACTGAAGATGGAAGCACACGGGAGTCAGAATGTGAATCTGGGTGTGTGTAGATGTAGATTCTCAGGATACAGATAGTTCATTTACAGGGCCCCCTAGAGAAGGGTGGGCAGAGACTGAAAACATGGCAGTGGCAGGACTTATTACCTGGATGGATTGTGCAGGGCATGTCTTGTGAGCAATGCTTGTCATACCTGGGGCACTCGTGCTATCCATTTTCAGCTTAGATGGACATCTTGTCACACATGCTCCTCGCAGAGATAGATAATGTCACACTTACTGCTGTCAAGGGTCTGGTCATACATTCCTGTTACCAATGCAATAGCACATCCACTGACTCATGTATGAAACACTTTTTTACCTTATGATTGATGGTGTCTTAGTGTGTGTCATTTGCTGCAATGGACCATGTTGGCAACATGGATGTGTCACATAGCTGTGGTCCTCTGACATTGCCCTTCAAATATGAAATAGACAGGATATATGTCATTTACACTGTGTGTGATATTTGCTGTACATTCATACCCATCAAATGTGTTGCAGCTTTTTCAGTATCCTAATCTGTATTTCTGCAATGCTCCATGAGGCTAAACTCTGATTATGATTCCTCAGGATCATGTGATGCATAAATAATTACCCAGAGCGTGATAGAGTGATAAAGTGAGGTGTTTAATTACATATGATAACAAAGTGGTGATGGTGACTATAGATATAAGACGTTTTGTACAATGTGTTGTCTCCTACGCAATCCTGCAGCTGTGTTTGGATGTTCCCTCTCATTTTCACGGACAGCATCCTCCTCTTCCTCCTCTTCAGACATCTGTGGATCTGGTTCATAGAGGGGAATGTTCCTCCTCACACATATGTTGTGCAGGATGGCACAGGTCAAAATGTTTTTGCAGACCATTTCAGGGAAATATAGAAGGCTGCCTCTGATGATGTCCAGGCACCTGAATCTGGACTTCAGGATGCCAAAAGTCTTCTCAACTGTGGTGTTTGTCCTACAATGTGCCTCATTATAGGCATGCTCTGCTGCTGTGCTTGGGTTGGCAATGGGGGTCATGACCCATGTCTGGATCCTGTAACCCTGATCAGCTGAAAGAGAAAATGAGGGTAAGTATTTTGTTGTTGGTTGCACTGTGATTGTCACTTTGTATGGCAGTTGGTATATTTTGTCATCTGTAACTCATCAGTGTTTGAGGTATTGTGAGGGATCCTAGGCTTTGGTGATGTTCTTTCTGCATTGGCTTGTTTAACTGGTGTTTGTCTGATTGACATGATATTAGTGGTATATTTAGAAACTTGCAGTTCAGTGTGTAACTCCCATGCGTTATGTAATGTGAGAGAAGTGTCCGTGTGCCTTCACTGGAGGTGACATGATACTTCCAAACACACAATCAATTCCACTGTGGTGGTAAAACGGTTGCACTATATGGCCTGAACATCCCTTCCAATTTGACATATACGACTGCATGTGAAATGCAACAGTGAGGCCCTTTGATTTGGCTAGGTGACAATGCACAACACATCTCCGTAAGTTGGTAGCACGGAAGTGTTCACAATTGACAATGCACAATTATCCAATGTGTGACATGTTCTATGCAAATCTATTTTTGTGCCATCACTGAGTTGGCTCATGTGCAAACGTGTACCTACACTACTGAACCTGCTCCAGGTAAGCTGGCTAACTTGGTTGAGGGGGTGAAGGTTTTAGTGTTGGAAGGTCCACCTGCCTGTACATCTGTTATATATATGGGGGATTGTCTTAATCTGTATGTGTAGCAGTGTGCACTTTGCATTGGTGTCACATCCACATGTTTCCATAGCACTGTCCACTTCCTTATTGCAAGCTGGCAATGTCACCCCAGGAGTGATGTGAGATGTTGGTACTGCCTCAATGATTCCATGTCACCTTCATTAGAGTCAGCATCATCATGTTATGAGTCTCATGGTGTTTGACCTGCAGCAACACACATTACACACCCCTTACACAGGACGAATTAGTTGGAAGGGTATGGGATTGAGTGTTATTGATGTGAGATTGAAAGGTTCATCTTCCAAGTTGTACTGCCAGTTAAGGCCATGTCCTTGTCACTGTGTGGTTTTAAATTGGTCCTGTGTGGCTCTTGAGTGGCATCTCTTGTTATTTGCATCTGTCTTTTGTCCATAGGTGTGTATCCCATTGGCTCAGGATATCAAACATGACTAACAGTGTCTCACCTCATATGTTGTCCTATGATCTCAAAACCCTTCATAGACACGTATCTCGGAATCGTGTTATCACCACATTAAACATACCCCATGATATGGGATTGCTTCATGTAAACAAGAAGAAAGTAATGATTCTCCATTATTTATATATACATATATATGTATATATATATATATATATATATATATATATATATATATATATCATGCCCTGGGGTAACTATAACTAATGCCCCATCATGCACAGTTTTCTCCTCAATAATTTTACTGCAAATGTTGCATTGATATTATGAATGATCTTATCAAAGATGTAATATGTGGTGTAATTAGAAGGGCATGGCGAGAATGACTTATAGTTACCTAGTGCATGAGTTATAGTTACATGAGTTAACCATAACTATAACTGCTGCATTTCTATGGTTTTGTGCAGGTCAAATGTAAACCTAACGATAACAACCTTGTTATCTTTGCTTTTTAAGTGAATTTCTATTTCTTAATTCGATGTCCTAAATATAAAATCCATTCAACCTTTGATTTTTTGCTTGTTTAACATTAAGTAATTTTAATTACTTTACATTAATGCCACTACCGCTGCACATGGCCTTCTGCCCACATGGTGAGGGTTGACCGCAGGCCCTGGCCAGCAGGCAGGCCCTGTGGCCAAACTCCTATAAGCTCCTAAATTCACGCAATGCACAGCCTTTGGCAGAGCATGGCTAAATTTGGCAGGGTCAGACCAGGCGTTGGAGTACAGGTAGGCCGAATTCCATGGTGAAACACCATGGGTTGGGCACAAAGATGCCCAAGGCCCAGTAACACCACCACCCACACCACAGGGACACTGCAGGAAGAAGGACCCCATCCCAGGTAAGTTTAGGTGAGTATATTGTATATTATTGTAAAGTGTCACTGGGGGCCCCTTACATGGTGCCCCCTGCCTGGTACTGGATATTTTGGGTTTGCCCCGGGGACATTGGTCCCCTGTGGTGGGCATTGGGTTGCTGGGCATGACTACTGTCTAAACATAGATGGGAGTCATTATTTTGGCTGCTTGTGCGACAGTAAATGATGCTAGACTGACTAGTGGCAAAACATTTTCCACTAACCAGCCTAACATTATTTCTGACCCACTAGTGCCATTCCCCCTAATGCCATACCCTCTGGCTAGCATGTTTTTTTTTACACTAGCCATTTCTTACCGCCATCGTGCACTATTCCATAAATATGGGGCACGGATGGCTTGAAGGAATGGCGTTAGCTGGCGTTGAGAAAAATAATGTACAACCGCGTTAGCGCAGTTGTGTGCCATTGTTCATAAATATGCCCCAAAGGGTCTGAGATTACACAAAAAGCAGTGGGAAGAAAGGCCAGGCAGGCACACACACAATGGGGATGAGAACCTGGGGAAAGCAGTGGAAGGAGAGACAGATAGGCAGGCAGCATAAATGGCACACAATGAGGCTTAAAGCCCGGGTAAAGCAGTGAGAAGGAGGGACAGAAAAGCATCAGGCACGGCACACAATGGGGCTGAGAGCCCATGGAAAGCAGTGAGAAGGAGGGACGACCAGGCAGCAGCCACACATACAACATGGCTGAGAGTCTCTGGAAAGTAGTGAGACAGTGGGACAGGCAAACAGCAGGTTGAAAAAGCAATGAGAAAGATGGACAGGAAGGGAGAAGGCATGCACAGAAAGCAGTGAGAAGGAGAGAAAGGCAGGCAGCAAGTCCCCTCATAATGGGGCTGACAGCCCATTGAAAACAGTGAAGAGGAGGGACAGGCAGGCAGCAGGCTTGCACACAAAGGAGCTGAGAGCCTGGAAAAAGCAGTGAGAAGAGGGACAGTCATGCAGCAGACATGCACCCACGCAGGATGAAAGCCCAGTGAAAGCATTGTGAAAGAGGGAAAGGCAAGCAGCAGGCAAACACAAAATGGTCGTGAGAGAAAGGAGATAGCAGTGAGCACCATGGGAAGCAAGCAGCAGGCATGCACAAAAAATGTGATGAGAGCAAGGAGAATGCAATAAGAACGAGGGAAATGCAAGCAGAAGGTATGTACAAAATGGAGCTGAGAGCAAGGAGAACAAAGTGAGAATGACAGAAAGGCAAGCAAGAGGTACACACAAAACAGGGCAGGGAGCAGACACTCATGCACCCACTCACAGTGCTAGTCAATCACATACCCACTCCTTGACTCACTCAGACACTTATATATCTACTCACAGAACCACTGAGATGGTCATGTATCCACTCACAGACCTACTCAGACACTCATGCACCGACTCACAGTCCTAGTCAGTCAGTCACATGTACACTCCTTGACCCACTCAGATACTCATGTATCAATTCACACACCCACTGAGACAGTCATGCTCCCATTCACAAACCCACTCACTTATGCACCCATGCACAGACCCAGTCAGGTCCCCACACACCCACTCACAAACCCACTGAAACTTTCACACACTGACCCAAAGACCCACTCAGATAGTTATGCGCAGACTCACAGAGCCACTAAGATACTTATACACCTGCTCAGAGATACAGTGACAGAGGCATCTAGATACTAATTTACATTAATTATTTTATTATGGTGTAATGAGTTATTAAAGCACTACTAACATGTAAATGTGGTGGTGTGCATTGAATGTGTGTTTTTGTTGTGCATATTTGGGACGGATTTGCAAATTTTGAAAAGGCTGAAATAAGATGTTAAAATAAAATTAATTAGAGTTTGGGAAATGGGGTGACTCTATAGAGAGCCTCTGTGTTTATTGATAGTGGGTGATAATCACACATAATATAGGATGCAGTGTTTCAAGATTTTGGGAAGCACCCTGTTACCGAGAAGTGAACGCCATCACTTCAATAACTTCCATCCATGTCAAAGCGGGGGTTGTTATCGTATATAGAGCCCATAGTATAGTAGGAATGCTGAAATATTTTTATTAACATGTTTCCTAGCTTTGTCTATCTCTAGACAGAATTTGCTAGACCATTCCCACTTCTGCCTTTGACATATATTGGCAAATACCAAGGCAGTGTGAGGAAAAAGTGTCATTAATTCCACGAAGGTATCCTTCATTAGTATTTCCTGTCCTACCCTTGTAAGTGTGTCCAAGGCATTACCACCACAGTGCACAATTATGAGGTGAGGTGGTTGGCAACATCTAATGCTTTTTACCAAAGACAGCAATTAATGCCACTCTAGCCAAACCATTTTATCTATACATTTAAGGTCCCTATCAATGCCACTCTTTCTAGAATACTGGCTTGCCCAAAACACAAAGCTGACCTACAATCTACACTGAGCATTGTGAAGAGAAGGATGAACACCACACAGGAGAAGGCTATACAAGAATGAAAGACTTCAACAGAGAAAAGCAGTTTAAATTGGAGGGAGCACTTATTTAAAAAAAAAAAAAAAAAAGATAAATTCCATTGGGTGATTTTGGCATGTAGATACTGAAAGCTATTGGGTCTGTAGTTGGCAGAGGTATACACTCTTGTCCAAGTAGAGACCACATTTCTAGTCAGAATAAGTCACAACACAATCCACATTATCCTGTGCTCACACTATGGTAGCTTGGTACAAAGCAGACAGGCTTAAATTAGAGAGCAATGTGTAAAGAATGTGTGCAATTACTCATACAGTTATACAGTGAAAACACCAAAAAAGTACTCCACACCAATTTAGAAAAATAGATAATATTTATCTGAATAAAAGAAGATCAAAATACCAAACATTTTAAAGATTTAAATGAGTCTCAATCCTTAAGAATCTGTGGTTATAACTATGTAACTCACAGTACCAGAGGTACATCAAAAATAATGACACACAGGAGCAACAGAGGAGGAGATGCGTTGAAGAATAAGACACTGCATCTGATTTTCTGGTGCGGCACAGATGATGCAACATTTCTTTCCACACTGCAAGGTGATGCATTGATTTCCAGGAGCTTAGCCTTGGTTCCTCATTGTGGAGCAGAGGTATTTTGACACACAGGGATGATGCATTACAAATCCTTGATGCACTGGGAAGAAAGAGCAGGAGCTGAATCGATCCAGTCAACAGTGCAGTAAAATTTAATCTGCGAGGCAGGTGCTGCATCAATTTCTGCAGGCAGTGCATCAATTTTCCGACACACAGGGATTGTCTTCTTTTTGGTGAAGTTGTTGTGGCCCTGAGACTTCAGAACAGAAGGCAAGTTCAATCCAAGCCCTTGGAGAGCACTTATGGGGAAGGCAGAGTCCTTTCTGCAGAGCCAGAGGCCAGCAGGCAGCAGGGCAACAAGCAGGGCAGTAGTCTTTCTCAGCAGAGGAGCCCAGATAAGTCCTGTGGGCAACCAGGCAGTCTCTCTGAGTCCAAGTGTAGATCCAGAAGTGTCTGATTTGGTGGAGTAAGAGGTATATATTCCTAAAAATGCCTTTAAAGTGGAGGAAACTTCAAAGAGTGATTTTGAAGTGGACAGGTTCCGCTTTCAACCCACCCTGTCTCCTAGGATAACCCTGTGGGGGGTGTTCAGTCCTTTGTGTGAGGGCAGGCCGCTGACCTTTGAAGTGTGAGAGAGACCCCCTCGACCCTTCATGCACAGGGAGACCCATTCGATATGCAGATGAATACAGATGTGACTGAGAGTTCTTTGTTTATGGCTGTCTGGGTGGAATGCACAAGGGTAGCTCTCAACCAGGCTATAAGGCACAGATGGCTGTAAGTGCAGAGAAATGCCCACTTTCTAAAAGTGCCATTTCTAAAATAGTAATATTAAATCCAACTTCAACAGTAGGTAGGACTTTCTATAGCCATTCTGGCAATCCTAAACAAGACAGGGCTACTCTTTGCAGATCAGAATCTACCACTTAAAAGTATATAAGGGCTGTTCTAAGGCTGGCCTATGAGAGGAGCAGGCCTCACAGTAGTGGAAAACGAATGTGTGAGTTTTTTACTACCAGGACAGGTAAAACACATACGTACGTGTCCTGCCTTTCACTTACATAGCACCCTATCCTATGTGTTACATAGGGCCTACCTTAGGAGTGACGTATATATAGAAAAATTGGGTTTTGAGGTTTGGCATGTATTTTTAAAAGCCACATCGAAGTGGCAGTAGAACTGTACACATAGGCCTTGCAATGGTAGGCCTGAGACATGGTTAAAGGGCTACTTATGTGGGTGGCACAGTCAATGCTGCATGCCCACTAGTAGCATTTAATTTACAGGCCCTGGGCCCCTCCAGTTCACTTTACTAGGATTTACAGGTAAATTAATTATGCCAATTGGGTAGGAGCCAATGTTTAGGAGAGAGAACACATGCACTTTATCACTGGTCAGAAGTGAGAAAGTACACAGAGTCATAACACCAGCAAAATTAGAGTCAGAAAAATGGAGGGAGGCAGGCAAACAGTTGGGGGATAACCACCCTAAGGCTGTCAGGTTGAACAGCTGGGTTGAGATTATTGAAAGTAAGAGAGTATGTGATTTGCTATGTTTGAAATAAAAAAGTAATGTATTGTTTGATATGGTTATGTTTGCTAAGAGTCAAGCACACTTGCTAATTTTTTGTTGCACAATAATGTGCAGTTTCTAAAACAAAAGTTGCACTTTTGACCTTGTGATTCTACTGGGTTGCTATTGAAACCTTACCAAAGGACTGTTGGGAGTAAAATATTAAAGAAATAATACTGCATTTAGGTGAAATTAAACATCTTTTCAGTTTTTATACTAGAATAATTGTTTCCCTAATGAGGAGTGGTAGGCATGTTTTTGGATCCCTCTAAATATATGCAAATTCATCAAGAAGTTAACAAGAGTCTTCGCTAAGGATCATGAAGAATTCACAAATAATGTCAGATAGCCTACCATTTTAAGTTACTCAGAGAAGCGGAGAAAGGGTTAAGGAACAATAGCCATTCAAAACTGTAGTTAAGAAAGCTAAAAATGGAAGGTAAGTTTTGATTCACTATTTTTGGCAGTATCATAGAGTGTAAAGTTGAAAAGGTTTCCATTAATGTTTGTTTGGTTTGAGAATGGCATGCCATTCTTATGCTGAGTTTTATTATTTTCTGAGAGATTTGAAAGTACCTACTAATAACAGAAAAGCAAAGAGTGTGATTAGCACACTCGTTTTACAGGTATTTATAATATATAGGGTTATACAAGAAGACAAAATAACATGTAAATATATATGTCAGGTGTACACCAATTTATGTGAAATACAGGGATCTGTGAGTGGTGGTGTAACTCTTGTGACATATTTAAGTGATATGTGTGATGTGAATATGTGTGCATGTGTGTATGTACAGAACATTATTTTAAATGTATGCAGTTGAAGATTCTTTTGTTCCATTGTAAATCTATATGACAAGTCTCTGAATTCATTCTTCAAATAGTAGAGTGCAACAATTTCACCACTGTGTGGGTCTACCTATATATTTCACATAGATATATGTGATAAATGAATGTACAGAAAGATTGTTGTTTTAATATTTGTTTTTGTAGATTCCTTAATACCATTATAAATGAATTCTACATTCCCAGAATTCATAGTAACAACAGTAGACTATGGGGGTCATTCCGACCTTCCCGCTGGGCCGGCGGGCGCTAACATTGTTAGCGCCCGCCGGCCCAGCGGGAAGGCGGCCTGCAACATTGAAGTCGGCTCCTAATGGAGCCGGCGGTGTTGCAGGTGTGCGACGGGTGCAGTTGCACCCGTCGCGCTTTTCACTGTCTGCTAGGCAGACAGTGAAAAGCAGGCTGGGGCCCTGTTAGGGGGCCCCTGCACTGCCCATGCCATTGTCATGGGCAGTGCAGGGGCCCCCAGGGGCCCCAGGACACCCGTTCCCGCCATCCTGTTCCTGGCGGTAAAAACCGCCAGAAACAGGCTGGCGGGAAGGAGGTCGGAATCCCCATGGCGGCGCTGTTTGCAGCGCCGCCATGGCGGATTCGCCCAGCCAGGGGAAATCCGGCGGGAAACCGCCGGACCCGGTTTTCTGACCGCAGCTTTACCGCTGCGGTCAGAATGGGCAGGGAAGCACCACCAGCCTGTTGGCGGTGCTTCCGTCATCCGCGGAAAGACCGCCAGGGTCGGAATGACCCCCTATGACATTATATCACAAATTTACATGTAAAAATTGTCAAGTGTGTAGTACATACTCTATTGTCATGGAGTAGGTATGTTAAAGAAGTAGTGCTTCAAAACAGGGTCATGTGTAGTACTGCTCAGTCTCACTGTGTACTTTTATATGTCAGCTAAGCTTGGCACTAGAAAACATGCTTGAGAAAGTCTTAAACTGATTTCTCAATGCAGAAAATCACTCCTCATCTACCCTATATGTAGGGCATGAGCCATGCTGCCATATGGTTGAAACCTGACACATGTGATTGACAGTTTTACCTGAGTCCCACCAATACTGCAACTCATGTACCTAATTATAAGAGGTCAGAAGCATACTGATGAGCACTCAGACACTCAAAGAGCCACTTATACATTCATGTACACATGCTAGCAGTAGCTATACATACTAAAGTATCAGAACCAGTTGCTAACTAATACAATCACTCACATCTGAAGGCAACTGGTGGTACAAGCTACTCTCCCATCCGGAAGACAGTTAAATATGGGTCGGGCCTAATACTGCGGAGCCTGTTAGTGTAGTTTTGAACATCAGCTTGACTTGACAGTATAAAACCTGCTTGACAAGTATTGTACTCACCTCTTATTGAAGAAATGTCACTCCTTACTTTTAGAAACTGGGTCTCTAGTTGGCAGTTATTTTACAACCTGTCCAAGCAGGGGCCCTTACTCTAATCAGGGCAAGGGAGATGCGCTGCTCACCCATATGATAGCTTTGCACAAGCAGTCAGGCTTATCTCAGAGGCAATGTGTAAAGTATTTGTACAAACACACATAGTAACACAATGAAAACACCACAAAAGGACTCCACACCAGTTTAGACAAATAGCCAATATTTATCTAAATCAAGCAAGGCCAAAACAATAAATATTTAACATACACAAGCAAAGATATGCATTTTTAAAGTAAAAAGAGTCTTAATCCATAGATATCAATAGATGCGTTGTTTTAGCACAAAGTACCTGGTATGCACCAAAATTAAAGCCAGCATGGGTGAGCGTGTGTCGAATAGGCAAGCGATGCATCGATTCCTTACTCGCAAGTGAGGGCCTGTGTTGATTCTTTCTCCGCCGGGTAAGTGATGTACTGATTTCTGGACAAGCAGCCGAAGGTCCATGCGGTGATGTTGAAGATTTTGATACCCAGGTTTGATGCTTGGAAAATTCTGATACGCTGTGCGAAGAGTCCGCTTGAGAACAGGCGCTGTGTTGATTCTCCAGCTGTGAGGCAGGCGCTGCATTGCATTTTCAGCCACAGGACAGGCAATGCGTACATTTTTCTGACTCGTCCACAGCGGTGCGTGAATTTTCCACTTCAGGTTAAAAGATTCTACTTCTCTGTCTTCTCCCAGTGGGAAAATGCACTTAAAAGATATTTAAATGCAGGCCTCATGTTAAACTTTGGGAGATAGGTCCTGCAATATTGAAAACTGAATTTGGCAGTATTTCACTATAAGGACATGTAAAACACAACAATACATGTCCTAGATTTTTCAACATACTTCATCCTGCCCATGGGGCTACCTAGGGCCTACCTTAAGGATGACTTACATGCAGTAAAGGGGAAGCTCTGGGCTTGGCCAGCGGGTACATTTGTCAGGTTGAACTGGCAGTTTAAAACTGCACACACAGACACTGCAGTCGCATGTCTGAGACATATTTACCGGGCTACTCATGTGAGTGGCACAATCAGTGCTATAGGCTCAATAGTAGCACTTTATTTACAGGCCCTGGGAACACATAGTGGACTTTATTAGAGACTTACCAGAATATAAAACATACCCATTGTGGATAAATCAATTACCAATACAATTGTGACAGAGAGCACATGCAATTTAGCACTAGTTAGCAGTGGCAAAGTCCCCAGAGTCCTTAAGCCAACACAATCAGGTCAGAACAAATAGGAGCAAGGAGGCAAAACGTTTGGGGATGACCCTGCAAAATAGGGCCAGGTCCAACACTTACCTAGGTTGTATCTAGGCTGTTGGCTATTGTAATATATAATTAAAGTATAAGACATGTCCTTGACAGGTTTTCTAAGTCAGAACGGAACTGGCAGACTCCTATTCACGTTTATATATTCAGAGTTCTACTCATACTGCAACTGATGTACCTACCTATGAGAGGATCGAAGCAAACAAACAGGCATTCAGATACTGAAAGAGGTACTTATACATTTATGCACGCATGCAAATATTTACTGTACATCCTGCAGTATCAGAGCCAATTGCTAACAAATACATTCACTCACATGTGAAGGCAACTGCTGAGATACGCTACTTTCCCATCCAGAAATGTACTCCTTGAAACATGGGTTGGTCCTAATACTGCTGAGCCTGATAGTGTAGTTTTTAAATGTGAGGTTGACTTGCCAGTAGAACACCTGTTTGACAAGTATTGTAATCACCTCTTACTGCAGAAATGTCACTCCTTCCCTAGGCTGCAGGTAGGCCATCAGTCATTGTGCTACACAATCAAAACCTGAGATAAGTCCTTGACAGATTCCTGAATTAGATCTGTTCTGGCAGACCCTAATACCAGGTTATAGATGTAGAGTCCCACTCATACTGCAACTCATGTACCCAGTTATAGGACGTAGGAGCACTGAGATACTCATACATTCATTCACACATGCAAACAACAGCTGTGTATAGTGCAGTATGAGAACCAGTTACCAACTATACATTCACTCACTTTTGTAGGCAAGTGCTCACGCAAGCTACTCTCCCATCCAGAAAAGTACTTCTTTATACATGGGTCAGGCGTATTACTAGTGAGGGTGAGTGTGTAGTTTTAAAAATCACCTCAACGTGGAACCATAAAACCTGCTTGAGAAATCTTAAACTGACCCCTTAGTGCAGAAAAGTCGCCCCTCACATAGATTGTAGGTAGGCTATGAGCCATGGTGCTATAAGATTGAAAGGTGGTACATGTCCTTGAGACTTTCCCTGACTTATATCTGCACTGGTAGACTCCTAAGCCCAGTTCCATATGCAGACTCTTACTCATACTGCAATTATTATGATTATTGTGGTGAGGAGAGTTTGTAAGTGTGTGGACACGTGATGGGGTGCATGGAGGTATGGGGACATGTGTGTATGTGTGTGCTGGCGACAAGAATGGGGATTACTGTCGCCGGGTGTGTTACCGCCAGGGTTTTTGTGGTGGGGTGACTGCCACGGAAAGTCTGGTGGTCTGTAGACTTTAATCCGGCTGGCAAGCTGAGGCCTTCCACTGGTCTGGTGGTGCTCAATGATGGCTGCATTGGTGTGACTGTACCGGCGGGCCAGGTGGCATTGTGGAGGTTTCGCTACTGCCAAACCCCACAACTTGTGATGGCGGTCTTTACCACTGGGTCTGATGACCACCAGCCTCGTAATGAGGGCCTGAGTGTGTAGTTTTCATCATCATCTGAACTTGGCATTTGAAAACCTGCTTGAGAAGTCTTAAACTGACCTCTTGCTGCATAAATATAACCCCTCACCTAGGCAGAAGGTGGGCTATGAGCAATGATGCTATGTCTTTAAATTGTGACACGTCCTTGAGACTTTCACTGACTTAGATCTGCAGGAGTGGACCCCTAGTCCCAGTTATACATGCAGAGATTCACTCATACTGAAACTCTTGTACATACTTATAGAAGGATAGAAGCACTCACGCACACAGTTAGCCACTGAAATAACTACTCACACATTGATGCAGACATCCAAACACCAGCTGTGCATAATGCAGTATCAGTACTAGTTACGTACTGGTGCTCTCACTCACATATGTATGCAAATGGTCAGACAAGCTAATCTTATTGGAAAGTAAACAGCTGCACTCCTTTGCAATCTTGAGGTAGTTCTAGTTGAATTCACCTAGTCACAGTTGTTTGGGTGCTCCAGAGTATCACCTTCTGATCATGGGTGTTAATCAGTAATTAATTAGTTGCACTCCCCCTGGTGTGGAGTAGTATCCCCAATGTGCACTCCCTGACAAGGGTCAAACGGATTGCCCCATTTCTTGTGTAGTTCTTCAAATGGATCATAAATGTTTCCACATCAAAGTTCAAAGTAGAAGTTTAATTCCTTCTTTTCTTGATGTACAACAATCTTCCTTTCAGGATAAATGACGTTGTAATGTCACATTACATAGTCAGATCATCTCATATATCTTCTTCATCCATCCTAATACAGTTCAGACCTAGCCCTTCCTCAGGGACAAGGTTTCCTGCCAAAAGCACATATCAGCTTATATAAGGTCATTGGTCATAAGGTTGCCACGAAAAAACAGTGTTGACATTTTGGGTGTTGAGTAAGATGTAGATCAACCACTAATTATTCTAGTAAAAAAGTAAATAAAGCTGGCAAGAATTAGTGGATATGACTAAAGAAAAAAAGCCACAATATATTTGAAAGGAAAGTACAAAAAAGTTGATATTATTTGAGATTTCAGTTGTATTGATGATGAAGCACTACAGTCAAGTGGACAAATAGAAAAAGTGGATAAGCAGAAGTCAGAAGAAATATATGAGCACTATAGGATTCATCTGCTTCATTCAAATGACGTTATTGGGGTGATATTGATCTATTTCAAATGAAACAGGCTGTGGGAGCTCCAGTACGTTAGTGGGAAAAACGTTTAGAGGTTCAATGCTCAAAGTCTAGGGCAATTGTTTGGGTTAGTCTAGGCCTTTCCAACACGTGAAACATTGTCTTGAACTCTTTCCCAGAAATTCCGTACCTGGCAGAGTTTGATTCGTAGAGTACAGATATTATAAAAACAAATATGTTTGATACCTACTATCCAAGAAGAAATCCACACCTCAAAAGTACCTGTCTTTATAAAATTCTGCAGCACTACAGGTACACAAATCATGTTTTGGAAAACATTGATAGAGGTAGATATGGCGTAATCGGTTGCAATGGATGTTTGGTTTGGCATGCAAAAGGTAACTTGATAAACCATAGCTTCCTTTTTTGTCAAATTGCTGAGAAAAAAAATATTTTTTCTACTTAGCACTTCTCCAGCTATTCAAACCATGGCATTGTGAAACAGACTTACTTGGACAATATGACTTCTATGAAGACACTTTTAATGATGTGTAAGACATCATTCACTGTCCAATATTTCCCAACTACCTGAAAATGTTAAATGAAGAATTTGAACAAGAGGAAACAATTGCTACTGTGATAACAAAGGATAGTTCACAAAGCAGCCAAAGTTCTGGACCTCTTCGATAGCCAAAAATCTAAAATGAAGCTGCCAAAGCAATGAATGAGGTAGAGACAGCAATGCATCAGGAATGAAACATGTTGACTTCGAAGAGCTAGTAGAACAACTCAATGATGATCAAAAAGAAATATGTATGGAAGTTAAGGAAACAATAGAGCATAGATTCTTCCATGAAACAATCAATGTAAATTTTCAAGTTTTAAGCTAATTCCTTTGTATATCAGCAGACAACTTGGCACTGGAGAAAGCTTTTTAATACAAGTTCTAACCACTTATCTACAAAAGACTACAGACTCCATTTCATAATTTGTAGTAACAGTCCCTACAGGATTAGCTGCAAACAACATCAAAGGAATAACCTTGCATCATCTACTGATACTCCCTGAGTACACAATGATAAACTGACGTGCCAGAAAACTTGTCAAAAGGTTTCAAGAGTCTTGAAGAAATTAAAACTTTTAATCATTGATAAAGTGAGCATTGTCTCAAACTTAATTCTCGTCTTTGTGTGGTTAATAATACAACAGATATTGAAATCAGAGTATGATGCACTTTTTTGGGGAAAGCATTTAGTTGTTCTTGGTAATTTATTACAAATTACCCCATGAATGGACAGCCTGTGTTTAGGACAGGGTTACAAGAAATAACTCGCAATTCTTTAGAAAACATTGGAAATGTAAACATTAGGTTGAATTTCCAATGCAAAGAATTAATTGGAAACATGTGTCAAACATCTGATAGGCAATATGAAAATATTTTTATGGATATTAGAGTAGGAATGCTATCAAAAGAAGGAAAATGTTGCCTGCAACCCCGATTAATAAAGAACATAGGGCCACATGTAGGAAAGTCCGAGATTGCGAACTGACTCGCAATTTCCGAGTCGCAATCTCAGAAGCAGAACGGTTATCTCAGACACCGTCTGCAACTCGCTATGGGGTCGCAAAGACCCACCTCATCAATATTCATGAGGTGGGTCGCATTTTGTGACCCCATAGCAAGTCCCTGCACTCACAGAGATGGTGGCCTGCTGAAGTCAGCAGACCTCCATGCCTGTGACTTTTTAAACAAAGCAGTTTTTTTTTTTCATTTTGCAGCCCGTTTTCCTTAAAGGCAATTCCGAATTGCGATGCCAGTCGCAAGTAGGAAGGTAACACCCCTTCCTATTTGCGAGTCGCATTCACAAATTGTGAGTCGGTACCGACTCGCAATTTGTGAATGTGCATCGCGTGAGGCCGTTTGCATGGCGCAAACTGCGATTTTCGCAGTCTGCGACATGCAAACAGCTTGCTACATCTGACCCATATTTCCTTCTAAAATGTCTGCAGTACAGATAGTGTTTGAATTTATTCAAAAACAAAAATAAACTGCATATTTAATGACTACCCTTCAAGAAGGTACTTCTTTCAATAAACATTTATTACAGCTGGCAAAAGGACAAACATTGGAATAATTGATACTGATTGATAAAATGGAACACCAAAGAGTGACAATACTGTTGAGTGAAAAACTAAAATCAAAATTAAATTATTCGGAGAAGTCTGTTTCCAAAACTGCAGAATGAGAAAAGTGTTTATGTATTGGTAAGAACTGCAGGGTGATTTTGCGGCGTAATTTAAATGTTGAAGAAGAATTAGTTAGTGGAGCCATAGATAAAATTATTGAATTCATTTTTTATCCAAACAGAAATGAGGTTCAATACTTCTGATCCTGAAGGTGGAAAAACAAATAGCAAGGTCTTTGGCACATTTCTTGCTTGTAAAATACACCTATGTTCATTGAAAGCAGCTTCCAAGGTCTCTAGCAAATGCTGCAACTATACCCAAGTCTCAAGGTTTAAGTTTAGATGCAGCATTTATTAACATTTGTGGCACCGTTTTCAAAGAAGGTATGTCATATGTAGTATTATCATGGATTAGAAATGTGTCAGTTTTGTATGTGATAGAGTTTGATGACAGTAAAGTAAATGCTGATTCGAGTTGTGTGATAGAGTATAACTGTTTAAGAAGATGTGTCACAGAGTAATACCTGCACAAAATGTAACCTAGTTCTTTTATCAACTTTGAATATAAGAAAAAAACTGGCAAGTATATCATCCTAATGTTACAGCAAAGTACTGCAGATGGGATTAAATTGGAAACACAAATTATACATTTGCAAGCTGGACAAACCTCTAATTCTGGTGACTCATATAGCTGTATGGCTATTATTTTTCAAGAAGTAGTAAATATTACAGCTGGACACTACATCATCGACTTAAAAAATACAACTGAATGGAGAGAGTGTGTTGATAGCACTTTTTACAATCAAGCAGAGATTATCCTATAGACTACCAAATTCTTACCTTATCTTTCTTCAACTAAAATTGCAAGGAGGAATGCAACTGAAAAGATGGAAAATTACACTTCTGGGACTTCTAAAACAACAAGTTAAGAGATTGTACGGCCTACCAAGGGTGATGTCTTCATAATGGATTTGAAATATTCTCACTCTTGCAAGAAAACAACAAGAGAAATCACTTAATTGAAAACTCAGATTACAAATTACAGACTAGGACAAAAATCTACTAAAGAGAAAAAGAAATACTGCTAAACCTATCATTAAAGAAGAGCTGCAAAAATATTAAAAACATCACATCACTGATGTGCTCTACTCCTATTTAATGCATTGACAGATTTAACTACATCATGTGGCCTACTAAGGGTGATATCGTTGTATGGCTTTTCACCTACCACTATCATTCATACACATTAATTGTATTAGAAAACTTTAATATATACTATAATATTTAACAGGTATAGGTAAAACAGTTAGGTAAATATTTGTAGAGAATGTGAATGATAGTAATGTTAATTTAAAATAACGTGCAATGCTCTTATGAGTTCATTTTTAGAGTCCATATGAGTGTCCCCCCCACACACTATTCAGTGATGGGTATCTAAACACACTGCATTCATATTGTAAAAGTATTGGAGCTGAAAATAGTGGAAAACAGAACATGGGATGCTTAAATAATATGTATAATTGCTGTTTTAGTAGTAATGTTTTTATTACAGATTCTGAAGCTTTAATAGATAAATGAATAATATGAAACTTTAACTTTTATTTATGTTTGCACTCTTTCAACACAGATTAAAGGATGTCTTTCTGGCAGTAATGTAGGTAACTAATTTCATCTTGATTCATTCGTACATCATCCATAGATACTTTGTACACATAGTTAATAATACTACAGCAACATGTACTAATTAAAAGACACACTGCCATACACATATGCATACACCGACACACCCAAGAACACACTTAGGCATACACTGACACACTCAGGCAATCACTGATGCATACACTAACATAGCCATGCACACACTCATCCATGCACTCATACACCCAAACACATACTCACATATAGGCTAAAACACCCAGAAAGATGCTAATGCATACCCTAACATTCCCAGGCAAACACTGACGCATGCAGGAGGACTTTTCTACAAAAACAATGAATAAAGGATGGAGATGGCAATATAAAGAGGGAATGTAAAGGAGGCGTGAATGAGCGCTTGCAGCCCATAGTTCTTAACCAGTCATCTGCTACCTCACCCAGCTCTCTGGGGTTGGTCAAATTAGAGTCAACTAGATACTGGTGGGGCTTCTCTTGGGCACAATTAGTTAGAAAGTGCTCCCTCATAGTCAAATTGTAAAGCCCCTCAAATGTACTTACCTTTTTGAACTGTATCCAGCCCTCTAGTGCCTTCACTAAGATATCCCCAAAATCAACCCAGGATTGGGTGCTTGTATTCTGGGTGTCCCTAAACGTAAGCCTACACTGCTGTGGTGTCAGACCAAACTTTTTAGTTAAGCACCTCCTCATATTAAGGTATGAATCTGCCTCCTCCCCACTTAAGGTCAGAAGCTTATCCCTCCCAGAGTAGGGGACCAACTCCCATTGAAGTAAACCCCAGTATTGAGGCTTACGTCTCCTCATCTGGAGGGGCCTTTCAAAGACCCCCAACATTTTTCTGTATCATCCCACTCTACATAGGCAGAAACCACCCCCTTGGGTAGTCTGGGTCAAATCCTTCACTCATGGACATCTCAGCTTCTCTATCGCTGTCACCATATCTTTTGTCTTCCTTCGCCCACTTTTTCTTTTCCCTGGCCAACTTCTCTGCCTTCAAAGCTATATATGCTAGTTGGGCCTCCTGCTCTCTTTCCCTAAGAAATAGGTTCTCTCCTTCTGAAGGGACTCCCTTCCTCCAACTAGCTTGGGGTATTGCCCTGGTAGCTGTGTGTAGTGAGGACCAGTCTTCCTCATTTTCACAAAAGCTCAGATGCCCTTCCTCCCCTGAGTGGTGGGAGCTAACATCCTCCCCTTCTTTTTCCTCTTCTGGAGATTCCTCTGTGCCCATGTCTTGGGCTTCAGCCCAGGCTGTCAGGGATTTAATCAAAACATTTTTCCTGAGGTTAGTGGCTGCAGGCACCCCTCTCTCTGTACACAACCCCCTAAGCTGGACTACTGTAATTATGGATGGCACCATCCGTATTCACATTCAACCTGAAAGATGGGTGGAACACTTCTTTCAGCTTTATGCTCTACCCCTGATACACTCCTCCTCCTCTTTGTTGCAGGCCGAATTGCGTCTTGAGATTGCTGATCAAAGTAGTTCTATTGATAGTTCTGTAGATTGTATTGTTCTCTCAATAATGGAAACTATAGTTGCTATTAACTCCTTAAAATCGGCCAAGGCTCCAGGCCTTGATAAGATACCGGGGGTTCTTTTTAAATCTGAGACAGTTATTTGGTCCTGGTATATAAATACGGTATCCATTGCTATAGCTGCAGGAGGCCCTATTCCCAAAACCTGGAAAGGGGCTGAAATAAGTCCTATCCATAAAAAGGGTGATGTGGGTTCCCCTGTTAATTATAGACCAATCACCCTCATTGACAATCTTCAAAAAGTTTTTGCCAAGCAGCTTTTGGATAGGCTTTTGGACTGTGTCCATGCTCATCAGGTACTGTCTCCACTTCAGGCGGGTTTTCACCCAAATATTAGTACAGTGGATCAGGTTTTCAGGCTAACCCTCCTATATTGGAAATATGTAGTCTTGCCAAAGCAAAACTTATATGTTGCTTTTGTGGACCTTCGGTCTGCTTTTGATTTGATCCCTAGAGAAAGGTTATGGGAAGTCCTGCATAAAATAGGTATTCCTGATAATATAGTACACTTATTGCAAAGGTTGCACAAGAATACTTATGCCCAGGTGAGATGGGGTAGCCAGGGAGATCTAACTGATCATATAGCCATCTGGCGGGGGGTTTGCCAGGAATGTGTCCTTGCACCAACCCTTTTTACCTTGTTTATTAATGAGGTGGAGCATGCTGTGTCTTCTTGTAAAAATGATGCTCCCTCGCTGAATGTGCAAACAATCCCTATTCTATTATTTGCTGATGATTCTCTTTTGATTTCCAAAACCCCCATGGGTCTGCAGATGTTGTTTGATAGGTTTAATGCCTTTTGTGCACACCAAGGCCTGGAACTTAATGCCAGTAAAACTAAATTCATGATATTAAGCACGGGTTTTGTTAGGAGATGTACTATTACCTTAGATGGAGCTCCCTTAAGTAAGGTACGTTCTATAGATTACCTGGGAGTAAGAATTACAAACAACATGGAGTGGGAGGATCAGATTGGTAAGAGTGTCTCACTTCTTCAGCATAGGTCATGTGCTATTCTGCGCTTCTATATTACCACCATTGTGAAAGCTGTTTCTCTGGCTATTAATATTTATTTGGCAAAGGCTCAGGGTGCAGCAACTTATGGCGCTGAGGTGTGGGGTCCTTCCGATACTAACAAATTGTCCGTGGGCGAGAATCATTTCGCAAGACCTCTTCTTGCATGCCCTCATAGTGCACCATTGATCCCGTTTTTTCTGGACCTTGAATTTCATCGCATCTCTGATGTGATAGCTTTAAGACCCTTACTCTTCTGGGTACACATTTGGAACATTCTTGAGCTTACTGTTTACAGGGCCTCCCTTCAAGATATTTTAGATAGACCTAATACAGTTTCTATTCCTTGGCTCAAGCATGTTTCTAAGTGGTTTTACATCTTGGGACTTGGGAATTTTTGGGAGAACCCTCACAGTTTGGGGAGGGCCCAGAAACAACTCTTGAAATCTGTGTACTGGCCCTATGTTGGGAATAATTATCTTCTATGTACATCTCATGGTCGGTTGACAACACAATTTCTTGTTTTTAAATGGCATCCCCAGTTTGAATTTTACTTGGACTTAATTCCTGATTTATTGGGTAAGAGCCTGTATGCTCGTTTTAGATTTGGGTGTCTTCCATTAAAGTCCCTTATTGGTAGCTGGTGATCATTACTAACACTTGATTTATGTCCTATTTGTAATTGTGTATTTGAATCTGTAGCACATTTTATGTTTTTTGTCCAGCTTATGTCTCTGCTCAGCGAAAATGAATACGTCCAGTTTGTAGGAATATGGGCATAAGACAATGTAAAGTTGCCCTTAGGAAACTGAGGAGTGATACTTCTCTTGTCTTAATTTGTGCGGTTCGCAAGTTCCTTGCGGCCGCATGGTATATAAGTATTTGCTTTTTAAAAATTTATTTTAATAGTGACATTTGTTCTTAAACCTTAATATTTACTTATTTATTATGTGTATACATTTTTGACTGTTGTGATTTTATGCTTTGATGGTTGTTTATGACCGAATAAAGCTTATGTGAATTTGGATAGGCTAGCCAGATAAAGCTCCCTAGTTTTGCGTCAACAAAAACATTTTGCAAAAATTGGAAACAAGAATTTAGAAAAATCACAAAAATTCAATAAGTGAAATTAATCCAAATTAAAAATCAAAAAAATGTTCCACTATGACAATTTAAAAGATTTTTAAGTTGCTTTACTTAAAACTGTAGTGTGATACTGAACAAATGTACTGGATCTTATCACTGCACACCAAAAGTGTAGGGGAGTGCATTATTGGTAAGGGCAGGTAAGCACCTACACTTAGCAACAGTCCACTAACCCCAATAGGTCCAGTTAGATCTCAATAAATTAACCCCTGCTCAACCCTTGGTACCTTGGCAACAAGCGACAAGGCTTAACTTAGGAGAAAAAGGCCCACATTATAACTTTGGCTGTAAGTGCCGCCTACCGCCGCAGTGACGGCCGCCAAAAGACTGCAACCGCAGCTAACATCCATTCGCCATACTATGACCACAGCCAGATTTCACCCACAAAAAGGGCGGAAATCCTTCTGTTGCCATGCTGGAGGATGGTGTTGAGCTGGCGCTGCTACCACCAACAGCGCCTTTCCAGTAGACCGCTGCCAGCTGTATTATGAAAAATAATACGGCCTGACGGTGTCTGCTGGCGGGTGCTGCTGGCTGTAGCAGCGCCCCGTCCCGTCTCCTGCCGGAAGTCCCCCTAGATTCTGGTAATTTGGGTTTACTGACAGGGGAGGGGGTGGGTGTGTGTCTGGGGGTGTGTGCATGAGTTTAAGGGTGTGGAAGTACTTTTTATTCCAAAATCGAATTTGCATATAACTTTAGTTTAAAAGCAGCCAACAAGGCAGGCCTGCCTTTAAAATGACACTGGGCACCTCAACAGTGCACCTATAGGTGCATTACCTATGCTGTGGTCTCTAAACTTACATGCCCTACCATATACTAGGGACTTATAGGTAGGTTGATACTGCCAATTTTAATTAGCTTAATTTGCATGTCCACTTTACACAGAGCACAAGACCTGGGACTGGTAAGCAGTACCGAGGCCACATCCAGGAGTCAGTAACCACAAGTATCTGTCCCAAACATTTGAGGGTGACCAGGCCAAAAAGTAAGACTTTTCTACAAAACCAATGAATACAGGATGGAGATGACAATCTAGAGAGGGAATTTAAAGGAGGCGTAAATGAGAGCTTGCTATCAAAGCCAAGAAAAGGGGTAAAAGAAGGGGAAAAGTTAGGTACAGGAGGAATAAGGTTGCAGAAATGAAAGGTAATATTAAGTAAACACTAGGAAGTGCGCAGAGTTAATAAGTAGTTTAAAGGGAAGTTATGAGAAAATTGGTAAAAGTACACAAACAATGAAACAGAGAAAGTCATGATGAATTATGTGATAATGATTATTACATCTAAGAAGATTAATGAACTAAACATCACCTTCCAGCATTACAAGATAACATTATTTAATTGTACTAGATTGAATTATTTATAGGCACAAAATGTACTACTTGAGTAATCAATCATGTTAACCATTGAGCCTCCATCCTAAATAGTTCCCCGTCCTACAAATTATTATCTACAAATGATATTGATCGTCCACTAGATACATACAAGTTCTCTAATGTCACAATAAAGCTATGCACTTATGCTCACTTTGCAGAGAAGAAACTTGAAGTGATAGATGAGTTGAAAGAAGACGCATCACTTTTGCAATCTAACTGGTGTCTTCCAATGCTGCCTCACAACCTGAGCCAAATCATTCCTGGCTTTCATACTACCTGCTAACAATCTATTCTTAAATGACTTCCACTTAATGCTGCACACAAAATACCCCAATACCTGCCAATATGACTCACTTGACCTTCACTCCCAGTTCTTCTGAGTACACTCCAGCCCACTCCTTAATGTCCAACTAGCCTTCTGCACTAAGAACTCAATGACAAATATATATATTTTAGATAAAGAATGATACAATTAACGAAAGTCACTCCAAGCAGCTTCAATGTTAACTTAAGGCTCATATAATTCTTTTAAAGGAACAATGTATCAGCTTGCAAGGAGTGACGCATTTTGACCTCTGTGGTCTTTTTCATTGGCCCAGATCTTTACAAAAGCCCCCCACCCATGAAACAAATATATATACCAGTGACCATGATTGCCATAAAAGAAAGATATATCATCCACCATGATAGACATAAAAGAAATCCTCAATTCCTCCAAATACAAATACTTGAATATCCCAGAAATCAGGATGTCAGAGGAAAGAGACCACAACTATCTTATATATTATTCTCAAAACTTTCACCATTAGAATACTACAGAAAAAAAACAGAAAAATACATTTGACTTATGTAAATCTAAAAGAACTCCATGGTAACATCAACCCACCACTTGGTGGCCTCTTATTAAATGGTCCCCTCTTTTCAATTTTTATCTTTTATTTTTTTCCATAAACGCCAACGTCAAATCTTGGTGTTTATGGATGTATATAGATCTTACATCATAGGTCAATTCCCTTATCAATGCCGGGAGTATCGGCCAATATTAAAAGCAAGACTCAAATATACTAACACCCCTAAAGGCTCAAACGCTGTAATCACCAAACATAACCGTATCAATAGGCTGTCACCATTTATCCAATGTGCGCAAAAAGTTCCTCATCCTGATATAATCCTCCTGGGTGTCTACTATTTAATCAAATTATATATTCAGATTCCATCCTCCCAAGTTACACTCCCTATCACCCCCCTTGGGGTTGGTAACACCCTATCTATACCTAAAAATGACATTTCCTCAGGCTTTCCTTCATGCACCAAATTACAGCGCCGGGCCACTGGATACATTGCATCATTCTTCTTGATGGCGCGCCAGTGTTCTAATATCCATTTTTTTTAGGGGAAATATCGTGCTTCCCACATATCGCAAGCCACAGGGACATACAATGACATATACAGCAAAATCTGAGTTACAATTTAAGCATTTTTTTATCTTCACTACCTTCCCTGAAGGTAATGTGTATGTGCTGCAGCTCACACTATTTCTGCAGGCCTTATATTTAGCATATTCATAGAAACCCTGTTGTCTGACTAAGAAGGTGTCCCTAATTTTCATCTGATAACTATGCACTAGCAAATCCTGTAAGGAGCTGCTTTTTCTGTATACTATTTTTGGGTGAGGGCTGACCAACTGGCCAATCACCTAATCCACCTATATCAAATGCCAATACCGAGTCACAATCTTCCTAAATTCAGAAGAGTAAGTTTTGTAAGTGGTTATAAATCTCAAAATATTCTCATTTTCTTTCTTTTTTGGGGGAAATAACAGAGTGTCTCTTTCGAACCCCTGCCACCTTATGACAAGCATGCTTAATTACTTTCAAGGGATATCCCCTCGATTTAAACCTCCTAATCATATTTGTCTGCTCATTCTGAAAACACTGAAATGTGCTACAATTCCTTTTTGTTCTAAGCAATTCCCCGGAAGGTATGCTCCACTTTAGGCAAGGTGGAATATGGCTATCAGCATGTAAAATGCTGTTTCCCGCTGTAGTATTCCTAAAAAGTTTAGTCTGAAGAGTCTCTCCTTCTTCTGTGACCTACACATCCATAAATTCCATGGACTGTCGATGTGTTTTAAGTGTAAAACTAAGATTGAAACTATTGACAGATAGCCAGTTAACAAAATCAGACAATATTGTCTCTGGACCGTCCGATTAAAACATATCATCAATATATCTCGTCCAGGGAATTATATGTTTAGACCATACCTCATTGTCATCAGTCAAAACATGTTGTGTCTCCTACTCTTCCATAAACAGACAGGCATAGCTTTGAGCAAAGCATCTTCCCATCGCAGTCCCTGTAATTTGTCTATAACATTGATCTTCAAAAAAGAAAAAGTTATTTTCCAAACAAAATCTCAGCATTCTTAAGAGCACTTCAGAATGTTCATACAAACAGATAGGTTTAGCTCTAAAGAAGTGCTGACAAGCCTGAATGCCTAAATCATTTGGAATGCATGTACATAGGGACACTACATCTATGGTAACCATGATATAATGTGATTTGCATGGGATATCTTGTATCTTACTAATAAAATCCATACTATCTCTACAGTAAGAAACTAAACTCAGTACATATAGACATAAAAATTAATCCAGATATGTCTAAGTATTTTCCAATAAACTACCCTTTGCTGATACAGTAGGTCTACCCGGAGGATTCTGGCTGTCCTCATGTATTTTTGGCAACATATAAAAGCAAGGTACAACCGGTTTCTTAACTGTCAAAAACTTCAATTCATCATCTGTGAGAAGACCACAGCTGTAGCTTTCAAAAAGTAAATCGTGAAACATTGATATTGAAGTACGGTATGCCACCACCGTCGACCTCTCATAACAACTTGAAAACAGCAACTGTCTCCTTGCTTCTTTTTGATATTTTTCCAAATCCCATAGAACCACGTTCCCACCCTTATCCGATAGTTTAGTCGCAAAATAAGTTACCTTGTTTAATGAAACTAATGCTGCTCGTTGTCCAACTGTGAGATTGCTAGCAAACATATCCCTGCTGTTTCTACTTAATTTGATGAGATCATATATCATTGCTTCATGAAAGGCATCTATATTATCATGAGGGGTCGTTGGATTACATTTTAATCTTGGTTTAAACTTACTGGCACTTGTATCCCTAGTTATTAAACCCAATTCCTTCAACAAATCCATTTCAGTGTCCCATAATCTTTCCCCTACTTCCAATTCTCTGAGGGTGGCCAAACCATCAATATCACCAATAGTCAATTCCACCGGCCTATCCACAACATCTGAAACCATCTCTGGATGTTGCTGAATACATTTGTCTTTCTGTTGGGTAAAGATTTTCAATGATTTCTGTTTTTTGACAAATTGAAAAACATCAATCCTCGTCTAGGTATAATCAAAATTCGCTACAGGGCAGAAGGACAGTCCCAATTCCAAAACAGTCCGTTCATCATGAGATAAGACATGTGAAGAAATATTTACTATTCTAAGTTTATTTTCACCCACCATCTCTTTCTCCTTCCCTGTCACGTATTTCTTCCAAATGGCTTCTCTGTTTCTTGCTGCCGTTCCACCTCTCCTGATCTTTTTACATCTCTGCCTTCTTCCCTTCCTTTTGGAGGCTACCTTTGCGGTCGTTGATTTAATTGTAAAAAACAGTACTCTTCCAAAGTTGTAAAAGGCTGCCCTGAAGGGCTACTGGTTCCTGTTTGTTCCTCAATATCTGAAGCATTCTCAATACTTGATTCCAAAGATGGAATCTCTTGTTCTCTTAGGGCCTCATCCTGTCGAAAGTTCCTTCTCGCCTGGTCAAGCCTCCTACCGAATGTCAGGATACGTCCAGTAGCATAATCTGTCTTGTCTCTTAAGAATTTTCTTCTCTTTTTAAGTTTGATCTCGTCTTCATATTTATTGAGTCGCACCTCCATTTCCTTGTAAAAGTTCCTAATTTCATCTTGTGCCAAATTATTTGCTAAGACCGCCTTAAGATTCCCAATCTCCTCAATGATCTGAGTCAATTCCATTGCCGCATATTTCTAGAGAAGCTCTGGCATACTCTTACATGTAGTAGCCATTAATGTAGACCATTCCTCCAAAAACTTTGGATGCGGATTTCCATATGTAGGAGATATTAATATTCTGAGGCCACGCGGTACTCTCACAACCTCGATATTAAAATTTAACAAGATTACCTCCTAACTTCTGTTGATTTCTTTTTTGCACAATTTTTCCAATTGCCATTGTTGTTGTTTGAGAGACACCATACCTTGCACATCAGCCTCTCCAGTGACATTAGTGACATTAGCTAAGCTTGTAATGCTTTCATCAAAAAGGTCCCGTGCTACGTCCATTCTCAAACAAATTGCTTCATTCATCATGAAAACAGATGAAACAGTACTGAAATACACACAGCAAAAAATCCTCCAAACTGAATCACAACAACATCAAAGAAACAGGTCAGTAGCTTTTATTTTCAGCCATACAGATATAGAAGGGCCAACCTTATTCTTTTTACCAAAAAATGCTTATTTGTGCTTAACCGTTCCTAAGTATCCACGATATACTATTCTCTATTCACCAATAATAACCGTCCTATATTTATATCCATTAATTCCCCCGCCGTGTTGGAATCGCCAATGGTGACAGCATTTTGCTTAAGGTTACAGAATTAATAGGGCGGGAATACAAATCCGGCAAACATGCTCACCAATTCGAACAACGTCAGAGCAATCAACTTTCAAAGTTACGTTATTGCGACCTATACGCAGTGTCAATTAGCTCCCTGTGGCAATTAGAATCACCGTTGCCGGTCGCGTGCAACCAAATGTTTGTCTGTTTGTCAACCAGGCATTCAGATCTGGCGTCCATACATCAGAATTCTATACAATGTCAAAATAAGAGCGTACTAAAGTTACCTCATCGCAACCTTTGCGACTGTTACATGTGGATTCACATTGATGAGCGACTGCACTCGGGTTCCCATTTCAGGTTCCTGTTGAAACTTCGATCCCTCTTGAAAGCCTAATTAGTGCTTGTCGTCCAAACGCAGTATGGGACGGAACTCCTGCTCAGAATCAGTATTAAACACGCTGCAGTTGGTGTCATATTGAAAATGAAACTAAAGAGTGGCTCAAACCAGGGAAACGATAACCAATTTGACAGTTCCTGCTATTCTTCCTGGTTGTGCCTCGTGGAGTCGGTGCACAAATATGGGCACAGGACCCATAATATATCCAAAGAAGGACACAATTAACGAAAGACAATCCAAGCAGCTTGAATATTAACTTAAGGCTCATATAATTCTTTCAAAGGAACAATGTATCAGCTTGCAAAAGCGACGTGTTTTGATCTCTGTGGTCTTCTTCATTGGCCCAGATCATTACAAAAGCTCCCCCTCCCATGAAAAAAATATATATACCAATGACCATGATAGACATAAAAGAAAGATATATCATCCACCATGATAGACATAAAAGAAATCCTCAATACCTCCAAATACAAATACCTGAATACCCCAGAAATCAGAATGTCAGAGGAAAGGGACTACAACTATCTTATATATTATTCTCAAAACTTTCACCATTAGAATACTGTTACCAAAACAAATAAATTAAAAAACTGAAAAATACATTAGACTTATGTAAAACTAAAAGAACTCCATGGTAACATCAACCCACTCCTTGGTGGCCTCATATTAATGGGTCCCCTCTTTTCAATTTTTCTTTTTTTCTTTTTTTCTGTTTTTCAAATCTTGGTGTTAATGGATTTATATGGATCTTACATCATAGGTCAATTCCCTTATCCATTCCGGGAGTATTGGCCAATAGTAAAAGCAAGACACACATATACTAACACCCCTAATGGCTCAAATGCTATATTCACCAAACATAACCGTATCAATAGGCTGTCACCATTTATACAATGTGCATATTGGGTGGGTTGATGGGTCTAAACATAGACAGGAGTGATTTATTGGCTGCTTGTGCGATAGTAAGTGTCGCTAGACTGACTAGTGACAAAACGTTTCCCACTAACCAGCCTAACATAATTTCTGACCAACTATCGTTATTCCCCCTAACACCATACCCTCTGGCTAGCATATTTTTTTACGCTAGCCATTTCTTACCGCCATCATGCATTATTCCATAAATATGGTGCATGGATGGCTATAAGATATGATTTTAAGGAAAATGACGCACAACTGCGTTAGTGCAGTTGTGTGTAATTTTTCATAAATATGCTCCAAAGGGTCTGAGATTACACAGAAAGCAGTGAGAAGAAAGAGCAGGCAGGCACACACACAATGGGGCTGAGAACCTGGGGAAAGCAGTGCGAAGGAGAGCCAGGCAGGCAGCATAAATGGCACACAATGAGGCTTAAAGCCCGGGTAAAGCAGTGAGAAGGAGGGAGAGGAGAGCACCAGGCACGGCACACAATGGGGCTGAGAGACCATGGAAAGCAGTGAGAAGGAGGGACAAACAGGCAGCAGGCACACAAACAACATGGCTGAGAGTCTTTGGAAAGTAGTGAGAAGGTGGGACAGGCAGACAGCAGGTTCAAAAAAGCAGTTAGAAAGAGGGACAGGAAGGGAGCAGGCATACATACAATGGGGCTGCCAGCTCACAGAAAGCAGTGAGAAGGAGAGAAAAGCAGGCAGCAAGTACCAACATAATGGGGCTGACAGCCCATGGAAAGCAGTGAGAAGGAGGGACAGGCAGGCAGCAGGCATGCACAAACGCAGGCTGAGAGCCCAGTGAAAGCATTCTGAAAGAGGGAAAGGCGAGCAGCAGGCACACACAAAATGGGACTGAGAGAAAGGAGAAAACAGTGAGCACAAGGGGAAAGCAAGAAATAGGCATGCACAAAAAAGTGATGAGAGCAAGGAGAACACAATAAGAATGAGAGAAATGCAAACAGAAGGTATGTACAAAATGGAGCTGAGAGCAAGGAGAAAGCAGTGTAAATGACAGAAAGGCAAGCAAGAGGTACACACAAAACGGGGCTGAGAGCAGACACTCATGCACCCACTCACAGTGCTAGTCAGTCACATACCCACTCCTTGACTCACTCATACACTTATATATCTACTCATAGAACCACTGATACAGTCATATTTCCACTCACCGACCTACTCAGACACTCATGTACCCACTCACAGTCCTAGTCAGTCAGTCACACGCACACTCCTTGACCCACTCAGACACTCATGTATCAACTCTCACACGGACTGAGACAGTCATGCTCCCACTCACAAACCCACTCAGACAATTATGCACCCACTCAAAGACCCAATCAGATCCCCACACACCCACTCACAGACCCACTGAGACTTTAACACACTGACCCAAAGACCCACTCAGATAGTTATGCACAGACTCACAGAGCCACTAAGATACTTATACACCTGCTTAGGGATACAGTGACAGAGGCTTCCAGATACTCATTTACATTAATGCTTTTATTATGGTGCAATGAGTGCACCATAATGTGTGTTTTTGTTGTGCGTATTGGGGACGGATTGGCAAATTTTGAAAAGGTTGAAAAAAGATGTTAAAATAAAATTAATTAGAGTTTGGGAAATGGGGTGACTCTAAATAGAGCCTGTGTGTTTATTGATAGTGGATGATAATTACACAAAATATAGGATGCAGTGTTTCACGTTTTTAGGAAGCACCCTGTTGCCTTTGTCCGAGAAGTGAACGCCATCACTTCAATAAATTCCATCCATGTCAAAGCGGGGGTTGTTATTGTAGATAGAGCCAATAGTATGGTCTATAAGGAATGCTGAAATAGTTTCATTAACATGTTTCCTGGCTTTGTCTATCTGTGGACAGAATTTGGTAGACCATTTCCATTTCTGCCTTTGACATCTGTTGGAAAATACCAAGGCAGTGTGAGGAAAAAGTGTCATTAATTTTGCAAAGGTATCCTTCATTAGGATTTCCAGTCCTACCCTAGTAAATGTGCCCAAAGTATTACACCACAGTGCATAATTACGAGGTGAGGGGGTTGGAAACCTGTAATGCTTTTTACCAAAGACACCAATTAATGCCACATTAAACCACTCTGGCCAAACCATTTTATCTATACATTTAGCAAACACAGGTCCCTATCAATGCCACTCTTTCTAGCATACTCACTTGCCCAAAGCACAAAGCTGAGTTCTACAATCTACACTGAGCATTGTGAAGAGAAGGATGAACACCACACAGGAGAAGGCTGTACAAGAATTAGATACTTCAACAGTGAAAGGCAGTTTAAATTGGAGGGAGCACTTGTTTGAAAAAAAAGATGCATTCCATTGGATGATTTTAAGATGTAGATATTTAAAGCTAGTGTTAGAAATTGGATCTATAATTGGCAGAGATATACACCCTTCTTCAAGTAGAGACCACATTTATTGTCAGGGTAAGTCACAACACAATCCATTTTATCCTGTGCTCATCCTATGGTGGCTTGGCACAAAGCAGGCAGGCTTAAATTAGAAGGCAATGTGTAAAGTATTTGTGCAATAACTCATACAGTAACACCAACCACCAAAAAAGTACTCCACACCATTTTAGAAAAATAGATAATATTTATCTGAATAAAAAAAAGATCAAAATAACAAACAGCCAATAATGACAAGTCAAGATTTCACGTTTTAAAGATTTAAATGAGTTTTAGGGGGTCATTACAACATTGGCGGTAAAAGCCGCTCACCGCAGTGCAGAAGACTGCCAACACACCGCCGCGGCCACAGAATTCTGCCACAACTATTATGACCCACATCTCGGAATCCGCCAAAATTCAGACACCCACACAAGTCCGCCAGACCAAAGGTCAGTGATAAACTGGCGAAAACAAAACCTCCACCATCACGGCAACAGAAACACGCCCATGCGATCACGACCCATGAATCCACGCAGCGATCGTTCAAATGTGGTATTCCATTGGCGGTACACACCGCTGCGCTCAAAATACACACACATCTCCAAAACACCGCCACATTGGACAATTCCAAATACACACACCTGATACACATACACACACCACTCCCACACAATCAATACTATACAAAACACACACCCACATCACCCACAAACCCCTACGATCATAAATTTAGACGAAGGCCAGAGAGACAGCACAGCATAGACAACCACACCATACAGAGGCATACAACACCATCACCCACACTACTTCCACGCACAAAACACCACACACCACTACATATCACCACACTCATCACCACATATACCACCCCACACATGACCTACACCACCCCATGGCACGGCAAAGACACCCCAGGTTCTCGGAGGAGGAACTCAGGGTCATGGTGGAGGAAATCGTACGTGTAGAGCCTCAGCTATTTGGATCACAGGTGCAGCACACCTCCATAGCTAGGAAGATGGAGCTATGGCGAAGAATAGACAACAGGGTCAACGCAGTGGGACAGCACCCAAGAAATCGGGACGACATCAGGAAGAGGTGGAACGACCTACGTGGGAAGGTGCGTTCCGTGGTCTCCAAGCACAACATCGCGGTACAGCGGAACAGCGACGGATCCCCACCTCCTCCCCCACAACTAACAACATGGGAGGAGCAGGTCTTGACTATTATGCATCCTGAGGGCCTCGGAGGAGTCGGTGGCGGAATGGACTCTGGTAAGTCAAATCTTAACTATCATATCCCCCACCCTACCTGCATGGTATCACAGACCCCCACCCTCACCCCCTCCCCTATCACTCCAACTCCTCACTAATGTACTAATAACACAAACCACACATCCTAACACCAAGCCCTGCATGCAGCAACAATGCATGGACACCCATCACTAAAGCATGCCCACTGCACATACCCATAACAACCCCCTCAACCATCATCACACAAGCTCCCACACAGGAATGCTAGCACTGGGGTACACGCTCACCCACCCATTGCACACCAGGACACACAGATGCAATAATCATGCCTTTATACCCCTGTAGGACCACTACCCAACATCACCAGACAGGAGGGTCCAGACATCTCTACCCCACCCACAGAATCTGTGCCCCCCACTTCTACAGGTACAGCCGCCACCTCCCTACCAGCACCGCCCTCCCAGCAGCCCCTCAGCCTTTGCCCCGTGCCCGCTGACCCAGTTGGGTGGGCATCACCTTCGCCCCAGGCACCTCAGCCCCTGCCCCTGTCACCTCTGCTGCCCTCAGTGAGGAGGCCATTGACCTCCTCAGGTCACTCACTGTTGGGCAGTCTACCATTTTGAATGCCACCCAGGGTGTAGAAAGGGAGTTGCAACACACAAATGCATTCCTGGAGGGCAATCATTCTGGTCAGGCTGCCCTTCATCGAACCCTGCAAACTCTGGCCTCAGCACTGATGGCAGCCATTGTTCCTGTCTCCAGCCTCCCCCCTCCAACTTCCTCCACCCAGACCCAATCCCCTGTACCCCAGCCTATCCCAAGCACACCATCAGACCAGCATGCACACACGTCAACACACAAGGGAAGCTCAGGCAAACATAAGCACCACACATCCCACAGGCACTCACGCAAGCATCACACACATACAGACACAGCAACATCCATTGCCTCCACTGTGTCCCCCTCCTCGTCGTCTCCCTCCTCCCTCCCAGTCTCGTCTACACTCTCACCAGCATGCGCTACCAGTACAGCGACTAGGTCCCGCACCAGCACACCCACCACCACACCCCGCTCACCTGCAGTCACCACCCCCACTACCATTTACACGTCCCATGTGTCGTCTCCCAGTGTGTCTGTGACAAACGCAGGCACACACCCACCCAACATACATCCACCTCACGACAGCCTCCAGCGCATGCACCTGCACCCAAAGCCACAAAGGTAACACCTCCTACAACCACCTCCTCTTCCTCCACTCCCAGCCCCCCTCCAGCTACCCGTCCCAGTGTTCCTAAGAAACTTTTCCTGATCAAGCTTGACCTATTTCCCACCCCCCACTACAATTCATAGGTCCTGTACTAGCACCTCAGCCAAAAAATCTCAAGGACCAGTGGTGTCTGTTGTTAGAGGTATGTGGAGTGCACCGGGCACCAGGGCAGCCAGTGTGACACAGAGCCACAGCACAGCCAGTCCCCCCCCTGTGAAGCACCAGAAGTTGGACAGTGCCCGGCGGGAGTGGGGGAAGACTCCAGCCAGCAAAGCCGCTCACAAGGGTCCCGGGGGGAGTGTCCACTCAGCTGTGACTCCACCCAAGGTGGGGAAGGGGCAGAAGAAATCACCAAAGTCTGGGAGGAGCAGCACGGCGGAGAAGACCGCCATCATCCCCGCTGCCCAGGAGGCCACCGCCAGCCCCATCGTCACTGGCCAGGAGGCCACCGCCAGAGTCAGTGCCCAGGAGGGCAGCCCCATCGTCACTGGCCAGGAGGCCACCACCAGAGTCAGTGACCAGGAGGGCAGCACGATCGTCAGTAGCCAGGAGGCCACCGCCAGCCACAGCCCAGCTGCCCAGGAAGGCCCCGGCAGCCCCAGCCCAGCTGCACAATGAAGGACCGCCAGCCCCAGCCCAGCTGGGCAATGAAGGTCCGCCATGGCAAGCACCACTGAACAGGGCAAAGACCGTCATGGCAAGCACCGCTGAACAGGGCAAGCACCGCTGAACAGGGCAAAGACCGCTGAACAGGTCAGAAACTGCAAACTCAAGCACCGCTGAACAGGGCAAAGACCGCCATGGTAAGCACCGCTGAACAGGGTAAGCACACCTGAACAGGGCAAAGACCACTGAACAGAGCAAAGACCGCTGAACAGGTCAGAAACTGCAAACTCAAGCACCGCTGAACAGGGCAAAGACCGCCATGGCATGCACCGCTGAACAGGGCAAGCACCGCTGAACAGGGCAAAGACCGCTGAACAGGGCAAAGACCGCTGAACAGGTCCGAAACTGCAAACTCAAGCACCGCTGAACAGGGCAAAGACCGCCATGGCAAGCACCGCTGAACAGGGCAAGCACCGCTGAACAGGGCAAAGACCGCTGAACAGGTCCGAAACTGCAAACTCAAGCACCGCTGAACAGTGCAAAGACCGCCATGGCAAGAACCGCTGAACAGGGCAAGTACCGCCAACTCAAGCACCGCTAGCCCATGAGTGGCAGGGGCAGTGACGCAACTGGGACCGTCACGGGGAGAGTGATGCACTCTGGGCACGAGTCCCCCTCCAGAACCAGTGGAGACATGCATCCACTCTGTCTGTCCTTAACAGGATGAAGCACTCTGGGCACCAGTCCCCCTCCAGAACCAGTGGAGACATGCATCCACTCCGTCTGTCCTTAACAGGATGAAGCACTCTGGGCACCAGTCCCCCTCCAGAACCTGTGGAGACTGTTATCCACTTGAGAGACTGTGGCTTTGCACTCCCCAGGATGGTACAGAGGGCAAACCACCCACTGTAGAGACTTGAGAGACTGTGGCTTTGCACTCCCCAGGATTGAACAGTGGGCAACCGTCCCACTGTAGAGACTTGAGAGACTGTGGCTTTGCACTCCCCAGGATGGTACAGTGGGCAAACCAACCACTGTAGAGACTTGAGAGACTGTGGCTTTGCACTCCCCAGGATTGAACAGTGGGCAAACCAACCACTGTAGAGACTTGAGAGACTGGCTTTGCACTCCCCAGGATGGTACAGTGGGCAAACCACCCACTGTAGAGACTTGAGAGACTGTGGCTTTGCACTCCCCAGGATACATCAATGGGCATGGAGCCCCCTCGTGGATCTGGCGTGGTGCACTCATCCGGCTGAGGTGCCCCCCCTTCCCTTCCCTCTGAGGTGCCTGTTGTATTTCTATCTGATGCCCCGGCAGTGTTCTCTCCGTTTTGATCAGGTATCTAGTGTGGGCCTCGCCCATGCATTTTGGGCCCAGTGGTCCACGGACAATGAATGGTGCATTACCTGCACTACTAATCGTGATGTCTATTTTGTTGAATGTGTAATTATATCTGTATATATTTGGTTACTGTATTTTGATATATTACAATGGTTGAACTCATTTCCTTTTGTGTTTGCATTCTTCCGGGGGGGTTGGGGTTTGTTACTGTAATGTTTGGATATGCATTGGTGTGTGTGTTATAGTGGGTGAGGGTCGGGGTGGGGGTGGGGGTGTTGCATGTGTGTGTCCCTGACTTTTGCCTCCCCCTCCCCTATGTCGTAGGTGCAGTACTCACCGTTGTCTTCGCCGCCGGCGTTGATGATGGTCGTATAGGAGCAGGAAGACTATCGCAGGAAGTATTTGGAGTTCCGGTTCCATGGTGTCAGCTTTCCTCGTGGGGTGTGTAGAGGTGAGCGTTTTCCCTTTGAAATGTGTTTTTATCCGCGGGGAATCCGCCCCGGAAAAGGTGGCGGATTGGTAGGTTGTGATACTGTGGGCGGTACATTGGCTTCTGCCTGTCTGTTGGCGGTGACCGCCAAGCTGTTTGTCTGTACCGTCGTGGCGGTCGGAGTGTTAAAGTGGCTGTCTTTGTTGGCGGTTTCCGCCAGGGTTGTAATTGCAACATTTTTGCCACCGGCCTGTTGGCAGTCTTACCGCCGCTTTAACACCATCCGCCAGAGTTGTAATGACCCCCTTAATCCCTAAAAATCAGTGGTTATATCTTTGTAACTCAAAGTACCAGAGGTGCATCAAAAATATTGACACACAGGAGCCACAGAGGAGGAGATGTGTTGAAGAATAAGACACTGCATCGGAGTTTCTGGCGCGGCACAGATGATGCAATATTTCTTTCCACACTGCAAGGTGATGCATTGATTTCCAGGAGCTTAGCCTTGGTTACACACTGTGGAGCAGAGATATTTTGACACACAAGGATGGTGCGTTGTAAATCCTTGACACACTGGTAAGATAGAGCAGGTGCTGAATCAATCCGGTCGGCAGTGCAGCAAATTTTCATCTGCAAGGCAGGTGCTGCATCAATTTCTGCAGGCAGTTCATCACTTTTCCAACACACAGGGATTTTCTCCTTTTTGGTGAAGTTGTTGTGGCCCTGAGACTTCAGAACAGAAGGCAAGCTCAATCCAACCCCTTGGAGAGAGCTTATGGGGAAGGCAGAGTCCTTTCAGCAAAGCCAGAGGCCAGCAGGCAGCAGGCATCAGGGCAACAAGCAGGGCAACAGTTCTTCTCAGCATAGGAGCCCAGATAAGTTCTTTGGGCAACCAGGCAGTCTCTCTGACAGAGTCCAAGTGTAGATCCAGAAGTGTCTGATTTGGTGGGGTAAGAGGTATATATACGTAAAAATGCCTTTAAAGTGGCAGAAACTTCAAAGAGTCATTTTGAAGTGCACAGGTTCCCCTTTCAACCCACTGTGTCGCCCAGGATAACCCTGTGGGGGGTGTTCAGTCCTCTGTGTGAGGGCAGGCCGCTGGCCTTTGAAGTGTAAGAGAGAGCCCCTCGACCCTTCATGCCCAGGGAGACCAATTCGGTATGCAGATGAATACAGATGTGACTGAGAGTTTTGTGTTTATGGCTGTCTGGGTGGAATGCACAAGGGGAGCTCTCATCCCGCACAGCCCAGCTGTGGATTAGAGACAGGCTGTAAGGCACAGATGTCTGTAAGGGCAGAGAAATGTCCACTTTCTAAAAGTGGCATTTCTAAAATAGTAATATGAAATCCAACTTCACCAGTCAGTAGGACTTTCTATAGCCATTCTGGCAATCCCAAACAAGACAGGGCTACTCCTTGCATATCAGAATCTACCACTTAAAAGTATATATGGGCTGTTCTAATGCTAGCCTATGAGAGGAGCTGGCCTCACAGTAGTGGAAAACGAATGTGGGAGTTTTTTACTACCAGGACAGGTAAAACACATACATACGTGTCCTGCCTTTCATTTAAATAGCACTCTGTCCTATGGGTTACCTAGGGCCTACCTTAAGAGTGACTTATATATAGGAAAGAAGGATTTTAAGGTTTGGCACATAGTTTATAAAGCCACGTCGAAGTGGTAGTGAAACTGTACAGGCCTGAGACATGGTAAAGGGGCTACTTAAGTGGGTGGCACAGTCAATGCTGCAGGCCCACTAGTAGCATTTAATTTACATGACCTGTGCCCCTCCTGTTCACTTTACTAGGGACTTACAGATAAATTAAATATGCCAATTGGGTAGAACCCAATGTTACCATATTTAGGGGAGAGAACACATGCACTTTAGCACTGGTCAGAAGTGACAAAGTATACAGAGTCATATCACCAGCATAATCAGAGTCAGAAAAATGGAGGGAGGCAGGCAATCAGTTGGGGGATAACCACCCTTAGGCTGTCAGGTCGAACAGCTAGGTTGCGATTATTGAAACTAAGAGAGTACGTATGTGATTTGGTATGTTTGGTATAAAAAAGTAATGTATTGTTTGATATGGTTATGTTTGCTAAGAGTCAAACACACCTCCTAATTTTCGGTTGCACAATAATGTGCAGTTTCTAAAACAAAAGTTGCACTTTTGACCTTGAGATTCTACTGGGTTGCTATTGAAACCTTACCAAAGGGCTGTTGGGAGTAAACTATTAAAGAAATAATACTACATTTAGGTGAAATTAAACATATTTTCAGTTTTTATCCTAGAATAATTGTTTCGCTAATGAGGAGTGGTAGGCATGTGTTTGGATCCCTGTTAATATACCCAAATTTGTCAAGAAGTTACAGAAGAGTCCTCGCTAAGGTTTGTGAAAAATTCATGAATAATGACAGAAAGCCCACCATTTTATGTTACTCAGAGAAGTGAAGAAAGGGTTAAGGAACAATAGCCTTTCAAAACTGTAGTAAAGAAAGCTAAAAATGGAAGGTATGTTTTGATTCACTATTTTTGGCAGTATCATAGAGTGTAAAGTTGAAAAGGTTTCCATTAATGATTGTTTGGTGTGAGAATGGCATGTTATTCTTATGCTGAGTTTTATTATTTTCTGAGAGATTTAAAAGTATCTACTAAGAACAGAAAAACAAAGATTGTGATTAGTACACTCATTTTACAGGTATTTATTTAATATATAGCATTATAAAAAAAGTCAAAATAACATGTAAATGTATATGTCAGGTGTATACCTATTTATGTGAAATACAGGGATCTGTGAGTGGTGGTGTAACTCTTGTGATATATTTAAGAGATATATGAGTGATGTGCATATGTGTGTATGTATAGAACATTATTTTAAATGCAGTTGAAGAGTCTTTTGTTCCATTGTAAATCTATATGACAAGTCTCTGGATTCACTCTACAAATATTAGAGTGCATCGGTTTCATCAATTTTTTGGTTTACCTATATATTTCACATATATGTGATAAATGAATGTACAGAAAGATTGTTGTTTGAATATTCAGTTTGTAGATTCCTTAATACCATTATAAATTAATTCTACAGTCCCAGTAATTCATAGTAAGAATAGAAGACTATGACATTATATAGCAAATTTACATGTAAACATTGTCAAGTATGTGGTACATACTCTATTGTCACGGAGGAGGTATGTAAAAGAAGTAGTGCTTTAAAACGGGTTCAAGTGTAGTACTGCTCAGTCTCAGTGTGTACTTTTATATGTCAGCTATGCTTGGTACTAGAAAACGTGCTTGAGAAAGTCTTAAACTGATTTTTCTCAATGCAGAAAAAACACTCCTCACGAACCCTATATGTAGGGCATGAACCATGCTGCCATATTATTAATACCTGACACATATCCCACCAATACTGCAACTCATGTACCTAATTACAAGAGGACAGAAGCACACTGATGAGCACTCAGACACTCAATGAGCCACTTATACATTCATGTACACATGCTAGCAGTAGCTGTACACACTGAAGTATCAGAACCAGTTGCTAGCTAATACAATCACTCACATATGAGGGCAACTGCTGGGACAAGCTACTCTCCCATCCGGAAAACAGTTAAGCATGGGTCAGGCTTAATACTGCTGAGCCAGTTAGTGTAGTTTTAAACATCAGCTTGACTTGACAGTATAAAACCTGCTTGACAAGTGTTGTACTCACCTCTAACTGCAGAAATGTCACTCCTTACTTTTAGAAACTGGGGCCCATATTTATACTTTTTTAGCGCCGTTTTTGTGTCGCTTTTTGACACAAAAATGGCGCAAACTTACAAAATACAATTGTATTTTGTAAGTTTGTGCCGCTTTTGCGTCAAAAAGTGGTGCAAATGCGGCGCTAAAAAAGTATAACTATGGGCCTGGGTCTGTAGTTGGCAGTTAGATTACAACCTGTCCAAGTAGGGGCCCTTACTCTAATCAGGGCAAGGGAGATACCCTGCTCACCCCTATGGTAGCTTGGCACAAGCAGTCAGGCTTATCTCAGAGGCAATGTGTAAAGTATTTGTACGAAAGCACACAGTAACACAATGAAAACACCACAAAAGGACTCCACACCAGTTTAGAAAAATAGCCAATATTTATCTAAATCAAACAAGGCCAAAACAATAAAAATGTAACATACACAAGCACAGATATGAATTTTTAAAGTAAAAGTATTAGGCCCTCATTACAACCCTGGCGGTCGGTGTTAAACCAGTGGTAACACTGCCAACAGGCCGGCAGTAAAAAAATTGAATCATGACCACAGCGGAAAACAGCAACACATGCAGCCACTTTAACACTCCGACCGCCACGGCGGTAGCAACAAACACTGCAGCAGTAACCACCAACAGCCAGGCGGAAGACAATGTACCGCCCATAGCATTACAACCCGCCCATCCGCCAGCTTTTCTGGGGCGGTACCAACACCATCAAAAGCATGGTGGAAATAGTACTCTGAAGGGAAACGACTCATCTCTCAACACTCAAGAACAGGACGCATGGAACCAGAGCTGCAGGTATTCCCCATGCTGGTGTATCTTCTCATACTCCAGGAGTATCAACACCGGCGACGACGAGCACAGTGAGTACTGCACCTAGCACACAGGGGAGTGGGGGAGGAAAAAGAGAGTGGCAAACACATGCAACACGCAACAGCCCCACCCCCAACACCATACACCCAAACACATGCAGCAACATTACATATACACCCCGTAACCCTCTGGAATAACGCAAGGACAAAGGGAATGGAGTCAAATGAGTGTATTATTAGAAATACTTAGAAATACGTTCATAAATCAAAAACAGTATTTACAATATATACAATATATACAAAAGGCGGGACAATTCCTATTAAAAAATGTCCGTTGCCCACTGGGCCGAAACCCATAGGCCAAGCCTACACTTGACTCCTGCCTCTATACGGAGAGAACACTGCAGGGCATCAGGTCGAAAACACACAGGAATCTCAGGGGGATGGGGATTGGGGGGGCACCTCAGCTGGAAGATGGTACAACGCCACTGCTCCGGGAGTGGGCTCCATGCCCACTGCTTGGTCCTGGGGAGTGCAAGGCCACAGTATCTCTAGTGGGTGGTTTGCCCACTGCTTGGTCCTGGGAGTGCAAGGCCACAGTCTCTCAAGTGGGTGGTTTGCCCACTGCTTGGTCCTGGGGAGTGAAAGGCCACAGTCTCTCAAGTGGGTGGTTTGCCCACTGCTTGGTCCTGGGGATTGCAAGGCCTCAGTCTCTCTAGTGGATGGCTTCTCCACTGGCTCTGGAGGGGGCATTGTGCCTAGTGTGCTTCATCCTGGCAAGGAGGGGCTTAGTGGATGCATTCTTCCACTGGTTCTGGAGGGGGCCTTGTGCCCAGTGTGCTTCATCCTGGCAAGGAGGGGCCGAGTGGATGCCTTCTTCCACTGGTTCTGGAGGGGTTCTTGTGCTCAGTGTGCTTGATCCAACCAAGGAGGGGCTGAGTGGATGGCTTCTTCCACTGGTTCTGGAGGGGGCCTTGTGTCCAGTGTGCTTCATCCTGGCAAGGATGAGGTAAGTGGATGCCTTCTTCCACTGGTTCTGGAGGGGGGCCTTGTGCCCAGTGTGCTTCATCCTGGCAAGGAGGGGATGAGTGGATAGCTTCTTCCTCTGGTTCTGGAGGGGGCATTGTGCCAAGTGTGCTTCATCATGGGAAGGATGGGGTGAGTGGATGGCTTCTTCCACTGGTTCTGGAGGTGGCATTGCGCCCTGTGATGCAGATGTTTTGGAGTGCAAGATCACAGTCTCTCACCTGGGTGTCACAACGACAGCTTTTGCAGGTGCCAGGACGCACTTCAGCCCATGTAGTCACAACTACACACAGCTCTCCAGCGGTGATGGCTGCTCAGTGAATCACAGTTGTGCTTCAGGTGGCGGTGCTGGCAGTGGTGGTAGCCTCCAGGCCTTCACCTGCAGCCTTGGACGGCTGCCCACTGGGGCTGCTGCTGCTGGCAGTGGTGCTGCTTGCGGTGGTGCAGGTGGCGGTGCTGGCTGCGGTGATGGCTGCGGTGCAGGTGACGGTGCTGGCAGTGGTGGTAGCCTCCAGGCCTTCACCTGCAGCCTCGGACGGCTGCTTGCTGGCCGCAGTGCAGGTGGCGGTGCTCGCGGTTGTGGTGGTAGCCTCCAGGCCTTCACCTGCAGTCTCGGACGGCTGAAGTTCCATGGCTTGTGTTCTGTCCCCTTCCTGCCCTTTACAGATGGTAGTGCCTCCTTGCTTCTGCCAGCTGGAGTCTTTGACTTGGTCTTGGTGGCTGTTTGTGCCTCCTTCCCCTTGCTGGATGCTGTCCCCTTCTTGTCCTTACCAGGTGGCGGAACCTTCTTGGCCTTGGAAGGTGTTGGTGGCACACTGGCTAGGCTGACGGGTGCCTCCTTGGAGCCTCTCACAGCTGCAGAAACCACAGCAACATGGACTGGGTGGCTAAGGTGCTGGGCTGGGTCCTGGCCACCCTGGCCCGAGGTGAAGGACGGGGTGAGGGGTAGGGAAGTGGTCAAGGGTGGTGAGGAAAAGCTTCTTAGGGACATTGGGGCGGGAAGAGGGTGAAGGTTTGGGAGTGAAGGAAGAGGGAGTGCTTGTAGGAGGGTCAGTCTGCTGTGTTTGGGTGCAGGTGCATGAGCTGGATGCTGTTGTGAGGTGGATGGCTGTTTGGTGGGTGTGTGCTTGCGTTTGTGTACTTTGGGAGGAGGGGTCACAGACAGAGTGGGAAAGGACACAGAGGACGTGTGCATGGATGTGGGGGTGGTGACTGCCAGTTAGGGGAGTGTAGTGATAGGCGTGCTGGAGGTAGTGGATGAGGATGTAGTGGATGCAGGTGTGAGTGGAGACGCTACTGGGAGGGAAGTGGACGAGGATGAGGAGGGGGACACAGTGGAGGCAGTGGATGTTGGTAGGTCTGCATGGGGATGGTGCTTCTGTGAGTGCCTGTGAGATGAAGTGTGGTGATTGTGTTTGCCTGAGCCACTTCTGTTTGTTGATGTGGGTGATTGCTCGTCTGGAGGTGTGCTTGGGATAGGTTGAGGTTCAGAGAATTGGGACTGGGTAGAGGAAGTTGGATGGGGGACGCTGGAGACAGGGACAATGGCTGCCATCAGTGCGGAGGCCAGAGCCTGAAATGCTCTCTGTTGGGCCACCACTCTGGAGTGAATGCCCTCCAGGTATGCATTTGTTTGTTACAATGACTGCCCAACAGTGAGGGATCTCAGGAGGTCAATAACCTCCTCACTGAGGGCAGCAAGGCTGACTGGGGCAGGGCCTGAGGTGCCTGAGGCGAAGGAAATGCCCATGCTCCTAGGTGAGCGGGCATGGGAAGCACGCTAAGGGGCTCCTGGGAGTGCGGTGCTGGTAGGGGGGGTGGCGGCTGTACCTGTTGTTGGGGTAGGCACAGAGGTGTCCACCACCACCAGGGAGCTTCCATCAGAGGAGGAGTCGCAGTCAGTAGTGTCCCCTCCTGTCTCCGTCGTGGTGCTCCCCTCACCCTCTGTCCCACTGGTGCCCTCACAGTCAGTGGATTTGGCCTGCAGTGCCTCTGCTCCTCCGCAAGATGATGCTAATACACACAAGGACAGGTGACAAAACAAAAAGGAGGGGAGAGACATAGGATACACTTGGTCAATGCCAGCAACAACACTTCCGTTGGTGTATACAACACACAGGGATCAGCCCTGTGCACTAAGCCATGCACTACCAGTTCCAAAGCTAGTCACCAGCCCATGGGGTGCATTGCCTAACGTCATTAACTGCACACCTGAAACCAACAGGACCCTACCCAGTAGTAGATGCCCACTAACACTATTGGGGTTGAAGTGCTTCAGAGCTTGCCCAACAAGGGACCTACCCTGCCAGTTTGCCGTGGTCTACAGGCACCCTTAGCCCACATCCCCCACCCAAGTAACACCTTAACGTGTGCAAAGTCATGATTGTGAATCTGTACTCATCCCCTTGTGGCTGCTGTGATGCCTTCAAGTGCCCATCCAACTCCGGATAGGCCACCGCCAGGATGTTGAACATCAGAGGGGTCAGGGTACGACAGGCACCCCTTCCTCATTGGGAGGCCAGCCCCAGCTGGGCCTCCGCTGTCTTCCTTGCCCAGGGGTGCAGGTCCACCCACCGTTTGCGGCAGTTGGTGCTCCGCTTGTCAAAGACCCCCAGAGTCCGCACCTCCTTGGCAGTGGCACGCCAAATAGTCTTTTTTCTAATGGGCACTGACCTGCAAGAACATATGCATAGAAAAAAGGGATTAGTCATACCGTCTGGACTGTTACTCTCATGGCCCACAATATCCCTCACATCCCCTTACACACAGACATTAACCACCAGACATGCAGCACTCTGCCCAGGACCCCTCAGGCCCCCCTACACGAGGCTTACACATACAGCAATCCATACATTCATGGCCCACTCATCATGCTCACAGTGTACTCACCTGTTTGTCTGGAGGACTATAGAGTAAAGTGTAGTGGGGTAGGGCCCCATCCACCAGTCTCTCCAACTCCTCCGGAAGTGAAGTTAGGGGCCCTTTCCCCAGATACTCGATCCATTTTTGCTTCCAGACACAGGTCACAGCAGCACTTTCAGTGTAGGTCCTCTCCTGTTGAAGGTCAGGTAGCAAGTGAGTGAACAGGTACGTCCGCGGTGGTGAGTACTGTCACCGCCGGTGTACATCGTCATTGGCTCCTGGAACCCAAAGGGCCCAATGATAACCAATGCGAAGTTGCGCGGCGGTCATTGACCACTGACCGCAACGGAGCACAACGACAGCGGAATTACCTAATTTCCACTTGTCTCTCCTCACAGGTCAGGCAGCCACCATTTCAGGGGGGCACAGGCGATGGCACCTAACTGCGTCACAGCAGACATTGGCACATCAACTGACTCTCAAATTCACCCCCTAAACTAACATCACACAAGGTCCTACACAGGAATGCAAGCACTGGGGTACACAGTCACCCACCCATTGCACACCATGGCACATACAGATGCAATAATCATGCCTTTACATCCCTGCAGGGCCCCTACCCAACGTCACCAGACAGGAGGGTCCAGATATGTCCACTCCACCCACAGAAGAGGCCCACAGTTATGACAGCAGCTCTGTCCAACTGGATCTAGATGACCAGCCTGGCCCACTCGGGACCTAGGGACAGTCGGTTCCCCTCACACTGGCACAGGCCACTACAGAGCTTGCCCCCTCTGGAAACACCAGCGCAGCACCCACCCAGCGGGCCCATACCTCTGTCCCCAGGACACGTCAATCAGCAGTGTGCCCACCACTACAGGGAACCCAGGCTAACCCACCACCCCAACAACATCTGGGACCTGGGGGCAGTGGCAGTGGGCACACGGTTCAGGGGACAGAGGCCCAGGAACACAGGGGAACTTGGAGGGCTGCTGTGCGACAGGGGGAGGACAGGCCCAGGAAACCCACACTCCACAAGGCCCTCTCCAACATCATGGGAGCCTACCACCATTCTCAGGAGACGATGGCAACAGTACTGGCCAAGTTTCAGGAGACCCAGCGGCTGCAGGAGGAACAGTATTTGGGCTTCAGGGAGGAACTCAAATCCATCAATTCCACCCTGGCCACCATTGTAGGGGTGCTGAAGGAACTCGTGAACACCAGGAGGGACACTGTGGCCCAACAAGGGGCCCTTGACATTAGCCTGGACGATGAACTGCCCACCACCTCCGCCGGTGCTAGTGAACAGGAGGCACCGCCACAGGACCACCACACCAGCACCCCACCCCCTGCAGAGGGAGAACCACCCCGCAAACGGTCCCTGAGGTCCAGGACAAAGACAGAGAACGATGCCAAGACCCTCGCTAAGAAATAAGACCACCCTGATTGTCATCCTTTTGTCCCACTTTGTCACCCTGACCATCCTTAAACTGCCCCAGCTCCACTTCCTATGCCCCTTTGGACAATGCACCTGTGAGACTAATAGACTGGACTCTGACATGGACAGTCCTCCACCATCACCCCTCACCATTTTACAACCGCCTACAATATTGAGCACTTAAATAAACACCCTTAAAGCACAAAACAATCTGGAGTCTGTCTGTGATTTCGAAATAGTGTATTAGCAATTACAGTAGCAAAATGCACTTTCAAATGTAATGTCAACATACCTATGTCACACCGCTCTAGTCCATGAGGAAACAAAGCAGATGTCACACAGTGGGACCCACATCTGTGAAATCATAAGGGAAAGTGAAAACTCAGTGACCATACACTGGGTGAAAATGACAGACAGTAGAGAGGTAGTAGATTAAAATCAGATGTAGCAGGCAGTGTTGTCTTCTTACCTGTGTCTCACTGGAAGTATTGCAGGATCACCGTGTTCCTGTTGTCGATGTCCTCTTCTTTCCTTCCTCGTCTTCACTGTCCACAGGCTCCACAGCTGCCACAACACCTCCATCTGGACCATCCTCCTGCAGAAAAGGCACCTGTCGTCGCACAGCCAAGTTGTGAAGCATACAGCAGGCCACGATGATCTGGCACACCTTCTTTGGTGAGTAAAATAGGGAACCACCTATCATATGGATGCACCGGAACCTGGCCTTCAGGAGGCCGAAGGTCCGCTCTATAATCCTCCTAGTTCGCCCATGGGCCGCATTGTAGCGTTCCTCTGCCCTTGTCCTGGGATTTCTCACTGGGGTCAGTAGCCACGACAGATTGGGGTAACCAGAGTCACCTGCAAATGGCGAGGGACAACTGTTAGACACACACTGACTCATAGGGACATCCACAGACCCAGACAACTATTCTCACTGATTTTGGTCCAGGTGCTCACCTAATAGCCACACCCAGTGCCTCTGGAGCTGCCCCATCACATAAGAGATGCTGCTATTCCGCAGGATGTAAGCATCATGCACTGAGCCAGGGAATTTTGCATTCACATGGGAGATGTACTGGTCGGCCAAACACACCATCTGCACATTCATTGAATGGTAACTCTTCCGGTTTCTGTACACCTGTTCACTCCTGCGTGGGGGGACCAAGGCCACATGTGTACCATCAATGGCACCTATGATGTTGGGGATATGTCCCAGGGCATAGAAGTCACCTTTCACTGTAGGCAAATCCTCCACCTGAGGGAAAACGATGTAGTTCTGCATGTGTTTCAGCAGGGCAGACAACACTCTGGCCAACACGTTGGAAAACATAGGCTGGGACATCCCTGATGCTATGGCCACTGTTGTTTGAAATGATCCACTTGCTAGGAAATACAGGAGTACTGACAGCACCTGCACTTGAGGGGGGATTCCTGTGGGATGGCGGATAGCTGACATCAAGTCTGGCTCCAACTGGGCTCACAGTTCCTGGATTGTGGCACGATCAAGCCTGTAGGTGATGATCACATGTCTTTACTCCATTGTCGATAGGTCCACCAGCGGTCTGTACACCGGAGGATGCCGCCATCTCCTCACATGCCCCAGCGGACGGTGCCTATGGAGGAGAACAGCGAGCAGAGAGTCAACCAACTCTGAGGTACGTAAACACAGCTTAATCTAAAAATATTCAGAAATCGAAATTTGCCTGTATGAGTGGTTAGGCAAGGCCTAGGTCTGTGTGACGCAGTCAAAAATAAAGCCATGTGGGCCCCTGAAATGGCGGCTGCCTGACCTGTAAAGTGGGACAAGGGGATATGAGGTAACTGCGCTGGCGTTGTACACCGTCGCGGTAGGCGGTCGAAGACTGCGGCGCAATTCTACATTGGTTAACATTGGACCCTATGGGTCCCAGGAGCCAATGACGATGTACGACAGCGGTGACGGTACGCACCGCCGCGGACGTGACCGACATTTTATCACTGTTCAATCACTCAATACCTGATCTTCGACAGGAGAGGACCTACACTGCACGTGCTGCTGTGACCTCAGTCTGGAAGAGACAATGGCTCATGTGTCTGGGGACAGGGCCCCTGCCTTCAGCACGGAGGAGTTGGAGAAACTCATAGATGGGGTCTTCCCCCAGTACACGCTACTCTACGGTCCTCCAGTCAAACAGGTAAGTACACTGTGAGCATGCTGTATGGGCAATGCATGTGTGGAGTAGGGTGGATGAAAGATAGGGGGGGTGAGAATGTGGCGTGCATGAACCGACGGTGAGTGCATGTGCATCATGGCAAGGGTAGGGATGCGGGCCAATGACTGTGACGGTGCAGTTGGTAATTACTTCTCTTTTCCCCTGTACAATTCCTGTAGGTCAAAGCCCACCAGAAGAAGGACATCTGGCGTGCCATTGCCAAGGAAGTCCGGACCCTGGGGATCTACCACAGACGGAGCACCCACTGCCGGAAAAGATGGGAGGACATTTGCCGCTGGAGCAAGAAGATGGCGAATGGCCCAGCTGGGGATGGCCTCCCAACGTGGGAGGGGTGCCCATCGCACCATGACCCCCCTGATGTTCAGGATCCTGGTGGTAGCGTATCTGGACTTGGATGGGTGCTTGAGGGCATCAAAGCAGCCACAAGGGGGTGAGTACACTCTCATTCTGCTGATTCAGCGTGCATTTTAGGTGGCTGGGTGAGGGAGGTGGGCTGTGGGTTACCCTAGGCCAGGGCGAGTTTGCTAGTTAAGTTCCCTTCTTCAGGCAGGCCCTGTGGCACCCCACCCCACCTGTGTACAGTGCCAACTACACCTATTCAGGGTCCTGTGACATCCATGTGTGCAGAAATCGGCCATAGCCTTGTAAGCGATGTCCCAGGGATTGAATAGTGGACCCCAAGTGCGCGGCGTACTGCAGGGGGCTTCGGTGTCTGTTGTGTCCGCCAACGGTAGTGGTATTGCATGCACTGAACATATCTTTGTTCTGTCTCCCCCCTTTTTTGTGGTCTCCCTGTACTTGTGTGCATTAGCATCATCAGGCAGAGGAGTAGTGGCACCGGATCAGGAGGGAGCTGCATCCCAAATGGCCCTGGAGGGCGAGACTATGGACTCCGAATTCACCAGAGGGACGGAGGGCGAGAGGAGCTCCACGGCGGGGGACAGGAGCTGACACCAGCGAGACGGACTCCTCCTCTGATGGGAGCCCCCTTGCGGAGGCGGCCCCATCTGTGCCCCCCGCATCTACAGGTACAGCCGCCACCCCCACTACCAGCACCTCCCTCCCAGCAGCCCCTCAGCCTTTGCCCCGTGCCCGCTCACCCAAGAGGGTGGGCATTACCTTCGCCCCAGGCACCTCAGCCCCTGCCACCTCTGCTGCCCTCAGTGAGGAGGCCATTGACCTCCTCAGGTCCCTCACTGTTGGGCAGTCTACCGTTTTGAATGCCATCCAGGGTGTAGAGAGGCAGTTGCAACAAACCAATGCATTCCTGGAGGGCATTCACTCTGGTCAGGCAGCCGTTCAGCGAACTTTTCAGACTCTGGCCTCAGCACTGGTGGCAGACATTGTCCCTGTCTCTAGCCTCCCCCCTCCAACTTCCTCCACCCAGACCCACACCCCTGTACCTCAGCCTATCCCAAGCACACCATCAGACCAGCATGCACACACCTCAACACAGAAGGGAAGCTCTGGCAAACATAAGCACCACACATCCCACAGGTACTCACGCAAGCATCACACACATGCAGACACACCAACATCCACTGCCTCCACTGTGTCCCCCTCCTCCTCGTCTCCCTCCTCCCTCCCTGTCTCATCTCCACTCACACCTGCATGCACTACATCCTCAGCCACTACGTCCATCACCAGCACACCCACCACCACACCCCGCTCATGTGCAGTCACCACCCCAACTACCATTCACACATCCCCTGTGTCCTCACCAAGTGTGTCTGTGAGGCCACCTCCCAAGGTACACAAACGCAGCCACACACCCACCCAACAGCCATCCACCTCACGACAGCCTTCAGCTCATGCACCTTCACCCAAAGTCAGCAAACAGACACCTCCTACAACCACAACCTCTTCCTCCACTCCCATACCCCCTCCAGCTACCCGTCACAGTGTTCCTAAGAAACTTTTCCTGGCCAGCCTCACCTCCCCCACCCCGTCAGTCTCCTAGGGCCTGACTCTCCAGGTCCCAACCTTGCACCTCAGCTACAACATTGGCGGGACCAGTGGTGCCAGTAGTCACCGGATTATGGAGTACACCAGGCAGCAGGGCAGGCAGTGTGGCAAGGAGCCAGAGCACGGACAGTCCCCCACCTGTCAAGCATAAATAGTTGGACAGTGCCCGGCGGGAGAGGGGAAAGAAACCAGCCACCAAAGCCGCTCCCAGGGGTACAGTTGGGAGTGTGACGACAGCTGCGACACCATCCAAGGTGGGAAAGGGGCACAGTAAAACCGGCAAGTCTGGGAAGATCAGCACGGCGGACAAGACTGCCACCAGCCACACTGCACTGGAGGTGACCGCCAGCAGCCCCCCTGCACAGGAAGCAACCGCCAGCAGCCCCGCTGCCACAGACAGGACTGCCAGCAGCAGCCCCGCTGCCACAGACAGGACCGCCAGCAGCCACACTGCCCAGGAAGCGACAGCCAGTAGCCCCGCTGCCACAGACACGACCGCCAGCAGCAGCCCCACTGTCCAGGAAGCGAACGCCAGCAGCCCCGCTGCCACAGACAGGACCTCCAGCAGCAGCCCCGCTGCCCAGCAAGCGACCGCCAGCAGCAGCCCCGCTGCCACAAACAGGACCGCCAGCAGCTGAACTGCTGCCCAGGACACCGCCGCCAGCAGCCCCGCAGGCCAGGAAAAGACCGCCACCAGCTGAACCGCTGCCCAGGACACCACCGCCAGCAGCCCGGAAGGCCAGGACAAGACCGCCACCAGCTGAACCGCTGCCCAGGACACCGCCACCAGCAGCCCCACAGGCCAGTCAGCGCAAATGATTCTGACGCTACTGAGTCCGCCACGGGCAAGATGAAGCACTCTGGGCACAAGGCCCTCTCCAGAAACCAGTGGTGACTGTTATCCACTTGAGAGACTGTGGCTTTGCACTCCCCAGGTTTGAACAGTGGGCAACCCACCCACTGTAGAGACTTGAGAGACTGTGGCTTTGCACTCCCCAGGATTGAATAGTGCCCAGGACACCGCCGCCAGCAGCCCGGCAGGCCAGGACAAGACCGCCACCAGCTGAACCGCTGCCCAGGACACCGCCGCCAGCAGCCCCACAGGCCAGTCAGCGCAAATGATTCTGACGCTACTGAGTCCGCCACGGGCAAGATGAAGCACTCTGGGCACAAGGCCCCCTCCAGAAACCTGTGATGACTGTTATCCACTTGAGAGACTGTGGCTTTGCACTCCCCAGGATTGAACAGTGGGCAACCCACCCACTGTAGAGACTTGAGAGACTGTGGCTTTGCACTCTCCAGGATTGAATAGTGGGCAACCCACCCACTGTAGAGACTTGAGAGACTGTGGCTTTGTACTCCCCAGGATTGAACAGTGGGCATAGAGTCCCCTTGTGGATCTGGCGTTGTGCACTCAACCGGCTGAGGTGCCCCCCTTCCCTTCTCCCCGAGGTGCCTGTTTTATTTCTATCTGATGCCCCTGCAGTGTTCTCTCCATTTTGATTGGGTATTGAGTGTGGGCCTCGCCCATGCATTTTGGGCCCAGTGATCCACGGACTATGATGGTGGAATCCTTTGGACTTGTGTTCTTGGTGTATATAATTGTATATAGTACAAATGTATGTATGTGTAAATATTTTTGATGTATGTAATTGAATATATCACAATAATTTGACTCATTTCCTTTTGTCCTTGCATTCTTCCAGGGGGGGTTGTGGGGTGTAACTGTTATGTATCAATGTGTATTAGCGTGTGTGTTGTGGTAGGTGAGGGTGGGGGTGGGGGTGTTGCGTGTGTGTGTCACTCTCTTTTCCCTCCCCCCTCCCCTGTGTTGTAGGTGCAGTACTCACCGTTGTCTTCGCCGCTGGCGTTCGTGCTCCTGGTAGAGGAGCAGGAAGATAAAGGCTAGCAGAATCTGGAGCTAAGGTTCCATGGCATCCTGATTCCTTGTGGGTTGTGTAGAGGTGAGCGTTTTCCCTTCGAAGTCCTGTTTCCGCCGTGTTTTTGTTCACGGTGAATCCGCCCCGGAAAAGGTGGCGGATTGGTGGGTTGTAATAGTGTGGGTGGTACATTGTCTTCCGCCTGTCTGTTGGCGGTTACCGCCGCGGTATTTGTTTGTACTGCCGTTTCGGTCGGAGTGTTAAAGTGGCTGTCTATGTTGCCGGTTTCCGCCACGGTCGTAATTCCATTTTTTTAACCGGTCTGTTGGTGGTTTTAGCGGCGCTTTAACACCGACCGCCAGGGTTGTAATGACCGCCACTGTAACTTCACTTTCCATTGCAGTTTTGTGTTTGACATTGAACATGGCAGCCTGATTTCCCTATGTCTATGGACACTTACTGTACCCTTTGGCATCTCTATTTTCAGATCTCTGTGTCCCACTCTGGCTCCTGGTGTCTTTACTGCTGCCCACTACAGGTTATACCTATGTTAATATTAAAGTAGATTCGAAATGCAATGTTTACAGTTAGTGAAGCAAATACATGTGTCATATAATCCACAGACTCCATACTTGAATTTGTTCAAAGGGTGTTTATTTATGTGCTAATAAGTGGAGGGGGTATTGTAATGGGCGGGGTTGCTGATGGAGGAAAGTCCAGGGTAGAGTCCAGTCTATTTGTATCACATGTGCATTGTCCAAAGGGGCATAGGAATGGGAGCAATGTCACTTTAAGGTGGACAGGGTGACAGAGTGGGACAGAATGGTGACAATCAGGAGAGTCTTATTTCCTGGTGGGGTCTTGGCAATGTTCTCTGGCTTCTGCCTGGATCGCAGGGACCGTTTGCAGGGTGGTTCTCCTTCTGCAGAGGTGGGATGCTGATGGCCTGTTGGTCCTGTGGTGGGCCTCCTGTCCACTAGCGCCGGCAGAGGTGGAGGGCTGTTCTTCGGTGTGGCTAGTGTCAGGGGCCCGTTGGTGTGCCACTGTCTCCCTCATGGTGTTCACCATGTCTGCCAGCACCCCTGCAATGGTGACCAGGTTGGTATGGATGTCTTTCAGGTCCTCCCTGATCCCCAGGTACTGTCCCTCCTGCAGCCACTGGGTCTCCTGCAACGTGTACAGTATCTGGCCCATGGTCTCCTGGGAATGGTGGTATGCTCCCAGGATCCCTACAAGAGCCTTGTGGAGAGTTGTTTTCCTGGACCTGACCTCCCGGTGTCGCACAGCAGTCCTCCCATCTTCCCTGTTGTCCTTCGCCTCTGTCCCCTGAACCATTTGCCCACTGCCACTGACTCCAAGTCTCTGATTGTCTTGGGTTTGTGGGGTTGCTTGGGGTCCCTATAGTGGTGGACACACTGCTGATTGACGTGTCCTGGGGACAGAGGTATGGGCCCGCTGAGTGGGTGCTGTGGTGGTGTTTCCTGAGGGGAGAGGATCTGTGGTGGGTTGGGACTGTGGCAGGGTAACCGACTGTCCAGAGGTCCCTGATGGGCCAGGTTGGTCATCGTGATCCAGGAGTGCAGAGCTGCTGTCATCACTGTGGGCCTCTTCTGGTGAGGGACTGCAGTGTTATTGTATCTGCGTATGCCATCTTGTGCATGGATATGTTTCCCTCTATGGTTGTTATTAGCAAGGCACCTTAGGGTTGTGTGAGATGTTAATGGTTTGGCTAAGTCAGTGGTTCCCAAACTTTTTCGATCCGCGGCTCCTTTGACCCATTGGCCGTGTTGGCCACGGCTCCCCATTATGTTACTTTTTTTGGCTGGTGGGGGAATGTAATCCCAGCCACGGGAGTCCTACCATTTTTAGCCTGGAAAATAATTGGGATGAAACTGATGAGGGCATTAGGGAGCTTTAGAAGAGCACCAGATGACACTACATAGGGTCAGGCTATTTTTTTTAAATAGGCACTGATGAGATTAAGTGATTTGCACAGAATCAAAGGATGGTAGCCGATGCCAGGACTCCAGCCTGGTTCCCCAGTTTTAAAGCCAACAGCTTTAACTGCTAGGCCACATCTCCTCCTTTGACAAAACTGGTGAAAGGATGTAACCCATCTGGCGGCTGCTTCTGACATCTCCTTCCTGTGCTAGAATGGGTCAGTTATTATTTTTCAGTTTTTCTTGGATATTCTCTTTTCTTCTCAGACACCTTCATACATTATGGGCCATATTTATACTTTTTGATGCAAAACTGCACCAACGCAGTTTTGCGGACAAAAAATTAGCGCTGGCTAACGCCATTCTGAAGCACCATGCGGGCGCCGTATTTATTGAATGACGTTAGCCGGCGTTAGCCGCCGGCGCTGTCTGGTGTGCGTTAAAAAAAACGACGTACACCAGGCAGCGCCGGCGTAGGGGGAAAATGGCGTATGGGCGTCCAGAAATGGTGCAAGTCAGGCTGAGGCAAAAAATCGCCTCAACCCAATTTGCGCCATTTTTTTACGACGCCCATCCCCCATTGAAATGACTCCTGTCTTAGCAAAGACAGGAGTCATGCCCCCTTGCCCAATGGCCATGCCCAGGGGACGTCTGTCCCCTGGGCATGGTCATTGGGCACAGTGGCATGTAGGGGGGCACAAATCAGGCCCCCCTATGCCGCAAAAAAAAAAACGAAAAAAACACTTACCTGAACTTACATTAATGTCCCTGGGGTGGGTCCCTCCAGCCTTGGGTGTCCTCCTGGGGTGGGCAAGGGTGGCAGGGGGTGTCCCTGGGGGCAGGGGAGGGCACCTCTGGGCTCATTCTGAGCCCACAGGTCCCTTAACGCCTGCCCTGACCCAGGCGCTAAAATCCGGCGCAAATGCGGGTTTTTTAGACCCGCCCACTCCCGGGCGTCATTTTTGCCCGGGAGTATAAATCCGACGCAATAGCATCGGAGTCATTTTTTAAGACGGGAACGCCTACCTTGCATATCATTAACGCAAGGAAGGGGTTCACGCAAAAAAATGATGCTAACTCCATGAACTTTGGCGCTAGACGCGTCTAACACCAAAGTATAAATATGGAGTTAGTTTTGCGTTGAATTTGCGTCTAAAAAAACGACGCAAATTCGGCGCAAACGGAGTATAAATATGCCCCTATGTCTTTCTGGTGTCCGTCATGCTTTGTCAGCGCCAGAGAAATGAACTCTGGTTTCATTGTTCCCACATTCAGATTTGTCACAGACGCTGGGTGCTCTGGAGTCTCATGTCTGTCTCTATTTACCTGTTCCTACACCAATTACAGTTTGTCTCATTTATTCTGTTGTTCAGGTTGCTGAAAATAATTTATTGGAAACTATTTTAGTTATTTTGTCATAGGGATATCATTAATGGTACTTTGGCGCCCTCTGCTGGTCATAGTAATTAATGCAGGGTCCTTTTTCTGTTTACAATACCATGATGAAAGCTACCGATTCAAAGCACCCACCAGTGGTTCCCAAACTGTGTGCAGCACCCCTGGCTAGTTTTGACGGCGCACCAGGGAGCTGCGGCGCACAGATTGGGAACCACTGGGCTAAGTGATTGTCACTAGTGAGCATGCTGTGGTGATGGGTGGCCATGCAGGTCTGTGATGGGTGTCCATGCATTGGTGTTGCATGCAGGGCTTGGTATTGGTATGGGTGGGTTGTGATAGTGGGGTACATGTGAGGTGGTGGAGTGATCTGGTGAGGGTAGGGGTAGAAGCTTGTAATGGCATGCAGGTAGGGTGGGGGATATATTAGTAAAGATTTGACTTACCAGAGTCCAGTCCTCCTGCTACTCCTGCAAGGCCCTCAGGATGCATGATCACCAAACTTGCTCCTCCCATGTTGTTAGTTGTGGGGGAGGAGGTGAGGGTCCACCATCAGTTCTCTGAACAGCTACCTGGTGTCTTGCTACCACGGAATGCACCTTCCCAGTAGGTCGTTCCACCTCTTCCTGATGTCATCCCTTGTTCTGGGGTGCTGTCCCATGGTGTTGACCTTGACCACAACTCTCCACCATAGCTCCATCTTCCTAGCAATGGACATCTGCTGCACCTGTGATCCGAATAGCTGTGGCTCTGCCCGGATGATTTCCTCCACCATGACCCTCAGCTCCTACTCTGAGAACCTTGGGGTTTTTGTGATGCCATGGGTGTAATGTGAGTGGTATGTGTGAGGGTGTGTGGGGTCATGTGTTGGGGTGTGTGCTGTGAGGTGCGTGGATGGTGTATGGGTGATGGTGTCATGTGGCTCAGATTCAGTGGGTGCTCCTGGCTTGTCTCTCTCTCGCTCAGTTGCCAATATTTTTTGTTGTTGTAAGGGGTTGTGGGTAATGTGGGTGTGTGTTTAATATTGGATTGGGTGTATGTGTGTCAGGTGTGTGTAGTTTGAATTGTCCAATTTTGTGCAGTTTTGTTAGTGTGTGTGTATTTTGATCGGAGCGGTATGTACCGCCAATCGTTTACCGCGGTTGAATGACCACTGCAGTGATTCGTGAGTCACGATGCTGTGGGCGTATTTCTGTTGGTGTAACAGTGTGGGTTTTGGTACCGCCAGTTTATCACTGACCTTTGGGCTGGCAGACTTGATTGGCTGTCTGTATAGTGGTGGATTTCTATGTGTGGGTCATAATACCCGTAGTGGTATACCGCCACTGTCACTGGCACGGCCGTCAGCGGCATTTACCGTCAGGGTTGTAATGAGGTCCTTAATCCCTAGATCAGGGTTCTGCAAAGTCGGTCCTGGAGAGCCGGGTCCATGTCAGATTTTTAGCATATCCACATTTAGAAAAAAGATGTTTCAGAAATGTAAATTTTTCTTAATGTGGATATGCTAAAAATCTGGCATGGACCTGGCTCTCCAGGACCGATTTTGCAGAACCCTGGCTTAGATATCAATAGATGTGTTGTTTTAGCACAAAGTACCTGGTATGCACCAAAAATAAAACCGCACGGATGAGACTGTGTCGGAAAGGCAAGCGATGCATCAAATTCTCATTCACAAGTGAGGGCCTGTGTCGATTCTTTCTCCACCGGCTAAGTGATGCACTGATTTCTGGACAAGCAGCCTGAGGTCCATGCGGAGATGTTGAAGATTTTGATACCCAGGGTTGATGCATGGAAAATTCTGCTTCGATTCTCCAGCCGTGAGGCAGGCGCTGCATTGCATTTTCAGCCACAGGACAGGCGATGCGTTGATTTTTCTAACTCGTACACAGAGGTGCATGAATTGTCCCCCGTAGGTTACCAGATTCTACTTCTCTACCTTCTCCCAGTGGGAAAATGCACTTAAAAGATATTTAAATGCAAGCCCCATGTTAATCTATGGGAGAAATAGGTCCTGCAATAGTGAAAACTGAATTTGGCAGTATTTCACTATCAGGACATGTAAAACACAACAATACATGTCCTAGATTTTTCAACATACTGCATCTTGCCTATGGGACTACCTAGGGCCTACCTAAAGGGTGACTTACATGTAGTAAAAGGGAAGCTCTGGGGTTGGCCAGTGGGTATACGTGCCAGGTGGAAATGGCAGTTTAAAACTGCAAACACAGACACTGCAGTGGCTGGTCTGAGACATATTTACAGGGCCACTCATGTGGGTGGCATAATCAGTGCTACAGGCCCACTAGTGGCATTTGGGGCCATATTTATACTTTTTGACGCAAAACTGCGCTAACGCAGTTTTGCGCCAAAAAAAATTAGCGCCGGCTAACGCCATTCTGAAGCGCCTTGCGGGTGCCGTATTTATTGAATGGCGTTAGCCGCCGTTAGCCGACCGGCGCTGCCAGGTGTGCGTGAAAAAAAACGACGTACACCAGGCAGCGCCGGCGTAGGGAAAAATGGCGTTTGGGCGTCCCAAAATGGGGCAAGTCAGGCTGAGGCAAAAAAATCGTCTTAATCCGATTTGCGCCATTTTCTTTTGGGCGCCCAGACGCCATTAACATGACTCCTGTCTTAGCAAAGACAGGAGTCATGCCCCCTTGCCCAATGGTCATTGGGCATAGTGGCATGTAGGGGGGCACAAATCAGGCCCCCCTATGCCACAATTTTTTTTTTTTTTAAATACTTACCACAACTTACCTTTTCTTCCCTGGGATGGGTCCCTCCATCCTTGGGTGTCCTCCTGGGGTGGGCAAGGGTGGCAGGGGGTGTCCCTGGGGGCAGGGGAGGGCACCTCTGGGCTCATTCTGAGCCCACAGGTCCCTTAACGCCTGCCCTGACCCAGGCGTTAAAAAGAGGCGCAAATGCGGGGTTTTTTGCCCCGCCCACTCCCGGGCGTGATTTTTGCCCGGGAGTATAAATACCACGCACATGCCTGGGAGTCATTTTTTAAGACGGGAACGCCTACCTTGCATCTCATTAACGCAAGGAAGGTGTTCACGCCAAAAAATGACGCTAACTCCATGAACTTTGGCGCTAGACGCGTCTAACGCCAAAGTATAAATATGGAGTTAGTTTTGCGTCGAAAAAAACGACGCAAATTCGGCGCAAACGGAGTATAAATATGCCCCTTGATGTACAGGCCCTGGACACACGTAGTGGACTTTACTAGAGGCTTACCAGAATATCAACTATGCCCATCATGGATAAATAAATCACCAATACAATTTTGACAGAGAGCACATGCAATTTAGCACTAGTTAGCAGTGGCAAAGAGCCCGGAGTCCTTAAGCCAACAACATCAGGTCAGAAGAAATAGAAGCAATGAGGCAAAAAGATTGGGGATGACTCTGCAAAAAGGACCAGATCCAACACTTATCTAGGCTCTAGGTAGGCCATTGGTTATTGTGTCATATGATTAAAGTATAAGACATGTCCTTGACAGTTTTGCTAAGTCAGATCGGAAGCACATTTAGATATTCAGAGTTCCACTCATACTGCAACTGAAAAGTAAAGGGCTAGCAACTCTGGATAGGGAAACCTGTTCCTTTCCTGGTACATGGCTGGTATACTACACAAAATGGACGATATTGGCCTAAAAAAATGACCCAAATGAATATGGAATTCTGATCTTATAAAGTACATGGACAGCAATACCAGGGATGATCAATGGTTAAATAACAAAAATATATATATTGTTCCACAGAGCAGCTTAGGAAATGGTGTTGGGCTCCAGATAGCACAAAGAAGAGAAAACCATTTTAAAACTAAAACATGAGGCACATTTCACAAATCATTTGAATGTTACCCTATTAGAGAACTCTTTGTTTTTGATAAAATACATGTTCATTTTAAAGGGAAAACCTGAAGGGCTTTTTAGAATTCCTATGTTTCCTTAAAATAGTCATGAACAAGTTCACAGAAGCAACACTTTTTGTTGTTATATGCAGAGATTTAACTTACAAAATGGATGAATGGGGCAAAGATTCATAGGAAACTATCAAATTGAAATCAGCATTATTTCTTCCTTCAGCCCAGAATCAGTTTCCAAAAAAAAGGATACACAAGGCTTGCAACTCTATTTCTGTTGAAGCAAAAAAATGATCTTAACTTGCAATTCACATGAAAATAGGGCCTTCTCAATACCAACATAGAGGCCCTCATTATGACATTGGAGGTAAATCCCACTTACCACCTCGCTGACTGGCGCCAACATACCACGGCCGCCGCAGATATATGCCAACCACATTATGACACACACACACCAATCCATCAATATTCAGTCACACACACAAATCCGCCAGACCAAAGGTCAGTGATAAACTGGCGGTATCAAAACCCACACTGTTATGCCAACAGAACAACACCCACAGCATTATGATCCATGAAACACCACGGCGGACATTCAATAGCGGTAAACCATTGGCTGTATATACCGCCGAGCTAAAAATACACACACTCAAAAAAAAGACAACACCACATTGGACAATTCAAACGACACACACCTGACACGCATACACATATCAAACCCACACATCCACACCACTATAAAACACACACACACAATACCAACAATCCTTTATGAATACAAACAATTGCCACCAGAGACAGCAAGAGCACTCACACAACCAGAACCACATATCACCATCACCTATACACCACCCATGCACCTTACATCACACACTCCAACACATCACCCTACACACCCTCACCCACACCACTCACACTACATTCATGGCACCACAACAACACCCCAGGTTCTCTGAGGAGGAGCTAAGGGTCAAGGTGGAGGAAATCATCCAGGGAGAGCCACAGCTATTTGGATCACAGGTGCAGCAGATATCCATTGCTAGGAAGATGGAGCTATGGCAGGGGATTGTGGACAGGGTCAACGCTGTGGGACTGCACCCAAGAACAAGGGATGACATCAGGATAGGTGGAACAACATAAGGGGGAAGGTGCATTCCTTAGCAGCAAGACACCAACTCGCTGTTCAGAGGACTGGTGGTGGACCCCACCTCCTCCCCCACAACTAACAACATGGGAGAAGCAGGTCTTGGCAATCATACATCCTGAGGGCCTGGCAGGAGGAGGAGGAGGACTGGACTCTGGTAAGTTGATTCTCTACTACTTTCACATCCCTACCTGCATGCAATCACATACCCTCACCCTCACTCACATCACTCCACCACCTCCCACATATCCCACCATCACAACCCACTCTTCCCAATGCTGAGCCCTGCAAGACACCACTCACAGCCCTGCATGTACATCTATCACCACAGCATGCACACTAGAGAGAATTATTTAGCTCACCAAATAGCAACTCACAAAAGGCAAAGCTGCCAGGGAAATAACAACCATAGAGGGCAACAGACCAATGCACAAAATGTCACATGCAGAAACAATAACACTGCATTTACATCCCACAGGTACCCCAGCCAATGTCACCGGAGAAGAGTTGCCAGAAATATCCAGTCCCCCCCCAGAAGAGGCCCACAGTGATGACAGCAGCTCTGCTCGCCTGGATCTGGATGACCAACCTGGCCCATCAGGGACCTCGGACAGTCGGTTACCCAGGTACACTCTTACACCACCACAGAGCCTCTCCCCTCAGGAAACACCACCACAGAACCCACCCAGCTGGCCCATACCTCTATCTCCATAACACATCAATCAGCAGTGTGTCCACTACTACAGATACCCAGGGCACCCAACAAACCCAGGACAATCAGGGACCTGGGGTCAGTGGCAGTCGGCACATGGCTCAGGGGACAGAGGCACAGGCAACAGGGAAGCTCGGAGGACTGCTGTGCGACAGGGGGAGGACAGGCCCAGGAAATTGACCCTCCAGGAGGCACTCACCACGATCCTGGGAGCATACCAACATTCCCAGGATGCGCTGGGCCCGATCATGGACAAGATGCAGGAGAACATGTGGCTGCAGGAGGGACAGTACCTGGGGATCAAGGAGGACTTGAAGGTCATTAACACCACCCTGGTCTCCATTGCAGGGGTCCTGGCAGACATGGCCAACAGTATGAGAGAGGCAATGGCACACCAGTGGGCCCCTGACACTAGCCAGACAACTGAACAGCCCTCCACTTATGCTGCCGCTAGCAGACAGGAGGCCTTGCCACAGGACCAAAAGACCACCAGCACCCCTCCCTCTGCAGAAGGCGATCTACCCCACAAATGTTCCCTGTGATCCAGGCAAAAGCCAGAGACTATTGCCAAGACCCCCGCCAGGAAATAAGATTCTCCTGATTGTCACCCTTGTGTCCCACTCTGTCACCCTGTCCACCTTGATCTGCCATTGCTCCCCTTCCTTTTCCCCCTTGGACACTGCACCTGGGATACAAATAGACTGGACTCTAACCTGGACTTTCCTCTATCATTACCCCAGCCCATTGCACTTCCTCCTCTTCTTCAGGGCACTGAAATAAACACATTTTGATTAAATACAAGTATGGTGTATGTCAAATTATTTCAAAAGTATTTGTTTAACAAGGTTCAAACATTGCAATTCAACTGTACAGTAATGTTTACATACTAACAACCTGTAGTTGGCTGCAATCAACACACCAGGAGTAATAATGGGGCACCATCATCTGCAGAAAGAGATGCCAACGGGTACAGTGAGAGGCCACACAAGTAGGAATTCACAGCCTGCCATTGACAATGTCACACATCAAACTGTCAATGATATATGAAATAACACTGTCTTACCTGTGTCTCGTTGGCAGTATTGACAAATAGCTGCACTTCTGTTGTCCTCATCCTCATCCTCTGCCTCCTCATCTTCACTGTCCACAGGGTCCACTGCTGCCACACAGCCATCTCCAGCCTCCTCCTGCAGAAAAGGCATATGGTGGCACAAGGAAAGGTTTTACAACATACGGAATGCAACGATGATCTGGCAGACCTTCTTGGGTAAGTAGCATAGGGATCCACCAGTTAGATGGAGGCACTGAAACCTGGCCTTCAGGAGACCAAAGGTCCTTTCTATAATCATTCTTGTTCTCTCATATGCCTCATTGTAATGTTCCTCTGCCCTTGTCCTGGGATTCCTCACAGTGGCCAGTAGCCATGAGAGGTTTGGGTAACCAGCGTCACCTGCAAATATCGAGGGACAACTGTTAGCCAAACACTCACCCTTAGGGCTCACAACATACCCATCCACCAACATCCACTGGGTGGAAAGCAGGGCTCACCTATTAGCCACACCCTGTGCCTCTGGAGTTGGGCCATCACATTTGGGATGCTGCTATTCCTCTGGATAAAGGCATCATGCACAGACCCAAGATGCTTAGCATTGACGTGGGAGATGGACTGGTCCGGCAGGCACACAATCTGGACATTCAATGAGTGAAAACTCTTTCAATTTCTGAACACCTGTTCATTTTTCCAGGGGGGGAACAAATGCAATATGTGTTCAATCTATTGCCCCAATGATGGTGGGGATTGCATAGAAGTCAGCTTTAATTGTGGCCAGAACCTCCACCTGGGGGAAAACGATGTAACTGCAGATATGTTTAATGAGGGCAAATAACACCGTGGTCAGCACGTTTAAGAACAGTGGCTGTGACATTCCTGCTGCCAAGCCCACTGACACTTGGAAAGAACCAGTTGCCAGGAAATGGAGCACTGATGGGACTTGCACAAGAAGGGGGATCCCAGTGGTGTGACGTTTAGCAGATATTAGGTCAGGCTCCAATTGGGCACACAGCTCTGTGATTGTGGCCCTGTCAACTCTATAGGTGAGGATAATGTGCCTATCCTCCATTGTTGCCAAGTCCACCAGGGGTCAGTACACAGGGATATGTCTCCATCTCCTATTCACCTGCAGCGGTTGTAATCTGTGGGGCAAAAGAGTGAGCATCTGGTCATTATCTGTACATTCTAACCACTACAGTACAAAGCATATTGTGATTGTAACATTATTTTGGTGGGATATGTCCAAAATGTGAATTTGTGTACTGTGACACAGTTAGGATCCATGGCCTGCACCCCCCCTGAAATGGCATCCGCCTGTCCTGTATGGAGGGACAGGTGGAAAAGAGGTATTTCCGCGGATGTTGTGCACCGTTGCAGGAGGTTGTCGGGAACAGCTGTGCAACTCCTCATTGGTTATCATTGGGCCCTATGGGGAACAGAGACTAATGGTGAGGTACGCCGGCGGTGACGGTATGCACCGCCGCGGACGTCACTGCCATTTTCTATCTGTTCACACACTTACTACCTGACCTTCAACAGGAGAAGACCTACACTGCATGTGCTGCTGTGACCTGTGTCTGAACCGACCATGGCTCGTGTTACTGGGGGAGGGGCCCCTGCCTTCACCTTAGGGGAGTTGGAGCGACTGGTGGATGGAGTCTTACCCCAGTATGGACTGCTGTATGGGCCTCCAGACCAACAGGTGAGTACACCATGAGTACGATGCATGGGGCGTGAATGCATGGAGTGCTGAGTGTGAAGGCCTCATGTGGGGGGTTGGTAGATGGGCCCTGGCAGCCTGCAGCATGTATGCTGTGCCATGTCTGTGCTAATTGGGATGGGAAGGGGCATGGTGGGCCATAAGTGTAACAGGCAGGACGGTCGGACTAATACCTTTCCCTGTGTGTATTTCCCTGCATGTCAGAGCCCATCAAAAGAAGGGTACATGGCGTGCCATCACCGAGGATGTGCAGACCCTGGGGGTCTACGGCAGGCGGAGCACCCGCTGTCGGAAACAGTGGGAGGACGTGAGACGCTGGGCACGGAAGACAGCAGAGGCCCATCTGGGGATGGCCTCCAAACAAGGAAGGGGTGCCCATCGAACCCTGACCCTCCTGAGGGCCTGTATACTGTCGGTGGCCTATCCGGAGATAGATGGGCACTTGGGGGTATCACAGCAGCAACAAGGGGGTGAGTACAGTGCCCTTCATTACATCTTATGCTTGGTGGGGTGGTACCCGGGTGGGGGGTGTGGGCCCTGTAGGTCCCCTAGGCCAGGCCTGGCATTGCAGAGTAGGTTCCATGTTGGACAGGGTTCTGATGTGAAAGTCCTCCAACCAAGCTAGTAGGCATCCACTACTAGGCAGGGGTCTGTGGGTCTCAGGTATGCTGCAATTGGCATTAGGTGTCCCTATCCATGAGCTGGTGACTAGCATTGTGACTGGTAGTGCATTGCCTAATGCGTAGGGCTGTTCCCTGTGTGTGAGTGTATTGTGCACGCCAACAGTGGTGTTGGTGCCGCTATTGAACAAGTGTATCCTTTGTCTCACCCCTTTTTGTTTTGTCACCCTGTCCTTTTGTGCATTAGCATCATGTGGAGGAGGAGCAGAGGCACTGGCGACAGAATGCGCTGCATTTCACAGGACCCAGGAGTCCAAATCCACCGACAGGGAAGGCATCCGTGGGATGGTGGGTGCGGTGAGCACAACGGCAGAGACTGAAGGGGACAGCTCGGACACAGATACCTCCTACGATGGAAGCTCCCTGGTGGTGGCGGACAACTCTGTGCCCACCCCAACTACAGGTATAGCCGCCACCCCTATAACAGCACAGCCCTCCCAGCAGCCCCTCAGCGAGCTTCCCGTGCCCGCTCACCAAGGAGGGTGGGCATCTCCTTCACCCCAGCACCTCAGAACCTGCCCCAGTTAGCCCTGCTGCCCTGAGTGAGGAGGATATTGACCTCCTGCGAACCATCTCTGTTGAGCAGTCAACCATTGTGAATGCCATCCAGGGGCTGGAAGCCCAAATTCAACAGTCCAACGTATTTCTGGAGCGCATTCACACTGGCTTGGCTGCCCAACAGAGATCAATCCAGGTTCTGGTCTCCTCTCTGATGGCAGCCATTGTCCCTGTTTCCACCCTCCCCCTCCAACTTCCTATTCCCAATCCCATTCCCCTCTTCCCCAACCTATGCCAAGCACACAGTCAGACGAGCAGGCACCCAGGACAACACACAAGAGTGGACATGGCAAACACAAGCACCACACTTCATCACACTGGCACTCACACAAACACCACCCAGAAGCAGACATACCAACATCCACAGCCACCTCTGTGGCCCCCTCCTCCTCATCGCCCACCTCCCTCCAAGTAGCGTCTCCACTCACACCTGCATCTACTTCATCCACTACCACCAACACCAGCACACCTATCAGTACACACCCCTCACTGGCAGTCATTACCCCCACATCCATGCACATGTCCCATGTGTCCTCTCCTATTGTCTGTGCTCCCTCCTCCCAAAGTACACAAATGCAAGCACTCAGACACCCAACGGCCATCCACCTCACAACCGCATCCAGCCCATGCACCTGCACCCAAACACAGCAGACTGACACCTCCTACGACCACTCCCTCTTCCTCCAATCCCTCTTCCCGCCCAAATGTACCTAAGAAGCTTTTCCTCGCCACCATTGGCCTCTTTCCTAGCCCTCCTCCCCCATCCCTCACATCAGGCCAGGGTGATCAAAACCCAGGCAAGCACCTCAGCCACCCAGTCCATAGGCACAGTAGTGTCCCCAGCAACTCCGAATGGGAAAGGATACCGGCCACCAGCCGCCAGACGAAAAGGGTGCCTGCCTCATGTGCTTCAAGGAAGGGCAAGGAGCCAGCCCCAGCTGCAGGAAGGAAGGGTGAGGAGCCAACCCCAGCTGCCGGAAGGAAGGGCAAGGAGCCAGCCCCAGCTGCATGAAGGAAGGTCAAGGAGCCAGCCCCAGCTGCAGGAAGGAAGGACAAGGAGCCTGCCTCAGCTGCAGGAAGGAAGGGCAAGGACCCAGCCTCAGCTGCAGGAAGGAAGGGCAAGGACCCAGCCTCAACTGCAGGAAGGAAGGGCAAGGAGCCATTCCCAGCTGCACGAAGGAAGGGCAAGGAGCCAGCCCCAGCTGCGGGAAGGAAGGGCAAGGGGCCTGTAACAGCAGGCAGTAGAGACAATGGGCCTGGTGCTTGGACTCAGTCGGAGCCACCACTACCAACCATGGTGGTGCTGCCATCCGAGGCTGCAGAGGATGGGCAGGAGCCTCCCCCCAACACCAGCTCCACCAGCAGCACCGCCACCTGCAGCAGCAGCCCCAGTGGGCAGCCGTCCAAGGATGCAGGGTATGGGCACGAGCCTCCCCCCACCACTACCAGCAGCAGCAGCACCACCACTGCCACCACTGAACAGCTGTCACTGCCGGTGGACAGTGTGTAGTCCTGCATTCACGGGCTGTTGTGCAGCCTGGCCCATGCAAATCCTGTGGGTATGACACCCAGCTCAGAGACTGTGACCTTGCACTCCCCAAGATCTGCATCACAAGGCACGATGCCCCCGAGAACCAGTGGAATAGACATCCACTCACCCCATCCTGCCCAGGATGAAGCTCACTGGGCACGATGTCCCCTCCAGAACCAGTGGGGAAGTCACCCACTTGAGAGACTGTGACCTTGCACTCCCCAGGATCGAGGACAGGGCATGTTGCCCCCTCCAGGACCAGTGGCGTTGTACCATCTTCCGGCTGAGGTGTCCCCTGTTCCCCGTCCCCCTGAGCTGCCTGCCTATTTTCAACCTGATGCCACCGCAGTGTTCTCTCTGTGTTGTTGCAGGAGTGAGGTGGGGCCTTGGACTTTGTGATGTAGCACTGTGGCCCACGAACATTGAGGTCTGGGCAGTGTCCCTTGATTTGTAAATATGTATATACCTTTTGATTTGGATGCACGTATTACTACTATATTTATCTTATTACACTCTTTTTACTCTATTGTAGTTGTCCTTGCATTATTCCTGAAGGGTACGGGGTGACTATGTTATGTTACTGCATCTGCTTGTGTGTATGGTGTTGGGGGTGGGGGTGTTGCATGTTGCATGTGTGTGTCACTCTTTTTTTCCTCCCCCCCAGTGTGCTGGTGGCAGTACTCACCGTGGTCATCTTCACCATCATTGGTGTTCGTAGTGGAGCAGCACATAGAAAAGCATAGGGAAGACATGCAACTCGGGCTCCATGGCGGCGTGGTTGTTCCCTGAGTCTCCACAGGTGAGTGGTTTCCCTTCTGTGCAGTGTTTCCACCAGGCTTTTGATGTCGTTGGTAATGCCCCGGAAACGGTGGCAGTTTCCTGTCTCATAAAACAGTGGGTGGAACACTGTCTTCCGCCTGGCTGTAGGCGTTTACCGCCGTGAGGCCTGTTGTTTTCCACCTTGGCGGGCGGTGTGGTAAAGTGACTGTCTGTCTGAGCTGTTTCCGCCATGGTCATAATTTCACAATTATTACTGCAAGCCTGTTGGAGGTATTACCGCCACTTTGTCACCGATTGCCAGGGCTGCAGTAATTGATAATGTCCTTAGAACGGAAGATTGATACAGATTTTAAAATCTCAGGGTTCATTAAAGACTGGAAAATTACCATTCTACCTTCACATCAAAGGAAATATAGCCAGCGAACAAAGAAACAGAAAATAACTCTCCAATATTTGGGACTTTGGAGTCCAAGTCAGAGCCAGTAATTAGTTATACCAGACCTTCCTAAAGTATGTCAGACATTTCCATCTTAGATAAGATACAATATAAAAGGACTGACACTTGACCACTTGTTAAGAGAGGTCCTTTGCCCCAGATTATTGTACAAGATACTGCCAGAGAAGATTTACAAGCACCTTGTACTATTGGTGCTTCACTTTTTCTCATATAAAAAGTGACATATCAGTGGTGCAAGGGGCTTGTAAATAAACCCCTTAGTTTACACAGTACTCTTGTTGGTGTAACTTACTAATTATAGGGAGAGGAGACTTTGCAGGATTTCGAAGCAGTTTTCTGCCCCTAATTTCTATGTTAAAAAAAGAAAGAAATCCACTATAACTGGATATCGCAGTGATAATCTAAGATATCCTGGCATTCTGATAGAATAATCCACCTATAGTAATTCCAGATAAAATGCTCACAGATAGATCTTTGAAAGAGAACAATTCAAATCAGATGGTGAATGTGTTTTCTTTCTACTAAACAACATCTCTGAGCAGGCAACTACAGGACCACAATGATACTTGGTTAAAAGTTGAGATCTTAGAGAAAAACATTTGAAAAACAATTCTTGAGAATCTAATAAGGTTCCTCCAGTGCCACTTCCCTGAATGCTACTTCGATATTTAGTCAGATTCTTTCTCCTTTTTTCTGTAGTTTAATTCCCTAAAGGACAGTGTGAGAGATAGATTCTCATATCATGCATTGTATGTTTTAATAACATGTCTCTGAATATTAGATATTTTACTTCCTTTTATTTTGGTTTACATGTTTAAAGATTTTCAAATGTAATTTACCACTAACCCTCTAAAATGTTTTATGTGGTTCTTTGTCACCTAGACTTGAACATTTGTCTCCTAAAGCTTTGTTGTTTGATCTGTTTATTGCAATTGCTGTCAAAGTTACACTTTATTGTTGAAAAGGTGTTTATAAAGTACCTAATGTTAAACTATTCATAACTAACCCTTCACAAAACCTGTGTTACTCGGGTGAGTCCGGATGAGTATGATGATAGCCTAGTTTGGAGATAGAATCAAAGTGAGTTTGTGATATGGCTATCTTTTTTTAGTTATTTACCTGCCAGGTGTGTGGTGCCTCGTACATCCACACAAGATTCCTCTGAACACAACAATATATAATTGGAATGGAGTCTACCAGGCTAGAAGAAAAAGGGAATGGCAGTAAAATAAAGAAAACATGCAAATGGCTAGACCTTCAGCCTGTTGTTTTTAAGCTAGCATTTGAACTGTGCGAAGAATTGTCCACTTCTTAAGTTAAAGTTCACGAAGATTTTTTCTATTTTCAAGGACATCCACATGCATGCAAATACAAGAAGAAATTGAAACAAAGGAATAACAAATTCATTAACATATGATCAGTCTCTCTATTTTCAGACATCAGTAAAGCAAGCTAACCTTTGCAAAATAAGTTAGGGACACAGTGACAAGAAAAGAAGTTCACTTGCACCATACACGTGAAATACACTATAGGAAAAACATTATGAGATGAGTTATTCCTGAAAAGAAAAGCACATGAGAGACTTTACATAACGATGTTGAGTGAATATTTGACGAAAACAGAGAAAAATGAACTCGCTATGTAAATATGGCATCACAAAATAACTTTCATCAAATTGAGAGAAGGTCAACATGTTGCCTGCTTTATCCTGAACGAAGGAGTAATATCAAAATATGTGTGCAAATATGAAACAAAAAAATGAATTTACATTTGTCACCATCAAGCATTGATCTTGATTAGTGAGATGCAAAATCTTCTGTGGCCAAGATGGGCAACTTTCATGACATGCAGCTACATTGTTAATTATGGAAGATTATTGGTGTTGAAGTTAAGTATAAACTCCATGCCTCCTTAGCAATACGGTTGCACAACTCTTTGAGCTATTAGCAATAACCTACAACCATGAATCCAATTACGACAGTATAAAAAGGTTTGTCACACTTTAATACTGACTGACAAGCTTATGGACGCCCAAATAACTCTACACATTAAGGAAACAGACCATCGGGCAGCATTAAACCACATTAGAATGCCATTCTACATTTAACAAGAAGTAGAAAAAAAACATTTTTCTTTTCATTAGTTTCGGTAAAAAGGGATATACAAGGAGACAATGGATCTTACTTAACCTTCATTCCAAACAAGGCTGTTAAAGATAGATAAATCACTGAATTTGGCTCCTCAATGAAGCCTGTAAATTGGGACAATATATAATGTCATAAGTTGTCATCTGATCAACAGTCATATTACATCACCACATTCTTCAATCTTCTGGTGTTATATAACAACAGCTGTCTTAACATTGTATCCAACAGCTGAAGACACCTTCTAGGAAGTTGTTAGGAGGGTCATTCACCTCATAATGAATGAATTCCACTACAGCTATGATACCCCTGTAATTATCAATAGAATTAAGGAGAAAGTCATGGCCAAAAGGAAATTTGCCTAGCTCTATCAACTGTACGCTTCACACTAATTCTTAACAAATGTGAATTTTAACAAAAAAAACTGAATTGGAGATTACTCAATCTGGGGAACATGGCGGCTAGCTGAAAGCCGGCCGTGGGCTTTGGATAAAGTAGCTGCGGCCACAATGGAAAACGCTGCAAGGACTGTATAAACCCTAGATATATACAATAACAGATTAAGATTGTCACTCACAGAAGTTTGGATCCCCCAATGTAGGGGCAACAAGGATACGGAGCGAAGATATGCAAGGTGGTGAGCGGGCTGGAGCCTTTGGGAACAGCGGCCCGGGGGCTTAACAAGGAACGGCGTGCAGCGGCTCAAGTGTGCTTCTGGGGCAGAAGGAACAGTGATTGAGTTGCCTGGAAGGCAAGCAGAGAGCATTCCAAGCAGGACCACATGGGATACAGTTCTATGTCCCTGGGGAAGCTGACTGAGAAAATATTTGGGAAAAACAGTGCTTCCTTGATCTCACAGAAGGTAAAAACGAACGACAAGGGAAAGGGGAGTAAAGGATGAAAGGGAATTGGTTATAACTTAAGGAAAAGGAAGGGAAGGGAAGGGAAGAACCCTTGATAGGGTGGAGGAATAGTAGGGATGAAAGCATTGAAGGTTTGTTTTTAAGGGCAGGAAAGGAAACAACACATTTATCATCTTAAACACTTTTAAAAAAGAAGAGTACTGGTTAAAATTACCCCCTTGCTACGTTCTTTCTTTAAAGTACAGGAAGGTAGTCGAAAAGAGAGGTAGGGTATATTACCTAAATTAAACATGCCAGTCTGTCCAGATGAATTTGTGGGGGGTAAGTCATTCCCCACATGTGCAAACAAGTTTCAGATATTGGGTCAGGCCGCCCCTGAGCAAGATGGTGATGGGGCACCCTGAGATCAATCGCAAGAGCAGCAATTCTGGGATTACCTAGCCAGAACATTGACGTAGATTCAGAGAAAGGTGCCCGAATAGAGATATTATTGGTGGTGCTTACGATGGAAATTAAGCAGAAATTTTCAATATCAGAGAGAAACCAGGAGAAAATTCAAAAGATTGATGTTAATCGAGGGGAGATACTAACATTAAAAGCTAATGAAAGAGAACACTGTGCAAAATTAGAAGTACTAGAAAATATTGCAAGGAGAAACAATAGCAGAATATTGAAGGTACCTGAAGGCTTGGAAGGAAGTGATTTAAAAGGATTTGTGGTAGGTCTGATAAAGGAACATATATTCCATCAATGGCTTCAGTGGATCTGGAGGGGTCTGAGAATCCATTGAGACCCCTTTAAAAGGAATCACAATAGGAACACTCCAAGGAAGATACTGGTGAATTTTAAGGCCTGTACCATAAAAGAACAGATTCTCTCAGAATCTTTAAGAGCTAACTACTTCAAAATGGTTGACACAACCTTCTGGATCAGGTCAGACATCTACAAAGCAAAGTAGGATCGCCAATGGGAACTAGGAAAATGTATACAGGAACTTAGATCCCTTGGGGCGATTGTCAGTTGGAAGTTCTCAGAAACCCTCAAAATTATGTGGAATAACAAAATGCAGAATGTAAGGGATCCAATTGAGGTTCAGAATTTAATTCAGCAAATGAAAGGGAGCTGTGTGTAGCTACACTCTGGGGACGAAGTCCATGGGCACAGTGTGGCACATTCTAAGGAGGGATGAAGGATTCCCCAGGGAGGTTAAAGGAGGGGGTAAAAGAGGGGTCACAGATGGGTAGGATTAAGAGGGAGTGTTGTAGCATGTGGTTGGGAGCCTGTGGGAAAAAAAGAAAAAAATATGGCCCATATTTATACTTTTTGACTCACAACTGCGCCAACGCAGTTGTGCGTCAAAAATGTTACCGCCGGATAATGCCATTCCAAAGCGACATGCGGGCGCCTTATTTATTGAATGACGTTAGCCGGCGCTGCGGACTGGTGTGCGTCAAAAAAAATGACTCACATCAGGCAGCGCCGGCGTAGGGGAAAATGGAGGTTGGGCGTCAAAAAATGGGGCAAGTCAGGTCTGAGGCAAAATTCAGGCCTCAACCTGATTTGCGCCATTTTTTTTTACGCCCAACCTCCATTGACATGACTCCTGTCTTAGCAAAGACAGGAGTCATGCCCCCTTGCCCAATAGCCATGCCCAGGGGACTTATGTCCCCTGGGCATGGTCATTGGGCATAGTGGCATGTAGGGGGGCCCAAATCTGGCCCACCTATGCCACAAAAAAAACGGTAAAAAATACTTACCCCGACTTACCTCAACTTCCCTGGGATGGGTTCCTCCATCCTTGGGTGTCCTCCTGGGGTGGGCAAGGGTGGCAGGGGGTGTCCCTGGGGGCATGGGAGGGCACCTCTGGGCTCCTTCTGAGCCCACAGGTCCCTTAACGCCTGCCCTGACCCTGGGCTCCGTTTTTTAAGGCCTGCCCCCTCCTGTGCGTCAAAATGACGTCAGAGTATAAATATGGGGCACAGGCCTTAAAGTAATGTTTTGGAAGGGAACGCCTACCTTGCATATAGTTAATGCAAGGCTGGTTCCCCCTTCCAAAAAATGACGCACATGGTGGAACTTTGACGCCCGCGGGGTAGGACGTCAAAGTATAAATATGGGGCAGGGTTTGCGCTGATTGTGCGTCAAAAATTTTGACGCACATTCGGCGCAAACAGAGTATAAATATTCCCCCAAGATTATAATGTTATAATATTAAAGCAAACACATTTATGCAAAGAAGAGTGAAGTGAGATACTTAAACACCAGAAATGGATTAGCCAGTTTGCATGCACAAACCAATGATGTAATGTGAAAGGCATTGCTATTCGCTTGAAGACTTCGGCATTAATTAGGGTAGAGAACTACACTGCAGATCCTGGGGGTAGGTGATTGGTGAGAAGTGCGAATTCACAGGGGTAGGTTATACGTAAGTGGGTAATAATGATACTGATGATTTAATCCTGCTTCAGGAAATGCATAGGCAATTAATGAAGGTTGAGGTAGCTGTCTATCTAGTGATAGGAAGGGATTTGAATGTGTTACTGAATCCCATGCGAGATAAATCCACATCAAAACTGACAGTCGGATTAAATAAGATGAGGGAAGGTGTTCATTGTCTGATAAGAGACCTGGATACGACAGACATTTGGAGACAAAAATTGGGACAAAAGAAGGGCTACACCCATCATAATAAAAAATATAGGCTCTACTCTAGAATAGATTTCATTTTGATCAGTAGGAACTTGGCTTCCAAGGTAAAAGATGTGATACACTTACCAGAACATCTCTCCAATCATTTGGCAGTAGCACTGGAGGTTGAGTTAAAAGAGGCGACTGGACAGAGAAGGTGGACTGTGGATAGGTCACTTGAAGGAGGACACTTTAGAATTATTTTGAGTGAACGAAGGGTCCATCCCTATTAATATAGTCTGGGATACTTACAAAGCCTGTATTAGGGGCAGGATAATAAGCAGTGCAGCTTTCAAAAGGAAAACTTGCGAGTCTAGAGTGAAGACATTGAAAGATAGGATAGGACTACTCCAAAGAGATCTGAAAACCTGTCAGAATCAGGAACAGGTGAACTGTTTAAACGTAGAGATGCGAGCGGACATCTGGAGGTTTGTGTGAAAAAAAAGATGGGAGGCGAGTAAGCTGGCTCATTACGAATATGGGGAGGGATGTGGCAAATTACTTGCATGGAAAACTAGAACAGGAGGGACAAAGAATGCAATTACACAAATAGTTATAAAAGAGAAAGGGGAACAGTGTTCAGATGAACAAAGCATACAGCAGGCCTTTTTTATTTTTTCAATCCCTATACTCAGATGAGACCTTAATTTCAGAAGAGCAGATAACTACTTGGCTTCAAGCAATAAATATCCCCAGCTTGCAGACGGATCAACAACAGGATTTAAATCAGGATATAAGCCTAGAGGAAATAAGCAAGGTAATGATGGAGCTGAAAATGGTGAAGGCTCTGGGACCAGACTCCTTGCCAAGTGAGTTAAACAGAGCATTAAGGGAGGAGCTAATACTGTTTATGACTAAGATGCTGAATGCTTTATATAAGGGCAGTAGTACCCAGCCAAGATCCTGGGATGGAGCAGTAATTAATATAATCCTAAAACCAGGAAAAGATTCTAAAGCTTGTGAATCATACAGGCCCAGATCCTTGCTGAACAATTATTATAAAATATATACACAAGTTTTGGCGGGAAGGTTTGAGAAAGTGGCCGGGAGCTTGATACATGTCTATCAAAAAGGATTCATGAAAGAGAGTCAGTTACATGAGCTGACACATGAACTAATAGCAGCCATAGAAATGGCAAAGGTAGAGGGTATACCTTGAACTAAAATGGCCTTTGATGCTGAAAAGGCCTTTGATAGAGTAAGGTAGACTTTCCTATATGCAGTGATTATTTACAGCGTATTGGGGGATCAATTTTGTAACACAATTCAGGCCACATATAATCAATAAACTGGTTGTAGAAACAAAGAGCCTTTTGAACACCTAGGCTGGTCCTTCACTATCTGTTATTGGGAGGTGCAACATAATTAAAATGATGATATTACCAAAGTTTGCATTTATTTTTCTATGCCATCCCTCTTGAGTTTAAAGAGCATTGGTTTAGTAAGCTTTAAGGAGGAATAAATAGATTTATATGGGCTCCTAAAGGGGTGCGTATTTCCTGGAAGAAACTACATAAAAAAGAATGATGGAGGACTTTCTAATATATAACTGGGCCTTTCAATTAAAAAATGTTATAGTGGTTTTGCAAGCAAATTCTCAGGAGAAGTCCTCCGCATATCAGGTGTTAACTGAAAATCAGGAGGAAGGAGGCGTGCATTTTCTATTTATATTTGGCCACCCCAAATATTTCAAGAAGATTAGATTAAATATATTAATAGTGGTGTGTAAGGTATGGATATAAACCAGGAAGATTCTAAAAATCCCATATTAATTTTGTTTTGCTCTGATATGGAACTCCCCAGGCACACCAGAATACTTATTAGATGCTTTAACAGTCTCCTTAAAAATGTGGGGTAACAAGGTGGGGGCAATTGCAAAATGAGGGGGTGCTGATATTGTGGGATGAACTTGATCGGATTACGGGGAAAAAGATGTTGAAGTTCAAACATTACCAACTAATTCGCTGGGCGCGTACACAAGGAGATTTTGGAACTGGAGATGTTGAAAAAGAAAAGGAATTACTAAGGCGGACTGCACAGAAGAAAGAAGTGTCCCAGTGGTATTAGATGTTGGTACGGGAGGAAGATGGCCTGCTGACAGTGCCAGAGGACAAGTGGAAGTCGGATCTGCCAGAGTTGGGGCTAACAAATATCTGGCAAGAATCCATGTCTACACTTTGGCAGGTGGTTAAATCAGCTCCATTAAGGAAAAACATTTGTTTACAGCTCACAGGTCATATTGGACCCCGACGAGAAGTAGAAGGCGCTGTCTGAAGTGTGAGCTGGAAAAAGCTGATGATACACATCTATTTTGGCAGTGTCCAATGGTCCAACCCTTTTGACACAACGTGAGTAAGATCTTGTCTGACATGCTCAAGAAAGAGACCCAGGTAAGCCTGGTTTTAGTCATATTCACTATTGTGAGGAATGAAAGGACCAGCACTAAACTGGGGAAATCTCACTCACAGTTGACATTTATCTTGGTACTGGTTGCACGCAGAGAAATCTGTAAGAAATGGTTACCAGCCGAAGCCCCGAATGTGCTGGATTGGGTTAGATCAGCAAGAAGAATTTGTAGACTGTTCAGACGGGACACAGAAAAGTTTGAATATATGGAATAGTTTTCCAAAACACCTGCTGGAATGAGGTCCAAGGATTAAAGACAAAACAACATGTAGTGGAGTACAGAGAGATACTTTGAAAACCTTGATATGTTAAAGGAGCCCTGACAGCAGGTTAACCCTGTAAAATGGAGTGCCCCAGTGGTCTCAATAATGCCTGAGTGCCTTTGGTCTTGAAAGAAAGAAAAAAAATGAATTGGAATTATTTCCTCCATCTTCTGAAACAAGAATCACCAACCTGACCTAGGGAAAGTCAATGCATTGGTAAACCTGCACATGTATTTAACCAGGAAGATCCATGGTCACTTCTTTGACTAGTAAGCTAGGAATATCAATATGGCAAAGCAAAGTCTGCTATTCACAGGGACATCTGAATGTGTGGCTTTATTTGAGAAAATGAAATACCATTTGTGCTCAGCAGAACAATGTGCAAACATTGACCTCAATTTGTGCAAGAGCTTACGTTATCCACCAGCACTTTGGTACTTGAAGTTATCCTGTCGCTGAAAGACTATGTTGAAGGTCATCGATGAAGACAATCTACAATGCAAGCCATCTGAATTATATAGTAAATCCACCGTCCGAACATAAAAAAGTTAACTAAGATGAAGTCTGGTACTGTGAGCACCACTATGGGTTTTTGAGTGGCAACCCTTCTCTTTTGTGACCAATGCCAGACTATGGCAGTCATCAGCCCAATATGCTTCCTCACATTGAAAGGTTGGGGTTGTGCCTCTTATAATACCACTTCAGCATTCCACAGCAGCCAGACAAGGAATTCAAAACAGTGGACTATATCACCAGACACTCTGTATCTCATGTAACAGCCTGCTCGCAAAAGACTTTCACTGGCTTCAGAGTAAACAAGAGATCATTGTGACTGGAAATATACTTTACAAGACCATGCAGCATGTAAGATGTAATAGTGTCACAAATACATATGAGGTGAAGTGGACTGTTAAAGCTCAGGCTGGATGTCCAAAGTATTATTGAGGCTGTAAGCGCTTTACTTTTGGAGTTTATGACTGCCAAAAGGTGTTTTTCAATGTACTAAGCCAATTTTGCAATGTGATAATAGGTTCCTGGATCACAAAATGGGTTTAGAAGGGAATAATTAATTGCTATTTGAAAAGCGCATGATGTGGGCATCCCTTCTAAATAATGATTCTTTATATGTCATTTTCTTGCAACTGAAAAACATTTGCAAAACATTAACATTTTACTGAGTCTGAGCATGGATTGGTAGTCCTTTCGTTATGGAATGGGGGTCTTCTGAGGTCTTTTGAGTACCCAGCCCCCTTGGTGAAAGTAAAGAAAAGTTCTCAGCCTGAGTTGCCAGGCCAGGTCCTTCCTAGACCAGAAACAAGCATCCTGGGGCCGGTTTTGGGGCATCATCCATCATCAGCCAGACTAGCTTGAATCCAATGGCACAGTGAGCACATACCCACTATAGCAACACAAAAAGATGATGGACGGAATTGTGAACATTGTCAATCATTTAACTGCAGTCAAAGATTCAGGTTACTTTAATAATGTTTTGCCCATCATGCCACTTCAGTTAGGACCCAGCTATGTGCAAATCAGTCTTGATCCATCTCCCCAAGAGAACAGTCTAGGCTGCACTGCCAGGCCAGGTCCTCCCTGGACCAGAAAAAAGCATCCCGGGACAGGTTTCGGGTATCACCCCTCACCAGTCAACCTAGCTTGAGTTCAGTGGCACAGTGAGCACAGACCCATGTCTGGGCATAACTTTCCCACTTAGGGCAACTATAGCAACATAAAAGATGATGGACGGAATGCTGAACATTGTCAAACATCACCCTCAGTCACAGAACTGGGTTAAATCCAAACCTGAAAATGTGCCAAAAATAAATGACTCACCAGGAGAGGCGAAACAATGAAAAATAGCTTTATTTCTCCTCTTTTCTTTCCTCATTCTGCAGCACACATAGAAAAAGAAAAAAGCATCTCGGGATTAGCTCTGTGCCAGAAGGCGTCCCTTCCTGCACAAAAAACAATCATGCATGCAACACAAAACAGCCACCCTTGCTCCACAGTGCAAGTGTGTCTGCATTGGCTCTAGGCAGCCCATTGTGTGCCAATGCGGGGGAAAGGACAGGAGTGCACCATAATGCATTAAGGCCCTGATTTATACTTTTTTTGCGCCACATTTTCATCATTTTTTGATGCAAAAGTGGCACAAACTTATAAAATACAATTATATTTTGTAAGTTTGCGTCACTTTTGCGTTTTTGACGAAATGCAGCACAAAAAAAGGATAAATCGAGACCTAAACTTGTGCATTCCTACCCTTTCCCAGTGCAATGCAGCAGTGGCTTGCTGTGCTGCGTTAGTTTGTCATAAATATGCTCCTTTGGCCCATATTTATACTTTTTGACGCAAAACTGCGCCAACGCAGTTTTGCGTCAAAAAAATTTGCGCCGGCTGACGCCATTCTGAAGCACCATGCAGGCGCCTTATTTATTCAATGATGTTAGCCGGCGTTAGCCGCCGGCGCTGTCTGGTGTGCGTTAAAAAAAACGACGTACACCAGGCAGCGCTGGCGTAGGGGGAAAATGGCGTATGGGCGTCCACAAATGGTGCAAGTCAGGCTGAGGCAAAAAAATCGCCACAACCCGATTTGCGCCATTTTTTTACGACGCCCATCCCCCATTGAAATGACTCCTGTCTTAGCAAAGACAGGAGTCATGCCCCCTTGCCCAATGGCCATGCCCAGGGGACTTCTGTCCCCTGGGCATGGTCATTGGGCATAGTGGCATGTAGGGGGGCACAAATCAGGCCCCCCTATGCCACAAAAAAAAATACTTACCTGGACTTACCTTAATGTCCCTGGGGTGGGTCCCTCCATCCTTGGGTGTCCTCCTGGGGTGGGCAAGGGTGGCAGGGGGTGTCCCTGGGGGCAGGGGAGGGCACCTCTGGGCTCATTCTGAGCCCACAGGTCCCTTAACGCCTGCCCTGACCCAGGCGCTAAAATCCGGCGCTAATGCGGGTTTTTTAGACCCGCCCACTCCCGGGCTTCATTTTTGCCCGGGAGTATAAATCCGACGCATATGCATCTGAGTCATTTTTTAAGACGGGAACGCCTACCTTGCATATCATTAACGCAAGGAAGGTGTTCACGCAAAAAAATGACGCTAACTCCATGAACTTTGGCGCTAGACGCGTCTAACGCCAAAGTATAAATATGGAATTAGTTTTGCGTCTAATTTGCGTCAAAAAAAACGACGCAAATTCGGCGCAAACGGAGTATAAATATGCCCCTTAGTATTTTAGAATATCCCAGTACCATTCTGTAAATGCTATTGAAATGGCATATGCTATGAAGGTAGGCTCAGTAATACCCATAAAACCTTTTCGATCTCAGCATTTTTCGCCATGTTTAATAACTGTAGTTGTTCACAATCTGTACACAGCCGAATGTGACAAACTTGAACTTTACAAACAAACTAATTCTTCCGGGAAGAATAGGCCTGGTTAAAACATCGACAACGAAACCGAAGTAGATAATTATTAGAAAATATATTAGTGGCCAATGTGCAAAGTTAAAATTTATAATGCAGCAGACTGCGCTAATGAGAAATGAGCTCGAGCCTGCACCTGGACTTTGTCTCATCTAATTGAAAGAGAATACACTGAAGTGAGCTCAAGCGGCTTGTACATCCGTTTTCATTGGTTTGATGTAGTATCTGAAACTTCACAAGTTCCGAGTGGGAAAGAATACGGAAAGGTAAATGTATCTAGCAAGAAAACGCCACCATTTATTATCTGCGTGACAAGAGCAAACAGTGCGTGCCAGAAGTTTAATTAGAGGCAAAATGAACCTGCGGTAAACGCGTACTACTGCCAATAATTACATATGGGCATGGGTTTTAGCGTTTCTGTAGATAAGTGTGCACTTGACATTGTTCTATTTTGAAAGAAGGGGTTCAAAATTTCGGAAGAGTTACCAATAATGTAATATATTGCTCAATGGGAAGAATTAAACAGATATTGATTCCACTATTCATGGCTTTAATTCATCTAAGTGAAAGGAAGATACATTTATAGATAGATGCTGTTTATTGTTCTTGCTCAGTATGCATTGAGCACTACTAGTCAGTTTGACTCAAAAACCTTTGGAAGTCTGCACCGTAGGTTTACACACTCCTATGGTTGCAAATTTCAGAATTTTCGGAATTAAGAAATATTTGCTAGAGTACTCATCTAAACCGGCGAGTTGGTTTCTAGAAGTGCTCTTTGAAAAATGTTGTGGATAATAATTATGCTTCTCCAGCGGAAACTCTTCATACATCATTTACCAGTATTTAAATGTTATTTTGTGTTAATAAAAATCTGACATTTTATAGACTTTCTTTTCACCTTCTGACCCACACATCCAAAGTAATTGTTTCACAATGCAAATGAGGTCAAAGTAATGACTTGTGAATAAAGCACTTAAATAAATACAACCTATAAAAATGTTCTTGAAAGTAAAACCTGCAACCATTGCATTCACACCTTGAAAAAGAATCACGTAAAAGCCTATTTAAAAAAATCCACTTTATGGACATGTTTCTATTAAATGGTAAATGCAATTCATTTTTCCACTTTCCATTAAACAGTTTAGGTGAAATGGTTTCTCGGTAATAGTATTCCATTAAATCATTTTCTATGAAATAATATACGCCCGATATTACATATCACACTCCGTTTGCATAATAGCTCCTCTCACATACATGTTACAAGCCACCATCCAGAGCACCTGGAGAAGGCTTGCCCTTCTATTAATTCTTAATAATTTAGCATATTTCTCAATTTTAAAGAAGGACTACTTTATAGAAACTGTTATCCTGAGTGATAGATTACGATCTAGAATTTATAACTATATTCTAATGCACCAATCCGTGAAAATGGCTTTGTTGTGCCCTAGGAATCACTTTTCACTCCTAGACCCAAAACACAGAATGACCAGATGATATGCATCACAAATATAGCATATCTTTAACAAAGTGGGTAAATATTAGGAAACATTCAAATATGTTGCTGGCAGGAGAACTTGCTTTTGAGTTTCCTATGTTTGCCTTTAAAATAATGGAATTTGAGGGACCTTCTTGCCTGAGCACTGGAGAAAAAATCTATTGTCTCACACTTGCTCACCAACTGCTGCTGGGAAATATCACACTAGTTAAGGCATTTTAAATGTGACAGTATAAGTATATTGACCATGTACACTGAAGAATGTTAAACTATCAGCCATATATCTAATTGTAATGCCACATGTATTATATGTTGCCTCTGTAGCCCCATATACATTTGCCAGACTTTCCAAAGAATTAGCACAAGAAAATATCAAGTCCACAGCAGAATCTGAATTCTTCTGAAGGAAGCCATCCTAGCAATGATTCAAAATAGCAGATTTTTAAAGATTATAATAAAATCAATGTTGGAAATGACCATCTTTTGCATGGTGACCTCTTGATATATGCCTCAGCTGGTTTTGCTGGCTGTGGGCACATGTTACCCCTGTTAACAAGGGATAAATGGTCAGTGCTCTCCCCGAACATGATGACATTGGAAACTAATGAATAACATATTTAACTTACATGTAGGACCCTAGCATATGGTCCAAAAGTGTATGCAGGCCTGTTAGATAAATATTGCAAGTGGAATATATCACCTATTGTGCCATCAACAACAGTGATAGTGTAAATAATAATGCAGGCCTAAACTTTATAGCATGATTGTGCAGTTTTAAACTGCAAATTCAACCTGTCACTCTAACCTCTTTTAACAAGCGTAAATTGTCATTTTAAATATTAAAAGGTCACCCAGATGTAAGCCTTATAGTTCATAAGGCAGAATGCATAGTATATAAAAATAGGCCATGTAAAATGTTTATGTTAAATATGCCCTTATAGTTAAAAGGCCCCAAAAGCTATTTTCACTGCAGCAGGTTTCATTATTTTGGAACCTTGTGCATTGTTAGAGGGTTCCATAGCAAAGTACTGGGATACAATATTAAGTATAATAATATTATCTACCACAAAGGAACAGCTACAAAATGTATTGTTGGACTTTTTGGCATATTTATCAAAAGCCCATTTCACTTGTGACGCTTGAATTTCAATAACAATTTTGGAACAGGTACTTTTAGAACATGACCTTTTCTCTGCCCAAACATCTGGAGACCCATTTGCATGAGCTCCAAATTTCACATGGCAGCTGATTAGCTCCCTTGATTAGGTGTGAAAACTGCTATCAGAATTTGAAAAATGCCTTGGGTGTTGGTAGGTGTGTCTTCTTTTGAAAAGATGAACATCTAGGTTGTGCCAATTAACTTGATTCATTTTAAAGAGGCACACACTGTCAAAGGTAAGGGGCAAATTTATATTCTGTTTTCACAGAATTAATGTCATTTTTTTTACTCTAATTCGGTGCAAAACTAACTCCATATTTATATTTTGGTGCTAGACCCCTCTAGCACCAAATTTATGGAGTTAAAGTCATTTTTTGAAAGTGGAGATCTACCTTGCCATAATGAGATGCAAGGTAGGCATTCCCGTGCAAAAATTGACTCAATGACCTTAACGCCATATTTAGGGGCATATTTATACTCTGCGGCATATTTATACTCTGTTTGCACGGAATTAGCGTAATTTTTTTTACTCTAATTTGGTGCAAATCTAACTCCATATTTATACTTTGGTGCTAGACCCATCTAGCACCAAGGCCCTGATTTATACTTTTTTTGCACCGCATTAACGTCATTTTTTGACGCAAAAGTGGCGCAAACTTACAAAATATTGGTCTTTATGTATACTTTTTGCTGCAAAACTGCACTAACTCAGTTTTGCACCAAAAAGTTTAGCACCGGCTTGCACCATTTCTGTGCACCAGCCGGGCACTATATTTATGGAATGGTGCAAGCCGGTGCAAAGGGCAGGCTAGAGTTTTAAAAAATGACTTTAGTCGGGTGGGGCTGGCAGTATAGAAGAAGAGGGTTTAGCACCAAAAAATGGGTTTAGGCAGGTTAGAGTAAAAAAAAATAACTCTAACAAGATTAGCGTCATTTTATGGTGCTAAACTTTCCATGCCACATGACTCCTGCCTTAGAAAAGGCAGGAGTCATGCTCACCACCCCAATGGTCAGCACAGAGGACAGGGGTCCCCTGGGCATGGCCAATGCACCCTGTGCCATTTATGGGGGCCCATTTCAGGGCCCAATATGGCACTTTCAAAAATAAAATGCACTTACCTGTATTTACCTGGGATGAGGTCCCCCATCCTCGCAGTCCCTCTAGTGTGGGTGGGGTGCCCCTGGGGCCTAGGGAGGGCACCTCTGGGCTTATTCCATGGTGTTCCACCATGGAAATAGGCCCACAGGTCCCCTAACGCCTGCCCTGACCCAGGTCTTAAAAAATGGGGCAAAGCAACCTTTGCCCCATTTTTTGACCCCTCCTCCCTCCCTTGCAGCATTTTCGCATGGGAGTATAAATATGGTGTTAAGGCCATAGATTCATTTTTTGCACGGGAACGCCTAACTTGCATCTCATTAAGGCAAGGTAGGTTTCCACTTCCAAAAAATGACTTTAACTCCATAAATTTGGCGCTAGATGGGTCTAGCACCAAAGTATAAATATGGAGTTAGTTTTGCACTGAATTAGAGTAAAAAAAAAAAAATGACGCTAATTCAGTGCAAACAGAGTATAAATATGCCCCTTAGCGTCAAAAGATGATGCTAATCTGGTCAGAATCATTTATTTTGACTCAAAACTGCCTAACGTCATTTTTTTTTAAGCTAGCCTACCCTTTGCACCGGCTTGCACCATTCCATAAATATGGTGCCCAGCTGGTGCTAAAAAATGGTGCAATCCGGTGCAAAACATTTTGGTGCAAAACTGCGTTAGTGCAGTTTTGCACCAAAAAGTATAAATAAGGCCCTAAATGTTACCAGATACCTGAGGAGCAGGGTCATCTTTTGTTCCCCATGTCAGGCAAGCACCTATCCTAGTGGAGGAGAAGATGCCACTGAAACTGGTTTAAAGTCACCACAAAGAAGTGATTTCAAATTTTCCTGTCCCACATCTGAGGTCTACCCAGGGGAAGAAGGGTTCTGCTAATTTGGTTTGATGTAGAGAGGGGCACTGTGGAGATGGTTGCAGAAGGGCATACAGGAAATGCTACAAAAGGCAGTAGGGTTACTCATGGGAAGCTTTACCCCATAGGCTAGGAAGGAGACACCCCCATCCAGAGCCTGGTGCCAGGCAGAAAGTTGGCACCCACAGTACTCTACCCAGAACACTTTCTGGAGCTGTGGAAACACAAATAAGGACTGGACCTTCTGTATAAGACCTTAGAAGAGCCTAGAAGACTATCCTTGCTGTGCCTCTTGTACACAGGACAAAGAGGTGGACTCAAACAGTCATAAAGTTGACCTCATGTTCAAGCCAGAGGGACACAACAGCAAAAAAAGACCTTTTCCCACAAGTGCCCAACTAACCAGTTTCAATTTATCTTGTCTTGGACCCTGCTGGTAGCCTCTGCTGGAGTGAGTCTTAATCCCTAAATACTGTCCCCAGGGCCATGGATCATTGACAAGTACTAACATGTACTCCTCCTGATGTGTCCTGAAACATGGGACTTCAAAACTTTTGCCTTCAAAATCCTCCAGAGGCCTAGGACCAATCTGCCCAACAGATCTGATGAAGGTGCATTACAGCCAGGCAAAGATTCAGGTTGCCCTAACTATGAGTTTTTCCACAGCAGAAAACCCATCTCAGTGGCACATCAGAGATATGATATTAAGTACCATGGGGCCAACTTCAGTTACTGCTTAGAGCCTTGCCACCTTCGAAAAAGTCGAGCAATAAAAATGCGATCGTCAGAAGGTAGAAATCTCCACCAGTAGTAGGTTCCAAACGTATCTGGCCAATGAAGGACCTTCCTTGGGCTTTAAATTCAAATTTCTCCTACTCAAAGCATTCATGCCCGAAGTCAACTGCTTCACCTGGACCTCATTCACAAGCTACCGGTCATTGTGGATCCCTCCTCAGCCACAGCCTGCTGTCTTGCCCTGATGAGGATTTTTGACTTCAATTTCTGAGACTACATCTGAAAGTAAAACTTTTAAGTAGATCAAACCTGGTTTCTGTATCCAATCTTTGTCCTTCGGTCATAACATTTGCTTAGATACCAGTCAAGCACAATTAGATGACCATGGTTCATGGTTACATCTACTTTTATTTTTAAATTTTAAAAATGCTTGAGTTTAGTTTCCTTTATTGTATTTTTGCCATTTTGGTATCATATTATTTCATCAATTGTACTCTATTTGTCTAAATTGGTTTGAGATTTTTCTTGTGTTGTGTTTAGACTTTATTATTATTGTTTTGGTACTGCATAAGTTGACATTGCCTCTAAGTAGACCAGAATATCGTGAGTTCGCAATTTACAAAAAACAAATCTGCAAAATCATCACTTTTGTCAAAATCCAGAGATTTTTACAAAACTACCCACACAATCTGTGAAAAAATGATATGGGGTTGATCCTCTCTCTAACAGCTCTGTGTTGCTGCTGCTGAGCCAGTAAAGGGAGGGGAGAACAGGCTAGCAGGTAGCAAAGTTGGTAACTTGCCTGGTTTTTAATGCACAGCCCCCTCCTGTGCAATTAGCCTGCAGCCCACTTCACACATTTGTGTGACACCTGCAGACTAAGCAGTCCATTGAAAGGTTTTCCTGCAAACCACACTCCACTGCACTGCTCTCCGCTGGCCCCCCTCTGGTATTTAGTTAATCCATAATCCCCTCATGCGTCACCTCCTTTTTTTTTTTTAAATGCCCCCAAACTCCTCTGCCGTCCAGCCACTGTTGCCCTGCACACTCAGGGACATGTTTAGGAAAAGTGGTGCTGCACACAGTGCAGTGCCAGTTTTCTTGGGCCCTTTACTGCCTCCCTACCACCACCATGTGTGCGCCATATTTAAAATACAGTGCACCATGGCACAGGGTAGTGACCAATAGCATCATTTGTTATGGTGCTATTGATGTACTCTGCAGGAGTAGCACCAACATGTTGTGCTACTCCTGCACACTACATAGGGGACAATTGTAAACAATGGTGTGCCCCCTTTTAATGTCTGCTCTGAGCACGCGTTAAAAGTGCTGAAAACAAATATACAAGAAAATCTGCTCAATTTCCATGCACCATTTTTTCAGCCTCCCTTATAGGGGAACCCCACCTTTGCATGCATTATGTCTGGCACAGGCATAATGGAGTGCAAAGGGTTACAAAATGGTGCAATGCTTGCATTGCGTTACTTTGTAAATATGGTGAGGGGATTTTGGCCTCATTGATCCACATTATCATAAAAAAGGATGCTAATCTGGCACAAGGAGGCACTAAGGGCTCTTCAATATGCCCCTCAGTTTGTTTGATCCCAGAAAGAACAGTACTGTAATCTGCCCTCTTAGGGATCAGGCACCCAATAATGAGTCGTTATGCTGCTGGAGACTCTGCAAGGTTACAGACTGCGACATCGCACAGTCTCCAGCAGTGATGGGGCAAAGACCTTGAAGTATTTTTGCGGCAGGCACATTCTTTGGCCACTGCAAAATTGCACAAATTTTGAGGTGTTGAGCTGCAAATTTAGCTTTTTTGGCCACAAAATGTGTCACCCAATGCTGCAAAATCTTAGGGCGTCTGCCTAAGTTAAGCCTGTTTGCTCCATGCCAAAGCTACTAGGGGGTTGAGCACAAGCTTATTTAGTGATTTTAGTGGTTCACCTTACCAAGCAATGTGGTTAGTAGATGAGGTGGATACTCACCCTTTCATCTAATATCCCAATTTCCTACAACCATCATAAAGAGGTAACTGCTCACCATTTCATCAAAGAAAAAAAAATGGATATGCTGTGACTAACTCGTCTCTGGGGGAAACACAAATAAATACTAAAGTGTATTATTAGCTACACACATTGCACCTTTTAGACTCAGTACAGATGTTTTGTCACTCAGGGCATTGTTGGTATTGTTGTAATCTATCTGTGGGTTTTTAAACCATGCCCAATGCACGCCCATCACTATCACTCGTTCATGGGCTTGCCTTTCAAAAATCCTTTGTTATCATTGGTAAATGCTATATGATTGCCCCTCCTTGGGGCAGTTGTGTTACAACCTCGGCCGTTGACCCTGTTACATAGATAATTGCATGTTTGCTGATACGTTTGACTGCAAGCAAACTTCTTTTTCCTTTTGTGTCTCTTCTTCATGCTCACGCTCATGGCCTCCGTGGTACATGGAATCGGCTCACTTATGTCAATTGTTTTACTTTTCATTTTCAATTTACGTCGCCAGAAAAGTCCAGTCAGGAATTTACAACGCTGGTAGCTCTAATTAGAGCCAACGCGATCCCCATTGCATTGCAAATGCTTGTTTTTATTTGTCTTGAGTATGCATCTTATTCTTCCATGAAAATGACAATGGGCCTGATTACAAATTTCACCCTTCAACCATGGGACCACCAGAGCTATGGGAAGAACACCACCGCCATGGTGGTGGCTCCTCCCTCTGTGGGTATTGCAATGTGAATTGCAATATGCATTGCCGCCAGGCTGACCAGCGGGAACAGTGCTGGGATATTGACCTCAACTCCTTTAAGGGAGCTGAGGCCTATATCCGAGCATTCCAGCACCCTCAAAATACGCAGTCTGCAGAGCAGACAGTGCACTTTGTGGCAGTGCCTGGCAGGAGGGCCCCTAAACTGCCCATGCCATGGGAATGGGCAGTGCAGGGCCCCCCAGTACTGGTTTTCCACCAGCCTTTTCAAGGCGAGGCCCCAACCATAAAAAAGGCTTGAGGAAAATGGGGTTGTCATCAAATAGGCGGCACTGACTTCAGTACCACCATGACTGGTTACAAGCTCGACCACTGTTACTCCATTAGGATATGTGATCCTGGCAGGGTTGGCAGTCTTTAGGCAGGTTCAGCCTCGTAAATCCTAATTGGGTGGTCGGGCTGCCTGGAGCGAGGCTCTCCGACCGTGAACACGAGTTTAGTGGTCCTTGGACCGCCACATTCGTAATGAGGCCCTATGATTTTGTCTACACCTTATAAGTCATGTTTTGTTTCATTTATGTTTGAATTGTTCTTCACTGTGGCATATTTTACACATTCTATGTATGTTGTTCCCCACCTTTCCTCTTGTGCCATGCTATGCCCTTATGTGCATGCTTCTTCCCCACCCCTTGATGTCAACTTGGTACCATTCTTACTCATCAGAATTCCCTGTACATCTTGCATTGACTCCTGCTGCAATGAAAACTATAGGCACAGTACAGTTGCTAAAACCTTATATTTACTTGTAGCTTGCATTTCCATTTATTCATGGCTGGCATTTATTTTTAATCAGGCTGTGCCTTATATATCTTCAATAATAATATTCCTTTGCATTCTCCTGTATCAAGCTTTGATAACATTTTTACTCATCAGAATTAACTGCATATCTTGCATTGACTCCTGCTGCACTGACAGCAAAGTGCAGTTGCTCAAACCTTATATTTATTGCAGCTTGCTTTTCCATTTGTTTGTGGCTGGAATTTTTTCCAGTTAGACTGTGGCTTAAATGATGTTCTTCATCTTTGATGATGATACCCCTTTGCATTCTCCTGCATCAGGCTTTGACATAACCGTGTGCAGGGAGAATATGGTGGTCATTATGAGTTTGGTGGGGTCAGCGGTGGTGGTGCAGACTGCCGACAGGGTGGCAGTGCGAATTGCTGTATTAGGAGTGCGGCGGTGTATTGTGAGCAATACAGCCACTTTGCTGCCTGTACCTCCAGTGCAGTATGACGCCGACGACCGTGGTGGCCATCTTTAGGCCAGCGGAAAGGCCCATCCTTCCTACCGCATTATGATTCACCACACCGCCACAACTTCCAGGACGGAGCCACTGCCACACAAAGCCTGGCAGAAAGAAGCCATATAAAAGGAAACACTCACCATAGGGACACAGAAGAGGTCGACGACGACATGGAGCATGAACTCCAGATCTTTCCAGTGCTAATCCTTGCAATTTATCTCCAAGACTGTGACCGCTGAGAAAGATGACAACGGTGAGTACAGGTGCCTAGCACACAAGGGAAGGAAGGACACAATTACACACCCACATGCCACTTGCATCCCCCACACCGACTACCACGCCCACATACATGCACACGAACACCCATACACAGACACACACCCCACATCAACTCCCTTCCGCACGCGCACACACACACACACACACATACATACACCATATATTTTGTACAGAAATATACTTATCTGACACATGCAGAGAAATAAATAATGGATGCACATACCTGTGCACACGACCTTCCCATATTAAAACGCAGGACAACAGAATATCATTGTACCAACATGCCTGTTGGCCAGATATGTTAAATGATAATGAGAACTAAAAATAATCTATGTACAAATAAGGCCATGGGCCAGTCAATAGTAAATGTCTGATTGTCCTCGTTGTAATCTCTGAGGAGTGGCTGTACTCCGTAACCAAGCGGGATGTACTCCTATAGCCGATTTTGCATGGTTCGTTACAGGTGTCTCCAAAGTTACAAGAGTGCCTCCTGCATATGAATGGCATCCCACATCGGAAACTGTGCATCTGTGATGCTTACATGAGGTGCTAAACATAATCATCCTTGAAGGACCCCCGAGTGTCTCGCCTATAGCAATACGGCCGGGCGGATAACCAACATCGCTACGAAGGTACTGCTTCCTATGTCCTGATAAGGCCTAGAATAGAAAGGCTGAAAAGCGTTAACTAAACAACTTGAGAAGTGCAATGAATTTATGAATCTAGAGACAATGACACAGGATTATACCGCATTTAATTAAATTTGAATAACTATTCATCACAGATGGTAATAATTATTACTACCTCAATTGGAGGACTGCTTTTGAAAAAAGGTGTTTAGCAGCCCACATTCATAAATTCAATTGGAAGTTTCTAGTGCTAATTTGCCTGCACTTAGTACCTGTATTTTGTTTTTTGTAATTTGTGATGTATATTTCGGTGTGATGTATATGTATATCTTTGTTTTAGTGGTGTGCATTGTATTATTTATTATATGTATTGTGGTTTATGAAGAAGAGCAAGACAAAAGGAGACAAATATCGACTCAAATAAAACATTAATTAATATTGGAAGAAACAAATGTTTCTAGTGACTAATTAAGGTTTTCAATGTGATGTATAACATATTGGTACTTCCCCTACTATACTAACAGTTCTGTATTAGTACGATTGTGCCAACAAGGCACATACTTGACTCCTACCACGACCATGGCCTCCAGCCTGGGGCATCAATGGGGGTGGCAGGCACCTCAGGGGGTAGGGGGAGGGGGTGGTGGGGTCATGGACCCAGGTTTGGAGGGGGAGACTTGGGCTTAGGAGTTGGACGGGTGTTTTGGTCTTGCCCTTGGTAGGAGTGGGGGTGGTCGTGGACCGGGGTGCAAGAGTGATCAGGCCTCTTACAATTTTGTTTTCTCACTGGGGAAGGGGACCTGGAAGGGAGGACTGGGGTGGAGCTTGAAGGGGAAGGACTGAATTTGTGGAGGCCATGGGAACGTTTGGAGACAAGTTGGGGTGGGCCAGTGGGTTCAAATAGTTCTACATGGGAAAGGAAAACCTTTTTAGGTGCCGATGGAAAGGTATTTGAGAGAGGTTTGGGAGTGGAGGTTGAGGGAGTGGTTGTAGGTGATATAGGTGTGCTGTGAGTGGTTGCAAGTGCATGCTGAGTCTGCTTATGTCTGATGGATGTATGATATATGTTGAGTGGATTAGTGTGAAAGTTTGTGTGTTTTGGGAGGAGGGGAGTAGAAAGAGTGGGAGAAGGCAGGCAGCTAGTATTGATGGATGTTGTGGTGGTGTATGTTGGTGTGGTGAGTGTGCTGCAAGTGTCTGTGAAAGTTGTTCTGGTGAGTGTGGGTGTGGTGTCTGGGGTGCATGTGTGGGTGACTAGCATGGTGACTGTGCTAATGGGGGCAGGATCAGTGACTGAGGGTGCAGTGCATGTGGGTGTGTTTGGTGAGGTGACAGACAGAGAGGAGGGGTGGGGGACACATATAACTTTCTTGTCTTCAGAAAACTACTCAAGAGTTGGCTTTTTCCTTCATAACCACCATATTCAAACACCTATGGATTGCATATGCCTATGTTGATATTTGTTTTTTTCTGATTATGTGTCTATATTTCTAGTTATGTATAGTTCTTTAGAAAATATGTATCACTACTATGTCATAACAATACAATACACACACACTCTTTAAACCTGTTTGACTAAGTATATTACCCATGGTTCTAATTATATATTGTATGTACATATATGTGTGCATATGTGTGTGTATTCATGCATGTATGTGTGTGTGTATGTATATATATATATGTATATATATATGGATGTTGTTCTGTGCTTGGCATGTTCCTGGGACATTGCATGGCTCCTGGGTAGGTAGTTATACTAGATATCTCTGAATCCCTGCTCTCATCTTATCACACTTATCTACCCATCATCATATGTCATGTCTCTATCAATCTATCCTCCATTCCAACTCTATCTCATCCCAAATCAAATACATTTTTCTACTTTCATCTCCTAATTAACTCTGCCTAAGCTCTTCCTTCCGCTTCCACATCTAACTCACCAAACCTCACTCTACTTCCATGACCTCCCAAACAACCCTACTAAATTCGCCCTCATTTATCTCACCCTGCTACTATGATCTCCATAACCCTTCCACAGACTCTTCCCTCCTCCATCCCCCTTTACTCATCCTAAGCCTTTGGGATGAGTAAATGAGGGATATACTCCCAATTAACACTTCTGGACTTCTTTCATCCTCCACCCCTCCATTACCCCAGTCAATCGAACTAACAAACTCTCCTATCTGCAGCTCAAATTAACTATTAATAATACTAAAACTGTACTCATATTTCACAATACTATTCTATCACTAATTCTTTTTGGGTTCCGGAGTAGCGTGCTACTCGCCGAAAAGTGCTTCAACGCCTCCTCAGAGGTAGTAAGCGCTTTGTAAATACTATTACAATTACAATTACAGTGGGGAAATGGATGTCATGTTTGCAGATGTATGTGTAGTGTTTGCATGCTTGTTGTAGGACGTGTGGTGCTTGTGTTTCTCATTGTGTTTCTTGTGTGTTGTTTTGAGTGCATGCTTGTCTTCATGTGTGCTTGGGATGGGTGAGAGGTGGTGGAAGGGGCAGAGGTGTTGGGGGATGACAGAAAGACCAGGGACCCTGGCTGCCATCAAAGAGGAGACCAGAGCCTGAAAGGATCTCTGTAGGCCAGACATGGCACAGTGAATGCCTTCCAGGTATGCATTGCATTGCTGCATCTGGGATGCCAGCCCATGGATGGCATTCATGATGGTTGTCTGCCCTACAGATATGGATTTCAGGAGGTCAACAGCCTCCTCAGTGAGGGCAGTAGGGCTGACTGGTGCAGGGGCAGAGGTGCCTCCAGTGAAGGAGACTCCCACCCTCCTGGGTGAGCGGGCACAGGCAACTTAGGGGAGCTACTGGGAATGCAGTGCTGGTATGGGGTGGCAGTAGATGACAATGATTGGGTGGTTCAAGAATGGTCCGCCACCACAGGGAGCTGCCATTGGAGGAGGTATCAGAGTCACTATCCGCAGTGGTAGTCACCTCCCCCATGGTGCTCCCCTTGTCCTCCAACCCACTGGTCCCCTAAGTGTCAGTGGTCTCTGCCTCCTGGGTCCCGTGGGCTGTAGCATCCCCACTCGCTTGTGCCCCTTCTCCTTCATCTGATGATGCTAACACACACAAGGAGACAAGATGACAGAGACGGTGGGATGGAAAAAGAAAGGGATGCAGGCTGTCAATAACTGTACATATATAATGTAGGCACAAATGCAGTCATTTGCATCCCAAAACCTATCCCTCACCATTGCCAACTCCATGAAAGTAAGTACCTATGATAATAAATCCAGTTCCCACACTACACTGACATACTGACGCTATACTGGCCAACCACATCACCATCCAGTCTCTACATCCCTGTCCAGGCAGATTAAGGCAATCTGGGAGTGATCCAGTTCCACTACAATCTGACAAATCGAAGAGGTGATAAATCAGATCCACAGGCCTACCCATAGGACCCGTTACATGGCCACATTCTCACCCATACCCAGAATACTGCACAATCCCAGTGACTTAGGGGGCCAGCTGCACTCCCACACCTGTCTATGACCCTGAAACTACCTGCTACCCACCCTATTGCACCCAGCTACACTGTACAAAGAGCAATCAGAACAGTGGTGGTACTCACCCCCTAGTGGCTGAGGGGCTGCCTTCAAGCGCCCATCCAACTCCAGATTGACCACTGCCAGAATGTGGACCATTAGAGGGGTCAGGGTCTGACATGCACCCCTTCCTCATTGGGAGGCAATCTGCAGCTGGGATTCTGCTGTCTTTCAGGCCCAGCGTCTCAGGTCCTCCCACCGCTTCCTGCAGTGGGCGCTCCGCCGGCTGTAGACCCCAGGGTCTGCACTTCTTTGACGATGGCTCACCACATCCCCTTATTCTGATAGCCACTAACCTGCATGGGAGACACATAGAAGAAAATTACTGTAGGTTTAGCTGCTGCATTAATACTTGGGATACAACACGACTTGCAGCTGTACCTCTAACAATGACTCCCAATCATGTCCCTACACACATACGGCTTGTCAAACTATATCTATCGGGACATCCAACAGTCACACTCACATGCATCAACTGCAGTGGCACACACTCCTAGGACACAATAATGCTACTCACATGGTCCTCTGGTCGCCCATAGAGCTTGGCATACAGGGATAGGACCCCGTCCACAAGCTTCTCCAACTCCTCTGAGGTAAATGCCGGGGCCCATTCCCCTGTAGTACATGCCATTACTTCAACCAGAGGCAGGACACAACAGAACATGCAGTGGAATAGAGGTGATCTCGATGTGCAGGATTCAACTGAGAAGGGCTACACAACATGGTGGTGAGGACCATGGCAGTGTGTACCTTCACTGCCGGCAGTAATCTTGCTTGGCCCCTGTTCCCCATAGACACCAATGTTAACCAATGAGGAGTTGCATGGGAGTTCTGACCGCCTACCACATGACATCTAAAGCCAGCAGAATGATGTCACTTCCAACTGTCCTCCACTCCTCCACATGTAGGACAGGCGGCTACCTGAGGTTAACTTGTGGATATGCAGTACAGGGACAGTGTTAATGGCGGCATAGTAAAACCTATGAGTGTTCAAATGCTGAAATTACACATGCCATGACCAATATAATGGTAGCATGTATGCCTACAGGTGTATAGGTCTCTGGCACACCAATCTCTACAATGGCTGCCCTCACCATTCAACAGTAATATGTGTGCAGAGTTGTGTATGAATGTATGTGATACATGTATTCAGACAGCTATATTTTGCTCCTCCACAGCCATCAACCCATGTGGAAAGGGAGGGCTACACCAGTGTACAGACCCCTTGTTGACCTGGCTACAATGGAAGAACACCATAACATCATCAGCTATCCGCTGAACTTGGCCACAATTCGTGAGCTGTGTTCCCGATTGAAGTCTGATCTACTGCCTGCCAAATGAAAGCCCTGTGCTATCCCTCCCACAGTACAGGTACTATTTGTCCTACATGTTTTGGCTACTGGGTCCTTTCAGGCAACAGTGGGCTTGGCCTCCGGTGTGTCACAACCAATGTTCAGCAACATCTTGGCAAATGTCCTGAATGCCTTGTTGCAACACCTCCACAGTTGCATACAATTTCTACAAAGGGCAGATTTTACCGCTGTTAAGTCAGCCTTTTATGCTAAAGCCAACATCCCTCATGTGATTGGTGCCATTGATGGCCTTTTACCCCCCAGAGCCACTGAGCAAGTGTATCAGAATCACAAAAACTTCCACTCTATAAACGTGCAGGTGGTGTGTCTTACAGATCAATACATTTCACAGGTGGCAGCAACATTCCCTGGATCAGTCCAGGACACCTACATTTTGAGGAACAACAGTGTGCACAACTCATGGCACAACTCCAGGGAGAGAGAGCCTGGCTAGTATGTCAGTGTGCATGGGACAGATTTGCAGTGCTACATGGCTTTCTCATGTTTGACATTGTACAACTGTGTGTCATGTGCTATCTTTCTCCCCTCTTCCCAGGTGATTCTGGCTATCCTAACATGCAGTGGCTGCTGATACCTGTGAGAAATCTCAGGATGGGGGGGGACCTGTACAATGATGCCAATGCTTGTACCAGAAGAGTGATTGAAAGGACCTTTGGGCTCCTGAAGGCCAGATGGAGGTGCCTGTATATGTCCAGGGGATCCCTGTGCTACCCCCCAAACAAGATGTGTCAGAGCATAGTAGCCTACTGTATGCTGCACAATTTGGCCCTCAGGAGACATGTTCTACTACTGGAAGTGGGGATGGAGGGCAATTATGGAGAAGTAGAGGGGAAAGTGGGACTCCAGGAATCAGCTGATTCAGCCCCACTTCCAGTGAGTCTCTATTGAATGTTGCACTGTAAATCTGACCTCACTGGGCAGGATTTCAGTTGCTGTTGGACATTGTACCTACACTGTGGTATGTGGGCAGGAGTGTGTGTATGTCAGATTTTGTAGGGACCCATTGTTGGCCATTGGCTGAATGATATTCAGACTGCTTACTGTTGTTTTACACAGCAACAATTGCTGTATGAGACAGTATGCATTATTTTACCATGTATTTATGACAAGGGTTTTGTGTGGAGGTATTATGTATATAGTTGTTATGGATACAATACTTGTGGTTGAGCAAATTGTGACAGTAATCGTCACTTACTAGAATGGCTAGACAGTATTGCGGTTGTTGATACGTTTCATTTTCCACTGCCCTTTGTTCCTGATTATGTTGGACAAAGTGTTATGTAACAGGTTTGAGTTGTGAGTAGGGCACAGTTGTGAGTATTACGACATACCTTCTAACATCAGAGGCTGCAATGGACTGTGTATTTATTTTGTTCTAAATATGTGGCTTATGTTGTATGAGTATAGTGCAGTATATATGTGTTACATGTCTGTTGCTGTCAGGAGTTGCAGTGATGCCTACACCTTTACTGTGGCTACATCATGGAGGAAAAGGTCATGTTTGTGGATGCCCTTGGCTAAAGCTGTGACAAGAACTTACCATACTCCTCTCTGAACATTGGATCCCTACAACATTTCCCTGCATATGTACATATTTGATAATGAATGATACTTTACAATTGCATGCATTTTAAATAAATTACAATATCTGCTGGTGTGATCAAACAGTGTTTAATAAAGGAGTGTAACAAAAGGGATGAGAAGTGCAAGCGAGTGGGCAGATGGTGAATAATATACTCAGTTTAATGTCCACAGGTGCTGGTAGCACAGGGGCATAGTCTATGGGGCCAGAGGAACATAGACATATGGCAGTGGATCTTCAACAAGGTGGCTCAGTGATACACAAGGGAGACAGTTCGGGGCAGAGTCACTTCCTGTCTGGGTCTCTGGCCACATTTTTGAGGGGATGTCTGGGCTACAGGGGCAGGGGTGCTGGAGGGCTGTGATTCGTCTGGCAGGGCCACCATTCCACTAGCTGCTGCTGATGTTGAGGGCTGGGCTGTATCCTGGCTAGTGGAAGGGGCCTACTGGTGGGTGGAGGACCCAAGCATGATGTTTGGCATCCTATGCAGCACCCCTGCAATGGAGGTCATGCTAGTATCTAGTTGTTTCCACTGTTCCATGGCCCCCTGCTGTTGTGCCACCTGCAGCCTCTAGTTCTCCTGCAACATGGCCAGAATCTGGCCCATCCTCTCCTGGGAGTGGTTGTATGCCCCCAGGACCTCTGATATGGTCTCATGGACAGCCAAGTCCCCCCTTGAACCATCTCTCTGGTCCACTGATGCCCTACCAGTGGCCATAGCGCCCTGTGCCTGTGTCCACAGCATAGGCAACCCAGTCCCAATTGCACTGGGACCTTTATCATCCTGCCTGGTGGTGGGTGGTGACTCTGGTCCCTGTAAAGGTGGGCGGACAGCAGTGGCTTGAAAACATTGGTGTTGGGGCATTGGGCCACAGCTGATGGTGGTGGCTGAGTGGTGGGGGTGTCAGTGTTGTCCTGGGTGGGGCTTCTGAAGGGTGACTGTCTAGGGCTGTGGGATGAGGCAGGGTAGTCATCTGGGTCCCAACATCCAGCTGGACTGTCATCACTGGGGCCTTCTTCTGCTGGTAGACTTGCACTTCTTGGCACCTCCAGCAAGGTGGCATGGGCAGAGGTACCTGTGTGGTAGTAAAAATATTGTTGTGTGACTCCTGCAATATATGGGCATTGTGGCTTGTTGATGATAGTATTGTAGTATTGCTAGAGGGGATATGGCATTGACAGTACTGTCCCTTTGTATCATAGATGTGGTATATGTGTTTAAGTAATAGTTGTTGTCATTGGCCTGTAAATCTCCTGTCTTCTGCACCCTATCCTGTCATTGCCATATCCCTTCCAACACTGCCCATCTGTTTGATGTGGTTACATCCCCAATATTCTGTATGCAGGGGCCCTTAGGGATGGGTATCATGCATTATTAGTTGAGGGACTGGTGGTGAATTGTGGGTAATGTAGTGTAGCCTACATTACATGCCAGGAATGGTCATTGTCCATACAGGGATGGTTTGGGGGTTAGTGGGGAGGAGTGGGCATGAGGAGATGTGGGCATGGGTGTCTGGGGGATGTGTATAGGAAAGGGTGTTTAGTGGTAGTGACCGCGGTAGGGTGAGGCATGCATTTCAAATGTAGCAAATGGTAGGGAAGTATATATGACTTACCTGAGTCCAGTACTCCCGGGAGTCAAGTGAGGCCCTCCGGGTGCAGGATAGCCAAGACCTTCTCCTCCCAGTCGCTGTATTCAAGTGAAGGAGGGGGGACCACCGCCAGTCTTTTATACTGCAAGTTTGTGTTGTGATGGCATGGAACGTACCTCCCCCCGCAGGTCGGTCCACCTCTTCCTTATGTCATCCCTTGTATGTCAATGGTTTCCCACTGCACTGACCTTATTGACAGTCCTCTGCCATAGATCAATTTTTCAGGTGAAGGTTGTCTGCTGTACCTGTGCTCCAAACATCTGTGGCTCCAACTTGAGAATTTCGTCCACCATGGTCCACAGCTATCCGTCAGTGAAGCGGGGGTGTTTAAGGGGTGCCACGGTATGTGATGTGAGTGGTGTGGTGAAGGGGAGTTAGTGGAGGTTATACAGTGTGTGTGTATATGTGGTTTCGAACTGTGGGTGTTTGATTGCTATGTGGAGCATGCTGAGTTGTGTGTGAGACTTGTGTGATACGTGTGTGGTGTGCACTTGTGTGTGATGGGTTTATGGTCTGTGGGTGTAGTGAGTGTCCAGTAGTTTGCTGGTATCAAATTGGTATTGCAAAGGATGGTGGCGTGTGTGTTTGTGTGTTTTTTATGGTGGTGTGTGTTGAGTGTGTGTATGTGTCTCAGGGGTGAGGGTTTTGTAATGTCCTATGTGTGCAGTTGTTGGTGGGTGCCATTATTGACTGTGGCGGTCAGTACTGGGTCATAATTTGGTGGTCGGTCTGTTGTTGGCGTGGAGGTGGCAGGTTGCTGACCTAAGGCTTTCCACCATTGTTGACCCTGGCGGTTTCAAGAAATTGGCAGTTTTTTTGGTGGGTTGTATTTTTGTACTCATAATATGGCAGTATGTTTACCGTCGCCACCAGAGGTCTTTTGGCGGAAGCCAGCACAGCGGTCGGCGATAATTGCTGCCAAACTCATAATGAGGGCCAATGGTACAGCTACAAATGTCCTTGCATTAATCTTGGCAACATTTCCTTATTGCCACTGTGTTGAACTAAGGGTCAGATGTAGGAAGATTCCAAATTGTGAGTTGCAATTTGCGAGTCCCAGCGACTCGCAAATTGCAACTCACAATTTGGAATGCAGAAAGGTGTCTCAGACACCTTCTGCGAGTCGCTATGGGGTCGCAAAGACCCACCTCATTAATATTAATGAGGTGGGTCGCAATTTGCAACCCCATAGCGATTCAGGGCACTCACGGGGATGGTGGCCTGCTGGAGACAGCAGACCACCATGTCCGTGACTGCTTTTAAATAAAGCAGTCTTTTTTTTTCAAAGTGTAGCCCGTTTTCCTTAAAGGAAAACGAGCTGCACTTTGAAAAAAAAACGAAACCTTTAGTTTCGGTATTTTTCAAGGCAGGTAGTGGTCCCTTGGACCACTGCCTGCTCTGAAAAATTATATTTTGTTCCAGACACGAAGGGGAAGGGGTCCCATGGGGACCCCTTCCCGTTTGCGCCTGGGTTACCATCCACTTCAAGTGGATGGTAACTGCGCTTTCATTTGCGACCGCAATCGCAGGTGCAAATGAAAATACATAGCATTGCGAGTCGCAAATAGGAAGGGAACACCCCTTCCTATTTGCGAGTCGGAAATGCATTTTGTGAGTCGGTTCCGACTCACAAAATGTATTTCTACATAGCAATGAGGCTTTAGCGACTCGTAAACTGTGATTTTCGCCATTTGCGACTCGCTAAACCCTTGCTACATCTGGCCCTAAGTGATAAACTACAGCGTACATATTTTCCAGTTTCAAAAACACTCCTGTCGTTAATTCACAAGTGGTCAGTTTACTTTTTTTAAATCATTGCCTTCTCTTTCACTATTGTTCCTCCAACCTTCTTTCAGGTTTGGGACTGAGCTTTTATTCCTCTAGGGACTTGCACTTGCCATTCCATTTTTCCTGTTGAGAAACATCCTCTGATACATTGCCCTTAGGTACTTGGAATAGGAAATTGAGGGAATGGCCCACTCCCTATTTAACCCCTGGGAAATGTGTTTTTGGCTTTTTTGGGTGAGATCATAGGTCTATGGAGGATGGGCTGACCATCCCTTCTTTAGGTATTTGTAAACACCCTGATGTATTATGTGACTTCTGCCTTTTGGTGGTAGGTCAGGGGTAAGCCAAATGGCTGTCCTGGAAGGTAGAAATAATGTTTCTTATAGGGAGGGGTTCAGTGCTCCTCTCTGGTCGCTAGCGCACAAATCCCTGTTTGGGGCTCAAGGTCCTGTTGTGATCCCCAAGCAGTTATCCAAAAGTGATGTTATCCTATTTCAGTGATACCTCTCCTGCTGGGATCAGTTCTGGGGGACTGAGATATGCTTTCTAAAAAACAATCAAAGTGAAACAAGTTAGCTGCAATGGTAACTTTTAATCAGTGTAGTAAGAGTGAGCTGGACTTTATTCTGATTAAAAGAAAGAATCTCAGGATGCTAGGATCACTTCCCCTCAGGTTCAGACATTTTAAAACGAATAAGCCCTTCTGGTGCAAGTACCATAGGTTTTTCATTTACACTACAGAAGATGAACACTTAACATAGACCACACCGACAATGAACTGCAGTGAATGTAAACTGTTTTTCAACCTCGGTTAAGCACCAGAGGGTTAAAACACCTTGACATTTATTAAAGTATGATCTAAGCTACTGGTCAGAAGCTGTTTTGCTGGCAGTAAAGAAGCTCTCAATGCAAGTTTCTGGGGCTGGAGGGATTTCACTTTTGTCCATTCCCCACATGGGACATGTAGCAAATTAATATAACCAGGTCACTACGGTGAGAATGCCCAAAATGCTATTTTCACTGGACAGGCGAAGCTGTGCTAACTATAGAACTAGAGTGTCAAACCACTAAGCTCATGTCTATACCTTTTGACGCAAAACTGCATTTGCGTAGTTTTGCGACAAAAAGTATAGCGCCAAATTGTGCCATTCCGGGATGCCAGCCATGTGCCAAATTTATGGAATGTTGCAATCTGCAGCAAAGGGTGGGCTAGCGTAACAAAAAATGATGCTAGCTGTGTGGGGGTGGCAGAATGGGAGAAAGAGGTTTTGCACCAAAAAATGACAAATGAAGTTAGTCTTGCTAGAGGCAAAAAATGACGCTAACCAGCCTAGAGTAATTTTCTGACGCAAAAGCATCAATACCACATGACTCCTATCTCAGAAAAGACAGGAGTCTTGCCCACCCACCCAATGGCCAGACCAGGGGACATGGGTCCCCTGGACATGGCCATTGTACCCTGTGCCATGCAGGGGGCTCCAAGCTGAGCCCCAGATGGCACTTTAATTAAAATAAAATACTTACCTATACTTACCCTACTTAGGTGGGATGGGGTCCCCCATCCTCCAGTGTCCCTCTGGTGTGGGTGGGGATGATCCTGGGGCTTGCGGAGGGCACCTATGTCCCATTCCATGGTGTTCAACCATACAAATGGGTCCACAGGTCCCTTAATGCCTGGTCTGACTCAGGCGTTAATTAATGGTGCAAAGCAAGCTTTGCTCAACTATTTAGCAGCTCCTTCCACCCGTGCATCATTTTACCACAGGGGGATAAATATGGAGCTATTGGGTTAGCACCATTTTATAGATGGGAACGCCTACCTTTCATCTCATTGACGCAAGGTAGGTTCCCGCATCTATAAAATGGTGCACACTCAAATATTTTGACGTTAGTTGTGGCATCAAAATATAAATATGGAGTTAGTTTTGCACCAAATTTGCATAAACAAATGACGCAAATTTGATGCAAAGGTAGTATAAATATGTCCTTAATACTGCAAAGTTGTATAAGGGATCAGCTAAAACGAATTGAGCAATTTATTTTAATACTTCTTAAAAAGCTGATTTAATGACAAAGTTGTTTTCTAAGGGTTATGAACAAAAAGTAACTTTTAGGAAGAATTAGGCCTGGGCGGAGCACAAAGAGTTCTACACAGTGGAATTCCACAGAGTTAGTTGAAAATTCTGTGGAATTCCACGTGCAGTGCAATGGTGCCCAATCTCAGTAAGTGCATGCACAGTGCTTCCTTTCACAAACTTGCTACGGAGGGCCAAGCACTCCCCTAGTCTTGCACCAGCCTTGCAGTCATTCCCTCAGCACTTACACACAGCCGCACACTACCCTATCATTAGGACCCAGCGCTGGCAGCAGCAAACCAGCACATCAACAGCAGCCTGGAATTTTCACAAAGTACCAAGCCTTGCTTCACACTGGGCTAGACACTCAGCAGCTGATTCTCACCTGGTCTCTGCTCTCATTTCTGGCCTCCGCACTGTACCCCATAACACCACTTCCTATTTCCGGGACTTTAGGAAGACAGGTTATTTCCATGGAGCTCTGATGGCTAGTTTCCTTTTTTTTTTCAAGCACTCCCCGCCCAGTCACATATGCAAATAACGTCCAGGCCGAGTATCAGTGTCCACACATATTTGCCCATGGAAACCCTGCCAAGGCAAAAACGCTATTTTAATAAATCCGTGGCAACTTGTACGCACATATTCACACATTCACACATTTTGTGGTGATTTAAAAAAAAAAAAAAAAGTGTGGCTTGCTTTCAATTTTGCCCCCTTGTAGGAGAGATACCAGGTGCATACTTATTTTTTTTTTATTAAGGGGGAGCACCCCCCCCTCCTAGAGCTGTTAAAAGGTCTGAGGACCACTACCACACTGGGGCTACATTTTAAAACTATATGGGGCGCCAGGCAGACCCTGAGCCCCTTTGGCCACCAACTTCCCAGAGCTACATATTAAAATGAATAAGGAGGCCCCGTGGACCCCCTGGCCTGGGGAACACCATCTCCCCAGGATGAGTTTTATAAATGTGTGGGGGGCAGTACAGACAACCCTGGGCCCCAGGGACCACCACCTCCCTGGGGCCGCATTTCTTAAATATAAGGTGGGGCAGTGTGGACCCCCTGGGCTCCAGGAACTACCTCCTCCCAGGAACAAAAATATGTGAGGCGGCCGTAGGCCCCTCACTACACCAATTTCACCCCCATTTATTATAATTATCAAATGTAGTCCCTGGGAGGTGGTGGTCCCTGGACCTTTTAACAGCCCTAGGAGGGTTGCCCTGGGTGGGGGTCTTTGCTGACCCCCATAACTAATAATATTATGTAGCCCTGCGGAGGCGGTGGTTCCCAGGGGGTCCACATGGCCCATCTGTATTTTTATCAAATGTATCCCCGGGGAGGTGGTGGTCCCCAGGGTTTTTAAAAGGCTTAGGAAGGGAACTCATTCACCCCCTTACTTATTAATTATTTTGGCCAAGCTACCATGACATTGCCCACCCAGGGGCAAAATTCATAAGACACATGAGACCATCCTTTATTTACAATTAAAGCAAAATCAATGGATCCACCTGCAGATTTTGCCAAAAATTAAAGAGATACTTTTTGACCCTGGCGGGGGTCCCAGGGGGACCACAGGACCAAGGCAATGGTGTTAGGGTATATTTCCCAGCCCTCTTTTTTCTGTGTCACAAAGGCTGTACATGGAAATGGGCTGAGTGGTGATGGGGGTTGCTCACATGGGTTAGCCACAGTTCAGGCCTGCGGCCAAGCGCTTCTGTGCAGTGCTGAAGGAGGGTTAGTGGAAACACAACAGCCATAGTGGGCAAGAGGGAGGGAGCAGGGGGTGAGTGGGTGCATGAGTATCTGAGTGTGTCTGTCAGTGGGTGCATGAGTCTTTGAGTGACTCTGTGAGTGGGAGCATGAGTGTATAAGTGGGTCTGTCAGTGGGTGCATGGTAAAAAAATGTAGGGGTCACATTGGAGCAGGTCCTCATGCCAGCTCCTCTGTGTCGGTTCCCCTGCCCAGCATGCCTGCAGTCCGCTACCCTCTCCTGCCTTTGGCTTTGCACCTCCTCTGCTTGTTTTTCTGCCTTTTCTTTGCTCACGCCTACCCTCTATGTTGCCTCTTTCTGCTTGTTCTGCCTGTTATGTTGCCTCTTTTTGCCTCTTTCTGCTTGTTTCTCATCTTTATTTTGTCTCATTCTGCTCATTGCTGATGTTTAATTGTGCCTCTTGCTGCTTGTTTCGGACTCTTTCTGCTCCCCTCTGACCTTCATTTTGCCTCTTTCTGCTAATTTCTCACCTTTATTTTGCCTATTTCTGCTTGCTGCTTTCATTCTACCTCTAACTGCACATTTCTCACCTTTATTTTGCCTCTTTCTACTCATTGCAGGCCTTTATTTTACCTCTGTCTGCTCATTTCTCACCTTTAGTCTACCTCTTTCTGCTCATTTCTCACCTTTAATTTGTGTCATTCTGCTCGTTGTTGACTTTGTTTTTGCCTCCTACTGCTCGTTTCTCAACCTTATTTTGCCTCTTTCTTCATAATTTTGACCTTCATTCTGCCTCTTTCGGGCTCCCTCCTGACCTTTATTCTGCCTCTTTCTGCTCAGTGCTGACCTTTCTTTTGACACTTTCTGCTTATTTCTCACCTTCATTCTGTCTCTTTCTGCTAGTTTCTGACCTTGATTCTGCCTCTTGCTGCTTGTATCTGACCTCGTTTTCCCTCTTTCTGATTGTGTCTCACCTTTATTCTGTCTCTCTCTGCTCGTTGATGACCTTTATTTTGCCTTTTTCTGCTTCTCACCTTCTGTGTCTTTTGCTGCTGGTTTCTGTCCACTATTCTGCTTCTTTCTGTTCATTTCTCACCATTATTTTGCCTCTTGCTGCACATTTTCTACCTGTATTCTGCCTCTTTCTGCTTGTTCTGCCCTTTATTTAACCCAGAGTGTGCATGATTCCTTTGAGGACTTGGACAAAAGATATATATCTTGGACACCAACTTGGAAAACTGCAGGTGTCGGGATACAAGGAGTAAAGTTCCACAGTGTTGGATTAATTGCCTGTTTTCACAGAAAGACAGATTATCCCAACCTCTGCCCCAGAGAATGACAACAATATCAGGGAACGCAAAGAGGAAGAGAAGGAATTGTTAGTGTTTGAGGGAGAGATAAGTAAAAGAAAAAAAAAAGGTTTGTGTAAGACAAACCAGTGGAGCAGGCAAATAGACATGAAAAGTGAAAAGACTATTATAACTTTGTCACCAATTACTCCAGCAGAAAATATTTTAGCTCTGAGCTTATCATTCTGTGCTGAAGAGGATATGGACTAAACCCAAACACGGATTGATTTATATACATTTGTGAGATCTCTAAAATTGAAAAAAGAAATAAAGTTAAAATGCAACCTGAGAGTAAATTGAAACAACAACAAGGTTTAATGATGCTCAAGGAAGAACCTGAACATCTTCAAGTGACGGATGCAGTTAATAAAGGATTTAGTGCAGTTCGAAAATGAGAATATGGGGCTTGAAAACACAACAACAGTAGAAGAGATTATAATAACAGAAGGACTAGAAGTCTTTGGTGAATGCCCAACATCGTTCAAAGAAAAGTCAAAATGTATCCCATCGTTCCCTAAGGATTGGCCGGACCTGTTTAGTGATCTGATCATACAAGAATTAAAGAATGTATACAGCGCCACTAAAAAGAACCAAAAATAATGAAATAACCACCTTAAGGAGTATTGCGAGTGGGTGAAGACATTGTCCCAGCAGAATAAATCTGTAATTAGAAACTCTCATGAGGGGGGAAGTGTTGTCTTGTGGCCGATGGAAAAGTACCTAATTAAAGCATACAAGCACTTGAATAGAGTGTCATGTTATGAAAGAGTATCAAATGATACATTAAAAAGCATTAAGCAACACTACAATGATGAATTAACAACAAACAAGGTCTGTTTAGTTATGAGGAATATCAGTTTTTGAAAACTGAACATGAAAGAACCCAAGTGTTGTATTTGATACCAAAGACACATAAAGATATAGTCAACCCACCAGGTCATCCTATTATTTCAGCTAATGGAAGTGCATTTGAGAACACATCAAGATAGATAGATCACTTCCTTAGAGATTTGTGAATAGCTTGCCATCATATTTACAAGATATAGGAGACTTTTTGGAGAAGGTGTTTGATATTCCATTTGAAGATGGATATGCACTGGTGGCAATAGATGACACCACTCTCTACACAAGTATTAACCATGCAGATGGGTTAAGAGACATAAAGTTTTTTTAATATTAGATTGTTAAGGATGTTGAAAAATACTAGATTGCTAATTACGATGACTAGATGGTGCTTGGAAAGCAACTCATTACTCATTAATGATGAGCTTCTAAGGCAAATTACAGGTACAGCGATGTGCACTGCTTCGCCCCCAGCTAGGCAAATTTGCATATGGGCTGGTGAGAGGAGCAGGTGCTCCAAAAAGAACATCAGGTTTAATGGTCCCAAAATATTGTCTTTTGGTGTAGTTATCGATGATATTTGGCAATATGGAGAGGCCCCTTGGAGGAAGCAGGGCAATTTGTAGAAAAGCTAAACAACAATGCACTTAATTTGTAGTTTACTAGTATGGTCAGCACAACTGATGTGAACTTCCTATATGTGAGAGGAGAGATTGCAAACTAAATTACACTCGAAACTAACCCCAGAGAATACAATTTTACAAGCAGCAAGCCATTATGTACAGAAAGTGGTGAAAAGTACCCCCTATGGGGAATCCCCTTGAGAGCAAAGAAATTGCAGTGAGGAATATGAAGAGGAACAGGCTCTAAAGTACATGTCTCAATGATTCAGGGAAAGAGGGTACATTTCAGAAAACATAGAACAGGCACTTAGAGTAAAGTGTGAAGAAAGGCCAGAGAACAGATTTTTGAGAGAAGGAATAAGAAGAGAAAAGGAAAGGGCAGAATTTCCCCATTTAGATTGATTACAAAATAAAACAAGCAAGAGGATGCAATCCATAAGATAATGCAAACATATTGGCACCTGATCAAGAATGATCTGATCATAGGCAGTGAAGAACCAAGAAGACTGGATAAAACTTTCAAAAGTGTACAGTCAATAAAAGACCATTTGGTCAAAACCCTATGAAATTTAAGATGAGACATGAGAAGACTTCAGTGATTGGCTGTAAGTGATTGGCTATAGTTCAATATGAAAACTAAAGAATGTGTTAGAAAAATTAGGGACTTATAGAGCAGGAATTGTATAAGGGGTCTTAGCCCGCGTGGGCTAGATTGGTATCGCTCACGGTGACATGAAAAGGTGTCCTTGTGAAAACGAGCAATATACATAGATTAGATCTTAATGGCATGAAATGCAACCTAAATATATGAAAAGGGTATAAAGTAATTATTTTTGCATAGTTGTGCTGGCTGTGCCCAAATTATGAAAAGGATTTTTTGACAAAAATGAAAAGAGTGAAATCATCATATTTATATATATATATGTATATATATATATATATATATATATATATATATATATATTTATTTGTGAGGAATCATTTATAAGATTTGTTGCATTTAAACACTGAATTCATACTGAAATGTAAAATATTGTATTTTTTTAAGTGTATAGTCTTTCGTTGCTGCCTATGGTATCCTTGTAACATGCACTTTAACAAGAAGTCAAATTGGTTGCCAAGCAAAAAAAATAATACAATTACCTACATGTTTTTGTTGTGCAGTTACTCCCATTTTCTGGTGAATTTTATTGCTGGGGTTTGGATTCTGTTCCGTGCCCAGTGTATGTGATCCGACCCATAAAGAATGCTGAAAATGGGGCATCTCAGACTTGTACAGTTAATTCTCCTATAAGACCATACTATACGATATTGGAACTGCACTCACTGCATTGAAAGTTAAATGTAAGTTAAATTTCACCCATGGACTGCAGTACTTATTGTGACAAAGAAAACATGACTTCAAGCCTATAATTGTGGCCTGACTGCTGCAGTTTAAACATGCAGTGCAACCCGTTAAGGTAAGCAGTTTGACCAGATAAAACCTTCCTTTAAAATATAAGTAAGTTCTCCAGTGTAGGTCTAGTTGCCCACAAGGTAGGGTTCATATTATTTAAAAGTGGGACATGGAGAGAATTGATGTAACCATGCTCTCTTCAGTGACAAAGCCTGAAAAGCCATTTTCAATGTGGCTGACCTAGATATTATATTTAAAAAATCAGAGTATAGATTAAAATACTTACATGGCTATGAATGGGAAAAACTAGAGAAATAACAAACCCACTTTTTAATAGTTATTTAAATGTAATTCAATGGTTAGATCAGATTTTTTATAAATATTGAGGAACAATGATTTTTTAAATATTTTTGAAAGTTACCCTTTACCTGCTTGAACTTTCAAAAGGCTAATTAGCACATGCCTCTGTTAGCACCCAGCCTGTGCAAAGGCTTGGAAATAGGTATGAAAGAGGTATAAACTGCCTCCCAGGAGCCAATAACAGGCTGCCCTGAATTGGCTAAAATGATTCCTCTGAATTCTACAAAATAATTAAACTGGGGGCTCTGGGTGTCCTGTTGCTAGGACATTGTCAAATCCTGCTTGACAATTATTTTGACCCACATGTACACTTGTGGGAAAACAGGATGTCAAGACAATTCTTCTTTATCACTGTCTGGTTCTTGAAGGACCCCACTTTTGTCCTACCAGGTGTCTGTTTCTGGGTTTGTTGTGGACACAATGCCTGGTTCATGATGGATTTTAATGGTAGATTTGGGAGGATAGTGGTGATTTACCTATCACGATCCCACACCCTCAGCCCTGAAAACCAAATGTTTTGTGTGGCTAAGACTTCATGACATTTTAGGACTGTTGATTGTAAGGCAGACATGAACTATTGCACACGTGGGTAGGGTTGATTTTGGGACCATTTCCCCATTGGTTGTGGAATGTCCAGTAGTCACACCCATCCACAAATTGTTTCCAAGCATAAATATGTCACCTCAAGAGACTTTTATCAGGAACGCTACTGGTCTTGCAACAGGATACAGGGAGAGTGAACATGCTTTCCTTGGCATCTAAGAGAGGAAACTCAGGAACTTTGACCCCTTTTTTCGTGAAATTCAAGGACAGAATGTTCTCCATATATCATAAGGGTGCTCCCCACAGGAACATAAAGAAGTTGAAGATAACGGGCCAGATGTAGCAAAGAAACATTTTGCGACTTGTAAATAGCGAGTCATAGCGACTCGCTATTTGCAACTCGCAAAATGTTATGCAGAACGGTGTCTCAGACACCGTCTGCGAGTCGGTATGGGGTCGCAATGACCCACCTCATGAATATTCATGAGGTGGGTCGCAAATTGCAGCCCCATACCGACTATGGGCACTCGCAAACATGGAGGCCTGCTGTAGTCAGCAGACCTCCGTGTTCGTGACTGCTTTAAATAAAGCAGTTTTTTTTTTTTTTTTAAGTGTAGCCCATTTTCCTTAAAGGAAAACGAGCTGCACTTAAAAAAAAAAACGAAACCTTTAGTTTCGGTATTTTTTCAGGGCAGGGAGTGGCCCGTGGGACCACTCCCTGCCCTGAAAAAATGTTTTTGGGTCCAGTCACAAACTGGAAGGGGTCCCATGGGGACCCCTTCCAATTTGCGAGTGGGTTACCATCCACTTGAAGTGGATGGTAACTGCAACACCATTTGCGACCGCATATGCGGTCGCAAATGGTATTGCATACCACTAGGAATCGCTAATAGGAAGGGAACACCCCTTCCTATTTGCGATTCTGAAATGCATTTTGCGAGTCGGTCCGACTCGCAGAATGCATTTCTGCATAGGAAAATGCGATTTGCAACTCGCAAACAGCAGTTTTTGCCGTTTGCGAGTTGCAAATCCTTTCCTACATCTGGCCCATAATTCCTCTGAAGAAACCTGGCAGACCAGCAGCAATTGGACCTGGAATTGTCTTTGTTGTTGCCTATTAACAGACATTGTCTAAGTCTATAAATGCTCACTCTGTGGTCCTTGGGGCCTCATAAATGTTCTGCCTGTTGTCGGTTTGAAGCATATGAAGATTTGTTCCTGCCTTTGGCCACTGTGAAGAAAGATCATAGGAGAAAGATATTTATGTCACTGCTAGGTGCACCACACAAGAGGGGTCAAGACTTTTTGATGTAGTGTGGAACAATGTATATGGCTAATTTCTGACCTGATAAATCTTATAGATCGTCTCACTCCTGTGCCATATTTTCACTCTGTTATACCCCTGAAGGATCCTTTTGCATTCATTCCCTCTACTTACACTTACATGTCCAAAGCTGCTTACCAGCTTCTATTCAAGGAGGTAAATAGCAGCATGTTGCATAAAGCCTCAAAAGAACTAGACATATTGGTGCAAGTACTTAAGGAGCTGGCAGCCCTCAGACCTCAATGACTTTAATGGAGGTGAATACCTCCAAAACTTTGCTAGCAATAGTTTCAGTCATAACAGACCTTTCAGCCTTTACTGACTCTGAAGAAACAGGATTGCCTGTAAAACAAAAACTTGCTATTGCCTTTGTGCGCAATCACTGGCACATGCAAGCAAACTTAACAGAGCTGAACAATAGAAATAGAGGGGACAACTCACACTTTTCATGCATCCCTAAGGGTATAGCACGGAACAACATCATAGGTTTCATGCTCCAATTCATCCCAAATCTGACTGCATTGGACTTTTAATCATCCCTGGAGCTACAGAGTGCATACAGAATCAAGACAAGAACTAGCAGTAGTATTAACTCATTACAACAAATCATAATCTGCTTCCTGTGAGACTGGCAAGTGATAGAAGTTATCAGCCTGCTCAAGCACCAAAACCAACTTCTCTTTAAAGGTTTTAACATCTATATAAATCATACCTTTTCCCAGGAGACCATGTTTAACCAGAAATGTTTCATAGCCTTGAGACCTCGATTGAAAAGTCTTGATATTCTCTATAGACTGCTAAACAAGAAAGAATCACCAAAGGCACGCACAACAAGGACTTTGATGATATATGACAACTTGATACCTTAATCACGTCAGCTCTGGATAATAGTCATCCACTGGACCCTCTTATGACCACTAAAATGTTTACTACAACCGAACCAGACTATTCTACAGTACAAGAGGGGGAGCATCTAGAACTGAAACACAAGCACAAGGCCTGCCCACCACTAATGAGAGATAAGTCTAGATCATCCATACAGATTATTTGATGACCTAGTAACCTGTATACCTTGCTCAGAATGTATGGTTTTGGTGGGTGACCTCTTGCAATACTTTATTAGATTGTATGTGCGTAAGATGATGTGGCTTAACACGCACTTAGGCAGACATTTTTTGTGCTGCATTTCTGTCATTTTGTGACGCAAAAGCGGCTCAAACTTTCAAAATATAATTGGAAGTTTACGCGGCTCTTGCGTAAAAAAAGGATGCGAATGCAGTACAAAAAAAGTAAAAATATGGACCGGAGTCTTATAGTTTTTTATGACTATTCAAGTCTCTGCCATGCACTTGTGTATATCCTCTAACATATTGGACTATTAGCTACAATGTCTTCCCATTGCCCACAATCGCTACTGTTTGTGGGACGACTTAGATCACACTGTGTAACTCCAACCCCCTAACCAAGAACATAAACACACTCTTAGGCATCAATGACTGTCCTACAGAATCACCCTAGCTGCTAAGCAAGTCTCCCTGAAGTGTGGAGTGGGCAGCTCCCTTAGGTGGGTAACACTTGACCAAGTGCCAGCCGTTACTCTCAATTCTCCATAGCTTGCCCTGGAGGAATACCCTATTTCCCAAGGGGTTAATCTAGGGTACACACCACTACATGAACACTCTCCCTGCAAAAATACCCACAGAGAGCGCCCGCAGCATCTTTTCTTGGTGACTAGCTTGGTGTTCTCTTTTCAGGGCTGACTCTCCAGACTCATGACAGGTGTACATCTCCCTGCTGGTGATCAAGATACACAGAGATGTTTTAGAGCTTCGATGGAGAAACGTCACTTGCTCTTCTCTACACAACCCTACGATACCACATTTGCTAGCCCCCTCTATTTCAGTTTCTAGATGACATACATATGGGGACAACAAAATGGAGGAAGATCTTATCCTTTATAAACAAGGACAAACCAGACATAGCTATAATTCAGGAAACATACCTCTCTTCTTGGAACACAAAAGTAAGAAACTCAGAAAGGGCTGTCTGGGAAGGGAAGATAAGTCACCTTCACCAGTCTATATCAGAAAGGGGGGCAGCAATCCTAATCCGAAAAGGGCTATCCCTAAGAATATGTAAAAAAAAGACCCAGAAGGACATTATATACTTATCTAGTTGAAGGATAAGTTTATGCCACAAGAGTAACCAGGGCCACTTCATGAGAGCCCAGGACTGTGTATTATTTTTAATTCCTGAAACCAAATTAGTTTTAGGAGGAGTCTGGAATCCTGTTGTGGACCCTAAGTGGACAGAGCTGAATACTCCACGCTTGGTAGGCACAGATATATGAACATTACTCCACAGCAGAAGCCTAAAGACTGATGCATCCCTGTGACAGTGAATATGCATTACCTCATGTCTATACAGAACCTTCACCAGGATAGATTTTGCTCTTACTTCTTACTACCTCTCACCTTTCATCAATTTTTCCAGTTGGCACCATGGACCACCACACAGTACTGCTGCAATTGTTTTTTCTGCATATTGTTAGGGCCCCTGGGACAATAGCAGTTCAACACCTCTAGATTTAAATACCTGAAAGCCAAACACAAAATGCAAAGCATTGTAAACACCTACTTAAAGGAAACAGCCTCTGAAACTTCTTCTCATATACTGTGGGAAAGTGTTGGAAAATGTATGCAAGAGTTGGATATTGCTAAATTACATGGTCAGGTCAGGAAATCAGTGTTAGAAAGACAGGAAGCACAATTCACATTATGTTACAACAAGACACAATTACAAACCACACTCTAGGTCCTCCTACAATAGAGATTTGAGCTTAATGGTCTATATACGCCCCAATCAGAAACATCACTACTCAACCTTAAATTGAGTCATTATGGAGAAGTCTCACACATGACAGTAAACTTTAGAAATAATTATAGTGAGATGCTCATATACCCAAAACATATAATTGGTTTTGTTGTCCTTTTATGGTAAGCTGTACACTTGGCAAAACACTGAGACCATGCAGAAATAAATTGACCCATGTTGTTTCTAAAATTAAGGTGTCAAACTCACTCCTGAAGTGCCTGTTTTATTATTGGAGGACATCATTGAGGCTGAAAAAGTACAGGCCATTGGCAAACTTCCTTCCTCCAAAGCACTTGGGGTAAATGGCTCCCCTGCAAAATATGATAAAATAATAAGAAAAAATGGTTTCCTTGTTATGGAAAATGTTTATCAAGATAGAACATCATTTTTTTCCTATTATCCAAGGCTGACAAAGTGAGAACGACTGGGATGTTTGAGCCAGACAAATATATTCAAAGATGTGCCTGCTATAAACCAATCCCTCTGAGTAATTTTCATCTCAATATCATGGTAATGACCTTAGCTAACATACTGAAGAGCCTGTTGCCATCATTAATACATAAAGATTAAACAGGGCTTGTCTAAAATCGACCCTCAGCATTTTACCTGTGCTCCCTGGCAGACATCTTTTAGCAGACATGAAGGTGACAAGAAACTTGTGTTCCTGCTAGATGCAGAGAAGGCCTTTTATTAGGTTGAGTGGGTTTAGATGTTTCACTTAATGGAAGCTATGGGCTTAGACCAAGGGGTTATATGCTGACTCCATGGCAGTGGCCACTTGCAATGGCCATAAGTCTCAAGTAGGGGAGGGCATAACTCACATTAGTTTGTGCAGCAGAATCATACAGAACTACCAAAGAATTCTGTGAGATTATGCTTATCAGAGAAAAGTAATTCTTAATTTAGCACTATTTCCTAGTAAAAAAATGTCCCTCCAAATTCAAAAAGGATGTGAGGATTCCTGCCCAAGCCTAGTCTCATAATCTAAAAATGAATAGCAGAATGCAGCAGGGTAGTTTCCCTATCCCCTTTAATTTTTATTGTTTCCTTTGAACAGCTGTTGACTACCATTGGATCCCTTCTAGATATCTGGGACATCACAACCCCAGCAGGCAAACTTGAAGCCATTTATTATGCCATACTCCTGATGTTAACCAACCGTGAGGTTTCCTTTGAAAACTTCACTAGCCTGATTTCACATTTCTCTGCCTTTTTAAAATATTGCATCTCTTGGAGAAAATATGTCTATGCCCCTAACTAAGTCCATCAAAATATCTACACTTGGTTCACAGCCATTCAAATGGAATTCATCAAATGTAAAGGATAAAGACATCCTCCTTAATGCTGGCATGGACTATGTGACCCCTTTTATCTGACAAATATGTTGCAACATAGAAAGATGCACTGCTCTCCCATAGGGAGGGTACAACTCACAAAATGAACATAATGCCCTGGGTCAATTATTTCTTTGCAATACTCCCTCTGATGCAACGGAAACAGGTGCTCAAAGACCGCTCCCATATGAATAAGCTGTTCCTATGGTGGGGACCTTCTTTAAAGTGGATAAACCTTATGTCAGTGCTGACAGTGGTGTGCTTCAAATGCCGACTTCAATCCTCTAGTGGCTACCTTAATAGATAGAAAATCTGTGTTATTTCATGCATGATAACTTAGAGACTCCACAATGGGCTTATAAAGAGAACAAGCTGTGAGGTAAAGGTGGTGGCATGAGCACTCTTTACTAAAAATATAAATACAAAGGCATTGTCTTATGCCTGGCAAAAAGCACACCAACTGTTCCATGATGACAGCGCACTACATGAAGGGACACCAATCTTGGGCAACTGTCAAGTTACCCTAGACAAACTACTCTTGGAATGCAAAATAATGTCCTTTGCTGATACACACAACAAGGTCACACTCACCACTACACAGTACTGGAAATACTAACAATTTCAGCATGGCCTTGCAATAGTATTAGTACCACACCCCATCTCCCTGAAAAGCACCTGCCATGATCTCCTCTGTAGTTAGCTAGGGAATGTTATGATTAGTGATAGCTATAGAATAGATAGAGTAGTTGTGTGAATCGGTTGGCATTAGTGCAGAGGCTAGTGTTAAGAAAGTTGTGTGCCAGACCAATGAGAGGGTGATTGCGCTTGTGAGCAAGAGTTATACCTACCAGTGTCTTCTGCACCTAGAATTCTCACAAAGCCTTCAATATGAAGTGTAGAATATACCTTCTCCTCATAGGGCATGAAGTTTGAGGCTTTGAAGACTCACCATTAGTTACGAGTGTATCTTGAAATCAAGGGAACAGACTCTCCCTTATGTGTCTTCCAACCGCTTGTGACTGTCCTCCTGTGAGAGTCTGGTATTAATGTTATCCATAATTCTGGCTCACATTTCACTTCTCTGGCTGTTCTCTGGACCAGTGACCTATTTTTTAACCCTTTGAGTGCTATTTGCTTATAAGCACAGATTTACTTTTAATCTTTATAAATTCATATCTCTGGTTCCCCACATTGGATTTTTGTCATTTTGTTGTCATTTCAAAGATGGAAATAGGTCCTATTGGTATAAATTGGTGTTGGATTTTTTGTGTGTGTGTGTGTGTTTTACTTATTTACTGTTTTATTGATATTGAATGCTTTATAGCTGTCTCCTTAGTTAAGCCTAACTGCTTGTGGACCAAGCTACCAAAGGTTGAGCAAGTCTCAATTTACTAAGACCTTGACTGGACCTAGTAGGGGTGTGTGGCCTATTGTAAGTGTATGTACCTACCTACCCTTAGCAATAATCTTTTTCCAACATTTTGGATATATGGATACGTGTATAATAGTGGTATATTATAAGTCCCTGTCTCCATTACTTTCTATGAGAGGATGTTGCAGTATCAATGGTTTGCTATGTATGGTGCTGGACTTACTATTTGGCTGTATTAACTGTATAATCCTGAATGTGGATGCAACCTCTGTTTCAGGGGCTGGAGATATGCAAGTCTACAGATTTGAGAAACCTTACACTTGTTTATGTTGAATAGGCCAAATTTGTAACGTTGCTCAAAAGTATAAGAGTACATTTTCATGTGCAGATTTACCCAAGTGTAATTTTAACTGCCTGAATAAACCCCTCAATATTTTGCAATTAAATGGGACTTCTTATTCAACTATTATTAATTTTCATTACCACCACAATCGTTTATACAATTTCTATCGATTAGCTAAAAGCAATCCCAATATATAAATGATTTATACTGTCTACTTTTTCTTGTTATTAAAGTATTCAACTTATCTTTGGAATCTCATTTGTTATAAGAACTGTAGCATCAATCACAGATGGCCTAATGACCAAAGGGACATTAACCTATGCTTCTTGAATCTGATTTGGTGCACCCCTCATCTTTTCAATAATAACTTATCACTTATCAATTGTTATGGAGTATACACTGACACTATAACTGTTAGCATTCATTATATCCATAGGATACTCCCTTGGTTCTAACAATCCATAAGAATATTGTTTGTATTAGTAAATGGTTGGTCAATTCTATTTTCTCTTAAAGTGTTGTTATTCTTCCATTTAATACCTGCTTGACAGCTGTTTTGACAATATGGCTCAGCAGGCAAGTTATACAATTGTCACAGATGTTCCTTAAATGCTATTGACATGAACACCAATAAGTGAAGTTAACACACAACAGAGGACATCCGTTGTCAGTGGGGTAATACTTCATTCCTAGTCCTGCCACCCATTCTATAGATGTATTATGCTGACGTTCTCATCTATTGAGTTTTTTGTAACAATGACAGCCATGACTGCAAACATTTATTTCCAGATCATTTGCTGTGACAGATATATTAACAACGTATAGTACTGTACATTTCATAAAAGGGTCAGTATCAAGATTAGATATCTTTCTAAGGATTAATCTCCTATGATTGCTCATTTGCTATCTTTCATAGGTGAATTTTATTTATAATACCAATATAATTTTGACACACATTCAGATTATTAATCAAAACTCTATTTGCTGCCATTTATTGTAATCAAATTTATTCGTGACATTTCAACAATTAATCTAATTACCTTATGCTTTCTATTAAAAAAAGAAATGGCGGCACTCGATTCAGAAATAGTTTAGAGGAGCAAGTTGCAAAAACTATAAAATCGAGTAGGTACCACGTTTGAGCCAGTATCATGTTAATGAATTTATTGTAAGAGTGTTTCTTCTTCACTTAGAAACAACCTGATCACTAAAATCCTTCAAATTATCTCTGCCATCATTAGTTACAGTTTCAGTCCACAGTCTTTTCATACCTTGCTAATCTAGAAAGGAACCAGCCATATGTCACACTTCTTTCTGTTCCAATAGCAACATATAAACCACAATGCCAGGCCAGATCCCCTCTAGAAATAGGCCTTTTGGGGCATTGTCAGAATGTATGGGGGTACTTATGCGATTCAAAAGACCTCTGCTGACTTTATTGGATACATTTCTGGCAAGATTGTCAAATTCAGAACTCTCAAATTTTTCCCATAACAAGAGCCACTTCTGATTGTTGAAAACCTTCCTGAGCTACCGGCTAATATAGGTTTGTATAAGGGTACACAAGGGGAAAGTAACATAGTTACCATCGCTAAGGTACCCCAGTCCTGCCCAGTGAGCAAGAAGAATTAAAATCACAAGAGCTGTATCAAAGATGTTCATCTCTGGAATCGCCAAGGAACAGTTTTGTATCTTTGCCCTTGAGTGAAAGATAGAGAGAAAGAAGAAAATAACATATCAGTGACAAATAGAGAAAAAAGGATAAAGAAGGAGAGGAAAAGGTACAGAGAAAAAGTGAGACAGGATAAAAACAGAGACAGAGTCATGAAATAAAGCGAAAATGAAAGATACAGACTATATGAGAAAGAAAGAACTATAGGAAAGACAGAATGAAAGGACAAATAAATAAACTGACAAAAGTGAAAGAAACAAGGTGATGAATGTGAGAAAGAAAGGAGACAAAAATAAGAAAAAAACAGTGAAAGGAATCATGGGATGGGAAGAAACAAAAAGAAAAACAGATGACCAAGACAGAAAAAAATGAAAAAGAAAGATAAAAGAGAAGGTAAAATGAAAGAGAGAGGTGACAATGGAAGTGGAGAAAACTAGAAATCAAGACAGAGGAGAGAAGAAAATTAATTGGAGACAGAAAGACAAAAGGAGTAAGTGGAGAAAAAAAGAAAGAAAAATAAAGTAATAAAAGAAAAAAGGGAAGTAGAGGAAAAAGAAATAAAGGGAGGGATAAAAGAATAAATAAGAAAGGAATTAAACAAGAGGGGAAATGGCGGACAATTAGAAAAGTTGAGGAAGGAATAAAAAAGATAGAACAGAGAAAGAAGCAGGGATAGAGCGAGAGAGACAGGCCAAAATATAGAGAAAGAAAACAAAACAGAAATACTGTGATAACTAAATAACTGAATAAGATAAATTAAAGTGGAAAAGAAAAAACTAAAAAAGTGATGTCAATACATGAAAGAAAGAAGCAAGTAAAGCAAAAAAGTTATTTCAGAAGAGGTTACCCTGCATCACCCTGTAAGGCTTAACAGAAATGAGTGGATTGTTTTAGTGTGCTGCTTTAGCTGGTGAGCAGCTGCATATTTTCAAACCAGCTAATAGTTAGTTTTAAAATGCAAGCTACTCAGAGGCAGCATGCGAGCTACTACTAGCTTGTGAAGGGCTTGCGGATGACACTTGGGCTAGTTCTAAGAAGGACAAATTGGCATAAGATTCTTTACTCTCTCATGGGGAGATATAGGGGCTGCATTCTACCGTACTGATTACACTCGGAAGTCAATGTAGGAGTGAAGAGTTGAGAGCAGCTTTCACACTAGTGGCATAATGCACACTTTACACAGTGTCTGAGTGACAGAAACGTATTTTGTTTAAGTATTGTGCAGTATTCATTTTCCTCTTCAGTCTTCATTTAAATAATGTACATCATCACATGCTTTTATCTGGAAATCATATTGAACTAAGAAAAAAACGAACTTTCAGCAAAGACAGCAAGAGCACTCATATGTGGCTAACACACAGGAAAGAAATGTTTGAGTTTTCCACTTCCTGCTGGCTCTTAATGGAGGTAAAAAGCAAAAAATGTCTTAAGTTATTTATTTCCAAGCACAGATACCTGCAAAACGTTTTTCAATTATGTTTAACTTTTGAATTGTGACATGACTTACTAATAAGACATTTTAATAAATGTTATTTAGACAAGAGCTGTCTTAAGTGCACAATCACGAGCTTCTTTGTTAACGCATTTCTGACTATGCTTCTATATATTAATGGCAGAATGTATGGCAGAAATCCATCTTTTGCACACTTGGGGCCAAAATTACAAAGCCCTCACCACAACTTAGCACCACATTTGTGGCAAAATCTTTGCAGCAACTGTGAAGCTAACAGGCCACTACCATAGCACCATATTTAAGAGGTGGCACAAACTAGGTTTGTGTCACGTTGTAAACCCTTGCGCCACATTATGCATAATATGTGCATGATGTCTGCAAAGAAGGCAATCCCTCATCAGTGGGTCACTACAAACGGTGAAATGGAATCTACAAGATTCCATTGTGCAATTTCTAGAGTCATGTTTAATGCCTGCTTGAAGCAGGCGTTAAAATGAGGCTCCAATTAATTTTACTGGGCCTCTTAGCACTATGCTGGATTAGCTTATTTTTTTTTTTACGCTAATCCAGTATAATGTTATAATAGCGTCAAAAAAATTATGCTATTGCCCCTAACATCCACCATAGTGCACCATATTGTAAATACAGCACTACCATGGTTGCATTAGGGCACTTTCTTGTAAATATGGCCCCTTGTTTACGATGAAGGCAACAGTAAAATAAATGGCCTATCAAAGATCAGTAGGACTCAGTGAAAGGAAGCAATGTCCATCTCTAAGTTATTTAGAGGGACACCATAAAAGGTTCCATTTTGGGATGTAAAATTTTCAATTTCATGTAAAATGTTTGTTTTCCTACGATGAGATAAGGATACTTTGCTACATTCCTAATTGTCTAAGGTAAATGTGTCAATTTAAGAAATCTAGTGGGTCACTTGTTATTGGATGGATAGGTCGCATTTGTTGCTGACTTATGGAACAATTGCTCAGAAATATGTGTTAGGTTCAATTATTACAGAACACCAATAAAATTAAGACGACAACATTATAAAATTCTTGAACCACGTTTGCAAAATTGGCAACAATGCAATGACACAAAAATAGTGAGCATCAAATAGGTGACCCCATGATGTGTATTTTTTAAACCTTTAAGGTGAAATGTGGTGAAAAATTACAAAGGGCCATTCAGAGTAAGTGTTTAAAGTAGACTGGATCCCAGATATGATTTTGGGATGGCTGCAATAAAGAGAAAGCCATGTATATGCATCAAGTCACACCTTTTACCTTGGGATTTCTGGTGCACCAAATACTTCTGCAAAGCAAGGCTAAATGTTAATGCCAGAAAGAGGCTTTCAAAGGCAAATATTAATCATCAAGCTCTTACTAAAGTTTCAGTGAACTTCCAGTGGAGCAAAGCTGGATTTTGCAGCTGATGAAGTTGATTTTCTGCTGGGATAACTTTCCCCCGTCACCCCCTTACCAAGTTTTATCTTTAGATCTCAACATTCTTTCCTCATTGGGGAAAGGCCAGATGCATTAGCAAGTCAGGGCTACATATTGTAGGATAACTTCACAATGAGGTCTCCCTGAAACCATTTTCTTTTTCACAAGAATGCTCTGAGTAGGATGAACCTGAAAATCTACTCCAGAGAGGGTGTACCCTACCTAAGGAAGTCTCAGCATCTTGTCTTCAAGAGCTCCAAAATGATTAATTGCCATAAATTTCTTGATTTTAGGAACACCATTACTTGTCCCTTCTAACTAAGTCCTAATAGAAGGCTTCTTTGCATTTGTTTTCTTTCTAGGTCTTACACATACACACTGCAGCACAGATATGATGTTTAACATCCACACCTGTGGTGCATTCCCTGCTACAAATTAGTATTGCCTTACTGGGAAATTATATAAACCAACTGAGTCTACCCACAAATCATATAAAACGCGACATTGAGTTCTGGTGTCACAATGCAAACTCATACAACCAGCACAAAGTTCATAAATGCAAATTAGTCTGGGATTAAAACACACAATAAGACAAATTTGACGAAAGTCATTCTTCCTCTAGTTAAGGCACATTGGGCATAAAGTTCACAGGTAATTTCTAGGTATGAAGTCTTGTGGAAATAGTAAGCTCCGTTTTAGTGCTAGTTTCTCAATGATAAAAAACAAATTCCCTTTTTTTAAAAAAAGGAGATTTGGGGATTTTGGAAAATCTTCAATCCATTTTTTCTCTGTTATGGTTGTTTTTCTTTTTTTTCTCAGTTTTGACCTAACGTGGAGCAAACTTCATTTTTTAAAGGCCTTGGGTGTTTGGATTACACTTTTTCCACACCTTGAATGTTTTTTTTTTAAACAAGGAATATGATTTTACAAATTACACCTTTTTTCGAATTTGGGCTTTTGCTTGGCTGTTGAACAACCATTTGTATCAATGGTGCAGAGGATACTTTTGGTGATAGGTGGTGTTAAAAAGTTCCCAAGAGTTACAAAAACAAAACACCCACAGATAGAAGCTATAAAAACTCAAAAATTAAAAAAAATAATAATAAAAAAAATGCAAATCTAAAGAGAGTCTTGTGAAATTAGGCAAGAAATGTTACAGAGTGTTATATTATTTTATTAGTGTAGGATGTAGGCAATGTTTTCTGGGTTGGCTGAATCACTGATCAAAGAAAAATCTTTGATTTTTGCCAATAGTCTTTCTTACATTTCTTTGCTTTTCAGTAAAGCACAGGGGTTCAGACTACCTGTAAAAGATTGTGCAATTCTCCATTCTTGAAATTTTGCTCCTGCTTCAAAATTTTCAGGAAATGATACAGGTTTGGGTGGTGTTTGCCAGCAGATTTGTTGAAGGAGTTGGGTCATCGCTCAGCTGCATTATTAGTCATTATTAAACTACACACCTCCCTCTAAGCAGGTCACGTAACAGTTTCACCAGACAATGGGGAACCTTGGCTTCCTCCTGTGACCCGACCTGCTTAGCTGTCCAATCCATGTAGCCTCAAAATAATTTAGTAGTGGGCCACTTTTTAAAATTTTGTATAATGCAGTCCGATTCAATAATCGATGTGTGGAATTCGTGTACACACTCAAGCGGTATAAAGCATAAGGCAGTAGATTTTCATAATTCAAATTGCAATTCACTGTCTGACATGTTATCTTCAATTAAGGATGTTTTTTCTTTAAATTTTATGCCAATATGCCTGCAAAGGTGAAAATACACCTTTGAATTTGGGTGGTGGGGAACAATTTGCAAATGGTGTTCATCATTGTCCATTGAAAGTCAGTTATCACTTTCTTGGTCTTCTATTCAATGTTTTGGCTTCATTCACTGTCAGAAATTCAGTGTATGTTGAGGATTGTTTGTCAGGGAGTAAGCTGTACATGAATAGGGCTGTTGTGTTATGGATTTTTGCATGAATATTGTATATTTGGCAAATGAATAGGATGTCCATTTAAAAGCCCCATCCACCATCCAAATATCAGTGTTCTCAAGGCCTAACAGATTATGGGTTGTGCTAAATATTAATATTCTTTTTTCATTGACATGTAATAGGAAAGTATAATTAGTGAAAGTAATAGTTTGCTCAAGGGGGATTGTTAACAGTAAAAAAGGTTTGTAGGGTTACACATTGGGGATTACTTTCCTATTGTTGTCTCTGGATCATCCTTCTAAGATTAGATTTTGTGCACATATTATTGGCTACATGCATGGGAATGTTTTGTGATACCTCCCTCAAAAGGGAGCCACAGGTTTCATTGGAGGTAGCTTCTATCTCCACGGCAGAGGCAGGTTGGGCATGCCTGGGAATACTTCAACAGTGTCATCAGAGTAACCGCTCTGCCTGTGCAATGGGATGAAAGATATTGCACACACCTCCAATGACACTTGGGCTCAGTCAACCTGTCCTTGGAATAACGTTATGTTGATTTGTAAGGAAAAAATAGAAATACATTTGTATCTTTTTCATAGTTTTTTTGTTTTTGCACTCTGGTATTTTTCCTGTTGGAAAAAACGCAAATGGTTTTATTAATTTTGGCTTCCTGTGACTAAAGTAAAATGTTTGTCTCCTTGTTGGAAAAGCGAAATTGCATTGTTTGTTAGCAGTTTCACCTAGGGAAAAATTTATTTTGTTTCAGAAGAAATCTCAGATTTATTCACCTAAAATTTGGTCTGTTTTGGTGATTTAAAAGGGGTTCTTTAAAGTTGGATTTTTGACTTTGTTAGAGGATTTAGCTGATTTTCAATTGGCTTTGTTGGATTGTTTTCTCTTTGTGGAGAGAGAAATATGTTATTGATTCTACACCTTTTGTATTTGTTCACCATTACTTTGTGGATGTTATATTTGTTTTACATTTGAGTACTTTAAACACAGTGCTGCTTTCTGATGTTTTTTGTTTTGTTCATAGACAATTTCCTGGTCTGTGCTTGGACTTTATCTTAAAGCTGTATGAAAAAATGTTACAAAATGTTTTCTTGTTTTGGTACCTTATTCAACCACCTTTTCTTAAGGTATGCCCCCATTGGAGTTCGAATGGTAAATTATCACCCTGTTACTGTCCAACACCTATCCTGAGGGGTGCCCTGGGTGGAGTAAGACTAGTAAATTATTCCTCCAGTCACAGTCCAGCATCTGCCCTGAGCGATGCCTTCAGAAGAGATATAATTGTAAATTAGTCCACTGTCACTGTCCAGCTCTTGCCCTGAGGGGTGCCCCCAGCAGAGTTAGAATAGCAAATTAGTCCATTTGTCACTGACCAGCATCTGTCCTGAGGGATGACCCCAGCAGAGTTCAAATAGTAAATAAGTCCCCATGTTAGTGTCCAACATCTGCCATCTGGGATGCACCAGTGGAGTTACAATACTAAGGCCCTCATTCCGACCCTGGCGGTCATAGACCGACAGGGCCACGGGTGACGGAAGCACCGCCAACAGGCTGGCGGTGCTTCCCTGCCCATTCTGACCGCGGCGGTAAAGCCGCGGTCAGAAAACCGGGTCCGGCGGTTTCCCGCCGGATTTCCCCCGGCTGGGCGAATCCGCCATGGCGGCGCTGCAAGCAGCGCCGCCATGGGGATTCTGACCCCCTTCCCGCCAGCCTGTTTCTGGCGGTCTTTACCGCCAGGAACAGGATGGCGGGAACGGGTGTCCTGGGGCCCCTGGGGGCCCCTGGACTGCCCATGCCAATGGCATGGGCAGTGTAGGGGCCCCCTAACAGGGCCCCAGCCTGCTTTTCACTGTTTGCCTAGCAGACAGTGAAAAGCGCAACGGGTGCAACTGCACCCGTCGCACACCTGCAACATCGCCGGCTCCATTCGGAGCCGGCTTCAGTGTTGCAGGCCCCTTTCCCGCTGGGCTGGCGGGCGCTACCTTAGGTAGCGCCCGCCGGCCCAGCAGGAAAGTTGGAATGGCCCCAGCGGTCTTTTGACCGCGGGGCGGCCAAATGGTGGTTCCCTCCAGGCGGGCGGCAACCGCCGCCCGCCGGGATCAGAATGACCTCCTAAATGAGCACACAAGCCACTGTTTAAAAAAATGGTTACAACATGGTTAAAAATATTTTTGGGGTCTAGATATTTATAAAATATCTGAAAAATGTACTTACAATAATATATTTCTACTGAGTGCACCGCACATAAGGTTTGTGGATAATCTGTAAGCAATCTGTAAATTTAGGAAAAAAAATATTAATATATAAATATCAGATTGATTTGGTCATAATTTTTATGTGTTTTGTGTAAATATTGTACTTGTATTGACTAATATATGGCAGTGTCTCCACAGCAACTATTGTTTCTCTCAGAGACTCACAGAAGCTTGTGGTCACAAGCACTGTCAGTATACCACTGTTCACAAAATGGTGGTTGGCTGATTTTATATATTTCTTACTGGTAAATCATAATTCAGACAACAAAATGTTTAGGAATGTGTATTAATGTGTGTTAGAATCTGACAGGGTGTGTGTTTAATTTAACAGGATGGAAAAACATTTCTTTGAGTTCCTCACAAAACAACCGCCATTTTTGTTTAGGACAAGCTGTATTTGTAGTATTAAAATAAAGGAAGGACTACTATAGAAACGGGATTGTTCCAGATGTATTTAGTAAATAATAGATGTATTATACTATAATTATATGATAATGTTTATAGATATTTTTTGGGTATTGTTACAGTGCAGGTGTATATTTTTTTATTTTAGGGTATGTCATATTTTTATTTAGAATTTATTAGAATTGTTCCTCAAACTTTGAATACTGAAACACTGTTTCACATATACTTTAATACCGCGTAGTAATGGTATGTGTGGAAATGATTGCATGGTAATGGTATGCATGGTAATTGTAGTTTTAATTTATCTCTATATTTGTTCGTGGTAGTACCATGTGTTGTTTAGATGTGTGTGATTAAGACAGGTTAATTGTTCAGGCACATTGTTTAGGCATGTGTGATACCGGAATTCATTTTTCCGTCATACAACCATAATGTATTTAACAAATGTGCCCAGGTAAAGCATATACTATTGTACATAATCATAGTTAGAGTTATTAAAACATTTTGGAAAGGAAAATGTGCTTGCATTCTAATAAAACAGACACAATGCAAATAAGGTTTTAAGGGAAACACAATTGACTTAGCAGTTTTGTTTTGTAATATCCTTAAAACCTTCCAGTATTGGAATACATCCAACCAAAGGCAAATTGGGTGATTCCACTTTCTAGCCCCATCATAAGCTGGGCTAGAGAACAGTAAATGTTCAATATTCTCTTCTGTGAACCAGGTACAAAGCTCACAGTTCACACTAGGCAATCCTGTAATAGGCTAACTAAAGGTACAGCTATTGATCCATAAATACCATACCTAAACCTCATAAAAAGTGACTTTGAAAAAGGGGGCTAATGGGGCAGAGCATTGGCGTCTAGGAAGAGTCGGACACCTACCATTGATATCTAAGAGGTGCACAAGTATTTTTGCAAGGGCCTCTCTTACTCTCTGTGGATGAGGATATATTATCCAAAACAGGGAGAGAAACCTGAGGTTTACTTATTTTCACTATAGGTGACAATGGGATCTTAGTCACTGATAGAACTTCCAGGGGAGGATGAGCAGCAGAATCCCCAGGAATTGCTTCTAGTATATATGAGTCCAGAAAGTGAGTGTCAGTCACCCTATGGAGATGTGGACTAATTAGTCCCAAAGGTGATGGGGTCTTGCTTATAATTTCTGATCTTGAGAAATCCATGAGATGTCTAAGATTAGCAGTTAGCTCATCTAGTAATGCCAGGCTTTCCTCATTAAATGTGATCACAAAAGAGGGATTGTCATTTAGTGGGTGTACTTCAATATCTTCTTCCCTCAGACAAAGGATTTTCAATCTCCGCAGGAATATGTCAACCTTGAGGTTTTTCCTACCTTAGGGGATGGGGGCTGGCACGCTTGTGGTGTGAGCTAAGCATTTGCTGAAATCAAAGTCTATGAGAGCTGCATGCCAGTTTTCATAAGTGTTGCTGCCTCATTAGTCCATTGTTGCAGTGCTTCAAGGACAGGAGGATTCAAAATATAGTGCTCCTCCAGTTTTGATGTAAGCAATGATTTCTTCTTCCTTATAGCTGGCTCTCAATTTGATTTTGTTTTAAATTTTTTGACTCTTTCCTTGATAACGCCTATTAATGTGGAGTTACAGGTGCACATGGCCAAACCAGCTGTGTGAAGCACAGAAGCATTTGTTGAGAGTTATTCAACCAAATGATAGAGTGTTCCCTGCTTCAAACAAGCAACTAGCAAGCAAATGCAACCAGATCTGGCAATATGCTGAAACCTGTGGGCTTTTTTGTGATCAATTTGTTGTTGGAATGGGGTAGTGATTGGGACGCAAGCACCACCAACCACTAAGTTGGCTGTTTCTGCACCACCGATTCTCAACCGCTTGTCAGCTCATGTATGGCAACTAAGTGGGTTATGGTTGTCAGGTCAGTACACCATTTACCCAATTCAAGTGTAACTAGCCAACTTTTATGTAATGTAACCAAGGTATGGTATTTGGTGGACGTAATGTCAGTATTTCCGAAAATGACACGTTTTAGGAGACAAGCTCCTCAACAGCCCTTATACATATCCACCACAGAAGAGGTCGAAGAGCCCACAAGTGTTCAGTTCTATGCATCCCACTATCAAAGAAGACATGGATTAGCAGAGTTCTTTTTGGAAGGTTGAACATAGCTCTAACAAGAGAATTCTCAGCTACTGTCAGATTATGTGCAGTCACATAACCCCAGATCTCTGTGTCGTAAAGTGCAGCTGATAAGAACTTTGATCTATAAATCTGCATGGACTCATGGAGTTTGTCAAAGTTACACAAGGTAGTTTTAGGAGAGCACATGCCCTAAGTTAGAGGATGGATCTGTTCTTCTCACTTTGTGAGTCCCAAGTGAATTTGCTGTCTATCCTTTGCCTAAATAATCAAAAAATTTTACCTTCTCCAAGAGCATAGTAGCTGAGCAAATTCTAGCATTGAGTGTTTTAGTAATGTTCAGGGTCATGCATTCTGTTTTCTGAACATTTATTTCCATGCCCTTAGGATCACAGTAATTTTTGCTAATAGATTTTGTAGACCTTGTTGCTTTCTAGACAAGAGAAGTGTATCATCTGCAAAACACTGTGCTCTACCATTTAGGTTGGAGGAGCCGTGTATGCAAATCTGTGTAAATATCACTTACATAGAGGGAAAATAGGGAAAGGCAAGGATACACACCTATCTAATTCCTCTGTTCACTGGTATATGCTCAATTAGCTCCACCTGATTGCGCAATAGAACCAGGACATAGTTATTCCTCGATGACCTGGTCAGTGAACTGCTCTGCCACCGCACAACTCCACTAGTAAGTGAAGCCCGTCTGCCTCTGAACTCTGTCCCCGGTCAGTAGTTCGAGGCCTTCCTCCACCATCAGGCTCTGCCTGCGCCTCATCCCCGATGTCTAGTGGGAGAGCTCTGCTCTTCTGTTAGTCTGCCCTCTGCCTCTTCTCTTCTTCCGTCCTCTCCCCTCGTTTTTATTCTTTTATTGTGCTGTTTTTTGTGCTGTTTTTTCTGCCTTTTGCTTCTGAGCTTCCTCTATCTTTTTCCTAATTTCCCTTCACTCCTATCATTCTCGCCTCTCTCTCTCTCTCCTCTCTCTCTTTTTCTCTGCGGCTGCTGCCCCAGCGGCCCACCACCCTTGTTCACACGTTCTTCTGCTTCTGCCTCCCAGCTGTCCTCTCCTCCCCTGACCTACATAATGGCGCCCGCTGCTCAGTGAGAAGAGCAACCTTACTGACCTGGTCAGTGAACTGCTCTGCCACTGCCTAGCTACATCAGTAAGTGAAGCCCGTCTGCCTCTGAACTCCGACTCTGGTCAGTAGTTCGAGGGCCTCCTCCACCCACAGGCTCTGCCTGTGCCTCATTCCTGGTATCTAGTGGGAGAGTTCTGCTCTTCTGCTAGGCTGCCCTCTGCCTCTTTTCTGTTTCCGTCCTCTCCCCTTGTTTTTATTCCTTTATTGTGTCATTGTTTGTGCCATTTTTTCTGCCTTTCGCTTCTGTGCTTCCTCTATCTTTTTTCTTGTTTCCCTTCGCTCCTCTCATTCTCGCTTCTCTCTCTCTCCTCTCTCTCTTTTCCCCCGCTTCTGCTGCCCCGCAGCCCCCTTTTTCATGGTGCTCTCCCTCCTCCCAGCTGTCCTCTCCTCCCCCCTCCCGTAAGGCAAGCCCATCTGTGCCCGTCCGTGACCCGACAGGAACCAGCGCCAGGACCTCCTGGACCTCTCACCCACCACGGCTACATGCCAGCAGCACTCATCGCACTCAACCCAGTATCCGACAATAACTGTAAATAAGCATCAACAAGGGACACTAAGAGACCTTTCACCTGTCGTCACCAGCTTCCACCACTCAAACCCACCCCGAGGACCCGCAAAGCAGAACACAACCTCAGATGTTTTCTGATCAACACATGCTCCATCCATAGGCACACCATATATCTCTGGTACCTTCATCGACACCACATCAGCGGACGTCGCCTTCCTCACAGAAACCTGGTTTAACCCCTCTTTGGCTGCAGACATCACCATCGCCATCCCGGACGTCTACAAGATCATCCGCAAAGACCGCACAAACCACCCAGAAGGAGGCATCACCATCGTCAACAAAGAGTCCCTGCACCTCTCCACCAGCACCAAAGACACCACAACCAACATGGAACTCCTCCACTTCCAGATTGGAACCAACCATAACACCACTCTGTGGGCACCCTCATCTACAGGCCACTGGACTCCTGCCACCCATACTGCAACACCATTGCTGACCTCGCCACCACCTACCCACTTGCTTCCAAGGACCACATCCTCTTCGGGGATCTCAACTTCCACCTGAATCACCTCAATGACAACAACTCCACGATGCTGCTCGAAAACATCGCCAATCTTGGACTCAAGCAAGTCATGATCTTGTCCCCCCACTCCGCCAGACACACACTCAAACCCAACTTCACCGCCAGCAAACACATCCCCAGTAGCCACATCACTGAACTCCAATGGACCGACCACCACTGTATCCACTTTATCTTCATCAAATCCCCCGACCAACACCTTGCTCACCTACCCCCTCGCAGGAGCTGGAACAAGATCACCAAGGACCAGGTACTCACCACCCTCAGTAACTCACCCCCCCAGATGACCTCGACACAAACACGGTTGCCCAAGTCCTCATCAACTGGATCTCAGACTGCGGCACCACCTTAGCCCTCACCAACAAACCCTCCAACAGATGCACATCAATGAAAGGCAATTGGTTCACACCACCCTCAAGGAGTCCAACCAAAACTGCAGGTGCCTCAAAAGAAAATGGCGCACCAACAAGACCCCCACCAACCACGAAGCCTTCAAAAAAGCCATGAACACACAACACCAACTAGGACCACTAAGAGAATCGCCTTCCAGGAATGTATCAACAACAATGCATGCAACAGCAAAGAACTCTTCGTGATCATCATCGAACTGACCAACCCCAGAGCGAACTCCACGGACATCCCCTCTCACAAGAACTCTGCAACAACCTCTCCACCTTCTTCCACCGCAAGAGAGCAGACAGCTACAACAGCTTCCTGACTCAGGACGATCCCACGGCCACCATGGTCATATCCACCACTGAAGCTCCTCCAAAGCCCCACCACCTACTTTGCTGGGCCAATATCTCGGACGGAGAAACCCTCAATAGCATGATCTCCATCCACTCTGTCTCCCCCTCAGACCCCTGTCCCCAACACATCTTCAACAAAGCAAACAGCACCATCACACCCAAACTCCACCACATCATCAACCGCTCCATCGAAACCACCACCTACCCAGAAATCTGGAAACACGCCGAAATCAAGCCCTTACTGAAGAAACCCACTGCGGACCTAGACAACTTGAAGAACTTCTGGCCCATCTCCCTACTCCCCTTCCCAGCTAAAGTCATCGAGAAAGCCATCAACAGACAACTCAACAAACACATTGAACTCAACAACATCCTTGACCCCTCACAGTCAGGCTTCCAGAGCAACCACAGCACCGAGACCGCCCTCCTCACAGCCACAGATGACATTCACACCCTCCTAGACAGGAGTGAGACAGCGGCTCTCATCCTCCTTGACCTGTCCGACACCTTTGACACCATCTCCCACTGCACTCTATGGACTTGGCACCCATGACAAGGCACTAGAATGGATCTCCTGCTTCCTCTTCGACAGGACCCCTATTCTACTCAGAGGCCACCAAGATCATCTGTGGTGTCCTGTATGGCTCCTCTCTGAACCCCACTTTCTTCAACCTCTACATGGTCCCCCTAGCCACCATCACCAGACACCACGCACTCAACATCATCTCATACACTGACGACACTCAGCTAATCCTCTCCCTCACCAACGACCCGCACAAAGCCAAAGCCAACTTCCACAACAGAATGAAGGCAGTCGCCGCCTGGATGAAGGAGAGCTGCCTCAAGCTAAATACCAAAAAAAACAGAATTCCTAATCATCAGCAACAATACTTCAGTCTGGGACATCTCCTAGTAGCCCACTGCCCTCAGAAGCTCTCTGTCCCCCCAATCATGCCCTCAACCTTTGCTTCATCCTGGACTCTGCACTCTCGATGAACGGTCAAGTCAGCACAGTCTCCTCTGCCTGTTTCAACACCATGCACATGTTCTGGAAGATCTTCAAATGGATCCCAACTGAATCCAAAACAACAGTCACCCAGGCCCTCGTCAGCAGCCACCTGGACTACGGAAACTCACCCTACACCAGAAAAGACTTCAACGCATCAAGAACGCCTCCGCCCTTCTCATTAGGAACGCTCCTAATCACAGCCACACCTCTGCCCTACTGAGGGACCTGCATTCGCTCCCAATAGACAAGAGAAGTACATTCAAACGTCTCACTCATGCCTACAAAGCCCTTCACAACACCGGACCAGAATACCTCAACCACAGACTCCAGTTCTACAGGCCCACCAGACAGCTCCACCGACCTCGCCCTCGGCACCGTCCCACATGTCCAGAAGGCCACAGCCGGAGGAAAATCTTTCTCCCACTACGTCGTCAAGACCTAGAACTTCCTTCCCATCCACCTCAGAGGATCTCCACTCTATCGCAATTCAGAAAAAAACTAAAAACTTGGCTCTTCATCAGACCCCTTCTGTTCATCGATGACTACTCACTTCTTACCTGCCCTAGCGCCTTGAGACCCTAGTGGTGACTAGCTGTGATTTATAAGTATAATGATTGATTGAGTCCTATATCATCTAATGATAACTGACAGCAGTGTAGAGGGAATATCCATTAACTTAAGCATGTCCCAAAGTGAATACCTTTTCACCCAATTCAAAGAAGATTTTAAATCAACAAATGCAATATACAAATGATCTTTTCATATGAGTACATATTTACATTGCATAAGAGAAACATGGAAACCTGGGCTATTGTGCCTAATTGAGCCCAATGATCACTGTCTACATTTATGGATTACCCTGAAATCAAGCATCTGTTCCCATGATGCAACATTCAAAACAATAGTATTTGATCTCTCTTGATCTGATTTAGACCATCCATTACATGCTCGGATGCCAAGCAATAATGTAAAACAGGCAAGCTAAACTGCTCCCACAGCAGAAGGAACAAATAGGGATTCTATTAGTGAAATACCTCTTGCTTCTTTTTCATCCTCTCTTACAAAGTAAATGCTCTCTACAGGTTTGCATGTAACATTAAATTTGTCACCTATCATAGGATGTGCCTCTGTTACATGGTTCAGAAGGTGTGAGTCTAATATGTTAAGGGTTAGAGACTCTTTATTACACGGACGGGGTAGATTGTAGACTGAGATGTATCTTCAGTCTAAACAAACCTGTTATGTTGTAAAAATGTTACTTCACAATTAAGAGTGATCTTACCACTAGTAATCAACCCTCAAGAGGGTTGTCCTGTCAAAGAAGAGGTTGGTTTTCTTTCCTGGAACATTAATTCATCATGGAAATCCACAAGTTTAAACCACTTGGGATTGAGTAGTTTAGAACATGGAACTACAACTTTACAGGATAGCAATCTTAATGATTGTTCTTTAAGTGTCTCTTGCATAGAATAAGAGGCTGTAAGAGAGCTACTTCTTGATGTCCTCCCCGGGATCTTGTATGTGTCCTCTAACAGTTATAGAAGTAACTTCTAAATGATGGAGTATCATATTATCTAAGGTGACGTTTTCTTCATATTGTTGTGGAGTGACCCCAGGCCAATAAAACAATCAATTGTTTGTTTTCAGCATCAGAGCAGAAGGGCTTCATTTTATAGAGGGACACCTTTTGGGATAGTGCACTGCATTGCCTTGAGACTAGTCATGGTACTGTCTAATAGGTTCTCATTATCCTAATGAGACTACTGGATTTGGGTGACAGAATCACCTGTACTGTGGGGGACTGAGTCTCATCCCGCACCATGTGTTACCTGTCGGCCTAATCTGGGTATGTTCTAGCTAACTAGCAGTGTCTCATCTCCACCCAAGAGCAGGGATGATTGGGGCAACCGGGCACATGACATACATGACTACTCAGGGGAATCATGGTCGCTCAGATCTAATCCATTTCTCTCAGTTACATTAGTCTCACAAATGCAATGACAATCAGAGGCAGAGTAGAGTTCAATAAGGTTTTATTGAAGTAACTGCATCTTAAATCATAAAGCATGTATTCCAATAACTAGGATGAAGAGGCACAATAAGATTAAAATTATGACAAGGAGAGTAAAACAGAAGAATAACGCTACCGTACTGTCACTAAGCTTTGTAGGGATAGTTCCAACCTAAGCTATGTTAGAGCACAGCATGTTAAGTTCTACTTCTCCCCTCAGGTTCCCCCTGGGAAGACATCATCCCTCATACCTGAGCAAGAGGTCTGTAGTCTACAGAAGCAGCTGCAGCAAGGCAATCAGCATACAGTCATGGTCATCTGGCTGGAATCTCCCTCTAACATACATTGGTCATAGTAGCTTTGTATAATAAAACATCTGATGTTCCAGGAAAGGATCCCCATGTAAGAGTGTGTATGTTTCTTTGAACATTGGAGTCAAAGCACACCACTTTTGCCGGAAACCTATCTTACTGCAGCCTTGAGTAAAGCACAGAATGAAAAAAATATCTTGTTTTAGAAAAGAGTGCTGACCTAGGTGAAGAAAAGCTAGATAGAGAAAATAAAACAAGACCGCAAATGTGGCTATTGTTAAAATAATCTAAAAGAGCTAAAATAAAATATATTTAGGATAAAGTGCTCAGCAGCAGGTCTAGTTTGCTAAAATAACATGTATAAAACTATAGCTAAAAATGGGTACACACCAGTACAAGGCAGTAAAGGGATACGTTGTGTAACAAATAAGGGGGTCATTCCAACCCTGGCGGTCGGTGTTAAAGCGGCGGCCAAACCGCCGAACAGGCTGGCGGTAAAAAAAATGCAATTCCGACCCTGGCGGAAACCGCCAACAGAGACCACCACTTTAACACACCGCCCGCCACGGTGGGACAAACAAACAGCGCGGCGGTCACCGCCAACAGACAGGCGGGAGACAATGTACCGCCCACCCTATCACAACCCACCAATTCGCCACCTTTACCGGGGCGGTAGCCCCGCCGATAAAAACACGGCGGAAACAGCCATTTCAAACGGAAAACGCTCACCTCCATACACCCCACGAGGAATCGTGACAGCATGGAACCCGAACTACACATCCTAACAGCCATTGTCTTCCTGCTCCTCTACCAGGACCACGAACGCTGGCGCAGAAGACAACGGTGAGTACTGCACCTACGACACAGGGGAGGGGGAGGCAAAAAATTACAGGGACACACATATGCGACACACCCACCCTCACCCTCAACCACTACAACACACACATCAATGCATAGCAACACATCACAGTTACACCCCCAAACCCCCCGGAAGAATGCAAAGGCAAAAGGAAATGATTATAAATATAGAATTATATTGTAAGACTGAGTATAAAATATATCACACATCTATAACTTTATATACATAAATTGTCCAGTACGATATGTCTATCAGCCATTGTTCGTGGGCCACTGGGCCAAAACACATGGGCAAAGCCCACACAGGATACCTGCCTCCAACAGAGAGAACACTGCAGGGGCATCAGATAGGAAAACTACAGGCACCTCAGGGGGAAGGGAAGGGGGAGCACCTCAGCCAGATGAGTCCACGACGCCAGATCCACGAGAGGCCTCCATGGCCACTGTGCCATCCTGGGGAGTACAAGGCCACAGTCTCACAAGTCTCTACAGTGGGTGGGTTGCCCACTGTGCCATCCTGGGGAGTGCAAAGCCACAGTCTCTCAAGTCTCTACAGTGGGTGGGGTGCCCACTGTGCCATCCTGGGGAGTGCAAAGCCACAGTCTCTCAAGTCTCTACAGTGGGTGGCTTGCCCACTGCCATATCCTGGGGAGTGCAAAGCCACAGTCTCTCAAGTCTCTACAGTGGGTGGGTTGCCCACTGTGCCATCCTGGGGAGTGCAAAGCCACAGTCTCTCAAGTGGATAACAGTCTCCACTTGTACTGGAGGGGGACTAGTGCCCAGAGTGCTTCGTGCAGCCCTGCCCGACACAGATGCGGGCCTGCCCCTTCCGCCAATGGGCCAGCGGTGCTTGAGATGAAGGGCCCAGTTCAGCGGTGCTTGAGACGGCGGTGCCCAGCGGAGCAGTGCTTGAGATGAAGGGCCCAGCGGAGCGGTGCTTGAGATGAAGGGCCCTGTTCAGCGGTGTTTGAGACGGCAGTGCCCTGTTCAGCTGTGCTTGAGATGAAGAGCCCAGTTCAGCGTGCTTGAGACGGCGGTGCCCAGCGGAGCGGTGCTTGAAATGAAGGGCCCTGTTCAGCGGTGCTTGAGACAGCGGTGCCCAGCGGAGTGGTGCTTGAGATGAGTGTCCTGGTCAGCGGATCCGGCCCAGGCATGGATGTCACTCACCACCTGACATGTGGCTGGTGGGGCCTTCCTGGCCATCTGTCTGGTGGCTTGCGGGGCCCTCCTGGGCTGCAGTTCTCGGCCTATGGTTGTCCTCCTGCCCACCTGGGACGTGGTTTGTGGGGCCCTCCTGGGCTGCAGTACCGGGCCTGTGTGTGTCCTCCTGCACACCTAGGATGGGGCTGGTGGGGCCCTCCTGGCCAGCTGGCCTGCTGCCGGACTTATCGGGCGTGCTGCCCTTCCCACCCTTCCCTGCACACTTGTGGCCCTTTCCCACCTTTGGCGGTGTGCCAGGTGGCACCCGACTTCCTGCCGGAGCCAATGTAGGGATTTTTGTCCCTGGGGTCTTTGGTCGCTCGCGCCGGGCACTGGCAATCTTAGGATGCTTTTCCGGTGGTGGGCTGGCCGTGCATTGGCTCCTAGCTGAACTGGATGCCCTGGAGGGTGGGGGACTCCACAGTCCATGGACAACAGTCTTCACAGGTGCCGGTTTTGTGGTGGCTGAGGTGCTGATTGGAATCTTATGAGATGGACGGGGTGGGGGAGTTGTAGGAAAGAGGTCAAGTTTGGAAAAGAAAAGAAATTTGGAAAGAGAGGGACGGGTAGGTTTAGTGGGTATGGGAGTGGAGGAAGAGGATGTGGTTGTAGGAGTGTGAAGTCTGGTGTCTTTGGTTGCAGGTGCTTGGGCTGGAGGCTGTCATGAGGTGGATGGCTGTTGGGTGGGTGGCTGCCTGCGTTTGTGTAGTTTGGAGGAGGGGGTGACAGACACGTGTAAATGGTAGTGGGGGTGGTGACTGCAAGTGTGCGGAGTGTTCTGGTGGATGTGCTGGTGATGGACGTAGTGGCTGAAGATGTTGTGCATGCAAGTGTAAGTGGAGACGTCACAGGGAGGGAGGAGGGAGACGAGGAGGAGGGGGACACAGTGGAGGCAGTGGCTGTTGATATGTCTGCATGTGGATGTTGCTTGTGTGAATGCTTGTGTGATGTGTGGTGCTTATGTCTGGATGAGCTTCCCTTGGGTGTTGAGGTGTGTGCAGGCTGGTCTGTAGGTGTGTCTGGGATAGGCAGAGGTACAGGGGATTGGGTCTGGGTGGAGGAAGTTGGAGGGGGGAGGCTAGAGACAGGGACAATTGCTGCCGTCAGTGCTGAGGCCAGAGCGTTGAACGATCGCTGATGGGCAGCCTGACCCGAATGAATGCCCTCCAGGTATGCATTACTCTGGTGCACCTCTCTTTGTACACCCTGGATGGCATTCAAAAGGGTAGACTGCCCAACAATGATGGTCCTTAGGAGCTCAATGACCTCCTCACTGAGGGCAGCAGGGGTGACAGGGGCAGGGCCTGAGGTGCCTGGGGCGAAGGAGATGCCCACCTTCCTGGGTGAGCGGTCACGGGGCAAACGCTGAGGGGCTGCTGGGAGGGCGGTGCTGGTGCACTGGGTGGCGGCTGTACCTGTTGTTGCGGGGGGCACGGATGTTGCCGCCACCACAAGGGAGCTCCCTTCAGAGGATGAGTCGCTGTCACTGACATCAGCACAAGTCCCCGCTGTGGAGCTCCTCTCGCCCTCCGTCTCACTGGTGAAATCCGAGTCAGTTGCATGGCCCGCCATGGCCATGTGAGATGCAGCTCCCTCGTGCTCCAATGCCACTTCTCCTCCGCCTGATGATGCTAATGCACACATGAACAGGAAGACCACAAAAAAAGGGTGGAGGAGAAATAAAGACATGTTGAGGGCATGGATTACCGCTACCGTTGGCGGACAAGACAGACACAGAAGCCCCCTGCACTATGCCGCGCACTTGGGGTCCACTACGCAATCCGTGGGACATGGCCTACAAGCCTATGGACGACAACTGCACACATAGATGACACAGGGCCATGGATACCTGTACTTGGCACCCTACAGAGGTGGGGGGCGGGGGCACAGGGCCATGCCTTACAGAGGGGCCTAACCTACAGAAATCGCCCTGGCCTAGGGATACCCACAGCCCTCCTCCCCCACCCAGACACCTCCACTGCGCGCAAAGTCAGCAGAATGTATTTGTACTCACCCCCTTGTGTCTGCTGTGATGTCCTCATGCGCCCATCCAAATCGGGGTAGGCCACCGCCAGGATCCGGGACATCAGGGGGGTCAAATGACGACTGGCACCCCTCCTACGTTGGGAGGCCATCCCCAGCTGAGCCTCTGCCGTCTTCCTGCTCCAGCGTCGGATGTCCTCCCACCTCTTCCGGCAGTGGGTGCCCCGTCTGTTGTGGACCCCCAGGGTCCGGACGTCCTTGGCGATGGCACGCCAAATCGTGACTTTCTGGTGGGCGCTGACCTATGTGACATGTACAGGGAGAGAAAGATTGTCATCACCTGCTGCATGCTCGATGTGAGTGGCCCCCCCATCCCCACCCTTGCCATGTGGCACATGCTCTCATCTGTCGTTTGATGCATGCCTCAATCGCTCCCCTCCCCACCATCTTTCATCCACCCCACTCAACCCAGGCATTGCCCACTAAGCATGGTCCCAGTGTACTTACCTGTTGGTCTGGAGGACCGTAGAGTAGCGCATACTGGGGGAGGACCCCATCCACAAGTTTCTCCAACTCCTCCGCAGTGAAAGCAGGGGCCCTTTCCCCAGGCGCATGAGCCATTGTCTCTTCCAGACCGAGGTCACAGCAGCACTTGCAGTGAAGGTCCTCTCCTGTCGAAGATCAGGTATCGAGTGATTAGGCAGATAGAAAATGGCGGTCACGCCCGCGGCGGTGCGTACCGCGGCGGTGTGTACCGCGACCGCCGGCGCACATCGTCATTGGCTCCTGAAACCCATAGGGTTCAATGTTAACCAATGCGGCTTAGCGCCGCGGTCTTCGACCGCCTACCGCCACGGTGTGCCACGCCAGCACATTGACCTCACATCCCACTGTTGCACTTCACAGGTCAGGCAGCCACCATTTCAAGGGCCCACATGGCCTAATTACCAACTGCGTCACACATACCTAGGCCATGCACCAACACTCATACAAGCCATTCAATGCATTGGGAATCGTGTTATGTGCAAGCTGTGGTTACGTACCTGTGGGTTGCTTGACTCTGTGCTCGCTGTTGTCCTTCATAGGCACCGTCCGCTGGGACATGTGAGGAGATGGAGGAACCTTCCCGTGTACAGACCGCTGGTGGACCTGTCGACAATGGAGGAACGACATGTCATACTGACATACAGGCTTGACCGAGCCACTATACAGGAACTGTGTGCCCAGCTGGAGCCAGACCTGATGTCACCCATCCGCCAACCCACAGGGATCCCCCCTCTAGTGCAGGTGCTGTCAGTACTTCATTTCTTAGCAAGTGGGTCATTTCAAACAACAGTGGCCATATCATCAGGGATGTCCCAGCCTATGTTTTCCAAGGTGTTGTCCAGAGTGTTGTCTGCCCTGCTGAAACACATGCGGAGCTACATCGTTTTCCCTGAGGTGGGGGATTTTCCTACAGTGAAGGGTGATTTCTATGCCCTTGGACATATCCCCAACATCATAGGTGCCATTGATGGGACACATGTTGCTTTGGTCCCCCCCAGCAGGAGTGAACAGGTGTACAGGAACCGGAAGAGTTATCATTCCATAAATGTACAGATGGTGTGTTTGGCTGACCAGTACATCTCCCATGTTAATGCCAAGCTCCCTAGGTCAGTGCATGACGCCTACATCCTGCGGAATAGCAGCATCCCGTATGTGATGGGTCAACTCCAGAGGCACCGGGTGTGGCTATTAGGGGACTCTAGTTACCCCAACCTGTCCTGGATACTGACCCCAGTGAGGAATCCCAGGACAAGGCCAGAGGAACGGTACAATGAGGCCCATGGGCGGACTAGGAGGGTGATCGAGCGAACCTTTGGCCTCCTGAAGGCCAGGTTCAGGTGCCTCCATATGACAGGTGGATCCCTAATGTACTCACCAAAGAAGGTGTGCCAGATCATCGTGGCCTGTTGTATGCTTCACAACCTGGCTTTGCGCCACCAGGTGCCTTTTCTGCAGGAGGATGGTCCAGATGGTGGTGTTGTAGCAGCTGTGGAGCCTGTGGAGAGTGAAGAGGAGGAAACCGAAGAGGACGACATAGAGAACAGGAACTCAGTAATACAGCAGTATTTTCAGTGACACACAGGTAAGAGTAGACACCGGCATATTACATTTACTTAATGACTCCTACCTCTCTACTGTCTGACTTTTTCCCCCAGTGTATGGTAACTGTGTTGTGACTTTCCCTTCCGTTTTCAGAGATGTGGGCTCCACTACGTGACATCTCCTTTGTTTCCCCATGGACTACAGCTGTGTGACTGCGGTTTGTTAGCATCACAATGTGAATGAACATTTTGGCACGGTCATGTCTAATACATTTGTTCTAAATCACAGCCAGACTCCAGATTGTTTTGTGCAATAAGTGTTTTTATTCAAGTGCTCTAAATTGGATGGGTGGTTGCAAATCGGTGAGGGTGATGGTGGAGGATTGTCCATGGCAGAGTCCAGACTATCAGTTTCACAGGTGCATTGTCCAAATGCCTGTGGGAAGTGGAGCAGGGGCAGTTTAAGGTTGGACAGGGTGACAATGTGGGACAGTGAGATGACAATCAGGGCGGTATCCTTTGCTGGCGGGGGTCTTGACATCTTACTCTGTCTTCTTCCTGAATCTCAGGGCCCGCTTGCGGGGTGGTTCTCCTTCTGCAGGGGGTGGGGTTCTGGTGGCCTGTTGGTCTTGTGTCGGGCCTCCTGTCCACTAGCGCCGGCGGAGGTGGTAGGCAGTTCTTGGTGCATGCTAGTGTCAGGGGTCCTTTGAGGTGCCACAGTGTCCCGCAATGTCGTGACTACCTCATTCAGGGCCACTACGATGGTACCCATGGCGGAACTGATGTTTCTTAGTTCCTCCCTGAACCCCATATACTGTTGCTCCTGCAGAAGCTGGATCTCCTGAAACCTGGCCAGGACAGTCGCCATCGACTCCTGGGAGCAGTGGTATGCTCCCATGATGGAGGAGAGGGCCTCGTGGAGAGTGGGTTCCCTGGGCCTGTCCCCCTCCTGTCGCACAGTAGCCCTCCCAGTGTTCCCCTGTTTCCCTGGGCCTCTGTCCCCTGGACCGTGTGCCCACTACCACTGCCCCCAGGTCCCTGTTGTTGTTGGGGTGGTGGGTTAGCCTGGGTTCCCTGTAGTGGTGGACACACCGCTGATTGACGTGTCCTGGGGACAGAGGTATGGGCCCGCTGGGTGGGTGCTGTGCTGGTGTTCCCAGAGGGGGCAAGGTCTACTGTGGCCTGTGGCTGTGTGAGGGGAACCGACTGTCCCGAGGTCCCCGATGGACCGGGCTGGTCATCTAGATCCAGGGAGACAGAGCTGCTGTCCTCACTGTGGGCCTCTTCTGGGGGTGGAGTGGACATTTGTAGACCCTCCTGCGCGGTGACGTGGCGTTCGGGTCCTGCAGGGGTATAAAAGTATGGTTATTGCTTCTGTGTGTGTTATAGCGTGCAGTGGGTGGGTGCCCGTGTACCCCAGTGCTGGCATTCCTTTGTGGGGGCTGTTGTGACGGTGGTTGGGGGGGTTGTATGTGTATGTGCAGTGGGCATGCTTAGGTGATGGGTGTCCATGCTTTGTGGACGCATCCAGGGCTAGGTGTTGGGATGGGTGGGTTGTGATGGTGAGACAGTTGCAAGGAGTAGGATGTGATGGAGGTGGGGTGGGGGGAAGAAGTAGTTAAGATTTGCCTTACCAGAGTCCATTCCTCCGCCTACTCCAGCGAGGCTCTCAGGATGCAGGATGTTCAAGACTTGCTCCTCCCATGTTGTAAATTCTGGGGGAGGAGGTGGGGGTCCGCCGCCAGGCCGCTGCACCGCGATGTTGTGCCTGGATACCATGGAACGCACCTTCCCCCGTAGGTCGTTCCACCTCTTCCTGATGTCGTCCCGATTTCTTGGGTGCTGTCCCACAGCGTTGACCCTGTCCACTATTCTGCTCCATAGCTCCATCTTCCTGGCAATGGTGGTGTGCTGCACCTGTGCCCCGAACAGCTGTGGCTCTACTCGTACAATTTCCTCCACCATGACCCTGAGTTCATCATCAGAGAACCTGGGGTGTCTTTGCGGTGCCATGGGGTGGTATGGGTGATGTGTAGGGTGGATTGTGTGGTGCTAAGTGTGGTGATGTATATTGTTGTGTTGTGTGAAGTGCATGCAAATATTGCTGGGTGACAGTGAATTGGGCGTCTGGGTGCTCGGATGTCTTTTCTCGGTGCATGTTCACGAATCTCTAGCAGTGGAGGTTTGTGGGTGATGTGGGTGTGTATTTTATATTTAATTGGGTGTGTGGGAGTGGTGTGTGTATGTGTCTCAGGTGTGTGTATTTTGAATTGTCCAATGTGGTTGTATTTTGTAAGTGTGTGTGTATTTTGAGCGCGGCGGTGTGTACCGCCAATGGAATACCGCGATTGAAAGACCGCCGCGTGGATTCATGTGTTGTGATAGTGTGGGCGTATTTCTGTTGGCGTGACGGTGGAGGTTTGGTAATCGCCAGTTTCTCGCTGCCCTTTGGTGTGGCGGACTTTTGTGGATGTCTGTATTTTGGCGGTTTGCCTGTTGTGGGTCAGAATGACCGTGGCGGTTTACCGCAGCAGTGTTATGGCGGTCTTCTGAACGGCGGTAAGCGCCTTTTACCGCAAAGGTTGTAATGACCACCTAAGTCTAACTTGGATCCTGAGCATCTAAGTGCTTCTAAAGAAATTAACACATCTACTAATTTACAGTCTGCCAATATTAGTTTGTTCTGATGATCATGATGACTGAGCGGACAAGTGTTACACAACCGTGCTGTATTCTTAACCAGTAATTGACTCTATTTTTTAGAGAATTACTGTATTTCCCCGGCAATCCCCCAGCATGGGCACATTAGTCAAATAAACTACTTCCAGCACTATGTTGACCTCTCTTCTTGATGTGTTCCCATTTGCATCCTATTTTGACTCCATTTAAACTGTGTCCGAATGATTGAAAAGGGGTCACTTCTTACATGAATGGATAATAGGCCCCTTGTGAACTTTTATTTTCACAGTAGGTTTATGTTTGGTGCAGTTAGTATGTGTGTTCTGCCGGTGGACAATATTATCAGATTTGAGGCAATTGAACAATTTAGAGTTAACCACAGTTGGATAGGGTTAATTTTGTAAAATCAAAGACAAGGGTGCTTCGGTACTAGTTGGTGTTGTCTGCTGTACACTATCCGAACCAGAGGACAATAAAGAAGTAAGTGGCTTGGAATATCCTGCTCTTTAACTAAAAATTGCTTAATCACAGTCATAACTTCTAACAGTTTATGGGCTAGTGTGACAAGATCTTGTTTCATATAATCATGCCTAGATGCATCATCCTCCTTGGAATATTCTTGGTTCCGAGACTTGCTCTGAGATGCAACTCGTACTGTGAAACAGACTGTGAGAGGGTAAACCTATTTGAAAAACAGATTGATAGAGATAGCACCTCGTCCACAGAAGTACTGTGTTCGGTGGTGAGTTTGTCCAGGCAGAATTTAGTAGACTGGATCAGTCCCGGTTCTAGCAGGGGGGGGGGGCAGGTGGGCAAGGCCCCCCCTGAGCTTGATCTTTGGCCTACCCAGTCACTACGGAAGAGGCCATGGAGAAGGCACCTGCTAAGTGCTTCCTTTATCTCAATTTTATAACGTTGTGTTATTTTTTTCACTGTCTTCGAAAGTGAAATTTGGGTGTGTCTTTTGTGACCAGAGGTGGGCAAGCCATCAAGTAAACAGAGACAGCTGAACCAGAGTCAAGCTAAGGGTCTGGTTTGGCTCTTATAGCTCATACACAAGCCAAGCCCTAAAAATGATTGCTATGTAGACATACAACAAACATCACAAACAATATGGTAATGTCTCTTCAAAATAAAAAAAAGTGTATTTCATTAACACATAGTAACTTTGCCATTAATGCGTCACAATGCAGCATGGCACCGGGAAGCACTTATTAAAAGTGGTCGTTAAACATGAGCTTAAAGTCATTCCTGCCCTTATCCTCACACTGGTGCCAGTGCCATTAGTTAACAAGGTAGTTGTCATGTGGACTCTGTATGTGGCCCAGATTATTACAATATGATTTTGATGGTTGTTTTTTGATTCATGTATTTGATCAAGCACCCATGCACAAATATGAAGAAACACAAGTTTTGGTGAAATAAAATATTTCCCAAGATCACACAATTTAAGTGAGGATGCTGCCATTTATCCTGTTTTTTTTGTTTTCACTTTGTACAAAGAGCCACTACATGGAAATTTGTCTCCCCTTTTTATGTTAATGACTTATTTTTACCTCTTTGTATAGTTTTTTGCAGATTTTATAGTGTGGAAAAATGACCTGGAAGTATTGAAGTGGTTTACATGAACACCAGTAACATTACACAAGGTCACAATCATTTCTTTTAGGCACTGGAGATTTGCCCATAATCACAAGATGTTGAGCAAGTACCAAGGCTAGAACCTAGATTGTTCAGTTCCAGAGTTGGAAGCTTTTTCTGTAACATCACATCCTAGGTAGATTGAGGGTGACAGGCAGAAGATACATGAAAACTTGGCTGATTATGGGCTCGAAGTTCTAACAGGATATCAAGCTAATCCAGAGCCAGGCTTGAGGTTCAAGCCCGGACCAAGCCTTCAATGTGTCCCCCATCTCTAGTTGGGAGAGTGGGGACAGAGTTTTACCTGACAATGATGCAGCTGTTACATTGACACCAACAGCCTTCTGTACCTCAGTTATGGTCTGTGTGGGGGTTCTGAGAGTTTTTATGTATTTTTGATTCTGTAACATGCATGCAGTAATATACTGTAGGATGGGGGATGCCTTATAGTATTCAAATATCAGCAGTGCATGCCTCATTGGATGAGCAGCATTTAGGTCGAGGGAATCATACATTTCACACAAGAATTAATGTGGAATTACAATGTCTAATATCGTAAGGGCTTGATTCAAAAAGATGAATTTGATTCAAAAAGATGAATTTGTGTGTACGTTTACTATTTTTTTTTTTTATTCACACACCACAAATGTATTTTTACTAATAGTAATTTAACAAATTCTGAGATGCCACAGTTGGTTAGAGAGCTCCACACATGAACATTAAAAATAGGACAGGCTGAATTTTGTATGTGCAGATTCTCTGCCATGCGTGCAGAGTCTCCCCAAATGACTGTTTATAAATTAAATGTAGTTTATGAATACAAAAAAAAGCTAGCAAACGTTTTTACACAAATGTTTAAGTTTACCTTTATGAATCAGTCTGTTTTGTAACAGATGTTGAGGTGAAGTAAATACCTGTGTTATCTCAATTAGGATATTGCGTTGGGCTGAATTTGTTCTCACCAGCATGGCATAGTTGGAAATGTGAGCGTTTCATATTCCGATATCTTGTCATAGTACTTGGCACATTCCCAGGTTATAGTCAGTGCAACTGGATTTATACAATTTTATGGCTGTGGTGTTGACTGTAAAATTATGGATTTGCCACACAATCTGCTTCATAATCTGCAGATTTAAAAAAAAGTCTAGCTCAAAAGGATCAAAAGTTACAAAAATACATGCACAGTTGATGCCCATTTGCAAAGTTTGACTGTTCACCTTTCAATTGCATATTACTATACTTGCGTGTTAAACTGGTCCTCCTCTACTGCCTAAATTCAGTGGCCATGGTGATGCTCTCTATATAACCACATCTACTTACAATGAAACTGTAAATTCAGTTCAAAGATTTACCATGGGTTATGCAATGTGGGATAATATACACACAGTGGCATTAATGCTAATTATCTAAACTTTCCTCAGAACTGAATAACTGAAGCCAAGAACCTTCGGATCATCCTCAACTGCAAACTCAAAATCACAGCCCAAGTCAAAACCATCATTGCCTTATAATTCCACATACTGAAGATGATAAGGAATATTTTTAAATGGCTCCCAATCTGCACATAGGTGCTGGAGCAGATGTATTAATTGGAAAGTATTAATGAATGTTTACGTATTTTTGAATAATGACTTATGTAGAAAAATAAATAACATAGAAAAATAATGTGCAGTGTTGAAAATGTGACCTCAAAGAATGGCCACCAGTGTTCACGAAATGTACTAAATTATGATTAATACTTATGAGATATTGAAAATGTATTAGATTAATGTAGTAATATGTCATATTAAGGGTTATCAATTATGTTCTTGCTTATTAATTGTAGGCCTTAATTTAGCGAATGTCTTGGCCTAATTTCTCCAGGCCTCATGCTGAATTTCTTAGTGGTTAATGAAAAATGCTGACATAGTGAACTAACTGTGAAATGCTCATTGTTTTAGTAAAATGCTTAGCAGAAACGCTCTATGGGAACCGACGGACAGGAGATGAGGTCTCTCATAAAGTAACAAAATGTGAGTAAAATGTGCAAGGGGTTCATTCACAGGACGCGAACATTGAAGACACTGACTGGAGACGAAGATGCAATAAATTCGATACCTGAAGAGCCGGATGATGAGAACATCGTGAAGCGGACCAATCAACGACATGTGAATTGTGAAATATTAGAATCCATAGATTTATTATATGGACACTTTTGGACAGAGTAATAACATACCATTATGTTAGACTTTTCATCCTTGGCATGGTCTCCCTTAACTTTTTGCCTCTGTTTCCCAGGTTGTTGATGTGTGCTGGACTCTGTTTTTGCTGTTTTTGTTACTCTGGGCACTTTACCACTGCTAACCAGTGTTAAAGTGCAAGTGCTCCTATACAAAATGTGTATGTAATTGGTTCATCCATGATTGGCATAATTGATTTACTGGTAAGTCCTTAGTACAGTGCACTAGATGTGCCCAGGTCCTGTAAATCAAATGCTACTAGTGGGCCTGCAGTACTGGTTGTGCCATCCACAATAGTAGCTCTGTAAACATGGCTCAGACTTACCACTGCAGTGTCTGTGTGCGCAGTTTTAAACTGCCAATTCGACTTGGCAAGTGTACCCACTTGCCAGGCCTAAACCTTCCCTTTTCTTACATGTAAGACACCTCTAAGGTAGGCCCTAGATAGCCCCATGGGCAGGTGCAGTGTATGTTTAAGGTAGGACATATACTCATGTGTGTTTGATGTCCTGACAGTGAAATACTGCTAAATTTGTTTTTCACAGTTTCAAGGCATATCTCTCTCATAGGTTAACATGGGGGCTGCCTTTAAATATGATTAAAATGTTGATTCCCTTTGGGAGTGGATACACATGTGGAGTTTGTGGTCTTTGAGCTCACAATTTAGAAATACATCTTTTAGTAAAGTTGATTTTAAGATTGTGTGTTTAAAAATGCCACTTTTAGAAAGTGAGCATTTTCTTGCTTAAACCATTTCTGTGACACTGCCTGTTTGTGGATTCACAGTCTTGGTCAGTTTGACAGTTGGGTTGGTTACATCTCTCACTAGACAGTGACACAAAGGAGGGAAGAGAGGAGTGATAACTCACACCTGAAAGGGCTGTGCCTGCCCTCACACAAGGCAGTCTTCAACCCCCTGGTGTGTCTGGGGCCTGGTCTGGGCAAGGCAGGATTTCACAAACAAGAGATACTTTTCTTTGAAGCATGCCTACTTCAAAGAGCAAAATGGGTATCAGAAGGGCACCCAAAATCACAGACTTGAGAACACTTCTGGAAACCAAGAGGAACCTCTGCCTGCAGAAGAGCTGAAGAGCTGAGGATGAAGAGCTGCCCTGTCTGTGACTGTGCTTTGTGGAGCTATCCTGCAGTTGCTGTTTCTGCCTGTTCAAGAGTACAAAGACTGGACTTTGTGTGCCTTCCTGCTTCTGAAAAACTCAACAAGGGCTTGAATTAGAGCTTGTCTCCTGTTGTTGAAGTCTCAGGGAATGCAAAGACTTCTCTCTGCCAGCACCTGGAGCCTCTGCTGAGACTCCTATGCTGCCAAGTGGTGCCATACAGTTCCTGGGACCCTGAAACTGGCAGAACAAAAGTAAGAAATCCACGCACAGACCGTCATGAAGGGAAAAGATCGATGCAACTCCGAGACGTGACTGAAAAATCGACACGCCACTGGCTTCGCGGATGAAATCGACACTCGCCTGCAGCACGGCTGGAAGATCGACACACGCGGCTGGAGAAACTATGCGCAGTATAGCTGACGGAGGCTGGTGAGATCGCAACCCGAGATGCGTAGATTTCGAATCATCGCGCAGCAGGATTTCCGATGCAAACATCGCTGGGCGTGTAAAAACAACACAAGTCCTGCCCGGACCAAAGGGTGCTGTTTGGATCGACAAATCGCTCTCCTGCCGAGAGAAGAAACGACGCATGCCGACTCGACTGAAGGAGAAACAACGCACGGTCTCACTCGTGAGTGATATTGACGCATCGCAAGCCACTTTTGATGCACACTCATCTGTGCAGGGTTATTTTGACGCACCCAGGTACATTTCCACGCTTTTTGTTTTTTAATTGATCATTTGACTTGTGTATTCTGGATTTCTGTCATTTTGGTCTTGTTTTGTTTAGATACATGTTCTCTATTTTTCGAAACCTGTGTTGTGTCATTTTGTACTGTTTTCATTATGTTACTTGTGTGTTTGTACAAATACTTTACACCTAGCACTCTAAAGTTAAGTTTAATGCTCGTGCCAAGCGACCAAGGGGGTGAGTGGGGGCTATCTGAGGGTGATTCTCTTTTACCCTGACTAAAGTGAGGGTCCTTGCTTGTAACCTGACTGCCAACCAAAGATCCCATTTCAAACAGATTAATTAACCAATTGGAAATTACGGGATAGTTTGTGTGACTTTGATATAACAACGTGACAGAGGGAAAAGACTTAAAACTTTATTCTGGTTTGTGAGGCGACATTTTGGGAGAAGAAGAGATTCGAGATTTTGTCATTGGGCTCATACTCTCTGACTGAGAGCCTGATGTTTGCTGATCGTTTGATAACCTGAGGACAAAGATTGATTCTGCTTGATGACCCATACTGTGGATAGGTAGATATGATAATTACTGAATTGCATTCATGTGCCTTTTCTTTCTAGGAACCAACTGCGCTGTCTTAATATTTCCCTTTAGTTAGATGTTTTTCCAAATTTGTGTACTGAATTGTTTGCATGAAGCCACATGCTGGTGCTAATCTGGGTTAGTTGAGGCTATTCGCATGATGACTGACGAATGACAGAGACAAATGGTTGAAAAACTATTTTGCTGAACTCTATGGATATTATAGTCTTCCTGAAATTGGTTTTACTAATGATTTGTGTTGATGCTTTGGAATGCCTTTTGATTCAAGCTTTGATAAGATCATGTTTCTTGCAACTTGTGGATTAACAATTATTATTAATTTTGTTTGATTTGACTTGTTGATTAAGCTACATGATTTTATTATTGTTAAAAATAGGGAAATAAACTTACTAAATGTTAAAACAAGGTGTGGTTATTCATGACCTTCCCGTCATGGTGTGTGAATTTTACAGACTCCATTGAGTATTGATTGATGAATGATTATTGATTATTGTGCATTGATCATTGTGTTTCCTGCTCCGATACCATGATAAGAACATCCTTAACGAGTCAAAAGGTTAATCGACCTATACGCGTCACTTTGTAAGTTTACCTATTAAGGACCGACGCGCTAACAGTTACGGTAGCAGACTTATGGTTAGTCTCTTTAGGAGCTTGCTGTGAGTGGTTGGACCAGGTTATGAGTTCAGTATTACTGAGAATTGGATTTTGTTTTTCAAAATGGCATTTGTAGAGCAAATAATGTTCCCTTAAGCCCAGAAATGACTTTCCCAGATCGTGGATCCTGCTAATAGTGTTGGGTATCTTCCTGGTGTTCTAGTGATAGAGTGAGAGAGATAGGTTGCGCTTGCACAGCTTATGCAAATCGCAGGTGAATTGTGACGTATGGGAGGATGTAAGGAGTTTGTGTACTCCAAATAAAGTTTTAGTAGGGCTGTGCGTACTCTGGAGTATGAGAGTAGGGAAGTCATTGAACTTCATGTGTGTATGGCGCTTTGTGCTAACAAATTGGCCACGTGGTTGTTGATGTACAGACCCTGCGTGGTATAAGACTCAGGAATATTTTGGAAAAGTGTATGAGACACTTGGTCATATGTTGTAATCCGTCTGGTTTAGTAGGTTGATCGGGCATGGTCAACGAGTCAGTGTGTCAGTTAAAGTGGGTGAGAGAAATTTTCAACTGAGATTTGGTGAGTCCTATGTGCACCAGGACAGACCCATTGATCAGATGAGAGTAAAATTTGGAGGTTGAATTTTAGTTGCGAATCTGGGAGACCGAGAAAGAGGAATGCTGTATAAGCGAAAGGGCCATCAGTGAAAATCCGTAAGGTTTCTGAAGCGATTGTGGTACCTTCCTGTAGTAAACCAGCAGATTTGGTTTTGGTTATTGGTTTTTGGTTAGTGCTCCCAATATTTGCATCATTTTGTGTGAACTGAAGTTTAGGAGGACGAGCCGCTGGAGACTTCCGGCGGTCTACTGGTGGAATTCTGGCTACGGTCATATTATTGCAGACAGCTGGTAGCCACGGCAACAGTATTTTGGCGGCCGTTGCTACAGCGGTTTTTACTGCCAATGTTATAATGAGGGCCTACGTTTTTCAAAAGCATTGAAGAGTGCCCTAAAGGGAGATACTTAAGTTAAAGTAAATGTAGGAGAGCCTACTCTGCCAGAGAATACACAGGCTTACATTGTAATGGAAGAGCGAGGTGTTGTGCCATGTCTTTGGTTAAAGCAGTGGTGCAAGTTCAATTTGAGAATTTCAGCGCAATTGCGGATGGCGCCATATGAATAAAAGCCCCTTCCTAGACCAGCACAGTTTGAGGCATTAGCAGTTTGGGAGCTGGTAGCTAGACAGAAACAGCAATTGAAATTTGAGAGGAGAGTAAGAAAGGTAGAGAAGTCTTTAGCGGAGGCTAAATGGGATTGGGAGCAGAAAAGGTGGAGAGGAGAGACAATGCAGGGAGTTAAGTTGTTTCCAGCAATTACGCAAGAAGACGAGACGGAAAGAAAGAAGGCAACTAGAAAGTCTAATAAAGGTCCGTCTGAGAGTACGGAAGTGAGAAAGTCTTCCATAGTGGAGGAGGACTCTGATGCTGAAGATCTTGTTATGCAGATACTCAGAGTTCAACCACCACCGTATGTGGTGCAAGATGATGGTCCGAGTACTAGTGTCGACACAACAGTCCCAGCACAGACAAAGGAAACAGTGGTCACAGTGCAGGTTTATACTAGCCAGACACAAGGTGTGGTGCAAGGACCTAATGTGTTGACTACTCCAGTAGTTCAGGGACAGATGCATCCACCACCCAGGGAATTTATCCTGATGTGCCTATATTAGAGACAACTTCGAACTTAGTGGTACCTACGGAGCAAGTGGTTCCAAGATAACTGTTGGTTCAGGCTGAGCCGACTCCGATTTTGTTGCCCCAGGTACAGCCGCATGGGATGCAGATGTTTACACCAATGACAGGGACACAGTCAGATTTGACTCCGGTGATGCATCAGAGTAGGGGAGTTACTTTCCCCCAATGTTCAGGTGCCAGAGCAGCCCCAGATGCAATATCACTGCCAATTACTGTTGGACCAGCTGTACCATTGTTTGTGCAGAAGAAACCAATTATGAATGAACAAGGAATGATGTCTAGGAGTCTACTGAGGAGGGGACTAGATGAACAAGTGCAGGTAGTCTCTCCTATGGGTCAGACCTTTGTTGGGTCAGGATCATTGTTGGATCTCAGTCCACTCATTGCACTTCCAGATGATGTGAATGGACCTAGTGCAGGTCAGAGCCTGAAGTTATTGACACCGAAAAGATCAAATGCAGTGGTACAACAGGTGCCACCGGTGAACGCGAGTAACATTTCGCTACAGGGATTGAAAGCTCAGCAGTTGACTGAATGGTTAGATAAGATAAATACCCCAAAGAATACTTCCAAGGGAGAAGAGCAGATAAATTGCGTCATATTGAGCATGGAAGCAGGTGAATTGGTTGAGGGAACAATGGGGGTGAATAGATTAGAGTCCTACACAGAGGCAGAATTGAGATACTTATGCCTGAGAATCAGAAGATAGGTGGGAAAGGTACACCAGAGATTATCAGATTTGGCAGGGAAGCATGGCATGGAAATCGAGAAAATGGAGCATTTGAAGAGGAGTTATAGATTAGATTTTGAGGTGAAAGATTTTGAACACATAAGGTCATCCAGAATGAAAGCACACCTTAAGGAATTACTGCAGAGTGCCCAGGTTTGGGGAGCATTAGAAAAGTGGGAAGGCAGATGGGTAAAGAAAAGAGACAAGAAGAAAAGAGAGTCCTTAGAAGTGACCAAAATTGTACAACAGGACAAGGATCCAGTAAAGATTTTACCAATGAGAGAATCCCAGAGGGGAATTTTGTTCACATTCCTTGGAATAGGAGTGATATGCTATCATTTACGAACGATTATCAAAAATTGAGAGAGAAGCCAGTAGAGTGGTATAGGCAGACAGATAGGTTTGTTAAACATGCAAAATGTTTGTGGGAAGACTTGAACACATTACTGAAGATAGTGGTTCCAGCTGACTTGTGGGTTGAGTGCAAGAGAGCTGTAGATTGGCCAACAAGCGAACCAGAGAGAGATAAGAGTACAGGTGCACCGTCTATTGAGGTAATGGAATATTACTATAAGGTGATAGAGTTCCTAAAGACAAGTAATTAAATGAAACATATTGATTGGCAGAGAATTGACAGGACAGTGCAGGAGGTGAAGGAATCAAAACATGTGTAGTATGAGAGATTGTTGAAGGCGTTCAAGGAGTACAGCGGCAAAGAAGTGATTGAGCCAAAAGACATGCCACATTTTGTATTTAGCTTTGTGGAAGGACTGAGACTGGAGATAGGTCAGATGGTTAGGAGTCATTTGATTTGCTGGCAAGCAAAGCCGAATGATGAGGTGTTGCAGTATGCTAAATACTATAGTTATGAGATTGAGTTGAAGCAGAAAAAGTTGAAAGAGAAGGCAATGGTGATGCAGATTAAGGCAGCTCAAACAGGACTGTAGGGAAATTTCATGCAACAGATACTGCAGCAGCAGGGAAATGTCATGTTTCAGTCTCAGATGAGAGGTAGAAGAGGTCGTGGAGGCAATATGACTCATGGTCCTGATTTGAAAACTGTTGTAGTTCAGAATGAGAATGATGTGCAGGGAATGAAGAAGCTACTGCCGTGTCACATTTGCAGAGCCAAGGGACACTGGAAGTGGGAGTGCCCAATGACAGTACAAGGGGCGTTGTTCAGCAAAATAACGACATCAACACATTTCAAAATGTGAGAGAACCAATAATGAGAGGTCCAAATCCAAATTTTCAGAATAATTTGAATCAAATGCAAACTTTTCAGCCTGTGAAACAAGTGCAATTGCCCTGTGCACAAGTATCACAGTTGCAGCCGATGCAGCAGAAGGTTCCCACAGTACCTAGACAGCAAATGCAGATACCTCAAGCCCGATGGAACAGCAACAGATGATGCTTTCTCAACAGGTCACAGGTCAGAGACAAGACAGAAGTAGTAACACAGTGCACCAATTCCTGTTACACAGGGAGAATGAAATAAATGGTGAATGAATGAGCGAGGGTTCCGATGAGGAGCCATGTGTGCTTGCGACTTCTATAGAAGTAGATCAGAGAGGACCCTATGTGAGAGGGAAGGTGATGGATCACCAAGTCTCATTTCTGGTGGATACTGGAGCTACACGCTCTACAGTGAGAAGTGCAGAAGTTCTGAATTTGCCCCTTTCAGGAAGAACAGTTCAAGTTGTGGGAGTAGTGAAACAGTATTTGACAAACCCAATTACAAATCCAGTGCAAATTGAGATTGGCAATTTCCAGGGACAGCATAAATTTGTAGTCTGGGATTCGAGTCCTGTATCCCTACTGGGAATGGACTTGCTGTGTCAGACAAGGTGTCTGATTACTAGTTCAAATGATAGAATTGGGATCCAGACAAATAGTGACGATGAGGAAGACCCAGTCCCAGAACCTGAGTGCGAATCTTCACATGAAGAGTACCCATTGATTGAGTTTTTCCCAATGTTCACAGTAAGAGAGCTTCATTCTGATGTGCAGGGATCAGTACAAGAGAATGTGTTGGATTTGACAGGGAAGGAAGTGGCTTAGATCAAGGGAGTGGAGACGATTAACATTACTTTAAATCCGAATGCAGTTTTCCCGCAGCTTCCTCAGTACAATATGCCACAGGATGTCCTGATATAATTGTCTCAGATAATTGCAGATTTTGGAAAGCAGGGATTTCTAAAAGAAGTGTTGAACAGCCCATGTAATTCACCAATAATGGGTTTGAAGAAGCCATGCCAGAAGGTTTGTATTTTTCAGGATTTGAGAAAAATAAAGGACATTGTGGTCAAATGTTGTCCCGTCATGCCCAACCCAGCTGTAATAATGTTTCAGATTCCATGTGATGCAGAGTGGTTCACAGTGGTTGATTTGTCACAAGCATTATTTTTTGTGCCTCTGCATGAGGATAGTCAATTTCTCTTTAGTTTCAAATTCTTAGTTAAGGTCTACTGCTGGTGTAGACTCCCTCAAGGGTACACAGAGTCACCTTCCTTGTTTAACCAGATCTTTAAAAAGTATTTGGAGTCATTAGAGTTGTCTTTCCAATTGACTCTGGTGCAATACATTGATGACTTATTGATTGCATCCAAGACAAGGGACAAGTGTAAGAATGACTGATTGCCCTGTTGAATCATTTGGGAAAGTATGGTCATAAAGTGTCACCATTGAAACTGCAGTACTGTCAGAAGGTCATGAAGTATTTGGGTCACCAGATTGAGAAAGGGTGAAGGAAAATATATATAGAAGAGATTACAAAGATACTGCAAATAAACCCCTGACTACACAGAGAGATATTAGAATGTTCATGGGAATGGTGAGCTATTGGCGGCAATGGATTTAAAAAAATTCAGAAATTTCAAAGCCATTGCAGAAGCTGACTCATAAAGATGTCACTGATCCCATAGTGCTAGATGAGGATGAGATAAAACCATTCACTGAGTTGAGAGAGAGTTTGTGCAGAGCTTCAGCACTATGTATACCTGACTACACAAAGCCTTTCACATTGTTTTGTCATGAATGTGATGCATGTTCATTGTGTGTCTTGACGCAGGTCCATGGAGGTGCACATCGCCCAGTAGCATATTTTTCAGCTACTTTGGACCCAGTTGCAGCAGCCTTACCAGGTTGTTTGAGCGCAGTTGCTGCAGTTGGTCAGAGTCTTTCACAGTGTGAAGGAGTAGTGATGGGATATCCCTTAACTGTAATGGTCCCTCACTCTATTGAGATTTTACTGAGGAGGACGAAAACCCAATACTTGACTGGTGCTAGGCTGACTAAATATGAGACAAGCATCTTGGGTGCTCCAAACGTGACACTGAAAAGATGTACAGTGCTGAACCCTGCTACTTTACTTCCAAGTGATACTACTGAAATTGAAAAAGAGGAAAATGTTGAACATGATTGTCTTGAAGTAATTGATTTGTGCACAAAACCGAGACCTGATATTAGAGATACCCAATTGGAGAAAAATGACCAAATTATTTTCGTTGATGGTTCGTGTCTGAGAGACAGCACAGGGACACAAAGAGCAGGATATGCAGTGTTCACAATTACAGGTACCTTTGAAGCTTCCTGGCTTCGAGGAGTGTATTGTGCTCAACTAGCGAAATTGGTCACTCTTACTAGGGTGTGTCATGTTTCTGCTCGATTGAGAGTCACTATTTACATGGATAGCCAAAACGGATTTGGAATAGTTCATTACTTTGGTCAATTGTGGTTGCAGAGAGGGTTTCTGACCTCTACTGGATCGCCAGTGAGAAATGGTGAGAGAATAAAAGCGTTGTTATATGCGATTCAACTCCCTGAAGAAATTGGCGCGGTGAAATGCAGTGCACATTTAAAGTGACATGACTACGTGTCACTGGGGAATGCATATGTGGATCAAGTCACAAGATGTTGCCCATTGAACCGTGTATCATTCAAGGACAAGTGGTAATTGTTACCCGAAGAAGATACTACATGTACGAGTTTTGAATTAAAGGAGATCGACACATTGGGAGAGTTAAGAACTGTGCAGAGTAATGTCTACAAAGATGAGAAATGGTTATGGAGCAAAAAGAAATGTGTTCAAAAACAAGATGGGTTGTGGGTATCTGAGGAGGATCAGATGGTTTTGCCAAATAGCCTGTTGTCTCAGATGGCGAGTGTGGGAGGCTGGCCAGGCTTATAGTGGGTGCCTGATGGTACTTACACCTTGTGCCAGGTCCAGTTATCCCTTATTAGTAGATTAGTAGTGTTCCAGCAGCTTAGGCTGATAGAGGTAGCTATAGCAGAGGACCTTAGGCTGAACTAGGAGACATTCAAAGCTCCTGCTGTACCGTTTATGTCATATATCACTATATCACAAGAATCACAATACTCAGAGTTATTAAAAATAAAGGTACTTTATTTTAGTGACAATGTGCCAAAAATATCTCAGAGGAAATACTCCCTTAGGAGGTAAGTAAAATACACAAAATATACACACAAACCAAAATCAGGTAAGTAAACAGTTAGAAAAGGTGTGCAAACACTGTAGAATACAATATGATGCAATAGGCCTAGGGCCAACACAAACCATATACTAAGAAAGTGGAATGCGAACCACTTAGGGACACCATGCTAAGTGTAGTGTGTAGACGGTCGCTGGGGGTGTTTAAAAACACTAAGGGGCATATTTATACTCCGTTTGCGCCGAATTTGCGTCGTTTTTTTCGACGCAAATTCGATGCAAAACTAACTCCATATTTATACTTTGGCGTTAGACGCGTCTAGCGCCAAAGTTCATGGAGTTAGCGTAATTTTTTTGGCTTGAACACCTTCCTTGCGTTAATGAGATGCAAGGTAGGCGTTCCCGTCTTAAAAAATGACTCCCAGGCATGTGCGTAGTATTTATACTCCCGGGCAAAAATCACGCCCGGGAGTGGGCGGGGCAAAAAACCCCGCATTTGCGCCTCTTTTTAACGCCTGGGTCAGGGCAGGCGTTAAGGGACCTGTGGGCTCAGAATGAGCCCAGAGGTGCCCTCCCCTGCCCCCAGGGACACCCCCTGCCACCCTTGCCCACCCCAAGAGGACCCCCAAGGATGGAGGGACCCATCCCAGGGAAGAAAAGGTAAGTTGTGGTATTTTTTTTTATTTTTTTTGTGGCATAGTGGGGCCTGATTTGTGCCCCCCTACATGCCACTATGCCCAATGACCATGCCAGGGGACATAAGTCCCCTGGGCATGGCCATTGGGCAAGGGGGCATGACTCCTGTCTTTGCTAAGACAGGAGTCATGTTAATGGCGTCTGGGCGCCCAAAAAAAATGGCGCAAATCGGGTTAAGACGATTTTTTTGCCTCAGCCTGACTTGCCCCATTTTGGGAAGCCCAAACGCCATTTTTCCCTACGCCGGCGCTGCCTGGTGTACGTGGTTTTTTTTCACGCACACCTGGCAGCGCCGGTCGGCTAACGCCATTCAATAAATACGGCGCCCGCATGGCGCTTCAGAATGGCGTTAGCCGGCGCTAATTTTTTTGGCGCAAAACTGCGTTAGCGCAGTTTTGCGTCAAAAAGTATAAATATGGCCCTAAGGGTGTTCAAGATACCCCACCACAAGACCCTGAAAAGTAGGAGTAAAGTTACTCTACTTCCCCAGAAACACACTAAAGTTGTGATAGGAGATTCTGCAAAAACCACAAAAGACTGCAAAGCACTGAAGATGGATTCCCAGACCTGAGGACCTGCAAAGGAAGGGGACCAAGTCCAAGAGTCACGAAAGTGTCCAGGGGGGCAGGAGTCCACTAAACCCTGGATGAGGGTGCAAAATGGCTGCCTCCAGGGCGAAGAAGCCAAAGATTCTGCAACAACGGAAGATGCCAGGAACTTCTCCTTTGCACAGAAGATGTCCCACAGAATGCTGGAGGATGCAGAGCTGTTTCTTTGCAGAAAAAACACAAATAAGCCTTGCTAGCTGCAAAGGTTGAGGTTGAAGAAAATGGGTGCAGCCCAGGCCCAGGAAGGACCAGAAGGTTGTCACTTAGAAGAGGAGACAGAGGGGGCTCTCAGCAACACAGAGAGACCATGCAGAAGCAGGCAGCACCCACAGAAATACTTGAACATGGGTTCAAGAAAACTGAGCAGGGCAGTTGTCTCAACACTACAAAGGAGGGTCCCACGAACCTGGTGGTCAACTCAGTGAGTTGAGCAATAAAGGATGGAGTGCTGGGGACCAGGGCTATGCTGTGCATGAAGGATTCCTTGCAAAAGTGCACAGAAGCCCTAGCAACTGCAGTTCATGCAGTACACATGAATACTGCCTGGCATGGGGAGGCAAGGACTTACATCCACCAAATTTGGACAGATGGACCACTGGACTGTCAGGGTCACTTGGATCCAGCTCCTGTGTTCCAGGGACCACGCTCATCATGATGAGAGGTGAAGCAGAAGTTTGGTGCCTGCATTAGCAGGAGGAAGATTCCATTGACCCACAGGAGATTTCTTCTTGGCTTCCAGTGCAGCGTGAAGGCAGACAGCCCCCAGAGCATGCACCACCAGGAAACAGTCTAGAAAGCCGGCAGGATTAGTCGCTATAATGGCGCTGGTAGTCTTCTTGCTCATTTGTTGCTGTTTTACAGGCGCCCTGGAGCAGTCAGCAGTCGATTCTTGGCAGAAGTCAAAGAGGGAGATGCACAGCAACTCTGGTGAGCTCTTGCATTTGTTATCTGATGAGAAACCCACAGGAGAGACCCTAAATAGCCCTCAGAGGAGGATTGGCCACCTATTCGAGTAAGGACCTATCAGGAGGGGTCTCTGAGGTCACCTGCTGGCACTGGCCACTTAGAGGCCTCCATTGTGCCCTCACACCTCTGCATTCAAGATGGCAGAGGTCTGGGACACACTGGAGGAGCTCTGGGCACCACCCCTGGGGTGGTGATGGACACTTTGTCCAGTTTCACACCAGAGCAGGGGCTGGGGGATCCCTGAACCGGCGTAGACTGGTTTATGCAAGGAGGGCACCATCTGTGCCCTTCAAAGCATTCCCAGAGGCCAGGAGAGGCTACTCCTCTCAGGCCCTTAACACCCATTTCCAAGGGGAGAGGGTGTAACACCCTCTCTCGAGGAAATCCTTTGTTCTGCCTTCCTGGGACTGGGCTGCCCAGACCCCAGGAGGGCAGAACAATGTCTGTGGGTTGGCAGTAGAGGTAGCTGCAGTGAAAAACCCAGAGAGCTGGTTTGGCAGTACTCGGGTCCGTGCTGGAGCCCCGGGAATGCATGGGATTGGCACCCCAATACCATATTTGGCATGGGGGGACGATTCCATGATCTTAGACATGTTAAATGGCCATATTTGGAGTTACCATTGTGAAGCTACATATATGTATTGATCTATATGTAGGGCAAACATGTAATTGTGTACCCGCACCCACAAAGACCGGGGAAATTGCCCTGAACTATGTGGGGGTACCTTGGCTAGTGCCAGGGTGCCCTCACACTTATTAACTTTAGAACTAACCTTCACTAAGTGAGGGTTAGACATATAAGTGACTTATAAGTTGCTTAAGTGCAGTGTAAAATTGCTGTGAAATAACATGGACGTTATTTCACTCAAGCTGCAGTTGCAGTCCTGTGTAAGAATTGTCTGAACTACCTATGGGTGGCAAAGGAAATGCTGCAACCCCTAGGGATCTCCTTGAACCCCAATACCCTGGGTACCTAGGTACCGTATACTAGGGAATTATAAGGGTGCTGCAGTGACAGTTTTAAAGGCAGAGAGATAGTAAGCACTGAGGTTCTGATTAGCAAAGCCTCAGTGACACAGTTAGGCACCAAACAGTGAACACACATTCAGGCCACAACAAAGAGCAATGGGGTCCTGGCTAGCAGGATCCCAGTGAGACAGGCAAAAACAAACTGACACACAAGTAAAAATGGGGGTAGCATGCCAGGCAAGATGGTACTTCCTACAGCGAGGTACTATCATGGTCAAACACACATTGGGAGGGATGCCAGGGTAAGTCTGTTCAAAATTGACTGGTTTAACCCCAAGTTTAGCCAAGCACATGGAGCAGTTTGCCATCAATGTGTTATTTGTCAGCAATTAAATGTGGGGAAAGGGACAGTGGTTAACTTGAGCCACATTGGAAGACCAGGAGGTCCATTCAGCACAATGCAGTTTTATTTCATTGAAATGCCTGCATGTGAAGGTTTGAGATATGTGTTGGTGATTGTGTGCATCTTTTATCACTGGATTGAAGCGTACCCTGCACGGAGAAACAATAGCCTCACAGTAGTGAAATTGTTGCTTAGGGATTTGATACGACGTTTTGGATTTCCGATCTCTTTAGAATCAGATAGGGGAACAAACTTTAATAATGAGGTGATTAAGGGCCAGATGTATCATCCCGGCCCTTTGCGATTTGGTAATAGCGATTTTTAAGAAATCGCTATTACCGACTCGCAAAGTGCCATGTATCACATTTGCGATTCGGTAATAATGATTTCTTAAAAATCGCAAATGATATTACTGAATCGCAAATTGCGATACCGGCCCCATTCGCAGCTATGGGCCTGTTGGCCCATAGCTGCGAATTTTTTGCATTTCCAAAATTGCGATTTCTGAACCAGAAATAGCAATTTTGGAAATGCAAAAGGCTAGGGTGCTGGGGGCCTAAGGCCCCCTCTGCTGCACCCCAAAACCATTTTTAGCAACATGTAAGGTATACACATGCCAAAAGGGCATGTGTGCTTTACATGTTCAATTTAAAAATGCAGTTTAATTGCATTTTTAAATTTTGCACCAGGTTACCACCTGGTTGCAGATCATGGTATTTTGCATGTGAAAAATGCCATTCTGAGAAAAATCGCAATATGGTGTTGGATTACTGTAATGGTCTTTCCGATGTAGTTTTCTCTTTCTCTCAGCAGGTGGAGGCCACCACACTGCCACCGATCCATGATCCAGGGCACAACCTGAGACCTGAGAGGGTTGATGTCCGAAAACATGTGTGCAAGACGTGTTTGGAGCCTCACTGGAAGGGACCGTATCAAGTGATTTTAACAACTACGACAGCTGTGAAGTGTGCAGGGATCCCGAAGTGGATTAAAGCGAGTCACAAGAAGAAAGTGGCATGTCCATTGGATCATAAGAACCGTTGTTGAGAGTACCAACAACTGTGCGACAAATCACAGCACTGGGACATGAGCAAGGAAGATCTGAAGCTAAACCTGAACTCATTGAAGATGGTTCTGTCACTCCTGTGAGAGATGAAGGTGGAGGTCCCCAGGAGGGTGCTTAGGAACCTATTGCAACTGAACCAGCAGGAGAGCCTAGTACTGAGTGGACCTCCCAGAAGCAGATGATTCTGAGAGACAGACAGAGAAACTGCCAAACCAAGAAGGGGAAGGAGTTGAGGTGGATCAAAGTCAAAGAGATCTGACTCCTCCTGAACCTGTTGCAGGTCCGTCAAAAGAAAACACCACAGAGAAAGAAAAGGATTCAAGTTCAATCCTGAAGAGAATGTCAACAGAAGGTACAAGAAAAGGAGATAAGTGGCCAAATTCGCAAGTGGAGAAAAGGAAAGATGTGATAGTTGAACCAACAACTGAGGAAGAAGTAGTTCCTACGAGAAAGGAAGAATTAAGTGAAGGAGAGTTGAATGGTAATCGAAAGTTGAAAAGAAAGTGAATAGCAAGTCGAAGATCCTGAATGGGCGTATGCAACTGCAATAGAATGGCAACAAGAGTTTATGTATTTTTGTTTTGATAGGGAAGTTCTGAGTCAATACTTTAAAGTGACGTGAAGAAGATTGATGAACTGAACTGTTAAACAATCTGAGAAATGTTTTTGAAAAAGCGACTGATGAATGCAACTGGAATAGACATTGCTAACCTGATTTTACTTTTTTAAACCTAATTTTGACAAAGCTGCTAACCGATTTTGATTTCGGAGAAGGGTTCCTGAAAGTGAAACAGATCTGCTGAAAGAATTGTCTATTTTTGATTTTTGCTGCCAGTTTTCTAAGTTACTTCTGCTGTTTGATTCTTTACAGATCATGTCAGTTGTAGATAAGCAAATTAGGGATGTTAGGCACTGTAAATATATGAGCATTGGTTTGTCAATTAAGTGTGGAATATTGTTTAGAGTATTGATAGTGGGAATGTCTGTTCTTGATGCGAAAAGAGCCAACCATGTTTCTACTGTAGGGTCTACTACAATAACGGCTTTAGAGAGATTTAAGTTAGATGAGAAATATTTGCATGACTTTATTAATGCTCAAGGAGAACTTTCTTCTAATGTTTTTTATCGCTTGTTGAGTGAGTATGTTGAAACGATGGATGCAAAGGATGGTCTTGTGTGTATGCAGATTCCTTCATCAGTTGAACAAGTAGTCACATATCATAGTCTTCCATTAACATTTGGGATAAGTTGTAGTTGGTTACTAACAAGGTTCTATAACCAGGAGTACATTCAATATTTCTATTCTAACCATGATGTTGTGTTTTCGTTTGTTCCTATTATTAGGTATTTGAGTAGAGTAGCTAAGGATAATGACATATTATTAGTTAGAGGATTCTTTGAACCTACATTAGCGTTTGGGACAGCTTATGCTCACAAGAATAATCTTACAAGCCTGCTTACACCTTTAAGAAAAGCTTCTTAGATCATACTGATGACAGAAGGAAGGCGCTGAAGGAGAAATTAGAAAAAGGTTTAGAGAAAAGGTCTTACAGGAATGATTATGCTTACACTGCAATTAAAATGCACGGGAAATTAGCTTTAGATGTATTACATGTAGGGAAATTGTGTGTATATAGGCCAAGGTCACGCACTGACACTTTATTTGTGGGTGCGAGTGAATGTAGGCATGTTTCTTTTTTCAGAGTAAATGGACATTTATGTTGAATGGGCAGGACGCTGCAATTCCGGGAATATATTATATTTGTGGACTTAATGCTTATTAATTTCTTCCAAGAGGATGGTATGGGACATGTTATTTGGGGATAGTTTTCCCAAAGATTTATCAGATGGAGGATTTGAAAATGTTTCTGAAAATGACAGAATTACATCAGAAGAGACAGAGGAGGGAGTCCTCTTCTGCGAACGTGGGAGATGTATTTCGTGTTGTGATTCCTTCAGTGGGAGTCATCCTAAATTTGAATAAGATTCAAAAGTTGTCTACTACTGTGGATAACATGCTGACACATTTTTCAGGGGCTATACTCCTGATGGATACTGAATTGGCTGTGGATAGAGCTATGACTCTTCAAAATCACCTTGCTTTAGACATTCTTTTAGTGAAAGATCGCGGAGTCTGCAAAATGATTAACTCTAGGCATTGCTGCTCTTATATTCCTAACAATAGTAAAGAGATAAGAAACGTACTTACTAATCTGACTAACGCAAGTAGTGATTTTGAAGGAGTTGAAAGAAGAAGGTGTTTGGGAAAAGATTGGTAAGGGGTTTGCTTCAGTGGGAAATTGGCTTAGTAGTATTTGGAATGGGTTACTGTTGAAAATTATACAGGGAATATTAATTGTTATAGGGTGTCTATTAGTAACATGGGGATTATGAAACTATGCAAAATAATTAAATTGAAGAAGTCTAAAAAGAATCAGAGGAGGGAAGAAAAGAAAGGGAAAGAATCTATAGAGACAATTTAAGAAGAAGATAAAATGTTGAAGAAATTGAACTATAAAATGTGGGTGGTAAATTTGGTGTGATGACATAGTTAGTCATCAGAGGAGGTATAGCTGAAGCAGATGTCTTAATTAGAAATTAATAATGAATGTTTGCTTATTTTTTTAATAATTATGCAGAAAAATGAATAATGTAGAAAAATAATGTGCACGTTTGAAAATGTGACCTCAAAGAACGGCCACCAGTGTTCATGATTAATACTTATGAGTTATTGAAAATGTATTAGACTAATTTAGTAATATGTCATACTAAGGGTTATGAATTATGTTCTTGCTTATTAATTGTAGGCCTTAACTTAGAGAACTCATGCAGAAGCTATATTTCTTATAGGTTAGTGAAAAATGCTGACAGAGTGAACTAACTGAAATGCTAGTTGTTATAATAAAATGCCTAGCAGAAACTTTCTATGAGAACCGGCGGACAGGAGATGAGGTCTCTCGTAAAGCAACAAAATGTGTGTAAAATGTGCAAAGGGTTCCTTTCCAGGACAAGAACAATGAAGACACTGACTGGAGACGAAGATGCAACAAATTCCATACCTGACAAGCCGGAAGATGAGAACATCGTAAAGCGGACCAATCAACCACATGTGAAGTGTGAAATATTTGAATTCATAGACTTAGTATATGGAAAATATTGGACAGAGTAATAACTTGCAATAACCAATTGGACATTAGGAGATAGTTTGGGTGACTTTGATATAACAATGTAACAGAGGGAAAATACTTCAGACTTTATTCTGATTTGTGAGGCGACATTTTGGGAGAAGAAGAGATTTGAGATTCTGTTAGTGGGCTCATTCTCTCAGACTGAGAGACTGATGCTTGCTGATTGTTTGATGACCTTAAGACAAAGACTGATTCTGCTTGCTGACCCATACTGTGGATAGGTAGATATGACAACGACTGAATTGTATTTATGAGCCTTTTCTTTCTAAGTACCAACTGCGCTGTCTTAATATTTCCCTTTAGTTAGATGTTTTTCCAAATTTGTGTTCTAAATTCTTTGCATGAAGCCCCACAAGCTGATGCTAACCTGGGCTAGTTGAGGCTATTCACATGACGACTGACGAATTACAGAGACAAATGGTTGGCAAACTATTTTGCTGAACTCTATGGATATTATAGTCTTGCTGAAATTGGTTTTACTAATGATTTGTGTTGATGCTTTGGAATTCGTTTTGATTCAAGCTTTGAGTAGATCATGTTTCTTGCGACTTGTGGATTAACAATTATTATTAATTTTGTTTGATTTGACTTGGTGATTAAGCTACATGATTTTAGTACTGTTAAAAATAGGGAAATAAACTTACTAAAAGTTAAAACAAGGTGTGATTATTCATGACCTACCAGTCACAGTGTGTGAATTTTACTGACTCCATTGATTATTGATTGACTAATGATTATTGATTATTGGGAATTGATCATTGAGTTTCCTGATCTGATCCCATGGTAAGAACATCTTAAACTAGTCAAAAGGTTCATCGACCTATACGTGTCCCCTTGTAAGTTTACTTATTAAGGACCGACGCGCTAACATAGGAAATCATCACTCACACTCTTGCCACCAACAACCTAGACTTCAAGAATACCATCTACACCAGGATAAACAAGCATCTCATCAGGTGAATGTAGAACATACAGAAATAAGCAGCCAGAATTACTCCCATTCTCCCAAAACAGTCACACATCTCACCTCAACTCAAGGAGCTACACTGGCTACAAAAACTCAAATGAGCACATTTTAAACTCTTGAACCAAACTTTCAAGACAATTTGGCTCAGCATACCTCATCAATGCGATATACTTTCACCAACCTTCTAGACACCTCAGCTCAGCAAGACTTCTATTTGTATACATCCCACATATACTGAAAACTAGATCCGGTGGTTGGGCATTCTCCTACATGGCTCCGAAAGCATGAAATGATGTGCCGTTACACATCCGAGCCTCCTCCTCACTTCCTGAATTCCACAAGAAACTGAAGACCTGGCTTTTTGAGTAACCACATTAGTCTCTTGGCTTGGCTAATTTCACACCTGCTCCACACTAGAATACCCTGTTGGGTGAGAGTGTGCTTCACAAACCAACATTAAAATGACATGACATGACCCAAGACAATCAAATGCACAGAATGGGGCAAAACCCAACATGCTGAATTGTTCTGTTGCCACACTATTAAGGCTAGCGATTGCCATATAGGGCAGGGATCTGTAGTGTTCTTGTAGAACCAGGTATGGATTAGTCAGGTGGCACCCTTAAAACCAAGATTGACGCTATTCAGGCTTGGGAGCCTCTCAAGACCCAGACTGAAGTGAGAGCATTTTTAGGTCTCACTGGTTACTATAAGAGGTTTGTTAGGGGTATGGCACCATTGTTGCTCCCTCTGCAGAGTTAACTTCTAAGAAGCAACCAAGGAAAGTGATCTGGACTGAGTCATACAAGATAGCTTTTGACGCCCTCAAGGCAGCCATGTGCTCGGCACCCGTGCTGAAAAGCACCTGACCTCTCTAAAGAATTTGTGATGCAAACTGATGCTTCAGAGCATGGTGTGGGAGCAGTGTTGTCACAGCTAAATGAAGAGGGCCTAGACCATCCTGTAGCCTTCATTAGTAGGAGGTTACTTCCTGGGGAACTTTGGTGGAGTGCTATTGAGCGTGAAGCTTTTGCTTTGGTCTGGGCGCTGAAGAGGCTAAGACCCTACTTGTTTAGGACACACTTTCGGGTTCAGACCAACCACAAATCCTTCAGATGGTTAATATAGATGAGGGGTGAGAATCCAAAACTGTTGAGGTGGTCCATTTCCCTACAAGGGATGGGCTTTACTGTGGAACACCGCCCTTGGACATAACACGCCAATGCTGATGGTCTGTCCACATTCTTCCGCATTAGTGATGAGAACTCCCATGAGGTTGGGTAGTTGCTACCCACTTTCAGCTGTTAGACTTTTCATCCTTGGTGTGGTCTCCCCAAACGTTTTTCCTCTGGTTCCCAGGTTGTTGATCTGTGCTGGACCCTGTTTTTGCTGTTTCTGTTACTCTGGGCATTTTACCACTGCTATCGAGTGTTAAAGTGCAAGTGCTCCTTTATAAAAATGTGTATGTAATTGGCTTTTCATGATTGGCATATTTGATTTACTGGTAAGTCCCTAGTACAGTGCACTAGAAGTGCCCAGGGCCTATAAATCAAATGTTACTAGTGGGCCTGCAGCACTGGTTGTGCCACCAACCTTAGTAGCCCTGTAAACATGGCTCAGACCTGCCCCTGCAGTATCTGTGTGTGTAGGTTTAAACAGCCAATTCGACTTGGCAGGTGTACCCACTTGCCAGGCCTAAACCTTCCCTTTTCTTACATGTAAGACACCCCTAAGGTAGGCGCTAGGTAGCCCAAGGGGCAGGGAGCAGTGCATGCTTAAGCTAGGACAGATACTAAGGTATTTTATATGTTCTGACAGTGAAATATTTTTTCACTGTTGCAAGGCCTATCTCTCTCATAAGTTAACATGGGGGCTACCTTTAAAAATTATTAAAGTGTAGATTCCCTTTGGGAACAGATAGCTAAATGGAGTTTGGGGTTTCTGAGCACACAATTATAAATACATCTTTTAGTAAAGCTGGTTTTAAGATTGTGTGTTTGAAAATGCCACTTTTAGAAAGTGGGCATTTTCTTGCTTAAACCATTCTGTGACTCTGCCTGTTTGTGGAGTGCCTGTCTGGATCAGTTTGACAGTTGGGCTGGTTGCACCTCTATCTAGACAGTGACACAAAGGGAGCTGGGGTGTAGCCTACATATCCCGATGAGCCATCTGTGCTAGGAGGGAGGGGAAGAGTGGTCACTTACACCTGAGTGGGCTGTGCCTGCCCTCACACAATGCAGTCTCCAGCCCCCTAGTGTGTGTCTGGGGCCTGGCCTGGGCAAGGCAGGATTTCACAAACAAGAGAGACTTTCCTTTGAAGTATGCCTACTTCAAAGGCCAAAATGGGTATAAGAAGGGTACCCAAAACAACATACTTTAGATCACTTCTGGACATCAAGAGGAACCTCTGCCTGGAGAAGAGCTGAAGATCTGAAGAGCTGAGGATGAAGAGCTGCTTTGCCTGTGACTGTGCTTTGTGGAGCTATTCTGCAGTTGCTGCTTCTGCCTGTACAAGAGGACAACGACTGGACTTTGTGTGCCTTCCTGCTTGTGAAGAATTCTCCAAGGGCTTGTCCTGAGCTTGCCTACAGTTGTTGAAGTCTCAGAGCTATCAAAGACTTCTCCTGACAGCAACTGGACCCTCTATTGAGACTCCTGCCCTGCCAAGTGGTACCCTATCCAGTTCCTGGGGACTTGGAAGATGAAGCTGGTAGGCCAATCCTGAAAATCCATGCACAGACCGCCGTGCACAATTTTTTTTTAATGCACCTTCCGAGACGCAGCTGAATAATGATGCACCGCCAGCTTCGCTGCACACATCGACGCTCCACCAGCATCACGGCTGGAAAATCGACGCACGGAGCTGGAAGAACGACACCTGCTGATAGAGGCTGTTAACATCGCAACCCACATTGTGTGGTTTTGCTGATACCGTGCAGCAGGATTTTGGATGCAAACCTTGCTGGGTGCGGAAAAAGTGATCCAACCCCTGCCCGGACCCGAGTGTTGCCCCGATCGACGCATCGCTCCCCTTCAGGGAGGAAAAGCGTTGCATGCCGATCTGACCAGAGAAGGAGAAACAAAGCACAGTCTCGCTTGCGGGGGTGAGAAATCAATGCACCGCTTACCTTTTTCGATGCACACTTACCCGTGCATGTTATTTTGATGCTACCTAGGTACTTTTCAATGCTAATAGTGTTTTACTTGTTTTCTCAAAGATTTAAGACTCTTTTTGCTTTTTAATTAATAACTTGACTTGTGTTCATTGGATTTTTGTCATTTTGGTCTTGTTTTGTTTCATTAAATATTTTCTATTTTTCTAAACATGTGTTGTGTCATTTTGTAGTGTTTTCCTTAAGTTACTGTGTGTGTTGGTACAAATACTTTATACCTATCACTCTGAAGTTAAGCCTGCCTGCACATGCCAATCTACCAAGGGGGTGAGCGGGGATTAGCTGAGAGTGATTCTCCTTTACCCTGACTAGAGTGAGGTTCTTTGCTTGGACAGGGGGTAAACTGACTGCCAACCAATGACCTAATTTCTACCATTCATTTTGTAGAAAAAATAACAGCCATATAGGTGTAGTTTTTAAAAGATGGTTTGTGAATAGTGATACAGAAAAAAACCCTCATTTTATAGCAGATTTCTCATGAAAATATCTGGGGCCATATTTATACTTTTTGACGCAAAACTGCGCTATCGCAGTTTTGCGCCAAAAAGATTAGCGCCGGCTAACGCCATTCTGAAGCACCATGCGGGCGCCGTATTTATTGAATGGCGTTAGCCGGCGCTAGCAGACCGGCGCTGCCTGGTGTGCGTGGAAAAAAACCACGTACACCAGGCAGCGCCGGCGTTGGGGAAAATGGCGTTAGGGCGTCTTAAAATGGTGCAAGTCAGGTTGACGCCAAAAAATCGCCTCCACCCGATTTGCGCCATTTTTAACGACGCCCAGACGCCATTTACATGAGGAGTCATGCCCCCTTGCCCAATGGCCACGCCCAGGGGACTTATGTCCCCTGGGCATGGTCATTGGGCATTGAGGCATGTAGGGGGGCACAAATCAGGCCCCCCTATGCCAAAAAAAATATAAAAAAAATAAAAAATTATACTTACCTGAACTTACCTGAATGTCCCTGGGATGGGTCCCTCCATCCTTGGGTGTCCTCCTGGGGTGGGCAAGGGTGGCAGGGGGGGTCTCTGGGGGCATGGGAGGGCAGCTGTGGGCTCATTTTGAGCCCACAGGTCCTTTAACGCCTGCCCTGACCCAGGCGCAAAAATCCGGCGCAAATGCGGGGTTTTTTGCCCCGCCCACTCCCGGGCGTGATTTTTGCCCAGGAGTATAAATACGACGCATTTGCGTCGCAGTCATTTTTTTAGACGGGAACGCCTACCTTGCACTCATTAACGCAAGGAAGGCGTTCACGCAAAAAAATTACGCTCTTTCCTCATACTTTGGCGCTAGACGCTTCTAACGGCAAAGTATAAATATGGCGTTAGTTTTGCGCCGAATTTGCGTCTAAAAAAACGAAGCAAATTCGGCGCAAACCATGCGGGCGCCGTATTTATTGAATGGCGTTAGCCGGCGCTAGCAGACCGGCGCTGCCTGGTGTGCGTGGAAAAAAACCACGTACACCAGGCAGCGCCGGCGTTGGGGAAAATGGCATTAGGGCGTCTTAAAATGGTGCAAGTCAGGTTGACGCCAAAAAATCGCCTCCACCCGATTTGCGCCATTTTTAACGACGCCCAGACGCCATTTACATGACTCCTGTCTTAGTAAAGACAGGAGTCATGCCCCCTTGCCCAATGGCCACGCCCAGGGGACTTATGTCCCCTGGGCATGGTCATTGGGCATTGAGGCATGTAGGGGGGCACAAATCAGGCCCCCCTATGCCAAAAAAAATATAAAAAAAATAAAATATTATACTTACCTGAACTTACCTGAATGTCCCTGGGATGGGTCCCTCCATCCTTGGGTGTCCTCCTGGGGTGGGCAAGGGTGGCAGGGGGGGTCCCTGGGGGCATGGGAGGGCAGCTGTGGGCTCATTTTGAGCCCACAGGTCCCTTAACGCCTGCTCTGACCCAGGCGCTAAAATCCGGCGCAAATGCGGGGTTTTTTGCCCCGCCCACTCCCGGGCGTGATTTTTGCCCGGGAGTATAAATACGACGCATTTGCGTCGCAGTCATTTTTTTAGACGCTTCTAACGGCAAAGTATAAATATGGCGTTAGTTTTGCGCCGAATTTGCGTCTAAAAAAACGACGCAAATTCGGCGCAAACGGAGTATAAATATGCCCCCAGATGATTTAGCATTTGGCGTCTTAAAATGGGAGACTTCCATGTTTCCTTTGAAATACAAACAAAACAAAAGTTTTGAGTGTGCAGGTTTTCCACTCAGATGTAAGTTTGTTATGAATTTGGAGTACAAAGCATACTTGTATTATTTACATATAAAACACCCCAATGGACCAGCTCTTCATTATTCCCATTTATCACAAATTTAAAAACTGTCTTACAATCCACATTTCCTTTGAATTGAGGCAATCACAGGGAAAGATGCATTATCTCACAAAAAATAAACAAAATAAAAACAACCAATTTGTTTGTGACATTTAATTATGAAGAGTAAACTTTAATATCTCTTTAAGAGGGTATCTCTTTTCCTAAGGCCAATCCTTTAAACATACTGGAATTAGTAGAATTTAAACCACTTGCATATGTAATATATATGTATTGGAGTTTGCTTCTGTAAGTTGTCCAAAAAGATCCAGAAATGTTATATTCAGAAAATATCTTTGTCCAAACATGTCACACTTCATGTTGATTATATATGATTTCACCAAAGATCAGAGTTTCTTTACTCAATATAGAATGTGTCACAGAGTTAATATTCACTAAAGATCAGGTAACATATTTATTGGGAGACCACACAGAAATTTGAGGAAAATTTGATTTTTAGCTACATTTGAAATTTGGAGGGGATTCCAGGGAAGATAACTTTGGAGGATCTACAGAAGTCACACCTCCTTGGACTCCCTGCGGTATCTATTTTTCAGAAATGTCTGGGTGCGGTAGGTTTCTCTAGATGACAGCCAAGCCCAGAACCAAAAATGTAGGTTACCCCCTTGCAAACCGAGGATGTTTTGTGATAGATAACTTTGATGTCTCCACAATATGTTTTGGGCCATTTCCTGTCGCAGGCACTAGGCCTACCGATACAAGTGTGGTGCCATTTCTATCATGAGACTTGGGGGAATGTTTGGTGGAAGGAAGTTTGTGGTTCCCCTCAGACTTTAGAACTTTGCATCACCGTGAGGAAAATGTATATTTTTAGACAATATTTGACATTTGCAAGGGCTTCTGGGTTACAGAACGTGGTTAGAAACCCACATTCCACCCTATCCTCGATTTTCCTAGGTGTTTAGTTTTAGAAAATGTACAGGTTTTCTAGGTTTCCCTAGGTGGCAGCTGAGCTAGAGCTGAAAATCCACAGCTAAGCACTTTGCAAAAAAAGCATCAGATTTCAGTGGAAAAATGTGATGTATCAATGAAGTGTTTTGGGGCATTTCCTGTTGCGGGCAGTAGGCCTACCCACACAAGTGAGGTACCATTTTTATTAGGACACTTTGGGGAATGCTGGGTGGATGAAAGTTTGTGGCTCCCCTCAGATGCCAGATTTTTGCATCACCGAAATGTAAGGAAAATGTGTTTTTTAGACAACATTTGAGGTTTGCAAAGGATTATGGTGGTAATTTTGATCAAGACAGGAAAGCCTGCTCCACTGGCGGTGGTGGTAGCTACCGTCAATGGCATGGCGGTGCATGACCGCCATATAAAGATGACAGTAGTGAACTTGCTGCAAAGCAGGCAGTTCACTACCACCCACCGCAAGGCCTGAATCGACCACCAGGCCGAAGGTAGCCACTGTCTGACCAGGCAGTCAAGCCTAGATTACCAGTGGGATAATGATCTCATTTCAAACAGTGATTTCCTTGTGGGATACCCCACCAGGTAATCCCTGGGGGAAGGCATACTGGTGACAAGAAGTCTCCATCTTGACAATAGTGTGTGACACGCTAGCCACCCCCCCACTGCCACAACCCCAAATACCACCACAAGCCCCTGGACACCCTCCTACCCCACCCGTGAACCCTGAAATCCTAAACCCTACTCCTCCTCCCCGATCACCCTGTAGGCCCTCCCCAACCTCCAGCCATCCAAATACACATGCACACATCCACACCCTCCTACCACCACCCATTCACACACATACCTGCACACCCATACTCCCCATCCCCTCCATAGACACATACATCCACGCACATGCCCACTCATGCACACATGCACCCATTTAGAGACATATACACACGCATTCATACACGCAGGAACACATCCCCATCACAAAAACACACGCACATCCCATGCACGCATTCACTCACTCAACACACTCCCCCCACCCCCCTTCCCTCTCGGGCAGCACTTACCTGTTCGTGGTCCAGTTCCGCAAGGGAATGGGGTCCTAGGATGCCGCTCCGCCATCATTTCTGCATCTCCATACATTGCCATGCCCATGATTGCATCATTATAGGCATGGCTGTGTCTGGCTGATGTGGCAGGAAGGGTGGAGCAGCATCCACCCCAGCCACCGACCGCCAGCATGGCGCCTGTCAACCCTCACCACCATAAATGGCGGTGAGACTCCAGGCGTCATTATATGGCAGGGTGCCTAACGACGCCACTGGCGGTCTTCCGTCAACTGTCAGCACGGTTGTCAGAGGTATATCCCGCCATGTTCAGAAGTCACCCCATCCTGGATTCTTCTAGGTGTTTAGTTTTCAATAATGTACAGGTTTTCTAGGTTTCCATTGGGGCTGGCTGAGCGAGAGCCCAAAATCCACAGCTAGGCACTTTGCAAAAACACACATCAGTTTCAGTGGAAAAATGTGATGTGTCTGTGCTGCGTTTTGGGGTATTTACTGTCTCGGGCTCTGGGTCCACCCACACAAGTGGGGTACCATTTTCATCGGGAGACTTTCGGGAATGCTGAGTGGAAGGAAGTTTGTGGCTCCCCTCTGATTCCAGATCTTTGTATTTCCAAAATATGAGAAAAATATGTTTTTTAGACAACTCTTGAGGTTTGAAAAGGATTCTGGGTGGCAGAACCTGATGAGAGCCCCACAAGTCACCTCCTCCTAGATTTCCTTATTTGTCTAGTTTTGAAAAATGTACAGGTTTGATAGATTTTCTTAGGTTCTGGCTGAGATAAGGACCAAAATCCACAACTAGGCACTTAGCAAAAAAAGTTGTCAGTTTTCAGTGGAAAAATGTGATGTGCCCACGTTGTGTTTTGGGGCGTTTCCTGTCACGGGCTCTAGGCCTACCCACACAAGTGAGGTATTCTTTTTTATTGGGAATCTTAGAGGAATGTGGGTTGGAAGGGAGATTGTGGCTCCCCTCAGATTCCAGAACTTTGCATTACCTAATTGTGAGGAAAATTGTTTTTTTAGACAAAATTTGAGGTTTGCAAAGGATTCTGGGTGACAGAACCAGGTGAAAGCTTCACATGTCACCCCATCCTGGATTTCTCGAAGTATCTAGTTTTTTAAAACGTACAGGTTTGCTAGGTTTCCTTAGGTGGCGGCTGAGCTAGAGCCCAAATTTCACAACTATGCACTTTGCAAGAAAAGCATCAAGTTTCAGTGGAAACATGTGGTGTCCAGGTTGTGTTTTGGGTCTTTTCCGGTCGCCAGCACTAGGCCTACCCACAAAAGTGAGGTGCCTTTTTTTTCAATAGAATTGGAGCAATATGGAAAGGCAGTGTTATTAACAATTCTGGGTTTGCACTTTCCAAATGTAAGACAGTGTGTGAGAAAGAAGTCATTTTGAGAAATGCATTGTAATTCATATGCTAATACGGATACCCCCAAATCAGAGATGTGCAAATAACCACTGCTTCTAAACGCCATATTTTGTGCCCATTTCAGAAATACATAGGTTTCATTGATACCTATTTTTCACTTTTTATAATTTACCAAAGTATTTGTTGTATGCGTGCGACACAAAGAAAACCCTTTGCAAGGTGCACCTCATTTATTAGCTCTGGGTACCTAGGGTTCTTGGTAACCTACAAGCCCTATATATCAGGGAAGTTTAGAGTATGTAACAATATATTGCTTTTCAAAATCTGCCATAGTTTGAAAAAGTTACAGATGAAAACGTTGACAGAAATGGCTGGTTTTTTAACTCAATTTCACTTTTTTTTCAACTGTTACTTTCTATAGGAAAACCTAAAATGATTGTTAGACTTTTCATCCTTGGCGTGGTCTCCCTTAACTTTTTGCCTCTGATCCCCAGGTTGTTAATGTGTGCTGGACTCAGATTTTGCTGTTTTTGTTACTCTAGGCACTTTACTGATGCTAACCAGTGCTAAAGTGCAAGTGCTCCTTTACAAAATGTGTATGTAATTGGCTTATCCATGATTGGCATATTTGGTTTACTAGTTAGTCCCTGATAAAGTGCACTAGAGGTGCCAGGGCCTGTAAATCAAATGCTACTAGTGGGCTTGCAGCAGTGGTTGTGCCACTCACATGAGTAGCTCTGTAATCATGTCTCAGACCTGCCACTGCAGTGTCTGTGTGTGCAGTTTTAACTGTAAATTCGACTTGGCAAGTGTACCCACTTGCCAGGCCTAAACCTTCCCTTTTCTTGCATGCAAGGCACCCCTAAGGTAGGCCCTAGGTAGCCCCAAGGGCTGGGTGCAGTGTACGGTTCAGGTAGGACATATAGTAATGTGTTTTATATGTCCTGACAGTGAAATATTGCTAAATTCTTTTTTCACTGTTGCAAGACCTGTCCCTCTCAAAGGTTAACATGGGGGCTACCTTTAAAAATTATTAAAGTGTAGATTCCCTTTGGAAGCAGATAGCTATGTGGAGTGTGGGGACTCTGAGCACACAATTATAAATACATCTTTTAGTAAAGCTGGTTTTAAGATTGTGTGTTTGAAAATGCCACTGTTAGAAAGTGAGCATTTTCTTGCTTATACCATTTCTGTGACTCTGCCTGTTTATGGATTCCCTTTCTGGGTCATTTTGACAGTTGGGCTGGTTGTACCTCACACTAGACGGTGACAGAAAAGGAGCTGGGATGTAGTCTGCATTTCCTGATGAGCCATCTGTGCTTAGAAGGGGTGGAGTGGTCACTTACACCTGAAAGGGCTGTGTCTATCCTCACACAGTGCAGTCTCCGACCCCCTGGGGAGCATCTGGGGCCTGGCCTGGGCAAGGCAGGATTTCACATTCAAAGGAGACTTTACTTTGAAGTAGGCCTACTTCAAAGGAGAAATTGGGTATGGGAAGGGCACCCAAACCCACAGACTTTAGATCACTTCTGGACATCAAGAGGATCCTCTGCCTGGAGAAGAGCTGAGGAGAAGTGCTGCCCTGCCTGTGACTGTGCTTTGTGGAGCTATTCTGCAGTTGCTGCTTCTGCCAGAGTAAGAGGGCAAAGACTGGACTTTGAGTGCCTTCCATCTTGTGGAGAAATCTCCAAGGGCTTGATTTAGAGCTTGCCTCCTGTTGTTTGAAGTCTCAGGGACAGCAAAGACTTATTTCTGCCAGCAGCTGGAGTCTCTGGAGAGACTCCTGCTCTGACAAGTGGTGCCCTATCCAGTCCCTGGGCCCTTGAAAGGAAAGCTGGTGGAAATCCAAGGAAATCGACTTCGGACGACTTCGGACAGATGCCGCTGCTGAATCCGGTGATGTCGCCTGCAACCAATGCCGTGATCTTCGCTGGAACACGATGACCTTTGCAGGCCCAATGCCGCCGCAGCCCCGCTGAAGTCTTCAACTCCGTGGAAGTCTCTGCACCAAGTCGTGACCGACGCTGCTCAAAGTGCGCGGATTCAAGATTTTGCACAGATGCCGCAATCCCTGACTTCGCACATCGGCTCGTTTTCGTTTCTTCACCAAGGTACTGTACCTGGGGGTCTACGCGACTCCGTGTCCAGTGCCACTGGTGTCGGCTTGTTAGGAACAACTCCGTCACGACGCCGTGTTAACACCTCATTGAAGAATTTTGTGTTTCTAAGCGCTATTTTTGATTTTTTATCTTTAAAAATTCATAACTTGACTTGTGTGTGTCAGATTTTTGCCGTTTTGGTCTTGCTTTGTTAAGATAAATATTTCATATTTTTCTAGTCTAGTTGTGTCATTTTGTAGTGTTTTCATTAAGTTACTGTGTGTGTTGGTAGAAATAATTTACACCTAGCACTCTGAAGTTAAGCCTACTGCTCTGCCAAGCTACCAAAGGGGTAAGCAGGGGTTAGCTGAGGGTGATTCTGTTTTACCTTGACTAGAGTGAGGGTCCTTGCTTGAACAGGGGGTAACCTGACTGTCAACCAAAGACTGCATTTCTAACATTGGTGATCAGCGGTTGGGATTTGGACTTGTATTTGTACTTGGCATGCAGTGATTAAGTGTACAATACTGTTTTGATCTCAGACCACTACGTGACCACATACTGCTTGTGTTGTGATTTTTGCTTTTTCTCTTTGGGACTGTTTTTGTTCTACTTCCATTTTTGCTGATCCCTTGATTGACTTTTCTTGAACTTCATTTGGGAATGTGTTTTTCTGCCTTTTTGTAACTTTGCGCTTAAACCTCTCATCATGTCTCAATCTAGAGATGCACCAGTTGAAGCTGCTTTTGACCTAGAGAAATTAGAGAGCTATACAAAGGCTCAGTTGAAGTAGTGTGGCACAATGGTTAAAGCGGCAGACCATGATGCAGAGATCTGGCCTGTGACCAGGGTTCAATTTCCACCTTAGTGGGTCTTGGGCTCAATTCCCTTGGACCAGATAATTCTCGCCTCAGTGCCTAATCTAATTAATGGGTCCCACTTTGTAACTCTGGGTAATAGCTTGCTTAATCTCCACAATGGCCCTGACAGCACTTGGATGCTTGGCTTCACCCTGGGGGTGGTCTAGGAGTGGGTGCCTCACAGGAGAAAGCCAGGAGGGGTTCCACAGCGTTATGTGTACAGCGCCTTGACACCCTAGCAGGTGAGTAGTACGCTATACAAGTGCGAAATTTACATTTTAACACAGTAGGTCTTGCCAAACTTGTCAGGAAAGTGTCACGAGTGGAGAGAAATGTAAGGCTCCTTTCCAACCTTTTACTGTTGTCAGCACCCCCTTTGAAAGGGTTGGTATTGACATTGTGGGACCCCTGGATCCAAAGACAGCCATGGGCAACAGGTTTATTCTGGACTTGGTGGACCATACCACCAGGTACCCAGAAGCCATTCCTTTGAAATCAATCACTGCCCCTGTGTTGGGATGTGTGTTGATGGGGGGTGTTACCCGCATGGGGTTTCCCAAGGAGATGATATCTGATTGGGAAACTAACTTCTTATCTACGTTTATGAAGTCTCTATAGAAGGAATGTGGGGTAACCTACAAGGTTACCACTCCTTACCATTCCCAAAGAAATGGTCTGCTTGAGAGATTCAACCGCACCTTGAAGGGCATGATTATGGGCCTGTCAGAGCCCTTGAGGCATAAGTGGTATGTCCTCTTGTCATGCCTTCTGTTCGCCTATAGGTAGGTGCCACAAAAGGATCTTGGATTTTAGGACTTTTGAGTTGTTGTATGGCCACCATGTTAGGGGACCTTTGAGTCTGGTTAGGGAAAGCTTGGAGAAGCTCTCCAGTAAGCACCCACCAGTCTCTTTTTGACATGGTTAGCCCCCACTTTTTGCATGATGTTTGATGTAGCCTAGAATGTGTAGTGCCCAGGTCCCCTGCTAACTAGGTTCCCTGGGCCAGAGCTCTTTCCCTAAAACTGATGTGATGCATTGGCACAATTGGATACACCCTTAACTACTACTATAAGTCCCTAGTAAATGGGTGCCTATGTGCCCAGGGCATTGGGTACTATGGGTAGGCCACTGAGGGCAGCAGCACTGATTGTGCCACCCTCTAGGGCCATGCATCCAGATGTCCCCAGCACTGCCATTGCAGGCTGAGTGTCCTGGTGCAATACATGTGGTGGACACTGGCCAAACATGAGTTTCCCAGCTACATGATGGCCACCCTAAAGCCTCGGTTGTTTGGTATCAAACAGCTCAGAGTGATAAGTCCAAACCAATACCAGTATTGGATTTATCCCTAAATATACCCAGGGTGCCCCCTGCTAAAGCTAACTATCCTGGCATGGTTGCTGATTGGTTCTATCCAGCATGCCACCTCCAGACAGCCAATGTACAAACCTTGGGTGAGAGACCTGTCTCTCTTGTTTGTAAAACAATACCCTAACTGGGTGGAAGAAGTAACACCCCCTTTCTGAGGAATGTGCATTGCCCTGGCCGTGAGCTTCAACGCGTTTACCGCCTTTGAAACTCCACCCCATGCCTCCTGCTAGCAGCAGATGGCCTTTACAAACCCCCACTTTTGGCAGGAGCAAAGGTGGGAAACCACACAAAGGGTAGGAGGAGTAGCCCCTCCTGGCATGCACCACCCCTAAGGTGTTACATGCGAGGTGGACCCTTCATTTCAATTTCTTCCATCTTTGATGGAAGGAAAATAGCAAATTACGTTTTAAGAAGTGACCCTTCCCATAGGCAGTGGTCACTATAGTGGGTATAGCCTCTCAAAGGTAAGTGTCTCATTGGACACTACCAGGTTCTTGCTAAAACACCCACTAAATTCAGTACGTAATGGGCATCGCTGGACCAAAAAATCATATTCAAAGGGCACAAAGAAGACTAGCCCAAAGAAGATCCAAGGCACGAGAACTGTGGACCTGTTGCACAAAGAAAAGGTGCCAAACCCTGCCTGCTGCACCCAGGACCCAACAATTGCCACTGCAGAGGAGCTGGACACTGGACTGACCTCATGAAACTGAGAAGACCTCCAATCTTCACCAATCACCCAAGATATCCCTCCAGAGTGGAGGTACCATTCTGCAACAAACCAACAACCAGCAATCCGGGGAGGGTCACTTCACTGACTGGCCAATATCTCCTGAACCAGAAGCTTCAGCCAGACTCGATGACACATCAACAACCACCAGGACAAACTCTGTAAGTGTGCCATGTTTGGTGGCACTACGCCCTCTAGTGGTAGGACTGTACTACTACCCTTTGTACTGGTCAGCTGATATAGGACACTACAAAAACATTCACGCTCAGAGCTGAAAAAAGGACCTGGAGGAAGCCCTAGTCAAGGGACTTCAGGAACACCCAAGTGCCCCGTTGTTGTAAGCGACCGACGAAGAGAACTACCTCCAACTCCAAAGGACACCTATGCCCACAACCTCGGACTCACTGATTCGCTCTACACCCGGCTTCCCTGTGCCCTGCAACAAAGAACTAACTGTGCCCCTAGGGTCCCTCACCCACTGTGACCTTGATACTGCAAGGTGACCCCAAGGCACCACCTTTAAAGCTGCAAAAACAGACCTTTTCCAAGTGCTCCCCCTCAGTGGCCCTGCACTAGCTCCAAGAGAATTGTCCATGCCGCTCCCGCCAGCACCGGGAGCCGCCCAAACTTCTCCAAGTGGCACAGTATGTCCACTGATGACCTCAACCAACTTACAAAAGTGGAACATGATAAACCATTTGTGCGATTTTATATGTATTTTTAAAAGTGACTGCCTATTGATTCTTATGTGCTTAATTATGCACAGAAAGACTGCATTTATCAAAACTTCAAAAATCCATATCTTTAGAAGTATTTAACTAATTTTGATAATCTTGGTCTTAAAATGTATATAAAAATCTGAAGTATTGTTTTTAACTGGTCTCAAGTTATTCCTTCGAATTTGTGAGATGCATGATTGATAATGTAAGTACAAAAAATGTTTTGCAATTCTCCAAGATTAACCGAACTGCTCGACCAAGCTACCTCAAAAATTAGAGCACTGAGTGATCTAGCTTTTGCCTCTGGCAACCAATGTGTAGTTGCCTGGATCCCCTGCACAGTGTGACTAGATATGCACAATACAGAGAGGGCCAGTCTCCTACAGTATTCAGTTACATGCTGGCTTTTAGGAACCGGATTTTCCATTTCAGGAAGCTCGCCATGAGAACCTGGAAGCAAGCCAAGAAAATATGAAACAGTGGTATGACCTGAATGCCGTTCTGGTTGAGTTCATGCTGGACAAAAAGTGTGGGTGATGGCCCAGTGGAGTCTTGTGCTCTCCAGGACAAGTGGACTGGGCCTTTTGAGGTAGTGGAGCGCAAGAGTAATGTGACCTATCTGGTGAACTCGCCGACTCCTAGGAACCCCTTGGGGGTCCTGCATGTGAACCGCCTCAAGCCTCAATTTAAGAGTACATAAGTAACTATCCTCTTGGCAACAGTTTGATTTGGTAGAAGAAGAGAGTGAGCCTCTTCCTGACTTCCTATCTGCCAAGAAGAAAGATGATTTAGTGGAGGTTGTGAACCTCTACCCCACACTGACTCTAGAACCACAGAGGGACTGTTGCCAAGTTTTTGAATTGTTTGCCTCTCTCTTTTCCTTGATCCCAGGGGTCACACACTTGAATTCATGATGTGGACACTGGGGACAGTCCACCAGTGAAACATGAAGTTTACAGGGTGACTGACAAGGTTACAGCCAGCATTAAGGATGAGCTATCCAAAATGTTAGCTCTTGGGATATCAAGTTCTCCATTTGCCCTTGGGCCAGTCCTGTGGTCTTGGTCTTGGTCCCAAAGGCTTCTGCTCCTGGTGCCACTCCAAAACTCAGGTTCTTGGATTACTGAAGACTCAATGCAGTCATGAAGACTAATGATCACTCCATCCCTCGAGCTAAGGAGCTCATTGATCGGTTAGGGGCCTCCAAATATCTCAGCACATTTGATTTACCATGTGAATATTGGCAGATTGCTCTGACGAGGGGGCCAAGGAGAGGCCTGCCTTTTCTGCCCCCGGTGGGCACTACCGGGGTGAAAAATGAACCTGCCATCAATCAGAGGTTGGTTAACCAGGTTTTGGCTGCATTGGAGGACTTCAGTGTAGCCTACCTGGGTGACATTGCTGCGTTTAGCTCTACTTGGCAGCACCTCTGCAAAGTGTTTAGGACCTGCAGAAGGCAGGCCACACTATTAAGGCTAGCAATTGCCAAATAGGGCAGGGCTCTGTAGTGTACTTGTGGAACCAGACAGGGATTAGCCAGGTGGTACCCTTAAAACCCAAGATTGACACTATTCAGGCCTGGGAGCCCCTCAAGACCCAAAGTGAGGTGAGAGACTTTTTAGGTCTCACTGGTTACTATAGGAGGTTTGTTAAGGGGTATGGCACCATTGTTGCTCCCTGAGGTTAACTTCTAAGAAGCAACCAAAGAAAGTGATCTGGACTGAGTCAAGCAGATAGCTTTTGCCTCTCTAAACATTTTGGGCAGGTGTATGAAACTTTTTTGCATTCGCAAATGGTGCGAATCGCAAACATCGGCCATTTGCGAATGCAAAAACGTGGTCTGCGATGCATGCAAGGCATTCGCAGACCAAAAATAAGAAATCGCAAAAATAGCAATTTTTTGCGTTGCGACCTGGTTTTGCGAGTCACATTTTGCGATTCGGTATTTCCAGTAGGAAATTGCGAGGCGCAAAATGTGATTCGCAAAATCCAAGTCACAAATCGATGCATAAAAAAATTGCAAATTGCGATTTTTCGCAAAATGGCGTTTTGCACATGCAAAATGCCACCAAGTGAAAGCAGGTGGTAACAAGGTGCAACCTATAGAAAGAGGCCCAGAATTCCTCAGACTCTTTTCCACAATGGCTGCACTCTACGTCATGGCAAGGAGGATGAGGATCTTGGCAGGTTTGAGGAGAGGGAGGAGGAGACAGGAGCGCATTTTCAGAGTGCGCTTAACCCTCTTTGACCCGACAGAGGACAAAATATTTGAGAGGTATAGGTTGAACTCAGCCATGATACTTGACCTGATAGCTGAGCTACAACCCATACTGCAGCGCAGAAAACATAGGACTCATAGTATCCCCACCCATGTGCAGCTTTTATGCTCCTCCACCTACTTGCCTCAGGGAGCTATCAAGGGGTCATAGCAGCAGCTGGAGGGGTATCACAGAGTACCCTCTCTAGATTTTTCAATGCATTTATCAACGCCATGCTGAGCAGGATACACCAGTACATAAGATTCCCCCACACCCCACAGGATATACAGCAGACAAAAATAGATTTTTACCAGATAGCACAGTTCCCCCACGTCCTAGGTGCCATAGATGGGACACATGTTGCAATATGTCCACCATGAGCCACAGAGTATGTGTACCGCAACCGTAAATACCAGCACTCCATGAATATACAGGTGATATGCAATGCCTCATACATCATTACTGGTCTCGTGGCCAGGTACCCAGGGAGCACACATGATTCGTACATCTTTCACCATAGCGGCATTCACACAAGACTGCTAGCTGGGGAGTTTGGAGAAGGATATCTACTAGGTATTGTACCTCTGTACAGTGCTGCATTGATGGTGTGCTGATTTCAGATGGCTCACTTACTCATCGTACCCTCTGTCCCTTCCAGGAGACAGTGCCTACGTAGTGCGCACCTACATGATGACGCCCTATCTAAATCCTGCAACACCAGCAGAACTGAGATACAATGCAGCACACAGGGTAACATATTCGAGCGCACCTTTGGACTGCTGAAGAGTCGCGTCCGGTGCCTCCACAAAAGTGGAGGGGTACTACAGTACAGCCCAGAGACGACATGTAGAATAGTGGCTACTTGTGCAATCTTGCACAATATAGCTACCACCAGGGGCATACCTGTGGAAATATCGGAGCCAGACTCAGATGAGGATGATGATCCCATACCACCCCTACAGCCAGTAGACAGGACCAGTGCAGCAGAGGGAAAGCAAAGGCGTGCTGACATCACACACAACCATTTCAGATGTAAATATGAATAAGACAAATGCACTGACAAATGTACCTGTAGTGGAGTAAATTTATTACCTTAATGTCAGGTAATGTTAGTCCAACAATTACCAACAAAAGTGAGTTAAAAAATTGAAAGAATAGAAGTTCAGAGTAAAGCACTATTACTTCATAGTGTACTCATTACCCCTGTGGCCGCTACAGTTACTTCTTCCAGCCACGCACACCACTCGGGTGCCCAGTTGCCTCACTGGCACCTCGATTATCTGCCTCAGTGGCAGTGCTGTGCCTGGCACTGCGCCGTCTGGTGTCCATTGCTGGCACAGCTAGGCTGCTGAGGCTGGAAGTGTCCTCCGTGTCCCCCAGTCCAAGCTCGCTAGGTGTGGCTGACCTCTGTCCCATGATGTTGTCAATCACATTTGTGATTTGGACAAGTCCGTGAGCCACATCCCTGCTGCTGTGTGCTGCCTCCACCTGTGCAGCCACTGCACAACGTGAAATCTGTGAGGTTGAATTCGCTAGCCTAGTGACAGAGCAACAAAATCCCCCGAACATGTTCATGAAACGTCACTCCTGCCTGCGGTGGCTCACCCTGTCATGGCGCAGCTCCTGGCATAGTTCCCGCACAGCAGAAGTGAGCTCCCTTGTGTCCTGCGATGCCTGCACCTGTCCCTCATGCAGCTGTTCTATATTTGCATTCAGGCACTCCAGCTGGTGATGCAGGCCCCCCATGTTGGCATTATGTCGCTGCATTTGTTTTTGTAAAGCACTGACCTTTTTATTCTGCAGGCGCTGCTGCTGCAACATAGCCGCTTCCAGGCCACCAAAGAAGGAGGTTCCCTCACCTGCCTCATACGCCTGTGCACCTGCATTTGTAGCAATCCTGCGGTGTGCTATGGTCTGCTGTAAAGTGGCCTCCTGCATCTGGGTGCATCTGCCAGTTGGGGATGGTGTATGTGGGCCCTCCTGCTGCTCATCGGAGTCCTGACTGAACTCTAGCAGTGCCCTGGGCCTGCGTCAGAGTGGCGCAATTGTCAGAGACCCACTCGTGTTGGAGTCTGAGGCTGGATGGGTGTCAGTCTCCCCTAAGCTGGCACATGCTGTGGCTGCTGGGCCTGTCCCACCTGCAACGACAATATGCAGCATGTCAGTTATGTTTGTTACAAGTAAGGTCACACAATAGTAATAAAGGTACGGGTGCATCTCTTCACTGTGTTGTGGGTTTTGTGTTCTTCTGGGTGTCGCTCTACTTAATTACATTGTCTGTGCTACTTTCAGCTCTGGGTTGTGGACTGCCACTCCCATAATGCATTAATGTGCTGCTTCTAAGATGTGGAATGGACTACTTCTCACAATGTTTTACATTACTTGCTTATTCCTAAAGGGCTTTTGTGCATACACAAATGGGGTTACAATTCAATATTGCACGTACCTTTGCTGGTACTTGGTGTGCCGGAGGTGTCTATCTCTGTGACCCCACTGATCCTCCTTCAGGGAGGAGTGTGGACTCCACAAGGTCTTCTAACGGGGTGGATGGTGACTCTGTGGGTGGACTGCCTCGTGTGCTCCTGGCCTCCTGCAGTCGTGCTGCCACCCTCTCCTTGGCACAGTACCGCAGGTCGTACCACCTCTTCTTAATTTCTTCGACCGAGCATGTTCATGGCTGTTCAGGTGTGCTGCCTCCTTCAGAGTGTTGCTCGGTGTGGCTGGGCTGACTCTCACTGGGTGCTGGTTTGGGTGTGGCACCTGAAACTGCCTGGGATGACTCACTTCCTGCTTGTGATGTCATCAGGCTCCTCCAGGTGTGCTTTCTCGCAATTTCTCACAATTTGCGATTTTCAAGTACCAAATCGCAAATTGCCAAAATGCAAATTGCGATTCGGTAAATCGGCCTCGCAAACCACAAATAGCGATTTTTAAGAAAATCGCTAATTCCGAATCGCAATTATGGTACATGGCCTATTGCGACTCGGAAATAGCGATTTCTTAAAAATCACTATTTTCGATTCGCAAAGCCATTTCTTCATACATCTGGCCCTTTGTCATGCAGACTGATGTTTCAGAGCATGGTGTGTGAGCAGTGTTGTCATAGCTAAATGAGGAGGGAGGGCCTAGACCAGCCTGTAGCCTTCATTACTAGGAGGTTAATTCCCAGGGAACTTTGGTGGAGTACTATTGAGTGCGAAGCTTTTGCTGTGGTCTGGGCGCTGAAGAGGCTAAGACCCTACTTGTTTGGGACTCACTTCCGGGTTCAGACAGACCACAGGCCCCTCAGATGGTTAATGCAGATGAGGGGTGAGAACTCAAAACTGGGAATGGACTTTACTGTGGAATACCGCACTGGAAAAGAACATGCCAATGCTGATGGTCTATCCAGATTCTTCCTTAGTGATGAGAAATACATGAGGTTGGGTAGTTCTCCCAACTCTCAGCTGGGAGGGACAATTATTAGACCTGAAATCCTTGATGTAGTCTCCTCTGTCTTTTTTGCCTCTGCTTCCGTGTTTTGACTGTTTTTGCTGTTTTTGGTATTCTGGGCACTTCACCACTGCTGACCAGTGCTAAAGTGCAAGTGCTCCTATGTAAATTGTATGTGCAATTGGCTTTTCCATGATGGGCTTATGTGATTTAGTAGTAAGTCCCTGATAAAGTGCACTAGAGGTACCCAGGGTCTGTAAATCAAATACTTCTAATGGGCCTGCAGCACTGCTTGTTCCACCCACATTAGTGGCCCTGTAAACATGGCTCAGAACAGCCACTGCAATGTCTGTGTGTGCAGTTATTATACTGCCAACTCGACCTGGCAAGTGTAGCACTTGCCAGGCAAAACCTTCCATTTTTATACATGTAAGACACCCCTAAGGTAGGCCCTAAGTAGCCCCATTGGCAGGGTTCAGTGTATGTTAAAGGTGGGACATGTACTGCTGTGTTTTACATGTCATAACAGTGAAATACTGCTAAATTTGATTTTCACTGTTGCAAGGCCTATTTCTCTCGTAGGTTAACATGGGGCTACCTTTAAATATATTTTAGGTGCATTCTCCCTTTGGGAGCAGATAGAAATGTGGAGTGTGGTGACTCTGAACTCACAATTTAAAAATACATATTTTGGTAAAGTTGTTTTTTTAAACTGTCAATTTGAAAATGCCACTTTTAGAACTTTCTTGTTTAAACCATTCTGTTACTCTGCCTGCTTGTGTTTTCCCTAGATGGGTGAAACTGACAGTTCGGTTGTTTGTGAATCCCCTCTAGACAATGACACAAAGGGAGCTGGGGTGTAGCCTGAAAAACCTTCTGGGCCATATGGGCTAGAGTGGAGGGAGGAGTGTTTTTTTACATTTGAATTGGCTGTGCCTGCCCTCACACAATGCAGTCTCCAACTTCTTGGTGTTAATCCACCATCAACTTAGGAATCATCCTCGACGCCACCTTATCTATGACCCGCCAGATAAACTCTGCCGCCTCCTCTTGATGGCACACACTCCACAAACTTCGGAAGATCTTCAGATAGATCCCATCAGACTGTAGCACGACAGTCACCCATGCCTTAGTCATTAGCAAACTCGACTACGGCGACACCCTCTATGCAGCCACCTCAACTAGAAACATCAAAGACTACAACTCATCCGGAACACTGCCGCTAGACTCATTCTGGACCTCCCTCGCCTTGAACACGTCTCCCAACACCTGAGGACCCTCCACTGGCTACTGGTCATGAAGCGAATCACCTTCAAGCTCCTCACTCACACGTACAAGGCCATTAACAAAGCAGTACCAGCCTACCTGAACCTCTGCGTCTCCTTCCACACCCCACGCCAGATCCCTCCACTCCGCCCAGATGGCACTGACCACCACCCCTCGCATCTGCTAAACCACCCCTGGAGGATGATCCTTTACATACACTGCAGCAAAGAGCTGCAACAACGTCACCCTGCACCTCAAACAAAGCCCGTCGCTCAACATCTTCAGGAAGAACCTCAAGATGTGGCTCTTCGGATGAGGCCCCTCCCTCCCAGCACCTTGAGACCCCCTTGGGTGAGTAGCTGCACTTTATAAAAAATTATTGATTGATTGAGCCTGGAGCCAGATCTGAGCAAGGAAGGATCTTGTGAACAACAGAGACTTTCCTTTGAAGTTTGCTTATTTCAAAGGCAGAAAGCGGTATAAGTAGTTGACCGAAAACCCCAGATTTTCAGATTACTTCTGGAACCAAGAGGAACCTCTGCAAAGGAGAAGAGCTGAATAGCTGGAGGAGGAGTGCTGCCCCTTTCCCTGTGACTGTGCTCTGCTGGCTTGGACTGCAGTTGCTGATTCTGCCTGAAAGAGGACAAAGACTGGATATATTCCTGCTTGTGAAGAATCTCCAAGGGATTGGACTGAGCTCGCCTCCTGTTTTTTAAGTATCAGGGCCATAAAAGCCTTCCTCTGCCAGGATCTGAGACTCCTGCCCTGCCAAGTGGTGCCCTAACCAGTCCCTGGGCTTTTGAAAGGTGAAGCTAATAGATCAAGGACCGTAATCCACGCACAGGAAGCCATGCAGGGAAAAGTTTGACACACCACCTGCAACGCGGCTGTAAAAATTATGCACCACCCACATTACGGCTGAAATCAATGCACCACCTGCATTGCAGCTGGGAAATCAACGCATCCACTGCATCGCGGCAGGAGAAATGAAGCAACACCCACTTGCAGATGCTGAAAATGATGCAAACCTCATGCAGCATGGTTTTCCATCACCGTGTGGCCATATTTTACACGCATCATTGCTGGGTGTCAAAATCAAATAGAACTTGCGCATATCCATGGTGTCCTGTCCGGAAATCGATGCATTGCTCTTTTTCAGGAGAGAAGAAGTAAAAATGCACAGCCTCACTTGCGAGTAAGTAATCAATGCATTGCTGACTTTTCTGACACATCGTTGCCCGTGCAGCTTTATTTTTGACTCAAACCAGGTACTTTGAGTAACAGCAACGTTTCCATTGTTTCCTATGTATTAAAAATCTATTCTTTTGAAAATTCATATCTTGATTTGTGTATGTTGGAATTTTGTCTTTCTAGTCTTGTTTGATGTAGATAAATATTGGTAATATTTCTAAACTGGTGTGGTGTCCATTTTGAAGTGTTTTCACTGAACTGCTGTGTGTGTTGGTACAAATACTTTAGACATTGCCTTTGAAATAAGCTTGAATGCTTGTGCCAAGTTACGAAGGGGGTGAGCAGGGGTTATCTAAGTGTATATCTACACTGCCCTCACTAGAGTGAGGATCCCTGCATGGACAGAGTGCAAACAGACTGCCAACCAGAGACTTAATTTCTCACCAAGGGCCTGTTGTGGAACTTAATAGTGTTTTGCCTGATTCTTGTACTCATATGTAAACAAAAACAAGTGTTATATTTAAGGGAAATGTTCCCTTAGGATGAAATATAGCAATGACTGAGGTTCCTTGATTCTTAGCGGTCTGTTCTTGACAGAGTACTTTGAGGGAATATCATTATGTAGTTTGCAATTATTAAGGTAAGCTATGAGTAGGCTGTATGTTACAGACTTTCTGTTATGGGCCAGCACGCTTGATTGAGGAATTCTGTCCCATCTTTCTCTAAGCAAACATTTCCTTAATATAAAATCCTGAATTTTTTTTGTTCATTTTATCTTGTTTGCTTTAAGTGCCCATAATCTTGCCAGTTTTGCCTTTTTATTTGAAAACAATGTAATTGTGCAATATGAGTACACAGACAAGGTCATAATTTCACTTGACAATGTTTAAAAAAAAAGACTGATATATGACCCCTAAATGTACACTCTTGCTTCAGAAAGGTAGGGCATGATGCCCTTTTTAGGTTGCAAAACCTGCAATTCGCAGATTCACAGGACTTACAACTGTATAATGGCTGTTTCCTATGTATTAAACTGTAAGAAATTGGGTTATTGGATTAGAGGAATAGAAACCCCACTCAGGCAATGACCACAGTGCTTGTCAGGTTAAGCCACAAAAAGTCACCAAATTAACATGTTCTTAACCCTCTGATAGCTTGGGACATAACAGTCAGTCTTAACCTAGAGGCAATATGTAAAATATTTAGACAGAACACAAAACATAATACATTGAAAACAAAACACAAGAAAATGTAGAAAACATAGAGTACAATATAATAAATACAACACCAAAATGAACAAAATACAACCGGTAGAAGTGGAGATATTGACTTTTGTAGTTTTTAGTAAAAATAGTTCCAAGAGTTACAAAGCACCCCTTGTAGTTATCTGGTCACACTTTACAGAGGGAAAGTCCCAAGCTCAGGCTGACCACAATAGAGAGCAATTTGAATAAAGGGACTAGGTTAGTCCTGTTGAAGAGTTATTTTCTCAAGTCCAGTGCGAAGAGTTCCATTTGTATTGGAGGTGGCCATGAGGAGAACAGCTGTAGATTTGTAGAGGGTTGTAGTTGTAGTGGGAAGAGCATGTTGTTGCTATAGCTTTCCACTGGTGTACCACCCAAGCTGTTATCGCTGTAGTGTGAAGAGCAAGTCACCCATTGCTAGTTGATACTTACCTGCATGCACCTTTATTAAATGTAATCAATTGAAATTGGTGACACATATGGTAATTTTATTCTAACCCTATCTGGATGCCTGATATTTATTCTGTAAGACTCATTTCAGCACTCCCTCTTGTTCCTTTAACAAAGAGTTTGAGTCCGCCAAGATAGTATCATCTTACCTGGGTGGGGCTAGGTGGTCAAATGATGAAGCATGACACTAGTATGTGTGTGAGACCACCTAGTCCGTAAAAGGAACTCTCCCTTGTTTAATACAGCCACCCTTATAGAGACACTCATTACACATTTCCCATAGCACGAACCCCCACCTAGCCGGTATCAACAGCTGAGGGTACATTGATCTAGTCCCACCCTCAACTTTTACTACCCCACACCTTCAGTGGTTGACAGATATGTAGATTTATCTTGGGAGTATGTGTGGGATGGTATCACTCCCATAACTCTCTTTTTGTGTTTTATGGTCCACTGCCACCAGCAAGCCAGCAATCTGGGAGTAACATCCAAATGTATGTGTTACACATCTCAACTTACCCCATGTACAATAATGAGGTAGGTTGGGTTGCAACACATTACAATGAAGAATTCTGTTACGAGACCTATTAATATGTATGTCAGTTTTTGTTTTAAATATTCTTTTCCTTTTGCAAAACATCAATGCGACCACCTTTTGTGAATGGAAATTTGTACATCGTGCCTCTAGATCAGAAGACCTTTCTCTTTTGCAAATCACATTCGGGCACTTTTAGTTTGTGATGTTTTGTTCTTTTTCCAGCACTTTAGTTTTTTTTATCTCTGAGAATAATTATCCTGTATAGTTTATAGTAGTTTTCAGCTACACACACGATAAGTAACAATTGTTTCCTGTAATGGATGTGGTTAAATGAAATGCACAATGGCTGGACTGTGGGTTTTTGCAGGCCCATGTTTAATTTCTGTTGAATTCTTGCCTGGTGTTTGTAAGTAGGCTTGAGCAAGAAACACTTCAGCTTGTCATCTTACGAATATTTCATGGAGAAAGCAGCCTTTTTGTGAAAAACGGTGACTTAAAAGCCTAATGACACTTGCTAGTGCATATTCCGAGCTCATTAACACTTCGCTTAACAGTTCTCATCTCTCTAACAGGATATCCCTTTCCCCCGCACCAGGGGAATATGCCTGTTTTCATCAAGAGGATAAAAAGGGTGGTTTTCTTCGGTTGTCCGAAGCTCCTTTTAAAAACCTCAACGGTCATGTTACATAAATAACAAGAGAGAAAGATGAGATATTATGCTAATAACAATTTGGTATTCCTCACGGAAACACAGCGTGTTGAGCAGGCGATTTTGTACTATTACATGCATCTGCATAATCTTTGCTCCTGCATGCCTCCTTTATGGAAGCATATGTATGCATAATTGGCCTCTTGGGTGAATAGCCGAAAATCTTCCTCCCTTTGGGTGGTTGAATTTTAATTATCCCTTGAAAAGGAAATGAGAGTAGGATGGTGATGCATTCAGATAATCTTTGAAGCACAATCGGACACACACCACTTCAATTTGACCCTGCACATTAGGCCCATATTTATACTCTGTTTAAGCCTCATTTGCGTCATTTTTTTACGCAAATTCGGCGCAAACTTAACTCAATATTTATACTTTATACTTTGGCGCTAGACCTGTCTAGCGCCAAAGTTATGGAGTTTGAGTCATATTTTGTACTTGAAAACCTACCTTGCGCTAACAACATGCAAGGTAGGCGTTCCCATGCAAAAAATTACTATAAGGCATGTGCGCCCTATTTATCGTCTGCCGTCAAAATGACGTACAGGAGGAGGCAGGCCTGAAACATGGCGCCCAGCCGGATTTGCCCCATTTTTTAACGCCTGGGTCAGGGCAGGCATTAAGGGACCTGTGGGCTAATTTCCATGGTGGGAGACCATGGAAGCAGTCCACAAGTGCCCTTCCCTGCACCCAGGGACACCCCCTGCCACCCTCACCCACCCCTGGAGGACACCCATGGATGGGGAGACCCATCCATGGTGAGTGCAGGTAAGTGCATGTAAGTATATATATATTTTTTAAGTGGCATGGGGGCCATGCCATTCCAAAACGGATCGCAAATTACGAGTCGCAAAACAAAAGTTCTTACATTTGGCCTTTGATTCTTTCACCACCAGTCTACTTCTAAGTGCAACCGCACGCTTGGAATTAATATGTAGAGAACACATTAAAAGATTTGCCCCATCATCAACCCCTCACTTTTTCAAGAAAACTCAAAATGGACACACTACAGTATAGTAAGCCATTCGCAAACAGGAAGGGGTCCCCAAGGAACCACTTCCCCTTTAAGAATGCATGCTCAAATATTTTTTCAGAGCAGGCAGCAGTCCCACAGACCACTTCCTACTCTGAAAAAATGAAAAGAAAACTTTGTGAATTATCTTATTCTGGTAAACATTGATGACGTTATTGACATATTGATTGACATGCTGATTAGCTATCTCGTCCTAAGGTGTCTTCAATCAGGGTCAAAAGATTCATTGGCCTAAACGAGTCCCAAAGTTAGTAAATTAGTCATAAAGGGACGCGTTAGCAACAGCTTTATTGAAAATCAGTCACAGACATGGTGGTCTGCTGTCCCCAGCAGGCCTACATCCCTGTGAGTGCTGGCCAGTCCTGATAGGGTCACAAACTGCGACCCCACTGGAAATCACAAACAGTGTGCTTAGCACTGTTATACATTTTGTTTCGCAGCTCGCAATTTTGTGATTCCCAAATGGATCGCAAATTGCGAGTCACAAAACAAAAGTTCTTACATTTGGCCCTTGATTCTTTCACCACCAGTCTACTTCTAGGTGCACCAGCACACTTGGAGTCAATATGTAGAGAACAAATTAAAAATTTGCCCCATCATTGCCCCTCACTTTTTCAAGAAAACTCGAAATGGATACACATGTGGGGCCTTACTAAAGAAACTATGTAAAATACCAGTGGTGGTTTTAGTCAGTTAATGCGTACTGGAAAAAAAAAAACACCCTACGTCTATATTTAGAAAGAAAAAAATGGGAACCTTTTGAAGGGGCGTGTTCAGGCGTACCTTTCTAATACGCAATGGAAAAGGTATGTACTAATGTTTTGCAACCAAAATGAGGTTGCAAAACATTCACAGATTACCAACAACTTCAAATTGGTAGTAAGCCATTCGCAAACAGGAAGGGGTCCCCAAGGAACCACTTCCCCTTTGTGAATGCATTCTCAAATATTTTTTCAGAGCAGGCAGCAGTCCCACAGACCACTGCCTACTCTGAAAAAATGAAAATAAAACTTTTTTTTTTGATTTTTTAAATGCATCCCGTTTTCCTTTAAGGACACACAAAAAAAAAAAACATAGTTTTTTAGTTATAAATTTCCTTAGCTTATAATTAACCTCTACAACTTAAAAAAAAAAGTGTGCAGATAGGGTGTTACATATTTATTGTTATTAATAGTTAATCTTCGCCCCGTATAATGATAATTTAAAAATATATTTACTGCAAACTATGCAGGGGGCTATTCAGTTTATATAGTATTATGACGTAAAACCGAAGGCTAATAGTAGAAATGGAGTTTGAGTAAAACTACTGGCCATCTTAATTTAACTTTTTCAGAGGTTTCACTCATGTTGAAATATATTTTACATATTTTCTGGTTATTCCTATGACCCTGTTCCTGCGTGCCTTGCGGTGCAATGCCACTCACCGGGATTCTCTCCCCAACCTATTCTTATACTGCCCAGTTGGTACAAAATGATTGCTTGTGTTTGGCTTGAATTCTTTAACAATCCAAAGTGTGCAGAAGATAAAATCAGACTACATGTGTTATCCCACACATTCCGTTCTTCACCCAATGCGAATGCACACCACATCAATAAGAGAAACAAAAGGAAGACATAATGTGGCACATTTAAAAAAGAACAACTCTAGGAACGATGAATGGTACGAAATGTTATCTTGGTTCAATGAAGTGATGCATATCGTGGCAGTTTTTATTTGAAAATAATGTTCTTAGTGATAATATAATTATATGTGCACTTTAAACTCGCAATATGATACTCGATTATTTTTGCCACCAAATGCGTCACTTATGCATCCAGCAAGGCGCGACTCTAGATCAAGAAAACGCACAATTTTCAATTTCCTTTGTTGACTTTTTTTTTAGTATCCCACTGCGACACCAGACTACGCAGATGGCTTAGTACCAACAGGGGGTGGGGATTAAAAGCAAGTGTAAAAGCCACATCTAAATATATTTACAAGACATCCAGCGAGAGTACGCTGACCAATGCCACAACATTCTGTACACTATTTAAATCAAAGCTAGTTTGTACTTCTCATTATAAACGAGTAAATGTGCTCTTTTTCCAGAATGAAAAGTTTTTTTGTTTTTTTAAACCATTTTTTGACATAAGGAGCTCTGTTGGTTGTTAGGAAAACGATTCAAAACTACAAGCGTCCTACTTATATGGTATTCTTTCATGTGTTTCTGTGTATTTCTTCAAGAGCTATAACAGATAAGGTTTTAGCTCTCAAACTATATCAACCTTTGAAATAAAACCCCATTATTAAACTTCTCATTGGAAAGCAAAAGATTATTTCAGTAATGAACGAGCCATATCACAAAAGTGCTACACATAAGGTCAATGATTGCAGAATGGCTACATTAAGAGAAGCTTACTAGGGCACCACCTTACATACAACCGAACACTGCACGCATTATCAGTGCGTGCTTCAATTCACATTTTATGGCCCAGGGATAAATTATGTTTCACCTAGAATCATTCCGTTGTTGGTCAAGTGAAGAAGCAGAGTTAGGTTTACATGGCAGCAAAGTAACCACTTAAATATACCTCTACCACAAGTTTCTGCTTATATGTCATTAAGCTTGATGGAATGTAACAAACTTTCCTACCCTGTGGTAATTCCTCCACTATTCTTACGTTCCCCCATTAATATCACAAGAGACTTTTGCTGAAAGTGTTTATGCAAATCTGTCAGAATCACTTTCTGCAAAGTTCTTAAATATCTATATTCTACTATGTCTTGGAAGCTTGATGGATTAGTTGGCATTTGTTCAATTTTTTTAAAGACAATCCCTCAAAGAAAGAATATGGACCTGAGTTAGAGTTTGGCAGAGGAGGTTACTCTGGTACAAACGGGAAGGATATCCTGTCCCCTTTTTATGATCCCATAATAGCCTAGAGATCGTAATACGGCAGGATTTCCGCTGCATTTATGAGAGACTAACGCATCTGCCAAACTCTAAATCAGGCCCTGAGGGCCATATTCACAAGAAAGTGGCACATTGGTTCCGATGCTCCACTTTTTATTCATTTCCCTGAGCCGCCCTAACGACACCATGGTTGTGCCATATTTACAATAAGGCGCACCATGGTGATCGTTAAAACAACATAGTGTACATTTTTGATGCTATTGTGTTGCTTTGTTGCCCTTGTGCCAAAATTGTTGGTGCTAGTGCAGCAAAGAACAGGGAGGCCCATGGGCCAATACAGGAGCTTCACTTTTACGGCTGCCTTGGGCAGGTGTTGAAAATGACAGAAAAAATGGCGCATTGAAATCTTGTAAATTTCACTGAGCCATTTTTTCAGGCCTCCCTGCAGGGGAATGCCCCCCTTGCATACATTATGTCTGGCTCAGGCATAATATCGTGTATGGGGTTGCAAAGTGGTGCAATGCATGCTTTGTGGCATTTTGTTAATATGGAGCAGGGGATGGCTTACATAGCACCGTCTCAGCGTAAATAAAATGACACTAACATGGCACTAAGAGGCACTAGGCCCTTCTAAATCTGCCTCTTACTTTTTAACAAGTGTAAGAGCAAGGTCCTTATAGCACCTGAGGAATATTGCTAGCTTTTTGGTGCTTGTGTCTACTGTGCTGTGCTTGGTAGATGTCCTTGGTAAGAAAAATAAGCATTGACAAACTTGCCCTAAATAGCGCAGTCTTCTGATGGGATTCATAAGAACAGTGTTTTGGTGTCAAAAACACATCGGTTAACCCAACAACAAATGGGGCAGAAAGCCTGTAAAGTTGGCAGATGGAGCATCTGCTGATTTTTCAAGAAAGGCATTTTACCACTCACCTCTAAATGAGCTCACATATTTTCAAAGCAGGAAAGTAATTCTAAATTGTACAGATACACTCAAGCACATTTTGCAGGGTAAGAAGAAAGTATAACCCTCTGTAGATAGTCTCCTAACTGACCATGAAATTGTGTAACATTAGTATAACATGTATTTTCATTTTCTTATGATGTCAATTAAAGTAACTTTTCTTCTTATAAATATCTTCCAACTTGAAACACCAGTAGGAGTAGTGTGATGGAGTTAGGGATGAAGATTGTGCGGGTGTGGCAAAGTACGAACCGTGAGGCTGCCACACGAGCCTACGTGTGCCGAAGCCTGACCACTGGAGCTCGACTGCCAGAGCATGTCAGAGCACACAGGAGCAGCAGAAGCTGCTGATCACGGGAAGCATGGGGAGCATGGCCATGATCGGTGTGTGGTTCGGAATGGGTTGGGCAGACTGAGCAGGTTAAGCGGACCAAACAGTAGTTTCTGCTTCTGCTCCGGCTCCCCACCCCTTGTTCTTTGTCCCTGCTTGCCACCTGCTTCAACTCTGCTTCCTGGACCGATGACGGGAGTGGCTGAAATATTTCTGAACTCACCTGACTGGCTCCGTTGACCTGCTGCTGCCTACATTCAGTAATTGGAGCCCACTTGGTCTGCAGCGGTGAGGGCCACTGAGCAAGCAAGAGAGCAAGTTCTATTCAGTGTAGCCATCTGTGAAGGGGGCCCTGCCACGGGGTGAGCCCATGGACAACAGAGGCAGCTGAGCTAGGCCTTAGTGAAGTTTGCGGCCCCGCTCCCCCCTGTTTTTGCTTCCTCCTCTTTCCATTTCATGGACTTTCACAGAGACATTAGCTAAACCTTGTAGCAGCAATGCATTATTTATCTCTGCTAGGAAAAATGAAGGGAACAACAAGGGGACTTGCTCATAAGTGGAATTGTGAAGGTTTAAAACAGTATTGTTGAACGGTCGGGTTAAGATTAACTCTCCTTTCTAGTATTGCAAGGAAACTTCATTCGGACCACCTAATTATTTTGAGGTCCTGTGTTTAAACTAAATCTAGCCCTCTGAGGAACAGATTGACTTGCATTAATGTGTTAAAGGGGAAGAATCAGAGTTCTCTCTTTGGGGAAAAGAATATCCAACCCAAGATGATTCAAATGCAATTTAGGGTACCCCACCTGGGGAAAATGCAGATAATCTCTTTGATCCCTCCAGTCCTATCAGAGATGTGTGTGGGCCAATAATTAAAGAAGAAATGCCTTACTCTTTGAAAGAGGCATTATCCTTCCAGTCAGAGACCTGGAGCTTAATTATAGGTGCAGGGAACAAGAAAAGGACAATAATCCAAAAATGCTGCTCACGCCTCCATAGACAACTGCATGTAATTTTTCAACAGCAATCTTTAGAACAATCCACAGTAATGTCCCAAGTATCAGTGATGCCTGATTTGGAACTACTGGGCAATTATCATGTAACTTTCCAGGCCAAGAGGTACAAGTCTCAGGCTCACAACTTTGTTTAGAGAGTATTTTATATTTTATTTTAGCTCTCTCAGAGAAATTTGTAGTGGTATCAGATTCTATTCAGGACACAATTACTATGATCCGTAAGGTACTAACCAGTACCAAGAAAGAGAAGGAAAAGTTTAATCAAGGTAAAGTGAAAGTTCCTTGCCAAAAGATATGCCTTAGGGTGCATCCAGAAGTTAGGATTAATGTTCTTGCCTCTCAACCCTCCAGTCTTGATTTTTCCTTACATGCAGGAAAGCCCTTGTTTAAGACCTCTTGGGTCTTCCCTAAAAGAAGATCTAGGGAGGAAAGTTGTGCACTTGCAATAAGATACCTCTCTGACCCCTGCTCAGTGAACTCAGCAGCTCCTGAATCAAATGGGACTCCTTCAAATTGTGATCTGAAAGACTTCCTCATATTTAAGACTAAAATTCCATGGGAGTCAAATGAGGTCTCCCCAGCAAAGAATACCAAGCTCAGGGGCAAAGGTAAAACAAAAAATAGAGAGGGTAGAACATAATAAATTGACAAATTACAAAAAGAAATACCTAAAAAAACTCTGCTTTCAAGAAGAGGGATCACTACACAAAGATCTGAGATAACCCACAATGGGGCTCTGCCGGAAAGGCTCAACCCAGGTCCATGGACCCCTATTATCACCCCTTGTGCAGCAAAGAATGATCTTGATACAGTGATCATGCACCCCTCCTCTTGGACTACTGTTTGTTCTTTGCCCCTCAATCTGACGGCTGCTCAATTTGTGGATCTTGGTAAAGTGAAAACATCTTAGATGCCATCTGACCTGGAAGCCAATTGCACTTCTTTAGCTTTTCTTCATACTCGTATGCTAGACTTTGCACCCCTTTTTGATTTTGATTTGATTCTGAATCATGCAGTTTTACGTACATGTTTTGCAGATATTAAGAATGTGAATTTGATCAAAAGTAGTAATATCTCATTGGCATCCTTGTCACATATCGGGCCAGGGACAAAAACAGGGATAGCTTTCCATTCTAAATTTGATGAGAAGACGGTGCTTCAAAACAGCAAATTCCTCCAATGTAGAGGTATTGATGTGTTTCCCACCTGTGTGGAAGTTAAATGTCAAGACAAGGGGCCTGATTTATTATTTAATCTTGACTGGGGTAGGCCGCTCTGTTATTCTAAGGAAGGCTCAGCGGTGGATCCAAGAGGGCTGCAAGTTCAATTAGAAATCTATGGAAGATGTGTGACATATGGGAATCCTGTTAATGGTCATGCTTAATGCACAAATTATTAAATTAAAAAATTGAACTGGATGGCAAGTGCCTAAAATAGCACTTGTGGACCACCACCCTCAATACAACAATACTATTAGCATCAAATTAAAAGTGGTCTCCTAAATTGTGACAGGAATAACGAAAATTCAAGAGAAACCAATCTTTTGAGGGACATAAATGATCATATAATCTGTCTCCAGGAGACCTGGTGTAATAGTGATCTCCGGTGTGATGATTTTTTCTGTATAGGTTGTAAAGCTCGTCCATCTAAGAAAAGCTATGCAAAGGGGTTGGGGAGGGGTTAGCGATCCTTCTTAACAATAGTATTAATTGGAATTATGCGATCTTTAAGGACCCTTCCAACCTTTTTCTAGCTATAATATTGTTCCCCAAATGAGAGGGGGAAACGTCAGCCCCAATGTTATGGTAGAGGCCTATAATCCACTCAATGCCTCTTTTAATATTTTTGTAAATAAACTCTTTTCATTTATTAAAAATGCTTTAGATAAGGAGAATGACCTCCCTTTAATTTTGGCTGGAGACCTAAACTGCAAAATCTCCAATCATACTCTCAATTTATTCTGAGAGGTAGAAAAAAGAGGAAGCTTTGCATATCCCTCCTACATCTTTTCCTACTTAAATTAGAACCAATAGGATAATGGAAAGTTCCTTCGTGATCAACCTAGAAGCAGTGATTGTCTAATAGATCACAGGAGATCCCTCTCTGACTTTTAAGACATTTTATCGAAAGGCCACCTAAGTCTCAAATTAAGTCTGCCCCCTTTGGTTCTCCAACTGAATAAGAAAATAAATAGGCTGGTTAGGAAACAATTTACTTTGTTCTCTAAAGAACCACATTATGACTGTGGCGATCGTGCCGAGTTTGGGCCACTAGCACCACCAGTTTCCCTCCACAGGAGGGGCTGGCAGTCCTAATCTACCAGGGCAGCGCTTCCTTGGGTATTACTACCCCCCTCTTAGCCAGTAGTACCGTCCTGTAAAGGCTGGTGGAGACTGGGGGCAAGGTGCCTCCTTGGCCAGCCTTGTCACGATGTTGAACATCGGAACAAGTGCTGCTGCACCCTATGCACTACAGCATTGCCGCCAGCTCTATTATGAGCCGGCTTCAATGTTGTAGTCTGTTCCCTTCTGGTCCAGCGGGCAGCCAGTGGGGAATTCTTAATGGGCCCGTGGGAAGGCGGCCACACTGGCGGCAACCTGACTCCGGGTCTTCGGCGGACAGGAAAAAAAAACACCGCCAAAGTCGTATTGACCCCATAGTCACCTCTGTTTTTAATAAAGAAGTCATATAAAAGCAGGCCTAAGAGAACAGGCTGTTGCCCGCACTTGGGTGGAGATAAGAGAGGCTGCCCATAGGAGCAATATGAGAAATGTCTGGGAAATAGTGGCAGGAGGGTGTGGCACAAAGGTCAGGTCCACTTCTTCTTCTATTGCAGAAAATAGCTGGATATTTTTGTCTCCATATTATATGAGGCAAATGGCGAAATAGAAAGGGCCCTCTCTCTAGAACCTTGTACATCTCCTCATAATCCACCTACCATAAAAGAGATTGAGTCTGCCATTATAGTAATGCAATCCTTCACAGGCATGGGTTCAGATGAAGTTCCAATCTCTGTAGTAAAACAGGAGCTTACCCTTTGGGCCACATTATTTATGTATTTATGTATTTTGCCTTCATTCACCTCAGGTCAACCCTTTTGAGATCTTTCCCCATAGGAGCCCTTTCTCCCAGATCTCCAATGGAGACAGTTCCCACCAGGGTAGGGATTCACTGGTTCTCCAAAGCACTTAAGTCATTTGGCTTGATGTCCAAAGTGTCTGAGCAGCAAATTGGTGTAATCATAGGACACCACGCTGATTCCTGTTGCCCATAGAAAATTTAGCTTATCCACCCCTCACTTCTCTCTAACCATTTCACCAGCGGGGGGCAAAAGTTATTTCTTCTAGTCTTTAGATCCATAGCATCCACTTTTTAAAAGTACACAGCTGATTCCAGCCAATTGGTATAAGTAAGGGAAGCACTGCTGAGCCATCTTCTACAAATCTGCATCCAAGCCAAATGAGACATATAGAAAAGCAATTTAACTCTGTTGTTATTCAACTTAGTGTGACCCTGCAAAATCCCAAAAATAATAAGGGGGCGGCTTACCTTGATTCATATATTAAGAATATTGCTCATTGCATTGTATACATCTTCCCAAAAACTTCAAATTACTGAGCACTCCATAAACATTAATACCACTAGCTTTTCAAGTCCACATTTTGCGCATTTCACCTTTCTGCCTCTCCCCATCTTTGACAGCCTCCCTGGAGTCCAATACGCTCTGTGGAGGGAAAAGCGGTGGATTCATCTTGAACACGCAGACTTAACAGAGCTGTACAAAGTATTCATTATTACTTGCCATATATCTCTTGGCTACATTCACTGCAAGTATGTTCCCTACATCTGATCCGGCAGTGAGAAGTCTTCATCTACACAGTCTACCATCAGCCAATACCATTATGCTACTTTCTTCTTCCTTGGAAACCCTCATTTGATTCTACCACTTTATTATACAAGCTCTGTGACCAGCTCAGAGCTTACAGGTGCTTAAACCCTGATGCTTTACCTCCCATCTTCTCAAGGAGCTCCTCCCAAAATAACAGCGAGTCATCTTTAAATAGTTGTCCCCATTAGGACCAAAACACCTCCCTCAGTGGGCCTGTGAATTTAATCTTAGTCCAGTTGGGGAGCCTGGGGTTTTCCAGATTGGTACATGTCTGCTTGAATAGGTAAGGTTTGTAACTTTCCTGATACACCACCATAAATGCGTCAAGCATTGCGACCCCTTAAGCCTCACTTTCTTGAAAAATGTAGGCTCACCAAACATATACATTAAACTGAAGAGCTCACCTTGAACATCAATTAACAGCCTTAAACAGAATTCTCAACTCCGACATGTCTGTGCTAGTTAATAAAATGTCACAATTTTTTAACAGAAAAGCCCACGCATAGTACTGGAAGTGTGGGAGCATCAAACTCCTCTTTTCTCTCTTTCTCCTTAGTGTTTTCCAAGCAATACCAACCCACTTTGAGGCGCAAATAAAGCTATTTACCCTGCCTTGCAGCTTATCTAGCCAAGCTTTTTTAAACAATAAAGCATAGGTGATAAAAGTGAACATAAATTTGGGTAACATACACATTATCACCAGGTTAACTCTCCCTAATATAGTAAGAGGTAGATGTTGTCAGCTCTTCATCAAATTAGTAGCCCACACATAGTGCTAAGGACATTTACCTCTAGCCGTTTCATGATATCCTGAGTGATCTTTACATCCAAATATCTATTTTCATTTTAAATAGAGCCATTATCTTCAGGTATGTCCCAGGCCATACCTTGACCAGATAACCTGAAACCCGGTCAAACTCAGAGGTCTCCCTTTCCATTGCCGGCAGTGCCCCCTGTAAATCAGAGGTATAAACCATAAGGTTGTCAGCATACAAGGCATCCTTCTTTTGGCAGACATTGCAGCCGAAAGGGAAAAAGCTTTTCTTATTTCTGATTTACATGCTAGGGGTTTTATATATAGATTAAACAATCAAGGAGATAGTGGACATCCCTTCCTCATTTCCCTAGCTATCTTAAAAGAGGAAGTCAGGCACCCATTTACCATAAGTCTAGCATTGGGGTTATGACATATCTTTTGAAGAGTTCTTCAAAAGTCATCCTCAGGTTGAAAAGCTTAAGCAAGATTGGTAAATAGGTCTAGTTCACCCTGGTGAATACCCTTGTGGCATCCAACATTATCAGTGCTCGAGGCATCTTATAGGTACTAGCTAGGTCTATTGAGCTTATACCTCCATGAGTCAGCTCATGCAGGGATCTCCCCATTAAAAAAAAACCTTCTGACGACCAATTACAATGTTAGTGAAAATTTTATAGTCACAGTTTATGAGTGATATTGGTCTATATGAATCACAGCTCCTCAGACACTTCCTTGGCTTTAAAACTGTTGCTGTGTCAGTTTCCCCACCCTGCAGAATAGGTATATGCCGTCAGAGGGCCAGGTTGTGCAACATGCAGCATGCCACTACTGTCCAGTCTATAGGTGAGTATGATGTGCCTGTCCTCCAGTGTAGCCAAGTCCACAAGGGGTCTGTACATGGGGGTTGTCTCCTCCTCCTATTCATCCGCAGCAGTAGGTATCTAAGGGACACAAGAGTGAGTAGGCTGTCACAATTTGACCTGTGTCTGGAACCTACAATAGCCCGTGTGACTGGGGAAAGGGCCCCTGCCTTCACTGCGGATGAGTTGGAGCGATTGGTGGATGGGGGTCCTACCCCAGTAGGAACTGCTGTATGGGCCTCCAGAACAACAGGTGAGTACTCCTCGGGTACGATGCATGTGTGAAGGATACATGGAGATGTATGTGCAAGCATCAAGTCATCAGGGGATGTCTTGTGGTGGTGTACATTGTGTGCGCTGGTCGATGTGTCTGCCAATGGTGATGGAAACTGGATTGGTGGGCCATATGTGTGACAATCAATCAATCAATCAATCAAGGTATTTTTAAAGTGCACTACTCACCCGTGAGGGTCTCAGGGAGCTGGGGGAGGCGCTGCTACTGTTTGGACAGCCAAGTCTTGAGAAGTCTCCTGAAGGTAAGGAGGTCGTTGGTCTGACACAGGTGGATGGGAAGAGTGTTCCACATCTTGGCAGTGAGGTGCGAAAAGGATCTGCCACCAGCTGTAGTTCTGCAGATACGTGGGACGGTTGCGAGGGAGAGGTCAGCTGAGCCAAGCTGTCGGGTCAGGTGTAGAAGGAAAGCTGTCTGTTGAGGTATTTTGGTCCGGTGTTGTGCAGTGCATTTTGAGGGTGAGAAGTTTGAAGGTGATTCTCTTGTTGATGGGAACCAGTGCAGGTCTCTCAGGTGGGCTGTGATGTGGCAGTGGTGGGGGATGTCCAGGATGAGGCGTGCAGAGGCATTTTTAATGCGTTGCAGCCTTTTCTGGAGTTTGGCCATGGCTCCTGCATAGAGGGCATTGTCGTAGTCCAGTTTGCTGCTTATGAGGGCTTGGGTGACTGTTCTTCTGGTTTCCGTGGGGATCCATTTGTAGATCTTTCAGAGCATGCAGAGGGTGTTGAAGCAGGGGGAGGGGATGGCGTTGACTTGCTGGGACATGGATAGTGAGGAGTCCAGGATGAATCCTAAGTTACCTGTGTAGTCGGTGTGAGTCGGATTGGATCCCAGTGTGGCTAGACACCAGGAGTCATCCCATGCAGAGGGGGTGGAGACGAAGATGAGGACCTCAGTCTTGTCGGAATTCAGTGTGAGGCAGCTGTTCTTCATCCATTCGGTGATGGCCTTCATTCCTTCGTGGAGGTTAGTCTTGCCTGTGTCCTTGGTGAGGGAGAGGATCAGAGGGTGACGTCAGCGTATGAGATGATGTTGAGGTTGTGAGATTGGGCGATGAAAGCGAGCGGAGGTGATTCGGCCCAGGGCTCTGTTCTGGATTCCTGCATTGCTGAGGCGTCTGTGTAGGGTATCGTGGAAGACTGTGTCAAACATGGCTGAGAGGTCCAGGAGGATGAGGGCCGCGGTTTATCCGTTGTCCAGTATGGTTCTGATATCGTTGGTGGCGCCGATGAGGGCAGTTTAGGTGATGTGGTTGCTACCGAATCTGGATTGGGAACGGTCCAGAGTGCTGTTCTCCGCAAGGAAGCAGGTCAGTTGTCTGTTGACAGCCTTCTGGATGACTTTTGCTGGGAAGAGGAGCAGGGAGATTGGCCGGAAGTTCTTGAGGTCCTTTGGTTCTGCCTTGGGTTTCCTGAGGAGGGCATTGATCTCAGCATGTTTTCAGCTCTTCAGGAAGGTGGTGGACCCGAAGAAGCTGTTGATGATCTTCTGGAGTTGGGGTGTGATGACATAGCTTGCTTTGTTGAGGATGGGTTGAGGGCAAGGGTCAGATGGTGAACCGGAGTGGATGGTGTTCATGATTTCGATGGTGTTGTTGTCATTGACGGGGGTCCAGGAGAGCAGGAGGCTGGTCAGTCTGTGGTGTTGGAGGTTGCCGGGGGGAGGCCTGAGGGCTGAAGCTGTTGTGGATGTCTGTGATCTTGTGGTGGAAGTGGGAGGCTAAGGAGTCACAGCGGTATTGTGATGGCGGGATGTCGTTGGCATTTGAGCTGGGGTTGGAGAGTTCCTTCACGATGTGGAAGAGCTCCGTATGGCTGTGTGCATTGTTGTTGATGCATTCTTTGAAGGCGATTCTCTTGGCGGTTCGGATGAGTTGGTGGTGTCTGGCGTTTCTGAAGGATGTGTGGTTGTCCACTGTCTGATTATGGCACCACTTCTCTTTGAGTCTTTGGCATGTCTGCTTAGATTTTTGGAGGTCGGCTGTGAACCAGAAGCCCTTTCTGTTGGAGGGATTTTTGATCGGGGCGAGAGTGTTGGCAGTGGTATTGATCCATGGCCTGAAGTTGTGGGCAGCTTTGTCAGTGTTGGTGGTGTCGATGGGTGGATTCTGGGAGAGGGTAGTGATTAGTTGGTCGTCTGTGACCTTGTTCCATCTGCGGTGTGGAATCTGTTGCGGGTGATGGTGTATTGTGGGTTTGTCGAAGGAGAAGTGGCTGCAGTGGTGGTCTGTCCAGTAAAGATTGGTGGTGTGGCTGAAGGAGACAGGTTTGCTGGCAGAGAAAATAGGTTTGAGTGTGTGTCCTGCGGAGTGGTTGGGTGTCATGATGAGCTGTTTGAGGCCGAGGTTGGAGAGTTTGTTGAGCAGGGTGTTGGTGTTGTAGTCGTTGGTGTTCTCGAGGTGGAAGTTTAAGTCCCCAAGGAGTATGTAGTCAGTAATGCGAGAGCAGGCATGCTGATGACATCGGTGATGGATTCATTTGACCTGCTGTCGGGGGCCTTGTGGGCCTGCAGACGTGGGTCCCTCAGAGGGTGTTGTTTGGGTTGGTGTGGATATGGAAGTGCAGGTGTTCGGTGGTGCTGAGGGTGTCTTCTGTGCAGGTCGTGATCCTGAGGGTGTTCTTGAGGACGATGGCGATGCCTCCTTCTGGTTTGTTTGAGCGGACCCTGCAGGTGATCTTGGAGGTGCCCAGGATGGCAATGTAAGGCACTGAGGAGGGGTTCATCCAGGTCAGGAAGGCGATGTCTGGGGAAGCTGAGTTGAGTAGATTCCATAGTTCTACGGTGTGTTTGTGAACGGAGCAGGTGTTGGGAAGGATGCATCTGAGATGGTTGTGTCCTGCCTTGGTGGGTGGGTCATTGGCGTGGAGGCTGGTGAAGGTGCAGCTCCAGCAGGAGAAGGGTCCGTGGGTGATCTGCCGGGAGGCTTGAAGGCAGCCGGTGTTGAGGGGGTGGAGGGTGGCGTAGTAATGAAGATGTGTGTGGCGGTGGTGGGGGGAGGCGAGAGCCAGGGACACCAGGGGTGTGGCCACCATTAAGTAGGGGGGGAGAGGACAGCTGGGAGGCGGGGTGAAAATGGCACACAAAAAACGGGGGAGCTGCGGGGGCGGCAGGGGAGAGAGAGAGGCAGGAGAGTGAGAGAGAGAGTAGAGGGAAAAGCAAAAGTCAAGCAAAAGTAAAGAAAAAGTAAGGCAGAAGTAAAGCAAAAGTAAAGGCAAAGGTAAAGCAAGTCAAAAGGGCAAAGAGGAGAGCGAACGGCAGAAGGGGCATGGGGCAGACACGGAAGAGAGAGCACACGGAAAGAGGAGCAGAGAAAAAGGAGGAGAGAGGCAGCCTAGTAAAAAAGCAGAGCTCTCCCACTAGACACCAGGGATGAGGTGCAGGCAGAAGCCTGTGGGTGGAGGAAGGCCTCGAACTCCTGACAGGAGTCAGGAGTTCAGAGGAACGAGGGATGAAGGCTCTACTTAGCAGGTGGAGCCACGGGAGGCAGAGCAGTTCACTGACCAGGTCAGTGGTATTGCTCGACCTATGGCGCAGCAGCCGCCATTAAGTTGGGGGGGAGGAGAGGACAGCTGGGAAATGGGGTGAAAACGGCAAAAAAAAAGGTAGTGGGGCCGTGGGTGCAGCAGTGGTGGGAAAGCAGCATGAAGGAGCGGGGCGGGGCTGCAGGGGCAGCAGCAGCAGGGGAAATAGAGAGGCAGGAGGGTGATGGTGAGAGAGAGAGTGGAGGGAATAGCATGAGGGCTCTACTTAGCAGGTGGAGCCACAGGAGGCAGAGCAGGTCACTGACCAAGTCTGACAGACTAGATTGTATGTGTAATGGTGTCCTCCTGTCTGTATTACCTCTGCAGGTTAGCGTCCGAGGGAACGAGTGGGACAGAGGGCGAGGGGAGCACCAATGCGGAGACAGGCAGTAACAACACAGACTCAGATACCGCCTCTGATGGAAGCTCTCTGATGGTGGTGGACACGTCTGTGAACACCCCAGCTGCAGGTACAGCCGCCACCTCTGTACCAGCACCGCCCTCCCAGTAGTCCCTCAGCAAGTTGCCCGTGCCCACTCACCCACGAGGGTGGGCTTCTCCTTCGCCCCAACACCTCAGGCCCTGCCCCAGTCACCCCTGCTGCTCTGAGTGAGGAGGCTATTGACCTCGTGTGATCCCTCTCTATAGGGCAGTCAACCAATGTGAATGCCATCCTGGGGCTGGCATCCCAGATGCAGCAATGCAATGCATTCCTGGAGGGCATTCATGGTGGATTGGCAGCCCAACAGAGACCGTTGCAGGCTCTGACGTCCTCTTGGATGGCAGCCATTGTCCCTGTTCCTACCGTCCCCCCTCCAACTACCACTTCCCAGTCCCAGTCTCCTCAACCCCAACCCATCCCACGCACACATACAGATGAGCATGCACACAAGACAACACACGTGAGTGGTACAGTCAAACACAGACATCACACTTCATCCCACAAGCACTCACACAAACACCACATCCACTGCCTCCACTGCCTCCCCGGCTTCCTCCTCCTCCACCTCCCTCACAGTCACGTCCACATTCACACCTGCATGCACTGCATCAGGAAGCAGCTTCTCCTGCTGAGACAGTGCAGCCCTCACTTTCAGATGAGACAGTGCAGCCCTTACCACCATCGGAGGGCATGTAGGCCACCCTCCCGGGACTGTTGTACAAGGGGCCCCCTCCAGAAACTGTGACCTTGCACTCTCCAGCAGAGACAAATGGGCATGGTGCTCCTTCCAGAACCAGTGGGCAAGTCACCCATCTGAGAGACTGTGACCTTGCACTCCCCAACAGAGAGAAATGGGCATGGAGCCCCCTCCAAAACCAGTGGGAAAGTTTCCCATTTGAGAGACTTTGACCTTGCACTCCCCAGCAGGACCAAATGGGCATTGAGCCCCCTCCAGAACTAGTGGGCATGTTCCAGTATTCGGCTGAGGTGCCCTCCATCCCCCATTCCACTGAGGTGCCTGCCCACTTGCAAACTGATGCCCCTGCAGAGTTCTATCCGGATGATGTCAGGAATCGAGCTGAGCCTTGGATTGTGCCCTGTAGCCATGTGGGTCCTTAGTACTTTTGAATGAGCACTGGCCCTTTGTGTACATTTGTACATATCTGTTTTTCATACAATTCGTTCATTTAGTGGCTGTTCACATTCAATACATTCTCATTACTGCCTTTTTGTTGTCCTTGCATTATTATGCCATGTGTTGTGTGCCATTGTTTTTCATCTGTAGCTGGTTGTGTGTATGGTGTGTGCGTGTCTGGTGTTTGTCATGCGTGTGTGTGTCACTCTCTTTTTCCTACCTCTCTGCCTTGTGTGCTAGGCGGCTGTACTCACCGTCGGCGCCTTCATCGGCATTGGTGTTCCAGGTGGAGCATTTCGTAGATGAGCACGGGGAAGACTTGCAGTTCCGGTTCCATGGCGGCTTTGTGCTTCTCAGTGTCTCCGATGGTGCATCTTGGGTCTTCTGTGTTTTGTTTCTGACAGGCTTTTGATGGTCTTTGGTACCGCCTCGGAAATCATGGCGGTTTCCTGTGTCATGATATGGTGGGAGATACTTTGCCTACCGCCTGGCTGTTGACGGCTACCGCGGTGGTCAGTGTTGTTAATGCCGTGGCAGTTGGTGTGGTACATTGGCTGTCTATGGGAGTTCTCACCAACATGGTCATAATTTGCGGGTAATTACCGGCAGCCTCTTGGCGGTATTTACCAGCACTTTAACAGTCACCGCCAATGTCATAATGAGGGCCTTAGTTGATAGAGGAAAGTTAGGGCATCTGACTGAACTGTTTTTGGCATTTAAAACCAGCCTGTCTTTGAACCTTATCTGGACATCATAACTCCATCTATGGCCAAGAACTTGTATGTTAGGTTCAGACTTGGCATGTTTCCTAAGAGATCTGTTACAGCAAAGTGGCAAGGCAAGCAAGCTTCCTTAGCTTGCCCAGTGTGTCCCTGAAACCATGAATCATGTGATATTTATTTGTTCAGAGTACCCTAATCTGCGAAGGAAATGGCTTCGTGGAAATGTGGAGGTCATTCATCGCATTGATGTGCAGCATATTTTGAGGTATAATACATCAACTCCAGTTGTATCTTCCATTAGTTGTTTTTTTTAATGTGTGGATAAAATGTGAAAAGTCAAGGAAATGATCCACATTAATGCACTGCACATCTTATGATTGCGACAAATGCAAATTAGCCCTCTCAGGTACCATCATGCATAATTCACTTTATTGTTAAAGCACTTTGGGGCATATTTTTACTCTGCTTGCGCCAGGTTTGCGTAATTTTTTTAACGCAAATTTGGTGCAAAACTAAGACCATATTTATACTTTGATGTTAGACCCTGCTCATTGAGCGTCAATTTCTGGATGCGTGAAACCGCCTTGCATCAATGACATGCAAGTTAGACATTCCCGTCCAAAAAATGACTTAAACACCCGTGCGCTATATTTATCCAACTGGGCAAAAATGGCGCACGGCCGGTAGGCGTAGCAGGAAAATGACATAAATCCCGATTTGCATCAGAAATTAATGCCTAGGTCAGGGCAGGCATTAAGGGACCTGTGGGCTCTTTTCCATGGCAGGAGACCATGGAAGCAGCCCACAGATGCCCTTCCCTGCACCCAGGGACAACCCCTGCCCTCCTAGCCCACCCCTGGAGGACACCCATGGATGGGGGTACCCATCCATGGTGAGTGAGGGTAAGTGCAGGTAAGTATATATATTATTTTTTGAGAGTGCCATAGGGGGCCTAACTTGGGCCCCCCTACATGCTACTATGCCCACTGGCCATGCCCACGGGACAGAAGTCCCCTGGGCCTGGCCATTGGGCAGGGAGGCATGACTCCTGTCTTTGCTAAGACAGGAGTCATTTCCATGGGGGTTGTGCGTCACAAAATGGTGCAAGTCAGGTTGGAGCCAATATTTTTGACTCTAACCTGACTTGCACCATTCTTTGGCGCACAACCCCCCCCCCCCAGTCTTCCCTTCACCTCCGCTGCCGGGTTTGATTCATTTATTTTGACGCAAAGCAGGCCGCAGCGCTAGCTAACATCACTCCATAAATAAGGTGCTCGGCTGGCGCGTTGGAATGGCGTTAGCCGGCGGTAAACGTTTTGACGCAAATCTGCTCTGGCGCTGATTTGTGTCAAAAAGTACAAATATGGGCCTTTATTGCTAATTTCTCTTTATTATAGTTTAAAATATGGGTGCCTTGTCTGTTCCATTTGTATTATCAAAAGAACGCTTTTTGTTTACTGTGTGGACTGGTGTGGATAGCTTAAGGAACTATTCACATTATTCTAGTTGTGTATTTGCAAATAGTGATCAACAATAATTAGTAATTAACAGAAATTGCTTGGTATAAAGCACTTTATCATTTGTTTTTTTTGTAACTATTGTATAGCGGTAGCCCAAAAGACATGGATGATTTGAATCATATGTTATAACTTTAATTTTTGTATAGACCTGATGGTGAGGGACCTACAAGGTACAATGATTTGTCGGTTACATTTAATGTAGGCACTACTGTGTATTAGCACTTCCCTATTTTTATAATGATTTTATCTACATTTTTAACATGATCCTCTATGGATTGCTTTTAAATGTATATTCTCTTTTATAAGGTTCTAACAGAGTGGTCTTTTGTTTTTCTGCTATTTGGAAATGATGAAGTTTGTGTTATATAATGTATGCTATTAACTTTGATGGTCAAGGGACCGAATAAAGTTTTGGAATGGAGAAACTGCGGTACCCATTCCTTGGGTTTAAAGTGACCCATACATTCTTCTCTAATTAAATGTGTCTCCTGCAAGATAACAACCTGGGGAAGAGAATCTCTTAAATATTGAAGTGATACTGTAGTCCATTAATATTTCAGGATAGGTTTTTATGGGGATAGCAAGATCAAAGCGGTCTTCTTCCTCCCTTTCTGCTGGGGAGTTTTGCTGCCTCCATGCTGCATTAACAAAAAGGGCCTTCTAAATTGTCTGAAGTTCCTGAGAACATTTCTTTAAATTGTTTTCTCACATGCTTCTCACCCAGTGCCCTACTCTTTTCCCCAACCCTGACCTCCACCGCCACCCTCCCTTCCCTTGGAGGAGCCCCTTATCTTCCTCATGGCCAGACACATTTGGAAGCACCTCTTCCCTCAAGTGAGTACACCCATCAACAAAAATAAGTCAAATGACAAACAATGGCCAGGAAACTCCATTGATACTCATATGAGACAACACCAATTGCACTAATAAGTCACACGTAAAGACGAGAACCACCTTACACAAAGGATTATCCAGGAGGGCTAGGCAAGAGTAGAAAAAATATAAATCCCAAACTACTCTATAGCCTCCAATTACCTTGATTAGGTCTTCAATCTCCCTGCACTCCTAGAAATTATACATTCTGTTGTTATGCATGACTCAAAGAGTAGCAGGAATTTCTATTGGACTGTTGCCCTAAGTTTCTTTAACATGGCCATCCTCTTCCACTATCAAGAGTGATGCTGGAAACATCTAATCTGAAAGGCCACCCCATCTACATTTAAGTTTTTTTGCTACAAAGCACTCAGCAAGATCTTCTCCTTAATAGTATGAGGAAGTGTACTAGGTTTGTTGCTTTAATTAGGGGTCTTTCTAAAGTAATATCGCTTAATATATCCTCCTCCAACAACTCCACCTGAGACCCCGCTTTAATCAATCTCACAACAAAAGCCTTCAATTTTATTGCCTTCTAATTAGTCCAGGATGCTCAAGAGACTCAAATTGTTTCTCCTATGTTCATTTTCTAATGGCTCAAGTTTTGCCTTACATCCCTCCTCATTGACTTTCAGGTGACAGGTGTCTTCCCTATTAATTTCCTCTACAGTTTTTGAGTCACAAACTATTCTCACTGGTGTGGCTGTCCTGTCCACCAACTCATCCAATTTCTTTCCCAACCCCTCACACATTCTTAAAATCTACTTATGGTTGTATTCAGACACTTCAAATCTATTCCTAAACTCCATCAACAGGGTTTTAATCATAGCCTCTATCAACGGGTTTGCTTGTGCTTGACCTTGATCACGTGCCTTTCCTTCCATAATAAAGGCAGTCTTTACCACCCCTGCCACCATCTTCTTAGCAGTTAACCCATCTTTCACCAGGTACGTCAGTGACAACATGAAGGCAGTGGGGTATGATCTCAGGTGAGTCTTTATTCTTTTCTTTTCTTATTGTGTTCAGTATAATAGTTACATCTACTGTACAGTTCAATTCTTCTTTATGGCTTCCTCTAGGCTTCACTGCTCTCTCTCTTTTCCTCTCCTTCTTCCAGGGCTCCCAGGAGGCGCATGTGGGGAAAGACAAGAGAAAGCAGTGGTGAGTTGCTTTCCTTCTTCTCTGGTTTTTCCCTGTTCTCTGTCTTATTCTTTCTATGCTCTATCTCTGTTATCAGGAGACTTAGGCCCTCATTCTGACCCTGGCGGTCCTAAACCGCCAGGGCCGCGGGCAACGGAAGCACCGCCAACAGGCTGGCGGTGCTTCAATGCCCATTCTGACCGCGGCGGTAAAGCTGCGGTCAGAAAAGGGGATCTGGCGGTTTCCCGCCGGAATACCCCTGGCAGGGCTGAACCTCCATGGTGGCGCTGCAAGCAGCGCCGCCATGGGGATTCCGACCCCCTTCCCGCCAGCCTGTTTCTGGCAGTTTTGACCGCCAGGAACAGGATGGCGGGAACAGGTGTCGTGGGGCCTCTGGGGGCCCCTGCACTGCCCATGCCACTGGCATGGGCAGTGCAGGGGCCCCCTAACAGGGCCCCAGCATGATTTTCACTGTCTGCATAGCAGACAGTGAAAATCGCGATGGGTGCAACTGCACCCGTCGCACCCCTGCAACACCGCCGGCTCCATTCGGAGCCGGCTTCTGTGTTGCAGGGCCTTTCCCGATGGGCCGGTGGGCGCTCCTTTGGCGGGCGCCCGCCGGCCCATCGGGAAAGCCAGAATGGCCTCCGCGGTCTTTTGACCACGGAGCGGCCAAATGGCGGTGACCGCATGGCGGGCGGCGGTGTCAGAATGACCGCCTTAGTCCCTTCATTTTTTTCATTTCCTTCTGTGTTCCTAGTTTCTTCCTCTTATCTGATTTGTTTGTTGCCGGTTCCAAGGATACTTGTTTTGTCTTTCTATCTCTTTTCTTTCCGATCTCCTGTTGTACTGGCTTGTTCTGGACCTCTTGTACTGTCTTTCTTCCTCTTTCGCTATCTCTCTCTCTCTGTCTCTGCCTTTTTTTCTTTTATTCCATTATCTCTCAGTTGCTTCTCCTAATTTCAATAAGCTTGTGTTGTTTTTCTCCTGTTCCCCTCTGATATGTTGGTTCCCCCACCCCCTCCTCTTTTATTCTCTCCCTCCTTCCCCCTCTTCTTTGGTCCTTCCTGCTTCTACCCACCCTTAGTCTCCCTTGGTCCCCACTACAGACGCACCTGGAGTAGCCACGCTTCTCCAGAAGCGCAGCTGGAACCTTCGTGGTGCACCTCCTGCACTGCTGCCGGTGCTGTGGAAACCTCCGTGGTGCTTCCCGTCCTCCTCCTCCTTGACCTTTGGACATCTGCCGCTCGCTGCTGCCGCCGTTCGTCGTCTGCTGTGGTCACTCCTCCGTCTTCCGCGCCTCCTCCAGCCGGGGTCTCAATTCCTTTTAAGATCCTGGGCACGCAAACCTCCTGCCGCTTCTCCAACCACCCCGGAAGTGCACCGGGATTGGGTGTACTGGTTGCTGCTTCCGGGTTGGAGACGGCAGCGTCAGCCCATGCCGCCTCCTTGGATGGGCCCGACCGCGCTGGCCTGTCACACCATCCTTCAAAATGAATGGGGACACATGGGGGTGGGGGATACTTGCTTGAGGAAGCCAATTACACTACTATAGCCAAGTTTTTCTATGAGGCCAAATTGTCCACCTCTATGTCCTTGTCTTTAAGGCCCTGGAATCTGTTAGGGCTGGCTAACTCCCTAAGCTCGCTCCATTGAATCTATTATAGCTGACTCTGGGCACTCCTTCTTCTTACCCACCCAATTCCTTGTTTAAGATCAAAGTCTTGGGGATAACTTTAAAAAGGTCTGCAGCGAGAGGGTAGTTTAAACTCTATTAGCCGATACTGGGGCTGCCTCTCTCTTCCAGCACTGCATCTTAACATAAGTATCTAGAACAAAATATTCCCCCTGTGTCTATCTGTCTCCACTCCTTTGCCCTCTAAACCCTCATCTGCATCATGGTCCTCTCAGGGTGATAATTGCCTCAAGGATTGGGTATTACCATTTATAGTGGATTTGTCTGCACCTCCCAATGCGTACCTGGGCTGCCTGCTATGCACCTTCACCAGAACCGAATCAGCAGCACTCTTCTTCGATTTCTGAAACATTTCCTTTCTGTTAATGGCATCAGTCAGCCTTTTAACCCCTTGTCTGCTTACCCAAAATACTAGCATTGCATTTCTCCTCAATGGCATTGGCATCCACCTGGTCCCTGTCCCGAGCCTTGCCTGTCAAAATCCTTTCCTGTAAAAATCCTTTCCTCCCGATTGTCTGCAACCGCTGATACTGTCTTCATGTCTCCTTCCCTGGAAGGAGACCTTTGCTGATGATCTTTGCCCTCTGTGGAGCCCAAGGACGGCTCTATATCAGCGCTCAATCCCCCGTTCTCTCCCTATCGGGACTGCTGTGTTTACAATGAGATGGCACCTTAATCTGCTACTGCTGTTCTAAAAAGGAAGGTAAGTGAGGATGAGACTAGCCCCAGGTGCTTTCTCACCGCTCTCTACAGGCTGTCCTATGGTTTGCACAACTATAGGTAGAACATTCCCATGACTCACTCCTAGCCTAGTACTCTCCAGCATTCTTGTGTGCATTATTGTTCTTAGCTTTTAATTTCTGCTATACGAATAGAACAGTCATCACTTCCTGGACTAGTAACATTATTGTCCCCATTTATAAAAAGGGGGACCATAATGATCCTGTAAAGTATTTTCAGATTGCCTTATTAGATGCAGTAGGTAAAGTTTTCACCAAATGTCTGCTAGCTGGCTGAACAACTGGGTGGAGGAAAGGGAACTCATATTGTTGGAGCAGGCAGGCCTCAGGAAAGCCCATGGAACCTTATGTGATATAGCTGCTCTGCAACTACTTAAAGAGAAATATGTGGGTGCTAGAGGCTGCCCGATATATGTCATATTTATAGACTTTTCAACAGCTTTTGACAGAGTGGTACGATCAGTGTAGTGGAGAAAGCTGTTGGACTTTTCTATGCCTTTTTGCCTTAACTATTGCCCACCACTCTTCCAAACAGTGCAAGGTCGTCCTACTAGGGAGTGATTGAGGTCTTTCTAGGGTAATGCAGGATGGTCTAAAGCAAGGTTGCCTCCTTGCCCTGCTGCACTTTTCACAACATATTTTGGACCTGCCTGCCATCCGTTCACAAACTGCAGACCTTGCACAGAGTATTTGGGGATGGTCAATTTCATGTTTCCTTTATGCGCATGACACAGTGATTTTAGATCTTACCCAAAAATATAATTGATTGGGGGTCTGAGAAAGTGCCTCTTTCTAGCCTTGTTACCCCCACTTTTGGCCTGTTTGTGAGTGTATGTCAGGGTGTTTTCACTGTCTCACTGGGATCCTGCTAGCCAGGGCCCAGTGCTCATAGTGAAAACCCTATGTTTTCAGTATGTTTGTTATGTGTCACTGGGACCCTGCTAGCCAGGTCCCCAGTGCTCATAAGTTTGTGACCTATATGTATGTGTTCCCTGTGTGATGCCTAACTGTCTCACTGAGGCTCTGCTAACCAGAACCTCAGTGGTTATGCTCTCTCATTTCTTTCCAAATTGTCACTAACAGGCTAGTGACCAATTTCACCAATTTACATTGGCATACTGGAACACCCTTATAATTCCCTAGTATATGGTACTAAGGTACCCAGGGTATTGGGATTCCAGGAGATCCCTATGGGCTGCAGCATTTCTTGTGCCACCCATAGGGAGATCTGACAATTCTTACACAGGCCTGCCAGTGCAGCCTGAGTGAAATAACGTCCACGTTATTTCACAGCCATTTACCACTGCACTTAAGTAACTTATAAGTGACCTATATTTCTAACCTTTACCTGGTAAAGGTTGGGTGCTAAGTTACTTAGTGTGTGGGCACCCTGGCACTAGCCAAGGTGCTCCCACATTGTTCAGGGCAATTTCCCCGGACTTTGTGAGTGCGGGGACACCATTACACGCGTGCACTATACATATGTCACGACATATGTATAGCGCCACAATGGTAACTCCGAACATGGCCTTGTAACATGTCTAAGATCATGGAATTGTCACCCCAATGCCATTCTGGCATTGGGGAGACAATTCCATGATCCCCCGAGTCTCTATCTCAGACCCGGGTACTGCCAAACTACCTTTCCTGGGGTTTCACTGCAGCTGCTGCTGCTGCCAACCCCTCAGACAGGTTTCTGCCCTCCTGGGGTCCAGCCAGGCCTGGCCCAGGAAGGCAGAACAAAGGACTTCCTCAGAGAGAGGGTGTTACACCCTCTCCCTTTGGAAAAAGGTGTCAGGGCTGGGGAGGAGTAGCCTACCCCAGCCTCTGGAAATGTTTTGATGGGCACAGATGGTGCAATCTGCACCGGTTCAGGGATCCCTCAGCCCTGCTCTGGCGCGAAACTGGACAAAGGAAAGGGGAGTGACCACTCCCCTGACCTGCACCTCCCCTGGGAGGTGCCCAGAGCTCCTCCAGTGTGCTCCAGACCTCTGCCATCTTGGAAACAGAGGTGCTGCTGGCACACTGGACAGCAGGTGACGTCAGAGACTCCTTCTGATAGGCTCCTTCAGGTGTTGCTAGCCTATCCTCTCTCCTAGGTAGCCAAACCTCCTTTTCTGGCTATTTAGGGTCTCTGCTTTGGGGAATTCCTTAGATAACGAATGCAAGGGCTCATCAGAGTTCCTCTGCATCTCTCGCTTCACCTTCTGCCAAGGAATCGACTGCTGACCGCGCTGGAAGCCTGCAAAACTGCAACAAAATAGCAAAGACGACTACTGCGACCTTGTAACGCTGATCCTACCGCCACATGGCACAAGACGTCCTCATTCAAGTATCGCAGATCATTGCGGACTTTGTGAAGCAAGGGGTTCTGAAAGAAGTGCTGAGTAGCCCGTGTAATTCACCAATAATGGGTCGGAAAAAGCCTTGTGGGAAAGTTTTAATTGTTCAAGACCTGAGGAAAATAAGTGAGATAGTGGTAAAGTGTTGCCCCATAGTGCCAAATCCAGCTGTGATCATGTTTCAGGTTCCGTGTTATGCACAGTGGTTCAAGCATTCTTTTCTGTGACTCTTCATGAGCATAGCCAATTTCTCTTCAGTTTCAAATTCCTGGATAAGGTTTACAGTTGGTGTAGAATTCCTCAAGGGTTTTCTGAGTCACCTTCCATCTTCAATCAGATATTGAAGAAGGATTTGGAATCATTAGAACTGCCTTTCAGTTCGACTCTAGTGCAGTATACTGATGATTTGTTGATTGCGTACAGAACCAAAGATGACTGCAGGTATCACACAATTGCCTTACTAAACAGAATGGACATAAAGTGTCCCCAAAGAAGCTGCCCTACTGTCAGAAAGAGGTGAAGTACTTAGGTCACCTGATTGAAAAAGGGTTGAGAAAAATATCCAAGGAAAGAGTGACAGCCATACTGCAGATGAATCCCCCGACTACAAAAAGAGATGTTAGAATGTGTTTGGGAATGGTGGGCTATTGTCGTCAGTGGATCCACAGCTTCTCGATTATCTCTAAACCCTTGGTGAGACTGACTGTCAAAGAAGTTCAGGATGGCCTGGGTGCCATAACCATGTCTGAGAAAGAAATGAAGGCATTCATGGAATTGAGGGAACGTATGTGCAGGGCACCAGCTTTAGGTATGCCTGATTATACAAAGCCTTTTGTACTGTTTTGTCATGAACATGATGCTTGTTCTTTGTCTGTCCTGACACAGGTCCATGGAGGTGCAAACCGCCCAGTAGCATATTTTACAATTACTTTGGACCCAGTCGCAGCAGCCTTACCGCGTTGTTTGCGTGCAGTTGCAGCAGTTGGTCAAAGCCTCACCCAGTGTGAAGGAATAGTGTTGGGACATCCTTTAACAGTAATGGTCCCCCATTCAGTTGAAATCATGCTAACCCGAACCAAGACGCAGCACATGACAAATGTGAGGTTAACAAAATACGAAACAATTATATTGGTGTCACCTAATGTATCCCTTAAGAGATGTACTGTATTGAACCCGGCAACTTTACTTCCTATTGATAATGCAGACATTGATGATGCCGAGGAGGTAGAACATGATTGTCTTGAGGTAACAGATCTGTGCACCAAACCAAGGCCTGATATTAAAGATACCCAACTTAAAGAAAATGATTACATTATCTTTGTTGATGGTTCATGCTTGAGAGACGCAGTAGGAGTACTGAGAGCTGGGTATGCCGTGTGTACAATCACTGGCATCTTAGAAGATTCCTGGCTCGAAAAAATATACTCTGCTCAAGTGGCTGAATTGATTGCTCTTACTAGGGCATGAACTATTGAGGGTCCCTGGTATGATCAGTATCCCATCCAGGGAAATATACTTGAGTACAAGAAAAGAGAAAATTAGCTACAACCAATATTCAACACTATCAAAATAATATGCAGAACAAAGAAACAATAAAATGAATGCAAAAATTATATTTATTACATGTGTATGTACATGAAAACCAGCAAAAATTCCTACATTATACAAATATACAAATATTACACAGGGACGTAAACAAATACCAATCAAAATGATCTATAAATACATAAACATATAAAAACACTAATTGATAAAAACAAAGTGCCACACAAGACAAGACAGTGAAATAGTAAAACCATAACAGTTGACAAATATACAACTCTAAATTTCATAAATACATTTAAATACAATAAAATATGTACAAATTTTCTTTTGGAGCCGTAGTACAACTCACAGTGATATCATCCTATTATTCTAATCATAATTATGTCTTGATCTTGTTTAATAGTAACTCAGAGGAAAAATAAATTTCGACAGCATAAGTTCATAAATCATCCATACAAAGAGAAGTAGGAACCAAGCCTACGCGCGTTTCGGTGGTAACCCTCTGATTTATGAGGCCGCCTTCATCAGGGCAGTTCCTTTTCAGTGCTTAACAGTATAAAATGCTGCAGATCTGATCAATTCTATTGTCCTTCCCACTGGTATACGTCCTAATACAAACAAAATATTACAAAGATAATTAATGCAATCTACACACTTGAGATACGGTGAACCACCAATGCCTACACCAATGTCAAAACCAATACCCAAAAATGAAAATAAAAATGAAAATGAAAAAATTGTGAATAAGTAAACAAAAAAAATCCATAAAGATGTGTTAAAAAAATACATGGATACATACAGACACCACATGATTATAAGATACCACCGTTCACTTCACTAGAAGTAAGTAGCTGCATACCAGGCACAGATGTGAATGAGTTCCCAAGACACAATGAAAAAACTCAACTTTCTAGTTTCAGTGTTGATTCACTGAAACTCCTTATGCAAAGACACAACCAAATGTCCAGAATTACCACTCCACATTTTTACACAAAAGATAAAGCATTAAATAATCACAGTCAAACTATAACTGAAAGAAAAAATGTAAAACAGAATCTTCTATCAACGAGCGCAGTAACTTTCTGCTTCACCTACCGCAAAAATCTTTATGGCAAGGAATGTATAAGGGCATCCTTCATATAACTTTCATACATCATAGCCCTTCCATCTCTAAAGAGAAGAGGAGAGACAGCAAGGAAAAAACATAATCCAAAGGAACTTATTGCCAATAATATTTTAACAAACTATCTATTACCCCACCTTCTTTTCAATCAGTAAGTCTTCACAATTTAAACAAATAGCGTCCTCCAAAAACTTAGGAACCCCATTCTCTCACAGTTAGACTAATTTGCCAAAGTGCTATAGGGTAAACAACTTCATAAAAAGACTGTCACCCACTTTTCACGAAATAAGAACCAAATGCAGCAATATTGGTGTTTCCTGATACCGTAACACAAAAACGAATTCAGTCTATTAACCGAACACACTTGGGAATATATGGCTTGCTGCAAATATAGATTTCCTTCTGTCCAAGTATGTCCTCAACCTACTATGAGTCCGCTTCCAAATCATCTCACACGCATAAAAGAAAAACAATAATATTCTTGCAGGCATACAGTGACCCCCTTTATCTGTTTTTTGAAGCGCATTACCTTATAATTAACAGACGTCTTCTGTGCAGGAATTACAGAAGCCAAACCTAAGATTGTTCGATGTAGGACTCTCCATTTTAAAGTCAGGCATCTCGCCCTGACTCAAGATCCAGAGACCGCAAGATGTCTCATGTTAACGCGAGATCACAATTCAAAGGGAGGCAACAAACACTGTCAGCCATATTAGAGTGGTCAAGGTTTCTCAACCAGAAAATTAGAGATAAAAACAAAAATATTTTTCACTAATACCACAAGTTATAAAGTAAACAGTTCAACCAACCAAACATATACACAAACATAGGTTCATTTTAGAGTAAACTAACCATCTAGACCCATCTATACAGTAATTCCCGAATTGGTGTCTCATTTTTTCGCACGATCTCGATTTACAGAGGGAGAAACTTGCTGTCGGCCATCTTGAAATGGTCAGAATTTTCTAACCATAATATGAAAAGAGAAGAAAAAAATACAATTCACTAATATCCAAACCTACAAAGGAAACAATTCAACCAAACCAAGTATCTACACAACCATAAATTAGTTCCAGAATAAACGTACTATCTTATCCCCTCTAAGACTTCCAATCAAAGCCTATCAACACGTTTTTCCAAAACACTGGAGGAATAAGCCCTCCAAACAACCTATATATGCAAGAGAGGAGGGAAAGAGTTATGTATACTAGTGATAAACTCTCTTGTTTTCAGTATAATATATGCTAAAAACCAAGAACTCAAACTGAGCATAAAGAGGCATTCAAACTAGGGCATTTTCCCAAGGAATGTACTCATTTAATCCATTACAGTGTGTCTCCAAGGTGAAAATCCCAAAAAACGTCTTGTTTTTTTTCTTATTTTTTCTCTTTCTTTAGCTTGAACGTCCTTGATTTTTTCCAAGATCGTGCAAGCAAGGTCATCCAAGCTATGTTTCTCTTTCAACCAGTGTTGTACTTAGGGAGCTCCCTCCCTCTTGTTCCGAATATTAGATAGATGTTCTGAAATCCTAACTCTAATCTCATGTCCAGTCCCCCCCACATACCCAGCTGGGCAGGGACAAGTTATCAAGTATATACAATTTGACGTTTTACAATTTGTCATATCAAACAATTTGTATTTTTTTCAGTTCCAATCAAGCAAATCGTTTACAATTGCTTTTGGACATGCTTTGCAAGTCCCACATTTGTGATTGCCTTTAACTGGGACTAGTCCAGTAATGGACTTTTGACAAAATTCCTTATCTCGCGGCAAAGCTGCCTTCACCAGTTTGTTACGGATGTTCTGATTCTTTTTAAACACCAAAAGGGGTCTTTCTAAGGGTACTATAGTTTGATCACAATTCAGGATTTGCCAATTGTTGTTTATTGTTTTCCTGATTTTGTCATTCATGTTGGAATGTTGAATAACACAAACTAATTGTGATTTAGAACCTTTCGTACGTTGTTGGAACATACTTTCTCTATTGAAGTACTTTGCTCTTTTGTGCGATTCCCTGATCAATCTCTTAGGATAGCCCCTCAACTGGAGTTTTTTTCTGAAGTATTCACTGAGTTTCGTACAATTTATACGGATCCGAAGAAATTGACTGAAAGGAACACCCTGTTTTTGGCTCCTTGGATGGGAGCTATCAAGGTGCAAGATAGTATTCTTTGCCGTAGATTTGGTGTATAGAGACACTTCTAACTGAAGATTATGGCTCTTTATCCAAATATCCAGAAATTCAATTCTGAATGGAGAATATGAGATTTCTATCACATAGATTGATCCATTCGCAGAATTCATCAAGTTGTTCTTCCTGTCTTGACCATAGGAAGAAAATGTCATCGATGTACCTGGACCATAACCTAATATTCCTAATTTTGTTGTAAATGTGGGTCTGTTCAAATGAACCCACAAAGATATTCGCTACAATGGGGGCACAAGCTGCCCCCATACTAACTCCCTTCTTTTGCTGGTACACTTTACCATCAAATTCAAAAAGGTTACCTTCCAGTACAATTTTTAAACAATCAAGCACCAATAACAGATGGTCAATCATACCTTCCTTTTCAAAAAGTTGATAAACTGCCTGCCAGGCTTCATGTTGATGGATATTAGTATACAGAGCCTTGATGTCCATAGTCACCAAAAGCTCTGTACCAGGGTTAAAACTAACCCCTTCCAGTTTCGAGATAATGTGTCCTGTATCTTTAATGTATGCAGGAAGCTGTACCACTCTTTCTTTCAAATTTGTTTCTACAAACTTACTAGGGCATGCCACGCAGATGAAAACCTAAAAGTCACTATCTATACTGACAGCAGATACGGATTTGGAATTGTACATGATTTTGGCCAGTTATGGTCACAAAGGGGTTTCATGACCTCTTCTGGTTCACCAGTGAAAAATAGCGAAAAGATTAAGGATTTGTTGCACGTGATTCAGTTACCTCTTGAAATTGCAGTGATGAAATGCAATGCTCATGTGAAGTCACAAGATTTTGTGTCAATGGGAAATGGCTATGCAGATCAAGTCGCAAGGTTTTGTGCATTGAACTGTATATCGTTTTGAGATCAGTGGGAATTGTTACCTGAAACTGAAAATGAAACATGAACAGGGTATACATTAAGGGTGGTTGACAGATTAGATGAGCTAAAATGCTTGCAGGGACGTGCCAGCAAAGAGGAGAAACGTTCCTGGCAGAGAATGCAATGCGTACAGAGATCTGATGACTTATGGGTTTCAGAAGAGGGAAAAATGGTTTTGCCAAACAGTCTTTTGTCACAGTTTGCGAGGTTTTACCGTGGTCAAGCACATGTTGGGAGAGACGCATTGATCAGGTTGTTCAAAAATCGATTGGTTCAATCCAAAATTCTGACAAACTGGAGAGGTTATCTGTCACAGGTGCATCATCTGTCAGCAGATGAACGCAGGAAAAGGGACTGTGGTGAATTTGAGCCACGTTGGGAGAGCAGGAGGTCCATTTAGCAGAATGTAGATGGATTTTATTGAGATGCCTGTGTGTGGAGGTCTAAGGTACGTGTTGGTGATTGTGTGCATTTTCAGCCACTGGATTGAAGCTTACCCTACACGTAGGAATGACAGTCTCACAATAGCAAAGCTGCTGCTTAGAGAGTTAATACCACGTTTCGGGTTTCCAATATCTTTGGAATCAGATAGGAGCAGACACTTCGACAATGAGGTGATTAAGCTCTTGTGTGCTGCATTAAACATTGAGCAGAAGTTGCATTGTAGTTATCGCCCTGAAGCATCAGGACTAGTGGAGCAGATGAATGGTACCTTGAAGTCGAGAATGGCAAACATGTGCGCAGCTACTAATTTGAAGTGGCCAGATGCATTGCCCTTAGTGTTGATGTCAATGAGAAACACACCTGACAAGAAAACAGGACTGTCTCCTCATGAAATTATCATGGGCCGAGCTATGCGATTGCTCGCAGTGCCTGCAAATGCTCTTGTGAATATCACGGATGATATGGTGTTGGACTATTGCAAGGGTCTGGCTGACGTGGTCTGCTCTTTTTCTCACCAGGTGGAGGCTACCACATTGCCACCGATAAGTGATCCAGGTCACACCCTGAAAGCCAGTGACTGGGTGGTTGTCAAGAAACAGGTGAGGAAGTCGGGTTTGGAGCCACGTTGGAAGGGGCTGTATCAAGTGATACTGACAACTACTACTGCTGTGAAATGTGCAGGTCTTCCAAATTGGATACATGCCAGTCACACAAAGTAGGTGAAGTGTCCAACTGATGAGGAACTTGAAGTGTCCAAAACAACAGCTGCAGAGAAGGATGTCTCAGGGCTGGAGAGTATTCAAAGGGGAACTGAGACTGAAGGAGAGCCCGCTGAGGATGGCTTAATCACTCAAACCGTAAACAAGATCCAGAGGAGTGACAGTGAGCCTATCTCAGCTGGGGCATCAGGGGAACCGACACCAAGAGCGGTTCTCCCAGAAGCAGACGGATACAGGTTTGAAATTGAGCCCATAACTGATCCTGAAGGCGAAGGGAGTGAGCAGAAGGAAGTCGAGGTGTTCTGACTCCTCCTGAGCCATTTGCAGAGCCATCAAGAGAAAACACCATAGCACAAGAGGAGGGCGCTGTTCAATGTCCTGAAAAGCCAAGCAGAAAGAAAACACTTAAAGGAGATAATTGGCCGGAGCCACTAGTTGCAGGAGAGAAAGTGATCCCTAATGAAACAATAGAGGAAGAAGTTGACACAACCAGGAAATATCTTAGTGAAGGAGAGTTGCAGGGTGATCGCAAACTGGAAAGAAAGAGTTGCAAACATAAGGTACGCAGGTCCTGAATGGGAGTATGCCACATCAGCTGAATGGCAACAAGAATTCTTGGCATTTTGTTTTTATTGAGAGGTTCCAGGTCAATACTACGGCACCTGAATTAATCTTTAGAAAGAGACTGTGTTAAATTGATATCGAAATTGAAAGCTGAAAAGCTGAGAAAAGAGACTGATAAATTACCGGATGTGACACTGTAACCTGAATTGACTCTGAAAAACCAATTATGACAAGCTGCTAACCTGATTTGACAAAAGGGTCCTGGAGTGAGTGAAATGCTGTAAATACTCGCAGAGAAAGAGAGAGACTTTGCACGAAAAAAAAAAAAGAGCTTTTATATCGTCCTCAAGTTGATTGTTTGCTTTGTATTATTCTGCTATCTGATTCTTTACAGATCATGAGTTACACTAGAGATAATAGTAATAGGGGTAGGACATATGCATGTTTGAATGTTGGTGTGGGAGTTATGTGTGCGGTAGTGATAGTAGCTGTGATTGTGGGAATACCATTGGTGGATAAGAAAGTGACTAACAATGCTTCAAATCCTGAGACTGCTACACTAACACCATAGGAGAAGTTTGAGCAGGATACAAAATACTTGCATGAGGGAACTAATTCAAAAGGGGAACTGTCTACTTATGTCTTCTATCGCTTGCTGAATGAGTATATTTACACAATGGATGCGAAGAATTAATAAGTGTGCACAAAGATTCCTCATCAGTACAAGAAGGGGTTACTTATCATAGTCTGCCACTTACCTACGGGATAAGCTGTAGGTTGCTGTTAACAAGATTCTATGATCAAGAACATTGTTCAATACTTCTATTCTAACTTAGATGTAGTGTTTTCCTTTGTGCCTGTGATTGAGTTTCTAAATAAATTAGCTAAAGAACACAGCATAAAATTAGTTAGAGGTTTCTTTGAGCCAACACTGACATTTGGGACAGCTTATGCACACCGCAATAATCTAACCTGCCTACTAACACCTGTAGAAAAGAGCTTCTTAGATCACACTGATGATAGACGGAAAGCATTAAAGGAAAGGCTAGAAAAGGGATTAGAAAAATGCACGCTTGCAAATGATTATGCTTGCACTGCAATAAAGACACAGGGCAAGTTAGCTATAGACGCATTACACGTAGGAAGGCTTTGTATATATAGGCCGAAATCTGAGCATGATACTTTATTTGTGGGAACGAGTGAGTGCAGACATGTGTTTTTGTTTCAGAGTAAATGGACGTTCATGTTAAATGGACAGGATCCAGCGATCCCTGGTATCTATTATATATGTGGACTTAATGCTTATTACCATCTTCCAAAGGGATGGTATGGGACATGTTATTTGGGAATAGTTTTTCACAAGATCTACCAGACTGATGACTTAAAACAAATTCCTAAAGTGTCTGAATTACAGCATACTAGACAAAAGAGAGAGACAGCGGCTGCTGTCATTGGTGACATATTTGGAGCCATAATTCCTTCAGTGGGAGTTATCTTAACCCCTTCGCTACCAGGCCTTTTCCCCCTCCAGTGCCAAGCCTTTTTTTGCCTCTTTGGGGCAGTTCGCACTTAGGCCCTCATAACTTTTTGTCCACATAAGCTAACCAAGCCAAATTTGCGTCCTTTTTTTCCAACATCCTAGGAATTCTAGAGGTACCCAGACTTTGTGGGTTCCCCTGAAGGAGGCCAAGAAATTAGCCAAAATACAGTGAAAATTTAGTTTTTTTCAAAAAAATAGGGAAAAGTGGCTGCAGAAGAAGGCTTGTGGTTTTTCCCCTGAAAATGGCATCAACAAAGGGTTTGCGGTGCTAAACTCACCAGCTTCCCAGCTTTCAGGAACAGGCAGACTTGAATCAGAAAACCCAATTATTCAACACAAATGTGGCATTTTACTGGGACATACCCCATTTTTAATTTTTTTTGTGCTTTCAGCCTCCTTCCAGTCCGTGACAGAAATAGGCATGAAACCAATGCTGGATCACAGAAACCTAAACATTTCCGAAAAGTAGACAGAATTCTGAATTCAGCAAGGGGTCATTTGTGTAGATCCTACAAGGGTTTCCTACAGAAAATAACAACTAAAAAAAAAAAATATTGAAATTGAGGTGAAAAAAACATAAATTTTCCTCTACGTTTTACTCTGTAACTTTTTCCTGCAATGTCAGATTATCGAAAGCAATATACCGTTACGTCTGCTGGTCTCCTCTGGTTGCGGGGATATAAAGGCTTTGTAGGTTCATCAAGAACCCTAGGTACTCAGAGCCAATAAATGAGCTGCACCCTGCAGTGCGTTTTCATTCTATACTGGGTATACAGCAATTCATTTGCTGAAATATAAAGAGTAAAAAATAGCTATCAAGAAAACCTTTGTATTTCCAAAAAGGACACAAGATAAGGTGTTGAGGAGCAGTGGTTATTTGCACATCTCTGAATTCCGGGGTGACCATACTAGCATGTGAATTACAGGGCATTTCTCAAATAGATGTCTTTTTTACACACTCTCCTATATATGGAAGGAAAAAATGTAGAGAAAGACAAGGGGCAATAACACTTGTTTTGCTAATCTATGTTCCCCCAATCTCCCGATAAAAATTATACCTCACTTGTGTGGGTAGGCCTAGCGCCCGCGACAGGAAACGCCCCAAAACGCAACGTGGACACATCCCATTTTTTTTTAAAGAAAACAGAGGTGTTTTTTGCAAAGTGCCTACCAGTAGATTTTGGCCTCTAGCTCAGCCGGCACCTAGGGAAACCTACCAAACCTGTGCATTTTTGAAAACTAGAGACCTAGGGGAATTCAGGATGGGGTGACTTGTGGGGCTCTGACCAGGTTCTGTTACCCAGAATCCTTTGCAAACCTCAAAATGTGGCTAAAAAAACAAATTTTCCTCACATTTCGGTGACAGAAAGTTCTGGAATCTGAGAGGAACCACAAATTTCCTTCCACCCAGCGTTCCACCAAATCTCCCGATAAAAATGATACCTCACTTGTGTGGGTAGGCCTAGCGCCCGTGACAGGAAATGCCCCAAAACGCAACGTGGATACATCCCATTTTTTGGAACAAAACAGAGGTGTTTTTTGCAAAGTGCCTACCTGTAGATTTTGGCCTCTAGCTCAGCCGGCACCTAGGGAAACCTACCAAGCCTGTGCATTTTTAAAAACTAGAGACCTAGGGGAATCCAAGATGGGGTGACTTGTGGGGCTCTGACCAGGTTCTGTTACCCAGAATCCTTTGCAAACCTCAAAATGTGGCTAAAAAAACACATTTTCCTCACATTTTGGTGACAGAAAGTTCTGGAATCTGAGAGGAACCACAAATTTCCTTCCACCCAGCGTTCCCCCAAGTCTCCCGATACAAATGATACCTCACTTGTGTGGGTAGGCCTAGCGCCCGCGACATGAAATGCCCCAAAACACAATGTGGACACATCCCATTTTTTGACAGAAAACAGAGCTGTTTTTTGCAAAGTGCCTACCTGTAGAATTTGGCCTCTAGCTCACCCGGCACATAGGGAAACCTAACAAACCTGGGCATTTCTGAAAACTAGAGACCTAGGGGAATCCAAGATGGGGTGACTTGTGGGGCTCTGACCAGGTTCTGCTACCCAGAATCCTTTGCAAACCTCAAAATTTGGCTAAAAAAACACATGTTCCTCACATTTCTGTAGCAGAAAGTTCTGGAATCTGAGTGGAACCACAAATTTCCTTCCACCCAGTGTTCCCCCAAGTCTCCCGATAAATATGATACCTCACTTGTGTGGGTAGGCCTAGCGCCCGTGACAGGAAATGCCCCAAAACGCAACGTGGATACATCCAATTTTTTGGAACAAAACAGAGGTGTTTTTTGCAAAGTGCCTATCTGTAGATTTTGGCCTCTAGCTCAGCCGGCACCTAGGGAAACCTACCAAGCCTGTGCATTTTTGAAAACGAGAGACCTAGGGGAATCCAAGATGGGGTGACTTGTGGGGCTCTGACCAGGTTCTGTTACCCAGAATCCTTTGCAAACCTCAAAATGTGGCTAAAAAAACACATGTTCCTCACATTTTGGTGACAGAAAGTTCTGGAATCAGAGAGGAGCCACAAATTTCCTTCCAGCCAGCGTTCCCCCAAGTCTCCCGATAAAAATGATAGCTCACTTGTAGGAGTAGCGCCCACGAAAGGAAATGGCCCAAAACACAACGTGGACACATCACATTTTTTCATAGAAAACAGTGCCTACCTGTGGATTTTGGCCTGTAGCTCAGCCGGCACCTGGGGAAACCAAGCAAATCAGCGCATTTTTTTAAAACTAGAAACCCAGGGGAATCCAAGATGGGGTGACTTGTGTGGCTCTGACCAGGTTATGTTACCCAGAATCCTTTGCAAACATCAAAATTTGGCAAAATAAAAAACACTTTTTCCTCTCATTTCGGTGACAGAAAGTTCTGGAATCTGAGAGGAGCCACAAATTTCCTTCCACCCAGCGTTCCCCTAATTCTCTCGATAAAAATGGTACCTCACTTCTGTGGGTAGGCCTAGCGCCCACGAAAGGAAATGGCCCAAAACACAAAGTGGACACAACATATTTTTTCACAGAAAACAGAGGTGTTTTTTGCAAAGTGCCTACCTGTGGATTTTGCCTCTAGCTCAGCCGGCCCCGGGGGGGGGCAGAAATGCCCTAAAATAAATTTGACCCCCACCCCCTCAAACCCCCCTGCCCAGGATCGACCCTTGCCTACGGGGTCGCTCCCCCTGCGTGACATTGGCGCCAAAAAATAAATCCCCGGTGCCTAGTGGTTTCTGCCCCCTTGGGGGCAGATTGACCTAAAATCGGCCAATCTGCCCCCAAGGGGGGCAGAAATGGTCTAAATACAATTTGCACCCCAGGGGAGTGACCCTTGCCTGATGGGTCGCTCCCCATCTCTAAAAAAAAAAAACACAAAAAAAACACAAAAAAAAATTTGCCCTGCCGCCTAGAGGTTTTTGCCCCCCCTGGGGGCAGATTGGCCTAATAATAGGCAGGGGGCAGAAATGGCCTAAAATAATTCCCCCCCCCCCCCGGGAGCGACCTTTGCCTGAGGGGTCGCTCCCCTTGCGTGAAATTCACGCAAAGAAAAAAAACTCCCTGGTGTCTAGTGGTTTCTGCCCCCCTTGGGGGCAGATTGGCCTCATCAAAATAGGCCAATCTGCCACCAAGGAGGGCAGAAATGGCCTAAATATAATTTGGCCTAAATATAATTTGCCCCCTAGGGGTCGCTCCCCACCTAAAAAAAAAAAAAAACATTAAAAAAAAAAAAAGACCCATGGTGCCTAGAAGTTTCTGCTCCCCCTAGGGGCAGAAAAGGCCTTCCCGAAAAATGCACCCCCCTGGGAGCGACCCTTGCCCAAGGGGTCACTCCCTTTTGTCACTTTCTTCCAAAAAAATAAAATCTCTGGTGTCTAGTGGGGTTTCAAAAGCCGGATTGCAAGCAATCTGGCTTTTGAAACCCTGGGAGAGACTTCAAAGGGAAGGAAATACATTTCCTTCCCTTTGAAGCCCCTCCGGGCCTCCCCCACGTGATTGAAAGAGAAATAAGAGAAATGCGATGGGGGAGGCCCCTGTGACAAATCAGCGTGCGCTCGCGTGCTGACGTCACAGGGGGAGTGGGGGGGAGGGGGTGGAAGGGGAAGGAGAAGGTCTTCCCCTTCCATCCCTGCCTTGGGGGGGAGGGGGGTGCAAAGGGGGGCACTCTAGCGCTCCCCCAAGTTCCCGTGCTTTGGACGAGGTGACCTCGTCCAAGGCACACGGGAACTGTAGCCTTGGACGAGGTGACCTCGTCCAAGGCACAGAAGGGGTTAAACTCCATAAAGAATCAAAAGTTGTCTACTATTGTGGATAACATGCTGACAAACTTCACAGGGGAAGTACTCCTGATGGATACAGAAGTTGCTGCGGAAAGAGCTATGACACTTCAAAACCGGCTTGCTTCAGACATTCTTTTAGCGAAGAGTGGCGGAGTCTGTAAAATGCTTAATGAGCGCCATTGTTGTGCATTCATTCCTGATAATAGTAAAAAGATAAGAGGTATGCTTACTAAACTAACAAGAGATAGTGCAGATTTGAAGGAGCTGAAGGAACCTGGAGTTTGGGAAAAAGTTGGGAAAGGAATTACTAACGTAGGGATTTGGTTTAGTAGTATTTGGAATGGGGTCCTTGCAAAAATAATAGGGGGTTTATTAATTGTCCTGACTTGTTTATTCGGACTATGGTTATCATGCAAAATTAGTAGAAGAGTTAAAAGAAAAGAAGAGAAGGAAAAGGAGAACATTTTCCAAGAAATTTGGGAAAAATCACACAGGGGGAAGAGATTGAAATGCGTATATTAAGAAAAATGAACGGTTGTGAAAGGAAATGGTTTGTGTGATGGCAAGTGTCATCAGGGGAGGTACTGAGAGAGCGCAGCTTATATACTTACAAATTAATATGAAATGTTTATGAACTAATGCGTAATAATGACACATAGAAAATGTATTAATGTATTTTGCTAAACATGCGCTTGAAATGTGCCCAAGGGGAGTGGCCGTCAATATATACAATGACTAATGAAACTGATTAATAATGATGAAATGTTATGTTAGAGTATGATTTTGCACTAATAATAAAAGGTTATATGTTAAAGTTCTGCTAATAAATCATTAGGCCTTAGTTAGCATGAGTCGAGGCCTAGCTGCCCTGTTTCATATTAAATGTGTTTTTCTAACGTGCAGTGTGCTGACTTGCTGAAGGACATGAAGTTGTATTTTTCCAAAGCTAGAAGATGAATGTAACTGTAGTAGATCCGTTCTCATGAAATTCAACTTGCTTAGTGAAACATTCTTGCTGAATGCAACAGTGTAGACTACTCGCAGGCACAAGGTCGCCTGAACCAGTACAGACAATGGAACCACTGACTGAAGATGCAAAGAGGACCACGAGAGTATGAAATCATACCGGACATTCTACCCACTGAAGATGTCACTCATAAGGACCAATAAACTATGTGAGAACTGTTTTGGGGTGACATGTTTAATGAAGTTATTGAAACCCTATTGGAGGGAGATAGTGGGGTGCTAACCCCAACCAATTAAAACTTTTGGGATTGTACAACAGAAAAAGGATAAAAACCCATGACACGGGGAGCCATGCAGACAGAGGAGGGGGAGATGCTGTTGCGAATATTGCTATGACCCAGACACTTTGTCACTCTGCATAGAGACTTTGCTGTTTGGTTCTTCAAACCATCCTTGCCCTTATATTGCTCATTTACACTTTACCTCCTTATGAGGGAAGTGTCCCTTTTACCCAACTGCTGAATTCCTGGCTGGCGAATCAACTGATGTCCTGAAGACGAAGAGCGAACCTGTATGCTGACCCAATACGAAGGGTAACTACATGACAATCAAATTGTAATTGTCTGTTTGCTTTTCCTTTCTAGGTACCAACTGCTTCTTTTGACAGAGACCCTAGTTAGATGTTTTTTTCTAAATTGGTGTTGCTAAATTGTTTTGCATGAAGCCCAACATGCCAATGCTAATTTGAGGTTAGTTGAGGGGTTCACTGAACTGACGTAAATAGACAAATGACTGAATCTATGCTTTGTTGAATAATGCAATAATGATTCTCTGCTAAGGATAACCTATGTTGACGTTGTGCTATATTCTAATATTCGTGATTCTTGCCTTGATGAAATCTTAGCCTATGCTAATGTGTTTCTTGGTTTTGAGACAAATAAACTTACTAGTAGAATTGTAATCAATAGGGAATAAACTTCATATAATAGTACTAAACTGGTGTGGTTATTCATGACTGCAAGGTCATGGTGGTTTCTGAGTTTTATTAATGTCTTTGACTAATCTGAATAGTCATATTACGGTAAATATTGATGACGTTATTGACATATTGATTGACATGTTGATTAGTTATCTCGTCCTAAGGTGTCTTCAATCAGGGTCAAAAGGTTCATTGGCCTAAAACGAGTCCCAGAGCGAGTAAATTAGTCATAAAGGGACGCGTTAGCAGAGATTTGTATTATGTTTTTTTTACCTTTTAATAGTTTGGGTGTTATTAAATGTTTTTCACATTTTCCCAACAATAAGCCTGTCCGCTCTGTGCCATAGCTGCCAATGGTTGAACACAGCATAAAAACACTGAAACCTTGCTGTGCTGCACTGTGTGAAAAGGGAAATGGCAGGTTACTCAGTATTTACCATTACACAGTGCATTCCTTTCCTTTCCTAGCACTGGAACACTTTTGACTCACTATCACCAACACAGGCACCCATGCACCATAATAAAAGGTTGCCTGCATTTCAGGCAGGATTTTTTTGTGCTGTAAGGGACACCTTCCTGCACAAAAACAATTCTCAGAAGCAGTTCCTCTTTCTACCTGTGCTGCTAAATGTAGCACACTTAGAAAGAGATAAATAGAAAAAGAAATAAATATATTTATCCTCAGTGTACCTCTGGTAGAGAGGCATACAATTCTTACACATTCCCAGGTCTACCCTTGTTAATAAATCTTGGAATGTGTCCAAATTCATTGGTGGATGTGTGGGAACAAGCACGCTCCACCCATGTCATGCCTCCCTGGGACAGAGCAACACTTCTCTGCCTTGCGTTTCTCTAGATGTATCAAGCCGCACAGGGCCATTCAAGGTGGCCTTGCATGCTTTGATAAAACTCATTTAGGTTTTGTGTTGTCATTGCATACCCTTGCATGGTGCAAGAACGATGCAAAACCTTGATAAATGTACCTCCAATTTTATACTTTTTCAGTAACATCTGCCTTTATATTTTTTGGACAACAGGGGCTCTCTTTCTTGTCAAATGAATAGTTCATAATAACAAATAACTCAGGTCTTTAAAAGTGAGCCTTGATGTATGTATCTTCAAGAGTTGAATTAACTTCTTTTAGAAAAAAGAGTATTTCTTAATATATGAAGTATTTGTGACAAATGTGTTATAGGTTAAGTTTTGGCTACCGGATTGTTACATTTAGAGCAGAGAGCTATCTCTTGAATTAAAATATTGTTTCTGCTTCCCCTTGGAACCTTGAAACTAAGACATATAGCCATCCTCATAGCACACTAGAGGACATTTTAATTACTTTGGGTATAATTTTTATATATGGGCTTGCAGAGAGTGGGTAAGAAATCCTTTCTGCGTCCCCTGGATGGCAGAATGATTATCTGGTGCCCAGAGCTTAGTCCCAATGCCAAGACTGGGAGGCAGCCCACACCATTCACCAATGCACCATTTTAGCATCAATCCTTTTTGTTCAGGGGGCTATATGTCCCATGTAGCAGGAAGATAATTTAAGAACACTCAAGTCTTCCTCTTATGTGCACAAGGAGATTGTTTGGTGCCCAGAGCTAGGAGCTGTAGTTTAGTACCTGGATGGGCAATCCCTTTGTCCTATTCTGTTTCATTCTTGTTTTCATGATTGCCTGAAGGGCTTTCTGACTCTGCAAGGATAGGCTGATAGGGAGTAAACACCACAAACTGCCAAGCCAGGGGGGCTGTAAGGGGCACAAATGTAGAAAAAAGTGGTTTGTGTGGCTGCAACATTTTATTATTAGGCCCAAATGAAGGGCACCTAGACATTATCTGCAACCATCATTACTTCTCTCTCTGGGTCAGATAGCAATCATAGAAATCCAACAACTGAGGGAATTTTTCAAACCTAGTTATACAGAGGAATTCAGATTGGTATGCTTTGCTCATTTAAACATTAAAGTAGGGGGCAAAAGCACTTTTAATTTTTCCCAAATTTATATGAGAAAGAGGCAGCCACATCCAGCTAATGGCCTTACATTTTACCACCCTGCATTCCTTCACCTATCCTAAATAAACTGCTGTTGCCATGTGAGGGTGCACCTAATGCATCCCATATGAACATCCCAAACCTGTAACCTCATGACACCTCATTAACACCACATGAATATCACATGAGTCAAGTGGTGACTGGTTTCGATGGTGGGTGTTATACGGAGTGCAGTTTTTATCAGGAGAAATGCGAACTTGTTGGGCGGTAGGGTTTTTATTGATCTCCACAGCTTCCTGAATATTATGAAGAAAACATTTTTATTTTCGGCAAAGTTTGATATTTGCATGGCATTCTAGGTGAGATTACCTCATGAGATCCATGCACATCTCATCAACCTGGACTCCCCTGTGCATTTTATTTTCAGATATGTATAGGGGCGGTAGGTTTCCTTGAGTTTCAGCTTACTCACATAAGTGGGGGGGGTATCAATTTTTACCGAGGCAGTGTAGGAATACTAAGAGATAGTAATGTTGTCAATCTCCACTAATTTTGGAACTTTCTCTCACAGAAATATGAGGCAAACCTATGATTTATGCTACAATTTGAAATTTGGGGTTTCAAAATGTGGGATCCAGGTAAATCACATTCCATCGTTTTAAGTAATTTCTGGTGCATGTAAGTTTCTTCAAGTGCTGGGTGACCTTATTCCATGTACTATAGCTTTGTACATCCACAGAATGAGCATGTCATGGCTCGCTCCCTATGGGGTCCTGACCATCCTATGTCACCCCCGTAGCTAATGATGCTATGAGACCCCAAGATAAATGTTTATATATTCTTTGTCTGTCATGAACCCCTAGGCCTTCCCCTCTAGTTGCGCCTTACTTAATGGTCCCCAATTGCACCCCCCTGGCCTTCCATCACCCTAGTGTTCAAGTTGTGAATACTCAGAAGAAATACCTGACGCACCAGCTCACTAGCAATAAATCTTGAGCAGGGACGTATTGAGTATGGTCCATTACATGGGTTGGATGTGGTCATTGGGCCTGGGTTGGGTGAGGTCTTTGGGTTTGGGTTGGATGTGGTCTTTGGGCGTGGGTTGGGTGTGGTCCATGGCCTAGGATGGGTGTGGTCCTTAGGTAAGTCCATACATAGAGCACCTAAACTGCCAAGATCCTTTGCTTCAAAAAAGTCAGAGCTCATGGTAGAAGATCCCAATTATCTTACCTGTTCAGGATCACCTTGTGACATAGCTCTTGATTAAACCTGTCACCCACCTCTCAGAACAAGCATGGTGCTTCCTCCTCAAAGTAAAAAAGACAAGATTCAAGAAAGCAGTTAACCTGTGGAAATGGTCAATGATATAAACCAGAACTAACAATATTCTTGTGGATATGTACATTCTTGAAAGGAAGCAGCAACACTATGGGGGTCATTACGACTTCAGCGGACAGAAAAGCCCATCCACAGAAGTCCGGGCAGGCAGGATGCCGTCAGTGCAGCCACCTCCCCGTCAGCCCCATTACGAGTTTCTCAATGGGTCAGTGGGAAACGACCTACAGCATTGTCTCTGGCTCATAATAGAGTCAGTGGCAATGCTGCAGTGCAAAGCAGACAGTGAACATTGCATCAGGGCTGGCCAAGGGGGCCCCTGCACTGCCCATGCCTTAGATAATACATGAAAACTCAAGCAAACTTTCACAAGCAGAATCAATAATAACACATAAACTGCTAAAGAAGTATGCCTTGGTCTTGGAAGTGAGAAAAAATGTTCCACAAGTTGATGACCAATGATATCTACCATGATGACAGCGATGCACTTATTTGTATTAATCTTAGTGAAATTAACTAATACCCAGGGTATAGTGTAAGAACACTGATTATCATCTTACAAACTTTTCAGCACCAGCAGCTAAAAAGGTGAATGAGTTTAACAGGATAGAATCCTCTCAAGTTATAGTTATTGGTTCATTAAAGTAATCATTGTTATCTTACCATTCAGGTAAATGAATGCTGCAAATCACAAATAAGGAAAAATTTATGAAACTCGAAAGAATAAAAAATAAAGCAGCAAGGAAAATTTCATTTCAAAATTGTTCTCAGGTCGTTTTAATGAATCAAGACACTCATGGGTGTTCTTTAACGCCAATGGAAAATATAAAAAATATCACAATTTGGATGCAGAATTAGAAAATTGAGATGATTCTGTCTTAAGCATTCCAGGAACCAGTCCTGAAAACAATACTACATGTTCATTCACCTAAAAGGAATTGAAACTACCAAAGAAACCCAATCATTATATCCAGAAGTGAGCCCATTTTGCCCATCTGAGAAATGTAGGCAAGATCAGACAGAACTAATTAATAGGAGTATTTGCTCAAATAGCCAGTTGAACTTTAGGCCATCTCAGTGCATTATAGCATTCATAAAATGTTTTTCCGTGGAAGATGAGTGTTGGACCTGTCCCTTTTACAGGGTCATTCCCCAACTGTTTTGCCTTTTTACTTCTAATATTTCTGACCCTTGTTAGCTGACGTTATGACTCTGGGCACTTTTTCACTACTAATCAGTGCTAAAGTGCATCTGCTCTCCCTAGTAAACTTGGTATGATTGGTTGATACCTATTTGGCATATTTAATTTACCTATAAGTCCCTTGTAAAGTGGTCCCTATACCCAGGGCCTGTAAATTAAATGCTACTAGTGGGCCTGCAGCGCTGTTTGTGCCACCCACAGAAGTAGCCTTTCAATCCTGTCTCAGACCTGCTAGCACAGGGCCCGTGTGCGCAGTTTTCTGCCACAGGGACCTGGCATCTAAATTTACTTGCCAGGCCCAGAACTCTCCTTTTACTACATGTAGGTCACCCATAAGGTACGACCTATCTAGCCCTAAGGACGGGACACCATGTGTGTAGAGGGCAGGACATGTGCATAGTAATGTGGCCTGTCCTGGTAGTGACAAACAGCCTATTTGGTTTCTCACTACTGTGAGTACTGCCTTCTCATACGATTGCCTTACCTCAACAGAATGCCCACCGGTTGACTGACTCAGAGACGGTGTTAAACCTCAATTTCATAGGGCAACAAGCCCCTCCAACCCATCAAAAATACAGTAAATTAAAATAAAAATAATAATCAAGTTCTAGATCAGCAGAATAGATGCAAAGTTTTTACTACACAAAATTGAAAGATGCACTACAGAGTTAAAGGCTCTCAACCAATAGAGCATTAGAGAGAAGTGCAAATTTAAAATTATTCTGAGTCCTAAGTGAGTGGCAAAATCAAAAGATAACTTGGCAGCATCCCTAGCAGCATAGGAAAGGCCCCTGACCCTCAGAATCAAGGATTGTATACACTGTTTGTGGGCGTTAAATAACGAAAACTGCTAAATCATCAGGGATAGGATCAAAAGTGTAACATTCTCAGCAAATCAGAGCACAGTTTTATTAAATGTCATATTGTCTTAGCACTCAAACACCATCCCACTTCAGGAACATTGACTCTGCCCAATCCATACTAATGTTACCAAAGATGAGAGGAAAAACTACATGCATAAAGAACAGTACACTATTATAAATGAATAGGATTTAGTGAACTAGCGGAAGGGCCTAGAGAAAAGATACAATTGTGGGACCTAGCGGGGAAAATTTCATCAAGAACAGTAAGAAAAATTCAATGGAAATAAACAGACATGTCTGCTTGATTGTGTTCGGCAGAAATATTGAACAGTGAAATGTATGGGTGAAGACATCCATTTTGAACAAGAAGGCACCAATGCTAAAATTGAGGCCTAGTCAGCAGAAGTCATGAAAACAAACATTTATATGTCATGGAACATTTGGTTCAAAGACAATAGCACAATATCAGTCTGTACATCTACAATTGCGAGCAAAACTATATTTGATGATGATCAGTGAAAAGTATGTCAAAATAAGAAAATCTGGGGGCATATTTATACCCCATTTGTGGGGGCATATTTATACCCCATTTGTGCTGATCTCGCTTCATTTTTTTAATGAAAATTGGGCGCAAAACTAACTATATATATATATTTTGAAGTTAGACCCACCTAATGTCATAATACTGGAGTTAGCACAATTTTTTAGATGCATGAACCTACCTTGCTTCAGTGAGATGCAAGGTAGGTGTTACCATCTAAAAAAATGGTGCTAACCCCAGAGCCCTATATTTATCCCCGTGCTAAAATGATGCACGTTAATATTTAGCAGCTAGGTCAGACCAGGCATTAGTTAAACACCATGGAATGGGTCTACGGGTGCCCTCCTCAAGCCCCAGGAACACCCCCACCCACACCAGAGGGACACCAGAGGATGTGGGACCCCATCCCAGGTAAGTATATGTAAGTATTTATTTTTTTATTAAAGTGCCATCCGGGCCCAACTTGGGGCCCCCTGCATGGCACATGGTGCAATGGCCATGCCTAGGGGACACTGGTCCCCTGTGCTGGTCATTGGGGTATTGGGCATGACTCCTGTCTTTTCTAAGACAGGAGTCATGTGGTATGGATGGTTTTGCATCAGAAAATTACGCTAGGCTGGTTAGAGTCATCTTTTTTTACTCTAACCAGCCTAACATCATTTTTTGGTGCAAAATTGATACAAGGTAGTTTTCTGCAGGCAAAAACTGACTTTAACAATATTTTGGCAATAGATATGTCTTGCTTCAAAACATAACTGTGGAGTTAAGTTTGCGCTGGATTTGTGTAAAACAAATGACGCAAGTCCGATGCAAACAGAGTATAAATATTCCCCAAAGTGTTGCCTGATATTGTACCATACTGCCCTAATAATGCCTAACAATGCCTATGAGAACATGAACTTAAACGTATACATTTGTATAATGTAAAAGCAAAACATACCAAAACACTCCTAAATTGAAGCATTTTCACGGAAAGGACCCTTTCTAATTCAAAATCTCAAAAAGGATTGTGGGAGCAAAAATAATGAAGAACCCCAGTCTCCCAGTGTCTCCAAGTTTATGGGGCTGATATAGCAAAAATCCCACTCAAAAGGGGGTCAAAATCTTATCATTCAACTCAGTCAAGCCAGTTCCACAGATTATGGCGGTCATTACAACATTGGCAGTAAAAGCCGCTTACCGCCGTGCAGAAGACTGCCAACACACAGCCGCGGCCGCGGAAATCCGCCACAGCTATTATGACCCACATTTCGGAATCCGCCAAAAGTCAGACACCCACACATGTCCGCCACACCAAAGGTCAGTGATAAACCGGCAAAAACAAAACTTCCACCGTCACGCCAACAGAAATACGCCAACACTATCACAACACACGAATCCACGCAGTGGTCTTTCATCCGCGGTATTCCATTGGCGGATCCACACCGCTGCGCTCAAAATACACACACTCTTACAAAACACAGCCACTTTGGACAATTTGAAATACACACACCTGATACACATACACACACCACTCCCACACACCCATTACAATATAAAACAGACACCCACATCACCCACAAACCCCCATGACAAAAAATTCCAAAAGAAGGCCAGAGAGAGACACCACCAGCAAGAACAACAGCATCCACAGGCACACAACACCATCACCCACACAACTTCCACACACCTCACACAACACACCACTACATATCAACACACTTATCACCACACACTCCACCCCACACATCACCTACACCACCCCATGGCACGGCAAAGACACCCCAGGTTCTCGGAGGAGGAGCTCAGGGTCATGGTGGAGGAAATCGTCGAGGTAGAGCCACAGCTATTCGGATCACAGGTGCAGCACACCTCCATAGCTAGGAAGATGGAGCTACGGCGAAGAATAGTGGACAGGGTCAACGCAGTGGGACAGCACCCAAGAAATCGGGAGCACATCAGGAAGAGATGGAACGACCTACGGGGGAAGGTGCGTTCCATGGTCTCAAGATACCACCTGGCGGTTCAGCGGACTGGCGGTGAACCCCCACCTCCTCCCCCACAACTAACAACATGGGAGGAGCAGGTCTTGGTGATTCTGCATCCTGAGGGCCTCACAGGAGTAGGTGGAGGAATGGACTCTGGTAAGTCAAAGCTTTACTATTACATCCTCCACCCTACCTGCATGTTATCACATACCCCCACCTCACCCTCACCCCCAGTACCCCAACTCCTCACATATTTCCCAACATCACAAACCACACATCCCAACACCAAGCCCTGCATGCAACAACAAAGCATGGACACCAATCACCAAAGCATGCCCACTGCACATACCCACACACCCCTCTAAACCATCATCACACAAGCTCCCACACAGGAATGCTAGCACTGGGGTACACGGTCACCCACCCATTGCACACCATTACACACACAGATTTAATTAATAAACATCCTTTTATACCCCTGCAGGACCCCTACCCAATGTCACCGGACAGGAGGGTCCACACATTTCCACACCACCAACAGAAGAGGCCCACAGTGATGACAGCAGCTCTGTCCAACTGGATCTAGATGACCATCCAGGACCATTGGAGACCTCTGGCCAGTTGGTTCCCCTGACACTGGCACAGGCCACCACAGACCTTCCCCCTTCTGCAAATACCAGCACAGCACCCAACCAGTGGGCCCATACCTCCGTCCCCAGGACACGTCAATCAGCAGTGTGTCCACCACTACAGGGAACCCAGGATAACCCACCACCCCAACAACAGGGATCTGGGGGCAGTGGTAGTGGGCACACAGTCCAGGGGACGGAGGCCCAGGAACACAGGGGAACTGGGAGGGCTGCTGTGCGACAGGGGGCGGACAGGCCAAGGGAACCCACTCTCCACAAGGCCCTCTCCTCCATCATGGGAGCCTACCACCACTCCCAGGAGATGATGGCAACAGTACTGGCCAAGTTTCAGGAGACCCAGCGCATGCAGGAGGAATAGTATATGGGCTTCAGGGAGGAACTCAGAACCATCAGCTCCACCCTGGGCACCATCATAGGGGTGCTGAAGGAACTACTCAACACCAGGAGGGACACTGTGGCACTACAAGGGGCCCCTGACACTTGCATAGACGATGAACAGCCCACCACCTCTGCCGGTGCTAGTGGACAGGATGCCCCGCCACAGGACCACCACACCAGCACCCCACCCCCTGCAGACGGAGAACCACCCCACAAACAGTCCCTGAGATCCAGGACAAAGACAGAGCACAATGCCAAGACCCCCGCCAAGAAATGAGACCACCCTGATTGTCAACCTACTGTCCCACTTTGTCACCCTGTCCATAATTAAACTGCCCCAGCTCCACTTCCTATTCCCATATAGGCAATGCACCTGTGAGACTAATAGACTGGACTCTGCCATGGACACTTCCCTGCCATCACCCCTCACCATTTCACTACCCCCTCCAATATTGAGCATTTCAATTAACACACCTAAAGCACAAAACAATCTGGAGTTTGTCGGTGATTTCGAAATAGTGTATTAACAATTACAGTGCAAACATTTTTTTTTAATAGTAATGTCAACATACCTATGTCACATAGCTCTAGTCCATGAGGAATCTAAGCAGATGTCACACAGTGGGACCCACATCTGTGAAATTGTAAGTGAAAGTGACAACTCAGTGACCATACACTGGGTGAAAACGACAGACAGGAGAGAGGTAGTAGTGTCAAAGTACATGTAGTAGGCAGGTTTGGATTCCTACCTGTGTCTCACTGGAAATATTGCAGGATCACTGAGTCCCTGTTGTGCATGTCTTCTTCCTCTGCTTCCTCCTCATCACTGTCCACAAGCTCCACAGCTGCCACAACACCGCCATCTGGACCATCCTCCTGCAGAAAAAGCACCTGGCGTCCCAAAGCCAAGTTGTGAAGCATACAGCAGGCCACAATGATTTGGCACACCTTCTTTGGTGAGTAGAATAGGGATCCACCTGTTATATGGAGGCACCTGAACCTGGCCTTCAGGAGGCTGAAGGTCCGCTCGATCACCCTCCTAGTTCGCCCATGGGCCTCATTGTAGCGTTCCTCTGCCCTGGTCCTGGGATTCCTCACTGGGGTCAGTAGCCATGACAAGTTGAGTAACCAGAGTCACCTGCAAATGGTGAGGGACAACTGTTAGACACACACTAACCTGTAGGGATAACCCCAGACCCAGACAACCATTCCCAATAACTTGCTTCCAGATGCTCCCCTAATAGCCACACACGGTGCCTCTGGAGTTGACCCATCACATAAGGATGCTGCTATTCCGCAGGATGTAGGCGTTATGCACTGAGCCAGGGAACATGGCATTCACATGGGAGATGTACTGGTCTGCCAAACATACCATCTGTACATTCATAGAATGATAACTCTTCCGGTTTCTGTACACCTGTTTACTCCTGTGGGGGGGGACCTAAGCCACAGGGGTCCCATCAATAGCACCCATGATGTTGGGGATATGTCCCTGGGCATAGAAATCACCTTTCACTGTAGGCAAATCCTCCACCTGAGGGAAAACAATGTAGCTCCGCATGTGTTTCAGAAGAGCAGACAACACTCTGGACAATACATTGGAAAACATAGGCTGGGATATCCCTGATATCCCTGATGCCATTGCCACAGTTGTTTGAAAAGAGCCACTTGCAAGGAAATGGAGCACTGACTGCACTTGAGGGGGGATTCCTGTGGGATGGCGAATTGCTGACATCAGGTCTGGTTCCAACTGGGTACACAGTTCCTGGATTGTGGCACGGTCAAGCCTGTAGGTGATTATCAAATGTCGCTCCTCCATTGTCGACAGGTCCACCAACGGTCGGTACACCGGAGGATGCCGCCATCTCCTCACATGTCCCAGCGGACGGTGCCTATGAAGGACAACAGTGAGCACAGAGTCAACCAACTCAGAGGTACGTACCCACAGTTTACACAGAACACCATCCATAGTCAAAAAGTGGCCTGTGTGTGTGTTGAGTCTAGGCCTAGGTATGTGTGACGCAGTTGGAAATGAATCTATGTGGGCCCCTGAAATGACGGCTGCCTGACCTCTAAAGTGGGACAATGGGATGTGAGGTAACTGCGCTGGCGTTGTACACTGTCGCGGTAGGCGGTCGGAGACGACGGCGCAATGCTGCATTGGTTAACATTGAACCCTATTGGTACCAGGAGCCAATGACGATGTACGCCGGCGGTGACGGTACGCACCGCCGTGGACGTGACCGCCATTTTCTATCTGTTCAATCACTCGATACCTGATCTTCGACAGGAGAGGACCTACACTGCAAGTGCTGCTGTGACCTCGGTCTGGAAGAGACAATGGCGCATGCGTCTGGGGAAAGGGCCCCTGCCTTCACATCGGAGGAGTTGGAGAAACTCGTGGACGGGGTCGTCCCCCAGTACAACCTACTCTACGGTCCTCCAAACAAACAGGTACGTACACAGGGAGCATGTTGTATGGGCTATGCCTGTGTGGAGTGGGGCTGGATGTAAGAAGGAAGGGGGCAGAGTGCTGCGTGCATGAAAGACGGTGAATGCATGTGCCACATGGCAAGGGTAGGGATGGGGGCCAATCACTTTGATGGTGCAGTTGGTAATGACTTCTCTTTTTCCCATGTACATTTCATGTAGGTCAGCGCCCACCAGAAGACAGATATTTGGTGTGCCATCGCCAAGGACGTCCGGACCCTGGGGGTCTACCACAGATGGAGCACCCACTCCCAGAAAAGATGGGAGGACATACGCCACTGGAGCAAGAAGACTGCGGAGGCTCAGCTGAGGATGGCCTCCCAATGTGGGAGGGGTGCCCGTCGCACCATGACCCCCCTGATGTTCAGGATCCTGGTGGTGGCCTACCCGAAGTTGGATGGGCGCTTGAGGGCATCACAGCAGACACAAGGGGGTGAGTACACTCTCATTCTGCTGACTTTGCGCGCAGTGGAGGTGTCTGGGTGGGGAAGGAGGGCTGTGGGTTTCCCTAGGCCAGGGCGAGTTCCGTAGGCAAGGCCCCTCCATAAGGCAGGCCATGTAGCACCCCACCCCACCTCTGTAGAATGCCAAGTACAGCTATTCATGCCCCTGTGTCATCTATGTGTGTGCAGATGTCGTCCATAGCCTTGTAGGCCATTTCCCAGGAATTGAACAGTGGAGCCCAAGAGCGCGGCGTAGTGCAGGGGGCTTCTGTGTCTGTAATGTCCACCAACGGTAGCGGTAATCCATGCACTCAACATGTCTTTCTTCTGTCGTCCCCCCCCTTTTTGTGGTCTCCCTGTTCTTGTGTGCATTAGCATCATCAGTCGGAGGAGCAGTGGCACCGGAGCACGAGGGAGCTGCATCCCACATGGCCCTGGAGGGCGAGACTACGGACTTGGAATTCACTAGTGTGACGGAGGCCGACGGGAGCTCCACGGCGGGGACAGGAGCTGACACCAGCGAAACTGACTCGTCCTCTGATGGGAGCTCCCTTGTGGTGGCGGCAACATCTGTGCCCCCCGCATCTACAGGTACAGCCTCCACACCCCCTACCAGCACCGCCCTCCCAGCAGCCCCTCAGCCTTCGCCCCGTGCCCGCTCACCCAGGAGGGTGGGCATCACCTTCGCCCCAGGCACCTCAGGCCTTGCCCCAGTCACCCCTGCTGCCCTCAGTGAGGAGGCCATTGACCTCCTCAGGTCGCTCACTGTTGGGCAGCCTACCATTTTGCATGCCATCCAGGGTGTAGAAAGGCAGTTGCAACAAACAAATGCATTCCTGGAGGGCATTCATTCTGGTCAGGCGGCCCTTCACCGAGCTTTTCAGACTCTGACCTCAGCACTGATGGCAGCCATTGCCCCCATCTCTAGCCTCCCCCCTCCAACTTCCTCCACCCAGACCCAATCCCCTGTACCTCTGCCTATCCCAAGCACACCATCAGACCAGCCTGCACACACCTCAACACACAAGGGAAGCTCAGGCAAACATAAGCACCACACATCCCACAGGCACTTACGCAAGCAACACACACATGCAGACACACCAACATCCACTGCCTCCACTGTGTCCCCCTCCTCGTCGACTCCCTCCTCCCTCCCAGTGTCGTCTACACTCACACCTGCATGCACTACCTCTACGGCCACTACGTCCCTCACCAGCACACCCACCAGCACACCCCGCTCACGTGCAGTCACCACCCCCACTACCATTCACACGTCCCCTGTGTCCTCTCCCAGTGTGTCTGTGACGCCCCCTCCCAAGATACACAAACGCAGGCACACACCCACCCAACAGCCATCCACCTCACGACAGCCTCCAGCACATGCACACTCACCCAAAGTCAGCAAACGAACACCTCCTACAACCACCACCTCTTCCTCCACTCCCAAACCCCCTCCAGCTACCCGTCCCAGTGTGTCAAAAAAACTTTTCCTGTCCACCCTTGACATTTTTCCCACATCTCCCTCACGCCGTCCATCTCATAGGTCCCGAAGTTGCACCTCAGCCACAACATCTCCGGGACCAGTGGTGCCTGTAGTCACTAGTATTTGGAGTGCACCTTCCACCAGGACAGCCAGTGTGGCACGGAGCCACAGCACAGACAGTCCCCCACCTGTGAAGCATCAGAAGTTGGGAAGTGCCCGGCGGGAGAGGGGGAAGACTCCTGCCAACAAAGCCGCTCCCAGGGGTCCCGTTGGGAGTGTGGAGTCAGCTGTGACACCTTCCAAGGTGGGGAAGGGCCACAAGAAACCCGGCAAGTTGGGAAGAGCAGCACGGCAGAGAAGACCGCCATCATCCCCGCTGCCCAGGAGGTCACCGCCAGCCCCAGCCCAGCTGCCCAGGAGGCCACCGCCAGCCCCAGCCCAGCTGCCCAGGAGGCCACCGCCAGCACCAGCCCCGCTGGGCCATGAAGGAACGCCAGCACAAGCCCTGCTGGGCCACCAGCACCAGCCCCGGTGAGCCATGAAGGACCGCCAGCACAAGCCCTGCTGAACAGGGCACTGCCATCTCAAGCCCTGCTGAACAGGGCACTGCCATCTCAAGCACCGCTGAACAGGGCACCGCCATCTCAAGCACCGCTGAACAGGGCACTGCCATCTCAAGCACTGCTAGCCCATGAGCGGCAGGGGCACTGACGCAACTGGGTCCGTCACGGGGTGAGTGATGCACTCTGGGCACCAGTCCCCCTCCAGAACCAGTGGAGACTGTCATCCACTACCTCTGTCCTTAACAGGATGAAGCACTCTGGGCACCAGTCCCCCTCCAGAACCAGTGGAGAGATCTATCCACTACCTCTGTCCTTCACAGGATGAAGCACTCTCTGCACCAGCCCCCCTCCAGAACCAGTGGAGACTGTCATCCACTACCACTGTCCTTCACAGGATGAAGCACTCTGGGCACCAGTCCCCCTCCAGAACCAGTGGACACTGTCATCCACTTGCGAGACTGTGGCTTTGCACTCCCCAGGATTGAACAGTGGGCAACCTACCCACTGTAGAGACTTGACAGACTGTGGCTTTGCACTCCCCAGGATTGAACAGTGGGCAAGCCACCCACTGTAGAGACTTGAGAGACTGTGGTTTTGCACTCCCCAGGATTCAACAGTGGGCAAGCCACCCACTTGTGAGACTTGAGAGACTGTGGCTGTGCACTCCACAGGATTGAACAGTGGGCAACCAACCCTCTGTAGAGACTTGAGAGACTGTGGCTTTGCACTCCCCAGGATTGAACAGTGGGCAAACCACCCACTGTAGAGACTTGAGAGACTGTGGCTTTGCACTCCCCAGGATTGAACAGTGGGCATGTGGCCCCCTTGTGGATTTGGCGTCGTGCACCCAAGCGGCTGAGGTGCCCCCCCTTTCCCTCCCCCTGAGGTGCCTGTTTTCTTGCTGTTTGATGCCCCTGCAGTGTTCTCTCCGTCATGGTCGGGGATCTTGTGTGGGCCTCGCCCATACCGTGTGGTCCCAGTGTTCCACTGACTTTCTTTGTGCAGTACCTGGACTACTATGCCTGGTATTTATTTTGTACATGGTGTATATATATATTTCTGCCTACTTGTTTTTAATATATTCCGATGGTTACACTAATTTTCTTTGGTCTTTCCATTCTTCCGGTGGGGTTTGGGGGGGGGAAACTGTGATGTATTGATATGCATTAGTGTGTGTGTTGTGGTGGGTGAGGGTGGGGGTGTTGCGTGTGTGTGTCCCTGTTTTTTGCCTCCCCTGTGTCGTAGGTGCTGTACTCACCGTGGTCTTAGACGCCGGCATTCATGCTCCTGGTAGAGGAGCAGGAAGACTATGCCAGGGAGAATTTCGAGTTCTGGTTCCATGGTGTCCTCGTTCCCCGTGGAGTGTGTAGAGGTGAGCGTTTTCACGTCGAAATTCCTGTTTCCGCCGTGTTTTGATCCGTGGTGAATCCCCCCCGGAAAAGGTGGCAGATTGGCCTGTCATAATAGTGTGAGCAGTACATTGTCTCCCGCCTGTCTGTTGGCAGTGACCACGGCGCTGTTTGCTTTTACCACCGTGGTTGTCTGAGTGTTAAAGTGGCTGTCTTTGTTGACGGTTTCCGCCACGGTCGTAATTGCAATTTTTACCGCCGGCTTGTTGGCGGTCTTACTGCCGCTTTAACACCGTCCGCCAGGGTTGTAATGACCACCTATGTTTTCTGATTGTATTGAAATAAACCTTTACAAACAAACTGTACTTTTTAATGCGTTGCACATTTGACACCGTTCCTGCGCAGTGCATGAATATTTGTGCCCATATTTATACTTTTTTAGTGCTGCATTTTGACTCAAAAACAGTGCAAGCTTACAAAATACAATTGTATTTTGCAAGTTTACGCTGTTTTTACATAAAAAAAATGGCGCAAATGCTGCGCTAAAAAGTATAAATATGGGCGTTGGAATCTATTCGTGTTTATGCATATTGAACACGCATGTGAATTAAAGAAAGTATATAATGCTCTACTATGATATTTTATGAAAGTGGAATGAAGCACTTAATTTTAAATAATGCAAAATAACCCAGTAATCTTCTGCAGAGATATGGTTGAGTGTTATTTTCTCTAGTATAAGATAACAACATAGTCATTTCTATGATTCATATTTAAATGTCACTGCATTCACTTTACAATGCCGTATCTCTGCATCATTAGTACTTACTTCGTTTCATTAAAGACTTTTGTTGTTTTCATTATGTATATTTTTTTTTTCTCCGAAAGATTGCAACCTTGACTTTAACCTAGAACGGTGAAGAAGGTGGGGGCGAAAAGGCACTTCTTCAATTATTTTAAATTAGTCCTTCTACTGTTGTGGGAATTGGACATTTATAGAGCACTGTTGTGCATTACAAATTCGACTGCCTTACTTTATACACCCCTAATGATTTTCATTATCTCCAAAGTTGATAGAATCCATTTCAAAAACCAATAATCTCTTGAAATTCACTGAGCCACAAATGAGTCATTAGAGAAAATTTCAGAGATCATTACCTTTAGCATAGATTTTAGCTTTTCATTTCCTGGATGTTCATTGCTGTTCATAATAAGAAGGAAACTGTCGGTCTGGAGGTGTAGAAGAGAGACGCTCAAATGCTATAAGGTACAGGTTAATCAAGCTTCATAGGATTAGAATTTTCATTTTTTCAAAGGACATTCATTTATCACTTTTAACCTACATTGCATGAATTGCACAATAAAATAATTCAGTAGAGGTGCGTTTAAACTGTGTGATGTTAAACGGCATGGCAGTTTAGTTATGCACACAGCAGTTTGAAATATTTATATATATCTTTGAGTACTACACACCTGCACAACATGCATCCTGTCCATGAATGATGTGAGCGCGAATACATCCTGCAGTCGACAATGAGTATACAGTACATTCCGAACAGCCATATAACATGTCAGTCTAATAGGAGGGACTTGAAATAGACAAATGGAACAAAAATAATTGTGTGAAAATGAATGAGGTGTTCACTCGTTTTTTTTTTCATTTTAATACTAAAATGGATGTTATTTTTTCTAGTAGAAATGCGTGAATACAAGATCCGAAACACCTCATGCGATTGTGACGTGGGCATAAGGTCGTAGATGTTTTTGATTAAAAAAATCAAGAGCTCAGACAATATTACTCTGATAATTAAAACCCCTGGTTGGACTCGGATGTGCTTGACATGATCAAATGATGCATGAATTGCCGTGTGTTCTAGACTATATCGGAGGACATCGAAGCATAACCCAGGTAGGTTCCTTGACTTGCATGCGGATTTGACAAATATATCATTAACTTTATTCGCTGTACTAGGGATACTGCCGAATGCGCCTGCATTCTGTTATTGTTTTCTGTTTTGTTTCATCCTCCACAGATGGCAAGGGACTATGGTGACATATCAGTAATAAAGTGCATATTGTTTGACTTACATTCACACATTAAACACAGATTAGGTCTCATTTTGTAATTTGTGGCTGTTCAACGTTCTGGTGGTGCTGTACTAAACTTGGATGGCAATTGTTAAAAATTGCAAAGCTGGTGATTGAAATACTATTGTGTTGTTAAATGTGAAAGTGGTTCTGTTCACTATGAAAGGAAAACTGAGAATTTCACAGGTTGGTTGTACCCGGTATTCAGCTACATGTGCCACATTAGGTGCTGCTCCTTATACCAGTGCTTAACTAGTGCTGGTGGCTGTTGCTGGGGCCACCTGCACTCATTTTGGAGGACTGTCACTTGTTTTTACTCATAAGACTTTAACCCAAAGCAAGAGAGATAGAAACACAGAAGGGAAGGAAGGAGGCGAAAGACTAAAAAACAGTGACAACGGGAAAACAAAAACAACCTTTGGAATTAAGGACTGATTTGTTAAATCACACAAGTAAGCTATAAAACTATTGAATAAGGTTGTTTGTTTGCTTGGCTATGCACCAATATTTCTTTATACTTTAATTTGATTAAAAAATATATATATAGTGGTGGGTGGCCTGTAGTTTAAGTGTGTGCCTTGTTGTTTATTTTGCAATTCATAGATTTTTCATCTTTTGTAAAGGAATTTTTTTGCACAGCTCAGTACCTGTCCTTTTCTACATGATTGTAACATTTCCAATAGTATTTTACTCTGTAGGCCATATTTCAAAACGGCTAATTAGCTAGTCGGCCCAGGAATAGTAGTCATCAGTGCATAAAACAAATATTTCAGTGGCACATTTTTTTAAACCTTCATTTAGGGCAGGGATGGCTTTGGATTAAATTAAAAATGTTGGCTATTGTTTGCATTTCAGTTTTTTGAAAAAAAGTGTATTTATTGTGTGGGTAAAATTGATGGCATAGGAGGATGTGTGTATCGTTGTGAATTTTTGTAGCTCAGTTAATTTTTGTATTTTGCATTGCTGACTTAATGTTAATGTGTGTTTTTCTTCGGTGTTACCACCATGCCTCCTTATGGCCAGTGTGTTTGTGTGTGGGTCTGTGTGCGTGTGTGTTTATCATCATCCACCATTTGTCTTTGTTCTCCATGCCATGTGGCCAGGAGCCATTTTGTGTAGTCTACGTCCATATCCTGCATGTGTTCTTTGTTCTCCATGACTCTTTGTTCACAGTTGTTGTTTGACCATGTGGCTGGCAGCCTTTTTTCTGCATCCATAGGTCTTCATGTGTTCTTCTTTGTTTTCCTTGCTCCTTGTTGTTTGACCATGTGGCTGGCAGCCATTTTGTCCATTTAGCCAGTGTTCCTTTGCAATAGACTTCCATGTGTTCTTTCTTTGTTCCTCATGCCCACTTGCTCCTTATTGTTGTTGTTTGACCATGTGACTGGTGGCCATTTTGTGCACGCAGCCAGTGTTCCTTTGCCATAGGCTTGCATGTGTTCTTTGTTTGTCATGCCTCCTTGCTCCTTGTTATTGTTTTACTACATGGCTGGCAACCATTTTGTGCATCCAGCCAGTGTGTCTTTGCTAGAGGCTTTTATGGGCTCTTCTTTGTTCCCTACGCATCCTTGTTCTTTATTGTTGTTATTTGACCATGTGGCTGGTGACCAGTTTGTCCACCCAGCCAGTGTCCCTTTTCTATAAGCTTGCATGTGTTCTTTGTTTGCCATTCATCCTTGTTGTTGTACTACCATGTGGCTGGCAGCCATTTTGTGTATCCAGTCAGTGTATTTATGCCATAGGCTTGCATGGGTTCTTCTTTGTTCCCCATGCCTCCTTGATCCTTATTGTTGTTCTTTTACCATGTTACTGGCAGCCATTTTGTACATCCAGCCAGTGTGTCTTTCTCATAGACTTACATAGAAATGGGTAATAATTGATCATGTGTTCATTTTCATTTTATATTCAAATTTGTAATTTTCATTTTGTATTTAAATTTCTTTTTTGATTTTTTATTCTATTATTTATTAGTTATTTTTTATTAAAATGGTTGTATTATTTTTTCATTTTATTTGGTATTTTATTTAATTTGTTGTCTTATTTTATTACTTTACATTTTAATTTTAATTTGTAATTTCGTAAAATGTCTTATTTTTTATTTCAAGTTATTTTTTAGAGTTTTTCTTGTTTATTTCATTTAATTGAATTCTGCATTTTGAATATATAAATCCACCCATCAACATCCATTCTTCCATCCATCCATTCATTCATTCATCCATCCATCCATCCATCCACCAAAGGTGCACAGCCACATTACAGTATTCGGTTTCTTTAGGTGTATAATAATTACATTTTCTCCTGGTAACCCTGGCTGTGGTGCACTACAGACAAATCAGCAACATAATTCATTTTTTAATGATTGTACCATTTCCCCTGGACCACTTTGTCACCCTAAGATTTTTTAAGGAATATTTCATTTACCCATGCACCTGTCACTGAATACCACAGACATCTCCTTTAAAACAAATGGACTAAGATTGCATTTGCCTGTACTTTTTCAACCTGCAACAATGCCGCATGTCACTAACTACATGCATTTCTTGCTTCGGTGCATTTAGGTGTACAAGAGAAGAGTTACCCTTAGTACTGCCAAAGAGAAGGCCTGTAAAGGTAAGTTCTGAAATCTCTTCCGCTTGTTCAGCGTAGTGCCACTGTCAACTAAGAGCATTAAGATGGCCCCAAAGAAGGTTGTTCCCAAAAAAGTAGTCAGTGAGATGAAGCAGCTTTCCACCAATGGTGTGCTGATGGCAACCTTTTTACCAAGATGGGTGCCTTCCACACTAGCCTCTGCAGAGGAACCTGGGAGCAGCACTCCTGCATCTTCATCATCATCACCCTCAGCCCAAGACCATGTCTGTCAGCGAGGCAGCAATTGAATCATGGTGATGCTGACAAGCTGTGATTTTGTACTGGATTTGTTCCTTTTGGAAAGAAGTACGCTATCATTTCTGGAAACAGAGCAAAGTGGACAGCAGCCGCAGCCACAGCCAGTAATATTGAATCTTACTGAATCTGGAGTAGAACACGAGGTTGAGCTTCCTGCTGAGCAAGAACATTTTCTTTTAGAATCAATGGCTCCCAGATCCAAGGCACGAAAAAGGAAAGGTACTACTCCACCATTTTCTCCAAACACCACTTCTGATGACAATGAGAATCATGGAAGGGAAGACTGGACTACGGCAACGCCCTCTGCGCCGGCACCACACTCAAACTCAAACGCAAACTCCAAAGAATCCAGAACACAGCCGCGCGCCTCGTCCTTGGCCTCCGCCGCCACGAACGAATCTCACCACACCTCAAATCCCTACACTGACTCCCCATAGACAAGAGAATCACATTCAAGATCCTCATCCACACACACAAATCCCTCCACAGCACCGGTCCAACCTACCTCAATGAAAGAGAAAATGTCCACACTCCCACACGAAACCTCCGATCAGCCGACCTCGCCCTAGCCACAGTCCCCCGCATCCAGCACACCACCACAGGAGGCAGGTCTTTCTTCTACCTCGCCCCCAAAACCTGGAACTCCCTCCCCACCGACCTTCGCAAAACCAAAGACCTACTGGTCTTCAGAAAGAACCTCAAGACTTGGCTGTTCGACCAGTGACCCTCCCTGTCCCCCCCCCCGGTTTCTCCCCCCGCGCCTTGAGACCCTCACGGGTGAGTAGCGCGCTCTACACATTTCTTTGATTGATTGATGATTGATTGAGGAGGAGGATGATGACAAGCCAGTCATTGTAGAAACTGGCACAAAGGAGTCTTATATTACCATCCAACCTATTCAACCTGCCCGGGGGATGTGGCACCAGCCAATCAAACAGCCAGCTCCCATATTTATAAGGCCCCATCAAAGATCTGCACCAACCGTAGAAGTAAGTACTGTAGAGAGGCAATCGACATACCCACCTACCTCCAGTTCTTCATAAGGCATTGGCAGTGGCCTACCAATTAAGTACTTCTCCCCAGTTTTGGACTATTTTACGATTAGTAAACAGAAGAACATTGCCATGTGCTCCGTTTGCCACACAAGTGTTTATGGAGGCCAGACGACCCATATGAAAAAACATCATGCAATCTGGTGGGAGAAGCACCTAAAAACATTCCTGAACATGGTCACAGTGTTGAAGGTGAGGAGAGATGGGAAACATCAGCTACAACTGATCAAATTATGGTTGAAGGTGAGAAAGAAGAGGGTGGCATCCTCATGCAAAGCAGCCATGTCCCCAGCAGTACACCAGAATCAGCTGCCTCAGCGACCTCACAATGGCAGACAAAGACTCAAAGGGCAAGATGTAGGTAGCCAAAAAATTGCGAGTCGGAAATTGCGATTCAATGCGAATCGCAATTTCCGACTCGCAAAATTGAATCCAAGAAAAAAGTGCAACACCAATTTGCGACTCGCAAATGTGTCGCAGTGCATTTTGCGAGTTCGCTTCTAGCGAGGTCGCAATTTGCGAGAAGGGTGTCGCAAATTGCTACTGGCTCGCAAATTGCCTGCAGGTGCTGCACAACAGTTTGGAAATTCACTTCCTGGCTCTTGGTGATGACATCAACCAAGATGTCATCAAATACACCTGGGAGGAGGGAGGACCACACCCTTTCCAAACTGCTGTGCAACACCCAGGAGAGAGGACCTGCTGGTACAATGGAGGAAACAGGCAGTGCTGGGAGAAGAAGAAAGCTGAAATTTTCAGACAAAGAACTGGAGGTGCTGACAGAGGAATGCTGCCTGCACCACGACAAACTGTTTGGGAAGGCAGCCCTGAGTGTCCCAGACACAGAAAAGAAGATGATTTGGCAGCAAATTCAGGAACGGATTAATGCTATAGGGGTGAGCTACCGCACCCTGGAGGAAATCAAGAAAGGTGGTATGACTTGCGCTCCAGGACAAAGGAGAGGGTAGCAGAGCGGCTGAGAGAGATGAGGGGCACAGGAGGAGGCCCATCCTCTGTCCCACCACCAACAGCCATGGAAGCAATGGTCGCGCAGACCCTAGAGCCTGAGGCCATACTCGGAATGGGAGAAGTGGACAGTTCTGCGCCATGGACATCCAAAAGTAAGTACCATGAGATACACATTCACACCTACAAATGCAGTATACACACTCTCCCAGTGCACAGCAGCAGGCACCACCAGACTAGCTCCATTCCAGTCTAGCAACCTCTAGAATAGTGCATTATGGGAAATGTAGTACAGTAGTCAGCATATAGGCAAATGTTTATTATGAGGCATGAAACAGATGTGAGAGACTGACAGTGTATTCCCTATGTCCCACAGGTCTCCCACAAGACACCCCCAGCAGCAACAACAGGCAGGGAGGAGAGCATGGGCCAGAGACAGTGCAGGAGGCTGCTGCAGAAATTCCTGGGCCCAGCAGGACACCACCAGAGTCCTATCAGGAACAAGAACAGGAAATGGGGGCAGCTGATACGACCCCTGGCCCCAGCCCCACATCAAGACGTTCTGAGCCAGCAGCAGGACAAAGGTACAGACGCAGATGCCAAGTTCTGGCGGTGCCCCAGGAGGAGATAGGGGAAGCAGGCTTTGCAGGAATGGAGGCATCTCTCATCAATGGGCAGCGCCTGCAAAACAGACAATTGAGGTCAATCTCAAGAACATTAAACAGGATGGAGCAGCATGACCACTGAGCTGGCTGAAGTGAACACGCAGTTCACTAGAATGAATGAATGATCTCACACAGGCCATCCACCAACTTGTGACGGAACTGGTGGCAGACAGAGTGTACGCAAGGCGCAGGGAGCGCCACACAGTGGCACGATTCGACCGGATGGCTGCTTCAATTGGGCATCTTGCAACAAACACAACTGACCTGTCTAGACGGACAGTGAGCTTACAGGTTGAACTTGGCCACTTTGCCGGCGATGTGGCACATGGACTTGGCTGCATCAACAACGCAATAGACTTGATGGAAGCTAGGCAGGTGGCAATGGGCACAGGTGAGACCCCTCAAGACAGTGAGGAGGGGTCCACAATAAGTAGTGTGTCCCGTGTGCTAAGGAGTGCAAGTGCACGGCAGGGGTCAGGTGACCCACCTGGGATGAGCCGTCCTGGGTGCACAAGGAGGAGGGTGTGAGCCATCAGACAGCATGAATCATGAGGAACATGATGTTAATGTGTCCTCATAACATTAGGACAAGTACAGACTTTAACGGACAGCACTTTTCTTTCACCATATAGTTTACAAATAAAAAGGTTTTGATTGTTCCATTACATAACTGGGCTCTGTTTGTCTGACATCAGTGAGTGTGGTTACAATTGCCATGTACCTGCCAAAGTATTGGGTTGCAATGTGGTTCCGTCTCTGTCTGCCTTGATGTGCAATGTTTCTATCCCCAGGCTGTCGGTGTGGTAGCTCTTGCCTCTTATCCTCCAAATCTGTGTCTTCAGGGGTGAGATGTAGCCCACGTCTGGTGGCAATGTTGTGTAGGATTGCACATGCAGCAACAATCTTGAATGCTGTTTCTGGGGCATACTGGAGCGCACCTCCACTTATGTGGAGGCATCTGAATCTTGCCTTTAACAATCCAAAGGTCCTCTTGATGACAGTTCTGGTCCGCCGATGGGCACAGTTATATCACCTCTTGTTCTCATTGCCAGGTGTTAGGTATGGGGTAGGTATCCATGGTCTTAGAGCATATGCACTGTCACCTGTTTGACAAAAATAAGCAATGTTAGCAGGGCATGGATGGTTACCGCAGTGACCTGTATATAAGGCTTCAGGGTGTATTCAGCAATACCTAATAGATATCCGTCTCCAAACTCCCCACGTTCTAGGCGCTGGTGTATCCCACTGTGCCTGAATATGTATGAGTCATGTGTACTCCCTGGAAATGTGGCCACAATGTCAGTAATGACATTATGGGCGTCCCATACCACCTGGATGTTTAGTGAGTGGGTACATTTCCTATTGCGGAACACATATTCCAGATTTGCAGGAGGGCAAATTTGTATATGTGTCCCGTCCTCACACCCTATTACATGGGGGAAGCTGGTAATTCTGTAGAAGTCCAACTTGGTGCTGTTAATTTCAGCCTCATTCCTGGGTAGGTATATGTATTTGGACATTGTGTGAGTATGGCTTCTAGGAAACATCTGAAGAATCGTGAGAGTGCCCTTTGGGATACCCCACCTGCCACTGCAATCACCCCCTGATAGCTACCCGAGGCCAAGAGGTGCAGTGAGCATAGCACTTGCACATGTGTAGGGATGGCGCTGCCGCACATTGTCTGTCGTTGAAGCTGCGGATTGAGTAGTTCAATTAATTCTAAGATTGCTGCACTGCTCAGTCTATATTTGTCATAAATCTCCTCCTCAGTTTGTTGGAATAGTGTCTGCCTGGTTCGGTATTTCCTTTCCTGTCTCAGCATCCTCCTCCTCCTCTGCTGGGCAGCGTGGACTCTCCTCCTCCATGCTATCACATACAGTTCAGCCATTTTGAATAACGCAGATGCCTTCTGGGTCTCCTTTTATACTGGTTACCGCCTGCTCTGAATCAGAGGTAATCTGGATGTGCAAAATGGACTTTTTGTGACTACTCGCAATTTGAGACTGGCTTTTTCATATGGTTTGCGACTCGCAAATTGCGACTTCCTTTTTGCGGGTCACAAAATCAGGTTGCACATTTTGCGAGTCGGTAATGGCTTGTATCGCTATTTGCACTTCGTAAATGGGATTTTTGTATCCCATTTCGGATTTTGCAAGGTCGCAAATTGCAAATCGGGCCATTAGCGACTCGCAAAACTTTGCTACATCTGGCCCAAAGTCAGATGGAGACACCACAGTATATGGTGACTGCACCATGACACACATTGAGTTTACCACCACCTACATCTCAAAATTCATATGCGCCAGTGGCCCTAGAAAAGAATAAAATCCAGGCTACAATTATGGGAATCTTTAAGCAGGAGTGGCCCTACAATTACAACCACCCAATGGCACATTTGTACATTTGGAAGCTGACAAAAGTAGTGCTGGACCTCCTCCCTTTCTTTTTGTAGAAGGAGTGGGATTCTTGGAGTTTGTGGCAGTCATCTTCCCAAAATGGAAGGTTTCAAGTTGGACCTATTATGCCTGAGTTGCTGTTTTAGCGCTGAATTATGATGTACTGCAATTGGTTGGACAAGCTTTTTTGCAGCCATGGACAACGGCAGCAACATAGTCAAGGCTATGGCAGATGGTGGCTATTTCAGGGTCCTGTGTTTGGTGCACTGCATCAACCTGTTGTGCAAAACTTTCTATAAAAATAAGACATATTCAGCAACATACTGACCACCTGCAGATGAATCAATATTAATTTTAGTCATTCAGTTGTGGATCATTCAGAGTGGTAACAGAGCACCTCTTAAATCCCCAATGTAGGATGTACCAACACGTTAGAACTTAACCTATTATATGTTGCAACGTCTGTCTGAGCACTACAGACAGATCAATGACTATGTATTTCTAAGATGAGACACAATTGGGAAAGCTAGGACCAGGGATGCTGATAAATGGGGGTTAGTCAAATACCTTACACAGATGCAGCTCCTTTTTGAGGTTTTCATGTGGGAAATTAGCAAGGAGGATAGTACGATTGGTCCAGCTATCCTGTTATTTGATCTGCTACAGGAGCAGCTCAAGAAGGTGTCTGAAAGCTTCACACTTGGGGGTGTGAACAAAAACCCAGAACTAAATGCCTTAGTTGAGAGCTTAATTCTTTGCTTGGCTCATAATGCAAGGATGCAAAATGACTTTATCTTGTCAAAAGAGTTTATCTATTGAACCGCGCTTGATACACACTACAGAAAATTCTTCCCACTTTCATTCCTTTTTCTGAAGGGGGTATTTCAAAATACAAGAGGTAGATGTTTGAAGAAGCCAGATAACTGGAAGGAGAATGGCTTAAACTTAGAGTCTTACTCTGCACTTCCAGAGAGGGCGGTCTTGACTCACAGCAGGCAAAACCAGCAACAAGAGCACCGGCAACAACAGCATCAGAGGAATTGGCTCCAACCTCTGCATTGGCTTGGTTTCAAGTGGCAGGACTTAAAACCATTGCAGAGACTAAGGCAAAAGAGGTCGAGCAAGGGGCAGCAAAGTGACCATTCAGAGGATGTTCCAGGAGTATCTGGATGACCCAAAAGAGGTGTGTTTGGATCAAAACCCATTGGTGTATTGGTATTGGAGATGCAATAATAGCCAGAGTGCAGCAGGCTGGCAGTAAAGTATCCGGCCTGTCCTGTAGCCAGCGTGTCTGCTGAATGTGTGTCCAGTGTAGCCTGTGCAGTTGTAACAGTGAGAAGGACCAGTCTCTTAACTCAAGGCTTGGAGAGAATAACCATGATCAAAATGAACCAGCATTTTATACCACCTGACTACACCATTCCTGAAATACTACAGTAAGAGGAAGAGGATGATTGGTCAGAATCAAGTGTGCGTGCTGACCAAATTCTTGGTGAACCACCTGAATTTGAGGACAAACCCTACTTCCCGTACTGAGTTTGCCAATGCCACCATTGAAATTTTTAATAATTATTTCTCACAGAACTTCTCTCTTTCTTTGCAAAAAAATAAATGCTAGTGGAATGTTATGTTTGTGTCAGATTTATGCTACTGCACCATTTTATAGTCACCTATATGGCCAGATTAGAGTTGGACCCATGTGCAGTGAAGAAGTCCCACATTCTCTTCTGGACATTAGACATGATTCTTTCCTCCCTCACATGCCAAAGCCTAACCTCCTTTACATCAATCCAGCAGAGCTGCCCCAGAAGATCATTGATTAAAAGACTGCAAGTGCCAATGACAAATTCCATGTTGCTTCCATCAAAGAGGAGATAATATTGTGTTCAACCACAGTGCTTTGATTGGAAGAGGTAACTACTAACTATTACACCAATGAATAGGTGATATATTGAGTTATTGTGAATAATGATTAAACATGTTTCCGATGATTAGCAAGGTTTGGGGGCTGATGAGTGATCATTTTTTCTTGAAAGTGATTAGACTTTCAAACTTTGCAAAATTTGACTGCAGGGCTCACTCAGACTAGACCAGACTCTTTAGTTGCCAAACACAAATCTACAAAAAATGTTTCAGTTCTGTTTCTCTTGTTGTTCTTCAACAGCAGTGCACTACACAGGCCCACCTTGCTTTGTTTGGGAATGGGCCAGTGTTACTGGAGGAGAAGAATGGAAGGACTACCTAAACAACTCGAAGGAGAAAGTTACGACCTTCAAAGAGGAACCATGATGATGGCAATGACTCTGAGGCCTAGTACTCACTCAGCTCTGTTGACTGGAGGAAGGTGTGGTAATTTGAGAAATGCTGCTGAGTATGTGTTTTCTGTATTGCTGGCTCTAATGTGAAATTCCTCCTATATTCTTGCTGTGCCTGTGAGTCTTCTTAGCATACTCTGACTCATGAATCTTACCTTGCTTCACTTTGTCCTTCTCCTTTACTCTATAATACAGTTACTGTTACTGGGTTTTTTCCAATGTGCAGGCCTTCTCCTAGACCTCTCCTGCATGAACAAAACTTGATAAAAGCTCAATACTCCAGCTTACCTACTAGACATGTACAGCCAGGCACCTAAGAATGATGGACATTCCAAGAAAAATGGAGATGCACCACCCAATTCAGCATTCCGTTTTCATTTTTCTTTTAACAATCATCACATTTAGAGATATACTCTCTTGGTTCTCTGGGGCAAATGGACTGTTTACAGTGCATTTAACGGAACTGTGTCATACTATCACGTCATTATTTCCTTCTACAACAGATTGATAATGGTGTGCTGCTCAGAGCCCTCAATAAATATTATTGTGGTTTCTTATGTGAAGTGTTTGTCTTTGTTACACTTTTCCCCAAATCCTCTTTCCCATCCATTCATTGAGCTCCAAACCCTTTTTCCCCAAGCTGTGTGATTTATAGAGGTGTGACCTAATTTTATACCATAAATAAATCACACACTTGCTGGGGCGGATATGGTGAAAGCAACACCAACTCACTACATGACCTTCTATTACCTGAGCAATATTTAGAAAGGCCCCATCAACATCATCATTAATGCCTTTTGTTGTATGTTGTGTAAACACTTAACCTTGTCCAGCCACTCCTGCTCTGAGCCCATTTCTCCTGACTCCGTAATTCCATTTCCTAAATTTAGATTTTATATGCTAGCTCCCCACCATTACTCAGAAGAAGTTGATCTTGCTAGTTTTTATTATCATATCAGGTCTTGTTTGTTGTGTGTCAAATACTGTTATTGTGGTAGTCTGGTCTCTGACTTCCTAAAGTTATGATATAATATGACCCACTAACTCCCTATTTTCTTTCAATCTAGTTGACAGAGATGGATAACCCTTTGATTAATCCTCAGTTGGAGATTGCAGAGGTGGAGTGGTACCTTCTGTTTTCCTTGATAGTGTGCTAGCCTGCTACTACTACTACAACCCCTTTAAGATGCCACCTTAGGAAAAACCCTGCAGTAAGAAGACTCCCATACTTCATCCATTCAGGTAAGAGAAAAACTATGGATTGATGTTAACTTGTTTAGTTAGTTAATTAACTTGTATTGAAGAAGATGCTGTTTGTGTGGATGGCAATAGAGCAAGGGTATACTTATGTGATATACACTTTTTGAGCAGATTTAAAACAAAAAAAACACTAAAACACAGCAGTGCAAACTTATATACAAAAATAAACATTTTAGACATAAATCAAGAAAATAAATTATCCCCTTTTATTTTTACAAAATTTAAAACACACCCTCTCCATCTACAACAGGCCCATCCCTCTCCCCAAATAAATATCCCTGGCCCCAAAAAGTCCAACGAAAGTCCAAAATGAAACCCACTCACAGCTCCCTCCCCAACCTCTCCACCCACAACAAGTCCCTTCCACCAATCAAAAAATTATAAAGGGGCTCACAGAGGGCACTGTCTAGTTGGTTCAGGAGCTGGTCCAGGCTCTGCTCAATCCTGGCGAGCTGGCTCTCCATACTGTCAATCCACTACAGGATACCGTGAAGTAATGCCCTTTCAGAGCAGGAGGGGGGTGGCAGCAGATGCAGTCAGGGATCCTGACAGCTGGCGGCGGCCCTGGCAATGTAGTGACCGGGAGGCTGGGACTGGTGTGCTGCTGAACTAGGTCCTGGGTCAGAGGCAGCTGTGATTGTGGTTAGGAGGGTCACAGGTCTGATTTTATTTGTTTACCTACACACGCCTCACATTAAAAGTACTGACTGACTGGTAGAAATGAATTAAGCCAGAATAACACCAGATTGAGAAAAAAAAACTGTGATTTTTTTTTATTTATTTTTATGCATTTCTAGTAACTAAACAGCCACTTTTAGTGGAAAAATAAAAATAAATATCCTGTCATTTATGTGTAAGGCATTATGTAATATGAAGTTCAATTTGTTGTACTAAATTAATGGAGGCATGCTAGCCAGTGCTTGAAGTACTTTGCTATGGTTTACAGCAAGGCAGCTGTAGTTGACTATTAGTTATCTCTAATTTCAATGGCCCTGCTCTTCTCCAAATGCCTTTCACTTCATTTCTAACCTGACTCCAAAGAGACAGATTAATAATAAATAAGATATGTCACACATGTCACATATAAAATGTGGATATTGTATCCTGTGTGCTGTAAGTAGATGGTGGGGAAAACGATGCACTGAGTTAAAGGAAAAGCTACAGGCTAAATAGATGGTATTTGTAACGTTTGTCACAGAGTATCCCATCCACCAAAGTGAAATCAAATTGGGCTCTTACTAGTCCCACATTTTCACTGGCCTAGCCCACCACCACAGATTATTTTCAAGAAATTAATTTACTGGCCAGTAAGGAAAGGAAGTTTGACATATTATTCGACAGGGTAAGGCAGAGGGATTAGGTGGGTAGATAGAGCTTTTGCTATGGAAAAGAGGGGTGTCACTGATCATCAATTCATCATGTGCCTAAGCTTTGGCTTATTTAGTCACTGTATAGATGAAAGTATAAAGGGAAAAGTCTGAACAGGTGTAAAATAACGCTGGTAAGGGAAACCATGCTTTCTTTTAATCTTCCACTCTTTCCTTCTCCAAATCAGAATTTTTAGAGTACATCATGTGTACTTTTGCTTAATTGCAGATACAAGAGGCTATATTCCAACCACTTCTGTAGCTGGTAACACAAGGGGTTTCCAATTATGATGTAAGAAAGAAAGAAGATACAAAAAATAGAATAGTGGTACAGTTAATCTCCACAGAATTATTATAACAGTAACATTGTACTTTTCTTCATCAGATCGCCCATGGTACTAGTATGATTGACTATGGTTGAGTTGGCTATACTCCTAAAATCCCTTTTCTAAATTTCCTTACCAAAAAATACATTTTGAATTAATATATTGCAAGTATGATTTTTGATTCTATTCTCATTTCTCAGTCACTTTGATGGACCCACTCAGTATCCCTTTTTTGCAATACATAGATGCATACTATTGCTACACATCACTGTGACATTGCCTGGGACTGTTGAGCTACATAGATAAAAGAGACAGTGAAGGATAGCAAAACTGACAATACTAAATCACTATGGTGACAAGAGGACAGAGGAGTCTGCATTGCAATGGCTTCTTAAATAATTAGCCAAAGAGAGCGCCAACAAGAGTGATGAGGTAGCACAGAGCACCTGCCTAGCTCTAACTGAATTATATAATAATATTCTTAACGTAAACTGAACGTAACTTATCTTTGAGTGTAACATGCTATTCAGAAAAAAAGTTAGCATAGTGGAACACAAACACAATATTATAGATAATACTCACTGAGCCCCAGAATCTCTACACCTAGCAGGTTGTGCCGGTCCTGCTCGCAGTCCATGATAGCTGCCCAGTGGTGCTTCAGCTGCTGGGGGGTGCGCTGAACCTTGCTAGTGTGCCGCTCACACTGGCACATGCTGCAGGGGGTACCTTCTGCCAGGCCTGCCACCTGCTGCCAGCATGGAGGGGAGGTGGGGCTACACATAAAAAACAAGTGCTGCCACCTCTACCTTGTAAAAGATGGGCTGGTGCTGCATCCCTTGGTGGTGCTTCTACCCACAAAGTAAACAGCTCCTGACACTGACTACCTTGTAAAATATGGGCTGGTGCAGCATCCCTTGGTGGTGCTGCTTCCCACAAGGTAGACAGCTCCTGACACTGACTACTTTGAAAGGCCTGGTACAGCTGCTCCCCTGCTCGCCCCAGCCCTGCTCTGCCATGGCACTGGCCTGGGTAGGGTAAAGAAAACAAAAAAATACAAGGGAAGGGAGGAAGGAAGGAAGGAAGGAAGGAAGGAAGGAAGGAAGGAAGGAAGGAAGGAAGGAAGGAAGGAAGGAAGGAAGGAAAGAAGGAAAGAAGGAAGGAAATAAGGAAGTTAAGGGGAAATCATGTTAAAAAATACAAAATTCATGAAAACACGAAAAAAAACACACACAGACACAAACATACACACTAATATGATAAATAGAAATTAGGTGTATATTAAATAAGGCGGTGGAAGATTGTAAATTTAAAAGAAGGATTAAAACTAGACCCAGCACCATGAACAGAGTAAGAAAAACAAGATGACTGTGCCCATGCGATCCTCATGGTGCTGTTTGTGTGTGATTTTAAATGCAAGAATGCACTTTGAGTTGTGTTTGATGTAAAAAGTAATGTGAATGGGCTTGACAGGGAACTTGTCCACTGTGGAACTCCACATGGCAAAGAAGAGTTTTTGGGCCACTTCAAGGAGTTCCGAGTATTTTGCGGTTCTGCACACTTCTCCCAGGTCGAGACTTTGGGGCACATTTATAAACTTTTGATGGAGAGCAGCACCACAAGCCTTCTTGCTGCCCTGCCCTGCATCAAAAGAAAAGGTCAGGAATGCACTGGGTGAGCGGGGCACACAGGACACCCACAGGCTGCACCCAGACCTAGCTGGGCCGCTTCCATGCGGTCCTGGTGCACTCACTCTGCAGCTATTGACTAACACAGCTGTGCTCTTCTAGTCAGCGGAGCAAATTGAAGAGTTCTTGGCACAGGAGTTCCTTTTAGATTGTTGAAAGATAGTTGAGTTGACCTGGAGTTGGTTAAATGGGCACAGACCAGGTGAGGGGAGAGTGAGAGGACCCTGGTGGAATGGGATTCGAGGCTGGAGGAAATGGCCCACGACCCTCCTGCCCCTGTCCCTCACTCACCGTTGAAGTGCCTGCACCCGCCAAGGTCTCCACAGGATACCCAGCCCTCCTGATCCCCTGCCTGGTTCCGAGATGGTTCAAATGGCCTCGAGGTGCTCCCCTCCTGGTCAGCCTACCACTGCCGGCCTGGAACCAGACGTGTGCCGGAGGTCTCGCATTGATCGGGCTGTGGACAGGGGGGAGGAGCACAATGCTCAGCGGCTTCCTTCCCCTACCCCTTACCGCACACCTGCACGCCTGCAACCTGCGACCTGCGAACCTCGCGGGGAGCAGCCTCAGCCTCTGCCCGCCTCTGCCCACCACTCACGTTGCCCTGGGACTGAGCTTTCAGACGGGGGCTTCGGACGGGGCTTCGGACGGGGTTTCAGACGGGGCTTGGAGCTTCGGACGAGACTCCTCCTCTTCCTCTGACTCCTTCCTCTTCCGGTATTGCTCACAGTGATTCCTCCATCCAGCAAGACTCCACCGCCTCATAGTCCACACCACAAAAGTTGAAGTGCTAGACAGGCCATACGTGGTGCTTTGAGAAGGTGATGGTGTCCAGAGGCAAGGCTCCCTTAGTATTTAGGTTCAGATGTACTGAGATGTTTACTATCAGTTACATTCACCATCCGCACAAGGAACACAATCAAAGCAAAAGGTAGGTTGACCTTGAAGGGCTGCCTTTCGAAGCCAGGGGTACAGCTTGCGCTACAAACTAACTGTGGAACCCAATCAGACAGCGCCTTCGTAATATGTGGCTCTTGCCAAAGCGGTGCTGTGTAGGTGGGATAAACACTGGAAAAGCAAGTAACCTAGCTGTACTTCCCTGCACCATAGGGAAAGGGAACAAATGAGCTGTATCTATATGATTTGGTAATTTCTGTACTTTCCCCCTCCACCGGGCCATAATTGGCTGCATAGCGCTGATGCAGACACCCTTGTACCATGGTGCAAGGGTGCTTGCATTGGTGTATATCAGACCACTTGCCATCAGTGCAGGGGGATAGTATAGGAATCAAACAACAATAATTGTATGGCAGGTAGTAGCAGGGAAGCACTTGTGGGAATTATTATTGAACGGTACAATACCAGATCCGGAGAGCGTGAATGAGGAGGTTCTGTTTACTCGGTCATGCACTCAGCTTTCCCTCCTAATGAGGTAGATCCTTCCGCCTCTGATTCATCTGAAGCAGGGGATGCAAGACCAGGCCTTGATCTCTTGTTTTGGAATGTGACAGGTCTTCGCAGTAAGATTGAAAATACTGAATGGTTAGGCTTTATTGGAACATTTTCTTGTTTGTTTCTCCAAGAAACTTGGTGTAGGGATCTCATACATATAAATAGATACAGGACATTCCATACTCTGGCGATCCCTTCAATTCATGGCAGGTCGAAAGGGGGGCTTTGTACTAATATTTCAGATAAGCTCAATGTGATAAAGGCGGTTAGGCTAACTTCAAATGTTTGCTATCACATGATTGTTTGTAAACTACAAAATTTATTTCAGCTAGTCATTATAATTTTTTACAATAATTCCCCCTTTGGGTAAAATTAAAAACATAGTTAGACAACTGCAGGATGATCTGGGACTAGTGTGTAACTCCACCAGGAGAGAGACTTTGATTTTGTGGGGAGGTGATTTTAATACACATTTATGCACACAACCGGCTGAGAAAGTTTGTGGCCTATATGTAGGGGGTAATGATGCCTGAGTTCATTTTCTCACAGTCATTATGGCAGCATACTGAATGAGACCATGTTCTGGTTTGATTTATCATTCTCAAATTAAATCTGTGGTAGCAATTTGCAATTTAAATCCACCTTCAATAGCAGCTGCACAAACACAACAATTGATTTTATTTTAATATCTAATAATTTCTCTCATAGCGTATCTAACCACCAGACTTATGACATTGTACATAACGACCACTATCCTCAAAGTATACATCTTGCCTTGCCTTCGGACAAAAAGCAGTATAGGGGATCCGTTGATAATCTTAGTAATATAGAATTGGGATCCAGAAATGGGTATTCTCTATGTTGGTCTCAGATAGAACCAACAGGCTTTATGAAGCTGCTGTTTAGTGACCATGTTAAAGACTTTGAGATTTGCCTGGAGGATAATGTACACCCACAAGAATGTATCAGAGCTTTTACCACAATCACACACAGGATTAAAATGTTTCTTAGCTGTAACATGAAAACGCTAGGACCCCCCCCCCAAAAAAAAGGCTGGTTTGACTCTGAATGTACATGGGCTCATAAAAACCTCTAGAAGGCTCTACACAATTCAAAAAGAAGCAAGAGTGAGATTTCCACACTTAGACAGAGTATAAGAAGGCCGATAAAAATAGGAAAAAACACCTCATGGGAAGCAAACCTTCAAAACAATAACCTTATATTCTGGAAGGCAGTAAATTCTCTGCTGCAGGGAGAAAGAGAATTTCCCAGCAAAGAAATAACCATTACAGAGGAGGAATGGATTGCCAATTTCTCCGAAATATATAGCTCTAAAAAGGTGGCCCCAGATGCAGATATTTATAAAGGTGACTTGTTGACTATTACTCCACCATTTAGTATAAATGAGGTCACCGAAGCCATTATTGCAAGCAAGAGTGTGAAAGCACCAGGTCCAGATGGAACCCCAGTGGACATATACAAGTCTAATATTGTTCTTTGGGGCCCTTTATTGACACAGGTTCTTAGAGCATGTTGTTCAACAGGTTTTATTTTAACCAGGGCAGAGTCCATTACAGTACCAATATTCGAAAAAGGCGACGGTCATAACCCTGCTTGTTCCAGACCAATTTTGCTTCTTGACACTCTTGCAAAGATAGCTGGTCTGGTTATCTTGAATAGGTTACAGGAGTGAGCTGAAGCAAATAATATTCTATCAGACTCATAATATTGTTTTCTCACAGGGATAGGAAAAGAGGAACAGGCTCTAAATCTGGATATTTTGATTAGTAAATACACTAAGGTCAAGAAAGGCAATCTCTATATGGTCTTTGTAGATTTGACCTTGGCGTTTGATTGTGTGATCCATAGCAAATAATGGTCCACTCTAACTCAACTGGGGGTAGATGAAACAATAGTCCACTTTATAATGGAGTTATACTCTGGAAGCAGAGCAAAGTTACGGTTTGGGGTGCATGGAGAGTGCACCAGCTCATTTAATATAAATCAAGGGGTATGACAAGGCTATGTGTTAGCGCCTTTCCCCTTCTCATTATAAATAAACAAACTTAAGTCAGTGCTAGTCATAGAATGTGAGGATCGACCTCAAATCGGCCACCAACCGATACAAGTTCTTATGTACGCTGACGATTATGTTTTTATGGTATGAACCCCATTAGCTTTGCAGATTCTCTTGACAACATTTGCTAATCACATGGAAGAACTAGGTCTTGGAGTTAATCGCCCTAAAACATATGTGATGAAATGTGGCACTAAGTCCACCAAAAACTGCTGCATTACAATAAAGGGAGAGAAAATAGATGTCACATCAACAGTCTCGTACCTGGGAATCCTGTTTGACAACAAAGGTACCTGGTCCCAATGTATCAGTTCATAAAAACCAACGTGGCCATAAAAACATTTTCTAAACGAGTAGGGAGGATCACCCCAAAGGATATGCTGACAATCTATAATGCTAAATGCAGCTCTGTTGCAATGTATGGGGCTGGCTTATGGGGACATAAAAAGTGCAATGTTTTGCAGATAGCGGAAAATTATTTTTTAAAGTCACTTTTAAATGTCCCAAAATCCACTTCATCATTTGTGTGTCATTAAGAACTGGGGTCACACATATTGCAGATTTCATAAGGATACAACCAGTACTGTTATGGCACAAAGTTTGGTCTTCAGAATATGCGAGTCTGAACAGAGTGATTATAAAAGATTGTCAAACTTTAAATTATTCATTGCAAATTCCTTGGTTGGAGTACATTAAGAACTTTTTTACTTGGGCCACCCGGATTATTACGTTACATCAGATATAATGGGAACGCTGAGTAGGAAAGAACTTAAAATGGAATGCCTTAACCATCTGGCTGATCTAAGGAGGGCTACAGAAGCACAAAAACCAAGTGTTATGAGGAATCAATTGATGCCGATGACGGAAGGCATGGAACCAAATTTACAGTTTGTTTTGAACCCCAGGCACTGTTTTGTTTTCATTTGCTTGAGATTAGAGACATTCCATCGACTAGTTAGTTTTCCTTTAATGAATGATTGGAGTGTTGTATTGGAGGACTGTCCCTGTGATTCAGTCTTGACACAAAGCACAATATAAGAGTTTTATTTTGTAAATTTTACATTAGCCAGAGAAAGAAATTCTTAATGACACTTTGAAAATCTTTACAAATACGTCAGTGTCACACGGCCTTTCTGTTCCTACAAACTGTTCCATCAATCAACATTTTCAATGGTATTGCAGTTTATTTATGCGCAGTATTGAAAGACAGAAAGGTTTTTAGATAACTTCATAGGTGTTTTATTAACAATCTTTGCAATGTCTCAAGGCCTTTTGAAAAATTGTTGTATTACATATATGAGAACATGTCGCCGTGATTTATCATTATTAACTGACGTATGCTACTTTTGGATCTTCATTTTAACCGCTTAGGTGCGGGCGTCGGCCACTGGCCGACGCCCACACACCCTCCCTGGTGCGGGTCACGACCAGTGGCCGACACCAGGAAGGGCATTAATAAATCCTCGGGTGCGTCGCACCCAAGGATTTATTATTTTATTTTTTTCTTCCCTGGGGAGACACAGAAGCTACCGTGTCTCCCCCCGCCCCCCACCCGCCCCTTAGTGACGTCAGGGACGTTGCAAAGGTGTTTTCCCCATCAAAGCAGGAAGCAGCCTTGCGGCCGCTTCCTGTTTTGATGGGGAAAACTGCCTTTTACACGTTCGGGAAGGCCTCGTAAGAAAGGGGAGAGTCTCCCCTTTCTTACGAGGCCTTCCTGAAAGTGTTTCCTGGCCCCCGATCGCAGCACAGCTCCCCTTTCTTACGAGGCCTTCCTGAAAGTGTTTCCTGCTGTGCTGCGATCGGGGGCCAGGAAACACTTTCAGGTTTCCTGGCTCCCCCGATCGCAGCACAGCTGCGATGGGGGGGGCCAGGAAACACTTTGAAAAGGCCTCGTAAGAAAGGGGAGAGTCTCCCCTTTCTTACGAGGCCTTCTGAAATGGTTTCCTGGCCCCCGATCGCAGCACAGCTGCGATCGGGGGCCAGGAAACCCCACTAGACACCAGGGATTTCACTTTTGGGGGGCGGCCCCCCCGGAAAACGGGCCGCCCCCCCCCTGGCATAATTTTTTTTTTTTTTAAAAGGTAGGAGCCCCCTGGGGGGGGGGCGCGATCATGCCCCCCCAGGGGATTTTTTTTTTGTTTAAAAAAAAAAAAATGAAATGACAGGGGGTCGCCCGTGGACAGGGTGACCCCCTGTGGGGGCAATTTTTTTTTAGATGTTGTAGGGTTTCCCTGGGGGCCATTTTGGCCCCCAAGGAAACCATACAACTACTAAAAAAAAATATATGTATATATCTATGTATATATCTATGTAGATAGATATATCTAGGTACATGGATATATCTATAGATATATCTATGTAGATATATCTATGTAGATATATATATGTATATATATATATATATATTTATATATATATATATATATATATATATATAGAGGTAGATCTGTATCAAAGAGATTTATAAAGCGCGCTACTCACCTGTGAGGGTCTCAAGGCGCTGGGGGGGGGAGGACGGGGGGAGGGAAAGGGGCTGGGAGGTTCACTGTTCAAAAAGCCAGGTTTTGAGGCCCTTCCTGAAAAGAAGTAGGTTTTGGGTCTTGCGAAGGTGGGTTGTGAGTGCGTTCCAGGTTTTGGGTGCAATGTAGGAGAAGGATCTGCCCCCGGTGGTGGTGTGTTTGATGCGGGGGACAGAGGCGAGAGAGAGGTCAGCTGAGCGGACGTTTTGTGTGAGGGTGTGGAATGTGACTCTCGTTGAGGTAGGCAGGGCCTGTGTTGTGGAGTGATTTGTGTGCGAGGATGAGGATCTTGAAGGTGATCCTTTTGTCAATGGGGAGCCAGTGGAGGGATTTGAGGTGTGGAGAGATGTGTTGGTGTCGGCGGAGGTCGAGGATGAGTCGTGCTGCTGAGTTCTGGATGCGTGTAGTTTGCGCTTGAGTTTTAGAGTGGTGCCGGCGTAGAGGGCGTTTCCGTAATCAAGCCTGCTGCTGATGAGTGCGTGAGTGACAGTTTTTCTGGTCTCTGTGGGGATCCATTTGAATGTTTTTCAGTATACGGAGTTTGTTGAAGCATGAGGAGGTAAGAGCGTTGATTTGTTGGGTCATCGAGAGGGAGGAGTCTAGGATGATGCTGAGGTTGCGTGCGTGGTTGGCGGGGGTGGGTGCAGGGCCTAGCGTGGTGGGCCACCATGGGGGGTCCCAGGTATCTTTGTGTGGGCCAAAGAGGATTATTTCGGTTTTGCTTGAGTTGAGTTTCAGGTGGTTGGCTGTCATATATATATCACTTTTGTCAATATGTGTGTGGTTTCCCTGGGGGGAGAAGGGTCCGACTTGTCTAGTGGCAGTTTTAGTGCCATAAAGAAGCGCAGAAGGTTTATATGCCTACTGCAAAGAGCACATCTGTATTTTATGTAAATAGCTGAGTACATTAGTAAAGTCTATGGAGAGATGAAGGGCACTTTTGCTGGGTGGTAATGAGGGAATCCGAGGAGGAGGGAGTGGGAGCACCAATAATGATTGTTGGACTGGGCGCAGGAGGTGCTAAAGACTGTGACGAATGGTATGTGACAAGGTGTTTTTTGAGTGTCTTGAAAGTACGTGCTGATTGAGGGAAGAAGCGCAGGTAAGGTGGCCTCTACTGTTGCACGTATCTCACACACACCATCGATTTTGTGACTGTCTACGTAGGCTAGTGTTTTAGAGCAACAGTTTAGCCAATAGCAGAGATGGCATCTTGATGGATGACTGCTGCCTGCACTCGGGTTATAGAGGACCGCTCTGACATAGGATCAGAGACTGAGACATCAGATACTGAGACAGCATCTGAGGGATAGGACAATGGCGCAGACTCTGGGAGTGATTTTTCAGTCAGAGGAGTCCCATTCGAAAACTCCTCTTCTAGTACATTATGAGGGAGGTGATGAGGACAGTCCTGCTGTCCCTTCGCAAGCTGTTCGTGCAACTGGGTAATAGTGGGTTAGGCCAACCCAGAGAGCAGGTGAATGCGGCGGCAAGCAGAGAGAGAGTGCTCTCTTGGGAGCTCACCAATTTAGTTCAGCCCCAAATTCCACCACCCAAATCATATTGTGGAGACATCAAAATTGTCTATGGCAAAACAAACTGGTTTTGTAAGGCAGGCACCTGTGTTTTTGGTCCTGGATTCGGCGGCCATATAGAGAAACACACTAAACCCAAACATTTCTGGAAACTAGACATTCGGGGGAGTCCACAGAGGTGTGACTTGTGTGGATTCCCCAAAGTTTTCTTACCCAGAATACCCTGCAAAGCTGAAATGTTGAAAAAAAACTCAATTTTTCTCGCATTTCTGTCACACAAACTACAGGAATATGCTGGGATCCACAACATTCCTACCACCCAGTGACTCCTCACCTGTCCAGACAAAAACACTACCCCACTTGAGTGCCTACACCTAGTGCCTGTGTCAGGAATGGATCACCCCAGGGTCAACAGCTGCCTCACGTAAGGACCAACATTGACCGTTGTGTGATCTATTCCTGTCGCAGGCACCAGGCCTAACCACACAAGTGAGGTATCATATTTATCGGGAGACTTGGGGGAACGCTGGGTGGAAGGAAATTTGTGGCTCCTCTCAGATTCCAGAACTTTCTGTCACCGAAATGTGAGGAAAACGTGTTATTTTAGCCACATTTTGAGGTTTGCAAAGGATTCTGGGTAACAGAATCTGGTCCGAGCCCCACAAGTCACCTCATCTTGGATTTCCCTGGGTTTCTAGTTTTCAAAAATGTGCTGGTTTGCTAGGTTTTCCCAGGTGCCGGCTGAGCTAGAGGCCAAAATCCACAGGTAGGCACTGTATTCTATGAAAAAATGTGATGTGTCCACGTTCTGTTTTGGGGCATTTCCTGTCGCGGGCGCTAGGCCTACCCACACAAGTGAGGTATCATTTTTATCGGGAGACTTAGGGGAACGCCGGGTGGAAGGAAATTTGTGGCTCCTCTCAGATTCCAGAACTTTCTGTCACCGAAATGTGAGGAAAACTTGTTTTTTTAGCCACTTTTTGAGGTTTGTAAAGGATTCTGGGTAATAGAACCTGGTCCGAGCCCCGCAAGTCACCCCTCCTTGGATTCCCCTAGGTCTCTAGTTTTCAGAAATGCACAGGTTTGGTAGGTTTCCCTAGGTGCCGGCTGAGCTAGAGGCCAAAATCTACAGGTAGGCACTTCTCAAAAAACACCTCTGTTTTCTTCCAAAAATTTTGATGTGTCCACGTTGCGCTTTGGGCCGTTTCCTGTCGCAGGCGCTAGGCCTACCCACACAAGTGAGGTATCATTTTTATCGGGAGACTTGGGGGAACGCCGGGTGGAAGGAAATTTGTGGCTCCTCTCAGATTCCAGAACTTTCTGTCACCGAAATGTGAGGAAAACTTGTTTTTTTAGCCACTTTTTGAGGTTTGCAAAGGATTCTGGGTAACAGAACCTGGTCCGAGCCCCGCAAGTCACCCCTCCTTGGATTCCCCTAGGTCTCTAGTTTTCAGAAATGCACAGGTTTGGTAGGTTTCCATAGGTGCCGGCTGAGCTAGAGGCCAAAATCTACAGGTAGGCACTTCTCAAAAAACACCTCTGTTTTCTTCCAAAAATTTGGATGTGTCCACGTTGCGCTTTGGGGCGTTTCCTGTCGCAGGCGCTAGGCCTACCCACACAAGTGAGGTATCATTTTTATCGGGAGACTTGCGGGAACGCCGGGTGGAAGGAAATTTGTGGCTCCTCTCAGATTCCAGAACTTTCTGTCACCGAAATGTGAGGAAAACTTGTTTTTTTAGCCACTTTTTGAGGTTTGCAAAGGATTCTGGGTAACAGAACCTGGTCCGAGCTCCGCAAGTCACCCATCCTTGGATTCCCCTAGTTCTCTAGTTTTCAGAAATGCACAGGTTTGGTAGGTTTCCCTAGGTGCCGGCTGAGCTAGAGGCCAAAATCTACAGGTAGGCACTTCTCAAAAAACACCTCTGTTTTCTTCCAAAAATGTGGATGTGTCCACGTTGCGCTTTGGGGCGTTTCCTGTCGCAGGCGCTAGGCCTACCCACACAAGTGAGGTATCATTTTTATCGGGAGACTTGGGGGAACGCCGGGTGGAAGGAAATTTGTGGCTCCTCTCAGATTCCAGAACTTTCTGTCACCGAAATGTGAGGAAAACTTGTTTTTTTAGCCACTTTTTGAGGTTTGCAAAGGATTCTGGGTAACAGAACCTGGTCCGAGCCCCGCAAGTCACCCCTCCTTGGATTCCCCTAGGTCTCTAGTTTTCAGAAATGCACAGGTTTGGTAGGTTTCCCTAGGTGCCGGCTGAGCTAGAGGCCAAAATCTACAGGTAGGCACTTCTCAAAAAACACCTCTGTTTTCTTCCAAAAATTTGGATGTGTCCACGTTGCGCTTTGGGGCGTTTCCTGTCGCAGGCGCTAGGCCTACCCACACAAGTGAGGTATCATTTTTATCGGGAGACTTGGGGGAACGCCGGGTGGAAGGAAATTTGTGGCTCCTCTCAGATTCCAGAACTTTCTGTCACCGAAATGTGAGGAAAACTTGTTTTTTTAGCCACTTTTTGAGGTTTGCAAAGGATTCTGGGTAACAGAACCTGGTCCGAGCCCCGCATATCACCCCTCCTTAGATTTCCCTAGGTCTCTAGTTTTCAATAATGCACAGGTTTGGTAGGTTTCCCTATGTGCCGGCTGAGCTAGAGGCCAAAATCTACAGGTAGGCACTTTGGAAAAAACAGCTGTGTTTTCTATAAAAAAAATAGGATGTGTCCATGTTGTGTTTTGGGACATTTCCTGTCGCGGGCACTAGGCCTACCCACACAAGTGAGGTGGGGGAACTTGGGGGAACATAGAATAGCAAAGCAAGTGTTATTGCCCCTTATCTTTCTCTACATTTTTTCCTTCCAAATATAAGAGAGTGTGTAAAAAAGACGTCTATTTGAGAAATGCCCTGCAATTCACATGCTAGTATGGGCACCTTGGAATTCAGCGATGTGCAAATAACCACTGCTCCTCAAAACCTTATCTTGATCACATTTTGGAAATGCAAAGGTTTTCTTGATACCTCTTTTTCACTCTTCATATTTCAGCAAATGAATTGCTGCATACCCAGTATAGAATGAAAACCAACTGCAGGGTGCAGCTCATTTATTGGCTCTGGGTACCTAGGGTTCTTGATGAACCTACAAGCCCTTTATATCCCCGCAACCAGAAGAGTCCAGCAGACAAAACAGTATATAGCTTTCAGAAATCTGACATAGCAGGAAAAAGTTACAGAGTAAAACATAAAGAAAAATGGCTGTTGTTTTCAGCTCAATTTCAATATTTTTTTATTTCAGCTGTTATTTTCTGCAAGAAAACCTTGTAGGATCTACACAAATGACCCCTTGCTGAATTCAGAATTTTGTCTAGTTTTCAGAAATGTTTAGCATTCTGGGATCCAGCATTGGTTTCACACCCATTCCTGTCACTAACTGGAAGGAGGCTGAAAGCACCAAACATAGTAAAAATGGGGTATGTCCCAGTAAAATGCCAAATTTGTGTTGAAAAATGTGGTTTTCTGATTCAACTCTGCCCGTTCCTGAAAGGTGGGAAGATAGTGATTTCAGCACCAGAAACCCTTTGTTGATGGCATTTTCAGGGAAAAGACCACAAGCCTTCTTCGACAGCCCTTTTTTCCCATTTTTTTGGAAAAAACAAAATTTTCACTGTATTTTGGCTATTTTCTTGGTCTCCTCCAGGGGAAACCACAAACTCTGGGTACCATTAGAATCCCTAGGATGTTGGAAAAAAAAGGACGCAAATTTGGCGTGGTTAGCTTATGTGGACAAAAAGTTATGAAGCCCTAAGCGCGAACTACCCCAAATAGCCAAAAAAGGGCTCAGCACTGGGGGGGAAAAGGCCCAGCAGCTAAGGGGTTAACTGAGTTATGTTAACTTTTTATTTGTTTATATGTGCTTTTATGGTTGATGATAACAACCGAATAAAGTATTTCTACTACTACAGGAATGTGCCATATTTCATAGATGCAGTGCACTCCTGGCCTTTTCTGTTGAGGCAGGTCAATGCATCAAGTATCCTTAAGGCACTGTCCTTCACCAAAACCACATGAATAAGGCCCTTAGTCCACTTTAGATAGTCTTGTTCCAACCCTTGCGATGTGTGCTGCATTCTAAAGCACATATCGCCAGGGTTGAAAAAGAATATCTCCATCTATCACTACTTGTTATTCCTCACCTGGGTAGGCATAAGATTGTGATACATTCTCTGAATTACACTTTCCTGTAACTATGGGAATGCTTTAGAAATCATGGTTGTTACGTGGCAACACCCATTGCAAAGATCATGGCACGCCTCCCTGATGCAGTGTAAGGCAACACAGTGACTTGCTCTGCATGACATTCTGAAAACTCATGCAAATTGGCTTTACATGGCCTCGTAGATATGGACATGCACTGTGCATTGCTGGTGCATCACAAAATATGACGCACCAGTGGTACTTGGGGCTTTCAAATAAGCCCATGCCTATGTTGGACATTTTGTATAATTGACAATCCACACAGCTTACAAAAGGTACATCCAACATTGACTTTAAAAATACACTCACTTTTCAATTTGAACTAATGCTGGGGTTGGGGCAAAGTTGCATTGCAATGGTGGCTGCACAGTGAAGTGTTATACAGAATATTATTTTAAGGACAACTCAACTTTGCACTGTGCATGGCACACCAAGCTTCAGTTTCCTGGGCTAGCAAAGAACTCCTTGCAGGTTAATCATGATTGTTAGACCTGGCATCCTTTGCGTGGTCTCCCCTGACTTTTTGCCTCTACTTCCCAGGGTGTTGCTTTGTGCTGGACTCCCTTTTTGTTGTTTTGGTACTGTGGGCACTTTATCACTTCTGACCAGTGTTAAAGTGCAAGTGCTCCCTGTGTAAATTTTGTGTGTAATTGGCTTTTCCATGAGTGGCCTATTTGATTTAGTATTAAGTCCCTAGTGAAGTGCACTAGAGATGCCCAGGGCCTTTAAATCCAATGCTACTACTGGGCCTGCAGCTCTGTTTGTGCCACCTACATGAGCAGTCTTGTAAACATCGCTCTGACATGCCACTGCAATGTCTGTGTGTGCAGTTTTAACCTGCCTATTCGACCTGGCAAAATTACCCACTTGCCAGGCCCAAACCTAGGTAGCCCCATGGGCAGGATGCAGTGTATGTTAAAAGTGGGACATGTACTGATGTGTTTTACATGTTCTAACTGTGAAATACTGCCAATTTTGTTTTTCACTGTTGCAGGGCCTATCTCTTTCATAGGCGAACATGGGGGCTGCCATTACATATCTTTTAAGTGCAATTTCCCTTTGGGTACTGATAGAAGTTGGGAGGTTGGTGTCTCTGAACTCACAATTTAAAAATGTTTTTAAATTGTCAGTTGGAAAATGCCACTTTTAGAAAATGTCAATTTTCTTGCTTAAATCATTCTGTGACTCTGTCTGCTTGTGTATTCCCCGTCTGGGTCAGACTGACAGTTCGGCTGTTTGTTAATTCCCTCTAGATAGTGACACAAAGGGAGCTGGGATGTAGCCTGCATATCCTGATGGGCCATCTGAGCTAGAGTGGAGGGAGGAGTGATCACTTACACCTGAATGGGCTGTGCCTGCCCTCACACAATGCAGTCTCCCACCTCCTGGTGTGTGCCTGGAGCCAGGCCTGGGCAAGGAAGGGTCTTGTAGACAACAGAGACAATCTTTTGAAGTTTGCCTACTTCAAAGGCAGATAGAGGTATACGTATTGGATCAAAAAACCCAGATTTTTAGATTACTTCTGGAACCAAGACAATCCTCTGCCAAGGAGAAGAGCTGAAGACCTGGAGGAGTAGTACCGCCCCTTCACCTGTGACTGTGCTTTGCTGGGTTAGCCTGCAGTTGCAGATTCTGCCTGAAAGAGGACAAAGACTGGACTTTGTGGTATATTCATGCTTGTGAAGAATCTCCAAGGGCTTGTATTGAGCTTGTCTCCTGTTTTGAAGTCTCAGGGCCATCAAAGGCTTCCTCTGTCAGCACCTGTGCAATGCAATTATTTTAAAAAGAAGCAATGATCCCTAATTAAGAGGTGAACAAAAAAAATATATATATATTTTCATCTATCACAGAGGTCACCACACAGAATACGGATCACTCTGAGAGGCGGATAGATATCTATGACAAGTTCAAGGAACTTGAAAGATTAAAGAAAAAGGAGATGAATAAATGGTGGGAGTGTGAGTCTCTGAAAAGATATTTGGAAGCAAATAGAGTCCCAAGGGGCCTACGAATTTCCATTTTGCCTGCCTATGATGATCCCAATCCGGAAATGCTAAAAGAATGGGCCGAACACAACGCACATAGCTCGGCAGGAATGATGAGAATTTTGATAAAGTATGCTCAGAGTGACAGGGATAAAGTGTTAGGAAAAATCGACAGCCTGACCAAGGATATAGACGGTTTCACAGATAAAAAAATAGTAGAATCCTCAAATAAGGCAATGGAAGAACGGCTTGGTAAAATGGAAGATGAAATTATTCAGAAGAAAAAGCAAAAATTCAATAGGGATAGAATTGACTATGAAACAGGTCAGATATATACATATGCCCAAAAATTTGATTTTTGGAGGAACCAAAGAATAAGTGAGTCACAAAAACAATACACAAACGACGAAAGAAGCAAATCAAATATGGACATCAGTGAAAGTTCAGATACAGACGCTGAAGAATCAACACGTTCACACATACAAACAACTTTACAGGACGAATTTGATTTTTTAAGGAGAGACCGCAGATCCAATCACAGACCATGGCGAGGCGCCAGACCAAGAGGAAGAGGCAGAGACAGAAGAGACGAGGGGGGGAAAAGAAACTTACGCAGAAGGGCACGAGAAATTAACCCACAGCAACAAACGATATTAACAGATGACAAAACAGTTGTGAATCTGTCAAAGCTTGACTTGGAAGAAGACGACATTAAGAACCTGTCACTGGGATTATCATACTGTCAACCCAATCATTTTGAGTACGAGCAAAGCCGGATAGACTTTTTCCTGTTTATACGAAAATTGAAGTTGTTAAAAATCTATACTCTTAAAAACAATAAAACCAGAGAGGAAGAAAAGGCATTAACAATCAGTAGGGATATGACAAAGAAGCTATCGACTGACAATTTACTAATCGAGGATGCAACATTACTAAAAGAATTGTGGGAAATGGATGAGAACATTAGAATAACAGATGATGAACAAATCATTGCCAGATTAGACTTGGAAGGGATAGCAACGGACAAAATGGAGATCTCAGGACTCAAACAAAGATCGAAAACTGTGCCAGGATCCAGTGGAGACCTAATTGATCAGTTCCCAGAGACTATAATCAAAGGCCTAAAATCATTGAAAAAAAGAGAAATGGAGAAGACAAGGAAGATCAAGACTAAGTACATCAAGACCCTTGAAAAGCTGACCAATAACCCGCAAATAGTGGTGAGAGGATCAGACAAAGGTGGAAACATTGTGATCTGGCCAATCGAAGAATACATGGAAGAAGTATACAGACAATTGAATGACCTAAATGCTATGAAAAGATAGATAAGAAATATGTGGAGAATGTCAAACAGCAGTTCGACATAGAATTACAGAGTTGGAAAACCAAATGTCTAATCTCGGAGGATGAATATAGATTTTTGAAAGTAGACTACCCAAAATTACCTGTGTTTTATTTAATACCTAAGATACATAAAGACGCAGCGAAACCCCCTGGGAGACCCATAATTTCAAGTAGAGGTAGTCTCTTTGAACCCCTATCACAGTACATAGATAAATTCCTATCCCCTTTGGTTGTGGGCTTGCCATTGTACTTGAAAGACAGTACTGACTTCTTAAAAAGAATCTTTGATATTGGGTGGGAGGATGATTTCCTCCTCATGACGCTAGATGTAACAGCACTGTACACGAGTATACCCCATGATTTGGGGATGAAAGCTATTGAACACTTCTTGAGAGTGAGACCTATCGGATTTTTCCAACACAGCAGAATGTTAATCAGCATGATTAGTTGGTGTCTACGACATAACATGTTCTTTTATAACAATGACATATTTGAGCAGAAATGCGGGACTGCTATGGGAACCTGTTTCGCACCGAGTTACGCAAACCTGTACATGGGGTGGTGGGAAGAACAAGTACTCAATCTTCCCCCCCTGGATCAGTGGAACCAGCATATTGCACTTTGGTTGAGATATATCGATGATATTTTTATCATCTGGAAAGAGGATATGACCAGTGCTTTACAATTCTCACAAGAAGTAAATAAGAATAAGTGCAATCTAAAATTTACAAGTAAGATACATGCAAGTGAGATAGAGTTTCTTGATGTAAAAGTGATGATAGAACATAACAGGTTAGAAACCACAGTATTTAGAAAACCAACCGCTGGTAACAGCATTTTACACGCCTCCAGTCATCATCCACAACCGTTAAAAGAAAGTATTCCATTTGGTGAGATGATGAGAGCCAAAAGGATATGTAGTACTGAGACTAAGTTTAAAGAAGTTCAGGTAGACATGGAGAAGAGAATACATAACAGAGGATATACCGATAGGACACTCGAAAGAGCTAACAACAAAATAAAATCCAGAGCTAGAGAAGATCTATTATTCTTGCCAAAGGGAAGCAAGAATAAGATAAACAATGGTGCTAATATTGGAACAATAGTGAGATTCATTACAACATTCAATGAAGCACATGACCAAGTGCGCAATTTATTACAAAAGCAATGGCATGTGGTAAGGAGTGATCCTATAATAGGACAGAGTTTGATGAGGAGACCACAAATAACCTATTGAAGAGGCAAATCTTTGAAAGATGTTCTAGTGAAAAGTGATATCAGACAATTGAACAAACAAACCACATGGTTCAATACACAGGATGGCTTCTATAAGTGTATGAAATGTAAAGCATGCAAAAGTGGAGAAAATATCAAAAATGTAACCATTGGCAACAGGACGGTACACACTATAAAAGGAAGATACACATGTAAAAGTGATTATGTGATCTATATCTTGAAATGTACTTGCCCGAAACTATATGTGGGCAGTACAAAATTGCAGGTACATAAAAGAGTCTTGCAACACCTAAGAGCCATCACAAACAAAGATACCACATACCCAGTAGCCAGACACATTCATGAGATACATGGAGGGAAAATAGAGGAGCTACGCTACAGTGTAATTGATGGAATAACTAGAGACAGTAGAGGGGGAGACCAAGAGAAAAATCTGCGCAAATTAGAGTCAAGATACATATTATCACTCAATACGAAGGAACCAAATGGGCTGAATATCAGTGAGGACTTATACATACATTTATAATATTGAATTGATTTAATCAGCATCATGCAAATACTCGAGGAGGTAGAAATTAGCTTTACCTCCATACATTAATTAGCCATGATATACTGTACAGATGGTAATGTTTGTTATTCAAATATAAAATTCCCTCACTCAGTACCTTTTCTTGTCCCTCGAGCTGATGCACAAATTGCTTCCTAGCGCTAACGCAGGCACCCTTTCACCATTGAGAAAGGATGTCTGTATTGCAGGAAGTATGTTTTTTGTGCAGGAAGGAACACCTTTGTGCATTTAAGTCACAAGAGGCATTTCTGAGAATGCATCAAAATCCATGGGTGTTGCATGGGAACACTCACTGCAACACCAATAGAATGCCTCTTTGACGCAGAGTAAGTCAACGCAGCTACTTGCCATGCATTACCTTAGTCCACATCTATAAGGCCATGTAAAGCCATGCTTTGTGTGGACTTGTAGAGATGGGCTTGCAGCCTGCACCATCAGTGTGTCAGAAAAAGTGAGGCACCAGTGGCACATGGCTTGTAAATATGGCCCTTAGTATTTGGAATCTCTGGCATTCAATATTGCTGACTGAGTCTTCTGAGCAAAACATTGGGCCCTGACACACAATTTATTTGGCAAATTAGGCACTGACTTTTGGCACAATGGCAGTCTATTGTGTCATTAGTGCTGTTCAAAGCCCCAGTTGTGCTGTTCAATATATTGGAAGTATTGATGTTCTATTGTTCTGTTTAAATGGCATGTAAATGGTCAAACTCTTAGGTGTAATGCTCAAAATATTAGGTGTACTGTTCCTCTTATATCCATCCTGCTCATTATGAAGCATTCTGGGCTGTTTCTGGGTATTTTTGTAACAACAAATTTCGTACATTTTTATTATCTCCATATCACCCAGCATGTTGGAGGCTGATTATTAGTAGGGATAACCACATACCTACCACTAGCAAAAATGCCCTCAAGCCAATGTTAGGTCCAGTCAAGGTCTCAAAATATTAGTACCTGGCTCAACCCCTGGTAGGTTGGTAACAAGCAGGCAGACTTAACTTAGGAGACAGGTATGTCAAGCATTTAAATGCATTAATATAGTAAATAAGTAAGACACAGGACATGGTAAAAACCCCACTCCAATTCATAAAAATAGCAAATATTTGTATATTTACAATGACACCAAAACAACAAAATCCAGTGTAGGGAATCGGAGTTAAGAATTTTTAAAGATAAACAAAAAAATGTGTTTTCTAGTGTTCAGAAGTCAATATCACCAGCTGGGGACATCTGGTCTCGCAGGACAGGACAAAATCAAAGTTTGAGGCCAACCAAGATAAAGCTCTGGTCAGACACACTGAGAGGGAGTCCTCGGTCAAAATGTTACTTTCTCACTTAGAAACTTTCTGGAGCTTTACTCTCTTGATGTCGTGAGGTCCTCTTCAGCAAGCTAATTGTGATTAGGAGTGGGAGGCGAACTCTGCTTCCCCATAGGAGTTCACAGAGTTTTGCCACTCCACACTCCACTTGAAGCCCTGAGTTCAGCAAGAAGTCTGGGCTTTTACAAATGTGTGTCTTAATTGTACATCAATGAGCTCACCAATGTACTGTCGGTATAACAGAAGAAACATGCTAAAAAGACAACTAGACTGCACAGTGTGCTAGGGGTAGTAAAAGCTGCAATACTGTTGCCGTAATCTACACCAAACATGGCCACACCAACGCATATAGGATTATGCATGCAAATCATGCTTATCGCTTATGGCTCAATGTGGCCCTGGCTTCCTGCTCTGGCACCAGAGAATGCCAAAAAACACCACCTCTAGGGGTGCCAGAAGGTCAGCTTGCCCCCAGCAGCAGACATACAAGTTTTCCTTGAAGCCGAAGATTAGTCACTGATGCAGACTGACCCTCAGGATGTTACTGCTGCCGCTAGCCAAATAAGCCTGGAGTGCTCATGCCTTCACACATTGCCTAATACTGCTCACTGTGGCACCTTTGTAAGCCCACTTAGAGCCTTAAGTCAGTCAAACAGTTTGCCCACACTACTACCACCAGCCCTAGAAGTAGTCTGGTTGCTGCCACACTGCACTCTGTGCACAATGAGAAGCGGTGTCACGGGGAGCCAGTCACCGTTAGCTACCAGTGCCATATCACTCACACAATTATAGCCATGGGTCCCATTTGATGACTATGGGAAGTAAGGGCACAGGCTTAGGTGTAGAAAGGGACAGTAGAAGACTTTCTAACGTTCATCTCACAATACACTGGGAGACCATTGCTTGTGAAGGGGTGGGCTGACATGGACAATTATTCAAGCACCGAGATGGCATTTACTCTGTGGTGTGTGCTTATAAGTGTGCACTACAAATTTTAATTTGGTATCCTTTTGCATCTGGTGTGGTACCTTGCCAGACAGGTATTGTCATGCCGCAGGTTTGGTTTCAGCACACATTGTTGATGTTTGGCTTCACTGATACACCTGGGAGATGCTGGTGGCCCTTTCCTCAGCTCACTGTGCTCACTGCTGACACAGCATGGTCTGCATGCACATCCACTGCACACATTTGAGTCTCACATGCCCTTCCTCCCAAAGGCCAAATGGTGCACTTCTAATTTGTGAAGTAAGTGTGCTTGAAGGAGGTACAAACAGTTTAAGGGGTAGCTGTACTTTCCACCAGGAGGAAACACCCTCTGTATACATTTGCTGGGACCTGAACATTGGCATATGTTTAGTTCTTAACAAATACAGGTAAAGCAATGATTGACTACTTTTTGTCATTCCCCCTATCAAATTATTTTGTCAATTGTAAAACGCTTCTTCCTTCTACGTCTAAGCACTAGGGTGGTCATTATGACTGCCAAATAATGAAGCACATGAGAAACAAGTAGTGTTCCATCCACACACCTTCATCTTTGTAGTCCCGACGACGACAGAGGAGGCCACCCACAGAACGGTGGAAAGGTCCCTCCTGCCCACCAAATAATGAGACACCACACCGCCAACAGTCCCTGGTTGGGAACCACCGCCAGACAAAGCGTGGCAGAAACAAACAATAGAAAAGGAAATACTCACCAGAGGCACACAGAACACGCCGACGCAGACATGGAGAGAAAGTTGGAAATAATGACAGTGCTGCTCCTTGCCATATACCTCCACTACTGTGACCGCCGACAATGACGACGATGGTAAGTACCGCAACCTACTACACATGGGAAGAAAGGGCAAAATTACACACCCACCTCACCCACCCTGCAACATACTTCCAATCCCTCCCAACATCCCAAGCCATACATACCATAACAAGATGTACTTACCAGACACAAGGCAACAAAGACCTGCACCAATGTACACGCATGTGCACACCACACGCCCACAATGAAACGCTGAACAACGTCACTATATTGTGCCAACAGCACCACTGGGCACTCAAATTTTATAAGAACCAAAAAACAGTATTGTCCAAATAAGGCCATTGGCCAGTCTATAGCAAATACCCTGATGGGTGAAAATAGGCCGAAATTGATTCCCACATGTGCAAAGGGTACTCCACGTGAAAGGGGTATCAGTGGGGCAGCCAAGCACCTCAGGGAACAGGGGCACGGGGTGGCGACTTACGTCCGGAAGGGGGATCTTCTGCTTAGGTCAGGGAGGTGGTAGGGGTTTGGGCTTGTCCTTGGAAGGAAGGGGAGCGCTCTTGGACCGGGGGTGGCAGAGGGACCTGGGACAACACAGGGCTTCATCCTCCCTGGGGAAGGGGCACGGGAATTGGAAGGATGGACTGGGGGGACATGGGCGTGGAAGGTGTGGACAGGGCAAGGAGATGGTCACGTTTAGGGACAAGACAGGGTGGGCCAGTGGGTTTGAGCAGGTTAATATGGGAGAGGAAAAGGGGCAGTTGGAGGGGATTTGGAGGCTGGTCTGGGAGTGGAGGTAGAGGGAGTATTTGTATCAGGTGTAGGTATGCCGTACATGGATGCAGGTGCCTGTAAAGTATGCTGACATGTGGTGAATGTGTGTGGTGTGGATGTCTTTGAATGTTTGAGTGTTTTGGGAGCAGGGGGGATGGACAGAGTGGGGCAAGACAGGCTGCCAGTGTACATGGATGTTGTCTGGGTGTCTGTTGGTCTGGTGAGTGTGCTGCAAGTGTCTGTCAATGTAGTTGTGGTAAAGCAAAAATGCCCTCAAGCCAATGTTAGGTCCAGTCAAGGTCTCAAAATATTAGTACCTGGCTCAACCCCTGGTAGGTTGGTAACAAGCAGGCAGACTTAACTTAGGAGACAGGTATGTCAAGCATTTAAATGCATTAATATAGTAAATAAGTAAGACACAGGACATGGTAAAAACCCCACTCCAATTCATAAAAATAGCAAATATTTGTATATTTACAATGACACCAAAACAACAAAATCCAGTGTAGGGAATCGGAGTTAAGAATTTTTAAAGATAAACAAAAAAATTTGTTTTCTAGTGTTCAGAAGTCAATATCACCAGCTGGGGACATCTGGTCTCGCAGGACAGGACAAAATCAAAGTTTGAGGCCAACCAAGATAAAGCTCTGGTCAGACACACTGAGAGGGAGTCCTCGGTCAAAATGTTACTTTCTCACTTAGAAACTTTCTGGAGCTTTACTCTCTTGATGTCGTGAGGTCCTCTTCAGCAAGCTAATTGTGATTAGGAGTGGGAGGCGAACTCTGCTTCCCCATAGGAGTTCACAGAGTTTTGCCACTCCACACTCCACTTGAAGCCCTGAGTTCAGCAAGAAGTCTGGGCTTTTACAAATGTGTGTCTTAATTGTACATCAATGAGCTCACCAATGTACTGTCGGTATAACAGAAGAAACATGCTAAAAAGACAACTAGACTGCACAGTGTGCTAGGGGTAGTAAAAGCTGCAATACTGTTGCCGTAATCTACACCAAACATGGCCACACCAACGCATATAGGATTATGCATGCAAATCATGCTTATCGCTTATGGCTCAATGTGGCCCTGGCTTCCTGCTCTGGCACCAGAGAATGCCAAAAAACACCACCTCTAGGGGTGCCAGAAGGTCAGCTTGCCCCCAGCAGCAGACATACAAGTTTTCCTTGAAGCCGAAGATTAGTCACTGATGCAGACTGACCCTCAGGATGTTACTGCTGCCGCTAGCCAAATAAGCCTGGAGTGCTCATGCCTTCACACATTGCCTAATACTGCTCACTGTGGCACCTTTGTAAGCCCACTTAGAGCCTTAAGTCAGTCAAACAGTTTGCCCACACTACTACCACCAGCCCTAGAAGTAGTCTGGTTGCTGCCACACTGCACTCTGTGCACAATGAGAAGCGGTGTCACGGGGAGCCAGTCACCGTTAGCTACCAGTGCCATATCACTCACACAATTATAGCCATGGGTCCCATTTGATGACTATGGGAAGTAAGGGCACAGGCTTAGGTGTAGAAAGGGACAGTAGAAGACTTTCTAACGTTCATCTCACAATACACTGGGAGACCATTGCTTGTGAAGGGGTGGGCTGACATGGACAATTATTCAAGCACCGAGATGGCATTTACTCTGTGGTGTGTGCTTATAAGTGTGCACTACAAATTTTAATTTGGTATCCTTTTGCATCTGGTGTGGTACCTTGCCAGACAGGTATTGTCATGCCGCAGGTTTGGTTTCAGCACACATTGTTGATGTTTGGCTTCACTGATACACCTGGGAGATGCTGGTGGCCCTTTCCTCAGCTCACTGTGCTCACTGCTGACACAGCATGGTCTGCATGCACATCCACTGCACACATTTGAGTCTCACATGCCCTTCCTCCCAAAGGCCAAATGGTGCACTTCTAATTTGTGAAGTAAGTGTGCTTGAAGGAGGTACAAACAGTTTAAGGGGTAGCTGTACTTTCCACCAGGAGGAAACACCCTCTGTATACATTTGCTGGGACCTGAACATTGGCATATGTTTAGTTCTTAACAAATACAGGTAAAGCAATGATTGACTACTTTTTGTCATTCCCCCTATCAAATTATTTTGTCAATTGTAAAACGCTTCTTCCTTCTACGTCTAAGCACTAGGGTGGTCATTATGACTGCCAAATAATGAAGCACATGAGAAACAAGTAGTGTTCCATCCACACACCTTCATCTTTGTAGTCCCGACGACGACAGAGGAGGCCACCCACAGAACGGTGGAAAGGTCCCTCCTGCCCACCAAATAATGAGACACCACACCGCCAACAGTCCCTGGTTGGGAACCACCGCCAGACAAAGCGTGGCAGAAACAAACAATAGAAAAGGAAATACTCACCAGAGGCACACAGAACACGCCGACGCAGACATGGAGAGAAAGTTGGAAATAATGACAGTGCTGCTCCTTGCCATATACCTCCACTACTGTGACCGCCGACAATGACGACGATGGTAAGTACCGCAACCTACTACACATGGGAAGAAAGGGCAAAATTACACACCCACCTCACCCACCCTGCAACATACTTCCAATCCCTCCCAACATCCCAAGCCATACATACCATAACAAGATGTACTTACCAGACACAAGGCAACAAAGACCTGCACCAATGTACACGCATGTGCACACCACACGCCCACAATGAAACGCTGAACAACGTCACTATATTGTGCCAACAGCACCACTGGGCACTCAAATTTTATAAGAACCAAAAAACAGTATTGTCCAAATAAGGCCATTGGCCAGTCTATAGCAAATACCCTGATGGGTGAAAATAGGCCGAAATTGATTCCCACATGTGCAAAGGGTACTCCACATGAAAGGGGTATCAGTGGGGCAGCCAAGCACCTCAGGGAACAGGGGCACGGGGTGGCGACTTACGTCCGGAAGGGGGATCTTCTGCTTAGGTCAGGGAGGTGGTAGGGGTTTGGGCTTGTCCTTGGAAGGAAGGGGAGCGCTCTTGGACCGGGGGTGGCAGAGGGACCTGGGACAACACAGGGCTTCATCCTCCCTGGGGAAGGGGCACGGGAATTGGAAGGATGGACTGGGGGGACATGGGCGTGGAAGGTGTGGACAGGGCAAGGAGATGGTCACGTTTAGGGACAAGACAGGGTGGGCCAGTGGGTTTGAGCAGGTTAATATGGGAGAGGAAAAGGGGCAGTTGGAGGGGATTTGGAGGCTGGTCTGGGAGTGGAGGTAGAGGGAGTATTTGTATCAGGTGTAGGTATGCCGTACATGGATGCAGGTGCCTGTAAAGTATGCTGACATGTGGTGAATGTGTGTGGTGTGGATGTCTTTGAATGTTTGAGTGTTTTGGGAGCAGGGGGGATGGACAGAGTGGGGCAAGACAGGCTGCCAGTGTACATGGATGTTGTCTGGGTGTCTGTTGGTCTGGTGAGTGTGCTGCAAGTGTCTGTCAATGTAGTTGTGGTAAATGCATTAATGGGGACAGCAGCAGTGACTGAGGGTGCAGTGCATGTGGGTGTGCATGGTGAGGTGACAGACAGGATGGTGGGGGAGAATGACACACTCGGGGAAGTGATGTTGTTGTGTGTGCTGTTGTATGTTGGGTGTCTGCATGCTTGTGGTGGCAAGTGTGGTGCTTGTGTTTCTCTGTGTGCTTCTTGTGTGCATGGGTGTCTGTACGTGTGCTTGGGATGTGTGAAGGGAGTGGGCTGCTGGAAGGGGTAGAGGTGGTGCGAGGGAGGAGGAAAGAAAAGGGACACTGCCTTCATCAATGAGAAGGTCAGAGCCTGGAAAGATCTCTGTAGGCCAGACATTGCACCGTGAATGCCTTCCAGGTATGCATTGCATTGCTACATCTGGGATGCCAGCCCCTGGATGGCATTCACAATGGTTGTCTGCCCCACCGAGATGATCCTCAGGAGGTCAATAGCCTCCTCTGTGAGGGCAGCAGGGCTGACTAGGGCAGGGGATGTAGTACCTGGGGCGAAGGAGACGCCCACTCTCCTGGGTGAGCGGGCACGGGCAACTGGGTGGGGAGCAACTTGGAGGGCGGGGATAGCATGGGGAGTGGCGGAAGATGGCATAGAATGGGTGTGCCCAAAAGGGTCCGCCACCACCAGGGAGCTCCCATTGGAGGAGGTATCAGAGTCACTACCTCCAGTGGTAGTTGCCTCCCCAATTGTACTCCCCACACCCTCCAACCCACTGGTCCCCTTGGCGTCCGCCTACTCTGCCTCTTTGGAACTGTGGGCTGCTGCATCCCCACTCGCCGGTGCCACTGCTCCCTCACCAGATGATGCTGATGTACACAAAGGACACAAGAGCACAGGGGTGGAGAGACAAAATAACCAAGAACGTTGTCAAAACATGAATATATGTACATCTCTGGCTCACATACACTCCCATCCAGGTCATATAACATACATCATGATTGTGCCCCTGACTAGTAGCCATTACCCCAGATTAGACCACATTACTCACAGAAAACATGGAGCTGATACACTGTGTGGAGTACAAACATGAGAGATTATGCCCAGCCAACGCACTTACAAGTCCATGAGGTCACAAAGCTAAAGGATGACAGAAAGAGGACCCCCCATGTGCCTATAGAGACTGCCCAAACTAGCCTTGACACCTTTCCAGGGACTTTGAGCGGGCAGGACTGAAGGGACGCACCTGTCTAAATGCCTGCCACAACAATGCATACATACCACAGCACCAACATACACCCATCAAAGCAGTTTCACAACAGTGTTGCTAGTCACCCCCTTGTGGCTGCTGTGCTGCCTTCAAGCACCCATCCGAATCCAGATAGGCCACCACCAGAATGTGGGCCATTAGGAGGAGTCAGGGTCCGACGGACACCCCTTCCTCGTTGGGGGGCCTTCCCCAGCTGGGCCTCTCTGGTCTTCAGGACCCAGCGCCTCAGGTCCTCCCACCGCTTTCTGCAGTGGGTGCTCCATCTGTTGTAGACCCCCAGGGTCCACACTTCCTTGGCGATGGCTTGCCACAGGTCTTTCTTTTGATGGGTGCTGACCTGCATGGGACACATAGACCAAAAGAAACAGACGTCAGTATGTGTGCACCGAATACAGATGACATATCATTCCTTATGGAACAGCCATTGTTGAAAGCCATGTTGTCAACTCACATACAGTAAATGCCAGACAGTCTACAGCTGGGCAGACACACTTCAAACCCACATGCATACAGGCATCCTCCACAATCACACACATCTAGGGAAGATAGACGCCAGCTCACCTGCTCCTCTGGGTGCCCATTCAACTTGGCATACATGGGTAGGACCCCATCCACCAGCTTCTCCAGCTTCTCTAGCTTCTCCAGCTTCTCCGTGGTGAAGGCTGAGGCCCATTCCTCTGTGACCCGTGCCATCTCAAGGACCAGAGTCAGGACACAGCAGCACATGCAGTGGAGTACTAGCCTGCACGGGAATCAGGAGTCAAGTGTCAAGGGTCTGACAAAATGGCATTGGCAACGCTGCGGTGTGCTCTGTCAACACCGGCAGAGATCATGATTGGCCCAGGTTCCCCATTGACAACCATGTAAACCAATGATTGGGTGCACGACGGAGAACACCACCTTCCGCCATGACGACTAACGCCAGCGGAATGAAGTCACTTCCACTCTACCATAGCTGGATGGCAGGAGGCTGCCATTTTGCTAACACCACATCACCATAGCCTGGCCAGGGGCCTCATCCAGTGCCTGAAAATCTCTGACCTTAGTTGCTTGCTGACATGAGCTTAGGATCCTCACATGCATCCATTTCTGGAATTCTGTCCACACTGGGATGCCAGTATTGCAGAGTTAACTCAGAACACATATGCCTGACAGTAACTGCATACTTTTCATCCGTGTGTCACACTTACAAAGAAACAGTGACATCATGTGATGCAGGTGTATGTTTATACTCAATATGTGTAATTTCCTCCACCATAGGTACAGGCCCATTGGTTTACAGACCTCTGGTTGATTTGGAAACTATGGAGGAACGTCACATCATTATCATCTACAGACTCAATAGAGCTACTATCCATGACCTCAGTGCATTAATGGATCCTGTACTGAAACCGACAAATCGGAATCAGCATGCCATCCCTACAACAGCGCAAGTCCTGTCTGTACTCAATTTTTTGGCTACGGGCTCATTTCAGGTGACAGTAGGCATGGGTGCAGGGGTCTCACAGCCAATGTTCAGCCTCATCCTGTCAAAATTCCTGGATGCATTTGTCCAACACCTGCAAACATATGTCCAGTTTCCCTAAAGGGCTGAACTTCCTGCCATCAAATCTGGATTTTAAGCCTTTGCCAACATCCCACATGTGATTGGTACCATTGATGGAACCCACTTAGCTCTCATACCCCCAAAAGTGAATGAACAGGTGTACAGGAATCGAAAGAACTATTACTCCATGAATATACAATTGGTGTGTACTGCTGACCAGTACATTTCACACGTCAATGCCAGGTTCCCAGCCTAAGTTCATGATTCTTTTGTCCTGAGAAACAGCAGTGTACCACACTTGATGGGACAACTACAAGGGGACAGAGGATGGCTCACAGGTGAGTGTGTACGAAACTGGATCTGTACTAGATGACAGCCAACCAATATGCATGTGAAGTCAGTTTCTTAAGGTCCTGTTTCACCCACTTTTGCAGGTGATTCTGGCTACCCCAACTTGCAAAGGCTCCTGACACCTGAGAGTAATCCCGGGACAGATGCAGAGAGGAATTATAATGAGGCCCATGGAAGTACTAGGAGGGTGATTGAGCGCACTATAGGTCTCCTGAAGACTACATTTTGTTGCCTCCATCTCTCTGGGGGATCCCTGTGCTATGTCCCTGACAAGGTGTGTAAAATAGTGGTGGTCTGCTGCATACTACTCAACTTGGCTGTGAGGAAAGCTATCCCCCTTCTGGAAGAGGAGGGTGCTGTCCAACTAGCCCTGCAACCTCAGAAAGGGGATGAGAGTGATGGTGAGGAAGAAGAGGGGGAGGATCTCAACTCCAGGAACCAGCTGATCCACCTATACTTCTAGTGACTATGAAGTACTTTGCACTTATGCTGTCAGTGACACTGTAAACTGATGACTGAAGTGGCATGTGCCAGGGACCAATAGTAGGTACAGTGTGACATACTTCAGACACTACAGTGCGTTGGATCGCCTACTGCAATAAAGGTATGATAATGAAATAGACTGACTAATGCAAACACACTCACAATTGATATTCTCATATTGACTAGTGACATACGGTTTGAGTGCACAGGTGTTTCTATTAAGTAACAAAATATACATATTGCATATACATATTGCATGGAACAGGGAGTGGGTACATGGTGCATATCCATACTCAGGTATATAGGCTCGGCTGTTGGTAGCACTGAGTTTGGTTCCATGTGACCATTGGTAGATTGTTTGATGGCAGTGGCAAGTTAACAAGGGAGAACAGTGGCACACAGGGGAGACAGTTCAGGGCAAAGTCACTTCCTAGCTCTGGGCTTGGTCTTGGCTGGTGTTTCAGTGCTATGTCTGATTCTGAGGGCACGTTTGCGAAGCTGGAGCTGGGCTGCAGTGGTAGAGGTGCTGGTTTCCTGGGGTCCCTTGGCAGTGCCATCAGTCCAGTGTCTGCTGCAGATGTGGTTGGCAGGGCAGTATCCTGGCTAGTAGTAGAGACTTTCAGATGGGTGGAGGTCTCAGACTGGCTGTGGTACTGGTGCTGCAGCACCCTTGCAATGGAGGCCATGGTGGTATTGAGCTGTTTCCATTGATCCATGGCCTCCTGGTGGTGTACTATCTGCAGCCTCTGATTATGCTCCAAGGTGGCCAGGATCTGGCCCATCCTGGCCTGGGTATGGTGGTATGCTCCCAGGACCTCAGATATCACCTACTGGGCTGCTGCATCTATTCTTTGGCAACCCCCCTGGGCCACTGATGCCTTCCCACTGGCCCTCACCACCTGTGCCTGTGTCCCCTGCACAGGTCTGGCAGTCCCTCTTGCACTGGGTCCTTCATCATCCTGAAAGTTGGTGGGTGGAGACTGTGGCCTCTGTATATGTGGGCCACCAGTCTGAGGCTGGGAGACACTGGTGGGTTGTTTAGCCGGAGCTGATGATGGTGGCTGGGTGGCAGGGCTGTCAGTGGTATCCTGGGTGGGGCTGCTGGAGGGTGACAGTCCAGGACTGTGTGTGATTCCTCACTTTCCATACATCCATCTCGAATCTCCTGTGTGGGGCCTCTGGCTATGTGTGGGGTGCTGGCACTCCTGGGTGTTTCCGTCCAGGAGGCATGGGTAGTGGTGCCTGTGGGGGGAAATGTACTTGGGGGGTGTCAGGTACATTTTTGGGCAATTGATGCACAGCTCTGCCCTATTTTGTGCTAATATTCCCCTGTCATGGCATGCAAGGTTCCTTCGTGTACATATCTTTGCATTTATGCGGGGATGGAGGTGCATTGTTGGTGCTGTAGTGCCACTGGGAATCCATGCAGGAGTAGGTGACTGTGCACAGGGAGCAGGATGGAGGTCTGTTTTTGAGATTGTGAGCATGAAGGGTAGTTGGATGTGCGTGTTGCGGACTGGCTGGGGATAGGGTCCTGGTGGTAGTAAGAGGGGTGGGGTGATGCATGCATTATAGGCAGGGTGACTGATAATGTATTGTAGTTGACTTATCTGTGAAGTGGGGGAGCTTAGGGGGTGCCATGGTGTGGGTTGTGGGTGGTGTGTTGTGGGTGTATTGGTGAGGGTGCTGTTGTGTTGTTATGTGTGTGGGTTATACAGTTGTTTTGGGGTTTGTATGTGTTTTGGTGGTGTATTTGTGAGTGTGACATGTGTTGTGCTCAGTGTATGCGTGTTGTATTGTCAATCTCAGTTGTGCTATTGGTGCTGCAAAGGATTGTATGTGTGTGTTTTATAGTGTGGTGGATGTGTGTCAGGTTTTTGAGTTTCAAACTTGCCAATGTGTATATTTGTTGTTAGTGGGTCCCATTGCTGGCCATGGCGGCCTGTACCGCCATTGGTCGTTCAGCATCCACTATCCGCCACGCTGATTTGTGCTTCATTATTTGGTGGGTGGAGGATTTGTCTGCATGGCGGTGGCGGGGTCGGGTGTACTGCTTTCTGTTGTCATAGGCCCTGGCAGTGTGTGGAGGTTGCAGGATTTTTGGAGGTGTGACTTTTTGGCATCATAATTCACCGGTGTCCGGTCTTCTGCCACTGATGGTCTTCTGTTCACCTTCACCACGACGGTCGGTGGTGATTACCGCCAAGTTCTTGATGAGGGCCTAGGTCTGTAGGTCAACCCATCTCAAGCAAAATTTAGGCTTGAGGCAGGTGTAATGTTTGACCAGATCTGTACAGCTATTTAGAAGATTTAGTGAATAGACAGCTCCTGGTCCTTGGTGCAGCACTTAAAGAGAGAGCATCTCTTACCAGCCTTGCTTCAGCGGTGGGATATGCAGGTTTCTGGTAGGGTAAGTTCCTATCAGAGCAAGACTGGTCTGATTTGCATATGATATGACAGGTCTCAGTCTGTGAGCGATCTATGCCACTGCCATTAAACGTTTTCACATATTCTTTAATTCAATGCCTCTTACAGCGTGAATAGCCTAGAAGCACACCTCATAATCATGATACCAGTATGAGCTGCAATACAAAATGCAGTTACAAAACAGACAGTACAAGATAGCTGGATTCAAAAAGTATGTCTGAAATGGAATACAAGATTAAAGATGCAAGTGTGTACAGCTTTGATGTCGGGATTTACTCAGAGGAATGATTGGAAGAGGTCTCAGAAGAGGTTCAAAGTGCCTTTGATGAGGAAAAAATGGCTTTGCATTTAAAAAAGAATTATCAAAAACATAAATGCTGTTTGGAGTTGTACCCTCAAACAAGAGAGAGAGACTGGGAGCAGACGTGACCCTGACACTGTGGTTTGTTGTGGGTGATGGGTGTGTAAAAGGAAAGTGGGGTATTTTCCTGCTGCCTGTGGATTTGGTCAGATCACAATTATCTAGGGTGAGCGTGTACCGTGTCTGTGAAGAGAGAGGTTTGCCATACTAGTCTTGGAGAGCAGAGAGGACAGTGCTGGTTCTACACGTGCAAACCCCCCCAAAAAAACAAACACTGATCAAAGCCAGCCTTCCATGGATGTATTCTATTATGTGTGATGCAGTGATTTTTCATCCCCTGGTGCTCAGGCCACTGTGTGTGTTTGACACTCGGCTGTCTCCTCCTCTAGGTGACACCGAAGTCTCCATTCAGAAGTGGTTCCTGCACTTCCCACCAGGCTCTCTGCTGAGGGAACACCACAGACAGAATCTCACATGACAGAAATGTTGATACTGGTCCAGTGATGCCTTCAGTCGCAGGGAGGATTCCCAGCTTTTCAAACATCCATTCTGCTACGCCCTAGGCACCTAAGATAGGCAGCTGGACCCCTTACAAACATTTCCTCAAGAACCCAGTTGCAAAATAGGTATCTTTTTATTTAAACATTGCACTTATACGTCTAGTGGGAAAAATCAAGAGACTTCCATGACCTGTTATTAACACTAAGACTGGCGGAACAAAACTCTGCCCACACGTGGAATTCTGTGGAATTAGCCGAAGTTTCTCTGTAACTCCATGGAAATCCATGGAATTAAACTCTGCAAGCTCCACCCAGGACTAATTTCTATGCAGCATCATTGGACTGCTTTTCTTCAAGGCCCAGGTCAAATCCTGGAAGTCTGGAGCTCCGGAGCTTTCATCAGGACGAACCTGATGTTCAGGCTAGATCACGGTTAAAGGTAGTCAGCTTGACTCACAACAGTGGGTTTTCGACCTAGGGAGCCTTTTCACAAAGTTCTCCAAACTTCTGGAGCTTCTTCCTGAAGTTCCTCTTGAGGGCTCAAAATGTTCAGAACATAAATTTAAGTGTCTTAAAGTTCCAAGATGGTTCTTGTAGTTTTAGGATGGCCATTCCCTCAATGCAACTGGCCAGATCCTTAAACGTCCACTGGACGCCTTCCAGGTTGGGGACTTTTGTGATAGTTGGTGCATGCAAGCTTTGTGAACCTGTTGCTTCCAGGGAATCCAGTCCTGAGTCCTTTTTGAATCAAGACAAAGGCCCTCACTATGACTCTGGTGATCCAAAGACCGCCAGGGCCACGGTGGCGGTCAGCGATGAAGACCGCCCAATTACGAGTTCAGTGGTCTTTCAGTGTCCGAGGCTTTGGCGGTCTTGTAAAAAGACCGCCAAAGTCATAATTAGGGACAAAGTCCTTGAGGATCTTTTTCGAGTGTGCACAGGAGCAGTACTTCACAGTGCAGACCTTGGGGTTGCAGATCAAGGTTCCGGCAGGTCAGTCCTTCTTCTTGTGATTTCAGGCAGAAGATATGAGTTGCAATGCAGCTCAGCCATATTTATTCAATCATCTTGGGGGACCAGCAGTGGGAACCCTGTCCAATGAAATCAAAGATACCATCTAAAAGCATGGCAGCTTCCTCCAAAGTATGGCATTTTAGTGCCCCATGAAGCATCTGCAAATTCCTTTCCTTGGCCAGCTCGCTATCTGTGAGGTACAGGGTGTGATGGCAGGCCTGGCTGACATTCCTTTCTTTTCTGCTTCCTCTGAAACCCAGTGAGATTTACCCATCCCCTCACTGGCATTGCCTCTGCAGCTGCAGAACTCACCTATCAGATAACTACTGTCAGTGCAGGCCACGTCTCACCTCATTAAAGAAGGCTTGCTTATCCTGCTCAGGCTGACCAATCAGGAAAGGCCACTAGCAGGCTGAAATTTGGCTTGCAGAAAAGAAAGTCATATACCTTTTTTCTGTATTAGTTATGATAAATTCAACAGTTGCAAGTTGTTGGATATACCATTACCAATCTTTTGAGTCCTTTCATTATACATTTAGCTCCTTCATAGCAGGACTTTTGCTCATTTCAAATATACCTATGTTGTCCTATGGAGCTAAGGGCCTGATTTATATTTTTAGCACTGCATTCGCGTCATTTCCTGACGCATAAGCGATGCAAACTTACAACATTCAATAAAATTTTGTAAATTTGCACCACTTTTTCATAAAAAAATGACGCAAATGCAGTGCTAAAAAAGTATAAGTCAGGCCCTAAGTATCTACAATGATGAAAATATGAAATGGACAGTTTTCCCCCCACTAGGGCATATAAAACATATTTTATAATATCCCTGCTTATAGTTACATGGCACTCCACCCCTGGGGCTCCTAGGGGACACCTTAGGGGTGACCTAGATATACAAATGAGGTAGATTATAACCTTGGAAGGACCTTTAATTCTAATGTTGAAGGTGCACACCTTTTACTTTTTAAAGAGAGTGTGCAAGGTAGGGCTGTCTTTAAAAATGACAGCAGGCAACACAGCAATGCTTGCTCTAGTGCAGGAAATCTATTGGGCCTCTAAACAACCCTGCCCTATTATATACAAGGAACCTATGGGTAATTTCAATAGCCTTGCCTTGCCCTATCATCTATTAGGGACTAACAGGAGTCTGTCACTGCCAATTGTAATTGTGCCCATTTACCATATACCTTTTATTCACAGCACTGGCTATGGACCTGGTTAACAGAGCCCAGGGCACAGTCTGGGCCAGTTACCATCAATATCAATCAGAAAACATAGGGGTGAACATGCTAAAAGGATGACTTTCTCACACAGCAATATCATGGTTGTAAGAATACCCAGTTCAATTACATCTTTGCTACAATTGGGTTTGGGCTTATATACTGTATATAATTGTCCTTTATATATGGCTTCCAATTACATTCAAGTTGTTAGTTGAACACGTGAATTTTTTCAAATATCAACACTGTAGAACTCTCCAGCATACAAAACTATGGGTTTAATGTTGCTTGTTTATTGATATGGCTTTTTTCTCCATTCATCCCTGAACGGCTGGAGAGTTGGTTACTCATATATGTCCACCTTATGGATAAATTCATCATTGTTTATTCTACAAAGTTATTGCTAGGTATGTTGCTCAGATCATCATTTCTCCCTCGGTGGCAGTGATGTCTGTTGCTTATTATTGATAGACTATAGAACTGACATCATTCCACAAATTTAACAATTGTACTCCCGTAACTCACAAAGTTGTTGGTATTGTTTCAGTTTCACACTTCACTTTTGTTGGTCTTCGATTTTATTCATGATAATAATGGAGTACTTAGTTACATTTTCTCACATTATGCCAATCAGATTATCTTAAGATGCATTTTTTAAATGTACATACATTTCTTTGTGATTGTTTAAACCAAATGGTATCTTAGAATGATGAAGTACTTTGATTCCAACATTGACATACTTTTCTTCCACCCCTTACTCTTCTCCCAGTCATGTCTATGACATAGTACCTCATAATTTGCCAGTTATTTTCATGAGTTTTCATGTAATATTTTTCTACTGTATATGATGCTTCCTGATTTTGCACTACAAAATATGTTCTAGAATTCATGATTGAGGTCACAATTAGTACTCCATACTTATTTCAGTCCACATCCACATTCAAGAACCTATACTACAAATTGTGATTTGCATGTGTTATTCTTTATTTGATATCAGTTGATAGATTATTTCTATCCCTTATGATTTTCTTCTTTTCAATTTACAAGGTTTACATGTTAAGTTATCCAGCCAGTTTGAGGATGTTTTTTTCAGAAAAGAGGCTTCTTACCAATTTGTCTTTTAAAGGTTGAACATTGCTGATTGTGATAGTTGGTCTTGTGTCCAATGCCTGGGTCTGGACAAATTATATTCCAAAATGTTTACTACAATTCCTCCGAATTTCATAACATTCTTTACTGTATGTGAAAAATCATTTTATCTCATTTGTGTCTGCTCCTGCAAGATTTTGTTCTTGTTTTGTTACAAGAGTCTCCATTCTGGTCTTAAGTTGGATTGTATCTAGACCTTTCTTGATATCTCTCCAATAGTATCTCTGTTTTTTAAAACATTGTGTTACCCCCATTTTAACCATGTTGCACAACAATTTCATTTCAGCAATACACTACATGCATAATAGATCTGGATATAGTATACTTTTAAGTAGGGATAGTAGACTAGAGTAGAATGAAATACTACTTAAATAGGTAGTGTGCACTAGGATCCTTCGAAAGTCTCCTGTGTCTTTAACATACAAACTCATGGTTTTCACTATCCAAGTACATTGATATATTTTCATACAGTGATTCACATACAGGAAAATGGTCTTCCTGGGGGAATTAGTAAGGTTCTATGGATTTTAGTATGAAAGTAGATTGTGGATACCACTGGAATGTGTATTCTTTAGCCTTTGTATTCATCACTATTCAAAGGTAGATCAGTATGCCAATCTAGTTTCTTCTGATTCAACGTAGCTATCACTTTTTTCATTGTGCTTTCTTTTAATCTCTTGCCGTTTGTTTAATCATTTAAATGTCAATAGGCTTCCTTAATGTAATCTTCTTTGTTGAAAATAACCATATTTCAACCTTTGTTGGCTGAGTTAATGATAATGACCTTTTTATTTCTAAGAATTTCCATGGCCGCTGTTTTGTTTAGCGTCATGTTTTCTTATCATTTGGCTGCCTGCTATTCTTCTTTAATGTGTCAATCTCAATTGATATTAGTTCAGGAAATACATCAAATTTATTACTAGGTGACAGTGTTGAACATAATTTGTATTCCCTTTTCAGCGTACTATATAGTTGGGAGTTTGCATCAATGTTCAACTTGTCCAGATTTTGTGTGTTTGTCAATTATTATTATTTTGTTTTGTTCATTAGTTCATATAGATTTCTTAGATAAGGTATTTGATCTACTTTCAGATCACCCTCTGGACTGGTTGCCTCATTATTGCTTCAGATTCAATTTGATTTTTAGTTTACAATTTGCCAATTTCAGTTTTCAGATAAATGTTTATATATCAATACTTGTTTCCACATACTTGAAGTGGGTCTCTGGACAAAAACGTAACCCTTTGTTTAGTGTTTGATTTCCTTCTGTTGTTAGTGTGTACCTTGATGAATTGACTGCTAGATTGTCGACAGTATGTGTATTGTCTTATTCAACTTTTTGTAATTGAAAAGAGCATATATTTTATTCTAGCAGTCTGCTCTGACTTTTATCTTTTTTGGCTGCTTCCATTGCCTCAACAACATCCTCTTCATTTAGTTGTTTTTGGGTCTACACACATTAACATAATCTCTTCTCAAAAAAAGATGATTTTGCATTTTTTGTTGCTGGAGAAGTATTCAATTTGCTGGTGTTCTCTGTTATTTAAGGTTAGCATGTTTTTTTATCCATGGTGTGTTTTTGCTTTAGAATATCAAATATAAAAGTAAAAATAGTTTGCAGGTTTGCAATATAGGCCTAGCATGCTGAAGACATTGTAACACGAAAGGGTTAACTTAGCCTAGGCAGTGTTGATGTGTGGGAGCAAGTGCAGAAAAATTAACCATGTACAATGTTGAATTTGCAGAACATGCCTTCAGCATTCCACATTGTTTTAAACTCAATACAGTTTGAACTATTTTGCTTATACTACCAAGGTACATCAAGCACGACACTCGTTGTTTTCAAGCTTTTTTTTATATATCTATGATATGATGTTCTGCAGATATGCAAGATGGTCTGCCTATTGTGTTAGATCAGAGTGTATGGTGGCTGTTGCTGTTGCTGTTATCGTATCTTATTTGCAGTCCTGAGTTGACCTTGGGGGAACATGGAGAACAAAAATGGTAAATATTGACGGTAACACCACCACCTGCCCGAAGCAAATGGAAAGTTGTAGAACATTGTGGAAATCAGCTTTAGTATACAGAACTTCCACCGGCCTGTAAGCTATCACCGCACTTACCAGCAGCTGAAGAAGGACAGATTTGCAGACAGAAAAATAGAGAACGAGAGAGACTGATCTTGCTTCTGAGTGTTAGAGAAAGTTAAGTCTCGAAGGGGTTGCAGGGTTGACTTTGCCACCGTTCTTCAATTCATGCATTGCAATTGATCTTTATTATAAATACTCTGTGCTACTGGATTATTCATGCTTATATCATTTTTCAATTAGAGGCACATTGCATTGGCTACAAGTGTATGCATTCCTCCTTGCTACGTGCAATTATTGATTTGTCAATGAAGCCTTCATTATGAATTATTGATAATCAATAATCAATTCAATACAATTGTTGTCATAAGTGGGATGATAAATCAATAATGCCTCTGTTTGGATGGAACTGTAACAAAGTAGACGAAGAGGGCAGAGACAAGGTCCCTTCCTAGGTGGTTGTTAGCAGACCCATTTTTTGGTTTTGCAGAGATCTTGAACCAGAGGATAGTGCCAGTGTTATGGAATGTATTAGATGAGAAAGTGACTCCTCTATTGGTAGAGAATAAAGTTAGGAGAAGGAAAACTAGAACTGAAAGGATGGCTTTTCCTGTTTGCGCTCTGTACGGTGTATAAGTAGTCATTAACTCAGGTTGTGGAGATAAGAAATATGAGAGATGAGATTGCAGTTTTGCACCAGAGACAATTATTTATGAGAGATACTGTGGAAAGTGCTATAGCTCGAGGAGATTAGATGGAAGCAAGGTGCTATGCATTAGTCCTGGCGCTGGGTCATCAGAAAAATAAGCACAAGTCTAGAGTACCATCAGCAGTGTGAGTGAGAGCGTTGGTGTGCAAAGAGGATTGGAACCCCAGTCCCTGGGATGGATCAGTCTCTCACAGTGATGAGTGGGACTGGGATGAGGAAGTTGAGGTATATGTAACAGAATTGTCTGAGGATGTTGATGAAAAGGGAGAGGATGTAGATAAGAATGGAGAGGTTATAGAAGTTTGACCCCTTTGGCAGAAAAAGTCAAAAGGACTGTTGGAAGACAAGTGCTGAGTACTCATCTGGTGAGAGATTACTCGCAAAGTGAACTATTGGAAATAATACGTATGTGCAGGCAAAACTCGGGGAGCCCTTGTTTAAGTGACTGGTGAAGTTGTCACCAGGAGAGCTATCGAAAATGTGATCTGTCACAACCCATGCTATGCAGGAACAGCGGTTGCGAGGTGTGCAGGAGCAGCAGACATTTTGGGCCAGATGTATCAAAAAAACAAATTGCATTTCTTAAATAGCGAATTTTAAGAAATCGCTATTTAAGAAATGCAAAATGGTATGTATGATTTTTGCAATTTGGTAATAGCGATTTCTTAAAATTCGCAAATGCTATTACCGAATCGAAAATAGAGAATCCAACTCCATTTGCACCTATGGGCCTGCTGCAAATGGTTTTGCATTTCCTAAATTGCGAATTCCAGTTAGGAATTAGCAATTTAGGAAATGCAATTCCCAGGGTGCTGGGGGCCTAAGGCCCCCTCTGCTGCACCCCAAAAATATTTTTACGGACATGTGAAACACAACCATGCCTTAGGGGCATGTGTGCGCTACATGTCAATTTTAAAAATGCATTTAAAATGCATTTTTAAAATTTGCACATGGTTACCACCAAACTTTTGTTGGTGGTAATTGCATTTCCTAAATGCCCAATTCGCATTTAGGAAATGCTTGATACATGTGCTTAAGAAATCGCAAATAAGGATTCCTTATTTGCAATTTCCTATTTAGAGAATCGCAATTTGCGATTCTCCAAATGGGGTTGCAATTTTAAGGAATCGCTATTTTAGCGATTCCTTAAAATTGCACTGCGAATGCCCTTCATACATTCTGAAAGGCATTTTTGCATTCGCAAATGGCCGAATTTTGCAATTCGCACCGTTTGCGAATGCGATATCGCTTGATACATCTGGCCCTTTGTCTGATAGGATGGTGGAGGGATTAAAACAGTTGTTCCCAACTGCTATGAATATCGAGGACAGTTGGGGACCTTGGAGTACAATTGCAGAAGCGAATGAGCTACTAAGAGAAATGGGGAAGCAAACTTTCTTGTATTCCCAACAGTTTGCAGGACCCAATGTAGAGTCATTAACTGCAGGAATTAGAGCACGTTTGATCAGGAATGCTCCCCACACATGAAAGGAGCCTTATTAGCCCTTCTAAGAACCTGCACAGGGACAGCCCATTGGAGAAATAGTACTGTTAGTAGCGCAATTGAAGGAGCTGGATAGGCAGCGATCCACCAGGGCTGTCAGCCATAACAGGAAGAGTAGAGGAGGAGAGCCCATGATAAGGTTAACTCGACGACAGATGTGGATGGAATTATTGGAGGTGAGGGTGGACAAAGAGGAAATAGATGGGAATCCCACAAGCTACTTACTAAGTAAATGGAGGGAGGTGCAGCATAAGAAAAAAGAGAAAGGTGCTTCTGGTGGGGAGCAGCCCTCTGCACCTCATGTGGAGGATATAGAGGAAAGGAAAGCAGGTCAAATAATAAAGGAAGGAAGGTGCCGATCTCCACCTTGTATCCTGATCTGTCCAATGATGGCTGGGAAGTCCCTAAGCCCTTCTGAAGGTGAGGCAAAACCCTGGGGGTTAGGGCTGTGCAAGAGGTAAACCCTGAGGAGAAGGTCATATGTACCTCTTACCATCTATTACCTAAAAGGAATACAGCATGTGATGGCACTACTTGATATAGATGCAGAAGTGACCCTAATAAATGCAAACCCTTGAATGTTACCTGGGAGGGGTGCTGGGACAGAGGCCAAGCCCACAAGGGTTAAGCTATCAGTCAGTAGGGGAACACCGTTCACTTTTGGTGTGAAGAACATCCATAATCAGAAACCGGAAAAGTTCCTGGTTGGGCATGCTAAATGGAGCCCCTTGCATGTACCTTTTTCCGCTGAGCCATTGTGTTTCAAGCAGTACCTTATACCGGGAGGGCATAACGAGATTTCAGACACTAATCAGGGGTTCTTAGAAGTGGGTGTCCTCGGGCCAGCTGTGAGTCCTTTCAATTCTCCTATATGACCGCTAAAGAAAATTGATGGTACATACAAAATAACTGTTGATTACCGACAACTGAACAAAGTAGCCCCACTTTTGGTAACAGTGGCGCCTAACATTATTACCCTGGTTGAGAATTTGAGCAAAGAGGTGGGGGAGAGGCATGCAGTGATAGACCTATCTAACGCATTCTTCTCCATTGAGACTGATGAAGCTAGTCAGGATCAATTTGCTGTAAAGTGGAACAATAGAAAATATACTTTTTGAAAGCTCACAATTGGGTATGCACAGTTCCAAGTTGTGCCATGGATTGATAGCCGGAGACTTAGCCAACTTTTCAGCAGGAAAGCCTTGACTGCCAGGTTACATTGATGATGTCATGATTGCCACGGATACAAAAGATCAGGTCTCTGAGACATTGGAGAGGTTAATTGAATACTTGCAACAGAGAGGGTGGGCTATCAATCCCAAGAAAGTACAAGGGCCCGCACCAGAAGAAGAATTTTTAGGTACTATCTGGTCAGGGCCAATAAAAAGAATACCAGAGAAAGTGATTGATATGGTGTAGCCATTAAAGGTCCCCACAACCGAGACTGAATCACAGCGGTTCATTGGGTTGATGGGCGTCAGGAAATAACACATTCCACACTTAGGGCTGATACTGAGACCCCTGTACCAAGTAACTAGGAAGAAGCACACCTTTCAATGGGGGCAGGTACAACAAGAATCCTTTGAAGGAGCAAATTATGCATTTCAGAATTACTTTGCCCTAGTCCAATCACAGAGGGAGATCCATTTAAGTTACAATGGAGAGTACAGGATGAAGTGGCATTCTGGAGTTTGTGGCAAAGGGAAGAGGAAGGATCCCCAGGGATTCTAGTCCAGAAGACTGATACCATCAAGGAGCAAGTACACCCTCCTAGAGAACAAGTTAACACAAGCCTTTTGGCCATTACTGGAAACAGAACAAATCACTGGAGACCGACCAGTTTGATTAAGATCACAAGTCCCTCTGTTGGGCTGAGCGAGAGAAGGAGGGGCATGTATTAGAGTAGGTAGGGCTCAGAAATCTACCATTGTAAACTAGAAATGATATCTGCAGCAGAGAGCAAAGCTAATACCCACAGGGGTCTCCAAGCTACAGGAAGATATGTTGAGGGCAGTGTAACAGCTGAGACAGAGTCTTCTCCCTTCAAGACTGCCCTAACGTTTGAGCATTTCAGTGAGGAGGAGCGGCAAAATGTGTGGTTTACTGATGGAACAGCACCAGAAGGGCAAAAGGCAATGGCAGGCAGTCACATTCCAACCTGCCACAGAAACACTGTTCCTAAGAGTAGAAGATAATGATTTGAGCCAGTTTGCTGAACTGCAAGGGGTGGCTGCAGTGATTGAACAAGCCCCTCCCTGGGAAAGAAACTTGATATATACTGACAGATGGGACACTTATCAAGAACTGGTGATCTGGGCACCAACCTGGTACAAAGACGGTTGGAGAAACAAAGGCACCCCTGTTTGGGGTGGTGAACAGTTGTGGGAAGAGATGTGGAAGAAAGGGCAAGAGTGTCAGTTCTATGTGGATAATGTAGATGCCCACTGTCCATCAGGCACTTCTCTTGCATCTCTGTTCAATAACGAGGTCGATAAAATGACCAAAATACGATCAGTGATCATTAACAATGATGCTGAAGTGAGCCTAATAAACTGAGCTCATGCAACCTCAGGGCATCTGTGAGAGAATGGGACATATCTGTGGGCACAACAATGACAAATTCCAGTCACTAAAGAGCAAGTGCAACAAGCAGTGAAAGAGTGCTCATAACCAGATAAGAGAGATGCCCCTGCAAAAGAGACAGTGGACACATCAAAAGAGAAACTGTCCATGCCACAATGTGACAGATGAACTACATCAGACCATTACCAAAGGAAGAAGGCAAGAACTACTTGTTAACAGTGGTGGGTTCATATTCCAGTCTCATGCTGGGCACGCCTTGTAAGTCTGCAGATCAAAAATCCACTTTGCGAGGTTAAACTGTCCGATTAGACACTATGGAGTCCCAGAACAAATTCAAACTGATAGGGGCATCATTTTTCAGTAAACACTGTACAAGATTGGGCTCAGTAATAGGATATTAGGTGGATAAAACATCTTAGTCACTATTCAGAAGCAGCATGAATGATAGAGAGGTACAATGGATTGCTTACAGGACAGTTGAAAAAGTTTGAAAGGTTGGTGTAGCAATCCGAATGGAGCACTCTTTGAACTAAACAATAGGCCAGTGGAACAGCAGACTCCCTTTATCCGAATGACAGGACAGGACCCTGAATCAACACCCATTATAATTGTTTGGAAGACAGACCGAGACAGATTTTCTTTATAGAGTACTTCTGGCAGCATAGGACAGGATTTATCTGCATTAGAGGAAGGAGAAATTCAAATCGGACAGACTGCAGCTATATCTTTGGTGCCAGCTGAAACATATGGTAGGATTGTCCCAAGATCCCTTCTAGCCATTAAGGATATATCAGTGCTAGGAGGCGTTCTCAATGCAGGCTACCAGGGAGAAATCAAAGTGATGTTGCATAATCAAGGCGATGCTGCTGTATCGTATCAAACATATGACAGAATTGCACAGTTGATCTGTGAAATAGCATAACTCTCACATGTAGAGGAGAGGACTGCATCCCCAGATACTATCCAAAAAGGTGAGGGAGGATTTAGGAGCACCATCCAGGTGGAAAACCAGAAGCAGGAGAGAGTCAGGGAGTGGGAGGTACATATGTTGTACTCTTGAGAAATTCTAATGTGTCTGTATTTATACCTGCAGTGAGACTTAGTCCGTGGTTGTGAATAATGAACATGATGCGAAAGATGTGGGTCCTGTAGACCCTGAAGGTCACAACTGTAGGGACAATATGGATTAGACGAGACGTACATGAAAATGTCAACTATAACCTCCAAGTCATTTGTGCGGGACATGCAAACAATCTCACTGATGATGCAGGGAAGACCTCCCCTTGTAAATTGACAGTGCCCAGATGCAAAAGGATGGCAGCCAAAGTAACATCATGTAAAGCAACAGGATAACGGATCCGAAATGCTAATGGACTGAAAGAGCTTAAAGGAATACCTTTAAAAGCGCAAGCATTAAATCCTTTTGTGCATACCATATGCAAATATTGTGATACAATTGTATCTTTTGAGCCAGCATTTGTGTATCCATGCAAACCCTATGACTGTGCTAATGAGCAAAACATTTCGGCAGGACATATGGTAGTGATTACTATGCATAATGAAACAAAGTAAGGTCGGAGCTCTAAACCTCCAGATTGGATGTAATATGTTGCATGTAACATATGGTTAGCAATCTAGGTAAGTTGTCAATCATTAGATTTAAAATAGAATGGAGAAGAGTATTGCATGCAAGTATAATTAACCATGATATGTTACAGATAAATGCTACTAATGGAACTATTTCATGCTATGACCCGCAATGTGCCCCTTGGATATCACAGTTGTAGCCCTTACCAAAATTGCAAATTAGGAGAGACTTAGGATCTTTGATAGCTGGAGCAACAGGAATAGGAGTAGAGGCTTTGAATTCTTGTGACATTGAATCCATTAGAAATAAACTATCATCCACGGGCTACAGCATGGGGGAAAACATCAAAAATATATCTCACTGGGAATCTACCCATTTGCAAGAAGTATGGAAAGGACTATACTGAGATTGGCAATGCCATGACTTTAGCTATGAACAATTTGGGAGGCACGCACATAATGTCTAAGGGAGCCCAGTGCGGACAGTTGGAGGGAGAATATTGGAGACAGCAGTTACAATTACCCAACAAAATATGAGTTAAACCCATACAATTTCAATTTGAGGAAGAAATGCGGTGTACTCATTTTAACATAGCAAGAAGCAGTCATTCCCCAGATATTTGGTGTCCCTTCATATTGCTCCTGATAATTATAAAGAAAACCTGGTGGGTACTAGACACAGATAAGACTTGAATTGATCAAACTAACCTCACAGTAGACCCTACAAAATATACAGAATGGCCAAAGAGGTAGGTATGTGCCCACACAGGTAGATCCTTAGATCCCTGTTTACATACTATATCAGGTAACAGTGAGTGTATGCCCTATCTTATGAATGGAACACATTTATACCAAGTAGGGACAAACACCATTTGCTATGTCACCAGTTACACATTATTCATTAATAGATTCATACAAACCACATGAGAGAAGGTATTGTGTATTCATAACGTGACAACGTGACTAACATTATTGATTTGAGCATCCACACATTGTACCAGCCAACTAAATTCACCACCACAGAGGCACATGTGCAAATGCAGGATTTGCTCCAATGGGAGGTTTCACTTATTGTATGGTTACTTAGATTAGAATCTATAAAGCAATATACACATAAGGCTTTTGATAAATTTAATATGGCTGCACATTATACCAAAGACATCGCAATACGCATGACTATTGATGCTGAACAACAAATGGATATAACTGCACATATTCAGCAACTAACCACGCCTCACTGGTATGATATATTCCTTGGCTGGGCACCAGGAGCCACAAAAGTCTTTAAATTGGTGATGCATCCTTTGTTTTGGTTATTTGTCGCTTTTACCATGTTAGCTGTTCTAATGTGTATATTGTAGGAACTCACTAAGAGACTTTATGATAAATGCAAACAGTAAATGTAATGCTCACTGTACTACATAGCAATTTACCTATGTGCATGCACTAAATAATCCTTTTTTCCACATGCATTACCACTCATCCAAAGGGGTGGAGGGTGCAGTATAGGCCTAGCATGCGGAAGACATTGTAACGTGAAGGGATTAATTTAGCCTGGGCAGTGTTGATGAGAGGGAATGCTTGCAGAAAAAATAACCATGCACCATGTTGAATTCACAGAACATGCCTTCAGTATTCCAAGGTGTTTTTAGCTCATTATGGTTTACAATATTTTGCTAATAGTACCAAAATACATCAAGTGCATCAAGTTTTTTTTTTAATATCTCTAAAATGTGATGTTTTGCAGACATGCAAGATGGTCTGCTTTTCATATTAGGTCACACCAAGTGTATGGTGGCTGTTGCTGTTATCTTATTTACGGTGCTGAGTTGACCTCAGGGGAACATGGAAACATGACTCATAAAGTTCACAGAAAGAACAAAAATTGTAAATATTGGCAGTAAGACCACCACCTGCGAGAAGCAAAAGGAAAGTTGTAGAAAACTGTGCAGGTTAGCTTTTAGTGTATAAAAGATACAGGGGTTCACATTTTGATGAAGCTCATGGATGGTGTCAACTAGAACTTCTACCGGCCTGCAAGCCATCGCCACCCAATTAGGCTGCACTTAGCAGCGGCTGAAGAAGAACCGATTCGCAGAGAGAGAGAGAGAGAGAGAGAGAAAGAGAGAGAGAAAGAGAGAGAAAGAATGATCAGGCTTTCCAGTGTTACAGAAAGTTAAGTCTTAGGGGCTTTATAGGGCCTGACTTTGCCACTTTTCCTTAATTCATGCATTGCTCTGCTCCTTATTATAAATGCTCTGTGCTACATAATAATCAATAATGAATTCAATACACCTGGCCATAGTATTTTTCATCTCTGAAGAATGTTCTGCATTTTTATGTTAACTCCTCATTATATTTGTCTAGTATTTCTTCTAAGTCTTCTCTCCATTTCATTTTATCATCCTCTCATAAGGCCAAATTAAGTATATCCTCTATCACTTTAGTATCCATATGAAGATCATCCAGATCTAGTCTGTCACATTTTATGGCATAACTCACAACATGTTCTATGATATCATTTATGATATCACTGGTGACTTTTCTAATGGAATGTGCATTTTCACTGATCATATCCTGTTGCACTAGGCATAGCCGATATGCACTAGATGTTCACTACCCCTTGTTTATCAAATCCTGCAAGACTCTTGTGAGATTGTAAAAATACATTAGAGGAACAAATGACATTTTCCTTCATTTCAATACCTACCTTTCACAATCCCCACTACTAGACTATTGGGAGACACTGGTCTTTCTACTAAGACCTTGCATGAAGATAACTGGAGTGTAGAGCCGGGCATAAAGAGACATTTCCTCTCCATTTACACCTTTTCCAAGCTCAGTAGTGTGCATAGTAGAGGGGGGATGGTACTCACCTCACATGTAAGACCTCACTATTCCATACTAAACATAACAATCACTAGCCTCAGCCACTGAAACCTCTCCACAGGGTTATAATCATATTTATTATTGTGTGGGAATAGATTTCCCTGTCCACTTACAGCTCCCTCTAGCCTGACAGGTATATTATACAATAGTATGTTGGGAAATGCAAGTATAATTAACCATGATATGTTTCAGATAAATGCCACTAATGGAAATATTTCACGCTATGATTACAGTAGTATGTTGGGAAACCTTACAGCACTAACACTTATCTCCATGACAACCTGGATATATAGCTCCGTATAGTGAACCAATGGCATCTGTTGTCATGCCTCTCCTTAGAACAGCAGTTGTATGTAGGGTTTTCTAGGAAATAATTAATCTCTCTGCTAACACAGATTACCAAGAAAAGAGGTGTCTCTAGTAGTGTTTGAGAGAAATGTGTCTCTCAAATCATACCTCTCCTCAAGGTGACAGGTATGCACAGTAGGTAGTGAGGAAAAACTGCCCTGTTTCCTGGGACAATACTCTTGCATGGTAACTCTGTATAGTATAGTATGTAGAGAGACTGACCTATTTCCTGTGATGTGCCTTTTGGATAATGCTTGTGCAAAATAGGGTGTGAAAAGTAGCTTACATTTGTGCTCACCCATCTCCCATTGTAGACAAAAAAGCACAAATACTTACATAACAACTAAAGAGACTACAACATTAACACACACCTCCCTCTCAGCTGGGACATTTCCCAGAGTAACATATGTGCAAAATATGATGTGGGTAGAGATTGCTATCTAGGCTCATTCCTCTCTTCATGATAATAAATGTTGTTAGAAGAGTGTAAAATGGAGTGTCCTCTCTGACAACTGTGTCTTGCACAGCCAGTGTCGACATGTGAATAATAGGACAAACTCACTTTAATCTCAGATAACTCCTCATAGTAAGAGGCATGTGTAGTATAGTGTACACAAAGACAGAGCTCCGCACTGAAACATTCTCTCCAGAGTGACAAGCATATATACTAAGATATGCAAAAGACCTGCTCTGTCCACCAACAGACAGCAGTTCAGAGTAAAGTATGAAAATGTATTTGCCTCTGTACCAAATACTGCCTCCTGTATAAACATCTTTGTACTACAGTGGTAGGAAGCAGTTATCTTTCTATAGTACATTAAACATACATACACATGCTACAGTTACAGTTTTCGTAGAATTAACTGCAATTCATTTTCATATCTTTAAAAGTTATTAAGAAAAAAAAATAGTATAAACTTCAAACATTTTATTTAAAAGCAATAACAACATAAATAAACTACACCAAAAACATTAAAAAGCAACAAACTTTACAAATTATCATTTGCCTTTGCTGATTTACAAACTATACAAAAAGGAGTTCATCAGGGCAGCAAGAACAACCAATACAGCATGAGTAGCACTGATATGTGGTGATATTTGAGGGCTATGGACACTCAATGCCTTGCTAGGGCTGAGCTAACCAGTGCTACAGAGCTTGATAAATCCTCAGAGCCGTCCACATGTTTTGAACCAGGTGACACTGTGCCTGCTCAGGGCTTAATGCTCAAGCAGATAGCAACCATCAAAAAATACAAAAAATTTTTTTTTTGCTTATTCTGATAGCAGATTGTTTTGTCATCAAACACAAGTAGTTAGAGCTACACAGAAGAAGCTTCTCCAATGGTATAAATGTTACCATAGGCAGTAAGAATAGCATTAGTTTTGCAGTTATTTCTTTTCTATCTTTCCGCAATTACTGTTTTTCTTTCTTCTAAAGTAAACAATTTTCATTTTACTCCACCATATGTTGTGTAAGATGGTACTTTTGTTTTTCATTTTCTCCCTAAAAAAGACAAAATACTCAAAAATGTAAACTTACATACTGATCAGTAACTGATGCTGCTACATGACTATGGCCCTTATTATGACATTGGTGGTAAATTCCACTTACCGCCATGCCGACTGCCGCCAACATACCGCCGCCGCGGTATATTATGACACACACACCAATCCATCACTATTCAGACACTCACACAAATCCACCAGCCCAAAGGTCAGTGATAAAGTGGTGGTAGCAAAACCCACACACCGTTATGCCAACAGAACAACGCCCATCACATTATGATACACGAATCATCACGGCAGACATTCAATGGTGGTAAACCATTGGCGTTAGATACCGCCACTCTCAAAATACACACAGACACACTAACAAAACAGCAAAAAATTGGACAATTCAAACTAACCACACCTGACACCGATACACAAGCACACAACACTATAAAACACACACCCACAGTACCCACAAAGCTTTACGACTACAACCCATTGCAAACAGACTGATATCACGACTACTGACAAGACCAGACCCACACACCTCCATCACCTATACACCACCCATGCACCTTACAACACACACCCCAACTCATCACCCTCATTCACACCACTCACGCTACACTTATGGCACCACAACAACACCCCAGATTCTCGATTCTCTGAGGAGGAGGTGAGGGTCATGGTGGGAGAAATCATCCGGGTAGAGCCACAGCGATTTGGAGCAGATATCCATTGCTAGGAAGATGGAGCTATGGCAGAGAATCGTGGACAGGGTCAACCCGGTGGGACAGTACCCCAGAACAAGTGATGATATCGGGAAGAGGTGGAATGACCTACAGGGGAAGATAAGTTTCATTGCAGCAAGATACCAACTCGTTGTACAGAGGGTTGGCAGTGGACCCCCACCTCCTCCCCCACAACTAACAACATGGGAGGAGAAAGTCTTGGTAATCATGCATCCTGAGGGCCTGGCAAGAGTAGCAGGAGGACTGGACTCTGGTAAGTGAACTCTATACTACTACTACCCCCTACTTGCATGCCATCAAATACCCCCACCCTCACTCCCATCACTCCACCACTTCCCACACACCCTATCATCACATCTCACTCATACCAATGCAAAGCTCTGCATGCCCTACCAATACATGGACACCCCTAACAGCACTGCATGGACACCCATCACTAAGGCATGCACACTAGAGACAATCAGCTAGCCCACCAAATAACAACTCACACAAGGCAAAGATGCCAGGACAATAACAACCACAGAGAGCAACCCACCCATGCACAAGATGTCACACACAGAAACAATAACACTGCATTTACATCCCCACAGGTATCCCAGCCAATGTAACCCGAGAAGAGGTGACAGCAACATCCAGTCCTCTCACAGAAGAGGCCCACAGTGATGACAGCAGCTCTGCTCTCCTGGATCTGGATGAGGAACCTGGCCCATCAGGGACCTCTGGACAGTTGGTTACCCAGCCACAGTCTCACACCACCACAGAGCCTCCCCATCGGGAAACACCACCACAGCACCAACCCAGCGGGCCCATACCTCTGTCCCCAGGACACGTCAATCAGCAGTGAGTCCACCACTACAGGGTCCCCAGGACACCCCACAAACCCAGGACAATCAGTGACCTGGGGTCAGTGGCATTGGGCCTACGATTCAGGGGACAGAGGCACAGGACAACAGGGAAGCTGGGAGGACTGCTGTGTGACAGGGGGAGCAAGGCCAAGGGAACAGACCCTCCAGGAGGCACTCACCACAATCCTGGGAGCCTACCAACATTCTGAGGATATGCTGGGCCCCATTCTGTACAAGATGGAGGAGAACATGCGGCTGCAGGAGGGACAGTACCTGGGGATCAGGGAGGACTTGAAGTCCATTAACACCACCCGGTCTCCATTGCAGGGGTGCTGGCAGCCATGGCCAACAGTATGAGGGAGACAGTGGCACACCACCGGGCCCCTGACACTAGCCTGACTACTGAACAGCCCTCCACCTCTGCTGCCGCTAGTGGACAGGTGGCCCCGCCACCTGACCAACAGGACACCAGCATACCTCCCCCTGCAGAAGGTGAACCACCCCACAAACATTCCCTGCGATCCAGGCAGAAGCCAGAGACCATTGCCAAGACCCCCACCAGGAAATAAGACTCTCCTGATGGTCACCCTTGTGTCCCACTCTGTCACCCTGTCCACCTTGAACTGCCATCACTCCCCTTCCTATGCCCCTTTGGACACTGTACCTGTGATAGAAATAGACTGGACTCTACCCTGGACTTTCCTCCATCATCAACCCGGGCCATTGCACTACCCCCTCTTCTTCAGAGCACTGCAATAAACACACTTTGAAAAAATACAGGTATGGTGTATGTAAAATGATTACAAAATGAATTTGTTTAACAAGGTTCAAACATTGCAATTCAACTGTACAGTAATGTTTACACAGGAAAGACCTGTAGTTGGCTGCAGTAAACACACCAGGAGCAATAGTGGGGCACCAACATCTGGAAACAGAGATGCCAAAGGATACAGTGAGTGAACATAGAAGTACGAATTCACAACCTGCCAGTGACAATGTTACACATCAAACAGTAAATGAAATGTGAAATAACACTGTCTTACCTGTGTGTCATTGGAGGTATTGATGTATCACTGCAGTTCTGTTGTCCTCATCCTCATTCTCTGCCTCCTCATCTTCACTGTCCACAGGGTCCACTGCTGCCACACAGCCATCTCCAGCCTCCTCCTCCTGCAGAAAAGGGACATGGCGGAGCAAGGCAAGGATGTGCAACATACAGCATGCCACGATGATCTGGCAGACCTTCTTGGGTGAGTAGCACAGGGATCCACCAGTTAGATGGCGGCAAGGAAACCTACCCTTCAGGAGGCTGAATGTCCTTTCTATTATCCTTCTTGTTCACCCATGTGCCTCATTGTAACGTTCCTCTGCCGTTGTCCTGCGATTCGTCACAGGGGTCAGTAGCCATGAGAGTTTGGGCTAACAAGAGTCACCTGCAAATATCGAGGGACAACTGTTAGCCACACACTCACTCTTAGGGCCCACAACATACCCATTCACCAACATCCACTGGGTGGGAACCAGGGCTCACCTATTAGCCACACCCTTTGCCTCTGGAGTTGGGCGATCACATTTGGGAAGCTGCTATTCCTCAGGATAAATGCATCATGCTCAGACCCAGGATACTTAGCATTGACGTGAGAGATGTACTGGTCCGCCAGGCACACCATCTGGACATTCATGGAGTGAAAATTCTTTCAATTTCTGAACACCCGTTCATTCTGCCGGGGGGGGTGACAAATGCAATATGTGTTCCATCAATTACCCCAGTGATGTTGGGGATATGTCCCATTGCATAGAAGTCAGCTTTCACTGTGGCCAAATCCTCCACCTGGGGGAAAACGATGTAGCTGACCAATGTTTAATCAGGGCAGCCAACACTGATTAGCACTATTGAGAACACTGGCTATGACATTCCTGCTGCCAAGCCCACTGCCATTGGAAAGAACCAGTTGCCAGGAAATGGAGCACATATTGCACTTGCACAAGAGTGGGGATCCCGGTGAGGTGACGGGTAGCAGATATTAGGTCAGGCTCCAATTGGGCACACAGCTCCATGATTGTGGCCCTGTCTAGTCTATAGGTGAGGATAATGTGCCTGTCCTCCAGGGGTCTGTACAAGGGAGGATGTCTGCATCTCCTATTCATCTGAAGCAGTTGCAATCTATGTGGCAAAAGAGAGAGTAGCTGGTCATTATCTGTACATAGCAACCACTCAGTTCTATGCATATTGAGTTGTTACATTATTTAGGTTTGATAGGTCCAAAATGTGAATTTGTGTAATGTGATGCAGTTAGGATCCATGGCCTGTACCCCCCCTGAAATGGCGTCCGCGTGTCCAGTATGGAGGGAGAGGTAGAAGTGACATAATTCCGCTGACATTGTGCGCCGCTGTGGGAGGTGGTTGAGAACGGCAGTGCAACTCCTCATTGGTTGTCATGGGGCCCTATGGGGTAGAGTGGCCAATGGTGATGTACGCCGACAGTAACGGTACGAACCGCCGCGGATGTGACCGCCATTTTCTATCTATTCACTCACTTACTACCTGACATTCAACAGGAGAGGACCTACTCTGAATGTGCTGCTGTGACCTGTATTTGGAACCGACAATGCCTCATGTGACTGGGGAAAGGGCCCCTGCCTTCACATCGGTGGAGTTGGAAATACTGGTGGGTGGGGTCCTACCCCAGTACCGATTGATGTATGGACCTCCAGACCAACAGGTGAGTACTCCGTGAGTACGATGGATGGGCCATGAATGCATGGAGTGCTGTGTGTGAAGGCCTCGTGTAGGGGAGGTTGAAGGATGGGCAAGAGGCAGCATGCAGCATGTATGTTGGGCAATGTCTGTGCTAATGGGGATTGGAAGGGGCATGGTGGGCCACAAGTGTAACAGGCAGGACGGTCGGACTAATACCTTTCCCTATGTGTATTTCTCTGCAGGTCTGCAGGTCATCGCCCATCAAAAGAAGGGTATATTGCATGCCATCACCAAGGACGTGTGGGCCCTGGGGGTCTACAGCAGGCAGAGCACCCACTGTCGGAAATGGTGGGAGGACCTTAGACTCTGGGCACGGAAGACGGCGGAGGCCCAGCTGGGGATGGCCTCCAAACAAGGAAGGGGTGCCTGTCGAACCCTGACTCCCCTGATGGCCTGCATACTGGCGGTGGCCTATCCGGAGCTAGATGGCCGCTTGGGGGCATCACAGCAGCAACAAGGGGGTGAGTACAGTGCCCTTCATTACAGGTTATGCCTGGTGGGGTGGTAGCTGGGAGGGGGGTGTGGGCCTTGTGGGTACCCCTAGGACAGGCCTGACATTGCGGAGTAGGGCCCATGTTGGGCAGGGTTCTGATTTTCAGGTCCTACAAACAAGCTAGTAGGCATTCACTACTGGGCAGAGGTCTGTGAGTCTCAGGTATGCTGCAATTGGCATTAGGTGTGGGCATCTCTTTCCCCCCAGGCACCTCACGCCCTGCCCAAGTCAGCCATGCTGCCCTGAGTGAGGAGGCTATTGACCTCCTGCGATCCATCTCTGTTGAGCAGTCAACCATTGTGAATGCCATCCAGGGGCTAGCAGCCCAAATGCAACAGAGGGCATTCACATCGGCCCAACAGAGATCAATCCAGGCCCTGGCCTCCTCTCTGATGGCAGCCATTGTCCCTGTTTCCACCCTCACCCCTCCAACTTCCTCCACCCAATCCCATTCCCCTCAACCCAAACCTATCCCAAGCACACAGGTAGACAAGCATGCAAACAGGACAACACAAAAGACATGGCAAACTCAAGCACCACACTTCATCACACAGGCACTCACACAAATACCAATCAAATGCAGACATACCAACATCCACTGCCTCCACTGTGGCCCCCTCCTCCTCGTCGTCCACCTCCCTCCCAGTAGCATCTCCACTCACACCTGCCTGCACTACATCCTCATCCATTACCACCATCAGCAGCACACCTATCAGTACACACACCTCACTGGCAGTTACCACCCCCACATCCATGCACACGTCCCGTGTTCCTCTCCTACGGTGTCTGTGCCCCCTCCTCCCAAATTCCACAAATGCAAACACTCAGACACCCAACAGCCACCCACCTCACGACAGCATACAGCCCACGCACCTGCACCCAAACACAGCAAACTGACACCTCCTAGAACCACTCCCTCTTCCTCCACTCTCAAACCTACTCCCTCTTCCCGCCCCAATGTCCCTAAGAAGCTTTTCCTCTCCACCATTGACCTCTTCCCTACCCCTCCCCCCATCCCTCACATCCAGCCAGGGTGGTCAAAATCCAGGCAAGCACCTCAGCCACCCAGTCCACGGGCACAGTATTGTCCCTAGCAACTCCAGGTGGGAAAGGATCCCTACCACCAGCCAGCAAGACAGAAAGGGCGCCTGCTCCAAGTGCTTCAAGAAAGGGCAAGGAGCCAACCCCAGCTGCAGGAAGGCAGGGCAAGGAACCAGCCCCAGCGCCAGGAAGGAAGGGCAAGGAGCCAGCCCCAGCTGTTGCCAAAAGTGGCAAGGAGCCATCCCTAGCTGCTGCCAGGAAGGGCAAGGGGCCTGCACCAGCAGCAAATATGGACAAAGGGTCTGGTGCTGGGACTCATTCTGAGCCCCCACCATGAACCATGGTGGTGCAGCTGTCCAAGGCTGCAGGGGATGGGCTGGAGCCTCCCCCCACCACTACCAGCAGCACCGCCACCACCACCAGCAGCAGCAGCCCCAGTGAGCAGCCGTCCGAGGCTGCAGGGGATGGGCTGGAGCCTCCCCCCACCATTACCAGCAGCACCGCCACCACCACCACCAGCAGCAGCCCTAGTGGGCAGCCGTCCAAGGCTGCAGGGGATCCATCCGAGGCTGCAGGGGATGGGCTGGAGCCTCCCCCGACCACCACTAGCAGAACTGCCACCACCTCCACCAGCAGCAGCCATAGTGGGCAGCCGTCCGAGGCTGCAGGGGATGGGCTGGAGCCTCCCCCCACCACTACCAGCAGCACCACTGCCACCAATGAATAGCCGTCTCCGCCGGCAGACAGTGTGTAGTGCTGCATCCATGGGCTATTGTGTGGCCTGGCCACTGCAAATCCTGTGGGTATGACTCCCAGCTGAGAGACTGTGACCTTGCACTCCCCAAGATCTGCATCACTGGGCACGATGCCTTCTCCAGAACCAGTGGAGAAGCCATCCACTCACCCCATCCTCCCCAGGATGAAGCTCACTGGGCATGATGCCCCCTCCAGAACCGGTTGAGAAGCCATCCACTCACCCCATCCTCCGTAGGAGGAAGATCACTGGGCATGATACCCCCTCCAGAACCAGTGGAGAAGCCATCCACTCAAGAGACTGTGGCCTTGCACTCCCCAGGACAGAGCAATCGGCATGTTGCCTCCTCCAGAGCAAGTGGAGAAGCCACCCACTCGAGAGACTGTGGCCTTGCACTCCCCAGGACAGAGCAATGGGCATGTTTCCCCCTCAAGAGCCAGTGGGCAAGTCACCCACTTGAGAGACTGTGGCCTTGCACTCCCCAGGACAGAGCAATGGGCATGTTGCCCACTCTAGAGCATGTGGGCCAGTCACCCACTCGAGAGACTGTGGCCTTGTACTCCCCGGAGAGAGCAATGGGCATGTTGCCTCCTCCAAAGCCAATGGAGAAGTCATCCACCTGAGAGACTGTGGCCTAGCACTCCCCAGGACAGAGCCATGGACATGTTGCCCCCTCCAGAGCAGGTGGAGAAGTCATCCACCCAGAGAGACTGTGGCCTTGCACTCCCCAGGACAGAGAAATGGGCACATTGCCCTCTCCAGAGCCCGTGGGCAAGTCACCTACTCAAGAGACTGTGGCTTTGCACTCCCCAGGACAGAGCAATGGGCTTTTTGCCCCCTCCAGAGCCAGTGGAGAAGTCATCAACTCGAGAGACTGTGGCCTTGCACTTCCCAGGCAGAGCAATGGGCATGTTGCCCCCTCCAGGACCAGTGGAGTTGTACCATCTTCCGGCTGAGGTGCCCCCTGTTCCCCGTCCCCCTGAGGTGCCTGCCTATTTTCGACCTGATGCCCCTGCAGTGTTCTCTCCCTGTTGTTGCAGGAGTGAGGTGGGGCCTTGGACTTTGTAATGTGGCCCAGTGGCCCATGAACATTGAGGACTGGGCAGTGTCCCTTGATTTGTACATATGTATATACTTTTTTATTTGGATGCACATATTCCTACAATATTTATCTTATTGCACTCACCTTAATCTATTGGAGTTGTCCTTGCATTATTCCTCAGAGGTACGGGGTCAATATGTTATGTTACTTCATCTGCTTGTGTGTATGGTATTGGGGTGGGGGTGTTGTGTGTTGAATGTGTTTGTTACTCTCTTTTTCCTCCCCAACTCCCCTGTGTGCTAGGCGAATGTACTCACCGTGGTTGTCTTCACCGTTGTTGGTGTTCATAGTAGAGAAGCACATAGCACATAGCACATAGCACATGATGTAGACAAATGTGAGTGCCAGGTTGCAGGCATACACACATATACCACATATCTCAGCACACATGTACCACTATAATGGCTCAGGCATGGTAATGTGTATGGATTATGAACAAAAGGCAACCTAGCACAACAATAATGGCATGGGTATCACAAGATCAGTGACAGTAAGAGATTACCTTCACATCTGTTCCAACATACGGAAACATCAATGGCACTGATGTGAGTACACATGTATTTGTAAAATGCTAAAATGTGTCTATGCAGGAAGATAGTACTTTGAGGTTTCACATCCCATGATCACTCCACTGTTTTCATATGTTACAGAAATTACACAACACATCTATACACACACGTGGCATATACCAACCTTCACTAACAAAAGTGTACATAGAATCCCCTGCAATTAAGATGCATGGGGAACCAAATGGCACACATGTAGCAGAGCAACATGAAGTTAAATCCAACACCACACCACAGAGTGGACACACATGCACATTGCCAGGGTTTACATGATGTCAATGCAGTCCAAGTCCACTGAATACTCTGAGTATAACTTGTCATGGTTGTCACATGTTTTACCATGTGTTGGACATAGGCCACCACATAGATTGTGTTGTAGATATGTGTGCATTTGTATCTCAGACATTAAAATGTAGTCCACTCACAAATGAGTATACATACACATATATACATATATAGCACACATGTACGAACATGTGTGTGGACACATTGTAGCTACACATGCACATATGCGCAAGGTATGAATAATCACATGCACTAAACTCATAAACAAACCTACAGGTTCAACATATCAATGTCCCGACAAAGACATTACTGGACAGTCATGCACATGTAGCCATGCCACATATACAACATTGTTCACTGCCCATGTGACATGTTACGTGAGTGAGGGTACACTTCATGTGTCCAAAACAATGACGGAATGCATCAACTCCACATTGCTACATTAATAAATTGATGCCTGGCCCCTGTTCACACGCCTCTTAACGCACCTTGGTGAAAAATCCACCCATGACTGTCATGCATTAAAAATGTTCACACATAAGCATATACCATACAATACCCCTAAGCTAAAAGATGCCTAGCCCCTGAACATCTATTGCACATCCACAGGCAATTTCATACTAAAGGTGAGAAAAACAACACATGACCATTATGCGTCGAAAAAACGATGCATGACTAGAAACATGATGCACATGCCCAGGAAGTGATGAAACAGGACATCCTGCCGGCAAAACATGGTTGAGTGAGTTCATTTTCACTTTCACTTCAGAGTCTTGTTGTCTGTGACTGTGTGAGAGTGTGTAGAGCTGATGCTGTAGGAGTTTTAGAGTGTGTGGAGTGTTTGTAGTGTTTATTGCGCTGTGTCCTGTAGGTGTTGTTCTTGTTTGTCTTTAACCTTGTCTTTTGCATTGTAAGTGTACTGTATTTGTCTCTGTATTGTGGGGTGTGTGTCTGAGGTAATATAGTTGTTGAGGTATTTGGGGCAGTTTGGTTAGGAGTTAGGTATATATATATATTTTTTTGTATTTGGTGAACAGCATTTGCAGTATGTTTGGGAAAGGGAGGGTGGCACGGATGGCGGCCGATGTGCTGGGGTGCTTCATCTGGCTTGTTCAGCACTACCTCCCCATGATGCTGCAACTGTGTAGCTGTGCTATTCTTGGCTACCCCACAGAGGCAAGGCAGCTGCAGTGGGGCGATGTGCTCCGTCACATTACATGGATCTTTGGCAGTGGAAGGAACGACCACCAACTTAAGCATTGCTGGGCAGATCTGGTTACAAAGGAGTAGCATCTGCTGGATCAACTGGGTATAGAGGTTGGTGGAGCAGTTGGTAAGTCTCAAATTTCATACAAAGTCCTTGCTGTTGCATGTGCATGGCAGTTGCAGATACGGTTGAATGATGTATGAAATGCTTGTGGATATTGACATGTTGTATGCTACCTGTATCCCAGTGCCACTTTAGGCCTGCAAGTCGGATGTATAATAATGAAGATGATGCTGTGCAGATGTACCATTTTCCCTGCACAACCATTTTAAAGACGTGTGATGCATGCATATGGCAACTCAGTAATGAGCAGCACTAAATGAGGTCTGTGCCATGCATCGTCTATGGACGGGGAACCCAAAACCTGCTTGGGCGTCAAATGTATAAGCCATTGAGGAAATTGTGAAATCCCTTATTCCAATTTTTCATGCACTCTGAAAGGCTGCTGAGAGCAAGTGTGATATGGGGGAATATAAATGTATGAGATGGACCCCTAATGTACTCAACAGAAGTCGTGATGGTCTGTTGTAACTCCTGCTGCGTACATTATTTACATACACACAAATAGATGCAGTTGGACCCCACCTGCATCATGCTGTGCCTTAATTCTCATTAGGTGCACACAAGGTGGGGGTAAGGGGTGAATTGGTGCTGCACCCCTGTTGTTCTATTGGCCCCTTTGTGTCATTGGCCAAGGCCATATATGAGAGCTTGACCATGCACTGGGTCCAGACTACTAGCACTTCCCTGTTCCAGTTTGTTGTGTATCCCTATTAGAAATGGGGCGTTCGATTGGCAGTCATGTTACTCCCTGTCAAAGCAAGAACCCTCACTATAGTCAGGGCAACAGAGAAACACACCTGGTTAACCCCCACTCACCCCCTTGGTAGCTTGACACGAGCAGGAAGGCTTATTCCAGAAGCAATGTGTAAAGTATTTGCACCAACACACAGTAATACAGTGAGGACACAACAAAATGGACCCCACACCAGTTTAGAAAAATAGGCAATATTTATCTTAATCAAACAAGACCAAAACAACAAAAATCCAACAAACCCAATCAAAATATGAATTTTCAAAAGAATAAAGCCCTCATTACAACCCTGACGGTCGGTGTTAAAGCAGCGGTAATGCCGCCAACAGGCCGGTGGGAAAAAAAATGGAATCACGACCATGGCGGAAACCGCCAACATAGACTGCTACTTTAACACTCCGATTGCCACTGCGGTAGAAACAAACAATGCGGCGGTCACCGCCAACAGACAGGCGGAACACAAGGTTCCGCCCACTGTATTACAACACGCCTATCCGCCACATTTTTCGGGGCGGTACCAATGCCATCAAAAGCACGGCGGAAACAGGACTTGGAACGGAAACCACTAACTTCTCAACACTTTACGAACAACCAGGACGCCATGGAGCCCGAACTACAGGTCCTGCCAATGCTGGTCTACCTCCTCTTGTATCAGGAGCAGCAAAGACGCCGGTGACGACCACGATGAGTACTGCATCTAGCACACAAGGGAGGGGGGAGGGAAAAGAGAGAGACACACACACGCAACACACAACACCCCCACCCTCATCACCATACACACAAATACATGTTGCAACATGACATATACACCCCGTCACCCCCTGGAAGAATGCAAGGACAAAATGAAATGATTGTAACAAGTGTAATCATTGAAACATCAGATAGGCCAAATTCAAATATCAGTATATACAAATATGTACACCAACTACACAAGTCCGGATATTAATGAAATCATTGTCTGTGGATCAGTGTCCCAAAATGCATGGGCGAAGCCCACACAAGATAACTAGAAACAGAGAGAACACTTCAGGGGCATCAGATGGAAAATAAACAGGCACCTCAGGGGAGAGGGGGAGGGGCACCTCAGTTGGATGAACGGACAATGCTACTGCTCCACGAGGGGGCTCCATGCCCACTGATTGGTCCTGGGGAGTGCTAAGCCACAGTCTCTCAAGTCTCTCCAGTGGGTGGGTTGCCCACTGCTTTATCCTAGGGAGTGCACAGCCACAGTCTCTCAAGTCTCTCCAGTGGGTGAGTTGCCCACTGCTTTATCCTGGGGTGTGCAAAGCCACAGTCTCTCAAGTCTCTCCAGTGGGTGGGTTGCCCAATGCTTTATCCTGGGGAGTGCTAAGCCACAGTCTCTCAAGTCTCTCCAGTGGGTGGGTTGCCCACTGCTTTATCCTGTGGAGTGCAAAGCCACAGTCTCCCAAGTCCCTCCAGTGGGTGGGTTGCCCACTGCTTTATCCTGGGGAGTGCTAAGCCACAGTCTCACAAGTGGATGCCTTTCTCCACTGGTTCTGGAGGGGGCTTTCTGCCCACAGTGCTTCATCCTGCCAAGGACTGATGCAGTGGATGCCTTTCTCCACTGGTTCTGGAGGGGGCTTTGTGCCCAGAGTGCTTTATCCTGCCAAGGACTGATGTAGTGGAGGTGAATCTCCACTGGTTCTGGATGGGGCTTTGTTCCCAGAGTTCTTCACACGGAGTGTGGCAGGTCCCATTCAATTACCTGGGTCGGTGTGCCACGAGATTGCCTGGGAACAGGTAGCATGATACTCCATGGAGGCAGAGACAAACTCCACCCTGCTTCGACTTCACCTGCCACCTGCAGGTACAAACAGCCCCATGTACGCTGGGTCCCTCAGCCGAAGCCTTCGTGCCCTGTCCTGACCTGCTCTTCGGCTTGAGACCCTTCCCCACCTTTGATGTCGCTGCTGGTGCCTTGCCACTGTCCCCTTTTGGCTTGGAGGAGCTCTTGCTTGCTGGTAGGTGCGGCGTCTCCCTCCAGCATGTGGGCACCATATTCACCTTGGCAGGTGGCAGAATGGCCTGCTCCTTGGCCTCGCTAGGTGGCACTCTGGCAACCCTGATGGGTGCCGCCCGCGATGTGACCGGACTTGCCGAGACCACTGTGCTGGAGTATTTGGTGGCTGAGGTGCTGGGCTCGGACCTGGACAGCCTGGCCCTAGGGGTAGGATGGGTGGGAGGTGTAGGGAAGAGGTCAAAGTTTGCGAGGAAGAGTTTCTTAGACACACTGGGATGGGAAGATGGAGGGGGTTTGGGAGTGGAGGAAGAGGTAGTGGTTGTAGGAGGTGTACATCTGCTGAATTTGGATGAAGGTGCATGGGCCGGAGGCTGTTGTGAGGTGGATGGCTGTTGGGTGGGTGTGTGCCTGCGTTTGTATACTTTGGGAGGAGGACTCACAGGCACACTGGGAGAGGACACAGAGGATGTGTGAATGGTAGTGGAGGTGGTGAGTGCACATGAGCGGTGTGTGGTGATGGGCGTGCTGGTGATGGAGGTAGTGGATGAAGATGTAGTGCATGCAGGTGTGAGTGGAGACAAGACAGGGAGGGAGTAGGAGAACATGGAGGACGGGGACACAGTGGAGACAGTGGATGTTGGTGTGTCTGCATGGGGATGGTGCTTGTGTGATTGCCTGTGATATGTGTGGTGCTTATGTTTGCCATGTCCACTTTTGTATGTTGATGTGTGTGCATGCTGGTCTGATGGTGTGCTTAGGATAGGCAGAGGTACAGGGGATTGGGTCTGTGTAGAGGAAGTTGGAGGGGGGAGGCTGGATACAGTAACAATGACTGCCAACAGTGCTGAGGCCACCGCCTGAAATGCTCTCTGTTGGGCTGCCACACTAGAATGAATGCCCTTCCGATATGCATTTGTTTGCTGCAAATGCCTCTCGACACTCTGGATGGCATTCAAAATAGTTGATTGCCCAACAGTGACGGATCTCAGGCGGTCAATAGCCTCCTCACTGAGGGCAGCAGGGCTGACTGGGACAGGAGCTGAGGTGCCTGGGGCGAAGTAGATGCCCACCCTCCTGGGTGAGCGGGCATGGGAAACTCGATGAGGGGCTGCTGGGAGGGCGGTGCTGGTAGGGGGGTGGCGGCTGTACCTGTTGATGCCGTGGGCACAGAGGTGCCCACCACCGCAAGGAAGCTCCCGTCAGAGGAGGAGTCGCTGGTGTCTGCTCCTGTCCCCGTTGTAAAGCTCCCCTCGCCCTCCGACCCACTGGTGCCTTCGTACTCCATTACTTCACCTTCCAGGGCCAAGTGGGATGCCGCTCCCTCCTGCTCCGGTGAGACTGCTCCTCCGCCAGATGATGCTAATGCACACAAGGACAGGTTGACAAAACAAAAAGGGGGGGAAAGACCGAAGAGACACATGGTCAATGCCTGCAACACCACTAACGTTGGCGGACACAACACACAGGAAGCAGCCCCATGCACTAAGCCATGCACTGACAGGGCACGGGAAAAGCACATGCCAATAGGGGACTCTGTTGAGAACCATTTTATGCACAGCTGGAAGCCTTAGGAGCCTGACTAGTTGTAGATGGCAAATAGCACCTTTGGTGTTGGACTGGGAATGCTGCTGCAAATCAATGGATCTACCTTTGCGCATCTGCCCTGGCCTAGGGGAACCTACAGCCCACCTCCCACACCCAGACACCTCGTAAAGCGTGCCGAGTCACCTGAATGAGAGTGTACTCACCCCCTTGTGGCTGCTGTGATGCCCTCAAGCGCCCATCCAACTCAGGATATGCCACTGCCAAGATCTGGAACATCAGGGGCGTCATGGTGAGATGGGCACCCCCTCCGCGTTGGGAGGCCATCCCCAGCTGGGCCTCCCCGTCTTCTTGGTCCAGCGGCACAGGTCCTCCCATCTTTTCCAGCAGTGGGTGCTCTGTCTATGGTAGACCCCAAGGGTCCGCACTTCCTTGGCGATTGCGCACCAAATACCCTTCTTCTGGACCTAGAGGAAAAGTGAAGTAAACATGGATGTTACTCCCCGTACATTTCTTCTCACACATTGGACACAAACCTCCCACCCTGGCCCAGAATACATACACACACCATCCTCACATGCTGGCCTGCCCCCGTCTCTTCTATCCATGACACTCCATACAATCATGTGCCATCTATAATGCAGAAAGTTTACTCACCTGTCTGTCTGGAGGACCGTACAGTTGCGTGTACTGGGGGAGGACCTCATCCACTAGTCTGTCCAACTCCTCTGAAGTGAAGCAGCACTTGCAGTGTAGGTCCTCTCCTGCTAAGGTCAGGTATCAAGTGAGTGAACAGATAGAAAATGGTGGTCACGTCCGCGGCGATGCGTACAGTCACCGCTGGCGTACCCATAGGGCCCAATGATAACTAATGCTGCCTTGCGCCGCGGTCTTCGACCACCTACCGTAAAGGTGCACAACGCCAGCACAATTACCTCATTTCCCCTTGTCCCACCTTACAGGTCAGGCAGCCGACATTTCAGGGGGCCACATGGCAGGCCAAATAACTGCATCACACCTATTTTGGCCAGGAATACGGACAGACAAAGGCACATAGAGAAAATTTAGCGTTTGTGTTAAACAGCCTTGTGAAACCTATGTGTTGTATGACCCTCTACTCACCGTTCTCCTCCATAGGGCACGTCCGCTGGGGCAGGTGATGAGATGGCAGCATCCTCTGGTGTACAGACCCCTGGTGGACCTGTCGATAATGGAAGACAGACACATCATTATCATTTACAGACTTGACCATGCAACAATCCAGGAACTGTGTGCCAAGTTGGAGACTGACCTGATGTCAGCTATCCACCATCCCACAGGAATACCCACTCTAGTGCAGGTCCTGTCAGTACTCCATTTCCTGACCAGTGGGTCTTTTCAAACAACAGTAGCCATGGCATCAGGGATGTCCCGGCTAATGTTCTCTAATGTGTTGTCCAGAGTGTTATCTGCCCTGCTGAAACACATGCGCAGCTACATCGTTTTCCCTCAGGTGGAGGATGTCCCCACAGTGAAAGGTGACTTTTATGCCCTGGGACATATCCCCAACATCATTGGTGCCTTTGATGGTACACACGTGGCATTTGTCCCCCCCGCAGGAATGAACATGTGTACAGAAATCGGGAAAGCTACCATTCAATGAATGTGCAGACGGTGTGTTTGGCAGACAAGTACATCTCCCATGTGAATGGCAAGTATCCAGGCTCAGTGCATGACGCTTACATTTTGAGGAATAGCAGCATCCCTTATAGGATGGGGCAACTCCAGAGGCACCATGTGTGGCTAATAGGTGAGCCTAAAGTCCCCACACAGTTTAATTTGCTGTCTGGGTAGGGGAGAGTCCCTAATGTTTGGAGTATTTCTAACAGTTGTCCCTCAATATTTGCAGGTGACTCTGGTTACCCCAATCTGTTATGGCTACTGACCCCACTGAGGAATCCCAGGACAAGGGCAGAGGAACGCTACAGTGCAGAACATGGTTGAACTAGGAGGATAATAGAGCGCACACCTTCGGCCTCCTGAAGGCCAGATTCCGGTGCCTCCATCTGAAAGGTGGCTCCCTATACTACTCACCGAAGAAGGTGTGCCAGATAATCGTGGCATGCTGTATGTTGCACAACCTGTCTTTGCGACGCCAGGTGCCTTTTCTGCAGGAGGATGGGCCTGATAGCGGTCTTGTGGCAACTGTGGAGCCTGTGGACAGTGAAGAAGAAGAGGCAGAAAAAGAAGATGTAGACAACCAAAACAACATCATCATGCAATACTTCCAGTGAGACACAGGTAAGAGGATGGAACTGCTTCCCACATCTTATACTATTGTAGGACCTAGCATAAATCTGACTTTTTACCTCTGTGTATGGACCCTGACTTGTCACTTTGGCTTTCCATTTCATAGATCTGGGTCCTACATTGTGCCCTCTGCTATGTTTACTGCTGGCCCACAGTTGTGTAACATTGGTATATGAACAAGTACATTGACATTGCTATATTTCAGAGATGTTGCAATTACACATTTGTGAAAGCACAGACTGACTCCAGATTGTTTTATGATTCAAGGGTGTTTATTTCTGTGCTAATAAGTGGAGGGGTCTGTGCAATGGGCTGGGGTGATGGTGGAGGATTGTCCATCGCAAAGTCCAGTCTCTTGGTCTCACGTGTGTATTGTCTGATGGGGCAGTGGAAGGGGAGCAATGGCAGTTTAAGGTGGACAGGGTGACAAAGTTAGACAGAAGGGATGACATTCAGGATGGTCTTATTTCCTGGCGGGGGTCTTGGCAATGTTCTCTGTCTTGTTCCTGTATCTCAGGGACCTCTTGCGGGGTGGTTTTCCTTCTGCAGGGACTGGGGTGCTGGAGTCCCGTTGGTCCTGTGTCAGTGCCTCCTGTCCACTACGTCCAGGCTAGTGTCAGGGGTCCGTTTGTGTCCCACTGTGTCCCTCATGGTGTTGACAAGGTCTGCCAGCACCCCTGCAATGGTGACCAGGGTGTTGTTGATGGACTTCAAGTCCTCCCTGATCCCAAGGTAGTGTTCTTCCTGCAGCCACTGAGTCTCCTGAAACTTTGCCAGTACCGTGCCCATGGTCTCCTGGGAATGGTGATATGCTCCCATGATGTTGGAGAGTGGCTCGTGGAGAGTGGGTTCCCTGGGCCTGTCCTCCCCATGTCACACAGCAGTCCTCCCAGCTTCCCTGTTATCCTGTGCCTCTGTCCCCCGAACCGTGTGCCCACTGCCACTGAACCCCGGTCCCTGATTTTCTTGGTTTGGTGGGTTTGCCAGGGTTCCCTGTAGTGGTCGACACACTGCTGATTGACGTGTCCTGGGGACAGAGGGATGGACCTTCTGGGTGGGTGCTGTGCTGGTGTTTCCTGAGGGAGGAGGCTCTGTGGTGGCTTGTGACAGTGTCAGGGGAACCGAATGTTCAGAGGTCCCTGATGGACCGGGCTGGTCTTCTTGATCCAGGCGTGCAGAGCTGCTGTCATCACTGTGGGCCTCTTCTGTGGGGGACTGGATATGTCTGGTACCTCCTATCCGGTGACATTGGCTATGGGTCCTGTTGGGGTGTAAACTTATAGTTTTAGTATCTGTGTGTGCCATCCTGTGCATTGGGTGAGGTACTCTCTACTCCTGTGCTTGCATCATTGTGTTTGCCCTTTTGTGATAGTTGGTTTGGGATCTGTGTGGGTATCTGTACTCGACATGCTTTGGTGATGGTGGTCCATGCACAGTTGTTGCAAGCAGGGCCTTGGTAATGGGATGTGTGGGTTGTGATAGTGGGACATATGTGAGATGATGGAGTGATGGGAGTGAGGGTGAGGGTGGGGGTATGTGATGCCATGCAGGTGGGGTGGGGAGCAATAGTAGTATAGATACGACTTGCAAGAGTCCAGTTCTCCTGCTACTCCTGCGAGGCCCTCATGATGCAGTATTGCCAAGACTTGCTCCTCCCATGTTGTTAGTTGTGGGGGAGGAGGTGGGGCTCCACCGCCAGTCCTCTTTACAGCAATCTGGTGTCTTGAAACTACTGAACACACCTTCCCCCATAGGTCATTCCACCTCTTCCTGATGTCATCCTGTGTTCTTGGATGCTGTCCCACCGCGTTGACCCTATCGATGATTCTCCGCCATAGCTCCATCTTCCTAGCAATGGAGGTGTGCTGCAACTGTGAAAAGCTGTGGCTCTACCCCGATGATTTCCATGACCCTGAGCTCCTCCTCTGAATACCTGGGGTGTCTTTGAGGTGCCATAATGTGGTGTGGGTGATGTGTGAGGTGCTGTCTGTTGTGATGTGTGGGGGGATGTGTTGGTGTGTTTTGTTTGAGGTGTGTGGATGTTGTATGAGTGGTGGTGTTGTGTGCCTGTGGATGCTGGTGTTGTGTTTGCTAATCTCTCTCTCTGGGCTTCTTCCAAAATTGTTCTTTGTAAGGGTTTGTGTGTAATGTGGGTGTGTGTTTTATAGTGTTGTGGGTGTGTGGGTGTGGTGTGTGTATTTTGAATTGTCCAATGTGGTTGTGTTTTGTAAATGTGTGTGGAGTTTGAGCGTGGCGGTATGTACCGCCAATGGATTACCGCTGTTGAATGACCGGCACGTTGGTTCGTGGGTCATGATAGTATGGGCGTATTCTTGTTGGCGTGACAGTGTAGGTTTTGATATCGCCAGTTTATCAATTACCTTTGGTGTGTCTGTATTGTGGTGGATTCCGAGATGTGGGTCGTAATACCTCTATCGGAATTCCGCCGCTACAACGGTATGTTGGCAATCTTCAGCAAGGCAGAAAGCTGGATTTACCGCCAGGGTTGTAATCAGGGCCTAAGAGTCTTACACCCAAGAAAACAATGGAAATGTTGATTTTACACAAAGTACCTGGTTTGCATCAAAAATAAAGCTGCACGGGAGAGTGTGCGTCAGAAAAGTCAGAGATGCATTGATTCCTTACTCGCAAGTGAAGCCGTGCATCGTTTCCTTTCCGGTCGGGTGAGCAATGCATCATTATTCTCTCTCGCAATAGAGCGATGCATCAATTTCTGGATGGGGCACCTCGGATCAGCTCAGGTTCACGATGATTTTTAAACCCAGGGATGATGCCTGAGAAATCCAGTCGCACAGTGTTAGAAAACCACGCTGTGTGTAGTTTGCATCATTATCAGCAGCCGCAAGCAGGTGTTGTATCATCTGTCCAGCCGTGATGCATTGATCTACCAGCTGCGATGCAGGTGGAGTGCCAATTCTTGCTGTAAAGCAGTTGGCGGGCCATTTCTCATCCCCATTGCAGATGGTGCGTCGAAAAATTTCTCGCACGACATTCTGTGCATATATTTCAGCTCTTGTTTTGCCAACTTCATCTTTCAAAGGTCCAGGTACTGGATAGGGCACCACTTGGCAGAGCAAGAGTCTCAGCAGAGAGTCCAAGTGCTGGCAAAGGAAGTCTTTGAAGGCCCTGAGACTTCAAAACAGGAGGCAAGCTCAGTTCAATTCCTTAGAGATTCTTTTTCAAGCGGGAATGCACAACAACGTCCAGTCTTTGTCCCCTTTCACAGGCAGAATCAGCTACTGCAGGATAGCCCAACAAAGCAAAGTTGCAGGCAGGAGCAGCACTTCTCAGCTCTTCAGCTCTTCAGCTCTTCTCCTTGGCAGAGGTTCCTCTTGGTTCCTGAAGTGATCTAAAAGTTTGGGATTTTTGGTCCACTATTTATTTCTCCTTCTGCCTTTGAAACAGATAAAATTTCAAAGGGAATTCTATGTTGTTCACAAGATCCTGCCTTGCAAGGCCAGGTCCCAGACACACACCAAGGGGTTGGAGACTGCATTGTGTGAGGACAGGCACAGCCTGTTTAGGTGTAAGTGACCACTCCTCCCTCCACTCTAGCTCAGATGGATCAACATGATATGCAGGCTACTACCCAGCTTCCTTTGTGTCACTGTCTAGATGAGATTCATAAACACCCCAACTGTCAGTCTGACCCAGACAGGGAATCCACAAACAGGCAGAGTCACAGAATAGTTAAACCAAGAAAATGCCTACTTTCTAAAAGTGTCATGTTCAAACTAACAATCCAAAAACCAACTTTACTAACAGTTTTATTTTTTAATTGAGAGTTCAGAGACAGCAAACTCCACATTTCTATCTGCTCTCAAAGGAAATCTTTACTTTAAAAATATTTAAAGGCAACCCCCAAGCTAACAATGAGAGAGATAGGACTTGCAACAGTGTAAAACTAATTTGGCAGTATTTCACTGTTAGGACATGTAAAACACATCAGTACATGCCCCACCTTTAACATACACGGCACACTGCCCCTGGGGCTACATAGGCCCTACTTTAAAGGTGCCTTACATGTGTAAAAAGGGAAGATTTAGGCCTGGCAGGTTAAAGCTCCACACACAGACACTGCAGTGGCAGGTCTGAGCCTTGTTTACCGGGCTACTGATTTGGGTGGCACAACCAGTGCTGTAGGCCCACTATTAGCATTTGATTTACAGGCCCTGGGCACCTCTAGTGCACTTTACTAGAGACTTACTAGTAAATCAAATATGTCAATCATGGAAAGCCAATTGCACATACATTTTACATAGGAGCAATTGCACTTTAGCACCTGAACGCAGTGGTAAAGTGCCCAGAGTATCAAACACAGCAAAAACATAGTACAGTACACATCAACAACCTGGGGAACTGAGGCAAAACATTTGGTGGAGTGCACGCCAAGGATGCCAAGTCTAACAACCCTATACTATGCCTATTCCCACACACATCAGTTCCACAGGCCTGCTGCTTCTCACTGACAGTATGGGGCTGCCCTGCATCTGCTCCATCACTGGCACATCACTCAGTAACATGCACCAACAAATTCATCCTTGGACCACAGGGCAAGTGTTTCTGGGTTGAGGCATATTTCTATGCCCATGGTCTTATCCCTCCTTGGACAAATAATGGTATACGATGGAAACAATGCCTGGCCACACAATATTGACAATAAATCCATTATTTCAATCAGTCAATGTGCAGTTAGGTAAAACTATCTTTACATGAGTATACTCCCATAGCGTTATTGCTCATGTGTGTGCCTTGTGATGGCACACACATATTATTTACTTCACTCAGGGGTGTATCACTTTATTCCTCAACACCTTTGAATACCCACTCAACCCCTGGGCAGTAGTTTGTTAGCTTGCTGCGACAATGAGGTTGATGTCTATAACATCTGAGGCAGGCTCAAATGCTATGGTTGTCACAAAGGGACAGCCACTGCAACAACCATTGCATGCCCCAAGATGCAATCTACAGTGCCAAGCAGTCCCATATGGTCATGGAGGTGTGGAGCATGACGCTTGCATGACAATGCATGTATAAATGGTGCAATGAGAAGCACCACAGGAGTGTTAGGAACAGTGATGGTTTGTTGGTGTATGTGTCTACATTATCTGAGACTATGGGGGTCATTACAACATTGGCGGTAAAAGCCGCTTACTGACGTGCAGAAGACCGCCAACACACCGCCGTGGCCTCGGAATTCCACCACAGCTATTATGACCCACATTTCGGAATCCGGCAAAATTCAGACACCCACACAAGTCCGCCACACCAAAGGTCAGTGATAAACTGGCGAAAACAAAACCTCCACCGTCACTCCAACAGAAATACACCCACACTATCACGACACACGAATCCACGCTGCGGCCTTTCAACCGCGGTATTCCATTGGCGGTACACACTGCTGCGCTCAAAATACACACACATATACAAAGCACAGCCACATTGGACATTTCAAAATACACACACCTGATACACAAACACACACCACTCCCACATACCCATTACAATATAAAACACACACCCACATCACCCACAAACCCCCACGACCAAAAATACCGAAAGAAGGCCAGAAAGAGACAGCACCAGCAAGAACAACAGCATCCACAGGCACACAACACGATCACCCACAGAACTTCCACGCACCTCACACAACACACCACTACATATCAGCACACTTATCACCACACACTCCACCCCACACATCACCTACACCACCCCATGGCACGGCAAAGACACCCCAGGTTCTCGGAGGAGGACCTCAGGGTCATGGTGGAGGAAATCGTCCGGGTAGAGCCACAGCTATTCGGAGCACAGGTGCAGCACACCTCAATTGCAAGGAAGATGGAGCTATGGCGAAGAATAGTGGACAGGGTCAACGCTGTGGGACAGCACCCAAGAAATCAGGAGGACATCAGGAAGAGGTGGAACGACCTACGGGGGAAGGTGCGTTCCGTGGTCTCAAGACACCACCTGGCGTTTCAGCGGACTGGCGGCGGACCCCCATCTCCTCACCCACAACTAACAACATGGGAGGATCAGGTCTTGGCGATTCTGCATCCTGAGGGCCTCGCAGGAGTAGGTGGAGGAATGGACTCTGGTGCGACAAATCTTAATTATTACATCCCCCACCCTACCAGCATGCTATCACATACCCCCACCCTCACCCTCAGCACCCCAACTCCTCACATATGTCCCAACATCACAAACTACCCATCGCAACACCAAGCCCTGCATGCAACAACAAAGCATGGACACCCATCACTGAAGCATGGCCAATGCACATACCCATACAACCCCCTAAACCATCATCACACAAGGTCCCACACAGGAATGCAAGCACTGGGGTACACGGTCTCCCACCCATTGCACACAATGACACACACAGATGTAATAACCATCCTTTAATACCACTGCAGGACCCCTACCCAACGTCACCGGACAGGAGGGTCCACACATGTCCACACCACCAACAGAAGAGGCCCACAGCGATGACAGCAGCAATGTCCAACTGTATCTAGATGACCAGCCCGGCCCATCGGGGACCTCGGGACAGTCGGTTCCACTCACACAGTCACAGGCCACCACAGACCTTCCCCGCTCTGGAAACACCAGCACAGCACCCACCCAGCGGGCCCATACCTCCGTCCCCAGGACACGTCAATCAGCTGTGTGTCCACCACTACAGGGAACCCAGGATAACCCACCACCCCAACAACAACAGGGACCTGGCGGCAGTGGTAGTGGGCACACGGTCCAGGGGACGGAGGCCCAGGAACACAGGAGAACTGGGAGGGCTGCTGTGCGACAGGGGGCGGACAGGTCAAGGGAACCCACTCTCCACGAGGCCCTCCCCTCCATCATGGGAGCCTACCACCACTCCCAGGAGACTATGGCAACGGTACTGGCCAAGTTTCAGGAGACCCAGCGCCTGCAGGAGGAACAGTATATGGGTTTCAGGGAGGAACTCAGAACCATCAGCTCCACCCTGGGCACCATCATAGGGGTGCTGAAGTAAGTACTCAACACCAGGAGGGACACTGTGGCACTACAAGGGGCCCCTGACACTAGCATGGACGATGAACTGCCCACCACCTCCGCCGGCGCTAGTAGACAGGACGCCCTGCCACAGGACCACCACACCACCATCCCACCCACTGCAGAGGGAGAACCACCCCGCAAACGGTCCCTGAGATCCAGGACAAAGACAGAGCACAATGCCAAGACCCCCGCCAAGAAATGAGACCACCCTGATTGTCATCCTACTGTCCCACTTTGTCACCCTGTCCATACTTAAACTGCCCCAGCTCCACTTCCTATGCCCATATGGGCACTGCACCTGTGAGACTAATAGACTGGACTCTGCCATGGACATTCCTCCGCCATCACCCCTCACCATTTCACTACCCCCTCCAATATTGAGCACTTAAATAAACACCCTTAAAGCACAAAACAATCTGGAGTCTGTCTGTAATTTCAAAATAGTGTATTAGCAATTACAGTGTCAAAATGCTCTTTCAATTGTAATGTCAACATACCTATGTCACACAGCTCAAGTCCATGAGGAATCTAAGCAGATGTCACACAGTGGGACCCACATCTGTGAAATCGTAAGAGAAAGTGACAACTCAGTGACCATTCACTGGGTGAAAACGACACACAGTAGAGAGGCAGTAGTGTTAAAGTACATGTAGAAGGCAGGTCTGTACTCTTACCTGTGTCTCACTGGAAATATTGCTGGATCACTGAGTCCCTGTTGTTCATGTCTTCTTCCTCTGCTTCCTCGTCTTCACTGTCCACAGGCTCCACAGCTGCAACAACACCGCCATCTGGACCATTCTCCTGCAGAAAAGGCACCTGTTGTCGCAAAGCCAAGTTATGAAGCATACAGCAGGCCACGATGATCTGGCACACGTTCTTTGGTGAGTAGAATAGGGATCCACCTGTCATATGGAGGCACCTGAACCTGGCCTTCAGGAGGCCGAAGGTCCGCTCGATCACCCTCCTAGTTCATCCATGGGCCTCATTGTAGCGTTCCTCTGCCCTTGTCCTGGGATTCCTCAGTGGGGTCAGTAGCCATGACAGGTTGGGGTAACCAGAGTCACCTGCAAAAGGTGAAAGACAACTGTTAGACACACACTAACCTGGAGGGATATCCCTAGACCCAGACAACCATTCCCACTGTCTTGCCTCCAGGTGCTCACTTAATAGCCACACACGGCGCCTCTGGAGTTTACCCATCACAAAAGGGATGCTGCTATTCCGCAGGATGTAGGCGTCATGCACTGAGCCAGGGAACATGGCATTCACATGGGAGATGTACTGGTCTGCCAAACATACCATCTGTACATTCATAGAATGATAACTCTTCCGGTTTCTGTACACCTGTTCACTCCTGTGGGGGGGGGACCAAAGCCACGGGGGTCCCATCAATGGCACATATGATGTTGGGGATGTGTCCCATGGCATAGAAATCACCTTTCACTGTAGGCAAATCCTCCACCTGAGGGAAAATGATGTAGCTCCGCATGTGTTTCAGAAGGGAAGACAACACTCTGGACAATACGTTGGAAAACATAGGCTGGGACATCCCTGATGCTATGTCCACTGTTGTTTGAAAAGACCCACTTGCAAGGAAATGAAGCACTGACAGCACCTGCACTTGAGGGGGGATTCCTGTGGGATGGCGGATTGCTGACATCAGTTCTGGCTCCAACTGGGTACACAGATCCTGGATTGTGGCACGGTCAAGCCTGTATGTGATAACCAAATGTCGCTCCTCCATTGTTGACAGGTCCACCAACGGTCGGTAAACCGGAGGATGCCGCCATCTCCTCACATGTCCCAGTGGACAGTGCCTATGAAGGACAACAGCGAGCACAGAGTCAAACAACTCAGAGGTACGTACCCACAGTTTACCCAGAACACCAATCATACACTAAAGGTGGCCTGTATGTGTGTTGAGTCTAGGCCTAGGTATGTGTGACGCAGTTGGAAATGAAGCCATGTGGGCCCCTGAAATGGCGGCTGCCTGACCACTAAAGTGGGACAATGGGATGTGAGGTACCTGCGCTGGCGTTGTACACCGTCGCGGTAGGCGGTCGAAGACCGCAGCGCAATGCTGCATTGGTTAACATTGGACCCTATGGGTTCTAGGAGCCAATGACGATGTATGCCGGCGGTGACAGTACGCACCGCCGTGGACGTGACCACCATTTTCTATCTGTTCAATCACTCGATACCTGATCTCCGACAGGAGAGGATCTACACTGCAAGTGCTGCTGTGACCTCGGTCTGGAAGAGACAATGGCTCGAGTGTCTGGGGAAAGGGCCGCTGCCTTCACATCGGAGGAGTTGGAGAAGCTTGTGGATGGGGTCCTCCCCAGTACACACTACTCTACGGTCCTCCAGACAAACAGGTAAGTACACAGGGAGCATGTTGTATGGGCTATGCCTGTGTGGAGAGGGCTGGATGTAAGAAGGAAGGGGGCAGAGTGCTGCGTGCATGAAAGACGGTGAATGCATGTGCCACATGGCAAGGGTAGGGATATGGGCCAATCACTTTGACGGTGCAGTTGGTAATAACTTCTCTTTTTCCCCTATACATTTCAAGTAGGTCAGCGCCCACCAGAAAAAAGATATTTGGCGTGCCATCGCCAAGGACGTCCGGACCCTGGGTGTCTACCACAGATGGAGCACCCACTGCTGGAAAAGATGGGAGGACATTCGCCGCTGGAACAAGAAGACGGTGGAGGCTCAGCTGGGGATGGCCTCCCAATGTGGGAGGGGTGCCCGTCGCACCATGACCCCCCTGATTTTCAGGATCCTGGCGGTGGCGTATCCGGAGTTGGATGGGCCGTGAGGGCATCAAGGCAGCCACAAGGGGGTGAGTACACTCATTCAGCTGAATTTGCGTGCATTGGAGGGGTCTGGGTGGGGGATGTGGGCTGTGGGTTTCCCTAGGGCAGGGCGAATTCCGTGGGCAAGGCCCCTCCGTAAGGCAGGCCATGTGGCACCCCACCCCACCTCTGTAGAGTGCCAAGTACACCTAGTCATGCCCCTGTGTTATCTATGTGTGCAGATGTCATCCATAGCCTTCTAGGCCATTTCCCAGGAATTGAACAGTGGGGCCCAAGAGCGCAGCGTAGCGCAGGGGGCTTCTGTGTCTGTCGTGTCCGCCAACGGTAGCGGTAATGCATGCACTCAACATGTCTTTCTTCTGTCTTCCCCCCCTTTTTGTGGTCTCCCTGTTCTTGTGTGCATTAGCATCATCAGGCGGAGGAGCAGTGGCACCAGAGCACGAGAGAGCTGCATCCCACATGGCCCTGGAGGGCGACACTATGGAGTCTGAATTCACCAGTGGGACAGAGGGCGAGGGGAGCTTCACGGCAGGGGCAGGAGCTGACACCAGTGATACGGACTCGTCCTCTGATGGGTGCTCCCTTGTGGTGGTGGCAACATCTGTGCTCCCCGCATCTACAGTTACAACCGCCACCACCCCTACCAGCACCTCTCTCCCAGCAGCCCCTCAGCCTTTGCCCCGTGCCCGCTCACCCAGGAGGGTGGGCATCACCTTCGTCCCTGGCACCTCAGGCCCTGCCCCAGTCACCCCTGCTGCCCTCAGTGAGGAGGCCATTAACCTCCTCAGGTCCCTCACTGTTGGGAAGTCTACCATTTTGAATGCCATCCAGGGTGTAGAGAGGCAGTTGCAACCAACCAATGCACTCCTGGAGGGCATTCATTCTGGTTAGGCGGCCCTTCAGCGAGCTTTTCAGACTCTCGCCTCAGCACTGATGGCAGCCATTGTCCCCATCTATAGCCTCCCCCCTCCAACTTCCTCCACGCCGACCCAATCCCCTGTACCTCAGCCTATCCCAAGCATACCTACAGACCAACATGCACACACGTCAACACCCAAGGGAAGCTCAGGCAAACAGAAGCACCACACATCCCACAGGCACTCACGCAAGCATCACACACATGCAGACACACCAACATCCACTGCCTCCACTGTGTCCCCCTCCTCCTCATCTCCCTCCTCCCTCCCTGTCTCGTCTACACTCACACCTGCATGCACTACCTCTACAGCCACTACATCCCTCTCCAGAACACCCACCACCACACCCCGCTCACGTGCAGTCACCACCCCCACTACCATTCACACGTCCCCTGTGTCCTCTCCCAGTGTGTCTGTGACGCCCCCTCCGAAGATACAAAAACGCAGGCACATACCCACCCAACAGCCATCCACCTCACAATAGCCTCCAGCGCATGCACCTTCACCCAAAGTCACCAAACGTACACCTCCTACAACCACCACCTCTTCCTCCACTCCCAAACCCCCTCCAGCTACCCGTCCGAGTGTGTCCCAAAAACTTTTCCTGTCCAACCTTGACCTCTTTCCCACACCTCCCCCACCCCGTCCGTCTCATAGGTCCCGAACTAGCACCTCAACCACAACATCTCTGGGAACAGTGGTGCCTGTAGTCACCGGAATCTGGAGTGCACCGGCCACCAGGGCAGCGAGTGTGGCACAGAGCCACAGCACAGACAGTCCCCCACCTGTGAAGCATCAGAAGTTGGCCAGTGCCTGGCAGGAGAGGGGGAAGACTCCAGCCACCAAAGCCGCTCCCAGGGGTACAGGTGGGAGTGTGGAGTCAGCTGTGACACCTTCCAAGGTGGGGAAGGGCTACAAGAAACCCGGCAAGTCTGGGAAGAGCAGCATGGCGGAGAAGACCACCATCATCCCCGCTGTCCAGGAGGCCACCACCAGCACCAGCCCAGCTGCCCAGAAGGCCTCCGCCAGCACCAGCCCACCTGCCCAGGAGGCCACAGCCAGCACCAGCCCACCTGCCCAGGAGGCCACCGCCAGTACCAGCCCAGTTGCCCAGGAGGCCACCGCCAGCACCAGCCCAGCTGCCCAGGAAGCCACCGCCAGCACCAGCCGAGCTGCCCAGGAGGCCACCGCCTACACCAGCCCTGCTGGGCCATGAAGGACCGCCAGCAAAAACCCCGCTGGGACATGAAGGACCGCCAGCAAAAGCCCCGCTGGGCCATGAAGGACCGCCAGCAGCTGAGACCCTGCAACGGAGACTGCTATCTCAAGCACCGTTGAACAGGGCACCGGCATCTCAAGCACCGCTGAACAGGGCACCGCCGCCACAAGCACCGCTGAACAGGGCACCGCCATCTCATGCACCGCTGAACAGGGCACGCCATCTCAAGCACCACTGAACAGGGCACCGCCGTCTCAAGCACAGCTGAACAGGGCACCGCCGCCATCTCATGCACCGCTGAACAGGGCACCGCCATCTCATGCAACGCTGAACAGGTCACCGCCGCCTCAAGCACCGCTGCACAGGGCACAGCCATCTCAAGCACTGCTGAACAGGGCACCGCCGCCTCAAGCACCGCTGAACAGGGCACCGCCATCTCATTCACCGCTGAACAGGGCACCCCCGCCTCAAACACCGCTTCACAGGGCACCACCATCTCAATGAACAGGGCACCGCCGCCTCAAGCACCGCTTAACCGGGCACCGACATCTCATGCACTGCTAAACAGGGCACCGCCATCTCAAGCACCGCTGGCCCATGAGCGGCAAGGGCACTGATGCTACTGAGTCCGTCACGGAGTGAATGATGCACTCTGGGCACCATGCCCCCTCCAGAACCAGTGGAGTAAGGCATCCACTCCCTCTGTCCTTAGCAGGATGAAACACTCTGGGCACAAAGGCCCCTCCAGAACCAGTGGAGACTGTCATCCACTCCCTCTGTCCTCAGCAGGATGAAGCACTCGGATCACAAAGCCCCCTCCAGAACCAGTGGAGACTGTCATCCACTCCCTCTGTCCTTAGCAGGATGAAGCACTCTGGGCACAAAGCCCCCTCCAGAACCAGTGGAGACTGTTATCCACTTGAGAGACTGTGGCTTTGCACTCCCCAGGATTGAACAGTGGGCAACCCACTCACTGTAGAGACTTGAGAGAGTGTGGCTTTGCACTCCCCAGGATTGAACAGTGGGCAAACCACCCACTGTAGAGACTTAAGAGACTGTGGCTTTGCACTCCCCATGATTGAACAGTGGGCAACCCACCCACTGTATAGACTTGAGAGATTGTGGCTTTGCACTCCCCAGGATTGAACAGTGGGCAAACCACCCACTGTAGAGACTTGAGAGACTGTGGCCTTGCACTCCCCAGGATGGAACAATGGGCATGTGGCCCCCTCGTGGATTTGGCGTCATGCACTCAAGCGGCTGAGGTGCCCCCCTTTCCCTCCCCCTGAGGTGCCTGTTTAGTTGCTCTCTGATGCCCCTGCAGTGTTCTCTCCGTCATGGTCGGGGATCTTGTGTGGGCCTCGCCCATACCGTGTGGTCCCAGTGTTCCACAGACTTTCTTAGAGCACTACCTGGACTAGTAAGCTTGGTATATATTATGTACATGGTGTATATATATATTTCTGCCTACTTGCTTTTAATATATTACAATGGTTACACTAATTTTCTATTGTCTTTGCATTCTTCTGGGGGGTTTGGGGGTGTAACTGTGATGTATTGATATGCATTAGTGTGTGTGTTGTAGTGGGTGAGGGTGGGGGTGGGGGTGTTGCGTGTGTGTGTCACTGTTTTTTCCCTCCCCCCTCCCCTGTGTCGTAGGTGCAGGACTCACCGTGGTCTTCGCCGCCGGCATTCGTGCTCGTGGTAGAGGAGCAGGAAGACTGTTGCAGGGAGAATTTGGAGTTCCGGGTCAATGGCGTCTTCGTTCCTTGTGGGGTGTGTAGAGGTGAGCGTTTTTCCTTCGGGATTCCTGTTTCCGCCGTGTTTTTATCCGCGGTGAATCCGCCCCGGAAAAGGTGGCAGATTGGCCTGTCATAATAGTGTGGGTGGTACATTGTCTCCCGCCTGTCTGTTGGAGAAGACCGCCAGGCTGTTTGTTTGTACCGCTGTGGCGGTCGGAGTGTTAAAGTGGCTGTCTTTGTTGGCGGTTTCCGCCACGGTCGTAATTGCACATTTTTTACCGCCGGCCTGTTGGCGGTCTTACTGCTGCTTTAACACCGACCGCCAGGGTTGTAATGACCACCTATGTGTGATTGACTGATCATAGAAGTTTGTCAGTTGCTCTGCTCTACCACTAGGATGACTTGCCCACTCATCCTAACAAGTTAACAGTAAACAATGTCACCCATTAACTGATCTGTACACATTACACAAAGCAATCTTTTCCACCCATGTCTTGCAGATGGACCTGCACCCTACACCATAGTAGAGGTTGAGCCTTTTGAAGACCCCGATGCATCCAGTAAGAGTCATCTTATGCATCATGGGTTCTAATCCAGGGTTTGTGTGGAATGCTATGAAAGATGTTTTTTTCCTGACCAATGATCTTATATCATTGGAGAATGGATGGTGACATCATGTATGTTGCAATGTTGTGTTATGATAATGGCTTGCAGTAGTTCAAGGGTCAACTTGTGCCGGCATATAATTGTGTGAAATAGGAATTGCTACGGTTTACCAGTTATTCATTGATGTCTACCATGACCAGGCCAGCTGTTTATGTGCATTGCATGCCTGTTTACAACCACTTTGTCATAGCACCATTATCAGCACAGTGTGTCACACATAGCTTCCACTTACTGACAAGACGGTACATATATCGGCATAGGTCTCTAGGGAGTTTATGTAGGAGACACATACACCACAGGTGTCTCAGTACCCTTCAGATATAAAGGGTCTGTGTTACTGCAAGGAGCCATATTATGCTGCACAACAATCAGTACTGTACACAATTAGTAGACAACTAACCTGTGGTTGAGTGAAAAGTCTATGATTCTTACCACACCTGATTTCAAGCAGTTTTCACAACATGGTCCTGCCACCATGATATTTGTGAGTGATGTAGGTCACATCATATATGCAAATGATGTAAATGATGTGTGCGTACCTAGTACTTTGATGATGTCTGACATACATGTGGAAATGATGTAGAATGTTTCTGGATACTGTTGCAGCATCCACTGTAGTGCCAAGCTCACCGTAGACCTAAGGGCACTCATACAGCCACCATGCGTGTGCTGTTTAACACATGTAGCACTACATAGCACAGGCAGGGGTCTTCAGTTTTGTAATATGTTGACAACTTTGAGGTGCAGCTCAGGCTTTAGGCCAAACTGTCTGGGAAGATCACATCTGTTATACATGAGGGCACATCATGGGCAATGGCATTTTCCCCTTCTAACGTATGCTCAGGCCAGTTCTTTCAACAGGACACATTAATGTTGATTTACCAAACCTTAGAATAGTGGATGGGAATTTACCAGACCCCCTATCATATGACCACATTTTGCTCCATGATGACAGGGCAAGCATTGATGTTTTACCAGGTGTGTCGAGGTGATGGATTGCATGCACAGCTCACCTTATGCGCATGGACACAGGAAATCCAAACAAGTTAGAAGACAGAAATGATGATCATAGACAATTTTGTCCAATCAGCTTTGGGCCCTGTTGTTTAAAAATAGATTTCTGTCATCCCAGTGACATGTACATGACACTGTTGATGGCTGGTAGGAAATAGTCATAGATGAGGAGTAAGTCATTGTTGAGGAATGTGTGATGGACTATGTTTGTTATTTGCAGTTGCAGTGTACATTATGGGGGTGATTCTAACCCTGGCGGTCGGTGATAAAGCGGCGGCCAACCCGCCAACAGGCCGGCGGTCCAAAAAATGGAATTCTGACCCTGGCGGGAACCGCCAACACAGCACCGCCACATTAACACTCCACCCGCCACGGCGGTACAAACAAACAGCGCGGCGGTCACCGCCAACAGACAGGCGGCAGACAATGTACCGCCCACAGTATCACAACTCACCAATCCGCCACCTTTTCCGGGGCGGGAGCACCGCCGATAAAAACACGGCGGAAACAGACTACGAACGGGAAAACGCGCACCTCTACGCACTCCACGAGGAAGGAGGACAGCATGGAACCCGAATTAAACATCCTACCTACTCTCGTCTACCTGCTCATCTACCACGAGTACGAACGCCGGCGCAGACGACAACGGTGAGTACTGCACCTACGACACAGGGGAGGGGGGAGGACGAAAGGTTACGGCACACACATATGCGACCCCCACCCCCCCCAAACTATGTACACACCAATGCAGAGCAACAAGTCACAGTGACACCTTCCAAACCCCCGTGAAAAAAGCAAGGACATAATTAAATTGTGAATCGAAATTTATGGAACAAAAAAAGCCACTGATAAGTCATGGTCAAATAGCAATAACAATTTTCAAAAATCAATTCAATATTTAGTGCATTCGATAAACCGAGGCAATTAGTCCTGCACATCTAACGAAATTCCAAGTGTCCGTGGGCCAAAGTGTATCAACACAAGGGCAAAGCCCACACAGGAGACCTGAGTCCTTTGGAGAGAACACTGCAGGGGCATCTGAGGACAAAACTACAGGCACCTCAGGGGGAAGGGAAGGGGGGGGCACCACAGCCACATGAGTCCACGACGCCAGATCCACGAAGGGGCCACCATGCCCACTGTGCCATCCTGGGGAGTGCAAAGCCACAGTCTCTCAAGTCTCTACAGTGGGTGGCTTGCCCACTGTGTCATCCTGGGGAGTGCAAAGCCACAGTCTCTCAAGTCTATACAGTGGGTGGCTTGCCCACTGTGCCATCCTGGGGAGTGCAAAGCCACAGTCTCTCAAGTCTCTACAGTGGGTGGCTTGCCCACTGTGCCATCCTGGGGAGTGCAAAGCCACAGTCCATCAGGTGGATAACAGTCTCCACCGGTCAAGGAGGAGGCATGGTGGGCACAGTGAACCGTGAACAGTAGCTCGAGACAGATCCGGCACTGTCATTGTGCCAGTGGTGCTTGAGACGGCGGGGCCCAGCGGAGCGGTGTTTGAGACGGCGGGGCCCAGCAGAGCGGTGCTTGAGACGGCGGGGCCCAGCGGAGCGGTGCTTGACAGGAAGGGCCCAGCGGAGCAGTGCTTGAGACGGCGGGGCCCAGCGGAGCGGTGCTTGACAGGAAGGGCCCAGCGGAGCGGTGCTTGAGACGGCGGGGCCCAGCGGAGCGGTGCTTGAGACGGCGGGGCCCAGCGGAGCGGTGCTTGAGACGGCGGGGCCCAGCGGAGCGGTGCTTGACAGGAAGGGCCCAGCGGTGCTTGAGACGGCGGGGCCCAGCGGAGCGGTGCTTGACAGGAAGGGCCCAGCGGAGCGGTGCTTGAGACGGCGGGGCACAGCGGAGCGGTGCTTGAGACGGCGGGGCCCAGCGGAGCGGTGCTTGACAGGAAGGGCCCAGCGGAGCGGTGCTTGAGACGGCGGGGCCCTGTTCAGCGGTGCTATTCTGCACGGCGGGGCCCTGTTCAGCGGTGCTCTTCTGTGCGGCGGGGCCCTGTTCAGCGGTGCTCTTCTGCACGGCGGGGCCCTGTTCAGCGGTGCTCTTCTGCACGGCGGGGCCCTGTTCAGCAGTGCTCTTCTGTGCGGCGGTCCCTGTTCAGCAGTGCTCTTCTGCGCTGTGGGGCCCTGTTCAGCGGTGCTCTTCTGCACGGCGGGGCCCTGTTCAGCGGTGCTCTTCTGTGCGGCGGTGCCCGGTTCAGCGGTGCTCCTCTGCGCGGCGGGCCCTGTTCAGCGGTGCTCTTCTGTGCGGCGGGGCCCTGTTCAGCGGTGCTCTTCTGCACGGCGGGGCCCTGTTCAGTGGTGCTCTTCTGTGCGGCGGGGCCCTGTTCAGCGGTGCTCTTCTGCACGGTGGGGCCCTGTTCAGCGGTGCTCTTCTGTGCGGCGGGGCCCGGTTCAGCGGTGCTCCTCTGCGCGGCGGGGCCCTGTTCAGCGGTGCTCTTCTGTGCGGCGGGGCCCTGTTCAGTGGTGCTCTTCTGCACGGCGGGGCCCTGTTCAGCGGTGCTCTTCTGTGCGGCGGGGCCCGGTTCAGTGGTGCTCCTCTGCGCGGCGGGCCCCTGTTCAGTGGTGCTCTTCTGTGCGGCGGGGCCCTGTTCAGCGGTGCTCTTCTGCACGGTGGGGCCCGGTTCAGCGGTGCTCCTCTGCGCGGCGGGGCCCTGTTCAGCGGTGCTCTTCTGTGCGGCGGGGCCCTGTTCAGCGGTGCTCTTCTGCACGGCGGGGCCCTGTTCAGCGGTGCTTGTCCTGTAATTCAAGGGAGCCAGACCTGTCCTGGACTCCCTGCTCAGTCGCCCTCCGACCGTGCAGTCGCAGGACCCTCCTGGGCCTTTTGGTGTCCTTCCTTACAGCCGGGATGGGGCTTGTGGGGCCCTCCTGCTCCGCGCTCCTGCTGGCTGACTTCTCCGCCCTGCTGCCCTTTCGCTCCTTAGAAGAGGCTCTCTGGCCCTTGCCTCCCCTGGATGTTGTGGCAGGTGAAGTGGCCGAACTCTGGTCCTTGGGGGCAGCCGTGTCAGTCCTCTCACGGCGGCCCTTGAGTTTCCGGGTCCTCTTGCCTGGGGGGGGGGGGCTGGCTGTCCCATTGCTGCTGATAGAAGTGTCACTGCTGCCAAAGGGTGGACTCCAGAACCCATGCACCACAGTGACACTCGAAGCTGGGCTGGTGGTGGCTGAGGTGCTCTTGGGACTCTTAGCAGATGGAGGGGGTGGGTCAGGGGAGGGAAAGAGGTTAAGATTGGAGAGGTAAACTTTTTTAGGACCAAGGTAAAGGGTGGGAGTAGTGGTGATGGGAGTGGAGGAAGAGGATGTGGTTGTAGGAGAGTCAGGTGTGCTGTCTTTGGGTGCAGGTGATTGTGACGTAGGCTGTCGTGAGGTGGATGGCTGTTGGGTGGGTGGCTGCCTGCATTTGTGTGTCTTGGAAGAGGGGGTGACAGACACAGTGGGAGAGGACACAGGGGACGTGTAAATGGCAGTGGGGTTGGTGACTGCACGTGTGCGGACTGTACTGGAGGGTGTGGTGGTGATGAAAGCACTGGCTGATGGTGGTGTGCATGCAGGTGTGAGTGTAGACGTCACAGGGAGAGAGGAGGGAGACGAGGAGGAGGGGGACACAGAGGTGGTAGTGACTGTTGGCATGTCTGCATCTGGATGTTGCTTGGGTGAGTGTTTGTGGGATCTGTGGTGCTTGTGTCTGGATGAGCTGACCTTGGGTGTTGACGTGTGTGCAGGCTGGTCTGATGGTGTGGATGGGATAGGCAGAGGAACAGGAAACAGAGACAGGGTGGAGGCAGTTAGAAGAGGGAGGCTGGAAACAGGGACAATGGCTGCCATCAGTGCTGAGGCCAGAGCATTGAACAATCGTTGATGGGCAGCCTGACCCGAATGAATGCCCTCCAGGTAGGCATTGCTCCGATGCACCTCCCTTTCTACCCCCTGGATGGCATTCAAAAGGGTAGTCTGCCCAACAATGATGGTCTGAAGGAGGTCAATGACCTCCTCACTGAGGGCAGCAGGGGTGACAGGGGCAGGGCCTGAGGTGCCTGGGGCGAAGGAGATGCCCGCCTTCTTGGGCGAGCGGGCACGGAGCGTAGGCTGAGGGGCTGCTGGGAGGGCGGGGCTGGTGCGCTGCGTGGCGGCTGTACCTGTAGAGGCGGGGGGCCCGGATGTTGCCGCCACCGCTAGGGAGCTCCCATCCGAGGACGTGTCGGTGTCGCTGGTGTCACCACCGGTCCCCGTTGTGGTGCTCCCCTCGCCCTCCGAATCACTGGTGCCCTCGGTGTCTGTACCACGGCCCACCGGGGCCTTGTGACTTGCAGCTCCCTCGTGCTCCGATGACAAATCTCCTCCGCCTGATGATGCTAATGCACACATGCACAAGATGATCAAGAAAAAGGGTGGGGGGAGAAATAATAAAACAGGTTGAGTGCATGCAATGTCAACCCCGTTGGCGGAGAGGACAGACACAGGGGCCTCATGCACTACGCTGCGTAATCGGGGTATACTAATCAGTACTTGTGACCAGGCCTACAGGTCTATGCACAACAAATACACACATGGATGATGCAGGACCATGGATAGCTGTACTTGGCACCCTACAGAGATGGGGGCGGGGGCACAGGGCCATGCCTAAAGTAGAGGACTACACTACAGAAAACGCCCTGGCCTAATGTCACCCACAATCCTCCTCCCCCACCCAGACGCCTCCACTGCACATAAAGATATCAGAATGTGCTGATACTCACCCCCTTGTGTCTGCTGTGATGTCCTCAAGTGCCCATCCAAATCAGGGTAGGCCACTGCCAGGATCCGGGACATCAGGGGGGTCAGGGTACGACTGGCACCACTCCTAGGTTGGGAGGCCATCCCCAGCAGTGACTCGGCGGTCTTCCTGGTCCCGCGGCGGATGTCCTCCCACCTCTTGCGGCAGTGGGTGCCCCGTCTGACGTGGACCCCCAGGGCCCGGACTTCCTTGGCGAGGGCACGCCAAATGTCGACTTTCTGATGGGCGCTGACCTATTTGACATGTACAGGGTGGGAATGGAAAATTCATCATTTATCTGCATGTTAGATGTGATTGCCCCCCCCTCCCCAACTTTGCCATGTGGCACATGCTCTCATCTGTCGTGCGTTGCACTCCTCATTCGCTCCCCACCCCACCATCTTACATCCACCCCACTCAACACAGGCATAGCCCATTCCATGTGCACCCAGTGCACTTACCTGTTGGTCTGGAGGACCGTAGAGTAATGCATACTGGAGGAGGACCTTATCCACTAGTTTCTCCAACTCTTCAGACGTGAAGGCAGGTGCCCTTTGCCCAGTCGCAGCAGCCATTGTATCTTCCAGACCGAGGTCACAGCATCACTTGCAGTATAGGTCCTCTCCTGTGGATGATCAGGTCTCGAGTGATTAAGCAGGTAGAAAATGGCGGTCACGCCCGCGGCGGTGCGTACCGCGACCGCCGGCGCACCTCGTCATTGGCTCCAGAAACCCATAGGGTTCAATGTTAACCAATGCGGCTTGGCGCCGCGGTCTTCGACCGCCTACCGCCACGGTGTGTCACGCCAGCGCATTGACCTCACATCCCACTGTCACACTTCTCAGGTCAGGCAGCCGCCATTTCAAGGGCCCACATGGCTTAATTTCTACTGCGTCACACAGGCCTAGGCCTTGCATTGCCATTCATACAAGCCATTCAATGCATAGCGATTTGTGTACTGTGCAAGCTGTAGTTACGTACCTGGGGGTTGCTTGACTCTGTGCTCCATGTTGTCCTTCCTAGGCACCGTCCGCTGGGACTTGCGAGGAGAAGGATGAATCCTCGCGTGTACCGACCGCTGGTGGACCTGTCGACAATGGAAGAACGCCATATCATACTACGATACCGACTTGACCGAGCCACTATACATGAACTGTGTGCCCAGCTGGAGCCAGCCCTGATGTCCCCCATCCGCCAACCCACAGGAATTCCCCCTCTAGTGCAGGTTCTGTCAGTCCTCCATTTTTTGGCAAGTGGCTCATTCCAGACAATAGTGGCCATGTCATCTGGAATGTCTCAGCCTATGTTTTCAAAAATTTTGTCCAGAGTGTTGTCTGCCCTGATGAAACACATGCAGAGCTACATTGTATTCCCTGAGGAGGTTGATTTGGCCACTGTGAAGGGTGATTTTTATGCCCTTGGACATATCCCCAACATAATTGTTGCCATTGATGGGACCCATGTGGCTTTAGTAACCCCAAAAGACGATGAGCAGGTGTACAGAAACAGGAAAAGTTACCATTCTATGAACGTCCAGGTGGTCTGTTTGGCTGACCAGTACATCTCCCATGTAAATGCCAAGTTCCCTGGGTCAGTGCATGACGCGTATGTGATGCGTAATAGCAGCATCCCTTATGTGATGGAACAGCTACAGAGACAACGTGTGTGGCTAATTGGTGACTCTGGTTACCCCAACCTGCCTTGGCTATTGACCCCAGTGAGGAATCCCCGGACCAGGGCAGAGGAACGGTACAATGAGGCCAATGGGCGAACTAGGAGTGTCATAGAAAGAACGTTTGGCCTCCTGAAGGCCATGTTTAGGTGCCTGCATATGACAGGGGGATCCCTGATGTACTCACCAAAGAAGGTGTGCCAGATCATCGTGGCCTGCTGTATGCTTCACAATCTGGCATTGCGACGTCAGGTGCCTTTCCTGCAGGAGGATGGTCCAGATGGTGGTGTTGTGGCAGCTGTGGAGCCTGCGGAGAATGAAGAGGAGGAAGACGAAGAGGACGACACAGACAACAGGGACAGAGTTATCCAACAGTATTTTCAGTAGCACACAGGTAAGAATCAGCCACGCCATTTAACATTTACTGAAAGCCCCCTGCATCTTTAATTTGTGTATTTCCCCCCAGTTCTTTTAAACTGATGTTTGATTTTCCCTTCCCTTTTCAGTGCTGTATGACCCACTGCGTGACTTCTGCTTGGTTAGCCCATGGACTAATGCTTATTAACATCGGTATGTTGTCATCACAAAATTAACTGAACATTATTGATCAGTAATGTGTTATACATTTGTAAATAATACAGGCTGACTCCTGAATGATTTCAGTGCAATGAGTGATTTATTTTTAGTGCTAGATATTGGTACATGATATTAAAACGGTGATGGGTGAGGGTGGAGTTATGTCCATGGCAGAGTCCAGTTCTCAGTTTCACAGGTGCATTTTCCATATGCCTGTGGAAGGATGGAGCAGGGGCAGTTCAAGGTTGGACAGGGTGACAATGTGGGACAGTGGGATGACATCAGGGGGTATCTTATGCTGGCGGGGGTCTTGGCATCCTACTCTGTCTTCCTGTGAGATCTCAGGTTCCTCTTGCGGGGTGGTTGTTCTTCAGCAGGAGGTGGGGTTCTGGTGGCCCGTCGTTCTGTGGGGGCCTCCTGACCACTAGCGCCGGCGGAGGTGGTAGGCTGTTCCTGGTCCTGGCTAGTGACAGGGGCCCTTTGTGGTGCCACATGGTCCTGCAATGTGGTTTCTATCCGGTTGAGGGCCTGGACTATGGTCCCCATAGCGGTAGCGATGTTCCTGAGTTCATTGCTGAACCCCATGTACCGTTCCTCCTGCTGTGCCTGGATCTCGGTGAACCTGGCCAGTACCGTCGCCATTGTCTCCTGGGAGTGATGGTATGCTCCCATGATGGTGGTGAGGGCCTCTTGGAGAGTCGGTTCCCTGGGCCTGTCCTCCCCCCCCTGTCGCACAGCAGCCCTCCCAGTTGCCCTGTTTCCCCGGGCCTCTGTCCCCTGGACGGTGTGCCCACTACCACTGCCCCCAGGTCCCTGTTGTTGTTGGGGTGTTGGGTCAGCCTGGGTGCCCTGTAGTGGCGGACACACCGCTGCTTGACGCGTCCTGGAGACAGAGGCATGGGCCCGCTGGGTGGGAGCTGTGCTGGTGTTCCCAGAGGGGGTTGGGTCTGCTGTGGCCTGTGTCTGTGTGTGGGGAACCGACTGTCCAGAGGTCCCCGATGGTCCAAGCTGGTCATCAGGTTCGAGGTCGACAGAGCTGCTGTCCTCACTGGGGGCCTGTTCTGGGGGTGGGATGGACAAATCTGGACCCTCCGTGGCGGTGTGTTGGCGTTCGGGCCCTGCAGAGGTAAAAGAGTATGGTTATTTTTTTCTGTGTGTGCCATGGTGTGCATTTTGAGTGCCCTTGTCCCCCAGTGCTGGCATTCCCTTGTGGGAGGTGTTGTGAGGGTGGTGGGGGGGGGTGTATGGGTATGTGCAATGGTCATGCTTTGGTGGTGGCTGTCTATGGTTTGTGTTGGCATTCAGGGGTTGGTGTTGTTTAGGGTGGGTTGTGCTGGTGAGACATTGGCAGGGAGGTTGTGTGCTGGGGGGTTGAGATTAGGGGTGAGGAGGGGGGGTTGGCATGCTGGTGGTTGGGGGGGGTGAAGTAGTTGAGATTCGACTTACCAGAGTCCATTCCTCCGTGTACTCCAGCGAGGCCATCAGGATGCAGGATGTTTACTACCTCTTGCTCCCATGCTGTGAATTGGGGTGGAGTGGGTGGGGGTCCGCCGCCAGTCTTCTGCACAGCGATGTTGTGTCGCGACACCATCGAGTGCACCTTCCCCTGTAGGTCGTTCCATCGCTTTCGGATATCTTCACGATTTCTGGGATGCTGTCCCACAGCGTTGACCCTGTCTGCGATCCTTTGCCATAGCTCAGCCTTCCTTGCTATAGTGGTGTGCTGCACCTGTGTGCCGAAGAGCTGGGGCTCAACCCTTATAATTTCCTCCACCATGACCCTGAGTTCTTGGTCCGAGAACCTGGGGTGTCTTTGGGGTGCCATGGGGTGGTGTGGATGAGGTGTGGGGTGGTGTTTGTGGTGATGTGCGTGGTGATGTGTGGTGATGTGTGCGTAGATGTGGTGTGGGTGATGATGTTGGGTTCCTGTGTGTGTTGGGGTTTTCGGTTGCTGTGCTCGCTCTCTCTATCTCTATCTCTATCGCCTTCTCTCCGATTTCCAACTAGTGGGGGTTTGTGGGTGATGTGGGTGTGTGTTTTATAGTTGATTGGATGTGTGGGAGTGTTGTTTGTATGTGTCTCAGGTGTGTGTATTTCAAATTGTCCAATGTGGCTGTGTTTTGGAGCTGTGTGTGTATTTTGAGCGCGGCGGTGTGTACCGCCAATGGAATACTGCGGTTGAAAGACCGCTGCGTGGATTCGTGGGTCAGAATGGCATGGGCGTGTTTGTGTTGGCGTGACGGTGGAGGTTTGGTCATCTCCAGTTTTCCGCGGCCCGCTGATGAGGCGGCCTTCCTTGGATGTCGGGTTTTTGGCGGTTTCACAGTTGGTGGTCAGAATGACCGTGGCGGTTTACCGCGGCCGCGGCAGTAGAGTGGCGGACTTCTGACCGGCGGTAAGGGCCTTTTACCGCCGAGGTCAAAATGACCCCCTATATGTCTGTACAACCTCCACCCAGTGCTGATACTGATGCTTGCTTCTGCTCATATTTAGGTGCCAACATTACAGTCTTTCTTCAGGGCCTAAGTGTTCTGATGCAACTCTGTAGCATGCATTGAATGTGTCTTATGTTCCTCCCCCTTTTGCCATTAGTGAAGTTCCAGATTTGCCCACCTGCAACTTACTCTGCATTTGTGGTGGTTCCTGATAGTCTGTGCTGTCCTGTCCTGTGATTCCAGTGACCAGCTCCTCTGGGATGACTTCTGCAACCATCTCCATCAGCTCATCTAGGTCCTCCTGTGGTGGAAGACTTCCACCTCCAGTCTACAGTGCTGCCTTACTGTTCCTGGCAAGTTTCTTCTTAGTCCTGTGCTTGCAATCGTGCCAACACTTCTTGACCTCAGTGACAGTCCTCTTCACCTCAGCAACACTGTTGATTTTGTCCACTATTTGCTGCCATATTGCATCTCTCCTACCAACTGGAAATTTGGAGGTGACGAATAGCTGATGTTGGTGCTCCGTCAAGATGTCATGCTCTGACCAGGATGTCATGCTCTTCCTTGCTAAAGCGATACTTGCGCTTTCTCTTCTCCTTTTCCTGTGATTTTTCTGTATCCACCTGGCTAGTACTTGGGGTCTTGGGGTCTCCCTGGGGTTTATCCTTGCCTGATGATTCTATTTTCTCTTGCAATTGCACTTTTTCTTGCTTTTGCTTTTTGTTTTTACGCTAATGCCATGTAAAAATGGAGCTAACCTTTGTGCAACATGTTTACGTGCCACAAAATGGGTTAGTGCCATTTTTGCAGCATTAACATAATTTTTCCTTATGGCATTGCACAGCTCTTAGTGCCTTTATTTACGATATCCATCCCATAACGCCATCCTATGTAATTTCATAAATATGATGCAAGGGTGACGCTAAAGAATGTAGCTAGCTTGCGTCATTTTTCTTTAATATGCCCCTTAGATCTCCTTCAAATCACCAAAAACAACATGAGCTATCCCTAGTTCTGCTCTGTTAGACCTGGGTGCCATAGGGTGTCTTCCCACAAAATCTTTGCCTACTTGCATCAAATTTTTGCTGAATCTGTTTTCTGGCCTTAGGACTCAGAGCACTTTACTGCTGCTGACCAGTGCTAAAGTGCATGTGCATCCCCCAACTATGGTAGCATTTTTGTATGTTCAATTAGCACAATTAATATACTTATTAGTCCCTGGTAAAATAGTACACCATATACCCAGGGCATGTAAATTCTACCAGTGAGCCTGCAGCACTGATTGCACCATCCACATAAGTAGCACTTTCAATACTTCTCAGGCCTGCCACAGCAGAACAAGTGTGTGCAGCTGTACTGCCATATTGACTTGGCATTTAAAAGCCTTTGCCAAGTCTTAAACTCCCCTTTTATTACACATAAGTCTCCCCTACCCTAGGCCCTAGGTAGCCCATAGGGCAGGGTGCCAAGTAAGTAAAAGTTAGGACATGTAAAATTTAGGTTTTGCATGGTCTGTTGTGAAAAACATGTAAATTCATTTTTCAATACTTCAAGGCCTACTCCTCTCACAAGTTAACATTGGGAATTCCTTAATACCTGATTAGAAAGGAGTGCCTGTGTCCTGTTTCATATCTTTGAAATGGTAATGATAAAAACTCTTTACTGTTAAAGCTTTATTTAACATTACTATTTTCAGAATGCCACTTTCAGAAAGTGGACATTTCTCTGCTCATAAAGCTCTCTGTGCCTGCAGCCTTACTCTAATACATGTCTGGGGTGGGTGACAGCTGCGCTTTGCTCATTCCCTCTAGACAGCCACAAACACAGGAAGGTTAGGTATGTCTGAGCACACACCTGCATTCATATGCATTCGGATGGTCCTTCCTTGCCAGGAAAGGAGGAAGGGGCTGGCACTCATATCCGAATAGGTAGTAGGCTGACCCCACACAAAGGACTGATTTCCTTCACAGAGAGTCTGGAGGCAGGGCTGAGGAAGAAAGGATGCTTGTGCACTTCAAAAGACCCTTTATTGAAGTCACCAATACTTCAAAGGCACATTGGGTATAGGTACTGGGTCTCTGACCCCACCAAATCAGATACTTATAGACCTGCAACTGTCTCTGTCAGACGAACTGCTGTGCTGCATTAGGGACTGTCACTCTGCTTGTCTGCTGATCTGAAAAGACTGCTTTTCTGCTGTTCTGCCCTGCTGCTCTCTGACCCTACTGAGAGAGAGTTGAATGCTGCCTTGCCAATGAAATGATATACAAGGGATTGGTAGCTTACCTCTTGCTGCTTGAGACTCAGGGATATCAAGGTCTCTGCCCCCGCACCTAGTTCACCAGAAAGAGACCCAAATACTTGAACAAGTGACATTGATGCATCTCTGCCTGTTGGAAGTGGCAACTAATGGATCAAAATTGTTGCAGGGGTCAAAGCGGCACATCACACTTGGGCACCCTAGCAGCATCTCTGGAACCAGTACATTGACCAACACAAATCCTGCCTGCTGGAAGCTGTACCCGGTGCATGGGCACCAACATTACACTGAAATCACCTTATTACTGCCATCACTGAGGGACAGCCAACGCATCCATTGGAGAGCATGGAGAAACCAGGCCCATCAGCTTCAGAATCAATACTTGTCTTTGGAAACCAGTACATCACCATCCATGGATGTGACAAATCAATGCATCCCTTGACTTAGAGAGTGACACTGACGCATCTACATGCATCTCACATTTTCAACCAGGAGCAAGGTACTCTGTTCCCCGAACCTGCATGGCTTCTGTACCCAGCCAGCACTCTATAGCAGTAGGCTTGAACTACTGACTTTGCCCTAGTCCATCGTGAAGAGAAAACTCCCATTGGTACAACCTCAAGTAACCCCTAGAGCGCTATTTGCTTCTAAGAGCTATTTTTACAATTCTTCTTCTAAAATACATATCTCGACTTGTACTTATTGGATTATTTTCCTTTTGGTCTTGTTTTGTTCAGAATACAATTATCTGTTTGTCTAAATCTGTGTGGAGTAGTTTTTGTGGTATTTTCTTTCATTTACTGTGTGGCGTGTTGCACAAATACTTGCACATTGCCTCTTTAGATAAGCCTGCCTACTCTGTGCCAAGCTACCAGATGGTGAGCACTGGTTATCCTTTAGTGTGTGTCTGACTTACCCTAACTAAGATTGTTGTTCCTACTTGTACTGGGTGCATACTCTGAGAACCAGAAACCTAATTTCTTACATGCACCCAATCACACTACAGCATTTCATCACTCATGTAATGAGAATGGAAACTATTGGTTAAGGCTTGGCTTTTTTTTTCACCTCCCTCGTTTGATCTAGCTAGATTCTCACAGATCATAAAACACCTCATGGCAGGCCCTATAATTTTCTATCTGGGTCTAGCAAGCCTCTTACAAGACTGCAAGTGTCCATGCAACAAGCTTAACTCCCTGAAGCTTGTGAGCTACTCTCCCAAGAGCCTCGCAGAATCGCAACAAATTTGTAGGGAAATCGTAGCATGTAGAACTGGATTTCTTCTCAACTAAGACCTGTCTCTTACAAGACAGTTGCATGTAGTATGGTGTGGGGAAAAACAGCCTCTACAGACATGCCTCTATCTCATATGATAGTGGAAGATTCGAAAAATATTATCAGGATAATGCATTTTCCTGTTGACTTCTGGCAAAGGAGAGACAATTTCAGGCAGGAGACAGACAAAACAAATCCACTTTTGGCTTATAGAATCTAGAGTCTCCCTCCTGAATCAGGTCTATAACATGCATGGGTGTACATAATACTATGTATGGAGGGACTGGCCTCTCAACTTCATGGATGATAAGTGTGCATATTACGGTGTGGTTGCTTTCTGAATATGACAATTCCATTGAAATTTCATAGCAACACAAATCTACAAAACTCCTTAACAGCTTATGGTTTGAGTTTTCTGTTTGCCTCATCAAAAAGTTATTGTCAGCAAATAGTAATATTCAAACCCTTCTTCTCAATATAAAAGGTACATCCAAGGGTTTCTCCAATAAGATTCAACTACATCATTCACAAAGAGGCTACATAATGGAGGTGCCAACACGCAACCTTGTCACTTTGAAGGTGTCAGTGTACTCACCTCTCTGCCTGAACCTCACTCTAGTTTTATTGTAAGAATGAACCAGCTTTCAGATCCATGAATATAACATACAATGAACATGTACATAAATATTAGTAGAGGAATAGCTGAGCGCCAAGAAAGTGGAATCATGTTCAGCACTAGGGCCAAGTTGATTATTTTAGTAAAATCCCTATCCCAAAACTGAGGCTCCTTCAAATACAACTCAATAGAAATCAGGTCAGGCTGGGCTCTTGTGTTTCTTCATTCTATTCAATGCCCTTTCCACTTCCAGTATTTGCATGTTGGGTGTGCAATAGTCTTTAAAGGGGGACTTGAGTATGTGTGAGGGCTCATACTGGTTTTTAGACTTGACACAGTACAAAACACTAAAATGTGTACCCACCGTGTTGGTTCAATGTGATTCTCTACTAAGCTGTCTGTTCTCTTCACTACCTGCATAACAAGTTCCAAGAACAAAGAGCTGTCTTTCTCAGTTCCTCTCAAAGTGAATTCTGAAGGCAAGCTTTCTTGATATACAGGAGATACTTACACTCTTTTATTTGCATTTATGAAATAGAGCTTCACTTTGGGAATTACAATGATGCCATATCAGAGCATGGAAGATTATTCACTTCATGCCAAAACATTCATCTGCATACCAGTTGTATAATTTGCTTGAACTCACACCCTTGGATCTGCTGCTTTCGTACTTATAGGCTTAGACTACAAGGACTTCAACACTTCTGTTTTTTCATCATAAGCCACTAAGATACTTAGGCCCATATTTATACTTTTTGACGCAAAACTGCGCCAATGCAGTTTTGCATCAAAAATATTACCGCCTGCGCCGCGCGGGCATCAAATTTATACTTTGACGCACGGCGGCGCAAACCACATGTGTGAGTCATTTTCTCTGATGCACACCAAAGCTTCACGTCGTAAAGGAAAATGACTGTGAGCCATTTTACGACACCGCATACCGGATATGCAGTGTTTTTTGATGCAATTGCGTCAAAGTTTGCCACAAACAGCAATTTTTGCAGGGGAGAGCCAAAATGGATCCCAGATGCTTGCACAGACCCCAGGAAGATGACAAAAGACCAGGAACTGGCCAGTAGGACCCACACAAGACCCAGGACAGGGAGAAGAAGAAATGAAAGTGTCACTTCAGTGCAGAGGAGTAGGACATTCTGGTGAAAGAGGTGACGGAACACCAGCACCAACTGTTTGTCACCTCAAAGTTGCCAATCAGTAGGAGAGAGGCAATATGGCAACAAATTGTTGACAAGATTAACAATGTGGCAGAAGAACGCAGAACAGTCATCGAGTGCAAAAAACGCTGGCATGACTGCAAGCGCAGGACCAAGGAAGATGGCCAGGAACAAGAAGGCGGCACTGCATACTGGAGGTGGGAGTCCAGCACACCAGGAGGCCCTGGACCACATGGAGGAGATGGCGGCAGCCGTCATCCTTGAGGAGATCGTCACAAGAATTCAAGGATAGGACAGCTCAGACTACCAGGAGACAACACAGATGCAGGGTAAGTCGCATGGGGAATTAAAATGCACAAATGTTATCTGCCAGCGGGGGCGATACCTACTACACAATGCACGGAAGTCATGGTATTCAGGGAGTGGCATGGGTAAAGGGGCACGGCACGGGGGCATGGCCCGTTCAGAGGATACCTTGGGCACACCACTACACAACACCAACAACCTTTGCATGGGGGTGTGCTGCCATGCCAAGGATGTTGCAAAGGTAAAGCCAGGCCAGGAGGGAAGGGCTCAATGTCAAACTGGCATCCAGTCACACGTCAGCCACTATACTCCCTACATTAACTAGGGCCCAATGAACAATCTCTGGCCATACCTACAAGTGGAATGTAACATTGACAACAGTTGCCACTACCACCTCTGCTGTGTGTGCTGGTCAAGTACCTAATGGCAGTAACGTCGCCATAGATCTAAAACACCCAAATTAGAGGGTTCAGGATGACAACGTTATCAATCCCCTGAAACACGACAAATGTTCCAGTCCTGTCAAATGTGAATGTCCATAGTTGCCGCACACATCAGCCGATGTCATCAACATTAGGAGGTACCCAGCACTAATGTCATACCCATGCTGCATATGTCAGGGTCCACCCTGTGCCTAGGTCACAATGCAACATCCCAAATGCCATACTGCTCAGACAACAGCATTGAGGTGGAGGACACATGTAACTGGTCACAGAAATACACCTGCACAGTCAGAGGAGGAAATAGGACACTGCTACGACTATCAGGGCAATCCAATGTACCACACATTCCCAAACATCAGCAGTACACATTACCAATGTTGACATCCATATTTTGCCATAACAACGCTATACATAGAATATGCTACATTTCAACTACATATAGGTGGATGCGAAATATCAGAGACTGGGGCAGGTCCAGATTGTTAAGTGTGGTGCTAGTGCCATCAGAGCACCCACAGCCAGTGAAAGGCCTCACCATGAGAATGGAAGTAGACGGAGGGTTGTGTAGGACAAGAAGGTGGCAATTCACTATTTGTCCAGAACCAACACCTAGAGGATATGATGCTGACAAGTCCACAAACTGGCCACAATACATGTGACCTGCAGGTGGGGCATAGGCCTAGGAGAATGCCAATCTGAAAGACAGGAACAATGAACAGGAACCAAGATCACAATGTGAAAATAATCGCAAGGCAGGCATGTCACATTACAAATGCCACAACACAGACACACTAATTGTACCGTATTTCATTGCAGAGGACGATGGATCTACTGTGGATATGCCTGTCGAGGACTACCCTGATGACATGGATGACGAGCTGACAAACATCAGCCACCAGACCCTCCAAGAGGTCCTTGAAACCCTCCAGACCCCACCTTCAGTCACAAGGAGGAGCACAGAACTAGCAGCCATCACAGAGGACCCACCCACAACCCCTATTGTATGACCTGCCAGCTCCAACACAGCTGAGGACTCTGACGACACTGGCACCAGCTTTGAGAGAACTGTAGCTGGAGTACAGCGGGAGCTGGCCAAGGAGGTGCGGGTGGGGATGCAAACTATGGCAGCCAGGCTAGAAGGGGTGCGTTTGTGCATGATGTCAACTCAAGAACAGGCAGCAGCTATGCAAGGGTGAACAACTATCTTGCAGGAAGTAGAAAAAAGGCTGAAGGAAATCAGCACAGGTGTAACACAGTTGACCCAACACCTACAACAGCAATCCTGTCAAACGCGTGCACGAATGCATCATTGAACCCCTCAGGGCCGACCTGGCTGCCTACCACCGTGATGTGGCTGCTATTCTTAAGAACCAGCAGATCCTCCTTGCTGCAGTACTGCCCTTAAGACCCCCACAGTTAGCAGCTACCGGGATGTCTGACTCCACGTCTACACACACTGAGGTGTGTGCTGCCCCTTCACATCCACCGCCACCAAGGGCAGAGGAGGCAACACACACATCAGAAGTTGAAGACCAGGAACAGATTACCTTCACACGTAAGAGTACCCGTTAGCACTAGTCCCTGCCACATGGTCACCTATTACCAAGGTCCTGTGCTTTGTAACATGCCAGTCTTGCAACAACTGTACTCAAGCACTGTTCTGCAACCCACTGTTTATCTTGTCAGCCTGACCTGTGATTGTCTCTCACTAACTCATTGGCAAATCCTGTCCCTCTGCACTGGTGGACACTTCACCCCAGCATGTCTAATGACATGTCCTTTTGCACATGTGTAGGATCACAATGGAATATGTCACTATAATGGACTCACAATCATGGACAATGTACAAATAGCACTACAGCACTTTTCAATAAATAGCACTTACACAACCACTTTGTCTCTGTGTAATGTGACATCAACCGTGCAGTAGATCAGTGAAGTTTGCCTCCTGTCAATTATTATAGATTGTCAATACAACTGTCCTGAAATAATGTGGGCTGATAACTATGCACAGTGGCCTGGATTGTACCATCATCTGCCCTTCCTGAGGGTTATTACTGAGGAAAATAGAAACTATACACCATAATGCTGTGTTGGAAGAATAACGCTTCCTCAAGGGATGTCAAAGCCAGAAAATAGTGCCTTCAAATTGTTGATTCAATGCAAAACTAACGTATGTGACATTTGCCACAAATTTAATCTAACACACACCAAACAGCATGAATGGAGGTGTATGAGTATACATCCAAATAAGTAACCATGCTAAACAGTGTAACAAATGATCTATGTGAGGTATGTACACTATACTACAAGAGAGCATACTACCACTCACCTTATAAGGATTTCCCTGGACATCAGACTGCAGTCAGACTTAACACAGTGTCCCCAATACTAAATCTGGAAGCACAGTATGTGACATTGAAAACATACATCATGAAATAACCACACTTTGGGATCCATAGTAACCGTGATTGGTGGTTGGAATGAATGGCCGAATCTTAGCTAAGTAGCTTTGGGGTAGCTGCCAATGTAACAGTTCAGTTGGGATATGGTTGCAGCATATGACACAAATTCTAATACAAAAGATACACTGTTGACTCATGCCAAGGCCCTGATCTACAAGCATTTGACACATACTGTAAAGGGTTACGTAGATATTTATTAAACAGTAAAAACAGAAGTGAAAACTAGGGGAAACACCTTACCTAACCTAATCTACTCTAACTACTCATTACCCACAACTGTCCCTAACTATCATAATCTAAACTTACTTATCACATTTAACAAAACAATCTAAACATCAACCCCTCACCCCCCTTATAAGACGGGACACATGGAGGACAACAGATACTAACCTAAACACATACTATCCTATACTAAACAAATATATATTTTTTTGTAATTTATTTATTTTGTACATTTTTTTTCTTTTTTTTTTAAACTTTTTTTTAAACACAACAACCCCAACATTGCCCCCACCCACACACATAATAATACACAGTAGAAATATTTAGAAACCTCCACCCACTACCACTAAGTAAACTAACAGCCTATACTAACCTAACACTAAGCCCCCTAAGCCCACAAAGTGTGAGAACCAGGAAAGAGGAGGGAGGGGAGGGAATCATGTCTGTCTAGATGCCTACAGGTTGGCCCTCCTCAGGGTCTTCTTTATGGAACGCACCCACTGGTTGACATGTGCCACCTCCTGCTGCAGTCTGGTCATCTTACGTAGGACACGGTCCAAGTTCCTTTGCATCTGAGCAAAAGCAGCAGGGTCAATGGCTGCAGCAGGGGTGGTCTGGGTGCCAGCCGAGGAAGTGTGGGCCTGTGTTGTTGCAATGGTAGTAGGCTGCCCTGCAGGTGGTGCTGTGACTGGTCCTGGAGCAGGTGCAGTTGATGGTCCCGCAAAGGTCCCAGCTGCTGTTGGTGCCACCTGGGTGGTAGTGATGGTGCTGCTGGTGGTGGCTGTGGTAGACACAGAAGGGCCCCCTTGTGCAAATGCCCTCCAAGCTCCGGAAGCTCGTTCATGGTGATATCTTCGGGCCATGTTGCGGTACCCAGACTCTACATCAAGTATGTGGCGGTATCGCATTGGGCGCCATTGAAACTCCCTAATCTGGATGGGAGTCATATTTGCAGCTGTGAAGACAAATAGAAAATCAAACATTAGGTACTGCATTGTGTGAAATGGCACAAGAAGTAAATCAGACAATACATCTAATGTACTTGTAACAGCACATATCATCATACAAATCATTGATTGTCCCTGAGGACGTACATGGCAAGCCAGCCTACAAAGGTCCTATCACACGTAGCACATCCAAACCCTACAAGATGGGTAAAAACCGCCATGATTTTGGCATCATAGGTCTGCCAGTTGTCAGCTAAAAATCATGCTGCATTACCTCCATCACTGCCAGGGCAACAAATGTCATTGTACTGGATGGCCATCTAGACCACAAGATCTGTGAGTTGTAAATGGACTTGCCAGTATAGAAAGCATGTGCTAATCATGAGTGGGTATACTAGGTTCAGACAAGTGATTTACTGATTTACATGTCTGTGTACCAAACTTGTATCATGAGTCCTAGGTACACTATTCACAACCCTACGCCTGTGTCCTGGGGGGGTGGACAATCAACTAATAATTTCTAACAACAAGGACACTCTGGAAGCTTAGGAGAGCTGGACATGGGTTTGTCCCAGCACACACACCACGGGTAAGGAGGATCTCCAAATAGGAGACAGCCAACCCTTGGACAATCAAAACTTATGTTTGGAAATGCAGACCTTTGTCCACATCATTTACTACCAGTAAGCCATGACTTTCAACAAACAGAGAGATGCAAGAACACCTCTGGCCATGAGTTGCATGCACACCTAGGCCATTGTACTCAAGTGCCACATACTCGTAGCACTACATGTGGAGCAGCATACTGCTAGGAAGTTTAACATACAGTTCAACATGTTCATTAGTGAATAGGGAAGCAGAAGTCTGTGGGTAAGACTTTGGCATTCCTATTCTTGGAGAATTCGGGTCTGACTGGCTGACTAATTCACTAATATGGTCCACTGCTACTTTTTCTGAATCAAGTTTTATCCACATGACTCATCCCTATTTACATTGCCGTGCCTACAGGACTGACCTAGAATACCAAAATAATCAATACGATAAGGATTGGCCAACTCAAAGATGGTGATAAAATGATATTCCACTCATGGAACAAAACAAATGATTGGCCAGGGCATCATACCTTGCTATGTGTCCAACACACAGGAGTCCATCACACATCACCAGCAAAAACAACACATAACAGAAATAATGAACACTTACTGGAGATGTCTGGGTCCTCAAATTGAGCCACCTCGCCAATAGTGTAGGGTGCTGGTCCACCGGTAAGGCATGGAAGGGAGACGTGCTCAATGTCTGTGCACTGTACAACAATTCAAAAGACAAATACTATGTATAAGATTAAATCAGAAAGTAAAGCCTCTCAAACATGATGGTACTGCATCCTACATACCACGGCAAACATGTACAGACCCAGGGACTCCAGTGAGTGATACACACATATCTGCACACATGCAGTGGCCCTATCATGTGGTGGCAAACATGGTCCTTTATTAGTGCGCAGGCAAAATCAGGGAGTGTATTCGTCTCATCATGTGTATCCATGAGAGACATCCAAAGCCACTTTCCGTGAGGACTGTATTACCAGTCAACCAGCCATTGTGACTATGACCAATTTATGACACACAGGTACAATGTACAGAGGGCCAGGGACAGTTGTTAGCCCTCAATATGTATCAGTTTCTTCATTTGATGTGGTACAGCTATGATGAGTTGCACCAACCATAGAGATATGAACCCATGTGCATAACTTTTGCAATCCATCCCTAATTTAAATGTGGCACTACAAACTCCAAATATCAGTCTAAGATGTTAGCTGAGGGCAGCTAGAACTTGTTACGTATGTGTCCAAATCCAGATCAGACATGATTGGAGGGGCACAATAATTCCAAATATTTTCGGGATTTCCATGATCGGTTTCCTGACACACTCACCGAACACACATGAAACATATGTTTGCGCCACATTGCTATCATCAATTGACGTGAAGCCTGAACTCATTTTCAGGCTCATGTTGTGTTTATAAAGTTAGTCTAGCTGTTGCGTCAACAAATGATGGTAATGTGTCAGAAATTTCTATACCTCACAGGCCACTGTGGCCTATATCTATACATATTTAGCACCAGATTTGTGTTGCTGTTTGACACAAAGGCGGCACAAACGTACTAAATACAAATGTATTTAGTAAGTTTGCGGAGCTCTTGCTTCCAAACAGCTCGCAATTGCGGTGCTATCAAAGTAGAAATATGGCCCTGTATGTTTCACTAGCATTCCACATGCTCTACAACATTGCCGGCAGATATTATAAAAATCAGCTAATGTCACTACAGAGCATTTAAACGTGCACATTAACATGATTTGTACTCACCAACAGGGCCACAAATCACAACCCCCAGCTGGTCCAGCAGATCTTGCTCCCTGGATACAAGGTCAGCCCAGCGGTGCTTCAGCTAGTGGCCGTTTCGTGGTGTGTTGTATATCCTCTGCAGATGATGCAACACCTTTGCCCACCGGAGCCTCCTTGCCTCAGTGTGATACCCTTGGATAACACGACCATATGCCTCAATCATCAGGGGTAGGAAATGGCACACCAACCAAATGAACCCACCCAGCTCCTCCTCTCCCATCCTGCCAAGACAAGGCCTACCCAACATAATGGTACAAAATAGAAATAGGGGATAAAGGGGAACAAAGGAGAATAGGAGGAAAGTAGGACAGGGAAAAGTAAAAAAAACTACAAACACAGCCCAACTATACCCAAACTACCACTACCCACAACAGACTCCCAACACAACAAAGACAATTGTTGACAACACAAATGACCACAGAAACACTCAGACAGTATACCACAGACAGTTTTTATACACAAAAAGACAATTAAAAGACCACACTGGAGACAAAATCACTAAATGCACAGAGACAAATCGAGACACAGCCACACAGTCAGGAAATATCACAGACTGCAAAGTGAAAGTGAAAGTACACCCACTGTACCTATTCTGTAAACAGGATATCCTATTACATCCCTTCCTGCCTAAAATGCAGTGCGTTTTTATTGTCATGCGTCAAAATATTATGACGCTTACCGTCCGCGCGTCATTTTTTATTAACGCCCAGGAGTAGATTTAACCCCGCATCCATATGTTTCAAAATTGTTTCAAACTTAACCAATTTCTGGGGGTACAGTGTGGAAAATACCGCTTAGAGCCAATGGTTGTTTCAGGGCATTATGCGTCATATTTCGGGCATAAGCGCCATTTTTAGACGCATGTGCTTCATTTTTTTCCGCGTATGCGTAACAAATTCTGGCATTAACTGGGTTTGGGTCACTTTACCATTTTAATGGTACATTACAGTTGTGACAATACTGAGATAGGCTGATTGCACCCACTTTGGGCATGACGGTGTATGGGCACATGTGACACATCATACTACTGCGGACTATGATCCGCTACTTGATGTACAGGATTTTCACTCTTGACTTACGCAATAGATGGCCAAATGTGTGGGCTACATATATGCATTACACGTTATATGTTTGGCGTCAGGAGGGGATAGCAAGGTGACGCACATAAGTACAAATACTCAATGCCTATGGGTCAATGTGTGTGCTTTGGCTACTAATGTTGTTGTTGACCCACTGTATGACCATCACAAGATGCATTATAGCAAATATGCTTATATGCATGTGGAGTCAGTGTGGAAATGAGAGAGGACATGTGTAAGTCATACAATTAGCAACAACTGCTGTGTGCACTTTCTAGTTTTTGGGTAACATAAACACCACAAATGACAAAGCCTGCACAGGATAGATAGCAGACGGTTGTTCATGTCATTGTTCCAAAACTTGGCCATCACATGTCCTGGAATGTTGGATACTACTTCCTAGGCACTTGTTGGTGAACCCACCATGAGTCAGGCACGTGTACATACTAAGTGGGTACCGTGTTTGTGACACGGAGAGCCAAAGATAAACCACATTTGTGATGTCACACCACAGTTGAGGTCATATAACTGAGCCACAACTCTCCTGTGACAGTGGAGGACCAGCAGACCAAGCAGCACATGGCCACATATTTCCAGTGATCAAATGCACAGAGGTGTCTGGTTCATGAGTGTGGGCCAATGTTTAGCCAGTATATATTTAGGGGTCTATGTTGTCACAATTACGTCCAGGTCTAGTCATGAGTCTGTGGAGGATATTCCTGCAGTACCCTTCGGAGATCAATGGAAGTAAAGCCAATGAGGATTTGAGAACCCACATGGGGATGGTCCTAACCTGTCACTGCAGACGTGTTATGAGACTGTCAACGGGGCAACCTTGGTGTGCTGAGTAAGATAATATCTCAGGATTCTTGTACCAGCAGGTGTCATCACAACATTTGTACACAGGTTGGCCTCTAAAATTCCCACTGCATCTGGGAACATCATCACCTCTGTGCTGATTATTCTCGCAGCTATTCACCATGCACGGCCCATCAATATGTTGTGATCAATGTGAATCAGCGTGTGGACTGTCAGGTTCCAAACATATGTGGACATTTCATGCACTTTATCTGACATTGCTGGAGACAAGATTCCAACAATGGTACGAGAAATAAACAGATTATGCTATACAATGTATTTGAGTATACATTGTAGACCCACCTGACAAAATATCCCAGGAGGAATGTGAGGGTTGGGAAAGCAACTATGATACAAATGTGGTCACAATGAACCTTTAGGGTAACGCTCAGACAGGAGCCAGTCAGGCTAAGAGGATGCAGGGTCAATCAGGATCCAGACATTTCACAAGGTAAATACTCAGTCGTCAGACTGAGACTGGTCAGAGTAGGAACAAGACAGTTGAAATGGGAAACTGTATTTGTCCTGTGTTATGGAAGGTGACACATTAACCCAAAGGCTGTGTTACACAGCTGAGTTACACAGCAATGCATAACACAGTTATCGATAAAATGGCAGCTTCTATGCTGTTCCAAGTATCTGCAAGGGCAGTGCATGTTCAAATGGCTGGTCTGCATGGAGGTGCTCACAGGTGTGTGCAGCATCAGTCTCTCACAAGTCCTGTAGGTGAGATTCAAGTTCAAATGGCCAACAGTACCTTTCACATTGGAAGCAATCTACAGGTGATAACAGGGCTTAGAGACTACAAGCCAGTGCATTATTTAACCTGACGTCCATGCAGACAGAAGTACAATGACTATGGCATACCATTCTAAAGGGGGAAGCACACTGGATTAACATTGTGAGTCTGGGAGTGTGTAGAGGAGGGATTATGTGGGTACACATATTACCATTCCAGGGACCTCTTAAGACGGGTGGGTGAGACCGGGAACATGGGTGTGTCAGGACTTAGGACATGGGCTGACATGTACATGGGATGTCATGTGCACAATGCTTGTCATAGCTGTGGCACTTGTGCTATCTATTTCCTGCTTATATGGAATTCTAGTCACACATAGTCCTTGCAAAGATAGGTGATGTAACAGTTACTGCTGTCAAGGGTCTGGTCATACATTCCTGTTACTAATGCAATAGCACATCCACTGCCTCATGTATGATGCTTTTTGTTCCAGTATTGACTGATGGTGTCTTAGTTGTGTGCCATATGCTGCAATGAACCATGTTGCCAACATGTATGTGTGAAATAGGTGTGGTCCTCTGCTATTGCCCTTCAAATGTGAAATGTACAGGATATATGTAATTTACAGTGTGTGTGAATGTGACTGTTGATTCATACACATCACAATTGCTTTGGAAATTTCTGTGTCCTGATCGGTATATCAGCAATGCTCCATGAGGCTACACTCTTATTCTGGTAGTTAGAGATAATGTTATGCAAAAATGATTACCCAGACCATGATATGGTGATTATTATAGGTGTTTATTTCCATATGTTAAAATAGTGGGGATGGTGAGTTGAGTCAAAAGAAATTGTTGACAATATGTTGGTGCCTACGCAATCCTGCAACTGTGTTTGGTTGGTCTCCCTCATGTTGATGGCCAGCATCCTCCTCTTCCTCCTCTTCAGGCATTTGTGGCTCTGGTTCTAATAGGGGAATGTTCCTTCGTACACATATGTTTTGCAGGATGGCACAGGTCAAAATGATCTTGCAGACCATTTCTGGTGAGTATAAGAGGCTTCCTCCAGTGATGTTGAGGCACCTGAATCTTGACTTTAGGATGCCAAAGGTCCTCTCGACTATGGTGCATGTCCTCCTATGTGCCTCATTATAGGCACGCTCTGCTGCAGTGCTTGGGTTGCCAAATGGGGTCATAATCCATGGCTGGATCTCATACCCCTGATCAGCTGAAAGAGAAAATGATTGAGATCATATTGATGTAGCTTGCCCCATCAATATCACCTTGCATGGCAGTAGTTCTCTTGTGTTGTCTGTGACTCATTTGTGTTTGTGTTATTGTGTTGATTCCTAGGCTTCTAGGATGTACCATCAGCATTGGGTTGTTTCCTTAGCTGAACGAGTGTTTGGCTGCTGACTGGATGTCAGCAGTATATTTTGAGAGTTGCAGTCCAGTGTGTACTCCCTTGCATTGTGACTTGTGATACAGGTGTCCCTGTGTCTTCACTGGGGGTGAGATTATAGTTCCATGCACAGTTAAAATTGAAAGTGTTGTTAACACGTTCATATCAAATTACCCTGGACATCCCATACCTTTAAACTCATGCAATGGATTAATGTAAAGGTCATTGGGACACTTACAATTTGCAAGGTGACATTTAGGCAACCACACTCATTGACGTCTTAACATTAGGCTGTACAGTAATTTCCGATGTTTGACAGGTTCAATGGTGACTTAAGAAACATGGCTAGTGAGGTCACGACCTCAGTGTGTTCCTGTTGACATGGAACTAAACGTTATGCATAGGACCACAGGGTTGTGATCACTTTCTACTCTTCTGATCACAGACAGATTACAAACATATGCCCTCATCATGACTTTGGTGGTGAGTAATAAAATGGCGGAAACACCACCAACAGGCCGGTGGTAATTACCACCAAATTATGACCATGGCGGTGAGAACTCCCATAGACAGCCAATGTACCACACCATCCGCCAGGGCGTTAACACCACACGATCCAGGAGTTACCATCAACAACTAGGCGGGAGAGAAAGTACCACCACCATATCCATGACACAGTACACTGCCACGATTTCCAGGGCGGAACCAACGCCATTAAAAGCCTGGTGGAAACAGAACAGTGAAGACGAAAGACTCACCTGCAGAGACACAGAGAAGCCACTGCCTCCATGGAAGCAGAACTGCAAGTCTTCCCAATGCTCTTCTACGCCATGCTCCACCTGGAACACCAACACTGACGAAGACGATGACGGTGAGTACAGCCACCTAGCACACAAGGAAGGGTGGAAAAGGAGAGTGACACACACATGCACAACACATACCAGACACACACATACCATACACACAAATAGCTGCAAAACAATGGTACACGACACATGGCAGAATAATGCAAGAAGGCAGTAATGAGAATGTATTGAATGGGAAGAGCCACCAAATGAACCAATTGGATAAAAAAGAGATATGTACAAATGTCCACAAAGGGCCAATACCCAGTCCAAAGTACAAATGGCCCACATGGTCACAGGGCACAGTCCAAAGCCTAACTTGTCTCCTGACATTATCTGCACAGAACCCTGCAGGGACATCATTTTGCAAGTGGTCAGGCACCTCAGGGGAATGGGGATTGGGGGGCACCTCAGCCAAAGTTGGGAACTTTCCCACTGGTTCTGGAGGGGGCTCCATGCACATTTCTCTGTGCTGGGGAGTGCAAGGTCACAGTCTCACAGGTGGATGACTTGCCCACTGGTTCTGGAAGGGGCTCCATACCCTATTCTCTGTTCTGGGGAGTGCTAGGTCACAGTCTCTCAGGTGGGTGACTTGCCCACTGGTTCTGGAGGGTGGTCCTTGTACAGTAGTCCCAGGAGCGTGGCTTACATGCCCTCTGTTGGAGGTGAGGGCTCCATGACCACTGGTGGTGGTGGTGATGGTGTCACCCTGCCAGACTCTACTGGAGGTAAGGGCTGCATTGTCTCAACAGGTGAAGGTGCAGCCTCTGCAGGAGGAGTGGGCTGCACTGCCTCAGCTGGAGGTGAGGGCTCTGTGACCACTGGTGGTGGTGTCACCCTGCCTGCCTCTGCTGGAGGTGAGGGCTGCACTGTGTCAGCAGGTGAAGGTGCCTCCTGGGCAGCCTCTGCTGGAGGTGAGGGCTACACTGTCTCAGCAGGTGAAGGTACAGCCTCAGCAGGATGAGTAGGCTGCACTGCCTCAGCTGGAGGTGAGGGCTCTGTGACCACTGGTGGTGGTCGTGGTGTCATCCTGCCAGCCTCTGCTGGAGTCGAGGGCTTCTTTCCCTTCATGACAGAAGTCGAGGGCTTCTTCCCCTTCATGGCATGAGGCGCGTCACCCTTCCCCTTCATGCCAGGAGTTGAGGGCTTCTTCCCCTTCACGGCAGGAGGTGTTGCCTTCTTCCCCTTCATGGCAGGAGTCGAGGGATTCTTCCCCTTCATGGCAGGAGTTGAGGGCTTCTTCACCTTCATGGCAGTGGGTGTGAGATTGTTACCCTTCCTGGCTGGTGGAGTGGGATCCATCACTGTCTTACCTCCATGACTAGGAGAGGCCTCCACTGTCCGCGTGGACAACTTGGCTGGGGTGCTGGGCTAGGTCGTTGGGACCCTGCTCTCACGAGCAGGACGGGGGAAGGGGGAGGGACAAGATCATGTTGGGCAAGGAAAAGCTTTTTAGGGACGGTGGAGCAGGAAGAGGGAGGAGAGATGGGAGTGGAGGTTGAGGGAGTGGCTGTTGGAGGAATACATCTGCAGGACTTGGGTGCAGGTGCATGGGGAGTGCTAATGTGAGGTACATGGCTGTCGGGTGTCTGAGTGCTTGCATTTGTGAGCTTTAGGAGGGAGGACAGACATGGTGGGAGAGCACACAGGGGACACATGCATGGATGTTGTGGAGGTGTCTGCTAGTGAGGTGTGTGTGCTGCTTGGTGGATGTTGAAGCAGTGCATGCAGGTGTGAGTGTGGACGTGACAGTGAGGGAAGTGGAGGAGGAGGAGGGGAGACAGTGGGGGCAGTGGATGTGGTTGTGTCAGCAACTGTCTGGCATTCACGTGAGTGCTTGTGGGCTGAACCACTCTTGTGAGTTGTCTTGTGTGCATGCTCGTCTGTATGTGTGCATGGGATGGGTTGGGGTTGAGAAGACTGGGAAGTGGCGGTTGGAGGGGGGACCAGAGATGAGGCCAGAGCCTGAATCGAGATCTGTTAAGCCGCCAATCGACTGTGGATGCCCTCTAGGAATGCATTGCTGCATCTGGGATGCCAGCCCCTGGATGGCATTCACAATGGTTGACTGCCCTATGGAGATGGATCTCAGGAGGTCAATAGCCTCCTCACTCAGGGCAGCAGGGCTCAATGGGACAGGGCCTGAGGTGCCTGGGGCGAGGGAGATGCCCACCCTCCTGGGTGAGCAGGCACACGCAACTCACTGAGGGGCTACTGGGAGGGCGGTGCTGGTACGGGATGGCGGCTGTACCTGCAGGAGGTATCTGAGTCTATGTTGTCACCTCCTATCTCTGCCTTGGTGCTCCCCTCACCCTCCATCCCACTGGTTCCCTTGGCATCAGTGGACTCTGCTTCCTGGGTCCCGTGGGATGCAGCTCCCTCTGTCACCTGTGCCACTGCTCCTCCCCCAGATGATGCTAATGCACACATGGACAGGATGACAGAAGAAAAAAGGGGGGGAGAGAAAGGAGGCACTAGGTCAATTACTGCACCAAAACCGCTGAAGGCATACACAGTATTGTTACACACAGGATCAAGATATAACACTATGCATTGTACTGTCAAACAACTGAGTAGATGCACGGGAAGATGAGGGCCAAACACCGCCAACTGCACCCCTCCTGGGATCTACTAAACCCTGTCTGACATGGAATGCAACCTAGCTAGGTTACATTTCCCTTTCAACCATTACCCTGGACCTGGATCACGCTGCAATGTCCTGGCATTAAGGGGCACCCACTAACTTACAGCCACCACCTGGATCCCATGCCACCTACAAAATATTGTTGTATGCCTACAGTACTCTCCCCCTTGTGGCTGCTGTGTTGCCCTCAAGCACCCATCCAGCTCAGTGTAGGCCACTGCCAGTATGTGAACCATCAGGAGGGTCAGGTTCCGACAGGCACCCTTTCCTCGTTGGTAGGCCATCCCCAGCTGGGCCTCCACGGTCTTCCATGCTCAGCATCTCAGGTCCTCCCACCGTTTCCAACAGTGGTTGTCTGCCTGCCATAGACCCCCAGGGTCCCCACGTCCTTAGCGATGGCACACCATAATCTCTTCTTTTGATGGGTGCTGACCAGCAGAGGTAATACAGACGAGAGGAAAGCGTTACACATACAATCCAGAGTGTCACACATATAGCCCACCAAGCCCGTCTCCATCACCATTGCCCCATCGAGCCCGGCGCACACCATGTGTACCACCACACAACATCCCCCCACCGATTACACAATGCTTGCACACAAATCTCCATGTATCCTTCCAACATGCTTTGTGCCCAAGGTGTACTCACCTCTTGGTCTGGAGGCCCATACAGCAGTCCGTACTGCTTATCCCTAAGTCTTCCATGGCATATGGACCTGCAATTTGATTGGCTGAGTCATACATTGACTTCCTAGAGGTTATAACACTTGTTTTTACATCAGAGAGAGTGTTATCTTAAAAACATAAATGAGCTAGTACTCAGGCATTCATTTCTGGGGCAATTATTTCCTGACTGATCACACATCAATACATGCTCCTGATAGGGTTTGGAGGAGTTGGGGGAAGAAGAAACATAGCTATTTCTGTGGCGCATTTGAACAGGGGCACCATGCTTGTCCATCTCTGGTTACACCCCTGGTACTCTGTGAGAGCTATTCACTTTACTGTAGACATTATTACCACTAACTTAGGCCGGTCATTAGTTAAATCATCCTCCTGCTGATAGATGTCCCCTTTAGAGCTCGCTACTCCTGAGCCCTCTACTTCATTGGAATGCATGACTCCTACTTTGAGCAGATCCTTTCCTGAAGAATTAGTGAAGCTCTTGGCACATTGCTCTCCAAAGTTACTAGTTGGAGCTGTAATAGGTGATAGAACAATTTGGTCAGTATCTGGTTCCTCAGTGGTCATGTCAATCTCGATTATCTTGTTTGATTTGTCTGCCTTATCAGAATTCTACATCTTATCCATTTTCTGAAAGAAATGTGTTATTAAATTAGAAGTGGTGCTAGGGCCCCATTAGTAGTCAGGGGAACCGTAAAAGATTTAGCAGCTGGCTCAGAAATATCTGATGGGAACATTTCAGCTTCTATCTGCAAGCTCCTTTTTTCCCATTGAAAGGGTCATGAACAGTCCATTATAGACCCTCTGAGACCTTCTCAGTACCTGCATCCCATTATTGCACCTAACTGTATTGAAGCAGTTGACTAATCCCCAGGCTCTTCCATGTGTATGCCTTGGTGCTTCTTTGGGTACTTCAAGTTTTTTTTATTTTACCCCACTATTGTAATAGATAATATGATTGTGCAATATTACTGTACTGTAAGCCAGTTAACGATATATTAATGAGGTTTTGCAGGGGAAAAATCACAGTAGCGAAACCTTACTTCCTGGACACAACAAGATGCCCTGTGTAAACACCAAGGGCACAAGGGGAAAGGCACAAGCATGCTACAAATAGGAAGGCTTCCCACTGTGAAGACACCATCAGACAGAAAGCAATCTTCACCAGCCTAACGCTGACTGCTTACACTTACTTCATGAGCCTGCCATAGTGCCTATGCACTTACTGCCAACTGGCACAATCTCCAAAACCAGAACTTGGGTTATCCCTCACTTCTTACAGGTCACATGGAGCCCATTCCTAGACTCTCAGACAGCTCTCAGGATGTTCAGATTGTGCAGGACACTAGGGTTATTCATGTTGCAGAATGAGGCACCTGGCCACCTCCATCAAGCTCACCACAGTATTTGGTGTACTTATGATACAGCAGTAACAGCTCCTTCCAGTTTCCAGATGAATGATACTTGCCTGTGTTTTAATCCTCTCAGTATAATACAGTAGCCCAGCAGTATGCCGGCAGGTGCTCTGCAAGCACTTGAGCACCACTGAGCACTAGGTGCTAAGGGCTGTACTGCACTAGGTGCTGCACTGCATTACGCCCAGGACCTCCAAGTCAAACCTGCCCTGCACTTCTCTGTGCTGATAACTAATCAGGAGGGGGAGAATAAGAAATAATACACAGTCTGGGCAGGTTGAGCAGGCTAAGCAGGCCAAGCTGGCTGAGCAGAGCAGGGGAACCAGGCAAAACAGGGGCATGCTTGAAGACAAGTGTTTATACACTCCCCAAATGACAGACAAGAGCCTCACCACAGTAACGCCATGTTATCATATTGGCACAATGCCACACCACCACATGCTCACTCCTGGTTTGTGACTTGCAGATCATGGCACACTACACTTTGTGCTCTGCCATTGACTCCTCCGGGAGCTTCTCCAGGTCCTCTACTGCCCACAAGATTTCTGGCCCAGGAAGGCCCTCTCTGGCTGTCTCACAGATGCCTTGTAGCTCCCTTGCAGCTCCACTACACCACTGCTTGTGTCCCATGTCAAACATTCTCTGTCTCCACCTTACATGACCGCCTTCACCTCCACAGTCCGTCGCCATGGGGACTGTGTGGGTATGTGAGAAGTGAGTACAGGAAAGTGCTCCTTTTGGCATGATTACCGACCAACACTTTTTGCATGATGATGCTAACATGACTGAGTGTGTGCTGGGGTCAAGCTAACCAGACCCCAGCACCAGTGTTCTTTCCCTAAACTGTACCATTCCACAATGTGCACACCCCTAGTACACAGCTAAGTCCCTTGTAAAATGTATGAGTGGTACCAATGGCTCTGTGGCCAGGGCGGGTCCCTAAGGGCAGCAGCATGTATAATGCCACCCTAAGGAAGCCCCCACCAAACACATGTACACTACCATTGCAGCTTGTGTGTGCTGGTGGGGAGAAAAACGTAAAGTTGGTATGACATCCAGCTTGGCATCCCTCTCTTGATGCCATACCTACAAACCACTGCCTGTGACATAGGTAAGTCACCCCTCAAGCAGGCCTTACAGCCCTAAGGCAAGGTGCACTATACCACTGGTGAAGGCAGAGCTGCATGAGCAATATGCCCCTATGGTGTCTAAGTCAATTCTTAGACATTGTAAGTGTAGTTTGGCCATATTGAGTACATGGGTTGGGAGTTTGTCATTACGAGTTCCACAGCTCCATGATGGCTTCACTGAAGACTGGGAAGTTTGGTATCAACCTTCTCAGCTCAATAAACCCAATAACTAGTGTACAACTGACCGGTCTGTGCCAGCCTGCCACTAACAGGGAAGTTTCTGACCCCATGGGGTGGAGCCTTTGTGCTCTCTGGGGTCAGGAACAAAGCCTGCTTTGACTGGAGGTGTTTAACACATCTCCCTGAGGGACCTGCAACACTTGGCAGAGCGCTCCATAGGCTTCTGCTTTCTGTTACACTGCCCCAGAGCTCTCAAACTAGTAGAAATTCCTACAAAGCGGACCAGGCGCCATTTGTGGAGGCAGGTCTGGCAGGAAAAGTAGTAAACACCAGGAGGAGTGTCCAACCCAGCTAGGGCTACCCATAGGGTGCCCAGAGGTGAGGTGAACCCCTCATAGCAGAATCCTCCATCTTGCTTTGGCGGATGTTTGCCAATAGGGTTAGGAATGTGCCCCTTCCCCAAAGAGAGTGGGTAAGTAAGGGTGTAGCCACCCTCTGGGACATTAACTATTGGCTACTGGCCTCTGACCCCTGTGATACCCCTAAATCTAGTATTTAGGGGCATCCCTGAACCTTGCTCTTCAGATTCCTGGCAGCCTAACAAGAAAAAGAACGACTGAAGAGTTGCACCAGCAGAGAAGACTCCAGATGACAACAGACTTGGCCCCAGCCCTACCGGCCTGTCTGCAGCTTCAAGAATCCTGCTACAAGAAGACAACTCATCCTGCATGACCAGTGACTTCTAAAATCTCCCACAGGGCTACCTGCCTACCCATGGACCAAGATCTCCAAAGGACAGCAGCTCTGTCCTCAAAGAAACCTCCAAGAAGGACTCCTGAATGGCCCAGGATCCGTGAGCCCTGCCTACTCTGCACCCGGCACCCACTGCCTGTGTCCAGGTGGCTCACTGGTTCAGAGAAAGTCCATAGGCAATTCTGACTTTGAGTCTACCCTGAGTTGACCCCTCCCGACCAAAACAACTATATCTGCAGCTAAATCCAGAGGACACACTTGACCGTGATTGCCTCTAGTAAAGGTATCCCAGCGTCTAAAGGTATCCCTGTACCAGCAGCTATCTGGCCTTGGGAAACCCAACCAATGGTCCATCAATGTCCATAGGGCTCTCTACTTACCTGTCCATCAGTTGATTTTCATCAGTCAACTCCATTGACGTTGCCTGCAGCATCTTTGTGACCCCCAGGGATCCCTCATTAAAAAGCATTGGGTGCTTGATGCTGTGTTTGCACCCGGCACCTAGCTGTCCCTGTGCTGCTGAGAGTGTGTGTTTGGTGATGACCTATGCCCCCTGTGCTAATCTAAACCCCCCCAGGTCTGTGCCCCGAAGACCCGGGGTATTACCTGCAAGCAGTTCTTTCTGAGCGACCCCTATCTCCATAGGATTCCATTGGGCGCCTAGCACCAACTTTGACCTCTGAACCATGCCTGACCTGTGTTGCTAGTGGGACACCTTTGGTGTCTCGCTAAACTGTGCTCTGTCGACACCTTAACCACCGAAGACTGGGATTGTAAGTCAAGTACTTACCTGTGAATTGTGTTGTTACTTTTCATATCCAAGGGCTGTATTGCTTTCCATGAGAAATTGCCCCCTCCTGAAAAGTATCACTTACCTGTAAACTGTTTTATCTGTGAATTCCAAACAAAGTGCATATAATACTTGATTAGTGATACATTCTTTAAACTGTACCTATCTGCAATAAAGATTATCCTAGTTCTAGAAATAAAATAATAATGTATATTTTTGAAAGATAAAACAACTGGCTTGGAGTTAGTCATTGACTGTGTGCCTCATTTCTTGGCTGTGTGCGCACCACAAATGTTTATCACTACCCTCTGGGGATCCACTGAATTCTGTGCACACTATTCCTTTCTTTGGTATAGTATACACAGAGCCAGCTTCCTACAGTGAGCCCTCATTACAACCTCAACGGTCTTTTAAAAAGACCGCCGAGGCTGCAGGAGACAGAATACTGCCAGTGCCGGAGGTATTCCTGTCTCCCTATTATGACATTTTCTCTGGGCCAGCAGACTGTAACAGTGTTACCATCCACTGGACCAGCGGAAAAGTCACATCAACATTGCTGCCGGCTTGTAATAGAGCCAGCGGCAATGATGATGTGCAGCTGGTGCAGTATCACCCGTCGCGCATTTCACTGCCCGAAATTCTGGCATTGAAATGAGCAATGGGGCTGTGCCTGGGGGCCACAACACTGCCCATGCCAAGCGCATGGGCAGTGCAGAGGCCACTAGGGGCACCCAGAGTCCCCCTTGCCATCAGCCTTTCCATGGCGATGTTTACCGACATGGACAGGTTGGCTGTTGGGGACTCCTAATCCCTAGTGCTGCCCTGGGGGCTATGACCGCTTGGCGGAAGCCTGGCGGTCAAGTGGAGGGGCTGGCGGTATGGCTGTGGCTTATGCGCCATGGTCATAATACACTGCCGGTACACCGCCAGCCTGTTGGCGGTGTTACCTCCAGGGAAACACCGGCCGCCAGGGCCGTAATGAGTCCCATAGTCTGGATCACACTCACAATGTAAACTAATATAGCAACACTGGAAGAACTAATTTGTCAACCACATTGTTCCAATATATGGTGTCATTCCTCTGTATATAAAAAAAAAAAAACGAATATGAATTGGTATAAACATTTATAAAATTGAAAATTAAACGTAGAAATTATAGCAGTATAAAACTTTATAATATCAATAAATCACTACATGTTTCACATCCTCTGCTGCAATGTTATAATGACAATAAGCATTTCGTTTTTCACTTTTTTACTGTTCTCAAATGTTATAATTATACAGCATAAATGATGCCCTGTTTAAAGACTCATCCATGAACAGTGGAGAAAAGAACAAGCATATAAACTGTCTAAAAAACCCACAACTGAACAGTATGTCACTGCAAATAAGCAACACTGTACATTAAATTCACTACACACAATTTTTAAACAATAATTTTATCCATACTTGCCCTACTAATCCAAAGAGACATATGCTGAAAACCACAAGTTCATCATTAAAAGTAGTAGTAGATAAGTAAGGCTCATCAGCATAGGCAAAACCTTCTAAAGATATCACCTTTGGTAGGCTGCATGATGTTATAAGTCCTGATAATGCATCTACAATAAATATTCCACTTTTACAACTGTGACCATCCTTATAATTTTGGTTCCACAAGCAAAAGATAGGAGTTTGGTAAGTTCCAAGGCAATCTTTGGAAACATTTAAAGTTCCTATCTTTGCATTATGTCGATATACTCCTCGTTTTAGACAGACAGTGTTATGACCAGATTTAATACTAACACCTTCATGAACAATGATGGCAACTGTAGTGTTTGTCTTACCAGAAATAGATATTGCCCTTCTTTAAATTTAATAATGTCAGGGCCTAATTCATGAAAGGCCCCTGCAGTCATGGCAAACACCCTGCAGTTGAGGCAGGGATCTCGCACACAGAGGTCCCATGCATCTTTCATCTTCTCCAATTTTGTTATGTATGAAGTAGCATAACAACCAACAGCTAATGTGTTGTCTGACACTAATTGAATATCCATAGTAGCATTCCAAAGTTTCAAAATAGCAGGATTATAATCATTAATATATTCCAAAGCCTCTTTTCATCTGAGGTTATAAGTGTTTCCTTAGTGATTTACAAACAAATGTATGTCTCATTGCAGACATAAAACAGTTCACTTTTCTATTGGAAGTAATAGGTCTTGGGAATGCAAAACAACACTTTGTGTAAGATTTTCCTTTTGCTCTTTATTTCAGTTGACAGTACTTTCCACATCTATAAAATTGGAATGCACTATTTGCTGCTTTAGGTTCGTTTCTTCATTGTCTTTTGGGACACGACACGTAATATACTGTTCTACGAAAAAAGTGCCAACTGATATGTGTCTGTTCTAAATGTAAGTGCATGGTTTATCCACAACAGCATATGAATATGAGGAGTACCTCTTGCTTGGTACTCTTTTCGCCAAAGGAAATCAGTAACTTCCCCAAGAGGTGTTTTTTTTTTTTTGTTGTAGACAAAGGACAATGAAGCATGAAATCTGTGGTTAAAATCTCTTCAAACATTTGCAGGATCCAAAGATCAAAGTTCTCCTGCTGTCTTCAATTTGATGCCTTTAATGCTATAATGTACTTCTCTCACAAATTCATGTAAATCATCCCATGCATACTCTGCACAACTAAGTGTTACAAACCAAGTTGGTGCACCTAAATATTGTCAAATATACACTTGAGCTAACCATGAACATAATACGAGTATTCATTGGTCCCATGTTGGAATGGCAATAAATATATAAAATTGTATTCAAGCTTCTCATCTTTTCCCTGACTTTTCCCTTTTTTCAACAAAGACATTTGCAGACATATTTTGTACCTTAACTCCTGTCTAAAGAAAATGGTCAACAGCGTATGACAGTTCAGACAAACCACTTTCAAATAAAAATGGAGTGCATATGGAATACTTTGTTGAAATCTAGGGTCCTCTGAATATAATCTTGTTGAGCTATAATCAGCTGCAGGTATTTGCACAGGGCTGTCACCATAACATCCACCTGTTCCAATTGGAAATAGTTAAGGAAAACTTTGAACCTCTATACATTTCTCCCATGCACTTATTGGAGCTCAATTAGCTTGTTTCATCTGATACAGTTCAAGGGCATCCCTCAGAACGCTTGAGAAACCCCCTCAGAAAGCCATGGATGGACACTGCAGAGCTCATGAATTTTGTTTTATATATTTTTCCATGCACTTTTTCAAATTGTCCACTTGAAGGCAACATTTTTGCCTTCCTGCGACTTCTACATGCGACAACATCTATTTCTTTGGAATACACATTATGCTTTAAGATACAATGTAGGTTTCTTCTTCTTATTTACATCCACTTGTTCCTAGCAGATATTTTTGTTTTTGGTGGGCACACCATTCACTGGAATAACACGTGGTTCATCCAAATCTCTCTCCACAATCAAAGTTTCAATATTGTGTTTAAAACCCAAAGGTTAATGCACAACTCTACCTTTAAGCCCTTTCAGAATCTCAGTGGGTGGCAGTTTCCCAGTCATTGGTTCCATATGAGCCACTGCTTAAAAATAGTGCACAGATTGTATAAGTATTCATTTGTATAGTGCTTTGTTCCTCTGGAAATCCATCCACCTGTAATTTATTAAATATTGCTCTGGCAGGCATTTTATTGTTCTCTAATTTGCCATACCAATACATAATCTGGCATGTTGACAAACTATTTTTTCACAAATAAGTACACTTCTTCAGATTTCAATGACACATCCACATTTTGAATTTGCCCTTTGTAGTGGGTGCACAGACAACAAATGCAAACATAGCTTGGTTTCTCTGTAGAAACTGTATTAACCTTTGCTATGTCTCATATAAAGTTATTAGTACTAATACTTGTGTTTTTGTCCTCCACAACTGAACATACCAACTTCTCATTTTGTCCAGACTCCACTTTAAAACCAAAGAAATGTAAATGAATACCTTCACAAAGATTTTCAATTACTGCTAATGTACAAAACAAAAGTGCTTTGTTCGTTTCTCCTAAATACACTGCAGGGCTTTTCACAAAGTACAGTCTTCTAACAAAATTTCACATTTTTTAATGAGAAACTGCCAACATTCTAAAATGACAAAAAGTACTTCTGCACACTTACCTGGATAGACATGTCAGAGAGTGGAGTGCCCTGACCTGAATATTTCCTGACTTTGAATGGATCTAATGCTTGCAACATTGCAATTTTCTGCTCCACACTTTTATTAAAATGCCTATTTGGCTTCTGTTCTTTATAGAAGAGAAGGTTAACCTTAACTGTAGAGACCTCTTGACTCTAAAGGATCCACTTGTGGGGTTCTAACATATCATAGATCAATGTAGAATCCACACCCAGGTAAATTAGTGGGATCCTAGCATGTCTTAGATATATTAGTAGGATTGTCACCCACAAGTACCACTTGTGGCATGCTTCATGACTGGATCATTAACAACTACACTTAGTGTAAGTAGGCGGGCTCATTGCAGTTTGTAAGTGGAAGTCTTAACTAAGAACAAAGATTTTAAGCGTAGATTATAATTGCCTTCCGGATCCTGACTCAGTTTTACTATTAAGGTCCTTTGCCAAATTAAAAACAAAAAGATGTTTTTGGGTGTAATGACGCCTAATATCAGTGGGTCGATTTCTTTCAGCCTTCAGGTTCAGCATGTTTTCTTCAGAATCAAAAGCTTTGTCTAATCCCTGCACTTCATCATTTGGCTTTGTCAATGCTTTATCAAATATAGTGAATATACAACGTGAAGCATGCACATGACATACAGACCATAAGGGACCTATTCCTTTTTATATTCTATGAAGCATATATTCATTAGGCTTCATAACGCAGTTGATGCAGGGCTTCCCTGTAGTCACACATTCATCAAGGGACATAGGGGGTCATTACGACCTCGGCGGTCTTGCAAAAAGACCGCTGAGGCCGCGGGAGACAGAATACCGCCATTGCCGGTGGTATTCCTGTCTCCCTATTATGATATTTCCGCTGGGCCAGCGGACGGTAACAGTGTTACCGTCCGCTGGCCCAGCGGAAATGTCACATCAACATTGCAGCCGGCTCGTAATAGAGCCGGCGGCAATGCTGATGTGCAGCGGGTGCAGTAGCACCCGTTGCGCATTTCACTGCCCGAAATTGCATGGGCAGTGCAGGGGCCCCCAGGGGCACCCCAAGTCCCCTTACCGCCAGCCTTTCAATGGCGGTGTTTACCGCCACGGACAGGCTGGCGGTTGGGGACTCATAATCCCCAGGGCAGCGGTGCTTGCACCGCTACCCTGGGGATTATGACCGCCAGGCGGAAACCTGGCGGGAAAGTGGAGGGGCCGGCGGTATGGCCGTGGCTTTTCCGCCACGGTCATAATTGCTGGCGGAACACCGCCAGCCTGTTGGCGGTGTTACCGCCAACTTACCGCCGGCCGCCAGGGTCGTAATGACCCCCATAGTCCTCCCCCAGCACCTACTTGGCTCCCCACACATCTTGGACATCCAGCATTCGTAATGCCATAACACCCAAATACATCTTTGTTTTCAACTCTGTCCAAAGATCTTAATAGCAAAATGGATTAGGATCTAGAAAGAATTTTAATTAATTAAGCAGGTGTGTCACTGGCTATGTGGGTCTGTGAGTAGGTGTATGAGCCTCTGAGTGACTATGTAAGTGGGTGTGTAGCTGTGTACATGTGTGAGTTGGTGTGTGAGTGGCTGTCTGGCTCTGTAAGTGGGAATGTGAGTGTGTGAGTGGGTATGTGAGTGGGTGTGTGAGAGGTTTTATGGGTTTGTGAGCGGTTTCATGGGTGTGTGAGTAGTTGTGTGGTTTTCTCAGTAGGTATGTGGGTGGCTGTGTGGGTGTGTGAGTGAGTATGTGAGTGGCTGTATAGGTGTGGAGTGGTTGTATTTGTCTTTGAGTGGGTATGTGATTGATTGTGTGGGTCCGTGAGGGGGTGCATGAGTGGTTTTTGTAAGACTGTGAGTGGATGTATCAGTGGCTGGATGGTTGTGTGAGTAGCTGTGTGCCTCTGTGTGTATGTGAGTGTATGAGTGGGTATGTCAGTGATGTTTGAGGGGTTGTGTGGGTGTGTGAGTGGCTGTGTTGGTCATGAGTGAATGTGTGACTTGTGTGGTTCGGTGAGGAGCTGTGCGAGTGGTATTGTGGGTGCATGAGTCGGGGTGTAATTGCCTGTATGTTTGCGTGAGTGGGTGTCAGGAAAACTATTGCCAGTGTTGTTAAGTTCTTCCCTCAGCAAAAACAATCTCCCTTTTCCTTGTACCCATGTTGGTTGCAGCGGCGTCCTCACTCCTGGTGACTCTTGCGAAGGCTGTTCTTAGAACTAGATTCTTCAGTTTTATCTGCCACTCAAGGTGGTGGCCGCAAATCTTTGTGAGTTCAGCGCTCTAGTGTTTCTATCTTATTCTTGTGCTGAAGCTTCCCTCCAGCTGTTTCTTTCTGGGAGCTGTGCACTTCAACTGTCATTCTGAGGAGAATGAACAGTGTTCCTGAAGCACTTTGTTTCATAGAGAATTCTTCCAGTTTCAAGTAATTAATTATTTTTCTTGTTATGATGTGCACATCAGCTACTTTTTCCCTTCTTCCAACAATCGGATTTGTGAGGAGAATTTGTTTTGGCTTAACAGAACTTCAAGCAACTGCAGTAAGGAATCCTTTTTCATGATTTCCAGAATTGCCAATATACATATGTACATATATTCAAAAACTCTTCTCCCTGCAGACTTGCCAGTCTTAGAGAAAAACCTCAGTGCTCAGACTAATTCCTAGAGACTGTGACTGAGAAAACTGAAACTTGAGAAGGAGTTTTCGTTTCCTGATAAGACATTAGTAGATTGTATATTTCTGAAGCTTTGAACTGTTCTCTAGAGAACGTTAGATTCCTCTGACTCCTGGAGAAAAGAAGATATTAAGTTAACATTGTTCTCTTAGAGAGAGGCTAGTCTCTCAAAAGATCCAGGTTAGGAGAACGATAGAATTGGGTGAATGTGAATGGCTGAACAGTTGAATGCGCAGTAGGAATGTACTTATCTGTGCTCTTATCACCCGACGGCAGGCCCTTCCTTTAAATAAATCCCAATAAGAAGAAAGTTGAAGGCTACAGAAGCATAACACTGAATAACCTATCTTCAAGTGGGAAACACTGGCTGGAACTGGATCTGGAGGCAGTCTCTCTTTTTCTATTCTCCTTCCCCATTCCCCCTGGAGGTTGCAGGGTTCAGATAATCCGTAAAGTCTGACAACGCATCTGTTGAAGGGAGTTGGGTAAAAGGCATCTGCTCCTGTGGAAGTTTGATTTAATGGGTAATCTCCTGACAGTGGGTGGCTGTGTGGGTCTGAGAGTGGGTGTGTGACTGGTTGTGTGGTTCTCAGAGTGGGTGAGTGAGTGGCTGTATGTATGTGTGTGTGTTTACTCAGAATCATTTTTATCTTCCAAACAAAAACTGGATGAGTCACTCATAGTTGAAATACCTCAACTCAATATCAATGATGTTTGTTTAGCCATGTTCGGTTTTACCTATGAGGATTGTGATTACATTTTCATGCACAATTAACCAAATAGTCTGAGGACTCTGGATCTTGCTCACAAAGGTTTTATGATTAAAATATGGCATTGGATTCCCTGTGTGAAGTGGGGTACATCAAATGTTAAAATAATCAGAGATGCAGCAGCATGGGAGTGGGCTCCCTGCTGTGCTGTAAGAAAGAAAGCTAGCCTATAGGAGCCCAAAGTAGGTCCCATGCACCCACAATAAAACCCCCAAAAATATATGTGGCTGTGTTGCTTAAGTATTAAAGTAGCAAGGCATACATATAATATTCACTTCTTCTTCCCAGGAGCACCCTATACTGCTCTGAATGGGCCTTGCTTTAAAATATTATACCGTTCTAAGGGGTTCAAGAAACACAGCAGTCCCCAGGAATGTTTGGAAAAAATGTGAGTTTCCTGGGTCCTTGAACGCATGACCCCAGGGGAGCTTATAATTACTTTTAAAGGACTCGAGCATGAACTGTATTCTCTATAGCTGGTGTGTGGGGAACCCCTGTAGTTAGTTTTATGAATGCATTTAGTGTGTTGATGTGTTAGAGTGTTAATGAAAGACTCAAGCACATGTTTATTGTTGTTTTGAATACAAATGCTTTATTTTAAATATGTGTGACAATTATTATTATTATTGAGCACTGCCACAATTGTAATAACAAGGAACATATTGGATTATGTTTATTGCTAAATAATTCAAAGCCAATAACACCCGATAACACGGACTGTATTGTTATCAATTTTAAGTTTGGAGTGAGGCCAAGGCCACCCTGATGAAATTAAGGTTTGCTGGTCCATTTTCTTCAGCCACTGAGACACATCCGCTCAGATAGTTTTACAGACCCCAGGCCATTTTTCTGATTTCCTACCGTCCCTGTTCTTTGTGCCTACTTTAAACGGAATTGCCCCATCTCAAGGCTGGACCAAATGGACTAACTTCCAGGGGTTGGGACATCTGCTGTTCAAGGCAACTTGTAGGGGCAGTCTGGGTCTGTGGCTACAGCAGTTTGCTGCACTTCATTGGGAAAGAAGAGGGTTGTGTGCCCTGACTTCGATCCTATGACTGTCTCAGGTGCTGGTCTTGATTCTAGTCTGGCCCTGGTAATTAGCTTCTCTTAGCCATTGCTGGTAGCTTCCTGGAATGTGGCTAATTAGGTTAGCAAGTGGTAAACCACTGACTGGCACACGCTGGTTGATCATTATGCTATGATTTGGCTGCAAGAAAAGTGGCTTACTGACCCTGCCTATGTGGATTGCTATGAAACTTACTTACACCAGCCATCCCAATCACTGCAGGCAGGGCTAAGGGTGGACCTATTACCTTTGCATCTCTGACTTGCTCTGCAGATGTCACATGGGCAAGTTGTGTGTCTTCACACAATCAGCTTATTTTCCTGCCGAGTGCATATACTGCAGTGTTACTGATTAATGTTTATAATAATATGTTTGACAAATCCAAGGCTGATCTGGTCAGTAGGTTGCTCATGGATATTGATAACTGTGTAACATTTGGGGGGGGTTATGTGCTGGTACAATTGGGGAATTTTAACATGTGTCTATGCAAGCACTATACAGGTAATGTTTGCGGGCAGATGGATGTCAGGAAAGATCCCGTTTCCCATTTTATTCATTGCCCTCTTTGGGATGAGTTTAATATGCTATTGGCTAAATGCAATATATTTCTTTCTCATGGCTCTCTCAGCTCAGTACCAGTGGACACTCCCACCTTCATTGGAAGGGGTACACCTTATCATATTGATTTTATTCTGTTTTCTCAGGCACTGAGGGAATGGGTGTTACGCTACCATCTGGTTGACTCACCTCTTAGAGACCATAGACTCCTAGCTCTTTCCATTTATGTCACTCTTTTTGCCAGGAAGCCTACTGTGAGTAACACTGACCGCCTTTCATTTTCCAGGAGTAGAGGGTTGACTAAGAGCTGTATTAGATAAATGCTGGCTCTTTGGGAAATAACCTGGTGACTTCCTTAATCACTAATTTCTTGAGGTATTTTACTGTTGATCATAATGTGTGGCAGTGTCAGGAACTTCTCAATAGTTTTGACAGGATATCTAGTGTGGCCCATGAGCTTCTTTGCCCAGAGACTAAGAACTGGTTTGCTCCCACAGAGTCCTGTATAAGCACACTGTCAGAGCCAGGAAGGCATCCATTAGAGAGGAGGCCTTCTCTCCTATACTGAAGGACAGTGTGCTTAAGGATAGCAGAGCTGTCTGGCAGGTAGTGAATCATAATTAATTTGAGAATACTAAGGACTCGGGCCTCTATACTGTGATCACCTCACAAATTTGGGTCTCCCACATTTTGAAGCCATAAGCTGCCCCAGATGCTGAGGGTGATTCTTTCTGGGGCGAAAGTTTCTCTTTGCCCCCTGGTTGCTGGACTCAACCAATCTTATGCCAGAGGTAGAGCTGAGTGAGGTTTTACGGGTGGTGGCCAGCTGCCTGGTGAGGAGAGCTCCTGGCCCTGACAGGATTTCCACTGATCTGATCTATTCAAGTCAAATATTACATATTACAGTGTGGCCCCTCTCTTGATAAATGTCCTGAATGCTGTCTTAACTGTAGGTCTGCCACAGACATGGTCACATCTTGTGATTGTACCTGTTTTTAAGAGGAGCTCCAGAAGTGGCCTTCGGTGTTATCGCCCTATTTCCTTATTACATCTCATGGCTAAAATCATGAGGTGCATTCTGTTGTAATGTCTACAGACTTGGGCCAGTGAACACAGTGTCCTCTTGGAACTTCAGTTCAGCTTCCAACTTTGACTCGGAGCAGTTGAACAGTCTCTTAAATTGTATCTCATAATCAGTAAGTACACTGTGGCCAAGAAGGGTAAACTCTACCTGGCCTTCATGGACTTGGGCCCTGCTTTCGACTCTGTCAACAGGGCCAAGTACAGGAATAGTCTGGCTGACATGGGGATTGACCAGTCCGTCTTTAATTTCCTCAGGGAACTTCACCATGAAGTTACTGTCAATGTAACGTACGGCCTAAGGGGAAAATGACAACTGCTTTTAATTTGGCGAGTGTTGTGTACCAGGGCTACGTCCTGGCGAGGTTCCCTTTTTCCTTATACTTTAATGGCTTGAAGGCAGATCTTTTTAGAACTTAGCATGGATTGTCCCCTAGTTTATGATGCTAATACCATCCGCATAACCAGGACTGCCATTGGGCTGCAGCGTCTTCTGGATCAATTCTGTAGGTTTATGGAGGGGCTGGATCTGAAGGTAAATCAGATCAGGACGCACGTCATGGTTTATGGTGCCAGAAAAAGTGAAAATGTTGTCTTCACAGTTGATGTTAAGATAGTCACCTCTGTCTCTACGTTTTCTTATCGTGTCATTCTCTTTGACAAAGGCCATACATGGGGTCCTCTAAAAACAGCAATGCTACATAGACTGTGGAGACATTTTTTGCTTTTGCCAACAGGATAGGCTCTAAGTCTGTGAAAGAACTTACAACTATAAATAGAGCCAAGTGCTGTGGTATTCACCTCCTATGGGGCCGGGGTGTGGGGCATAAGTGATCATGAAGGATTGGAAGGAATTGACAATAGCTTTGTTAAGAAGCTGCTTGTCACCCAAAAGTACCTGATGCTTCATCTGCCACTCTGAGGTGGGTATGGGATTTATCAATTATTACATCAAAATAAAACTGCGCCACTTGAGGGTAAGGAAATAGACAAGGAGCAAACCTCATCTGGCTGTCTTGATCTTTAGATATTCCCTGTATCAAGTATGTCTATATTATCTGCCTCCACTTAGGCCGTGAAGACCATTTTTGTTCAACCAGCAGTCCAAAACCCTGTACTTTAAACTTCTTGAGATAGGTGTTCATGGCTCACTGTAGGGATCGAAGAGTGAGGAGGGGGGCAGACAAGCATCCGTCCAAGCTTAGATCAGTATTTCCACACATACTGGTGTCGCACCTTATTTAGTCTGGGGGTGTAGCCAGCAGCATAGATTTCTGTTAGCCAGATTCAAATTAAGCACAACTCACCTCATGCCTTCTTTCCTCTTGCAGGGGTCTTATTTTTCAACTTTACCTGTCTGCCCCTGTGAGGATCACTCTGCGCAAATCACTTTGCACTTTATGTTCTTTTGCTGGGTTTAGTCTGTCCTACATAAGCACTACCTTTTACCCCTTTTACATCTGGCTAACATAAAGCACTGCAGATCCTTTCTGCCCTATTTGAAAACTCTTCCTACTGTGAAGATCTCCTTTTTAATTGCTGCTTACGCTCAATGAGCCATTAAGCAAAGGGCCACTGTAGTTAAGTAACGCCTTTTTCTTTTAACTCTTTAGAGCTCATTCTGTATGATTGTATTGATTTTATGATGCTAGATAGATGCATTTGTAATGTTATGATGATCTTTTGATTAAAGTTTGTAAGTAAGGTGTTTTTATGCTGACTTCCATTGTCTATTTAGACCGAATAAAGCTATTTTGGACTCTGACAATGCCAATAAGGACTTTTATATGTTGATGTACTGACAGATCATCTGATAAAGACAGTGGGCCTTCCTTTTATATTTTTGAGACTGGCTTCTAATAAACCTGCCTTGTTTAAAATGACACCCCTTTATAGTGTTACTTTACATTAAAAAACCTTAGTCACATTCTAATTAAGTATGGTAATAATAGCTTTACTGAAAAAAGGTTAAAGTGATGATGTAATTAGTTGAAAATGTCAATTCAAATGTAACATTTTAAATTATTAAATTATTTTTAACTCAAGTAACTATAACTCACACACTTGCCATGCATGTACTGCATATGACTGCAAACATATCACTCATAACATGTTTTAAGACATCATTGAGAAACATTACTGATGTCATCTGAAATAACATAATTCATCACAACACTGTGCATGGTGGATGCATGAGTTATAGTTACTTCAGATAACTATAACAGGTGACTTTCAGTGATTTTAGAGTTTAGAATATTACTTTTTAACTAGCATTTTCATTTCAAATGTATCAGTCTCTTTAAAAAAGGAGAAAGCACATGTATGTTTTGGTTTGGAGTGGCAGATTTGCTATTCTAGCTTCAGTCCTACAAAAATTGGGAAATTAGAGTAATCTTTTCAGGTCTGATTTTCTGTCCATTGTCTATCCAGACTAACATTGGGAAAAATGCATATGTTCGGGGGAAAATGTGCTATTCTATCTCCAGTTCTACAAACTTTGTGGAAAGTGCATATTTTTGGGTGGATAGAATCTGATTATTTATTCTTACCCCAATCTTCAGTCTCAAAATGTTTGGAAAAGTCCATATATATCGGAGATAGATTTATTCTTACTTCAGTCCAAATGAGAGTGAAGTAATTGCAAATCATTGGCCGTTTGGCAGATTTATTATTCTAACCTCAGCCTGCAAACAAAGGGAACATATCATGTATTTGGAAGGAGAAGTGTCAGTTTTCCTGATTTAATGCCACTGTTAACACTGTTTAAAGTACTTATGTGTGGGAGGACAGATTGTATATTGCTACTTTAGTCTTACAAAAGGTAGGGGAAATGTATATAATGGAAGGGGGCATATTTACTATTCTAAATTCACTCCTCGTAACAGTGGGAAAAGTGCATTAAGTTGGGGGCATAGTATTTATTCTAACCCCTGTTCAACTAACATTTGATAAACTTCATATACTTTTTCAGGGGTACAGATTTACTATTTTAAATATAGTTTAACAATGACAGGGGAACATGCATACATATGGGGTAATGATGTGGTGAGAATTACTATTCTACCTCTAGTCCTGTACATTAGAAAACATGGTCTAACTACTATAGTTAGATGTGCTATTCTAGCTCTATTCCCAGATCTCAATATTTTTGTACTCCTGATATTTTGACCCTGATATGATGGTCAAACAATATATTGGAGTTCACATTTAAGGCATATGGATTAGAGGGGAAGACTATCTGAATGATAATTTTAAAAAGTGTGTGCTTGAGTGCTCTGTTTTTTTATATCTTTCAAGTGAAGATGACAGAGAATCAGAGACTTCCACATGTGCTGTAACCAGAGCTGCAAGGAAAGATGACCTTGATGAGATCTTTCTTGAAAGGAAAAAAGAAAAACTAGCATTAGCTTATTTATATTTGTATAGCAAAGCAGGAGTTGGCACAATTGATCCCTCCTGATTCGCTAAGACTTTATAAGTGATAAAGTTATATAAGATACTGATACAGGGTTAAAACCATGGACTGTTTGCTAAAGGAAGACAACAAATGTATGAGTTCCATCTCCTGACCCAATGAGAGCATAATGTATGAAGGGGAAATATAAATTGATTTGATTTACATTAGAGTTAGTGATGAATGGCCCTAGTCAATGACAACACTGATATGATCAGTCTATTTGTCATGGCGTGGTTGGTGCCAGGCAGTGCTTAATTTTTAAAAATAGAAGCCATGAACCCAAAATGTTAACAAGATGGATGCCACCCATTTTTAATGCTCTGGCATCTCACTGATACTACTGAGCATTTCATGGCTTTTAGTAACTCTGAGTATTGTACTTCTTACCATATAGTACCTATATGATATAAGTGGTATAGTAGGATAGTAGGATCTTTGCATGTCTCCTGGTTCAGCCTAAGCTGCTCTGCAATAGCTACCTCTATCAGCCTAGGCTGCTAGAACACTACTAATCTACTAATAAGGGGTAACTGGACTTGGCACAATGAGTAAGTACTATCAGGTACCCACTATAAGCCAGGCCAGCCTCCTATACTTGACGATTATGTCACAGACAGCACTGCTTCTATAGCAGGAACAGGGTTCAACAGTCACTTCTCCATCAGGCAATTCCTCTCCAGGAACTTCGCCACCCTAGGGCAATGGCAAACGGGAAGTCTTCCGGCAAACACTCCTGTCAACTGTTATTTTCCGACGCCATTGCACAACCGAAAACCATGGCAGCGCAGACGGCCCCTCCATGCCCCGCGTCCTCGCCAGCTGATCCCCATGCAATGGAGGTGGACTGCATACTGCAGGAGATCGACACAGTGGGGGCACCATCTGGAGGCAATGGATTCAAAGATATCAGACCTGACCGTGGCCTCTACCTCCATACGGGCTGACATCGCCGGCTTCTGGGAGACAGTGCATAACTTAGACCACTGCCTCACGACTCTGGAAGACCATATTGCGGCACTGCCCGATCAAGAGGCAGAGTTACGGTCTCTACGAGCAAAGATCATCGACTTGGAGGATAGGAAACACAGAGATAATGTACACCTTTTTGGTATTTCGGAACACAAGGAGGGTTCCGATATCAAAACTTTTCTAAAAAATCTCCTACCCAAGCTACTGGCCTGGAGTTCTCACCGCCACTGAAGTTCCAAAGAGTTCACAGGATTGGCCCTTTACATAAAGCGACCTCCGACAAGCCCCGTCCCATCATCGCATGTTTCCTGCACCATTAACAGGCTCGCCAGACCATTTCGGCAGCCAAATCTCTAGGCCCGTACTCTCTACAGGGACACGAGATTAGGGTGGCAGCGGATTTCTCCAAGCTAACAAATGAAAAGCGGAAGACATTCCTGGCCCTTCGCGCACAACTCAGGAACCTGGATGTTAAATATGGTCTTTTTGAACCGACTCACATGTGGATCACTTACAACGGCAAATCCAGGGACTCCACTGAACCTGTGGACCTCAGCTCCTTTCTGAGTGGCCTTGGTCCACATCCTATGGACTTTGCCACCGTGCATTCAGAACTGGACACCCTCACTTCTGGAGATCCCCCTACTGCTTCACCCCGCTGTCTCAACCTCAGCGTGTGGCCTTGCAAAAGAGAGGCAGGGTTTATGACCACCCGCTTAAATCACCGGAGGGCCGTGACCATGCCCTCCAAGCGGTGATTGACCACACTCAGGACCAGGGCAGAGACATGTTCCGTTCCCCCTTGAAACCAGCCCTCAGAGAGCACCCGTAATGCTTGTCCCATGGTGCTTTAAGGACTTCTCGTTCTCCACCCAGCAACGGGTTCTTCCTCATCGGACAGCTAAGTGCCATATTAGACCATCACTATCATTGTCTTTCTCCTCGGATGGGAGGGGTCAGGGAGGGGTATGGGCCAGTGTTATGTCTTCACGTTCTTGCTGTGACTGCTGTGATTTCTTTCTGCCTTTGGGCCTGCTGCGTGGCCGGCCTCATTGTGGACACTCTGCCACCTTGGGGGTAAAATTATGGTCAGAAACACTGAGCAGCGGCAGATACAAACAATTTGTTAAAGTAATATCACATATGTTTCATGATACAGTCTGTTTAGAGTTATTTATTTGTTATTAACCCTTTTTTTAGGGTATCAACTACACTTCGTATATCATGCGATCTGCCTCTGGTTATGGGATGTGATCTCGACACCAAGCGCTGCCTGCTCCTTCTTTTATATCCTACACCCCAGGCTTCTTTTCCCATCTACCCTGTAGATTCGCAACCACGAGGAGTCACCACGAGACATGACCCCAGAGAACCTCCAGCATGCTACATGCCCCAGATACTGGGGAGGTTCTTACCCCCCCATTCTATTCATCCCCACTCGCCACATTGAAGAGATGCTCAGATGGCATGAGTCATTGGATTTTATTCCTCACTCTGAGTTTTTCTATGAACATCTTACTCCCTAGGCTGTGTTGTATGGGTACTCCTCTTCCCGTAGTTTTGGGGCCCTTGACTTGCCCCCCGCTTGCAGCTCCCGACTGTGGCTGTTATGCCTTTCATGCTCCCCGAGATATATCCCGTTGGCGATGTTGGCCCTGGTATGAGACAGCATGGACCTCGGCCTTTCTATCTGCTTAGGTAGGTGCTACTTCCCGATTATCTATCTGGGTGGACGGATGGATTGTAGTCCTCCCCACTACACATTTTTAGTAATGCCCCCGTCATATCCTGTCATTTTCCGCCTCTCCATACTCCAAGCTCTTTGCGCCCAACTCACTACCGCCCAACGTTGCCTGTCAATGGGGCTTCTTGGTGGTTCTATCAGGCCACATACCAATCCCTTTGTTCCCCTCCTTCCTGCCCTGGCGCACTCCTGGTTCACGGGTCTTACAGGTGGTGAGATACTTTCTCATTCACTGTAGTTTTCATTCCCTCTCCCTTTCCCAATATTCACTCATTCTATTTTGCTCTTCCTTAGTTTTTTCAAACCCCCTTCTCTCTCTTCCGGGCTTATCTGTTTGTACACTCCTTCTTTCTATCTTGGTGATTATTATTTCTTCCTATCTGTTTCTTTCTCTATCTCTCTTACATCTCTCTCTCCCCTCCTCCTTGCTCTTCTGTCTGTTCGACTCTTACATTCCGTGGCCGAGGGTTTCCCCAACATTTTCCCCCTTACCTATTTGCTCCTTCCCAGAACACGAGTGCTCGGAGCTTCGCTATTCCTAGTCCATTCTTTTTTTCATTCATTGTATCATCGAACACAAGTCCCCCGCTCCCCTTCCAAAAAGTTCATACTAAGCTCCATAATGGGGTCGACGACCCCGCTCACAGTTATCTCTTGGAATGTACATGGTATGACGCACTACATCAAGCGACAGAAGGTCCTATCTTATCTCTGGTCAAAAAGAACTGACATTGCCCTATTGCAGGAAACACACCTCTCCCTGTTGGTACTAACTATGCTCCCACAGGCTCCAAACGTTCTTTTTTCCTTTCTCTTAATCGACTGTTGACAGAGATCGGCGCCTCCCATTACCTGCTGGGCGGGGACTGGAACTTAGTGCAGGATGTCATCTTAGATAGATCAAGTGGTCTTGATGCGGTCAACAACAGCGATCGGGCCCTCGTATGCGACGTCCTATCGGAGCATGGTCTGTTGGACCATTAGCGCCTTTCCCATTCATCCAATCGAGAATACACCTTTGTTTATACTGTACATGGGACTCAATCCCGGCTAGACTACTTTCTGATTAACCATTGGTTATTACAGTCGATTCAAATGTCGGAAATTCTTCCGGGCGCACTCTCTGACCATTATCTGGTTTTATTGGCCCTGGGGGTGGCCTCGCCCGGTCGTAAGCCTTGGCATCTCCCAAACCATAGATACTGGTACCCAAAGGGAAAGGAACAACTTAGGTCCCATATCGCCACATATCTTCAGAACAATAAAGGCTCGGTCTCCTCGCCCCAACTACTGTGGGCACGGTGAAGGAAATGATTAGAAGACAGCTCATGAGAGATGCAGCCATCTCTAATGCCCAAAGGAGGGATCAACAGAGCAAACTGGAAGACTATATCATCCAGACCACTTGGGAGTACACCCAAACACCCACCCCACCCATCCGTCGCCGCCTGGAACTAGCCAAAATGGAGCTCAATTCCCTTCATACATCACAGGCAGAATATACCTTACAGGGGCTAAGAGGTCGTCACTGTGAGCACGGGGAGAAGGTGGGTCACCTGTTAGTCACTCAACTCTGTCAAAGAGAGGTTGCATTGGCCATACCAGCCTCACGCAGACCCAATGGAATGTTCATTACACACCCGCAGGCAATTGCGGAGGAGTTTGGTCATTTTTACCAAACCCCACACACCCCAGATATAACTGAAGATGCTGGCCACTTGGATGCCTTCCTCAAGAGGGCAAATATACCATGTCTTTCGGATGAGAGCAGAGCGCTCCTGGAGGGTGACATCAGCAAAGAGGAGATACAGCAGGCAATAGCTAACCTTCCATATCACAAGGCGCCCGGGGAGGATGGGTTCACGTCAGAATTCTATAAATGGACGGGAGCAGATATCGAGGATGCCTTATACGAGGCATTTCAGGGGGCGGACCAGATGAGTTCTGAACACCCTCTTTCCAACAAAGCCTCCATCGTAGTTCTACCCAAGCCGGGTAAAGACCCTCTTCTATGCGGTAGCCATCATCCCATATCTATCCTCCATGGAGATATCAAGATCCTGGCAGGAATCTTGACATCACGTCTCAAGAAGGTCATCCCCTCCCTAGTTCATCATACTCAATTTGGTTTCGTACAGGGCGTTCATCGATAAATCACCTCCGCACGCTGCCCCACGCCATCTTGACTGCTCGGGATTCACAAGAGGAAGCCTTTGCCCTCTTGCTGGATGCTGAGAAGGTGTTTGATTAAATAGAGTGGTGGTACCTATTCGAAATACTAAAACGTTTTGGTCTGGGGACTAGCTTTATTAACAGAGTGCGTTTGTTGTATGGCTCCCCGATCGCCTAGGTAAACTGTGGTGGGTTTTTATCGGACCCCTTCTCGGTCAACAGAGGGACACGTCAAGGCTGCACCCTATCCCTGTTATTATTCCTGCTGGCCGTAGAAACCTTAGCGGCAACAATTTGCAGTTCCAATCTTATATCCGGAATATCGGTCCCAGGCGGCAGTTCCACCATTTACTTATATGCAGATGATATTTTACTCACTCTCACCGACCTGTACAACTCCCTTCCAGTCCTCAGAGCTATTCTATCAGAATTTGAACATCTTTCGGACTATCGAATCAACTGGGATAAGAGTGAGGCGCTACCACTATCCCAAGGAACAGTAAGTGCTTCAGTGCAGGGATTCTCAGTCAAATGGAAACAGTCACGTCTTCACTATCTAGGCAATGACATTACAGAGGTTTGGATAAAATGGTGGCTGACAACCTGGACCCATTGTTTAGCAGCATGAAACTGGATTTTGAGAAATTGACCCATTTGGGCCTTTCTATGTGGGGCAGAGTGCAGGCGGTACGGATGGTGACCTTACCACGATTTCTATACGTTCTGGGCATGCTACCTTTACGAATACCCTTGTCTCTCCTCCGAGAGATAGATCGTCATATCCAGGCTTTTGTCTGGGGGTTCATGCATCCATGGTTACCTAGAGCCACTTTGCTCACCAGACGGTTGGGGGGTTTGAGTCTCCCCTCTGTGGAACACTACGCCTTAGCATTACATCTCTTGCAGATGGTCTTTTTACTCCTGGGAGTACAGGACCCACCACTCTGGGTGGAAGTAGAACAGGCACTTTTGCTTTCCACATGAGGACTCCAGGTGCTCTATAATGCACGTCCGACACCCCATCGAACCACCAATCCCATGATCGGAGACAACTGAAAAGCATGGCGGCAGGTTCACCGTTTAATGAAAGTGGAACCCCAAATACATGACAGGGCACCAATAGGGGGCAATAAAGGTTTTTAGATTAGGGGATAGACTATTTTTGGGAAGGAGCGTGTTAAAGAGGTCTCCTGAGGGTGGATCAGCTCCTAACGGGGGACAGATTGAAGTCGTTCTTGGAACTCAAGGAGGAATTCGAACATCACTTGTGGCGCTTCATACAGCTTAAGCATTGTTTGGTGAGATGCCTGGGGAACCCCCCCGGCGACTTCCTCAATCCCCGACACTTCAATATCTGGAAACCTGGGGTCGCCTGAGGGCGGCTGTATCGGGACTGCAGCCATTGCTGAACCAACACCTCTTCTCACTTCCCCTCCTCATTTCCCTCAAGAATAAATGGCAGGCACGTCTGCAGGTCGAATACAAACTAGAGGAATGAGCAGACTTAATCAAGGCCAGGGACCGCGGAACACAGGAGGCCCGCTTGAAATTCAGCCTTTTTAAAACATTACATGAATGGTACTGGACTCCACAGAAACTGCATACTGCAGGGTTATTGTGTTACGCCTCCTGTTGGAGATGCCCTCACGTCCACTGTGACTTGCCACATATTTTACATGACTGCCGGGTCATTCAGCCTTTTTTGGTGATCAGTGGGGATACCCTTAGAGAAGCACTATCCTTATCGTCATCCCTCACCCCCCCTTCTACTGCTGCATGATACTGGAGAGCTCTATGATTTCTCCTGACCGCAACATCGCTTATTGCACACTGCACTGGCCACATCAAAGGTGTGTATCCTCAGGCACTGGCATGCGGAAACCCCCCCACTCACGGGGAATGGATCACTGCAGTGTATCAGGTAGCCTCCCACAAGCGACTCATATGTGACTGCAGGATAAAGCGGACATGTTTCTACAAACGTGGTCGCCTTTTCTCTCTGGGCCAGTGAGCTGAATAATCACTACGGAGGTCGCCACACAACCAATCGAGTGGGTCTACGCCTATCCGGTACATCTATTACCATACACCAGTGCGTTATTACCCCTTTCTGTTTTGTGTTGGCCTCAGTTGAGTGCAAGCACACATCCTCACCTGCTCTCCAATTGGTCCTATCAAGAATCCATCGACCACTTACCCCCATTTCTCCCCGTCCTTCCTTCACCTCTTCAACCCCTCCGCTATTTTCATTATTCTCATTGCTCCTGCTAACCCTCCTTGACTGTGCCTCCTGTCCCGCTCCCTCCACCCATTTGTGTATTATCCCCCCCCCCGGTCACCGCCATTATCATTCTCAACCTCATTCCCATCTGCATCTTTGCTCCCTTTATTCTCACTCTCATCCTCCCTTTCACTCCCTTCTCCACTTTTCCTTTCACTCTTCTTTTCCCACCTCTTCTGTTTCCACTCTTATTTTCAACCCATTGCTAGGTTCCTCTCTATTTGTTTTCCCAGCTGTGAATACACTTTCTTTCTCAGATATCCCTCCAAAACCGTGACCTCACCCATGCTAATTCATGGTGGCACCCAGAGACATCTACTCTTCCTACCCGCATTGCTATCGATGGGGCATAATTACACCTCCCTTCCCACCCCCCTTTATGCCCCCTCTTAGGTCCTTCCTCCCCCTTCCCAAGGGACGGATGCCTCCCCTCCTTGCAAACCACTTGGGCCACCGTTCTCCGCCTTCAGCCCGTGTTTCTTGTGTGGAGGTCCTACAGCGCTGTCTTTTATCTATAATTCACCATTCTCATGTGACATCCTAGTGCTCCCCTATTTTCAATTCAGCTGTTGGGTACTGGAGCTTTGGGACACTTAGGGGAAGGGCCACTAGGGGTGGCAGGTTTGTTTGTTAGTTTTGTTAAGAATATCTATATCCATGTCCAATATTGGGGCCTGAAGTGGGACAGAGGGGGAGTATTTTCGTAGCATTGTGGTACTGTATTATTATTACGTTATTGTGTTATTGTATTCCTGCATCAATGTAATAGGGTAAGGCACTACTGTATTATTGAGCTATTGCACTTTGGTTTCTCTATTTACTCTATTTCAGTAGTAGCTGTATGTCTTAGATATAGATATGATGTATCAATGATCTTCTGGACATAAAACTAAACCTGAATGTCTATCTTTCTTAACCTGCTTGACATTTTTTGCGTGGTATTACCAGACTTTAAGATGTATGTTGTACAAGTATCTTGAAGGCTTGTTATTCGCTCACTGTATAACGTTATGGAATATGGAAATAAAAAAATTACAACACAAAAAAAAGATAGAAAAATACTTGTAGTAATTATATGGTCATACATTTTGCCACAGAAGTGTCCACCCCCTCATTTGTGTTGGTGGTGAGTAATATGAATAATCCTAGTGAGTACCACCTGTGCAGTGATCACCACCAAGGTACCTTTCCCTCCATGAATAGGGCCTTATGTTCAGAATGTCCACCTCTATGTTGTAGGTCAGATCCTATCCATACCAAAGTTACAGAGGATAATAAGCACGAAGCGCAAAGTAGAATGATAAGCTACACATGCAAACATAATATGTTAATGGACAGATACACCACCCAACATTAGACAAATATGTACAAAATATGAATGTATTCTTTATGAGTGTCTTAATGATCATTAATAATTGAATTTCTTCCTCGAAAAAAAACTTGTTAACACTTTCATATTGTAACATTTGGCTACTGAATGGTACGTTCAAATCATGCCCATCACCTTTAGGTGAATACATACAATCCGTGAACAGTACCAATCGATTCACATACCCTTAGTTTATGCCTTTTTTCTTCTTAAATAAAATACTACCTATCAGGCATTTCTCCACATTAAATGAAATAACAAACAATTATATACTCTCTGAAATCTTATGTGAATTTAAGCCTTAAGATAAATAGGGGGTCATTACAACATTGGCGGTAAAAGCCGCTTACCGCAGTGCAGAAGACCGCCAACACACCGCCGCGCCCGCTGAAATCCACCACAGCCATTATGACCCACAGCACGGAATCTGCCAAAATAGAGACACCCACACAAGTCCGCCACACCAAAGGTCAGTGATAAACTGGCGAAAACAAAACCTCCACCGTCACGCCAACAGAAATACGCCCACACTATCAAGACACGTGAATCAACGCAGCGGTCTTTCAACCGTGGTATTCCATTGGCGGTACACACCGCCGCGCTCAAAATACACACACTCTTACAAAACACAGACACATTGGACAATTCAAAATACACACACCTGATACACATACACACACCACTCCCACATACCCAATACAATATAAAACACACACCCACAAACCCCTACGACCACAACTGAGAAAGAAGCACACAGAGAGACACCACCATGAACAATACTAGCATCCACAGGCACACAACACCATCACCCACATAACTTCCACGCACCTCACACAACACCCACTACATATCAGCACACTTATCACCACACACACCACCCCACACATCACCCATACCACCCCATGGCACGGCAAAGACACCCCAGGTTCTCGGAGGAGGAGCTCAGGGTCATGGTGGAGGAAATCGTCCGGGTAGAGCCACAGCTATTCGGATCACAGGTGCAGCACACCTCCATTGCAAGGAAGATGGAGCTATGGCGAAGAATAGTGGTTAGGGTCAACGCAGTGGGACAGCACCCAAGAAATCGGGATGACATCAGGAAGAGGTGGAACGACCTACGAGGGAAGGTGCGTTCCATGGTCTCAAGACACCACCTTGCGGTTCAGCGGACTGGCGGCGGACTCCTACCTCCTCCCCCACAACTAACACCATGGGAGGAGCAGGTCTTGGTAATTCTGCATCCTGAGGGCCTCGCAGGAGTAGATGGCGGAATGGACTCTGGTAAGTCAAATCTTAACTATTACATCCCCCACCCTACCTGCATGTCATCACATACCCCCACCCTCACCCCATCACTCCAACTCCTCACAAATGTCCCAACATCACAAACCACACCTCCCAATACCAAGCCCTGCATTCAACAACAAAGCATGGACACCCATCACCAAAGCATGCCCACTGCACAAACCCATACTACCCCCCAAACCATCATCACACAAGGTCCCACAGAGGAATGCAAGCACTGGGGTAAACTGTCACCCACCCATTGCACTCCATGACACACACAGATGTAATAAACATCCTTTTATACCCCTGCAGGACCCCTACCCAACGTCACCGGACAGGAGGGTCCACACATGTCCACACCACCAACAGAAGAGGCCCACAGTGATGACAGCACCTCTGTCCAACTGGATCTAGATGACCAGCCCGGCCCATCGGGGACCTCGGGACAGTCGGTTCCCATCACACAGTCACAGGCCACTACAGAGCTTCCACAATCTGGAAACACCAGCACAGCACCCACCCAGCGGGCCCATACCTCTGTCCCCAGGACACGTCAATCAGCAGTGTGTCCACCACTACAGGGAACCCAGGATAATCCACCACCCCAACAACAACAGGGACTTGGGGGCAGTGGCAGTGGGCACACGGTCCAGGGGACGGAGGCCCAGGAGCACAGGGGAATTGGGAGGGCTGCTGTGCGACAGGGGGAGGACAGGCTAAGGGAACCCACTCTCCACGAGGCCCTCTCCAACATCATGGGAGCCTACCACCATTCCCAGGAAGCGATGGCAACGGTACTGCCCAAGTTTCAGGAGACCCAGCGCCTACTGGAGGAACAGTATTTGGGCTTCAGGGAGGAACTCAGACCCATCAATTCCACCCTGGGCACCATCGCAGGGGTGCTGAAGGAAGTACTCAACACAAGGAGGGACACTGTGGCACAACAAGTTGCCCCTGACATTAGCATGGATGATAAACTGCCCACCTCCTCTGCCAGCGCTAGTGGACAGGAGGCCCCGCCACAGGACCACCACACCAGCACCCCACCCACTGCAGAGGGAGAAACACCCCGCAAACGGTCCTTGAGATCCATGACAAAGACAGAGAACGATGCCAAGACCCCCACCAAGAAATGAGACCACCCTGAGTGTCATCCTTCTGTCCCACTTTGTCACCCTGTCCATCCTCAAACTGCCCCAGCTCTACTTCCTATGCCCATTTGGGCAATGCACCTGCGAGACTAATAGACTGGACTCAGCCATGGACATTCCTCCAACATCACTCCTCACCATTTTGCAACCCCCTCCAATATTGAGCACTTAAATAAACACCCCTGAAGCACAATACAACCTGGAGTCAGTCTGTGATTTTGAAATAGTGTATTAGCAATTACTGTGGCAAAAACCTCTTGCAATTGTAATGTCAACATACCTATGTCACACAGCTCTAGTCCATAAGGAATCAAAGCAGATGTCACACAGTGGGACCCACATCTGTGAAATTGTAAGAAAAAGTGACAACTCAGTGACCATACACTGGGTGAAAACAACAGACAGTAGAAAGGTAGTAGTGTTAAAGTACATGTAGTAGGTAGGTTTGTATTCTTACCTGTATCTCACTGGAAATATTGCAGGATCACTGAGTCCCTGTTGTCCACGTCTTCTTCTTCTGCTTCCTCATCTTCACTGTCCACAGGCTCCACTGCTGCAACAACACCGCTATCTGGACCATCCTCCTGCAGAAAAGGCACCTGTTGTCACAAAGCCAAGTTGTGAAGCATACAGCATGCCACGATGATCTGGCACACCTTCTTTGGTGAGTAGAATAGGGATCCACCTGTCATATGGAGGCACCTGAACCTTCCTTCAGGAGGCCGAATGTCCGCTTGATTATCCGCTGTGTTCGCCCATGGGCCTCATTGTAGCATTCCTCTGCCCTTGTCCTGGGATTCCTCACTGGAGTCAGTTGCCATGACACGTTGGGGTAACCAGAGTCACCTGCAAATGGCGAGGGACAACTGTTAGACACACACTAACCTGCAGGGATATCCCCAAACCCAGACAACCATTCCCACTGTCCTGCTTCCAGGTGCTCACATAATAGCCACACACGATGCCTCTGGAGTTGACCCATCACATAAGGGATGCTGCAATTCTGCAGGATGTAGGCGTCATGCACTGAGCCAGGGAACTTGGCATTCACATGGGAGATGTACTGGTCTGCCAAACATACCATCTGTACATTCATCAAATTATAACCTTTCCGGTTTCTGTACACCTGGTCACTCCTGCAGGGTGGGACCAAAGCCACATCGGTCCCATCAATTACACCCAGGATGTTGGGGCTATGTCTCAGGGCATAGAAATCACCTTTCACTGTAGACAAATCCTTAACCTGAGGGAAAACGATGTAGCTCTGCAAGTGTTTCAGCAGGGCAGACAACACTCTGGACAACACGTTGGAAAACATAGGCTTGGACATCCCTGATGCAATGGCCACTGTTGTTTGAAATGACCCACTTGCAAGGAAATGGTGCACTGACAGCACCTGCACTTGAGGGGGGATTCCTGTGGGATGGCGGAGAGCTGACATCAGGTCTGGCTCCAGCTGGGTACACAGCTCCTGGATTGTGGCACGGTCAAGCCTGTATGTGATGACCACATGTCTTTCCTCCATTGTCGACAGGTCCACCAGCGGTCTCTACACCAGAGGATGCCGCCATCTCCTCACATGTCCCAGCGGACGGTGGCTATGAAGGACAACAGCGAGCACAGAGTCAACCAATTCAGAGGTACGTACCCACAGCTTACACAGAACACAAATCCTAATCCGAAAAGTCGCATGTATGTGTGTTGAGTCTAGGCATAGGTATGTGTGACGCGGTAAAAAATGAAGCCATGTGGGCCCCTGAAATGGCGGCTGCCTGACCTCTAAAGTGGGACAATGGGATGTGAGGTAACCTCGCTGGCGTTGTACACCATCACGGTAGGCGGTCGAAGACCGCTGCGCAATGCTGCATTGGTTAACATTGGACCCTATTGGTCCCAGGAGCCAATGACGATGTACGCCGGCGGTGACGGTACGCACCGCCGCGGACGTGACCGCCATTTTCTATCTGTTCAATCACTCGATACCTGATCTTCGACAGGAGAGGACCTACACTGCAAGTGCTGCTGTGACCTCGGTCTGGAAGAGACAATGGCTCGAGTGTCTGGGGAAAGGGTCCCTGCCTTCACATCGGAGGAGTTGGAGAAACTCGTGGACGGGGTCCTCCCCCAGTACACGCTACTCTACGGTCCTCCAGACAAACAGGTAAGTACACAGGGAGCATGTTGTATGGGCTATGTCTGTGTGGAGAGGGCTGGATGTAAGAAGGAAGGGGGCAGAGTGCTGCATGCATGAAAGACGGTGAATGCATGTGCCACATGGCAAGGGTATGGATGGGGGCCAATGACTGTGACTGTGCACTTGGTAATAAGTTTCTCTTCCCCCTGTACAATTCATGTAGGTCAGCACCCACCAGAAAAAAGATATTTGGCGTGCAATCGCCAAGGACGCCCGGACCCTGGGGGTCTACCACACACGGAGCACCCACTGCCGGAAAAGATGGGAGGACATTCGCCGCTTGAGCAAGAAGACGGCGGAGGGTCAGCTGGGGATGGCCTCCCAACGTGGGAGGGGTGCCCGTCGCACCATGACCCCCCTGATGTTCAGGATCCTGGCGGTGGTGTACCCGGAGTTGGATTGGCGCTTGAGGGCATCAAAGCAGCCACAAGGGGGTGAGTACATTCTCATCCTGCTGATTTTGCGCACAGTGGAGGGGTCTGGGTGGTGGAGGTGGGCTGTGGGTTTCCCTAGGCCAGGGCGAGATTAGTAGGCAAGCTCCCTCCATAAGGCAGGCCATGTGGCACCCCACCCCACCTCTGTAGAGTGCAAGTACACCTAGTCATGCCCCTGTGTCATCCATGTGTGCAGATGTCGTGCATAGCATAGTAGGCCATTTCCCAGGGATTGAACAGTGGAGCCGAAGAGCGTGGCGTAGTGCGGGGGGCTTCTGTGTCTGTCGTGTCCACCAACGGTAGCGCTAATGCATGCACTCAACATGTCTTTCTTCTGTCATCCCCCACCTTTTTGTGATCTCCCTGCTCTTGTGTGCATTAGCATCGTCAGGCGGAGGAGCAGTGGCAATGGAGGACAAGGGAGCTGCATCCCACATGGCCATGGAGGGCCACACTACGGACTCGGAGTTCACCTGTGGGACGGAGGGCGAGGGGAGCTCCATGGCGGGGACTGGAGCTGACACCAGCGACATGGACTCGTCCTCTGATGGGAGCTCCCTTGTCGTGGCGGCAACATCTGTACCCCCCCCAACTACAGGTACAGCTGCCACCACCCTCCCAGCACTGCCCTCCCAGCAGCCCTTCAGCCTTTGTACCGTGCCCGCTCACCCGGGAGGGTGGGCATCACCTTCGCCACAGGCACCTCAGGCCCCGCCCCAGTCTCCCCTGCTGCCCTCAGTGAGGAGGCCATTGACCTCCTCAGGTCCCTCACTGTTTGGCAGTCTACCATTTTGAATGCCATCCAGGGTGTAGAAAGGCAGTTGCAACAAACAAATGCATTCCTGGAGGGCATTCATTCTGGTCAGACGGCCCTTCACCGAGCTTTTCAGACTCTGACCTCAGCATAGATGGCAGCCATTTTCCCTTTCTCTACCCTCCCCCTCCAACTTTCTCCACCCAGACCCAATCCCCTGCACCCCAGCCTATCCCAAGCACACCTTCAGACCTGCAATCACACACATTAACACAGAAGGGAAGCTCTGGCAAACATAAGCACCACACATCCCACAGGCACTCACACAAGCATCACACACATGCAGACACACCAACATCCACTGCCTCCAATGTGTTCCCCTCCTCCTTGTCTCCCTCCTCCCTCCGAGTCTCGTCTACACACCTGCATGCACTACATCTACAGCCACTACTGCCATCACCAGCACACCCACCACCACACCCCGCTCACGTGCAGTCACCACCCCCACTACCATTCACACGTCCCCTGTGTCCTCTCCCAGTGTGTCTGTGACGCCACCTCCCAAGATACACAAACGCAGGCACACACACACCCAACAGCCATCCACCTCACAACAGCCTCCAGTGCATGCACCTTCACCCAAAGTAACCAAACGAACAACTCCTACAACCACAACCTCTTCCTCCACTCCCAAACCCCCTCCAGCTACCTGTCCCAGTGTCTCCAAATACCTTTTCCTGTCCAACCTTGACCTCTTTCCCACATCTCCCCCACCCCGTCCGTGTCCTAGGGCCCGACTCTCCAGGCCCCAACCTAGCACCTCAGCCACAACATCTCCAGGACCAGTGGTGCCTGTAGTCACCGGAATCTGGAGTGCACCGGCCACCAGGGCAGCCAGTGTGGCACGGAGCCACAGCACGGACAGTCCCCCACCTGTGGAGTCAGCTTTATGGTGTATATACATATTTTTGCGTACTGCATTTTAATATATTACAATGGTTACACTCATTTCCTTTTGTCTTTGCATTCTTCCACGGGGTTAAGGGGTGTAACTGTGATGTATCATGCTGTATAAGTGTGTGTGTTGTAGTGGGTGAGGGTGGGGTGGGGGTGTTGCGTGTGTGTGTCCCTGTTTTTTCCCTCCCCCTCCCCTGTGTCGTAGGTGCAGTACTCACCGTGGCCTTCGCCGCCGGCGTTCGTGCTCCTGGTAGAGGAGCAAGAAGATGAGGGCTGGCAGGATGTGCAGCTCTGGTTCCATGGCGTTCGGATTCCTCGTGGGGTGTGTAGAGGTGAGTGTTTTCCCTTGGCAGTCCTGTTTCCGACGTGTTTTTATCCGTGGTGAATCCGCCCTAGAAAATGTGGAGGATTGCTAGGTTGTGATACTGTGGGCGTTACTTTGTCTTCCGCCTGTCTGTTGGCGGTGACCGCCAAGCTGTTTGTCTGTACCGCCATGGCGGTCGGAGTGTTAAAGTGGCTGTCTTTGTTGGCGGTTTCCGCCACGGTCGTAATTCCAATTTATTTACCGCCGGCCTGTTGGCGGTCTTACCGCCGCTTTCACACCATCACACCTTCCGCCAGGGTTGTAATGACCACCATACTGCCATCAAACTCGACCATGGAATTCAATTCCAGGGCTCTTACTTTCATTGTGGCAAGGCCCATTGAAGACACCCTCAAAAATCCACTGTAATGGCTAGTCACAAGGCCATTTGAAGTATGTAAATTACTACTCCAGTAGTACTGTTTCTTGCTCTCTTACAAGCCTTTGAGAATTGGCCCTAAAACATCTGAAAGGGGAACACATTGGGAGCATTCAGGAAGCATTGATATAAACATAATACAAATAGAAAGGACTGTGCTCTATTTTGGACATTTACTAAAAGGGTGTTGGACTTTTCTGAATTCACAAAAGCATGTAAATGAGTACTGCTGTTGTACTACCTCCTGTACTCAAAAATGCATTTGTGAATTGCCCCCCTAATTTATTTTTAGATGGTTAATAGTATTACACCCAGCATGTTACTGTAGGTTACTTTATCTTTTTTGAAAAATGTACTCCTAATGCCATTTACCAGATGAGAGAGCCCCAAACACACTATTGGCCATTTGCATACTGTTGGAAAAAGGCTTATTAGTAAGGGCATGTAGGTACCTACACTTAGTAATAAGGCCACACTCACAAATAAAGCATACCAAACCAGACAGGATGCTGTTCCCCAACCTTCTGAAAGTGGCAGGGGCTTTTTCAAACAAAAGGGCATCAACTTGAATTGACAGTGCCCCTCTGTGAAAAAATACTGACCTCTATTTTGCTACTGGACTTAGGGCATTCTGCAAGTACCCTGAGGTCAGGTCCAATATACTCAGGAACTTGGCATCCCTCAACCTATCACTGAGCTCTTCAACACTAGGTATGGGAGAAGTGTCAGTCTTGATGACTGCATTCAAACCTCTGTAGTCCACACCACCCTTTCCTCCCCCCTTGGGGATTAGGCTTGGGTACCAGTATCAGTGGAATGGCCAGACGTCTCAACTACCCCTAGTTTTAGAATCTTGGCTGTGCCAGCCTTGATGTTGGCTCTGACCTGGTCGGAGAACCTGCACAACATATTTTTGACACGTAAGCTGCCACCAGTGTCAATGTCATGACACCCCAAGTGGTGAGTCCAGGGGCCAGAGAGAACATCCCAGCAATCTGCACCAAAACTTGAACTTGTTTGCAGACTTTTTGCTGCTGGTCTTTCAGCTTCAGTGAGATTGCCACTCCCTCCACTGATCCATCTTGCACATTGGTAAAGAGGAGTTCTGGCAGAGGTTTACTCTCTCCCCTCTCTTCCCTCATCTGTGACCATCAGCATGGTCATGTCTGTTGTGTCTTGGTGGGGCTTTAGTCTGCTGGCATGCAGAATCCAGTGGGCATTCCTTGGAGTGCCAAGGTCCATCTCATAGTTTACCCCAGCTTAGTTCTCTGGAATGGGGTAGGGCCACCCCCTTTCCGCCTGGATGACCCTGGGAGCCACAGGCTCCAACACCCACCCAACTGGCTTTGACAGTACTTAGGCATAGTAGCTTTCTGGTTCTGCCAGAGCTTTATAAGCTCTTGGTTGGCCTCCAGGTTGCTGCTTGCCTTCCTCATCCAATCTGCCGTGCAAGACCACAGGCCTAGCACATAGTGAAAAACGTTCTGTTTGGACTACTTGAGAGGGTTTTCTCAAGCCCCTCTCAGGAAACACAATGGCCTTCTTGTAGGGCACAAAAACAGTAACTGAAAGGGGCAAAACCCCTTTTGTGGCAATGCCCTGTAGGCAAACAACAGGCATGGGAGGAGAATATCCTATCTCCTTCTGTGTTTGTCAGACAAAACTATGATCATGCCCTTCAGAGTCTTATTAAATCTTTCCAACATACCATAGATCTGGGTTTTTATATGGGATGGAGAACTCATACGTAAGACCACATTTACCTACCATCACCTTCAGATAGGCAGACATAGTTTGTGCCCTTATCAGACACCACCTCCAATGGGAAACCCGCTCTGGAGAACACTCCAAGAAAGGTCCTAGCCACTGTGGGAGCAGTGACTGTCCTGAGGAGCATTGTCTCTAGATATCTGGTGACATGTTCCACTACCACCAAGATATATCTGATGTTTGAGGCAATTGGTGGTTCTAGGGGTCTATTTATATCAATCTCTGCCTTCTCAGAGGGAGTCTCAACCACTCACGGAGATATTAAGGGAGCCTTTGGTTTGCCCCCTCTATTGCCACTGGTCTGACAGGTGAAACAGGAGCTATAGAACTCCTTCACTTTGGCATGTTGGGCCAATTGAAACTAAGCCTATTCCAGGTCTTAGGCTGACCTAAATGTCCTACCAAGGGATGTCATGGTTCAAAGTGAGGAGGAATTTTCTATGTTTCTGGAGGACCACCACTCTCTTGGTCACCCCTGGTTTGGGGTCCCTTGCCTCAGTATAGAGAACTCTATCCTCTCAGTAGACCCTGTGAAATCCACTGACATCACCCTCCTCTGCCTTAGGCTCTCAAGAGTAGGACACTCTATTTGTCCCTGACAGAACTCTTCTCTGCTGGGTCCACTGGCTCCTTGCAAATCTGCCAAGTCAGACATATCTTACACTGGTGGATTCCCTACCCCTGAGGTCAGATCCTCCTCCTCATGGCTAGATTCCTCCTGCATCTCTGGGGTTTTGGGGCTGTCTCAACCACCCTGTGCCCTTTCTCGTCTTTCTGAAGGCTTGGTCTATTGTTCCATGGCCCAAGTGTCCAGTACTTTCCTGTTGTGTAGCCTGTGACCTAATCACAGCACATACTCACTCAGGGAATTCCAGCATCTGGGCATGGACATTTCTTTTCACCTCTGACCATACAGATGGTTCAAGATAATTTCCCAGTAGACCCTCTATAGGAGGGCAGGAGACACATCTACCTTATTAGAGCCTATCAGCCCTCCCCATTGCAAATTCACCAATGCCATTGTATGGAGCTTGGCTCTGCTGTCTGCATAAGTCACTTGGAGAAATACACCAGGTAGGATTTGGTCTGGAGAAACCAGTTTGTCCATGACCATAGTCACACTTGCACCTGCATCCCTCACAACGTCAACCTCAGTCCCATTGATTTTTCGATACTGCCTGTACTTCTCTATGTTTGGAGGTAAGACTGTAAGGGTTGCATAACACTAAGGTTACTTCTGTGTATTCAGTTCCTATCTCTGAGACAACTTCCATACCCACACCAACACTAGGAATCATTTATGACTTTCCATTAGTGGGGGCTCTTCTTTTTTGTCCTGGCTGCAAGCAGTCAAAACACTCCCTGCCTTTGAAGGAGTCAAAGTGCTTCCACCGATACCTTCTCCCCTGGAAAGTGGAATGGCTCAATACCCCTCCATTCTGAAGACATTTGTAGATCATTAGAGGACTCTTTTGCTTTTTAATCTTGGTTACCAGGGCTTTCCCCAGGGAGGGGACCTGTCCCCTTTTCTTCTGATACCCCCTTGGTGTATCTTGGAAACTCTGGTTCTAACCTACTCATCAGCAGTCTCGCCCAGCTCCCTAGGGCTACAAAGCCTTGAGTCAACCAGCATAAGGTCTATTTTATTGCTTGTAGATGTTAACTTTTGCTACTTATCAAAGTGAATACCATTTAGTTATTATCTTGTCCTAAGCCTCTGTAACTATATTGATAAGAAGGGTGCTATCGCAATGCCTTCAGAAGGATTATCCATCATACACAACTAGATTGAAAGAAAACACAGAGTTGGTGGGTAATTTATATCATACTTATCAAAGACTGAGACTAAAATACCACCATGAAGCACAGACCTGATGTTATTACAAAAACTAGCAATAGTAACTTATTGGCAAGAGTGGGTTGCTATTTAATTAATTTATTAAAATACTTAAAACTGAAATTTAAAAAATTTCAATTCAGGAGGAGGGGGCTCAGGAGAAGACTAAGGTGGTCATTACAACCCTGGCGGACGGTGTTAAAGCGGCAGTAAGACCGCGAACAGGCCGGCGGTAAAGAAATTGCAATTACGACTGTGGCGGAAACCGCCAACAAAGACAGCCACTTTAACACTCAGACCGCCACGGCTGTACAAATAAACAGCGCGGCGGTCACCGCCAACAGACAGGCGAGAGACAATGTACCGCCCACACTATTATGACAGGCCAATCCGCCACCTTTTCCGGGGTGGATTCACCACGGATAAAAACATGGCGGAAACAGGAATTTCGATGGGAAAACGCTCACCTCTACACACTCTACGAGGAACGAGGACACCATGGAACCGGAACTCCAAATTCTCCCTTAGATAGTCTTCCTGCTCCTCTACCAGGAGCACGAACGCCGACATCAAAGACCATGGTGAGTACAGCACCTACGACACAGGGGAGGGGGGAGGCAAAAAACAGGGACAAACACACGCAACACCCCCACCCTCACCCACCACAACACACACACTAATGCATATCAATACATCACAGTTACACCCCCCAAACCCCCCGCAAGAATGCTAAGACCAAAGAAAATGAGTGTAACCATCGGAATGTATTAAAAAAAAGTAGGCAGAAATATATATATACACAATGTACAAAATAAATACCAAATAGTAGTCCAGGTGCTGCACAAAGAAAGTCTGTGGAACACTGGGACAACACGGTATGGGCGAGGCCCACAAAAGATCCCCGACCATGACGGAGAGAACACTGCAGTGGCATCAGACAGCAAGAAAAAAGGCACCTCAGGGGGAGGGAAAGGGGGGGCACCTCAGCCTCTTGAGTGCACAACGCCAAATCCTTGAGGGAGCCACATGCCCACTGTTCCATCCTGGGGAGTGCAAAGCCACAGTCTCTCAAGTCTCTACAGTGGGTGGCTTGCCGACTGTTCAATCCTGGGGAGTGCAAAGCCACAGTCTCTCAAGTCTCACAAGTGGGTGGCTTGCCCACTGTTCAATCCTGGGGAGTGCAAAGCCACAGTCTCTCAAGTGGGTGGCTTGCCCACTGTTAAATCCTGGGGAGTGCAAAGCCACAGTCTCTCAAGTAAAACAAGTGGGTGGATTGCCCACTGTTCAATCCTCGGGAGTGCAAAGCCACAGTCTCTCAAGTCTCTACAGTGGGTGGATTGCCCACTGTTCAATCCTGGGGAGTGCAAAGCCACTGTCTCTCAAGTCCCACAAGTGGGTGGCTTGCCCACTGTTCAATCCTGGGGAGTGCAAAGCCACAGTCTCTCAAGTCTAACAAGTGGGTGGATTGCCCACTGTTCAATCCTGGGGAGTGCAAAGCCACAGTCTCAAGTCTCTACAGTGGGTGGATTGCCCACTGTTCAATCCTGGGGAGTGCAAAGCCACAGTCTCTCAAGTCTCTACAGTGGGTGGCTTGCCCACTGTTCAATCCTGGGGAGTGCAGAGCCACAGTCTCTCCACTGGTTCTGGAGGGGGACTGGTGCCCAGAGTGCCCAGAGTGCTTCATCCTGCCAAGGGCAGAGGTAGTGGATGGATCTCTCCACTGGTTCTGGAGGGGGACTGGTGCCCAGAGTGCTTAATCCTGTTAAGGACAGAGGTAGTGGATGTCAGTCTCCACTGGTTCTGGAGGGGGACTGGTGCCCAGAGTGCATCACTCACCCGTGACGGACCCAGTTGCGTCAGTGCCCCTGCCGCTCATGGGCTTGCGGTGCTTGAGATGGCGGTGCCCTGTTCATCGGTGCTTCAGATGGCGGTGCATTGTTCAGCGGTGCTTCAGATGGCGGTGCCCTGTTCAGCGGTGCTTGAGATGGCGGTGCCCTGTTCAGCGGGGTTTGAGATGGCGGTGCCCTGTTCAGCGGGGCTGGTGCTGGCGGTCCTTCATGGCCCTGCGGGGCTGGTGCTGGTGGTCCTTCATGGCCCAGAGGGGCTGGTGCTGGCGGTCCTTCATGGCAGAGCGGTGCTTGTGCTGGCGGTCCTTCATGGCCCAGCGGGGCTGGTTCTGGCGGTCCTTCATGGCCCAGCGGGGCTAGTGCTGCCGGTGGCCTCCTGGGCAGCTGGGATAATGGCGGTCTTCTCCGCCGTTCTGCACTTCCCAGACTTGCCGGGTTTGTTGTGGCCCTTCCCCACCTTGGAAGGTGTCACAGATGACTCCACACTCCCAACGGGACCCCTGGGAGCGGCTTTGGTGGCTGGAGTCTTCCCCCTCTCCCGCCGGGCAATGGCCAACTTTTGATGCTTCACAGGGGGGGGACTGGCTGTGCTGTGGCTCCGTGCCACACTGGCTGTCCTGGTGGCCAGTGCACTCCACATACCAGTGACTACAGGCACCACTGGTCCCAGAGATGTTGTGGCTGAGGTGCAACTTCGGGACCTATGAGATGGACGGGGTGGGGGAGGTGTGGGAAAAAGGTCAAGGGTGAACAGGAAAGGTTTTTGGGACACACTGGGACGGGTAGCTGGAGGGGGTTTGGGAGTGGAGGAACAGGTGGTGGTAGTAGGAGGTGTACGTTTGGTGACTTTGGGTGAAGGTGCATGCGCTGGAGGCTGTCGTGAAGTGGATGGCTGTGGCCTGTGGGATGTGTGGTGCTTATGTTTGCCTGAGCTTCCCTTGTGTGTTGAGGTGTGTGCAGGCTGGTCTGATGGTGTGCTTGGGATAGGCAGAGGTACAGGGGATTGGGTCTGGGTGGAAGAAGTTGGAGGGGGGAGGCTAGAGACGGAGAAAATGGCTGCCATGAGTGCTGAGGCCAGAGTCTGAAAAGCTCGGTGAAGGGCCGCCTGACCAGAATAAATGCCCTCCAGGAATGCATTTGTTTGTTGCAACTGCCTTTCTACACCCTGGATGGCATTCAAAATGGTAGACTGCCCAACAGTGAGGGACCTGAGGAGGTCAATGGCCTCCTCACTGAGGGCAGCAGGGGTGACTGGGGCAGGGCCTGAGGTGCCTGGGACGAAGGTGATGCCCACCCTCCTGGGTGAGCAGGCACGGGGTGAAGGCTGAGGGGCTGCTGGGAGGGCGGTGCTGGTAGGGGGGTGGTGGCTGTACCTGGCGATACACAGATGTTGCCGCCACCACAAGGGAGCTCCCATCAGAGGACGAGTCCGTGTCGCTGGTCTCAGCTCCTGTCCCCGCTGTGGAGCTCCCCTCGCCCTCCGTCCCACTGGTGGATTCCGGGCCCATAGTCTCGCCCTCCAGGGCCATGTGGGATGCAGCTCCCTCGTGCTCCGATGCCACTGCTCCTCCGCCTGATGATGCTAATGCACACAAGAACAGGGAGACCACAAAAAGGGGGAGACGACAGAAGAAAGACATGTTGAGTGCATGCATTACTGCTACAGTTGGCGGACACGACAGGTACAGAAGCCCCCTGCACTACGCCACGCTCTTGGGCTCCACTGTTCAATTCCTGGGAAATGGCCTACAAGGCTATGGACGACATCTGCACACATAGATGACATAGGGATAAGAATAGCTGTACTTGGCACTCTACAGAGGTGGGGTGGGTTGCCACATGGCCTGCCTTACGGAGGGGCCTTGCCTACGGAACTCGCCCTGGCCTAGGGAAACCCACAGCCCACCTCCCCCACCCAGACACCTCCACTGCGCGCAAAGTCAGCAGAATGAGAGTGTACTCACCCCCTTGTGTCTGCTGTGATGCCCTCAAGCGCCCATCCAACTCCGGGTAGGCCACCGCCAGGATCCTGAACATCAGGGGGGTCATGGTGCGACGGGCACACCTCCCACGTTGGGAGGCCATCCCCAGCTGAGCCTCCGCCGTCTTCTTGCTCCAGTGGCGAATGTCCTCCCATCTTTTCCGGCAGTGGGTGCTCCATCTGTGGTAGACTCCCAGGGTCTGGAAATCCTTGGCGATGGCATGCCAAATATCTTTCTTCTGGTGGGTGCTGACCTACATGAAATGTACAGGGGAAAAAGAGAAGTAATTACCAACTGCACTGTCACATTGATTGGCCCCCATCCCTACCCTTGCCATGTGGCACATGCATTCACCGTCTTTCATGCATGCAGCACTCTGCCCCCTACCTTCTTACATCCAGCCCTCTCCACACAGACATAGCCCATACAACATGCTCCCTGTGTACTTACCTGTTTGTCTGGAGGACTGTAAGGTAGCGTGTACTGGGGGAGGACCCCGTCCATGAGTTTCTCCAACTCCTCCGATGTGAAGGCAGGGGTCCTTTCCCCAGTCGCACGAGCCATTGTCTCTTCCAGACCGAGGTCACAGCAGCACTTGCAGTGTAGGTCCTCTCCTGTCGAAGATCAGGTATCGACTGATTGAACAGATAGAAAATGGCGGTCACGTCCACGGCGGTGCGTACCGTCACCGCCGGTGTACATCGTCATTGGCTTCTGGGACCCATAGGTCTTCAACCGCCTACCGCGACGGTGTACAACGCCAGCGCAGTTACCTCACATCCCATTGTCCCACTTCAGAGGTCAGGCAGCCGCCATTTCAGGGGCCCACATGGCTTCATTTTCAACTGCGTCACACATACCTAGGCCTAGACTCAACACACATACAGGCCACCTTTTGTGTATGGATTGTGTTCTGTGTAAACTGTGGGTACGTACCTCTGAGTTGTTTGACTCTGTGCTCGCTGTTGTCCTTCATAAGCACCGTCCGCTGGGACATGTGAGGAGATGGCGGCATCCTCTGGTGTACCGACCGTTGGTGGACCTGTCGACAATGGAGGAGCGACATTTGATAATCACCTACAGGCTTGACCGTGCCACAATCCAGGAACTGTGTATCCAGTTGGAGCCAGACCTGATGTCAGCAATCCCCCATCCCACAGGAATCCCCCCTCAAGTGCAGGTGCTGTCAGTGCTCCATTTCCTTGCAAGTGGGTCATTTCAAACAACTGTGGCCATGGCATCAGGGATGTCCCAGCCTATGTTTTCCAACGTATTGTCCAGAGTGTTGTCTGCCCTTCTGAAACACATGCGGAGCTACATCGTTTTCTCTCAGGTGGATGATTTGCCTACAGTGAAAGGTGATTTCTATGCCCGGGGACATATCCCCAACACCATAGGTGCCATTGATGGGACACATGTGGCTTTGGTACCCCCCCACAGGAGTGAACAGGTATACAGAAACCGGAAGAGTTATCATTCTATGAATGTACAGATGGTATGTTTGGCAGACTAGTACATCTCCCATGTGAATGCCATGTTCCCTGGCTCAGTGCATGACGTCTACATCCTGCGGAATAGCAGCATCCCTTATGTGATGGGTCAACTCCAGAGGCACCGTGTGTGGCTATTAACTGAGCACCTGGAAGCAAGTCATTGGGAATGGTTGTCTGGGTCTGGGGTTATCCTTACAGGTTAGTGTGTGTCTAACAGTTGTCCCTCGCCATTTGCAGGTGACTCTGGTTATCCCAACGTGTCATGGCAACTGACCCCAGTGAGGAATCCCAGGACCAGGGCAGAGGAACGCTACAATGAGGCCCATGGGTGAACTAGGAGGGTGATCGAGCGGACCTTCGGCCTCCTGAAGGCCAGGTTCAGGTGCCTCCATATGACAGGTGGATCCCTTTTCTACTCACCAAAGAAGGTCTGCCAGATCATCGTGGCCTGCTGTATGCTTCACAACTTGGCTTTGCGACGACAGGTGCCTTTGTGGTGTAAATTCCTAAGTCATGCCTCAATATTTCTCACAGCCTGGGCGAAGAGGGTTAGGGGTTTGGGGAATGGATGAGACCAGGTAGTAGGAGAAAGATAGGACTAAAACAAATAATACACACTATCGATTTCGCCGAGCAGCACACCATCATCATCAAATCTGTTCTGCAAGAAAATGAAGGAATGTTCAATTAAATGTATTGCAAACAGCTTTTCAGCCGTAGAGTCACAAGTTGTCATATATCTAAATATTCTGTTATCTAGGTTTGAAAAATACACATTATACAGGAGTGAATCCACACTGTACTAAAAATTATGATTGTTAAAAGAGAAATCATACTGTCTATAAATGGCAAATTGAGAGGTGCATCTGCATTCTTTATGGAGTGCCTAACTGAACCAGTCGGGTAAGATAAGCAGGAGTGCCATAGAGCTTTTGCCTTTTGTACAGGAGAAAAGAGGCCTGTGGATTGTATATCAGGAACAATATTGTAGAGTCAAGGAGAAGGACAAAAGGTAAGTTTCATGAGGGGTGGACCAAGAAGCACAGCAAGAGCACAGGCTGCTGCAATAATTCATGATTCATGATGACTCAGGTGTGATTAGCTGAGAAGTGACAGCAATTTTTGATTCAATCTCAGACAAGTTGTTTCCTGTATCTGGCTGATCAATATTACAACTGTCATAACATCACATGTCTGTCTCCAGTTGTAACTCTCCAACCACACCATAAAGGAAGAGTTTGCCACTTGGGCCAGCACACTAGTCAGCTTTTAAAAAAAAAAATGCACCGCTCTCCAGTCCACAAGGCTGAGAAGGCCTCTTGAAGTCATCATCATGTTAGTTTGCCTATGAAGTAGATAACTTCTTTCTTCTGGCTGTTGAGATAGTCCCTCCCTGAGTCATGGCTCCAAGTAATGTATCATTCTGACTCCCTGCCCTAATGAGATTGACAGAGATAGACCTGTAGTGCACTGCTGTTGATAAACAAGAATAGCAAGATAAGTTGAGAATTTTGTATAGATTTGTATCTGCTAACTAAACTGACTGGTCTGGTTTCTGAAGAACCAGAAAAAAGTACAGCAACGAGTTGAATATGCAAATAAATCAAGCTACCTGTGAACAGAACAATCATCTTCAACCAAAACACACCCATTAGCCTCCATACAATGCACGTCATCAAAATTAAGAACACAAACTAGTTGAACACCCTCATTTTCTGTTACCAAACGAATCATCATCACTCACACTCATTCAATAATATATCACTAATTGGTGCAGTGATTACTTGTTCCAACCCAAGAACGGTGGTACACAATTGTCATATTGCACATCCTCTGTTCTCATGAAAGTAACACATTGGCAGTCTTGTAAAATAATAATCTATATTGGGGAAACCATGCTAGAGAATGAAAAAAAGAGTCAAAGAAATAGGATGGAGGCAGGCACTGTCTCCTATGTCTTTGAAGAGAATGGGGAGGCTTCTTCACTGCATACTGGTCCAACTCAAATCTTGCCATACAAGTGAATAAATGGTGGGGCAGCATAAGTTGGACACAAAATATAAAATGTTCCTCTAGCTATATCAATATTTTTGAAAAGCAGTTAAACAATTACCTGAAACTCATATGGTGGCCTACTCAGTCAGGCAAGTAGAGTTTTTCATAACAAGCTGGGGAGTTTGATCAGGAGTTAGTCAGCTAACACACTTGAGTCTTAAAAAGCTCCCTCACCCTCCTCCTATGGCGTTTCAGGAACAGTGTAATAATGTGGTTTGGTGTGGTTAATTGTAATCAGAGTGAATCTTTCCACATTTTGAGGTACTTTTGACTGTGATAACTACATCAGCTGTGCTGAACAAACACTCAGTAGACACACTGGCTACTGGACAAGCCAGATACTATATTGCCAGCCTGGTGAGCTCTGGCCATTGGTGCATCTTCCAATACCAAAAGGTGAATGCGTTTTGGTCCATGTAGACTCTTTTGGTTCATCCAGATAGTCTTGGACCACCCTCTGAATGGTCATTGGTGTTACCACTTGCTCTACCTCTGTGGCCTTCACCTCTGCACTATTCGCACCCTGCCAATTGAAACTAAGTCACTAGAGATGTTGAGTCTGATTTATCTGTTGGTGGTGTTTCTGGCTGCTTTGGGGCAACAGCACGACCCTCTCTGGAGGTCAAAGGCTATACGCTAGAACTTCTGTCTCTTTCACCATTTCCTGTCCACCAAGTGTGTGTCATACATTTGTGGTGTAAATTCCTAAGTCAGTCCTCAATAGTTTACACAGCCTATGGGAGAAGGGTTAGGGGTTTAGTTAATGGATGAGAACAGATAGTTGGGGAAAGGTGTGACAAAGACAAATAATACACAATAACAATATTTATGAGGTAGCTGAGCAGCACATCATCATCATCAAAACTGTTCTGCAAAGAAATGAAGGAATGTTTAATCAAATGCATTAGAAAAAGCTTTTTTAGCCACAGAGACCCAAGCTATTATATATCTAAATATTTTGTCATCTAGGTTTGAAAAATACAAATTATGGATGAGTGAACCCACACAGTTCTGAAAATTCTGATTGTTAAAACAGGAGTGCCTGACTGAACAAGTCAGGTAAGGTAAGCAGGAGTGGTATAGAGCATTTGTCTTTTGAACAGGAGAAGAGAAGGCCTGTGGATTGTATAGCAGAAACAATATTGTAGAGTCAAAGAGGACAAAAGGTAAGTTTCATGAGAAGTGGACCAAGAGGCAGAGCAAGAACATAGGCTGCTACAATCATTCATGATTCATGATGACTCAGGTGTGATTAGTTGAAAAGTGACAGCAATATTTCAATCAATCCCAGACAAGTTGTTTCCTGTACCTGGCTGATCAATCTCACAACTGTCATAACATCAGATGTCTGTCTTCAGTTATAGCCCTCCAACTATAATATAAAGGAAGAGTTTGACACTTGAGCCAGCACACTAGTCTGCATTTCCCAAATAAATGCAGCAGTCTCTAGACCACGGGGCTCAGTTGGTCCCGCAAAGTCATCATCACGTTAGTTTGCCTTTGAAGTAGTTAACTTTTTTCTTGTGGCTGTTGAGGTAGTCCCGCCCTCATTCATGACTCCAAGTAATGAATCAATCCAACTCCCTGCCCTAATGAGATTGAGAGAGATAGACCTGTAGTGTAATCATGTGGTATGGTGTGGTTAGTTGTAATCAAAGTGAATCTCTCCACATTTTGAGGTCCTTCTGACTGTGATAACTACATCAGCTGTGCTGAACAAACACTCAGTAGATACACTGGCTACTGGACAAGCCAGATACTATATTGCCAGCCTGGTGAGCTCTGGCCATTGGTGCATCTTCCAATACCAAACGGTCAAGGTGTTTTGGTCCATGTAAACTCTTTTGGTTTATCCAGATAGTCTTGGACCATCCTCTGAATGGATTGGTGTTACCACTTGCTTGACCTCTGTTGCCTTCACCTCTGCAATCAACTCACACCATGCCAATTGAAACTAAGCTACTAGAGATGTTGAGTCTGATTCATCTGTTGCTGGTGTTGTTGGTGCTGGCTTCTGTAAGACAACAGCACTGCCCTCTCTAGAGGTCAAAGGCTGTACACTAGTACTTCTCCCTGGATTTTAACTTCCTGCCATTCTCGTCCTAGGTGTCTCACTTGCTCAACAACCCACCGCTTGTATATTGAAACATCTCTTTCTGAAAAAGGAAAGAAGGTAGCCAGTATTTTTGTAGCGTGGCTCATGGTCTGTGGCACAGAAGTACTCTTTGGAGGCACAATCTTTCTTTGCAGCCTTAAAAATTAAGAGTCAAGTGAAGGATTAAGCTCTCAACCAACTCATGCAAATCTCTGTTCACACCAGCGAACCTTTGCAACACCTTTTTTAGCTGGTCCTGTATCAGATGCAACAATGGGATAGCCTGGCTCATTGTACTGTCCTCCTTGCTGAATTCCCCTGTGAAACCCTCAAAAGGAAACACAATTTGTGACAGGCATTTGACTAGGCTCCATTTGTTTCCATGGTCATGCTTTTCCCAGTTGCATTCACATCTATTTTTAAAGGACATAGTTGGTGATCGGTCTGTATTGATCAAACAGACATTGCATCATATAGTAGGTAGAGTTTCAAATTGTTGGCATCTTCTGTATGAGTACTTTAACTGGTAATCTATTAGCATGTTGAATGATCCTCAACTGCTTCTGAGTGTTAAGAGAATGGCTGAAATGAGTGCAGATTCTTCTGCAGGTAACCAGAATGTTGTTGGCCATACCTTATTTTTTTAGGAGGACCTGCACAATCAAGTTGATGCAATGCACCAAAAGCAGGACCCAGAAATATCCACCACCAGCCAAGACCTTCACTATATTACTGCTTTGTCCTTGGAAACAAATCCAATTATGTGACCTCTGGGTCAATGCCATTCAAAACACTTGCTGTTAATCCCTTTTAAGATGTTTGCAGCTGTATGGGATTTTTCCATAGTGATCATTGCCACTTTTGAATGCAACTAAATGCCCCTAAATGTTTCTTCAGCACTGAAACCTGTAGATAACTGTTGCCTAACCCCCACAAAAGAGGTACATTGGGCAATAATAAATATGTAATCATTTGCTTGACAACTGCTCCACATGCCTGTCATCAGGTGGATAGTGTGAACAACACTCTGTTGCAAAGCTTGTTCAACCAATTGTAACAGATCAGGATGGATTGCTGCAACAGCAACCCTGGCAAACAGATCTGGTTAGGAACCTTCCATTTTGAGCAGGGCAGATGGGTGCCACAAATTTGAATCCCACTCTTTCTACAAAAGAAAAAAGGAGGAGGTCTAGTTCTAACGTTATAGCCTGCTTCCCATAGTAGAAATATGCCACTGGATGGTTGCGTTCAAAGGGCCTCACCTGCCCAAACATGGCCGTAATAGTAGGTTGCATATTTTTCTTTTATGGTGCCACAGACAAAGGTGACTTCCAGAGAAAACCAGGAGGTGGTAAACTTTAGGTTCATTTTGAGGTAGTCACTGAATTGGTGGTGTTTCCATCTGAGTCTTGAAGCATTTCAAGGTTGATGATGTGGGTGATGTTGCTGGTGCACTGCTGGGTATAGGGCTGCTTTGTATAAAGCTGTCATCCTCATCTACCTCATCACCTCCCACCATGATTTGCGCTGATTCCTCTCTCATCACCACCTCCACCTGCAACCATATTTTGAAGGTACTCTTCCCACTGGACTGTGTGATGTTTTTTTCATATGGGTTGTTTGTCCTCCATTACCATAGTGTGAACCAGGCTTTCCTTGACGAGCACTCATGTGGGAAATGGAGCATATTGCCAGAAGTCCTAAACTGTGAAGGAGAACTATTTTAGCGGGACACTGGTACCAGTGCCAATGCCTGAAGAACTGGAGGTAGGTGGATTTGCTGATGATTGCCTCTCTGCAGTGCGTAGTTCGATGGAGGTAGTGGTGGATGAGGGTCTCAGTGGGGGCTCTACAAATATGGTGGTGGTGGTGGTGAACCAGTGCCACATCTTTCTCAATCAATCAATCAATCAGTATTTTTAAAGCACAGCTACTCACCCATTAGGGTCTCAAGGCACTGGGGGGGGGAGGGGGTGTAGCATCTACCAGTGAAGTGGTTCAAAAAAGCCATGTCTTCAGTTCCTTTGTGAAGCTGAGGAGGGAGGTGGTTTGTCTGATGTGGAAGGGTAGGGCTTTCCAGGCGGTGGCTGCGTGGTAGGAGAAGGAGCGTCCTCCTGTTCTGGTTTTCCTGATGTGGGGTACTTCTGCAAGAGAGAGCTGGGCTGAGCTTAGGGCCCTTTGGGGTTCGTGGAAGTTGAGTTGCTGGTTCAGGTAGACTGGTCTGGTGAGGTGGAGGACTTTGTGTGCCGGGGTGAGGATCTGGAAAGTGATTCTTTTCTCTATGAGGAGCCAGTGCAGTGTACATAGGTGTTGCAAGATGTGGCAGTGTTGGGGTAGGTCGAGGACCAGCCTGGTGACGGTGTTTTGGATGTTTTGCAGTTTCTGGGTGAGATTTCTGTTGATACCGGCATAGAGTGTGTTGCCATAGTCCGGTCTACTGGTGATGAGGGCGTGTGTGATGGTCTTTCTGTGTTCGAGGGGAATGCACTTGAAGGTCTTGCGTAGAAGGAGGAGGAGGGTGCGGAAGCAGGTGTAGGTGATGTCACTGACCATGTCATGAGTGTTGTAATAATTGAGGTCATAAGCAGTGCATTGTGCGTGGCATAGTTAGCTTGGGTATCCATAACCGCTAAATCTCTATGGTTTTTTGTGTGTAAAATCTGTGACGTCCCTGTAACATTTGTTTTTTTTTCAGTAACTTTTAAAGTTTTTTTTCAATTCAAATTCCTAACTATAATTTCTGTGTAACTTTTGATTTTTTTTTCCTGTGATTTTTTATGGTTTTTAATCATATTTCCTAACTATAGCATCCCTGTAACCTCTGAATTTTAATTGAATTTCACAGTTTTTTTATATAAATTGTACGTCAATTTCACCTGTAAGTTTAAATTAGTAATATATATTATAAATGCATTTTATTCACACTTTTATTCTTATTATACATTTTAAAACTAATAATTAACATTTCAAGGTAAAGCAACTTATGTAAGCTTTCTATAAATGCAATACACCAAAGGGCAGATTTCAGAAAAGTGGCGCTGCACCTAGTGCAGCGGCACTTTTGTTGCGCCCCTTAGCGCCCCTCTAATGCCACCTTGTGAGCACTGTATTTGAGATACGGAGCACCATGGTGGTATTTTGAGAGCTATCATACAAAGTTTTGAAGCTACTTTGACCCTTTGCAGGATTGGCATACAAAATGTTGACGCTAATCCTGCAAAGCACGTTGAGGCCCATTATAAATAATGGTGTGCCTCCTTTTAATGCCTGCTCTGTGCAGGCATTACAAATGCTGCAAAAAAATGGCAAAAAAATCTTTTAGATTTCTTTGTGCCATTTTTTTGCCCCACTAATAGGGAAACGTTGCAGGCATTATGTGGCACAAGGGGTTACAAAGTGGCACAATGCATATATTGTGCCATTTTGTAAATGTGGCGCTACAATTTTGATCTTGTTGGGCCACATTAGCGTACAAAAAAATGCTAATGTTGCACAAGGAGGCACTATGTCCTCTTAAATCTGGATTCATGTTTTTCACAAAATCAAGAAGGGAGTCCATGTGAGTATGCTATGGTTAATAGTTCCTGTGACAAAATTGTAGTGAATCAGTGGATTCAGCAATGCATTAAAAAAAATATATATCACACACAGGTCACACAAATTTTAATATTTACTACAGGACAACTATTTACAAGTCTTTCCATGTTTCACAATATACTTATTCATTTTATGGGTTTGGTGAATCTGTGGATGTGCCAAATGTCACTGTTGATACGCCACGATGTCAGAAACACACCTGAACCTCAACGTTTTATTGGATAAAGTATGTTCCCATCCAAGTAGATTACAAACCACAGCCTAAATCAGTTATTTGGGTTCCAAATCTCTCTGAAGACAGTTGAAATATGCAGCTATATCATTTTTTGCTTTCCTTCAGAACAAAAAAGTCTGAAAGTCAGGATATCTTCTGCTGAGAACAGAGGAGAAATGAAGAAGATGAATGCTTTCCACCTCCGAAGAAGGCCTCTCACATTTGGAAACATTTCTCCATCCTTTCATGAGAATAGAAAATTGTTGTGAGGTACGGGGAAAAGTATTTGTATGGCACATTCTCCGTGTGGGAATATCTCGAAACCAACAATACAAGGATCCTAAAGAGGATGATCAGAGAGAGGGAAAGTGGTGCAACATCATCAGGAGCACTGTTTCATCAAAACTGCAAGAAATCGTGACTCATTGTAGCAGATTCCATATGCCAGTGGGAATAAAAATGTTGTAGAGCCTTAATAAAAGAAACACAGGTAGCTGTCAAGTTTCCTAGGCAAAGGTTTATACATGACTTTATGCGGACAAGCACTTGACAGCTTCATGCCAAATTTGGGGAACTTCCATTAAGTCTGTTATTGTTGAAAACCACAAAAGGCCTGAATGTGCACATCCATTCATGATACAGAAATAGTGATCAATTCATCATTATAATCAGATGCATGGCATGGCGTTGATCTGAAGGTACATAAATTAAACAATCATTAAGTATCCAGCCAATCAAAATGACCTGGCAAGTTTAGGCAAAGGTTTGATACAAGATGACTATGGGTGTGACCTTTGCATGCCTGATAGCAAAGACTTTCCAATGTTCAAATATACTGATTCTGCTCAATTTATACAAATCAAAATGCAGTTCTTTAGGCCTTTGGCTACGTATGGTCATAGATGTGTCTAACTATTGCTGTTTCTGGGCAGGGAAGGTATGACTTACCACGTGAGATGTTCTTTTGAGCAAGCCTTGCATTACAAGCTGGTCAGCAAAATACATTTGTTTATCTGAGGTCATGCAATCTTTGGGCAAGTCTTGCAGGCCTTGTCATCATTGAATATCACAGACATGAACAAGACTAGATGGATTCTGCCAAATATACATCCTTTCTTCAGATCATCAATCATGACATGGTGTTCCTACTTCTCACATATACTTAGATATTATAATTGTATTTATATAGCGCTTACTACCCCTGATGAGGCATCAAACCGCTTTTTGGTGGGTAGTACGCTACTTCACAACCCAAAAGGATTAGTGGTTGATTAGTATAGGAAAAAATGAGAACAGTATTATTATAGGGAGGTATACATTAATTTGAGAGGAGGATAAGTAAAGGAGAGGTGGAGGATAGAAGAGTCTGTAGAAAGGGATATGGGAGATCATAGTAGTTTAATGAGGTTTGGATGAGTCAAAGGAGAGATAAATGATGGAGAATTTAGTGGAGTTGTTTGGGAGATCATAGTCGTAAACTGAGGTTTGGGGTGGGCCACGAGGGGCAGGGGAGGGAAGAATCTAGGTAATGTTATTTTGGAGATCATAGTAATAGGATGGGTTTGGGCTGAGCCAGAGTGTAGATAGAGGATAGATTGATAGAGGCATAGGATGATGGTCAGGCAGAGTAAAGCTTTCGAGAGAGTATTTCATTTCTCTTGTACAGTAGGATTAGGGTAGTGAATGTATAGATACATGATTATATAATCAAGGGAATAAATGTGTGAGGAATATATTATATTGAGATTTAAAGTTGTTTCGTAAAGCACAGGCATTCTAGAGGTAAAGTACTTGAAGTTAATTTATTGGTGTACTTTTATAACATTATTTTATCTTTCCTCAATATTTTGATAGTGAAACACTTGTAGATAAATAGTTATGATAATATCTACCTATTGTGATTGATAATGAAGCCTTAAAGTCAGAAATTAAAGATTAAATAGTATAGTCCTAGCACTCAATGACAAGTGTGCACCAGAATAATCTTACTTTAATGCAGAGGCAATTCTAGTCTGATTCTAGAGAATGCTCACATCCTTCATAGAAGTGTTGACCACCAGGCTAGAAACCAAACAGTCCACATCCACAGACTTACCCATTCTTACACACATATTCAAATGGGAACAAATCTCTGCACACTGATTTTAACAGGGTCCTTTCCTTGCATTATTTCATCTTAGAGAAGCTGATGAATGAGTAACTGTGGAGAAAGGGTTCGCTGAAATGGTCTCAGAGACTCTGAAGAGGTGGAAGACAACTCCTCCAGAGGAGATTCCAGATTATGACATACTGTGCTCACAATCTCTGGCAATAATGTCTTTTCAATTCATCTGTGTCTGTCATTTTTGCTGTTAGGGCATTTGCACATCTAAGTCAGTTTTAGGTGAATGTTTTAGTATACTGCTATTTGTGATAGTTTGTTCTGATAAATGCTGGACATGGGACATTTCTTTCACAAACCTAGGATGCACAGGAGTCCAGAAATTCCTGGTCTATTCTTAACCTTTGAACAACCTCCTCCTCCTGTTAGTAACCCGAATCTTGGAATGTTTATGATGTATTGTCACCAATTGCAACTCTTATCAGACAGGTAATGGAACCTTCGTGTTGGTATGTTTTCTTCACAGCTTTAGTTGGTAAAGGCAAAGTGCCATATTAATCTGTAATTCATTATCTACTGGACACTGTTGGAGCAGGTGTGCAGAAATATTACATACATAATAAATGTAACTATGTATGATACTTCACTTTCAATTCATCATATTTATTTTTCCCTTAAAGCTTGTTTGTTGATCCCCTTGATGTGTAGCTGTATTGTCAATCTGGAAAAGAAGTTCAAAGTCTCAAAGTTTAAAAGTCTCAGTGTCATTCAATGTTACTGCTTTGAAGTCAGGGGTATTTGTGTGAAGTCTGCACACATCATGAGTATTACAGTAGCACAGAGAAAACCACTGGTACCCATATTAATTTCTTGGTGGGCCTTGAAGAAGTACCAGATTTTATTGTCTTGACGGATTGCAAAAGAAACCAATTTCCTGTACCTTACTTATTGCGTCAGAGTTCACCAGTACTTAATGCAACAGGTACTCTAGAATGGATGGCATGTCAGAACTGAGGTTCTAGAGAGATCTTTTATCCAGAACTGCAGGTGAAAAGCCAATGAAGTTGATGTGACCCCTGGTCCTTGTTGTTACTCCAGCTGTGGAGTAACCATCCTTGTGCGAGGCTGTGCATCCAGGAGATTTGCATCTCACATTCCACAGGTTACCCAGGCCCTGTTTTCCGGTTGGAGATAATGTCCAGCTGGTGTTGTTGAGTCCGAAAGGGCCTGCAGCACCTAATGATGAAAGTAATTCAACATGACTGTAAAAGCAACTCATCAGATTCTGACACTAGAACAATGGACTTATGCATAGGCTAGCCAAACAGTATTTTGGGTGAGCTCAGTGTGCCCACTCCATCAGGGGTGATTCTTCTGGCCAATAAAATAAGTAACAGTGCATCAGTCCAGAACAGCTGACCAGATGCATACATCCTTCCAACCTTTCTTACAATCTATTGCACCTGCTGCTAGACAATGGTAGGTGCAGTGCAATTTTGCTTGTTTTCAAGGCCTTTGCAAAAGACCTTTGATTACTCAGAAACAAATGTTGAATGGTGATCCATTGTCAGAACTTACACATTTTGGCCACAGTCATAGTGTACTGTTCACTTCTGGAGCATATTGCTAGTTGGAAACAGCTCATTGTTAAACGGGTTTAAATCAGTAAAACTCTCCTCTGATCTTTGAACACACCTGATCCCACAGGCTATTGTACAACATGTGTGGTGTAACTCATAGCAAACATCAGTTAAATCATAAGGCATGTGACATTCAATATCACACTTAATGGAACATTTCCTCCCAACAAAGTGCTATCAGGATGGCAATATTATGTTTTCGTTTACAAAGCATTTATTCAGAGCACAATTTGTATCATTGTAAACGATACATTTACAATATTGGGAACCTGTAACTTAAACTTTTGAGGCTGAAGTTATTTTATTACCATTTTAGTCATATTTTTTAGGCACATTACTCCCACAGAGGAAGGGGGAAAAGAGAAAGGCTTCTCATTCTGCCAATCTAGAACAAAGGTAGCTGTAGAGAGTAGCTGCAGTTTCATCATCAATGACAAAGGAATGCGTTCTCACATCAAATGTAGAACCTCAATAAAAGTAACACAGAAAACTATCAAGTTTCGTAGGCAAAGGTTTATACATGAATTCATGGGGACAAGCAATTGACAGGTACATGGACAATTTGCTGAACTTCCAATCAGTCTTTTATTCATGAAAGCCACAAAAGGTGTGAAAATCCACATCCAATCATGATACAGAAATACAGATTATTTCATCATTATAATCAGATACATAGTATGATGTTGATCCGAAGTTACAGAAACTACACAATCATTAAGTATCCAGTCAATCAAAATGAAATGACAACTCTAGGAAAAAGCATAATAGAAAATGGCTGCGGTATGACCTTTGTATGCCCGATAATGGGGACATTCTAGTACTACTTTTATATGCACCAAGAGGAATAAACCTATAATGTGCTAAAGAAAACAGTAACAAATGTTTTGCAATGTCATCTAGAATGCTAAAATGTACATGGATGTTTATGTGGCTGTTTGGGTATCTCAGTGAATGTGTGAGCGGCTGTATGGGTATATTAGTGCTTGAGTAAATGGCTCTCTTAGGAGCATATTTATACTTTTTGGTGCAAAACTGCCTAACACAGTTTTGCATCGGCTTGCACCATTCCTGAGCACCAGCTGGGCACCATATTTATGGAATGGTGCAAGCTGGTGCAAAGGGTGGGCTAGTGTAAAAAAAAGTGACGTTATCCCAGTGGGGGTGGTGGTATGGGATAAGATGGTTTTGCACCAATAAATGACGTTAGGCAGGTTAGAGCGAAAGAAATGACTCTAACCAGCCTAGCATCATTTTCTGATGCAAAGCCACCAATACCACATAACTCCTGTCTTAGAAAAGACAGGAGTCATGCCCACCACCCCAATGGCCAGCACAGGGTACCAGTGTCCCGTGGGCATGGCCACTGCACCTAGTGGCATGTAGGGGTGCCCATTTCAGATCCCCCAATGGCACTTTAAAAAATAAAATAAAGTACTTATCTGTTCTTACCTATACTTACCTGGGATGGGGTCCCACATCCTCCGCTGTCCCTCTGGTGTGGGCAGGGGTGTCCTTGGGGCCTGGGGAGGGTACCTGTGAGCTTATTCCATGGTGTTCCACCATGGAAGTAGGCCACAGTTCCTCTAATACCTGCCTTGACCCAGGCGTTAAATAATGGTGCAATGCAAGCTTTGCACCATTATTTGACTCCTCCTACCCTGTGCGTGATTTTAGCATGGGGGATAAATATGGGGCTAAGGCCATAGAATCTTTTTTTGCACGGGAACACCTACCTTGCATCTCATTAACACAAGGTAGGTTTCCATGTCCAAAAAATGACTTTAACTCCATAAATATGGCGCTAGACAGGTCTAGCACCAAAGTTTAAATACGGAGTTAGTTTTGCACCGAATTTGCATTAAAAATTACACAAATTTGGTGCAAAACAAGTATAAATATGCCCCTTGGTGTGTGAGTAGATGTAAGCATCTAGGAGTGGGTGTGTAAGTGGCTGTATGGGTTTGTGAATGAGTGTGGAGTATCTGTATGGGTGTATGAATCTATGTAAGTAGGTGTATTAGTGTGTGAGTGATTATATGGGAATGTGATTGGTTGTGTGAGTGGCTGTGTGGGTGTGTCAGTAGCTGTGTAGGAGGGGTGTAAATCTCTTTGTAGGTGTGTAAGTGGGTGTGTGAGTGTGTGTGTGGGTATGTGAGTGGCTAAGTAGTTATGTCAGTAACAGTGTGATTGGCAATATGGGTATGTTAGTGGGGATGTAAATATATGTGTGGGTGTGCAAGTTGGTGTGTGGGTCCGTGAATGGGTATGAGAGTGACTTTATGGGTGTCTGAGTAGCTGTTTGAGTTGGTGTCTCAATGTCTGTGTGGCTGTGAAGTAGGTATATAGATGTTTAAATGGGTGTGTAAGTGACTGTGTGGGAGTGTGTGTGGGTGAATGAGTGGCTAAGTGGGTGGTTTAGTAGGGATATAATGTATGTGTGGGTATGTAAGTGCCTGAGTGGGTGTGTCAGTGGCTGTGTAGGTATGAGAGCTGCTGTATGGTTGTGTGAGTATGTGTCTGAGTGGCTGTGTTATTGTGTCAGTAGTTGTGTCAGTGACTGTATGGGTGTAATAGTGGGGATTTAAATATCTGATGGGTGTGTAGGTGGGTATGTGAGTGTGGGTATGTGTCTGTATGGGGTTGTGACTGGGTGCCTGAGTGGCTGTGTGGGTGTGTTAGCTGATGTGTGAGAAATTGCATGGGTGTGTATGTGAGTGGCTGTGTGAGTGTATGTATGGGTGTGCAAGTGGATCTCTGAATGACTGTGTGAGAAGTAATTGTGATTGTATAGGTGTGGGAGAATATGAATATATATATATATATATATATATATATATATATATATATATATATATATATATATATGTATATATATATATATATATATATATATATGAATAGAATATGAATGACTGGAGGGGACTGTAAGTAGGTGTCTGGTTGTGTAAGTGGCTGTACGTATCTTTTATAATTGTAGGTCTGCATACCCTCACAATGTAATCTAATAAAACTGTGCAAGAACTCATTTGAAAACCATGTTACTTCAATAGATTGTGCCATTCATTTGTATAATAAAGAAAACAACTCAAACATGAATATATAAAATTATAAATTAAACTTAAAAATTTTAGCAATGCATATTTTCATTTTAGCAATATATCATTACACATTTCCCGTACTCTAATGCTGTGTTATACTAAAAAACAACATTTCTTTCTCATTTGTTTTTACTGTTCTCATAATGTATACAATAAAAATGATGCACTGTGAACATACCTGTCATTCCCACTGCCCCATCACATAGATGCACTATGTACATTGAGGTGGTGGTTCCATTGTTCAAATTGTGACAGCCTACTCACTCTTGTGTCCCTTAGATACCTACCGTTGCGAATGAATAGGAGGAGACAAACCCCCGTGTACAGACCCCTTGTGGACTTGACAACACTGGAGGACAGGCACATTATACTCACCTGTAGACTGGACAAGGGCACAATCACAGAGCTGTGTACCCAATTGAAGCCTGTCCTGATATCTGCTATCCGTCATCCAAATTGGATCCTCCCTCTTATGCAAGTGCAATCAGTGCATCATTTCCTGGCAACTGGTTCTTTCCAAAGTGACAGTGGGCTTGGCAGAGTCAATTAGGGCCAATTCCAGTGTGCATGTTGTTTGAGGCCTAGTTCATCATGTGATGTGTCCCAGTGCAGCCTCCTTCCATGTGTGCTCCTGATGCTCCCATCCAAGCTGTGCATGTGTTGTTGTGGTGCACTGTCTCCTTTGTCTCTCTGTGTATTGTGTATGGCAATGTGCATCCATTGTGCTATGTGTGTGTATGTGAGGTGTGTGTCCATTTCAGGTTTGTTTGATGGTAATGCTGTGTGTGTGCCATGGCACATGTATGTATATGTGTGTTGTATGTGTGGCCATTCCCTGTCCAGTGTTGGGTGTGAGTGTGTGGAATGTCTTTGTATATGTGCAGTAGTTGTGTTATTGTTGCTGTATGTGTGAATGTTGTGTGACCTTCAGTGTCCCTGAGCCTTGGGCATTGTAGCCATGCATAAATGTGTAGTGTTGCCGTGCAGTGTGTGTGTGCTGGCTGAGGCGTGCATGTTGTCCAAGTTGCAGTGAGAATGATAGGTGTAGTCGCTGCCCCTTACGTCCCCCCATGATGTGTATGCCAGCGTGTGGCGTGATGTTTTTGAAGGGATGATGTTACAGGTAGGTGTGTATACTTACAGTTGTTGTCGTCCACGTTGGCATTGATTTCCTTGTCTTTGGGCAAGCAAGAGCAACAACATGACATTTGCGAAGGGATCAATGGGGTCTCTGAACATGTATGTCTGCCTGCAGATAAGTGTCTCCCTTTATACTGTTTTTTCTGCCAACTTGTAAGTGGTGGTTGGACCGCCACGGACACATTAGCAATGTCCAACCTTGTAATAGGCTTGGGAGAAACACGTTCTCTGCCAGGCTGTTTATGTTTCCGGGTGACCGTGGGAGTCTATGCTGCCTGAAAGAAATAGCAGACAGCTGGCAGTCTTCAATTTGTTTGATCACCAGACTTTGAATATAGGGATCCGTACCCCCAACCCACTGGAGGCCAGACTGCTAGCGTGGCAGTCCTCAAACTGCCAAATTCATAACCAGACTCTTTGTCACTCTTCCATGTAAGCACTCGCACAACTGTATATACAACACTTACACACTCATTCACTCATTTACCGAGATATGCTCTCACACATACAGCACTCATTAACTCATCCATACACCACTAGTACACTCACTCACCATACGCCACACATGCACACAATCACCCATAAACTCAATCATGCATCCATTGAATCACTCATACAAACATTCATACACTCTCACTCACTTATAGATCCACTCATGCATCCTCTCGCTCACCCATACAGCTAGTTGTACACCCAGTCATCCTCCCATACAACCACTCATGCTTTAACCCACCCATACACCCACTCATGTACTTAGTCACCCACACAGTACTCATGCACTAACTCATTCATCATACACCACTGATGCTTATACACTAACTTATGCACCCACTCACTCACCCATGAAACCACTCACATACCCTCTTATTCACCCATACAGCCATTCATACCCACTCACTCACCTATTCAGCAATGCATGCACAGACCCACCCATAAACCCACTCATGGACCCACTGACCCACCCATATACCCACTCATACACCCTTTTATAAACGTACAACCACACGTGCACCCAGTCACACACCAATAGAGCTATTCACACACTCTACTACTTATCCCTTTAGCCACTCATGCCCCACTCACTTACCCATACAGCTATTCACACACCCTATCACTCACCCATACTGCTAGTATGCACCCAATCACTCACCCATTTAAGCACTCATGCACTCACTCACCCATACACTGACCCATGGTCCCAGTGACTCACCCATACAAGTGCTTATGCATGCTCTCACTCACCCATAGACCCACTCATGCACCCAGTAACCTACTCAAACAACCACTCATGTACCCTTTCACTTACTCATACAATCACTCATGCATCCTGTCAATAAACCATACAACCACTCACACATACTATAACTCACATATACTGTCACTCATACACTCTCTCACTCACCCATGCAACTACTCATGCTCCCTATCATTAACCCATACGAATAGGCAGGCACCCAATCATTCATCGCTGCACTTACCCATACACCCACTCATGCATCTGCTCACTCAACCATGCAATCAATCATGCAGCCACTCACTCACCCATTCAGCCACTAACACACCCTATTACTCATCCATACAGTCAATCATACACCCTCCCACTCACCCATACAGATACAAAAGCACCCTATCACTCAACCATATAGCTACTCATGCACACAGTCACTCACCCATACACACACTGATGCACTGACTCACACACCCATACACCTCTTATGCACACATTCACTTACATACTACTCAAGCACTCTCTCAGTCAACCGTACACCAGTCATACAGTCACCCAATCACCGTACAGTACTCTTGCACTAACTCGCTCAGACATACACCAATCATGCAATCACCCATTCACTCACTTATACACCACTCATACACATACTTACATACAGACACTCACTTACTCACACATGCAACCACTCATACACTCAGTGAATCACCCATACACCACTTATGCACACACAGTCACCCATACACCACTCATACACTCAGTAAATAACTCATGCACAAACTCATACAAAAACAAAACAAAGAAAATATGTTCATAGTTATTACAACCAAACATAAAACATATACATATTTTTTTTAACCTGAATGGGTGGTTCTATAAAGTAGCATTTTTTTAAAGTTTTTTTATTTTTTTGTGTTTTTAACAATTGTTCTTTAAAAGCACAAATCTTCCTTGAAAAAGAGAAGGAAAAAACCTAACACTCATGAGTGCAGATAGTGCTAATGATGGTCTGGATTGATTGCCCGGAACACTCCAAATGGCCTTACATTCTTGGCACTGCTATCCCACAGCAGCAAATTTAGTGACTGGTGGCTCTGTAGACACCTCACGGCCAGATGATGTGCCTGCTGCAAACCACGTTTCTGGATCTTCCAAGGGAGAGTTCCCTTTCCCTCTCTGCTCTGGCAAGACATCCACTGCGGATAGTGTGAAGATGCTTCATCATGGATGAAGTTCCACAGGGATATTTTGCTCAGATCCCTGAGAGAGTACTTTGTTGCACAATGGGCATGTCTCTTTCTTGGTGGTTTCTCTTCGTCAGAAGGATTTTTCTGTTAGGAAGCAGCTGTCATGGTGTACATTACCCAACAACAGTGAAGCACCAAATAAAAAAGAAAAAAAAGAAATGCTATAGTCAAACGCAGGTCTGTTCCAAGTGAAGCACACCAAAAGGATGAGTAAACATGGGTGGGGCTTTCCTATGCAAATTCTGTAAAGGTGTTCAACCAATCAAATACTGTTTTGAGTGTGCCATATTGGGTGCTCAACGCCATCGCGTTCATTTTTTAAAAAAAATATATTTTTTTTGGTTTTATGTTTCAGACATGAAATACAAACTGTTCAGTTATCGGCAACAGGATCTCTAAAACATTGTCCAATATTGAAACCATTTAACAACCACAAACCCCACCCCTAATACACGCATCGGAACACTATCAATCCTATAGTATCTTTTCTTACTGCAGTTGCCGGGGGTTTGTCTTGTGTTAGCTATCATTGGGATTGCACGCTCGTGACCAGAGTGGACCCTATTCAGCTGGGCCTATATCACTAGCCGCCTGGTGGAGATTCCGATTAGGTTGACAACCGCGGATGGCTGCCCGGGTGGCTCTACACCCTATACTTTATTAGTGTACTTGCGTTGGGAAGCTGGTGAGTTGTGAATACAGGAGGGAGAGTGGGAGAGGTGTTTGTGCCGTCATGCCGGATCGCCCTGCGAGCTGTGCTTCTGTGTTGGAGGATGTGGAGAGAGTTGTATCGTGCTCATTATAGGTATGTATTCCCTGGCTCATGGAGGCATCTCGTCATTTTTGGCTTCGTGTTTGATTACCAGAATTTCCCAAGTGGTACACCCTGTGTGTTGTCACCCCTCCCGCGCAAGTTTTTTAAGTACGTGGTATTCAGTGCGAGCCCAGCGTAGTATTAGAGTGAGCCAAGATTTACGATCAGGAGCACTGGGGGCTTTCCAGTGTATCGCTATCAATCTTTTATACATTAAACAGGCTAGATCTACGAATTTGTGCAGGTATCTTTGCTTTTTAGGTCTCTTCCTCAATCCCAGTAGACAAGACCCGGGGTCTGCTGACAACGCAAGCCCCGTTAACTCAAAAATCTCCCGCACCACCTCCAACCAGGCTGTTTGTACGTTAGGGCAGTCCCATACCATGTGGTAGAAGGATGCTGACAGTGCCTTGCATCTGGGACACACTGGCTCGGAGTCGGGGAACATTAGCTTTATCCTGGCGGGGGATAAATATGTTTGATGCGTAAAGTTAAATTGAGTGTACCTGAATCTGGGGTTCCTTGACACGCCGCGGGCATGATACAAGGCTTTTGGCCAGTCCACCAGTGGGATCGGGGCGGGGAGTACAGTGTTCCATCTCTCCCGGGCTTTCTCCGCTTGTGGTTCCGGAGATTTGTTTAGGATTTTGTACAGGCTAGATATTATTTTTATTTGGTCATTGTATTGCAGGAGATGATGAATCACTGGGGAGACCGCCGGTTCCGAGATGCCTGCCCCCCACGTTTTCCTTATTGCGTGGCATATAGCGTGGTATGTCAGAAACTGGCCGGGGCTTATCTCAGTGAGGGCCTGTAAGGCCTCAAATGACATTAGCTTGCCATCTTCGAAGCAGTCGCCCACTGTCTGTACCCCTGCCTCCATCCATGTCTGCATCGCCCGTGCTCCAGCTGCGATGCCCCCCAGTATGTAGTCCAATGGTATATGTGGGGAGTAGGGGAGCTTGCCCATTCCGTTTTGCACAAATTTAGCCCAGCACGCGTGCGCCACCGCAAGCAATGGGTTGACATGTTCCGCCTTGGGGTGTTTAGATGTCAACCACTTTAACAGGGGGCTCCCTTCCAAAGAGGGCTCCAGGCATGTGGCTTCTGCCTGCGCTGGTCTGTGGATCCAGTTCAGAACCCACTGTAGCTGTGCGGCTGCATAGTAGCATTCGAAGTTGGGGGCTCCCAGACCGCCCACATCCACCGGCCGTTGTGGCGTGGCTAGAGCCACACGTGCTCTGCCGCCGCCCCAGATGAGCTGCAGCAGGGCTGTGTTTAAGTTGCTGAAGAAGCTTTTGGGAATAGTTATCGGTAAGGCCGCGAAGTAGTATAGTAGCCTGGGTAGGATCAACATGTTTGCACTCGCCACCTTGCCAGGCGGCGAAAGCAGGAGCTTGTTCCATAATTGCAATGAGCATTTTATGGAGGTCAGCGCTCTACCCAGGTTCCCATCTCTTAGGTCTTCTGTGTCGTGGTATATATTTATCCCAAGGTATTTGAACGTTTCCGGGCACCACTTTAGACGCCCCACCTGAGGGGCACCCTGACTATCGGTTGACTGCTTTGCCAGAGGGAACGCACAAGACTTTTCCCAGTTTACCACTTGACCTGACAGGTCTCCGAACTCAGCCAATAAGGATATTACTAAGGGAACAACTACGCGGCCGTTCCGAATGTATATTAAGGCATCGTCTGCGTATAATGAGATTGTGTGATGGAGCCCATTTCTGATTATTCCCCATTCGCGTTCCATGAGGCGTACTCTTGCCGCCAATGGTTCCATTGCTATGGCAAACAGTAGCGGGGATAGAGGGCAGCCCTGCCTTGTGCCCCTGGAGATCGAAAAGCTATCGGAGATCACCCCACCCGTCTTCACCCTTGCTCTTGGGTTAGAATACAGTGTCCGGACCCAGCGAATATAGTTGGGGCCTATTCCCATGCGGGCCATTGTGGCCAAGAGGAAGTCCCACTCGAGCGTGTCAAAAGCCTTTTCGATATCCAGTAAGAGCACCATTTCCTCTCGTGTGTCTCGGGGAGTATCCCCCATTATGCTCAGTAGTCTGCGAATATTTAGGAAGGTGTTGCGCCTAGGAATGAAGCCATTTTGGTCTGCGTGTACCAATTAGTGCATGAGGGGGGCTAATCTGTTAGCTAGAATTTTCCCTAGTATTTTACAGTCTAAGTTCAGAAGTGATAGTGGTCTATAGGATTTGACATCTGTGGGATCGCAGCCCCGTTTGGGGAGTACCACTATCATGGCTTCTCTTTGGGATGTGGGCAGGCATTCGCTAGTCCACGCTTCTACAAACACTCTTAGAAGGTGAGGTTTCAGGCAAGGCAAGTGAGCTTTATAGTATTCTGCCGGGAGGCCATCTGCACCAGGCGCTTTATTTCTAGGCAATTGTGCAAGGGCTAATTCTATTTCATCCATTGTCATGGGAGCCTCGATTTTTTTCTCTATCAGTTTGTGACAATTGCGGCAGGAGTCAGCGAGAAAAGCCTCAAGCTGTGGTGCAGTGCATGAGGTGCGTTTGGTGTATACGTTTGAGTAGTATTTTCTAAACGTCTCGTTTATCTCTGCTTGTGTGGTAGCCATAGCATGTGCGCCCACTCACGGAGCAGCCAAGCTAACATTCTGCTTGATCTATCCCCTTCTGTTTGCAACCTTGTCAGGTGATAGTTGTAATCGTGACAACGGAGTTTGCTGTCAGCGACATTATATTTTAAGAGCTTTTCTTTTAGGACAGTGTGAGAGATTTCCCCTAGTGCTACCGCTATTTCTGCTGCTCTGAGCTCCTACCCCAGTTTGCTAATCTCCGCTTGCAAGGAGCGTCTCACTCCCCACGTGGAGGATATGCATACTCCGCGTGCTACCACTTTGTGGGCGTCCCACTCTATCGCTCGCGCGGACATGGCATTTATATCCCAGTACTGGCTTATAAATTCTTTCAATGTTTCGGCGAATGCCTGGTCCTGTAGTGCTTCCGCCTGGAACCGCCAGGTGGGGACCGCCTGGCGTGACCTACCCCAATTCAGTGTTACTCTCAGTGGTGCGTGGTCCGACAGTGTCTTCACTAAATATTCCGACTCGCTGATCAGTGCCACTATATCTCGGGTGCCCCATATTATATCTATTCTGGTATGGGTGTTGTGTGGAGCTGAGTAGAATGAGTATTCTCTTTGTTTTGGGTGGCCTAGTCGCCATATGTCGTGTAGTCTCATGACGTTTGCCCATTCTTGCAGGGGACCTGTGGGTTTCCTGTTTGCTAGCGAGCTCGCTTGGGCACTAGATCTATCCAATGTTGCAGATGGTGTGCTGTTGAAGTCACCACCCCATAGGGCCAAGGTCATGGGGTGGGACAGTAAAGTTGGAGTGAGAGTGGTGAGGAATCCCGTAGTCCCGCTGTTTGGAGCATATATACCAACCACTGCTATGTGTCTACCATCTAATCTGCCCTCCACTACTACGTATCTTCCTCCTTGGTCTATTTTATGTGTCAATAAGTGGAACGGGACTCCCGCCACTATCCAGACCAGCACCCCCCTCGCAAAGGGCGAGTACGTTGTGCCTATCAGCAGGCCTCCCCATTTCGTGCGCAGGTCGCGTAGGTCCCCCTCTAGCATGTGTGTCTCTTGTAGGATGGCAATGTGCACTCCCAGTCGTTTGAGCCGTGCGTGTACTCTGGTCCGCTTGCTCAGCACCCCCAGGCCCCTAACATTCTATGTCACTATAATATACTGGTTTTTGTTATTTTTACCGGAAGGCGTCATATGGAGTTTTGGGGGTAAATCTCTGTGATTAGGTACTGAGCTTTGGTGTTGGCCCATCTAGTCACGACCCTTCTGTAGCTGTCATTTGTTGAATATATCGAGTGCAGCTGCTTATTTTGTGTTTTGAGTGGTTCCGATACATGCATTTCTGCTAAACTACTAACCACAACCCCCTTTAATAAATACCCATTACTACTTATAACTGGTGTAAAACTACTGAACTCGAAAACACGTGAACTAACCCATATCCGGTTGGATTTGCATTTTGGGGTTCTCATTTCTTCCAGATGTGGCTCTTATAAGGGGTTCACATCTTTCCGCAGACATAGGCCCTCATTCCGACCCTGGCGGTTTCAAACCGCCAGGGTGGAGGACCGCGGGAGCACCGCCGACAGGCCGGCGGTGCTCCAATGGGCATTCCGACCGCGGCGGTAAAGCCGCGGTCGGACCGGCAACACTGGCGGTCTCCCGCCAGTGTACCGCCGCCCCGCCCATAGGAATCCTCCAAGGCGGCGCAGCTAGCTGCGCCGCCGAGGGGATTCTGACCCCCCCTACCGCCATCCAGTTCCCGGCGGTTCTCCCGCCGGGAACCGGATGGCGGTAGGGGGGGTCGCGGGGCCCCTGGGGGCCCCTGCAGTGCCCATGCCACTGGCATGGGCACTGCAGGGGCCCCCGTAAGAGGGCCCCTAAATGTATTTCACTGTCTGCTTCGCAGACAGTGAAATACGCGACGGGTGCAACTGCACCCGTCGCACAGCTTCCACTCCGCCGGCTCGATTCCGAGCCGGCTTCATCGTGGAAGCCTCTTTCCCGCTGGGCTGGCGGGCGGCCTGAAGGCGGCCGCCCGCCAGCCCAGCGGGAAAGTCAGAATCACCGCCGCGGTCTTTCGACCGCGGAACGGTATTCTGGCGGCCCCCGACAGGCCGGCGGCGACCGCCGCCGGCCAATGTCGGAATGAGGGCCATAGTCTGCTAATACCGTTGGGCGCCCCTCGGATATTGGACTCCTTCACGCACCGCACCGCCACCCGCAATCCGCCCCGTATACCCCCTATGGATTAGCTGTTCATTTATATCAAAGGTACACATTGCTGGAGGCGCATTCGCCCCGGTCCTCGACAGCGCTACAGAGTCTCTGGAGGCTTTTCGGATTTCGAGCATCATTGAAGCCAGCGGGCCGATGAAGTAGATATATGAAGTAGATATATGCGACTTAAAGTTTGTCTGCGGACCTGGGGGTGACCTTTGGCCCACCTAGCTCTACAGATATTGTAGTTGTGGAATTGGCCGTGTCGGCGTCCGAGCCCAGCTCCGGGGGCTTCCTAGCAGTTGCAAAGTTGCTTTGCATATGTAAGGGCGTCTCTTTTAGCACACGTGCTCTGTCTTCCGCTGCCTGCCGGTCATTGGGCTGGCCCCTGGTGCCTCTCTTGGATCGCTTCCTTGAAGCAGAAGTTTGCCATTCCTCATCTCCCTCCGCAGCTTCCCGCGGGCGAGCTAGGCCCTTGGCATGTAGCCATGTCCAAGCATCCTCAGGATTGGTGAATATGTGGGTACAGTCCTCCACTACCACCCTTAGTTTTGCGGGGAAGAGCAGGGCATATTTTATGCTATGCTCTCGCAGGCGCTGTTTAATTTTAACGTACAAGTTGCGTTGGTTCTGCACCTCCGGTGTAAAGTCTGGGTATGCGTTTATAGTCGAGTCCTCGTACTTAAATGGGCCTTTGTTGCGAAATTGTTGTAATATTGTATCTCGGTCTCTATGGTTCAGGAATCTGGCGATCATTGGTCTGGGTGGTTGGCCAGGGGCCGGGGGTCTGCCCGGTATTCTATATGCCTTTTCCACAGAGAAAAACTTGGATGGAGCCCCATTTAGCACCTCCTTGATTACCCAGTGCTCCAGGGGGATTTCCGATTCTGTTTGCCGCATACTTTCTGGGAAACCCAGGAAACATACGTTATTGCGGCGCACCCTGATCTCCATTTCTTCCGATCTCCTCCAGAGCACCTTCAGCTCCGCGTCCATGCGCTGGATCTGTTTTTGGTTACCTTGAGCCATTGGGGTTAAGTCGGATATTTCATCCTCGGCCGTTTTCACTCTTTCGGTTAGGTTTCAGTGATCCACGCGCAGGAGATTCAAGTCTTGTGCAACTGCGTCAATTCTGTTTTCTAGAGATGATTTAGGGGGCCATTCTGACCTCGGCGGTAAAAGGCTCTTACCGCCGGTCAGAAGTCCGCCATTCTACCGCCGCGGCCGCGGTAAACCGCCACGGTCATTCTGACCCACAACTTCCAAACCGCCAAAAACCCGACATCCACGGAAGGCCGCCTCATCAGCGGTCAGCGATAAACTGGAGATGACCAAACCTCCACCGTCACGCCAACACAAACACGCCCATGCCATTATGACCCACGAATCCACGCGGCGGTCTTTCAACCGTGGTATTCCATTGGCGGTACACACTGCCGCGCTCAAAATACACACACCTTTACAAAACACAGCCACATTGGACAATTCGAAATACACACACCTGATACACATACACACACCACACCCACACATCCAATCAACTATAAAACACACACCCACATCACCCACAAACCCCCACTACTAGAAATTCGGAGAGAAGGCGAGAGAGAGAGAGAGAGAGCACAGCTATCGCAAACCCCAACACACAGAGGAACACAACATCATCACCCACACTACATCCACGCACAAAACACCACACACCACCACACACACCACACTCATCACCACAAACACCACCCCATGGCACCCCAAAGACACCCCAAGTTCTCGGACCAAGAACTCAGGGTCATGGTGGAGGAAATAATTAGGGTAGAGCCCCAGCTATTCGGCACACAGGTGCAGCACACAACAATAGCCAGGAAGGCGGAGCTATGGCAAAGGATCGTCGACAGGGTCAACGCTGTGGGACAGCATCCCAGAAACCGGGAAGACATCCGAAAGCGCTGGAACGACCTACGGGGGAAGGTGCGGTCGATGGTGTCAAGACACAACATCGCTGTGCAGAAGACTGGCGGCGGACCCCCACCCACTCCACCCAAATTCACATCATGGGAGCAAGAGGTCTTGAACATCCTGCATCCTGCGGGCCTCGCTGGAGTAGGCGGAGGAATGGACTCTGGTAAGTCTAATCCCAAATACTTCACCCCCCCAACCACCAGCATGCCAACCCGCACCCCCACCCTAACCCCCAACCCCCCAGCACACATCCTCCCTGCCAATGTCTCACCAGCACAACCCACCCAACACAACACCAATCCCTAAATGCCAACACAAACCATGGACACCCATCACCCAAGCATGACCACTGCACATACCCATCCCCCCCTCCAAACCACCCTCACAACTCCTCCCACAAGGGAATGCCAGCACTGGGGGACAAGGGCACCCACAAATCGCACGCCATGGCACACACAGAAGCAATAACCATACTCTTTTACCCCTGCAGGGCCCGAACGCCAACACACCGGCCAGGAGGGTCCAGATTTGTCCATCCCACCCCCAGAACAGGCCCCCAGTGATGACAGCAGCTCTGTCGACCTAGAACCTGATGACCAGCCCGGACCATCGGGGACCTCTGGACAGTCGGTTCCCCACACACAGACATAGGCCACAGCAGACCCAACCCCCTCTGGGAATACCAGCACAGCTCCCACCCAGCGGGCCCATGCCTCTGTCTCCAGGACCCGTCAATCAGCGGTGTGTCCGCCACTACAGGGCACCCAGGCTGACCCACCACCCCAACAACAACAGGGACCTGGGGGCAGTGGTAGTGGGCACACCGTCCAGGGGACAGAGGCCCGAGGAAACAGGGCAACTGGGAGGGCTGCTGTGCGAGAGGGGGTTGACCGGCCCAGGGAACCCACTCTCCCTCACCACCATCATGTGAGCATACCACCGCTCCCAGGAGACGATGGCGACGGTACTGGCCAGGTTCCAGGAGATCCAGGCATAGCAGGAGGAACGGTACATGGGGTTCAGAGACGAACTCCGGAACATCGGTACCACAATGGGGACCATCGTCCTGGCCCTCAACCAGATAGTCACCACATTGCGGGACCATGTGGCACCCCAAAGGGCCCCTGTCACCAGCCCGGACGACGAACAGCCTACCACCTCTGCCGGCGCTATTGGACAGGAGGCCCCCACACCACGACAGGCCACCAGAACCCCACCTCCTGCTGAAGATCAACCACCCCGCAAGCGGAACCTGAGATCACACAAGAAGACAGAGTAGGATGCCAAGACCCCCGCCAGCCTAAGATACCCCCTGATGTCATCCCACTGTCCCACATTGTCACCCTGTCCAACCTTGAACTGCCCCTGCTCCATCCTTCCACAGGCATATGGACAGTGCACCTGTGCTACTGAGAACTGGACTCTGCCATGGACATTACCCCCCCCCAACCCATCACCGTTTTACTATCATGGACCTATACGCAGCACTTAAAATAAATCACCAATTGCACTTCAAATGTCAGGAGTCTGCTTGTATTCTTTACAAATGTATTACACATAACGGTGCAATAATGTTCATTTACATTGTGATGACAACATACCAGTGTCAATAAGTCCATGGGCAAACAAAGCAGAAGTCACGCTGTGGGTCATACAGCTCTGAAAAGGGAAGGGAAAGTCAAAAATCAGTGAAAAGGAACTGGGGGAAACACAGAAAGTTAAGATGCAGGAGGCCAGAAGTAAATGTAAAATGGCGTTGGTGATTCTTACCTGGGTGCTACTGAAAATACTGTTGTATAACTGTGTCCCTGTTGTCAGTGTCGTCCCCGTCGTCTTCCTCCTCTTCACTCTCCACAGGCTCCACAGCTGCTACAACACCACCATCTGGACCATCCTCCTGCAGGAAAGGCACCTGGCGTCGCAATGCAAGATTGTGGAGAATACAGCAGGCCACGATGATATGACACACCTTCTTTGGTGAGGACATGAGGGATCCCCCTGTCATATGCAGGCACCTAAACCTGGCCTTCAGGATCCCGAAGGTCCGTTCTATAATCCTCCTAGTTCGCCCATGTGCCTCATTGTACCGTTCCTCTGCCCTGGTCCGGGGATTCCTCACTGGGGTCAATAGCCAAGGCAGGTTGGGGTAACCAGAGTCACCTATTAGCCACACACGGTGTCTCTGTAGCTGTTCCATCACATAAGGGATGCTGCTATTTCGCATGACATACGCGTCATGCACTGAACCAGGGAACTTGGCATTTAGATGGGAGATGTACTGGTCAGCCAAACAGACCACCTGGACATTCATCGAATGGTAACTTTTTCTATTTCTGTACACCTGCTCATTGTCTTTTGGGGGTACTAAAGCCACATGGGTCCCATCAATGGCACCAATGATGTTGGGGATATGTCCAAGGGCATAGAAATCACCCTTCACAGTGGCCAAATCACCCTCCTCAGGGAAAACAATGTATCTCCGCATGTATTTCATCAGGGCAGACAACACTCTGGACAAAACCTTAGAAAACAGAGGCTGAGACATCCCTGATGACATGGCCACTGTTGTCTGAAAAGACCCACTTGCCAAAAAATGGAGTACTGACAGCACCTGCACCAGAGGGGGAATCCCTGTGGGTTGGCGGATGGGGGACATCAGGTCTGGCTCCAGCTGGGCACACAGTTCATGTATAGTGGCTCGGTCAAGTCGGTATCGAAGTATAATATGTCGTTCTTCCATTGTCGACAGGTCCACCAGCGGTCGGTACACGGGAGGATTCATCCTTCTCCTCGCAAGTCCCAGCGGACGGTGCCTAGGAAGGACAACATGGAGCACAGAGTCAAGCAACCCTCAGGTTCGTTCCCACAGCTTGCACAGTACACGAATCGCTATGCATTGAAAGGCTTGTATGAGTGGCAATGCAAGGCCCAGGCCTGTGTGACGCAGTAGAAATCATGCCATGTGGGCCCTTGAAATGGCGGCTGCCTGACCTGTGAAGTATGACAGTGGGATGTGAGGTCACTGCGCTGGCGTGGCTCACCGTGGCAGTAGGCGGTCGAAGACCGCGGCGCAAAGCAGCATTGGTTAACATTGAACCCTATGGGTCTCAGGAGCCAATGACGATGTGTGCCGGCGGTCGCGGTACGCACCGCCGCGGTACGCACCGCCGCGGGCGTGACCGCCATTTTCTATCTGCTTAATCACTCGAGACCTGATCATCCACAGGAGAGGACCTAAACTGCAAGTGCTGCTGTGACCTCGGTCTGGAAGAGACAATGGCTGCTGCGACTGGGGAAAGGGCCCCTGCCTTCACTTCAGAAGAGTTGGAGAAACTTGTGGATGGGGTCCTGCCCCAGTATGCGCTACTCTACGGTCCTCCAGACCAACAGGTAAGTACACTGGGTGCACGTTGAATGGGCTATGCCTGGGTTGCGTATGGTGGATGTAAAATGGTGGGGTGGGGAGCGAATGAGGAGTGCAAGGCACGACAGATGAGAGCATGTGCCACATGGCAGGGTTGGGGAGGGGGGGGCAATCACATCTAAAATGCAGAAGAATGTTGAAATTTCCTTTCCCACCCTGTACATGTCAAATAGGTCAGCGCCCATCAGAAAGTCGACATTTGGCGTGCCATCGCCAAGGAAGTCTGGGCCCTGGGGGTCCACACAAGACGGGGCACCCACTGCCGAAAGAGGTGGGAGGACATCCGCCGCGGGACAAGGAAGACCGCCGAGTCACTGCTGGGGATGGCCTCCCAACGTAGGAGGGGTGCCAGTCGTACCTTGAACCCCCTGATGTCCCGGATCCTGGCGGTGGCCTACCCCGAATTGGATGGGCGCGTGAGGACATCACAGCAGACACAAGGGGGTGAGTACCAGCACATTCTGCTATCTTTAGACGCAGTGGAGGCGTCTGGGTGGGGGAGGAGGGCTGTGGTTGACATTAGGCCAGGGCGCTTTCTGTAGTGTAGTCCCCTCCTTTAGGCATGGCCCTGTGCCCCCGCCCCCCACCTCTGTAGGGTGCCAAGTACAGCAATCCATGGTCCAGCATCACCCATGTGCGCATATGTTGTCCATAGACCTGTTGGCCTAGTCACAAGTACTGAGTAGTGTACCCCGATTGCGCGGCGTAGTGCATGAGGCTCCTGTGTCTGTCCTCTCCGCCAACGGTGTTGACAATGCATGCACTCAACCTGTTTTTATTTCTCCCCCCACCCTTTTTCTTTGTCTTCTTGTGCATGTGTGCATTAGCATCATCAGGCGGAGGAGAATTGGCATCGGAGCACGAGGGAGCTGCAACTCACAAGGCCCCGGTGGGCCATGGTACAGACACCGAGGTCACCAGTGATACGGAGGGCTAGGGGAGCACCACAACGGGGACCCGTGGTGACACCAGCGACACCGACACGTCCTCGGAAGGGAGCTCCCTAGCGGTGGCGGCAACATCCGGGCCCCCCGCCTCTACAGGTACAGCCGCCACCCAGCGCACCAGCTCCGCCCTCCCAGCAGCCCCTCAGCCTTCGCTCCGTGCCCGCTCGCCCAAGAAGGCGGGCATCTCCTTCGCCCCAGGCACCTCAGGCCCTGCCCCTGTTACCCCTGCTGCCCTCAGTGCGGAGGTCATTGACCTCCTACAGACCATCATTGTTGGGCAGTCTACCCTTTTGAATGCCATCCAGGGGGTAGAGAGGGAGGTGCATCGGAGCAATGCATACCTGGAGGGCATTCATTCGGGTCAGGCTGCCCATCAACGATCGTTCAATGCTCTGGCCTCAGCACTGACGGCAGCCATTGTCCCTGTTTCCAGCCTCCCTCTTCTAACTGCCTCCACCCTGTCTCTGTCTCCTGTTCCTCAGCCTATCCCATCCACACCATCAGACCAGCCTGCACACACCTCAACACCCAAGGGCAGCTCATCCAGACAAAAGCACCACAGATCACACAAGCATTCACCCAAGCAACACCCAGATGCAGACATGCCAACAGTCACTACCACCCCTGTGTCCCCCTCCTCCTCGTCTCCCTCCTCCCTCCCTGTGACGTCTCCACTCACACCTGCATGCACACCACCATCAGCCAGTACTTCCATCACCAGCACACCCTCCAGTACAGTCCGCACACGAGCAGTCACCAACCCCACTGCCATTTACACGTCCCCTGTGTCCTGTCCCACTGTGTCTGTCACCCCCTCTTCCAAGACACACAAACGCAGGCAGCCACCCACCCAACAGCCAACCACCTCACGACAGCCTACGTCACAAACACCTGCACCCAAAGACAGCACACCTGATTCTCCTACAATCACATCCTCTTCCTCCACTCCCATACCCACTACACCTACCCTTTACATTGGACCTAAAAAACTTTACCTCTCCAAACTTAACCTCCTTGCCCCACCTGACCCACCCCCTCCATCTGCTAAGAGTCCCAAGAGCACCTCAGCCACCACCAGCCCTGCTTCAAGTGTCACCATTGTGCACAGGTTTTGGAGTCCACCCTTTCCCAGCACAGATACATCGGCCAGCAGCAAGGGAACAGCCAGCCCCCCCCTGGGAAGAGGACCCGTCAAAATCAGGGGCCGCCGCGAGAAGACTGACACGGCTGCCCCCAAGGAGCAAAGTCCTGGGCCGTCACCTGCCACAACATCCAGGGGAGGCAAGGGCCAAAGAGCCTCATCGAAGGAGGGCAAGGGCAGCAGGGCGGGTAAGTCAGCCAGCAGGGGCGCGGACCAGGAGGGCCCCATAAGCCCCATCCCGGGTGTGAGGTAGGACACCCACGGGCCCAGGACTCCGTCACAGAAGGGTCCAGCAACTGCACGGTCGGAGGGCGACTAAGCAGGGAATCCTGGCCAGGTCTTGCTCCCTTGGATGACTGGACAAGCACCGCTGAAGAGGGCCCCGCCGTGCAGAAAGGCACTGCTGAAGAGGGCCCCGCCGTGCAGAAAGGCACCGCTGAAGAGGGCCCGCCGTGCAGAAAGGCACCGCTGAAGAGGGCCCCGCCGTGCAGAAAGGCACCGCTGAAGAGGGCCCCGCCGTGCAGAAAGACACCGCTGAAGAGGGCCCCGCCGTGCAGAAAGACACCGCTGAAGAGGGCCCGCCGTGCAGAAAGGCACCGCTGAAGAGGGCCCCGCCGTGCAGAAAGGCACCGCTGAAGAGGGCCCCGCCGTGCAGAAAGGCACCGCTGAGGAGGGCCCCGCCGTGCAGAAAGGCACCGCTGAAGAGGGCCCCGCCGTGCAGAAAGGCACCGCTGAAGAGGGCCCCGCCGTGCAGAAAGGCACCGCTGAAGAGGGCCCCGCCGTGCAGAAAGACACCGCTGAAGAGGGCCCCGCCGTGCAGAAAGGCACCGCTCCGCAGGGCCCCGCCGTCTCAAGCACCGCTCCACTGGGCCCTTCCTGTCAAGCACCGCTCCGCTGGGCCCCGCCGTCTCAAGCACCGCTCCGCTGGGCCCCGCCGTCTCAAGCACCGCTCCGCTGGGCTCCTTCCTGTCAAGCACTGCTCTGCTGGGCCCCTTCCTGTCAAGCACCGCTCCGCTGGGCCCCGCCGTCTCAAGCACCGCTCCGCTGGGCCCTTCCTGTCAAGCACCACTCCGCTGGGCCCCGCCGTCTCAAGCACCGCTCCGCTGGGCCCTTCCTGTCAAGCACCGCTCCGCTGGGCCCCGCCGTCTCAAGCACCGCTCCGCTGGGCCCTTCCTGTCAAGCACCGCTCCGCTGGGCCCCTTCCTGTCAAGCACCGCTCCGCTGGGCCCCGCCGTCTCAAGCACTGCTCCGCTGGGCCCGCCGTCTCAAGCACCGCTCCGCTGGGCCCCTTCCTGTCAAGCACCGCTCCGCTGGGCCCTTCCTGTCAAGCACCGCTCCGCTGGGCCCTTCCTGTCAAGCACCGCTGGCCCATTGGCAGTCCCGGTTCTGTGTCGGGCAGGCCTTCATGACGCACTCTGCCCACCATGCCTCCTCCATGACCAGTGGTCTCTGTAATCCACCTGATGGACTGTGGCTTTGCACTCCCCAGGAAGTAACAGTGGGCAATCCACCCACTGTACTGTAGAGGCTTGTGAGACTGTGGCTTTTCACTCCCCAGGATGGCACAGTGGGCAACCCACCCACTGTAGAGACTTGTGAGACTGTGGCTTTGCACTCCCCAGGATGGCACAGTGGGCAACCCACCCACTGTAGAGACTTGTGAGACTGTGGCTTTGCACTCCCCAGGATGGCACAGTGGGCAACCCACCCACTGTAGAGACTTGTGAGACTGTGGCTTTGCACTCCCCAGGATGGCACAGTGGGCAATCCACCCACTGTAGAGACTTGTGAGACTGTGGCTTTGCACTCCCCAGGATGGCACAGTGGGCATGGTGGACCCTTCGTGGATCTGGCGTCGTGGACTCATGTGGCTGAGGTGCCCCCACTTCCCTTCCCCCTGAGGTGCCTGTAGTTTTGTCATCTGATGCCCCAGCAGTGTTCTCTCCAACGGACTCAGGTCTCCTGTGTGGGCTTTGCCCATGTGTTGATACACTTTGGCCCACGGACAGTGGAAATTTAGGTGACTGTGTAGGACTTATTGCCTATGTTTATCGGTTTCGCAATGTTCTTACTTGATTTTTTACAATTCATATTGCTATTTTACCATGACTTCAAAGAACCTCTTATATACATAAATGTTGTTTCTCACTTTAATTATGTCTTTGCATTATTCCGGGGCGTTTGGGTGGTGTCACTGTGACTTGGTGCTCTGCATTGGTGTGTAGATAATTGGGGGGGGGTCACATATGTGTGTGCCCGTAAGCTTTCCTCCTCCCCCCTCCCCTGTGTCGTAGGTGCAGTACTCACTGTTGTCGTCTGCGCCGGCATTCGTACTCGTGGTAGATTAGCAGGTAGACAATAGCCGGTAGGATGTGTAATTCGGGCTCCATGCTGTCCTCCTTCCTCGTGGAGTGTGTATAGGTGAGCGTTTTCCCGTTCGTAGTCTGTTTCCGCCGTGTTTTTATCGGCGGGGCTCCCGCCCCGGAAAAGGTGGCGGATTGGTGAGTTGTGATAGGGTGGGCGGTACATTGTCTGCCGCCTGGCTGTTGGCGGTGACCGCCGAGCTGTTTGTCTGTCCCGCCGTGGCGGTCGGAGTGTTAAAGTGGCGAGCTGTGTTGGCGGTTCCCACCAGGGTCAGAATACCTTTTTTTTTACCACCTGCCTGTTGGCGGGTTGGCCGCCGCTTTATCACCGGCCGCCAGGGTTGGAATGACCCCCTTATAGTGTCCAAAATCGCCTGTAATACTCTCTCGAACTGAGCAGAGTGTGACGTAAGAGTGTTTTCTAGTGACTGTAGGGACGGGTTGGATTGCTGGACAATGGGTGTGGATCCATGAGTGCTACGGTCCAGGTTCTTGGTTGACTTGGCCCTGCCGGCCATTTTGGCTGTCCCAGGGTTGCCTTCCTTGCAGTTATTTCGCACTATTTGGCACTTTCTAGTCGGCGGATTGACCTTTTGCTTTATGTCCTCTGTGTAGTGTGCGCGTTTGGCACTTGGGGCGTGAGATTGGCTAGCAGTGCAGAGGAAGAACTTATTCCTGTCGTTGAGTGACCAGGGCTTGTAACAGCGTGTTCACTGGTGGGTGCAGCAGCCATCGAGCCCCCATAAGCCTCTACTTGATGCCCCCGGAGGGGGATGTGGAGCGTGTTAGCTGGAGTAAAGTGCTTTCGCCCTCTGTGGTGGTAGCGGGGCCCGGTGCTAGGAGTGCCCCCGGTGGACAGAGGGGACTCAGCCGATGTCTGAGGCGGTTAGCGCAGCCCGGAGGGCTTGGAAAAGGGGGGAGCGGATGACCGGGGCCACGGCCGGGCCCCGTGTTGGCGCAGGGCAATTAGTTGCTTGCTGCACATATACAATTCGCAAGGCCCAAGCACGGTCCGAGCGTGCACAGCACGTGCCAGCCGTCGACACTGCGCGGGCAGTCAGGGCGTAGCCAGCAGGGGCCTGCGGCACATTTTAAGCTTGAGGCCTACTTTAGTACAAGCGCAGCTTGCCTCCTTTTTTGAGGGGCGCAGGCTGTTGTGGAAATAATGAGTCAGCGGGGAGGGGGGTCAGGGGTCCAGAAGTGGCCCATCCACACAGTTCAAGCTATCCCCTCCAGGTCGCCCCCCCTTACCGCGATATGCTGTCTTTTGTGTGTGCTCCTCTTCTCCTCCTCAGGCCACCAGCTGCATAATTCTTTTAGTCCTGGGCAGAAGTGCCCATGTTACCCAGTATGGTGAGTCTTTTCAGCGCGATATCGGAGCTGCACAAAATGGCAACTCGGCGCCTCGGCCCAGCTTCAGTTCCCCGCACAAGCCTCGCGCCGGCCTCCTGCCGCGTTGCGAGGGTGCAGGACGCCGCCCCCAGGTCCCGGCCCGCTCCGGCCAAGATCGAAGGGCGCGGTCGCGGTGCACCAGCACCCGCAGCCGCGAGGAAGACAATCGGGAGCTGGCTGCAGCGAGCGGAGGCGCAGTCGGGACTACTGAAGCAGCTCCCCGCACCGGTCACTTCGTCCGGGGCGACTTCCGCGCAGCCGGGTCTCAGCCCGCCCGCTCAGCCCGAGCCGCGGCCGGCCCCCGGTGAACACTCCGGTCCGCTCCAGCTAAGCCACCGCCCCGAGCATGGCCGCAGGTCTCCGAGGGGCGCCCTTCAGGATAAATTGGCCTAGCCCGGGACGGAGCGCTCGGCTCAAGCGACCATCCCGGCCGCCATTTTAGCTCCTCCACGCCATAGCGTTCATAACGCAACAGCATTGTGTCTCTGTGAAATTTTAATAAAAACACTCTTTAAGACCTATTTGTCTGCATTTATACCACTTTTATTATTTTCTTATGAAAATTCTTTCATCAAATTAAATTCAAAACTGTCTCATATTGAATTTGATAGTGTAAATAATTTGATAGACTTGTGTCTCAATCACAGCTCTGGAACTACATCGCAGGAGGAGTCGTGTATGCGTTGCAACTCATGAAAAAGTATTAAAACAACCTCTAGAGGACGTTTTCTATGGAAATTTGTCTTATTTAATACTTTATAATTGAATGTCTTTATGTAATCTAAACCAATGAAATGTTTATATATGTTTTAGGACTTTGAAAAGTACAGTGGACTCCCGTCTCCCACATGACTAGTCGCGAAGAGGACGCAACCCCACAAAATATATTTTTTAAAAAGGTACATTTTAGCATCATGTTAATATAAACACTTTAGAACCACCTCATAAAAATGCATCAGTTTAAAAAAAGCAAACAGTTACAAGTTCCATTTACTAAATACAATTTAAAAAAAGATTGAAATATTGAATTTCACTAAAAAAACAAATGTTACAGGGATATTATAGTTGGTAAATAGAATACAAAAATGGAAATAAACCAAAAAAACAAAGGACACATGGACTTTATAGTTAGGAAATAGAATTCAAGAAAATTTGAAATTCAATGAAAAATCAAAGGTTACAGAAACGTAACATTTAGTCTCAGATTTGCCTTATATAACACCTTTGAAATTCATCAGTTATAGTTACCTAGGCTAACTATAACTCATGCCCTCACAATATACTGCTTATGACCTAACATATTATGAGATGTTGGTAAGTTTTGGTAAAAAGTAAGGGGAATAAAAAAAAGTGTGTTTCCCATTATAATTCCATTATTATTCGAAAATAAATTTTAGACACAACTATAGCCAGATCAGCACTAACCGCTGGATGGAATTACACCAAATTTGGAAGAAAGGTATGTGTGTAGAAAGTACCCTTTTTGTTATTTGGTGTAAATCCATTGAGTAGTTTTTGAGAAATAAAAGAAAAACACTAATTTGAATCTATAGGGTTGTGAAGGCTCCGTGAACCCTCCCGATATTTTGCTAAGCTCTGATTGGCTGACAAAACTTCAAGAAGGAAGTGTTGACAGTCATGTTGGAACTCGGCCTCAGCTGAGTCTCAGAAAAAAAGATTAAAAAGAAGAAAAGAGGCCAGGATAGGGACACCCTGATCCCTTAGCTCTGGACTGCCCCAGCTCAAAAAAGCTTTTTTTAAATAAAAATTTGGTGGGAGACAAGGCCGATCTGTGCAGCCCCCAGGTGGGCCAGGTCTTGGGGGCATTGACATTTTGAATGTATGGGGCCGCCGGGCAACCCAGAGGGACTGCCACCTCTCTGAGGCTAAACTCATTATGTGTGAGAGGGGCCGCCCAGCCTCCCCACAGCCCCGGGGACTGCCACCTCCCAAGGGCTTCAAACTAAATGAATTCAAGGGGGATGCCTGCCCCCACAACCACAGGGACTACGACCTCCTTAGGCTGCAAACTAGATGGATGTGAGGGGCTGCCAGGCCCCCCAGCAGCCATCGGGCCCCCATCTCCCCAGGGCTAGTTCATATTGTAGGGGAGCTGCACAGCCCACCTCATATAGACAATAATTGCCCTGGTGACCACCAACACCCAGGGCCAGCTCCTGCTATGTCAACCTTTGGGATATTGCTGTTTGCTCTGAATTTGACACCTCCTACCAAGTCAGAGTAAACACTCTGGTTCCAGCAAGTGAGAGCTAAGAAACAGCTCTCACTTGCTGGAAGTGTAGGTTTGCTTTATTTCTTTGTCTGCAAAAATGCAGGCAGGGAAATAGAAAACAATTGATCTCACAAAGAGGGAGCTGCATCAATAGCATCTCCCTCTCTATGACAGAAATGCTGGCTCTGGCAGGAGGTGGGGAGCCAACTCCCTCATGGTCCCAAACCAATTTGACTGGCACCCAGATGAAATGGCCAGACATGAGAAATGGGGTCCCCAGGGCTGGGATCAACCTGGGATGGGAATTGCGCACCCCTCTCACCCAAAGAAATACATATATTAATGTCAGGCCCTGGGGATGGAGTCACTGGGGCTGAAATAGACCAGGGAAAAGGGGCCATGTGGCCTCTCTCCCCCCAAAAAATTAAAAATTAGAAGGCCTGGTTCGAGGAGATGGGGTTCCCAGTGCAGAAATCGACCTGAACCCCCTCACCCAAGCAAATAAATATATTTGCAACAGGCTCCTGGGGATGAGGTCCCTGGGGCCAAAATCAGCTGGGGAAAAGGAGCCATGTGGCCTCTCTCCCCAAAAAATAAAATATTTAGAAAGAGGGTCACACACCGCATGGGGTAGGGAGGTTAGGGGGTTGCCTGCTGGGTGTGGCTGTGGGCCAGGCCATACTGCCGTCCACTGCCACTGTGGTAGTATTAATGTATAGTAATGAAAATTACTTTATGTTAAAAGAAAACACAGAAATGCACTGAAAAAACAAAAGGTTACAGGGACCTTACAGTTAGGAAACAGAATTAAAAAAGGTAGAAATTCACTTAAAAAACAAAGGTTACAGGGACGTTATAGTTAGATTCACATTTTAAATGTACAAAACCATTGAAATTCACCTGTTTGAGTTATCCTAAGTAATTTTAACTCGTGCCCTAAGGTAACTACAACTTGCACCCTCACCTAGCACGGCTAATTACTCCACAAAGTAGGGCACTCATGATATCTTTGATAACACCATTGATAATATCAATGTAACATTTGCAGTAACGTTTTTGACAAAAAAGCTATAAAAGTCAGGGTGTGAGTTATTGTTACCTTATGGCAAGAGCTATAGTTATTTTATACAACTATAACTATAACAAGTGAATTTCTGTGGTTTTGTACGTTTAAAATGTGAGCATAACTATACCATCCCTGTAGCCTTCACTTTTATATATTCCTTACTGGCAGTCACCAGTAGGTAGTTATAGTTAGGACCAAGTTACCATAGGAAGAGTGTTTTTTGTTTTCCAATAACTTTGTCACCACTTGACAAATCATCTTATAACTTATAATTTGGTTGGTCAGCTGCTGTGTTAAAGGTTTTGGGGTGATCCGTCAAGCGGGAGCTGAGAAAAAGGAGGGTTCCCTAAACATGTTTTTCCCATGCATATTCCCATAGGGATTTTGAATATGAATACAGTTTGAACAGCTGGACAGAATTTCACCAAATCTGGCAGAAAGCTATGTCTTGTTCCAGAAATCATGCTTTTTGAGATTTGGTGTAAATCCATTCATCAGTTGTAGGGATATTACAGTGCAAAAAATATAGATATCTTGGCAAATGGATACTCCATGGATCCTCAATCCTCAGAGTCACAAACCAAAGCAAGAATTTGATTGGCTGGCTGCAACGTGTCAGGAAAGTTGTGGCCACCATTTTGTTTTATCAGGGAACGATCCACAGTGCCTAAATGGGGGCCGCAATGGAGTTAAAGGGGACAGGGTAAAGGTTCCCTTACTCCATGGAGGTTTATATAAATGTAATAAAACAGTAATTAATGGGTTGAAAAGGTTGAAAATAAATTTTGTTTGCAAAATATCCACAAATCCATCGACGGGGCCCAGCGTGGTCCCCAATGCAAATCCGCAAACAGATCTGCAGATTTTCCAAAAGATGAAAAAAATAGAAACTTTCACTCTCACACCCACTCTCACATCCAAAGAGTATCTCTGATACCCACTTTCCCACCAAGATATATCTCTCATACCCACTCTTACTTAAAGACAGACGCCCCCACAACCACTGTCAGAAACAGATAGACACTCTCATACCCAGTCTCACAACCAAAGACACTCCCACACCCACCGTAACACCAACACAGACACTCTCACACCTACTCTCATACCAAGACAGATACTCTCACACCCACTCTCATCTTCAGACAGACATTATTATACCCAGACTGAGATCCACACTGACACTCTCACACCCAGAACGACCCACACACCCTGCCTCACACACTGACACCTTCACACCTACTTCCACACTCAGAGTCTCTCACACCTGCTCTCACAACCAGACACTCTCATACCCACTCATACCCACTCTCACACCCGGACAGACACTTTCATACACACTCTCACACCCAGAAAGGCACTCTCAAACCCACTCTCAAACTCAGACAGACACTCTCACACCCAGACAGAGACTTTCACACCCACATTCACACCAGACTCACCCTCTCATATTCACTCTCACACCTAACCAGACACTCGCACACTTACACCCATACCAACACTGACACTCTCACACCTACCCTCACACTAAGAAAGACACTCTCACACCCAGAGAGAGACTTTCACACCCACATTCACACCAGGCTCACCCTCTCATATTCACTCTCACATCTAACCAGACACTCGCACACCTATACCCATACTAACACTGACATTCTCACACCTACCCTCACACTAAGACAGACACTCTCACAGCCACTCTCATACCCAAACAGATGCTCTTACACCCAGACTGAGATCCATACAGACACTCTCACACTCAGTCTCACACTCAGACAGATACTTTCGCACTCACTTTCACATCCTGACAAACACTCTCACACCCATTCACATCGAGACATTCTCACACTCATTCTCACACCCAGTCTCAGATCCAGAAAGACACTTTCACACCCACTCTCACACAGCATGAGTCTGATTGTCTGGCTGCAACCTGTCAGGGAAATCATGGCAACATTTTGTTTTATAGGGGAATGGTCCATGGGGCCAAACTGGGAGCTGCAATGGAGATGAAGGGGTCAGGTTTCATGTTCCCTGACCATACAGAGGATTATTTAAATATTGTACAAGAGTAATTAATGGCTAGAAATGGTTTAAAACTTTTGTTGTCATTTGCTGGGGCTGCAATGGCGATTAAAGGGTCAGAGTAGAGGTTCCCTGACCCCATTGTTTTTTTTTTTTTATGTAATCACACAGTAATTAATGGATTGCACTGGTTTAAAAAATGTTTCTTGCTGTTTGCCGAAACCTACTAATCCGCCCATCGGGCCCAGTGAGGAAGCTGGTTTAAATCCGTGAGCGTGTCTGTGAATTTTGTGGAAGATCAAAGAAAGAAATATATATATATATATATATATATATATATATATATATATATAAACTTTCACATCCAATCTCACACCCAGACATAGTTTCTCACACCTACTCTCACAGCTAGAGAGACACTCTAGCGCTGCACCCTCACATCAGATAGATACTCTCACACCCATGCTCACACCCAGATAGATTCTCTCACACCCACTGTCATGCCAAAACAGACACTTTCACACCCACTCTCACACGATGACAGACGCTCACTACCAGTCCCACATGCACTCTCACATCCACTGTCACACCAAGACAGACACACTCAAACCCACTGTTACACCATGACAGATACTCTCACACCCACATTCACACCCAGAAACTCTCACACCCACTCTCATACTCTGACACACCCTCTCACATTCACTGTCACACCAAGACAGACACTCTCACACCCACTCTCACACCAACACAGACAATCTCACACCCACTCTCAAACTAGGACAAACACTCTCATACCCACTCTCACATCCACACAGACATTATCACATCTAAAATCACACTATTTTGCTCTTGCTGAAACTAAGAGGAATGGATGCCAAAGAATGCAGCACTCTTAGTCTGAGTAATGAATTTATTAAGGCACTTCACATATATCAAATTAAAGCACATGGATATGTGAAAATAATCATTTATCTCAAGTGAAGTTAAACATGTGAAGATACAGAGATAATCATAGCAGATATACAATCATAGCAGAAAATGTGCAATATATCAAATATCAAGTGAATATACATATATATATATATATATATATATATATATATATATATATATATATATATTTCATCCTTATCACAAAAAAGAGGGGGACTGGGAGGTTATTGGTCCAGTGTACAATCTCCCAAAACTAATGAATACAATAGACTTAGTACACTGTTCCAGACATAAAGAATATCAATACACACAGGGCTAGAGAGAGTCAGTAGTTAAGGAAAGCCCTCACACACCCAATAGGATGTCAAGCTTCATCACTGGGCAATCTCCTCGTCAGACCGGCGCTGCAATGCCTGATGGGCCATCCCAATTACGGTGGTGGCACTTCACCGGAGATCGTCTACCAAATTTGGTTAGACCTAGGATAAATACTGACTATCGGAATATGTAGGAGAGAAGGAAAAAGTTAAAATTGGCTCAGAAAATTAAGCATCACATTTAATAAGTCAGGGATAGGTTCAGGCCAAGATTAAAAGAAGAAAGGGGGGGAGTGCTGATGGGAATAATGTTCCCTCGAATGAGGGCTTTGGTGGCTTCCGAGATCTTAAAAAGAGAAGCTGAGCCTTTGTTAACTTAGAAGGAGACTATCACAACCACTCTCACTCCCAGACACTCTCTCACCCAGACACACAGTCTCACATCCACTCTTACAGCAACACATAGTTTTATAGTGATTTTAGTCAGAGAGTGAAATGGGTGCTTATAAGGTAATGCACATAGCTAGGCAGTAGTTACGAAGCCGGCAGTATCAGAGGCAATTTTACACATACTTACATACTTTTGTACTTACCAACACAGCCAGTAAGCTATTCATAGAGTCACTTACATTCTTATTTACAGGCCCATAGAGGGACTCATACACCCACTCAGGCAATGACACAAACTAGCAACCCACAAAGACAAGTACTACTTTAAACATGTCTTGACTCTACTACTGCAGAGTCTGAGGGGCTTATTTATGCTCTGTTTGCGCCGGATTTGCGTAATTTTATTTAACAAACTTAACTCCATATTTATATTTTGATGCTAGACCAGTCTAGCATCAAAATATTGGAGTTAACATCATTTTTTTACAGTGAAAACCTACCTGGCATCAATAAGAAGCAAGGTAGGCATTCCCGGGCAAAAAATTACTCTAAGGCCTTAGCGCGTTATTTATCCTTCCGTGCAAAAATCACGTACTGAGGAGGAGGGCCTTAAATAATGGGGCCAAGCTTGCTTAGAACCATTATTTAACGCCTGGGTCAGGACAGGCATTAGGGGACCTGTGGGCTTATTTCCTTGGTCAGAGACCAAAGACGCAGTCCACAGGTGCCTTTCCCTGCCCCCAGGGACACGCCCACCCACCCCTACCCACTCCTGGAGGACACCAAATGATGGGGGACCCATCCCAGATAAGTCCAGATATTTTTTTTTTCAATGTGCCATAGGGGGGCCTAACAGGAGTCATGCCTATGGGGGTTGTGCGTCAAAAAAAGACGCTAGTCAGGTTAGAGTCATTTTTCTGACTCTAACCTGACTAGCGCCATTCTTCGACGCACAAACTCCTGTTTCCCCTACGCCTCCCCCATCTGATTAGCGTAATTTATTTTGACGCTAACCGGGCCTCACCTCTGGCTAGAGTAATTCCTTAAATATGCTGCCAGGCTGGCATCCAGGAATGGCGCTAGACGGCTGTAAACTTTTTGAAGCAAACCTGCTCTAAAACAGGTTTGTGCCAAAAAGTATAATCGGGGCCTGAGTGTGCAGTTTGGCTCCTACCTTGAGTTTCCATTAAACATGCGTTTGTCAAGCTTTAAGATCTACTTTTAGTACAAATAACTCATTCCTCAATTAGTAAATCACTGAGAGATTTAGCAGGCAACACTTTTGGCACACCTAGTTAGTTATAGTATGTAATGTTATACTGTTTTCTGTAGAGCTAAATATATTTTTATTCACTTGTACTGAAAAAGTAAAAATCAGAATGCCTGATAAGAGATAAAGAAGAAAGAAACAGAGGAATGAATACTACATAATTTAGACTAACAGTAAAAGGACAGATAAGGTGGAGAATGTGGACAATAAAAAAGAACAGCTGGTGAAAGCCCTAAGCAGTTTCTAAAAAAAAGTGTATGGCTGAAATTGCAAACTGAAAAAAAAATGTCCAGTAAAAAGAAGAATTGAAAATCAAATGATAAAGAGGAAGGGCTACACAATTGTAAATGTATAACATATAATAAGGAAACAAAAACAGTTTAAGAAGATAAGTGTAAACATGTTTCAAACTAGAGTAATACAAAATTTGCTAAAGAGGATGAAGAAGTATAAGAGGAGAAGTGCTGTAATTAAGCAAAAACAACTTTCTGAGAGTATAGTGGACACATTTGTTTTGAAAAGGAAACTTTTTATCCTAATATTGGACAGAATGAAGACACTAGACAAAGCAGTACTATGCATGAGGAAAAGAAAATTAAGGAACAGGCTTATTAACAAAGGTCATCTTTGGAAAGTTTTTAAAGGGTAATTGATGCACACATCTAACGCAGAACCCTTTTTAATGAAGAGAACTACTTGCAAGAGAACACATTAGTGCATGCAGTGGCCTAAATATTGTTGCTATGAAGCAAAGAATGGTACTCCCATGGAAAAAAGAAGAGATAGCTCTTAGGAAAATAGAACAAGTGATAACAGAAGGAGAACCAAGCTCCTGTATACAAGCGGTAGTATAGCAGTATTTGTACTTTCTGTCAAGAATCAATTGATAAATTCAAAACTTTCCTAAGAGAATTTTCATAGAGTAGTGTCAAATAGAAACTTAAAATCCTTCAAGAATTAGATCCCTTCAAAACTAGGAGATACACTAACTTAAAAGGCCATTCATTGGCACATCTTTCAAAGCAGGTGTACAAAATAATGTTTCATCACTTTAGAATGTTTGCTGTGCATCATTCAAAAATACACTATTGAGTTAGGAGATTTTATTATGTAAAAACTCCAGCTTTATATTTTGGAGATTTGAATAGGCCTCTGTTACGTGGCAGTGTCACAGATGTTGAGAACGTTTCTGAAGGCATTCAGGCCCTGATTTATACTTTTTGGTGCAAAACAGCACCAACTCAGGCCCTGATTTATACTTTTTGGGGCAAAACTGCACTAATGCCGTTTTGCAACAAAAAGTTTAGCACCGGCTTGCACCATTTCTGTGCACCAGCCAGACACAATATTTATGGAATGGTGCAAGCCGGTGCAAAGGATAGGCTAGTGTAAAAAAAAAAATGACGTTAATCGGGTGGGTAATTTTTTTACTCCAACCTGCCTAAATTCATTTTTTGGTGCTCAACCCCCTTCTTCTATACCGCCAGTTCCACCCGACTAAAGTCCTTTTTTTTTTTTACTCTAGGCTACCCTTTGCACTGGCTTGCACCATTCCAGAAATATGGTGCCCAGCTGGTGCACAGAAATGGTGCAAGCTGGTGCTAAATTTTTTGGTGCAAAACTAATTTAGTGTAGTTTTGCACCAAAAAGTATAAATAAGCGCCAATATTTTGTAAGCTTGTCCCACTTTTGCATCAAAAATGACGTTAATGCGGTGCAAATAAAGTATAAATCAGGGCCTTGGTGCTAGACGGGTCCAGCACCAAAGTATAAATATGGAGTTAGTTTTGCACCGAATTAGAGTAAAAAAAATGAAACTCATTTGGTGCAAACAGAGTATAAATATGCCCCAGTGTATAAATATGCCCCTAAATATGGCTTTAAGGCCATAGAATAATTTTTTGCATGGGAACGCCTACCTTGTATCTCATTAAGGCAAGGTAGGTCTCCACTTCCAAAAAATGACTTAAACACCATAAATTTGACGCTAGATGGGTCTAGCACCAAAGTATAAATATGAAGTTAGTTTTGCACTAAATTAGATTAAAATAAATGATGCTAATTTGGTGCAAACAGAGTATAAATATGCCCCTTGGTTTTTAAAGCATGGCTGCATAGAATATGCATGGGATGATTTACTAGAATTTCTAAGAAAAGCAAACTCTAAAATTAAGGATATCCATTTGAAGACAGCATGAGAACTGTGCTCTTTTGATCCTGCCAATGTATGTAGTATTTCAATCTGATGCTGGGTTTTATATGCAATAAAAAAAATCCTCTTCTTGGAAAACTTGCAGATTTTTTTGGAAAAAAATAATACCAGGCAAGAGGTGTTCCTCATATACCCATGTTCCAAGTGAAAAAGGATGCACCAAAATTCTGAACTGAAACTGTTGAGTGTGTACTGTCTTTCATAGCACTGCATGTTACCTGCACCATCCCAGATGAGAATTGTGACAAAACCCTATGGCAGAAAGTTCTACGTTTTCAAATACATAGATATGGGATGTATTGCCGCTGAAGATACAAATGTAAAAGGATAATTATGTACAAAATGTTATTTTGGATTTCCAAGGCCTATCATTTGCTGGGAGAAGTGAGGCATACACTGACAAGGAAATCGCCAAAAATACATATAGGCCCTCATTACAACCTCTGCGGTCTTTTCAAAAGACCGCCGAGGCTGTGGGAGCCAGAATACCGCCAGTGCTGGCGATATTTCTGGCTCCCTATTACGACTTTTCTGCTGGGCCTGTGGACGGTAACAGTGCTCACGTCCGCTGGCCCAGTGGAAAAGTCACATCAACATTGCTTCCGGCTCATAGTAGGGCCCAAAATTCGTGCAGTGAAATGCACGATGAGGCTATGCCTGGTGTGTTTACCGCCTTGGCCAGGCTGGCGGTCGGGGACTCATAATCCCCAGGGCAGCTGTGCTTGCACTGCTGCCCTGGGGATTATGGCCGTTGGAGGGGCCGGCAGAATGGCTGTGGCTATTGTGCCACGGTCATAATAGCTGGCAGAACACCGCCAGCCTGTGGGCAGTGTTACCTCCAGCTTACCGCTGGCCGCCAGGTTCATAATGAGGCCCATCATTTGGAAAGATCGGAGCCCCCCAAATATATTAATGATTAATATCCTGTAATTCTGAAACTATGAAATGCAAATATGGACATCCAGTTTGTTGCAGCAACTCCAGTGCTGTTACTCGCTATGCCACTTCATGCATCACAAAATCTGAAAAAACAGAGATGAAGGAAATGTGGGTGGTGATTTCTGCAGCAAAATCCCTATTGAAGAAAATACGCAGTTGCAGCTTGGAAATGCTCTTGCATATGGAGATAAGCAAATTAGAGTGCTGTGACAGATTGGTCCTTATTACAACCATGGCGGTCAAAAATCAAAACAGTATTTACATATATACAAATGGAGGGGCACTGCCCAGTCCACAATGTCTGTGAGCCACAGGGTCACATCACATAGGCCAAGGCCCCACTTGACTCCTGTATCAACACGGAGAGAACACTGCAGGGGCATCAGGTCGAAAATACACAGGCACCTCAGGCACCTCAGGGTACGGGGAACGAGGGACACCTCATCCTGAAGATGGTACAACACCACTTGGTCCTGGGGAGTGCAAAGCCACAGTCTCTCTAGTGGGTGGTTTGCCCACTTCTTGGTCCTGGGGAGTGCAAAGCCACAGTCTCTCTAGTGGGTGGTTTGCCCACTGCTTGGTCCTGGGGAGTGCAAAGCCACAGTCTCTCAAGTGGGTAGTTTGCCCACTGCTTGGTCCTGGGGAGTGCAAAGCCACAGTCTCTTAAGTGGGTGTCTTCTTCCGCTGGTTCTGGAGGGGCTTTGTGCCCAGTGTGCTTCATCCTGGGGAGGGTGGGGTGACTGGATGGCTTCTTCCACTGGTTCTGGAGGGGGCTTTGTGCCCAGTGTGCTTCATCCTGCCAAGGAGGGGGTGGGTGGATGGCTTCTTCCACTGGTTCTGGAGGGGGCTTTGTGCCTAGTATGATTCATCTTGGCATGGAGGGGGTGAGTAGAAGCCTTCTTGCACTGGTTCTGGTGGGGGCTTTGTGCCCAGTGATGCAAATCTTGGTGAGTGTAAGGTCACAGTCTCTCATCTAGGTGTCAGACCCACACGATTTGCAGTGGTCAGGATGCATTACAGTCCATGGAGGCAGGACTACACACTGCCCACTGGTGCCGATGGCCCCTCAGTGGTGGCAGTGCCGGTGTCAGTGCTACCAGTGGTGGGGGGAGGCTTGAGCCCTTCCCCTGCAGCCTTGGACAGCTGACCACTGGGGCTGCTGCTGCTGGCAGCAGTGTTGACAGGAGTGCTAGCAGCAGTGCTGGTGGAGGTGCAAGTGGCAGTGCAGGTGGCGGTGCTGAGATCGGGGCTGCCAGTGGTAGGGGGAGGATCCAGCACTTCCCCTGCAGCCTGAGATAGCTGCCCACTGGGGCTGCTGCTGCTGGCAGTGGTGCAGGTGGCGGTGCAGGTGGTGGTGCTGGTGTCGGGGCTGCCAGTGGTGGGGGACGCTCCAGCTCTTCCCCTGCAGCCTCGGACGGCTGAAACGCCATGGTTGGTGGTGGAGGCTCAGAATCAGTCCTAACACCAGGACTCCTGTCCTGCCTGCCTGCAGGGACAGGCCCTTTGCCCTTGCCTTTGCCATCTGGTGGTGCCTCCTTACCCTTCCCCTTGTAAGCTGGTAGTGTCTCCTTGCCCTTGCCATCTGGTGGTGCCTCCTTGCCCGTGCCCTTATAAGCTGGTGGTGCCTCCTTGCCCGTGCCCTTGTAAGCTGGTGGTGCCTCCTTGCCCTTGTAAGCTGGTGGTGCCTCCTTGCCCTTGCCATGGCCAGCTGGTGGTGCATCCTCACCCTTGTCCTTGCCAGCTGGTGATGCATCCTTGCCCTTCCCCTTAGCAGCTGGTGCAAGCACACTGCCAGTGCTGATTGGTGTTTCCTTGGAGCCTCTCACACCTGCAGTAGCTGCCGCCACTACTGTGGCCATGGACTGGTTGGCTGAGGTGCTGACCACCCTGGCCTGATGTGAGGTGGATGACGAGGAGGAGGGGGACACAGTGGAGGTAGTGGATGTTGGTGTGTCTGCAGCTCGATGGTGTTTGTGTGAGTGTCTGTGGAATGATGTGTAGTGCATGTGTTTGCCCGAGCCACTCCTGTGTGTTGTCTTAGGTACATGCTGGTCTGAATGTGTGCTTGAGATAGGTAGGGGTTGAGGGGAATGGGACTGGGCAGAGGATGTTGGAGGGGGAGGCTAGAGACAGGAGCAATGGCTGCCATGATGGAGGAGGCCAGAGTCTGGATTGATCTCTGTTGGGCCGCCATGCCAGAGTGAATGCCCTCTATGAATGCATTTGTTTATTGCAAATGACCTTCCAGCCCCTGGATGGCATTCACTATGGTTGACTGCCTAACAGAGATGGATCTCAGGAGGTCAATAGCCTCCTCACTCAGGAGGGCTAACTGGGGCAGGGCCTGAGGGCAGCAGGGCCTCAGGTGCCTGGGGAGAAGGAGATGCCCACCCTCCTGGGTGAACAGGCACAGGAAACTCGCTGAGGGGCTGCTAGGGAGTTTCCATCAGAGGAGGTATCACGTTCTGAACTGTCTCCTCCTACCTCCGCCGTGGTGCTCCCCTCGCCCTCCATTCCACTGGTGTCCTCACCGTCGGTGGGTTTGTCCTCATGGACCCGGTGGGATGCAGTTCCCTCCGTCGCCGGTGCCTCTACTCCTCCGCCAGATGATGCTAATGAACATAAGGACAGGATGACAAAACAAAAAGGGGGGAAGAGACAGAGGATACACTTGGTCATATGCAGCAACAACACCACCGTTGGCATACAAGACACACACACACACACACACAGAGGGAACCTCCCTACTCACTAGGCAATGCACTACCAGTCACAATACTAGTCACCAGGCCATGGACAGTAATACCTGATGCTAATTGCAGCATACATGAGACCCACAGAGACATGCCCAGCAGTGGATGCTCACTAGCTTGGTTGGAGGTGGAGTTCATCAGCCCCTGCCCAACATGGAACCTAACCTGGCCTAGGGGCGCTAACATGCCCACATCCCCCACCCAAAGGCCACTCCACCACACACAAGTAGTATAATGTGAAACTGTACTCACCCCCTTGTGGCTGCTGGGTTGCCCTCAAGCGCCCATCCAGCTCCAGATAGGCCACCGCCAGTATGTGGAACATCAGGGGGTCAGAGTTCGAAGGGCACCCTACCTCATTGGGAGGCCATCCCCAGCTGGGCCTCCGCTGTCTTCCTTGCGTAGCGTCTCAAGTCCTCCCACAGTTTGCGACAGTGGGTGCTCCACCAGCTGTAGAACCCCATGGTCCGCACAACATTGGCGATGGCACACCATATACCCTTTTTCTGCTGGGCATTGACCTGCAGAGAAATACTCATAGAAAAAAGGTACCAGTCATACCATCTGGCCTGTTGCACTCATGGCCCACCATATCCCTCCCATCCCCTTACGCACATATATTGCCAACCATACATGCAGCACTCTGTCCAGGACCCTTCAGCCACCACCCCTTACACAAGGCCATCAAATACAGCAATCCATGTATTTATGCCCCATGCATCGTGCTCACAGTGTACTCACCTGTTGTTCTGGAGGCCCATACAGCATTCGGTACTGGGGTAGGACCCCATCCACCAGTCTCTCCAACTCTGCAGCGGTGAAGGCAGGGGCCCAGTGACACGAGCCATGGTTGGTTCCAGACACAGGACATAGCAGCACATACAGTGTAGGTCCTCTCCTGTTGAATGTCAGATAGCAAGTGAGTGAACAGATAGAAAATGGCGGTCATGCTGCAGAGGTGCGTGCTGTCACCGCTGGCGTACATCACCATTGGCTACCCATAGGGACCAATGACAACCAATGATGACCTGCATGGCGGTACTCAACGGCCTCCTGCAACGGTGCACAACGCCAGCAGCATTACCTCATTTCCACATGTCCATCCACACAGGACAGACAGACGCCATTTCAGCGGGAGCAGGCAATGGCAAATAACTGTGTCACAGCACACATAGGCACCATTTGAGCCTATACAACCACATACTGTTTCAGTCACAACATGCAATGAACTGTACTTTTTGGAAATGTTGAATACTGACCATATGGTCATCGTTTTGCCCCCTAGATTGCAACCGCTGCAGCTGAATAGGAGATGGAGACATCCTCTTATGTACAAGCCCCTGGTGGACTTGGCAACAATGGAGGACAGGCACATTATCCTCACCTACAGACTTGACAGGGCCACAATCCAAGAGCTGTGTGCCCAATTGGAGCCAGACCTGTTCTCTGCTATCCGTCACCCCACTGGGACCCCCCCTGTTGTGCAAGTCCTATCTGTACTCCATTTCTTGGCAACTGGTTCTTTCCAAGTGACAGCAGGAATGTCACAGCCAATGTTCACAATAGTGCTAACAAAAGTGTTGCCTGCCCTGATGAAACACATGCACAGCTACATTGTTTTCCCCAGGTGAAGGATTTGGCCACAGTGAAAGCTGACTTCTATGCAATGGGACATATCCCCAACATCATTGGGGCAACTGATGGTACACATATTGCATTTGTCCCCCCCCCCGGAGAAAGGAACAGGTGTTCAGAAATCGAAAGGGCTTTCACTCTGTGAATGTGCAGATAGTGTGCCTGGCGGACCAGTACATCTTCCATGTTCCAAAGTATCCTGGGTCTCTGCATGATGCCTTTGTCCTGAGGAATATCAGCATCCCATATGTGATGGCTCTACTCCAGAGGCACCGGGTGTGGCTAAATGGTGAGCCCATGGCCCCTACCCACTATATGTTGGTGTATGGGTATGGGGTCGGCCCTAAGCGTTAGTGTCTGGCTAACAGGTATCCCTCAATATTTGCAGGTGACTCTGGTTACCCCAAACTCTCATGGCTACTGACCCCTGTGAGGAATCCGACAAGGGCAGAGGAACGTTACAATGAGGCACGTGGGTGAACAAGAAGAATTATAGAGAGAACCTTCGACCTCCTGAAGGCCAGGTTTCGTTGCCTACATCTAACAGGTGATTCCCTGTGCTACTCACCCAAGAAGGAGTGTCGGATCATTGTGGCATGTTGCATGTTGCACAACCTGGCCTTATGTCGCCAGGTGCCTTTTCTGCAGGAGGATGAGGCTGGAGATGGGCATGTGGCAGCGGTGGAGCCTGTAGACAGTGACGAAGATGAGGCAGAGGATGAGGATGTGGACAATAGAACATCAATCATACAACAGTACTTCCAATGACACACAGTTAAGACACTGTAACTTAATCTTCCATTGCAGTTTTGTATTGGAAATTGTCACTGGCAGTAGTGATATTCCCACTACTATGGCCATTTACTGTACCCTTTGACATGTCTATTTACAGATATATGTGTCCCACTCTGGCTTCTGGTGTATTGACTGCAGCAAACTACAGGTCATACCAATGTATACATTACTGTACAGTTGAATTGCAATGTCTACAGATTGTCAAACGAATACATAGTTCAATCAATTGACAGACTCAATACTTGTATTTTTTAAAAGGGTGTTTATTTATGTGCTGATAAGTGGATGTGGTATTGCTATAGGCTGGGGGGGTGGTGGAGGAGAGTCCAGATAAAATTTCTAGTCTATTTGTATCACAGGTGCATTCTCCAAGGGGGCATAGGAAGGGGAGCAATGGAAGTTCAAGGTGGACGGGGTGACAGAGTGGGACACAAGGGTGACAATCAGAAGAGTCTTATTTCCTGACGGGGGTCTTGACAATGTTCTCTGGCTTCTGCCTGGATCACAGGGACCATTTGTGGGGTGGTTCTCCTTCTGCAGGGGGTGGGGTGCTAGTGGACTGCTGTTCCTGTGGCAGGGCCTCCTGTCCTCTAGCATCAGCGGAGGTGGGGGGCTGTTAATCAGTGTGGCTAGTGTCAGGGGCCCTTTGGTGTGCCACTGCCTCCCTCATGGTATTGACCATGTCTGCCTGCACCCCTGAAATGGTGACCAGGGTGGTGTGGACACTCAGGCCCTCCCTGATCCCCAGGTACCGTCCCTCCTGCAGCCGCTGGGTCTCCTTCAACTTGGCCAGTATCTGGCCCATCGTCTCCTGTGAATGGTTGTATGCTCCCAGGATGTTGGTGGGTGCCTCATGGAGAGTCAGTTCCCTGGGCCTGTCCTCCCCTGTCACACAGCAGTCCTCCCAGATTCCCTGTTGTCCTGTGCCTCTGTCCCTGGAACCGTGTGCCCACTGCCACTGACCCCAGGTCCCTAATCGTCCTGTGTTTGTGGGGTTGCCTGAGGTCCCTGTAGAGGTGGACACACTTGTGACTGATGTGCCCTGGGGACAGAGGTATGGGCCAGCTGGGTGGGTGATCTGGTGATGTTTCCCGAGGGGGGATACTCTGTGGTGTTATGGGACTGTGCTTGGGTAACCAACTGTCCGGAGGTCCCTGATGGGCCAGGTTGGTCATCCTGATCCAGGAGTGCAGAGCTGCTGTCATCACTGGGGGCCTCTTCTGTGGGGAGACTGGATGTTGCTGGCTCCTCCTCTTTGGTAACGTTGTGTGGGGGACCTGTAGGGATGTAAATGCAGTGTTATTGTTTCTGCATGTGACATCTTGTGCATGGGTGTGTTGCCCTGTATGGTTGTGATTGCCCTGGCAGCTTAGGCTTGTGTGAGTTGTGATTTGGTTGGATGGGTGATTGTCTCTAGAGTGCCTGATTTGGTGATGGGTGTCCATGCAGGTCTGTGCATGCATTGGTGTTGCATGCAGGGCTTGGTAGTGGGAGGGGTGGGTTGTGTTGGTGGGGTGTAAGTGAGGTGGTGGAGTGATGGGGTGAGAGGGTAGGGGTTTGTGATGGCATGTAGGTGGCGGGGTGATAGTAATAGAGATTTGACTTACCAGAGTCCAGTCCTCCTCCTACTCCTGCCAGGCCCTTAGGATGCATGATTGTCATGACTTGCTCCTCCCTTGTTGTTAGTTGTGGGTGAGGAGGTGGGGGTCCACCACCAGTCCTCTGTACTGCTATCTGGTGTATTGCTACCACGGAATCCACCTTCCCCTGTAGGTCGTTCCACCTCTTCCTGATGTCATCCCTTGTTCTGGTGTGTTATCCCATGGCGTTGACACTGTCCACGATCCTCCGCCATAGCTCCATCTTCCTAGCAATGGATGTCTGTTGCACCTGTGATCCGAATTGCTGTGGCTCTACCCGGATGAATTCCTCCACCATGACCCATAGCTCCTCCTCTGTGACCCTGGGTGTCTTTGTGGTGCCATGGGTGTAGTATGAGTGGTGTGTTTGAGGGTGTGTGGGGTGATGTGTTGGGGTGTGTGCTGTGAGGTGCCTGGATGGTGTATGGGTGATGATGTTCTGTGACTCCGGTTCTGTGGGTGCTCTTGGTGTATCTCTCCCTCAGTTGTTAATGTTTTGAGATGTAAGGGGTTTTGGGTAATGTGGGTATGTGTTTTATAGTGGTGTGGGTGTGTGGGTGTGGTGTATGTTATTCGAGTTGTCCAATGTAGTGTTGTTTTATATGCGTTTGTGTATTTTGAGTGCTGCGGTATGGAGCACCAATGGTTTACTGCCATTGAATGTTCACCACAGTGACTCGGGGTCATAATGCTGTGGGCGTAGCTCCATTGGCATAATGGTGTGGGTTTTGCTACTACCAGTTTATCACTGACCTTTGGGCTGTCTGTATAGTGACGGATTGCTATGTGTGTTTCATAATATAGGTAAGGGTAAACCACGAGGCGACGCCGGATTTACAGCCAATGTCATAATGAGGGCCATTAAGTTCAGCTAGCTTGTTCTCGAAGTCTAGGGGAATTATTTGGGTTAGTCTAGGACTTCCTAACACACAAAACAGTCTTGAAATCTTTCCCAGGTATTCAATACTTAGCCCAGTTTGATTTGGGGAGTACAGATGTTGTAAAAATAATTACACTGGATACCTACTTACCAAGAAGAAGTCCACTCCTTGGAAATATGTGTCTTTATGAATTTCTGCAGCACTATAGGTACAAAAACAATTGTTTCAGAAAACATTGATAAAGTCACAAATGATGTACTTGGATGCAACAGTTGTTGTCATCATGCAAAAGGTGACGCAATAAACCATGGAAAACGTGCTTGTCAAACTGCTGAAAAAAAGAATTTGTCTACTTAGCACTTTTTAAGCTATTCAAACCTTGGCCTTCTGAAACAGTGTTACTTGGACAGTCTGACTGCAATGAAGACTCTTTCAATGCTGTGAAAGAAAACATTGAGTGTCCAATATTTCCCAACTACTTCAAAATGTTGAATGAAGAAATTGAACAAGAGGAAACATTTGATACTGAGATAGCAAAGGATAGTTCAGATCTGCCACAAAAACAATCAATGTAAAAGTGCACATTTTAGGCCAATTCTTTTTTTTTATCAGTGGACAAGCTGGCACTGGAAAAAGTATTTTAATCAAAGCTCTTGCCACTTATTTACAGAAGACCAGACACTCAATTTTGTCTTGTGTAGTGACAGGCCCCACTGGATTAGCTGCACACAAATGAATTGCATACATTGTCTACTTATGGTTTCTTGTGAACACAACAACAAACTGGATACCAAAAGTTATCAGGTGTAGCGTCATGAAGTTTCTAGAGTGCTGAAGAAATTTGAGCTCTTAATCAACAATGAGGTGAGCATAATCCTAAACTTAATGCTTGACTTTGTGCATTTGAAAATTCTGCATATATTGAAGACAGAGTATAATGTACTTTTTGGAGGAAAGCATTTGATTGTTTCTGGTGATTTCTTGCAAATTACCCCTGTAAAAGGACAGCTTGTCTTGAAGACTCTCTTACATGAAGTAACTCATAATTCCTTAGCAGGCAATAGACATGTAAACATATGGTTAAATTTCCATTAAAAAGCACTAATTAGAAACCTGTGTCAAGCATCTGATATGCAGTTTGGAAATATTCTTTAGGATATTAGAGCAGCAAAACAGTGCTTGGAAACTTGACCTTATAAAGACCATATTTAATTCCAAAATATCTGCAGCACATCTAATGTTCGATTTTATACAACACAAATCCATTGAGGGTCTCTTGCCTACTATTCAAGCTGCTTAATTTCTGTCAATAGCAATTTTGGAGCTTTAAGAAAGAACAAGTCATATTGCTAGATTCTGCTAAACAAGTTGAAATTTTACATTTACTAAAATGACTTTATGATGTTTAATCACATTAAAAAACAGATTGACATATAACCAACTTGCATTTAATACCTAAAAAATAAAATTGGCATATTCTTCCCACAGTAGCAATTACATTGTTTGGCCGATTTTAAAATAATGTAGCTTTTTCAAATATGTGATGTCTAGTTCTGGTTTCAAAACGTTCATGAAAATGTATTTATTTGAGAACTTGCTTTTACATTTTATGCAAGCAGACAGTGTATTACTTTGTCCATTTTGCAAATATTTTATGAGTTCATTTTCAGTAGTAGTCTTCACAGCACTGAGCAAAGGATTTAATTTTCATGGACAACCTTTCCTGTGCATATTTGATATCTACACAGGAACATGATGTGAGTGCTATTGGCCTTATTTGGAAGAACATTATGACCACTGTAGGTAATTTTCACAGCATGTTCCCTAAATGAAAGAAGCATTTTACAAAAACACATATTAACTTTCAGATATGAAATTGCTGACTCATCTCAAATGTTCAACCCTCAAGCTACTAAATATAGTTTCTCCACTTTTTTCAGCTAGTTTCTAACCTACTCAAGATGCCCTACAGAAAGATATATTTTGCACTAAGCATAATTTCGAAACATAAATGTTGACAAAAAGAGTGCAATTTGTGTCATTAGAAAAGTAAAACCTTGCATTTAGTGCAACATCAAACACAACTACCAAACAAACGGGGTCATTATGAACATGGCGGTAAACACCGTCTCCCACAGTGTCAACGGTGAACAGAATCCTGCCATTGGTGGTGAACAGAAACCCGCAATATTAAGATGCCAAAAACAGAATCCGCTAAAAATATTCCTACCACCAGTCACCGCCTGGGCCCTGTCGGCGAAAAAGCTGCACATCCCACCCCGCCACCACCGAGCACACAAATACCCTGCCCTCTAAATAATAATGCACAAATCACTTCGGTGGTCAGTGGATGTCGAACGACCATTGGCGGTACAGACCGCCACAGCCAGCAAGTGGACCCATCAGTAAAAATGCACACATTGGCAAGTTTGAAACCCACACACCTGACACACATCCACAACACCATAAAACACACACAGACACACCCAACAATCCTTTGCATTGCCAATAGGAGAAGCCAGACGGACAACACTACAGGCAGACACTGAACGCCACATCACATGACTCACACACCCAACCAGCCAACAGCAGCCTCACCAATATCCACACAACACACACCATGGCATCCCCAAGCACCCACGTTTCACAGAAAGGGAGCTAAGGACCATGGTGGACGAGATACTCAAGGTCTAGCCACAAATATTAAGGGCACAGGTCCAGCACACACCCATCGCCAGAAAGTTGGAGTTGTGGCAGACCATTGTAAACAAGGTCAATGCAGTGGGAAACCATCCACACACAAGGGACGACATCCGCAAGAGATGGAACGACCTGCACGGGAAGGTGAGGTCTGTGGCATCCTGAAGACTAGAGGAGGACCTCCACCAACACCTCCCGAATACACTGACTGGGAGGAAAAGGTACTGGCCATCCTGCATCCTGAGGGCCTCAATGGACTCACTGGAGGAATGGACTCGGGTAAGTTATCTACAATTAACCCATATCCATCACACCTGTAATGCATGTACCACCCCACCCCTCCAACTACCACAAGGACCACTACCCCACTCAGGCCACAATCACTATATCCAGTCATCCTGCATGCCCACAAAAAGGCCAAATCCCTCTCCCTGTGCACAGCCACCTACCCCTGCAAGGCATCACAATGGCACTACACCACCCACAATGCACCTCCAAATCCCAAGAAAAATGCAATGGCAACCTCACAAAAGCACCCTGCATGGCCCACCAGTGGAAGACCTGCACAAAATAGGCCTGCCCTGTGCACCCCATCTAATTTTGCAATTGTAACATGCATGTCCTATCCCCCCAACAGGCACCACCACCCATGCCACCCTGATGGACAGGACAAGGAGTGGCAGTGGTCCACATGGAGACAGAGGCCCCACTCAGGACACTGTAGAGGGAACTCTGGACAGTGAGGAATACCCTGGCCCTTCACACAGTCCTGGCCTGTCACCATCCAGCAGCCCCATCCAGGACACCACTGACACACCTACCACCCAGCTACCAACATCAGCTCCGGGCAACCGACCGCACACCTGTGTACCCAGGCCACAGACTGGTGAAACACAAGGACAGAGGCTACGGTCATCACCTACCAACAGGCAGGAAGATGATGGCCCTGGTACAAGTAGCACCGCCAGACCTGTACAGGGGACACAGGCACAGTGGGCTAGGCCCAGTGGGAGGGCATTGTGGCCCTGGGGGGAGGCCACAGGATGGATGCAGTCCTGGGAGCATACCACCATACCCAGGACAGGATAGGCTAGATTGTAGTCACCCTGGAGCAGAATCAAAGGCTTCAGATAGCACACCACCAGGAGGCCATGGAGCAGTAGAAACAGCTCAATGCCACCATGGCCACTATTGTATGGGCTCTGCTGCACCACTTCCCAACTCAGCCTGAGACCCCCACAGACCAGGAATCCCCTACCATAGACCAAGATACAAACCAGCCATCTACAGCAGCAGCAGAAACTGGACTGGTGCCACTCTCTAAGGAAACGCAGGAGACCAGCACCTCTACCAGTACCAGCCAACACCAGGCACCAAAAGTGTCCCTCAGGCCCAGATATAGCACCAGAACACCTGCCAAGACCAAGGCACTGTCATAGAATAGACTGTGACACAACCTGTCCTCCAAGTGTGCCACTCAACTGCCATCCCCACCATGCAATATCAACTCAACAACATATAAAATACAGATGTACATGTTACCATGTTACCACTGCCAACAATTGCTGAGACCATGTAGCGAGTATGGACATCCACCAGCAGGCCACCCCCATCACTGTAAAGAACACCATGGCATCCCTGACACCTAATAAAACACATGTACACCAATGTCAATGTCCCCTATCAGTATTTTGAAATCGAAGTGTGCATGCAATTGTCGTTGTAATCATATAATCATACCTTTATGGCAGAAATGGCACCCCATGCACAACATGAGGTGGTGTCAACAGAAATGATGAACAAGTTGTTCATCATGTCACATGTCACCTGCAAACCTTGTTACAGTGAAAATGTCTATAGACCCAACACCCACATAGGGGATAAGTCATACCAACAGTGTGCAGCACAGACAACAACAGCAGAAAATAGAACATCTTAGTCACTGGAAGTATAGTTGGATCAGTTGGTTCCTGGAGTGTACATATTCCCCCACTTCATCATCACCATCACTCTCATCCCTTCTCAGAGGAAGCTGGTCTGGATATATAGCACCTTCCTCTTCCAAGAGAGGAATAGATTTCCCACAGCCACGTTGTGCAGCAAGCAGCAGGCCACCACTATTCTACAGACCTTTTCAGGGCCATAGGCCAGAATCCCCAAGAAATATGGAGGTAACGGAATCTAGTCTTCAGGATTCCTATAGTGTACTCTATCGCCCTCCTTGTACGTCCATGGGCCTCATTTTAATTCTTCTCAGCATCTGTCCTAGGATTCGTCACTGGTGTCAAGAGCCAATGCATGTTGGGGTAGCCAGAATCACCTGCAAAAGTGGGCAAAACCGGACTGTAACTAACAACCCTCAGTTGCAGACAGCCTGGCTGTCAGCTATGTGTAGAAAATGTGTCAGACACACTTACCTATGATTCATCCTCTGTCCCCTTGTGGTTGTTCCATCATGTGTGGCACACTGCTGTGCCTCTGCACAAATGAATCATGGACTGATTCAGGGAAAGTGGCATTCACATGGAAGATGTACTGTTGTGTAGGCTCTCATTATTCTAATGAGACTACTGGATTTTGAGAGACAGAATCGCCTGAGGCGTGGGAGACTGAGTCAAACTCACTGCGGGTGACACCTGTCGCTCAAATCCGGGTTTTGCTCTGGCTAACTAGCAGTGCCTCATCTATACCTAAGAATGGGGACGACTGGGCAGCCGAGCACATGACATCCTTGGCTTTTCAGGAAAGTCGTGGTCACTAAGGTCTCATCCGGTTCTCTCATTAACAGTTCAGTCTCACATATAAATGACATGCAGAGGAAGTATATGTTTCAATAATAGGTTTAATAAAACAACTGCATCTTAGATAGCAAAGCGTGAGCTGCAATAACCAGGATGACACAACATGACAGTATTAGAATTGTGATGAGAAGAGTAAAGCATAAAAACAATGCTATCATATTGTCACTATAATCAATGGACTAGCTCCTACCTAAGCTAAAATTGAGCACAGCATGTTAAGCTCTAATTCTGCCCTTCAAGTTCCCTGGGGAAGACATCAACCCCCATACCTGAGCAAAGGACTTCGGTGTGCATTAGCATCTGTAGCGAAGCATTCAGCAATCAGCATACAGTTGTGGTTCCCTGGCAGGAATCTCCCTCTAACGTGTAAGGGACACGGAAGTGTTTTTATAATAACCCAGCTGATATTCTGAGAAAGTGTCCCTACGTAAAGATGTGTATTTTCTACGAATGTTGGAGACTAAACTTCTACCACGTTCACCGACAATGTACCGTGCTGTAGCCTTGGAAGAAGCACAGAGTGATCAAGAATGTCTTGTTTGAGAACAGAGTGCTGGCCTAGGCAAAAACAGTTCAATAGATGGAAATAAAACAAGACAGTAAACATGGATATTGTAATATTAACAAGATGAAGCTGAATAAAATATATCTAGGTGAAAGTGCACAGCGGCCTTTTGTGTAAAAATAACGAGCATGGAGCTATAACTAAAATGGCTACACAACACCCTCCCCTTGTCAGTTGAAAGTGGTTTAAAGACAAAAATAAAAGTATATAAATGTATTGCTAAAAGGCTCAACCTAAGATATATATAAAAGCAATGTCAATGATGACAAGTCAAAATGACACATAAGCATATAATGGGACAATTTAAAACATAAGCATATGGTATAAAACCCAAATTCCAAAAGGTAAGTCAATTTTGTAAAGTTCCAATTGATTCTTGGGCCAAAGAGAGCAGGAGATCTTCAACTTCCGCCGATGTTAAAGTGGGGAAGTCATCGCCAAGAAGGATCAAGGAGCAGTTGTGTTACATAGCCTCAGCCAAGGCAGCATTCCATGGTGCACCCAGTGATGAGTCATGAGCGTAATCTTCCAAGAAGGGTAACTCATAAGTAGCTTTGCGTAGCAAACGCAACCTCAAAGAGCATGTCCGGTAATGAACCCTCAGCGAGAACATCAACAGATCAGCATCCAATGTAGGCAAGCGCTGCGTCGAAAGACATACTTCCAGTGCGTGTTCGAAAGAGCACCAGAGGCTCCGAAACACAGGCTGCACACAATGCAAGACCAGTCTAAATGACAAAGACCAGCCACACTGCAATTGCTCCAGGAGTGTTGCTCCAAAATACTGCATCATGCATTCACGACACAGCTGCACTGATGGGAGCGACATCATTCCTCCTCGTTTCGGTGGGACAGCCATTGCGCATAAAAAATAGCAACAGCAAAATGCCAGCTAATAAAGCCAAAGTTATCGGAAATCCCCCAAAAATGCTAGAGAAAATTGAGTGAATTGCTGATGGTATCAAACCGAATACAGAGGAGAAGGTGTGAATGAAACCAGCACCAACAGCTTTGAAAAAAATGTGCGATCCCAGTTCTACTGTACGCATTGAATATTTGTCCCACGAGTTCATCAAATTGTCTCAGAAAGTTTGCATTTAAAAGGGACTGTATTTCTGCCAACGAACTTGCCACCTGAAGTGCGTAGGTCTTGCGCGCAGATGGAAGGGCCACATGCTTTTGAAACAATAAAGCCTTGAGTCTGCTCAACTTGTCAAAATTCACAGTTGAAGTAGCAATGTGAGGCCAAATGTCAGCTACCACTTTAATTTTAGTGGGGGGAAAAAGTACGTTCCCGCAGCATGTAACGACCTTAGAGACCGAAACAACATGAACTATCCCGGCTTGCATACCACAACAGTGTTCACTATTGAGAAGGACATAGCTGCCGGTTGAAAGCACCTGGAACCATAGGTCTTATCAAGGGGACTGGAACTCCGTTCAGATAACAAACTAAGGCACATATTTATACTTTTTTAGCGCCACATTTGCGTCATTTTTTGACGCAGAAACGGTGCAAACTTGCAAAATACAATTGTATTTTGCAAGTTTGCGCCATTTTTGCGGCAAAAAGCGGCACAAATACGGCGCTAAAAAAGTATAAATATGGACCTAAGTTTGCAGCGGAGGCTTTACATGCCATGTGCAAGGACAACTGTTTAGAAACCATTGAATGGCTGACTGATGTCTCGCATTCACTACTGTTAAGAAAGACTTATTTCACGCCACTGAGGAACTTGTACGAGAAGGGAAGCTCCCACACCTCATGGATGTAACTATCTCCCAGCCTTTCATATCTGCCTACCGGAATGTGTTTCAAACAGGATGTGAATTGAAGTGTAGAAATAGGCAGATTAATGACCCCGTGTATTAGCCGCTTAGCAGATGATATTTCAGCCACAGTAAAAGGCAACTTTTCTAATTTCTCAATATTAAGCATGACATAAGTCGCTTCCTTCTTAGCCATTAGTTGTTGTTGTCACATTAAATTAAAGGAAGAAAATATCTCCCTCGCACTGACATGCTGCCAGGGAACGCGACCCGCCTTCAGTGTTTGAAGTGTCCAACCCAACTGAATAATGGACCTTAATTGACTCTGTCCATGGTGTAAAGAAGACATATCTGTTTGTAACATGTCTATAGCAGAAGAGACAATGTTATTTAAAGTGTGTATCTAGTCGGACAAGGTGTTGATCCCATTATCCACAACAGCTAATGCCTTTTTCAAATTTTCCTGGTCTATTTGCCTTAACCGGGCAGCTGCCTCTTGTTGGGAAAGCTTCCAAATTTCATTATATGCTTCATATAAGAAACGCTTCCTTCTGTGTTTTCTGGGGTCTAACAGGAAGTCCTGTAAGTCAATGTTATTAGACAGGAGACTGAGGTGTTCTCTAACCGGATCTGGTGAGGATGTTCTTAACCATTGCTGGCACAATTTTCCTACACTACATGTCGTAACTATACCCGCATGTTCGGATCATATATAGCGAGTGTTCGGCCTACTGCTTCTAAAACCCCCAGAGGAGTTGATAAAGTGTTGATGACATCCATTGGTAACTATTGGCCACAATAACCATCCGCCAGGACGTGTCAGTGAGACATTAAGGTGGTCATTACAACCCTGGCGGTCGGTGTTAAAGCGGCGGTAAGACCGCCAACAGGCCGGAGGAAAAGAAAATGGAATCATGACTGTGGCGGAAACCGCCAACAGAAACAGCCACTTTAACACTCCGACCGCCACGGCGGTACAAACAAACAGCATGGCGGTCACCGCCAACAGACAGGTGGAGGACAATGTACCGCCCACAGTATCACAACCTACCAATCCGCCACCTTTTCCGGGTGGATTCACTGCTAATAAAAACACGGCAGAAACAGGACTTCGAAGGGAAAACGCTCACCTCTACACACCCCATGAGGAATCAGGACGCCATAGAACCCGAGCTCCAGATCCTGCCAGCCCTTATCTTCTTGCTCCTCTACCAGGAGCATGAACGCCGGCGGCGAAGACCGGGGGGAGGGAAAAAACAGGGACACACACACGCAACACCCCCACCCCCACCCTCACCCACTTCAACACACACACCAATACAGCATGATACATTACAGTTACACCCCCCAAGCCCCTCAGAAGAATGCAAAGACAAAAGGAAATGAGTGTAACTATTGTAATATTTTTAAATCCAGTACGCAAAAAATATATATACACCATAAACAAATGTACACCAAGAATAGTAGTCCAGGTAGTGTTCCATTGAAGTCTGTGGAACACTGGGCTCACACGGCATGGGCGAGTCCCACACTCAATCCCCGAACATGGCGGAGAGAACACTGCAGGGGCATCAGATAGCAATAAAACAGGCACCTCAGGGGGAAGGGAAAGGGGGGGCACCTAAGCCGGTTGAGTGCACGAGGCCAAATCCACGAGGGGGCCACATGCCCACTGTTCCATCCTGGGGAGTGCAAAGCCACAGTCTCTCAAGTGGATAACAGTCTCCACTGGTTCTGGAAGGGGCCTGGTGCCCAGAGTGCTTCATCCTTCCAAGGACAGAGGTAGTGGATGTATCTCTCCACTGGTTCTGGAGGCGGCCTTGTGCCCAGAGTGCTGTATCCTCCCAAGGGCAGAGGTAGTGGATGAGATACTCCACTGGTTCTGGAGGGGGCCTTTTGCCCAGAATGCTTCATCCTGCCAAGGACTGAGGTAGTGGATATATCTCTCCACTGTTTCTGGAGGGGGCCTTGTGCCCAGAGTGCTTCATCCTGCCAAGGACAGAGGTAGTGGATGTATCCCTCCACTGGTTCTGGAGGGGGCCTTGTGCCCAGAGTGCTTCATCCTGCTTGTGACGGACTCAGTAGTACAGTGCCCTTGGCACTCATGGGCCAACGGTGCTTGCGGCGGCAGTGTCCTGCTCAGCGGTGCTTGTGGCGGCGGTGTCTTTGGCAGCGGTGCTTGTGGCATCAGTGTCCTGTTCAGCGGTGCTTGTGGCGGCGGTGTCCTTGGCAGCGGTGCTTGTGGCGTCAGTGTACTGTTCAGTGGTGCTTGTGGCAGCGGGGTCCTTGGCAGTGACTCTGCTGCTGGCGGTCCTTTATGGCCCAGCGGAACTGGTGCTGGCAGTCCTTTATGGCCCAGCGGGGCTGGTGCTGGCAGTCCTTTATGGCCCAGCGGGGCTGGTGCTGGCGGTCCTGTCCTGGGCAGCTGGGCTGGTGCTGGTGGTCCTGTACTGGGCAGCTGGGCTGGTGCTGGTGGTCCTGTCCTGGACACCTGGGCTGTTGCTGGCGGACCTGTCCTGGGCAGCTGGGCTGGTGCTGGCGGTCCTGTCCTGGGCAGCTGGGCTGGTGCTGGCGGTGGCCTCCTGGGCAGTGGAGATGATGGCGGTGGCCTCCTGGGCAGCGGGATGATGGCGGTGTCCTCCTGGGCAGCGGGGATGATGGCGGTGGCCTCCTGGGCAGCAGGGCTGGTGCTGGCGGTGGCCTCTTGGGCAGCGGGGATGATAGCGGTGGCCTCCTGGGCAGCGGGGATGATGGCGGTCTTCTACGCCGTGCTGCTCTTTCCAGACTTGCTGAGTTTCTTGTGTCCCTTCCCCACCTTGGAAGGTGTCGCAGCTGACTCCTCACTCCCACCTGTACCCCTGGGAGTGGCTTTGGTGGCTGGAGTCTTCCCCCTCTCCCGCCGAGCACTGGCCAACTTTTTATGCTTGACAGGTGGGGGACTGTTCGTGCTGTGGCTCCGTGCCACACTGGGTGCCCTGCTGCCTGGTGCACTCCAGATTCCGGTGACTGCAGGCACCACTGGTCCCAGAGATGTTGTGGCTGAGATGCTAGGTTGGGAGCTGGAGAGTCGGGCCCTAGGAGACTGACGGGGTGGGGGCGGTGAGGGAAAGAGGTCACGGGTGGACAGGAAAAGTTTCTTGGAAACACTGGGACGGTAGCTGGAGGGGGTTTGGGAGTGGAGGAAGAGGTTGCGGTTGTAGGAGGTGTTTGTTTGGTGACTTTGGGTGAAGGTGCATGCACTATAGGCTGTTGAGAGGTGGATGGCTGTTGGGTGGGTGTGTGGCTGCGTTTGTGTATCTTGGGAGGTGGTGTCACTGACACACTGGGAGAGGACACAGGAGACGTGTGAATGGTAGTGGGGGTGGTGACTGCACGTGAGCGGGGTGTGGTGGTGGGTGTGCTGGTGATGGAGGTAGTGGCTGAAGATGTAGTGCATGCAGGTGTGAGTGGAGACATGACAGGGAAGAAGGAGGGAGACGTGGAGGAGGGGGACACAGTGCAGGCAGTGGATGTTGGTATGTGTGCATGGGTATGATGCTTGTGTGAGTGCCTGTGGGATGTGTGGTGCTTGCGTTTGCCAGAGCTACCCTTGTGTGTTGAGGTGTGTGCAAGCTGGTCTGAAGGTGTGCTTGGGATAGGCTGAGGTTCAGGGGATTGGGTCTGGGTGGAGGAAGTTGGAGGGGGGAGGCTAGAGACAGGGACAATAGCTGCCATCAGTGCTGAGGCCAGAGTCTCAAAAGCTCGCTGAAGGGCTGCCTGGCCAGAATGAATGCCCTCCAGGAATGCATTTGTTTGTTGCAACTGCCTTTCTATACCCTGGATGGCATTAAAAATGGTAGACTGCCCAACAGTGAGGGACCTGAGGAGGTCAATGGCCTCCTCACTGAGGGCAGCAGGGGTGACTGGGGCAGGACATGAGGTGCCTGGGGCGAAGGTGATGCCCACTCTCCTGGGTGAGCGGGCACTGGGCAAAGGCTGAGGGGCTGCTGGGAGGGCGGTGCTGGTAGGGGGGTGGCGGCTGTACCTGTAGATGCGGGGGGCACAGATGTGGCCACCACCATACGGGAGCTCACATCAGAGGATGAGTCCGTATCACTGGTGTCAGCTCCTGTCCCCGCCGTGGAGCTCCCCTCGCCCTCCGTCCCATTGGTGAATTCCGAGTCAGTAGTCTCGCCCTCCAGGGCCATGTGGGATGCAGCTCCCTCCTGCTCCGGTGTCACTGCTCCTCCGCCTGATGATGCTAATGCACACAAGAACAGGGAGAACACAAAAAGGGGGGAATGACAGAAGAAATACATGGTGAGTGCATGCATTACCAATACCGTTGGCGGACACGACAGACACAGAAGCCCCCTGCACTACGCCGCACACTTGGGGTCCACTGTTCAATCCCTGGGACATGGCCTACAAGGCTATGGCCGACATCTGCACACATTGATGTCACAGGAGCCTGGCTAGGTGTACTTGGCACTGTACACAGGTGGGGTGGCGCAGGGTCTGCCAGAACAAAGGGACCTAATTAGCACACTCTCCCTGGCATAGGGAATCCCACAGCCCACCTCCCCTACCCAGACACCTCCACTGCGTGCAAAATCAGCAGTATGAGAGTGTACTCACCCCCTTGTGGCTGCTGTGATGCCCTCAAGCACCCATCCAACTCCGGGTACGCCACCGCCAGAATGCGTAAACATCAGGGGGGTCAAGGTGCGACGGGCACCCCTCCCACGTTGGGAGGCCATCCCCAGCTGGGCCTCCGTCGTCTTCTTGCTCCAGCGGCGAATGTCCTACCATCTCTTACGGCAGTGGGTGCTCCGTCTGTGGTAGACCCCCAGGGTCTGGACTTCCTTGGCGATGGCACGCCAAATATCCTTCTTCTGGTGGGTGCTGACCTTCAAGAATAGTACAGGGAAAAAGGAGAAGATATAACCGTCCGCACCATCACAGTCATTGGCCCCCTTCCCTACCCTTGCCATGTGGCACATGCACTCACCGTCGTTTCATGCACACCTCAATGCCCCCCATCTTTCATCCACCCAACTCCACAAAGGCATAGCCCATACAGCATGCTCCCAGTGTACTTACCTGTTTGTCTGGGGGACTGTAGAGTAGTGTGTACTGGGGGAGGACCCCATCCACAGGTTTCTCCAACTCCTCCGATGTGAAGGCAGGGGCCCTTTCCCCAGACGCACGAGCCATTGTCTCTTCCAGACCGAGGTCACAGCAGCACTTGCAGTGTAGGTCCTCTCCTGTCGAAGATCAGGTATCGACTGTTTGAACAGATAGAAAATGGCAGTCACGTCCGCGGCTGTGCGTACCGTCACCACCGGCGTGCATCATCATTGGCTCCTGGGACCCATAGGGTTCAATGTTAACCAATGCAGAATTGCGCCGAGGTCTTCGACCGCCTACTGCGACGGTGTACAACGCCAGCGCAGTTACCTCACATCCCATTGTCACACTTTACAGGTCCGGCAGCCGCCATTTCAGGTGGCCCACACGGCTTTATTTTTCACTGCGTCACACATACCTAGGCCTTGCCTCAACACTCATACAGGCCAAATTTCGGAATACGATTCGTGTTCTGTGTAAGCTGTGGGTACGTACCTCTGAGTTGGTTGACTCTGTGTTCGCTGTTGTCCTTCATAGACACCGTCCGCCGGGACATGTGAGGAGATGGCGGCACCCTCCGGTGTACAGACCACTGATGGACCAGTTGACAATGGAGGAAAGACATGTGATCATCACCTACAGGCTTGATCATGCCACAATCCTGGAACTGTGTGCCCAGCTGGAGCCAGACCTGATGTCAGCTATCCGCCATCCCACAGGAATCCTCCCTCTAGTGCAGGTGCTGTCAGTACTCCATTTCCTTGCAAGTGGGTCATTTCAAACAACAGTGGCCATAGCATCAGGGATGTCCCAGCCTATGTTTTCTAACGTGTTGTCCAGAGTGTTGTCTGCCCTGCTGAAACACATGCGGGGCTACATCGTTTTCCCTCAGGAGGAGGATTTGTCTACAGTGAAAGGTGACTTCTATGCCCTGGGACATATCCCCAACATCATAGGTGCCATTGATGGGACACATGTGGCTTTGGTACCCCCCGCAGGAGTGAACAGGTATACAGGAACCGGAAGAATTATCATTCCATGAATGTGCAGATGGTGTGTTTGGCAGACCAGTACATCTCCTATGTGAATGCCAAATTCCCTGACCCAGTGCATGATGCTTACATCCTGTGGAAAAGCAGCATCCCTTATGTGATGGGTCAACTCCAGAGGCACTGTGTGTGGCTATTAGGTGAGCACCTGGAAGCAAGTCAGTGGGAATGGTTGTCTGGGTCTGGGGATATCCCTACAGGTTAGTGTGTGTCTAACAGTTGCCCTCGCCATTTGCAGGTGACTCTGGTTACTCCAACCTGTCATGGCTACTGACCCCTGTGAGGAATCCCAGGACAAAGGCAGAGGAACGATACAATGAGGCCCATGGGCGAACTCTGCGGATTGTAGAGCCGACCTTCAGCCTCCTGAAGGCCAGGTTCAGGTGCCTCCATATGACAGGTGGATCCCTATTCTACTCACCAAAGAAGGTGTGCCAGATCATCGTGGCCTGCTGTATGCTTCACAACTTACCTTTGCAACAACAGGTGCCTTTTCTACAGGAGGATGGTCCAGATGGTGGTGTTGTGGCAGCTGTGGAGCCTGTGGAAAGTGAAGATGAGGAAGCAGAAGAAGAGGACATCGACAACAGGAACTCTGTTATCCTGCAATATTTCCAGTGAGACACAGGCAAGAATACAAACCTGCCTACTACATGTACTTTAACACTACTACCTCTCTACTGTCTGTCGTTTTCACCCAGTGTATGGTCATTGAGTTTTCACTTTCCCTTACGATTTCACAAATGTGGGTCCCACTGTGTGACATCTGCTTAGTTTCCTCATGGACTAGAGCTGTGTGACATAGGTATGGTGACATTACATTTGAAAGAGCATTTTGTCCCTGTAATTGCTAATACACTATTTCGAAATCACAGAGAGACTTCAGATTGTTTTGTGCTTTAAGGGTGTTTATTTATGTGCTCAAGAGGGGGTTGTCAAATGTTGAGGGCTGATGGTGGAGGAATGTCCATGGCAGAGTCCAGTCTATTAGTCTCACAGGTGCATTGCCCAAATGGGCATAGGAAGTGGAGCTGGGGCAGTTTGAGGATGGGCAGAGTGACAAAGTGGGACAGAAGGATGACATTCAGGGTGGTCTCATTTCTTGGCGGCGGTCTTGGCATTGTTCTCTGTCTTTGTCCTGGATCTCAGGGACCGTTTGCGGGGTGGTTCTCCCTCTGCCGGGAATGGGGTGCTGGTGTGGTGGTCCTGTGGCGGTGCCTCCTATCCACAAGCGCTGGCGGAGGTGGTGGGCAGTTCATTGTCGAGGCTAGTGTCAGGGGCCCCATGTTGTGCCACAGTGTCCTTCCCGGTGTTGAGGACTTCCTTCAGCACCCCTACGATGGTGCCCAGGGTGGAATTGATGGATCTGAGTTCCTCCCTGAAGCCCAAATACTGTTCCTCCTGCAGGCGCTGGGTCTCCTGAAACTTGGCCACTACCGTTGCCATGTACTGGGAATGGTGGTAGGCTCCCATGATGTTGGAGAGGGCCTTGTGGAGAGTGAGTTTGGTTCCCTTGGCCTGTCCTCCCCCTGTCACACAGCAGACCTCCCAATTCCCCTGTGTTCCTGGGCCTCCATCCCCTGGACCGTGTGCCCACTGCCACTGCCCCCAGGTCCCTGTTGTTGTTGGGGTGGTGGGTTAGCCTGGGTTCCCTGTAGTGGTGGACACACTGCTGATTGACGTGTCCTGGGGACAGAGGTTCTGTGCTGGTGTTTCCAGATGGGAGAAGCTCTGTGGTGGCCTGTGACTGTGTCAGGGGAACCGACTGTCCAGAGGTCCCAGGTGGGCCGGGCTGGTCATCTAGATCCAGTTGGACAGAGCTGCTGTCATCACTGTGGGCCTCTTCTGTTGGTGGTGTGGACATGTGTGGACCCTCCTGTCCAGTGACATTGGGTAGTGGTCCTGCAGGGATATGAAAGGATGTTTATTACATCTGTGTGTGCCATGGTGTGCAATGGGTGGGTGACCGTGTACCCCAGTGCTTGCATTCCTGTGTGGGTCCTTGTGTGATGGTGGTTTAGGGGGGTGTATGGGTATGTGCAGTGGCCATGCTTTGGTGATGGGTGTCCATGCTTTGTTGTTGCATGCAGGGCTTGGTGTTAGGATGTGTGGTTTGTGATGTTGGGACATTTGTGAGGAGTTGGAGTGATGGGGGTGAAGGTAGGGGTATGTGATAGCATGCAAGTAGGGTGGGGGATGTAATAGTTAAGATTTGACTTACCAGAGTCCATTCCTCCATCTACTCCTGCGAGGCCCTCAGGATGCAGAATTGCCAAGACTTGCTCCTCCCATGTTGTTAGTTGTGGGGGAGGAGGTGGGGGTCCGCCGCCAGTCCGCTGAACCGCAAGGTGGTGTCTTGAAACCACGGAACGCACCTTCCCCCGTAGGTCGTTCTACCTCTTCCTGATGTCATCCCTATTTCTTGGGTGCTGTCCCACTGTGTTAACCCTGTCCACTATTCTGCGCCATAGCTCCATCGTCCTAGCTATGGAGGTGTGCTGCACCTGTGATCCGAATAGCTGTGGCTCAACCCGGACGATCTCCTCCACCATGACTCTGAGCTCCTCCTCAGAAAACCTAGGGTGTCTTTGCCGTGCCATGGGGTGGTGTGTGTGATGTGTGGGGTGGTCTGTGTAGTGATAAATGGGGTGATATTTAGTGGTGTGTTGTGTGAGGTGTGTGGAAGTTATGTGGGTGATGGTATTGTGTGCCTGTGGATGCTTGATAGTTGTTTGTAGCGTCTCTCTCTGGCCTTCTCTCTGTAATTTTGTCATAGGGGTTTGTGGGTGATGTGGGTGTGTGTTTTATATTGTAATGGGTGTGTGGGAGTGGTGTGTGTATGTGTATCAGGGGTGTGTATTTTGAATTGACCAATGTGGTGTTTTTTTGTAAATGTGTGTGTATTTTGAGCGCGGCGGTGTGCACCGCCAATGGAATACCACGGTTGAAAGACCACCGAGTGGATTCATGTGTCGTGATAGTGTGGGCGTATTTCTGTTGGCGTGACGGTGAAGGTTTTGTTTTCGCCAGTTTATCACTGACCTTTGGTGTGGCGGACTTGTGTGGGTGTCTGAATTTTGGCGGATTCTGAGCAGTGGGTCATAATGACCGTGGTGGAATTCCGCTGCCGCAGTGGTGTGTTGGCGGTCTTCTGCACGGCGGTAAGCAGCTTTTACCGCCAATGTTGTAATGACCCCCTAAATGTCCATTCTGGACCCATTCGTCGAGCTGATCTTCAGTTGCATTTGTATATTTTTGCCTTTTATAAAACTTTGCAGGGGCTGGTATACTGGGCATGTTTAATTCCTTAATTTTAGCTAAGCCTAAACAACTTGTTTGTTGTACTGTTTTATTTAAGAATATAATTTGTATAGGTAGGAGGCATGCTCTAAATAAAGCTTCCTTTACCCTAATTTGCCAATGTCTACTCCCCCATACACTTTTCAGAACGATCAACTTCAGCCAATATTCATAGCCTTCTATAGACAACGGGGAAACAAAGGATTCTGAATATATAAATTTCATATTCGTCATTAGTATCTGTATATCTTTAGTAGGTGGTACCTTAAAACAATATGAGTCAGCATTTTTTACAATGTGCCCAGATAAATATGTAAACTTTTCAAAATATGTTTTGGAACTCCCTTGTGGTGGAGTCGGACAATTTTCCCATTGTGTATAATTAAAACAGTGTTGGGGCTGCTCGCTCTATGTATGAAATGGTACCCATAATAATTATAGCAAAACATATCACCATAATTTTCTTTAGATTGATAAACATCTTCGTTTTCAAAGACAGTAGAATACTGCAATTCAGTCATCCTAGAATCAACTGTTTTCACATCCCAATCATCAGAAATAATGCCTGGTATTATAATATTATTCATTGATAGTTTGAACACATATGGTATTTGAATTACTTCCGTGGGACCATATATATCAAATATTACTTTGTCCCAAACAATCCCATCAGGAATTGGTACTGCGGAAATGTTCACAAATGAAAAGTCTCTTTGGACCTTATGTGATGAAAAATGTGGTTTTAAGACCTCCTCCACCAATTCAACTGTTGCTTTTTCAGGGAGAGAAGGACCAAGTATTAACAAGAAAAAGGTAATAACAAAACCAATCCAAAGTAGGAAGGCTAGGACAGTCAAAGAGAGCCATAGATAGTTCCATGGAAAAACAAAATATGTTTCTTTAAGCCAGTTCGTTAGCTTACGTGCTTTTGGCAAGTCAGGTGTAGAAGAGGCGAATGAGCCTGAGACGTCATCATTGAAGTCGGCAAAATATCCAGAAGCAGTACATTTTAAATGCTGGAGCCGTGGCCATTGGTGGAGTTGGTGTTTCCCGTGGTGGCACACTATAAATAGCACCATCTGTTTGTGCTGAAGTTGAGTCAACTTGGTCAATTATTTCTGTATTGTTTGATGTTAGTGGAACCAATGCAAGATCATCTTCCACCCTCCCCAAGCTCGGTGAAGTGTCAGTGTTGGTATAAACAACTTGTAGAGGTACTTCTTGACCAGTAGTGAGAGGGATTCGGGAACTACTAGATGTTCCTTTTGGTCGACTGCAGGATCGGCCACATGGTGTAATTTGACATTGTCGATAGAGACAAAACAATTTTCTTTGGCACCTGCCAACGGTGGTAGAATTACAGTTCTAGTACCCTGTATCCCCAAGACTGGGACTGGTGCTCGATAGGTAGGGCCAAATTCCTTTTTCACAGCGACATTCTCACGTACAAGATCCCCAACTCTTGGAATCCAGCCGGTACTTGTTACAGGCACATCCTTGATTCCTATGGAGGCAGCACTGATAGTAGAATTATCGTCTCAGAACTGTTGCAATTCCTGTAAGACAGTAACACATTCATTTATGTCAAAAGGTGTTTCTGCTGCCTCCACGCCAGGACCATCAAGATCCGGAACATACATTTGAGTTCCGAACAGGCACTCATAAGAAGTACGACCCCCTAAGGACCTTCTAGGCAGATTATTAAGTGCTCTCTGGACTCCATATAGGTGGTTAAGCCAACTACGACCTGTACCTAAGACTCTGGCTGTTGAGAATTGCTTTAAATCAGGGTTTAATCACTCCACAATCCTATTTCCTTCTGGATGAAATGTAGATGAGTACTGGAGTTGGACCCCCAACAAAACCATGGCATCCCTGAATGCCCTTGAGGTGAAAGCAGGGCCCTGGTCCGAATGGAAGGCCACAACCGCATATGTATTGATAAAGACTCGCAAATCTTTAATAACAGTCCGAGCGTCAGCCAAGCGTTGTGGCCACACCCATAAAAATCTGGAGCCTTAATCAACAGCGACTAATATATACTTGTATGCACTATCCGGGACCGCAATGATCCAAGTACACACATTGTAATGGTTTGTTTAAAATCAAAAGGGGTGTCTGCTGCGGGTGTTTGGCAGTGGAAACTTTAATTTGTTGGCAGATGTCACAGTAAAGGATATACTGTTTGGTCTCTTTGTAGAGGCTTAGCCACCAATAACACGCTTGTAAGATTGAAATTGTGGCCGCCACACCAGCATGGGCAGATGCCACCCCCTCATGTGCTGATTTAATCAACCCTGGTCTTATGTCTTTGTTGGGAATGTCCCTCACGCCTACACCTGGCATTCTAACTTCAGCGTTCAGGCGATCTCCCACTCGGTAGGAATATTTAGCCAGAAACGTTTTAGGATAGGGTGTACCATCAGCCATAGCTTTCACAGCAGCCCATATGCCTGCATCCAGTTTCGTACTTGAACGTGTTGCTGCAGCTACAGCGGCCACAGCCACTGCTGACTTTGCATCAGCCAACGTGTTTCCAACAACGTGTATCTCAATGTGCTGGTGTCCAAGTGTATGTACAACATGGACATTTGGTAGCGTCTCTTTCAGATCTGCTACTTTCCCCCACAGAAGTCTGTGTTTAATGGTGTTGCCTTTGGAATCTCTGAACCCATTCTGGCGCCAGTAATGCAGATATTCATTGAAGGACTGGACACAATAATATGAATCACAAACAATCAGTGTAGGCTGTGCAGGATCCGTGTGTTCCAGTGCCATCACCAGAGCCTTTAGCTCTGCTAACTGTGCTGTGAGATCCCCTAGGGTTTGCGTAAATGTATGTAGGGGACAAAATTTATCACCCTCCATGTAGCCGCTTACGACAGCGCAGGCAGCAGAAAATTGGTGTATTGTGTCAATTGCAGGTTGTGTGAGCCATTGGTGTACATGACTCTTTGATACTGTTCAATAGGCAATGTCTTTGCTGGAACTGCGTATTATATTTCATACTGCAAAAATTCTTGAGTTTGTAATTTTGGGTAAAAAATGTAGCCTACATCAATGGCTTTCAAAGACGTAGCCCATTGTACCTAACATGGATGTAATGCTTTTGCATTTGGAACGCTGTCTTTTGTAACAGCCTCCAGGGCCGGGATTGGAGAAACGACAATAATGCATTTTCCTTGGGCAAGAGGTTGTTCTTTAATTACAGCCATCTGTATAGCAGTGAGAATTTTCGCAGTGGGAGCAAGGTGTTGTTCTGCTGCTGAATATAAGTGTGATTTGTACGCAATCAGGAATGTCTCACCTTCATTAAATGTCACATAGGTGAAACCAATGGCACCAGCTATTACTCTGATGACCAAATGTGTTTTGTTGTCCCTCGTGTGTAAGTGTTGTTCTGCAAGCATGTCTATTTGCAAATCTCGAAGAATGCAGGTATGATAATTTGTCCAAAATTTACTTGAAAAATCAGGAAGTATCAGATCATATAAATGTTTTACGCGTGTGGCATAATCTGGAATGTAAGTTCTGCCAACATTTAGGAAACCCAATAGAGAGGTTGTAACTGTGCACATTTTTTTAAGAATTGTGATGCTAGGCTCTTCCCTTCACTTGACAGCTTATATCCCAGAAACAGGACGCTGAGGAAGGCGATTTTTGTTTTTTTTTAAGTTAAATTTTTAGCCAAATTCCGCAAATCCTACAACAATTGGGGGTACCCATCTTAGATGTAGTATTAGTTCATCATCTGTAAGATAGATATCATCTACATAGGGCAATGCTTCAGGATCAATCTTGTGTAAAATTGCTGTCACCTGAGCTGCAAACATTCCTGGGCTGTTCTCATACCCCTGAGTTAAACAACAGAATTTGTTCTGAGAGCCTAGTGCTCTGAAACTTGTTAAGTCTCTACTCTCAGGTGCTATATTCTGGCAGAAGAAACCTTTGGAAATATTTAGTGATGTTTTGTATTTTTTACGCACTATGTTGGTCATTAGTGCTGTGCTATGTGAGTTTTGTATAGCATGCGTGTATGACTGTTTAAGTGTCTGTAGTCAAAGACTATTCTATATGATTGGTCTGGTTTAGCTACTGGGAATAATGGATTATTCATCTGTGGATACACAGGATTCAATTATGCCCTGTTACTCTAATTGTGTGAGTATTTCTCTCACAGGTGCTTTTGCTTCATGTTTTATTGGATACTGCGGTTGAGGTTAATTTTTAATTGAAATTACATGGTAGGGGGATTCTTTATCCCATCCTACGTGATTTTGGTATAATGCAGGTGCTTGTGCCAAAGCCTAATCAATGGCATAGGATTCAGCGAGTTCCTCTGGAACAAGGGGCGAGAAGGAAGGCTTAATCATGTCTTCCCCATATGGGAAGGTATGGACAAATTCAGGTGGCCAATCTTGGTCGGCCAACAAAACTTCATGTATGTTTACCACACGATCCCAAAAGATTGCATCTATTATGCGCTTGATGTCTCCTTATAACTGTAGCGTTACTATATACACCCTTTCAGGAGTGGAGACACGCATGTCTGCAGTTTCTACTTGTAGAAAGTCATCAGTTGCTTTCACCTCCAGACACTCTAGAAGACTCCGGCAAACTATTGTGACCTCTGCCGTGCTGTCTAGCAGCGCTAGTGCCCACTTCCTGTTCTTCAAGAGGACCCTTTTTCTGAGTGGCATGTCAGACTGTGGCTGCTTCCACATTCTTCTTTTTGAATTGGGGTTTTTGTTGGGTGGGTTTCTCTTCCTTTTTAACAGAAACCTCCAATGAGCATTGTGATTTCTGTCTAGGTTTCACGTACTCCTTTCTCCTCTCTGATCGCCCACCTCTCTCATTTCGTTTTTCCGATGAGTCCTGAAAGGAACGAGATTGGCATGTATCAATATATTGATGTCTATCAGGTGTTTTTATATTATCTCGATTTCTGAGATTATATCTGTTCTGCGGGGTCTCCGTACGCGTTGTTTTTTATCCCAGCGTTTCTTATTACCCTCAGGTGCTTGCTTGGGAAAATCTTTATTTAATTTGCCCTGAAATTGTAGTTTAAATGGTCTGGCCTCTAAACTGTCTCGATCAATGCTAGAAAAGGTCTCTGTAATTATCTTAGGCAGCTTGCGTTCCTGATCCTGTAGCGGAATGTCACGGAGCCGCATGCACACTGCAAGTGCGACCGCTTCCGCTTTAAGGTTACTTCAAATGATTGAAGATACTGTGGCAAAATTACCCATCAATTTCATCCCCAAATCTTGGGCCAGGGCAGCCCCATATTCATCTTGAATTTGCTTCAACACCTCCGGTAAATTGGCAAGTGTCTGTGTACTGTGTGCGGTTGTATAGAGCGCGGCCGTGCCCCAGGTATTACAGTTATCCACTGTAGGGACCATCCCAAAAGGTAAGCACATCGTTAATATTCCATGTTTATCCTGAGGTCCCGTATGGGGAAATACTGCCTCCAGCGCGTTAATTTTGTGTGCTAACCAAAACAGAGTTTCCTCCCGTTTGGCGGGTACTTTACCCATGATCGAATATACAGTCGCAGGGTTTATACCTGGTGTTACTGCATGTGGATGTGCTGGAGCAAAATTGTGTGGGTTAGGGCGCCATCAAGCCAATTATTATGTTCTTGATAAGAATATGCTATTTCTAAATATGCGTATGCTATGTATTGTCCCGGTGCATTTGCAAGTGTATAATGATGAAATGTATTTGTGCTCCCCTCAACTGCTGGAAATGTGACCCAAGAATAAAAAAGTTCTGTTCTATAAGCTGCATGGTCATCCACCACGAATGTGACTTGAACCCCCTGGGGCGTTAGGCCATTTGCTAATAAATGTGCAGTCAGAGATTGTCTCATATTAAGTGCTATTTGTATCTGCTGTGGATTTGCCATCATAGACGTACTATATATCCAGAGAAGGCACACCAAATGGGATTTTTCCTTTTAAAGTTCAAGCTTGAACAACCTCCTGCCTCAGATAGGATAACTTACGTATCTGGGGTGGAAATCCTCAGTACCACCTACGTCTCTGTATACGGTATTGAGGCATCATTGTATATAATGAGACAGAGATACTCTGGAGGACCTGAAAATTAGAGCCTGACCAAACGTTGGCAGCGCCATGTCACGTAGGCTCTCATTATTCTAATGAGACTACTGGATTTTGAGCTTCAGAATCGCCTGTGGCGTGGGAGAGTAAGTCTAACCCACTGCAGGTGTCACCTGAAGCTCCAATCCAGGTTTTGCTCTGGCTAATTAGCAGTGCCTCATCTCCATCCAAGGATAGGGATGACTGAGCAGCCGAGTGCATGACATACTTGGCTTTTCAGGGATGTCATGGTCACTCAGGTCTCATCCGTTTCTCTCACTTACAATTCAGTCTCATATATAAATGACATACAGAGGCAGTATATGTTTCAATAATGGGTTTAATAAAAACAACTGTATCTTAGGCAGCAAAGCATGAGCTGCAATAACCAGGACGAGTGAAGCATAAGAACAATGCTATCATATTGTCACTATAGTCAATGGACTAGCTCCTACCTAGGCTAGGATAGAGCACAACATGTTAAGCTCTAATTGTGCCCTTCAGGTTCCCCTGGGAAGACATCAACCCCCATACCTGAGCAAAGGCCTGCGGTATGCATTAGCATCTGTAGCGAAGCATTCAGCAATCAACATATAGTCGTGGTTCCCTGGCCGGAATCTCCCTCTAACGTGTAAGGGACAAGGAAGTATTTTTACAACACAGCTCACGTTCTAAGAAAATGTCCCTACGTAAGGATGTGTATTTTCTACGAATGTTGGAGACTAAACTTCTACCACATTCACTGGCAACGTTAGATAAATGGAAAATAAAACAAGACCATAAAAATGGTTATTGTAACAATAATAAAACAAAGTTGAATGAAATGTATCTAGGTTAAAGTGCACAGCGACCTAGTGTGTTAAAATAATGTGAATGGAGCTATAACTAAAACGGCTATACAACAATCCCAAGTCACAGATTCCAGTTTGAACCCAGCCATATGCAGATCAGTTTTGACCCTGCTACCGATGGGAACAGTCCAGCCTAAACTGCCACTACAGGGTCAATACTGATTTGCATATGGCTTTGTCCAAACTAGGGTGGCATGGTGAGCAAAAGAATGATGGATTTAACCTAGATCTGTTACTGGGGGTGAGTGTTTGAAAAGTTTCAGCACTCCCTCCATCATCTTATTGTGTGGCTAAGTTAAGTTACGGACCCAGAGTTTTGGTCCTGCATCAAATCCTTTGACATAATTCTGTTTCAGGAAGCCTGGTTGGCAGAACCACTTTAACTCCAGGGATTCATCTGCTTCTACTCACTAGCAGTCAAGCAACCCCAATACTGTCACCTATCAGGTGGGTAGGCTGGCAATCTACCTATCATCAACTTGCTTAACCACAGCAGAGAAGGTTAGTCCAACATCATGGTCAATAGTTGCAGTCAAGACCAGCTTTTTCATTGAAGGAAAGAAGGAGGAGGTTATAATCTTTAACGTTTACATTCACCCAAAATGCAAGGAACAAGACTCAAAACATATTGATGCACATGAGCAGTCTGGACTCCCTTCACCTCATCCTTTCAGGGCACCTACATTTACACATTTTGGGCTCTTCTGCAGACAATAAAGTGAGGTGTCATATATTGGAATATCCTGGAACAGAGTAGATGTGCCTTTAAGTATCTGCCCCTGAATTGAAATACTCCGACAAAGTCCTTCTTTCCAGTTTGCCAGTTAATTTCAAGAGAATCAAATCTTTGCTTGCAATGATAGACAAGGTGCTTCAGGAAACAAAGGGCATACTATTAGCTCAAGAATCTACCAGATGTGGTCCTAGTAAAAGGTGGGAAAGCTTCACTGCCAAACTAGGAAAGTCCTTCTCTACATAAGTCAGAGTAAAATCTCACTCAACATCTAGAAAAACCAGTTGGATTCCAACTGTGCTGCGGAAACTACTGAAACATTTCAAAAGGGCTATAAACAGTATGCTGAGATCACTGTGAAGAAACCCTAGTGACCCAGATCTCCACCCACTGCTGTGTAAGCAAAGGCTCACTCTCAAAAAGCTAAAATGGTTTGCCAGCAGAACTTGGGATGACAATCTCTGGGCAAAGCTATTTATCTGCATCAAAGCAAAAATAACATCTGCTTTTGGGGCATGGTAAATAATATAATGCAACCTTCTCATGGGGCATAGCATCATATATCCCAGAGGAGACCTCGATAGGCTTCCTGAGGTCACACTTCAATCAGCAGCCTGTGTACTAGACCAACAAATCTTATGAAACAAGATGTTCTGCCTACTGATCGGTCAAGTAGCATTGCTCCTGCATAAGCTGGCAATTGTCTGCTAGAACCCTGGATGCCTGACACAACAATAATCAAGCGTCAAATCATGAAAAGTAGAATACTGGGTAGTGACCGTGGACCCTCTTTCTTGAGAAATCATATTATCAGGGAAGCTCCCGGCCTCTTGGAAAGGCTCAATAATCTCCCCACTGTACAAAAGCGGAATCAAATCTTCACCCAAATATCATCACCTGGTTGCTCTGATCGCAAAGGCAAAATACTTTGTGGGCATGTTGCTTAAAGAATTAGAAACCTAGGCATAGGCAAATGCAATCATTCAATTCAACTAAACCAGGTTTTCTAAAACTACAGGCAAATTAACCAATATCCTGGCCATGGCAATGCTCATAGATAACGCAAAGTCTTCTAAGTAGGCACCTTTGCTTTATAGAGTTCAGGGTTGCATTCATAAACATCGACCAGGCCAGGTCACTCTAGAACATTCCACTGCCACTTCTGGACATGGTAATATGACTCCACTTACGTACCTGGGTGCAAGTCACATTAGGTGGGGGCATGCATCTATCCAGGTGAATTCCAATCACCAAATGATTAACACAGGGGTGTGTGCTCACCCCAGACTATTGAATCTTTATATGACTGACAACACAGAAACTTGATTCTTACAATTCACAAGCCCCTAGGTTGGGGGGAAGGGCGCTTTCCAGCCACCTGTATGCTGACGACTTGGTCCTGGCTAGCCGCACCAAGATGGGACTTCAACATCTCCTTAAAGCAATACAGATTTATGTAGTAGAGAACTTCTTGGAAGTAAACCTCAAGAAGACCAAAGCAATGACCAGCAACTTCGGAAGAAAAAAACAGATGGAAAACTCAAATCTAGACAGCTGCTAATTATCAGTACTTGGGCACAATTATTGATAAGGGGGCAAAGAGAAGAGATCAAAAGAAAAGCCATCGTATTGGCATACCCGATATGGGAACCTCTTCTCAGGGTGGTTAAAGCCAAAATATTACCAACAATCACTTATGGAGACAAAGAACCAAGAGGTAGAGATTTTAAAATATTGGATGGCACTCTGGTTAAGATCTACAGAATAATGTTCAGTATGCATCAGCTGCACGGATCCTGCTGGAAAAATCAGCCTCTAGCCAGGCAAGGATCTTACATAATTTGCTGGCGTCAGATCAGGAATGCCTCCCCCAACACTTTGAACCATCTACTCTGGCTGGACCTACAGCACAGAGACACATCGCCAGCCAGAGGCTTTTTCTAGGGATTGCTTGCAAAAACGAGGCTGTCCTGTCATAATTGGACTCTCGCTCCTAGGCGAGACTGCTCGTTCAGGGATGAAAGCACTTTTGTTGGTAGGTGACTAGGCCATTCCTACACAACTGTTAGCCTAACCATCCAGGCTCATAAGCATAAGCAGTACCTCACTAAAAACTCAGGCAGAAAAAGGTGATTTCTGACAGCCTTTATGCATTGACTGTGACTTGTGATAAATCAGGCGAGTTGTGGTAGAATGGAAGTAAACCTTTTCTCATGTTAGCAACAAGTCTCAGTCGCACACAAGCAATGAAGGAGATGTAGAAAAGTTTTCAATAGGTTTATTGAAAAGACTGCAATCTAAGGTAAAATGCAGGAGCTGCAATGATTAAGACAATGCATGATAGAAGAAGCATGAATGTAAAGATGAGATTTGTGAACACAAATACCACCACCATATTGCAATAAACATGAAATATAAAATCCCTAGCATAGAGAGCCTAATCCTTAACCTAATGAGAGCTTTGTGTGATAAACTTAATCTGCCAGTACTATGTCCATGAGAAGTGTCCTCCAACCCTCATTACCTTGGAATGAGGTCTAGGTCAGACTCCGTGGTGACACAAAGGCTAGGTCTGCATTAAGGCAACATGCAGCACAGATGGCATCGATATCATCTGGTAGGTATCCCTCTGATAACCTTGTCTTTATTGGATGTATTTATACAGATCTTGTAGGACCCCTGACGAAGGTATGTTACCAAACAATAGATAAGGGGCAGGCTTATGGCTGCAATTATGTAAACAATTCCCACCAAAAGTACATTATGTTCCTGTCACACGTGAGTGGAAGACGGACATGATGTGACTACCTACACACATCATTTAATTTTGACGATGATAGTGTTGCCTTCACAGAGAAGCACTGATAGCGTAAATCAAATAATTGCTCAAACTCTGAACAGAAGCAGCCATCTTAAAATAAAAAAAAATAGGCTAAGAGAGAGCAGGCTAAGTAGGTTAAAAGTCACTAGGTGATTGGGGCAAAAGCCTGCAAGCCAGAAGGCTAAGCTAAACTCCTGAGATCCACTAACACAACACCGGATCCACTACAGACCCAGGCTTGGAACATCCCTACTAGTCATGGAGTCTTTAAGAAATTGGCCTAGCAGATAATTAAAAGCCTCTCACTGGTGGAAGATAAAGTCATATTTGCTAAATGCAGCTACACCCGATCAATTGCTATTGCACACTTGGTCCTCAAAAATACTTCAGCCAAGGTTACTCTACATACGCTAAAGAGACATTTTCAAAATATCATCTGGGCATACTACCGCCAATAATACATCTCCCATCTTGGCAGAGGAAGCAGGTCTCAAACAATTGTTGTCTGTGCGGAAGCTGTTTGGAGGTTCTGTCGCACTTGCCCTGCACTTGCACAGAACTGAAAGTAGACTGGGTTGGTCTGCTCAAAACAGTTTATCTCATGACAAATTTGAACATGGAGACAGGTAGTCCTGGCCTGTTTCAAATACCTATTTTTGTTTCGAACAATGTTTTTAAAATGATGAGCGAAATACACATTGCTGAATTTCAAATCTTGCCTATATTTTTTAGAAATGTTCAGCTTTGTGGGCTCACTCATGGGTTTCACAAATGTTTCTGCCACAAACCACAAGCAGGTAGAAATCAGAAAACATAGGAAAAATCAACTACGACACAAACATTGCACAAATTATGGAAGAAAAATGTTTTATTACAAATCTGAATGCTCCTCCAACCACAGAAGAGGGTGGTCTTATCATACCAAAGCTCTAGATGGTGTAATTTGTTAGAAAAAATGACAGTTTCACTTTTTTCCAATTCTTCCCAAAAAACATTTTGCTACATTTTGGGTACTTTCTTTACTCTCTCCAGGGGAATCAATAAACCAGGAAAACTTTAGAATCCTCAATGTGTAGGGAAAATGATGACAATGTGTACTTTTTAACTTTGATGGAAAAAAGTTATCAAGGCTTAAGTGGGAAGTGCCCCAAGCATCAATAAAAAGTCTCAGCCGTTGCGGGGGACCTCAGCAGTTAATGGTTTAAACAAGCAAACATGTATACAGACACACACACATAACATACACAAGGCATACCGCATGATCAACATAAACCCAATTACAGAAAAACACCTCAGTTTTGCACATATGTAAGCTATGGACTCACATGTATAGTGATGACTTACCATACACCCCAAGAAGTTCATTAAAACATTACAATTAAAACATATTCAAATTTGTGTCCATTCTAACAGTCCTATACAAGAATATATTAATAATCAAGCAATGAATATTATATTTCTAAACAAATTTAGTGGTGTATATTGAACTTTCTGTTCTAGGGGGTCAAGTAGAATCTGCAATTCAATGTGACAAAAAGGACATACTAGCAAGCTGAAAAATTATTTGCCCAGGGTATGTTTTTTTTTTTCTGTCCTCATAAAAAATTCCCGGCACACCACTCGAGGGTCATCAACCTGCATCCAGCATGGTGAACCATTTTAACCAGGTTAAACCTAGGCAGACACAGCACTTCACCTCTCCCGGACATACCCAATGCTCATATCAAACCACACGCCCAGGAGGGAAGGAGAAGGGAAAGAAAAGAATGCAGTAATCATTGGACTATATACCAAAAGTAGTTCCATTTTGCCAAACATTTTCCCAAATGGCCCAGCATTCATCATTGTTACCCATCGGGCCACTCCGTTCTAAGCAAGAGAAATAATCTGCAGAAGACAACCAGTCAGAAACATTCGGGGGTATGGGCATGATCCATTTTAAACATATTTGTCTCCTAGCCAGCAACATCAACAAAAACAATATACACTTGTGTGGTCTGGATAGCTTCTGGTCCCATACGGAGCCAGGGGAAACACCAAAGAATACTAAAGAGGGGGTCACCTCCACCTCAGTACTTATAAACTGCTTAAGAAAACCATTAATCCCAGACCAAAAGATACCTAGGTTAGGACAGCTCCAGAACCTATGTATGTCATTTGCATTAAGCTCCCCACATCGTGGACACTTTTTTTCTGACTTCCCCAAGATAGATAACTTCTGGGGGACCAATAGACCCTGTGCATCGTAAACAAATGGTTCTTTTTCAAAGCGACTGGTCTGGTTACCGACCAGAGCATGGAGCTTGATGATTCCCAGGTCTGCACTATATCTAAATCTGGCAAAACCTCTCCCCATTTCTTCTCGGGAAGCGAAACCGCTGATTCTGAAGCATCAAGCAACACCTGATACCAAACAGAAACTTCTTTATGTACTAAAACCGAGGATCATTTCTCTTCCCAATAATTATACACTCCCCCTTTCTCTTGAAAGGGATGCCGCCCAAATTGCTAATTGTAAATATTTAAACCTTGAAAGCCCAGTGTATGTTACTATAATCACATTTAGGATAGGGTAACAGATGTTGCAGACTACAGACAGAGTGACATTTAAGTCAATTGAACTGCTTTTGGGTGCAATAGAACACTTCCCATCTAGGTCCATGATATGTGCATTTGCATCCGCAGCAGCTGCAAAAGAAGAGGAAGGCCTAGTAGCACCCTCTTTGTGCACGGTATGGTATGGGTGAATAAATTCAATTTGATCATCCACATGAGTATGTACATTTCAAACATGTTAGAAATGGGGTCTTTGGTTGGCAGCCAGGTTACTCCCAGTTCAAGCAAGGACCCTCACTCTAGTTAGGGTAAGTCACACACAATCCAAATTATCCTCTGCCCACCCTCTGGTAGCTTGGCACTGAGCAGTCAAGCTTAACTTAGAAGGCAATGTGTGAAATATTTGTGGAATAAATCATGCAATAACACAGTAGAACACCACAAAATACACCATACAGTGTTTAGAAAAATATATAATATTTATCTGCATGGATATTTCTACCGCACGGCAGGCGCTGCATTGATTCCTCTCAGGAAGACAGGCTGTGTTGTTCTGGCTCAGCTTTGCATCGATCCAGTGAGCCGTGCATCGAATTACCAGTTGAAACGCTGGTACTGCGTTGTTCTTCTCCTAGTGAAGTCAGGCTGCGTCATTCTGGTTCGCTGTGTGGTGATTTTCTAACTGCGATGCAGGCTATGCGCCGATTCTTGCAGGCTGTGCGTCAATTTCCACCACACAAGGAGTTCTTTGGTAGGAATGAAGTCTTTTTGGCCCGAGACTTCAGGGAACAGGAGACAAGCTCTATCCAAGCCCTTGGAGAGCACTTCTCCGCACAGCCAAAGAGCAACAAGGCAGCAGGGCAACAGCAGGGCAGCAGTCCTTTGCAGAAAAGCGGTCAGGTGAGTCCTTTGGGCAGCCAGGCAGTTCTTCTTGGCAAGTTGCAGGTTCTGGTTCAGGGTTTCTTCTCCAGGAAGTGTCTGAGCTGATAGGGTCAGAGACCCTGCTTAAATACCCACATGTGCCTTTTGAAGCTGGGGAGATTTCAATGTTTGGCTTAGAAGTGCACAAGGTCCCCTTTCAGTTCCATCCTGTCTTCCAGGGTCCCAATAGGGAGGGTGGTAGTCCTTTGTGTGAGGGCAGGATACTGTCCTTTGACATGTCAATTTCAGGCCCTCCCCCCTCCCAGCCCAGGAGGACCCATTCAATATGCAGATGTTTGCAAGTGTGACTAAGAATCCTCGGTTTGGGTTTGTCTGACAGAATGCACAAGGGAGCTGTCAACTAAACCTAGCCAGACGTGGATTGTTAGGCACAGAAGGGTTTAAGTGCAAAGAAATGCTCACTTTCTAAAAGTGTCATTTCTAAAATAGAAATATTAAATCCAACTTTACCAGTCAGCAGGATTTTGTATTACCATTCTGGCCATACCAAATATGACCTTGTTACTCCTTTCAGATCAGAATCTACCACTCAAACAGTATATGGTGGTAGCCCTAATGTTAGCCTATGAAAAGAGCAGGCCTCACAGTAGTGTAAAATGAACTTAGGAGTTTTACACTACCGGGACATGTAAACTACACAGGTACATGTCCTGCCTATTGCCTACACAGCACCCTGCCCTATGTGTTTCCTAGGGACGACCTTAGAGGTGACTTATATGTAGAAAAAGGGGAGTTTTAGGCTTGGCAAGTACTTTTAAATGCCAAGTCAAACTGACAGTGAAACTGCACACAGAAGCCTTGTAATGGTAGGCCTGAGACACGGTTAAGGGGCTACTTATGTGGATGGCACAATCAGTGAAGCAGGCCAACCATTAGCATTTAACCTACAGGCCCTGGGCACATATAGTAAACTTTATTAGGGACTCATAAGTAAATTATGGTTAATAAGCCAATTGGGTATTAACCAATGTCACCATGTTTTAAGGGAGATAAAATATGCACTTTAGCACTGGTTAGCAGTGGTAAAGTGTGCAGAGTCCTAAAACCAACAAAATAGTGTCCAAAAAGTGGAGGGAGGCAGGCAAAAAGTAAGGGGTGACCACCCTAAGGCAGTCAGGTCTATCAAAACACCAGTGCACAAAGATGACATACATTATGTGTAGAACACTGTCAATGTTATAATTGCATGTGCCACAGCATAGTGATATATTTAAAGGGTATTTAGAAATATTTGTGCACCTACACACGTCATAACGAACATATTGCAAGTGACATCTTTGTCAGCTCACTTTTTTTTTATTTTACCCAGCACAAAATGCAACCATATCTCAGAGTCAAGGGGACCTCTAGTTCCAAATGGGGTGACATTAAGAACAGTTGCTTCAGTTACAATGCCTCATTTCATAGTCAAAGGGGTATTGAGTCTACCTTCAACATTACTTCCAATTCCAGCACGTACATGTGCTACAGGCTACTTAATGGTGCAATCCACAAAAAAAAAAAAAAAAATACAAAGCCTCCACTATGTGCTCATACTTGTTTAATTGTATGATAATTCATAAATGATTTTAAAATAAAACTTTTTCATTACACTAGGTAACATGGTGGTAGAGTAAAAAATTGACCACATATATACAGGGAGTGCAGAATTATTAGGCAAATGAGTATTTTGACCACATCATCCTCTTTATGCATGTTGTCTTACTCCAAGCTGTATAGGCTCGAAAGCCTACTACCAATTAAGCATATTAGGTGATGTGCATCTCTGTAATGAGAAGGGGTGTGGTCTAATGACATCAACACCCTATATCAGGTGTGCATAATTATTAGCCAACTTCCTTTCCTTTGGCAAAATGGGTCAAAAGAAGGACTTGATAGGCTCAGAAAAGTCAAAAATAGTGAGATATCTTGCAGAGGGATGCAGCACTCTTAAAATTGCAAAGCTTCTGAAGCGTGATCATCGAACAATCAAGCGTTTCATTCAAAATAGTCAACAGGGTCGCAAGAAGCGTGTGGAAAAACCAAGGTGCAAAATAACTGCCCATGAACTGAGAAAAGTCAAGCGTGCAGCTGCCACGATGCCACTTGCCACCAGTTTGGCCATATTTCAGAGCTGCAACATCACTGGAGTGCCCAAAAGCACAAGGTGTGCAATACTCAGAGACATGGCCAAGGTAAGAAAGGCTGAAAGACGACCACCACTGAACAAGACACACAAGCTGAAACGTCAAGACTGGGCCAAGAAATATCTCAAGACTGATTTTTCTAAGGTTTTATGGACTGATGAAATGAGAGTGAGTCTTGATGGGCCAGATGGATGGGCCCGTGGCTGGATTGGTAAAGGGCAGAGAGCTCCAGTCCGACTCAGACGCCAGCAAGGTGGAGGTGGAGTACTGGTTTGGGCTGGTATCATCAAAGATGAGCTTGTGGGGCCTTTTCGGGTTGAGGATGGAGTCAAGCTCAACTCCCAGTCCTACTGCCAGTTCCTGGAAGACACCTTCTTCAAGCAGTGGTACAGGAAGAAGTCTGCATCCTTCAAGAAAAACATGATTTTCATGCAGGACAATGCTCCATCACACGCATCCAAGTACTCCACAGCGTGGCTGGCAAGAAAGGGTATAAAAGAAGGAAATCTAATGACATGGCCTCCTTGTTCACCTGATCTGAACCCCATTGAGAACCTGTGGTCCATCATCAAATGTGAGATTTACAAGGAGGGAAAACAGTACACCTCTCTGAACAGTGTCTGGGAGGCTGTGGTTGCTGCTGCACGCAATGTTGATGGTGAACAGATCAAAACACTGACAGAATCCATGGATGGCAGGCTTTTGAGTGTCCTTGCAAAGAAAGGTGGCTATATTGGTCACTGATTTGTTTTTGTTTTGTTTTTGAATGTCAGAAATGTATATTTGTGAATGTTGAGATGTTATATTGGTTTCACTGGTAATGATAAATAATTGAAATGGGTATATATTTTTTTTTGTTAAGTTGCCTAATAATTATGCACAGTGATAGTCACCTGCACACACAGATATCCCCCTAACATAGCTAAAACTAAAAACAAACTAAAAACTACTTCCAAAAATATTCAGTTTTGATATTAATGAGTTTTTTGGGTTCATTGAGAACATGGTTGTTGTTCAATAATAAAATTAATCCTCAAAAATACAACTTGCCTAATAATTCTGCACTCCCTGTAGCTACTTAGGCATGAAACACATCTCATTTTGAAATATCATTGAAGTTCCACTTTAAAAACATACATACAACAATTAAAGCAATCAAAACTGATTTCTGTAACTTAACTAGACATTGAACACTACAGGGAGCAATGCTGCTTTAATGTAGAAGCACAAAAGGGTAAGAAAATACAATGAATATTTAATTTCACTTCATTAAATATACGGTTGAAAAGAACATTATTTGGGTGTGTGTGGCTTGGCTGTGCATGAACTAGGCAGTGAACTCTGGAGCTCCGGGCTGCCGGTCCCCACTCAACCCATATCCTTCCATCAAGCTCAGGAAACTCGGATGACCTTGGGTGGGTGAGACCGGATGTATCTCCCAGGAAGTAGATCCAGACCCAGGGAGCGTGTGTGAGAGCTGTACAGGCAAGGAATCTGATGTGAGGTGACGCCATGCCAAGATGGCAGTAGGGCCTATGCTGTATGCCCCAGAAGGGCGGGAGACGGATATGGGAGAGTTAACGGCCCCAGTGGAGAGCACCCCATTGACCACCTTGGGGCGTGCTGGAGGTATCCCCCCACCTCCAACACCAGTGAGAAGTTGAGGGGCTCTGGAGCCGAGCACTGCTGATCTTGGATGGTGCCCCTGGGGGTCAGTTGGCTGCAACGGGGCTCCGGGAGCGAGAGTAGTGAAGAGGCACGCTTGCCTCCATCCCCCCATGGGGGTGCATCTGACATTCTTCTTACGTGGTGGGGGACCCTGCAGTGCCGGCCACGCTAGAGAAAAAGCATGCAGCCAGCAAGTCTATAATTATTTGGACTGCGGTCGCCCGGCAAGGAGACTCCCAGGGGCTGGCAGTGAGAGCAGCGAGCCAAGGCATTATTGATACCTCTGACTGTGGAGACCCCCCAGGACCCGAGGCTGTGTGTCCCCACCCATATCAAATTGGCAACCATTCCTGGGGGATAATGGCAGAACTACCCAGCAGTGCATAATATCTTAGAGTGAACACACAGGACCCCATGTGAGCCCTGCGGCTGGGAGCTCCTGGGCCCGTATTTATACTCCGTCGAAAAAAATGACGCAAATTCGGCGCAAAACTAACGCCATATTTATACTTTGGCGTTAGACGCGTCTAGCGCCAAAGTATTGGCAAATAGCGTCATTTTTTTGCGTGAACGCCTTCCTTGCGTTAATGAGATGCAAGGAAGGCGTTCCCGTCTAAAAACAGACGCACATAGCGGTGCGTGGTATTTATGCTCCAGGGCAAAAATCACTCCCGCGCGGCAGGCGGCGCAAAAAAATGGCGCAAAGCATGAATAGCGTGACATTTTAACGCCTGGGTCAGGGCAGGCGTTAAAATGGGGCAAACACACCTGGCCCATATTTATACTTTTTGACGCAAAACTGCGCCATCGCAGTTTTGCGTCAAAAAAATTTGCGCCGTCTAACGCCATTTGGATGCGCCATTCGGGCGTCAAATTTATACTTTGACGTACGGCGGCGCAACCAACAGGTGGGAGTCATTATTTCGTGACGCAAACAGCGTCGGTCTGTCGTAAGGCAAACCCACGTAAAAGTGACGCAAATCACTGTGGGTCGATTTACGACAGCGCTGTCGTGAATACGCCGTTTTTTTCCACGCTATTGCGTGACATTTTTGCGCGAAAACTGCACTGACAGGAGAGGAGACCCAAAATGGATCCCAGATGCCCCAACAGACCCCAGGAGGATGAGAGCAGACCAGGACCCAGCCAGGAGGAAGCACACAGGAACCAGGACATGTTAAAGAAAAAAAGAAAGTGTCGCTTCAGTGCAGAGGAGCAGGAAATCCTGGTGAAAGAGGTGACGGAACACCAGCACCAACTTTTCATATCCTCAAAATTGCCACTCAGTAGGAGAGAGGCCATCTGGAAAGAAATTGTGGACAAGATAAACAGTGTGGCTGAAGAACGCCGGACAGTCACCGAGTGTAAGAAACGCTGGCATGACTGTAAACGTAGGACCAAAGAGAAAATGGACAGGAACAGGAAGGCAGCAATGCAGACTGGAGGGGGGAGTCCAGCACAACAGGAGGCTCTGGACCACATGGAGGAGATGGTCGCAGCCGTCATCCCAGAGGAGATTGTCACAGGGATACAAGGACTGGACAGCGCAGACTACCACGACACTACGCACATGCAGGGTAAGTCGCCTGGGGAATTACAATGCAATAATGGGGACTGTAAGCAGGGGGGGGATACCTACTACACAATGCATGTAACTTAGCACATATATGAAGTGGCATGGGGAAAGGGGCACGGCAGGGGGGAATGCCCAGTACTGACCATAGCCGGGCCACGACAAAATACTGCCACCACTACAGTCCCATGGGGACATCCTGTAATTACAACAAGAGAGCCAAGGGAAACCAGTGACAGGTGGGAAGGACACTACCCTGAATCCACATCCAGGCACTTGTTTTGCACAAACTATTCCCCATCAACTAGGTCCCTACCTGTAATGCAGTAGCAAATACAACAACTGCAACTTAACTGCCACCACAGTTGACAATAACACCTCTCATCTCTGGGCAGCTATAGTACCAAATGGCAGGAACCCCACCCTGGAACATACATTCCTAAATTAGGGGGTGAGGATGACATCTGCAACTACTCCTAGAAATAAGACAAAGCTACCAGTACACTTAAATGCCGAATGTCCATAACTGACACATACATAAGCCTAAGTAAACAGCAATAGGAGCCACACAGCACTAACGACACACACATGCTGCATACATCAGGGTCCCTCACGTGCCTGCCTAACAATGCTACATCACAAATGTCATACTGCTCAGACAACAACATTGACGAGGGGACACAGGCAACTGGTCAATGAAACACATCTGCACAGTCTAACCAAAAAATAGGACATCCATACGATAAACAAGCCAATCCAGTAAGACACACGAGACCCCATCAGATACAAACATCAACAATGTTTACATCCATACCACATCCTAACATTGACATACATAGGTCATGCCACCTAACATGTACAGATCATGCAATGTGAATAAAAAGTGTATGGTGCAGGGCCTGTGAGGCAAGTGTGCTGGCAGGGCAGTCACAACACCCACAGTCAGTCAAAGTGTAGCGTGGCAAGTGAAACGTATACTTTGCGCAATAGCCTCAGGCAGGAGGCCTTTGTGCATCTTACCCTGAATGTACTTATACTCATTTGCTCACATCTAAGTGCCTCAGAGCACTTTGCACTAAATGAATCTCATTGCCCTTCCTATCAGTTAATGTAGCAAATAGTCAGTCCTGAGGTGTTGGCAATTAGTCAAATCACCCTGTTTTGCCTACTTCTGCACTGGAGTTTGCCAGAACATATTCACTCTGTGCCCCAGTCAAGGATACCGTCTGGTTCGTTGATGATAGATGTGGTAGGGGTTAAGGTTTGCCATTCCTGCGTAGGGAAACTTTGTCATCACCATGACATATGTCTTTTAAATTCACTTCCTCGTCCCAAGACACGCATGGGGGAGTTTACAAACCGAAAATCACATCTAGATGCTGCCTGCCTTGCTGCTGATGCACAACCAGATCCCAGCCCATTCCTCTGATATGAGGGATGATGTCTCCCCTGTGATTCAGACAGACAAGCTCCAAACTTAACATGCAGTGCTATATATAGAACAAGCAGAGGGAGAGTAGAAACTGTTAGGCACCATGATAGCTGTGTACCAATGTATTACTTTCCTGCGGACTATTTCAGTTCTAACTGTGTGTATTGTTTTGGTTATTGGGGCTCACACCGAAATTCCTACAAGTCAGTTGTACACTGAAACTTCATATCCAACAAATACTGTCTGTGTCATTTGTGTATGGGAACATACCGGAAAAGATAGAAATGTGTAGGACCTGAGTGACCACCACTTCCCTGAGAAGTCCCAAAGATGTCATGGGCTTGGACTTCTAAACATTCCTCTGTTGTGGGAGACCAGAGGCACTGCTAGTCTGTCTGAGCTAAATACAATATCTGGGTGACAGAGTTATTTACAAGTGGGTCAAACTTAGTCCCCCACACCATTAGCTATCCTGCTGCCTAGAAAGCCAAGAATCACATGTAGGATAATGAGAGCCCACCCAAACAAATGTCCCTCCATAACAATAGTGAAACACCGAGAGAGGAGTAGGACAAAAAAATGCATATTCCAAAATAATTACAAATCAACACCTAGAGATGTCCTGGCAGGCATGTCTGATAGCTCCATATCATATATGTGACACACAGGTGGGCCATAGGCCTACAACAATGCCCTATGACAGACAGCAGATACCAAGACAAAATCAGAGTACAAAGTAAAGGCATCCAAAGGCTTGTATCTTAGTGCTAAATGATCTCAACACAGACACACTAATTGTACCCTGTTTCTTTGCAGAGGAACACGGATCTCCTGCCGATATGCCTGTCCATGAGTTCCTTGATGACATGGATGACGAGAACATCAACCTCACACAAGAGACCATTGACATGGTCCTCGAAAGCCTCCAAACCCCCCCTTCAGTAACAAGGAGGAGCCAAGATGAAGCAGCCACCACAGTAGAACCACCCGCCACCCCAATTGTAAGACCTGCCAGCTCCAACACAGCTGAGGACTCTGACGACACTGGCACCAGCTTCGAAAGAACAGTCGTTGGGGTCCAGCGGGAGCTGGCCAAGGAGGTGCGGGTGGGGATGCAAACTATGGCAGCCAGCCTTGAGGGGGTGCGTTCGTGCATGCTGTCAACTGCTGATCAGGCAGCTGCAATGCAAGCCAGAACATCGCTGTTGGAGGAACTTTTAGTAACACAGAAGGCAATCTGCACAGCTGTCATCCAGTTGACCAAACAACTCCAACAGCAAGCCAGTCAGCGTGTGCACGAATGCAACATCGAACCCCTCAGGGCAGACCTGGCTGCCTACCATCGGGATGTGGCTGCCATTCTGAAAAACCAGCACGCTCTCCTTGCTGCAGTACTGCCCTTCATAACTGGACAGGGATCAGCCCCCGGGATGTCTGCCTCCATGTCTTCTGACACTGAGGTGTGTGTTGCCCCTTCAAAACCAACAACGACAAGGACACACCAGGCAACACACACATCAGAAGAAGAAGACATGGAACAGATAACATTCACACGCAAGAGTACCCGGAAGCCCTAGTCCCTGCACCATGCCCCACTCTGACCAAGGTCCTACGTTTTGACACATGCCAGCCTCACTCCAACTACCCTCAATGACTGTTCGGCAATCTACTGTTTAACTTGTCCACATTGGCTGTAAATGTTTCTCTCCTACCATTTGGCAATTCCTATTCCTCTGCACCGTCTGTGACATCACCCCAGCATGTCAGGAGCATCATCCACACCCTGTAAATAGGATCACCATTTAAGAATGCACCAGAACGGACTCACCTAACATTGTTAATGGACTTTTTGCACTACTCCACCTAAAAATAAATATCACTTGCACACCAATTGTGTCTCTGTGTCATTTCACACTTCAACTGTGCAGTACATAACTCCAAAGTGGCTGTGTGGCAACCATGTTGATTCTCTAGACTACTGTCCTGATTTCATGTCTACTGAAACATCTGTGCAGTGGCCAGGATTGCATCATAGCTTTACTAGACTGAGGAAAATAACTGATGTAGGGACTAAGCACACACAATCATGCTGTGTTGGACAGAATGAGGCCCCATCCATAGCTATTCTAGACAACTAATGGTGGATGAGAAATGTAGGCACCTTGCGATACTAACACAATACATTATGCTGTAAAATGAAAGGAATGTTAACCAAATTACACTGCATCAATCACCCTTACAGCGTAACCTACCATGAAGGAAAGTCATGCTCAAGCAGTACACACATGATGTAGGTCAGCAATGACAGCAACAAGACAAGAGTGTGAACAAATACTCATCTACAAAGCTCTCCCTGAACTTCACAATGCTGTCCGACCTATCTATTTACCTACAAAATCAACTCTGGAAGCACTCTTTGTGAAGTAGGATACATACCAACCCCAAATCTTGATGATCTATGCAGACTACCAATGGTGGCTCTCCCACACGGTGGATACTTACCAAGTTAGCACACGGGTAGCTGGCATGTTAAACCTCAATAGCCTGGGGATAGCGAGCATAGGACACAAATGTCATACTAAAACTTTCTGCTACACTGATGTCAAGGCCATGAAAAGGTAGCACCTAACGCATCTGGTAAAGGGTTAACAAATTTTTTATTTCCAATAAGTAAGAAAAGAGGCAACTAAGGGAAAGATAAACCTACACTAATCTAACCTGACTACTACTAACCCACAACTGTCCCTAACTAACCTAAGCTAAACTTACTCTACACATGTAACGAAACGATCTAAACATCAACCCCCCACCCACCATTATGAGACAAGACACATGCAGGACAACACTTACTAACCTACACACATACTATACTATCCTAAACAAACATATATTTTTTTGTATTTTTTTTTTTTTTTTTTTTATCAAACAGGAATCCCAACATTGCCCCCCACCCACCCACCCACACAAAAATATTAGATAGAAAGTATAAGGACCCCCCACCCTCTTACCTAATACTAACTAAGCTAATTACCTATACTTATCCTACAACTAACCCCCCAAACCCAACTAACAGTATGAAAAGAGGAAAGAGGGGAGAGGGGAGGGGTAAAAGTTCAGGAGGGCAAAATAACTAAGGATTTGCCCTCTGAAGTGTGCGCCGGATGGAGCGCACCTTCTTTTTGACCTCCGCCATGTCCTCCGTCAGGTTGTCAACCTTTTGAATTAACCTGTCCAGTTTCCTAGACAATGCGTTGAAGGCTGCAGGGTCAATTGGAGGGTCACTGCTGGTCTGCGTGCCGGTGGAGGTGGAGATTGTTGCTGGAGTGGAGTGGCCACGGGACAGCCCTGCTCCCAACACACGGCTGGGTCCAGGTCTGGAGGAAGATGGCTGGTCCGTCGCTGGGTCCCCTTGGGCAGACCTGGTGGTTGTAGGTGGCACCGTTGGTGGAGCCTGTGGTGTGGCATACCACGCCCCGGAGGCCCATTCCGAATTGTATCTGCGGGCCATCCTCCGATACCCACACTGCACCTGCAGGATGTGCCTGTACCTCATTGCACGGCGCTCAAACTGGTTTCGAGCTGCGGCACTCAGGTTTGCAGCTGTGAAGGGAAAAGGCAAATATTGAGCATAGAATTTACAGTGGGTTGAATACCACAATGGGTAATTTGACCATTACTAGCAATGTATTGGTTGCAGCAATTGTTACAACATATGTCACGGGAAGGCTCAGAGGAAGTACATGTGAATCATGCATACTGAAGGGCATATCACATATAGCAGATCCATGTCTCTACATGATGGATGACATCACCCTAAACTACTCCTACAATTCATACCTAAGCCATTATACATTATGGCACCAGCTGGTCCGCATACTGACTTCACTACATATGTCATTCTATGTGATAAGAATCACACTCCTCACTCAATGGCATTTCGAAATAGTTGTGTGCTAAGATTGAACCCCTGGCCATGAATCATATGTCGACACTATGGGCCAGATGTAGGAATTGATGGGAAATCAACTAGCAAATTGCAAAGCTGAACGGTGTCTCTGACACCGTCTGCGAGTCACTATGGGGTCCCTAAATCCCACCTCATGAACATCAATGATGTGGGTTCCAACTTGCACCACCTTAGCAACTATGGGCACTCACGGGGATGGAGGCCTGCTGGGAACAGCAGAACTCCATAGACGTGACTGCTTTTAAATGAAGCAAGTTATTTTTCACCAAGTGTAGGCCCTTTATCTGAAAGGAAAATGAGCTGCGATTTGTTTAAATTCACAACAATTGATTGTTCGTAATTTACACAATAATTATTGCTCCCCTAGACCACTGGCTGTTTTGTGCAGGAGTATTTTGGTCCACTCACAAAGGTGAAGGTTCACAATGAGGACCCCTTCCAGTCAGCAAGTTGGTTAGCAGCCACTTCAAGTGGATGATAACAGCTACTCACTTTGCAACCACGTACTCGTTAGCAAATGAGATTGCCTAACACTGTGATTTGCAAGTAGGGCTGGTAAACTCCTTTATTTTTTTACTTTAGAAAACCATTTTGCGAATATGTACATGACCACCAATAACATTTCGGATTAGGAAACAGACGTTTGCAACTCACTAACATCAAATTATGCTATTTGCAATGTGGAGACATTTTGCTACATCTGGACCTAGGTACAAACTCAAGTCACAAAAGGTGTTAAGTACGTGTAACATACTGGTTGCTACAGTCCTAGGTACCCTGTTTCACAGTAACATCCCAGTCTTTGTGGGTGGTGTGGGAAGAACAAACAACAATCCCATGATCAATGCACAACCAGGAGTGTACAGAAAGTGCAACAAGCATGTGCCTTCACACACAACACCTATGAAGGGCTAGCAACACGTTGGAGTCAGCCCAACCTTGTCACATCCCAGGTCCACACATGTCAAAATGATATGACTTAGCCAAACATAACATACTATTAGTGAGGCATGTTTTACAACACACACAGAGGAGGTAGAACACCCATTCACATGATTCAACAGAACACCTAGGCCATTGCACTCAAGTCACACACACTTCGAGGTCACCTTGTGGAAGTACATGCCCCCGGAAGATCCGACCTACAGTGTACACAGTCCATCCTCAACTAGGAAGAAGCACTTGTCATCGAAGCCATGTGCCTAAGCTATCTGGGAGACTGTCAGTCTGATATGCTGACTCAGTTAATGGCAAGTTCCTGACCAAGTCTAACATTGACCAGTGTGTTCAAAATGAGTCATGCTATTCCCAATAGTCGCACTAATTGAATGACCTACTGCCCCTCAATCTGAGAGATGACTAGGGATTGCTTTACCGAAACATTATTCCAATTTGATATCACACCAAAACAACAAAGCCAATGAACGGCCAGCACATCATATCATGAATTGTCCTGAACACACAGTAATCCATCATGCTTCATTTCCAAACAATGTAAATAGCACTTAGGCAACACTCACTGTAGGTATCGGGGTCGTCAAAATGGGCTACCTCACCAACGGTGTACGGGGCTGGTCCACCTGTAAAGCATGAAAGGAAGATTATACTCAGACTGGGTGAACAGACAAATAATTTCTGTTACAATGACAGTGTGTGAATATTACATGGTAATGATACACTTTCACACATGCTCATCCTGCCTGGCTGACTTTGTATTCTAGATTATCATTGGATGAGTCTCCTGCTCCAGTGACACACCCTACTACACTCATGCAGTGGCCAGGACAGTCATGTGTCGTCCAAGTTACTCCTCCATTAGTAGGCCCGAACAATCATGTGATCCATACATCTCAGCATGTGCATCCCAGAGAGAAACATTTCACAACTGGTTCCATGAGGACTGCATGACCACTCACCATCAAACAGGCTATGGGGACAGGTTCAACACACAGCAACCAGACACACATGTGACATATGTGTGGACAACATGACTAACTTCATGTGACGTGAAGGCAACACACAAGTGTTGCATCATCATGTGTTTGCAATTTTCGGTCTAGCTATGGCGTCTACATATGTAGGTATGTTGTTTCTACATGACGTACTCACTGGCCATTATGACCAGTAGAGTACAAATTGAGCAGTTCATGTGTTGCTTTTCAGACACAAATGCAACACTACATTCCATGCAGCTACAGCCATCTGGTATGTGTTGCAAAGATAAGGCATCGGCCTGGTAGCATAGGTCTTCATACACACCCGGCAACAAATACACATTTGGACACATATGTATACCTTTGTAGCGCAGCATTTGCATCATTTTGTGACGCAGAGAGGGGGCTACTTAGCAAAATACTAATAGATGTTGCATTTTACTGCTGTTATTGGGTGTACATGTGTAGCAAAAATGGGGATTTATGTGTATGCCCATGGGCCTAGGTTTCCCTAGTATAACACGCAGTCAGCTACTTATTTTGCAGATTGGCTACCAATCATCACATGTTCACGCACACATTCCTATTATTCCCATGTAATTGATTATTACTCACCAACATAGCCACCAATCCGGAGTCCCAGGTGGTCCAGCAGGTCCTGTTCCCTGGTGATCAGATCTGCCCAGCGGTGCTTGAGTTGATGGACATTCCTCATACTCCCGTAGACCCGGACCAGGTGATGGCGCACCTTCTCCCAACGTATTTTCCTCGCCTCCGTGTGATACCCCTGTATCACACGGCCCCCAGCCTCCAGCATCAGTGGGAGGAAATGGCTTACGAGCCATATGAAGCCCCCCAATTCGTCCTCACCCATCCTGGACAGGCGAGGCCTACCTGACATGATGCGAGGTTGAAAAAAGTAACAAAGAAAAATGAAAGAAAAAGTGGGAAATGGGGAAAGGTAGAGGTGTGAAAGAAAAAGAAGAAGGAGAAAAATAGCCCAACTAACACCCCAAACTATGCTACCCACAACAGACTCCCACAGACAATACAAACTATCACAGGTATAGACCAAACAACACTAAACAGACTGAGACAATGTTGGACAACAATAAAAGATTGACACAAAGACAAAATACAAGGCACACAGGACACTAAAGCAGTAAAACACAGGACAACACCTTTCACACAACCACACAGTCTAGATAACTCTGAGACTGCAAAGTGAAAGTGAAAGTCAACTCCCAGTACAGATTTGGTAAACAGGATATCCTATTACATCACTTCCTGCATAAAATGGCCGCCGTTTTTATTTTCGCGTAATGCGTCATATTTTCACGCATACACAGATGTGCGTCATATTTTTTTGACGCATTACAGTGTACATGATGCGGAGTGTAAAAATATGCTATGAATATTAATATTTCCAATTGTACATGAGATGACCAACATATTGTGCATGTAGCGTCAATTACACCACGCATACATCATGGGCGTCGTTTTTTTTTCACGTACAGTGGTGCACATGATGCGGAGTCAAAAAATATGATATGAATATTAATAATTGATAATGTACATGAGATGACCAACATATTGTGCATATAGCGTCATTTTGACCACGCATACATCATGTGCGTGGTTTTTATTACACGTACAGTGGTGCACATGATGCGGAGTCAAAAAATATGATATGAATATTAATATTGATAATGTACATGAGATGACCAACATATTGTGCATATAGCGTCATTTTGACCACGCATACATCATGTGCGTGGTTTTTATTACACGTACAGTGGTGCACATGATGCGGAGTCAAAAAATATGATATGAATATTAATATTGATAATGTACATGAGATGACCAACATATTGTGCATATAGCGTCATTTTGACCACGCATACATCATGTGCGTGGTTTTTATTCCACGTACAGTGGTGCACATGATGCGGAGTGAAAAAATATGATATGAATATTAATAATTGATAATGTACATGAGATGACCAACATATTGTGCATATAGCGTCATTTTGACCACGCATACATCATGTGCGTGGTTTTTATTACACGTACAGTGGTGCACATGATGCGGAGTCAAAAAATATGATATGAATATTAATATTGATAATGTACATGAGATGACCAACATATTGTGCATATAGCGTCATTTTGACCACGCATACATCATGTGCGTGGTTTTTATTACACGTACAGTGGTGCACATGATGCGGAGTCAAAAAATATGATATGAATATTAATATTGATAATGTACATGATATGACCAACATATTGTGCATATAGCGTCATTTTGACCACGCATACATCATGTGCGTGGTTTTTATTACACGTACAGTAGTGCACATGATGCAGAGTCAAAAATATTGTGGATGTAAATCATAATTTGAAGGTGAAATATCAAGACACTTTTGGATACATTTGTATCTGACTCTGCATTGTGTGCACTCATGTACATGAACAAATTATGACGGCCATGCTGTATGCGTAGAATATGGAGCAAATTGATCCAAATGTCTTCATGTGTTTAGCTTTGGAAAGGTGATTTGTCATGGTAAAACGGTGCGATGTGAGACACATTTGTGTTTGTATCTGACAAATGTCCGTACTTTTATGTATAGACGGCCTTCACACTGTGATGTTTGGGATACGTTAACTAATGTATTGACCATATTTGACAACATATTTGGTGTAATTGCTGATGGCTATTTTGAAATGAGATTTTTGATACCATTATGTATTCCGTCTCCAAAATGTCCCCACCTTTATGATGGGGATGCTTTTATCTGTAGTCCTAACAGGGAGTGGGAGAGTCACTTTCAGTTTTTAGGGGGCTGACCATGTCCCATTATGATTTTGTGTTTCATATTTGTGTAGGACTTGTGACATTGAGGCCACATATGTGCCTTATGCATGTGTTTAGTTCACAAGTACATGATTCCTGTATGTTTTGGGGGTGGTAGAGGTGGAGTTAGTCCCCCAGCACCCTAGGATTTGACCATCCAGAATAGCTACTGTATCCATGGAGTATTTTTATCATATCCTGGCAAACCTGCAGCAGCGGGCGAATGTAAGGCCATATGGTATGAATGACTGTTGACCATTCATTCATCTCATTAGCCCATTTGACGTTTGCAGTATTGATGATTTGGGGCTAAGTTGCATACCATTTTCATATGACTAAGGGGGTCATTCTGACCGCGGCGGGCGGCGGTCGCCGCCCGCCAAGCGGTTCCCGCCGAAAGACCGCGGCGGTCATTCTGGCTTTCCCACTGGGCTGGCGGGCAACCGCCAAAAGTCCGCCCGCCAGCCCAGCGGGAAACACCCTTCCCACGAGGACGCCGGCTCAGAATGGAGCCAGCCGAGTGGGAAGGTGCGACGGGTGCAGTTGCACCCGTGGCGAATTTCTGTGTCTGCAAAGCAGACACTGAAATTCTTTGTGGGTCCCTCTTACGGGGGCCCCGCGGCACCCCCTACCGCCATCCTGTTCCTGGCGGAAGACCCGCCAGGAACAGGATGGCGGTAGGGGGTGTCAGAATCCCCATGGCGGCGGAGCGCGCTCCGCCGCCATGGTGGATTCTCAAGGGCAGCGGGAAGTCCGTTTCTGGCCCCGGCTGAACCGCCGCGGTCAGAATGCCCATCGGTGCACCGCCAGCCTGTTGGCGGTGCTACCACCGACCTCCGCCAGGGCGGTAATTACCACCAGGGTCCGAATGACCCCCTTAGTTTGCAAGACTCTCAGCGTTCACGATGTGATAATGCGAAGATTGTTTTGCTTGTCTGTGTCCCTTTCTGCATAAACTGGTTTAGTGTCATGTTACAATCTTCCTGCTCGGTTCAAACTGGGACACAACTGTGATGGTCTACTTTCAAATATTAGGTTGGTTGTATGACATATGTGTACATGTGTGTGGGAATGTGGATCCAGTATGACCTGTCTGTGTGTATGTTGTCACTGTAACTTCAAGGTCTCCTCCTGAGTTAGTGGCAGCTGATGTTGTTGCAATTGTGTATTGCTCACATCATACACTTGAGAGAAGCCATTGATGACATGTTCACGTACACATGGATGGTCCCACCCTGTCTCTGAACCCGTGTGATGTGACTTTCAAATGATCTCCAATTTTGGGCTGGATGAGAGACTGTTTCAGTTGTTTGGATCCGGCATGTCTAATTGTCACATTTGTACTCTTGTTGGGCTCTGTGTATGGTAATGTAACATGTCACATCCTACCCTCTGTGCATACAGTTGTGATGTTTATTTTTGGTGTGATGATTTTTAATGGCATTCTTGATCAATGAGACGACATTCATCTTCAGCTATTTCAAACTAAAGGTGGTCAGAAATGAATAGGCCAAAGCATAATGTGGTGTTTGTGATCTGTGTTTATTTACAAGTGTGGAATACAAGTGATGATAATGACTTAAGTAAAAAAATTGTTCACAAGCTGTTGGCGCCTACGCACTCCTGCTGCGGTGTTAGGTTGTTCCCCCTCCTGTTGCAGGCCAGCATCCTCCTCATCATCATCCTCAGGCATGTCTGGGTCCGGTTCAAGGAGGGGAATGTTCCTTTGTACACAAATATTGTGTAATATGGCACAAGTGAGTATAATTTTGCATACCATCTCTGGGGAGTATAGTAGGCTTCCGCCAGTGATGTCAAGGCAGCGGAACCTTGACTTTAGGATCCCAAAGGTCCTCTCCACAATGCTGCGTGTCCTCTTGTGGGCGTCATTGTATGCCCGCTCAGCAGCAGTATTTGGGTTCCCATATGGTGTCATTATCCAAGGCTGGATGCCATACCCCTGATCAGCTGAAAGAGAAACACAGAATGGTATCAATTAGATGTAGGAGGCACTGTTGTACGTATCTTTGATGGCAGTAGTTGTGTTGTGTTGTCTGTGACTATTTTGTGTACTAATGTGACAACCTATAGTTGTTGGTGGAAACTTTGGCATTGTTTATTTTCCTTGGCTGAGCAAGTGTTTGTTGTCTAACTGTTTGTCAGCAGGATGTATTGGTTTCTCAAGTACAGTGTGCCCTCCCTTGCATTGTGACTTGTGACACAGGTGTCCGTGTGTCCTCACTGGGGGTGTGATGATAGTTCCATGCAGAGTTGAAACATGAAAGGGTATTAGAAACGTCCATATGAACATAGCCAGGCCATCCCATCCCTTAAAAGTTATGCATTGTATTAGTGTACAGGTTATTGTGAGACTTCCAATTTGCAAGGTGACATTTAGGCAACCACAGTCATGAATGTCTTCACACTAAGCTGTGGAGTAAATTCAAATGTGTGAGAGGTTCAATGGTGCCTTGTGACCCATGGCTAGTGATGTGAGTACCTCAGTGTGTTCCTGTCTAGGTGTTGCTATTGTGGTGTATGTGTTGTTTATCCTAGAGGGTTTCAGTGCAGTGAGTATATAAGTAGATTTTTGTCCTTACCAACAAGTAGTCCATTGCCATACCGTCCATCCTGGAAGTGTTGGTTGATGGTGGAGTGACGGAAGATGAATGCATCATGTACACTCCCAGGATATTTAGCCACGATGTTGCTGATCAGTCCTTGGTGATCGACTATGGCCTGCACGTTGATGGAATGTGTGTGCTTCCTGTTGCGGTAGAGGTGTTCACTCGCAGCAGGTGGCACAAGGCGTACGTGTGTGCAGTCGATTGCACCAAGGACGTGCGGAAAGCCACTGATGGCGTAGAACCCCTGTTTTGTTTCCTGCTGCTTCTGCAGTGTGTTAGGGAAGCAGATGTGGCGGGGTGTCAGTCCAATGATGGCATCCAGTACTTTAGGCAGGAATGCGGAGAAAGATGGTTGTGAGATTCCACCAACCAGGGCACCAGTTGTCTGAAAGGAGCCACTTGCCAGCATGTGAAGTACGGCAAGCAGCTTTGTTTCTGTTGGGATAGTGCGTGGAGTCACTAAAGTGGGGGCCAATTGCTGTTCAATATTTGTCAGCAGCTGCTGAATGGCCTGCCAGTTCAACCGGTACCTCTGGATGATGTCTCGTTCCCTGAGGCCATGCAGGGTTGTTCTTGGGCGGAATATCCTCTCCTGCCTTCTGCGCTGTCTTTGGGGTCCCTGCTGTTGTTGTTGTGGCTGCTGTTGTTGCTGCAGGGCTCTGCGTCTACGTGCACGTTGAAGAAAAAGCACCTCCATGTCTCCCTGTTGCTGCTCTGCTGCTCTGTTGTTTGTTCTGTGTGTTCTGATTAAGTACAGGTGTGTTTGCCCCATTTTAACGCCTGCCCTGACCCAGGCGTTAAAATGTCACGCTATTCATGCTTTGCGCCATTTTTTTGCGCCGCCTGCCGCGCGGGAGTGATTTTTGCCCTGGAGCATAAATACCACGCACCGCTATGTGCGTCTGTTTTTAGACGGGAACGCCTTCCTTGCATCTCATTAACGCAAGGAAGGCGTTCACGCAAAAAAATGACGCTATTTGCCAATACTTTGGCGCTAGACGCGTCTAACGCCAAAGTATAAATATGGCGTTAGTTTTGCGCCGAATTTGCGTCGAAAAAAACGACGCAAATTCGCCGCAAACGGAGTATAAATACGGGCCACCTGTACTTAATCAGAACACACAGAACAAACAACAGAGCAGCAGAGCAGCAACAGGGAGACATGGAGGTGCTTTTTCTTCAACGTGCACGTAGACGCAGAGCCCTGCAGCAACAACAGCAGCCACAACAACAACAGCAGGGACCCCAAAGACAGCGCAGAAGGCAGGAGAGGATATTCCGCCCAAGAACAACCCTGCATGGCCTCAGGGAACGAGACATCATCCAGAGGTACCGGTTGAACTGGCAGGCCATTCAGCAGCTGCTGACAAATATTGAACAGCAATTGGCCCCCACTTTAGTGACTCCACGCACTATCCCAACAGAAACAAAGCTGCTTGCCGTACTTCACATGCTGGCAAGTGGCTCCTTTCAGACAACTGGTGCCCTGGTTGGTGGAATCTCACAACCATCTTTCTCCGCATTCCTGCCTAAAGTACTGGATGCCATCATTGGACTGACACCCCGCCACATCTGCTTCCCTAACACACTGCAGAAGCAGCAGGAAACAAAACAGGGGTTCTACGCCATCAGTGGCTTTCCGCACGTCCTTGGTGCAATCGACTGCACACACGTACGCCTTGTGCCACCTGCTGCGAGTGAACACCTCTACCGCAACAGGAAGCACACACATTCCATCAAAGTGCAGGCCATAGTCGATCTCCAAGGACTGATCAGCAACATCGTGGCTAAATATCCTGGGAGTGTACATGATGCATTCATCTTCCGTCACTCCACCATCAACCAACACTTCCAGGATGGACGGTATGGCAATGGACTACTTGTTGGTAAGGACAAAAATCTACTTATATACTCACTGCACAGAAACCCTCTAGGATAAATAACACATACACCACAATAGCAACACCTAGACAGGAACACACTGAGGTACTCACATCACTAGCCATGTGTCACAAGTCACCATTGAACCTCTCACACATTTGAATTTACTCCACAGCTTAGTGTGAAGACATTCATGACTGTGGTTGCCTAAATGTCACCTTGCAAATTGGAAGTCTCACAATAACCTGTACACTAATACAATGCATAACTTTTAAGGGATGGGATGGCCTGGCTATGTTCATATGGACGTTTCTAATACCCTTTCATGTTTCAACTCTGCATGGAACTATCATCACACCCCCAGTGAGGACACACGGACACCTGTGTCACAAGTCACAATGCAAGGGAGGGCACACTGTACTTGAGAAACCAAAACATCCTGCTGACAAACAGTTAGACAACAAACACTTGCTCAGCCAAGGAAAATAAACAATGCCAAAGTTTCCACCAACAACCATAGGTTGTCACATTAGTACACAAAATAGTCACAGACAACACAACACAACTACTGCCATCAAAGATACGTACAACAGTGCCTCCTACATCTAATTGATACCATTCTGTGTTTCTCTTTCAGCTGATCAGGGGTATGGCATCCAGCCTTGGATAATGACACCATATGGGAACCCAAATACTGCTGCTGAGCGGGCATACAATGACGCCCACAAGAGGACACGCAGCATTGTGGAGAGGACCTTTGGGATCCTAAAGTCAAGGTTCCGCTGCCTTGACATCACTGGCGGAAGCCTACTATACTCCCCAGAGATGGTATGCAAAATTATACTCACTTGTGCCATATTACACAATATTTGTGTACAAAGGAACATTCCCCTCCTTGAACCGGACCCAGACATGCCTGAGGATGATGATGAGGAGGATGCTGGCCTGCAACAGGAGGGGGAACAACCTAACACCGCAGCAGGAGTGCATAGGCGCCAACAGCTTGTGAACAATTTTTTTACTTAAGTCATTATCATCACTTGTATTCCACACTTGTAAATAAACACAGATCACAAACACCACATTATGCTTTGGCCTATTCATTTCTGACCACCTTTAGTTTGAAATAGCTGAAGATGAATGTCGTCTCATTGATCAAGAATGCCATTAAAAATCATCACACCAAAAATAAATATCACAACTGTATGCACAGAGGGTAGGATGTGACATGTTACATTACCATACACAGAGCCCAACAAGAGTACAAATGTGACAATTAGACATGCCGGATCCAAACAACTGAAACAGTCTCTCATCCAGCCCAAAATTGGAGATCATTTGAAAGTCACATCACACGGGTTCAGAGACAGGGTGGGACCATCCATGTGTACGTGAACATGTCATCAATGGCTTCTCTCAAGTGTATGATGTGAGCAATACACAATTGCAACAACATCAGCTGCCACTAACTCAGGAGGAGACCTTGAAGTTACAGTGACAACATACACACAGACAGGTCATACTGGATCCACATTCCCACACACATGTACACATATGTCATACAACCAACCTAATATTTGAAAGTAGACCATCACAGTTGTGTCCCAGTTTGAACCTAGCAGGAAGATTGTAACATGACACTAATCCAGTTTATGCAGAAAGGGACACAGACAAGCAAAACAATCTTCGCATTATCACATCGTGAACGCTGAGAGTCTTGCAAACTAAGGGGGTAATTCGGACCCTGGTGGTAATTACCGCCCTGGCGGAGGTCGGCGGTAGCACCGCCAACAGGCTGGCGGTGCACCGATGGGCATTCTGACCGCGGCGGTTCAGCCGCGGCCAGAAACGGACTTCCCGCTGCCCTTGAGAATCCACCATGGCGGCGGAGCGCGCTCCGCCGCCATGGGGATTCTGACACCCCCTACCACCATCCTGTTCCTGGCGGGTCTTCCGCCAGGAACAGGATGGCGGTAGGGGGTGCCGCGGGGCCCCTGGGGGCCCCTGCAGTGCCCATGCCAATGGCATGGGCACTGCAGGGGCCCCCGTAAGAGGGACCCACAAAGAATTTCAGTGTCTGCTTTGCAGACACAGAAATTCGCCACGGGTGCAACTGCACCCGTCGCACCTTCCCACTCGGCTGGCTCCATTCTGAGCCGGCGTCCTCGTGGGAAGGGTGTTTCCCGCTGGGCTGGCGGGCGGACTTTTGGCGGTTGCCCGCCAGCCCAGTGGGAAAGCCAGAATGACCGCCGCGGTCTTTCGGCGGGAACCGGTTGGCGGGCGGCGACCGCCGCCCGCCGCGGTCAGAATGACCCCCTTAGTCATATGAAAATGGTATGCAACTTAGCTCCAAATCATCAATACTGCAAACGTCAAATGGGCTAATGAGATGAATGAATGGTCAACAGTCATTCATACCATATGGCCTTACATTCGCCCGCTGCTGCAGGTTTGCCAGGATATGATAAAAATACTCCATGGATACAGTAGCTATTCTGGATGGTCAAATCCTAGGGTGCTGGGGGACTAACTCCACCTCTACCACCCCCAAAACATACAGGAATCATGTACTTGTGAACTAAACACATGCATAAGGCACATATGTGGCCTCAATGTCACAAGTCCTACACAAATATGAAACACAAAATCATAATGGGACATGGTCAGCCCCCTAAAAACTGAAAGTGACTCTCCCACTCCCTGTTAGGACTACAGATAAAAGCATCCCCATCATAAAGGTGGGGACATTTTGGAGACGGAATACATAATGGTATCAAAAATCTCATTTCAAAATAGCCATCAGCAATTACACCAAATATGTTGTCAAATATGGTCAATACATTAGTTAACGTATCCCAAACATCACAGTGTGAAGGCCGTCTATACATAAAAGTACGGACATTTGTCAGATACAAACACAAATGTGTCTCACATCGCACCGTTTTACCATGACAAATCACCTTTCCAAAGCTAAACACATGAAGACATTTGGATCAATTTGCTCCATATTCTACGCATACAGCATGGCCGTCATAATTTGTTCATGTACATGAGTGCACACAATGCAGAGTCAGATACAAATGTATCCAAAAGTGTCTTGATATTTCACCTTCAAATTATGATTTACATCCACAATATTTTTGACTCTGCATCATGTGCACTACTGTACGTGTAATAAAAACCACGCACATGATGTATGCGTGGTCAAAATGACGCTATATGCACAATATGTTGGTCATATCATGTACATTATCAATATTAATATTCATATCATATTTTTTGACTCCGCATCATGTGCACCACTGTACGTGTAATAAAAACCACGCACATGATGTATGCGTGGTCAAAATGACGCTATATGCACAATATGTTGGTCATCTCATGTACATTATCAATATTAATATTCATATCATATTTTTTGACTCCGCATCATGTGCACCACTGTACGTGTAATAAAAACCACGCACATGATGTATGCGTGGTCAAAATGACGCTATATGCACAATATGTTGGTCATCTCATGTACATTATCAATTATTAATATTCATATCATATTTTTTCACTCCGCATCATGTGCACCACTGTACGTGGAATAAAAACCACGCACATGATGTATGCGTGGTCAAAATGACGCTATATGCACAATATGTTGGTCATCTCATGTACATTATCAATATTAATATTCATATCATATTTTTTGACTCCGCATCATGTGCACCACTGTACGTGTAATAAAAACCACGCACATGATGTATGCGTGGTCAAAATGACGCTATATGCACAATATGTTGGTCATCTCATGTACATTATCAATATTAATATTCATATCATATTTTTTGACTCCGCATCATGTGCACCACTGTACGTGTAATAAAAACCACGCACATGATGTATGCGTGGTCAAAATGACGCTATATGCACAATATGTTGGTCATCTCATGTACATTATCAATTATTAATATTCATATCATATTTTTTGACTCCGCATCATGTGCACCACTGTACGTGAAAAAAAAACGACGCCCATGATGTATGCGTGGTGTAATTGACGCTACATGCACAATATGTTGGTCATCTCATGTACAATTGGAAATATTAATATTCATAGCATATTTTTACACTCCGCATCATGTACACTGTAATGCGTCAAAAAAATATGACGCACATCTGTGTATGCGTGAAAATATGACGCATTACGCGAAAATAAAAACGGCGGCCATTTTATGCAGGAAGTGATGTAATAGGATATCCTGTTTACCAAATCTGTACTGGGAGTTGACTTTCACTTTCACTTTGCAGTCTCAGAGTTATCTAGACTGTGTGGTTGTGTGAAAGGTGTTGTCCTGTGTTTTACTGCTTTAGTGTCCTGTGTGCCTTGTATTTTGTCTTTGTGTCAATCTTTTATTGTTGTCAAACATTGTCTCAGTCTGTTTAGTGTTGTTTGGTCTATACCTGTGATAGTTTGTATTGTCTGTGGGAGTCTGTTGTGGGTAGCATAGTTTGGGGTGTTAGTTGGGCTATTTTTCTCCTTCTTCTTTTTCTTTCACACCTCTACCTTTCCCCATTTCCCACTTTTTCTTTCATTTTTCTTTGTTACTTTTTTCAACCTCGCATCATGTCAGGTAGGCCTCGCCTGTCCAGGATGGGTGAGGACGAATTGGGGGGCTTCATATGGCTCGTAAGCCATTTCCTCCCACTGATGCTGGAGGCTGGGGGCCGTGTGATACAGGGGTATCACACGGAGGCGAGGAAAATACGTTGGGAGAAGGTGCGCCATCACCTGGTCCGGGTCTACGGGAGTATGAGGAATGTCCATCAACTCAAGCACCGCTGGGCAGATCTGATCACCAGGGAACAGGACCTGCTGGACCACCTGGGACTCCGGATTGGTGGCTATGTTGGTGAGTAATAATCAATTACATGGGAATAATAGGAATGTGTGCGTGAACATGTGATGATTGGTAGCCAATCTGCAAAATAAGTAGCTGACTGCGTGTTATACTAGGGAAACCTAGGCCCATGGGCATACACATAAATCCCCATTTTTGCTACACATGTACACCCAATAACAGCAGTAAAATGCAACATCTATTAGTATTTTGCTAAGTAGCCCCCTCTCTGCGTCACAAAATGATGCAAATGCTGCGCTACAAAGGTATACATATGTGTCCAAATGTGTATTTGTTGCCGGGTGTGTATGAAGACCTATGCTACCAGGCCGATGCCTTATCTTTGCAACACATACCAGATGGCTGTAGCTGCATGGAATGTAGTGTTGCATTTGTGTCTGAAAAGCAACACGTGAACTGCTCAATTTGTACTCTACTGGTCATAATGGCCAGTGAGTACGTCATGTAGAAACAACATACCTACATATGTAGACGCCATAGCTAGACCGAAAATTGCAAACACATGATGATGCAACACCTGTGTGTTGCCTTCACGTCACATGAAGTTAGTCATGTTGTCCACACATATGTCACATGTGTGTCTGGTTGCTGTGTGTTGAACCTGTCCCCATAGCCTGTTTGATGGTGAGTGGTCATGCAGTCCTCATGGAACCAGTTGTGAAATGTTTCTCTCTGGGATGCACATGCTGAGATGTATGGATCACATGATTGTTCGGGCCTACTAATGGAGGAGTAACTTGGACGACACATGACTGTCCTGGCCACTGCATGAGTGTAGTAGGGTGTGTCACTGGAGCAGGAGACTCATCCAATGATAATCTAGAATACAAAGTCAGCCAGGCAGGATGAGCATGTGTGAAAGTGTATCATTACCATGTAATATTCACACACTGTCATTGTAACAGAAATTATTTGTCTGTTCACCCAGTCTGAGTATAATCTTCCTTTCATGCTTTACAGGTGGACCAGCCCCGTACACCGTTGGTGAGGTAGCCCATTTTGACGACCCCGATACCTACAGTGAGTGTTGCCTAAGTGCTATTTACATTGTTTGGAAATGAAGCATGATGGATTACTGTGTGTTCAGGACAATTCATGATATGATGTGCTGGCCGTTCATTGGCTTTGTTGTTTTGGTGTGATATCAAATTGGAATAATGTTTCGGTAAAGCAATCCCTAGTCATCTCTCAGATTGAGGGGCAGTAGGTCATTCAATTAGTGCGACTATTGGGAATATCATGACTCATTTTGAACACACTGGTCAATGTTAGACTTGGTCAGGAACTTGCCATTAACTGAGTCAGCATATCAGACTGACAGTCTCCCAGATAGCTTAGGCACATGGCTTCGATGACAAGTGCTTCTTCCTAGTTGAGGATGGACTGTGTACACTGTAGGTCGGATCTTCCGGGGGCATGTACTTCCACAAGGTGACCTCGAAGTGTGTGTGACTTGAGTGCAATGGCCTAGGTGTTCTGTTGAATCATGTGAATGGGTGTTCTACCTCCTCTGTGTGTGTTGTAAAACATGCCTCACTAATAGTATGTTATGTTTGGCTAAGTCATATCATTTTGACATGTGTGGACCTGGGATGTGACAAGGTTGGGCTGACTCCAACGTGTTGCTGGCCCTTCATAGGTGTTGTGTGTGAAGGCACATGCTTGTTGCACTTTCTGTACACTCCTGGTTGTGCATTGATCATGGGATTGTTGTTTGTTCTTCCCACACCACCCACAAAGACTGGGATGTTACTGTGAAACAGGGTACCTAGGACTGTAGCAACCAGTATGTTACACGTACTTAACACCTTTTGTGACTTGAGTTTGTACCTAGGTCCAGATGTAGCAAAATGTCTCCACATTGCAAATAGCATAATTTGATGTTAGTGAGTTGCAAACGTCTGTTTCCTAATCCGAAATGTTATTGGTGGTCATGTACATATTCGCAAAATGGTTTTCTAAAGTAAAAAAATAAAGGAGTTTACCAGCCCTACTTGCAAATCACAGTGTTAGGCAATCCCATTTGCTAACGAGTACGTGGTTGCAAAGTGAGTAGCTGTTATCATCCACTTGAAGTGGCTGCAAACCAACTTGCTGACTGGAAGGGGTCCTCATTGTGAACCTTCACCTTTGTGAGTGGACCAAAATACTCCTGCACAAAACAGCCAGTGGTCTAGGGGAGCAATAATTATTGTGTAAATTACGAACAATCAATTGTTGTGAATTTAAACAAATCGCAGCTCATTTTCCTTTCAGATAAAGGGCCTACACTTGGTGAAAAATAACTTGCTTCATTTAAAAGCAGTCACGTCTATGGACTTCTGCTGTTCCCAGCAGGCCTCCATCCCTGTGAGTGCCCATAGTTGCTAAGGTGGTGCAAGTTGGAACCCACATCATTGATGTTCATGAGGTGGGATTTAGGGACCCCATAGTGACTCGCAGACGGTGTCAGAGACACCGTTCAGCTTTGCAATTTGCTAGTTGATTTCCCATCAATTCCTACATCTGGCCCATAGTGTCGACATATGATTCATGGCCAGGGGTTCAATCTTAGCACACAACTATTTCGAAATGCCATTGAGTGAGGAGTGTGATTCTTATCACATAGAATGACATATATAGTGAAGTCAGTATGCGGACGAGCTGGTGCCATAATGTATAATGGCTTAGGTATGAATTGTAGGAGTAGTTTAGGGTGATGTCATCCATCATGTAGAGACATGGATCTGCTATATGTGATATGCCCTTCAGTATGCATGATTCACATGTACTTCCTCTGAGCCTTCCCGTGACATATGTTGTAACAATTGCTGCAACCAATACATTGCTAGTAATGGTCAAATTACCCATTGTGGTATTCAACCCACTGTAAATTCTATGCTCAATATTTGCCTTTTCCCTTCACAGCTGCAAACCTGAGTGCCGCAGCTCGAAACCAGTTTGAGCGCCGTGCAATGAGGTACAGGCACATCCTGCAGGTGCAGTGTGGGTATCGGAGGATGGCCCGCAGATACAATTCGGAACGGGCCTCCGGGGCGTGGTATGCCACACCACAGGCTCCACCAACGGTGCCACCTACAACCACCAGGTCTGCCCAAGGGGACACAGCGACGGACCAGCCATCTTCCTCCAGACCTGGACCCAGCCGTGTGTTGGGAGCAGGGCTGTCCCGTGGCCACTCCACTCCAGCAACAATCTCCACCTCCACCGGCACGCAGACCAGCAGTGACCCTCCACTTGACCGTGCAGCCTTCAACGCATTGTCTAGGAAACTGGACAGGTTAATTCAAAAGGTTGACAACCTGACGGAGGACATGGCGGAGGTCAAAAAGAAGGTGCGCTCCATCCGGCGCACACTTCAGAGGGCAAATCCTTAGTTATTTTGCCCTCCTGAACTTTTACCCCTCCCCTCTCCCCTCTTTCCTCTTTTCATACTGTTAGTTGGGTTTGGGGGGTTAGTTGTAGGATATGTATAGGTAATTAGCTTAGTTAGTGTTAGGTAAGAGGGTGGGGGGTCCTTATACTTTCTATCTAATATTTTTGTGTGGGTGGGTGGGTGGGGGGCAATGTTGGGATTCCTGTTTGATAAAAAAAAAAAAAAAAAGAAATATAAAAAAAAAAAAATACAAAAAAATATATGTTTGTTTAGGATAGTATAGTATGTGTGTAGGTTAGTAAGTGTTGTCCTGCATGTGTCTTGTCTCATAATGGTGGGTGGGGGGTTGATGTTTAGATCGTTTCGTTACATGTGTAGAGTAAGTTTAGCTTAGGTTAGTTAGGGACAGTTGTGGGTTAGTAGTAGTCAGGTTAGATTAGTGTAGGTTTATCTTTCCCTTAGTTGCCTCTTTTCTTACTTATTGGAAATAAAAAATTTGTTAACCCTTTACCAGATGCGTTAGGTGCTACCTTTTCATGGCTTTGACATCAGTGTAGCAGAAAGTTTTAGTATGACATTTGTGTCCTATGCTCGCTATCCCCAGGCTATTGAGGTTTAACATGCCAGCTACCCGTGTGCTAACTTGGTAAGTATCCACCGTGTGGGAGAGCCACCATTGGTAGTCTGCATAGATCATCAAGATTTGGGGTTGGTATGTATCCTACTTCACAAAGAGTGCTTCCAGAGTTGATTTTGTAGGTAAATAGATAGGTCGGACAGCATTGTGAAGTTCAGGGAGAGCTTTGTAGATGAGTATTTGTTCACACTCTTGTCTTGTTGCTGTCATTGCTGACCTACATCATGTGTGTACTGCTTGAGCATGACTTTCCTTCATGGTAGTATACGCTGTAAGGGTGATTGATGCAGTGTAATTTGGTTAACATTCCTTTCATTTTACAGCATAATGTATTGTGTTAGTATCGCAAGGTGCCTACATTTCTCATCCACCATTAGTTGTCTAGAATAGCTATGGATGGGGCCTCATTCTGTCCAACACAGCATGATTGTGTGTGCTTAGTCCCTACATCAGTTATTTTCCTCAGTCTAGTAAAGCTATGATGCAATCCTGGCCACTGCACAGATGTTTCAGTAGACATGAAATCAGGACAGTAGTCTAGAGAATCAACATGGTTGCCACACAGCCACTTTGGAGTTATGTACTGCACAGTTGAAGTGTGAAATGACACAGAGACACAATTGGTGTGCAAGTGATATTTATTTTTAGGTGGAGTAGTGCAAAAAGTCCATTAACAATGTTAGGTGAGTCCGTTCTGGTGCATTCTTAAATGGTGATCCTATTTACAGGGTGTGGATGATGCTCCTGACATGCTGGGGTGATGTCACAGACGGTGCAGAGGAACAGGAATTGCCAAATGGTAGGAGAGAAACATTTACAGCCAATGTGGACAAGTTAAACAGTAGATTGCCGAACAGTCATTGAGGGTAGTTGGAGTGAGGCTGGCATGTGTCAAAACGTAGGACCTTGGTCAGAGTGGGGCATGGTGCAGGGACTAGGGCTTCCGGGTACTCTTGCGTGTGAATGTTATCTGTTCCATGTCTTCTTCTTCTGATGTGTGTGTTGCCTGGTGTGTCCTTGTCGTTGTTGGTTTTGAAGGGGCAACACACACCTCAGTGTCAGAAGACATGGAGGCAGACATCCCGGGGGCTGATCCCTGTCCAGTTATGAAGGGCAGTACTGCAGCAAGGAGAGCGTGCTGGTTTTTCAGAATGGCAGCCACATCCCGATGGTAGGCAGCCAGGTCTGCCCTGAGGGGTTCGATGTTGCATTCGTGCACACGCTGACTGGCTTGCTGTTGGAGTTGTTTGGTCAACTGGATGACAGCTGTGCAGATTGCCTTCTGTGTTACTAAAAGTTCCTCCAACAGCGATGTTCTGGCTTGCATTGCAGCTGCCTGATCAGCAGTTGACAGCATGCACGAACGCACCCCCTCAAGGCTGGCTGCCATAGTTTGCATCCCCACCCGCACCTCCTTGGCCAGCTCCCACTGGACCCCAACGACTGTTCTTTCGAAGCTGGTGCCAGTGTCGTCAGAGTCCTCAGCTGTGTTGGAGCTGGCAGGTCTTACAATTGGGGTGGCGGGTGGTTCTACTGTGGTGGCTGCTTCATCTTGGCTCCTCCTTGTTACTGAAGGGGGGGTTTGGAGGCTTTCGAGGACCATGTCAATGGTCTCTTGTGTGAGGTTGATGTTCTCGTCATCCATGTCATCAGGGAACTCATGGACAGGCATATCGGCAGGAGATCCGTGTTCCTCTGCAAAGAAACAGGGTACAATTAGTGTGTCTGTGTTGAGATCATTTAGCACTAAGATACAAGCCTTTGGATGCCTTTACTTTGTACTCTGATTTTGTCTTGGTATCTGCTGTCTGTCATAGGGCATTGTTGTAGGCCTATGGCCCACCTGTGTGTCACATATATGATATGGAGCTATCAGACATGCCTGCCAGGACATCTCTAGGTGTTGATTTGTAATTATTTTGGAATATGCATTTTTTTGTCCTACTCCTCTCTCGGTGTTTCACTATTGTTATGGAGGGACATTTGTTTGGGTGGGCTCTCATTATCCTACATGTGATTCTTGGCTTTCTAGGCAGCAGGATAGCTAATGGTGTGGGGGACTAAGTTTGACCCACTTGTAAATAACTCTGTCACCCAGATATTGTATTTAGCTCAGACAGACTAGCAGTGCCTCTGGTCTCCCACAACAGAGGAATGTTTAGAAGTCCAAGCCCATGACATCTTTGGGACTTCTCAGGGAAGTGGTGGTCACTCAGGTCCTACACATTTCTATCTTTTCCGGTATGTTCCCATACACAAATGACACAGACAGTATTTGTTGGATATGAAGTTTCAGTGTACAACTGACTTGTAGGAATTTCGGTGTGAGCCCCAATAACCAAAACAATACACACAGTTAGAACTGAAATAGTCCGCAGGAAAGTAATACATTGGTACACAGCTATCATGGTGCCTAACAGTTTCTACTCTCCCTCTGCTTGTTCTATATATAGCACTGCATGTTAAGTTTGGAGCTTGTCTGTCTGAATCACAGGGGAGACATCATCCCTCATATCAGAGGAATGGGCTGGGATCTGGTTGTGCATCAGCAGCAAGGCAGGCAGCATCTAGATGTGATTTTCGGTTTGTAAACTCCCCCATGCGTGTCTTGGGACGAGGAAGTGAATTTAAAAGACATATGTCATGGTGATGACAAAGTTTCCCTACGCAGGAATGGCAAACCTTAACCCCTACCACATCTATCATCAACGAACCAGACGGTATCCTTGACTGGGGCACAGAGTGAATATGTTCTGGCAAACTCCAGTGCAGAAGTAGGCAAAACAGGGTGATTTGACTAATTGCCAACACCTCAGGACTGACTATTTGCTACATTAACTGATAGGAAGGGCAATGAGATTCATTTAGTGCAAAGTGCTCTGAGGCACTTAGATGTGAGTAAATGAGTATAAGTACATTCAGGGTAAGATGCACAAAGGCCTCCAGCCTGAGGCTATTGCGCAAAGTATACGTTTCACTTGCCACGCTACACTTTGACTGACTGTGGGTGTTGTGACTGCCCTGCCAGCACACTTGCCTCACAGGCCCTGCACCATACACTTTTTATTCACATTGCATGATCTGTACATGTTAGGTGGCATGACCTATGTATGTCAATGTTAGGATGTGGTATGGATGTAAACATTGTTGATGTTTGTATCTGATGGGGTCTCGTGTGTCTTACTGGATTGGCTTGTTTATCGTATGGATGTCCTATTTTTTGGTTAGACTGTGCAGATGTGTTTCATTGACCAGTTGCCTGTGTCCCCTCGTCAATGTTGTTGTCTGAGCAGTATGACATTTGTGATGTAGCATTGTTAGGCAGGCACGTGAGGGACCCTGATGTATGCAGCATGTGTGTGTCGTTAGTGCTGTGTGGCTCCTATTGCTGTTTACTTAGGCTTATGTATGTGTCAGTTATGGACATTCGGCATTTAAGTGTACTGGTAGCTTTGTCTTATTTCTAGGAGTAGTTGCAGATGTCATCCTCACCCCCTAATTTAGGAATGTATGTTCCAGGGTGGGGTTCCTGCCATTTGGTACTATAGCTGCCCAGAGATGAGAGGTGTTATTGTCAACTGTGGTGGCAGTTAAGTTGCAGTTGTTGTATTTGCTACTGCATTACAGGTAGGGACCTAGTTGATGGGGAATAGTTTGTGCAAAACAAGTGCCTGGATGTGGATTCAGGGTAGTGTCCTTCCCACCTGTCACTGGTTTCCCTTGGCTCTCTTGTTGTAATTACAGGATGTCCCCATGGGACTGTAGTGGTGGCAGTATTTTGTCGTGGCCCGGCTATGGTCAGTACTGGGCATTCCCCCCTGCCGTGCCCCTTTCCCCATGCCACTTCATATATGTGCTAAGTTACATGCATTGTGTAGTAGGTATCCCCCCCCTGCTTACAGTCCCCATTATTGCATTGTAATTCCCCATGCGACTTACCCTGCATGTGCGTAGTGTCGTGGTAGTCTGCGCTGTCCAGTCCTTGTATCCCTGTGACAATCTCCTCTGGGATGACGGCTGCGACCATCTCCTCCATGTGGTCCAGAGCCTCCTGTTGTGCTGGACTCCCCCCTCCAGTCTGCATTGCTGCCTTCCTGTTCCTGGCCATTTTCTCTTTGGTCCTACGTTTACAGTCATGCCAGCGTTTCTTACACTCGGTGACTGTCCGGCGTTCTTCAGCCACACTGTTTATCTTGTCCACAATTTCTTTCCAGATGGCCTCTCTCCTACTGAGTGGCAATTTTGAGGATATGAAAAGTTGGTGCTGGTGTTCCGTCACCTCTTTCACCAGGATTTCCTGCTCCTCTGCACTGAAGCGACACTTTCATTTTTTCTTTAACATGTCCTGGTTCCTGTGTGCTTCCTCCTGGCTGGGTCCTGGTCTGCTCTCATCCTCCTGGGGTCTGTTGGGGCATCTGGGATCCATTTTGGGTCTCCTCTCCTGTCAGTGCAGTTTTCGCGCAAAAATGTCACGCAATAGCGTGAAAAAAAACGGCGTATTCACGATAGTGCTGTCGTAAATCGACCCACAGTGATTTGCGTCACTTTTACGTGGGTTTGCCTTACGACAGACCGACGCTGTTTGCGTCACGAAATAATGACTCCCACCTGTTGGTTGCGCCGCCGTACGTCAAAGTATAAATTTGACGTCCGAATGGCGCATCCAAATGGCGTTAGACGGCGCAAATTTTTTTGACGCAAAACTGCGATGGCACAGTTTTGCGTCAAAAAGTATAAATATGGGCCCTGGAGTCTAGATAGCCCGGCAAAACAAACTGCTGAGGGTGGGGCAGTTGGGGCCCCGCCGTGGTGGCCAAATACATAGAGCCTTATACATCACTCATTAGAATTAGAAGACTACTAAGTTTCAAAGACCGCTGCATAAAACTGCGCCATGGGAAAGCACTGAAAAAAAGAGATGAGGAAATTAAGGGATCCCGGCAGCTGGAGACCACTGGAGGGAAACCGGAGAGAACTCTGGATGAACCATCGGAAGCAGTACCCTCAGCACCCACACTTCAGGATGTCTTACAGGCTACACAAGCATTGCGGGTAGCATTGGAAGTCAAGATTTATATGCAATGCGTAGATCTGGGATTGCTGCTCGACGACCATAGACGCCTATCAGAGAGAGTCACAGCGACTGAAAGGGAAATTTACGAATCTCTACCCACAGTGGCAGGTGCAGGAGGACGAATGGACTCTATGGAAACTAGGTTGCACACCCTTGAGAACAGAGCAGAAGATGCAGAAAACAGAACACGCCACAATAACATCAGAATAGTGGGGCTACCAGAGCAAAGTGAGAGAACTGATATGGTACAATACCTAGAGGAGTGGATAAGGAAGGAGGTGGCCCGAGGGTCTCTCTCCTTTCTTTTCTTTTGAGCATCCACATAGGGTCCCCGCTGGGTGAAGACCGTCTGGAGCCTCTCCTAGACCAGTGGTGGCAAGACTGCTTCATTTTAACGATAGAAACCATATATTGCAATGTGCTCGGTGGGGTGGTGACCTAACAGTGGACAACAATAAAGTCTCCATATTTCCAGACTTCACGAGGGAAGTGCAATGCCAAAGGGTGGCCTTTGTATCAGTGAATAGGAAGCTGAAGGAAGCAGGAATCATCTATTCTATGCAATTCCCTGCATGACTACGTGTAGTTACACCCGCTGGTGTTCAATTCTTCACTCCGCCCCAAGAGGCCTGAGACTGGGCGGAAGAGAGGCCCACCCTGGGCCAGAGCGGACCACTCCACCCAAAGAAAAGGAAGCGCCTCCCTCGAGTACAAAGACATAATCAAGCAATGCCATCTGGGTCACCTTCCGCACAGGAGGCGCAAAGAGGCTGATGGCGGGCTGTGGCTTTGGTGGCATCCTTGGGAGGATCATCACCGAACCCTGGATCTCCATTGAAGGAAGTAAGTGACGATGGTACAGATTCAGACAGGGACTCAGTGGCTTTGACATCTGCCAGCGAGATTTTACAGTTTGTCACCCCGCGAACCGCAGACGAGATTATCTGACTTGAAGCCCGTCAGAATAAGAGATATTATTATTGAGATGGCAGCACGGATGAGGGTTACTCGTCTACAAATTACCTTATAGACGGCCAGGTGAAGCCCATAATTGTACAGATTATGACATCTTATTCTAATTCCATAACTTGATGACTCAGGTGGGTCCCTGGAGAGCCCAGGACCTGGGGCTGAGTGCAGGCGGAGCTACTGCCCTCCTCGCTGACCAAGGCCCGGATGTCAGAGGTCAAAACCATGTTGTAATATGTTATGGTTGACTGTTTGGACAAAGGGCTTGCACTGTTTGCCCTTGGGAGTGGGAGTTGGGTGAAGTTTCTGTTTATTTTGTTGGGGATTGTCTGCTGCCGCCTGTATTTACTAGTGACACTCTGGGAAGAACTCCAGATAGAGACAAATGTGGGTGTTTTACGGTACCAATGGTTCAATGGCTGATCCCTCTACTCTTAAAGTGCTCACATGGAATATTAGGGGGATGCATTCAATCGGTAAGAGACACAAAGTGTAGTCCTACCTCACTAGACGAGGGATTCATATAACCCTATTACAAGAGACACATCGAGATGCCAAAGAGGAGAGATCACTATAACACAAATGGAGAGGACAAGTTTATCGTACTACCTACTCTGCTTATGCTAGGGGGTCCTTATCTGGATTAAGCCTGGCATCCCTTTTTAACACACTGCATCTGCCGTAGACCCCTTGGGGAGATATATCCTGATAGCAGGGAGGATAGATTGTCGAGACGTAGTGCTAGGGAGTATTTATGGACCTAATGTTGATCAACCTGGATTTTTGAGGACGCTGTCTGATCATTTGGCCTCCTATCTTATGTGGTCCATTTTGCTAGGTGGGGATTTTAACTGCATCGGGATAAAATACTAGATACATCACCCCCCCCTCTGAAGGAGCCCCCACATTAGGGGACTGGCAACAGGAATGGGGATTGACAGATTCTTGGCACTCTCACCACCCACATGAGATGGATTATTCTTTTTATTCCCATTGTATGACCTACATGTGCGAATAGATACCTTTCTCTGTTCCCCAGATGTCCACGAATTGACCAGCGCGACCAAGTACTTGCGCAGAACGATCTCAGATCATAACCCCCTCTTGTTAAAACTGCACTGGGCACTTCCCCGTCCTCCAGTGCCCATGTGGCGACTTTGACCGGAACTGTTAGAGGAACTAGCCTTTAGGACAGACATAGCAGCTGAGATAACTGCTTTCTTAAATGATAATGAAGGCACTACAGACATATGACTTCGGGAATGGTATGCCTTCAAACTAGTCATAAGGGGGAAATGCATCTCATCTGCAAAAGGGGTTCAACACATTTTACAATGGGACTGAGCAGGTTCACTGCTGGAATGGCTGGCAAACCTGGCAAAAAGGGGGTCTAGCACATTGGAATTGGATACATCCACTGGCCAACAGATCCATAGTCAGGCTGCTATCAATCAGGAGTTTTATAATTATTATTCAGAGCTTTATAAAAGTAAAACATACACCACAGTTATGGACATCCAAGAGTATTTATCACATCCCAACCTCCTGATGGTTTCGGACCAGGAGGCTGAGACCCTTGGGCAAGCAATAGAACTGTCGGAGATGAAGGCTGCTGTAGATAGTATGGCACGGATAAAGGCGCCAGGCTTGGGTGGTCTACTCGTTGAATTTTACTCTGCATTCATGACTATCTTGGGGCCTTGACTGGTTACCGTGTAAAAAGCAGCTAGGTCAGTTGGGACCCTTCCCTCATAGGCACAGGAGGCCCTCATTGTCCCACTCCTGAAACCAGGGAAACCGCCCACTAGGTAACCTCTTATCGAACCCTATCTATGTTATCTGTAAACTACAAAGTCCTTAGTGAAATACTTACCATGTATGTCCAGGTTGATTCATACTGATCAAGATGGGTTTATTCCTGGACAATGCACGGCCGTGAATATTTGTAGACTTTTTTAATTTCTTGAGGATAGTACCTATAATAAGACAGACTCAGTGGTCTTTGCGGTAGACTTACAGAAAGCATTAAATAGTCTACAGTGGCCCTATTTATATGAAGTACTACACAAATTTGGTGTAGGTGAGAATTTTATAGCTTGGACGCGCTTATTATACACAGAACCACGAGCGCGAGTTTGCACAGGCAACACCATATCAGGAAAATATAGCGTAGAATAGGGAACCAGGCAGGAGTGTGCCCTTTCCCCTCTCCTCTTTGCTCTGGCTATAGAGCCCCTGGCAAGCCTTGCCAGGGAAGGCAATCCTTATAGAGGACTGGGGTTGAGGAATGACACCCACCATATGGCCTTATACGCAGATGATCAACTACTATTTCTAGAGGATGCTGATACCGCATTGAGTGGGGCATGACAATAACTGGATTGGTTTGAATCATTATCTGGCCTTTGAGTTAGCTGGGAGAAGTCTAGTTTATTTTCCATGTCCCCGGGCCAAGAGGCCTTGCCAGATCTGAGGGGCCTACAAGGGGACCCGCATTGTCTGACTTCCCTAGGGGTGCGTATCTATCATAACAAGACTGACCTATATGAAGGCAATATAGGACGAGCGTGGCGGGATCTTAACAGTAATATGAGCTTTTGGGGATCATTGCCTTCAACAGTTGCAGGGGGAGCGGCACTAGTGAAAATGATCACACTGCCACAATTGCTATATTATTTTGTTTAACTACCTTTATTGATATCCCAGGCATTCTTTAAAACACTGAATTCACTGATTATTTGGTTCCTGTGGGGAGAGGGTAGACGCCGCCTGGCACTTGAACATCTTCAGAGGCTGACGAATGGCGGGGGCCTAGCAGTACCCGACTTTGAGTACCTTAAGAGCCAATTACAATGGCTGACACAGTGGATAGCCAGACGGGTGCAACCGAACGGGTTAGCAAAATTTTTTTCCCTAGACCTAGAGACCTTGGCACGAGTGGTTCCTCAGCACAGCCCCCCAACCATGACGGTATCTGCGGAACTCAGGGTGTTACACTCCTGCTGGTTGTGCTACTTTGTAGGGAACTTGTATCTCGGCCTTACGCCCTGGAGATCCCAATGCTCTTTTAAGCAGCTTTACCACATGGAGGAGATTGGCATGGAATTGTGACTTGGTTAGAGGTGAGAGCAACAACCATAGGGACACTGTTTGAAGTGGATGTACTACTACTCTTTAAAGAGTTTAGAATGCAATATGACCTACCACGGGGGCATTTTCTGCTCCATAGAGCAGTTACAGAGGCACTCACTAAACACTGGCACACGGGACGAACAGAACCTCCCTTATACCAATATTTGTCAATATCTGACTAGTCGTGCAAGTACATATAAAGCTGTCACCTTTTTATATGAGAAGAGAAGTGCTTTATCTGCCACTCACAGGCTTTAAATTGAAGTGGGAGGAGCTCTTGGGTGAGGAGATAATGGAGGTGGCATGGGCACCTGGAAATGCCCGGTTTAAGCTCATTAATCTATATATACTTCACATGGCATACTTAACACCGAGGTGACTTAGACACCATTTTATCTTTATGGAAGCCAAATGCCCGAGATGTGGGGAGGAAGCAATGGAGTTTTTTCATATGTTGTGGACCTGTCCTAGACTGGGGGACTTCTGATACTCAGTGGTCAATACACTAATGGACGTTATTGAACCAGATGTCCCCTATGACCCCAAACACTGTCTCCTTGGTGATTATTCCCATACGCCCAAACAAAAGGTGTCTAACCAGTTCCAAGACCTGGCACTCTTGTTAGCCAAACGGTAGATAACTGGAAACTGGAAGCAAATAAGGGGCCCCCAGACCAAGAGTCGGAGGAGGGAGGTAATAAAATGGGCAAAAGCTGAGGAGATGGTACGAAACAGAGAGATCAGACGAGGGCAAGGGCTGACTGAGAGAGCTTGGGCCTGGAGCGCCTTGGTGGGTCGGATGGAGGAAGTTGATCATACTCCAAATAGTGATATACTATCTCCTTGATTGAAGACATCTATGGTCTATTATACGATTTTAGTCCACAGTGAGAAATGCAAAAAGAACAAGTGATGGACGGAATGATGAACAATGTCAAACATTCACCCCCAGTAAAGAGATATGGTCCTAAATCCATTATTTGTTTGCTGCCCGTGGCATTCCAGCTTGAACCCAGCCATATGCAAATCAGTCTTGACCCTGTTCCCCATTTAGTTCACAGTGAATACTGTAGGTTGATACGAGGAATAAACCTTGCAGTGTCTAATGGGATTGTAGGAGGGGAGCTCATTGGAGTATTCTGGAAAGAGTATGGGACCAGACCCAGGAACATATGGAGGACTTAAGGCAACACTGGACTCACGGGGAGGGGGAAGGGCTTAAGGGGAGGCTCCAGAGTGGAATTATCCTTCTATCGGAACATATACATCAAAGATGATCCATTGATAGATATTATGGGGACTCAAACACCAGTTCTTATTCATTGATTGATGTTATGACAGATACAAGATTGCCGTTCTGAATGTGTAATGTTGAAATGTGTATATTATGCAATATATTGATAACAAACAGCTATCGCTGAACCAAACATACTACTATACAGCTCTGGAGATACCTCACTGTTTTTGTTAAAACTTAAATAAAAAGTGTTAAAAAAGAAAATAACATTATTTGAATAATTTCACTTTATTAAAAGTACTGTTAAAAAACTTGATTTAGGGTGTTACAACATGCTTATCAATTGTGTTTCTAAGCAATTTCAATTGTACATATATATTGAAGAAACCTTTTTATGGACAATTAAAGGAAATACACTTTCTTTCTACATGGACCTTTGCAAAATATTTTGTAATCCACTTCTGAACAGTTATTTCAAATTTATATTTCCCAGCATGTTAGTTACTGGACAGAACAGCAATATTTGCTATTTTTTGTCAAAGTTGAGAAGTTACCATTGATAAACTTTTGTCTAACATTGAACAATTACTAGTATTGGTCAAAGTACAGAGGAATGGCAAGTGAATGAGAGCCATACTGCAGAACATTTCTCGTTGGTATCTGATCCAAAAAGCAAAATTATCACATGGAAGTAGCATTAATTGGTTGCTTTGGTTCACTAGAGTCTTGGACACAGCTGTTTCTTCAACCTTTGAATAGTGCAGATCAGAAGCATGCAGAAAAGGTATCCACTTGACAACATGGTGATGTGCATAAACAAGAATGTCTTCATCACCAGTACAATTTAGGTACAGCAACAATAATGAGGAACCTGCAAACATTCAAATGGGACAGCATTGGTTACAAAATTCCATGCTGGCTAGAATCAAATTGTTTAAGTGTTGCACCAAGATAATTTACTTCCCAGGTAACATTAGTTGAACAAATATGAAAGATAAGTGCTTCTACTAAAATACCAATACAAAATACACACAATAGTTTTAGAACTGTTACTCCCTCCATTGATATTGCTGTGACAAAAACAAATATGGTGGTGAATAAAGCATTGAATAATTATGTTTGTTTTTCATGAATATCAAACTTATTGTCCATTAATAGTAGTAAGCTTGCAATTCTTTTCTGTTTCCCACTCTTCCACATTGTCATATAATATAACATTTACTTTATTTTACTATTCCCTTTTTGAAGGTATTTGTATGATCCAGCTAAGTGTTTATACACAGATGACCATTATTAATTTAATTTTCATTAAAGCAGAGGTTTATGGTAGCTTCTGAAAGATATTTGGTAATAAAAACAAGTTTTTAAAGAAGGCAAAATAAAAATGCATATGTAAGGGTAGCTCTTTAAAGATCTTTACGATTTCGGTCAGAAGTGGTGGTGAAAGTGAATACAAACTGTGTCTGACAACTCTTTAGGAATTAAGTATAAAGAAAGCATCAAGAAGGTTGATATCAAGAACTTCCCCTCTATGAAATATATCTCTATTGTTGTTTACTATACAGTTGTGTAAATACTGCCAAACTGGTAAACTAAAAAATGTGCACAGAATACAGGATTAGTGCTGTGTCCTTCACACTCCATCTTTGTACAAAGGCAGTAGTAAAATGCCACATGTGCCATTGAATAATGCAGAAGTGTGTGTTAAGATATAAGACATATTTAGCGACAAAGGGCCTCATTATGAGTTTGGTGGTTGGACTGCCAGACTGCCACTGCAGTGCCCACCAAAATACAACAGTGTAGGCAGTCTAACCGGGCTGCCGTATTACAAGTTACATAGGCAGGCCCAACAAAACACAGCCAAAACAACGACCCCACCAGGACTCTGGAAGGGGAGAAATAGGAGGTCCAACACCTCCTGCCTGTCAACCAACCACCAACCATATTATAAGTCGAAAATCACAGTGGTGGTCTTGCCATGTGTGTCCTCCAATGGCGGTTCAAACTGCTGCGGTCGGCAGTCACCACAGTAATACACAACACCACATTGGTTGCATTTGAAAATCACACAGCTGACACACATTTACACACTTGACACATCTGCAAAGTGCACTATAAAACACACTGTTACACACCACACAGTTTTTTGCTTCTCCAACGCAAAACACACCATCCAGAGCCAGACCAATACAAACATCCTAAGTAAATAGGCACCCCTCCATCTCCCACTCAGCACACATCCCACACCCTCACCACACCCACATCGCACACATTTGCACATCTCCACTGTACATACTCCCTGTCACCCAGCACACACTTGTTAATTTTTCCATCACCACCATGTCACCCCAGAAAAATCCCTATTTCACAGATGACAAGGTAAGAGTCATGGTGGATGAAATTATCAGAGTACAGCCACAACTATTTGGAGCCCAAGTCCAGCAAACTGTGAAGGCTAGGAAAATGGAACTTTGTCAAAGAGTGAATTCTGCAGGCAGTGCCCTGTACAAAGGGATGACATCAGGAAGTGGTGGAACGACCTCAGGAGCAAGGTCCATTCCATGGCGTCCAAGAACCAGCTTGCAGTCTTGAAGAATGGAGGAGGTGGATCCTACCTCCCAACCTACAGCTCACATCCTGGAAGGGGAAGGTCTTGGTCATCCTGCATCCTGAGGGCTTGACAGGAATACCTAGGGGAGTCGATTGTCACAACAATACAAATGACACACAAATGTATTGCCATACATGCTCACTGACCACCCTTGGCCACCTTCACTGTCAACTCACCCACCATCCCAGTCACTGCCTATCCAAATGCCACTCTCTGCCACCTCACATGGGAACTAGACACACATTGGGGGAACAACATCTCTGTATACTAGGTGTAGCACAGGGAAAAGACTGGACCACAATTCCCAGAAGGCACTGTACTACCATTAGTAAGACAATTAGTAAGACCAGAACTGTGTACCACACTTAAGATTACCATGTCCTGCAATTCCCTAGTGAATGCTGCTCACCTGAGAGAAGGTTAACTCTATTGTTTGTGGGAGTAGGGCAGGCACTGAGTGAAATGGATAATACTCATTGGAGGATCCCTTAAGCACACCCCAAGCAACAGTACACTGTACACCTGTCAAAATGCCCATACCTGGAAACACACACCTGACGTGTACACATCTGGGGGAGTCAAATTGAAATACTGCATGTAGTACAGGGAGTTATATGTCAGCTGAGCCCAGGAGGTTCTCTCTACCGTATCCAATTACCCAGCCCACTCTGCATGTGGTCCAATATCCCTGTTTGTATATTTACAATGAAGGTCCACTCACCTCAGAGAACGGACAATGTGATCTATGAGTCATGATAAGAGTAACATCTAAACCAATTCAAGGAGTCCATATGACATTGTGCCACAGTCCCTGAACCCAATAATGAATGTGAAACACCTGAGAGAGACAAAGATACAGGTCATGGTATACCCTGTGCTGTGGCATCCCACCCAAATCCGCCTAGAGCTGCTATGGCAAGCTGAAAATAATGTAGACAAGAAGGACAGCTCAAAATGTCTGGAAAGAATGTCCTACAGAAATCAAAGGCCCCAAATTAATTCTGCTGTATGGCATTGGCAGCAGACACATTCACAATGCACTGGCCATGGGATGACAACTGTAACATATGATCCAAGGTTCTGACAATGCCTGCATGACAAACAAATAGCCTTCTAGATGACACAAACAACATCTTTCCCAGCAATGTCCTTCCTATTCTGCTGGCAAGATAGTCCATTACCATCCCTCCAACATCTAATAAATCCAGACCATCTGAGGCTAGGTCATACAACAGGAATTGGTATGTGGCCACAGTGTTAGCTCACTACAAATGACAATATGTGTACCTGTTGCATAGAGAAATCAGCAAATCCCATGTGAAAATGGCCCTAGACCAATGTCACACTCAACTATTGGTGGTAGTAGCTACCACTCAAACAATGAATGAGGACAGCCCCAATGTTAGCCAATGAAGAGCGCAGGCCTCACAGTGGTGTAAAAACGAATTTAGGAGTTTTACACCACCAGGACATGTAAACTACACAGGTACAAGTCCTGCCTTTTACCTACCCAGCAGCCTGCTCTGAGGGGTACCTAGGGCACACCTTAGGGGTGACTTATATGTAGAAAAAGGGGAGTTTTAGGCTTGGCAACTACTTTTGAATGGAAAGTCGAAATGGCAGTGAAACTGCACACACACGCCTTGCAATGACAGGCCTGAGACCAGGTTAAGCGGCTACTGAAGTGGTGGCACAATCAGTGCTGCAGGTCCACTAGTAGCTTTTAATCTACAGGCCCTGGGCACATATAGTGCACTCCACTAGGGACTTATAAGTGAATTAAATAGCCCAATTGGATGTGATCCAATGTTACCATGTTTAAAGGGAGAGAGCATATGCACTTTAGCACTGGTTAGCAGCTAAAAAACAGCAAAAACAGTATCTCAAAAGTAGAGGGAGGCAGGCAAAAAGTTAGAGGTGACCACCCTAAGGCTGTCAGGTCTAACAGGTCCTAAGTCCATACGTAGAAATTTTCATCACAGTTTTGACCCACGGCTATCCTATGACAATACCTCCTCTTCAGGCACCTTCTGGGGCCTTGCCCTAATAAACTTTACCTTCTCAGTACTTTTTTCACAGATTTTTTTCTTCTTGTATCTGAACCATGCTCTTTCACTGTCAGCCATGTTTTTTAACTTTGACCTGTGGGTAAATATCTGTGGTTGGCACTTTGATCTTTTAGGTGCTAGTTTTCAGTAAATACATTAAATATCCATAACACTGGTTCTATTGATTAGATTTTGTTGTTCTGATGTCAAATAACTTATTAAAATGCGCTCTAGTTTTCTAAATTGGTTTAGGAATTTTTCCTTTTTTTGTTTTCACTTTAGTACTGCTTGTATGCCGCATAAATACTTTTATTGCATGGCTATCTTTCCTGACAATCTACATAGGATTAAGCACAGGTTAATTCAGCGGCTTTTTGTGATTCAACATGCAAGGGATGGTGCCTGTTGCTTTCCCGGGGTGCACACCCCAGTCAACCAACCACCCAATTTCTCTAAGACCCACTCAGGGATCCCAGCACCTCTACAAAAAAACATCTAAGTCCCTTTCTGTGCTGGGACTTGAAATGTCAATGACTTCATTTTAACAAAGTCCCTTTCAGCTTTGGAACTTCAGAAACTTTTTTGAACTTTAGTACTTTCAGAGTTTTTACCAGGACTAATCCGCCTGCTGTTTCCAACCAGCCTTCCATCACAGTTGGCTGCAAATCATATCCAGGTCTCGGTCTACCGCATTCAAAGACCATCATTGGCTTTTTTAGTGCTATTTCTCCTTAAAACATTAAATAATCATATCTACGGTTCCCCTTATCAAATGTTTGCCGTTTTGGTGTCATTTTGTTTGTTTTATTATACTCAATATTTTTGATTTCGTTTGGTATGTTATTTACTAGGTATTTTGTCTTTGTTCTTATTTTGGTATTGCATATCTGCTTAACATAATCCCGAAAGTTAAGCCTGTCTGTTCTGTGTGATAACCACCAGGGGTTGTGAGTTAAGGCTAATTTTGTTACTTTGAGTATTTCCCCTAACAAGAGTTGTGATTATTTCTTGAGGTAGGCTGTCACCTACTAATTATCCAGTTTCTTACATCGGTCCAAATGCTTTGATCATTGATTGTGCTTCAAAATTGAGCACACCTATTAGGTAGAGAAAGACTCTCTCCCTTGCCCCCAAACTGTATCACATTTCAATGAAATTTCAGATGTTTGGATCCTGGTGTTTGTCCAGGACATCTGCTAAACCAAGACATCTACTCCTACTGATAAGGTCTATATAAATATCTGCAAGCAAGTACAAGTTGTGGCACCTGTAGGCTTCTGCCAGAGCTCAATAGAATGTGCTGTGATCCTTGATCTGACTGCCCACATATTCCAAGATCTCTGACATCATAACCGTAGGTTGGATCTCTGCATAATCTTCTGCTGACTCTCATTTCTTCTGATACACTGGTGCATGATTGCCATTTTATATTTTATCCTGCCCCATTTGAATGTAGCGGCAGGAGCCCCAGGATTAAAATGGACAGTTACTGAAACAAAAACTTACATTGTCTGTCTGAGACAGAACAAAAAAAGATCTGCCGATTTGAGATTTTTTTGAGGGATTACCTGTTCTGGAAATGTTGGAAATTATTTTGGCACAGTTAATTCACAATAGTGCAAAGCTAATAAGGAAATGCACTGTTGTGGCAAAGTGCTTATTTCCTTGAAACACTAATGGAATTTCATAATACGTCTGATATGACTCCCGGTTTCTTTAGTTCTATGTGCCTGAAGTCAATCTATGTCCCAATTTATGTAAAGAAATTATACTGTAAACAATGAGTATGAACCAACTATCATGATTTGACTCATCTGGAGGAAAGATGCATGAGGTGATATTGTGATGTGGAGTTCTAGAGCTTGGAATATCCTGACTGGTAGAGGGTAAAGATGTACATAGTGGAGATGGTGGGATTTAAGTATTGTTGATTGTCTTAATTAATTATTTCCCACTAAATATCATATATACGTGATGTTTATGGCTGGAAACGTGTAACAGTATAACACAAAACAACAGTGCAACAGGACCACGTATTAGGACCACCGAAGCAATAACACACCACCTCAACACACCATACCTATAAAATAAAAAATAAAAACACAACACATCAATGCAAATACACAACAAAACACAAGACAAATGGAATCATAAGAACACGAAACACATTCCACAATACAAGGCGTAACCACAGTAAAGCAAAACAGAAGAATAATACACAGTTTACAGACACAAGAGCACAATAGCACAGCCCATTTTCTGTATTGTGATTTTGCTGATTTGTTGTGTTTTTTCATTCTTTTTCATGTATTGTTTTTATGCTGTTTTGTGGATTCAGATCGTTGTGTTATTTTGTAGTGTTATTGTGCTGTGTTCTTCAATTGGTTTGTTTCGTTTTTTTGCTGTTGTGTTTTCCTTGTTGTTTGGTTATGTGTGTTACGTTTTTATGATTGTTTTTGTTGTGGTGCATTAAATTGCACTTTACTACTGTTAATTGGTTGTGTTATCGGAAACCGGTGTGGCCTTGGTTTATGATGTATTATGCTGAGCTGCTATTGTTATTGTTACCATACCTGTGTCAATTACCACTACACTCCTGCTTAACGTCCACAAACCCTCTGTTACACAAAGCTGTCCCACGCACCAGCACCCATGGCATAGTGATAGTAAATGTTTGCACTAAATATTCCTACCAGTGCATGCAAACGTACCAATCCGAAATGATTTCTGAAATGGCCCTTGATCTGAAATTAAATTATTTAACTGGCATCAGATGGCAGTAACGTATCATCAGATCGAGCCCCGGCAGATCGTTTCATGAAAGATGTCTGCAGAACCATGTCACCATTGCTCTGCTTCTCCTCCTCTAAACTATTAATGATATGCTCTAATAGACTTAATTGCAATGGTGACCTTATTAGTGTAAAAGTTTAAACTTTCATTTGCGAGGACAATTGGATAAGTAGGAAGTGCATGTACCTAAACAAATCTCGAATTTTATATGTAATGAACTGCATTATCCACACTTCATTAACCAAAAAATGTGTTTCATTTTTGTATTAATTACAATCATGACAGAAAATGTGACTAAGGAATAATGTTAGTTCCACGCTGTGTGGCGTTTCTGAATTATCGGAAATTTGGCTTTACAGTGCCTTTGGCTGGATTACAATTATTTGTTTAATTTATGAGAATGGAGAAAAGCAATGGGTATCAGGTAGCCAATTCAATGGTGGCTGCATAAAATACTAGTCAGGTTAAAACATCAACATACATATGACACACTATTATTGCATAACTGCAAAATATGTATCATACATAGCGTTCACAAAAACATGTTTCGGGAGTTCGGACACCGAAGTTCTATGCTGCATAATATGCTGGCTCACTTTCCACAAATACAATTTTGTAAATGAGGCATGATCTGCAAAAAAATGCTAGACTTCTGACAAATATAAATTGCACTGTGATTATACATGAATTTAAACGTTCACCATTTTTAAGAGAAAAGATACATTCTAACCCGATAGAGTAGAATGATCCCCCTACTATGTGGCGGTCACTTTGAGAGGTAAACGTGATTTAGTATATAAGCTAAATTCGTATGCAGTGACAGTGCATTAACATGTAGTTCATACTAGGCAGGAAATCCAAATGTGAAGGTAAAATTTACAACAGTGCCTTTGCGTGTTCATCCCAACCTTCTGCCCACCTCCTTTTTCAGAGGTTGGAGTTTGAAGTGGCTGGATTTGATTCTTGTGGTATGGGTGCCATCGTTTGCCCATCTGCCACACGATGCGGCAGCAGCCTCTCCTCTGTGCCAGATTCCTGAAAGTGAGGGGAGGCTCCTCGAGCGAGGAGCTCCTGTTAGGCAGGTACGGCCTGGGCTCCGTTCCATCTCCTGAGTACCTGGAAGGTGGGCTTGAAAGAATTAAAGAAATTCTGAGGAAAGCATCTTAACTATATACAAGTTCATTAGATGACTTTGGGCCTGATTTAGAACTTGGAGGAGAGGGTTACTCTGTCACCAACATGATGGATACGCCATCCTCCGTATTACGATTCCATTACATCCTGTGGACATCGTAATACGGCAGACGGGATATCAGTCACATTTGTGACAGAGTAACCCATCTGCCAAACTTTAAATCAGTCCCAAAGTCACCCAGTGGAACATCACCTTGCTGTGCCCTGCTGTGTGAAAGGGAAAGGACAGGAATGCATCATATTTAGAAGAATACAGCAAATTCCTGGCTGTGTCCCTGTGCTGGCACCATTTTGGCTGTCTAGAGTCAATGCAGGTACCCTTGTATAATGCTGCAATGGTTCCTGCATTGTAAGACAACTCTTTTTCTGCAGGAAGGGACACCTCCCTGCACAAAAGCAAGCCCCTTATGCATTTACCTCTTTCTATATGTGCTGCTAGAAAGAGGAAGTAACAAGGAGAAATAAAGATTTTTATCATTATGCCTCACCTAAGAAGGCGTAGCATTTTGGCACATTCCCAGGTCTACCACTTTTGATAAATTTGGGAATGCATCCAAATCCATGGGTTTTGTGTGAGAACTACCACACAGCAACCACGGAACGCCTCCCTGGTGCAGAGTAACACAGAGATTCATGCTGCATTGCAGTACTCTGGATTTGTCAAGTCACTCAGAACCATGCAAGGTGGCCTTGCATGGCTTGATAAATCACATTTTGGGCTTGAGTCAAGCATGCACAGCGTTGCATGGTCCAAGAATGATGCAACCCCACTCATAAATATGTCCCAGGCAACATAACAATTTTGCACTGATACTTGCATGGAGAAAAGAGTGCAAAAAAGAAATTAGAATCAAATGTTTGTCACAAAATGTAAATCAGTAAGTGAACACAAATATTTTTGAATCGGTTGTTCAGGGAGCAGTTAAACTCTGAAACAGTCAATCCTTGAAAATTAACTGTACGTGTTTGTGTAAACTTTCCTTGATCTTTAACTCCTTCTGTGCCTTGGACGAGATGATCTCGTCCAAGGCTACAGTTCCCCTGTGCCTTGGACGAGATCATCTCGTCCTAGGCACAGGGGAACTTTGGGGCGCGCTAGCGCGCCCCCCCGTGCATCCCCCTTACCCCCCAGGCGGGGATGGAAGGGGAAGACCTTCCCCTTCCACCCCCGCCCCCCCCACGGCAATCCGATGACGTCAGCGCGCGCGCAGCGCGCTGACGTCATCTAGTGTTGCCGACGCGCTGGAAGCCATTTGCTTCCAGCGCGTCTTCGGAGCAGGAGCTCAAAGGTGAGTCCTCTCCGTTTTTGGGGGGCGGGGGGGTTGAGAAAAAAGACACGGTGGGAAAGGAAAGGGTCTTTCCTTTCCCCCTGTGTCTGTTTTCTCAAGATTCCTGCTCCACGATCGCGGGCAGGGCTCGCGATCGTGGAGCAGGAATCTCCACTAGCCACCAGGGATTTTCTATGTGGCTAAATTTGGGGGCGACCCCTTGGGCAAGGGTCGCCCCCCCCCGGGGGCAATTTTTATTTGGATTTCGCCCCCCCCCTGGGGGCAGATCGGCCGTTTTTTCGGCGGATCTGCCCCCAGGGGGGGGGGGGCGAAAACCACTAGACACCAGGGATATATTTTTTTATGTTTGTTTTTGGGGTCGACCCCTTGGGCAAGGGTCGCCCCTCCCCGGGGGCAATTTTTATTTGTATTTCGCCCCCTCCTGGGGGCAGATCCGCCGTTTTTTCGGCGGATCTGCCCCCAGGGGGGGGCAAAAACCACTAGACACCAGGGATAACCTTTTTTATGTGTGTTTTTGGGGGCGACCCCTTGGGCAAGAGTCGCCCCCCCCCGGGGGCAATTTTTATTTGTATTTCGCCCCCCCCTGGGGGCAGATCCGCCGTTTTTTCAGCGGATCTGCCCCCGGGGGCGGGGGGGGGCGAAAACCACTAGACACCAGGGATATCTTTGTTTATGTGTGTTTTTGGGGGTGACCCCTTGGGCAAGGGTCGCCCTCCCCCCGGGGGCAATTTCTATTTGTATTTTGCCCCCCCCCGGGGGCAGATCAGCCGATTTTTGGGCTGATCTGCCCCCGGGGGGGGGGGGGTGAAAACCACTAGACACCAGGGATTTTGTTTTTATTGTTTATTTTGGGGGCAACTCCTGTGGCAAGGGTCGCTCCCCTGGGGAGCTTTTTTTTTTCTGTTTCAGCCCCCCCCCCCCGATGGCAGACCAGCCATTTTTTGGACGATCTGGCCAGGGGGGGGTGGAAGCACACTAGGTGCCAGGGATTGTGTTTGGTGTGTGTTTGGGGGCACCCCTTGGGCAACGGTCGCCCCCCTAAGGTGGGGAAAATTTGTATTGCCCATCTCTGCCCGTAATTTTGTAGGGCCATCTGCCCCCAAGGAGGGCAGGGATTTTTTTTGTTTTGTGTTGTGCTGGGGGTTCCCCCTTGGGGAAGGGTCGCCACCTGAAAGGGGGCACAGAGGTGTTGCCCATTTCTGCCCCCCTTGGGGTCAGATTGGCCAAATCTTTTATGCCCATCTACCCCGAGGGGGGCAGGATCCACTTAGGTACCAAGGACAACTGCTAAGTTCTTGGTGGTGGGGTGTTTGTCAACTGGCAAAGTATTTGTATTTGTGATTATAACAATTTATTTCTTCTTTTTCTTCTAGTTCAACGCTTTTGCTTCCTTTGCTGTGGATCTTTGCAGTTTTGGCAGTAGTTGTCCTGCGGTTTGCATAGTTGCATGTTTTAGGTAAGTGAACGCAATTTACTCCAAAGGAGTATTGTTGACATGTTTGTAGGTGGTGTACTAAATGCAGTATTGTGTGTTTGACATTGTCCTTAGATTTGAGCACAGTGGTGTTTGTGTTGTCATATGTCTAAATTGCTTTTTTCTTTTTTCTTTTTAGTGGGATATCATTGGTGATTGCAGAGTAGTTGCTTGGTGAGTAGCTATTTCAGGCAACTGTGTGGTATTGTTTTTTGTAGTACATAACTCTTTGTGATAAAGCTACACTTTGTTTATTACTTATTTTAGTGCTAGTTGTTGTTGGCAATCCATTTGTTGTTAGGATCATGGCTAGCCGCAAAGTGACCGCTCAGCAGGTTGTTCGCATGCTCTTTGAGTCGTCTTCAGACCATGATTACGACACTGACTCTGCATCTGAGGCAGAGGAGGAAGCAGGAGATTCTGGAAGTGAGTTTTCTGTCCGAGAGTATTCTTCTGATGAGGAAGCTACTCTCAGTGCAGATGAAGGGCCTGTGTTAGAGGAGGACATTGATGTGCCAAGAGTGCAGCAGCCTGGGGCTGCAGGGTTTCCCATTGGAAGACCTGACACCTGGATTGCCCCAAACATGGAGCAGCCACAGTTACCTGCATTTACTGGTCTCCCAGGGTGTAGAGTTAATACGGAAAACTTTCTGCCTGTCCATTTCTTTTACTTGTTTATGGACGATGTATTTTTGGAAGAGATTGTGGAGCAGACAAATGTGTATGCAGAGCAATATTTGCGGGACAACGCTGCCAGACTTAAACCTCAGTCTAGAGCTACTCATTGGTTTCCCACATATCTGGAAGAGATGAAAAGGTTTGTCTTTTTTGATGGGGTTGATCAGGAAGCCGTCACTGGCTTCTTATTGGTCTACTAGTCCCTTGATGGCAACTGCTATATTTCCTGCAACTATGACACGTAATCGATATTTGCTTCTTCTTCGTATGCTGCATTTTGTAGACAATGCTTTAGCCTTGCCACGAGATCACCCTGATTGTGACCGCCTTTTTAAGATTAGGCCTGTCCTTGATCATTTTGTGGATCGGTTTTCAGAGGTCAATGTCCCAGGCAAAGAGATAAGTGTGGACGAGTCTTTGGTCCTTTTCAAGGGGCGTTTAGTTTTTAAGCAGTACATTCCTAGTAAGAGGGCACGGTATGGGATTAAATTGTATCTGCTGTCAGAAAGCAGTACAGGATATGTGTATAATTTCCGGGTCTACACTGGTAGGGATTCCAGTATTGACCCTCCTGGTTGTCCGGCCACTTTTGGAGTTAGCGAAAAAATTGTGTGGGAACTTGCTAGACGGCTGTTTAACAAAGGTCACCATTTGTACGTAGATCATTTCTACACTGGAGTGCAGTTGTTCAAGGAGTTGTTTAGGGTGGACACTGTTGCTTGTGGCACAATCCGTTCTAACCAGAAAGGCTATCCAAGGGAGCTTGTCTGTAAAAAACTTGAGAGGGGACAGTGCAGTGCCTTGCGGAATAATGAGCTGCTAGCTCTGAAATTTTCAGACAGGAGGGATGTGTACATGCTATCGACCATCCATGATGAGAGTACTTCCCCTGTGGCTGTTTGGGGTCAGGTTGCGGAAGTGCGCAAACCTGCGTGCATTTTGGACTACAATAGGCACATGGGTGGTGTTGATAGAGTAGATCAGAGGTTAGAACCTTACACTGCTCTTCGTAAGTCATATGTGTGGTATAAAAAGTTGGCCCTACATTTATTTCATTTGGCAACTTTTAATGCCTTTATTGTATACAAGGATTGTTCACCCGAGTCAAGGATGACATTTGTTAAATTTCAGAAGTCGGTGATAGAAAGCCTTATTGTGGTGGAACCGGCAAGAGTTCCTAGAGTAGAAGTGGTGGAGGATGTGGCTAGATTGAAAGATCGGCACTTTCCAGATCACATTCCTCCCACTCCCAAAAAAGACATGCCCACAAAGAAATGTAGAGTATGTGCCCGGAGATTAATCCAGGGGGAGAGCCGGATGTACTGCCCCGAATGCCCTTCAAAGCCTGGGCTGTGTGTTCCCGGCTGTTACAGAAGTTACCATACCCAAAAGAATTTCTGGGAAATACCTTGAGCGTAAGCTGTCTGTTTTATATTTTCATATGTTTCACGGTTGGCATCTGTTGTGTATTTAGTTAGAGCTTTTGTGTTTGTAGTTTTGTGCTTATTTTATAATTAGTAGTTTCTTTGTTGTTTATAAATAAAAAAAAGTGATTGCGGTGTGCGTGGGGTGGCGCTTGGCTGGCGGTGTGCGTGGGGTGGTGCTTGGCTGGCGGTGTGCGTGGGGTGGCGCTTGGCTGGCGGTGTGCGTGGGGTGGCGCTTGGCTGGCGGTGTGCGTGGGGTGGCGCTTGGCTGGCGGTGCCAGCCGAACGGCAGTCCACACTCCCATCAGCTGGTGTGATTCTTGTATCAGGCATGTGGGCGTATGTAAGTGATGGGCCCTTGAGTGGCGCGGTCTGTCGATATGAGTGTTGTAATGTGCTGGGCCCGTGGCTGGCGGTGTGAATGGTCTTGTGCGTGTCATGTATGAAAGGTGTGTGAATGGCCTGTAAAGCGGTTGGTGCCTTGTCGCGGCTTTACAGCTCACGAGCTGTGAGTCATTGGTTCACTTTTTTGCCTTCCACTTATTAGCAGTGCATTTCATTTTTGTGAAATCTCTTGTTAATAAAATTTGATTCACTGAACCATCACTCACCCTCGTGCCAAATCCAACCAGTATGTGTTGTAAAAAAAGACAAAACCTGCTCCGCTGTAATCAGGCGTCGCAGCACACCTGTGACACGCTAGGTGCCTCGGGTGGGACCCCGATGATGAAGCATGCCACCAACTTGGTTGGTGGGTGAGGGGTCTTCTTCACATAACCTAAGTGTGTTTCTTTTCACAATTTTAGTGTTTGACACATCACGGACGTATGTGCACACATCAAAGTGATATATTCCAAAAATGCCTGTGTTTGGGGGGGGAGGGCCCACCTATGTTTTTGGTCCAGGGTGCGGCTGTCATGTAGGGAAACCTACAAAACCCAGAAATGTTTTAAAAATAGGCACCCCAAGGAGTCCAGGGAGGTGTGGCGTGCGTGGCTCCCCCAACTATCCCTTCTATCCCTTCAGGTTTTGGGCCTTATTCTGTTCGAGGCACCTGGCCCACCCACACAAGTGAGGTACCATTTTTATCGGGAGACTTGGGGGAACGCTGGGTGGAAGGAAATATGTGGCTCCTCTCAGATTCCAGAACTTTCTGCCACAGAAATGTGAGGAACATGTGTTTTTTTTAGCCACATTTTGAGGTTTGAAAAGGATTCTGGGTAACAGAACCTGGTCCGAGCCCCGCAAGTCACCCCATCTTGGATTCCCCTAGGTCTCTAGTTTTCAGAAATGCACAGGTTTGGTAGGTTTCCCTAGGTGCCAGGTGAGCTACAGGCCAAAATCCACAGGTAGGCACTGTTTTCTTTCAAAAAATGGGATGTGTCCACGTTGCGTTTTGGGGTGTTTCCTGTCGCGGGCGCTAGGCCTACCCACGCAAGTGAGGTATCATTTTTATCTGGAGACTTGGGGGAACGCTGGGTGGAAGGAAATTTGTGGCTCCTCTCAGATTCCAGAACTTTCTGTCACCGAAATGTGAGGAAAACTTGTTATTTTAGCCAAATTTTGAGGTTTGCAAAGGATTCTGGGTAACAGAACCTGGTCCGAGCCCCGCAAGTCACCCCTCCTTGGATTCCCCTAGGTCTCTAGTTTTCAGAAATGCACAGGTTTGGTAGGTTTCCCTAGGTGCCGGCTGAGCTAGAGGCCAAAATCTACAGGTAGGCACTTCGCAAAAAACACCTCTGTTTTTTTCCAAAATTTAGGATGTGTCCACGTTGCGCTTTGGGGTGTTTCCTGTCGCCGGCGCTAGGCCTACCCACGCAAGTGAGGTATCATTTTTATCGGGAGACTTGGGGGAACGCTGGGTGGAAGGAAATTTGTAGCTCCTCTCAGATTCCAGAACTTTCTGCCACCGAAATGTGAGGAAAACTTGTTATTTTAGCCAAATTTTGAGGTTTGCAAAGGATTCTGGGTAACAGAACCTGGTCCGAGCCCCGCAAGTCAGCCCTCCTTGGATTCCCCTAGGTCTCTAGTTTTCAGAAATGCACAGGTTTGGTAGGTTTCCCTAGGTGCCGGCTGAGCTAGAGGCCAAAACCTACAGGTAGGCACTTCGCAAAAAACACCTCTGTTTTTTCCCAAAATTTAGGATGTGTCCACGTTGCGCTTTGGGGTGTTTCCTGTCGCCGGCGCTAGGCCTACCCACGCAAGTGAGGTATCATTTTTATCGGGAGACTTCGGGGAACGCTGGGTGGAAGGAAATTTGTAGGTCCTCTCAGATTCCAGAACTTTCTGCCACAGAAATGTGAGGGACATGTGTTTTTTTAGCCAAATTTTGAGGTTTGCAAAGGATTCTGGGTTACAGAACCTGGTCCGAGCCCCGCAAGTCAGCCCTCCTTGGATTCCCCTAGGTCTCTAGTTTTCAGAAATGCACAGGTTTGGTAGGTTTCCCTAGGTGCCGGCTGAGCTAGAGGCCAAAATCTACAGGTAGGCACTTCGCAAAAAACACCTCTGTTTTTTCCCAAAATTTAGGATGTGTCCACGTTGCGCTTTGGGGTGTTTCCTGTCGCCGGAGCTAGGCCTACCCACGCAAGTGAGGTATCATTTTTATCGGGAGCCTTGGGGGAACGCTGGGTGGAAGGAAATTTGTAGCTCCTCTCAGATTCCAGAACTTTCTGCCACAGAAATGTGAGGGACATGTGTTTTTTTAGCCAAATTTTGAGGTTTGCAAAGGATTCTGGGTAACAGAACCTGGTCCGAGCCCCGCAAGTCAGCCCTCCTTGGATTCCCCTAGGTCTCTAGTTTTCAGAAATGCACAGGTTTGGTAGGTTTCCCTAGGTGCCGGCTGAGCTAGAGGCCAAAATCTACAGGTAGGCACTTCGCAAAAAAACACCTCTGTTTTCACCCAAAATTTTGGATGTGTCCACGTTGCGCTTTGGAGCGTTTCCTGTCGCGGGCGCTAGGCCTACCCACACAAGTGAGGTATCATTTTTATCGGGAGACTTGGGGGAACATAGATTAGCAAAACAAGTGCTATTGCCCCTTGTCTTTCTCTACATTTTGTCCTTCCAAATATAGGAGAGTGTGTAAAAAAGACATCTATTTGAGAAATTCCCTATAATTCACATGCTTGTATGGTCACCCCGGAATTCAGAGATGTGCAAATAACCACTGCTCCTCAGCACCTTATCTTGTGCCCTTTTTGGAAATGCAAAGGTTTTCTTGATAGCAATTTTTTACTCTTTATATTTCAGCAAATGAATTGCTGTATACCCGGTATAGAATGAAAACGCACTGCAGGGTGCAGCTCATTTATTGGCTCTGGGTTCCTCGGGTTCTTGATGAACCTACAAGCCCTATATATCCCCGCAACCAGAGGAGTCCAGCAGACGTAACGGTATATTGCTTTCCATAATCTGACATTGCAGGGAAAAGTTACAGAGTAAAACGTAGAGAAAAATTGGTGTTTTTTTCACCTCAATTTCATTATTTTTCTTTTTCAGCTGTTATTTTCCCTAGGAAACCCTTGTAGGATCTACACAAATGACCCCTTGCTGAATTCAGAATTTGGTCTACTTTTCAGAAATGGTGAGGTTTCTGGGATCCAGCATTGGTTTCATGCCCATTCCTGTCACTGACTGGAAGGAGGCTGAAAGCACCAAAAATTGCAAAAATGGGGTATGCCCCAGTATAATGACAAAATTGTGTTGAAAAATTGGGTTTTCTGATTCAAGTCTGCCTGTTCCTGAAAGCTAGGAAGCTGCTGAGTTTAGCACTACAAACCCTTTGTTGATGCCATTTTCAGGGGGAAATCCACAAGCCTTCTTCTGCAGCCACTTTTTCCATTTTTTTTTTTTAAAACGAAATTTTCACTGTATTTTGGCCAATTTCTTGGCCTCCTTCAAGGGAACCCACAAAGTCTGGGTACCTCTAGAATCCCTAGGATGTTGGAAAAAAAGGACGCAAATTTGGCTTGGTTAGCTTATGTGGACAAGTTATGAGGGCCTAAGCGCGAACTGCCCCAAATAGGCAAAAAAAGGCCTGGCACAGGAGGGGGAAAAGGCCTGGCAGCAAAGGGGTTAAAGATTTTGGCACATTTCTCGTTTGTTCCCACTATCTGTGCCTTTGCCAAGCACATTGAAGTAGCTGATAGATAACATAATAAAGAATGTAAATGTATATTTACGTGTTTATAACAAGTTTCATTAACATTTCGCAGTATTTGCGCTGTTGATTGAATGCACAGATAAGGAAGGGTAGGAATATTATTTCTTGTTTTGAAATGAAATACATTTTTTTTCGTTTGTTCGCCTTTCAAAGTATTATGAAAAATGTAGTCAATACTGAAAAACAAGTTAAGGAATTCCCACCTCACCCTCTCATCTGAACTATGTAACTTCATTTCCACAGTTATATCGTGTCATGCTTTAGAAAATGGATTTAACCTCCAGGGTTCAGACTTTATCCGTGAACTTGCACGTTCGCACAGGAGGGAGTATTGCATCAAAACAATTGTTCAAAAAATCAAAACCACCATTAGCCTAGGACAAAATAGATTACATGGTAGCTCACGTAGCCTCACGGGATGCACTTCAAGGTGCTGTATTACCACAACGGGATGTGCGATACTGTTATGCAGGGTGCCATCAATTTAAAGGAATGCAACATATAGCAATACTGAATGCCAAACCTATGGATCTTTTCTCAGGAATGACAGGAGGCTACACATGCGCCTTTGTGCGATGTATTGAGGTTTCACACCAAGGTTGGGCACGGCATCACAAACACAGAGAACCTTAGATTGGTGCTAGTAACACGCATTGCTGTATATTTTATTAAATTTTAATACAGTTAAAGATGGCATATTATTTTTATGTCACCGCTCTGCAAAATCTCTAAAAAATAACAAGCATTCTTCCGTTTTCATAGAAATGATGACGAAAGAACATTTGCTGTGGTCACACATGCCCCTTTACAAAGACGTCGTAACATCTTACATGAAAAATAAAAAACATGACCTTAATACACAATTCAATTGGAATCAAATAATGTAAGTAATCAAATATGCATTTTTTGTTATAAACAGGGGCACAACTGAATGAAATTAAGTTTTGAAGTGCTAATTTCTACCTTATGATCTTGTTGACTCTCCTGCACCAATGTTATGGCTTTCTGGCTCCTTAAATAAAAGATGCAATTTGCATCATTCTAATTCAGACAATATAGGCTTTGGAGAATGGAGTTGATATTATCTTAAAGTCGAGTCTTCATTACTTTTAGGACTGTTTTGACAGCACAGCCAGACACTTAACCCCATCATTTTCTTTAATGCCTCAACTTAGTGATTTTCTTCTGAAAAATTGCAGTCAATTGCAGCGGTAATTTAAAACATTCTCTTCTCACATTAGAGTCAAAACTGTCACACAATCATTGATTTCTTGCAAGTTTCACAACTGCATTGTCTTCCCTCAAACACCAAAGTTGTGCATCCTCAAAAAAAGGCTAATTCCTCTAGAAATGAAAAAAAAATTGTAAAACACAATTTATTTCCAACACCGGGTTTGCCAAGCCCATATGCAACCATTTCTTAAATGTATACACTGTCCAGGATTGGTTTAACCTAGTGTTTACCATTTCCAGAACTGGCTTTCTCCTCATTGGCTTAAGTTCTTTGCAACCTGCAATCCTGGAGCTGATAAGCATACTAACAAAATTCATAGTTGTTATGTCATTGGTTCTGAGTGCAAATCATGGTAAATGTAGAGGTTATTCAATTTAAATGCTTAATGTAAACCTATAGGAACACTACCATGAATCATCTGAAGTTCGAGAAATGTACACTGTGGTGATTCAGCTGCCTCTCACTTCCATTCTGCCTTCCTTCCAGACTTTGGTCCTGCTATCTACACTTATTGATGTGTGGGCAGAGGTATGTGCTGGCAATTTGGGCCAATTGTAATCAGACTCTTATGATCAAGATCTGCAAATTTCATCAGGCCATAGTACTAGTTAGCTAGATTACTGATTCCAATCTTGTCATGGCAAAAGCCATTACTAACCTTCAGGAGGATTTAAAGAGTTCTTGTAGTAAACATGCATCTGTTAAATTGTTTGAAACCCAATACTTCTTGGTTCTCATAAACAGTGCAAATCCTTGCCAGCATTGGTACCCTTCACCATAGGTTTTCCTAAGATGAAGCTACCTAATCAAGTCACTTGAGTAGACCTTTTTTCAGCCTTTCATGCTCAGTGTAATTTGTATACTTTATTGTGACCTACCCAGTATGCTTCTGATACATAAAAGATTGCCCCTACTTTATCTTTTTTTTTCCAAGAGCGCTCTAACTTGGGCAACACTGTCCTTGGCTTCAACGATGTATAACCTATTAGAACAGGTAAAAGCAGTGTTTGGTCGGCGACGATTACTCAACCAAAGCACTTATGGCTACTGTTACAGAGCAAACATAATAAATAAAATATGAGTAACCAAAAGAAAATGATTAAAGTGTATTAATAGTTTAAAATAGAGAAACGTGTGTTAGAAAAATAAAACATGCATGTTTAAAATGTGACTGACATGGTGTCCACCACAGAGATTTCTATGTGAAATAATACATGAAAGTGAAAATGTATTTCAATGAAATTATAATTACATGTACTGACAAAAGGTGATTAACATTAATGTACTACAAAATTAATGGTTTGAAATTATTTTTAAAATGTTTTATTCTTCATGTGTTGGCATTAGTAAAAAGGCCTATGTTTTAGTAATTTCATGTTGACTTTACTGAAATGCTTTTGTAAACATTGTTTATTAGACATCATATTGAAAGCTTACAGTGTAAAGCAACTGATTTCTCAGTTCTGGTCACTTCGTACTTCCTTTTGATAACTATTGAAAGTTTTAACACTGAGCTTTAGTTTCTGATAGGAAGTAATGCTAGCTAAATGCCCTGTTCTGTGTTGTTTTCAACAATGTTATAATTCTATAGAAGCTGCCAGCCAGAGATGAGCGTCAACATGAGCCTATCTTGAAGAAGGAATGAAGAAAGATACCAATTGAAAAGAACATTATTCAATTGGTTGCTCACTATCACACTACATGGTCTTTTCCAATAGAACCCTATCTTGAGTTTTTTGCGACTTTTCTTTATCAGCGTTTTAGCTGATGTAGGTCAGATTCTTTTCGGTTTCTTTCCAATTCAGTTCTGTTCAGCTCTTGCCAGTGTTAGTTTTTTTGTGCATCTCTTCTGTCCAGATACTTATGATCTTAACAGTTCAGATACCTTAGACGCAACATTACTGAACTGTTGCCCCTTTCCATGTCCCTGAGGCTGACTGCTGAAGACCTGCTGCTCCTATGCTCTGCTGATGAAGACACTGCTAGCTGCTGACTCTATTAGGAGAGGTATACCCAATGTGTTTTCTTTTGCAGTTTTTCACCTTTAGAAACCCAACCCCACTTTTTGATAGCACCATAGTTAGTTGTTTGTCCAAATTAATTTTAGTCTTATTTTTTATTTTTGCATGTGACAAAGCTCAGCCTCACACATACTTTTGAATCAGAATTTAGTAGCTAGAATGTCTGACCCAACAATTGATTTAAATATATATTAATTGATTATAATTGATTCAACTGCACAACTAATGAAATCCGTTTCTATTTTTCAAATAATTCTGTTGCTATTCTGTATAATTGTTTTGGAGTGTTTAATGGTAATTGCTCTTACAAGATAGAGATTCTTCAGATGCTTTGGTCAGCCTGGGTTTTTTCTGTATTGCTTTTTGTTTTTGTGCATAATTTACATAACCTTAGCATTGTTAATATAAGGGCAATACATGTTTAAACATTATTACATTGATATGGTGATTCATGACCACATAGCTCATGGTCTGGATAAATTACTGACTCCTTATTGAATAATGTTGTTATTTATGGCTATTTATTCTTAGTGATTGATTTGAAGATCTTATTACTCCTGTCCGAGCCGAAAGATTTAAGTTGACTTATGAGGGTAATAGATGTCACTGCCTTATTACGTGTCACCTTAGTAGGGTTTTCGCTTGCAATGCTTTGGCAAATCGCAGGTGAACTGTGATCTACGAGAGAAGAGTAGGGAGTTTGCATTATCCAAAGGATGAGAGTAGGGAAGTCATCAAACGTCAAATGAGTGTGGCGCTTTTTGCTCACAAATTTCCCATCTAGATGTTGTTGTATCAGACCCTGCTAGGTCTAAGACTCCGGAATATTGTACAAGGGTATGAGACACTTGATTGTTGTTGTTTACTAGTCTGCAGTGTTGGTGTAGTTATATTCCTAGTGTGCGTGTTAGATGAATGCTAGTTTGACAGGTACTAGTTGATTCCTGAGTGCACAAGGAAGATCTGGTATTAGTCCAGGGTGGGTGAACTTTGCAGGTCAAATTTAGCTTGCTCGTGAGAGAAAGCCACAGCCGGAAGAGTAGCTGTTTGAGTGAAAGACCACAGTTGAAATTTCAGTACAGCTTCCAAAGTGATTGAGTCCCACCTGTAGTAAGCAGACAAGTTATTTTTTGTTGATTTTTTTAATTGATCAGTTGGTGAAAGGGGTCGTGCATGGCATGAACAGCTATTTTGGGATTGAAATACTTCCTGTTTTGAATTTAATTTGTAGTTTTAAGCCCTATTAAAGGTAAAAAAATATTTTTTTTAAACATTAAAGAGTGCGATAAGAGGAGATGCTTTAATTCCAGTCAAATTAGGAGAAATTGCCCCATCAGTAAGTACACCTACATTTGTAGAAATTGAAGAAAAAGGTCCCACAGCATGTATTTATTTAAAACATTGGTGCAAAATAACAGAGAAGGAAGGGTGCTTATCTTTTGCTGCTCATGGAAGTTTTGAGTGTTGACTGGCCTACAAGAGAACCTCCTTGAGATCCAGTCACAGGTGCACAGTCTCCTGAAGCAATGAAAAGCTGTTACAAAGTGATTGAATTTTGAAAACAAGAATTTCCACTAAAGATATTGATTGGCAGATAATTAATAGGACAGCTCAGGAAGCAAAGGAGTCAATACATTTGTATTATGAAAAGTTGTTGCAAGCATGATTTATTTCGTGTTCAGGTTAGTGCAGGGGTTGAGATCTGAAATTAGTGTCATGCTAAGAGTCATTTGATTTGCTGGCAAGTAAAACTGATTGATAAATTACTGCTGTTTGCCAAATATTGCAGTGACAAAATTGACCTGAAGTAGAAAAGATTGGAAGGAAAGGCAATGGTGATACCGATTAGATCAGCACAATCAGGAATGCAGGGAAACATGCGAGTGGTCCGGAGTCAGGGACAGGCGAGAGGAAGAGGTCGTGGTCAAAATGGAAGTGGGAGTGTCCTTTGATAGTGTAGGAAGGTGTTGTGTAGATGAATGAACACAAACGTTTTCCAAATTTGAGAGGACCGAGAAATCAGACTCCTCAGTAAATGTTCAGAATATGAACAATCAAATGCATATTCTAGAAATGCAAATTCCCCAGCAGCAGGTGCCACGTTTTCAGGTAACACCGCGGCAAATACAACAGGAGATGAAAATGATGCCACAGCAGCACAAATGCAAATACCTCATGCTCTAATGGCACAGCAGCAGGTAGTAGTTCCTCAGCAGAAAGTGGGTCAAAGCAAAATAGTCAGCAGTTGATCACACAGTATCTCTTACACAGTGAGGATGTATTGAGTGATGACATTGTGAGTGAGAGTTTGGATGAAGAAGAATGTGTGCTAGCAGCTTTATTAAAGGTGATCAGAGTGGCCCCTATGTAAATGGAACAGTAATGGGTCATCACGTTTCATTCCTGGTTGACACAGGATCTACATGCTCTAGTGTCAGAACTGCAGAAGTTCCCAATGTACCACTTTCTGGGGGAACAGTGCAGGTTGTAGTAGTAGTGAATCAACACCTGACAAATCCGATGACAGAGTTGATTTGTGTTAAAACTGGTACATTTGAAGTCATGAACAAATTTGTAGTCTGTGACTCATGTCCAGTATATCTGCTGGGAAGAGATTTGTTGTGAAAATTACTTTCACAAAAAATGGAATTGTCATCCAAAAATAGGAAGTGATGAGGAGGAATTATGCATCTCAATTGACTGTAATTTATTTGATGAAGAATTCCTATTGATTACTCATTTTCCTGCATTTACAGCACAGGAACTGCAAAATTACCTACAAGATACAGGTATTTTGATGGTGTGGGATCTTTCTGGAAAAGATATTGGTCTAATTAAAGGAGTGGAACCAGTCAAAGTCACAGGTAATCCTAATTAAATTTTTCAGGAAACTCCCAGAAGTGATTCTGTTCCACATCCCATGTGATATAGAATGATTCACAGTAGTGGACATGTCACAAGCATTTTTCTCAGTGTCTTTACATGAGGATAGCCAGTTTCTCTTTAGTTTCAAATTCTGCAGTCATGTGTATTCCTGGTGTAGAAATCTACAACGCTTTTCGGATTCCCCATCAATATTTTATCAAGTGTTTAAAAATAATTTAGAATCATTGGAAATGCCTTTCCAATCTTTATTGGTATATTACATAGGTGACATAATGGTTGCTTCAAAGACTCGAGAAGCATGCAGGCAAGCTACTATTGCCTTATTAAATAATCTGGGTGAAAATGGACATAAAGGCCCTCATTACAACTCTGCCGTTTCTTGGACCACCAGACTCACAGTGGCTGTCTTACCAATGCCAGGCTGGTGGTTCAGACTGTCATATTAAGACTTTGGCGGTTTGACCGAAGCCAAACTGCCAAAACACCGCCTGGACCGCCAGGTGAGCACCTCCAGCCCGGTGGTAGCCATAATACCGCCACCGGTATTACAACTTGGCAGACTGCCAGCATGTGACAGCCATGAAAATGCTGGCCATCATGCACCCGGCGACAGGAATCCCTATTCCTGTTGCCGGCACATACACACACACATGTCCACACATCCCCATGCACCCTCCACTTATCACCATACATGTACACCCCCCTTCCAAATACGCACTCATGCACACACCCCCCACCCTTCATCTACACTCATCCACACCCCCCCCTTCATCCACACATATGCACACACACGCCCTCCACGCACACAGACATGCACTCATGAACACCCATTCAAGCACAAATACACGCACACAACACACACATGCACCCAACACCCCCCATCACCTCCCTTTTGGACGATCAACTCACCTTTTCCGGCGAGGAGGGGATGGGTCCTGGCATTTTCCACCGCCATCACCGCACCGCCGTACAGGACTCCGCCATGTGGTATTATGTTTTGTAATACAGCGGGCAGAGTCTTGTTGATGTGACATGCTGGTGATAGAACCACATCTTCAAATCCACTGGCCAGCCTGACGGAGTCAGATTTTAAGCCATAAACAAGCAGAAGTCCTTTCAGGACTTGTAAAATGGTAGCAGCAGACCGCCAACACTGGCGATCTGCTGGCTGCAGCGGCTTCAATGGTCTTCAAAAAAGACCACTGAAGTTGTAAAGAGGGGCCAAAGTGTCTTCAGTAAAATTACAGTATTGTCAAAAACAGGTGAAGTACTTGGGAAATCAGATAGGGAAAGGTGCAAGGAAAGTGCCTAGAGAAAGGGTTACAGTTATATTGCAAATGAACACTTTTGTTACTCGAGGAGATATCAGAATGTTTTAGGGAACAGTGAGTTACTGTCGCCAATGGATTCCTAATTTTTTGGTTATTTCCAAGCTTTTACAAAGACTGACTTACAAAGACATTACGGACCCGGTGCCTTTTGATGAAGCTTATACGAAAGCTTTTACTGAGTTGGGAGTCTATGCAGAGCACCAGCACTGGGAATGGCTGATTACACAAAAACATTTTTACTGATTTGTCATGCATATGATTGTTGTGCTCTTTCTGTCCTAACACACGCACATGGTGGCATAAATCGTCCTGTAGCATATTTTCTCAACTACATTGGATCCGGTTGATGCAGCTTCACCAGGCTGCCTGAAAAAGGTGGCTGCAGTTGGTACTAGTCTTGACCAGAATGAGAGCATTGTGATGGGACATCCTTTAACTGTTTGGTTCCTTACTCAGTTGAGGTCTTGCTTACTAGGACCAAGACTCAATATTTGACAAATGCTCAGTTGACCCACTATGAGTTACTGATTTTGGGGTCACCAAATGTTACCCTGAAAAGATATGGGATACTTAATCATGCTATCTTGCTACCCATGGACACTGCTGAATCTGAAAATGTAAATGATGTGGAAAGTGACTGCCTGGATATTACTGAACTGTGCACCAAACCCAGACCTGATATTCAGGATACACTGTTAGAGAAAAATGACCAAATTCATTATGTTGATGGTTCCTGTTTAAAAGACAGTGAGGGAGCATTGAGATCTGGGTATGCCAGGTGTACCATTACTGGTGTATTCAAAGCTTCATGGCATCAAGGAGTATTTTCTGCATAAGTGGCTGAATTGGTTGCTCTTACTAGAGCATGCTATATTTCATCACAGCTTAAAATTACGATTTTTACAGACAGCCAATATGGATTTGGTGTGGTGCATGACTTTGGCCAATTACTGTCCCAGAGAGGTCTTATGCCCTCTTCTTTCTCCTCTATAAGAAATGGGGATAAGATTCATGAATTGCTAGAAGCTTTACAATTGCCTATGAAAGTTGCAGTTGTGAAATATACTCCACATTAAAAAGCAAATGTTTTTATCTCCATGGGTCTTGCATATGCTGATCAAATTGTGAGATACTGTGCACTTAATTGTGCCACTTTCAATGAAGAGTGGAAACGTAACAAATACTAATGAGATAAGTCAAAGCTTTCTGTTGACAGTGGCTGACACTTGAGAAGAAATTGAAGGATTGCAGAATGACATTTCAGATGATGAAAAAAGAAACTGGATAAAAATGGATTGAAATCAAAGAGAAAGTTATGAAATATGGGTTTCAAATGAAGGGCAGGTGGTCTTGCCAAACTGTCTACTGACGCAAATGGCTAGATACCATTGTGGTCAAACTCACATTGGCAGAGATGCAATGATTCAAGCGTTTAAGCAATCTTGGTTTAATCCAAATCTTAGACAGGTTGCAGAAGCATCATGCCACAGATGCATTACATGCCAACGAATGAACGTAGGGAAGAAGAACTGTTGACAATTTCAGTCACATTGGAAGATCAGGTGGTCTATTTAACAGAATGCAGATGGATTTCATTGAAATGCCTGTGTGTGGTGGTTTGAGTACGTGTTAGAGATTGTCTGCCTATTTAGTCATTGGATTGAATCCTACCGTACACGTAGAAATTATAGCCTTACAGCAGCAAAGCTGTTACTTAGAGAGTTGATCCAACGATTTGGGTTCCCTGCCACTTTAGAATCAGATAGAGGAAGTCACTTCAATAATGAGGTGATAAAAATGCTATGTTCAGCCTTACACAATGAGTAGAAGCTGCACTGTAGCTACCATCCTGAAGCTTCTGGATTAGTAGAGCAAATGAATGGAACTTTGAAAGCTCAACTGGCAAAGATGCGTGCATCTACTTCTTTGAAATAGCCTGATGCTTTAACTTTAATTCTGATGAGCATGCAAAGTGCACCTGACAGAAAGAATGATCTCTCGCCTCAGTAAATATTGTTGAGCAGAGCCATAAGATTGCCAGCTTTTCCTGTAAATGCACTTGTAAACATAACAGATGACCTGGTGGTAGATTACTGAAAGGGTCTAGCTAATGTGATTAATTTTTTTTGCTCACCAGGTGGAAGCAACAGCCGTGCCACCAGCCCAAGATCAGTGTCACAGTCTTCAGGCTCGTGATTAGGTGGTGATCAAGAAGCACATGCAGAAGATTTGCTCTGAACCTAGGTGGAAGGGACTTTTCCATGTCATATTAGTGACGACGAGTGCTGTGAAATGTGCTGGAATCCCAAACTGGATTCATGCAAGCCACACTCATAAAATGCCATATCCTTTGGATGATGAAGATCGAGTGTTCCTGGGGGCACTAGCAGAAACCGCACAGTCTCAAGAGGAGCAAGGGACAAAGACAGAACAAGAGACTGTAAAGGTAAAGGCAGTGCAATCTGGTGAAGATTCAGATTCTGGTACTTTTCCAAAAGTTGAGATTAATGACAATCCTGATACTCCTGTATCAGCAGAAATGGGAGTGGATGTAGCAAGAGAGTCAAGTCTGAGCCGGCGGACTCTCCCAAAAGCAGAAGATTGGCAAAAAAGAGAAAAAGTACATTTTGTTTCTTAAAGTACCTGTTAGAAATGGGGTCTCTGGTTGACAGTCAGGATAACCCCTGTCCAAGCAAGGACCCTCACTCTAGTCAGGGCAAAGAAGAAACACACCTGGCTAACCCCCACTCACCCCCAGGGAACTTTGGAATGAGCAGAAATGCTTAATCCAGAAGCAATGTGTAAAGTATTTGTGCCAACACACATAGTAGTACAGTGAAAACACTACAAAATGGACACCACACCAATTTAGAAAAATAAGCAATATTTATCTAAATAAAACAAGACAAAAATGACAAAAATCTAACATACCCAAGTCAAGATATGACTTTTTTAATAGAATAAGAGCCTTACTCTAAAGGAAACAATGAAAATGTTGATTTTACACAAAGTACCTGGTTTGCGTCAAACATAAAGCCGCACAGAGGAGCGAGCATCGGAAAAGTAGCAATGCCTCAATTCCTTACTCGCAAGTAAGGCCGAGCGTTGTTTTCTTCTCTGGTCGGGTCGGCATTGCATCGATTTCCCCCCTCACAAGAGAGCAATTCGTTGGTTTCCAAATGGGACACCTCAGATCCATGAAGGTTCCCAATGACTTTGACACCCACCGACGATGCATGATAAAATCCAGTCCCACAATATGTGTGGGGTTTGTGTTTTTATCAGCAGCTGCAAGCAGATGTTGCATCGTTTCTCCAGCTGTGCTGCATTGATTTCCCAGCCGCGACACATGTAGAGTGATGATTTTAGCAGCAAAAAGGGTCACAAGTCATTTTTCAGCCACGTTGCAGGTGGTGCGTCAAACATTTCCCTGCACGGAGTTCTGTGCGTGGATTTCAGTATTTGTTCTGCCATTTTCACCTTTCAGGGGCCAAGGGACTGGATAGGGGACCACTTGACAGGGCAGGATTCTCAGCAGAGGGTCCAGATGCTGGCAGAGGAAGTCTTTGATGGCCCTGAGACTTCAAAGCAGGAGGCAAGCTTATTTTGAGCCCATGGTGATTCTTCTCAAGCAGGAATGCACAACAAAGTCCAGTCTTTGTCCCCTTTTACAGGCAGAAGCAGCAACTGCAGGACAGCCAAACAAAGCACAGTCAAAGGCAGGGGCAACACTTCTCCTAGGCTCTTCAGCTATTCTCCTTGGCAGAAGTTCCTCCTGAATCCAGAAGTGATCTTGAAAAAATCTAAAGTCTTGGGTTTTGGGTCCATACTAATACCCCTTTCTGCTTTTGAAGTAGGCAAAACTTCAAAGGAAAGTCTCTGTTGTTTACAGGATCCTGCCTTGCCCAGGCCAGACCGCAGACACATACCAGGAGGTTGGAGACTGCATTGTGTGAGGACAGGCACAGCCCATTTAGATGTAAGTGACCACTCCTCCCTCCACTCTAGACCAGATGGCTCTTCAGGATCTGCAGGCTTTACTCCAGGTCCCTTTGGTTCTCTGTCCAGAGGATATTCACAAACAGCCCAACAGTCAGTTTGACCCAGACAGGGAATCCACAAACAGGCAGAGTCAAAGAATGGTTAAAGCAAGAAAATGCGTACTTTATAAAAGTGGCATTTTCAAACTAACAATCTAAAAACCAACTTCACTAATATATGAATTTTTAAATTGTGAGTTCAGAGACACCAAACTCCAAATTTCCATCTGCTCTCAAGGGGAAACTGCACGTTAAGGATATTTTATGGCAGCCCCCATGTTAACCTATGAGAGCGATAGACCTTGCAACAGTGAATACCAAATTTGGCAGTATTTCACTGTTAGGGCACACATCAGTACATGTCCTGGTTTTCAGGGTTGGGCTTGTGATTGGTAGTAGGGCCGAGATCCTGATTCGTTCCTGGTTTTCAGGGTTGGTCTTGTGATTGGTAGTAGGGCTGAGATTCTGATTTGTTCCTGGTTTTCAGGGTTGGGATTGTGATTGCTAGTAGGGCTGAGATTCTGATTTGTTCCTGGTTTTCAGGGTTGGGCTTGTGATTGGTAGTAGGGCTGAGATTCTGATTGGTTCCTGGTTTTCAGTGTTGGGTTTGTGATTGGTAGTAGGGCTGAGATTCTGATTGGTTCCTGGTTCTGGGGTTGGGCTTGTGATTAGTAATAGGGCTGAGAATCTGATTGGTTCCTGGATCTAGGGTTAGGGTTGTGATAGGTTGTCAGGATTAGGGGTATGATTGGTGATTAGGGCTGGCTTTCCCATTGGTTGTTTGAATTAGGGTTACAAATCTGATTGGTTAGGGTTAGGACTAGGTTTCTATTCACCAGTAGGGCTATTTAAGCCCGGGCCTCAGGGCGTCCCAGCCAGGGCGTCGAGGTTAAAGGCAGAGAGGACAATGGCACCTGCCTGTTTGGGCCTGTTCGGGACTGGTAGGCCCTAGGGCCAGAAATGCTGCCCAATTTCCCATTTATCAGAAAGGAACTTACTCCCTACACATCCATCAATATGCAAACACATTGGGGGTCATTCCGACCCTGGCGGTCCATGACCGCCAGGGCGGAGGGCAGCGGAAGCACCGCCAACAGGCTGGCGGTGCTTCCTGGGCGATTCTGACCGCGGCGGTAAAGCCGCGGTCAGAAAAGGGGAGCCGGCGGTTTCCCGCCGGTTTCCCGCTGGCCCAGGGAATCCGCCATGGCGGCGCTGCTTGCAGCACCGCCATGGGGATTCCGACCCCCTTCCTGCCAGCCTGTTTCTGGCGGTGTCCACCGCCAGAACCAGGATGGCAGGAACGGGTGCCGTGGGGCCCCTGGGGGCCCCTGCACTGCCCATGCCACTGGCATGGGCAGTGCAGGGGCTTCCTAACAGGGCCCCACAAAGATTTTCACTGTCTGCTTTGCAGACAGTGAAAATCACGACGGGTGCCACTGCACCCGTCGCACACCTGCAACTCCGCCGGCTCCATTCGGAGCCGGCTTCATTGTTGAAGGGGCTTTCCCGCTGGGCCAGCCGGCGGTCTTATGGCGGTCGCCCGCCGGCCCAGCGGGAAAGCCGGAATGGCCGCCGCGGTCTTTCGGCGGGAACCGCTTGGTGGGCGGCGACCGCCGACCGCCGCGGTCAGAATGACCGCCATTATCTTCAAAAACATCCAACTCCTGCATCACAAACTGACCTCATATAGATTGCAATGTCCTATCATCCAACACGATACCCCATATACAACACCTATACACATATTCACCACAACTACAACAGTCAAACACCTTCATTCTCACAGCAAACACTACTCTGTCCACTCCCACTAACACACCCTGCCATCACCTACACAACACAAAACCACACTATACATTACTTTCAGCCTTGCAGATACACGCTCCCTGTTCATACAAACCAACAACACTATCCTCTATTTGCTCCACACAGACCACATGTCATCATGACAATTCCTAAACCCAGCCTTCCAACACACCATCTACAAACACCATTCCCCTCTCTTCACCAATTACACACAGCCATACAATCGTCACACTCCACTCCACCGCACATATTACCTCTTCCAGTCATCACAACTAACACAAACTCCCCTGACACACATCCATCTCTTCTTACACCCCTCATACATTCATTTCCAAAACACATCTACACCCCCTGTAATACTCTAATTCCACTCACCAGCACTAACTCACATTCAAATCCCTCACTGAAAACTACTACATCAATATCCCCTCTCACTATTCCACAAAAACAATACAGACCACACATATCAGCACATCAAATCAACACAAACTTTCATTATACTTATCGTCACACCCACTCCCACCGTCATGACGGCAAAACAAATACAATTCCCTTCCAATCTTTACCCCTACATTCTCACTCTTCACAAACACCTACCACAAGCACCCCAACACAGCAGCATTCATTTCCTCCCCTCTCATCCATTGCACAATTCAAAGCCTTACATCATGATCCACATGTCCTCCACCACCCCTAACCCATACTCCATCCACACTAAACAGATATAATCAAAATAAACAGCATGCACACTTAACAACAGATTTGACTCCTCTTCAAGTGGCTGATGGTGCAGGTGAAGCAAGTAAAAGTCAAAATAAAACCCTGTCAGATTACTGCTAAACCAAGAAGAATTGTAAGTCCAATTGTGCCATCACTGTCTAGAAGAACTATGAAAGGAGATAAATGGCTTTATTCATACACCTGAAAAAGTTTCTGATATGTTGTCAAACATAAATGAGGTGACAGAAACAACAGAAGGAACAGATATGAGTTAAGAAGAAATAGGTAGAAGTTGAAAATCTAAAAGAGTTGCAAGTCAAAGATACTCAGGTCCTGAATGGGCATACCTTGCAGCTGATGAGGGGGAAGACATGTTTATGTCCTTTGTTTTGATTGTGAGAATCCAGTTCAACATATTGGAACCTGAAATCATAATTGAGCTGAGTTTTGAAATGACCTTGTCAAATGATCAAGAAAGGCAGTATACACTGGTAGTAACACTAATGATCAGCATATTGTGATCTACTAAAAGAGAGACATTCAAAACAAATTTTGACAAAACTGCTAAACAGAGGGCTGATAAATTCTGGAGAGCCTGACAGCTGCTGTAAAAAATTGCAAAGAAAACTGAAGATTATTTTTGTTTTTATTTTTATTGTGGCTGCATAATTAAGTCTATATTTTTCTGTTTCATCCACTTTTTGAGTCTTTACAGGCCATGAATACCAATCGCAATAGAAACAATGGCTCCATGTGTGTGTTGGATTGGCAGTTGTATGTGTGTTAACCAACACTTGAGTAGTATTGCTAAAGCTAGAAATATAGACATTGTAGGAGGTTTCTTTGAACCTACATTAACGTTTGGTACTGCCTATGCTCATAGGAATGACCTAACATGCATACTTTCACCAGTTGAGAAACGTTTCCTGAATCAGGCTGATGATAGGAGAAAGGCAATGAAATTGAAAACAGAGAAGGGTTCAGTAAAACACAATTATAAGAATTATCATGCTTACAGTCTAACTAACATACAAGGAAAGCTTGCTTTAGATTATAAACTTTGTATATACAGGCTTCAATCCAGAACGGATATTACGTTTTTGGGAATGAGTGAATGTAGATATGTATTTCTATTGAAAAATACATGCGACTTTATGCTAAACCAACAAGATCCTGTGATTTCTGGTGTATTTTACATTTGGAGAAGAAATGCTTATTATTGTCTCCCTAGGGGATGGTATGGACTTGTTACCGGGTAGTGTTTTTTGCTAGAATGTACCTGATTGACAACATAAGTGACAACATAAGCGATACTCATGAGAACGTAAGACTTAGACCCAAAAGAACATGCTATTCGGAAATAATTGGAAATATATTTACAGCTATTATTCCTGCAGTATGAGTTTTTCTGGATGACATGAAATAAGAAAACTGTCCGCCATTGTGGACAAAATGTTAACAGATTTATCTGGAGCAATACTTTTTATGGATAAAGAAATGGTTGAAGTACGTTCAATGGTTCTTCAAAACCGTCTTGCCCTACACATACTTTTAGCAAAAGAGGATGGAGTCTGTCAGATGCTTATCCCAGACAGCTGTAAAGGAATTAGAAACTTCATAAAAAAATTGACAAGTTTGAATTCTGACTTAAAGGACTTGAAACAAGAAGTGTGTGGGAAAATATGGGCAAAAGCTCTACTAAAATGGGAAACTGGTTGGAAAATCTTGCCTATGGTGCTGTGGGAATGATACTGAAACCATTTTCAATAGTGGTTGTGTGTCACATTTGTATAATCGGATTTTACAACTATTAAAAGGGCTAAATAGAAAAAGTTGTGAGATAAAAATAAAACATGCATGTTTAAAATGTGGCTGACATGGTATCCCCCACCTAGATTTCCATGTGAAATAATAAATGATGGAGAAAATGTTTTTCGATGACATTATAATTAGACATCATATTAAAAGCTCACTGTGGAAAGCTATTGCTTTCTCAGTTCTATTCACTTGGTACTTCCTTGTGATGAATATTGCACATTTTTGACAATGAGCTTTAGTTTCTGGTAGGAAGTAATGCTAGCTAAATTCCATGTTCTGTGTTGTTTTAAACAATGGTATGATTCATTGGAAACTGCAGACCGGACAGGAGTGTCAACATGATCCAGTCTTGAAGAAGGAATGAAGAAAGATACAAATGGAGAAAGTACATAATTCAATTGGTTTGCTCATTATCACACCTCATAGTGTTGTCAAGTAGAAGCCAAGCTAGTGATTTTTGGAACTTTAATTTAGCAAAGTCTTAGGTGATGTAGTCAAATTCTGTTCAGTTCTTTCCAGTTCAGTTCTGCTCAGCAGTGTCAGTTTTTCTGTGTACCTCTTCTGTCCAGTTACTTATGATCTCAACAGTTCAGATACCCGAGGCCCAACATAATTGAACTGTTGCCCCTTTCCATATTCCTGATGCTGACTGCTGAGGACCTGCTGTGCCTCTGCTCTGCTGATGAAGACACTGCTAGCTTCTGACTCCATTATGAAAGGTATAACCAATGTGTATTTGTTTTTCTTTTGTAGGTTTTTCCCTTTTGAAATCGAACCACATTTTTTGTCAGTGCCATAGTTAGATGTTTTCCCAATTCATTTTTGTCTTATTTTAAAATTTTCCACGTAACAAGCTTAGTCCCACATATGATTTTGAATCAGAATTTGGTAGCTAGGATGTCTGATCTAACAACTGATTTAAATGTATAAAAATGTACCATGTTTGGTTCAACTGCACAACTAATGAAATATGTTTAAATTTTTCAAATAATTCTGTTTTTTTCCAGCATAATTTTTTTGGAGTGTTTAATGGTAATTGCTCTTACAGCCCTTTGGACAGCCTGTGTTTTTTCTGTATTGCTATAATTTGATTTTGCACATCATTTATGTAACCTTGGTATTATTAATCTAAGGGCAAGAAATGTTTAAACTCTATTAAATTGGTGTGGTGATTCATGACCACATAGTTCCTGGTGCGCATAAATCACTGACTCCTTATTGAATGTTGTTGTTGTTTATGGCTATTGGTTCTCATTGTTTGGTTTGATGATCTTATTACACGCCCATACTACTAATGTTACGGTAAGATGCTACAGATATTTTGCTTAAGGCTATTTTGTCTAAAACAGACAATTCATGCAAAGTCTGAAGCACTGTGACTTGTTGAGGCTGCAGTCTCTTAATTCTATTGTGGATTAAGAGAGCTAGTTTTATTTGTCCCTATGGTTTGCATTGCAGACATTGCCACCCCAAATGTGGATTGTTCCCATGATAAAGTATAGTAAACACTAAAAATTACCGATTTAGGCTGATAATAAATATTAGAAATATATTTACACTATTAATGTATACTCATCTTATATGTTTATTTTCAATGTAGGCAAAAATAATAAAGCTACAGCACTAGTAGCCTAATTTAGAAATACATCTTTAGTTAATGGGGATAACTTAAACTGAATCACAATTACTTTTCTAAAGTGTTGTTGGAAAATGGGTTATTGGTAGGGCAGGTAGGTACCTACACCTAGCAACAAGCCACTAACCTCCACATAGGTACAGTTAGGTCTCAGTAAATTAATCCCAGCTCTACCCTTGGTAGCTTGGCATCGAGCGTCAAGGCTTAACTTAAGAGACAAAGTGTAAAGCATTCAAATATCACAAAACAGTAATTAAATAAAACACAGGAAACAGTTTAAAAATCCAAAACCAATTTATAAAAATAGTTTATATTTTTATCTTTAAAATGACACAAAAACGATTAAAATCGGTTCAGGGGAACCGGAGATATGAATTTTTAAAGAATTATTACTTTTCTAGCGCTTAGAAACAAAAAGCGCCAATCGGGTCATCTGGTTGCACCTCGACCGGGGCAAAGTCAAACTTTCAGGCCGACCGCGATGGAGCCCTGCTCGGCTACAGGTCGCGGGAGGCCTCGGTTAAAAAGTTACCTTCTGACTTAGTCTTTATTTTGAAGTTTTTCTTCACCGGGACGAACCTGCCAGTTGAATCCGACCTCCTGGAGCCCTTGTCCGGATACGCGATGTGGGTTTCCTCGGTGGAGACTTTTACCTTCGGACTTAGTCGTTTTTTCGAGATGAAAATCCTTCGACCGGGGTAAACCTGGATCTTGATCCGACGTCCATGGAGCCCTTCTCGGATACGATGGCTGGGAGGTCCGGGTCAACTTTTTACCTTCGGACTTAGTCTCTTTTTTGGATGTTTTTCTTTACCGGGACGAACCACGAAGTCAGGCCGGGTCGCGGTTGAGGCAAGCCGGCTAGAATTTCCGCGTCGGGTCGGTCACTTTATGGAGCTTTTTTTCAAAAATTCTCCAATCTTTTCCAAACTTCTGGGGCTTCACCCAGGTGTTCTTTCAAGGTTCTTTTGGGGTCCACAGCTCACCCCAAGGGTCCAGAAGCTCTGTGATGGTCCTTGGGAGGTGCGGACTTCAACTCCCAGAATGCACCTGGCGCAAACTCCTTTTTGGCCACTGGACAGTGGTCAGCTGGTCACTTTTTCAGGAGTTGGTGCAGGGGACTCTGGATAGCAATTTTTCACCTGTAGCAAACAGGGAGTCCCTCCTTGAACCAGTTGAAGCCAGGCAAAGTCCTTCTTGTGGTGAAGACCAAGTGTGCAGCTGGTGCAGTCTTTCTGAGTGCAGGGTCCAGGTGCAGGCCAGGGGTCCAGCAGGGCAGTCCTTCTTCTCCTTAAGTTCTTTTCTTGTTGAAATCTGGTAGGGATCTGAGGTGTGGGTGCAGGTCTGCCAGTTTTATCCTTGCTCCTGGTTGAAAAGCAGGGGGGTCCTAGTTCTCCAATCAGGGACAGGGTCGTCCCCCTGTGATGACCACTTCCTGGGAAGTGTGGCAAAAATCCATCCCAGAAGGCAACAGACTCTAAAAATCCAACATGGATGAATCTGATTTTTGGAGGTTACATCTGGCTGAGCCCACCCACTGGTGTGGCTAAAAATCATAAACACACCCCTCTCCTGCCCTCTCCTAATCTAATCAAGGGGGCACCTAATTGTCTGGGGTTGCAGGATGTGGGGGTGTTGCTGGGTGCTTCAAATGTCCTTCTCTGCCTTTGAAGACCAGTTTGGCCGCCCTCCCCCTTCCTGCCTCACCATCTGCTGAGGGGAGATTCTCTCCCCCAAGCACATTCCTTTGTGTGAAGTCTGGCCACTTCACACCTCATCAAGGCAGCCTGGCAGAAGCTGCTGCAGGCTGGCCAATCAGAGCACAGCAGCAAAAACAATGCAGAGCTGAAATTGGCTTTTTAGGTAAAGTCTAAACTTTTTACCTGAACTAGTTATATTAAATCCAACAACTGGAAGTTGTAGGATTTATTACAACAATTAATTTGATACCAAATTCTTGGTATGCAACATTTAAGGAGACTTTAAAATTTAAAATAAAGTCTGCCCATTCTAGCCTATGAAGGCCATTTACTTCAATGAGGGAAAAACGAATTTGGCTGTTTTTACCTCACCAGGGCTTATAAATCTATTTTTATAAAGTCCCTGCTTATAGTTACATGGCACCCAGCCCTAGGGGCACATAGGGCACACCTTAGGGGTGACTTATATGTAAAAATAAGGTAGTTTAAGACTTTGGAAGTACCTTTAATTCCAAAGTCGAATTTGCATATAACTTTAATTTAAAAGCAGCCAGCAAGGCAGGCTTGCTTTTAAAATGACACTGGGCATCTCAGCAGTGCACCACCTAGGTGTGCACCACCTATGCTGTGGTCCCTAAACCTACATGCCCTACCATATACTAGGGACTTATAGGTAGGTTAACTTAGCCAATTATAATTAGCCTAATTTGCATATCCATTTTACACAGAGCACAGGCCCTGGGACTGGTTAGCAGTACCCAGGGCACCATCAAAGTCAGGAAAACACCAGCAAAAAGAGGAAAATGGGGGCAAAAAGTTATGGGGCCTCTGCAATCAGCCCTGTTTTCTCACAAGTGTAAATTAGAAAATAATGAAATCTCCACAGACAGAAAAACATATTTGATTTATTATACATCAATGCTTATTAAAAGTGAAATATAGAATGATTCCAAACTATTTTAGTTATATTCTAATAAAATATTTGCCTAATTTTTTATAATCAAAGTGAGAAATAAAAATGTTTAATAATTCAATAATAAATATGTACTATTTTATATATTTTTGGGCAACAAATTATATTTATTTCTATTTGTAACTATTTTTATCTGCTATCTCATCCTGTTATGATTATAAAAATGCACTCTTCCTTAGCTTACCATTCTAACTTAACTGTCAACTTCAGATTGAGCAAAGTGTAGCTGCTTGACTGTTACCTAATTTAACTCAGCAAACATGTTACATCCCAGATGTAGTCCCTCTGCACGTTGTCAGTGAGTTTACAAACTGTTTTTTATGATGCTCATGAAATTTGCTGGCACTTTTTCTGGACTTCTCTGCTTTTACATTCACTCCTATGTGTCCTCTTAATGCTTTTTTCCTCTTCTTATGCACTTTTGCTTGTACCCATGTTCCATCAAAACCAGCATAGGCAGACTTTTTTCTTGGTTCTTGCTCCTATTCCCATTACATCAGATGTAAAAATTATCTGTCCATGTGAGTAAAAGATGAACGGTGTGCCTATGAGAGTGACAGGTGCAGAGCACTAAAGCCAGGCCTATTGCCATAGCCAGTGGTTTTTCTGCAGTGGAGGTGTGCATCAGTGAACCTGAAATTAGGTGGCAGTGATTTTGACAGCCCACCTGGGGCACAAACATATGTTTTATATAAGTAATAGCCTATTCACAAAAATGATTTCAACAAAACCCATTTTATGAAAGCAGTTCATGGTTATTAGTCAGATGGGCAGTACTGCCTCCCACCCTCATCATTCTCTCTTAAATTCACCCCTCCCCCACCCAAGTATATAAACTCTACAGCATGTTTCCTGCAACCCTCCTCCACCACCTCCTGTGCCTCCCCTTTCCGTCTCCAACCAGGCACTATCTTGGAGAGGAGAGCCAGCATACGCTAAAATACTCTTTTCAGGGCCTGCCAGCAAGGCCTAGAATTACCTTATGATATGGCGACAGTTGTTTTCCATTATTGCTGTGCCATAACAGTGAACAATCCTATTTAGAAGCAGGAAATAATGCATCTGGTTCTCAGTGAAAGCCAAGTATAATATTCAGGGCCCAAACTAGAGCTGCTTTAATTTAATATACAAAAATCATATGTGTAAGTAGGTATATCGAATTTCTATAGTGCATACCTAAGTATAGTCGTTGATGCCATACATCAGAAGATCTCAAAGAGCAAAATTGATGGCAAATAGGGAGAAATCCCACAAATACGCCATACACGCTAATCAGCAATGCCCAATAACTCTATAAAACAGCTTTGTGCTATTTAATATGAATCGACAAATAGCAGAGTACGTATATACAACGTTCAAATCCACCTCTAAATTAAAGGATTTTAATTTCAAGTACTCACTACAAGCTACTTTATTTACTGTACTTGTGAGTTCGTTTTGCTACGTGCATCAGACTACCACTTCAATATAAATCGTAAATATTTACTTATGCCGTGTGTGCGTTTTCTACATTCAAGCAAAATTGTGTGTTTTCCCCAACTTCAAGTAAAAATAAATGCTAGTTATGCGTTTCGTTAAAACTGACGTAGTACATTCAATATTCAAAAGATGCATTAGTCTTGACTTAAAACAATGGCTTTTCGGTGCTGTGTAACACAGATTTTAGGGGCAATCCCGGAGTATGCGCTATAGTTGTGGTGTAGACTCGACTGTTTCATGCTGCACTAGGGAATTATGAAAAAGGTAATTCAGTCATATGTAGGTGATAGTTTGTTTGGGTGATCCCTACTGAATGAGAGAAGATTAATATTTAATATAGAACTGAGTTGTTTGACGATTTTAGAATTAGAATTGCTTTCTTATACAACACATACACCCCTAGGATCAGTGATGTGTCCAAGCTCATTGTTATGGAAGATTGAAGAAGTTGGTTGCTGCATTACTAGAGGCATTGTTGGTCATCTGCTCCTGGGTGAGAGCCTCTGTTTCCGAAAACCTCTTTCTGTTTTTTTCTCGGTTTCTGCTACCACTGGATGACATTAATTAAAGTGTGAAATGTCAAACGCTAGCAAGAAAAATGAGATTCCTCTGGGTGTTGATTCAAGTGCATCAGTCTGCAAGATACAATCCAGCAGACCTTTACCGGAGGAAAAATCTATGAATAATATTGCTGTTTCTAAAAGTGCAGTGTCTTTCACAGCCGTGCACCAAACGTGGACAATGTGCAGAACTGTCAGACACCTACAACAATAAATGATGCTTGCGGAAAAATGAGACTAAGAGACATAAACACGATATTGATGAGATGTATTTTATATAAAGAATAATATTCGAATTGTAAACGAGGCAATCATAAATTGAAAAATTGCTCTCATCCTCTCTGTTTTAATTGTAGCATTTTCAATTCCAGGGGACTATTCTGCCATGTTTCCTCTCTTTACCGTGGCATTATCTGAGGTCAAAAAGGATAAAATATGAAAAGGGTAAGGTAAAGCTAGAAGGAACTGTAAAGTAGGTTCCTGTAAACTTCCGCACCAACACGTATTACCTTACATTGGTGCAATGCAGGCCTAACAGGGCCATCTCAGCTATGTTCATACAGACCATGTGAGTACATGTATATAGCACGACAAGAAATATTGGGAGAATCAACTTTGTTCATTTATGGATGTATTTATCTATTTAGCCCGAAGACTATATTAACCAGAAACATTTTACATTGGACTAAGATGTATATAGATCAATGAGAGCTGTTCAATATATATCCAAACAGAACAGTAATATTGTAGATTCATTGCACCAGTTGTGTTGATATCAGTGGTGACGACAACCAATTTCTATGACCTATGGGACATACTTGCATGATAAATAAATATGTATAACAGTGTCGGGAGTGAGACCGTATTGGCTCATGAGTCCCTACATGCGATATATTTCGAAGAATTGTAGAACTACTGAAAAAATGGGTTTGCTGAAATGACTGGTGGTGGTGGGTTCTGTAAAGAGCGAACAGAACGTAACCTGACCAGAAATTAAAGTCTTAGGTGTAATTAGGAGGTTGTTGCCAGTGGCTCTTCAATTCAGGGATTTGATTTCAAATGTTTATAGTTTATATATGGCCCTGTTTCTAGCAGACAGACACCTAGATTGGTGGAGATATGAGGAGATGTAAGTTTCACTAAGAAGATAGTCTAAAGCAGTAGTGGTGAAAATTGGGAATTTTTGATGTGGGGCAAATGAATATAGGAGGAGACCTAGCAGTACACTATTCATTGGTCATACCTCCATATGTGGTCATTATAGTCACCTTTCCTAAAATGTATATATGTCTCTAGCTTAAGGCTTAAATTGCATGATGTCTGGAACTCATTCACCCAGGAGTGGACTTTAAAACAAATGGCTTTTGTGGTGGAGTTAGAATCAACTCATGTTAAAACTTCTGCGCTTCTGTACATGTTTTGTTTACTGCTTGTAGCTATTTGACTGTCTGTGTTGCTATAAATTTTCTTGGAGGAAGTTGTAAAATCAGAAAAACTGGCAGGTCACTTCACAGTGTCCCTGAGTAATTTATTGTATTAGGTTCGCAAATTGGTATCTCAGCAAAGTTGCTTAACTTTGCTTGATAAAATAGCTTTGAAGCTAATCATTAATAAAAATAGGATACAGAGTAATGGTGTTAGGACAGAGAAAAATGCACTTGAAGTGTTTCCTGAATGGAAAAGTCCCACTGTAATTGAGACCTATCTGTATATTGGAATTATGATGACACTCGCTTACTGGGATTTTTTTATCTAGGCAAAAAAAAAATCATAAATCATGTTGATGAATTTAATTTGTTAAGTAACATGTTGTCGGTAGAATATAAAGGCAGTGGTAAGTGCCTTTCAATAAAATGTAACTTCCAGTCTCATATTCGCCATGCTGTCAGTGCCCGATCATGCAAATGCCCCCATTATGAGTGCCCTGTTAACTCAGTAGAATGATACAAAGGCAAAAACAACTCTGCAGGAATTACCACAGACTGTCAGACCTTTTAATCAAGTTTTGCTCGATTCAGGTGAGCTTCTCCCTGCAGTTTACCACCAGCTCTGATCCGGTGGCAAATGGCAGTAGTGGGAACGGTGTGATTCAGCAGTGAGGAAGCCATCTGTGGCTTTGCCGGACTGTGGCCTGATCGAGGGGAGTGTTTCTGCTCCCACTTTGGTGCCGGAGGAGATTAGCAGAGGCTGAGGTGGTCCTTTGCCTGCAGTTTCTGCCCCTCTTCAGACATGGGTTTATTGGGTGAGTATCCACAAGTAGTGAAACCGGGGCCAGTTCTTCTGAACCCAATAATTTTGGGTTGAGAAACACCAAGCCACTCATATTTATCCGGAGTGGTATCTGTCCTCTGCAGGGATACCGATTCGGCCATTTTAAAATGGGATTCCAGGAACAATTTAGGTTGCTTCATCCTAAGAACGGTAACACACACAATCTCAGTTGTCCTGGAATGTTGCTTCCGTGTCTCCATAAATAAAGCATTTGGTCAAATAGCTACATTTCTTGAAATTGTATTTTTAAATTAACTAGGTGGGCCTTGATTTGAAGATCAATAGGGAATCTGAATAGTGTACGATATGCAGTGTGGAAATGTACACAGCTTTGGGAATACATAAGTCATCCTGTAAGGCCAATGTTGCAGGAAGCACTGGACAAAAGCGTGGCACTGCTGGTGTCTGGACTCCCAAAATACTACTGTTACCTCAGACGCAGGATTAGACTCATAAGATGTAAAGAATTTAGGATTGGGATACTTAGACATCTGAAGCTTTAATTTAAATAATGCTAATAGCACATAATGATCAAAATACTAGTTTAAAATTTAAGAGGACTGTAACTTGGTAGCTACTGCACGCTATTCAGTTTCACAACAAACATATCATTGTTGAGGCTGCTGTCGACTGCTTGACTTTATATGCTGTGAACAATGGTTGGCCGTAGCATTCGTATAATGCAACTTTTGTGCTATGAAGGTGGTGAATGTTGCTTTTGGCTGCAGGTAACAGTGTTGCCGGCCTGGAGACAGCCTTCTGCACATGTCAGTTTGGGTGGCTGGAGACGGCCGGCCAAACATAGATGCGCAGTGAAGGGAGTGCACAGTGCACTCTCCTCACTGCTCTTCACCCCATGGCCCTCCTTCTTTCACAAGGAAGGGGCAATAAACTTAGTCTATTGTCCCTTCCTTGTGAAAGATTTGCAGCTTCTGCTGCTGGCGGCGGTGTTTCGCTCCTCCACCCAAGCAGAGGAGCCACCACTATCTATATGGTTAAACCCTTTTGGAATGTTTTTTAAATGTAATATGTATCTCTTAAATATTTTGGTTTTACAATATTATATTTTATCTAACCTATCAATAAACTATATAAATTACAAATTAATGTGAAAGGGTTGCCCGTACTCAAATGGACAAAACAGTGGTTCTGATGCTGGAAAATCGTTAATTCCCCCATAAAGGTATGGGATGAACGTATTAACTTTAGCATGAAACTATCTTAAAAATATTGCTCAATTTGGTAGTCTTTCACATGAACTATCATTTGAATATTTTTCTGAAGGGGCTCTCACTATTGACCTCTGCCAGTGAGCAGAAATAGCAAGATCACAAATTGTCCAATGGAATTATTATTGCAAAACTGAGTCTTACGAAAGCACAAAAAACATTTTTGAGTGATTATCAGTATTTTCTTCTTTATAATATATAGTGCATGAAGCAGATATTGTTTTGTGAATCTGCTTTTCCTAATAATAGTTTCCTTACGTTTTAAATTATAGTAGGTTACTTGCAATCAAATGTATGTTACACTCCTAGAAAAGTGCTGAAACAATGCTGTAGCAAGGTGGCAGTATTTCATGGTTTTACTAGGGAGTCTTGCCATGTAATACTAGCACATTACCCAGTAGTTGACCTCGGGTTCACCCTAGTAAACCTTAACTCAGTCCTGGTATTGTGACAAAGAGCAATAAGGCTACTTAGAGGAACATGTGTAAAGCATTTCACAATATCAACATGGAAGATAAGTAAATGACACTACTCGAAAGAAATCTAAAATCAAGTTCGAAAAATAAAACAGATTTTTATATCAATTTAGACACCAAAATGAACTTTCTAAATTAGACACAGCCAGAGTCAATGGAGAAAATCAAAGTGTGCCCTTGCAGGTTCAGTTCAGGGGAACCCGCCTGGACTTGAGGTTCTGAGAGGTCCTAGACCAAGAGTCAACAGTGAGCTTCTTATTCCCTTACCCATGAAGTCCGGTTGCAGGGTGCTTTAGCTGTCCTTGCTGCTTGGTGCTGACGGGTCCGTGGCTGCTGGTGGGCTTACATCACTTAGCAAACAGGTACTTCGGGGAGGACACATGCTCTGCCCTTTGGATGTAGAGGTATGTTGGGGCCCAAAGCCATGAATTAACAGTTGGAACTTCGCCAGCACGTCCTGATGCTCCGGGTGCAGAGGTGGTTTCTAGCCGTCAATCAAGGGAGATGGTCATGCCAAAGCTTCTTTGCTGCTTCTTTCGAGGTCATTTTGTTCAAGATGCGGAACAACAGAAGAGGGGTCATTGCTGACATCGGCCTCTATTCTGGGGCTCTGCTTTGGAATCTGTGATGTCCGAGTGGGCATCGGTTTCCGGTTCAGGGAGAAACAATCCTTGGTGGCTACAAAGGATGTCAACAGGTACTTCGATAGCCGTCGGCTGAGCAACTGGGAGTAGAGGCTTGAAACTTGGCAGAGACCTTACTCCCATGGTTTGAATGCTGGACACCAAGTTCCTTTAGGCTCACTCACACAGAGCCTGTCAGACTGCAGCTCTTTGACTTTAGTATGGTGTTTACTTCTGTAGTTTACAGGGGACTTCTGCCACCAGTCAGGGGAGTCTTTCTTGGCTTCTTGGAATCCACTGGGATCCTTCTTGCTGGGACCAATGAGTTTTCACCTCTGGCACAGATCAGTCACTCAGTTCTAGCAGTGATCTCGGTAGAGCACTTCTGTGTCCTCTTTTCGAGCTGTGGCTGAAGTCCACAACCTGATATCAGTGACAATGTTTTCTTTGTGCCTCTTTTCCTTTGCAAGTTAGAGCTAACTTTCGGGTGCCAGGGGATCCCCTTAAAATCTGGTTTTAGGGGGCTTTGAGTGTGAGGTGGACAGTGGCCGACTGGCTACTGGTCCCTGCGGCTAGCCTGCCCCAATAGTGACAACTTCCTCTGGGAGTGGGTCAATTTCTACCCAAATTCCAAGTAATTACACTTCAAGGATGAGTGAAAGGCTTACCACCATGATTACCTTTTCACACCATACAGCCTCGGTTGGAGGAGGTGTGATCTTCTGCATACCAGGCCCTTTGTCTCCATCCTGTGCAAGTGCTAGCATGACCAGCAGGAGGATGGATTCTTGACTGTGGTGGTAGAGGTTCAAGAGAAAGCCTGCCAAAACAGCAGAGAGCTTTGTAACTTGGTGTGCACTCTCTAAGGGTGCCACCAGGGACATGCTAGTCAATCCTGAGCATGGGCCTCATGCTTAGGGTTAAACATCAAGATGTTTGATACCAAACACAAGGGGATCGGCTAGGCCATCATGGAGCTGGACAGCTGGGAACTTCCTAGATGCCAGTCTCTGTTATCCTATGGACCGCTGGTTACTTGTGATAGCATTACAATTTAAATGCTAACACGGGTCATATATGCTCATGCATATATGTCCTCACTCATAGTACAGTGCACCCTGCCTCCTGGGCATGCTGCTCGTGCAGGCTGACATGGCAGCTCAGTAGTCTCAATTTTATTTAGGTCACGCAGGGTGGCACAATCAGTGCTGCAGCCCTGGTGACCCCTTTACCATCCTTACCCTGGGTACCACTTGTGCCAATTACAAGGTACCTTCAGTGGTAATAAAGTCAACTGGCCTATGCAATTTGACATGCAGTTTAAGGGAAATAACATAAGTACTGAGATCTGGTTAGCAGGCCTCAGTACCCTAACAGGTCAAAAACGACAGCAAATCAAAACAAATCATTAATATTTATAAAGCGCGCTACTCACCCGTGCGGGTCTCAAGGCGCTAGGGGGAAGGGGTTACTGCTGCTCGAAGAGCCAGGTCTTGAGGAGTCTCCGGAATACGGAGTGGTCCTGGGTGGTCCTGAGGCAGGTGGGGAGGGTGTTCCAAGTTTTGGCCGCCAGGTAGGAGAAGGACCTCCCACCCGCTGTGGAGCGGCGGAGGCGAGGGACGGCGGCGAGAGCGAGGCTGGTGGAGTGGAGGAGACGGGTGGGGGCGTAGAAGCTGAGGTGTCGGTTGAGGTATTCTGGTCCCTTGTTGTGGAGGGCTTTGTGCGCGTGGGTGAGAAGTCGGAAGGTGATCCTTTTGCTGACGGGGAGCCAATGCAGGTGTCTCAGGTGGGCGGAGATGTGGCTGTTGCGGGGTATGTCGAGGATGAGGCGGGCGGAGGCTTTTTGAATACGTTGCAGACATTTCTGGAGTTTTGCGGTGGTCCCAGCATAAAGGGTGTTGCCGTAGTCCAGGCGGCTAGTGACGAGGGCGTGGGTCACGGTCTTTCTGGTGTCGGCGTGGATCCAGCGGAAGATCTTACGGAACATGCGGAGGGTGAGGAATCAGGAGGAGGACACGTCGTTGACTTGTTTGGTCATGGTGAGAAGAGGGTCCAAGATGAAGCCGAGGTTGCGAGCGTGGTCTGAGGGGGTCGGTGCAGTGCCAAGGGCCGTGGGCCACCAGGAGTCGTCCCATGCGGTCGGGGTGTTGCAGAGGATGAGGACTTCCGTTTTGTCTGAGTTCAGTTTCAGACGGCTGAGCCTCATCCAATCTGCGACGTCCTTCATACCATCTTGCAGGTTGGTCTTTGCGCTGGCGGGGTCCTTGGTGAGGGAGAGTATAAGTTGAGTGTCGTCGGCATTGGCGTTGGGGTTGGAGAACTCTTTTACGATGCTGAAGAGTTCTCTGCTGTTGTGGCTGTTTTTGTCCAGTCTATCCGTGAAGAAATTCCTTTTGGCTGCGCGGATCAGGTGGTGGTGTTCGCGGGTAGCGTTCTTGAGGGCGGTCATGTTGTCAGCAGTGTGGTCCTTACGCCAGGCTTTCTCGAGGGCGCTACAGGTTTTCTTTGATTCCTTAAGGGTGTCAGAGAACCAGAGAGGTTTTTTGGTGTTGGCCTGTCTAGGAAGGCGTCTGAAGGGAGCAAGGTTGTCTGCGCAGTTGGTGATCCAGTTCGTGAGGCTGAGGGCTGCGTCGTTAGGGTCGGCGGTGAGGGTAGGTTGGTTGTCGATGAGCGTGGAGAAAAGCTATTCTTCGGGGGATTTTGTTCCACTGTCGACGAGGGATGGGTTGAGTGCGGAGGTGGCGGGTCTCGCGTCGGAAGGTGAAGTGGACACAGCTGTGGTCGGTCCAGTGTAGAGCGGAGGCGTGGCTGAAGGAGACGTGTTTGCTGGCGGAGAAGATGGGGTCAAGCGTGTGTCCGGCGATGTGGGTGGGGGTGTTCACCAGTTGCTTGAGGCCAAGGTTGGCGAGGTTGGCGAGCAGGGCGGTGGTGTTGGGGTCGTTGTTCTGTTCTAGATGGAAGTTCAGGTCGCCGAGTAGGATGTAGTCTGGCGAGGCGAGGGCGTGCAGGGAGATGAAGTCGGTGATGGAGTCGCTGAAGAGGGCGCGCGGTCCGAAGGGGCGGTAGATGAGTGATCCTCTGAGGGTGGTCCTGGGGTCAGTGCGCATCTGGAAGTGCAGGTGCTCGGCGACGAGGGGGTTGTCTTCGGTGGAGGTGGTGACGCTGATGGAGTCTTTGAAGACGATGGCGATTCCTCCTCCTACTTGGTTGGTGCGGTCTTTCCTGGAAATCTTGTAGCCTTCGGGGATGGCTATGGCGATGTCGGGGGCCGAAGAGGCGTTCATCCAGGTCTCCGTGATGAAGGCGACGTCTGGTGTTGTGGAGTCCAGGAGGTCCCAGAGTTCAACGGCGTGCTTGTGGACGGATCAAGTGTTGATCAGGATACATTTGAGGTGGTTGAAGGCGCGTGGGCTGGTGGTCGTGGTAGTTTTGTGGTGGAAGGTACATTTGCAGGAGTGACATGCGAAAGGTCCATGGGTACGTTTTGGGTTAGCTTGGAAGCAGGTGCAGGAGCGCCCTGGTTTGAGGTCGTGGTGGGGTCGTAGCGGTGCAGCGGAGTTTGGGAGTGCTGAGGACCAGGGGTCGTGGCGCTGGGCACGGGCCAGGCATGGGCCAGGCACGGACGGGCGCAGACGGGCTTGCCTTTGGCGCGCCAGCGGCGTGCCCGCTGCGCGGTTGCACAGCAGCCGCCATAAGAGGGAGGAGGGGTCAGCTGGGGTCGGGGGACGGGAGTGGGGCGACGAATGGGAGCTGGGGGGGCGGGGGCGAGCAGGAGGTGGCGGCGGGAAAGCTTAGGGAGGGGGGACAGGTAGAGGAGAGAAGAGATGGGGAGGGGGGTTAAGGGTGGTGGGGGGTGAGTTTAGGAAGAGTTTAGGGAGAGAGTTAGGAGGAAGGTTGGGAAGATAGGGGAGGGGGGTTGTAGAGGTGGAGGTGGGTGAGGGTGAGAGGTAGAGTGAAGGGATAGGAAGACAGGGGTGGTTACAGAGGAGGTGGCGAGAGAGGGGGACAGATAGAGAGATAGGTAGATAGGGGTGATACAGAGGGGAAGGCGAGTGAGGGAGAGAGACGAGACAGGAGCAGGAGGACGGGCGCGGGAAGAACCAAGAAGCAGGTAAGAGAAGAAGGGAAGCAGAAGAGGAGCCGAAGATCAGAAGACAGAAGAACACAGAAGATGGTAAAGAAGAAGAGCGCAGAAGACAAGAACACAGAAGAAGGTAAAGAAGAAGAGGAGCCGAAGAACAGAAGACCACAGAAGAAGATAAAGAAGAAGAGGAGCGCAGAAGACAGAAAAATACAGAAGAAGGTGAAGAAGAGGAGTGCAGAAGACAGAAGAATACAGAAGATGGTGAAGAAGAAGAAGAGGAGCGACGAGCAGCACAGGGAAGAGCCAAGAAGAGGGACAGAGAAGAAGAGGCACACGCAGGTCGCGGTGCAAAGGAGAGAGAGAGAAGCACACAGATGAAGACAGAAGACGGGGAGCAGGAGGGAAAGAAGAGTACAGAAGAAGCCCTAGAAGAAGAGCGCAGAGGAAGAACAGAGAAGAAGAAAGGAAGCAGGAGAGGAGGTGAGTAGCGCGGGGCAGGGCGAAGGGCTGGGCGGTGGGGGGGTACTTACTGCGAGGTAGCTGGGCTTGCTAGGAGGTCTCAGGAACCTGGGCTGGAGGAGCTGGAGGAGCTGCAGCGGCAGGGGGAGCGACCTACCCTTGGGTCAAGGGTCGCTACCACTGTCGCGCAGCGGCCCCATAAGAGGGAGGAGGGGAGGGGAGGGGTCAGCTGGGGGCGTGGGACGGGAGTGGGGCGACGAATGGGAGCTGGGGGGGCGGGGGCGAGCAGGAGGTGGCGGCGGGAAAGCGGAGGGAGGGGGGACAGGTAGAGGGGAGAAGAGATGGGGGAGGAGGGGTTAAGGGTAGTAGGGGGTGAGTTTAGGAAGAGTTTAGGGAGAGAGTTAGGAGGAAGGTTGGCAAGATAGGGGAGGGGGGGTTGTAGAGGTGGTGGTGGGTGAGGGTGAGAGGTAGAGTGAAAGGATAGGAAGATAGGGGTGGTTACAGAGGAGGTGGCGAGAGAGGGGGAAAGATAGAGAGATAGGTAGATATGGAGGAGGTGGCGAGTGAGGGGGACAGATAGAGAGATAGGTAGATAGGGGTGATACAGAGGGGAAGGCGAGTGAGGGAGAGAGACGAGACAGGAGCAGGAGGACGGGCGCGGGAAGAACCAAGAAGCAGGTAAGAGAAGAAGGGGAGCAGAAGAGGAGCCGAAGATCAGAAGACAGAAGAACACAGAAGAAGGTAAAGACGAAGAGCGCACAAGACAAGAACACAGAAGAAGGTAAAGAAGAAGAGGAGCCGAAGAACAGAAGACCACAGAAGAAGGTAAAGAAGAAGAGGAGCGCAGAAGACAGAAAAATACAGAAGAAGGTGAAGAAGAGGAGCGCAGAAGACAGAAGAATACAGCATAAAGCAACAAAAAGTGTGTGTGACCATCTAAAAAGGCACTTTACTACAAATGCAATGGCCAAAATCCTGAATAATTCCATTCACTAGTGTATGAGGTTCTATGCATATATTTCTGTACTATACTCCTTGCTGCGCCATACTCATATATGTCATTTTCATTCAAAAAATTCAAAGATTAGAGATTTACAATCCCTGCCCATTGCTTGGAAAGTGTATCCTTCAGGCAATTAGGAGGTATCCAGCTATATAGTATATCATCTTAGGATCAAATGCAAAGCAATGTAGGTGTGAATGTAGGGATCCTAACCTCTTCCTTTAAGCAGTACTAGAGTTGTAAGAAAAACCCCTGGGATTGTGCTCTAGTACAACCTGGCACAATCTGTTGGACCTGTCAGCCTCAGCTTTAGGATGTCCACCACACCCCTTTTTCTGATTTTCTCTGTTGGCCTTAGAACTCTGTGCACTTTACCATTGCTAACCAGTGGTAAAGTGCCTATGCTCTCTCCATAACACATTTTAAAATAGGCTTACACCTGATTGGCATTTTTGATTCACCTATCAAATAAACCTTCCCTGGGTATACCATGTACTCAGGGATGTTACACTAAATGCAACTAGTGGGCCCACAGCACTTATTGTGCCACCCACTTAAATAGAACCTTAAACATGTCCCAGGCTTGTCATTGCAGCCTGTCATTAGTTTTAACATACCAGTTCGATTTGGCGTAATAACCTCCTTGTCAAGCCTTAAACTTTATGACATATAAGTAACCCCCTAAAGTAGGCAAGGTGCATTGTAATGAAAAATGTGGACATGTACTTTTAAGTTTGACATATTCTGGTAGTGAAAAACTCACAAATTCATTTTTCACTACTGTGAGGCCTACTTCTCTTATAGAATAACATTTGGTTATCTTATTGTTAGAAATTGGGTTGTTTGTTGGTTGTGGTGTGAGCCCTGGTCAAGCAACAACTACAATTCCTTGCAGGGCAAGGCACAAACAAATCCTAAATTAACCTGTGCAATACTTCAAACAGTAAAACAGTGAAAACACTATGCAAAAAGAATCCACGCCAGGTTACAAACAGATCTGAATGTGATAAACAAAACAAGGCAAAAAATCCAATAAGTAGAACTGGAGATATTGATTTTCAAATTTTAAAATAAATATAGCGCCAAGAATCACTATTTGGGGGAAATGGTTTCTCCTGAATTAGACAAAGTCAAAAGTGCTGGCTGACTGTTAGGGAGCACGGGCCAGCTACAGGAACCCAGTTAGGTTTGTTGAACCAAAGCACCTTTAATCCTGGATGCAGAGCATTGCGTGGATGCTTGTCGAAGATGCATTGTGCAGCGGACGCGATGTGCTGGTTCCTGGATGCAGTGAGGCTAAGGTGCAAGGCCTGGGCACATCGAAATCAGGGATCTTGTCAACTGGGCTTTGATGCAAAGGCAAGTTTCAAGGATGCATTGCCCTGTCGAGATGATGCATCAGTTCAGATGAGTGGTGAATCTGAGTTGCTGTGATGTCACTGTTGAGGCTGCTGTCAACAGCAGATGCAAGGAGCTTTTACTGGGAACAGTGGTGCACATTGGTGGGTCTGAAGACAATGTATCAAACCCAAGATGTGGGATGCGGAGGCGATGCATGTCTATTGCAGCAGGTACAATCCAGACAACAGCAACAGTGCATCAGTTTTGCTTGAGGATGGAAGTCCGCTGGAAGTTGGGCTGCGTCATTCCTGCTCGGCTGTGCGTGGATCCAGTGGGCCTTACATCAAAGTTCCAGTTGCAACGATGGCACTGTGTTGATCTCCACTCGGGGAGCTGGGCTGCGTCATTCCAGTTCAGTGTTGTGGTGATTTTCTCACCGCAGGGCAGGCCTTGCATCGATTCCGGCAGGCTGTGCGTCGATTTTTGCTGCACAAGGAGTACTTTGCAGAAATGAAGTATTTTTGGCCCTGAGACTTCAGATAACAGGAGGCAAGCCCAATCTAAGCCCTTGGAGAGCACTTCTCAGTAGAACCAGAGGCCAGCAAGGCAGCAGGGCAACAGCAAGGCAGCAGTCCTTCTCAGAAAAGCAGTCTAGGTGTGTCATTTGGGCATCCAGACTGTTCCTCTTGGCAGGTTGCCGGTCCTGGGGCAGGGTGTCTCAATTGGTAGGGTCAAAGACCCAGCTTATATACCCAAAAGTGCCTTTGAAGTGAGGAAGACTTCAAAGAGTGGTTTTGAAGTGTGCAAGGTCCCCTTTCAGTACAACCCCGTCTGCCAGGGTCCCAGTAGGGGGTTTGGCAGTCCATTGTGTTAGGGCCGACCACTGTCCTTTGAAATGTAAGTGTCAGGCCCTCAACCCTTCCAGCCCAGGAATACCCATTCAGTATGCAGATGTGTGCAGGTGTGACTAAGCATCCTGTGTTTGTGGTTGTCTGGGTGAAATACACAAGGGAGTTGTCAACCAGCCCAGCCCGGATGTGGATTGTAAGTGGATTGTAAGGCACAGAAGATGGCATTTCTAAAATAGTAATATAAAACCCAATCTTACCCGTAAGCAGGATCTTGTATTACCATTCTGGCCATACTAAATATGACCTGTCTACCCCTTTCTTATCATAATCTACCACTAAAACGGTATATGAGGGTAGCCCTAATGTTAGCCTATGAAAGGAGCAGACCTCACAGCAGTGGAAAACTAATTTAGGAGTTTTCCACTGCTAGGACATATAAAACATCCAGGTATAAGCCCTGCCTTTTACCTACACAGCACCCTGCTTCCTGGGTTACCTAGGGCCTCCCTTAGGTGTAACCTATATTTAGAAAAAGGAGAGTTTAAGTCTTGGCAAGTACTTTTAAATGTCAAGTCGAAGTGGCAGTGAAACTGCACAACCAGTCCTTGTATTAGCAGCCCTAAGACATGGTTAAAGAGCTGCTTATATGGGTGGCACAATCAATGCTGCAGGCCCACTAGTAGCATTTAATTTACAGGCCCTGGGGACATGAATTGCACTTTACTAGGGACTTACAAGCAAATTAACTATGCAAATTGGGTATGAGCCAATGTTACCATGTTTTAAGGGAGAGAGCACATGCACTTTAGCACTGGTTAGCAGTGGTAAAGTGTGCAGAGGCCTAAAACCAGCAAAACAGTGTCAAAGAGTGGAGGGAGGTGGGCAAAAAGTTGAGGGAGACTGCCCTAAGGCTGTCAGGTCTAACGCAAATCCTGTTCAGTGGCTCCTTTCAGAAGAGGTCCAGCCTTTTAGAGCCCTCATCAGCCACAGCCTACAGCTTCAACCCACTGGAGACTTTAAACTACTGCAATAGAGACAAAGTTCATACGTAAGAATCTTCATCACAACTTCGTCCAGCAGCTCCCTGATGATGACATCTCCCCTTCAGTCACCACTGAATTCCATGCCCCACTGAACTCTTATCTTCTGAGATGATTTTCTTCAACACTTCTTCTAAGTCCAAAGGTAAGCAGAGACAGGAGCCCAATCAACTTTGAGTTTCCAGGCTTCCTGAAGATCAGCCATAGCTTTTGACTTTGCCCCATTCTTGCATAACTAGGTGTCCATTGTTTGATCTTTTAGGCACTATTACACACTTAAAACCTTAACAAAGTATAACTCTAGTTCTACTGATTAGACGTTCATTGTCTTGGTGTCAAAAAACGTATTAAAATGTGCTTCATTCTTCCAATTTGGTCTGGAAATTTCTTGTGCTGTCTTTTGACTTTATTACTGTTTAAGGTCTGCATATATACTTTACACATTAAGGGCAGAGTGGCCACACCCCCACTGACTGCTTTTGTGCCAAGCTACCACAACATTAGGCACAGGACTTTTTGTGGTATGTCCTGGCACATCTTGTGGCTGTTGCCTGAGTAGGGTTTGACCCTCCTCAACCGATAACCCAATTTCTGACAGCATCTTTGTGGAAATTCCTAGACTGGGCTGGCATTACTTGGCAGGGAAGACTCATAGATGGCAGAGTCCAGATTTAGAAGCAGTGTTGTTGGAAGTCTTTTAAGTCCCTGAAACGTCAGATCAGGAGGCCAGTCAACTATCCTTGAGAGTTACTCTGGGTTCTGAGTTCAAGTAATGCAGGTCCAGTCCTTTTCATCCAGGCAGAGGGTATCAGTGGTGCCTTTGAGTTAGGGAAGACTTCAAGGACAGGCTTTGAAGTGCACAGTGGTCATGTCCTTCTTGTTCTGACTCCAGAATCACTACAGTGGGGCATGCAGCCCAATGTGTGTAGACAAGACACAGCCTATTCAGATGTGACGGAGACTGTGTCCAGCTCCTCCCTCCCATCCTGCCAGGAAGGCCCATCAAGTCACACCTAAGCAATCAATGTGTGTGGCTGTCTAGAATGAATTTGGTGTAGAATTTTCTTGTGCTGTTTTTTCACTTTATTACTGTGTAAGATCTGCAGATACACTTTACACATTAAGGGTAGAGTGGCCACACCCCACTGACTGCTGTTGCACCAAGCTACCAGAAGGTTAAGAACAGGACTTTTTGTGGTTTGTCCCAGCACATATGGTGGCTGTTGCCTGAGTAGGGTTTGACCCTCCTCAACCAATAACCCAATTTCTTACAGCATCTTTGTGGAAATTCCAAACATATATGTGCAACCCAAGTATTAAAATGAAATGCATACAGTGTATACTACATGTCTTTAGCAATGCTCCTCTGCAACATGATTTAAAATAAATGACTTGGATGGTAATACACAATCTTGGAGCAGGACTACCTGTTTTAGCTCCACCTTTAGACTTAGAAACACATTCTTCTGGGCAAATAATCAATGAAGTACCGTATCCATCTGTTTCCTCAGTTGGTACAAAAAATATAGATCATATACAAAGTTTGATATGTGTGTTTGAGGACCTGAGGCACCCCCTTTAGCCTAAACTAGAGGATATGTTTCAGATGCAAGTTTATCCATAGCAGTCTAGGGTGACACTAGTAGCCTCTGTATATTCTTTTTCTCAGTTTTGTGTTGAATTTAATAGTGGCATCATCTGATGAATTCTTCAGAACTGTAAGGGTCGTAATGGTTCTACAAACCATTCTTTAATCAGAATAATCTACTGAGCAGTTGAATTAAACCCCTTCCTAGTAGTAAGAAGACTTGCGGTCTCATGCTAACTCTGTGGCTGAAGCTAGGTAAGCAAGGTTAACTACAAGGTACAAGGTTTAGGGAGGATGTGTTGTGAAGATGAAAGTGCACTTTTCAGTCAGATTCCTATTTGACTCCCTTTGAGGGCAATATAGCTCAAAGAAGTAGTGGCCCTTTTGCAGTAAGCATTCATCCAGTGTCCTAAAGCTGTCCTTTGCAAATAGTTAGGCCTTAGACCTTCCAAGGGAATAGGGAATGATAATCATAGACACGGTCCAGCTCCTCAGCAGGTAGATAAGTGCTGCATTTGCTTCCAAGGAGTCAGCAATAAAGAAATTCCACAGAATCATTCTCTCAATGTTTCAGCAAACTTTTCTCCGGCACTAGAGTCTGATCTAGTTTAATTGTCCAGTAAGATTGATCAATCAAGTATCAAAACTGACAAGGGGTTTAGAGGGTCAGCCAAAATCAATAGGATGATCCATCCCTGTCCAAAGTCTCATACTGCTGCTAGCCACATTTGTGAGGGTTTCCAGTGCAGTACCTGCTAAGTAATCAAATTTAGTGGCTCAGGAGACTTTGCATTTGCCTCTCTTTGGATGCTAGCTCTCATCTCAGATGTAGTACCTTATGGATCCCAGCGCTAATTATTTGTAAAGCACATGGGCATAAGATAGATACCCCTCACGCAGTGAAGAATAGGAGGATGTACAATGCTGCCGATGTTCCCACCCTCAATATATTACAAACAAAAAAAACACAAACACAAAAGAAATTGAGGAACAAGAATTTGGTTAATTCTGGAGCGTTAAAGGGACAATCCTTTAACAGTTCATTAAAACCTTTTACTTTTCTAAAAAAAAAAGAAAAAGGATCGACATTCTCATTCACAACCACTTGCAATCTTCATATTCACTATGATCTTTACATCACTGTGCAGAGGGCTTCTTTATAAGCTCTTTGGAGAGGATTTTTGGAGGGACTGGATATTAGCAGAAAAACCAAGTGAATATTATTACTTAGTTAATGTGGGAAAAACTATAGCTTCACAGTCACCCTTTAGAGAACATAGGAAATCTCAATTAATTGGTGGAGGATGTTTGATGTATTTATTATATTTTATTTGAGCAGAGATATAGGTTTATTGAAGAAAGCATTTAGGCAGTACCTTTATATATCTTTTGTACCTTTTGGTGCAGTGTCTAGTCTCTTGTAAAGCCTTCATAAAAGAGGACAACGTGTGCCTCACATTAATATTTAATCTTATCTTATTCCCAGGATTGCCTGACAAATTAGACATGACTCACGTATGCCCTTCTGCCTTATCTTCTGGTGATGGCTCACTATATGTGCTCTTTGGCATGCCACACTATCCACTTGCCATGCTTTCTGTGAAGCTGAGGGCCCCTTCAGCAAATACTGCAATCCAATTTGATGATATATTGCAGGTCCTGCTTAAACTTCCCTTGGGCATTTTAACCAGTAGCAAATGCAAACACAACCTCAGTTTTGGCCCCCTCACTTTGGTTCTTGTTTCCAACATGGTGGCCATTCCTTCCGGGGTACCAAATTATGACACCGGTCTAGTTGTTTGCACTTGTGGTGAGTCTTCATATGTATGCAGAAGTGTGGACCCAGCAGTTCTTTAAATCACTACCTGTCGAGCCTACGGTTTGCAAAAAAGTCTTGCTGAGACGTGGTAACTAAAGCATGCAGTGATCTTTAGGGATGAGTATTTTTATAATGCATAATTTTCCATGGTCCCTCCACATGGCTATAAATAGCACAGCATCTTGGGAGAGTTAGTTAATAATAACCATGTTATTTATTGTTTTCATAGGAGTTGTGGAGTGAGCAAGGGGATTGAGATCCCTGCAGCATGGATAGTTTAAATGCAAATGTCCCTTGGCCTGATATCAGAAGGTATATTTCACTTTCCACACTTGCGGTGAGGAGCGTCTTGCTTCTGTGTGTCCCCTGGGTATTTTCGGGTGCTTCTTTGTATTTGGGAGCACATCGTAGATTGAGGCCATGAGAATATGACATTAGGATTTTAACATACACTATGGAGTTGTTCATAAAGAAAGTGTATAGACTTAATGAGTGGGCACATATGTAATGGTTGTTGGGTTTTTCACCCTACTAATTTATATGTACACACGTATAGATACAGTGGTTTACTTAGTTGTCCACAAACTATTCTGTCCAGTAGCTAATACATTTGGAAAAGGAGCTTCAACCCGATTCTACAGTATGTGAAAAGCAATGTGTGGTGGGGTAATAAGCTTTTGATAATGGAATACCTGCTAAATGGACCAGGAAACAGCTAGTCTGTAGATCATTGGTCGTTTGATAGGAACTAGATGTAAGGATAAGTGTGGACTGTATACAAGATATCATAATTGGTTGTTTTATGTCCCAAAATCTCATGTGTTTTTTAACATTTGTGCTTTGTATGTGTTACAACAGTATCTGTGCCTAAAAGATGCAAAGGGCTTTTCACTGACTTTGTTTGTGTTGGTTACTGTATATTATCTGTAAAGCCAAAGATAGATGAGTAATGATGAGTTAGCAAATTAGTGCTTTCCTCATACACCTGGCATCCTTGGTGTGGTATCCCCTGCCTTTTTTTGTCTCTGCTTCCCATGTTCTACCTCTGTGCTGGACTTTGTTTTTGCTGGGCACTTTACCACTGCTGAACAGTGCTAAAGTGCAAGTGCTCCCTGTCAAAATTGTATTGGTGATTGGCTTGTCCATGATTGTCATATTGGATTTACTACAAAGTCCCTAGTAAAGTGAACTAGAGGTGCCCAGGGCCTGTAAATCAAATGCTACAAGTGGACATGCAGCACAGATTGTGCCACCCACTTGAATAGCCCTGTAAACATGGCTCAGACCTGCCACTGCTGTGTCTGTGTGTGCAGTTTGTAATCTGCAAATTTGACCTGGAAATTGTACCGACATGCCAGTCCCAAACCTTCCCTATTTATACATGTAAGGCACCCCTAAGGTAGCCTCATGGGGAAGGTGCAGTGTATATAAAAGGTGGAACATGTATTGATGTGTTTTACATGTCCTAATCGTGAAACACTGCCACATTTGGTTTTCACAGTTGCAAGGCCTATCTCACTCAAAGGATAACTTGGGGGCTGCCTTTAAATAACTTTTAAGTGCAGTTTCAATTTGAGAGCTGATAGAAATGCGGAGTTTGGGGTCTCTGAACTCATAATTTAAAAACACATATTTTGGTAAAAATGTTTTTTAGATTATCAGTTTGAAAATGCCACTTTTAGAAAGTGCATTTTCTTGTTTAAACCATTCTGTGACTATGCCTGCTTGTGAATTCCCTGTCTGGGTCAGTTGGGCTGTTTGTGAATCCCCTCTAGACAGTGTCACGAAGGGAGCTGGGGTGTAGCCTGCATATACTGATGAGCAGTTCCATGAGAAAACCCACCACAATGGCCCTGGAATGCTTACTTGATGTAGAATAAGGTAACACAGCACTTTGTGCTGCCTTGCCTTACTCCATATCTATGAGGCCATGCAAAGCTACACAGGGTGGCTTTGCATCACCTCAAAGATATGATTGGGAGGACTGCACCATCACAGCATCATAAAAGGTGACACCTCAACAGTGAAGACCTCTTGTAAATAAGCCCTTAAGGATATAAGTGGTCCAAATGGGCGGATGGATGACTAACACATTTGGGTGGTCATTACAACATTGGCGGTAAAAGCCACTTACCGCCGTGCAGAACACCGCCAACACACCGCCGCACCCGCAGAAATACGCCACAGCTATTATGACCCACAGCACGGAATCCGCCAAAATGCAGACACCCACACAAGTCCGCCACACTAAAGGTCAGTGATAAACTGGCAAAAACAAAACCTCCACTGTCACACCAACAGAAATATACCCACACTATCATGACCCACGAATCCACGCAGCAGTCTTTCAACCGCGTTATTCCATTGGCGGTACACACCGCCGCGCTCAAAATAAACACACATTTACAAAACACAGCCACATTGGACAAATCAAAATACACACACCTGATACACATACACACACAACTCCCACAAACCCAATACTATATAAAACACACACCCACATTACCCACAAACCCCTACAACCAGAATCACTGAGAGAAGGCCAGAGAGAGACACCACCATCAACAAACTAGCATCCACAGGCACACAACACCATCACCCACATAACTTCCATGCACCTCACACTACACACCACTACATATCAGCACACTTATCACCACCCACACATCACCCACACCACCCTGTGGCACGGCAAAGACACCCCAGGTTCTCGGAGGACGAACTCAGGCACATGGTGGAGGAAATCGTCCGCGTAGAGCCACATCTATTCGGATCACAGGTGCAGCACACCTCCATTGCTAAGAAGATGGAGCTATGGCGAAGAATAGTGGACAGGGTCAACGCAGTGGGACAGCACCCAAGAAATAGGGATGACATCAGGAAGAGGTGGAACGACCTACGTGGGAAGGTGCATTCTGTGGTCTCAAGACACCACCTTGCGGTTCAGCGGACTGGCGGCAGACCCCCACCTCCTCCCCCACAACTAACAACATGGGAGGAGCAGGTCTTTTCGATTCTGCATCCTGAGGGCCTCGCAGGAGTAGAAGGAGCAATGGACTCTGGTATGTCAAATCTCTCACTATTTCATCCCCCACCCAACCTGCATGCCATCACATACCCCCACCCTCACCCCATCACTCCAACTCCTCACAAATGTCCCAATATCACAAACCACCCATCTCAACACCAAGCCCTGCATGCAACAACAAAGCATGGACAACCAACACCAAAGCATGCCCACTGCACAAACCCAACCACCCCTCCAAACCATCCTCACACAAGGTCCCACACAGGAATGCAAGCACTGGGGTACACGGTCACCCACCCATTGCACACCATGGCACACACAGATGAAATAATCATGCTTTTACACCCCTGCAGGACCCCTACCCAACGTCACCACACAGGAGGGTCCAGACATGTCCACACCACCAACAGAAGAGGCCCACAGTGATGATAGAAGCTCTGTCTAACTGGATCTAGATGACCAGCCCGGCCCATCGGGGACCTCGGGACAGTCGATTTCCATCACACAGTCACAAGCCACTACAGAGCTTCCCCCCTCTGGAAACACCAGCACATCACCCACCCAGCAGGCCCATACCTCTGTCCCCAGGACACGCCAAGCAGCAGTGTGTCCACCACTACAGGGAACCCAGGCTATCCCACCACCCCAACAACAACAGGGACCTGGGGACAGTGGCAGTGGGCACACCTTTCAGGGGACAGAGGCACAGGAACACAGGGGAACTGGGAGGGCTGCTATGGGACAGGGGGAGGACAGGCCAAAGGAACACACTCTCCACGAGGCCCTCTCCAAAATCAGGGGAGCCTACCACCACTCCCAGGAGACGATGGCAACGGTACTGGCCAAGTTTCAGGAGACCCAGCGGCTGCAGGAGGTACAGTATCTGGGCTTCAGGGAGAAACTCAGAGCCATCAATTCCACCCTGGGCACCATCGTAGGGGTGCTGAAGGAAGTACTGAACACCAGGAGGGACACAGTGGAACAACAAGGGGCCCCTTACACTAGCCTGGATGATGAACTGCCCACCACCTCCACTGGCGCTAGTGGACAGGAGGCACCGCCACAGGACCACCACACCAGCACCCCACCCCCTGCAGAGGGAGAACCACCACGCAAAGGGTCCCTGAGATCCAGGACAAAGACAGAGAACGATGCCAAGACCCCTGCCAAGAAATGAGACCACCCTGAATGTCATCTTTCTGTCCCACTTTGTCACCCTGTCCATCCTCAAACTGCCCCAACTCCACATCCTATGCCCATTTGGGCAATGCACCTGTGAGACCAATAGACTGGACTCCTCCATGGACATACCTCCTCCATCACCCCTCCCCATTTTGCAACCCCCTCCAATATTGAGCCTTTAAATAAACACCCTTGAAGCACAAAACAATCCAGAGTCAGTCTGTGATTTCAAATTAGTGTATTATCAATTACTGTGGCAAAAGCTCTTACAATTGCAATGTCAACATACCTATGTCAAACAGCTCTAGTCCATGAGGAATCAAAGCAGATGTCACACAGTGGGACCCACATCTGTGAAATCGTAAGGGAAAGTGACAACTCAGTGTCCATACACTGGGTGAAAACGACAGACAGTAGAGAGGTAGTAATGTTAAAGTCCATGTAGTAGGCAGGTTTGTATTCTTACCTGTGTCTCACTGGAAATATTGCAGGATCACTGAGTTCCTGTTGTCCATGTCCTCTTCTTCTGCTTCCTCGTCTTCACTGTCCACAGGCTCCACAGCTGCAACAACAACGCCATCTGGACTATCCTCCTGCAGAAAAGGCACCTGTTGTCGCAAAGCTAAGTTGTGAAGCATACAGCAGGCCACGATGATCTGGCACATCTTCTTTGGTGAGTAGAATAGGGATCCCCCTGTCATATGGAGGCACCAGAACCTGGCCTTCAGGAGGCCGAAGGTCCGCTCGATTATCCGCCATGTTCGCCCATGGGCCTCATTGTAGCGTTCCTCTGCCCTTGTCCTGGGATTCCTCACAGGGGTCAGTAGCCATGACAGGTTGGGGTAACCAGAGTCACCTGCAAATGTCGAGGGACAACTGTTAGACACACACTAACCCTTAGGGACAACCCCAGACAACTATTCACACTGTATAGGGTCCTTGTCCTCACCTAATAGCCACACACAGTGCCTCTGGAGTTGACCCATCACATAAGGGATGCTGCTATTACGCAGGATGTAGGGGCGTCATGCACTGAGCCAGGGAACTTGGCATTAACATGGGAGATGTACTGGTCAGCCAAACATTCCATCTGCACATTCATGGAATGATAACTCTTCCGGTTTCTGTACACCTGTTCACTCCTGCGGGGGGGACCAAAGCCACATGTGTTCCATCAATGGCACCTATGATGTTGGAGATATGTCCCAGGGCATAGAAATCACCTTTCACTGTAGGCAAATCCTCCACCTGAGGGAAAACTATGTTGCTCCGCATGTGTTTCAGCAGGGCAGACAACACTCTGGACAACACACTGGAAAACATAGGCTGGGACATCCCTGATGCTATGGCCACTGTTGTTTGAAATGACCTATTTGCAAGGAAATGGAGTACTGACAGCACCTGCACTTGAGGGGGGACTCCTGTGGGATGGCGGATAGCTGACATCAGGTCTGGCTCCAGCTGGGCACACAGTTCCTGGATTGTGGCACGGTCAAGGCTGTATGTGATGATCACATGTCTTTCCTCCATTGTTGATAGGTCCACCAGTGGTCTGTACCCCGGAGGATACCGCCATCTCCTCATATGTCCCAGCGGACGGTGCCTATGAAGAACAACAGCGAGCACAGAGTCAACCAATTCAGAGGTACGTACCCACAGCTTACACAGAACACGAATCATAATCCGAAAAGTGGCCTGTATGTGTGTTGAGTCTAGGCCTAGGTATGTGTGACACAGTTAAAAATTAAGCCACGTGGGCCCCTGAAATGGCGGCTGCCTGACCTCTAAAGTGGGACAATGGGATGTGAGGTAACTGCGCTGGTGTTGTACACCATTGCGGTAGGCGGTCGAAGACCGCTGCGCAGTGCTGCATTGGTTAACATTGGACCCTGTGGGTCCCAGGAGCCAATTACGATATACGCCGGCGGTGACGGCACGCACCGCCGCGGACGTGACTGCCATTTTGTAACTGTTCAATCACTCGATACCTGATCTTCAACAGGAGAAGACCTACACTGCAAGTGCTGCTGTGACCTTGGTCTGGAAGAGACAATGGCTCCAGTGTCTGGGGAAAGGGCCCCTGCCTTCACATCGGGGGAGTTGGAGAAACTCGTGGATGGGGTCCTCCCCAGTACACGCTACTCTACTGTCCTCCAGACAAACAGGTAAGTACACTGGGAGCATGCTGTATGGGCTATGCCTGTGTGGAGAGGGGTGGATGTAAGAAGGAAGGGGGAAGAGTGCAGCATGCATGAAACGATCGTGAGTGCATGTGCCACATGCCAAGGGTAGGGATGGGGCCAATGACTGTGACGGTGCAGTTGGTAATAACTTTTCTTTTCCCCCTGTACAATTCCTGTAGGTCAGCACCCACCAGACAAAGGATAATTGGTGTGCCATCGCCAAGGACGTCTGGACCCTGGGGGTCCACCACAGACAGAGCACCCACTGCCGGAAAAGATCGGAGGACATTCCCTGCTGGAGCAAGAAGACGGTGGAGGCTCAGCTGGGGATAGCCTCCCAACGTGGGAGGGGTGCCTGTCGCACCATGACCCCCCTGATGTTCAGGATCCTGGCGGTGGCGTACCTGGAGTTGGATGGGCGCTTGAGGGCATCACAGCAGCCACAAGGGGGTGAGTACACTCCTATCCTGCTGATTTAGCGCGCTGTGGAGGTGTCTGGGTGGGGGAGGTAGGCTGTGGGTTTCCCTAGGCCAGGGTGAGTTCCGTAGGCCAGGTCCCTCCGTAAGGCAGGCCATGTGGCACCCCACCTCTGTAGAGTGCCAAGTACACCTAGTTATGCCTCTGTGTCATCCATGTGTGCAGATGTCGTCCATAGCCTAGTAGGCCATGTCCCAGGGACTGAACAGTAGAGCCCAAGAGCGCAGCGTAGTGCAGGGGGCTTCTGTGTTTGTCGTGTCCGCCAACGGTAGCGGTAATGCATGCACTCAACATGTCTTTCTTCTGTTCTCCCCCCCATTTTTGTGGTCTCCCTGTTCTTGTGTGAATTAGCATCATCAGGCGGATGAGCAGTGGCACCGGAGCATGAGGGATCTGCATCCCACATGTCCATTGAAGGCGAAACTACAGACTCAGAGTTCACCTTTGGGACAGGGGGCGAGGGGAGCTCCACGGCGGGGACAGGAGCTGACGCCAGCGACACAAACTCGTCCTCTGATGGGAGCTCACTTGTGGTGGTGGCAACATCTGTGCCCCCCGCATCTACAGGTACAGCCGCCACCCCACCTACCAGCACCGTCCTCCCAGCAGCCCCTCAGCCTTTGCCCCGTGCCTGCTCACCCAGGAGGGTGGGCATCACCTCCCCAGGCACCTCAGGCCCTGCCCCAGTCACCCCTGCTGCCCTCAGTGAGGAGGCCATTGATCTCCTCAGGTCCCTCACTGTTGGGCAGTCTACCATTTTGAATGCCATCCAGGGTGTAGAAAGGCAGTTGCAACAAACAAATGCATTCCTGGAGGGCATTCATTCTGGTCAGGCGGCCCTTCAGCGAGCTTTTCAGACTCTGGCCTCAGCACTGATGGCAGACATTGTCCCCATCTCTAGCCTCCCCCCTCCAACTTCCTCCACCCAGACCCAATCCCCTGTACCCCAGCCTATCCCAAGCACACCTTAAGACTAGCATGCACACACGTCAACCTACAAGGGAAGCTCAGGCAAACATAAGCACCACACATCCCACAGGCACTCACGCAAGCATCACACACATGCAGACACACCAACATCCACTTCCTCCACTGTGTCCCCCTCTTCCTCGTCTCCTTCCTTCCTCCCAGTCTCATCTACACTCACACCTGCATGCACTACATCTACAGCCACTACTGCCATCACCAGCACACACACCACCACACCCCGCTCACGTGCAGTCACCACCCCCTCTACCATCCACACGTCCCCTGTGTCCTCTCCCAGTGTGTCTGTGACGCCACCTCCCAAGATACACAAACGCAGGCACACACCCACCCAACAGCCATCCACCTCACGACAGCCTCCAGCGCATGCACCTTCACCCAAAGTCACCAAACGAACACCTCCTAAAACCACAACTTCTTCCTCCGCTCCCAAACCCCCTCCAGCTACCCATCCCAGTGTCTCCCAAAAACTTTTCCTGTCCAACCTTGACCTCTTTCCCACACCTCCCCCACCCCGTCCGTCTCCTAGGTCCTGACTCTCCAAGTCCCAACCTAGCACCTCAGCCACAACATCTCCGGGACCAGTGGCGCCTGTAGTCACTGGAATGTGGAGTGCACCGGCCACCAGGGCAGCCAGTGTGGCACAGAGCCAAAGCACGGACAGTCCCCCACCTGTCAAGCATCAGAAGTTGGCCAGTGCCCGGCGGGAGAGGGGGAAGACTCCAGCCACCAAAGCTTCTCCCAGGGGTCCCGGTGGGAGTGTGGAGTCAGCTGCGACACCTTCAAAGGAGTGGTAGGGCCACAAGAAACCCGGCAAGTCTGGGAAGAGCAGCACGGCGGAGGAGACCGCCATCATCCCCGCTGCCCAGGAGGCCACCGCCATCATCCCCGCTGCCCAGGAGGCCACTGCCATCATCCACGCTGGGCCAGAGAGGACCGCCAGCACAAGCCCCGCTGGGCCAGAGAGGACTGCCAGCACAAGCCCCGCTGGGACAGAGAGGACCGCCAGCACAATCCCCGCTGGGACAGAGAGGACCGCCAGCAGCTGAGTCGCTGCAAAGGAGCCCGCTGCCTCAAGCATCGCTGAACAGGGCACCGCCGCTCAAAGCACCGGTGAACAGGGCACCGCCGCCTCAAGCACCGCTGAACAGAGCACCGCTGCTACAAGCACCGCTGAACAGGGCACCGCTGCTCCTAGCACCACTGAACAGGGCACCACCGCTCCAAGCACCGCTGGCCCATGAGCACCAAGGGCACTGACGCTACTGAGTCAGTCACGAGCAGGATGAAGAACTCTGGGCACCAGGCCCCCTCGAGAACCAGTGCAGTATCACATCCACTACCTCTGTCCTTAGCAGGATGAAGCACTCTGGGCACCAGGCCCCCTCCAGAACCAGTGGAGACTGTTATCCACTTGAGAGACTGTGGCTTTGCACTCCCCAGGATGCAGCAGTGGGCAACCCACCCACTGTAGAGACTTGAGAGACTGTGGCTTTGCACTCCCCAGGGTGGAACAGTGGGCAACCCACCCACCGTACAGACTTGAGAGACTGTGGCTTTGCACTCCCCAGGATGGAACAGTGGGCAACCCACCCACTGTAGAGACTTGAGAGACTGTGGCTTTGCACTCCCCAGGATGGAACAGTAGGAAACCCACCCACTGTAGAGACTTGAGAGACTGTGGCTTTGCACTCCCCAGGATTGAACAGAGGGCATGTGGCCCCCTCGTGGATTTGGCGTTGTGCACTCAACCGGCTGAGGTGCCCCCCCTTTCCCTCCCCCTGAGGTGCCTGTTTTCTAGCTCTCTGTTGCCCCTGCAGTGTTCTCTCCGTCATGGTCGGGGATCTTGTGTGGGCCTCACCCATACCGTGTGGGCCCAGTGTTCCACGGACTTCATTGGAGCACTACCTGGACTACTAAGATTGGTGTATATTTTGTTTAAGGTGTACATGTATATTTTTGCGTACTTGGTTTTAATATATTACAATGGTTACACTCATTTGCTTTTGTCTTTGCATTATTCCGGGGGGGGTTGGGCGGTGTAACTATAATGTATAAATATGTATTTGTGTGTGTGTGTTGTAGTGGGTGAGGGTGGGGGTGTTGCTTATGTGTGTCACTCTCTTTTCCCTCCCCCCTCCCCTGTGTCGTAGGTGCAGTACTCACCGTTGTCTTTGCCGCCAGCGTTCGTGCTCCTGGTAGAGGAGCAAGAAGATGAGGGCTGGAAAAATGTGCAGCTGTGGTTCCATGGTGTCTGGATTCCTCATGGGGTGTGTAGAGGTGAGCATTTTCCCTTTGAAATCCTGTTTCCGCTGTGTTTTTGTCCGCGGTGAATCCACCCTGGAAAAAGTGGCGGATTGGTAGGTTGTGATGCTGTGGGTGGTACACTGCCTTCCGCCTGTCTGTTGGCGGTGACCGCCAAGCTGTTTGTCTGTACAGCCGTGGCGGTCGGAGTGTTACAGTGGCTGTCTTTGTTGGCATTTTCCGCCCCGGTCGTAGTTCCAATTTTTTTACCGCCGGCCTCTTGGCGGTCTTACCGCCGCTTTAACACTGTCCGCTAGGGTTGTAATGACCACCTTGGTTTCTTTCGTTGGCTTAAATGATAGTTGAATGTGCTGTAAAACATGAGTGTATCTTTGCATTTAGCAGCCTCATGCAAAATCTAAAATTCTGACTCTTTATTTTCTTCCTAATGCTCCAAACTTTTTTTGATGGAATAATTTTAATTTTTGCTAATGGTCTTGGTGAGCCAAGGCCCTGCTTCGACTGCCCCATGCTTTTATTTTAGGTGTGCTAATTTCTGCATTGTGTTTGCAATTTGGTTGGAGGCAAAGGTCCTGATTTTTCAAATGTCGAATGAGAATGCAGTGGCTGCAGATTAGATTCTATTTACAGAAGCCAGCCTATGTAGTGTGGACATTTGTTAGGTATTGGAAGGGAAGAAATATCCCAATCAAGCAAGAAGTTTTACCAAGCATTGTTGCACTGCCTCACTCAAGTAGTCAGTCACAGTCCAATCCTACTATATTATAGATGTTTTTCTATAGTCATTTGTTGGTCCAAGAAACTCTGTGGAAGAAGCAGTTTCTGGTTGAGGGATAAGAAAGTTACTTGGTGTGAATGATCATTGTATATACTGTAAAAAATTACAAAGTCTATTATATCCTAAAATACTTGATTGTACCCAGATGAAGTCAAGCATGGCTTGCCACTGTGGTGAGATATGAATATAATCTGCTGTTTGATCATGTGGTAGATTCCCATTTAATGTTCTGAGTTCCAGGTTATGTAAACTGTTAGTAAATGTATGCATTTCTTGACATTCCTCTGTTCTTTTGATACCACCAGTAGAATTTTCCAGAAAACATCATCCTACTCATGTGATGTGCTGTGACTCCCAGAGTTGTGGAGGATTGGAGTAAAGTCCCCAGTCAAAATCTACATCATAGTGGAGTACTTTTGCATAAGAGATTTGTTAGAAATGAGGTTTCTGGTTGTCAGAGGTATGCAACCTGTCCAAGCAGGAACCGCAATCCTAGTTAGGGTAAGTCACAAACACACCATAATTTAGTCTGTACTTCCCCCCTGGCCTCTTGGAACAGATGAGGCAGGCTTAAATTAAGAGGCAACATGTAACGTATTTCTGGAGCACTTCAAATAGTAAAACAATAGAAACACCATACAAAAAGATTTTTTGAAGAATTAATTGTAGAAAAGCTCTCAGAAGCAGAAATCGCCAACCACGACCATCTGGTCACACCGGAGAAGGACAAAGTAAAACATTCAGGCCTAATGCAATAGAGGGTGGGCCAGGTACATGTAAATAGTGAGTGCCGCTAAACAAATGTACCTTAATCCTGGTTGTGTCAATGTCGAAGATGCTGGGAGTAGGCTGAAGTGATGCATTGGTGTTGATTCCTGCAGTGGAGTTGATGCATCAATCTTCCACAAGCAGTAGCGAAGTTAGCAGTGGTAAAGTGCACAGAGTCTTAAAGCAAACAAAACACATTCAGAAAAAGTAGGAGAAGGATGGGAAACAGTTTGGGGTGGTGACCCTGCAGTGAAAGACATTACCAACAGAATTTCATTACGTTCGAAAGTTTTCCTTGACATTTTCTTTTTCTATTCGGGTTGGGTTTCACGTATATATTTCCAAAATTCAACACTTTAGAGATGTGAGTGTTGCTCTGTACAAATTTTAGTTGTATGTTAGAAATGTTCTCCTGAATACCTTGAAGCTTGGGTAATTTTGGTGGATATTGAATTATGTGTACAAGAAGCAACCCATCCACATTAATGGCCTCCGCAAATTGATGGCAGTGCCAGACTAAAGAAATTTTAGAGTCATCAATGGGGGTTGGCCTTATTGCCCATTTCCCTGTAAACAGATGATATTAATTGCTTTAAAGATTTCTCACAAACATGACAGATTTCACGTCCACCTAATTGGAAGTACCATTGGATATAATACACTGGTAGTAAGGTGGGCATGATATTAACCACAGTTGTGATAGAGTAGTCTGTTCATCACATTCTATAGCAGGCCAAATATTGCTTTAGTTGGTCGACTAGAGATGTTGTCAAGCATTGCATCATTAAATTTGGAGGGCCATGAACCCTGCCAACTAAATAAATGTAATCTGGTTGGCCAAAATACAGTCTTAAATAACTTCTGCTCAACCTGCATGGCACAAGCTGTAGATAGTCCATAGAGAAATGTGTGTTGCATTTAAGAAGCACCAACAAGAAGATTAAAATTGGACAAGAGGAATCAGGGATCTGAATTTCTAAACTTTAAGAAGAAAACATTCTATAAAAACTAAAATGCTACAAACAAATTACAGCTTGAGATTAAATGGAATATAAGGACCATTTGAGGTCAATGATTATGTAACAGAAGTCAGATACAACAAGCAGGGTGACCTAGTCAATGGTTTATCTTTCTGGCTTTGGGGCAAATTTAAAAAGAATTAACACAAAAAAAACTAAATTGCTGCACTGTGCTATGTGAAAAGGGAGAGAGCAGAACAGCATCATATCTTCTAATATATGGCTCTTTTTTCCTCTTTCCTCACTGGCACTCTAAGGCTTTCTTACAACAAAGCAAATACCTTCCCATCACTGTGCAAATATGTGTTTATGATGTTAACCATATATTTTGCACTGACAAAGGTTCCTTTCAGAACAAAATACTATACATAGACACCGTTTAACACTTATTTAACACTGTACGTGTGATGTACAGTACAGCACACATGCAAAGTTTTAAATGTTTTGAGAAAAAAAACTTTTCTATTATGTCACACCTGCCTTGAGGTGCCTTACAGGTTTGCAAGAAATTCCTGTCCACCAATGTTAGTAGACATGGATTTGCATAAAAAACAATAGGTGGTGTCATGGCATCACCCATGTACCACACATAGTCGAACCCTCTGACACAAAGTAGCACAAACTTCTACTTCCTATTAATTTGAAGCTAGTTTCCAGCACAAAGGGCCAGATGTATGCACCATTTTACCAGTCAAAAACAGCCCATTGAGGCCAACTTCAAGTTGGTGGTAACCATTCGCAAATGAGAAGGGGTCCACAAAATAAGTGGTCTCATGAGAATAACATTTAGTATCAAATGGCCCACCACTACCACCAGGAATTATGTGGAGTGTATTAATGCAAAATATAAAGGGGAGCAGGTCCACCACCAGTCATTACCAACAATCAATCAATCAATCAATCAATACATACCCGTGAGGGTCTCAAGGTGCTGGGGAAAAAAAGGATGCTGCTACTACTCGAAGAGCCAGGTCTTGAGGTGTCTTCTGAAGGTGAGCAAGTCCTGGATCTGTCTGAGGTCAGACGGGAGGGTATTCCAGGTCTTGGCGGCGAGGTAGGAAAAAGATCTGCCGCCGGAGGATTAGCGTTGGATGCAGGGGATGGAGGCGAGGGTGAGGTTGGAAGAGCGGAGTTGTCGGGTGGGGGTGTGGAAGCTGAGTCTGTTGTTAAGGTAGACTGGTCCGGTGTTGTGGAGTGCTTTGTGTGCATGGGTGAGGAGTTTGAAGGTGATCCTCTTGTTGATGGGGAGCCAGTGCAAGTCTCTCTGGTGGGGGGTGATGTGTATGTGGCGGGGAATGTTGAGGATGAGTTAGGCGGAGGCGTTTTGGATGCGTTGGAGGCGTTGTAGGTGTTTGGATGGGATGCCTGCGTAGAGTACGTTGCCGTAGTCGAGCCTGCTGCTGACGAGGGCCTGTGTTACTGTTTTTCTTGTTTCAGTTGGGATCCTTTTGTAGATCCTGCGAAGCATGCAGAGGGTGTTGTAGCAGGAGGAGCAGATGGCGTTGACCTGCTTTGACATGGAGAGGGATGAGTCAAGGATGAAGCCAAGGTTGTCTGCGTGGTCAGTTGATGTTGGTGGGGTTCCCAGCGAGGCTGGCCACCACCAGTCGTCCCAGGCGGCAGGGGTGGGTCCAAGGATGAGGACCTCCATTTTGCCCGAGTTCAGTTTCAGCCGGCTGCCTCTCATCCAGTCGGCGACGGCCTTCATGCCCTCGTGGAGGTTGGTTTTGGCGGTGTGTGGGTCCTTGGTGAGGGAGAGGATGAGTTGGGTGTCTTTGGCATTGGAGATGATGCTGAGGTTGTGTTGGCAGGCCACTTGGGCGAGGGGGGCCATGTAGATGTTGAACAGCGTCGGGCTGAGGGATGAGCCCTGGGGTACGCCGCAGATGATGTTGGTGGCTTCGGATTGGAAAGGGGGAGGCAGACTCTCTGGGTTCTGCCGGAGAGGAAGGATGTGGTCCAGTCGAGGGCTTTCTCTTGGATCCCTGCTTTATGGTGGCGGATTTTCAGCGTTTGGTGGCAGAATGTGTCAAAGGCGGCTGACAGGTCTAGGAGGATGAGGGCTGATGTCTCTCCATTGTCGAGTTGGCTTCTGATGTCGTCCGTGGCGGCGAGGAGAGCGGTTTCGTTGCTGTGGTTCCATCTGAATCCGGACTGGGAGGGATCGAGGATGTTGTTGTCTTCGAGGTATCGAGTAAGTTGTGGGTTGACGATTTTCTCAATGTCCTTCGCCAGAAATGGGAGCAGGGAGATGGGCTGGAAGTTCTTAAGGTCTTGGGGTCCGCCTTTGATTTTTTGAGTAGAGAGTTGATTTTGGTGTGTTTCCAGCTCTCCGGGAATCTTGCTGTTTCGAAGGAGATGTTGATGACCTTCCGTAGGTGTGGTGCGATGGCTGTGTCTGCTTTGTTGTATATGTGGTGTTGGCACGGGTCTGACGGTGATCCGGAGTGGATGGAATTCATGGTCTTGCGAGTCTCATCGTCGCTGGTGCTGGTCCAGGAGGTTAGGCGGTTGGTGTGGGTGGAGTTCGTGGAGGGGGAGACTGGCATGTTTGAGGTAGTAGGGGTGTTAAAGCTGTCGTGGATATCAGCGATCTTTTGGTGGAAAGCGGTGGCTAGGGCGTCGCACAGGTCTTGGGAGGGAGGGATGTCATTGGTGGTGGTGCTGGGGTTGGAGAGCTCTTTCACGATGTTGAAGAGTTCTTTGCAGTCATGGGTGTTGTTTTCCAGGCGGGTTTTGAAGGAGGATCTCTTTGCTAGCCTGAAGAGTTGGTGATGACTGTGTGTGGCGTTCTTGAGTGCTGTGTGGCTGTCGAGTGCGCGTTCGTGGAGCCATTTCTTCTTGAGTTTACAGCAGTTGCATTTGGATGCTTGGAGGTTGTTGGTGAACCAGGTGGCTTTTTGTTGGTTTGGTTGTTGGAGGGTTCATTGAGTGGTGCGAGGCGCTTGGAGCATTCGTCGATCCATAGCCTGGGGTTGTGGGTCGGCGATGTCAGGGTCGGTGGGGTCAGTGGGCGGTTTCTGGGCGAGGGCGTTGGTCAACTGATCTTCGGTGATTTTGCTCCAGCATCAACGGGGTGGTCGCTCGGTGTGGTGGTGCTTGTTTTGTTTCTTGAAGGTGAAGTGGATGCAGTAGTGGTCAGTCCAGAAGAGTTTGGTGGTGCGGTTGAAGGTGATGTGGTCACTTGTGGAGAAGATGGGGTCTAGAGTGTGACCGGCGGCGTGGGTGGGTGCGTTGACAAGCTGTCTGAGGCCGAGGTTGGCGAGGTTGTCAATCAGGGTGGTGGAGTTGACGTTGTTGTTGTTTTTGAGGTGGAAGTTTAGGTCCCCGAGGAGGATGTAGTCCGTGGAGACGAGTGCGTGGGTGCTGGCAAGGTCAGCGATGGCGTTGCAGAACAGGGCCCTGGGTCCAGGAGGTCTGTAGACGAGCGTTCCTCTGAGGGTGGTGTTGGGGTCGGTGTGGATTTGAAAGTGTAGGAGTTCGGCGGAGTTGAGGGAGTCGTACAGGTGGGTGTGGACTTCGAGGCTGGCCTTGTGGACGATGGCTATGCCTCCTCCGGTTCTGTTGATGCAGTCTCTGCGGGAGATCTTGTGCCCGTCCGATGTCAGGCGCTGAAGAGTCGTTCCACCAGGTTTCGGTCAGGAAGGCTACGTCGGGGCGGTGGTGTCGAGCAGGTCCCAGAGCTCGATGGCATGCTTACGTGCGGAGCGAGTGTTGAGGAGTATGCAGTGGAGGTGTTTGGTCTTGGTCCTGGGAGGTTTATAGGCTCTGACGCAGGTGAAGCTGCAGTTGCGGCAGGAGAAGGGTCCGTGTGTGCATTTCGGAGTGCACTGGAGGCAGGTGGTGTCTCGACCGGTGTTGAGTGCGAAGAGGGTGCTGGCGTCGTAGCGGAGGATGGTGGTGTGGCTGTTGCGGGGTCCAGGGGTGCTGCCGCTGGGTGTTGTCCAGGCGCAGACGGGCTTGCCTCTGGCACACCTCTGGCGCGACCGCCATTAAGAAGGGAGGGGGGAGGGAGGAGCAGCTGGGAAGCGGGAGGCGTGGGCGAATGGGAGTGCGGGGGCAGGGGAGCGGAGAGAGAGTGGGAAAACGGAGCAAAACGCGGGGGGCTGAAAAAGAGAAAAGCAGTAAAAGTGGAAAAAAGCAGAAAAATTGAAAATCAGAAACAACCAGAACATGGAATGCAAGAAAAGATGGACAGCGAGATAAAGAAGCTGAAAAGCACTCTAGCGCTCAGATGGCACCAGGGCGGTTCGGGTCCAGGAGGGCCTCGATCCCTTGGAGCAGCAAGGGAGGGGAGGGGGAGACACTGGCACGGCTCAGTGGTGCTGTGCGCGCGGGGAGTGTTTCACCTGGCCAAAACAGGTCAGGGGACACTCACCTTAGCACGCAGCGACTGCCATTAAGAAGAGAGGGGGGAGGGAGGAGCATCTGGGAGGTGGGAGGCACGGGCAAATGGAGGTGCGGGGGTGGGGGGAGCGAAGAGAGAGCAGGAAAACTGAGCAAAACGGGGGGGCTGAAAAGAGAAAAGCAGTAAAATTGAAAGAAAGCAGTAAAAGTGAAAAAAAAGCAGAAAAATTGAAAATCAGAAACAACCAGAACAAGGAGTGCAAGAAAAGATGGACAGAGAGATAAAGAAGCTGAAAAGCGCTCTAGCGCTCACCAGGCACCAGGGCGGATCGGGTCCAGGAGGGCCTCCATCCCTTGGAGCAGCGAGGACGGGGAGGGGGAGACACAGGCACAGCTCAGTGGTGCTGTGCGCACGGGGAGTGTTTCACCTGGCCAGAACAGGTCTGGGAACACTCACCTTAGCATGCAGCGTCCGCCATTAAGAAGGGAAGGGGGAGGGAGGAGCAGCTGGGAGGCGGGAGGTGCGGGTGAATAGGGGTGCGGGGGAGCGGAGAGAGAGTGGGAAAACCGACTAAAACGGGGGGCTGAAAAAGAGAAAAGCAGTAAAAGTGAAAGTAAGCAGAAAAAGTGAAAATCAGAAACAACCAGAACAAGGAATGCAAGAAAAGATGGAGAGAGAGATAAAGAAGCTGAAAGTGCTCTAGCACTCACCAGGCACCAGGGCGTATCGGGTCCAGGAGGGCCTCGATCCCTTGGAGCAGCGAGGGCGGGGAGGGGGAGACACGGGACACTCCCTGGGGTGGCGGGTAACCCCATCCATTTTTAAGTGGACTGACTGCGGTCTACAGGTACACCATGGAGCGTGAAGCTCCAGGGACTTGACACTGACCTACAACTTCATGCATTTGAGCTCCTCTAATTTTACACTATATCCTTTTTAGTTTTTGTTTCCTGCATGAAAGGAGTGCCCCTAATAGTCCTCTCCCTCACTCTTTTCTTAGTCTGCAGTAGTCACTCTTTTAAATGCATCTAGTTGTTCCCAAATTTATTTGTCATCCTAAACTATTGTTTTCTGAGCATCCCCCAGAAGTAAGGGCCTGATTTAGAGTTAGACAGATGGGTTTGTGATGGATATTCTATCCACATATTACGAACTTCATAGCCTATAATGGAATCATAATAAGGTGGAAGGGATATCTGTCAAGTTTGTGATGGAGTAACCTCCTCCCCCAAACTCTAAATCAGGCTCTAATTTTCATACGTATAATCTAAAAAAATGCTGAGCCCACATGAGTTGCAAAGAAATGTCTAATTGTGTGTGGTCTCAAACAAATTAATTTAGAAGCACTTTCCTGTCTAGAGTCAACGCATTCCGTCCATTTATCTACTGATAACTTTACTGTAGAATAATCAGTGCAATTTATAGGCATGAGAACCACCTCTATTACATTTGTACTCATTTTGAGGGAGGCAATTTGTTGAAGGTATATGTGCTGGGTAATGAAGTCCAATTAATTTAGATCATGGAATACAAAAGATACATAGAAACTTGGTTAAGCGGATAATGATTTGCAGGTCTTACCTTGTCAATGGGAATCTTTTATCCAGATCTTTAAATGGTGAAATGTTTGAAGACTAAGGACTAAATTTATTGTTTGATATTCTGAGCAATGTTTGTTGGGATGACATAAGACATTACACCCCCAATTCTGATAGCACTGCAGCAGACAAATTTAAAGATGACCATCAGCCCAGCCCTCATTTTTTATTTTTAAATAACCTCCCAAAGCAGGAGTTTGTTTTTGAAAAACAAATACTCCTGACCACAAAACCATTGTAGTTTTCTCCTAAAGGGATGGTCATTATTGTTTTTTCTTGTCTATCACCTCCATACTTTTCCTTGCAATACTAGATGGAGAAAAAAACAGTACACTATCCACTCTAAACAGGTTGATGGACCTTTAAAGGAAATATTCTGTTTGTATTGCCTTCTGGCTCTGTGTCAATTGAATACTTAAGAGTTGCCCATGTTTATAGTTAGGAAGATGTTTTAGTTTTAATTTGTCACTGCCACTCTGTAAAGGCGTCACTATCAGCATCAAAGATAAATGAGATACGTAGGGATTCACATCATGTACTTTCCCACTTCTGTGTAACACCAACATACTGTACCTTTTCAGGGAATTGTTTAAATAATTCCTGCACCCAAGCATGCCTTCTTATCCATTGTTTGGGAACATACCTGTGTCAGGGGTCCTTCAAGATCTGTATAAATACATCTCACACAGACAAGATAATCAAAGGGATTCCTACAAAATGTCATCAACGCTATCTATGCTACACATCGGCTTGATGCAGACTGAGCCTTTGTGTCAACATGGAGTCTGATCTAGAGACCTCATTCCAAGGTAACGCAGTTTGGGGGGGCTCTTCTAATGGACATGGTACTGGCAAATTAGGTTTCACACATCCAGCTCTCTTTAGGTTAGAGATTAGGTTCATCATGCTAGGGTATTAGAGCCTGTTTCACACCTATTTCACATCTCATGTTATTGCAAGATAGTGGGGGTCTTTGAATTAACGACGCTTGTTTTTACAATTCTGTTTCTTGCATTGTTCATTATCCTAATCATTGCAGCCCATGCAATTTACAATAGATTCCAGTCTTGTTAATAAAACCTATTGAAAACTTTACTTTTCCTTCATTGCCTGTGTGTGACTTACATGTAACTCATGTGAGAAATGGGTAATCTCTGTTTAACCATGACTTCCCTGAGATGTCGCACTCTTGAGTCCATGCGTAAATCTGCCACAAATCACCTTTTACTGTTTGGGTTTTTGGTGAGGCACTGCTTGTGAACTGGGACCATTGGGCTGACAGTTGCAACTTGTAGTATTGGCCTAGTCAACTAGAAACCAGCAGTCTTGCCTAGAGCAAGAGTCCAACTACGACAGACACAAAATGCAGAAAGACTCCAAGAGGTCCTGGCATGGCACAGAGAACTGGAAATTTCAGGAGTTTTTGAAGAAGAAATATTTAGTGCACTGGCGAGCTGGATTCTAAAGGACTGACCAAAAAGAATGTTGTGACCAGCTGAAGAAAAGTCAGACTAGGGACCTGATTTTGAACCTGGCTGGTTCCTCCATCACAATGGAGATGAATATCCTTTCCACCGGAATTCAAACACATTATCTTCTATGGGATTTCCATTTCGGTGACCTGGATATCCATCACTTTTGCGATGGAGAAACTAGTCTGCCGAGTTTTAAATGATGGCCAAGGTAATTGTTCATCTATGTATGAAGGACTGAGACAAAGTGGTAATGCTTACATAGGGGTGTTGCATCCAATGCTGGCAAGGAAAACAGATTTCCCATTCAGCACTACATGATGTGCTAAAAAAAGGTTCTGAGATACATCACTGTCTAGGTATTTGTCTTAGTAAAACCCTGCCGGCTATATGTTCTATTTTTGCCCCCCTGAAGAATTTTCAGAGCAAAAGTAGTGAATAAATCATGGAATACTTTGTCTACCAAATTCTTTTACTGCCCATCCCATTTACAAATGAACAGACCTTAAGTTTTCTGTTAAAGGAACCCACATTTGTTCCACTGACTGAAAACTTTCTCTCATGGACGGATGGTGTATGGGCCGCTAGAGGAAGGACAGTACACCATCCCCTCTAAAGGGGAAGATGAATTTACCACCATGAAAAACTTGCCGGTGAGGGTTGGAAAACAAATAATAATTTCCACAACCTTGTATAAAACATTCAGGGTCCTTACTTATTTGTTAGTACTTTGTTCACTTATTTCTGCACATTGACATAATATATTTGTGAATATCATATTTATATTTTCTTCACAAGCACTTTTAGTTGCTATAAATCTTGGTGGACCTGTTAGGAATGTTGTAAGTACCAACTTGTGCTGCAATGCCATCTGAGCACTAGCTCCTGTACCACTTAAATGGCAGCACATGCAGCACATTCTACGGTACAAGGAGGAAGCAACCCGTGGTCCACTGTGTGCGTTCGCAGCCATTCTGGAGAGGGTGGCTATTTAAACTGCACATTTTGCTTGTACGCTTGCTTGGCCTCACCTATTTGGGACTCACCTGTGCTCCTGGACCCTTGTGTCTTCAGCTGCTGCTCTTTCAGGGACCTGCTGCTTCTGCTGTGTTACCACTGCATTCTGGACCTGCAAGAGAGAACAACCAAAAGAGAAACAAAGATTACCAGGTATGTTTTTTTACACCATGGAGTGCCGTAACTACATTGGACAATAGCAAAGGAATAACAAGGTAACCCACACAGCACTATTGTACATTCTGTATTTGAAGAACTGTGTGTTTTTACTCACGAACTTGTGACTCAATGACATGCCTGCTTCTTTGTATAAACCTGCTCATGCGGGTGTGCACTGAGAACTCCAAAATCAGTGGCATGCCACACATTTAAAAACAGTAAAGACATTGAAAGCTGTTGTTGATCCATATTACCTGAGAGCATAACTCTTGTTGAACAATTAGGGAACTCGAACAATACATCCCTAATATGTGAACACTACGCAATTGTAGTTTTCCCTGACAAGCAAATGTGAAACTGCATCCCAAACTAATAAATAACAATACCTTGACCCTGATGTGAGAGAGCTCTTATACCAAAACTTTTGTTCATGCATTGGAAAGATTTTTCTAGAGAATCATGGTATGTGAATTGGGTGATGGCACACATGTGAGACTTCAGACAAAATAGTGAATGAAGTAGTAGAGTTCAGGTGAGTGGTTCGTGACATGCAGCAGTCTCCGATTTTTAGAGTATGGAAAAACATGGAAAGCATTTTTAGGATGAAGAATCAAGGTAGACAAAAGAACACATATATTAAGATGGTGTCTAAAAATTAGGTTACTACCCAGATTTAGGAAGTTTTCAGTTACTTCTAGCTGATGTGTAACATCAAACAATCTTTGTCCTGGCAAGCTAATAGGAGATTAGTGGCAGGAGAATTTAAATCGCTCACAAAATACCCATAGTGATCATAAAGCTCTAAATAGCACTATTATTAAGGTGAAGATCAAGGAAAGGTTTATGGAAATTAAAGGAATGGAAGGCTGTGGAATTTGATGGGATTCCATCAGGGGTTTACAATACACATACAACACCATTTAAGACCAATATTTTTTCAACTTTTTAAATGAATACTTATAAGAGAAATGTCTTTAAGTTCAAGTGCTACTTTCTCTTTAATCCTTGAACCTGATAATAGTATCAAACAAATGTGATGTACATATGCCAATATTGCTTCCTAAATATGATTAGGAATGTGTTGTGGACACCAAGAGAATAATCCAACCATTAATAATGAAGCTCATCCCTGATATACAGCTTGAAAATAGCATATTCCACACCATAATATGTGACACAACTGTGCTCCCTAGCTTTGCTTACATTAGACACAGGCTTTTGGTAGGGTAAATTGAAATTTCCTTTGAAGCACATTAAAATATTTTGTATTTTGAAAAATGTTTCTGTAAGATTTGTATAACCCCCCCCCATTTGTCAAAGTTGTGCTTCTGAAACTTTGTACAACCACAACAGAATTCTTAGAATAACTACTTTTGTGACCCACTTTGCTTTAGTGCACATGAGGCAGTCACATTTTTTATGTAACTAAATCATTGTGTGGTAGTGCACTGTCATTTATAGACAGAGTATTGTCCATTCAAATGACCACTATGGCCCTAATTATGAGATTGCTGGAAAATGCCGCTTACCACCCTGCTGACGGCCGCCAACTTACCACTGCACTGGTGAATATTCGTTCACCATATTATGTCACATACACACTAATCTGACAGAATACAGCCACATACACCAATCCGCCAAAGGTCAGTGCAAAAGTTGCGGTCCTAAAACCCACACTGTTACACCAACAGAACAACGCCCATCACATTATGACCCACGAATTACCACGGTGGACATTCAACGGCGATAAACCATTGGCGGCACATACCACTGCGCTCACAATGGACACCCACAGACAAAACAACACCACATTGACCAATTTAAACAACAAACACTTGACACTCATACACACACCACACCCACGCACCAACACCATAATAAAACACACACCCAGTACCCACAACCCTTTACGAATACAATTCATTGCCACAAGACAGACACTAAGACCACTTTGTCAACTAGACACACACACCACTCACACCCATATACCCCTTATGCACTCCACATCACGCACCCCAACGCATTACCCAACACACTCTCACCAATACACATCACACAACACCCATGGCACCACAAAGTCACTGAGGTGGATTTAAGGGTCATGTTGGAGGAAATCGTCAGGGTAGAGCCGCAGCCATTTGGAGCACAGGTACAGCAGATATCAATAGCAAGGAAGATGGAGCTATGGCGGAGAACCATGGACAGGGTCAACGCTGTGGGACAGCACCCAAGAACAAGGTACAACATCAGTAAGAGGTGGAATGACCTACGGGGGAAGGTACGTTCCATTGCAGCAAGACACACAGCCTGCTATCCAGAGGACTGCTAGTGGACCCCCATCTCCTCCCCCACAACTCAATGCATGGGAGGAGCAGGTACTGGCAATACTCCATCCTGAGGGCTTGGCCAAGTTGGAGGAGGACTGGACACTGGTAAATCAACTTTTAACTATTATCACCCCATATCTGTATGCCATCACACACCCACACCCTCACTCCCATCACTCAACTTCATCCCACACACTCCACCATCACATCACACTAATCCCAATGCCAAGCACTGCATGCTGTACCAATGCATGGACACCCCTCACAGCCCTGTATGGACGCTCATCACCAACACATGCAAAGCATAGGAAAACTAACATAACCACTATACATCAACATACACAAGCAAAAGCTGGCAGGGGAACAACAACCATAGAGGGAAAGCTACAGAAGTACAAATGTCAGACACCTGAATCATAATACCTCATTTACATTACAGCCAATGTCACTGGAGAGGTGGTGCCACCACTATCCAGTCCCCCAACAGAAGAGGCCCACAGTGATGACAGTAACTCTGGACTTCTGGATTTGGACAATCTACCTGGCCATCAGGAACGACTGGACAGCCAGTCACCCAAGGGAGTCACATCCACCACAGAGCCTTCCCCATCAGAAACCAACACCACATCACCCACCCAGCATTCCCACACCTCTGTCACCAGGACACGTCAATCAGCAGTGTGCCCACCTGTACAGGCACCCAGGCCACACCTCACCCCCAAGACAATCAGGGACCTGGGGTCAGTGGCAGTGGGCAAATGGTTCAGGGGACAGAGGCACAGGCCAACAGGGACACTGGGAGGACTGCTGTGTGCCAGGGGGAGGAACTGACTCTCGAGGAGGTACTCTCTGAGATACTGGGAGCCTACCAACATTCCCAGGACACGATGGTCCAGATCCTAGACAACGTGCAGGAGAACAGACAGCTGCAGGAAGGACAGAATCAGTGGATCAGGGAGGACTTGCAGGCCATCAACAACACCATGATCTCCATTGCAGGGGTGCTGGCAGACATGGCCAACATTATGAGGGAGGCAGTGTCATACCAGCGGACACTTGCCAAGACCAGCACCAGGAAAGGAGACTCTCCTGATTGTCCCCCTGGTGTCCCACTCAGTCACCTTGTCCACCTTGAACTGCCATTGCTCCCCTTCCTATGTCCCCATGGACAAGGCACCTGTGCTACAAACAGACTGGAACAATACCCTGGACTTTCCTCTATCTTCATCCCATCCCATTGCACTTTCCCCTCTAGATTTGAGCACTATAATAAACACACTTGGATAAAAACTGACTACTAGTAATTCATGTATTGCAAATTTGTATTGATTGAAACATCTTCAACCATTGCAAATGAACTGTACATAGAATGAGCATAGAAATAATGACCTGTAGCTGGCTGTTGTGAACACACCAAGAGAATGTGTCATATTACTAACAACTGCAGAATTAATATCCAGAGGTAACAGTAAGAAAGGCGAAGAAGTGGGTTATGCCAGCATGGCAATGCCACACAGAATACAATAATACTCATAGAAATGTAAAGTTGCACTGTCTCACCTGTGTGTCATAGGAAGTACTGACTTATCACTAATGTTCTGTTGTCCACATCCTCATCCTCCGCCTCCTCATTCCTCACTGTCCTCAGGATCCACTGCTGCCACAGGGGCATCTCCAGTCTCCTCCTCCTGAAGAAAAGGCCCATGCCGTCTGAGTGGCAGGCTGTGCAATATGCAGCATGCCACTACTATCTGGTAGACCATCTTGTGTGAGTAGCACCGCACCTGTCAGATGGAGGCACCTGAAACTGGCCTTCAGGAGGCCAAAGGTCCTTTCTATTATCCTTCTGTTTTACCCATGTGCCTCATTATAACGTTTTTCTGCCCTTGTCCTGATATTCCTCACAGTGGTCAGCAGCCATGACAGGTGTGGGTAACCAGAGTCACCTGCAAATATTGAGGGACAACATTTAGCCACACACTATCCTGTGTGGCCTACACCATAGACATACACCAATATATACTGGATGGGAACTAGGGCTCACCTTGTGCCTCTGTATTTAGGACATCACATTTGGGATGCTGCTATTCCCCAGGACAAAGGTATCATGCACCGATCCTGAGAAATTTGCATTGAAGTGGGAGATGTACTAGTCTGCAGAGCACACTATCTGCACACTCATGGAGTGGAAACTCTTACGATTCCTGAACACCTGTTCATTCTGGTGGGGGTAGAAATGCAATATGTGTTCCACCAATCACACCACTTATCTTGGGATATGGCCCATTGCATAGAATCCGGTCTTCACAGTGGCCAAATCCTCAACCTGGGGGAATGCAATGTAGCTGCACATGTGTTTTATCAGGGCAGACAACACTCTTGTTAGCACGTTTGAGAACATTCGCTGTGACATTCCTGCTTCCAAGCCCACTGTCACTTGGAAAGTTGCCAGGAAATGGAGAACTGATAACACTTACACAAGAGGGGGAATCCCAGTGGGGTGACAGATAGCAGATATCAGGTCAGGCTCCAACTGGGCACACAGGTCTGTGATTGTGGCCCTGTCCAGTCTATAGGTGAGTATTGTGTGCCTGTCCTCCAGTGTAGTCACGTCCACCAGGAGTCTGTACATGGGAGTTTGTCTCCATCTCCTATACATCCACAGTGGGACACAAGCATGAGGAGGCAGTCACAAACTGAACAATGGAGCCACAACAGCAGCCCACAATGTGCAAACATGTAATGGGACATAGTAATTAGTGAAGTATGTGCCTATTGATCCTGTGACGCAGCAATAATCGATAGGCCTGTCCACCCCCGCTGAAATGGTGACTGCCTGTCCTTTGTAGAGGGACAGGTGGAAGTGAGGTAATGCCGCTGACATTGTGCGCCAGGGCGGTAGGCAGTTGTGAACCGCCGTGCAATTCCTCATTGGTTAATATTGGGCCCTATGGGGTACAGTGGCCAATGATGATCTGCGCCAGCAGTGACGGTATGCACCGCCACAGACTTGACAGCCATTTTCTATCAGATTCCTCACTTGTTTCCTGACCTTCCATAGGAAAGGACCTACACTGCATGTGCTGCTGTAACCTGTGTCTGGAACCTGCCATGGCCCGTTTGACTGGGGAAAGGGCCCCAGCCTTCACTTCTGAGGAGTTGGAGTGACTGGTGGATGGGGTCATACCCCACTACGGACTGCTGTATGGGTCTCCAGACCAACAGGTGAGTACACCTTGTACACAGTGCATGTGGCATGAATGGTTGGAGTTGTGTTTGATGGCCTCATGTAAAGGGGGGTGGGTGGATGTCCTCTTGGCGGTGTACATGTTGTGGGCTGGGCTATATGTGTGCCAATGGTGATGCAAACGGGTATGGTGGGCCATTTGTGTGACAGGATGGACTGTTTGTCTAATGGCGTTCTGCTACCTGTATTGCCTCTGCAGGTCAGCACCCATCAAAAGAAGCGAACATGGAGGGCCATCGCCAAGGCGTTGCAGACCCTGGTGGTCCATGGCAGGTGGATCACCTACTGTTGCAAACCGTGGGAGGACCTGAGACTCAGCGCACAAAAGATGGCAGAGGCCCAGCTGGGGATGGCCACCCAACGAGGAAGGGGTGCCCGTTTGACCCTTATCCCCTGGCGGTGGCCTACCCTGAGCTGGATGGGCGCATGAGGGCTTTACAGCAGCCACAAGGGGGTGAGTACAGTGGCTATCATTATAATTTACAGCTGGTGGGGTGGTATCCGGGTGGTGGTTGTACATCAATGGGTGCCCCTAGGCCAGGCCAGACATAGCAGTGCAAGTCCACTAGTGGCTAAGGGTTTGAATAGTAAATACTGCTTACCTAGCTTGGTATAATTCACTCCGGAGCAGGGCTGTGTGGGTCCCAGGTGTTCTGCAGTTGGCGGTGTGTGCCCCTTCTCATTCCATAGTGACTAGCCATTTCACTGGTAGTGGAATACATAGTGCGTAGGCCTGTTGCCTGTGTGTGAAGGTGCTGTGTACGCCAACAGTGGTGTTGGTGCAGTCATTGTCTCTATGTATCCTCTGTCTCTCACCCCCCCTTTCTTGTTTTGTCAGCCTGTCCTTATGTGCATTAGCATCATCTGGCAGAGGAGCAGAGGCACCAGCCACAGAGGGAGCTGCATCCCATCAGACCCTGGAGGAAGAGTCCACCTACGCAGTGGGCACCAGTGGGATGGAGGACGAGGGGAGCACCACAGTGGAGACTGGATGGGACAATACAGACTCTGATACCTCTTCCGATGGGAGCTCCCTGGTGGTGGTGGACACCTCTGTGACCACCCCAGCTGCAGGTACAACTGCCACCCTCCGTACTAGCACCACCCTCCCAGTAGCACCTCAGCGAGTTGTCCATGCCCGCTCACCTAGAAGGTTGAGCATCTCCTTTGCCCCAGGCACCTCAGGCCCTACCCAGTGAGCCTACTGCCCTGAGTGAGGAGACTATTGACCTCCTTAGATACATCTCTGTAGGGCAAAAAACCATTGTGAATACCACCCAGTGGCTGGCAGCCGAGATGCAGAAATCTAAATAATTCCTGGAGGGCATTCACGGTGGATTGGCAGCCCAACAGAGATTGATCCAGGCTCTGGCCTCCTCTCTGATGGCAGCCATTGTCCCTGTTTCAACTGTCCCACCTCCAACCTCCGCTTCCTAGTCCCATTCTCCTCAAACCCAACCCATCCCAAGCACACAGGCAGACAAGCATGCACAGAAGACAACACCCAAGAGTGTCACATGCAAACACAAGCACCACAAACACCATTCAGTTGCAGACACAACATCAACTATCACCACTGTCTCACCCTCCACCTCCACCTCCCACCCAGTTGCATCTACACTCACACCTGCATGCACTACATCAATATCCACTACCACATCATCACCATACCAAGCAGAACACACACTTCACTGGCAAACACCTCCACAACATACATGCATGCGTGCCAGTGTCCTCTCCCACCGTGCCTGTCCCCCACTTCCTAAAGTATACAAATGCAAGCACTCAGACACCTAACAGCCATCCACCTCACAACAGCATACGCCCCTGCACCCAAAACCAGCAGACAAACACTCCCTGATCCTCCACTCCCATTACTCCTCCCTATTCCTGCCCCAATGTCCCTAAAAAGCTTTTACTTTCCCATATTGACCTCTTCCCTACCCTTTCCCCCGTCCTGCACGTATGGGCACGGTAGCAAGGACCCAGCCAAGCACCTCAGCCAAACAGTCTACGGGCCCTGTGGTTGCACCACCTACTCATGGGGTAAAGGTTTATAGGCCAACAATACTGAATGGTAAGGACCTTGCACCAGCTGCTAAGCAGGGGAAGGAGCCTGCACTAGCTGCAAAGAAGGGTAAGAAGCCTGCACCATCTGCAAAGAAGGGGAAGGAGCCTGCACCCACTGGAAAGAAGGGGAAAGGGCCTGCACCCCCTGTCAGAGGGGGGAAGAGCCCATCCACCAGTGCCAGGAAGGGTAAGGGATCCCCAACCTATGAGCAGGAGGAGAGGAGGCAATCTATGGCAGCGGAAGCTGCCAGCCAAACACCGCCACCACCAGCAGCTTTCACAGGGCCCCCAGCCCCACCCGTGGTTGTGCATCCAACAGAGTGTGCAGGGGCTGAGCCTCCCACAACCACCACCAAATTGCAGCCATCGGAGGATGCAGGGGCTGAGCAGGAGCCTCCCACAACCGCCACCACAGTGCAGCCATCAGAGGGTGCAGGGGCTGAGCAGGAGCATCCCACAACCACCACCAGAGTGTAGACATTGGAAGGTGTAGGGGCTGAGCAGGAGCCTCCCAAAACCACCACCACAGTGCAGCCATCACCGCCTGCGGACGCCATATAGTCCAGCCTCCAAAGGCTGCTGTGCAACCTGCCCCCACCAGAACCAGTGGGCAAGACACCCACTTGAGAGACTGTTTCCTTACACTCCCTAGTACAAAGTAATGGGCACGTTGCCCCCTCCAGAACCAGTGGGCAAGACACCCACTTGAGAGACTTTGGCCATGCACTTTCCAGGACAAAGCAATGGGCATGCTGCCCCCTCCAGAACTAGTGGGCAAGACACCCACTTGAGAGACTTGCCCTCCCCAGGACAAAGCAATGGGCATGTTGCCCCCTCCAGAACCAGTGGGCAAGACACCCACTTGAGAGACTTGCACTCCCCAGGACAAAGCAATGGGCATTTTGCCCCCTCCAGAACCAGTGGGCAAGACACCCACTTGAGAGACTGTTGCATTGCACTCCCCAGGATAAAGAACAGGGCATGTTGCCCCCTCTAGAATCAGTGGGCAAGACACCCACTTGAGAGACTGTGGCCTTGCACTCCCCAGGACAAAGCACAGGGCATGTTGCCCCCTCCAGAACCAGTGGGCAAGACACCCACTTGAGAGACTTGCCCTCCCCAGGACAAAGCAATGGGCATGTTGCCCCCTCCAGAACCAGTGGGCTTGCTCCTGCATCTGGCTGAGGTGCCCCCCCCTTCCCCTGAGGTGCCTGCCTATTTGACAACTGATGCACTTGCAGTGTTCTATCCGGAGTGGTGCAGGATTCGAGTGGGGTTCTGGACTGTGCCCTGTGGCCATGTGGGCCCTTTGCATTATGAACTGGGTAGTGTCCCTTTTTTATATAGGTGTACAGATCTGTATCATGGCCAAATCAGATTTTTCATTTTATTCTTGGACTGATTACAATCATTTTAGTCTATTCCTGTTGTCCTTGCATTATTCTGCAGATGTACATGGTCAGATTGTTTTTGTAATGCATATGTTTGTGTGTATTGTGTATTTATGTTGGGTGTGTGTGATGTGTGTGTGTGTCAATCTCTTTTTCCTCACCGTTGTCGTTTTCCCCGGTGTTGGTGGTCCAGGTGGAGCATAACGTAGGAGATCATTGGAAAGACTTGCAGTTCGGGTTCCATGGTGGCGTGGTTCTTCCCTGTGTCCCCAGTGGTGAGTCCTTTCACTTCTGTGATGTGTTTTCACCAGGCTTTTTATGGCGTTGGTACCGCCCCAGAAAAGGTGGTGGAATTGTGTCTCAAAATATGGTGGATGGAACTTTATCTGGTGACGTGGTGACTGTTGTTTCCGCCCTAGCAATCGGAGTGGTACAGTGGCTGTCTATCAGTGGTATCACCACCATGGTCATAATTTGGCGGTAATTACCCCCAGCCTGTTGGCGGTATTACTGCCACTTTAACACCAACCACCAGGGTCGTAATGAGGGCCTATGTTTTTCCACAGGCATAAAGCTTTACTCTTAAATCAAGGTTGTACACCATTCTAATATGTGAAAATCAGGTTTCATTGAATAATTATCTTTTGTGCATAACCAAGTAAAGTCTTCTAATCTGTTACGATCTTAATAAAATCTTTGTTTCCATCACATTTCTGAATTATAAAAATATATGTGCTTCCATTTTGTTTTCTTTACTACTGAATGTGTACAGTTCCTTTAAGGGTATCTACATTTTGTTGTGGGATCACAAACAAATGAAGTCCAACAGCCTTTCCCCTGAATCTCCATGTACCCAAGCAAGATTGCCACACTTTACTTTCTTAGTCTGCAAAGTGAGAGGAGTGTGCATGTCCATAATAAAAAATAAGCAGCAATTTGTCACAAGACTTAGGCCCTCATTATGAACATGGCAGTAAACACTGTCGCCCGCTGTGGCCTCATGTAAAGGGGGGTGGGTGGATGTCCTCTTGGCGGTGTACATGTTGTGGGCTGGGCTATATGTGTGCCAATGGTGATGCAAACGGGTATGGTGGGCCATTTGTGTGACAGGATGGACTGTTTGTCTAATGGCGTTCTGCTACCTGTATTGCCTCTGCAGGTCAGCACCCATCAAAAGAAGCGAACATGGAGGGCCATCGCCAAGGCGTTGCAGACCCTGGTGGTCCATGGCAGGTGGATCACCTACTGTTGCAAACCGTGGGAGGACCTGAGACTCAGCGCACAAAAGATGGCAGAGGCCCAGCTGGGGATGGCCACCCAACGAGGAAGGGGTGCCCGTTTGACCCTTATCCCCTGGCGGTGGCCTACCCTGAGCTGGATGGGCGCATGAGGGCTTTACAGCAGCCACAAGGGGGTGAGTACAGTGGCTATCATTATAATTTACAGCTGGTGGGGTGGTATCCGGGTGGTGGTTGTACATCAATGGGTGCCCCTAGGCCAGGCCAGACATAGCAGTGCAAGTCCACTAGTGGCTAAGGGTTTGAATAGTAAATACTGCTTACCTAGCTTGGTATAATTCACTCCGGAGCAGGGCTGTGTGGGTCCCAGGTGTTCTGCAGTTGGCGGTGTGTGCCCCTTCTCATTCCATAGTGACTAGCCATTTCACTGGTAGTGGAATACATAGTGCGTAGGCCTGTTGCCTGTGTGTGAAGGTGCTGTGTACGCCAACAGTGGTGTTGGTGCAGTCATTGTCTCTATGTATCCTCTGTCTCTCACCCCCCCTTTCTTGTTTTGTCAGCCTGTCCTTATGTGCATTAGCATCATCTGGCAGAGGAGCAGAGGCACCAGCCACAGAGGGAGCTGCATCCCATCAGACCCTGGAGGAAGAGTCCACCTACGCAGTGGGCACCAGTGGGATGGAGGGCGAGGGGAGCACCACAGTGGAGACTGGATGGGACAATACAGACTCTGATACCTCTTCCGATGGGAGCTCCCTGGTGGTGGTGGACACCTCTGTGACCACCCCAGCTGCAGGTACAACTGCCACCCTCCGTACTAGCACCACCCTCCCAGTAGCACCTCAGCGAGTTGTCCATGCCCGCTCACCTAGAAGGTTGAGCATCTCCTTTGCCCCAGGCACCTCAGGCCCTACCCCAGTGAGCCTACTGCCCTGAGTGAGGAGACTATTGACCTCCTTAGATACATCTCTGTAGGGCAAAAAACCATTGTGAATACCACCCAGTGGCTGGCAGCCGAGATGCAGAAATCTAAATAATTCCTGGAGGGCATTCACGGTGGATTGGCAGCCCAACAGAGATTGATCCAGGCTCTGGCCTCCTCTCTGATGGCAGCCATTGTTCCTGTTTCAACTGTCCCACCTCCAACCTCCGCTTCCTAGTCCCATTCTCCTCAAACCCAACCCATCCCAAGCACACAGGCAGACAAGCATGCACAGAAGACAACACCCAAGAGTGTCACATGCAAACACAAGCACCACAAACACCATTCAGTTGCAGACACAACATCAACTATCACCACTGTCTCACCCTCCACCTCCACCTCCCACCCAGTTGCATCTACACTCACACCTGCATGCACTACATCAATATCCACTACCACATCATCACCATACCAAGCAGAACACACACTTCACTGGCAAACACCTCCACAACATCCATGCATGCGTGCCAGTGTCCTCTCCCACCGTGCCTGTCCCCCACTTCCTAAAGTATACAAATGCAAGCACTCAGACACCTAACAGCCATCCACCTCACAACAGCATACGCCCCTGCACCCAAAACCAGCAGACAAACACTCCCTGATCCTCCACTCCCATTACTCCTCCCTATTCCTGCCCCAATGTCCCTAAAAAGCTTTTACTTTCCCATATTGACCTCTTCCCTACCCTTTCCCCCGTCCTGCACGTATGGGCACGGTAGCAAGGACCCAGCCAAGCACCTCAGCCAAACAGTCTACGGGCCCTGTGGTTGCACCACCTACTCATGGGGTAAAGGTTTATAGGCCAACAATACTGAATGGTAAGGACCTTGCACCAGCTGCTAAGCAGGGGAAGGAGCCTGCACTAGCTGCAAAGAAGGGTAAGAAGCCTGCACCATCTGCAAAGAAGGGGAAGGAGCCTGCACCCACTGGAAAGAAGGGGAAAGGGCCTGCACCCCCTGTCAGAGGGGGGAAGAGCCCATCCACCAGTGCCAGGAAGGGTAAGGGATCCCCAACCTATGAGCAGGAGGAGAGGAGGCAATCTATGGCAGCGGAAGCTGCCAGCCAAACACCGCCACCACCAGCAGCTTTCACAGGGCCCCCAGCCCCACCCGTGGTTGTGCATCCAACAGAGTGTGCAGGGGCTGAGCCTCCCACAACCACCACCAAATTGCAGCCATCGGAGGATGCAGGGGCTGAGCAGGAGCCTCCCACAACCGCCACCACAGTGCAGCCATCAGAGGGTGCAGGGGCTGAGCAGGAGCATCCCACAACCACCACCAGAGTGTAGACATTGGAAGGTGTAGGGGCTGAGCAGGAGCCTCCCAAAACCACCACCACAGTGCAGCCATCACCGCCTGCGGACGCCATATAGTCCAGCCTCCAAAGGCTGCTGTGCAACCTGCCCCCACCAGAACCAGTGGGCAAGACACCCACTTGAGAGACTGTTTCCTTACACTCCCTAGTACAAAGCAATGGGCACGTTGCCCCCTCCAGAACCAGTGGGCAAGACACCCACTTGAGAGACTTTGGCCATGCACTTTCCAGGACAAAGCAATGGGCATGCTGCCCCCTCCAGAACTAGTGGGCAAGACACCCACTTGAGAGACTTGCCCTCCCCAGGACAAAGCAATGGGCATGTTGCCCCCTCCAGAACCAGTGGGCAAGACACCCACTTGAGAGACTTGCACTCCCCAGGACAAAGCAATGGGCATTTTGCCCCCTCCAGAACCAGTGGGCAAGACACCCACTTGAGAGACTGTTGCATTGCACTCCCCAGGATAAAGAACAGGGCATGTTGCCCCCTCTAGAATCAGTGGGCAAGACACCCACTTGAGAGACTGTGGCCTTGCACTCCCCAGGACAAAGCACAGGGCATGTTGCCCCCTCCAGAACCAGTGGGCAAGACACCCACTTGAGAGACTTGCCCTCCCCAGGACAAAGCAATGGGCATGTTGCCCCCTCCAGAACCAGTGGGCTTGCTCCTGCATCTGGCTGAGGTGCCCCCCCTTCCCCTGAGGTGCCTGCCTATTTGACAACTGATGCACTTGCAGTGTTCTATCCGGAGTGGTGCAGGATTCGAGTGGGGTTCTGGACTGTGCCCTGTGGCCATGTGGGCCCTTTGCATTATGAACTGGGTAGTGTCCCTTTTTTATATAGGTGTACAGATCTGTATCATGGCCAAATCAGATTTTTCATTTTATTCTTGGACTGATTACAATCATTTTAGTCTATTCCTGTTGTCCTTGCATTATTCTGCAGATGTACATGGTCAGATTGTTTTTGTAATGCATATGTTTGTGTGTATTGTGTATTTATGTTGGGTGTGTGTGATGTGTGTGTGTGTCAATCTCTTTTTCCTCACCGTTGTCGTTTTCCCCGGTGTTGGTGGTCCAGGTGGAGCATAACGTAGGAGATCATTGGAAAGACTTGCAGTTCGGGTTCCATGGTGGCGTGGTTCTTCCCTGTGTCCCCAGTGGTGAGTCCTTTCACTTCTGTGATGTGTTTTCACCAGGCTTTTTATGGCGTTGGTACCGCCCCAGAAAAGGTGGTGGAATTGTGTCTCAAAATATGGTGGATGGAACTTTATCTGGTGACGTGGTGACTGTTGTTTCCGCCCTAGCAATCGGAGTGGTACAGTGGCTGTCTATCAGTGGTATCACCACCATGGTCATAATTTGGCGGTAATTACCCCCAGCCTGTTGGCGGTATTACTGCCACTTTAACACCAACCACCAGGGTCGTAATGAGGGCCTATGTTTTTCCACAGGCATAAAGCTTTACTCTTAAATCAAGGTTGTACACCATTCTAATATGTGAAAATCAGGTTTCATTGAATAATTATCTTTTGTGCATAACCAAGTAAAGTCTTCTAATCTGTTACGATCTTAATAAAATCTTTGTTTCCATCACATTTCTGAATTATAAAAATATATGTGCTTCCATTTTGTTTTCTTTACTACTGAATGTGTACAGTTCCTTTAAGGGTATCTACATTTTGTTGTGGGATCACAAACAAATGAAGTCCAACAGCCTTTCCCCTGAATCTCCATGTACCCAAGCAAGATTGCCACACTTTACTTTCTTAGTCTGCAAAGTGAGAGGAGTGTGCATGTCCATAATAAAAAATAAGCAGCAATTTGTCACAAGACTTAGGCCCTCATTATGAACATGGCAGTAAACACCGTCGCCCGCTGTGGTGACGGTGAACAGAAGACCGCCATTGGCGGTGAAGAGAAACCCACCATATAATGATGTCAAAAACAGAAACCTCCAAAACTTCTGCTACCTCCAGCCACCACAGGGCCCTTGATGGCAGAAAGACTGCACACCCCACCCCGCCACCTCCAAGCAGACAAATCCCCCACCCTCCAAATAATGATGCATAAATCACTGCAGTGGATAGTGGATGTCGAATGACCATTGGCGGGAAGGACCGCCATGGCCAGCAAGTGGACCCAACAGTAAGAAATGCACACATTGGCAATTTCTAAACCCACACACCTGACACACATCCACAACACTATAAAACACTCACATACACATCCACTATCCTTTACATCCCCAATACGACAACTGAGACTGACAACACAACACGCATACACAGAATGCAACATCACACAAGTCACACACACAACCACACAACAGCACCCTCACCAATAATCCTACAACACCCCACCCACAACACACACCATGGCACCCCCTAAGCACTCACGCTTCACAGTTAGGGAGCTAAGAACAATGATGGATGAAATACTCAAGGTCGATCCACAAATCTTCGGGGCACAGGTCCAGCACACACCCATCGCTAGGCAGATGGATTTATGGCAGACAATTGCCAACAAGGTCAACGCATTGGGGGACCATCCACGCACGAGGGACGACATCTGCAAGAGATGGAATGACCTGCGTTGGAAGATGAGGTCGATGGCATCCAGGCACAACATTGCGGTCCAGAAGACTGGGGGAGGACCCCCACCTACAACCCCAACTACACTGACTCGGAGGAAAAGGGACTGTCCATCCTGCACCCAGAGGGCCTCACTGGACTCACTGGAGGAATGGACTCGGGTAAGTCATCTACAATTACCCCATAGCCACCCACTACCTCCAGGACCACTAACCCACCCAGACCACAATCACTACATCCAGTCACCCTGCATGCCCATAAACATACCAACAGGCCCACATCCCTCCCCCTGTGCATAGCTCCCTACCCCTGCTAGGAACCACAATGGCACCACACCACCCACAATGCACCTCCACATCCCATGAAAAATGCAATGGCAACCCCACAATAGGTCTCTGCATGGCCCAACAGGAGAATAAACAGCACCAACAACAGCACTGGCCAAATGACCCCGCACCAGTGTCTCCAGGCCACAGGCTGGTGGAAAAAAAGTACAGAGGTCAGAGTCTCCACCTACTAACAGGCAGGATAAAGATGACCCCAGTGTAAGTGGAACTGCCAGACCTGTGCAGGGTATACAGGCACAGGGGGCTAGGCCCAGTGGGAGGGTATCAGTGGCCCGGGGAGGCCAAAGGATGGATGCTGCAGTCCAGGAGGTGATCTCTGAGGTCCTGGGAGCATAAAACATGCGCAAGAAAGGATGGGCCAGATCCTGGCCACCCTGGAACAGCATCAAATGCTGCAGATAGCCCACAATCAAGAGACCATGGAGCAGTAGAAACAACTGAATGACACCATGGTCACTATTGCAGGGGTGCTGCAGCATCACTACCTAACCCAACCTGAGACCCCCACAAACCTGGAAGCCTCTACCACTTCCCAGGACACAGACCTGCCCTCTACATCAGCAGCAGCAACTGGACTGGTGGCACTGGCAAAGGATACACAGGAGACCAGCACCCCTACCTGTGCAGCCCAGCACCAGACACTCAAACGGTCCCTCAGACCCAGATATGGCATATGCACACCTGCCAAGACCAAGGCCCCCACTAAGAAGTGACTCTGACATGGACGGTCTCCCAAGTGTGCCACTATGCCACCATCCTCATCCGCCAATAGCAACATAACAACTTGCAAGTGACAGATGGACCCATATCCACTGCCACCAATTGCTGAGCCAATGTACCTAGTATGGACATCCAACATTAGCCCACTCCCTATCTCTGTAAAGTGCACCAATGCATTTATGACACCAAATAAAGCACATGCACTGGAAGTATAGTTGGATCAGCTGGTTCCTGGCACTCTGGCAAGCCATTGTCAGGGAGGTTCGGACCCTGGGGAGAGCACCCACTGCAGGAACTGGTGGGAGGACCTGTGGTGCTGGGCAAGGAAGACCTGGGAGGTCCAGCTAGGGAAGTTCTCCCAAAAGGTGGCATATCCCGAATTAGATGGGTTCATAAAGGCTGCACAGCAGCCACAATAGGATGAATACCACCCCCATTTCATGCATCTTTGATGGATGTCTGAGGGTGCTGTAGTATGTATGCTGTCTAGTGCCAGGAACTCTGACTGGTGTCTACCAGCAGTGCCCATTGGCACTGAGATGATTACGGGCAGGTCTGCAGTTCATCAGGTCCTTGTGTCATGTGGGAGAAGAATTGTATGCTAGGGTTGTGGCCTCTAGTCAGGGGCATAGGCATGACTATAGTTGTAGGTGCTGTGTGTAGGTATGTAAGCTGAGTGGGAGTGTGTGTGCACCAAGTTTGTACATCCATTCAGATATTTACAGATATCTCTAATGTTTTGTCTCCCCACCCCTGTACTCTTGTGTTGTCTATGTACACAAGCACCATCTGGCGAGGCATCAGTGGCACTGGTGAGTGGGGGTGCAGAGGCCCACGGTTCCAAGGAGGCAAAGTCTACTGACGCCAAGGGGACCAGTGGGTTGGAGGGTGAGGGGAGTACCACGAGAGATATACTACCACTGGCGGAAGTAACTCTGATACCTCCTCCGATGGGAGTTCCCTGGTGGTGGCAGACCCTAGTGGGCCCACCCATTCTGTGTTATCTTCCACCACCCCATACCATCACCGCCCTCCCAGTTGCTCTCCACCCAGTTGCCTGTGCCCGCTCACCCAGAAGGGTGAACATCTCCTTCACCCCAGGCACCTCATCCCCTGCCCCAGTCAGCCCTGCTGCCCTCAGGACCATCTCTGTAGTGTAGACAACCATTGTGAATGCCATCCAGGGGCTAGCATCCCAGATGCAGCAATACAATGTATACTGTAGTGTAGCCATTTTTAATATAGCTTCATGCACATTACAGTAGTTTAACATACTAGGCCACTGTGCACTTTGCCCTAGATATATTTTATTCAGCTTCGCACTGTTATTTTACAATAACCAGTTTTTACGGTCTTGTTTTAATTTCTTCTATCACACTGTTTAGCTTAGTTCAGCACTGTGTTCTCAAATAATGCATTGTTGATCACCCTGTGCTTCAGTCAAGGCTACAGACTGGTACATTGCCGCTAAACGTGGTAGAAGTTTAGTCTCCAACATTCGTAGAAAATACACATCCTTACGTAGGGACATTTTCTTAGAACATCTGCGTGTTAGTTATAAAAACACTTTCTAGTCCTAGTACACGTCAAGAGGGAGATTCCAGCCAGGGACCCACAACTGAATGCTGAATGCCCCGTTGCAGATGCTGATGCAGATTACAGGCCTTTGCTCAGGTATGAGGGTCGATGTCCTCCTGGGGGAACCTGAAAGGCAGGCTTAGATCTTAAGATGCTGTGCTTGAAAATATAACTTAGAGAGAGAATATCCTAGCGGCACTATGATAGCTTTATTCTTGTGCTTCACTCTCATCGTCACTATTTTAATATTACTGTGTTGTGTAGTTCTGTTTATTGTAGCTCACGCTTTGCTATCTAGAATGCAGTTGTTTTATTAAACCAATCTTTAAAACTTATACTGCTTCTATTGTCATTTATATATGAGACCGCACTGTATGAGAGAACCGGTTGTGACCTGAGTGACCACGACTTCCCTGAGAAGTATTAATATGTCATGCGCTCGGCTGCCCAATTGTCTCTACCATTTGAGAGAGATGAGGCACTGCTATTTAGCTGGAGCAAAAACTGGATTTAGAGTGACAAGTGTCATCCACTGTGGGTCAGACTCAGTCCACCACACTGTGACTGATCTTGCTGCTCAAAATCCAGTGGTCTGCTGCCTGGAAGGCATTCACTGTGCCATGTTTGGCCTACAGAGATCTTTTAAGGCTCTGGCATCCTCTTTGACAGCAGCCAGTGTCCCTGGTCTTTCCGTTCCCCCCTTCCAATCACCTCTACCCCTTCCAGCACCCCACTCCCTTCACCCATCCCAAGCACACGTTCGGACAGCCATGCACACACCTCAACACACAAGAAGCACACACAGAAACACAAACACCACACTTCTCACCACAAGCATGCAGACAGCCAACATACAAAGGCACACACGACAACATCCACTTCCCCCAGTGTGTCCACCTCTCCTGCGTCCCTGTCTGTCACCTCAACATGCAGACCCACAAGCACTGCACCCTCAGTCATGCTGCTGGCCCCATTCTTGCAGTCACCACAACATCAGACATCCAGTCATGCACCCCAGACACCACACCTGCACTCACCACAACTACATTGACAACTACATGCAGCACACTTACCAAACCTGCAGACACTCAGACAACATCCCTTTACACTGGTAGCCTGTCTTGTCCCACTGTGTCCACCACCCCTCCCAAGATGCTCAAATATTCCCTGACACCCACCCAACACACATCCACCATACCTCAGCATACTGCACAGGCACCTGCATCCAAGTCTAGCACGTTTACACCAGTTACTAGCACTGCCTCTACCTCCACTCCCACACCTTTGTCCATATCCACCCCAACTGCCCTTAAAAAACCTTTTCCTGTTTCGTGTTGACCTTTTCGAACCCACTGGCCCATCCCGTTCCTAAACGTACCCACCTCCTTGCCCCATCCACTCCTTCTATGTCCAAGTCTTCCCCAGTCCACCCTTCCCATTCCCGTGCCCCTTCCCCAGTGAGCAAGAAGCCACATGGTGGCCTAGGTCTATCTGCCACCCCCTGGTCTAAGCCCACTCCCCCACCTTCCAAGAGCAAACCCAAGCCCTTTCCACTTTCCAAGTGTAAGCCCAAGCACCCCTCCCAGACGTAAGTCCCCACCCCTGCCACCTCCTGCCCCTGGTCCCTGAGGTGCCTAGCTGCCCCATCGATGTCCCTTCATGGTGGAGTACTATGTGTACATGTGGAAGTCAAGTTCAGGCCATTTGGGCCCTTCAGCCTGTTACAGTTAGACTGGCCAATGGCCTTATTTAGACACTGCATTTTTCTTTTCTTCATTGAAGTTTGTGTGCCCAGTGCTGCTGGCACTCTCTGGAGACGTGGTTCATCGTTTTATTGTGGGGTTGTGGTGTGCACATGTGGGGGCTTTGGGCAGGTTGTATTGGCCGTGTGTTGGGTAAGTACCTCTTGTGCTGGTGTGTATGGCTTGTGATGGTGTGAGGGGTTAGGGGAGCATTTCAGGGTGGGTAGGGTGGGTGGGTGTGTAACTGTGCCCTTTCTTCCCTTTTTTACTAGGTTGCGGTACATACCGTCGTCGTCTTCATTGGCGGACACGGTGGTGGAGGTATATGGCAAGGAGCAGCACTGGCATGATTTCCAATTCTTTTTCCATGTCTTCTTCGGGGTGTTTTGTGTACCTGATGAGTGTTTCCTTGTATTTGGTTTGTTTCTGCCAGGCTTTGCGTGGCGGTGGTTCCCGCCCCAGAGCTGACGGTGGACTTGTGCTTCATTATTAGTTGGGCGGGTGGGGCCTTTCCGTCGGCCTGTGGGCAGCATCTTACGTCGATGTCGGCACTCCTATGCTGGCGGTGAGTGGTTTTCACACTGGCAGTTTCTCATGTGCTTCATTATTTGGCGGACCGGACCGCCAGCCTGTTGGCTTTTGCCATTGTCTCTAAGAGCATTCTGACTTAGGGGACCCAGAAAAGCTCATGGTAGACTCAGAAAAGCACACCAATAAAAATACTTTAAAAGTATACAGTTATATGAGGAAAAATAAGTCTTTGAGGCCTGAGTTGTCTTTTTCCAACAGGAGTGAGGACTCTTCCAGCAGGCTTTTCTTCTCCCGGTACAGTCTACCCAGGAAAAGGAATGTTGTATGGCAGATGTGGTGAGGTTTTCATCTTCTCCTATGTACTAATCCATGTGTGGAAGTCTTTCCCAATACTGGCTATTTTTACATTCTATACTCACCATCTTTTATAGCATTTACTGTTTGCCTTACTACAAAATTGCCCAGGGGCCCTGGGCAGAACCATTTTACCACTAGATAAGCTTTCCTCCAACCTGGCTGGGTCATAAATGGTTCTCCTTCCTGATGGGATTGAATCTACATAGACCAGAAGGTTCTTGCTCATAGAATGAATAAGAACTGATCCTTCCTGCCATATTTGAGATCAGCAATTTAAAAAAGAAGTATTAAAGCTGCACTTGTTTTTTGTTTTTTTTCAGTTGTACTGCAGTCCTCCAATAAGGATAATCCTAATAAATAGACAGCACATAATGCCACACCATTCTTCCTGAGCTCAGAGACAGGTCATTACCTCATGAGCCAGTGATCTTATCCTTTTTATAAATGGATGTGTATTGTATCTCAGGAGTTGTGATGTGTAGCAGAAAGGGTTTTAGGATCATTCTGACTCTGGCAGCCCAATGTATATTTTTATAAAATTATTAAAATCGGATTCACCATTAGATCAGATTTCCAGAACTAAGTGGATAATAATAGAGAATTACTTCCTGGGATTTTCTGAAGCAGAATTAGAAAATAACTATTTTATTGACATATAGGCTTTGTTATATAAACTACAGACAAACCTAAGCAGTGGGAATAATTTGGAGACTTTTAGTCTTTAATCACTGTAAGACCACATAACTAAAATATATAGGGTGTCAGGATTTTATATGCCATGCATCTTGACTTGTGGCCTTACAAGGCACACTTAGTGGGTCAATTATAATAAATAAATAGAAATAGGATTCCTTGATGGCTAAGGCACTTTTCTTACCATGTATAACTCTAGTGGCTTTCAACTGCAGCCCAGCCAGTGCACAGTGGTGCTACAGGCAGCCATTCCATTGGTGGGATATACATGGGTAGTGTAAATACACGTTACAGCCTATATATTTCAATTAGCACCTGCCTTACAAAGGAAACTTACACGTTAGAGTAATCTACATTTTTTAATACGTTTATTATGTTTGGCTATTTATGAAATCTGCATAGGAAATACTAATAAATCAAATAAAATATTTTAAATAGCGAAAAACATAAATAATAATGATGGAATTTCATCACTTATCTAAAACAATTAAGGCCCATATTTATACTTTTTGACGCTAAACTGCGCTAACGCAGTTTAGCGTCAAAAGTTTTTGCGCCGTCTAACGCCATTCTGAAGCGCCATGCGGGCGCCGTATTTATGGAATGGCGTTAGCCGGCGCAAGCGGACCGGCGCTGCCTGGTGTGCGTGGAAAAAAACCACGTACACCAGACAGCGCCGGCGTAGGGGGAAAATGGCGTATGGGCGTCTTAAAATGGGGCAAGTCAGGTTACGTCGAAAAAATCGTCGTAACCCGACTTGCGCCATGTTTTTTCGACGCCCATCCCCCATCAACATGACTCCTATCATTGTAAAGATAGGAGTCATGCCCCCTTGCCCAATGGCCATGCCCAGGGGACTTGGTCATTGGGCATAGTGGCATGTAGGGGGGCACAAATCAGGCCCCCCTATGCCACAAAAAAAAAAAAAAAAAAATACTTACCTGAACTTACCTTAATGTCCATGGGATGGGTCCCTCCGTCCTTGGGTGTCCTCCTGGGGTGGGCAAGGGTGGCAGGGGGGGTCCCTGGGGGCAGGGGAGGGCACTCTGGGCTCATTTTGAGCCCACTTGTCCCTTAACGCCATGCCTGACCCAGGCGTTAAAAAGCGGCGCAAAAGCGACGTTTTTGGCCACGCCCACTCCCGGGCGTCATTTTTGCCCGGGAGTATAAATACCACGTAAAGGCCTGGGAGTCATTTTTTAAGACGGGAACGCCTCCCTTGCATATCATTAACGCAAGGAAGGGGTTCACGCTAAAAAATGACGCACTCTCCGGGCACTTTGGCGCCCGAAGCGTCTAACGCCATAGTATAAATATGGCGTTAGTTGGCGTTAGTTTAGCGTCGAATTTGCGTCGAAAAAAACGACGCAAATTCGGCGCAAACGGAGTATAAATACGGGCCTAAATATTTATGTTTTACTCTAAAAATGTGTATTTCTAATTCAAACGTGTATGTAACAATAATTTTTACTGAAACATAGCTAAATAATTTGCAATTAATTATATTAAAAAACTTTTAATATTAATAAATGTCTTCAATTTCTCACAGGATGACTGTGCATTGGAACTGTGGGGGAGCTCTATATTCTAAAGTAGAGGGAAAGTTGAAACATTGATTTAACTCAAAATTATTTAAAAATATATTTATTTTAAAAGCAATGCAAATATTTTACATATTTAAATGTAGGACAAACCAAAGAATGCTACAGATTTATCACTTGCAAATTTCAATTATTTTTTTTATTTAATTTTTAATTTAAAAACACATTTCTGAAGTTTAATTGGCTAATGTCCCATAAAATAATGTGTCAATGACTATTAAACAAGAAGTATATAACTAATTATAAGTAAACAAATGTTACTTTCATTTATACATTTAAAAAAGTTGTATAAATATTTATAAATTAAATGATAAACATTGACTGTTCTATACATTTTAAATATTATACATAACTACTCAAAATAATTTAATTTAATGAACAATATTTTCCATGGGTTTTCTTTGAATTCCCTAATGAGATCGTTTTTTCTAGACTGGTGTTGCAGTACCAATGGATGGTTGTGTGGTGCTGGACTTACTACTATTTTGGCTATAGTAACTTACACGTTTAAATTTGACCTTACTTTTTTTCAGGGATGAAGACATCTAAGTTGCACTTTTTAAGTGACTTTAAAATGAGATTTTATGAACAGCTGGAAAGTAGTAAAAGTACTCAGAAGTATACATTATATTTCTTTAGAAGTATATATTGCCTTCTGAATCAGCCCCTTAGTGCCCACAACACGGCTACAATTTCTGCACCATCTATCATGCCCTTAATGGGAATAAAAAAATAGACAAAGTGGGTGAAACTATTTTCATCAACACCATTTTACGACCCAACCCATGCACTGCGGCACTGAAAAGCAATGCTACAAAGAATGGAGTCCTACGATAGGGTGCGGAAACAATCAAAATATAGAGTGATGGTGAAAAAACATGAATTTGCCACACACATCACCTAAAATCAAAGCACAAAAAGAAGTACAGATGGTATCTGCAGAAGCAGGGAAACCCCTCAACATAAAAGACATAAAATGGCCCAGAGATTGCCCTTAGTGTTGGTACAAGAAGTGGATGAGACTAAAACCCACCTAAAAATTGTCATACTATACAGCATGCTTTGTAGAAAAACATATATTTTAGGGTGCAAAATAATGGAATAGGGAACAAAGTGATGGGGTGTTACTACTTTAAATACAAAGAAGCAAACAATTTAAAAGTGGATGTTTGCCAAAAACAATTAGAACAAAAATGAGATAAGAAAACAAAGAAAAACACAATTTTCCCTGCCCCCCTCAAAAAAAATGTCAGGTCCTTTTGAGAACCACCAACAACAGACAATGAAAAAGCACATTTCCAGTAAGCCTTATGCCTAAAATTGCAACACAAAGTAGAATACCAAAATACTGAACCAGGGCTTAATGTGTGGCACAGTAGGGTTTGGCAGAGGCCAGAGGACTGGAGGCCAGAGGATTGGAAAAAGCTACTGACTCAAAGCCAAATCTTTCAAACTACTCTCACTTGAAGTTATATAGTTATAGCTAGACCAGATTGCCATAGGAAGATCCATTGGTTGTTTTGATAATAACTTTTGCACCATTTGATAAATCTTAACAGCACTTTACAAATAAAAGTTCATTGATCTCAGTGATTTGTAAGACAGTTTTGGGTTGATCATGCAGGAACTAAGAAAAAGATGGGGGTCCCAAAATAATGTTTCTCATTTTAATTCTCATAGGAAATTTTGGGAAGTTGGAAGCTATACAGAATAAATTACTGAAAAGAAATACCCCAAACTCAGACAGAATGCTTTTTAAATCCATTCATCACTTTATAAAAATTATTATTTATATTATAGTGATATGTGGATGGTTGGTCCTGAGGGATCGTAAATTCATTAATAAAGTGATCTGATTGGTCAAGAGGAATTTTTTTCCATTAGTTGTTTTGCTCCTGTGGGACCAGTAAAATCCCCTGGGACAGAGCAATCTGATTAGCTGGCTGATACTTGAAGAGAAATGCTGGAGCCACCATAACAGGATGTGGAGACTTGGTCCCGATGTTCTGAACTTGTTGCTGTCCCCAGTGAAGCAGTGCTTACTCCCACAGGAGCCTTGGTACCAGACTGTACAAGCTTTTGTGAAGCTTGCATGGTCTTGTAGTGCCATGCATGATGCTTCAGCTACTATACAGTATAGCAATGTGGTACAGGAAAAATATTTCACAAAAATAAACAATAAAAGTGTGGGTGGGAGTCTGTTTTGTGCATGTGTAGGATTGGCAAGCAGTGCACCACTTTGTCAATATGGTGCAGCATTTAGCATAAACAAATATGCTAATGTGGCATTGGAATGGAGCTTGGACCTCTTAAAAATGACCCTTAGACTTTTAGTCTAAGCTTAGATGTTTGGGCTAAGAAGTGAATTAGTAAACTTTTTTAAATTAAATGTACGTAAAATAGAGAACAATACAGTGAGCATGTGGAACCTATTACTTGGTACCTATGGAGGGCTTTTTAGTAAAAAATACATGCTTTTATAGTGTTATTCTCAATCTGTACAAATCAGCAGCACGCTTTAGTACATTATTGTTTGTTTATAGTATAGCCAGTGTTCCCTGAGTTTCTGGTGTTTCTCTAGTGCTCGTCATTCACAGTTATTTAGTCATTATACGTGTAAAAAAGATAGTGCTATTTGCTTAACCAGGAATACCATTTCTGCATAGTGAACACACAATCCGTACTTTCCTATGGTTCATTATTTCGATATTTGGGGTTGCGGAGAGGTCTCATTAGAGATGTATGCTAATAAAATAAATAAAAAATGAACATGAGAATAACAAATGTTTTATGTTGATTACTTTATTTGTAGGATTAGTGAATCTGTCACAACCTCTTTCATCACGTGTTTCCAGATCCATGAGAGGTTTGCAAATCTGGTGTTATTTTCTTACAGTACGTAAAAACATACATAGACGTTTTAAGATTATTGTTTGACTTCAATGGTGTACTAAAAACCATTTGAAACTTATTCAATTTAAGTGAAAAAAGTTTTAAATGTGATTTAAATAGATTTCCAGGATTTGCAACAACATTGCAATGATGTTGCTAATCCTATGCAACACAAAATAAATAGATTTCACTGATTAAAATATTTTTCAGTCACTTGCACAGGAAGTCTCCACCAGCTTCTCCCATGCTTTAGGTGTGGTTGTGTTCTTTGACACTTCTGCAGCTACAGAAGAAGTTTTGGTTTATTTTTGGTGTTTGGTTTGTTTAGTTTGTGGCAAATCCACCTGAAAGTGTTCCTCTTCAAAATTATAGTTCTTTATCTAAGGAGGAAGGAACCACAAAAAAAAGAAATCATTGCTTGGAATTTTTTCTCTATACCATCCAGGGAGAAGAAAGTTGTGGCCCAGGAGGTGCAGTGTATGCAATGCAATTTTTTTTTCTAGAGGCATGAAAAATAAATGAATATTTATAGGGCACATCAATCATGTTAACGCACCTGAAAACAATACACCTAAGGTGTCTTGTGCATTCAGAGAGAGACTGAGACCAGTGTAGCGCAACAACATCTGAAGCAGGTGAAGAATAACCTGGTGCATCGACAAATGCTTCAGTACCTTCTAATCTTTCTCAAAGTCTTTCGCAAAGTGTTTCTGAATTTGCAATGTCTGGACAATTGTGTGTGAAATGTGAAAAAGTTCTTAGTATGGGAGAGAAGTCGATCTCATTGAGACTTGTGACAAGCATACATGTTATTTTTTTTGTTTTTTTCCAATTGAGTGATTGCACAAGGTATATGAGTTTTGTTGATTCATATAATGTTACTAAAAACACCAAAAAAAACAAAATTGTTTAAAAAAATACATCATTTTACACATGCACAGGACATAGGTCAATACCTATGTCCAGCTTCATAATGATAACTCCAAATATGGCCATGTAAGATGTCTAACATCTTGGAATTATACCTCAATGCTGATTCCAACATTGAATGTATACTTCCATTCACTCTGGGGGCTCCACAGTGGAGCACCAGTACTGCCATATCAACCTTCTGAGGATTCCCAGGCAGCCCCAGCTGCTGCCACCTCACAGATGGGTTTCTGCTCTCCGGTTACTCAAGCAGTTCAAGCCAAGAAGTCAGAACAAATAATTTCTTTTGGGAGAGAGGTGTTACAGGCATGGGAGAGGTAGCCTCCCAGAGCCTCTGGAAATGCTTTGAAGGGCACAGATGGTGTCCTCCTTGCATAATTCAGTCTAAACCTGTTCAGGGATCCCCGGTCCCTGATCTGGCGTGAAACTAGAAAAAGGAAATTGGAGTGACCACTCCCCTGTCAATCATCACCCCAGGGGTGGTGCCCAGAGCTCCTCCAGAGAGTCCCTGTTTTTTTCCATTTTGGATTCGAAGGTGGTAGGGCACTCTGAGAGCATCTGAGTGACAAGTGCCAGCAGGTGATGTCAAAGCCCTCCCCTGATAGGTGCTTACCTGTGTAGTTGACCTATCCCCCTTTCAGGGCTATTTAGGGTCTCTCCTCTGGGTGTTTCTTCAGATTCGGATTGCAAGACTCCAGCAGGAATACTCTGCATCCTTTACTTCACCTTCTACAGCAGAAACTGCATCTGGAAACTCCAGGAACTCTACAAACTGCAACAAAGAAGCAAAGACGACTTCTGCAACATTGCATCTCCTGCCAGCAACTGCAACTGTTTCCAGGTTTTGCATCCTTGGAGGACTGCCTGTCTTCACCAGATGAACGAAGGAATCTTCCTTGAAGTGAAGGAGTCACTTTCCTGCTTCAGCAGGCACCCCTCTGCAGCGACAACTAGTGGCTTGGGTCCCCTCTCCTGAAGAGGTGTGCGGATATAGCAACAATGGTGGTAGACTGAAGTGATCCCATTGGTCCTGAAGTCCAGCTGTTCAACTTTGGTGAAGGCAAGAGCTTGCCTCCCCACGCAAGACAGCACCCTTGTGCACCACATGTTTTGCAGTTGCCAAGGATTGGTGGCATCCATCTATGACATTCTTCATGCACTGTACAGCTCCGGCCCCCAGCACTCTATCCTATGACACACAGCTTCCAGAGTGGTTCTCCAGCGGAGTGGGATCCCTTTGTGTAGTTCTGTGTGGGCGTCCTTTTGTCCTTCTTTGTCCCCATGGTGTGGGACTCCTGTGTGCAATACCTGATCTTCTGAGGGCTCTCTGAGTTGCTGAGAACCTCCTGTGTTTCCCCCGCCTGGTCCCGGGTAGCGCCATTTTCTGCTAGCCGCAAGCTTTGTGTGTGCCAAGGCTTGTTGGTGAATCCAGGGACCCAAACCAGACTTTAATCATCCATCCAGCATGGGACATCATCTGCACCTACCAGGAACCTGCATCCGTCTTGTTGTCTGCAGTACTGACTGTCCTTCTTCGCCAGTGGTTATTTTGCACCTTTATCTGGGTTAACAGGGGATCCTGTTCTCCCTGGACTCTTCAGTGCTTCTTGGACTTGGTCCCCTGTCTTCACATACAGGAATCCATCAGTGGTGTCTTTCAGTCAATTCTGGTTCTTGCTAAATCATCTATCACGTGTTCTTGTGTGTTCTAGGAAACTTACTGTAATTTACTCCTGCTTTCTGGGGCTCTGGGGGGTGTATTACTTACCTTTGGTGTTTTCTTACACTCCCAGTGCCCCTCTACACACTGCACTTGCCTACATGGGAAACTGACTTTTGCATTCCACTATTTTACTATATGGTTTGTGTTCTATCTAGGCCCATTTCTAACTATTGTGATTTTCACAATTTGCTCTGTTTTCTAACTGTTTTTACAGCTATTACTGCATTGTAGTGTATATACTGTGTATATTACTTACCTCCTAAAGGAGTATAGTCTCTAAAGTATTTTTGGCATTTGTGTCACCAAGATAAAGTACCTTTATTTTTGTAACAGTAAGTATTTTCTTTCATGTGTGTGAGTACTGTGTGACTACAGTGGTATTGCATGAGCTTTGCATGTCTCCTAGTTAGGCCTTGGCTGCTCATCCACACTACCCCTATAGAGCCTGGCTTCTAGACACTGACTGCATTTCACTAGTAAGGGATAACTTTACCTTAGGTACCCACTACAAATCAGGCCAGCCGCCTACACAGATCTAACATCATGCATGCATACATGCTTAAATTGGGCAACAAAAGATGAAATGCTTACCATAACAAACAGTACACAATGCCATGAGACCACCATTGCATTTACACCCACATATCCATAGAGTTAACATCTACCTTTATCTTTCTTGACTCTAGCATTGCCCACAAAGTCAGATACTGCAAACAAAGGCATATGGATGAGACTGATGCACAGGCAACTGTAGGCACACAACACAAGTTACCCAGGAACAACATTAAAGTAGAACATCAATTGCAGGACAAACATGTACCCAAAACAAAACAATCCTTTTGGTTTATTAAATAGGGAAGATGAAAACTCCAATGCCATTGGCCTGTCCATTAAATTGTCCACAATAGCACTATATTGTGCCAACAATTGACTCCTAACTGCCAGGGAACCTTCACAGGTAAGGGGCTTCAAGGGGCCAGGCAGGCACTCAGGGATCATCCTTGGGGGTTGGATTTGGGAGGGGGGAAGATCTTGGGCTTGGAGGAATGGTCTCACTTTTTGGGAGGGGTCGGCTTCTTCTTGGGAGAGAGATATGGGTGCTTGAAGGGGGGGGAGATAAGGTCTTGGAGGTGGAAGGAGGGGCTGGGAGCTGGGTGGGTGCCTCTTCGGTTTGGGACCAGGGTAGGGGGAACAAGGGAAAGGGAAAATAAAAACATAAAAACTTTGTTAGGGACACAGGGATGGTCATCAGATGGGGGTCGGGATTTGGAGGTCAAGAAACAGTGGTTGTCTGCTGCGTTGGTGTGGATGTCGTGGGTGCGTGCTTCTTGGAGGTATGCTTGTGTGTGTGTCTGTTGGGGTGGTGACTGCGGGTGTGCTGGATATGGTTATGTCTGTGTGTCTGTAGTTGTGGTATCTGTGGAAATGGTGCTTGTAATCGATGTCTGGGGGTCTGCAGGTGTGGTGTCTGCAGGTATTATGGGTGTGGTGGGTGAGTCACTGACTGTTGGTGTGGTACCTGTGATTGTGCAGGATGTTGTGTGTGTAATGCTGGGGGTGGTATCTAGGGAAGTTGTAACTGTTGTGCTTTTGAGTGTTTGTTTGCTTGCTTGCTTGCTGGTGTGTTTGTGGTGCTTGTGTTTGTGTGTGCTCCTCTTGTGTGTTGATGTGGATACAAGCGGATCTGTCTGTGTGCTTTGGGTAGGTTGGGGAAGGGGGGATTTGGATTGATTGGAAAGAGGGAGGTGGGGGTGGTCAGAAGGTAGAGGGTTACTGGCTGCCATCAATGAGGAGGCCAGAGCCTGAAAAGATCTCTGTAGGCCAGCCATTGCACCTTGAATGCCTTCTAGGAATGATTGGTCTGGTGTAGCTGAGTTGCCAATCCCTGGATGGCATTCACAATGGCTGACTGACCCACAAAGATACTTCTCATAAGGACTAAGCCCTCCTCACTGAGGGCAGCAGGGGTAACAGGGGTTGGGGGGAGGTGACTGTGGCAAAGGAGACGCCAACCCTCTTGGGTGGAGAGCAACAGAGAGGGCAATGATAGAATGGGGTGGCAGAGGAGGAAGGTACAGGATGATGCCCTGATGAATCCCCCAATACTAGGGAAGATGAGTCTTATGATGATGATGATGATGACATTGTGGTCTCCCCTGTGGCACTTCCCTTGCCCTCCAGGCAACTGGGTCCCTCTGTGCCAGTGGTGTCTTTACCCGAGATCCCATGGTCAGATGCTTCCCCTCTTGGCTGTACCCCATCTCCTTCACCTGCTGGTGCAGATGCTGCAAATACCAAGAAAAAAAGGTTCGTCACATTTCCAGGATCACACTTGAACAACAGCTCTGATTAGCATGCATTACCATGATGCCAATTAGGCCCCAGAAAACAGTTCTACATAAGTGGCCCATACATGTGCCATACCATATGCATGCATGCCATATGAACAGTCCTCAGTTGCCCACAGGAAAATCAGGATATCACCCTCAAACCTTTGCCCAATGGAGCAGAACTCAGTCATCTGTTGGCATACAATAGTAGGCCAATGCCAAATGCATTTCAATAGATCACACACAAGGTCATGCATACATCTAATTGTCACATAAGTGATGAACCAAAAATGAGAAATGATGCTACTAAATAATGCCATGTTGATGAAAAAAGTTCAATCTCCTGGAGAAGGTGACATGGAAATACCCATGTCACACTAGAATCATATCAACAATGCACACTTTACCAAGTGATATTTGACCCAATAGAGTCATGGAGGTAGTATTAGTGGTGCACAGATAGGCCACACATGTGGCATGAAAAAAAAAAAAACATATACATCATGTGCAACATGTCAGAGAGGTATGCCCCCATAATCCACAACACACTGAATCGGCGAGCCCCAGGATAATCACCACTAATATCTGGACCCCTTACAATGCCATACTCTGAGTACATTGGTAAAAGCCATTAGTCCTTTGGATGTTGGAGAGGCCATGAGGTTTGCAAGTACTTGTAGAAAGCCCTCAATATATTTCCCAATGGGAAGGTGCATCACTGTTTCCTTTTTGGTCCTACAAACACAGACACCTGTGGGTGAATGGATGCACCCAAACACACGTGATTTAAACATAACTGCAAGTCACCCCATGATGCTGGCCAACAGTCAGGGCACAAACCTTATCCATTACACATGTGCAGTGCACTATTCCACATGACGCCACATCAAGGGCATAGCTATTCACATTGTAGCTCTAAACTCTAACCCTACCTGTCACGTCCCTCATTGCTAATACAGTTGGATATGTGAAATGACTTGCTATGACTGTGAAGGTATGTGTGAGCCAATACAAGATGGTGACACACTCCTGTCTGTGGCACAACATTAAATGTATCATTCCACAAGAAGTTTGGAATGCACATATAGATGAACAAATACAGACATCATCCCATCAACACAGACAGACCATGCATGAAACTGCAGTTTAAATATGTTTATCAAAAGAGAAAGGGACACGTGCCAACATGTAGGCACAAGGAATGCTGGCAACTGTGATGGCACATAAATCAGGTCAATGAACATTCCCCACCTACCGAGGGAAAGTATTGACCTACAGTTGCATCCAAATCCATCTATGCTGGACATCTTCACATTAAAGACTGAAGTGAGGTACCAGCACTCATCATATGCTGAAGACAACTAGCTTCTTTGTGGCAGATCCCTATATACACATTTACCCAGACACATGGCAGAGGAAAGTGATCCATCACCTACTAAATGATGGCCTCAAAACATTTAAGAGTAGTGGTCTGTTGCATAGAAATTTGACACACAACAACAATTGATCAATATACCCAGCCATATGTCATCCCTGAAGAGCAAGTGGTTTCTGGATTCTACCCAGTTGTGTCCTAAGTCCCTGGGCCAAAATGCAAGGCAAATCAGTATGCACCACATGACATGTCTATACAAACAATCTCTCAACAACTGTGTTACACTTGGCTTATCCCTAACGTCCAGTGAAAGCTATCAGAAACTAACACATTCACTTGGCAATGGGACAGGGAGGAATAAGCCCTGTACTCACCCCTTGTGACTGCTGTGCTGCCCTCAAATGCCCATCAAACTCAAAATAAGCCACAGCCAGAGTGTGGGCCATTAGGGGGGACGTGATCCAACTGGCACTGTATCCACATTGGGAAGACATCCCCAGCTGGGCCTAAGCATCTCAAGTCCTCCCACCTTTTTCTACAGTTAGTGCTCTGCTGGCTGTGGATCCCCAGAGTCTGCACCTTCTTGGCAATTTATCTCCATAATCCCTTCTTTTGATGGGAGTTGACCTGCATGGATGCAAAAGACAAATCAAGAGATCACGATCACAAGTCTCATCACAAATGGTTGAGTCACATACATGTCAGTAACATCAAAGGTAGTACACAGCAGGTCAGTTCATGGAGGTCTTGCTGGCAGCAGTGTCAGAAGTCAAGTGAGTGAATCTTCAGAACACGGTAGTGACGTTTGCCACGTAAGTGGTCGTCACTGCCAGCAGACACAACCATTGGCTCATGACCATTACTGGCAACAACGTTAGCCTATGGCTGATCTGCTGCAGTTGCAACCACCTACTGCTATGAAGACTTCCTCCGGAGGTTGAGGGTGGTTTCTAATGCCCAGTGGATTAGGCCAGACAGCTGCCATCATAGAAGCCTGAAATATGGTATTGAGCTTCAAAAACTGTGTTACACCTCTGAAAATGTTGTTTTGAACTCACAAACATGATTATTCTGACATGTCATATAGGTCCTACTACTCAAACACCATTGTAGTATGTTGCAGGTCACAGATGGCATTTAACAGTGGGGCACAGACCACCCCCTCCAATGGCCATTTTTGTGGTCAGGATATCCAGTAACATTTCAAGGGCAATTGTGATGCACAATTTTGTGTTTGGTACAGATACATGTCGTGAACACATGTGTGGAAAACCATGGGGGTCACATGTGACCCTTCTGTTATTAGCAGCTGTGATGTGTACTGGTTGCCATGTCTATCCCTTCTAAAATGCCTTGTCACTTGATATCATTGACATGCATCATTTATGTTGCTGTGTACACAATGACTAATGTTAGAACTAGTTTCTTGTCATACATAACTACCCAGGGATAGTGAGGATGCAACAACCACCTGTCTACCATCCACTGCCAGACCTTCATACTGTGGAAGAACGTGGAAGAACGACACATCATCCTCCTGTATCGTCTGAATCAGCAAGCAATAGTGGACTTATGTTGTCTGATGGGGCCAGATCTGATGCCAGCTATTTGTTTTTCAAGCAGCATACTACCCATTGCACAAGTCATGTCAGTATTGCACTTCCTAGCCACAGGATCCTTCCAACATATAGTGGCCATATCAACTGTCATGTCCCAAACCTATATTCAGTCTGGTGTTGAAGGGTGCCCTCTCAGCAAAATTGAAAACCTGGACAGCTACATCCAGTTTTCCAGACAAGGCAGACTTTTATGGTTTAGCACATATCCCACATGTGGTAGGGAATATTGCTAGCATACATGTTGGTTTGGTACCACCACATGCCAGTGACCAAGTAAACTGCACAGAAAGAACTTCCATTCGATCAACATGCCTATTGTATGTTTGGTGAAACTCTACATTTCACAGGTCTGCGGCTGTTCTGGGCTCAGCCCATGATTTTTTCATAATGCAGAACAGCACTATACCCCAGCTGATGTCACAACTGTACCCAGGGAGGGCCTGTCTGGTTGGTAAGTCACAGCTTTCCTGTTTGTGCATGTGCAGGATCTGGTACTACAATCCTGAAAAGAGGGGCTCATTGTGCCGCTAATGTCCCATTCCTTAACAGGAGATTCTGCATATCCAAACCATCTTTGTTGACTCCAAATAGGAATCCAACTACGCCAGTAGACGTCAGCTTCAAAGAGGCCCCTGGAAGAAAACAGCTTGTGGTGGATTGGGTTTTTGGGCTCCTGAAGGCCAGATTTAGGTGTCTGGACCAGAGAGGTTGAACACTCCTCTATTCACCCAGAAAAGTATGTTATATCACTGTGGCATGCTCCACAACATTGCTCTGTGGAGGAATGTCCTGTATATCCCAGAGAAGGGGGGGCAAGGAGTGCCACCAAGTAAGACTCATGAAATGCCAAGTGAGGATGACAGTGGTGAAGTGGAAGGAGCTGACTTGCAGGAAGATCTACTGTTCATGAGCGTAAGTATGTCATGTGATCTAATGAGTGTGACTGTATAAAAAACCATAGTTAGAATATGTGGGGTAGAGTGTTTTGACAACAACTAGGAAGCTACTACTCTGCAATATTCAGGCAAAGGGCACTTGAAGGGTGAAACTTTGACATATCCCCCCCCCCCCAGATGCAGCTTCTTTCTTTGTGTCAGTTTCATTGCAATGTAATTTCCTTTCCAGATGCTTTCCATATAATTTGTGTAATAGGCATTTTTTCAGGATTTGTGACATTGGCAGAAATCTGATGCAGTTCCGACATACCAAGTGGGCATGGATTGTTCCAGGTAATGTAGGACAGATTTGGGGTGTATGAGACCTGTGCCAAGACAGCTTGAACAGCGTTGGGGTGGAAGGTCAGAAGTGCACATTGTACTTGTTTAGTGTGCACTGTTGGGCTGATTGCATCATATGTGTGATCATGTGGCCATGAAATATGTTGTCATTAAGTGCAAGCAAGGCATTCACCCTTCACAAAGGCTAAACACTCTTCTTGAATGACTTGTATGTAGCTGTAGATGTGTTTCATCATTGTAGGCCTCAGTGCTTGTGCCACAAAACTGACATATGTTTGTGTCATACCACGAGATACATGGTCGTTCGATTATGATAGACCTGTGATCGGGGACTGTTGTATTGCCCTCTGTCTGTACCTTGGTTTATGTGATGTTGGATTACTTTGGTTTGGTATGTGATACGACTGAAGCTGGTGTTAACATTCATTTTTCTGTTTGCCTATTGTGAGTTCCCAATCATGTTTTTTGGAGAAGAGGGCACTGGACTGGTGTTTGGAATGATTACTTCCTATGCCTTGCAGTGATATAACTCTATGTACTACACACACTATACAAATGGTTCTCTCCCAGGTAAGTATACGTAAATAGAGAGCTAAGACACAGGGGCCTTTGGCAAAGAAAAAACTATACTGGTGTTTGAAGTCACTTAAACAGTGCCTCCTGGGAGTTGAAGTCCTGTCACTCTTCCTTCTCCCCGATACTTGAAAAATGTTATGCCCCCAGGTGAGTTAACTTCATTTGGGATTTGACAAACAGTGGTCTTTGGACAAGAGAACACTGCACTGGTGTTTGGAGTTATAGCTACAGGGCCTGCTGTGAGTTGCAGTCATGTCACTCTCTAGTACACACACTATTGATATCTTATCCTCCCAGGTGGGTACACTACAATTGGGAGTTAACATACAAGGGTATTTGGAGAAGGAAATGCTGTGCTGGTAGTTTGAGTAACAATAACAGTGCCTGTTGGAAGTTGCAGTTATTTCACTCACTCCAGTACACACACTATAGAAATGTTATCCTCCCAGGTGAGTACACTACCTTTGAGAGTTCACAACCAAGGGTATTAGGAGAAGGGAACACTGTGCTGATGCCTGGATTTACAGAACCTGGGCCTGCTGGTAGTTTCAGTCATATCACTCACTTTAGTACACACACTGTACAAATGTTATTCTCCCAGGTGAGTACACTTCAATTGGGAGTTTACAAACATGAGTATTTGGAGAAGAGGTGTAGGAAAGTATCATCTTACCTGGCATGTTACCCTCATTTCTACTGTATAGATGTTTGCTTTTGCCTGTGTCACTGGAATTATGCTAGTCAGGACCCCAGTGCTCATAAAGTGTTCCCTGTATGTGTTCCCTGTGTGGTGCCTAACTGTATCACTGAGGCTCTGCTAATCAGAACCTCAGTGTTTATGCTCTCTCTGCTTTTAAAAATGTCACTTCAGGCTAGTGACTAATTTTACCAATTCTGATTGGCACACTACAGCACCCTTATAATTCCCTAGTATATGGTACCTAGGTACCCAGGGTATTGGGGTTGCAGGAGATCCCTATGGGCTGCAACATTTCTTTTGCCACCCATGGGGAGCTCAGACAATTCTTACACAGGACTGCCACTGCAGCCTGAGTGAAATAACATTCACGTTATTTCACAGTCATTTTACACTGCACTTAAGTAACTTATAAGTCACCTATATGTCTAACCCACACTTAGTGAAGGTTAGGTGCAAAATTACTTAGTGTGAGGGCACCCTGGCACTAGCCAAGGTGCCCCCACATTGTTCAGGGCAATTTCCACGGACTTTGTGAGTGCGGGACACCATTCTACGCGTGTACTACATATAGGTCCATACCTATATGTAGCTTCACAATGGTAACTCCGAACATGGCCATGTAACATGTCTAGGATAATGGAATCGTCATCCCAATACCATTCTGGTATTGGGGGGACAATTCCAGGCATCCCCGGGTCTTCAGCATAGAGCCCAGGCACTGCCAAGCTAACTTTCCAGGATTTTCTCTGCATCTACCGCTGCTGCCAACCCTCAGACAGGTTTCTGCCCCCCTGGGACCTGGGCAGACCAGTCACAGGAAGGCAGAACAAAGGATTTCCTCTGAGAGAGGGTGTTACACCCTCTTCCTTTGGAAATAGGTGTGAAGGGCCTGAGAGGAGTAGCCTCTCCTGGCCTCGGGAAATGCTTTGAAGGGCACAGATGGTGCCGTCCTTGCATAAGCCAGTCTACAACGGTTCAGGGATCCCCCCATCCCTGCTCTGGTGCGAAACTGGACAAAGGAAAGGGGAGTGACCACTCCCCTGACCAGTACCTCCCAGGGGAGGTGCCCAGAGCTCCTCCAGTGTGTCCCAGACCTCTGTCATTTGGTTGCAGAGGTGTGAGGGCACAATGGACAGCTCTGAGTGGCCAGTGCCAGCAGGTGACGTCAGAGACCCCTCCTGATAGGTGCTTACCTTTTGCTGGAGCCAATCCTCCTCTGTGGGCTATTTAGGGTCTGTAATGTGGGTATCTCACCAGATAACAAATGCAAGAGCTCTCTAGAGTTCCTCTGCACTTCTCTCTTCGACTTCTGCCAAGGATCAACCGCTGACTGCTCCAGGACGCCTGCAAAACTGCAATAAAGTAGTAAGAAGACTACCAGCAACATTGTAGGGCCTCATTCTGCCGGCTTTCTCAACTGTTTCCTGGTGGTGCATGATCTGAGGGCTGTCTTCCTTCACCCTGCACTGGAAGCCAAGAAGAAATCTCCCGTAGGTCAACAGAATCTTCCCCCTGCCAACGCAGGCACCAAACTTCTGCATCACCAGTCCTCTGGGTCCCCTCTCATCCTGACGAGCGTGGTCTTGGGACACAGGAGCTGGGTCCTAGTGTCCCCAACAGTCCAGTGGCCCTTCTGTCGAAATTTGGTGAAGGTAAGTCTTTGCCTCCCCACGCCAGACAGTAATCCTGTGTACTGCATGAACTGCAGCTGCTAGGGCTTCTGTGCACTTTTGCAAGACTTCCTTTGTGCACAGCCTAGCCCAGGTCCCCAGCACTCCGTCCTGCATTGCCCAACTCGCTGAGTTGGACTCTAACTTCGTTGGACTCCCTTTTGTTGTGCTAAGTTGGCCGTCATGCTCAGATCATCTGAACGCCTGTTCAGGTGATTCTGCGGGTGCTGCCTGCTTCTGCATGGGCTCTCTGTGTTACTGAGTGCTCCCTCTGTCTCCTCCTACAAGGGGTGACCTGCTGGTCCTTCCTGGGCCCTGGCAGCACCCAAAACCTCCAACCACAACTCTTGCAGCTAGCAAGGCTTGTGTGCAGTCTTCCTGCGTGGAAATAACTCTGAATCCTCCAGCACGCCATGGGACATCCTTTGACCAAAGGAGAAGCTCCTGGCACCTTCCGTTGTTGCAGAATCTTCAGCTTCTTCCACCCGGAGGCAGCCCTTTCGGACCTTCATCCGAGGTTTAGTGGGCTCCTGCCCCCCTGGACACGTGTGTGACTCTTGGACTTGGTCCCCTTACTTTACAGGTCCTCAGGTCCAGGAATCCATCTTCAGTGCTTTGCAGTCCGTTGTTGTCCTTGCAGAATCCCCTATCTCGACTTTACTGTCTTTCTGGTGTAATAGGGTAACTTTACTCCTACTTTTCAGGTTCTTGGGGTGGGGTATCATGGACACCCTTAGTGTTTTCCAACACTCCCAGCGACCCTCTACACACTACACTAGGCCTGGGGTCCATTCATGGTTCACATTCCACTTTTGGAGTATATGGTTTGTGTTGACCCTAGGCCTATTGTCTCCTATTGCATTCTATTGTGTTCTACAGTGGTTGCACCACTTTTCTAACTGTTTACTTGCCTGATTTTGGTTTGTGTGTATATTGTGTGTATATTACTTACCTCCTAAGGGAGTATATCCTCTGAGATACTTTTGGCATATTGTCACTAAAATAAAGTAACTTTATTTTTAGTAACTCTGAGTATTGTGTTTTCTTATGACATAGTACTAAGTTAAATAAGTGGTATGGTAGGAGCTTTGCATGTCTCCTAGTCAGCCTAATCTGCTCTGCTATAGCTAACTCTATCATCCTAAGCTGCTAGAACACCTCTAATCTAATAATAAGGGATAACTGGACCTGGCACAAGGTGTAAGTACCACAAGGTACCCACTATAAGCCAGGCCAACCTCCTCATGAGGATATTGGACTGGTTGAATACAGTAACAGTGCCTCCTGGTCTTAGCAGTCATGTTAATTCCCTGTACTATACACACTGATCATGTTAGCTTCCCAGAGGAGTACACCACAGTTGAGAGTGCACAAACAGGGGTATTAGGAAAAGGGAACACTGTGCTGATGTTTGGAGCTACAGAAACTGGGCCTGCTGGGAGTTGCAGTCATGTCACTCACTCTAGTATACACACTATGCAAATGTTATCCTCCCAGGTGAGTATACTTCAATTGGGAGTTCACAAACATTGGTCTTTCGAGAAGCAGAAACTGGGCTGGCTGAGTGGAGTAACATTAACAGTGCCTTGTGGCCTTAGCAGTCATGTCTGTCTCTGTACTACACACACTCTTCATATGTTATCCTCCCAGGTCAGTACACTCTATTTGGAAATTAGCAAACAGGGATATTTGAAGAAGGAAACACTGTGCTGGTGGTTTGAGTAACAGTAACTGTGCCCTCTGTGAGTTGTAGTCATGTCAGTCCTTATACTACCACACTTGACAAATGTTATCATCCCAGGTGTGTACACTTTACTTGGAAGTTTAAAACAAGCGTCTTTGGAGAAGGAAACACTGGTCTGGTAGTCACAGCTACAGAACAGTGCCTGCTGGGAGTTGTGGTCATATAACTCTGTGTAATGCACGCACTATACACAAATGTTTTCTCCCCAGATGAGTACACATCCATTGTGAGATACTAAACAGGGGGCTTTGGACTGGTGGACACTGGGCTGGCAACTGGAGTGACAATAAAGGTGGCAAAAGGTGAAAAGTGAGCATGCATGATATGGCATTTGGATGACACATTTTTGTACGTTAACTTTCCAGACTTCACTCCCCCAAGTATTCCTATCAAGCCCTCAGGATGCAGACTGGCCAAAATCTTCCCCTCCCAGGGAAAGAGCTATAATGGGGCACTGGGATGGCCACCACCAGTCTACTAGGCCTGCAGCTGGTGCCTGGAGACCAGGGAACGTACCTTACCCTGAGGTCATTCCCCCTCTTCCTGATGTCCTCCTTTGTGCGCAAAGTGGTGTCTACATGTAGGAGGCTGGCCTGGTTTATATTGGGTACCTAAAGTACTTACACCTTATACCAGGTCCAGTTATCCCTTATTTGTGAAATGTGGACAGTGTGCTAGCAGCTTAGGCTGTCTACAGCTAGCTGTAGCAGATCAGCTTGGGCTGAACTAGGAGACATGCAAAGCTCCTGCAATAACACTATAGTTACACAGTGCTTATACACAATAAAAGACAGTAATCAGTGTTGCCAAAAATGAAGGTACTTTATTTTAGTGACTGTTAGAAATGGGGTTTCTGGTTGGCTAGGGTATGCACCTTAGCCAGACTGAACCCACCCACTCTAGTCAGGGATAGGAAGTTACGCGCCGAAGATAACCCCCGCTCACCCCCTTGGTAGCTTGGCACAAGCAGTCAGGCCTATCCCAGAGGCAATGTGTAAAGCGTTTGCACAACACACGCAACGCACGTGACACACTATCCCCACCACAAAGGAAACACAACACTAAGTTATCTGAAACTATACTGTAGTGTGCACAAAGCAATTATTAGACCAAACACAATGTCAGTAATATCCTGCTACCTTAGCAGTCAGAACGTTACACATCAGTTACTCTGCAGAACTAGCAGTAGTCACATATAACACACAGGTTACATAGTATTCTGCAATTTAAGCAGTAGTCAGGAATCACATTACTAAATAAAAGCACTTGTCATAGAAATATCATAAACACCCATATTAGAAACATTATAAAAGTTATGGCAAGTCAGAAAAACATATTACCAGGTCATGCCCATAAAGGAAACATTAACATACATATATGTAAGACATCATAAAACAACCAGGTTAACATAAGAATATATTATGTCCATATCAGGAACATTATACCATGTAGTCTGTCCAAAGTACCTGTTTGTGATGAAGGCACCTCCAGTGCCAGGAAAAGATCAAAATGGGCCCCCAGTGCTCCACTGTGCAAAACAGGGGCCCTCCGGTAACTTGGGGGGAAACCCCCTCTGGATTTATGATGGGCCCCTCCTGTAGCCTGTGATCGCTGGGGCCCCTCTGTGCCTCAACTGACCCTCATGAGGGGGGCCAAAGTCAGCTGAACAATTTAGGGAGGGAAGGGGTGCCACACAACCCCTCTGGTTTGTAACAGGCCCCTCCTGAGCCCATGATCTCTGCCCCCCCGACCTTCACTGGCCCTCTAACAAGGGGAGAGGCAACACAATGCTGCTAGCACACACAGGGCCACAAAAGTGAGACCGGTGGTGCGGGGGACCTCCGGCGAGGCTTCTGCCCAGCCCGTGGTCTCTGAGAATGCCTTAGATGCTCCCGTGCGGTAGGGTGGAACCTCTGATGAGGCTTCCTTCCCCCGCCCAGCTCCGAACAACATGAAGAGCCGGTCCAGCCCACAGCAGCGGGCAGGCACCACAGTAGGTGCCTGCTTGTGCCCCGGGGTGCTCCTCAGAGCGCGCTTCGCCCCAGGGCCACGGTAGGAGAGTGCTTGCTCCTTTCCTACAATCTGTTGGTGCCCCGGGGGGTCCCAGGGACAGCGCAACTCCGACGCGCTTTCCAAAATAAGCCAGGTTGTGGCGGTGAATTCTTTCCACAACAACGCGCTTTCCCAAAGCACTAGTGCATCGAAATAAGCCAGAATCGCAGTGGTGAATTCCAGCAACAAACCAGAGCACTTTCAAAGAGCTGGCTTTTATGAAGAAGCAAGGCACCCTCCAGGTGCTAGATCAAGGAAGAAGCACTTCAGAGCGTTGCAGGGGTCAAGGGCCTCGGCACCCTGCCCCTGGGGGACAAAGTCAAAGACAAAGGAGCACAGGTGGTAAGGTTCAGCAGCAGGCCAGGGCAAGGGGGATGCAGGAAGATGGCAGTCTCTCCTAGTGACCAGGTCAGCCAGCAGCAGAAGTCCATGGCGGTTCATGGTGAGTTCCTCTAGCACTCTGTGTCCAGTTTCAAGTACGTTTAAAAGTGTCTCCCCATTGTGGGGAAAACTTCCCTGTACTTATGCTCAGTTTTTCCAGCGTGTTACAGAGGAAGGGGAGAGGAGGTTCCAAGCAGTTACAACTGGTTCTAGGAGTGCCCCCATTCTCCTCCATCACAGGCTCCAAACATCAGTTGGGGGTAAACAACCCTATTGTGTGAGGCCAGGGCATAGCCTTTACAAATGCAGGTGTGCCCCGCCTCTCCCTTCTCTCAGCCCAGGGAGACTATTCAGCATGCAGATGCACCTCTGTGATACCTCCACCCTCCCTGTGTACAGGCTGTCTGCATGCACAAAGCCTAACTGTCACTCTACCCAGACATGGAATGGAATCAAGCTGAAAATCACCAGAGTCATTAGCACTCAGAAATGCTCACTTTCTAGACTTTTCATTTCTGTAATAGTAATAAAAAATCCACTTACACCAGCAAGCAGCATTTCTCATCACCATTACAACCATACCAAACATGCCTACGCTACCCCTCATATATCAGGCAATACCCCCTACATATGCAGCAAGACATTTCGAATGCAATACTAAGAGAAGGCAGCATTTACAGCAGTGAGGCACCAAGTTAGATTGTTTGTCACTACCAGGACAGGTCACCCAACCCAGCACATATCCTGCCTTCTACATACATAGCACCCTGCCCATACGGCTAGCTATGGCCTACCTTAGGGGTGACTTACATGTAGTAAAAGGGGAGTTCTGTGCCTGGAAAGTAAATTTAGATGCCAGGTCCCTGTGACAGAAAACTGTGCACACAGACCCTGCGCTAGCAAGCCTGAGACAGGTTTGAAAGGCTACTTCAGTGGGTGGCGCAAGCAGCACTGCAGGCCCACCAGTAGAATTTAATTTACAGGCCCTGGGTATAGAGATACCACTGTACAAGGGACTTAGAGGTAAATTAAATATGACAATAAGTGTTGGAAAATGGGTTATTGGTAAGGGCAGGTAGGTACCTACACTTAGCAATAGGCCACTAACCTCCACTAAGGTCCAGTTAGGTCTCAGTAAATTAAACCCAGCTCAACCCTTGGTAGCTTGGCAACGAGCGTCAAGGCTTAACTTAGGAGACAGAGTGTAAAGCATTCAAATTTCACAAAACAGTAATTAAATAAAACACAGGAAACAGGTTAAAAATCCAAAACCAATTTATAAAAATATATTATATTTTTATCTTTAAAATTACACCAAAACGAATAAAATCAGATAAGGGGGACCGGAGATATGAATTTTTAAAGATTTTTTTTTTTTTTTTAGCGCCTAGAAACAAAAAGCGCCTATCGGGTCATCTGGTTGCACCTCGACCGGGGCAAAGTCAAAGTTTCAGGCCGACCGCGATGGAGCCCTGCTCGGCTACAGGCCGCGGGAGGCCTCGGTTAAAATGTTACCTTCACACTGCCAGTCCAATTCGACCTCCTGGAGCCCTTCTCCGGATACGCAATGCTGGAATCCTCAGTGGAGATTTTTACCTTCGGACTTAGTTGTTTTTTCGAGGTGAAAATCCTTCGACCGGGGTAAACCTGGATCTTGATCCGACGTCCATGGATTCCTTCTCGGATACGCTGGCTGGGAGGTCCCGGTCAACTTTTTACCTTCGGACTTAGTCTCTTTTTCAGAGATTTTCTTTACTGGGACGAACCAACAAATCAGGCCGGGTCGCGGATGAGGCAAGCCGGCTAGAGTTGCCGCAGAGGGTCGGTCCCTCTATGGAGCTTTTTTACAAAAGTTGTCCAAACTTCTCCAAACTTCTGGGGCTTCTCCCAGATGTCCTTTTAAGGTTCATTTGGGGTCCACAGCTCACCCCAAGGGTCCAGAAGTTCTGAGATGGTCCTTGGGGGGGTGCGGACTACAACTCCCAGAATGCACCTGGCGCAAACTCCTTTTTGGCCACTGGACAGTGGTCAGCTGGTCGCTTTCTTCAGGAGTTGGCGCAGGGGACTCTGGTTAGCAATTTTTCACCTGTAGCAAACAGGGAGTCCCTCCTTGAACCGGTTGAAGCCAGGCAAAGTCCTTCTTGTGGTGAAGCCCAAGTGTGCAACTGGTGCAGTCCTTCTGAGTGCAGGTTCCAGGTGCAGGCCACGGGTCCAGCAGGGCAGTCCTTCTTCTTTTGTTGTTCTTCCTTGTTGGATGTGGTAGGGAAGTGAGGTGTGGGTGCAGGTCTGCCAGTTTTATCCTTGCTCCTGGATGAAAAGCAGGGGGGTCCTGGTTCTCCAATCAGGTGCAGGGTCCTTCCCCCTGTGATGACCACTTCCTTGGAAGTGTGGCAAAAAACAATCCCAGGAGGCAACATTTTCTAAAAATCCATCATGGCTGAATCTGATTTTTGGAGGTTACATCTGGCTGAGCCCACCCACTGGTGTGGCTAAAAATCATAAACACACCCCTCCCCTCTCCTAATCTAATCAAGGGGGCACCTAGTTCTCTGGGGTTGCAGGATGTTGGGGTGTTGCTGGTTGCTCCAAATGTCCTTCTCTGCCTTTGAAGACCAGTTTGGCAGCCTTCCCCCTTCCTGCCTCACCATCTGCTGAGGGGAGATTCCCTCCCACAGGCACATTCCTTTGTGTGAAGCCAGGCCACTTCACACCTCATCAAGGCAGCTTGGCCAAGCTACTAGAGCTGGCCAATCAGAGCACAGCAGCAAAAACAATGCAGGGCTGAAATGGGCAACTTTTCAGGTAAAGTTTAAAACTGTTTACCTGAACAAGTTATATTAAATCCAACAACTGGAAGTTGTGGGATTTATTACAAAAATTAATTTGATACCAAACTGTTGGTGTGCATCATTTAAGGAGACTTTAAAAATTAAAATAAAGTCTCCCCATTCTAGCCTATGAAGGCCATTTACTACAATGAGGGAAAAACGAATTTGGCTGTTTTTACCTCACCAGGGCTTATAAAACTATTTTTATAAGGTCCCTGCTCATAGTTACATGGCACCCAGCCCTAGGGGCACATAGGGCACACCTTAGGGGTGACTTATATGTAAAAATAAGGTAGTTTAAGACTTTGAAACTACTTTTAATTCCAAAGTCGAATTTGCATATAACTTTAATTTAAAAGCAGCCAGCAAGGCAGGCCTGCCTTTAAAATGACACTGGGCACCTCAGCAGTGCACCTATGGGTGCACTACCTATGCTGTGGTCCCTAAACCTACATGCCCTACCATATACTAGGGACTTATAGGTAGGTTAACTTAGCCAATTATAATTAGCCTAATTTGCATATCCATTTTACACAGAGCCCAGGCCCTGGGACTGGTTAGCAGTACCCAGGGCACCATCAGAGTCAGGAAAACACCAGCAAAATGTGGCAAAATGGGGGCAAAAAGTTAGGGGGCCTCTGCAATCAGCCCTGTTTTCTCACAATAAGATATAAGCCAATCAAACCAACTTTGTATGGGAGTGCACCTGCACTTTAGCACTGATCAGCAGTAATAAAGTTCTCAGAGTCCTAGAACCAAAAGCGAGAGGTCAGAAAAAATAGGAGGGATTAGGCAAAAAGTCAGGGGGTGAACCTGCCACAGGGCCAGGTCCAACAGTGACACAAGGCCAAAAATATCTTAGAGGCAATACTCCTTCTGGAGGTAAGTATTATACACAATATATACACTAGAGACCAAAATTAGGTAAAAAAAATTGTCATAGAATAGTGAAAACCGTAGAAAATACAATAGAATGCAATAGGCCTAGGGGCAACACAAACCATATACCAAGAAAGTGGAATGTGAATCACAAACTCCCCCTTACGAAAGTGTAGTGTGTGGAGGGGTGCTGGGAGTGTAAGAGAACACCAAAGGTAACTAAAATACCCCACCCCAGAGCCCAGGAAAGTAGGAGTAAAGTACTGCAAGTTTCCTCAGGACACACTACAAGTCATGATAAGAGTTATTGCAAGAACCAAGCAAGACTTCAAGCAACAAATGGTGGATTCCTGGACCTGAAGACCTTTGGAGAAGGAAGACCAAGTCCAGAAGTCACAGAAGATTCCAGGAAGGACAACTTAGAAGATGGTGCAAAAGAAAATTTTCCAGTTAGAAGAAGTCTCCAAAAGAGCACCAAAGAAGATGACTGTGGGTTCCTGCATGGTGCAGGAGATGCCCCATGTCGAGATGTTGGATGCAGACTGTTTGCATCGCTGGATTAGTCCAACAAGCCTTGGTTCAAGCAAGGTCATGGTTTGTATCAAAATGGTGCTGCCTGGACCCTGGAGGGACCTAGGGGCCTCAACTTGGACTGAGGAGAGAGAGGGGGCTCCCAACACTGGAGAGAGCCTACAGATGACCAGGCAGCACCCACAGGAGTCCCAGGACACAGGGACAATGAAGATGTAAATTGTGGTTGGTGCAGCACAACAAAAGAAGGTCCCACACCGTCAGAGAACAACTCAGCGATTTGTGTGTCACAGGATGGAGTCCTAGGGACCTGGGCTACACTGTGCATGAAGGATTCTTGGAAGAAGTTCACAGGAGGTCAAGGAGCTGGAGATGATGCAGTGCACAGGGGTACTGTCGCAAACCGGGAAGGCAAGCTTTTACCTCCCCCAAATTTAGACAGCTGGACCTTAGGACAGTCTGGGTCATGTTGCGCACCACCTGTGTTCCAGGGAGCAAGCTTGTTGTCAGGAGAAGAGTACCAGAGAACCGGTCATCATCTTGGAAGGTGCCTGCAGGAGCAGGGAAGTCACTCCGTCCCTCCACGGGAGATTCCTTCAGTTCTTCTGGTACAGGGTGAAGACAGGGAGTCCTCAGAGCATGCACACCATGGAATCTGTTGCAAATGCTGGCTGGAGCTGAAGTTGCAGGTCACAGGAGTCGTCCTTGATATTTTGCTGCAGTTACAACAGTTCCTGGAGCAGTCTGCAGTTGATCCGATGGTCATAAGCTAGAGCAGGGGATGCAGAGGATTCCTGGAGGAGTCTTGCAAGCTGAATCTGAAGAGGAACCCACAGGAGAGATCCTAAATAACCCTGAGAAGGGGGATTGGCTACCTACCCTGGTATGCACCTATCAGAAGTGGTCTCTGACATCACCTGCTGGCATTGGACACTCAGAGATCTCCAAAGTGTCCTCACACCTTGGAAAACAAGATGGCTAAAGCCAGGGACACACTAGAGGAGCTCTGGGCACCACCCCAGGGGTGGTGATGGACAGGGGAGTGGTCACTCCCCTTTCCTTTGTCCACTTTCACGCCAGAGCAGGGACTGGGAGTCCCTGAACCGGTGAAGACTGGCTTATGGAAGGAGGCTACCCCTCTCAAGCCTGTAACACCTATTTCCAAAGGGAGAGGGTGTAACACCCTCCTCCCAGAGGAAATGCATTGTTCTGCCTTCCTGGGACTGAGCTACTCAGACCCAAGGAGGTCAGAACCTGTAGCTGCAGTGCAAGCCTCAGAGAGCTGATTTGGCAGTACTGGGGGTCCATGGTGGAGTCCCCAGGATGCATGGGATTGCCCCCCAATACCAGATTTGGAATAGGGGGATAATCCCATGATCTTAAACACCTTACATGGCTATATTCAGAGTTACCATTGTGAAGCTACATATAGGTATTCACCTCAATGTACCGCACATGTGTAATGGTATTCCTGCACTTACGAAGTCTGGTGAATTGCCCCTGGACTGCGTGGGGGTACCTTTGCTATGTCAAGGGTGCCCTCACACTTAGTAACTTTGCACCTATCCTTCAGTAAATAAAGGTTAAATATATAGGTGACTTATAAGTTACTTAAGTGCAGTGAATATGGCTGTGAAATAGTGTGTGCATTATTTCACACAGGCTGCAGTGGTAGTCCTGAAGAAGGGTTTGTCTGAGCTCCTTATGGGAAGGCAAAATAAATGCTGCAGCCCATAAGGATTTCCTGGAAACCCAATGCCCTGGTCACCTAGGTACCATATACTAGGGACTTTTAAGAGGGGTCCAGTTTGCCAATTGGAATTGGATTATTAAGTCACTAAACTATAGTGACTAATTTGAAAGCAGAGAAACCAAAAGCATTGGAGTTCTGGTTAGCAGAATTTCAGTGACACAGTTAAGCACTACTGACAACACACACATAGGCCACAACCTATGAGCACTGGGGTCCTGGCTAGCTAGTTCCCAGTGAGACAGGCAAAACACACTGACAAATAGGGTTTTAACTATGAGCACTGGGGTCCTGGTGAGCAGGATCCCAGTGAGACAGTGAAAACACACTGACACACACTCACAAATGGGCCAAAAGTGGGGGTAACCATGCTAGAAAGAGGTTACGTTCTCACACTACAGCATTCACTCACTCTGTTGACTATCCTGTCCCACATTTCCATTTTTCTACTGAGAGGAGTGTGCTGGACGTGATCTCCAAACAATAGTGGCTTTACTCCTATAATTTCATCCACAATGACTGTTAACTCATCTTCTGAAAAACTGGTATTTTTGGAATGTGACATAGTGGAAAAAAGAAGAGAGACAGTTCAAAAAAGGTGCAATTGGACAAACATGTGTGCAGGGTTTTGTATGGGATGGTAAAAAATGGTGCCTAGTATCTGTGCAGTATGGGAAAGTCACGCTGTCTTCCTGGGTCTTGCTGTGAAAATGCAGAGGATTGTGGTGTGTGAAGGGATGTGTTTTATAGTGCCCTTTGCTGGTCCTTCCAGTGTGGCAATGTGTGTCAGCTGTGTTGTTTTCAAATCTATCCAATGTGCAGTTGTGTATTACTTTGATGACCACAAACCACCCTGGTTTGGACAGCCATTGTTTGACTGCCATGGGTGCCAGCCACTGTTATTTTGGACTTGCAATATGGTCAGTGGTTGGTCTCTGTGCTATCAGGCCTGGAGGTCAGACTGTCTATTTCTGGGTCTGCGTGCCTTTTTTGGTTGGTGGGTGGTGGCCCTGCCTGCCTGACTCATAATATGGCATTCTTTAAGCTTGCCAACATGGCAGTCTTTTAAGGACCACCAACATGGAGGCCCGACCGCCAAACTCGTAATGAGGCCCTAAGTGTTGGTGTGACGGATTGCATAGGTGTTTAACTGTGTGCCACGGTGTGTCAGCGTATGCATCAGGATATGCCTAGGCATGTGCCATTTTGCATGAGTGTGTGTCTGGGTGTGTCAGTGCATGTATGAGTGTATGTCTGTGTGTGTAAATGTATGCATAAGTGTGTGCAAGGGTGTGTCCCTGTATGTGTCAGTATGTGGCTGGTTGTATGGGTGTTTGTATGTGTCATTGTACGCATGAGTGTGTGTCTGGGTGTTTCAGAAAATGAATGAGTGTGTGCCTAGGTGTGTGAGTTAATGCAGGAGTGTGTGTCTGGGGTTGTGATTGTATACATGTGTGTGTATCTGGGTGTTATAGTGTATGCATTAGAGTGTGCTTGGGTGTGTCAGTGTATGAGTCAGGGTCTACGAGGATGTGTCAGTGTCTGCATCAGTGTGCACATGGGTGTGATAATATATGTATAAGTGTATGCCTGAGTATGTGAGTGTATGCATGAGTGTGTGCCTGGTGTTGTAAGTGTCTGAATCAGAGTCTGCCTAGATGTGTAATGTCTACATGAGTGTGCCTATAGATGATAGTGTAGGTATTAGTGTGTGCCTGGGTTTGAGAGTATATGCTTGAGTGAACACCTTTATTTGTCAGTGTATTTACAAGTGTCTGCCTCTGTGTGTTAGTGTATATATTGGTAGGTGCCTGAGTGTATCAGTGAATGCATAAGTGGGTGTCGGCATGTGTCAGGATTTGCATGAGTGTGTGACTGGGTGTGTCAGTGTACACATGAGTGTGTGTCTGGGTATGTGAGTGTATGTATGAGTATGTGCCTGGGTGTGTCCATGCCTGCATCAGTTTGAGCCTGGGTATGTCAGAGATTTCAGTGTCTACATGAGTGTGTGCCTGGGTATGATAGTGTTTGTACTAATGTGTGCCTGGGTATGTGAGTGTGTACATGAGTGTGTGCCTGGGTATGTCAGTGCATGCACAAGTGTCTCTTTGTGTGTGTTAATGTATGCATGAATGTGTGTCAAGGTGTACCAGTGTAGGAATGACTGTGTCTGAGTGTGCATGAATGTGTGCTTGGATGTGTCAGTGTGTGAATGAATGTGCGACTAGGTATGTGAGTGTATGCCTGAGTGTGTGCCTGGGTAAGTACCAGTGTCTGCCTTGGTGAGTTAGTGTATTCATGAGTGTATGTCTGAGTGTGTCAGTCTATGCATGAGTGTGTGTCTGAGTATGTCAGTGTACGCATGGGTGTGTGCCTGGGTATTTCAGTGTATGCATGAGTGTCTGTCTGGATGTTTCAGTGTATGCATGAGAATGTGTCTGGGTATATGAGTATATGCTTGAATATGTGCCTGGGTATGTCAGTGTACGTACAAGTAGCTGCCTGTGTGTGTTAGTGTATGTGTCAGTGTATTCCTGGAAATGTCAGTGTCTGAATCAGTGTGTGTCCTGTTGTTATGTAGTATGTATTAGTTTGTGCCTGAGTATGTGAGTGTATGCCTGGGTGTGTCAGTGTCTGTATTAGAGTGTGCTTGGATGTGTCAGTGTCTACATGAGTGTGTGCCTGGGTCTGATGGTGCATGTGTTAGTGTGTGCCTGGGTATGTGAATGTATGAATGAATGTGTGCCTGGGTGTGTCAGTTAATGCACAAGTGGCTGCCTCTATGTGTTAGTGTATGCATGAGTTTATGTCTGTGTGTTTCAGTGTATTCATGATTTGTGCCTGTGTTGTCAGTGTACGCATGAGTGTGTGCTTGGGTCTGTCAGTATATACATGAGTATGTGTCTGGGTATATGAATGCATGCACAAGTTTCTACCTGGGTTTGTCACTGTATGTGCCAGTGTATGCCTAGATTCCATACTGTATGTATTAGCGTGTGCCCGAGTATGTACATATATGCATGTGTGTGTGCCTGTGTGATTCATTGTCTATATCATTGTGTACGTGGTTGTTTCACTATCTGCATGAGTGTATGCCTGGGTGTGAGAGTGTATGTATCAGTGTGTGGCTAGGTTTGTGAGTGTCTGTGTGAGTGTTTGTATGTGTGCAGTGTGTGCACTAGTGTCTGCCTCAGTGTGTCACTCTGTGCATGAGTGTGTGCCTGGGTGTTTCAGTGTATACATAAGTGTGCGCTTGGGTATGTCAGTGTATGTACAGGTGTCTGTTTCTGTGTGTTAGTGTTTGCATGAGTGCCTGGGTGTGTGATTGTACTCATAATTCTGTGCTTGGGTATGTGAGTGTATGCATATGTGTCCCTGGGAGAGTCAGTGTCTGCATCAATGTTTCCCTGGATGTGTCAGTGTATGGGTCAGTGTTTGCCAGGCTCTGTCAGTGTCTATATCAGTGTGTTCCTGGGTGTATATGTGTGTACATAAGTGTGTGTGTGTTCTATATGTTAGTGTATGCATGAGATTGTATCTGGGTGTGTCAGTGTCTGTATCACTGTGTGCCTGGGTGTTTTAGTGTATGTATGAGTGTGCGCCTGGGTGCCTCAGTGTGTACTTGAGTGTGTCAGTATATGCACTAATATATGCCTTTATGTCTTATTGGATGAATTACTTATAGTAAAGATTCAATTAGTCACTTACATTACTTCAGCAAATGGTTCCATTAATCTGTGTAAAAAGAGAGAAAACATAAATATAAGTTAATGTTATGTTATAAATTTGCACAGTAATATTTACCCTTCTTCAGTGCAAAAGTTAATGAGAATAATAATGCAGTACACATTTGTAATGGTGTAAAGCAAGAACACATTTCATTTAAACATTTAATTTTCCCTTTTTTACTGTTCTTAGCTTCCATACTTTTGTACCATAAATGATGCCTTGTGTAAAAAATCACCATTGAACAGAGAGGAAAAAACTCGTAAATCACAGAAAAAAACAGAACTTCACAGTATGTCACAGTAAAATAGCAATACTATGCTTTGCACTCACTACAAATATTTTCCCAATTGTTTTAGCTATATTTACTCAACTAGTTTAAATAAAAATATGCTAAGGGTGAATATTTTCCCAATTGTTTTAACTATATTTACTCAATTAGTTGAAATAAAAATATACTAAAGGTAAATACTTGTTTATTAAGATTGTTAAGATACAATTATTTTCTATAAACTATACTAGCATATGGATAGTCCTACAAACACATCACCCATGGTAGGCCATATGATGTCATAACAAGTGGGAATCATTGAATTCCAACTACACTATTTCAGTTTTCCATTTGTAATCCTCCTTGTAACATGGTTGCAATATCTGTTTGATTGTAACATTTTTCTCATTGTATTGTATTCATCTGGTTTTAGTGCCTGAATTACATCTTGGCAGAATCCATCCTGCCATCGATTTACCATTGGATTTCTCATCCATAGCCTTGGCGGTCCAGCCATTCTATTTAGATATTGGCGGACGTATAGACGAAAGACTGCTGATGAACCACCACCAAGCTTCACCCACGACAAGGGAGCTATAGACAAATGTGGCTGGGGACGTGACTCAAGCTACTTTTAAAACCAAGCCAATCATGATGTGCTTTCCCACCGATGAAAGTGTGGCAGCTCACCCACCACACCTGAGTTGGCAGATTGGAGGGATAAAGCCACTTTCCACTTTTCTCATTTCCTGCTGTCATGGATCCGATCGTACAAGTCCTACCTTTGCTGCTGCTACTGGACCAAGACATAAATCAACCCCGTCACTGCCAGAACTGAAAGGAAGTCACTGTTTTACCTGTCTTCCTGGGAATTGCCTGTGTACATTAGCACCAGACTTGTGCATGTAAAAATAATACATGCACACAATAGTACAATGACGTGCACTGCATATGTGTGCAATGTGGTATTTACAAGAACTTCAAATAAAACACTTCAGCATATCATTAACACTCACCAATCTGTTGACAAATGTTTACATGCCACTAGACACCTAGACAAAAGATCACCTTTTCCTAAAATGGGGATGTGTCCATACAGATGTAGGTGATGATTTAACACAAACTACCATATAATACACATAAACAATACACAAGAGAATAAATAAATACCTAAAGCCAATATAATATAGTATTTGCACTATACAATGAAACAAGTGGGTTTACGCAGAACGTACCATCAATGTAACCTCTAAATTTCAAACGTGGCAATGACGTATTAAAGGCATGTTCCTTTGGTTTGTGCAATTTCTGTTAAATATTAGATGTCATTTAATTTGAAAGTGTCATATTCCCTGTGTAACACTTATGTGTATATCATCAATGCATCATGTTGCAATAAACACACATGCACACTCAAGTCACAAATATAGAAACATATATATTTTGAGTGTAAATGTCCACTAACATGATGAGTGCTTGCACCAAAATTAACATGCATTATGTACAACTTTAATATATACAACATATAACTATATCAACACTACAACCTGTGCATATCCCACACATTGGCTATAAATAACATTATCAGCAAACCATTACTGTACTAGTAATACAAACTTATTGCCAGGACAAAGGTATTCAAAAGTAAATACTTTTAATATGACAAAGAAATACTTCTCTCACTCTATTATCATATTTAGCCCTTACCTTGTCTCCCAATTGCAGTGTCAAGTACAACATCCTCAGGAAGAGGCACCTCTTGGGCACAGAGCAGGTACCTCAATAATCTCACTTGGGGTGGTTTTGTATATTTGGGAGGTACGGTTTGTAGTTTGGGAGGGATGAGTTTAAGTTAGGGAGTGGTGGTTTGGGTTGTGGAATGGTTAGAGCAAGGGCAAATAAATGACTGTTTTTAGGAAGATGTGTAGGATGGTTGGCAGGGAGTTGGGGTTGGGAAGTAGAGGGAGTGGCTCTGTGTGATGTGTGTGTGTGTGTGATTGTTGAGGGTGCAGTTGGCTGTGGGTCTGGTGTATGTGGTGTATGTTTAAGTGTGTTTTTTGCTGCATATCTGTTTTTGGGTGATTGAGGCCAGTTGTGTCCTGTGGATGTTGATGTGGTTTTGGTGCTTGCGGCTATGGTGGTGCATATGGGTGTGGTGTCTGTATGTTTGTGGGTGCCTCTGTTTTTTGTGTCTGTGTTTAGGTGTGGATGGGCTGATTGTGTGTGTTAGAGTCTATGCATGCAAAGGAATGTGTGTGCTTTTGACAGCACTGGGAGTAGGAAATTAGGATGAGGAAGAGGCAGGACTTGGGGCACAAGAATGAAACTGTTGGGAGACTGCAGTCAGTGAGGAGGCCGGACCTTAGAATCGGCCAAATGTTGCACTATGAATGCCTTCTAGGAAAGCCAACATTTGTTGGATCGGGCAACTAACTCGCTGGATGGCGTTCAGGAGTACAGCCTGGCCGAGATAGATAGACCTTAAGAGGTCAACAGCCTCCTCACTCTGCGCTGCCAGGGGTAGAGAGGGAGGGGCATGCAGCAAAGAAGATGCCACCCCTTTGATGGAGGCAGGTTTGGCCAACTGGTGCGGAGCAAGAGGGAGGGTGGCGATGGAAACATGGGTGGAAGACAAGGAAGCAGATGGTAAAATCACAGTAGGGTCCACCACCGCTAGGCACTGGTCTTCTGTGGAGGCTTCCAGAGATGATGTTGATTAACTCATGGCCTTCGTACCAGTCCCTTCAACCTCCAATGGTAACCCAGTGTCAGTGGTGTCAAAACAGTGACCACAGTGGCCAGCTGCTTCCCCACCTATGTGGCCAATGACTCCTCTGCTTGTCCCTGAATATGCTGAAATGATGGATACAACAGTTTGATTGTATCTGCGTACATAGAATTGAACATGAACTTTGTTCACAAAATGAAGGAAAGTCCTCCTTTTTGCCGTGGTCACTCCCAATTTCTTTGGAAAGATACTGGTGGTTACGGACTCTGACTGCACCCTGGTTAATGCTAACCAGCCCCAGTGCTAGTGTTCAATGTAAAATGGATTATTCAAATGAGGTTAAATATAATTGGCTGTATCAGCCTACCTACATGTCCCTAGTACATGGTAGGGCATGTAGGTCTAGGGCAAGGTTCTGCAAAGTCGGTCCTGGAGAGCCGGGTCCATGCCAGATTTTTAGCATATCCACATTTAGAAAACTGTAGATTTCTGAAACATCTCTTTTCTAAATGTGGCTATGCTAAAAATCTGGCATGGACCCAGCTCTCCAGGACCGACTTTGTGGAACCCTGGACTAGGGACCCCAGCATAGGTAGTGCCCCTATAGTTGCACTGCTGTGGTGCCCAGTGTCATTTTAAGGGCAGGCCTGCCTTGCTGGCTGCTTTTAAGTTAAAGTTAACACCAAATTCGACTTTGGAATTAAAAGTACTTCCAAAGTCCTAACCTAGCCTATTTTTACCCAGAAGTCACTTCTGAGCTGTGTGCCCTAGGTTGAGTACAGTGCAACTATAAGCAGGAACTTCATAAACGATGGTTTATAAGCCCTGCTCAAGGAGCAACTCAGAGCTTCTGGAAACTTGGGGTGAGTTGTGGACTCCTAAAGAACCTTGGAGGAACTTTTGAAAGAAGATCCAGAAGTTCTGAGAAGTTTGGAGCTACTTTTGAAGAAATCTTCATAAGTGGACCGACCCGACGTTGTGAGTCAAGCCAGATTTCATTGACCGTGACCCAGCCTGACTTGTAGGTTCATCCTGCTGAAAAGCTTCGGAGCCCCAGACTTCCAGGATTTCACTTGGGGCACCTGGAAAAGGCAATCCGATTACGTAAACTTAAAATCAGCTTGCTCTGGAGGGTCTTCCGACATTGGAGAGAAAAAAGTCTGAAAAAGTTTCTAAGTCTGTATGTAAAAAGTAGACGAGGCTTCCCACACAGTGGATCGGTGGAGGGCCCCAGGGAGGTTGGCTTCAATTTCAAGTTGGTCCTGGATAAGGATTCTCTCATGAAAGTCCAAGTCCAAACATAGAATTCTTGATCAAGGTCTCCTGCAACGGGTATCCAACAGGGCCCCCGGGAGGCCGTATTTGACTTGTGACTTCGTTCCGGGCCCCGAAAATCAGAAAATCTCGAGGAAATATTCAGAAGGTAAATCTTTGAGTGAGGCCTCCCGCTAATTGTAGCCGAGCAGAGCTCCATCACAGTCAATGTCAAATTTAGACTTTGACCTGGTCGAGTGTGACCAGATGTCCAGATTAGTTATTTTCGTTTCTATGCACTGAAAACATTTAGGTGGTCGTTACAACCCTGGCGGACGGTGTTGAAGTGGCGGTAAGACTGCCAACAGGCAGGCGGTAAAAATGTTGCTATTACGACTGTGGCGGAAACCGCCAACAAAGACAGCCACTTTAACACTCAGACCGCCACGGCGGTACAGACCAACAGCTTGGCGGTCACCGCCAACAGACAGGCGGGAGCCAATGTATCGCCCGCACTATTATGACAGGCCAATCCGCCACCTTTTTCGGGGCGGATACAATGCAGATAAAAACACGGCGGAAACAGGCATTTCGAATGAAAAACGCTCACCTCTACACACTCCACGAGGAAGAAGGACAGCATGGAGCCGGAACTTCAAATTCTTCCAGCGCTAGTCTTCCTGCTCTTCTACAAGGATCACCAACGCCGGCGGCGAAGAGCACGGTGAGTACTTCACCTACGACATAGGGGAGGGGGGAGGCAAAAAACATGGACACACACACACTCAACACCCCAACCCCCACCCCGACCCTCACCCACTACAACACACACACCAATGCTTATCTATACATTACAGTAACACCCCCCCAGCACCCCTGGAAGAATGCAAAGACAAAAGGAAATTAGTGTAACTATTGTAATATATCAAAAATCAGTAAGCAAAAATATACATATATACATATATATATATATATCTACACTATAAACAAAATATACACCACAATGATTAGTGCAGGTTTTGAATCATTCATAGTCCGTGGACCACTGGGCCCAAAATGCATGGGCGAGGCCCACACAAGATACCGAACATGACGGAGAGAACATTGCTGGGGCATCAGATAGAAATACAACAGGCACCTCAGGGGGAAGGGATGGGGGCGCACCTCAGCCGGATGAGTGCACGACGCCAGATCCACGAGAGGGCTCCATGCCCATTGATCAATCCTGGGGAGTGCAAAGCCACAGTCTCTCAAGTCTCACCAGTGGTTGGTTTGCCCACTGTACAATCCTGGGGTGTGCAAAGCCACAGTCTCTCAAGTCTCTCCAGTGGTTGGTTTGCCCACTGTACCATCCTGGGGAGTGCAAAGCCACAGTCTCTCAAGTCTCACCAGTGGGTTGGTTTGCCCACTGTACCATCCTGGGGAGTGCAAAGCCACCGTCTCTCAAGTCTCTACAGTGGGTGGGTTGCCCACTGTACCATCCTGGGGAGTGCAAAGCCACAGTCTCTCAAGTCGATGCATGTCTCCACTGGTTCTGGAGGGGGATTGGTGCCCAGGGTGCAGCACTAACCCTGTGATGGTCCCAGTTGCGTCACTGCCCCTGCCGCAAATGGGCTAGCGGTGTTTTCCATGGCGGTCTTTGCCCTGTTCAGCGGTGCTTGCCCGGTTCAGCGGTGCTTGCCATGGCGGTCTTTGCCCTGTTCAGCGGTGCTTGCCCTGTTCAGCGGTGCTTGTGTTGGCAGTTTCTGACCTGTTCAGCAGTCCTTGCCCTGTTCAGCGGTGCTTGCCCTGTTCAGCGGTGCTTGAGTTGGCAGTTTCTGACCTGTTCAGAGGTGCTTGCCCTATTCAGCGGTGCTTGCCATGGCGGTCTTTGCCCTGTTCAGCGGTCCTTGCCCTGTTCAGCGGTGCGTGCCATGGCGGTTTTGCCCTGTTCATCGGTGCTTGCCCTGTTCAGCGGTGCTTGTGTTGGCAGTTTCTGACCTGTTCAGCGGTCCTTGCCCTGTTCAGCGGTCCTTGCCCTGTTCAGTGGTGCTTGCCATGGCAGTCTTTGCCCTGCTCAGCGGTCCTTGCCCTGTTCAGCGGTCCTTGCCCTGTTCAGCGGTGCTTGCCATGGCGGTCTTTGCCCTGTTCAGCTGTGCTTGCCCTGCTCAGCGATGCTTGTGTTGGCAGTTTCTGATCTGTTCAGCGGTCCTTGCCCTGTTTAGCGGTGCTTGCCATGGCGGTCTTTGGCCTGTTCAGCGGTGCTTGTGTTGGCAGTTTCTGACCTCTTCAGCGGTCCTTGCCCTGTTCAGCAGTGCTTGCCATGGCGGTCTTTGTCCTGTTCAGTGGTCCTTGCCCTGTTCAGCGGTGCTTGCCATGGCGGTCTGTCATTGCCCAGCTGGTCTGTGGCTGGCGGTCCTTCATGGGTCAGCTGGGCTGTGGCTTGCGGGGCCCTCCTAGGCAGTGACGATGGGGCTGGCGGTGGCCTCTTTCTGGGCAGTGACTATGGGGCTGGCGATGGCCTCTTCCTGGGCAGTGACAATGGGGCTGGTGGTGGCCTCTTCCTGGGCAGTGACGATGGGGCTGGCGGTGGCCTCCTCCTGGGCAGTGACGATGGGGCTGGCAGTGGCCTCTTCCTTGGCAGTGACAATGGGGCTGGCGGTGGCCTCCTCCTGGGCAGTGACTATGGGGCTGGCGGTGGCCTCTTCCTATGCAGAGACGAGGGGGCTGGTGGTGGCCTCCTCCTGGGCAGTGACGATGGGGCTGGCGGTGGCCTCCTCCTGGACAATGACGATGGGGCTGGCGGTAGCCTCCTCCTGGGCAGTGACGATGGGGCTGGTGGTGGCCTCTTCCTGGGCAGTGACGATGAAGCTGGCGGTGGCCTCCTCCTGGGCAGTGATGATGGGGCTGGCGGTGGCCTCCTGGCCGGCGGGGATGATGGCGGTCTTCTCCGCAGTACTGCTCCTCCCAGACTTTGCAGGTTTCCTCTGCCCCTTCCCTACCTTGGGAGGAGTCACAGCTGACTCTACACTCCCCCCGGGACCCCTGTGAGTGGCTTGGCTGGCTGGAGTCTTCCCCCTCTCCCGCCGGGCACTGTCCAACTTCTGGTGCTTCACGGGGGGGGACTGGCTGTGCTGTGGCTCCGTGCCAGACAGGCTGCCCTGGTGCCGGCGCACTCCACATACCTGTAACAACAAGCAGCACTGGTCCCGGAGATTTTTTGGCTGAGGTGCTAGTACGGGACCTATGAGTTGGAAGGGGGGTGGTGGGAAATAGGTTAAGGGTGGACAGGAAATGTTTTTTGGACACACTGGGACGGGTAGCTGGAGGGGGTTTGGGAGAGGAGGAAGAGGTTGTGGTTGTAGGAGGTGTAAGGTTTGTGGATTTGGGTGCAGGTACATGCGCTGGAGGCTGTCGTGAGGTGGATGGCTGTTGTGTGCCTGCGTTTGTGTATCTTCGGAGGGGGCGTCACAGACACACTGGGAGAGGACACAGGGGACGTGTAAATGGTAGTGGGGGTGGTGAGTGCACATGAGCAGGGTGTGCTGGTGGGTGTGCTTGTGCGGGACGTAGTGGCTGTAGTGGTAGTGCATGCAGGTGTGTGTGTAGACGAGACTGGGAGGGAGGAGGGAGACGACGAGGAGGGGGACACAGTGGAGGCAGTGGATGTTGGTGTGTCTGTATGTGTGTGATGCTTGCGTGAGTGCCTGTGGGATGTGTGGTGCTTATGTTTGCCTGAGCTTCCCTTGTGTGGTGAGGTGTGTGCAGGCTGGTCTGATGGTGTGCTTGGGATACGCAGAGGTACAGGGGATTGGGTCTGAGTGGAGGAAGTTGGAGGAGGGAGTCTAGACACAGGGACAATGGCTGCCATCAGTGCTGAGGCCAGAGTTTGAATGGTTCGATGAAGGGCAGCCTGAACAGAATGAATGCCCTCCAGGAATGCATTTGTGTGTTGCAACTCCCTTTCTACACCCTGGATGGCATTCAAAATGGTAGACTGCCCAACAGTGAGGGACCTGAGGAGGTCAATGGCCTCCTCACTGAGGGCAGCAGAGGTGACAGGGGCAGGGGCTGAGGTCCCTGGGGCGAAGGTGATGCCCACCCTCCTGTGTGAGCGGGCATGGGGCACACGCTGAGGGGCTGCTGGGATGGCGGTGCTGGTAGGGGTGGTGGCGGCTGTACCTGTAGTAGTGGGGGGCACAGATGTTGCCGCCCCCACAGGGGAGCTCCCATCGGAGGACAAGTCTGTGTCGCTGGTTGCAGATCCTGTGGTCGCCGTGGTGCTCCCCTCGCCCTCCATCCCACTGGTGTATTCTGAGTCCGTAGTGTGGGCCTCCGTGCCCATGTGGGATGCTGCTCCCTCGTGCTCCGGTGCCACTGTACCTCCACCTGATGATGCTAATGCACAAAAGAACAGGGAGACCGCAAAAAAAGGGGGGGGACAGTAGAAAGACAGGTTGAGTGCATGGCTTACTGCTACCGTTGGCGGACAATACAGACACAGCAGCCCCCTGCACTACGTTGCGATGTTGGCCTCTACAGTGCAATTCCTGGGAAATGGCCTACAAGGCTATGGATGACATCTGCACACATAGATGACCCTGGGGCATGAATAGCAGTACTTGGCACTCTACAGAGGTGGGGTGGGGGGCCACAGGGCCATGCCTTATGAATGGGCCTAGCCTACGGAACTCACCCTGGCCTAGGGGAACCCACAGCCCTCCTCCCCCACCCAGACACCTTCACTGCGCGCAAAATCAGCTGAATGATAGTGTCTGCTGTGTTGCCCTCAAGCGCCTATCCAACTCAGGGTAGGCCACCGCCAGGATGCGGAACATCAGGGGGGTCATGGTTCGACGGGCACCCCTCCCACGTTGGGAGGCCATCCCCAGCTGAGCCTCCGACGTCTTCTTGCTCCAGCGGCGAATGTCCTCCCATCTCTTCCGGCAGTGGGTGCTCCGTCTGTGGTGGACCCCCAGGGTCCGGACATCCTTAGCAGGTGGCACGCCAAATATCCTTCTTCTGGTGGGCGCTGACCTACATGAAATGTACAGGGGAAGAAGAGAAGTCATTACCAACTGCACCGTCAAAGTGAGTGGCCCCCATCCCTACCCTTGCAATGTGGCACATGCATTCACCGTCTTTCATGCACTCAGAACTCTCCCCCTTTCCTTCTTACAACCAGCCCTCTCCACACAGGCATAGCCCATACAACATGCTCCCTGTGTACTTACCTGTTGGTCTGGAGGACCGTAGAGTAGCCTGTACTGGGGGAGGATCCCCTCGAGGAGCTTCTCCAACTCCTCTGCAGTGAAGGCAGGGTTTGACCGTGCCACAATCCAGGAACTGTGTACCCAGTTGGAGCCAGACCTGATGTCAGCAATCCGCCATCCCACAGGAATCCCCCTCAAGTGCAGGTGCTATCAGTGCTCCATTTCCTAGCAAGTGGGTCATTTCAAACAACAGTGGCCATAGCATCAGGGATGTCTCAGCCAATGTTTTCCAACGTGTTGTCCAGAGTTTTGTCTGCCCTTCTGAAACACATGCGGAGCTACATCGTTTTCCCTTAGGTGGAGGATTTGGCTACAGTTAAAGGTGACTTCTATGCCCTGGGACATATCCCTAATAGGTGCCATTGATGGAACACATGTAGCTCTGCCCCCCCCGCAGGAGTGAACAGGTGTACAGAAACCGGAAGAGTTATCATTCGATGAATGTACAGATGGTATGTTTGGCAGACCAGTACATCTCCCAGGTAAATGCTATGTTCCCTGGCTCAGTGCATGACGCCTACATCCTGCGGAATAGCAGCATCCCTTATGTGATGGGTCAACTCCAGAGGCACCGGGTGTGGCTAATAGGTGATCCCAAGGTCCCCACACAGTAGGTGTCTGGGTATGAGGTAGTCCCTAAGGGTTAGTTTGTGTCTAACAGGTGTTCCTCAGAATTTGCAGGTGACTCTGGTTACTCTAACCTCTCATGGCTACTGACCCCAGTGAGGAATGCCAGGACAAGGGCAGTGGACAGCTACAATGAGGCACATGGCCGAACTAAGCATATTATTGAGAGGACGTTCTGCCTACTGAAGGCCAGATTCCGGTGCCCCCATCTAACAGGTGGTTCCCTATACTACTCACCGAAGAAGGTGTGCCAGATAATCGTGGCATGCTGCATGTTGCACAACCTGGCATTGAGACGCCAGGTGCCTTTTCTGCAGGAGGATGAGCCTGGTTAGGGTCTTGTGGCAGCGGTGGAGCCTGTGGACAGTGAGAAACAGGAGGCAGGTGAAGAAGATTTTGACAACAGAACGAACATCATAATGCAGTACTTCCAGTGACACACAGGTAAGAGACTAACTCCTCCTCACCTTTCAGAATACTGTAGGACATTGTACATGTCAGCCTCTTAACCTCTGTCTATGGACACTGACTGTTCCCTTTGGATTTACTCTTTTCAGATCTGGGTACCACATTCTGCCTTCTGCTATATGTACTGCTGGCCAACAACAGTCATACATTGGTATGAGTAAATGAACATTTACATTGCTATTTGTTGATAATGTTGTCATAATACATTTGTGAAAAATCAGACTGACACCAGATTGGTTTGTGATTAAAGGGTGTTTATTTAGGGGCTGATGAGTATAGGGGTATGTGCAAGGGGAAGGGGTGATGGTGAAGGAAGGTCCATAGCAGAGTCCAGTCTCTTGGTATCAAAGGTGCATTGTCCAAGGGGGCATAGGAAGGGGAGTAATGGCAGTTCAAGTTGGACAGGGTGACATAGTGGGACAGAAGGATGACAATCAGGAGAGTCTTATTTCCTGGCGGGGGTCTTGGCAATGTTCTCTGTCTTCTGCCTGGATCGCAGGGACTGTTTGCAGCGTGGTTCTCCTTCTGCAGGGGGTGGGGGTGCTGATTGCCTGTTGTTTCTGTGGAGGTGCCTCCTATCCACTAGCGCCAGCGGAGGTGGAAGGCTGTTCCTCAGTTTGGCTAGTGTCAGGGGCGCTTTGTTGTGTCACCCTCATGGTCTTGCCTATGTCAGTCAGCACCCCTGCTATGGTGACCAGGTCGGTGTAGATTTTGGTGAGGTCCTCTCTGATCCCCATGTGGTGTCCATCCTGCAGCCGCTGGGTCTCCTGAAACTTGGCCAGTACTGTGCCTATGGTTGGGATGTGAATGCATTGTTATTGTATCTGTGTGTGCCATCTTGTGCAATGGATGTGTTTCCCTGTATTAATGTGCTTGCACTGTTGCCTTGGCCTTGTGTGATTGGTGATTATATGGGTTTGGTGATTCTCTCTCTACTGGGCATGCTGTGGTGATGGGTGTCCATGCAGGTCTGTGATGGGTGTCCATGCATTGTTGTGGCATGCCGGGCTTGCTATTGAGATGGGTGGGTTGTGATAGTAGGGTATATGTGAGGTGGTGGAGTGATGGGGTGAGAGTGGTAGTAGGAGTTTGTGATGGCATGGAGGTAGGGTGGGGATATAGTAGTGAAGAATTGATTTACCAGAGTCCAGTCCTCCTGCGACTCCTGCGAGGCCCTCAGGATGCATGATCGCCAAGACTTGCTCCTCCCATGTTGTTTGCTGTGGCGGAGGAGGTGGGGGTCCACCGCCAATAAACTGTACAGTAATCTGGTGTCATGATACCATAGAATGTACGTGCCCCCGTAGGTTGTTCCACCTCTTCCTGATGTCATCCCTGGTTCTTGTATGCTGTCCCACTGCGTTGACCCTGTCACCCATTCTCCGCCATAGCTCAGTCTTCCTTGCAATGGATGTTTGCTACACCTGTGATCTGAATAGCTGTGGCTCTACCCGGATGATTTCCTCCACCATGACCCTGAGCTCCTCCTCAGAAAACCTTGGGTGTCTTTGAGGTGCAATGATGTGATGTGAGTGATGTGTGAGTGATGTGTGAGGTGATGTGTAGGGTGATGTGTTGGGGTGTGTGCTGTGAGGTGCGTGGATGGTGTATGTGTGATGATTTTCTGTGCCTCTGGATGATGGTGTGGTCTTTGCTTTTCTTTCTCTCTGCTTCTTCAAAATTGTTCACTGTAAGGGGTTGTGGGTAATGTGGGTGTATGTTTTATAGTGTTGTGGGTGTCTGGGTGTGGTATGTGTGTGTTAGGTGTGTGTATTTTGAATTGTCCAATGTGGTTGTGTTTTGTAAGTATGTGTGAATTAATCGCCAGTTTATCACTGACCCTTGGTGTGGCGGACTTGTGTGGGTGTCTGTATAGTGGTGGATTTCTCTGTGTGGGTAATAATACCCGTAGCGGATTACCGCTGCACTCACGGTATGTTTGCGGCCGTCTGCACGACGGTAAGCGGAATTTACCACCAGGGTTGTAATGAGGGGCATAATACTTTTAATTGGAGAGTACCGGCACTTCTCAGAAATAAGCAGGTACTCTGGTACAGAGTACCTGCACCTCTATTTTTCAATTTCAAGCACTGAATAAGGCTTCATGCCAATCTGCTACTGTCAATGTGAACAGACTTCAATCTTGCTGTAAAAACATATGTCTACAATGTTTTTGATAAGGAATCATGTTTCCATTCCTTTTTACCAGGTGGTCATTCAACTTACAATGCAAATTCTGAAACATCAGCTGTACCATAGGTGTTTAGTATGTCATACTACCTGTGATAGGGCCCACATTACCTATTCACATTTGGGGTGGAGCATCACACCTGACCCAATACTCAAATGGGGCATGTGTGGTACAACTGTCCCTCAAAACATAAAAAAATGCAAGTACCTCTTTTTTCTAAATCAACCAATGTCTGTTCAAAACAGTACTTGTTGTGTGATAAGGAATCAATTGGCAACCTTTTGCACAATTCAGTACACCAAACACATCATCAGACACTGTTTGAAAAACTTACACCTCCAGAAATCCTCATGTGCATTGGATGTGTGTTAACCTTCATGTAGATGCCATAAACAATGCTGTAAACAAAAAAGATTGAAAAACAAGAATAGCCACAAACAATACCTCACCCCATTGATGCTGCTCCCGGGCCCTCAACTGCCCATCAAGCTCCTGGCCCCCACAAGAATGCCGGCCACAAGGGAGTACGAGTGCGGTGTATGCGTTTGTCACATTGGGAGGACTAGCAGAGCTGATCTTCACCTGACTTTCTGATCCAGTGTCATAGGACCTCCCACTTCCTCTTGCAATGTACGCTGCACTGCTTATAGATCCTCAGGGTCCTCACCTTCTTGGTGATGGCCTTCCAGATTTCACTCTTTTGATGGGTGTTGACCTGTATGGATGAGGAAAAATAAAACATAAAATATGTTTTGAGAGGTTTCGTTTGTCTGTAGTGTTGTGACACAATTTTGTGCAAACAGAATAGATGATTGATAGAATGTGTAACAAATCAAACATTCACCCCTGTCACACAACTGGGTTATATCCATTAATTGTTTTGCTTGCCATGCCATTCCAATTTTGTCCTAGCAATATGCAAATTAGTCTTGACCCTGCTTTCCATGGGAACAGTCCAGCTTGAACTTCCAGGTCAGGTCCTCCCTGGACCAGAAGCAAGCATCCTGAGACCAATTTCAGGGTATTACCTCTCAACAACCAGGCCAGATTGAATTTGGAGATATAGCATGCAGGGGATCCACGTCTGGGCATATCCTTCCTACTTATGGTGACAAATGCAAAAAGAACAGATGATGGATGGAATGGAGAACTAATAAAAAATTCACCCCCAGTCACAGATCTGGGATAAATTCATCATTTTTTTGCACACCGTGCCATTCCAGTTTCGACCCAGCCATATGCACATCAGTCATGACCCTGCTCCCCATGGGGAGAGTCCACCCTGAACTGCCAGGCCTGGTCCTCCCTGGATCAGAAACATGTGCCCTGGGAACGGTTTCAGGGTATCACCACTCATCAGCCCGTCTAGCTTGGGATTGGTGGCATAGCAAGCATGGGAGCCATGTCTGGGCATACCCTCCCGACTTTGGGTGACAAATGCAAAAAGAACAGATGATGGACAGAATGTGAAACAAATAAAAATTCAAACCTGTCACAGAGTTGGGTTTAACTATTGTTTTTTTTTTTGCTTGCCATGCTTTTCTCCTTGGGAATCAGGCAAATGCAAATCAGTCTTGACCCTGCTCCCCATGGGGGGAACAGTCCATCCGCACTGTCAGGACAGGTCCTCCCTGAACCAGAAACAAGCATCCTGAGACCAGTTTCGTGGTATCACCCCTCATCAGCCGGGCTAACTCGAATCTGTTCGCACAGCTAGCATGAGATCTTCATCAGGGCAAACCCTTCCACTTAGGCTGGCAAATACAAAAAGAACAGATGATGAATGAAATGCAGAACAAATCAAAATTCACCACAGTCACCAATCGGGGTTAAATCCAACATTTCTTTTTGCTCACCACGCCATTCCAGTTTTGACCCAGCCATTTGCAAATCAGTCTTGACCCTGCTCCCCTAAGGAACAGTCCAGCCTGAATTGCCAAGCATCCTGGGACTGGATTTGAGGTACCACCCCTCATCAGCCAAGCTAGATTAAAGGCATTCACCCCAAAAACATTTTTTTGCTTGCCATGCCATTCCAGTTTGGAACCAGCCATATGCAAATCAGTCTTGTCCCTGCTCACCATGGGAACAGTCCAGCCCAAACTGCCATGCCTGGTCCTCCCTGAACTAGAAACAAGCATTCTGGGACCAGTTTCAGGGTGGCATCCCTCACCAGCCAGGTTAGCTTGAATCTGGTGACATAGTGAGCACAGGACCCACAACTGGGCATATCCTAACGACTTGGGGTGACAAATGCAAAATGAACTGATGAAGGACGGAATTCAGAGCAAATCAAACATTAACCCTCAGTCACTGATCTGGATTCAATCCACCATTTGTTCTTTTTGTTGGAATGGCAATGTGGGCATAAAACATTGGATTAAACCCAGTTCTGTGGCTGGGAGTGAATGTTTGATTGGTTCCATATATCCATCCATCATCTGTTCCTTTCGCATGTGACACAATTGTGTTGCATCTCTGACATGCATTCCTAAAACAGTCAGTACAGATTATTCACCAACATTGAAAAGGTTCCTATGCAATACTAATTTGCAGTTTTCTGTTGATCATCTTCAACACTTTCCATAACCTCATGTTATCAATCCAGGCCACAAACATAACCTAGGCCAGGACTATAGGGCCCTGATTTATATTTTGTGGTGCAAAACTGCACTAACAAAGTTTTGCACCAAAAATCTTAGCAGCGGCTTGACCATTTCTGTGCACCAGCCGCCACCACATTTATGGAATGGTGCAAGCCAGTGCAAAGGGTATGCTACTGTTAAAAAAATGGGCTTTAGTAGGGTGGGGTTGGCTGTATGGAAGAAGAGGGTTTTGCACAAAAACATTACGTTAGGCAGGTAAGAGTTAAAAAAAAGACTCTATCCTGCCTAGGATCATTTTCTGACGCGCAACCACCCATACTACATGACTTCTGTCTTAGAAAAGTCAGGAGTCATGCCCACCACAATGGTCATTGCACCCAGTACCATGTGGGGGCCCATTTCAGGGCCACCAATGGCACTTAAAAAAAAATATATATATACTTATACTTACCTTTACTTACCTGGGGTGGGGTCCCTCATCCTCTGCTGTTCCTCTGGTGTGGGTGGGGATTTCCCTGGGGTCTGGGGAGGGCATCTGTGAGCTTATTCCATTGGTCGTACAAAATTTTGTGACCCCGCCTTCTCCCCGTGCGTGATTTCTGCACAGGAGGATAAATCAGGCACTAGGGCTTTAGAGACATTTTTTGCACAGGAATGCCCACTTTGCATCTCATTGACGCACAGTAGGTTTTGATGTTCCAAAAATTACTTTAACTCCATAAATCTGGCACTAGAGAGGTTTAGTGCCAAAGTATAAATATGGAGTTTGTATCAAATTTACATCAAAAAATTATGCAACTTTGGTGCAAAACAAGTACAAATATGCCCATAAGTCATTTCTGTAGTGAGATCCACTCCTCATTAGTCCAAATCATTGTCACCTACTAAAGGCCAAACAACCTGTACATTAGTTGCACATACCCCCACATACAGCTACATAGGCTTAATGCCTAATCTCATAAGAGTCAGATGTTATGGTTTGAACCACATACAGTGACTGAGGGCATTATGGAAGGGCTGGCATGTGTCAGTTAGAGCATGGGGTTTGCTGATGTATAAAAAAAGTGTGTCTACTAATGGGACATACTTGTATGGGTAATTTCAAGGCTGGATCATTTAGACTTGCACCACAGGAAATACCTTTCACTGTATGTGGCTTCATGACAAGTTAAACAATAAATGTTTTCTCCTTTCATAATATGGGCTGTAGTTTAACATGAACCAAAATCACACATTTCCATAACCTCAAAGTTTCGTCCTGAACTTTACATTTGTTTGACTTCAACATGGGCTGTATGTTTTCACTTATATTAGTGGTACAATGTCTATTGACCACTGAAAGTAAGGGGCCTGTAGTATGTCTACTGAAATCTGGATTTGAGAGTAACATGAACTGAAAAATCCGCATTCTCTTTCAAGTGACTTTTCATTTCAATGTACAGATATTCCTAACATTGTCAAACAACATTCTGTACCCACCTAAATTATTCAGTATGCTATACTCCGATCAGAACACCTCATCTACGAACAACAAAGAGGAACAAATTAGCTTGTGTATTAAGAAGGAACAAATTATATTTCCCGCTCAAATATGTACCTGTTCCTCTGGGTTCCCCTACAGCTGGCTGTACAGAGAGAGGACCTCCTTGGTGAGGAATTTGGGCGGTATCAACAGCAAAGTTCGTGGAGGTGTTGCTGGCTGCAGTCATAGGAGGCAAGTGATCTTTTTTTCCAAATGTCACAAATGAGTACACAGTGTATGTATTCCAAGAAAGAGACAGATACAGCCATTGGCTTTTATGCATAGCCATCACACATGTTAACCTATGAATGTGTCTGTCATGTAGTGTTATACCTAATAGACTGTCAATTTTCGCTGACACCGTCGGATAGTGGATTTCCTGGTTAGACGGTTGCTTTTTTAATATGTGAATCAGTGTACTTTTAAATTGTTTGCGCATCACCAACAATCAAAGTGTTTGCTAGTTTGTTTACCAATATCAGATACACACAACACTGTTTTTGCAAACATCTGACATGTTAAATAATGAATCATTACTGTGTTAAACATTGATAGTGCTACAGTGATTGTTATACTTCATTTGACAGATACTTAAAAACTGTAAAAAATGTGTTTTAAATGTATTATTTACACGTTATTTCTTAAAATGTCACACATGTTAAAAATTAAGGTTTCAAATTGCAACATTATGCAAAACATTTGTCTACAGACAAGCCACAATAAGATTACTAATTTTACTAAGGCAATAGATGGGTGTTGTCAATGCATTGCCTGACCATTTTATGTGATAGTTTTTTTTCCTTAAATGCAGACATGTGAACCCAGGTAGGGGTGGAAGACATCAGCCTCAATACTGGCTATGCTAGATTTATGTCACCAGCTCTGACCTGATCTCCTGCCTCGCAATATGAATACAACAGCAATAATACTAATGGCCAAACTCATGGCAGTACTTCATTTTGTGATCACAAGATCTTTCCAATACACGGTGGCACAGACCTTGGATGTACAGATCTTGTACAGAAACCACCTACACAGATATTGAATGAATGTTCCTTAGATTATATCAGACCTGTTTTGAGTTGGATGTTGCCACTGCTTAACTGGCTCAAACCGCATGTATATGTCAAGACATGACATACTGATCAGCCTTCCACATTGGCTAAACCTTCAATTTTTGTTCAGTGTATGAAGCTGTTAATGTGTGTCATCATAGTTGAGATACATTTTTGTACTACACCACTAAAAGATGGTTGTGACATTCCACCAAACACTGTCACAGTGCACTTAAATGATCATGTGGGATCAAATTGAGTTACTGCCATGATGTAAACTGTTGGATGTAAACTGTTGGTGTTAATGATTTAGGATATTAGTCCCCTGGTTTCAACACATTAGACATCTGTGTCACTGGATCAAAATGGAGGAGGTATGGAGATCTTCCCAGACTATAACAAGAGGTGTGCTCTCTCATATAAAGCAATGTTATTGGGAGGCGGTTTAGATCCAGACATGGTGTAGTCAGATATGAGGTAGCAGAACAGACCAATTCTTAAATCACAAATTCTCACCAAAGTTTGAACAATACATAGACAATATACAACTGACCCAGTCTAAAATGCTTTCTATTAAATTTAGATTGGAGATCTTGCCACTGAACTAATTTACTATGGGTTGGAACAAAGCCAGCTGTGTGTCTAGTTTTTGTTATTACTGTCCAACGCAAGTCGAGACCCTGGCCCACTTTGTATTCTTCTGCGTAAGATATCTAGCACCTAGGAGAAAGTGGTTCATCCCCCTATGCAGGCTCTTTGGTGTAAGGACTCACAGGGAATCACTTTGTATATTGACAAGTGACTCCACTGAAAAGGTTGTGTTTGCTGTAACCAGATATCTTAAATGTTCCTGGTACGAGCTATCTAGGGGGGTTACACTTGGCTGGTTCGTAATCTTTTACCATGACTCTTGGCTGGAATTGTGACTTATTGTAGTCTGTGGATGATACCAGACAGTGACGGACTCATCAGAGAGACTGCCTCTGAGGCCTTATCTTCTTAGTGATATTATGGACTCTGATTTTAACCATGTTTTAAGTATTTTAAATATGATTTTTATGAACAACATCCATTCATTTGGTATGTTTATTGCTTTTATGGCTTTCATTTGAAATAAAGCTACATTATAAATTATAGTCCACATAGTGAATGGCAGACACACACTGGAGAAAATTAGGTTTTGCATCTCTTGAAGATGGTGGTGGAGGTCTTACCATCCTCTCTTGGTAGTCTGGATGAACATCCCTTCTGGGAAGGTGGGAATTCCACAGTTCTGGGGACTATGGATGGTGTAGCAGTGCCCCTGTCTGTGGATTCCCTCCCATGACATTATCCCCACTACCCTGTGGCCTTGAGGCAGTGTGACCCATGCCACTGGGTCCTGGCAGATCTAGAGGTGGTGGTTGCTTAACAATAGCCAGGACTGGGGTGCACAAGATGGTAGTTGTGTTTCTCTGGACACAGAAAGTGGAGGTATCCTGAGGTGGGAGGTGTAGATGTGGGCTGAGTGTGACTCACTGTAGCTGTGTGCTCAGACAGAACAGATGGACCAGACATTTCTACATCCTTCGGACTTGCAGGAGTAGTGTCTTCAAAGAATGCTTGATCCTAGTCTGGAGGTGAGGTGTCTTCTGTTGCAGAAGGTGGTTCACTGGACCTGAGTGTTGGAGCTATTATAAATTACAAACAAAATGAAATGGAATGCCTGTATTATACCTTAAATGTATTTGAAGCTACAAATTAAGCAACACAAAAAATAAATTAACATTAATGAAATGATTAGCCCTTTCTGGGATTTTATCTTCTTACATGTGCATGTTAAGTTACATAGATGCAAACTTCAGTAACAATGATAGAGAGATGTCCTGCAATACAGAATGGTATTTAAAAAGTGTACATTACATCTAACAGACATGCAACTCAACACAGCAGAGAGGAGATTTGAGAGTTGAACCATTTCAAAGCCTGGTAGCCTCAAAAACAAACTATGGTACAACTCATTAGAATTAATGGGATTGGTCATCTATACAAACTGCAAATTAAAATGTGTATCAATACAACTTAAAGTCATCATGCCATAGAGCATGACTGGAAACCTTTGAATCAACACACTATGATTTATGCAAGCTGAAAAATCTGTTCAAAAGAGTAACAAGATGGTGACAACATACTAGATCAACATGGAATTTGACACATAAAACTTTGACATTTGTGCATATATGGATGAAAGAGAGGTTGAGCAACATCATATTGTGCAATGGTTTTCTAGAGACAAAAACAGGGCATCAAGGTAGTTGTAGGTATTTGTTAACCCCATCGCCTATACTTGTTAAAAAGTGAGTTGCACATACCTATTTAAATAACTTCTGTGAAAATATACACACATTTACAATATGTACACACAATTGTGTATAATGTTCAAAGGTTAAAACACCACTTACAAACACTATACTTTCATGTGCAAATGGATGAAGTTTGAAACCTGTTCTTTAAGTACAACAACCTACACTGAAATGAAGCAAGGGACTAAGCAAATGCAACGGATGAATCGTGAAAAAAAACAACACACAAACTGATAAAAAATATTGCTCATTCTTAAAAAGGGAAATTAATACATGAGCTATTAACATGGATGAAACAAGCTATATTGGAGATTCAAGGTTAGCTACATATGTTATGCTAAGGGCCTTGAAACATTCTGAATAGCCAACTCAAGGGCAAATCCTCCATTTGTGTTTAGTGAGACATTTCTAAGTTCAGCTTACCAGTGTCCACTCCACCAAGGATTCCTGTCAAGCCTTTTGGATGCAGGAACTGCAGCATCTTCTCCTCACAGGCACTAACTGGGCTGGGAGAACCACCACCAGTCCTCTGGGCCTCAAGGTAATGCTTGGAGGCCAGGGAATGCACTCTCTGCTGCAGGCCATTCCACCTCTTCATAGCTTCTTCCTGTGTGTGCAGATTGTTAGCTACAGCATTTACTCTGTTCATTATTCTGGTCCACATTTGCCTTTTCTGATATACGGTTATATTTTGTACTTGTGCTTCAAACAATTGTGGCTCCACTCTAAGAATTTCATCTACAATTACAGACAATTCTGCCTCAGTGAAAGATTTACTCCTCTCCCCTACCATAGTGACTGTTCAATAAAAAAATATAGTGCCTCTAAAGTTTCTGAATAAACAATCAAATCAATGGAGAGGAAAAAAATATAGAAGGACACAAAGAAAACTGTGTAAAAGCCTGACTTCTGCCTTCAAAATCTACAACAAAATGCTCTGCTGCAGTGGAATGGCAAAGGATCTTGGTCTGAAATGGAGTGAGTGTGCTTTATAATGTGTTTTGCAGGTGTTTATAATTGTTCAATATACATCAGAAGTGGGTTGCTAACATTCATCCAATGGTCACAGGCATGGTACAATGTTAAACGGGTTTCGCAACAAACTCCCACTGTCATGGGACCACCGCTGTACACTGCCACCACAACTGTGTTATCTAAATATGATTGGCACAATGCCACTGTTAATATAGCCATGGGGTAATAATTACCATCAATTGAGTCCTGTGCATCAACTGAGGGGGACAGATGGTACAACAGAGCACACTCTGCTAATGCGGACGGCAGTTGAACAGCCATAGATATAAAAAAGGTGGTCAGAACACAGTCAGCTTGATGGAGTACATGGGACCGCCCCCACAGCAGACCAGCAGTATTACCATCAAGATAAAAATCCGGCCCTTAGTTTTCAAATACAAAATGCAATATCCAGAGGTAATAGTAACTCTTTTATAAAAGTTAATAACCTTAGTAGCATTTCTTTCTGCACAAAACAGTTTTTATCCTGATTTTTTGTTTATAATGACTGTTTCCAATTTACTGGCATTTGAACTGTATTCTTCTACCATTAACTGCATGTCAGCATTTCAATTTCCTTATATAGACATCAACACTGGTAGGCTGTAGGAGGTCATAAAATATGAGAATTGTTGACCTATAACTACAGTATTTCAGTTTTCTATTTGTAATATTTCCTGCAACTTGGTAGGTTATGTTCCAATATCTGTTTGATTGTGAAGTTCTCTGCATTGTATTGTGTCCATCCGGCTTTAGTTTTTAAATATGAAATGCAGTATCCTGAGGTAATAGTAGCTCCTTTATAAAAGGTAATAATTTTAGGAGTATTGCTTTCTTCACAATACGTATTTTATCCTTGTTTTTAGTTTGTAATAACTGTTTAAAATGTAATGGCATTTGTTCTGTGTCTACCATCAACTGCATATCAGCATATCAATTTAATCATATAGACATCACCCCTGGCAAGCCACATTGGGCCTGATTCTAATGTTGGCGGGCGGCGGGAGCCGCCCGCCAAGCTACCGCCGCTGAATGACCGCACCGCGGTCAAAAGACCGCGGCGGCCATTTAGACATTTCCTCTGGGCCGGCGGGCGCTCTCCAAAAGAGCGCCCGCCGGCCCAGAGGAAATGCCCCTGCAACGAGGACGCCGGCTCAGAATTGAGCCGGCGTAGTTGCAGGGGTGCGACGGGTGCAGTTTGCACCCGTCGCGTATTTCAGTGTCTGCTTAGCAGACACTGAAATACTTTGCGGGGCCCTCTTACGGGGGCCCCTGCCGTGCCCATGCCATTGGCATGGGCACGGCAGGGGCCCCGCGGCACCCCCTACCGCCATCCTGTTCCTGGCGGGCGAACCGCCAGGAACAGGATGGCGGTAGGGGGTGTCAGAATCCCCCATGGCGGCGCAGCAAGCTGCGCCGCCATGGGGGATTCTAAGGGCAGCGGTAAACCGGCGGGAGACTGCCGGTTTGCCTCTTCTGACCGCGGCCGAAGCGCCGCGGTCAGAATGCCCTGCGGGGCACCGCCGGCCTGTCGGCGGTGCTCCCGCCGACCCTGGTCCCGGCGGTCTTAGACCGCCGGGGTCAGAATGACCCCCATTATGTCCTAAATAATTTTATTATACATGTGACAGATATGTTATTAGATTTTTCTCAGTTGTAGTCTTTTAAAAAAAAAAACTAAGGTTCAAGAAACAGAAAATAGGAATTTGGTACTGAGGCTGTTGTTTTCATATTCTGTACATCCAGTTGCAGTTTTTAAATATATGGTGTAGTGTCCAGTTGTAATAGTTACTCCTTTGTGCAAAACAGTAGCCATAATGGTATATTTATTCCAGATATGGATATTTGCCCTGCTTAAAAAAAAAAAGTTGTATTTTTTGTTTGTTTCCAGTTTACTTTCTTTCTGCTGCATATCACTGTAGCATTATGATAACATATTTGCCACTTCTTTGTATATGAAAGGTTGATAGAAGACCTGACTGACAATTTCTACAGGTATGGTTCTGTGAAGCCTCTTTGAACAACACGTCAAAATTGACATTTTAGCAAATCAGGGCAGTGAAGTAAGTTAATCGCTCTCACTCTATTTGAGTTTTTGATGTAGAAGAACAATTTTCACACTTATGTTCCCATGAGTAACTAAGTCCAAATAGGTTGTCAATAGTTCCTGTCTCTTGTTCTAAGATACCAAACATTATAATTAAAATTCTTGTGCATCTTCTTGAGTGTTTTGAATCAATTGCACGGATCCAGTACACAAATCTACAAGGTCTTGAATATGAGATGCACAATATACTTTACTTTTGTCACTGCATAGACGTTCTATCAAAGCAAAGAGTGTTTTTTTTCTGTTCAATTGCATGAACAACATGAGGTAAACAGAATAGTGCATTTAGACCCACATTGCATACCAGTTGACACCAGAGGGGTTTTGCAACTGGCAACCAACAATATCACTGACATTGCCAGTATTTTTCATCATTCTCTTTCTTACACTTCTTATTCTTACACTTCTTATCAAAAACATCAGTACAATCCTTCAAATGCTTTCTCTTTGGGCAGTTGGTAAGTTTTTGATAAACTGGATACTGTCCTAAATGAGGAGCATAAACACTCCTCAATCGGTTGCACTCTGTGACACAACTAGAATCAGTATTTACTTTAGCATTGTCAAAGTCTGCTTGATGTAAACAGGACAAAGTTCTAACTCGAGATGAGGCTCATATGACATATCTTTCTCAAAGACAATACTATCAATATTAATGAATGCTGCATGTACACTTAAACATTGAGATTCATGAATAGTCACAGCATATGCTAGAGAGAGTAGGAACTGTTTACTCTGTACATACAAGCAAGCAAGAAAAGTACTACCATCCTTCCAATCTGTTTTACAACATCACACTGATCAAATTTAATCACTAGGTATTCAACTTCATTTCTGTTAGGAAACAAAATGAAATAAATGCATTATTTTATTAGTTTATTTTGAACATTTGCCCGGAAAACAATTTACATAGCCTCATAAAATGGACATTCCATGCAATAGTACATAATAAATCCAAAGAACATACAATTGACAAAAAGACATCATATTAAGACATAGTTAAAGTCATCCTCATCTAAGAAATAATTCATTCCCATATTACAATTCAATCAATATGATTTCAAACATTTTAGTCATCCTCTTTCCTGATTAGCCAAACTGCATATGAATATTGGCTAACCACACAAACAATAGACTCAAATCAGAAAGCAAGATCCTGTAAGCCACTTCATAAAGCCTTACACCAAAATGATTACATAGAGTTTAATTCAAGATCAACTCTGCTTATTGTATCTAGGGCAAAAGATAGCCCTTTCAGCTAAACTGATCTTTGGGTGCAAGACTCTCTCAACCCCAAATTAACAATGTGATACTTGACAAATTTGAACCAGGGAAAGGTGTGGGCCTTACTTAAGTTCATCACCTCCTACACAGCCAAACGGTAAGGGTGGAGCTCTTTCATAAGCCATACCCTAACCCAATACAGGAGTTGTCTTTAGGCCACCAAATACCCCACCTGTTTAACCTTAACCCTAGATCAAAACATAAGGGACTATTTGAGCTGCTCTGGGATAAAAGGAAGAGTGACCTTATAAATGTGTTTTCTCTAGCTATTAAAGCTCTGGATTTCAAATGCCCCTATACTTCTGCCCCATATAGGGCAGTGACCTGTGCCTTTGCCCTATTGATCTCAACCACAGGGGATAAGGCTTTTGGAGTTGTGTCCTGGATCCACTTAACAATAGCAGAGGTGGCATGCCTCAACCTCTTTTTCTATCAACCTGAGTCTTATGTGAATCTTTTGCTTGAATTATGTTTTTTCTAGCCCTAACTAACATGGTCTGCAAATCCCTCACCATCTCTTCTACTGCAGGCAGTGAATCATCTTCTTTACCCAACATTACACTAGGATGTCTACCATGGTTCAGATAAAAGAGGGTGAACCCAGTGGTGGAATGAACAGCATTATTGTAAGCAAATTCAGCTGCCCACATCAACTCGGGCCATTCCTTCTCTTGATCATATATATTGAGTCTTAAATACTGTTCTAACTCTTGATTCACTCTCTCTGTTTGCCCATTGGTTTCAGGATGGTAACTGGTAGAGTAACGAGAATCAATTCCTAATCTTTTACTAAAGGCCTTCCAAAAGTGAGAAACAAATTGGGACGCCTTGTCTGAAACTAGGATTTTTGGGATACCATGGGTACGTACTATGTGTTGTGTAAACAACTGTGCAACCTGTCGGGCTCGAGGGATTTCTTTCAAAGGAATGAAATGCACCATTTTAGTGAAAGTGTCTACAAAAATTAGGATAGTGTTAAAACCTTGGCTACTAGGGAGGTCCACTATAAGATCCATAGTAACAGTATGCCAGGATCCATAGTAACAGTATGCCAGGCATGGGGTGCAGTGGGCTAAGGTCTTAACAGACCTTGTGAAGCTGTTCTATTTGATTTCCCTCTTTGACATTTGTCACAAGTTGACACATATTGTCTTATCCGAGTTTTCATTTTTGGCCACCAAAATTTTCGTTGTATCAGATTTTGAGTTTTTTTTATTCCTTTGTGTCCAGCCAATTGATCATCATGATAAGCCTGAGTAATTTTTTCTTGCAGCTCCACAGTCGGAACATACGGTGCACCTTTAAAGTATGGCAAACCATTTTTGATTTCTATTCCTTGGCCTTCTTTGGACCACTTCAGCATTCCTTCGAATGTTAAGTTTTCTTGAATTTCTTTGGTTAAATCTTCATACAATATGGCAGATATGAACTTCTCTTGTGGAATAATCAATTTCTTTTCTGGAGGCTCTTTAACTGCACCGGTATCAATTCGAGCTAGAGCATCTGCCTTCCCATTTACTTTTCCTGGTCTGAAAGTGATAACAAAATCAAAGTCTGCAAAATATAGAGACCAACGCAGTTGCCTAGCTGTTAGAGTTCGAGCTGATTTTAAAAACTGTAAATTTCAGTGGTCCGTGTAAACGGTCACTTTCTGCTTAGCTCCCAAAATGTAATGCCTCAACTCACGAAAAAGTTTCTTTGACTGCCAATAGCTCTTTATCCGCAATTGAATAATTTATCTCTGGTGGTGTTAATTTTTGAGAGAAATAGGCCACCGGAAGTAATTGGCCTGTATCTTTTTGACGCTGGGAAAGGATACCTCCAATGGCAACATCTGAAGCATCTGCCTCCACATAATATGGCTCATCCGGATTGGGGTGGAGCAAGATTGGAGCTGAGATGAAGGAATTCTTCAAAAAATACAAAGCATTTTCAGCTTATTTTGTCCACTCAAACTTCACTCCTTTCTTCAACAATCGAGTAGTGAGTGTAACTGTTTGAGAAAAATTGGATATGAATCTTCGATAAAAATTAGCGAACCCCAAGATACTCTGGATCTCTTTGACATTGCAAGGAGAAGGCCAATGTTGCACTGTCTTTATCTTGGTGGGATCCATACTAACTCCTTCTGGTGACAAAATGAATCCTAAGAACTCAACTCGTTCCACATGAAATGCACACTTCTCCAATTTTACATAGAGATGGTTTTCTTGCAACCTTGTGAGGATGGATTGAACATGAGAAATGTGCTCCTGTAGATTGTCGGAAAAGATTAAAATGTCATCTATATAAACCACGGCAATCCGGTCGAGGAATTCTCGTAATATATCATTAACCAAATGCTGGAAGGCAGCGGGAGCATTGCATAACCCATAAGGCATCACTTGATATTCAAATAATCCGTATCCAATCCGAAAAGCGGTTTTCCATTCATCCCCTGAAGCCACTCGTACCAAATGATATGCTCCTCGCAGGTACAATTAGGTGTAGATTCTAGCATTCTTTACTTGATCTAATAAAACTGACACTAAAGGCAGTGGGTATTGATTCTTGATGGTAACCTGATTGAGGGCTCGATAATCAATGCAAGTTCGAAGACCACCATCCTTCTTTAGTATGAAAAATAGTGGGGATGACACTGGGGATTCAGAAGGACGAATAAAACCATTAGCAAGATATTGATCCAAATACTCCTTTAAATGTTGGTTCTCTGCTTCGGTCAATGCGTATATTCTGCTACATGGCAATATCGCACCTGGCTCCAGTTAAATTTTGCAGTCGTAGGGTCGATGTGGCGGCAACTTTTCAGCCTCCTTTTCATCAAAAACTGCAACTAAATCCTCATATTCTTTTGGGATTTCTGTTGTTTTTAGTGCACAGATCATTGAAGAGTGTGATGATAAACAGGCCGCTTGGGACTTGGTGGACACTTCCACTCCATCATGAAAGCAATTCTCTTTGCAGTAAGAGGAATTCATCTTGATCGTTCTCTTGCTCCAATCAATTTGTGGATTATGTTCTGTAAGCCAGGGCAGACCCAAAATGAGTTGAAATTGTGGAGCATCTATCAAATTAAAGATTATCTGCTCCTGATGCCCACCAAAACCTTGCATCTGAATTGGTTCAGTCTCATGGGAAATGGGTCCTGAAGAAAGATTGGTTCCATCCACAGCTCTTACTACTTCCAAAGTAGATTTCTTGATAAATCGAATACCCATTTTACGAGCGTATTTGATATCACAGAAGTTGCGCGTAGCTCCAGAGTCTATCATAACTGAGATCCCTTGAATTTCCTTCTCAAGGGTCTTAACTGATACTGTTTGTACCAAATGTGGCACTGCGGTTTGTAAGGTATTTGCCACTCGTTGATCCATAGGAGTTGTCTTGGGTTCTGCTTTCATCAGGGCAACTCCCTCTACTGATGAAGCTGGCCTTTTCAAATAGCAATGCAGCACAATTGTGGACACAATCACACAAAATTCAACAACCCCATTTATATATAGTAAGAAAAGAGATGCCACCAAAACGCATCCTTGGTGAACACCACGGTGGACTGGAATCAGTTCTGTAAGATCACCATACATCTCCCATCTCACCTGGGCTGTCGTATTTCCATAAAGTCTTATTAAAGTGTCCTACAGGTTATCTTCCATGCCCATGTTGGCCAATGTGGTCCACAGTACCTCCGAAACAAGTGAAAAGCAGCCACAAAATCCCCCCTTTTTTGTTTTAACCAGTGGCATAATCTACTGAAGGGACATAAGGTTGAAAATACACAGGCACCTCAGGGGGAACGAGGAGCATCTCAGCCGGAAGATGGTACAACACCACTGGTCCTGGAGGGGGCTACATGCCCTGTGTGATGTCCTGGGAAGTACAAAGCTACAATCTCTCAAGTAGGTGGTTTGCCCACTGCTTGGTCCTGGGGAGTGCTAAGCCACGGTGTCTCAACTGGGCGGTTTGCCCACTGCTTGGTCCTGCGGAGTGCAAAGCCAAACTCTCTATAGTGAGTGGTTTGCTCACTTCTTGGTCCTGAGAAGTACAAAGCCAGAGTCTCTCTAGTGGTTGGTTTGCCCACTGCTTTGTCCTGGGGAGTGCAAAGCCGCAGTCTTTCAAGTGGGTGGTTTGCCCACTGATTTTGGAGGGGGCCTTGTGCCCAGTGTGCTTAATCCTGGCAAGGAGGGGGTGAGTGGATGGTTTCTCCACTGGTTCTGGAGGGAGCCTTGTGCCCATTGTGCTTCGTCCTGGCAAGGAGGGGATGAGTGGATGTCTTTTCCACTGGTTCTGGATGGGGGAGGCTCTAGCCCTTCTCCTGCAGCCTCAGGCATCTGAACCCCCATGGTTGTTGGTGGGGGCTCAGAATCATTCCCTGCATCAGGCCTCCTGTCCTTCCTGTCGGCACGTACAGGCCCCTTGTCCATCCCCTTGGCAGTTGGTGGTGCCTCCTTGCCCTTCCCCTTGGCAGCTGGTGGGGCCTACTTGCCCTTCCCCATGGCAGCTAGTGGTGCCTCCTTGCCTTTCCCCTTGGCAGCTGGTGCGGGCACATTGTCAGTGCTGATGGCTGGTTCCCTGAAGCCTCTCACACCAGCAGTGGCTGCCAACACTACTGTGGCCATGGACTGGGAGGCTGAGGTGCTCCACTGGGTTCTGACCACACTGGTGCGACATGAAGGATGGAGGGAGGGGTATGGATGAGGTCAACGGTGGAGAGAAAAAGTTTGTTAGGCACATTGGGCTGGGAAGAGGGTGAAGGTTTGGGAGTGGAGGGAGAGGGAGAGGGAGTGGTTGTAAGAGTTGTCTGTCAGCTATGTTTGTGTGCAGGTGCATGGGTTGGAAGCTTTTGTGAGGTGGATGGCTGTTGGGTGTCTGAGTGCTTGCGTTTGTGTACTTTGGAAGGAGGGGGCACAGACACAGTGGGAGAGGACACAGGGGATGTGAGCATGGATGTGGGGTGCTGACCGCCAGTGAGGGGTGTGTCGTGAAAGGTGTGATGGTGATGAGGATGTAGTGCATGCAGGTGTGAGTGTAGACACTACTGGGAGGGCGGTGGACGCGGAGGAGGAGGGGAACACAGTGGAGGCAGTGGATGTTGGTATGTCTGCATCTGGATGGTGTTTGTGTGAGTGCCTGTGGGATGATGTGTAGTGCTTGTGTTTGCCTGAGCCACTCCTGTGTGTTGTCTTGGGTGCATGCTGGTCAGAATGTGTGCTTGGGATAGGTCGGGATCGAGGGGAATGGGACTGGGTAGAGGAAGTTGGAGGGGGAGGCTAGACACAGTGACAATGGCTGCCATCAGGGAAGAGGCCAGAGCCTGGATTGATCTCTGTTGGGCCGCCATGCCAGAGTGAATGCCCTCCAGGAATGCATTTGTTTGTTGCAAATGGCCTGCCAGCCCCTGCATTGCACTCACTATGGTTAACTGCCCAACAGATATGGATCGCAGGAGGTCTGTAGCCTCCTCACTCAGGGCAGCAGGGCTCACTGGGGCAGGGCCTGAGATGCCTGGGGCGATGGAGATGCTCACCCTCCTGGGTGAGCAGGCACAGGAATCTCGGTGAGGAGCTGCTGGGAGGGCGGTGCTGGTACAGGGGGTGGTGGCTTTACCTTTAGTTGGGGTGGGCACAGAGGTGTCCATCGCCAGCAGGTAGCTTCTATCGGACTAGGTGTCACTATCAGAACTGTCCCCTCCTGTCTCTGCCGTAGTGCTCCTCTCACCCTCCATCCAACTGGTTCACTCACCGTCTGTGTATTCAGCCTCATGGAGCCTGTGGGATGCAGCTCCCTCCATAGCCGGTGCCTCTGCTCCTCCACCAGATGATGCTAATGCACATAAGGACAGGGTGACAAAACAAAAGGGGGGAGAGACAAAGGATACACTTGGTCAATGGCAGCAACAACACCACTGTTGGCGTACACAAGACACACACACACAGGGAACAGCCCTACGCACTAAGCAATGCACTACCAGTCACAATGCTAGTCACCAGCCCAAGGACAGGACTACGTAATGCCAATAGCAGCATACCTGATGCTCACAGACCCCTGCCCAGTAGTGGATGCCTACTAGCTTGGTTGGAAGTGGTTCACATCATACACTGTCCAACATGGGACCTACACTGCAATGTCTGGCCTGGCCTAGGGGCACCCACAGGCTCACATCCCCCACCCGGAGACCATCCCACCACATGCAAGTAGTATATTGGGAAACTGTACTCATCCCTTTGTGGCTGCTGTGATGCCCTCAATTACCCATCTAGCTCCAGATAGGCCACCGCCAGTATGTGGGCCATCAGAGGGGTCAGGTTTTTACAGGCACTCCTTTATTGTTGGGAGGCCATCCCCAACTGGACCTCTGCTGTCTTCCTTGCCCAGCATCTCAGGTCCTCCCACCGTTTCCAACAGTGAGTGCTCTGCCTGCTGTAGTCCGTCAGGGCCCGCATGTCCTTGGCGATGGCACGCCATATACCCTTTTTCTGATGGGCGTTAACCTGCAGAAAAAGAAACATAGAAAAAGGTATCAGTCATACCTTCTGGCCTGTTACATTTGTGGTCCACCATAGCCCTCAAAAACCCTTACGCACAGACATGGCCCACCAAACATGCAGCATGTTACCCAGAACCCTTCCACCAACCCCCCCTAAATGAGGTCCTCAAACACAGCACTCCATGCATCCATGCCCCTTGCATCGTGCTCACAGTGTACTCACCTGTTGGACTGGAGGCCTATACAGCATTCGGTAGTGGGATAGGACCCCATCCACCAGTTTCTCCAACTCCACAGCGGTGAAGACTGGGGCCCTTTCCCCAGTGACATGTGCCATGGTCGGTTCCAGACACAGGTCAGAGCAGCACTTGCAGTGTAGGTCCTCTCCTGTTGAAGGTCTGGTAGCAAGTGAGTGAACAGATAGGAAATGGCAGTCACATCTGCAGCGGTGCGTACCGTCACGGCCGGCCTACATCACCATTGGCCAAAGTAACCCATAGGGCCCAATGACAACCAATGAGGAGTTGCACTGCGGTACTCGTCCGCCTCCCACAACAGCGCACAGATTCAGTGGCATTACGTCATTTCCACATGTACATCCACACAGGACAGGCGGAAGCCATTTCAGGGGGGGCAGGCCATGACACCTAACTGCGTCACAGTACACATAGGCACCATTTGGGCCTATACAACAACATACTGTTACAGTCACAACAGGCAATGCAGTGTAGTGTTTGGAAATGAGGTATGCTGACCAGGTGCTCCCCGTTTTGCCCTCTAGATTACAACCACTTTAAATAAATAGGAGATGGACGCATCCCCCCGTGTCCAGACCCCTGGTGAACTTGGCAACAATGGAGGACAGGCACAACATCCTCACCTATAGACTGGACAGGGCCACAATCACAAAGCTGTGTGCCCAATTGGAGCCTGACCTGATATCTGCTATCCGTCAGACCACCAGGATCCCCCTTCTTGTGCAAGTCCTATATGTGCTCCATTTCTTGGCAAGTGGCTCCTTCCAAGGGACAGTGGGCCTGGCAGCTGGAATGTCACAGCCAATGTTCTCAATAGTACTGACAGAGTGTTGTCTGCCCTGATGAAACACAAGCGCAGCTACATTGTTTTTTCCCAGGTGGAGGAATTGACCACAGTGAAATCTAACTTTTATGCAATGGGACATATCCCCAACATTGTTGGGGCTATTGATGGTACACATATTGCATTTCTCCTCTCCCCTCCCCCGGAGAAATGAACACGTGTTCAAAAATCGAAAGAGCTTTCACTTGATCAATGTGTAGATAGTGTGCCTGGTAGACCAGTTCATCTCCCACGTCAATGCGAAGTATCCTGGCTCTGTGCCTGATGCCTATATCCTGAAGAATAGCAGCATCCCATATGTGATATCTCAACTCCTGAGGCACTGGGTGTGGCTAATAGGTGAGCCCTATTCCCACCCAGTGGATGTTGGTGTATGGGTATGGTGTGGGCCCTAAGGGTTAATGTGTGTCTAACAGTTGTCCCTCGATATTTGCAGGTGACTCTTGTTACCCCAACCTCTCATGGCTACTGACCCCTGTGAGGAATCCCAGGACAAGGGCAGAGGAACGTTACAATGAGGCACATGGGCAAACAAGGAGAATTATTAAGAGAACAATTGGCCTCCTGAAGGCCAGGTTTCGTTGCCTCCATCTAACAGGTGGATCCCTGTACTACTCACCCAAGAAGGTGTGACAGATCATATTGGCATGCTGCATGTTGCATAACCTTTCCTTGAGATGCCAGGTGCCTTTTCTGCAGGAGGATGAGGCGGGAGATGGCCGTGTGGAAGTAGTGGACCCCATGGACAGTGAATATGAGGAGGCAGAGGATGAGGATGAGGACAACAGAGCAGCTATTATATGACAGTACTTCCAGTGACACACAGGTAAGACACTGTAACTTCACTTTGTATTGACCGCTTTGTATTTGACATTGTGCATGGCAGGTAGATTCTCCCAGTTCTATGGCCACTTACTGTAGCCTTTGTTATCTCTATTTTCAGATATCTGTGCCCCACTCTGGCACCTGGTGTGTTGACTGCAGCCAACTACAGGTCATTCCTATGTATACATTACTGTACAGTTGTAATGCAGTGTTTAAACCTTGCTAAACAAATAAATAGTTAAATCATTTGATATACCCCATAGTTTTATTTTTTCAAAGGGTGTTTATTTAAGTGCTAATAAGTAGAGTGGTATGGGCAAATGGCTGGGGTGATGGTGGATGAAAGTCCAGGATAGAGCCCAGTCTATTTGTATCACAGGTGCATTGCCCAAGGGGGCATAGGAAGGGGAGCAATGGCAGTTCAAGGTGGACAGAGTGACAGAGTGGGACACAAGGGTGACAAACAGGAGAGTCTTTTTTCCTGGCGGGGGTCTTGGCAATGTTCTGTGGCTTCTGCCTGGATCGCAGGGACCGTTTGCGGGTTGGTTCTCCTTCTGCAGGGGGAGGGGTGCTGGTGGGCTATTGTTCCGGTGGCTGGGGCTCCTGTCCACTGGCAGCAGCAGAGGTGGAGGGCTGTTCATCGGTGTGGCTAGTGTCAGGGGCCTGGTGGTGTGCCACTGCCTCCCTCATGGTGTTGGCCAGGTCTGCCAGCACCACTGCAATGGTGACCAGGGTGGTGTGGATGTCCTTCAGCTCCTCCCTGATCCCCAGGTACTGTCCTTCCTGCAGCCGCTGGGTCTCCTGCAACTTGTCCAGTATTTTGCCCATTGTCTCCTGGGAATGGTGGTATGCTCCAAGGATGTTGGTGAGTGCCTCTTAGAGAGTAGGTTCCCTGGGCCTGTCCTCCCGCTGTCACACAGTAGTCCTCCCAGATTCCCTATTGTCCTGTGCCTCTGTCCCCTGAACCGTGTGCCCACTGCCACTGACCTCAGGTCCCTGATCGTCCTGTGTTTGTGGGGTGGCATTGGGTCCCTGTAGTGGTGGACACACTGCTGATTGACGTGTCCTGGGGAAAGAAGTATGGGCCCGCTGGGTGGGTGCTGTGGTGGTGTTTCCTTACCAGTGAGGCTCTGTGGTGGTATGGGACTGTGCCTGGGTAACCGACTGTCCGGAGGTTGGTCATCCAGATACAGGCATCCAGGGCTGCGGTCATCACTGTGGGTGTCTTCTGTGAGGGGACTGGATGTTGCTGGCACCTCCTCTCCAGTGACGTTGTGTGATGGACCTGTGGGGATGTAAATGCAGTGTTATTGTTTCTGCGTGTGACATCTTGTGCATGAGTGTGTTGTCCTGTATGGTTGTGATTGGCCTGTCAGCCTTGTGTGAGTAGTGATTTTGTGGGCTAGGTGATTGTCTCTAATGTGCATGCTTTAGTGATGGGTGTCCATTCAGGTCTGTGATGGGTGTCCATGCATTGTTGTGGCATGCAGGGCTTGCATTGAGATGGGTGAGTTGTGATAGTGGGGTATATGTGAGGTGGTGGAGTGATGGGGGTGAGGGTGGTGGTAGGAGTTTGTGATGGCATGCAGGTAGGGAGGGGATATAGTAGTGAAGAGTTGATTTACCAGAGTCCAGTCCTCCTGCTACTCTTGCGAGGTCCTCAGGATGCATGATTGCCAAGACTTGCTCCTTCCATGTTGTTTGTTGTGGCAGAGGAGGTGGGGGTCCACCGCCAGTCCTCTGTACAGCAAACTGGTGTCTTGATACCACGAAATGTACGTTCCTCCATAGGTCATTCCACATCTTCCTGATGTCACACCTGGATCTTGGATGCTGTCCCACTGCGTTGACCCTGTCGAGGATTCTCAGCCATAGCTCAGCGTTCCTTGCAATGAATGTCTGCTGCACCTGTGATTCGAATAGCTGTGGCTCTACCCGGATGATTTCCTCCACCATGACCCTGAGCTCCTCCTCAGAAAACCTGGGGTCTTTGAGGTGCGATGATGTGGTGTGAGTGATGTGTGAGTGATGTGTGGGGTGATGTGTTGGGGTGTGTGCTGTGAGGTGCGTAGATGGTGTATGTGTGATGGTGTTCTGTGCCTCTGGATGATGGTGTTGGTCTTTGCTTTTCTCTCTCTCTGCTTCTTCAAACTTGTTCGCTGTAAGCACTTGTGGGCAATGTGGGTGTGTGTTTTATAGTGTTGTGGGTGTCTGGGTTTGGTATGTGTGTGTGTGTGTTAGGTGTGTGTATTTTTAATTGTCCAATAAGGTTGTGTTTTGTAAGTGTTTGTGTGTATTTTGAGCGTGGCGTTGTGTACCGCCAATGGATTACCGCGGTTGAAAGACTGCTGCATTGATTAGTGGGTTGTGATACTGTGGGCGTATGCATGTTGGTGTGATGGTGTGGGTTTTGCTATCGCCAGTTTATCACTGACCTTTGGTGTGGGGGACTTGTGTGGGTGTCTGTATAGTGCTGGATTTCTCTGTGTGGGTCATAATACATGTAGCGGATTACCGCAGCACTCACGGTATGTTGGCAGCCATCGGCACGGCGGTAAGTGGAATGTACCACCAGGGTTGAAATGAGGGCCATAGTACTTTTCATTGGAGTACTGGCACTTCTCAGAAATAAGCAGGTTCTCGGGTACAGAGTACCTGCACCTCTATTTTTCCATTTCAAGCACTGACTAAGGCTTCATGCCAATCTGCTACTGTCAACGTGAACTGACTTCAATCTTGCTGTAAAAACATATTTCTACAATGTTTTTGATAAGGAATGGTGTTTCCATTCCTTTTTGACCAGATGGTCATTCAACTTACAATGTAAATTCAGAAACATCAACTGTACCATAGGTGTTTAGTATGTCATACTGCCTGTGATAGGGCCTTCATTACCTATTCACATTTGGGTTGGAGCATCACACCTGACCCAATACTCAAATGGGGCATGTTTGATACAACTGTCCCTCAAAACATAGAAAAATGCAAGTACCTCTTTTTCTAATGCAACCAATGTCTGTTCAAAACAGTACTTGGCGTGTGATAAGGAATCAATTGGCAAGCTTTTGCACAAATCAGTACACCAAACATATCATCAGACACTGTTTGAAAAACTTACACATCCAGAAATCCTTATGTGCATTGGATGTGTGTCAACCTTCATGTAGATGCCATAAACAATGCTGTAAACAAAAAAAGATTGAATAACAAGAATAGCCACAAACAATAACTTACCCCATTGATGCTGGTCTTGAGCCCCCAACTGCCCATCAAGCTCCTGGCCCCCGCAAGAATGCCAGTCACTAGGGGGTACGAGTGCAGTGTATGCATTTGTCACTTTGGGAAGACTAGCAGAGCTGATCCAGTGTCATAGGACCTCCCACTTCCTCTTGCAATATACTCTGCACTGCTTATAGATCCTCAGGGTCCTCACCGTCTTGGGGATGGCTTTCCAGATTTCACACTTTTGATGGGTGTTGACCTGTGTGGATGAGAAAAAATAAAAAATTAAGTATGTTTTGAGATGTTTTGTTTGTCTGTAGTGTTGTGACACAATCTTCTGCAAACAGAATAGATGATTGATAGAATGAGGAACAAATCAAACATTCACCCCGTCACACAACTGGGTAATATCCATTATTTTTTTTGCTCACCATGCCATTCCAATTTGGTCCTAGCAATCTGCAAATCAGTCTTGACCCTGCTCTCCATGGGAACAGTCCAGCTTGAACTTCCAGGCCAGGTCCTCCCTGAACCAGAAGCAATCATCCTAAGACCGGTTTCAGGGTATTACCTCTCAACAGCCAGGCCAGATTGAATTTGGAGATATAGCATGCAGGGGATCCACGTCTGGGCATATCCTTCCTACTTATGGTGACAAATGAAAAAAGAACACATGATGGACGGAATGCAGAACTAATAAAACATTCAATCCCAGTCACAGATCTGGGCTAAATTCATCATTTTTTTTGCACACCATGCCATTCCAGTTTGGACCCAGCCATATGCACATCAGTCGTGACCCTGCTCCCCATGGGGAGAGTCCAGCCTGAACTGCCAGGCCTGGTCCTCCCTGGATCAGAAAGATGTGCCTTGGGAACGGTTTCAGGGTATCACCACTCATCAGCACGTCTAGCTGGAGATTGGTGGCATAGCAAGCATGGGAGCCATGTCTGGGCATACCCTCCCCACTTTGGGTGACAAATTAAAAAAGAACAGATGATGGACAGAATGCGAAACAAATTAAAATTCAAACCTGTCACAGAGCTGGGTTTAACCATTGTTTTGATTTTGTTTTGCTTGCCATGCTTTTCTCCTTGGGAATCAGCCAAATGCAAATCAGTCTTGACCCTGCCCCTCATGGGAACAGTCCAGCCCGCACTCTCAGGACAGGTCCTCCCTGAACCAGAAAAAAGCATTCTGGGACCAGTTTCCTTGTATCATCCCTCATCAGCCGGGCTAACTCGAATCTGTTCGCACAGCTAGCATGAGATCTTCATCAGGACCAACCCTTCCACTTAGGCTGGCAAATACAAAAAGAACAGATGATAAATGAAGTGCAGAACAAATCAAAATTCACCACAGACACCAATCAGGGTTAAATCCAACATTTCTTTTTGCTAACCATGCCATTCCAGTTTTGATACAGCCATTTGCAAATCAGTCTTGACCCTGCTCCCCTTAGGAACAGTCCAGCCTGAATTGCCAAGCATCCTGGGACTGGATTTGAGGTATCACCCCTCATCAGCCAAGCTAAATTGAATCTGGTGGCACATCTAGGCATTCTCTTACCACTCTGGGTAACAAATGAAAAAAAACAGATGGTTGACAGAATGTGGAACAAATCAAACATTCACCCCAGTTATTATTTTTGTTTGCCATGCCATTCCAGTTTGGAACCAGCCATATGCAAATCAGTCTTGTCCCTGCTCACCATGGGAACAGTCCAGCCTAAACTGCCATGCCTGGTCCTCCCTGAACCAGAAACAAGCATTCTGGGACCAGTTTCAGTGTGTCACCGCTCATCAGCCATTTTAGCTTGAAGCTGGTGACATAGTGAGCACACGACCCACGACTGGGCATATCCTAACCACTTAGGGTGACAAATGCAAAATAAACTGATGATGGATGGAATTCATTGCAAATCAAACATTCACCTTCATTTGTTCTTTTTGTTGGAATGGCACGGTGGGCATAAAACAATGTATTAAACCCAGTTCTGTGGCTCGGAGTGAATGTTTGATTAGTTCCATATTTCGTCCAGCATCTGTTCTTTTTGCAAGTGACACAATTTTGTTGCATCTCTGACATGCATTTCTAAAACAGTCAGTACAGATTATTTACCAACATTGAAAGGTTCCTATGCAATACTAATTTGCAGTTTTCTGTTGAGCATCTTCAACACTTTCCATAACCTCATGTTACCAATCCAGGCCACAAACATAACCTAGGCCAGGACTATAAGGCCCTGATTTATACTTTTTGGTGCAAAACTGCACTAACGTAGTTTTGCACTAAAAAAGTTAGCAACGGCTTGCACCATTTCTGTGCACCAGCCGGCACCATATTTAAGGAATTGTGTAAGCCAGTGCAAAGGGTATGCTAGTGTTAAGAAAATTACGTTAGTAGGGTGGAGCTGGCTGCATGCAAGAAGAGGGTTTTGCACCAAAAAATTACGTTAGGCAGGTAAGAGTAAAAGAAAAGACTCTAACCTGCCTAGAATCATTTTCTGACGTGCAACCATCCATACTACATGACTCCTGTCTTAGAAAAGTCAGTAGTCATGCCCACCACAATGGCCAATGCACCCAGTACCATGTGGGGGCCCCATTTTAGGGCCCCCAGTGGCACTTTAACAAAAAAATGAAATACTTACCTGTACTTACATATATTTACCTGGGGTGGGGTCCCCGTCCTCCGCTGTCCCTCTGGAGTGGGTGGGATGTCCCTGGCGTCTGGGGAGGGCACCTATGGGCTTATTCCATGGTGTGCCCAAAGGTTCCCTAACGCCTGCCCTGACCAAGATGTACAAAAGTTTGTGATCCCTCCTTCCCCTTGTGCGTGATTTTTACACAGGAGGATAAATCAGGCACTAGGGCTTTAGAGTCATTTTTTGCACGGAATGCCTACTTTGCATCTTATTTACTCACAGTAGGTTTCGACATCCCAAACATTGCTTTAACTCCATAAATCTGGCACTAGAGAGGGTTAGCGCCAAAGTATAAATATGGACTTCGTTTTGTATCAAATTTACATCAAAAAATTACACAACTTTGGTGCAAAACAAGTATAAATACAGTATGCCCATTAGTCTTTTCTGTAGTGAGATCCACTCCTCATTAGTCCAAATCATTGTCACCTACTAAAGGCCAAACAACCTGTAGATTAGTTGCACATACCCCCACATACAGCTACATAGGCTTAATGCCTAATCTCATAAGAGTCAGATATTGTGGTTTGAACCACATACAGTGACGAAGGGCATTATGGAAGGGCTGGCATGTGTCAGTGAGAGCATGGAGTTTGTTGATGTATACAAAAGTGTGTCTACTAGTGGGACATACTTGTATGGGTAATTTCAAGGCTGGGTCATTTAGACTTGCACACAGGAAATACTTTTCACTGTATGTGGCTTCATGACATGTTAAACAATAAATATTTTCTCCTTTCATAATATGGGCTGTAGTTTAACATGAACCAAAATCAGACATTTCCTTAACCTAAAAGTTTCTTCCTGAACTTTACATTTCTTTGACTTCAACATGGGCTCTATGTTTTCACTTATATTAGTGGTACAATGTCTATTGACCACTGGAAGTAAGGGGCCTGTAGTATGTCTACTGGATTTGTGAGTAACATGAACTCAAAAATCAGCTTTTTCTTTTAGGTGACTTTTCATTTCAATGTACAGATATTCCTAACATTGTCAAACAACATTCTGTACCCACCTAAATTATTCAGTATGCTATACTCCAATCAGAGCACCTCATCTACGAACAACAAAGAGGAACAAATTAGCTTGTGTATTAAGAAGGAACAAATTATATTTCCCGCTCAAATATGTACTTGTTGCTCTGGGTTCCCATACAGCAGGCTATAGAGAGACAGGACCTCCTTGGTGAGGAATTGGGAGGTATCAGCAGCAAAGGTCGTGGAGGTGTTACTGGATGCAGTCATACGAGGCAAGTGATCTTTTTTCCATATGTCACGAACGAGTACACAGTGTACGTATTCCACAACAGAGACAGATACAGCCTTTGGCTTTCATGCATAGTCATCACACATGTTAACCTCTTAATCTGTCCATCGTGTAGTGATATACCTAATAGACTGTCAATTTTCGCTGACACCATCTGATAGTGGATGTCCTGGTTAGGCGGTTGCTTTTTTAATATGTGGATCAGTGTATTTTTAATTTGTTTGCGCATCACCACCAATCAAAATGGTTGCTAGTTTGTTTACCAATATCAGATACACATAACACTGTTTTTGCAAAAATATGACATGTTAAATAATGAATCATTACTGTGTTAGCAATTGATAGTGCTACAGTGATTGTTATACTTCGTTTGACAGATATTTAAAAACTGTAACAAATGTGCAAATAATATTTTTTAAATGTATTATTTACCGATCATTTCTTAGAATGTCACCCATGTTAAAAATGAGGTTTCAAATTGTAACATTATGCAAAACATTTGTCTACATATATGCCACAATAAGACTACTAATTTTACTAAGGCATTAGATGGGTGTTGTCAATGTTTTGCCTGACAATTTTATGTGATAGTTTGTTTTCCTTAAACTTAAATGGAGACATGTGAACCCAGGTAGGGGTAGAAGACATCAGCCTCTCGACTGGCTACGCTAGATTTATGTCACCAGCTCTGACCTGATCTCCTGCCTCACAATATGAATACAACAGCAATAATACCAATGGCCAAACTCATGGCAGTACTTCATTTTGTGATCACAAGATCTTTCCAATAAAGGGTGGCACAGACCTTGGATGTACAGATCTTGTACAGAAACCACCTACACAGATATTGAATGAATGTTCCTTAGATTATATCAGACCTGTTTTGAGTTGGATGTTGCCACTGCTTAACTTGCTCAAACTGCATGTATATGTCAAGCCATGACATACTGATCAGCCTTCCACATTGGCTAAACCTTCAATTTGTGTTCAGTGTATGAAGCTGTTGATGTGTGTCATCATAGATGAGATACATTTTTGTAGTACACCACTAAAAGATGGTTGTGAAATTCTACCAAACACTGTCACAGTGCACTGAAATGAACATATGGGATCAAGTTGAGTTACTGCCATGATGTAAACTGTTGGATGTAAACTGTTGGTGTTATTGATTTAGGATATCAATCCCCTGGTTTCAACACATTAGACATATGTGTCATTGGATCAAAATGGAGAAGGTATGGAGATCTTCCCACACTATAACAAGAGATGTGCTCTTGCATACAAAGCAATGTTATTGGGAGGCGATTTTGATCCAGACATGGTGTAGTCAGATATCAGGTAGCAGAACAGACCAATTCTTAAATCACAAATGCTCACCAAAGTTTGAACAATACATAGACAATATACAACTGGCCCATTCTAAAAGACTTTCTATTAAATTTAGATTGGGGATCTTGCCACTGAACTAATTTACTATGGGTTGGAACAAAGCCAGCTTTGTGTCTAGTTTTTGTTATTACTGTCCAACGCAAGTCGAGACCCTGGCCCACTTTGTATTCTTCTGCCTAAGATATCTAGCACCTAGGAAAAAGTGGTTCATCCCCCTATGCAGGCTCTTTGGTGTAAGGACTCACAGGGAATCACTTTGTATATTGACAAGTGACTCCAGTGAAAAGGTTGTGCTTGCTGTAACCAGATATCTTCAATGTGCTTGGTACGAGAGATCTAGGGGGGTTGCACTTTGCTGGTTCGTAATCTTTTACCATAACTCCTGGCTGGAATTGTGACTTATTGTAGTCTGTAGATGATACCAGACAGTGATGGACTCATCACAGAGACTGCCTGTGAAGCCTTATTTTCTTAGTGATATTATGGACTCTGATTTTAACCATGTTTTTTGTATTTTAAATATGTTTTTAATGAACAATATGCATTTATTTGGTATGTTTATTGATTTTATGGCTTTCAGCTGAAAAAAAAAGCTAAATTATAAATTATAGTCCACATAGTGAGTGGCAGACACACACTGGAGAAAATTAGGTTTTGCATCTCTTGAAGGTGGTGGTGGAGGTCTTGCCATTCTCTCTTGGTAGTCTGGATGAACATCCCCTCTGGGGAGGTGGGAATTCCACAGTTCTGGGGACTAGTGATGGTGGAGCAGTGTCCCTGTCTGTGGATTCCCTCCCATGACATTATCCCCACTACCCTGTGGCCTTGAGGCAGTGTGGCCCATGACACTGGGTCCTGGCAGATCTAAAGGTGGTGGTTGCTTAACAATAGCCAAGACGGGAATGCACAAGATGGTAGTTGTGTTCCTCTGGGCACAGAGAGTGGAGGTATCCTGAGTCTGAGGTGTTATAGTAGCTGGGTGGGAGGTGTAGATGTGGGCTGAGTGTGACTCACTGTAGCTGTGTGCTCAGACAGAACAGATGGACCAGACATTTCTACATCCTTCGGACTTGCAGGAGTAGCGTCTTCAAAGAATGCTTGATCCTGGTCTGGAGGTGAGGTATCTTCTGTTGCAGAAGGTGGTTCACTGGACCTGAGCATTGGAGCTAATATGAATTACAAACAAAATGAAATGAAAAGTCTGTGTTATACCTCAAATGTGTTTTAAGCTACAAATGAAGCAACACAAAAAAAGAAATTAACATTAATGAAATGATTAGCCCTTTCTGGGATTTTATCTTCTTACATATGCATGTTATTTTACACAGATGCAAACTTCAGTAACAATGATAGAGAGATGTCCTGAAATACAGAATGTTATTTAAAAAGTGTACATTACATTTAACAGACACAGCAGAGAGGAGATTTGAGAGCTGAACCATTTCAAAGCCTGGAAGCCTCAAAAACAAACTATGGTAAAACTCATTATAATTAGTGGCATTGGTCATCTATAAATACTGCAAATTAAAATGTGCATCAATACAACTTGAATTCATCATGCCATAGAGCATGATGGGAAACCTTTGAATCAACACACTATGATTTATGCAAGCAGAAAGATCTGTTCAAAGGAGTAACAAGATGGTGACAACATACTAGATCAACTTGCCATTTGATACTTAAAACTTTGACATTTGTGCATATATGGAAGAAAGAGAGGTTGAGCAACATCATATTGTGCGTTGGTTTTCTAGAGACAAAAATAGGGCATCATGGTAGTTGTAGGTATTTGTTAACCCCATCGCCTATACTTTTTAAAAAGTGAGTTACACATACCTATTTAAAAAACTTCTGGGAAAATATACACACATTTACAATATGTACACACAAATGTGTATAATGTTCAAAGGTTAAAACACCACTTACAAATACTATACTTTCATGTGCAAATGGATGATGTTTGAAACCTGTTCTTAAATTACAACAACCTACACTGAGATGAAGCAAGTGACTAGGCAAATGCAACAGATGAATCATGAAAAAACAACACACAAACTGATAAAAAATATTGCTTATTGTAAAAAGGGAAATTAAACCATGAAGATAGTAACATGGATGAAACAAGCTATTTTGGAGATTCAAGGTTAGATACATATGTTATGCTAAGGGCATTGAAACATTCTGAATAGCCAACACAAGGGCAAAACCTCCTTTTCTGTTTAGTGAGACATTGCTAAATTCAACGTACCAGTGTCCACTACACCAAGGATTCCTCTGAAGCCTTTTGGATGCAGGAACTGCAGGATCTTCTCCTCCCATGCAAAAACTTCCAAAAGGGGCTTGGAGAACCACCACCAGTCCTCTGAGCCTCCAGGTAATGCTTGGAGACCAGGGAATGCACTCTCTGCCGCAGGCCATTCCACCTCTTCATAGCTTCTTCCTGTGTGTGCAGATTGTTAGCTACAGCATTTACTCTGTTCATTATTCTGGTCCACATTTGCCTTTTCTGATATATGGTTATATCTTGTACTTGTGCTTCAAACAATTGTGGCTCCTCTCTAAGAATTTCATCTACCATTACAGACAATGCTGCCTCAGTGAAAAATTGATTCCTCTTCCCTACCATAGTGACTGTTCAATAAAAAAATACAGTGCCTCTAAAGTTTATGAATAAACAATCAAATCAATGGAGAGGAAAAAAATACAGAAGGACACAAAGCAAACTGTGTAAAAGCCTGACTTCTGTCTGCTGCAGTGGAATGGCAAAGGATCTTGGTCTAAAATGGAGTAAGTGTGATTTATAATGCGTTTTGCAGGTGTTTATAATTGTTCAATATACATCAGAGGTGGGTTGCCTGCATTCATCTAATGGCCACAGGCATGGAACAATGTTAAACGGGTTTCGCAACAAACTCCCACTGTCCTGGGACCACCGCTATACACTTCCACCACAACTGTGTTATCTAAATATGATTGGCACAATGACACTGTTCATATGGCCATGGGGTAATAATTACCATCAATTGAGTCCTGTGCGTCAACTGAGGGGTACATATGGTACAACAGAGCACACTCTGCTGATGCGGATGGCAGTTGAACAGCCATAGATAAAAATAGGGTGGTCAGAACTACGTCAGCTTGATGGAGTACTTGGGACCTCCCCCACAGCGGGACAGCAGTATTACCATCAAGATCAAAATCAGGCCCTTAGTTTTCAAATATAAAATGCAATATCCAGAGGTAATAGTAACTCCTTTATAAAAGTTAATAACCTTAGTAGCATTTCTTTCCGCACAAAACAGTTTTTATCCTGATTTGTAATGACTGTTTCCAATTTGCTGGCATTTGAACTGTATTCTTCTACCATTAACTGCATGTCAGTATTTCAACTTCCTTATAAAGACATCAACTCTGGTAGGCTGTAGGAGGTCATAAAATATGAGAATTGTTGACCTATTACTACAGTTCTCCATTTGTAATATTTCTTGCAACTTGGTAGGATATGTTGCAATACCTGTTTGTTTTAGTTTTTAAATATGAAATGCAGTATCCCGAGGTAATAGTAGCTCCTTCATAAAAGTTAATAATTTTAGGAGTATTGCTTTCTCCACAATACATTTTTTATCCTGGTGTTTAGTTTGTAATGACTGTTTAAAATGTAATGACATTTGCTCTGTGTCGTTCTACCATCAACTGCATATCAGCATATCAATTTCATCATATAGACATCACCCCTGGTAACCCACATTATGTCATAAATAGTTGTATTATACATGTGACAGAAATGTTATTAGATTTTTCTCAGTTGTATTCTTCTTAAAAATAAACTTAGGTTCAAGAAACAGAAGATAGGAATTTGGTCCTGAGGCTGTTGTTGTCACATTCTGTCCATCCAGTTGCAATTTTTAAATATATGGTGTAGCGTTCAGTTGTAATAGTTATTCCTTTGTGCAAAATAGTAGCCATAATGGTATATTTTTTCCGGATATAGATATTTGCCCTGCTTTACAAAAAAAAGTTGTATTTTTTGTTTGTTTCCAGTTTACTGTCTATCTGCTGTATATCACTGTAGCATTATGATAACATATTTGCCACTTCTTTGTATATGCAAAGTTGATAGAAGACCTGACTGCCAATTTCTGCAGGTATGGTTCTTTGAAGCCTCTTTGAACAACATGTCAAATTTGACACTTAAGCAATTATGGACAGTGAAGTAAGTAAATCGCTCTCACTCTAATTGAGTTTTTGATGTAGAAGAACAATTTTCACACTTATGTGCCCATGAGTAAATAAATCCAAAAAGGGTTGTCAATAGGTCCAGTCTCTTGTTTTAAGATACCGAACATTACAATTAAAATTATTGCGCATCTTCTTGAGTGTTTTGAATCAATTACACAGATCCATTACACAAATCTACAAGGTTTCGAATATGAGATGCACAATGTACTTTACTTTTGTCACTGCATAGACATTCTAGTAAAGCAAAGAGTGTTTTTTTTCTGTTCAATTGCATGAAAAAATGAGGTAAACATAATAGTGCATTTAGAACCACATTGCATACCAGTTGACACCAGAGGGGTTTTGCAACTGGCAACCAACAATATCACAGACATTGTCAGTATTTTTCATCATTCTCTTTCTTACACTTCTGATTCTTACACTTCTTATCAAAAACATCAGTACAATCCTTCAAATGCTTTCTCTTTGGGCAGATGGTAGTTTTTTGATAAACTGGATACTGTCCTAAATGAGGAGCATAAACACTCCTCAACCGGTTGCACTCAGTGACACAACTAGAATCAGTATTTATTTTAGCATTGTCAAAGTCTGCTTGATGTAAACAGGACAAAGTTCTAACTCGAGATGAGGCTCATATGACATATCTTTCTTAAAGACAATACTATCAATATTAATGAAAGCTGCATCTACACGTAAACCTTGAGATTTATGAATAGTCACAGCATATGCTAGACAGAGTAGGAACTGTTTTCTCTGTACATGCAAGTCTAACACAAGCAAGAAAAGTACTACCATCCTTCAAATCTGTTTCACAACATCAAACTGATCAAATTAATTCACTAGGTATTCAACCTCATTTCTTTTAGGAAACAAAATGAAATAAATGCATTCATTTATTAGTTTATTTTGGACATTTGCCCAGAATTCTTTTTACACAGCCTCACAATATGTTCATTTCATGCAATAGTACAGAATAAATCCAAAGAACCTACAATTGACAAAAAGACGAAAAGACATCATATTAAGACATAGTTAAAGTCATCCTCATCAAAGAAATAATTCATTCACATCTTATAATACAATCAATATGATTTGAAAAATTTTAGTCCATCCTCTTTCCTGATTAGCCAAACTGCATGTAAATATTGACTAACCGCAAAAACAATAGACTTACTCAAATCAGAACGCAAGATCCTGTAAGCCACTTGATAAAGCCTTACACCAATATTATTACATAGAGTTTAATCCAAGATCAACTCTGCTTATTGTATCTAGGGCAAATGATATAACTTGTTCACTATTCTCGTACACATACCTACAATGCTGACACCCAGGTGATGTCGGTAATACAGTTTTCCATTTACTCACAAATGAATTTACTGGAATGTTACCCAGCTTGAAGTTAAAAATAGGTGTCTGAGAAACAGGAGGGTATATGACTATTATATTGGGCTTTCCTCCAGGCAAAGTTTTTTGCTTTAGGAAGTCTTCCTCTAAACTCCATGTTTTAGCCCTATAATGAGTATCTAAGACCCTCTTTTCCCAATAAGCGGTCATGATCTTACCCCTTGCAGCTAAACTGATCTTTGGGTTCAAGACTCTCCCAACCCCAAATTAGCAATGTGATACTTGACAAATTTGAACCAGGGAAAGGTGTGGGACTTACTTAAGTTCATCACCTGCTACACAGCCAAATTGTAAGGGTGGAGTTCTTTCATAAACCATACCCTAACCCAATACAGGAGTTGTCTTTAGGCCACCAAATACCCCACCTGTTTAACCTTAACCCTAGATCAAAACATAAGGGACTCTTTGAGATGTTCTGGTATAAAAGAAAGAGTGACCTTATAAAGGTGTTTTCTCTAGCTATTAAAGCTCTGGAGTTGGAACGCCCCTATACTTCTGCCCCATACAGAGCAGTAGCCTGTGCCTTTGCTCTATCGATCTCAACCACAGGGGATAAGGCTTTTGGAGCTGTGTCCTGGATCCGCTTAACAATAGCAGAAGTGGCATGCCCCAACCTCAGTCCACTTTTTTCTACATAGAGCTCACAGGATCTAGATTTGTCAAACCTTCTCCCTAAATATTCAAAGTATTCGACCTGTTGTAGCAATTTACCCTTCATGCTGAATCTCCTGCTACATGATATATGGCAATAGAGAAACATAATTTTTGGCTTAGTGGTTTTACCCTCTAAACCCGCAACATCAGAGAAGTCAACAAACTCATTTAGGGAGATCTGAAAACCAATCGGCGTATGAGCGATCAAAAATGAGTCGTCATCAAATAGCAATGCAGGCACAATTGTAGACACAATCACACAAAATTCAACAACCCCATTTATATATAGTAAGAAAAGAGATGCCACCAAAACGCATCCTTGGTGAACACCACGGTGGAGTGGAATCAGTTCTGTGAGATCACCATACATCTCCCATCTCACCTGGGCTGTAGTATTTCCATAAAGTCTTATTAAAGTGTCCTACAGGTTATCTTCCATGCCCATGTTGGCCAATGTGGTCCACAGTACCTCCGAACCAAGTCAAAAGCAGCCACAAAATCCCCACTTTTTTGTTTTTACCAGTGGCATAATTTACTGAAGGGACATTAGGTCGAAAATACACAGGCACCTCAGGGGGACAGGGAATGGGGGTATCTCAGCCGGAAGATGTTACAACACCACTGGTCCTGGAGAGGGCTACACACCTTGTGCGTTGTCCTGGGGAGTACAAAGCCACAATCTCTCAAGTAGGTGGTTTGCCCACTGCTTGGTCCTGGGGAGTGCAAAGCCACAGTATCTCAAGTGGGTGGTTTGCCCACTGCTTGGTCCTGGGAAGTGCTAAGCCACAGTGTCTCAAGTGGGTAGTTTGCCCACTGCTTGGTCCTGGGGAGTGCAAAGCCACAGTCTCTCTAGTGAGTGGTTTGCCCATTGCTTGGTCCTGAGGAGTACAAAGCCAGAGTCTCTCTAGTGGGTGGTTTGCCCACTGCTTGGTCCTGGGGAGTGCAAAGCCACAGTCTTTCAAGTGGGTGGTTTGCCCACTGCTTGGTCCTTGGGAATGCAAAGCCACAGTCTCTCTAGTGGGTGGTTTGCCCACTGGCTCCGGTGGGGGCCTTGTGCCCAGTGTGCTTCATCCTGGCAAGGAGGGGGTGAGTGGATGGGGTCTCCAATGGTTCTGGAGGGAGCCTTGTGCCCAGTGTGCTTCGTCCTGGCAAAGAGGGGATGATTGAATGTCTTTTCCACTGGTTCTGGAGGGAGGAGGCTCTAGCCCTTCTACTGCAGCCTTGGATGGCTGAACCCCCATGGTTGGTGGGGGCTCAGAACCAGTCCCAGCACCAGGCCTCCTGTCCTTCCTGTCTGCAGGTGCAGGCCCCTTGTCCTTACCCTTGGCAGCTGGTGGTGCCTCCTTGCCCTTCCCCTTGGCAACTGGTGGTGCCTCCTTGCCCTTCCCCTTGGCAGCTGGTGCAGGCACACTGTCAGTGCTGATGGCTGGTTCCCTGGAGCCTCTCACACCAGCAGTAGCTGCCGACACTACTGTGGCCATGGACTGGGAGGCTGAGGTGCTCGCCTGGGTTCTGACCACCCTGGCCGGACGTGAAGGATGGGGGGAGGGGGAGGGAAGAGGTCAACGGTGGAGAAAAAAAGCTTCTTAGGGACATTGGGGCAGGAAGAGGGTGAATGTTTGGGAGTGGCGGGAGAGGGAGTGGTTGTAGGAGGTGTCTGTCTGCTGTGTTTGGGTGCATGGGCTGGATGGTGTTGTGAGGTGGATGGCTGTTGGGTGTCTGAGTGCTTGCGTTTGTGTACTTTGGAAGGAGGGGGCACAGACACAGTAGGAGAGTACGCAGGGGATGTGTGCATGGATGTGGGCTGGTGACTGCCAGTGAGGTGTGTGCAGTGAAAGGCGTAATGGTGATGGGGTAGTGGATGAGGATGTAGTGCATGCAGGTGTGAGTGAAGACGCTACTGGCAGGGTGGTGGACGAGGAGGAGGAGGGAGACACAGTGGAGGCAGTGGATGTTGGTATATCTGCATCTGGATGGTGTTTGTGTGAGTGCCTGTGGGATGATGTGTGGTGCTTGTGTTTGCCTGAGCCAATCCTTTGTGTTGTCTTGGGTGCATGCTGGTCTGAATGTGTGCTTGTGATAGGTTGGGATTAAGGGGAATGGGACTGGGTAGAGGAAGTTGGAGGGGGGACGCTAGACATAGGGACAATGGCTGCCATCAGGGAGGTGGCCAGAGCCTCGATTGATCTCTGTTGGGCCGCCATGCCAGAGTGAATGCCCTCCAGGAATGCATTTGTTTGTTGCAAATGGCCAGTCAGCCCCTGGCACTATGGTTGACAGCCCAACAGAGATGGATTGCAGGAGGTCAGTAGCCTCCTCACTCAGGGCAGCAGGGCTCACTGGGGCAGGGCCTGAGGTACCTGGGGCGAAGGAGATGCTCACCCTCCTGGGTGAGAGGGGGCACAGGAATCTCACTGAGGGGCTGCTGGGAGGGCGGTGCTGGTACAGGGGATGGCGGCTTTACCTTTAGTTGGGGTGGGCACAGAGGTGTCCACCACCGGCAGGGAGCTTCCATCAGAGGAACTGTCCCCTCCTGTCTCCACCGTGGTGCACCCCTCACCCTCCGTCCCACTGGTGCCCTCACCGTCAGTGGATTCGGCCTCCTGGACCCTGTGGGATGCAGCTCCCTCCATAGTCGGTGCCTCTGCTCCTCCACCAGATGATTCTAATGCACATAAGGACAGGGTGACAAAACAAAAGGGGGGAAGAGACAAAGGATACACTTGGTCAATGCCAGCAACAACACCACTGTTGGCGTACACAAGACACACACACACAGGGAACAGCCTACGCACTAAGCAATGCACTACCAAGCACACTGCTAGTCACCAACCCATGGACAGGACTACCTAATGCTAATAGCAGCATACCTGATGCTCACAGACCCATGCCCAGTAGTGGATGCCTACTAGTTTGGTTGGAGGTGGTTCACATCATACCCTGCCCAACATGGGACCTACACTGCAATGTCTGGCCTGACCTAGGGGCACCCACAGGCTCACATCCCCCACCCGAAGACCACCCCACCACACGCAAGTAGTATATTGGGACACTGTACTCATCCCCTTGTGGCTGCTGTGATGCCCTCAAATGCCCATCTAGCTCCAGATAGACCACCACCAGTATGCGGGCCATCAGGGGTGTCAGGGCTTGATGGGCACTGCTTCATCGTTGGGAGGCCATCCCCAGCTGGGCCTCCACTGTCTTCCTTGCCCAGCATCTCAGGTCCTCCCACCGTTTCCGACAGTGGGTGCTCCTCCTGCTGTAGACCGCCGGGGTCCGCACGTCCTTGGCGATGGCACACCATATTCCCTTTTTCTGATGGGCGCTGACCTGCAGAAAAAGAAACATGGAAAAAGGTATCAGTCACACCTTCCGGCCCACCATAGCCCTCACATCCCCTCACCCACAGACATTGCCCACATTGCATGCTGCCCAGAACCCTTTCACAAACCCCCCAAATGAGGCCCTCAAACACAGCACTCCATGCATCCATGCCCCTTGCATCGTGCTCACAGTGTACTCACCTGTTGGTCTGGAGGCCTATACAGCATGCTGTACTGGGGTAGGACCCTATCCCCCAGTCTCTCCAACTCCACAGCGGTGAAGGCAGGGGTCCTTTCCTCAGTGACATGTGCCATGGTCGGTTCCAGACACAGGTCACAGCAGCACTTGCAGTGTAGGTCCTCTCCTGTTGAAGGTCAGGTAGCAAGTGAGTGAACAGATAGAAAATGGCGGTCACGTCTGTGGCGGTGCGTACCATCACCGCCGACATACATCACCATTGGACACTGTAACCCATAGGGCCCAATGGCAACGACTGAGGAGTTGCACTGCGGTACTCGACCGCCTCCCACAACGGCGCACAACATCAGCGGCATTACATCATTTCCACATGTACATCTACACAGGACAGACGGAAGCCATTTCAGGGGGGTCAGGCCATGGCACCTAACTGTGTCACAGTACACATAGGCACCATTTGGGCCTATACAACAACATACTGTTACAGTCACAACATGCAATGCAGTGTAGTGTTTAGAAATGTGGTATACTGACCAGGTGCTCCCCGTTTTGCCCTCTAGATTACAACCACTGTGGATGAATAGGAGGTGGAGGCATCCCCCTTGTAAATACCCCTGCTGGACTTGGCAACAATGGAGGACAGGCACATCATCCTCACCCATAGACTGGACAGGGCCACAATCACAAAGCTGTGTGCCCAATTGGAGCCATACCTGATATCTGTTATCCGTCAGCCCACCAGGATCCCCCCTCTTGTGCAAGTCCTATATGTGCTCCATTTCTTGGCAAGTGGCTCCTTCCAAGGGACAGTGGGCTTGGCAGCTGGAATGTCACAGCCAATGTTCTCAATAGTGCTGACAGAGTGTTGTTTGCCCTGATAAAACACAAGCGCAGCTACATTGTTTTTCCCCAGGTGGCGAATTTGGCCACAGTGAAATCTAACTTCTATGCAATGGGACATATCTCCAACATTATTGGGGCTAATGATGGTACACATATTGCATTTGTCCTCCCCCGGAGAAATAAACAGGTGTTTAGAAATCGAAAGAGCTTTCACTCGATGAATGTACAAATAGTGTGCCTGGCGGACCAGTACATCTCCCATGTCAATGCAAAGTATCATGGCTCTGTGCCTGATGCCTATATCCTGAAGAATAGCAGCATCCCATATGTGATATCTCAACTCCAGAGGCACCGGGTGTGGCTAATAGGTGAGCCCTGGTTCCCACCCTTTGGATGTTGGTGTATGGTATGGTTTGGGCCCTAAGGGTTAGTGTGTGTCTAACAGTTGTCCCTCGATATTTGCAAGTGACTCTTGTTACCCCAACCTCTCATGGCTACTGACCACTGTGTGGAATCCCAGGACAAGGGCAGAGGAACGTTGCAATGAGGCACATGAGCAAACAAGGAGGATTATTAAGAGGACATTTGGCCTCCTGAAGGCCAGGTTTCGTTGCCTCCATCCAACAGGTGGATCCCTGTACTACTCACCCAAGACAGATCATCGTGGCATTCTGCTTGTTGCATAACCTTGCCTTGAGACACCATGTGCTTTTTCTGCAGGAGGATGAGGTTGGAGATGGGCGTGTGGCAGTAGTGGACCCCGTGGACAGTGAAGATGAGGAGGCAGAGGATGAGGATGAAGACAACAGAACAGCTATTATATGACAGTATGTCCAGTGACACACAGATAAGACACTGTAACTTCACTTTGCATTGACCGCTTTGTATTTGACATTGTACATGCAGGTAGATTCTCTCAATTCTATGGCCACTTACTGTACCCTTTGGTATCTCTATTTTCAGATATCTGTGCCCCACTCTGGCACCTGGTGTGTTGATGTGTGTGACTGCAGCCAACTACAGGTAATTCCTATGTATACATTACTGTACAGTTGTAATGCAGTGTTTAAACCTTGCTAAACGAATACATAGTTAAATCATTTGATATACCCCATGGTTTTACTTTTTCAAAGGGTGTTTATTTAAGTGCTAATAAGTAGAGGGGTATGTGCAATGGGCTGGGGTGATGGTGGAGGAAAGTCCAGGATAGAGTCAAGTCTATTTGTATCACAGGTGCATTGTCCAAGGGGTCATAGGAAGGAGAACAATGGCAGTTCAAGGTGGACAGAGTCACAGAGTCGGACACAAGGTTGACAATAAGGAGAGTCTTCTTTCCTGGCAGGAGTCTTGGCAATGTTCTTTGTCTTCTGCCTGGATCGCAGGGATTGTTTGCGGGGTGGTTCTCCTTCTGCAGTGGGAGGGGTGCTGGTGGCCTATTGTTCCAGCGGCGGGCCTCCTGTCCACTAGCGGCAGTGGAGGTGGAGGGCTTTTCATCGGTTTGGCTAGTGTCAGGGGCCTGGTGGTGTGCCACTGCCTCTCTCATGGTGTTGGCCATGTCTGCCAGCACCCCTGCAATGGTGACCAGGGTGGTTTGGATGTCCTTCAGGTCCTCCCTGATCCCCAGGTACTGTTCCTCCTGCAGCCACTGGGTATCCTACAACTTGTCCAGTATCTTGCCCATCGTCTCATGGGAATGGTGGTATGCTCCAAGGATGTTGGTGAGTGCCTTTTGGAGAGTCGGTTCCCCGGGCCTTTCTTCCCGCTGTCACACAGTAGTCTTCCCAGCTTCCCTATTGTCCTGTGCCTCTGTCCCCTGAACCGTGTGCCCACTGCCACTGACCCCAGGTCACTGATCGTCCTGTGTTTGTGGGGTGGCCTCGGGTCCCTGTAGTGGTGGACACACTGCTGATTGACCTGTTTTGGGGACAGAAGTATGGGCCCGCTGGGTAGGTGCTGTGGTGGTGTTTCCTCACCGGTAAGGCTCTGTGGTGGAATGGGACTGTGCCTGGGTAACCAACTGTCCGGAGGTTGGTCATCCAGATCCAGGCATCCAGAGCTGCTGTCATCAGTGTGGGCCTCTTCTGTGAGGGGACTGGATGTTGCTGGCACCTCCTCTCCAGTGACGTTGTGTGGTGGACCTGTGGGGATGTAAATGCAGTGTTATTGTTTCTGCGTGTGACATCTTGTGCATGGGTTTGTTTCCCTGTATGGTTGTGATTGCCCTGTCAGCTTTTCCTTGTGTGAGTAGTGATTTTGTGGGCTAGGTGATTGTCTCTAATGTGCATGCTTTAGTGATGGGTGTCCATGCAGGGCTGTGAGTGATGTCCATGCATTGGTGGTGTATGAAGAGCTTGGTATTGGGATGGGTGGGTTGAGATGGTGGGGTATATGTGAGGTGCTGGAGTGATGGGGAGAGGCTATGGGTGGGAGTATGTGATGGCATGCAGGTAGGGGGGGGTGATAGTAAAAGAGATATTACTTACCAGAGTCCAGTCTTCCTGCTACTCCTGCCAGGCCCTCAGGATGCCGTATTGCCAAGATTTTCTCCCCCCATGTTGTTAGTTGTTGGGGGCGTGGTGGGGGTCCACAGCCAGTCCTCTGTACAGCAATCTGGTGTCTTGCAACCACAGAACGCACCTTCCCCGTCGGTCGTTCCACCTCTTTCTGATGTCATCCCTTATACTGGGTGCTGTCCCACTGCGTTGATCCTGTCCACAATTCTTCACTAGAGCTCCATCTTTCTAAGAAATGGATGTCTGCTGCACCTGTGATCCAAATAGCTGTGGCTCTACCCGGACGATTTCCTCCACCATGACCCTGAGCTCCTCCTCCAAGAACCTGGGCTGTCTTTGCCGTGCCATGGGGTGGTGTAGGTGATGTGTGGGGTGTTGTGTGTGGTGATAAGTTTGGTGATACGTAGTGGTGTGTGGTGTTTTGTGCGTGGAAGTTGTGTGGGTGATGGTGTTGTGTGCCTGTGGATGCTAGTTTGTTGATGGTGGTGTCTCTCTCTGGCCTTCTCTCTTTAATTGTGGTCGTAGGGGTTTGTGGGTGATGTGGGTGTGTGTTTATTATATTGTATTGGGTGTGTGGGAGTGGTGTGTTTATGTGTATCAGGTGTGTGTATTTCGAATTGTCCAATGTGGTGGTGTTTTGGAGATGTGTGTGTATTTTGAGCGCGGCGGTGTGTACCGCCAATGAAATACCGCGGTTGAAAGACGGCCGCGTGGATTCTTGTGTCATGATAGTGTGGGCATTTTTCTGTTGGCGTGACAGTGGAGGTTTTTTTTTCACCAGTTTATCACTGACCTTTGGTGGGGCGGACTTGGGTGGGTGTCTGAATTTTGTCGGATTCCGAGATGTGGGTCATAATAGCTGTGGCAGAATTCCACGGCCGCGGCGGTGTGTTGGTGGTCTTCTGCACAGCGGTAAGCAGCTTGTACCGCCAATGTTGTAATGACCCCCAAAATGTCCTAATTTGTCAGTCAATTGGAGCTGAATACTACAAATAGTACTACAGTTCCATTTGTGATCAGAGGTCTTCTTACTTCTTCCTTGCACCTCTTCATCTATCTATTCCTCTGCATTCCTATGAGTCATCCCCTCTTTTTCAATGGGAGTACCATCATTTACCTCATAGCATCGACTAGTAGTTTCAACAGCATGCACTAATATGTTCACTTAGCAGTAGCTTTCTACATTAAACATATTCTTCCATTCTCCTCTGAATTTTTTTAAAAAATTAATACTATTCACTACTCTTTTTTTGGCTTCTTCTCTTTATAGACAACACTGTTTTATTCATAGCTCTCACTAAATTCAGTATTAAAGTAAAGTTTCCTCTTCATTGTAAACACCTTAACAACTACTTTCTCAATGTTGTTTTTGTTTCAGTGCTTCTCTTTTACTTTTATACTGCCTTATAATGTTTTTAAATTCTGAATCACCCTGCTACAAATTATCCTTGGTTGCATATCCTTAAATTGCTTCTATCTTTGTGTTAAACAGTAAGCCTTTTTATTTGTATGTATTTTTTAACTTTTTATGTCATTTACTTTATCTCTTTTGGTTTGGTTTCTATTTGTGTGGTTGTGCTCACCTTATAGTTTTCCATATATTTCTTTAAACAAACTTCATAGTTTTCTCTCCAGCAGCTCTTTTCTCTTTAACCACATTCTCCACTTTATGTCCCTTTTATCTGTCAGTTGTGAGGAGACAGTATCCTTCTTCTGTCTGCTATTTGTCATTATAACTGTTTGGTTTCAGTACAAGTAGATGCCTGTAACGAAAAATAAAATCAATTCAATATGAATAGCTTCTCGTTATACGCTATTACATTACAAAATGTAGGCATTCAGCACATATAAAACACCTCTGTCATTATATTAAACCCACTCTGTTACCTTTCATGTTTACATCAGTGCATACTTGGGTGTGTCAGCGCATGCATCAGTGTGTACCTGGGTGTATAAATGTACATATCAGTGTGTGCCTGGATGTATCACCATATGCATCAGTGTGTGCCTCCGTTCATTACTGTGCTTCATTATTTATCTTGGTGTGTCAGTGTATGCATCAGTTGTATCTGGGTATGTAAGTATATGCATGAGTGTGTACCTGGGTGTGTCAGTGGATGTACAAATGTGCACCTGAGTGCGTCAGCATATGTATCAGTATGTGTCTGGATATAGTAGTGTATGCAATAGTGTGTGTCTTGGTGTATCAGTACAGGCATCAGTGCCTGACTGGGTGTAGTAGTGTATGCCCCAGAGTCTGTCTGGATGTGTCAGTGCATGCATCAGGGTATTCCTGGGTTTGTTCATTAATTCATCTGTTTCTGCTTTGATGTGTCATTGTATGCATCAGTGTCTGTCTGGGTATGTCAGTATATGCACAGAGTATACACGGGTAGGTTACTGTATCCATCAGGGATTGCCTGGGTGTTTTTGTATGCTTCAGTGTATACTTGAGTGTGTCAGTGTATGCATCAGTGTGTGCCTGGCAATGTTAGTTTATACATCAATGTGTACTGCGGTGTACCCTGTGTACATATGAGTGTCTGCCTGGGAGTCTTAGCATATGAGCAGTGTAGGTTGCAGTGTGTTAGAATGTACATGAGTGTGCCTGGGTTTGTTAGTTTATGCATGAGTTTGCATGTGTATGTATAACTGTGTTCTTGAGTGTGTCAGTGTATGCATGACTGTGTGCCTGTGTGTATCAGTGCATGAACTAGTGTGCACCTGGGTATCTCAGTGTATGCATGAGTGTAGTCCTGAGTGTGTTAGGGTGTGCATTAGTGGATGCCTGGGTATTTCAGTGTTTTGATCAGTGTGAACCTCAGTGTGTTACTGTGCGCACCTGTATATGTCTAGTGGTCTCAGTGTATGGGTCAGTGACTATATCAGTGGTAGTGAGTATGGAACTACACTGATTGATTGATTGGAACTGGATATATAGGTGATTAAATGGGAGTCTGAATAGCTGTCTTAATGCCTTTCTCAGTCAGTTATTATCTAGCTATACTACGTTTGGGTTCATAAGTGGTTTTCTGTCACTATAATTGGGTGAACATGAGCAGCTTTTATACACTGTGTAACATTAAATATAGGTTTGTCAGTTCATATTTAAAAATGTATTTATAAGTGTGTGTATGGCTAAGTAACTAGGTGTACCAGTGCGTAAATACATTTTTAAGCAATTTCATAAATTCATCTCTGGCTGTGCCAGTGGATTTGTACGGAACTATGTCAGTGAATGACTACCTCTTTTATTTACTCTATGGATCTTTTAATAAGTATGTACAGCACTATATGTATAGCTTAGCTGCATTACTGACTTTTGGCATATTGTTGTGATAAAGACAAATGTAATGAAGTGTGTTACTTACTCTCTGATATAGTACTTTGCTAACCAAAATTACTTCTACAAAACTGAAACTTGCTCTTTAAAAATCTATTTGAGTTTCTAACATGGTAGAAACTATCTACTACTCAATTATTTACTGATATTTTTATCTACATATACTTCCATAATATTTTCTGCAAATGTATCATTTTCCTTTGCTGGTCACTTTACTATACCTTACTATAATTATGTAATCTCCCTTTGAACTACCCTTTCACCCTTTTGTACATAATAAGCACTTCCATCCGGCTAAAGCACTTACAACTTTTTCAAATACATTTTTGATTACGCTACATCCTAATTCACATACATGTAAAATATGTTTGTTGGTCTGTATTTTTTGTCTTTCATTATCAGTTAGAATCTCTTCTCACTGAAAATGCATAAAAACACAAGCAGAAGAATGGTACACCACTATCAAAAGCTTTTCTACTTTGATTTCAAGTTTATTCAAGCAGAAAACAAATCATAAGCTTTGTTTCATAATTAGCCTATGTCGTACTGCTTCTATGGTACAAGGCAACCCTGAAAGGTCACCCTTTTTGACATTAATCTGAAAAAGCCCAATTTAATAGGGGGTTATGAGAAGATACACTAATTCACCACTGCACTCAGCATGGACCCTGTGTACAATTGTGGCGGATCCACTAATCCACACAGGAGCCAGAAAGCTTTTTCTTATAATCTGCTGCTAATCATTCTTCTTTATACTCCAGTTGCTGTAAATAAGTACATTTGAACTCAAACACTTCATAAGCACCATTATGTTTATTAACACACTTCCTTCACAATCAATTTAGTCTTTTTTGTTTCCTGACAATGTCTGTGTGGGTCTGTGAGTGGGTCTGAGAGTGTGTCTGAGCATCGATCTATGAGAGTCTGTGTGGGTTTGTGAGTGGTTGTGTGAGTATTTTATGTGGGTCAGTCAGTGGGTCTATGAGTGGGTGTTTGAGTGTATGTGTGGGTCTGTCAGGGGTTGGAGAGTGTGTCTGTGGGTCTATGTGTGGGTCTGATAGTATCTGTCCCGGTCTGTGAGTGAGTGAGTACATCTGTGAATCTGTGAGTTGGTGTTTTTGAGTATCTCTCTGGGCTGCTAAAGCAGCTCACTCTCTGTGAGAGCAATTGTTTCCTCTGTCTCTCTGCCCGTAACTTTGCAGGCAGGCAGGCAGACAGAGAAAATCTCCACTCTGATAAAGGGAGAACTGTTTGACAACTCTTCATTCATCAGACTGGAGTGTATACTGTGACTAGGTAGCTTCTTCAAAGCTGCAGCTAAGCCGCAGCAAACAGTTATGTCTCGGGTATGAGCACCCTGGGACATAGCAGGAGCTGGCCCTAAGGAGTGGTGGTCCCCAGGGCCATGAGTGGTTCCTCGAAGAGGGCTACACAGCCCCCCTCCAGTGTGCCCCTTCAGGGTTAGAGTGACACATAAACTATGCAAAAATGCAGAGAGAACTCTCAGTAGTTCCAAGTTGATGTGGAGAGCAGCTCCAATAAGAAACACCCTGCAACACCAGCGACACTGTAAATTTGCTCACTTCAAATGTCTGTTTGTCTAGCAAAGTATTTAGGCATAGGATCAGCACAGTGCTATCCATGCTGAGCTAGAAAGGGACAAGGTATTTTGCCATATATACAGCAAAATCTTTAAGCATAGGATTGACGTATATATATGTTCAGGCCCCCCCAGAATATTACAGCACTGATTTAAAAATTTTGCGGCATAAAAATGGAAATTTAGCAGCACACAATTCCATTTTTTGTGGCATCTTTGCAGAAAATACATCTAAAAATGTGACTTTTTAAAAATCTTTATCTTCTTTTTGGAATACCTCATTGGGCTACTCACTACCAAAAGACCATTCGGCATCTTGCTGCCCACAAACCATCCCTAAAAACCTATTTACTTGGCATCCTGCTTTTCTTCTCACCCACCAAAAGACTGTGTCAATGTTAGAAATTAAGTCACTTGGATAACAATCTTTTGCATGGTTTAGAAATGCTGTGCATGCCAGGAGTGTTCATTATTTTCTAGTTAGCTCTTCATTTTCCTGTAGTGTACTTAGCAATCAAACAAATCCACTGAAGAGCAACACCTTTTGGTGCTGTTTGTCATCCATGCAGCACTTGAGTGGCCGGAGACAACTATGTGTACTCCCCTATACAGTTGCTACTGCCTCTTCAACCGAAAATATGTTGTAACTAGAAGCGTTTGTACTGACTTTGTAGTAGAGTGTAAAAGGCCTTTGTTTCTATACCTGTAGATGGACGATGCCCATTGACTTTCCCTACCTAAAGATCCATGAATTCTCTATAAATTGATTTTATTGCCTTCATCATATGTGGGCACATGTGAAAGTTATGTGTTGATGTGTATGTGGTTTACATAGGAAAGAGTACACTGTGTTTTAATTTTGACCCTGTGTGCAGTGGAGCATGACCCTTCTTTGGAAAGACTGGACATTTCTAGCCTGACACTTCTTACTCACAGGCTAGCCTTGCCAAAACCTGCTCTAAAAGCAGAATTGTGGAAGGTGACTAGCCTGTTGCTTTACTTTAAATTGCATGTTGACAGAAATAGCGTGTCTTAATACCCTACAAACATATTGTGCCATTAGGTGTAAATTCTCTATTGCTAACTCCATTGGGCTGATATGTTGGTACACTGTACATAGGATTAAATATTTCTGTCTGATGATATTTGATTACAATGTTCTGGTACCATGCTGCCTAAGTGAAACCTACATATCACCATCTTCCAGTACTATTGATGGTCTTCTAGGAAATAGTAGCAAAAGACGAATTGTGTTTGATCTAGAATTCACAAACTACCAGGAGCAGTCAATACTGCTTTGACGTGTGACACCTATCTTTGCAGCATATGAAAACTATACAATGACATTGAGATTCACTTTGGCCACCAGAGGAGGGCAAACACTTAAACCAATTATTTTTTTACATGTTCTGTGCTACGAGGAATCTACTACTTCAGAACACGAAAAGATATTTCAGTAGGACCACAGCCTGCTGAGTTGGTACTTTCCATCCTGATTGGTTGACAGAAGTACATTAATCTTATGTGAAATTGCTGCAGTGACCTCAGGAGAAAATAATAGTTTATCTGACTCTGACTACATTAGGAGCTAGACTGTTCCTGTCAGGAGAAGCTACCTTGATCTTTGGAATATCTGCACAATACCGATGGACTGGATAATGTGATCATGCCCGTTGGCAGCAGAGGTTGACCGCAAGACCTGGCCTGCAGTCAGATCCTGCGGCCACCCCCTATAAACACTCAACCCCATGTTGGGCACAGACCTGTGGCCGTGCATGACAGAAATTTGCTCTGGCCTCTCTGAGTGTGGCTGTGAGAGTATCTGTCCTGTGTGAGATTGTATCCATCAGTGTTTTAGTGTGTGTGTCAGTGTCTGTGTGGGTCTGTGGGAGGTTGTAGGACGCTATCAGTGAGTTTGTCAATGGATGTATGAGGCTGCCAGTGTGGTCTGTAAGTAGGAGTATGAGAGCGAATGGGCCGGTGAGTGGATGCGTAGTTGTCTATGTGGGTCTGTGAGTGGGTGGGTGAGGGTCTGACTTAGGCTCTGTGTTTGTGCACGAGGCTCTGAGCATGACTGTGAATGGGTGCCTTTGTTACCCTTAGTAGCTTGGCAATGAGCGACAAGACTTAGGAGAAAGGTTTGTAAAGCATTTAAAAAATCACAAAACAATAAATAAGTGAAACACAAACAATAAAAATCCAACACCAATTTATAAAAACAACTCTCACAATGCACCTCTTCAACTTATGGAGCCATTTACAACAATTATTCCAAATGTCTCAAAACTTCTAGATCCCGTTTGGGTCCTTGATGTGTCCACAACTTCATCCAAGGTTCCAGAAGCTCTAAGCTGTTCCTTGGGAGTTGGGACTACAATTCCCAGAATGCACCTGGTCAGAATCCTCAAATGGCCACTGGACGCTGTTCAGATGGGCTCTTCTTGCAGGACTTGATGCAGGGAACTCTGGACAGCTCCTCTGTACATCTAGCTTACAGGGAGTCTATTCCTTAAGTTGCTGAAGCAAGACAAAATCATTTTCTTGTTAAAGCCCACAGTATGCAGCTGGTGCAGTCCTTGTGAGACAAGGGCCCAGGTGCAGGGCAAGGGTCCAGCAGGGCAGTCCATCTTCTCCAGTATCTTCTTCCAGCAGGGATCTGGGTGTGGGTGCAGCTCTTCCATAATTATTCTTGATCCTGGGATGAAAGGCAGGGTGGCCCGACTGTCCTGTCACAGGCAAGTCACTTCCCCCTGTAATGACCTCTTCCTGGGAAGTGTGGCAAAAATCTATCCCAGGACGCAACATTCTTCAAAAATCAAACATGGCTGAAACAGATTTTTAGAGATTAGACCTGGCTGAGCCCACCCACTGGTGTGACAAAAAATCACACACACATCACTTTCCTGCCCTTCCTATTCTAGTCAAGAGGACACATAATTGCCTGGGGTTGCAGGAAATGGAAGAGGTCCTGAGCTCCTTCAAATATCCTTCCCTGCCTTTGAAGACCAGTTTTGCTGCTCTTCCCCATCCTGTTTCACCATCTTATAAGGCAAATCTCCTCCCCCAGGCACATCCTTTGTTTTTTGCCCAGGCCACTTGACACCTCATCAAAACAGCCCAGCCAGGCTGCCAGAGGATGGCAAATCAGAGAAGGGCACAACAGAGCTGAAGTTGGCAACTTTCAGGTAGAGTTTTAAAACTCTTCACCTGAACTAGTTATATTAAATCCTACAATGGCAAGTTATGGGATTTATTTTGACAATTAATTGGCTACCAAACCCAAGTTATCTGTCTCTTATAGGGACTTTGTTAATTAAAATAAAATCTCCCCATTTTAGCCTATTGAGGCCATTCACTACAGTAAGGAAAAACACATTTGGCTATTTTACCTCACCAGGGCTTATAAAACAATTCCCTGCTTATAGTAACATGCCACCCAAACCTAGGGGCACTTAGGGTATACCTTGGGGATGCCTTATATGTAACAATAAGCCTTTGGAAGTACTTTGTATATAACTTTAGTTTAAAAGCAGTCAGCAAGGCAGGCCTGCCTTTAAAATGACACTGGACACTTCAGCAGTGCACCTATGCTGGGGTCCCTGAACCTACGTGCCCTATCATACAGAAGGGACTTATAGGTAGGTTGATACTGCCAATCCACTTTTTGCATATCCACTTTGGACAGAGCTCTAGCCCTGGGACTGATAAGCACAGCCAAGAGTCAGTAACCACCAGTTTCTGTCCAAAATGTTTAGCGGTGACCAGGGCAAAAAGGAGGACTTTCCTACACTAGCTTTCTGCCAAGTTTGGTGTAATTCTGTTCATCTGTTCAAGCTGTTCAGATTTTAGTCGTGTCTAAAGTCCCTGTGGGAATTTGCATAGGGAAAACGTGTTTTGGAACCTGCATTTTTCTTCATCCCTCCCTTGATTAACCACCCCGAAACTTTCAAAACAATAGCTTAAATGAATGGCAGAATAGTTTTGAAAATTTTAAGAAGATTCATCAAGCAGTGCCAAAGTTAATGGCAAAACAATAAATATTTTTCCCATGGAAACTAGGCCCCAACTATCAGTGAAAGGTGAGGGCACGAGATATAGTTAGGGTATGTGTTATAGTTACTTGAAAGAACCCTATGGTATTTTACATGCAAAATCTGAACTTAACTTTAACGTTTCCGTAATCTTTGGTTTTTTGAGTGAAATTATATGGGTTTTTTTAAATTCTACTTCCTAACTTTAACGGTCATGTATCCTATATTGTTTTTCAGTGAATTTCTAGAGTTTTTTTTTGTAACAGGAGATGCCCTTCACAATGCACATGGGGGGATGGGTTGGATGCAGGGCCTGGTATGGCATTGTACTACCCGCCTCCAAGCTTGCTGCTCCTGTCTCCCCTCCTCCTTGCAATACGTTTCCAACTCTATGCCCTGTTCTACCATTACAGCCCTGTGTGTCTGATGGTTTGCCACTGCCCTTCCTGCCCACCCTGAACAATTAGCCTGCTGCCCTGTAGTGTAGCCATTTTTAATATAGCCTTTGCGCGTTTGCTTAAAGCATTAGGCCTCTGTGCACTTTGTTCTAGATGCATTTTATTCAGCCTCGCACTGTTATTTTTCAATAACCAGTTTCACGGTCTTGTTTTATTTTCTTCTATCACACTGTTTAGCTTACTTCAGCACCGGAGTTCTCAAACAATACATTCTTGCTCGCTCTGTGCTTCAGTCAAGGATACAGTCTGGTACATTGCCGATAGACGTGGTAGGAGTTTAATCTTTAGGGTTCGTAGAAAGTACACATTCTTACGTAGGGACATTTCTTAGAACACTGGCGTGTTAATTATAAAAACACTTCCTAGTCCTGGTACACGTAAGAGGGAGATTCCGACCAGGGAACTACAACTAGACGCTGACTGCCCTGTTGCAGATGCTGATCCAGATCACAGGCCTTTGCTCAGGTATGAGGGTTGATGTCCTCCCGAGGGAACCTGAAAGGCAGGCTTAGAGCTTAACATGCTGTGCTCAAAATAGAACTTAGAAGAGAGAACGTAATCTAGTAGCACTATGATACGTAATTCCTATGTTTCACTCTCCTCGTTACTATTTCAATCCTACTGTGTTGTATGGTTCTGGTTATTGCGGCTCATGCCTTGTTATCTAAAATGCAGTCGTTTTATTCAATCAATCTTTAAAACTCAAACTGCCTTTGTCATTTGTATATGAGACCACACTGGGTATGAGAGAACCGGTAGTGACCACGACTTCCCTGGGAAGCACAAAGATGTCATGCGCTCGGCTGCCCAATTATCTCTTCCCTCTGGGAGAGGTGAGGCACTGCTAGTTAGCCTGAGCAAAACCGGATTGGGGGTGACAAGGGTCCTTCGCCGTGGGTTAGACTTAGTCCCCCACACTGTGAACGATCCTGCCACCCAAAAATCCAGTAGTCTCATTAGGATAATGAGAGCCTACGTGACATGGCGCCGGCAACGATTGGTCTGGCTCTAATTTTCGGGTCCACCAGTCTCTCTCGGTCTCATATATTATAATGATCCCTCAGTTCCGTTAACGGAGACATCCGTGGCACTGAGGATTTCCACCACCACGATATAGGTAACCCTAGATATAGCGGATGGTTGTTCAAGCTTGAACCTTAAAAGGAAAGACCCCGTTTTTGGTGTGCCTTCTCTGAACCATCGCTGTTTTTCTAATGGCGAATCCCCAGGTATACAAATAGCTCTTAATATGAGACAACCGCTCACAGCGCATTTGCTTGCACATGGTCTTATGAACCAGGGGGTCCAGTCACATTTGTGGTGGCCACCCACACAGCCTATAGAACAGACCTTTTTTACTCTTGGGTCACATTTCCAGCTGTTGATGGGAATACAAATACATTTCACACATATACGTTAGCGAATGTGCCTGGCCAGTACAGGTCATACACATATTTAGAGATACCTCTTTCTTATCAAGAACATAATAATTGGCTTGATGGCGCCCTACCCCATACAATATTACCAGTAAGGTTAGGTCCACTGAGTAATGATGGTCCGACCTGGCCTTTATTGGACACATATACACCACAATCTGCGGTTGCAAATATGCCGGTGGCTGAAGTTCGTCGTTTATATACAATCTTAACGGCTACATATAGACACTTAGTACAATTTGTGATGCAGACACTAAATACAAACCCAGCGGGTGCTGCTCCAGCACAACAACATGCAGTAGCTCCAGGTATAAACCCGGCGACTGTACACTCTATCATGGGTAAGGTTCCAGCCAAACGGGAGGAGACTCCATTTTGGCTGGCACCAAAAATTAGTACGCTGGAGGCGGTATTTCCCTATACGCGACCTCAGGACAAACATAGAATATTAACTTTGTGTTTACCATTTGGCATGGTTCCCACAGTGGAACATTGTAATACATGGGGCACGGTGTTTGCCGCGCTCTACACAACAGCACACGGTACACCAACATTGGCAAACTGATGGGCAATTTTGCCACGGTTTCTTCAATAATGCTAAGTAATCTTAAAGGGGAGGCAGTTGCACTAGCGGTGCATATGCGTCTTCGTGACGTTCCGCAACTAGATCAGGAGCGGGAACTGCCTAAAATAATAGCGGAAACATATTCCAGTATCGGTCGTGATAGCCTAGGGGCTAGACCACAGAAACCACAGTTTCAAGGAAAAATTAGTAAAGATAATACTAAACAGGAACCTGAGGGTAATAAAAAGCACTGGGAGAAAAAACAACAGACACCTAAAAAAGAAAGGGGAGAATCTCCGAGAGCGGAGACCCCGCAGACTAGGTATAATCTCAGAAACAGGGATAACTTGAAAACGCCTGATAGATATCAATACACTCATACACGCCAATCTGGTTCCTTTCAGGACTCATCGGAAAAGAGAAATGAGAGAGGTGGGAGGTCAGAGCGGAGAACAGAGTACGTGAAACCAAGACAGGAATCACAACGTTCATCAGAGGTTTCTGTCAAGAAGGAAGAGAAACCGATAAAACAAAAACAACAGTTTAAAAGAAAAAGGTGGCGGCAGTCTCAGTTAGACATGCTACACAGGAAGAGAGTTCTCTTGAAGAACAAGATGTGGGCACTAGCATTGTAAGACAGCGCGGCAGAGGTCACAATAGTTTGCCGGAATCTTCTAGAGCATCTGGAGGTGAAAGCAACTGATGACTTCATACAAGTTGAAACAGCAGATATGCGTGTCTCTGAACCCGATAGGATACATACAGTGACTTTACAATTGGAAGGAGACATTGAACGCACTATAAACGCAATCTTTTGGGATTGTGTAGTCAAGATATATGACATTTTGCTGGCTGAACAGGATTGGCCGCCGGACTTTGTTCGCACGTGCCCAGTTGGGGAGGAGGTTATTAAACCTTCGTTCTCACCACTTGTTCCAGGGGAACTCGCAGAGTCCTATAGCATCAAATGGGCTCTTGCACAAGCACCTGCCTTATATAGAAATCACGTAGGGTGGGATAAGGATTCTCCATATCATGTAATTCCGATTAAAGGGGAACCTCAGCCACAACCGCAATATCCAATAAAACATGAAGCAAGGGCACCGGTGAGAGAAATACTTACGCAATTAGAATACCAGAGAGTAATTGAACCCTGTGTCTCGCCGATGAATTATCCCTTATACCCTGTAGCTAAACCAGACCATTCATATAGAATAGTCTTAGACTACAGACATTTGAACGGACATACACGTACATATGTTATACAAAATTCTCATAGCGCCGCGCTAATGAACAACATTGTGTGAAAAAAGTACAAAACGACCTTAGATATCTCAAATGGTTTCTTCTGCCAGAATATAGCACCCGAATGTAGGGACCTCACAAGTTTTAGTGCGTTAGGCTCCCAGAAAAAATTCTGTTTGCCTCAGGGGTATAAGAATAGCCCAGGACTGTTTTCGGCTCGTGTGACTGAAATTTTACACAGTTTGGACCTTGAAGCATTGTCATATGTAGATGATATATATCTCCCGGATGACGAGTTACTACAACATTTAAGACGAGTAGCCCGCATTGTTGTAGGGTTTGCCAAAATTGGCTACAAATTTAACTTCAAAAAATCAAAAATTGCCTTCCTCAGCGTCATATTCCTGGGATATGAGCTGTCAAATGAAGGTAAGAGCCTAGCGCCACAATTTTTTGAAAAATGTGCACAATTGCAACCTCCTAATACGATTAAGAAACACCAATCATTGTTGGGATTTCAAAATTTTGGCAGAACATACATTCCTAATTATGCTACACGCATAAAACCATTATACGAATTAATACGTCCTGATTTTTCAAGCAAATTTTGGATGATTGAGCATACACATACTCTTTGAGAGTTGCAAGCAGATCTCCTAGCTGCAAAACATTTACATACACTGGACAATAAGACACATTTGGTCATCAGGGTAATAGCTGGGGCCATTGGGTTTACGTATGTCACCTTTAATGAAGGTGAGACTGTCCCGATTGGATACAAGTCTCACTTGTATTCGGCTGCTGAACAACGATTCGCACCAACAGAGAAAATTCTCACTGCTGAACAGATGGCTGTTATTAAAGAAGGACCTCTTGCCCAGGGCAAACGCATTATAGTCGTTTCCCCTATTCCGGCCCTAGAGGCTGTTACAAAAGCAAGTGTTCCTAACGCGAAAGCATTACACCCGCAATGGATACAACGGGCTACTTCTTTAACAGCCGCTGATGTAGATTACATTTTTGACCCAAAACTACAGACTCAGGAATTTCTGCAATATGAAATTGAATATCCAGTTCCCGCTGACACGTTGCCTATTGATCACTATCAAGTAGTCATGTACATCGATGGCTCTGCGCAACCGGCGTTGGGGACAAAACACCAATATTCTGCTGCATGTGCAGTAGTGAGCGGCCATATGGAGGGGGAGAAATTCTGCCCCCAACATACTTATACACAAACATTAGGGGACTGTACAGCACAATTGGCTGAGCTTCAAGCTCTATTGATGGCACTAGAACATACGGATCCGACACAGTTTACACTGATTGTTTGTGATTCATATTATTGTGTCCAGTCTTTTAATGAATACCTACAATACTGGCGATTGAATGGGTTCAGAGATTCAAAGGGCAACACCATAAAACACAGACTACTGTGGGGGAATGTAGCAGACCTGAAGGAGACGCTACCCAAAGTACATGTTATACATACTCTTGGACACCAGCGCGTTGGAATACACGTTGCTGGGAATACTTTGGCTGATGAAGCCGCAAAGTCGGCAATGGCAGTTGCCACTGTGGCCGCAGTTACTCGTTTGAGTTCCAAACCAGACACAGAGTTTTTGGCTGCCATAAAAGCTACGGTTGATGGCACGCCTTATCCTAAAGGATTTCCTAATAAATATCAATACTTTATGGGAAGTATGCTGAATGCTGAGGTTAAAATTCCAGGCGTAGGTGTACGTGAGATCCCCAATAAAGTTGTAAGACGTCAATTGATTAATGCAGCACATGAGGGGGTGGCATCTGCACATGCTGGCGTGGCGGCCACAATTTCGCTATTACAGGCCCGTTATTGGTGGCCTGGCCTTTATGAGGAGACTAAGCAGTATGTCCTTTGTTGAGACATCTGTCAACAAATTAAAGTTTCAACGGCTAAGCGCCCGCCGCAGACGCCCCTCTTAATATCAAATAGACCATTACAATGTGTGTACTTGGATCATTGCGGTCCACTCACACCGGACAGTGCAGACAAATATATACTAGTCGCTGTTGATTCTTGCTCCAGATTTGTGTGGGTATGGCCACAGCGCTCGGCTGACGCTTGAACTGTTATTAAAGATTTGCGTGTCTTTGTCGGTACATATGCAGTTGCGGTGTTCCATTCGGACCAGGGCCCTGCTTTTGCCTCAAGGGCATTCAGGGACACCATGGTTTTGTTGGGAGTCCAGCTCAAGTTCTCGTCTCCATTTCATCCAGAGGGAAATTCTGTCGTGGAGCGATTAAATCGTGATTTAATGCAATCTTTAAAGGCAAGAGTCTTAGGTACGGGTCGTTAGTTGGCTAACCCACCTGTATGGAGTACAGAGAGCACTGAATAACTTGTCTAAAAGGTCCCTGGGGGGTCGTACTTCATATGAGTGCCTGTTCGGAACACGAATGTTTGTTCCAGATGTCGATGGTCCTGGTGTGGAGGCTGCGGAAACGCCTTTTGACTTAAATGATCGTGTCACTGTTTTGCAGGAATTACAACAGTTCCGTGAAGATAACTCTTCTAAAGGTGCTGCCTCCACAGGAATTAAGGATGTGCCAGTAACGCCTACTGGTTGGATTCCCAGAGTTGGGGATCTTGTGCGTGAAAAGGTCGCAGTGAAAAAATAATTTGACCCTTCTTATCGTGCACCAGTTACTGTGTTGGGAATACACGGAACAAGAACTGTCATTTTACCACCGTTGCCAGGTGCCAAAGAAAATCGTTTTGTTTCCATGACAATGTCAAGTTACAACATGTGGCCGATTCTGCACAGCAGACCAAGAGGAACGTCCAGTAGTTCCTGAATCCCTCTCACTACTGGGGCAGATGTTCCGCACCAAGTCATTTACACCAACACTGTTGCCTCTCTGAGCTTGTGGAGGGTGGAAGATGATCTTGCGATAGTTCCACTGACAACGAATAATTTGGAAACATTTGATCGAGTCACAATGACTGCTGATGTTGCGGGTGGTGTTATCTACAGTGTGCCACCACGAGAAACACCAACTCCTCCATTGAATACGGCTGCACCTTTTGCAAGAACTGCCTCTGGGTACTTTGCCAACAACAACGATGGTCTATCGGAAACATTTGCCTCTTCAACACCTGACCCAGGTCGACGTAAGCTGATTTATTGGCTTAAAGATACGTATTTTGTTTTTCCTTGGAACTATCTGTGACTCTTATTGACTATGATAGCATTTTTTCTCTGGATAGGGTTTGTCGTTACCTTTTTTCTGTTGATACATGGTTATTTTCTTCCTGAGAGATCAGCGGTTGAACAGGTGGAGGAGGTGTTGAAGCCACATTTTTCATCACATAAGGTTCGAAGAGACTTGTCCTTTGTGAACATTTCTGCAGTACCAATTCCGGATGGGATTGTGTGGGATAAAGTAATGTTTGATATATACGGTCCCACTGAGATAATTCAAATACCGTACGTTCTAAAGTTATCTATGAATGATATTGTGATACCAGGCATTGTATCTGATGATTGGGATGTGAAGACAGTTGATTCCATGATTACTGAATTACAATACTATGCTGTCTATGAGAATGAAGATGTTTACCAGTTTAAAGACAATTATGGTGACATGTTTTGCTATAATTATTATGGGAACCACTTTATACATAAAGCAAGTAGTCCGAAATCAATATTTGACTATACGCAATGGGAGCATTGCCAAACTCCCCCGCAAGGGAGTTCTAAAACATATTATGACAAATTTGCGTATTTTTCTGGGCATCATCAAATGAATGCTAAGTCATATTATTTTAAGTTAACTCCGTATAAAGATAAGCAAATGTTGTTGACCAATACGAAATTCATATACTCAGATTCTTCTGTCCTTGCATGGGGCATATAATGCCTTGGTTGCGAACCTGGCTTGCTCCCTGAAGGGAGTTCCGGTCTCCTTGATTAAACGCACATTCCAGGTGCTTTCAAACAGCAGCTACATCCTCCTCAATAGTGAAGACTGTTGTGGCGTGCGGGCCGGAATAGTTTACGTTGTTTCGGTCACCAAGGTCGTTACTTGCTGGGGTAATGTGTTGTTTCCCCCCACTAAATTAAGGGAGGTAGCAGATATCTGGCATCACATTGCTACTTCCAAGGTGAATTTCGACAAGTTAAGTAGACTAAAGGCTTTATTGTTTCAAAAGCATGTGGCCCTTACATCTGCGTGCGAGACCTACGAACTTCAGGTGGCAAGGTCATCAGCAGAAATACAGTCCCTGTTAAATACCAACTTTCTGCGCCACTTTGGTGAACTCGTGCGACGTATATTTAATGCGTCCAGCACAGCTGGATTAGCACATTTTTTTAAAGCTGTGGGTGTGGTTTTGTTCACACCTTCTCTTCCATATGCGGTTTGATACTTTCAGCTATTCATTCAATTTTCGGAAGCATTTTGGGGGGATTTCAGATCACTTTGGCTTTATTAGCCGGCGTTTTGCTGTTGCTGTTGTTTTTCCGCAATGGCTGTCCCACCGCAACAAGAACGAATGTGGGCGCTCCCATCAGCGCAGCTGTGTCGTGAACGCATGATGCAGCACTTCGGAGCAACACTTCTGGGATATTTGGAGTGTGACTGGTCTCTGTCATTCAGACCGGTTTTGGATTCTGTGCAGCCCGTGTTTTGGTGCCGTTGGTGCTCGTTTGAACATGCACTAGTTGTCTGTCTCTCACAGCAACGCCCCCCAGTGGTTGATGCTGATCTTTTGATGTTCCTGATGAGGGCTCATTCCCAGACATGCGCGCTGCGGCTGCGTTTGCTTCGTGAGGCTGATTACGAAATACCCTTCCTGGAGGAAGTTGATATTAACTTGTTCACAGGCCCTGCACGGGATGCCGCCTTGGTTGATTCTGAGGCTTTGGAACACACCTGCTCCTTAATAGTCTTTGGTGTGGATTTTCCGGTCTTGTCATCTGCCGAAGTGGAGAACCTCCTGCTTTCAATGACCACCGTTTGAATTGGATTTGGTCTAAATTTACACTGTTATATGAATTTGGCTCTTAGCCGCATGCTTATTTTTAAATTTAGGATTATTGTGCTTTGGTGTCCTCTTGACTTGTTGAAATTATATAAGGTTTTAGTTCTTTTTTTTTTTAACATAGGGCATTTTTTAAGCTTCGATTTGAACCACTTTCTACCGACAAGGGGAGAGTGTAGTGTAGCCATTTTTAATATAGCCTTTGCACGTTTGCTTAAAGCATTAGGCCTCTGTGCATTTTGTTCTAGATGCATTTTATTCAGCCTCGCACTGTTATTATTTAATAACCAGTTTCACGGTCTTGTTTTAATTTCTTCTATCACACTGTTTAGCTTACTTCAGCACCGGAGTTCTCAAACAATACATTCTTGCTCGCTCTGTGCTTCAGTCAAGGATACAGTCTGGTACATTGCCGATAGACGTGGTAGGAGTTTAGTCTTTAGGGTTCGTAGAAAGAACACATTCTTACGTAGGGACGTTTCTTAGAGCACCGGCATGTTAATTATAAAAACACTTCCTAGTCCTGGTACACGTAAGAGGGAGATTCCGACCAGGGAACCACAACTAGACGCTGACTGCCCTGTTGCAGATGCTGATCCAGACCACAGACCTTTGCTCAGGTATGAGGGTTGATGTCTTCCCGAGGGAACCTGAAAGGCAGGCTTAGAGCTTAACATGCTGTGCTCAAAATAGAACTTAGAAGAGAGTACGTAATCTAGTAGCACTATGATAGCGTTATTCCTATGTTTCACTCTCCTTGTTACTATTTCAACCCTACTGTGTTGTATGGTTCTGGTTTTTGCGGCTCACGCCTTGTTATCTAAAATGCAGTCGTTTTATTAAACCAATCTTTAAAACTCAAACTGCCTTTGTCATTTGTATATGAGACCACACTGGGTATGAGAGAACTGGTTGGGATCTGAATGACCACGACTTCCCTGGGAAGCACTAAGATGTCATGCGCTCGGCTGCCCAATTATCTCTTCCCTCTGGGAGAGGTGAGGCAATGCAAGTTAGCCTGAGCAAAACTGGATTGGGGGTGACAAGGTTCCTTCACCGTGGGTTAGACTTAGTCCCCCACACTGTGAACGATCCTGCCACCGAAAAATCCAGTAGTCTCATTAGGATAATGAGAGCCTACGCAACAGCCCCATTAATGTCCTCCCAATACTCTGTCTTCCCAGTCCAAGCACCAGATCCCTCCTTCCTGCTATGCATGATCCGATGTACTGCCACCCCCCCACCTCCTGCCCTTCATGGTCCATTATGCTGCAACTATCCCTCCTGTCTGGAATGGTCAGCTTGCGGCCCTTGCCTCTTTTCCTTTTGCTCTCTTTTGTCCATGTGCACAACCCTGTGTCCTGCCTATTTCTTTCCATGGTCAGTTGTACTGCACTTTCAACCTACTTGCCCTGTGTGTAGTATTGTGCTACTGAAGCCCCTGATGCTTGCACTGTAGGGTCGGTTTGGTGCCCGTGCTCATCGCCCTCCTTCCCGTAAGCCCTCTGTTATCCTAGTCCATGTCCCTACCCAATTCCTCCTGCCCTCTGTGATCCAATGTACCATACTTGCCAACATTTTAAGATTAGTAAGAGGGAGATTTCAAGAAAGAAAAAGTGGGGAATTGATTTTCCACATTTACTTACATTGAAAACGAGCAGGTTTTAGGCAGGAGGCAGATAAAATAAATCACTTTTTGGCTTAAAAACTGCTGAACTGGGTCTGTTGGCATATATGGTTGTACTGCCACTGCCTCTTCCTTCTGCCCTCAATGATCTGTTATATTGACACAGACTCTCTTGCCTGTCCTGCATGGTTGGTTTGTTGCCCCTGCCCCCTTTTCCCTGCCCCCCCGGTCCCATGTGCTGCATTGGCCCTCCTGCATGCCCGGCGTGGTCAACTTGTTGCCCTTCACCGTCCTCTCTGTCCTCAATTATCTGAATCAGTGCTCCTGACCTCTGCCTCCCCACAGTATTCTATATGAACAAAAAGATTATGGCCCATATTTATAATTTTTTAGCACCTCATTTGCATCGGTTTTTGACGCAAAATCGGCGCAAACTTACAATATACAATTGTATTTTGAAAGTTTGCGCTGCTTTTGAGTCACAAAATGACGCAAATGCAGCACTAAAAAAGTATAAATACGGGACTATATATATTACAAAAGTGAGGCACCTCTGATGTCATCTTGATGTCATCAAAACTGCAATACCTAAAGCATTTCCTTTAGCAATTATAAAAATAGCAACAAGGAATTTTAAAGTATTTGCTAACTCTAGGTTTTTTTATCCAGTTGATCACTTAATTATTTGTTACACTTAGGGGAGACGATGTGGTGTTATGGCCAGAGCTGCAGACTTTGCAACGGGGTAGCCAGGTTCGAGGTCTGCTCAATATCCTATGATTTTGGGCAAATCACTTTGTTTCCTCATGTTTAAAACCAAAATTAAATATTTCCTTATTTAATGTAATTGATACTCATTTAAAGCACTCTAATAACTTCAGTGCTATAAAAAACTACAGAAAAACTACAAAAAAAACTACAAAATTGTAAAAAGTGACACACTGGTGCCACCTTCCAGCACCTCTATAGGAAAATCATGAGAAAACAGTTTTCTCTCAAACATAATTTATGAAATCCCAGCAGAAGGCTTTTTCACACATTAAAATCACCTTAGGGCACAGTAAAGCTCCTAAACGTAGGATGGTACAATACAAAAATTGTTTATATTGAAACTAAAATCCAATATCACCCTATATATATTCTCCTTTTGTGACCCTCAAAACTTGCCATTCACTGCAATGCCCTTCAATGGGGTGCTATGATGTGTAATGGTCCAAGATGGTTGTTCGCACTCCCTGGTTGAAGTGCTGACAGAAAATCAGATCTCACCATGAGATCTGTGCTTAGGATCCACCCAGATATTCACATTTGGATTTATTAAAATATCTCAATAACTGCTGAATGGATTTACACCAAATAACAAAAAGAGTGCTTTCTTGACTAAGAACTATCTTTCTGGCAAATTTGGTGTAATTCCATCCAACTGTTCCAGCTGTAGTCGTGTCTAAATTCTCCATGGAAATGTAAAGCTGTAATTGGAGCTAACATGGGGAAAACATACTTTTTTGTCCCCCCTTCACTTTTTTCTTGGCCCCTACTTGATGGGTTACCCCAAAACATTCAATGCACATCAAGGCAGAACTTGACAATTTTCTGTAAAATTTCATGAAGATTTGTTAAAAATGGTATACCTGAGTCTAAAACATGTTTCTATGGAAACTAGGTCCCAACTTTAACTACCTACTAGTGATATACTCTATATATATATAATAATGTGGCCAAAACTCCATTGTGCAATGAACTGTTTGCCATGCACACCACTTGCAAAGAGAAGAAAAGGGGGTAGGGTAGGAATACCGTGCCCTACCTTTGGTGTTGCAGCAAAATCATGGCAGATTCACAAATCTGAAGCAATCGTAAAAAAACAAGCACAGACTCTGGCGCTTGTTTTCAGGTTAGCCCCTGTGTAGAGCAAGTCCCTTGGGCATTAGGCATCAAACAATAAAGGGGGGCAGAAAGGACCCCCTCCTAGGGCTTCTTTTAGCCTTAAGGAACACCACCTCCCTAAGGCTTTAATAAAATATGAGAGGGGTCAAAACTCCAACACTGGGCTCATTGAGCCCCAGGAACCATCACCTCCCAGGGGCTTTTATTTCTCTTTTTTTAAACTATGGGGCTGTACACCCCCACTTCCTGGTGCCTCAAAATGCCCCCAGAACACCACCTTCCCAGGGCTAAATAAACAATGATGCAGGGGGTCACACAGACTCCCCAGGCCAGGAGGATCACCGCCTCCCTGGGATTAAATACATATATGATATTGGTGGGGGGTGTTTGGCCCTTCTCCTTGTCCATATATGGTCTGGGGGACCCCAATCTTTAAGGCCCATCCACATCTACCTGGTTACCCTGGCCCCACCCAAGGAACCCCGTTTGTGATGATGGGGACCCCAGGTGCAGCCTGATGGACCCTGCATCCACCGAGCTTCCATTCAGGAGGTTGCCGCCATACTAGCTACCTCCCCATCAGACCTATTAAGATTTTCCCACTAGGCTTAGCGGCAAAAAGGGACAGAAGCATTGTCTCCGGCTCATAATCAAACCGGAGGCGATGCTGTTGCCTGGAGGCTGCACCAGCACCTTCACAATGTTCATTGTCTGCACAGCAGGCAGTGAACATTGCGAGAATGCTGGGCAGGGGGATCCCTGCATTGCCCTTGCCAAGTGCATGGGCAGTGCCGGACCCCTCTGTGGCTATGAAAAGGCTGGTGTAGAACCAGGTTGTAATCAGCTCTGACACCGACCTGCACCGCCGTCAACCCGTTAGGATCACCTATCCCAGCAGAGATGGCAGAACTCTGGCTGTCTGACCGCCAGGGTCTTAATGTGGCGGTCGGAACGCCACAGCAGCAGCAGTCCCGTCCGCCACCACGAGGCTGGCAGACTCAAGACTGACAGACTTGTATTGAAGCCCCCAATTTTTAAGTGAGATGCATGTACACAATAAAAGGGAGTATTTTCTTATTAAAGCATGAAACATGAGTCATGTGGTGTCTGGCACTCTAAGCGTAGAAGGACATTTTGGGAGACCGTCACTCACAGCAAGGTCTTCCCCTGTGTGTATTTATACACCTGCTTATAAATGAGGCCCACCAGTCGGACCTACATCAGATCAATTATTAGCAAAACCCCTAACCAGGACCCTGACCATGTCCCAGGTCCTGCCAGGGGTCAACAAGGCCACACTGCACAACAAGGGGGATAAACGTGTTACAGCCATCTTCAGAATGGGAAGGTCCAGGAAAAGGTTGAGATCAGCTCTGAACTCCTCGGGGGCAGCCATCCAGCCTGCCAGCTCCTCGAAAAACACTAGTCCCTGCAGGGCCTTTTTGGTTACTTTAGAACCTTCACAGCCACTCCAAGACTCCTCTGGAGGATGTTAGCATACCTCTCCCAAAAGATCTGTAGTCTGTATTGCAGCAACTGCTGTTCACAGATTGGACCACACCCTTGGGCACAGCTGACTCTGTTCTATAGCTGCACACTGACTCCACCTCAGTAAGGAGCTACAACAATCAGCACAGTGGGCCCTACAGGGCCTCTCTAATCTCCTGCAAGCTGCCTACATCACAATGCAGATGATTGCTCTGACATGGGGTAGGTTTCCAGACTGATTTGCCTAACCAAGCCACCCAGGTGGCACAACTTCACCCCCAGGACCTTGCAGAAGCCACTCCCACAGGCAAATAGTGGAAGGCTGGCCCTCCCAGGCTAAGATTATGGCAGAGGATGGGGTTTAGGGGTGGAGCTCAGTAAAGACTGTCCACTACCTTTGGCTACCAAACCACACCCTTCCAGAGTCTTCATGTAGAATTGTATACACATTTGAATCTCTTTACAGATGCATGGTGTGGTTGTTCAAAGCAGTTCTAATTTGTCTCTGGGCAGTTGACAATGCATTATCAAACCATCTCTGTGCTCTCTCATTTTATCGCCCCTGCACAGCATTCATTATATTTTTGGCTTTAAAACAAACACCTTTGAATGACTGTTGAATATTATTTCGGTTGTTGAGGCACTGCCGCTCTTCACAGTTAGTGCCCTTATTCAATTTATTAAAAACCTTGAGGAATTTAATTGGGGACATTTGAGAAGTAGACCCTGGTTTTAATCCAAGCACGTATAATTGAATCGAACGCAAGGAGGTATCAGATGTAGGTGAAAACATACAACCAATGTTCCGGGGTTATGATGACTAGGGCGTTTTGACTTCACCATGAAATTCACAAATCGACTACACAGATCTCTGATAGAAGTAAAAAAATCAATGGTGGAAGAAGCCTCAATGTATGCTGTATTTTTTCTCTGCCACATTTCATTCTTCTGTCGATGACCATCATGTTGTTTATGATGAACAAACTCAGATTGCGAACTGAAGGGGCACTCAATCTGCCTTACGTGATGGCTAAAATCACTCAGTACTTAGCAATTATAACTAACTCCTCATCCTACTTCTATTGTCGTCTGCATTAACTGTGTATACCTTGGGTTAATCTTACAATGGCTGGCATCACAATACCGCGTTATATTGGGTTAATTATTTCGTTGAAGATCAAAGCTAACATGTCAGAGTCAGCATTCTTACTTCATAAAGAAACTCATATCATTTAGACTTACCAAGATTTCAACTCATTGTGTGAGAGCACAGCATAACCTATAATTTAAATGGACACGGATCAAGCTAATATTCGCATCCGCCATAACAATAACAAAACAAAGGACGAAAAGATCACAAACTAATTAAGGAACTTCTTCTAGATGAGGAACGGATACCTATTCCTAAAACATTCAAAGGCTGAAGTTTTGTTCACAGGATGAGTAAAAAGAAGACTGTTATACGATCCTCAGGCCTAGCAGAGCTGGGAACAACCAAGCATTAATTTGAATAGCAGAAAACTTTGATTACCAGTTTGATTCAGGATTTCTGCTATCAGATCTAATCAGTGTGAATGAGCATGAGCTTCCAGCTCAGGATGTTTACAGGAGTCCTCCGATGTTTGAAGATTAACCATAGTATTAACATTGGGTTCACCAATTCCAAACAAAGTCCACAAACTGTTTCTTAACAATTCATTCGGATGTAGGCATTATCATTCAAGTGGTGTTTCCATTTTTTTAAATTTCTTTTTAGGGTGGCCAAATCAAAATGTTCTGGCTTAACGAACTTTGGCTAGATCTGGATTCTGTCACTGACTAATCATTTTTTGGGCTAGTGAAGAGAGGCTCTCCTTCAGGAGAACTGTAATTACTGGCTGAAAAGACAAGTGTTTATGCTGCTATGGGTTACAATGTTAGAAAGTCAAAACCAAACAGAGCAAATGTGCTGGTAGCAACTTTATTAAAGAATGTTTATTACACTCACACTTCATAGCCAAGGCTTTCAGACTGATAGAGGGTGTCATTACATTTTAAATGACGTAATGAAAGCTGAAGTCTTTCGGCAAGAACAATCAGACTGTACCTGAGCCCACCAAATACCTACTAGACATTTACCTCTAAATCACGCAAAGAGCAACGCGCAGACTAACACTTCCCCTAGAAAGGACGAAAGCATCCTAAAGAGGTTATGTGTTGGTATGTCATCTATTAGACCCGTTTCAATCTGCCCTTGTTCTCTATACCAGATAGGTAATATGCACCACACCACACCTACACATACTGCACGCTGAAAACACATCATGGTGGAGGTGTGCATCAGTATATTTTCAATTTTCTGGATTTTAAATGGGCTATCTGAAAAGCTGCCTCCCCTTCAAGGGCAGAGGTAAACAGGCCTTTGCCTTTTCCATACGATGAAGTGCTACCAATGACCAGTGACATAGGAATCAAGTAAGAGAGGATAGTAGTCATCCTCACATTTAGGATGGGCTGCATTTGGCTGGACTCTGTTTTTCTTTTTTTTTATATCACTGGTATCCAGGCGTTTAACAAAGGGGCAGGGGCAGAGAGGTTCAGATGTTCGAGCTATACACGGATTTTGTCCAGATACACAATTACTCATGTTTGAGATAGAGTATACCAAACGTAGCCAATATTTGTGGCAAGGCTGCACAATAAATGCTGCAACAAGTATTCCTAAATAAATTTAAAAGCGAAATGCTGCATTTTTACTACATTTACTGAATTATTCATTTTGAAGAACAGCCAACAATCCGTTTTAACTATACAAACTCGAGGTCATGAAAAAGCATATTATGAAACCAAAAATTAATCTGAGATTAAAGGTGGTCAGCCGAGGGATGACAAAAAATACGGTATATTAGCGTGTACAGTGAAAAACAGACTAGACAACGTTTTGTCGATAAAAGTTCAGCACTGGGGACATTTGGACATGCCATTATCTGCAAGTGCATCTAAACAATGGACTTGAACACGCTTCAAAGGGTAGGCTTGAACATCTTCTGACTCCTTTAAACTGACTACTTCAAAGCACCATTCTGGCTGTAGAAATCACGTAAAGTCAATAATCTAGTGTTGGCTGTCACCTTTAGCTCGACTTTGATTCTGTCAAACACACTTCAACATGAAATTTCATTTGGAGTCCAGCTAATGGGACAATCCAAAACTTGAAAAATGAAATCAATGTTGTTTCTTTTGATTCACTGCTGAGGAACAGTGCCCTTAATTCAGTCATGTGAACAGTGTGACCTCCTTTCAGGTATTACGTTCATTTAAAATGTCAGTATACAATGTTTAAGGGAAAAGCTCCAAATAGCAGGACACAGGCAACGTTTTAGGTTGTCTGTTATTGTATTGTATACTGATGGCGAGAGCATTGTAATTATCCTAATTTCACCACTACATCTATCTGTCATGTCTAAAGTTACTGAAAAATGTAAGTAAAGTGAACTTTAATGCACAAACACATTTGTAACCTGGTGCTAAATTATGAGGGCTTTCACTTTGAGTTCCACATAAATGGCATAAATGTCTTTTATTTGAATCTACAGAAAACACATTTAGAGCCAGATGTATGAAGGCCTATTGCGACAGGGAAAAGGCTTTTCCCCATGCAATTATTCTGTGAGTCAGATAGGGGAATGAAACTACTGTTCATAAATGGACGTGCAACTCCTCATCATTATTCAGCCCAAAAAGAGTCTTAATTCTTAGTTGTAAAATGTATCTGGATTCAAGTTGACATAATTTTTCAACTTATCTCTGCCTCTTTCATGTTGTGGAACGAGATCAATCCCTTAATATCACAAGGATTTCCAGTCCATATCTCCCTGCAGTCGTATATATTTGGCTACCCCATAAGTGTGATTGTTGCTTTTCACTGCCCTGATATGTTGCAGAATTCTTTATTTGAACATACACATTGTGATTCCTATATGTTTCAGATCACAATAAAACCTAATGATGTACAGTATGAATCTAGATTTGCAGATCATCCTGTGTCCCATTGGAAACTGTTGATTTCTGATGTTTGTAAAAGTCTTAGTGGTTCAACCGATCTTACAAGCTTTACAACAGGTAATTTAATAAACTCCATTACTGTTTACTTAACCAGTTCTCCTCTTTCTCTTCTGAGAAATGACTTTTTGCCAGTTTGTCTTTTAATGATGGGCCTTTGAGCGAAAGACAATGTTTCTCCCCAACCAGTGGCCCAATGCTTTTGTAGGACTCTGTGGATAGTTCCACATTCTTTGCTGTATTTTGTGATGTATCTTAATTGATGCACGTCATTTTGTGTTGCTTTTGGTCTATTATTTGTGATTAAAGTTTCATTATGGCATTTCAATTTCACCTCTTCCATGTTATTCATCAGGGCACTGTGTTTATACACTCTTGTCTTGATTCTTTGTACAGTCTTGTTATACCTGAAGTATGAATCTCTGTCATTGGAGCAGGTTCTCCTCATTACTAAGAGTTCCTGATGTGGTATACTGTTTAATAAAGCTTTAGGGTAGAGGCTACTTCTGTGTAAAACATTATTGGTGGCTGCCTCCAGGGTAGTTTCTATATTTCTGTTTTCCACATAGACTGTCAGGTCTAAGAAGTCAACTCTACCCTGACTTGTATTACAAATAAATTGAAGCCACACATCATTTGTGTTCAGAATGGAAAAATTGGTCATGAATGCATCATTAGTTCTGTGCCAGATTACAAAGACATTGTTTCTGTATCTCACCGACAGCATGATCTTTTCTTGGAATTCCTCATTTTGGTGCATCCTTGCAAATTCCTTCTCCACCAACCCATGGCAAGGTTAGCAAAGTTTGGTAAGAAAGAAATGCCCATAGCAGTGCCACATAACTGATGATACATTTGCTCAACATCAGGCGTTAAAAGGGGGCTTCCATTCTTTAGAGTGGGACCCTTTGTACTCTGCAGGAGTAGCTCCAATATTTTGGCACTACTGCTGCAGAGTTATTCAATAGCGTTTTAAAAAATAACACTATTTCCCCCTACTCCGAGCCATTGCGCGCCGCATTTTAAATACGGCCACACATGGTGGCAGTAGAGGGGTGCTAAGGGGGCAGGGAAAGTGGCGCTGCACTCGGTGCAGCACTAATTTCCATGAATCTGCCCCTTAGCATCTCCCAGTTGTATGTATGCCTCTGTGATATAGGTCCTCATTACGAACAGTGAACATCGCACCAGCAGTGGTGGCAGTAACAACCGCCAACAGTTGTGCGGTCTGGACCGCCAAATAATGAACGACCTTAAAACAGGCAACCTGAAAACCACTCCCTGCCATCAGAGGAGTGCCGACACCGACGCAGAGCCCGCCCACAGTCCGACGGAAAGGCCCTACCCGCCCATCAAATAATTAAACATTAGACCACCGTCAGTTCTGGGGCGGGAACCACCACCATGCAGAGCCAGGCGGAAACAAACCAAATAAAAGGAAACACTCACCAGAGGCACACACAACATGCCGAAGCAGAAATGAATAGAGAGTTGCAGATCATGCCAGCCCTGCTCCTTGCCATATACCTCCACGACCAAGACCGCGGATGAAGATGTCAAAGGTAAGTACCGCAACCTACTAAACAAGGGAAGAAAGGGCACAGGTACATACCCACCCACTCCACCCATCCCGCAATGCACAAGCCATACACCCCACAGCAAGAGGTACTTACCCAACACAAGGCAAATCCAACCTGCCCAAAGTACACACATGTGCACAACACTCCTAACCAAAGAAACAATGAACCACGGATCCTGAGTGTGCCATAAACAATACTGGCCACACATGAACTTTTATTCAGCTCAATGAGCTAAATAAGTGCAACATAAAGCCAATGGCAAGTCCAGTGTACGTAGTCCGATGGACCAAATTGGCCCCAACTTGACTCCCAGAAGTGCAAAGGTACTCCACCTCATAGCGGCAAAAATGGGGCATCCAGGCACCTCAGGGAACAACGGCAAGGGGTGGTGGAGGTGGGACTTATGACTGGGAGGGGGGCTTGTCCTTTCACTTGGATGGTGGAGGGGGCTTGGATCTGGACCTTGAGGCAGGTGGAGAGGACTTGGCCTGGGGTGCAGCAGATGTTACAGGGCCAGCACGGGGTCTCTTGCTCATAGGGGAGGTAGCCCAGGAAAGGGAAGGGCGGACAGGGGCGGGCTGTGATGTGGGAGGAGTGGACTGGTCAAGGAGGTGGGCACGTTTAGGGTTGAGACGGAGTCGGCCAGTGGGTTTGAATAGGTCTACACAAAATAGGAAAGGTTTCTTAGGGACAATTGGGATGGACCTGGAAGAAGGCATGGGATTGGAGGTAGAGGGAGTGGTCGTGACAGGTGTAGGTGTGCGTGACATGGGTGCAGCTGACTGGACAGTATGCTGAGGTGTGGTGGATGTGTGATGGTGGGTGTTTTGGTGTGTTTGAGTGTCTTGGGAGGAGGGGGGTGGACACAGTGGGACAAGACAGGCTGGCTGTATAAATGTATGTTGTCTGGGTGTCTGCAAGTCTGGTGAGTGTGCTGCATGTGTCAACTAAAGTTGTTTTGGTGAGTACAGGTGTGGTGTCTGGGGTGCATGAATGGATGACTGATATTGTGGTGACTGCGAGAATAGGGTCAGCAACATTGAATGAGTGTGCAGCGCCTGTGGGTGTGCATGTCGGGGGGACAGACAGGGAGACGGAAGATGCGGACACACTGGGGGAAGTGGATGTTGGTGTGTGTGCCTGTGTGTGTTGGCTGTGTGTATGCCTGTGGTGGGAGGTGTGGTGCTTGTGTTTTGAAGTGTCCTTCTTGTGTGTTGAGGTATGTGCCTGCGTGTCAGAATGTGTGCTTTGGACGGGTGAAGGGAGTGGGGTGCTGGAAGGGGTAGAGGTGGTTGGAGGGGGGGAAGAATGACCAGGGACACTAGCTGCCATAAAGGAGGAGGCCAGAGCCTGAAATGATCTCTGTAGGCCAGACATGGCACCCTGAATGCCATCCAGATAGACATTGGCCTGCTGCACCGCTGATGCTAACCCCTGGATGGCATTGACGATGGTTGTCTGCCCTACAGAGACGGTTCTCAGGAGGTCAATAGCCTCCTCTGTGAGGGCACCAGGGCTGACTGGGGCAGGGGAGGAGGTGCCAGGGGTGAAGGAGACGTCCACCCTTCTGGGTGAACGGTCATGGGCAACTCAGTGGGGAGAAAATGGGAGGGCGCTGATGGTATGGGGGTGGTGGAGGATGACACAGAATGGGTGGGCCCACTGGGGTCTGCCACCACCATGGAGCTCCCATTGGAGGAGGTATCAGAGTCACTACCTCCAGTGGTAGTTGCCTCCCCGTGGTACTCCCCTCGCCCTCCAACCCACTGGTCCCCTTGGCGTCGGACGACTCTGCCTCTGTGGAACCGTGGCCCACTGCATCCCCACACCCCGGTGTCTCAGTTCCCTCACCAGATGATGCTGATGTACACACACTACACAAGAGAACAGGGATGGGGAGACAAAACAGGAGAGACAATAGTAAATAGCTGAATGGAGGTACATAAGTGGTTCACACATACACCCACCCTGCAAGTTTCAGACCATGCAGCACCTGACGCTATACATCTGGCTATGCCCCTGACTAGTGACCACAACCCTGCTCTACAGCCATTCCCCACAGCACTGAAGGGCCTGAAGTCCTGCAGAGCTGACCCTTATAACCCTATTCCCCACGGGGGCCATTATGTAGATGGACATCAGTCAGAGTCCCTGCCACTAGACAGCATACATACGACCGCACACACACACATTCATCAAGGAACCAAAGTATGTTTTGGTACTCACCCCCTTATGACTGCTGTGCAGCCTTCATGTGACCATCCAGGTCCAGGTACGCCACTCCAGAATGCGTCGCATAAGGGGGATTGGTGTCCGACAGACACCCGTTCCTCATTGGGAGGACTTTCCCAGCTGGGCCTCGCAGATCTTCCTCCCCCAGCGCCACAGGTTCTCCCACCGCTTCCTGCACTGGGTGCTCCACTGGTTGTAGACCCCCATGGTCCGCACCTCCCTGGCGATGGCCTGCCAAAGTCAACTCTTCTGATGGGCGCTTACCCGTATGGGACACACAGAACAAGGAACACAGAGGTCAGACAATGGCCATTACATACAGCTGGCTATACGTCCACTATGGGACGGACATTTATAACAGCATAACAGCACACACACATGCAGCATGTCAGGAACCCTTGACTATAGTGTCACACGTGCACACATGTTTACAGCCATCTACCACCATTACACACATCCATGCCCACCAATCCTCTGTCTCACCTTTACCTCTGGCTGACCGTAGAGCCTGGCGCACAGGGGCAGGACCCCTTCCACGAGCGTCTCCAATTCCTCGCTGGTGAAGGCCAGGGCCCTTTCCCTTGCCACATGTGCCACTTCCATGATCAGAGGCAGGACACAGCGAGCACACTGGAGTACCTGCATGCACGAGATCCGGGAATCAAATGAAGTTGGGGTGACGATTTAGCTTAGGCACCGCGGCTGTGAGCAACGTCACTGCCAGCGGCGATTATGATATACTAATAATCCCCATTGACAACCATGTTAACCAATGAATTTGCTCATGGCGGTAAACACCGCCTTAGGCTATTACGTCAACCGCTAGCGGTGTGAGGTCACTTCCACCACAACACTTCTGGATTACAGGGGGCAGACATTTTGGCCTTAACTATGCAGTTGTTAAATCCTCATCTGCCCCATGCAGGCCCTATTGTCCCCAAACACCCATCGGCATGAACCAATATACATTTGCTCACTTGAACAGTACTGTATCATTGTGGACATGTTCCTACAGTGTCAACACCTACTATGGATATGTGTCATAAACAATCATGCCAGCTGTGCTGAATAGGAAACATTAGAGACAGATGTATGTGGGTTCCTCACATGTGTTCTATAATCCTCCTAGGTACAGACCCTTGTGACGAGGGAGGGCCCCATCGGTGTACAGACCACTTGTTGATTTGTGGACCATGTTGGAGCATCACATCATTATCATGAACTTTGTGCATTACTGGATCCAACACTGAAACTGGCTAATCGTAATCAGCATGCCATCCCTACTGAAGTGCAGGTGCTCTCTGCACTCCATTTCCTGGCTATGGGCTCATTTCGAGTGACAGTGGGCATGAGTGCAGGATTTTCACAGCCAATGTTTAGCATTATACCGTCCAGATTCCTGAATGCATTTGTATGACACCTGCAGTACTATTTGAGGTTTCCCCAAAGTGCTGGCCTCCCTGCCATCAAGTCGGACTTCTAAGCCTTTGCCAACATACCCCATGTGATAGGTGCCATCGATGGAACCCACATTGCTCTCATCCACCCAAGAGTCAGTAGACAGGTGTACAGAAACAGGAAGAACTTTCATTCCATGAACATTCAATTGGTGTGTACTGCAGACCAGTACATCTCACATGTGAATGCCATGTTCCCTGGATCAGTCCATGATTCCTTTGTGCTAAGGAACAGTAGTTTCAAGATGGAACAACTACAAGGGGACAGAGGATGGATTATAGGTAGGTGGGTCTGACATTTATTGCCACATAGCAGACAGCCAGGCTGTCTGCCACTGAGGGTTGTCATTGACAGTCCTGTTTTGCCCCCTTTATTAGGTGATTCTGGCTACCCCAACATGAGTTGGCTCCTGACACCAGTGAGGAATCCTAGGACAGATGCAGAGAGGAATTACAATGAGGCCCATGGACGTGCTAGGAGGGTGATAGAGCGCACTATAGGTCTCCTGCAGGCTACATTTTGTAACCTACATCCCTCTGGTGGATTCCTGGCCTATCAGCCTGAAAAGATGTGTAGAATGGTGGTGGCCTGCTGCATGCTGCACAACGTGGCTGTGAGGAATTCTATCCCCCTCTTGGAGGAGGAGGGTGTTGTATATCCAGACCTGCTTCCTAAGAGAGGGTATGAGAGTGATGGTGATGATGAGGAGGGGGTAGATGTACATTCCAGGAATCAACTGATACAACTCTACTTCCAGTAACTATATTGGACTAATCAATGAGATTGCTGTCTGTACAGCATACTGTCAGTGTGCCTTTTCATCTAGGGAGGAGTTGGGTCAAGAGACATTGCCACTGTGCCCAGGTCTTCATAGGACATGTAACGTTATGCTAAAATTGTTTGACAATTCTGTTGGCACAACCACATGTTATGCATGGGGTGCAATTCCTGCTACTCAGATAAGAAAAATTGATTTATAAGACAATTGCATCCATACTTCAATTTATTTCGACATAATGACAGGGGACATTGTAATTGGTGAACTGGTGTTTTATTTGGTGCAGGGATTACATAGTGCAGTTTACGGTGATGGGAGTCCCCTACTGGTGGTATATGGCAACATGGTTGCAGCATTTGATGGCAGTAGTGGTATGTCCATCTATCATTTCCAGTGTTTGGTGTTGTTTTTACATGGTTTGGTTGTTGGTTCAGTGGGACACTTGGAGGACAGTTCTTGCCAGGGTCACTTCTTTGAGGGGGCCTTGGTCTTGGCAGGTGTTCCTGTCCCAAATCTTGGCCAGAGGGACCGTTTGCGTGCCTAGTGTTAGCCTGTATGGGTTAAGATGTAGGTCTCCTGTGTGTCCTGAGATGGTGGCACAAGTCCAGTTGCTGCTGCTAATGTTGTTGCCCGGTCTGTATCTTGGCCTGTAGTAGGGGCTTCCTGGTCTGTGGGGGCCTCAGGCTGTGTTGGGACAAGATGCAGCAGCGCACCTGCTATGGAGACCATTGTGGCATTGTGCAGTTTCCACTGCTCCATGGCCTCTTGGTGGTGTTCTACCTGCAACCTTTGACTCTGCTCCAGGGTGGACACTTTCTGGGCCAATCTGTCCTGGGTATTGTGGTATGCTCCCAGGACCTCAGAGATCACGTCCTGGGCTGCAGCATCCATCCTGTGGCCTCCCCCCTGGGCCACTGCTGCCCTCCAACTGGGCCTAACCCCCGTGCCTGTGTCCCCTGCACAGGTCTGGCAGTACCACTTGTACTGGGGCCATTGTCTTCCTGCCTGTTGGTAGGGGGTGACTGTGGCCTCTGTCCATGTGTTCCACCAGTCTGTGGCCTGGATACACAGGTGTGGGGATGGTTGCCCTGGGTTGATGTTGTTGGCTGGGTGGTAGGGGTGTCAGTGGTGTCCTGGGTGGGGCTGCTGGATGGTGACAGTCCAGGACAGTGTGAGGGGCCAGGGTGTTTATCAATGTCCAGGGTTCCGTCTCCAGTGTCCTGGGTGGTGCCCCTGTGGGGCACTGCCACTCCTTGTCCTGTCCATATGGGTGGCATTTGTGGTGGTGCCTGTTGGGGGGAATGGACATATGTTACAATTGCATGATCAGATGGGGTGCACAGGTCTGGGCAGTTTTGTGCAGGTTTTTACACTTTGGGGCCATGCAGGGTGCCTTTGTAAGGTTTGCATTGCATTTTGCTTAGGATGTGGAGGTGTATTGTGGGTGGAATAGTGCCTTTGTGATTCCTTGCAGGGGTAGGTGGCTGTGCACAGGGGGAGGGATGTGGGCCTGTTGGTGGGTTTGTGGGCATGCATGTTGACTGGGTGTTGTGAATGTGGGCTGCGTGGGGTAGAGGTCTTGTTGGCTGTTGGAGGGGTGGGGTGGTGCATGCATTACAGGTGTGATGGATATGGGGTAATTATAGACAACTTACCTGAGTCCACTCCTCCAGTGACTCCAGTGAGTCTCTCAGGGTGCAGGATGGCCAACATCTTTTCCTCCCAATCAGTGTAGTTGGGTGGTGTTGGTGGAGGTCCTCCCAGAGTCTTCTGGACTGCAATGTTGTGGCGGGATGCCATGGACCTCACCTTTCCACGCTGGTTGTTCCATCTTTTGCTGCTGTCGTCCCTTGTGTGTGGATGGTGTCCCACTGCATTGACCTTGTTCACTTATGTCTGCCATAGCTCCATCTTCCTGGCGATGGGTGTGTGCTGGACCTGTGCCCCAAATAATTGTGGCTCGACCTTCAGTATCTCATCCACCACAGTCCTTAGCTCCCTTTCTGTGAAGCGTGAGTGTTTGGGGGGTGCCATGGTGTGTGTTGTGAATGGTGTCTTGTGTGGATCTAGGTGAGGGTCCTCTTGTGTGTTTGGGTGTATGTATTGTGTATTGTGGCGTTCGGTGTCTGCTTCTGGGGTTCTCTGTATCAGTTGTCCTAATTTTTGTTGCAAAGGATTGTGGGTTGTGTCTGTGAGTGTTTTATAGTGTTGTGGATGTGTGTCACGTGTGTGGGTTTCTTACTATTGGGTCCACTTGCTGGCCGTGGCGGTCTGTACCGCTAATGGTCATTTGGCTTCTACCGACTGCCGCAGTGATTTGTGCATCATTTTTTGGAGGGCAGGGAGTTTGTGTGATCGGTGGTGGCGGTGGCGGTGTGGGAGGTCCAGCATTTCCGTTGACAAGGTCCTGGCGGTGACTGGTGGCAGGTCAGTTTTTGTCTGTTTCTGATTTTTGCATGATTATATGGAGGGTTTCTGTTCACCGCCAATGGCGGTCCTCTGTTAATCATCGCCACGGCGGTCAACGATGTTTCCCTCTGTGTTCATAATGACCCCCAAAGTCTTGTGTGTGTTGCCACTTTTGTCCATTGGTTTAATGATTATCATTTCATTTTCTGCAATTTTTTTCAATGAATTTTGTTAGCTTTGGAATAAATTCCCTTTTCTGCCATGTCACTTTTTATTGATTTTTCCCAGATCTGTGAGGACCAGTACAGCAATCTTTCAATTTTATTACTCGGTGAGAGTGATGGACAAAATGATTTCTCTTTTAAATCACAGTATTTATCTTTGTTTGAGTCAATCTCTAGCTTGTCCAAAATTTCTTTCTCAGACATATCATCATCCTGTAGTTCATGCACTGAGTCAAAGAAAGTTTTGATATCTGGAATCGTTCAATGAGTAAATCCTTTGATGCCATTGCTTCTGCTTTTCCAATTTAGGCCTGATCTGGATCTGATGGATGTGAGCCATAGAATGTTGCCAGTTTCAATTTGTAAATATATTTATTGGTTTCAATATGAGTCTACACATAATCAAAATGTGATTCTGGACAGAATGAAAGTCCCTTATACAGGGCTCTCAGTTCTGCTGGTGTGAGATTATAATTTGAGACATTGACCACTAAATTTGGCTCAATGGATAGGATTTCTTATTGAGATTCCGAAGTAGATATTGTTTCCTTATGGTCTGCTCCTGCTGTTTTCCTTTTGCCTTCTCTTGTTCTAATTGACCTCTGCTGTGACTCTGGCCTTCACAGCAGCTCCTTTCTGTTCCTCTTCCCCTCCTCTAATCAAGCTATAAAATGTTTCCTTTCCTCTAGAAAAGTAGACTTTGTATTGGAATTCATTTTTACTGGGCCTTTTCCTTCACTGGTATATACATCAGTTGCACTGAAAGTGTCCATACAGCCAGATTTACTATCACTTTTGGTGAGATTCAAACTCTTTTTCAGATTATCGAACCTCTTGGCAAAAGCTAGTATTCTGCCCTGACCATAATCAAGCTCATCTCTTAAAACCTTTCTCTTTGTCCTTTCTTGTATTTACTCTTCATATTTATCTCACCATTCCTCCTCTAATCTTTTCTCATAACAACTTGTTCATTCTTATTGGAATGTCCTTTTAATTTCTCTTGTATCCCATTGATAATCTGATATATTTCTTCTACATCAATTTGTATGTGTTTAGTAAATATTCTCATCATGTTTAATAAACACAGTATGTTGTTATCTCCCAACTCCTGCGGTAGTTCTGATTTTGTGTTGGCATGTGTGGGTACAGTGAATGTCTGCAAGCCCTTTGGTTTTCTGTTAACCACAATTTATTTCTCTAAAGCAATAATTTCCCAACTTTTGTTAATTTCTTTTTTACAAAGTCACTCTAGTTTTAAGAATAATTGCTTAGTAGAAATATCCTTTTGGTTTGAATTGGTTGTAGTGTCATTAACACCCTCTGTGAATAAAATTACATTTTTAGCTGAGCATTTTGCCTTCTTGGCCTCTATGTCATCAATAGACTTCCTCTGACACCTTGAACCACAACAGCTGTATGTATTAATATTGTGAGAAAGGGCCTCTTTCGACATGGTAGCCTCCCACTTTTTGCCTGGAAAATGGCGTGGTTTCAAACTGTAAGTTCCATGGGCCCCTGCTAAACAAGATTCCAGGACCAGATCTCTTTCCCCAAAACTGTACTATGTTTGGCACTTCAGCCACCTTTGTAAGTCCCTGGTACCTCTATAACCTAGGGCATAGGTACTGAAGAAGACCCACCAGAGCTGAAGCACCAATTGTGGGACTCTGAGAGGCCCCACACCAGCCTCACACAGACTGCCATTGCAAGTGCATTACAAGGTGTAGGACAGTGGTTTATTGGCAAGGACAGATAAGTACCTACACTTAGAAATAGCCCAGAAAACCCCACTAGGTCCAGTCAAGGCCTCAATAAATTAATCCTGGCTCAATACTTGGTAGCTTTGCAATAAGAAGTTAGGCTTAACTTAGAAGACAGGTGTAAATCCTTTAACATCAACAAAACAGTAAATATATAACACACAAAACACAATAAAAAATACTGTTATCTTTTTATCTTTAAAATGACACCCAAATAAAACAAAAATCCAATCAAGGGAACCAGAGATATGATTTTAAAGATTAAGGCCCTCATTTTGACATTGGTGGTAAAAACCTCCTACCGCTGGAGCAACGCCAGCCAAAAGATCCGTCCACCATAAAATGACCACAGCCGGATTTCCACCACAAGAAGGGTAGATATCTGGCTGTGGCCATACTGGCACATGGCAGTAAGGGGGCGCTGCTGCCACCAGCAGTGCCACGCCAGGAGACCGCAGCCAGTGGTATTATGACAAATAATACGGCCTGGTGGTGTTCTGCTGGCAGATGCTGCTGGCAGGAGCAGCACCCCATCCCATCCCCTTACCTGGATCCAGGTAAGTCGGGTCTCCGACAGTGGAGGGGGCTGTTGTGTGTGTGTGTGGGGGGGGTACATGTATGTGTGAGTGTGTGCCTAATTGCGAGTGTGTGTGTAATGTTGATTGCGTGCATGTATGAACGTGTGTGAGTGAGTGGATGAATGTGCGTGAGTGCATGTATGTATGGTAATGTGTATGCATGTCGGCATGTATGTCACGATGTGGGTGGGGATGTGTGCGTGAATGAATGTATGCATGCGTGCATGTGTGTGTGGATGAGTGTGTGTCTGCGTGCATGTGTGTTTTGGGGGGGCGTGTATGTAGGGGGGTGTCTGGGGAGGTTGGGGAGGGGGCCTCCTATCAGTGACAGGGAAGGAATTCCCTGTCACTGACTGACCTACCTCCATGGTTTTCGTGGCACTACGAAAACCAGGGCGATAGGCAGGAAAATAATACCACAGCAGCACAATGGCAGCCGGCGGGCTGGAGATTCTCATCTACAGCCCGGCAGCTGCTACCGCCATGGCGGTCGGAGTGGTACATTGGCGAGTTGGCTTCAGCCAACCCGCCAATGTCATAATGTGGCGGTAAGTATCTCCAGCATGTTGGCATTACTACCGCCACATTAGCACCGACCGCCGGCGTCATAATGACCTACTAAATAGTTTTAGCAGTTAGAAATCAAAAGCGCTCGAGCGCTCCTTGGGGATTAGGGCTCCACCTCCCAGAATGTACCTAGTTCAAATCTTAATACAATCACTGGCCACTTGCCAGCTGGGCTATTTTTGCAGGATGTGATGCAGGGGACTCAGCCAGCTCCTTTCTACCTGTAGCTTACAGAGAGTCCTTTATTGAGGCTGTAGAAGCAAGTCAAAGTCTTTTTCTTGGTGAAGCCTAAAGTATGCATCTGGTGAAGTCCTTCTGAAATCAGTGTACTGGTACAGCACACGGGTCCAGCAGGTCAGTCTTTCTTCATCTTGTCTTCTTCCAGTAGGGCTCTGAAGTGTGGGGCAGTTCTGTCATATTTCTCCTTTCTTCTGGGGTGGCAAGCAGGGGGTAGTCCTGTCCAAATTTGTGCAGGCCACCAGCCTCTTGAGTGACCACTTCCTGGCAAGTGTAGCAAAAATCAATACCAGGGAGAAGCATTCCTACAAATTCAAGATGGCAAAAAATAAATCATAAAGTTTAGATCTGGCCTAGTCCACCCACTGTTGTGGCTAGGTTTCTTTTAACAACCCCCTTTCCAGTCCACTTCTAATCTAATCAAGTGCCACCTGTTTGTCTGGGGATGCAGGAAATGGGGACGGTACAGTTGCTGTCCCAAATGTCCTTCCCTCCTTTGAAGTCCAGTTTGGTTTATTTTCTCCCATCCTATTCTACCATCTGGTGAGGCAGATCTCCTCCCACCAGATGCTTCCTTTGTTTCAGCCTAGACCTCTTCAAACCTAATCAAGGCAGGCTGGCTCAGGCTGCCAGAGGCTGACTAATCTGCGAAGGGCACTACAGGGCTGAAGGTGGTAACTTTTAGCAAGAGTTCTAAAATGCTTTTCAGTTACAAGTTATTCAATTCAACAGCGGCAAGTTGTTGGATTTATTATAACTTTTAATTTCATACTAAACTTACTACATTTAGCTTATTCCTATTGAAAATAAGACTTTATTATTTTAAAGTAGAGTCTCTCCATGTAAGCCTGTGAAGCCCATTCACAACAATAGGGAAAACAAATGTGGCTATTTTTCCATCACCAGGGCTTATGAAACATCTTTTATAAAGTCCTTGCTTATAGTTACACTGCACGCACCCCTGGGGGCATGTAGGGCATACCTTAGGGATGACCTATAGGTAAAAATAGGCTAGCTTACAATTTTATAAGTACTTTTAGTTTCAAAGTCGAATCTGGGGTTAACTTTACCTTAAAAGAAGCCAGCAAGGCAGGCCTGCCTTTAAAATCACACTGGGCACCACAGCAGTGCACCTATGGGTGTACAAGTGTACTATCTATGTTGGGATCCCTGAACCTGCATGCTATACCATATATTAGGGACTTATAAGTAGGTTGCTAGAGACAATTGTAATTAGCCTAATTTGCATACTGTATTTTACACAGGGCACTGGCCCTGGCAGCTGGTTAGCAGTGCCCAGGGCAGATTCAGAGTCAGTAACTTCCAGTATCAGTCAAAAAGGTTTGGGTGACCAGGGCAAAAAAGAGGAATTTCTTACACAAGGTGTACCCTAATTTGCAAATTCAACATGGTACTCACCAAAAATGTCATGTCCACTAACACTGCATGAAATATAGGTAAGTCACCCCTCTGGTAGACCTTACAGCCCTAAGGCAGCGTGCACTATTATGCATTTGAGGGCATATGTGTGTATGAGCAAATATGCCCCTACTTTGCCTTGTTAATTCATAGATGTAGCAAGTGTACAGGGGAGCCACAGAAAATGCATGTTCTGGACACTGGCGATTACAAGTTCCCCAGCTACATGATGGCCTCCCTGAACCCTGTGTTGTTTGGTATCAAACAACTCAGAATAATAAACGCACACTGGTGCCATTGCTGTATTTATTAAAAATGTACCAAGAGGGCACATTAGAGGTGCCATCTGAAAAACCTAACAGTTGAGGCATGGTTGCTGACTGATCCTAACCAGCCTGCCACCAACAGACATGATTATGGACTTTTGGGTGAGAACTTTTTGCTCTCAGGAACCAGAATACAGAGCCTTTCCTGGATGGATGTGTTACACCTGCTCCCCCAGGCAGGCTTTACCACCTTTGAAATCTGGCCTCTGCTGCAAGTAGCAGATGACTGCCCAGTGGTTTTGCCCCCACTTTGGATGTGAATACCAGCAGGAAATCTAGCAAGGATAGGAGAAGTGGCCAACACAAGCCTGCACCACCCCTCAGGTGTGGCAGGTGAGGTGACCACTCTATTTCATTTTCCTCCATCTTGGATGGCAGGGAAATAGACAATCAGGGTTATGGACTTGATGCCTTCCCACATGAAGTTGTCACTTAGTGGGTGTTGCCACCCTAAAGTACATGGCCTATTGGCCACTACCAGGTTCTCCCCCTAAAACCCACTAAATGCAGTATTTAGAGGACATCCCTAGGCCAAGAGATTAGATTTGATGGACACAAAGGAGACCTGGAGAAAGACAACCCATGGCATGAGAACTGAAGCCCTGCTGCAGAAAGAAAAAGGCACCAAACCCTGCCTCCTGCTCCAAGGACTCGACAATTGCTGCTGAGGTGTCATCTGGAAACCTGAAGGACTCTACAAAATATCAGAACACCTCCAGTCTTCTAAACATTGTCAAGAAACTCCTGTGAGTGAAGATATCACTCCCTGTGCCCAGCAGGCAAGGAATCTGCAAAGTCCGGTAACGTGACCAGCTGGTGACCATTGAACTGGACCCAGCAGCCCAGTCAAATTATGTATTACAACCCTTAAGGACAACATCTGCCACCATGCAAAGATTGGTGGCACTGCATCTCTCCAGGTCTGCGGCATACTACTACCTGGGGTACCAGATCCCCAATGTCAGACACCCATAAGGAAAGTCCGCTCTGGACTCTCAGAAGCCCCGAATCAAGTACCAGTCGAGGGACTTCAGGTCACCCAAGAACCACCCTCCAGAGTGAACCTGCTGATCTGAAATCCACCCTCAAAATGTTCTGCCTTGTGCTCCAAGAACTCCCATATGCACGACTCCTGGCTGACCTATCTGTGCTGCACCCAGCCTCCCTGGCTCCTGCACTGACAAACCAGTTGTGCTCCAGGGGTCCTTAACCCCTTACAACCTCCACCCTCCAAGGGGACCCACTGGACTTACCTTTAAGGCCAACTTTGCAGTGAGTTTCCTAGTGGTCTCCTACTCATTTTGGCACCAGCCAGGGCAGAATCCTTTGATGCTATCCCATGGTGCTCGAATCCAGAGCCAGGGCTTCACCTTCCTTGAGCGGTTTGTGTTGGGTGCTGCCGCTATCTTTTAAGATTAACTCCAATGCAGTCAAATGGCAGCACACTCTGTAGCTGGTGTGTGCTTTGGAGTCAGACTACCAAACTTAATCCAAATGGCATCCAAAGAAAGAAATAGCACTCCACCCTATGAACCGATGTGAATTCTCATTGTTTTAATAAACCACAACTGCACCACAACAGACATTTCTGGGTATATGGAATTATACTCTTGTAGTACTATTTTACACACTCATAAATACAATGCATAAAGGTACAAGGGTAGACTTTTGCCTATGCCTATCTCTTGTGTGCATAGTTCTCCAACAGGAGTGTGTACAAATATTCAGAAGTTTGAGGTGTACAAGGAGATTGGCAAGGAAGAGTGTTTGGAAAATGGAGACTATCTACTACAAAGTAGGACGAAAGAAGGGGGAAACAATTTAGGGGAAAGGGAGGAACATGCACATTTAAAAAAAAAACCAAAAGGGAAAGTCAGTTCTGATACACTTCCAATACACTACAGTTACATCCACTTCTATTCTAGTAGTACTATAGCCCAAGTAGGCCGAGGTATACTTCAGCCACTTCTTTGAGTATGTCACACAGCTTACATGGCCACTCACAGGTACTGCAAGAGAATCACGTAGAACTCAAACGACACCTACACAAATAATAATATCTCTCTGTATATATGTTAAACAAATGGTTTAAAAAATATATAAATTACATGGGAGAAATGTAAAATAAGATTCCATAAATAGAAGTTGTTAATTTAAAAATAGTCACATAACTGCACCAATGTACGTCACATCATCATAAAATGTAAACAAAAGAATTCCTCAGTCCTCTTTTGTATTAAAATACGTCAAAAAACCTGTATCTAAGATCACAGTCTGTGTATAACAAATAATTAGATTGCTTACTCAAGAGTGGATGCTAGAAGAATGTTAGGACCCAGCACGGCAACTATCGCTAGTTGTCAGCTACGCTTTTCAAGTTTGCAAAAAATATCCAGTGCAGGTGCAATGTACATAATGACATTGAGGCTACTTATCAGAGTCTTAAAATTACAACTCTCTCACGTCTGACCGTGTTAATGTTTCATATATTAGGGATAAACAAAGGTGAATAAGGCACATGCATCCATCTATACTTATGTCTGAATCCTACCATGTCCGCCTGGCATGAGACAGTCTTATGTATGTCTAGTCCTCTTTATGGCAGTGTTAAAACTATGAAGCTGAATAACTGGCAATACAGACGGCCTGACTCAAAAACGAAGATCAGAGACAACTCTTCCATTTTTTTGAAAGAGAAATTAAAATACATAACTGTGTCTCCCCTTTTTTTAATACCTCACATTACAATTTACTGATTAATTTACTTTTACAGAAGATGGATTTGGTATTCTTGTTGTAACTGCTCTATTTAAATCATATGCAATTGATTTAGCAATATATGTAATCAAACTGTCTGTTTGTTAAGAAAATTGGGTAACAACTGATCAAAGACTGATTCCAAGAAATAAGAAAGCAATTACTGCACCTTTTTGTCTTACCTAATATCCTGACATTTGAATATTCGCACAGGACATCTAACAATATCCACCATGTAAATAGCCAGTTTTACAAAGGTGTTACACATTTTAGCAGCATATGGTTTGCAATAAACATGACTCTGATTCGCTTTTATTGATACATTGCTTCTCCAGATTGCTAACACACAAACAAAGTTGAATTTCTCCCGTCAAAAACTGGTTCACCTGATGGATTGTATTCGTAAATAAAAGATGCAGATAGTTTGTAAGTACATCATGTTGTTCAGTGCCTTCCATTATGAAGGGTGTGAAGCATGTGCATTTAATTATGCATTAAGCCCATCTTAAGCTCATTATGCATTCATCATCCCTTTTTCCATTTGAATACTTATTACATTTAATGAGCGACTTTCCTTGCAATTTGATTACAGCAAATATTGTGTATCTTGTCATCTGCGCAAGCAATCCATCAGCGTGAGGAAGTGGCTTAGTTGGAGAGTTTCACCAGATTAATGGTGACAGTTCTTCATAACTGCCTAAATGAAATTCTATGACATGAGTTTGGGAAAAAAGTTATTTATTGATGTAAACTGCTGTAACTTGTGGACATATTTACTGAGCCGCCTGCTGGAATGTGCTTGGAAATGTTAGCCTTCTCATAAGAGATGTCAGTAGGCTGGCAGCAGAGGATGAAGGGAACAACAATCCGTCATAGAAAAGTAAGAATTCTCACAATGCAGGTCATTGTTTTAGATGCAGTTGGATCAAGGAAGCATGAGAAACATTCTCGTAGGACCTTTATATGTAAAGGACCAGAGTCACAAAGAGTGTAGTGTTGCTGCTCTTGTGCTCCTGAACTCCTCAATTTCTCCAGACTCAAACCTGAAATTATGTGCGTAAGATGTCCTACGCTTAGTAAACCTTTTCCCTATCCAGCTGCATGCCTACCTCAGTCACTGGCAGGAGCAGTGATGAGATCCCAGCTTGTCAACTATTGAAGGTGACACAATGGCGTGTCCAAGATGGCGGCCAGGGCGGACGCTTCCTAAAGAGCCTTGCTCACGGCCCGGAGAAAAACTCCTAAAATTCTTCCTCCCTGACCCGCCACCTCTACAGAACTGACGGCACCAGGGGGCTGCGGTGACGCTGGACCGGCGATGGTGGTGACCTCGCCGAAGAAATACCTGTGACCCAGAGCTAGGCCAGGTGACCGCCTCCGGGGACGAGAGAACTTGATGGGCGGTGGCGCAAGGAGAGACAGGACCGGCTGGACCCCACGGTCAATAAGGTAACGGCCCGCGGGACCGGCAAATGTAACTGCGCAGCAGACCCATAGGGCGCGGTGCTCCCCCACGCGTTGTTGGGATCAGCCTGGGGGATCCGATGCTGGAGTACTAGAGGCCTGCACTGGTTCTGCACACAAATACTTACCGACTCACCACAGCCCCGACCCCATGTGTGCGAAGGCGCCGCTGTGCCTCGGCGCTCCTAGAGCTGGGCCCGGTGGTTGGCGGAGTGTGGACAGCTGCAAAGGGACCAGCGGAAGAGGGCGACTATATTAAAAAACATGCCGGTGAACAGAGGAGCCTAGGTGACCTAAGGGCACTAGCTGATTTTGCGGACGAGGCAGGGAGCCATTGCATGTACCCGGGAAGACAAAAAACATACCATGAGTAAAGAGTGGAAAAGAAGTGAAATAGAGTTGCCGGGAGACGTAACTGTGCAGCAGGCCGATAAGGTGCAGAGCTCCCCGCGCGTTGCGGGGATCGGCCGGGGGATCCGTTACTGGAGTACTTGAGGCCAGCACTGGTTGGGTCTGCCGGTTGGTGGAGTGCAGACTGCCGCATAGGAGCCAGCGGAAGAGTACGACTACAATGAGGACATAAGCTGTCGAACAGAAGAATCTAGGTGAACCCGGGGCACTAGCAGATTTGGCGGACGAAGCAGGGGGCCATTGCATGAAACCGAGAGGTCGACAGATGCACCATGAATAAAGAGTGAACAAGACGCGAAATAGAAGTCGGAGCTCTCCCCATTTAACGGCCGGGTTGGTTACAGCGCCCAGTCAACGAAGCAGGGCGATTGACCTATGCAATTGTGCAGTTATCCCTGCCAGATGCGAGCGGGCTGCTTTAAGAGACCTAGTGCCACTGCCCATACAGGAGGTAACCATTGTGAAAAATTGCCATTTCTCTAAGAAGTGCGCCATGAGTGGGCGCTCAACTGATACACGACAAACTAACCTGTGGGAACGCTGCTAGACACAGTAGGTCCGTAGCGCTACAATCGTGATGCTGCTCAATAGTGCATGAAGTAAGACAGCTAAGTTGTCGAATATAACGAACGAACACGCAGTGCCGACTATAGCTGGAAAATGAGCTGCTGCTCCCTACTGTAACCTACTGTAACCATGCCTATGATATTAGCACGAGGGGGTCCATACTCAGCACTACTGCAGTGGTGAACAGCTGGAGAGATCAAAGTTAGACCGACTAGTGTGCCGCGAACCAATCACCCCGCACAATCATGGTCAAGCCAAAACCACCTAGGCTGCAACTGTCAGTCGAAAGCGATGAGCAGACACTGGTGGGACCAGCAGAAACACAAACAGCTGTGCTGCAACAAATTAATCTAACACTTCAAGCGCACTCAGCACAATTCGACAAACTACTACAAGCAGTATTAGATACAAAACCCACCTTGGAAGGGAAGACAGACTCTCTGGTAGCTGAAGTGAATTTGCTAAGAGCTGACCAACGTAAACTAGCGGACAGGGTCACCGACAATGAACGATCGCTCAAGAAAACGTTACCAAACCTAAAGGAGCTACGAGATCAGATGTAACGCATGGAGACAGAGGTCATTCACCTGCAAATACAAGCGGAGGACACGGAGGTATGCTAGAGGAGAAACAACATAAGATTCATGGGGCTTCCGGAACGCACGGAATCACCACACGCTGAAAACTTTTTGGAGAAATGGCTCCTAAATAAATTGATAAAGACCAGTGCATCACCCATGTTCTCAGTGGAGCGTGCTCATCGGATCCCGAGCGGACCGCCGCACCCGGGAGCCCCCCATGACCCTTAATTGCAGGCTTGCTAAACTTCCATGATCGAGACTTGATCCTCCAAAGTTTTAGAACACAAGGCCCGATACAGATGGACAACAATGTAATAACGGCCTACCCAGACTACACAGTGGAAGTACAGTGCAGACGAGCGTCCTTAACAAGAGTGAAACAACTACTGCGTGAAAATAACTTTTCCTACTCTCTATTATTTCCCGCACAACTCTGGGTGGTAGATGGGGAAAAGATCCATATCTTCCCCTCCCCGGAGGATGCTTGGACATGGCTCCATACTAAGGGGCTAGCCCAAATTAAAAATGATGACTCTAAACAAGGAACGTTGCTTACCACGCAACTTCGCCGGAGAAGAAAGAAATCAAAGACTGATACACGCCCATCCAGAGAACAAGTGGCTGAGAGTCAGAAGCAGGCTCTACAGGAAGCCAATTGGTTTGCCTCGTTGCGGAACCAGATCAACTCGGCACTAGGGAACGTAACATTAGATCATTCAACGAATCATTCTAGCGGCTCTACTTCTCCATCGGTGTTTGGCCCAGAACTCACGCCAAGGATGGCAGATGACATTTAGGGCAGAATAAGAATGTCCACCGAAGTACTTCAGTGCACAATTTAAATGGACGATCCATTAGGACTTTGGACGGATCGACGCTCCCCTGCTGGTTGACACCCCTGGAGGCCTCTTTTTGGAAGGGGACATACACGTTAAGGGACGAGAGGACGGCGGGAAGGGGGGGTGGAGGGGGAAGTCCGAAATCCAGCAAGGGCTGTCATGACTGGACCTCCCATTTCCGATCTTCGCGCCCCCCCCACGCCATACTGGGACACCTAACAGACCATGCTATGTTGTTTATCACAAGTGCCACCAGTTGTGACACTGTGTGCCAAGTTGGCTACCATCACAGGAGCCCTTCCTTTGTTTACCTTCTTTTTCTCTTTCTATTCTTTTTCATAAGCACTAGACGGTGTGGGTCATAGATGAGGGGCGAGAAAGGGGAGGCGAATAGAGAGCCGGGTCTGTCCAGCACAGCATTCTTACGTCAGGAGGGCTACCAGATAATATTGCCACTTCCACGCAACCTCTCACTCATATGGGACTAACCAAATATAACATTATAACCTGGAACGTGAGAGGCATGGCTACTTTTAATAAGCGCTGCAGGGTTTACGTGTACATCAAAAGACATAAAATACACATTGCCATACTGCAGGAAACCCATCTCACACACGATGAATTGCGCAGTCTAACCAATAATTGGCATGGCTTGGTTTTCGGGACCGTGACATCTGCATATGCTAAAGGAGTATTAATATGGGTTGCTCCGGAAGTACCTTACACAGTGGTACATCACAAAATTGACACAGATGGACGTTATGTACAGTTGACGGGATCCCTAGATGGATGGCCTCTCACCATAACAGGTCTTTATGCTCCCAACTCAAAACAAGGAGACTTTCTCCTATCGCACACACCCCAATTGCTCCCAGACCCTACCACTGACCATATTTGGGGGCAAGACTGGAACTGTGTGCCGGACATAGACAAAGATAGGTCACACCCCCCATTGGCCGGTGCTCTCAGTAGGAAAACCTCACAGCTGCTTCAGACCTGGATCTCAGAATACAGACTCGTAGATGTGTGGCGTACGCTATATCCTCAGGACAGGGAATATTCTTTTTTTTCCCCAGTCCACAACCTCCACACCTGCATAGACTTGCTGCTTTGTTCTAATGAGCTTATTAGTAGCTTCTCAGAGGCTTCCTACCTAGCTAAAACCATATCGGACCACTGTCCACTATTGGGTGTCCTTGGATGGGGGAGAGCGCGGACGCGCATCCCTACCTGGCGACTGCAACCGACTTTGCTATTAGACCCTCCATTTCGTCAAGAGCTGATAGAACACATATCTGACTATTTTAAACTGAATAATAGGACAGCGTCATCTCTGGCCGTAGAGTGGGATGCCCAGAAGATGGTGGTTAGAGGCCAATGCATGTCGGTGGCGGGAGGGGCACATCGAGTGCTGATGAACAAGCTGGCGAAGACGGAAACAGCGCTTTGCGATGCGGAGCGCAGATCTGTGATAGGTGCCGTTATCCCAGAAGCACTAAAAGCACTCCATGAGTGTATGAACGAGGTCAATACTCGCCTGCGAAGGTTTGACTATCACCACTATGTAGCCAGAACACATTCCGAGGGGGATCACTCGGGCAGACTGCTGGCCTGGTTGGTGCGGGGAGAGCAACAGCCTGGTCCAATAGGGGCAATTAAACTAGACGCGGGCAAAGTGGTTAACTCCCAAGTAGAAATAACATAGCATTTAGACAATATTACAGCACTTTATACGCAGTACACTCCCTGCTGTTGCCAGAGCACCTAGGAAAATTCTTTCAGGAACTCCCCCTGGCCAGTCTCTCTGCAGTGCAGCAGAGCGAGCTGGATAAAATATTAGATGCTGAGGAGGTAACGTCAGCACTACAACAACTAGCCGGTAACAAAGTGCCAGGCAGCGACGGTCTCCCAACACTATCGTACATGTGCTGGGCAGCTAGTCAAGCCATACATAGAGATGTTGCATGAAGCGTTTGAGAAGGGCAAGCTCTCGTGGTCACAGCGAGAGGCAGTGATAGTTGTTCTCCCGAAACCAGGGCAAGACCCTCTGAATGTGTGCTCATACCAACCCCTCTCTCTTCTGAACCTAGATTGCAATCTTATTGGCAAGATCCTGGCGAACCGCCTATTCCCACAGATGCCCCTGTTGGTACGTGATGACCAATCGGGCTTTATCCCAGGTCGTAACATGTTTTTGAATATTAGGCAGCTATAGCAGCTCATACACAACACACCTAGGTTTGATCACAACAGAGTAGCGGTCTCCCTAGATATTGAGAAGGCATTTGATACGCTGGGTTGGCCCTTCTTAATGGAGACGTTACGTCAAATGGGGTTTGGACCAACATTCACTAAGTGGGTTAGCATCCTGTATACTGACCCGGTTGCTCGTGTTAAGACGGGTGGGATAATCTCTGAAGGGTTTCCCATCGGGATGGGCATGAGATAAGGATGCCCATTGTCCCCGCTCTTGTTCGCACTAGCGATCGAACCACTGGCTGCACAACTTAGGAAAAGAGCTCAGGACTGGGGAGTTCTGCATGACACCAGACACCAGATTGTTTCATTGTATGCGGATGATGAGCTTGTATACCTGCGCAACTGCTCAGCTGCACTCCCGGGTCTGCTGCAACTACTAAACCAATTTGGCGACTTATCGGGTTTGCAGGTTAATTGGTCCAAGTCCTGCCTGTTTCCCCTAGCACCGACCCCGGAGAAGCTTCGCTCTGGTGCCCCAAAACATGCACTCCCGTGGTCTCACACCACCTTTAAATATTTAGGTGTTCACATCTATCACGGTATCGATGACTTGAGGGAAGGCAATTTGGGACGCGCACTCCGATCAATCAAAGGATCCCTGCCATTTTGGAGATCGCTTCCGCTCTCACCCATGGGGAGGGTGGAGATCGCCAAGATGATTATACTTCCGCGCTTGCTGTACCACTTCTGTGCTCTCCCACTAATAATTCCTCCTGATTTTTTTAAATCACTGAGTACCCTCACTACCAACTTGATTTGGCGGGAGGTCCGTAGGCCCGTCATATCTCGATGCATGTAGCACACAGGTGCTGGCACAAATACACAATTGGTGGCAATCAGATTCCTCCATACTCACCCCGACTCACGCTGCTCTCCATTCCAGGGGTCTCCGTATTAACTAGACGGCACAGGCTGGCTCAGTGGCCCAGAAAGGGAATACAAATGATTGGGGACATATTTACAGAAGATTGCATGATGACATATGCAGAACTCATGTCAGCATATGAGGTAGGTAGGGGGTGGTTCCTGACTTACTGCGCACTAAAACAACTTACGCGACAGACATGGAAATGTGGAGACAAGGAACCACAGACATCTCCCATATTACACGAATTACTGGCAGGGCCAGGAAGTAATTGTAGCCTATCCCACATATACAAAGGCTTGTAGGGTAACCCGGAGGTAGCCCAGTCCCAAGCAAAGAGCAGATGGGACCAAGTATTGCCTGCTCCACAACAAGAATGGAGCACTGCACTTACTCTAACATCCACAGTATCTCACAACTCCAGATTCTGCTTCACGCAATTTAATTACCTAAACGGACTTATCAGTCTCCAGGTAGGTTGAAACGCATGTTTCCCAAGTCTGCCCAAGAATGCTCCAGATGTGGTGATTCCAATGCCACCTTTTACCACATGACATGGGAATGCCCACCGAAACACATTGCCTGGCAGGACATCACAGAGATGACAGCTGAGCTAATAGGACAACGGCTTTCCCCTACTCCGGCATCCTGCTTCTTGGGCATTCATCCAAAATTGAAAGGGAAAAAAAAAATGCAGAGATGCATCGAATTGACTTTTGTATTATTCAAACGTTTCATAGCAATGCAATGGAAAGCCCCAAACACACCGGATGCCCGCCAGTGGATGCGGGATATGCTGAAGTGGATGAGAGCAGAAACACAGGTGCTGCACTCCCTTAGAGATCGTGGGGTGCTAATCAAAGATCTAGACATATGGGACGCGCTAGTCACATTACTCGAAACCAAAGATGACACTCGTCCACCAGGAACCGGGGGGGCGACCCAAGCCTACCCACAACTATCATACGTCATGTGACCAGTTCACAAGATGGATCAAGTTCTCGACACACAATGGCAGTAAATTGGGCAAGGAGCTCTGGAACACACATAGACCCTAGATTAAACAGCATTGCGTCACACTATATGATATCTATTGTACGAACATGGGGTAAGAGATACCGCGCAATGGGAGGGGAGGTCAGGTTCTGTGGCGATTAGCCCTTGCACCCTCATTAAGTGTCCCACCACAAGAACAAACTAGAGGGCAGAGTTCTCTCACACTCATAACACTAGGGAGACACTTCCCTCCCGCAGCATCACAATTACTCCTTACATCTCTCCCCCTCTCCTTCACCACATTTTATGAAGATCTTTATACTGTTCAGGATGCTACCAGGATCAGCTGGTTTGCTCCCCACCCGACGTCAACCAGCCTCTCAGATCCTCCTGCACCGTCCACACCCCTGTTATATTTTGGATAGTATTTTCTTTCCTTTCCTTCTCTTCTTAACCTTTCTTGTTTTGACCATTGGATAATATATTATTGTGTCATATTGGTAAACGCCAAGGCATTGATTGTAAATTATAATTGTGGTTATCTCAATTAATAAAGAGATTTAAAAAAAATATATTGAAGGTGAAACTGGGAGGCATGCCCTGGAGCAGCTGTTTGTTTGGAGTTTTTGAGAAAAAAAACGGAGAGTTTTAAACAAGAGGGCATGAAGATGTTCCTGCAGGGCGTTGATTCTGGTGCAATGGACTCTTCCACTGCTGTGGACTGTATACAGTTTCCTGCTCCTACCTCTTCCTGACAGCCAAACCTAGGGGTCTGGCCTTTCTGATTCAATAGAGGAAAGAAAGAGACTATGGCCCACATTTATACTTTTATTACGCCTCATTTGCATCACTTTTTGATACAAAAGCGTCTCAAACCTACAAAATACAATTATATTTTGTAACTGTGCACTGCCTTTGCGCTAAAAATGACACAAATGTGGCACAAAAAAGTATAAATATGGGCCTATATTTTTTACATACTGACATCAAAAGATCGAGTGCCGGAGTGAATGGGCCGAAGGACAAGCCAGAGATAAAGCTAGGTATCCTTACAAATGTTGCTTGCCAACAAAATATCATAGGCCCCTTAATAACATGACTAGAACTATGTCAAAAGCACTGACATCCTGGATGACTTTACTCTTTCTCATCCCAAAGCAAATTCCTGCTTCAGAAGGACATTGAGGCATGCACTGATGAACTGGTGAAATCGCCACCTCCTTCGATTAAGGGACTTCCATATATTTCTAGAGGTGGTGCAGCTCATGGATTGCCACAAGTATGGCCCAGATTGCACTCAGCTGCCCACAGGGTCCAGGGACCCACCTGCCCTTTTTATACACTCTGTTGGAGATGGCTGTGTATGTAAATGTTAACCCCTCCACATACAGCCACTGGCGTTATTATTGTAGAAATCTTTACAGTTCAAGAAATGAGTGCAGGAGGAAAAGTCTTGAGCATTGTGCCTACTGTCTAATATGTCTAATATGCCCTTTCTACTACATTTTTGTAATTCCTGGTTGGCTATACTTTCACCTTATCTTATTGTTGCTTCTCCATATTCAGCTCAGACCAGCTCTTCTGCTTCCTCTCAGTCCCCCTTTCTCTTCTTTCAGCAGTGCACCTCACTGTCCCCTGTAACTGTTGTTTCATCCAATTTTCTTAGCATTCTAGACATCTGTGACTCTCCAATAACACAAATGATATTGGCACAGTGTTGGAAAATAGGTTATTGGTAAGGGCAGGTAGATACCTACACTTAGCAATAGGCCACTAACCTCCACTTAGGTCCAGTTAGGTCTCAGTAAATTAAACCCAGCTCACCCCTTGGTAGATTGGCAACAAGCGACAAGGCTTAACTTAGGAGACAGAGTGTAAAGCATTCAAATAATCACAAAACAGTAATTAAATAAAACACAGGAAACAGTTTAAAAATTCAAAATCAATTTATAAAAATAGAATCAATTTATAACAATAGATTATATTTTGATCTTTAAAATGACACCAAAATGAATAAAATCGGATAAGGGGAACCGGAGATATGAATTTTTAAAGAATTAATGCTTTCTAGCGCATAGAAGCAACTAGCGCTCAAGGGGTTAAAAAAGGTCACACTGGAAAGAGTTTAGGCCACCAACGAGGTTACACTATCACACTTACTTTCAGAAGTGTTTGATCCAAAGTTGCAGAAGCTCTGAGTTGCTCCTTGGGAGTTGGGACTACAATTCCCAGAATGCACCTAGTCAGAATCCTCAAATGGCCACTGGACGCTGGTAAGCTGGGCTCTGCTTGCAGGACTTGATGCAGGGGACTCTGGGCAGCTCCTTTGTACCTATAGAAAACAGGGAGTCCCTTCTTGAAGCAGTAGAAGACAGGTAAAGTCCTTTTAGTAGTAAAGCCCAAGTGTGCAGGTGGTGCAGTCCTCCAGAGTGCAGTGTCCAGGTGTAGGTCAGGGGTCCAGCTGGGTAGTCCTTCTTCTCCTGTAGTTCTTCCTTGTTGGAAACTGAATGGGATCTGAGGTGTGGGTGCAGGTCTGCCAGTTTCATCCCTGCTCCTGGGTGAAAAACAGTGGGGTCCTGGGTCTCCAATCAGGTGCAGGGTCCGTCTCCCTGTGATGACCACTTCCTGGGAAGTGTGGCAAAAATCTATCCCAGGGAGCAATATTCCTCAAAAATTCATCATGGGTGAAAGTGATTTTTGGAGGTTACATCTGGCTGAGCCCACCCACTGGTGTGGCTAAAAATCCTAAACACACCCCTCTCCAGCCCTCTCCTAATCTAATCAAGGGGGCACCTAATTGTCTGGGTTTTCAGGATGTGGGGGTGTTGCTGGTTTGCTCCAAATGTCCTTCTCTGCCATTGAGGACCAGTTTGGCAGCCCTCCCCCTTCTTGCCTCACCATCTGCTGAGGGGAGATCTCCTCCCACAGTCACATCCCTTTGTGTGAAGCCAGGCCACTTCACACCTCATCAAGGCAGCCTGGCCAGGCTGCCAGAGGCTGGCCAATCAGAGCACAGCAGCAAAAACCCTGCAGGGCTGAAGTTGGCAACTTTTCAGGTAAAGTTTAAAACTCTTTACCTGAACAAGTTATATTAAATCCCACAACTGGAAGTTGTGGGATTTATTGTGACAAATAATTTGATACCAAACTCTTGATATCTGTTACTTAAGGGGACTTTTAAAATTAAAATAAAGTCTCCCCATTCTATCCTACAGAGGCCATTCACCACAATGAGGGAAAAATGAATTTGGCTGTTTTACCTCACCAGGGTTTATAAAACTATTTCTATAAGGTACCTGCTTATAGTTACATGGCACCCAGCCCTAGGGTCTCATAGGGCACACCTTAGGGGTGACTTGTATGTAGAAATAAGGTTGTTTAAGACTTTGGAACTACTTTTAATTTTAAAGTTGAACTTGCATATAACTTTAACTTAAAAGCAGCCAGCAAGGCAGGCCTGCCTTTAAAACGACACTGTGCACCTCAGCAGTGCACCTATGGGTGCACTACCTATGAAGGGGTCCCTAAACCGACATGGCCTACCATATACTAGGGACGTATAGGTAGGTTGACTTAGCCAATTATAATTAGCCTAATTTGCATACTGATTTTACACAGAGCACAGGCCCTGGGACTCGTTAGCAGTACCCAGGGCACCATCAGAGTCAGGAAAACACCAGCAAAAAGTGGAAACGTGTGGCAAAAAGTTAGGGGGCTCTGCAATCAGCCCTGTCCTCTCACACACAGACTTACCATCCATGAGGAACTTGTGTGGTTCAAGTTCTAGAAGTTTCTGAAGTCAACAGTATTTTACTAAGAGCTGTACCCCAGTCATCTTGCACACTCCGTGACACATTCATGGCAAATGTTGCTTCATACTCATTACCTGTAGCATGACTCTTCAATAGCAACAGAAAAGTTAATAACTGTCACCACAAAACTGTAGATCAAAATGTTGTTGCTGGAATGAAGTGGAACCCACCAGTCTCCTTCCCTGTCAAGACTGTCAATCACATCCAGGACTGCACTCACCACTGATTTCGATGAGGGACAAAGGGTGATAGAAATGTGAGAGAAGGCACACAAGAGCTGTCATAGGGTTCTAGTCACATATCTTGCCTCATCAAATGAAACCTCTTTTGGATATTCTTTAGTCTCTTATGAGTGACAGTGGTTTTGAAACTAACAGAACAACAACTTAGGACCTGATTTAGATCTTGGTGGTAATAGTCCCTCTGTCCTTTTTTTGATGGAAAACATGTCCTTCTACTAGGCGGACTACCCAATTAATTTAGATGTTGGCAGGATCATAGGTGAAAGAGCACCCGAGTCCCGATGACTTGGCCAAGGTTCTCCAGCCATCTTGACTTTGCCATAGGGATTAGTAGATTTCAGCAGCACTCCAACCACCTTTACCTCTGAGCAGATTTGGATTTGCCTTACTGCCAAGCAAACTGTGGTGTTCCGACCACCACACCTGAATTGGTGGATTGGAGGGGAAAGAGGCACAAAACCTACCTTTTTCCACCTTTCAACTTCTGTTTTGGACTGGACCCAACTGGACATTACTTGCCATACTTGCTGCCACTGGACCACGGAGGACACACTACCCCGCCATCGCTAGACTTAAAGGTAGGGACACTGCACATGAGCTCAGGACCTCTGCAGAAATATACATCACATAGCCATTTTTTAAATATCTTTGACAATAATATGTCAGGAACACATTTGGGTCAGTGGTTGATGGGGACACACTGGTACAGGACACATATCGGACAAATATACAATTGTTACTGTGGTGTCAGTATTCATTGCCAACATTGACCCTTAGACATTGTTGTTATCCCACGTGTCACAATGTCATGTGTGCAAATTGCAAGGGAATCTGTACCTGTGATGTTATGAGTCCAGTAGTGTATGTGAGTCAGTAAGTGTGTGTATGTGTGATTGGATTAGCTGATTGAGGTGCAGAGATCTGGAGGGGGTGATGTGGTTGTGTCTGTAAGTGTGCCACACGCATGTGGGTCTGATGTCTGATGTGTGTTTTGGGTTATGTGTTGTGTTCCTGTTTGCAACATTCAGGTGTGTGTTGTATGGTGGCTGTTGTGATGTGTACAATTGTGCTTTTGTGTGTGTGCATTTGTGTCATTGTGTGGGTTGTTATGTTGCTGTTGTGTATGTGTGTGTGGTATCAGTGGTATGTGTACATTGTTTAATGGATGTATGGCAATGTGTGTTTTCTGCATGTAGATGTGTTTACGTGGAATGACAATAGATAATAGTGAGTATGATGTGTGTTCTGCAGGTGGATACATATGGCTGAGGTACAGTGTGTGCATCACTTACTTCTATGCAATAGCCACTGCCATTGTACAATGCCCAGTAGCTCCCATGATGGTCTTCCTCTGTCAGCAATCAGCCACCAGTACACCTCCTGGCTATAACATCTAAATAGGGTCAGCAGAATCCTGCCAGCCTGATGACTAGGCAGAGCACTCCATCTTGGCAGTCTGCGGTTTAGCCGCCATACATCTAAATATGGTGGATGTTTTTGAGTCTGCCACCATGGCAGATTGACTGTAATACAGTCAAGATCTAAATCAGGCCCTTATTTTGCTGTTACATCACTTTCAATTACATACATTTTTCCTTTATTACATGGATTTCAGATGAATGATAACATTCTACAGGAATTGAAAGAAATACCCAAGAATCACTATAGAAACAGGTGTATTAGAGGACAGAAGGATGCTGATAAGTATCTAAGGGCAAAACTATAAAATTAAAATGTCACTTCAAAAAAAATAATAAAAATCAAAGGAGAGTGAAGGTTGCTATGGCCAGTGCGGAACCCAAGAATGTTGAAAATATTCCCTCAGACTCCACAAATTAAAATGCTTCTGGATTACCTATAGAATAAAGGCACAAGTAGATCTGACATAACAATTGGTTTAATTGACACATCCCCTATATATCCTATTTTCAGCCCCAAGCATTAAGAGTTCATTAAATGTTTGATTATGACTTATTTTGTAATTAATGCATTAGGAGGCACTTCATAAATTGCAATAGTATGAGCATACATTTCAAGTTCAATATCATATCCTTTGATTTATAGCCACAAAATATCTGTTACAGCAGAGAATGTTGGTGGAATCAGCAAAAATGTCATCCAAATAAATTCGCCGACACAAAAACAAATCCAAAAAAAAAGATTTTTTGCAAATAGATTTTCTTACAACTAAAGTAATCACATTGAAGTGAAATAAAATCCTCTTTGACTTTCTATTTTCAGGTTTTATGTCTATAAAACTTGTATTTTTTGTTTTAAGGTAGGAATAGTTTGTTTTGCTACTATATGGGATATAATTAAGGCTACATTAAGAGGTCATATACTCTTCAACAATGAAAAATAGGAAGCACAATAATTATTGCAATACAAATGATAGAATACCTGTCTCACAAAAGTGAATTCCAGGTTTTGCAGAGGAAAAAGACAACTGGGAAAAGCAAGACAGAAAAATGGCTTGGATAGCAAAAGTTAAATATAAGCAACATAAGGTAAACCTAATTTAAGTCCAGTTATTTTGAAATCAATTAAGCAGGATACAGGAATCTTTTTTCAGCATTGCAAATCGATCCGATACTCTGCAGAAAATATCACATAGAGCCAGATAAAATAATATTTAATTACTATTCACATTCCTTAAATGAAGAAAAGACACACAACAGCTACTAGATCAATCTCTGCTTCTGAATTCGCAATATCCCTAGTTAGTTAAGAAAACAGAACAGCATTTTGAAATGATTGTTAGAAATGAAGTCTCTAGTTGGCAGTCGGTTTGCACCCTGCCCAAGTAGGGACCTTCACTCTAGTCAGGATAAAGGAGATGCCCAACTCAAAGAACCCCTGCTCATCTACTTGGTAGCCTGGCATGAGCAGTCAGGCTTATCTCAGAAGCAATGTGTACAGCATTTGCACATAACACACAGTAATACAGTAAAAACACTACAAAAGGTCCGAACACCTGTTTTAGAAAGATAGCCAGACCTATGGTAGACATTTGTAAAGCCGCAACATGGTCTACACCACACACCTTTAATAAACATTATTGTATAGACATCTTTGCCATACAACAGGGAAATATTGGACAAGCTGTACTTAACCACTTTTTCAAACAATTGCAACCCCTACACACTAGCCACCGCTTTATGGAGGGACTGTTTTACAGTCTATGCACAGCATGTGTATCTACAGCTACACATGTCATCAAACAGAAAATGTTACTTACCAGTAGACATCTGCCCATGACATGCAGTTCCGTGGATTCACATGTGCCCTCCCTCCTCCCCGAAAATGTGTACAGATTGCAATTTAATTATATATATATATATATATATATATGTATATATATATTATATATCTATATGTATATATATATATATATATGTATATATATATATATACAATATATATATATATATATATATATATATGTCTCTCTCTCTCTCTCTCTCTCTCTCTCTCTCTCTACATATAACATTAGCACCAGTAATGTTCAATTTTTGGATGTACTAGTATACATAGAAAATAATGCGATTCAGACCACATTATACCGCAAAATGACATCAACAAATAGTATATTGCATGGAGATAGTTTTCATCCAAAATCTATAAAGAGAAGCATCCCATATGGTGAGTTCATCAGGATGAAACAAAATTGTTCAACAGAACAGGAAATGGAGGTGTAATTTGCTGAAAACAAACAAAGATTTAGCCAGAAGAAATATAAATATAGAGACATCAAATGTGGTAAACAAAAAGCAAGGTCTCTAACAAGAACTCAAATATTAAATAAATCAGAGACAAAGGAAAGGAAAAAGAATGAAGAATTTAGTATAAGAATGGTGATGACATATAGTAAATAAAATCATCTAATTCTTAACGTTCTCAACAAATATTGGGATATAATAAAGAAAGATCCAGATATTGGAAAGTCACTGGGAGTAAGGCCCAAGATCATATATAAAAAAGTACCATCATTGCAAGATCTCCTGGTAAGGCGTCACTTCCAAATGAACAAACCATTAAATCGGTTAATGACTCAAGGAAATGGTTTTATATGCTGTGGTAAATGCAAGGCATGTCGTGTAGGGGTGAACACAAAAGAATATAAAGACTCAAAAGGAAATAAGATAATCATCAATAAAAGGATCACATGCAATACCACGCATGTAGTCTATATGAGTGAGTGTTATTGAGGATTACGATATGTGGGAAGGACTAAAGGTCCCCTAAAGAAACACATTCTGGTGCATATCAGAGCTGTACAGAATAAAGATGTCAATGATGCCATGTCAAAGCATTTACTAACACACAGTGGAAAGGACTGGACAAATATGAGATTTTTTTTGGTATTGCATGTCTGGATAAGGATGAAAGAGGTGGAGATTGTGAGTTGAAACTCAGATGCTTGGAATCACGATCAATTATACAATTAAGAATTAACATTCAGAGTGTAGAACTATTTAGAATAATCCAACAAGTGATTTGGATTTTCATTTGAGTTACTAAGAAAATTGTGTTGAAATATGAGATGGACCTGAAGCAAAGCTAATGATGAACAAATAGTGAACAAATAATATATATAAAAACTTGGATGTATGTTGAGAGAATAAATTAAGAAAACGGGGCAGTAAGTTCGAAAAGTAATACTGACACATATACTGTATGGCTACTTATGTTGTGATCAATGGTAGTATGTGACCCCTAAATAGGGGTAATATAGAGGAAGTTGGAGAAAAAGATATATAGAATGTGGCTGGATATAATATTAGGGTCACTTAAACCACAAAAGTATTTTACTGCGTCAAGGCCAACATGATATGAATGTAGTATGGCTGCAGATTAAGTTATTATAACAATATGCTTGAAAGATTAGTTCTATAAGCTTTGTATATTAGGTGAAAATGAAAAACCTTGATTCAATGAGTGGTTCTTTAAATAAGTTTTGTATATTGTACAATACTTTATAATACACTATATACCAGACTGTTGTATCTACCTATGTTAAAAATTATGCTAATTGCTTCTACATGTAATTTGCAAACCAAACAATTTGATTTAATCAGTTATTTTATTAGTATTACTACATATCCCATAATGCACTATTATGGACATTTTTGAGAAAGTATAAATGTGAGACATAGAACATGCACTCACGAGCTGTGAGCAAGACCTGTTCGTTGAAACGCGTCAGTGGTGGTTTAGGTGTGGTACATATTTGTAATAAAACGGATTACTCTCCTGGAGTGCAACGTATTTACAATTGTTTATGATTGTTTGTTTGAACAATTAATAAGGGAAGGTCCGTCCCTGACGTATGCACCAGCCTGTGGAAGCGCGAAGCAATTAGGTCCGCTTTGTTGTATGATAGCTATATCTATAGATATATATACATATCTATATATCTATCTATCTCTCTCTCCCTATGTATATATATATATATATATATATATATATATATATATATATATATGTGTGTGTGTACATATGTAAATACATTGCATTGACATCTTTTATATCATACTATAATCTTTTCACCTCTTCATTCTCCCTCCTGCGAACAAACAATCTAACAAAGAACTCGATGCCGTATTACCGTGAGGAGGAGTCACTCGATCCCATGACTCAAAAACTTTCTTTGAACAAAAACAAGTTGTACTACTCCAAACCCAACACTAGATGGTGAGCTTGTGATGTGGAGCACAGCTCTGTGTGACGTTGTCAAGTCACGGTGCAGACAGCTGCGTCAGGGTGAAGTGGTTTCATCGGGGAAGCCAAGGCTGTGGTGTGAGCAAGGTGATGCGGAGTCCGGGGCCCAGAAGTCACTGTGCAAACAGCGGCTCGGTCACTGCATCAGGTGGTGGTGTCGGTGAGACCATTGTTGTGGTGTGACATGGGGCACGTCTCAATGTGGTGTCATCAGGTCACGGTGCAGGCAGCGGTGTCATTGATGACATTGCAGTGGTTTTTCTTCTATTGCGGCACAAAACACACAATTCCCAGTGCTGTAGGCATATGAAGCTGATGTTTTTGATATCCCTGAGACTTCAAACAGAAGTCAAGCTGTACTCAAATCCCTTGGAGAAACTTTACAAGCAGCATACACAGGATACGCAGCAAAGTAGAGCCTTTGCCCTCTTCAAGGCAGAAGCAGCAACTGCAGGCCAGCCCAGCAAAGCACATACAGCAAAGGGGCAGTACTTCTCCTCTCGCTCTTCAGCTCTTCTCCTTGGCAGAAGTTCCTCTTGATCCAGAAGTGTTTTAAAAGTCTGGGGGATTGTGTCACCTATTTATAGACCTTTCTGCCTTTGAAGTGGGCAAACTTCAAAGGAAAGTCTCTGTTGTTCACAAGATCCTGACTTGCCCAGGCCTGGTGCCAGTTACACACCAGGGGGTTGGAGACTCCATTATGTAAGGACATGTCCAGGCCTTTCAGGTGTAAGTGTCAGCTCCTTCCTTTCTCCCTGCTCTAGCAAAGGAGACTCGTCAGGATATGCAGGCTACTCCCCAGCTCCCTTTGTGTCACTGTCTACAGGGAATTCACAATAGCCCAACTGTCTGTCTGACCTAGATGTGGAATACACAAGCAGGCAGAGGCACAGAATGGTTCAAAAGGTGTATTTTTAAATGGTGAGTTCAGAGACCCCAAACTCCAAACCTCCATCTGCTCCCAATTGGAAACTACACTTAAAAGATATTTAAAGACAGCCCCCAAGTTGACCTATGAGAGAGATAGGCCTTGCAACAGTGAAAAACACATTTGGAAGTATTTCTCTGTCAGAACATGTGAAACACATCAGTACATGTCCTACTTTTAACATACACTGCCCTCTGCCCATTCGGCTACCTAGGACCTAACTTAGGGGTGCCTTACATATAGTACAAGGGAAGGCTTGGGGCTGGTAAGTAGGTACATTTGCCAGGTTGAATAGGAAGTGCAAGACTGCAGACAGGTACACTGCATTGGCAGGTCTCAGACATGTTTACAGGGCTACTCATGTGGGTGGCAAAATCAGTGCTGCAGTCCCACTATTGGCATTTGATTTACAAGCCCTGGGCACACATAATGCACTTGACTAGGGACCTGTTAGTAAATCAAATATACCAATCATGGATAAATCAATAATCCATCCAATTTACATAGGGATCACTTGCACTTTAGCACTGATCTGCAGTGCTAAAGTGCGCAGAGGCAATAAACCAGCAAAAGTAAATCAGAAAAATAGGAAGAAGAAGGCGAAAGGTTTAGGGATAACCCTGCAAATAGGGACATTTCCATCAACAATGATTTGCCATTAGACAATTACTATTTTTCTCAGAACTAGATATATCTTATAGAAATGACATGCTGATGATGTTTTGACAGGGAGTCTATTCCAGAGCCTTTCAGCAGAATATGCTGACTTCAAAATTGAAAACAAAGTCAAAATCTGTGGAACATGTGGCAGGCGATTCACTCTCAATAACAGGTTGAGCCACACTAATTAAAACCTCTTTTTTCCTCTGTACGTTTTGTTTTTGAATGCTGCCTGTAAACATCAGGTAATTATTGTTACTCAAATAAATCAGTTTATTCAAATATTAGATAGAATGATCAGCAGCATAGAGTAAAAATATCAAGGCTGCAGATCTATACAGCGTATGGTGCATAGTGGACTCACTTTGCCTAATCATAGAATTTATTTTTAACCTCCCTTCCTTACCCAATGTAGTGCAATAATGAAATTGTGATGCATGTTTCAGTGATTATGCTAATTCATTGATGAAGTTAATAGTTGATGAACCTGCGACTGATTTGACTGTGTTTATTAAAACACCAAGCCATCCAAGAAGATTATGTATAAATCAATCCAAATTTTGCCTTTAAGAAAAAGAAAAAGGAGTTTTATTTCAATGTTGCTGAGATTCATAAGTGTATTACCTTAGCAGACTGAAAAAATCTGGGTCTTAACCTCAAAACAGGAGTCATCAAAAAAGGGAAAAGATAGGATTAAAGTTAGCTACGGATATGCTTGGAAGACAAATGGAAAAAATGGGGCCTGTCCAAATACAATATCATGTTTGTTAGAAATATGGAAGTATATATCTAAAGGGCAGCACACATGTGACAATATCTATCTTGGGCAGCATGAATCCTGTCATACAGGGAGGATGACATGCCGAGTTGCAGTACCCTGAGCAATGGGGGGAAAGGGTTACCAATAATGCCTAGAACTAGAGGTAAATGGGAGTGGAAGAGAGCATCTGCAGTAAGCCATGACAGTAACAGCACTCCACAAACCTTTCAATATAATATCCATAAATGCAAATGCACTGATGCAGTCTATTAAGTGAAAAAAACAATTGTACATTAACATTAAAACCGTTTATGTTGTCTTACTCCAGGAAACACAACCTTCTCCTTCGTGGCCACAAACTCAAATTGGAACTGGGTGAGTAAGGTGTTCCATGCCTGTGATTTCTGATCCCCAGATCTGAAAAGCATGGCTGTACTGCCCAAGTGTTATAGTTATCCAGTTCACAAAGGAAAAACTATCAGAAACAGTCTGAAAGCAGTAGACAGACGTCAAAGGTGCATATGTTTTTAAAACCTTTCATACAGGGAATCGGTGTTGGTCGAGACTCTGTATACACTCATCATGGTGGCAACAAATAATTTTTCCTGCTTTTTGAATTTAGTAAATGCAAACTAGTGGTGGGAAGTGAATGAAGCATGACTATTGTCCTCATGCGGAACACATCTGTTAAAGATGACACACGTGGTCCTGGTGGTACAGGCTGACTGACAGACCTTATAGATTGCCACAGGCTTTGTTGATGTCTTGCGGCTCAATTACCCACAAGACAGAGTTTCCAACTTAATATCAAGTGTGCATCGCATCTTCATGCACAGTGAATTTTTGTCTCACCTTCCTGCTGCTGCATGTTACAGTAGGTTACATTCAATAAGGGGAACATAAATAATTATAAATATGTTTTTTCAGAAGAAAATATAGGGCTGCAGCCTCACCTCACTGATTTTCTTCGAGCCAATGATTGTTCAGTATTCTCAAACCAAATACCATAAGTCACTTGCAAGTCATATATTATGCCGCTTTTGATGTGGAACTCGGCACTCAGATAATTTTGAGCCTGATGTGAACAGAGAGCATTGGGACTGTCAGTTAAGGAACTCATAAATCTCTACACTATCTTGACTAATCCAACACTACTGAAATAACTGACTAAAGCTAAATTTTCACTGAACACTTTTTTTAGCTTCCCAAACCAAATTCAATTTACGGTGGCTGAAAAGGGAAAACTATGAGCAGGGGGAGAAAGTGTTCTGGTTATCAATTTTGCAGTTGAAAGAAAGGGAACAATATCTGCTATTCAGGTAACCCATAATTGCCATGAGGCTCTAGTTACCCACAGAGTTTCCAGCCTCCATTTCTTCCTTTTTTTGTTTAGAAACCTTTATGATTCAACACATAACCTTATAACCTTACCTCCTACATGGAGTAGAAATATTTAGATAGGGTTGCATTACCAATCTCTTGGCCAAACAGAGTGCACCTCTGGTCAGACGTGTGGCCAAAGAGGAGATTACTAAGGTTGTTGAAGATGTTTGCAAAAGTACTAGAGATGATAGATTTCATATTGAATTCAACAAAATAACTAGATTAAAATAAATAACTGCAAATCTGTTGCTGTGCAAGACATTTAAGTAAGTAGAAACCACAGGACACCTGCACCTCAAATTTAACAGGGCAAGCGTCTCTCTTTTCTCAAAGACCAACTGTGTTGTGCCTTCTATAGGTCGATATCATTGCTTTACACTGCTTTTAAGTTAAGTCTAGCTATTGTCATTGCAAACAGGCGAAGCCTATGGATCTCAACTTTGATGCATGCTGTAGCAATGGGATTTGAGAATGGAAGTCAGAAAAGATTGGGACAAGAAGGCACTCCAAGCTTTGCCTCTGGAGACAGCATTCAAACATGCTAAACTGAGCTACCTTTTCATAACCCTTGAGAAGTAAGACTCCACCCAGCTAGAAAGCTACTGCACTATATCAGTAATGCCATACACAGCCAAGCTCACTGATCAGCTCAACCTAAAACAGCTCCTGGACACCACCTAATTGGGCTTCAGACCCATTCACAACATGGAGACTACCTTCATCACAGCATGCAACCACATCAGGAGAATCCACGACCAAGGAGAAACAGCAGCCCTCATCCCGCTTGACCTCTCAGCAGACTTTGACATGGTCTCCCACCTCACCCTTGTCAGAAGACTTCATGAGATAGGCATCCAAGGACCTGCTCTCAAAATGATCTGTCCCATCCACATGGAAAGAATTCAGAAAGCCAGAATGCCACCCTATACAGCGGAAGCCACAAACCTCATTAGTGAATTCCCCCTATGATTATCTCTCAGCCTGACCTTGTTCAACATCTACATAACACCACTGGTTGACATCATGAGATTGCACAGAATCACATGTTTCTCCTATGCAGACAGCACCCAACTGATACCCCTTTTCGGAAAAGACACCTGTGACAAAAAACAAATTCACTACCTGCATGTTCATAGTAGCCACATGGATGAGATCCATATGCCTCAAGCTCGAATCATACAAGACAGAAGATGTGTCTTTCAGAAGTAAGAACTTTCCATGGGACTCCCCCTGTGGACCTGCAGACCACAGACCCACACCAACCCCGACCAACCAGACCAAAAACTCAGGAGTCATCCTTGACAACACGTTCTACAAGCCTAGGTCAGTGTGGTGACCTCCATCTGTCTCCACATCTTGAGGATGCTATAAAAATGTGGGTACCAGAGAACACCCAAAAAGCAGTCACATAGGTCCTCAAACCCAGCATACTAGACTATTACCACACACCAAACAGCTCCTGAATAGGCTCAAAACCATTCAAGGTGGTGCAGCAGGACTCATCCTTCACCAACCATGCTGCACCCACATCACACCATACCACACTTTACTAGCCCCCCATAGACAAGCACACTCATTTCAAACTCTTCATACACACACACAAAGCACCACATAGCATAGGCCCCGCCTACCTCAACAGCCATATTCACATCCACCAACCATCCAGATACCTCTGCTCAGCCGCACTGTCACTAGCATACATGACCTGCAAATGCAGAAACAGAGCAGGAAGCTGCGCTTTTTCATACATCCACCCTAAAGGGAGGCACAACCTACCACAGTACATCAGAGATTCCTCATCATTTATTGAGTTCTGCAAGAAGCTGAAGACCTGACTTTTCAAATACATGTGCTGGAATACTACCAGCTACTCAAGCACTGCAATAACCTCATGGATTATTAGCGTGCTATACAAATATGCATAACGCAGCATAATATAACATAGCTTAACATAGAAAAACATAACATAACATACTAAGAAGCCAACACTCTTTATAGAGTTTGATGAGTATATATAAACTCAATGCCCTAATCACCTGTAATGGCCTCCTATCAGAGACCTTCCAGGTTCAACAGGGAGCATTTCAGGAAAACCGCCTGTCTCCCCCTCCTTTTCATATTGTTCTTGGAACCATTGACTGTCAAGATTTGCAATCCTAATAGGTGAGAGATATCAAAGCCCAGGTGGTGCCCTATAAGATACTACACCTGGATTTTGCCCTTCAAACACTCTTGCAACCACCTCTTTCAGTACTTTCAATCATGTCACTAGTTGATGATGTCTCACCTTGTCTGCTTCCAGACCTAACAGGAGTAAGAGTGATGTGCTTTTGCTGTCTATTTTTGCTGCTACTGTGTGCCTGGATGGGTGGGCAACCCTTTGGGTGCGCACCACATAATCTACTGTACCTGGGAATTTAGTGAACTGAGAGGTTATTGGCAAGGTCCGTGATACTACTCAGCCCCTAATGCAGAAGAAGTCAATGTAGAAGTCAAAAGTAGACTTCTGCTGCTTTAGCTTTTAATGTATTGCTGCTAGTCAGGGATCTGGTGGTGAAAATAAGTTTGATACCTACATTTAGGTAATTTGTCATGGTGCAGTCACTAAGAATTTGTAAAACTATGTTATTGGAATTTGACTCACTAATTTAACAAATTGTTATGGTCACAGCTAGACACACACTCAAATCCTCTAAATTACTTGTGCCAATGGTAACTGGGGGTCTATGCTTAAGGTATATGAGTTCTTATTAACTAATCCACCAAATGGCATATGTTCATACATTAGTGCCTACTAGTCAAAATTAATCCTTTTTGGTTCAGATTAAAAGGTGTTTCTTATCCACTGTGGGTAACCTGGATTTTCTGTACTGTAAAACTGAGATGACCTCCGAGGGATTTAAATATATAATGTATGTTCCTTTGCTTCCCTGGTGACCAGCTCATAAAAACCTGGTTACCAAGTGCAACTTGAACTCAAATACACCTTTATCGTGTAAGGTAGGATTAAGGGTGAATAAGTGGCAGCTTCAAACTAAGGACTGTAGGAGGCTAACCTGGTGTGTAGTGTGTACCTGTGATACTTACACCTTATACCAGGTCCAGTTAGTCAATATTAGTGTAGCGTAGGCAGTGTCTAGAAACCAGGCTCTCTAGAGGTAGCTCAAGCTCATGCAATACCACTGTAGTCACACTTAGTACTCACACACATGAAAGAAGCACTCAGTGTTACAAACATAAAGGTACTTTATTTTGGTGACACCAATACCAAAAATACCATAGAGACTATACCCCCTTAGGAGGTAAGTAATACACAAATTATATACACTAGTATGCCGAAATAGGCATAAAAGCAGTACAAAAAACAGTGCACTTAGTGAAAATCATAATAGTTAGAAATGGGCCTAGGGGAGCACAAACCATATACTAAGAAAGTAGAATGTGAAAGTCGCCCCTCCCCCCCAAATAGGCAAGTGTAGTGTGTAGAGGGGAGCTGAGAATATTGGGAAAGCCTAAAGGTAAGTACCACAACCCACCACAGCGACCAGGAATACAGGAGTAAATCACAGTAGGTTTCCCAGATCATTTCCAGAGAAGTAAAGAAGAATTATGCAAAACCCAGAAGGGACTGCAAGACACCAACAGTGGATTTCTGGACAAGAAGACCTGTGGAAGAAGGGGACCAAGTCCAAGAAGCACAGAAGAGTCCAGGAAGGGTAGGAGCCCCTACCCACCAGAATCAAGGTACAAAAGGTAAACCACTGGTGAGGAAGAAGAGTCAGCACTGCACCCAAGAAGATGAAGTCATGTTCCTGGAGGGTGCAGGGGATGTCCCATGCCAGATGGAGGATTGCAGTCGGTTTTTGGTTGTCAGAGTCTGCCAAAAAGCCTTGGCACATGGAAAACTTGTGGTTCAGGGAAAGTGGCGCTGCTGGGGACCAGGAAGTACCAGGTCGACTCTACCCAGGAGGGGGAGTCAAGGGGCCCCTCAACAATGCAGAGAGCCCATAGAAGACCAGGTAGCACTCACGGGAGTCCCACAGGACGGGGGCATGAAAGTTGCAGAATAGACCCATGCAGCACTACGAAAAAGGCTCCCATGCTGCCGGAGAACCACCCAGGGAGCTGTGCATTGCAGGATGAAGTGGAGCTGCATGCTGCATGAAGATTTTGGAGGAAGGATGCCAACAAGCCTTGAAAGCTGCAAATGGTGTGGTGCAAGGGGGTACTGTCCTGCATGGAGAAGGAAGGGCTTACGTCCACCAAAGCGGACAGTTGGAAAAGAGGACCATGAAGACCACTTCAGCCCACCACCCATGATGCAGGATCCATGCAGCTCAGCAGGAGAGGGGATCCACACAGCTGGCTGTCCTCGCAGTTGGTGCCTGTAGAAGCAGGGAAGTGACTCCTTCACCTGATGGGAGATTCGTTTGCTCTTCTGTTGCAGACTGAAGATGGGCTGTCCTCAGAGGATGCACGACCGGGGAAATGTTGCAGTTGGTGGAAGGAGAATGGAGTTACAATGTTGCAGAAGGTGTCATGCTTCATTGTTGCAACTTATGGGGTCCTGAAGAGTCCAGATGTAGTTTCTTCAGTGATAAGTCACAGTGGAGGATCCACAGGATTCCTGCTGGAGTCTTGCAATCTGAATCTGAGGAACCACCCAAAGGAGAGACCCTAAATAGCCCTCACCTAGCTGAGAGACCACCTATCAGGAGGGGGCTCTGACATCACCTGCTGGCACTGGCCACTCAAATGCTCCCAGAGTTCCCAGCCAACCTGGAATCCAAGATAGAAAAACCCACAACCCTCTGGAGGAGCTTTAAGCACCACCCCTGGGTTGGTGATGGACAGGGGAGTGGTCACCCCTCCCATTTTCTTTGTCCAGTTTTGCGCCAGAGCAGGGACTGGGGATCCCTGAACCGGTATAGACTGGTTTATGCAAGGAGGGCAGCAAATGTGCCCTTCAAAGCATTCCCAGTGGCTTGGGGAAGCTACCCCTCCCAAACCTGTAACACCTTTTTCCAAAGGGGGAGGGTGTAACACACCTCTCTGAAAGGAAATCCATTGTTCTGCCTTCCTAGCAGGCAAGCAACAGGAGGGCAGAAACCTGTCTGGGAGGTGGCAGCAGCTTGGGCTGCCTGGAAAACATCAGAAGGCTGTAATGGCAGCACTGGGGGTCCTCTAAGGAGCCCCAGAGTGCATGGAATCATACAGACAATGCTTGCAAAAGCCTTAGGGTATGGCTCCAACATGTTTGATACCAAACATGCTTATGTTCGGAGTTCCCATTATGTAGCTGGACACAGGTAGTGACCTATGTCCAATACACATGTAAAATGGTGTTCCCGCACTCACGAAGTCTGGGAAAATGGGCCTGGGGTTCGTGGGGACACCTCTGCTAGTGCAGGGGTGCCTTCACACACAGGTTCTTTGCACCCTGCCCTGTGGGCTAGAAGGACTACCATAGAGGTGACTTATAAGTGACCTGGTGTTGTGAAAAATGGCAGTGAAAGGGTGCTTACACCTTTTCATGCAGGCTGCAATGGCAGTCCTGCAGAAGCATTTGTATGGGCTCCCTATGGGTGGCAAAATATATGCTGCAGCCCATAGAGATCCCCTGGTTGCCAATGCCCTAGGTACCTAGGTACCATGTACTAGGGGCTTATAATGGGACTCCAATGTGCCAATTGTGGGTGAATTCCTATGACAACAGTAACCAACAACCAAATGTAAGGGACATAGCATAACTACTGGGGTCCTGGTTAGCAGGATTCCAGTAGACACAGTCAAACACACTGACAAACTAAAAGTGGGGGTAACCAGGCTATGGTCATAGAATGTTATCTATTTTATTGATGATTTAGTCAGCAAAATTACTGGAAAGTCTTTGCCACCCTGTGTGAGGGATTTGAACTTAAACCTTCACAAATTTAGAGCTTCAACCAGCTCACACATTTTAAACGAGCAAAACTGAATGAATCCATTAAACATTATCCAAATCACCTATCCAAACATACTTCAAATATGGAGCCAAATTAAGGTTGTAACTCGGGCCTCTACAGCACTATTTTAGATGCAAGATTCTCAACCATGACGTGGAATGCCTAGTGGGAAGACTTACAAAAGTTGCATGATAGTAGACTCAGGGAGAACACACTAAAGTACAGCTATTTTAAAATGGCAGTCGACACCTCATAAAATACATCTGGTGCATGTGTGTCTGAACTCAAACTGTTGAAGATATATTCAGGAGAGGTAAAACATCTTAACTATTTTGTAGTGTTGCCTCTCGCCTGTATGCTACTGGTTTCAAATAGGCATGCCCATGACACCTCATGCGAATTTCCCTTCTCTTTTACATATCCCCCCTTAGTCATGGTACACAGTTTGAAGAATAACCATGGATAAAAGTACATTGAAGGAAATGGTTTTCCACTGCTCTCTCTATTGTAATCTTTTCATGGTAGCACACCTACACACTCTGACTGGTTTAGGGAAAAGATAGGCATGGTTGAATATGAAAGTATCATACATAAGCTGATCAACCAAATGTTTGAACTTGAAATGATCTAGGGATTCTTTCTGAAACTCAAAGGCAGTAAACGGTAGACACGGTGCAAGGGTGCCTGCATTGTGGGGGTGATTGCACAAAAACAATAAATGGAGGTCATTTCCTCCTTCTAAGTGTGCTACAGAATGCAGCACACTTAGAAAGAGGAACAACAGGGAGAAATAAAGATAATTCTCTCTGTTGCATCACTCTTACGCCATCCCTGGAGTGGCAGTGCCTTTTGGTGCATTCCTAGTTTACAAAACCTAGTAAATCTGGGAAAGCATCAAAATCCATGGATATTCCATAGAAACACCCACGCAATACTCATGGAAACACCTCCCTGACCAAAGTAAGGCCACACAGCAGCTTGAGCTGCATTGCCTTACTCCATATCTACAAGAACATGTAAAGCCATGCAAAGTGGCTTTGCGTGGATCTGTAGCTATGTATGTGCAGTTTGCGCCATTGGTGCATCACAAAAAGTGACGCTCCGGGGGCACAGGCGATTATAATATGGGCCATAGTGTTTTTTTTATGTACAGGAAATTGCCACTGCTATGACCTAGACCATGGAGTGTACCGTGGGACCTGCTCCTCTCATAATGACCCTTTGTTTGACACATGTTCTATGTTAAAACTGTTCCAACGCACAGTAGGACACCAAATGAATACATTTAAACAGGGATATATAATTCTCAACTGCTGTGCAAGGGGTGAAGTGGAAAGTTCCCTAGAAACATTGACCAAACTAAATGTGTTTTTGTTGCAGAGGGTTTAGGTTAACAGGAGGAAAAGGAAAGGAGGGAGTAAATAGATAAATGGTTCGTCCTACTAAAGTGCTCATTGAGCTGTGGGAGACTTAGATTAGAGGAAGCAATTATTAAATCAGTTGTGTGTTTTTTATACGAACAGGTTCATTTATTTATTGAATAAGATTAATATATTGGCAAACATCTATCAAAATTGGCATGGGTATCCGTAGGTGCAACGACATGAAGATGGCCTTGTAGTGGTTGCCTTATAGACATAATGGGAAGACACATTCCGAAAACATATGGGAAAAGTAGCCATGGCTGATAACCCAATGAGGTAGGTATGGTTAATTGAGAAGAGGCAATAGTAACAGCATAAATACGCTGAGCATCAACAAAGTAAGGAAAACGGATGTCGACTATAAAGATGGCGTATGTATAGATGGTTGCCAGGAAGGGTTTTGTAATTTGAGGGAATAGATGATATAAGGTCAGGAATGAAATATTCTTTGAGCCAGGTCTCAATTGTTGAGCTAATGTCAAAAGCTTATCAATTTCATGGTTCTCGATTCAGTGTTGCATTTAGAAACATGTCGCAGTTAGAATCGTTATGGGGCAAGAGGAAGAAGGGAAGGGATGCGCTAAACAAAACTCTGTAAAAAGGTTTACAGTGTCAGGAGGGAAGAGCGCAAGCAGTGCAGGGTGGAGGGATGCATATTTATCCTTACTGTAAAGGAGTTTATTATGGGCACTTACTTGTCCAAGCAATGTGCTTTGTGATTGAGACTGTTTAAAATAAGTTGTCCAGAGACCTCTAGACCTTGTTTCTATTTTACTATTTGTGGATTCATTTCATACTTAAAAACAGTTACACAGTCATGGGTTGATTTCTTTTTTCCATTTAAATTAGACTAAACAGCAAGAAGAGTTCTGTTATGTTTAGTCCTAAAAAAAGACACGCCTTTTGTCGCAAGTAGTAGTAGCAGTCACAGTCATAAAAGTAGTAGAAATAGTAGTAGTTGCAATGGCAGTATTATTCCACCAAGTATAAGCAGATTTTAAATAACTCTTTAGAAAAAATATTTGCTTACCTATCGTGACTAGTTTACAGTTGTGTGGGAATTGACTGTTCTCAGGCTTTTGAAGGAAGTGCTACATTTGGAGGGAAATTCAGCGATGAAATGAATAGTAAAATGGGGAAATTTCAAAAGTGGCTTCTCCACCTGGCTCACAATTTCCTCCAAAAACAGACAATTGCCTTTTACTACCTAACTCTAAACCATGCTTGTAAAGTTATATAATGTGAGCATAGAAAAGGGATTTGAAGAAATAATATAACTGGCAAACAAAATGTGAGGCAGCTCCCCCCCCTCATGACCCACATCTAAATGAGAGCCATCCACTGGACATGCCTCAAAAAGACATAGGTAAAAAGGTACAGAATAATTCAAACTCTGGATTCCCCCACAGATTTCCACTTTGTTCAGAATCCAGGGGATATTCCTTTACCACCCTTCTCCACCAAGCTCTAAATCCAGCAATCAGTTCTTTATGCCCATTCCAAACTCTTAAAAAAGAAAGCCGTGGATTAGACACATAACTGAATTGTGAGAATGAATGTGTAGAATAAAAAAACAGAAACTGTAATGGAAAATATTTCAAAGGATTGAAACTCAATATTTTTTCACGTGTATTTTTCTCTCAGTAATATGTTTTGCTCAATTGACTAGGGAAAATAATTTTAAACTGTTTAGATCAGAGAAGGTGGCAGACATGCGCTGTTCAATTAGGTTAAATATTATGGCCTTTCATTGCACCCAATGCCTTCTGCTGCATTGGCAAAATTACTCTTTGTTTTACCTTTTTTCTGCAGTGTGTGCAATCCATCAATCTCTATGAAGTTTTCAATTTTAATCCTTCAGACATGGATTTGCAAGCCTGAAAACATACCAGACAGGTCGATTTTGACGCACAGACTGAGACCAGGCAGGCCTTCGAGTAGAGCTTTACTTGTCCTTCTTTTTCACAGGCAGCCTAAATTGGGTTCAATCAATCAGTCAAGTTATTTGTATGGTGATGAAGACAGAGCCAGCTTCTTGCTGCTGTGTAGCAAAAAATGTAACCTATGAAACTTTCTTGATAAACGGTGACACTTTTCTATAACAAGAGAGGTTTAGAAAGGGGGTTCCCTCACTAACCCGAGTCAGCTGTCATGTCAGCATCATGTTGAATGCATGGGACAGACTGACAGTGCGTATTTTCAAGATTGCAGGCAGGGCAGTTTGTTAAGATATCATTTTTTTGTCTAAAACAAAAATATATTAAATCACAGAAGAATTTCAAAATCTTCTCCTTTACTTGCAGGAACAATCCAACTACATTGTAATGGGTTTACAACCATTTCGATTATCTTTTTAAATGTTTAAGCATTTGTGCCAGTATTGAAACTAAAAATTTCTAAATAGATAGAAACAAGAGGACTAGATAGAAGGCAAAGAATTACATTTTTGGCAGCAATGTTTAGGTGTACAAAAGATTGTGTAATTGCAAAGCGACAATGTTAGAAACTGGGTTACTGGGTGACGGGTGGGTGAGTCCTTGTCAAGCATCAACCGCATCGCAATTGTAGTCTGGGTAGTGCAGAATCAAACACCAAATTAGCCCAAGCTTAATGCCCTGATAACTTGGCACACAGTAGTCTGGCTTAAGTTAGAGGCAATGTGTAAATTATTTATGCAACACTAGAAACAGTCAAACAGTGAAAACCGCACACAAAAAGATCCCACCTAAGGTTAGAAAAATATAGCGACATTTAACAAATAAAACAAGACCAAAATCTTATCAGTTCAACCCGAGATATGAATTTTTAAATAATAAACTGTAAAATAAAGCCTAAAGCAAAAAGCGCCAACCACGGCTATATGATCAGGCTCAACTGGGTCACAGTTGCATGTTCAAGCTGACCGTGATGGAGCACAGGTAGAATGCTGTCCTACATTAGTCCCACTAAAGGTTTACCTTCTCAAGTTTCGTGTCAACGGTTCCGTTTGGGAGCATTTAGAGCATTGCATGTTGGGTATCACTGATGGGCAGGCTGGTCCATTGTGCTGGAAGTCCCCCCAGGGCTGACAATGTTGCTATGGAAAGAGAAGGGCTTGCAGTGGCTTGGACTAATTTTCAGTGTGAGTGGGGCAGTTCTGGTGGTAAAAGGTGAAGTTGTGAAAAAGCTTGACTTTAAGAGCTCAAAAGCCACACAATGGTCCAGGAGCTGGGGGTACCTCTTGGGGCCCAGGAACTCATTGAAGATAGATCCAGGAGCTGTTGGGGAGCCTTTTATGTCTATGAGGCTCAGATCCGGTATCATGGAGAATAGCCCCTTGAGTCACTCTGGGATCCTGGGTGACGTTTCATGCCCAGATTGTCTTCCATAGGTAAGAGGGTGACAGACAACAGGTCAGCACAGCAAGGTGGCAATTTCTTGTAGAGCAGCAAATCAGCAGAGTGGCAGTCCTTGTAGCAGCACAGCAGTCCTTCTTCCTGGCAGAGTATCCACAGGTCCAGAAGTGTCCTAAAGTGGTGGTGTCTAAGGTCCTTTTATTATACACTAGTGCCTTGGTTCTAAAAGGTGGGAGAAGCTTCTAGACTGTTGCTTTAAAGTGCAGCGAATTCCCTGCCTCCTATGTCCTGTTTCTAAGCTGGATGACAATGCATGGTTGTTAGGCCCTTTATGTGGAGACAGGACATAACCTATGCAGGTGTAAGTGAGGCTGTACCCAGTTCCTCCCTCACACCCTGCTGGTGCTAGCCTATTCTGCCACACCTATGTTCCCATTGTGGTTGGCTGTCTAGGAAGAATCCACAAAGCCCAACTGCCAACTACACCAAGTCATGTGACCAGGGGCAGGCTGCAGGAACCAACTGGCAATGATAAGGAAATGCCAGTATTGGCATTTTCAGAATTGTAATTTAAAATTCTACTTCACCAGAAGCTGGCATTTTCAAATATCTAAATAGTACTCTAGAAACAGCAAACATGAACTGGTTATATCTTCCCATTTAGAAATTATACATACAAAAGATAATAAGACCATTTCAATGATATCCTATGGGAGAGATAAGTCTTGCAGTAGTGAAAAACTAATTTGAGATGTTTTCACTACCACAAAATGTAAATCTTAAAAATACATGCCCTACTTGTGGAATGCATAGAACTGTCCCCTCTGGGGTGTTGTGGGCCTACCATAGGGGTGACATATGTATTAGACAGGAAGGTTTACACTTGGTAAACGGTTTGTTTTTCCAGGTCACAGTAGCAGTTTAAACCTATACAAACAGGTGACTTGTGCTGCCTTGTTCTCTTCCAGATTTACAAAGCCAAACAGGGGCTTGGTAAATCTTATTCAAGATTTTGGGACATCCTGGACCCCACTGAGTTGCCCAAGGTTGACACAACATCTTTATACATCTGGGCCTTCATGTTTTACTAGGAACGAAAAGCTGTAATTTGAAGAAAAACTGGAATCCCTTAAAAGGGATAATCTCATGTTTGGAATACAATTATTTTGGTTTACTGATAGTAAAACTTTAGGATTTGCACTCATATGAGTGCTTTTCAGAAAATGGTAAATGCTGTTTGGAGGAAGTGGATCATATTTTCTAGAAATTAAAATCTTATATTTCAGTCGCAAATGGAGTGCCTTTTGAGAAAAAAATGAAAATGGTTACTAAAAGAGATTCATTTTTACAAAGAAATAGCAATCTTGTTTGGAACGACATTAACATAAAATGTAATTCAAAACAGTAATTTTTCTAAAACAGCAAGTTGTTGACAAGATACCTTTATATACTAAACATTAAAGAATGTTTTTAGGTAACAACAGGAGGGGGCTTTCTTTTTAAGAAATATTAGACTTGACAGCCTTCAGGTGGTCATTCCCCAATTTTTTGCCTGCCTCCCTCCACTTTCTGGTTTTAGGATTCTGCACACTTTACCACTGCTAAACAGTGCTAAAGTACATATGCTCTCTCCCTAAAACATGGTAACATTGGTTCATTTCCAATTGGCATATTTGATTTACTTCTAAATCCCTAGTAAAATGCACTAAATGTGCCCAGGCCCTGTAAATTGAATGCTACTACTGGGCCTGCAGCACTGATTGTGCCACCCACATAAGTAGCCCCTTAACCAATCTCAGGCCTGCCATTGCAGGGCCTTACTGTGCAATTTCACTGCCACTTCGACTTGGCATTTAAAAGTACTTGCCAAACCTTAAACTCCCTTTTTTCTACATATGTCACCCCTAAGGTAGGCCCTTGGTAACCCGTAGGGAAGGGTGTTATGTAGGTAAAAGGCTAGACATGTACATGAGTGTTGTATATGTTGGGGTAGTGGAAAACTCCTAAATTCATTGTCCATTACTGTGAAGCCTGCTCCTTTCTTAAGATAGCATTAGGGATACCCTTATATACTGATCAGAAAGGGGTATCCATGTCATATTTAGTGTGGACAGAATGATAATAGAAAATCCTGCTTATTGGTGAGGTTGGATTTTATATTACTATTTTAGAAATGCCACTTTTAAAAAAGTGAGTATTTCTCTGCACTTAAAATCCTTATGTGCCCTACAGTCTGTCTCCAATCAACAACTGGGCTGGGCTGGTTGACAGCTCCCTTGTGCTTTTCACTCAGACATCCACAAACACAGGACACCGAGTCACACCTTTACTCATCTGCATACTGAATGGGTCTTCCTGGGCTGGAAGATTGGAGGGCCTGACACTTACATTTCAAATGCTAGTGGCCTGCCCTCACACCATGGACTGCCAACCCCCCTACTGGGAGCCTGGCAGACAGACCTGTACTGAAAGGGGAACTTGTGCATTTCAAAACCACTATTTTAAGTCTTCCCCACATCAAAGGCATTTTGGATATATAAAATGGGTCCCTGACTCATCTGAACTGCTTTACCTGAGGAGGACTACTGCCCTGCTGTTGTCCTGCTGCCCTCTGCCTTTGCTGAGAAGTGCTCTCCAAGGGCTTGGATTGAACTTGCCTCCTGTTTTCTGAAGTCTCAAGTCCAGAAAGACTTCGGCCCGTATTTATACTCCGTTTGCACCGAATTAGCGGCGTTTTTTTTTACGCAAATTCGGAGCAAAACTAACGCCATATTTATACTTTGGCGTTAGACGCGTCTAGCGCCAAAGTATGGGCAAATAGCGTCATTTTTTTGCGTGAACGCCTTCCTTGCGTTAATGAGATGCAAGGAAGGCGTTCCCGTCTAAAAAAATGACAGCGACGCAAATGCGTCGTATTTATACTCCCGGGCAAAAATCACGCCCGGGAGTTGGCGGGTCAAAAAACCCCGCATTTGCGCCACTATTTAACGCCTGGGTCAGGGTAGGCGTTAAGGGGCCTGGGGGCTCAAAATTAGCCCACAGGTGCCCTCCCCTGCCCCCAGGGACCCCCCCTGCCACCCCTGCCCACCCCAGGAGGACACCCAAGGATGGAGGGACCCACCCCAGGGACATTCAGGTAAGTTCAGGTAAGTATAATTTTTTATATTTTTTAATTTTTTTTGGTGGCATAGGGGGGCCTTATTTGTGCCCCCCTACATGCCACTATGCCCAATGACCATGCCCAGGGGACATAAGTCCCCTGGGCATGGCCATTGGGCAAGGGGGCATTACTCCTGTCTTTACTAAGACAGGAGTCATTTAAATGGCGTCTGGGCGTCGAAAAAAATGGCGCAAATCGGGTTGAGGCGCTTTTTTTGCCTCAACCTGACTTGCCCCATTTTAAGACGCCCTAACGCCATTTTCCCCCTACGCCGGCGCTGCCTGGTCTACGTGGTTTTTTTCCACGCACACCAGGCAGCGCCGGTCTGCTAGCGCCGGCTAACGCCATTCCATAAATACGGCTCCCGCATGGCGCTTCAGAATGGCGTTAGACGGCGCTAAATTTTTTGACGCTAAACTGCGTTAGCGCAGTTTAGCGTCAAAAAGTATAAATATGGGCCTTCATCTCTTCAGGTAACTCCATTTGCACCGAAAATGGACACAGAGCCTGCCAGAAACTGCGCACAGCCATTTTGCGACTGAGAAATCACCACACAGCCGAGCTGGAACAATGCAGTCTGACATCCTGAGTAAAGATTCGATGCAGCGCCTGCCTTGTGACTGGAAATTTGACGCACAGCCCTACCAGATCGACGCACAGCCAAACCAGAACAACGCGACCAATTCCCCGAGTGGAAAATCGGCACAGTGCCTGCCGTGTGACAGCAAATTCGACACATCGCCATACCAAATTGACGCAACATGTGTGACTTCTTTCCGCATGCCCAAGATTTCCCTGCTTTGTCCCTGGGTGGCAAATGGTCCCCGTATCGCAGTGAGGAACCAAAAAATTATGCAAAGCCCCTTCTGGGATGGAAAGAAACAACCCATCGTCTGTGCTGCATCAGAAAATCCGACGCACACCCTATTTTTCCACGCATCTCCTCCTCTGCGGACTCCATGCCTGTTATTTTTGACTGAAGGCTCTTTTTAAACTTGCAAAAGTGATATCTCAACATGTGCTTATTGGATCATTTTCATTTTGGCCTTAATTTAACCAGATAAATATCATATCTTTTTCTTAACTTGTGTGGTGTATTTTTGTGGAGCTTTCACTGTGTTACTGTATGATTTATTGCACAAATACTTTACACATTGCCTTCTAAGTTAAGCCTGACTGAGTGCCAAGCTCCCAGAGGGTGAGCACAGGCTAAATTGGATTGTGTGTGACTTACCCTGTCTAGGATTGTGTTCCCTATTTGGACAAGGGCATATACCTCTGCCAACTAGAGACCACAAACCTAACAAGAACATTATACGTTTCTGTTTGTGCAAACATGAGATACTTTACAAAAATGAAAACCTCAGAAATGGCAATCAGATTTTGGGCGGAAGAGGTACGTTTTTATCACAATAGATGGCTCATTTATGTTTTTGTCCAAAGTTTGTTTGGGTTCTAAGTAGTATATTTCATATTTAAAGCTGATATCTACATTGTAATTTATTCTCAGTTGTGGACGTGTTTTGCAGATATTGTGGAATGCAATAATTACATTCATACAACACTCATTGTCTGGTTATCACAGTTCTTTATGTCACATAAATAAGTATTTCATGACCTATGTTATGTTGATATTAGCACCAAAATATTAGGGGCCTCATTTAAATGAACTGACACATCACTACGTTGCAGCAGCGAGGTTTTAAAATAACTTTTGCATTGGTATGACAGAATCATCTGCCATTGATGCATCATATTTCCTACACAGCACACCCTGGTGTAAGGATCCTAGCTGCATCTAAAAAAATGGCACATCCGTGTGTACCATGTCATAAGGGAATCTGACACTCCTGCTGCAAAAGGGACGACGGGCTGACTTGGGGTATGTAAAGTAACACCAATCAGCCCTGAGCCAATTTTGAGTGTAGAATGCATCAAAAAAAGCACAAAAAATATGCATTGTAGAAGAAAAATGGCACACTTTACGTAAGGCAGCATGAAGAAGGACCAGATAGCAGAAGCAAGGGCAACAACCCTAGCACCAGCCAGGATGTCCAGACGGACAACCAGGAGAAGAGGAAGAGAAAGTGCAGTTTCAGTGAGGAGGAGAATGGATCTTCATCACAGAGATGACAGAGCACCAACATCGTTTTCACCTTTAAATTGCCATTAGGGAGGAAAGCGGCCATTTGCAGAGCATAGTGGAGAAGATCAAGAGTATGGGACAAGCAAAGAGGACTGTCACCGACTGCAAGAAACACTGGCATTATTACAAGCATCAGACAAAGGAGAAACTGGCCAACAAACTGAACTTGGCAATGCAGACCAGAGTAGGAATCCCAGCACTCCAGGAGGACCTGTATGCCTTGGAGGAGGGAGAGGCAGCTGTAACCCCAGATGACTCGGTGGCTGTTGTGCCAGGACATGCCAATGCAGCACATGAGGATCAACCAGAGCAATAGGGTAATTATCACTAAGGGGACAAAGTGGGCAAAAAGGTCCGATTGTGCAGTGCAGCTAGCCATGTTCCAGAATTCCACTGAACTGTGTCCAGGGAAAAGAACAGGAATCTAGATCTTGTACCATTAAATGGCACAGAAATGTCAGTCACACTGCCCAGTAACATGTTGGACAGCTCAATCATGCTCAGTCACATTTCTCTATTCCATGTGTTAGATGCAGCATCAGTCCATGTCCACCTTTGTATAATGGTACATGTAGTAGAATCTACAACATGAGTAATCAGAACTACAGGTCCCACTGTACAAAGTAGAAAACACGGACTGGAACAAAACATCATGCATGGACGCTTGAACCCTCCACACCCTGACAGTGACAATGCAGGCCACCTGGCACCAAGAGGCCACTGTGTCTTCTTTGGGCCCATATACATAACATCTGGAATGTAAAGCAATGGAATGAAATGGGCCTGTCAGATGAGAAACAGTTCACCTGAGAGGAGGGGGTCAGGTGTGGGGCCTATGAAGTATCAACAATTAAGAACATACCAATGGGAAAGCAAATATTAACTCGCATGACGATAAATAACATGGAGCTGTCCTGGCATGTGGGTGATACCACACAGGTGTCAGCTGCCATGGTAGGGACCACCAGCGCTACCAATACTGAATCAGACTGGGACAGGTTGAATGCAAGTGATGCACACCAGAGGACCATATCTGTTGCAACCAAAGATGATGTGTCACCCTGGTGGGCCCATGGTTGTGCAATGCATTGGGAGCACTGGAGTAGGTTGAACTGCCACAGTGTACGAATAGGGGGACACTGTATAGCAAAGAGGTTGAAATGTGTTCCGCAAGTAGCCTGACCAGTACACATGCAATGCTTTGTGTGACAGTGTCTCACTTGTGTTGCACCTGGGAAGGGATGACAGAGAAGAGCCCATTGTGGTACAACCCCCTACATGTGATGTTGTCCTGAGTGAAGATGTAGCATGTGGCAGGAGGAAATCTGAAAGGAAAACATCTCACCATGCCACATATGTATTTGTTGGAAATGTGAAATAGGGATCTGTCAGAGTACATGAAAAACTAGTCTGCAAACACAAAGGTCAGGATTGTAAACTGCCCCCAACGTGGCTGAGGGACATGATGCAAGGGCATCCCCCCTCAGTGAAGCTGAATTGGATATTGTAGCTCGGAGCGTGCTTGAAAATTACCCTCAGCTTTATGGGGGTCCGGAGGTCCAGCTGAGCAATGCAGCAGGCCCAATTCTGGACCAACATTGAGCAGCACTGCAGTGCAGTGGGCATACATCACCGGTTGGCCAAGACATGCCGCAAGCACTGGGAGGACATGAGACGCTGAGCCTATCTCAATGCCCAGTAATTATTTGGATAGTCCTCCCATTCCCACGTACACAGGCCCCGCATTACACCACTATACAGGGAGGTCCTGAGGGATGACTAGCCGACCCTCCATGCTCAGCTGGAGGAGTGTGAGCAGCAGAGACCTGGTAAGTGAATGGCCTGCATTATGTGTCTGGAAGTATGATGCAAAGGGTGACAGAGCTGTACCATCATGTGTCTCATGTCACCATTTCCATAATTTGTTCAACTGCTACAGTAGTCATAAGGCCAGTGCCTCATTGGAGTACATTGGATGCACTAAGCAGAGTGCATCCTTGGAATTGTAGAGTTCTGAATACACTTGGAGAAATGAGCCTCACACTTGCGTTTGAATGAAGAAATGCAATGCCAAAACCATAGCTGGTGAAGCAAGGGCCTTACAACTGCTGTGTGCAATGGCAAAGGAATGGGCCAGACAATGTGGGGACAAGAAGCTTTTGGGTGTGGGATGCTGTATCATGCATGTCTTTTGTGTGCCTCTCATGTCTCTTTTGACATAATCCGAGCAACTGTTGCAGTAACCATAAGGCCAACACCTCATTGGAGCACATTAGATGTACTAACCAGAGTGCATCCTGGGACTTGTAGTGTGCAAACAACTATTGAGGAAATGAGCCTCGCTCCTGTATTTGAATGAATAAATGCAATGTCAACATCATGACTAGTGAACCAAGGGCTTTATTACTGCTGTGTGCAATAGAAAAGGCATGGGCCAGACAATGTCCTGTGTGGAAATAAGAAGCTTTTTCTGTATTGGATGCTGTATCATGCATGTTTTTCTGTGTGATTTATCAGTATAAAATAATGTTGTATGTGCCTTGGAGTAAAGTCTGACTTTGAGATACTTGTCTCACACAACATTGTACCAACCTTTCCAAGGGGAATCATATACACATGTCTTCCCAACAGTGGCTTGTATTTCATATGTAATGTCTAGCTAGCTGTACTAACTATCCACGTGTACCAGGTAGTGGACACACTTGCCATTCAGATTTTCTGATGTTGTCTGGGATAATCCAATAAATAGATTCACATATTAGCATAGGTCATATCCAAGGCTTGGTTTGTATATACACCCAATCAAACATTTGTGTGGATTCAGACCATGCTTCCTATTACCTGACATTCAATAGTTAGTGTAGACTTTAAGGACTGCAGATTACAGGAGGATCATAGATGCATGCTTACGTGTGGACATGCCCACACAAAATGTGTCCCATCTCCAGTTGTAGACTAACATTGGAAGATGACAATGTAGCAAGTACAGGAAACACTGGGCCCAACTCACAAAGATAAACTTAGATGTTTGGTCTAAGATTACAACAAATGTCTACCTTTACCTTTGTTAATCAGGCCCAATGATTGCAATAATGTTGAAGATGAGGATTGGTCACTACAGAAGTGTATGCTTCCCACAACTGTGACAGATGCCAATGTGTGAGTTATGTCAAGACAGCACAGTGATAGTAGAAATACATTTTGGCACCAAGTCACATCTAATTAGTGAGTGAGATCAAAGGAGAACAAGGCCAGCACTAGCTTCATGTACTTATGCATTTTGCCCTGAATTGTAGACAAACTGCATAACATATTTACTTCTATTTCAGTGGACCCAGGTGACCAGGACTACAAGGGAGAGGGCCAGGGGCAAAGAAGGGCCTCCTCAGGATGTCGGCAGGCATGGCCTCTTTCATCCACTAAAAATGAGGAGGAGGAGGAGGGATCTAGTACTTCATCAGGCAGAGGGAGTGCACCCACCTGGACAGACACTACAGCATCTGCTGCAGACCTGGCGGAGGATGAGGACAGTGTAGGGGGCAGCAAACTGGACACCTCAGGCTATGGAGGGATAATTTTGACTCTCTCCTGACATACAAGAGCAGGACACAGCTGAGATACCCCAGAGTAGACCCAACCAACACCAGGGCCTGCCACCGACCCCTCTCCACCTTTTGAGGCCCCCAGTCCATCAGGCCCACCATCTGTACCCCCTGCCACTACCCCCCCCTCCAAGTGCCTGCCTAGTTGACCCAAGAAGCATCCTTGTCCCTAACACCCCACACTCTTCAGGTGTGACCCACATTTCTCCCTGTATTGACATCCCTGAGGATGCATCTCAAGAAGGGATGAGGGCATCTTAGGGGGAGGCAGGAATGTCCTGTCAGATCCTACTGCAGATCCATGATGAACTGCGTAGGTTCTGAGATAAAAATGCTCAGCACATGGCCACCCTCAATGCCAACCTCACTTCCAAGTTGTTTTCCCTGTCCCAGTAACAATTTCCATATCACCCTCCCCTTGTACCCATCATACCCCTTGTACTTCTAATGTGTCACAGTCCTGTGGGGGTACCTGGTCCTACACCGGCAAACCAGGAGGAGGCCACACAGGCAGAGGACCTAATAGCAGTGCAGAAGGAGGATGACCAGGATGACAAGTGACAGAGGTATGTTTGGACATTGACATTTCTTTACCCCTTGCATAAAGACTGATTCCCCTGATGTTTCCTGACTTGTTTTATTTATCTTGTTCAACCCCCTCCAAGTTGTCTCCCAAACCCCAGGATGGTGTCATCTGTCTCACAGTGGTAGCCCTGATAGCAGCTCTAATGTTACATACATGCAAAGGGTGATAGTGATGATTCTACATGTACATGTCATAGGTATAGACCAGTGATCAACAAGTTACAGGCAGGTTACCACATGTGTGCCTGCTGACTCTTACATGCAGCCCCCTAGTCAACAGCAGCACTGGTCCTCTGTTAATTCAACACAGCCATGTGCCAACGGTTTCTGTTCAGGTCGGCTCATTTGGGCAGAGAACCCCCCCTATTCCGTCAACCAGGGGCGTAAGGCAAGGATGTATTTTAGCCCCTTTTCTTTTCTTGATTTATATAAATGGGCTCTATGATTTTTTGGTCAAACAAGCAAAGGATGTACCGAAGATGGGCCAAAGATTACTTCCAGTTTTATTATATGCGGATGATGCAGTTTTAATTGCTCGTACTGCAAATGGCTTACAGGGCTTATTGGACATATTTTATGAGTTTATGTCGAGCCTCGATTTGAAGGTCAATTACCCCAAGACTTTTGTCATGACCTGTGGCCCACGTAACACAAAATCCAAACAATTTACTAAGGGAGGGCATTCTCTTATCAAGGTCAAAGATTTTTGTTACCTAGGCATGTATTTGAGTTCCTCTCTGTCCTGGAAGACTCATATTAATTTTAAGCTCCAACAGCTGATAAGGAACACCGAAGCGATCTTTCGCTTCTCTAATAAATTAGGCCATAGACCCCCTGCACAGATGAAACCTCTGTATAATTCTAAGTGTACCGCAGCTGTGCTCTACGGAGCAGGCGTTTGGGGCTGTGTAAAGGTACCATCTCTCCAGAGGGTCGAAAATAAATTTTTGCGAAGATTACTGTTGGTTCCAAAATGTACTGCAAATATCATCTGCCACGAAGAACTTGGTCAGTGTTTTTTGGAGGACAGGGTTTTTTTGGCGCCATTATTGCTTTGGATTAGATGTTGGCTAAACCCAATGGCAAAATTGGTCCAAGATTGTATTTCTGAATGCTTACAATTGGAAAATTCAAATAGGATCCCCTGGCTTATGTTTTTACGAAACTCTTTTGAGAATTTAGGTCTTAGATATATGTTTGATGAACCTCACCTATTAACTATAAATTCTAGGTCCGTTCTGAAGGCTACTTACTCCGAGTACATATCAGACCTGAGATTTTGCAGTTCTCTGAAATTAAAATCATTTGATTCCTATTCTCAGGTTGTGACAGCCCCATGCCTTGAACCTTATCTGACCTGGTTTTCCAGTTTTAAGATACTTTCTTTTTTAACACTTTTTAGACTTAATTTAATTCATTTTAAGGTAGCGTTTCCTGAACCATGTTTTTGGAAAAGGGATTTACCTCTTTGTCCCTGTGATTCTAGATCAACCCAGAGTACTTTGCACTTTTTTCTCTTTTGCCCTTTTTATGCTGCTCCTAGAGGGGTTTGCATTTTACCCACTTTACGTTTTGTTAGACCCATCCATTACAAGGAAGCTTTAATATATTTTCAGAGATTGCCAGATAGGCAAATTTGTCATTTTGTATTAGATTTTATTACTGCTTCTTTAAGTATTAGGAAAAGGCTCATTTCATTTTAAATGTATATGTATGTATAGTTTAATATTGTAAGTTAATTTTTGTATTCTGTTATTGTGATTTTCCTTATGTTATGAGTTTTATTTGTTTATTTTATGGGATTTTAGACCGGATGTTTACGTAATGTTTTAGATATGGTACTATTTTATTCTTCTATCTATTTACTGTAACGTAATTATTGTGTGGTATTTGTGTTTTTGTCTGTACTTTTATGGCATTTGCCGAATAAAGTTTTGTGACTGACTGACACAGCCATGATATCAAGCAGGAATCACACTTACAGGCAAACATGTATTTGGAGGTTACTGAGAGCTACAGGATTGAAGTTACTAAGGTGTCCTGCACGGTCTACATTTGGACACACCTTCATGTATGATGTAGTTTCTTCAAATTTGTATAGTTTTCCACAACATGCAAAGCTGCTTCATCTTTAAATATCAGATAACGACAGTACATTGCAGATTACACATTTGATATACACAATTATCAACCAAGGTTGACTAACAATCATTCTATTACTCCCACCCCAACCTCCGGATACATTGCCCACTGTGGACTGGGAGGTCAACTATTTCTGCTGTGCAGTCTCATTTTGGCTTGTCTTCTCAATGTACATGAACAACAGTGTTTTCACTGATAATGCATAAGGTTATGTACAGCACATATACTGAAGTCCTGTAAATACTAGAGCGGGGTGTTAAATTGAGGAAATGTGGCGCTCAGGAAGTCAATCTACCCTATAAAAACAGGGAACCTCACAAGGGACCTGAGAGGTGAGACAACCTCTAAACTAAAGAAAAATACACAGTGAGGATCCCCTCTTGTATAAAGACTAAAATGTTTTAAATAGACAATTTGCATGAAAAATTAATTCATATGATGTATCAGTCCATATTACATCTCCTAGAGTCAATCAATAAAGTCTATCAATGAGTCCAAAGTTTTATTCGGAATATGATTCAATCATTCGACCGTCTGAAATCCAGAGGAAAATTGTACTTCCAGCCAACACGTGTTTCGTCTTGGGAAATGTTTATATCCCTTACGGCTTCTTCAGGGCTAGAAATCATAAAAATAAAGTGAAAATAAACGAGTTACAACCAATATGCTCAACCGTCATATTAGTAATGTGTGTATGTCAGAGCCCAAGGAAGGTGAAATTAGTAAATATACAACCACTTGAACTGAGTAAGATAAAGGAAATGAAATACAGGTGAAGGAACCCCCATCCAATAAAATACCATTCACTCCAACACCACTAACCACTTCATCAATGCAAAAAGGGGTCAATGATACCTAAATCATGCTCCGAAACTTATTGAACCATTCTCCATGAAAATCTGACAAATATCCACATGCCACCCATGGTGCAAAAAAGAGTCCAAAATCTCAATATTTCAATGATTGTACCTTATTTAAGTATCGTTATTACACAACAATCAATAATGAAGGTTCATTGGGGTCCAAATACGCTCCATAACATGTGTGATAATCCAATTAAACATCCAATGTGCTGTCAAGAAAATCCAGAATATAAGTATCTCAACGAGGGATCCTTAAAATAAATAGAACCCAATATATAGGCAACCTAGAACTCAAAGATAGCCAAAAAGAGAATTCCTTTCAAAGATACTAATAATATACCTGCACAGTGATTTATACCATTACTAAAACTATCCACATTACTGTCTAAGTCATGCATGGTAATAACTTTTTGTAGCTCTACGATACTTGATAATAAAAATAATAAACCAGCCTCCCATATAATCAACTCACCCCAATATCGTGGTGCTTCTGAATGTATTGAAATCGGCGTCTCCGAGTATGGACGCCGGCGAGTGCGCTAATCGCGCGTCTCTGAACCCGGAAGTATAAATACTTCTGGGTTCACCGATCCCAATACGGAGCTTCAAAACAAAGGAAGGGCAACAACACGGCTACAATTTCAAACGGGTGCTGCATGGTTTACCCGATTTGTGCTAATAAGAAAAGCACATTCTGTGGAATAAATGCATATCCTATATACCTAATTGTGCCCAAAAAGGAAATGCACCGATTATCTCCTAGAGTTTACCCGATATTGCTGCAAATGCAAATCAAAGACCGCTTGACATTTAAACATACCACTGAAAAAATAAACCCAGCAATATTATAAAGAAATAAGTTAATCTATCCAATGTAAAGAGTCCACAAATGAAATAGAAGTGAAGTCCTGTACTCTAAGGTTTAGTCATATGTAATTATGGTGGAAGAGGAGGCAAAGTGAAAAAAAAAACTTTGGTATAGGATTACACAGTTTGGTCAGTAGGAGAATCTAGGCTGTTGCCCCCCTTAAGTGCTTTCATGTTGTGTGGTTCAACCACTAGATGTATATGCTTCTTCTCCTCTACACCCACCTTATCACCCACAACCCTCCTACCCAACTCCAAGCCTGTTGGCATCAGTTCACCCGTCATTCACATTATTACTTTAGCTTTTGGGCCCAGGGATTTTATCAGCAAGTATCCATGTCATGAACTTATAAACCAGTTACGAATACTCCTCTCCAAAAGAGTCTTTGGGACATATTTATGAGCTCATTGAGCCACTGGGGCATCACTTTTAGTGTGATTCTGGCTGCTCACACTACTAAACCAAATACATGCGGCCACACCAAGACACTTTGCATGGCTTTGAATAGCCTCCTAGCTATGGGGTGAGGCAAAGCTGTGCAAATTACTGTGTTGCCTTACTCTGACCTCAGGTGGCATTCAATGAGCATTGTTGGGGTGTTCCAACACAACATCCATGGATTTTGACACTTCCCCGGAGTGGCAGAACCAGATAAACCTGGGGATGTGCAAAAATCTTACACCTGAGTTTAGTTATAATGACTTGTAACATATAGACCTGCTGCACTGACCTACGCCAAATCCACATGTATGAGGCCAATATAAACACTTAGGTAGATATTGTAAATATACATTTTGAGTCAGCCTTTCGTTAGCCAACATTTTAGGATGTTGTATACTGTTATGAGCCATATGTGAGCATGTGGAGATAAGTGACAACAGTAATATTAGACACACCGCACATACTTCTGACATTCAATCCACAATTTAGGAGCATCAGCAATTGGTGAGGTAATTTTTAGGCATACTTACCAGAGTCCGACATCTGCCCAGGGTGCAGTGCCTGACCAGATGTCACAACCATGCATGTAGCGGAGATTACTGTGGGCTGTGCATTTCCAGACAACATCACAGGGTTAACAATGATATCTGTGTTTTCAGTCTGCATTCTAATTGACATATGTGATACACAACACATCCTAGTTTATTTAACAGGTTTGGGACTGTGTATGGATTCCATTTAATGTATCTATGAGTTGACTGATCACAATGTAGAAGTTAGGGCCCTCTCCGGGCCATATTTATGTACCAGTTTGTATTGCTGGTATGGGTTGATGTGCTCCATGAATTTGCCTCCCCGATTGTGCATGGATCTCAGCTCCAGTGTCTGACTGTAGTCTGGCTGTATGTGGCAACAAAAAGAAAGGTCATCAGACTCTGCCCAGTTATTTGAATTTGTGCAACCTTTCACATGTGTACACAATTACATCTACATGGCAACAACAGTAGTAACTGAAAGAGGGGCATTGTCTTTTGCCATTTACTAGTGTGAAGTGGATGAGGCAACAGTGATGGGCCACTGCTTGGGACTGAGGAATTGGAAGTTGCCACTGCCATTGCAAAGGATTCTTGGACTTGTAGAGCAATTAACTAAATGAGACATATGAGGGTCTAACCCACCATGCAAATTGCAGATATGTGGGAAACATTCATGGTCACATTTGTAGAGTATCACAGACATTGGTCATTTAATGTCATTGCTAGTATCATCTCATATTACCTGGCACCACATTCAGGCCATCACTCACAGGCAGCCCATGGAGCAGTTATGGATCTATGGGAGAGAGGATGTCCCTTTCAAGTTAGGTGAGTTGTAAGCAAGTTCTAGTGTGTGCACCTGGAAAAGCTCTGGCCACCTCTATCTTTCAGGATTTTCCATCACCCTCAGCTTCTCATTCTGCAACTTCTTTTTAATATCAGTGACAGTCTGCATATCCTCCCCCTATGCAGTTACAGTCATGGCCAACTGCTGCCATAGGGTTGCTTTCTGTGAGGATTTTCTGCTATGGGGGGAAGATCATACAGTCTTTTCTAGTTCTCACTATGAATGTAAGGATCATGGTGGCTTGCTCCTCTGTGTAATTTTTCTTCCTACTGAGAGGTAGCATTCAGAGCAGAAAGGTGCTGTGTTGTTGTGAATAAACAGAGTCTTGACTGTTTGCTGCTTGTATGTGGGTTTTGGTGCAAGATTGCAGGTAGTTTTGATAGTGTGCAGGTGTGTGTAATTACAATGATTCCACGCTGAGGGTGGATAATTCGCCCCCCCCCCCAGTGTGAATGATCTGTCCAGAGTGTGGATTATCCACCCGGGTGTGGATAATCCACCCTGAGTGTGGATATTCTGCCCTAGTGCAGATGAAAAATACTACTCGTAACTTACCTTTCTGAATTCCGAATAGTTGTAAACTTAGGGGCAGATTTAAGAGCCCCGCCCTCCACCTTAGCGCTGCCATAGCATCCGTTTTTCTATGATAAGCTGCTGTTAAAGTAACATTTTCCCCACACCATATTAACAAAGTTGTGCAATGCTGGCATAATGTATACAATTAGGGTGTTTTCCCACTGGGGGGCTGAAAAAATGGCACAAAGAAATCTAAGAGATTTTGTAGCACCAGTTCTTTGGGCACTTTAAACGCCTGCTCAGAGCAGGCAATAAAAGGTGGCTTCCATTATTTATAATGGCTCCTATGTACTCGGGAGGAGTAGCACCAACATGTTGGCGCTACTCCTGCAGAATACATCCATAGCATACAAAAAAATGAAATTATTGCCCCCTACCCTGTGCCATGGTGTGCTCTATTTTAAATATGGCTCACACATAGTGGTGGCAGGGGAACGCTAAGGGGAGCAGGTAAAGTGGTGCTGCACTAGGTACAGTGCCACTTTTCTTAAATCTGTCCCTTAGACTTTTGATCTAAACGTAGACTAAAAGTCCAAGTTTACCTTTGTGAATCGGGCCCATTGCTGGTGTTATAGGCACATGACAGTCAATGTATGATCTGCATTCCATCACTGGGTAACATTAAGTTGAGTCCCTGGCACTACATGGTAAGTCCATACCCACATACATTCCTGCAGTGCAGCAAGTATGTTTGGTATGAAGAGATGTCCAGGATATGTGTTACAAAATCACCCTCTCGGCCAGATGAATGCACAGTGTGCATGCAAGGCAGCACAACAAGGCAGAGTTCCATATTGCACAGTGCAAAAGCAAGATGGCAGGATCATAACTAATTTATGATCATACCTGCATCTCCTGTACAGGAGCTGTGGGCCTAATATTGGCCAAAGGGAATGCAGGCACCCTTGGACCTAGGTGCACTGTGAACAGTTGTATGAACAGTTGTGGTGTCAATATGTCAAACCATAATCAGTATAGGCATCATGAAAGAGAATGCAAATCACCATGGCAGATGTGGACCTGACCTCTTATCACACATGCAGGAATGGTTGGCCCAGCAAGCTGATTAATTGTGTTACAATATGAGTCACAACACAAAAGTGAGCCTTATCACACAGTGATTGTATGAACAAAGCAGGCATACTGCCATCTGAAAGGCATGCTAAGTACAACTTGGACTCACTACCTTTGTGTAACAGACATCCTACGCATCAATGTTGGACTGAAAGTCAAATATTAGCAAGTTAGATTGTCAATCTGATTACTCATGTCAACATTTAACATAAAACACCATCAACATTTTTCTGTATCTCATTGCAGAGGATAGATCTAAGCTTTCTGACCAACAGCCTGTCCAGATGACAATCTTGCTTAGGATTACAGCCTGCCAATACTTTATTAAAAAACTCTCTGGAAAATTCTGGCCTTCTTAGATACACCTAGACTCCGAGGACCACCAAGTTGAATTTCAATATCATGCATCAGGATTCCAGCTAAAGATGCCAGATGTGGTGCAGGGATGGGTGGGGACCTTGGCAGGCACCCTAGAGGCAATCCCTAGGTGCCTCAGTCCCAATAGGGATAACTCAGCGGCTATAAGATGCACCTACTCTTTGCTCTGTCACCTCAAACAGCCCTTGGCTGACATTGCTGTTGTCATGTGGCAGATGCACAAACAACTGCTCTGCCAAGGAGGCACCAGTGAGGTTGCCAAACCGCTAGGTGCAATCTGTAGCATCCTTGAATTCAAGTAGCAGAAGCAAGACATATACATTGCCACAATGGGTGCCTACCAGAGCAACTTTGATGCTGTGGTGACAAACCAGCAAGCCCTTCTCAATGCAGTGCGGCCTCTCTTCTTCACACAGAGAAATGCTGCTGCAGACAGGGTATCCACATCTTCAGCCCCTGATGTGTATGTGTGCCTCTGTTGTGTCCTGTACCAACAACGCACCCCTCAAGGGAAGTACCACACACATTAGATGAGGAAGATGTATACTATACCCCTTTCCAACATAAAACTGCCTCATAGCTTATCTTAATGCCAAATTGCAAGTTTCTCATTTGCCCAGTGCTGATGACCATGCAGGGTACTTCCAAACTGACACTGTCCTCAATTCACTGTCTCAATTGTTGATCTCACCCATTTGTGGACTGTTGAATTAGCCTATCTTCCTTATTGGCAATTTGCTTCTCGTCTTCCTCACTAAAACATGCCCATATTCCGGATATCCCATAGAATCAGTCCTCCATGGACTTTATCAGGACATCCTACAGCTCACAAATAATGTTGGGGTTGTTGCAAGGACTGCCATTTGCCCCTTTCTCCATGAGTCATGTGTGAAAAAAAAACACTTACTGAAACCAGCTTGTTGCATGTCTGTTCATGATTAGAGGGAGTAGACCATGGTGAATGTGCTGCTCCTAAAGACCCGGGGCCTCATTTACAATGGGTTTGCTCTGCAGCCCCGTATTTTTTTTTGTTTTTATGCAACTGTGACACAAAAATAAATCCATATCTGCAAAGTGACAATAGAGGGGTCTAGTGTCACCATTTCGCTCTCTTTGTCATTTTTACACAGCTTTCGATCTGGCCTCATCAGATTCCGGCAATGATATGTAACATAGTCGTCCACATTAAAAAATGACACAAGGCTCATGCAGCTATATTTACAAACTTTTTTGGGAAATGACTCACCATTCGCAAAAGGCGTGCAAAGTCTGCAATGCATCAAAGAATTAACGTCTGGTCAGACCAGGCTTAAAAATAATGCATTGGCACAGCTACATAAGGAGAATAGACCCAAATAAGCCTGGCAAACTCTAGGACACCATGGACCTACTCCTCTTTCAGCTTGGAGAACCAAGAAGACCACCACAACCAAAACCATCACAGTCACCTCTGCCATCACCAACACAATCACCACCAATCGTACCAACAAGCAGAAGAAGGCAGTGTATATATTGGCAGCAAACTTAACTGATTGAACTCAGGGAGGAAGAGGTAATCACCTACTACTGACTGCGGAGGGAGTCCATCACATAACTACCACACACTGTTGCACCCAGACTTCAGGCAATGGTTGACAGGGTCACTAACATCCACTGCAGGTCAAGCTTCTGACTGTGTTGCACATTCTGACCTCGAGGTCCTTCCCGACCACTATAGCCTAAGTGGGGCAGGATTGTCACAGCCATAATCCTCAGCATTCCTCCCCTCTGTCTTTGATGCCATTATCCAGCTCACATCCCACCACATTCTCTTCCTCAACACCCAGCAACTGCAGAAGGAAATCCAGCAAGGTTTCCATGCCGTCCCTGATTTTCCACATGTTCTCAGGGCCATGGACTGCATGTATGTGCAACTTGTTCTTCCTGCTGCAACTGCCCATCTATCCTGCATTAGGAAACATGCACACTCCTTTAATATGCAGGCCATTGTTGACCATCATGGGTTGATCCTAAATGTGGTGGCCAAATACCTTGGTACTGTGCATGATGCCTTTATATTCCGGTAGTCCATCATCAACCAATGAATCCAGGATGGATATGGAAGTGGCCTACTTGCAGGGATGTAAACAACAAGTACCTAACACACATAATAACAAATAGACACGGTGGACATAATACACAGATCACTGTCTGCCTACACAGATAGGGACTGCATAATGAGGGTCGTTACACAGACATGCACCAATGTAAATCTCCCTGACATACATGTGAATACATCTCAAGCCCATTTTGTTGACCGTGCATGATGTAAAGACACACAGCCAACCATTGCAGGCAGGAAATCTGCTCAACATCTTTGTGTGCAAGGGAGGTGTATCATGTCCACTGGGGGGTGTTTACATGCAACACATGGGCTACCAGCCATATCATGGCTCACACACCAGGGACTCGGTGTAAACTGAAAAACCATGGCCCATGAGCAGGTGACATGTAACTGATCAAATTTATAATAATATGCCAAATAAATCCCATCTCACACGTGTGATGTGTAATGCTACACACACTCATCACTCACCATGCTGCTGAGGCAGCAGCCTTGGCTGGAAGGTGCTCCTGCCCACACAAATACCATCTTGAAAGCAAAGAAGAAACCCCTATAACTCCTGATGAGAATGCGCACCCGCTAGGCAACGTGTGTGCAATACTAGTTGGAAGGAACCAGAAATTGCATTAGGCCCCAAGTATTGTTTCCCTTCTCACAGGCTTCGCAGGGTGTAGGAAGTCATGTAATTGGACTGCATAGGATCACTCACAAATCAAACAGATCCATGTGTTGTGTGCACAATTTGGGCATAATGCCATCACACATGTTCACAATGTTCCTTGGCAGTTGTGACACCATGTCACTCAGCTGGAATGTGGGAGCGCATACTGTGTGGATGGCATCATGTCAACTGTCATGGACAACATTGTTCAATCAAGTGCCTGGGCCAATGTAACGCAATCCAACACCAAATTCATTCTGGGGATGACCATCGACCCATGCATGTGTCTGTCAGCCATGTCCAGTATGTTAACACCTACATAGAAAGGACCTACAAAAGTGATTCACATACTCATTCTGTCTCCCCACATATGAAATGCACACACATAACATTGAGGGAACTAGAGCAGTAGGAAATTACCTCCACCAAAATGTGCATATGAAAAATGGCAGTCTGGAGGTAGATTGAATGATGTATCTGCTCATGACCTGCTTTTGAGATTACATAGATTGATTGAACAGGCCCCTGTAAACATCATGGTACATGCATGATTCACACATCATGTGATCATAACTGAAAAGTGCATGACAATACTACATCACATAACACATATGGGCAAGAGGTTAGCAAATACATATTGCATAAAGTCTGACACTGTCTCATTTCTCCCATTTCAGATGACTACATATATGGGATCGAGCTGTGGGTGATGACCTTATATGTCAACCCACATACTGAGCCAGAGGAGGCCTACAACCAGGCACATTTGCACATGTAATATTGTGGAGCGGACCTTTGGCCTTCTCAAGGCCCAGTTTCACTCTCTGGATGTTTCTGGGGTAGACTGTTATATTCTACACACCCCCGGTTTGTAAAAATATTTTATTATGTGCCATAATGCACAATATATGTGAGGCACTCATGTTCCCTGGGATAAACAACTGTTGGTCCCAAGGAGGAAGGAGAAGGAGGACAATGCACCAGCATATGTTGGTGAAATACAGAACACAGCTGCTGGTGCGAGTCTCTGTACTGGACATGCTTTGGTGATGGGTATCCATGCATTGGTGTTACATGCAGGGCTTTTGTGTGTGATGTGTGGGTAGTGTTAGTGGCGTATCTGTGGGTTGATGGGGTGATGGGTGTGAGGGTAAGGGTGGGGGTATGTGATGGCATGCAGGTGGGGTGTGGGGGATATGTTAGTAAAGATTTGACTTACCAGAGTCCAGTCCTCTTGCTACTCCTGTGAGGCCCTCAAGATGCATAATTGCCAAGACTTGCTCCTCCCATGTTGTGAGCTGTGGGGGAGGAGGTCGTGGTACACCGCCAGTCCTCTGTGCAGCAATCTGGTGTCTGGATACCACGGAAGTTACCTTCCCCCGTAGGTCATTCCACCTCTTCCTGATGTCATCCCGTGTTCTTGGATGCTGTCCCACTGCGTTAACCCTGTCGAAAATTCTGCACCATAGCTCCTTCTTCCTTGCAATGGATGTCTGCTGCACCGGTGATCCGAATAGCTGTGTCTGTACCCGGACAATTTCCTCCACTATGACCCTGGTTTCCTCCTCAGAGAACCTAGGGTGTCTTTGAGGTGCCATGATGTGGTGTGGGTGATGTGTGAGGTGGTGTTTGTTGTGATGTGTGAGGGGATGTGTTGGTGTGTGTTTGAGGTGCGTGGATGTTGTGTAAGTGATGGTGTTGTGTGTCTGTGGATGCTGGTGTTGTTTTAGGTAGTCTCTCTCTCTGGCCTTCTTTCTAAATTTTGGTTGTAAGGGTTTGTGGGTGATGTGGGTGTGTGCTTTATATTGGATTGGGTGTGTGTAGGTGTGGTGTGTGTATATGTATCAGGTGTGTGTATTTCGAATTGTCCAATGTGGGTGTGTTTTGTAAATGTGTGTGTATTTTGAGCTTGGTGGTGTGTACCGCCAATGGAATACCTAGGTTGAAAGACCGCTGCATTGATTCGTGGGTCGTGATACTGTGGGTGTATTCCTGTTGGTGTGACTTGTCGGTTTTGGTATCGCCAGTTTATCAATGACCTTTGGTGTGCCGGACTTGTGTGGGTGTCTGTATTGTGGCGGGTTCCGGGCTGTGGGTCGTAATACCTGTAGGGGAATTCCACGGCCAATTCAGTATGTTGGCGGTCTTCTGCACAGCAAAAAGCGGGAATTACCACCAGGGTTGTAATGAGGTTAAACTTATGACCGAGGCGTCCTGCTTGCTGTAGCCGAGAAGGGGCTCCATCACTGTCGGCCTCAAACTTTGACTTTGTCCTGGTCTAGTGCAACCAGGTGACCAGCTTGGCGCTTTTAGTTTCTATGACCTAGAAAACATTAATTGTTTATAAATTCATATCTCCAGTTCCCCCTTATCTGATTTTAATTGTTTTGGTGTCATTTTGGATATAAACATATATTCTATTTTTATAAATTGGTTTTGGATTTTTAGTGCATTCTGTGTTTTACTTATTTATTGTTTTGTGATTTTGAAATGCTTTATCCACTTGTCTCCTAAGTTAACCCCTTCGCTGCCAGGCCTTTTCCCCCTCCGGTGCCAGGCCTTTTTTTGCCTATTTGGGGCAGTTCACGCTTAGGCCCTCATAACGTTTTGTCCACATAAGCTAACCAAGCCAAATTTGCGTCCTTTTTTTCCAACATCCTAGGGATTCTAGAGGTACCCAGACTTTGTGGGTTCCCCTGAAGGAGGCCAAGAAATTGGCCAAAATACAGGGAAAATTTCGTTTTTTTCAAAAAAATTGGAAAAAGTGGCTGCAGAAGGCTTGTGGTTTTTCTCCTGAAAATGGCATCAACAAAGGGTTTGCGGTGCTAAACGCAGCAGCTTCCCAGCTTTCAGGAACAGGCAGACTTGAATCAGAGAACCCAATTTTTCAACACAATTTTGGCATTTTACTGGGACATACCCCATTTTTGCAATTTTTTGTGCTTTCAGCCTCCTTCCAGTCAGTGACAGAAATGGGCATGAAACCAATGCTGGATCCCAGAAAACTAAACATTTCTGAAAAGTAGACAAAATTCTGAATTCAGCAAGGGGTCATTTGTGTAGATCCTACAAGGGTTTCCTACAGCAAATAACAACTGAAAAAGAAAAATATTGAAATTGAGGTGAAATAAACATAAATGTTTCTCTACGTTTTACTCTGTAACTTTTCCCTGCAATGTCAGATTATCGAAAGCAATATACTGTTACGTCTGGTGGACTCCTCTGGTTGCGGGGATATATAGGGCTTGTAGGTTCATCAAGAACCCAAGGAACCCAGAGCCAATAAATGAGCTGCACCCTGCAGTGCGTTTTCATTCTATACCGGGTATACAGCAATTCATTTGCTGAAATATAAAGAGTAAAAAATTGCTATCAAGAAAACTTTTGTATTTCCAAAAAGGGCTCAAGATAAGGTGTTGAGGAGCAGTGGTTATTTGCACATCTCTGAATTCCGGGGTGACCATACTAGCATGTGAATTACAGGGCATTTCTCAAATAGATGTCTTTTTTACACACTCTCCTATATTTGGAAGGAAAAAATGTTGAGAAAGATAAGGGGCAATAACACTTGTTTTGCTAATCTATATTCCCCCAAGTCTCCCGATAAAAATGATACCTCACTTGTGCGGGTAGGCCTAGCGCCCGCGACAGGAAACGCCCCAAAGCTCAACGTGGACACATCCAAATTTTTTAAAGAAAACAGAGGTGTTTTTTGCAAAGTGCCTACCTGTAGATTTTGGCCTCTAGCTCAGCCGGCACCTAGGGAAACCTACCAAACCTGTGCATTTCTGAAGACTAGAGACCTAGGGGAATCCAAGGAGGGGTGACTTGCGGGGCTCGGACCAGGTTCTGTTACCCAGAATCCTTTGCAAACCTCAAAATTTGGCTAAAAAAACACATGTTCCTCAAATTTCTGTGGCAGAAAGTTCTGGAATCTGAGAGGAGCCACAAATTTCCTTCCACCCAGCGTTCCCCCAAGTCTCCTGATAAAAATGATACCTCACTTGTGTGGGTAGGCCTAGCGCCCGCGACAGGAAACGCCCCAAAGCGCAACGTGGACACATCCAAATTTTTGGAAGAAAACAGAGGTGTTTTTTGCGAAGTGCCTACCTGTAGATTTTGGCCTCTAGCTCAGCCGGCACCTAGGGAAACCTACCAAACCTGTGCATTTCTGAAAACTATAGACCTAGGGGAATCCAAGATGGGGTGACTTGCGGGGCTCGGACCAGGTTCTGTTACCCAGAATCCTTTGCAAACCTCAAAATTTGGCTAAAAAAACACATGTTCCTCACATTTCTGTGGCAGAAAGTTCTGGAATCTGAGAGGAGCCACAAATTTCCTTCCACCCAGCGTTCCCCAAGTCTCCCGATAAAAATGATACCTCACTTGTGTGGGTAGGCCTAGCGCCCGCGACAGGAAACGCCCCAAAGCGCAACGTGGACACATCCACATTTTTGGAAGAAAACAGAGGTGTTTTTTGCGAAGTGCCTACCTGTAGATTTTGGCCTCTAGCTCAGCCGGCACCTAGGGAAACCTACCAAACCTGTGCATTTCTGAAAACTAGAGACCTAGGGGAATCCACGATGGGGTGACTTGCGGTGCTCGGACCAGGTTCTGTTACCCAGAATCCTTTGCAAACCTCAAAATTTGGCTAAAAAAACACATGTTCCTCACATTTCTGTGGCAGAAAGTTCTTGAATCTGAGAGGAGCCACAATTTTCCTTCCACCCAGCGTTCCCCCAAGTCTCCCGATAAGAATTCTACCTCACTTGTGTGGGTAGCCCTAGCGCCCGCGACAAGAAACGCCCCAAACCGCAACGTGGACACATCCACGTTTTTGGAAGAAAACAGAGGTGTTTTTTGCGAAGTGCCTACCTGTAGATTTTGGCCTCTAGCTCAGCCGGCACCTAGGGAAACCTACAAACCTGTGCAATTCTGAAAACTAGATACCTAGGGGAATCCAAGATGGGGTGACTTGAGGGGCTCGGACCAGGTTCTGTTACCCAGAATCCTTTGCAAACCTCAAAATTTGGCTAAAAAAACACATGTTCCTCACATTTCTGTGGCAGAAAGTTCTGGAATCTGAGAGGAGCCACAAATTTCCTTCCACCCAGCGTTCCCCCAAGTCTCCCGATAAAAATTATACCTCACTTGTGTGGGTAGGCCTAGTGCCCGCGACAGGAAAAGCCCCAAAGCGCAACGTGGACACATCCAAATTTTTGGAAGAAAACAGAGGTGTTTTTTGCAAAGTGCCTACCTGTAGATTTTGGCCTCTAGCTCAGCCGGCACCTAGGGAAACCTACCAAACCTGTGCATTTCTGAAAACTAGAGACATAGGGGAATCCAAGATGGGGTGACTTGTGGTGCTCGGACCAGGTTCTGTTAACCAGAATCCTTTGCAAACCTCAAAATATGGCTAAAAAAACACATGTTCCTCACATTTCTGTGGCAGAAAGTTCTGGAATCTGAGAGGAGCCACACATTTCCTTCCACCCAGCGTTCCCCCAAGTCTCCCGATAAAAATGATACCTCACTTGTGTGGGTAGGCCTAGCGCCCGCGACAGGAAACACCCCAAAGCGCAACGTGGAAACATCCACATTTTTTAAAGAAAACAGAGGTGTTTTTTGCGAAGTGCCTACCTATAGATTTTGGCCTCTAGCTCAGCCGGCACCTAGGGAAACCTACCAAACCTGTGCATTTCTGAAAACTAGAGACCTAGGGGAATCCAATATGGGGTGACTTGCGGGGCTCGGACCAGGTTCTGTTACCCAGAATCCTTTGCAAACCTCAAAATTTGGCTAAAAAAACACATGTTCCTCACATTTCTGTGGCAGAAAGTTCTGGAATCTGAGAGGAGCCACAAATTTCCTTCCACCCAGCGTTCCCCCAAGTCTCCCGATAAAAATGATACCTCACTTGTGTGGGTAGGCCTAGCGCCCGTGACAGGAAACGCCCCAAAGCGCAACGTGGACACATCCAAATTTTTGGAAGAAAACAGAGGTGTTTTTTGCGAAGTGCCTACCTGTAGATTTTGGCCTCTAGCTCAGCCGGCACCTAGGGAAACCTACCAAACCTGTTCATTTCTGAAAACTAGAGACCTAGGGGAATCCAAGATGGGGTGACTTGCGGGGCTCGGACCAGGTTCTGTTACACAGAATCCTTTGCAAACCTCAAAATTTGGCTAAAAAAACACATGTTTCTCACATTTCTGTGGCAGAAAGTTCTGGAATCTGAGAGGAGCCACAAATTTCCTTCCACCCAGCGTTCCCCCAAGTCTCCCGATAAAAATGATACCTCACTTGTGTGGGTAGGCCTAGCGCCCGCGACAGGTAACGCCCCAAAGCGCAACGTCGACACATCCACATTTTTGGAAGAAAACAGAGGTGTTTTTTGCGAAGTGCCTACCTGTAGATTTTGGCCTCTAGCTCAGCCGGCATCTAGGGAAACCTACCAAACCTGTGCATTTCTGAAAACTAGATACCTAGGGGAATCCAAGATGGGGTGACTTGTGGTGCTCGGACCAGGTTCTGTTACCCAGAATCCTTTGCAAACCTCAAAATTTGGCTAAAAAAACACATGTTCCTCACATTTCTGTGGCAGAAAGTTCTGGAATCTGAGAGGAGCCACAAATTTCCTTCCACCCAGCGTTCCCCCAAGTCTCCCGATAAAAATGATACCTCACTTGTGTGGGTAGGCCTAGCGCCCGCGACAGGAAACACCCCAAAGCGCAACGTGGACACATCCAAATTTTTTGAAGAAAACAGAGGTGTTTTTTGCGAAGTGCCTACCTGTAGATTTTGGCCTCTAGCTCAGCCGGCACCTAGGGAAACCTACCAAACCTGTGCATTTCTGAAAACTAGATACCTAGGGGAATCCAAGATGGGGTGACTTGTGGTGCTCGGACCAGGTTCTGTTACCCAGAATCCTTTGCAAACCTCAAAATTTGGCTAAAAAAACACATGTTCCTCACATTTCTGTGGCAGAAAGTTCTGGAATCTGAGAGGAGCCACAAATTTCCTTCCACCCAGCGTTTCCCCAAGTCTCCCGATAAAAATGATACCTCACTTGTGTGGGTAGGCCTAGCGACCGGGACAGGAAACGCCCCAAAGCGCAACGTGGACACATCCAAATTTTTGGAAGAAAACAGAGGTGTTTTTTGCGAAGTGCCTACCTGTTGATTTTGGCCTCTAGCTCAGCCGGCACCTACGGAAACCTACCAAACCTGTGGATTTCTGAAAACTAGAGACCTAGGGGAATCCAAGATGGGGTGACTTGTGGTGCTCGGACCAGGTTCTGTTAACCAGAATCCTTTGCAAACCTCAAAATTTGGCTAAAAAAACACATGTTCCTCACATTTCTGTGGCAGAAAGTTCTGGAATCTGAGAGGAGCCACAAATTTCCTTCCACCCAGCATTCCCCCAAGTCTCCCGATAAAAATGATACCTCACTTGTGTGGGTAGGCCTAGCGCCCGCGACAGGAAACGCCCCAAAGCGCAACGTGGAAACATCCACATTTTTGAAAGAAAACAGAGGTGTTTTTTGCGAAGTGCCTACCTATAGATTTTGGCCTCTAGCTCAGCCGGCACCTAGGGAAACCTACCAAACCTGTGCATTTCGGAAAACTAAAGACCTAGGGGAATCCACGATGGGGTGACTTGCGGTGCTCGGACCAGGTTCTGTTACCCAGAATCCTTTGCAAACCTCAAAATTTGGCTAAAAAACCACATGTTCCTCACATTTCTGTGGCAGAAAGTTCTGGAATCTGAGAGGAGCCACAAATTTCCTTCCACCCAGCGTTCCCCCAAGTCTCCCGATAAAAATGATACCTCACTTGTGTGGGTAGGCCTAGCGCCCGTGACAGGAAACGCCCCAAAGCGCAACGTGGACACATCCAAATTTTTGGAAGAAAACAGAGGTGTTTTTTGCGAAGTGCCTACCTGTAGATTTTGGCCTCTAGCTCAGCCGGCACCTAGGGAAACCTACCAAACCTGTGCATTTCTGAAAACTAGAGACCTAGGGGAATCCAAGATGGGGTGACTTGCGGGGCTCGGACCAGGTTCTGTTACCCAGAATCCTTTGCAAACCTCAAAATTTGGCTAAAAAAACACATGTTTCTCACATTTCTGTGGCAGAAAGTTCTGGAATCTGAGAGGAGCCACAAATTTCCTTCCACCCAGCGTTCCCCCAAGTCTCCCGATAAAAATGATACCTCACTTGTGTGGGTAGGCCTAGCGCCCGCGACAGGAAACGCCCCAAAGCGCAACGTCGACACATCCACATTTTTGGAAGAAAACAGAGGTGTTTTTTGCGAAGTGCCTACCTGTAGATTTTGGCCTCTAGCTCAGCCGGCACCTAGGGAAACCTACCAAACCTGTGCATTTCTGAAAACTAGATACCTAGGGGAATCCAAGATGGGGTGACTTGTGGTGCTCGGACCAGGTTCTGTTACCCAGAATCCTTTGCAAACCTCAAAATTTGGCTAAAAAAACACATGTTCCTCACATTTCTGTGGCAGAAAGTTCTGGAATCTGAGAGGAGCCACAAATTTCCTTCCACCCAGCGTTTCCCCAAGTCTCCCGATAAAAATGATACCTCACCTGTGTGGGTAGGCCTAGCGACCGGGACAGGAAACGCCCCAAAGCGCAACGTGGACACATCCAAATTTTTGGAAGAAAACAGAGGTGTTTTTTGCGAAGTGCCTACCTGTTGATTTTGGCCTCTAGCTCAGCCGGCACCTACGGAAACCTACCAAACCTGTGCATTTCTGAAAACTAGAGACCTAGGGGAATCCAAGATGGGGTGACTTGTGGTGCTCGGACCAGGTTCTGTTAACCAGAATCCTTTGCAAACCTCAAAATTTGGCTAAAAAAACAAACACATGTTCCTCACATTTCTGTGGCAGAAAGTTCTGGAATCTGAGAGGAGCCACAAATTTCCTTCCACCCAGCATTCCCCCAAGTCTCCCGATAAAAATGATACCTCACTTGTGTGGGTAGGCCTAGCGCCCGCGACAGGAAACACCCCAAAGCGCAACGTGGACACATCCAAATTTTTTGAAGAAAACAGAGGTGTTTTTTGCAAAGTGCCTACCTGTAGATTTTGGCCTCTAGCTCAGCCGGCACCTAGGGAAACCTACCAAACCTGTGCATTTCTGAAAACTAGATACCTAGGGGAATCCAAGTTGGGGTGACTTGTGGTGCTCGGACCAGGTTCTGTTACCCAGAATCCTTTGCAAACCACAAAATTTGGCTAAAAAACCACATGTTCCTCACATTTCTGTGGCAGAAAGTTCTGGAATCTGAGAGGAGCCACAAATTTCCTTCCACCCAGCGTTTCCCCAAGTCTCCCGATAAAAATGATACCTCACTTGTGTGGGTAGGCCTAGCGACCGGGACAGGAAACGCCCCAAAGCGCAACGTGGACACATCCAAATTTTTGGAAGAAAACAGAGGTGTTTTTTGCGAAGTGCCTACCTGTAGATTTTGGCCTCTAGCTCAGCCGGCACCTACGGAAACCTACCAAACCTGTGCATTTCTGAAAACTAGAGACCTAGGGGAATCCAAGATGGGGTGACTTGTGGTGCTCGGACCAGGTTCTGTTAACCAGAATCCTTTGCAAACCTCAAAATTTGGCTAAAAAAACAAACACATGTTCCTCACATTTCTGTGGCAGCAAGTTCTGGAATCTGAGAGGAGCCACAAATTTCCTTTCACCCAGCATTCCCCCAAGTCTCCCGATAAAAATGATACCTCACTTGTGTGGGTAGGCCTAGCGCCCGCGACAGGAAACGCCCCAAAGCGCAACGTGGAAACTTCCACATTTTTTAAAGAAAACAGAGGTGTTTTTTGCGAAGTGCCTACCTATAGATTTTGGCCTCTAGCTCAGCCGGCACCTAGGGAAACCTACCAAACCTGTGCATTTCTGAAAACTAGAGACCTAGGGGAATCCACGATGGGGTGACTTGTGGTGCTCGGACCAGGTTCTGTTACCCAGAATCCTTTGCAAACCTCAAAATTTGGCTAAAAAACCACATGTTCCTCACATTTCTGTGGCAGAAAGTTCTGGAATCTGAGAGGAGCCACAAATTTCCTTCCACCAAGCGTTCCCCCAAGTCCCCCGATAAAAATGATACCTCACTTGTGTGGGTAGGCCTAGCGCCCGCGACAGGAAACGCCCCAAAGCGCAACGTGGACACATCCAAATTTTTGGAAGAAAACAGAGGTGTTTTTTGTGAAGTGCCTACCTGTAGATTTTGGCCTCTAGCTCAGCCGGCACCTAGGGAAACCTACCAAACCTGTGCATTTCTGAAAACTAGAGACCTAGGGGAATCCAATATGGGGTGACTTGCGGGGCTCGGACCAGGTTCTGTTACCCAGAATCCTTTGCAAACCTCAAAATTTGGCTAAAAAAACACATGTTCCTCACATTTCTGTGGCAGAAAGTTCTGCAATCTGAGAGGAGCCACAAATTTCCTTCCACCCAGCCTTCCCCCAAGTCTCCCGATAAAAATGATACCTCACTTGTGTGGGTAGGCCTAGCGCCCGTGACAGGAAACGCCCCAAAGCGCAACGTGAACACATCCAAATTTTTGGAAGAAAACAGAGGTGTTTTTTGCGAAGTGCCTACCTGTAGATTTTGGCCTCTAGCTCAGCCGGCACCTAGGGAAACCTACCAAACCTGTTCATTTCTGAAAACTAGAGACCTAGGGGAATCAAAGATGGGGTGACTTGCGGGGCTCGGACCAGGTTCTGTTACCCAGAATCCTTTGCAAACCTCAAAATTTGGCTAAAAAAACACATGTTTCTCACATTTCTGTGGCAGAAAGTTCTGGAATCTGAGAGGAGCCACAAATTTCCTTCCACCCAGCGTTCCCCCAAGTCTCCCGATAAAAATGATACCTCACTTGTGTGGGTAGGCCTAGCGCCCGCGACAAGAAACGCCCCAAAGCGCAACGTCGACACATCCACATTTTTGGAAGAAAACAGAGGTGTTTTTTGCGAAGTGCCTACCTGTAGATTTTGGCCTCTGGCTCAGCCGGCACCTAGGGAAACCTACCAAACCTGTGCATTTCTGAAAACTAGAGACCTAGGGGAATCCAAGATGGGGTGACTTGCAGGGCTCGGACCAGGTTCTGTTACCCAGAATCCTTTGCAAACCTCAAAATTTGGCTAAAAAAACACATGTTCCTCACATTTTTGTGGCAGAAAGTTCTGGAATCTGAGAGGAGCCACAAATTTCCTTCCACCCAGCGTTCCCCCAAGTCTCCCGATAAAAATGATACCTCACTTGTGTGGGTAGGCCTAGCGCCCGCGACAGGAAACGCCCCAAAGCGCAACGTGGACACATCCACATTTTTTGAAGAAAACAGAGGTGTTTTTTGCGAAGTGCCTACCTGTAGATTTTGGCCTCTAGCTCAGCCGGCACCTAGGGAAACCTACCAAACCTGTGCATTTCTGAAAACTAGATACCTAGGGGAATCCAAGATGGGGTGACTTGTGGTGCTCGGACCAGGTTCTGTTACCCAGAATCCTTTGCAAACCTCAAAATTTGGCTAAAAAAACACATGTTCCTCACATTTCTGTGGCAGAAAGTTCTGGAATCTGAGAGAAGCCACAAATTTCCTTCCACCCAGCGTTTCCCCAAGTCTCCCGATAAAAATGATACCTCACTTGTGTGGGTAGGCCTAGCGACCGCGACAGAAACCGCCCCAAAGCGCAACGTGGACACATCCAAATTTTTGGAAGAAAACAGAGGTATTTTTTGTGAAGTGCCTACCTGTTGATTTTGGCCTCTAGCTCAGCCGGCACCTACGGAAACCTACCAAACCTGTGCATTTCTGAAAACTAGATACCTAGGGGAATCCAAGATTGGGTGACTAGCGGGGCTCGGACCAGGTTCTGTTACCCAGAATCCTTTGCAAACCTCAAAATTTGGCTAAAAAAAAACATGTTCTGCACATTTCTGTGGCAGAAAGTTCTGGAATCTGAGAGGAGCCACAAATTTCCTTCCACCCAGCGTTCCCCCAAGTCTCCCAATAAAAATGATACTTCACTTGTGTGGGTAGGCCTAGCGCCCGCGACAGGAAACGCCCCAAAGCGCAACGTGGACAAATCCAAATTTTTGGAAGAAAACAGAGGTGTTTTTTGCGACGTGCCTACCTGTTGATTTTGGCCTCTAGCTCAGCCGCCACCTACGGAAACCTACCAAACCTGTGCATTTCTGAAAACTAGATACCTAGGGGAATCCAAGATGGGGTGACTTGCGGGGCTCGGACCAGGTTCTGTTACCCAGAATCCTTTGCAAACCTCAAAATTTGGCCAAAAAAAAACATGTTCCGCACATTTCTGTGGCAGAAAGTTCTGGAATCTGAGAGGAGCCACAAATTTCCTTCCACCCAGCGTTCCCCCAAGTCTCCCGATAAAAATGATACCTCACTTGTGTGGGTAGGCCTAGCGCCCGCGACAGGAAACGCCCCAAAGTGCAATGTGGACAAATCCAAATTTTTGGAAGAAAACAGAGGTGTTTTTTGCGAAGTGCCTACCTGTAGATTTTGGCCTCTAGCTCAGCCGGTACCTAGGGAAACCTACCAAACCTGTGCATTTCTGAAAACTAGATACCTAGGGGAATCCAAGATGGGGTGACTTGCAGGGCTCGGACCAGGTTCTGTTACCCAGAATCCTTTGCAAACCTCAAAATTTGGCTAAAAAAACACATGTTCCTCACATTTCTGTGGCAGAAAGTTCTGGAATCTGAGAGGAGCCACAAATTTCCTTCCACCCAGCGTTCCCCCAAGTCTCCCGATAAAAATGATACCTCACTTGTGTGGGTAGGCCTAGCGCCCGCGACAGGAAACACCCCAAAGCGCAACATGGACACATCCAAATTTTTGGAAGAAAACAGAGGTGTTTTTTGCGAAGTGCCTACCTGTAGATTTTGGCCTCTAGCTCAGCCGGCACCTAGGGAAACCTACCAAACCTGTGCATTTCTGAAAACTAGAGACCTAGGGGAATCCAAGATGGGGTGACTTGTGGTGCTCGGACCAGGTTCTGTTACCCAGAATCCTTTGCAAACCTCAAAATTTGGCTAAAAAAACACATGTTCCTCACATTTCTGTGGCAGAAAGTTCTGGAATCTGAGAGGAGCCACAAATTTCCTTCCACCCAGCGTTCCCCCAAGTCTCCCGATAAAAATGATACCTCACTTGTGTGGGTAGGCCTAGCGCCCGCGACAGGAAACGCCCCAAAGCGCAACGTGGAAACATCCACATTTTTGAAAGAAAACAGAGGTGTTTTTTGCGAAGTGCCTACCTGTAGATTTTGACCTCTAGCTCAGCCGGCACCTAGGGAAACCTACCAAACCTGTGCATTTCTGAAAACTAGAGACCTAGGGGAATCCACGATGGGGTGACTTGCGGTGCTCGGACCAGGTTCTGTTACCCAGATTCCTTTGCAAACCTCAAAATTTGGCTAAACAAAACACATGTTCCTCACATTTTTGTGGCAGAAAGTTCTGGAATCTGAGAGGAGCCACAAATTTCCTTCCACCCAGCGTTCCCCCAAGTCTCCCGATAAAAATGATACCTCACTTCTGTGGGTAGGCCTAGCACCCGCGACAGGAAACGCCCCAAAGCGCAACGTAGAAACATCCAAATTTTTGAAAGAAAACAGAGGTGTTTTTTGCGAAGTGCCTACCTGTAGATTTTGACCTCTAGCTCAGCCGACACCTAGGGAAACCTACCAAACCTGTGCATTTCTGAAAACTAGAGACCTAGGGGAATCCACAATGGGGTGACTTGCGGTGCTCGGACCAGGTTCTGTTACCCAGAATCCTTTGCAAACCTCAAAATTTGGCTAAAAAAACACGTTCCTCACATTTTTGTGGCAGAAAGTTCTGGAATCTGAGAGGAGCCACAAATTTCCTTCCACCCAGCGTTCCCTCAAGTCTCCCGATAAAAATAATACCTCACTTGTGTGGGTAGGCATAGCGCCCGCGACAGGAAACGCCCCAAAGCGCAACGTGGAAACATCCAAATTTTTGAAAGAAAACAGAGGTGTTTTTTGCGAAGTGCCTACCTGTAGATTTTGGCCTCTAGCTCAGCCGGCACCTAGGGAAACCTACCAAACCTGTGCATTTCTGAAAACTAGAGACCTAGGGGAATCCAAGGAGGGGTGACTTGCGGGGATCGGACCAGGTTCTGTTACCCAGAATCCTATCCAAACCTCAAAATGTGGCTAAAAAAACACATGTTCCTCACATTTCTGTGGCAGAAAGTTCTGGAATCTGAGAGGAGCCACAAATTTCCTTCTACCCAGCGTTCCCCCAAGTCTCCCGATAAAAATGATACCTCACTTGTGTGGGTAGGCCTGGCGCCCGCGACAGCAAACGACCCAAAGCGCAACGTGGAAACATCCAAATTTTTGGAAGAAAACAGAGGTGTTTTTTGCGATGTGCCTACCTGTAGATTTTGGCCTCTAGCTCAGCCGGCACCTAGGGAAACCTACCAAACCTGTGCATTTCTGAAAACTAGATACCTAGGGGAATCCAAGATGGGGTGACTTGTGGTGCTCGGACCAGGTTCTGTTACCCAGAATCCTTTGCAAACCTCAAAATTTGGCTAAAAAACCACATGTTCCTCACATTTCTGTGGCAGAAAGTTCTGGAATCTGAGAGGAGCCACAAATTTCCTTCCACCAAGCGTTCCCCCAAGTCCCCCGATAAAAATGATACCTCACTTGTGTGGGTAGGCCTAGCGCCCGCGACAGGAAACGCCCCAAAGCGCAACGTGGACACATCCAAATTTTTGGAAGAAAACAGAGGTGTTTTTTGTGAAGTGCCTACCTGTAGATTTTGGCCTCTAGCTCAGCCGGCACCTAGGGAAACCTACCAAACCTGTGCATTTCTGAAAACTAGAGACCTAGGGGAATCCAATATGGGGTGACTTGCGGGGCTCGGACCAGGTTCTGTTACCCAGAATCCTTTGCAAACCTCAAAATTTGGCTAAAAAAACACATGTTCCTCACATTTCTGTGGCAGAAAGTTCTGCAATCTGAGAGGAGCCACAAATTTCCTTCCACCCAGCCTTCCCCCAAGTCTCCCGATAAAAATGATACCTCACTTGTGTGGGTAGGCCTAGCGCCCGTGACAGGAAACGCCCCAAAGCGCAACGTGAACACATCCAAATTTTTGGAAGAAAACAGAGGTGTTTTTTGCGAAGTGCCTACCTGTAGATTTTGGCCTCTAGCTCAGCCGGCACCTAGGGAAACCTACCAAACCTGTTCATTTCTGAAAACTAGAGACCTAGGGGAATCAAAGATGGGGTGACTTGCGGGGCTCGGACCAGGTTCTGTTACCCAGAATCCTTTGCAAACCTCAAAATTTGGCTAAAAAAACACATGTTCCTCACATTTCTGTGGCAGAAAGTTCTGGAATCTGAGAGAAGCCACAAATTTCCTTCCACCCAGCGTTTCCCCAAGTCTCCCGATAAAAATGATACCTCACTTGTGTGGGTAGGCCTAGCGACCGCGACAGAAACCGCCCCAAAGCGCAACGTGGACACATCCAAATTTTTGGAAGAAAACAGAGGTATTTTTTGTGAAGTGCCTACCTGTTGATTTTGGCCTCTAGCTCAGCCGGCACCTACGGAAACCTACCAAACCTGTGCATTTCTGAAAACTAGATACCTAGGGGAATCCAAGATTGGGTGACTAGCGGGGCTCGGACCAGGTTCTGTTACCCAGAATCCTTTGCAAACCTCAAAATTTGGCTAAAAAAAAACATGTTCTGCACATTTCTGTGGCAGAAAGTTCTGGAATCTGAGAGGAGCCACAAATTTCCTTCCACCCAGCGTTCCCCCAAGTCTCCCAATAAAAATGATACTTCACTTGTGTGGGTAGGCCTAGCGCCCGCGACAGGAAACGCCCCAAAGCGCAACGTGGACAAATCCAAATTTTTGGAAGAAAACAGAGGTGTTTTTTGCGACGTGCCTACCTGTTGATTTTGGCCTCTAGCTCAGCCGCCACCTACGGAAACCTACCAAACCTGTGCATTTCTGAAAACTAGATACCTAGGGGAATCCAAGATGGGGTGACTTGCGGGGCTCGGACCAGGTTCTGTTACCCAGAATCCTTTGCAAACCTCAAAATTTGGCCAAAAAAAAACATGTTCCGCACATTTCTGTGGCAGAAAGTTCTGGAATCTGAGAGGAGCCACAAATTTCCTTCCACCCAGCGTTCCCCCAAGTCTCCCGATAAAAATGATACCTCACTTGTGTGGGTAGGCCTAGCGCCCGCGACAGGAAACGCCCCAAAGTGCAATGTGGACAAATCCAAATTTTTGGAAGAAAACAGAGGTGTTTTTTGCGAAGTGCCTACCTGTAGATTTTGGCCTCTAGCTCAGCCGGTACCTAGGGAAACCTACCAAACCTGTGCATTTCTGAAAACTAGATACCTAGGGGAATCCAAGATGGGGTGACTTGCAGGGCTCGGACCAGGTTCTGTTACCCAGAATCCTTTGCAAACCTCAAAATTTGGCTAAAAAAACACATGTTCCTCACATTTCTGTGGCAGAAAGTTCTGGAATCTGAGAGGAGCCACAAATTTCCTTCCACCCAGCGTTCCCCCAAGTCTCCCGATAAAAATGATACCTCACTTGTGTGGGTAGGCCTAGCGCCCGCGACAGGAAACACCCCAAAGCGCAACATGGACACATCCAAATTTTTGGAAGAAAACAGAGGTGTTTTTTGCGAAGTGCCTACCTGTAGATTTTGGCCTCTAGCTCAGCCGGCACCTAGGGAAACCTACCAAACCTGTGCATTTCTGAAAACTAGAGACCTAGGGGAATCCAAGATGGGGTGACTTGTGGTGCTCGGACCAGGTTCTGTTACCCAGAATCCTTTGCAAACCTCAAAATTTGGCTAAAAAAACACATGTTCCTCACATTTCTGTGGCAGAAAGTTCTGGAATCTGAGAGGAGCCACAAATTTCCTTCCACCCAGCGTTCCCCCAAGTCTCCCGATAAAAATGATACCTCACTTGTGTGGGTAGGCCTAGCGCCCGCGACAGGAAACGCCCCAAAGCGCAACGTGGAAACATCCACATTTTTGAAAGAAAACAGAGGTGTTTTTTGCGAAGTGCCTACCTGTAGATTTTGACCTCTAGCTCAGCCGGCACCTAGGGAAACCTACCAAACCTGTGCATTTCTGAAAACTAGAGACCTAGGGGAATCCACGATGGGGTGACTTGCGGTGCTCGGACCAGGTTCTGTTACCCAGATTCCTTTGCAAACCTCAAAATTTGGCTAAACAAAACACATGTTCCTCACATTTTTGTGGCAGAAAGTTCTGGAATCTGAGAGGAGCCACAAATTTCCTTCCACCCAGCGTTCCCCCAAGTCTCCCGATAAAAATGATACCTCACTTCTGTGGGTAGGCCTAGCACCCGCGACAGGAAACGCCCCAAAGCGCAACGTAGAAACATCCAAATTTTTGAAAGAAAACAGAGGTGTTTTTTGCGAAGTGCCTACCTGTAGATTTTGACCTCTAGCTCAGCCGACACCTAGGGAAACCTACCAAACCTGTGCATTTCTGAAAACTAGAGACCTAGGGGAATCCACAATGGGGTGACTTGCGGTGCTCGGACCAGGTTCTGTTACCCAGAATCCTTTGCAAACCTCAAAATTTGGCTAAAAAAACACGTTCCTCACATTTTTGTGGCAGAAAGTTCTGGAATCTGAGAGGAGCCACAAATTTCCTTCCACCCAGCGTTCCCTCAAGTCTCCCGATAAAAATAATACCTCACTTGTGTGGGTAGGCATAGCGCCCGCGACAGGAAACGCCCCAAAGCGCAACGTGGAAACATCCAAATTTTTGAAAGAAAACAGAGGTGTTTTTTGCGAAGTGCCTACCTGTAGATTTTGGCCTCTAGCTCAGCCGGCACCTAGGGAAACCTACCAAACCTGTGCATTTCTGAAAACTAGAGACCTAGGGGAATCCAAGGAGGGGTGACTTGCGGGGATCGGACCAGGTTCTGTTACCCAGAATCCTATCCAAACCTCAAAATGTGGCTAAAAAAACACATGTTCCTCACATTTCTGTGGCAGAAAGTTCTGGAATCTGAGAGGAGCCACAAATTTCCTTCTACCCAGCGTTCCCCCAAGTCTCCCGATAAAAATGATACCTCACTTGTGTGGGTAGGCCTGGCGCCCGCGACAGCAAACGACCCAAAGCGCAACGTGGAAACATCCAAATTTTTGGAAGAAAACAGAGGTGTTTTTTGCGATGTGCCTACCTGTAGATTTTGGCCTCTAGCTCAGCCGGCACCTAGGGAAACCTACCAAACCTGTGCATTTCTGAAAACTAGATACCTAGGGGAATCCAAGATGGGGTGACTTGTGGTGCTCGGACCAGGTTCTGTTACCCAGAATCCTTTGCAAACCTCAAAATTTGGCTAAAAAACCACATGTTCCTCACATTTCTGTGGCAGAAAGTTCTGGAATCTGAGAGGAGCCACAAATTTCCTTCCACCAAGCGTTCCCCCAAGTCCCCCGATAAAAATGATACCTCACTTGTGTGGGTAGGCCTAGCGCCCGCGACAGGAAACGCCCCAAAGCGCAACGTGGACACATCCAAATTTTTGGAAGAAAACAGAGGTGTTTTTTGTGAAGTGCCTACCTGTAGATTTTGGCCTCTAGCTCAGCCGGCACCTAGGGAAACCTACCAAACCTGTGCATTTCTGAAAACTAGAGACCTAGGGGAATCCAATATGGGGTGACTTGCGGGGCTCGGACCAGGTTCTGTTACCCAGAATCCTTTGCAAACCTCAAAATTTGGCTAAAAAAACACATGTTCCTCACATTTCTGTGGCAGAAAGTTCTGCAATCTGAGAGGAGCCACAAATTTCCTTCCACCCAGCCTTCCCCCAAGTCTCCCGATAAAAATGATACCTCACTTGTGTGGGTAGGCCTAGCGCCCGTGACAGGAAACGCCCCAAAGCGCAACGTGAACACATCCAAATTTTTGGAAGAAAACAGAGGTGTTTTTTGCGAAGTGCCTACCTGTAGATTTTGGCCTCTAGCTCAGCCGGCACCTAGGGAAACCTACCAAACCTGTTCATTTCTGAAAACTAGAGACCTAGGGGAATCAAAGATGGGGTGACTTGCGGGGCTCGGACCAGGTTCTGTTACCCAGAATCCTTTGCAAACCTCAAAATTTGGCTAAAAAAACACATGTTTCTCACATTTCTGTGGCAGAAAGTTCTGGAATCTGAGAGGAGCCACAAATTTCCTTCCACCCAGCGTTCCCCCAAGTCTCCCGATAAAAATGATACCTCACTTGTGTGGGTAGGCCTAGCGCCCGCGACAAGAAACGCCCCAAAGCGCAACGTCGACACATCCACATTTTTGGAAGAAAACAGAGGTGTTTTTTGCGAAGTGCCTACCTGTAGATTTTGGCCTCTGGCTCAGCCGGCACCTAGGGAAACCTACCAAACCTGTGCATTTCTGAAAACTAGAGACCTAGGGGAATCCAAGATGGGGTGACTTGCAGGGCTCGGACCAGGTTCTGTTACCCAGAATCCTTTGCAAACCTCAAAATTTGGCTAAAAAAACACATGTTCCTCACATTTTTGTGGCAGAAAGTTCTGGAATCTGAGAGGAGCCACAAATTTCCTTCCACCCAGCGTTCCCCCAAGTCTCCCGATAAAAATGATACCTCACTTGTGTGGGTAGGCCTAGCGCCCGCGACAGGAAACGCCCCAAAGCGCAACGTGGACACATCCACATTTTTTGAAGAAAACAGAGGTGTTTTTTGCGAAGTGCCTACCTGTAGATTTTGGCCTCTAGCTCAGCCGGCACCTAGGGAAACCTACCAAACCTGTGCATTTCTGAAAACTAGATACCTAGGGGAATCCAAGATGGGGTGACTTGTGGTGCTCGGACCAGGTTCTGTTACCCAGAATCCTTTGCAAACCTCAAAATTTGGCTAAAAAAACACATGTTCCTCACATTTCTGTGGCAGAAAGTTCTGGAATCTGAGAGGAGCCACAAATTTCCTTCCACCCAGCGTTTCCCCAAGTCTCCCGATAAAAATGATACCTCACTTGTGTGGGTAGGCCTAGCGACCGCGACAGAAACCGCCCCAAAGCGCAACGTGGACACATCCAAATTTTTGGAAGAAAACAGAGGTATTTTTTGTGAAGTGCCTACCTGTTGATTTTGGCCTCTAGCTCAGCCGGCACCTACGGAAACCTACCAAACCTGTGCATTTCTGAAAACTAGATACCTAGGGGAATCCAAGATGGGGTGACTAGCGGGGCTCGGACCAGGTTCTGTTACCCAGAATCCTTTGCAAACCTCAAAATTTGGCTAAAAAAAAACATGTTCTGCACATTTCTGTGGCAGAAAGTTCTGGAATCTGAGAGGAGCCACAAATTTCCTTCCACCCAGCGTTCCCCCAAGTCTCCCAATAAAAATGATACTTCACTTGTGTGGGTAGGCCTAGCGCCCGCGACAGGAAACGCCCCAAAGCGCAACGTGGACAAATCCAAATTTTTGGAAGAAAACAGAGGTGTTTTTTGCGACGTGCCTACCTGTTGATTTTGGCCTCTAGCTCAGCCGCCACCTACGGAAACCTACCAAACCTGTGCATTTCTGAAAACTAGATACCTAGGGGAATCCAAGATGGGGTGACTTGCGGGGCTCGGACCAGGTTCTGTTACCCAGAATCCTTTGCAAACCTCAAAATTTGGCCAAAAAAAAACATGTTCCGCACATTTCTGTGGCAGAAAGTTCTGGAATCTGAGAGGAGCCACAAATTTCCTTCCACCCAGCGTTCCCCCAAGTCTCCCGATAAAAATGATACCTCACTTGTGTGGGTAGGCCTAGCGCCCGCGACAGGAAACGCCCCAAAGTGCAATGTGGACAAATCCAAATTTTTGGAAGAAAACAGAGGTGTTTTTTGCGAAGTGCCTACCTGTAGATTTTGGCCTCTAGCTCAGCCGGTACCTAGGGAAACCTACCAAACCTGTGCATTTCTGAAAACTAGATACCTAGGGGAATCCAAGATGGGGTGACTTGCAGGGCTCGGACCAGGTTCTGTTACCCAGAATCCTTTGCAAACCTCAAAATTTGGCTAAAAAAACACATGTTCCTCACATTTCTGTGGCAGAAAGTTCTGGAATCTGAGAGGAGCCACAAATTTCCTTCCACCCAGCGTTCCCCCAAGTCTCCCGATAAAAATGATACCTCACTTGTGTGGGTAGGCCTAGCGCCCGCGACAGGAAACACCCCAAAGCGCAACATGGACACATCCAAATTTTTGGAAGAAAACAGAGGTGTTTTTTGCGAAGTGCCTACCTGTAGATTTTGGCCTCTAGCTCAGCCGGCACCTAGGGAAACCTACCAAACCTGTGCATTTCTGAAAACTAGAGACCTAGGGGAATCCAAGATGGGGTGACTTGTGGTGCTCGGACCAGGTTCTGTTACCCAGAATCCTTTGCAAACCTCAAAATTTGGCTAAAAAAACACATGTTCCTCACATTTCTGTGGCAGAAAGTTCTGGAATCTGAGAGGAGCCACAAATTTCCTTCCACCCAGCGTTCCCCCAAGTCTCCCGATAAAAATGATACCTCACTTGTGTGGGTAGGCCTAGCGCCCGCGACAGGAAACGCCCCAAAGCGCAACGTGGAAACATCCAAATTTTTGAAAGAAAACAGAGGTGTTTTTTGCGAAGTGCCTACCTGTAGATTTTGACCTCTAGCTCAGCCGGCACCTAGGGAAACCTACCAAACCTGTGCATTTCTGAAAACTAGAGACCTAGGGGAATCCACGATGGGGTGACTTGCGGTGCTCGGACCAGGTTCTGTTACCCAGATTCCTTTGCAAACCTCAAAATTTGGCTAAACAAAACACATGTTCCTCACATTTTTGTGGCAGAAAGTTCTGGAATCTGAGAGGAGCCACAAATTTCCTTCCACCCAGCGTTCCCCCAAGTCTCCCGATAAAAATGATACCTCACTTCTGTGGGTAGGCCTAGCACCCGCGACAGGAAACGCCCCAAAGCGCAACGTAGAAACATCCAAATTTTTGAAAGAAAACAGAGGTGTTTTTTGCGAAGTGCCTACCTGTAGATTTTGACCTCTAGCTCAGCCGACACCTAGGGAAATCTACCAAACCTGTGCATTTCTGAAAACTAGAGACCTAGGGGAATCCACAATGGGGTGACTTGCGGTGCTCGGACCAGGTTCTGTTACCCAGAATCCTTTGCAAACCTCAAAATTTGGCTAAAAAAAACACGTTCCTCACATTTTTGTGGCAGAAAGTTCTGGAATCTGAGAGGAGCCACAAATTTCCTTCCACCCAGCGTTCCCTCAAGTCTCCCGATAAAAATAATACCTCACTTGTGTGGGTAGGCATAGCGCCCGCGACAGGAAACGCCCCAAAGCGCAACGTGGAAACATCCAAATTTTTGAAAGAAAACAGAGGTGTTTTTTGCGAAGTGCCTACCTGTAGATTTTGGCCTCTAGCTCAGCCGGCACCTAGGGAAACCTACCAAACCTGTGCATTTCTGAAAACTAGAGACCTAGGGGAATCCAAGGAGGGGTGACTTGCGGGGATCGGACCAGGTTCTGTTACCCAGAATCCTATCCAAACCTCAAAATGTGGCTAAAAAAACACATGTTCCTCACATTTCTGTGGCAGAAAGTTCTGGAATCTGAGAGGAGCCACAAATTTCCTTCTACCCAGCGTTCCCCCAAGTCTCCCGATAAAAATGATACCTCACTTGTGTGGGTAGGCCTGGCGCCCGCGACAGCAAACGACCCAAAGCGCAACGTGGAAACATCCAAATTTTTGGAAGAAAACAGAGGTGTTTTTTGCGATGTGCCTACCTGTAGATTTTGGCCTCTAGCTCAGCCGGCACCTAGGGAAACCTACCAAACCTGTGCATTTCTGAAAACTAGATACCTAGGGGAATCCAAGATGGGGTGACTTGCGGGGCTCGGACCAGGTTCTGTTACCCAGAATCCTTTGCAAACCTCAAAATTTGGCTAAAAAAACACATGTTCCTCACATTTCTGTGGCAGAAAGTTCTGGAATCTGAGAGGAGCCACAAATTTCCTTCCACCCAGCGTTCCCCCAAGTCTCCCGATAAAAATGATACCTCACTTGTGTGGGTAGGCCTAGCGCCCGCGACAGGAAACGCCCCAAAGCGCAACGTGGACACATCCAAATTTTTGGAAGAAAACAGAGGTGTTTTTTGTGAAGTGCCTACCTGTAGATTTTGGCCTCTAGCTCAGCCGGCACCTAGGGAAACCTACCAAACCTGTGCATTTCTGAAAACTAGATACCTAGGGGAATCCAAGATGGGGTGACTTGTGGTGCTCGGACCAGGTTCTGTTACCCAGAATCCTTTGCAAACCTCAAAATTTGGCTAAAAAAACACATGTTCCTCACATTTCTGTGGCAGAAAGTTCTGGAATCTGAGAGGAGCCATAAATTTCCTTCCACCCAGCGTTCCCCCAAGTCTCCCGATAAAAATGATACCTCACTTGTGTGGGTAGGCCTAGCGCCCGCGACAGGAAACGCCCCAAAGCGCAACGTAGAAACATCCAAATTTTTTAAAGAAAACAGAGGTGTTTTTTGCGAAGTGCCTACCTGTAGATTTTGACCTCTAGCTCAGCCGACACCTAGGGAAACCTACCAAACCTGTGCATTTCTGAAAACTAGAGACCTAGGGGAATCCACAATGGGGTGACTTGCGGTGCTCGGACCAGGTTCTGTTACCCAGAATCCTTTGCAAACCTCAAAATTTGGCCAAAAAAAAACACGTTCCTCACATTTTTGTGGCAGAAAGTTCTGGAATCTGAGAGGAGCCACAAATTTCCTTCCACCCAGCGTTCCCCCAAGTCTCCCGATAAAAATAATACCTCACTTGTGTGGGTAGGCCTAGCGCCCGCGACAGGAAACGCCCCAAAGCGCAACGTGGAAACATCCAAATTTTTGAAAGAAAACAGAGGTGTTTTTTGCGAAGTGCCTACCTGTAGATTTTGGCCTCTAGCTCAGCCGGCACCTAGGGAAACCTACCAAACCTGTGCATTTCTGAAAACTAGAGACCTAGGGGAATCCAAGGAGGGTGACTTGCGGGGATCGGACCAGGTTCTGTTACCCAGAATCCTATCCAAACCTCAAAATGTGGCTAAAAAAACACATGTTCCTCACATTTCTGTGGCAGAAAGTTCTGGAATCTGAGAGGAGCCACAAATTTCCTTCTACCCAGCGTTCCCCCAAGTCTCCCGATAAAAATGATACCTCACTTGTGTGGGTAGGCCTAGTGCCCGCGACAGCAAACGACCCAAAGCGCAACGTGGAAACATCCAAATTTTTGGAAGAAAACAGAGGTGTTTTTTGCGAAGTGCCTACCTGTAGATTTTGGCCTCTAGCTCAGCCGGCACCTAGGGAAACCTACCAAACCTGTGCATTTCTGAAAACTAGATACCTAGGGGAATCCAAGATGGGGTGACTTGCGGGGCTCGGACCAGGTTCTGTTACCCAGAATCCTTTGCAAACCTCAAAATTTGGCTAACAAAACACATGTTCCTCACATTTCTGTGGCAGAAAGTTCTGGAATCTGAGAGGAGCCACAAATTTCCTTCCACCCAGCGTTCCCCCAATTCTCCCGATAAAAATGATACCTCACTTGTGTGGGTAGGCCTAGCGCCCGCGACAGGAAACGCCCCAAAGCGCAACGTGGAAACATCCAAATTTTTGAAAGAAAACAGAGGTGTTTTTTGCGAAGTGCCTACCTGTAGATTTTGACCTCTAGCTCAGCCGGCACCTAGGGAAACCTACCAAACCTGTGCATTTCTGAAAACTAGAGACCTAGGGGAATCCACGATGGGGTGACTTGCGGTGCTCGGACCAGGTTCTGTTACCCAGATTCCTTTGCAAACCTCAAAATTTGGCTAAACAAAACACATGTTCCTCACATTTTTGTGGCAGAAAGTTCTGGAATCTGAGAGGAGCCACAAATTTCCTTCCACCCAGCGTTCCCCCAAGTCTCCCGATAAAAATGATACCTCACTTGTGTGGGTAGGCCTAGCGCCCGCGACAGGAAACGCCCCAAAGCGCAACGTAGAAACATCCACATTTTTGAAAGAAAACAGAGGTGTTTTTTGCGAAGTGCCTACCTGTAGATTTTGACCTCTAGCTCAGCCGACACCTAGGGAAACCTACCAAACCTGTGCATTTCTGAAAACTAGAGACCTAGGGGAATCCACAATGGGGTGACTTGCGGTGCTCGGACCAGGTTCTGTTACCCAGAATCCTTTGCAAACCTCAAAATTTGGCTAAAAAAAACACGTTCCTCACATTTTTGTGGCAGAAAGTTCTGGAATCTGAGAGGAGCCACAAATTTCCTTCCACCCAGCGTTCCCCCAAGTCTCCCGATAAAAATAATACCTCACTTGTGTGGGTAGGCCTAGCGCCCGCGACAGGAAACGCCCCAAAGCGCAACGTGGAAACATCCACATTTTTGGAAGAAAACAGAGGTGTTTTTTGCGAAGTGCCTACCTGTAGATTTTGGCCTCTAGCTCAGCCGGCACCTAGGGAAACCTACCAAACCTGTGCATTTCTGAAAACTAGAGACGTAGGGGAATCCAAGGAGGGGTGACTTGCGGGGATCGGACCAGGTTCTGTTACCCAGAATCCTATCCAAACCTCAAAATGTGGCTAAAAAAACACATGTTCCTCACATTTCTGTGGCAGAAAGTTCTGGAATCTGAGAGGAGCCACAAATTTCCTTCTACCCAGCGTTCCCCCAAGTCTCCCGATAAAAATGATACCTCACTTGTGTGGGTAGGCCTAGCGCCCGCGACAGCAAACGACCCAAAGCGCAACGTGGAAACATCCAAATTTTTGGAAGAAAACAGAGGTGTTTTTTGCGAAGTGCCTACCTGTAGATTTTGGCCTCTAGCTCAGCCGGCACCTAGGGAAACCTACCAAACCTGTGCATTTCTGAAAACTAGATACCTAGGGGAATCCAAGATGGGGTGACTTGCGGGGCTCGGACCAGGTTCTGTTACCCAGAATCCTTTGCAAACCTCAAAATTTGGCTAACAAAACACATGTTCCTCACATTTCTGTGGCAGAAAGTTCTGGAATCTGAGAGGAGCCACAAATTTCCTTCCACCCAGCGTTCCCCCAATTCTCCCGATAAAAATGATACCTCACTTGTGTGGGTAGGCCTAGCGCCCGCGACAGGAAACGCCCCAAAGCGCAACGTGGAAACATCCAAATTTTTGAAAGAAAACAGAGGTGTTTTTTGCGAAGTGCCTACCTGTAGATTTTGACCTCTAGCTCAGCCGGCACCTAGGGAAACCTACCAAACCTGTGCATTTCTGAAAACTAGAGACCTAGGGGAATCCACGATGGGGTGACTTGCGGTGCTCGGACCAGGTTCTGTTACCCAGATTCCTTTGCAAACCTCAAAATTTGGCTAAACAAAACACATGTTCCTCACATTTTTGTGGCAGAAAGTTCTGGAATCTGAGAGGAGCCACAAATTTCCTTCCACCCAGCGTTCCCCCAAGTCTCCCGATAAAAATGATACCTCACTTGTGTGGGTAGGCCTAGCGCCCGCGACAGGAAACGCCCCAAAGCGCAACGTAGAAACATCCAAATTTTTTAAAGAAAACAGAGGTGTTTTTTGCGAAGTGCCTACCTGTAGATTTTGACCTCTAGCTCAGCCGACACCTAGGGAAACCTACCAAACCTGTGCATTTCTGAAAACTAGAGACCTAGGGGAATCCACAATGGGGTGACTTGCGGTGCTCGGACCAGGTTCTGTTACCCAGAATCCTTTGCAAACCTCAAAATTTGGCTAAAAAAAACACGTTCCTCACATTTTTGTGGCAGAAAGTTCTGGAATCTGAGAGGAGCCACAAATTTCCTTCCACCCAGCGTTCCCCCAAGTCTCCCGATAAAAATAATACCTCACTTGTGTGGGTAGGCCTAGCGCCCGCGACAGGAAACGCCCCAAAGCGCAACGTGGAAACATCCAAATTTTTGAAAGAAAACAGAGGTGTTTTTTGCGAAGTGCCTACCTGTAGATTTTGGCCTCTAGCTCAGCCGGCACCTAGGGAAACCTACCAAACCTGTGCATTTCTGAAAACTAGAGACCTAGGGGAATCCAAGGAGGGGTGACTTGCGGGGATCGGACCAGGTTCTGTTACCCAGAATCCTATCCAAACCTCAAAATGTGGCTAAAAAAACACATGTTCCTCATATTTCTGTGGCAGAAAGTTCTGGAATCTGAGAGGAGCCACAAATTTCCTTCTACCCAGCGTTCCCCCAAGTCTCCCGATAAAAATGATACCTCACTTGTGTGGGTAGGCCTAGCGCCCGCGACAGCAAACGACCCAAAGCGCAACGTGGAAACATCCAAATTTTTGGAAGAAAACAGAGGTGTTTTTTGCGAAGTGCCTACCTGTAGATTTTGGCCTCTAGCTCAGCCGGCACCTAGGGAAACCTACCAAACCTGTGCATTTCTGAAAACTAGATACCTAGGGGAATCCAAGATGGGGTGACTTGCGGGGCTCGGACCAGGTTCTGTTACCCAGAATCCTTTGCAAACCTCAAAATTTGGCTAAAAAAACACATGTTCCTCACATTTCTGTGGCAGAAAGTTCTGGAATCTGAGAGGAGCCACAAATTTCCTTCCACCCAGCGTTCCCCCAATTCTCCCGATAAAAATGATACCTCACTTGTGTGGGTAGGCCTAGCGCCCGCGACAGGAAACGCCCCAAAGCGCAACGTGGACACATCCAAATTTTTGGAAGAAAACAGAGGTGTTTTTTGTGAAGTGCCTACCTGTAGATTTTGGCCTCTAGCTCAGCCGGCACCTAGGGAAACCTACCAAACCTGTGCATTTCTGAAAACTAGATACCTAGGGGAATCCAAGATGGGGTGACTTGCGGAGCTCGGACCAGGTTCTGTTACCCAGAATCCATTGCAAACCTCAAAATTTGGCTAAAAAAACACATGTTCCTCACATTTCTGTGGCAGAAAGTTCTGGAATCTGAGAGGAGCCACAAATTTCCTTCCACCCAGCGTTCCCCCAAGTCTCCCGATAAAAATGATACCTCACTTGTGTGGGTAGGCCTAGCGCCCGCGACAGGAAACGCCCCAAAGCGCAACGTGGACACATCCACATTTTTTGAAGAAAACAGAGGTGTTTTTTGCGAAGTGCCTACCTGTAGATTTTGGCCTCTAGCTCAGCCGGCACCTAGGGAAACCTACCAAACCTGTGCATTTCTGAAAACTAGATACCTAGGGGAATCCAAGATGGGGTGACTTGTGGTGCTCGGACCAGGTTCTGTTACCCAGAATCCTTTGCAAACCTCAAAATTTGGCTAAAAAAACACATGTTCCTCACATTTCTGTGGCAGAAAGTTCTGGAATCTGAGAGGAGCCACAAATTTCCTTCCACCCAGCGTTTCCCCAAGTCTCCCGATAAAAATGATACCTCACTTGTGTGGGTAGGCCTAGCGACCGCGACAGAAACCGCCCCAAAGCGCAACGTGGACACATCCAAATTTTTGGAAGAAAACAGAGGTATTTTTTGTGAAGTGCCTACCTGTTGATTTTGGCCTCTAGCTCAGCCGGCACCTACGGAAACCTACCAAACCTGTGCATTTCTGAAAACTAGATACCTAGGGGAATCCAAGATGGGGTGACTAGCGGGGCTCGGACCAGGTTCTGTTACCCAGAATCCTTTGCAAACCTCAAAATTTGGCTAAAAAAAAACATGTTCTGCACATTTCTGTGGCAGAAAGTTCTGGAATCTGAGAGGAGCCACAAATTTCCTTCCACCCAGCGTTCCCCCAAGTCTCCCAATAAAAATGATACTTCACTTGTGTGGGTAGGCCTAGCGCCCGCGACAGGAAACGCCCCAAAGCGCAACGTGGACAAATCCAAATTTTTGGAAGAAAACAGAGGTGTTTTTTGCGACGTGCCTACCTGTTGATTTTGGCCTCTAGCTCAGCCGCCACCTACGGAAACCTACCAAACCTGTGCATTTCTGAAAACTAGATACCTAGGGGAATCCAAGATGGGGTGACTTGCGGGGCTCGGACCAGGTTCTGTTACCCAGAATCCTTTGCAAACCTCAAAATTTGGCCAAAAAAAAACATGTTCCGCACATTTCTGTGGCAGAAAGTTCTGGAATCTGAGAGGAGCCACAAATTTCCTTCCACCCAGCGTTCCCCCAAGTCTCCCGATAAAAATGATACCTCACTTGTGTGGGTAGGCCTAGCGCCCGCGACAGGAAACGCCCCAAAGTGCAATGTAGACAAATCCAAATTTTTGGAAGAAAACAGAGGTGTTTTTTGCGAAGTGCCTACCTGTAGATTTTGGCCTCTAGCTCAGCCGGTACCTAGGGAAACCTACCAAACCTGTGCATTTCTGAAAACTAGATACCTAGGGGAATCCAAGATGGGGTGACTTGCAGGGCTCGGACCAGGTTCTGTTACCCAGAATCCTTTGCAAACCTCAAAATTTGGCTAAAAAAACACATGTTCCTCACATTTCTGTGGCAGAAAGTTCTGGAATCTGAGAGGAGCCACAAATTTCCTTCCACCCAGCGTTCCCCCAAGTCTCCCGATAAAAATGATACCTCACTTGTGTGGGTAGGCCTAGCGCCCGCGACAGGAAACACCCCAAAGCGCAACATGGACACATCCAAATTTTTGGAAGAAAACAGAGGTGTTTTTTGCGAAGTGCCTACCTGTAGATTTTGGCCTCTAGCTCAGCCGGCACCTAGGGAAACCTACCAAACCTGTGCATTTCTGAAAACTAGAGACCTAGGGGAATCCAAGATGGGGTGACTTGTGGTGCTCGGACCAGGTTCTGTTACCCAGAATCCTTTGCAAACCTCAAAATTTGGCTAAAAAAACACATGTTCCTCACATTTCTGTGGCAGAAAGTTCTGGAATCTGAGAGGAGCCACAAATTTCCTTCCACCCAGCGTTCCCCCAAGTCTCCCGATAAAAATGATACCTCACTTGTGTGGGTAGGCCTAGCGCCCGCGACAGGAAACGCCCCAAAGCGCAACGTGGAAACATCCAAATTTTTGAAAGAAAACAGAGGTGTTTTTTGCGAAGTGCCTACCTGTAGATTTTGACCTCTAGCTCAGCCGGCACCTAGGGAAACCTACCAAACCTGTGCATTTCTGAAAACTAGAGACCTAGGGGAATCCACGATGGGGTGACTTGCGGTGCTCGGACCAGGTTCTGTTACCCAGATTCCTTTGCAAACCTCAAAATTTGGCTAAACAAAACACATGTTCCTCACATTTTTGTGGCAGAAAGTTCTGGAATCTGAGAGGAGCCACAAATTTCCTTCCACCCAGCGTTCCCCCAAGTCTCCCGATAAAAATGATACCTCACTTCTGTGGGTAGGCCTAGCACCCGCGACAGGAAACGCCCCAAAGCGCAACGTAGAAACATCCACATTTTTGAAAGAAAACAGAGGTGTTTTTTGCGAAGTGCCTACCTGTAGATTTTGACCTCTAGCTCAGCCGACACCTAGGGAAACCTACCAAACCTGTGCATTTCTGAAAACTAGAGACCTAGGGGAATCCACAATGGGGTGACTTGCGGTGCTCGGACCAGGTTCTGTTACCCAGAATCCTTTGCAAACCTCAAAATTTGGCTAAAAAAAACACGTTCCTCACATTTTTGTGGCAGAAAGTTCTGGAATCTGAGAGGAGCCACAAATTTCCTTCCACCCAGCGTTCCCCCAAGTCTCCCGATAAAAATAATACCTCACTTGTGTGGGTAGGCCTAGCGCCCGCGACAGGAAACGCCCCAAAGCGCAACGTGGAAACATCCAAATTTTTGAAAGAAAACAGAGGTGTTTTTTGCGAAGTGCCTACCTGTAGATTTTGGCCTCTAGCTCAGCCGGCACCTAGGGAAACCTACCAAACCTGTGCATTTCTGAAAACTAGAGACCTAGGGGAATCCAAGGAGGGGTGACTTGCGGGGATCGGACCAGGTTCTGTTACCCAGAATCCTATCCAAACCTCAAAATGTGGCTAAAAAAACACATGTTCCTCACATTTCTGTGGCAGAAAGTTCTGGAATCTGAGAGGAGCCACAAATTTCCTTCTACCCAGCGTTCCCCCAAGTCTCCCGATAAAAATGATACCTCACTTGTGTGGGTAGGCCTGGCGCCCGCGACAGCAAACGACCCAAAGCGCAACGTGGAAACATCCAAATTTTTGGAAGAAAACAGAGGTGTTTTTTGCGATGTGCCTACCTGTAGATTTTGGCCTCTAGCTCAGCCGGCACCTAGGGAAACCTACCAAACCTGTGCATTTCTGAAAACTAGATACCTAGGGGAATCCAAGATGGGGTGACTTGCGGGGCTCGGACCAGGTTCTGTTACCCAGAATCCTTTGCAAACCTCAAAATTTGGCTAAAAAAACACATGTTCCTCACATTTCTGTGGCAGAAAGTTCTGGAATCTGAGAGGAGCCACAAATTTCCTTCCACCCAGCGTTCCCCCAAGTCTCCCGATAAAAATGATACCTCACTTGTGTGGGTAGGCCTAGCGCCCGCGACAGGAAACGCCCCAAAGCGCAACGTGGACACATCCAAATTTTTGGAAGAAAACAGAGGTGTTTTTTGTGAAGTGCCTACCTGTTGATTTTGGCCTCTAGCTCAGCCGGCACCTAGGGAAACCTACCAAACCTGTGCATTTCTGAAAACTAGATACCTAGGGGAATCCAAGATGGGGTGACTTGTGGTGCTCGGACCAGGTTCTGTTACCCAGAATCCTTTGCAAACCTCAAAATTTGGCTAAAAAAACACATGTTCCTCACATTTCTGTGGCAGAAAGTTCTGGAATCTGAGAGGAGCCATAAATTTCCTTCCACCCAGCGTTCCCCCAAGTCTCCCGATAAAAATGATACCTCACTTGTGTGGGTAGGCCTAGCGCCCGCGACAGGAAACGCCCCAAAGCGCAACGTAGAAACATCCCAATTTTTTAAAGAAAACAGAGGTGTTTTTTGCGAAGTGCCTACCTGTAGATTTTGACCTCTAGCTCAGCCGACACCTAGGGAAACCTACCAAACCTGTGCATTTCTGAAAACTAGAGACCTAGGGGAATCCACAATGGGGTGACTTGCGGTGCTCGGACCAGGTTCTGTTACCCAGAATCCTTTGCAAACCTCAAAATTTGGCTAAAAAAAACACGTTCCTCACATTTTTGTGGCAGAAAGTTCTGGAATCTGAGAGGAGCCACAAATTTCCTTCCACCCAGCGTTCCCCCAAGTCTCCCGATAAAAATAATACCTCACTTGTGTGGGTAGGCCTAGCGCCCGCGACAGGAAACGCCCCAAAGCGCAACGTGGAAACATCCAAATTTTTGAAAGAAAACAGAGGTGTTTTTTGCGAAGTGCCTACCTGTAGATTTTGGCCTCTAGCTCAGCCGGCACCTAGGGAAACCTACCAAACCTGTGCATTTCTGAAAACTAGAGACCTAGGGGAATCCAAGGAGGGGTGACTTGCGGGGATCGGACCAGGTTCTGTTACCCAGAATCCTATCCAAACCTCAAAATGTGGCTAAAAAAACACATGTTCCTCACATTTCTGTGGCAGAAAGTTCTGGAATCTGAGAGGAGCCACAAATTTCCTTCTACCCAGCGTTCCCCCAAGTCTCCCGATAAAAATGATACCTCACTTGTGTGGGTAGGCCTAGCGCCCGCGACAGCAAACGACCCAAAGCGCAACGTGGAAACATCCAAATTTTTGGAAGAAAACAGAGGTGTTTTTTGCGAAGTGCCTACCTGTAGATTTTGGCCTCTAGCTCAGCCGGCACCTAGGGAAACCTACCAAACCTGTGCATTTCTGAAAACTAGATACCTAGGGGAATCCAAGATGGGGTGACTTGCGGGGCTCGGACCAGGTTCTGTTACCCAGAATCCTTTGCAAACCTCAAAATTTGGCTAACAAAACACATGTTCCTCACATTTCTGTGGCAGAAAGTTCTGGAATCTGAGAGGAGCCACAAATTTCCTTCCACCCAGCGTTCCCCCAATTCTCCCGATAAAAATGATACCTCACTTGTGTGGGTAGGCCTAGCGCCCGCAACAGGAAACGCCCCAAAGCGCAACGTGGAAACATCCAAATTTTTGAAAGAAAACAGAGGTGTTTTTTGCGAAGTGCCTACCTGTAGATTTTGACCTCTAGCTCAGCCGGCACCTAGGGAAACCTACCAAACCTGTGCATTTCTGAAAACTAGAGACCTAGGGGAATCCACGATGGGGTGACTTGCGGTGCTCGGACCAGGTTCTGTTACCCAGATTCCTTTGCAAACCTCAAAATTTGGCTAAACAAAACACATGTTCCTCACATTTTTGTGGCAGAAAGTTCTGGAATCTGAGAGGAGCCACAAATTTCCTTCCACCCAGCGTTCCCCCAAGTCTCCCGATAAAAATGATACCTCACTTGTGTGGGTAGGCCTAGCGCCCGCGACAGGAAACGCCCCAAAGCGCAACGTAGAAACATCCAAATTTTTGAAAGAAAACAGAGGTGTTTTTTGCGAAGTGCCTACCTGTAGATTTTGACCTCTAGCTCAGCCGACACCTAGGGAAACCTACCAAACCTGTGCATTTCTGAAAACTAGAGACCTAGGGGAATCCACAATGGGGTGACTTGCGGTGCTCGGACCAGGTTCTGTTACCCAGAATCCTTTGCAAACCTCAAAATTTGGCTAAAAAAAACACGTTCCTCACATTTTTGTGGCAGAAAGTTCTGGAATCTGAGAGGAGCCACAAATTTCCTTCCACCCAGCGTTCCCCCAAGTCTCCCGATAAAAATAATACCTCACTTGTGTGGGTAGGCCTAGCGCCCGCGACAGGAAACGCCCCAAAGCGCAACGTGGAAACATCCACATTTTTGAAAGAAAACAGAGGTGTTTTTTGCGAAGTGCCTACCTGTAGATTTTGGCCTCTAGCTCAGCCGGCACCTAGGGAAACCTACCAAACCTGTGCATTTCTGAAAACTAGAGACCTAGGGGAATCCAAGGAGGGGTGACTTGCGGGGATCGGACCAGGTTCTGTTACCCAGAATCCTATCCAAACCTCAAAATGTGGCTAAAAAAACACATGTTCCTCACATTTCTGTGGCAGAAAGTTCTGGAATCTGAGAGGAGCCACAAATTTCCTTCTACCCAGCGTTCCCCCAAGTCTCCCGATAAAAATGATACCTCACTTGTGTGGGTAGGCCTAGCGCCCGCGACAGCAAACGACCCAAAGCGCAACGTGGAAACATCCAAATTTTTGGAAGAAAACAGAGGTGTTTTTTGCGAAGTGCCTACCTGTAGATTTTGGCCTCTAGCTCAGCCGGCACCTAGGGAAACCTACCAAACCTGTGCATTTCTGAAAACTAGATACCTAGGGGAATCCAAGATGGGGTGACTTGCGGGGCTCGGACCAGGTTCTGTTACCCAGAATCCTTTGCAAACCTCAAAATTTGGCTAACAAAACACATGTTCCTCACATTTCTGTGGCAGAAAGTTCTGGAATCTGAGAGGAGCCACAAATTTCCTTCCACCCAGCGTTCCCCCAATTCTCCCGATAAAAATGATACCTCACTTGTGTGGGTAGGCCTAGCGCCCGCGACAGGAAACGCCCCAAAGCGCAACGTGGAAACATCCAAATTTTTGAAAGAAAACAGAGGTGTTTTTTGCGAAGTGCCTACCTGTAGATTTTGACCTCTAGCTCAGCCGGCACCTAGGGAAACCTACCAAACCTGTGCATTTATGAAAACTAGAGACCTAGGGGAATCCACGATGGGGTGACTTGCGGTGCTCGGACCAGGTTCTGTTACCCAGATTCCTTTGCAAACCTCAAAATTTGGCTAAACAAAACACATGTTCCTCACATTTTTGTGGCAGAAAGTTCTGGAATCTGAGAGGAGCCACAAATTTCCTTCCACCCAGCGTTCCCCCAAGTCTCCCGATAAAAATGATACCTCACTTGTGTGGGTAGGCCTAGCGCCCGCGACAGGAAACGCCCCAAAGCGCAACGTAGAAACATCCAAATTTTTGAAAGAAAACAGAGGTGTTTTTTGCGAAGTGCCTACCTGTAGATTTTGACCTCTAGCTCAGCCGACACCTAGGGAAACCTACCAAACCTGTGCATTTCTGAAAACTAGAGACCTAGGGGAATCCACAATGGGGTGACTTGCGGTGCTCGGACCAGGTTCTGTTACCCAGAATCCTTTGCAAACCTCAAAATTTGGCTAAAAAAAACACGTTCCTCACATTTTTGTGGCAGAAAGTTCTGGAATCTGAGAGGAGCCACAAATTTCCTTCCACCCAGCGTTCCCCCAAGTCTCCCGATAAAAATAATACCTCACTTGTGTGGGTAGGCCTAGCGCCCGCGACAGGAAACGCCCCAAAGCGCAACGTGGAAACATCCAAATTTTTGAAAGAAAACAGAGGTGTTTTTTGCGAAGTGCCTACCTGTAGATTTTGGCCTCTAGCTCAGCCGGCACCTAGGGAAACCTACCAAACCTGTGCATTTCTGAAAACTAGAGACCTAGGGGAATCCAAGGAGGGGTGACTTGCGGGGATCGGACCAGGTTCTGTTACCCAGAATCCTATCCAAACCTCAAAATGTGGCTAAAAAAACACATGTTCCTCATATTTCTGTGGCAGAAAGTTCTGGAATCTGAGAGGAGCCACAAATTTCCTTCTACCCAGCGTTCCCCCAAGTCTCCCGATAAAAATGATACCTCACTTGTGTGGGTAGGCCTAGCGCCCGCGACAGCAAACGACCCAAAGCGCAACGTGGAAACATCCAAATTTTTGGAAGAAAACAGAGGTGTTTTTTGCGAAGTGCCTACCTGTAGATTTTGGCCTCTAGCTCAGCCGGCACCTAGGGAAACCTACCAAACCTGTGCATTTCTGAAAACTAGATACCTAGGGGAATCCAAGATGGGGTGACTTGCGGGGCTCGGACCAGGTTCTGTTACCCAGAATCCTTTGCAAACCTCAAAATTTGGCTAAAAAAACACATGTTCCTCACATTTCTGTGGCAGAAAGTTCTGGAATCTGGGAGGAGCCACAAATTTCCTTCCACCCAGCGTTCCCCCAATTCTCCCGATAAAAATGATACCTCACTTGTGTGGGTAGGCCTAGCGCCCGCGACAGGAAACGCCCCAAAGCGCAACGTGGACACATCCAAATTTTTGGAAGAAAACAGAGGTGTTTTTTGTGAAGTGCCTACCTGTAGATTTTGGCCTCTAGCTCAGCCGGCACCTAGGGAAACCTACCAAACCTGTGCATTTCTGAAAACTAGATACCTAGGGGAATCCAAGATGGGGTGACTTGCGGAGCTCGGACCAGGTTCTGTTACCCAGAATCCTTTGCAAACCTCAAAATTTGGCTAAAAAAACACATGTTCCTCACATTTCTGTGGCAGAAAGTTCTGGAATCTGAGAGGAGCCACAAATTTCCTTCCACCCAGCGTTCCCCCAAGTCTCCCGATAAAAATGATACCTCACTTGTGTGGGTAGGCCTAGCGCCCGTGACAGGAAACACCCCAAAGCGCAACGTGGACACATCCAAATTTTTGCAAGAAAACAGAGGTGTTTTTTGCGAAGTGCCTACCTGTAGATTTTGGCCTCTAGCTCAGCCGGCACCTAGGGAAACCTACCAAACCTGTGGATTTCTGAAAACTAGAGATCTAGGGGAATCCAAGATGGGGTGACTTGTGGTGCTCGGACCAGGTTCTGTTACCCAGAATCCTTTGCAAACCTCAAAATTTGGCTAAAAAAACACATGTTCCTCACATTTCTGTGGCAGAAAGTTCTGGAATCTGAGAGGAGCCACAAATTTCCTTCCACCCAACGTTCCCCCAAGTCTCCCGATAAAAATGATACCTCACTTGTGTGGGTAGGCCTAGCGCCCGCGACAGGAAACGCCCCAAAGCGCAACATGGAAACATCCAATTTTTTTAAAGAAAACAGAGGTGTTTTTTGCGAAGTGCCTACCTGTAGATTTTGGCCTCTAGCTCAGCCGGCACCTAGGGAAACCTACCAAACCTGTGCATTTCTGAAAACTAGAGACCTAGGGGAATCTACGATGGGGTGACTTGCGGTGCTCAGACCAGGTTCTGTTACCCAGAATCCTTTGCAAACCTCAACATTTGGCTAAAAAAAACACATGTTCCTCACATTTTTGTGGCAGAAAGTTCTGGAATCTGAGAGGAGCCACAAATTTCCTTCCACCCAGCGTTCCCCCAAGTCTCCCGATAAAAATGATACCTCACTTGTGTGGGTAGGCCTAGCGCCCGTGACAGGAAACGCCCCAAAGCGCAACGTGGAAACATCCACATTTTTGAAAGAAAACAGAGGTGTTTTTTGCGAAGTGCCTACCTGTAGATTTTGGCCTCTAGCTCAGCCGAAACCTAGGGAAACCTACCAAACCTGTATTTTTCTGAAAACTAGAGACCTAGGGGAATCCAAGGAGGGGTGACTTGCGGGGATCGGACCAGGTTCTGTTACCCAGAATCCTTTGCAAACCTCAAAATGTGGCTAAAAAAACACATGTTCCTCACATTTCTGTGGCAGAAAGTTCTGGAATCTGAGAGGAGCCACAAATTTCCTTCCACCCAGCGTTCCCCCAAGTCTCCCGATAAAAATGATACCTCACTTGTGTGGGTAGGCCTAGCGCCCGCGACAGGAAACACCCCAAAGCGCAACGTGGACACATCCAAATTTTTGGAAGAAAACAGAGGTGTTTTTTGCGAAGTGCCTACCTGTAGATTTTGGCCTCTAGCTCAGCCGGCACCTAGGGAAACCTACCAAACCTGTGGATTTCTGAAAACTAGAGAGCTAGGGGAATCCAAGATGGGGTGACTTGTGGTGCTCGGACCAGGTTCTGTTACCCAGAATCCTTTGCAAACCTCAAAATTTGGCTAAAAAAACACATGTTCCTCACATTTCTGTGGCAGAAAGTTCTGGAATCTGAGAGGAGCCACAAATTTCCTTCCACCCAACGTTCCCCCAAGTCTCCCGATAAAAATGATACCTCACTTGTGTGGGTAGGCCTAGCGCCCGCGACAGGAAACGCCCCAAAGCGCAACATGGAAACATCCAAATTTTTGAAAGAAAACAGAGGTGTTTTTTGCGAAGTGCCTACCTGTAGATTTTGGCCTCTAGCTCAGCCGGCACCTAGGGAAACCTACCAAACCTGTGCATTTCTGAAAACTAGAGACCTAGGGGAATCCACGATGGGGTGACTTGCGGTGCTCGCACCAGGTTCTGTTACCCAGAATCCTTTGCAAACCTCCAAATTTGGCTAAAAAAAACACATGTTCCTCACATTTTTGTGGCAGAAAGTTCTGGAATCTGAGAGGAGCCTCAAATTTCCTTCCACCCAGCGTTCCCCCAAGTCTCCCGATAAAAATGATACCTCACTTGTGTGGGTAGGCCTAGCGCCCGTGACAGGAAACGCCCCAAAGCGCAACGTGGAAATATCCAAATTTTTGAAAGAAAACAGAGGTGTTTTTTGCGAAGTGTCTACCTGTAGATTTTGGCCTCTAGCTCAGCCGGCACCTAGGGAAACCTATCAAACCTGTGCATTTCTGAAAACTAGAGACCTAGGGGAATCCAAGGAGGGGTGACTTGCGGGGATCGGACCAGGTTCTGTTACCCAGAATCCTTTGCAAACCTCAAAATGTTGCTAAAAAAACACATGTTCCTCACATTTCTGTGGCAGAAAGTTCGGGAATCTGAGAGGAGCCACAAATTTCCTTCTACCCAGCGTTCCCCCAAGTCTCCCGATAAAAATGATACCTCACTTGTGTGGGTAGGCCTAGCGCCCGCGACAGGAAACGCCCCAAAGCGCAATGTGGAAACATCCAAATTTTTGAAAGAAAGCAGAGGTGTTTTTTGCGAAGTGCCTACCTGTAGATTTTGGCCTCTAGCTCAGCCGGCACCTAGGGAAACCTACCAAACCTGTGCATTTCTGGAAACTAGAGACCTAGGGGAATCCAAGGAGGGGTGACCTGCGGGGCTCGGACCAGGTTCTGTTACCCAGAATCCTTTGCAAACCTCAAAATGTGGCTAAAAAAACACATGTTCCTCACATTTCTGTGGCAGAAAGTTCTGGAATCTGAGAGGAGCCACAAATTTCCTTCTACCCAGCGTTCCCCCAAGTCTCCCAATAAAAATGATACCTCACTTGTGTGGGTAGGCCTAGCGCCCGCGACAGGAAACGCCCCAAAGCGCAACGTGGACACATCCCATTTTTTTAAAGAAAACAGTGCCTACCTGTGGATATTGGCCTGTAGCTCAGCCGGCACCTAGGGAAACCTATCAACCCTGTGCATTTTTTAAAACTAGAGACCAAGGGGAATCCAAGATGGGGTGACTTGTGGGGCTCGGACCAGGTTCTGTTACCCAGAATCCTTAGCAAACCTCAAAATTTGGCTAAAAAAAACACATGTTCCTCACATTTCTGTGGCAGAGAGTTCTGGAATCTGAGAAGAACCACAAATTTCCTTCCACCCAGCGTTCCCCTAAGTCTCTCGATAAAAATGGTACCTCACTTCTGTGGGTAGGCCTAGCGCCCACGAAAGGAAATGGCCCAAAACACAACGTGGACACAACATATTTTTTCACAGAAAACAGAGGTGTGTTTTGCAAAGTGCCTACCTGTGGAGTTTGGCCTCTAGCTCAGCCGGCCCCGGGAGGGGATGGGGCAGAAATGCCTTAAAATCAATTTGACCCCCCAACCCCACCCCACCCCCCCGGGAGCGACCCTTGCCTACATGGTCGCACCCCCTGTGTGACATTGGCGCCAAAAAACAAATCCCAGGTGCCTAGTGGTTTCTGCCCCCTTGGGGGCAGATTGACCTAAAATCGGCCAATCTGCCTCCAAGGGGGGCAGAAATGGCCTAAATACAATTTGCCCCCCAGGGGAGCGACCCTAGCCTGATGTGTCGCTCCCCATCTCTAAAAAAACAAACAAACAAGAAAAAACAAAAAAAAAAAAAATCCCCTGGCGCCTAGAGGTTTCTGCCCCCCCTGGGGGCAGATCGGCCTAATAAAAGGCCGATCTGCACCCAGGGGGGGCAGACATGGCCTAAAATAAATTTGCCCCCCAAATCCCACCCCCCTGGGAGCGACCCTTGCCTACGGGGTCGCTCCCCCTGCGTGTCATTGGCACCAAAAAACAAATCCCAGGTGCCTAGTGGTTTCTGCCCCCTTGGGGGCAGATTGACCTAAAATCGGCCAATTTGCCCCCAAGGGGTGCAGAAATGGCCTAAATACAATTTGCCCCCCAGGGGAGCGACCCTTGCCTGATGGGTCGCTCCCCATCTCCAAAAAAACAAACAAACAAAAAAAAAACAATTTTTTTTTTTTCCCCTGGCGCCTAGAGGTTTCTGCCCCCCCCTGGGGGCAGAAATGGCCTAAAATAAATGTGCCCCCCCCCGGAGCGACCGTTGCCTACGGGGTCGCTCCCCCTGCGTGACATTGGTGCCAAAAAACAAAGGGGGGCAGAAACGGCCTAAATATAATTTTCCCCCAAGGGGAGCGACCCTTGCCTAAGGGGTCGCTCCCCACCTAAAACAAACAAAACAAAAAACGAAAAAAAATAATAATAATTTATCCCTGGTGCCTAGAGGTTTCTGCCCCCCCTGGGGGCAGAAATGCCTTCCTGAAAGCATGCCCCCCCTGGGAGCGGTCCTTGCCCAAGGGGTCGCTCCCTTATCACAATATCACAAAAAAAAAAAAATCCCTGGTGTCTAGTGGGGTTTCAAAAGCCGGATTGCAAGCAATCCGGCTTTTGAAACCCTCAGAGAGACTTCAAAGGGAAGGAAATACATTTCCTTCCCTTTGAAGCCCCTCCGGGCCTCCCCCACGTGATTGAAAGAGAAATGCTTAGCATTTCTCTTTCAATCGCGCTGGAAGCTCTGCTTCCAGCGCGATGAGGGAGGCCCCTGTGACTAATCAGCGCACGCTCGCGCGCTGACGTCACAGGGGGGGTGGGGGGTGGAAGGTCTTCCCCTTCCATCCCCGGCTTGGGGGGGGAGGGGCGTGCACGGGGCGCGCTAGCGCTCCCCCAAGTTCCCCTGTGCCATGGACGAGATGATCTCGTCCAAGGCACAGGGGAACTGTAGCCTTGGACGAGATCATCTCGTCCAAGGCACAGAATAGGTTAAGCCTTGTTGCAGTAACATTCTCGTCTACAGTTGCCTCACGGGTTATGTTTAACTATTTTTGCATAGCCATATAGAAATACTTCAAGTAAAGTAATGCATGCTTCTAACTGAGAAGATAATGAGATAATAGACATGAGAGAAGATTGAGTGAGCAGAGAAATATCCAAAAAACAATTCACACTTGTTCTAAATCAATTGGCATCCGTGGCTTTTAAACTAAGATAAGCTGTTTTTTTTGTTTCTTAAAAATCAGTGTCTGATCAACTGATCATGGTGATAAAACACATATGTAATCCAGTCCCTCATAGTTTTTGTCCAAAAGACCCCTGTTAGAGAATGAATAAACTTGTTATTTAGAAGATTAGATATAAAAGTCACAAACCAGAATGTAGTCTTGTATGGGTGGCAGAATCATGAGAACTTGGGTGAGGTAGTTACACAATACGAAACGGTTGTGGTCTTAGAAGTTGCTGTTTAAAGACAGTTGTGTTCCTATTGGAAGAAGGGGAGTGAACGCATTGTCATGAGCACATTGAAAGCTGATTGGTTGAATAAAGAAAGAAGAAACCTCTTGAATTTGCAACATTGATTTTGTCTATCTATAATGGTGCCTGTTCTTAGAGCCGGTCACACAGTCTTCATTCACTTACCACCTTTCTTTAGCCGTGCATTGTTTAGAGACTCTACTCAGTTTCTTGAACTTCTCTTCATGAGAAGTTTTGCTCTGGCTTGATTACCGAAATATTGAACTGACCTTTTATACTGAAGTTTTATGCTTTATGATTTCTCTCAAATTCAGAATTCTTTATGGCTTTCTGTAGTGATACCATTTTCACTCTGATTCTTAGAATATGTATTCTTTCCTTTAAGGAATGTGCACAATGCATTTATTATAATTAATTGATTACTTATATTGATTATTGACAAAATAAGAACTGATACCGATGAATGTATATGATGGTTGTAAGTAAGATGAATTACTAAAATATGTAATTAATACAACCCTTTAAATAATATCAAAGTCTCATTATTGACTGAATAGACTATAGAGTATATTTAATGTGATGTGCAGCTCCTGACTAATCTCAGCAAATGTCAAACATCCATCAATCTGAGGAAGTGATAATGAGCCTGTGACTGGGCGGTGTCCTCCGAAACTGCCCCTCGGTGCCCCGGGGGCACACCTCAGAATGCGGAAGGCCCCGGGAAACCTCCTGATGATGTCATTCCCGACCTGTAAGACCTTTTTGGTGCTGCCGGTGGACCAGAGGAAGAAGACGCTGCAGGGCTTTTTGAGGGCCTCAGCTAGTGTACTGAGAGGAGTCCACTGGCCACGGAGGAGAGATCCTTGTGCCTTGCCGAAGTCGTGCCAGAGGAACTAGGTCAGCTGATACCGAAAGAAGGGAGGAACCAGTAGGAAGCCCTCGCTGATTCCGGCCACGCTCCGGAGAGCGTGGCCAAGCCAGGTACGAGAGGGAGAAGACAGTAGGGGGGAAGGGGTCAGGAACAGTGTGTTTGTTTTTTTTGTGTTCTATTTTAATTCCCTTGTTCTCCGGTTGGATTGTGTTTAGGGGACATTGGTATTTTTGGTGCCTGTGGGGTCCTGGAGCTGTGCATAACGTGGCCAGCAATCGTAGACACCCGCGTTCGCTCCCTGTGCCTCCCAACCGCTTATATTTTTTTGGGTTATTGAGCATCCACATGATAAAACAAATCCACCCTGTATACGTACATAGCGGCAGGAAGCCAGTTACAGTATTGTTGTTAGTTTATTTTAGCACAATTAAGGTGCAGTTCTGGTAAATAGGAAAAAGGCGACAGTTATGTTGACGTAAAAGCTACAAGACATGTCCTTTGCAAAGTATGCCAGAGAGCACAGAGAATAGGTAAAGTGGAGAATAACCCCTTTAACAAAAGGAGAGAGAGAGAGGAGAAAGACAGACAGTGAAGAGGGAAAGAAGAGACCAGAAGGAAGGAAAATTGAGAATAAATAAAGTAAAGGCAGAAGAAAAGCAGCAAAAGAGATACTAGCAACAGGAAAACAAAAAGGAGAGAAAGAAGAAAGAGATACAGACAAAGAAAGAGGCTATTTTAGACAAACAAAAGAACAAAAGGAGGAAACAAAAGGGGGGACAGTGAAAGTAAGAACTACTTACCCACTATCTATCTTCTTGTTTTCCTTTGCATGCTTCTCCTGAGTTGACCCTGGGGAAAACGAACGAGAGACAAGAAGAACAAGCGTGAAGACCCAGACAAGAGGATAGAAAGAAGGAAAAGAAAGCAGCCAGTAAAGAAAAGTGTATAAAGACTGACATTTACTTGTGTGCACTCAATAAAACTCTTTTGAACAATACATTTGTGTCCCTCCATTTTCTGACGTCTCTCACAGTGGTGTCAGAAGTGGGATTTTGACCAAGGCTGGTCCATATCCCACCATACTTCTACCAGGCACAGAAAATTGAGGACAAGTCCTCTTTGGCGGATATGATTGTCCAATTAGCGGAGGGGCAAAGGTACCTTCAACTGGTATGGGAAGAACAAATCCGAGAACCCCAGGAAGAAAGGGAGGCCCTTCAAACCACCTTGAAAAGTCAAGCCACCATCATGGCCAATAACCAGTTGGTTCATAAGATGGCCTTGGATAAATTGACGGATACTATTGCCCACAGTAAAGTACATCCAAACGTTTCAAGCAGCGTGTTGCAAAAATACCAGGAAACCGATGATCCAGATTCTTTTTTCACCAACTTCGAGCAAGTCGCAAGCTCTGCTAATTGGCCAACAGAGAAATGGGGCAATATATCGCTCCTCTCCTCACTGGGACCCTCCAAGACCCCTATCAGGCTGTAAATCCAGGGGGTGTGACACTGTATTCAGATATTAAAAAGACCATTCTAGAAAGGGTTGGATTGGATCACGAGAACTACAGGGTCAGATTTGAACTAAGCAAATGGGTCTCCCAAGAAAAACCTTGTACCTTGTATTACCTGGTGCAATATGCCACAGGAAAGTGGCTCAATCCCACAGAGACTTCCAAAGACAATGGGCCTGATTCTAACTTTGGAGGACGGTGTTAAACCGTCCCAAAAGTGGCAGATATACCACCTACCGTATTACGAGTCCATTATATCCTATGGAACTCGTAATACGGTAGGTGGTATATCCGCCACTTATGGGATGGTTTAACACCGTGCTCCAAAGTTAGAATCAGGCCCAATATGTTCAATACCATAGTATTAGACCAGTATCTAGATCTAGATCTCCCTCCTACCACTAGAAATTGGATTAGACAACATCCAAATTTAACTAACATGGCTGCTGTGGAATTGTTCTACGCCTTCCATCAATCAATCAATCAATCAAGCAATGCATTTATAGAGCGCGCTACTCACCGAGAGGGTCTCAAGGTGATGGAGAGGGGGGGGTTACTGCTGCTCGAAAAGCCAGATCTTGAGGCGCTTCCTGAAGGTGAGATGGTCCTGGGTAGTTCTTAGGTGTGCGGGGAGGGAGTTCCATGCTCTGGCTGCCAGGTAGGTGAAAGATCTTCCTCCGGCAGTGGTTCTGCAGATGCTTGGGACGGTGGCGAGGCTAGCTGAGCGGAGCTGACGGGTGGGCGTGTAGAACGAGAGGCGGCTGTTGAGGTATCCGGGGCCCATGTTGTGAAGTGCTTTGTGTGCGTGGGTGAGGAGCCTGAAGGTGATCCTCTTGTTGATGGGGAGCCAGTGTAGGTGTTTCAGGTGGGCAGAAATGTGGCTGTGGCGAGGGATGTCGAGGATGAGGGGTGCGGAGTCGTTCTGTATGCGTTGTAGACGTTTCTGAAGCTTTGCGGTGGTACCTGCGTATAGGGTGTTTCATAGTCCAGTCGGCTTGTGACGAGGGCATGGGTAACTGTCTTTCTGGTTTCGGCGGGGATCCAACGGAATATTTTTCGGAGCGTGCGTAGGGTGTTGAAGCATGATGACGAGACGGCGTTGACTTGCTTGGTCATTGTGAGGAGGGGGTCCAGGATGAATCCGAGGTTGTGTGCGTGATCCAAGGGGGTTGGTGTGGTGCCCAGGGCCGTGGGCCACCAGGAGTCATCCCAGGCGGAAGGGGATTATCCGAGGATGAGGACCTCCGTCTTGTCTGAGTTCAGTTTTAGGCGGCTGAGCTTCATCCATTCTGCGACGTCTTTCATTCCTTCCTGTAGGTTGGTTTTGGCTGTGGTTGGGTCTTTGGTGAGGGAGATTATCAGCTGGGTGTCGTCAGCGTAGGAGATGATGTTGATGTTGTGTTTGCGTGCGATTGCGGCGAGCGGGCTCATGTAGATATTGAAGAGGGATGGGCTGAGCGAGGAACCTTGGGGTACGCCGCAGATGATCTCGTGGGTTCTGAGTGGAAGGGAGGGAGGTGGACTCTCTGGGTTCTGTCGGAGAGGAACAAGATGATCCAGTCAAGGGCCTGTCCTAGGATTCCAGTGGTGCGGAGGCGGGTTATTAGGGTGCGATGGCACACAGTGTCGAAGGCAGCCGATAGGTCCAGGAGGATGAGGGCGGTTGTTACTCTGTTGTCCATCAGAGTTCTGATGTCGTCGGTGACTGCGATGCGGGTGGTTTCTGTGCTGTGGTTGGCCCGAAATCCAGATGGGGAAGGGTCGAGCGAGTTGTTAGCTTCAAGAAAAGCAGTCAGCTGCTTGTTGACGGTCTTCTCGATGACCTTGGCCGGGAAGGGGAGAAGCGAGATGGGGCGGAAGTTCTTCAGGTCGTTGGGGTCAGCCGTGGGTTTTTTCAGGAGGGCATTGACTTCCGCGTGTTTCCAGCTCTCGAGGAAGGTGGCTGAAGAGAACGAGCTGTTGATGATGTTCCGGAGATGGGAGGTGATGACGGAGTCGGCTTTGTTGAAGATGTGATGGGGGCAAGGGTCCGAGGGGGAGCCGAAGTGGATGGTGTTCATGATGCTTCTGGTCTCTTCTGAGCTGATGGGGGTCCAGGCGTTGAGTGTAGTGGTGGGGGCTGTAGGTTTGGTGGTGGGGGGTGGGGTCTGGGGTCCGAAGCTGTTGTGTAGGTCTGCGATCTTCCGGTGGAAGAACGTAGCGAGGGAGTTGCAGAGTTCTTGTGAGGGTGTGATGAAGTTGGAGCTAGCGCTGGGGTTGGAGAGCTCTTTGATGATGTTGAAGAGTTCTTTGCTGTTGTGGGTGTTGTTTTCTAGTTGTTCTTTGAATGATGTCCTTTTGGTGGAGCGAATCAGCTGGTGGTGTTTACGGGTGGCGATCTTGAGGGCTGTCATGTTTTCTGTGGTGCGTTCCCTGCGCCAGGTTTTTTCGAGGGTACGGCAGGATTTCTTGGATTCTTTGAGGGTGTCCGTGAACCAAGGGGGTTTCCTGATGCTGGTCCCGCTTGGGTGGTTTTTGAGTGGTGCAAGGTTTTCGGCACAGTTGGTGATCCACTGTGTGAGGCTGTGGGCTGTGTTGTTGGCGTCAGTGATGATGGCTGGTGGGTTTTGGTTCAGTGTAGAGAGGAGCTGCTCTGTGGAGATTTTGCTCCAGCGTCTGCGGGGGATTTGTTGTGTGCGATGGTGGTGAGTCTCCCGTTTGAAGGTGAAGTGGACGCATCTGTGGTCGGTCAAGTGTAGTTCGGAGGAGTGGCTGAAGGAGATGTGGTTGCTGGCGGAGAAGATGGGGTCGAGCGTGTGGCCAGCGGTGTGGGTGGGTGTGCTCACCAGTTGCTTGAGTCTGAGGTTGGCGAGGTTGTTGAGCAGAGTGGTGGTGTTGTTGTCGTTGTTTTTCTCCAGGTGGAAGTTCAGGTCCCCGAGGAGGATGTAGTCTGGTGAGGATAGGGCGTGCGGTCTGATGCAGTCTGTGATGGTTTTGCTGAATTGGGTGCGTGGGCCAGGGGGTCTGTAGACAATTGTTCCTCTGAGTGTGGTTTTGGGGTCGGTGTGGATCTGGAAGTGTATGTGTTCGGTGGCAAGGGGGGTGTCTTCGGTGGTGGTCATGATGTTGAGGGTGTTCCTGTAGATGATGGCGATTCCTCCTCCAGTTTGGTTGACGCAGTCCTTCCGGGCGATCCTGTAGCCGTCGGGGATGGCTACAGCGATGTCTGGAGCCGAGGAGGCGTTCAACCAGGTTTCTGTGATGAAGGCGACGTCTGGTGCTGTTGTGTCCAGGAGGTCCCATAATTCGCTGCCGTGCTTGTGGACGGAGCGTGTGTTGAGGAGGATGCACTTGAGGTGGTTGTTGTTGCGAGGGCCGGTGGGTGGTCTGCAGGTTCGGTGGAATGTCTATTTGCAGGCTTGGCAGGTGAAGGGTCCATGGGTTCGTTTAGGGCTGGCTTGGTAGCAGGTGGCTATTCGTATGCTGTTGAGGGCGTAGAGGGAGGTGGCGTCGTATCTTAGTCGGGTGCTTTGAGTGCCGTGGGGGCCAGGGGTTCTGGCGCTGGGCGCGGTCCAAGCGCAGATGGGCATAGACGGGCTTGTCTTTGGCGCGCCGACGCCGCGGCCGCGCAGCGGGCACCATAAGAAGGGAGGGGGGAGGAGGGGTCAGCTGGTAGGCGGGAGGCGGGTGGGAAGGAGAGCAAATGAGGTCAGGGGGGGCGGGGCCGCGAGGGTGGCAGCGGCGGGAAACAGAAGCGCTAGGGAGAGAAAGGAAAGGAACAGAGAACCAAATACAAACAGAGAACCAAATACAAACAGAGAGCCAAATACAAACAGTGAGCCAAATACAAACAGAGAACCAAATACGAACAGAAAGCCGATTACAAACAGAGAACCAAATACAAACAGAGAGCCAAATACAAACAGAGAAACAAATACAAACAGAGAGACAAAGAAAGGACCGACAAAAGGTGGAAAGAGAAGGCAAAAACTACCTGGCAGCGGCCTGGGCAGGCGGAGCTGTAGCGGCGGGGAAGCGACCTACCCGAGGGTCCATCGAGCTCCATAATTCCAGATCATCCCTATGAGGACAGCTCCTCCTCCTAATAAAGGTTCTGTTCCTAAACCACTGTTTGGGCGGCCCCACCCAAACCCGAGTCTATAAAAATCGGGTAGTGCTTGTGGCTCTCCGAGAGACATCCCTATTGGACCCCAATGTTTGAACTGTGCAGAGTGGGGCCAGATAGCCCGATATTGTCCTCTCAAGAAGGACCCCGAAGTACCGATGGGCATTAGCCTAACAAAAGGACGAGTTCTGTAGGCCGGTGCAGGAGAAGCAAAACATACAACGCTGATACGAATTAATAACGAGACCAGAAATATATTAGTAGACTAAGGATATAACCAGAGTGTGGTTAACGAACACTATGTCCAGTCCCAACAATGGGAAAAAGGAGAAAAGGTTCTCATAACATGTGTCCATGGGGATCAAAAACTGTATCCAGTAGCTAATATATCTATTCAGTGGAGAGGCCAAGAGGAACGACTCACCAGATCGGGTCACACCAGATTTAGGGGAGGATCTTATAATTGGGACTGATTATGTGGCCTTCCCTGAGCTACTAGAAAGTCTCAAGCAAGAAAGAATCCTCAGAAAAATGGTGGAAAGACACCCCATTTTATTCGAGCCAAATAGAGGAGAGTAGAGCCCGAACAAAACTCACTAAGGCCCAAAAATGAGAGAACAATGGACGTTACCTGAGGACCTCTTTACCAACTGACGTCCCGAAGACCGTTTGTTCAGTAGCCAGTCAGTTCTGGTTATCCCAAAAGGAAGACACAACCTTGAAATACGCTTGGAACATGGCTCTTTCTTCACCAAGGCAGGTGGTAGGTCCTTCCTTTCATCTAAAAAACAACTTGATGTATAGACAAGGCCCACACTCCAAACCCCAGTTGGTGGTCCCTCAAACGTTTAGAGATCAGGTATTGCATTTGGCCCACAGAGATAATGGGGAGGGAGATCTAGGAAGAGAAAAGACAGAAGAGGCTATTACACAATGGTTTTATTGGCCTGGGATTTATGAGGATATTAGGAAACACTGCCAAGCCTGTCCTCGGTGCCAACTCATTAACCCATCTAGTGACCCGAAGGCCCCCCTGCAACCCTTAACGATTATCGATGTACCATTCACTCAAGTCAGTATGGACCTTGTAGGCCCTTGAACTCCCTCAGTCAAAGGCCACCAATATCTATTGGTTTTGGTTGACTATGCAACCCGTTATCCAGAGGCTATTCCTCTCGCTAGTATGACTACCAGAACCATTGCCCAAGCCATGAATGAATTATTTTCGATAGTGGGTTTCCCTAAAGAAATATTTACAGGTCAGTTGACCCCTTTTATGTCCCGACTGATGGCCGAAATATACCAAATATTGGAGATACAACAAATCAGAGCCTCAGTATACCATCCCCAGACTGGCGGGCTTGTAGAGAGATACAACCAGACAATTAAAAGTTTACTACGAAAGGCAATTAATGAATCAGGCAAAAACTGAGAGAGGAAATTACTCTTGTTTCTTTATGCCCTCCGGACCCATATCCAATCATCCACTGGGCATAGCCCATTCAAGCTCCTCTTTGGACGTCAACCCCACACTTTGCTCTACTTGTTGGCGGAGCAATGGGAGGAGGTAGACGCAGAAAGTAGAGATGTACTCAGTTATGCACAGGAACTAAAAGATACCCTACACAAGGTATGGGAAACTGCACATTCATGTTTAAAGAATGCACAAGACACTCAAAATATATATTTGACACCTCTTCTCGACCCAGAACAATAGACATAGGGTAGAAAGTCATTGTACTATTACCTACTACTGAGAATAAACTACTAGCCCAGTGGCAAGTACCCTTTCCGATACTAGAACAAGTCACTCCGGTGACGTATAAACTAGAAATCCCCAATGGGAGGGAGCAGATCTATCACATCAATCTCCTCAATCAATGGCATGAGACTGAAGAAGCCCACCAGGTTGGTCTAGTCAGTACTGGTCCCGCAGATGATCCTCCCTTATATCCTTTGAGCTCCCATGAGAACCCCAAGAGGGAACCCCAGGTTGGTACATGTCTCACTACACTTTAGAAATCGCATTTAATTGCAATACTAAATAATAACTTAGACGTGTTTTCAAAAAACCCCGGGAAGACCCATTTAATCTCTATCACATACGGACAATAGGAAAGAAAATAGCTATGCAAAGACCCTATCGGATACCCGAGGCCAGGAGGAAAATGGTAGTAAAAGAAGTCGAAAAGATGTTACAGGCCGGTATCATTGAACGGTCCTCAAGCCCCTGGTGTTCCCCCATCTTCTTGGTACCAAAGGCCGATGGTACAATAAGGTTCTGCATTGACTTCTGCCAATTGAATGCTCTGTCCCACTTTGACACTTACCCTATGCCCCAAATTGATGACTTGTTAGAACGGCTAGGAAAGGTCAAATATATGTCCACCCTGGATCTAGCAAAGGGTACTGGCAGACACCATTAAAAGATGAAGATAAAGAAAAAACATAATTCTCCACCCCTTCCAGCCTTTATTAGTTTAGAGTCCTTCCCTCCTGTCTTCATAGTGCTCCTGCAACCTTCCAACACTTAATAGATCTAGTACTGAGACCATTTAAGCAATACGCAGCAGCTTATTTAGATGACATTATCATCTGTAGTGAATCATGGAAAGACCACCCATCCCATTTGATCAATATACTAAAGGCCATTAGAGAGGCAGGTCTCACGGCCAATCTGGATAAATGTAAATTAGGATATGACTCCATTAAGTAACTAGGCTACAATATCGGTCAGGGCACAGTGAAACCCCAACTGGAAAAAGTACAGGCCATCACACAGATACTACTTCCCAAACGGAAGAAAGATGTCAGAACCTTTTTGGGAATGGTCAGATATTACAGGAGATTCATCCCTCACTTTTCTGATATAGCAGCCCCTCTCACCACTCTCTTGTCCAATTCCAAGCCCAACCAAATTTATCTCTTGTCTGATTTGGAGATCAGTCGCTTTGAGCTCCTGAAACATATCCTCACTGTTGAGCCTATGTTATGATGCCCTGATTTTCAAAGGCCTTTCCAAGTCCAAACCAACACCTCGGGTCAGGGCCTCGGCGCCGTCCTCTCTCAAAATGACGACCACGGCCTCTAACATCTCATAGTCTTCCTGAGTCGCAAGCTGTTGCCCCGGGAGAGACAATATCCCATCTTGGAGAAGGAATGCTTGGCGATCAAGTGGGCCATGGAATCCCTCCGCTATTAATTGTCGGGCCATACCTTTACCTTGTTTACCAACCATGCCCCCTTGGCTTGGTTAGTGAAGCATAAGACTCCAATGCACGTGTTCTCTGTTGGTTCTTATCCCTCCAATAGTTTTCCTTTCATGTCCGTCATTCACCTGGCCATCTCCTTGTCAATGCGGATTTCTTATCCCGTTACCTGGATGGCCTGTGGCCCGAACGGCCACTGTCTGGGGGGAGTGACTGTGACAGGGTGGTGTCCTCTGACGCTGCCCCTCGGTGTCCCGGGGGCACACCTCAGAATGCAAAAGGTCCTAGGGAACCTTCTGATGACATAATTCCTGACCCGGAAGACCTTTTTTGTGCTGCCGGCGGGCCAGAGGAAGAAGACGCTGCAGGGCTTTTTAAGGGCCCAGCCAACATACCGAGAGGAGACCACTGGCCACAGATGAGGGATCCTGGTGCCTTGCCAAAGTCGTACCAGAGGAAAGAAGTCAGCTGACACCGAAAGAAGCCAGGAACCAGGAGGAAGCCCGCACTGATTCCGGCCACGCTCTGGACAGCGTGACCACACCAGGTACGGGAGGGAGAAGACAGTAGGGTGGAAGGGGTTGGAACGGTGTGTTTGTTTTTTTTGTGTGTTTTATTTAAATTCCCTTGTTCTTCAGTTGTATTGCGTTTAGGGGACATTGGTATTTTTGGTGCCTTAGGGGTCCTGGAGCTGTGCATAACACAGCTCGCAATCGTAGACACCCGCGTTCGCTCCCTGTGCCTCCCAACCGCTCATATTTTTTGGGGTTATTGAGCATCCACATGATAAAACAAATCCACCCTGTATACGTACGTAGCGGCAGGAAGCCAGTTACAGTATTGTTGTTATTTTACTTTAGCACAATTCAGGTGCAGTTCTGGTAAATAGGAAGAAGGCGACAGTTACGTTGACATAAAAGCTACAAGACATGTCCATTGCAAAGTATGCTTGAGAGCACAGAGAATAGATAAAGTGGAGAATAACCCCTTTAACAAAAGGAGAGAGAGAGGAAAGACAGACAGTGAAGAGGGAAAGAAGAGACCAGAAGAAAGGAAAAGTGAAAAGAAATAAAGTAAAGGCAGAAGAAAAGCAGCAAAAGAGATACTAGCAACAGGAAAACAAAAAGGAGAGAAAGAAGAAAGAGATACAGACAAAGAAAGAGACTATTTCAGACACACGAAAGAACAAAAGGAGGAAACAGAAAGGGGGGGACAGTGAAAATAAGAACTACTTACCTGTCTTCTTGTTTTCCTTTACATGCTGCTCCTGATATGACCCTGGAGAAACGAAAGAGAGACAAGAAGAACAAGCGTGAAGGCCCAGACAAGAGGATAGAAAGAAGGAAAAGAAAGCAGCCATTGAAGACAAGTGTATAAAGACTGACATTTACTTGTGTCCACTCAATAAAACTCTTTTGAATGATACATTTGCGTCCCTCTATTTTCTGACGCCTCTCACAGAGCCTTAATGAATGGTAAACAGAAAACTTAACTCCTTGCTTCAGTAGAAAAGTTGATAGGAGGAGGACAGTTTATGTTATGAGAAAGAGGAGATTTAATTAATTGCCCTAGTTTAGATAAATGCCCATAGTCCAAGGCCCCAATCTTAAAAATTGATGAGGTGTTGTTTTGAGAGCAGTTGCAGTTTTAGAGGTTTGAGTATCAATAGGGTTGTGCACTGCAGTTGTTTTGTTGTTTTGAGTTGTTTATCAGTGGATGTACGTGTGTTGCATAAATTTGTGATGCTTAAGTGTTTAATGTTGAAGAGGGTATCGGACTCTGAAGTAGTTTAAGATTCTGAGATATACAGACAGATAAATAAGAGTTGATTTATAGTTTCTTGTCTGCTGAAGGTTTTATGGTGCAGTTGATGGTGGTACTCAAATATATTGTCATGATTACACTAATATTGATTGACATTAGTGAAACCTTTTGCACAAATGTGAATCTCCATTGATTAAGATGATTTTCCGCATGCTGAGATTTCATTTGTGTGTGTGAACATCTTTTTGTGAGGTAAAATCGGAGGATGTCCAATTCTTAATATTCTCATTGTTAAGTTGCTTTGGTTTTCTTTAGAGGAGCACCCAAGGTATTTGTTGTTATTTGCATTTGCATTGAGTTGTGAAATTGTTTCTATGTGAAAATTGTAAAGACGTGGGAACTGCTGCAAGGAGTAAGAAATTGTGTTAGCAAGAGTCACACTGGGATTGAACTGTCAGCGTAAAAAGAAGTGCTGTGATTATGTGACTGACTAGAATACAATTGACATATACAGAGTTAAAAACCGAATCAAAGCTTTGAAATTTTGAATAGTTTTTTTGTTTTATTGCTGATTTATTTGGCAACATGAAAGGTTTTAAGGCTTTTAAGAGTTTTGTGAGAGGTGAATGGAGAATTTCAGTATGGAAAGGCAAAGAGGCACTGTCCGAGGGCACATCAGTATATTACGTGGTGACGAATATGAGGTTACATATATGTTTCTGGCTTTGTCAGTGGTGCAAGATCACTGACAATGAGGGTCCATTAAGATTCCCGCAATGTGGTACTTTTGAATTAACAATTTTTGAAAGGATGAGGGAAAAATGATAAAAGATGAAGCCACCACCTACATAGTACAAAGCATTAAATGTTTGGGAGAAAATAGCACATGCTAAAGAAAGGGAAAAATAAAAGAACACAGCTAAGAGAGCTATGCAGAATTATACAGCTACTCAATGAGACAAAGGACAGCAATATTGGGGAAAATGTATAGTCGGGAGAGCTAAAATGTATCCAACAATTGCTACAGAAAAGACTAAAAATAAAAATGATAGTTAGAGAGCTGTAAAGAAATCCAATACTGATAGTAATTCAGGGGATACAATTCTGGATGCATTATTAGGTATGAACCCACCACCATATGTGTCCCCCCTTACAAATAATGAGGGTGCTTAGAGTTCTGATACTACAGTGCTACTACCCCTGTTGAGCCAAATGTGATTGATATTGAGATGCCATTACAGGTAACAAAGCCTGTTGAACAACCGGCTGCAACAAATATTGTACCTGCAGAAGTTCTGACTGTTCCTACAGTGATACATCCAGGTGTTACCGCTTTTATTGCGACCGTACGAATATCAACTACTAGAGTAGTAACTACTCAGCCTCTTGTTAGGAATCGGCAAATGCACCTATACATTTTATCCACAATAATGTGGTTCAAAGAGTGGTTGGGGGAGCACCAGCATCAAAATACATCTCTATACCACAGAATTTGCAAATTGTTGCCTAGACAGTACCACAAATATTTCAATTGAGAGAACAAATTGTTTTACTTCACCAAAAGCACAAAGAAAGACAAAGTTATTTGAAGAAGAAAAATTCCCACCATGGTTTGAGGAAACCGTAGAAAATAGAAAGACAGGGATTGAAAATAAGCTGCTACCACAGAGTGGTAAAAGGGAAAACCATTAAATGTCTCAAATGTAAAGGGTGAATTAGAGTAAAGTGATTAAAAGCATGGGGCAGCTCCCCATGACATGTTCATTTAATTAGTGAGAACATATGATATTGATCTTTCAAAGAGTGTCCCATTGCAGAGAAGTGTCTGGGCACAGTTAGATGCTGAAGCAATTGAGACAATGAGTTCTTCAGGAAAGTGATTACACATTTCTGAGTTGTCAAAATGCATCCGTAAAAGGAGCAAGTTTGAGAAATTAGAGAACAAATAGAAAAAGAAGCAGGAGAAGAAATAGAGTCAATCAGAAGCAGGTGAAGCAAATAGTAAGCCACTGCCTAGTCCCCCTGATGAAGCTTTGACATTCCCAATCAAAGAAGTGCCAGATGGAAAGTATGTACACATACCTTTGTCGACGTAAGCCTCAGCAAGGCCTACTAGTGCAAGGGGTTCACCCTTTTCTGCACAAAGTCCTCAGACCATATAGGAAAAAGTTGGTACAGAAACTGAAATAAAAGACAACGTTTATTAAACCTCTTGAGGTGGTACCACAGCTCAAACAGCACCCTTCGGTAATGTTTGAAGTAGCACACTGAACTAAGAGAGCATGGTCCTTTTATACTCATGCAGGGGCTAAAAGAAGGTGGTACAATTATAGAAGCAAGACTTATATACATGTAAGGTCATATGGAAATGCACAGTCAACAGGTAGGAGGGTCTAACAGTTTTCAAGGACTAGTAGACACATTACTGTTGGTTACTAATTACTAACAGCTGCAGACCTTACTGGGCATGTGCAAAGTGGGAGATGCTAAATATAACTTGCCACTAGACAGATTTTCAAGAGTAGTTAACAGGAAGGTAGGACAGAGCACATGGCGAGCACATGGCAGCATGTGGCAGAGAAAATGGCTGCTATAAATACAAATGGATTCCGCGAAACGTTCACAATAGTTGCTAAATCGAAGATGTCTTCTGCTAATGCTTAATCTAATCTCTACTAAATTACAACTCCGTGGAGTAGAGGAAATCTTGCAATCTTTGCAAACAACTTTTCAATGGTTGAGGGAGGATCCTACACAAAGGTATACACAGTTCAACAGGTTTGTAAAATTTAAAAAGTGCTGTGGATGGATTTGAATATATATTTTTTACATTAACCTCAGAGAGGTGCTCATGCCCGTACACCATCTTTTATAATGATGAAGTCTGATGAGGTGATTACTGTCCTGAAGGAAAATATTCCAGCCAAAAATATTGATTGGTTAAAGATTAATCACAAAAGAACCAAAAGAGTCAGTGCATGCGCAATTGTGTCAGGTGTTTAAGCAGCACAGTGGAAACAAAATCCTAAAAAGGTTTCTCTGTGTTGTAGTTTTTTCTTGGGTTGAGACCAGAGATTAGTAAGCACATACAACAGAATGTTTGATTCGTTTGCAGAAAAAAATAACTTACATGTGATCCTAAGGTATGCAAAATACTCTAGTGATAAACAAGAAATGAAGCAGAGAAGACTTAAGAAAAGACTTAAGAAGAAATGTAAGCTTGTGCAAGCTAAATTGGCTCACAAAAATGGAACACTGGGTTTTGGTTTACAGGCTGGAATACAAGGTGCTCAAGGAGGTGTTGGTGTTACACAGGGTAGAGGTAGAGATTTTCGGATTGATCTGGATTCTGGTATAGATGTTGCAACATTAAAGAAGTCGACTCCTTTTCATTTCTGTAACACATTTGAAAATTGACAGAGAGAGTGTAGGCTGATTCCAAATAGATTGTCAATTGCATGGAGTGCAAATTATTCTTGTTCAATAAATGCAGGTACCAATGGAGACACAGGTTCAAATGATACAGGTTCTTCAAGCACCAATGGTCCCATAGAATATGGGAACTATTAGATTTAACGTAAACCAGATGTCATGAGTTTCTTTTAGCATTTTGTACAGGCACCTTATTAGCTCTGGGCCTGACGATTCTGCCCTTTTACCTAATTACATTTTGCTTTTATTCCTTTATTTTTTTTTGCAATGCTTCATTTTAGTAGAGATTTTTTTTATTTCTTTTATCAGTTGTCCTTCCTTGCATAAACTGTTCTTCATTTCTTTGCATAACATTCTCATCTTATGCTCAACCCAAAGCTGTATGTTTACCGGGCATTGCCGGTGGTCCAAAGGGAACATTGTGTACCCTACACAGAAAAATATGTATTGGCATGTCAGGATAGTTCTAAGAACAACAGATGTGTTATTATAAAACATCACACTGCCCACAACATCACAGAGGGGACATTCCAGTCAGTTTGCCAGTTTCTGCTGTACTTCGTTGCTGTTTCTGCCAAAACCTTTTTTGTTTCTTTTCATCTATGTGGTAGGACTATCAGCAGACTAACAGACCTCTCCTCTACCTCAGCAAAGGTATGGGGCGTGTGCTTCCTTCCTGGGATCAGAACAGTGGATTAGGGCTACCACTGCAATTTGCTCTCATGTATAAACCTAGTAGTGTAGGTAGGAATGCTAGGCACACTATTATGACAATATGGCGGGTCTCTTCTTGCATGTCACTCTTTTGGTCACTGCTGTCATAAAACTGTGTTTTGCTATCCTTATAAACGCAATCGATGCCTTTCTGCATAGAACACAGTTGCTTTATTAAACCTATTGAACCAAGATCCTGTTTCTGTTTTGTCCTTGCATAGATGAGATATATATAAGTGAGAGAAAGGGGTAAGATCTGCTCTATCATGACTTCTTTGAGGACTTTGAGTGTGATAGGCTGCCGCAAATTACTTCTATCTCTGGTACTTGTGAGGGGCTGCTAGCTACCCAGAAAAGGTTAGGCAGACAGCTCTCACACGGTGTGGGATAAGACTCAGTCCCCTGTGCTCGGTGGTACTGCTGCCCAGATCTAGTAATCTTGTTACCAAAACAGGAGTCTATGATACAGATATCCAGAGCAGGTCTAACTACATTTTAGAATCAGAACCAGAACCCATATAAACAGTACCCCATGCTGCATGGTCCCTTCGTATTGCAATACCCACAACCCTCATCACCATGATCAGAGAGACTCCAAAAGGTACACTCACCGGGCAAGCGGACATACATTTGGCATTCACCACACATTATCAACAATGATATGGCCCACTCCCTCCACAGACCGACAAATTCACTTGCTGAGTTCCTCCCAGGTATAGCATTATCTGCCCTTGACCCCTTGTAAAAGGAGTAACTGAATGCACATCTCACAATCCAGGAAATTCTGAGGCTTACCCATCAAGTTCTATAAAGCCTATGAGTTTCTCCGGGCCCCAAAACCTCTGGAGCTGTATCAGGCTGCCCTTAGCGAGGTCAGCCTTCTGCCATCACTCTGGAATCGTTCCTTGTGTCCCTGCCCAAACCAGATAAGGACCCTATGGAGGTGACCTCCTATCGCCTTCTATCAATGTTGGGAACAGACTACAAAATTCTCAGCAAAATTATAGCAGTCCAGCTACTAGAACTAGGGGTGGGTAATGAATTCTGCTCTGCAGGTGGAGTTTACTGAGTTTTGCCCACTCAGCAATCTGTACATAGCAAGGAGTTTCAGATTTTTCCTCTCTCGCAGCCAAAAGAAGCAGCACCCTTTTGTGCTGCGTGTTGTGCCATTCTCACTTATTTTACAGCACAGGACAATGTCCCACCGCTACAAATCAGCGTGAACAGCACAACATACAGCACTCCACTGCTTGCAGAGCTCCGTGGAGCATGGTGGATTTTTTTGGGCACTTTGTGGAGTTCTGCCTAACAAGAACACATGCCTCGGCTGGTGTACCCAGACAAAAATGCCTTTATTCCCAGGAGATACATGACTCTAAATGTTATAGAGTACACAGGGTGATGGATATGGCCCCCGCCCGCTGCAACCTACATGGCCTACCTTGTCTTGGATCTAGAAAAGGCATTTGATACAGAGGGTTAGGAACTACCTCTTCTCTAATCTGACTTTGCTAGGCATCACCAGGAGGTTACAGAGACTCCTCTTACTATTTTACATGAAGCCCATGGCCCAGGTGAAAATAGTCCTGTTCATCTCACCACCATTCTCGGTGAGCCGGGGACCAGACAGGGATGCCCCCTTTCACTGCTCCTGTTCGCCCTGGCCATTGAGCAGCTGGCCAAACACCTCTGTTGATGGGGTGGGAAGTAGGGGATACCATTAAATTCATGTAGTCTCACTATATGCTGATGATGTGCTCATATTTATCTGCAACATCCAAGAAGGGCTTCCTGGGATCACAGAGGCCCTATTTGAGTTCCACAGGGCCTCGGGTCTTGGAGTCGATTGGGCTAAATCACTTTTCTTCCCACTTCACGTGAATTGCCCATCACAACAGCTGACGGTTGGAGCCCACCCACTGAGCTGGGAGCCACATTTGTTCTTATATTTATGCACCTGTAAATGCTATGATACAGAAGACCTCATAAAACCTTACACAAACCATTTCTTCCCTTCACCCTCAAATGGACTTTTATAGTACCTTGCCACTCATAGTCCAAGGAAGAATGTTCCTGTCTAAAATGGTGATGTTCCCCTGGCTTTTATATTTCTTTCACAGTATCCCTGTGCATATCCCATGGTCTACATGTCTTGCTTTACCCACATTACTGGGCAGCTTCATATGGAACAAAGGCAGGTACCAGGTACCACTTTGAAAACTAAAGTTGTCCATAGATAGGAGGGGATTAGGAGTGCCAAGTTTTGAGCACTCCCATTTGGTGGCACAGTTACAAAGGTCCACAACACGGCTAACTGGGCATCAGATGGAAGAGATGGAACCAACAAATGTGGTGAAGGCAGTGATTGGAGGAGCATTACTCCAGTATGTGAGACCGCATACTCCATACTCCCCCACAGATAGAATAAGTAACATCTAATAATACTGTGAACTAATAGGTATGAAGTGTCTGATGGCATGGGCTGAGGCTGGGTTAGAAACCATCTAAAATTCTTTAGAGATGACAAGCTAATACCATTCAACCAATTACAGGAGGAATGCAAATTACCTGTGGGACATTTCTTAACGCTTGATAAAATAGTGGCTGAATTGGACCAATTATGGCATAACAGATACTGAACTGGAGCACCATCCACTCGTACATAACCTTCACCTCATAGGCAGTGACCGCTGTCTCATTGCATGGATTACAAGACACTGGCACACACTACCCCAGAACTTGATTCAGAGATGCTGAGTATTGGAAAATGGCCCTCACTGAAGGGTCAACCCAAACATTTTGCTTTCCTCCTCCTTTTCTGACCTCAGTTTTGTTCACTTTAGGATTCTGGGCACTCTACCACTGCTAACTAATGTTAAAGTGCATGTGCTCTATTCCTAAAACATTTGAACATTGGCTCATACCCAAATGGCATATGCGTGTTTCCGGTCCAGGGAGGACCTGGCTTGGCATTTACTGCCATCTATGCCTTACAGCCTGTCTCCAATCCATGTCTGGACTGTGCTGGTTGAAAGCTACTGGTTGACAGCTCCCCTGTGCATTCTACCCAGATGGCCATAAACACAGGACACTCAGCTGCATCTGCATAAAGATGGGTTTCCCTGGACAGGAAGGGTGGAGAGGCTCCCCCAAATACTTCAAAGGCTAGTGGCCTGCCTCACACAAAGGACTAATAACCCCCCAGACAGGGCTCCTAGTAGACAGTGCTGGGTTAAAAGGAGAACCTGAACCTGTGCACTTCAAAACCACTCTTTGAAGTTTCCTCCATTTCAGAGGCATTTTGGGGTGTATATACACTGGGTCTGTGACTCCACCAAATCAGACACTTCTGGACCTGCTACTGAACTCTGTCAGAGGGACTGTCTGGCTGCCCAAAGGACCCACCTAGACTGCTTTTCTTAAAAGGACTTCTCTCCTGCTTTTGCCCTGCGGCCTGCTGGCCTCTGACCCTGCCGACAAGACTCTGCCTTCCTCCACAAGTGCTCTTCAAGGTCTTGGATTGATCTTACTTCCTGTTCTGAAGTCTCAGGGCCAACAAAGACTTCACAAAAGAGAAGAAAATCCCAGTGCGTCAAAACATTGATGGCACACATGCAGACATTGACACAGCGCCTGCCTCGTGGTGAGAAAATCATAGCATCACCTACCGGATTAACGAAACATTCCTGCTCCCGCCTACAAGTGCATTCCAGAATTTCAGTGCATCACCCCTGGGCATCAAAATATCGCTGCATCACCGGGAAGAACCAAGACTGCGCTCCTGGAAATTGATTCATCACCTTGCAGTGTGGAAAGAAACAACACATTGTCTTTGCTGCAACATAACATCCAGCACATCGCCTTACTTTTCAATGCATCTCCTCCTCTTCGACCCCAGTGCCTCATCATTTTTTATGCATCCCAGGTACTGTATGTTAAAAGCAATACAACTACTGATTCTTAAGGATTTAAACTCATTTAAACCTTTAAAAATAGATTTCTTGACGTCTTGACGTGCATATTGTGTTTTTGTCATTTCAGTCTTATTTTAAATACCATCTATTTTCTTAAACTAGTTTGGAATACCTTTTGTTGTGCACAAATACTTTACATGTTGTCTTCTGAGTTAAACCTGTCTTCTCTGTGCCAAGCTACCAGAGGGTGAGCACAGGATGATTTAGGTTGTGTAGTGAGTTACCTTGACTAGGATTGTGGTCCCTACTTGGACAAGGGTGCATACCTCTGACAACTAGAGACCCAATTTCCAAGACTGGGAAAGGAAGGGACATAGGGTGTGATTTGACATCCAAGAAAGGGGACTGAGATTTACATTACCATGTAAGCTTTTCGGTAATGCCAAATCCCAGTATATCAAGGATAATATCCTTCATAGGGCCTACCTAATTCCTGCGAGTTTTCATAAAATGTAAGAATCACCTTCTCATTGCCCCAAATGCAGTGCACCAAGCACCAATATGACACACATGTTCTGGAGCTACTCTGTGGCCGCAACACTCTAGACGAAGGTTACAGATCCACTAACAAAAGTAAGGGGGTGCGATGATCAGCTCTCCATGAAAGGGGTATTACGGGCCTATGTAAGCAGAAAAAGCCCAAAAGGTGACTAACAGATTCATAAACTTAGCATTGCTCATCACTCACTGCTCCATAGCAATACATTGGCAGGTTAGCATCATCCCGAACATACAACATTGGTGAGCAGTGATACTCAAGTGGGGTAAGGCTTATGCCAAAGCACTGAAGCAGGGGGATGCTTAAGTGCTGCTTAGGGTCCCCATAGTGGTGTCATGGTATGTCCTACAGCAAGATCTGTAAATATTTCAAGACACACTCACTGCCTAGATATGGCCCATTATGGTGCAGCAGCAATACCACACCATGTGCTAGATAGCTCATTGCCTCCAGAACCCTGCCTCTGGTACCCTTCCTTCATGGATTTGTATATAAAAAATTGAAAGGGGAAGAGGGAGACTGCGCAGATGGTATTCATGGAGCTATGTGTACATAGACAAGGAAGGACCACCATGACAGTTACGGACCATACCCCGGCAAAGCAGGCATATGAGATGGGACTCTAATGTTGTTATCTGAAGTTTAGAAATGTCCTCCTATTCAGGTTCTGAACAATCTATTCCTAACAAATGGGCTGATTTGTCATATTCTCTAAAATCTGTAAATGAATACGTATCAGGTGATATCTTGTATATTGCACCTTGATAACAACCAATAAAATTGGTTAAAAAGAGAAACAGTATCCTATGTTGAAAATTGATAGTTATGCCTCTGACAATTTCCAATGATGGTGCTTGGGGGGGGAATTGCATACTTGGCTCAGTCTTAGAGGTACACCCGAGTGAACCATTTGTAGAAGGAGAGGTTAATGGCCACCAAGTGTCATTTGTTATTGACAATGGAGATACCCATGCACTGTGGGAACAATTCAAGATCCAGACGTACCTCTCCTGGGGAAAAAAGATCCAAGGTAGAGGAGTTACAAATAAACAGATTACAAACCCATTTTCAGAAAAAAAACCTGTAAAAATGGGTTCATTTGAGGACAATAATCAATTTGCTGTTTACGATTCGAGTCCTGTAAATCAGTTAAGAGATGTGTTATGCAAGTTAAATTGCAAAATTTATTGTACAATGCTTGGTGTGAAATTTAAAATGCATAATGAAGATGTTGAATTTAAAATGGCCCAAAAAGGAACAGCTGTAGGATTGTATCCAGTGAGGATGGTAGAGGAGTTACCTCCTGATTTGAACAACAGATACTTGCGGCTGAAAATGTAGAACTAAGGCATTCAATAAATCCACCAACTATTTTGCCAGTTCCTGAGACTGTGAATGATGATGGTGTTGAGCATAACTGCCTAGATGTCATTGATTTATGAATCAAGCCAAGACTAGACATAAATGTTGAACCTATAGAAGAGCCTGATTATGTAAAATTTGTGGATGGCTCAAGTCTGAGAAACAGTGAGGTTATCCTGAAAGGAGATTACACTGTCTGTACAATTCAGAAAGATGTGGAAGCGTCCTGACTTTGAGTTGTTTCTTTAGCATAAGTGGCAGATCTGATTGTCGGTACAAAAGCTTGTATCCTGTCAGCACATTTGGGAGTGCCTATATTTACAGATATTATAAATAACAGGGCAACCTAATTTTCCCCATGGAACTGAGTAATCTAATGTATAGAACAAAGATGTTCCAGGCAGAGTTATTTATTTAAACATTCACCGCATTCAATATTGGTAAAAAAAATTATCCAATTGAAAGCATATCAAAACATCGAACAGCAAAAAATCTGGAAGAAGAAATCAACACAAAAAATCAATTGGTATTGTATTGTTATAATGTATGCAACTGTTAATTTTTATGTACATACGAAACATAATTTCACAATCTTTTAGAAAAGAAGTTGCTTCACCATCTTTTCTACAATTAGACAGCATATATTGCAGCATTTAGGAATGTAGCACTGACACTCCCCTACTTACAATCACTATGAAAGAAATCCAGAGATCTGAGGAAGTGAAAAGTCCTCCTAACCATAAGTGATAATAATCAGCTGTCCAAGGAGGTTTTCATCTTCCAACTTCCCAACATTGGACTAAAGCACCACATGCTGAATTAGCTGCAGTGGGAGAGGACCACAGTTGATGTTTCTGTCTCATTTGTCCACATGGCCCACAAGACCATCATCAGGACTGAGGTGGTCATTCTGAGTTTGGTGGGTGGCAGAAGCCGCAAGCCAAACTAATCCTGCCACCTGACCGCTAGTGGCGCCAAGACACTGCTGGTCCTATTCCAAGTTCACCGCCGGGCCGCCGGGCCGCCGGGCCGCCGGGCTGAAACAATGTTGGTGCCCTCCAGCCCTCTGGTGAAGAGGACCCTTAACATTGACTCCGGCTCAGAATCGAGCTGTCGCCAATGTGGTGGTACAGTGGGTACAGCAGCACCCGTCACGCATTTCACTGCCCAGAAAAGTTTGAATAACACTATTGAATGAAAAAGTACAAAACACTGAAATAAAGACTGACATATAATCTAAATATTAATAAATAAAAACAATTAAGAAGAATTCTCTAGGGCCAAAGTAGTAGAGAGTAGAAGAGTAGGGATAAAACATTTGGAAGAAGATGGAGCAGGTTTAGGGATGACTAAGCAAAGACTGTTGTAAATAAAGTTAAATAAACTAAAAGAAAATATTTCAAGGAGCAGCCTTGTATTAAAGTCTGAAACTGAACAATGGACTTTATTTTTGCTGCTGTATTTCATTTAACAATCTGACTACAGATACACATGTGCTTTTTAACCAAAACTAGATGTAAGATTATTATGGGGTTTAATTTCTAGTTGTAGTGATAGTAGTCATAACATTTTTAGTGGGGATTTCCTTCACACCAGAGATAGAGAAACATATTTCTACATTTGTTCCTATGACAGCTACCAATACAATGGAAGAGGAAAAAATGAAAGCATCATTTGTGGATTACACGAAAGAAGATTACACAGCAAATGATTATTCTAGGTTAGTTCAAGAATACACACAAGCTTTAGACACAAAGGATAGCTACATCTGTGCACACTTACCTTAGTCAGCTGCAGAGGAGGTGATACATTGCTATAAGCAATTACATGTAGTATTTTACTTAGTTTAGTGTATAGGAGGCAACACAGCTGACATTATCCTTTGAAAAGTTCCTTTACAGAGAAGCACGAATCTACATCACAGGCAAAAGAAATCGACACAGCTTGGTTTTATTTCGAACCATCCACACCTATCGATACAGTAAAGGCATATGAGAACAACTTGACCTGTTTAATGAGACCATTAGAAAATACATTTATTATGCCATTAGAAGAAAGAAGGGCACAAATTGTCCATATTGAAAACAAAGTGGAGGCCATTTTGAAAAATGTTTAGAAGAGGGAAGAAAATGAATTCAGAAACACAATTATTTATCGTAAATGAAAATTAGACAGAGGACAAAAAGTAAAACTATGGGCCTTATTTATAGTTTTTGGTGCAAAACTGCACTAACGCAATTTTGCACCAAAAAGTTTTGCACCGGCTTGCACCATTTTTTAGCACCAGCTGGGCACCCAATTTATGGAATGGTAAAAACCGGTGCAAAGGGTAGGCTAGCGTAAAAAAAAAAATGACGTCAGACAGGTTAGAGTCAAAATAAATGACTCGAACCAGATTAGCGTCATTTTTCGACGCTAAGGGGCTTATTTATACTCTGTTTGCACTGAATTAGTGGCATTTTTTTAAACTCTAATTCGGTGCAAAACGAACTCCATATTTATACTTTGGTGCTAGACCCGTCTAGCGCCAAATTTATGAAGATAAAGCCATTTTTTGGAAGTGGAAACCTGCCTTGCCTTAATGAGTTGCAAGGTAGGCGTTCCTGTGCAAAAAAATTCTTTATGGCCTTAACTCCACATTTATACTCCCATGCAAAAATGGTGCAAGGGAGGGAGGAGGGGTAAAAAAATGGCCAAAGCTTGCTTTGCCCCATTTTTTAAATCCTGGGTCAGGGCAGGCATTAGGGGACCAGTGGGACTATTTCCATGGTGGAACACCATGGAACAAGCACACAGGTGCCCTCCCCAGGCCCCAGGGGCACCCCCACCCACACCAGAGGGACTGCAGAGGATGTGGACCCCATCCCAGGTAAGTACAGGTAAGATTGCATTTTATTTTTGAAAGTGCCATAGGAGGGCCTAAAATGGGCCCCCATATATGGCACAGGATGCAAAGGCCATGCCTAGGGGACCCTTGTCCTCTGTGCTGGCCATTGGGGTGGTGGGCATGACTCCTGCCTTTTCTAATGCAGGAGTCATGTGGCATGGTAGGTTTAGCACCATAAAATGACGCTAACCTGCCAAAAGTCATTTTTCGGTGCTAAACCCTCTTCTTCTATACTGCCAGCCCCACCCGACTAAAGTCTTTTTTTTTTAACTCTAGCCTACCCTTTGCACCTGCTTGCACCATTCCATAAATATGGTGCTCGGCTGGTGCACAAAAATGGTGCAAGCCAGTGCTAAACTTTTTGGTGCAAAACTGAGTTAGTGCTGTTTTGCAGCAAAAAATATAAATAAGGGCCAATATTTTCTAAGTTTGAGCCACTTTTGCGTCAAAAAATGATGTTAATGTGGTGCAAAAAAAGTATAAATCAGGGCCTTGGTAAATATGGAGTTAGTTTTGCACCGAATTAGAGCACAAAAAATGACACTAATTCGGTACAAGGATGCTTATTTTCAACCACCAGCTGAATGGAAGTGTATCTGCTATTTCGCTATGCTGTTTCCCAAGATGTATCATGTACATATTATAGGTGTTTTGACAATGAAACAAGCACACAGAAATGCACATTGTATATGTGATGAAACACAATTGATTGGAGACATTTTTGGAGCAATCATTCAACCAATGGGAGTTGTACAAAATGATGAGAACATTTGAAAACTTTCAATGGTAGCTTACACGTTGGTATTGTCAACCAGTACTTCTGGAGCTTTATTAGTTGTTTGCACAGAATTAGTAGCTAAGTCAATAGTTTTATACAATTGTTTAGATTCAAACATTTTATACCCATAAAAAGCCGGAGTCTGCAAAATACTGAAAGCTCAGCATTGCTGTTCGTACATACCAGATGACAGTAAGAGAATGTTACAACTTACAAAGAACATTTCTAACTTAAAACTTGAGTTGGAATCATTAAAAACCACTGGTGTTTTTTAGAATTTAAGTAAAGGATTTTCTGCAATTAGCATCTGTTTTGCTACCACTGGAGGAGCTGTCTTTAAAGCTATAGTCACGATAGTACTAATAGTTGGGTTTTGAGTATTAACTTTGCTTCCTATTTATAAGAGATGAAGATGTTATGTTAATATGAAAAGTAACAAAGAAAGACACTGATAAAAGAACTAGCAGAAGCTAAGAATCAAGACCACTAAAGATTAAAAGGGTCTGGAACTTTGAAAGGAAAGGGAAAAGATGCAACAGAGTAAGAAAGTGAATGCTAAAGATTTATTTGTGAAAAAAATATGATGGTTTGAAGTACATCAGAGTGGGGTTTTCGGAGAGCATTTCCAAATTATCTTAAAAAAGGCAAAGAAATATAGGGCGATATGTATCATGCATTTTTGCAGTTTCAAACAGCCCGATTGGATGCATTTTGGTATGCATGAATTCCTATTGCACTTTGGTAATGTTATGGAATCACAATTTAGAATTGTGCATTCATACTGATTCAGTGTTAGAAAGGGGTGTGTCAAGGGCCTCCGCTCCTAATACCGAATCGCAGCAATATGAAGGAATGTTTTGTGACCAAAATTCCGGTCGCAAAATATTTATATTTTACCACCTACTTCCAATAGGTGGGAGCCCACTCACAAATGGGAAGGGTTCCCAGAGGGACCCCTTCCTCTTTGTGAATGGTAACACAAACATATATTTGAAAGAGCGGGACCACTGCCTTCTGTTAAAAAATGAAAAGAAACGTTTTATTTTTATTTTTTAAATGCATCACGTTTTCCATTAAGGAATAAGGACTGCATAAAAAAAAATTATTACTTTATTTAAAGGCAATCACAGACATGGTGGTCTGCTGAGCCCCGCAGGCCAACATCCCTGTGATTTTTGTGTTTCCTAATGGGAAGCACATTGTGACCTGCCTCATTAATATTAATGAGGTAGGTTGACTTGCGACCCATTGGAACCCTTAAATGAAACTCATGTAGTTTCATACATTCAAACATCGATGACCTAATTGTGATTTGCAGAGAATAACATTTAGGAAATCGCAATTTGGAATAATGATACATATAGGTCATAATGCTGAAATAACATGCAGAGTTAATTATGTTTAAAGACAACTGAAATAAATGAAAACATTGTGGTAGCCAGCCATACTTAAACTTGCTAAGCCTCAATTATTTGGACACTGACATGTTATAGTCAACTAAGTTAAAAAACAAAAACGTGGAAAAGGCACAGAGCCTGATCATGACCTTTTGAAAGACATGCTTTTCATAATGGATAGGTATTTCACACAAAAAAAAAATATTTAAGTTTATACAGATGTTTGGACTTCTAAAAACACCATTATTAGCCAATGATTACATTTGTTATTTAAAAGGTGTTAGAAACGGGGTCTCTAGTTGGCAGTCAGTTTACACTCTGTCCAAGTAGGGACCCTCACTCTAGTCAGGTTAAGAGAGATACAAAGCTCAAATAAGCCCTGCTCACCCCTTTGGTAGCTTGGCACAAGCAGTCAGCCTTATCTTAGCTTATTTTAAAGGCAATGTGTAAAGTATTTGTATAATCACACAAAGTAACACAGTGAAAACACCACACTTGATAAGCTTTTATCATGGTCATGACAGACAGAATGTGCAAAAATATCCTGTATAAATAAATACATTATTAAATAAACTGGAGTGTTTTAATTCTATGAAACAAATAATTCATCAAATGTTAATAATACATCATACATACTACTGTATAAGTAATGGAATCATAATACACTTGCAGCATCTAACCATGCCCGCTTTCTTCCTCATGGGCTGGAATATGAACATGGATGGGTATACAAATATGAGGCAGCACATACGGGATGAAGTACACACTGATGTGCATGAAAAGAATACTGAAGTAACCGAAGAATTTCATGAACTTACAGAGGAACAAGGCCAAAAGTTGAAGTCCTTCATAAGATCATGGACCTCCAAAGTGTCTTGCAACGTCATTTTAATATATGGCAGAGTGTATTTTATTCCACAGAGTACCATAGCATCATACTTCCCACAAACTGCTTAAATACTTTTTGTGTTGCTATTACAACTCTGTGAAAAGATGTTTCTATATATTTCTCCTTTCTGTTGATCAAGACTTCTTTTTAGGAAAAGATATCTGAACAAAGAAAAAACAGGTTTCTCTCTTCTGTGTTTAAACTGCATCTGTAAATTGTAAATTATGAGGAGTATCACATCAGAATTCAACTATAATAACCTACTACGGTAGAGCATCTATGCAATATCTTTATTGCAGTTAACTAGGCACATTACAAGTCATATCAAATAAAGAAATAAGATTTTACACAGACATTGTCTGGTCCCATGTATAATAAAACGATTAACCACCTGAGAAAATGACCCACAGGACGAAAATAAATGACTCCACCATAGACTAGCACTTCCTAAATCATGGAATGCAATCCAGTGCAAAAATACCCTGAAGACAATAGCAAATCAAATTCCAAGTACACTGAGCAGCAAGGGATCCCCCAAATTGTGTGAAGATGGAGTGTACAAAAACATATCTAGTCTATTCACCCAGATTTAGATTAGTTGTAATCTCCAGCAAGACAGTCTGCATTTAGGTCTGTTTTCTGACTGGTAAAAAAACTTTGTAAATCATTACAATATATTGATTACATATTCAGCAATCCTAAAATAGTTTATATCATTTTTATAGGTGCCAATAAAATCCATAGTCTCAATCACAAATATGCTACACCTGGAATTCACAAGTGCTGAGTCAGGCTCCTTGAGACGAGGGGGCCTTGCAAACTCCTGATGCATTACCTTACTTGCAGTGATGATGCCTTGGATGCTTTGGCAAATGCATTTTCCCTAACTATGCCAGCACAAATGGGAGAATTCAAGATGGCTAGCCAATGCAGCTGCTTCCTTACATCCAAAAGTCATGCAGTTTTTGCACTAAACATCCACTGCAGAATATGAGAGACTTTGTGGTATTGAAATTCAAAGCAAAGCCATGAACATTTGCTAGCCTTCACCAAGGATTTTAAAGTTTGCTTGACTTTGCAGATGGAATATAAATATAAATGTGACCCATAGTGAGGACTGTCCTGGGCATATGTATTAAATGTTGATGGTTGTTGGGACTTATCACCTGGTATGTCAAAAGAAATTTTACTACAGATCACTGTGGGAACTAATGAGTGTTGGTGTCCTGAACTCCACCACATTGAGAGGATTGTGCCATCCTATGTAACAGTGCTCTGACCACAGCAGATCTTATTTAATGGAAGGGAGAAGATCTTCTACCTCTAGCAAAGTGCACATATTTGTGTTGCAATGTACCATGATCAATTGTCATACAAAGTGGGTTCAATCCCCATTGTGCCAGACTGATTTAGAGAATTAACACTTTCACATCTAAAGCAAGTCCACATCACTGAGTTTCCATGAAGGGCAGTGTTAAAATCAACACCATACTCTGCCTACACACAGTGGGTGTATAGAAAGACAGGATATAGAGTTCCCTTGAAATGGATAGTCAGTATTGTTGTGAACCCCCTGAATGTGGTTTGTTATGATAGGTGGTGACCTCTCCAGTTGTGGTGGGCTCAGGACAGGAAGTACACTTCCCCAAAAAAGTAGCATCATGATGTGAGCAAACTCTCCAAAATTTTGCCCAGACCATATGAAATGATCTCAGCATGTAATGCGGACTCTTGAAATGGTGGCAACCATCAGAGTGAGTATTTTCTCATTAGCCAAAATGAGAAATACACTGAATGGGCGTGCCCACCTACCAAAACGGGGGATTATTTCATGGAAAGTATATCTTATTTGTAGCAGGGATCATGAAAGCTCGCTTGAAAATGTTTTAAATTGCTGTCTAGAGCCAACTGCCCTAGCTAAAATCAAAGGTATGTTAAATGGGGTCATGTACACTGACCAGCTGTCATATCTAGTTCAAAATGGTTTCTGACATCCAAACCTGCCTGGGAGCTTTGGTCCTTCCACCTCCAAATGTGATGAGGGACAATTGAGTTTGGCACAATGGAAACAATGATATTTTGTTATGGTGTACTCATCACTCCAAGCACTGATTCCAAGTTTGGGGGTAAGGGGACCACAATGGTGGTGGCAGCGGTCTAACCACTTCTGTGTTGGTGGTCCAACCGCTGTATTGGAATGTTCGTGGTGTGCTGAACTAGAGACCCTCGGACTCCCACCAACAATGCCAGCCATCCGCTGACCACCTTAATGGTGGCTGGGGAAAATCAGCCATCACAGGGAGGTAAAGGCACGGCTACTGCAATGCACATTATGATGTGCTGTTCCTCCGAGCTGACCGTAGCGGGAGAGGGCCCCTGCTATGAGATGGCAGAATCAAAGGAAATGGGGTGCTAGTTTCTCCATTACCTACTTTTCCCTTCAGTCTCCAACGTGGACCCTACCTTCATGGCAGCATCTTCACCCCTGAAAAAAAAAAGAACAAAAAAGAACACATCTGCTGGGCCAGCAGTAACATTATATTATGGCATTCATGAGGCCACTGACTCTGCGGTCTTTTAGGACCACCATCTTGGCAGACTGGTGGTTCAACTGACAAAGCTGTAATCAGGCCCTTAATGAGCCCCATTGTCTTTGACCAACACATTGTGCACTACAATATTACTCCTAAAGTACTATGAAATGTTTTCCACTAACCTAGAAGTATAAATTTCCAACTCCATCTCTCATATCTTTTCTAAGAGGAGAACCTCACCTGTGTAAGTTTATTATTTAGTTTAGTTTAGTTTAGTTTAAAAGATTTGTAAAGTGCATGGCTACCCGAAGGCCTTCCAGCGCTAAAAGGTAAGTAACAACCCAGAAACAGGAGACTCAGAAGAGCAATGTTGAATATAAAAAGGTCTTTAATTTTTTCCAGAACGGTAGTTCCAAAGGTTCTTGCCGAAGTTCTAAAGTAGGGAGTTCCAGAGGCGAGCTGCCCTAATTGAGAAGTAATTACCTCCCCTTGACGATCTCTTAAATCGTGATATAAAGACTAGCTGGGTGGTGGAAGATCTGAAAATTCTTGTAGGAACATAGGGTGAGATAGGAACATAGGGTGAGATGCTTTGTCTGAGAAGTTTGGGGACTTTATTATGAAGAGCTTTGTGTATCATTCATAGGGCTTTGAAGCAAATCTGTTGTTTTATTGGTAGCCAGTGAAGGGAGATTAAAGCTGACTTGGCCCGTTGATGTCTGGGTACATTCATAAGTAGTCTTGCGGCTTCAGTCTCTTCACAACATAATCAGGATAGCTGAGAAATAGGGAGTTGCCATAGTCTAGACGTGAAAGTATCATGGCCTGGATAAGAATTCTTCTGGCGAGTGGGGGTAGGAGGTTAAAGATTTTCCTTAAGGTTCTTAGGAGGCCAAAGCAGGAAGAGGAAATCTTTTTAGAATGCTGCTCCATCATGAGGCGACAGTCTAGCCAGAAGCCTAAACACTTTATATGATCCTTGGGGGGCGGAAGGTTACCTCTGGACGTTGTGGGCGCCATTTCCCACAATCATAACTTCTGACTTTCCGTCATTAAGTTTAAGTTTGGACATAGTCATCCATTTGGCAACCTCCGCGAGACAGAGGGAATGATTTGTCAAAGAAGGGTCCTTGGCATTAGAAAGAGATACTACTAGTTGGGTATCATCCGCATATGTGACCACAGAGAGGCCATAAGGTTTTACAACTCTGGCTAGAGAGGAAAGATAAATAATGAAGAGAGTGGGACTCAAAGAAGAGCCCTGAGGAACACCACAGGTAAGGGGAGGGTTTTAGACAGAAATGAGCGATCAAGGACTTGGAAAGTTCTGCCCTTCAGAAATGAAGAGAGCCAGCGCTGTGCCTTCTATTCCTATATTAGAAAGCCTTTGAAGGTGTCAAAAGCGGCACTGAGATCAAGTAAAATGATGGCTGAGTGCCCTCCATGATCTAACAGTTGACAAGTGGTTTCGGTAACTGCTAATAAGGCTGATTCTGTGCTGTATTGGGGTCTGAATCCCATTTGAGTAGAGTCTAGGAGTTCAACTGATTGTTGACATGCTTTTCCAAAATTTTGGCCAGGATTGGAAGAAGAGCACTAGGCCTGTAATTACTGAGCAAAGTAGGGTCAAGTTTAGGTTTTTTCAAAAGGGGTTTGACCATGCCATGATTGAGGGATTGAGGCAAAGATCCTGAGGTTAGAAGGTGATTGAGGATGTTTGTCAGGGGCGGGGTGATAGTATCGGAAGCCAGCGCAAGAGTTGTGGGAGGAGCGGGATCAAGGGGAGATCCTGATTTAATATTATGGAGGTAATTTGTAACCAGCGTCCCTGTCAAGGGCTGGAAAGCTACAAGTGAAACCGATGAAGGCTGGGAGTTGGTGAGATGATCACTATTGGCTTTGTGGTTGAGTTTAACTGGAAAAGAGGAGTACATTTCAATGATCTTCTCCTGAAAAAAAGACACCAGCTTATTGCTATGCTCAGTAGAAGCCTCTATAGGCAACTCATCTGGCGGTATGTGGGTGAGTTCTTTGAAAATGTTGAAGATCTCTTTCTGGGAGTTAACCGATTGCTCTATTCTGGTGCTGTAGAATGAGGATTGAGCTGATTTATTCCCATTGTGAAAAAATCTGATGGCTGCCCTATATACTTTTTAGGAAGAAATACTGAAGTCTTTCCTCCAGATTCTTTCTAGCTTCTTACACTCTTTTTTAAGTTCTAGCAATTGAGGTGTGAACCAAGGTTTGAGCTTGTGTTTGGGCCTTTTTACCCTCCTCTTAACTGGCAGAATAGAATCTAGGGAAGTGGAAATCCAATTGTTGAATGATTCTACAAAGTCAGAATTTAGTTTGTTATAATTAGAAAGTGAAGAACAGAGAGTGCTTTGCCATTCTCTGGGGTCCAATTTTGACCATTAGCAAGACTTTATTTTTATGGGAGTTTGGCAGAAGGGGGATGCTTCACAGAATGGTGCAAATGAGAGTAAATGGTGGTCTGTCCAGATGAGAGGCAAAGGGGTGTGAAGAGAAAGATCTGCAAGATTACTAAAAATAAGGTCGATGGTGTGGCCTTTATAGTGAGTGGGTCCTGTGATGTACTGAGTTAGATCTAATGCCGCCAGACTTGAAAAGAGCGTTTTGGCAGAAGGGCAGTGCATATTGTCGATCTGGATATTAAAATCACTGAGTATGGTAAAGTTGGGTATTTTACACAATACACTTGCTACAAAATCTGGCAAGGCCTGTAGGAAGTTCACATAGGGGCTGGGGGGCGGTAGATGAGTATTCCTGAGAAAGTGGATGTTGCACTGAGATATATAGAGAAAAACAACATCCAGGAATGTCTATGGAGTTAGTAGCACATTTAATGGACTTTTTGTAGATAATAGTAATACCACCCCCTTTAGTCTGGGGTCTATCCAAATGAATGATTGAATAGTCCAGTGGTAGCGCCTTTAAAATTCCGAAGGAAGAGTCTTAATTAAGCCATGTTTCTGTCAAAAATAACGCATCAGGGTGATGGTGTTCTAAAAGAGAGAAGATTTAGAGGCTATGGGCGGGTGGGAGCGACAGTTAAGCAGGAAAAGTCATCCTAAATGTTTGGTGCCGATATTGGTAGGGGACAGCAGGTCGAGCAGAGGAGTCCAGCGGCAGTAGTGGCATGACCAATTTATGAATTCAGGAGTATGAATCGAGTGGGATGAGCTGAAGGGGATGTTGTTGTAAGCCAACAGCTGTTGGCTTGTATAAACTAACCTTTCCAGGGTCTTCCCAGCAGTATGACTGGCCTCTGTGCTCTCCTGGGCACGGACGGGCGCAGACGGGCTTGCCTTAGGTGCGAGGAGTCGTTTAAGTAGTGCATCCAGAAATGGATGCCTACCGACCAAGGACTAGACCGCCGACCAAAAAGGCGGCCGGAAAACAGACTAGCCAAGCAAAAATGGCGGTCGGATTTCCACTAAGAGCTTTGCTATGAGTAAATACTGCTGGATGCCTCTAAACACGGGAACCGGCAGAATAGGAGTGAGGAGAGTAGAGAGAGAACAGGAAAATATAGAATATAAAATAGTTTAAGAGTTCAATTAAAACAACAATGTTAAAAATGGTAGCCTTTACAAATTGTATTGTTTCCTGGTGCTAGGATAATTATATACCTTACGCAGCCAGCGCGAGGAGTCGTTTAAGTGGTGCATCCAGAAATAAATGCCTACCGACCAACGACTAAACTGCCGACCAAAATGGCGGCCGGAAAACAGACCAGCGAAGGAAAAATGGTGGTCAGATTTCCACTAAGAGCTTTGCTATGAGGAAATACTGCTGAGTGCCTCTAAACACAAAACAAAACTCTTGACCCCTCACAATTCAGGTTCCACAAGAACCACAGAATGGAAACCGCCCTCATCGCATGCACTGACGACATCAGGACCAAAATCGACAAAGGCAAGACCATCACACTCATCCTCCTAGACCTCTCCGCAGCCTTTGACACTGTCTGCCACCACACACTCCGCACACGCCTCCACAACATAGGAATTCGCCACAAAGCCTTAGACTGGCTCGCCTCCTTCCTCACCGACCGGACCCAGAGAGTTCGCCTTCCTCCTTTCCACTCCACTGCTACCAAGATCATCTGTGGAGTACCCCAACGGTCATCCCTCAGCCCCACACTCTTCAACATTTACATGATCCACCTAGCCAACATCCTCCGATCACACGGAATCACTATCCTCTCCTACGCAGATGACACCCAACCACACTCTCCCTCACCCGCAACCGCACCACCGCCAAAACCAACCTACACGCTGGTCTCCTCGACACCGCCAACTGGAAGTCAAATAACCACCTCAAGCTTAACTCCAACAAAACCGAGATCATCATCTTTGGCCCCAACAAAACCATATGGACGACTCCTGGTGGCCCACCGCGCTAGGCTCCGCACCCACCCCTGCAAACCATGCACGCAACCTAGGCATCATCCTGGACCCCTCCCTCTCCATGACACAGCAAATCAATGCTCTAACCAACTCCTGCTTTCACACACTCCAAACTCTAAAAAAATCCTTCAAATGGATTCCCCCAGAGAACAGGAAGACAGTCACCCATGCACTCATCAGCAGCAGACTAGACTACGGCAACGCCCTCTATGCCGGCACCACACTCAAACTCAAACGCAAACTCCAGAAAATCCAGAACACAGCTGCATGCATCATCCTTGGCCTCCACCACCACGAACGAATCTCACCACACCTCAAATCCCTTCACTGGCTTCCCATAGACAAGAGAATCACATTCAAGATCCTCATCCACAACACCGGCCCAACCTACCTCAACGACAGAGTGAACTTCCACACTCCCACCCGTAACCTCCGGTCAGCCGACCTCGCCCTAGCCACAGTCCCCTGCATCCAACGCACAACCACAGGAGTCAGATCCTTCACCTACCTCACCCCCAAAACCTGGAACTCCCTCCCCACCAACCTCCACAAAACCAAAGACCTCCTACTCTTCAGAAAGAACCTCAAGACATGGTTGTTCGAACAGTGACCCTCCCTGCGTCCCCACTTACCCCACCCGGCACCTTGAGACCCTCATGGGTGAGTAGCACGCTCTATAAAAAATTTTGATTGATTGATTGATTGAAACACAGGCACCGGCAGAATAGGAGTGAGGAGAGTAGAGAGAGAACAGGAAAATATAGAATATAAAATAGTTTAAGAGTTCAATTAAAACAACAATGTTAAAATTGGCAGCCTTTAAAAATGGTATTGTTTCCTGGTGCTAGGGTGATTACATACCTAGTAAATGTAGTAGTAAATGTAGGAGGGATTAGGGAAGTGGCTGGAGAATAGGGCATACTACCAAATGGGAAGGGTTTAGTGTGGAGGAAAGAATGATTTAGGGAGAGGTGGAGAGGGGTTTAGGGAGAAACATGTACACAACTACATGAGAAAGCTCATTGCTGTCAACAAACTGCACATCTAAAGTTACTGCAGCCAAAACAGGACCTTAAATAGTAGTGAATTACTCCAACTCAGAGCTGAAGTAAGTCCAGCACCACACATGGCCAATCACCTCTACTATCATACCCTTCTACAGAACATAATAGAGGCAACAACTTAAAATAAAACCCTGTAGGAAATCAATTAGGTTATTTAAAATAGATAAACATTTTAAAATCCACAAATTAATGTAACACTAGAAACAAAATATATTTTATTTAATTTTTATTAATATTATACATCACATTTTAATGATTATTAATACACATTAAAAATAGTTATTTACTTAAGCTCATTTATTTTTTAACTAACTTCAGAAAAATATTTTTTACTTCATTTAATATATTTGAATTAAATCAAAATGCATTTCTATTTTTCTATTGTGTTCTACTTTCAAAATAAATATATACAATTGATGTATTTTATTACCTAAACAATATTTTCTGAATTATATTCTTATTATGCATTAATAACTATAAAAGTGACATTTTGTATTAATTAAAAGTAGATTCATTATATTTTTATAAATATTAATGTCACATTGTTTATTTTCACAAAAGGCTAGTAAAATACTTTACAATTAAAAAGTAAATGTGATTTAACTTTCAAATTTGTTTAATTTCTTTACATTAGTTCCTATGGGGTTTCATATTTAGAAAATACTTCCATTATTTGCTATGGGCGAGTTTTGCAGTATCAGTGGTTGGCCATGTGTGGTACAGGACTTACTACTACTGTTTCCTTCTGGAAGTGTGAACTTGCACTCCTTTATTTTTCTCCATCCCTTTGTAGGAGGTGGAGGCATGCAAATCTACATTTTGCAGTAACTTTGTACATAGATTTTGTGAACCGTAGTCAAAAACAATTATGATTATGCACTGGGGTAAGTTACCTTTCTGAATAGCCCCTTTTACAAGAAGTTATTCTCAGAGACTACCATTTCTTTCAATGCAGCTCAAGTAAGATGCTCAACACCAGATTTTATTAATTATTTAGCAAAGAGCAGAATGGCACCTTACATCTCATCCCGTCACTTCATTTTCCACTTTTTTTCAAACTAATATATTTGAAGATATTTTTAAAGTACATAGATTTAAACTGTGTCTCCCTTTTCACTAGGAGAGAAAGTGTTAGTCATATCTTTTCATAACTTATCTTTGCACATTCACATATATCCGAAAAAGTTTTAATTATGAAAACCGTGATTAACCTAAATATGAAAGTTTCACTCTACTATTATACCCTCCTACAGAACATAATAGAGGCAACAACTTAAAATAAAACCCTGTAGGAAATCAATTAGGTTATTTAAAATAGATAAACATTTTAAAATCCACAAATTACTGTAACACTAGAAACAAAATATATTTTATTTAATTTTTATTAATATTATACATCACATTTTAATGATTATTAATACACATTAAAAATAGTTATTTACTTAAGATCATTTATTTTTTAACTAACTTCAGAAAAATACGTTTTACTTAATTTAATATATTTGAATTAAATCAAAATGCATTTCTATTTTTCTATTGTGTTCTACATTCAAAATAAATATATACAATTGATGTATTTTATTACCTAAACAATATTTTCTGAATTGTATTCTTATTATGCATTAATAACTATAAAAATGACATTTTGTATTAATTAAAAGTAGATTCATTATATTTTGATAAATATTAATGTCACATTGTTTAATTTCACAAAAGGCTAATAAAATACTTTACAATTAAAAAGTAAATGTGATTTAACTTTCAAAATTGTTTAATTTCTTTACATTAGTTCCCATGTGGTTTCATATATTGAAAATACTTCCATTATTTGCAATGGGCGAGTTTTGCAGTATCAGTGGTTGGCTATGTGTGGTACAGGACTTACTACTACTGTTTCCTTCTGGAAGTGTGAACTTGCACTCCTTTATTTTTCTCCATCCCTTTGTAGGAGGTGAAGGCATGCAAATCTACATTTTGCAGTAACTTTGTACATAGATTTTGTGAACCGTAGTCAAAAACAATTATGATTATGCACTAGGGTAAGTTACCTTTCTGAATAGCCCCTTTTACAAGAAGTTATTCTCTGAGACTACCATTTCTTTCAATGCAGCTTAAATAAGATGCTCAAAACCAGATTTTATTAATTAGTTAGCAAAGAGCAGAATGGCACCTTACATCTCATCCTGTCACTTCATTTTCCACTTTTTTTCAAACTAATATATTTGAAGATATTTTTAAAAGTACATAGATTTAAACTGTGTCTCCCTTTTCACTAGGAGAGAAAGTGTTAGTCATATCTTTTCATAACTTATCTTTGCACATTCACATATATCCGAAAAGGTTTTAATTATGAAAACCGTGATTAACCTAAATATGAAAGTTTCACGTTACTGAATGTTGAATCAAAAAAGTTTGGCATGCTGAAAGTAAATCATTGCAAGTGTCTTCTTTTTAAATTGCAACTTTACCAGGCTTTATGTTTTTTGGGTACAATTTAGTGGTTTATGTAAAAATAGTGGGGAATTGGACTATCTATATACTTAAAAATGAATGAATTAATTAATTAAGCGAAACAACGAGGTTTGAAACGTGCACCGTATGAGGTGGGCTACGAACAGAGAAGCAACTACCATGCATTGTATTGGGTGTTGTCAAGTATCCTTAATGCAAAAGAAGAAAGACAAATTCTGTGAACATATTTTGCAATAAATAACATATCACAATTATGACCATATTTCAACATTATATCTTAAAGAGACACTCAGTACGGGCTGCTTACTTGATGGGCACTTTCAGCAAAAAATAATTAGCAGATATGTTTTTCAAGATCTCCTTGGTGGTAGTTAGGTATGATCCTAAGCTTATAACTGTAAAATTGTGTATCTAAAATGCATTTTTTTTTCTTTTTAAGCATTGCTATTCTAAAGTTTGTCAGCCAGTCAGCTGCGATAAGCAACTCATTTGTAAGAATCAGGGCTGGCTTTGGGGAGATGCGACTAGTGCAGCTCCCCTCGCACTGACCTTGCATGGCGCTGTGTGTTAAATTAACTTCTGCACTTAAACTCACCTGCGGCAAAGCTTCTTGCTTTGCCAGCAGCTTTCAAGCAACAATATACATCTCAAGATAACACTTGTGATTAATGTATGTTCCTGCTGGAGAGAGATCTGGAGTTTGTCTAGTGGCAGCTTTGGCTCGTCTGAAGGTAGCACAGAGGGTTAATGTGCCTACTGAAAAGATTATGTACTGTGAAAACCATGGAACTGTGTTTTAGGTGAGTAGCAGAGTGTATTTCTGCCTTTGTCACAAACATCGCTTGACAGTAGCAGTTTATAAGTTACGACCCTAATACAGCACAATGACTTATGGATTGTCATCAAAGAGCTGCATGCAAGCTGCATGGTATAGGCAAGAAAGTTATGTTTTGTCCTCAATCTTTCGCTATTTTACATTTGCTAACAAGGCATTTTGGTTAGAAGTACTTTAGTAAGGCCAACCTCAACAACTTTGATACATATTAAATACTGAGGCCTAGATTTATTAAGGTTTCCTTCATTGTTGCACCACACAAGGGGGCACAGGGTGTTGCAAAATCTATAATTAAATTTACCAAGTCACACACGGACACCTAGCATGATCCATGCATGTATTCTGAAGCATTCCCAGATTGACCAACACTGGTATAGCTGGTAATATGTGAGTATTGTACTCCTTCCCAGCAAAGGTGCTTAAAGGAGTTATTTCTTTATTTCTCCTTATGCGTTCATTTTCTAACTGTGGTGCATTCTCCTATACCTATAACCTCACTTTAACCTTTGTTTTTTTCAGTGATTTTCAAGGATTTTATAAAAATGTAAAGTAAGACGTCCATTGCTGTGAGTGGCATTGGGCTGGACACAGGGCCTGGGTGCCACCTTTGTACTACTCATATCTGAGGGATGTGTGGGTGCAGGGCCCACAACCCTTTCACCCAACTCCTGTGGGCCCACATCCTCCCATGGGCACCCATTCTTATTTATTTTTTGCACTGCCCTGGATCTTTGGATCTATTGTGATTCTCCAGGGCAGCTGCACTGAGCCCAGCTGTGGCCCCAAGGATCCATTATATAGCAACAAAAATACGTTTTATTCTTGAACCTAGTGGGAGTTCATCTGGGAAACCCACAGATGACCCATGGGGTCAAGGTACCTCTACCTTGCCCATTTATATGTATATATATATTTTTTAATTAACATGACGCAGGAAGAGGTGGGGCAACATTTTCATAAGGATATGGTTATTCAGAATTAGAGTGAGGCAGGATTGGTGAAATATTCAAATATTTGAAACCTTAATTTCTGAAAAACTACTGAAAAAGTTTACACAGAAATCACAAAAAGCACACTTTCTGGACCAATATTTTCCTGCCAAATGTGGTGTAATTCCATTTAGCTGTTTTGGCTCTAGCTGTGTCTAATATTCTAATGGTGTAACCCCATTCCCTGGGGTGGAAATGTATAATGAAGGCCTTGAGTACCTATCCCCAAGGGCTGTGAAGCTATTTAAAAGGGAGGAGGCCACACAACTCCCTTCCTTGATGCTTAGAAGGGCCCATTCACCCCTCTTTCCTCATAACCATGCTAAAGTTTAAAGAGAGGGTTGTCCACAGGGTTGTTGGATTGTTTGGCCCCATGGTATGGCGTCCCCTGAGTATGTGGTCCAAAGGCCAAAGGCTGTACATAGCATGGGGTTAGCAGCCAGTGAGTGAGTTAGGCCCTTTGACCAGCCCAACACTGCACACAGCCAAAGGCCATGCTTAATTGGGGTTGGCTGCTTCCAATTGGTTGCCATAGGACCCGGCCCGTAGCCATGTGCTGTGGTGCACTTCAGGGGCTGACTTTACATATGATGAAATATGGTAATAAAATAATACTTTGCATTAAAAAAACAAAGGTTAAAGTAATGCCATAGTTAGGCATAATGCTCAGTAACAATGTAATTTATTAAACTAAAAAAGACCACATAAATTCATCAGTTATAGTTATGTCAAGTAACTATGGGCCAGATGTATCAAGGTATTTTGCTTCCGCAAATGATGTGAATCACAAAATTCCACCATTTGCGCATACACAATAGCCATACAGAATGTATGAAAGGCATTTGCAGTGCAATTTTAAGGAATCACAAAAATTGCAATTCCCTAAAATTGCAACCCAATTTAGCGAATCGCAAATGAAATGTATGAACCATTCTCAAATTGTGATTGTTAGCAAAATGGGGATTTTGCATGTGCAATTTACCACCAACATAAATCAGGTGTTAATCAGGTGCAATCTATAAAAAGAGGCCCAGAGTGCATAAGACCATTTCAACAATGGCTCCACTCTATGTTATGGCGAGGAGGATGAGCATTCTAGCAGGTTTGAGGAGAGGGAGGAGGTGACAGGATGCATTTTCAGTGTGCGCATAACTTTGTTTGACCAAATAGACGAGGAGATACATGATTAGCATAGGTTGAATTCTGCCATGATACTAGACCTAATTGCAGATTTACAACCATACAACCAATGCCATACCCACTCATGTGCAGGTGTTATGCTCCTTCCGCCTCATAGCCACATAAAGCTATCGGGGTTATATCAGCAGCTGGATGTGTGTCCCAAAGTGCTCTCTCACACTTCTTCCATGCATTCCTGAATTCAATGTTATGAAAAATCAATGAGCATATCAAATCCAAACAGGAGCTTGGCTCGGGGTAGGTGTTTCTCCTTGGCAACGGAGCGCAACTAATAAGTTCACGCCCGGCCATTGGGCCGCCGCTTTCCCATGAAGCTTGTTCCTCTAGTAGGGGGGGGGGGCGACAGTTAGGAATAGGATGTTCTAGCTACACAGAACTAGTGTAAGTGACTGGAGTATAGTCCACTGATAGTCTTACTGCATAGGAGTGTTTATAGTTATAGAGAAGGAGTAATATACCCCCATTCTGGTCCTGATGAAGCGTCGCTGGATCCTTCTGGACCATTAAAGACGCAAAACTAGTTGACCCTTGTTTCAGGGGCGGTTTGGTAATTTCACACGTTCCTCTCTTTATGATATGTTGTTAAGAGTGGTCTGATCATTATATTCACTCCACTCTCCCCATCTATTTTAATCTTGGCCTTGACCCTCCGTGGTTGAATACAATTGTTATCCCCAGGTGGAAGGTTATTGAGCCAATTTTATCCTTGAATTTCACTTTCCTTCCTTTCTCCTCACCACCAAGTTCACCAGTTGGTCCTTGGCATTATCGAGTAAAGATCTCCGGCAAAGAGCCCCCCTTCGGGGGGTGCCCGTCAGGCACTGCTGCGCCAGCCTGATGAGGAGCTATTCCGATGATGAAGCATGAAACCCATTTGGGTGTGTGAGGTTTCTTGCTCCTATAATTAGGACTCCTCTTTCCTACTATTTTCTTTGGAACAGTGTATACTTTATTGTTAAGTGCATATCAAATTCCCCAACACCCCACAGGACATGCAGCTCATAAAATTTAATTTTTATCAGGTAGCCCAATTCCCACGTCATTGTTTGCATGGATGGGGCACATGTCACTGTCCACTCTCTGACACTCTGTACATCTACAGGAATCGAAAAAATAGCAATTCCATGAAACTACAAGACATCTGCAATGTCTCATACATCATCACCAATTTAGTAGGCAGAATCCCTGATAGCACACATGCCTCGTACATCTTATGACATAGTAGAATATACACACGGCTACTTGCTGGAGAGTTTGGAAAAGTATACCTACTTGGTAATTTCACACATTACATTTTAGCACATTGTATGGGTGAGGTCAGAGATGTAAACAACTCAATATTCCCTCCTGTCATTGTACGACAAAGTGCATATGCTGTGTGGTCCTTCATCCTCCCACCATACCTCAATCCAGCCACACCAAGTGAGCGGCGTTACAATGCGGCACATAGGAGAATGTGAAGTGTCATTGAAAGGACCTTAGGCCTGCTGAAGAGTCGCTTCTGGTGCCTGTACAAAAGTGGCTGGGCACTACAATACCATCCTGAAACGTGCTGTAAGATTGTGGCCACATGTGGTATGCTGCACAACATTGCAGCAACAAGAGGCATACCCCTGGAACCCACAGATACAGAGTCAGATGGGGATGACGACCCATTGCTACCCCCTCTCCCAGCAGACCGATCCAGAGCAGCATATGGCAGGCAAAGAGGTGCAGAGATTACACACAACTATTTTTGATGCAAGTAAAGAAACACCATGTATTCTTCCTTTTTTGCTACGGGCATCACATCTATTGCCTGAACTTCAGGTCAAGTATGTGGGCATAGAACATAGGTAGTACAAAAGCACTATCTGTACTTAAATCTAATGATATACTATTAACATCTCATAAGTAATGCAATGTTACAAAATAAACAAGGCCCAGCACATGTCCACAATACTTTTTGCATCCACGCACTCCACTAGAACAGTCAGTGTGCTCAGTAGCATCTCTTGTTGCAGGTTCTGAGACAGTACTCTGTCTGGAACTGTGAAGTCTAGGATGCATCACAGGGGCAGTCACACTACTGAGGCCCCAATATAAGTAGAGACCACTTTAAAACATGTTCTACAGCTGCCGTAATGTTCTTGACTTGATCAGCAAAGAAAAATAAATAATACTCAAAGGTCACCTTACAAATAAATACACATTACTTGTACGTTTCTCCACTGACTCTTAAAACATGAGCACATAGTGGGTTATTTTCATCTGGAAAAATGGCCGCCCTAGTCCACCCGCAGGGCCAGGTGAGACACCCATCTATCATAGATGTGTTCACTTGAGCCAACACACTAAAATAAAAGAAATAAAATGTACAGGTTGCTGAATTCATCATGCACTCAAGAAGTCTGTCAGCAAGGGCCTCCCCAGAGAGTGGGGACAGCATGCTGCAGGGCCTGGGGTCACTGCTACTCTGTGCATGCTGTCTCTCCGAGTGTGGGATAGCACTGTTGGCCTTTCATTTCCCTGCCCTGCATAGCATGCACAATGAGACACGGAAGAAAAAGTGAAAGTGCAGTCATTGCACTCTCTAGGCAGGTTGGCTAATGGGCCCCATCCCACCTCTGAGATCCCCCATCTTCCACTGAGAGAGTCAGGCAGGCTGCAACATGTGAAGGGAGCCCAAGCAGATACACCTCCTTCACCACTTCTGCTGTGCAGCTCTATGCTTTCAGGCTATTTCTGAAGCCTTCTGGTTATTTGGCTTTGAGAGCCCTGGGGAACTGCACGGCCCCCTCACACCATGGGGTTGAGGGGGGATTATTACATCTCTGCAGCTAAGCCCAGGGCACCTAGCCAGGGAGACCAACACGTAGGCCAGGGACAATGTAATCAAACAAAACCATGTGAGTTGATAAGAGCTCCCATTAAATTCTTATGGTATGGAGTGAAGTTTCCCTCGTGGTTGCAGTGATCAGGCATGTGTGGTGCAAAGCAGCCATCTGTCCTACTGAGGGAAGGGTCAGAGTGCTCAGTTGCGCTGAAATAAGCACATGGCTGGACAGAAAATATTAAAAGACCGTGGTTGTTTCACATTCTCCAGGAAACTTGGGTTATTTATTAGGAACAATAATTAATAAAAAACACCATTATAAGTCATGTTTCATAGGGGCAGCCTATTATCTGTTTGCTCTGCACCTGGAGACTACAACACATCCTGAAAATTGCTGATAATATGCACTCCCCCTAAGCATTTCCCTTTCAAATACATAATGGTATCTAGCAAACAAATAGTCTGCAGCTTTTTGTCTACGGGAGGGGAAACAATCTGTCAAGTTTTCTTAAAACTAGAAAGTACAAAACACGCGTATTGCAAGGGAGAAGGAACGGCCCTGGTTAAGCTGAAATGACCCCAACTTTCATTAGTTGCCTTCTGAGATAGGCATCCTGCTGTCCGTGCCATCAACGAGGGTGCTGAATTAGTTGACACCACAAGCCCCTGAGGGTACACGGCACACAAAAAAAAAAAATCTGTGTAATAATGAGAGCCCAAAAGGTACTCACCCATCAGTAGAGAAGTGGGAAGTCCTCTCCCGTGTGTACAGCTCTCCTTCCCCCGTCTGTGTTTTTAAAAAAACTTTTTACTTGGGACCCAGCTGAGTCTGAGTCCCAATATGGCGGCAACAATTCCAGGCTGAAGTATTGCCAGCCAATCAGACCTTACCATGAGATCTGATCTTTTGCTCTGTCCAGATATCTATATTTGCTTTTTCTTTCATAACTTCAAACTACTGAACAGATTTACACCAAACCGCAAAAAGGGCTCTGTATGCTCCGGGAGCTAGAACTCTGTCAAATGTGGTGTAATTACATCTAGCGGTTTGAGCTACAGTCATGTTTAAAATCTCTATGGGAAATTGTATTGGGGAAAAAAGGTTTGGGCCCCCCCCTTTTACCCCACCCTCGCTTGACGAATCACACCAAAACATTCAACATAGCAGCTGAAGTAAGTGGCATACTAGTTTTGAAAATTTGGTGACGATTAATCAAACAGTACCAAAGTTATTAGCAAAACAAACAACTCTGTGACTGCCAGAAGGTAAAATATAAATATAATTAAAAATATAAATATAAAAACATATATATATATATATATATATATATATATATATATATATATCAAACCAAGGCCCTTTCAGGATTAGAGTGACACATAAATTATGTCAATCCTATGCTTAAGGATTTTGCTGTACAAATGGCAAAAGACTTTGGGGGTCATTACAACATTGGCGGTATAAGGCGCTTACCGCCGTGCAGAAGACCGCCAATACACCGCCGCCGCGGCGGTAGACCGTCACAGCTATTATGACACACATCACGGAATCCGCTGAAATTCAGACACCCACACAACACCGCCACACCAAAGGTCAGCGATAAACATGCGGAAACAAATCCTCCACCTCCACGACAACAGAAACACACCCATGCTATTACGACCCACGAATCCAGGCAGCGGTCTTTCACCCGCGGTATTCCATTGGCGGTACACACCCCTGCGCTCAAAATACACACACATCTCCAAAACACAGTCACATTGGACAATTCAAAATACACACCTGATACACATACAAACAACACTCCCACACACCCAACACAATATAAAACACACACCCACATCACCCACAAACCCCTACAACCAGAAATTCTGAGAGAAGGCCAGAGAGAGAGCACAGCTATTGACAACCCCATCACACAGAGGCACACAACACCATCACCCACACAACATCCACGCACAACACACCACATACCACTACACTCACCACACTCATCACCACATACACCACCCCACACCTCACACACCCCATCCCATGTCACGCCAAAGACACCCCCGCCGCTCTGAGGAGGAGCTCAGGGTCATGGTGGAGGAAATCGTACGGGTAGAGCCACAGCTATTTGGCTCACAGGTACAGCACACATCAATAGCCAGGAAGATGGAGTTATGGCGCAGAATAGTGGACAGGGTAAACGCCGTGGGACAGCACCCAAGAAATAGGGAGGACATTAGGAAGAGGTGGAACGACCTACGGGGTAAGGTGTGTTCCACGATATCCAGGCACAACATCGCAGTGCAGCGGATTGGCGACGGACCCCCACCTCCTCCCCCACACCTAACAACATGGGAGGAGCAAGTCTTGACCATCTTCCATCCTGAAGTCGGTGGAGGATGGGACACTGGTAAGTCAAATCTTAACTATCACATCCCCCACCCTACCTGCATGCTATCACCCACCCTCTCCCTCACACCCTCCCCTATCACCCCAAATCCTCAGTAATGTACCCATAACACAAACCACCCATCCCAACACCAAGTCCTGCATGACACAACTAAGCATGCACCCCTCACTAAAGCATGCTCACTGCACATACCCAGAACACCCCCCCAACCATCATCACACAAGCCCCCACACAGGAATGCTTGCACTGGGGTACACAAACACCCACCCATTGCACACCATGAAACACACACATGCAATAATCATGTTCTCATACCCCTGCAGGAACCCGAAGGACCGTCACCACAACAGAGGGTCCAGACAACACCACTCCACCTCCAGAAGAGGCCCACAGTGACAACAGCAGCTCTGACCCACTGGATCTTGATGACCAGCCCGGACCATCGTGGGCCTCCGGACAGTCGGTTCCCCTTGCCCAGCCACAGCCCAACACCGAGCTGCCACCCTCTGGTAACACCAGCACAGCACCCACCGAGCGGGCCCAAACCTCCCTACCCCGGACAGGTCAATCAGCGGTGTGTCCACCACTACAGGGCACCCAGGCGAACCCACCGCCCCAACAACAACAGGGACCTGGGGCAGTGGTAGTGGGCACACAGTCCAGGGGATGGAGGCACAGGAACACCGGGGAACTGGGAGGGCTGCTGTGCGACAGAGGGAGGACAGGCCAAGGGAACCAACTCTCCACGAGGCCCTCTCCTCCATCATGGGAGCATACCACCACTCCCAGGAGACGATGGCGACGGTCCTGGACAAGTTGCAGGAGACCCTGCGCCTGCAGGAGGAGCAGTATTTGGAGCTCAGGACCAGCAGCTCTGCCCTGGGCACCATCGTAGAGGTGCTGACAGACATTCAAAAGACCTTGAGGGACACCGTGGCATTCCAAGGGGCCCCTGACACTAGCATGGACGATGAACTGCCCACCACCTCCGCCGGCGCTAGTGGACAGGACGCCCGCCACAGGACCACCACACCAGCACCCCACCCCCTGCAGACGGACAACCACCACGCAAGCGGTCCCTGAGATCCAGGAACAGGACAGAGCAAAATGGCAAGACCCCCGCCAGGAAATAAGACCACCCTGATTGTCCTCCCACTGTCCCACTTTGTTACCCTGTCCATATTCGAATTGCCCCAGCTCCACTTCCTATGCCAAGATGGGCAGTGCACCTGTGAGACTAATAGACTGGACTCTGCCATGGACATTCCTCCACCATCACCCATCACCGTTTTACAACCCCCCTTCATTTTTTGAGGACTTAAATAAACACCCTTGAAACACCAAAAAATCTGGAGTCAGTCTATCATTTTGTCATAATGGGTTACCCATTGTAAGGCTAACATACCTATGTCACACATCACAAGCCCTTGAAGGATGCAAGCAGTTGACACATAGGTTACCACACTTGTGAAACTGAAATGGAAGGGTACAACTCAATTAACAAATAGTGAGTGAAATGTAGGTACAGGATAGAGGTAGACGTATGAAAGTTAATGTAATGTTAATCCAGAAAATGTTCTCACCTGTGTGTCACTGGAAATATTGCTGTATGACTGAATCCCTGTTGTCGTTTTCTTCTTCCTCAGCTTCATCCTCATCACTGTTCACAGGCTCCACAGCTGCTACAACACCGTCATCTGGATCATCCTTCTGCAGAAAAGGCACCTGGCGTCGCAATGCCAAATTATGGAGCATGGAGCAGGCGACGATGATGTCACACACCTTCTTCGGTGAGTAGAATAGGGATCCACCTATCATATGGAGGCACCTGAACCTGGCCTTAAGGAGGCCGAAGGTGCGTTCGATAACCCTCCTAGTCCGCCCATGGGCATCATTGTACCGTTCCTCTGCCCTGGTCCTGGGATTCCTCACTGGGGTCAATAGCCAGGAAAGGTTGGGGTAACCAGAGTCCCCCAATAGTCATACACAGTGCCTCTGGAGTTGACCCATCATATCAGGGATGCTGCTATTCCGCAGGATGTAGGCGTCATGCACTGAGCCAGGGAACATAGCATTTACCTGCAAGATGTACTGGTCTGCCAAACAGACCATCTGGACATTCATAGAATGATAACTCTTCCTGTTCCTGTACACCTGTTCACTCCTGAGGGGGGGATCAGAGCTACATGGGTCCCATCAATGGCACCTATGACGTTGGGAATATGTCCAAGCTCATAGAAGTCACCTTTCACTGTAGGTAAATCCTCCACCTGAGGGAATATGATGTGTCTCCTTACGTGTTTCAGCAGGTCAGACAACACTCTGGACAAGACGTTGGAAAACATAGGCTGGGACATCCCTGATGCCATGGCCACTGTTGTCTGAAATGACCCACTTGCAAGGAAATGGAGCACTGACAGCACCTGCACGTCAGGGGGGATGGCGGATCAGTGACATCAGGTCTGGCTCCAACTGGGTACATAGTTCCTGGATAGTGGCACGGTCAAACATGTAGGTGACGATGACATGTCTTTTTTCCATTGTCAACAGGTCCACCAGTGGTCGGTACATCGGAGGATTCCGCCATCTTCTCATATGTCCCAGCTGACGGTGCCTACGAAGGACAACAGGGAAGAACCAGTCATTAATCCTCCGGGTATGTACCCACAGTTACCCACAAGACGACACCAGACAAAAAACCCTTCCTGTATGTGTGTTGAGTGTAGGCCTAGCTATGTGTGACGCAGTAGTAAATGAAGCCATGTGGGCCCCTGAAGTGGCGGCTGCCTGACCTCTAAACTGGGACAATGGGATTGTGGGGTAACTGCGCTGGCATTGCACACCGTCGCGGTAGGCGGTAATAGACCGCAGCGCAATGCTGCATTGGTTAACATTGGACTCTATGGGTCCCAGGAGCCAATGAACAGGTGCGCCGGCGGTGATGATGCGCACCGCTGTGGACGTCACCGCCATGGACGTCACTGCCATTTTCTATCTGTTCACTCACTACATACCTGACCTTCAACCGGAGAGGACCTACACTGCTAGTGCTGCTGTGACCTCGGTGTGGAAGCGACGATGGCTGCTGCGTCTGGGGAAAGGGCCCCTGCCTTCACTGCACATTAGTTGGAGAAACTTGTGGATGGGGTCCTCCCCCAGTACACGCCACTCTACGGTCCTCCAGACCAACAGGTTAGTACAGAGGGAGCACGTTGTATGGGCTAGGCCTGGGTGGAGAGGGCTGGGTGGAAGAGGGAAGGGGGCAGAGTACATAGAACAGTTATGTATGGGAATGAATGGGCCACATGGCCAGAGTAGGGAGGGGGCCACTGACATTGATGGTGCAGTTGGTAATGACTGTACCTCTTCCCTTGTGCATGTCATGTAGGTCAGCGCCCACCAGAAGAGGGAGATTTGGCGTGCCATCGCCAAGGAGGTCCAGACCCTGGGGGCCCACCAGAGACAGGGCACCCACTGCCGTAAGAGATGGGAGGACATTCGCTGCTGCAGCAAGAAGACGGCGGAGGCTCAGCTGGGGATGCCCTCCGAACGTGGGAGGGGTGCCCGTCGCACCATGACCCCCCTGATGTTCAGGATCCTGGCGGTGGCCTACCCGGAGTTGGATGGGCGCTTGAGGACATCACAGCAGACACAAGGGGGTGAGTACAACCTCATTCTGCAGTCTTTGCGTGCAGTGGAGGGGTCTGGGTGGGGGAGGTGTGCTGTGGGTGTCCCTAGGCCAGGGCGAATTTGGTAGGGAAGGCCCCTCCGTAATGTAGGCCATGTGGCACTCTACCCCACCTCACCAGAGTGCCAAGTTGAGGTATAGTTGCCCCTGTGGCATCCATGTGCGCAGATGTCCACCATTGCCATGTAGGCCATATCCCAGAAATTGCATGTGCAGAGGGCAGGAGCACGGCGTAATGCAGTGGGCTGCTGTGTCTGTCTTGTCCGCCAACGGTAGCGGAATGCCATGCACTAAAACTCTCTTTCTTCTGTCTACCCCCCTTTTCCTGCTCTCCCTGTCCTTTTGTACATCAGCATCATCAGGCGGAGGTACAGTGGCACTGGAGCACGAGGGAGCTGCATCCCACATGGCCATGGAGGGCCACACCACAGACTCTGAATGAACCAGTGGGACGGAGGGCGAGGGGAGCTTCACGTCGGCCACCGGATAACCAACCAGCGACACAGACTCGTTCGCCGATGGGAGCTCCCCTGTGGTGGCGGCACCATCTGTGCGCCCCACTTCTACAGGTACAGCCGCCACCTCCCCTACCAGCACCGCCCTCCCACCAGCCCCTCAGCGTTTGCCCCGTGCCCGCTCACCCAGGAGGGTGGGCATCACCTTCGACCCAGGCACCTCAGGCCCTGCCCCAGTCACCCCTGCTGCCCTCAGTGAGGAGGCCATTGACCTCCTCAGGTCACTCACTGTTGGGCAGTCTACCATTGTGAATGCCATCCAGGGTGTAGAACGAGAGTTGCAACACGGTAATGCATTCCTGGAGGGCATTCATTCTGGTCAGGCTGTCCTTCAGCGAACCCTGCAATCTCTGGCCTCAGCACTGATGGTAGCCATTGTCCCTGTGTCCAGCCTCCCCCCTCCAATTTCCTCCACCCAGACCCAATCTCCTGTACCCCAGCCCATCCCAAGCACACCTACAGACCAGCATGCACACAAGTCAACACACACAAGTAGCTCAAGCAAACATAGGCACCACACACACCACAGGCACTCACGCAAGCCTCACCCACATACAGACACAGCAAAATCCACTGTCTCCACTGTGTCCCCCTCCTCCTCTTCTCCCTCCTCCCTCCCAGTCTTGTCTACACACACACCTGCATGCACCACATCTACAGGCACTAGGACTCGCACCAGGACAAGCCGCTCACCTGCACTCACCACCTCAACTGCCATTTACACGTCCCCTGTGTCCTCTCCCAGTGTGTCTGTGATGCCCCCTCCCAAAGTACACAAACGCCGGCAATCACTCACCCAACATCCATCCACCTCACGACAGCCTCCAGTACCTGCACCTGCACCCAAAACACCTAAAGTGACACCTCCTACAACCACCTCCTCTTCCTCCACTCCCAGACCCCCTCCAGCTACCCATCCCAGTGTTCGTCAGAAACTGTCCCTATGTCAAATTGACCTTTTTGCCCCCACCCCTCCTCCAATTCATCAGTCCCTTCGTAGCGCCTCAGCCAAAAAGCTTCCACTACCAGTGGTGCCTGTTCAAGGTTTGTGGAGTGCACCGGCCACAAGGGCAGGCAGTAGGACCCGGAGCCAAGGCACTGGCAGCCCACCCCCTGTAAAGGCTCTAAAATTGGAGAGTGGACGACGGGACCGTGTTAAGACTCCTGGTGGGACAACAAGTGACATGGGCTCGAAGGGGATTGGTGAGTCAGCTGTAACTCCAACAAAGGTGGGGAAGGTCCAGAGGAAGTCTGCCCAGCCTGTTGTGAGTGTCACGGCGGAGAAGTGCGCCATCATTTCCGGCGGTCCAGACACAACCGCCAGCACCGTCGTCACTGGTCCAGAGACCACCGCCAGAGTCACAGCCCAGGAGGACCCAAGTATCGTCACTGGTCCAGAGACCACCGCCAGAGTCACAGCCAAGGAGGGCCCAAGTATTGTCACTGGTCAGGAGACCACCGCCACCGCCGGAGTCACAGCCCAGGAGGGCCCAAGTATTGTCACTGGTCAGGAGACCACCGCCACCGCCCGAGTCACAGCCCAGGAGGGCCCAAGTATCGTCACTGGTCCAGAGACCACCGCCAGAGTCACAGCCCAGGAGGGCCCAAGTATCATCACTGGTCCAGAAATCACCGCCGGAGTCGCAGCCCAGGAGGGCCCAAGTATCGTCACTGGTCCAGAGACCACCGCCGGTGTCACATCCCAGGAGGGCCCAAGTATCATCACTGGTCCAGAAACCACCGACGGAGTCACAACCCAGGAGGGGCCCAGATGCCACAGCCCCGTTGGGCAATGATGGAACGTCATGCCACCCACCAATGCTCATTGTAGAGAACGTCATGCCACCCACCAATGCCCTTTGGAGAGAACGTCATGCCACACACCAATGCCCAGTGAAGAGATCGTCATTCCACACATGCCCGTATCAGAACCGCCATGGCAAAGCACCGTTGAACAGTCCATAGACCGCCATCGCAAAGCACCGCTGAACAGTCCTGAACCGCCATGGCAAAGCACTGCTGAACAGTCCAGAACCGCCATGGCAAAGCACCGCTGAACAGTCCAGAACCGCCATGGCAAAGCACCGCTGACCAGGGCAAAGACCGCCATGGCAAAGCACCGCTGAACAGGGCAAAGACCGCCATGGCAAAGCACCGCTGAACAGTCCAGAACCGCCATGGCAAAGCACCGCTGAACAGGGCAAAGACCGCCATGGCAAAGCACCGCTGAACAGTCCAGAACTGCCATGGCAAAGCACCGCTGAACAGTCCAGAACCACCATGGCAAAGCACCGCTGAACAGGGCAAAGACCGCCATGGCAAAGCACCGCTGAACAGGGCAAAGACCGCCATGGCAATGCACCGCTGAACAGGGTATGCACCGTGTAGGAATGAAAAGGCCGCCACATCAGGCATCCTTCTCCCATGTGCAGCTGGGACAGTGACCAGACATGAACTTTCCAGTCTGTGCACCTGTCCCCCCCAGTACCAGTAGAGAACTGCATCTACTTGAGAGACTGTGGCTTTGCACTCCCCAGGATGGCACAGTGGGCAACCCACCCACTGTAGAGACTTGAGAGACTGTGGCCTTGCACTCCCCAGGATGGCACAGTGGGCAACCCACCCACTGTAGAGACTTGAGAGACTGTGGCTTTGCACTCCCCAGGATGGCACAGTGGGCAACCCACCCACTGTAGAGACTTGACAGACTGTGGCTTTGCACTCCCTAGGATGGCACAGTGGGCAACCCACCCACTGTATAGACTTGAGAGACTCTGGCCTTGTACTTCCCAGGATGGCACAGTGGGCAAACCACCCACTGTAGAGACTTGAGAGACTGTGGCTTTGCACTCCCCAGGATGGCACAGTGGGCAACCCACCCACTGTATAGACTTGAGAGACTGTGGCTTTGCACTCCCCAGGATACATCAATGGGCATGGAGCCCCGTCGTGGATCTGGCTTCGCATTCATCTGGCTGAGGTGCCCCCCCTTCCCTTCCCCCTGAGGTGCCTGTAGTGTTTCCATCAGATGCCCCGGCAGTGTTCTCTCTGATTTTGGTCAGGTATAGTTTGTGGGCCTCGCCCATGCATTTTTGGACTGTTGGTGCACAGACATTGTTGTGTACATATCTGCACTACTTCTCGGATTGTATGTGTAAATAAGAGTGATTTTGAGATGTATATATCTGTATATTTTTGTATGACATGTATATTGGCACATTACAATGTTTGACCGAATTTCGCATTGTCTTTTCATTCTTCCGGGGGGATTGTGGGTTGTTACTGCGATTTTTTTGAATGCATTGGTGTGTATGTTGTAATATGCGAGGGTGGGGGTGTTTGGTGGGTGTCCCCCTAACTTTTGCCTCCCCGTGTCGTAGATGCAGTACTCACCGGTGTCTTTGGCGCCTACGTAGCTGTTGGTCGTAGAGGAGCAGAAAGACAAGGGCAGGTAGGATTTGTAATTTGGCCTCCATGGTGTCCTCCTTCCTCATGGAGTATGTTGAGGTGAGCGTTTTCCCATAGCAAAAGCTGTTTCCGCCGTGTTTTTATCCACGGTGAATCCGCCCCGGAAAAGGTGGCAGATTGGCGGGTTGTAATAGTGTGGGCGGTACATTGTCTCCCGCCTGTCTGTTGGCGGTGACCGACACGCTGCTTGTCTGTACCGCCGTGGCGGGCGGTGTGTTAAAGTGGCTGTCTTAGTTGGCGGTTACCGCCAGGATCATAATTCCCTTTTTTTGTCTGTCGCCCTGTTTGCGGTATTTCCGCAGCTTTAACACCGTCCGCCAGGGTTGTAATGACCACCTTTGTCATTATCTAGCTCGGCAAGGATAGCACTGTGCTGATCCTATTCTTAAAAACGTTGCTAGATAAGCAGACATTTGAGGTGAGCAAATCTAGAGTGTCGCTGGTGTTGCCGGGTGCTCCTTACTAGAGCAGCTCTCCACCTAAAATTGGGAACTTCCCAGAGTTCTCCTTTGTTATATATATATATATATATATATATATATATATATATATATATATATATATATATATATATATACATCATCCAGAATACTTCTTAAAAAAGAAGACAATGTCGCAGCCACTTACTTGCTACAGTCCCAGTATTCTTTATTCCGGCAGATAAGCACCATGAGAGACAAAACTAAACTAAATTCTCCAACGCGTTTCGGGAGACTCTGCTCCCTTGATCACAGAGGTATTCTGAAACCCTTTTCTCTTTCCATTATAACAAACATAAGAGACATAAATTTTTTTACTATCTGAAACCAATGGCAGCCATCTTAACACTTTATCTATCAGTGAACAATGTAACTAAAATTGAAAATGAAATTAAAACTAAAATTGAGATTAATAATTAGTATATAAATATATAACTCGCGCCCCTGCCATGCAAATGCTCAAAAATGTTATTGGAAATAGTACATAGATATTATCAATGATTTTATGGAAGCTGTCATGAGTGCTGTAATGTGTGAGGTAATTGTATTGCAAGGGTGTGAGATACAGTTACTCTAGGGCACAAGTTGTGGTCACTTGAAATAACTCTAAGTGTAGCAGGTGAATGTCTATGGTTTTGTAGGTGTAAAATGTGAGCCTAAGTATAACGTCCCTGTAACCTTTGATTTTTTAAGTGGATTTCTATGGGTTTTTTAATTCTATTTCCTAACTATAAAGTCCCTGTAACCTTTGTTTTTTACAGTGAATTTCTATGTTTTTAGCATAAAGCAATTTTAATTATTGTATGTTAATACAACCCTGCACCACATATGACTTTTGGTAGTGCACAGTGGGGGTTGGTCGCAGAGCCTGGCCTGCAGCTGCGTCCTGCTGCCAACCCCCATTAGTCACCCAACCCCGCACCACGCACGGTCTTCAACCATGCACAACAGGGTTGGCCGCAGGACCTAGTCTGTGACCAGGCCCTTTGGACAACCCCCTACAACCACCCAACCCCATGCAACTCACAGCCTTTGGCCACCAAACCCCTCCATCAAGGTTTACAAATTACTTTTCATGTTGAAAATGAAGAGAAAAAAAAAACACTTGCATTGCCTTCACCATGCGGAAGAAATTCGGATGATTAGTACTTTACAAAAGTGGAGCTTCCAGGTGGCACCTGGTTTGTTTATATCTGTAAGTGCTTCCCGCTGAGGTTTTATTTTTCTGAAATTAACATTGTACCAGAATGAATCCTGCCCTGCGTATTTATCCAAGAGGAGGACAGCATGTTGTGCCAGAATGTCTTCCCAACTGCAGTACTTTAGACTAGCTTATTAGTGAGTTCTATCTTTTTGGATAAATGTATACTGCACCTCCTCTAGTACAGCTGCCAAAAGGACGCAGAGGTAATATCTCCAGTGACCTTGTGTGTCTTTAATTTTTGCCAATGTTATTGTTCATCGAGCATCTTCATCAGACAACTTTATGAGTTGGAAATGCAGAGAGAACACATTTACTTTATATAAAAATGGACTGTAGGGAGAGACTCCCGGCTGGCTCCCTGTCTCTTGATGAGGCTAACATTGCTCCTGCATGCAGGGAGCTGCTGTAAATTCAGGTCCCAGCCTGCCTGAGCAATAGTTTCATTTCTTTCCCTCCCCTCATGTTAATAGATGAAAGGATTGCTCCCGCACACAGGGAGCAGCATTTTTAGTTGCCCCCTGCATGCGGGGATAACACCAACTACCTCTGGTGGTGGAGAGCTGGCAGGAACTGCGGGTCCCCGGCGGTCACTAGTGTGTTTTCTGTGCAGTTACACCTTGAAAAATTAGCTGGAATTCATGGCGGAGGTGTTTTCAAGTTTGTGCTTTCAAGCATGAAATCTTATGTAGTTACTGCTGAGTGTGTTGTTTCTTGTCATCTCATGTTGAGACCAGAGCTCGTTGTTCTATATTTTGACCACTACGGGTATGCAAAATGAAATAGAAGACCACCTATTTGGCTCCACCACATATACCCTAGTGATATGCAATTTGTTCCCACCTTTTTCCAGGAGCGTGCGCAATGCACAAAAAGGTCCCCTGCAAGCGTTTCCTGACAATTTTGGAGATGCAAATTTAATGCAGAGGAATATAAGCAGATCTCCAACAAACAAAGAAGCACTTTACTACATATAATTAAGAGGAAGTACCCTTGTTTGGAAGAGACTCAACTCTTTGTAGTCTCATTGTCTTTTCTGCATGAAGATTCATGTTATATCAGATTTCTGTATGAACAGGCTAGAGGAACGATCACAGTGCAAAAATTACAGACACAAGGTCACTGGAGAGATAACCTTGTGGTCCCTTACACAGCTCTGGTGGCGAGATGCACTACACGTTTACACAATGAGTATAAGCCAGTAAAAAGCACAGCAGTTGTGTAGACATTTTGCACAACGCGGTGACCTCTTCTTGGATAAATAAGCAGTTCAGGATGCTCATTTCAAAGAAATTAAACCTGATACCCTCCCAAGGGTGGCTGGGTGGTTGGCCACAGGGCCAAAGGCCATGTGTGGCATGGGATTCATGGGATTGGATGGCTATGCGGTTGGCTGCAGGTCCTGTCTTGTGACAACCACTGCTGCACACAGCCTACAGCTCTGCGTGGTGTTGGTTAAGATGCCTATGGGGGGCTTGGCTACAGGGCCTGGCCACAGGACAGGCCTTGTGGCCAATGTGCACGGTGTAGGGCTAGATTAATTTTATAGGAAAAATAATGCACCCCGGGGAGGATCAGTCCAATCATCCTGGTGTATCTTGAGATCAAAAATTGATTTGTGACTTCTGAAAATTAATTTTATTTTGACAATTGCCCAGCAGCTCCTCCATAATGTTTTGCATAAGTGATGAAAACAAGTATACTGTGATATTGGATATTTGGTAAGCTGAAGCAATACTGTGCCCTTTTGTGTCATTTTTAGTGCCTCTGGAAAACCTGCAGATTCACCAAAAAAAGTATGTTTCTGTCTACTTACCGTTGCACACATCCACCAACTAAGTTAGTGATTTAGATTTAGAAAAGCACTTCTGCCTTCTATGTAGAACAGAGTTTTAGAAGGAAGCTTTTAGTCAATCAGCAGAGATGGCTTCCCAGTGGATGACTGCTGGCCGGGCCCTAACTCAGGTTATGGAGGACAGCTCTGAGGGAGACTTAGAGACTTAGACAGCAGATGCTAAACAGCATCTGAGGAAGGGGAAAGTAGAGGAGAATATGGAAGTTATTTTTCAGTCAGCAGAGTCCCATCCTACAACTCATCTTCCAGTGATTCTGAGAGATACAATGGCAGTCATGCTGGCCCTTCGCAAGCCCAGCATGTGCAGTGTGGTGACTGTAGGTGGCTATACCAATCCTGAAAGCAGGCATATTGGGAGGCAAGCACAGATGGAGTGCTTTCTTGGTACCCCCCAATGTAATTCAGCCCCAAATTCCACCTTTCACTGTTGACCCTGGATGTAAAGTCGATACAGCCATGTGACTATGTTCATCCCTTTTTTAATGTTGACTTCCTTTGGCAAGTTGTGCAGCAAACAAAGTTACATGCTGGGCTATTTCTGAGGGAGGATGGAAGCACTCCAGGGTATCATTCTAGGGTGAAAAAATGGACTCCCACTTTGCTTGAGGAGTTGATGATATTTTTGGGCCTTATAACCAAAATGGGGTTTGTGCACAAACCATCCTTAAAGTCCCACTGGTCTGTTGGCATGGTTTGGGTACCATATTTGCACCATACATGAGCAGATATTGTTTTTTGCTATTGCAGCAAATGCTGCATTTCATTTACAATTCTGCTGCTTTACTCTGGGGCCATCCATACCATGACAGGTTGTTTAAAATTTGACATGTCAGGGAACATTTGTCTGCCGGGTTTCGAGAAATTTATATTCCAGGAAAGCCATCAATGAGTCCTAGATCCTGTACAAAGGGTGTCTGCTGTTCAGGCAGCACATTGTGAGCCTAAGAGCTCACTATGGCATCAGGCTGTATATGCTGTGTGAGAGCTCTACTGGCTATGTGTACAGCTTGAGAGTGTATACAGGGAAGAACTCCACTCTAAATCCTATAGGTTGCCCTCCCACACCAGGAGTCACAGGAACGATTATATGGAGCGTGTCCGGCTTCTCCTTCACAAAGGTTATCACCTTTATGTGGACAATTTCTATGTGGAGTAGAGCTGTTCAGTAAGCTCTAAAATGCTGGCACTGAGGACTGTGGTAAAGTTCATTGTTGCAACAAAGGTTTCCTGCATTAGCTTGTTTATAAGAAGCTCTAGAAACACCAGAACACTGCATTGCCTTCCAACAAACTACGCACAGTCAAGCTCTTGGATAGGTGTGATGTGTATGCGCTCACTACAAATCATGGTGAAACACTTCCCCATCACAGTTTGGGGTCAGATGGTCGAACTTCACAAGCCCACCTGTATACTTGACTACCACAAGTTCATGGGCAGAGTAGATAAGAAAAACCAGGTTTTTCAGCCATACAATGTGAGTCATAAAACTTGCACTTGGTATGAGAAACTGTTTAGCCACCTGATTCAGATGGCAACATACAATGCACATGTTGCTTATGATCAGACAGCCACAGGAAGACTCATGCCTTTCATTAACCTCAATTTTCCATCATTGAAAGTTTGCTTAAAAAGCAGCAGCTGCCAAGCCTGGTCTCAGGATGCTTGTTTCTGGTCCAGCGAACACCTGACCTGACAGCTCGGGCTGGACTGTTCCCAAGGGGAGCAAGCTCAAAATTGATTTGCATATGACTTGGGTCCAAACTGGGAGGCTTGGTGGGCAAAAAACAATGTGTTGGGATGTGGCCCCGAACTTTTGCCCATATCTGTGATTAACTCAGGCATTCCATCCATCACCTTATTGTCTGTAAAATTAGTGCATTCTGCATGAAGCTGAGCACTTGGCTCTCCAACTAAGTTATTCCATTGATCACCCCTGACTGCTCTTGCATCAGCGACAGGATACCCTCTTGGGTCTGTTTTACAAAAAATTCCTACATACAAACTCCGAGCTAAACACTACATATATGGGTAAAATGCTTGCCCGGTTTGCCTTGTTCATCCTCCATCACTGCACATAACGGTGGATGGGACATATGCTATGTTCTCGTGGACTACTCTGTGAGTCAAAAACTACTGTTCTTCACAGTTTATGGGTTCTTTTTGGGGAACTTCAGCAGTATTTCCCAGCATTTTTGCCTTATTATAAAAGGTAGATCTATTCACTCACTTCAAGGAATGATGCCTCTGAGGCATACTCAGCCACACCCAACTTGCATTTACAAACTGGAAGGAGTTAGATTTACCACAGTGAGTGTGCTAAAGAAGCATGAAAGACATGACTTCCTGAGCCTCATGTGGCTGTCCTGGGTACCATTAGTAAGGGTTTACTGGTAAATGTTCACTCGGTAATGTTCAGAAATTGTCAGTACTGCTCAGAAAGAAGGAGACGGTTACTTGATAGGTGGTCAAATGTAATCCTGGGTGGAGTTTGCAGAGTTCTGGTACGCAGAACTTCACAAAGTGCCAAAACAAGTCTGCTGCAGACTGCATTGTTCCACGAATGGTGGAGTGTAGTACGTTGCACTTCTTTTTTTAGCACCAGGAGTTTGTCCCATGCTGTAAAATCAGCACAAATGGCACAACACACAGTACAAAAGGATGCTGCTTCTTTGGCCCCTTGAGTAGATTTTCTCTTTGAGCAGCAGCTTCCTCAATGCGAGTGGCAATACTGCTCGATGCGAGTAGTAGCTACATGCTGCAACCAGCCGAGTTGAGAGGTCTTGTTAGGAGGTGTTCTAGTGTTTGATTTTTCTTGCTCACGCTCATCCAACTTAATGTTAGCGAGCCACGAGAGAGGAAAAACTCAGAACTCTGTAAAGAGCGCTGAGAGGGTAAAACTCTGCAAACTCCACTGGCAAAATGGAATTCATTACCCACCCCTAGTAAAATGTAGTCAAACTGATTCCATCCTGTGGCCTATGAATGTGATGGACCAGTTCTTGGTGGGGGAATGTTGATATGAGTGCATTGATCTTTTGGATTGGCCGGTGGAATGAAAAGCTTTTGTGTTCTGTGTGAATAGCATGTAAATAGACTATAAAGTGGTGGAAGGTGCCAAAACCAGCCAGTGTAAGTGGTGATTTAACTTTACAATTTTTTTACCAGATTTATTTTATATCTATGGTGGTTTTCTTATTATGGGGAGCTGTGGTTTGTGGGACTTAACTCCGTTGGCATCTCGGCATACCTAAACTAGACAACTAGGGGAGGCCAGGGATGCATGACTTGCATGGCTCTCACCAAATAATCTTATCCAGAAGCCCTTGCAACCATCAAACTATGGTAAGAAACACATATTTTTTCAATATTTCTGTGACAGAAAGACATGGGATCTGCGTGGAGCCACAGGATTTCTTCCCACCATGAGTTTCCAGTGGTCTGAGGGCAGTGGGCCACCAGGAGTCATCCCATACTGTCTTGTTGGGACCTAAGATGATGATTTCTGTTTTGTTGTAGTTCAGTTAGAGGTGGCTTGCTGTCATCCATTTGGCGATGTCGAGGATTCCGGCGTGTAGGTCTGTCTTGGCGGTGGAAGGGTTCCTAGTGAGGAAGATGATGAGCTGGGTGTTGTCTACGTACGAGATGATGGTGATTCCGTGGGGGCGGAGGATGTTAGTGAGGGGGGCCATGTATATGTTGAAGAGAGTAGGGCTGAGGGAGGATCCTTGGGGGACCCCGCAGATAATCTTGGTGGCTGGGGACTGGAAGGGAGGGAGATGAACTCTTTGGGTTCTTTCAGTGAGGAAGGAGGTAAGCCAGTCTAGGGCCTGGTGTCGGATTCCTGAGTCGAAAAGGCGTGCGCAGAGTATTTGGTGGCATACAGTGTAGAAAGCTGCGGAGAGGTCCAGAAGGATGAGAGCAACGGTCTCGCCCTTGTCCTCTCTGGTTCTGATGTTGTCTGTGCAGGCGATGAGGGCGGTCTTAGTGCTGTGGTTCTAGAGGAATCCAGACTGGGAGGCGTCGAGTGTGTTGTTTTCCTCTAGGAAGTAAGACAGTTGGACGTTCTCTATCTTCTCAGCAACCTTGGCGGGGACGGGGAGAAGAGAGATGGGGCGGTAGTTTGTGAGGTCTTCCGGGTCTGCTTTGGGTTTTTTGAGTTGACTTCAGCGTGTTTCCAGGTGTCTGGGAAGGTTGCGGCGTCAAAGGAGCTGTTGATTATGGCCCGGAGCAGGGGTGCAATGATTTGGCTGGCCTTGTTGAATATGTGGTGGGGGCAGGGGTCTGTGGGGGAGCCTGAGTGGATGGAGTTCATGGTTTTTCGGTTTCTTTGTTGTTGGTTGAGGTCCAGATGTGTAGGTGGTTGGTGTGGAGGGGCGTTGTGCTGTTTGTCCTGTCAGTGGTGGTGACGGTAGGTGCTGATGCTGTGAAACTGTTGTGTATGTCTATGATTTTGAGGTGAAAAATGTAAAACGTTTATAGGTTTCCCTACTTGTTAGCTGAGCTTGGGCCCAAAATCCACAGGTAGGATCATTGCAAAAAAGGGGACAGTTTTGGGTGCAAAAATGTGATGCATCCATGTTGCATTTTGGGATGTTTCCTGTTGCAGGCACTAGGCTTACCCACACAAGTGAGGTAAAACCTTTATCGAGAGTCTTGGGGGAATGCTGAGTGGATGGACAATCTTCCCAGCAACTCATATCTCTGCTAGAAGAAACTAGAAGGACTGCCTTTTAGAACCCCTTGTCTGCACCTGAAGGACTGCACCCACAAGGAATTCACCAGCTGTACACTCTGGGTTTCACCACAAAAAAAGGACTTTGCCTTACTTCCAAAGATCCAAAACTGGACTCCCTTTAAGCAGCAGGTTCAAAGGAGCTACCAAAAATCCCCTGCATCCAGTCCTACAAGAAAACCTCAGCTGCCCAGCATCCAATTGCCTTTTGAGGTTTCTGACCAGATGCATTCTGGGAACAGTAGTCCCAACTCCCAAGGAACAATTCAGAGCTTCTTTAAACTTGGACCAGATTTGTGGAAACAGCAAGACCCCTAAATTGACTTTTTCTACTGAAAGCTCCAGAGCTTTTACTGTCAACGAGACTTCCAGGAGTTGGCTGGGAGCTCGTGCTGAGCTAAGCCGAAAACATTACATTGCAACCTAAACTGGAGAAGAGAGAAAAAGCTCCAGAAAAAAAGACTAAGGGGGTCATAACGACCCTGGTGGTCTTAAGACCACCAGGCATGTGGTGGCGGTTGGACCACCGCCAATGAGGCAGTCTGACCGCCACATTATGACCGTGGTGGTACTGCCACGGTTAGACCACCAGTACCACCAGATTATGAGTTTTTGTGGGCCTTGTAGTGCTGGCAGTGCTAATCTGCCAGGGCAGCTCTGCAAGCAGCGCTGCCCTGCGGATTACGAGTCCCTTCTCTGTCAGCGATTACATAGTAGTAGCACCGCCATGTAAATACCAATGGAGATGAGGTGCACTTGGCATAGGCATGCAAGTGCCCCCCTGGCCAGCCCAGTTACAATGTTAACTGTCTGCTTTCCACCCTATGCACTACAGCACTACCACCCACTGACCAACTGGGAAACTTAAAAGGGGGCCCGCGGAAAGTCAGCCGCACTGGAGGCAACCTCCCCTCCGGGACTTCACCAAATGAGCTTTTCCATCCGCTGAAGTCAAAATAACCTGTAAGTCCAAAGGTAAAGGTAATCTTTTGACCAACGTCACACGCTCAGTGTATCTGACTTGGGCTCCCACGTGGTTGGCTTCAAACTTTGACTTTGCACAATGAGATGTCTGCAAGTGGTACTTTTTGCATTCAATCTTAAAAAAATTAATATGTCATGTTCCCTAGAATTTGCCATTTTGTTGTCATTTAAAAGATACAAATATTTCCTATGTTTCTGAATCGTTTTTGGATGTTTATTGTGTGTTGTGTTTTGCTTATTTAATATTTAGTTGATATTAAATGGTTTACACACCTGTCTCCTAACTGCTTATGGGCTGTGCTACCAAGGATTGTGCACAAATTAATTTACTGAGGCCTTGACTGGACCCTATGTTACCTGTCCCTACTAATTGTCCAATTTTTAACAGTTAGGATCCAAAATCTACAGTTAACCAAATTGGAAAACATTGCTCAGTATTCTGTGGAAAAATCTGATGTATCCGTGTTGCGTTTTGGGCCGGTTCCTGTTGCGAGCAGTAGGCCTGTCCACACAAGTGAGATACCATTTCCAGTGAGAGACTTGTGGGAATGCCTGGTGGACAGACATTTGGAGCTCCCCACAGATTCCAGAACTTTTCATCAGAGAAAATGAGGAAAATGTTTATTTTTAGTCAATGTTTGAGGTTTGCAAGGGATTCTAGGTAAAACAAAAAACAGTAAGACCCATGCAATTCAGCCACACCGATACCCTTAGGTGCCTAGGTCTAAAAAATTTACTGGTTTGCTAAATTTCCGTAGGTGCAGACTGAGCTAGGATCCAAAATATACAGCTACCCACATTGATAAAAAAGTATCAGTTTTCAGTAGAAAAGTGGGATGGGTCCATGTTGTGCTTTGGGCTGTTTTCCTGTCACAGACACAAGGCCTACCCACACAAGTAAGGTACCACGCACTGAAAGAGGAAGAATTGAGTAGAAATTAAGATATCTTTTGTACGCCACACCTTATAAGGTGCAGCATTTTAGTATTTTTCCCAGTCCACAACTTCTGGTAAATTTGGGAATGCAGCAAAATCCATGGATTTAGGAACACATACACACCACTGATAGAACACCTCTGACAGGCAGAGTAATGCAACACAGTCATTTGCGCTGCATTGCATTACTCCAGATTTATCAAGCCGTTCAGGGCCACACAAAGTGGCCTTGCATAGCTTGATAAATCACATTTTTGGCTTGTGTCATGCATGCACTACATTGCATGATGCAAGAGCGATGCAACCCCAGTCATAAATATGCCCCATAGTGAATATGCCATATACGAAAGTCTGCATACGTATAGATTACCCCAAAGCATGAGGAATGCATTTGTAGCTATGTGAATTAAATTGGAGCCTCCTGCAGTGTCAGCAGCTCTTTCAAATTTGTATCCACTTAATATTCTTTTCACAACTAGCAGTAACTTGGCGCAGCTTGAAGGTGTAATATTTTTCACTGGAATTCACATTGAGCAAGATGAGCTACAGAACATTTTCTAAGCATAAAAGTATATTTCTTTCTTCTGTCAAGCAGCATTCGGCTCTCCATATGGCCTACCTGGGTCCTTTAACACTGTCTCCTTGACAAAGATCCACAACAACACTTAGATACTTTTCAGATACAGTTTATATCAACCTATGTTTAAGAGTCTTATGCTGCACATTTATTGCCATGACAACCCCATTTCCCTTTGAATAAACACGATAAATTATAGACTGTTTGTTGCTCTTCTTATCCTTCATATGGGAGTATCTATTCAATAAATTCATAAGAATTTATGCTAGCCTTTGTCCTGACACATCATGGTGTATCTCTTAACAGGTTATTTTGCATTACACATTAAGGCCCTCATTCTGACCTTGGCGGGCGGCGGAGGCCGCCCGCCAAAGTCCCGCCGTCAGGTTACCGTTCCGCGGTCGAAAGACCGCGGCGGTAATTCTGACTTTCCCGCTGGGCTGGCGGGCGGTCTCCTTCAGACCGCCAGCCAGCCCAGCGGGAAAGAGGCTTCCACGATGAAGCCGGCTCGGAATCGAGCCGGCGGAGTGGAAGCTGTGCGACGGGTGCAGTTGCACCCGTCGCGTATTTCACTGTCTGCGCAGCAGACAGTGAAATACATTTAGGGGACCTCTTACGGGGGCCCCTGCAATGCCCATGCCAGTGGCATGGGCACTGCAGGGGCCCCCAGGGGCCCCGCGACCCCCCCTACCGCCATCCGGATCTCGGCGGTCCGACCGCCGGGATCTGGATGGCGGTAGGGGGGGTCAGAATCCCCGCGGCGGTGCAGCAAGCTGCGCCGCCGCGGAGGATTCAATGGGGCCGCGGTACACTGGCGGGACCCCGCCAGTGGTGCCGGTCCGACCGCGGCTTTACTGCCGCGGTCGGAATCCCCATTGAAGCACCGCCGGCTTGTCGGCGGTGCTCCCGCGGTCCTCCGCCCTGGCGGTCAAAGACCGCCAGGGTCAGAATGAGGGCCTAAGTCTCAGAAAAAAGCCCTGAGCTTAACCACTGTACTATATGATGTTAATGAAACATTCATCTTCTTGACCATTAAGTTTTCTTTAAGTGCTATTCAGTCTGTGTAGCAATTATTCTTCTCTTGGCCACTAATATGAAATATCATAGTCTTGTACTTTTAATTTGGTATGCTCACTCAGAGCCCGATTCCCCAAAGTAAACTTAGACCTAAAGTCTGAGGGACATATTTGCAAGTGCCTGTTTGACTGTATTTCGGGATTTACGAATATTAATCCTAATAAAAGACATACTGGAACACCAAAGGAATACTGGATGATTTAATAACAAAACTGCTAGACACAAGCTTTTACTCATACTTTTCAAAGTTGTACGTTGTTGAGTGCTGTGGTAATTTCTTGTTCATTCACAGAAACATATATATCCTTATGTCGGGACCTTTTCTTAGACCATCAACCGTTTTATTATAAAAACACTTCTCTGCACCATACACTTTAGAGGGATATTCCAGCCAGATGACCACAACTGCATGTTGACCGCTGACTGTCTTTGCTACAGCTGCTTGCTTATACTGCCAAATCCCTGGCCTATATGGGGAGGGTGTCTTTTTAGACAACAGGCTTCCTTGCTCAGGTATTGGGAATGATGTCTTCCCAGAGGGGAAAACTGAAGGGCGGATTAGGGTTTGTCACGCTGTGCTCTAACATAGCTGATGTAGGAAACAAATATATTATTCCTAGTGTCAGTATGGTGGGGCTGTTTTTGTGTTTAACTCTCCACATCACCATTTTACTTCTAGCATGTTTTATCATCCTAGTTATTGCAATGCATACCATTTTATCTAAGATGCAGTTACTTCAATAAACCTTATTGAACTATACTCTGCTTCTAATTGTCTTTGTCTGTGTGAGACTAATGTAACTGAAAGAAAAGGATGAGATCTTATCAACCACTATTCCCCTGAGGAGTCCTCTCTGTCATGCGCCCGGTTGCCACAATCATCCCCACCCTCGAGTGTAGATGAGGCACTGCTAGTTGACCGGAAAACTTGAATTGGGCCGAACGTTGTCCCATGGTATGGAATTGTACTCAGTACCCCACAATTCAGGTGATTTTTCCACCCAAATCCAGGAGTCTCATTAGGATAATAAGAACCTATGCGACAGTCTAACCCATGAGTGAATTCAGAGACAGACAGCGGCACAGAATGGTTAAAGTAAGAAAATGCCAACTTTCTAAAAGTGACATTTTCAGACTTACAATTTAAAATCCGGCTTCACTATAAGTTATGATTTTAAATTGTGAGTCCAGTGACACCAAACTCCATATTTATATATTTTCCCAAGTGGAAATTAAACTTACAATATGTTCTAAGGTAATCTCAATGTTATCCTAGTGGAGAGATAGGCCTTGCAATAGTAAAAAACAAATGTAAGAGTTTTTCACTACCTTGGCATTTTAGGCTTAAAAGTACATGCCCAATACATTGCACCCTGCCCTAGGGGCTAACTGTGGCCTACTATAGGGGTGCCTTATATGAAATAAAAAGGAACAGTTGGTCCTAATAAATGCGTTCACTTGCCAAGTTGAAATGGCAGTTCAAAACTGCACACAGATTCTGCAGTAGAAGGACTGAGATATGTTTGGAAGGCTACTGTGGCAAAGCATTTCTCTTTCGATCAAGTGGGGGAGGCCCAGAGAGGCTTCAAAGGGAAGGAAAGGAATTTCCTTCCCTTTGAAGTCTCTCAGAGCATTTTAAAAGCCGGATTGCTTGCAATCCGGCTTTTGAAACGCCCACTAGACACCAGGGATTATTTTTTTTTTTTGTGTGAAATTGCCATGAGGGAGCGGCAGAAACCTCTTGGCACCAGGGATCTTTTTTTTTTCTTTTTGTTTTGTTTTGTTTTTTTGGAGGTGGGGAGTGACCCCTTAGGCAAGGGTCGCTCCCCTACGGGGCAAATTATATTTAGGCCATTTCTGTCCCCCTGGGGGGCAGATCAGCCTATTTTTATTAGGCCGATCTGCCCCCCTTGGGCAGAAACCACTAGGCAGCGGGGATTTTTTATTGTTTTTTTTTTACACATGGGGAGCGACCCCTTGGACAAGGGTCGCTCCCCTGGAGGGGAAAATTGTATTTAGGCCATTTCTGCCGCCCTTGGGGGAAAATCGGCCAATTTTAGGTCAATCTGACCCCGAGGGGGCAGAAACCACTAGGTACCGGGGATTTTTTTGGGGGCGCCAATGTCACGCAGGGGGAGCAACCCCGTAGGCAAGGGTCGCTCCCGGGGGGGTGGTTGAGGGGGGGGGGTTTATTTTAGGCCATTACTGCCCCCCATGGGGGGAGAAACCTCTAAGCGCCAGGGGAAATTTTATTTTTGTGTTTTTCTTTTGTTTGTTTGTTTCTTTAGAGATGGGGAGCGACCCATTAGGCAAGGCTCGCTCCCCTGGGGGGATAATTGTATTTAGACCATTTCTGCCCCCCTTGGGGACAGATTGGCCGATTTTCGGTCAATCTGCCCCCAAGGGGGCAGAAACCACTAGGAACCTGGGATTTTTTTTTTGGGTGCCAATGTCACGCAGGGGGAGCGAACCCCACGCAGGGGGAGCGACCCCGTAGGCAAGGGTCGCTCCCGGGGAAGGGTTGGGAGGGGGGTGTGGGGGAATTTATTTTAGGCCATTTCTGCCCTCCCCTGGGGCTGGCTGAGCTACAGGCCAAAATCCACAGGTAGGCACTTTGCAAAAAAACACCTCTGTTGTCTGTGAAAAAATTTGATGTGTCCACGTTGTGTTTTGGGCCATTTCCTTTCATGGGCGCTAGGCCTACCCACACAAGTGATTTACCATTTTTATCGGGAGACTTGGGGGAATGCTGGCTGGAAGGAAATTTGTGGCACCTCTCAGATTCCAGAACTTTCTGTCACCGAAATGAGAGGAAAAAGTGTTTTTTTGGCCAAATTTTGATGTTTGCAAAGGATTCTGGGTAACAGAACCTGGTCAGAGCCCCACAAGTCACCCCATCTTGGATTCCCCTAGGTCTCTAGTTTTCAATAATTCACAGGTTTGATAGGTTTCCCTAGGTGCCGGCTGAGCTAGAGGCCAAAATCTACAGGTAGGCCCTTTGCAAAAAACACCTCTGTTTTCTGTCAACAATTGTGATGTGTTCACATTGTGTTTTGGGCCATTTCCTTTTGTGGGCGCTAGGCCTACCCACACAAGTGAGGTACCATTTTTATCAGGAGACTTGGTGAAACGGTGTGTGGAAGGAAATTTGTGGCTCCTCTCAGATTCCAGAACTTTCTGTCACCGAAATGAGTGGAAAACATGTTTTTTTAGGCAAATTTTGAGGTTTGCAAAGGATTCTGGGTAACAGAACCTGGTCAGAGCCCCACACGTTACCCCATCTTGGATTCCCCTAGGTCTCTAGTTTTCAATAATGCACAGGTTTGGTAGGTTTCCCTAGGTGCCGGCTGTGCTAGAGGCCAAAATCTACAGGTAGGCACTTTGCAAAAAACACCTCTGTTTTCTGTCAAAAATTGTGATGTGTCCACGTTGTGTTTTGGTGTATTTCCTGTTGTGGGAGCTAGGTCTACCCACACAAGTGATGTATCATTTTTATTGGGAGACTTGAAGGAACGCTGGGTGGAAGGAAATTTGTGGCTCCTCTCAGATTCCAGAACTTTCTGTCACCGAAATCGGAGGAAAACGTGTTTGTTTAGCCAAATGTTGAGGTTTGCAAAGGATTCTGGGTAACAGAACCTGGTCAGAGCCACACAAATCACCCCATCTTGGATTCCCCTAGGTCTCTAGTTTTAAACAATGCACAGGTTTGGTAGGTTTCTAGGTGCCGGCTGAGCTAGAGGCCAAAATCTACAGGTAGGCACTTTGCAAAAAACACCCCTGTTTTCTTTAAAAAAATGTGATGTGTCCACGTTGTGTTTTGGGGTATTTCCTGTTGCGGGCGCTAGGCCTACCCACACAAGTGAGGTATCATTTTTATCAGAAGACTTGGGGGAACATAGAATAGCAAATCAATTTTTTTTGCCTCTTGTCTTTCTCTACATTTTTTCCTTCCAAATATAAGAGAGTGTGTAAAAAAGACGTCTATTTGAGAAATGCCCTGTAATTCACATGCTAGTATGGTCACCCCGGAATTAAGAGATGTGCAAATAACCACTGCTCCTCAACACCTTATCTTGTGCCCATTTTGGAAATACAAAGGTTTTCTTGATAGCTATTTTTCACTCTTTATATTTCAGCAAATGAATTGCTGTATACCCGGTATAGAATGAAAACGCACTGCAGGGTGCAGCTCATTTATTGGCTTTGGGTACCCAGGGTTCTTGATGAACCTACAAGCCCTATATATCCCCACAACCAGAAAAGTGCAGCAGAGGTAACGGTATATTGCTTTAAAAAATCTGACATTGCAGGAAAAAGTTACAGAGTAAAACGTAGAGAAAAATTGCTGTATTTTTTCACCTCAATTTCAATCTTTTTCTTTTTCAGTTGTTATTTTCTGCAGGAAACCCTTGTACGATCTACACAAATGACCCCTTGCTGAATTCAGACGTTTGTCTACTTTTCGGAAATGTTTAGGTTTCTGGGATCCAGCATTGGTTTCACACCCATTTTTGTCACTGACTGGAAGGAGGCTGAAAGCCCAAAAAAATCATAAAAATTGTGTAAGTCCCAGTAAAATGCAAAATTTGTGTTGCAAATATGGGTTTTCTGATTCGATTCTGCCTGTTCCTGAATGCTAGGAAGCTGGTGATCTTAGCACCGTAAACCCTTTGTTGATGCCATTTTCAGGGAAAAAACCACAAGCCTTCTTCTGCAGCCACTTTTTCCCATTTTTTTGAAAAAAACTAAATTTTCACTGTATTTTGGATAATTTCTTGGCCTCCTTCAGGGGAACCAACAAAGTCTGGGTACCCCTAGAATCCCTAGGATGTTGGAAAAAAAAGGACGCAAATTTGGCTTGGCTAGCTTATGTGGACAAAAAGTTATGAGGGCCTAAGTGCGAACTGCCCCAAATAGCCAAAAAAAAGGCCTGGCACAGGAGGGGGAAAAGGCCTGGCAGCGAAGGGGTTAATTTGCAGGCCATGACCACATATAGTGAGCTTTATTAGGGACTTGGAAGTAAAATAAATATGACAATTGTGAGAAACCAGAGTTACCATGTTTAGTGTACAGAGCACTTCCACTTTGGCACTGGTCAGCAGTGGTACAGTACCCAGAATCCTATAACCAACAAAAACAAGGTCAGAAAATGAGGAGGAGGAAGGCAATGTCTGTGTCTGACCCTCCCGAAAGGGCCATTTTCAACAGGTAATCTACAGTTGTCCTCTAGTACAAATAGTACAACAATAATTTCTCCTGCAGAAGCCCAGGTGAATAGAATTGTGTAACATTTTGAGTACAAGTACATTTAAGTCTAATTCCCAATCTAGTGAATCTATTGTTTATATTGTGGTTCTATACATATAGTAAATATGTCAAGTTTTCTTGGCTACTTGTACTACTGAAGAAGTACCATGAGGAAATGTTGTTACTGGGTTAGCTGATAAATAGGTGCAACAAAAGTAATATATGACACTTAGCCATTGGGTGCCCAAGGAATATCAACACAGATATTTGATGTTTCTGTAGATATTAAAAGTTCTCATTAATCTAACAATTGGGAACAGAGAGCCAAACATAAGGACAATTAAAGCAAATAATACTAAATTCTCTGCTAAAAGGTAATTGCTTTCAGCGTTCTTCCATTTGTGCACTTAGGTGATAACGGCTAGGTTACATATGATACAATTTAGAAGAGTGTAAATGTATAAGTAAAAACACTGCAGGAGACAATTTCTATGAACCATGGTTGTATCACATTGTGATGCATGGAAAAGTTATGCAATGTCAAGATGCATGTACTAAACCATGGCATCTAGTTATTTAGGCACATATTTATACTTTTCTTGTTGTCGCATTTGCATATTTTTTTATGCAAAACTGACGCAAACCTACAACATATAATTGTCTTTTCTAAGTTTACACCACTTTTCCATAACAAAATAATGCAAATGCAGTGCAAAAAATGTCTAAATATGGGCCTTAGTGTGAGCCCATTTCTTGGTAATGCATCTATGAAATGTAGTGACTACTAGAGAAATCTTCTACTTTCCTTTGGCTTTAGTGTTAACTTCAACTAACTCTAAAAATTATTATATAATTGATAATGAACTGTTATATAATAAAGCAGCAGTTACTTCACTAAGATATTTGATATTTATTTTTAATTGACACCATAAATTCCCTGTTAGTTATCCCACACAATATCCTAGCGCCTCCCTGGCTGCATATGTAGCTAATGCCTGAAATAAATAAATAAATAAAGGTCCAAGGTGATGAGCTACGTGATGAATGGAAGGCTCATTAGTTTGTTAAATTTCCTTGTAAGTGTTTGCCCCGTTCACCCTTCATCATATATCTGCAAATGAAGCGTGTACACCAACATTTCTAAATTTGAGGGTTTCGGAGGCACATGTTGCAGTCTGTTACATCACTACCAGACCAGACACCTATTTTCCTTTATCCCATCACTATATTATTTTACAGTTGTCTTGTTATATTTCACATACTTCATGTCATAGAGGCAAAGAACTCTCTCCCCAAATTATATTCAGATGATGTCTAGGAGTCAATGATACTTTTTGTGAAAATGCACTATACCAAGTCATGACTTTTTATCAAACCTTCATTTTTTACTGCAGCTTAAATCTACCTGAGATCAAATCAATTATTTTCAGCAGGCTATTTTCAACTAATATAACCTTACACAGGCAGGAGTTGTGATGTTTTCCCAATTTTGATTGACTAATAGTTGTCTACAACCCATTTCTAGAATTCAGATTGTAAAACCCTGTTTTTCCTTCCGTTTATAACTGTAAATCAATTTTGTGCTCTTTTGTCTTTGGATCCATTTGCAATTTATTATAATTTACAGAACATTTTTTATTCATTCTGTTTGAGCATTCACTTGTATAATATTTCCTTTCCAAAAGATCCATTGAAGGTCATGGAATATGCTGACTTAGAGCCTGATTTAGAGTTTGATAAATGGGAAGTTCCTATGCCTTTTCTACAAGTGCATTACTTCCTAATACTTTTTTAACAGGACTGGTGGGATATAAGTAACGTTAGTGATGGAGTACCGAACTCTCAAACTCTAAATCAGGCCCTTAGTGATGAATTGATTTTTTCTTGAAGTGTTTTCTGCTTATAGTCACTTGACAGTCAACACGTGGCACAAGATATCTTGAAATGATACAGTAAAGGATTAAAAATGTCCTCAAGAAAAAAGGGCCATATTTACAGGAAACTGGTGCAGCACGGTGCTGCACCGAAACCATAAGTGCCGCACTGCACTAGTTTTGAAACAATACAATACAATACAGTGCAGCCCTGCATTTCCCCCTGCACCGGCACACAATTAAGCTTCCTGCTCCAACTTAGGCATTCTTGCACCATAGCGCAAGGGTGTCTGCGTTGAGGGAAGTGATTGTTTATGTGCAGGAAGGTGGGCCTTCCTGCACATAAACAATCACCCATGGCATTTTGCTTCTTCTATGTGTGCTGCAGAATGCAGGTACTATAGAAAAAGCAAAAAACGAGGAGGAATAAAAACTTCCCCCACCACTGCCAGCCCTGACACCAGCACCGCCACTGTCACCACTGAGCAGCCGTCAACGCCAGCGGGCAGTGTGTAGTCCTACCTCCATGGGCTGTAGTGTGTCCTGGACCCTGCAAATCCTATGGGTCTGACACCCCGGTGAGAGATTGTGACCCTGCACTCCCCAAGATCTGCATCACAGGGCACAAAGCCCCCTCCCGAAGCATTGGAAGAAGGCATTCACTCACCTCCTCCTTGCCAGGCTGAAGCACACTGGGCACAAAGCCCCTTCCAGAACCAGTGGAAAAAGCCATCCACTCACCCCCTTCTTGCCAGGCTGAAGCACACTGGGCACAAAGCCCCGTCCAGAACAGTGGAAGAAGGAATCCACACACCACTCCTTGCGAGGGTGAAGCACACTGAGTGCAAAGCCCCCTCCAGAACCAGTGGAAGAAGGCATCCACTCACCCCCTCCTTTCCAGGATGAAGCACACTGGGCACAAAGCCCCCTCCAGAACCAGTGGAGAAGCCATCCACTTGAGAGACTGTAGCCTTACACTCCCGAGAAACAAGCAGTGGGTGGACCACCCACTTGAGAGACTGTGGCTTTGCACTCCCCAGGACCAAGCAGTGGGCAGACCACTTACTAGAGAGACTGTGGCTTTGCACTCCCCAGGACCAAGCAGTGGGCAGACCACCCACTTGAAAGATTGAGGCTTTGCACTCCCCAGGACCAAGTAGTGGGCAGACCACCCACTTGAGAGACTGTGGCTTTGCACTCCCCAGGACAGAGGGATGGGCATGTGGCCCCCTCCATGAGCAATGGCGTTGTACCATCTTCCAGCTGAGGTGCCCCCCGTTCCACTTTCCCCTGGGGTGCCTGTGTATTTACGACCTGATGCCCAATCAGTGTTCTGTCCGTATTGAGGCAGGAGTCAAGTAGGGCCTTGGCCTATGTGATATGGCCTTGTGGCCCTCAGACATTATGGACTGGTCAGTGTCCCTCCATTTGTATATATTGTAGTTACTGTTTTGTGCTTTGAGGATATATTTCTTGAACTTTATATTATTAAACTGACTTTACTCACTTCCTTTTGTCCTTGAGTTATTCCTGAGGTGTACGGGGGATATGCAATGTTGTTGCGTCCGTTTGTGTGCATGTCGTTGCGGGTGTTGCATGTGTGTGGCACTCTCTTTTTCCTCTCCCCCTCCTTTGTGTGCTAGGTGCAATACTCACTGTGGTCAACTTCATCGGCATTGATATTCCTGGTGTAGAAGAGTTAAACCAGCAGGGATAACACCTGCAGTTCGGGCTCCATGGCATTGTGGTTCTTCCTTGAGTGTCCAGAGTTGAGTTGTTTCTCTTCTGTGTACTGTTTCGGCTGCGCTCTTGATGGCGTTGGTACCGCACCGGAAAAGCTGGGGGATTGGTGTCTCATACTACAGTGGGCCGAACCTTGTCTTCTGCCTGGCTGCTGGCAGTTACCGCCATGGTGCTTGTTGCTACCACAGTGGTGGTTGGTGTGTTAAAGTTGCTGTCTGTGTGAGCGGTTTCCGCCGTGGTCATAATTCAATTCTTTTTACTGCTGGCCTGTTGGCGGTATTACTGCAGCTTTATCACTGACCACCAGGGTTGTAATGAGAGCCTTAATGTTTTCATTTGTTCCTGTTATTAGATACCTGAGTAAGGTGGCTAAAGATCATGATATAGTACTAGTTAGAGCATTCTTTGAACCAACACTAACTTTTGGGACAGCATATGCACACAGAAATAATTTGACATGCTTGCTTACACCTTTAGAAAAGAGCTTTATAGGGCAGACTGATGATAGGAGAAAGGCATTCAAGGAGAAGTTAGAAAAAGGGTTAGAGAAAAGAACTTATAAGAATGATTATGCTTGCACCACTATTAAAATGCAAGGGAAACTAGCATTAGATGCATTACATGTAGGAAAGCTTTGTATATATAGGCCAAAGTCACGCACTGACACTTTATGCCATGTGTTTTTGTTCCAGAGTAAATGGACTTTCATGCTGAATGGTCAGGACCCTGCGATTCCTGGGATCTATTATATTTGTGGACTTAATGCTTATTACCATCTTCCTACAGGATGGTATTGGACATGTTATTTGGTGATAGTTTTCTCTAAAATTGATCAGATAGATGACTTAAAGAAGTTTCCAAAAGTGACTGAATTACATCATAAGCGACAGAGCAGGGAAACCTCTTCTGCAATTGTGAGAGATATTTTTGGTGCAGTAATTCCTTCAGTGGGAGTTATTTTAACTGCAATCAAGATACGAAAGTTGTCTACTATCATGGATAACATGCTGACAAATTGTACAGGAACAATACTCCTGTTAGATACTGAACTAACCGCGGATAGAGCTATGACCCTTCAAAATAGGCTTGCTTTAGACATACTTTTAGCGAAAGACGGCAGAGTATGTAGGATGATTAATACTAGACATTGTTTTTCATTTATACCACATAATGATAGAGGGATAAAAGACTTAGGGGGTCATTCTGACCCCGGCGGGCGGCGGGCACCGCCCGCCGGGCGGAAACTGCCCAATCACCGCACCGCGGTCAAATGACAGCGGCGGTGATCACAACTTTCCCGCTGGGCCGGCGGGCGATCTCAAGCAGATCGCCCGCCGGCCCAGCGGGAAAGCCCCAGCAAAGATGAAGCCGGCTCCGAATGGAGCCGGCGGATTTGCTGGGGTGCGACGGGTGCAGTGGCACCCGTTGCGATTTTCAGTGTCTGCTTTGCAGACACTGAAACTCTTAATGGGGCCCTGTTAGGGGGCCCCACGACACCTGTTCCCGCCAGCCTCTTCCTGGCGGTGTAAACCGGCAAGAACAGGTTGGCGGGAAGGGGGTCGGAATCCCCATGGCCGCCATGGAGGATTCCCTGGGGCAGGGGAAAACCGTCGGGAAACCGCTGGTTCCCCTTTTCTGACCGCGGCTTTACCGCCGCGGTCAGAATTGCTCCGGATGCACCGCCAGCCTGTTGGCGGTGCTTCCTCTGCCCTCTGCCCTGGCGGTTATAAACCGCCAGGGTCAGAATGAGGGCCTTACTCACTAACTTAACTAATTCTAGTAAGGATTTTAAAGAATTGAAAGAACCAGGTGTTGGGAAAAAGTTGGAAAAGGATTTGCTTCAGTGGGCAACTGGCTTAGTCAAATTTGGAATAGGGTATTATTAAAAATTGGACAGGTAATATTAATTGTGATTGCTTGCATATTAGGATTATGGGGTATATGTAAATTAAGCAAAAGATTAAGTTGAAGAAATCTAAAAATAATCAGAGGAGGGAAGAACGAAACAGTGGACCAATTTATAGGGGAAATTTGAGAAGAAGGCAAAATACAGCTGAGACAGAATTGTGAAATGTGGCTAAAGAAAGGTGTGATGATATATTTAGTCATCAAAGGAGGGACTGTTGTCACAAATATGCTAATTAGAAATTATTAATAAATGTTTCTGTGTTTTGATTAATGAAAAGTTTGTAGAGAAATTAATTGTAGAGAAAATAAAGTGCACGTTTGGAATTGTGACCACAGGGACAGGCAGCCATTTCTACAAAGTTATGCTAAAATAACTAAAGATGTGTGAAATAATGAAAATGTGAAAGAATAATGCAGTAATGTGTAATATTAAGATGTATAACCTATGTTTTGCATTAATTTGTAGAGGTTAACTTAGCTGTGACTAATGCGCAGTCCTTTCCAGGCCTCACACAAGGAACAGAAATACTGCAGAGAAGCTGATGCATGACCTGTCCTTGAGCCATCCGATGATAAAGTGGCTTAGCTAGCATTTGATGCAATGTACCGACGGACAGGAGATGATGAAGAGAATTTGATACAATTATGTGTAGAGTAGGCTAAATGTACTTTCCCAGGACTTGAACAATGGAATCACTGACTAAAGAGGAACATGCAACATTTTCGATACCTGAGGAGCTGGATGATGAGGACATCGTATGGTGGACCAATCTGTGTGTTGTGAAAGGACTAATATTAAAATTCATAGATTTGAAAAATGTATAATATTGGTTAGAGTCATATCTGTTGACTGACTGACCAATTGGAAATTAGGGGGATGGACTGGAAGACCCTAATAAAAAGCAATGACAAGGGGCTAAAACTTCAGATGCGAGGGGAGAGTTGACGACGTCAGGAGATGCGGTTCCAGATTCTGTCATTGGGCTCATGCTCTTGAGAGCCTGATGCGTTGCTGATCTATTGATGACCTGAAGACGAAGACTAGCTTTGTTGCTGATCTATTCTGTGGATAGGTAGCTATGACAATGTGACTGATTAACTTGAGCCTTTTCTTCTAGGTACCAACTGCGCGGTTTGATCCTTTTTCTCTTAGCTAGATGTTTTCCAACTTCACATTTTCTAAATTATTTTTTGCATGAAGTCCTACATGCTAAATCCTTTGTGGGTTAGGTACAGGTCCTTTGGGCGATGTTGACAGTGACAAATGGTTGATTGACTGATAGCTGAACTCTGCTATTCATGCTGATATATTCATCCTTGTTGGCTTATGCTAAAGCATTCAATCATATGTTTTCTCAAATTCTGATTAGATTATGTTATTGGTGTTCATTAATGAACTAATTCTGAGTTGATTGAATAAAGTTTGATCTAACCTGATGACTTAGTTTTGTAACTAATAGGGAAATAAAAATTGTTAAACACTTTACCAAGTTGTGGTTATTCATGAATTGATGTTTATAGTTGTTTTCATCATAATGTTATTAATTGATTATGCTGATTATTGATGCTATTGGTCAATACATAATTAGGATATTCCATGCGATCCAAAAGGTCATCGGCCTATACGTGTCCCCTTGTAGGTTCACTTACTAAGGACCAGGCGTGCTAGCACTTTCTATTGCGCACCACCACTGTCTCCTGGAAGTAGCCTCCACTGTAGAAGAATACAGGTAGGTACAGTCCCTCTTCATTTAGCTGTTAAAGCACAGCCCCTATGCCATTCTGTGAGACGTCTGTCTGCACAATGAATTCTTCAGAAATGTCAGCGGCGTTGAGCACAGGTGCTGTGCACATAGCCTCTATCAGGGTATCAAACACTTTTTGGCCCACCTCTGTGCAGATCACCTTTTGGGGTTGCTTCTTGGAAATCATCTCTAACAAGGGAGAAGCAATGGTGCCATATCCCTTGACAAATCTACTGTAATAGCCAGTGAGTCCTTAGAAGGCTCTCACATCTATCTGGTCTTGAGGAGTTCAAGCTGTTTAGGTACCATCTCTGAAGTCAAAGCACAAACCTTCTAAATTTGCTTCAGTCTGGCTATATACTCTTGTGTGTAATGTCCCCCCTCACCTCAATGAAGAAACAGTCTAAATGTATTTCTGTGTTCCATTTTCGTACGGTCAATATGTCCACTGAACAAAAATACCCTAATCCTGGTTGCATCAACTTCCAAGTCGCGAAGTGTGACAGAAGCAATGCAGCAGAGGAGATGTGTCAATTTTCCCCTCACAGGATGGTCAGTTCTAAGATGCAGTGGAACAGTGGTGATGTGCTGGTTCTGATTCACACAACTGGGATGTTGCACTGGTTCTGATCAATGAAACAAGAGTGATGCACCTGGTATTATCCCTGCAACAGGAGAGATGCACCAGTTCTGATTCACTCACCAGTGGTGATGCATCAATTGACAGAGGATGTGTTGGGTCAAGTAACTTAGGCCCCACATACAAGGGTCCAGGACTGGGGTGGCAACACCTGGCAGGGAAGACTCTCAGAAGTAGGTTGGTTGAAAGTCTTTTATGTCCCTGGTGTTTCAGATGAGGAGGCTAGCTGACTAGCCTTTGGAGTCACTCTGAGCTCTGGGTTGGAGAGATTCAGGTCCAGTCCTTCTTACTCTCCAGCAGGAGGGCAGCAGGTGCAGGTCAGCATAGCAAACAGCAGTCCAGCAGAGTGGCAGGCTTTCAGTAGCACAGCAGTCCTTCTTTCTGGCAGATCCAGAAGTGTATTGAAGTGGAGGTGTCAGATGTTCAGTGCCTATGCCCAGTTGGGCATTGAAGTGAGGGACACTTCAAAGACATACTTCAAAGACTATACTTTGGAAGTGCACAGTCTCCCTGGCCTTCATGTCCTGGCTCCAGACTCACTACAGGGGGTTATGTAGCCCTTTGTTTGTGGATAGATCTATTCAGGTGTAAGTGAGCCTGTGCCCAGCTCCTTCTTCATATTCTGCCCAGGATGACCCATCGAGGCCCAGCAGGGGACAGCTAAGCGCCCATTATATGTGGCTCTCTAGTGGGAATACACAAAGTTCAACCCTCAACCTCCCCAGACATGTGATCAGACAAAGGCAGCAGGTACCATTTTAAAATTCAGTTTCACCATACATTTAAATTGTGCTTTCAGAGACACAAAACTTGGAAAACTAATCTTTTCTGGATTGTGAAGGGCACTTATACGATATAATAAGGTAAGCCCAATGATAGCCTATGGGAGAGAAAGGCCTTTCAGTAGTTAAAAAACACTTTGGGAGTTTTTCATTACTAGGTCATATAAAATTGAAAAGCACATGCCCAGCTTTATAACTACACTGCACACGGCCTAGGGCCTACTATAGATGTGGCATGTGTATTAAAAAGAAAGGTTGTGCCTAGAAAAAGTTTGACTTTGCCAGTTTGACATTCCAGTTGAAAACTCTTCACAGAGGCCCTCATTACGAGTGTGGGGGTCTGAAGACATTATGACATTGGCGGTTTAGTTGCAGCCAAACCGCCACAACAGCACAAGTATCACCAGGGTAATCGGACTGCCGTGCCGGAGGTGAGGCCCTCCAGTCCCGGCGGCAGCCGTAAGACCGCTGGGGGTATTTTGAGTTGGAACACCGCCAGGCTTTCTGTGGCTGTCACACCACCAAGAAAATCCTGGCAGTAATGCACCCGGCGACAGTAATCTCCAGCAAACACACTCCTACACATCGACGCACCTTAAGACACCCTCCTCATCCATACACTTGCACACAATCCCCCTCATCTGCACACTTGCACACCGCCTCATCCGTACATTTGCACACACCCCCATCTGTACGCGTGCACACCATCCCATCCGCGCCCATCCACACTGACAACCCTACCCACTTGCAGACTTACACACATGCACCCCCTCATCAGCACGCATCCACACAGACACCCCCACTTATTCGAAAACTTGCAAGCATGCATCCCCACTCTCATGCATACCAATGCACATACCTAATCACTCGTACCACGTTACTCTCCTCCCTTGTGGATGTATGCAGACACCCCCCATCAGCACACAGGTAGACATACTCCCCCAACTGCACGCAAACATTCAGACACTCCCACTCACTGGCTCACAATCACATAATCACACACTCAGACACCCTATTTACACACATACACACACTCAGACACCCTCATTTGCACACAAACACACACTCAGACATATATCCCCACCCTTCTACATACAGACACATACTCCCCCGTGCCCGGACACCCCCCTGCCCTCCGCTTCCATTCAGACACACACACCCTCTACGCACACATTCATGCACACATGCACTCACGAACACCCATACCGCTTCAAATACACAAACAAGCACATACAACACACATACACACAACAACCTACCCACTACCCTTCGGATGGTCCAACTACCTGTCTCGGTGAGGCGGTCATCCAGGAGGGGATAGGTCTGAGCATTTTTCACCGCCAGCACCGCACCACTGTTCAGGAAACCGCTGCACTGTTTTACGTATTTTGGTGTTCTGTTGGTATGGCGTGCTGGTGGTGGAAACATCTCTCTTCCGCCGTCGGCCAGGCTGACTGTGTCGGATTTCTGCCCATAAACGGGCGGATATCCGACTTAACTCATAATATGGTTGTCTTTGGAACACCAACACTGGTGGTCTTCTGGCACCCGTGACTTTGGTGGTCTTGTGAAAAGGTTTGGGTAAACCACACAAAGGATGCCAGGTCTAACAGCTAACAAAAAGCCTACGTTAATAATGTGCAGAGTTTTTTAAAAACATTTTAAAGAAAATATATACCAAATACAAAATGTGTAGTAGGTAATCATTCTTAAATATTTTAGCCCTAAACGTGAAATATAAGTGCTGATTTAAGTTGGCTTCACTGTTGATGTCACATTAACTGGAAACAATAGTCATGCATGAACACTGAAAGGAGTGTTTTTCACATTGAACAGATGTTTGTGCACATTGTTTTTCTCTCTGTTACAGATGTTGTATTTTTTCAGAAACCTTCAGTTAGCTAATGAGTAAGCATGTGTTTTGTATTAGACAACTGATATAGAGTTTTCCCCTGGAGAAGAGGAGGCAACAGGAAGAATAAGTCATGAGAGAAAGCCTCTGAACCCCCCAAAAAGCCAACAACGTGACTTTTCACAGTTTATTGTCTGAAAGTCCATTGTGGCAGTATGCTAAAAAGAGGAGTTTGCTCATTCCCAGGTTTTGCTGAATTTATATTGGAGGACTCAGGAAAAGGAAAATAATGTTGCAACATAAATTATTGTGTGTTTATATTAGTATGTGTTCCTTGAGAAGAGTAGGATTTCCTTTCCAGACTCTATGGGTGTAGATTCGCCTTTGAGTTTCTGATGCCTTTTTTCATGAGAGGCTGCCTTACTTTATTTTTTTTTAATTGCCTGCTGACTTTTGGGTTGAGAATACTTTCCAGCTTTTTGTTCAAAGCCTTTATGTTTGCACATTGATTCTTTTATCGGAAATCTTTATGGGTATCTGAACTGACACCTTCTTCTCATGTTATATCCATATAATTTAGAATAGGGAATTTTCCTGCTGTATTATTACAATTTTAACTTTTATTGTAACAAACATATTCTATTTCATAATCAAATATTGATTGATGGATTATATTAACTTTTAATCCTGAGATCTAATGATTAATCTTTAATAAGTAAATGTTGAAAAACTAAAGACATTTCAAATAAAACTCTTTAACTCATATGATTTGCATTTATTGATGGAACTAAAAGTAATTTACTATTTAACATGTTATTCGACTGGTGAAGGTGATTTCTCCTTACTCCTCCTAGTTGAACTATCCATTCTACCAGTGGTGGGAGTTATTCAATGGTAACACACGAAGATTGAGATATAGAAAGCCCCACTCACTCAAGGGGTAGCAAAAGCTCCATATATATCACAAGAAAGGGGAGTTGAAATAATTTTCCCCAATTTAGAAACACACATATCCCTTAAGTCCAAAGCTTGAACTTGAAGACAGAAGGAGTTTGCAGTTTTGAAGGTTGCTGCAGTGGTGGTGGTCTGAGTATTAATCCGGCTATGTGTTGTATTTGTCAGATTAAGAGTCTGTCATGTGGTAAAGTTGTGCTATTTGTGTTTTATAAAAGTCAATAAAATAGTTGTGCTTATGTTTAGATATTGAACGGTTGGAGTTTTTATCTGAGTCTGTGTAGTCCAAGATCCCAGTATAAGTTGATATACATTGTCAAGAGATAATATGATGTTATAGTGTTATTTGTCTGCTAAGGTTTTGTGGTGCAGACCTGTGATTTACTATCAAAGACATAGGAACTGTTGGAGCACCATCAGATCAAACAAATGAAGGAACAAGTGTGAGAAGAGAAAGACCCCTGTGAAGATCAGAATGACCAAATGGTAGCAGGGAATTCTCATCAAGGGTGTCAGTTGAATATATAAAACAAACCATCATTAAAAAAAAACAAATCTAGCGGTGTAAGTGAAACAGAAGATCAACAGACACCAAGGCTACCCAAAGAGCAGCAGTATCTATTTGCAGGTATCCTGCACCTGAAAGGACTTATTACTGAGAGAATGTGCAAGATGCATCAACTTGAAACCCTAATGAACTGAAATCAAGAACATTTGAACCTCCATGTAATGGCCATGATATGCACACTAAAACAGCACTGGTTAAATACAATCTCTGAACCCGTTATTACAATCAAGAATTTGACAAGCACTATTTAGTGAATTCAAAACCAAATTAACTAAGACACCAAATGTTAAACTGATTTAAAGCAGAAACAGAGAAGATTGAAATAAGTGAAATAGACAAAATTGAAAATAAACAATTAACAAAAGTGAATAAAAAGAATTAAGAAGATTTCTCTAAGGCCAGAGTTGAAATAGAAGAATAGAGATAGTATACTTAAAAGTAGATGGGATAGGTATAGGGACGTCTCATGAAGATTTTGTACATAAGCTGAATGAAGTGAGTGCAAGTTAATCATAAACGTTTTGCAGATTTGCATAAGTAGAAGTTAGTGCTGAATATTGAATCTGCCTGCTGCTATATTCTACTCAGGGTCTGTTTGTAGATGAACATATGTATCCTTAACAAGACTAAATGTAGAATATTGATCATTGTCCAGAATCCTTTTAGTTGGAATGAGTTGTACATCAGAGATAAGAAAACCTAGATCTACACTGACACTTACATCACCTGCTCAGACAATAGATTAGACAAAATTAAAAGCTTAATTTGGAGACTATTCCAAAGAAGATTTTTCGACTAATGTCTACTTTAGATTAGTTTGGGTATGCACTTAAGCTTTAGACAATAAAGACTGTTATATTTGCACATACTTGCCTACTTTAGCTGTAGAAGAAGTGATGTATCACCATATTCCACTTTCATGTGCAATTACTTGTAGTATTTTACTAACTTATTTCTACAGACAGGAACATTTTGTTTTTTTTCTCCAATTATGACATGATCCTTTCCAAATGTCCTCGTCAGAAAAGAATGAATCCCACCCACAGATAATAGATAGGGTATTGCATGATATTTCTTTACATCTCCCCCAGTTATAGACACTGTTGAGGCATAACGGAGGTATCTAACCTGTTTAATAAGGCCATTAGAAAAGAAGATCATTTTAACATTAGAGGAGAGAAGAACTCAAATTTCTCATAATTCAAATAAAGAGAAAGCTGTTTTAAGGAACGTTTAGAAGAAAGAATATGAATACAAAAAGAAAACAGTTTATCTGAAATTAAAATTAGATAGACTAAAAAAAGGACACTATGCTGCTCAGTATGACCATAGCGGTCTTCAGACTGCAAGGGCTGCAGTGGCTGTCTGACCACCGCCAAATTGGAGGGACTGGTGGTGCTGGTGGTCCTAATCTGCCAGGGCAGCGCCACCCTGGGGATTATGACCCCACTCTCCACCAGCTTTTACATGCCGGTTGCACAGCTATGTTAAAGCTAGCGGAGATGGGGTGCAGGGTGCTCCACAGGGGCCCCTGAACTGCCCATTTACTTGGCATGGGTAGTGCAGGGGCCCCCATGGGCAGCTTTATTTGTTTTTTCACCCTCTGTATTGCAGATAGTGAAAAGTGCAACGGGGCTGTTGTACCATACTTTCTGCAACATTGCTACCGGCTCAATTATGAGCCAGCGTCAATGTTGTGGGCTGTTCCCCGCAGGGCCAGTGGATGGAAACATTGTTTCTGCCCGCTGATGCAGCAGGGAACTTCTAATGAGGCCCGTGGGAAGGCGGCCACACTGGCGGCAACCTGACCACTGTAGCTTCATGGGCAACCTTTTCCATCTGCCAAACTCTTAATGACCCCCTATGTGAAAACAAAACAAGAAATTATTTCAGAAAAACACATAGTGGAATAAGTAATTATGAACACACATTCAATGTTTTGGGAGGACCTGTTAGGCTTCTAATGGGGGAAGAGGCAGGTATTCCTGATTTTTTTTGGTGTGTGGACAGGATGCTTAATTTGAATTGCCTGCTGATTGGAAGGGTCTTTACTGTTTAGCTTTATTGTTTCCTAAAATGTATCATGTGAATAGCAAGGATGCTTTAACAGTGACACCACCAAATTGACAGACAGGTAGTACAAATGATGGGACATAATCAGTGGGAGACATTTTTTGTGGAATAATACCACCAGTAGGAGCAGATTTAAACAATGACAAAATGACAAAGTCATCGACAATAGTAGAGTAACTGTCTTACTAGCACATCTGGTGACTTGTTGGCTGTTACGCAGATTATGTGGCTATTAGATCGATAGTTTTGCAAGATAGATCAGCGTTAGCTATATTATTGGCAGAGAAAGGCAGAATCTGCAAAATGTTTAAGGCTTAACATTACTGCTTCTACATCCCCTCCAAGCATAGAATGATGGAAGAATTTGCAAAGAATATTTCTGACCTGAAACTGAATTAGAACCGTTAAGAACTGCTAGTGTATTAGAGAGGTTAGGCAAAGAAGCTTCTGTCACTGGCAATTCATTTGCAATAGTTTGACTAGTACGATTTACAGTCATATTGAGAAGTGTACTAGTCATTGGTATTTGCTGGATATGCTTTATTTGCTCTGTATAAAGGATTTAGATGCTATTTAGCAAGGAAGAAAAAAGAAATAGAAAGACAAGTTAGAGAAAAAATACAATTAGAAGAGAGAAAGACTAGAAAATATAAGGAGTTGAACGAAATTGAAATGTTTGAAGCAGATGCTATTCCCTAACAAAAGATTTACATAACAATATGCAAAGTATATCTTTAAGTAAAACATATGCTAGATGCACAAGTTGTAGCAGGGAATCATACATAAATATTCTATGTCCTAACTTGAACTATAAGTGTTGATTTAATTTAGCCTAATGGTGATGCCATGTTAACTGGAAAGAATAATGCCTTATAACTGATAGACTCGTTTTTCACAGTGAATTGATGTTGGCACATTATGTTTGACTCTCTGTTACAGATGTTCTGTTGGCTAGTGAATATGCATTTGTTTTGTTTCAGACAGTTGATAGAGATTTCTCGCCTGGAGGAGAGGAGGCGACAGGAAGAATGAGTCATGAGAAGAAGAGTCTGGAGCACAAAACTAGATAACAGTGTAACTTTTCAAGGTCTAATGTCAAGGTATAATGTCTGAATATCCATTCTGTGAAAACGGGGAGTTAGGTTATTCTCAGGAGTGTACTGAATATCAATTGGAGGACTCAGGAGACGAAAGAACAAAAACTAATGCTGCATCAGAGATTATTGTTTGTTTATATTAGTGTGTCTTTCTATCCTTGAGTAGGATTTCCTTCCCCAATTCTCTGGCAAGAGACTCACCTTTGAGTTTTTGATGCCTTCCTTAATGAGAGGCTGCCTTAGTTAGATTTGGTTAATTGTCTGCTGGTTTTTGAGCTGAGAATAGTCTCCATCTTATAATGGAAAGGCTTAACACTTGCACATTGATTCCTTCATCAGGACTGTTTATGGGTATCTGAACTGACTCCTTTTTCTCATTAATGCCAATTTAATTTAGAATACAGAATGCTCTTTTATTGAACACACTTGCTGTATTATTACAATTTTAACTGTTATTTTAACAAACATTGTATTCTACTTCTGTGACGGGCCGCTCGGAGACAGCCCAAGCACAATCGGAACTGGTGCTGACTCTGCCCCAGGTACTCTGGAACAACCTGGGGCGGGAACCAATCAGGAATCATCTGCGGTGGTGACGCAGAGGGGCTGTGGCAGAAACAGAACAGCAGGAGAGGAGAAAACGGCGATGATCGAGGAGGACGAGGAAGGCGGCGAGGAGGAGGAGAAAGACGAAGACATCAGGGAGCCGTGTCTGCCCCGGAAGAAAGAAGATGACGAGAAGGTAGCAGCTGGAGAACTGAACACCGAAGCGTCTCCGGGAGGCCGAGTGAAGCATCCCGCCACACTTCTGGAGAAGCGTGGCACTACTAGGTATGTGTCCCCCCCCCCCTAAGAATAACCAGGGGTATGGGAGGAGGGGAGGATGGGAGGAACGGGAACACTAAACAAGGGGGAGCAGGTGGGGGAAACAAAAACAAAGGGGAGGGAAAATGGGCAACTCAAGAGCACTACTGCACTAAATAAATACACAGTGATATAAAACCCACCAAAACCTTAAGAATCTAACGTAGGGACATCACTGGCAGAAAGGGTGTTTACCAGGAAATCACTGAAGGCACTGTAATAGAAGGGGAAGGTGCAAAAGAAGAAAGAACTCACAGAAAGGGCAGAAAAACAAGCAGAAAAGCTACGTGCAGAAAGGGAAAACCACCAATAAGATACAGGAAAGGAAGAACAGAGACACAGAGTCCTAGATAGGACAGAGACAAAAAGAGAAAAAAGAGAAAAAGAAAAGGAGCCAGTAATACCCAGTACAGAGAAGAGGAAGAAGAAAGAGAACAAGACGTGCGTAAGACAGAGGAGGAAGGAAAAGAAGAGGTAGAAAAGGAAAAGAGGCATGTAAAGAACCACTTACCAATACTGTTCTTTTTCTTCTCCCCACATGTGCGTCCTGGGAGCCCTGAAAGAGAAGAAGACCAACAAAGAAGTAAGGATCCAGGGAAAAGAGACAGAAGTCACCCAAGGAAAACACTACAAAAATCCCAGAGAACAGCATAGTTGTTACTTCACATTTTGTCTTCAATAAATCACAATCGAACTATGCTCCTAGACCTCTTGTTGTCATTTAATCCGACCTATCACAACGTCATAATCAAATATTGAATGATGGATTAGACTAACTTTTAATGCTGAGATCAAAAGAGTTAATATTTAATGTAAAAAACAACGCAAACTAAACAGAATTGAAATGAAACTCTTAAATCCACAATAATTCTCTTTATTGACATAACAAAAAATCAGGTACTATTTATGTTATTCGACTGATGTAAATAAATGCTCCTTATTTCGCCTTGTCAACGAACAGAAACTAGTGGCAGGGTTTAGGTAATGATTGTATCTAAAGATTGAGATATAGAAAACCACGATTTCTAAGTGTACAAGTCTAAGTATGACGGATGAACACTCACTCTTCCAACATTGAAGGAGTAACAACCAGCAATAGCAATATTACGTTCCCCTGAAGGAGAAGACTATGTCATGACGGAGATTAAGGTTAAACTATAGATGAGGAGAATGATGTGTGGCCCATACTCTGAATTCTATATCATGACCTTAATGTGTTCTTGGTATTAGAAAAAGAGAAAATGTTCTAGGCCTCAGTATATTCTCGATTGGAGAACACTGTAATGACTCAGTATGTCCAGAGGAAGTGCAACAGTATCAAAAATGTAACACTCTCTCCTTAACCTGGTGCCTGGTGTGCTCGGAATGGTTGTTCATTTTAATTCAAATAATTATTTATCCAGTAAATGATGATTGTTGCCCCAAAGGACATCAATTGATGGTGTCATTTTAGTTTTTGCATAATTGACAGATTTGCTCATTGGATACTCAGGAAGGTGTTTTTGGAGACTCAGAGGTTGAGAAGACTTAAAACTTAGATTTTGGAAAACAAATATTCAAGTGGCCATTTCCCATGTGTATGTATGTTTGGGTCAAATGCACAAAGCTTTTTAGTGTTTGCAGATGGTCCCATTCACAGAATCAAGCCGTTTGTGATCGCTAAAAAGCTTTTTGGTATGTGCCAATGCAGGATTGTGATTTGGTAACCTGATACTGAATCGTAATTTAGCTTTACAATTCAATATTAGGGAGTGGTGTGCTTAGTACTTAGTACCTTCCTAATACCAAATCACAGTGTTTGAATGTTTTGCGACTGAAATGCGTTCACAAAACATTCTCAGGTTACCACTACTTTTAAATTGGTTGAAAACTATCCGCAAATGGAAGGGGTCCCCAAGGCATTTTTTAACAGCAGGCAGTGGTTAAACGGACCACTGTCTACTCATAATTTTTTTTTTAAAAAGGCCATTTTCTTTTTAAAATCTATTCAGTTTTCCTTTAAGTAAAATGGGCTGCAGTTAAACGAAAAAGATTGCTTTTTTGACACACAATCACAGATCCCAATGGTTCTCAAAGTGAGATATATCTCATGAATATTAATGAGGGAGGTCTATTTGTAACCCACTGGGAATCGCAAATGAAACTCAATAGCGTTTTGGGCTTTTCAAATTGTGAGCTCCTAATTGTAATTCACACTGACTTGCAATTGGGAACTCGCAATTGCAAATGTATGTATATGTGGCCCTATGTATGTATGTGTCTGTGTATGTATGACTTTATGCAAGTTTTTTTAATATTTGATATATTTGTGTGTACTCATATTTAGCAAACGGCTAAATAGCATTGTTGAAGAACTTGAGGCCAAATTCTGAGATATAAAATTTGCAAAAATCAAGATTTCAACCCGCAAATCAAGCTCACTGCATATCACCAATGCCACTGAGGCCTGACTCTCACCTATAAACTGCTCTGTACATTTGAGATGCATGGCTATATGGTGGAAAAATCAACAAGGTGTACTTTAACATAATTAAAACAAATCAGTGTCCTTATAGCTAATACACATACGCTTGACCAGTCTGAATATCAAGATACTACCACTGTATGAATGATTCTTTGGGATGCTGGGCCTTCCTTCATACTGACATAATCCCTTTAATTAGGAACTATTTCTCAGGCTGTACGGCGGTATGATTTGAGGTCTTCAATAATCTATTTCAAGAATCCTCAACTGTAATATTTACGGTAATACCCAATAAATAATGCATTGCTTGAGCAATGGCTTCTTCTGACAAAGTGGTGCATTTTTTGTCTCACAGTAGATTTACCTTAAAATAGTTGAGACACTCTATACTTATTGCAAACATGTTTCTGCTCAGTCCTCTTTGTAAATTATGTATCTTTTCTGAAAGGCAGATGTGCTCTAACTCACATTAAGGCATATTAAACAAACACGATTTTACAATTGATTTGTGGCTTTTGTTAACTCTCGTTGAACGGTTTATTTTGATAGAACAGTATTGTGGCTCTTTAGTGTGTAAGGTTTACAACGTGGAGAGTATCGCAAATGTACGGCCTTGTCATCTTTTGAGACATTTGCACAATTTATTTAAAGGCCTCAAAAAGGAAGCCCTTTCTTCCCAAGAACAATATCTTGCATATGTTGTTAAGAGTAATGAATAGCCCTGACCTTTAAATAACATAACATTTTCCAAGGATCAGTAAAAAAGGATAGATCATGTATAAAACATGCTTTTTATCTAAAGTATAAAACATATATAACCAACAAAAAACAAGCCGTACCTAGGTGAAAAGATTTCACAGCATACACATAAAACATCCCTGCATTAAAAGCAGCACTATAACTTGACTAGAGTGGAAATAATTGCCTCATACATACCAATTCAAAGTACTGTACTAATGACAAAACAAACACATAAAGCAATCAAGAGTGAATATGAGTATGTATATCCCTAGTACTTCAGCCACAACTCGAGAATACATTATAACCTTAGATATTCAGAACCCAAGAACTAACAATTCATTTATATAGTGATCTAGTGATTTGTATCTTTCTTGAAGAGCACAGTATGTCATGACGTGTATATTGTTTAGAAATTATCAATAAGGGTTAACCTGAAAAGCGTGCTAGCAAAGATGACCACAGAAGAGCATCAAATGGGGAATTTAGTGCGTACTACTGCATGTAAGCGGCTTACCCCTGGAAGCCTGTATCTTTGTTCAAGATCAGCTCTCTGGGAGGGACCACCCACAGAAAGAATCATCGGAGGAGAGGTAAGTGGAGTTCCCGTCCCTCACTCCTTCTCCGAATAGATTTCTGATGTGAGACTGTGATCTGCCATCATGAATCCCCACTAGGGATATGTTTGACTGGTGTTTGAAGGCCACTCAGGGGCAGCTCCTCTGCTATGGCGGAGAAGCATTGACACTCCCTCACCACCCCCACCCCTGCCAGCAGCAGCTGCAAACCTTTAAAAATAAAATGATAATAAACAGTGTCTATTATTGTTTTATTTTTAAAGGGGCGGGATCAAGGGGGTGACGAACACTGGGCACTTCCCTCAGTGTACATGTATGTTTGGCCGGTCATCTCGAGCCAGCTAAACATATGCGCAGAAGGCTCTCTCCAACCCAGCACTGTGTTGCCAGATTCGAGAGAAGGCACAGGCTCCCAGTTTGCCTTAGAGTGCCAAGCCAGGGCGCTCGAGCCTATCCTAACACTGCTCTGCGCAGCATCAGGATTAGCCGCAGGGCAGGCTGGGAGCCTGTGCCTGAAGTGCAAGGGAGAACAACGGTGCGGTGGTGTGGTCAAGGTACGATTTTTTACAATATTTTTTTATTTTTGTTTTTTCCCCTCCCACCCTGCAGCTTAGCCCCACCACCAGCCTTGACTAAGGTCACTACGATGGGGCTTCCCCGATCACCTTTTTGAGTAACTTTTATAAATTTCTCCAGTGAGGGTATATCATTATGATCTGTCCCCCTCAGTGTCAACATAAACCACTAGACACCAGGGATATATGTAAGAATTGGTTGTTTAAAAACAAGAATGGTAGGGGGATCTTGCTCAGGATAGGGATGGGTTCAGTGAGTTTAGGGATGGGGTCAGAGATGAAATAATTTTGTCCTTTTACCTGCAGGTGAAATACAGTGTGCACACCCTAAAAGAACAATGAATATGTTTTATACTAATCTTTGGGAAATGCATAGTTTTGGTAGGAAAGCACAGTGGGTTAATTGAAACACTTCAGATGTCTATGGGAGATATTGGAGGATCACGGATTTGAATACTGGTTGATGTACTGAGGAACAATGAAAGGGCAGTCAATATTCCTCGGTACATCAACCAATATTCAAATCCGTGATCCTCCCATATCTCCCATAGACATCTGAAGTGTTTCAAGGCACCTGGGTTAGATGGCTTACCCTCAGACATGTTTAAATCGGACTAGAACCACTGTGGTCCATCTGTCAATAGGGTATCAAATGCTGTCCTGGCAAGTAGAATGTATCCTCAGTCCTGGAGGGGAGCAATTATTGTTCCCATACATAAAAAAGGGGAGAAGGGTGTCCCTGGAAATTACAGACCGATTAGCCTTCTGGACAACTTACAGAAGATTTTTTTTTACCAGGTACTAGGTAGGCTTAAAGATTGGATAGAAGAAAATCAAGCTCTTAGTGATTTACAGGCGGGTTTTAGGCAAAAATGTAAGCACAGTTGATCAGGTATTTCATTTTCTTACTATTAAGTGGAAGATGGTGGATGTGGACGCAGGGAAGCTTTTTGTGGCGTTCGTAGATCTTAAGTCCGCCTTTGATCTCGTCCCACGCTGAAAGCTGTGGGAGGTCATGAGTAGGGTGGGATTGCTGAGCCCCATTTTAAACTTAATTAAAGATCTGTATCCAGAGAATTATGCTGGAATCCGATGGGGGACAAAAGGGGAGCTGACAACAGGGATCTCTATACACAGAGGGGTGAGACAGGGGTGTGTGCTGGCCCCCACTCTCTTCCTCCTATTCATTAATGTTTGTGTTCCCTATCCCTGGGACTGTCACAACGATGCTCCCAGATTAGGCGGGGTTAAGACCCCATGCCTCTTATTTGCAGATCACACTTTGTTACTATCTCAAACTGCCCACGGGCTTTCTAATTTGCTCGAGACATTTATGGGTTTCTGCAAAGACTATGGCTTGGGAATTAACACAACTAAAACCAAGTACATGGTATTTGGGGATATAAAACACAAAATGAAGAAATGTATATATTTGGAGGGCGAGGCACTAGAAAGAGTCAATGATTTCGTATATCTGGGAATTAAGTTGGAGGATTCACATAAATGGCAGGCCCATCTCTCAAAGTCACTTATGAGTTTTAAACTGAAGTCTGGGGGCATCTTGAGATGTGTGGCCAGGTCCTCCAGATTTGCCATTACCCCTGCTATGGAAATGTATAAAGCCCAAGCAAGAGGGGGAGCGCTATATGGTGCAAAGCTATGTTTTTTTTGCAATTTGGAGGAACTGGAAAGAGCGGAAAATTCTTATATAAAAATGCTACTAAAAGTACACTCTAGTTCCACCACAATGCCGATCCGAATGGATCTAAATCTTCACTCCACTGCGCCTATTGCCACCCTAAGGCCATTATTATATTAGATTTGAATTTGGACATCGGGTACTTATATTCTGTACCAAGCCTGGCTGAGCGAACTCTTGAGAACACGCTCTACAAAAAAAGTTAGGTGGTGCAATTACGTTGAGAATACTCTTACCAAACTCGGGATGAGAATTTACTGGACAGACCCCTTTATTCTTCCAAAATATGTTACTCAGGTTGTGAAGGACGTGTATTGGCTAAATGTACAAACAGATAAACTATCAGAAGTGCCCACCTCAGGTATGACAAACAACTTTTTACTGTCAAATGTCACTATCAGTTTGAGCATTATATGGATGCAATTTTATCCCCATTTGCATGAACGCTTTATATTAGATTCAGATTAGGGTCACTCCTCCTACACACTTTAACTTATAGATGGCTGAAGTCTGATAGCCACTCCAGTTTTTGCCCAATGGGCTGTGGGAAGTCTGAATGTCCTGCCCATGTCCTTTTTCATTGTCCAGCGTACTCTAAGCAGAGAGTCTGCTGGATTGTACCTCTTTGTAAATCTATGGGTATTAGGAACAGGCAAATAGCTCGCAGGATTTGTACATCAGGCTCTAATGTGTTAGTGGCATGCTCTCTAGCAAAATATTTAAAAGCCATTTGGTATCTTAGACTTACATTTTTAAACTATCATTCATAATGTTGAGTACCTTTCGAAAGGGGTCTTGTACCTTGGTTAATAACATATATATGTACATTATATGGAAACCAGCTACATCTGTGCTACATTATTTTAAAGCAGGTATTTTAAACTTACATTTTTAAATTGCCATTTGTAATGTTGAGTGACTTTCGCAGGGGGTTTTGTACTTTGGTTAATTACATATTTATGTATATTTTATGGAAATTATCTATAAAGGTGCTATACTGTTTAAGGCAGTTATTGCATTTGTTAGAGTCCTTTAAATCATATTGTATCTTAATTGTTTTAGTTAAAGGATTTTGAGCTGCTCTTTTTGTATTTTACATTGTTTTAACTGTTTTATTTATGTGCTTTTATGGTGTGTTTTTACCAAAATAAAGCGGAATTGAATTGAATTGAAAGGGCAGTCACCCGCAGAAGGCGCTATCAATATGTAAGCCATTAGTTTAAAAAATGTATCATGCACAGTGTAAGATAAGCTGGTAGAATTGTGCTACACACAATAATATAGTGCATAGTATAAGATAGGTTGTGCACAAGTCACATATTTAGTAATATGCTGTCAGACAGTTCCTAGTCTGAAAAAAAACTATAGGTTTGCATTAAAACAACTGAGGTGAATCTTGTAACTTGTGAAGGAAAACATATTTAATTAACACAGGAAACACATGTTACTGCTACAAAGGAGATCTGTACAACCAGCTCTCAGGTTAAACAACAATAATTATACATTCTAGATTAGAATATTACATCCTCCAATAGAAGCATAGATCATAGATACATCATGTGTTGTACTATATAACTTAGATAGAAGTGTTTGGCTAGCAGTAGCCACACAACCATATTCCATAACTAATAACACCCTTGCAGTACCTCTAAAAATAATTATTGTCACCATAAACCTTCAAAAGAGTTTATTAATTAAGGATTATCTATACTAATTAGCCCTTACAGTTGGTGATTAACATGTGTGGGAATTAGCAGAAACTGTAGAAGAAGGCATCAGAATATAGGAACCTTTATTCTCTTTCAGAAAGCAGGAAGTTGAGTTCAGAATTAGCCACCCCCAAATGGTTGTTATTTAAAAAAAAACAATTGGAACTGTTCTGTTAAAATGAGAAAAGCCTGGGAAATCTGTTTCCCAATACATCCTGCCTACTTTGAGTTCTTGATATGGGTATGAATTAAGGGTTACCTCCTTTGTTGCCAGACTGGCCTTTATTGTTATGGCCCTGTTACATAAAACTTTGAAAATGCCGTACAATCCAGTGCCTTTCACCTTTTTAAACCTCGTCCTAAAAGTTAAAAAAATGAGAAAACCACTGAAAAATATTTGAAAGACGGTTAAATGCTTAAAGATTTTTTCTTTATTAAACAAACATAAGGAAACAACTACTTAGAAAATTATACTGAAATGTTTACACAAATTCATTTTCCACCTACACTCACTTGGTCCTTCCAATAGAGAGCAACATACAATAAATATTCAGTATTTTTTACTGAGAAAGTTGGCTCCCCTGGGGGCACATTGACATGATCTACCAACTGGTTAATCAAAATAAACTAGTAAAAACCAGATACTAATACATTGTACCTGAGTTGCAGTTGTGAGTGGTGCAGGGAGGTGGTCTGCATGCAGGGCCTGGTTGCAGGCCAGGCCCTATGGACAAACCCTGCCAGGCACAACCAAAGGCCATGCAGTGTTTGGGTGCTTATAGGTGGTTGGGCACAGGCGTTAGCTGCAGGCCAGGCGCTGCGTCCATCCTCCGCTGTGCATGGCCAAAGGCTGTGTATAATGCGGGGTTGGGTGATTGAAAAAGTTAGCCCACAGGTTCACTATAACTTGTGCATTTACCATGCACTGCTACGTGCTCCAGATACAATTGCACTTCTGACATCTTTATAACATCATCAATAATAACAATGTAACATTAGCAGTAAAATTAGTGATGAGATAAATGTGCATGGTAAGGGCACTAGATAGAGTTACCTTAGTGCTACCACTCCATGTTGGTTGATATCCCTGCCCCCTCCTCCTGCCCTCTGTTGCCCAATTCTATGCCCCATCTTTGCCTTCCTGCTCAGCCTCTGTGCTTAACTTGTTGCAACTACCCTCCATCCTTTGTCCTCTGATTTCTGTGTGCATGCTCCTCTTCCCTACTTTTTGGCCACCATGTTCTATGGGCCTTCCATTGCATCTCCTATCTACTCAGTGTTCTATTGAGCTGCCATTGCCCCTCCCACATGAATAGCATGTATATATGTATTCACTGAAAAAAAAAACGACAGTTACAGGTACATTATAGTTAGGTTCTGAATTTAGTCTGACTTTAGTTGTGGCAAAGGTTATACTTACCTTAGTGCGTGAGGTATAGCTACTTGAAAGAACTCTAAATATAACTGCTGAATTTCTATGGTTTTCTATGAGTAAACTCAGAACCTAACTAACGCCCCTGACACCTCTGTTTCTCAGTGAATTTCTATATGGTCCCCAGGGCTCAGAGGCAAAGGAGGGAAGGACATTTGGGACAGCAACTGGACCTCCCTCATTTCCTGCAGTTCCAGACAACCAGGGGCCCAGTGATTAGATTAAGTCAGGGCTGGATATGGGTGTGTTAATGGAAACTCAGCCACACTGGTAGGTGGACCAGATCTAAACTCTAGGATTCAATTTTTGACATCTTGGATTTAGTAGGAATGTTGCTTCTTGGGAATGATTTTTGCCACACTTCCTATCAAGTGGTAAATCAAGAGGGTGGTGCTATGTGTGTGAGTGGGCAGCACATGTTGATGTGCAGCGGGTGCAGCAGCACCCGTCAGGCATTTCACTGCCCGTAATTCGGGCAGTGAAATGCAGGATGGGTCTGTGCCTGGGGGGCCCTGCACTGCCCATGCTAAGGGCATGGGCAATGCAGGGGCCCCCAGGGCCACCCCGAGTCCCCCTTAACACCAGCCTTTCCATGGCGGTGTTTACCGCCATGGACAGGCTGGCGGTTGAGGATTATGACCGCCAGGCAGAAGCCTGGCGGTATATTGGAGGGACGGGCGGTTTGACTGTGGCGAATGCGCCACAGTCATAATACGCTGGCGGAACACTGCCAACATGTTGGCGGTGTTACCGCCAGTGTTCCGCCCATCACCGGGGTCATAATGAGGGCCTTAATCTCTAAAAAATCATATCTCTGGTTCCCTTTGTTGGATTTTTGTTGTTTTGGTGTCATTTTAAAGATATAAATATAATCTCTTTTTCAATTGGTTTTGGATTTTTATTGTGTTTTTTGTTTTACTTATTTACTCCTTTGTTGATATTAATTATGTTACAAACCTGTCTCCTAAATTAAGCCTAACTGCTTGTTGCCAAGCTGGTAAGGGTTGAGCCAGGATTAATTTCCTGAGAACTTGACTGGTCTAAGTGGGGGTTTGTGGTCTATTGCTAAGTGTAGGTACATAACTTCCCTTACCAATAATCCACTTTCTAACATATCTGTATTCCCCTCCACTGGTTGCCAGTAGGCAGTTATAGTTTGTAGCTTTTTATTGTTTTTGCAATAACTTTGGAGCCGCTTGACAAATCTCTGTGAAAGTTTTAAAACTTAAATTTCAGTGGGTTAAGCTGCTGTCTTAAAAGTTTTGGAGTGATCCATCAAGCGGGAACAGAGAAAAAAATGGAGGTCCTAAAACACATTTCCCCTGCGTATTTTCCCATAGAGATTTTGAACACAAGTGCTGTCTGAACCACTGGACAGAATTAGATCAGATTTGGCAGAAAGCTAGTTCTTGGTCCAGAAAGCATGCTTTTCATAATTTGGTGTAAATACATTCAGTAGTTTTTGAGGTATTTGAGATTAAAAAAATATAGATATTTAGGGATGCAGATCTTCTGCTCATCCAGCTGTACCCATGTTGATATCTGATTTGCTGCCAACACTTCAACAAGGATGTATTGGCAGCCATCTTGAGACTTGGCATCTCCAAGTCCACAAAAAAAGTTAAAATGAAAAAAAAGAAAAGGGGCCTGGGTATGGTCACCCAGAGCTCCTAGCCATAGTCGAGGGGCCTCCCACAGCTCCCACCACTGCTAAAAAGCATTTTTTTTAAATCTCTGAAAAAAACGCAGATCCGGATCAGCAGATTTTTCTGAGATTTTTTTTTTTTTAAAGTGTGATCTCTCACTCTCTTCTTTTATTTGCCTTGTAGGCCTGGTCTCAGGGACATTGGGGGATTGAAAAAGTAGGGGACAGAAGGACCCCTCCTCCTAGTCAATGAAAGGTGGGTCCCGATGTTGGATAATAGCAGGGTAGTTAATTTTCCTGTTTATATAATGCTTGTTCAAAAGCAAAGGGCCTTGTTTATGGACTTCAAGAAATGGCTCAGGCTGATGGGCCTCAAATATGCAATGCTTTACCCTGCTTAGCTGAATGTTACTACAACAGAGGGCACTCACTTCTTCACATACCCTGCATGGGACTGGCTACCACATGGGTTGGGGCTCCTCATGGGCCATTCACATGATCACAGCAACGTAGGGTGGGCTAGCAGGACCCTCAGCCTGCCACTGGGGGATAGATTCCCCACCAAAAAACAATTGCACAATGAAAAGATGAGGGTTGTGGCAGCAGTGGAAGGTATGCGCTCAATGGATTGGGGGCAGAAGTCAGACTGTGCTGAACTGTCCTCTCAGTCTTCTGACTCAGATGTGAACACAAATCCCACAGTCCATTCAGGTTCCAAATTGGATGGGCCCCATGTGACCATGCAATCTTTGGATGATGGTGTTATTTTTATTGTATGCTTCTGAATGAGGATCATGTCCTACCAGTTGGTCTGCTGATAATGGGGAGGAGATGTCCTCCTGATATGGGGGTTGTGGGGGTAATGTATCTGTTGGGGAGTATCTCATTATAGGTTGGTTGGTTGTAGTGCGGGTGAGCAGCATTGAGTCTACGAGCTGCCACTTGCCCTCTTGTGTGCATTTCTGTTGTTGGCACACTAGTTGCCTGATGCCTAATTTGGATGGGGGATGTTTCCTTTCTGTCCTGGGGTGGGAAAGTTAGGGTTCTTGTTGAAGGGGGCTTAGGGCCAGATGTAGCAAGAAACCAAATTGCGACTTGCAATTTGCGAGTCCGTGCAACTCGCAAATTGCAAGTCACAATTTGGTATGCAGAAAGGTGTCTCAGACACCTTCTGCAACTCGCAATGGGGTCGCAAAGACCCACCTCATTAATATTAATGAGGTGGGTCGCAGTTTGCGACCCCATTGCGAGTATGGGCACTCACGGGGATGGTGGCCTGCTGGAGTCAGCAGACCACCATGTCCGTGACTGCTTTTTAATAAAGCAGTTTTTTTTTTTCCAACTGCAGCCCGTTTTCCTTAAAGGAAAACGAGCTGCACTTGGGAAAAAAAACGAAACCTTTAGTTTCGTTTTTTTTCAGGGCAGGCAGTGGTCCATTGGACCACTGCCTTCCCTGAAAAAATATTTGTTTTTCCAATCACAAAGGGGACGGGGTCCCATGGGGACCCCTACCTGTTTGCGACTGGGTTACCATCCACTTCAAGTGGATGGTAACTGCTATTCCATTTGCGACCGCTTTCGCAGTCGCAAATGAAATTGAATCGCATTGCGAGTCGCAAATAGGAAGGGAACACCCCTTCCTATTTGCGAGTCGGAAATGCATTTTGAGAGTTGGATCCGACTCGCAAAATGCATTTCTGCATAGCAAAGAGGCTTTTGCGCCTCGCAAACGGCATTTTTCGCTGTTTGCGAGGCGCAAACCCTTTGCTACATCTGTCCCTTAGTGTTTTATTCTACTGCTGCTCATAACTCATGGCTGGGGCCTGGTTGGAAGGTTATGGGAGGGACAGGGATTGATGAATGTGTTTATGGCAAGGAACCTTGAGAACTATAAAATAGTGCTCTGAATGTTTGGGGGGGGGGGCTCAATAACAAGTCCAAATGCTATAAAGTGCTAGCATAACTGAAACATAGGAGGTCCAGCCCTGTTCTGGTAGACACATTTACCAAGGCAGAGGGGTTGGCTCTTCACATGTGATGGCCCAGACAAACATTCAATCCCATCAACTCTGCCTTTGCACAGGGGGTTCTTACATGGTGCATACTGGGGTCCCTTTCCAGGTCATGCAACAACTTATGGATGGTGCAGGGAAGGGCGATATGCCCTCATTAAAGGGTGTTTAGGCAGCAGGGATCTTGCATTGGTTAATAACTATGCCCCCAACATGGATCAGGCCCAGTTTTTAGATGAGCTTTCACAACTGTTTGCCCCTTTATGCCTGGGTTGGTGCTGGTTGGCAGGACTTCAATGGAGTGGAAGATCCCTTGCTGGACTGATAAAATCCCCCTCTTCCTGGCACCCTGGAGGTCCGGCTTGTGCGAAAAAATTAGGGATTGTTAAGGGCACTGGGGAATGCTTGACACTTGGATGGTCGCCCATCCACACATCTGTGATTACTCGTTCTTCTCTGCACTGCATGAACTGCGTATATGACTGGATATCTTTCTTGTACCCTGAATGCTCATTTGGCAGTGGGACACTGAGAATGTTTAGCTAGGGCAACTTCTGATCACAAGCCTATTACTACATATTTGGCATGGGTTAGGGTGCGGACTCCTATTCTCTTTTGGAGGTTGCATGTTGAAAATCTGGAGGACCAAGAGTTCCACCATACCAATGGAGAGGGGATGTGGAACTATTTTGAAGACAATGCGGAAATGGCTAACTAGACACAGGTAAAATAGGACGCCTTTAAAACTGTGATTAGAGGGTAATGCATTGCAACTCTGGTGAGGGTTCATTGGACACTGGTGGACAAGGTGAAAGTGCAAGAAACAGTATTGTGAGGAGGAAAGGCGGAGGCAGGAACATCTGGAGAGGAATGGGGTGCTATTGGAGGAGAGGGAGAAATAGGTGGAACAGATTGAGCGTCTTCACTTCTATGATTATAAAATGTTTATGGTTATCGCTCATGATGAGAGATAGAGCTGGCACATTGTTGCCATGGTGGCAGATCCTCACAAAAGGGGCACACATGTCTTTGAATTGGATGCAGCTGAAGGGACCTGAGTGTTTGGGCAAGATGATATTAATGAGGTGTTCTGACAGTATTATGCCAACATTCACCCGGGGGTGTAGAGAATATAGGGGCTGCTGCTCGGGGATTTCTTTGGGAATTGCCATTGCCGGCGCTTACCTTGGAGGAGAGGGAAGACCAGGGTGGTCACATTACTCAACCTGAAATTAAGGCAGTTGTGCACAGACTGGCCAGGGACAATGTTCCAGGTAGTGATGGGCTTGCGGGAATTTTTTATTATGCCTATATTGACATGCTTGCCCCCAGCTGGAAAAGGGTTACAATGAGGCCAGGTCTATGGGCACTCTTCCAGTAACAACTAGAGAGGCGATCACCATACCCCTGGCTAAACCGGGCTAGGAACAGCATGTTGTTAAAGCATTGCATCCAAAGAGAACGGGGGTCCAAAACGGGTTGACTTCCTGTATAGAATGCCGATTTGTCTAGGCTGTGGGAACTTAAATCCGGAGGACCTGGGCCCTAGTCCTCCTATTAGCAAAGAACACTACTAACTGATTGGTAAGATCCCACAATTAGGATATCTTTTAGTTAGAAAAGGATATACAAACAAAGTCAATTAGGTGTGATTCAGCACACTTTTATTTTTAGTATTAAGGAGAAGTGATATAATCCAATATTAAGGTTTCAGAGTTCAGCGGAGTTTCAGCCTCAAATTTGGCACGCTTTGATTTGAGAAAAAAAGTAGTGTATCCCAAAGCTGAATTGTAAAATTCAGCGAAATCTCAGCCAGAGAAAAGGTGGTATATTCCGGAATAAATTTCGAGGTTCAACAGAATATACAGCCGTATGTTCCAAAATTTAAGTTTCAAAGTTGTGCGGAGTTGCAGCCAACACGTGTTTCGCCCCACACTGCAAATACGCCAGGGCTTTCTCAAGGCTGTAAAAGATATATTATGAGTATAAGGTTCAAAATAGAACTCAGATTGTATGAAAATTACACCGAGTGGGTTAATACCCTAGGTGCAAGAAAGGAGCATGCAACATTTTTTTGCTGTGTTCTCTTAAGAAACCGGTTAAGGGACAATGGTAAGTATTCCCTACATAGGGTTCACTAGAGGAAAATATTATTAACACCCTAAGTGCGTGAGATATAAATCCGTGCATTATAATGTGAACAGCATGCATCATTTTTGCTATGCTCTATAAATCCTAAGTGGAATTAAAAAGTATAAATAGAAGAATGTTATTATCAATGTTCGATAAGTTCCTGTAAGAATATCAGATCGTGTCAATTCATGCTGGCACTATACTACGTGATATTAGTAAATTAGTTATCAGGTCAAAGAGAAAATAAAAGAGGGTAAGAGAGTAGAAAACTGTGAATAATTAAAGTTTGAGTATTAACCAATAGCAGTTACATACCAAAGCTTATAAAGAGCACAATTCTTCAGGCATGAATGCCACAGTAAATATACATGATCTGTACATGAGAAATACACGACATTTAGGCAATCCCAGAGATTTAACCGAATAGTTTCTAATATGTACTCTGTATAACACCACAAAATCAATATGTTCATTGGGTTCCAAACTGATTTATATGACTAGCCCCAGCTTTTAAGGGAGAGTTGAAAAATTTGAGAATGCCAGGTGAGGGACAACGTTATCTAACGGTAACTGGTGAAAGCAGTAAGCAGCGTGTGGTCGCTAAAACGTGCCCCCTCGGACTATGTAAAAGAGCAAATCAAGAATAAAACCGAGTCCTTACCTATTTCTAGAAAGCGGACAACATTTGGAGTTCTGACGCGTCCTTCGGTAAATCTCAAGGGACGTGCCGGAAAACGTCCGTATTTGAAATCGGTAGTCCTTCCTCTAATCGGATGGTGCAGACACAGAGGAAGGACAAGAAGAAAATTTAGATAAGTTGAAATAGTGGCGTCGCCGTTTAATGACGGCGCCATTTTGAGAGGGAAAAAGGCAAATTTAGATACTAATTTACGGACAGAAGGTTGATTAAAGGATATGGTGTACAAAGACAGGAAACGAAGAGAAGAAACAGAAGAGAGGGTATAATAGTGAATAACTGGAATATATGATGGAAGGAATAATGTAAACCCTAAGTATAGTTAAAGAAAAAGAAAAAGAAAAAAGGAAAGCAAAGGAATAGAAGATTGAAAATAAAGGGGCAGGTAATGAAAAAAGTTGTATTCTAGGTCACATGAAACATAAAATCGTGAGATTACTATTTGCATATGGAGGAGGGTGCTATACTAATACCTCTATGCTATTCCATATGTTGATGATAAGAGTGACATAAAGCTGAAAGACAGGTGTCACTAAGTCTCATATTGAGTGTTGATTAAAATTAGTGCCAATATGAGCTGGTCCATACAGGTAATTTCTCCTTACATAGAAGTAAGTAAAAGAGAAAAGAAACAAATGAGATGTAAACCAAAATAAGGAAGAAACAACAAATAAAGGGCTCATCAGATTAATTACATCAACCAATAGTGCCACTCATGGTCCTTATTCAGGCCATTCTTAACAGTATCATAGTGAATAATCATCCGGCTTTTCTCTTGACGCAGGCGCAAAGGTAGATTGCCCCCTTTTGGGGACAGGGTGATACGTCGAAGACCACAGAAGGTGAAGTTGCGCTCATGAAGATGACATTCATTGAAGTGTTCCACAAGGGGTGCCTTGACTTCCAATTTTTGAATATTACGAAAGTGTTCTTGAATTCGAATTTTAAGAGGGCGGATGGTACTTCCAATGTAGGCTTGTTGACAGGGACACCATATTATATACACAACATTGGTACTTTCACAATTAATAAAGTCTTTGATCACAAAGTCCTCGCCTTTAATGTTTATTTTAATGGATCTGTTAAGACCTAGTTTGCAGATGGAACATTTGGTACAGGTATTGAAACCCGTAGGTTTTGGAAAGAAACGTCCAGAAAGTTTTTTTTAAAGAAAGAGGGGCAAAGTCAGTTCCTAAGGTTAGGGGCTCGACGGAAACCTATTTGTGGGTGATTAGTGATATGTTTATTAATGGAGGGATTATTTTGTAATAAATGCCAATGTTTCTGCAAGTATTTCCGGATAGAGTGATGACCATTATGGAATTCTGTGATCAAGCGAATAGTTGTATCCTGTTTGGGCTGGTGTATAGTGTTAATCATTTTATTTTGGTCCAGATTGCCTAACTTATCTTTAGTAAGGTTCAGACTCGTCTTAGTGTACCCCCTGGCCATGAGTCTCTCCGTTATTTGAGTAGAGGTGGCGTGATAGTCACACAGGTTAGTACAGTTCATTCTGGCTCGCCTGTATTCGCCTTGCGGGATGTTCTTAATTGTGCTAGGAGGATGGCAGCTGGTTGTGTGCAGAATTGAATTAGCCGCTGTCTTTTTCCTAAAAAAATCTGGTCTGTAATTTGTCATTATCTACGTAAATCAGAAGGTCTAAGTATTCCACTTCCGAATTGGAGATATGGTATGTTATGTCGATGCCCCATTTGTTGGGTACTAGTGATTGCAAAGATTGTGTCAGTACGGCCTTTTGGCCTTGCCATATCAGCAAGATATCATCAATATAGCGTCCCCAATAGATGATATGTTGGGAGAAATGTTCATTTCTATCACTCCAGAGCCACTCTCGTTCCAATGTGCCCATTAAAATACAGGCATACGGTAGTGCGAATTTGGCCCCCATTGCCGTCCCTTGCAATTGCAGGTAATAGTGACCATCAAATAAAAAGTAGTTATTTTCCAAACAGAACTGCAACATATCCAAAATCATTAGGTTATGGGTTGTGAATGTCACTGGTTTAGTCAAGAGACTTTTTCTAACTGCCTCTAAGCCATCATGGTGTTTCATGGAAGTATAGAGGCTGACAATGTCAATGGTGACAAGGAAGAAATCTGGTTGGCAATCGATATTTTGTAGATTTTGAATTATGTCTTTTGTATCTCTGACAAAGGATGGTAGATTGATCATGAAAGGTTGTAGTACATGGTCAATTAGGGTACCTAATTTAGAGCACATGGAATTTATACCACATATGATTGGCCTGCCTTTAGGTGGAAATTATTTTTTGTGGATTTTCGGTAAGAGATACAGAGTGGGAATCATTGGGTGAGATAAAAAGAGGGCAGATTTTTCTTTATTGGAAATAGTTTGGCGAGAATGCCAGTAGTCAAGAAGTGCTGATAGTTTTTGTTGTATTTCTGCTGTTGGGTTGGAAATGAGTCATTTATAGCACCTTGAGTCTTGAAGTTGTCAATTATACCTCCTTGAGGTAGTCAGTGGTGTTGAGGTTGACAATGTTCCCTCCCTTGTCAGCTTCCTTGATGATAATATTAGGGTTTCTCCGTAATTTTGCTAGAACAGTTGCTTGTTTTTGATTGATATTTGATGGTAGATATTTACGCCTGTGACAATATCGTATATATTCTCTATCAAGGTCTCTCATAACTGCTGTTGAAAAGAGATCTATTGAGTTTCCTGCTGGAAGAACGGGAGTAAAAGTAGACTTTGGTCGGAGGTCCGAAGAATGATACTGATTAATGTTCAGGTCGAGGTCGTGAGCCACTGAGGAGAGAGAAAGGTCTGATTCAGTAGTATTAGACAAGTTACAGAGCAGTCCAATGTCTTCCAGGTCCTGAACGGAGATGTCACATGAATTAGGTGGAGGAGACAGTAAGGGGGAGGAGAGACAAATGTGGAGAAAAAGGATTTGAGTTTAAGTTGTCGGATGAATTTAAAGAAATCAATTTTGGTTTGTGTAATGTTCCAAGAATTGGTAGGACAATAGGACAGACCTCTGTTCAAAATGTGTTGTTCAATTGGGGAGAGCTCATAGTCAGAGAGATTGACTACTAGTTGGTCATCGAGTTTTATGGTCGTTGAATCTTGCTGAGGGCTTGTGTTTGTATACCTGAGGTACCTGGTATTGCTGTTGAGGTATCTGGTTGTTTGGCCCGAGTGTCTTTTAGTGTTCCAAGGCGATATCGCCGTGCTTCCTCTGATAAATTTACCTGAGGTCTGGTGGATAGGTCCCTGTCAGAATCTTCAGAGGATTCAATTTCTGAAGATGGAATGGTATGAGGGCAATTTTGTATATCAGACGGGATATTAATTTCTTGGATATTATCATATTTTTTACTGAATGTATAGACTCTCCCTTGTTGGTAGTCACGGAGGTCTCTTCTAAATTTCCATTTCTTTCTTTGAATAATGTCTGATTCATAGTTATATAATATATTGTTGAGAATGGCATAATTCTTGGTGGTAATATCGCCCCAATTAGCCTCTTCAATACGTTGAGTAAGTTGGTCAACATCTTGTTTGTGTCTCTCATATTCCTCTTGGGAGATTTCAACAAGTTGTTGAATCATATTAGTAGAGGCCATTTTAAGATTTGCTTCCCATTTTTGTAAGCGTTTTTGTGAGGTGGTATCAGTAGGTGGAAAGATCAGTATGCGAAGTCCCCGGGGGATACGGTCATTTTCCAGATATTTCTTGAGAGAAGCCACCTCCCACCGTTTGGCTGTTTCCTTTTTGAGCGATTTTTCCAGGGCTAGAAAGGTACTTTTTGCAGATGTAAAATTGGTAGTAACGGGGTTGAGAGTGCCAGCATCAGATGTGTTAAAGACCTTGTCCAATTTGGAGCTACGTTGTTCTCTTCCGTTCAAAGGGAAATACATCTTGAGAAACGGCTTAGACAGGAAGTATGATTGTTAACAAAGTATTGCATCCAATAAAGCATACCAGCCATGGTCGATGCTGAACTTTGACTATAAAATACTTGATTCTGGCAGTGTGGCTCCTTCCATATATGACTCGACTGATTCATCCTGATCAAGCAGATTTTATAGCAGGATGGAGCATGTCTCTTCAAATATGGAGGTTGATCTTCATTCTGCTGAATGCCCCAAATATAGTCCCTGATACATTGATCATATCTGTTGATATTGAGAAAGCATTTGACAGCTTGGGCTGATGCTATTTGTATGCTGTAATGACCCTCAACCATGGCTTTGTTAAGTGGAAACGGTTGTTGTGTATACACCCTATGACCCAGGTGAGGACTTGTGTGGTAATCTCTGCTGCCTATCGGATGGAGATGGGGAACCTGGTTGGGTTTCTCCAATCGAGAAGGGCACCAGGCTGCATTGCTTCCCTCTGTCCCTATTATTATTTGGTCTGGTGGTGCAACCATTGGCGAGCTTGGCTTGAGTGGGTGGTTCCTATGATGGGCTGATCAGCCACAGCAGCATCCTTCATATCATGTTATATGCGGATGACATGTTGCTCTTTCTTCGGAATAGGAATCTGACCCCAACAAGGCTATTCAGCTTCTGAACTGGTGTGGGAATATTTCAGGATTGTGAGTTAACTGGGGAAAGACCTGCCTCTTTTTGATCCTCCCAAACGTGGATGCAACCCCTCTGATGTAGGATGACACCTGGGAGCCTTTGTCATTTAAATATCTCTGTACATATTGAAGGGAGAGGACATAGTGGAGGGCAACATAGGTGTGTCCCTGACCTCCCTGCAGATGGTGATATCATTCTGGAAGACTCTTCCATTGTTGGTGGCTGGAAGAGTGATGGGAAGAGTAAGATGGTGGGGCTCTCTAGGATCCTATATGTCTTTGGAACTTTGCCTGTTGTGGTCCTGAGGGCTATTTTCAGGGAACTGAATGAATTGTTGGTTGTCTTTGGGGGATAGGCAGTAGGTGGGTGGCACTTACAAAACTTTAGGGACCAATTACAGAAGGATGCCCGGCTGCTTCAGACTTTGAGGCTCAGCTGCAGTGGGTGCTGCATTGGCTCCGTGGTAGATGAGGTAGGAATTGTTCCAGATGTCCTTCAAACACCCCAGAGACCATGGCTGGCATGGTTAGTACTGCATTCTGACAGTTGGAGGTGGCAGCACATGATTTATGAGCAGTGGCTAAATAATGCTGGACTTGATGCTTGCAGAAAACTAAAGTGAAACACCCATACTCAACAAGGCCAATAGTATCCTGTTGGTTCACTAGGGTAGAGGGACATAAGAACTTTCAGGAACTTGTACAGAGCTGAGTAGTTGATGACATTTGAAGACATGCAGGCCAAAAAATGAATTTCCAGTGGGTCACATTCCTGTGTATGGGGTTGTGGTGGTGCTGCAGAGAACCTGGCCAGGGACAGAGGGGACCCACTAGAGCTGTCACATTCTGTGTTTGTCAGCCAGTGATGGAAAAATATAAATGTTCCATTGTTGGCTCTGCAGGGAAGGTGTGATGTCAACCTGAGGATGCCACTTACGGATGACACATAAGGGAAGATCTTGGAGTAGATGCCAAAGGTATCTGTAAATGTGCAATCTAAACCTATTAATTTCTTCTTTCTGCATCTGGTGTATCTGACCCATGGCAGTGATAATAAGATTTTTCTGCAGACCAATGCAACCTGCCCATGTTACAGGGTCCGGGGTCAGAATACCTGCTTATGGTTTGAGACTGGGTGTGATCCTAGCCTGACTAAGGGGGCACTTTGTTTGGGGGAGAGGGTGCTTGGGGACATGGTGGCTGTTGGGACTAAACTGATGATGTTGCTGTGGAACCCACAGACTGGGACAGGTTGGAATGCCTGCGGTTGTTTCCCTCATTAATGGGTACTGCTCTGTGTTGCTGGGATGACATGTTGCTCACCTGACCATGATTGCTATATTTGATTCTGATCTACTGATGATACTGTTATGCAAATGCCAATAAAGTCTCTTAAAAAAATAGTGGCCATAGGCCTTATAATCATATTACTTTACAGCCAATCTGCTTTGCAGAAAAGAACTGGTTGAAAGAAAAATATTTCTAATATTATGTGTAGGCGTATATGTTGAAGCTGATGTATGTGACATTTCTTAATAAAGAAGGTTCTTCCATTTCTACATTGGAGCTTAAATATTGGTCATAAGATGTTTCGTCCATTTCAACATCATCAATAGGTTTCCCAGTTTCACCTTCATTTTCTAAACACTCTAACTCAACAATTTATCACTAGAGAAATTACCTATATTTTGATTCATAAACTATATTCACAGTCATTTAATAAGTGCCTAAATAGTCAAACTACATGACCACAATACATTGCTGTGTGGCGTATATATCACAGATTGACTTAAATTCCAAATGGAATCATTTAGAACACCTGAGAAGACATTGATAGTTGTATATTAGAATGACAATATGTTTCTTGGTGAAAACAGATTACTTTTTTTATTGCATTTTGGGATTTATAGTTCTGAATATAAATGTATTGATTGCTTTATAGAAGCAAAAGTAGCATTTAGTATACCAACATGAAATAAATGAAATAAACATTTTGAGATTCAACTGACAAATATTTGTTTTTGGATTTTTTTTCGAATTTTGCTTCATAACCTGTGTTGGATGGAGGAACATTTAGGGCCTTATTTATACTTTTTGGTGCAAAACTACACTAATGCAGTTTTGCACCAAACTGTTTTGCACCAGCTTTCACCATTTTTTAGCACCAGCTGGGCACCATATTTATGGAATGGTGCAAGCCGGTGCAAAGGGTAGGCTAGCGTAAAAAAAAAAAGTTAGGCAGGTTAGAGTCAAAATAAATGACTCTAACCAGATTAGCTTCATTTTTTTGATGCTAAGGGGCATATCTATACTCTGTTTGCACCGAATTAGCGTCACTTTATTTTACTCTAATTTGGTGCAAAACTAACTCCATATTTATACTTTGGTGCCAGACCTGTTTAGCTGCAAATTTATGGAGTTAAAGTGATTTTTTGAAGTGGAAACCTACCTTGCCTTAATGAGATGCAAGGTAGGCGTTCCCGTGCAAAAAATTACTCTATGGCCAAATTATAAATATGGGGCACGGTTTGCGCCGAATGTGCGTCAAAATGTTTGACGTACATTTGGCGCAAACAGAGTCTAAATATGCCCCTTAGTTGCCAACCTGTGGTAACAACAGCACTGTAGTAACGAAAACTGAAAAATCAAAGTAACTGAATTCTTTTTCAGCTTATAAAATGTGCAGCAATTCCACCCTTTAACCCCCACCCCACTTAGGGACACAGTTGTTTGATAAAAATGTGACTGCATGGCGCTGTAAAAGGATAAGTTATGTATTATATGATCTCTACATTCAGACATATCTGGATAAACTTCTTTGTTCAAACATTATATATGTCTGTTCTCAGCTAGCATTACAGCTGAGGGGATGTTTTGAAAAAACAAAAGGTAGGCTCCCTTCCTACTTAATTCTCTCTAAAGGAAGCAAATCTGTGATGGACGAAAAATATCCCCGGTCATTGTGGGCAAAAATACTGCATCAGTCAGAAGTTGTATAAGAGCTGGCAACTGCACGTCTGCTGTTGGTTGTGAGAAATCCAAAATTTCAACCTCCACTGAATGTGACTCAGCAGGTCTGGCGTAGTCAAACAATCAATTTACTTCATATGTAAAGCATGAAAAAGTATGCTATCTTTTTGGTGGACAGGACAATGTATGCAGCAATGTAATATAATGATGAATAAAGTAACTTTGCAAATAGGGACGAATCAGGCAATTATTTTAGGTAATTATGTTAAACATTTAGCCTGCATCTTTCTTCACCGGTGAAGTTCAACAAGAGCCACAGTAATGAAATTTTTGCCCAGGCATGAGATAAAATATGCTGAAATGTGATACATTTTAAAAGTTTAAAGCATGTGTACACTAAGATTGTAGGTCACAAACTGTATGTCTTGATATATCTAGGTGGAATGGTGCTTAGGAAAAGAGAAGTTACAATATAGATCCTCCACATAATTCTCTTATTTGAATAGGGCATCTGTTGGGAAATCTGACAAATATTTCAGGGGTTAATTGTTTTGAAGAATCTTACAACCTGAATAGACTTTTAAGGCTATAATTCCTCCACACGATTCTCTTATTTGAATATGGCATCTGCTGGGAAACCTGACAAACATTGAGAGGTTACTTGTTTTGAAAAAATCCTACAACTTGAATAGACCTTTAAGGCAATCTGTACAAATACCCAACTAAGTGGGATAATTGTGCTCTATGCAATGTACATTATTAATATTTGTTGTGCAAGGCACAAATGAAGATGATAATGAGGAACTAATTGTGAGCTTCTTAAGAACCTTAATGAAATGGGAAGGTGGGCCTTGCATTTATAATGTGGATGGCATTATGGAGCACATGAATGTAGGCAAATATAGATATGGTACAATTAAACTATGTTGAAACTTCAAATACAATCTCATGTATAGGAATATTTAATGAGGATTTTGTTCTTAGCAGTAGTGTAGAGGAAATGTCTCATAATAATGAGGTTATGAAATCATGTAAATATGGCATTAGCCTGTAAATACTGTCCCAGCAACACCACTAAAGAGATATAACAAATTTCTTATGATGTCACTGTTCATTTACCCAAAAGAGTCATCACCGCATCATTAGCTATCTCTCTACTGTAAATATCAGCAAGGAAAGGTCATCCAACTAGAAATGGGCAAGGACAAGTTTAGTTTTCCAGTGAGAAACTGTAGAAGTATTAGGACAGTCCACTGTCACAAATTTGGCAGCAACTTAGATGAACATTTAAGAAAAATACCAAAATAGATTATCAAAATTAGACAAATTTTATGTACAAGACAGGCAAATCATTGCACCATCACAAGGTAAGACATCAGATGAACCACTTACTGTAAATTGTATCCCAGGTAGAACCCCCATTGTAAGGCAGGATACAAGGGGGTACACTATGCAAACCCTTCAAGGGGTATATCAGTCTTTTGATATTTTGCCTTCAGATAGAGGAAACTAAATATATCACTGTGGAACAATATGCAGTCCAGAAGATCTTCTCCATTCTGGAGCCAACACAGCAGATCTCAATTGTGATAGTGCCCATGCAGTGTGGGTCCCAATTGAAGATATGTCAGCTCCATTTGTGACCATCTGGTCTCAAACAAACAAGCATTGTCACACAAGACATGGAATTTCCAGACATCCTGAAGGAGCCCAACATCTAAACAAAGGAAGATTACCTAACAGGGTTGGTCCTTGCAACAGTGTGAAAAAAGGACTCTTATGTCATGGTTAGCACCTACTTTTTGCATGGTATTTGATGTTGTGTCAAAGTTGTTAGTGCCCAGTGCCCCTGCTAACCAGGTTCTCTGGTCCATATATCTCTCCTAAAACTGTTGTAATGCATTGTTATAATTGGCAACACCTTTAGCTGCCACTAGAAGACCCTACTAAATGGTACTTAGGTACTCAGGGAATGGGATACTAAAGGTAAGTGTCTGAGGGCAGTAGCACAGATTGTGCCACACTCAAGAACCATGCATCCAGATGCACCAAGCACTGCTATTGCAGGCTGTGTGCCCTGGTGCAGTCCTAAAATGCAAACTCGACATGTCAAACAGCCTGTGTGTCCTGTCTACAACACACTGCATGCAATATAGGGAAGTCACCCTTCTGGCAGGCTTTCTAGCTCTAAGGCAGGCACTGTACTATTTGTGAGGGCTTAATTGCATGAGCAATATGCCCCCTACTGTGTAATTGCCAAACCTAGGACATAGTAAGTGAACAGATCAGCCATTTTAAATGCATGTGCTGGACACTGGTCAGTGCACGTTTCACAGCTACATGATGACCACTCTGAACACTCGGTAGTTTGGTATCAAACAACTCAGAATGATAAATCCAAACTGGTACCAGTTTTGGATTTAATTAAAAATGTACCCGGGGCCACCTTAGAGGTAACCACTGCAAAGCTAACCGACACTGACATGGTTGCTGGCCAGTCACATCCATCCTGCCACCACCAGCCAAGATTCTGAAACCCTGATGTGAGAGCTCCTGCCTTCTGGGTCCCAGAACAAAGTCATTCCTGGGTGGAGGTGTCACGTGCTTCAAAGGGCTCATCACATTTGAAACTTGACCCCAAGCTGGCTGTTAGCAGCAGATGGCCACCCCATTGCAAACTCCCACTTTTGGTGGGAGCAACAGCGGGAAAAAACACAAAGGACAGGATTAGTGGTCAGCCCCAGCTTGCACCAAGCCTAAGCTGTGGCATGTAAGGTGACCCCTCCATTTCATCATGCATTGAAGGAAAATAGCCAAGCAACAATGACCTCTGCCCACAGGAAGCGGTCACTTAAAGGGTGTAGCCACCCTAAGGTACATGATCCATTGGTCACTACTAGGTTTTAGTGGGCACCCCTAGACTAGAGCCTCAGACTTCAAGGACCCAAGAAGCACAGCAACAAAGAAGACCCAAGGCCTGAGAACTGAAATCCTGCTGCATCGGGAAGAAGGCTCCAAACCCTGCCTACTGCACCCAGGACTCCGTTATCACCAGTGAGGTGTTGCTCAGACATCAGAAAGACTCGACAAACCCACAGAGGACCTCCACTCTTCTAAAATTCACAGAAGATCTCCCTTCAGAGTGAAGGCATCTCCCACCTGCAACAAAGACCAAAAGACCAATGAAGTCTAGTTCACTGACCAGCTCCTGACCAAGGAACAGGACACCTCTGCCAGACCAAACTTCACCCAACGAACTGAGAAACCAAAATGTACCAGTGTGACAAGATTGGTGGCACTGTGATCTCCAGTGGTCTAACAGTGCAATAGTACCAGGTACAGGTCACTCAACTTCAGAGACCCAGATGGGCAGTCCGATCCGGACTGAAAAAGGACCAGAAAACACAAGGACCCTCTCACCCCAGTGCCCTTGTTGACCTGCAAGTGACCTGCAAAGTGACCCACCTCCTGCTTCCAAGGGCACCAATGTGCACAGCTCCTGGCTCACTGATTCGCTCTGTACCGGGCCACCCCGTGCCCTGCACTGAAGATCCAGCTGTGCCCTAATGGGTCCCCTACCCCTTGAGACCTTGACACTCCAAGAGGGCCCACCTGAATCACCTTGAAGTCCACCTGGTGGCACCCCACAGTGGCCTTGCACCAGCTCCAAAGACTTTTCTGCGACTGCTCCTGCTGAGACCGGGAGCTGCCTGAACGTCTCAAGTTGTGCTGCAGGGCCACAACCTGCATTGACCTACAACCAAGAGGAGACATTGATAAAAACATTGCCTGATTTTATTAGCATTTTTTAAGTATTTCTTTATTGATTCCCATGGTGCGTATTTATGCAAAGAACTGAGACATTTTCTAAACTTCATAACTTAGAAAGTGCTTACCCGATTTTGTTCATCTTGGTCTTAAAAATGTCTGAAGTATTTTTATAAATTGGTCTTGAATTATTCTTTTGAGTGTGTGGTCTCATTTATTGATACTGTGATACTCTGAGTACAACAAATGCTTTGAACTTCTCCAAGATTAGCCTAATTGCTCCACCAAGCTTCCAAAGAAATTAGGGCATTAGGTGGTCTAGTTGTTACCTCTAAGAAAATCAACGTGTGGTTGCCCGGACCTTCCACACAGTGTACGGCGGTTTGCATACCTCATAGATGGCCAGCCTCCTACAAACATATTGCATGAGATGAACAAAAATTCACAGCGAAGAAGGTAAAGGAACAGAACTGTTCAGCGTTGAGACATGTAAATGGCACTATCCTGAGAAAAATGCAGCCCAGAAAGAATTAGAGCTCTTACATTTAGAACCTTTCTTCAGAGCAAAGAATGGAGTTGGATTTAAGAGAATTGAGCAAAGATTAAAAGATACTTAAGTGAAACAGTAGAATTGCAAAGGCACCCTGCTGAAAATGACAGAAAGAAAAGTCAGAGGGAATCTCTTGAGTATGTGACCAAACAGTAGGTCCCTCACAAAGGAAATACATGTGCAGGGATATATATGAATGACAACCACTGATTGGTAAATGTTCAATTTTAGTAGAATGTTCTTCTAGAAATTAAGCTCTAATTGAATATTTGCCAGGGTTGTTGGAGAGATAACATCCTCCCTTATTTTTCAGAGAGTGCGTCATGTGATATGTGCACTGTCTTGCACCTGCTGCAAGTACATTGTCCCCTATCTCATTGGACACATGACAACTAAGAGAATGCCTCATGGTCTGAAATGAGATACAAAACATAGACTGCATGTAAGTGCTGCGTTGCATTTCTAAATATGTCTTCCAAAAACGAGTGGTTTAAAATGCTGTTGTCCCTCTACCATCCCTCAGTTGACCTTCTGAACCAGCACCACCACCAGAATTTCAACTCTGTTTCCAGTTTTAGAACCTCCTATTGCATAGCGTGCATGGATTATGAGAATGAATGCACATGCTTAGCTGATCTAGTATCCAAAAGTCTCCTTTTAGGGTTTTAGGAGAAAGGAGAATAAGAGTGCACACTATCATACACTTCCTGCATACTGACTAAACCTAATGTATTTTAATTCACTGTGAAAGGAATTCTCCTAGATGAAGAGAATAGAGTAACCAGATCGATTTACAATATTCAACATGTCTATCATAGAGGACATGACTAGCCAGTTTAGTTCTAAAACTCGGAACATAAGTCTTTTCAGGGGCCCGTGTTCGGGAGACAGAGTTCAGTGAGCATGCACACATGTACGTTGTGTATGTTTATTTGCACTGGCCTCTCTTCAAAAATGCATTTTCCGAAAACACCATGCTACCTTACTTAATGTTACTATACAACTGATATCAAAACCATTGTAATATTAAGCTTTTTTTCTGAAAAATGGTTTAAGAAGTTGTTTCCCCTGACAGCTATCCACACTTCTGCTTGTTTCTTCCACTTGGAGAGTCTTCGACCTTGAAAGCATTTTCTTCTGCTATTTTATGGTAACCTATTAGAGAAACTAAAAGTGTTTGACCACTTGGGAGTGCAGGTCAAACAAATTTTCCTAGGAAAGGTTGACACAGTCAGTGAGCGGTAGGATGTTACTTTGAAATTTCCTCCAGCACAAACTTTACTGTGTGCTACATAATTGATGGACATGGTCAAGCCCTACGAAGCATTTTTTTTGTTGAAAATTCCGTTTGCTGGAATTAATATCAAGGAAAATGTCTCTCTGGTCAAAGAAGCTGGTGGCCTGTTCCAGTTGCACAGATTTTAGGATTGATGTCTAAGAGGAAGAATGAACTAAATGAAGATGTTGAATAAGGAACACATTTTAGTTTGTAAGGCTTAGTGAACAGGTACATTGTATGATCCTGCAGTAAGTCTGGTGGAAGAGGGGATTCTCTAAGGTGGAGGAGGGGATTCTCCAAGCACCGCACGTCTGCCTTTGGAGGTAAGCCAAACAATTGGTAGATTGTGAAGGAAAAATGAAGAGCATGAGGAGCCGGTGATAGAAAGACATTCATTATTTTTCGGTATCTATTGGTGAATTTACTTTTTTTTTTATCTCTAGCTGCAAAGTGGTTGAATCCAAGCGTAACCTGCTGCTGCTTCTGGAAAAAGCAAAAAGTCATATCACAATAGGTTTAAGGGCTATTTTTGTTGTTCACAAATTTGCGAATTTAATTTTGAGGTTATGTATTTTATGCCGTAGCAAAAGTCAAACATATGCTTGGATGGGTCAGCCCAAAAAGTACTGATCTACCTAGCTGAGATTTTGGCAGGGCAGGTAGTGTTAACTTATTGAATCACTTTAAATGCACTGAAATGTCTTTGGGTTTAAAACAACCTCAAAGCATTCCCCCACTATGATACGTAAATTTAAAAAAAGAAGCAGGCAAGACAGAAACTGATTAGCACGTCATTCTACTAGCGTATCTGACGCAAAACAGCTTTTTTTAAGTGCTATTGGGCAAAGAAGTCCGTGAAATTCTGTGAGACACGGAAAAACTGTTTCTCTGCTGTATTTATTAAGAAATCTGAGCTCGCGTCAAAATTGATAGCCCTTTAAATATACATTGTTACTTGAATGTCACCTCTAGTTTGAGTTGGCTTTGCATAATTGTGCATTTGAAGAAACAAAAATATATTGACACTGTCATATTACTGAAGACAAAAATAATGTGGAAATATAAAGAAAGGGCAGCTTGAAATCTCCATTAAATAGAAACCATTGATTCATTACTCTTTCTAACTTTATAAGGGAAGGGGCGAATAGAAGATGTCGTGAGCTATACTGAAATTAATTAGCACATAAATATCACTATTTTACCATGTTTAGCATGCCGGGCAGCTTGCTAGGTAATTTGTTTTCAGCAAACAATGCTGATGTTTAATGGGTTATGAAAAACGACTGAAAAAATGTTTATTAGCAGTCTAATTCTGTCTGCAGTGAATCTGTTTGATGCAGCAGTGTGTGAATGAAGATCAAACAGGCGTCGGTTACTACTCTGATTTAGGAAGTATACATAGTTCTTGTTTGCTTGTTCGAGACCAGTGGTTCTCAAGTTTTTGGATTTCTGTAAACCCCCACTTTATAATTACTGAAACCCAGGGACCCCCACTGAATCATTATTAGAATCTGGGGTCCCCCACCGAGTCATTACTTAAAGCTGGGGAACTAATCTGTTAAAATGAATTAATTTTCTAAACAGTTGTGGACCCCCTCAGGAGGTTTCACAGACCCCCAATGGTCCCGGTACCACAGGTTGGGAAACACTGAGACCTTGTTTCTAAATAACAGGATAAAAAGCAAGCATGCGTATATAACATTCTTCAAACGACAACTGGAGTTCTGTATGGTCCTACTGAAATGTGACCTTATTAATGATTACAAAAATGGACAGAGCTGACTTGCAAAATTAGACATTTGCAAGGAAAAAGTGAACTGACCCGATTCATAAAGTCACCTTCGACCACAAACCTGTGTTTATGGCTTGAGTTGGCTCTCTTTTCCTTCACCATATATTCACAAAAAGAATTGGAAGGGGCTCCTTTATGGAGAAAAATGCTTTCCACCATGTGGAAATAACAAAATAAAAAGTACCTAGCACTAGCAAAGCCAATAGTTCTTCACTTTGCAAGATGTGCAAGGTTCTTTTTTAATTGATTGAAAGCATATCGCACAGAAATAAAAAGAAAAAAAAGAAAACATGCAGCTTCCTAAACAGGTCTTGCTTTAAATGATGAAAATGTAAAAAAATCTCCACTGATCTCGCCATTTATTACTAAAGTTGTTTCAATGAATACTTTTCAGTCGTGACATGCCCTATCATTATTATTATTATTATTATTATTAGTATTATTATTATTATTATCGTTATTATTAATATTATTGTTATTAGTAGTATTAGTAATAGTAATATGGCATATTATATTATATTATATTATATTAACAAAAATAAATCACCACCTAGCCAAGCATTTAAATGGAAGACAACTAAAATCTTACTTAAAGCCTTGATAACTTTAAAAACAAAACAGGAAATAAATCACCATCTAGCTGGGCACCGAAAGCAAAATAAATAGCCTCTGTTTGAAGTTAATTCAAAATATTACAATAAAAAAAAAATATATCACAATTCAATCCAGCTTTCACACTGAAAACAAAGGAGCGATTTTTGGGCAGATATAAATAACGTTCGTAATGTGTACAGGCTTTGTCCAGTCACTCATGTTGAAGGAACTGAGGGCCAGATATACAGTCATTTGTTTTGCATCTCTCAATTTGCGATTTCTTTGTGAATCATAAATTGCGAGTCGCTAAACAAAATGTACAACAATGTCTGAGACACTGTTAGTGATTCCCAGATAGGTTGCAAGGGTTCTGCCACATTAATATTTATGAGGCAGCTCACAATTTGCGACCCATTTGGGAATGGCCACACTCACAGGGATAGTGCCCTCCTGTGGTCAGCGGACCACCATGTATGTGACTGCTTTTTAAATAAAGCTTCTTTTTTTTTAATGCAGCCAGTTTTCCTTAACGGAAAACTGGATGCATTTCAAAAATAAAAATGAAACGTTTCAGTTCCATTTTCTCAGAGTAGGCAGTGGTCCATGGGACTGCTGCCTGCTTCGGAAAAATGTCTGTGCCCACATTCACAAATGGGAAGGGGTCCCTTTGGGACCCCTTCCTGTTTGCCAAAGAGTTAAGACCAATTTGAAATTGGTGTTAACTGTGATTGTTTTGCGACTGCAATCATGGATACAAAACAATCATACAGCCCCCTGCAAGTTGCAATTAGGAAGGGTCACCCTCAGGGTGCCCCTTTCTAATTGCAAGTCACAAACCCTGTTTTGTGAGTAGGTAACTGCACAGTGACTCACAAAGTAGGGATTTGCACATAGGGAAATGTTTTTTTGGACATGAATGGGACAATTCTGCAAATCTGCCCATTTGTGACCAGAAAAAGGCTACATATATGTGGCTCTAAATGGACAAAGTGAACTGATCCATTTTTCCATGTTACATGTTGTGGTGGGCAGATGCAGAATGTGAATGGCAATGTAACAGACCTAGTATGTATGTATACAATGAACTTATATTTTTTTTAGCAAAAAAGTAACATATTCTGTGAATATAGCTAAAGATGTCTCAAAGTGATTAATAATTTAGCAGACCGACGAATGAAGCCCTCTGTTTTAAAGCCCTTTATGTGTGTTATGGTAAATGTGAACACTGTGCAGTCAGCAGTAATAATTCACTTTTTCACACTGTGTTGTAGGATTTTGTGTGAATTAATATAATGTAACTTCTTTTAGCCAACGTATGTATCCAGCATTATTTTTTAAATTAATCTGTTCAATTAAATTGTGTATAAAAAATGTCTAAAGTAGTTTAAAGAGCTTTGAGACAGATTAGCAATTGGCTTTGTCTAAATTACTCCCAGGTGACAATTGTTATATATTAATGAAAATTACCCCTGTCCCTTGGACATATTGGGTAGTTCTTGCAGTAGATGTAGGGGATGCAATTAAGCATATCCTTCCTAAGGAAAACAGCAGCACGGATGTGAAGCAGATGCACACTGCTGGTGCACCGAAGGAGCACCAGAGGAAAGCCCATCTTTGCCTGTTTTGTAGCAAGCACCAGCTATGCTATTCCTTTTTATCCAGACATCCCTGAAAATCATTTACTTGGTCAAGGAACTGGTGGAAGTGAGAGTCATGGCAGAGTGCGAGGTCAAGCTGCAGTCATATCACTGGACCACCGTCCTGCCTTAAATGTTATCAGCTCCCCCATAAAACATGCTTTTTTAAATTAGATAATGAATTAAACTTTATGTTGTTAACAGCAATATGGCTTAATGGTTCATTACATTCTGATATTGCAATGGCAGTTCTGCAAGGATACTCAATTATTCATCAGCACAGGATAGGAAAAAAGAGGGAGGCCTGGCAATCATTTCTTTACAATTCTCTTTAATGCTCCAAATTCCCATTTAATGGTTTAATGGAAGTGGAAGTTTGTTTTTTTTCCCTTGAAATCTTACAACACACATACTTCTCATGAGCTTCACTTTACCAATTACTAGGTTATGCCTCTAGATAGTAGACAACTGTATTAAATACTCAAACCTTTCCACTGTAGGGGATTTAATCTCTGCATTGATGATAAGAGCAACATTCTAGCCCAAGCATTAGTCAACACTTTGGGGGTTATTACAACTTTGGAGGAAGTGTTAATCCGTCCCAAAAGTGACGGTAAAGTGACGGATATACCACCAGCCGTATTACGAGTCCATTATATCCTAAGGAACTCATAATACAGCTGGTGGTATATCCGTCACTTTACCGTCACTTTTGGGACGGATTAACACCTCCTCCAAAGTTGTAATAACCCCCTTTATCTGCTCTTACGTATAGACAACTAGCCACCTATCCAACTCACTCAACAGGTGATGTCCTAGACCTGATCTTCACCACTCATCAGTCATTCTCAGTTTGTCAGCAGCTAGCCTTACCTGGTCTGACCAATTCTATGTTCCTTTATTTGTTCTGATTCAAGGAGTACACACTTGCTAAGACACAAAACTAATAGTACAATTTGTATTTGAGGTAAGATTAAAGAACAAGATCTGGTTGACACTTTAACAAAGTTGGTCCAAACTCTAATAAGAGATGCGGAAACATACATCAACAAAGTAAATAACTGGCTAATTGTGGCTCTAGATAAGCTAGCTCCTCCTAAAACTCATGCAATACAAAGGTAAGGTAACTCTGCGCCTCATTATTCTTCTATTTTAGCAAGAGAAAAAACTGCTTGCAAAAACCTGGAAAGGAAATGGTGTAAGCTATGTGTTGGATGAACGTAAAATACAAAATAGCACTTAAATCCTGATGAAAATCAATCACTGTTGGCCAAACTTATTTTGTTTTACAATGGGGTCCTACAAATGGACCTTGAGGAATTTTCAAAATAAACAAATTGTTCATGCAACCTACAGCATACTGATGTTAAAACCAGGATTAGAACTCTCTGATAATCTTTCCGACTTATTTTAATCAAGCAAAATTCTATAATTTGACTCAGGCTAGTGCAAAATGGCATTGAAGTGATATTTCCTTTTTAAAGGTGAACAGTTCACTCGCAAAGTTCTACCATATCTACCTACAATAATACTAACAAGCCATTATTGGCTGTAAAATAGGTTGTCCTGAGGATTCTGTGGTTAGCCACAGCAATGAAAGGAAATAATCTGGTTTTTAATGATCTGTTTAACAATTTATAGGTACTACATTAGCCTAGCTTTCTGGAAGCAAGCAAAGATAAATCCCATTTGTAGTTCCTAGGATTTGTTTCTATTTCACTGTTCTAAGAACTTTTGGAAATGCTGGGTGTTAGACCTGGCAGCTTTTTAACGTGTCTCCCCTGTCTTTTGCTTGCTGATCTGTTTTCATGGTTTACTGGACTCTGTTTTTGCTGGTTTATTGTCTCTGTGCAATTTACCACAGCTGATCGTTACTAAAGTGCAAGTAATCCTTAGGTAAATTAACCTGTTGGTTGGTTTATCCATAATTGGCATATTTGATTTACAGGTAAGTTCATAGTAAAGTGCACCAGAGGTGCCTAGGGCCTGTAAATCAAATGCTACTAGTGGGCCTGCAGCACTGATTGTGCCACTCACATACGTAGCCCTGTAAACCTGGCTCAGACCTGCCACTGCAGGGTATGTGTGTTAAGTTTTAAACTGCCAATTCAACCTGGCAAATGTACCCACTTGCCAGGCCCAAACCTTCCCTTTTGGTACATGTAAGGCAACCCTAAGGTAGGCCCTAGTTAGCTCCATGGGCAGGGTGCAGTGTATTTAAAATGTAGGAAATGTACTGGTGTGTTTTACATGTCCTAACAGAGAAATACTGCCAAATTTGTGTTTCACTGTTGCAGGGCCTATCTCCCTCATAGGTTTAAATGGGGACTGCATTTAAATAACCTTAAAGCGCAGATTCTCTTTGAGGGCAGATAGAAATGCGGAGTTTGGGTTCTCTGAACTCACAATTTAAAAATGCATCTTTTAGGGAAATTGGTTTTTAGATTGTGTGTTTGAAAATGCCACTTTTAGAAAGTAGGTATTTTCTTGCTTGAACCATTCTGTGCCTGATTGTGGATTCCCCGTCTGCTTCAGTTTGACAGTTGGGCTGTTAACACCTCTTCTGCAGAAAGTGACACTAAGGGAGCTGGGGTATAGCCTGCATATCCTGATGAGCCATCTGGGCTGGAGCAGAGGGAGGAGTGGTCACTTATACCTGAAAGGACTGCCTGCCCTCACGCATGCTGTCTTCAACCCCCTGGTGTGTGTCTGGGGTCTAGCCTGGACAAGGAAGGATCTTGCAAACACTTGAGACTTTGCAGTCAGAAAGAGGTATACGTAGAAGACCCAAAACCCCAGACTTTTAGAATCTTTCTTGAATCTAGGGGAACCTCTGCCAAGGACAAGGGCTGAAGAGCTGGAGGAGGAATATTGTCCCTTTGCTGTGTTGCTTTGCCTGACTGGCCTGCAATTGCTGCTTCTGCATGAAAAGAGTGAAAAGGATGAACTTTGCTGTGTGTCATGCTTGAGAGAGTCCTCCAAGGGCTTGGAGTAGACATTGCCTCCTGTTAGAAGTCTCAGGGACACCAAAGACTTCAGTTTCCTCGACCTACGGCACTGGGAACTGTGTGTTTGTGCTGTTCAAGAGGAGAAACCACAGCAACGCCGGCAATGATGCTGCTGGCCTGCACCGTGACCTGCCACCACCACACAGAGCCGCATTGCCCCGTTTCTCACCACAACCCTGGTCTCACCGACACTGTCATCCGACGACTTCACCAAGCCACTGCTCGCACCACGACCTGTGGGCCCCACACTCTGGCATTGCCTGCTCACACTGCAACCTGGGCATCCCCAATGACACTGCTCCTGCTGACACCGGTGCTGCTGACTGCACCTTGGCCTGTGGTCACAGCTCGTTAGATACACGAACCACTGTCCCGCACCACAGCCCCGGTCCACTGACAGCAACAATATCGACTCCAGGGTCGTCACCAGGCATCTCTGCTTGCACCATGGCCTGGGGACACCGCTTGTGAGGGTCACGAAGCACCGGCCCGTCCAGTACCACCGGCTTGGGCCTACCGACAGCAGCCCTTCAGCAATGATGACGCTTCTGTCTGCACCTGTTGACACCGCACGTCACACTGCCCGACTTCACACTGCACCCGTGGTCTCACGACGCCACTGAATGCGTCACCGATCCGCTGCCTGCAACATGACCTGTGGGCACCGCACATCGCATCGTCCCACTTTGCACCACAGCCATCCACACCAGCGCTCCTGACTTCATCAGCCTGGAGTTCGATCTGCAATGCATGTGACTTCAAGGGCACGACCATCCCCGCACCGACCCCGGAACCGACACTGCGACGCCAGCTACGCTGCTCTCCGGAGCTTACCGGGGAGGATCACAACACCCTGCAATTCCAAAGATACTGTGTGTGGGTCTCCCTGACACCGTACCTGGCCCACGATGCCGCGGCCGGCCTGAACTGTTGGTTTTGTTGATCACGATGCCGTGATAGCCCCAGGTGGAGCTATCGACTTCCAGGAACTGTATTTTTTAGTAAACCTTGCAAAATTCATGTCTATAACACTCTATGTTCGATTTTCATAATTTTGGTCTTGTTTTACACAGATTAATATTGGCTACTTTTCTAAAACTGGTTTGGTGTCCTTTTGTAGTTTTTTCACTTATTACTGTGTGTTATGTGCAAATGCTTTACACATTGCTTCTGAGAGAAGCCTGACTGCTTGTGCCAAGCTACCCAAGGGGTGAGCAGGAGTTATCTGAGCGTGTATCTCCCTTATCCTGACTAGAGTGAGGGTCCCTACTTGGACAGGGTGCAAACCCACTGCCAACTAAAGACCCAATTTCTAACATTGGGAAAAGGCATCAATACTCAACTGTCATACTACCTAGAGCAATCAGCCCTTTTACATCTGTCCCAATCACATTTAAGGCCATAACACAATAAAAAACAGAACTATTGGAAGATTCTAATTATAATAAAATTAGGTCCACCAGTGGGGTTGGATACAGTATCTTGCAGCTTTCCTCTGCAATGTTTAACAGATATGGGATTCTGAAGCCAGGCATTATAATGTTTCTAGTCATTCCTAAATGATAGGCAACGAGCAGTAATAACTTTCACTTTTAGCTCCGGAAGCAAGATTCTCAAATATTAAGTTCCTTGGGGTGTCCTCTGTGAGCCCAACTTAGTTAAATGTTTACATGTTCCCTTTGGCAACATTAATAGAGTTGTTTAGGACCATAGTAGACTCATATGCTGATGATACTCAGCTAAGTCTATGTTTAGATGAAAATCCAGGTGCTCTAGAAACTACTTTTAAAGACTGTCTACAAAAGGTGATAGAATGGATGCAGCTCAGTTACTTAAAACTGAAATTCAGTGTTATTTAATCAATGTAATACATTTTCAGTCAATAAATGGTGGCCATAAGAGCTGCATTACCCACTGCCACTGTTAGCAAGAAACACAGTGGTACAATTAAACAAAGATTTGTCATGTCACACCTAAGTTATTTCTATTATTGGCACTTGATACTAACATTATTTCTAAACTAGAAATAATATAGTGCATGCACTGATTACCACTAGACTTGAATGTGCCAACAGTCTTGACCTTGGCTTTCCCAGGTATTTGATTCATCAGCTGCAAGTTGTGTGAATGCAGCAGCACAACTAGTTTAGAGAATATGTCACAGCTCATCAATTTTCCATAATTCCCGTCATTTTCATTGGTTGCCCGTACACAGGCCAGTACACATGACTATCTAATTTAAAACACTGGTTCTGACCCAAAGAGCATTTCATGACACAGATTCCAATTATTTTTTGGAAAGATTCCAACATTATTACTCAACTATGAACCTAAGACCCTTCAGGCTTAGGGACAGACTTAGAAGGCCATATTGCCACCAGAATGTCATTTTTTGTGACTTTCTGGTGGTGGTAACTACTGCTCCATATTTACAAGGGGATGTAACACCACTTTTTGTGGCGGTATGGCTCCTTGTAAATAATGGCCTATCTGACTCAGTTTTCTACAACAGAGGGACGTGCAATGGATGTTACAGTGGGTGTTCCATTGCAACACTCATTGCTTTTGATGCTGCCCTGATTTACAAGAAATCATAAATCTGTGGAAGCGCCAAAAACTAACTCCACCCCAGGGTGGTGTTAGCATGGCAAAATGAGAAGGAATGATTTTATTCCTCCTTGTTTTTTGGCTTGTCTATATGTGCTGCGTTCTGCAGCACACATACAAGAAGCAACATGCCATGGATGATTGTTTATGTGCAGGAAGGTACTCCATCCTGCACTTAAACAATCACTCAAAAATGACGCTTTGGTGCGTCTATGTGTGCTGCTTTCTGCAATACATATAGAAGTGTCAAATCACCTCTGTATATTGTTTATGTGCAGGAAGGGATACCTTCCTACACATAAACAATCATTCCTCTCAATGCACAAACCCTTTCACTATAGTGCAAGGATTCCAACTTTGGCACAGGCAGCTTAATTTAGCACTGGTGCAGGGGGAAACGCAGGCTGCACCATATTCTTGTGAATACAGCGCAGCCCTGAGTTTCAAAACTGTCTCCCCCTTCAATAACCTTGCAAAGAGAGTCATTTCACAAAGTCTCTGAAAATCTGGCTGATCTTTAACCTTGGTGGGTGGTTATGATCTATTTGATCTCTGTTTCGTACCTAGTACCCCTTGAGGCAACTGTTTGGGCTCTATAAAAGAATCAGTCCATCATTCTTTATTTCCATTCAGCAGAAATATAGAAACAACAATACAATCCTGCAACTGTCAAGGGTCCATTGTCCTATGCTGTACAGCAGTGTAAAGATGTTTCCATTACTATATGTCACTGAGGCAGTAGAACTCTCAAATAGAACGTGTTGATGTTATTAGAAGGAATTAGGGAGTAGGATAGTGAAGTACATGATTCTATCCTGTTTCATAAAAAGCCACACATATTTTTAGGATAGGAAATGATGGCTCTTCGACTCACTGAATGATGTACTGAACTATCCTCCGAGTGGGTGAGAGACAGAGATGGACGCAGATCCCCAGTCATCCCAACAAAAATGGAATTGAAGAAGCCAGTAGAGTGGCCCATGGACTGCATGGATAAGTAGGAGACAGGATTAGGAGATATTGAGATCATGGAAAAAGGGCCTGATCAATCATTGTTAATAACAATTCACCCAACTATGACAGCAGTGAAAAGAGTTTACCATTACTTTTATGTCACTGAGGCAGTGCAACTCTCAAGGAGTACATTTGATGCTGTTAGAAGCAATGAAGGAGTAGGATAGTGAAGTACATGATGCTAATCTGTTTTGTGAAAAGCTACATATATTTTTGGGATAGGAAATCATGGCACTTTGACTCACTGAATGATGTACTGAACTGTCTTGAGAGCGGATAAGAGACAGAGATGGGCGCAAATCCCCAGCCATCCCAACAACAATGAAATGAAAGGAGCCAGTAGCGTTGCCCATGGACTGCATGAATAAGTGGGAGACAGGATTAGGAGATATTGAGTTCATGGATAAAGGGCTTGATCAATCATCGTTATTAACAATTCACCAAGCTATAACAGCAGAATCATCAGTAGTGATGCAGAAATTGGTGAACAATGACTGATAGTGTAAGAGAAAGTAGTGGTGTGAGTCTTATATTGCTGGTCAGCACTGTGTTAGCCAAATACATGATTGCTTTTGCTGGGTATGACTTTAGAGGCTACACAAATGAACTTCAAATGCCACCGGTGGACTTGTATTGCATATGGCGATAGACCTGATTAGTGTGGTGTTCGATTTTTTCCTCCCTGCAGGATCAACCTGCATCCTTTTTGTTGTTACCCCTTCTGTTTTTCTTAACCCCTTCGCTGCCAGGACTTTTCCCCTCCTGTGCCGAGCCTTTTTCTGGCTATTTGGGGCAGTTTGTGCTTAGGCCCTCATAACTTTTTCTCCACATAAGCTACCCATGCCAAATTTGCGTTCTTTTTTTCCAACATCCTAGGGATTCAAGAGGTACCCAGACTTTGTGGGTTCCCCTGAAGGAGACCAAGAAATTAGGCAAAATACAGCAAACAAAAAAATGTTTTCAACAAAAATGAGAAAAAAGAGCTGCAGAAGAAGGCTTGTGTTTTTTTCCCTGAAAATGGCATCAACAAAGGGTTTGTGGTGCTAAAATCACGATCTTACCAGACATCAACACCAAAGGCAATGCATCAGCCCAATTCAGATTTGTACCTGCACACATTGTTGCAATTTGTGACTTCAAGGTACCATTCATCTGTTCCACTAGTCCTGATGTTTCAGGGCGATAACTACAATGCAACTTCTTCACAGTATTCAATATTGCACACAATAGCTTAAGTACCTCGTTATTGAAGTGCGTTTCCCTATCTGATTCTAAAGAGATCGGAAATCCGAGGCGTGATTTCAGTTCCCTAAGCAACAATTTTGCTCCTGTTAGGCTCTCATTTCTCCTTGTAGGATACGCTTCAATTCAATGACTAAAGATGCACACACTCACCAACACATATCTCAAATCTCCACACACAGGCATCTCAATTAAATCCAATTGCATTCTGCTGAATGGACCTCCTAGTCTTCCAATGTGGCTCACATTTACCACTGTCCCTTTTCCCACATTTAATTGCTGACAAATGACACATCCATGGCATACTTCTTCAGCTGCTTGTCTAAAGTTGGATTTTAAACCAGTCAATTTTGAACAAACGTACCATGGCATCCTTCCCAATGTGTGCCTGACCATGATAGTACCTTTCCACCTGAGACAACAGGCTCTTTGGCAAAACCATCTGACTCTCCTCAGATACCCACAACTCCCCTGTCTTTGAACACATTTCAATTTGCTCCGTGACATTTTCTCTTCCTTGTCGACACTGCTCTGCAAAGTTTTTAACTCTTCTAAAGTACCGCCTACTTTTAATGCAAAACTTGTACATGTTGCGACCTCTTCAGGTAACAACTCCCATTTGTCTTTGAATGATATACAGTTCAATGCGCAAAACCTTGCAACTTGATCCACATATCCATTTCCTAGTGACACGTAGTCCTGTAGCTTTAGATGTGCCCTCATTTCACCACAGCAACTTCTTCAGGGAGTTGAATCGCATGTAACAACTCCTTTATTCTCTCACTATTTCTCACTGGTGATCCAGTAGAGGTCGGAAACCTCTCTGCGACCACAATTGACCAGAATCATGAACTATTCTGAATCCATATTGGCTATCTGTGTAGATAGTGACTCTCAAACAAGCAGAAACATGGCACGCCCTAGTAAGAGCGACCAGTTCCGCTACCTGAGCAGAATACACTCCTCAAAGCCAGGAAGCTTCTAAGGTACCTGTAATTGTGCCCACTGCATATCCTGCTCTCAGTATCCCTGTGCTGTCTCTCAGACAAGAACCATCAATGAAAACAATTTGGTAATTTTCTTCCAATCGGGTATCTCTAATGTCAGGTCTTGGTTTTGTGCACAATTCAGTTACTTCAAGACAATCATGTTCAACATCTTCCTCTTTTTAAATTTCAGTAGTATCACTTGGGAGGAAAGTTGCAGGGTTTAGCACTGTACATCTTTTCAGTGTCACATTTGGAGCACCCAAGATGCTCTTCTCATATCTAGTCAGCCTAGCACCAGTCAAGTATTGGGTTTTCGTCCTGGTCAGTAAAATCTCAATCGAGTGAGGGACCATTATAGTCAGGGGATATCCCGTCACTACTCCTTCACACACCAACTGCAGCAACTGCACGCAAACAACCTGGAAAGGCTGCTGCAACTGGGTCCAAAGTAGCTGAAAAATATGCTACTGGGCGATCAGCAGCTCCATGGACCTGTGTCAAGACAGACAATGAACATGCATCACGCTCATGACAAAACAATGTGAATGGCTTTGTGTAATCAGGCACACCCAACTCTGGAGCTCTACACAAACTCTCTCAACTCAGTGAACGCTTTCATCTGATCCTGATCTAGCACTATGGGATCGGTGACATCTTTATGAGTCAGCTTCTGAAAGGGTTTTGTAATTTCTGAAAAACTCGGAATCCATTGACAAAAGCCCACTATTCCCAGGAACATTCTAACATCTCTATAGGAATTTGGGGGTTTATTTGCAGTATCATTGTAATCCTCTCCCTGGATATTTTCCTCAACCCTTTCTCAATTTGGCGATCCAAATACTTCCCTACCTTCTTACAGTACTGCAACTTCAATGGTGACACTTTATGGCCATACTTTCCCAAATGATTCAACAGGGCAATCGAGTCGTACTTACACTCGTCCCTTGTCTTGGATGCAATCAGAAAGTGAACAATGTATTGCACCAGAGTTGAATGGAAAGGCAATTCTAATGACTCCAAATTCTTTTTCAGGATCGGATTAAATAAGGAAGGTGACTCTGTGTACCCTTGAGGAAGTCTTCACCAGCAGTAGACTCAATCTAAGAATTTGAAACTGAAGAGAAACTGACTATCCTCATGAAGAAGCACAGAATAGAATGCTTGTGACAAATCAACCACTGTGAATTACTCTGCATCACATGGAATCTGGAACATTATTACAGCTGGGTTGGGCACTACGGGACAAAACTTAGCCACTATGTAATTTAATTTTCTAAAATATTGACGATTCAGACCTTCCCAGATGGTTTTTTCAATTACATGGGCTGCTCAATGCCTCTTTTAAAACTCCATGCTTCACAAAATCTACAATTATCTGACCCACTTTCTTCAGGACATCTTGTGGCATATTATGTTAGTGGAGCTGTGGAAACACTGCTTTCGGCTTTAGATTAACTTTAATAGGCCCCACTCCTTTGATTAAACCTACTTCTTTCCCTGTCAAATCCCACACTGTTCCTTGCAAGTCAGAATGTAGCTCTTTCACTGTGAACATCGGGAAAAACTCAATCAATGGGTACTCCTCATTTGTAGTTTCGCACTCAGTTTCTAGGGCTGGGTGTTCCTCATCATCATTATTTGTCTGGATCTCGATTCCATCATTAGAACAAGTAATCAGACACCTTGTCTTACACAGCAAGTCCCCTCCCAGTACGGATACCTACCTTGAATCGCAGACTACGAACTTATGCAGTCACTGATAATTGCCAATTTCAACTTGCACTGGATCTGGCATTGGGTTTGTCAAATACTGATTTGCTACTCCCACAACCTGAACTGTTCTTCCTGAAAGGGACAAATTCAGAACTTTTGCACTTCTCACAGTTGAGCGTGTAGCTCAGGTGTCTACCAGAAATGAGACTCTGTGACCCATAACCTTGCCTCCCACATAGGGTCCTCTGTGATCTACTTCTAGAGAAGTCACAAGCATGCATGGCTCCTCATCAGAACTATCACTCATCCAGTCACCATTTATTGAATTCTCACTATGTAATGGGAATTGGTGCACTGAGTTACTACTTCTGTTTTGTCTCTGACCTGTAACCTGTTGAGAAAGCATCATCTGTTGCTGCTCCATCGGGGATTGAGGTATTTGCATTTGCTGTCTAGGTACCATGTGAACCTGCTGCTGCATCGGCTGCAACTGTGACACTTGTGCACGGGGCAATTGCACCTGTTGCATAGGCTGAAAATTCTTAATTCGATTCACATTATTCTGGAAGTTTGGACTTGGACCCCTTAATCTTGGTCCTCTCATATTCTGAAATGCATTGACGTTGTTACTTTTCTGAACACCACCATCCTGCACCATCATCGGACACTCCCGCTTCCAGTGTCCCATGGTCCCACAAATGTGACACGGCAATAGCTTTTTCATTCCCTGCACATCATTCTGAACTACTACAGTATTCAAATCCGGAACACAAGTCATATTGCCTCCACGACCCCTACCTCTCATCTGAGGCTGGAACATTACATTTTCCTGCTGCTGCGGCATTTGTTGCACAAAAGTTCCCTGCACTCTTGTTTGAGCTGCCTTAATCTGCTTCACAATCGCCTTCTATTTCAACTTTTTCTGCTTCAACTCAATTTCTTCACTACAGTATTTTGCACACTTCAACACCTCATCAATCTGCTTGACTCTTAATCATCTGACCTATCTCATGTCTCAGTCGCTCCACAAATCTGAACCCAAAATGCAGCACGTCCTTCGGCTTAATTGCTTCCTTGCCACTGTATTCCTTAAACGCCTTCAGCAGTCTCTCATAATATGCATGTATTGATTCCTTAACCTACTGCACTGTCCTGTCAATTCTCTGCCAATCAATATTTTTGGGTGAAATTCTTGTCTTCAGGAACTCTATCACCATATAGTAATATTGCATTACCTCAGGAGATGGGGCACCTGTACTCTTATCTCTCTCTGGTTCACCTGTTGGTCAGTCTACAGCTCTTTTACATTCAACCCACAGATCAGCTGGAACCACTATTTCCAGTAAGGTATTTAAGTCTTCCTACAGACATTTCAAGAGCTTCATAAACCTGTCCTTCTGCTTCCATTCGCAGCATCTGGAAGTGCAACAATTGGACTAAGATCTAATAAATATCTCGACCCAACAAAGGTCTGTCCCATAGAAAAGACTTGTTCATTTGGTCCCCTCCTCACTAAACTCTGAGACGCCTCTCCCTGTTCACTCACGCTTGGTTTCTTCTGTGCAAATAATGGTACCGCTGGACCAACAGTAATCAGCACCAATATTACATCTGGTGCTGTTCTGGCACCCGAACATTATGGGATTCATCAATGGAGATATGTCCGACTGTGTCCCTGTCACTGGCGTAAATCTCAGCATCTCCTGGGGCTCTACCTGGGGCAACAAAATCGTCTCAGTCTGAACCAACAGTGGTCTTGGAACCACTTGCTCTGTAGGTGCCACTAAGTTTGAAGTTGTCTCTAAGACAGGCACATCAGGGTAGATTCTCTGTATGGGTGGCAGATGCATCTGTGCCTGAACTACTGGAGTAGTTAACACATTAGGTCCTTGCACCACACCCTGTGTCTTCCTGCGTAATTGCTGGAAACAATCTAACATCCTGCAATGTCACTGATCTCCATTTCTTCTGTTCTCAGTCCCATGTTGCTTCCACTAAAGACTTCTCTACCTTTCTTACTCTCTTCTCGAATTTCATTTGCTGCTGTTGTCTAGCTACCAGCTCCTAAACTGCTAATGCCTCAAACTGTGCTGGTCTCGGAAGAGGCTTTGATTCATATAGCGCCATCCGTAATTGTTCCAAACTTCTCAAATTGTACGTCCCGTTCTCAGGGAATGCTAAGCTCCCATTTTTCTCTGTCAACTTGCACCACTACTTTAACCAAAGACATGGTGCTACACTGCTATTACAATGTAAGCCGGTGTACCCACTGGCAGAGTAGGCTCCCCTACACTCACTCTAATGTACGCATCTCCCTTTAGGGCACTCTTCAATGCCTTGAAAAACTGCATCTTCTCTACTTTTGTGTATTCAAATCCAATCAGGAAATGACTTTTACTCCCAAGGTTCCCTTCACCGGTGTTTTCAACCAATTGCCTCTCACGTACGGCTGCCAATCTGTGCACGACTCTTCTTACTAACCAATCTATCCCAACACAGATCCAGTGACCTCACACTCACATGTACTGCAGCTGACAAAGTCTTGTGGCTCGTCCTCCCAAACTCAGACTCTCACAAAACTAAAGCAAAATATTATGAGCACTAATCAAAAAACAAAAAACAAACCTGCTGGTTTACTACAGGAAGGTAACACAATCGCTTCAGAAACTTTACCGATTTTCACTGATGGCCCTTTCGCTCATGCCGCTATTCCTTTTTCTCGGTCTCCCAGATTCGTAAGCAAAATTCGACCCTCAAATTTTACTCTCAACTGATCAATGGGTCTGTCCTGGTGCACATAGGACTTGCCAAATTTCAGTCAAAATTTTCTCTCACCCACTTTAACTCACACACTGACTCCTTGACCACGCCTGTTCGACCTACTAAACCAGATAGATTACAACATATAACCAAGTGTCTCATACACTTTTCCAATATACTCTGGAGTCTTAGACCATGCAGGGTCCGTACATCAACAACTATGTGAACATTTTTGATCATGAAGCACCACACATATGTGAAGTTCGACTACTTCCCTACTCTCATACTCCGGAGTACTCAAACTCCTACTAAAATTTAATCTGGAGTACTCAAACTCCCTAAGTTCTCCCATACGTCACAATTCACCTGCAATTTGAATAAGCGGTGCACGGGCAACCTATCTCTCTCACTCTATCACTGGAACGCCGAGAACATACCCAACACTACTACCAGTATCCAGGATCTGGGAAAGTCATTTCTGGGCTTAAGGGCACATCATTTTCTCTACAAATGCCATATTGAAAAACAAAATCTGAATCTCAATAATACTGAATTCTCAAACAGATCAATCTTTAAACTATTACCATAATTAGGGACACCTCTCCATCAGTCTCCTAACACGACTGCTAACACCTGTCACTGAGTTCTGTACACCTATAGCAAGCTCTTAAGGAGACTATCCATCGCTCTCCCCACCATAACTGTTAACACCTATCGCTCTGTATTAACACCTATGGCAAGCCCCTAAAGAAACAAACCATCAGTCTGCTACCATAACTGTTATACGCGTTATACTGTTAGACGCGTGTAGGTCGATGAACCTTATGATTCGTTTAAGGTGTTCCTACCATAGTTCCAGTACAGAGACAATAATCAATGCACAATAATCAATAATTATTAGTCAAATAAATAATCAATGGAGTCAGTAAAATGCACTCACCATGACTTTTCAGCCACACCATTAATTATAAGTTTAGTAAGTTTTATTTTGTTATATTAACAATACTAAAGTCATGACTCTTAATCATCAACTCTAATCAAACTTATTTAATAATGCTTGTTAATCAATTAGTCACAAGAAACATGATTCAATCAAGGCTTGAATCAAAAAACATTCCAATGCATCAGCACAAATCATAAGTAAAACCCATTTAAGCAAGGCTACGATGTCAATAAAGTTCAGCAAAATAGTCCGTCAACCATTTGTCTTTGCAATTCGTCAGTCGTCATCAGGATGTGGGGCTTCATGCAAAACAATTTAGAACACAAATATGGTAAACATCTACCTAAAGAAAGTATTAAGACAGCACAGTTTGTACCTAGAAAGAAAAGGCATAAAAATGCAATTCATTCACATTGTCATATCTACCTATCCACAGTATGGGTCACCAAGCAGATCAAGCTTTCATTCAGAGAGTATGAGCCCAATGACAGAATCTCAAATCTCTTCTGAGTCGCTATCGCATCTCATAACGGGGTAAGATCTGAGCTCTTTTCACTTTGTCACGTTGTTATATCTAAGTCCCCATCCGATCCCCCAATTTCCAATTGGTCAGTTAATCCTACTTTATTTTTCTGTTCACCAGTGTCCATATAACAAATCTATGAACTCTAATATTTCACAGTTCACTTGTTGTTGATTGGTCTGCTTTACGATGTTCTCATCATCCAGCTTCTCAGGTATCAATTTTGTTGCATCTTTGTCTCCAGTCAGTGTCTTCATCCTGGGAAACTACATCTCATGCACATTACACATATTTGGATACATTACTAGGGACCTCATCTCCTGTCCGTCGGTTCCCATTGAATGCTTCTGCTAAGCATTTTATTAAAACAATGAGCATTTCACAATTAGTTCACTCTATCAATACCGAGGTAGTCCATGAGTTCATAAACCTGGTTTATCAAATCTGCCCAACGATGCTTTAGTTGGTGGGTTGTCTGCTACACCTCAAACAGCCTCTGCATATGAAAACGGACCTTCTCCCACCATAGCTTCCATGTCTCTGCCTTGTAACCCTGGATAACTCTGCCTCCCATGGCCACCCCCACCCTGTTGGGAAGTAGTGGGTTACCAGCCACAGGAATCCACCAAACTCATCTGCATTCATTGTTTTCGCCCTTTCCATCCCTGACTCAAACATACTCTGCACAAAACAAAACCCCAGAAAGCCAAAACACTACCAGCTATCCCAAAAACAACAATACCCCAAAGGCGTACACGTGACAAAACACAGTACAATACCAAATACTAATACAAAGGACAATGTAGACTTTAAGGACACTACAGGGACAGCAGTCAGCACAACAAAGTCCAAGATGGGGCCATATGTCCCCGTTCTCCACCCAAGCAGGCTTACTTCAGATGATACACTGCCAGTGCACTCGGGAGATTGACTTTCCTTTAGCCCCACATCTTACATGCAGCATACAGTACAAATTAAAGTGATAATCACATAGCATGGGGCCAAGAACCCATGCACAAGAGGATGCACTGTCTGCTGATGACACAGCCACTAGCATGTGCAGCACTTTCAGGTGTTCCCAGGTACTCCACATAAAGTGTGTGCAAAAGGCCATTGTCACCTGCAAGACTGATACCCAACAGCACTTGGTGTGAATACTGTGGCATTTTCAGTTAGGTAGCATGCAAAGGTGCTCTGGATTGTCAAATTTACATAATTGGTGGTGTACTTGTTTCTCACTCATGCTGACGGTGCAGTGCTAGACTACCATTTTGTACGGCTATGTTAGCCATAATTTAGACACATTATTTTAGAAAACTAGGCCTGCTGTTGTGCACTTTAGCCCAGTTATAATTTATTCAGCTGTCTTTTTCTAGCATTAGCCGAATTTGCGGTGTTGTTTTATTTGTCTCTATATAATTGTTCTTTCTCCTAGATAAGCAATACATTCTCAATAGGACATTAATTTCACTTTGTACTTTCTTCAAGGATACAGACAGATAGGATTGCTGCCAAAAGTGGTATGCTGTGTCTCCAACATTCACAGAAATAAACACACATATGTGGGGACCATATCTTAGAATGTCAACTCTTTTATTATAAAACACTCCTTTTTCCCATAGACGTTACAGGGAGTTTCCAGCCAGATGACTACGACTGCATGCTGATTGTTGATTGCCTCGATTAGACAGCTGCACCCTTGCCCTACATGGGGACGTTGTATTTCTAGACTACAGGTTTCCTTACTCAGGTATAAGGGATGAAGTTTTTCCAGGGGGAAACCTGAGGGGCAGATAAGGCTTATTATGAGGTGCTCGAACATAGCGTAGATAGGAGAACTATATCTCACTCTTAGTGACAGTATGGTGGGACTGTTTTTGTGTTTCACTTTCCTTGTCACCTTCTTGCTTTTAATGTATTTTATCATTCTAGTTATTGCAATGCATGCCATTTTATCTAAGATGCAGTTACTTTAATACACTCTTATGGAACTATATTCTGCCTCTGTTGTCTTCGCCTGTGTCAGACCGCTGTAACTGAAAGAAAGGGATGAGATCTGATCGACCGCGATTCCCCTGAGGAGTCATCCTTGTCATGCCCCTGATTGCCTCAATCATCCCTGGTCTTGGGTAGAGATGAGGTGCTGCTAGTTAGCCAGAGAAACCCAGATTAGGCTGACAGGTGTCACATGGGATGGAATCGTACTTAGTACCCCACAATCTATGCGATTCTGCCGCCCAAATCCAATAGCCTCATTAGCATAATGAGAACCTAAGCGCCATGGCACCGCCAACATTTAGTCAGGCACTAAATTTCAGATCCTCCTAAGTATCTCTGCCTCACTAAAGGCTTAAGACACCTCAATACTATATACGGAGATGTCTGTGGTATTGAGGTATCCTCCTCAGCTAAATAGGTAGTATCTATTTAAAGCTGTCAACATCAGGACCCACCGCAGACACCCCCTTCTTATATCCAACAAACCAATACAGTGTGTGTGTACTTGGACCACTGTCGTCCCCTGAAACCTGCATACAAATACATAGTAGTCGCTATTGATTCATGATTCAGATTTCGATGGGTTCGGCCACAATGCTCGGCTGACGCTCAAACTGTTATTAAAGATTTGCAAGTCTTTTTTGGCACATATGCTGTTGTGGCTTTCCACTCAGACCAGGGCCCTGCTTTTGCCTCAAGAGCTTTGAGGGATGCCATGGCTTCAGTAGGGGTCCAACTGCATTACTCGTCTCCATTTCATCCAGAGGGAAATAGTGTCATGGAGCTGGGAAACCAAGATTTATGGTTCTTACTAACTGTACTTGCCTTTGTCCTTTGGATTGGGTTTGTCATTGTTTTCTTTTTACTCATACAAGTTCACCTTCCTGAATGCTCTACAGTTGAACTGGTGGATGAAGTCCTAAAAACCACATTTTTCATCACACACATTCCGCAGAGATTTGTCCCTAGCGAACATTTCTGCCATACCAATTCCCGATGGGATTGTTTGGGATAACAACGGAGAAAACATTTCTCATACGCAGTATATAATGAGATTTGTAAGCTTTCCCAACAAGAAGCAGCTGCCCGGTTCAGGCAAATTGATCAGGAAAACTTACAGAAAGCATTAGCCATTGTAGATAATGGGATTAACACTTTGTCCGACCAGATATACACTTTAAATAAAATTGTATCCTCTGCAATAGATATCGTTCAGAGTGACATGTCATCTTTACATGTGAGACTTCTGTGAGCCTTCCGATGATTTGTAAACAGCTGTCCTTGCACAGGACATGTAATGCCTCTACAGCAAAATTGGCTTGTTATCTGAAGAGAGTTCCAGTCCTTTTGACTAGACCTGCATTCCAGGTGCTCTCAAATGGTAGCTATGTGCTCCTTAACAGTGAAAGCTGTTGTGGAATGCAAGTCGGAATAGTTTATGTCATTTCAGTCTCCCAAATTGTTACATGTTACAGGAATGAACTTTTTCCCCTTACACAACTAAAAGAAGTAGCAGACATTTGGCCTAATATTGCTACTTCTCATGTGAATTTTGACAAGTTGAGCAGACTCAAGGCTTTATTGTTTTAAAAACACGTGGCGCTTACATTTGTACATGAGACCTATGCACTTCAGGTTGCGAGGTCATCGGCAGAGATTCAGTCCTTTTTAAACACAAATTTTCTGAGGCACTTTGATGAGCTCGTAGGACCAATATTCAAAGCGTCCAGTGTTACTGGAATTGCCAATTTCTTTAAGGCAGTTGGTTCTAATTTCGTTCACACCTTCTCCGCTATATTTGGCCTAATACCTTCAGCCATACACTCAGGCCCGTATTTATACTCCGTTTGCGCCGAATTAGCGTCGTTTTTTTCGACGCAAATTCGGCGCAAAACTAACGCCATATTTATACTTTGGCGTTAGACGCGCCAAGCGCCAAAGTATGGGCAAATAGCGTCATTTTTTAGCGTGAACGCCTTCCTTGCGTTAATGAGATGCAAGGAAGGCGTTCCCGTCTTAAAAAATGACGGCGACGCAAATGCGTGGTATTTATACTCCCGGGCAAAAATCACGCCCGGGAGTGGGCGGGTCAAAAAACCCCGCATTTGCGCCACTTTTTAACGCCTGGGTCAGGGCAGGCGTTAAGAGGCCTGTGGGCTCAAAATGAGCCCAGAGGTGCCCTCCCCTGCCCCCAGGGACCCCCCTGCCACCCTTGCCCACCCCAGGAGGACCCCCAAGGATGGAGGGACCCATCCCAGTGAAGTACAGGTAAGTTCAGGTAAGTATAATTTTTAATTTTAAAAAAAAAAAATTGGTGGCATAGGGGGGCCTTATTTGTGCCCCCTTATTTGTGCCCCCCTACATGCCACTATGCCCAATGACCATGCCCAGGGGACAAAAGTCCCCTGGGCATGGCCATTGGGCAAGCGGGCATGACTCCTGTCTTTACTAAGACAGGAGTCATTTAAATGGCGTCTGGGCGTCGCAAAAAAATGGCGCAAATCGGGTTGAGGCGATTTTTTTGCCTCAACCTGACTTGCCCCATTTTAAGACGCCCTAACGTCATTTTCCCCCTACGCCGGCGCTGCCTGGTCTACGTGGTTTTTTTCCACGCACACCAGGCAGCGCCGGTCCGCTTGCGCCGGCTAACGCCATTCCATAAATACGGCGCCCGCATGGCGCTTCAGAATGGCGTTATACGGCGCTAAATTTTTTAACGCTAAACTGCGTTAGCGCAGTTTAGCGTCAAAAAGTATAAATATGGGCCTCAGTATTTTCAAATCTTTTCATGGGATTTCCGATTACTTTTGTTATAGTAGGTGGCATTTTGCTGCTGCTACATTTTGTCTACAGAGGCTGTCCCTTCACAGCAAGGAGGAATGAAAGCGCTTCCAACAGTGCAACTGTGTAGTGAAAGCATGATGCAGTGTTTCGGAGCACTATTCTTGGAACAACTGGAGTGTGACTGGTCCCTGTTATTCCACCCTGTTTTGGATTGGATTGTGTGCCGCCCTTGTTTCAGTGCCTTTGGTGCCTTTTTGAATGTACACTGAAAGTCTCTCTTTCTACGCAGCGCTTACTTTCATTGGACGCTGATCTGTTGATGTTCTCGATAAGGGCCCATTAACAGACATGCATGTTGAGGGTGCTTTGTTATGGGAAGCCGTCTGTGAGTTGCCCTTTGTGGGTGCTGTGACTCCTAACTCAACATTTGTTGCCTCAGCTGGAGCTCAGGCTTTGGAACACGAGTGCTCTATGGTTTTTCTTGGAAACGATTTGGATATTTTATCACCTGCCAAAGTAGAACATTTCCTGGCTTCATTTGTCCTGGATATATTTAGTGATTTTCAAAATAACACCAAGCTTTTAATTTGGCTTTTTTTGGTGCCACTAATGTTTTTTTAATTGTCCTTTTATCACTGCTCAAGTGTCTTTTAGCTTGTCATTATTGACATTTATGTTTATATGCTTTTATTGATAGTATTTTATTATGGTTTGGTTTTATTTTGAGCTTTTAAACCATGTAGTAGGCTAGCCAGGCTTATAGTGGGTACCTGATGGTATTTACAACTTGTGCCAGGTCCAGTTATCCCTTATTAGCAGATTAGTAGTGTTCTAGCAGCTTAGGCTGATAGAGGTAGCTATAGCAGAGCAGCTTAGGCTGAACTAGGAGACATGCAAAGCTCCTTCTCCACCCCTTATATAATATAGCACTATATCATAAGAAACACAATACTCAGAGTTACTAAAAATAAAGGTTCTTTATTTTAGTGACAATATGCCAAAAGTATCTCAGAGGATATACTCCATTAGGAGGTAATTAATATACACAACATATACACACAAACCAAAATCCGGTAAGTAAACTTTTACAAAAGTAGTGAAAACACTGTAGAACAGAATAGAATGCAATAGGAGACAGTAGGCCTAGGGGCAACACAGACAATATACACCAAAAGTGGAATGAGAACTACAAATGGACCCAAGCCTAAAGTTGTGTGTAGAGGGTCGCTGGGAGTGTAAGAAACACTAAGGGTGTCCAAGATACCCCACACCAAGACCCTGAAAAGTAGGAGTAAAGCTACCCTATTACCCCAAAAAGACAGTAAAATTGAGATAGGGGATTCTGCAAGGACAACAACTGACTGCAAAGCACTGAAGATGGATTCCTGGACCTGAGGACCTGTAAAAGAAGGGGACCAAGTCCAAGAGTCACGCAAATGTCCAGGGTGGGGCAGGAGCCCACTAAACCCCAGATGAAGGTACAATAGGACTGCCTCCAGGTGGAAGAAGCTGAAGATTCTGCAACAACGGAAGGTGCCAGGAACTTCTCCTTTGGTCAGAAGATGTCCCACGGCATGATGGAGGATGCAGAAAGACTGCAAACAAGCCTTGTTAGCTGCAAGAGTCACGGTTTAAGATAATGGGTGCTGCCACGGCTCAGGAAGGACCAGGAGGTTGCCCCTTGGAGGAGAAGACAGAGGGGGCTCTCAGCAAAAGAGAGAGCCCATGCAGGAGCAGGCAGTACCTGCGGAAGCACTTGAACAGGCGTTCAAGAAATCTGAGCATGGCGGTCATCTCAACACAACAAAAGAGGGTCCCACGAAGTTGGTGGTCAAGTCAGCGAGTTGAGCAATGCAGGACGGAGTGCTGGGGACCTGGGCTGTGCTGTGCACGAAGGAATCCTTGCAAAAGTGCACAGAAGCCCTAGCAGCTGCAAATCCCGCAGTACACAGGATTACTGTCTGGCGTGGGGGGGCAAGGACTTACCTCCACCAAATCTGGACAGAGGGACAACTGAACTGTTGGGGGTCACTTGGATACAGCTCCTGAGTTCCGGGGACCACCTTCATCAAGGTGAGAGGGGACGCAGAGGACCGGTGTTGCAGAAGTTTGGTGCCTGTGTTAGTAGGGGGAAGATTCCGTCAACCCACAGGAGATTTCTTCTTGGCTTCCAATGCAGGGTGATGGCAGACAGCCCTCAGAGCATGCACCACCAGGAAACAGTCGATAAAGCCGGCAGGATTAGGCGCTACAATGTTGCTGGTATTCGTCTTGCTACTTTGTTGCGGTTTTGCAGGCATCCTGGAGCAGTCATCAGTCGATCCTTGGCAGAAGTCGAAGAGAGAGATTCAGATGAACTCTGGTGAGCTCTTGCATCCGTTATCAGAAGAGGAACCCACAGTAGAGACCCTAAATAGCCCTCAGAGGAGGATTGGATACCTAACCAGGTAAGATCCTATCAGGACGGGTCTCTGACGTCACCTGCTGCCACTGGCCACTCATAGGTCTCCATTGTGCCCTCACGCCTCTGCATTCAAGATGGCAGAAGTCTGGGACACACTGGAGGAACTCTGGGCACCACCCCTGGGGTGGTGATGGACAGGGGAGTGGTCACTCCCCTTTCCTTTGTCCAGTTTCGCACCAGAGCAGGGGCTGGGGGCTCCCTGATTCAGTGTAAACTTTTTTGTGCAAGGAGGGCATCATCTGTGCCCTTCAAAGCATTCCCAGAGGCCAGGAGAGGCTACTCCTCTCAGGCCCTTAACACCTATGTCCAGAGGGGGAGGGTGTAACACCCTCTCTCAGAGGAAATCCTTTGCTCTGCCTTCCTGGGACTGGGCTGCCCAGACCCCAGGAGGGCAGAAATCAGTCTGAGGATTGGCAGCAGTGGTAGCTGCAGAGAAAACCCCAGAGAGCTAGTTTGGCAGTACCCAGGGTCCATGCTTGAGCCCCTGGGATGCATGGGATTGGCATCCCAATACCAGATTTGGCTTGGGGGGACAATTCCATGATCTTAGAAATGTTACATGGCCATGTTTGGAGTTACCATTGTGAAGCTACGCATAGGTATTGACCTATATGTAGTACACATGTGTAATGGTGTCCCTGCACTCTCAAAGTCCGGGGGAATTGCCCTGAATGATGTGGGGGCACCTTGGCTAGTGCCAGTTTGCCCTCACACTTAGCAACTTTGCACCTAACCTTCACCAAGTGAGGGTTAGACATATAGGTGACTTATATGTTACTTAAGCACAGTGTAAAATGGCTGTGAAATAACATGGACGTTATTTCACTCAAGCTGAAGTGGCAGTCCTGTGTAAGAATTGTCTGAGCTCCCTATGGGTGGCAAAAGAAATGCTGCAGTCCATAGGGATCTCCTGGAACCCCAATACCCTGGGCACCTAGGAACTATATACTAGGGAATTATAAGGGTGTTCCGGTGTGCCAATTAGAATTCGTAAAAATGGTCACTAGCCTGCAGTGTCAATTTTAAAAGCAGAGAGAGCATAAACACTGAGATTCTGGTTAGAAGAGTCTCAGTGATACAGTTAGGCACCACACAGGGAACACATATATGCCACAAACTATGAGCACTGGGGCCCTGGCTAGCAGGATCCCAGTGACACATATCAAACACACTGACAAATAGGGTTTCCACTATGAGCACTGGGTCCTGGCTAGTAGGATCCCAGTGAGACAGTAAAAACACCCTGACATATACTCACAAACAGGCCAAAAGTGGGGGTAACAAGGCTAGAAAGAGGCTACCTTCCTACAAACCACCTTTGAATTGGCAAGGGAATGGTGTTGTATAGCTATGTTAGCCAAATTTAGACATGTTATTTTAGCAAACTAGGCCTGCCATTGTGCACTTTAGCCGAGTTACATTTTATTTAGCATTGCTTTATATTTCTGGCAATAGCCACATTTGCGGTGTTGTTTTATTTCTCTCTATCTAATTGTTTTTTCGCCTTGGAAAGCAATACGTTCTCAGTAGGACATTCATTTCACTTTGTTCTTTCTTGAAGGCTACAGTCAGATAGGATTGCCGGCAAAAGTGGTACGCTGTAACTCCAACATTCACAGAAATATACACATTCATATGTGGGGATCATTTCTTAGAATGCCAACTGGTTTATTATAAAACACTCCTTTGTCCCACACGTGTTACAGGGAGATTCCAGCCAGATGACCACTACTTCATGCTGATTGCTGATTGCTGATTGCCTCGCTACAGCTGCTTGCTTAGACAGCCGTACCCCTGACCTACATAGGGACGGTGTCTTTCTGGACTGCAGGCTTCCTTACTCAGGTATGAGGGATGATGTTTTCCCAGGGGAAAAACTGAAGGGTGGATTAGGCTCATTATGCAGTACTTTAACATAGCGTAGGTAGGGGAACACTATCTCAACCCTAGTGACAGTATGGTGGGACTGTTTTTGTGTTTCAGTCTCCATGTCACCATCTTACTTTTATTGTGTTTTATAATCCTAGTTATTGCAATATATGCCATTTTTTCTAAGATGCAGTTACTTCAATAAACCCTTATTGAACTATATTCCGCCTATTGTCTTTGTCTATGTGAGACCAATGTAACTGAAAGAAAGGGATGAGATCTGGTCGACCACGATTCCCCTGAGGAGACTTCCTTGTCATGCACCTGACTGCCACAATCATTCCAGCTCTTGGGTAGAGATGAGTCGCTTCTAGTTAGCCGGAAAAACAAGAATTAGGCTGACAGGCGTCACATGGTATGGAATCGTGCTTAGTACCCCACAATCTATATGATTCTGACACCCAAATCCAGTAGCCTCATTGGCATAATGAGATCCTACGTGTCAACCAAGCATGCCTTTTCATGCCCACTGACATACTGAGGTCAGCAAGGCAGCGTACATCACACCATTACTGCTCTCTATATCAAGGTGGTGTTGCTTGTGTGTAGCAGTGGGTGTTCACATGTAATACCCATGTAGATTGATGCTGTGACAGGTATTGAAGATCACGTGGAGCAGGTTTGCTCCTTAACATGTCAGACATCCCCATTAGAGCCTGAATAAGGATGTATCAGTTCATGTGACCTTGGCTCATCTGTCTTCATGTGTCCTGCATTCAGCTGCTCACATTGGCCTTGTTGGACTGTTCCATGTATGGCTTATGTGCATGGAAGTGTTGAGAGAACAATTATTCACATTGACAGCAGATTGGATGGAGTTGTGGGCCTTTTATACATCCCCATGTTGGCATCCACAAGTTTACATGACTCATCCTGATTATCCATGGGGTTGTCCAGCAATATGTACCAACAATGTTCCTGCAATACACCCATTACACTGTGCAATGCTTGTGAGCCACTTGGGTTACATTCATTTACTCCATAGCTATGAGTCCAAGATGATCCACAAGGCTAGAATTTACATGGACTTTGGGATGTTCTTGAGAAGCTTGTGCCACCAGATGGGCTGTAAGTGGGGTCACACCAGCGTCACCGGCCTGTGGTACCTAGGTTCATATCTGTGTGACTTGCCATCCTAGGATGGCCTGTGTTTTCAGTTTTCTCACTCAGGGAGTGACCAACATTGTGTGTTTCAACCACTCTACAGAATAAGGCCCATATTTATACTTTTTGACGCACAACTGCGCCAACGCAGTTGTGCGTCAAAAATTTTACCGCCGGCTAACGCCATTCCAACGCGCCATGCGGGCGCCTTATTTATTGAATGACGTTAGCTGGCGCTGCGGACTGGTGTGCGTAAAAAAAAATGACTCACACCAGGCAGCGCCGGCGTATGGGAAAATGGGGGTTGTGCGCCAAAAAATGGGGCAAGTCAGGTCTGAGACAAAATTCAGGCCTCAACCCGATTTGCGCCATTTTTTTTTACGCCCAACCTCCATTGACATGACTCCTGTCTTAGCAAAGACAGGAGTCATGCCCCCTTGCGCAATGGCCATGCCCAGGGGACTTATGTCCCCTGGGCATGGTCATTGGGCATAGTGGCATGTAGGGGGGCCCAAATCAGGCCCCCCTATGCCACAAAAAAAAAAACGAAAAAAAATACTTACCTCAACTTCCCTGGGATGGGTCCGTCCATCCTTGGGTGTCCTCCTGGGGTGGGCAAGGGTGGCAGGGGGTGTCCCTGGGGGCATGGGAGGGCACCTCTGGGCTCCTTCTGAGCCCACAGGTCCCTTAACGCCTGCCCTGACCCAGGCGTTAAAAAACGGCGGGCATCAGGCTGTACGCCGTTTTTTAAGGCCTGCCCCCTCCTGTGCGTCAAAATGACGTCAGAGTATAAATATGGGGCACAGGCCTTAAAGTCATTTTTTGGAAGGGAACGCCTATCTTGCATATAATTAACGCAAGGCTAGTTCCCCCTTCCAAAAAAGGACGCACATGGTGGAACTTTGACGCCCGCGGGGTCGGACGTCAAAGTATAAATATGGGGCAGGGTTTGCGGTGATTATGCGTCAACATTTTTGCCCCTAAGTGTCATGTTGGTGACAAACTGGCTACCTACATTTGCTATGAATGTATGGTGGCAATCATGACCCATGTTGGTATGTGCATACCAACGGTTACCAGAGAGGCTTCAGAAACATATAACATGTTGTACCACAAAGGCATCAGCTGTATTTCCTTGCATTTAGGAGCACATGTGTTGCACATTCACATTGCAAAAGCTCCTTCTCATTACCCACTGTCTTACTCTCAGATGTGTGGATCACAAACTCAGTTTGTCCAGTCACAACTAGTCAGGTGGATTCCAATCACATGTATGTTTACCACTGGCACCCATATGTGTATTTATTGTGTGATTACTTGAGTTTTAGTGATGGATATGCATTCAGTCAAGATATTCACCTGCAAATTTCCAGCCACATCAAGGTAACATATTTTGGGATGCATCAGTGCCTGGCACCTTGGATGGATGAAACTTGTTTTTTGTGATTTTTAATGGACAATTATTTCATACTCAGAATCTTTGTGTTGTGCCTTCACATTTGCACTAAGACTGTACTCATGGAAGTGAAACCAGTGTTTGCATCTGAGCGCAACACACAAACATGGTAGCCTATATCACTGCTGTTTTCATTGGCATTCTGGCCTGGTGTGCCAAACGTGGGCACATTGTTACTAGGTAGACAATCTTGCACTGGCAAAGTTTATTATTTAGCATTTGTATGTGTGATATGAGAACTTCTAATTGATATGATACGTGGTTGCAGATTTGTATGTCACATAGGTAGGCTGTAGTGGGTTGCCTGTGTTTCCATGCTCATACTATATGGATCACTTCACAGTCATCATACTATGAGTGAACTCTAGTATCCTTCACAAGTATGAGGGCGTACAAATGGCTAGCTGTACAAGAGACGCACACTGTAATTGCACACTCTCTATGTTAGCACACCATGTCCATTTTAGTTTGGCAATGAAGTACCATTTGGTACAGGTTGTTGTCATGCATACTATTTAAATGTACACAATGTTGTACAGTGTTGCCTGTCACACATAGCTACATATGTTTTCTGTGTGCAATTAGCAGATGTGATGTGAGTGGTCAGCTGTTTGCTGTGACTACGAGGTTAACTTGCTTACACAATGGTAGTGTTTACATCTTTATTTTCACCTAGGTACACCAATTAATTTAGTCATAATTTTGTGACATTGTGAAAGTCATTCATGAATTTTTGACAAAAATGTGTACTATGTGGCTCCTCCATGTGTTGCAGCTAATGCTGGTACAGTTTGTGCTTGCTCTTCATATTCCTCATTCTCATCTTCGGAAACGTCCTGCTGCTCATTGTCCTTGGGCCATGAGGAATTTGTCAGTACATAAATGTCATGCAATATGCAGCACACTAGTATAATTTTGCAAACCATTGGTGGCAAGTAATGTAAATGGCCCTAGACATATCCTGCTACCTGAACCAATACTTGAGGACTCTGCAAGTCTTCTCTACAATGGTATGCGTCCTGCTTAGTTCTACTGGGTTTCCACTAGGGTATTTTTATGAGGACTAATCACCCACAGCTGAAGACAATGTCCTTTGTCAGCTGTGCAGAAAGTAGTAGTGAAAATAGTAAATAATCATGACGAACGAAAACTCCATATTCATATACTATCTGTTATGTGTCCTTATTGACTAATACACTTTACCAACAGTAGGAGATGAGCTATGACATTGTTTGGCATGCACACAGGTTTTTTTGAGATTTGACTGACACTGTACTACACACACAGTTGTACTGTCCTCTGTGATGTTCCTAGTTATAAGGTTTCTCAGGCTCTGTATGGGGATTGGCATACATGGTCATTACCCACTGTTGTATCCCATAGCCTTGGTCAGCTGAAACTGAAAACGAGACAGTGTCCATGTTTAGGATAATTGCATTGGGTACATTCCTGTCCATGTGTGTTCTGTTAAATGGTATTTTCAGCACTTCCCCAAGATGTGATCACATGATGTGTCACTCATACCAGTGTACTGATGTGTACAGGGGATTCCTCAATTAATCAATGTGATATCAAAAGCAGAGCAGAAGCAGATACCTAATGAAAATCTACATCCTGAGTGTTCTGTTAATGCTGAATTTTACTGTAGCTATTTGCTGCCGCTCTAGTCCACTCAATGTTTCTTTATTGTTTTACACAACCTTTATTGCATTTTCAATAAAGTACAACAGCGCAACCCAGTATTGATGCATTGTACCTCCAGCAGTATGCTTATATTAGCATATTATCATAGTAAATGCAGATATATTGTACAAAACACAACTTGGCAGATCAAGGCATCATCTAAATATTGTATGCACTGAACAAAACCCTCTTCCCATCAAACTGAAGGTGTCACCTTGTGTAAGGTAGGTAGTGTTATTGTCAGTGGGAGCAGGTGTAGCTTGTGTTTGTGTGTGGGGTGCACATCAGGAGGTGGGGGCCTTCAGGAGGATCTCTAGTATTCACATCCATTCGGGGTGTGTGCTGACTCTCCTTCATCATAGGCAGTTCCCAGCACCTTAAATCTTTCCAGTATGGCATCCCATTTAAGCGGGATAGCCTTTGTTCCTCTCTATGAATTACCATGCCTGTCACCAGCGTTCTACTTCTGCTTGTTAATATTTGACCTTAGGGGCCCTAGGGGAATTCCAGTGCTGTGTCATGACTAATTTAGCAACAATATGTCCCTCATTATGACCCTGGCGGTCAGTGATTAAGTGGCTTAATACCGCCAACAGGTTGGCGGTAATTACTGCCAAATTATTACCATGGCGGCGTTATCTCTGATAGACAGCCAATGTACCACACCGACCGACAGGGCGGAAACAACAGTCACCACGGCAGGAGCTGCCTACAGCCAGATGGAAGACAAACTTCCGCCCACATATTATGACACCACTACAATCAGCCACCTTTTACTGTGCAGTACCAACGCAATCAAAAGCCCGGCAGAAACATTGCACAGAAGTAAAAGGACTCCGCATTGGAGACACAGGGAAGAACCACGCCGCCATGGAACCTGAACTGCAAGTCTTCCCGATGATATTCTACGTTGTGCTCTACCTGGAACACCAACGCCGGTGAAGACGGCGACGGTGAGTACAGTCGCCTAGCACACAAGGGAGTGGGGGAGGAAAAGCACAGTGACACACACGCACCACACACACCTGACATACACCTGACATACACACAACAAGCTGTATCAAAAAAACAATCTGACCATGAAAATCTGCTGAAAAATGCAAGGACAACAGGAATTGTTGAAAATGATTGTAATCAGTCCAACAATAAAACGATAATTCTGATTTGGCCATGATACAGATCCGTACACATATATAACAAAGGGACAATGCCCAGTTCATAGTTCAAAAGGCCCACATGGCCACAGTCCAAGGCCCCACTCGAATCCTGCACCAATCCGGATAGAACACTGCAGGGACATCAGTTGTCAAATAGGCAGCCACCTCAGGGGGAGGGGAGGCACCTCACCCGGATGCGGAATAAGCCCACTGGTTTTGGAGGGGGCAACATGACCATTGCTCTTTGTCCTGGGGAGTGCAAGGCCACAGTCTCTGGAGTGGGTGTCTTCCCCACTGGTTCTGGATGGGGCAACATGCCCTCTGCTTCTTGTCCTGGGGAGTGCAAGGCCATAGTCTCTGGAGTGGGTGTCTTCCCTACTGGTTCTGGAATGGGCAACATGCCCTGTGCCCTTTGAACTGGGGAGTGCAAGGCCACAGTTTCTGGAGTGGGTGTCTGCCCCACTGGTTCTGGAGGGAGCAACATGCCCTGTGCACTTTGTCCTAGGGCATGCAAGGCCATAGTCTCTGGAGTGGGTGTCTTCCCCACTGGTTCTGGAGGGGGCAACATGCCCATTGCTCTTTGTCCTGGGGAGTGCAAGGCCACAGTCTCTGGAGGGGGTGTCTTCCCCACTGATTCTGGTGGTGGCAGGCCGCACAGCAGCCCATGGAGGCTGGACTATATGGCGTCTGCCGGCAGTGGCAGCTGCACTATGGTGGTGGTTGTGGGAGGCTCCTGCTCAGACCCTGCACCCTCCAATGGCTGCACTGTGGTGGTGGTTGTGGGAGGCTCCTGCTCAGCTCCTGCACCTTCCGATGTCTGCACTGTGGTGGTGGTTGTGGGAGGCTCCTGCTCAGCCCCTGCACCCTCCGATGGCTGCACTGTGGCGGTGGTTGTGGGAGATTCCTGCTCAGCCTCTGCACCCTCTTATGTCTCCACAACCACGGCTGGTGGTGGGGGCCCTGGGACAGCTGATGGTAGTGCCGGTGTTTGGCTGGCAGCTTCCACTGGCGTAGAGTGCCTCCTCTCCTCCTGCTCATGGGTTGGGGATCCCTTACCCTTCCTGGCACTGGTGGATAGGATCTTCCCCCCTCTGCTTGCTGGTGCAGGCTCATTCCCCTTCTTAGCAGGTGGTGCAGGCTCTTTCCCCTTCTTTGCAGCTGGTGCAGGCTCCTTTTCCCTCTTAGCAGTTGGTGCATGCTCCTTACCCTTCTTAGCAGCTGCTGCAGGCTCCTTACCCTTCAGTACTGTTGGCCTGGAATACTTTCCACCACAAGTAGGTGGTGCAATCACTGGGCCCGTGGACCGTTTGGCTGAGGTGCTTGGTTGGGTCCTTGCAACCCCGGCCATACGTGCAAGGCGGGGGTAGGGGTAAGGAGGAGGTCAATCGTGGAAAGGAAAAACTTTTTAGGGATGTTGGCCTGGGAAGAGGGAGGGGTAATGGAAGTGAAGGATGAGGGAGTGGTTGTTTTAGGTGTTTGTCTGCTGGATTTGGGTGCAGGTGCATAGGCTGTATGCTGTTGTGAGGTAGATGGCTGTTGGGTGTGTGAGTGCTTGCATTTGTGAACTTTAGGAAGGGGTGACAGATACGGTGGGAGAAGACACAGGAGACACGTGCATGGATGTTGTGGAGGTGCCTGCCAGTGAGGTGTGTGTTCTGCTTGGTGTGGTGATGATGCTGGTAGTGGATAATGATGTAGTGCATGCAGGTGTGAGTGTAGACGCAAATGGGTGGGAGGTGGAGGAGGAGGAGGCAGGGGAGACAGATGTTGTTGTGTCTGCAAGTGAATGGTGTTTGTGTGAATGCCTGTGGGATGAAGTGTGGTGCTTGTGTTTGCCTGTGACACTCTTGGGTGTTGTCTTGTGTCCATGCTCGTCTGCCTGTGTGTTTGGGATGGGTTAGGGTTGAGGAGAATGGGACTGAGAAGTGGAGATCGGAAGGGAGACGGTTGAAACAGAGACAATGGCTGCCATCAGACAGGAGGCCAGAGCCTGGATCAATCTCTGTTGGGCCGCCAATCCACAGTGAATGCCCTCCAGGAATGCATTAGATTGCTGCATCTGGGCTGCCAGCCCCTGGATGGCATTCACAGTGGTTGTTTGCCCTATGGAGATGGATCTCAGGAGGTCAATAGCCCCCTCACTCAGGGCAGCAGGGCTCACTGGGGCAGGGCCTGAGGCTCCTGGGGCAAAGGAGATGCCCATCCTCCTTGGTGAGTGGGCACAGGCAACTCGCTGAGGGGCTACTGGGAGGGTGGTGCTGGTACAAGAGTGCCGGCTGTACCTGCAGCTGGGGTGGTCACAGAGGTGTCCGCCACCACCAGGGAGCTCCCATCGGAGGAGGTATCATAGTCTGTATTGTTCCCTCCAGTATCTGCCGTGGTGCTCCCCTCACCCTCCGCCCCACTGGTCCCCTCAGCATCAGTGGACTTTGCCTACAGGGTCCTGTGGGATGCAGCTCCCTCTGTGCCTCTGCTACTCCACCAGATGATGCTAATGCACATAAGGACGGGATGACAAAACAGGAAAGGGGGAGAGCGACAAAGGATACACTGGGTCAATGACAGCACCAACACCACCGTTGGCGTACACAGCTCCCTCACACACAGGGAACATGCCTACACACAATGCATTTCACTATCAGTGAAATGGCTAGTCACTAAGGAATGAGGAGCGACACACACCGCCAACTGCAGCACACCTGGTACCCACGCAGCGCTGCCCAGGCATGAATACTAACAAGCTAGGTAAGCAGTATTTACCATTCAGACCTTTAGGCACCAGTGGACCTACACTGCTATGTCTGGCATGACCTAGGGGCACCCAAGGACACACAACCACCACCCGGATACCACCCCACCAGCCGTAAATTGTAATGATAGCCACTGTACTCACCCCCTTGTGGCTACTGTAATGCCCTCTATCGCCCATCCAGCTCAGGGTAGGCCACCGCCAATATGCAGGCCATTCAAGGGGGTCAGGTTCTGACGGGCACCCCTTCCTCATTGGGAGGCCATCCCCAGCTGGGCCGCTGTGGTCTTCAACGCTCAGCATCTCAGGTCCTTCCACCATTTCTGACAGATGGTGCTCCGCCTGCCATAGACCCCCTGGATCCGCACGTCTTTGGGGATGGCATGCCATATTCCTTTCTTTTGAGGGCCACTGACCTGCAGAGGCAAAATAAACAGGAGAACTACATTAGGCAAACATTCCAGGCTGTCACACAAATGGCCCACCATACCCGTTTCCATCACCATTGGCACACACATAGCCCAGCCCACAACATGTACACCACAAGGAGGACATTCACCCACCCCCCTTACACAAGGCATTCACACACAACTCCAAGCATTCATGCCACATGCACCGTGCACAAGGTGTACTCACCTGTTGGTCTGGAGGCCCATACAGCAGTCCGTACTGAGTTAGGACCCCATGCACCAGTAGCTCCAACTCCTCAGAAGTGAAGACTGGTGCCCTTTCCCTGGTCACACAGGCCACGGTAGGTTCCAGACACAGGTCCCAGCAGCACATGCAGTGTAGGTCCACTTCTATGGAAGGTCAGGAAACAAGGGAGGAATCACTTAGAAAATTGCGGTCACGTCCACGGCAGTGCATACCATCACCACCAGCGTAGATCACCATTGGCCACTGTACCCCATAGGGCCCAATGTTAACCAATAACGAATTGCACAGCTCTAAACAACCACCTATTGTGATGGTGCATGACGTCAGCGGCATTACCTCACTTCCACCTGTCCCTCTACACAGGACAGGTGGTCGCCATTTCAGAGGGGGTGGACAGGCCTATCAATTATTGCTGCATCACAGGATCAATAGGCACATACTTCACTAATTACACTGTCCCATAACATGTTTGCACATTGTGGACTGCTGTTGTGGCTCCATTGTTCAATTTGTGACAGCCTACTCACTCTTGTGTCCCTCAGATACCCACCGCTGCGGATGAATAGGAGATGGAGACATACCCCCGTGTACAGACCCCTGGTGCACTTGGCTACACTGGAGGACAGGCACATTATTCTCACCTATAGACTGGAGAGGGCCACAATCACAGAGTTGTGTGCCCAATTGGAGCCTGACCTGATATCTGCTATCCGTCACCCACTGGGATCACCCCTCTTGTGCAAGTGCTATCAGTTCTCCATTTCCTGGCAACTGGGTCTTTCTAAGTGACAGCAGGTTTGGCAGCAGGAATATCACAGCTAGTGTTCTCAAACATGCTAACCCGAGTGTCATCTGCCTTGATAAGACACATGTGCAGCTACATTGCATTCCCCCATGTGGAGAACTAGGCCACTGTGATGGCAGGATTCTATGCAATGGGACATATCCCCAACATAATTGATGCAATTGACGTAACACATATTGCATTTCTACCCCCCCCGCCAGAATAAACAGGTGTTCAGGAATCATAAGAGTTTCCACTCCATGAATGTACAGATGGTATGCTTGCATATCAGTACATCTCCCACGTCAATGCTAAGTATCCTGGGTCTGTGCATGATGCCTTTGCCTGAGGAATAGCAGCATCCCTAATGTGATGGTCCAACTACAGAGGCACAGGGTGTGGCTAATAGGTGAGCCCTGCTTCCCACCAGTATATGTTGGTGTATGCCTATGGTGTTGGCCATAATGGATAGTGTGTGGCTAAATGTTTTCCCTCAATATTTGCAGGTTACTCTGGTTACCCAAACCTTTCATGGAAGCTGACCCCTGTGAGGAATGCCAGGACAAGGGCTGAAGAACATTACAATGAGGCACATGGGTGAACCAGAAGGATCATAGAAAGGACCTTTGGCCTCCTGAAGGCCAGGTTCAGGTGCCTCCATCTGACAGGTGGATCCCTGTGCTATTCACCCAAGAAGGTCTGCCTGATAGTAGTGGCATGCTGCATGTTGCACAACCTGGCCCTCAGACTCCATGTGTCTTTTCTGCAGGAGGAGGAGACTGGAGATGTCCCTGTGGCAGCAGTGGACCCTGAGAACAGTGAGGATGAGGAGGCAGAGGATGAGAATGTGGACAACAGAACATCTGTGATACCTCAGTACACACAGGTGAGACAGTGCAACTTCACATTTCTATGATTGTTGCTGTATTCTGTGTGGCATTGGCATGCTGGAATTACTCACTTTTTTGCCCTACTTACTGATGCCTCTGGATATTAATTTTGCAGATGTTGATGATATGACACATTCTCCTGGTGTGATCACAACAGCCAGCTACAGGTCATTATTCCTATGCTCATTCTATGTACAGTTACTTTACAATGGTTGTAGGTGTTTCAATCAATACAAATTTGCAATACCTGAAGTACCAGTAGTCGATTCTTATCCAAGGGTGTTTATTGTAGTGCTAAAATCTAGAGGGGAAAGTGCAATGGGATGGGGTGATGATGGAAGAAAGTCCAGGGTATTGTTCCAGTCTGTTTGTAGCACAGGTGCATTGTTCATGGGGACATAGGAAGGGGAACAATAGCAGTTCAAGGTAGAGAAGGTGACTGAGTGGGACACAAGGGTACTGGATAGTGGTGGCACCTCCTCACCAGTGACAGTGGCTGGGGTCCTGTGGGGATGTAAATGATGTATTATGCTTCAGGTGTCTGACATTTGTACTTATGTAGCTTCCACTCTATGGTTGTTTTTCCCCTGACAGCTTTTGCTCGTGTATGTTGGTATATAGTGGTTATGATAGTTTCCCTATGCTGTGCATGCTTTGATGATGTGTGTCCATGCAGGGCTGTGAGGGGCGTCCATGCATTGGTACAGCATGCAGGGCTTAGCATTGGGATTATTGGGATGTGATGGTGGAGGTTGTGGGATGGAATGACGTGATGGGAGTGAGGGTGTGGGTGTGTGATGGCATGCAGGTATGGGGGTGATAATTGTTAAAAGTTGACTTACCAGTGTCCAGTCCTCCTCCAACTCCAACAAGGCCCTCATGATCCAGTATTCCCAGTACCTGCTCCTCCCATGCTGTGAGTTGTGGGAGGGGAGGTGGGGGGTCCACCGCCAGTCCTCTGGATAGCGAGCTGGTGTCTTGCTGCTATGGAATGTACCTTCCCCCGTAGGTCATTTCACCTCTTCCTGATGTCTTCCCTTGTTCTTGGGTGCTGCCCCAGTGCATTGACCCTGTCCATGATTCTCAGCCATAGCTCCATCTTCCTTGCTATTGATATCTGCTGCACCTGTGCTCCAAATAGCTGTGGCTCTACCCTGATGATTTCCTCCACCATGACCCTAAACTTCTCCTCAGTGAAACAGGGGTGCCTTTGTGGTGCCATGGGTGTTTTGTGATGTGTGTTAGTGAGAGAGTGTTGGGTAACGTGTTGGGGTGTGTGATGTGGAGTGTGTGAGGGGTGTATGGGTGTGAGTGGTGTATGTGTCTAGTGGTGGCAGTGGTCTTGGTGTCTGTCTGGTGGCAATGATTTGTAATTGTAAGGGGTTTTGGGTAATGTGGGTGTGTTTGCTATATAGTGGTGTGGGTGTGGTGTGTGTATGGGTGTCAGGTGTGTGTTGTTTGAATTGGCCAATGTAGTGTTGTTTTGTATGTGGGTGTTCATTGTGAGCACAGCGGTATGTACCGCCAATGGTTTACCACCACTGGATGTCCGCCGTGGTGATTCGTGGGTCATAATGTGATGGGCGTTGTTCTAATGGCGTAACAGTGTGGGTTTTTGGACTGCCACTTTAGCGCTGACCTTTGGTGAGGCGGATTTGTGTATGTGGCTGTATTCTGTTGGATTGGTGTGTGTGTGTGTCATAATATGGTGGACGGATATGTGCCAGCGCGGCAGTAACTTGGCCGCCGTTAGCACAGTGGTAAGCAGCATTTACCGCCAATGTCATAATGAGGGCCTATGTCTCGATTAGCAAATCTTACTGTGGCCAGATAGCCACTGGGTCTAGGATGCAGACCCAGCAGACCCATCAGACATTGCACAGGCATACTCCATTAGTCAAGGCCAGGGATGGTTGTCATCATTGTGGTTATGCCCGCACAGTATGAGTATATTGCAGGGCAGGCCCATAGCATATGTGGGGGATCTGCATCTAAGGCCTTACATCTAGGGCAAGGCAGTAAGGAAAGATGTGCACTAAGCCTGTGGGGTGTTAAATATGCCATTTGTAGGATTGTGAATTGTATGAGTTTAGACCTTGTGTTGCAAGAGACTTTTCTGGGGTATTCTAGTGTGTAGGCCCAGTCCTTGTCCAAGGATTCAGAGATCAAATCCATTTCTCAGTTAAGTTTGAGGGGAACAAGGAAGATCCTGAAGTGAGTTCTGGCTCCTCCGTAAAGCCAACATACAAGGTGTCTACCATGTCTCATGTTGTGTAGTGCTTGACATAATATGTGTGTGGGCAGGTCTGTCCCATCAGGGGACCAAAGTTCATGTACATAACAAAGTAAATAAGCGTAAGTAAGAAACAATGCCTCAGAAAAGCCATGGACATGAATAAAATCAGTGTGGGACATAAGCATTCCATCATGGAACAGTCAGCTGATCGCCAGTTCCCCATTTTGTTACCAGGGTCTCAACCGTCATTCTGTCAGGGAACCTGAAGGGGTGGGAAGACCAAGCATTGGAATGGTCGGTGCAAAGATCTGAACAGGAGAAGTATATCTCACCGCTAGTCTCCAGTAGGCAAGGGCCACTTGCAAAAGAAGCAATGTGCCTGATGGTAGTATTACACTAGGGCAAATTAGTTTGTGTAGTTGACCATGGCTCACTTGTGCTGTAGTAAATCTATCTCTGAGTCTGAGACTGAGTCTGTCCAACCAATAGCGTAGCCACTGCTGTTGTCCCCCAAACAATAAGTTTTGAAGTCCAGAGCCCCTATGGTTCCAGCATCTGAAGGAAGCTGGAATTTGGCAACACTAATCCGAAGGCAACCTGGTCCCCAGGCAAGACCCACCAGCATTGTGTTCATTCACCTGAACACCCACAGAGGGACAACCACCAAGAGATCAACGAAATAATATAAGAGCCACAGTAACATTAAAATTTTTGCCAGGGTGAGACAGCCAGCTACAGACAAGGGCAGTAAAACCCAGAAGTAATGTTTTCCTTTGAGGTAATGCTTTGCTCATAAAAGATTGCCTTCAAGAATAACCTCAGTTTCAATGTAAATATTGACACCTAGCTAGGGAAAGGTATGTGGAGAGACCTGTACGGTCATGTCTTCAAACCGCAGGGTAGGGCGCACTGTTTCCGATATGAAATGGAACACGCATGATTTTCCACATTTAGACTGGAAAGTCATCTAAAGGTGGTTAGTGCCCTTGTAATGTCTCCCAAATCTCTTTGAAAGTCTTTTGAATATAGTATCATGTCATTGGTGAACAATGAGATTGAATGAGGTGCACAATGCATCAGAATCCCCCACTCTTTAGTCTTGTCGCATGTACTCCTTAACAAATGTGATGGCTATTCCATCTACCATATTAAGAATGCAATTGTAATATGGCGGACAAGATATCCGTTATGCCTGTAATGGAGTAACACAATCCGCCATACTCTAAATTAGACCCTTGGGCCCTCATTATAACATTGGCAGTAAGTCCTGCTTACCCCCATGCCGACTGCCGCCAACATACCGTGACTTCGGCAGTGTACCGCTACCCATATTATGACCCATACATAGAAATCCGTCACCATACAGACACACACACAAGTCCGCCAGACCAAAGGTCAGTGATAAAATGGGGGTAACAAAACCCACACCGTTACGCCAACAGAACTGCACCTACATCATTATGACCCACAAATCACCGCAGTGGACGTTGAACCGCGGTAAACCATTGGTGGTACATACCGCCGCGCTCAAAATACACACACACTAAGAACACAACACCACATTGGACAATTCAAATTACACACACCTGACACTCATACACACACCACACCTACACACCCACACCACTATAAAACCCACACCCAACTTACCACAACCTTTTACGACTACAAAATAATTTACAACTGAGAGAGATAAACACTAACAGCACCCACAGAACCAGAGCCACAGAACATCATCAAACATACACCATCCACGCACCTCACAGCACACACCCCAAAACATCAGCCCACACACCCTCACACATACCACTCACACTACACCCATGGCACCACAAGGACAGCCCAGGTTCTTTGAGGAGGAGCTAAGGGTCATGGTGGCGGAAATCATTCAGGTAGAGCCACAGCTATTCGGATCACAAGTGCAGCAGACATCCATTGCCAGGAAGATAGAGCTATGGCGGAGAATCGTGGACAGGGTCAATGCCGTGGGACAACACCCAAGAACAAGGGATGACATCAGGAAGAGGTGAACGACCTACGGGGGAAGGTGCGTTCCATGGTTGGAAGACACCAGATAGCTGTACAGAGGACTGGCGGTGGACCCCCACCTCCTCCCCTACAACTAACAACATGGGAGGAGCAGTCTTGAGAATACTGGATCCTGAGGGCCTGGCAGGAGTAGCAGGAGGATGGACTCTGGTAAGTCAATTCTTTACTATAATCACCACTCTACCTGCATGCCATGACATACCCCACCCCTACCCTCACCCCCATCACCCCACCACCTCACATACACCCCACTATCACAACCCACCCATCCCAATACCAAGCTCTGCATGCACCACCAATGCATGGACACCATTCACAGCCCTGCATGGACACGCATCACCACAGCATGCACACTAGAGAGAATCACCTAGCCCACCAAACATACCCATTCACAAGTTGACACACAAGGAAACCATAACACTGCATTTACATCCCCACAGGTCCCCTACCCAACGTCACCGGAGAGGAGGTACCAGCAACATCCAGTCCCCCCACACAAGAGTCCCATAGTGATGACAGCAGCTCTGCACGCCTGGATCAGGATGACCAACCTGGCCCATCAGGGGCCTCTGGACAGTCAGTTACCCAGGCACAGTCCCATCCCACCACAGAGCCTCCCCTCATAGGAAACACCAGCATAACACCCACCCAGCGTGCCCATACCTCCATACCACTGTCCCCAGGACACGTCAATCATCAGTGTGTCCACCACTACAGGGACCCCAGGCAACCCCACAAACACAGGACAATCATGGTCCTGGGGTCAGTGGTAGTGGGCACACGATTCAGGGGACAGAGGCACAGGACAACAGGGGAAGCTGGGAGTACTGCTGTGCAACAGGGGGAGGACAGGCCCAGAGAACCGACTCTCCAGGAGGTGCTCACCAACATCCTGGGAGCATACCACCATTCCCAGGAGACCATGGGCCAGATACTGGACAAGTTGCAGGAGACCCAGGCGCTGCAGGAGGGACAGTACCTGGGAATCAGGGATGACCTGAGGGACATCCACACCATCCTGGTCACCATTGCAGTGGTGCTGGCAGACATGGCCAACACCATGAGGGAGGCAGTGGCACACCAACGGGGCCCTGACACTAGCCACACCGATGAAGAGCCCTCCACCTCAGCCAACGCTAGTGGACAGGAGGCCCCGCCACATGAGCAACAGGCCACCTGCACCCCACCCCCTGCAGAAGAAGAACCACCCCGCAAACAGTCCCTGCGATCCAGGCAGACACCACAGAACATTGCCAAGACCCCCGCCAGGAAATAAGACTCTCCTGATTGTCACCCTTGTGTCCCACTCTGTTAACCTATCCACCTTGAACTGCTGTTTCTCTACTTCCTATTCCCCCTTGGACAATGCACCTATGATACAAATAGACTGAACTCAATCCTGGACTTTCCTCCATCATCACCCCAGCCCATTGCACATCCCCATTCACTTCTTAGCACTGAATAAACACTGTCTGAAAAAATACAAGTATGGAGTGTGTCAAATGAGTAAAGGATGTATTTGTTTTACAAACTGTAGACAACACAATTAGACTATACAGTTATGTATGCATAGGTATGACCTGTAATGTGCTGCAGTCAATACACCAGAAGCCAGAGTAGGGCAAAAAGATCTGTGAATAGACATGTCAAAGGGTACAGTAAGTGGCTAGAGTAGTGGGAACAGCAGCCTACCTAGAGAAAATTAACTACACAAAACTGCAATGGAAGGTGAAGTTACAGTGTCTTACATGTTTGTCACTGGAAGTACTGTCGTGTGATAGTTGTTCTGTTGTCCACACCCTCATTCCCTCATGTCCACTGCCTCCTCTTCATCACCGTCGACAGGCTCCACAGCTGCAACACACCCATCTCCAGCCCTGTCCTACTGCAGAAAAGGCACCTGGCATCTCAAGGCTAGGTTGTGCAACATGCAACATGCCACGATGATCTGGCACACCTTCTTGGGTGAGTATCACAGGGATCCAGCTTTCAGATGGAGGCACCTTAACCTGGCCTTCATGTGGCCAAAGGTGCCCTTAATAATTCTTCTTGTATGCCCATGTGCCTCATTGTAACGTTCCTCTGCCCTTGTCCTAGCATTCCTCACTGGGGTAAGTAGCCATGAGAGGTTGGGGTAACAAGAGTCACCGGCAAATATCGAGGGATACCTGTTAGCCACACACTCACTCTTAGGGCCAACCCCACACCCGTATACCAACAGACACTGGGTGGGGACCACTGGCTCACCTATTTGCCACACCCAGTGCCTCTGGAGTTGAGCCATCACATATGTAGTGCTGCTATTTCTCAGGATAAAGGCCTCATGCAAAGACCAATGATACTTAGCATTCATATGGGAGATGTACTGGTCTGCAAGGCACACTATCTGCACATTCATAGAATGAAAGCTCTTTCGATTTCTGAACACCTGTTCATTTCTCCAGGGAGGGAACAAAGGCAATATGTGTACCATCAATTGCCCCAATGATGTTGGGGATATGTCCTATTGCATAGAGGTCAGCCTTCACTGTGGCCAAATCCTCCACCCGGGGAAAACAATGTAGCTGCGCATGTGTTTCATCAGGGCAGACAACACTCTGGTTAGTGTGTTTGAGAACATTGGCTGTGGCATCCCTGCTGCCATGGCCACTGTTGCTTGGAAGGAGCCAGTTGCCAAAAAATTTAGCACTGATAGGACTTGGACAAGAGGGGGGATCTCAGTGGGCTGACGGATAGCTGATATCAGGTCTGGCTCCAATTGGGCACACAGCTCTTGGAATGTGGCCCTATCAAGTCTGTAGGTGAGGATTATGTGCTTGTCCTCCATTGTTGCCAAGTCCACCAGGGGCCTGTACACAGGGATGTCTCCATCTCCTATTTTTCCTCGGTTGAGAACCACAGTGCAACTTGTCATTGGTTATCATAGGGCCCTATGGATTCCAGTAGCCAATGGTGATGTAAGCCGGGAGTGATGGTACGCACCGCCACGGACGTGACCGCCATTTTCTATCTGTTCACTCACTTGCTACCTGACTTTCAACAGTAGAGGACCTACACTGCAAGTGCTGCTGTGACCTCTGTCTGGAAGCGACCATTGCTCGAGTCTCTGGGGAAAGGGTCTCAGCCTTCACTTCGGAGGAGTTGGAGAGACTGGTGGATGGGGTCCTACCCCAGTACTGATTGCTTTATGGGCCTCCAAACCAACAGGTGAGTTCACTGTGTGGACGATACATGGTGCATGAATGCATGGAGTGCTGTGTGTGAATTCCTCGTGTAAGGGGGGGTGGTTTAAAGGTCCTGGGCAGCATGCTGCATGTATGGTGGGCAATGAATGTGCGTAAGGGGATGGGAGGGATATGGTGGGGAATGAGTGTAACAGGCCGGTCGGTATGACTATGTTTATTTGTCTGCAGGAAGGCGTCCATCAGAAAAAAGGTATATGGAGTGCCATCTCCAAGGATGTGCAGACCCTGGGGGTCTTTGACAGGTGAAGCACCCACTGTCACAAACGGTGGGAGGACCTGAGACATTGGGAAAGGAAGACGGCGGAGGCCCAGCTGGGGATGGCCTCCCAACAAGGAAGGGGTGCCCGTCGAACCCTGACCCCCTGATGTTCCGCATACTGGCGGTGGCCTATCCATAGTTGGATGGGCACTTGAGGGCATCACAGCAGCCACAAGGGGGTGAGTACAGTTTCCAATTCTGTAAATTGCACGTCGTGGGGTGTTATCTGGGTGGGGGATGTGGGCCTGTGGGTGCCCCGAGGCCAGGTCGAACATTGAAGGGTAGATTCCATGTCGGACAGGGTCTGTTGCACTCCACCCCCAAACATGCTAGTGGGCATCAACTACTGGGCAGTGTTCTGTGGGTCTCAGGTATGCTGCTATTGGAGGTAGGCATTATTCTCCATGGCCAGGTGACTAGCATTGTGACTGGGAGTGCATCGCGTAGTGCATAGGGCTGTCCCCTGTATGTTGTGTACGCCAACTGTGGTGTTGTTGCTGGCATTGACCAAGTGTATCCTCTGTCTCTCCCCCCCTTTTTTTGTTTTGTCACCCTGTCCTTATGCGCATTAGAATCATCTGGTGGAGGAGCAGAGGCACTGGTGACGAAGGGAGCTGCATCCCACATGGGCCTGGATGCCGAATCCACCGACCGTGAGGGTACCAGTGGGACGGACGCGAGGGGAGCACCACGGCGGAGTCTGGAGGTGACAGTTTGGACAGTGATACCTCCTCCAAGTGAAGCTTCCTGGTGGTGGCGGACACTTCTGCGGCCACCCCAACAACAGGTACAGCCGCCACCCCATACCAGCACCGCCCTCCCACAGCCCCTCAGCATGTTTCCCATGCCCGTTCACCCAGGAGGGTGGGCAATTCCTTTGCCCCAGGCACCTCAGGCCCTGCCCCAGTCAGCACTGCTGCCCTAAGTGAGGAGTCTATTGACCTCCTGCGATCGATCTCTATTGGGCAGTCAACCAATGTGAATGCCATCCAGGGGCTTGCAGGGCATTTGCAAGAAACAAATCCATTCCTGGAGGGCATTCCCTCTGGCGTGGCAGCCCACCAGAGATCATTTCAGGCTCTGGCCTCCTCCCTGATGGTAGTCATTGTCCCTGTCTCTAGCCTCCCCCTCCAACTTCTTCTACCCAGTCCCATTCCCCTGAACCGCAGCCTATCCCAAGCACACCATCAGACCAGCATGAACCCAAGACAACAGACAGGAGTGGCTCAGGCAAACAGAAGCACCACACATCATCCCAAAGGCACTCACACAAGAACCATCCAGAATCAGACATGCCAACATCCACTGCCTCCACTGTGTCCCCCTCCTCCTCCTCGTCCTCCTCCCTCCCAGTAGCGTCTCCACTCAGACCTGCATGCACTGTGTCAATTCTCTTTATTCGGTCAAAATTCAGACCATTAGAGTACAATCAACCATACATCAATACGTAAAAAAAATAAAAACAAGAAAGAAATAATAAAAAAAGCTCTTAATAAATATTAAAAACAGGACCAACCTTTGGTTTCTTCATAGTCTAAGAGAAATAAATAACAGGAAGCCTCCTTGCCTACTTCAAAACCGATCATCATTACATTTCAGCAAGCTCCTGCTAGAAGATATTGAATTCCCATTCACAGCTATTTGAAATGAGATGTGCTTTTAGCCTTTAATACATGTATAAATACATAGAATCAGGACTTTAAGACTACTAATATGAGGTTCAGTATACCATAAGCCTTAAAAAGAAAAAACACATTTTGTAACCAAAACTGCTCTTATTAAGATAATTCAGATATTAACAGTCTAAAGTGCAGTGTGCTATCATATGATAAATAGACTTATAAATAGATACAATCTCTCAGCCGTAAGTCATAAAAACTGTTTTGGTCGTAACAATCTAAAGTGCAATGTGCTATAATTCAATAAATAAATTGACAGATAGATGCTTTATCTCAGGGATTGACCATGAAAACTAAAAATAGTAAAGACAGATACTGTTGTTATCATAATATTGTCACTATAAGTTATGATAAGATTTGATAAGAAAATGTAATCTCTAAAACCACTAAACAGAAAACAGGAAAAAGGGGATAAACGATCCAAAAATCAAAACCTTCTGTTATTACCCGATATACCTGCTATAAAGCTCAACATTGAGAGTCAAACACTAGATGTGGCCCTATAACGAATAGACCAAGCTGCTGTCAAAAATTTAGTGACCGTGATTACAACCAGTGTAGGCAAGTCATGTTTACAAATTCTATAGGCATTAGCTCGGTCATATAATAGCAAAGCTTTACACAATGGAATAATCAATTTCCTCCTATGACTCTTATATAGGGGGCGAAGAAACAGAACATGTTTAATTGATTCCTCTAAAGTATAACATTTTGAGCATTTATTTGCCTCGGAACTGTTCTTCGACCATCGAGCAGTAAAACTGTTGACTGGTAAAGTTCCATATCTAAACTGGAGGAATAGAGCACGGGCATAAGCAGGTATTGGAAGGTCAAGAAATTGCTCAGGCAATGGTTCTTGTTTTACAAGCAGAAACTCAGAAGTTAATCGGCCGACCCCATTACTGTGAAGGATCTCCGAATTGGCCCTCTCCCAGTATCTCTGTTTAACTAATGAAATAGCATTAGTGGGGATCGACTTGGGTTTCTCTAAAAAATGGGGGAAGGACAATTCGACCCAGGCCAAATTTAATCTCCTTCAGCCAGCTGACTTTTTTCCAGCTATTCTGGGTCTTTATAACATCTTTTGTTGCCTCTCGAAAAGATTCCAGTTCTTCAATTTTCCATATATGGATCCAATATAAGAGAGGTCTCAGACCCACTACATCTTTGATACTATTTGTTCCGAGATCAAGTCTGAGAGGGATTATCGGTGTACCTTTCCCCAACCTGGTTATGTACCTGAGAAAGTAGTTCTCTTTAATTTGGACCTGCCTGCACTACAGCCTCATCCACTACCTCCATCACCAGCACGCCTATCAGTACACACCCCTCACTGGCAGTCACCACCCCCACATCCATGCACACTTCCCCCTGTGTCCTCTCCCACTGTGTCTGTGTCCCCTCCTCCCAAGGTACACAAACTCAAACACCCAGACACCCAACAGCCATCCACCTCACTACAGCATCCAGCTCATGCACCTGCACCCAAACACAGCAGACAGACACCATCAACCACCACTCCCTCTTCCTCCACCTCCAAACCTTCACCCTCTTCCTGCCCGAGTGTCCCTAAAAAGAAAAGCCTTTCCTCTCCACTCTTGACCTCTTCCCTGCTTCTCACCCCCCCATCCTTCACTTTGGGCCAGGATAGACAGAACCCAAACCAGCACCTCAGCCACCCAGTTCACGGCCACTGTAGTTTCAGCAGCTACTGCAGGTGTGAGAGGTGTGCCTGCAGGTGTGCCTGCACCAGCTGGCAAGGGCAAGAAGGGACCACAAGCTATCAAGGGGAAGGGGGCACCACCAGCTGGCAATGGCAAGAAGGGACCACCAGCTACCAAGGGCAAGGAGGCACCACCATCTGGAAAGGGAAGAAGGGACCACCAGCTACCAAGGGAAAGGAGGCACCACCAGTTGTCAAGTGCAAGGAGGCACCACCAGCTGGAAAGGGCAAGAAGGGACCACCAGCTGCCAAGGGCAAAGACAAAGGTCTGGTCACTGCAGGCAGGATGGATAGGGGGCCTGGTTCTGAGTTGAATCTGAGCATGCAACACCAACCATGGTACTTCAGCCATCCAAGGCTGCAGGGGATGGGCTGGAGCCTCCCCCCACCACTGCCAGCACCGCCGCCAGCACCCCCACCAGCACCGCCACCAGCACCGCCACCAGCACTGCCAGCTGCACCGCCACCTAAGGCGCCACCTGCACCACTATCAGCACCACTGCCAGCAGCAGCAGCCCCAGTGGTCAGCAGTCCAGGTCTGAAGGGGATGGGCTGGAGCCTCCCCCACGACTGCCAGCACCGCCACCAGCACTGCCACCAGCATCGCCAGCTGCGCCGCCACCTGCTGCGCCACTTGCACCACTGTCAGCACCACTGGCAGCAGCCCCAGTGGTCAGCAATCCAAGACTGCAGGGGATGGGCTGGTGCTTCCCGCCACCACTGCCAGCACTGCCACCAGCACCGGCACTACCACCACTGTGCAACTGTCACCGCTGGTGGATGAACTGTAGTCCTGCCTCCATGGAGTGTCATGCATCCTGCCCACTGCAAATCTCGTGGGTCTGACACCCAGGTGAGGATCTGTAAGCTGGCACTCCCCAAGTGCTGCATCACTGGGCACTAAGCCTCCTCCAGAACCAGTGGAAGAAGACATTCATTCACACCCTCCTTGCCAGGATGATGTGCACTGGGCACTAAGAAAAAGGCCTCTTGCAGCTTGATGTGTCACTGTAGCTTTAACATAAGATTATTGTTTTGACCTTTGGAGTTGTGAGAAAGTAGCCTCTTTCTAGCATGGTTACCCCCACTTTTGGCCTATTTGTGAGTGTGTGTCAGTGTGTTTTACTATGTTGTTGCAATCCTGCTAGCCAGGAACCCAGTGCTCATAGTGAAAACCCTATATGTTAGTGTGTTTGCCTGTCTCAGTGGGATCCTGCTAGCCAGGACCCAAGTGCTCATAATTTGTGGCCTAATGTGGCCTGTGTAGTACTTAACTGTGTCACTGAGGCTCTGCTAACCAGAATCTCAGTGCTTATGCTCCCTCTGCTTCCAAATTCGTCACTATAGACTAGTGACTTCATTTACCAATTTCAATTGGCACACTGAACCCCCTTATAAGTCCCTAGTATATGGTACATAGGTAGCCAGGGCATTGGGGTTCCAGGAGATCCTTATGGGCTGCAGCATTTCTTTTGCCACCCATAAGGAGCTCAGACAAACCCTTTCACAGGACTGCCATTGCAGCTTGTTAAAATAGTGCACACACTATTTCACAGCCATTTTCACTGCACTTAAGTAACGTATAAGTCACCTATATGTCTAACCCTCATTTACTGAAGGCTAGGTGTAAAGTTACTAAGTGTGAGGGCACCTTAATGACAAATATCTTTCAAATATTGGCATCTGATCAAGACCGATAAGGTGATTGGTAAGTTAGTTAGTCCTTATCCCAGGATAACTTACAGGAAAAGCAGCTCCCTGCGGGACATACTGGTACATAGCTATTCACTCAAAAGGAGGGAGACATTCTTAGATAAACAACAAGGTTTCTACAAATGTGCGAAGTGTAACGCATGCAGATATAGTATGAACCGTAAAGACTATGGGGGTGATTCTGAGTTCGGCGGGCGGCGGAGGCCGCCCGCCGAAGTTCCCCTGTCAAAATACCGCTCCGCGGTCCAAAGACCGCTGACGGTATTTTGAGGTTTGCCCTGGGCTGGCGGGCGGCCGCCAAAAGGCCGCCCGCCAGCCCAGGGCAAACCAACCTTCCCACGAGGACGCCGGCTCCGAATGGAGCCGGCGTAGTGGGAAGGTGCGACGGGTGCAGTGGCACCCGTCGCGTATTTCAGTGTCTGCACAGCAGACACTGAAATACTTTGCGGGCCCTCTTACGGGGGCCCCTGCCGTGCCCATGCCATTGGCATGGGCACGGCAGGGGCCCCCAGGGGCCCCGCGGCACCCCCTACCGCCATCCTGTTCCTGGTGGGCGAACCGCCAGGAACAGGATGGCGGTAGGGGGTGTCAGAATCCCCCATGGCGGCGCAGCAAGCTGCGCTGCCATGGGGGATTCTAAGGGCAGCGGTAAACCGGCGGGAGACCGCCGGTTTGCCTCTTCTGACCGCGGCCGAACCACCGCGGTCAGAATGCCCTGCGGGGCACCGCCGGCCTGTCGGCGGTGCTCCCGCCGACCCTGGCCCCGGCGGTCTTAGACCGCCGGGGTCAGAATGACCCCCTATGTGCTACCAACGGGGAAAAAAGAGAGAATTAAAACATTTTTGAGTTGCAATACAGATTTTGCAATTTAAGTGATAGTGTGCCCATGTGGGCTGCAATATGTGGGCAGCACGATTTTTCCTCTAAGAAAATGGATTCTTGAACATTGGAGAGCAATTACAAACAAAGATGTAACTTACCCAGTAGCTCACCACTGCAACTTGGTACATGCGGGAATGGTAAACAAAATGACATTTTTTGGCATAGACAGAGTGTTCGGCACCCCTGGGGGGCCGACAGAGAGAGGCAATTAAGAAAGCTGGAATCTACTGGATTATACTATTCAGCTTAACAGCCGACATCCTTGGGGTTTGAACAAGGATGAGGAACTTTATATAAATATTGGTTAGTCAAGGATGTAGGTACATGGTTGTGAACAGTTGTTCAGGGCTTTATCTAATTTGGTTTTATTGTTTATGTGGCCATCCTACCAGTAATAGCAGAATTGTTATGAGGATGCTTTCAATTTGATGCCCTAATTTTTTATTTGGAAAATGGAAAATTAGAAAAATTGAAAATCTAAAATATGACAAGGATGTACTGATCTGAATAAACATTTCAGTTGCATGGAGTGCCAGCGTTTTAATTTCGCTTGGTGAAATATATCAGTTTTTACAACAACAAATGTTGTTAAGGTAAAACAATGTAAATCAATGGATTGTAAAGGTCTACGCTTTGTATTATCTCTGCTGCATAGGTATGTGTTGTAAGCACATTCACTGTAAAGCCTGACATTTGATGTTATAGACCATGGTATGCCAATGTAAATGGTGAGGAATAGATGTAGTGTGCACAACAGATGTAAGGAAGTGGTGCTGAGCACAGAGATGTTGTAGTTGTTGAACATGGAGTTTGGGGAGTTGGGGTAAAGAGCATGTGAAGTACTGTATGGAGAGATTATCTGAGTGGTTTAGAGTGCATCTTGAGGGTAGAGAGTAATACACAAGGTAAATAGCAGAGGTAGAGAGAAGATGCTGAGAGTTGAAAGCACTCTCGCAGGAAGTAGACAAAATGTACGAAGCAAAGAGAATATGAATAGGGTAGATAGTGCAAATAGAGGATATAGATCACATAAGGAGTGTTGCTGAGATGCCTGGGTTAGAGTGATATACAGAGCAGAAAGCAAATGTAGAAGGCCCATGTGGACTTTGGAGACTGGAAGCAAATAGAACATGTAGAAGCTGTTTAGAACCTAGAATGTAGAGAATTCATGTGGAGGGTTAAGAGCAGATGTGGAGGATATAAGGTACAGTGAACAAAATTTAACAGTTAGGAAAATCATTCGTACATGGAGGAGAAAGCAAGTGAAGGGTGTTTGAATGCTCGAGAGCAGATGTTGAGATTGAATGTAGATAGTGAACATGCAGACAGGAGTTGTACTGAGTGGAGAGTGAGAGAGACATGTGAATTTAAGGTACAAGGCAGATGCAGTATACATATCAAAGGTGAAAAGTGGATCTACAGGGAGCAATGTGCATGGGGAACAGCGGGGTGCAGAGTTTAGATGTACAAAATAGACAGAAAGGTAACCCACAGAATAAAGGAATATAATGTACTGAGAGAGCAGACTGCATGAAAAGGAGAAAAAGACATGGTAAAGGGTCTGCATGTAAAATACATTCTCATCACCCCTATTTTAACAAGTATGAAACTGGTCAGTCTTTCACCAGCGGTGGAGAGATTTGATGGCTCACTCACCTTGTTCATCTTGATTCTCCCTGCTACATCACTACACCTTTCCATCTTGCAAAAGGGATGGATTCAGTTTAACACCCTGCACCTTCCTTCGGCTTTACTTTGAAGGAGACACAAAGGGGGTCATTCTGACCCTGGCGGTCATCGACAGCCAGGGTCGACGACCACGGAAGCACCGCCAACAGGCTGGCGGTGCTTCCTTTTGTATTCCGACCGCGGCTGTGAAGCCGCGGTCGCCCAGCCGGGTCCGGCGGTTTCCCGCCGGATTACCCCCGGCTGGGAGAATCCTCCAATTCCGACCCCCTTCCCGCCAGCCTGTTTCTGTCGGTTTTCACCGCCAGAACCAGGATGGCGGGAACGGGTGTCGTGGGGCCCCTGGGGGCCCCTGCACTGCCCATGCCACTGGCATGGGCAGTGCAGGGGCCCCCTAACAGGGCCCCAGAAAGATTTTCACTGTCTGCATTGCAGACAGTGAAAATCGCGACGGGTACAACTGCACCCGTCGCACCCCTGCAACTCCGCCGGCGGGTGCCCGCCGGCCCAGCGGGTAAGCCAGAATGGCCTCCGCGGTCTTTTGACCGCGGAGAGGCCAAGTGGCGGTTCCTGTTTGGCTGGCGGCTACCGCCGCCAGCCAAACTCGGAATGAGGGCCAAAGTATTTCCCTCACATTCAGCAACATGTAGAGAAAGAGCTGCATGATCTGAGATCTAGAACATAATTACTGGTTTGGACTGAACAATTGCCTTGCTGATTAGACAAAATGGCATGGGAGGTAGGCACATGTCAAAAAAGTGTGGTTGCAGGAAAGCACTTGCCAATTTCTTTTCAACAATCTTTATTGAAAACATGACACTAACAAGAACATTTGCAAACAGTAGTGAGAATGCACCTATCATCTAAAAGAGTATGAGCTTGGAGCCTTGAAAACAAATATCAACTTCATAAGGGTGCAAAAGATTTTTTATAATATACAGTCTGTGATTGTTATTGCAATAATATTTTGTTTTTTTATACAGAAGTGCCTCTGAAGGTTCATTATTTTATGTATATGTGTAGTTTAATAAAAACTCACACATCTTGCTGATATGAGTTTTCAAAAGGTTTGGGACTTTCAACAGCAAGTTTATTTAGCATTTCTGCATCACAGGAATCACAGATTTTACATGCACACACAAATTCCCCCTCCCGGTTCCTACCTGCCTGCAAACTGATACAATTCCTAGGACGGTAAGTCCCACAAGTCATCTTGATTACTAGAAATACTGCTTAGTGTGAGCTACCTGTCAATTTTCTGAGGTTAGAACATATTTATAATGAATTGTACCGTACAAGAATTCCAAGGCACTATGGGCCAGATGTATCATACAACCGATTTGCGATTCTCAAATAGCGATTTTTAAGAAATACCTATTTCAGAAATGCAAAAAGGTATGTACGATTTTTGCGAATCGGTAATAGCGATTTCTTAAAAATCGCAAATGCTATTACCGAATTGCAAATAGAGAATCTGTCCCCATTCGCACCTGTGGGCCTGTTGGCCCATATCTGCAAATTTTTTGCATTACCAAAATTGCGATTTCTTGACCAGAAATCGCAATTTTGGAAATGCAAAACCCCAGGGTGCTGGGGGGCTAAGGCCCTCTCTGCTGCACCCCAAAAAAAAATTGGGGGACTTGTAAGGTGCACACATGCCAAGTTCAACTTGGTGGTCATTAGCGATTCCTAAACGCCAAATTCGCATTTAGGAATTGCTTCGTACATGTGCTAAGAAATCGCAAATAAGGAATCCTTATTTGCGATTTCTACTTTAGAGAGTCGCAATTTGCGACTCTCTAAACAGGGTCGCTATTTTAAGGAATCACTATTTTAGCGATTCCTTAAAATTGCATTCAGAATGTATTTCATACATTCTGAAATGGCATTTTGCATTCGCAATGCAAAATGCTTTCATACATCTGGCCCTACGTGTATATAAAGAGAATATAAGTGTCCATATCTCAAATGTTCATGTATCTCCTCTTTGATGTTAAAGCCAGATACACAAAAATTAGGTATTCGAGTCCAAATTCATATTTATTCACGTTGTCCAAAATACCAGCTTTCAAAATGCCAATTATTTTCCATGATCAGAGTCCAAAGTAACAGTCTTCAAAGTAATGCCAGATTTACAGTCTTCAAGACAATGCCAACACGTGTTTCGTCAAGCGAAAAGTATTTGCATAGACTTCCTCAGGGCATAGCACTCGATTCTTTCCAAGTTCTTGGCATCTGAAACGTTATGTATCTAAACAAACATCTAAAATTCAATTGCAAACTTCCTTGTAATGGTAGCATAAACGCCAAACTCCTCTGAAGTCTTACAGTAGAAAACCCTAGGAACGCTCGGGAATCAAAAACTCCTGCTCCGTTCTGCACGCATACGTGCCAAATAGTGTAATTCTTGGTAGTGGCTTTCTCTAGATTAAGTTCCTTTATTTCTTTTTCTAAATTACAGATCTCTGCTTGTAATTTTGACACTTTTCTGTCCGCACTTTCAATCAAAATATTCATAAGTCTTAGGGAGCTGGAAGTAAGTTCCTTCTCCCAGCTCTCTAAGAGATCATCATCTAGGTCATCAAAGGTCGGAAAAATATGTGACCTCAGTCCCCTAGGTATCCTATTAAGCTTAACATATTGCTTCAACGTGGCTCCATCCCACCACCTAGACACTTCTTGTTTCTTAAATTTCTCTAATGTAAGAAATGTATCCTTTAAGCTAGATTTCGAGTGATGAGTCCCACCTGGATTCAATTTCAGTGTTACTATCAAAATCCAAATTCTTAAATAATTCTGCCGCTAATTTATCTCGATCCATGTTGATCAATAGAAAAGTAAAAATCACAATTACCTGTATGTGAGTAGCAGTAGGTAGACACACTGACTCTGGAAAAATACAGAAACCTTGGCGGTCATGCAAAATATTTACTGGACCCTTAAAAGCAGCAAGTATAGATGAATCAGTCACTGTCCTCATACCTTTTAAAGGCCTAGATTATGCCTCAATCTGCGTGCATCACTTTAAAAAAAAAACATTCATATAGAGACCTTTACTTTAAAAGACATTGGCGCACATTAAGACATTGGCGGTAAGTGCCCCCTACTGCCGCGGCGACAGCTGCCAAAAGCCCATCGCCGTGGCTAACATCCGGCCACCAAAATATAACCACATCCGAATTTCCACCACAAGAAGGGTGGAAATCTGTCTGTGGCCATACTGGCGGATGGTGATAAGGTGGAGCTGCTACCACCAGCAGCGCCACGCCAGTAGACCGCCGCCAGCCGTATTATGAAAAATAATACAGCCTGGCGGTGTTCTGCTGGTGGGCGCTGCTGGCGGTAGCAGCGCCCCTTCCCGTCCCCTGCCAAAAGACCCAAAGGATGCACGTAAGTCGGGTTTCTGACAGGGGAGGGGGGTGAGGGGTGTTGTGTGTGTATGTGGGTGTGTGTTTGCATGAATGTGTGAGTGTGTGCGTAAATGCAAATATGTGTGTAGTGTTGTTTGTGTGTGTGTGCATGTATGAGAATGCATGTATGAATGGAACGGTGAATGCATGTGTGCATGTCAGTTTGACTGTGGTTTGGATCTGTGCATGAATAAATAGATGTATTCTTGTATGAATGTGTGCATGCCTGTGTGAGTGAGTGTTTGAATGTGTGGTACATGTCTGTGAGTGTGCGTGTATGGGGGTGGGGGATTGGAAGGGGGAGCATAGATGAAGGGGGGTTGGGGCCACCTAGGGGGTTTGAGGGGGTGGGTGGCCCTCCTATCTGTGACAGGGAAGGAATTCCCTGTCACTTGGTAGGGCCTACCGCCATGGTTTCTGTGGTGTTTCGAGTGCCACGAAAACCATGGTGGTAGGCAGGGTCAAAATGCCGCAGGTGGTACATTGGTGGCCGTTGGCCTGGAGATTCTTATCGCCAGCCCAGCGGCTGCTACCGCCATGGCGGACGGTGTGGTAAATTGGCGGGTTGGCTTCAGCCATTCCCCAATGTCATTATGTGGCGGTATGTACCGCCAGCCTGTTGGCGGTACTACCACCACATTATCACCGACCTCCGGGGTCATAATGACCCCTATTATGCTGTATGAGTTCTTAGGGTCACTGTAATGCCCTGGACCTCACACCTGCATGCAGCGCCGCTCTTAAGCTTGCAACACTGCTCATGGAATGCTGGTGTAAAGTCAGAATTCTATAAAAGACAGTTGAACTGTGACTCTGTTGTGTGTCCCGAGGCTGGCAATGATGTTGTGCCTAGCTGCCTGGGGTGATTTGACTTGTCAAATACATTTTTTGAATTACTAATACTTTGGCTCCAGAGTCATCGTTACTACATTTTCTGTGACGATGAGCATATTTGAAGCCACCCCATGACAGAACCTACGTGTACCTGGTAGCTGTGAAGAAGAGTTCTCTCGTTGTGTCTGCTGTTGCTGTTTCACCTTTGGCTCTGGTGGATTTCGGATGTTCCAAGAGTCATTGTCACTCTTCACTCATTGGAAGGCAGTTTCACCAATGGCTCCCTATTTCAACTCTCCAGCATTCAGAAGGCAGCAAGAATTTGACAGTGCTATTTACCATGTTAAATCCCTCTGTAATGGGACCATGGCGCACACAAGCAAGTAGGGGGTGGAGACAAATCCAATGCTGGACACACCCAATATCAGGTCTGAATAAAGCAGACTTACCATATTGGTTAGCAGGTCTATGTTTGTCAATAAACTATCTGCATGAAGCAATGGAAGGTTGTATCAAGAACTTGTGTTATTTCATCTAAGCTGTACCGACAGCTGCAGTTGTAACAGCACGAGTTAATGTGTAAATTCAAGAGTGCAAGATACAACTGCTTCACCACATTAGATCCGTTTAGACATATTGTTATCTTCATTTTCTCTGCACATGGTGTTGTGCACATCAATTTCAACAGCAGTTGCCCTCTTTATTGATCTGAACAGCACCCCATAATGTACTGCATTATACATTACTTCATAAGTAGCCGTGTATTCTTTACACATGGTTATCTGCACATCAGTTCTGTAGGTACAGAGCATTGCATTCAGTCTAGGCTTATTTGTTTGCCTCTGCACAGACATTGCAGGGGGCATTCCAGAGTACTTTTGGCTAATTATTAATATGGCTTGGTACAAAAGGAGTTTGTCCTTTTTACCGGCTTTTGGAAATATTAACTATATTGTTTCCACAATTAACACTGTAGTTGCACATGGTGAGGTGCACACCTTTGTAAAGTGTCATGTCCTAACAGTATTTATTTAAAAACTAGGTACACTTTGACATCTACCTGAAATAACTCTGCATTGACACATGGTCATATGCACACCATTTGCACACCTTTATACAGTGTCAAAATCGAATCCAATTTTTGTGATGCGCCAAACTACTGTAAAATAGTAGAGTACTTCTGAAAGTCTTTAATATTTTTTATTACATAACGTAGCTCTGTTTCAGTGATTTAAGTACAATATTTTTCACCACCACTTCCATTTGTATGCATTCCTAGGGAATCATCTATTTCATGGAGGCAGTGGTTTGCTGCCTTTGAAATGTATCTAGGGGCGATTGGTGCTATGATGCGAGGAAGACATTTTTACTCCTTCATTGGTTAGGGTTTGCAGGCAACTCTACCTTTAAGTGTCTACCAGATCTGCCATTCCGAGGAGATGAAGAGCTTCACAATTTTCAGGAGGCTGTAAGAAAATGTATAAATAGATTTGATGTTTCACTGAGTTTGGCAGTTTACAGACCCCAGTTCTTCAAAAGGTCACAAAAGCCACTGAGGATGTGGATACATACATATTAGCTTTAACTAACCTGGTCGCTGAATGTGATCAGCTAATCAGGGATCAGTTTATGTGTCAATGCACTGATACAATTATACACCAGAAACTGTTTCTCATAGGTATCCCTTATAGTTATGTAAAGATATGGCTGTGTCTGATGTAGGGGAAGCTGTTCCAGAAGATCGTGTTTCTGAAATGCAGGTTATGATTTTAGCAGTTAGTCAGAAATGACGTGAAAAGTGGTAATCCTACCAATTATATTGACCCTTATGTGGATACTGGAGTGGGACATAAAGTGTTGCATCCTCTGTGTGACTCAGGTACTCGCATTATCATGATCACTAAAGAATTGTTCCAGTCTATCTGGAATGACAAAACTCCACTACCTTCGGATTGCTCACAGTAGTCTACGAAGGATGGAAAATCTATTTGTCAGGATACTTTGAGGATGTGATATTTTTCAAAGGAAGATGCATTCAGGAAAAAATGTATGTAGCGGTCAAATTAAATATCCTTAGGTGATTTCACCAAGGGTTGTTTGGTATAGTGTTGAAGCCTAGAACCAAAGAACAAGTAGTTGTCAAAAGAGAATATTTACTCCAGATTTTTTATTTTTTTAGGTGAACAGGGAAAGATCAACGGGTTCAACCACAGAATCAAGTTTAGGGAGGGTGCCATCCCCGTAAAATATAAACTGAGGGGAGTGCTTCTCAGTGTGTCTGGAGAATGAACACGAAATGTTGGAGAATAAAGGGATTTTTGAACAAGTGGAATCTTCACTGTGTCTATCTCCACTAGTAGTTGCACATAAGAGGAATGGAGATTTTAGGGTATGTTTTGACCTTTGTGCTTTCAACAAAGAAATGTGGGTTGTATCCCAATCCCTTCCCAAATTTGATGAAATATTATCTTCAGTTGCTGAAGCTCAGTTTTGTTTTCTAAATGAGATTTAGCTTCAGCATACCACTAAATAGAGTTGAAAACAGAATTATGCCATTTTACTGCACTTGTTTCACCATGGGGAACTTACCAATACTGCTGAATGCCATTTGGTGTGGCATCAGCAGCTTCGGTGTTCCAGTGGTTAATGGTGACACTTCTTAAAGAGATAAAAAATGTGGGTATATTCCAGGATGATGTGTGAATAGTTGCTCATGATCATCAATCACATGATGATGCACTCAAACAAGTTCTTTCACTCATCCACTAACAACGAGTTATGTTAAGGAGAGAGAAATACGAGTTTTGGAAAAATAATGTGGGATGCTTAGGACATGAGGTCTTGAACTCTGGTATCAGTCCTAAACTGGGGCTGATCAATGCTCTAATGCAAGCACCCAGAACCTTGGATAGGTGGTGTTAAAGGTCTCTTAGGGTTTTGCAAATCTTATTCACAATTTATCAAGGGTTTTGCATCCAAAGTTAGACCTATCTCTAATCTCCTGAAGAAAGAGGTGGAGTTTTGTTGGAGTGAAGAGTGTATGAATTATTTTGAATGGATTAAGTCACAGTTAACGAGCGTTGAGTATCTCAAACCATATGATCCTGCACTCAAGTGTGTGCAGACAGTCAATGCAACAACTTTGGCCTGGGTGCTGTTTTTACCCAAAAAGCAGGTAATCTAGAAATTACTATCAGGTTTGCCTCTAGGGTTCTTCGTGAGCCGGAATGTTACTACTCATTCATTGAAAAAGAGCTATTGGCACAGTGGTGGCCATCAAACAAAATTTCACAAACTTATGGGAAATCAGTTTTGTGCTTCAGACTGATGACAATCCATTAGTGTACATCCTTGGGGGAGACACTGTGAAAAACAACACACCTAGGATAGCGAGAGTTTCAGCCTGTTTATTACAATTAAAATTTGATGTTAAGCACATTCCAGGAAGGAAAATGAGAGGGCTGATTATCTGTCTAGTTTTCCTATCAAAGATAAAAGAGTAGTAACTGAAGCCTGTGATCTTGAGGGTGAAAGTTAATTTGTGGCCTCTGTTGAAGTGAATAAAGTAGGATTTTTTTTTAAAAATTGAGTGGAAGTCCAGCACATATGATGATGTGATGTTGGTTAAAGTCTATACATATATCATGGAGGGTTGGACAAAAGAAAAAATGCTGGAACCAGGTATCCAACCTTTCAGCCAAGTTGCTAAAGTATTGTCCCTAGAAAATGGGTTAGTTATGAGATTGGACATACAGGCGCCCCCTGTCACTAAAAGAACATTAATTTTGGAACAAGCCAATGATGGACATTTGCATGTTATTTTTACAAAATATAGGGTACGGTCTGCATTCTGGGCAAAGAAATTGGCAAGTTAGTCAAGGACTGTGTTGTGTGCTCCTCCATTGACAAGACATTGAAAACCACTACTCCCCTCTTAAATCCCATTGAATTTCCTAAAGCATAATGGGTAAAGCTTGGAATTGACTTGATGGGGCCTCCTAATTCTCTGGCCTCTCATTCTAGATTTGCTTTTGTGCATACTGATTATTACTCGATGTGGCCTGAAGTAAGATTCATTGGAAAACCTGATTCTAAAACATTGCTACATTTTTTAAAAGATGTATACATGAGAGAGGATTTCCTGGAGTGGTTAATTTCAGATAATGGAGTACATTTTGTCTCCTCTGATGTTCAAGAGTTTCTTGAAGCTAGCTGCATTAAACATTTTAGAAGCTCACTGTATCACCTTCAAATGAATGGTCTTGTTGAGCGCTTCAACAGAGCGTTGGGTGAATGTGTACGTTGGGCATTGCAAAACAAGTGTGTTGTCAGCATGGCTATCCAAACCATGTTGTGGTTTTATCCTACTATACCTAAGTCATCTACTTTGGTGTCGCATTGTAAGCTCCTTAGAGGCACAAAACCTTCTACTGATTTCGGGGCTAAATGGGTGTCGAGATGACTGGAACAAAAAGTAGATGTGGATACCCTTGTACGGAAGAATTTATCTTTTGCTCAGAATAAGCAAAATAAACTATTGTGATACTAGAAAAAGTTTACGACAACCCTGTTGTTGTGGATGACTATGTGAGAATAAGGAAAGGTTCCCATGTCAAAAAAGGAGTTCCAAAGTTTACAATGCCAGTAAAAGTGGAAAGAGTTTGTGGCAATTCTATATGTGTGGAAAGTTGTCACTGGTGGAATTGTTCTAAGATTGTTAAAGACTTTCCCCAACAGTATATTTATATCCAGATGTTGGTCAAGATATTGATATAAAACAGTTGCTTTCACAGTAAAACAAGATACGTGAGCGTTCCCAAAATCCTCAAAATGCATCCTTACATGTACAGAGGAGTGTGCTCCAACATAGAATTCCAGTCAGGAATAGATAATGTTAATGCATTTTATAATATACCTTTGTACAGCTGTTTTAAGAGGCATTCTTGTGACTATGTTATGATTCGCAACAAGCTTCAGTTGTGATATTTACGTGTACATATATTTTAAGGTTTAAGGAGTTACCTTGATTTTTATTCAGTCAATGATTTCAGGTTTTCTTTCCCAGGATTTGTTTAGCTGTTTAACGGAGAAGCCTTTATAAATAGACCTAGTTAAAGTTACTTTTATTACTCTTTCTTTTGCTCTTTTACTACTTTGCTTAATTTTGTTTGAAGACAAAAACTAATGTAGTATTCTGGACTTCACACCAGCACATAACACCGCTCTTAGACTCATGACACTACTTGTAATGGACGGTTGAAATTTGACTCTGTTTTGTGCCCTGAGGCTGGCACTGCTGTCATGCCTAGTTGCCTGATGCAGTTTGGCTTATCAAATAAAACTTTTAATTACTGATACTAAATAAACCTTTTAATTACTAATACTTCGTCTCCAGGTTCTTAATTACTACAGTCATCCCTCTTTCTCTCAGAAGTGTGACATAACGCTATTGAAAGTAAATTATTACAGCTGGACGATAAATTGATTGTTACTTATGTCAGATGCCTAAAGCTAAACGGAGAGAAAATTATAAACACATCATGATGTATGTGACTTTGGGGGCAAATTGAAGTAGTTAAGATCACAGGCCAGATCTATTTTTATTAATTCGCTTAGCCATTTGTTAAAACTCCAACCATCTATTTACACACTTAAGAATCCTCTCCTCATCCCATCCCTCCACTTACTTATGTGATTTCCACCCATCAATACATGTATTCTTCATCCACCACCTATACCTCTATCCATCTACCCATCAACACTTCTTTCTGTTTATCAACCTGCCTCTGCAATGTTTCCTGTGCTGCTTGACTATACTGCTTTGACTCTAAATTTGAATCCTACAATGTCCTGATTGCCAAATGCTGAAGTAGTGTTTTCAGGTGGAAATGTTATGTTGCGGGAATGCAGTCCTGCTCCATCCTGAAAAGAATGTGGCGTTATGATCATATCACCCAACATTGGAACTAGAGTACCAAGTGCAAGTCTTGGCTTATATGTCTTGTGATTGTGGGCGATGGGTTACTCAGTCAGAATGAGATGTCGTGATGAGACACTGGAAGCCCAGGCTTCATGCCTGAAGCTACCCAGACTTCCTCACACCTCCACGGACTGTAGACACCCTAGAGGAGGTACTGTTACACCATAAATGAAGGGATGCTGGCGGTGGCCACATTTTCTAGTTTTGAACCCTCCCGCTTTGGACCCGGGTAGGACCTGGTGGGGCATTACCCATTGAGGCAGACTAGTTCTCTTCAGGGCCAAAGAGAGGGTGGGCACCCAGTTTCCCCATGCTATCCTTTTTGTGTTACACTGCTTCCCAGTGTGGGTCCATTTAAAAGCATTCATTGCATTCCTAGTGTTTTGGGTCTCACTGTGCTGGACGTGGCTAATAGAAATGGTGCTAACTGCATTGCTAACGTTGCATCTTTGTTGTGATCCATGTGCTTAGCAGGGGGCAGTGTTGTTTACATTTCTAAAGTCATGATTGTAGTACCTGAAAATTGTAGTACCCTGAAAAGCACTGCTGGGTTCTTACTCCTTGGAGGTTGATATCACATGACCCACTTATGGAATTATTGCCGCCATAACCTGGTGTTGATAAGGACAACGAGTATTAACCCAGTAACTGCCTTACCTGCACAGTAATTCGATGCATGATTCAAGGTCTACTGCTGTTGCCAACTATGCCCCCGATCAAGGAGTGTGTAATGTGTTGTAATTCCAGAATATCGAATCAGAGTACACAAATGAATATCTATGTGCGACATTTATGACTTATGATGCTTTTGGTCTAAAATTTATATACATTCACCATAAAGATATATATTTTTAGATTAATCCTGTGTGGAGTCTCATTTGTGGTGTATTTATTGTGTTACTGTTGTGAGTGTGTTGTGCAAACGCTTTAAACATAGCTTCGGGGGTAAGACTGACTGCTCTGCACCAAGCTACCAGTGGGTGAGCACGGGCTATCTTTAGTGTGTAGCTGACTTGCCCTGACTAGAGTGGTGGGCTCTGCTTGGCTGCGGTGCATACCCTAGCCAACCAGAAACTCCATTTCTAATACCGCGGTTACACCCTGCATGATTGTCTTCCCCAATAAATGAGGGGTAAAAAGATGGATCCACTAATAACCTATCAGTGATCTTACATGTGTTGAGTATCCATCCTCAGGGGATTAGTCAGAACAAATTCACACCTGCAGATCCCTGGACTTCAGGTGAGTTGAGGTTTTTCTGACCTGCTCACTCTCTCTAACACAGCACAAAGAAATGGACTCAATAGTCATAGGCTGGCCTCCGGTTCAAGCTAGAGGAGCACAACAAGCTTCAAGATGCCTTTCCAGTAACTGCCCAACTCACCAGTTCCAGATGCACAGGCCCGACCCTGCTTGTGGCTTCTGCTGGAGTAAGTTCCTGATGTCCTGGAACACTGGCCTATGTCAAAGTATTCTCCTCCATGCATTTCCTACCACCTTGAGTTCCTGCATGCACTCAAGCCCTATCCTTATGCAATAAGGGTAGGGACATTATTTGAGCCTGCACTGTTGTGCAACCCCTGCAAATCTGTGATCCACAGACATTTCTAAAAGCTAAACAACCATGGAATTCCAGAGTGGTGTGCCTTATATGTATCTCACAGGGTTTCCTTGCACACAATGTCCTGAGCACCTCAAACATTGCCTGAAATCTCACATTTTCCTTACATTTCTGTGATGGAAACTTCCATAATCCGCAGGAATTCATAACAATTCAAACCACCCAGTGTTTCCCCACTAATGCCAATAAAACCACTGTGCCACTTATGTGGTTGGGCCTAGTATCTGCAACAGAAACTGATCAAACCAAGGTCAATTTGAGTCCCCCCACAAGGTCTCCCGTTGACCTTGCTTGGCCCGGGGATGCAGATAGGGATGAGAACATGGTCATGCCAATAGGGGACAGCCACCATTCCTATAGTTATTTCTTTATTGACTCAGTGTTTAGTGGGCTTTCCGCACCTGGGGCAGATTGGGGTAAATACCCCACCTGTCCTTAGGGGTCACAGAAAGACTGTCTGTCCTCTTGTGTGGGATGGGGGCATGGCCATGCCCATGGTGGGCAACCCCAACATAAATCATTTTAGAGAAGGACATTCCCTGCTGTCTAGTATGTTTTCTGCCCTCCAGGGTGGCAGATTGGAGGCAAGACTGTAGCACTTTTAGCTCCTACGGGGGCAGAAAGACTGACATTTTAAATGGTGGCTTGGGGAAGCACACACCTTTGCCTAAGGGGCCACTCCTCCTATCTATGGTGCCTAATGGGTGGATTCCTGTTTGGAGATCAATTTTCTGTGGTAATCCCCAAGCAGGGATCCACTAGGCAGAGGTACCTTTGGAAAGGGGAGATTGTTCCCTTTCCAACAATACCTCCCTCATGAGAATCAGTGATCAGGGGTGTGGGTCTGAGATGGGTCTGAGATATGCTCCTGACCACTGGTTCACAGAAGGTAAAACAAGTCCATGACATTAGTGTGCCCTGCATGCCAATTATCATTACAGTAAAACAAAAAAAACTAAAACAAATTATGCAGGGAACTCAGGAAGCTCTTCCTAAGCATTCTGAGCTAAACATTAAATAAAGTACTCCTTCTGGTGCAGAGAATGCAAGGGGTCTTTATATGCCTTGCATGTGTCAGCGAATGGCTGACAGGCAGACTGGGAAGGTAGTGTGGGTATCGAGTTTTGGCCAACACCTGTACTCAAAGGGTTAAAGAAAAGATTTTCAATAACCCTAAGGGCATATTTATGATCCCCTAGCTCCATCAGGGGGTCACTTTTTGTGATGCTCCATTGGAGAGATGCCCTGCGCCTTATTTACAAGGTGGCATTAAGGCACTTTTTGTGGTTAAACGCCACCTTGTAAATACAACCCCTTCACATGCAGCTCTTTGTGTGGAAGGGGCGTGCAATGGGTGTTTCTCTGGGTGTGCCACTGCAACACCCATTGCATTTTGATGCTGACTCAGATTTAAAAGTTTTTGTAAATCTGAGGCAGCTCCAAAATCTAACGCCACCCAAGGGTTGGCATTAGCAAAGGGCAACAAGGAGAAATACTTTTATTCCTCCTCATTTTTTGCTTTTTCTTTGTGTGCTGCATGCTGGAGCATGCATAGAAAGAGCAAAATGTCTTACATGATTGTTTATGTTCATGTCCCCTCCTGGACATAAACAATCATTTCAAAATGACGCTTTGGCACTTCTGTTCGTGCTGCCTTCTGCAGCACACACAGAAGTGCCAAATTACCATGGTGATTGTTTATGTGCAGGAAGGGACACCTTCCCACACATAACCCCTTCTGTGCCCAGGACGTAATGGTTACGTCCTGAGGCACAGTGCTGCTGTGCCCAGGACGTAACCATTACGTCCTGGGCACACAGCCCAGAGGGAGCGCTAGCGCTCCCTCTGTGGGGTTCCCCCCACCCCCCCAAGTCAGGGATGGAAGGGGAAGCCATTCCTCTTCCACCCCCCACCCCCGTGACGTCAGCGTGGGAGCAAGCATTGATTGTCACAGAGCCTCCTCCCATCTGACCTTCCAGCTCGATCGGAAGAGAAATGCTTTTCATTTTCCTTCCGATCACGTGGGGGAGGCCGAGAGAGGCTTCAAAGGGAAGGAAAGTTATTTCCTTCCCTTTGAAGTCTCTCTCTGCGTTTTGGCTGCCGGATTGAAAGCAATCCAGCCGTCAAAACTCCCACTAGACACCAGGGATGTTTTTTCAAAAAGGAAACTGGCATGAGGGAGCGACCCCTTGGGCAAGGGTCGCTCCCAGGGGGGGAATTTTTTTGAAGGCCCATTATTAGGCCAATCTGCCCCCAGGGGGGACAGAAACCTCTAGGCACCAGGGATAAAAAAAAATGCTTTTTTTTTTTCTTTTTTTTTTAGAGGTGGGGAGCGACCCCTTAGGCAAGGGTCGCTCCCATACAGGGCAAATTATATTTAGGCCATTTCTGCCCCCCTTGGGGGCAGATTGGCCTATTTTTATGAGGCCAATCTGCCCCCAAGGGGGACAGAAACCACTAGATACCAGGGAGGTTTTTTTTTTTGTTCGTGAATTTCACGTAAGGGGAGCGACCCCTTAGGCAAGGGTCGCTCCCCGGTGGGCAAATTTATTTTAGGCCATTTCTGCCCCCCCTTGAGGCAGATCGGCCGATTGTTATTAGGCCGATCTGCCCCCAGGGGGGGCAGAAACCTCTAGGCGCCAGGGCTAAAAAAAAAATGGTGTTTTTTTTTTGCTTGTTTGTTTTTTTAGAGATGGGGAGCGACCCCTTAGGCAAGGGTCGCTCCCCTGGAGGGGCAAATTGTATTTAGGCCATTTCTGCCCGCTTTGGGGGCAGATCGGCCGATTTTAGGTCAATCTGCCCCCAAGGGGGGCAGAAACCACTAGGCACCAGGGATCTTTTTTTTGCGCCGTCACGCAAGGGGAGAGACCCCGTAGGCAGGGGTCGCTCCCCGAGGGTATTGGGGTGGCAAATTTATTTTCGGCCATTTCTGCCCCCCCTGGGGCCAGCTGAGCTAGAGGCCAAAATCTACAGGTAGGCACTTTGCAAAAAACACCTCTGTTTCCTGTGAAAAAATGGGATGTGTCCACGTTGTGTTTTGGGGCATTTCCTGTTGCGGGCGCTAGGCCTACCCACACAAGTGAGGTATTATTTTTATCAGGAGACTTAGGGTAACACTGGGTGGAAGGAAATTCGTGGCTCCTCTCAGATTCCAGAACTTTCTGTCACCGAAATGTGAGGAAAATGTGTTTTTTTAGCCAAATGTTGAGGTTTGCAAAGGATTCTGGGTAACAGAACCTGGTCAGAGCCCCACAAGTCACCCCATCTTGGATTCCCCTAGGTCTCTAGTTTTCAAAAATGCACAGGTTTGATATGTTTCCCTAGGTGCCGGCTGAGCTAGAGGCCAAAATCTACAGGTAGGCACTTTGAAAAAAACACCTCTGTTTTCTGTCAAAAAATGGGATGTGTCCATGTTGTGCTTTGGGGCATTTCGTTTGCGGGCGCTAGGCCTACCCACACAAGTGAGGTATCATTTTTATAGGGAGACTTGGGGGAACGCTGGGTGGAAGGAAATTTGCGGCTCCTTTCAGATTCCAGAACTTTCTGTCACCGAAATGTGAGGATTTTTTTTTTTTTAGCCAAATTTTGAGGTTTGCAAAGGATTCTGGGGAACAGAACCTGGTCAAAGCCCCACAAGTCACCCCATCCTGGATTCCCCTAGGTCTCTAGTTTTCAAAAATGCACAGGTTTGGTAGGTTTCCCTAGGTGCCGGCTGAGCTAGAGGCCAAAATCTACAGGTAGGCACTTTGCAAAAAACACCTCTGTTTTCTGTGAAAAAATAGGATGTGTCCACGTTGTGTTTTGGGGCATTTCCTGTCGTGAGCGCTAGGCCTACCCACACAAGGGAGGTATCATTTTATCGGGAGCTTGGGGGAATGCTGGGTGGAAGGAAATTTGTGGCTCCTCTCAGATTCCAGAACTTTCTGTCACCAAAATGTGAGGAAAATGTATTTTTTTTAGCCGAATTTTGAGGTTTGCAAAGGATTCTGGGTAACAGAACCTGGTGAGAGCCCCACAAGTCACCCTATCTTGGATTCCCCAAGGTCTCTAGTTTTCAGAAATGCACAGGTTTGGTGGTTTCCCTTGGTGCCGGCTGAGCTAGAGGCCAAAATCTACAGGTAGGCACTTTGCAAAAAACACCTCTGTTTTCTGTGAAAAAATGGGATGTGTCCACGTTGTGTTTTGGGGCATTTCCTGTCGCGGGCACTAGGCCTACCCACACAAGTGAGGTACCATTTTTATCGGGAGACTTAGGAGAACATAGAATAGCAAACAAGTGTTATTGCCCCTTGTCTTTCTCTACATTTTTTCCTTTCAAATATAAGAAAGTGTGTAAAAAAGACGTCTATTTGAGAAATGCCCTGTAATTCACATGCTAGTATGGGCACCCCGGAATTCAGAGATGTGCAAGTAACCCATGCTCCTCAACACCTTATCTTGTGCCCATTTTGGAAATACAAAGGATTTCTTGATAGCTATTTTTTACTCTTTGTATTTCAGCAAATGAATTGCTGTATACCCGGTATAGAATGAAAACCCACTGCAGGGTGCAGCTCATTTATTGGCTCTGGATACCTAGAGTTCTTGATGAAACTACAAGTCCTATATATCCCCGCAACCAGAAGAGTCCAGCAGACGTAACGGTATATTGCTTTAACATTGACATTGCAGGAAAAAGTTACAGAGTAAAAAGTAGAGAAAAATTGCAGCTTTTTCACCTCAGTTTCAATAAAAAAAAATTCAGTTGTTATTTTCTGTAGGAAACCCTTGTAGGATCTGGCTTATGTGAACAAAAAGTTATGAGGGCTTAAGTGCGAACTGCCCCAAATAGCCAAAAAAAGGCTCGGCACAGGAGGTGAAAAGGCCTGGCAGCGAAGGGGATAAACAATCATCCCCCTCAATGCAGGCATTCTTGCACAATGGTGCAAGGATGCCTGCGTTGCTGCTAGGCAGCTAAATTTAGTGCCATACTAGTGGACAACACAGGGGTGCACAGTAATCAATAAAATATGGCACATCCCTGCATTGAGAAAATTACAGAGCAACAAGAAGCATTGTTGAAAATTCACACATCTTAAACAAGTTAATCAAAAATACCAGTCACTACACATTTTTAAGCTTGTCTTCCAACATAACAATACCAGGCTCAATGTTTTTTCTTTCTGTTTTTTAAAGACATTGGGCCAGATGTATGAAAATATTTTGCTCTCGCAAACGGTAAAATCGGCCGTTTGCGAGTGCAAAATAGTGGTCTGCAATGCATGAAAGGCATTCGCAGACCACAAAGTAGAAATCGCTAAAATTGCGATTTCTAGCATTGCGACTTGGATTTTGCGAATTGCAATTTGCGATTCGCTAAATCCAGGTCGCAAGGCAATGCTGCAAAAAATTGCAAATTGCAATTTTTCGCAGAATGGCATTTTTCACATGCAAAATACCATGATCTGCAACCAGGTTGTAACCTGGTGCAAAATTAAAAAATGCAGTGAAACTGCATTTTTAAATTGAACATGTAAAGCACACATGCCCTTTTGGCATGTGTGTACCTTACATGTTAAAAAAAAATGCTGGGATGCAGGAGAGGGGATCTTAGGCACCCAGCACCCTGGCCTTTTGCATTTTCAAAATTGCGATTTCTGGTTCAGAAATCGCAATTTTGGAAATGCAAAAAATTTGCAGCTATGGGGCAACAGGCCCATAGCTGCGAATGGGGCCGGTATCGCAATTTGTGATTTGGTTATAGCATTTGCGATTTTTAAGAAATCGCTATTACCGATTCGCAAATGTGATACATGGGGCCAGATGTAGCAAACTTAAAAATTGCGACTCGCATTTTGTGCCAACGAGATGCAGGCAAAACAACAGTGCCGAAATTACGACTCGCACCCGGACTGTGCAAAAAACGAACTCGCAATTAGCGAGTGCTAGTCGCAAATTGCGATTAGCTTGTTAATTGATTACAGGTGCTGCAGAACACTCCAGAAACCACTCCAGAACACTCTGGAAACACTTCCTGGCACATGATGATGACATCACAGCCAGGAAGTTTACTAATACACCTGGGAGGAGGGAGGACCACACCCTTTTATAACTGCTGAACTGCACACAGGAGAAACAGCAGCTGCCATGGAAGGAGCTCCGAGGAAGAGAAAGCTGAAGTTCTCTGAGAGGGAGCTGGAGGTGCTGACAGACGAATGCTGTCAGCACTATGACGATTTGTTTGGGAAATCAGCCCTAAATGTGCCTGAAGCCACCAAGAAACAGCTGTGGCAGGACATCCAGGACAAAATAAATTCCCTGGGGGTGAGCCACAGGAGCATCGATGACATCAAAAAAAGGTGGTATGACCTCCGCTCCCGGACCAAGGAGAGGGTGGCAGAAAGGCTCCGGGAGATGAGAGGCACAGGAGGGGGACCATCGTCTGTGCCACCACCCACACCCCTGGATGAAAGGGTAGAGGAAACCCTGGAGCAGGAGGCAGTCTCTGGATTTGGGGACCTGGACACCTCACAGCCCAGCACATCAACCGGTGAGTACCATGTGACATGCCTGTACCCCTATCAATGCCATACCCCCACCCACCATGTACACAGGGGCATGCTCAACCAAGATAGCTCCATTTCAGGGTAGCAAACGCCAGAATGATGCATTATGGGAAATGTAGTCAAGTAGGCAGTTCATAGTCAAATGTTTATTAGGAAGTGTGCAACAATAGTAGACACTGACAGTCTGTTCCCCATGTCCCACAGGTCTCCAACAAGACACCACCACTACTCCAATCAGCCAGCCCCATGAGGACACCTTAGGACCCGCCAGCACTCCCACCTGCACGGCCAACAGCATCCCTGCAGTATCCACACCTGCTGCAACTGTATCCCAAGAGGCTGGGCCAGCAACAGGCAGGAGTGAGACAGTGGAACTCACAGGGCAGCCACCGCTGCGCAGGCGACGTAGGTCCTGGACATCAGGGCTGCAGTCCGGCCAACAACCTCCCAGCACCAGTGAGTCACAGCTGCTGCATGGTCAGCACTACAAAATAGAATTTTAGGGAGGATTAGTGGTGTGCTGCACCGCTACGTGCGCAATAACCAGGCCAGCATGCAGCAACTGAACTCCAGGATGGACATGATATTGAAGGAACACTGGGGACCTTGCCCTAGCCATGAGGGAACTGGCGGGAGGACTACTGGCCCAGGCCAAGGGTGAGTGGCGCAGGGACCGTCAGCTCCTGCACAGACTAGACAGGATGGCCACATCCATTGGCAGGCTCGCCATGAACACCACAGGCCTGTCGAGGAGGACAGTTGGGCTGCAGGTGGAAATGGGCCATTTCGCTGGGGATGTGGCTAGGGGCCTGGGACGTCTCACCCACATCATTGACTTGATGGAGGCACGGCATCTGTCTAGGGACACAGGGGAAACACCCCAGGACAGTGAGGAGGGCTCGACAGTGAGCAGTGTCTCTGCCACTGACAGTAGGGTGCTCAGGAGTACCAGGCAGAGCACAGCAGAAGCACCAGGGACCAGCCAGGCTGGTAGGAGGGGCAGAAGGTCAAAAACATTACCCTGGTCCTGTAGAAGTGGCACATGACGTCAATGTGCCACATGCCTGGTTTGCATTTTCATGCCCATGGACATTCATATATAGTTCAATTTCTGCACTAATAAAATAGTTATTTTTGTTCCACTTAACGAATGGTGTTTTTGGTCAATAGGTGAGTATGGTTGGAGTTGACACGTACCTTCCAAAGTATTGGTTTGCGATGTGTTCCCGTCTCAGTCTGCCTTGATTAGCTATACTCCGATCCCCATGATGGCGATGTGGTTGTTCTTGCTCTTCATCATCAGGATCTGGGTCTGCAGGGGTGAGAGGTAGCCCACGTTGGGTGGCTATGTTGTGGAGGATGGTGCATGCGACCACAATTTTGAATGCTGTAATGGGGGTATACTGGAGGGCACCTCCACTGCGGTGGAGGCATCTGAATCTTGCTTTCAGGAGTCCGAAGGTGCGCTCTATCATGTTCCTGGTCCTCTTATGTGCATTGTTGTATCGCCTCTCACATTCATTGCTGGGTGTTAAAAACAGAGTCAGAATCCATGGCCTTTGGGCATATGCACTGTCACCTGTTGGGGACAAAATGTACACTGTTAGGAAGTCCTGATTGTTGTGCACAGTGACCTGTGTGTATGTCTGCAAGGTGTATGTAGCTCTACCTAGAAGGTATCTGTCTCCAAATTCCCCACGTTCCAGGTGTTGATGTATCCCACTATGCCTAAAAATGTATGAGTCATGGGTACTGCCTGGAAACTTAGCTACAATGTCAGTGATGAAATAATGGGCGTCACAAACTACCTGAATATTCAGTGAGTGGGTACACTTTCTGTTGCGGAAAATATGTTCCAGGTTTGCAGGGGGGCATATTTGAATGTGTGTCCCATCTACACATCCTATGACATGGGAAAAGTTGGCAATGCGGTAAAAGTCCAGCTTGGTGCTGTTAATTTCTGCCTCATTCCTTGGTAGGTATATGAAGTGAGACATGTGTGTGATAAAGGCATCTAGGAAGGCCCTGAGGAATCTTGACACTGCACTTTGGGATACCCCACCTGCCACAGCAATGACCCCCTGATAGCTCCCTGAGGCCAAGAGGTGCAGTGAGCATAGCACTTGCACGTGCGTAGGGATGGCGCAGCCACGCAGAGTCTGGTGTTCTAGCTGTGGTTTCAGTAAATCAATTAATTCTAGTATGGCTGCGCTGCTAAGGCGGTATTTATCGTATATCTCATCCTCATTTTGCTAGAAAAGAGTCTGCCTTGTTCTATATATCTTCTCCTGTCTGTGGCCCCTCCTCCTCCTCTGCTGTGCGGCGTGGACTCTCCTCCTCACTGCTATCAGGTATATCTCCGCCATCTTGAGTAACCCAGATGCTTTCTGGGTCTCCTTTTATGCTTTGGTTATGGTTACCACCTGCTCTGAGTTAGTGGTAAATGGGACATGCAAACTGGGCTTTTTGCGACTAGTCGTAATTTGCGAGTTTCAATTGCATAAGCTTTGCGACTCGCAAATTGCGACTTGCTATTTGCGGGTCGCAAAATGGGGTCGCAACTGTTGCGACTCGCAAACGGCTCCCATTGCTTTTTGCAAGTCGGAAATGGGGTTTTTGAATCCCATTTCCGATTTTGCATTGTCGCAAATAGCGAATCGGCCCATTTGCGACTCGCAATTATTTGCTACATCTGGCCCTTCTTCGTTTGCGAGTCGGTAATAGCGATTTCTTAAAAATCGCAATTACCAAATCGCAATGGGCCGTGATGAAACATCTTGCCCATTATTTTTTCGTGCACTGACATTGCAAATCACCTCTGAATTCACCACTGAGATGGCACTCTGGCAACTCTGCTATGTGAGTTTATGAGCAAATGAGAAGAGATGAATAGTGCAGGGGATGTTTAATGATCAGCATCGCAACAAATAAATAATAAAACCAAAATGCACTTCAATATGAACATGATTACAATCTGACAAAACGGAATCATAACTTAAGGCTAGTTCACTCACCATGCTGTATCGTTCAGTCGCTAGGTTCATGCTTTGCAAATTCCCATACATAAAAACGTGCCTTACAATTACACCTTAGACTGTGTATTCTTGTATATTTGGGCTAATCATGTTTTTCTCTGTGTTTGTTTTCAACATTGCAAAGAAACAGCGAAAGACGCGCTACACATAATATATGGAAAATGTATTACATTTTAGTGTCCGGTACATTTAAATATCAAACAATCATGCCTAAAATACAGCCATTGTCACTCACATAAACAACATACCTTTTGAAATATTGCACCATTCAATTTGAGTCAAAATTATCTCATCACCTGTAAGTGCTTAGTCCAATAAATATGTTTTCTGTTTTCGCAAATGTTTTTTGATCTACAAACAGAAAATGAATTGAAAAAATACTGCTTTTCTTTGTGTACTATTAATTTTGCCCAAGAAGTCACACTTGCACTATCAGTATAAATATATTCTGATTATGGGCTCTTGTAAATGCCTATCGAGACAATATATTTGTCCATGACAAAAAAACCATTACCCCAGTCTCAATATTTCAAAGGTCTGAATCTCATTTCACTTCTGTCTCTAAGTGTAATGTTCAAAGCCCGAGTGAGGACGAGAATGTCCCCTTCAGGCGAGAATGAAGGATTGAGAGTACTTGATCAATGTGCTCCCTCAGAGCTCAAGTGTCAATTAATTGCCTTGTTTGGACTATTAGGGCTTCGGGGATTCACTGAGTGCCTCAAGTGAACCAGGCTATAAATCCTAGGAGCGAACTCCGTTTTTTCTTTGTTACCGTGTTCCTTTAGTCAATTTTAGCACATACAGAAGAGGACACTATGAGGTCAATGTGACTTGGTTCGGAAAACAAAGCATGAATTGCAGCTTGGACCAGTAATTCAATGTTGAATTAATGCGTGTTTTGTTTTGTTGAAATGCTATGAATTTAGAGCAACTGACAAAATGCAAACCAGTGGCCAGGCGCTGCCCCATTATATTTCCAGATGTTAGGGGCACATTTATCATTGTAATACTCAGTGCAGCACAGCAGGAATGCACCATACTGAACAATGCTGCGTTCCTGGCTTTCCCCAGTGCTGGCGCACAATGTGCTACCTAGCACCAATGCATCAATCAATCAATAAAAAAATGTATTATGCGCACTACTCACCCATTAGGGTCTCAAGGTGCTGCAGGGGGGAGAGGGTTGCCATTTACTGCTCAAATAGCCATGTCTTGAGGTGCTTTCTGAAAGTTAGGAGGTCCTGGGTCTTGCGTTGGTTGGTGGGGAGGGAGTTCCAGGTCTTGGATGCGAGATGGGAGAAGGATCTACCGCCGGAGGTGGTGCGTTGGATGTGGGGGACTGTGGTGAGGGCGAGGTCAGCAGAGCGGAGAAGTCGAGTAGGTGTGTGGAAGTGTACTTGTTTGTTAAGGTAGGCTGGTCCAGTGTTGTAGAGGGATTTGTGAGCGCGGATAAGGACTTTGAAGATGATCCTTTTGCTGATGGGCAGCCAGTGAAGGGATCTGAGGTGAGCGGAAATGTGTTCGTGGTGGTGGAGGTTGAGGATGAGACGTGTGGCTGTGTTCTGGATTCTCTGGAGTTTTTGCTGAAGCTTGGCTGTGGTACCAGCATAGAGGGCGTTGCCGTAGTCCAGTCTGCTGCTGATGAGGGCATGGGTGACCGTTTTTCTTGTTTCTAAGGGAATCCATTTGAAGGTCTTCTGTATCATGCGAAGGGTGTTGAAACAGGAGGACGATATGGTGTTGATTTGCTGGGCCATGGAGAGAGATGAGTCTAAGATGATGCAGAGGTTGTGTGCGTGGGTGGAGGGTTTTGGGGGTGGTCCAAGGGTGGTGGGCCACCAGGAGTCGTCCCATACTGTCTTGTTGGGGCCAAAGATTATGATTTCTGTTTTGTTGGAGTTGAGTTTGAGGTGGTTTGTTGTCATCCATTTGGCGATGTCGAGGAGTCCGGCATGTAGGTTTATCTTGGCAGTGGAAGGGTTCCTGGTGAGGGAGATGATGAGCTGGGTGTTATGTGCGTATGAGATGATGGTGATTCTGTGGGGGTGGAAGATGTTGGTGAGGGGGGCCATGTATATGTTGAAGAGGGTAGGGCTGAGGGAGAATCCTTGGGGGACCCCACAGATGATCTTGGTGGCTGGGGACTGGAAGCAGGATGCATGCACCCTTGAACCATGGTGCCTGGGTACCTGCGTTGTAAGCAGGATTGTTTATGTGCAGGAAGGGACACCTAAGCGACTGTGTTTGGAAACATATTGGATCTCATGAGTGCTCAAAGGCTTAATGGGATAAACGCTTTTCCAGATACTTTACTATATGCAAAATTAAAACACCAGTCTGTGATGCTGTTGGGACTAGTCCAGGAAAACCTGTCTGAAAAAGGTGCCATAAACGTAACCATTTGCAAAATCTGTTTACACAAATATAACATAAACCTTTAAGAGGGATGTGATTTTAGCACTAATTATAGCAGAAAAACGAATGCCATATACTTTAACTAAACGTTTAGAGCATCTAATTATAGAGCATCTGGAAATCCCCACTGCAATGAGTAGAGGGAAACAATACAAATATCTCTCTATATATATGATAGCCTTCATAAAAATAATAATGGAAATAAAGGAGTCCACAAACTATTCCTCTCATGACTTGTTGAGTTTATACTTGTCTTTGGCCCTGTGCAGCGTTACAAAGTCACGGTTATATACAATTCCTTTGCACTTTGCGAATACAACACCGCATTGCTATGGATATTTGAGATGGTGTCGAAATAAAGAGATAGCATCCATTTCGAGCAGTACCCTTGAGTGTTATTAAGCCCAGGCAAAACTCACATAAGCTCCTTTGTGAAATGCTGGAAAATTATGCAAAATTGAACGTAATTATGCAGCACCTCTTGTCCAAAAGGCACACAAGGACGTGTTTAACACACAAAAAAGCACAGAACTGAGCATGAGTCGACACATTTGATCATCCTTTTTGTAGGATATTGCACTACAGATTCCAGCTCGCCTGGCTGTCAATTTCTACACCGCCCCTCTAGTTTGACCATTTTAGTACTCACTGGTCCTATTATTTACTTTATTTTCACTTGGTGTCATTGTCTTCCTCTGTGCTTTTATTTTTGATGTTTCTCTTCATGTCTGTTTCTTTAACTTATCTATGCTAACCTCACCTCCTAGTCAAGGGGCAGTAGGTTATCAGATCCCACATGCAGCAGCACCATGCACGGCTAACAACCTTCAATATTTTAAGAAAGGAGGAGGAAATGGCACCTTACCCTCAGGCTGGCAACAGACAGATTGAGCTGAAGAACACAACTCATTGGAATCTTCACTTGGCCCTTGCCTACGGGCAATATCTAACTGGATGTCAGACTGTAAACCTAAATGTAAATGTCGGCCATTTGGTTTGGCATATTCAGACTCCTCAGGAAGGTGTTCAAAATCCTTCCGTTTATGGCAAAGAGATTAATCATACAGGCATTGATAAATTCATGCCTGGATTATGGGAACGCCCTTTTTCTTGGGTCTCCAAACTATGTGAAAAAGAGACTTCAATGGGTGCAGAATACTGCCGCTAGACTGCTTTTTAATATTCGTAAACACAAATCATTCAAATCTGCATTTCTTACTTTGCACTGGCTCCCATTGGAGCAGCGAATAAAATTGAAGGCTTTATGCTATATACTTAGGTCCCTACATGATAAAGGGCCCCCCAAAGCTGGCTCTTTGGCCACTTTCTATAAGCCCTTGTGACATTTTAGGTCATCGTCAGCGGCCTTGGGGGTAACCCCCTCAGTAAAAAAGGCCAGATGGGGCGGATGATCCCTGTCACATCTGGGTGCAAAGTTGTGGAACTCGCTACCTCTTTCCTTACAGCTAACCGACCAGGAACTAATCTTCAGGCGGCTAATGAAAACATGGCTATACTGATCTCTTTGTATGAAAGTGTTGTGGAGGATTTGTCAAAGCGCTGGGATGCCCCCGGGTAGCTATGCGCTATATACATTTGTTAGCATAACATAACATAACATAATGTTAGCACTGCTGAGCTGACATTGTCTGGCAGGAGCAGGACCGGCTTAGCTTTGAGGTGACTGCAAAAGGTAAATGATGTTTAACAGTTTTTAGTTTAATTTTAGTATTTCTCAGGAGGAATTACATATATAATATTAAACAAATAAATAATGACAATACAACTGTTTATTATTAGCATATGCACTAACTATAGAAGAAAGAAATAATGTTTTTTTAGTCTTATCTGGTGGTGAGTGCTGAGTGTGTCCATGAGTGTGTTAGGAGTGGATGTGAAGTAATGCCTAGGATTGGGATTTAAGAACAAATCAACCATGAGTGGAAGGCTACACATGGTGGCAGCAATCAGCCTGGGTGCCAGGTATGCATAGGTTGATCGGCAGGCAGTGCAAAGGAAAGATCCCAATTCTAGTGGGGTTTGCGTGACCACCCACAGAAGTCTTCTTCCCGCCTCGGGTTCAGAAACCACAAGCACTCTGGTGAGACACCATTACTTATCCCACTTACTAAAAGTTGAGTATCTTTGGACTCAGTGAGGAGTGTGGCAATCAAATTCATTCAAAACAAATCAATAACCTAAAAACAATAAACAATTCTGGAAACCATGACCAATTTAAACACAAAATCAAACTCCTAACTGTTTAAAGTTTCAAAGCTTTACTACAATCCTTAAATCAATGTAACGTATATGGTGTGCCAAGCTACATTATAAACATATGAAATTCATTGGCTTACCAAAACCTCTAAAGAGATTAATTCTACCAAACAACAATACTATTAAACACTTCAAAAGAATAACACAAATTAGCAAAACTATGATATGCACATTAATTTCAGGTTCCAAAGCAGATCAGTAAATCATTAAAATTCAAATTAACAATCCATTTTCAGGGCTGAGTTTTCCTTATCACTAACACAAATTTTGACTTGCAAGTATGGAGGAAGCCTAACACATGCGGGCAAAACAAAGAATAGACAAAAAAATTGGAAAAAATCCTCTATCTACGATATTTCACTATAAAAATACACCGGTGTAATCATCTAAGCTGAAAAAGAAACAAAAAAAAACACATTAAAGATCATACCTCTCCTCATGGGACAGCAGAAAGGAAAGTTTCATCAAGCAGAGCGTTCACAGTTTTGCAGCATCAGTAGACAGTAGCATCAGGGCAGTGCAGAGCAAGGGATGCACTTAGAACAAGTTAGCAGTTCAGTATTATTGGGTACATTAGTACTGAACCTCTTTGTCACAAGCCATATAAGACTAAAGGAATCTCAAAACATAAAGACTAGATATGACAGAAGATTTGAAGCGGACAGGAGGTAACAGTATGAACACCTAAGAAGAACTCCAACAGTCTGAGTGTGACATACTGCAGATAGGGTCTCAGCATTTCAAACGTTTCTCCCTAACTACTAATATTCACAGGTTTCTGAATGGTTCTCCAGGTGGAGTCATCTTGCGCACAATGTGAGAATACAGGGCTGATTGCAGAGGCCCCCTAACTTTTTGCCCCCATTTTCCACTTTTGGCTGGTGTTTTCCTGACTCTGATGGTGCCCTGGGTACTGCTAACCGGTCCCAAGGCCTATGCTCTGTGTAAAATCAGTATGCAAATTAGGCTAATTATAATTGGCTAAGTCAACCTACCTATAAGTCCCTAGTATATGATAGGGCATGTAGGTTTAGGGACAACAGCATAGGTAGTGCACCCATAGGTGCACTGCTGAGGTGCCCAGTGTCATTTTAAAGGCAGGCCTGCCTTGCTGGCTGCTTTTAAATTAAAGTTATATGCAATTCAACTTTGGAATTGGCCATGCTGCCTTGATGAGGTGTGAAGTGGCCTGGCTTCACACAAAGAGATGTGCCTGTGGGAGGGAATTTCCCCTCAGCAGATGGTGAGGCAGGAAGGGAGAGGGCTGCCAAACTGGTCTTCAAAGGCAGAGAAGGACATTGGGAGCAACCCAGCAACACCCCCACATCCTGCAACCCGAGACAACTAGGTTCCCCCTTGATTAGATTAGGAGAGGGCAGGAGAGGGGTGTGTTTATGATTTTTAGCCACACCAGTGAGTGGGCTCAGCCAGATGTAACCTCCAAAAACATTTTCAGCCTTGATGGATTTTTGAAGAATGTTGCCTCCTGGGATTGATTTTTGCCACACTTCCCAGGAAGTCATCACAGGGGGAAGGACCCTGCACCTGACTGGAGAATCAGGACCCCCCTGTTTTTCACCCAGGAGCAATGATAAAACTGGCAGACCTGCACCCACACCTCAGTTCCCTACCACATCCCTACCAAGAAGAACTACAGAAGAAGAAGGACTGCCCTGCTGGACCCCTGGCCTGCACCTGGAACCTGCACTCAGAAGGACTGCACCAGCTGCACACTTGGGCTTCACCACAAAAAGGACTTTGCCTGGCTTCAACTGGTTCAAGGGGGGACTCCCTGTTTGCTACAGGTGAAAAATTGCTAACCAGAGTCCCCTGCACCAACTCCTGAAGAAATCAACCAGCTGACCACTGTCCAGTGGCCAAAAAGAAGTTTGTGCCAGGTGCATTCTGGGAGTTGTAGTCCACACCCCCCAAGGATCATCTCAGAACTTCTGGACCCTTGGGGTGAGCTGTGGACCCCAAAAGAACCTTAAAAGAACATCTGGGAGGAGACCCAGAAGTTTGGAGACGTTTGGAGAACTTTTGAAAAACAAGCTCCATAGAGGGACCGACCCACCGCAGCAACTCTAGCCGGCTTGCCTCAACCGCAACCCGGCCTGATTTGCAGGTTCGTCCTGGTAAAGAAAATCTCCAAAAAAGAGACTAAGTCCAAAGGTAAAAAGTTGACCGGAACCACCCAGCCAGCGTATCCGAGGAGGGCTCCAAGGACGTCGGATCAAGATCCAGGTTTACCCCGGTCGAAGGATTTTCACCTAAAAAAAACCAACTAAGTCCAAAGGTAAAAATCTCCACCGAGGATTCCTGCGACGCGTATCCGGAGAAGAGTTCCAGGAGGTCGGATTGGACTGGCAGGTTCGTCCCGCAGACGAAAATCTTCAGAAAAGAGACTAAGGGCCGGATGTATGAAACATTTTTGCATTCGCAAACAGTGCGAATTGCAAAATTCAGCCGTTAGCGATTGCAAAAACGTGGTCTGCGATGCATGAAAGGCATTCGCAGACCAAAAATAAGAAATCGCTAAAATTTTGATTTTTTGCGTTGCAACCTGTTTTTGCAAGTCGCATTTTGCGATTTGGTATTTCCAGTAGGAAATTGCGAGGTGCAAAATGCGATTCGCAAAATCTAAGTCGCAATTCGATGCAAAAAAAAATCGCAAATTGCGATTTTTCACAGAATGGCATTTTGCACATGCAAAATACCACTAAGTGAAACCAGGTGGTAACCAGGTGCAACCCATATAAAGAGGCCCAGAATGCATCAGACTCTTTTCCACAATGGCTGCACTCTGTGTCATGGTGAGGAGGATGAGGATCTTGGCAGGTTTGAGGAGTGGGAGGAGGAGACAGGAGCGCATTTTTAGAGTATGCATTACCCTTTTTGACCAGACTGAGGAGGAAATATTTGAGAGGTATAGGTTGAACTCAGCCATGATACTTGATCTGATAGCTGAGCTACAACCCATACTGCAGCGCAGAACACATAGGACTCATAGTATCCCCACCCATGTGCAGGTATTATGCTCCCTCCACCTACTTGCCTCAGTGAGCTATCAAGGGGTCATAGCAGCAGGTGGAGGGGTCTCACAGAGTTTTTCAATGCATTTATCAATGCCATGCTGAGCAGGATACACCAGTACATCAGATTCCCCCACACCCCACAGGAAATACAGCAGACAAAAATAGATTTTTAACAGATAGCACAGTTCCCCCATGTCCTAGGTGCCACAGATGGGACACGTCGCAATCTGTCCACCATCGGCCACAGAGTATGTGTACCGCAATCGTAAATACCAACATTCAGTGAACATACAGGTGATATGCAATGCCTCCTACATCATAACTGATCTTGTGGCCAGGTACCCAGGGAACACCCATGATTCATCTATCTTTCGCCATAGCAGCATTCACACAAGACTGCTAGCTGGGGAGTTTGGAGAAGGATATCTACTAGGTATTGTCCCTCTGCACACTGGCACATTGATGGTGTGCTGATGTCAGATGGCTCAGTTACTCAATTTACCCTCTGTCCCTTCCAGGAGACAGTGCCTACGCAGTGCACACCTACATGATGACGCCCTACCTCAATCTTACTACACCTGCTGAACGGAGATACAATGCAGCACACAGGGCGACCCAAAACGTGGTGGAGCGCACCTTTGGACTGCTGAAGAGTCGCTTCCGGTGCCTCCACAAAAGTGGAGGGGCACTACAGTACAGCCCAGAGACGACATGTAGAATAGTGGGTACTTGTGCAATCTTGCACAATATAGCTACCACCAGGGGCATACCTGTAGAAATATGTGATTCTGAATCTGATGAGGATGATGATCCCATACCACCCCTACAGCCAGCAGACAGGACCAGTGCAGCAGAGGGAAGGCAAAGGCGTTCTGACATCAAACACAACCATTTCAGATGTAACTATGAACAACACAAATGCACTCACAAATGTACCTGTAGTGAGTAAATTTATTACCTTAATGTCAGGTAATGTTAGTCCAACAAATACCAACAAATGTGATAAATAGAAATACAATAGAAGTCCACAGTAAAGCACTATTCCTTCATAGTGTACTCATTACCCCTCTGGCCACCACAGTCACTTCTTGCGCCCACGCACGCCACTCGGGTACCCAGTTGCCTGACTGGCACCTCGATTGTCTGCCTCTGCGGCAGTGCGGTGCCTTGCACTGCACCGTCTGGTGTCCATTGCGGGCACAGCTAGGCTGCTGAGATTGGCTGTGTCCTCTGTGTCCCCAAGTCCAAGCTCGCTAGGTGTGGCTGACCTTTTTGCCATGATATTGTCAATCACATTTGTGATTTGGACATGTCCGGGAGCCACATCCCTGCTGCTGTGTGCTGCCTCCACCTGTGCAGCCACTGCACAACGTGAAATTTGGGAGGTGGAATTGGCCAGCCTAGTCACAGAGCGACAAAATCCTCTGAACATGCTCATGAAGCGTCGCTCCTGCCTGCGGTGGCTCATCCTGTCATGGCGCAGCTCCTGGCATAGTTCCCACACAGCAGAAGTGAGCTCCCTTGTGTTCTGCGATGCCCGGACCTGTCCCTCATGCAGCTGGTCAATGTTTGCATTCAGGCACTCCAGCTGGCGATGCAGGCCCCCCATGTAGTCATTATGTTGCTGCATCTGTTTTTGTAATGCAGTGATCTTTTTATTCTGCAGGCGCTGCTGCTGCAACATAGCCGATTCCAGGCCACCAAAGAAGGAGGTTCCCTCACCTGCCTCATACGCCTGTGCACCTGCATTTGTAGCCATCCTGCAGGGTGCTATGGTCTGCTGCGAACTGGGCTCCTGCATCTGGGTGCATCTGCCAGTTGGGGATGGTGTATGTGGGCCTTCCTGCTGCTCATTGGAGTCCTGACTGAGCTCTGGCAGTGGCAGTGCCCTGGGCCTGCGTCAGAGTGGCGCAATGTTCAGAGACCCACTCGTGTTGGAGTCTGAAGCAGGATGGGTGTCAGTCTCCCCAAAGCTGGCACATGCTGTGGCTGCTGGGCCTGGCCCACCTGCAACGACAATATGCAGCATGTCAGTTGTGTTAGTTACAATTACGGTCACACAATGGTAATAAAGGTACAGGTACTTCTCTTCACAGTGTTGTGGGTGTTGTGTTCTTCTGGGTGTCGATCTACTTACTTACATTGTATGTGCTGCTTTCAGCTCTGGGTTGTGGACTGCCACTCCCATAATGCATTGGTGTGCTCCTTCTAAGATGTGGAATGGACTACTTCTCACAATGTTTTACATTACTTGCTAATTCCTAAGGGGCTTTTGTGCATACACATATGGGGTTACAATTCAATATTGCACTTACCTTTGCTGGTACTTGGTGTGCCGGAGGTGTCAATCTTCTCCCGCGAGCTGTAGCCGAGCAGGGCTCCATTGCGGTCGGCCTTAAACTTTGACTTTGCCCCTGTCGAGGTGCAACCAGATGACCCGATTGGCGCTTTTTGTTTCTAGGCGCTAAAAAACAATAATTCTTTAAAAATTCATATCTCCGGTTCCCCTTATCTGATTTTATTTGTTTTTGTGTCATTTTAAAGATAAAAACATAATCTATTTTTATAAATTGGTTTAGGATTTTTGAACTGTTCCCTGTGTTTTATTTAATTACTGTTTTTTGATATTTGAATGCTTTACACTCTGTCTCCTAAATTAAGCCTTGTCGCTCGTTGGCAAGCTACGAAGGGTTGAGATAGGTTTAACTTACTGAGACCTAACTGGACCTAAGTGGAGGTTAGTGGCCTATTGCTATGTGTAGGTACTTACCTGCCCTTACCAATAACCCATTTTGACTGTACGACGAAACAACGACTTCAAAAACAACTACTGCCTTAACAACGAGGTCGGAACACCGACCTCGTTGCTACTACTAATGATTTTACCACGAATGCCTTAACAACGATATTTCGTTGTAAAGGCATTCCTGATAAAATCATTAGCAATAGGCACCATTCACCCTACATCCCTCACCCCACCCCCCCAACCCCACCCCAAAACCTAAAACCCTCTGAACCCCACCCACTCCCCAAAACCAAAAACGCCCCACCCCCCAACCCCACCCCAAAACCTAAATCCCCCTGACCCCCACCCACTCCCCAAAACCAAAAACGCCCCACCCCCCCAACCCCACCCTAAAACCTAAAACCCCCTGACCCCCCGACTCCCCAAAACCAAAAACGCCCCACCCCACCAACCCCACCCTAATACCTAAAACCCCCTGACCCCCCACCCCCTCCCCAAATCCTAAACCCACCACTTACCTTCGCCAACTCACTTCTTTGTACCTTAACCACGCATGTTCGTTGTTCAGAACATACGTAGTTAAAGGACAAAAAAACGGAGTCGTGGTTAAAAAAAGCGTTGTTGCGCTTTCGTTAACCGCGGCTTTCGGAAAAAAAAAGTCGTAAAAAAGGATGTTCCCCACCCATTTTCCAACACACAATAACCAACACCCAATAGTAACAGCTGATAACATCAAGTTTGCAAGTATTCCAGATTTTTTCAGGGAAGATGTGTAATAATCTCCATAAATTCATACAGTTTTGCCAAAATATGATACTTTTCTACTTTTCTGTTTACTGCAACGTTGGGATCCTTTCCCACAATAAACAGAATGAGTTGTCTCATGCAAAATTAAGAAAGCTTCCAGTCTTGTTAGACTGCTAGAACAAATACTGTTATATTTGTTATCCTCAAAACATGTTTGTGCTCCTTAATACAATCGGACATTCACCAATATGTCAGCAACTTAAGAATTAATTCAGGTCAGAGGGAACATTTAATTTTCCTCTATGTCCACAAAAATTAATCTTCAGGCCTCTTCTAGCTAAGAAAGCCTGAATACTCATTAATACAATTATTGCAAATAAATCCTAATGTGCACCTTTCAATTTGAATCAAATATGCATAGCAAATTATTTAATTGCAAACATTATTCACAACATTAGAAACTATTTAAAGGTGCATTTGTTTTTCTACACATAAGTAACTTGTGTTACTCAATCATTTAAATCAATATTGGTACAATTAACTCATGTTCATTTAATACTCATAATATACTTGTCATCTCTATTTATTTCTCTAAATAATGTTTTTAATATTATTTCATGTCAGTAACTCACTCAAATATAAATGCACAACATCAGTTCATGGCAAAATGCGATGTTAAATATGAATGGAGGCCACATTGTCTACCATATTTCTAATGTGCAAAGTTTTACAGTTCATGTTAATATCTCTGTTAGACTTTTAAATGAAGGGTTGCAAGTTGCTACATCCCAACTTCTATGCCACTAATATACTAGTAAAACGTAATCTCTATCAATCCCTCCTCTGATGGTAATTTATGCCATCTCATTTATAAAGAGACAAATCAAAATCTTGTAGTCTGATAGTACATAGGTCTAGGTCTGTGGTAATTTTCAATTCTCTTCACGGTCTTATCATATCTGTTTCTCATATTCTCCATTTCAATTTCTTTCCTCCTCTGTTTATTATTTGCTCTTTGCATTTTCCAGAAATTGTAAGTCTTGTAAAATCCAGGTGCACAAATTATGCATACTTTCACAATCAATAAAGGTTTCTGGATCATTCTCACAAATCCAGTTCCCAAATCTCCAACCCAGGATCCTACATTTGAGAATCCCTCACCCATTGTTTCCCAAATATTTTTCTGTTTCAGGTCATTCAAGTCATTTTTCAGACTTGTCAGATTTGAAAGGTATTTCCTTACCTCTTTGCTGACGCTGGGTATATACATTGAAAAGTGTTGTGTCTTTAAAATTCGACAGAATCTGCCTTCTTTTGCTAAGAGGATGTCTAACGCAAGGGGATTCTGCAAAATGATTGATCTTACGGCAACCATTTCTGTGTCCAGTAGGAGCATTGCACCTGAAAAATCAGCTGACAGCTTATTTAGAATTGTTGATAACGCCCTTACCTTAATGTCATTCAAGATCACACCCACTAATGGAATAAAAGCTAAAACAATATATCCAGAAATCTCTGAAATACCCACTCCTCTTTTTAACCTCATTTTAAGTCTCTCAATCCCTGTTATCTTGTCAATGTTGTCTACTTGGTATATTTTCAGGAAAAAAAACACACACCTAAATAGCATATACCATACCAACCCTTTGTAAACTTGTAGTAAGCATTCTTTCTACAAATGTAATTTATACCAGGCACAGCAGGGTTTTGTCCATTGAGCATGAAATTCCATACATTCTTAAACAAAAACATATCTGCATTCACTCCTTCCTACACACTTATTGTCAGTTTTCGATTTCGACCTAGATATACAAAACTTCCCTACATTTTGCCAAATTAAAGATAAGTGTCCTTGTGCATCAGGTGTGTTGTGAACTGATTTCCTTCTGGAAACTATGCCCTTATCTATATTTTTTTCAATGATTTCCGTCTGTCATCAACTTGATTAATTAATTCTTTTTCTGCTTATTTAAGAAGACATGTTAAATAATTCTGGTGTGCATATGCTGTTTCAAAATTTAGTGTGGGTTCAAAGAATCCACCTACTATATCTATGTTCTTAACCTTTGCAATGCTGCTCAAATTATTGTTAATGGGAACAAAAGAGAAAACTAAGTCAAAGTTTGAGTAAACATACTGAATGTACTATTGATTGTACAAATGTGTTAACAATAAACTACAACTAATGCCATAAGTCAGTGGTAAGCTGGGATAAGTGCCCCTGCTTGCACTGGTGAAGGAATGTGTGTGCACCCATAACAGCCATGCACATTTGTTGTATCCACTGACTCATGCAGCAGACTATAATAAACATTGGGAGACAAATCTTCCCAGTACCTCTCTCACATCCTGCAAACTTAGACTATTAGGTGACCCCCTCATTAGATTAAGAGAGGGAAGGAGAAGGGTGTGTTTAAGATTTGTAGCCACACCAGTGGGTGGCCTCAGCTTGATGTAACCTCCAAATATCACTTTCATCGATGATGGATTTTTGAGGAATGTTGCTCCCTGGGATTGATTTTTGCCACACTTCCCAGGAAGTGGTCATCACAGGGGGAAGGACCCTGCACCTGATTGGAGAACCAGGACCCCCCTGTTTTTCACCCAGGAGAAAGGATACATCTGGCAGCCTTATACCCACACATCAGATCCCTTCCAGATTCCAACATGGAAGAACTACAGAAGAAGACAGACTACCCTGCTGGACCCCTGACCTGCACCTGGACAATGCACTCTGGAGGACTGCACCAGCTGAACACATGGGCTTCACTACAAAAAGGTCTTTGCCTGGCTTCAACTGGTTCAAGGAGGGACTCACTGATTGCTACAGGTGAAAAATTGCTAACCAGAGTCCCCTGCACCAACTCCTGAAGTAACTGACCAGCTGACCCCTGTCCAGTGGCCAAATTGGAGTTTGTGCCAGGTGCATTCTGGGAGTTGTAGTCAGCACCCCTCAAGGAACATCTCAGAGCTTCTGGAACCTTGGGGTGAGCTGTGGACCTCAAAACAATCTTAAAAGAACATCTGGAAGATGATTCAGAAGTTTAGAGAACTTTTGGAAAAAAGCTCCATAAAGGGACCATCCCACCGTGGCAACTCTAGCCAGCTTGCCTCAACCGCGACCCGGAATGACTTGCAGGTTCATCCAGGTGAAGAAAATCTCATAAAAAGTGAATACATCCAAATGTAGAAAGTTGACAGGACCTCCCAGGCAGTGTATCTGGAGAGGGCTCCAGGGACATAGGATCAAGATTCAGGTTTGCCCCAGTCGAAGGATTTTCATTATAAAAAAACGAGTAAGTCTGAAGGTCAAAATCTCCACCAAGGGCTCCTGCGACATGTATCCAAGGAAGAGTTCCAGGAGGTCAGATTAGACTGGCGACTTGGTCCCGCTGAAGAAAATCTCCAGAAAAATGACTAAGGGGGTGATTCTAACTTTGGCGGGCGGCGGAGGCCGCCCGCCAAAGTTCCCCCAACAGAATACCGCTACGCGGTCAGAAGACCGCTGCGGTTATTCTGTGTTTCCCGCTGGGCTGGCGGGCGACCGCCAGAAGGCCGCCCGCCAGCCCAGCGGGAAACCCCTTCCCACGAGGAAGCCGGCTCCGAATGGAGCCGGCGGAGTGGGAAGGGTGCGACGGGTGCAGTAGCACCCGTCGCGATTTTCAGTGTCTGCATGGCATGGGGCCCCAAGACACCCCTCACCGCCATCCTGTTCCTGGCGGTCACAACCGCCAGGAACAGGATGGCGGTGAGGGGGTCGGAATCCCCATGGCCATGGAGGATTCCTCAGGGCAGCAGAAAACCGTCAGGAGACCGCCGGTTTTCCGTTTCTGACCGTGGCCATACTGCCGCGGTCAGAATGCCCTTGGGAGCACCGCCAGCCTGTTGGCGGTGCTCCCGCGGTCGTCGTCAATGACCGCCAGGGTCAGAATGACCCCCTAAGTCTGAAGGTAAACTTTTGACCAAGGCTTCCTGCGAGCTGGAGCCGAGCAGGGCTCCATCACGGTCAGCCTCAAACTTTGACTTTGTCCCGTTCGAGGTGCGACCAGATAAACAGATTGGGGCTATCCATTTCTAAATGCTAAAAAGCATTAATTCTCTAAAAATTTATATCTCTAGTTCCCCTTTTCCAATTTTAATAATTTCTGTGTCATTTTAAAGATAAGAATGTAACCTATTTTCATAAATTGGTGTTGGATTTTTATTGTGTTTTACTTATTTACTGTTTTTTGATTTTTAGATGCTCTACACTTTGGGGGTCATTCTGAGCTTGGCGGGCGGCTCCTGCCGCCCGCCAAGCGGGAACCGTCAGAATACCGCTGCGCGGTCAAAAGACCGCCGCGGTTATTCTGAGTTTCCCACTGGGCTGGCGAGCGACCGCCAGAAGGCCGCTCGCCAGCCCAGCGGGAAACCCCCTTCCATGAGGATGCCGGCTCCGAATGGAGCCGGCGGAGTGGAAGGGGTGCGACGGGTGCAGTTGCACCCGTCGCGATTTTCAGTGTCTGCTTGGCAGACACTGAAAATCTTGGTGGGGCCCTGTTAGGGGGCCCCTGCAGTGCCCATGCCATTGGCATGGGCACTGCAGGGGCCCCCAGGGGCCCCACGACACCCGTTACTGCCAGCCAGGTTCTGGCGGTCAATACCGCCAGAACCAGGCTGGCGGTAAGGGGGTCGGAATCCCCGCCATGGAGGATTCCCTTGGGCAGCGGGAAACCGGCGGGACACCGCTGGTTTCCCGTTTCTGACCGCGGCTGTACCGCAGCGGTCAGAATGCCCATGGGAGCACCGCCAGCCTGTTGGCGGTGCTCCCGCGGTCGTTGGCCCTGGCGGTCCATGACCGCCAGGGTCAGAATGACCCCCTTTGTCTCCTAAGTTAAGCCTTGTCACTCATTGCCAAGCTACCAATGGTTGAGCTGGGTTTAATTCATCAAGACCTAACTGGATCTAAGTGGAAGATAGTGGCCTATTTCTAAGTGTGGGTAATTACCTGCCCTTACTAATAACCCATTTTCCAACACAGCTTTTCAAAAGTCTTTCTGCACATATTTACAACAGTTCTCTATCTTCAAGAAAATTCATCAAGTTTCAGCTAAAAAATTCTCAAAATAGTTCAAAATGTTGGTTTTTAATAAAACAGTCTGCCCAATCATTTAATGTCACTTCTAGTGTGTAATGTCTCTGTTGATCAATTGGTAAGGTTATTTCAAAACTGAGTTCAAATGTGATTTCAAGTTCAAGAATGTGTAGATGAATTCTCACAGTAAAAACACAAGGCCATAAACGTGTCATCCCATTCATTTGCAACAAGATAGATCTATTTAGGTGAAGAGTATTTGCGGCTTGGCACTCTTTCTTTTTTGTTCTTCTCACAGCAGAAATTTCATCTTCACTTTGAACCAACTCTTCAACTGCTTCCGTTATAATTGGGAGTTAATCAGCAAGCAGTTCATGTGCAGTTCATGTACGGCTGCAGGCCATTGATCTCCTTTTACAGCTCTCTTTTTGGGTGAAATTGGATTCACAATGGTTGCTATGTTGGCAGGAGTCAGTTGGCTTTGACTTTACTCTCCTGCATCCATCTTCATCTGCATTTACAATGCTTCCATTTTCACCATCTTGCACTAGTTCTGTTTCATCCACTTGTTCCGTCCTCACAGCTTGATTAATCTGAACCTTTTCTTATTCTGCATTCCCTCTTAGGGGATAAGGATCTATGGGGCATATTTATACTCCGTTTGCGCCGAAATTGCGTCGTTTTTTTTGACGCAATTTCAACGCAAAACTAACTCCATATTTATACTTTGGCGTTAGACGCGTCTAGCGCCAAAGTCCATGGAGTTAGCGTCATTTTTTAGCGTGGACACCTACTTTGCGTTCATTATATGCAAGGTAGGCGTTCCCGTCTAAAAAATCGACTCCGAGGCATGTGCGTGGGATTTATACTCCCGGGCAAAAATCACGCCTGGGAGTGGGCGGGTCAAAGAAAATGACGTACAGCCGCTTTTGCGCCGTTTTTTAGTGCCTGCAAAAGGCAGGCGTTAAGGGACCTGTGGGCTCTGAAGGAGCCCACAGGTGCCCCCCCATGCCCCCAGGGACACCCCCTGTCACCCATGCCCACCCCAGGAGGACACCCAAGGCTGGAGGGACCCATCCCAGGGACATTAAGGTAAGTTCAGGTAAGTGTTTTTTTTATATTTTTTTTGTGGCATAGGGGGGCCTGATTTGTGCCCCCCTACATGCCACTATGCCCAATGACCATGCCCAGGGGACAGAAGTCCCCTGGTCATGGCCATTGGGCAAGGGGGCATGACTCCTGTCTTTGCTAAGACAGGAGTCATTTCTTTGGGGGTTGGGAGTGAAACAAAATGGCCTCAACCTGACTTGCCCCATTTCTTGATGCCCAAGCTCCATATCCCCCTACGCCGGCGCTGCCTGGTGTACGTAGTTTTTTTTAACGCACACCAGATGGCGCCGGCGGCTAACGCCGGCTAACGTCATTCAATAAATACGGCGCCCGCATGGCGCTTCAGAATGGCGTTAGCCGGCGCAATTTCTTTTGACGCAAAACTGAGTTGGCGCAGTTTTGCGTCAAAAAGTATAAATATGGGCCTATGTTTTCAACAGGACACATAACTTTGTGTGTGTAGCTTCCATGAAGCCAATTCAGAAGACTAGCATACTTCACAACAGTTTTTTTTGTCCTCATTTGTTTCTGACGTAGTGTATGAGGCTGGCCTGGCTTGTAGTGGGTACCAAGGGGTACTTACACTCTGTACCAGGTCCAGTTATCCCTTATTAGTGTAGAAGAGGTGTTTCTAGCAGTTTAGGCTGATAGAAGGTAGCTATAGCAGAGCAGCTTAGGCTGAACTAGGAGACATGCAAAGCTCCTACTATACCACTGGTGTCATATGCACAATATCATAAGAAAACACAATACACAGATATACTAAAAATAAAGGTACTTTATTTTTATGACAATATGCCAAAACTATCTCAGTGAGTACCCTCAGTATGAGGATGCCAAATATGCACAAGTTATATGTACACAATACCAAAAATATGCAGTAATAGCAAAAGGAAGTAATGCAAGCAATGTAAAGTTACAGTGGATTGCAATAGGAGCACATAGGTAGAGGGGCAACACAAACCATATACTCCAAAAGTGGAATGCGAACCACGAATGGACCCCAAACCTATGTGAGCTTGTAGAGGGTCGCTGGGACTGTAAGAAAACAGTTAAGGTTCGAAAAATAGCCCACGCCAAGACCCTGAAAAGTAGGTGTAAAGTGCACCTATATTCCCCAGAGAGCACAGAAGTCGTGATAGGGGAATTCTGCAAGGAAGACCAACACCAGCAATGCAACCAAAGTGGATTTCCAGATGAGAGTACCTGTGGAACAAGGGGACCAGGTCCAAGAGTCGCGACAATGTCAAGAGTGGGCAGATGCCCAGGAAATGCCAGCTGAGGGTGCAAAGAAGCTGCCACCGGATGGTAGAAGCTGTGGATTCTGCAAGAACAAAGAGGGCTAGAAACTTCCCCTTTGGAGGATGGATGTCCCACGTCGTGAAGAAGCGTGCAGAGGTGTTCCCACACAGAAAGACTGCAAACAAGCCTTGCTAGCTGCAAGGGTCGCGGTTAGGGTTTTTGGATGCTGCTGTGGCCCAGGAGGGACCAGGATGTCGCCACTTGGATGAGGAGACAGAGGGGGCGCCCAGCAAGTCAGGGATCCCTCACAGGAGCAGGAAGCACCCACAGAAGTGCTGGAACAGGCATTACGAAGAGGAGGGAACCGGAGCTCACCCGAAGACACAAAAGGGAGTCCCATGATGCCAGAGGACAACTCAGGAGGTTGTGCACTGCAGGTTAGAGTGTCGGGGACCCAGGCTTGGCTGTGCATGAAGGAAATCCTGGAAGAGTGCACAGGAGCCGGAGCATCTGCAAATCACGCGGTACCCAGCAATGCAGTCTAGCGTGGGGAGGCAAGGACTTACCTCCACCAAACTTGGACTGAAGAGTTACTGGACTGTGGGAGTCACTTGGACAGAGTTGCTGAGTTTCAGGGACCACGCTGGTCGTGCTGAGAGGGGACCCAGAGGACCAGTGATGGAGTCTTTTGTTGCCTGCGGTTGCAGGGGGAAGATTCCATCGACCCACGGGAGATTTCTTCAGAGCTCCTAGTGCAGAGAGGAGGCAGGCTACCCCCAGAGCATGTACCACCAGGAAAACAGTTGAGAAGGCGGCAGGATCAGCGATACAAGGTTGCAGTAGTCGTCTTTGCTAATTTATTGCGGTTTTGCAGGCGTCCTGAGCAGTCAGCGGTCGATCCTTTGGCAGAAGGTGAAGAGAGAGATGCAGAGGAACTCTGATGAGCACTTGCATTCGTTATTTAAAGAATTCCCCAAAGCAGAGACCCTAAATAGCCAGAAGAGGAGGTTTGGCTACCTAGGAAGGAGGATAGGCTAGCAACACAGGTAACAGCCTATCAGAAGGAGTCTCTGACTTCACCTGCTGGCACTGGCCACTCAGAGCAGTCCAGTGTGCCAGCAGCACCTCTGTTTCCAAGATGGCAGAGGTCTGGAGCACACTGGAGGAGCTCTGGGCACCTCCCCTGGGAGGTGCAGGTCAGGGGATTGGTCACTCCCCTTTCCTTTGTCCAGTTTCGTGCCAGAGCAGGGCTGGGGGATCCCTGAACCGGTGTAGACTGGCTTATGCAGAGATGGGCACCATCTGTGCCCATCAAAGCATTTCCAGAGGATGGGGGAGGCTATTCCTCCCCAGCCCTGACACCTTTTTCCAAAGGGAGAGGGTGTAACACCCTCTCTCTGAGGAAGTCCTTTGTTCTGCCTTCCTGGGCCAAGCCTGGCTGGACCCCAGGAGGTCAGAAACCTGGCTGAGGGGTTAGCAGCAGCAGCTGCAGTGAAAGCCCAGGAAAGGTCGTTTGGTAGTACCCGGGTCTGTGCTAGAGACTCGGGGGATCATGGAATTGTCTCCCCAATGCCAGGATGGCATTGGGGTGACAATTCCATGATCTTAGACATGTTACATGGTCATGTTCGGAGTTACCATTGTGACGCTGTACAAAGGTAGTGACCTATGTCCACTGCACGTGTGTAATGGTGTCCCCGCACTCACAAAGTCTGGGGAATTTGCCCTGAACGATGTGGGGGCAACTTGGCTAGTGACAGGGTGCCCACACACTAAGTAACTTAGCACCCAACCTTTACCAGGTAAAGGTTAGACATCTAGGTGACTTATAAGTTACTTAAGTGCAGTGGTAAATGGCTGTGAAATAACGTGGACGTTATTTCACTCAGGCTGCAGTGGCAGGCCTGTGTAAGAATTGTCAGAGCTCCCTATTGGTGGCAAAAGAAATGCTGCAGCCCATAGGGATCTCCTGGAACCCCCAATACCCTGGGTACCTCAGTACCATGTACTAGGGAATTATAAGGGTGTTCCAGTATGCCAATGTGAATTGGTGAAATTGGTCACTAGCCTGTTAGTGACAATTTGGAAAGCAGAGAGAGCATAACCACTGAGGTTCTGGTTAGCAGAGCCTCAGTGAGACAGTTAGTCATCACACAGGGAACACATACCGGGCACACTTATGAGCACTGGGGCCCTGGCTGGCAGGGTCCCAGTGACACATACACTAAAACAACATATATACAGTGAAATATGGGGTTAACATGCCAGGCAAGATGGTACTTTCCTACACGTAGGCTATAGGAGGACTGAGCGTTACTAAAAACGGAGGGGTCTCCCCCCAAAGAGGTAAACACAATCTTCACCCTTCTCGGCACCAACTTGTAAAGGCAGCAAATGAAAAAGAAAACCTTCCAAATAGCCCTCTGATCAGTCTACCTCTAGAAGACCTATCGGTATAGACATTTAATCCTAGGACACTCATTTTCTCAGTATGGGCCTTACCTTCTTTTCCACTGTTCCCAAAATGTTGTTCTTTCTGAGAAAGGAGTGTTCTTGTCCAGTTTTGTTGTCCTTGCTACAGAGCTGCTCCACTGTGTCAATGTCAGGGGAGAAGGGAGCACCCACCTCATGCATATTTCCTGTCATGCTAAGAGTATTAATACAAAGAATAAGTGTTCCTGTGACATGTGCATTTGTAGTGTGAGCTCACCAACATCCAAAACACCAAAGATAACAAATGGAAGACTTACAACCACTTCTAGTCTCATGAAGTCTAAAATCGCCTTACCAACCTCTTGCCATAAGAGCTGGATCACGGAACACTGCCAAAACATGTGTATGTCATCTGCTCATTCTTCATCGCACTCAGAGCACCTCCTTGTTCCATGTCCACTCAATTTTGCCAATTTTTTCTCGGGTCCAATATGCTCTATGTATTTTAAAAAGTTGATTACTTCTTAACTCTGTAGATTTACATACTTTCCAAATCATAGATATTGATACTTGCCATAAAGTTGTAACATCCCTCAACCGCAGGTCCCTTCCCCAGATCTCCACTGGCAATCTGAACTTTCCCTCCTCTGGATCTTTCAGCATCCAATACCACAATCAAACCATTTTACACCTAGGAGTGCTTCCTTGTAACTTCTCTTCCCCGATATGGAGACCTTTTTTGTCCATAAAAGAGACCTTTGCCTAACTCACCAACTGATGATATTTGAATTTGGATGGAGCACTGCCTGACCAGATTTGTCCCCAGTTATTTAACCCCTTCTCCCTCAATGTAATAGCTAATTTATCTTCAAGACATTCCAGAGTTCCTGAGGAGTCCCAAAAAGGGGCGAAGTTACTGTTTTAAGATATTCCCAATATTCACCTGACGCTGTACCAGGTTATGCACACCACTTCAAAACATTTGAAGTTTAACCCTTTTAAAGTACTTTGGATGGCCAAATTTGTATAAGAAATGGTCTGCCTACTTAGATAAATAACTCATCAAAGTACTAAAGAGGGGGATGAAGGTGGATCTATTTAAAAGAAGTAGAAAAGCTACACAATATCTGTACAAGTCAGGGCTCGCAGTTCCTCCCTGTGACCTTCTCCTGCAAAGCTTCAGCTGTGCAATTCTTGGCCCTCTTTGAGCCCAGGTGAAACTACTTAGTTCCTCTTGAAACTTCTTCATCCAGACTGCTTTTAATTCTAAGGGTATTGCATTGAACAGGAAGGTAAATTTTGGGAGGATTGACATTTCTAAAATATTAGATCATCCTAAGAAAGACAGTGGCAACCCACCTCATGCATTAAGCAATATCCTAGATGCATTTACCACTTTTTCAAAGTTTGTTAGTGCTGATTTCTCCAGGTCCTCTGTCACTTGAACCTCCAAATACCTGATCTCCTCCTTCCCCAGAGGGCTACTGTACCTAATATTTCACAACATAATTTCTGGCTTTTGTTATTTGACATTGTAGCCTGACAATCTCCCCAAAACATCTTGTGTATTGTGAACTACTGGTAATAAAGTTTCCAAATCTTTAGTGCAAATCATCAAATCATCAGCATACAGAGCCACCTTCTTCTCCCACCCTCTATACTCAAAAGGGATAATGCCCTGATTGGACCTGATTTTATTGGCCAATGGCTCTATATAACGATTGAAGAGCAAAGGGGAAAGTGGACATCCCTGATGGGTCCCCATTGTAATCTTAAACTGTTTAGACAGGTTCCCATTAACCAGGACCCTAGCTACTGTTTTTTCATAAATACCCCTAATTGCTATGGAAAAACATCTCCCAGTTTGGATTACACTAAGCAAAAAGGACCAATTAACTCGGTCAAAGGCTTTTGTCATGTCAAAAGTGAGCATCACCAACTGTAGGCGTTTCTAGAAGCTAAATCAATAGCCCCAAAGAGGTAATGAGTTGATTCGTATAACTGCTTCCCCTTGACAAAACCCTTCTGATCTTTATGGATTAGTGGGACGAATATCTGAGTATATCTCTTATTGTCTGTGTTCAAAAGAGATTGGTCTATATGACTCACCACACTTTGGATCATTCCCTGGCTTTAATATTAAACTTATAGTTGCCTCAACCCAAGAATTAGGTGTATTCTCCCCCTCAGAAAAGACTTGATTGATCACTTCTGCTAACACTGGCGCCAACCCTAATTTTAGTATGACATAAAATTTCTTTGGTAGAGCATCAGGACCCACCACTTTCCCCTTTTTCAATTTTGTTATTATGTCCGATACCTCCTCCTCTGTATCTTTATTGCCAAGCCCTGCCCTGCCTCTTCTTGTAAAAAGGGGACTGCAGCTTCATCAGGATATTTCTCTATCAAATCCTCTGGTACCTGACAGACTTCTGTGTATACATGGTGTATATAGGGTTTAAAAAAAAATAGGTAAAAGCCTGCTCCATCTCCCTTTCGTCAGTGGCATCTATAGTTAGGTCCAACTGGGTTTGTAAAAGGGAGATATTATGTTCACAATTTCTTATTTTATCCTTCTTCACCTTTCTGTGGTAAGCCGCATGGCTAATTAGTCTACCCCTAATAAAAGCCTTGTAAGAGCCCCATATCAGATTGAATTGCGGCCATCCCTTGGTTTAATTGAAAATATTCCTTAGTATCCTGCCTCAAACTATCTATTACAAGGTTATATGATTGACTGTTATTCTAGTGGGAAAATTAGGTTTATTTAAATTAAGATGTAGCCTAACAGTGGAGTGGTCTGAGAAGTGTTCAAGGATGTGTTCCACTATAACCACATTCCCTTTGAGTGTCTTTGCTATGAGGAAGTAATCCATTCATGAGGAGTGACCATACTTTGTGTAATAGAAAGAAAATCTAGGACCTACCCCTCCTTTTAGTCTTCAAATATCAATCAATCCAAAAACTGCCATCAACTGGCTCACCCAGGTTCTCATTTTGGGGGAGTTTAATGTAGGTCTCTTAGATGACTTGACTAAAAAAGGGTCAATTAATACATTAAAATCTCCCCTAAGGTAAGTGGAAGATTAAACTTTAGCAGATACAGATTTTGAAATGGAGTTGGGTCATCTAAATTGGGGCCATAATATCCAACTAAAGCCAACCAAATACCATTAAGTCTTGCTTTTAAAATTAACTGCCTTCCCTTAGAGTCAATTATCAGGTCACCCATCATGGTTCTCAGAGTTGTCTTAAGGAGAATTGCAATATCCATATTGTAGCATAGTTGGTCTGTACAGGCATACTGGTCTATCCAGTTTTGCTTTTTCACAATAGCCTCCCACTTTGCCTTTAATAAGTGAGCCTCCTGTTAGAGGATCACCTCCTCACTAATTAACTTCAAATACTGAAATATTCTCTGCCTCCTGCTTTGCACCCTCTGGCCATTTACATTCTAAGAGAGAACCCTTAAGGGGGTTGATATTGATTTAACCTTAATTCCCTATATGAGGGCTGGGCTTATCCCAAATATATTTTCCATACCTAAAACAACAAATGAGGACCTACTTTGTTCTCCCCCATGCTCCCACACAGGGTGTTTTACTTTAATAGAACTCACAGTGTTCCCCAATCCCCTCTCCCCACCCTGAGAAACCCTCCCTCTAGGCATTGGATGAAAACAGTTGAATTCAACTTTATGAGCTCTTTATTCCTGTTTGGCTTCAATTTGAGTCCTTGCTGGCCATAATTTGATCTACTAGGTTGCCTACTTCATTACTTTCAGGATGGCCGGAAATTTCATCTCTGCTCTAGCTCCTACTGAATGAAGATCCTGGATAAACTTACCCAGCTCCCATTGCTTATCCTGGGTGACTCCAAAGATATCCGATCTAAAGCAAAATGACCAATCCACTTTTGAGAATTTGTCTACTTTAAGTGCCTCTGTTAGTAAATTTTCCTTTATGGAATAAGTTTTAAAATGTATTAATATTCTCCAATGACAGAAGCCCCTGCATGCTTCTTAAAGGGGTCTCTATGACGCTTTAGATATCTTCTGCTAATATTGAGTGGTCTAAAGATGGAATTAACTCTTTTATCATACCTTTCACAAATTCTTTAATATTATCCCTTTCCAAACTTTCTGGTACATTTAACAGCCTCAAATTATTTCTCCTCATATTGTTTTCTAATCATCTCAAGTTTGTCGTGTATATCCTTTTCACCCATTTTTAGATCTTGCAATTCTTTTCGATTCAACTCCACCACTCCTTTCAGTTCTTCCACCTTCATCTCCATTGCTCCAATCCTGTCCATCAGGGCATTAATTTTTATAGCCTCACACAACTCTTTAATTTTTTCAGTTTTTTCCCCAACTACCAATTTGCCTCTTCTGTTAGTTTCATAAGCACATTTTGTAGGTGAGATTGATCTTCATGCACTAGGGGGAAGGGGGAGACTGTTTGGGTCTCAGACATATTGTGATGTCTTGGGTCAATAAAGTATCATGGCGCAGTGCTTGAAATCTGTTTACAGACTCAAAAGTCTAAAGCACACTGTGAGGACTAATACCACCACTAGCCTGCATTTTTTACCTTCTTCCTTCTCCCCCTTCTTCTGCTCCTTAGAGAAAGACACTAATGAAGGAGTAATCCTAATCTTAGTCCTTTCCAAATGTTCTCCTTTCTGGTTGATATCCACGTCCTTTTTCGTTGATCCAACACTCTGATTCAAACATTCTCTGCAACCCCTTAAAAAAATCAGGTTTAGCAACTTTCACTGTGGGGGGTATACCTTCTGAGTCTCTCACAATATTCCTCACAACTTGACTCCACAATACATATGTTTTCAGTGACAGTTCTATGTTAGCTTGTCCCCCTGCTTCTGCCCTCAGCTTCGGCACAACTGCAGGTTGTTCCCTAACTGAGATACCCAATTTATGCCTAGACTGATGTCCCTCTGTGTGAATGCTTTTCCTACTTCGTTCAGTACCTTTTGAAAGAGTCATATGCAGCTCGGAGTGATCCCTCCTTGCTGTCCAAGCCCTCGCCACCTGTATCCCCTGATCTAGCATTCCCCAGCTTGTCTCTATTCCTCTTACATAGTTCACGGTCTCTTCGTCTCCCCGGCAGGCACTGCCACTTCCCAGAATGCCCCAGAAGAAGATGCAGGTAGAGGCGCATCAATCCCAGAACAGTTCTGACACAGCCCTTGTCCACTACTCCATGCAGCTGGGCCATTCGTGCTACGTTCTCAAACAGTCTCCTTCCTGGCAGCCCCCGCGCGTAAGCATACAAGCCACCCGTCAGTGAAAGAGCAGCAATTTCTAATTTCATATTGTGCTGCATGTTACGGTTTCGTGCCCTAGCGAGAGGCTATCCCTCCAGTTGCCATCCAGGGCTCGAGCTCCTTCTGGCTCCACTTAGTCAGCCGCCATGTTCCCCCACTTCACAACTATTGTGTCACCATGATAACCTGATAAGGTCCTTTCCACCTTGGTTCTAGGCATGTCTTCCTCACATGTTTTTTGATAAGTACCCACTCACCAGCCTTCTTCCTGTGGACTGTTATTGAGCCGTTTGAACCATTGCTGCTTTAACCCAGACAAAGTTTTAACCACACGAGCCAGAACTTTGCAATAAACCACCACTAAGTCATCTGTTATGCCTAGCAGTGCATTGGCAGGTACTGCTGGTAACCTCTTTGCATGCCCCATAAGGATTTCATGTGGTGACTGTCCTGTCTTCCTGTCAGCGGTACTACGCTTGCGCATTGAGACAAGTGGCAATGCTTCAGGCCATTTCAACATTGTAGAAGCACAAACCTTTACCAATTGAGTTTTCAGTGTTCCGTTCATTTGTTCCACCAATCTAGATGCCTCCAGTCTGCAACTGCAGTGCAATTTTCACTCAATGATCAGTGCTGCACACAACACTTTTATGATCTCATTATTAAAATTAAAACGTGTTCCTCGATGTGATTCCAAAGAAGTCAAAAAGCCAAACCTTGGTATTAGTTCCCTGAGCAGCAGCATGGCTACAGTAAAGCTGCCATTCCTACATGTTGGATAGGCTTCTGTCCAGTGGGAAAATATGCACACAATAACCAGCACATATTTCATATTACAAGGAGACATTGCAACAAAATCAAGCTGCATTCTGTTAAATGGACCTCCTGATCTGCCTATGTGGTTAAAATTAACCACTGCGTGTTTCTCTACATTCATTTGTAGACATGTAACATACCGCTTCTGCGATCAACCTAAATCTGGGGTTGTGCCATGTCTGTTTGAATATGTGAATTATTTCATGTCTGCTGAAATTAACTTGACCATGGTGATATCTAGCCATCGAGGTGAACAAAAAATCTCGCAACACAACTTTCCCTCCATTTGAAATCGAGACATAGGGCCTAATTATGACCTTGGTAGATGGGATACTCCGTCACAAATGTTTGTGATGGAGTATCCCATCCACCAAGATCGTAATTAGGCCCATAATCTTCTTCTCTTTACACACAACCTGCTCTACTCCAACCTCTGTGTTCTTCCTCTGTTGCCTCTTCTCGCAATCTCTTAATTTAATTTCAAGTGTCAACAACTGACATTAGGAAATTTTGATTTGTCTCACCAGTGTCAATTCCACCACTCCACTCTTCTTTGAAGGTGATCAATGGAGTGCACAATATCTGGCAATTTGGTCAGCATAGGTATTGCCCAACGAGACATAATCATTTGATCTTTGATGTTCAGTGCACTTTATAATTGCAATTTTCTCAGGTAACTGCAAAGCATTTAATAAACTGTGAACTCTCTCACTGTTTCTAGTGGGTGATCCTGAAGATGTCATAAAACTTCACTAGAGCCATAACTGCTCAAAGTCATGGACAACATCCAAATCCACATTGGCTATCTGTGAATATTGTCACTTTGATCTGCTCAGATGACTCCTTGAAGCCATGAAACCTCACCTGTGCCTAGAGGGTGCAAACTGCATAACCTGCTCTCAGAGTGCCTTCACTCTCTCTTAAACAGGAGCCATCAACAAATACAACTTGATCATTCTCTTCCAAAGAAGCATCCTGAATATCAGGTCTGGGTTTGGTGCATAGTTCAGGCAGTCACGTTCCATTTCATTACCATTATTTGGATCATCAACATTAACAGGTAACAATGTAGTGGGATTAAAAGATGAGCACCTTTTAATCATCACATTAGAAGAGCCAAGAATCAATAACTCATAATGGGTGAGATGGGCACTGGTCAAATATTGGTCAAATTCAACTGAATGTGGAGCATAAACAGTTAAAGGGTGTAAATCACAATGCCTTCTCATTGATTGATGCTTACACCAGTGAAAGACACATTTTTTAAACAGCCAATGTGGTGGAAAAAAATGCTGCAGGTCTGTTCGTTCATCCATGCAACTGTGTCAAAACTGAAACCATCACATTCATGACAAAAGTGTGAAAAACCTTTCATGTCAACAGGCATTACCAAGGCTGAAGCTATACACAAACTCTTTCTCAGCTCAGTGAAACCTTTTATGCATTCTTCAACAAAGGGAACTGGGTCTGTATCTTCCTTGTGCGTTAGCTTTCAAAGTGGTTTGGAAATTATCCATTGGCAACAGTAGTTGTGTACCTGGGGGATATATATCCATGATAGTCGCAGCCCTCTCTCTGGACGCTTTCCTTGCACCTTTCTTAATTTGGTGACCCAAATACTTAACGTCCTTCTGGCAATACTGTAATTTGGTAGTGGAAACTTTATGTCCGTTTTCACTCAAACGATTTAACAAAGCTATGGTGTCTAGTTTGCAAGCTTAATGTGTAATAGATGCAACCATCAAATCATAAATGTGCTATACCAAAACAGACTGCAATTGCAAGATCTGATCAAAAATTAGCAGAGATTCTGAAAATCCCCGTGGAGTACCTCACCAGAAATACACATGGTTGCCGAATTTTAATGAGATAAGGAATTGACTATCTTCATGTAGGGGCACTGAGAACGCTTGGGATAAATCAATAACAGAAAACAATTGTGCTTTGCAGGGGATCTGAAATAAAACTACTGCTGGATTTGGCACCATGGAACAAAAGAATATCACAATTTCACAATTTCATTAATCTTTCTCAAATCTTGGACTATGCAATATTTCCCACTTGGCTTTCGCAATCTCATAATAGGAAAATTACACGGGCTACCCATCACTTCTTTTAGAATTCCCTGCTGAACAAAATCTGTAGTTATTGGAGTAATTTCTTCAATTACTTTTGGGGTGATGTTATACTGTGGCATTCTGGGAAAGACTACATTTGGCTTTACAGTCACTTTGACTGGTTCAACACCTCGTATGAGTCCAACATTTTTCCGGAGAGGTCCCAAACTCTCAGCATTATAGTGTCTTGTAATTCATCAGGCAGGTCTCTGGCTGTCATGGTAGGAAACAATGAATTGAGAGGATAGATCTCATCAGTTTGGCTGGAAGTTTCATCATCCCTTAGAATTGCTATCTGTTAATGAGTACAAGTGATGGGGCATTTGAATTTGCTTATTATATCCCTTCCTAACAGACTCACAGGACTTGAATCACAAACTGTGAATTGGTGCAGATCTTCAAATGTTCCTATTTTAACTGGACTGAGATCTTTCATGGGATTTACCAAATTCTGAGTTGCTACCTCTGCCACTTAAACTGTTCTTCCAGAGAAGGACACGTTAGGGACTTCTGCAGATCTCACAGTTTAATGGGTTGCTCCGGTGTCAACCAGAAATAAAACATCATGACACTTGCATTCACATAAGGACCATGCTGAACTACCTCCTGTGAGGCAGCCAATACACATTCTTCCTATTCTGAACTCTCATTCATATATTACTCACTCACTTTGTCATCACTAAAATCCATCAATGGACATTTTGAGATTAACTGATTTACATTAGCATTTGCTATTTGGTTTGCGTTCTGCTGAGGAACACTACCTGTTGCTGTGCAATTGCAGCTTGTGGAATCTGCATTTTCTGTGGGGCCTGAATTTGCTTATAGGGAAATTTTACTTATTGATTAAGAACTTGCATTTGTACTGCTCCAGTAGAAACACTCATGTTTTGATTTTGGGGCCTTTCAACTCTTTTTGAAAATGACTGTTATCTACCATCTGCGTAATAGCACCACCTTACACCAAATGATTTATGCTATAATATGGACACTCCCGTTTCCAGTGTCTGACATTGCCACACCCTTGACAAGGAAGCATTCTTTTTATGTTTTAAATATCGGCCACATTAATATTCTGATCTACTCTACCTGCTGTTGTCCTCCCTGCATTCCTACTTCCTTGCTATCACTGCATACCTGCTGCTTAGTCAGATGTGATCAGCATCATCATCACCTTCTCCTTTAATGTTTTCTGCCTCAATTCAATTTAATCACTGCAGTATTTTGCATTCTGCAATACTTTATCAATTGGTTTTCCCTGGCAGCAAATAAAGTGATTCTGAATCGTATTGCTAATTTAATCTTTCAATCCTTGAATGTATCTGAACATAAATTGTATCTTATCTCTCGGTTCAATGATCCCTGTACACTGTATTGTTTGAATGATTGCAACAATCTCTCATAATTAGCATGCCCAGGAACCTTTGTCTCCTGAGCTGTCCTGTCAATTCTCTGCCAATCAACATCTTTGGGGAGGCTCTATGTTTCCAAAATTCATTCACCTTATGATAACGTTTTATCACTTCTTCAGACAGCGCACATGTCACTGAATCCTTTGGCGGCTCATGGGTTGGCCAATCAACACTCCACTTACCTTCAGCCGACAAATCTGCTGGAACTACAATTTCAAATAAAGGCCCTCATTATGAATATCGCCACCTGACTGCCAGTGCGGCCAGAACACCGCTGGCCTTATTACGAGTTCACCGCAGGGCCTTAACATTAACGCTCATGATTGAGCCAGCGACAATGTGGTGGTGCAACGAGTGCAGCAGCACCCGTTGCATTTTCCACTGCCCGTAATTCAGGCAGTGGGAAGCGCGACAGGGCTATCCATGGGGACCCCTCACTGCCCGTGCCAAGTGCATGGGCAGTGCAGAGGCCCCCATGGGGCCCCCAGCACCCCCTTTCTGCCTGCCTATGCATGGCAGGGCAAAGGTTGGCGGAAAGGGGACTTGTAATCCCCAGGGCAGCACTGCAAGCAGTGCTGCCCTGGCAGATTGAGACCGTCATGCTGGCAGCTGGCGGCAGGCAGCTTGTGGCTGGCAGCTGGCGGCTGGCAGCAACCTGGCGGTGTCGGAGGTCTGACCATGAGGGCTCTGCCACGGTCGTAATGTAGGGGCCAGACTGCTGCTTTGGTGGCAGTCCCACCTCTTCCATGACCCTGTCCATCTCATGACCACCAGGGTAGTAATGAGGCCAAAAGCGTCTAATTCTTCCCACAGGCACTTTGCAAACTTAACAAACCTCTATCTCTGTTGGTATCATTCCACTGGCTTCTCTCTCAACTTGGGGTAATCACTAGTAAATGAAAGTATATCACTTCTGCTCCATGAGACACAGACGAAATCCCCCCAGAATTTCTCTCAATGGCATAATTTTTACAGCTCCCTCAGCCTGCTGTACACAACTTGAAGACGCAGTTGACATTCTCTTCTGTTCTTTTTTCTTTGTGCATGTTCCTTCCCGTGTATCAAATGTTCCCAAGTTATGAATGCAACGAATCCATTTCTTAACATGAATTTTCATTCCAGGTGATCTCATGTTTGCAATTTCTCTCAAATCAAATTCTAATCTGTAACTTTTCTTTCACTGTTTTGTTGTATTCGTCTCAATTTCATATTTCTTGTCTAAGTCATCTAATTTTTCATAAATCTGTCATGCGTGAAGAGTAACGTCTAAGACTCCAATCTGTCCAATTCAAGTTTTCCCTCAATTATAACATTCGATTCCAAATTTAGTCTAGCCATATTTAATGTCTTTTCTCCCCCTGGTAAGTTTTTCAAAACTAACTCTCCACTTAGACTGTCTAACCTGTCAGTTAATTGTTGTGCTGATAAACCCAGAAAAGTAGTGTTATTGCTTTGAGATATAGGGTGTGGATGAGTATGGGATGCTTTCATAGCTTGCTCCTGAGCTAATACAGATGAGCCTGCAGAGCATGGGGGATATGTTATATCAATCAGCGGACCAACCCTATCACATGTCTGCTTAAAATCAAAACAATTCATTGGAGTCATGGCTGGCACATTAGTGCTCAGTATCTCCATTTCAGCAGCAGTTCCAAAAAGAGAAATCATTGCTGATACCGAATTTGAAATCTGAGGACCACTCTTGTTATTACCCTTGGCATACAACCTGGCAACTGTACCTATTGTCATGTGAACGGTCAATGCATCTGGCCCTGACAACTTTGTTTGACATAGTGAAAACATTAGTCCTTTACCTTGACCTGTTAGTACTGAACCAAAGTCTTGACTGATGTGGGGCAACATTCTGTGGAGTTGTTACTGGGGAGCACCTAGACATTGTGTGTCTGAATTGACTGTGGCTTAATTGGAACAGTGACATTCTGGGCTGTAATAACAATTGGAAATGTTGGATGTTGGATGAAGCTGGCTTTGTACAACCAAAGTTGTGGCAATATTCAGGACTACATTCTGATTTACTGATTCAACTACATTATACAGTGGGGGACAATTCTGTAACAGCTGAGTTATAAATTCTTCCTCTGAATCACCTTTGGTGTCCACTACCACTTTGTGTTCACCAACTTATGTTCTAGATCTTCTTCAGATTTATTTTTGGCTTTAGATCTAACACTTCCATTACATTCATGGGTAAGTGCTGGGAAACATTTCATCTCATGTAATGTATCTGATCGCCACATTCTCTGTTCCTCATCCCGTCTAGATTCTGCCAATGTCTTTTCTGCTTTCCTTATTCTCCTATTGAATTTTTAGCCTTTTTCTGCCTCACAACTAATTCTCAAATGGCAAGTGCTTCAAATTGTGCAGTTCTAGGAAGGGGTTCTGAATCATACAATACCCTCCTCAAATTCTCTAATATCCTTAAGTTGAAAGTTCCATAATAGGTAGAAGCTAAAATACCTCCCTTCTCAGTTATTTTGCACTACTGATTTACCCAAAGACATGCTGAAACTTATTTTTCCTCCATTACTTCAAATGCTGGCATAGCCTCAGGTGGAGTAGGCTCACCCTTTCTAACTGGAATAAAAACATCTCCTCTCAGTGCATTCCTTAAGAATTTAAAAAACCTCATTTTTATACAATTCTAATTCACAAACACAAATTCTACCAAATCAGAAAGTCCTTTTCAATCCTACAATCCACTTTACAAGCTGTTTTCAACATATAGCAGAGCAGTCTTGTCCACCGATCCCTGCACAGCTTTTCTCACCAACCGACCAATCCCAGCGGGGACCAAATGATGTCAAGCCCACTTCTCTCGGCAGCTGGGACACACTTCAGAGCCATCTCATACACCCCTCATGTATACATCTAAATGCAAATATTGCAAGCACAAAAAACAAACCTGTCTCCTCACTACCAGTAGTACTCAATCACTTTGTAAACTGTACTTCTACACATCTGACTTTGGCTTTTGAACATGTGCAAGGTAGATTTGACCCCAAATCTCACTCTGGTTGATATGGATTTGCCCTCTGCGCTCAGGATTTACCTAATACCAACCAACAAGTCACACACACAAGGAATCTACTGATTTCATAGACAGCACTCAATCAGCTAACACCTTACTGCACTCAATAAATTATCCATGTGTCTCCATACACTTGTGCGATACTCCATAGCCTTAGGCCATGCAGGACCCGTAAACATCAACAACCATGTGGGCACTTTTTGAGCACAAATCACAACATTCACTTGGAGTACACCAGCTCCCACTCTCTTAATTGGAGGACGCAAACTCCCTTCTCATTTACTTGGAGTACCTAAACTCCCTACTCGCTTCATTCATTATACTTCACCGCAATTTAGCCAAAAGCATTGCAAACACAAATCGTAGGACGTCTTCTTCCCGCCTCAGGTTTGGAAACCACAAGCACTCTGGTGTGACACTGGAGGAGTGTGGTAATCAGATTCATTAACACAAATCAACAACATAAAAATCATAACCAATTCTTGACACCATGACCAATTTAAACACTAGATCAAACTCCAAACTAAAACTGTATAAAGTTTCAAAGCTTTATTACAATCCCAAAATCACTCTAACGTAGATGGTGTGCAAAACTATATTATAAACATACATGGAAATCATTGGATGACCAAACCATCTGAAGAGTTTAAGTCCATCAAACATCAATACTGTTAAACACTCTAAAATAATAACAATTAGCAAAACTATGATATGCACATTAACTTCAGGTTTCAAAGCAGATGATTGTGAAATCAGTAAATTGTCAAAATTCAAATTACCAATCAGTTTTGAGGGCTGGGCCATCCTTATCACGAACACTAATTTTGACTTGCATGTGTGGGAATGGACTAACACATGCAGACCAAACAAAGAAGAGACAAAAGCAGTTTATAGTTTAAATAGTTAACTCAGTATAAAAATACACTGGTGTAATCATCTAAGCTGAAAATGAAATTAAAAAAACACATTAATGATTATACCTCTCATGGGACAGCAGACAGGGAAGTTTCATCAAGCAGAGGTTTCACAGTTTTGCAGCATCAGTAGACAGCAGCATCAGGACAGTGCAGACATAGGAAAAGCTAGCAGTTAACAATTAATAGGGCATATTGGTACTGAATAGCCTTAGTAATGGGACAAAGAAGACTAAAGAGGGGCAGAAGGTGACAGCACGAACACCTAAGAAGAACTCCAACAGACTGACTGCGACAGACTGCAGTAACTGACTCAAACTGTCAAAAGTCTCTCCTTAACTAGAAATGTTCCTGAGTTTTTGATTGCTCTTCTAGGTGGGTTCATCTTGCTCACACTAACCGAAACCCAATGGCAACCTCTGACATCAAGTTTGCAACTATTGCAGATTTTCTCAGGGAAGATGTGTAATCATCTCAATAAATTCATAAAGTTCTGCCAAAATATGACTCTTTTCTGTTGACTGCATCTTTGGCATTTTTTCCCACAGTACACAGAAGGAGTTGAACAATTCTCTTGGGAAATTCATGTAGCTTCCTGTCTTGTTTGACAGCTAGAACAAATATGGTTACATTTGTTAACATTGAAACATGTTCTTGGTCTTTAATACAATAGAACATTCACCAATACGTCAGCAACGTAAGAATTAATTCAGGTCAGAGTTAACATGTAATTTTCCTCTACTTCTGCAAAAATTCATCTTCAGGGCTAGTCTAGTTAAGAAAGCCTGAATACACAATTAATACACTTAAATCCTAATGTGCACCTTACAATTTGAATCAAATATGCAATACAAATTATTTAATAGAAAACATTATTCACATTTGAAACAACTTAAATGTGCAGTTATTTGTATTAATAAATCATTTAAATCATAATAAGTACGAATAACTCATGTTCATTTAATACTCATAATATGCTTGTCATCTCTATTTATTTAACTAAATAATGCTTTTAATATTATTACATGTCAGTAACTCACTCAAATATAAATGCACAACATCTTTTCATGGCAAGATTCAATGTCAAATATGAATGGAGGCCACATTGTCCACCATATATCTAAGGTCCAAATTTTTTACATTTTGTGTACATTTCTCTGTTAGGCTTTTAAATGAAGGGTCGTAAGTAGTCACATGCTAGCTTCTATGGCATTCATTTATTTGCAAAATTTGATCACTATCAGGTTACTCCAAGAGCTCTCTGTTGCTGCATCGTCACCATCTCTGTAAGGTGTAAGTCTTCCAACCTTGCAGATAGTTTTACAGCAATAACAGTAAAACTTTATGAAGTTAGGTAGGTACTTGTAAGATAGTTAACTGTTATTAGTAAGGGGAAGAGGGACAATACTGTGTACTAAAGCAATAGGTTTTTTAATGTTTTCAAGTGTTTACTACTGTTGATACAACTAAACAGTGTCTACTTCTCCTTTCCTTCCTTTCAGAACATCCACAGAAGGCGACAGCCAAAGCAGAGATTAGTGAATCACATGTGTTAACCCCCCACCTCCACCACAGCCCAAAGCATGTTTGACTGGTAAGTCATGTTTATATTTTATTCCTTGGTTTAACAATATTTACTGTCAACCCTTTATTATACAGCATGGCATTGAATTTTGTTGTGTGTTTCTTAACTTCTCATTGTGTCTAGTATGCTGTCTGTGAACTAGGCCTGGGCAAAATTTACAATATGCCAGAGTAATTCACATATTTGTAGGAATTTCGTGATATACTTGCTATGCGAAAATCCCAAAAGTATGTGATTCAACACGACTTACTGTAACAGTTTACTGCAGAATCTGTTTTTCACTATACAAATTTATTGTAAACACACTGGTACAACACAACCCTAGTGGCTGCTGTTTGCAGTGCTTTTGTTTAAATGCATCCTCACCCCAAAAAGTTATACAAGGATGCAAAAATAGATTTGGATATCATGACATTTTGCCAACATTTTCTGTATTTATGTGGAAGCTAAATACCCCAATTTCCCACACCCTTACTGTTACTACCTACTGTTAACCCCTCACATTTATTTTTTCCCTTTACATCCATTTGTCAACTCACACTAATTCCTCTTGTCCCCTTTTGCATTTTCATTCTTTATTCCCCTAGTCTTACTTCAGCAGCAAGCCATGTTCTCCTTTACCATTAACTATGACCAATCTAATATCAGTCCCTGAGAAGCAGATGAATAGCTGTATGTATTCTGAATGCTTGACCACCCGAACAATAAGAATATCAAATTTATGAATGACAATCATCTCCGCAACATTAATCATTTGAGATATGCCACTCAAGTCACTAGGCAGCTTTATTCTAATTACATCACCACTTGCCTGTGCATAAGGTTTTACCATTTGTTTTTCCATGGAAGTTAGACGGACGGTAAGCTTTGTGTCAACGGAGCTTCAAATGGCACTGCCTCAAGAACATTGCAAATATTGAATGCTGACAATGTATGCTTGAAAATGCATCACCATTGGGGGATCCAAACACCTCACCTTTCCGTCCTTTGCTTAACCTCCATAAGCCTTTATGATGTTTGCATGTATGAAGTGCTGTACAGAACTCTGAAGAACAGGAAACTTGTAAACTATGGAATTGATTTAAAGTGTAGCTGATAGTGTACTCAGCAACGAAGTACACTGTCTTCCAAAATGATGGTCCACCTTCTCCATTATGACTTATAGAGACCATCATATTTCTGACAGTGATGTCCCCGCTGGCTCCGCTGCCAAAACATTTTACACCAAAACCTGGTGTTAGAAATCAGTTCTCTAGTTGGCAGAGGTATGTACCCTGTCCCAGTAAGGACTACAATGCTTGTCATGGTATGTAAAAACACAAAATACATTATCCTGCCCTCACCCTCTGGTAGCTTAACATGGAGCAGCCGGCTTAACTTAAAAGGCAATGTCTAAAGTATATGTGCAATAACTCATATGGTAACATAGTGAAATAGCACAAAAGACTCCACACAGGTTAGGCAGATAATTTTTATCTCAGTAAATGAACACGAAAATGACAAAACTCCATCCAGTGGAAGTCAAGATATGAATTTTTAAAGATTAAATGTAAAAACAGTGCTTATAACTCACGAGCGGTCACATAAGGTCGCGAGGGACCAGTGCAAATCCAAAATTCAGGCTGACCACGATGGAGGATAAACTGGCTACAAAACCCTTGCAGGGCCAGTTGAAACAGTACCTTTGCTGGAACAATGCATAGATGCTGAGGGCATAATGTGTCTATATAGTCGGGTCACTGTGTCATTGGCAACTCCATTGAGGTAAATGGATTCATCGTTGTCAGGCTGTACAAAGCATTGCCAGTGAGTCACACAGGCTGTAATTCCACTGCAGCGGCATCGAAGTAGCGATGTGCCAATTTTTCTTTTGATCTTGGAGCGATGTGTTGATTTTTGTAGAATTCACCTGCAGAATACAGTTTTGAGGCACAGAGCTTGGAGGAGGCACTTCAGGCAAGGATGAGTCTCACAGGAGGTAGAGTTCGGCAGCACCAGGAGACTTGTGGGCAGTCTTTGATGTCCCTGGAACTGCAGGTGAACAGGAGGTCAACCATCAAGCCCTTGGAGATACCTCCAGTGAGATGGCAGAGTCCTTCCAGCAGGGTCAGAGAGCAGCAGGCAGCCGGACAACAAACAGAAGAGCAGTCATTCAGGAAAGCAGTCAATTTGAGTCTGGTGAGGAGCACAGCAGTCCTTCTGGCAAAGATTCAATTCAAGGTCCAGAAGTGTCTGATTTGATGGGGTCAGTGCATCAGTTCTCTTTCAGTCTAGTCCTATCTGCCAGGCTATCTGTGGGGGGTTATCTGTTCTTTGCGTAGGGTTTGGCCACTACCCTTTGAAGTGTAAGTGTGAGCCTCTCCACCCTTCCTGCCCAGGAAGATCAATCAGTATGCAGATGAATGCAGATGCAGTTGAGTGTCCTGTGTTTATGGCTGTCTGAATGGAATGCACAATGGGAGCTGTCACCCAGCACAGACCAGATGTGGATTGAAGACAGGTTGTAAGGCACACAGAGAAGTGAGAGCAGAGAAATGCACACTTTATAAAAGTGGCATTTTTAAAATAGTAATGTTAAATCCAACTTTACCAGTAAGGAGGATTTATCATTACCATTCCAAAGATATGAAACATGAGGCAACCACTTTTTTTTCTGATCAGGAATGACATCCTAAACATATATTAAGGAATTCCCAGTGCTGGCCTTTGGGAGGAGCAATCTTCGTTATAGTGAAAAACTTAAAAGTACCTATCCTGTCTATGAAATACTGCACCCTGCCCTGTAGATCACATAGGGCCTACCTTAGGGGTGACTTATATGTGATAAAAGGGGAGTTTGAGGCTTGGCAAAGGGTTTTAAATGCAAAGTTGATGTGGCAGTAAAATTGCACACAAAGGCACTGCAAAGGCAGGCCTGAGACACGGTTAATGGGCAACTTATATGGGTGGCACAATCAAAGCTGTAGGCCCACTAGTAGCATTTAATTTACAGGTACATATAGTGCACTTTACTAAGGATTCATAGGTAAATTAAATATTCAAAATGGGAAGGTCCCAATGTTACCATGTTTAGTTGGAAAGTGGGTTCGTGGGCTACTGGTAAGGGCATGTCAGTAAATGAATCCTTGCTCAACCCTTGGTAGATTGGCCCACAAGCAGTTAGGCAAATTTAGGAGACAGTTGTGTAAATTGGTAAGAAGGACACCTACTGGTAACAATTGATGTGTTGTTATTTTACACCTCCTTAGATCATCAAATTGGACTGCTAGCACTAGAATACTTCCTGACACAGAAGAACATTGAGGAACTCCAACAATTGCACATGCTGCTGGAGATGACAGGCATGCATTTTAGGAATAATATATTCCTGTTTAATGATCAGCTGTATGTCCAGATATGAGGAACTGCAATGGGAGTTTCCTTCTCTCCAAGCTAAGCTAATCTCCCCTTGGCATGTGGGAGAGGGAGGTAGGTTGGAGACAGGAGAATGAGGCATGTCACAAAAATAGTAATATGGTTGAGATTTATAGATTATCTCTTTAAATTATGGATTGGCATAGAGAAAGAAGTTGTGGAATATTTTGCCATATCGAATCACAATGAGTGTGGATTTAACTTTACATGCACCACAGGTATGACTCCAACAGACTTTCTGGATGTGAGAGTATATATCAGTGACCATGCTTTGTAGACGACTCTATAGAAAACACACAGGTACTAATAGTATCCTTCATGGGATCATTTTTCATCCACAAGTACTAATTAAACGTATACCCTATGGAGAGTATTTCAGGCTCCGGCAGAACTACTTTAAGGATGAGGACATGGCAACCCATTTCAAAGCCACAGAGCATAGGTTCCAACTAAGAGGATACAAAGATTAATAAAGCAGGGAATAAAAAGAGTGAGGGATGCAGATCACAAACAAATGTTAGCACAAGGTAATGTCATAAAGACACAGAAAAATGATAGATGGAGTGCTGAAACTTTCCAAACACTCACCCCCAGTCATAGATCTGGGTTATATCCAATGTACTTTTGCTCACCATGCCACCCCAGTTTGGACTTAGCAATATGCCAATCCTTCTTGACCCTGTTCCCCATGGGAACAGGTGAGCCTGATCTGTCAGACCAGGTCCTCAATCAGCTGTAACCAGCATCCTGGGACTGGTTTCAGGGTATCACCTCTCATCAGCCAGACTAGCTTGAATCCAGGACACATTATGAGATAACTTGCTGACCTTTTGTGCTATGCAAAATCCAATCAGGCTGAGGTGAAAATGGCCAATGTAAGATACTATGACATGTTGATGGAATGGAGAGAGAAGAGACTCCTGGGGTAGGAAGAATACCTTTTCCTGAAATGTGATCACAACAGAATTCCGGTTTTATACTTATTACTCAAACTTCACAAAAACAAGATCAAACCCCTGTTGGAAAATGGGTTATTGGTAAGGGCAGGTAGGTACCTACACTTAGCAATAGGCCACTAACCTCCACTTAGGTCCAGTTAGGTCTCAGTAAATTAAACCCAGCTCAACCCTTGGTAGCTTGGCAACGAGCGTCAAGGCTTAACTTAGGAGACAGAGTGTAAAGCAAATATCACAAAACAGTAATTAAATAAAACACAGGAAACAGTTTAAAAATCCAAATCCAATTTATAAAAATAGACTATATTTTCATCTTTAAAATTACACCAAAACGAATAAAATCGGATGAGGGGAACCGGAGATATGAATTTTTAAAGATATTTCTTTTTTTTGGCGCCTAGAAACAAAAAAGCACCAATCGGGTCATCTGGTTGCACCTCGACCGGGGCAAAGTCAAACTTTAAGGCCGACTGCGATGGAGCCCTGCTCGGCTACAGGCCGCGGGAGGCCTCGGTTAAAAGTTTACCTTCACACTTAGGCCCTCATTCTGACCTTGGCGGTCTTTTCGCAAGACCGCCGAGTTACCGCCGCGGTAAAGACCGCCGACCGCGGCGGTATGCCGCTGCGCGTATTCCGACCGCTGGGAGCGTTCTGCCGGAAAACCGCCAGCAGCCACACTAGCGGTCGGCGGGAAAGTGGAGACTGGTCAACCTCCACCGCCACGCCAGCAGAACACCGCCCCCAGAATTACGACCCACATTTCTGTGTGGCGGTCTTCTGTTGGCGGTCTTCTGTTGGCAGTCACGTCCCTATGGCTCCCGTCGCCTCCCGGAGGACCAACGCACAAGGTAAGTTGATCGTCTGTGAGGGGAGGGGGTGGGGGGGTGTTGTGTGATGTGTGCGTGCATGGGGGTGTGTAGAGGGGGTGTGTGAGTGCGTGCATGCGGGCGGGGGGTGCTGCTGTGCCTATGGGCAATGTGTGTAGTTCGGCGGGTGCGCATGTTGGCATGTATGTGTGTGGGTATGTGCCCCCGTTGTGTATGTGTGTGTGTAGGGGGTGTGCATATGTGCATGTTGGGGGTGCGTGCATGTCGGGGTGCGTGTATGTGCATGTCGGGGTGGGGGGGGCAGGGGGTTCGTACCACCTCTGGGGGGGTGGAGGGTGTGGGGGGAGGACTCGTGGGGGGTAGTGGGGGGTGGGGGAGACCCCTATCAGTGCCAGGGAAGGAATTCCCTGGCCCCGATAGTGCCTACCGCCATGGTTCGCATGGCGGTTCCCGACCGCCAAAAACCGCGGCGGTAAGCAGGGTCATGATACGGTTGGCGGTCTTGGGTCGACCGCCGGGCCGGAGTGCGCAAACTCCAGCCCGTCGGTCATGACCGCCGTGGCGGTCGGAGTGGGAAAGTGGCGGTCGATCGCGGCGGTGACCGCCGCGGTCAGAATGCCATTTTTTGGACCGCCGGTCTGTTCGCGGTCCGACCGCCGCCTCTCCGCCGACCGCCAAGGTCAGAATGAGGGCCTTAGTCTTTTTTTTTTGAAGATTTTCTTCAGCAGGACGAACCTGCCAGTCCAATCCGACCTCCTGGAGCCCTTCTCCGGATACGCGATGCTGGAATCCTCGGTGGAGATTTTTACCTTCGGACTTAGGCGGTGATTCTAACCGCGGCGGGCGGCGGTTGCCGCCCGCCATGCGGTTACCGCCAAATGACCGCACCGCGGTCACAAGACCGCGGCGGCCATTCTGGCTTTCCCGCTGTGCTGGCGGGCGACCGCCAAAAGGCCGCCCGCCAGCACAGCGGGAAAGACCCAGCAACGATGAAGCCGGCTCCGAATGGAGCCGGCGGAGTTGCTGGAGTGCGACGGGTGCAGTAGCACCCGTCGCGAATTTCAGTGTCTGCTAGGCAGACACTGAAATTCTTTTTGGGGCCCTCTTACGGGGGCCCCTGCAGTGCCCATGCCATTGGCATGGGCACTGCAGGGGCCCCCAGGGGCCCCAAGACACCCCTTACCGCCATCCTGTTCCTGGCGGGAGACCCGCCAGGAACAGGATGGCGGTGAGGGGTGTCAGAATCCCCATGGCAGCGCAGCGAGCTGCGCTGCCATGACGGATTCCAAAGGGCAGGGGAAAACCGGCGGGAGACCGCCGGTTTTCCACTTCTGACCGCAGGCGAACCGCCGCGGTCAGAATGCCCTGCGGGGCACCGCCAGCCTGTTGGCGGTGCTCCCGCCAACCCTGGCCCCGGCGGTCAAGGACCGCCGGGGTCAGAATCACCCCCTTAGTCTTTTTTTCGAGGTGAAAATCATTCGACCGGGGTAAACCTGGATCTTGATCCGACGTCCATGGAGCCCTCCTCGGATACGCTGGTTGGGAGGTCCCGGTCAACTTTTTACCTTCGGACTTAGGGGGTCATTCTGACCCCCGCGGGCGGTGGTCGCCGCCCGCCTGGAGGGAGCCGCCATATGGCCGCTCCGCGGTCGAAAGACCGCGGAGGCCATTCTGGCTTTCCCGCTGGGCTGGCGGGCGACCGCCAGAAGGCCGCCCGCCAGCCCAGCGGGAAACCCCTCCCCACGAGGAAGCCGGCTCCGAATGGAGCCGGCGGAGTGGGTATGTGCGACGGGTGCAGTGGCACCCGTCGCGTATTTCAGTGTCTGCAAAAATCCATCATGGCTGAATCTGATTTATTTGTGTAGTATATTTGATGTGTGATAGCAGGGCACTTACAAAGGGTCTAAGGTAATGCTAAATGTATTTGGAGGAGTTTTCAAGTAGTGATCCTATTGATGACACTATGGGTATACCTGGGGGTTGTGGGGAAACAGGGCTGATTGCAAAGGCCCCCTATCTTTTTGCCCCCATTTTCCTCTTTTTGCTGGTGTTTTCCTGACTTTGATGGTGCCCTGGGTACTGCTAACCAGTCCCAGGGCCTGTGCTCTGTGTAAAATGGATATGCAAATTAGGCTAATTATAATTGGCTAAGTTAACCTACCTATAAGTCCCTAGTATATGGTAGGGCATGTAGGTTTAGGGACCACAGCATAGGTGGTGCACACCTAGGTGCACTGCTGAGGTGCCCAGTGTCATTTTAAAAGCAAGCCTGCCTTGCTGGCTGCTTTTAAATTAAAGTTATAGGCAAATTCGACTTTGGAATTAAAGGTACTTCCCAAGTCTTAAACTACCTTATTTTTACATATAAGTCACCCCTAAGGTGTGCCCTATGTGCCCCTAGGGCTGGGTGCCATGTAACTATAAGCAGGGACTTTATAAAAATAGATTTATGAGCCCTGGTGAGGTAAAAACAGCCAAATTCGTTTTTCCCTCATTGAAGTAAATGGCCTTCATAGGCTAGAATGGGCAGACTTTATTTTAAATTTTAAAGTCTCCTTAAATGTTACATACCAAGAATTTGGTATCAAATTGATTGTTGTAATAAATCCCACAACTTCCTTTTGTGGGATTTAATATAACTTGTCCAGGTAAAAAGTTTAGACTTTACCTAAAAAGTTGCCAATTTCAGCTCTGCATTGTTTTTGCTGCTGTGCTCTGATTGGCCAGCCTGCAGCAGCTTCTGCCAGGCTGCCTTGATGAGGTGTGAAGTGGCCAGGCTTCACACAAAGGAATGTGCTTGGGGGAGAGAATCTCCCCTCAGCAGATGGTGAGGCAGGAAGGGGGAGGGCTGCCAAACTGGTCTTCAAAGGCAGAGAAGGACATTTGCAGCACCCAGCAACACCCCCACATCCTGCAACCCCAGACAATTAGGTGCCCCCTTGATTAGATTAGGAGAGGGCAGGAGAGGGGTGTGTTTATGATTTTTAGCCACACCAGTGGGTGGGCTCAGCCAGATGTAACCTCCAAAAATCAGATTCATCCATGTTGGATTTTTGGAGACTGTTGCCTTCTGGGATGGATTTTTGCCACACTTCCCAGGAAGTGGTCATCACAGGGGGATGACCCTGTCCCTGATTGGAGAACCAGGGCCCCCCTGCTTTTCACCCAGGAGCAAAGATAAAACTGGCAGACCTGCACCCACGCCTCAGATCCCCACCAAATTTCAAGAAGAAAGAACTTAAGGAGAAGAAGGACTGCCCTGCTGGACCCCTGGCCTGCACCTGGAACCTGCACTCAGAAGGACTGCACCAGCTGCACACTTGGGCTTCACCACAAGAAGGACTTTGCCTGGCTTCAACTGGTTCAAGGAGGGACTCCCTGTTTGCTACAGGTGAAAGATTGCTAACCAGAGTGCCCTGCACCAACTCCTGAAGAAAGCGACCAGCTGACCACTGTCCAGTGGCCAAAAAGGAGTTTGCGCCAGGTGTATTCTAGGAGTTGAAGTCCGCACCCCCCAAGGACCATCACAGAACTTCTGGACCCTTGGGGTGAGCTGTGGACCCCAAAAGAACCTTAAAAGAACATCTGGGTGAAGCCCCAGAAGTTTAGAAAAGATTTGAGAATTTTTGGAAAAAAGCTCCAGAGAGGGACCGACCTGCCGCGGAAATTCTAGCCGGCTTGCCTCAACCGCGACCCGGCCTGACTTCGTGGTTCGTCCCGGTAAAGAAAAACATCCGAAAAAGAGACTAAGTCCGAACGTAAAAAGTTGACCGGGACCTCCCAGCCATCGTATCCGAGTAGGGCTCCATGGACGTCGGATCAAGATCCAGGTTTACCCCGGTCGAAGGATTTTCATCTCGAAAAAACGACTAAGTCCGAAGGTAGAAATCACCACCGAGGAAACCCACATCGCGTATCCGGACAAGGGCTCCAGGAGGTCGGATTCAACTGGCAGGTTCGTCCCGGTGAAGAAAAACTTCAAAATAAAGACTAAGTCAGAAGGTAACTTTTTGACCGAGGCCTCCCGCGACCTGTAGCCGAGCAGGGCTCCATCGCGGTCGGCCTGAAAGTTTGACTTTGCCCCGGTCCTGGTGCAACCAGATGACCCGATTGGCGCTTTTTGTTTCTAAGTGCTAGAAAAATAATAATGCTTTAAAAATTCATATCTCCGGTTCCCCTGAACCGATTTTAATCGTTTTTGTGTCATTTTAAAGATAAAAATATAAACTATTTTTATAAATTGGTTTTGGATTTTTAAACTGTTTCCTGTGTTTTATTTAATTACTGTTTTGTGATATTTGAATGCTTTACACTTTGTCTCCTAAGTTAAGCCTTGACGCTCGTTGCCAAGCTACCAAGGGTTGAGCTGGGATTAATTTACTGAGACCTAACTGTACCTATGTGGAGGTTAGTGGCTTGTTGCTAGGTGTAGGTACCTACCTGCCCTACCAATAACCCATTTTCCAACATAATTGGAAGCAGTGACGGGATCCTGTACTTGTGTTCAATATCACGTTACAGTTTTAGGTAAAACAAATTAAAAATCCTTTAAATTGTCCTAGTGCAAAAATTGTTTTTAATTTTTAATTTGGAATAATTTCAATTATTGAATTTTTGTAATTTTTCTAAATTCTTGTTTCCAATTTTTGCAAAAAGTTTTTGTTGACACAAAACTAGGGAACCATGGAGCTTGATCTGGCTAGCCTACCCACACTGACAGTAGTCCAGCTTAGGGGGTTGTGTATTGAAAGAGGGTTGCCTGCAACCACTGATCTCAGGAAGCAAATCCTGATCACATCCCTGACAGCATGGGCTGAGGCCCAAGAGGTAGAGTCAGAGGAAGCTCCAGAGGAGGGAGAAAGAAGGGAGGATGCACGCTCTAACCACTCAGGGGAGGGAAGGCATCTGAGCCTAAGGGAGGATGAGGAAGAACGGTCCTCAGTAAATACAGTCACTAGGGGCAGACCCAAAGCTAGTGGTGGGAAGGGGGTCCTTTCAGGAGGAGAGAACCCATCCATCAGAGAAAGAGAGCTGGAGGCCCAGCTAGCATACATAGCTTTGGAAGCAGAGAAGCTGGCCCTAGAAAAGAAAAAGTGGGCATACAAAGAGAAAAGAGATGGAAGCAGCGATAAAGAAGCTGAGGTGTCCATGGGTGGGGGAGTTTGCCCCAGATTACCCAAGGGGGTGGTTCCTGCTTATGTAGAGGGGGATGACATAGATAAGTGGCTGGGGGCCTTTGAGAGGGCCCTCCAGATGAGGAGAGTCAAGCCTCAGTACTGGGGTTCACTTCTTTGGGAGTTAGTTCCCAACTCTGGGAGGGATAGGCTCCTAACCATGAGTGGGGAAGATGCAGATTCATACCCTAGTATGAAGAGGTGCTTAGCCAAGAAGTTTGGTCTGACCCCAGAGCAATATAGAATGAAGTTCAGGGACACCCAGAAGGTCAGTACCCAGTCTTGGGTTGACTTTGTGGACATTTCACTAAAGGCACTAGAGGGCTGGATTATTGGTAACAAAGTAGAAACTTATGAGGGGTTATACAATCTGATCATGAGAGAGCACATCTTGACCAATTGTATCCAAGAAAGGTTACGCCAGCATCTAGTGGACTCTAAGCAGACCAACCCTAGAGAGCTAGGGGAGGCAGCTGATGAGTGGTTGAGAACCAGGGTGGTTGTCAAGTCCCAGGGGGGAGACTCCAAGAAGGGGGGGACAGGTCCCCAAAAACCTAAGGAGGGAGGTGGTAAGCCCACCACAGAGACTCCCTCTGTACCCCAGAACCCGAAGAAGGAGGAGAGTAAATCCCACTCCCACTCTGACAAGCAGAGACAGGGAGACCCAGGGTTAAAAAAACTCTTGGACAGTAGGGCTTGCTTTGACTGTCAGCAGACAGGTCACTTCAGAGGAGATGCAGCCTGTCCAAGGAAGGTGGTTAGCACTGGGCTGTCCAGTGTAGCCATAGAGGAGGATTCCTCAGATGATGAAGTCCTCCTAGCATTGTGCTGGGAGACAGGACCAGATGGTAAGCTGGTGATCCCTGAGGGTGGGAGTAGGCACTTCCACCACATTCAAGTGAATGGGATCCCTACCACTGGCCTGAGAGACACCTGTGCCAGTCACACTATGGTGAGTGACCGGTTAGTGACCCCAGACATGTATGTCCCAGGAAAGACAAAGAAAGTCAGGATAGCCACAGGGGAGGTCACCTCCAAACCTGTAGCCATAGTGCCCCTAGAGAGAGAGGGTATCCTTGACTGGATTAGGGTGGTAGTCAGTGCTGACCTCCCCCTAGATTGTATCCTGGGTAATGACCTCCCAGAGGTGAGTCTGGTCACAGATGGGGTGGTCGCCCAGGGCGCCCCCCCAACCCAAAGTCCTGAGGAGTCAGTCCCTACAGTTAGGAGACAGGGGTCCCCAAGAAAAGGAAAGAAGAAAAGGAAGGGTAGACCACTCTTAAAGAGAGTTCCAGGGAGCCAAGGGCCCTCTGCCCCAGTAAGGGGGGAGCCCAGAGTTGGCACTGGTGAGGCCTCCCCTGACCCCAAGGAAGTCCTGAGTAGTCAGGCAGCTGTCCAGATGCAAGGTGTTGCCCCTGCACTGACAGAAGGGAGAGTGGAAGGAGGGTGTCTGCCACAGGAGGTGGTAGCCCCCCACTCTAGACAGCAAGAGGGGTGCCAGGACCCCAAAGATGCCCCTAAAGCAGCTCAGCCACCTGTCAGTGGAGAGCTTAGGGTGTGGTTCTGGGTACTGACAGCTGTCAGTAGCCTCTGCTGGGTGCTAGCCTTCCTGGCAGCAATGTACTTGGCCTGGGAGGCAGACCCCAGGGCCAATAGCAAAGTAGGCCCCCTGACCCTATTGGTCATGGTGGGGTTGCTCAAGTGTTGGGTGACCTCTTTGGGTAAGCTAGGTGTTGCCCTAGCAAAGTTTGGAGTATGGGAGGTGGGCACCTCACTACCCAAGTTGGCAGAGAGAAAGGAGGAAGACCCCCCTAGAAGAAAGTTTCAGTTTGAGTTGGGTCCTTTTACTGTTGGGATGGCTTCACTACCCATAGGGAGTGACCCTGACAGGAGGATATAAGGCAGAGTAGGCCCTGCAAAGGGACAGCCAGTTTTCTTCACTGTCTTCCTCGCCTAACAAGCCAGGAAGACTCTCCCAGGGTTGGGCTGAGTCTCCTGGGCGTGTGGGCTGGGGGGGGGTTGTGTGAGAAAACAGGGCTGATTGCAGAAGCCCAATAACTTTTTGCCCCCATTTTCCTCTTTTTGCTGGTGTTTTCCTGACTTTGATGGTGCCCTGGGTACTGCTAACCAGTCCCAGGGCCTGTGCTCTGTGTAAAATGGATATGCAAATTAGGCTAATTATAATTGGCTAAGTTAACCTACCTATAAGTCCCTAGTATATGGTAGGGCATGTAGGTTTAGGGACCACAGCATAGGTGGTGCACACCTAGGTGCACTGCTGAGGTGCCCAGTGTCATTTTAAAAGCAAGCCTGCCTTGCTGGCTGCTTTTAAATTAAAGTTATAGGCAAATTCGACTTTGGAATTAAAGGTACTTCCCAAGTCTTAAACTACCTTATTTTTACATATAAGTCACCCCTAAGGTGTGCCCTATGTGCCCCTAGGGCTGGGTGCCATGTAACTATAAGCAGGGACTTTATAAAAATAGATTTATAAGCCCTGGTGAGGTAAAAACAGCCAAATTCGTTTTTCCCTCATTGAAGTAAATGGCCTTCATAGGCTAGAATGGGCAGACTTTATTTTAAATTTTAAAGTCTCCTTAAATGTTACATACCAAGAATTTGGTATCAAATTGATTGTTGTAATAAATCCCACAACTTCCAGTAGTGGGATTTAATATAACTTGTCCAGGTAAAAAGTTTAGACTTTACCTAAAAAGTTGCCAATTTCAGCTCTGCATTGTTTTTGCTGCTGTGCTCTGATTGGCCAGCCTGCAGCAGCTTCTGCCAGGCTGCCTTGATGAGGTGTGAAGTGGCCAGGCTTCACACAAAGGAATGTGCTTGGGGGAGAGAATCTCCCCTCAGCAGATGGTGAGGCAGGAAGGGGGAGGGCTGCCAAACTGGTCTTCAAAGGCAGAGAAGGACATTTGCAGCACCCAGCAACACCCCCACATCCTGCAACCCCAGACAATTAAGTGCCCCCTTGATTAGATTAGGAGAGGGCAGGAGAGGGGTGTGTTTATGATTTTTAGCCACACCAGTGGGTGGGCTCAGCCAGATGTAACCTCCAAAAATCAGATTCATCCATGTTGGATTTTTGGAGACTGTTGCCTTCTGGGATGGATTTTTGCCACACTTCCCAGGAAGTGGTCATCACAGGGGGACGACCCTGTCCCTGATTGGAGAACCAGGGCCCCCCTGCTTTTCACCCAGGAGCAAAGATAAAACTGGCAGACCTGCACCCACGCCTCAGATCCCCACCAAATTTCAAGAAGAAAGAACTTAAGGAGAAGAAGGACTGCCCTGCTGGACCCCTGGCCTGCACCTGGAACCTGCACTCAGAAGGACTGCACCAGCTGCACACTTGGGCTTCACCACAAGAAGGACTTTGCCTGGCTTCAACTGGTTCAAGGAGGGACTCCCTGTTTGCTACAGGTGAAAAATTGCTAACCAGAGTGCCCTGCACCAACTCCTGAAGAAAGCGACCAGCTGACCACTGTCCAGTGGCCAAAAAGGAGTTTGCGCCAGGTGTATTCTAGGAGTTGAAGTCCGCAACCCCCAAGGACCATCACAGAACTTCTGGACCCTTGGGGTGAGCTGTGGACCCCAAAAGAACCTTAAAAGAACATCTGGGTGAAGCCCCAGAAGTTTGGAAAAGATTTGAGAATTTTTGGAAAAAAGCTCCAGAGAGGGACCGACCCGCCGCGGAAATTCTAGCCGGCTTGCCTCAACCGCGACCCGGCCTGACTTCGTGGTTCGTCCCGGTAAAGAAAAACATCCGAAAAAGAGACTAAGTCCGAACGTAAAAAGTTGACCGGGACCTCCCAGCCATCGTATCCGAGAAGGGCTCCATGGACGTCGGATCAAGATCCAGGTTTACCCCGGTCGAAGGATTTTCATCTCGAAAAAACGACTAAGTCCGAAGGTAGAAATCACCACCGAGGAAACCCACATCGCGTATCCGGACAAGGGCTCCAGGAGGTCGGATTCAACTGGCAGGTTCGTCCCGGTGAAGAAAAACTTCAAAATAAAGACTAAGTCAGAAGGTAACTTTTTGACCGAGGCCTCCCGCGACCTGTAGCCGAGCAGGGCTCCATCGCGGTCGGCCTGAAAGTTTGACTTTGCCCCGGTCCTGGTGCAACCAGATGACCCGATTGGCGCTTTTTGTTTCTAAGCGCTAGAAAAATAATAATTCTTTCAAAATTCATATCTCCGGTTCCCCTGAACCGATTTTAATCGTTTTTGTGTCATTTTAAAGATAAAAATATAAACTATTTTTATAAATTGGTTTTGGATTTTTAAACTGTTTCCTGTGTTTTATTTAATTACTGTTTTGTGATATTTGAATGCTTTACACTTTGTCTCCTAAGTTAAGCCTTGACGCTCTTTGCCAAGCTACCAAGGGTTGAGCTGGGATTAATTTACTGAGACCTAACTGTACCTATGTGGAGGTTAGTGGCTTGTTGCTAGGTGTAGGTACCTACCTGCCCTACCAATAACCCATTTTCCAACAGTTTTCAAATAATTTGCAACGTTGTGCAATGCAGTCTGATAACTACCATAGGAATCACTGTTTTCAGAGTTATGTTTTAAATTGTATTGATGTCCTTTCCCTCTTTTTAATATTCCTTTTTCAGTTAGGTATGAGTACTGAGTGACTGTGTCCTACACTTTAGAAAAAGATAATCTGACAGCTCTCACCAATCAAAAGCAAACAAAGTCTGCTTATTGACAGCAGGAGCTGTCAAACAGCTCCTTCTGGCAGAAAGGAGAGTTTTCATTCCCCAAATATGCGTGCAGGGAAACAGATCAAAATAATGCTCACTCAAGTATGGAGCTGCTAATTACTTCCTCCCGCAGGACATGGGGGCCTGGCTAAGACCTTGAGGCTTCCCCTTTGGTCCTGTCACTCTCTTTCTCTGTCTCTCTCTCTCTCTCTCTCTCTCTCTCTCTCTGTGTCTCTCCTCTCTCTCTCTCTTTCTCTCTCTCTCTCTCTCTCTCTCTCTCTCTCTCTCTCTCTCTCTCTCTCGTTCTCTCCCTTTCTCTTGCATCCCATAATGGGATGGAAGAGCAAGAGAGAGATTGTCATTGCAATGGTCTCTCCATGCAACGACTTGAAATTGTCACATGGGGCAGTTCTTTGAATATCATAGACATGTTTTTGCTACACAGTGCTAGTCACTGGTGGCCTGCTGGTAAAGCACATGAACTGTCTCCCTGTAATTTGAAAGTTCTAATCTTGGTAGTGTGTCTGTTAATTTACTATTTTTCTTAATATTAAAGATGTCTATTGGTGCAACATTTACATGTTTTCCATCACACCTTTCAGTTTGACTGTCATAGCTTTGTGTGGCTACCATGTCAAATAATTAAAATACATACCGAAAGGTGATCTCACTCTTTTTAATTGACAAATATGTTTTGCTTTTCAATTTGTCTGGAATATCTCATTCTAAGAATATCAGTCACCAAAGCCTAAAAAACTCCCTATCTCTCTCCCTCTCCCTCTCTTTATCTCTCTCTTTCAATCTCTTCTCCCACTCACGTACCCACTCAGACCCTTATGCACCCACTCACACACCCACTCAGACCCTCGTGTACCCACTTATACCAACACTCAGACCCTTACGCACACACTCACTGACCCACTCAGACACTCACACACAAACCCAGTCAGACTCTCAAACATCCACTCACAGACCCACTGAAACCCTCATGCACCCCCTCACAGAGCCACACAGACACTGATGCGCCCACTCTCAGACCCCCTAAGACACTTGCACACCCACTCTCAGGAAATAAAATTGAAAAACCATAGACATTCATAAAAAAAAAAAAAGTTTACAGAAACATTAAAGTTAGGCTCACATTTTAAATGTACGAAACCATAGAAATCCACCTGTTAGAGTTATTAAGTAACTATAGATCATGCCTTAAGGTAACTATAACTCACCCACCCCCCATGCACTGCTATTTACCAAAGATAATTAAGCACTCATGACATCTTTTATAACGTCATTGATAATATCACTGTAACATTTGCTATAGAATTATTCATTAAAAAATGTGTTTGGTGGGGGTGCAAGTTATAGTTACCTTAGGGTACAAGTTATAGTTACTTGCAATAACTGTGACTATAACAGGTGTATTTATATGGTTTGTATGTTTAAAATGTGAGTCTAAGTATAACCACCCTGTAACCTTAGGTTTTATGTGTAAAGTCACTAAAAACAACTCATTAGAGATCTTCAGACGGGTTTACCTTTGTCAAGACACAAGGGAGCACTCAGTACAATTCAAAACAAAGCAAACACACATGTCAGGGGTTTCTTTTACTACTTCCAGGTTGGTTTAGAGGGTATTTTACCAGTCCAAAGCTGTAATACTGTGCCTGGAGTGGTAAATGGCTTTTGCCAATTTACAGCTCGGTGAGGGTGACACTGTTTCAATTCTGTGCTTAAAGATTTTGCTATACAAATGGCAAAAGACTTTGGCTCTCAGTATGACATCAGTGCTCTTTTTCTAAAACCGCTGATGCAAAGGGCCCCAGAAGACAACCAGTGCTGGGAGTCTTTTGCCCACCATATCACGAGTACTGAAGGATTTCTGCCACAATTTGGGCGGAAATCCTTCAGCAGTCGTGTTGCCAGACAGAGGCGCTGTGGCGGTTCCACCACCGGCACCCCCCACCAGTAGGACACCACCCGCCATATTATGACCAATAATACAGCCTGGCAGGTTCTGATGGAGGGGCGCTGCCAGGGGTGGATGCGCCCCTTCCTGTTTCCTGCAGGACGACCCCCTCGCCATACAAGGTAAGTCGGGCATTCGACAGGGGAGGAGGGTGGGAAGGTGGTGGGTAGTTTTGTGTTCATGTGGGAGTGTGTGGTGTCTGAGTGTGTGTGTATGCATGGTTGTATGCAAGTATGAGTGTTGTGGTGAATGCGTGTATGAATGTTGAAGTGAATGCGAGCATGGATGCGTGTGTATGAATGTGAGTATGGATGTGTGTGTGTGAATTGGTGTGTGTGAATGCATGTTTGAATGTTGTAGTGAATGCGAGTATGCAAGTGTAGGTGTATGAATGGTGCGCGCGGGTGTCTGTGTGTGTGGATGTATGTGGGGTGGGGCATTGTGTATGGAGGGGGTGGGGGTGATGTGTGTATGTGTTTGTGTGTCTGTGTGCCTGTATGGATGTGGGGGGTGTTGTGTGGTGGGTGCGTGTATGCGTGTAATGAATGGGTGTCGTGAGTGAGTGTGTGCGTGTCTACAGCGGTGTGCGTGAATGGGAGGGTGGGGAGTGTTTGTTTGTATGTGGGGTGGGGGTAAGTAAGGGGTTGGGGGGATAGTGTTTGGATCGGGGTGGGGTTAATGTTTGCATTGGGGTGAGGGGTTAATGTTAGGATCGTGAGTGAAGGGGCTCCTACATGTTGGGGTGGGGGAGTCATCTACTGGTGACAGGAATGGAAATTCCTGTTGACAGTTGCTTTTCCGCCAGGAATTTTGTGGCGGTGTTTCACCACAAAATTCCTGGCAGAAACAGGGCTCATAATACCATCGGCAGTCATTTCAGGACCGCCGGGTCGGAGATTCTAATCTCCGGCCCGGCAGTCCGATCGCATTGGCAGCCCAGGTGTTGAACTGGCTGTGTTGCAGCCAAGTCACACTGTGGTCATAATACGGTGGTCCGTACCACCACCTTTACCCTGGCAGTCTGATGACCACCAGGGTCATAATGACCCCCTTTGTACCTATCTAGCTTGGCATGGATAGCACTGTGCTAATGCAATGCTTAATAACTTTGCTACATAAACAAACATTTGGGTGAGCAAATCTACAGTGCCGCTGGTGTGTAGGGTACTCCTTACTGGAGCTGCTCTCCACCTAAACTTGGGAACTACCCAGAGTTCCCTCTTCTTTTTTGCATATATATGTATATATATATATATATAGAGAGAGAGAGAGAGAGAAAGAGAGAGAGGGAGATAGATATTCAGATATATGTAAAGATTAAGCTATGGATATTGATATAGATATAACACAATGCAAACACTGGTATCCTCTGTTTGCTAAGAATATTAGGTAACCAATATATTGATTGTATATGGTATTCTGGTGAAAAACCAAAATAATTCTACAAATATATTCTGCCAAACAAAGTTCAAAAGTATTTCATGAATGTTCAAAAGCAAAGTAAAAGACTAAAGCCCAAAGTAAATTTTTGTGTATTACCCTAATCCCGATGGAGTGGTTAAAGCACAATCCTGGCCTGAGTGAAAATGTTCTTAGACATTGTCCTCATCAGAGACTATAGCTCCTATCAGCTTAGGTACAGGTTCTTGGAATTGCAGAATGGAATCAGACATTCACCCAAGAAACAGAACACATCAGGGTAGATTTAGAGACAGAGAGACAAAAAACTGGAGGACTCAACTGCATCAGAATGGGAGGAGTGAGGTTCAGAATAAATGGAAATGTCTATAGTCCTAGAAGACAGGAGACATCAGACCCTTTGGTGTTGGGTAGAGTGAATACATGAGTAGATTTTCAGCTCTGCCACCACCTTTTGGAAGGCCCCAAAAGAGTACCTGTTCACCAGCATGCAGCTGCCTCATGGCTACCTGATATGCACCCACAGTCACATAATCAGGAGCTAGGTGTGGAACTCTATGTGAAGGCTCAGGTGTATGATGAACAAATGGCAGTCACATCCTCTGAGTGGTAACAGGTAATGTACCTGGAGGCTCTACTGTTGTTGAGCCTCCCAACTGGAGGAGCACTGGCTTCAAGGCCCAATGACTTCAGAGGCCTGCACCTTGGACACAAAATAGACAACATCTTGTTGATCAGGAATTCTAACTGTTTACCTCCTCTCGGCATGGGTATCCAGATAGAGGCCAATGGTCTCTACATATTTCTTTCAGAGATTCTTTGATTGTAAGCATGAATATCTGGGAAGGGGCGCCGTCCTTGCTCTGGATGTTCCCTTGTTCTCTGGGGTGTTTGTGGTATCCCGTTTCTGGGCTAACCTAACTACTGAGGTCCCTGTACATCTTGTCCCATGGTCACATTTTTTCAGAATTCGTTCTTGTCTGACCACTGAAAAGGAAAACTGAGGAAACAAACTCCTGACTGTATATGCCTGCGTTTTCATGTAAATTAAAAAAAGGAATAAAACAACATCTTTCAAAATTGGAATATTACATGTGATAAAGGATAACAACCCATTCCTAAATGTTTAACAGTACTTTTGTTTCACTCCTCATCCATTTGGGGGATTTCTATCACAAAAGGGGCAGCATGGTGAACAGGGTTTATGTGGTGATCCTTGGATGGCAAGGAACAGCCTATTTTCTATACCTTTACACACAACAGATTTTTGTATTCGGCACAGAACTCCATCACCCCAAATCTTAAGTTAAACAGTTTAATATGCTGGAGTAGTGGTGGGTGTACATTAATCCTACATATTTTATATTTAAAAGTCTATGCACTATGTCTGAAATGTTATGATATGACTTGAAACTGCTGGCTTGTGAATTATATATTTTGGAGCAAAATATACATTATAGGTACATAAGTGCATATGTGAGTGATGTGATACTAGCTGTATATACCATGGGAGAAATAATTGTTGATTACTTATCTGGGGTTGAACCTCTTGAGAGTGGACAGTGAGAAGTGAGTCCAGAATGAAGTCTGAGTTTTCATGTGATGATGCTAAGACAATATATCAGTCGTGTCTTATTTGACATGCGACCATTCTCCCAACAAGGAAGAAACCTGTTTCCAGATAAGGAGGAAACATGTCCGCAGGAAAGGGGTGGTAACTAGGAGCTCCATATTCTGGCATTTTGCCTTTAAAAATATCTGAGGTATCATCTTCTATCTACTTGAACTCAATGGTTAGAGGTAATTTCCAATTGTCAGTTGGCTAGCACTTTGTGTTTCCTTGGGATCACTAAAGACTGAAAACATTGCTTTATTTTGCGTAACAGAACTAGCTTCTTCATTAGGAGTGAACTGCACTGTACCCTGTGGGTACTCCTGAAAGGAGAGAGACTTACGACCTAATTTAGATTTTGTCTGAGTTCCTCAGTACCTCTACTATCCAGAGGGACTGTCACCCTCCAAAGTTTGAGATGTGCTCTGGTCCTGCAGACAACTCTATACATTAACAGGAACCACTGTCATGATGGTTGTTGTCAAAGTATTAAATGTTTGTCAGATGGTGCCATCAGATATGACAGACGGCTGTCATACTTTTCAAAGGTTATTTTACATTTTTCAAATACAAGGAGATTCTTCTCTATCATATTGAGGGGAGACTGAAGTCAATTGAGGCACCCTGAGGCTGAGGGCTGACCTAGTTGGGACAAGCAACCATGACTTAGCTGCCACTTCTTGGGGACTTGAAATTTCTATTAGTTCTCTATAATGGAAATTTCTGTCTGCCCTTCTGCTTTTTGTATGGGAATCTCTTACATATCCTCAGCTGTGAAGACCACTAACAAGGCATCTTGAACGAGAGTAGGATTTTCTCCTGCTAATACACTCTACCCTCCACGTGTGAATCAAAAATACATCATTATCAATAGGCCTGGATAAAATGTTGTCATAATTCACAAACTTTCTGGAATTTTGCACTACATTTGTTACGTGACATTCTCAAAATTATGCTGTTATGTCACGTCATTAGTTACACACAAGTGTGCCCTCTGAAGTAAAACTTTACCACAAGCACACTCAAATAATAGAACACAAGCAGCTGTTGCCCTAAGTGTCTTTGTTTTCTGCCCTATTGTTTACCAAGAAGAGCATCCTTGCATCAAAAATTGATCCAAGGACACTTTGGGTGATAAAACATATATGTCCCTAAAAATATATGTAACATTTCTGACAGCAACAGATGACTCTACCACAATAAGCCATTATAATTTTAAACTTTGGTAACCATAGATATACTTACCAAATACTTGTAATAAAATAGTATTTTACAAGCTTCTGACTTGAATGGTACTTATGTGGACAGACCGCTAGGTGACAGCTGCTGAACTAGTGTCCCATTAGAAGGTAGTAGAGATGTGTCCCTAGACCAAGCAGCTTGTGAAATAAGTAGAGACAGACGGCAGAATTGTGACAATGGCCTTGATGAGAGCTATGATGTGTGAAACAAATTATTTCAAGGAAGAACAATGTTACTATACATATAAATATTTTAAATTTCAGATATAGAATGTGTCAATGGATAGATGTATCACAAATGAAGAAGTGTGAAAATGTATTACAAATGGATAAAGTTCGCAGTACATGTATCGTCAACATGGAAGTACTTGACCACCTGATGGTAGAGGGCTTAATTTCTGCATTGGCCCTGCTATCATTTGATAGGTGAGCTGTACAACTAATGGCATGGGCAGTTGTATCACTGAATCTGTGGAAAGAGTCAAGTACAAAGTTAGGAAATATCACTAGACAAAGTTATTTGTAATTATACACTAATACAATACACTGATAAGATGTATGGATGTGTTAGGTAGTTTGATAAAAAATATATCAATAAAAAATTGCATGCAATGGGCACATGGATGGACAGAGAGTATGATAATCAACACATACAAATATTTACTAAAGAAGGTGCAAAATGAAAGCATGTATTTAGTAACAAAGGACAGAGACAATTGACAAATAGGTTCCACCAGTAAACAATGAGTTTGACACATGCTATGATTTTTATGCAATGCTATGGAAAAATATGTTACACTCCCAAAAACTAATCCAGACAGAAATTTGGTTCCACAGATGCTGATCATGGTGGCTTCTCAGGCCAGGACACCTGTCTGTTGTCTGTGACAAATGTGTGGATTGACAGACAACTCAGGACCTTCAAAGTAAAAACAGACATGATATGGGTAAGTGCCTTGTAGGAATTGTGGGAAAGTTATCCTTTTGGCCCTGATCCCCTCTCTAACTTCTTGACTGATACTGGTGGTTACTGTCTCCGACTGTGCCCTGGGCACTGCTAACCAGTTCCAGGGTCAGTGCTCTGTGTAAAATGGTATATATAAATTAAACCTAAATATAATTTGCTCTGACAGCCTTTCTATAAATCCCTAGTATATGGTAGGGAGGTAGGTTTAGTGACCCCAGAGTAGATTGGGCACCCTTGAGTGCACTGCTGTGGTCCCTGGTTTCATTGTAAGGACAGGCCTTCCTAGCTGGTTGTTATATCTAAGTTAAAATTATCCCCAAATTTGACTTCAAAATTAAAAGTACTTCCAAAGATTCAAACTACCTCATTCTTGCCTATAAGTCACCCCTGTGGTCTGCACTAGGTGCCCCTCAGGTTTGGGTGCAGTGTAAATATAAGTAGGACCTTATAAAAGAGGTTTTATAAGCCCTGGGGAGGGAAACAGAGCTACATTTGTTTTTCCCTACTGTAGTCAATAGGGTCCATAGACTGACATTTGAAGACTTTATTTCAAAATAATAAAATCTAATTTTCCATAGAGATGAGCTAAATATAGCAGGTTTGGTACCAAATGAAATGTTATAAGAAATCCAACAACTTCAAATGTTGAATTAATCATAACTAGCAAAAGGAAAGTGTTTTAGAACTCTTTCTCAAAGTTACCAAGTTCAGCCCTGTAGTACCCTTTCCTGATTGGTGAGCCTCTTGCAGCCTGAGCCAGGCTACCTTAATGAGGTGTGAAGTGGATGAGACAATGGACACATCTGGTGGACAGAGAAGTGCTGCAGCAGATGGTAGAGCAGGATGGGGAAGAGTAGCCAAACTAGTCTTCAAAGGAGGTAAAGCTACTTGAGACAGAAACTTGACCTCCCCCATTTCCTGCACCTCCAGACAGATGAGAGCCCCTCTGATTAGATTAGGAGAGGGGCTGGAAAGGGCCTGTTAAGAGAGACTTAACCGCACCAGTGGGCGGACTCTGCCAGATCTATCCTCAAAGGATGGATCTTTAGAGAATGTTGCTTTCTGGGATCCATTTGTGCTACACTTCACAGGAGGCTTTTATCCCAGTGGGTGGTGGCCTGCACCCCATCAGACAAGAACACCTCCCTACTTCCCACCCCAGGAGCAAGAATAAATATAGCAAAGGGTCCCTTGGACCATCAAGTTACCATCACCGGTGGTGGTTGCGGTGGAGGAGGTTCACAGAAATAGGCTCCAGGCATAGGCTTGGGGGACCAGTCTGTATGAACCCAAAAAGTGGGCTCAAGTTTCACCGGCCTGGGGATGCAGGGACACCAGTAGTCCACTTGTCCTTGGTGTGGGTGCACAGAGCAGTGGATCGATGGGTTGCTGACACCAGAGGTGGTTGAGGTTGGCAGGCTAGTTAGAACTAGTCAGCCAAAACACGAATAGTGGTAGGTTTTTCAGGGGGTATCTAATGTGTCCTCAAGGTGCATTTATCAATAAATCCATCATTGGAATTGGTGAGGGTTTATTAATATGGGTTGTGTCAAACCAAATATACCTATTTTCAGGGAAGCCATCATGTAGTTGGGGAACTCGTATTAACCAGTATCCTGCAAATTTACTTAAAATGGCTTCCCTGTTCACTCACTAAGTATAAGAATTGCCAAAGACGTAGTGGAGGCATTTCTGCTCTTGAAGATATGCCCTCACATGTAACATAGTACGCCCTGCCTTAGGGGTGTAAGGTCTGCAGTAGGGGTGACTTAAATATATTGCATGCAGTGTAGGGGACATTTCACACTGGCTGTGTGCAGTGTCGTGTTTTCACTTTTAGCTGCACCAAGACATGCAGTTTGTAATGACAGTCTGCATGTGTTGGGTGAGGGCTCCCTGAGGGTGGCACAATACATTCTGCAGCCCTTGTGGACTCTCTTTTGTACCCATGCTCTAGGTACCAGGGGTACCATTTATTAGGGACTTCCAGGGCTCTCAAAGTTTTGGCCAACTGGGGAACAATCGTACAGTTTTAGAGAATGAGATCTGGTACTCAGGACCTGGTTAGAAGAAACCTAGAGCACTTTCAGTCAAAATTTGACATTTACCAGCCAAAAGTGGGGTGACCATTTCAAAAGGCGGATCTTTCGTACATTTACCCTGCTAGAGTCTTTTAACTTACATGGATAAACTGTAAGCAGGCAAAAACTTTAACCAGGATGACCCACTTGGTGTATCAAAACACCACCCCCTTGCATTTCGCCTGAAATTTTGGCTAGGTCCTGGTCAACCTTGCAAGCTGACTTCTGATTTGCGATTTTCTTTTTACTAACACTCTTTGCTCTAAAACTTTAAAACATCATATTTATCATTCACTTTAACCCTTTTTAATGGGCTTGATGTCTTTCTGCTCATTAAGTTTTTTGTTTGTTTTTACTTTCATAATTTGATGTGGGAACTTTATTGTTTTATGCTCTTCAGTTTAAAACTGTTAGTAAAATGAGATGGCTCCCTCTTTTGAGAATATCAATGTTGGCATTGAATCATTAATGGTATTTTGTTTATATGGGAAGCCCCTAAACACCTACTGGATGTATTTCTTGTATGGCTTAACTTAGGTGATCACAATCTAAAATGTACAGCCAATGTGACTAATGAAAAAGGTTTTTTTTTTACATTTGCTTTAAAGAAATATTGGGACATCTTGAGATGTGGATTTTCACCAATCCACCTTACTCCATTATTCTAAACATCACCCTAAAGCCCAGAATGGTGATGCCCAGAAAGCAAAATCCAATTTGGGCAGTTTCTAAGACTTAAGATAAATTGTTCATCCTTTGAGGATTTGTATAAACACTCTGAAACCTCAAAAAGAAACAGAGGCCATTCCATGAACCTAATTAAACATTGCTTTAAAAGGGCCCATTTCTATGATAGAGACAGTGGCCCTCATTCTGACCCTGGCGGTCGGTGATAAAGCGGCGGCCAAGCCGCCAACAGGCCGGCGATCTAAAATATGCAATTCTGACCCTGGCGGGAACCGCCAACACAGCCCGCCGTATTAACACTCCGCCCGCCACGGCGGTACAAACAAACAGCGCGGCGGTCCCCGCCAACAGCCAGGCGGCAGACAATGTACCGCCCACCCTATCACGACCCACCAATCCGCCACCTTTTCCGGGGCGGGAGCACCGCCGATAAGAACACGGCGGAAACAGACTACGAACGGGAAAACGCTCACCTCTACGCACTCCACGCGAGATTCCGGCAGTATGGAACCAGAGTTGCAGGTCATCCCCGCACTCCTATACCTGCTCATATACCAGGAGCACGCCCGGCGGCGCGGAAGACATCGGTGAGTACTGCACCTACGACACAGGGGAGGGAAAAGATTACCGGCACACACCCACCCACCCACACCCACTACAACACACACATCAATGCATTCCCACAGATCACTGTCACAACCCACAAACCCCCCCCCTCCGAAATAATGCAAAGACCAAAAGAAGAGATCATAAACGGGCAGATATATTGAAATATGTACACCAGTAATCCCAATAAATAAATAAACTATGAACAAAATATACACAGCTACTAAATGTAGTCCAACCACTGTCCGTGGATCACAGGGGTCCTGTGCAAAGGGGCAAGGCCCAGTCCCACGACAAGAACTCCACGGAGAGAACACTGCAGGGGCATCAGAAAGAAAATAGGACAGGCACCTCAGGGGGAAGGGAAGGGGGGGCACCTCAGCCACTTGAGTACACGACGCCAGATCCACGAGGGGACTCCATGACCACTGGGCCATCCTGGGGAGTGCTAAGCCACAGTCCAAACAGTCCATACAGTGGGTGGCCTGCCCACTGGGCCATCCTGGGGAGTGCAAAGCCACAGTCCATACAGTCCATACAGTGGGTGGCCTGCCCACTGGGCCATTCTGGGGAGTGCAATGCCACAGTCCATACAGTCCATACAGTGGGTGGCCTGCCCACTGGGCCATTCTGGGGAGTGCAAAGCCACAGTCCATACAGTCCATAACAGACCCCACTGCCACTGGAGGAGGCAAGTTGGCCAGAGGACATCCTGCAGCCCTGCCCGAGATAGATCCTGCCCTGCCACGTCTGCCAAAGGGCCAGCGGTTCTTGCCTTGAAAGGCCCAGTTCAGCGGTTCTTGAGACGGCGGGGCCCAGCGGAGCGGTGCTTGAGACGGCGGGGCCCAGCGGAGCGGTGCTTGAGACGGCGGGGCCCAGTTCAGCGGTCCTTGCCTTGAAGGGCCCAGTTCAGCGGTTCTTGAGACGGCGGGGCCCAGTTCAGCGGTTCTTGAGACGGCGGGCCCAGTTCAGCGGTTCTTGAGACGGCGGGGCCCAGCAGAGCGGTGCTTGAGACGGCGGGGCCCAGTTCAGCGGTTCTTGAGACGGCGGGGCCCAGCGGAGCGGTGCTTGAGACGGCGGGGCCCAGTTCAGCGGTCCTTGCCTTGAAGGGCCCAGTTCAGCGGTTCTTGAGACGGCGGGGCCCAGTTCAGCGGTGCTTGAGACGGCGGGGCCCAGTTCAGCGGTGCTTGAGACGGCGGGGCCCAGTTCAGCGGTTCTTGAGACGGCGGGGCCCAGTTCAGCGGTGCTTGAGACGGCGGGGCCCAGTTCAGCGGTTCTTGAGACGGCGGGGCCCAGCGGAGCGGTGCTTGAGACGGCGGGGCCCAGTTCAGCGGTCCTTGCCTTGAAGGGCCCAGTTCAGCGGTTCTTGAGACGGCGGGGCCCAGTTCAGCGGTGCTTGAGACGGCGGGGCCCAGTTCAGCGGTGCTTGAGACGGCGGGGCCCAGTTCAGCGGTTCCTGAGACGGCGGGGCCCAGTTCAGCGGTGCTTGAGACGGCGGGGCCCAGTTCAGCGGTTCTTGAGACGGCGGGGCCCAGTTCAGCGGTGCTTGAGACGGCGGGGCCCAGTTCAGCGGTTCTTGAGACGGCGGGCGCCAGTTCAGCAGTGCTTGAGACGGCGGGGCCCAGTTCAGCGGTTCTTGAGACGGCGGGGCCCAGTTCAGCGGTTCCTGAGACGGCGGGGCCCAGCGGAGCGGTTCTTGAGACGGCGGCCGGTCTATGGCCAACTGCTCATTGCCTGGTGGTGCCCTCCTGGGCAGCGGGGATGGTGCTCCTTCAATGCCCACCTGGGCTGTGGGTGGTGGGGCCCTCCTGGCCAGCTGGGCTGGGTCCTCCCTGGGCAGCGGCTATGGGGGTGGTGGGCTCTCCCGGGGCAGCTGTGCCGGTTCCTCCCGGGGCAGCGGCTATGGGGGTTGTGGGCTCCTCCTGGGCAGCAGGCCTGCTGCCTGACCTCTCCGACTTACTGCCCTTGCCCTCCTTAGTCGTGGGCCTGTGGCCCTTTCCTCCCTTTGGAGCTGTGGCTGGTGACTGTCTCTGGATGGTGTCCGGGGGGGATGTAGAAGGCGGGCTCCTGCGGCGTGCCCTTCCGCCTTCTGCTCCTCTTCCCAGGGGGTGGGCTGGCTGTCCCCTTGCTGCTGGGCGAAGATCCAGACATGCGGGCTGGCGGGCTCCAATACCCCTGCACCCTTGTCAAGGGGGCTGCAGGGCTGGTGGTGGCTGAGGTGCTCTTCTTACCCCGACGAGAAGGAGGGGGGGGCTCAGGGTCAGGAAAGAAGTTAGTAGTGGCGAGGAAGAGTTTCTTGGGACAATGGAGAGTGGTAGGTACAGTGGGAATGGGAGTGGAGGGAGAGGATGTGGTTGTAGGTGAGTCACGTTTGCTGTCTTTGGGTGCAGGTGCAGGAGGGATAGGCTGTCGTGAGGTGGATGGCTGTTGGGTGGGTGGGTGGCTGCGTTTGTGTGGTGTGGAAGAGGGGGTGACAGACACAGTGGGAGAGGACACAGGGGACGTGTAAATGGCAGTGGGGGTGGTGACTGCACGTGTGCGGACTGGAGTGGAGGGTGTGCTGGTGATGGAAACACTGGCTGATGGTGAGGTGAATGGAGGTGTGAGTGTAGACGTCACAGGGAGGGAGGAGGGAGACGAGGAGGTGGGGGTCACAGAGGTGGTAGTGACTGTTGGCATGTCTGCATCGGAATATTGCGTGTGTGAATGTCTGCGTGATCTGTGGTGCTTATGTTTGGATGAGCTTCTCTTGGGTGTTGAGGTGTGTGCAGGCTGGTCTGATGGTGTGGGTGGGACAGGCAGAGGAACAGGAGACTGGGAGGAGGGAGTTAGTAGAGGGAGGCAGGAGACAGGGACAATGGCTGCCGTCAGTGCTGAGGCCAGAGCCTGGAACGATCGCTGATGGGCAGCCTGACCCGAATGAATGCCCTCCAGGTACGCATTGCTGCGATGAACCTCCCTCTCCACCCCCTGGATGGCATTCAAAAGGGTAGTCTGCCCAACAATGGGCGTTCGGAGGAGGTCAATGACCTCCTCACTGAGGGCAGCGGGGGTAACAGGGGCAGGGCCTGAGGTGCCTGGGGCGAAGGAGATGCCCGGCTTCCTGGCAGAGCGGGCACGGGGCGAACGCTGAGGGGCTGCTGGGAGGGCGGAGATGGTGCGCTGGGTGGCGGCTGTACCTGTAATGGCGGGGGGCACGGATGGTGCCACCCACGCAAGGGAGCCCCCTTCCGAGGACGTGTCCGTGTCGCTGCAGGGTCCAGTCGTCCCCGTCATGGAGCTCCCCTCGCCCTCCGTCTCACTGGTCCAGTCTGACTCTGTGGCATGGCCCTCCTGGGCCATGTGAGATGCAGCTCCCTCCTGCCCCGATGCCACTTCTCCTCCGCCTGATGATGCTGATGCACACAAGCACAGAAAGACAAACAAAAAGGGGGGGGGAGAGAGAAATAAAGGGATATTGAGTAGATGGATCTCCGGTACAGTTAGCGGACATGACAGACACAGATGCCCCCTGCACTAAGTTGCGCACTTGTGGTCCGCTACGCATTCCGTGGAACATGCCCTACACGCCTAGATTTGACAACTGCACCCATGGATGACACGGCCCAGGGATGGCTGTACTGACAAACTACTGAGGGTGGTGGCTGGGGACACAGGGGCTTACGGGGGTGCCCAGCCTACAGATATCGCCCTGGCCTAGGGGGACCCCCAGCCCTCCTCCCCCACCCAGACACCTCCACTGCGCGACAACAGAGTAGATAATGCTTGTACTCACCCCCTTGTGTCTGCTGTGCTGCCCTCACGTGCCCATCCAAATCAGGGTAGGCCACCGCCAGGATCCGGAACATCAGGGGGCTCAGTTGACGGCAGGCACCCCGCCTACGTTGGGAGGCCATCCCCAGCAGAGACTCGGCGGTCTTCTTGGTCCCGCGGCGGATGTCCTCCCACCTCTTGCGGCAGTGGGTGCCCCGTCGATGGTGGACCCCAGGGTCCGGACTTCCTTGGCGATGGCACGCCAAATCCCGATCTTCTCATGGGCGCGGACCTATGTGACACGTACAGGGAGGGAGAAATACCACGTTCAAGTTTGTCAGCATTTTCCTTGCCAGTGGCCCAACGCCCCCCATCCCCGCCAGGCCCCCCGCCATGCCCCCCGCCAGGCCCAACATGCCCCCCATCCCCGCCAGGCCCCCCGCCATGCCCCCCGCCAGGCCCAACATGCCCCCCATCCCCGCCATGCCCCCCGCCATGCCCCCCGCCAGGCCCAACATGCCCCCCATCCCCGCCAGGCCCCCCGCCATGCCCCCCGCCAGCCCCAACATGCCCCCCATCCCCGCCAGGCCCCCCGCCATGCCCCCCGCCAGGCCCAACATGCCCCCCATCCCCGCCAGGCCCCCCGCCATGCCCCCCGCCAGGCCCAACATGCCCCCCATCCCCGCCAGGCCCCCCGCCATGCCCCCCGCCAGCCCCAACATGCCCCCCATCCCCGCCAGGCCCCCCGCCATGCCCCCCGCCAGGCCCAACATGCCCCCCATCCCCGCCAGGCCCCCCGCCATGCCCCCCGCCAGGCCCAACATGCCCCCCATCCCCGCCATGCCCCCCGCCATGCCCCCCGCCAGGCCCAACATGCCCCCCATCCCCGCCATGCCCCCCGCCAGGCCCAACATGCCCCCCATCCCCGCCAGGCCCCCCGCCAGGCCCCCAAGCCAGCCAGTGGCCCCAAATCCAGATTGAATTAGACTCACTTGTTGGTCTGGAGGACCGTAGAGTAGCGCATACTGGGGGAGGACCCCATCCACAAGTTTCTCCAACTCCTCTCCAGTGAAGGCAGGGGCCCTTTCCCCAGGCGCAGCAGCCATTGTCCCTTCCAGACCGAGGTCACAGCAACACTTGCAGTATAGGTCCTCTCCTGTGAAAGTTCAAGTCGCAAGTGGATAAGTAGATAGAAAATGGCGGTCACGTCCGCGGCGGTGCGTACCGCGGCGGTGCGTCCCGCCACCGCCGGCGCCCTTCGCCATTGGTTCCTGAAACCCATAGGCTTCAATGTTAACCAATGCGGCTTCGCGCCGCGGTCTTCGCCCGCCGCCCGCCGCGGTGTGCCACGCCAGCGCATTGACCTCACATCCCATTGTCACACTTCACAGGTCAGGCAGCCGCCATTTCCAGGGCCCACATGGCTCAATTTCAACTGCGTCACACAGGCCTAGGCCTTGCATAGCCACTCAGACACGCCATTCACTGCATAGAGAATCGTTTACTGTGCTAGCTGTGAGTACGTACCTGTGGGTTGCTTGACTGTGTGCTCCATGTTGTCCTTCCTAGGCACCGTCCGCTGGGTTGGGCGAGGAGACGGATGAATCCTCCCGTGTACCGACCGCTGGTGGACCTGTCGACAATGGAAGAACGCCACATTATCCTGACCTACCGTCTTAACCGTGCCACTATCCATGAACTGTGTGCCCAGCTGGAGCCCGACCTGATGTCCCCCATCCGCCAACCCACAGAGATTCCCCCTCTGGTGCAGGTCATGTCAGTACTCCATTTCTTGGCAAGTGGGTCATTTCAGACAACAGTGGGAATTGCTTCTGGGATGTCTCAGCCCATGTTTTCGAAGGTGTTATCCAGAGTGTTGTCTGCCCTGATGAAATCCGTGAGTAGCTACATCATTTTCCCTGAGGTGGGCGAATTGGCTACAGTGAAGGGTGATTTCTACGCCCTTGGACATATTCCCAACGTCATTGGTGCCATTGATGGGACCCATGTGGCTTTGGTTCCCCCAAGAGACAGGGAGCAGGTGTACAGGAACAGAAAAAGTTACCATTCAATGAACATCCAGGTGGTGTGTTTGGCTGACCAGTACATCTCGCATGTAAATGCCAAATTCCCAGGGTCAGTGCATGACGCCTACATCCTAAGGAATAGCAGCATCCCTTACGTGATGGACCAGCTACAGAGACACCGTGTATGGCTAGTGGGGGACTCTGGGTACCCCAACCTGTCGTGGCTACTGACCCCAGTAAGGAATCCCCGGACCAGGGCAGAGGAACAGTACAATGAGGCCCATGGGCGTACTAGGAGGGTGATCGAACGCACCTTTGGCCTCCTAAAGGCCAGGTTTCGGTGCCTGCATATGACAGGTGGATCCCTAATGTACTCACCTAAGAAGGTGTGTCACATCATCGTGGCCTGCTGCATGCTTCACAACCTGGCTTTGCGCCGCCAGGTGCCTTTCCTGCAGGAGGATGGTCGAGACGGTGGTGTTGTGGCAGCTGTGGAACCTGAGGAGAGTGACGAGGAGGAAGACGACGGGGCTGAAACAGACAACAGGGACAGAATCATTGAACAGTACTTCCAATAGGACACAGGTAACATTTCAAAGATAATTTAGTAAATGTGAACTACTCTCCTGCATCTCTGCTGCCTGTCTATTTGCCCCAGTGTATGATGACTGAGTTGTGGCTTTTCCCTCCCTATTTCAGATCTGGGGTCCCCACTACGAGTCCTGTGCTTCGTTTCCCCATGGACTACAGCTTTGTGGCAGCTGTTTGTTGACTTCACCATGTACAAGGACATATTTGCACTGTCATGTCAATTACAATATATTGAAATCACAGCCAGACTCCAGATAGTTTTGTGCAAAATAGGTGTTTATTTAAGTGCTCAAAATGGGATGGGTGGTTTCAAGTGGGTGGGGGCTATGGTGAAGGAATGTCCATGGCAGAGTCCAGAGTAACAGTCACACAGGTGCATTGTCCAGAGGCCTGTGGAGAGATGGAGCATGGGCAGTTCAAGGATGGACAGGGTGACAATGTGGGACAGTGGGATGACATCAGGTGGTATCCATTGCTGGCGGGGGTCTTGACATCCTACTCTGTCTTCTTGCGAGATCTCAGGGCCCTCTTGCGGGGTGGTTCTTCTCCTGCAGGAGGTGGGGGTCTGGTGGGCTGCTGCTGTGCGGGGGCCTCCTGTCCACTAGCGCCGGCGGAGGTGGTTGGCTGTTCTTGGTCCAGGCTAGTGGCAGGGGCCCTTGGGTGTTGTTGAGTGTCCGCCCTGGTGTTGACGAGGTCCTGCAGCAGCCCTACCATGGTAACCAGGGTGGTGTTGATGGCTCTGATGTCCTCCCTGTACCCCCGATAGTGTTCCTCCTGCAGTACCTGAATCTCCTGGAACCGGGCCAGTACCGTCGCCATCGTCTCCTGGGAGCGGTTGTATGCTCCCATGATGGTGGTGAGGACCTCGTGGAAAGTGGGTTCCCTGGGCCCGTCCCCCCCCTGTCGCACAGCTGCCCTCCGAGTTGCCCTGTTTCCCTGGGCCTCTGCCCCCTGGCCGGTGTGCCCACTACCACTGCCCCCAGGTCCCTGTTGGTGTTGGGGTGGTGGGTTATCCTGGGTGCCCTGTAGTGGTAGACACACCGCAGATTGACGCGCCCTGGAGACAGAGGCATGGGCCCGCTGGGTGGGAGCTGTGCTGGTGTTCCCAGAGGGGTTTGGGTCTGTAGTGGCCTGGGCCTGTGTGAGGGGAACCGACTGTCCAGAGGTCCCCGATGGTCCGGGCTGGTCATCGGTGTCCAGGTCGACAGAGCTGCTGTCATCGCTGACGGCCTCTTGGGTGGGGGGTGTGGAGAATTCTGGCCCCTCCGCCGCGGTGTGTTGACGGTCGGGTCCTGCAGGGGTATAGAGGTATGGTTATAGTTTCAATGTGTGGCATATGGGTGTATCTATGGGTTCTCGTGTCCCCAAGTGCTGGCATTCGTGTGTGGGGGCTTTGGTGAGGGTGGCTTGTGGGGGGGATGTGTATATGCATTGGGCATGCTTTGGTGATGGGTGTCCATGCTTAGTGGACGCATGCAGGCCTAGGTTTTGGGATGTGTGGGTTGTGATGGTGAGACATTGGCGGGGAATAGGTGTGCTGGGGGTAGGGGTGAGGATGGTGGTGGGGGTGAGGATGGTGGTGGGGGTGAGGGTGGGGGTGAGGATGGGGGTGGGGGTGAGGGTGGGGTTCGAGGATGGGGGTGAGGGTTGGGGTATGATTTGGCATGCAGGTGGGGGGGAAGCAGTAGTGAAGCTTCAACTTACCAGTATCCATTCCTCCGCCGACTCCTGCGAGGCCGTCAGGATGCAGGATGTTCAAGACTTCCTCCTCCCATGATGTGAATTGTGGGGGTTGAGGTGGGGGTCCTCCGCCAGTCTTCTGCACGGCGATGTTGTGCCTGGATACCATGGAACGCACCTTCCCCCGTAGGTCGTTCCATCGCTTCCTGATGTCTTCCCGATTTCTGGGGTGCTGTCCCACAGCGTTGACCCTGTCGACAATCCTCTGCCATAGCTCCGTCCTCCGGGCAATGCTGGTGTATTGTATCTGTGTGCCGAACAGCTGGGGCTCTACCCGAACGATTTCCTCCACCATGACCCTGAGTTCTTCGTCTGTGAAGCGGGGTTGTCTTTGGGGTGCCATGGGGTGGTGTGTATGATGTGTGGGGTGGAGTATGTGTAGTTAAGTGTGTTGAGTGTGGTGGTGTGTGTTGTTTTGTGTGTGGATAGTGTGTGGGTGATGGTGTTGAGTGGCTGTGGCTGTTAGTTTGTGAATGCTGGTGTCTCGCTCTGGCCTTCTTTCTGATTTTTTTTGCGTAGGGGTTTGTGGGTGATGTGGGTGGGTGTTTTATATTGTATTGTGTGTGTGGGAGTGGTGTGTGTATGTGTATCAGGTGTGTGGGATTCAAATCGTCCAATGTGGCTGAGTTTTGTTCGTTTGTGTGTATTCTGACCGCAGCGGTGTGTCCCGCCAATGGAATACCGCGTTTGAATGACCGCCGCGTGGATTCGTGGGTCGTAATGGCATGGGCGTATTTCTGTTGGCGTGGCGGTGGAGGTTTTGTCACCTCCACCTTTCCGCCGACCGCTGGTCTGGCGGTCGGTTGTGGCTGTCGGATTTTCGGAGGTTTGCCTTCTGCGGGTCAGAATGACCGTGGCGGGTTTCCGCGGCGGTGTTATGGCGGTCTTCTGACCGGCGGTAAGTGCATTTTACCGCCGGGGTCAGAATGACCACCAGTGTGTTTAACAAACATTAGAGCAATAAGAATACTAATAGAACTGTTTTTGTGAGTCATTTCTCTGATATGAGCAATTGCAACAAAAATGTCAATAATGGGAATTGGAACATTATGAATGATAATGAGGAGGTCAGATTACGGAAACCCCTTTTTGCCCTTCAGCACAACAAAAATTTCAACAATATCCTAGTACATACATAAAGAGAAGAAAACCTCAAACACAGGCTACTTTAGGTGTGACAAAAAGCAAAGGGAAAATACACATGTGGCAATTGTAGTATTTGTGACCAATGTAATGTCCCTAAAATGACAATATGTCAAGAGGTCAAATTCTACACTTAAGTGGTCATTCTGTCTTTGGCGGTCTTTTTCTGAAGACCGCTGTGCAAGCGGCAGCTGAAAGACTGTTAGTGATGAAGGTGTGTGAAGACCTCTGCATTAGGAGTCACCCACACAACACCACCCAAAATACACTCCAAAAATTACCCTGTAGCCGGAAAAGACAGTGTGAAGGAGACAGCTGCACCACCAGCACCGCCACGGCGAGAACATCCCACTCGCCAAATAACGATTCACAAATCAGTACCGTGGTCCCAACAGAGCAGCAATCAATTGGCGGTCCAAACTACAGCGGGCTAAAAGGCACCACCACCAGAACACTGCACCACAGTGCACAATACCATTACCCAACACCTGAGACACATAAACACACCTGTCCACCGCACTATAAAACAAACCCCCACACATGCCCAGAATGCTTTGCAACCAGAAACTTTGACAGAGCGAGGCAGGAGCACACTGAAAGAAGGCACTGCACCTAGATAACAGGCACCATGACAATGTAAACGCATCACACAAAACACCACTGCACACAAACACCACAGAGCTTACACACATACCGCTACCCAAACTCACACCAACAAACAGCACACCCAGCATCCGTGTACAACATACACCCCCACTAACAACCCAACCACCATGGTACCACAAAAAAATCCATGATTCACAGACAAAGAGCTGAGGGTAATGCTTGACAACATTGTCAGAGTGAAGCCGCAACTGTTTGAAGCACAGGTCCAGCAGACATCCATAGCCTGGAAGAACGACTTATGGCAGAGAATAGTCATCAGGGTGAATGCAGTGGAGAACCATCCATGCACAAAGGAGGACATTAGGAAGAGGTGGAACGACCTAAGGGGGAAGGTATGGGCCATGGCTTCCAGGCACCAAATTGCCATCATAAGGAATGGTGGTGGGCCTCCACCACCTCCCCCAGAATTGTCATTGTGGGAGGAGAAGGTCCTGGCCATTCTACATCCAGAAGGGCTGACAGGAATACCTAGTAGACTGGACACTGTAAGTCAACTGCACTCCACACCCAACATGTCCCGTGCACAGCATGTACCCCCACACCCTCTCACCTCCTTACACCGCCCTAATATGCACAAGGCCACCATGGACCCAATACCCATCCTTGCATGCCACAGCCCCCTACTGACACCATCCCCACACAGGCCTACCTAGTGCATGGATACCCCACACTGCAGCAGGTAACACAACTACCAAAATGCAATGCGACTGCTACATCCATTTCACAGCTCTGCTATTGCACGTTAAACCATGTCACTGCCCATCATCAATAAGTAAAAGGAATGCACATCAGTACATGGCAATGACAGTAGCAAGATAAACTATTCTCCAAAATATGCCCATTGCAACATTTCACGGATGATAAACCACAAGCAGTGGACTAGTAACTGTCAATTCCATTACTGTCCTGCAAATCTAGTCAATGATGGCATACAACCATGTGTGTCACTGCTACAATACCATAATCTGACACAATACCTCTCATTCCACAGGTCTCCCAAGGACTACCACACAGCAGAGGAGGCCAGTGACAGAAAGGCCAGGCCTGGAAGCAGGTCCAATAGGGGAGGACTCCCTTGGAAGTCTGAATATGGACGACGAACGTTGCTCATCAGGCATGAGTGGTCAGTCCACCACCAGCAGCCTTACCTTGCCCACAATTGAAACCACTTCCCATGTGGCAGCCAATGCAGAGCAGAGCCCACCTTCCCATACCAGTGTCCCAAGGTCACATCAAACATCAGTATGCCCCACACGACAGGGGCAGGAGTCAATGGTGCTAACCGAAGACAATGATGGTTCTGGTGTCAGTGGGAGGGGGCACACTGCACCAGGGGCACAGGCACAGGGGGAAATGGCCAGAGGGAGGGCAATCATGGGCCAAGGGACGAGGCAGGTACAGGACACAACTGGTCAGGATGCCATCTCCAAAATCCTGGGAGCCTACCAGCAAACCCAGGACAAGATGGGCAAGATGCTCACCACCTTGCAGGATACCCAGAGGCTGCAGGGGGAATACCACCAGGAGGCCATGCAGCAGTGGCAGGCACTCAATGCCACCATGGTCTCCATATTAGGGGAGTACAAGGAATTGAACAATATCCTGTGGACATCCTCTACCCAACAGCAGGCTCCCTCCAGTAGTCAGGCAGCACAACTGCCATCAACATCAGCACCTGCTACTGTAATGTAGGCCCAGCAAGAGGACCCACAGGCCACCATTACCCCTACCCCTGCAGCTGAGGGACCCCCGTAAAAGAGGTCACCCATCCAGACATCCTGCAGGACCTGAGGCCAAGCCTAATCCCCCCACCACGAAGTGATCCCTCTTCTGAACTTTCACCTTTGTGTGATACTTTTACACCCTGTTGGCTGTCCAAAACAAAGTTCACATCATACCGGGCAAATAGATACAGGGCCTGTGAGACAAACAGCTGAACCACCAACTCAGAACAGCACCTAGACCATTACCCCACTCCTCTGGACTGTGATGTCATACACTTAATAAACACAAATTAACACAACTCATGGTGCACGTCTCTTCATTGTGTGTAGTGGCAATCCTGTTTCCAAGCAGCAAATATATACACATATCAGCACCACAATTATGTTGAAGTGACAGATGTAGTCCCTCCAGCAGGTGTGTAAGTACATCCAATTTGTATTGATATCCATTGTCAATGATGGCAGGCAATGCAGTAATCAGCTTACAGACAGAAATGTGACCTGAAAAGGGAAAATGAAATGGAATCAGGCACAATGTTGTAAGGTATGTGAACCACTGTCATACATCCTCGGCATTTGAACACATACACAGGATGAAAGGCCCAGCAGCTATGATAACACATTTGTAAGGGCCTGCTTAGGCACTCACACATGTGTAGGACAGGAAAGATGTGACATAGGTAACATCCTCTATTGTTTACCTCCCTGAGTAGTCAAGAACAAGTACTTGTCACACAGCAGCTGACAATGCAGCATGACATGCCTACACAGCAGAACAAGACTGATAAGACCCCCTTACATTTACCCAAACAGGCAGACTGAGGACTCTAACACTTTAGTAGAACTATAAGGCTGTATCACAATGGCACTAGCATTCCACAGATGTCCTTAGCAGCAGTTCATTTCCACTACCTCTCATGGTAAGTCAGCTACATTTCGGGGTCGGAAACCAAGATGGAATGCTGTGGTCCTCTACACACACCTTGATGCATGCAAATACTGGCTACAGACTAGCTTCTGCATTACATCTTCCATGTGCAGATGACATACAAATCACTCATACTTGTACATCATGAAAAGTAGTGACAACTCAGGTCAGTCCAGTTGTTATGTGCCTCATCCTCATCTGCCTCCCCCTCAGTATCAAAGTCACCAGCCCCAAACACTACTCCAGCAGTAGGATGTGCCTTCTGAGGGCCAGAATATGGAGCATGCCGCAAACATCCATGATCTTGCAGAATTTCCCTGGTCGGTACTATAGGTACCACCGGACACTTGGAGGCAATGAAATCTAGCTTTCAGGAGAACGAAAGTCTGCTCAATCACTCGGCTCATCCGGCCATGTGCCTCATTGTACCTGCCCTCCCCTCCTGTCGTTGGGTGTCTCACAGGTGTCAGGAGCCAGGGCAGGGTGGGGTATCTGGAGTCACCTGTGTGGAAAAGGAAACATGACAATAGGTAACAATGCTAGGAAGAGATCTGACTTATTTGGAGGGGGTACAAATGTCTGACATGGAGAGCCACGCCCTTTCTCTCTGTAGCTGTGACATCATTGCTGGGACACTGCTGTTTCTCAGGACATAGGACTCATGTACTGATCCTGGGAATTTTGCATTTACATGTGTTATGTACTCATCTGCAAGACACACCACTTGTACATTGAGTGAAATGTACTCTTCCTGTTTCTGTAGACTTGTTCATTGGTCCTTGAGGTACCAAGACGATGTGAGTCCCATCAATGGCCCCAATAACATGTGGGACATTTGATATGCTGTAGAAGGATGCCTTAACAGTGGGCAATTCAGGACATTGTGGGAACCTAATGTACCTGTGCACATGCTTGAGTACGGCATCCAGCACATCCTGTAACACGTTACTGAACCGGGGCTGTGACAACCCTGTAGCCAGTCCCACTGTAACCTGAAAAGAGCCACTCACCGGAAAACACAGAGGAATGGCATGGGGATTTCTCAAACCCGGCAAGAGGTCTGGCTTCAACTGGGCGACCAGTTCCCTGATGCATAAAAACAGTTTAGTCGATAGGTCACGATAATGTGGCACTCTTCTATGGTATCAAGATGGACGCGTGACCGGTAAACTGGTGCATTCCTCATCATTCCATTGTGGCAATATCTGGGCAGGGACAGAAACAACAATCTGGGAACCTTTCACATTGTAGTGTACCAAGAATGACATACGACAGTCACAAATTTTTGTTCATGCAATTTGGCTGACACGTTGTGGGAAGACACATTACTCCACACTCCATTCCTAACCAGACAATGGCACATAATCCCTGTGGCAATGGACATATACAGGACATGTCAACATACACCTTCAATGTGTTCCACTATACGAATCATATATACCGACATCTGTAGTGGCAAATGTGGTGATGTCACCAGATACTCACTATATATGTCATTATCCACAATGAGTGACCTAATGTATCAATTTGTGATGACATGCAGGTAATTAGGCAGTCTGAACCCAGGCCAGCCATGTTACAGACTAATATGGCATCCAACTGTTCGGCATACTTTGGACAGCTGGATGTGACCTGGTTCAGCCGGTGGAAGTTGTGATGGCAGAAGGCGGTCTGAACCACCGTGCCACTACTGATTGGTTAACATTGACGTCTATGGGAGACTGGGACCAATAACGATCACCGCCAGTGGTTATGGTCATGACCGCTGTGGTCGAAACTGCCATTTTGTATGGGCCAGCTCACTTGACTCCTGGCATTCAGGCAAAACAGACCTCCACTTCGAGTGCTTCTGTGTCCTGTATCTTGGAGCAATGATGGCATACAAGGCAGGGGATGGGGCCTGGGCCTTCCCTACAGAGGAACTGGAGAAACTGGTGGAAGGGGTTCAACCTCTGTATGGGTGGTTGTACAGGCTCCAGGGCAACAGGTCAGTCAAACATCCTTTGTCCCACATGTCGGGTAGTGTTTCACGATGTATGTGTGTGCACATTGACATGTCTTCACTGATCAAGTGTTTTGCATGCACATGATATGTGTGGTATATTGGCAGTGTGCATGGTCCATATTTGTTGTATGTTGCCAAAGGTTTCAGCTGTATTGGTATTAATTATATCATGTCCCCCATTGTTGAAATGTTTCCCCATGCAGGTCAGCACCCACCAGAAGGGTTATGGAGAGCCATCGCCAAGGAAATGCGGACCCTTGGGGTCCATAGTCGGCAGAGCACCCACTGCAGGTAGCGGTGGGAGGACTTGAGATGCTGGGCCCAGAAGACAAAAATGCAAGGAGTACGAGGTTCACTTATATGATGGAACCGCTGGCGAGGGATTTCGCCTAGGGTTCCTCGACCTCACATTATGAGTTTCCGTGTCGGATGCTGTGGAAGATTATGTGGTAAGGGGAGTTTCCTTTACGGACTAGGTGGTCTCACACACTATATAGTGTTATGCTTCATCATATGAGCACCTAGCCCCACCCAGGTAGGACAGTGCCACCTGGGCGGACTCAACCTCTCTGTTAAAAGAACAGGAGGGAGTGCGTAAATTCAATTTGTCTGGAAAAATATGGGATCCATCTATACTAGGAAAGAAGTAAAAACACCTAGTCAGTCACCTGTGTGGTAGTACACCTTTATTAGTGGTGTCTACTGGTGTGAATAAAAACAAAGGACAGGACACCTATGTACGAAAAAAGACTCACTGGGTCACCTATCTAGAAATTACTGGCCAACATGTTTCTGCCCGCTACTAAGAGCAAAAGGAGGTCTTGGGGCATTCCTCAGGGCCTAGGATCCCTCATAATCATGCATTGCAAGTGATAGAATACTCAGCTAAAAGGAGTACAGATAATATAAAGATAAAGGGCCTACCTGTGGGGAGATACCCTATGGAGTCCCTAAACCTGAAAGGCTACTGGCCCCAGGTCAAAAGGAGTTGGAGTGTCCCGTTTTAGTCACACAAACTCCAAAGGAGGCGCTCGCTCCGCACCTATTCCGTTCCCCTCTCTAGACCACTTGAGACCCCAGAAGACCACAGAGGGCCAGCTGGAGATGCCCTCCAATATGGGAGGGAGTACCCGTCAGACCCCTAACCCCCCTTAATGACCTGCATACTAGAAGTGGCCTAACCAGAGTTTAATGGGCACTTGTGGGCAGCACAACAGCCACAAGGGGGTAAGTGTTCACTGTTAGGTGACTTCTGTATGGTTGTGTAACGTGACCGTCACTGGACTTCGGATGTACATGGTCAGATGAGATTTAGGGAACGTACAGTCATGTAGAAGTGTGACATGTTAGCTATGTTGAGCCATGCAGGAAAAGAAGTACTGTGACACACGTTCACCTATACATATGGGTTGCTTAAGTAGGCTATCATGTCACTGGCTGCATCCTCCATCTCTGTGTGTACTGTAGCAGTACAAGGTGATCATATTGGCACTGTATTTGTGCAATGACAGGCATGTTTTGTGAACATTGCAATTGCTTCAATTGCTACACCAGTGGACCTCTGTACCCCAAGAACTCCACACATTCCGGTCAGTTAGTTTGTGTGCTCAGTTCCTCTGAGCTCAGCTTTGTCTCATCCCGTAATGGATGACATGTGGTTGGGTATGTTCCTGGGCTGGATTGTTGGATCAGTCATTTAGCCAGTTGATAGGGATGGATTGGTCCTAATTCAGGTGTATTGGCTGCAGGGTTGAGGTGATCGCTGAGTTTGGGTATCGCTTGCATGACTCAATTGTAATTGATTGCAAAATGATCTCTTGTTTACCCGGCAGGGGCAGAATTATTTATTGTTTGTATGTGAAGTAGATGTGTGTGTTATCACCATTTCCTCCCTTTCTGTTTCCCCCACTCTCCTGCTCTCTCCACCTTCCTCTATGCTTGCATTAGCATTATCTGGCAAAGGAGAAAGGGCACCAGTGAGTGCGGATGCAGAAGCCCTTGGGACCCAGGATGTTGGCACCAGCAAGCCGAGGGGACCAGTGGGAAGGAGGGGAGCACCACGGGGCAGACTGGAGCAACCACCACATCTGATACAGATTCCTCCTCCGATGGTGGCTCCCTGGAGGTGGCGTACCCATCTGGGACCACCCCAGCACCATCCTTGTCTGCCAACCCTTTACCAGCACCGCCCTCCCTCTAGTGCCCTACCCAGTTGCCTGTGACCCAGTGGGGTGGGCGTCTCATTTGCCGCAGGCACCTCTGCTCCTGCCACAGACAGCCCTGTCGCCCTCAATGAGGAGGCTATTGACCTTCTGAGATCCATTTCTTTAGGGCAGACAACCATTGTAAATGCCATTCAGGGACTGGCATCCCAAATGCAGCAGTCCAATGTGTTCCTGGAAGGCGTTCACTGTGCCTTGTCCGGTCAACAGGGATGGTTTCAGGCTCTGGCTTCCTCGTTGACGGCAGCTAGTGTCCCTTCATCTTCCATCCCCACTCCATCTACCTGTTCCCAATCCACAACCCCTCTCCCTACACCTGTTTCAAGCACACCTACAGACCAGCATACACCCACTACAACAGAGAAGGTGCACAAAGACAGAAATTCCCACAGGCATGCACACACACATCTGCATACACATCAACAGACACTCCCCCTCCAGCTCCTCCCTTACAGTAGCATCTCCACTCACACCTGCCAGCACTGCATCATCACACACTGGCCCTGCTACTATAATTGTCATACTTCCAACCATCACAACAGCAGACTCACAGACACACACACCATACACCACATCTGCACTCACCACGACTACCGTCTATGCATCTACACCACCACAACATTCACTCACACACCTCCCATTCCCTCTCCCTGCATCTCTACCCCCTCCTCCCAATGAATGCACATGCACATGCACCCACTCAACCAACCGACATTCACCCCCACACATGCACACATAGCACACACCAGCATCCATGTACAGCACACCAACATGTCAGACGAGCATTTCCTTTACCTCCACTCCCAACCCTCAATCATGTGACCACCCTTTGTACCTAAGAATGTTTTCCTTGTTGGGCTTAACCTCTTCCCTACTCCTCTCCCACCCCGTGTTCCCCATAAATGTTGTGTCCCCCTGCCCCTCCGAGGCCCTTCTACCTCCCATTCCTCGGTTGGTGCCTCTTGTGTTTTCCCTGCTCCTCCACCCAGCAAAAAATCTGACCCTCCCAGTGCCAAAGTCACCCTTCCCAAGACCTAACTGAACCATGCCCCTTTCAACCCTTTCAAATCCAAGCCACCCCACCACCCACACAACCCTGAGGTACCTGCCTGTCCCATTGTTGCCCCTATGACGTGGTGGCCTATTTGCTGCCAGGAGTCAAGTTGGGGCCATGATATATTGGCACATATTGTATATAGTTTATTCTTATATTTGTTTGTACAATACAACTGCCCATATTGCTGTGGTTGGCAAGTTGAGATGCTTGTCCTGGTTTCTTTCTACATGGAGGTGTGACATCTGTGTGTGAGGTCTGTGTATGGGTTGTGTCTGTGTTGTTGCATGCAGTGGGTAGATGGGTTGCGCCATGGGCATGTTGTAATGTGTCTGGCTGATTGGTTGTGTGATTCTATGGAGTGTAGTGTGTGTCTGTGTGTATGGTGCTGCATGTGTGGATTTCTTTGATTGTTTGTTGTATGTGATCTGTCACCTGTGTCATTGTTTGGATGTGTGTTCACTGCTATTGATTGTGTGCCTAGTTGTCATTGTGTGGTTATGGGGTGTGTTGATGGTGTTGGTGTGAGTTGTGCTATATGTTTGGCATGTACCTGCTTTGCTATGTGTGTGTATTGGGTACTTGGCATTGACGTATTTTGTGTGTGCATGTGTGTGGCCTTCGCTGTCTGTGCGAGGAATGCGTGTTACGTGTGGGAGTGTATCACTGCCATTTCCTCCACTCTGTGCAAGGAGTACTTACCTTTGTCGTCTTCATCATTGTCGGTGGCCCTGAAGGTGTATGGCGAGATACATTGCTGGGAAGACTAGCAGTTCATTTGTCATGGTTGCCGCAAATGCGTCTCTTTGACTGGAGGTGGGTATCTCCTTCTGTACTCGCTGGTTACTTCAGGTTTTTCATCGCGGCCAGCCCATCCCAGATATCCTGGTGGTGTTGTGACTTGGAATATGGTGCGCTGGACATTGGCTTCTGCCAGCCGGCAGCCTGAAGTTGGCTTCTGCGGCCAGATGCTGCTCGTCAGGGGTGGTGGTGCTGGCAGGTAGTTGTCTGTGTTGCGTTGGGTTCACAGCCTTACTCAATGTTAGAAATAGGGTTTTTGGTTGGCAGTCAGGTTACCCCCTGTCCAAGCAAGGACCCTCACTCTAGTTAGGGTAAGTCACACACAATCCAAATTATCCTGTGCCCACCCTCAGGTAGCTTGGCACTGAGTAGTCAGGCTTAACTTAGAAGGCAATGTGTAAAGTATTTGTGCAATAAATCATGCAATAACACAGTATAACACCGTAATAACTATAATATTTATCTGGATAAATGCAGGACAAAACGATTAAGATTCAATAAGTACACATTGAAACATACCTTTGAAAATGATGTAAAGAGTCTTTAGTTCTTAAAAAGCAACAAATGTCTCTTGCAAGCACAAAGTACCTGGTTTGCGTTCAAATTCTCCGCAAGGGACAGCGGAGGAGGAGTTCTGTAGAAAATGGGGAGGTGTGCGTTGATTTTTCAGATGCACACAGACGATGCATCATTAAGTTTTCCCGCAGGGCAGGTTTTGTGTCGATTTCCATCATGGAGACTGGGAACCTCTTTGGGTTGCGGGGTTTTTGGACACCCTGGGGACGATGTGTTGAAATCCTGGGCAAGCAGGGGTTGCGTCGGTGCAGTGGTCGTTGCATGGAAATTTCTGCCGCACGGCAGGCGCTGTGTCAATTCCTCTCAGGAAGTCAGACTACGTTGTTCCGGTTCGGCTTTGTGTCGATCCAGTGGCCGTGAGTCGAATTTCTGGTTGTAAAGCAGGCACTGCGTCGATCTTCTCGCCAGGAAGTCAGCTGTGTCGTTCCGGTTCAGCGTGTGGTGATTTTCTCACCACGAGGCAGGCTGTGCGTCGTTTCTTGCAGGCTGTGCAGCGAAGGAGTTCTTTTGCAGAGATGAAGATTTTTTTGGTCCCAAGACTTTAGAGAACAGAAGGCAAGCTGTATCCAAGCCCTTGGAAAGCACTTCTCAGCGGAGCCAGAGCACAGCAAGGCAGCAGGGCAACAGCAAGGTAGCAGTCCTTTGTAGAAAAGCAGACAGGTGAGCCCTTTGAGCAGCCAGGCAGTTCCTCTTGGCAGGTTGCAGCTTCTGGTTCAGGGTTTCTTCTCCAGTGGTATCTTGTCCAGAGTGTTTGAGTTGGTACGGTCAGAGACCCTACTTAAATACCCATATGTGCCTTTGAAGTGCGGGAGGCTTTAAAGAGTGGCTTAGAAGTGCACATGGTCCCCTTTCAGTTCCATGCTGTCTGCCAGGGTCCCAGTAGGGGGTGTGGCAGTCCTTTGTGTGAGGGCAGGCTATTGTCCTTTGACATGTAAGTGTCAGGCCTTCCAACCTCCCAGCCCAGGAAGACCCATTCAATATGCAGATGTGTGCAAGTGTAACTGAGCATTCTGTGTTTGGGGTTGTCTGAGTGAATGCACAAGGGAGCTGTCAACTAAATCTAGCCAGACGTGGATTGGAAGGCACAGAAGGATTTAAGTATAGAGAAATGCTCACTTTCTAAAAGTAGCATTTCTAAAATAGTAATATGAAATCCAACTTCACCAATAGGCAGGACTTTCTATTACCATTCTGGCCATACCAAATATGACCTGACAACTCCTTTCAGATCAGGATCTACCACTCAAACAGTATATGAGGGTAGCCCTAATGCTATCTTATGAAAGGAGCAAGCCTCACATTGTAGTGTGGTCAGTTTTATGTATCCTTTGTGCGTTAGCTTCAGGCTTTAGGCCTTTGTGCACTTTGCCCTGGATGTATTTTATTCCTTTGCTCGCAGCTTAGAGCCTCTGTACACTTTGCTCTAAATGCTTTTTATTCGGCTTCGTACTGTTATTTTTCAAATAACCAGTTCTACGGTCTTGTTTTATTTTTTATATCACACTGTTTAGCCTACTTCAGCACTGGAGTTCTCAATAACACATTCTTGTTCACTCTGTGCTTCAGTCAAGGATACAGTCTGGTACATTGCCGATAGACATGGTAGGAGTTTAGTCTTTGGCATTCTTGCGTAGGGACATTTTGTGATCACACTGACATGTTAGTTATAAAAACACTTCCTTGTCCCAATACACGCAAGAGGGAGATTCCGACCAGGGAACCACAACTAGACGCTGACTGCCTCGTTGCAGATGCTGAACCAGATCACAGGCCTTTGCTCAGGTATGAGGATTGATGGCTTCCCAGGGAATCTGAAAGGCAAGTGAGAAGCTTAACATGCTGTGCTCGAAATAGAACTAGCTGAGAGAGAGTAGAAATTATGAACACCATGATAGCGTTATTCTTATGTTTCACTCTCCTCGTGACTATTTCAATCCTCCTGTGTTGTATGGTTCTGGTTATTGCGGCTCACGCCTTAATATCTAAAATGCAGTCGTTTTATTAAAACAATCTATAAAACTCAAACTGCCTTTGTCATTTGTATATGAGATCATACTGTAAATGAGAGAGCTGGTTTGGATCTGAGTGACCACGACTTCCCTGAGAAGTTCCAAAGATGTCATGCGCTCGGCTGCCCAATCATCCCTTCCCCTTGGGAGAGATGAGGCACTGCTAGTTAGCCGGAGCAAAAACGGATTTAGGGTGACAGAGGTCCTTCCAAGTGGGTCAGACTCAGTCCCCCACACCGTGAACGATCCTGCTACCTAGAAATCCAGTAGTCTCATTTAGGATAATGAGAGCCCACACGACATGGCGCCGCCAACGATTGGTCTGGCTCTAATTTTCAGGTCCGGCTGACTCTCTCGGTCTCATATATATATTGACTCCTCGGTTCCGTAAACGGAGACGTCCGTGGTGCTGAGGATTTCCGCCACCACGAGAGAGGTACATCCTATTACTTAGTGGTCGGTTGTTCAAGCTTGAACTTTGAAAGGAAAACCCCGATATTGGTGTGCCTTCTCTGACCTAGTGTTGTTTTTATAATGGTGAATCCTAATGTAGTGAATATAGCGCTTAATATGCGCCAACCGCTCACAGGACATCTGATAGCACATGGTCTCACGAACCAGGGGGGTCAGGTCACGTTTGTGGTGGACGCCCATGCAGTTATTATAGAACAGAGCTTTTTTATTCTTGGGTCGTATTTCCAGCAGTTGATGGGGGGTACAAACACTTTTCATGAATACACTATTGCGAATGTCCCTGAACAATACAGGGCATATGCATACTTAGAGATTCCTTTATCTTATCAAGAACACCATAATTGGCTTGATGGCGCCCTCCCACACACAGTAGCACAAGTTAGGTTAGGTCCACTGAGTAATGATGGTCCTACCTGGCCTTTATTGGCTACATACACACCATATCCTGCAGTTGCTAACTTGGCAGTGGCTAAAGTTCGTCGTTTATATATAGACTTAGCTACTACATACCGAAGACTGGTTCAATTTGTAATGCAGACTTTAAATACTAATGCAGCGCGTGCTGCTCCGGCGCACCCACATGCGGTGGTTCCGGGTATCAATCCGGCCACTGTACACTCAGTTATGGGTAAAGTACCGGCTAAACGTGAGAAAACTCCATTTTGGATGGCGCAAGCAATTAATACGCTGGAAGCAGTGTTTCCCCATACGGGACCTCAGGATAAACATAGAATATTGACGATGTGTTTGTCGTATGGTTCCTACCATGGATCATTGTAATACTTGCGGCACGGTGTTTGCCGCGCTCTACACTACAGCACACGGTACTCCAACATTGGCTAATCTACCAGAAGTGCTAAAACAAATTCAAGATGAATATGGGGCAGCCCCAGCCTTAGATTTAGGGATGCAGCTGATGGGCAATTTGCCGCAGTTTCTTCTATTATTTTGAGTAATCTTAAAGGAGAGGCAGTAGCACTAGCAGTGCGTATGCGTCTTCGAGACGTCCCGCAAATTAATCAAGAGCGGAGCTGCCGAGAATAATAGCAGAAACATATTAGAGTATCGGTCGTGATAGCCTAGGGGCTAGACCGCAAAAACCACAGTTACAGGGTAAGAATAGTAAAGATACTACTAAACAACAGCAACCTGAGGGTACTAAAAAGCGCTGGGAGAAAAAACAACAGACACCTAAAAAGGATAGGGGACAATCTCCGCAACCGGAGACCCCGCAAAACAGGTATATTCTCAGGAATAGGGATAATTTGAAGACGCCTGATCGTTTCAATATACTGATACACGCCAATCTCGTTCCTTTCAGGACTCATCGGAAAAGAGAAATTGAGAGGTGGGTGGTCAGAGCGGAGAACAGAGTACGTGAAACCGAGACAGGAATCACAACGCTCAACGGAGGTTTATGTCAAGAAAGAAGAGAAACCGATCCAACAAAAGCAGCAATTTAAAAAGAAGAAGGTGGCAGCAGTCTCAGTTAGACATGCCACTCAAGAAGAGAATTCTCTTGAAGAACAAGACATGGGCGTTAGCACTGTTAGACAGTGCGGCAGAAGTCACAATAGTTCTCCGGAATCTTCTAGAACATCTGGAGGCGAAAGCAACTGATGACTTCATACAAGTCGAAACAGCAGATATGCGTGTCTCTGATCCCAATAGAGTTTATACAGTAACTTTACAATTAGAAGGGGACATTGAGCGCACTATAAACGGCATCTTTTGGGACCGTGTGGTCAAATTGTATGACATTCTGCTGGCCGAACAGGATTGGCTCTCTGACTTTGTTCGTGACTGTCCAGTTGGGGAGGAGGTTATTACACCTTCATTCTCACCACTTGTTCCGGGAGAACTAGCAGAGTCCTATAGTAAAACATGGGATCTGGCACAGGCTCCTGCCTTATATAGAAATAATGTGGGGTGGGATAGGGATTCACCTTATCATGTAATTCCGATAAAGGGCAAACCTCAGCCGCAACCGCAATATCCTATAAAATTTGAAGCGAGGGCATCGGTAAGGAAAATACTTACACAATTGGAGTACCAGGAGGTAATTGAACCCCGTGTCTCGCCCTGAATAATCCCTTATTTCCAGTAGCTAAACCGGACCATTCTTATAGGATAGTGGTGGATTACAGACATTTAAATGGACATACATGTACATATGCAATACAAAATTCACACAGCGCCGCGCTCATGAATAATATTGTGCGTAAGAAATACAAAACAACATTAGATATCTCGAATGGATTCTTCTGCCAAAATATAGCGCCCGAAAGCAGGGACTATACGAGCTTTAGTGCGTTTGGCTCTCAAAAAAAGTTTTGTCGTCTGCCTCAGGGGTATAAGAATAGCCCAGGACTATTTTCGGCTCATGTAACTGAAATTCTGCACGAGTTGGACCCTGAAGCTTTGTCATATGTTGATGATATCTATCTGACAGACGATGAGTTACTGCAACATTTAAGGCGGGTAGCGCGCATTGTTGTGGGATTTGCTGAAATTGGCTACAAATTTAATTTTAAAAAATCAAAGATTGCCTTCCTCAGTGTCATTTTCCTGGGATATGAGTTGTCAGATGAGGGCAAGAGCTTAGCGCCACACTTTTTGGAAAAATTTGCTCAGTTGCAACCTTCTAATATGATTCGGAAACTCCAGTCATTATTGGGGTTTCTAAATTTTGGCAGAACTTACATTCCTGATTACGCTACACGTATAAAACCATTATATGAGTTGATTCGCCCGAATTTTTGGGTAGATTTTGGACGAATGAGCATACACATATTCTTCGAGATTTGCAAACTGATCTCTTAGCAGTAAAGCATTTACACACTCGGGACAATAAAACACATCTGGTCATCAGGGTTATTCCTGGGGCCGTTGGGTTTACATATGTCACCTTTAATGAGGGTGAGACAGTCCCGATAGCATACAAGTCCCACTTGTATTCGGCTGCAGAACAACGTTTTGCACAGACTGAGAAAATTCTCACTGCTGTACAGATGGCTGTTATTAAAGAACGACCTCTTGCCCAGGGCCAACGCATCATTGTAGTTTCCCCGATTCCGGCCCTAGAGGTTGTTACTAAAGCGAGTGTTCCTAATTCGAAAGCTTTACACCCGCAATGGATACAATGGACAACGTCTTTGACTGCCACTGATGTAGATTACATATTTGACCCTAAACTGCAGACTCAAGAATTCCTTCAATATGAAATGGAGCACCCAATTCCCGCTGGCACATTGCCTATTGACCAATATCAGGTGGTCATGTATACCGATTGCTCTTCTCAACCAGACAGGTTGGGACTAAACAACAGTATTCTGCTGCATGTGCGATGGTGAGCGGCTATATGGAGGGGGAAGTGTTCTGCTCCCGACATACTTATTCACAAACCTTGGGAGATTGTACGGCACAGTTGGCTGAGCTGAAAGCTCTATTGTTAGCCTTGGAACATGCGGATCCGGCAATATTTACATTGCTGGTTTGTGATTCCTATTACTGTGTTCAGTCTTTCAATGAATATTTACACTACTGGAGGTTGAATGGGTTCGGAGATTCAAAAGGTAACACCATTAAACACAAATTGCTGTGGGGGAAGGTTGCGCTTCCTAAAGTCCATGTTGTGCATACACTTGGACACCAGCGCGTTGGAATACATGTTGCTGGGAATACTCTGGCTGATGAAGCCGCAAAATCGGCAGTGGCAGTTGCCACCTTGGCCGCAGTAACTCGTTCGAGTTCCAAACCAGACACAGAGAGTTTGGCTGCCATAAAGGCTACGGCTGATGGCATGCCATTTCCTAAAGGATTCCCTTCTAAATATAGTTACTGCATGGGTGGTATGCTAAACGCTGTGGTTAAAATCCCAGGCGTTGGTGTACGTGAAATGCCCAATAAAATTGAGCGACCTCGATTGATTACTGCAGCACATGAGGGGGCGGCTTCTGCATATGTCGGCGTGGCTGCCACTGTTTCACTGTTACAGGCTCGTTATTGGTGGCCTGGTCTCTATAAAGAGACGAAGCAGTATGTCCTTTGTTGTGATGTCTGCCAACAAATTAAAGTTTCCACAGCTAGACACCCGCAGCAGATGCCCCTTCTGATATCAAATAAACCTTTACAGTGTGTGTACTTGGATCATTGTGGTCCACTGACACCAGATAGTGCATACAAATATATATTGGTTGCTGTAGATTCGTGCTCCAGATTTGTGTGGGTCTGGCCACAGCGCTCGGCTGACGCTCGAACTGTTATTAAAGATTTGCGCATCTTAGTCGATACATTTGCAGTAACGGCTTTTCATTCGGACCAGGGCCCTGCTTTTGCCTCTCAAGCATTCAGGGATACCATGGCTTCGTTGGGGGTCCAGCTCCAGTTCTCGTCTCCATTTCATCCCGAGGGAAATTCTGTCGTGGAGCGTTTAAATCGCGATTTAAAGCAATCCCTAACGGCCAGAGTTATAGGTATGAGTCGTAGTTGGCTAACCCACTTGTATGGAGTACAGAGAGCACTTAATAACTTGCCTAGAAGGTCCCTGGGGGGTCGTACTTCATATGAGTGCCTGTTTGGAACACAAATGTATGTTCCTGATCTAGATGGTCCTGGTGTGGAGACAGCAGATACGCCCTTTGACATAAATGATCGTGTCACTGTTTTGCAGGATTTACAACAATTCCGTGAAGATAACTTTTCTGCCAGTGCTGCCTCCACAGGAATTAAGGATGAACCAGTAACGCCTACTGGTTGGATTCCCAGGATTGGGGATCTTGTGCGTGAAAAGGTCGCAGTAAAAAAAAGAATTTGGTCCTTCCTATCGGGTGCCTGTCCCTGTACTAGGGATCCACGGCACAAGAACTGTAATTTTGCCACTGTTGCAAGGGGCCAAAGGAAATCGGTTTGTTTCCATTGATAATGTCAAGTTACAACATGTGGCCGATTCTGCACAGCAGACCAAGAGGGACACCCAGTAGTTCCGGAATCCCTCTCACTACTGGGGAAGAAGTTCCGCTGCAGGTGATTTTCACCAACGCTATTTCCTCTCCGAGCTTGGGGAGGGTGGAAGCTGATCTTGCGGTTGTTCCACTGACGGCGAATAATTTGGAATCTTTTGATCAAGTTGCTGTAAGTTCTACTGATATTGGTGAACATGTGGTTTATAGCATGCCAAGGCGAGAGCCACCATCTGCTTCTTTGTTCACGGTTGCACCTTTTGCGAGAACTGCCTCGGGCTGCTTCAACACCACTGATGATACCGTGTCGGACTCCTCGTCCTCTTCAACACCATCCCTGGGTCCACGTAAGCTGCTGTGTTGGCTCAAACATACATATTTTGTTGTTCCTTGGAACTATCTGTGGCTTTTTATGACTGTGATGACTCTTTTCCTATGGCTGGGGTTTGTAGTTACCTTTTTTCTGGTGATTCATGGTCATTTTCTTCCTCACATATGGTTCGAAGAGACTTGTCCTTTGTGAACATTTCTGCTGTACCAATTCCGGATGGGATTGTGTGGGATAGAGTGATGTTTGATATATATGGTCCCACTGAGATGATTCAGATACCGTATGTTCTCAAATTGTCAATGAATTATATCGTTATACCAGGCATTGTTTCTGATGATTGGGATGTGAAGACAGTTGATTCTATGTTGACAGAATTGAAGTATTATACTGTCTATGAAAATGAAGATGCTTACCACTTTAGAGATAATTATGGTGACATGTTTTGTTACAATTATTATGGACACCACTTTATTCATAAAGCCAGTAGCCCTAAATCAATATTTGAGTATATGCAATGGGAACATTGCCCGACTCCTCCACAGGGGAGTTCTAAAACTTATTCTGACAAATTTGCATATTTTTCTGGGCATCATCAACAAAGTGCTAAGTCGTATTATTTTAGAGTTACTCCGCATGCTAATAAGGAAATGTTATTGACTGATACTAAATTACTGTATTCAAATTTGTTTGTATCCAAACTATCTGTTGAGGGGTATGAATACTGGTCCAAAACTGTTGATTTGAAAAGTGTTTGGGGAACGAAAAATAGTCAAATGCGGGGTAGGGATACATTGTTTAGGGCATGTATTATTCCTGTCCAAATGATTTTCTTAAATCACACTGTACAACAGACTAGCTGTTTGGGCTTAGCAACAATTAGGGAATTGAATATGCCTGGCATACCTGTCCCTTCCAAAATGAAAAATTGGCAGCAATATATTAATGCCACGTTTAGTGAGCTTACAGTCTGGGTCCAGATTGGTACGCTTAACACTTCATTGACAAGGGTGGGTGGGCGGGTGGTTATTGTGGCCCATAGGCACTAATAGGTGTCATCAACGTTTTGTCACCACAGAGGAATAAATTGATTTTACTACGATTCTGCAACGTGCTGTGGTTTTTCTTCACTCCCTATATGTACTGTTGCCTTTCCAAGGCGACAGTTTACACACCCTGTGGCTGGGTGTTGAACCACTCAAGCACTCCCTCCTTCAACATAGACTTTCTTGTCATGGACCTTGTACATAGATTTCAGCTGAAATTTTGGAAGTGCGCACTACCTATACACAGCCACAATTGTCGCTGCTATTGATTTATATATAACACACATGTTCACGTCCTGCCTTCTACCTACATAGCACACTGCCCTATGGGTTACCTAGGGCCTACCTTAGGGGTGACCTATATGTAGAAAAAGGGGAGCTTAAGGCTTGGCAATTACTTATAAATGCCAAGTCGAAGAGGCAGTGAAACTGCACATGCAGGCCCTGATTGGCAGGCCTGAGACATGGTTAGGGGGCTATTTATGTGGGTAGCACAACCAGTGCTGCCACCCACTAGTAGCATTTAATTTACAGGCCCTGGGCACATGTAGTGAACTTGACCAGGGACTTACCAGTAAATTAAATAAGCCAATTGGGTATGAGCTGATGTCACCATGTTTAAAGGAGAGAGCATATGCACTTTAGCACTGATTAGCAGTGGTAAAGTGTGCAGAGTACTAAAACCAGCAAAAATGAGGTCAGAAAAATAGGAGGAGGAAGGCAAAATGTTTGGTGGTGACCCTGCAGACAGGCCATTTCCAACACTTGTTATATGGCGATCAGCACCACCACCCTAGCGGCGGTCAAAACACCGCAGCCGGCGTGGAGGTCAAGTTACCTCCAAACTCGGAATAGGGCCTTAGTCCCTTAACTCCCTTAACTTAGTCCCTTGGCAAAGTAGTAATGTTATATACCTTCGGATGTGCCCATGTGGTTCGGGATATTTGGGCGAGACAAGTACAGAACTAAAATTTAGGGTGTGTAAACACAAGTCAGCTACAAAGACACAAAAAGGTAATTGCCCACTTGTGGAATACTTTATTGAAAAGGAACCTGTCAGTACTGATTAACAGTGGCTCATCCTTAAGGAAATCAATAGTAAAAAAGAGGGGGCAACATAGATAAGGCAAGAAAGCTAAGGGAACATTGGTTTATCTCTAATTTTAACAAGTTAGACAAAGCCTAAATAACAGGGCAGATTGAGATTGGTTTACCATACAGGTGACACCTGAGGCCACGGTATTTGTGAGTACATCTAAAGGTAGATATATTCCCACTGGTTGCACCTGATTATGAGTGCCAGAATGATGTGGATCATCAGCTAACTAAAAGTTTGGTACACAATAGACTATGGAAATTAAATAAGACAATAGACTACAGCAATTGAATATTACACTGAAATTGGTTTAGCAAGACACCTTTTGTCCTTACAGCCTTTCTCTTTTGTGCAGGTTCAGTATGACCATTTGTAAGGTAATGGTCCATCCATCTATTGGATAAAGCATTTATTTATCCTATTATCCTGAGGTCTGTATTATTACCATTACATTTTGCCTAAAAATTATGTAATTATTATTAAATATATGTTTCACTTCAAATTAGATTCCGGTAGTTCCACATATGCGTCCCAGTATGACGGCAATAACAACAGAATCACATAAGTATTGGATCGCTTGTTGTAGAGAGAGAAAAAGCATTTTTGGTGATACACATCCAGATGATAAAAACTTAGACATATTGAGCATATGTAATGTATATGATTATTAGAGTGTACTGCTCACTTACCAATAGTAGGCAAATTCAATTGCGGGCATTCCTTAATGCCTGATACTTTTTTTTTTAAATATACAGCAATGGTTGTAGGCATAACGAAAAGGTCTAGAGGTTAAATTGTATTTCATGAATTTAAAGAATTGCATATATGGTCTAAGATAGTGCTCGATTTATAGGGCGGTCTATGCCATGAGACACATGGCTTCTTCCACATGACCCATAACAACCAATGAACATGTATCTTTAGCGGCACGACTGGAATAGGGATCGCTTATAATGGAATGCAAATTGGTGTCAATGCGGTATCCAGCTTTAAGGCAAATGTTTGGATGCGTATCTATGATTTTATATGGATTTGTCTGTTAAAGTATAGGCATTAACCAATGTAACATGATATAGTGCGTTGCTACACACGGGGGCAGATTAACGAGTAGGCTTCTATGTATCGTAAACTGACATCACACCAGTATGGGGCATAGTATACGGGCGACATCGCGGCATGACAAAGTGATGGCCATTTACATTAGCTATACCACACAGGTGCTTCGATATATATTGCTGTAGTCGCTGAAGCCACACAGCTACGTAGCTTCTTTTGGAATAGCCCTACACATGAGGTGCTGCATCAACTCTAGCAATCTAATATTTTAAGAACTCAAAACAGAAATTACGCGTGAGACCAGGGTAATTTTGGGTTGTGTCTAGCGAAATTTAATGCTACGCTATGAATCTTGAGGAATTATTTTCACATGCCTCAATCGAAGGTCAGTCTAATAAAGAATATTTTAACATTACGAGCATAGACATCTGTATCTTTAAGAGCATTTCAGCTGCTGTTATTTTGAGCTACATTCTAAGGTGAGACGGATGGAACAACAACTAGCTATTGATTTGATTGTCTTTTTTTCTATCTCTAGAAAAGAAGCCATTACACATGCTACTTTATTATTATCCAAGTGGTGAGTAACATATTTTAAGAACTCAAGTAGGATTAATTTCTCTTGTCAAAGAGCCTGATTAGGAGAACAGTCCATGGGCATTTACATTTGTGCAGATTGAGACAACATGTATTGGAAAGGTGAGATACAAAGCTATGTTTTCTGAATACAACTTAAAGGATAAGTAGAATGTTCATGATTTATCTGTCTGTCACCAGATTTGATGTTAGACCTTCCTGCCAACTCTGTTGTTGTCTCTCCTTAGATTGGCCATTCAACCTCTGGTCTGGTGCTTGTGCCTCCTGATCTTAAAGAATAAGAATTAGAAAGTCTTTTCAGGGCTGTAATATTTATGCATAGGTCCCACCAAGGAACATCTCATCATGTCTGTTGGTAAGTGTGATTATTTTCTGACTGGCTCAGGCTACATTTGGCTGAGGGATTTTGAGAGAAATGTAGTATGATTGGATGCTTGGGTGTCAAAGGAATGATGATTCCTATTAAAGTGAAAATTGAGTGTGTAGTTTGAATAACGGTGACTTCCTCAAGTTTGGTTTATATGCAGGGTGTGCATTAATGAAGGTGTAGGGCGATGTTTAATTGTTGGTTCCTTATAGTACCACTGCAGCGTGGAATGTGCTGGGATTTGATGACATGTTTTGAAACCCCTTTGGGTCATGAATGTGGTTTTGTAAAAAATTGTGATATATTGACTGCACAGGTTTTTAATGTTTTCTATTCTGATTACTTGGAGGAGATAGTATTTTCTGTCTTGTCCTGAAGAAGGTGGGAATGATGTGTAAATCCCACCGAAAAGCATCAACGTTGGTTGATGAAAAACTGATGCATAGTGGATTACAATTTGACCAACCTCCATAAAATGCATGAGGTGGGTCGCAAATTGCAACCCACCACGATTGGCTACAATGGTAGCCTGCCGGGAACAGAAGACCACAATGTCTGTGATTGCTTTAAATGAAGCAATCATTAAAATTAAACTCATTTTCCTTAAAGAAAATAGTATGTGTTTTAAAAAATACACAATGTTGGAAAATGGGTTATTGGTAGGGCAGGTAGGTACCTACACCTAGCAACAAGCCACTAACCTCCACCTAGGTACAGTTAGGTCTCAGTAAATTAATCCCAGCTCAACCCTTGGTAGCTTGGCAACGAGCGTCAAGGCTTAATTTAGGAGACAAAGTGTAAAGCATTCAAATATCACAAAACAGTAATCAAATAAAACACAGGAAACAGTTTAAAAATCCAAAACCAATTTATAAAAATAGTTTATATTTTTATCTTTAAAATGACACAAAAACGATTAAAATAGGTTCAGGGGAACCGGAGATATGAATTTTTAAAGAATTACTATTTATCTAGCGCTTAGAAACAAAAAGCGCCAATCGGGTCATCTGGTTGCACCAGGACCGGGGCAAAGTCAAAGTTTCAGGCCGACCGCGATGGAGCCCTGCTCGGCTACAGGTCGCGGGAGGCCTCGGTTAAAAAGTTACCTTCTGACTTAGTCTTTATTTTGAAGTTTTTCTTCACCGGGACGAACCTGCCAGTTGGATCCGACCTCCTGGAGCCCTTGTCCGGATACGCGATGTGGGTTTCCTCGGTGGAGACTTTTACCTTCGGACTTAGTCGTTTTTTCGAGATGAAAATCCTTCGACCGGGGTAAACCTGGATCTTGATCCGACGTCCATGGAGCCCTTCTCGGATATGATGGCTGGGAGGTCCCGGTCAACTTTTTACCTTCGGACTTAGTCTCTTTTTTGGATGTTTTTCTTTACCGGGACGAACCACGAAGTCAGGCCGGGTCGCGGTTGAGGCAAGCCGGCTAGAATTTCCGCGGCGGGTCGGTCCCTCTCTGGAGCTTTTTTCCAAAAATTCTCAAATCTTTTCCAAACTTCTGGGGCTTCACCCAGATGTTCTTTTAAGGTTCTTTTGGGGTCCACAGCTCACCCCAAGGGTCCAGAAGTTCTGTGATGGTCCTTGGGGGGTGCGGACTTCAACTCCCAGAATGCACCTGGCGCAAACTCCTTTTTGGCCACTGGACAGTGGTCAGCTGGTCGCTTTCTTCAGGAGTTGGTGCAGGGCACTCTGGTTAGCAATTTTTCACCTGTAGCAAACAGGGAGTCCCTCCTTGAACCAGTTGAAGCCAGGCAAAGTCCTTCTTGTGGTGAAGCCCAAGTGTGCAGCTGGTGCAGTCCTTCTGAGTGCAGGGTCCAGGTGCAGGCCAGGGGTCCAGCAGGGCAGTCCTTCTTCTCCTTAAGTTCTTTCTTCTTGAAATTTGGTGGGGATCTGAGGCGTGGGTGCAGGTCTGCCAGTTTTATCTTTGCTCCTGGGTGAAAAGCAGGGGGGCCCTGGTTCTCCAATCAGGGACAGGGTCATCCCCCTGTGATGACCACTTCCTGGGAAGTGTGGCAAAAATCCATCCCAGAAGGCAACAGTCTCCAAAAATCCAACATGGATGAATCTGATTTTTGGAGGTTACACCTGGCTGAGCCCACCCACTGGTGTGGCTAAAAATCATAAACACACCCCTCTCCTGCCCTCTCCTAATCTAATCAAGGGGGCACCTAATTGTCTGGGGTTGCAGGATGTGGGGGTGTTGCTGGGTGCTCCAAATGTCCTTCTCTGCCTTTGAAGACCAGTTTGGCAGCCCTCCCCCTTCCTGCCTCACCATCTGCTGAGGGGATATTCTCTCCCCCAAGCACATTCCTTTGTGTGAAGCCAGGCCACTTCACACCTCATCAAGGCAGCCTGGCAGAAGCTGCTGCAGGCTGGCCAATCAGAGCACAGCAGCAAAAACAATGCAGAGCTGAAATTGGCAACTTTTTAGGTAAAGTCTAAACTTTTTACCTGGACAAGTTATATTAAATCCAACAACTGGAAGTTGTGGGATTTATTACAACAATCAATTTGATACCAAATTCTTGGTATGTAACATTTAAGGAGACTTTAAAATTTAAAATAAAGTCTGCCCATTCTAGCCTATGAAGGCCATTTACTTCAATGAGGGAAAAACGAATTTGGCTGTTTTTACCTCAACAGGGATTATAAATCTATGTTTATAAAGTCCCTGCTTATAGTTACATGGCACCCAGCCCTAGGGGCACATAGGGCACACCTTAGGGGTGACTTATATGTACAAATAAGGTAGTTTAAGACTTTGGAAGTACCTTTAATTCCAAAGTCGATTTTGCATATAACTTTAATTTAAAAGCAGCCAGCAAGGCAGGCTTGCTTTTAAAATTACACTGGGCACCTCAGCAGTGCACCTAGGTGTGCACCACCTATGCTGTGGTCCCTAAACCTACATGCCCTACCATATACTAGGGACTTATAGGTAGGTTAACTTAGCCAATTATAATTAGCCTAATTTGCATATCCCTTTTACACAGAGCACAGGCCCTGGGACTGGTTAGCAGTACCCAGGGCACCATCAAAGTCAGGAAAACACCAGCAAAAAGAGGAAAATGGGGGCAAAAAGTTATGGGGCCTCTGCAATCAGCCCTGTTTTCTCACACAACCCCCCCCCCCCAGCCCACACGCCCAGGAGACTCAGCCCAACCCTGGGAGAGTCTTCCTGGCTTGTTAGGCGAGGAAGACAGTGAAGAAAACTGGCTGTCCCTTTGCAGGGCCTACTCTGCTTTATATCCTCCTGTCAGGGTCACTCCCTATGGGTAGTGAAGCCATCCCAACAGTAAAAGGACCCAACTCAAACTGAAACTTTCCTCTAGGGGGGTCTTCCTCCTTTCTCTCTGCCAACTTGGGTAGTGAGGTGCCCACCTCCCCTACTCCAAACTTTGTTAGGGCAACACCTAGCTTACCCAAAGAGGTCACCCAACACTTGAGCAACCTCACCATGCCCAATAGGGTCAGGGGGCCTACTTTGCTATTGGCCCTGGGGTCTGCCTCCCAGGCCAAGTACAGTGCTGCCAGGAAGGCAAGCACCCAGCAGAGGCTACTGACAGCTGTCAGTACCCAGAACCACCCCCTAAGCTCTCCACTGACAGGTGGCTGAGCTGCTTTAGGGGCTTCTTTGGGGTCCTGGCACCCCTCTTGCTGTCTAGAGTGGGGGGCTACCACCTCCTGTGGCAAACACCCTCTTTCCACTCTCCCTTCTGTCAGTACAGGGGCAACACCTTGCATCTGGACAGCTGCCTGACTACTCAGGACTTCTTTGGGGTCAGGTGAGGCCTCACCAGTGCCAACTCTGGGCTCCCCCCTTACTGGGGCAGAAGGCCCTTGGCTCCCTGGAACTCTCTTTAAGAGTGGCCTACCCTTCCTTTTCTTCTTTCCTTTTCTTGGGGACCCCTGTCTCCTAACTGTAGGGACTGACTCCCCAGGACTTTGGGTTGGGGGGGCGCCCTGGGCGACCACCCCATCTGTGACCAGACTCACCTCTGAGAGGTCATTGCCCAGGATACAATCTAGGGGAAGGTCAGCACTGACTACCACCCTAATCCAGTCAAGGATACCCTCTCTCTCTAGGGGCACTATGGCTACAGGTTTGGAGGTGACCTCCCCTGTGGCTATCCTGACTTTCTTTGTCTTTCCTGGGACATACATGTCTGGGGTCACTAACCGGTCACTCACTATAGTGTGACTGGCACAGGTGTCTCTCAGGCCAGCGGTAGGGATCCCATTCACTTGAATGTGGTGGAAGTGCCTACTCCCACCCTCAGGGATCACCAGCTTACCATCTGGTCCTGTCTCCCAGCTCAATGCTAAGAGGACTTCATCATCTGAGGAATCCTCCTCTATGGCTACACTGGACAGCCCAGTGCTAACCACCTTCTTTGGACAGGCTGCATCTCCTCTGAAGTGACCTGTTTGCTGACAGTCAAAGCAAGCCCTACTGTCCAAGAGCTTTTTTAACCCTGGGTCTAACTGTCTCTGCTGGTCAGAGTGGGATTTACTCTCCTCCTTCTTAGGGTTCTGGGGTACAGAGGGAGTCTCTGTGGTGGGCTTACCACCTCCCTCCTTAGGTTTTTGGGGACCTGTCCCCCCCTTCTTGGAGTCTCCCCCCTGGGACTTGACAACCACCCTGGTTCTCAACCACTCATCAGCTGCCTCCCCTAGCTCTCTAGGGTTGGTCTGCTTAGAGTCCACTAGATGCTGGCGTAACCTTTCTTGGGTACAATTGGTCAAGATGTGCTCTCTCATGATCAGATTGTATAACCCCTCATAAGTATCTACTTTGTTACCAATAATCCAGCCCTCTAGTGCCTTTAGTGAAATGTCCACAAAGTCAACCCAACACTGGGTACTGACCTTCTGAGTGTCCCTGAACTTCATTCTATATTGCTCTGGGGTCAGACCAAACTTCTTGGCTAAGCACCTCTTCATACTAGGGTATGAATCTGCCTCCTCCCCCCTTAAGGTCAGAAGCCTATCCCTCCCTGAGTTGGGGACCAACTCCCACAAAAGGGAACCCCAGTATTGAGGCCTAACCCTTCTCATTTGGAGTGCCCTCTCAAAGGCCCCCAGCCACTTATCTATGTCATCCCCCTCTACATAAGCAGGAACTACCCCCTTGGGTAATCTGGGGCAAACTCCCCCACCCATGGACACCTCAGCTTCTTTATCGCTGCCTCCATCTCTTTTCTCTTTGTATGCCCACTTTTTCTTTTCTAGGGCCAGCTTCTCTGCTTCCAAAGCTATGTATGCTAGCTGGGCCTCCAGCTCTCTTTCTCTGATGGATGGGTTCTCTCCTCCTGAAAGGACCCCCTTCCCACCACTAGCTTTGGATCTGCCTCTAGTGACTGTATTTACTGAGGACCGTTCTTCCTCATCCTCACTTGGGCTCAGATGCCTTCCCTCCCCTGAGTGGTTAGAGCTAGCATCCTCCCTTCTTTCTCCCTCCTCTGGAGCTTCTTCTGACTCTACCTCTTGGGCCTCAGCCCATGCTGTCAGGGATGTGATCAGGATTTGCTTCCTGAGATCAGTGGTTGCAGGCAACCCTCTTTCAATACACAACCCCCTAAGCTGGACTACTGTCAGTGTGGGTAGGCTAGCCAGATCAAGCTCCATGGTTCCCTAGTTTTGTGTCAACAAAAACTTTTTGCAAAAATTGGAAACAAGAATTTAGAAAAATTACAAAAATTCAATAATTGAAATTAATCCAAATTAAAAATTAAAAACAATTTTTGCACTAGGACAATTTAAAGGATTTTTAATTTGTTTTACCTAAAACTGTAACGTGATATTGAACACAAGTACAGGATCCCGTTGCTGCTTCCAATTATGTTGGAAAATGGGTTATTGGTAGGGCAGGTAGGTACCTACACCTAGCAACAAGCCACTAACCTCCACCTAGGTACAGTTAGGTCTCAGTAAATTAATCCCAGCTCAACCCTTGGTAGCTTGGCAACGAGCGTCAAGGCTTAACTTAGGAGACAAAGTGTAAAGCATTAAAATATCACAAAACAGTAATCAAATAAAACACAGGAAACAGTTTAAAAATCCAAAACCAATTTATAAAAATAGTTTATATTTGTATCTTTAAAATGACACAAAAACGATTAAAATCGGTTCAGGGGAACCGGAGATATGAATTTTTAAAGAATTACTATTTTTCTAGCGCTTAGAAACAAAAAGCGCCAATCGGGTCATCTGGTTGCACCAGGACCGGGGCAAAGTCAAAGTTTCAGGCCGACGGCGATGGAGCCCTGCTCGGCTACAGGTCGCGGGAGGCCTCGGTTAAAAAGTTACCTTCTGACTTAGTCTTTATTTTGAAGTTTTTCTTCACCGGGACGAACCTGCCAGTTGGATCCGACCTCCTGGAGCCCTTGTCCGGATACGCGATGTGGGTTTCCTCGGTGGAGACTTTTACCTTCGGACTTAGTCGTTTTTTCGAGATGAAAATCCTTCGACCGGGGTAAACCTGGATCTTGATCCGACGTCCATGGAGCCCTTCTCGGATACGATGGCTGGGAGGTACCGGTCAACTTTTTACCTTCGGACTTAGTCTCTTTTTTGGATGTTTTTCTTTACCGGGACGAACCACGAAGTCAGGCCGGGTCGCGGTTGAGGCAAGCCGGCTAGAATTTCCGCGGCGGGTCGGTCCCTCTCTGGAGCTTTTTTCCAAAAATTCTCAAATCTTTTCCAAACTTCTGGGGCTTCACCCAGATGTTCTTTTAAGGTTCTTTTGGGGTCCACAGCTCACCCCAAGGGTCCAGAAGTTCTGTGATGGTCCTTGGGGGGTGCGGACTTCAACTCCCAGAATGCACCTGGCGCAAACTCCTTTTTGGCCACTGGACAGTGGTCAGCTGGTCGCTTTCTTCAGGAGTTGGTGCAGGGGACTCTGGTTTAGCAATTTTTCACCTGTAGCAAACAGGGAGTCCCTCCTTGAACCAGTTGAAGCCAGGCAAAGTCCTTCTTGTGGTGAAGCCCAAGTGTGCAGCTGGTGCAGTCCTTCTGAGTGCAGGGTCCAGGTGCAGGCCAGGGGTCCAGCAGGGCAGTCCTTCTTCTTCTTTAGTTCCTTTCTTGTTGAATTCTGGAGGGGATCTGAGGTGTGGGGGCAGGTCTGCCAGTTTTATCCTTGCTCCTGGGTGAAAAGCAGGGGGGCCCTGGTTCTCCAATCAGGGACAGGGTCGTCCCCCTGTGATGACCACTTCCTTGGAAGTGTGGCAAAAATCCATCCCAGAAGGCAACAGTCTCTAAAAATCCAACATGGATGAATCTGATTTTTGGAGGTTACATCTGGCTGAGCCCACCCACTGGTGTGGCTAAAAATCATAAACACACCCCTCTCCTGCCCTCTCCTAATCTAATCAAGGGGGCACCTAATTGTCTGGGGTTGCAGGATGTGGGGGTGTTGCTGGGTGCTCCAAATGTCCTTCTCTGCCTTTGAAGACCAGTTTGGCAGCCCTCCCCCTTCCTGCCTCACCATCTGCTGAGGGGAGATTCTCTCCCCCAAGCACATTCCTTTGTGTGAAGCCAGGCCACTTCACACCTCATCAAGTAGGCTGGCCAATCAGAGCACAGCAGCAAAAACAATGCAGAGCTGAAATTGGCAACTTTTTAGGTAAAGTCTAAACTTTTTACCTGGACAAGTTATATTAAATCCAACAACTGGAAGTTGTGGGATTTATTACAACAATCAATTTGATACCAAATTCTTGGTATGTAACATTTAAGGAGACTTTAAAATTTAAAATAAAGTCTGCCCATTCTAGCCTATGAAGGCCATTTACTTCAATGAGGGAAAAACGAATTTGGCTGTTTTTACCTCACCAGGGCTTATAAATCTATTTTTATAAAGTCCCTGCTTATAGTTACATGGCACCCAGCCCTAGGGGCACATAGGGCACACCTTAGGGGTGACTTATATGTACAAATAAGGTAGTTTAAGACTTTGGAAGTACCTTTAATTCCAAAGTCGAATTTGCATATAACTTTAATTTAAAAGCAGCCAGCAAGGCAGGCTTGCTTTTAAAATGACACTGGGCACCTCAGCAGTGCACCTAGGTGTGCACCACCTATGCTGTGGTCCCTAAACCTACATGCCCTACCATATACTAGGGACTTATAGGTAGGTTAACTTAGCCAATTCTAATTAGCCTAATTTGCATATCCCTTTTACACAGAGCACAGGCCCTGGGACTGGTTAGCAGTACCAAGGGCACCATCAAAGTCAGGAAAACACCAGCAAAAAGAGGAAAATGGGGGCAAAAAGTTATGGGGCCTCTGCAATCAGCCCTGTTTTCTCACACACAAACATTATTTTTTTGACCAGGCAGTGGTCTCATTCATCACTCTCTGCTTGTGGAAAATGTTTTTGTTGACATTCACAAAGGAGCAGCAATCCTAGGTGGACTCCTTCCCTTTTGTGAATGGTTTCCCTCCTACTTTGAGAAGGAGGTAAAATATTAACGTTTTGCTACTGGATTTTGGTCACAGAACACGAATACACTGCTTAAAGATTCGTTATCTGAAAGGGATGTCCTTAACATTCCCCTTCCAAATACCAAGGGCCAAATTTAAGAACAGTAGTGCTACATCATATGCAGTGCCACATTTCCTGCAGCCATCTACGCCCCCATAATGCCACCATGTGTGTGCCATATTTAACATACAGAACACCATGGCGGCAGTTAGGGAACTAGTATCAACATTTTTGTTACTAGTTTGGCGCTTTGCAGGATTAGCGTACAAAATTGGGACGCTAATCCAGCAAAGAGCCTCTAGCGCCACTGTAGCACTGCCATAGTGTAATTTATTTTATGCTAAGCTGGTGCTAAAGTGGCTATTTCCACATGCCATATTACAAAGTGGCACAATGCATGCATTGCGCCACTTTGTAACTCCTTGTGCCACATTATGCCTGCGCCAGGCATAATGTATGCAAGGGGGTTGTTCCCCCATTAAGGGTGGCTGAAAAAATGGCACAAAAAAATCTAAAAGACTTTTACCGCTTGCACAGAGTAGGTGTTAAAATGAGGCTCCCATTGTTTTCAATGGGCCTCTAGGTACTTTGCATGATAAGCGTCAAAAATCTTTACGCTAATCCTGCAAAGCGCCAAACAAGCCTAAAAAATAGTGATGTTCCCTAAATACCGCCCTGGTGCACCGTAGATTGAATACGGCGCACACATGGTTATGTTAGGGGGCTAATGGGCACAGGGAAAGTATCACTGCATGTGATGCAGTGCCTCTTTTCTTCAATTTGACCCACTGGAAATAAATGGGAGGCTCATTTCAAAGCCTACTATGTGCAGGCGTTAAAAATGTTGAAAAAACATTTTTTCGGCCCCCTCATGGGAAAACTTCCCCCTTGCATACATTATGCCAGGCGCAGGCATATTGTGGCACAAGTAGTTGCAAAGTGGCATAACGCATGCTTTGCGCCACCTTGTAGATATCATGAGTGGAAAAAGCCACTTTAGCGCTGCCTTAGTGTAAAATAAATTATGCTATGACAGAGCTAAAGTGACCCTAGGTGCTCTTAAATATACACCCAAAACTGTATTGATTCTTAAACCCAATTATCAATTCTGTAAGATTCCATATGTAAATATAAATATATGTAGAATAAACGTAAGAACAAAGCATTGTAAATTGCATACATTGTATAGGTTTATAAGGAAAACAAGATAAGACAAGAAAAATAATTACAGAGCTGACCATCCAAGTTAATCACCATATATACTGTTCAAAATCACTGATTGATCACAACCACTGTTCTGTAAATAAATGATAACACAGAGTATAACAATAATTTTTACAAACTAGTACATTTTATACTGATGTTTGTGATCACTATGATGTTCAACAGGAAAATTATGATAAACATATGATTCATCATGAGGGGAACAAAAATCACATTACTATACAGCAACATCGATTGCCTGAATATTCCTGTCAAAGAGTCATGGGACTGTAAAACATTGCCTCGTCTCCCAGTCTAGGTTATGGGTTCGTTAGTACACTCAAACTTACTATCTCCTCAATGAAGTATCCTAGTGAGACTGTTTCAACAACTCTGGGCCCTTCGGTCAACAGTTCTCTTTAGTGGAGTGTGGCAGACAGGAGTCTGATCCATTGGGGAAGGAAGAGACCTTACCGAGGGGACACACCTGAGTACCACACAGGAATACATTGAGCTTTATAATCCAGGTATCTTGTAATTCAGCTGAGTCATGGTCCTCTTCTTAGGTAGGCATTGCCAGGGAACCATCAAGGGTGGCTTGAGGGCACATTTTCAGATGCACAGGGTAATAAGGAAGTAATGAGGTTGTGTTGAGAAGCTTATCTTAGTACAATGAAGGAGGATGATCACCAAGTAGAGTGATTACCTCACCAGAATGTATAGAATCGTCTTGGTAAGCCCTTCTGCAGTCCCTGGTGAGAAGCAGAAATAATGTGTTATCACTAACTGTATTTCCAGTGCTTTCAGTTCTTTGGGTTTGCTAGTGTCTTCCAAACAGATGAGGCTATCAGGTGCAGCAGCAGTGTTGTCATTGCAGTTTGCTCTAGTTGCTGGAGGACTCCTAGCTTGTGTGCAGTTGACTGAATACCAGTGCTAAAAGGTACTACTAAATTTTCAAAGTTCAAAACCCAATCTGTAAGGCTGGCATCGATTATTTCACCTAAACTAGGCAGGTATATTCTCCTACTGGCTATGGTAAAAAAAAGAAAAATGACACTAACCATTGCAACATGGCGTAAGAAAAAAATACGCTAATGCTGCAAAGTGGCACTAGACCATTTTGTGGTACGTACATTTGACGCAAAATTGGTTAGCACCATATTTAACTGCATTAGCATAAAAAAATGCACATTTGGGAAGACAAGATGGGTAATGCAGGCAAGGAGAGATCCCAGGAGACCCAAATCACCTGCCAGGAGGGTCCAGCAAAGTCCCAGGAGAAGAGGAAGCAGAAGTGTTGCTTTAGTGAGGAGGAGTATGACATCCTGGTCAGAGAGGTGATGGAGCACCGACACCAGCTCTTCGTCACCTCCAAATTGCCAATAGGTAGGAGAGAGGCTGTTAGAAATGGGGTTTCTGGTTGGCTAGGAAATGCACCTCAGCCAGGCAGATCTTACCCACTCTTGTCAGGGCAAGGGAGTTACACGTCCAAGATAACCCCTGCTCACCCCGTTGGTAGCTTGGCACGAGCAGTCACGCTTATCCCAGAGGCAATGTGTAAAACGTTTGCACAACACACACAACACATGTGACGCAATATCCCCACCACAAAGGAAACACAACCCCAGATTATATGAAAATATACTGTATTGTACACAACGCAATTATCAGCCCCAACATCACATATCAGTACTATCCTGCTACCTTAGCAGTTGTCAGAACTTTACACATTAGTTACTCTGCAAATTAGCAGTAGTCACACATAACACACAGGTTACTCAGTATTCTGCAACATAAGCAGTAGTCAGGAAACACGTTATCACATTAGAGCACTTGTCATAAGAAAATCATAAAACACCCATAGTAGGAACATTAGAAAACATATGGCAAGTTAGGGAAACATATTACCAAGTCATGCCCATAAAAGGAACATTTGCCCATATATGTAAAAGCATCATCACACATCAAAAACAGGTAGGCAATATATCAATCCACTAAAGTCTCTAAAAGGAACTCCTGAGGTATATTGTCCCTGTAAACAGTACCTGAGTTGATGAAGGCACCTCCAGTGCCTAAAAGATGAACAACGGGGGCCCTGGCGCTCCTCTGCGCAAAACGGGGGCCTCTGACATCCCTTGAGGAGAGGAGGGCGGCACGCACCTCCCCTGTATAATTGACGGGTCCCTCTGGGAACCGTGATAACTGGGGGCCCCCCTAGGCCTCCACCGGCCCTCGCGAGGGGGGCCCAGGTCAGGGAAATCCTTAAGGGAGGAGGGGGGCACTACGCACCCTCTCCAGAATGAAAACAGGCCCCTCCAGGGACCCACGAACTCCTGGGGTCTACCTGGGCCTCCACCGACCCTCACCAGGGGGGACACCCCCAAACAATGCCACTGGCCCACGAAGGGGGGGCCCAAAAGAGAGCCCGTGGCACGGGCGAGCCTCCGATGAGGCTGCCGCCCCACCCGCATGCTCCAGAAGAGCCCTCCAGGGCTTGAGCAGGCGAGGGAGAGGTGTCCTCCTCTCCCTCCTGCTCCAAAGACGCTCTGAACCAAGGCCGGGCCTGCCAGTGCCCCGGGGGCGCTCCTCGAACCGATCCCTACCCCGGGGGAACTGCTAGGAGCACGCTTGCTCCGGATTCCTCAGCTCCGTTTTCCTAGTGCCCTGGGGGCACTAGAAGGTGCGCAGCACTCGCGCTTCCAGGAATGCAGCCTCCCAGGCTGCGGCGGTGACTTCTGGCATAAAAACGCACGCTCACAGCATTTTTAAGAATTTAAAGGTGTAGCGCTTTCCCCAAATCACTGATTTTGGCAGTGTTGAAGCACTCCTTCGTGCTTCACAAGGTGACAGGGGTCAGGGGCCACAGCACCCTGCTCCTGGGGGACAGAGTCCATAGAAAAGGCCCACAGATGGAGGGCCCATCAACAGGCCAGCACAAAGGGGCTGCAGCGTGTGGCAAGTCCTTCTCAGTGACCAAGCAGGTCACAGGTCAGCACAGCAGCAGCAGTCCATGGCGGTTCCTGGTGAGTCCTTCCGGTGGTCTGTGTCCAGTTCCAGGTAAGTTCAAAACGTCTCCAAATTGTGGGGAAAATTCCCCTGTACTTATAGTCAGTTTTTACAGTGTTTTACAATGGTAGGGAGATGAGGTTCCAGCCAGTTACAACTGGTTCTGGGAGTGCCCCCTCTCTCCTTTCAGCACAGGCTCCAAACATCAGTGGGGGGTTAACGACCCTATTGTTTGAGGTCAGGGCACAGCCTTTACAAATGTAGGTGTGCCATGCCTCTCCCTTCTCTCAGCCCAGGAAGACTATTCAGTATGCAGATGCACCTCTGTGACACCTCCACCCTCCCTGTGTACAGGCTGTCTGAAAAGTATGCACAAAGCCCCAACTGTCACTCTGCCCAGACGTGGATTGGAGTCAAGCTGCAAAAACACCAGAGTCATAAGCACAGATAAATGCGCACTTTCTAGAAGTGGCATTTCTGTGATAGTAATAAAAAAATACACCCCCACCAGTAAGCAGCATTTATTATCACCATCACAACCATACCAAACACTCCTACGCTAACCCTCATAAATCTGACAATACCCCTTACACATAAGGCAGGGCATTTCTAATGCAATCCTATGAGAAGGCAGCACTCACAGCAGTGAGACACCAAGTTAGGCTGTTTTTCACTACCAGGACAGGCCATGCAATATGGAACATGTCCTGCCTTTCCACATACATGGCACCCTGCCTATAAGGCTAGCTAGGGCGTACCTTAGGGGTGATTTACATGTAGTAAAAGGGTAGTTCTGGGCCTGGCAAGTAAGTTTAGATGCCATGTCCCTGTGGCAGAAAACTGCACGCCTAGGCCCTGCACTAGCAGGCCTGAGACAGGTTTGAAAGTCTACTTCAGTGGGTGGCGCAAGCAGCGCTGCAGGCCCACTAGTAGTATTTAATTTACAGGCCCTGGGTATAGGGATACCACTGTACAAGGGACTTATAGGTAAATTAAATATGCCAATTAGGTATAAGCCAATCACACCAACTTTAGATGGGAGAGCACCTGCACGTTAGCACTGGTCAGCAGTTATAAAGTGCTCAGAGTCCTAGAGCCACAGCTAGAGGTCAGAAAAACCAGGAGGAAGGAGACAAAAAGACTGGGGATTAACCTGCGGAAGGCAAAAAGTCCAACAGAGGCCATATGGCAGGCAATAGTAGACAAAGTCAACAGTGTGGCAGAGGTAAGGAGGACTGTCACTGATTGCAAGAAGTACTGGCACGATTGCAAGTGCAGGACTAAGGAGAAACAGACCAGGAACCAAAGGGCAGAATTGCAGACTGGAGGTGGAAGTTCCGTAACACAGGAGGACCAGGATGAGCTGTAGGAGGTGGTCGCAGCCGTCATCCAGGAGGATCTGGTCACTGGAATCGCAGGACAGAACAGTGCAGACTACCAAGAACCGCAACAAAAGCAGAGAAAGTTGCAGGGGGGACTATCTGGAATCTCACAAATGGCAGAAAGGGGAGGGATATAGGACACACTCATTGCATGCTAAAGGTTTGCAATGGGACACATAGGCCCTGAATCCAAATGCCCCATCACCACCCAAGCCACAATTGTGCTGATGCTCTGATTGAGTAATGCGCTCCGATATATTCTCAACATGAACATAAGCCACTCACTATGGCTTTACATCCTCATGTAAATAAGCAGTGCATTGACTAGATGGGACATGCAATTAGTGTGGATGTGGCTGTGCTACAACAACACCCATTGCATATTGTCATTGCCCCAGATCCAACACAACATGTACATGAGAGAATCAGACAGAAGTTAACACAACCCCATAGGTGGTGTCAGGGTGGCGTAGCAAGGCAAAATGCTTTCATTCCTGATTGTGTCATTGCCCTTCTCATGTGTGCTACGTCTTGCAGCACACATTGGAATGCCACCTTGCCAAAATAGCTTGTTCATGTGCAGGAAGGGACACCTCCTTGCACATAAACAATCTAACCCTTAAATGCAGGCATCCCTTCATCATGCTGCAACAATGCCTGCATTGGTGCAGGGAGAACAAATCTGCACAGTACCAGGAGGAATCACAGGGGTGTGCCATATTCTAGTAAATATTGTGCATTCCTGTGTTTCACAACTGGCCCTGCGCTGTGCAACACATATAGCTGGTGCACTTATCTGTGCCACTTGAGAAAAAAAAAGCAGGCTTAAGTGTGCAACCTGTAGAACGCAAACTGCACAGGGTGGACCAACAACAACTCTCACGCAGCACCATATGCCATTTGGGAATGGCCACAAAAGTCAACTCATGCAAAACATGGGACATGTCTGTGAACATCATTTTTGCAGCTGGACAAGTAGCTGCAATCTCACCATCTGACAAGATTGTGTGTTTTGTGTGAATTGTTGGAGTACTGCTCAGTGGTACAATCAACATGAATAAGAACTGCTACAAATGGCATCAAAGTTGTCACTAGCCCATAATGCAACTGTAGGCACATACAAATAAATGTCCATGTGGATCCAAGCTGCAAATTCCCTTTGTGCCACATCAACAAAGCCTCAAAGTGCATGCATTGATCCACATTTGACATCCTTACACCAATATATGCCTGTTGCAGATATGTTGTGTGCAAGTAAATGTCCCAAATTTAGTGAGGGACAAACTAATGGGGCTGACAATCCATAATGGTTGCACTGTCCCTTACAATTAGCACATGTGTGGGGCCTGCTACAGGCAGATGATAATGTCACACAAGCATTGTACGCAATGGACCTACCTGTGCAAATATGCACTAGTGCCATCATTCATGGTGATAATGCATCATAGCACCAAAAGAGTGATAGCACACATTACACTACAGAGGCAATGTCCACCATGGTAAATAGGAAGGCAAATTACATGACACCATGTGTCAGTGGCAGGGACAAGGAGCCTGCAAGGAAGTAATTGGTGTGGGACCACAGTTCAAAGGGCCAGATATAATACAAAATAATGGTGCACGGTGCTGTCCCAAATTTGGCAGCGCTGCGCACCGTCATTTTCCAAATGCAGGGATGAGCCGTATTTACTAGAATACAGTGCACCCCTGTGTTTTCCCATGTGCCGGTGCTAAATCAGCTGCTGTGCCACAACACAGCAACCCGTTCACCATAGTGCAAGGATGGCTGCATTGAGGGGGATTGTTTTCGTGCAGGAAGGAACACCCTCCTGCACAAAAATGATCTTAAATGGCACTTAGCTCTTTCTAATTGTGCTACAAAATGCAGCACACATTAAAAAGCAAAAAATGAGGTGAAAAGAAAGGATTTCTCCTCGTTGCGCCATGCTAATGCCACCCTTGGGGTGGTGTTAGGTTTTGGCGCTGCCTCATGTTTACGAAAACTCGTAAATCTGAGGCAGTGTCAAAATGCAATGGGTGTTGCTGTGGCACGCCCACAGCAATAACCATAGCACGTTTTTTCCATGCAAAGTACTGTTTGTGAAGGGACCACATTTACAATGTGGCGTTAAGCCACAAATAGTGGCTTAACACCACCTTCTAAATACAGTGCAGGGCATTGCACCACTACAGCACCACTAAATGTGGTGCTCTGGTGGCACTAGGGGATCATAAATATGCCTCTAAATACCTTGTGAGCTTGCCCCATGTGTGATGCACAATGCTACACATAATATACAACTACAACCTGGAATCTGTAACATGTCACTGAGCCTCCAGTAGGCAAGTAAATGATGTGCCACATCAACAGCCACCACAATCAAAGATTGACATATCACTATCTCATTGCAGAAGTTGATGCCTTACCTCCTGCCCACCTGCCTGTCCTGGATTTTACAGATGACATGGATGACCAGCTGCCGACCATCAATGAAGAGAATCTCCAGGATGCCCTAGGTTACCTCCAAAAACCACTTCCAGTTGCAGGGAGGATACCCAGCATTGAGGAGTTTCCACAAGAACCACCCAGCTACTAACACACAGCACCAGCCAGTCCAGACACAGCCCTGGACCCCGAGGACCCAGGCATCACCTTCCAGAACACAGTGGTAATTGTCCAACAGGAGCTGGCCAAGCAGGTGTGGGTGGGGATGATGACCATGCCAGGGAGCCCAGAGGGAGTGCAGCGGTGCCTCAGTCTAATTAAGAACAAGTCAGCTGCCATCAGAGGCACCCATTCCCTCTACATGGACTCCAGCAGTCCCTGGCTGACATAGCTGCTGCCATAAGGCAGAGGCTTCAACAATGGCCCTCCCAAAGTGGCAGCAGTATGATAGACAACAGGCTGGGAGCTATACAGAATACCCTGGAGTCCAAACAGTGGGACGTGGCCTTCCTCAGGGAAATCATGGCTGCCTACCACTGTGATGTTTCTGCGGTTTTGAAAAATCAGCAGTTCCTCCTTGCTTCAGTGATGCCTTATGTGTTCCCACAAATGGCAGCTGCCTGGACCTTTGACTCCACATCTATATCCCCTTATGTGTGTGTGGCCTCCTCAACCTCAACAACAGCACCACTCACAGCACAGGAGACAGCATACACATCAGAGGAAGAAGATGTGGAAGCAACATCATTCACAAGGAAAACCATCCGGTAGCACCGTCTGTGCACTATGGACAGTAACTCCTTTGTTCTGTGCTTAATATCATGCCAGTGTTGTGACAGCAGGAAATGTGCCCTCTTCACTCAACCACTGTTGACTTGTCTTCTATGTACTGTCATTGTCTCAAATCGTTCCTATCAGTAATTTGGACACCTCATCACTAATTTACACTTCTACTGATCATGTCTCATGACATGTCCCTCACCCCTGAACTCTAATTTTAGAACAAATGGCTCTGGATCTCTCATGGGGTATGTATAGTGGACAATGTATAGCATTGGAAAATGCACTTGCACATGTAAATAAATCACTTTGTTCACATGTAAGATTTCCACGTTTACTCAGATCCATCAACTTAGCTAAATGTATGCATTTTGTGAAGCTATGTCAATGAGAACAGAACATAATTACATGTCTGCATTACTGTCAGACCCAAAGCCACACACTAGGATCCTAACATGGAAAAGGTGAATGATGGTGTTGTGGGCTACAACCAACTTTCAGAGTATTAAATACGTGTATTGAACAGATATCCATGGAAGGTATGGCATGTATGGGTCTGAACCAAGTGTATGGCAATTTACTCAGATGAGAGCACCAGTACAACTAATATGTGTAGTTCAGAAGAGGCGAATTTAATCAGTGACAGGCAACTGTTAGTGTGGCAGGATACAGACCCAAATATGGCTAATGTCTTATGTGCCACACTTTCCAACAATAATACAGCCAGACCCCAGCAATGACAGTTGAAGTTTCATACGTACCTGTCCAAGATACTGTATACAAACATAATGTGACTGGCTGGAACTGTGGATGACAAATAGCTGATGTCATTAAGCAGCCAATCTGACAGCTCCTTGGTCGTAGGAATACTCCTGGTCATCCGTGGAAATCAAGACAGTAAGCATACCCTAAGGCCTTTCTCCTACTTGGCCAGTGCACACATGAGAACAGCCGGACACTAAATCAACACTAAGGGCCTCATTACAACCCTGGCGGTCGGTGATAAAGCGGCGGTAATACCGCCAACAGGCCGGCGGTAAAAAAAATGGAATCACGACCATGGCGGAAACCGCCAACATAGTCAGCCACTATAACACTCCGACTGCAATGGCGGTAGAAACAAACACCACAGCGGTAACCGCCAACAGACAGGTGGAACACAATTTACCGCCCACTCTTTTACAAGGCACCAATCCGCAATCTTTTCTGGGGCGGTACCAACGGCATCAAAAGCACAACGGAAACAGGACTTGGAACGGAAACCACTCACCTCTCGACACCCAACGAGGAACCAGGACGTCATGGAGCCCGAGTTACAGGTCCTGCCCATGTCGGTTTACCTCCTCTTCTACCAGGAGCAGCAAAGACGCCGGTGATGACCACGGTGAGTACTGCACCTAGCACATGGGGGGAGGAAAGAGAGAGTGAAACACACACACGCAACACGCAACACCCCCATCCCCACCCCCACCCTCACCCACCCACAACAACATACACACAAATACATGCAACAACATTACATTTACACCCCGTCACCCCCTGGAAGAATGCAAGGACAAAAGGAAATGTTTGTAACAAGTGTAATCATAGAAAAATCAGATAGGCAAAGATAAATGTAAATCATCAGTATATACAAATATGTACAGCAACTACACAAGTCCGGATAGTATTGCAATCATTGTCCGTGGACCAGTTTACCCAAAATGCATGGGCTAAGCACACACATGATACCTGACTCGAAATGGAGAGAACACTGCTGGGGCATCAGATCTAAAATAAACAGGCACCTCAGGGGGAGAGGGAGGGGTGGCACCTCAGCCGGATGAACAAACCATGCCACTGCTCCATGAGAGGGCTCCATGCCCACAGTTTGGTCCTGGGAAGTGCAATGCCACAGTCTCTCAAGTCTCTCAAGTGGGTGGTTTGCCCACTGCTTGATCCTGGGGAGTGCAAAGCCACAGTCTCTCAAGTCCCTCAAGTGGGTGGTTTTCCCACTGCTTGATCCTGGGGAGTGCAAAGTCACAGTCTCTCAAGTCTCTCAAGTGGGTGGTTTAGCCACTGCTTTATCATGGGGAGTGCAAAGGCACAGTCTCTCAAGTCTCTCAAGTGGGTGGTTTGCCTACTGCTTGATCCTGGGGAGTGCAAAGCCACAGTCTCTCAAGTGGATGTTTTTCTCCACTGGTTCTGGAGGGGTAATTGTGCCCAGAGTGCTTCATCCTGCCAAGGACTGGGGTTGTGGATGCTTTTCTCCACTGGTTCTGGAGGGGGCATTGTGCCCAGAGTGCTTCATCCTTCCAAGGACTGGGGTGGTGGATGCTTTTCTCCACTGGTTCTGGAGGGGGCATTGTGCCCAGAGTGCTTTATCCTGCCAAGGACTGTGTGAGTGGATGTTTTTCTCCACTGGTTCTGGAGGGAGCATTGTGCCCAGAGTGCTTCACATGCAGTGTGGCAGGTCCCATTCCCTCACCTGGGTGTGTGTGGCATGAGATTGCCTGGGAACAGGTAGCATGATACTCCATGGAGGCAAAGACACACTCCACCCTGCTGCAACTTTGCCTGCCACCTGCTGGTACAAACAGTGCTGGGTGTCGTGCCTCATGTACGCTGTACAGGGTCCAGGATGTCTCCTGCAGCCTCGGACGGCTGCCCACTGGGGATGTTAGCCATGTCAGCTGTGGTGGCACTGTCTGAGTGCATTACGGGGCTGGTGGTGGTTGTGGTGGTATCTGTGGCAGAGATGCTGCATGTGGTGATTGTGTCAGCACCTGTGGAGGGAGACAGCAGGACGTCTCCTGCAGCCTCGGATCGCTGCCCACTGGGGATGATGCTGGGGTCTGTTGCAGAGGTAGCAGACATGCAGGTGGCCGTGCAGGTGGTGGTGCAGGTGGCGAGGCAGGTGGCGATGCAGGTGGCGGTGTCCACCGCCGTACAGGTTGCTGTTCTGGTTGCCAGAAGGGGTGACTCTGGTCCCTCAGCCAGAGGCTCCGTGCCTGTCCTGATTTCCCCTTAGCCTTGTGTCCCTTCCCCGCCTTGGATGTTGCTGCTGGTCCCTTGGCACTGTCCCCTTTGCCTTGGAGGAGCCCTTGCTGGGTGGTTGGTGTGGCTTTTCTCTACAGCATGTGGTCACCTTCTTTACCTTGGCAGGTGGCAGAATGGGCTGATCCCTGGCCTCGCTAGGTGGCCCACTGGCAGCCCTGATGGGTTCCACCCGCGATGTGACTGGACTTGCTGAGACCACAGTGCTGGAGGATTTGGTGGATGAGGTGCTGGGCTGGGACCTGGACAACCTGGCCCTAGGGGAAGGACGTGGGGGAGGTGTAGTGAAGAGGTCAGTGTTAGCCAGGAAGAGTTTCCTAGGCACACTAGAATGGGAAGATGGAGGGGGTTTGGGAGTGGAGGAAGAGGAGATGGTTGTAGGAGGTGTACGTCTGCTGAATTTGGGTGAAGGTGCATGGGCCGGAGGCTGTTGTGAGGTGGATGGTTGTTGGGTGGGTGTGTGCCTGCGTTTGTGTAGTTTGGGAGGAGGGCTCACAGACACAGTGGGAGAGGACACGGGGATGTGTGCATGATAGTGAGGGTGGTGATTGCACGTGAGCGGTGTGTGGTGATGGGCGTGCTGGTGATGGAGGTAGTGGCTGAAGATGTAGTGCATGCAGGTGTGAGTGGAGACAAGACAGGGAGGGAGGAGGAAGACGTGGAGGAGGGGGACACAGTGGAGGCAGTGGATGTTGGTGTGTCTGCATGGGTATGGTGCTTGTGTGAGTGCCTGTGGGATGTGTGGTGCTTATGTTTGCCATGTCCACTGTTGTGTGTTGATGAATGTGCATGCTGGTCTGATGGTGTGCTTGGGATAGGCTGAGGTAGAGGGGATTGGGTCTGGGTAGAGGAAGTTGGTGGGGGGAGGGGGGAGGCTGGACACAGGGACAATGGCTGACATCAGTGCTAAGGCCAGAGCCTGAAATGCTCTCTGTTGGGCCGCCACACCAGAATGAATGCCCTCCAGGTATGCATTTGGCTGCTGCAAATGCCTCACGACACCCTGGATGGCATGCAAAATGGTTGATTGCCCAACAGTGAGGGATCTCAGGAGGTCAATAGCCTCCTCACTGAGGGCAGCAGGGCTGACTGGGGCAGAGCCTGAGGTGCCTGGGGCGAAGGAAATGCCCACCCTCCTTGGTGAGTGGGCATGGGAAACTCGATGAGGGGCTGCTGGGAGGGCAGTGCAGGTAGGGGGGGTGGCAGCTGTACCTGTTGTTGCGGTGGGCTCAGAAGTGCCCGCCACCACAAGGGAACTCCCATCCGAGGAGGAGTCTCTGCCGCTGGTGTCTGCTCCTGTCCCCATCGTGGAGCTCCCCTCTCCCTCAGTCCCATTGGTGCCTTCAGACTCCGTGAATTCACCCTCATGGGCCATGTGAGTTGCAGTTTCCTCCTAATCCGGTGCCAATGCTCCTCCGCGAGATGATGCTAATGTACACAATGACAGGGTGACAAAACAAAAAGGGGGAGGAAGACACAAGAGACACATGGTCAATGCCTGCAACACCACTACCGTTGGCGGTCACAACACACAGGGAGCAGCCCTATGCACTAACGCATGCACTAACAGTGCAGTGGAAAAGCACATGCCCATGGGGGACTCTGTCTAGACCCAGTTCATGCACAGCTGGAACCCATAGGGCCTGACTAGGTGTGAAGGGCAACTATCACCTTTGGGGTTGGAGTGGCACTTAGCCTGCAAAACAATGGATGTACCTTGGCGCGTCTGCCCTGGCCTAGGGGAACCCAAAGCCCACCTCCCCCACCCAGACACCTCATCAAGCGTACAGAGTCAGCTGAATGAGACTGTACTCACCGCCTTGTGGCTGCTGTGATGCCCTCAAGGGCCCATCCAACTCAGGATATGCCACCGCCAGGATCCGGTACGTCAGGGGGGTCATGGTGCGACAGGCACCCCTTCCACGTTGGGAGGCCATCCCCAGCTGGGCCTCCGCCATCTTCTTGCGCATGTCCTCCCATCTTTTACGGCAGTGGGTGCTCTATGATAGACCCCAGGGTCTGCACTTCATGGGCGATGGCACGCCAAATAACCTTCTTCTGGTGGGCGCTGACCTAGAGGAATAGTGAAGTAAAAAAGGATGTTTCTCCCCTGTACAGGTCTTCTGACACATTGGCCTCAAACCTTCCACCCTGGCTAAGAAAAACATACACGCACCATCCTCACATGCTGGCCGTCCCTTCCCGCATCTCTTCCAACCCCGACACTCCATACAATCATGTGCCATCCACCAAGCACACAGTTTACTCACCTGTTTGTCTGGAGGACCATAGAGTTACGTGTATTGGGGAGGACCACATACACCATTTTCACCAACTCCTCCGCAGTGAAGGCAGGGGCCCTTTCCCCAGACACTGTAGCCATTGTCGCTTCCAGACACAGGTCACAGAAGCACTTGCAGTGTAGGTCCTCTCCTGTTGAAGGTCAGGTATCAAGTGAGGGAACTGAGTGAAAATGGATGTCATGTCCGCTGCGGTACGTACCGTCTCCGCTGGTGTACATCATCATTGGCTCCTGGAACCCATAGGGCCCAATGATAACCAATGCTAAATAGCACAGCGGTCTTCGACCTCCTACCCAAAGCTGCATAACGCCAGCGTTGTTACCTCATTTCCCCTTGTCCTTCCTTACAGGTCAGGCATCCGCCATTTCAGGGGGCCACATAGCAGGCCAACTAACTGCGTCACAGCACTTTTGCCCAGGAATACGGACAGACAAAGGCACACACAGATTATTTCACGATTGTGCTAAAAGGCCTTGTGATGCGGTGTATGACCCTCTGCTCACCCTTCTCCTCCATAGGGCACGTCCGCTGGGGCAGGTGATGAGATGGCGGCATCCTCCGGTGTACAGACCCCTGGTGGAACTGTCAACAATGGAAGACAGACACATCATTATCACTTACAGACTTGATCGTGCCACAATCCTGGAACTGTGTGCCCACTTGGAGCCAGACCTGATGTCAGCTATCCGCCATCCCACAGGTATTCCCCCTCTAGTGCAGGTCCTGCCAATGCTCCATTTCCTAGCAAGTGGGTCCTTTCAAACAACAGTGGCCATGGCATCAGTGATGTCACAGCCAATGTTCTCTAACTTGCTGTCCAGAGTGTTATCTGCCCTGCTGAAACACATGCACAGCTACATCGTTTTCCCTCAGGTAGAGGATTTGCCCACAGCGAAAGGTGACTTCTATGCCCTTGGACATATACCTAACATTATTGGTGCCATTGGCATTTGTCCCCCCCCCGCAGAAATGAACAGGTGTACAGAAACCGGAAAAGCTACCATTCAATGAATGTGCAGATGGTGTGTTTGGCAAACAAGTACATCTCCCATGTGAATGCCAAGTATTCTGGATCACTGCATGATGCTTACAGTTTGAGGAATAGCAGCATCCCTTATGTGATGGGGCAGCTCCAGAGGCACCATGTGTGGCTAATAGGTGAGCCCAAGGTCCCCACACAGTTTAAAGAGGTGTCTGGGTATGGGAGAGTCCCTAATGATTGGAGGATGTCTAACAATTGTCCCTCGATATTTGCAGGTGACTCTGGTTACCCCAACCTGTTATGGCTACTGAGCCCAGTGAGGAATCCCAGGATAAGGGCAGAGGAACGCTACAGTGAGGCACATGGGCGAACTAGGAGGATAATAGAGTGCACCTTCGGGCTCCTGAAGGCCAGATTCCGGTGCCTCCATCTGACAGGTAGATCCCTATACTACTCACCGAAGAAGATGTGCCAGATCATTGTGGCATGCTGTATGTTGCACAACCAGGCTTTGCGACGCCAGGTGCCTTTTCTGCAGGAGGATGGGCCTGATGCTGGTCTTGTGGCAGCTGTGGAGCCTGTGGACAGTGAAGAAGAGGAGGCAGAAGAAGAAGATATAGGCAACCGAAACAACATCATCATGCAATACTTCCAGTGAGACACAGGTAAGAGGATGGCACTGCTTCTCTCATCTCATACTACTGTAGGACAAAGCATAAATCTGCCTTTTAACCTCTGTGTATGGACACTGACATGTCACATTGGCTTTCCATTTCACAGATCTGGGTCCCACCCTGTGTACTCTGCTATGTTTACTGCTGCCCAACAACTGTGTAACCATGGTATGTGAACATGAACATTGAAATTGCTAGATTTCCAAAAGGTTGCAATTACACATTTGTAAAAGTACAGATTGAGTTGTGATTCAAGGGTGTTTATTTCTGTACCAATAACTGGAGGGGGTGTGCAATGGGCTGGGCTGATGGTGGAGGAATGTTCATGGTAGAGTTCAGTTTCTTGGTCTCAGAGGTGCATTGTCCAAGGGGGCATAGGAAGTGGAGCAATGGCAGTTTAAGGTGGACAGGGGTCTTGACAATGTTCTTTGTCTTGTTCCTGGATCTCAGGGACCGTTTGCAGGGTGGTTCTCCATCAGCAGGGGGTGGGGTGCTGGTGGCCTTTTGTTCCTGTGGTGGATCCTCCTATCCTCTAGTGCTGGTGGAGGTGGAGGGCTGTTCATCGTCCAGGCTAGTGTCAGGGGCCCGTTTGTGTGCCACTGTGTCCCTCATGATGTTGGCTAGGTCTTCCAGCACCCCTGCAATGGTGAACAGGATGGTGTTGATGGATTTCAAGTCCTCCCTGATCCCCAGGTAGTGTTCCTCCTGCAGCCGATGGGTCTCCTGAAACTTGGCCAGTACCGTGCCCATGGTCTCCTGGGAATGATGGTATGCTCCCATGATGTTGGAGAGTGCCCCGTGGATAGTGGGTTCCCTGGGCCTGTCCTCCCCCTGTCGCACAGCAGTCCTCCCAGCTTCCCTGTTATCCCATGCCTCTGTACCCTGAACTCTGTGCCCACTGACATTGACCTCAGGTCCCTGATTGTCTTGGGGTGGTGGGTTTGCCTGGGGTCCCTGTAGTGGTGGACTCACTGCTGATTGACGTGTCCTGGGGACAGAGGGATGGGCCCGCTGGGTGGGTACTGTGGTGGTGTTTCCTAAGGGGGAGGTTCAGTGGTGGATTGTGACTGTGGCAGGGGAACCGACTGTCCAGAGGTCCCTGATGGGCCAGGCTGGTCATCTTGATCCAGGCGTGCAGAGCTGCTGCCGTCACTGTGGGCCTATTCTGTGGGGGGACTGGATATGTCTGGCTCCTCCTGTCCGGTGACGTTGGGTATGGATCCTGTTGGTGTGTAAATGCATAGTTTTAATATCTGTGTGTGCCATCTTTTGCATTGGGTGAGTTACCCTCTACTTCTGTACTTGCCTTGTTGTGTTTGCCATTGTGTGATTGGTGTTTTGGGGTCTGTGTGGGGGTCTGTACTGGACATGCTTTGGCAATGGTTGTCCATGCTTTGGTGTTGCATGCAGGGCTTGGTTTTGGGATTGGTGGGTTGTGATAGTGGGGCATATGTGAGGTGTTGAAGTGATGGGGTGAGGGGTAGGGTAGGGGTAGGTGATGACATGCAGGTAGGGGGGTAAAAGTGGTGAAGATTTGACTTACCAGAGTCCAATCCTCCTGCTACTCCTCTGAGGCCCTCAGGATGCAGTATTACTAAGACTTGCTCCTCCCATGTTGTTAGTTGTGGGGGAGGAGGTGGGGGTCCACCGCCAGTCCTCTGTACAGCAATCTGGTGTCTGGATACCACAGAATGCACCTTCCCCCGTAGGTCATTCCACTTCTTCCTGATGTCAACCCGTGTTCTTGGATGCTGTCCCACTGTGTTGACCCTGTCGAAGATTCTCTGCCATAGCTCCATCTTCCTCGCAATGGAAGTGTGCTGCACCTGTGATCAGAAAAGGGCTTCTTCCCCAAAAATTCGTTGTAAGGGGTTGTAGGTAATGTGGGTGAGTGTTTTATAGTGTTGTGGGTGTAGTGTGTGTATGTGTATCAGGTGTGTGTATTTCGAATTGTCCAATGTGGTTGTGTTTTGTAAGTATGTGTGTATTTTGAGCGTGGCGGTGTGCACAGCCAATGGTTTACCGTGGTTGAAAGACCGCTGCGTTGATTCGTGGGTCGTGATAGTGTGTGCGTATTCTTGTTGGCATGACGGTGTAGGTTTTGGTATCGCCAGTTTATCACTGACCTTTGGTGTGGCGGACTTGTGTGGGTGTCTGTATTGTGGCGGATTACGAGATGTGGGTCGTAATACCTATAGCTGATTTCCGCCTCGGGCACGGTATGTTGGTGGCCTTCAGCACGGCGGTAAGCGGGATTTACTGCCAGGGTTGTAATGAGGGCCTAGTTGTCTAATACTATCAAGATTTATTAAAACAGATAAATAACATAATATCTAAACCTACCTTATACTCTATATTACACTAAACTAACATACACTAACGTTTCTTAACTTACACCTATCTATCCTATTTTAAACTTATCTCACACATGTAACTCCACACTCTAAACATTGCCCCCCCCCCTTAAGAGGCAAGATACAAGTAGGACAACATAAACTAAGGCTACACATGTACTAACTTAATCTATGTCCTGAACAAATATATATATATATATATATATTTTTTTTAAAGTATTTTTTAGATGTTTTATTTTTTTACAAAGAAACCCAAACATAATCCCCACCCAACCGCCCAAAATAAAAAATGTACTAAAACCCACCCACTAACTATACTTACTCTAACCTATACCTACCCTACACTATTTTACTAATCTAACATTACCCATCTAAAACCCACTATAAATATTTAAAGTAAAGGGAAGGGGGATCTTATAATTAGTTTTTTTTTTTGTCTTTGTCCAACTTTTCTCATCTGGCCATCATGGTGGCCATGTCGCGTCTCATGTCTGACTTGAAGCTAGATGTGTGGCTGGAGCAGATGGCTGTAGGGATGCCTGGCTAGAGACAGGTTCACTAGATGTGGAGGGGTGCGGACCCGCTGAGGCCCCGGACCCTAGAATTCTTCCCTTATGTGACCTGCTTTTTTGTTGAATGCTGCGGAGGTCCCCCATTTGTGAATGCACACCAAGCCACAGTGGCCTTTTCCTTCCTAAATCCACGTTTCATCATTTGGAATCCAGGTTTCATCTTCAATATGTGTCTGTACCTCTCAGCCCACTTGTTGAAAGCATGTTTTTTCTGCTGGGGTCATATGAGCAGCTGAAATATGAGGAGAATAAAGCATTGAATACAGCATTGGGTGGAGGTAGAACAGACATGCAATGTACACAGCATCCTCAGATGACACATGTAGTGCACCACACATTCCACAACACTGACTGACTCCAAATCTATACAAAATTCCTACCAGCCATCTACGGTATCATGTACATGTCACTGGGGTAACAGCTCTCTGTTGTTGACCATCAGGGCTCAGAGGTAAGTGGACTACTGCGTCCTTACTCAACATTTGTATGATCAAACTAGTGAGGATCAAGTGGCCCAACAAGTCCAGAATCCCTGTGCCATTGTCAATATGCAGTGCTTTGTATGCAATTCACCTCTTTGACGCCCCTGGTGCTACATCAAACCTTTCACAGGCATCATATATGCAAGGTGGAGGGGTCATCTGATAGGGGGACAGGAAACTTCCCACTGGCAATTATAAAGTTTTATAAAGCTTTATTAATGTGTCCTGGGTTAACACCTCCTCAGAGCACTTGTTACAAGAGGGCACACCACTGCTCATAATGTGCCTACGTGTACAATGTATGCAAATAGCCCATATAGCTTGGGCAAAGCCTGAACAGCCACTCAAAATTGTCTTCAGAATTTGTAACTTTTGCCTCCTACCCTGTGCTGTTGTGCAAAATGTATAATTCAGCACACACATGGTGGTTGTACGGGTACCATTAGGGGCACAGTAAGATTGACACTGTACTGGGTGAAGCTATGGTATTCCTCTCTATTGAACATCATGTGCACATGCATGTCAGACGTCTTCAAAGTACCAGGTACACACTCAGCACATATGATGTGAATAAGATCACTCACAAATATCATAAGGAGTAGATCTTGTGGGTATATCTACACAGATCTAGCTTGCTACAATCCATTGACATTTCCCACAACCACCTGGAGCTGAGTTTTATTTTCATTGTGTACTCTGCAGACTGTTGGCCAGCACAATAAGGCTCCCTGCATGACTGCATCCTCAATTTAAATCTGAAGACTAATGAGGCACCAGTGGTGCAAGTGTCTCCTACATAAGCCCTCTAGAGACATCAATACATTTACTTCATCTGTACTGTTTTGTGAGTAACTGAAAGCTACATTTGGCACACAGTGCTGTCAAAAGTGCAGTGACAAATTTGTTGGCAACAGGCATACTAATCAGATAAACAGCAGCTATGACGCCTATCATGATTGACATCAATGTATATGTGGGCATGCTTTCCATTTCCTAACACCCACAATTCCATAGCAGCACACATTGCCACTTGTGTAACGATCAACCCATTCTCAATCCTCAATATTGCATCAGACATGATGTCAACATCCTAACTAAGATGATTTCATATCATTGGTCACAAAATACATTTAATCAATGCATTACACACAAACACCTGTAATGCCACATGTGATGCACAGGGTGATACTTACTGGCAGCATTGGAGTCTTCAAATCTGGATACCTCTCCACCGGTGTAGGGTGGAGGCCCACCTGTAATACATGAAAGGAAAACATAGCGTAGTGACATTTAGACATTTCTTTGCATGGACAACAGTTTAAATAAAAACTTGTTGAGCTGAGTGAGCAAGTCAACATAGTGGTAGAACAACTGTCAAACATATATCATCTGTCTGTGAGACATAGGGCCAGATCATGGAGACCATTGTAACACCCATTGCTTTCGACCCTGCCCCAGATGTTGAAGACATCTAACTAATTATCAGTGCTAAAAGACTGGCAACTGCCCAGGGGTTTCTGTGACTGAAGCAAAGTGTTGTGGAATGTATTGATACATCCTTTTTTCCTGTTTCTAATATGATATGTTTGTGCCATTACAAGGCACACACACACTTGAGAAATAATGCCATGACAGTTTACTTATGTTAATTTAGTTGTCCCTACCTGCACATTAACTAAATAACATTACAGATGTCTTGCCAATTTTGTGTGCCATTGTTGCCATAGTATACCATTTTTTGTCCAGGAAGGGATACCAACATGCACATATACATTCCCCTCAACACAGACACACTTGATCTGTGGTCCAAGGATGCCTCTTTGGTGCAGGCTTCTGAGTAATGTGCTAGTGCTTATGCACATGCAGGCCTGCCCCATACTGTCTGTAGGAGGCGGTAGGCCTGTGGTACAAATTCAGCACATGTGCTTGGTATAATTGATACTTTATGGGGTGTATGCGATATGCAATGTACAAGAAGAGGAATGTGCTAATAGTCTGGACCCATGGCATAGACAAGCTCCTTTAAATAAATGCTGTTGGCCAATGACACAAAGGGGCAAATTTAAGGAAACTAGTGCGGCACCTAGTGCATCACTAATGTCCTTGTACCCCTTAGCATTCCCCTTTCCCCTGACATGTGTGTACCGTATAAAACATATGGCGCACCATAATGCAGGTAGGGGGCAATCTTGTCAATTTGGATGGATGCAAATGATGTACTCAGCAGGAGTAGCACCAACACGTTTGCACAACTTCTGCTGAGTACATAGGGGCCCATCATATATAATGGTATGCACTCTTTTAACACCTGCTCTGAGGAGGCGTTCAAAGTGCGGCAAATGTGGCGCTGGGAAATATATCATATTTTCCAGACCCATGTACTTTAACCTGCCATACAGGTGTAGGTCTCCCTCCCATACATGATGCCTGGCGCAGCCATCATGTTGTGCAAGGCTTAACTGAGTGGAGCTATGCATGCATTGTACCACTTTGTTATTAAGGCGCAGGGAGATGGCACTTCTGCCCTGCCTCTGCTTCATTAACGAAAACCACAATGGCAGCCTTAAGGTGGCACTGGGGCTCTTTAATCAGGCCCAAAACAACCTGTCCAGATCCCTTGACAAAAAATGCTGCACTCAACCTTATCTCCACCTGCCATGCACAGACAAACAAAGGTTTTGCTATGAATATGGTATATTTACCAACTGGTCCGCCAATCTGAATCCCAAGGTAATCCAGTAGATCTTGCTCCCTTGAGATCAGGTCAGCCGAGTTGTGTTTCAGCTGGTGGTCTTTTCCTCCAAATATTCAGGTTAGTTGGTGGAGCACCTTCCCTCACCTCAGCTTCCGGGCCGCTGTGGGGTAGCCCTGGATCACGCGGCCACCCAAAACCAGCATCATCGGTAGGGAACGCTGCATGAGCCATATGAACCCTCCCAGTTCATCTGCCATGATCTTTGTCATCTTCCCTTTCCCTGACATAATGCAGTTTTAGGAGACTGAAAATGTAAGTGCCCAAAAATAAATTTACTACAAAGCTTCCCCACCTATCCCAAATACCCCAACAAACTATATTACCTAGCTAATCACCCCACAATACAGTGACAAAAACAGAACAAAAACACTACAAAAGACTGCAGAAATTACAAATATAACACAACAGCACCAGGACACAGCACAAAACTCTCCTGCAACTCCAATCCTCCAACAACACCAGCTCCAAACACCCTAACACAGTCACAGACAAGAAGACTATGAAGTGAAATTGTACTCACTGTACCATGTAGGCAGATAGGATGTCCTGTTTCATCACTACCTGGACCTGTGCATCACTTTTTCAGATATGCGTCATTTGTTTTGATACATGACAGTCATGCATCGATTTTTTCCCATTGAGGCTGACAAGGCCTCCAGACTTGCGATTGACATGCAGGGACCAGGTGTCATTTTTCAGAATAGGAAAGAATGACGTTTTGGCGTTTGCGTCTAAAATTGTGACGCATGACGATCATGCCCATGCAGACACCATTTTTTTGGCCTTGTAGAGCCTGGAATATTGCAGTTTGCGTCAAAATATTTTGACTCATGACAGGAATGCATGGATTTTTTTTGGGGTACGCTTACAGTGCACCCAGATTCACATACTATGTCACATGGGCTATGCATGCATGTAGGCAGTATGGTATGGTTACCAGTGTGCATGTCCGTTGATATCTTTATGGTAACATCAGTATGTGTTTTCAAAATGTTTTTATATGTGTGTGATAGACATGACGACTGGTACTGTGTGCATTTGTGCATGTGTTGCTAGACTGTGTCCACATACATGTTGCCACATGTGTACTACGTGTATACATATGTGATCTAACATATTTGAGGGGCTACCTCATTGTAATGTCTAATATACAAATGTACTTATACCAACACAGTAGATATGATGGGCTATGTCCAATACATGATAATGCATGTAATACCAGTGACAAATCGTACTCAGAGGATACAGTGGACTATGGCTGGGTTGATTTCACATTACCCTGGCAATGTGAGTACATGTGTGTCTACACTGTGGTGTTTAGTTAGGTTCAGCCTTCATAATGCTTTGCTATACATGTGACACACAGTTCCGCATGCATCTTAGATGCAGGAGGTGGTGTACACGCATGTGTCAATGAAGGTTGGTATGTGGCATGTGCATGGAAAGACTTGTGTAGTGTCATATATTTAAAATATGACCACAGCGGTGTGTTCATGGGATATGAAAGCTCACATATCTATATTTCTGCATGGACACATATTGAACTTTGTCAAATGCCTGTGCAGTCATATCAGTGCCACCTATCTTTCCGTAAGTCGGAACACATCTGATCTGATCAATGATCTTGTGACACATATGCATTTTCATTTGTGGAACGTTGCCTTTTGTGCAGACTCCAGTACACATTACCAGACCTGTTCCATTTAATTGGTATGTGTGTGCTGATATATCTGACATATGTGTCCATGCAACCAACTAAGTACTTACAATCGATCATATCATGTTTGTTATGTCACATACAATGGCATACCAATGTGTTGCAGTGTTGCAGTCAGGCAAAGATGGCAGCCTAGTTATCATCACCACTGTGGGTGTTTTAATGCCCACACAAACCCATGGTTGCATGTTTAGGTACAGGTTTATGGTGCGCCACTCTACACAGTCCACTGTGCATATGCATCGGGCCCCTGACTATGTCAATAGTCAAGGGAGCCTGAGCAGTGGGTTAGGAGTTTTTGTGCTGGAATCTAGCCTCTTCATGATAGCTCTTCAACAGAGGAATGCACAGTCCCATGCATACAGACACATGCACAATTGTGATCAAAAGGACTGGGATTTTCTTTTCCCTCTAGGGTACATGATGTCAGCCGTGCCCTATCATGTACTGAGGACTGGCTACTTGTACATGTAGTACATGTCTCATCATTCGGCATGGTCTGACAGAACTGATTTTACTTCCTTAGTAATTTCCATGGTCAGCTTGGTTAGGGCTTGTGTCTCTGTTGCAACTTGTAAGTTTGGAACAAAGCAGGGGACAGATGATGTCATCTATCACTGCCTCCTGTCAGAATAGTATGCAATGGGCAACTAACAGGTTATTGTAGTGGTAAACATGAGTGGGATATGTACTGACCTAGGCATCCTCTCTGTACATATGCTGGGTGATCACATGGCGACATTGATGTGTTGCACAGTCAGTATTGGTCTACATGCGTACCTTCTCCATCTTTTACCGCATATCTTTTTAGGAATAGGTTGTGTCCTACATTGCTGCCAATCTTTAGGCTGCTTACACTTTGTCCACATATTCTACAGCAACATTGTCTGGTCATAGGTAGACCAGATGCAACATGTGACTTGTGTAAATTGAAGATGTACAGATCTTCTGGCTACGTGATAGTTACTATCCCATTGTCTGGCTTTGTAAGATTACAGAGTCATTTTTTTTCATGGGAATGCCTACCTTGCATCTCATTAAGGCAAGGTAGGTCTCCACTTTCAAAAAATTACTTTAACTCCATAAATTTGGCGCTAGAGGGGTCTAGCACCAAAGTATAAATATGGAGTTAGTTTTGCACCGAATTAGAGTTAAAAAAAATTACACTAATTCAGTGCAAACAGAGTATAAATATGCCCCTTAGTGTTTTAATTTTCTTCTAAGGAAGTTGTTCTACCTGCTGAAGAGAAAAAACAAGTAAAAGTAGCCTAGGCTTCTGATCATGGATGACAAGGACGAATTAGAGTAATTATCTAAAAAGTTTATGTTCATAGTCATTTGTTATGTTAGTAAATATTCTTATTTTATGTTACATTTCAAACAATAGATAGGTGTGCTAATATTTGGTCATTTGCAATGACGAGTGTTTCTATATAGAATAGCATGTACAGTGGTCATTTTGACACAAATATCAGCTAAGATGCTTATTTTACTGCAACGTTTTTCCGCAGAAAAAGTATTGTGCTTGTTTTCATTCCTTTGAAGAATTAAAATGCCTATATTGTAGGGGAGGCATGTTCAGTATACTGAGTGTCAAATATTATTAATAGATAGTTTTAATGGCTAAATGACAAATTAATGTCTTCATAAATCAATATAGAATCTGCCGAGAAATCCATTTGCTTATGATTTTTTCTTACCTAACTTTGCACTCTATGTTTGAAGTTGGTAAGCTTTCCACCGACTTCCAGTAGAAATAAATCATGGAGGGCTGTGTCTAATGAGCCACTTTTCAGTCTCCAAAAGTGCGCATTTAAGTCTTTGGGAATAGAGTTTCGAAGTATATGCTAATATGTTAAAATGCAAGATACTTTTCTATCATTACAAAATCTTCTTATCATATTTAAAGTTTCAGTTTCATATGCTTCTAAACGGGTTGATTACAAAAACGGTTCAGATAACATCAATCAATGACCTCCACAAAATAAAATGATACCTGTGCAATTTTGTTAACGTCGGGAATTTGCCAATGTATGAAGTGAAATTAGAGGCGAACAGTTGAGGCAATGATACAAAACACATGCTACTAAGTAAAACAATAATGTTTTCATGGAAATTTGGCTCAACAATTTTAAAGTTGGGATCTTTGGAATTGTATTCCAAAGGCATCATTTACTCAGCAACTGGCACATGAAGACCACTATTGCTATTATAATACAGAATGGGATAAGATATAATGGTACATAGGAATAATAAAACATAAAAGAGGATGCCACGAGGGAAGGAAAAATTGACTTATTTAAAGTAAACGAGTGTCTGCAGAAACCTGAACATTGAATTACATGAATAACAGATAGGCAAATGTGAGCTGTTTCCCTGCTAGCTCCCCTTTCTTATATCTATTGTACCTGCAAGTGAAATTGCAATGGTTCATTGAATTGAAGTAAATAAAAAAAAACTCCTCAGAGGAGACAAACACGAGACACAATAAAAACTGGAGTTGGTGAAGGGAGGTGGTAGGAATCAAGTATAGGAAGGCCACCTAACTATGTTCACCTAGGAAGCAGGATATGTAACCCAACACACAGATCTATACAGCTCAGGTAAACTGTATTTATGAAGAAATAATACTTTTATAACATTCATAGGGCCAGATTTATAAGGCCATAGCGCCTCTTAGCAGCACACTATCATCGTTGTTTTACCCTAATGTGATGTTAAGGAGGTCCGTCTCCTTTGCCATATTTACAAAGTGGAACAATGCTTGCATTGCGCCACTCTGTGCCCCTTTGCGCTAGATATAATGCATGCAAGGGGAGGGGGTGTGTGTCTCCACAGGGAGTCCCGTAAAAATGGTGCAGTGAAATTTACAACTTTTCACTGCACCATTTTTAGAGTCAATTTATCGCCTGCTTAGACTTTAAATTGCCATGCCCATTACTTTCAATGGGCCTCCCTTTATTTTGCAGGATTAGTGCCACAATATATGGAGCTAGTCCTGTAAAGTACCACAATAGCGTAATGCGCCTAACATGTGCCATGGTGCTCCGTATTGTAAATACGGCGCACACACGGGGTCTGATTTACAAGAAAGTAGAGCATCAGCTTTGATGCACCACTTTCCTTGCATCCCCACCTGCACCCTCTAACAACACCATGTGTGTGTTAGGGGGGCGTTAGGACAATAACGTAAGCCAATAATTCACCTGGACAAATTGAAAATAAGTTGATGAGAATCAATCAAAAGCCGTTTGTTGTAATTGTGTAGAAAAGGCGGGACAATACCTTTATCACAGCGAATTTATAGAGAGAAGACAAGAGTCAACATTTGTGAGTACAGCAAATTCATTCAGTCCATCACTGGCAGGATAGAGAGAGTAATTACATTTTACTTCCATGCCATTTATGATGTAATTTAATTAATCAATTTTTTCTATATCATGGAGAAAAATCATTTGTTTGGAGTTTTAAATATGAAAATGTTAAAGGTCAATTTTGGGATTCATCTGCATGGAATTGCCTTGATGTGAGTGAACTTTGTGATTCATTGAAGGTGCCAAAGTTAGGAGTGGACACAAATAGTGGGTAGAAATTGCACACTGACATTTGCAATATATCTGTCATTTTGTGATGCAACCAAATGTATTACTAGGTTGCTTTGTAAAATGTCCAATAACAGGGGGTAGCTGAATGGCCTTCCTAGTTAATAGTAAATAGGCAAATAGTTCTTTTTGAACCCCTGTGATTGGCTGTACACACAGAAATAGTGGCTTCAAAAACAGCAGTCCACAATCCCTCCACTCACATTCTCAAATGAAAAACACTTTTTTTAAACAGCCCATTTTCCTTAGTGGAACAATTCTGTTTTGAGCAAAAAGGCTACCTGTTTGAAAAGATATCAGTGAAGCAGCAGTAGCCCAATGGACTACCCCATAAATTCCCAAGGCCTCGTAAAAATAATTCCCAAAGAAAAACCTATCCAACAGGGACAGCATCCCATTTGCGTTTGGATTCCTACCTTCTATTAAGTTATAGTACGTCCTCAATGGTGTATGGTACCAATTCTGGTCACAAACCATTGGTGCAGCTCATTATGAATTACAATTAAAATAATTCCTCTTTCACACACCCTCATTTCGATTGAGAATGATTTGCAAAACCCTTTTGTGATTCTGAAAGGATTTTCCAAATTGGGAAAAAGAGGTTTCATACATTTCATAATACCATTTTGGTATCCCAAAGCAATGTGATTTTTTGACTTGCATTGTTTATGACTGAAAAATGCCTTAATTCTCTGTTCACCTTGTATAATTATTTTGCAATGCACCTTCTGTTAAGGAGTTCTCATGATCTTTGGAACAGAGTCTGCTCTATAGTAAGGGTGGGTGATGAATTCCATTCCACCCACAGTGTTCGTGGAGTTTTTGCCACTCCATATTACTAATCTAGCCAAATTCTGCACTCAGCGGCATGGTGGAGTGTTTTCTCATGCGTGGCATGTTGGTGAGTGTGAGCAAGAATTGGCATTTCCTAGGGTGATTTTCAGGTGCTAGAAGGGCACTTGGCCAGATTTTCTCAATGCAGGTGGTCACAACTGATCACGTTGGAAAAACTGCCATTTGAGTATAAAATCTACTAGAGTGGCACTAAAACCAACTCGAGCAGCAGCGCTCTTTGGTGCGCCGCTTAGTGCCGTTTGTGCTGATTTTTCAGTGCAGATCAAGCTACCTGTGCTAAAAATCAGTGTGGGCAGTGTGACATGGCAATTTCTGCCTGCTCGCAAAACTCAACAGTATCTCGCTGAGCTTTTAGTTAACTCCGCAGAATTCTGGAGAGTGAAACACTGCGAGTTCTGCCCAACCTCCTCTATAGAACCAGCTGAAAAAATAATCTTAACCCCATCAGTGTGTGTGTCTTCCATTGGCTGACACATGCACACCTTCCCAGGTGTGGGCCACGACCATTGGCTGACTCCAGGGAGGGTTTTTAAAAATCCATCAGTGCTTTGCTCCAGAGGATTTTTTTCTATTTAAAACCCCCTTTGGAGACACAAAATAGCTTTCATGTCTCCCCCAACCCCCTCACCTGCCAACCCGTGACATCAGCATACTGGAAACATCAGGTAAGGCTGCTTTCTACTCCAGTGAGGAAAATGGGCCCCTCCCCAGCTTTCAGGAAGTCCTCGTTTGAAAGGGGAGTTATGCCCCTTTCAAGCAAGGCCTTCGGGAAAGGGTTTCCTGGCTGTGCATCGTAGCCGTCCTGCGATCGACAGCCAAGAAACCCCACTAGATGCCAGGACTTGGGGAGGCCGGGCCTCTTGAAAAAAATAAAGTTTACTTACCCTGTGGGGGGAGAAGGATCACCTCCCTCTCCCAGATTTAACATTTCTGAAAAGAGGGTGACAGAACCTGGTGATAGTCTCACAAGTCACTCTATTCTAGATTCCCCTAGGTGTCTAGTTTAAGCACTTCAGTGCAGGCATCGGCCACTGGTCAAAACCTGCACTACCTCCCTGGTGTGGGTCACAACCAGTGGCCGACACCAGGGAGGGGGTTCAAAAATCCTCGGGTGAGTTGCACCCAGGTTTTTTTTTATATCAAAACACCCCAAGATACATGGAATATCTTCTGTGTCTCCTCCCATTCATCCCACCATCCCCTTTGGGATGCCGCGCTGACGTCACTGTTTGTTTTCCCCACCAGGGCAGGAACCGGCCTTTTGAGAGCTTAATGCTCCGGTGGTGAAAACAGGCCCAACAGCATCCCCGACGTTCAGGAAGGCCTCGTTTGAAAGGGGAGATCCTACCCTTTCAAACGAGGCCTTCCTGAACCGGTTTCACAGCTTGCAATCGAGGACCAGATATCCCCACTAGACATGTGGGATTTCACTTAGGGGGGTCGGCCCCCTTGGAAAACGGGCCACCCCCCAGGGCCATATATTTTTTTTTTAAAGGTAGGTTTACCCCTGGGGGGCACGGTCGCATCCGATTGCGCCCCCCAGGGCTTTCAAAAAAATGTTTAAAAAAGAAATTCAAAATAAAATAAAATGACAGGGGGTCGCCCGAGAGCAAGTTTTTTTAATAGCTGTATGGTTTCCACTATGGCCCCAAGGAAACCATACAGCTGTAAACAAAAATATAGGTATCTATCTATCTATCTATCTATATATACATATATATATATATATATATATAGAGCGATCACTTTTATCAATGCATGTGTGATTATATATATATATATATATATTCGCCACCAGTTCTCTTGCATTTGCAGCTTGCGTCTTCAAAGCAATGCACATACTTCAGCTGAAGCGTTTCAACTGTAGCTTTTAGACAGCAATACAAAAAGTCAAGTAAGTCTTGTGATTATGTTTTATGTTTCTTCTACAAAAGGATCTTACTTTTGTCTTGTGGCAGTTTTGATGCCATAACGTAGCACCGAAGGTTTATATGTCTACTGCAAAGATCAAATCTGTATTTCATGTAACTAGCTGAGTAGCTTAGTAAAGTCAGCCATTACCTGCGTTATAATACAAATGAAATGTACGTGCAGGGGGGGCTATAGAGAGATGAAGGGCACTTTTGCTGGGTGGTAGTGAGGGAATCTGAGGAGCAGGTCTTGGGAGTGGGACCACCATTAATGATTGTTGGACTGGGCGGAAGAGGTGCTAAACACTGTGAAGATTAGTGTGTGACAAGGTGAAGTAATAGTGTGTCTTTTTTTTTGAGTGTCTTGATAGAATTTGGAGTTTGAGGGAAGAAGCAAAGGTAAGGTGACCTCTACTGTTGAATGTATCACACACTCATCCACCAGCAATTTTGTGACTGTCTACGTAGGCTAGTGTTTTAGAGCAACAGTTTAGCCAGTAGCAGAGATGGCATCTCTTTGAATGACTGCTGCTCAAGCCCTCACTTGGGTTACAGAGGACAGCTCTGACGTAGGATCAGAGACTGATACAGCAGATACTGAGACAGCATCTGATGGATAGGACAATGGCACAGTCTCTGGGAGTGATTTTTTCAGTCAAAGGAATCCCATTTGATAACTCCTCTTCCAATGATTATGAGGGAGGTGATGAGGACAGTCCTGCTGTCCCTTCTCAATCACAGTCTGTGCAGCGGGACAATAGAGGGTTAGCCCAACCCAGAGAGCAGGTGCATTTGGTGATAAGCACAGAGAGAGTGCTCTCATGGGAGCGCCCCAATTTACTTCAGCCCCAAATTCCACCGCCCAAATTGTTTTGTCGAAACATCAAAATTATCTATCACAAAACAACCCAGGTTTTGTAAAGCAGGCACCTGCGTTTTTGATCCTGGGCTCGGAGGCCAAATAGGGATACCTACCAAACCAAGACATTTCTGGAAACTAGACATCCGGGGGCGTCAGCATTGGTGTGACTTGGGTGGATTCCTCAAAGTTTTCATACCCAGAATTACCTGCAAAGGTGAAATGTTGAATAAAAACTCAATTTTTTCCTGCATTTCTGTCACATAAACTACAGAAACATGCTGGGATCCACAAAATTCCTACCACCCAGTGTTTCCCCACCTGTCCTGATAAAAATTCTACCCCACTTAAGTGCCTGTAGCTAGTGCCTGCGTCAGACATTTATCACCCCAGGGTCAACAGTTGCCCTCAGGTAAGGACCAACATTGACTGTTGTGTGATCTATTCCTGTCGCATCACTAAGCCTACCCACACAAGTGAGGTACCATTTTTATCGGAAGCCTTGGGGAATGCTGGGTGGAAAGAAATGTGTGGCTCCTCTCAGATTCCAGAACTTTCTGTCACCGAAATATGAGGAAAAAGTGTTTTTTTGCCAAATAATGAGGATTGCAAAGGATTCTGGACAACAGAATTTGGTGAGAGCGCGACAAGTTATCTGATCCTGGGTTCCCCTAGGTGTCTAGTTTAAAAAAATGCACAGGTTTGGTAGGTTTTTTAGGTACCGGCTGAGCTAGACACCAAAATCCACAGCTAGGCACTTTCCAAAAAACACGTCAGTTTTCAATGTACAAATTTGATGTGTCCATGTTGCGTTTTGGGGTGTTTGCTGTTGTGGGCACTAGGCCTATCCACACAAGTGAGGTACCATTTTTATCGGGAGTCTTAGGAGACTGTTGGGTGGAAGGAAATTTGTGGCTCCTCTCAGATTTCAGGACTTTTCATCACCGAAATATGAGGAAAAAGTGGGGGGTTTTTGGCCAAATTTTAAGGTTTGCAAAGGATTCTGGGTAACAGAACCTGGTGAGAGTCCCACAAGTCACCCCATTCTGAATTCCCCTAGATGTCTAGTTTTAAAAAATGTATAGAGGCCAAAGACCACAGCTACTCACTTTGCAAAAAAAAGGTTAGTTTTCTTTGGGAAAATATGATGTGTCCATATTGTGTTTTGGGGCATTTCCTGTGGCAGGCACTAGGCCTACCCACTCAAGTGAGGTACCATTCTTAATGGGAGACTTTGGGGAATGCTGAGTAGAAGGAAGTTTGTGGCTCCTCTCAGATTCCAGAGCTTTGCAGCACCTAAATCTTAGTGAAAAGTGTTGTTTGTTGCCAAAAGTTGAGGATTGCAAATGATTCTGGGTAACAGAACCTGGTGAAAGCCCCACAAGTCACCCCATTCTGAATTCCCCTAGGTTTCTAGTTTCCAACAAAATATAGGTTTGTCAGGTTTCCCTAGGTGCCGGCTGAGCTAGAGGCCAAAATCCACAGCTAGGCACTTTGCAAAAAACACGTCCGTTATCTTTGGAAAAATGAGATGTGTCCATGTTGTGTTTTGGGGCATTTCCTGTTGCGGGCACGAGACTTACCCACACAAGTGAGGTACCATTTTCATTGGGAGACTTGAAGAAATGCTGGGTGGAAGAAACTTTGCAGCTCCTCTCGGATTCCAGAACTTTGCAGCACCAAAATCTGAGGGAAAAGTGTACTTTTTGCCAAATTTTGAGGTTTACAAAGGATTCTGGGTAACACAACCTGGTGAGAGCCCCACAAGTCACCCCCTTCTGGATTCCCCCCGGTGTCTAGTTTTTAAACATGCACAGGTTTGGTAGGTTTCCTTTGGTGCCGGCTGAGCTGGAGGTCAAAATCCACAGCTAGGCACTTTCCAAAAAACAGGCCAGATTTTAAAGTAAAAATTTGATGTGTCCATGTGTTTCTTGTCGCGGGTATTAGGTCTACCCATGCAAGTGAGGTACCATTTTTATTGGAGAACTTGGGGGAACACAGAATAGCAGAACAAGTGTTATTACTTCTTGTCTTTCTCTACATTTGCTCCTTCCAAATGTAAGACAGTGTGCAAAATAGATGTCTATTTGAGAAATGCCCTGTAATTCACATGCTGGTATGAGCACCCCAGAATTCATAGATGCGCAAATAATCAATGCTTCTCAACACCTTATCTTCTGCTAATTTTGTAAATACAAAGGTTTCCTTGATACCTATTTTTCATTCTTTATATTTTGCCAAATGAATTGCTGTACCCCGGTATACAATGAAAACCCATTGCAAGGTGCAGCTCCTTATTTGGCTATGGGTACCTATAGATCTTGATGAACCTACAAGCCCTAAATATCCCAGCAACCAGAAGAGCAGTATATTACTTTGGAAAATATGACATCTCAGGAAAAAGTTACAGAGTAAAAAGTGGAGAAAAATGGCTGTTTTTTTCACCTCAATTTCAATATTTTTGTATTTCAGCTGTTATTTTCTGTATGAAAATCTTGTAGGATCTACACAAATTACACCTTAATAAATTTAGAATTTTGTCTACTTTTCAGAAATGTTTAGCTGTCCGGGATCCAGCATTGGTTTCATACCCATTTCTGTCACTAACTGGAAGGAGGCTAAAAGCACAAAAAAAAGTAAAAATAGGGTATGTCTCAGTAAAATGCCAAAATTGTGTTGATAAATGTGTTTTTCTGATTCAAGTCTGCCTGTTCCTGAATGCTGGGAAGATGGTGATTTTAGCACCGCAAATCCGTTGTTGATGCAATTTTCAGGGAAAAAAACACATGCTTTCTTCTGCAGCCTTTTTTTCCTATTTTTCTGAAAAAAACAAAATTTGTGCTGTTTTTTGGCTAATTTCGTGGTCGCCTCCAGAGGAACCCACAAACTCTGGGTGCCTTTAGAATCCCTAAGATGTTGGAAAAAAGGCTGCAAATTTGGCATGGATAGCTTATGTGGATAAAAAGTTATGAAAGCCTAAGCGCAAACTACCTCAAATAGCCCAAAAATTGAATAGGTTTGCTAGGTTTTCCTATGTGTCTGCTGAGCTAGAACCTTAAATCCACAGCTAGGCACTCTGCAAAAAAAGCGTATGTTTTCATTGGAAAAATGTGATGTGTCCACGTTGTGTTTCGGGGAGTTTCGTGTCATGGCCAATAGCCTACCCCCACAAGTGAGGTACCATTCTTTTCAGGAGACTTGGGGGAATGCTCGATAGAAGGACGTTTGTGGCTCCAATCAGATTCCAGACCTTTGCAGAGCTGAAATGTGAGGACACTGTGTTTTTTAGACACATGATGAGGTTTGCAAAGGATTCTGGGTAACAGAAAACAGAACAGAATCTGGATTCCCCTAGGTGTCTAGTTTTAAACAGTATATAGGTTTGCTAGGTTTCTCTAGGTGCCGGTTGAGCTAGAGGCCAAAATCCACAGCTAAGCACTTTGCCAAAATCGAGTCAGTTTTCAGTGGAAAAATGTGATGTGTCCACTTTGCGGTTTGGGGTGTTTCCTGTCATGGGCGCTAGCCCTACCCACACAAGAGAGGTACCCATTTATCGGGAAACTTAAAGGAACACAGAATACAAGAGCAAGTGTTATTGCTGATTGTCTTTCTCTACATGTGTGCCTTCCAATTATAAGGCAGTGTGTTTGAAAGAAGTTATTTTAACAAATGCTTTCTATTTCTTGTTAGTATGTGTCCCCCCGAATTTAGATATTTTGAAATAACCACTAATTCTAAACTTCATATCTTGTGCCTATTTTGGAAATACATGGGCTTCCTTGGTACCTATTTTTCACTCTTTAAATTTTACCAAATTAATTGCTGTATACCTGGTATACAATGAAAACCCATTACAAGTTACACCTCATTTATTGGCTCTGGGTACCTTAGGGTTCTGGGTGAACCTACAAGCCCCATATATCCCTGCAACCAGAATGGTTCAGAAGACATATCAGTGTATGGCTTTCAAAAATCTGCCATAACTGGAAAACGTTAATGAAGAAAACATAGACAGAAATAGCTGTTTTTCTTTTAACTCAATTTCATTTGTTTAGTTCAACTGTTGCTTTCTACAGGAAAACCTTGAGGGATCTCCTCAAATGACCCCTTGCTGAATTCAGAAATGTGTCTACTTTTCAGAAATGCTTAGCTATCCAGGATCCACCATTGGTTTCATTCCTATTTCTGTCACTACCTGGAAGGAGACTGAAAGCACAAAAAATAGTAAAAATTGCGTTGACCCAGTAAAATGCCAAAACTGAGTTGGAAATGTTGGTTTTGTGATTTAAGCCTGCCGGTTCCTGAAAGCTGTGAAGATGGTGATTTTAGTACTGTAAACCCTTTGTTGATCACATTTGCTGGGGGAAAAAACAAATGCTTTCTTCTGCATATTTTTTTTATTGGTGTGTAGCCAAAGAAAATGCATTTTCCCCTTTGCTACCACTTAAACCTGTAAGATGCAGAAGCGTTTTCCCCTCAGTGCTGAGTCCTTTTTTGAGTATTTGAGGTGGTTTGTAGTTAGTCTGCTTAAATTGTTTTCCTTAGATGGCATCCAAGCCAAATTTGTGCCCTCTTTTCCCAACATCCTGTGGATTTTAAAGGTATGTGGATTCCCATGGATGGGACTGAGAAAATTATCAGAACGTAGCTAAATTCATTTTTCACTTCTTTGAAATAAAATAGTAAAACAGTGTTCCACAAAAAATTTTTTTGCTTTTCTTCCCTAAAAAATGGCATTACAAAAGATTTACTGTGATAAAGTTCCAGGTTTCACAAACATGCAGAAAAAAATATATTTTGTCACACAGTTTTGGGAATTTTTCAAGGGGTAGCCCATTTTTCCTAATTTTAGTGCCATGGGTGATATTGGAACGCTATAGATTGCTGAAAAGTAGACAACATTTTAAATTCAGCAAATGGTTATTGTTGTAGATCTTTCAAAGTTTTCCCAATAAAACTAACTACTAAATAAAAAAAAAAATGGAATTTTTAGGGAAAAACAGCCATTTATGACACTTTCATCTGTAATTTCTTGTTTCAATGGGTGATTTACAAAAGCTATATATACAATTATGTCCTCTAGACCCTTCTGGTGGCGGGAATATATTGGGTTTGTAGGTCGCGCATAGACCCGAGGTACTCAGAGCCAATAACTGAGCTACAACCTTGCAATGATTTTTCATTGTATACCGAGTATAGAGCAATTCATTTGCTAAAATATAGTGTGAAAAATTGGTATCAATGAAACCCATGTAAATCCCATGTAAATCTGGAATGGACACCAGATATTTAATTTAAGAACAGCATTAGGTTATGTTATGATATGTTATGTTATGTTATGTTATATTATGTTATGTTATGTTGATCTGTATGGCGTACTAATCACCCACAAGGGTATCCAGGTGATTGGGGAAGGTGTGTAGGTGTATGGTCCTGAGGTGCTGATATGAAGAGCCAGGTCTTCAGCATTTTGCGAAACTCAGCTAGTGAGGAGGAGACTCTTCTTTGTTGAGGGAGAGTGTTCCATGTCTTGGGTGCAATGTAAGAGAATGAGCAACCTCCAGTTTAGCTTTTTTAGATGTAGGGTGTGTGTGTGTGTGAGTAAGAGTGAGGCAGAGCTTAGGTGCCTGATGGGTTGGTGAAAGTATATGGGGCTATTCAGATATCATGGTCCTGTGTTGTGTAGGGCTTTGTATGTGTGTGTGTAAGAATTTTGAATTGCAAGGACTTGTGAAGGGAGAGCCAGTGAATCCCCCTGAGGTACAGCATATGTGGGTGTGATGTGGGAGGTCGGTTATGCACCTTGTAGCTGCTTACTGGATAGTCTGAAGTCAGAGTAGGAATTGTTTGGAGATTCCAGCATAGACGTTCTTGCTGTAGTCCAGCGAGTGGGTGATAAGTGCTAGTGTAATGGTCCGTCGGGTGTCCTGGGGTAATCCTTTGAAGATCTTTCACAGTATGTGCAGGATGGGGAATCAGGAGGTGCACTTGAGCCATAATGTTGAGCTTGTCATCGAGGAAGATCCCTAGATTTCTTGCATGGTCTATGGGTGTTGGTCCCAGTTCCAAGGACCATGTGGCCTAGTGCCTGCGACATGAAAGGGCCCAACACACAACATGGACACATCACATTTTTCCATTGAAAATAGACCATTTTTGCAATGTGGGCAGCTGTGGATGTTGGGCTCAAGCTCAGTCGGCAGCTAGGAAAACAAATCAAACATGTAGATTTTCTCAAACTACACAGTCAGGGTTCATGGATGCATCACTTGCACAGCTGTCATTGGGTACATTTATCCAGAAGACATTGCAAACCCCAAGGACTAAAAACACATATTTTCATTCACATTTCAATGAGGAAAACTTCTGGAATCTGTGGAAAGTCACACATTTCCTAACATAATTGTGTAGGTTGGTCTAGCACCCACAACAGGAGAGGGGCCAAAACACAACAAGGACATATCACATTGTTTTTTTATTGAAAACACCCTTTTTGCAATGTGGGTAGCAAGGGATCTTACATTGCAACTTAAAAAAAACACATTCTACTCCCATATTTGTGTTGAAAAGTTTTAGAGTTGTGTAGGTCCACACATTTCATACTACCTTAATTGCCCACAATTATCTCAGTAAAAGCAGTACCATATTTATGTGTGCAGTCCACCCTAAAGTGCAATGTTGAGAGATAAGCGATGGGCTAGCTGAGGTATGTGGGGTTGTGCTGTGCGGCCACTCATGTAAATCTACCTGAAAACTAGACAATCAGGGGATTCCAGGGTGGTGCGTCCTACATAGACCCCTCAAGGTTATCTTACCCACAATGCCCTACAAACCTCAAACCTTCCATAAATTATGCATTGTCCTTCATGGAAACTTCAACAATCAGCAGGAATTCACATAATCCCTACCTCCCAGTGATACCCCACTTGTCCAAATAAAAATGCTGGCCACTTGTCTGGCTGGGCCTAGTGCCCATGACAGGAACAGATCAAACCAGGGTCAATGGCTACATCACAGTACTGTCACTCACAGGGAATCAGCAAGAAGCAGAAGTAGCCAGACCCATTGACCCATGCTGCATTGAATTACATAATAGATAAAGAGGGCTTTGCATAAACCCCCAACTAGTCTTTTTTAAATGTGTGTTTTCCACTGAAGAGTACAATTGTCCTCTCAAAGAAACACACAAAAAATTGGTCTCAAAGGAGGAAACCTGTATGCTAGGAGAACCAATCTCCTGACAATTTCACCGTTTTTACCATTTTTTAAATTTCTTTCTTTCCACTGGAGGTACAATCCACCCCACCAAGAGATTTTTTTTTTTTACACTTTGCACCCAGGCTGCCCCCTCAAGCACCAAAGTCCCTGATATGATAGTGGGCGTCCTGCCTATGGTTGATGGTGCAACCGCAATTAACAAATATGAACCCATTTCAGGGAGGCATCGTTGGAAAGGGAAGACTCTCCTTTTTCCATCAATGTCTTCTTGGAATGTGGGGAGGCATCAAGGGAGAAAAAACCCAACCAGAGAAGGAGCGTTCGCTGACATCACAGATAGGTAGGAGTGGTTAGGGGCAGAGGTGTAAGAGATTCTACTTCGTAGCACTAGTTTTTTTGTTTTTTTTCAAAAAAGAAATCCTCTCGTGCAAGCATAGGAAGTGCCATTTAATGCCTTCCCAGGGTGGAAAACGGCTGACAAATGCACTGGGGAGTTAGTGCGGGCTTCAGCCATTGGCTGACACCCATACTAAAGATGTTAGTACAAAGAGGCGTTACAAATTTTACCCTATGATCTATATCCAGGTCATCCAACACCCCTCCTCTTAATTTGCTCACTTTTGTCTCTGGTAGTCCAATAGGATTTTAACCCCCCTGGGTTAGGAGATTGAAATTGTTAACCCCATCTGCCCATCCCAGGCAGGGGTCAGATTACCCACAAGGCCACTAGGCTATAAAGTGAGATAGGCAATTACGTGCAGTGCTTGCACAGCCTAGCACTGGACACACACCTCAGCTGTGGCACCAGAAAATCTTTTTGGACCTTAGTGGGATTAGTAGTGGAGTCATCCTTATCTTCTTGCCCCAAGGGTCAGAAGACCCTCTTGAGACCTGGGATTGGTATCAAAAAAGAAATTGGTAGTACATCTTCCCATCTTGGTTTTGAGTCCTACTCTTGGGGTGTAATATTTCTGCCTCACAAGATGCAGAATGGTGGAGTTACCCATGACCAAACCCAAGGAATGCAAATTATGGCCCTCATTACAACCCTGGAAGTAAATCCCACTAACTGCCATGCAGAAGACCACCAACATACCAGTGTGGCTGCGGAATTCCGCTACAGGTATTACGACCCACAGCTCGGAATCTGCAACAATACAGACACCCACACAAGTCAGCCACACCAAAGGTCAGTGATAAACTGGCGATACCAAAACCGACACCATCATGCCAACAGGAATACGCCCACACTATCACGACCCACGAATGAATGCGGCGGACTTAAAACCACCACAGTAAACCATTGGCGGTACACACCGCTGCACTCAAAATACACACACAGTTACAAAACACAACCACATTGGACAATTAGAAATACACACACCTGATACACATACACACACCACACCCACACACCCACAACACTATAAAACACACACCCACATTACCCACAAACCCTTAGTACCAGACAATTAAAGCAGGCCAGAGAGATACACTACCTTAAACAACAGCAGCATCCACAGACACACAACACCATCACTTACACAACATCCAGGGGCCTCAAACAACACACACCAATACATCCCTTTACACATCACAACTGACACCACCTCGCACATCACCCACACCACATCATGGCACCTCAACGACACCCCAGGTTCTCTGAGGAGCAGCTCAGGGTCCTGGTGGAGGAAATCATCCGGATAGAGCCACAGCATTTCGGATCACAGGTGCAGCAGACATCCATTGCAAGGAAGATGGAGCTATCGTGGAGAATTGTCGACAGGATCAACGCAGTGGGACAGCATCCAAGAACACAGGATGACATCAGGAAGAGGTTGAATGACCTACGGGGGAAGGTGCACTCCGTGGTCTCCAGACACCAGATTGCAGTACAGAGGACTGGTGGTGGATCCCCAAATCCTCCCCCACAACTAACAACATGGGAGGAGCAAGTCTTGGCAGTTCTGCATCCTGAGGGCCTTGCAGGAATAGCAGGAGGATTGGACTCTGGTAAGGCAAATCTTTACTACTATATCCCCCACCCTACCTGCATGCATCACATACCCCACCTTTACCCTCACATCCATCACCCCAACAACCCACAGATACACCACCAACACAACCCACACTTCCCCAAAACAAGCCCTGCATGTAACATCAATGCATGACCCCCATCACCAAAGCATGTCCAGTACAGATACCCACACAGACCCCAAACCAACTATCACACAAGGACCAAGCCAAGAATGCAAGCACTGGAGTAGAAGGTCACCACCCATTGCACACAATGGCACACACAGATACAATAATTATGCTTTTACACCCCTACAGGACCCCTACCCAACGTCACCGGACAGGAGGTGGCAGACATATCCAGTCCCCCCACAGAAGAGACCCACAGTGATGACAGCAACTCTGCATGCCTGGATCAAGATGACCAGCCCGGCCCATCAGGCACCTCGGGACAGTCGAATTCCCTGGCACAGTCACAAGCCACAACAGAGCCTCCCCCCTCAGGAAACACCAGCACAGCACCCACACAGCGGGCCCATCACTCTGTTCCCAGGACACGTCAATCAGCAGTGTGTCCACCACTACAGGGAACCCAGACAACCCCACCAACCCAAGAAAATCAGGGACCTGGGGGCAGTGGCAGTGGGCGCACAGTTCAGGGGACAGAGGCACAGGACAACAAGGAAGCTGGGAGGACTGCTGTGTGACAGGGGGAGGACATGCCCAGGAAAACCACTCTCCACGAGGCACTCTTCAACATCATGGGAGCTTACCATCATTCCCAGGAGACGATGGCAGTGGTACTGGCCAAGTTTCAGGAGACCCAGCCGCTGTAGGAGGAACACTACTTTGGGATCAGGGAGGACTTGAAGTCTATTAACACCACCCTGGTCACCATTGCAGGGGTGCTGCAAGACCTTGTCAACACCAGGAGGGACACAGTGGCACAACAAGGGGCCCCTGACACTAGCCTGGATGATGAGCAACCCTCCACCTCCGCCGGCGCTAGTGTACAGGAGGCACCGCCACAGAAACATGACAACAGCACCCCACACCCTACAGATGGAGAACCACCCCGCAAACGGTCCCTGAGATCCAGGATCAAGACAGAGAACATTGCCAAGACCCCCACCAGGAAAGGAGACCTTTCCTGAATGTTACCCTTCTGTCCCACTATGCCACCCCCTTTGGACAATGCACCTGTGAAACAAATAGACTGGACTCTGCCATGGACATTCCTCCACCATCAACCCAGTCCATTTTACAACCGCCTCCACTTATTTGCACAGAAGTAAACACACTTCAATCACAAAACAATCTGGAGTCAGTCTGTGCTTTCACAAATGTGTAATTCCAATAACCATGGAATATTGCAATCTCAATTTACTTGTGCACATACCAATGTAACACATCTGTGGTCCAGGAGGAAACATAGCAGAGGGCACAAAGTGGGACCCAGATCTGTGAAATGGAAAGCCAAAGTGAGAAGTCAGGGTCCATACACTGACTGAAAATGACAGACTTATGCTAGCTCCAACAATTTTATGAGATATGGGAGGCAGTGACATCTTCTTACCTGTGTCTCACTGGAAGTATTGCATGGTTATGTTGTTTCTGTTGTCGATATCCTCTTCTTCTGCCCTCTCTTCTTCACTGTCCACAGGCTCCACAGCTGCCACAATATCACCATCTGGCTCATCCTCCTGCAGAAAAGGCACCTGCCGTCGCAAAGCTAGGTTGTGCAGCATACAACATGCCACAATGATCTTGCACACCTTCTTTGGTGAGTAGTAGAGGGAACTACCTGTCAGATGGAGGCACCGGAATATGGCCTTCAGAAGGCCGAAGGCGCATTCAATCACCCTCCTAGTTCGCCCATGTGCCTCATTGTAGCGTTCCTCTGCCCTTGTCCTGGGATTCTTCACTGTGGTCAGTAGCCATGACAGGTTGGGGTAACCAGAGTCACCTGCAAATATCGAGGGACAACTGTTAGACACACACTAACCACTAGGGACAACCCCATACCCAGACAGCTATTCACACTGCATTGGGTCCTTGGCCTCACCTTTTAGCCACTCACGTTGCCTTTGCAGTTGCCCCATCACATAAGGGATGCTGCTATTCCTCAAAATGTAAGCGTCATTCACTGAGCCAGGAAACTTGGCATTCACATGGGAGATGTACTGGTCTGCCAAACACACCATCTGCACTTTCATCGAATTGTAGCTCTTCCGGTTTCTGTAAACCTGTTCACTCCTGCGTGGGGGTACTAATGCCACATGTGTCCCATCAATGGCACCAATGATGTTGGGGATATGTCCCAGGGCATAGAAGTCACCTTTCACTGTGGGCAAATCCTCCACCAGACGGAACACGATGTAGCTGTGCATGTGTTTCAGCAGGGCAGACAGCACTCTGGACAACACGTTAGAGAACATTGGCTGGGACATCCCTGATGCAATGGCCACTGTTGTTTGAAAGGAACCACTCGCAGGAAATGGAGTACTGACAGGACCTGCACTAGAGTGGGTATCCCTGTGGGATGGCGGATAGCTGACATCAGGTCTGGCTCCAACTGGGCACACAGTTCCTGGATTGTTGCACGATCAACTCTGTATGTGACTATGATGTGTCTCTCTTCCATTGTCCACAGGCCACCAGGGGTCTGTACACCGGAGGATGCCGCCATCTCATCACCTGCCCTAGCAGACGTGCTCTATGGAGGAGAACAGCGAGCAGAGAGTCAGCCAACACTGAGGTATCACAATTTGTTATTTGCTGAAAATGTATTAATCCGCATTGTGCATGTAACTGTGTATATTCCAGACCTAGATAGGTGTGACGCAGTTATTATTAATGCCATGTGGCCCCCTGAAATGGCGGCTGCCTGACCTGTAAGGTGGGACAAGGGGATATGAGGTAACTGCGCTGGCGTTGTACACCATCGCGGTAGGCGGTCGAAGACCGCGGTGCAATTCATCATTGTTTAACATTGTGCCCTATGGGTCCCAGGAGTCAATGAGGATGTATGCCGACGGTGACGTACGCACTGCCGCAGCCGTGACTGCCATTTTCTGTCTGTTCACTCACTTGCTACCTGACCTTCAACAGGAGAGGACCTACACTGCAAGTGTTGCTGTCACCTCAGTCTGGAAGTGACGATGGCTCGAGTGTCTGGGGAAAGGGGCCCTGTCTTCACTTTGGAGGAGTTGGAAAAACTAGTGGATGGGGTCCTCCCCCAGTACATGCAACTGTACGGTCCTCCAGACAAACAGGTAAGTACACTGTGAGCATGCCGAATGGGCAATGCCTGCTTCGAGTCGTGTGGCTGGAAGAAACATGGGGTGGCTGAGGCCTATATGTGCAGATGCTGAGTGTATGTGCATCATGGCATGGCTGGGATCAGGTGGGCAATGAGTATAACGGTCTGGCTGGGTGAGTAATGTCCTTTCCCCCTGTACCATTCCTCTAGGTCAGCACCCACCAGAAGAAGGCTATTTGGCGTGCCATCGCCAAGGACGTCTGGACCCTGGGGGTCTACCACAGACGGAGCACCCACTGATGTAAAAGATGGGAGGACCTATGCCACTGGATCAAGAAGACGGCGGAGGCCCAGCTGGGGATGGCCTCCCAATGTGGAAGGGGTGCCCGTCGCACCATGACCCCCCTGATGATCCTGGCGGTGGCCTACCCGGAGTTGGATGGGCGCTTGAGGGCATCACAGCAGCCACAAGGGGGTGAGTACACTCTCATTCAGCTGACTCTGCCTGCATTATGAGGTGTCTGGGCGGGGGAGGTGGGCAGTGGGTTCCCCTAGGCCAGGGCGATCTTGGTACGCAAGATCCCTTGTGAGGCAGGCTATGTGGCACCCCAACCTCACTAGTGGTAAGAGCCATCAACACCTAGTCAGGCTCCTGTGACTTCCAGGTGTGCAGCAATTGGGCTTAGGCCTCGTACCCCATGGTCATGTGAAAAATCTAGAACTGTAAGTACATGGCGTAGTGCAGAGGGCTGCTCACTGTTTGTTGTGTCCGCGAACGGTAATGGTGTTGCATGCACTAAACATGTATTTCTTCTGTCTCCCCCCCTTTTTGTGGTCTCCCTGTTCTTGTGTGCAAAAGCATCATCAGGCGGAGGAGCATTGGCACTGGAGCAGGAGGGAGATGCATCCCACTTTGCCCTGGAGGGTCACACAATGGAGTCTGAAGCCACCAGTGGGACGGAGGGCGAGGGGAGCTCCACAACGGGGACAGAAGCAGAGACCAGCGACATCGACTCCTCATCTGATGGGAGCTCCCTTGCGGTGGCAGGCACCTCTGTGCCCACCGTATCAACAGGTGCAGCTGCCAGCCCCCTACCAGCACTGCCCTCCCAGCAGCCCCTTAGCGTGTTTCCCGTGCCCAATCACCCAGGAGGGTGGGCATCTCATTCGCCACATGCACCTCAGGCCCTGCCCCAGTCAGCCCAGCTGCCCTCAGTGAGGAGGCTATTAACCTCCTGAGATCCCTCACTGTTGGGCACTCTACCATTGTGAATGCCATCCAGGGTGTTGAGAGGCATTTGCAACAAACAAATGCATACCTGGAGGGCATTCATTCTGGGCAGGCGGCCCAACAGAGAGCATTTCAGGCTCTGGCCTCAGCACTGATGGCAGCCATTGTCCCTGTGTCCAGCCTCCCCCCTCCAACCTCCTCCACCCAGACCCAATCCCCTGTACCTCATCCTATCTCAGCATGCACACACATCAACACACAAGAGTGTCTCAGGCAAACATAAGCACCACATATCCCACAGGCACTCACACAAGCACCATACCCATGCACACATACCAACATCCACTTCCTCCACTGTGTCCCCCTCCCCACGTCTCCCTCCTCCCTCCCAGTCTTGTCTCCACTCACACCTGCATGCACTACATCCTCAGCCACTACCTCCATCACCAGCACGCCCATCACCACACACCGCTCATGTGCAATCACCACTCCAACTACCATTCACACATCCCCAATGTCCTCTCCCAGTGTGTCAGTGAGCCCTCGTCTCAAAGTACACAAACGCAGGCACACACCCACCCAATAGCCATCCACCTCACAACAGCCTCCACCCCATGCACCTTCACCCAAATTCAGCAGATGTACACCTCCTACAACCACTACCTCTTCCTCCACGCCCAAACCCCCTCCATCTTCCCGTCCCAGTGTGTAAAAAAAATATTTTCCTGGCTAACATTGACCTCTTCCCTACACCCCCCCGTCCTTCACCTAGGGCCAGGCTTTCCAGGTCCCAGCCCAGCACCTCAGCCACCACATCCCCAGGCACAGTGGTGCTAGCAACTGCGGGGTCATGAAGTGCACCACCCATGAGAGCTGCCAGTGTGCCAGGTAGCGAGGGCAAGGACATTCTGCCACCTGCCAAGGTGAAAAAGGTTCCCACATCCTGGAGGGAGAAGCCAAAGCTACCAGCCACCAAGGCCTCCGCGAAAACGAAAGGGGATAGTGGCAAGACAACTGCGCCACCATCAAAGGTGGGGAAGGGCCAAAAGTAGAAGGGCAGGTCAGGAGAGGGCATGGTGGCACCAACTGAGGGACCAGTGTCACACCTTCTGTCCATGTCCATGCCAACCGGTACGGCGGCGAACACCGCTAGCTGCACTGCCACCTGGACCGCCACCTGCACCGCCACCTGCACCGCCACCTGCACTGCCACCTGCACCGCCCCCGGCATGTCTACAGCCACTGCGACAGTCCCCAGCCTCTTTCCCGGTGGGCAGCCATCAGAGGCTGCAGGAGACATCCTGCTTTCTCCCTCAGCAGGTGCTGACCCATGCACCGCCGCAACCCCGCCACCACAGACCCTGCCACCAGCACCGCCACCACAGACACTGCTGCAAGTACCGCCAGTGGCCCGCGATGTCCTAGGACAGTGACACCACCGCTGACATGTCTACCATCCCCAGTGGTCAGTCGTCCGAGGCTAGAGGAGAGTTCCAGGACCCCGGGCAGCTTCCATGAAGCATTACTGTCATCACTGTTGGCACCTGCAGGTGGAAGGCGAAGCAGCAGCAGTGTGGGGCATGTCGCTGCCTCCATGGCGTATCATGCTACCTATACCTCACCAATGTTGTCCCACGCACACCCAGATGAGTGAATTGTACCGGCCACACTTCACATGAAGCACTCTGAGAACCATGCCCCCTCCAGAACCAGTGGAGAAATACATTCACTATCTGAGTCCTTGGCAGGATGAAGCACTCTGGGCACCATGCCCCCTCCAGAACCAGTGGAGTTTCACATCCACTACATGAGTCCCTGGCAGGATGAAGCACTCTGGGCACCATGCCCCCTCCAGAACCAGTGGAGAAATACATCCACTACCTTTGTCCTTGGTAGGATAAAGCACTCTGGACACCATGCCCCCTCCAGAACGAGTGGAGTATCACATCCACTACCTGAGTCCTTGGCAGGATGAAGCACTCTGGGCACCATGCCCCCTCCAGAACCAGTGGAGACTGTTATCCACTTGAGAGACTGTGGCTTTTCGTTCCCCAGGATAATGCAGTGGGCAAACCACCCACTTGAGAGACTTGAGAGACTGTGGCTTTGCACTCCCCAGGATAAAGCAGTGGGCAACCCACCCACTGGAGAGACTTGAGAGACTGTGGCTTTGCACTCCCCAGGATAAAGCAATGGGCATGGAGCCCCCTCGTGCAGCAGTGGTGTTGTTCGTTTATCTGGCTGAGGTGCCCCTCCTCCCCCTGAGGTGCCTGTTTCATTTCGATCTGATGCCCCTGCAGTGTTCTCTCCGTTTCCAGTCAGGTATCTAGTGTGGGCTTCGCCCATGCATTTGGGGCCCAGTGGTCCATGGACAATGATTGGTGCACTATCCGGACTTGTGTAGTTGGTGTACATAATGGTATATACTGGATTTTGAACTTTGATAATGAGATTTCACATGATTACATTCGTTCAAATAATTTCCTTTTGTCCTTACGTTCTTCCAGGGGGTGGGGGAGTGTATATGTAATGTTGCTGCATGTATTTGTGTGGATGGTGTTGTAGGTGAGGGTGGGGGTGGGGGTGTTACGTGTTGCATGTGCTTGTCACTCTGTTTTCCCTCCCCCCTCCCCTGTGTTGTAGTTGCAGTACTCACCGTGGTCGTCGCCGCCGTCTTTGGTGTTCCTGATAGAAGAGAAGGAAGACCGGCATCGGCAGTATCTGCAATTCAGGCTCCATGGCATCCTGTTTCCTCGTGGGGTGTGGAGAGGTGAGCGTTTTCCCTTCTGTGTACTGTTTTTGTTCGCATTGGTTCCACCCTGGATAAGGTGGCAGATAGCCGTCTTGAAATACAGAGGGCGGTACTTTGTCTTCCGCCTGTCTGTTGGCGGTTAACTCCGCGATGTTTCTTGCTACCGCCGTGGCGGTCAGAGTGTTAAAGTGGCTGTCTATGTTGGCGGTTTCCGCCATGGTCGTGATTCCATTTTTTTTTCTGCTGGACTGTTTGCGGTATTACCGCCGCTTTAACATCGACCGCCAGGGTTGTAATGCGGGCCTATATCTTGCTTCTTTTGTGGTTGGATACAGTATTTAGCCACAGATTTATAAAGATTTTGCACCAGGTTTGACTGACTTTTTTTAAATTCAGACCAGACACAAAATTCAGGTTGGTATTTACAAATAAATGCAGCTGGCTACTTGCATTGTTTTGTAATGCAATGCAGTGCAATATGCTGCCTTGCATCACTTTAAGTGAAGAAGGCATTCCATTGGTGGTGCATGGACATTACTGTGCACCCACTCATGAATTTTGATGCAAATCCATATCTACTAAGACTTGTAGATGTGAATTTGACCAAAATCCTGAGCCTCCGTGAGGCTGGTGTAACGAGGATAAATATTTTTATTTCTCCTTGTTTTTCCTGTTTGTATTGGTGATGCAGTATGCAGCACACATACAAAGAGGAATTGCCTTTTAGCATTGAGTTTGTACAGGAAGGGACCCCTGACTGCACAAATGCTATGGTGCTACGGTGGCCAGGCAAACACCCTTACAATATGGTGGAGGGTATCTGCATTGGTGCGCAGCTGCAGTAAGTGAGCAAGCACAGGGGTAAACCAGAACTGTGGAATGCTTTGTAGATATGGGGCAGTTCTGCCCTCTCAAGTTGAAGAAACACAGCACTGTGACATTCATTGTGCCAAAGCTTTGTAAATAGGGGTCTTGAGCTCTAGACTCCAGAGGGCAGAAAATGTGTCTGGGCTTCAGGGGTGGCTTGTGTGGCCTGATAACAGGATGGACTAGACCCACCCATCTACAAATAAATCCTGGGTCAAATTATAAATCAAATGTATTGTCCATGGTTGCACAGTGGTACACTCTTAATTAGATGTGTCCAGCACAGACCAGAAGACTGTTCCTGATTCCCAAAATAAACCAATAACTTCAGTGTGGGCTTGAGCGCTGATATTTCATAACGGTATTGAGAATAGGTCATTAGTGAATTACATGGCCACAGGTTGAAACCATTGCTCTGTCTTTTATTGGAGGTGAACTGGTCTCTCTTTTTAGTGAGTAGTGCCTGGGCGACCTAAGCAACCCACTTACTCTAAGGTGCACATTTGGGAGCTTCAGTGACAGTGTGCACTGTTTATTATGCATAAGTCAGTGCATGTACCAACATACCCTTTGCCTCTTTACCTACATATGTAATATAATTCAGGGGAAAATGAGAGAGTCTCCTTGTTTGCATTGGGGCATGGGTCACCCTCTCATGATTGCGCTGGTGCAATGGGTGGCAGAAACATCTATTGCCCCTTGTAAAATACCAAGGGCATGGGAAGCTACAAAGAGAGAGCTCAAATGCCTGCTACTCCTCTAGGGCACCTTCTGTAATATGGGCCCTCAGGTCTACTATAATTTCTGCTTCTGGGAAAGGAAGATTAAAAGCAAAGAAAGACTGTTTTGGTGCAGTCGAATGCTAGGACAGGCTAGCCCCCACCCACCAATTCGCTTTTTAAAAAAAAAATCCTTCTGACTAATGTAACTTCTGCTACCCTTGTGGGTAAATTCCAAATATTCCTTCAGTAGCACTTTAGTGGGCATCCAACCCCCTATAACAACCCAACACTGTGCCACACACAGTCAAAGGGTCTGTCTCTCTGGGTGTCAGAGGGTGTCTCTGGGTTTGAGAGTGCCTGGGTGTGAGAGTGGGAATGTGAGTTTCTGAGTGGTTCTGTTAGTGGATGTGTGACCTCCTCAGTGGGTCTGTGTGTGGATGTGTTAGTGTCTGAGTGGGTCTATCACTGGGTGTGTGAGGGTCTGAGTGGGTGCATGATTATCTGAATGTATCTGTAGTGGGTACATGAGGGTATGGGTGGATATGTGAGTGGGTGTCTTGTTTTCTAAGTGGGTACATGAGTGTCTGAGTGGGTCTCTGAGAGGGTGTGTGAGGGTCTGGGTGGGTCTGGTAGCAGATGTGTGATGTCGGAATGGGTCTGTGAGTTTGTGCGACAGTGTCTGAGTAGGTCTGTGAGTGAGTGTGTTGGTGTTTGAGTGGGTCTGTGACCCGGTGTGTAAGGGTCTGAGTAGCTATTCTAGTGGGTGCCTGAGTGTCCGAGTGGGTCTGTGAGTTCATGCATGAGTGTCTGAGTGGGTCTCTGAGTGGGTATATTAGGGTATGAGTGGGTCACTGAGTGGATGTGTGAAGGTCTGAGTGGGCGTGCCAGTGTCTGAGTAGGTCTGTGAGTAGGTGTGTCAGTGTCTGAGTGAGTCTATGAGTAGGTGCCTCAGAGTCCGAGTGAGTCTGTGAGTGGGTGCATCAGTGTTTGAGTGAGTCTTTGAGTTTGTGTACAAGGGTCTGATTGGGTCTGTGAGTGGGTGCGCAAGGGTTTGAGTGGGTGTCTGAGTGGGAGAAAGATATTGAAAGAGAGAAATTGAGAGAGAGATAGAGAGTGAGGTACTGGGTTTTTCAGAACCGGTACTGATCCGGTAACCCAGTGGTGCCAGGGTACACCCAAAGACCTCGGGTACTTTCCTGATTCAGACCACAGAAACTCAGAGTCTTCTAGGTGACGTCAAAGAGCGAATTTATTGGCTGCAACCAAGTAACAAGCGTCCTAGAAGTACAACAGCACGGTTTGTATGTTCTCAGGAGACTGTGTGTCAATGCAAAGTCAGGTTTCCTTATATACAGTTTTTTAAGCTTTAGGCAAACATTCTTGACATTTTGGTTGGTCATTCACATGTTTTCACTACAAAGGAAAAAACAGTGTCATGATGAAACCTCATATTTCATGTCAGCCAACCCATAATAAATTACCCGGCAAGGCCTAGTTTTTACATCAGATAAGTGTGGACCCCCATTAAAAACGGGCACCTCCCCCTCGTAAAGTAAGAAGAAGAAAAGAGCAGGTGCAGGTGTGAGCAAGATTAGGCAGGGTGTGTGAGCGATAATAAGGGTTTTATGGCATGGTGTGCCTTGATGCTATCTGATTCGGCCACTGGGAGAGGGACTGACCAAACAGGTTTGGCCTGAGGCAATGGTTCCAGCTTGCCCAGGTCAGAGAAAAGTCAATCAAGGTGTACGTGTCCTTGGAATCAAATCTGACTGTATTATAAGCCTATGTGAGGGCAACTTTTAAAAATGGCTGCTGTGTATAAAATGGGAGCCACGAGTGCAGGACGAAAATGGCGATTTCGAGGTGAAAATGCTGCTGGAATTGAGCGAAAATGCTCATGCTTAGTGTACTAGTCATTATCGGTCTTTTGATACTAAAATCGTACTGCTGTGGCAAAGCAAATTACATGGGTCCAGAATTTTTAGAACCACAAGAGTAAGAGGTAGATGTAGAGGTAGAGAGCTAGAGAGTTTTTACGCTTTAATGAATTATACTCCTAGAATGAGATATTTCTGGAGAAATTGAAGAGCAAAATGTATTTGTCAAGTAAAATAGTGAGATGACCTTTCAGAATTTACCTTAAACATTTGAAGGTGAAAAGAAATTAAATCAGACAAATGACCACTCAGACTGGAAACCTGAACATTAAGGTTGAAGGTCTAAGAACTTAACCACTAGGCCACTGGTGTCTTAAACACTAATCTCTCTCTCTCCTCCATTTCATTATGGGATGGAAGCAAGAGAGAGAGAGAGTGACAGAACCGCAAGGAGAGCCTGAATTCCCCCATGGTCCTTGATGCAACTCCTAGGCATGTGAGAGCCAGCATTACTTCCACAGGAAGGGAGCTGCTTTTAGGAGCAGCTCCCTGCTTAAGGGAGCAATGTTTTAATCTGTCTACCCAGCACGCATATTTGCAAGCAGGAAAGACAGAAGAAAATTCAGCTTTCTGAAAGTGAGAGCGATTTGACAGCTCTCACTTGCAGAAAGCAGAGTTTGTTAGCTCTTACTTGGTGGGAGCTGTCAGCTCCCACCAAGCAAAACAAACAGCTATGTCCTAGGGTGGACACCCTAGGACAAAGCAGAAGCCAGTCCTGGGGGGGTAGTGGTCCCTAGGGCCATCATTTGCTCCTTGAGGGGGGCCTCGCGAACCGCTACAACTGTGAATTTAGCCCTGGGAAGGTGGCAGTCTCAGGGGCTGTGGAGGTCCAAAACAGAACCCCTTTCTTTTTTTACATGCTTGCCCTATGAACGTTGTGGACCCTGGGGCTGCACGGGGGACATGCAGTCCCCCATTTTAAATGAAAAATAAGCCCCGGGGAGATGTCAGTCCCTGGGCACTGAAAAGCCCAGGAGGGGGGCCTGTGTGCCCCATCCTTCTTTTTTGCTTTGCCCCAAGGACCTAGCCCACCCAGGGGCTTTAAATTCACAATTATTGCCCTGATGTGGTCCCTCTGGGGCCCCAACACCAGAGCTAAGAGGTCTGCATGTCCCTTCCATGGCCCATTTTCTTTTTTTTCAATTTGTTTTGAGAGACTCGGCTGAAGCAGAGTCTCAAGATGGCTGCTAACACTTCCTGTTTGAAGAGTTGGCAGTCAATCAGAGCTCTGCATTTCCCTGCAAGAGCTTGTCATTATTCACAAATTTGTTGTGGCCAGAGATATACAAATTTGGGTTTCCTAACATTTCTCAAAAACTACTAGACAGATTTACACCAAATAAACGAAAGCATAATCTGCACACCGAAAACTAGCTTTCTGCCCAATGTGGTGTAATTCTGTCCACTGGTTCGGGCTGTAGTTGAGTTTGAAGCTCCTAGGAGAATTAACATGAGAAATACAACTTTTTTGCTCCCCCTTTTTCTCAGCTCCCCCTTGTCGGATCTCCCCGAAATGTTCAGTGTGGAACAAGAATCACCAGGGCACTTTTTTTGCAGAAAATTCTGTCGGGAGTCACCAACGGTGCCAAAGATATAGGCTACTCAAAAAATGCTTTTTCTATGGAAACATGATCCTAACTATAACTACCTAGTGGTATATATGTATGGATATATATTATTTTAGATAAAAAGTAATCCTTGGTATCTAGTATGCATTCTGATCACCTTGGAGGGCGTATTGGATAAAGACGATTGGGCCATTAGCAGTGAAGGTACAGCCAGACACTAGGATAGACCAGTCTACACTTCATTCAGTTAAAAAAAAAATAAAAAAAGAAATCTGGTGTCTTATTGGTTTTCTCTCCCACTAGGAGAAGAAGAAGAATAATTGGGGTCCATGGTGGGTAGTGGAGCAGTGCGCATGCCTACTTGAAACATCCACCCACCTATCATAGCCCTAGTTTTCTAGTGAATGAATCCACTAGGGAGAGGGACAATTGAAAAATTGATATTCTTCTCTTTCCAACAGTGCATTCTTAATTGTGATTAGAGTTTTTAGGACTGAGATTTTGCCCCCAAGCACTGAACACCCTGAAAGTAGCCAGAGTATTTACTTTCACTAGCTGTGACATCAACATGCATTGCATTCTTCTGTTAGGGTGAATAAAAAAAATGTGGGCTGGGAAAGAAGCCCTTTCCTTCTAGTTCAAGTTTTGGCAAGCAAGCACCACAATGTTTTGCTGCTATTGGTGGAAAAAAGAAATATTCATTTCTGCTTTAATGGCAAGAAGCATGTTAAAATGAAACTCTTGAATTCTCTTAATCAATTTTGAATTCTTAAAGAGATATAGGGGGTCATTCTGAGGGAACCACCGAATGACTGCACCGCGGTCAAAAGACCGCGGCGGCCATTCTGGCTTTCCCGCTGGGCCGGCAGGCGACCGCCAGAAGGCCGCCCGCCGGCCCAGCGGGAAACCCCCCTCAACAATGAAGCCGACTCCGAATGCAGCTGGCGGAGTTGTAGGGGTGCGACAGGTGCAGTGGCACTTGTCGCGATTTTCAGTGTCTGCAAAGCAGACACTGAAAATCTTTATGGGGCCCTGTTAGGGGGCCCCTGCACTGCCCATGCCAGTGGCATGGGCAGTGCAGGGGCCCCCAGGGGCCCCATGACACCCGTTCCCGCCATCCTGTTCCTGGCGGTAAAAACCGCCAGGAACAGGATGGCGGGAAGGGGGTCGGAATCCCCATGGCGGCGCTGCAAGCAGCGCCGCCATGGAGGATTCCCTGGGCCAGGGGTAAACCGGCGGGAAACTGCCGGTTGCCCTTTTCTGACCGCGGCTTTACCGCCGCGGTCAGAATGGCCCAGGAAGCACCGCCAGCCTGTTGGCGATGCTTCCGCGGTCCCCGGCCCTGGCGGTCATGGACCGCCAGGGTCGGAATGACCCCCATAGTTGCTTGTTGAAAATGTTTCATTTGTTTTTTAGTGCCATTTAAAATTTGCAATTTTAGAAAAACTCACAAATGTGCATGCTAGAGAAAATAAATCTAAAGGGATAAAGAGGCGTGATCAATGTCTGCGTACAGATGGAGAACCTGAGTTTCCCAAAGCCATTTAAAGTGTCTTTTCTTTTTAGAAAATTCACAAGTTCTTGCAAATTAGCACAACTTGCCATTTTTAAATATGTGTGGTTAAGTTGCAGTTTGCATTAAAAGAGTGTTTTTTGATTTTGGCACCATTAGACAATTATTTGTCCTCTGCAGCTTACTCTGGGTTTAGTAGGTCTGACAAGGGGACAAAGTTAAAAAGGTTAAAAATTACTTAAAATTAAATGGACACTATTTAATGAATCTGAGTAACATTTGAGGTACCAGATCAGAGCTTACATTGCTAACTAAGAGCTAAGCAGGGGACTGGCCAAAAGAGATGCTGGCTGTAGGTATTCGTCATAGGCCCGACAATCCAGTGAGACTCCTGAGGACATTTCCACAAGCTCTTTAGAGCAGGACTCCCCTCAAACAGATGAGTATTGTTGGAATATAAACATACTGGCAGTTGATATAATATAATAAACAAACTTAAAGCCCAAACATTTAATAAATGTAGATAACTTTTGTTTAAAATAGCCCATAAACTCTTGAAAATTGTTTATAAAACATTCAGAAATTCACCATAGAAACACACATAAATTACATTTGTCATTGTAATGCAAAAGCTTAAAGGTCCTGATTTTTTAAAGTGATGATAACCTATGCAAACCATATATTCTGCCCCAGTAATGTACTGATTTTCATCTCACAGTTGACAAAAAAAGGTCACCACTCAGGTGGGAGGAATCACCAATTACGTAAATATGAGTGGCTGTAAGACAATCCCTCAAGATCAGTACAGAGACCAGATTCTGCCTATACAGCCCAATGATGAATTCCATGTTATCTGTAGATGACACCATAGGCGGCTCCTCCACTATGGTGGGGGAGTGTTGCCCCACTGCTAGCAGCAGCAGCTGCAAAACATTTACAAGAAAATTATAATAAAATATGTTTATTATAGTTTTCTTGTAAAAGGACTGGGGCCACTTGTGATGAAAGGGGCAGAGGGGAGTTCACAGCACTGCCCCTCAGTACCCATGTATGTTTGCCTGGCAGTCTTATGCCGGCTAAACACATATGTGCACTAGGTTCACTCCAAACTCGCAACATTGCCACTGCTTTGTCGGGTTAGAGACAGCAGACAGAGACTTCCACTCTGCCTTGGAGTGCCCTGGCTGAGCGCTGCATCCAATCCTAACGCTACTTTTATGCTGCCAGCAGCATGAAAGCAGCGTTAGGATTGGACGAACAGCAGGCTGGAAGCTTGTGCCTGCATTTGAGGACTGAGGATTGCTCCACCCCTTTTCCTTCCCAGTAGCCGCCACTGGATGACACTGGCCACATCCAAAAATGTGTTGTAGATGTGCAAAAATATTAAATAGATTGGGGAGGAGAGGAATATCCTGATTGACCCTGTAGTAGATTTCTGGTATTATATATTTTGAAGCAAAAAGAGAAATCGTCAGTAACTAAACTTCCTGGAACGACTGAAATCATTTTAGAACCACAAAACACATACCACTCTAAACCTGTAATGTCATCCACATTGTCATTTTTTTATGGCTAACTATATCCAAGACAGCTGAAGAAATTGTTAATATTCTTGATATTATTGATATTTATAATAATCATAATCATAATCATAATAATAATAATAATAATAATAATATTAATAATAATACTAACAATAATAATAATAATAATAATTTGACATTATTTTGATTAGTAGTAGTAGTAGAAGTAGCAGTAGTAGTAGTAGTAGTAGTATTAGCAGTAGCAGCATCAGCAGTAGTATTAATAGTTCTCTTGACTTGTATGATAGATAAGGAGCTCAACTGCCTATTGAGTTGAGCTCTATCCATGATCAGAAAGAAGGGAAAGAGCCCCGGCCCTGCTGGACAGTATTATGAATGGAGGACGGACCCAAATGAGGACTTAACAAGGAGCTTTGAGAATGGTTTGAAAACTGACACTGTCTTATAATATTACTTTTATTAAGGTGAAAAGTCAGATCCTTCATGTGGCTCAACCTAAGAGGATAAGTTTTTATTGCGTTCTTTGCCCACTGCACATAGTCCATTATTTTGTATATTTGTGTTCTAATTATAATTCTTCTTAAATAATTTTTTGTTATCATTTTCTCTAAGTTCTACCTAGAATACTTACATTAGGAATTATTTGTTTGTCATTGCTTTCTATCATTAATTGTGTATTTTTTAGAAGGTTTACCCTCACGTTGTATGATTTTTCCTCTATTACGTAACTCTAATTTGACTCTATCATCTTCCATAGCTTTATTGGTGCCATTCTTGGTGTCTCTTTACTTGGTGAATCTGCAGGACAGTGGTGAGACTTCTAAGGGAAGCCACCTTTATCATCCTTCTCTCAGGAAGGGAAGGTAAAGGAAGGGAGGCCTGTCATTTACGCAAATTGCCTCAGCAACTGGAAAAGTAGGCTGAAAGCAAAAGTTTTTTTACGAGACCAACAGATTTGGAGAAACACCACTATTTAACATTACACACACTATGGTTAGCCATATAACTTTGAAAGTAATGACAGTAACACATATATATGTGTACTAAACAATTAACATTCTAAATATGTGTTTCTTGTCTAACACAAGACATTTCTTGGATGTATCACTAATGCTTCAATATTTGGGGCCCTATATCTAACAGCTTGCGAATAAGTAATAATGATGGATTACTGCACACACACACACACACACATCCATACACACGCACACACAAACACACATATACTGTCACTGAGAAGGGAAAGGATCAAATGTATCATTACCCCCTTCTGTGCATCGGACAGCGGGGGCAATCCGACGCAACAGTGGGCCAGTATATCGGATGGCCCCCGGCCATCCTAACACCAACCAACAGGGGAAGGGCTGGTGCTCCCCCATGGGACGCTCCCCCACACACCCTCACAAGGGACGGCAGCGGAAGCACTTTTACTGCCACTCCTGGTGATCTGATGACTTCAGCGTGCACCCCACAAAATGAATTCATCAGAGTAGGCCAGCAGTCCTGAAAACCATTTGTTTCCAGTGCTGGGATGAGAATGAGGTAAGTTTTCCCTCCTGGGAGGGGTGGGGGTTTCAAAGAGGCACCAGGCTTTGATGCATGGGGAGTGGCCTCTTGGGCAAGGGTCACTCCTCTTTAAGGAGCATATATTTTGGCCGTTTCTGCCCCCCCCCCTTTTTTTTTTTAGGCTGCTGTGCCCCCAAAGGGGACAGAAACTACTAGGCCACCAGATAATTATACATTTTTGTGATTTTGGGTTGCCCCCTTTAGGGGACACACATTAAGGCTGCTACTGCCCCCCTTGGTGGCAAATCAGCCATTTTATAGGCTGATGTGTCCCCGGGGGGGTAGAAGCCACTGGTCTAACAGGGATATAGGCCCTCAATACAACCCTGGCGGTCAATGTTAAAGTGGCGGTAATAACACCAATAAGCCACCGGTAAAAAAAATGGGATTTTGACCATGGAGGTTACTGCCATCCAAGACTGCCACTTTAACACACCGACTGCCAGGGTGGTAACGGCTGCTGGGCTGGACACTTTGGTATCCATCCCGGCGGCCATCACAATCCCACCCTCGGGATCACGACCCGGCCTACCGCCATGGTTTTCGTGCCATACTTACCACCACGAAAATCATGGTGGTAGGTACTATCAGTGCCAGGGAATCCCGTCTCTGGCACTGGTAGGGGTCTCCCCCGCCCCCCTCTCCCTATGCAGAGTCCTCCCCACCCTCCCCCTCCCTCTCCTGCCCCCGCACATATACACACCCACATGCGCACCCATATACACACATGCACACATGCATACCCACCACCACCCACGCATGCGCACATACATACCCACACACCGTAACACACACCAACATACCTTGTCACACACATGCATTCACAACACACAGCACTCACAATCACTCATTCACGCATGCATCCTACGTGACACACACCTGCATGGACGCTTACCAAAACATACACAGCCCCCCCACATACAGACAACACGCCCTACCCCCCTCTTCGGTCGGAGAACCCGACTTACCTGCTTGCAAGGTGTCCTCTGGCTGGAGACGGTCCGCGGCGCTGCTGTCAGCAGCAGCGTCCACCAGCAAAACACAGCCAGGCTGTATCATTGTTCATGATATGGTCAGCGGTGTTTTGCTGTCGTGGCGGTGCTGCTGTGCTGCTGAGCCTCACCTCCATCCTCCGCCATGACCATTGGTGGTGTTCTGCCAACATTCTGGTGGAATACCGTCGGCAGTCATGATACGCGTAGATGACTGGTAGTCATGGCGGCGGTATGTTGGCGGCCGTCACCGTGGCGGTAGGCGGTCAATACCGCCATTGTTGTAATGAGGGCCATAATATTTTGGTGATTTTAGGCACTGGTCGCTCCCTTTAGGGGCATATATTTCTCCCATTTCTGTACTCCTTAGGGGCAGATCAGCCATTTTTTTAGTTCAATATGTCCCCAACAGGGGCAGAAAACACTAGGCCACTAAGGATTTAACATTTTGGTGATTTGGTTTGCTCCCATTAGGGGACAATCATTATGCTATTTCTGCCCACCTTTTTTAGGTGAATCTGCCCGATTTAAAATGTTGGTGATCTTGGGGAGTGACCCCTTGGGCAAGCATCACTCCCATTAGGAGGCAATTACTTTGGACATTTCTGCCCCCACCCCCCCCCAGGTGGATCAGCCTCTTTTTTTAGGCCCACCTGCCCCCAAGGGGCTCAGAATCCACTAGACAACAGCGATGTTCACTATGTTGCTGCTGTTGTTGTGGGGAGTGACCACTTGGGCAAGCGTCGCACCCACTTAGGAGGGGGTCTATGTTTTTGCCATATTTTCAGGCCCATCTGCCCCCCCCAGCTTGGTATGTACATTATTTGCAACGTTTGTTTCTCCTTTTTTATTCTAGTGCAAAGCTTTTGATTTCTTTGCTGTGACTCCTGCCTGTGGTTTTGGCAATGGTAGATCTGCTGTTTACTTAGTTGCTTGTGTTTGGTAAGAATATCTTTTTAGACTGTTTACTTCATTGAGTATCATTGCCATGCATGGCTGAGTGTTCTGTAAAAGGTGTCATAACAGCAGCAAATTTAGCTTATGTTTTATTGTTTGTAAAATTCTTCTTGGATGTGTTGTCTTATGTGTAATTTTATTTAGTTTTTCCTTTTTAGTGGGATATCAGTAGTGTTTGCTGTGTCTGTGCAGAGTAGGTGCTTGTGAGTCTAACTGTCTCTGGCAAGTGAGTGGTATCGGTTTTGAGTATATAGGTCTTTGTGATAAAGCTGCACTTTGTTTAGTTCTTATTTTACACAGTATTGGTTGTTGTTGACATATTTGTAAAGTTACTTTTATTAGGAAGGATCAAGACTGTCCACAGGATGGCCGCTAAGCATGTGATTTTTTATCTTACTTTGGCTATGATTATGAGACTGACTCTGCATCTGAGACAGAGGAGGAAGTGCAAAATTCTGGCAGTGAATTTTCCGTCTGAGAGGAATCATCTAATGATGAAGCCACTCTTGCTCTGGACGAAGTGCCTGATTTAGAGGAGGACACTGATGTGCCATTAGTGCAGCAGCCGGGGACTGAAAGGCTTCCCATTGGAAGATCTGAACTCTGGATTGCTACAAACATGGTGAAGCCAATATTGCCTGCCTTTACTGGTGTCACAGGGTGTATAGTGAACACTTAAAACATTTTGCCTATACATTTTCTTTGAGTTGTTTTTGGATGATGTATTTTTGAGTGTGATTGTTGAGCAGACTAATTTGTATGCTGAACAGTATTTGAGGGGCAACAGTGCCACGCTTAGGCCCTGTGTAGAGCTACCCAGGGACTCCCATAAATCTGGAAGAGTTGAAGAAGTTCTAAGAAGGTTTAATGTTTTTGATGGGCTTAATAAAGAAGCTGTTGCTGTCTTCATATTGGTCCATTGATGGCAAAGGCTATATTTCCTGCAATCATGAGTCATGATCAATATTTTTTTTCTGCTTTGGCTGCTGCATTTTGCTGATAATGCCTTAGTTTTGCCACAAGATCACCCTGATTGTGACTGTCTTTTTAAGGTTTGGCCTATCCTTCATCACTTTTTAGATTGAGTTTCAGAGATCTATGTTCCAGGGAAATAAATAGCTGTGGCTTAGTCTTTGGTCCTGTTCAAGGGCTGTTTGAGTTTTAGGCAGTACATTCCTAGCAAGAAAGTATATTATAGAATTAAGATGTATATGCTGTCTGAGAGTAGTACAGGATATGCTTATAATTTCTGGATCTACACTGGTAGGGATTCTACTATTGATGCCCCTGGTTGCATGTCCACTTTTGGAGTTAGTGAGAAAACTGTCTGGGAACTCGGTGGAGGGATTTTCAACAAAGGTCACCATTTGTACCTAGATAACCTCTACACTGGTGTGCAAATGTTCAAGGAATTATTCAATGTGGGCTCTGTTGCTTGTGGCACACACTGCTCTAGCCATAGAGGTATCCAAAGGAGCTTGTGTGAAAAAAAACTTGAGCGATGACAGCGCAGTGCCTTGTGTAATGATGAACTGCCATCTGTGAAATTTGCAGACAGGAAGGATGTCTACATGCTCACTACCATCCATGATGAAAGTACTTCAACGGTGACTGCTTGGGGTCAGATTGCTGAAGTGCGCAAATCTGTGTGCAATTAAGCCCGCAATAAGCACATGGACGGTAGAGATAGAGTAGATTACAGATTGTAACCTTACACTGTCCATAAGGCTTATGTTTGATATAGGATGTTGGCTATTCATCTCTTCCATTTAGCAAACTTTATTGCTTTTGTTGTGCTCAAGAATTATTCTCCAGAGTCAAAGATAACTTTTGTTCAGTTTCAGGAATCTGTAATAAGCAACATTGCTGTAGTGTAACCACCAAGTCTTTCTAGAGTTGGAGTGGTGGAAGATGCGGCTATATCAAAAGATTACCACTTTGCTGATCACATTCATCCCACACCCAAAAAAAACAGTCCCTGTAAAAGATGTAGAATGTGAAAGGAGAGTTGCATGCCCCTCCCTGATTACCCTTCTAAACCTGGGAAGTGTGCCCGCTTGTTTTGGAATGAATCATGCAAAAACAACTTTTTGGGAGCACCTATGAGCGTTGCCTGGTCTGTATCATTTTATAATTTTTGTTCAGTTTCACTGTTGGAATTAGTTTGTTGTATTTAGTTAGAGTTGTTGTGTTTGTAGTTTTACATTTACTTAGAGTTGTTTTGTGTTTCTCTTTTGTGATGGGGTGTGTGTGGACTGGCACTTGGCATGTAGTGTGTGTGGACTAGCACTTGGCTGGTGAAGTGCACGGGCTGGTGCTTGACTGGTGCTTGGCTGGCAGTGTCAATGAACTGGCCCTTGGCTGGCAGTGTATGTGAGCTGGCACTTGGCTGGCAGTGTTTGTGAGCTGGTTCTTGGCTGGTGGTGTGTGAGTAGTGACTTGCTGTTGGTTACTACACACACTGCTAGCCAAATGCCACTCTACATACTCCAACAGATGGTGTGATGTTGTCATTCATGTGGGTGTATGAAATCATGGGCCATTCAATTGAGCTGTCTGTTGAAATGAGTGTTGTGATATATTGGGCCCGTGGATGGTGGAATGAGTAGTCTTGTGTGTGTCACATTTGGAAAGTGCATGAATGGACTGTAAGGAGGTTAACCTTGATGTTGTTTTTCAGCTCATGAGCTGTGAATCGTTGGTTCAGTTTTTTTTACCTTTCAGTTATTAACCCTTGTGCCAAATTCAACCAGTATGTGTGTGCACTTGATGAATATATGGTTGTGCAGTAATAATTGTCTTTTCAGTCTTTCTCTGTCAGAGTGTACATTGTCTCTACATTGTCTCTTGTCATGAATGTTGAATGTGATAATCCTGCCACTGGTGGTGTGAATGATATTGTATGTGTCACATATGAAAGGAGTGTGAATGGCCTGTAAAACGGTTGGTGTCTTGCCGTGGCTTTACAGCTTGCAAAAGTTGAGTCATTAGTTCAGTTTTTTGACCTTTCAATTAATAACAGTGCATTTCATTTTTGTGAAATCTCTTGCGAATACAATTTAATCTATTAAACCATCACCCACCTTCATGCCAAATCCATCTAGTATGTATGTGTACTTGATGAATAAACAATTGTGCAGTAATGATTGTCTTTTCTGATTTTCTCGGCCAGGGTGTGCATTGTCTCTACATTGTCTATTGTTGTGAATGTTGTAATGTGCTGGGCCCGTGGCTGGCGGTGTGAATGATCTTGTGTGGGTCACATATGAAAGGAATGTGAATGGCCTGTAAAACAGTTGGTGCCTTGTTGTGGCTTTACTATCCACGAGCTATGAGTCATTTGTTCAGTTTTTTTACCTATACATTATTAACAGAGCATTTCATTTTTGTGTAGTCTCTTGGTAATACAATTTTATATATTGAACCATAAATTACCCGCATGCCAAATCCAACCAGTACACATGGATACCAGTGAAGAGAGGGAGAAGAGAGAGCTCGCTCACCTTCCCAGATTACTATTAACAACCAAAAAAGCAAGCACTACTAAGTTTCTTTCTTCTGTGATGTCCCAAACATTCAAATTATTAAAATCACTATTGATAACCCTTGCCCAAGGTTACCATGATAAAAGCATGCCATATTGAAGGGTACCCACAAGACAATTTCAATGCACTTCTCATTTCAGTTGTGAATTCAATTCAAGAAAGGCCCCCCGCTCTGCTGCAATTAGGCAGCAAAACACACCCCAGACATCATAAGTGTTTCAGGTGAAACCCCTAAGGATGAAGCATGCCACCAAACAGGTTGGTGGGAAAGGGGTCTTTTTAAGAAAACCTTAGGGTGTTTTTAACAATTTGAGTGTTTTGGACATCACAGCAGTAAGAGACTTGGTAGCATGCTCGCTTCTTGTCTAGGGAAAATCTACCAACTCTAGATATGTTTGAAAACTAGATACCAAGGGGAGTACAGGGTGGTGTGCCTCTGGTGGATCTCAACACATTTTCTGGGTTTGTCTTGGTTTAGTAGTTTTCTCTAGATGGCCGCCAAGCCAAGGACCAAAAACACAGGTACCCTCCTTGCAAAAACACGTTGTTTTGTGATAGATAATTTTGATGCGTTGATGTTGTGTTTTTGACCCTTCCCTGTCAAGGTGAGTTGACCCATCTACACAAGTGAGGAAGCATTTTTAATGAGAGACCTGGGGGAATGCTGTGTGGTAGTGTCACATAGGTTCTCATTATCCTAATGAGATTACTGGATTTGGGTGGCAGAATCACCTAAATTGTGGGGTGCTGAGTACAATCCCACACCATGTGATACCTGTCAGCCCAAACGGGGTTTCCCGTCCACTAGCAGTGCCTCATCTCTACCGACAGTGGTAATGATTGTGGCAACCAGGCATATGGCAGAGCGGACTCCTCAGGGGAAATGTGGTTGATCCAATCTCATCCCTTTCTTTCAGTTAAATTAGTCTCACACAGGCCAAGACAAACAGAAGCAGAGTATAGTTCAATAAGGTTTATTGAAGTAACTGCATCTTAGATAACATGGCATGTATTGCAATAATTACGATGATAAAACACACTAGAAGCAAAGTTGTGACAAGGAGAGTGAAACACAAAAAGAGTCCCATCATACTGTCACTAAGAATATATATACATATGTTTTTCCTACCTAAGATTTGCTAGAACACAGTGTAATAAGCCCTAAGCTGCCCTTCAGGTTTCCCCCCCTGGGAAGACATTATCTCCCACACCTAAGCAAAGAAGCCTGTTGTCTAGAAAGATACCATCCTCATATAGGCCAGGGATTCGGCAGTCTAAGCAAGAAGCTATAGCCAAGACATTCAGCAATCAGCATGCAGTTGTGGTCATCTGGCTGGAATTTCCCTCTAATGTGTTTGGGACAGAGAAGTGTTTTTAAATTAAAACAACTGATGTTCTAAGAAAAGGTCCCTAAGTAAGAATATGTATGTTTCTGTGAATGTTGGAGACAAAGGGGGTGATTCTAACCCTGGCGGTCGGTGATAAAGCGGCGGCCAACCCGCCAACAGGCCGGCGGTCCAAAAAATGGAATTCTGACCCTGGCGGGAACCGCCAACACACCCCGGCACATTAACACTCCGACCGCCACCGCGGTACAGACAAACAGCGCGGCGGTCACAGCCAACAGGCAGGCGGCAGACAATGTACCGCCCACAGTATCACAACTCACCAATCCGCCACCTTTTCCGATAAAAACACGGCGGAAACAGACTACGGACGGGAAAACGCTCACCAAAACACACTCCACGAGTACGGAGGACAGCATGGAACCCGAATTAAACATCCTACCTGCACTCGTCTACCTGCTCATCTACCACGAGTACGAACTCCGGCGCAGACGACAACGGTGAGTACTGCACCTACGACACACGGGAGGGGGGAGGAGGAAAGGTTACGGGCACACACATATGCGACCCCCACCCCCCCCAAACTATGTACACACCAATGCAGAGCAACAATGCACAGTGACACCACCCAAACCCCCCTGAAAAATGCAAAGACATAATTAAATTGTGAACCAAATTTTTATATAAAAAATAGACTCTGAGACGTATCGGCAACTATGCAAAATATCCATAACAAAATAATACTATACACACTGCCATGGCGAACCGAGGCAATTAGTCCGCTACATCCAAGTCAAATGGAACAGTCCGTGGGCTACAGTGTAGCGACACAAGGGCAAAGCCCACACAGGAGACCTGAGTCCTTTGGAGAGAACACTGCAGGGGCATCTGATGAAAATACTACAGGCACCTCAGGGGGAAGGGAAGGGGGGGGCACCACAGCCACATGTGTCCACGACGCAAGATCCAAGAAGGGGCCACCATGCCCACTGTGCCATCCTGGGGAGTGCAAAGCCACAGTCTCTCAAGTCTCTACAGTGGGTGGCTTGCCCACTGTACCATCCTGGGGAGTGCAAAGCCACAGTCTCTCAAGTCTCTACAGTGGGTGGCTTGCCCTCTGTACCATCCTGGGGAGTGCAAAGCCACAGTCTCTCAAGGCTATACAGTGGGTGGCTTGCCCACTGTACCATCCTGGGGAGTGCAAAGCCACAGTCTCTCAAGTCTCTACAGTGGGTGGGTTGCCCACTGGACCATCCTGGGGAGTGCAAAGCCACAGTCACTCAAGTCTCTACAGTGGGTGGGTTGCCCACTGTACCATCCTGGGGAGTGCAAAGCCACAGTCTCTCAAGTGTCTACAGTGGGTGGCTTGCCCACTCTGCCATCCTGGGGAGTGCAAAGCCACAGTCTCTCAAGTGGATAACAGTCTCCACTGGTCAAGGAGGAGGCATGGTGGGCACAGTGAACCATAAACAGTGCTTGAGATGAAGGGGCCCAGCGGAGCGGTGCTTGAGACGGCGGGGCCCAGCGGAGCAGTGCTTGAGAAGAAGGGGCCCAGCGGAGCGGTGCTTGAGACGGCGGGGCCCAGCGGAGCAGTGCTTGAGAAGAAGGGGCCCAGCGGAGCGGTGCTTGAGAAGAAGGGGCCCAGCGGAGTGGTGCTTGAGACGGCGGGGCCCAGCGGTGCGGTGCTTGAGACGGCGGGGCCCAGCGGAGCTGTGCTTGAGAAGAAGGGGCCCAGCGGAGCGGTGCTTGAGATGAAGGGGCCCAGCGGAGCGGTGCTTGAGACGGCGGGGCCCAGCGGAGCGGTGCTTGAGAAGAAGGGGCCCAGAGGAGCGGTGCTTGAGAAGAAGGGGCCCAGCGGAGCGGTGCTTGAGATGGCGGGGCCCAGCGGAGCGGTGCTTGAGACGGCGGGGCCCAGCGGAGCGGTGCTTGAGACGGCGGGGCCCAGCGGAGCGGTGCTTGAGACGGCGGGGCCCAGCGGAGCGGTGCTTGAGAAGAAGGGGCCCAGCGGAGCGGTGCTTGAGAAGAAGGGGCCCAGCGGAGCGGTGCTTGAGATGAAGGGGCCCAGCGGAGCGGTGCTTGAGAAGAAGGGGCCCAGCGGAGCGGTGCTTGAGATGGCGGGGCCCAGCGGAGCGGTGCTTGAGACAGCGGGGCCCAGCGGAGCGGTGCTTGAGACGGCAGGGCCCAGCGGAGCGGTGCTTGAGACGGCGGGGCCCAGCGGAGCGGTGCTTGAGAAGAAGGGGCCCAGCGGAGCGGTGCTTGAGATGAAGGGGCCCAGTGGAGCGGTGCTTGAGAAGAAGGGGCCCAGCGGAGCGATGCTTGAGACGGCGGGGCCCAGCGGAGCGGTGCTTGAGATGAAGGGGCCCAGCGGAGCGGTGCTTGAGATGGCGGGGCCCAGCAGAGCGGTGCTTGAGAAGAAGGGGCCCAGCGGAGCGGTGCTTGAGAAGAAGGGGCCCAGCGGAGCGGTGCTTGAGAAGAAGGGGCCCAGCGGAGCGGTGCTTGAGATGAAGGGGCCCAGCTGAGCGGTGCTTGAGACGGCGGGGCCCAGCGGAGCAGTGCTTGAGACGGCGGGGCCCAGCGGAGCGGTGCTTGAGACGGCGGGGCCCAGCGGAGCGGTGCTTGAGAAGAAGGGGCCCAGCGGAGCGGTGCTTGAGATGAAGGGGCCCAGCGGAGCGGTGCTTGAGAAGAAGGGGCCCAGCGGAGCGGTGCTTGAGAAGAAGGGGCCCAGCGGAGCGGTGCTTGAGATGAAGGGGCCCAGCGGAGCGGTGCTTGAGAAGAAGGGGCCCAGTGGAGCGGTGCTTGAGACGGCGGGGCCCAGCGGAGCGGTGCTTGAGATGAAGGGGCCCAGCGGAGCGGTGCTTGAGACGGCGGGGCCCAGCGGAGCGGTGCTTGAGAAGAAGGGGCCCAGTGGAGCGGTGCTTGAGGCGGCGGGGCCCAGCGGAGCGGTGCTTGAGATGAAGGGGCCCAGCGGAGCGGTGCTTGAGACGGCGGGGCCCAGCGGAGCGGTGCTTGAGACGGCGGGGCCCAGCGGAGCGGTGCTTGAGATGAAGGGGCCCAGCGGAGCTGTGCTTGAGACGGCAGGGCCCAGCGTAGTGGTGCTTGAGATGAAGGGGCCCAGCGGAGCGGTGCTCTTCTGCACGGCGGGCCCTGTTCAGCGGTGCTCTTCTGCACGGCGAGCCCTGTTCAGCGGTGCTCTTCTCCACGGCGGGCCCTGTTCAGCGGTGCTCTTCTCCACGGCAGGCCCTGTTCAGCGGTGCTCTTCTGCACGGCGGGCCCCTGTTCAGCGGTGCCTATCTTCACGGCGGGCCCTGTTCAGCGGTGCTCTTCTCCACGGCGGGCCCTGTTCAGCGGTGCTCTTCTGCACGGCGGGGCCTGTTCAGCGGTGCTCTTCTCCACGGTGGGCCCTGTTCAGCGGTGCTCTTCTGCACGGCGGGCCCCTGTTCAGCGGTGCCTATCTTCACGGCGGGCCCTGTTCAGCGGTGCTCTTCTCCACGGCGGGCCCTGTTCAGCGGTGCTCTTCTGCACGGCGGGCCCTGTTCAGCGGTGCTCTTCTCCACGGCGGGCCCTGTTCAGCAGTGCTCTTCTGCACGGCGGGCCCCTGTTCAGCGGTGCCTATCTTCACGGCGGGCCCTGTTCAGCGGTGCTCTTCTGCACGGCGGGCCCTGTTCAGCGGTGCTCTTCTCCACGGCGGGCCCTGTTCAGCGGTGCTCTTCTCCACGGCGGGCCCTGTTCAGCGGTGCTCTTCTGCACGGCGGGCCCCTGTTCAGCGGTGCCTATCTTCACGGCGGGCCCTGTTCAGCGGTGCTCTTCTGCACGGCGGGCCCTGTTCAGCGGTGCTCTTCTCCACGGCGGGCCCTGTTCAGCGGTGCTCTTCTCCACGGCGGGCCCTGTTCAGCGGTGCTCTTCTGCACGGCGGGCCCCTGTTCAGCGGTGCCTATCTTCACGGCGGGCCCTGTTCAGCGGTGCTCTTCTGCACGGCGGGCCCTGTTCAGCGGTGCTCTTCTCCACGGCGGGCCCTGTTCAGCGGTGCTCTTCTGCACGGCGGGCCCTGTTCAGCAGTGCTCTTCTCCACGGCGGGCCCTGTTCAGCGGTGCTCTTCTCCACGGCGGGCCCTGTTCAGCGGTGCTCTTCTGCACGGCGGGCCCTGTTCAGCGGTGCTCTTCTCCACGGCGGGCCCTGTTCAGCGGTGCTCTTCTCCACGGCGGGCCCTGTTCAGCGGTGCTCTTCTCCACGGCGGGCCCTGTTCAGCGGTGCTCTTCTCCACGGCGGGCCCTGTTCAGCGGTGCTCTTCTCCACGGCGGGCCCTGTTCAGCGGTGCACATCCAGTAGGTTCAAGGGAGCCAGACCTGGCCTGGACTCCGTGCTCAGACGCCCTCCGGCCGTGATGTTCCTGGGCCCTTCGGTGACAGGGTCCTGGGCCCTTTGGTGTCCTCCTTTCCAGCTGGGATGTGGCATGTGGGGCCCACCTGCTCCGCGCTCCTGCTGGCTGACGTCTCCGCCCTGCTGCCCTTACGCTCCTTAGATGGGGCTCTCGGGCCCTTGCCTCCCCTAGACGTTGTGGCTGGTGAAGTGGGCGAACTCTGCTCCTTGGGGGCAGCCGTGTCAGTCTTCGCACGGCGGCCCTTGTGTTTCCTGGTCCTTTTGCCGGGGGGGGCTGGATGTGTCCTTGCTGCTGATGGAGGTGTCACTGCTGGCAAAGGGTGGGCTCCAGAACCCATGCACAACAGTGACACCCGAAGTTGGGCTGGTGGTGGCTGTGGTGCTCTTGGGACTCTTTGCAGATGGAGGGGGTAGGTCATCGGAGGGGAAGAGGTCAAGATTAGCCAGGAAAAGTTTTTTATGGCCAAGGTAAAAGGTAGGAGAAGTGGAGATGGAAGTGGAGGAAGAGGATGTGGTTGTAGGAGAGTCAGGTGTGCTGTCATTGGGTGAAGGTGCAGGTGCTGTAGGCTGTTGTGAGGTGGATGTCTGTTGGGTGGGTGTCTGCCTGCATTTGTGTGTCTTGGAAGGGGTGGTGACGGACACAGGGGACGTGTAAATGGCAGTGGGGGTGGTGACTGCACGCGTGCGGACTGTACAGGAGGGTGTGGTGGTGATGGAAGCACTGGCTGATGTTGGTGTGCATGCAGGTGTGAGTGGAGACGTCACAGGGAGGGAGGAGGGAGACGAGGAGGAGGGGGACACAGGGGTGGTAGTGACTGTTGGTATGTCTGCATCTGTGTGTTGCTTGGGTGAGTGTTTGTGGGATCTGTGGTGCTTGTGTCTGGATGAGCTGCCCTTGGGTGTTGAGGTGTGTGCAGGCTGGTCAGATGGTGTAGATGGGATAGGCTGAGGAACAGGAGACAGAGACAGGGTGGAGGCAGTCAGAAGAGGGAGGCTGGAAACAGGGACAATGGCTGCCATCAGTGCTGAGGCCAGAGCATTGAACGATCGTTGATGGGCAGCCTGACCCGAATGAATGCCCTCCAGGTAGGCATTGCTCCGATGCACCTCCCTTTCTACCCCCTGGATGGCATTCAAAAGGGTAGTCTGCCCAACAATGAGTGTCCTGAGGAGATCAATGACCTCCTCATTGAGGGCAGCAGGGGTAACAGGGGCAAGAGCTGAGGTGCCTGGGGCGAAGGAGACGCCCGCCTTCCTGGGTGAGCGGGCACGGAGCGTAGGCTGAGGGGCTGCTGGGAGGGCGGGGCTGGTGCGCTGGGTGGCGGCTGTACCTGTAGAGGCGGGGGGCCCGGATGTTGCCGCCACCGCTAGGGAGCTCCAATCCGAGGACGTGTCGCTGTCGCTGCTCTCACCAGCGGTCCCCGTCGTGGTGCTCCCCTCGCCCTCCGGCTCACTTGGGCCCTCGGTGTCTGTTCCTGTGCCCACCGGGGCCTTGTGGCTTGCAGCTCCCCCGTGCTCCGATGCCAAATCTCCTCCGCTTGATGATGCTAATGCACACATGCACAAGAAGATGAAGAAGAAGGGTGGGGGGAGAAAGAGAAGACCTGGTTGAGTGCATGCAATGTCAACACCGTTGGCGGAGAGGACAGACACAGGAGCCGCATGCACTAAGCCGTGCATTCGGGGCACACTACTCAGTACTTCTGACTCGGACAACAGGTCAGGAGACGACAAGCGCGCACATGTGTGAGGCTGGACCATCAATAGCTGGACTTGTCACCCTACGGAGGTGGGGGCCGGGACCACAGGGCCATGCCTAAGGGAGAGGACTACACTACAGAAAGCGCCCTGGCCTAATGTCACCCCAACCCTCCTCCCCCACCCAGACGCCTCCACTGCGCAGAAAGATAGCTGAATGTGCTGATACTCACCCCCTTGTGTCTGCTGTGATGCTCTCAAGCGCCCATCCAACTCCGGGTAGGCCACCGCCAGGATCCGGGACATCAGGGGGGTCAGGGTACGACTGGCACCCCTCCTAGGTTGGGAGGCCATCCCCAGCAGTGACTCGGCGGTCTTCCTGGTTCCGCGGCAGATGTCCTCCCACCTCTTGTGGCAGTGGGTGCCCCGTCTGACGTGGACCCCCAGGGCCCGGACTTCCTTGGCGATGGCACGCCAAATCCCGACTTTCTGATGGGCGCTGACCTATGTGACATGTACAGGGTGGGAAGGAAACAATCATCAACTTACTGCATGTTAGATGTGATTGGCCCCCCCTCCCCAACCTTGCAATATAGCACATGCTCTCATCTGTCGTGCGTTGCACTCCTCATTCGCCCCCCACCAACTTACATCCACCCCACTCCACACAGGCATCGCCCATTCCATGTGCACCCGGTGTACTCACCTGTTGGTCTGGAGGACCGTAGAGTAACGCATACTGGGGGTGGACCCCATCCACGAGCTTCTCCAACTCTTCAGACGTGAAGGCAGGGGCCCTTTCCCCAGTCGCAGCAGCCATTGTCACTTCCAGACCGAGTTCACAGCAGCACTTGCAGTATAGGTCCTCTCCTGTGGATGATCAGGTCTCGAGTGATTAAGCAGATAGAAAATGGCGGTCACGCCCGCGGCGGTGCGTACCGCGGCGGTGCGTACCGCGACCGCCGGCGCACATCGTCATTGGCTCCTGAAACCCATAGGCTTCAATGTTATCCAATGCGGCTCCGCATAGCGGTCTTCGACCGCCTACCGCCACGGTGTGCTCCGCCAGCGCAGTGACCTCACATCCCATTGTCCCACTTCACAGGTCAGGCAGCCGCCATTTCAAGGGCCCACATGGCATAATTTCTACTGCGACACACAGGCCTAGGCCTGGCATTGCCACATACACGCCTTTCAATACCTAGATAACCGTGCAAGCAGTGGTGAACGTACCAGTGATTATCTTGACTCTGTGCTCCATGTTGTCCTTCCTAGGCACCGTCCGCTGGGATTTGCGAGGAGAAGGATGAATCCTCGCGTGTACCGACCGCTGGTGGACCTGTCGACAATGGAAGAACGCCACATCATACTACGATACCGACTTGACCGTGCCACCATCCATGAACTGTGTGCCCAGCTGGAGCCAGCCCTGATGTCCCCCATCCGCCAACCCACAGGAATTCCCCCTCTGGTGCAGGTGCTGTCAGTCCTCCATTTTCTTGCAAGTGGCTCATTCCAGACAACAGTGGCCATGTCATCTGGAATGTCTCAGCCAATGTTTTCTAAGGTGTTGTCTAGAGTGTTGTCTGCCCTGACGAAACACATGCGGAGTTACATTATATTCCCAGAGGAGGTTGATTTGCCCACTGTGAAGGGTGATTTTTATGCCCTTGGACATATTCCCAACATAATTGGTGCCATTGATGGGACCCATGTAGCCTTAGTCCCCCCAAAAGACGATGAGCAGGTGTACAGAAACAGGAAGAGTTACCATTCGATGAACGTCCAGGTGGTCTGTTTGGCTGACCAGTACATCTCCCATGTGAATGCCATGTTCCCTGGGTCAGTGCATGACGCGTATGTGATGCGTAATAGCAGCATCCCTTTTGTGATGGAACAGCTACAGAGACAACGTGTGTGGCTAATAGGTGACTCTGGTTACCCCAACCTGCCTTGGCTATTGACCCCAGTGAGGAATCCCCGGACCAGGGCTGAGGAACGGTACAATGAGGCCCATGGGCGAACTAGGAGGGTCATTGAAAGAACCTTTGGCCTCCTGAAGGCCAGGTTTAGGTGTCTGCATATGACAGGGGGATCCCTGATGTACTCACCAAAGAAGGTGTGCCAGATCATCGTGGCCTGCTGTATGCTTCACAATCTGGCATTGCGACGTCAGGTGCCTTTCCTGCAGGAGGATGGTCCAGATGGTGGTGTTGAAGCAGCTGTAGAGCCTGTGGAGAGTGAAGAGGAGGAAGACTCAGAGGACGACCCAGACAACAGGGACAGAGTTATCCAACAGTATTTTCAGTAGCACACAGGTAAGAATCACACACGCCATTTTAATTTTCCTGACTGCCTCGTTTTTCTCAACTTTGTCTATGACCCCCCCAGTTATTTGAAACTGATGTTTGATTCTCCCTTCCCTTTTCAGTGCTGTATGACCCACTGCGTGACTTCTGCTTGGTTAGCCCATGGACTAATGCTTATTGATCTCGGTATGTGTTCAGCACAAAGTTTACAGAACATAATTGATCGGTAATGTGTTTTACATTTGTAAATAATACAGCCTGACTCCAGCATGATTTCAGTGCATTGAGTGATTTATTTTTGGTGCTAGATTATGGTACATGATATAAACACGGTGATGGGTGGGGGTGGAGTAATGGCCATGGCAGAGTCCAGTTCACAGTCTCACAGGTGCATTGTCCATATGCCTGTGGAAGGATGGAGCAGGGGCAGTTCAAGGTTGGACAGGGTGGCAATGTGGGACAGTGGGATGACTTCAGGGGGTATCTCATGCTGGCGGGGGTCTTGACATCCTACTCTGTCGATTTTTTTGATCTCAGGCTCCTCTTGCGGGGTGGTTGTTCTTCAGCAGGAGGTGGGGTTCTGGTGGCCTGTCGTTGTGGTGGGGCCTCCTGTCCACTAGCGCCGGCGGAGGTGGTAGGCTGTTCCTGGTCCGGGCTAGTGACAGGGGCCCTGTGTGGTGCCACATGGTCCCGCAACGTGTCTTCTATCCGGTGGAGGGCCTGGACTAGGCTCCCCATGGCGGTAGAGATGGTGGTGAGATGATTGTTGAACCCCATGTAGCGTTCCTCCTGCTGTGCCTGGAACCTGGCCAGTACCGTCGCCATCGTCTCTTGTGAGCGGTGGTAGGCTGCCATGATGGTGGTGAGGGCCTCTTGGAGAGTCGGTTCCCTGGGCCTCTCCTCCCCCCCCTGTCGCACAGCAGCCCTCCGAGTTGCCCTGTTTCCCCCGGACTCTGTCCCCTGGACGGTGTGCCCACTACCACTGCCCCCAGGTCCCTGTTGTTGTTGGGGTGGTGGGTTAGCCTGGGGGCCCTGTAGTGGCAGACACACCGCTGATTGACCTGTCCTAGAGACAGAGCCATGGGCCCGCTGGGTGGGAGCTGTGCTGTTGTTCCCAGAGGGGGTTGGGTCTGCTGTGGCCTGTGTGTGGGGAACCGACCGTCCAGAGGTCCCCGATGGTCCGGGCTGGTCGTCAGGTTCCGGGTCGACAGAGCTGCTGTCATCACTGGGCGCCTCTTCCGGGGGGGGATGGACATTTCTGGACCCTCCTGGCCGGTGTGTTGGCGTTCGGGTCCTGCATGGGGTAAGAGAGTATGGTTATTGTTTCTGTGTGTGCTATTGTGTGCAATTTATGGGTGCCCTTGTCCCCCAGTGCTGTCATTCCCTTGGGGGAGGTGTTGTGGGGGGTGTTGGGGGGGGGGGGTATGTGCAGTGGTCATGCTTAGGTGATGGGTGTCCATAGTTTGTGGTGGCATGCAGAGGTTGGTGTTGGGTGGGTTGTGCTGGGGAGACATTCTCAGGGAGGATGTGTGATGGGGGGTTGGGGTGAGGGTGGTGGTGGGGGTTGGCATGCTGGGGGGGGGGTGAAGTAGTTGAGATTGTACTTACCAGAGTCCATTCCTCCGTGTACTCCAGCGAGGCCATCAGGATGCAGGATGTTTAGTACCTCTTGCTCCCATGCTGTGAATTCGGGTGGTGTGGGTGGGGGTCCCCCGCCAGTCTTCTGCACTGCGATGTTGTGTCGCGAGACCATCGAGCGCACCTTTCCCCGTAAGTCGTTCCAACGTTTGCGGATGTCCTCTCGATTTCTGGGATGCTGTCCCACCGCGTTGACCCTGTCCACGATCCGCTGCCATAGCTCCGCCTTCCTGGCTATAGTGGTGTGCTGCACCTGTGAGCCGAAGAGCTGGGGTTCGACTCTTATGATCTCCTCCACCATGACCCGGAGTTCTTGGTCCGAAAAGCGTGGGTGCCTTTGGGGTGCCATGGGGTGGTGTGGATGAGGTGTGGGGTGGTGTATATGGTGAAGAGTGTGTTGGTGTGTGGTGCTTTGTGCTTCTATGTGGTGTGTGTGATGGTGTAGTGTGCCTCTGTGTGATGTAGCTCTCTATTCTGTGATGTGTCTCTCTCTCCTTCGTCTATGATCTTCGGTCGTAGGGGTTTGTGGGTGATGTGGGTGTGTGTTTTATAGTTGGTTGGATGTGTGGGAGTGTTGTTTGTGTGTGTATTTCAAATTGTCCAATGTGGCAGTGTTTTGGAGCTGTGTGTGTATTTTGACCGCGGCGGTGTGTCCCGCCAATGGAATACCGCGGTTGAAAGACCGCCGCGTGGATTCGTGGGTCAGAATGGCATGGGCGTGTTTGTGTTGGCGTGGCGGTGGAGGTTTGGTGATCTCCAGTTTTCCGCGGCCCGCTGATGTGGCGGCCTTCCTTGGATGTCGGGATTTTGGCGGTTCCGCCGTTGTGGGTCAGAATGACGGTGGCGGTTTACCGCGGCCGCAGCGGTAGAATGGTGGACTTCTGACCGGCGGTAAGGGCCTTTTACCGCCCAGGTCAGAATGACCCCCACAGTGTACTACTTTTGCCAGCAACCTTATCTGACTGCAGCCATGAGGAAAGTACAAAGCAAAATGAATGCAGTGTTTTCCTATGCGAAAGAACAAACAGAAAAATAAAATAAAACAGCACAGCAAATGTGGCCAATGCTAGAAAAATAAAACAATGCTGAATAAAATGCAACTGGGATAAAGTTCACAATGTCAGGCCTAGTTTGTTAAATTAACATGTCTAAAACATGGCTAAAATAGCTGTACACTAGGAAGTTTTTGGCTCCCCTCAGGTTCCAAAACTTAGCATCACAGAAATGTGAGGATAATGTGTTTTGTTAGACAAATCTTGAACATTGCAAAGGATTATTAGTGACAGAACCTGGTGAGAGTCCCACAAGTCACGCCATCCTAGATTCCTCTAGGTTTCTAGTTTTCAAAAGTGTATAGGTTTGCCAGGTTTCCCTGGATGCCGGTTCAGCTAGAGCTCAAAATTAACAGCTAGGCACTTTGCAAAAAATGAGTCACTTTTCAGTGGAGAAATGTGATGTGTTCTTGTTGCGTCATGGGGCATTTCTTGTCACGGGTACTAGTCCTACCCACACAAGTGAGGTACCTTTTTTAGCAGAAGAATTGGGGAACTCCTGGATGGAAGGAAGTTTGTGGCTCCCCTCAGGTTCCAGAACTTTGCATCACCCAAATTTGAGGAAAACTGAGTTTTTTAGACAGATTTTTAGGTTTGCAAAGTGTTCGAAATAGAGTCTTTGGTTTGCAGTCAGGTTGCCCCCTGTCCAAGCAAGGACCTTCACTCTAGTCAGGGCAAAGGAGAAACACATCCGGTTAACACCCGCTTAACCCCCTGGTTGCTTGGCAGGAGCAGAAAGGCTTAATCCAGAGACAATGTGTAAAGTGTGTGTGCCAACACACACAGTAATACAGTGAAAACACTACAAGATGGCTCAACACCATGTTAGAAAAATAGGCAATATTTGTTTGAGCACAAGACCATAACAACAAAAATCCAACACACATAAGTAATGGTATTAAAGATTAAACTTCAGTATAACGCTTAGAAACACAAATGCTTCAAATTGGTGATATCATGGTGTTATGACAGAGTCGTTTCCAACAATCTGAGGCTAATGGTGCCAGTCACAGAGTCACACAGGCCTCCAGGTACAGTACCTTGCGAAAATAGGAAACACGGCAGTGCACGGAGTCGGATTGCGGCCTCGCTGGGTCCGATGCAGCGTCGGTTCCGGTGCTGCAAACCAAAGGAGCAGAGTCATCACAAAGAGGCATCGGGTCCTTGTTGCAGAGTGGTAGAGGTGAGGCAGTGTTGGTGCAAAGCATTGGATCTGTGCACTTCTGATGGGGTTGATATCTGGAGGTCACAGTGTGGTGCAGCAAAGTCGAGTGTCACAGATGTCGGTGACACAGCACTTCAGGACTCACAGAGTTGTGAACTTTGATGAAGCTGCTATGTTGTCAGGCCCGCGGGGTCGTCACACTCGAGCGAGGACCACAGCTTTAGTTGCAGGTGACATTGTGGAATCCAACAGCAGCATTAATTTTGGGTCGTCCAAAGTCAGTGCTCTTGGTTCTTCTTGATTTTCCTCACTTGTTTCCTGACCTTCAACTGGAGAGCACCTATACTGCGTGTGCTGCTGTTTCCTGTGTCTAGAACCTACCATGGCCCGTGTGACTGGGGAAAGGGCCCCTGCATTCACTGTGGAGGAGTTGGAGCGATTGGTCGATGGGGTTCTACCCTACTATGAACTGCTGCATGGGCCTCCAGACCAAGCAATGAGTACACCTTTGACACGATGCATGAGTGAAGGATACATGGAGATGTGTGTGCAAGCATCGTATCATCAATGCAAAAACCCAGCACTCTCAAAACAACATAATTTATGCATTGTGCTGATATGTTGTTGTTTAACCTTTTGCATTGCAGAGTTTAATCCTGAAGACTTATTTTTTATGTGTTTACAAATACTGTTCATTTGCAATGTATTGCTGCAGGCTTTCAGAGTGTGTTAGAGTGTGGTCCCTTTCCAGGGCCTTCCAGAGACTTTCCCTGCAGCATGCCTGGGTGTGGTTGTGGGCTGGGCCAAGACTCTTTAAAAGGGAGCCAGCCCAGCTCCAAGTGCTCACTATTCAGAGGTCCTGGTACAGAGCAGCAGCTACTTCCTGAGTTCCTGTCCCGGTGGCCTATTTGATCTTTCAGGCCTCTGCCCTTCATTCTTCATTGGTGATCCTTGTTCTGGTCGGTAAGACGGTGGTTGGGCTGGCTTCCCGACGCCGTTATCGAGAACTTTCACATTCTTGGCCTAATTCTTTCATGATTAACAGATTACTTTGCGTGCTACCATTTCTTGACATTTGCATGGTGGATTGCGAATCAGCAAGATGCGCAATTCGTTTCATGCTGATTTTATCTTGTTATTCATTGCGCGGTACCATTTCTTGACATTTGTATAGTGGCTTGCGAATCGGCAAGAGGCGCAATTCATTTTCATGATGATTTGACTTTGTTATTCATTGCGTGCTACCATTTCTTACCATTTGCATGGTGGCTTACGAATCAGCAAAACGCGCAATTCGTTTCATGGTGATTTAGCCTTGTTGTTCATTGCGCGCTACAATTTCTTGACATTTACATGGTGACTTACGAATCGGCAAGAACGCGTGATTCGTTTCATGATGATTTAACTTTGTTGTTCATTGCGACCTGTTATTTCTTGACATTTACATGGTGGCTTAAAAATCGGCAAAAGACGCACAATTTGTTTCATGGTGATTTAGGCTTGATATTCATTGCGTGCTACCATTTCTTGACAATTTACATGGTGCCACTTGAATGGGCAAGACGCACGATTCTCTCCTCAAGCTTAATTCATGTTGTTCATTGTATGCCACTATTCTAAGACATTTATGAGGTAATATTCGAGTTGACAAGTTGTGTGATTTGTTTCCTGAATCTATATTGTGTTATTCATGGTGCACAATCCTTTTATGGTGTTTACTATATATATATAAAAATCTGCATTGTGCGCAATTCGTGTTGAAATATTTCAAGAGAACACAGAAGGCCAGAGTTTCTAGATGCAATATTGCATGGTCCTAGTACGCATTCTCAAAAAAAGGATTCATATGACTGGTTTAGAACTTATTCAGAATGTTTTCCTGATTCTCATGTAAAGGAAAGTACTTGAATTTGAAAGTTTCATTTAATCCATCTTGATTCCCTTACAGGTATCCGGCCATCTTGAAAATTAGTCATTTTAAGCCTAATTCTTAGATTGTTCATGTTTTCAGAATGACTAGGCTTAGAGTCATAGTCTAGTATTGATTCCATGAGATGTAATTTTCATATTGAGTGTTTTAACCTTTTTCTTACTACAGGTCTCCTTCCCAGCTGTTCGCTTCCTAATCCCCTCTTCCCCTCTTGAACTCTCTTAGCCTCTGTGATTTATCTATCAGAGTCTTGGAGCTGTTCAGTGGTGGACGTGGTGGAAACGTGCGCAGACCCCGAGGATCTGGTGACTCTGACAGGGGGGATGTCTTGTGGTGGTGTACATGGTGTGTGCCGGGCGATGTGTGTACCAATGGTGATGGAAACAGGACTGGTGGGCCATATGTGTGACAGGCTGGATTGTATGTGTAATGGTGTCCTCCTGTCTGTATTACCTCTGCAGGTCAGCGCCCATCAAAAGAAGGGATTATGGTGTGCCATCTCCAAGGACGTGAGGACCCTGGGGTCTATGGCAGCCGGAGCACCCACTGTCAGAAACGGTGGGAGGACCTGAGATGCTGGACACAGAAGACCGCAGAGGCCCAGCTGGGGAAGGCTTCCCAATGAGGAAGGGGTGCCTGTCGGAACCTGACCCCCACTGATGGCCCGCATACTGGCAGTGGCCTACCCAGAGCTGGCGGGCGCTTGAGGGCATCACAGCAGCCACAATGCGGTGAATACAGTGGGCATTACTACAATAATTGCTAGGTGGCATGGGATCCAGGTAGTGGGTGTGAGTTAGTGGGTGCCCCTTAATGCCAGGTCAGACATTGCAATGTGATCAGGCTCAAGGGTAATGGGTGTATGGCAAATGCAGGAAAACTAGATTGTTAGCATTCCATGTCAGTCAGGACTTTGTGGGTCCCAGGAAAGGTGCAGTTGGTGGTGTGTGGCCTTCATCTTGCCGTGGCATAAAGCCAAATCACTGGCAGAGCAATGATTAATGCTCAATCCTGATCCCAGTGTGTTACGGTGCTGTGTATGCCAACTGTGGTACTGGTGCAGTAATTGACCAAGTGTTCCCTTTCTCTCTCTCCTCCCCTTTTTTCTTCCGTCATCCTGTCCATATTTGCATTAGCATCATCTGGCAGAGGAGCAGGGGCACCAGCGCCAGAGGGAGCTGCATCCCACAGGACCCTGGAGGCAAAGTCCACCGACACCGAGGGAACCTAGGGGGCGGAGGGCGAGGGGAGTACCATGGTGGAGACAGGAGGTGAAACACTGACTCATATACCTCCTCCGATGGAAGCTCCCTGGTGGTGGCAGACACCTCTGTGACCACCCCAGCTGCAGGTACAGCTGCCACCCCTCTTACTAGCTCTGCCCTCCCAGTAGCACCTCAGCGAGATACCCGTGCCCGCTCACCTAGGAGGGTGGGCATCTCCTTTGCCACAGGCACCTCAGGCTCTACCCCAGTGAGCTCTTCTGCCCTGAGTGAGGAGGCTATTGACCTCCTGTAATCCATCTTGGTAGGGCAGTCAACCATTGTGAATGCCATCCAGAGGCTGGCATCCCAAATGCAGCAATGCAATGCATTCCTGGAAGCATCCACAGTGGATTTGCGGCCCAACAGAGATCGATTCAGGCTCTGGCCTCCTCTCTCGTGGCAGCCATTGTCCCTGTTCCTACTGTTCCCCCTCCAACAACCACTTCCCAGTCACAGTCTCCTCAACTCCATCCCATCCCATGCACACATACAAATGAGCCTGCACACAAGACAGCACACAAGAGTGGCACAGTCAAACACAGGCACCACATTTCATCCCACAAACACTCACACAAACACCAGACAGCTGCAGACACAGCCACATCCACTGCCTCCACAGTCTCCCCCTCCTCCTCTGGCTCCCTCACAGTCAAGTCCACACTCACACCTTCATGCACTGCATTAACATTCACTAGTAGCTTTACCACACCAAGCAGCACACACACCTCACTAGCAAACACCTCCACAACATCCATCCACATGTCCCCTGTGTCGTCTCCCACCGTGTCTGTCTCCCCCTTAAAGGACACAAACGCAAGCACTCACACACCCATAAGGCATCCACCTCACATTAGCACACTGCCCATGCACCTCCACCCAGGTCCAGCAGACATACACCTCCAACAACCACTCCCTCAACCTCCACTCCCATCCCTCCTCCCTCATCCCACCCCACCGTCCCTAAGAAGCTTTTCCATGCCCAACTTGACCTCTTTCCTCCCCCTCCCCCGTCTTGCCCTTGAGAGCAGGTGTCCCAACGACCCAGCCCAGCACCTCAGCCAAACAGTCCACGCGGACAGTGGAGGCACCTCCTAGTCGTGGTGGCAAGACAGTGAAGGATCCTGCTCCACAAGCCAGGAATGTTAAGGATCCCACACCTCCTGCCATGAAGAGGAAAAAGCCCTCAACTCCTGCCATGAAGGGGAAGGAGCCCGCTCCTCCTGCCATGAAGGTGAAGAAGACTTCAACTCCAGCAGAGGCTGTCACTGTGACACCACCACCAACAGTGGTCATGGAGCCCTTACCACCAGCTGAGGAAGTGCAGCCTACTCCTCCTGCAGAGGCTGCCCAGGAGGTACTTTCACCTGCTAAGACAGTGCAGCCCTCACCTTCAGCAGAGGCTGCCCAGGAGGCATCTTCACCTGCTGACACAGTTCAGCCCTCACCTCCAGCAGAGGCTTTCAGGGTGACACCACCACCAGTGGTCAAGGAGTCTTCACCACCGGCTAAGGAAGTGCAGCCCACTCCTGAAGAGGCTGCCCAGGAGGCACCTCCACCTGCTGACACAGTGCAGCCCTTACCTCCAGATGACACAATGTAGCCATCACTACCAGCGGAGGGTATGTAGGCCACCCTCCAGGGCCTGCTGTACAAAGGGGCCCCTCCTGAAGCAGTGGGCATGTTCCCCACCTGAGAGCCTGTGACCTTGCACTCCCCTGCAGAGAGAAATGGGCATGGAGCCCCCTCCAGAAGCAGTGGGCACGTTCCCCACCTGAGAGACTGTGACCTTGCACTCCCCTGCAGAGAGAAATGGGCATGGAGCCCCCTCTAGAACCAGAACCAGTGGGCATGCTCCCTACCTGAGAGACTGTGACCTTGCACTCTCCAGCAGAGAGTAATGGGCATGGAGCCCCCTCCAGAAGCAGTGGGCATGTTCCCCACCTGGGAGACTGTGACCTTGCACTCCCCAGCAGAGAAAAAAAGGCATGGAACCCCCTCCAGAAGCAGTGGGCATGTTCCCCACCTGGGAGACTGTGACCTTGTACTCCCCTGCAGAGACAAATGGACATGGAGCACCCTCCAGAACCAGTGGGCTTGTTCCCGTATTCGGCTGAGGTGCTCACCATCCCCCTTAGGTGCCTGCCCATTTGCAAAATGATGCCCCTGCAGAGTTCTATCCGGATGATGTCAGGATTTGAGTTGGGCCTTGGACTGTGCCCTGTGGCCATGTGGGCCCTTAGTACTTTAGACTGGGAATTAGCACTTTGTGTACATTTGTACATATCTGTTTTTCGTACAATTGGTTCATGTGGTAGCTGTTCACAATCATTACTCTCTCATTACTGCATTCTTGGTGTCCATGCATTATTATGCCATGTTTTGTGTGCCATTGTTTTTTGTCTGCTGCTGGTTTTGTGTATGGTGTGTGTGTCGGGTGTGTGTCGTGCATGTGTGTGTTTCTGTACACTTGTTCTTTGACCCTGCGAGGAACCAAAGCAATATGGGTGCCATCTATGGCCGCTATCACATGAGGAATATCTCTCATATTATAGAAGTCAGCCTTCACAGTGGGCAAATCCACTTGTTGGGGGAACCTCATGTAGCTGTCTATGTGTTTCAGTAAAGCACACAGTACATCCTTTTACACATGACTGAACATGGGCTGGTACATCCCTGCTGCCAAGCCCACTGTAATCTGGAAGGATCCTGAGGCAAGGAAATGTAGCACTGACAAAACCTGTACTGTGGGAGGGAAAGCCTAGGGATTGCGTATGGCAGCCAATAAATCCAGCTCCAACTGATTACACAGTTTCGAGATGGTCTGATGATTCAGACGATAGGTGTGTATGTTGTGCCTCTCCTCCAGGTTAGCAAGGTGGCCTAGGGCGCAGTACACCAGTGCAATGTCCATTCTCCCCATTGCAAGGTATCTAGGACATAGAGAGGAAAATGTACAATTGATGTCCACTATACACATGCCGGCTAACCCTTAACTTAACAAACAATGTAGACATGGCGCTATATTTTACACATACCAAATGGGCATGTTGATGGACTGTGTATGCCATCCTGGCTGCCTATTGCATCCCCAGGGGAACAGCATGTCACACACAAAACCATGTGTAATGTTCCATGTTACAGCAGCCTATCCCAGTTCGGAATGTGTATGTACCAATTTCAGTGTCACATATGGTTTCCCCACCAATGGGGCAACAAGTAGCTGCACATGTGCTTGATTTCACAGCCACACATCTAACTCCACTGTGGCATTTATGGTACATGTATGGGGCGAGTCATAGGGCAACTCTGCATGATGAACAAAAGGCTCTCATGACACACTTATTTTTACTTCATAATCCATGAAATGTGTTTAAAATGGCACCCACCTTTCCTGCATGCACAGGACAGATGGAAATTACCTAATTCAGACGGCGTATGCTGTCATGGCGGTATGCAGTAGCAACCACCGTGCACATCCTCATTAGATAACATTGTTGCCAATGGGAGACTGGGGCCAATGATGATCACCTCTGGTGGTGACGGTCATGTACGCGGTGGCTGTGACTGCAATTTTCAGCAACCTAGCTCACTTAACTGCTGACACTCATACAAGCAAATCCTACACTATGGCCTGCTGTTTACTGTCTCTGGGAGCCATCATGCCACATCCTGCAGGTGATAGGGCTCTAGCCTTCACATAGAAGGGGTTGGAGAAGCTTGTGGATGGGGTACTATACCTGTATGGACAGCTGTATGAGGCACCAGAGGAGTAGGTGAAGACAATTCCATTATTCTGTGTGATAGGGGTGTGTGTGAGGCTGTAAGACGTTGCCGCACTGGGTGTGAATGCATGCAGGGGGCATCGAGTAAATGCAATTGTGGTGTGTAGACAAATTAGTGTGAGCTTGTGATGTGTATGATGTTTGTAGTCCAATGCTGCTGATGGGGTGCCACTCTACATGACTTTTTCCTTCTGTCTGTGTCATCCATGCAGGTCAGCACCCATCAGAAAAAAGGGATCTGGCGTGCCGTCACCAAGCAAGTGTGGACCCTGTGGTCCATAGCTGGCGGAGCACCCACTGCAGAAAGTGTAGGAAGACCTGAGGCGCTTGCCCAGATAACCGCAGAGGCCCAGCTGGGGATGTCCCCTCAATGAGGGAGGGGTACCTGTCAGATCCTGACCCGCCTAATGGGCCGCATAGAGGCAGTGGCCTACCCTGAGGTGGATGGGTGCTTGAGGGCAGCACAGCAGCCACAAAGGGGTAAGTACAGTCTCTCACCTTGCAAATGACAGGCCTTGTTTTGGATTAGGTGGGATACTTGTGGGCAGATTTGCATGTGATCTGTGGTAGATGCACATCGACAATGGGTATCAGTCACCGTGGTAGGCTCTGAATCAATTATGTGGGCAAATACAATGCAGTCAGTGTATATCCAACTGACATATGCAATGCCTGGGTGAGTGTGGACACCTTACATAATGTATCAGACCAGCTTCTTCCATCTGCATCAGTGTACCAGTGGGGTAAGTGCTATCATATCAGTATTTGTCTCCAACAATGACTGAGGCAGTCGCTGGCATGGACTGATTGTTGGGGTGGCATCAGGGGTCCACTACATGTATGGCCTCAATGGGCCTCAATGGGACAGGAGTTTGGGTATTGTAGCTTAGCATGCTGACATATGTTGACTTAAGAGTGTAGGAAATTTGTAAGTAAACAACCATTGCATTCAGCAACATGTGAATTTATGTGGACAAATAGCACAGCAATATCTCTTATTGAAGGAACCATTCTATGAACTTGCCTTTCCAACAATGGTATGGTAATAGATGTGGTGGGTCCCTTGGGAGGTGCCTGGAGTCTACTCATAATGTTTACATGCCATGCATGACATCTCCTTGGTGATTACTATGCTGCTATGCAGTTTTTCAGTCTTGGCCAATTCACTTAATCAAAATGTTCCACCAATAGCAGGTTTATTTGCATTTCATCTTGATTTACCCAATGAGTTTTTATAGAAATGGTGTGTCACTGTCATGGCATGACTTTCCATAATATATTTGAAGAGATGTACATGGTGATCTGTGTAAATGGAAGTTAGGTACTGACCCTTTTGAACTCTATCTTTCTCTATCTCCCTCTCTCCCTCTCCCCCTCCATCTTTGTTTGCATCAGCATCATCAGGCGAAGGAGAAGGGGCACCGGCGAGTAGGGAAGCAGCAGGCCTTGGGACCCAGGAGGCTGATACTAGCACAGCCAAGGGGACCAGTGGACGGAGGGCGAGGGGAGTGCCACTGGGGAGACCGGATCATGTACATCATCTTCGGAATCCTCCTCAATGGATGCTCCCTGGCAGTGGCGGACCCATCTGGGACTAGTGAGGTGCCATACTTGTCCACCCCCCTTACCAGCAGCCCCCTCCCTGTTGCTCCGCACCCAGTAGTCTGTGCCCGCTCACCCAGGAGGGGGGAGACTCTTTTACCGCAAGCACCTCTGCCCCTGTCCCAGTCAGCCCTGATGCCCTCAGTGAGGAGGCTACTGACCTCCTAAGGTCCATCTCTGTGGCATCAGAAAACCATAGTGAAGGCCATATAGGGACTGGCAGCTTAGGTACAGCAGAGCAATGCCTACCTGGAAGGCATTCATGGTGCCCTGTCTGACCTGAAGAGATCTTTTCAGCCTCTAGCCTCCTCACTGCCAGCAGCCAGTGTCCCTTTGTCTTCCCTCCCCCCTCCAGCTACCTCTACCCAATCCCATACCCCTCTCGCCACACCCATCCAGAGCAGAGTCAGACGGCCATTCATCCATCTCAACAGACGCGCACCAGAAGACCCACCACCTGCATGCACACAGATAACACCTACCTGCACACACACAACAATATCCACTCCCTACACTGACCCCCCTCACACCACCCCCTCCTTCACAGACACCAAACCACTCACTGATGCTGCCATGACACCAACATTCCCTGATCCAGCCACAAGTCCAATCAAATCCACAGTCACCACACTTCCAGGCCCGTATACATTCACCCCATTCACCACGTGCTCACAACTATCAACATCCTCACACATAGCACATTCACCTTACCTGCAGGCACCAACCCAGGAGGTAGTCACCCATCTACCATGGCAACTCCCTTCACTTCTTCCCCCCTCCTCCCAAAACACCTATGCTCAGGCACTCACCCACCCAACAGACACCCAGCACACACATGCCTTCATCCCATGCAAATGAACCCAGGACACCTACAGGAACACACCTCACAACCACTCCCAAATGCTTTTCCCCTGGGTCCCTAAGAAAGATTCTTGTATAGGTTTTTCCTCTTCCCTACTGCTCTCTCACCCTGTGGTTCCCCAAAGCACCCTGTGTCCCTCCCCGAGCCCAGCCCTTTCACCTCCCAGTCCTCTCCTACCACCTCTGGAGTTGCCAATGCCCTTCCCCATGCAAAAAAATCAACTCCCCCAAATCCAAGGTCACCCTTCCCAAGCCCAAAGTGAAAGAGCCGGCCTCAAAAACAGAAACCAATCAATCAATCAATCAATCAATCAATCAAGTATTTGTAGAGCACACTACCACCTGTGAGGGTTTCAAGGCAGTGGGTGGATGGGAGGGTGCTGCTACTGCTAGAATAGCCAGGTTTTGAGCCTCTTCCTGAAGGTCAGCAGGTCTTCGGTCTGATGTAGGGGAAGAGGAAGGTTGTTCCACGTCTTGGTGGCGAGGTGGGAGAAGGATCTGCCTCCGGTTGTCGCTCTTTGGATGCAGGGGACGGTGGCAAGAGCGAGGTTGGCGGAGTGGAGTTGGTGGGATGGGGTGTAGAAGGTGATTCGTCTGTTGAGGTAGGCTGTACCGGTGTTGTGGAGCACCTTGTGTGTGTGGGTGAGGAGTTTGAAGGTTATCCTTTAGCTGATGGGGAGCCAGTGTAGGTCTCTCAGGAGGGGGGGTGATGTGACAGTTGGCATCGAGGATCAGGTGTGCAGAGGCGTTTTGCATGCATTGCAGTCGTTTGAGGAGTTTGGCCGGGGCTCCTGCGTAGAGGGCGTTTCCATAGTAAAGTCTGCTGCTGACGAGGGCTTGGGTGACTGTTTTTCTTGAATCTGTGGGGATCCATCTGTAGATCTTGCGGAGCATGCAGAGGGTGTTAACGCAGGATGAGGAGATGGCGCTGGCTTGCTTGGACATTCAGAGTGTTGAGTCGAGGATGAGGAGCCCAGGTTGCGTGCGTGGTCGGTGGGTTTTGGGGCTGCTCCCAGAGAGGTCGGCCACCAGGAGTCGTCCCAGGCTGTGGGGTTGGCACCGAGGATGAAGACCTCTGTCTTGTCTGAGTTCAACTTCAGTCTTCTGTTTCTCATCCATTCTGCGACGGCCTTCATTCCTTTGTGGAGGTTGGAATTGGTGGTGAGGGGGTCTTTGGTGAGAGAAAGGATCAGTTGGGTGTCGTCGGCGTAGGAGAAGATGTTGAGGTTGTGTAGCCGGGCGACGTGGGCAAGAGGGGCGATGTAGATGTGTAGGGCTGAGGGATGATCCTTGGGGAACGCCGCAGATGATCTTGGATGCTTCAGAGCAGAAAGGGGGGAGGCGGACGCTCTGGGTTCTGCTGGAGAGGAAGGAGGTGGTCCACTCCAGACCTCTGTCCCGGATCCCTGCGTTGTGGAGGCATGTGCGTAGGATGCGGTGGCAGACGGTATCGAAGGCGGCTGAGAGGTCCAGGAGGATGAGGGCCACAGTTTCGCCATTGTCAAGCAGGACCCTGATGTCATCGGTGGCTGTGATGAGGGCGGTTTTGGTACTGTGGTTTCTGCGGAACCCTGACTGGGAAGGGTCCAGGATGTTGTTTTCTTCAAGGAAGTGGGTCAGTTGTCTGTTGACGATCTTCTTGATGACCTTGGCCGGGAATGGGAGCAGGGAGATGGGGCGGAAATTATTGAGGTCTCTCGGGTCCGCCATAGGTTTCTTGAGTAGGGGTTTGATTTCAGCATGCTTCCATCTCTCCGGGTAGGTCCCGGTCTCGAAGGAGATATTGATGATTTTGCGGAGGTGGGGTGCGATGGTGGCGCTTGTTTTGTTAAAGATGTGGTGCGGGCATGAGTCTGACGGAGATCCAGAGTGGATAGTGCTCATGGCTTCGATTGTGTCGTCATTGTTTACCTTGGCCCAGACGAGCAGGGGGTCGTGGTTGAAGGTGGGTGGAGAGTTAGCAGAGTCGGTGAGTGGAGGGGAGGTCTGGCTGTAGAAGCTGTCATGGATGTTTGTGATCTTGTGGTGGAAGAAGGTGGCGAGGGAGCTGCAGAGGTCTTGTGATGGCGGGATGTCATTTGTGCTGGAGCATGGGTTGGCGAGTTTCTTCACGATGTTGAAGAGCTCCTTGCTGTTGTGTGCGTTGTTGTACAGGCGGTCTTTGAAGGAGGTTTTCTTGGCAGATCTGATGAGGTGATAGTGATTGTAGATGGCATTCTTGAGGGCGGCATGTTTGTCCGGTGTCTGTTTGTGGAGCCACTTTCTTTCCAGTTTTTGGCAGGTTTGCTTGGAGGCACAAAAGTCTGAGGTGAACCAGCTTTCTCTCTTGTTGGCATCTCTGTTGGACAGCTTCTTGAGCGGGGTCAGGGTGTTGGCGCAGTTGTCGATCCAGCACCAGAGGTTGCGGGCAGTGAGGTCGGGAGTGGTGGGTTCGGCGGGAGATTCTCGGGCAATTTGGTGTTCAGCTGTTCTTGGCTGACTTTGCTCCAGTTGCGGTGGGGGAGCTGTTGGGTATGGTGGTGTGTGGTGGGTTTCTGAAAGGTGAAGTGGATGCAGCGATGGTCAGTCCATGGGAGTTCGGTGGTGTGGCTGAAGGTGACGTGGGGGCTAGTGGAGAAGATGGGGTCCAGCATGTGGCCGGCAGAGTGTGTTGGAGTGGTGACGAGTTGTCTGAGTCCGAGGGTGGTGAGGTTGTCGATCAGGGTGGTGGTGCTGGGGTCGTTGTTATTCTCCAGGTGAAAGTTCAGGTTGCCGAGGAGGATGTAGTCTGCGGAGGCTAGGGCGTGCGTGCTGACGAGGTCGGCGATGGAGTCGCAGAACTGAGGTCATGGTCCGGGGGGTCTGTAGACGGGAGTGCCTCTGAGGGTGGTGTTGGTGTAGGTGTGGATCTGGAAGTGCAGATGTTCGGGGGTGCTGAGGGGGTCGTCAGTACCGGTCGTGCCCTGATGGTGTTCTTGTGGATGATGGCTATTCCACCTCCGACTTCGTTGGTGCAATCCCTGCAGGTGATCTTATAGCAATCCGTAATGGCTATGGCGATGTCTAGGGCCGAGGAGACATTCATCCAAGACTCCGTCAGGAAGGCGATGTCTGGGGTGGAGGTGTGAAGCAGGTCCCAGAGTTCGACGGTGTGTTTGCATGCAGAGCGGGTGTTCAGTAAAATGCATCGAAGGCAGTTGCGGTCTGGCTTGGCAGGAGGTTTGGCGATTTGGAAGCTGGTGAGGCTGCAGTTCCGGCAGGTGAAGGGTCCCTGGGTGTTCTTAGGGGAGGCCAGGAAGCAGGCGTGTTGAGTGCGTGGAGGGTGTTTGCGGTGTATAGGCCTTGGTTTCCGTGGCGGTCTTGGAGACCAGGGGTCCTGGCGCTGGGCGCGGTCTGGGTGCATATGGGTGCAGACAGGCTTGCCTTAGGTATGCCTTTGGTTCGCCAGCGGCGCGGCTGCGCTTTGGCTGCCATATAAGGGGAGGTGGGAGGGATGGGCAGCAGGGGGGATGGAGCTGGGCAGCAAATAGGGTGGGAGGGGGCGAGGCCGCTGGGATGCAGCGGCGGGAAAAGGCAAAAAAACAATGTGGATGGAGGGGGCGGGGCCGCAGGGACGCAGCGGTGGGAAAAGGCAAAAAAAACTATGTGGAGGGAGGGGGCAGGGCCGCAGGGACGGAGCAGCGGGAAAAGGCAAAAAAAATGTGGAAGGAGGGGGGCTGGGCCGCAGGTAAGCAGCGGCAGGGAACACCAAGGCCGGGAGCACCAGGCAGGAACAAACGGATAAGGAGCAGCGGAGGAAACCAGCATGCGGAGTGGGGGAGAGACCTGCCTGAAGACAAATCCCCCCATGCATAAACCTAAACCCAAGCCCAAGGATCCCCCTTCCAAGCCATAACCCCAACTCCGCCATCCCCCCTCTCCCTTGAGATGCCATCCTGCCCCCTTGATGTCCCTACCAGGTGGAGGCCACTTTGCAGTAACGAGTCAAGCTGGGGCAATGACACTTGCTATGTGCCTGGGGCACATGGACATGTTGGACTGGCCAGTTGGCCTGTTTTGTTTATAGTTCAGCAGATCTTTTTTATTGCATAATATATATGGGTCAACCACATGTTGGTTTCGATGGTTACATACTTGTCCTGCCTTCCCTTCAACATGGATGTGTTGTATTTGTGCGATTTGGTTTGTGTGTGTTATGTGTATATGATGTGATTGTGTTGCAGCATGGGTTGTGAAGCTAACTTGTGTATTTTACTTGGTGTGATGTGTTGTGATGGTGTTGTGTCTAGACACACTCAGAGACCACTCACACATTGATACAACCACTTACACTCACTGGATCATGTCATCAGTGATGTCATATGAGATGTCATCATTGATGTCACTGACCATGTCATGAGTGATGTAGTATGTGAGGTCATAAGCAGTGTATTACTGGAGCACAAGTTATATTTAACTCATGTAACTATAACTGCTGAATTTCTACGGTTTTGTAAATTCTTAACCTACATATATATATATATATATAGATATATATATATATATATTCTACGATACTGCCGGAATCCCGAAGCACAACTCCATGGCGGTCCGAGCGTGGATCCGGAAATCCACATATGCAAAAATCACATCCCTGGGTTCAAAGGAGATGCCCGGACAACGTCTGTAAATGAATGTGTTATTTTAATAAATAGCAAAAAGCCTCCTTACAACGTATTTCAGCCGTAGCCTTGATCACATAAGGCCCACATCGACACCCATTGCACGCCTCTTCCACGTACAGTGTTGTGTGGGAAGGAGCCATATTTACAAGGTGGCGTTAAGCCACAAGAAGTAGCTTAAAGCCACCTTGTAAATACAGCGCAGTGCTTAGCGCCACAGGAGCATCACAAAAAGTGACACTCCTGTGGCGCTAGGGGCCTATGATACGGCCCAAGTTACTAAAACTCAAAAGGACATCTCTCAACTATTTAAGCACAAAGCACCATACTATATGGCATACTTACACATTATCTCAGAGTTGAATTATATGTACTAAAACATGGATTTAAGACTTGACAAACAGCTTTTACATGCTAAGTGAAGTGAGCGTGCACAGACAGCATCTGCACTAATAGGCCTGATCCAAGTTTAAAGGACAATTTCTCTGCATGGATTATGAGGTTGTGTCACTACTTTCCTACATATCTGAGTCAGTGTAGAAGTCCACCTAGAGCAGTGCCATGAGATGTTTAACTAAATGTGCCAGTATGTACCTCTCTCTTTTAGTATTTCTATGGCTCTCTGAATGTGTATTTAAGAATCTGAACAAATACCTCAGTGCCTGAGTTAAGGAATAGAGGAGTATGTAGGTAGGTCTGTGCTGCTTTTGATACTGTTGCACACATTAGTAGTTCTCAGAATATGCTTGTATGTATATTCCATCTGTAGCTGTCTGACTGTGTGTGTTAGAGGCTCTATGATTTTGTGAACATGTATGTCACTTGCTTTAAGGCTAGGATATTCTACATGGTACTTGGCATAGGACACCTGCAAGTGTATGAGTAACATACTCAACTCAAAAGGACATCTATCATGTTTTAAGGACAATGGTGGTCATTCTGACCTCGGCGGTAAAAGGCGCCTACCGCCGGTCAGAAATCCTCCATAATCCCGCCGCGGTCGCGGAAACCCGCCACGGTCATTCTGACCCGCAGAAGCAAACCTCCAAAAATCCGACCGCCACAACAGACCGCCAGACCAGCGGTCGGCGGAAAGGTGGAGGTGACCAAACCTCCACCGTCACGCCAACAGAAATACGCCCATGCCATTACGACCAACGAATCCACGCGGCGGTCATTCAAACGCGGTATTCCATTGGCGGGACACACCGGCGCGGTCAGAATACACACAAACGAACAAAACTCAGCCACATTGGACGATTCGAATCCCACACACCTGATACACATACACACACCACTCCCACACACACAATACAATATAAAACACACACCCACATCACCCACAAACCCCTACGCTTAAAAATTCGTAAAGAAGACAAGAGCGAGACACCAGCATCCAAAACATAACAGCCACAGCCACTCAACACCATCACCCACACACTATCCACACACAAAACAACACACACCACCACACTCAACTCACTTAAATACACATACTCCACCCCACACATCATACACACCACCCCATGGCACCCCAAAGACAACCCCGCTTCACAGACGAAGAACTCAGGGTCATGGTGGAGGAAATCGTTCGGGTAGAGCCCCAGCTGTTCGGCACACAGATACAATACACCAGCATTGCCCGGAGGACGGAGCTATGGCAGAGGATTGTCGACAGGGTGAACGCAGTGGGACAGCACCCCAGAAATCGGGAAGACATCAGGAAGCGATGGAACGACCTACGGGGGAAGGTGCGTTCCATGGTATCCAGGCACAACATCGCCGTGCAGAAGACTGGCGGAGGACCCCCACCTCAACCCCCACAATTCACATCATGGGAGGAGGAAGTCTTGAACATCCTGCATCCTGACGGCCTCGCAGGAGTCGGCGGAGGAATGGATACTGGTAAGTTGAAGCTTCAATACTGCTTCCCCCCCACCTGCATGCCAAATCAGACCCCAACCCTCACCCCCATCCTCGAACCCCACCCTCACCCCCACCCCCATCCTCACCCCCACCCTCACCCCCACCACCATCCTCACCCCCACCACCATCCTCACCCCCACCCCCAGCACACCTATTCCCCGCCAATGTCTCACCATCACAACCCACACATCCCAAAACCTAGGCCTGCATGCGTCCACTAAGCATGGACACCCATCACCAAAGCATGCCCAATACATATACACATCCCCCCCACAAGCCACCCTCACCAAAGCCCCCACACACGAATGCCAGCACTTGGGGACACGAGAACCCACAGATACATCCATATGCCACACATTGAAACTATAACCATACCTCTATACCCCTGCAGGACCCGACCGTCAACACACCGCGGCGGAGGGGCCAGAACTATCCACACCCCCCACCCAAGAGGCCGTCAGCGATGACAGCAGCTCTGTCGATCTGGACACCGATGACCAGCCCGGACCATCGGGGACCTCTGGACAGTCGGTTCCCCTCACACAGGCACAGGCCACTACAGACCCTAACCCCTCTGGGAACACCAGCACAGCTCCCACCCAGCGGGCCCATGCCTCTGTCTCCAGGGCGCGTCAATCTGCGGTGTGTCTACCACTACAGGGCACCCAGGATAACCCACCACCCCAACAACAACAGGGACCTGGGGGCAGTGGTAGTGGGCACACCGGCCAGGGGGCAGAGGCCCAGGGAAACAGGGCAACTCGGCGGGCAGCTGTGCGACAGGGGGGGGAGGAGAGGCCCAGGGAACCCACTCTCCACGAGGTCCTCACCACCATCATGGGAGCATACAACCGCTCCCAGGAGACGATGGCGACGGTACTGGCCCGGTTCCAGGAGATCCAGGTGCTGCAGGAGGAACACTATCGGGGGTACAGGGAGGACATCAGAGCCATCAACACCACCCTGGTTACCATGGTAGGGCTGCTGCAGGACCTCGTAAACAGCAGGGCGGACACTGAACAACACCCAAGGGCCCCTGCCACTAGCCTGGACCAAGAACAGCCATCCACCTCCGCCGGCGCTAGTGGACAGGAGGCCCCCGCACAGCAGCAGCCCACCAGACCCCCACCTCCTGCAGGAGAAGAACCACCCCGCAAGAGGGCCCTGAGATCTCGCAAGAAGACAGAGTAGGATGTCAAGACCCCCGCCAGCAAAGGATACCACCTGATGTCATCCCACTGTCCCACATTGTCACCCTGTCCATCCTTGAACTGCCCATGCTCCATCTCTCCACAGGCCTCTGGACAATGCACCTGTGTGACTGTTACTCTGGACTCTGCCATGGACATTCCTTCACCATAGCCCCCACCCACTTGATACCACCCATCCCATTTTGAGCACTTCAATAAACACCTATTTTGCACCAAAATATCAGGAGTCTGGCTGTGATTTCAATAGATTGTAATTGACATGACAGTGCAAATATGTCCTTGTACATGGTGAAGTCAACAAACAGCTGCCACAAAGCTGTAGTCCATGGGGAAACGAAGCACAGGACTCGTAGTGGGGACCCCAGATCTGAAATAGGGAGGGAAAAGCCAAAACTCAGTCATCATACACTGGGGCAAATAGACAGGCAGCAGAGATGCTGCAGAGTAGTTAACATTTACTAAATTATCTTTGAAATGTTACCTGTGTCCTATTGGAAGTACTGTTCAATGATTCTGTCCCTGTTGTCTGTTTCAGCCCCGTCGTCTTCCTCCTCGTCACTCTCCTCAGGTTCCACCGCTGCCACAACACCACCGTCTCGACCATCGTCCTGCAGGAAAGGCACCTGGCGGCGCTAAGCCAGGTTGTGAAGCATGCAGCAGGCCACGATGATGTGACACACCTTCTTAGGTGAGTACATTAGGGATCCACCGGTCATATGCAGGCACCTAAACCTGGCCTTTAGGAGGCCAAAGGTGCGTTCGATCACCCTCCTAGTACGCCCATGGGCCTCATTGTACCGTTCCTCTGCCCTGGTCCGGGGATTCCTTACTGGGGTCAGTAGCCACGACAGGTTGGGGTACCCAGAGTCCCCCACTAGCCATACACGGTGTCTCTGTAGCTGTTCCATCACATAAGGGATGCTGCTATTCCTGAGGATGTAGGCGTCATGCACTGACCCTGGGAATTTGGCATTTACATGCGAGATGTACTGGTCAGCCAAACACACCACCTGGATGTTCATTGAATGGTAACTTTTTCTGTTCCTGTACACCTGCTCCCTGTCTCTTGGGGGAACCAAAGCCACATGGGTCCCATCAATGGCACCAATTACGTTGGGAATATGTCCAAGGGCGTAGAAATCACCCTTCACTGTAGCCAATTCGCCCACCTCAGGGAAAATGATGTAGTTCCTCACGGATTTCATCAGGGCAGACAACACTCTGGATAACACCTTCGAAAACATGGGCTGAGACATCCCGGAAGCAATTCCCACGGTTGTCTGAAATGACCCACTTGCCAAGAAATGTAGTACTGACATGACCTGCACCAGAGGGGGAATCCCTGTGGGTTGGCGGATGGGGGACATCAGGTCGGGCTCCAGCTGGGCACACAGTTCATGGATAGTGGCACGGTTAAGACGGTAGGTCAGGATAATGTGGCGTTCTTCCATTGTCGACAGGTCCACCAGCGGTCGGTACACGGGAGGATTCATCCGTCTCCTCGCCCAACCCAGCGGACGGTGCCTAGGAAGGACAACATGGAGCACACAGTCAGGCAACCCACAGGTACGTACTCACAGCTAGCACAGTATACGATTCTCTATGCAGTGAATGGCGTGTCTGAGTGGCTATGCAAGGCCTAGGCCTGTGTGACGCAGTTGAAATTGAGCCATGTGGGCCCTGGAAATGGCGGCTGCCTGACCTGTGAAGTGTGACAATGGGATGTGAGGTCAATGCGCTGGCGTGGCACACCGCGGCGGGCGGCGGGCGAAGACCGCGGCGCGAAGCCGCATTGGTTAACATTGAAGCCTATGGGTTTCAGGAGCCAATGGCGAAGGGCGCCGGCGGTGGCGGGACGCACCGCCGCGGTACGCACCGCCGCGGACGTGACCGCCATTTTCTATCTACTTATCCACTTGCGACTTGAACTTTCACAGGAGAGGACCTATACTGCAAGTGTTGCTGTGACCTCGGTCTGGAAGGGACAATGGCTGCTGCGACTGGGGAAAGGGCCCCTGCCTTCACTGGAGAGGAGTTGGAGAAACTTGTGGATGGGGTCCTCCCCCAGTATGCGCTACTCTACGGTCCTCCAGACCAACAAGTGAGTTTAATTCAATATGGATTTGGGGCCACTGGCTGGCTTGGGGGCCTGGCGGGGATGGGGGGCATGTTGGGGCTGGCGGGGGGCCTGGCGGGGATGGGGGGCATGTTGGGCATGGCGGGGGGCATGGCGGGGATGGGGGGCATGTTGGGCATGGCGGGGGGCATGGCGGGGATGGGGGGCATGTTGGGCATGGCGGGGGGCATGGCGGGGGGCCTGGCGGGGATGGGGGGCATGTTGGGCATGGCGGGGGGCATGGCGGGGGGCCTGGCGGGGATGGGGGGCATGTTGGGCATGGCGGGGGGCATGGCGGGGGGCCTGGCGGGGATGGGGGGGCATGTTGGGCATGGCGGGGGGCCTGGCGGGGATGGGGGGCATGTTGGGCATGGCGGGGGGCATGGCGGGGGGCCTGGCGGGGATGGGGGGCATGTTAGGCATGGCGGGGGGCATGGCGGGGATGGGGGGCATGTTGGGCATGGCGGGGGGCCTGGCGGGGATGGGGGGCATGTTGGGCATGGCGGGGGGCATGGCGGGGATGGGGGGCATGTTGGGCATGGCGGGGGGCCTGGCGGGGATGGGGGGCGTTGGGCCACTGGAAAGGAAAATGCTGAGAAACTTGAACGTGGTATTTCTCCCTCCCTGTACGTGTCACATAGGTCCGCGCCCATGAGAAGATCGGGATTTGGCGTGCCATCGCCAAGGAAGTCCGGGCCCTGGGGGTCCACCATCGACGGGGCACCCACTGCCGCAAGTGGTGGGAGGACATCCGCCGCGGGACCAAGAAGACCGCCGAGTCTCTGCTGGGGATGGCCTCCCAACGTAGGCGGGGTGCCTGCCGTCAACTGAGCCCCCTGATGTTCCGGATCCTGGCGGTGGCCTACCCTGAATTGGATGGGCGCGTGAGGGCAGCACAGCAGACACAAGGGGGTGAGTACAAGCATTATCTACTCTGTTGTCGCGCAGTGGAGGTGTCTGGGTGGGGGAGGAGGGCTGGGGGTCCCCCTAGGCCAGGGCGATATCTGTAGGCTGGGCACCCCCGTAAGCCCCTGTGTCCCCAGCCACCACCCTCAGTAGTTTGTCAGTACAGCCATCCCTGGGCCGTGTCATCCATGGGTGCAGTTGTCAACTCTAGGCGTGTAGGGCATGTTCCACGGAATGCGTAGCGGACCCCAAGTGCGCAACTTAGTGCAGGGGGCATCTGTGTCTGTCATGTCCGCTAACTGTACCGGAGATCCATGTAATCAATATCCCTTTATTTCTCTCTCCCCCCCCCTTTTTGTTTGTCTTTCTGTGCTTGTGTGCATCAGCATCATCAGGCGGAGGAGAAGTGGCATCGGGGCAGGAGGGAGCTGCATCTCACATGGCCCAGGAGGGCCATGCCACAGAGTCAGACTGGACCAGTGAGACGGAGGGCGAGGGGAGCTCCACGACGGGGACGACTGGAGCCTGCAGCGACACGGACACGTCCTCGGAAGGGGGCTCCCTTGCGGGGGTGGCACCATCCGTGCCCCCCGCCATTACAGGTACAGCCGCCACCCAGCGCACCATCTCCGCCCTCCCAGCAGCCCCTCAGCGTTCGCCCCGTGCCCGCTCTGCCAGGAAGCCGGGCATCTCCTTCGCCCCAGGCACCTCAGGCCCTGCCCCTGTTACCCCCGCTGCCCTCAGTGAGGAGGTCATTGACCTCCTCCGAACGCTCATTGTTGGGCAGACTACCCTTTTGAATGCCATCCAGGGGGTGGAGAGGGAGGTTCATCGCAGCAATGCGTACCTGGAGGGCATTCATTCGGGTCAGGCTGCCCATCAGCGATCGTTCCAGGCTCTGGCCTCAGCACTGACGGCAGCCATTGTCCCTGTCTCCTGCCTGCCTCTACTAACTCCCTCCTCCCAGTCTCCTTTTCCTCTGCCTGTCCCACCCACACCATCAGACCAGCCTGCACACACCTCAACACCCAAGAGAAGCTCATCCAAACATAAGCACCACAGATCACGCAGACATTCACACACGCAACATTCCGATGCAGACATGCCAACAGTCACTACCACCTCTGTGACCCCCACCTCCTCGTCTCCCTCCTCCCTCCCTGTGACGTCTACACTCACACCTCCATTCACCTCACCATCAGCCAGTGTTTCCATCACCAGTACACCCTCCACTCCAGTCCGCACACGTGCAGTCACCACCCCCACTGCCATTTACACATCCCCTGTGTCCTCTCCCACTGTGTCTGTCACCCCCTCTTCCACACCACACAAACGCAGCCACCCACCCACCCAACAGCCATCCACCTCACGACAGCCTATCCCTCCTGCACCTGCACCCAAAGACAGCAAACGTGACTCACCTACAACCACATCCTCTCCCTCCACTCCCATTCCCACTGTACCTACCACTCTCCATTGTCCCAAGAAGCTCTTCCTCGCCACTACTAACTTCTTTCCTGACCCTGAGCCCCCCCCTCCTTCTCGTCGGGGTAAGAAGAGCACCTCAGCCACCACCAGCCCTGCAGCCCCCTTGACAAGGGTGCAGGGGTATTGGAGCCCGCCAGCCCGCATGTCTGGATCTTCGCCCAGCAGCAAGGGGACAGCCAGCCCACCCCCTGGGAAGAGGAGCAGAAGGCGGAAGGGGCGCCGCAGGAGCCCGCCTTCTACATCCCCCCCGGACACCACCCAGAGACAGTCACCAGCCACAGCTCCAAAGGGAGGAAAGGGCCACAGGCCGACGACTAAGGAGGGCAAGGGCAGCAAGTTGGAGAGGTCAGGCAGCAGGCCTGCTGCCCAGGAGGAGCCCACAACCCCCATAGCCGCTGCCCCGGGAGGAACCGGCACAGCTGCCCCGGGAGAGCCCATAGCCGTTGCCCAGGGAGGACCCAGCCCAGCTGGCCAGGAGGGCCCCACCACCCACAGCCCAGGTGGGCAGTGAAGGAGCACCATCCCCGCTGCCCAGGAGGGCACCACCAGGCAATTAGCAGTTGGCCATAGACCGTCCGCCGTCTCAAGAACCGCTGAACTGGGCCCCGCCGTCTCAAGAACCGCTGAACTGGGCCCCGCCGTCTCAAGAACCGCTGAACTGGGCCCTTCAAGGCAAGAACCGCTGAACTGGGCCCCGCCGTCTCAAGAACCGCTGAACTGGGCCCTTCAAGGCAAGAACCGCTGAACTGGGCCCCGCCGTCTCAAGAACCGCTGAACTGGGCCCCGCCATCTCAAGAACCGCTGAACTGGGCCCCGCCGTCTCAAGAACCGCTGAACTGGGCCCCGCCGTCTCAAGAACCGCTGAACTGGGCCCCGCCGTCTCAAGAACCGCTGAACTGGGCCCTTCAAGGCAAGAACCGCTGAACTGGGCCCCGCCGTCTCAAGAACCGCTGAACTGGGCCCTTCAAGGCAAGAACCGCTGAACTGGGCCCCGCCGTCTCAAGAACCGCTGAACTGGGCCCCGCCGTCTCAAGAACCGCTGAACTGGGCCCTTCAAGGCAAGAACCGCTGAACTGGGCCCCGCCGTCTCAAGAACCGCTGAACTGGGCCCTTCAAGGCAAGAACCGCTGAACTGGGCCCCGCCGTCTCAAGAACCGCTGAACTGGGCCCTTCAAGGCAAGAACCGCTGAACTGGGCCCCGCCGTCTCAAGAACCGCTGAACTGGGCCCGCCGTCTCAAGAACCGCTGAACTGGGCCCCGCCGTCTCAAGAACCGCTGAACTGGGCCCTTCAGGGCAAGAACCGCTGGCCCTTTGGCAGACGTGGCAGGGCAGGATCTATCTCGGGCAGGGCTGCAGGATGTCCTCTGGCCAACTTGCCTCCTCCAGTGGCAGTGGGGTCTGTTATGGACTGTATGGACTGTGGCTTTGCTCTCCCCAGGATGGCCCAGTGGGCAGGCCACCCACTGTATGGACTGTATGGACTGTGGCTTTGCTCTCCCCAGGATGGCCCAGTGGGCAGGCCACCCACTGTATGGACTGTTTGGACTGTGGCTTTGCTCTCCCCAGGATGGCCCAGTGGGCAGGCCACCCACTGTATGGACTGTTTGGACTGTGGCTTTGCTCTCCCCAGGATGGCCCAGTGGGCAGGCCACCCACTGTATGGACTGTATGGACTGTGGCTTTGCTCTCCCCAGGATGGCCCAGTGGGCAGGCCACCCACTGTATGGACTGTATGGACTGTGGCTTTGCTCTCCCCAGGATGGCCCAGTGGGCAGGCCACCCACTGTATGGACTGTATGGACTGTGGCTTTGCTCTCCCCAGGATGGCCCAGTGGGCAGGCCACCCACTGTATGGACTGTTTGGACTGTGGCTTTGCTCTCCCCAGGATGGGCCAGTGGTCATGGAGTCCCCTCGTGGATCTGGCGTCGTGTACTCAAGTGGCTGAGGTGCCCCCCCTTTCCTTCCCCCTGAGGTGCCTGTCCTATTTTCTTTCTGATGCCCCTGCAGTGTTCTCTCCGTGGAGTTCTTGTCGTGGGACTGGGCCTTGCCCCTTTGCACAGGACCCCTGTGATCCACGGACAGTGGTTGGACTACATTTAGTAGCTGTATATATTTTGTACATAGTTTATTTATTTATTGGGATTAATGGTGTCCATATTTCAATATATCTGCCCGTTTATGATCTCTTCTTTTGGTCTTTGCATTATTTCGGAGGGGGGTGGTTTGTGGGTTGTGACAGTGATCTGTGGGAATGCATTGATGTGTGTGTTGTAGTGGGTGTGGGTGGGTGGGTGTGTGCCGGTAATCTTTTCCCTCCCCTGTGTCGTAGGTGCCGTACTCACCGATGTCTTCCGCGCCGCCGGGCGTGCTCCTGGTATATGAGGAGGAATAGGAGTGCGGGGATGACCTGCAACTCTGGCTCCATACTGCCGGAATCTCGCGTGGAGTGCGTAGAGGTGAGCGTTTTCCCGTTCGTAGTCTGTTTCCGCTGTGTTCTTATCAGCGGTGCTCCCGCCCCGGAAAAGGTGGCAGATTGGTGGGTCGTAATAGGGTGGGCGGTACTTTGTCTGCCGCCGGGCTGTTTGCGGGAACCGCCGCGCTGTTTGTTTGTACCACTGTGGCGGGCGGAGTGTTAAGTTGGCGGGCTGTGTTGGCGGTTCCCGCCAGGGTCAGAATTGCATATTTTAGACCGCCGGCCTGTTGGCGGCTTGGCCGCCGCTTTATCACCGACCGCCAGGGTCAGAATGAGGGCCAATGTGCCATACTTTGGGGGGGATTCTAACTTCGGCGGGCTGTGGAGGCCGCCCGCCAAAGTTCCCCCACCAAAATACCGCTCCGCGGCCGCCCGCCAGCCCAGGGCAAATCAACCTTCCCACGAGGACGCCGGCTCAGAATTGAGCCGGCGTAGTGGGAAGGTGCGACGGGTGCAGTGGCACCCGGCGCGTATGTCAGTGTCTGCATAGCAGACACTGAAATACTTTGTGGGGCCCTCTTACGGGGGCCCCTGCAGTGCCCATGCCATTGGCATGGGCACTGCAGGGCCCCCCAGGGGCCTCGCGGCACCCCCTACCGCCATCCTGTTCCTGGCGGGAGACCCGCCAGGAACAGGATGGCGGTAGGGGGTGTCAGAATCCCCATGGCGGCGGAGCGCGCTCCGCCGCCATGGAGGATTCTGCAGGGCAGCGGGAAACTGGCGGGAGACCGCCGGTTTCCCGCATCTTCGGCCGCGGTCAGAATGCCCTGCGGGGCACCGCCGGTCTCAGACGGCCGGGGTCAGAATGACCCCCTTTATGACATACCTACAGCATATGTCAGAGATGAGTAATGGCTACTAAACATGAGTTTGACACTTGACAAACAGCTTGTATATGCCATGAAAAGTTGGCAGTGTAAGTCTACAGACAGGGTCTGCACTAGTAGACCTGGCCCATGTTTGAACACTGCATTTTTAACTATACTGTACCTATCAGTCTTGGTCTACACATCTGACTCAGAATTAGGTCAAACAACAAATCTGACTATCTAACCACATACAAACCTGCCCATATAATGTACCAACACCTACCCTAAAGAGTATCTAATACATAGCAGCCAATTTTCACAGGTTCATGCTTCATATACACCTACAATGTATGTTTTCCCCTTTTAATTCTGAGTCTTGTAGTCCTCTATTAAAATGGAATAAATAAGACTATAAGTCCCAGAATTCAAAGAAAAACACTATTTGTGAGCGGCACATTATGTATAGACATGTAAAGCTTTCACATCTTCTAATACACTGTATAAGTTTAAACCTTAGCGTACAATATTATTTTCTAGAACTTAGAGCATGGTGTAAAGCAGCAGATGTACAATATGCAGCTCCATGTCAACGCATTGTGAACCAAGTTCTCAGACTCCTAGGGGGTCATTACAAGTTTGGCACTCTCAGGACAACCAACAGGTTGGCGGAGAAGGACTGCCAAATAATGACCATGACAGTATTCAGAACAGAATACAGCCAGGGCACCTCCAGCATCGCCACTGCAGCTTGGCTGCCACGGATGACAGTTCCACCTGCAGGCACGTGGAGACCATGTTTCCGCCAAACAGATTACGAGGTTGCACACCACCAAGCTTTCCACCGGGGTCGCACCACCACAGAACCCAGGCAGAAACCAACTGCATTAAAGGAAGAACACTCACCTTCAGGAAGCCATCTTCGTCCTGAACTGCCATGGAACCAGAACTGCACCTGCTCACCCAAAGACTTTGATATGCGACAACAACGTCAACAGCAACTGTAAGTATACACTCTTACCTGTTACTGTTGTATATTATCAATTTTTGTATACTCACACAACTGATATTCGGGAAGGGGGCATAAGGGTGACACCCACAAGTAACTGCACATTAACATGCACACTCACATGCAGCCAAACACACACACAGATAGAAACGTCGAAAACACTCCCAGCTACACACAGAAACACTGCACAGGCCCACACTCACACAGTACCACACAACACCACAACACGTCACAAACACAACACAACTGCACCATCTACAATCACTTGGCTGTGACCCTCAGGGGATACTACACAGGTACACATCACACATACATCACAACGTAACACCAACAGGCAAAAAATATATACGAATATACAATGATACTACTTACTGATCGACTTACAAAGAACACCCTATTTAACATTTTGTGCACATAACATGCACACTGTCAAAGCATACAAAGCCACATAGCACACCCACAAACATATTAGAACATAATACCAATACAACAATACCTCTTGAACACACTAATGTCCATCACACAACACATACCCTACTACTTTCAGACAAAAGTGCTGCACACAACCTCATATACTGCCTGAACAACACATGTAGCCCAAGCAGAACACACACACATACAGACACACAACTAATGTCAGCCAGGAATAACTTCATACTAGGGAAAGAAATGCATGACAAAGATGTAATCAGGAAACCGACAAATGGTTGGTTCAAATCATTATTAGAACCATAATATTTATAGAACAAAGGAAATAGTCCAGTCCATTGTTAAAAGTCTCAATGCACACAGTGCATATATGTGTACCTTGAACATTACTCCTGACTGCCATGTAACCTCCAAAGGTAGGGGCATCTATGGGTCAGGCAGGCACCTTGGGGTTATCTGGTGGGGGATGGGTGGGTTTAGGCTTATTCTTGATGGATCTGGCTTGGGATTTGGGTTTGGGCTAAGTCCTTCGTTTTGGGAAAGGGTTGGCTTTTAGGTGGAGGGGCTGGATTTTTGGCAGGGGGAGGGGCATGCGAACTTGCAGAGGGGGCAGGGGAGGTCTTGGACGTGGAAGGGCAGGTCTTGGAGAGCAACACAGACCGTTTAGGGGTATCACCAGGTGGGAGATAAGTAGGGAAAAGGTCAAACTCCAAAAGGAAAGGTTATTTTGGACACACAGGAATGGTCATAGCAAAAGGGCTTCGGTGTGAAGGGAGAGCGAGTGGTTGTCTGGTATGTTGGTATGGGTGTCTTGGGTGCAGGTTTGTGCGAGGTTGGTTTGTGGGTGGTGGGTGTCTGTTGGGTGGGTGAGTGAGGGTGTTTATGTATCTTGGGAGGAGGAGGGAAGGGGATGCCATGGTTGGTCGGTGAGTATCTGTTAGGGTGGTGACTGCAGGTCTGGTGGATGTGATACATGTAGGCGTGTCTGTGGTTATGGTGATTGTGGATGTGGTGACTGGGATATATGTCTTAGGGTCTGCTGTGGTGCTGTCGGTGGGTAGGATAGGTGTAGTGGCTGGATCTGTAAATGTTGGTGTGGTGTCTGCAGACATGTCAGGTGTGCTGTCAGTGATGCTTGGGGTGGTGGGGGTGTCATGGCAGTTTGTGACTATTGCTGTGTGTGCAGGTGGATATTGCTTGTGTGCATGCCAGTAGTATGTCTTGTGGTGCTTGTGTGTGTCTGAGCTACCCTTGGATGTTGAGGTGTGTGGATGCATGCTTATCTGTCAGTGTGTTTTGGTTGAGTCAGAGAAGAGGGAGTTGGGTTTGGGAAGAGGAAAAGGAAGGTGGAGGGGGGACGGGAGACAAAGGATGACTGGCTCCATCAATGTGGAGGCCAGAGCCTAAAAGGATCTCTGTAGGCCAGCACGTGTACTGTGAATGCCCTCTAGGATCTCATTACTCTGTTGGACTTGAGTTGCCAGCCCCTGGATGGCATCCACAATGGAGAACTGTCCCAAAGAGATGGGCCTTGGGAGGTCACTAGCCTCCTCACTGAGTGCAGCATGGCTGACAGGGGCAGGGGCAGAGGTTCCTGTGGCAAAGGAGATGCCCACCCTCTTCGGCGAGCGGGCACGGCCAACTGGGTGGGGTGCTGCAGGGAGGGCAATGATAGTATTGGGGGTGGCAGACTGAGATGATGCTGGGGTGGTCACCGCCTTGGAGTATCCACTGGAGGAGAATTCTGAAGATGGAAACTAGATCCTGTCTCCCTCGTGGCACTCCCCTTACCCACCGGGCCACTGGGTCCCTCTGTGTTCTTGGTGTGAGCACTTTGGCTCTCATGGCCAGCAGCTTCCCCACTCAGCTATGCCCTATTTTCTTTTCCCGCCAATGCCGGTGCAGAGAAACAGGGAGAGGGAGAGAGGGTCATCACGTTTTTAACATACACATATATTACATCATACACAACAGTAACACCACATCTATGTCTTAAAAAGCCACAGGTAGGAACAATTTAGAGCCTATATCATGTCAAAACTACATACTTCCAACAATCCTGTATGACAACAGTCTCATACACAACATAAGTGAATCATCTGACCACTACATCACCATCCCATCAATTCAGCCGTAACACAAACTATTTTTGCACAAAAAGAACTGGCAACATCAAAAGTCTCTCCCTGTACAGGTTATCACTGTGTTCAACAAATCATCCTTAGCAAATGATGTTAACTGATATTACAATATCATGTCTACCCCAAACCAGAGTTGCCCAGTTCATCACCAGTACTCATGTTTCATGAAAGTAGACTCATCTCACTTCAACTACAACACAGGATGTTGCTTTGTAATCACATGGCTAACAAGTGACTCTGTCCATAACATTCACAATGTCAAATAACTCAGATGAAATCACTACATATGACATACCCAAATAGTGAGGCTCATAAAAGTACACAGCATGTCAGTAAAACATCTATCAAAAGTCATAAAAAATGTTTAGATAGAGTTTCTGGATCCACTTATATTATTCATTGCCACATAAACAAGAATGTCATGTCCAGCAATAGGGCCCTACTTACACACAGAATAAAGCTACTTACAAACAAAGGGAGCATACCAATAGCTCAGTACCATGGACACTAATCATGTGGATTAAGGCCACATACTATTCCACTATTCATCCTCAGTAGAAACCTCTACATGACTACATCAAAAAAACTACATCACTAACATCTGTCCAGACATGTGTAATGTAACATCTTTGCACTGAAGTAACACTAACAATACCCACTTCTAATGTAACCATGATGGACACATACATCTAGAGTCCTGCAAATTGACTGACAACATATCCATGTCAAATGGAATATCTGTTACACTATTAAGGCAAGTCGAAATGAGCTTATCTATTACACAATCTGTCTTAACATCATCATATTTCCAAATGTAAGAATGCCAAGTACAGACCTCAACATAACAAATGGTAGGAAGTATCAATTGACACATGATGTAGGCACAAAACGGTGTATGTTGCACCCATATATGTATGACACTGCCGTATGTGGCATGGAAAAAATACATAGCCTAAGGGATCAGCATGCTGGCTACTTACCTTCTCAAAACAATATACTTGGTCCAAAATCATTTAAAATGCATGTCAATTAAATGTCTTGTACTTTTAATGTTTTATTACCACCATGCTTTTCACTTTGTAGTATTTCCATGCTGATCAAAAATCACATTTGCCAATGTATAGTTAAAACATAACAATGGGGACAGCTCCTCACACCTCAGAGGGAATACAGTGAGTATGCCATGTCAAATTCCTGACTGAATGACAGCCTCACATTAGGTTTCTATCTTTTGCAGAAAACAGGATTAATTGGCCCTGTTACTCATCTGTAAGACCCAATGTAGCACATAGAGCTAGATCCACTGGAATAGGACTAGTCAGAGACCAGAGAGCAGGACAACTTACCAATTAGGTATATGGACAGTGAATTGGTAGGTTGGAAGGATAACACACCAGGTCACACATATGTATAACAGTGAAGAGGTACATATATGACACTTTTACATGCACGCCATCTCATGCTGCCATACTATTTAGCTCACATAGGTGAATAACAAGTTCTTATACACTATACAATGTCCTCATTTGTGTATCAATGGTTGCAACTGTAGTACTATGTCTTCCTAGGAGACCCTTTATCTGTAGCACTTACCACACTATCACAGTTAAGATACTTAGAAATCATACACTGAATTGGCTGAGGCATGTACATGTCTTTAGTCAGTACTTATCACCTTGTGGGCTGCTGTGCAGCCCACAAATGCCTATCCACCTCGGAGTAGGCCATCGCCAAAATGCGGGCCTTTGGGGGGGTCACGGTCCAATGGTCACTCCTCCCTCATTTAGAGGACATCCCCAGCTGGGCCTCTGTGGTATTCTGGGCCCAGCGTCTCAGGTCATCCGACCGATTCCTACGCTGGGTGCTTCACCAGCTGTGGACCCCCAGGGTCTGCACTTGCTTGGCAATGGCATGCCAGATTCCCTTTTTTGATGGGCATTGACCTGAATGGATGACACAGGCAAAAGCAAAAAGTCATGTCCATTTACGCCATACCAACATAAGTGGATAGAACACTTAAGTGACAGCAAGTAGGCAAACATTTCCATCCTCTCAATTCACACTCATTCACAATTTAGCATCTGCATGCATCAACACATTCACAAATTTACATTTCAGGTACACCATTATACACCCCAGCTTTCACACATAGGTATACCAGTGCACTACCTGCTCGTCTGGTGCACCATATAGCTGTTCAGACAGGTGTGGGACCTCCTCCACAAGCTTGTACAGCTTTTCTTGGTTGAAGGCTGGGGCCCTATCACCTGCAGGATGTGGCATGATAGCTCCCAGTGGCAGTACACAACAGCCTAGCTAGTGGAGGTCTTGTTGCCAGCAGTGTCAGGAGTCAAGTAAGCAACACTGCAGAAGATGGTGGTCAGGTCCACCACGTACAGGACCGTCACCGCCGGCGAACATCACCATTGGCCGAAGACTGCCAAAGGCAACAATGTGTCCCATTGGCAACTTGCACCAAGGTTGTGACCGCCTACCGCCATTACTCCATACTAACAGAGGTCTACCCACATAACTCTACTAGACCTGGGTAAACAGAAGACCTTACATGAAAAGTAGTGAACTAGTAGGAAATAATAGCATAAGAATTCATCCTAAAACGGGGTGATCAATCCACCTGTTAAAAGTGAAACTTAATTTCAGAATTTATTAAGATTAGTCATAGAATATAATAATGCGCAAAGACATTGAAAACAATCTCTTTCCTTCAACAGCTAAAACACATATATCAATTTATATACAAAACCTTAGATTGAAATGACATTAGTCTGTATGACTAACGGTATCGTTGTTCTCCAAAAGATTGAATTCACAGTGTGGTTGTCCATTTATATTACACATAAATCAACGAAACATTGATGGTTGCTCTTAAGAGGACATATATCTCATATATAGACGTTATTTCTTCTCATTTTGAGATACTGTGTAGAATAGTCTTTAGTTCTTTAATATTTATTGCAGCCTCACAAAATCCTATTGTCGACCCATTTCGGCCACATCCCAGCTGGGCCTCATCAGGACAAATTGGAGATAAGAATGCCGGTAGGCCGATCGGACCTGTAACAAAGTTCCTTATTTCCCCACCAGCTCTCCGACGTTTAGCTTGTGGTCTAAATGGGCCAATACCAAGTTTTCGGCCCTATGTGCCGTCCAGGAATCTTTGTTAGAGTGCAGCTCGAATGCTGCAGCAGGACCCCCGTACAGGACCCCTCCAGCGAGCCCGGTGTAGAAAAACCGGAGCGCACCTACCACCATTACAAAATCTGCCGGGCGGAGTTCGGTCACTTCCACATGTCCTGTACAGTAGGTTAGGCGGCTGCCATTTTGAGCACATTTCATGCATCGAGAAGTATAAGAATCTGCGTCATTAACAAATAACTATAATGTGCTAAATATCAAAAAGTAGTGCCCTTAGGTTTAGTAGTCTATTTGTGCATGTGAGTAGTCAAAGCTGTGTAACGGGGAGGAGGAATTTGTGGTGATAGAAATGTAGGCCTATTGTCAACATCCAATGTATGTCTGTAATGTAGAATAGGTGCTACAAAATCTGTTTCACATGTAAAGTCAATTGGACTAACAAACATTTACAGTAACAGATAAAAATGCATGTATAGTACATTAGATAATTGAGGAAATGCACACCAAGGGGAGTGTCATAGGATGCATAGAAATATGCGGTACTGTAGATGTCAGATGTTGTAACCAACATCGACTGCAGATATGTGTGAGTTGTGTATGTACATGTTCATTATATGTGTATTTTTCTTGTCACATACAAATTCTATATGTTTCCACATAGTTGCCCTGGCATGAGGAGAGTAAGTGTACCACCCACTAGTAGACCTGTACACCTCTGGAGGAGACATACTATCCAGATAAATCACCTGAATAGGCATAACATAATGGATTTTTGTGATCAGTTGGAGCCAGATCAGATGCCTGCCATTCACAATCCCAATAGCATACCTTCAATCGTTCAAGAAATGTCAATGCTACACTGCCTGGCCATTGGGTGCTTTTAGAATCAGTGGCCCTAGCTGCAGGGATGTCTCAGCCCATGTTCAGTTTGGTTTTAAAGGATGTACTGTCAGCATTGTTGAAACACCTAGACAGCTACAACAGGTTTCTCCAACGTGCAGATTTGGCCTATGTGAACGCGGAGTTTTATGCAATTGGACACATTCCGCATGTGGTGGAGCCAATGATGGCACCTATGTAGCCTTGGTTCCCCCCAGTGCCAATGACCAGTTATATAGGAACAGGAAAAACTACCACTCCATCAATGGTCAAGGTGTTTGTTTGGCAGGCCAGTATGTTTCACAAGTCAGAGCAAAGTATCCAGGATCAGTCTATGATTCCTTCATCATGAGGAACAGCAATATGCCACTGCTGATGACATGACTCAACACAGAGAGGGCCTGGATGATTGGTAAATCAGATTTGACATGTGTGTTTGCAAAAGTTTATCTCCTGCTATCACAATTGTGCAAGTCCTCAATATATGTTTGTGTATTTCTACATATTTGCTTACAGGTGACTCTGGCTATCCAAACTGTCCTTGGTTGTTGACACCAGTGAGATTCCCACCCACAGCAGAAAAAGGTCTGCTAAAATCAGGTGTACAGGACAAGGTATGTCATGGCCAGACTTGTGGGCTCCTGAACGCAAGATTTTGCTGCCTGGACAGATAAGGAGCCCTCATCTACTCACCCAACAGGTATGTCAAATAATTGTTGCCTGCTGCATACTCCACCATCTTGCCCTGAAAACTCAGATACCATTCCTACCAGATGAGGAGGAGCCAGCAGAACCTGTGGGTGAAAATGAAGATTTGCCAAGTCATGATTAGCCAGATGAAGATGAAGCAGGATACTTTAGAGAAGATCTCATCAATCAGTACTGCAACTGACTCAAGGTAAGTTATGTATTGTTGATGCTGTGATATAATTTTGTAACCTAGAGTTGATGGGTAGCATGTCACCTCCTTTTTACCATCAGCTATGTGGTTTTGGGTAGCTCCAAAGCCTATGAGTAAGAGGCGAATGGAGACTGTAATTGTGTATTGTTCACAGAACAGAGTGGTCTACAGTTTGATGTTTTGTTAATACACATGCAATGTCACTCTTGTGAACATGACTTGTCTGACTTGAGGAATGATTTCTGCTATGTCCTATCTTTTATCTATGTTAATCACAGATTTGATGAATTCCAGTTTTGCTGCTCCTCCTTGGCAAGTCACAGACAGTGTCAAAAGCAGATGGGAATTGCAGGCAGACTTGAGAAGTGGATTTGGCTGAAACCAGGTAATATTTGCAATGAGTATGTGGAGTGCAACTAACATGGCCAAAATGTAAGAACTCTTGGGTGGAATTGTGTTTTCCCATCAAGATAACCTATAGGGTTCTAGAGGTGGTCAACTTGTATATTTCTGTGTCCATATGTGTCTGGCACATGTGAAAATGTAGAACCATAGCCTCTACCATCACAATGGTTTTGTTGTATGTAACCTACCTTGAACCTAGTTGTCAGTGTCTTCCTACTTTGCAGACCAATGTACATGTGGACTGACATGGGAGAGTGGCAAGCCTACAGGTATGTGACTAATGTAAGTGAAAGATCCCTGTACTGGGAACATCAGTATTGATATCAATCCGTACCATGGCATATGAATATTAGAAAGCTAAGGTATGGTGATGTGATAAGGCTTTACGAGGTGATGCAAAGGGCCAATCTGTATGCCTCTTGGCTTGTAGGAACACTGACGTCCCTAAATTCTGCATCCTGTGGTTAAGCAGTGTCTGATACCTTAGCAAACATCCTGATGTTACTACCAGTTATACTCTATGTGCTGTTTGCATGTCTACCAATAAATGTGTGTAGATGTAGCATACAACTCTTTTTAAATCTGTCAATGTTGGAATGTAATGAGTATCCTGTTGATAAAGTCCATCTGTGATGTCCATAACATAGGCTGTACAATTCAGTTGGACATATTGATACCAGAGTTGGCATGCATAACAGTTGTACATGGTAGTTAGTTAGCTTTTATTCGGTAAGAAAAAATTAATCCATTACAACAAATAATCACCAATACATTTGTTGAAAAAATAGCAATAAAAACCATATATAATAAAAACACCCATCAAGAATATAAGCATATATAACCTCATACATAGAAACAATAAAATAGAAAAATTCATTCTAAAAACTCCACATTATTACGCCAAGTAATAGCTCCCTTCAGGAATGATCCCAGCCCCTTCCACACCAATACATCTGAGGCCATCTGCAACCACATGAAAGCAGGACGATATTGCACGAAACCCTTGGGCCTTAGGAGAGGTAATAAAAATCGAGTTCTAAATGGTGCATAAAAAACACAAAACTATGTAAAATGGGACAAGGTCTGTTGGGACACCCCATCACAGGGGCAGGGTCTAATACATTTGACCCCATACTGACCTAACGGGAAACACAGATTACTTCTGATGATCCCCAAACGGAAACGGGTTATGAGAGACCTTTCCCTCACATCCTTTATCTCTAAGAGATAGCGCTGATGAAATCCCTGATCGATTTTTTCCCTAAGGCCTCCCCCTCCCTCCTGTTCTCCTGGATTCTTAAAAAATTATCCTTAACCCATTTCTTATCACAACTGGTCAGGCCCTCAGGATAATCAAACAATTCAGGCCGCCCCAAATCACGAGCCATCTTCCTTATATGCATCAGCCAGGGAATATTCTTTCCATTGTCACAAGCCAAACAATCCCTTAAAATATCCCTATTAAGAGTGTCATGTTCGTTACTCCAAATTGAGATCCATAGCAGAAGGGAGCCAACTGAATAGTGTCCTGCACAAACTCAAGCTCCAGTTCCAAATGAAGGCTAAAACCAGGGATATTTTGTCCAACTCCCAATAGTCTTCTACAGAACCGATTTTCTTCCACCGTAAGGGCTCGGGTGTCCCTATACCCCCAAAGTGCAGCACCATACAGCAGAACAGGGAGGCATTTCCGCCTATAAATTTCAAGCAAAAGCTTGATAGGTTTACTACCTACCCTTACAGCAAAGTCAAAAGTCGAACCAACTGTTGCATGAAAAAGCGCACCCCTTCTGGCAATAGAAGGTTTCCAAGATCCTTTCTCATAAAAAATAATCCCTAAGTATGGAAACTCATGGATCCTACTAATAATTTGATCCTCCACCCTTAGCTCCCCCAATCTACTCAAGGGTCTTCCACAAACCATAAAATGTGATTTCTTAAAATTGATCTCTAAACCCAAAGCTGACATAAAGGAGACAGAAGCTCTAACTATTTCCCAGAGACCATTCATAGTGCGGGCCATGAGGACCGCGTCATCCGCATACGTCAGCACAGGGATATCAGTACCATTCACCTTTGGAACATCCCTACAATGTTCCATCAGAAAATCAGACAATCCATTTGTATATAGATGGAACAAAGTAGGAGCCAGAACACACCCCTGGCGCACACCCCTTGAAAGCTTAAAAGCCTCTGAGCATTCCCCATTAGACCCCACCCTCACATTAGCAACCGTCCCAGAATGTAGATATCGGAGCAGCTCTACAATATTGGGATCCAAACCTAGCTGAGTTAACCTCTCCCATAATATAGACCGTGCACCTTATCGAAGGCACAGCTAAGATCCATAAAAGCAAGATAGAGCGTACCTTTCCTGGCCTGCTTGTATTTGCCGATCATCATTAGTAGGTTGAGACATTGATCTCGCGTGCCGATGCCTTCCCTAAAACCATACTGGTCCCGGCTTAAAATATCATTCCCTATCATCCAGGACTCCAGACGGCTTAAAATAATCCATCCCAGAATCTTCACAGAAGAGTACAGTAGAGAAATAGGGCGGTAGGACTTAGGATCATTTTGGTTGCCCTTTTTAAATACTGGGACAATACATGCCAGTCTCCAAGAGGCAGGAATACCCACAGTAACTGCTGCATTAAGGACATTTAGGAGAATAGGTGCCCATAACTGGGGGTTAGCTTTATACAAGTCCATAGGGATCGAATCCGGGCCCGGAGCTTTATTACTCGCACTACTCTGTATCGCATCCATAACCTCCTGGAGCGAAAACCTAATTGCTAGGTTGGGAGCCATATCATACTCGTTCTCCCGGTTATTTCTTAGGGGAGTACCCTCAAAAATACTACAAAAGTGAATTACCCATGCCTCTGGGGCGATGTTACAGCCAAGGCCCTCAGAGGTATCTGTTCCAAAGGAACCTCTATTTACCACTTTCCAAAACAGGCCAGGATCCTTCAGAGCTATGGCACGTTCTAACTCTTCCCAGGCTTTATCTTTAGGTTTTATCTTACTGTCTCTCAGGGCCCTCTTATACTTCATTCTAGCTTCTTTTACAAGGAACCAATCTCTAGGATGTTTCTTAATAGCCATCTTCAGGTTTGCCCTTGCAACATAGCAGGTCTTGTCGTACCAACCACATTTACGTTTACTAGGTTGGCTGCCTACTGAAAAAAGGCAGTCTCTCACTGCTGCATTTACTACTGTTATTGCGTCCATAACAGTTTTAGGATTAGGAGCCTCTGTCAAGAGTGTGTCCATAAATAAATGTAAATTTTCCCCCACCACCCTTTCTACAACTTTTTGGGAATCCACTTGCTTCAACCCAAGCCGCCTACCCTGGTCCTTTATCTCCACTACTACAGGCCTACCTCGTCCTAAATTACATAGGGCCCCAGGGAGTTTAAAGGATACTATTAGGGGATTATGATCACTGAAACACTCCCCCAGCACCTCACCCCCAATCACCAGGTCTTTCATAGGTGGAAACATAAAAATATAGTCAATAGTGGATTCAGATCCTCTTCCCACATAGGTTGGGAGTTGATGAGTACCTACGGCTTCTATATCACACAAATTCAGAAGGCAAATCTTCCTGAGTTCCTTAATTAGAACCCTGCCTCTGGAGTCCTGCAGACCATCCACTAAATAATCCTCGCAGTCACAAATAAAGGGATTAACCACAGTACTGAGCCTCCCCAATTTAGCATTAAAGTCTCCAGAGACAATAGCACAGAATTCTAGCCCCATCTCCTCCATTCTGTGTTTCAAAACCTGAAGAACGGAGAACAGGGCCCCAATTTGGCACCCTACATCCCACACAGTGTTATAAAAGTTTACCAGTAAAATATTAAAAATTATTGGAGAAAATTACCCATACCAGCAATATACCTTGGGGATTGCAGTTAATTTGGAAAGCACCCACTATCTTAGAGAGGCGAACTAGGGTGACTAGGCCACCTTTTGAGCGGCCACCAAGAGACTGCACAGCTGGAATTGCAAATCTGTTATACCCATCCCACACAGACAACCCCTCCGACCAGGTTTCCTGAAGCATGATCACATCATAATTAGTCACACACCTAATCCACGCCTGATCAGATAACTTAGCATCATAGCCCGCAATATTTCATGAAATAAGTTTACACTGTGGGGGCACCTCTTCCCGTATGACCAGGGTCTCGGCGCATTGTCAGTCCACCCCTTCCAAGGATAAATTACTGTTAGTGACAGTTCTTCTTCTGGTTACCTGGAGGCTATTCTGACCCGGGGGGGATTCCTACCAGAGCCTGGAGGCACCCCAGCACTCAATCACATGTGGTCATAAAAATAACCCAAAGGGGCCATACCTATTGTACCAGCTCTAAATACAGCAGGATGATAAGTAGAAAGGAGCCTTTGACTCAGGGCTGGGTATCTAACATTTAAAATAATACAATCTTCATCCCCCACCTTATTTTTGGGCCCGGCCCATCCAATTCTTCTGGCAAAGAGAATATCCTTGAAATTCTTACATGAGAAATCACAGTTCTTACTCAACCAATATCTAACCTTGTTTGTGAGTTGGGCCGTGGACTCAGTTACCCCAGGAGCAAGAGCAGGTACATTCGTCAATACCACCACATAGGTGGCACAAGCCGGGAGGAGATCCAAACAGGCCAATGAAGGCCTGGCTGTCTGGAGATTCAGATTATTTTTCCCAACCAGCTGTTGGTCAACCCCCCCAGCTACCACAAAATCAGGATCAGGCTGCCTACTACAGCTAAGCCTATTGACAATCCTATCCGCCCTTAATATAGAAGTCGGTGCAGCCGGCGCAATCTCAACACGAGCGCCCTGACCCCCAGAATGTCCAGAATTTCCAGGATTAATCAATAGCTGAGATGATTTTCCCAGAGGCCCCAATGACCCACAGCGTCCTCCGGCAGGAACAACTCCTCACAGGGATGGGATCGCCTGGTCGGGGCCACACATCCACCTACACAGTGCCTCCCCTGACTTCCTTGCACAGATATCAGAGAAACTGCCTTTTCTATGGCTGATAATTTCACCACAACGGGGGATAAAATCTCCTGGATCATTTCACAAAATGTTGACAATAAAATAGTAACATCACAGCCCAGATGCTGGCAAGGTGCAGGGTCACTGCTCGTACCCTTAGGGAGTTCCAAGGGAGATGTTTTCGACTTGGGCATTGATTTCTTTAAGACTTTTTTTTTCCTTGGGGGAGGGCTACATTTATCCATCGAGCAGGCCGGGGGAGAAGATAATAAAAGTCTTTTGCTTCTTCTGGAGGGGCCTTGGCCACCAGAACCCTCTGTTGTCTCTGTTAGCTCAAATTGAGCAGGCTCAACAGCAGCCAGAACAGTACCTTGGTCTCCCCCCGGATAAGTCACCTCCACATCCACAACCTCACGAGGACCACTATCTATTGGAGCCTGACGCCAGTCCTCCAGTTCCATGGATAACCTCCTCTCTGCCAGATCAATCTCCTTCGTTACAACCCCGACAGCTCTTGCGAGAAAGGAGTCCAATGTGGTGGTGCCACTTCCCTGTCTACTACCCCCAGCACCACCCCCCCATAGGACCAGTTAACGGACCTCTTTTCCTGCCCATTTTTACAACAAAAAGTTTCAAATCAAAACAACAAACAGAACAAACTAATAAACAAAAATTAAAACTATTAAAACTGTTAAAAACCCACTAAAAAAGCTCCAAACTGTTCCCCAATATTAGTAGATATATAAATAGTCACCCTCCACTGCAAATGAAAGAGGGGTGGCCCAGCCCAGCCTCTGACGGGCGATGACGGGCGCAAGACGGGCCCGCCCTAGGCCCCGGCTTCGCTCGGGCGCCGCCCACTCACGTCCCGCCGGTGCGGGAGCACGATTAAAGTTTTAAAGGGCTCCTACCTTGAATGCCAGTGACGCCGCCTCCTCTTCCATCAGAGCGCTTCCCGCGGTTGTAGGAGCGTGATTAAAGTTTTAAAGGGCTCCTGCCCTGAATGCCTGTGACGCCGCCTCCTCCTCTATCAGCGCGCTTCCCGCGGTTGCGGGAGCGCGATTAAAGTTTTAAAGGGCTCCTGCCCTGAATGCCAGTGACGCCGCCTCCTCCTCCATCAGCGCGCTGTACATGGTAGATAAATGACACTTACACAGGACCTGTGTTTAAGTGAAATTTATTGTGGACAGTAAAACAATATGTGTGACTAGTAACTTATAAAAACACAATATAAACAGTAAAGGGTTCAGTCATGGTGGCTGGAATCATGAGGATAGCTGCTACACCATTAGGATACACAAGTCCAGTGTCTTTGTACCACAGGAAAATGGAGAGTGATTTCAGAATAGTAAACAGGGTGTCTCTGTGGCATACAAGGGGAGCAAGACAGCAGAGGTTCACTTCCTGGCAGTGGGTTTTGTCTTGGCACCTACTCCTCTTGGATGTTTGGGTGGATGTCCACGTTTGTGGGGAGGTTCCTCTGATACAGAGGATGGGGTGTCTGAGGCATGTCCTTCTCCAGGCAGGGCCTCAATTCCACTGCCAGCCGCAGATGTTGAAGGGCCTGAAGAGTCATTATTAGTGGAAGAGGCCTAATGTTGTGCTGCAGACCTATTCAGGGTAGATTTGATATCCTTCAGCACCCCAGCAATGGAAGCCAGGATTACATTTTGTGCCTGCAACTGCTGCAAGCCTGCCTGGTGGTGGTCCCTCTGCAGATGTTAGATTTCCCCCACCATGGTGATTACCTAGTCCATCATGTCTTGGGAATTTTGGTATGCTCCCAGGATGTGGGAGATGGTTTCCTGGCCAGTATTGTCCCTTAGAGCCCCCATCTTCTGGCCCACACCATCCCTCCCATGTCCCTACACCCACGTGCCTGTGCCTCTAACACAGTGTTCCCACTACCAGTGGTGGCAGGACCATCATTGTGAGGGGTGACAAGAGGAGACTGAGGTACCTGTATTGTGGGGCACACAATGGATTATACAGTGCTTGTGACACAGGTTTGGGGGTGAATAGTTATCTGTGATATAGATGCAACATGGCTGGGAGGAGTTGATGTGGGCAGGGTGAGACTAACAGTTGTTGACTGACCAGGTGTCCCTGATGGGCCAGCTTCATTTTTAGTGTCCACACATCCAGGGGTTTTGTCCTCACTGGGGCCTTCATCCAGAGAGGTAGTGACAATCTCAGGGATCGGGTCCATGGTGACATTCGCTAGGTTACTTGTGGGAGAAGTGGAACACAGAGTTCCTTTATTATTTATGTTGTGTGAGATTCAGACAGTGCCCTAACATGATCCCTAGAAGTGACAATGACAGCTGCTGCCCAATCTTACTTAGTACAACACGTGACTCTGTAATTTCAATACCATACACCATTCTTGAAGCTGTTAAACGATGTTGGTAGTAAGTGGACTGCTGATACCATCTGAAGTTGTCTGATTATTGATATGGATGTTCATCTTTGCTCCCTAGTGAAGCGTCTGACATGATACATGGTACAAAAAAGAGGTGTAGAATTTACAATACTGTCACAGTAGGGATACAGTATGGGAGTAAGCAACAGACATTGACCTGTAACTAGATGTACTGCATGTGCATCCACTTTGGCATCTACATTTCCAGCCCAGGTGAGTAACATACAATCTTGGGAATCTTTATTCTAAGGGCATTAGGATTGGGTTCTCAATTATAGCTATGTTTTGCTTGTCATGATAGTGGGAATGGGCCATTGTATTGCTGTCATTGGCATTAACTGTTTCACAATTGCACATATAATATGGGTTTGATTGGTAGTTAGTTTCACATTCATGACACCTCACATTTGGTGCACTGTTCAGTTTTTCACATTAGTGGGGTATTGCTTTCTCGGAGTAGTAGTGCTATGAGTTGCCTATTCTTCATGTGCCATTCCCTAGGGCTGTGGAGCCAGCTGAGTTCAGTGTACATTTGGCATGTCAGAGACGGGTAGTGGAACATTTGTACATAGGAATAGTGGGTTGTTTGTTTATTGGAGTGGGTTAAGGTGGTGAGGGAGCATGCAGGACATGATAACTGGGTGACATGGAGTTTGTGGGAACTTGCCCGAATCCACCCCCCCAAGCCCTTAAGATGCAGTGAGCCATATTTATACTTTTCGACGCACAACTGCGCCAACGCAGTTGTGCGTCAAAAAATCTAACGCAGGCTAACGCCATTCTGAAGCGCCATGCGGGCGCCGTATTTATTCAATGACGTTAGCCGGCGTTAGCCGGCGGCGCAGCCTGGTGTGCGTCAAAAAAAATGACGTACACCAGGCATCGCCGGCGTAGGGGAATATGGAGCTTGGGCGCCAAAAAATGGGGCAAGTCAGGCTGAGGCAAAATTATCGCCTCAAGCCGATTTGCGCCATTTTTTTCGACTCCCAACCCCCATTGAAATTGAAATGACTCCTGTCTTAGCAAAGACAGGAGTCATGCCCCCTTGCCCAATGGCCATGCCCAGGGGACTTCTGTCCCCTGGGCATGGTCATTGGGCATAGTGGCATGTAGGGGGGCACAAATCAGGCCCCCCAATGCCACAAATAAAATATATATATATATACTTACCTGAACTTACCTTATGTTCGCTGGGATGGGTCCCTCCATCCTTAGGCGTCCTCCTGGGGTGCGCAAGGGTGACAGGGGAGATCCCTGGGGGCATGGGAGGGCACCTCTGGGCTCCTTCCGAGCCCACAGGTCCCTTAACGCCTGCCCTGACCAGGCGCTAAAAAACAACGCAAAAGCGGCTGGACGTCATTTTTTTTGATCCACCCACTCCCGGGCGTGATTTTTGCCCGGGAGTGTAAATACGGCGCACATGCCTCGGAGTCACTTTTTTAGACGGGAACGCCTACCTTGCATATCATTAACGCAAAGTAGGTGTCCACGCTAAAAAATGACGCAAACTCCATGGACTTTGGCGCTAGACGTGTCTAACGCCAAAGTATAAATATGGAGTTAGTTTTGCGTCGGAATTGCGTCAAAAAAACCGACGCAATTCCGGCGCAAACAGAGTGTAAATATGCCCCAGTATGTCCAAGTTATTCTCCTTCCAAGATGTGAAAGTAGGGGGCCCACCACTAGTCTTGCATATTGACAGCTCTGTACATGGAATCCATAGAATGGACCTTTCCCCTGAGGTCATTCCACCTCTTCTGGATGTCCTCCCTTGGGCGTGGATAGCTTCCTATAGAATTGATCCTCTTGATTAATCTTTGCCACAACTCCATTGTCCTGGCAAGTGGTGCTTGCTGAGCCTGTGCTCCAAACAGGTGGGGCTCTACCCCACCAATTTCATCCACCATGACCCTCAACTTCTCATCTGTGAAATGTGGGTGTTTTTGTGGGGACATGGTAGTGGTGGTGAAGACGGTGTATTTGTGTTCAAAGAAAAAGGTAAATGGTGAGGTGTAGGTGCTGTGATGTGAGTGGGTGACGGTTGTTGTGGATTGTGTGTGGGAGTAAAATGTGTGCTGTGTATGTTGTGCAGGTATGTGATGTGTGTGTAATGAAATGGAAATGGGTGACTATTCTTGCTTTTGGTTTCTCTCGAAACTGTTGGTTGCCTGTGACACTGTATGGTGTTTTAGTTCTAAAGGATTGTGGGTTGTGCAGGGGTGTGTTTTATAGTAGAGTGTGTAGGTGTGTTGGGTGTGTGGAGGTGTGTCAGGTGTGGGGTATTCAAACTATCGAATGTGGTTTTGTGTTCAGTGTAATGTGAGTTGAGAAAGCCACGGTTCACACCAAGATTCCAAAATGGAAGAACCGCTGTTATGATTTGTGGATCGTAATCTGGTGGGTGGATTTGTGTCGGGCTGGCGATGCTGGTGGTAGGACCTCCTCTTTTCCGTCCTCCAGTGTCCTGGCGGTTTTGGAATTTTGGCTGTTTTGTTTTTTTGCAGACTTCACAGTTTGACTCTTAAAACGGTGGTTGGATTACCGCCAACATGGCAGACTTTTGGCAGCGCTCTTGCACAATAACATCATACTCATAATGATGCCACTAGCCGGCATCTCAGACAAAGTGCATCTTAGTCACCTATTAATAAATATATAAAAGCAGCCACTCCACCACCCACACATCGTTTCAAGTACTTTCAATACTTTTCTATATATGTCATAATCGCTTTTAACAATATCACATAGACAAATACCTCTTTAATATTTTTTTCTCACAAAATTTAATGTCATTCACATACCTGAAGATTGAGTTTGTTAGTGAAATAGTTTCTTTTGGTTTTATTCGATAGATTGAATAGTCTCAGAAATTGGCTGAAGACAGCAAATAAAAACATTCTTTTCATATTATAATTTTGTAAGTCTACTTCAGAATGGTTAGTATGTGCGAACTCTTACATGAACTTTATAAAGAAACCCCATTTGGTAGGCTTTTCATCCACATTTGCGACTTAATCGTGATCGTCGCAACAAATTCATAAAAAATAACGGGCTTCCAAAAACATTCTTAGTTTGGTAGTTTGATGACTTTAAGAGTACAGTACACTTTAGTATCAAGCCCTCACTAGGAAATAAAACCCTTATTATACAACAATGAGTTTAAACACCTCCAATTTCTAACAACAGAGAACTCTCTCTTTAACAACCTGCCCCAATACACTCTTAGCACAGTCTTCACAGCAGCCCACTAGAACCAGTAGGTCACAAGTTCGCAGCACATTCTACAAGGACCATAGTAGTTACAAAATGAGCTGCAGCATGTGTGGTTTACTGTACAGATTGAAAAGCATATCCAAGTCTGTATTACAATTTTTTATTTTTACACAAGTCAATCATAAATCTAGTTACTAATCCTTTCAATACACTAACTAATTTTATTCACCTTCATATTCACAGCATCCAATAGAACTTTAAAACCGGGAGCACACCTCCATTTTAACTGCTTTCATGTTCAAAACTGCCTCATCCAGCTTCAGCCTTCTCCTGTCTGCTACTGCTGCTTCACTTCCAAATGGTTAGAGTGTGGATTGTGGACCACAGCTATGTCTTTTGGGCTAGCAACACTGCTAGAAAGAGTGGTATTGACAAAGACTTGGGTTTGGATTATGTGGACATTAATTGGATTGGCCAGTGAGGGTTCACGTGGCATTACTTGTTCCCTTGGTTACAAGCATTGTGGATTCGCAAACCCATGACCTCAAGCTTGTGCATTGTGGTGGTAATGACCTAGGAACAATGACTGGGGTAGGACTGGAAATCCTAATAAAGGATACTTTTGCACAATTAATGACATTTTTCTTCACACTGTTGTGATGTACCCCAACATATGCCAAAGGAAGAAATTGAAATGCTTGAATTGATTCTGTCCACAGATTGACAAAAGTATGAAACATGTTAACAAAACTGTTTGTGCATTCCTCAAAGACCATAACATGGGCTGTATCTACAACAACAACCTGAGTTTTGACATGGATGGAATCTATAGAAGTGATGGAGTTCACTTCACAGATGGAGGCAACAGAGTGTTTTTTAGCAACCTGAAACTCTGCATCCAGCCTTACAAGTAGCTGTCACATACTCATAATGAACAGAAAGGCTCTTCTCAGGGCCATCCTATTGCTCTAAAATATTATTCATTTTCTTTATAGAAATGTTTTTTTTAGTTTTTAAAATGTTTGCAACAATGTTGCAATCTTTGTGACTAAGACACGAATGCACAAAACAAAAGCAGGCATTCAGTATGCACCAGCACAATCAAAATTCATAACTATACATAAGGACTTTTGTACATCACACTAGGTACATCACATACTAAGTATCTCTTTAAACACATGTATGACTTTATGATTGTGGCTGTGACTGTGTGTAAGAGAGTTGAAGTGGGTCTGTCAGTGGGTGCATACATATCTCAGAAGCTCTCTCGGAGGGTGTGTAAGAATTTGTAACTAGTGTGTGTCTTTCTGAGTGGGTCTGTGAGTGGGCACATGATTCTCTGACAGGGTCTGTGAGTCAATACATGAGTCTATGAGTTGTACTATGAGTGGGTACATGAGTGTCTGAATAGGTCTGTGAGTGGGTACATGAGTCTCTGAGTGGGTTTGTGAGTGAGTGTATGACTTTCTGAGTGGGTCTTTAAGTGTGTGCATGAAACTCTGAGTGGGTCTGTGACTGAGTGGGAGTCTCTGACAGGGTCTATGAGTGGGTGCCTGAGTTTCTGAGTGAGTATGTGAGTGGGTGCATGAGTCTTTGAGTAGTTCTGTGATTAGGTGCATTAGTGTCTGAGAGGGTCTGCAACTGGATGCATTAGTGTCTAACTTGATCTGTGAGTGGGTGCGGGCCTCTCTGATTAGTTCTGTGATTGGGTGCATGAGTCTCTTAGTGGGTCTGTGAGTAGATGCATTAGTGTCTCAGTGGGTCTGTGAGTGGTTAAATGTGCCTTTGAGTTAGTCTCTGAGTGGGTGTGAAAGTATCTGAGTGTGTGTGTGAAAGGATGTATAAGTCTCTGAGTAGGTCTGTGATTGACTACATGAGTCTTTGAGTGAGTCTGTGACTGGGCATGTGTGTCTCTGAGTGGATCCGTGAGTGGGTGCATGAGTTTCTGAGTAATTCTGTGAGTGGGTGCATGAGTCTGTGACTAGATCTGTGAGTGGGTGCATGAATGTCTCAGAAGGTCTGTGACTAGATGTGTTAATGTTTGACTGTGTCTGTGAGTGGGAGTGTTCATGTGTTAGTGGTCTGTAAGTAGATGCATTAGTCTCTGAGTGGGTCTGTGAATGGGTGCAAAAGTGTCTGAGTGGGTTTGTGAGTTGGTGCATGTAACTATAAGTAAGCGTGTGAGTAGGTATATGAGTCTCAGACTGGGTCTGTGAGAGGGTGAATGGGTGTCTGAGTGGGTATGTGAATGGGTGAGTTATTGAGTAGGTCTGGGAGTGGATGCATGAGTCTCTGAGTAGGTGTGTGAGTGAGTGTGAGTCTCTGAGTGGACGTGTCAGTGGGTGCATGAGTATCTGAGTCATCTATGAGTGAATGAATTATGGTCTCACTACAAGACTGGCAATCTTGAGACCGCAGGCCTTGGGGTGGCGGTTGGAACACCACACTCTCCCTCTGTGTGATGGCATTGGCCTCAGCTCCATGTGAAACTGAGGCCAATGCTGCCACTCTGTTTCCGCTGGGCTGACCAGTGAGACCTCTGATTTCAGAGGTTTCCACTGGTCAGCCCTAAGGAAACCTTGCAGTGGTCCTGGGGGGAGACCGCCAGATCTGCAGTGTTCTCCTCCTCGCAAGTTTGGCAGTCAGATTGTCCAACTGCCAAACTCGAAATGAGCCAATTACTGTCTGATTGAGTCTATGAATGTTTTTTATTTTTTTATTTTGCATCATCATTTGTGAATTATTCGCAACTTTACACAGGGTGCCACTCTGACCGTCATGGCGATTTTACAAATATCGTGAGTGGAAAAAATGTATTTGACATATTTTACTCAGAAGTGGTTCCTCAAACACCCCTATTGAGCGCAAAGTGACAAAACTTCACTAAATCCATCAGCGGAGTGCAGCTCACCACCTACCCCTTAAAAGTACAAAAGCCTGTAGAAGGTGACATCAAAATACTCTTGTCACACTGGAAGCAGTTCCATAATGCACACTTCACCAAGTGATATTTGTCCAAATAGAGTCATGGAGGTTAGCTAATGTTGCTCAGATAGGCCACACGTGGCATGGAAATGGACACTGTAGGCATTTTGTGGAATATGTCAATATGTTAGATAGAGATGTTCCCAAAATCCACAACATAATGAATGAACAAGCTCCGGGTTACTCACCACTAATGTCTGGCACCCCTTACAATGTCATTAGTCCCTTGGATGTTGGAGAAGACCTGAGATTTGCAATTGATTGTTGAAGGCCCTCAACATGTTGCCCAATTGGAAGCTATATCATTGTCTCAATTATGGTCATGTAGACCCAGATGTCTATTTGTGGATGAATGCTTGTACCCAAACACATGTGATTTCAACATAACTCCATGATGCATGCCAACAGTCAGGTTGCACACCTTACCCATTACACATGTATAGTGCACTTTGCTACATGAAGCCACATAATTGGCATAGAAATGCACATTGTGGGTCACAACTCTAGGCCTACCTGTCATGTCCCTCATTGTTACTGCAGTTGTAGATGCCAAATTACATGCTCTATGCATGAGGGAATGTGACAGTCAATAAACAACAGTGACCCACTCATGTATGTGGCACAACATTAAGGCCATCATCACAACCCTGGTGGTTGGTGTTAAAGTGGTGGTGATACCACCAACAGGCTGGCGGTAATCACTGCCAAATTATGACCTGGGTGGAAAGATCTCCGATTGACAGCCAATGTACCACACTGACCGCCAGGGCAGAAACAACAAGCACCACGGTGGTAGCCTCCTACAGCCAGACGGAAGTCAATGTTACACCCACCATTTTAAGATACTGCAATCTGCCACCTTTTTCGGGGTGGTACCAATGACATCAAAAGTCTGGTAGAAACACTGCACAGAAGTGAAAGGACTCACCATTGGAGACACAGGGAACAACCACGCTGCCATTGAGCCCGAACTGCATGTCTTCCCCATGATCTTCTACGTGCAGCTCCACCATGAACACCAGTGCAGGCGAAGACGACGACGGTGAGTACCGCCGCCTAGGACACAAGGGGGGGAAACAACAGTAACACACACACGCAAAACACACACATCCCCAACACCATACACACAAGCAGCTGCATTACTAAACATTTTTACCCCGTAACTCGGATGAATAATACAAGGACCAAACAATTGAAAAAAAGTGAATGGAATGAGAGCAACACATGAGGAAAAATAAGTTAGGCAAGATAATAGACATAAGTACAGAAAAAGGGACACAGCCCAGTCCAAAATGTTCGTAGGCCACATGAGCACCGGCCAAAGTCCAAGCCCACACATGTCACCTACATCAACATGGAGAGAACACTGCAGGGGCATCTGTTAGTAAATAGGCAGGCACCTCAGGGGGACAGGGGACGGGGGTCACCTCAGCTGGGAGATGGAAAAAGACGACTGGTTCTGGAGGGGGCAACATGCCCTGTGCTTGGTCCTTGGGAGTGCAAGGCCACAGTCTTTTGAATGGGTGACTTGCCCACTTGCTCTGGAGGGGGCAACATGCCCTGTGATTGGTCCTGGGGAGTGGAAGGCCACAGTCTCTTGAGTGGGTGACTTGCCCACTTGCTCTGGAGGGGGCAACATGCCCTGCGCTTGGTCCTGGGGAGTGCAAGGCCACAGTCTCTCAGGTGGGTGACTTGCCCACTGGTTCTGGAAGGGGCATCGTGCCCTGTGCTCTTCATCCTGGTGAGTCTTGGGTATGTGGGTGAATTGCCCACTGGTTCTAGAGGGGGCCTCGTGCCCTGTGCTCTTGATCCTGGGGAGTCTTGTGTGTGTGGGTGTCTTACCCACTGGTTCTGGAGGGGGTCTCGTGCCCTGTGCTCTTGATCCTGGGGAGTGCAAGGTCACAGCCTCTCAGGTGGGTGTCTTACCCACTGGATTTGCAGGGGGCAGGCCACACAGCAGCCGATGGAGGCAGGATTACATACCATAATCCGGCAGTGATGGCTGCTCAGTGGAGGTGGTGGTGCTGCTGGTGGGGGGAGGCTCTTGTCCATCCCCTGCAAACCTCGGATGGCTGCTCACTGGAGGAGGTGGTGCTGCTGGGGGGGAGGCTCCTGCTCATCCCCCGCAACCTGAGATGGCTGCTCACTAGAGGTGGTGGTGCTGCTGGGAGGGAGGCTCCTGCCCATTCCCTGCAAACTTGGAAGGCTGCTCAGTGGTGGTGGTGCTGCTGGTGGGGGGAGGCTCCTGCTCATCCCCTGCAACCTCAGATGGTTGCTCATTGGAGGTGGTGGTGCTGCTGGTGGGGGGAGACTCCTGCCCATCCCCTTCAACTTCAGACAGCTGCACAACCAGGGTTCTTGGTGGGGGCTCCGTCACAGTTTCTGCCCCAGGCCCCTTGCTCTTCTTGCCTGCTGGTGCAGGCTCCTTGCTCTTCCTGGCAGCTTGGGCAGACTCATGTGTCTTCCTGGCAGCTGGGGCAGGCTGGCTCCTTTCCCTTCTTAGCAGATGCTGCAGGTTCCTTTGTCTTCTTGGCAGCTGGGGAAGGTTCCTTTGTATTCTTGGCAGCTGGGGTAGGCTCCTTTCCTTTGAGGCTGTCTGGTGCAGGCTCCTTCACCTTCAGGACATGTGACCTGGATCCTTTTCCACCACAAGTGTGTTTGGTGACGACAGGGCCCGTGGACAGGGTGGAGAAGGTGCTTGGCTGAGTTCTTCTTACCCTGCCCATACGTGCAGGGTGGGGTGGGAGGGGTATGGAAGAGGTCAATGGTGGATAGGAAATGTTTTTTAGGGACATTGGGGTGGGAAGAGGGAGAAGGGATGGAAATAGAGGAAGAGGGAGTGGTTGTTGGAGGTGTATGTCTGCTGTTTTTGGGTGCAGGTGCATGGGCTGGATGCTGTTGTGAGGTGGATGGCTATTGGGTGTCTGAGTGCTTGCGTTTGTGTACCTTGGGGGGGGGGCAGACACAGTGGGAGAGGACACAGGGAACTTGTGGATGGCTGTTGTGGAGGTGTCTGCCAGTGAGGTATGTGTTCTGCTTTGTGTGGTGATGATGCTGGTAGTGGATGATGATGCAGTGCATGCAGGTGTGAGTATAGACAGAACTGTGAGGGAGGTGGAGAAAGAGGAGGAGGGGGAGACAGTGGAAATAGTGGACGTTGGTGTGTCTACATCTGAATGGTGTTTGTGTGAGTGCCTGTGGGGTTATATATGGTGTTTGTGTTTGCCTGTGCCACTCTTGTTTGTTGTCTTGTGTGCATGCTCGTCTGCCTGTGTGCTTGGGATGGGTTGGGGTTGAGGAGAATGTGTCAAAGCCCAGCTCACCTGAGTTCTTGTTCAGTTCTGATGGAGGTTGAAGACAATCCGACCCCACCCTGAAACTGCTTGTTCCAGCACACTAGTTTTTAACACAGTGCACTAAGAACAGAAGCTCAAGAGTAGGGGGGAAGTGGATAAAATAAAAAAGAGACAACACCGTTCTTGCGTTTCCACTGTTGAAGTGCTGCACAAATCTGCGTCCCTTTCTGACTTCTGTAGAAACTGGTGCCTAATGAAACATAAACAAAGAACAGATAAGTGCAACCTATTCCTAAATGGGTTCCTGACTATCCCTTTATTTATTAGAAATTCTCTTCTAAAAGTACCTCTTGGATCCTGGTCTCTAGTTTCCAGGTTTGGAATGTGTTACTGCTCTGGGATGTGCTTTCTATTACTGTAAAGCTTCTAAAACATTAAACAAATACCGTTATCAGAATTACCAATATCAAACATTCATCTTAATATAACTAAAGCCTAAATTCCCAATAGCAGACTCACTTTTCCCATATCTCCAGAATCTTTTAGAAAACAAATAATGTACTTTTACATCAAAATACAGCATGTAATTTGTGCAAGTCCTTGATTTACTGTTTGCCTTGCTGTTAATGGTTTCCACTGTTCGATTCTTAAAAGTTCCATTAAAAAAAACAATGTTTGTTTCACAAAGCTCCGCAAGGTATTCTTGCAACAAAGAGCCTGAATCACAATGTTCGTGGAAGGTATCTTGCTTCAAACCGTCCACACACGAATCCAGAAATTGTTGTCAAAGTTCCTTCAGGTAATAAAAAGTTTTGCACTTACTTGTTGCTGGCAAGAGATACTGATCAGTCTAACCTTGTCTTCTTTCTCTTTTGCAGGTTGTTTGTAGGAGAGAGGCTGAGGCAAGGAGGAACCGGAAACCAGAAGAAGGAAGAGCCAGCAGCTGCGCCCATTGAAGCCAATGAAAGTCTGTAGAGAGCAGGAGTGCCAGCGCGAGGGATCTGTTCTCAGGTAAGCGGGAGGTAGACGAGCACAAGCACTGGGTGAGGCTCGGGGGCTGCCTTTTATAGACAGGGCTGGGTGTGGTTCGAAGAGCTGGGTGTGGTTTGAAGGGCTGGGTGTGGTCCTCACATGCTGCACATGTTCTTGAAAGGTGAGCAGAGCTGGGTGTGGTTTGAAGGGCTGGGTGTGGTCCTCACATGCTGCACATGTTCTTGAAAGGTGTGCAGAGTTTCAGTTATTATGCAAATGAGTTGAATTAACACATGGCCTAGGGAGGAGTGTTTTAAAGAAGCCTTGGTAAAAGCAAGGCCCAATGTGTAAACAAAACAGCACATTAAACAACATACACAGAAGCCTAAGGGGGGGGAAGGTGAGATAACAAGAAAGGGTTTGAATAGTAAGTTTAAAAGGGAGCTATTACAGAACCCACTAGTGCAGTGAGAGGGGACATGCTCTTTGCTGTGCACAAACCCTAACAGTTGCCCCCCTCAAAGTCCCTCCTACAGGACGGGGTTTTCCTGGGTTTTTTAAATAAAACCGTCTAATCAGCTGTGGGGCATGTACATATGATGCTGGTTCCCATGAATTCTCAGATTCATCATATCCTTTCCATTCTACTAAATAAAACAGACGTCCACTAATTCTTTTTGAGTCTTTTATGCTTTTCACTTCATATTCTAGATTTCCCTTAATTGGTATGGGTGGAGGTGGTGGTTCAGGTCGGGTTTTTGGGTTGTACGGCTTAAGTAAGGACACATGGAATGTAGTATGTACTGGATATTCTTTTGGTAAATCTAATTTTACTGTTACCGGGTTTACTATGGCAGTTATACTAAAGGGTCCAATGAAACGTGGTTGCAGCTTTCGGGATCCCTCTATGTTTAGGTTCTTTGTGGAGAGCCATACCTTGTCACCAATTTTATACATTGGGGCCTCAGATCTGTGTTTGTCTGCTTGTCTTTTCATGCTTTCCTTGTACTTTAATAAATGTTTCCTGGCTTTGTCTTGTATGTCACCTAACCTCGTTAGTCTATCCGTTACTGTAGGCAACAGGGACTCTTCTAACAAAATGGGTATAGCTCTTGGATGATACCCCTGCAAGAAATAGAATGGTGAGCAAAGTAGAGCTGAATGCTCAGTATTATTATAAACAAACTCCGCTACAGGGAGAGCTTCCACCCATTCACTAGAATAATCAGCCAATAAACAACGCAGCGTTTGAAGTAAGGTTTGGTTCAGTCGTTCAGTCTGTCCATCTGTCTCTGGGTGGAAAGCAGTGGATAATGCCACATCTATTTTCAGTTTTTCACATAATTTTTTCCAAAATCTAGAGTTGAACTGGCTCCCTCGGTCTGACACCACTTTGCTTGGCAAACCATGTAAACGCACAATTTCCCTTATAAAAATATCGACAAATTCTGCTGCCGTGGGTAATTTCCGTAATGGAACAAAATGTGCCATTTTAGATAAAAAATCCACTATAACCAACACTGTTGTGAAGGATTTTACAGGTGGTAAGCCTACAATAAAGTCTACGCTCACAGTGTGCCAAGGTTGCTTGGGTGTTGGCATTGGTATTAACAAGCCGTCAGGGGCCTTATGAGAAGATTTATGTCTTGCACAAATTGGATAGGTAGTGACAAATTGCTTAATGTCCTTTCTGATAGTGTCCCACCAAAAGTGTTTTTGCACATTTTCCAGGATTTTTACCCAACCAGGATGACCTGCCAACGGTGAGGTGTGATGCCAAATTATCACCTGTGTTTGTAATTCAGAGGTGGGCACTAACAGCATGTTGTCGTGATACAATAAACCTCGTTGTATTGTGTTATGGGAATCCTTTAACCAATCCTGAGGTGCTATTTGCATGTGTGCATTATATAGATCTGTGATGAAATCCTTCTGTTGTACTGGTGCCAAAAACTTTTGGGGAGGAATAATGGGTTCTCCTATTTTATCTTGTTTCATGTCTGAGGTATGTCCGTATCTAGATAACACATCAGATTGAATTTGTTGTGCACCTGGTCTATAGGTTATAACAAAGTCAAATGTGCTAAAAAAAATTCACCAGCGCATCTGACGTGGTGTTAGTGCTTTAAGTGATCCAAAAAACTGTAGGTTCTTATGGTCAGAAAAGATTGTAACTGGGTACTTGGCTCCCATTAAATGATGCCTCCATTCTGAAAAGGCTACTTTGATAGCTAGTAGTTCCCTTTCAGCCACAGTGTAATTTTGTTCAGCTGGTAATAACTTTTTGGAATAGAAGGCTATAGGATGTAACTGGCCATCTACTGTATCTCGTTGAGAGAGAACTCCTCCTAAAGCTACTTGTGAAGCATCCGCTTCAACAAAAAAGGGCAAGTCAGGATCAGGATGTTTTAGAATTGGGGCTGAAGTGAACTTTTGTTTTAGGAGTTGAAAGGCGTGTGCCGCCTCATCAGTCCAAAGAAATCGTTGTCCTTTCCGCAACAAGGTAGTTATTGGGGCCGCAATGTCTGAAAAATGTGCAATAAACCTCCTATAAAAATTGGCGAAACCCAGAAATTTCTGAATATCTTTTACAGAGGATGGTTCTGGCCAATCAGCAATAGCACTGATTTTCTTTATATTCATAGTTATTCCTTGAGGTGACAGGCAGTATCCTAAAAAGTCCACCTTGCTGACATTAAAAGTACACTTTTCTAACTTAGCAAAAAGATGATTTTCTTTTAACTTTGATAATACTGCACGAACATGTTGGGTATGTTCTTCTGAGTTCTTAGAGTAAATGAGGATGTCGTCTATGTATACTATGACACAAACATCCAGGAATTCGTGTAGGACCTCATTTATAAAGAACTGAAAGGCCGCAAGGGCATTACATGACCCAAAGGGCATTACTGTGTACTCAAATAAACCAAACTTTGTCTTGAATGCTGTCTTCCACTCATCCCCCTCTTTTACTCGGACCAGGTGGTAAGCTCCCCGCAGATCTAGTTTAGTGTATACAGTAGAATGTCTTAATTGATCCAACAACACAGGTATTAGAGGAAGAGGATATTTATTCTTTATTGTAGCCTTATTTAGTCCTCTATAATCGATACACGCGCGCAGGGATTTATCCGGCTTCGGGATAAAAAAGAGTGGAGATGATACCGGAGATGTGGAATGACGGATGAACCCAGACTGTAGTAGGTCATCTAGGTAGGTTCTTAAGTATTTGGTTTCTTCGTCAGTCAAAGCATATACTCTGTTATTAGGTAAAGGGGCCCCTGGGATAAGATCTATACAGCAGTCATAAGACCGATGTGGGGGCAGCACACTAGCCTTTACTGGATCAAAGACGTCTTTAAAGTCAGAATATTCAGGAGGGAGACTTGGTTCATCTTGTGTAACACTAGCACAGTGTAATACTGTGCTCTGTTCTGTACCTGCTTCTTGATAGCAATTGGTTCTACAGAAAGAGGAATCCAAAGTAACAGTTCTATTCACCCAGTCAATTTTTGGGTTATGAGTTGTTAACCTAGGTACCCCGAGAATCAAACCAAAATTAGGAGTATCTATCAGATCAAAGCTAATCACCTTTGTGTGCCCGTTCTGACAGACCATAACAAGTGGACTTGTTTGTTTTGTGATTAATCCAGAGGTCAATTCTGACCCATCCACTGCAAATACTGCTTCTGGACAAGGCTTTAGGCACATAGGAAGTCCTAAGTTTTCAGCTAACTTATTATCCACAAAATTTCCTGTCGCGCCTGAGTCCAGTAGGACAGGGAGAGAATGCCTCACTTGGGTAGTAACAATTAAAACGACCTGAATTATGAAATGTCTAGGTATGTGCGGTACCATGAAGGCTGCAGCATTAGAGGTTTGATTAAGATGTTTTCTCGAACAAGTAACCTCTCCCCTTGTCGATCTTAATCGTTTCCCGATTCAGTTGAGGAGGTGGAGGAAACAGCACCCTTTCGTGGAGTTTTAAGCTTTACTGGACATTCTCTGGCAAAGTGACCTGCCCTGCCACAATATAAACATAATTGAAGTTTTCTCCTTCTTTCTTTTTCCTCTGATGTGAGTGGACCTCTGAGTGTCCCTATTTGCATAGGCTCAGGTTCAGGGAGTTTATTATCTGTGTCTTTCTTCTCGTGTTTAATAAAAGTTAACCGTGATTCCAGTTTGTATTTATCTCCCTTTCTTTCTCCTAGTCTATGTTCTAATTTTACAACTAAATCTACAAAGTCCGAATAGTCTTCTGGCAAATCAACGATATGAGCCAGCGCGTCTTTTAACTCGTCTCTCAAACCTTTATAAAAAAGGGAGACACGCTTTCCTTCTGGCCACTGTGTCTCGGTGAGTAAACGATTAAAACTAGTGAGATAGGTCAATAAATCCTTGTTACCTTGTTTAAGATTTAAAAGCTCATTATCACTTGCCTGCATGAAAGTGTGTTTTGCAAAAAGGCTGGTCATGGTACGTTTAAATTGATTCCAATTATGGAGGATGGGATCATCTCTATCCACAAAAGGAATTGACCAATTGGCTGCTGTGCCACCCAAATAAGACAAGACGAATGCCACTTTCGTAGCATCAGTAGGGAACTGTTGTGGCTTACAAACGAAGTGTAATTGACATTGATGGATAAAAACATGGAATTTGTTACTATCTCCATGAAAACGTTCAGGTGCTGCTAAGGGCACAGCATTAGGAACATTAACAGTAACCTCAACTGGGGGAGGCAAAGTTGTATGTTTTGATGGCGCCCCTGTCTCTGAGGAGGTTTTAAACAAAGGCGTAAAAGCTGTGTTCCACTGAGATCCCCTAAATTTATACCTGCTTAAATCCTGTTTTAAAGAGGTATTCTCCATCTTTAATCTCTCTATTTCCTCTTGCATTTGTTGCAAGATGCCAGACACTGATTCATTACGAGCCGAGTCCTTATTTAGGGCCTGCGCCATATCCGTGACGTCAATGCCCTCTATTTCTTCCCCGGTATTCTTCGTCCACCAGAACTGAAATTTTTTAAGGCTTGTGCTTCTGTCAAAGCCCAGCTCACCTGAGTTCTTGTTCAGTTCTGATGGAGGTTGAAGACAATCCGACCCCACCCTGAAACTGCTTGTTCCAGCACACTAGTTTTTAACACAGTGCACTAAGAACAGAAGCTCAAGGGTAGGGGGGAAGTGGATAAAATAAAAAAGAGACAACACGTTCTTGCGTTTCCACTGTTGAAGTGCTGCACAAATCTGCGTCCCTTTCTGACTTCTGTAGAAACTGGTGCCTAATGAAACATAAACAAAGAACAGATAAGTGCAACCTATTCCTAAATGGGTTCCTGACTATCCCTTTATTTATTAGAAATTCTCTTCTAAAAGTACCTCTTGGATCCTGGTCTCTAGTTTCCAGGTTTGGAATGTGTTACTGCTCTGGGATGTGCTTTCTATTACTGTAAAGCTTCTAAAACATTAAACAAATACCGTTATCAGAATTACCAATATCAAACATTCATCTTAATATAACTAAAGCCTAAATTCCCAATAGCAGACTCACTTTTCCCATATCTCCAGAATCTTTTAGAAAACAAATACTGTACTTTTACATCAAAATACAGCATGTAATTTGTGCAAGTCCTTGATTTACTGTTTGCCTTGCTGTTAATGGTTTCCACTGTTCGATTCTTAAAAGTTCCATAAAAAAAAACAATGTTTGTTTCACAAAGCTCCGCAAGGTATTCTTGCAACAAAGAGCCTGAATCACAATGTTCGTGGAAGGTATCTTGCTTCAAACCGTCCACACACGAATCCAGAAATTGTTGTCAAAGTTCCTTCAGGTAATAAAAAGTTTTGCACTTACTTGTTGCTGGCAAGAGATACTGATCAGTCTAACCTTGTCTTCTTTCTCTTTTGCAGGTTGTTTGTAGGAGAGAGGCTGAGGCAAGGAGGAACCGGAAACCAGAAGAAGGAAGAGCCAGCAGCTGCGCCCATTGAAGCCAATGAAAGTCTGTAGAGAGCAGGAGTGCCAGCGCGAGGGATCTGGTCTCAGGTAAGCGGGAGGTAGACGAGCACAAGCACTGGGTGAGGCTCGGGGGCTGCCTTTTATAGACAGGGCTGGGTGTGGTTCGAAGAGCTGGGTGTGGTTTGAAGGGCTGGGTGTGGTCCTCACATGCTGCACATGTTCTTGAAAGGTGAGCAGAGCTGGGTGTGGTTTGAAGGGCTGGGTGTGGTCCTCACATGCTGCACATGTTCTTGAAAGGTGTGCAGAGTTTCAGTTATTATGCAAATGAGTTGAATTAACACATGGCCTAGGGAGGAGTGTTTTAAAGAAGCCTTGGTAAAAGCAAGGCCCAATGTGTAAACAAAACAGCACATTAAACAACATACACAGAAGCCTAAGGGGGGGGGGAAGGTGAGATAACAAGAAAGGGTTTGAATAGTAAGTTTAAAAGGGAGCTATTACAGAACCCACTAGTGCAGTGAGAGGGGACATGCTCTTTGCTGTGCACAAACCCTAACAGAATGGGACTGGAAAGAGGAAGTCTGAGGGGGGAGTGGGAAAACAGAGACACTGGCTGCCATCAGATAGGAGGACAGAGCCTGGATCGATCTCTGTTGGCCACCAAGCCAGTGTGAATGCCCTCCAGGAATGTATTAGTCTGTTGCATATGGGCTGCCAGCCCCTGGATGGCATTCACAATGGTTGACTGCCCTACAGAGGTGGATCTCAGGAGGTCAATAGCCTCCTCACTCAGGGCAGCAGGGCTCACTGGGGCAGGGCCTGAGGTGCCTGGGGCGAAGGAGATGCCCACCCTCCTGGGTGAACGGGCATGGGCAACACAATGAGGGGCTGCTGGGAGGGCAGTGCCGGTACGGGAGATGGCGGCTGTACCTGTTGCTGGGGTGGTCACAGAGGTGTCCAACACTACCAGGGAGCTTCCATCGGAGGAGGTATCTGTGTCAGAACTGTCCCCTCCAGTCTCCACCATAGTGCTTCCCTTGCCCTCTGTCCCACTGGTGCCCTCACTGTCGGTGGACTCTGTCTCCTGGGTCCTGTGGGATGCAGCTTCCTCCATTGCCGGTGCCTCTGCTCCTCCGCCAGATGATGCTAAGGCACATAAGGACAAAAGGGGGGGAAGAGACAAAGGATGCATTTGGTCAATGGCTGCACCAATACCACTGTTGGGGTACACAGCACGCTCACACACAGGGAACAGCCCTACGCAATATGCCACAGCACTACCAGAGAAATAGTTAACAGCCAAGGCATGGGGAGGGGCCCACACCACCAACTGCTGCACACCCGGGACCCACGCAGCCCTGATCAGTAGTGGATGCCAATGAGCTAGGTTGCAAGATTTCCCTTTGTGAACCCAAGCCACCAGGGGACCTACGCTGCAATGTCAGGGCTGGCCTAGGGGCACCCACTGACACACATCCCCCACCTGGATACCATTCTACCAAGCATAAGTTGTAATGATGGGTACTGTATTCACCCCCTTGTGGCTGCTGTGATGCCCTCATGGGGGTCAAGGTTCGACGGGCAGCCTTTCCCCGTTGGGAGGCCATCCCCAGCTGGCACTCCTCTGTCTTCCATGCGCAGCATCTCAGGTCCTCCCACTGTTTCTGAGAGTGGATGCTCTGCCTGCCATAGACCCCTAGGGTCCGCACCTCCTTGGCCATGGCACACGTATACACTTCTTTTGATGAGCGCTGACCTGCAGAGGCAATACACACAGGAAAATGGTATTAGTCAAGCAGTCCTGCGTGTTATACTTGTGGCCCACCATACCCTTTCACATCACTATTTATACACACATGGCCCTGCACACAACCAATACGCCGCCCAGAGGGCATTCACCCACCCACCCCCTTGCACTAGGCCTTCACACACACCACTCCATGCATTCCTGCCACATGCATTGTGCCCACAGTGTACTCACCTGTTGGTCTGGAGGCCCATACACCAGTCCATACTGGGGTAGGACCCCATTCACCAGTCTCTCCAGCTCCTCCGAAGTGAAGGCCCTTTCCCCAGTCACAAGGGCCATAGTAGGTTATAGACACAGGTCACAGCAGCACATGCAGTGTAGGTCCTCTCCTGTTGAAGATCAGGTAGCAAGTGAGGGATGAGATATAAAATGGTGCTGACATCTGCGACAGTGCATACTGTCACCGCCGGTGTAGATCACCATTGGTCACTGTAACCCATAGGGCCCAATGTTAACCAATGAGGAGTTGCACAGCGGTTCCAGACTGCCCCCCAGCAAAGGTGCATAATGTCAGCGGAACTACCTCACTTCCACCTGTCCCTCCACACAGGACATGTGGACGCCATTTCATGGGGGGAAGGCCCTGGAAACTTGCTGTGCCACTGGTGAAATTAGGACATACTGGACAAACCACACTTACCCATTACAAGTTAACAGCATGCATAGTTCTGTTGTATCTCCATTGTTCAGTTTGTAACCAGCTCCTCACTCTTTTGCCCCATAGATTGCTACCACTGCAGATGAATTGGAGATGGAGACTTTCCCCCGTGTACAGACCCTTGGTGGACTTGGCAACAATGGAGGACAGGCACATTATCCTCACCTATAGACTTGACAGGGCCACAATCACAGAGCTGTGTGCTCAATTGGAGCCTGACCTGATATCTGCTATCCGTCACCCAACTGGGATCCCCTTCTTGTGCAAGTTCTATCAGTGCTTCATTTCCTGGCAACTGGTTCTTTCCAAGTGACAGTGGGCTTGACAGTAGAAATGTCACACCCAATGTTCTCAATAGTGCTAACAAGAGTGCTGTCTGCCCTGATTAAACACACGTGCAGCTACATTGTATTTTCCCAGGTTGAAGATTTGGCCACAGTGAAGGCAGAGTTCTATGCAATGGGACATATCCCCAACATAATTGGGGCGACTGATGGAACAGGTGTTTAGAAATCCTAAGAACATTCCCTCTATGAATGTACAGATGGTGTGCTTGGCGGACCTGTAGATCTCCGACGTCAGTGCTAAGTATCCTGGGTCAGTGCATGATTCCTTTCTCCTGGGGAATAGCAGCATCCCAAATGTGATTGCCCAACTACAGAGGCACAGGGTGTGGCTAATAGGTGAGCCCTGGTTCCCTCGCGGCATATGTTGGTGTATGGGTATGGTGTGGGCCATATAGGATAGTGTGTGGCTAAATGTTGTCCCTCAATATTTGCAGGTGACTCTGGTTACCCCAACCTATCATTGCTGCTGACCCCTGTGAGGAATGCCACGACAAGGGCAGAGGAATGTTATAATGAAGCCCATGGGTGAACAAGAAGGATAATAGAAAGAATCTTTGGTTTCCTGAAGGCTAAGTTTTGGTGCCTTTATCTAACAGGTGGATCCCTCTGCTACTCACCCAAGAAGGTCTGCCAGATAGTAGTGGCATGCTGCATGTTGCACAACCTTGCCCTGAGATGCCATGTGCCTTTTCTGCAGGAGGAGGATGCTGGAGACGCCTGTGTGCCAGCAGTGGACCCTGTGGACAGTGAGGATGAGGAGGCAGAGGATGAGGACAACAGAACATCAGTGATCAGACAATACTTCCAATGACACACAGGTAAGAGAGTGTTACTTCACATTTCATTTACATTTGTTTGAATTTCTGTGGCACTGGCCTGCTGTTATTTCACACCTCTATGCCCACTTAATGTACCATCTGTACAGATGAAATGCAATATTTTTACCTGTTTCAATGAATACATAATTGAAAATATGACATACCCCATTCACCAGTCTCTCCAACTCCTCCAAAGTGAAGGCAGGGGCCCTTTCCCCAGTCACACGGGCCATGGTAGGTTCCAGACACAGGTCACAGCAGCACATGCAGTGAAGGTCCTCTCCTGTTGAATACAGGAATACATAATTGAAAATGTGACATACCCCAGACTTCTTTTTTTCCAAGGGTGTTTATTAAAGTGCTAAAATATAGAGGGGAAAGTGCAATGGGCTAGGGTAATGATGGAGAAAAGTCAAGGGTATTGTTCCACTCTATTTATAGCACAGGTGCATTGTCCAAGGGGACATAGGAAGGGGAGCAATGGCATTTCAAGGTGGACAGGGTGACTGAGTGGGACACAAGGGTGACAATCAGGAAAGTCTCATTTCCTGGAGGGGTATTGGCAAGTGCTTCTGTCTGGATGGCAGGGAACATTTGTGTGGTGGTTCTCCTTCTGCAGGGGGAGTGGAGCTGGTGGCCTGTGAGTCCTGTGGTGGAACCTCCTGGCCACTAGCGGCAGCAGAGGTGGAAGGCAGTTCAGATGTCTGGCTAGTGGCAGGGGCCCGCTGTTGTTTGACTGCCTCCCTCATTATATTGGCCATGTCTGTCAGCACCCCTGCTATGGAGATCAGGGTGTTGTTGATGGTCTGCAAGTCCTCCCTGATCCCCTGGTACTGTCCCTCCTGCAGCCGCCTGTTCTCCTGCACGTTGTCCAGGATCTGGCCCATCGTGTCCTCGGAATGTTGATATGCTCTCAGGATCTCTGCAAGTGCCTCCTGGAGAGTCGGTTCCGTGGGCCTGTCCTCCCCTGCACACAACAGTCCTCCCAGTGTCCCGGTTGACCTGGGCCTCTGTCCCCTGAACCATGTACCCACTGCCACTGGCCCCAGGTCCCTGATTTTCTTGGTATGAGGTGTGGCCTGGAGTCCCTGTAGAGGTAGACACACTGCTGATTGACGTGTCCTGGGGCCAGAGGTGTGGGTAAGCTGGGTGGGTGCTGTGGTGGTGTTTCCTGATGGGGGACGCTCTGTGGTGGTATGTGACTGGGCCTGGGTAACCGTCTGTCCAGAGGTCCCTGATGGGCCGGGTTGGTCATCCAAATCCTGAAGGCCAGAGTTGCTGTCATCACTGTGGGCATCTTCAGTTGGGGGACTTAATAGTGCTGGCACCTCCTCTCCGCTGACATTGGCTGGGATACCTGTGAGGATGTAAATGATGTGTTATGGTTTCTGTGTCTAACATATTGTACATCCATGGCTTCCCCTCTATGGTTGGATTTGCCCTGCCAGCTTTCACTTGTGTATGTTAGTGTATGGTGGGATTGTTAGTTCTCTATGGTGTGCATGCTTTAGTGATGAGTGCCCATGCAGGGCTGTAAGTGGTGTCCATGCATTGGTACAGCATGCAGGGCTTGGCATTGGGATTGGTGAGATGTGATGGTGGGGTGTGTGGGAAGCGGTGAAGTGGTGGGAGTGAGGGTGAGGGTGGGGGTATGTGATGGCATGCAGGTAGGGGGATAGTAGTAGTACAGAGTTGACTTACCAGAGTCCAGTTCTCCTCCTACTCTGGCCAGGCCCTCAGGATGCAGAATTGCCAAAACTTCCTCCTCCCATGCTGTTAGTTGTGTGGGAGGAGTTGGGGGTCCGCCGCCAGTCCTCTGTGCAGCGAGTTGGTGTCTTGCTGCAATGGAACGTACCTTCTCCATAGGTCATCCACCTCTTCTAGATGTCATCCCTAGTTCTTGGGTGCTGTCCCATGGCGTTGACCCTGTCCACGGTTCTCCGCCATAGATTCATCTTCCCAGCTATCAATATCTGCTGCACCTGTGCTTCAAACAGCTGTGGCTCTACCCTTATGATTTCCTCCACCATGACCCTTAGCCCCTCCTCTGTGAATCAGGGGTGTCTTTATGGTGCCATCGGTGTTATGTGAGGTGTGTAAGTAAGGGTGTGTTGAGTGTGTGATGTGGGGTGCGTGAGTGGTGTATAGGTGTGTATAGTGTGTGGCTCTGGATGTGTCTGAGGTCTTGATGTCTCTCTAGTGGCAATTGTTTGAAATGGTAAAGGGTTGTGAGTGATGTGGCTGCGTGTTTTATAGTGGTGTGGATGTGGTATGTGTATGGGTGTCAGGTGTGTGTTGTTTGAATTTTCCAATGTTTTGGTGTTTTTTTTGTGTGTGTCCATTTTAAGCGCGGCAGTATGTCCTACCAATGGTTTACCACAGATGAATGTCGACCATGGTGATTCGTGGGTCATAATGTGATGGGCGTAGTTCTGTTGGCGTAACGGTGTGGGTTTTGATGCCACCAGTTTATCACTGACCTTTGGTGTGGCGGATTTGTGCCTGTGGCTGAATACTGAGAGATTGATGTGTGTGTGTCATAATATGGTGAACGAATATCTGCGTGGGATTTACCGCAAATGTCATAATGAGGGCCTTAATGTAACCCCATTGTAAATGGCTTATTCCACACACAGGTTGCCATGCACATATATATGAGGGAATACAGACATCATCCAATCAACACAGGTAGAAAATGCATGAAACAGCAGCTTACAAATTTATTGCTAATGAGAAAGGGACATATTTTGACATGTAGGAACAAGGAATGTTGGCAACAGTAATGGCACATAAATCATGTCAATGGACATTCCCCACTTACCAAGGGAAAGTACTGATCTGTAGCTGTACTCAAAGTACAATGTATGCTTTGTCACATGTATGATTGCCATCTTTACATTATAGACTGAAGCACTTGTCAGACAGTGAAGACAACTAGCCTCTTGGTGGCAGATGCCAATATACTCATTTACCCAGACTCATGGCTGAGGACAGTCATCCATCACATCCTTACCTTTGGACTGTAACACTAAAGTTTAGTAGTCTGTTGCATAGAATTTACACACACTACAACAACAAACAGTACTTCACTTATCACTGCACATAGTCATATGTCATCCCTGGAGAGCAAGTGGTTTGTGGATTGTACACAGTTGTGTCCTAGGTGCCTGGGCCAATAAGCAAGGCACATCAGTATACAACACATGACATGACTACATAAACAATCACTCATCTACTGTGTTATACATGGCTCATGAGGAGCTGTCAGAACCTAACACATTCACTTGGCAATTTGACAGACAGGAATATGCCCTGCACTCACCTCCTTGTGGCTCCTGTGGTGTCCTCAAACACCCATCAAGGTCTGGGTAGGCCACCACAATAATGCTGGCCATAACGGGGTGTCATGATCTGAGGGGCACCATGCCCACATTGGGATGACAACTCCAGCTGGACCTCTTCAATTTTCTAGGTTCAGCTTCTCAGGTACTCCCACCTTTTCTTGCAGTGGGTGCTCTACAGGCTGTGGATCCCCAAGGTCCACACCTTCTTGGCCATGGCTCTCCATAGTTCATTCTTTTGATGAACATTGACCTGCATGGATGCTTCAGACAAATCAAGAGATAATAATCACAAGTTTCACCAAGTTTCACCACAAATTGTTTAGTCACATACATGTCAGTAACACCAAGCTAGGACTGTTTTATTTGTCAATACTCCCCAAGTGTGAAACACACAAGCTAATAAGTACAGGGGCATGTGTATTTGCATTTGCAGACTAACCCACTTCTCTGCTCACGTCCTACAATGACTAAGCAAGATTACTGACATCAGGTAGTCCATGCCCTAGCAACATGTACTGTGATGTGAGCCACTATGAAACACTACACACCTATGTGGCTTCTGAAGAGTAAACTCCTTAAGCATGAATGGACAAACACATTTGCACTCTGTGAGAATGACTTACTGCATACATTCCCTGCAGGCAACTGCTAGAGTACAAACACCAACATTACACTTGAGATACAATCAAGGGGCTGGTATGGTGGTTACAGAAAGTGTCTTCTTTGTCCATGTGTGTACATGTGGCATAAAAAATGCAGACTCATGCTATTTCCGAGGGTGGGGTACTGTGCTAGGTACCTGTACTACAGAACACTCCTTTGGACATATGTGTCGATCCTACAAAGATGGCATGCATTGTACTGTTTCTGCTATGTGACCAAGCTACTGAGTCACATATCATGGCTTCCTAGAAATCAACACACATGACGACTTCCACCAGTGGTCACAGGCGCTTCCTAATGTCCAGTGGAGTAAGTCAGGTAGCTGCCATTTTGGCAGCCTGAAATGCACGCATGGTCGCTAGGCTTCAAAATTACTGTGAAACCTGCAGGGGCCTGAGGTAACCCGTCCAGAAATCAACGCATTGCTCTTCTGTGGGAGAGAAAAACGATGCATCAGATACCCGGCCGGAGAAGAAATGATGTCCGGTCTCCCTTGCGAGTAAGGCATCAACACATCTATGACTTTTCTGATGCACCCTCGCCCATGCTGCTTTACTTTTTATGCACACCAAGTACTTTGTATAAAACAACACATCAATTGATTTCTATGGAGTAAGACTCTTTTTAATTTAAAAATTCATAACTTTGCTTTTAAATTTTGGATTTTTGTTGTCTTGGTCTTGTTCGATTTAGATAAATATTGGCTACTTTTCTGAACTGGAGTTGTGTCAGTTTTGTGGTGTTTTCACTGTGTTACTTTGTGTGTTGGTATAAATACTTTACGCATTGCCTTTGAGATAAGCCTGACAGCTTGGGCCAAGCTACCGAAGGGGCTGAGCAGGGGTTGTCTTCAGAGTGTAACTCCCTCACCCTGACTAGAGTGAGGGTCCCTGCTTGGACAGAGTGCAAACTGACTGCCAACCAGAGACCGCCTTTCTAACAGCCAGACACATCTGTGAGTTGAACATGATCTGTATCTTGGTCCCTCCCAGGTGAATTAACTTCAATTGAGAGTCAGCAGGCAGGAGTATTTGGACAAGTGACCACTGTCCTTGAGTTTGGAGTTACTGAAAAAGTGCATCATGGGAGTTGCAGTCATGTCTCTCTTCATACTACACACCCTTGACTAGTGGTGTCCTCGCAGGTGAGTAAACTTAAATTGTGAGTTTATAAATAGATAGATTTTGGGCAAGTGAACATTGTTTTTGTGATTGGAGTTAGAGACACAGGTCCTATTAGGCTTAGTATTCCGGTCACTCCCTTTACTTCACACCACCATACAAACGTACTCCCAGATGAGTAAACTTCATTTGAGAGTTTAGACACCGGGGTATTTGGGCAAGAAAGCAATAGCCTTGTGTTTGTACTTGTGTCTACTTTACACACTTGATAAATGTCATCCCCTCAGGTGATTATACTTCATTTGTTAGTTACCAAACAGGAGTCTTTGGAGCTGAGGACACTAGACTGATGGTTGGAGGCATAGTAAGAGACCGTCCTGGGAGTTGGAGTCGTGTAACCTCATGTACTATACACACTAACAAATATTATCTTTGCAGGTGAGTACACTTCAATAGGAAGTTAAGACAAATGGATCTTTGGAGCAGAAAACACTGGGCTGGTGCTTAGAGTCAGAGAAACAGTCACTCCTGGGAGCTGCAGTCAGGTCACTCTCACTACTCCCCAATATTTGGCAAATGCTATCTCCCCAGGTGAGTAGACTTTATTTGGGAATTGACAAATAGTAGTCTTTGGACAAGAGAACACTGGACTGGTTTGGAATTACTGAAACAGTGCCTGATGGGAGTTGCAGTCAGCTCACTCTCACTACTCCCCAATACTTGACAAATAGCATCCCCCCAGGCTAGTAAACTTCTGGAGTGAGTTGCCCAACAGGGGTCTTTGGACAAGAGAACACTGTGCTGGTGTTTGAAGTTACAGGACCAGTGGCTCCTGGGAGTTGCAGTCATGTCAGACCCTATACACACGCTATATAAATATCATCCTCCCAGCGGTCACAGTATACTTACAAAGAAAGTTGAGACACAGGGGTCTTTGGACAAGAGAACACTATGCTGGTGTCTGGAGTTACAAACACAGGACCTCCTGCCATTAGCAGTCATGTTGCTCTCTCCAGTATATACACTATGCAATTATTATCCCTCCAGGTGAGTACACTTAATGTGTGAGTCTTTGGAGAAGAGGACACTGGACTGGTAGTTCCAGTGACAGTAAAAGGGCCTCCTGAGAGTTGCAGTTATGTAACTCCCTGTACTACACCCCCTAATGGTATCCTCCCAGGTGAGTACACTTCATTTCAGAGTTCACGAACAGATGTATTTTAGCATGTGACCACTGTGTTAGTATTTGCAGTTAAAGGGCTAGTGCATGCCGGGAGTTGTGATAAAGTCAGAGTCTGTACTATACGTACTATGCAAATGTTATCTCCCAAGGTGTGCACCCTCAAATTGAAATGTAAAAACCTGGGGTATTTGTAGAAATGACCACTGATCTGTTGTTTGAAGTCATAGAACAGTGCCTGCTAGCAGCTGGATTCATGTCAGTCTCTGTATTATACACACAATACAAATCTCATCCTCCCAGGTGAGTACACTTCAATAGAGAGGTAAGACATAGGGGTCTTTGGAGAAGAGAGCAGCAGACTGGTGTTTGGAGTTAGAGAAACAGTGCCTCCTGGGAGTTGCAGTCAGATCATTCTCACTACTTCTCAGTACATGAAAAATTGTATCCTTCCAGGTGAGTAAACGTCATTTGGGAGTTGCCAGGCAGGGGTCTTTAGATAAGAGAACACTGTGCTGGTGTTTGGAGATATAGAACAGTGCCTGCTGGGAGTTGGAGTCATGTCAGTGCCTGTACTGCACACACTATGCAAAGGTCATCACCCCAAGTGAGTACAATTTACATGTGAGTTGTCCAATAGAGGTCTTTCGATAGGTGAGCATTGGGCAGGGCAGTTGAGTAACAGTAAATGAGACAAAAGGTGAGCTATGAGCATGCATGACATAGTATATTGGTGACATTTTTAGTGTTGTGACTTACCAGACTCCACTTCCACAGGTTTTCCTGTCAAGCCCTCAGGATGCAGGATAGCCAAGACCTTCTCCCCCCAGGGAAAGAGATGTGACAGAGCATTGGGAGGGCCACCGCCTGTCTTTTTTGGGATGGAGCTGATGCCTGGAAACCAGCACAGGGACATTGCCCCTGAGGTTGTTCCACCTCTTCCTGATATCCTCCTTTGTGTGTAGCGTGGTGCTTATAGCATTGATTCTGTCAAGGATCCTGTCCAACATTTCCATTTTCCTACTGGGATGAGTATGACGGGGTTATGCTCCAAACAATCGTGGCTCTACTCTAATGATGTCATCCACCATGACTCTTAACTCATCTTTTGAGTAACAGGGATTTTTTAAACATGCCATGATGGGTAAAAAAAGGGTGACAGTGACTTACTAAAGAGGGGAAGATTAAATGGGTGTGACTGGATAGGAGTGGTTTGTAGGGTGATAAATGGGATGGTGAAAAAGTGGTTCCTAGTATCTGTACCATGTGGAAATAATTTGCTCTGGTTTGTGTGTGTTGCAACTGAAATGCAAAGGATTGGGGCGTGTGAAGGGGTGTGTTGTATAGTGTATTTTGCATGTGTGTCCAGTGTGGCAATGTGTGTCATCTGTGTTCTTTTCATATTCATCCAATGTGCTGATGTGTATTACTTTGGTGACTTCGGACCACCGTTGTTCAGTCCGCCATTGGATGACTGCCTTGGGGGTCCACCGTGGCGACTATGTTCTTGCAATACGGTCAATGTTTGGTTGTGGTACTTTCAGAGCTGGAGGTTCTACTGTCTATCTCCAGGCCTCTGTACACTGCAGTCTGCTTCTTTTGGTTGGTGGTCAGCCGTCCTACCTGTGTGACTCATAATAAGGCAGTCTGAAAGACTACCAGTATTGAGGTATTTTCAGGACTGCCAATATGGTGGTCTTTTCAGGACCGCCAACATGGCGGTCTTTTTAGGACCACCAGCATGACTGTCTGGGAGTCCGACCGCCAAACTTGTAATGAGTTTCATAGTTATAAACAAGAGTGATTTATTACTGTGGTTACTATTTATTACCAGATACTGCCCTCTCTGGCTTTACGCTGTTGTGGGCGTTGTCCTCTCTTTTGTCATTGCTACATACTGCAGAGTTTATATTCTGATGAAATATGGTGTATGAATAAGTGTTGATGTACAATTTGATGGATGACAAATATTGCCTTATAATTAAATTCATGTTTTTCCGACAGATCACACCTTTATATTTCATTTGAGCTGTATTGGTAAGAGTTAGCACCATGATGTGCTGTCTAGCTCTGATACTTCAACTGTTACCATTAAAATTAATCTGATGACCTAATAATTTTACATTTGGATTTAATTGGTTTTGCTCTACATTGTCCCTTTTCTATTTCATTTTGTATAAAGAGGAAATTACTTTGTAATATTTAATTTAGATGCAAACAAAGCATCTGCTGATGGATGTTTTTTGGTAGTATTTTTAGCTGAATAAAATAAACTTTTTATTATATCCTCTCTGGAGAGCCAAAACAGCTCTCTTCTCAAGGATAACAATATATAAATAATTTTGGCACTTGAACTTCTTTTTGTATGAATTTTACTTGTAAATTATATAAATATATGTAAGAACTGAATGAACTTTTTCATCCACACAGGTGTTGGTCAGAGCTTGTTAGTTCGTGTTTGTTTCCATATTTATACCCTTCCAATTTGTTTTTAGTTGACTATCTCCGAGTGCAGTTCTAGTCTTAACCGGTTCCATACGTATGGTGGCTGGGAGCTGTTGGACACCACAATGGTGGAATTCCTTCTTGTCGCGCCACTAGGATCAGCCCCACAAGTGGGGCAACCTTTTTTTATGACGCAGGTGGGGCAATGGTGGGTGGTAGGAGTTTTGTGGATTCCTGCTATTCACGAGGATTCCATAGCATAAATGTAAGGAAAATGCCTAATTTCAGACAAAGCTGGAGGATTACAGGGCATTGTGGGTAAATAAAGCCTAATGGCATGCTCACAAGACATGCCATCCTGTATTCCCCTAGGTGTCTAGTTTTCGAACTAGGGTCCAAAATCTATAGCTACGCACATCAGAAAAAGAGAGTACTTTTACATTGGAAAAATGAGCTGCGTCCATGTTGCATTTTGGGCTGTTTTCTGTAGCAGGCACCAGGTCTACCTACACAAGTGAGGTACCATTTTCCTAAGAAGACTTGGGGAAATGCCCGGTGGAAGTAAGTCTGTGCCTCCGTGCAGATCCCAGAACTTTCCATCACAGAAATACGAGGAAAATGTGAGTTTTTAGTCAAAGTTTGAGGTTTGCAAGGGATTCTAAGGAAAACAAAATGGGGTGAGAGCCATACAAATCAGTCCACCCTGGATACCCCTAGGGGTCTAGGTTTAAAAAATGTAGAGGTTGGCTAGGGTTCCATTGGTGCCGGCTGAGCTAGGGTCCATAATCTAGAGCTACCCACATTGGGGGAAAAGGGTTAATTTTTGGTAGAACAATGTGCTTCATCCATGTTGGGTTTTGGGCTGTTTACTGTCGCGGGCACTAGGCCTACCCACACAATTAAGGTACCATTTTTTCAGGAGACATTTAGGAGTATAGAATAGTAGAACATGTGTTATTACCAATTGGATTTTACTGCATTTTTGCCTTTCAAATTCAAGCCAGTATTGAAGAAAGATTACATTTTGAAAAATACCCTACAAATCATACGCTAATACAGGTACCGACAAATTCAGAGATGTAGAAATAACCACTGTTCCTAAATTTACATATTATGCCCATTTCAAAAATATGTAAGTGTCCTTGATACATATTTTTCACTCTCCCTATTTTGCTATAAGAATTGGTCTATACTCAGTACTCAATAAAAAGCCTTTGCGTATTGTAGCTCAGTTGCTTGCTCTGGGCAGCTTGGATTCTTAGGAAACTTACAAACCCTATAAATCCCTGCAACCAGAAGGGTCTAGCAGACATAACGATATATTGCTTCTGTCAATCGTCCATTCTGACAAAACGCTACAGATTAAAATGTTGTCACAAATGCCAGTTTTTCCGAGTTATTTTCAGTATTTCTTTTTTTCAGCAGTTATTTTCCTTAGAAAAATCTTGAGGAATTCCACACATATGACCCCTTACTGAATTCAGAAGTTTGTCTACTTTTCAGACTATAGCTTTTCTGGATCTCCCATGTTTTTTTTACTGGTTTCTACCACAAACTGGAAGTAAGCTTCAGAGCACAAAAAATAGGGAAAATATTCTACCTCTTTATTAAATACTACGGGGGTCATTCCAACCTTGGCGGTAAAAGCCGCTTACCGCTGTCAGAAGACCGCCAACATACTGCCGCGGCCGCGGTAAACCGCCACGGTCATTCTGACCCACAACAGGCAAACCGCCAAAATACAGACATCCACAAATGTCCGCCACCCCAAAGGGCAGTGAGAAACTGGCGATGAACAAACCTCCACCGTCACGCCAACAGAAATACGCCCACACTATCACGACACACGAATCCACGCGGCGGTCTTTCAACCGCGGTATTCTATTGGCGGTACACACCGCCGCGCTCAAAATACACACACATTTACAAAACACAGCCACATTGGACAATTCGAAATACACACACCTGATACACATACACACACCACTCCCACACACTCAATACAATATAAAACACACACCCACATCACCCACAAACCCCCACTTCTACAGAATCGGAACCACGCACTGAGAAAAAGAGAACTGAGCACCCAGACGCGCATTTTACTTTCACCCAGCAATATTTCCACGCACTTCACACAACACACCAATACACATCACCACACAATCCACCCCACACATCACCCACACCACCCCATGGCACCGCAAAGACACCCCAGGTTCTCCGAGGATGAACTCAGGGTCATGGTGGAGGAAATTGTACGGGCAGAGCCACAGCTCTTCGGGACACAGGTGCAGCACACCACCATTGCCAGGAAGATGGAGCTATGGAGCAGAATAGTCGATAGGGTCAACGCTGTGGGACAGCACCCAAGAAATAGGGACGACATCAGGAAGCGGTGGAACGACCTACGGGGGAAGGTGCGTTCAATGGTATCCAGGCACAACATCGCGGTGCAGCGGACTGGCGGCGGACCCCCACCTCCTCCCCCAGAATTTACAACATGGGAGGAGCAAGTCTTGGCGATCCTGCATCCTGAGGGCCTCGCAGGAGTAGGAATGGACTCTGGTAAGTCTCATCTTCACTACTTCATCCCCCCCCACCCCACCAGCATGCCAACTCATACCCCCACCCTCACCCTCACCCCCATCACATCCTGCTCATTGCAAATGTCTCCACATCACAGCCCACCCATCCCAACACCAATCCCTGCATGCGACCAAAAAGCATGGACACCCATCAACAAAGCATGCCCACTGCACATACCCATCCCCCACCAAATCACTGTCACAAAAGCCCCCACACGGGAATGCCAGCACTGGGGTACAAGGGCACCCACCCATTACACGCTATGGCACACTCAAATGCAATAACCATACTTTTATACCCCTGCAGGACCCGAACGCCACTTCACCGCGCAGGAGGGTCCACAAATGTCCACTCCACCCCCATAAGAGGCCCACAGTGAGGACAGCACCTCTGTCGACCTGGATCTAGATGACCAGCCCGGCCCATCGGGGACCTCGGGACAGTCGGTTCCCCTCAGACAGCCACAGCCCATAGCAGACCTTCCCCCCTCTGCCAACACCAGCACAGCACCCACCCAGCGGGCCCATCCCTCAGTCCCCAGGACACGTCAATCAGCGGTGTGTCCACCACTACAGGGCACCCAGGTTAACCCCCCACCCCAACAACAACAGGGACCTGGGGACAGTGGTAGTGGGCACACGGTCCAGGGGACAGAGGCACAGGGAAACAGGGGAACTGGGAGGGCTGCTGTGCGACGGGGGGGGACAGGCCCAGGGAACCCACTCTCCACAAGGCCCTCTCCTCCATCATGGGAGCCTACCACCACTCCCAGGAGACGATGGCGACGGTCCTGGCCAGGTTTCAGGAGATCCAGCTTCTGCAGGAGGAACAGTATTTGGGGTTCAGGGAGGAACTACGAAACATCAGTTCCGCCCTGGCCACCATTGTAGGGGCTCTGAATCAGGTAGTCACCACATTGCGGGACACTGTGGCAGGACAAAGGGCCCCTGACACTAGCATGGACCAAGAACTGCCTACCACCTCCGCCGGCGCTAGTGGACAGGAGGCCCTGCCACAGGACCAACAGGCCACCAGCACCCCACCCCCTGCAGAAGGAGAACCACCCCGCAAGCGGGCCCTGAGATCCAGGAAGAAGACAGAGTAAGATGCCAAGACCCCCGCCAGGAAAGGATACCTCTCTGATTGTTATCCCACTGTCCCACATTGACACCCTGTCCATTCTTATACTGCCCATGCTCCACTTTCCACAGGCATTTGGACATTGCACCTGTGAGACTAATAGTCTGGACTCTGCCATGGACAATCCTCCACCATCACCCCTCACCGATTTGCAATCACACACCAATATAGAGCACTGAAATAAACACAGTTATTGCACAAAACAATCAGGAGTCTGGCTGTGATTTTGTATCAATGTATTAGACATTACCGTCCCAAAATGCATATTTACATTGTGATGCCAACATACCACTGTCACACAGCTGTAGTCCATGGGGAAACAAAGCAGATGACACGCAGTATGGCCCACATCTCTGAAATTGGAAGGGAAAGTCACAACTCAGTTACCATACACAGGGGGAAAAGGTCAGACAGTAGAGAGGTAGTAGGGATTAATTATATGTAATATGACGGGTTGGACTCTTACCTGTGGGTCATTGAAAATACTGCTGTATTACTGTGTTCCTGTTGTCTATGTCGTCCTCTTCGGCTTCCTCTTCTTCACTCTCCACAGGCTCCACAGCTGCTACAACACCACCATCTGGACCATCCTCCTGCAGAAAAGGCACCTGGCGTCGCAAAGCCAGGTTGTGAAGCATACAACAGGCCACGATGATCTGGCACACCTTCTTTGGTGAGTACAATAGGGATCCACCTGTCATATGGAGGCAGCGGAACCTGGCCTTCAGAAAGCCGAAGGTCCGCTCGATTACCCTCCTAGTTCTCCCATGGGCCTCATTGTACCGTTCCTCTGCCCTTGTCCGGGGATTCCTCACTGGGGTCAGTAGCCAGGACAGGTTGGGGTAACCAGAGTCACCAATTAGCCACACACGGTGCCTCTGGAGTTGACCCATCACGTAAGGGATGCTGCTATTCCGCATGATGTAGGTGTCATGCACTGAGCCAGGGAACTTGGCATTAACATGGGAGATGTACTGGTCTGCCAAACACACCATCTGTACATTCATCGAATGATAACTCTTTCTGTTTCTGTACACTTGTTCACTCCTGCTGGGGGGTACTAAAGCCACATGTGTCCCATCAATGGCACCTATGATGTTGGGGATATGTCCAAGGGCATAGAAATCACCTTTCACTGTAGGCAAATCCTCCACCTCAGGGAAAACAATGTAGCTCCAAATGTATTTCAGAAGGGCAGACAACACTCTGGACAACACCTTGGAAAACATAGGCTGGGACATCCCTGATGATATGGCCACTGTTGTTTGAAATGATCCACTTGCAAAGAAATGGAGTACTGACAGAACCTGCACTAGAGGGGGGACCCCTGTGGGATGGCGGATGGGTGACATCAGGTCTGGCTCCAGCTGGGCACACAGTTCCTGAATAGTGGCTCGGTCAAGCCTGTATGTCAGTATGACATGTCTTTCCTCCATTGTCGACAGGTCTACCAGCGGTCTGTACACAGGAAGATTCCTCCATCTCCTCGCATGTCCCAGCGGACGGTGCCTATGTAGGACAACAGCGAGCACAGAGTCAATCAGCCCACAGGTACGTAACCACAGTTTACAAAAAACACAATTCCCAATGCATTGAATGGTTTGTAGGAGTGTTGATGCAAGGCCTAGGTATGTGTGACGCAGTTAAAAGTAAGCCATGTGGGCCCTTGAAATGGCAGCTGCCTGACCTGTGAAGTGTGACAATGGGATGTGAGGTCAATGCGCTGGCGTGGCACACCGTCGTGGGCGTGACCGCCATTTTCTATCTGCTTAATCACTCGATACCTGATCTTCGACAGGAGAGGACCTACAATGCAAGTGCTGCTGTGACCTCGGTCTGGAAGAGACAATGGCTCATGCGACTGGGGAAAGGGCCCCTGCCTTCACTGCTCAGGAATTGGAGAAACTCGTGGATGGGGTCCTCCCCCAGTATGCGCTACTCTACGGTCCTCCAGACCAACAGGTAAGTACACTGGGACCATGCTTTGTGGCCAATGTCTGTGTTGAGTCGGGTGGATGAAAGATGGTGGGGAGGGGAGCGAATGAAGCATGCATCAGACGACGGATGACAGGATGTGCCACATGGCAAGGGTAGGGATGGGGGGGCCACTCACATTGAGGGTGCAGAAGGTGATGACTCTTTTTCTCCCCCTGTACATTTCACATAGGTCAGTGCCCACCAGAAGATAGACATTTGGCGTGCCATCGCCAAGGACGTCCGGGCTCTGGGGGTCCACCACAGACGGGGCACCCACTGCCGGAAGAGATGGGAGGACATCCGACGCTGGAGCAGGAAGACGGCGGAGGCTCAGCTGGGGATGGCCTCCCAACGTGGGAGGGGTGCCAGTCGGACTTTGACCCACCTGATGTCCCGGATCCTGGCGGTGGCCTACCCCGATTTGGATGGGCGCTTGAGGACATCACAGCAGACACAAGGGGGTGAGTACAACCTCATTCTGCTGACTTTGCGCGCAGTGGAGGTGTCTGGGTGGGGGAGGAGGGCTGTGGGTCTCCCTAGGCCAGGGCGATTTGTGTAGGCTAGGCCCCTCCGTAAGGCATGGCCCTGTGCCCCCGGCCCCCACCTCTGTAGGGTGCCAAGTACAGTTATCCATGGCCCTGTGTCATCTATGTGTGCAGTTGTCATCCATAGGCTTGTAGGCCATGTCCCACGGATTGAGTAGTGGACCCCAAGTGCGCGGCGTAGTGCAGGGGGCTTCTGTGTCTGTCCTCTCCGCCAACGGTGTCGCCAATGCATGCACTCAACATGTCTTTATTTTCTCCCCCCCCTTTTTGTGGTCTTCCTGTTCATGTGTGCATTAGCATCATCAGGCGGAGGAGAAGTGGCATCGGAGCACAAGGGAGCTGCATCCCACATGGCCCTGGAGGGCCATGCAACGGATTCCGAATACACCAGTGGGACTGAGGGCGAGGGCAGCTCCACAGCGCGGACTCGTGCAGACATTAGTGACACGGACTCGTCCTCTGAAGGGAGCTCCCTTGTGGTGGCGGCAACATCCGTGCCCCCCGCACCAACAGGTACAGCCGCCACCCAGCGCACCAGCACCGCCCTACCAGCAGCCCCTCAGCATTTGCCCCGTGCCCGCTCACCCAGGAAGGTGGGCATCTCCTTCACCCCAGGCACCTCAGGCCCTGCCCTTGTCACCCCGGCTGCCCTCAGTGAGGAGGTCATTGACCTCCTGAGGACGCTCATTGTTGGGCAGTATACCCTTTTGAATGCCATCCAGGGTGTAGAAAGGGAGGTGCACCAGAGTAATGCATACCTGGAGGGCATTCATTCTGGTCAGGCTGCCCATCAGCGATCGTTCAACACTCTGGCCTCAGCACTGATGGCAGCAATTGTCCCTGTCTCTAGCCTCCCCCCTCCAACTTCCTCCACCCATACCCTATCACCTGTACCTCTGCCTATCCCAGACACACCATCAGACCAGCCTGCACACACCTCAACACCCAAGGGAAGCTCATCCAGACATAAGCACCACACATCACACAAGCATTCACACAAGCAACATCCACATACAGACATACCAACACCCACTGCCTCCACTGTGTCCCCCTCCTCCTCGTCTCCCTCCTCCCTCCCTGTCACGTCTCCACTCACACCTGCATGTACAACATCTTCAGCCACTATGTCCATCACCAGCACACCCACCAGAACCCCCCGCACACGTGCAGTCACCACCCCCACTACCATTTACACGTCCCCTGTGTCCTCTCCCACTGTGTCTGTGACCCCCTCTTCCAAGCTACACAAACGCAGGCAGCCACCCACCCAACAGCCATCCACCTCACGACAGCATCCAGCCCAAGCACCTGCACCCAAAGACACCAGACTGAAGACTCCTACAACCACAACCTCTTCCTCCACTCCCATACCCACTACACCTACCCGTCCCTCTGTTCCTAAATTGGTTTTCCTTTCCAAACTTGACCTCTTTCCAACAACTCCCCCACCCCGTCCATCTCATAGGACTCCAGTCAGCACCTCAGCCACCACAAAAGCGGGACCTGTAATGACAGTGTGCCATGGACTGTGGAGTCCCCCACCCTCAAGGGCAGCCAGTTCAGTAAGGAGCCAAGGCACGGCCAGCCCACCCCCGGTAAAACATCCGAAGATTGTCAGTGGCCGGCGCGAGAGGCCGAAGACACCAGGGACCAAAATCCCTACCATGGCTCCGGCAGGAAGTGTGGTGCCACCTGGCACACTGCCAAAGGTAGGGAAGGGCCACAGGCGAACAGGGAAGGCTGGGAAGGGCAGCATGCCCGACAAGTCCGCCAGCAGCCCAGCTGGCCAGGAGGGCCCGCCTGCCCCATCCCAGGTGGGCAGGAGGACACCCACAGGCCCGGTACTGCAGCCCAGGAGGGCCCCGGCAGCTACACGCCAGATGGCCAGGAAGGCCACGCAAGCCACAGGTCAGGTGGTGAATGACCTCCATGCCATGGCCGAATCCGCTGAGCTGGACACTCATTCGATGCACCGCTGAACAAGGCACCGCCGTCTCAAGCACCGCTGAACAGGGCACCGCCGTCTCAAGCACCGCTGAACTGGGCCCTTCATCTCAAGCACCGCTGAACAGGGCACCGCCGTCTCAAGCACCGCTGAACTGGGCCCTTCATCTCAAGCACCGCTGAACAGGGCACTGCCGTCTCAAGCACTGCTGAACCGGGCACCGCCGTCTCAAGCACCACTGAACTGGGCCCTTCATCTCAAGCACCGCTGAACAGGGCACCGCCGTCTCAAACACCGCTGAACAGGGCACCGCCATCTCAAGCACCGCTGAACTGGGCCCTTCATCTCAAGCACCGCTGAACAGGGCACCGCCGTCTCAAGCACCGCTGAACTGGGCCCTTCATCTCAAGCACCGCTGAACAGGGCACCGCCGTCTCAAGCACCGCTGAACAGGGCACCGCCGTCTCAAGCACTGCTGAACTGGGCCCTTCATCTCAAGCACCGCTGAACAGGGCACCGCCGTCTCAAGCACCGCTGAACTGGGCCCTTCATCTCAAGCACCGCTGAACAGGGCACCACCGTCTCAAGCACCGCTGAACAGGGCACTGCCGTCTCAAGCACTGCTGAACTGGGCCCTTCACCTCAAGCACCGCTGAACAGGGCACCGCCGTCTCAAGCACCGCTGAACTGGGCCCTTCATCTCAAGCACCGCTGCACTGGGCACCGCCGTCTCAAGCACCGCTGAACAGGGCACCGCCGTCTCAAGCACCGCTGAACAGGGCCCTTCATCTCAAGCACCGCTGAACAGGGCACCGCCGTCTCAAGCACCGCTGAACTGGGCCCTTCATCTCAAGCACCGCTGAACAGGGCACCGCCGTCTCAAGCACCGCTGAACAGGGCACCGCTATCTCAAGCACCGCTGAACTGGGCACCGCCGTCTCAAGCACCGCTGAACTGGGCCCTTCATCTCAAGCACCACTGAACAGGGCACCGCCGTCTCAAGCACCGCTGAACTGGGCCCTTCATCTCAAGCACCGCTGAACAGGGCACCGCCGTCTCAAGCACCGCTGAACTGGGCCCTTCATCTCAAGCACCGCTGAACAGGGCACCGCCGTCTCAAGCACCGCTGAACTGGGCACCGCCGTCTCAAGCACCGCTGAACAGGGCACCGCGTCTCAAGCACCGCTGAACTGGGCCCTTCATCTCAAGCACCGCTGAACAGGGCACCGCCGTCTCAAGCACCGCTGAACAGGGCACCGCCGTCTCAAGCACCGCTGAACTGGGCCCTTCATCTCAAGCACCGCTGAACAGGGCACCGCCGTCTCAAGCACCGCTGAACAGGGCACCGCCGTCTCAAGCACTGCTGAACTGGGCCCTTCATCTCAAGCACCGCTGAACAGGGCATCGCCGTCTCAAGCACCGCTGAACTGGGCCCTTCATCTCAAGCACCACTGAACAGGGCACCACCGTCTCAAGTACCGCTGAACAGGGCACCGCCATCTCAAGCACCGCTGAACTGGGCCCTTCACCTCAAGCACTGCTGAACAGGGCACCGCCGTCTCAAGCACCGCTGAACAGGGCACCGCCATCTCAAGCACCGCTGAACAGGGCACCGCCGTCTCAAGCACCGCTGAACTGGGACCTTCATCTCAAGCACCGCTGCACTGGGCACTGCCGTCTCAAGCACCACTGAACAGGGCACCGCCGTCTCAAGCACCGCTGAACAGGGCCCTTCATCTCAAGCACCGCTGAACAGGGCACCGCCGTCTCAAGCACCGCTGAACTGGGCCCTTCATCTCAAGCACCGCTGAACAGGGCACTGCCGTCTCAAGCACCGCTGAACAGGGCACCGCCGTCTCAAGCACCGCTGAACAGGGCACCGCCGTCTCAAGCACCGCTGAACTGGGCCCTTCATCTCAAGCACCGCTGAACAGGGCACCGCCGTCTCAAGCACCGCTGAACTGGGCCCTTCATCTCAAGTACCGCTGAACTGGGCCCTTCATCTCAAGCACCGCTGAACAGGGCACCGCCGTCTCAAGCACCGCTGAACAGGGCACCGCCGTCTCAAGCACCGCTGAACTGGGCCCTTCATCTCAAGCACCGCTGAACAGGGCACCGCCGTCTCAAGCACCGCTGCACTGGGCCCTTCATCTCAAGCACTGCTGCGCTGGGCACCGCCGTCTCAAGCACCGCTGAACTGGGCACCGCCGTCTCAAGCACCGCTGAACTGGGCCCTTCATCTCAAGCACCGCTGAACAGGGCACCGCCATCTCAAGCACTGCTGAACAGGGCACCGCCGTCTCAAGCACCGCTGAACTGGGCCCTTCATCTCAAGCACCGCTGAACAGGGCACCACCGTCTCAAGCACCGCTGAACAGGGCACTGCCGTCTCAAGCACTGCTGAACTGGGCCCTTCACCTCAAGCACCGCTGAACAGGGCACCGCCGTCTCAAGCACCGCTGAACAGGGCACCGCCGTCTCAAGCACCGCTGAACTGGGCCCTTCATCTCAAGCACCGCTGCACTGGGCACCGCCGTCTCAAGCACCGCTGAACAGGGCACCGCCGTCTCAAGCACCGCTGAACAGGGCCCTTCATCTCAAGCACCGCTGAACAGGGCACCGCCGTCTCAAGCACCGCTGAACTGGGCCCTTCATCTCAAGCACCGCTGAACAGGGCACCGCCGTCTCAAGCACCGCTGAACAGGGCACTGCTATTTCAAGCACCGCTTAACTGGGCACCGCCGTCTCAAGCACCGCTGAACTGGGCCCTTCATCTCAAGCACCACTGAACAGGGCACCGCCGTCTCAAGCACCGCTGAACTGGGCCCTTCATCTCAAGCACCGCTGAACAGGGCACCGCCGTCTCAAGCACCGCTGAACTGGGCCCTTCATCTCAAGCACCGCTGAACAGGGCACCGCCGTCTCAAGCACCGCTGAACTGGGCCCTTCATCTCAAGCACCGCTGAACAGGGCACCGCCGTCTCAAGCACCGCTGAACAGGGCACCGCCGTCTCAAGCACCGCTGAACTGGGCCCTTCATCTCAAGCACCGCTGAACAGGGCACCGCCGTCTCAAGCACCGCTGAACTGGGCCCTTCATCTCAAGCACCACTGAACAGGGCACCACCGTCTCAAGTACCGCTGAACAGGGCACCGCCATCTCAAGCACCGCTGAACTGGGCCCTTCACCTCAAGCACTGCTGAACAGGGCACCGCCGTCTCAAGCACCGCTGAACAGGGCACCGCCATCTCAAGCACCGCTGAACAGGGCACCGCCGTCTCAAGCACCGCTGAACTGGGACCTTCATCTCAAGCACCGCTGCACTGGGCACTGCCGTCTCAAGCACCACTGAACAGGGCACCGCCGTCTCAAGCACCGCTGAACAGGGCCCTTCATCTCAAGCACCGCTGAACAGGGCACCGCCGTCTCAAGCACCGCTGAACTGGGCCCTTCATCTCAAGCACCGCTGAACAGGGCACTGCCGTCTCAAGCACCGCTGAACAGGGCACCGCCGTCTCAAGCACCGCTGAACAGGGCACCGCCGTCTCAAGCACCGCTGAACTGGGCCCTTCATCTCAAGCACCGCTGAACAGGGCACCGCCGTCTCAAGCACCGCTGAACTGGGCCCTTCATCTCAAGCACCGCTGAACTGGGCCCTTCATCTCAAGCCCCGCTGAACAGGGCACCGCCGTCTCAAGCACCGCTGAACAGGGCACCGCGGTCTCAAGCACCGCTGAACTGGGCCCTTCATCTCAAGCACCGCTGAACAGGGCACCGCCGTCTCAAGCACCGCTGCACTGGGCCCTTCATCTCAAGCACCGCTGCACTGGGCACCGCCGTCTCAAGCACCGCTGAACTGGGCACCGCCGTCTCAAGCACCGCTGAACAGGGCACCGCCGTCTCAAGCACCGCTGAACTGGGCACCGCCGTCTCAAGCACCGCTGAACAGGACACCGCCGTCTCAAGCACCGCTGAATTGGGCCCTTCATCTCAAGCACCACTGAACAGGGCACCGCCGTCTCAAGCACCGCTGAACAGTGCACCGCCGTCTCAAGCACGGCTGAACTGGGCACCGCCGTCTCAAGCACCGCTGAACAGGACACCGCTGTCTCAAGCACCGCTGAACTGGGCCCTTCATCTCAAGCACCACTGAACAGGGCACCGCCGTCTCAAGCACTGCTGAACAGGGCACCGCCGTCTCAAGCACCGCTGAACTGGGCCCTTCATCTCAAGCACCGCTGAACAGGGCACCACCGTCTCAAGCACCGCTGAACAGGGCACCGCCATCTCAAGCACCGCTGAACTGGGCCCTTCATCTCAAGCACCGCTGAACAGGGCACCGCCGTCTCAAGCACCGCTGAACTGGGCACCGCCGTCTCAAGCACCGCTGAACAGGGCACCGCCGTCTCAAGCACCGCTGAACTGGGCACCGCCGTCTCAAGCACCGCTGAACAGGACACCGCCGTCTCAAGCACCGCTGAATTGGGCCCTTCATCTCAAGCACCACTGAACAGGGCACCGTCGTCTCAAGCACCGCTGAACAGGGCACCGCCGTCTCAAGCACGGCTGAACTGGGCACCGCCGTCTCAAGCACCGCTGAACAGGACACCGCCGTCACAAGCACCGCTGAATTGGGCCCTTCATCTCAAGCACCACTGAACAGGGCACCGCCGTCTCAAGCACCGCTGAACAGGGCACCGCCGTCTCAAGCACCGCTGAACTGGGCCCTTCATCTCAAGCACCGCTGAACAGGGCACCACCGTCTCAAGCACCGCTGAACAGGGCACCGCCATCTCAAGCACCGCTGAACTGGGCCCTTCATCTCAAGCACCGCTGAACAGGGCACCACCGTCTCAAGCACCGCTGAACTGGGCCCTTCATCTCAAGCACCGCTGAACAGGGCACCGCCGTCTCAAGCACCGCTGAACAGGGCACCACCGTCTCAAGCACCGCTGAACAGGGCACCGCCGTCTCAAGCACTGCTGAACTGGGCCCTTCATCTCAAGCACCGCTGAACAGGGCACCGCCGTCTCAAGCACCGCTGAACTGGGCCCTTCATCTCAAGCACCGCTGAACAGGGCACCGTCGTCTCAAGCACCGCTGAACAGGGCACCGCCGTCTCAAGCACCGCTGCACTGGGCCCTTCATCTCAAGCACCGCTGCACTGGGCACCGCCGTCTCAAGCACCGCTGAACAGGGCCCTTCATCTCAAGCACCGCTGAACAGGGCACCGCCGTCTCAAGCACCGCTGAACTGGGCCCTTCATCTCAAGCACCGCTGCACTGGGCACCGCCGTCTCAAGCACCGCTGGCCCATTGGCGGAAGGGGCAGGCCCGCCTCTGTGTCGGGCAGGGCTGCACTAAGCACTCTGGGCACCAGTCCCCCTCCAGAACCAGTGGAGACTGTTATCCACTTGTGAGACTGTGGCTTTGCACTCCCCAGGATGTAACAGTGGGCAACCCACCAACTGTAGAGACTTGAGAGACTGTGGCTTTGCACTCCCCAGGATGTAACAGTGGGCAACCCACCCACTGTAGAGACTTGAGAGACTGTGGCTTTGCACTCCCCAGGATGTAACAGTGGGCAACCCACCCACTGTATAGACTTGAGAGACTGTGGCTTTGCACTCCCCAGGATGTAACAGTGGGCAAGCCACCCACTGTATAGACTTGAGAGCCTGTGGCTTTGCACTCCCCAGGATGTAACAGTGGGCAAGCCACCCACTGTATAGACTTGAGAGACTGTGGCTTTGCACTCCCCAGGATGTAACAGTGGGCAACCCACCCACTGTAGAGACTTGAGAGACCGTGGCTTTGCACTCCCCAGGATGGAACAGTGGCCATGGAGGCCCCTCGTGGATCTGGCGTCGTGGACTCATCTGGCTGAGGTGCCCCCCCTTCCCTTCCCCCTGAGGTGCCTCTAGTTTTGCTATCTGATGCCCCTGCAGTGTTCTCTCCGTTGGAGTCAGGTATCCTGTGTGGGCTTTGCCCATGTGATTTGGGCCCAGTGGCCACGGACAATGCCTGCTACAATGATCGGACTTTAAATTTTCTGTATATAAAGGTTTTCGATGTGTGATATATTTTTAAGCCAGTGATACAATATATTCCAATGTTTGAATGATTTCCTTTTGTCTTTGCATTCTTCCGGGGGTTTTGGGGGGTGTAACTCTGAGTTGTTGCTATGCATTGATGTGTGTGTTGTAGTGGGTGAGGGTGGGCGTGGGTGTGTCGCGTATGTGTGTCCCCGTAATTTTTTCTCTCCCCCCTCCCCTGTGTCGTAGGTGCAGTACTCACCGTTGTCTTCTGCGCCGGCGTTCGTGCTCCTGGTAGAGGAGCAGGAAGATAATCGCTGGGAGGATGTGGAGTTCGGGTTCCATGCTGTCCAGATTCCTCGTGGGGTGTATGGAGGTGAGCGTTTTCCGTTCGAAATGGCTGTTTCCGCCGTGTTTTTATCGGCGGGGCTACCGCCCCGGAAAAGGTGGCGGATTGGTAGGTTGTGATGGGGTGGGCGGTACATTGACTCTCGCCTGTCTGTTGGCGGTGACCGCCGCGCTGTTTGTTTGTACCGCCGTGGCGGGCGGTGTGTTGAAGTGGTGGTCTCTGTTGGCGGTTTCCGCCAGGGTCGGAATTCCATTTTTTTTACCGACAGCCTGTTTGCGGTTTGGCCGCAGCTTTAACACTGACCGCCAGGGTTGGAATGACCACCTAAATCTGTGGGTGGTACCAAATTAGGTTTTTTGATTTAGCTCTGCAAGTTCCTGAAAACTTGGAAGATGGTAACTTTAGTACAGCAAACTGTTCATGGATGCCGTTTTGTATGGAAAAAAAAACACAGACACTTTGATCTGGAGCAAATTTCCCTATTTTTAAAAAAAACCTCAAATTGTTGCTATGTTTTGCCTATTTTCTCGGTTGATCACCTCCAGTAGAATCCACAATCTCTGTATAGAAAAAAAGGATGTAAATTTGGCATAGATACCTTATGTTTACAAAAAGGTAAGGAGGCCTAAGCGCGAACTACCCCAAACTCGTTGGGGCGGGAGGCAATGCCTAGCTGCAAAATTTTTACAAACATACATCTCATGCTACTTCATGGTCAGATGTAAATTTCGTTAGGTGTTCAATTTCATTTAGCTATAGGTTATTGACTATTGAATATGTTAGTTTTAACCTGTTGATTAATTTTAGTGATTCGTTCCACCTCGTTACAGAGCTTAGATCTGTTATTCATTGGCTTGAATTGCTAACTTCATCATCCTTCATTTATACCATCATGGAAGCAGACATTGGTTGCATTGCATTGATTTAATCATATTATATATGGTTTCAATGGTCACCAGTTTAGTGATATGTGTTATTACTTCTGATGACATGACAGCAGATACTCATTCATGAAGTTATTGTTACCCTTGATCTCACATCATTGTTTTCAACTCTTTCATTACCATGAGTTTTTTTCTTAGTGAATTTTTTATCACTGCATATATATCACACACGTTATCTTAGTGAGATTTTAGTTAAATTTGTGTCCGAGGATTATTTTATGTGTATTTTCTTAGTGAGCCCACTGTACAATATATCATGCATCTAATTCCTAGTATACCTGTCACAATTGTTCATAAATTGCCTGACCATTTTTTAATGAATACAAAACTTAGGCCCATATTTATACATTTGCTCCAAATTTGTGTCATTTTTTAATGCAAATTTCACGCAAATATTTACATTTTGACGCTAGATATGTTTTCGTCAAAATATTTGGAGTTATTACCATGTTTTGGATGCGTGCACCTATCTTGTGTCAATGAGATGCAAGGTAGGCGTTCCCATTTAAAATATGGTGCTATCCCCATAGCCCTATATTTATCCCCCCCATGCTAAAATGACACACGGGTGGGAGGAGGGGTTAAATAATGTTATTTAATGCCTGGTCAGACCAGGTGTTAGGGGACCCGTGGACACATTTCCATTGTATGGGATGGGTCCACAGGTGCCCTCCCCAAGCCCCTGGAATACCCCCACCCACACCAGAGGGACACCAGAGGATGGGGGACCCCATCCCAGGTAAGCGATGTAAGTATTTTGTCTTTTTTTTTAAAGTGCCATCGGGGGCCCCAACTTGGGTCCCCCTGCATGGCACTGGTTGCAATGGCCATGCCCAGGTGACCATGGTTCCCTGTGCTGGCAATTGGGGTGGTAGGCATGACTCCTGTCTTTTCTGAGACAGGAGTCATGTGTTAGGATGGTTGTGCATCAGGAAATGATGCTAGGCAGATGAATGGCATTTTTTTGCCACTAAACAGCCTAGTGTAAGCAAAATCCCCTTCACCCCTATCACCACCCCACCTGGCTAATGTCATTTTTACTGACGGTAGCCCAAGCTTAGTGTCAGTTTGCGGCATTCCAATAATTTGGCACCCAGGCTGGCGCTTTGGCATTATGCAACCAATGCTATACTTTTTGCCGCAAAACTGCGTTTGCGCAGTTTTTTGGCAAAAAGTATGCTTCTTGGCCTTAGTTCTTACACCGATAATATACTTGGATTTCATTTGTCTTAATAGATGTTTCTATCATTTTGTCTTTCATGTTTGGAGATTTCATCTAGGGTATAAAATCTGAGATATCATCAGTGATGCTATCATTGATATCAATTACCATGTCATGTGGGATTTAATATGAGATACATAAACAGTGCTTGGCGGGGGTGCAAGTTATATGTAGGTGGCTAAAGTATTACTGGAGAATATCAGTGTTTTCTTGGTTTTAAAGCATACTTATTTTACTCTTTTCAACAACTAACTATAACATTGCTTTAAATGTGGTTATTTTGGTGTGTTACTAGGTTTTTATTTTAAATAACTAAAATATTATTGCTATACCTAACCATAACAACACTTTAACCTTTGTTTTTGATTTTTTCCATTAGCTTTAGGGAATATTATATTACCATATCTGACCATAACATAAATACAACCTTTGGATTTTTCATTGTGTTTTTACAACGTTTACACATATTCAGTCAATGCCTCCACTATGCACAGCCTTCAGCCATTTGCAACCAGGGGTTGGCATAGGCCCACTCCCTAATGGTGGCCAACCTACCGCTGCCTGCCTTCTGTGGTCAGCTTGCTGCTCCTGCCTCTGCTACCATCATTCACCTCAACTCTGTCCTGGAAATGTTTTTGGGTAAACTATCGAGGGAGGGGTGAAAAAAGGGGGTGATTTTAAACTAAAAGTAACTACCTATCTTGAGATTGTTTTTGTGACCTTCACCTTAGCAAACCCCTCTCCCTCTCCACTTATACAAACATCTTTGATAAATTGAGTATTACAAGAGTCAGAAGTCTTTTCTATTTTGGTTTTGCTCTGGAATGATCAACATTCTTCAGCTGAGAGAATCTTATAATATGGTCATTGCATCCCATGCTTTTAGGGTCATATTCATAAATGTGCATTCATATCTGCAGCAGCAGTTTGCTACGTAGAGAAGACTGAGTGAACATTTCTGGAATGGATATACCAAATCACAAATGTGACATTAGTGCAGTAGTGTGTCTGGCAGGGTGTACAGATGCTGATGGGAGTGTAATAGGCAGCCATCCCAAATAACTACTGAAATAGTGGATGCCTTTCCCGCAAGTATATCTACATTAACTTCCATAAGTCATACAGGTGAGGTCCAAAGGCATTTTAATGTAAGTAGGCCTCCAGAGTCCACCTTCATGAGTCAGTGAGTTAATTCTCAGATTAAAGGTTGCAATAACTTAGTCAGATGTGATATCCCTTCAATTTTCCACATCTTCTTGCACGTTCACCCTGTTTGTTTGTTTTTTTAATTTTGGGCTACTCAACATTTTAGTTAGATCAACACTCTTCATGCATGTCATGTTAGTATATACTGAGACATGAGGCAATCATTGGTCTTCTAGCCTTGAAGTAGAGGGGACTAGCCTCATTTTACACTTTCCGCACAGGCCCAAAGTTGTGTAGCATAAACATACCTAAACATACCTATTGGGTGAAGCAGTTTCATCTACTGGAGTTGGATAATGACTGCTCTCTTTTAAGTTAAGTTTAAATCCTGGAGTTGATGTTGTCTGTATTGGGCTTATTGTTATTTGTATGGTTGTGATATTCACAAACAAGCTGGACATACTTTTTTACAACAATGACTTTAAACCTCATGCTGCACTCAAAAGTCATTCTAAATATTTCTGGAGCTCCTGTCATTAAGGTTACAAAGATCTGATGGTGTACATTTATGTTTTCTAAAAAATGTGGTTGTTCAATAGATGATAGCAATTGCTCACAGAGGACAATCAATCCCCTATGTTTTCTGCTACTGCTATTCTATATTGCTAGGGTTTACTGGACAAGGGGCCTCATTACAAGTTTGGCAGTCTGACGGTAAGACAGCTGTGTAGGCGGCTGCCAAAAGACCACCATGGTGGTGGTCATGTAGACCGCCATGTTCCAAGTTATACAGGCAGAACTACCGAAACACAGCCAAAATTCCAACACCGCCAGGACTCTGGAGGGTGGTAAAGAAGCAGTTCTGTCACTAGCATGGTCAGCCCATCAAAAATCCTCCAAACCAATTACGAGCCACAAAACATGATAGCGGTTCTCCCATGGCGGTAAACCAATGACGTTGGGAACCGTGGAGGTCAGTGGTCTACACAGCAAAGCACTATACCACATTGGATAGTTTGAATTCCAAACACCTGATCTACATCCACACACTCGACTTACCTACAAACAAAACTAAAAACACACCCCTTCACACCCCACAATCCTTTGCAACCGGAGCACCACACACAACTTTATAGAGATCTAGATATAGAACCATAGAATAGGCACCCCTCCACACTTCAAAAAACACCCATCCCACACCTGCACAACATACACAACACACAAATAAGTACCTTACACGTCAGACACCAACCATCACCCGCTCACAACACAGCACCTGTAACTCATCACCCTTTTTTCCTTATTGAGTTGCCCACCACTACCATGTCCCCACAAAAACATCCTTGCTTCACAGATGATGAGTTGAGGGTCATGGTGGATGAAATCATCAGAGAAGATCCACACCTATTTGGAGCACATGTCCAACACACCTCAATTGCCAGGAAAATGGACATGTGGCAAAATATAGTTGACAGGGTAAATGCTGCAGACAGTTATCCACGCACAAGGCTCCATCAGGAAGAGGTGGAACGAACTCAGGGGGAAGGTACGTTCCATGGTCGTCAAGCACTAGCTGGCGGTCAGCAAGATTGGTGGTAGGCCTCCACCTCCTCCCCCATGGTTCACATCATGGGAGGAGAAGGTCTTGGACATCCTCCATTATGAGGACTTGACGGGAATACCTGAGGGAGTGAAGTTGGTTAAGTCAAAACACTGAAAATATCTCCCTAAAGTTCTGTCTTGTATGCTCACTGATCACCTTTTGACATCTTAGCAGCCAGAACACTAACTACCCCTGTGTCCATCTCTCCGAATACTTCTCTCTGGCATACCACATTTCAACTAAATTCACGGGGGCACAGTGTCGGTGTATGGGGTGGGTAAACAGGGACTGACAATACTACAACTCCCAGCAGGCACTGTCCAACCATTACGAAAATCTGAGCAGTGTACCATGATTAAAATAGTCCTGCATGTCAAGTGCACAATTGGCTAAACCCATCTGAATGATTCACAATTTTACAGTCTAGGGCAATGACAGCAATGCAATGCCCATCCCTCAGTACAATACCACCAACATACCGCAACAGCGGTGTCCTATGTTAAAATGTCAGTTTTACCTTCCATCACCCATTGAAAGCTACACTCCTTAGGAGTAAACATATTTGCAGCGTGCTGCATTATGTGTATCCTGCTATATATGGCCAGGTAGAATTGTTATCCATAAGTTGATGTACAGGTCAGTCCCCACTTCACATTCTGCAGCCGTCTATTGAACTACTGCTAACTAGGAGACAACATGAACCATATAAAACTACACAGCAGACACAATATGAGTCAATCAACAGTCATCCAACTGTCAAACTAATCTGGCATCCTGTAGAAAGGTGTATGTTTTAGGAATTCCCTGTATCGAAAATATAATTATACCACAGATTTGAAGCAAGTGTCACTGTCATATCGGGAAATCGAGCTTTCTGTACATGGCTCAAAGCACATCTAGCTGTCAAAGTTTGATACCACATGTTGCATTATACTCTGTAACTGTCTGTTCCACTTCTTCAACAGGTCACCCATTATGACCAGGGAGAGAAAACTTGAGACAACCACTTCACCCCTGGATGAAGCCCTCAGTGAGGAGAACACCCTTGGATGTGAGGACTGTGAGGATGACTCTAGCCCAACTGGGATATCTGGTCACCCTACAACTGTCAGCCTCACACTGCCCACATTGATTCCTCCTAGCCCTGTTGCCTCTACATCCCTGGCAACTATTCACCCCTAAACCTGTGTCCCAAGGACAGTTAATACCATCATGTGCCCCCCAGTACAGGTACCAGAGTCCCCACTAGAACCCAGACAATGAAGGACCTGGCACCAGTGGAGTGGGCATACTGTGACAAGGGAACAGACACATGGGGGTAGGGTATATGGAAGGGATAGTGTAGGCCAGCAGACTGAGGCTGCTAGGGATACAACTGGCCAGGACACCATCTCCCAAGTCTTGGGAGACTACCAACAGTCCCATGGCGTGATGGGCCAGGCACTTGCCATGAGGGGGGAGATAAAGCAGCTGCAGAGGGACAGCCACCAGGACGTCATGCAACCATGTAAGGCCCACAATGCCATGGCTCCCTAACAGGGGTGCTGAGAGACATTAATACCACCCTGAGTAGGTTATGTCCTCAACAGCAGACCCCTCTCATTGGCCATATAACATCAGGTCCTTCTACATCTGTGGCAGCCAGTGGAATGGAGGCTTTACAAGGGGAAGGGCATGCCTCAGACACCCCAGCCTCTGTAGCTGAAGAACCCCCCAGCAACTATGAATTTCCACTAAAACATCCCGGAGGAGCGGATGCCAAGACGTCAACCACTGCCAATGGCACAAGGACATTGGACTTGAGACTCCAAATTTTGTAGCAGCTACCCTGCTGATTCCATCCACGATGACTGAATCCTTCACTCTTTGCACTTTATGATTTGATCTCATTCCCTAAATTTTTCTATGTACTTGTAAATATACACAACTAAACCACATATCATGTTTGAGGCAAATTTTTCCACCTTTACTTTGAACAGTTAATTGTGAAAATTGCTGCTTACACATGATATTCACATTTGTACCAAATCTCTTAAGTCACATCTCACATGCAGTTTTGAATGTGGCTCTTATACATATGCAATTTTACAAATGGGCACACTCCTAATCCCATGTATTGAACTTTACTGCACATAGGTTGACGACATGCCAAATATCACACAGTGCAGCACAGCTTCACAATGTAATGCTTCATCGTAGATGTGAATAACAAGCACCCTAAAGACTAATGACGTTAGGGAAATATCAGTCTTTGAACATACAAATATGCAAACAGATTGGTTCAATTTGTCATCAGCTAAAGCCTTATCACATACCTATACAATACCTCCCAAATTACCATAACCCATAATATAGACCAAAGTCAGTACAACTGTCACCAGTCATTGAACCTTTCACTTACCATTGTCAGGTATCTGTAGGCATGCTACTCACCTTTGTCATTCTTGAGACACATCTATAGTGTTTTACAATGTGAAAACACAGTGACAGCTACATACAAGTTAAATAGCAGCATCATCAAATCAATGAGAAGGCTGAGGTTATGGATTGCACAGGATGACATGTGTTAGAGACACTGACCACACACATGACACCATTGCACCCAGATAACATGGTACACAATTCTAATGTGTGGAATAGTACACTACCATCCTACTGTCCTGACAGTCTGGGCATGGAACACATATACCACCAACATGAGGCCATACAGTCCCTGGACCTAGCCATTTTCACTTCACATGTCAGACCTGCAAATCCCAACAGCCTGTGACACAATTCAGAATTGACCACGTGAGGATGACCTTATGAAGAAATCTGCAAAGTAAAAATGTAATACAAAAGGTATAGGCAAGTAATGGTAATGAAGACCAATAAGGACATGTCCCCCAAAAAATAATAATAACACTGATTGTGCAGTGTGACAAACATTAACAAATGAGATCATCAGGATAAGCACAACTCCAAGTACAAATTTGCATGCACATGCAATGTACTGCTAAGCAATTAACAAGCTGCCTGGTGGTCATTCAAAGACCCTTTTCAAACATCTCTAAGTCTCCCAATAGCCCAGTGAGTCAAGTATTTAACAGAACAACAGTTGAAGTACTGATTTATTAGATTTACCCGGCTGTCTCCACCTTCATCCTCATCACTATCATCCTCATTTGGCATTTCTGCATTCTCTCCGGTGGGACTGCTGTCTCCCCCTCATCTGGTATGTATGGGATCTGACATCTTAGGGCAATGTTGTGGAGCATGCAGCAGGCAAAAATGATTTGACACACGTTGGCGGGTGAGTAGAGGAGGGCTCCACCAGACTTATCAATGCAATGAGATCTATCCTTTAGGAGTCTAAAAGTGTGCTCCACGACACACCTTGTCCTTCTGTGGGTCTCACTGAAGTGAACTTGCCCTGGTGTGGTTGAGCACCTCACTGTTGTCAACAACCAGGAACGGGTTGGGTAGGCTGAATCCCCTGTAAGGAATCATTACATGTGTGCATGACTAAATCTTTGACATCATTAAAATTGGCAGAAGACACAAGACATTGACACACATGACATATATCACTTACCAACTAGACAGGCCCTCTCTGTGTACTGTTGTCATCAGCAATCGGATATTGCTGTTCCACATGATAAAGGCATCATCTACTGAACCCAGGGGACCTTACACATTCTTGGGAAATATAGAGGTCTACCAAACAGACTACTTGGACATTTATGGAGTAGAAGTTCTTCCTGTTCCGATACACCTGTTTGTTGGCATTAGGGGGAACCCAGGCTACATGGGTACCATCAATGGCTCCCACCTCATGTGGGATGTGTGCCAAAGAATAAAACTCAGCCTTCACATGGGCCATATCTTCACGTCGTGGAAATCAGATTTAGCTATCCAGGTGTTTCAACAGTGCTCAGAGGACATTCTTCACGACCAAACTAAACATTGGGTGGGGCATCCCTGCAGTTAGGGCCATGTTATTTTGAAAGGAGACTGTGGCCAGGAAGTGCAGCATCGACATGACTTGTACACAGAGTGGAATGCTATTAGGATGATGAAATGGCAGGCATCAGATCTGGCTCCAACTGATGACAGAGATCCATGATTGTCTTCCTATCCACGGGGTAGATATGGATGACATGTTGATCCTCCATGGTCTGCAGGTCTGTTAGTGGACGGTACACTGGATGTTGTCTGACCATTCTTATTCCAGGGTAACTAGATGATGGAATATAAGATGGTATCATTCATTCATTGTGTCCATTCTAAGTGTGAAACTACATATGTCACACACGATGCTTGGACATGCCATATGAAAAAGGTAAACATGGTACACGGTACATGACTAGGGAAGTAATGGCTTATTCCTGCAATGTCATCTCCTTGTGACTAGGAAAGGGATATGCATGTCACTGAAAGTCTCAGTGATATTGACATTCTTACCATGCTTCACATATGATTGACACTAATACCATTGATTCAATTACCATGTGGGTGCAGACTATGCCACTAATGGTACATTGCCCACATATCATGAGTATTACAACATGTCTATTAAATTGGATTTTAAATACATGTTGCACAAAGCCAGCACTGAAAACTATGGCGTAGATATGCTTCTGACCTCTTGACACATTTTAATTTTACTGCTCCGAGCATCTAAGGACTTTAAAACAGCAGCTGCCTGACCTACTGTCCTGGACATTAGGAAATGACCTAAGTCCACCAGCAAAAGTAATTATGGTGGTAGACAGACACTACTGTGGTGGATATTGCCATTGGAAGACGTAGCTGTCTTTGGCGGTCTTGGAACAATGACGATGACCGCCGGTGGTGACGGTCGCTTAAGTGGCGGACGTGACCACCATTTCAAACTTCATCTCTCACATGACTCCTGAGACTGCTGCCTGCAAGACATCTATGAATTGAGCTCCTGTGTGCTGCCTCTGGAGGCAATCATGACATGTCCTATAGGTGATAGGGCTCCTGCCTTTTCACCCAAGGAGCTGGAGAAGCTGATGGAGGTGGTCCTACCCCTATATGAACAGAGGAGCAGGTAAGTGCACCTTGTACACAAACATTTCCTTAGCCCAACTATACTTTTTTAGTACTAAACAAAGGCTGAAAGACAATGCTACCATTTGTGTTCTAAAGGTCTGTAGGGTGCCACAGTGTGATAGAATGGGAAGAGTTCCCAGTCATATACCTATGTTTGGGGACAGAGACTGAATCCTGAGACATTGAGGAGAGTATGTGATGTATGCTCCCTGGCCCACCTTGTGACTGTTGCACAAGGTTAGTGGAGTTGGTATACTAGAACCCTCCTGAACTACTTTATTGTCCTAAGTGTTTGCTGTCTGGTCATATGTAAACACTGGTGCTGGGGATGCATGTTGTCTGCCTATGTCTACCTTACATCTGGCCTGACTGCATATGCTCATCTATCAGTGGAGAGGATGTTCAAGACAGTTAATGTTTGGATAGTTGTACTAACTAGTTAGTTATCCTGCCTGTTTTAGTATGGAACATGTGGGCATGACAATCTTTATTTCTTCCATGTCATGCATGCAGATCAACACCCATAAGAAGAAGGGGATCTGGTGAGCCATCAGCAAGAAAGTGCGGATCCTGGGAGTCCATATCCGACAGAACGCAAACAGTCAGAAGAGGTGGGAGGAGCTGACACACTAGGCCCAGAAGACCACAGAGGCCCAGCTGGGAATGTCCTCACAACAAGGACAGGGTGTCCGTTGGACCATAACCCCCTAATTGTCTGCATTTTGGCAGTGCCTACCCTGAGTTGGATGAGCGTTTGAAGGCAGCGCAGCACAGTACCGACCTAACTTATATGTGTCCCTTTACCAGGTGATTTAGTTAGGGAACAATATGTCAGCTCTGACAATGTGGTAAGTGCAAAGTGTCACAGATCTCCTGTGTACACAATGTTGTACCGTAGCCATCTATAGCACTCAGGTATACACACACCTATGTATTTGGAGGCATGTTACTCAAATATGTTATCCCTCATTACAATAGCATTTTATGGCACGCATATGACTATGTCATATGTGTACGTTTATACTACATCTCCTACAGTGGTGATGGGACATACCCATCAACAGGTCAATCCTCCCTTGTGTAGGTCCTTGATTTATGCCCTCTGCAATGTCTCGAGATTTCTGTCTGTGTGAAAAATAGAGTCATACATATTCTACTCATCTCTAGTTTTCTAATGCTTTCTGACAGCAGCATTTGAGGCTGTGATGTCCACGTGACATGTCACATGCCCTACAATGTTAACTGCTTCCCACCTGTTACAAGGTTATGCCCTTTGGTAAGTGAGGGATGTACATATATATATATATGGAGTTTCTTCAGAGTAGACAACATGCATGTTGGATACCATTGAGGTATTGCAACATTTCAATGGGCACACACACATTGGTATCAAAGGGTATGAATTTTAATACCTTGCTAATGTTCTGCTAGTAGAAAGTGACTAATTTGTCCTAGGACATAATATACTAGGAATGATTCTTAGGCAATGATATCATATTCTCATTTAAATTCTTGACAGATATGTGTCAACATCATGTATCAATTGAAAGGTTAAACAATTAATCAACATTGGAAATAGTTATGTCTACTTGCTGTTACTATGAAGGATGTGGCAAATGAGTCCTGGCTGTTTGGCAATCTAATGTTAGCAATGACACCTATGTGTTGCAGGCGTGAAAGTTCATAAACACATGTGAGTTATATTGTGTTTCCAGGCTTGTGGCTTGCATCAGAATAGGTGTACCTATCATGTTAGCAACACTTGTGCTTTGGGTCTGAGAATCCTACACAAACAGATGTAAGGCTTGCCATGTCTGATGTGTATTCAGTGATGTTTCCTCACAGTCTGCAGCCTATTGGTGGACTAATTGCATGATTACGTAGGTCTGATTGTCATCTGTCTGCATAGTATAGTAGTCAATATGTAAGGTACAGTCCTTCTGACATCTTGTGGTTGTGTGGAAGCATAGGTCTGAGCTTACTTAGGCCTTCTTGACTGATAAAGTTTGTTCATAGAAGACCAATAAGCTGGAAGACTGGGTTCACATTGCATTTTCAATCCTCCATACATCGCTATTGGTGGATGTGTGTGTGCCATGTGTTCTGACTCCTTAACCAAAAAGTGGGATGAATGGGAATATGAGTTGTTACAGGTTTTCACAGGTCCATGGTGTATGGTTGCAACTATGTGAAATGAAGAATCTATGGCCTATCTACACTAGGCTTACTTGCATTTTCTTTAAAACATGTGTCATAGGCTGGTATTTTGCATCAGAGTAAAATATTTGTATGTGTTGAGTATGTGTCAAAGTCACCTTGTCATGGTATGGTCAGTGTGATTGGTCAACTTGATTCTTGGTATTGTAGAGGTCAACTTACTTAGCTGGTGTATAACAATGTTAATATTGAGGAACCTACTTCATATTTTGCTGTTACAACTTATGTTTACTGTACGGTGGACGTTTTATCTTGTGATTGTGATTACCATACCTGGCTTTCTGTTTTTCAGCATCAGCACTGGCACGCGAAGGAGACAGAGCACAGCCAAGTGGGAAAGATACTAGCCATGGGACCTCCAGTCACAAAACCACTGACACAAGTGACCCAGTGGCCTGAAGGGCAAGGAGAATGACACAGGGAAGAATAGATGGACTACATCTTCTTCAGGATATTCCTCCAGTGGCCACTCCCTAGTCGTGGCTGACCCATCTGGGACAAGCCAAGTACTACCTCTGTCTGCCATCCCCCATTCTATTACCACCCTCACTGTAGCTCCCCACCTAGTTGGCCGTGCCTGCCCACCCATGAGTATCTCCTTGGCAGCATACTCCTCTGCCCCAGCCCCTGTCATCCCTGCTGCCCTCAGTAAGGAGTCTATTGACCACCTGAGGTCGATCACTGGGGGTCAGTCAACCATTGTGAATGCCATGCTGTGATTGGCAACTCAAATACAATAGAGCAATGCATTCCTGAAGGGCATTCATCGTGCACTGGCTGGCCTGCAAAGATCTTTTTAGGCACTGGACTCCACACTGACGACAGCCAGTCATCCCCTTGTCTACCGTACCCACTCCGCCTTCCACTTCCAAATCTTATTCCCCCTTTCCTGACCCATCCAAACCAAACAGACAGGCATGCATCCATCTCAACATCCAAGGGTAGCGCAGACAATCATAGGTACCATAAGACACACCACCACCACAGCATACACACCTGCAGACACAGCTACAGTCATGACCTGCCCTGACACCTCCACCGCCCCCAGCATCACAGACTCAATACCTGACACACCTACATATACCACACCAACACTCACAGATTCAGCCATCATACCTATCCTACCCATAGACAGCACCTACGGCAGACCCTTGGACTTCCACTCCAGTCACCAAACCAGCAGACACCACAACCACTGACATGCCAACATGCAGCACATCCACCATACCTGTCGTCTCCACCCCAACAGACAGCCAACTACATACCACGGCTTTCCCTAGCACCCCCACCCCCTCAACCCAAGACACATAAATGCTCTCACTCACCCACCAACAGACACCCACCACTCACAAACATACCTCACACAAACATGCACCTAAGACATCCACACCTAAACATCAAACAACCACTCCCTCTCCCTCCACACCCTAAACCCCATCTGATGACTGTCCCTATGTGTCTAAAAGGTATTTCCTTTCTGAGTTTGACCTTTTCCCTACTCCTCCCCACTGACACCCCTAAAAGGACTGTTTCCAGCTCAAAGCCCATTTTTTCCATCTCCAAGGCCCCCCTTTACCCTCCCTGCCAGCATCCATGTCCCACCCCCTGCTAAATAGAAGTCCACCCCTCCCAAAAAGTTCTAACCCCCCAAGCATAAGCCCAAACCTCCCCCCACCACCCTCCACAAATCACTGAGGTACCTGCCTGACCCCTTTTTGCCCCTACCAGTGGAGGCTACTGGCAGTCAGGAGTCAAGTTAGGGTACCAGTTAGTGCCCTAGGTGCTGTTCTATTATGGATAAGGGAATGGCCTATGGCCTTGCACAAACTTCTTTGAATCCCTATTATTTACATATAAATCACAAAACAGTTGTTGTTTTTATGGTTACATCTTTTTCCTGCATTTCCTTTCCGAGATCTGAGTTGTTCCTGGCTGACATTAGTTGTGTGCCAGTATATGTGTGTGTGTGTGCTGTTTGATGCTTCTGGTATTGTCTGACCAGTCTGTGAGGTTGTGTGCAGTACTTTTATTCCTCAGGGGTAGGGTGTGTTTTGTGTTATGGGTATGTGTATATAGCTGAAATGTTGTCATGGTGGTGTGTTGTGTTAGTGATGATATGTGTTTGTTGTATGTGATTGTTGTAGTGCTGTGTGGCTTTGTGTGTTTAAACTGTTTAAGTCTGCACGCATTGTGCATGGTATGATAGGTTTGGTCTACTGTGTGTGTGTGTGTGTGTCAATTGCTAGGTTGTGTGATGGTGGAATTTTGTATGTTCTATCACAGATGGTTGTACATTGTGTTGTGTGTGTGGGAAGTCCCTGGCCAGTGTTGGTAGTGAGTGTTTGACATGTGTTTGTATTTGTGCGATTGTGGTGTTGTTGTGGTGTTGTTGTTATGAGTTTGTATATTGTATGTGTATTTGAGAGCCTGGGCCTGTGCTGTGTTGTCTTGTGTAACTGTGTGTTCTTGACACGTGGTGTATGTGTGTGCTGGCTGCAGTGTGCGTGCTGTGTATGTGTGGGTGTAGTTGTTGTAGTGTCGACTTAAGGGAGCCAAGGCCAATGCCGCAGCACTGTTTCTGCCAGGCTGACTGGCAGAAACCTTGTAATATGATAATTCCACCAGTCATTCCAGTGGAAACATCATAATATGTTGGAGGTGAGGCTGCCAAATTGATGGCAGACTCATCACCGTTGCTTTGGTGGTCTGACGATCGGACCACCAAAGTCATCATGAGGCCATTGGTTGCCAGTGGTTAGACAAGTTGGAAGCATTTCTTTCATCACCTTCTGTAATTGATATAACATGATAAGTGGCAAAGAGTGACCGGACCTGGTCTCTGCTCTCTGCGCCACTGGAACTCCACGTCACCCAACTGAACTTAATTTGCATGTTTTCCAGTTCTGAGAGGACATGGCTTGGAGGTTTGGGCTTGAATGGTACTAAAGCAGTAGAACAAGACCGAGAGGCATATTTATTCTCTGTTTGGGCTGAATTATCATAATTTTTTTACGCTAATTCAGCGCAAACCCAAAGTCATATTTAGATTTTGACGCTAGACCCGTCTAGACCCGTCTAGCATCAAATTATTGGTGTTAACGTCATTTATCAGATGCGTGAAACCTCCTTGCATCAATGAGATGCAAGGTAGGCGTTCCCATCCAAAAAATGAACCAAACACCATTGCGCCATATTTAACCACCTGGGTAAAAATGACGCACAAGTGGGAGGCAGACCCAAAAAATGATGTTAACACAGATTTATGTTAAATTTTAATGCCTGGGTCAGGGCAGCTGTTAAAATCAGGCAAACACACCACTACTTAAGGAAAACACACAGAAGCAACATTACAACCCACAGGAGAAGATGGAGGTGATACTGATACATTTTGCTACGTGACGCAGAGGACCACAACAACTCCAGCAATCACCAAGACACAACAACGCGGCCCACAAAGGCAATGCAGAAGGCAGGAGAGGGCCTTCAGAACCAAGGACAACCCTCCTTGGTCTCAGGGACCTGGACATTATTAGGACTTACAGACTCTCCCAGCAAGCCATATTACAGCTGCTGCACCCTATTGAGACACAAATTGCAGCCCGCCTGCAGACCCCACACAAAATACCACCTATTACAAAGCTGCACTGGTTGCTGGTGTCTCACAGCCGTCGTTCTCTGCAATCCTGTCAAAGGTGTTAAACACCATCTCCTTGACACCCTGCCACATCAGCTTCCCCAACACCCAGCAAAAGCAGCAGGAGAACAAACAGGGATTCAATCAAATCCATGGCTTCTCGCATGTGTGATGTGCAACTGACTGCACCCATGTCCTGATCATACTACCTGCAGCAACAGGGCACATATACCGGAAACACAAGCACACACATTCCATTAATGTGCAGGGCATAATGGACCACCACAGATTATTCATAAACATTTTGGCCATGTATCCTGGGAGTGTCCATGACGCCTACATATTCTGGCACAGCACGATCAATAAACAATTCCAGGATGGACAATTTGGAAATGGCCTACTTGTGGGTAAGTCAACAAATCTAGTAATGTACACACATCACACACACTACACCAAACAAACAATAGCACAGACATGTCAAAGGCATTCACCGTGCCTATGTCATGTTACTTCCAAATAGACACAGATGCCTCAAAACATGCAATGCAAATCACTGCCAGAACAAATATCAAACACCACAAAACCTGCGCCTATATCAACTGCATCTCATCAACACATACCTAACTTACCTCTAGTGTGCATAGACATCTACCTGATGCATTGGCTTACTCACATAGGAATATAAGATCAATGCCCATCACATACCATGTGCCAGATGTGTGAGAAGTGGAACCACACTTACTGTAGTGCAACCTCACATGCAACACTCACTGACTCACAACACCATCATGTCTGTACCAGATACAATAAATGGTCTAACAGGAGGCAGAGACACAGTCAGACAGTGCAGATCATGGATGTCATAGTAGGACCCAGTAGGAAAAAACAAGTCATCACTGACCTCCCATGCACTGGGCCAAGGGACACATTTGCTAAGTAGCGTAGCTTCATCCCATAGTCTGCACTGTGCATGTGTCAGCAGTAGAAATGCACGTCAATGTTTTGGAAGATAAGAGAGACACTGATGTTATGTTGATCATCCTGTGACAATGGAATACATGCCCTTGGACACTTCATGGCTGACACAAACATTAGCTGCCACTCAGGAACACCAAGGGAACAACAGTTCCATAGTCAAGAGTTCCATAGTCATGACGTGCACCGTATATACATCTTTGGAGATGAACATTTCATCATTACTTGAAGCCACATTGTAAATTGGCCACTCTCCCATGCTGTATGTAGCATGGAAGGGGTGTTCAATTTTTCTCACTGTAGGTCTGTCACCACAAGATACATAGCATGATGATGCAGACTCACATGAAGCTGTCCCCTAATACATGAGGAACTGCCAACAACAAATACCACCTCAGGGGTGCAGAATAAAGGTAGCAAAAGGAAGTAGACTGGGCTATTAACTCAGATGAATGTGGCACAAATGCATGCAGCACACTGCTGCACACACAGAAAGAGCCAATTGGCCATCAAAAAAGCATATGTACAGGGCAGTGTACCATCCTGCACAGATACATCCACCTCCACAAGACAGCTAGCCAAGTAGCCTGATGCAGGGTAGGTAGCGTTGACGCACGGCTAGACATGAGCAACTGGCGCAATGGACAACAAAGGGTTGCCAAGTAACATGTCATGCATGGGGCATTTTTGCATAGTTGAAATTTTGCAGGACACAGCAGCCAATTTTGGAGACATGTAGTGCATTCTCACTAACCAGTTTCAAAGTCCCTAAGTGTCACAACTCATCTGCAATGACGCATGTCAAAAGGGATGGGATGTCTAGGCATTGTAGTGCTACCATGTCCCCACCACATCTGACCCTATTGTGTTGTGAGGATGTGTCATGTCCCCTCTAGTGATAGCACACTGATACAAAGGTGCACTACACAACGCATGGTGCATACATAGTGACTATCAGTGTGAAATCCAAATCGTATGTTCCAGGTCCCTGACCCAAACACAAGATTGTCATGTCCAACAACCTAGTGCTGAAGAAAGATCACAGAAGGATAGGAACTCACACCAAACCACAAATACATATGAGCCACAACCAGATCTTAATATCAGCTGCCATGCTCCATGACATACCTATTGCAAGCCCTAACAACAAATTACTCCTGTATTCTTTTGCAGCGGATCAGGCTTATGGCATACAGCCATGGATAATGACCCTATTTCTCAACCCAAGCACAGCAGCAGAGTGTGCCTATAATGAGTGACATCGGAGGACACAGACCATTGTGGAGAGGACCTTTGGCATCCTGAAGTCCTGATTCAAGTGCCTGGACATCACAGGAGGCAGCCTCCATTATGCTCCATAAATAGTCTGCAAGATCACATGGACTTCTGCTATCCTGTACAACATATGTGTAAGGATGAACGTACCATTATATGAGCAGGTTGGTGACCTGCCTGAGGAGGAAGATCGTGGAGAAGAAAATGAGGGGATACACCGCAGAATGCACAATGTACAGAAATTCTTCACATAATATTCACGTAACTTACCTTGTAAATTTTGTCAATAAACACCTCACTTATTCACACAATCCAGCTTTGGTGTCTTCAGTGTCTTAAACATATTCCTTAGGAATATGAGTCTAACCTCAGGGAGCATGTCACAAATACTAATCTGAAGAGTACTGTAGCAACATTGCATGTGAAGCATAAGAGTGAACTTCTACCATCGCACACATCACAATTAGCCTCATCACTTGAATGTGACAACTGAAGGACACAGTTTATGGACCACAACATATTAATTACATCCACATTGCCAACTTATATTACAATAGCTCATCACACGCAACAACCCATGTCCAAAAATGAGGTAAATAAGGGGACAGCACATGAGGCAGTGGATGTCAAAATAAGGTGAGACTGTAATGTTTGAACAGACTACTAACACAACTCAGTCTGAGAGTTGCAATGGCTGCATGGAGCATGTGTGACAAGGTTTGGACATCGTTGGTGACAATGCTCAACACGATTAGCCCAGGTATAACAAGCAATGGGAGAAATGGAGCCTGTGCAGTATATCTCTGGAAATCACTCCTGCCACTTCCATGGGGCCTAATCCTGTCACAGGATACACATGACCTCACACTTTGCATGGACATGTCTATGGAATGCACATCAGAATGTATGAGAACATATGCAGCTAGGGCATTAGGTCCACAACAAAGTAATTTTAATTACAATGCAAAATGTTGTGATTTTCAACTGTCTACTGTGTTCAATACATGATATGGTTGGAATATAACAGTATGTACAAAAAATTTACACATGTCACACATATGTGTAGTCCACACACAAGTCACCCATATACTCAAAATCAACATGGGGAGACAGTTGTCGGGTAACAGTTGCCAGATTGCAATCATCAGCCATCATCAACAATGTCTGAGCTGTGTTTGTTGCCTGAAATGTGATGCTCTGTAAGAGAACTACACACAGCACATAAGTGAACACAATTCACAATCACATACCATGACTCTTGCATAGTACTGACTGCCATACATATGTGGATGCACTGTGTTACACATACATACATATGCATGACGTGTATACATTTGCATGCTAAAACAAACACATTAGTGTAACAGACCCATCACTCACAAATCATAATGTACAATGGACTACCACATGTGGCCATACACAAAATGTCATACTGCAGCTCAGCATATTCATTTTGTATGTTGATACAGGGTGCATCCATTTGCAAATGTCAAAATCATGCAATCAGGAATAAAGTAAAAAAATTACGCAAATGCATTGAAAATATCCGCAAATGCAAAGTACATGACCCATGAGCCCTTAGCCTGATTTCCACTTTCGCACTCACCGCAATGCTGATTTACTGTTAAATCGACGCAAAAAGGTAATGCATCAATATAAATAGTCGCATGTAAGTAATGTATCAGAAATACTCACGCAAATATCAGATGCGTCAAAAACATACATGAATAAATGTGACTCAAGGGCACAGTAAGTGATGTGATAGGAAATCCTGTTTACAGGCACAGTAGTGTACTTTCACTTTCTCTTTATAGTCTGTGCCTCTTTTGACTGTGTGGTTGTGTCTTGGTGTTGGTGGTGTCTTCTTGCTCTTTTTTTGTATCTTGTGGTGTTCTTTCTGTTGTGTTTCCTGTTGTATTTGAGTGTTATTTTTGTCTTTGAATTTGTGTGTCTACTGTATCTTACCTTGGACCTGTCCTGTGGGGTGTCTGTCTGGATTAGTTCCTTAGATGGGTTAGTGATTTTTGGGTGTTAAGTTTCCTTTCTTTATTTCTGTTTATTGCTACTACATTTTACTTTTTTCAGCCTGTACCCCAGTGCAATGTCTGGCAGGGGGAGGCAGACCAGAATGGGGAGGAGGAGCTGGGAGGCTTCATTTGGCTGGTAGCCGACTACCTTCCATTGATGGTAGAGATGGGTGCCTGTGTGATCCAGGGTTACTGTACGGAGGTGAGGCAGTTGCGATGGGGCAAGGTGCTCCACCACCTGAAGAAGGTGTACCACAGCAGTCTTAACGACCACCAGTTCAAGTATCGCTGGGCTGATCTGGTAGCCAGGGAGCAGGATCTTCTGGACCATCTTGGTGTGGTGATTGATGGCACCGTTGGTGAGTACCCCATTGGCAAACTAACTACTGTTCACTGCACTTGAATGACAGTAGCAGATGAGTTGCCATGCTGCATCCAATGCTTGTGGACAGGTTCCAAGCAACCAGAATGAAGCGTCACTGTGCCAGGATAGACATGGGCTTCACATATCCTACCATTTTACTAATGCAAGTCAGATGTTAGGTGAGTCATGCACATCCATCACTAAGTCACACATTTAAGGGGCCATGGCAACATCTGTGCCCCAGCATTGGGTCATGTATGATAAGCAAAGATACCGCCAGCATACCATCTGTAAGTGGATTGTGATAGAAAGTACGACAATCTATGTATGGTGCAACAAAGTCATATTTTCTCATACACAATCCTTGCCTTTATGTTTACAAAGGGGGTATACCCACCTTAGGGGGCACTGGCAATGGGGCATTTGATGCCATCACCCAACTGTGACACATTAGTCATGAAGTACTCAATGCATGAAAATTGCAGGCTAACTATATTGCGGCTTGTCCTCAACAAAGTGCCTCTGTGTGCCTTGCAGGACAAGCCAGAATACCTGAGTCAGTTGTCTTGCAGGGCACAAGGGTAGTTTCATTTATCTGTCACCCAACTCCCCCTCATTCCATGAAGTCCCATCGTCCACAATCGGTTGTTGCAGGGTGTAGCACTACATGAGTCTCAGGCGCAGTGTAAGAGTGCAGATGTGTAGCTCTCCCTCACCTGAGTGTCTGTGTCATCATGTGTTTGTAGTGGTGTGTTTGTTGCACTGCCCACAACCTGGATAATTACCTCACTCCTCTGAAATAGTACAAACTGTTGTCTTCTAGTATTAACAGTGATGTGATACTAACCATGGTTTTCCATCCATATATTTCCAGTAGACACTCCCCCCTGTACCATAGGCGAAGTGGCAAGATATGAGGACCCAGATGTATCCAGTAAGTGTGATTTTGTCTGTCCTGTGTAGTGTTGAAGTGCTTTGTGTGAGTGAGTCATGAGTTTTGCACCCAATGCTAGAAGTAATGAGCTGTAAAATTATCAGAAATCAAAGTAGGCTGGATGGTGACTCTTTGTCACATTTAAGTGTTTCCAAATGCACTTGCAGAGAGTCATATCTTGTGAGGCTTCTGGCGCTCAATGGCCAGCATTGTGTAAACAAGGTGATGACAAGCCACCTGTATAACTCCACATTCAACTTAGAAGTGCACCATTGTGTATATAATGGCACTGGAACACACAGGCATTCCCACAACACAGTGATGCACCAGTTTGTAGACAAATAGGTGCATCCCTGTATTGTTATGTACATGTAGGATTGGGTGGCCAATTGTCCCCCAGCATGGTGCCACTAATTTTGTACTCCACTTACATGACACTTACATGGAATATAATAGGCGTGCATGCAGGTCAAGTCCAATCGTGTGCCGTCATGGTTATGGGTGTGTGATGAATGGTATTGGCTGATCAGGTATTGATGGGTGGCTACACCTGGACACCAGCTTCATTTTTGTCATCACCTAATATATGAGACAAAAGATAACGGTCGTAATGGTAATCATTAATGCGCCTCCACACGGTGTCCAAGTTACTTAAATAAAATGGTCGAACATTGGTGCAAGTGGTTAGTGTCCTACTACCTGTAGACACAAATAAAGTATATATTGGTATACACAGTAGACAATTATATACATATGACCACAGCACACGGCAGTAGAATTAGGTAATACAAATATGATAATGAATAGTATAGTCCTCTTCTTAGTGTTCCAGGGAGATGTTTAAATGGATCAAGAGTAGTGTACCAATATGTACAGCCAAACAAGCACAGCCAACATGTGTTTCATCACACAGTGACTTTTTGAAGGCGATACTTATACTGAGAAATCAAGTGTCAACCAGAAGAGATGAACTATGTTCACGGTCTGTGAGTGAATCATAATAAACAGTAGAGAAGGAACGGGGTTCCCGTGTCCTGAGAAGCGAGTGTTAAGTAAAACGAGAGTAGTGAAGTCTTATGTTAGCGAAGAATCCAGGTGAACCATGTTAAGTTCTATTTGTTGAATAGGGGCGTGTGTGGCCCTTTAGTCAAGTCAAGACTTGTTTGGCTATACATATTGATACACTACTCTTGATCCAAAACAGTCCCTCTTTTTTACACCAATGTGTTCTACTGGTACTCCGAGCTGATGATATTGCACAATTACTGTTTCACACTCATTCCTGCCATATGTAGTGGGTGTAGCATACATGTGTTCAACATGTATCACATATTCAGTGAATTGCTTGTAGGGGATGAGGCCAACACTGAAGTATAACATGTAAGTACCATGTGCATAGATATGTGTCCACATATTCATGCACTCTTGTACTGACACTCTGTGACTTGAGACATGTGACACACATCACACATACTAGGCATAGTAGAACTGTCACAACACACATAAACATGCTGGTTGTATAGGTGGTGTTTATTAACAAGTGTAACAGGGCTAAATATATACAATGTCCAGGTCTGTTACGCCATTTGTGGAATCCATCCAACTGGGACACAGCACAAGTCCAGGGTTTGAGGGACATGTCATAGGACATGTTTCGGTAAAGTGTCTTTCAGTGCAGAGGAACATATAACACTGGCATGATGTTTAGCACAGGACTAAGGAAAACACTGCATGTGGCATGGGCTGGTGCTACTGAGTACTCCTACGGGTGAAGATGATCTGTTCCACATCTTCATCCTCCGATGTGTGTGGTGCCTCCTCTACCCTTGATGGTGGTAGTGAGGAGGTAGAGGGGGCCACACACACCTCAGAGGTTGCAGATGTGGAGTCCCAATTCCCGGCAGCTGCCATCTGTGGCACTACATATGATTTCACTGCAGCAAGAAGGAGCGGGAGCTGCTGGTTTTTAAGCATAGCTGCAACATCCCTGTGGTAGGCAGCCATGTCTGTCCTCATGGATAAAATTTTCCGGTGCATGGAGTCCATTTTGTCCTCAAGCAAGCTGCTGCCATTTTGGGAGGGCAGTTTTTGTGGCCTTTCCCTCATGGCAGCAGCTATGTCCCACAGACACTCCTGGACTCCACGCATTGGGAAGTGTGTGCGTCAATTGGCTGCAGTCTGTTCTGTTGCTGTGACCACGTCCACATCCCCTCAAGTCTGGCTGCCATTGTTTGCATCCCCACCCGCACCTCCTTTGCCAGCTCCCACTGGACTCCTACCACTATCCTCTCAAAGCTGGTGACTGGGTCCTCGGATTCCTCTGCTGTGTCGGTGCTGTCAGGTCGTAATGTGGGGTGCTAAGTGGGGCCTGTGGGATGTCTGCTACTTCAATACTCCTTGTGACTGGAGGTGGTGTCTGCAGGTTTACAATGACTTCTTCTGTTGGCTGATATTTGCCAGCTGGTCATCCAGGTCATCAGGGTACTCCAGGACAAGCAGATCCCCAGAAGAGCCATCATCCTCTGCAATGAGATGGTATAAAATCAGTCTATCTGTGTTGTGGCAGTTGACAAGTCACGTCACTGACTTGATATTTGTGGCTCATTGTCATGTTAGGGCCATATTTGTGTAAAAGTGGTGCAACACGGTGCTGTGCAAAAATAGTCAGCACCATGCTGCGTCACTTTGGTAACACAAGGATGCGCCCAGTGAATACAGGGCACCCCTGTGTTGTCCCCAGCGCTGGTGGAAGATTCAGCTGCCAGCATCAACCCAGGGATCCTAGCACCATTATGCAAAAATGCATGCATTGAGGGGTGTCACTGCTTAGTGCAGGAAAGTGTCTCTTCCTGCACATTAAGAATCACTAATGGTGCTTTAGCACTTCTGTGTGAGATGTAGAATGCAACACACACAGAAGAGACAAATCGTCATTTACATATGGTTGTTTATGTGCATGAAGGAATACCTTCACGCTCATGAATAATCATTTCTGGCATTTTGCTCTTCCTACACATGCTGCAGAATGCAGCACACATTGGAAAAGCAGAAAAGAAGGAGGTATAAATGTATTCCTCCTCATTACACTCTGCTAATGCCACCCTTGGGACTGGTGTTAGAGTTTTGGCCCTACCTCAAGTTTACAATATTCCATTTATCTGAGGCAGCATCAACATATAATGGGTGTTGCTGTGGCACGCCCACAACAATACCCATTGCACCACCTTCCACACACAGTCATGATCAAGAGGGTACGTATTTACAAGGTGACATAATGACACAAGAAGTGGCTTAACGCTACCTTGTCAATACAGTGCAGTGCTTAACGCCACCGGAGCATCACTGAAAGTGATGCTCCGGTGGCGACAGGGGCCCATGATGCGCCCATTAGTTCCAAAGGATTGTCCCAATACATCATAGCTGCAGTCTACAGCCCTATTCCCCACCTGCATGTCACATGTATAGAAGCCCAGTTGCCACTATTGGATGCTTCATATCTTCTAACTGTGTTGTCTATCCTTATTGTGTCTTGACACCCTCTTATCTTGTTCTACCCTCCCTTTGCATTCATTTGCATGGTGAGGCCTTGCAATGTATTGCTGTGCTCATGCCACAGCACCACACATGGCTATTTTCAACTTTCACAGTCTTATATGTTTCTCATACACCCATGTTGTGCTAAGACCTTGCACCACTCCAGGGATGGTACAGTGTGCTCTTGTTGCCATTGATGTCTCCTCATGTTGTTTTTTGTGTTTGTGTGCTACTTTCCATAGCTCTGATGGACCTGCCAGAGTACTGTTTCAACTCCTTTCTGTGTAGGTTGTTTACCTTACTAAACACCTATGTCCTCCCCCCTCAATGCAGCCCTCCTTGCACTATGATACATGAGTGCAGCATGGTGACAGTACAGCTCATCTGAGAAAACCACAGGGTTGAACCCACGGATGGGCAGCATGGGTATGAAAGTTCTGCTGTATACATAATTCTGTATGTGACAGTGCCTGATGGTAAATGCGTCTATGGACATAACCAATTCACAGGAGTTGTACTTAGGTCAGGGCCTGAGGCAGGCTCATATTTCATGTGCATCAGTCCAAGGAGCACCTGACTGCCACTGTGTAACTGACACAAGACCAGTAAACGTTCAACACTATCCTCCAGGTATGTTTCCACATTTCTTCCAGCCTGTGCATGGTGGTGTACCCCCCATGAAATGGTTGTTGGTGAAATGCTGTGGTGTGCCCCTGGAGTTGGTGAAATGCTGTGGTGTGCCCTTGGATGCCCCTGCGCAGATCATGCACTTGGCACCGGCAGTGCATGGTGTCCCATACCTTTGTTCTTTCCACTGCCTGATGTGCAGGGCTGAGTGCAGCGTGTCCTGTTCAACCCAATGCAGGCCAAAACGGGCACTGATTCTATTTGATCCATCAATAATGTCTAGTAAGTGCCCCACAGAGCTACCATGTGCAGCCATATTTCCATCCGCCAACCAAACTTGTGACTCATAAAGCCAAGTGTAATGGGTACACTGCACTGGCAGTCTTACCAACACCGGGCCTGCCCATGCACCATTCCCCGCCCGTAGATGTGGAATTAACCACCATTATGTGACAGCCATACTCCATGTGTTGTAGGTGTGTGTTTATTTCCCCATTCCCATGAGTCTGCCATGGTTGTGTCCAAATAGTTGTTGGCTCAGGCTTTGACTGTTGTGACCGACTGTTTGCTATCTGTGGAACACATTTTCTATAGTGGTACATTTCAGTTCAGCATCAATATGTGTGTTTGAACACAACTTCAGTTTAGTTGGTCTGGATAGTGGCAGGTTACCAATGGTACTAGTCCAGCCTGCTATTCCCCAAGCACCTGTTGAGTTAATTCTTCCATGCACCCAGGGGACACCCTGACTGCGTGATGTACGGATGGCTGCTTCATGTAGATGTGTTGTCTATGTGTGGTGTGGTGGTGCTACCGGCACATGCCTGGGTACTGTTGGGACAGTTGCAATGACTTGTGTGCTGTGAGATGCAGCACATATGCGTTTGGGCAATGAGGCAAGGCAGTTGCAAAGTGTTTTTGCAAGGGACACCACTATGAAGTAACCCCAGGAATTGTGTTGACCGACTAGCTGGTCTCAGAGGTCTAGGTCATGTTAGTGGTGTTGATGTGACTACATGCAAGGGATATTGTGATGTCACAGCCAGTGGCATCCATCCCATGTACTGCATTTGTACATGTAGGTATTTAGGCCTGGTGTTCTTAATATGTCCAGGGTGTGTTTGTGTCAATGGTGCATGACATCCTAAGGCGTAGGTACATATGTAGCTTACATTGGCATGATACAACTTGCTTAATGTGCATTGTATCCCTCTGCGCTCCTTAGACATGCATTGTGTGAGTCCTATGTGCCTCCCCCTTCTTGCACTTGACATTTAAGCATATATTTCCCCCGTGCAACTTACCCTGCATTTGTGGTGTTTCCTGGTATTCTGTGATATCTCGTCTTTGTATCCCTGTGATGATTTCCTCTGAGGTGACCACTGCAACCATCTCCTCCATCTCATCCAAGTCCTCTTGCGGTGCAGGACTCCCACCCCCAGTTTGCAGTGCTGCCTTCCTGTTCCATGCCATTTTGTCCTTGGTCCTTCTCTTGCAGTCATGCCCAAGTTTCTTGCACTCAGTCACATTTCTCCTGACCTCTGACACATTGTTGATCTTATCCACAATCTGCTGCCAGATTGCCTTTCTCCTTCAAATTGGCATTCCAGTAAGTGCAACAGTAAGGAAAATATTGGACTCAGGAAAGGTAAAACATTCTATTACCACACTGATAAGTGCAACAGTAGGGAAAACCTTGGACTCAAGAGTGGTAAAATGTACTATTCCCACTCCTGTGTGTAAAACAATAGGGGAACTGTTGGACTCAGGAGAGGTTAAATTTACTATTCCCACTCCAACAAGTGCAACAGTGGGGTAAGCGTTAAACTCAGAAGGGGTAAAATGTACTATTCCCACTCAAGTGTGTGCAGCAGTAGGGAAAGTGTAAATCTCAGGAAATGTCAAATTTACTATTCCTACTCCACTGTGTGCAACACGAGGGAAACGGATGGATTCAGGGGGGGATAACTGTACTACTACCACTCCAGTAGGTGCATCAGTAGAAAAAACATCAAACTCAGCAAGGGGCAAAATGCACTATTCCACTCCAATTTGTGTAACAGTAGAGAACGTGTTGGACTAAGAGAGTTAAAATACTATTCCTACTCCAGTAAGTGCAACAGAAGGGAAAGTGTTAGACCCAGGAGAGTTAAATGTACTATTCTCACTCCAGTGTGTGCAACTGTATGAAAACTACTGGACTCAGGAAAAATTTAATTTACTATTTCCTTTCCAGTAAGTGCAATAGTAGGGAAAGAGTTGGACTCAGGAGGGGTAAAATTTACTATTCCTACTCTAATCTGTGCAACAGTAAGGACAGCATTATACTTAGAAGAGGTAAAATGTACTATTCCCACCCCATTCACTGGTATAGTACAAAGAGAATACTTACATCTTTTAACAACTGTATTAAGTACCTCAAAATATAAAATTCTAATTATAAAAAAAGCTGCCAAACTGGTGACATCCTGACTGCTGCATTAAGATATTCCCGTGGGGCTGGCAGTGTGTTGGTGGTGCAGTCAAGGCGGCGTCATGCTTTAGTTCTAGAAGAGAGCCTGGAGTCAATGTTTGCTATATTGCTGTGCCTCCAGCAACTCAGGCGCACTGTTTCCATGCACCATGTCATGTATGGCAAACAGTGTGCACACCGACATTGCAGGTATAGGGGGTAACAACATAGGCCCCAACCAAAATCCACAGGGGCTTATTTGCTCTGGGGACATTTTTTATGGCCCTTTACCTGCCTCTCCGCAGAGTGCCCATACCATGAAAAGCTTTGGTGGAAAGGCAGACCATAATACACATGGCGGTGTCAATGCCGGCACTGCCACTATTGACTGTCCCTACTGCTGTGGTAGCTCAAACGTTGGCGCTGGTCTTGTGGCACTCCGACTGCACAGATGGTAATCACCAAAGACTGTACGGCACCCCAAGACCGCTGAAGTCATATTTGGCCCTTAAATCTCCTAATTTTATCAACAAAAAAGAACATAACTAGTACAAATTTGAATAATTATTATCAATTAACACAAATATTAATATATTTAAAATACTATATTCCCCAAAACATAACAGTTAACAATTAAAATGCAATAAAAAAGAGACTATAATACAATTATCCTAGGAAACATCTAAATTGAACACCTTTTTAAAATTATAATTACTTAAGAGCCTTCCCCCATTGCTGTACACACCAAACAACACACACCTGAAATAGAATTTAACATAATTAGCAATTGAACAATAAATAATAAAGTAATAATCAATTCTCAATAAATTATTTATTAATTAAATTCCTACCCTGTAACTCTAAAAGCACAACACACACTGTAACATATAATAAAAAAATCATATTTACACAACTTGCATAATTATCAATTGAATATTGAATAATGATTTAAATTATTAATTAATTAATTATAATTAAATTACTTATCACCTTGTACCTCTACATAACCCACAGCTAAAACTTAGATGAAAAACTTAAATGAATAAGAGAATTTACATAATTATATTCAATTAAAGAATTAATAATATTTAAATATTTAACTACAAAGAAATTAATTTCTACCCTACACCCCGACAAAACCTTCATCCTGCACCTAACAACTTAACTGAAATAAAAACATATTTGGAGATTTTACGTAATAATTATCAATAAATAATTAATAATAATTACAAATTAATTATATTTATCATTCAATTACTTCCCACTCTATACCATTACAAAACCCACAACACACACCTAAAACATAACTGAAAAATAAATTATTTAGAAAATGTACATAATTAATTGTCCATTCAATCATTAACAACAATTAAAAATTATATAATAATTAATTATCATTAAAGGACCTCCCAATTCCACTTCAAAACCCACAACCTGCTCCAACACTAAAAATGACAAAAAACAATCAAATTAAATTTAACAAATACTACAAATTTACAAACTATATTAAAAACATTAACAATATTTATACAAACAATGTATAACATATATAAATAAAACATATACTAAAACACATAAAAATAATTAAAAAAACAATATCATTAGCAGCAATATTCCTGCAAACAATATTAACAACATAGATATTTTTAACATGGATATTAACAACAGAGATATTTATGTAAAGGATATTTACAACATAGATATTTTTAACATTGATATTACTTACCTCTAAAATCGTTAGTCTTGACAACAATGTTCCTGCATCAAAATATTTGTTGATCACAATACTCAAAAAATCAATATTTCTGTGTATTGATATTTTAAATTTGATATTTTGTCCAAATACCATATTATCCTTCACCACTTCATTTGCTGATTTTATCATCATTTCTGTACATTTTCTATTGATTGTAAAGCTTTGAGTGGGGAGTAAGTCAAATTTTATTTAACACATCCCATTTTGTTAAAAGCACAGCTATCTCGGGAATGACTGCATTTTCATATTGTGTTATTTCTTTGCTTTGCTAATCAGATTTTTTTTCAGGGGAAGAAAGGTGGATGAGCTATGTATAGTTCTAAAAAAATATATGTTGCAAGCTTAGTGGACAAGCAGATATTTTGTTAGTGGAAACTTGTAATAGCTCTTCACTGAATGGCCCTGAAAAAATATTAAAAAACAGAATTTTTTATACATATTAGATACTTCATGGTCTACCACTCACATTACAGGCTGCAACTTTGGCATTATCCTGGGACCCTCTCTTTCTTCCCCCTCTAAGTTTGGCATTGATGTTGACCTCTCTGAACCATCTAAAAAAGACCAGTGGAAAGTACCTAACTGCTCACTTATACATAAGAAAGTAGCAACTTCATGGGTTGGAGCACCATCAAATTATGTTCTTGTACCAGAGAAAGCTACAACTTTAAGTACTGGAATTCCTGATCTATCTTTTGACCCCCCTTATTGGTGAATATATATATGTAAGCAAAGATGGGTTCTACCTTTGTTGTGCCTTATAATGTATTTTTGCAGTTTATCTGTATTATTATTTATATTTATTTGCTGAAACTATTTTATTACAGTCTCTGACTGTCTAGTGCATTGTTTGTGATAGTGAATGTCTGAATCCCATAGAATCTTTCAATGTAAAGATATGTGTTCAGCTGTTTTAATGCTTAGCAAATTTAACATCAGGAACATTTGTTGGATACTGTCTTTGAGATGATCATCTTCATCCAAAACAATTATCAGGATTTTCATAATTTATAATCCAACCAATTAATTTCTTTGGGATCCGTCTTAATTAGCAAAATTACTGCAATGTTTATTTGTAATAGTCCACTCCTGATTCCCTAGAATGGGGATCTACTTACACTCTTTGCAATATAATCACCTCCATATGTTAATGTTTCTAACTTGGGCACAAGTAGGACTTACATAGACATTTAAAAAAAGTCTACAATCCATCACAAGACAAACAATCTCAAATACACTAGGGCAAGAAATTAATCCTCAGGACTGTAGTACTCCTGTTTGAATTATTCTGTAATGTTTTTTCATTTCAGTGTCTAATTTACTAAATACATTCAATGGCAGGTGCTTCTGAATCCTACCACAAGTTATTCACATTGCAAAACAATTCACTGATAGTAGACAATTCTGATATACAAATGGCATTTACTGTTTGTTATACAAAACGTCAACAAAAAAATAGTAATGCTAACACATTTTAAAACAAAATCATTGTGGAAATGTATTAAACCAATCACCTTTCATTGCTGACCATGTTTTAGTGGCTCCTTATATTCCACCTTCCTAGTGTTGTGTCTCAAAAGCCTATTGTTATTTTTCAGGACACTGCTAAGTTTATTGAGATTCAAGTTTTGTTGTACTTGTGAATGGCTGCTATTTGATTATTTGAAGAATGTGGTAAGCAACTCAAGTTGGTATTTCATGGTTCACTAAACAATGTCTAGTTGTCCCACATAGCTGTGCCCAGGATCAGGAAACATGAATTAGATTGGAGTGTGAGGGGGAGGAGGGTGAAAGAATCATTATTCCTGTGTTTGGGTCTCTTCTCCCTTCTCTTCTTTCTCTTAGAGTATGCTATCAGTTATGTGACCTACAATTCCAGAGTAGGTTAAGAGGAGATGTTTGGATTGACTTCAAAAAACCTAATCATGGCAATTACCAGGACCTTTTTGGGGGCTGAAATCTCCCCCTGCATGGTAAAGAACATGCTCCCTTGCCATGAGTGCCCCAGCTGCATGGATATCTGGAACACTCGTCATAAGCAAGCCCAGATCATGGTTGTGCGCCATGACCTAGGCCTGCATCTTGCATTTGTGATCTGATTAGACTGTGAGTGGTGCACCAAGTGCTACTCTCATAGAGGTAAAGTGTTACTGCACTTGCCAGGAGTTAAATGGCACAAGAGTGGGGGTGCCAGAATACCCATGTTGTGCTTTATAGTAAACAACAGTGTGAATAGGCCCTTTTACAAGTGTCACTGAGTGGTGCCCATAGCCTAACTTGTGCAAAGTTCTACTGCTATGCATTTAACTCACCTTGGCCTACATAGTGAATGTATGTAGCACCTTCCAGTTCTAACTTTCTGCGCATTCTGTGTCACATGGGTGTGTGTGCATGAGCATGGTAGATAACATAGAGTCCTGGGGGCTCTATTTTGGAAAACCCGAGGCTAGGGGATCTAAGATAGAGGTGTGGCTGTTGACACAGAAAGAAGATGTGGATTGCTGCCATTCTGGTAAGGGGATATGCTGAAAGGAGAGGAGCGGAGCATCCTTTATGCACATCAAGGACGTTTATGATTCAGGAAGCATGTTGGTCAGTGGGGACTGGGCAAAGTGTTTAGAGAAGATGCTGGGTCTGATAGGGCACATACTGAATGAACATAGAATCAAATGTCTATGCCTTTGAACCTTTTTGAGGTTGGCACAAAGGTGTGGCCCTGAAACTGCATGCAGGGCCAGTGTGGTGTGTCAATACTGTCCCTGACTAACACCAGGAGAGAGGCGTGGACACTTTAAAGGACTCTGCACCCACAACAAGAACTAATGTGCATCTAATGTCCGGGAGAACAGTATTAAAGTGGGAGCCAGAAACCCATAATTCTTTTCATCAGCATAGACTAGATCACCAGAGCTGCGACCAGAACTAGGGACCGAGGTCTTCTAGTCTCCCAGATGACTGAGAGGCAATAGTGCAGGAAGCTAAGATGACATGCTCTGAACCAGGAGCACTAGCCTACTGCCTGCCTGCCAAGACCAGCATGTCCTGCTGGGAGATGAAAAGACCTTGGAGGGAGTGAGGCCTAGCTGGTATCCTGGCAAATGGATCCCAACCTGTCAAGTGGAAAGCACACTGTCCAGTTGTTGTGTGAGAGAGCAGTCATCCTATTGCAAAAGATAGGCCACGATGATGTTTCAGGCCTTGGACTGTTGAAACAAAGTCATTGGGGCTGATGCCCCTGCTTGTGATTCCAGTAGGCAAACAGTAATCCAGCAGGGACCCATTTAGGGGTGGGCATAATTCGCATAATTTTACTGTTTAGTTACATTAAACTCTGTGAGATTCCATAGAGTTCTCCAACAGGAGGAAAAAATGCATGTTGTGTTACTCATGCTGTATTCTAGTGCCTGTAATGTATTTCACTCTGAAAACTCAGCGCAAATGGCAACACACTGTGCATGTGGCCATTTGAGGTCATTTTGCTGATGCTTGTATAGAAAATTTACTGAATAAGAGCCCTCTGACTATGATCATACCCTCCACCCCTTGCTTTAAAAAATCACACAGGAAGACATCCTAGTGAACTGAAATCATGTTAGGGGATTCCAAATCTCACTCACACTTGGCAGCTCAACTGCTGGAACCTCACATTGGTCCCATTGTCACTGGGCTGCTCGAACAAGAAAATGATTCCACCACAAAATTGGGCAGAACTCCACATCCAAAGAATAACATGGCATCTGCAATTTCCTCGATTTCCATGAGCTGAATTAAAAATTCCACCCTGGCACAAAGCCACTTTGACCATTGAGCTGTTGTCTATATTGGAAAAGTCTCCCAACTCAAGATTAAGAACACAAGCTGTCCTGCATGACCGCTTTTACGTCATCATCTTATCAGTGAGATTTGCAAAGGAAAAGCTGCGGCTGCTCCCAGAATCAGTTACTAACTGTGGCTACCTAGGAGAGCCACTCCCTTGACATGGTAAGACAGACTGAGGGCCTCATTATGAGTCTTGTGGTCCATGGAATGCCAGACTCGCGGTGGCACTCGGACCGCCGTCGACAGGGGCGGTCCGACCACCATATTATGACCACGGTGGAGCCGCCAGGGTCTGACTGCCGGCACCACCAGGTTGCTGCCAACCGACAGCCTGGCGGTGCAGATGGTCTCAATCCACCAGGGTAGCACTGCAAGCAGCCCTGTACTCCAGATTATGACCCGCGCTTACACCAGCCTTTGCATGGCGTCCCACCGCCATGCAAAGGCTGCCGGAAAGGGGGTACCGGGGAATGGCACTTGGCATGGGCAGTGCAGTGGCCCTGTGGACAGCCTGTCATGCTTTTCTCTGTCCAAATTCCAGGCACTGAAAAGTGCAATGGGTGCTGTTGCACCCGATGCACCACAACTCTATTAGGAGCAGCGGCCCAGCAGGAAACTCGTAATAGGTATCGTGAAGGGACGGATGCGGATGCGGTCATCCCGATGCAGGACTTTGGCAGGCGGCCTCTGCCACCTGCCAAAGTCATAATGAAAGCCTGAATCTTGCTCATCGCCAGACCACAGGAAGACAGACCCCAGCACCCAAACAGTTCTTCAGGCTGTGGCTCGGAAAGACTGGAGAAGTGCAGGCAGCCCTTTTGAGACTTGTATTACATTGCTTGTATTATAAATACTTCTTTTCTCACCTTGAGAAAGTGATTATTAGTTGAATGGATGATAGGCACCAAGCTACAGAGATAAGCCTGGGGCCAGGTTGTCTAGTAACACCAGTGGATGGTACAGTAGCCCTATAGTGCAAATATAAGGGTAAAACTTAACTTTTCCTGACATGGGTGTACTTTGGGCACCATATACTGTAGTCTTATAGGAAAGATAAATATGCTAATTTGGTGTCAGTCAATTTTACCACATTTTAGGGCTCGGAGATTTGAGAATCAATCTAAAAAAATGGAGGATACTATGTAAGAAGAGGCACTCTCTCAGCCTTATCAAAAGTATGTAAGGGACTGGATAATCAGAATATTGTGCTCACTGCTGTATTTTGAGTCTTGTGCTGTTTGTTCCCCTCCACCTACCTCCTCTACAGAAGCCTGGGCTTCTGTACGGGAGGTCTCCTTGGCCAGCATCACCAGTGGGAGTCAAGTGCTAAAACTGTAGTACTTGGCCTACAGCTCTGTCCCCAGGACACGTAAATCAGAAGTGTGCCCTCCTGTACAGGGACCCGAGTCAACACCACACAGGCAAGACCATGAAGGTCCTGGTGTAAGGGGGAGTGGGCACACCGTTCAGGGGACAGTCTCTTCTGACATGAAGGCTGGGGCCCTTTCCCCTGTGGCACGGGCCACGGCAGGTTCCAGACACCGGTCACAGCAGCACACGCAGTGGAGATGTAGTTGAGTGGAAAGTCAGGAATCAAGTGAAGTGGGAGAAAGACAATGGCAGTCATCTCCATGGTCGTGAACACCGTCACAGCCGGCATTGATCATCATTGGTTCCTGTACTCCAAAGTGCCCCATGTTAGCCAATGAGGAATAGCATGGCAATGCAAAACCTTTCCGCTGTGATGCCTAACGCTGGCAGCGTGAGTTCACTTCTACCCTTCCCTGCATACAGGACAGGTGGTTGCCATTTCCTACTGCTAGTACTCATGTTTTGAATTTATATGTGCGTCATTGGTGTTGAGTGTACCCATCTAGATATTTCTAGTGTCCTACATACAGACATGCTCTGTGTACTATGATGTTGTGTGTCCATAGGTCCTGTTGCCACACCCATTTTACTTTTGGCCTACTTCGATAGCAACCGCTGAGGAGGAATAGGAGAAGGAGGCAAGTACCCATGTACAGACCCCTTGAGGACTTTGCTACTCCGGAGGACTGGCACATCATACGTAACCTATCATCTGGACAGGGCCTCACACCTGCATGCACTGCATCATCAGTCCCAGAGCCTGCCACCTGTACAGCCTTGCTCACAGTCACCACAACAACAGACATGCAGACATGCACCCCACACACCATGTGTACAGTCACCACCTCATGCAGCACACCCACCTCACTTGCAAACACCACCACAACATACATCAACACGTCCTGTTTGTCCTCCCCCACCCTGTCTGACACCACTCCAAAGACACATAAACGCTCCCACTCAGACCCTCAACAGCCATCCACCTCACATACGCACACTGTCCATGCACCTCCTCCTCCTACAACCACTCCCTCAACCTCCACTCCCTTTTCTCCTCCTACACCCCGCCCTACTGGTCCTAACAAGCTTTTCCTTTCCCATCTTGACCTCTTCCCTACCCCACCCCCCATCCTGCCCATAACAGGAAAGTCCCCCCAGCCCAGTACCTCCAGCTCCCATTCGATTCCTGTTCCTCCCCCTAAGAGGTTCCCCTACCACTAAGGGGAACAAGAGTGGCACTCTGGCCCCCGTCCAAAGGCCACTCCTCCACCCCTACCCAGAAGGGCAAGTACCTGGCCCCTCCCAAACCCAAGCCCATGGACCCTCCTCCCAGGAAACCCCAAACCCCTGCCCCCTGGGGTACCTGCCTGCCATCTCCATGATGCCCCTGCCCAGTGGAGTGCCTAGGCTGTACGGGGTCAAGTTGGCCCTTGGACATTGCCCTGTGGCCATTAATAGCTTTGGACTGGCCAATGGCCCTTTCTGTAAATATGTATATTTATATGTATCTCTATTTACAATTGAGATTGCTGTTCTCACCTAATTACAATGGTTAGACAACAGATATGTGTTCTGGCTTTCTTTGCTCCTGGGTTATGTTGCTGTTTATTTACTTTGCAGATTGTTCTGGGTGTGTGGCACATGTGTGTTGTGCGTGTGTGTATGTCACTCTCCCCACTCTCTGTTGTGTGCTAAGTGACTGTACTAATGGTCATCATCTTGGTCGTCGCTAGTGCTCCTGGAGAGCCATCGCGTGGTACAGGATCGAGAAGACTTCCAGTTTGGGTTCCAAGGAGGCCGCGGACTTCTCTGTGTCCCTGGAGGTGAGTGTCTCCTTTTATATGATGTGTTTCTGCCTGGCTTTTGGTGGCGTTGCTAACATCCCGGAAATCCTGGCTGTCTGCTATGTCATAATATGGTGGGTAGATCCTTGTCTTTCGCCAGCCTGTAGATGGCTACCGCCATGGTCAATGGTCAATGGCCATACCTCACTGGTGGTTGGGGTGGTACATTGGTTGTCTATGGGAGGGATCACCACCATGGTCATAATTTAGCGGTCATTACTGCCAGCTTGAGGATGGTAGTACCGCCATCGCCGGCGTGGAAGTCACCTCACCACCAATGTCATAATGAGGGCCTAAGTCTAATTTTTTACAAATAAAGTCTGTACATATAAATAATGAAGAACACAGGGATAGGAGTGGATCTTAGCACTGTGGGGCTGATTCACAAAGTAAACTTAGACCTGAATTCTAGGTTTAGACCTGAAGTCTAACTTTAGACCAGAAGTCTAGGGGCCCAGTTCACAAAGGTAAACCTAGAACTTAACTCTAAGTTTAGACCTGATGTATAATTTTAGGCCTAAAGTTTTAACTTATAACTAAAGTCTAACTTTAGACCTGAAGTCTAACTTTAGATATGAAGTCTGTTGGACCTGAAGACTAACTTTAGATCTGAAGTCTAGGTTGAACCTGCAATCTATCCTTAGACCTGAAGTCTAAGTTAGACCTGAAGTCTAAGTTAAAGCTGAAGTCTAGGTTTAGACCTGAAGTCTAAACAACTGAAGATATAATTGATATTTTACTTAGCTATCTTAATAGCTTACTTTTAAAACAAAAAACAAAAATTCATTAAAACAACTGTGAAAGTGATCGTGTAGTTTGGTAACATAATATTATCTTATTTTACGTTAACAAACACTGAAATCCACTGAACAAAATGCACAGGATAAAGTGATATCCTAATTGGGTATTAAAAAAGTGAAATGTTTAAAATAGGCCTAGAAATTCACTGAAAAAACAAAGGTTAAAGAGATCTTATTGTTGGGTCATTATGTGACATTTTAAACCCAAAAAACACTGAAAGCTAACTATAGTTTGACAGCACGCCATGCATCGCTTATGACCTCACATAGTACATTACTTACGAGAATGTATTACTGAATATCGACATGAATATTATTGGTATATAAGAATTTCAAGGCCAGAATATTGCGTGGGAACATTTTGAAAAGTAAGTGCATATAGGGAAGTATTGATTTAATATCCACAACTCAACATCTACATAACTTGAAGATATATGTACAACGTAGGTATAGAAAACAGAGACTTACGTGTCAATATTTTTATTGTGATATTGTGTACTCAATATTTAGTACCATCTATATTCTGACTTTAATATTTAGTACGTACACCCAACATAGCATGTTGACTCACATCAAAAAATGGCATAATTGATGACATCATTAATGACATTATCCAACCTACTTCTGTTCAAAGTAACCAGTACAACATTTTAGATAAGAAACTAAGTTTAAAGTGGCATTGAATCATGTAAATAAATAAGCTTTCAGATTTACATGCACTGTTAGGTGAAAGAAGCTCCTCCATTACCCTATAACAAGCACATTGGGGCATATTTAACAATAAATCATGTAGCACAGTGCAGCAAGTCACCTTGCTGCACTGTGCTGGGTGATAGGGAAAGGACAGGAATGTGCTGTACTTAATATTATGCAGTGAATTCCTGTGTTTTCCCTGTGTGGGTGCACAATGTGTTGCCCATTGTGCAAGGGTGCCTGCATTACAGACAGCATTCATTTGTGAACAAAGGGGTACCTTCCTGCACAAAAACAGCCCTATGGGCAATAATGAGGCGAAATAAAAATATTTCCACTCATTATGCCCCGCCTGGCGAGGCATAACATTTTGACACATTCTCAGGCCTGCCAGTAATAGTAAATCTAGGAATGCATGGGTGGATGCGTGGGAACACCCAGGCTCCACTCATAGAATGTCTTCTAAGGACAGAGTAACGCAATTCAGCGATTTGTGCTGTGTTACGTTACTCTAGATTTATCAAGCCAGGAAAGGCCATGCAAGTTGGCCTTGTGAGGTTTAATAAATCTAACTTAAAGGTTGCATCACTCTTGTGTCTTGTTGAGTGGCAGAAGAGTGACACAACTCTATGTTAAATATTCCCTTTTGTATATAGCTGACTGCATGAGGGCAATTAACTAGACACGGGTTGGCAAGTCCCTGCTGCACACAGTATTTGCCCTGCTAACAACTTTTCATGGATAAACCATTCTCCTCAGACATATTAGGTGTCCAAGCCTTTACCTGGCACAAGGTATGCCATGTACCAAACTTTTCATGGATATCTGACAATTTGGTGGCAATGAACACAAGATAGATTGGAAAGCGGCATGTCTGAACCGTCTTTGTCCTGTGCTGCAACCTTTAACATAGTGCACTCTCCCTCTAGATACCCAAGCCCACTTAGGTGGTGAGGAATCTGTTATGCATAGCCTTCGATTTGTACTGAGAACTTTGCTGATAGCCCACCTCTACGAGGCAATAAAGCACACATAGGTAAACAAGTACCTGGTGCATACACTCCTTATTCCTATGCACTGCTTATGCATAGCCCATCCCCATTATACACTCAAGACTCACTAGAAGAGTAAATGAGCTACTATGTACAAACTTTGCCCTGTAGCAAAGTTTTACAAAAAACCAATGGCTTGTGGGCAATCTTCGAGATACTAGTCATCATGTCTCTGCTGTGCACAGTGTTTGTCCTATGAGCGACCATTTATGGAAAGCTCGTCCTTTCACACACCCAAGACCCATTAGGAGGCCAGGAATGTTGAAAAAGCTTCCATCCATTAGCAGTAAAGAGGCTATAGAAAATAAGTCTAGATGTGCCTAGCTGAATACCTTCGGGTATGAAAAGTGTTTAGCATTCTGTCACATTCATTGGATGATGTCATTAATGATGTTATTTGAGATGCCATCAGTAACGTCATCAACAGTGACATTGAACAAGCCATAAGTGATGTAATATATGAGGCTATAAGCAGTGCATGGCGGGAGCACAAGGTAAATGTAGCATGTGGAACTATAACTGGTGAATTGCAGTGTTTTGTTTTAGATTTAATACATCACATTATAACTGACATTTCACCTAACTATAATGACTCTTCAACCTTTGTTCTATTCAGTGAAAAGATATATCTATCTGTAGATCTATGTACCTATCTGTATATCTATAAATAGTTGCTATGCTTCAGGCTCAAACTTGCAAAGCCAATGAAATTGATTATTATGGTTCGCAACACACACAGCTCACTCTATAACCTGCGCCGTTCTCTGTGTTGTTCTCTTGATTACTCTTTTGTTTGTGTTTTTTTGACAAACTGCTAACAAAAACTGGTAAATCTGGCCCTAAGGATGCATCTGTGTCTGAAAGAGGCCTTCCTTATGCTGTGGTTTGAAATAATGATTTTGCTGATGGAAATTAATAAGATAACTATGGACTTGGAATGTTAATATCTTAGATCAGCAGTTCTCAAAACGTTATCTTCTGTAGACCCAACTGATTCATCATTTAAATCAGGGACCCCCAAATGAATAATTATTGGAGGTCGAGGACCCCCTGGTCTCTGCATTTTCCATGATTTAAACCTCAATATAAAACCCAAAATTTACAAACACAAGTAAAATACCAAGGTCTTGCTTACATCACAATCAAATATAGAGGACATTTTCAAATGTTTCATGTTGCTTCTTTATTCACATATACTTTATTAATTTAAATGTATTTATTTACATACAATCTAATGTTTTTAATCAGTTGTGCACCCCCTAAGGAGGAGTCATGGACATGGATGTAAATTCACCAAAATGTCAGGGGTAGCAGCCACTTGACCTTTACTATCACTGATACGCATGCTTACACATACACATACATTCACACATACACTCTCTCTCTTGCATAAGCACACTCTCACCTGCAAGCATACACACAACATACATTTAAAATATGGGTCATATTCCAGATAATTGTACTCCATTTGTTATTACACTCATAGTGAATAATATGATTCTATTTGCTATCAGTGTAATAAAAAAACTGACTGAGAAATGAAGCCCCATCTGAGACCCATATGAATGAGCTGCCTGTGTTTCTGGCACTGATTTTGACACCCTCAATGCCAGAGGTCCAAAGGCAGTGTCAGGAGTCACAAAGGGCAATCCAGGGGTTGCAGCTGTGACCTCTGGTGACCCTCAAATGAAATCCATGCTTGTGGATCATAAAGGGTCTTTGAACCACAGCTTAAGCACCACTTTCTTAGATGATCCACATGCTTCCTGCGAAAGTTGTGTTGATGTACTTGAATGTCACTGGTGCAGGTGAGAACCAGTGCTTAAGTTGAGATGGTGGTTGCAGGTTGGTCCCACCAGCACTATGTTTTGAGGACCAGCACATCTTTTTCCTCAACAAACTTTATTCAAAGCCAGAAAGAGAAAAGTGCAACATAACATTGTTAAACCTGGCATCCTTGGTGTGGTTTACCCTTTCTTTTTGCCTCTGCTTCCTGTGTTTTTAACTGTGTGCTAGACTTTGTTTTCACTGGTTGTGGTACTCTGCACTCTTTACCACTGCTGACCAGTGCTAAAGTGCAATTGCAAATTGTAACTCTAATTGGCTTTCCATGATTGGCATATTTGATTTACTAGTAAGTTCATAGAAGAGTGCGCTAGAGAGCCCTAGGGCCTGTAAATCAAATGCTGCTAGTGGGACTGCAGCACTGATTGTGCCACCCACAGGTGTATCCCTGTAAACATGGATCATGTCTGCCATTTCCCAGGCCCAAACCTTCCATTGTACTACATGCAAGGTATCCCTAAGGTAGGCCCTAGGTAGCCTCATGGGGGTGCAGTGCATTTAAACGGTAGGACATGTACTGGTGTGTTTTACATGTCCTGATAGTGAAATACTGCCAAATTTGTTTTTCACTGTTGCAAGGCCTATCTCTTTCATCGGTTCACATGGGGGCTGCCTTTAAATTTCTTTTAAAGTGAGTTTCCCACTAGGGGCAGATAGAGATATGGAGTTTAGGATCTCAGAACTCAGAATTTAAAAATGTATCTTTTAGTAAAGTTGTTTTCTAGATTCTTAGTTTGAAAATGGCATTCCGTGCCTCTGTCTGTCTGTGGAATCCACACCTGGGTCAGACTGATCGTTGGACTGTTTGTGAATTCCCTCTAGACAGTGTCACCAAGGAGCTAAGGATTGTCCTTCATACCCTGATGAGTCTCCTGGGCTACAGTGGAGAGGGTGGAGCTGATGCTTACACCTAAAAGGGCTGTGAATGTCCTCACACTATGCAGTCTCCAACCCCTGGTGTGTGTCTGGGGCCAAGCCGGGCAAGGCCAGATCTTGTCAACAACAGATACTTTCCTTTGAAGTTTGCCTACTTCAAAGGCAGAACTGGGTATAAGTAGTTGACCCAAATCCCCAAACCTTTAGATTACTTCTGGATCCGGAGAAACCTCTGCCAAGGAGAAGAGCTGAAGAGCTGGAGGAGGAGAACTGCCCTTTTGCCTCTGAGTGTGCTTTGCTGGGTTGGCCTGCAGTTGCTGCTTCTACCTTGGATAGGACAAAGACTGGACTTTGTGGTGTTTTCCTGCTTGTGAAGTGCCCTAGGCTTTGACTGAGCTTTCCCCTCTTCTGAAGTCTAAGGGCTATTAAAGAATTCCTTTGCCAGCACCTGGGCTCTCTTGCTTAAACTCTTACCCTGACAAATTGTGTCCTATCCTGTCCCTGAGCCCTTGAAAGGAGAAGCTGGTGGAACCAAGGCTGAAATCCACGCACAGAAGATAAGAGGGAGAAAAATCACCACAACACCCATGGTGCAGCTGAAAAATTGATGCAACACCTGCCTGCAGCTGCCAAAATTGATGCATCACCCACGCAGTGTGGCTCTTTACCACCATGAACCAGGATTTCACATGCATCATCACTGGGCATCAAAACCACTGTGAACCTGTGTGGACCCGAGGTTGACTGTCCAGAAATTGATGCACCACTATTCTGCTGGAGAGAAAAAAGACGCATTGCCTACCCGATGGGGGGTCAAATTAAGCAATGCCTCACTTGCGAGTCAGGAATAGAAGCATCACTGACTTTTCCAACGCACGCTCACCTGTGTGGCTTAATTTTTTACACAAACCAGGTACTTCATGTAAAAACAATGTATCCATTGATTTCTATGGATTAAGACTCTTTTAATTTCAAATGTATAACTTTTCTTGTGTAAGTGGGATTTTAGTCGTTTTGGTCTTGCTTGATTTCGATAAATAATGGCTATGTTTCTAAACTGGTGTTCTGTCCCTTTTGTAGTGTTTCCACTGTATTACTCTGTGTGTTGGTACAACAACTTTACACATTACCTCTGAGATAAGCCTGACTGCTTATGCCAAGCTACCTAGGGGGTGATCAGGAGTTGTCTGAGGAGTGTAACTCTCTTACCCGGACTAGAGTGAGCGTCCCTGCTTGAACAGAGTGTAAACTGACTGCCAACCAGAGACCCCATTTCTAACAAATGTGAGAAGAGAAAGATGGAAAAACAGGTAAAAAGCATGAAGGCAGCATTGAAAATAACCTGGAAGAGATAAGGAGCAAAAGGAATGCCTGGTGGTGGGTTAAAAAGGGATAAGATGGAGTCAAGACTATGCAGCATTGGTATTTGGCACCCCAACCTTCAATAGCACTAGCCTAGAACTTCTGGACAAACATTTTGTGGCGCCACTTACAAATTTAGCACTGGTGTGAACGGTCCTTGAAGCCATGAATTTACTTCTACACGGTGAAGTTGTAATTGTGCCCACCTATCTTGTGACCTTTTTTGTGATATTACAGTGTTTGTGGATTCGTACAAATTGTGGTTTTCTGTGTTTTTTCTCTGGTTGTACTTCCAGCATTGTATTTCTATTCATGGCAGTTCTTTTCACAGAGTGTGCCATTCTCGATATATAGCGTTTTATAACAGGGCGACATATTTATTTAACTATTTATAGGAATGGTTTGCGAGGTTGGCCTCAATTGTACTGTTGTCTCCATTCTTTCTTCCAGAGGGCTCACTCTTATAAAAGATTCCTTTGGCTAAAGTCAGCTCGGGGGAATCATTAGCTGTTCTAAGCATTGGCAATAATTGCTTAGGTAAAGATTTTGTCACTTTCCAGTAAATGTAGTACTTGGTTCGACTTAGCTAAAGACAAGCCACAAAATTTCATATTCCTGAACGTTAAGGTTTAGAATAAAATGTGTGTAAAACATGCTGACAATGTGTTGACTGAGTCAGACTGTAGGACTTGTCATTTCTATTATAAATGAATAATGTTTGCAAACATAAAGGCGGCGCATTTCACAATTAAAAAAGAACACGGAAACTCAATTAACCAAGCAATGGATTTTCTTTAAACAAAACAGTCAGCGTGCACGTAGTTTGAGGATTAGCAGTGAATGCCATTGTTTGCCCACAATAATTGAAGTTGCCTGGATTATAAATCGAGATGTTTTAAATTGAATTCATTGTCATTTAAGGTTTTTCTATTATTTAATTTTATATTTTTGGATTAAGTGGGGTTTAACCATAACAAAAAACACACTCTAGCTTGCCTCTATCACTTAAGAGCAAGTCTATTCGTTCAACTTTCGGCAGAGAAGAAAAGAAAATGTTTAACCTTAAACTGCTTCTGAGATAGGTCTACTTCCACATTTAAAAAAAACAGTAGTGCTTTCTAAGCAAAAAACGGAGCAACTGTATTCAAGTACTTCTCCACGAGTCACTGCAAATCGCACATTATAATACAGTGTTGTTGTGGACAAACAGCTCCTGTTGTGAGCATTTCATTACAATACAATAGTTGCTTACAATAATGATAGATGAAGAACTGCCCTTCCTCTCAGTTACTTGACATTGGTTTACTGTGGCAATAACTGCTTCATTATTTAATGGAAAACAATGTCACTTTTTTTGATGGCAACGCGTCATCTTCTCAAGACTTTATTACACAATTGAAAGGATTGATTGGCCTTGATTGGATTGTGTCCTTAGGACATTCTGACTTCCCCGTGTCCCTGGATGCAATTGCCACTTGTGCCGAGCTAAGGGGAATTCTGATGCTGTTTGATTATTGCCTAAACGTGCTGGATATTTATCACTAACTTGGATATAGGTAACTTAATAAGGTCGTGACAACTGTGTCCTGAAATAAAAGACCTGGCACCCATAAAAATGTGACACATGAAAAGCCACACGTATTCGAGCCATGAATTCGCAACAGAGATATTATGCTAGGAAAGGGTTTTCACGTCGCTTCTTCCGTAGGAAGGAATTATGGTTTTCATTGAATCAATACTTTTTTTCGCTTCACGGCCATTAAGCCAATAATTCATTCATACACTGTGATTTTTCACGACCGATCGATCAGCTATGAGAGGAATGTGTTTCGATCGCATAATCAAAACATAATTACGTCACACTGTCATGAATAACACTTGATCCTCGGGCAGGTAAATCTCTGCGCCGAATGTTGCTTTCAAATGTACCTGTGTACTCAATTTAGAACCACTCATATTACAGTTTGTGTCATTTAATATTCGTGACTTGTATTTCTAGATCCTAGATGAGAATTGGGCAACATCATTCAGAATATTTTTTAACAAAAAGTGTTGCTAAACATTTTATTTTTGTCTTTTTCTTTCTTAACACATTTCTTACAGGCATAATGCTTACACTGTAACAGTGTATACTGCAATAAAAATAACAGGAACATGGAAAACTTTGTAGCAAGATAAGTTTCGTCAGGCATGCAAATTTCATCAATCTAATTCAAAATTGAAACCACATCTTTTGTCATTTTAAATAGTTTTATGCTCTAGTAGGTGAATTGTAGATAGAACATATTTATATTGAGCAAAACATGGAGAAAATGCTTTTTAGTGTCATCGGTGAAATAGAAGAGAAAGAGAAATCGGAGATCTGTAGTTATCATTCTAGATGGGTGTAGTGGTGTCAGATGCTTACAGGACACGTGCAATCATGCATATCAACAATTGTAAGCATAAGAAAGCCGTAGCAGGCATATTTGTCAGAGCCTTGTCATGGTGACGCAATAGCAGCACAGACTATATTAAATATTTACAAATTGACTCATGTGGCCAAATGAATCAGATTTTGTTGGCATGTGTTGAAAAATGGCTGCTCCAGAACCGGCTGTGCCACCTAGATATAAAAATATGCAAGGTAGGTGTTCCCTCATAAAATCTATTGTAAAACTGATGCGCTGATATTCATGGTTTTCTGAATATGTGATGCATTGTTGGCAAATGGCGCGCAGAGCCTGAAATGCATCGAAATTCCTGCGTAATAAATTACACAGTGGCTCTGGTGCATAAAAACAACACACCAAAGTAGTTTGGCAAGCTCAGCTATGCCATGGAGGTGCTCATTCTTTAGCTGGGAGTTGCAAGGAGACCACCACCTTCACCACCACCACGTAGGCAATGCAAGAGAAGGGAGCGTGTTGTCCACCAGTGGATTTCCCTCATTGACCACAGGGAAGATGATGTCATCACATATTACAGACTCAGGGGGATGTACATCATTCACTTGCTCAACCAGATTGTACTCAGGCTTCACCCACCAACTGCCAAGCCAACTAACATTCCTCTGCAGGGCAAGCTGGTGGCAGTCCTCCAGATGCTGGCATCTGGTTCATTCCAGAGTTCAACAACCAGACTGACCGAATATCACAGCCATCTTTTTCTGCATTACTACTTTCCATCCTCACACCACAGTACCACCTTTTCCACAAAACACAACAACAGCATATGGACACCAAGCAAAGCTTCCATGCCAGTGCAGGGTTTTCACATGTCTTGGGGGCTATGGACTGCACACATGTGCAACCTGTTCTTCCTGCAGCAACATCACACCTTTTAAACAATAGAAAGCCACCTGCCCCATCAATGTCCAGGCAATCCTGTACCATCTGGGTATGTTTACAAATGTGCTGGCCAAGTACACTGGGAGTGCTCATGATGTCTACATCTTCAGGCACTTCATCATCCATGAGCACTTCTAGGATGTCTGAAATGGAAATGGCCAATTTGTCGGTAAGTACATCTAACACACATAAGATTTATACTAACAGTAAATAATGTTGACAAAATAGCCATCTTTGTGTCTGCTGACTGAGATAGGGACATATGCATGAGTGGTGTGCCTCATACTTGCACCATACACCATGGCACATGTGCAATGCAAACCCCCAATTCACACATATTAGGAAAGTCAAAACAATTGGGTGTGCCTTTCAATGCTGTAAGGATCCAGAGCAATGCAAAGCCATGCAAAATGCAGCGTTGCATCACTGTGTGCAAGGGAGGGCTTCAATTACTTTTGTGTGTGTGTCCACATGCATCACCCATGGTTCACGAGGCATGTCATGTATCCCACACCAGTTAAACTGTGAATGTGTTAAATAAATTGCTCTTCCAAAGCTTTGTGTAATAAGGTAAAACAAACATAAGTTGCTGAAGACACTCTTCTAACCTATGTGTGATGCATTCAGTGGCACACATACATAGAATATCATGCCTGCAAGGGTTTATCCTGTGGCGGAAGGTGGCCTCACCTGCATTAAGTCAATCCCACTTGAAATGCAGGCACACAGGCATCATTTTGCAAGTGTACCTGTGTCTGTTCTCTGCAACCCATTGTGTGCCAGTGCAGCTTGAAAAGTCATGAATGTGCTGTATGGCCTAAAATCTGTCCATCACTGCCTTTTCCCAGTGACTCAGTGCAGAGCTGATAGATGACATGCTGCACAGTACAAAGCCACATTCCCAAATATCTGGACCCTTGTGTCATGTCCACATAGTGGACCCAACGCACTGCAAAATGTAGACTATGATGTTCCACCTTGGCATGCAATCACTAATCTGTTAATGGATGTAGCTAGAGAACATCAGTGACTAGTAATGTCTCATTTCACTCTGTATGAATGAATAGAGCCACATTATCTGCAGTGGATAAATAATCACAATTAAAAATGTGGTAGACTAGAAAAAACATATGAGTACCAAGCTAACACAAAAGAGGAGTGTAATATAAGTATCTCCTCAATGACGTACCTACTTTCCAGATAAGTCAAGGCTTATTATTTTCAAAGGAGTGAGAACTAGTATTTTGTGAATGAGTAAGTGTGCCACACATTCTAGTATATTACTATGTTGATAAAAAGTGTCTTCATAGGAAGAAGACTTTTTCAATATCGGTGTAGGCCCTAGACCTGGGTAAATATTACAATTGGAAAACAATGTGGCATCAACATAACAGAACACCCATATGTCCCAGCCATACTGACAGTCCACATACAGACATACACTTAGATTTACAGATATACTGACAGATTCAACCAATGTGTTGGCTCACCTGTTCTGTGGGGTAAGTTGCACAAATGTAAAAATATGAATTCAGAAAATGTGAAACTCACCAGGGCTAACAAAATGCAGCCAAACATGCCATACATCTGTCATTTTCATACCAGCAATGCAACTTGGGCAAGGCACCACATTGTACTCAGGATACTGAATATCAACAATAATTTGCCACAGCAATGATAATAGAATCATTGAATGCAGGCACACTATAAATTACAGTAAAACACATATGTGTGTAGACCATTGTATTGTGTCCAGGTCTGTGGCAGACAGCTATTTGTTACAACATCAGTATGTACTACATAGAGATGCCCCACATTGTGATACCTATGTGTAAGAAAATGGCTCCCTGTTGCAGTTACCCCCCACTTTTTGCCTGATACTGATTCTGACTTGACTGAGAAGTGTGCTGGGACCGTGCTAACCAGGCCCCAGCACCAGTGTTCTTTCACAAAAAATGTACCATAGTTTCCACAATTGGCACACCCCTGGCACACAGATAAGTCCCTTGTAAAAGGTACCAGTGGTACCAAGGGCCCTGTGACCAGGGAAGGTCTCTAAGGGATGCAGCATGTGTTGTGCCACCCTTAAGGACCCCTCACCTAACACATGCACACTGTCATTGCAGATTGTGTGTGTTTGTGGGGAGAAAAAGGCAAAGTCGACATGGCATCCCCCTCAGGGTTCCATTTACACAAAATACTGCCTGTGGCATAGGTAAGTCACCCTTCTAGCAGGCCTTACAGCCCTAAGGCAGGGTGCACTATACCACAGGTGAGGGCATAGCTGCATGAGCTATATGCCCCTAAAGTGCCTAAGTCCATTCTTAGACACTGTAAGTACAGTGTGGTCATATTAAGTATATGGTCAGGGAGTTTGTCAAAGACAAACTCCACAGCTCCATAATGGCTACACGGAATACTGGGAAGTTTGATATTAAACTTCTCAGAATAATAAACCCACACTGATGCCAGTGTTGGATTTATTAAACAATGCACACAGAGGGCATCTTAGAGATGCCCCCTGTATTTTACCCAATCCTTCAGTGCAGGACTGACCGGTCTGTGCCAGCCTGCGGCTGAGAGACGAGTTTCTGGCCCCCAGGGGTGAGAGCCTTTGGGCTCTCTGAGGCCAGAAACAAAGCCTGCACTGGGTGGAGATGCTTAACACCTCCCCCTGCAGGAACTGTAACACCTAGCAGTGAGCCTCAAAGGCTCAAGCTTCGTCTTACAATGCCCCAGGGCACTCCAGCCAGTGGAGATGCCCGCCCCCTGGACACAGCCCCCACTTTTGGTGGCAAGTCCAGAAGAGATAATGAGAAAAACAAGAAGGAGTCACCTACCAGTCAGGACAGCCCCTAAGGTGCCCTGAGCTGAGGTGACCCCTGCCTTTAGAAATCCTCCATCTAGGTTTTGGAGGATTCCCCTAATAGGATTATGGATGTGACCCCCTCCCCACAGGGAGGAGGCACAAAGAGGGTGTAGCCACGCTCAAGGACAGTAGCCATTGGCTACTGCCCTCCCAGGCCTAAACCCCCCCCTAAATTTAGTATTTAGGGGCACCCAAGAACCCAGGAAATCAGATTTCTGCAACCTGAAGAAAGAAGAAGGACTGCTGACCTACAAGCCTGCAGAGAAGGAGGAAGACGACAACTGATTTGGCCCCAGCCCTACCGGCCTGCCTCCAACTTTGATAACCTTTTCCAGCGACGCATCCGACAGGGACCAGCAACCTCTGAAGCCTCAGAGGACTGCCCTGGACTACAGGTCCAAGAAACTCCTGTGAACACCGGCCCTGTTCAAAACCAGCTACTTCTTTGCAACAAAGAAGCAACTTCCAAGGACTTCACGTTTCCCGCCGAAAGCATGAGACTCTACACTCTGCACCCGACGCCCCCGGCTCGACCTGCAGAAAACCAACACCTCAGGGAGGACTCCCCGACGACTGCGAGTAACCAGAGATGTCCCCCCTGAATCCCCACAGCAACGCCTGCAGAGAGAATCCAGAGGCTCCCCCTGACCGCGACTGCCTGTACCAAGGGACCCGACGCCTGGAACCAACACTGCACCCGCAGCCCCCAGGACCTGGAGGAACCGAACTTTAGTACAAGAGCGACCCCCAGGCAACCCTCTGCCTAGCCCAGGTGGTGGCTGTCCTGAGAAGCCCCCCGTGCCTGTCTGCAACGCTAGAGTGACCCCCGGGTCTCTCCATTGTGTTCAACCTAAAACTCGATGCCTGCTGTGCTCACTGCACCCGGCCGCCCCTGTGCCGCTGAGGGTGTACTTTGTGTGCCTTCTTGTGTGTCCCCCGGTGCTCTACAAAACCCCTCTGGTATTCCCCCCGAGGACATAGGTACTTACCTGCTGGCAGACTGTAACCGGAGCACCCCTGTTCCCCTTAGGTGCCTCTGTGTTTTGGGCACCTCATTGACCTCTGCACCTGACCGGCCCTGTGCTGCTGGTGTGGTAACTTTGGGGTTGCCTTGAAACCCCAACGGTGGGCTGCCTATGCCCCAAACTTGAGACTTGTAAGTGTTTTACTTATCTCCAAAACTAACCTTTACTTACCTCCCCCAAGAACTGTTGATTTTTGCAGTGTCCATTTTGAAAATAGCTTATTGTCATTTTTACAAAGACTGTACATGATATTGTTTTCATTCAAAGTTCCTAAAGTATCTAAGTGAATTACCTTAAATTTAAAGTATTAACTGCAAATCTTGAATCTGTGGTTCTTAAAATAAACTAAGAAAATATTTTTTTCAATATAAAAACCTATTGGCCTGGAGTAAGTCTTTGAGTGTGTGTTCCTCATTTATAGCCTGTGTGTTTACAACAAATGATTAACACTACCCTCTGATAAGCCTACTGCTCGACCACACTACCACAAAATAGAGCATTAGAATTATCTACTTGTGCCACTATCTTACCTCTAAGGGGAACCCTTGGACTCTGTGCACACTATTTCTTACTTTGAAATAGTATATACAGAGCCAACTTCCTACATTGGTGGATCAGTGGTGGGGTCTAAGACTTTGCATTTACTGGACTATTCAGCCAATACCTGATCACACAACTAAATTCCAAAAATTGCCATTAGAAACAGATTTTTGAAATCTGAGCTATTTTTCTAAATTTTTAAAAGTCCTGCTAGGGCCTTGTGTAAGTCCCTGTTTGCATTTCTTTTAGAGTTTAAAGGTTTGTAAAAGTTTGGATTTAACTTCTAGAAGTAGTTTTTAGATTCTTAAAATGTAATCCCAACTTTTAGAGAAATAATGTCTAGCACAGATGAGATGGTGGTGGAACTCAACCTCACCCCTTACCTGCATCTATGGATGTCAGAGTTAAGGTCTCTGTGTAAGCTAAAAAAGATAAAAACTGGGTCCAACCCTACCAAAGTAAAGCTCCAGGAGCTTTTGGCAGAGTTCAAAAAGGACCACCCCTCTGAGGATAATCCTTCAGATGGGGAAATTAGTGAACAGGCGGATGACTTCCCCCCTCTTGTCCTAAAGAGGGAAAACAGGGTCCCTCAAACCCTGACTCCTCAAATCCTAGTCAGAGAGACTGGTTCTTCCATAGGAGAGTCCAGTACCTCTGAAAACATTGAGGGCAGCCTCAATGAAGATGACCTCCTGTTAGCCAGGATGGCCAAAAGATTGGTTTTGGAGAAACAACTCTTAGCCATAGAAAGGGAAAGAAAATAGATGGGTTTAGCTCCCATCAATGGTGGCAGCAACTTAAATAGGGTCAGAGAGAATACTGACATCCTAAAAATCCCCACAGGGATTCTAACAAAATATGAAGATGGTGATGACATCACCAAATGGTTCACGGCTTTTGAGAGGGCCTGTGCAACCAGGAAAGTAAACAGATCTCACGGGGGAGCTCTCCTGTGGGAAATGTTCACTGGAAAGTGTAGGGATAGACTCCTCACACTCTCTGGTAAAGATGCATATTCCTATGACCTCATGAAGGCTACCCTGATTGAGGGCTTTGGATTCTCCACTGAGGAGTACAGGAGTAGGTTCAGGGGGGCTAAACAATCCTCGAACCAGACTTGGGTTGATTTTGTAGACTACTCAGTGAACACACTGGATGGTTGGGTAGCTGGAAATGAAGTGCATGACTATGTTTGGCGTTATAATTTGTTTATGAAAGAGCGCATTTTAAGTAACTGCTTCAATGAAAAGTTGCATCAGTATCTGTTAGACCTAGGTCCGATTTCTCCCCAAGAATTGGGAAAGAAGGCAGACCACTGGGTCAAGACTAGGGTAACCAAAACTTCCACTGGGGGTGACCAAAAGAAAGGGGTTACAAAGCCTCTCCGGGAAAAAGTGGGTGAAACTAGAAACAAAGAAAAAGACTCCTCTGTATGCCCCCCAAAACCCAGACCAGGTGGGTGGGCCCCAAGACACAACCCAAAACAAAGGTGGGTACCAGGGTAAGAACTGGGAAGCCACTAAGGCATGGTGCCAAAACTGTAGACAGACAGGGCACCACACCAAGGACACTTCTTGTCCCAAAAACAAACCCCCTAGCAAAATCCCAGGGGTGACCAGTGTAGCCATTGGGGATGACTCCTCAGAAGAGGAGGTCTTCATAGCCTTCAACTGGAAAAAGAGCCCAACAGGTGAGTTGGAGATTCCAGAGGGAAGCAGACACTTCCACCACCTACTGGTGAATGGAATCCCAGCCACTGCCCTGAGAGACACTTGTGCCAGTCACACTATTGAGCATGACAGGCTGGTGTTCTCAAACCAGTACATCCCAGGTGAGACAGCCCGAGTAAGAGCTAGCCCAGACAGGGTCACTGATAGGCCTGTGGCTTTTGTGCCAATAGAAGTGGGTGGGACTTTTAGTTGGAGAAGGGTGGTAGTCAGTACAGACCCCCTCTTGATTGTCTCCTTGGAAATGACTACCCAGAGGTTAGTCAGAGCCCTAGAGAGGAACTGGTCCAGTGCCAGTCCTCTCCCAAGGATTCTGGAGGTGCTGCCCCTGCAGTTACTGCAAGTAGGCACCAGAAGAAAAAGAAAAGAAAACAGTGTAGGAAAGGTAGACAACCTTTAGCCAAGGTTCCAGCAAGCCAAGGAGATTCTGCTCCTGTAGGAGAGAACTCCAAAAGTGGCACTGGTAAAGTCCAACCTGACGCACAAGAAGTCCTGGCTAGTCAGGCAACTGTTGAACCTGAGTGGGTGGCTCCTCAGTTAACAGAGGAGAGAGTGGAAGAAGGGTGTTTACTACAAGATGTAGTAACCCCCCACTCTAACACAGTAGACAGGCACCCTGAACCCAAAGAAGCCTGTAACGTAGCCCATTCCCTTGTAGATGAAGAGCTAAAGGTGTGGTTCTGGGCACTGACAGCTGTCAGTGGCCTCTGCTGGGTGTTAGCATTTATGGCTGCACTATCCTTGGCATGGTGGTCTGACCCCATGCCAAATAGCAAGTTAGGCCCCTGACACTGTTGGGGTTACTCCAGCTATGGGTAACCTCTTTGAGTAAGCTAGGGATGATAAGATTAGCAAAGGCGGATACCTCTAACCACAAAATAGAGAGAATGGGTGAAGACATTAAAACAGAGACAAGAGGCAATTCAGACCAGGTCCTATCACTGTGGAAGTGGGTCAGTTCCCCAGAGGGAATGATCTGAACAGGAGGATGTAAGGCAGAGTAGGCCCTGCAACAAACCAGCCTATTTCCCCTACTCTTGTCAATCCCAGTGCACCATGACAAATTTTCTGATGAAAAGCAGCAGATGTAGGCTAACAATAACTAGTACAACTATCCACTGAACATTTCTTTAATGCACCTCCTATACTCACCAAAACCCCTTGCTAAAGTAAGTGAACAAATCAAAGGCTTTGTCATTGGCAGGTAGTGTAGCAACAACATCAGTGGTTCCACAGGAACATATGTATGTGTGAGTATAAAACAGGTTGGCACTGGCCCAACCTACCAGAGAAGTACAATATGCAAAATAAAGGTCAACATACTGTCACTTTGCACATTCAGTGAGAACACAAAGACTACAGTGAAAATGGACCACTCAAAATACATAGTAAGCTACTGCCGAAATGCTATTGTCTGATTTACACATAACAGACATGCACAGCAATGTGGGTGGACAATCAATAACTTAAATAAAAGGCTGAGGCAATATATGCCACACTCTACTGCATTAATAGAGCAAATCACAAACACATGTTCTATCAGTGGTGCAAAAGAAATTGAGGACCAGCCTTCCTAGTCATCATATTCAGGATACTAATTCATGGATGCCAAAATACTCTCTTGTGACCCAGCAATCATAAAAACTACATAGCATCAAAGGTCCCATGAAGTTCAGTTTCAGTTATAAATGGCACAGACTTACAGTTTTATTTTTTAGTTAGTTAAAACCAAAAGAATATTTCAATAAAAGTGTTAAAACCAAACTATTTTACTTCAAAAAGAATAATACAGACAAAAAACAAAAATAATACTAAGATTTTTTTAAAGTATCAATGTAATCTACAATATGGGCTTTATTGAAATCTTTGTTTGGAATCACCAAATACATTGGCAGTTATATTACTCCAATTAATGGAAACTTCATATTGCTACTCACTTAACTGGGCTTCCTGGGGTCCCCAATCAACTAATTCTACGCTACTGTGGATGCTGATTGATCCAGATTTAGTTTTGTGGTCACAGCAATTGCATGTCGCTGGAGGAATTTTATTAATTTGCGTTTTGTGTGTCTTCTGGGTTGAGACTGAAAATAATTGCTGACCTACAGGACGAACCCCTCTATCCAAGTAAACTTTTTTCAGCTAAGCGACCATAGCTTGCTTTAGCATGGGACAAATGCAAATTAAATGTATAAGTTCCTCTTTTCTAGATCCACATAGTCTAAAATTGTTTGGCCCTTGTGCTTTCAAAGTGGCATGTGTGTCCAGGCCTGGAATGTTACCAAAGCAAAGCACCATCAATTTTCGCTTAATATGGAGGGAGAATGTCTTGGTTAGAAATTGAGCAGGTTTCATCCTATCATAAATATTAATAAACATCAAGGCATGTGACCATATGTTGAAAATGTTGCTGCTTTGTTAGCTGCTTTCTTAATGGTTGAAAAGGGTAAATTATTTTCCCAAAGCTCAAGCATGATTGTCTGTTTCAATGCTGAAAAAAGGTATTTGTAATGAATTGAGAGGGGGTAATTTATTAAGGTTGACCATAAGGTGTTATTTAGTAAACTACTCTGTGTTGCTAATATTTTATACCAATGCAAAAACAACAGATGATGGACGGAATGCAGAACAAATCAAACATTCACCCCAGTCAAAAATCAGGGTTTAATCCATTAGTTTTTTATTGCTTGCCATTACGTTACAGTTTGGACCCAGCCATATGCAAATCATTCTTGACCCTGTTCCCCATGGGAACAGTCAAGCCCAAACTGAAAAGGCCAGGTCCTCCCTGGACCCGAAATAAGCACCCTGGCACCGGTTTAAGGGTATCACCATTCATCAGCCAGGCTCAGTTGAATCTGCTGGTATATCAAGCATGAGACCCATGTCAGGGCATAGTCTACCCACTTGGGGCGACAAATGCAAAAACAACAGATGATGGATGGAATGCTTAACAAATCATATATTTAGCCCCAGTCACAGATCTGGGTTTAATCCATCAGTTTTTTGCTTGCCATGCCATTCTAGTTTGGACACAGACATATGGAAATCAGTCTTGACCCTGTGCCCATGGGAACAGTCAAGCCCAAACTGCCAGGCCAGGTCCTCCCTGGACCAGAAACAAGCATCCTGTGACTGGTTTCAGGGTATCACCCTTCATCAGCCAGACTATATCGAATATGGTGGCATAGCAAGCACAGGACCCAAGTCTGGGCATACCATTCCCACTTAGGGCAACAAATACAAAAACAACAGATGATGAACAGAATGTGGACTTTTCAACCTTTTCGTGGTCTCCCTTAACTTTTTTCCTCTGTTCCCAAGGTCGTTTAAATGTTCTGGACTCTGATTTTACTGTTTTTGTTACTCTGGGCACTTTACCACTGCTAACCAGTGCTAAAGTGCAAGTGCTCCTTTACAAAATGTGTATGTAATTGGCTTATCCATGATTAGCATATTTTATTTATTAGTAAGTCCCTAGTACAGTGCACTAGAGGTGCCCAGGGCCTGTAAATCAAATGTTACTAGTGGGCCTGCAGCACTGATTGTGCCACCTGCATAAGTAGCTCTGTAATCATGTCTCAGACCTGCCATTGCAGTGTCTGTGTGTGCAGTTTTAACTGTAAATTCGACTTGGCAAGTGTACCCTCTTGCCAGGCCTAAACATTTCCTTTTCTTACATGTCAGACACCCCTAAGGTAGGCCCTAGGTAGCCCCAAGGGCAGGGTGCAGTGTATGGTTAAGGTAGGAAATAGAGGTGGTCATTACAACCTTGGCGGTCGGTGTTAAAGCGGTGGTAAAACCGCCACCAGGCCGGCGGAAAAAAAATGGAATCACGACCATGGTGGAAACCGCCAACAAAGACAGCCACTTTAACACTCCGACCGCCACGGCGGTACAAACAAACACCGCAACGGTAACCGCCAACAGACAGGCGGAAGACAATGTACCACCCACAGTATTACAACAGGCCAATCCACCACCTTTTCTGGGGCGGTTTCACCGCGAACAAAAACACAGCAGAAACAGGACTTGGAAGAGAAATCACTCACCTCTACACACCCCACGAGGAACCAGGACGCCATGGAGCCGGAACTCCATATTCTCCCTGCCTTTGTCTTCCTGCTCCTCTACCAGGAACATGAATGCCGGCGGCGAAGACCACGTGAGTACTGCACCTACGACACAAGGGAGGTGGGAGGGAAAAGAGAGAGACACACAAACGCCACACCCCCACCCCCAACCCCACCCACTACAACACACACACTAATACATGTTGATACAATATAGTTACACCACCCAACCCCCCGGAAGAATGCAAAGACAAAAGGAAATGATTTGAACGATTGTAATCTATTAAAATCCAGTACTCAAAAATATATATACACTATAAACAAATACATACACCAATAATACAAGTCCAGGTATTGCACCATTAAAGTCCGTGGACCACTGGGCCCAAAAAGCATGGGCGAGGCCCACACAAGATACCCGATCGAAATGGAGAGAACACTGCAGGGGCATCAGATCGAAATAAAACAGGCACCTCAAGGGGAAGGGGAGGGGGGGCACCTCAGCTGGATGAGTGCACGACGCCAGATCCACGAGGGGGCTCCATGCCCATTGATGTATCCTGGGGAGTGCAAAGCCACAGTCTCTCAAGTCTCTCCAGTGGGTAGTTTTGCCCACTGCTTTCTCCTGGGAAGTGAAAAGCCACAGTCTCTCAAATGGATAACAGTCTCCACTGGTTCGGGAGGGGGCTTTGTGCCCAGAGTGCTTCATCCTGCCAAGGACTCAGGTAGTGGATGTCCTTCTCCACTGGTTCTGGAGGGGGCTTTGTGCCCAGAGTGCTTCATCCTGCCAAGGACAGAGGTAGTGGATGTGATTCTCCACTGGTTCTGGAGGGGGCTTTGTACAAAGAGTGCTTCATCCTGCCAAGGAATCAGATAGTGGATGTCATTCTCCACTGGTCCTGAAGGGGGCTGCGGGCCCAGAGTGCTTCATCCTGCCAAGGACTGAGGTAGCGGATGCAATACTACACTGGTTCTGGAGGGGGCTTTGTGCCCAGAGTGCTTGATCCTGCCAAGGACTGAGGTAGTGGATGTGATACTCCACTGGTTCTGGAGGGGGCTTTGTGCCCAGAGTGCTTCATCCTGCCAAGGACTCAGGTAGTGGATGTCATTCTCCACTGGTTCTGGAAGGGGCTTTGTGCCCAGAGTGCTTCATCATGCCAAGGACAGAGATAGTGGATGTGATACTCCACTGGTTCTGGAGGGGGCTTTGTGCCCAGAGTGCTTCATCCTGCCAAGGACAGAGGTAGTGGATGTGATACTCCACTGGTTCTTGAGGGGGATTTGTGCCCAGAGTGCTTCATCCCACCAAGGACTCAGGTAGTGGATGTCATTCTCCACTGGTCCTGGAGGGGGCTTTGGGCCCAGAGTGCTTCATCCTGCCAAGGACTGAGGTAGCGGATGCAATACTACACTGGTTCTGGAGGGGGCTTTGTGCCCAGAGTGCTTGATCCTGCCAAGGACTGAGGTAGTGGATGTGATACTCCACTGGTTCTGGAGGGGGCTTTGTGCCCAGAGTGCTTCATCCTGCCAAGGACTCAGGTAGTGGATGTCATTCTCCAATGGTTCTGGAAGGGGCTTTGTGCCCAGAGTGCTTCATCGTGCCAAGGACAGAGATAGTGGATGTGATACTCCACTGGTTCTGGAGGGGGCTTTGTGCCCAGAGTGCTTCATCCTGCCAAGGACAGAGGTAGTGGATGTGATACTCCACTGGTTCTGGAGGGGGATTTGTGCCTAGAGTGCATCATCCCGCCAAGGACTCAGGTAGTGGATGTCATTCTCCACTGGTCCTGGAGGGGGCTTTGGGCCCAGAGTGCTTCATCCTGCCAAGGACTGAGGTAGTGGATGTGATACTCCACTGGTTCTGGAGGGGGCTTTGTGCCCAGAGTGCTTCATCCTGCCAAGGACTCAGGTAGTGGATGTCATTCTCCACTGGTTCTGGAAGGGGCTTTGTGCCCAGAGTGCTTCATCGTGCCAAGGACAGAGATAGTGGATGTGATACTCCACTGGTTCTGGAGGGGGCCTTGTGCCCAGAGTGCTTCATCCTGCCAAGGACAGAGGTAGTGGATGTGATACTCCACTGGTTCTGGAGAGGGCTTTGTGCCCAGAGGGCTTCATCCCGCCAAGGATTCAGGTAGTGGATGCCATTCTCCACTGGTTCTGGAGGGGGCTTTGTGCCCAGAGTGCTTCATCCTGCCAAGGACTGAGGTAGTGGATGTGATACTCTACTGGATCTGGAGGGGGCTTTGTTCCCAGAGTGCTTCATCCTGCCAAGGACTCAGGTAGTGGATGTCATTCTCCACTGGTTCTGGAGGGGGCTTTGTGCCCAGAGTGCTTCATCCTGCCAAGGACAGAGGTAGTGTACTCCACTGGTTCTGGAGGGGGCTTTGTGCCCAGAGTGCTTCATCCTGCCAAGGACTGAGGTAGTGGATGTGATACTCCACTGGTTCTGGAGGGGGCTTTGTGCCCAGAGTGCTTCATCCTGCCAAGGACTCAGGTGGTGGATGTCATTCTCAACTGGTTCTGGAGGGGGCTTTGTGCCCAGAGTGCTTCATCCTGCCAAGGACTCAGGTAGTGGATGTCATTCTCCACTGGTTCTGGAGGGGGCTTTGTTCCCAGAGTACTTCATCCTGCCAAGGACTGAGGTAGATGATGTGATACTCCACTGGTTCTGGAGGGGGCTTTGTAGCCAGAGTGCTTCATCCTGCCAAGGACTCAGGTAGTGGATGTCATTCGCCACTGGTTCTGGAGGGGGCTTTGTGCCCAGAGTGCTTCATCCTGCCAAGGATTGAGGTAGTGGATGTGATACTCCACTGGTTCTGGAGGGGGCTTTGTGCCCAGAGTGCTTCATCCTGCCAAGGACTCAGGTAGTGGATGTCATTCTCCACTGGTTCTGGAGGGGGCTTTGTGCCCAGAGTGCTTCATCCTGCCAAGGACTCAGGTAGTGGATGCGATACCCCACTGGTTCTGGAGGGGGCATTGTGCCCAGAGTGCTTCATCCTGCCAAGGATTCAGGTAGTGGGTGTCATTCTCCACTGGTTCTGGAGGGGGCTTTGTGACCAGAGTGCTTCATCCTGCCAAGGACTGAGGTAGTGGATGTGATACTCCACTGGTTCTGGAGGGGGCTTTGTGCCCAGAGTGCTTCATCCTGCCAAGGACTCAGGTAGTTGATGTCATTCTCCACTGGTTCTGGAGGGGGCTTTGTGGCCAGAGTGCTTCATCCTGCCAAGTACTCAGGTGGTGGATGTCATTCTCCACTGGTTCTGGAGGGGGCTTTGTGCCCAGAGTGCTTGATCCTGCCAAGGACTGAGGTAGTGGATGTGATACTCCACTGGTTCTGGAGGGGGCTTTGTGCCCAGAGTGCTTCATCCTGCCAAGGACTGAGGTAGTGAATGTGATACTCCACTGGTTCGGGGGGGGTCTTTGTGCCCAGAGTGCTTCATCTTGCCAAGGACTCAGGTAGTGGATGTCATTCTCCACTGGTTCAGAAGGGGGCTTTGTGCCCAGAGTGCTTCATCCTGCCAAGGACAGAGGTAGTGGATGTGATTCTCCACTGGTTCTGGAGGGGGCTTTGTAGCCAGAGTGCTTCATCCTGCCAAGGACTCAGGTAGTGGATGTTATTCTCCCGGGTTCTGGAGGGGGCTTTGTGCCCAGAGTGCTTCATCCTGCCAAGGATTGAGGTAGTGGATGTGATACTCCACTGGTTCTGGAGTTGGCTTTGTAGCCAGAGTGCTTCATCCTGCCAATGACTCAGGTAGTGGATGTCATTCTCCACTGGTTCTGGAGGGGGCTTTGTGCCCAGAGTGCTTCATCCTGCCAAGGACTTAGGTAGTGGATGTCATTCTCCACTGGTTCTGGAGGGGGTTTTGTGCCCAGAGTGCTTCATCCTGCCAAGGACTCAGATAGTGGATGTGATACTCCACTGGTTCTGGCGGGGGCTTTGTGTCCAGAGTGCTTCATCCTGCCAAGGACAGAGGTAGTGAATGTGATACTCCACTGGTTCTGGAGGGGGCTTTGTGCCCAGAGTGCTTTATCCTGCCAAGTACTGGGGTAGTGGATGCTGTTCTCCACTGGTTCTGGAGGGGGCTTGTTGCCCAGAGTGCTTCATCCTGCTCGTGGTGGCCACAGTTGCGGCAGTGCTTGCGGCGCTCATTGGCCTGTGGTGCTGGTGGGGGGCTCAGTGAGCGTGCTGGTGGCGGCGGTGTCCTTGGCAGCGGTGCTGCTGGCAGCAGTGTCCTGGGCAGCGGTGCTGGTGGCGGCGGTGTCCTTGGCAGCGGTGCTGGTGGCGGCCGTGTCCTTGGCAGCGATGCTTGTGACTGCGGTGTCCTTGGCAGCGGTGCTGCTGGTGGCGGTGTCCTGGGAAAGCAGTGCTGCTGGCGACAGTGTCCTGGGAAGCGGTGCTGCTGGCAGAGGTGTCCTGGGCAGCAGTAGCGGTCTTGTCCGCCATGCAGGTTGGTGGCGACTTCTCTTTCCTTCTGTGCCCCTTCCTCACCTCGGTTGGTGGCACAGCTTTCTTCCCACTCCCAACTGTAGTCCTGGGAGGGCCCTTGGTGGCAGGTGTTTTACACTTCTCCCTCCGGTCAGTGGCCAACTTCTTATGTTTTCGAGGTCGGGGACTGTCCGTGGTCTGGCTCCTTGGTACAATGGCTGCCCTGCTGCTTGGTGCACTCCAGAAGCCAGTTACTGCTGGCACCAGTGTTCCTGCTGATGTGGTGGCTGAGGTGCTGGGTTGGGACCTGGAAAGGCGTGCCCTAGGGGACTGAAGGGGTGGGGGAGGTGAGGGGAAGAGGTCAAAGTTGGACAGGAAAAGTTTTTTAGACACAATGGGACGGGTAGATGGAGGGGGTTTGTGAGTGGAGGTAGAGGTAGTGGTTGTAGGAGGTGTACGTTTGCTGACTTTGGGTGAAGGTGCATGGGCTGGAGGCTGTCATGAGGTGGATGGCTGTTGGGTGGGTGTGTGACTGCGTTTGTGTACCTTGGGAGGTGGGCTCACAGACACACTGGGAGAGGACACAGGGCATGTGTGAATGGTTTTGGGGTGGTGAGTGCACGTGAGCGGTGTGTGGTGATGGGTCTGCTGGTGATGGACGTAGTGGATGAAGATGTAGTGCATGCAGGTGTGAGTGGAGACGAGACAGGGAGGGAAGAGGGAGACGAGGAGGGGGACACAGTGGAGGCAGTGGATGTTGGTATGTCTGCATGGGTATGATGCTTGTGTGATTGACTGTGGGATGTGTGGTGCTTATGTTTTCCAGAGCCTCCCTTGTGTGTTGAGGTGTGTGCATGCTGGTCTGATGGTGTGCTTTGGGATAGGCTGAGGTACAGGGGTTTTGCATCTGGGTGGAGGAGGAGGCTGGATACAGGGACAATGGCTGCCATCAGTGCTGAGGCCAGAGTCTGAAAATCTGCCTCACCAGAATGAATGCCCTCCAGGTATGCATCTGTCTGTTGCAACTGCCTCTCTACACCCTGGATGGCATACAGAATGGTAGACTGCCCAACAGTGAGGGATCTGAGGAGGTCAATGGCCTCCTCACTGAGGGCAGCAGGGCTGACAGGGGCAGAGGCTGAGGTGCCTGGGGCAAAGGAGATGCCCACCCTCCTGGGTGAGCGGCCACGGGGCACACGCTGAGGGGCTGCTGGGAGGGCGGTGCTGGTAGGGGGGTTGGCGGCTGTACCTGTAGATGTGGGGGGCACAGAGGGGCCTGCCACCGCAAGGGAGCTCCCATCAGAGGAGGAGTCCGTGTCACTGGTCACAGCTCCTGTCCCCGTCGTGGAGCTCCCCTCGCCCTCCGTCCCACTGGTGGCTTCCGACTCCATTGTTTCACCCTCCATGGCCATGTGGGATGCAGCTCCCTCCTGCTCCGGTGCCACTGCTCCTCCGCCTGCTGATGCTATTGCACACAAGAACAGGGAGACGAAAAAAAGGGGGGAAGACAGAAGAAAGACATGTTGAGTGCATGCAATACCACTACCGTTGGCGGACACTACAGACACAGAAGACCTCTGCACTACGCCATGCACTTATAGTTTCCTAATTCATCACAGGGACATGTGGTACAAGGCCTATGTCCGATTGATGCACACATGGAAGTCACACGAGCATGACTAGGTGTAGTTGCCTCTGAACACTGGTGGGGTGGCGTGCCACATGGCCTGCCTCACAAACGGACCTTGCCTACTAAACTCGCCCTGGCCTAGGGGAACCCACAGCCCACCTCCCCCACCCAGACACCTCGTAATGCGCACTGAATCAGCAGAATGAGGGTGTACTCCCCCCCTGGTGGCTGCTGTGATGCTCTCAAGCGCCCATCCAACTCCGGATACACCACCGCCACCACCAGGATCCGGAACATCAGGGGGGTCATGGTGCGACGGGCACACCTCCCACGTTGGGAGGCCATTCCCAGCTGGGCCTCCGCCGTCTTCTTGCTCCAGCGGCGAATGTCCTCCCATCTTTTCCGGCAGTGGGTGCTCCGTCTGTGGTGTATCCTTCTTCTGGTGGGTGCTGACCTACAGGAATAGTACAGGGGAAAAGGAGAAGATATAACCGTCCGGACCTTCACAGTAATTGGCCCGCATTCCTACCCTTGCCATGACGCACATACACTCACCGTCGTTTCATGCATGCCTTATTCTCCACCCCCATCTTCTATCCACACCACGCGACACAGGCATTGCCCATATAGCATGCGCACAGTGTACTTACCTGTTTGTCTGGAGGACCATAGCGTAGCGTGTACTGGGGGAGGACCCCATCCACTAGCTTCTCCATCTCCTCCGTGGTGAAGGCAGGGTCCCTTTCCCCAGACACATGAGCCATTGTCTCTTCCAGACTGAGGTTACAGCAGCACTTGCAGTGTAGGTCCTCTCCTTTCGAAGATCAGGTATCAAGTGAGTGAACAGATAGAAAATGGCGGTCACGTCCGCAGCGGTGAGTACCGTCACCGCCGGCGTACATCGTCATTGGCTCCTGGGTCCCATAGGGTTTAATGTTAACCAATGCAGGATTGCGCCGCGGTCTTTGACCGCCTACCGCGATGGTGTACAATGCCAGTGCAGTTACCTCATATCCCCTTGTCCCATATTACAGGTCAGGCAGCTGCCATTTCAGGGGGCCACATGGCATTAATTTTAAATGCGTCACACATATCTAGGCCTTGCATACACATTGCGACAGGGACATAGTGGATTGAAAAATGTGTGCAATAAAGTAGTGTTTTCATACCTCCTTGTTGGCTGACCCTCTGATCGCTGTTCTCCTCCATAGAGCATGTCCGCTGGGGCAGGTGAGGAGATGGCGGCATCCTCTGGTGTACAGACTGCTGGTGGACCTGTTGACAATGGAAGAGCAACATGTAATTGTCACCTACAGATTGGACCGTGCCACAATCCTGAAACTGTGTGCCCAGTTGGAGCTGGACCTGATGTCAGCTATCCGCCATCCCACAGGTATCCCCACTCTAGTGCAGGTGCTGTCAGTACTCCATTTCCTGGCAAGTGGGTCTTTTCAGACGACAGTGGCCACAGCATCAGGGATGTCCCAGCCTATGTTTTCCAACGTGTTGTCCAGAGTGTTATCTGCCCTGCTGAAACACATGCACAGCTACATTGTTTTCCCTCAGGTGGAGGATTTGCCAATAGTGAAAGGTGACTTCTATGCCCTGGGACATATCCCCAACATCATACGTGCCATTGATGGGACACGTGTAGCCTTGGCCCACCCGCAGGAATGAACAGGTGTACAGAAACCAGAAGAGTTACCATTCTATGAATGTGCAGATGGTGTGTTTGTCCGACTAAGTACATCTCCCATGTGAACGCCAAGTTTCCTGGCTCAGTGCATGATGCTTACATTCTGAGAAATAGCAGCATCCCTTATGTGATGGGGCAACTCCAGAGGCACCTTGTGTGGCTATTAGGTGAGGACATGGACCCTATACCCTGTGAATAGTTGTCTGGGTCTGGGGTTGTCCCTAAGGGTTAGTGTGTGTCTAACAGTTGTCCCTCGACATTTGCAGGTAACTCTGGCTACCCCAACCTGTCTTCTTCATAAGTGTATAATGGAGTCTCACTGCAGACAAGACAGTAAGCCACACTAACTTTTGCTATATGTGTACACCCACATTATAAGGCCTATTCCATGTCAATTGCTTACCCTGCATAATCCTTTCTGTGGCAGTCTTCCTTTGCACATTTGATGGTCTGTGCACTCCAGAAGTCTCCCATGCACAGCCCTCAAATACATGTACATACATGTGCATGTTTTAACTTGTAACCAGCCAAGTGCAACTTACCCTTGCTGCTCATCAGTGGCCTTATTTTAAAAGGTGGACACTGGTGGAAGACACGCACAGTTCATGTGCCATGAGTTTATTGTGGGTGAGGCCCATGTTATGAGGCTCTACCACAGTAAAAGGTCTAAAACCGGGTGATCAAAAGCAATAGTGGAGGTAAATTGCGAACGAATAGTGATGGAATAAAATTAGTTTTGTATTTTTCATCAATAAAGGTAGTCATATTATGATCTCCCTCAAAAATGTAGTAGTCATTAGCAATTGTTATCAATTTAGACATGATATCAGGCCAGAATAATCTGTCTAAATGCATAGGAGCATAGACATTAAAAACAGTCAAAGGTATTTTGTTTATAGTTAAAGATACTGATGCCTATCTTCTGTCTGAATCAGAGTTTTTTTAAATGACTTGAGTTGCTAAAGATTTATTGTGAGAAAGAAGCCTCTTTATCCCCACTTTCTTCCTGTTTGTTAGTGTGTGTCAGTGTGTTTTTACTGTGTCACTGGGATCCTGCTAGCCAGGACCCCAGTGCTCATAGATAAAAACCTATATGTCAGTGTGTTTTGCCTGTCTCACTGTGATCCTGCTAGCCAGGACCCCAGTGCTCATAGTTTGTGGCCTTATATGTATGCCTGTGTAGTGCCTAACTGTATCACTGAGGCTGTGCTAATCAGAGCCCCAGTGCACATGCTCTCTCTGCTTTTAAATATGTCACTATAGGCCAGTGACTTCATTTACCAATTTCATTTGGCACTCTGGACCCCCCCTTATAAGTCCCTAGTATATGGTACCTAGGTACAAAGGGCATTGGGGTTCCAGGAGATCCATATGGGCTGTAGCATTTCTTTTGCCACCCATAAGGAACTCGGACAAACCCTTACACAGGATTGCCATTGCAGCCTGCGTGAAATAGTGTACACACTATTTCACAGCCATTTTCACTGCACTTAAGTAACTTATAAGTCACCTGTATATCTAACCTTCACTTGCTGAAGGTTAGATGCAAAGGTACTAAGTTTGAGGGCACCCTTGCACTAGCAAAGGTGCCCCCACATAATTCAGGGCCATTTCCCTGAACTTTGTGAGAGTGGGGACGGCATTACACTTGTGCTCTACTTATAGGTCAATACCTATATGTAGCTTCACAATGGTAACTCCGAATATGGCCATGTAAGATGTCCACAATCATGGAATTGTCCCCCCATTACAAATCTGGTATTGAGGAGCAAATTTAATGCATCCTGGGGGCTCCACAATGGACCCCAGTACTGCCAAACCAGATCTCTGAGGCTTGCACTGCAGCTACAGCTGCTGACACCTCAAAGACAGAGTTCTGCCCTCCTGGGGTCTGGGCAGCCCAGTCCCAGGAAGGCAGAACAAAGTATTTCATCTGAGAGCAGGGTGTTACACCCTCTCCCTTTGGAAATAGGTGTTGCAGGCTGGGGAGGGGTAGCCTCCACCAGCCTCTGGAAATGCTTTGAAGGGCACAGATGGTGCCCTCCTTGCATAAAGCAGTCTACACCGGTTCATGGACCCCTTCTCCCCTGCCCTGGTGGGAAACCGGACAAAGGAAAGGGGAGTGACCACTCCCCTGTCCATCACCACCCTAGGGGTGGTGCCCAGAGCTCCGCCAGTGTGTCCTAGACTTCAGCCATCTTGCTTTGCAAGGTGTGGGGGCACTCTGGAGGGCTCGGAGTGGCCAGTGCCAGCAGGTGATGTCAGAGACCCCTCCTGATAGGTCCATACCTGATAAGGTAGCCAATCCCCCTCTCAGGGCTATTTAGGGTCTCTCCTGTTGTTTTTCTTCAGATTCTGCTTGCAAGTTTCCTTTAGGAATCCTCTGCAACAACTTCAGACTCTTCTGACCTCGGATCAACCACAACTTGCTCCAAGAAATGCTGTCTCTGCAACAAAGTGTCTACAAGAGACACTTTTGTTCAGCAACCTCAGCTCCAAATCAGCAACTGAAACAGTTTCCATGGTGTGCACACTGTGGGAACTCCCTATCTTCATCCTGCACCAGAAGAACTGAAGAAATCTCTTGTGGAGTGACGGAGTCACTCCCCTGCTCCAAGCAGGTACCTTCCAAGCTGACGCCCGGTACCCTGGGACTCCTCTCACAACAATGAGCATGCTCCTAAGGACACAGAGGGTGGACATCATGGACATAGACTTTCGTGAGGTCCTGCTGATGCAATTTGGAGGAGGTAAGACCTTGCTTTCCCCGAGAACGATGGTACCCCTGTGTACAGTGTCTTCTTCACCTCCTGAGGCCTCTGTACACTCTTTGAAAAATTCCTTCATAAACAGCTTGGCCCAGTTCCCCGGCACTCCATCCTGTGATACTCAACTCGCTGAGTTGTTCTCGGGCGGTGTGGGACCTTCTTTTGTTGTGCTGCATCAACCACATTTTGCACCTCCTTTGAACCCAGATAGTGCAGCTTCTGGGGGTGCTGGCTGGCATCCTGAGGACTCTCTAAAGTGCTGAGAGCCCGCTCTTCCTCCTCACACAGAGTTGAGGCCCCCAGGTCCCTCCTCGTACATCCAGCACCATTTTGATGAAAAATTCACTTTTGTTGTAGCCAAGGCATGTTGGCGCCTTCCAACACAAAATCTAATCTGCAACAATCTTCACTCCGTGGGACATCTTTTGCATCATGCAGGAACCCAATGGCATTTTCCTTGGCTGCATTTCTGCAGTCTTTGACTAACCAGGGACTCTTCTTTTACACCCTCTTCCTGGGTTGGCAGGGGTTCTTCTCCTTCCTGGAACTTCTTTCGACTTCTGGACTTGGTCCCCTTAGTTTGCAAGTCTTCAGGACCAATAATCCAGCAGTTGTCCTTTGCAAAATCCCAAAAGTGAGGTGTAGTGTGTCCAAAGGAAACTTGCAGTTCTTTACTCCTGCTTTTCTGGGCTCTGGGGTGGGGTAATTTACTTAACTTTACTGTATTCTCACTCTCCCAGCGGTTCTGGACACACTACACATGTCTAGGGGGGAATTTGTGATTCAAATTCCACTTTCTTAGTATATTGTTTGTGTTGCCCCTAGACCTATTTTCTCCCATTGCATTCTATAGGATTTCCTACTGTTTGCATTGTTCTATGACTATTTACTTGTCTAATTTTGGTGTCTAGTGTATATATTGTGTATAAGACTTACCTCCAGAAGGAGTATTGTCTCTAAGATATTTTTGGTACTGTGTCGCCTAAATAAATACCTTTATTTTTGGTAACACTGAGTATTGTCTTTTCTTGTGTATAAGTACTGGTTAACTATAAGTGGTATTGCATGAGCTTTGCATGTTTCCTAGATCAGCCTAAGCTGTTCTGCTATAGCTACCTCTATCAGCCTAAGCTGCTAGAACACTACTACTTCACTAATAAGGAATAACTGGACCTGGTATAAGGTTTAAGTACCCAAGGTACCCACTACAAACCAGGCCAGGCTCCTACATTTATTGAAGAGCATATAGCGAGGAAAATAGATCATATTTATTCAAAAATAGGAAAAATTAGGGTAAAGAATAAGAAATCAGGAAATGGAAAAAAGGGAAGACAGAAAACATAAATGGCATAGAAAGAAAAAGAAATGCCTGCATAACAAGCAAATAGTCGAGGGTAGGGTGGTGAAGCCGCACGAGGAAGATGACACAACTGGAACTTGGGCTAGCTGACAAAGGGGGAGACCAGACCACATAAAACGGTACAGAATATAGGAAAATTGTCTAAAGGGAAATAAAGGGAAATTAGTATAACAGGTTCAGACAATGAGAGAGAATAAGACAGAATACATACAGTTGTAATGATATGACCAACAGAACAGGTAAAAGGAATATAACAAGAAGTGCATAAATCAACAAAATCAACTATCCGTCGCTTCTCCACCAAAGCTGTCCATAAGTTACTGCAAAAAAGAGGGATTCTCATATGTTTTGAACTTGCTCTTATAAGTCACCTTAAACAAACAAGGAAGGAGAAGGCCAAGTCTGGCATGCAAAGAGTGAAGAGCTGGTTACAAATCAAGGAATCTTTTCTATGTGTACACTATAGATATGGCAACATTCTAAGCAAAGAACCAGTTAGAGCCAGACCATGAAAGATTACCTTTGGCTTTAGATGCTTTAGTAACTTTGAAGAGGTCAACATACTCTATAAAGAAAATGATTCCTCTAGGTTTCTGTGAAGATGATAGATAATGAGAAAAGTGGACAAATCTGTGTGCCCGCTGTATATTTAATAAAGGGGAGCCTGGCATATCAAAAACTTTAGGTATGAATAATTATTAGATGGGATCTGAGTCTTCCTCCCCCTCTACCAAACCATAAATGTGAAGATTGTTCCTCTGTTACAATTTTTGCTTAAAAGTGCCCCAAAGACCACTGTAGGTAAAAGTGAATAAGACATACATTCCATATCGAGAAAAACAAAAAAGAAATTAAGTGTTTTTAACCATTAAACCTACCCTAAATAAAGATTTCTCAGTGTCCTTCTTTAAGATATTCATGTAATAATACTTGATTTTCATACATTTGCAATCTCAAATACAGTGATTTTTGTGAATATGTAAAAATGAATAATTTTATGAAGCCTTAGAACAAGCTTCGCCTATGATGCTAATTGATCTTTCCCTCAGCATACAAAAGTATTAGTTGTACTACTGAACTTTTACCAAAACATTTATCTATGTACAAAGAATTAACTTCTGATTTAAATTTTGACTTGTAGAATTTCTTTCACACATTGCAACAGATTTACTGCCATTAAGAAGTTGAAGGGAAAACTGTCATAGTTTCTTTCCAGGGTGGCAAAATATCCTCTCTAAAGTTGTGTATTTCTTTAAGAGAAAAACATACAGCAGAGTATTCTCTGGATGAATTTCTAACAGAAGTGGTCTTAGCTGATGGCATTTATGACAGCAAGGAGGACCACTGTAATGATACTTCAAAGTAAAATAAATTGTTGCTGCCCCATCAAGGTTCATATTTCTCAAACTTTCATGCAACACAACTAAGCAAGACAACTGAGTGTGCTGACCTGCTTGAAGGGAGAAGGCATGAATGCAGTATAATTAACATCATATGGTGCATTCTTGTCCTCTCCTTTTGCTGGTACAAAAGTTGCACCAACACAAGAAACCTTGCACCAGGGTGTAAGGGTGCCTGTGTTGTGGGCAGGATTGTTTTTGTGCAGGAGCGGACACCTTCTTGCACAAAAACAATCCTTTGAGGCTTTTTTCACTTTCCATATGTGCTACTAAAACATATTTCTCCTTGTTATGCTTCCCCTGGGATGGTTTAGCATTTTGATGCATTCCCAGGTCTACTACTCATTATAAATCTGGGAATGCACCAAAATCCATGGCTCCCAGGCCAGAGTAACACAAGACGACTTGTGCTGCCTGTGTTACTCCAGATTTACTAAGCAATGCAAGTCCTGGCATGGTGGCCCTACGTTGGTTGATAAATCTGACTTTAGTATTGCATTGACTTTGCATCACACAAGGTAAAATAGGGCCAATGCATTAATAAAGGGATTTATCAAGCAACATAAGGTCACCTTGCCCGATCCTGCATTGCTTGGTCAATCTGGAGTAAAACAAGGCTGCAGAAGTCATTGTTTTGTGTTACTCTGGCCTGCACTATTATAAGTCTGCCACATAGTATCCTTAACACGGATGGGTCTTTCTCAGCATTTTGAGGAAACTGTACCTAAGGAGATGAAAGTATGCTGTTATTTCCATGCAGGTATCAACTAAAATAGAAAAGCTCAGACTTGGTGGCAGAGTAGTGATTCTAGATAAAGCAGCCAGTTACCCTACCAATTCTGGTGAATTTAAAATGGAATATTGGATGCGTATACACTACTCAGTTATTTTGCTCTTTTGATGAGTGATATTTTTTACACCTTTGAAAGTAACAATGCCGGAACACAGTTTAACAGCACGAATTTCATGTGTCTCGTTAATGTCCGAATCTATATAAAACTTTTAAATTTCCATTGATTGACGCATGTGTTGTCTTTGTTTGCTTTAGTATTAATGGTGCATTTGGTTCTTTGTGGGTAGCTTTTTTTATATAACAGAGAGTTTATTTTATCAACTATTAAGTAGCAAAAATTGCAAATCTAAATGTTTCCTGTATGAACATAACCACTTTTGCAAGACTGTTGACTATATAAACACTGCATCAGAAAATTTGAAAACAGTACCTCACCCTGTTTTGTTAATAATAGAAAAACTAATTTAGTTGCTAAACTTCTATCATATGAAGAGGGAAAACAAGAGTTAGGGGTTGGTCAGAACCTTAAGTCCACCTGCAAACTATGGGTCTGATGTATCATTGTGGAGGTTGCATAAAGTACGTGCAAACTGCGCACCAGTTTTGGTGATTGGGCCGATTTTGTAATGTGACTTTCGTATTAATTATTTGCTTTGTAAAATGTATATTCATGAAGCATTGCAAGACCTCCAGCCTCTTGAATATTAAAGAAGCAGCCCAAATATTGTGACAGTCTATGCATGGCTGAATAATAGAGACTTGAAGGACACAGTAGACCTCTAAATCTGCCTCAACATTCCCTCTTTGTGTCTGTTTTTAAAACATTTCATTTTTCCAATGGTGCTGCTTTAAAAGCACATGTTGTCAGATTGGCCAAACTTGCAGGGGACACTTGGACCTCTGTCTGTTCCTCCTAGGGCCACATGGCAGAGTTCCCAAAGGAAAATCTGTCTCAGTGAGCATAGTTCCCTTGTCAAATCATCCACCACTCCAGCTTGGTTGTTGATAAATGTAATCAATGTATTTGCAGTCCCAAACCAATGATGAATCCAATTGTGAATCGTAAATAGGTGGGTGGCTCCTTCATCATGCTCCATTCCATTAGAGACCCTGGAAAGCATTGAAAATGCACTTTTATGAGTCTTACGGATATTTTCAAATCATAAAAAGAGCCTTTATATGTTGTAGAGAGATAGTTTTCATTCATAAACTCTTGTGATTGTGTGTGTACATCAGGTATTTCATTCTTCTGGAAGTTTTCTATGTTCTGTATACTTGGCAGCACTTTGCCTTCAGGCTAAAGATTTGCTGATAAATACTTATGTTGTGAGAAAATTCAGCTACAAAAAGAGGATTTTTTAAATTAGATGAGCAAACTTACTTCTACTAATTTCTTTATCTCAATCCATTTTTAAAACATATGTTTTTATTGGTGTTCTTCATTATTTCACAGCATAACACTTTCAGGTAATACAATGATCTAATGTATTTGTGATCACCAGCTTTGAGTTACTATCTGTATCGTGTAATGTCCAACGCACCTAGCACCATTTTATGTATGTGAAACAAACTGTGCTATAAAAAGAAATATCCATATAGTAATATAAAACACGTATACTGAGATGCACATTTAACTATGAAATAGGAAAACAATACACCAGATATACAGTGGGCATATTATGTTTGAAGGTGGTGAGGCTAAGGGCTCACCTTCACAGGATAGCATTAAATGAGCCAGGAGTGGCAATACTGGCGTACAAGCGTCGCAAGTGAAGCTTCACCATGCTCCAAATGTGGACCCTCCTAAGAGTGTTCAATTTCCGACTCCTGAGTTGGAAATAAGGTGCAAATTTAGGATTGTCTAAAGTTTCCAGACAGGACTGTTAGATCGCCCCACAGGACCTGTGAGTATTTCACTTGTAAAATGAATGCCGGCCATGCTCTATGCAAGTTGTAGACATTGTTGTGAAGATAGCCTCTCCTTCGCAAAGATGACCCAGACTTTGCTTCACCACAATGTAGGAGGAGGGGCTGGAAAATGTTTCCACATTTGGCCAATCAAGAATTGGGCTACCAAAAGTAAGTGAGAGATTTTTGCCCTTGAGGTGTGGTGAGGAGGTAAATCTCATTCTCTCTTGAATTGGCCAACAAAAGCACTAAAGGCTGCAAAGGAGGTGTAATCCCGTAATAGATTATGGAACATATGTACAAAGGCATTTTGCATTTCCTACCTGTGTGATTCGCAATGTTAGGCTGTTAGGAAATGAAAAATGCATTTTCAGAATGAGCGAAAGGCTGTTTCAGTGGCTCAAAATGCAATTTCTATCCAACAGAAATCGCATTTTGCAAATCGCTAAATAGGAAATTGCAAATAGGGATTTCCAAGTATCAAATCTCTAACAGCGTGTACAAAGGATTACCTTATCATGAATAGTCACAAAATGGTCATTTAAGAATTGCCGGTACCATCAACCTGAATCTGGTAGTAACCAGTTGCAAACTGTAAAAAGGCACTCAAAATGCAGCTGGTGCTGTCAGAATGGCAGTCCTATATGTTTTGGCGAGGAGGGTGGGGATTTTGACAGGCAGGCAGAGGGTGGGAGAAGACAGAAGAGGATATTTAGAGTGAGGGTCACCCTACTTGAACAGACAGAGGAGGAGATATATTAGAAACCTCTAAGGAGTGAGACGTTCCTGGTTGTTAGAGCCACGTCATCGCATTTTATGTGCAGACCTATTCTGCCTGACTCTGTCTGACTCTGCCTGTTTGTGACGCCATTCTGTACACCATCCTATGAATGAGGCGTTCCTGTTTGACACTGAATGACTTGCATGCATCACAGTGTGTCAGTTGACTGCCGAGCTCCATCAGTCATGGTGCGGAACACGGTGGTTCGCTCACCTAATCAAGGATATCCAGTTATTTTTTAACAACAGTGTTCTGTTTCTATACGGTTGTCAGTGCTTGATTCTGCTTTGACAGAGCAGATCGCAGTGATTCGAACACCATATTATCTTTACTTAAATAATGTGCTTTTGTTGGCTCACAGCGTGGATCACAGTAATTAGCACATCATACTATATTTATTTATATACTTTTTCTTTTCACTTACAGAGCGGATCATGGTGATTTGCACACCTTACCATATTATCTAATAGAAAAGGTATTCAAATAGGCTTGTATATTATAAATAGTTGTTTTAACATTAAGCATGTCTAGTATTCAAGGGGTTTCACCACCAACAACATTTTTAAATATGCCAGATGAACCTCTTGTTAAGTGGGATGTATTTGAAATCTATTTAGGCACTGTAGGAGCCTTAAGATTTAGTGTAGAAAGAAAACGTATTATTTTTCTTTTAGGGTTTGAAGGTAGATCTGTCTACAAACACCTGCCTGATATACCTGCACAAGAGGTTGATAATGCTTTAGATGAATATGAAACAGCTGTTTGAAATTGAAAAATAGGTTTGAGAAGCAACCCATTCTTATAGTCGTGAGACATAATTTTTATAAAAGAAAACAAAATAAAGCAAAGGATGTGGAGGCATACATTTTAGTGCTACGTAGACTTGCTTCTGTTTGTATATTTGAAAGGCAAACAAATTAGGCAAAAATTATTAGCCATGAATAATACAACACTTTAAAAGACCATCAAGGTAGCTAAAAGCTTTGAGATTTTTCAAGTCGCCTTAAAGGAGCTTGATGATAACCCAATTAAAATGCTGAAGGTAGAGGCAATTAGCAAACCTGTGCAGAAGAGGAAAAGATCAAGCAAGAGCTTTAAGTGGGGGTTCAACAACACAAAGTTCTGCTTTTAGTGTGGTAATGCTCCACCTGCAAAAGGGGGAAAGTGTCCAGCAATTAATGTTTCTTGTAACTATTGCAAAAAAATGTGCCATTTTGCTGAAGTGTGAATAGAAAATTGCCAGTTTCTGTTGTCGTATCAGAGAACGAATCAGAGCCTGAAATTGTTTCTGTGGTTGATGATGCCAAACAAGGCAATTATCGTAAGGATTGTGTTGACCCTATTGTATAAGTAACAGTAGGAGACAAAGTTCTTAAGTTACTAGTTGATTCTGGTTCTAGAATCACCATGATCACACAATTCAATGAAAGTTTGGGTGATAGACCTTTAATGTCACCTGATCGTTCTCCTGTCTCATATGAAGGTCAAAGAATTGAACTTTTGGTTTACTTTGAGGATGATTTAAAATTCAAAGGTAGAAGTATCAGAGGTAAAATATATGTTGCTGTCAAAGGATTTGACATCCTGGGGTTGTTTCACCAGGGTTTATTTGGCATTTTATTGAAACCTGGAGCAAAAGAACAGGTTCTAGTAGTGAATTGTGAGCAGGAAAGTCGAAAATGGAAGGTCAAGTTTCCTTCTGTGTTCACAAATTGTTTAGGTAAAATTTGTGGGTTCAAACACAGGATTAAAATTGAAGAAGGAGCTGTTTTCACCAAACACAAACTCAGCAGTGTTCATTTCAGTATTAGGGAAGACTTAGAAAAGGAACTTATGAAGTTGTGCGACAATAGCATTATTAAGACAATAGATTCCTCATTATGGCTGTCACCTTTGGTTGTAGCTCGCAAAAGGGATGGACAATTAAGGGTATGTGTTGAAGTTAGGTCCTTGAACAAGGAAATTTGGGTAGACTCACACTCACTACCAAGGATCAGTGATCTTTTTGCACGTCTAGGGTGGCAACATTTTTCCTAAACACAATTTGGCCAGAGCTTTTCATCAGGTCAAACTTCATCCTGATTCACGTAATTTCACTGTGTTCATTTCTCATGTAAGAACTTTACAATATCGATGCATGCCTTTTGGCTTGGCCTCCACGGCTTTAGTCTTTTAAAGAGTCATGTATAATTTACTTAAAGAGATTGAGGGGGTTCTTGTGTTTCAGGGTGATGTTCTGATCTTTGCTGACAATGACAAAAGGTCATGAAGCAATTCTCTAAAAAGTATTAAGCGTTTTTCAAAACAAGGAGTGGTACTGAAGACAGAAAAGTATAAACTTGAGTGCACAGAAGTTGAGTACTTGGGACACATGATTTCAGCGGGAGGAAACAAACCGAGAACAGGTTTAGTTGATGAAATTACCACGGCTCCTCCCCCTACAGACAAGACAGGAGTTAAATCTTTACTTGGTTTATTTGAGTTTTACTCCAGGTACATTCCAGACATTGCTACCAGGTTGTGTTCAATTAGTAATTTGTTAAAGAAAGGAGGAAAGTTTGTGTGGTGGAACGAGAGTATGAAAGCATTTGAAGAAATTAAAGTGGGGTTAGGTCCGAGTGGAGCTCTCAAACTTTTTGACCCCAAACAGTCATGTTGTATTACTGTTGGTGCCAGTCAAGTAGGCCTAGAAGCTATGTTAACACAAGAGGTTGATGGCTCTGAAAATACAGTGGCTTTTGCATCTAAAGTGCTCAGATAAGCGGATCTTCAATATTCTGTTTCTCAAAAAGGAATTGTTCCATTTGTATGGGCCATTGAAAAGTTTAGATCATATATTTGAGAAAGGCGTTTCAAGTTGTCAACTGATCATAAACCCTTTGTCAGTATACTGGGCAGTGGAGTGAATAAGTGCCATACCCCCAGAATTCTGAGGTTGGTCTTAAAACTTTTGCAGTATCAGTTTGATACTGACTATTTTACAGGAAGAAAGAATGGAAGAGCTGACTATTTATCACGTTTTCCGCAAAAGAAAGAAGATGAAGAAGTAGAATTTTCTGATCTGGTGGAGGAACATTGTGAAGATTGTATGGGAGCAGCTTTCAGTGTACCTGACATGAGGACATGCACAGAGAATGAATGGATGGTTGCTCTGAAAGATGATGATATTTTGCAACAAGTTTGCAAATGATTAGAAATGGATGCCACTGTGAGAAAATGTTGTTTCCATTGGCGCAACCTCACTGTAAAGTAAGTAGTGAGATTTCTATTGAAGATGGAATGTTATTACATACAGATAAGATTATTCCACCACATTCAGTCAGAGTGGATATTATCAAAAGGCAAATGAGGGCCATTTGGGTATGTCCCTTACTAAACATCGAATTTTGGTGGGCAAGAAAGGATGTGAGGTAGAGGAGGTAATTGGCAATTTTTGTGTTTATGGATTGGCTGATAAAAGCTTGGAGTGGTCACACCTCCTCTTATACCCATCGAGTGCCCAGACAAACCAAGGGAAAAGTTAAGGATTGATGGTATGGGATTTTAAGATGCATTATCTTGTGGTAATAAGTATATTTTGATGTTGATGGATTATGTGTCTAAATGGCCTAGTTTTACAATGGTTAAGGAAACTACCACTAGAGTAGCAGTTGACTCCTTAAGGAAACATTTATGAGAGAAGGTTTCCCAGAAACTCTCATTCCAGATAATGGTACTCAATTTGTAAGCCATGTATACAAAAGTCTCTCCTTTTCAGTTATTGAGGGGAAGAATGGCAAGCACAGGCTTTATACTATTGTGGATGGCAAAGTTGTTCAAAATACATTCTGATGTGACAAGTTTGATGCAGATGGGAAGAGAAAACAAATTCAACAAAAATAAAAGAACTGTTATGATACCAAAAAGGGTGTCAAATTAATACCAGTGCAAGTTGGAAATATGGTTCGTATTAGGTCACAAATACATGTAAAAAAGGGGGAAAGCTAATTTGAGAGACCTATTAAGAGTGTTGACAATTCTTGACAATGCCTTCCCAGTTGTAGGAGGTCATTGGTGGAATCTTGCTAAAGTTGTAAAGTTAAGAAGTTGCTGTCAAACTGGTGATCCAGAAACTAAACAAGTTGGTGTGAAAACCCCAATGAAGAAAATGATAAGGGTGAGAGGAACATTAATAAGAAAAGGAGGTAAAGTTCAAGAAACATAGTTATTCTGAGGAGATATTGTGAACGATTTTTCACTAATATATTTTGCTATATATTTATATACATTTTTGTATTTATTTATTGCTATATTTTTCTTTGGTCTGTTGATGTTATGTTAAGTGAATGTTTATGCTGTTTTTTTGTGAAGAATAGAACATGTGTAGTACAAGATGATTACTGTAATGATGTAATACATTCTGGTGCTGAACTGTGTGTAGGAACATTCTTAGAATATTGATATTGGAAGTGTTGGACAGTTATTGTATGAACTGAAGATGCTCTGGGTGTTCTCTGTCTGTGCTACTCTACGACAGTGTAGCCTCTGTTAATAAACCAGTACTTATCTTCATCTCATGGTCAGAGTACTTACTAAAAGGAAGAAATTTACAGACTTAATGAATACAGTGGTCAGCACTGTTTGTGTAATATGACCTAATGGTTTACACTTCTCATGCTCTTTAAGCAGACGGTTCATATGCCTTGCATTCTTGGACACTCGCATCATGACTGACTCGAAGAACAAGAAATGAAAGGCAGTCCAACAGGGGACGCAAGACAACATACTACATCACTGAACCGACCTTTGTAAAACTGAATTCCAGGTTCCGCCGCCTCCTCAAGACTGGCGTACACTACTGTAAAGACCTGAGATGTGTTGTATGGCCATCTCCAATGTGCCATACTACACAACATCACCATGATTAAGTACAACATCACCTTAGAACCCGAATCTTACTCAGATGAGGAATTACCACCACTACAGATGCAGCAGTTTGGGACACGTGCAGCAGAGGGTCATGCACGAGACACATAGATCACCAACAACTATTTTTGAGGTAAGAGCAATTACAACAGCTAAAAAATTGACATTCGACACTTTGGTAATGCACGCTGCATAACTGAAAGATCACCTTTTATTCAGGTTGTGATAATTAAGTATCTCTCCTAAATCAACTGTATCCATTGTGGGTACAGCGTTGTACCAACAAGGCAACTAGGTATGTTATTACTAACAAACAAAAAGTGGACTCATGATTCTGAGTTTTCAGTGTATTCACTTTTTCCAGCCTCTGGTGTTGGGTGACTTGTCAGTAACACTGGCCTGTGGAAGTGGGGATATGCCAGATCCAGAAGTGTTTCTAAATGTATGCCTGGTACAGCATCCCTCTGGAATAGGTGTGGCACTGATGCTAGAACCATCTTCGCTCTCATGTGGTGGCAGAATTTTAGGGACAGGGCATTGGGGGTTCATGTGTTTTCAAGTGCTGTGGTGACTTGAACTAGCCCACATGCAACATCCTGACAGCAGTGTCCCATGGCATTTTGTATGTTTACAGTTCTCCTTGCAAGAGTTGTTGTGGCTACTGCCAACCAATTAATGTAATAAGTGAAGGCATCAAAGTGTGTCAGGTACTGCCTGTGCCTGTTTCTTTGCAGACGTTGGTCCTTCTTCATGGCAGCAATCCAACCTTTGTGCCCTTTCTGTAATTTCTGAATTGACCTTGACATGCTTTACAGATGCCTATTGACAGGTTTGATTTGTTTTGTTTGCAGGTGTTGTAAAGAGATTATGATTTCTCCAGGCCATCAAACACAAAAAAACTGTTTTCAGTGTCGTCTAACACATTGTCATTGTTTCATTGGCAATGGTTTTCTACTAGGTAAGATGTTTACAGACTTATTGAATACAATGGCCAGCAATGTTTGTGTACTATGACCTAATGGTTTATCCTTCTCGTGCTTTTTAAGGAGACGTTGCATATGCCTTGCATTCTTGGATACTCACATTATACATGACTTCAAGAACAAGAAATGAAAGACAGTACCACAGGACACACAAGTCAACATACTCCATCACTGAACCGACCTTTGTAATACTGAAGTACAGGTCCTGCCGCCTCCTCAAGACTGGTGAAACACTACTGTAGAGACCTGAAATGTGTTGTATGGTCATTTCTACATGAGTCATACTACACAGTGGGTGCAGCAGGATGGAACGCGTGCAGCAGAGGGTCATGTATGACACACAGAGATCACCAATAACTATTCTGATTAAAGAGTGATTACAACAGTTAAGAAATGGACATCACACATGATGGTAATGCATGGTACATAACTGAAAGATCCCCCTTTATTCAGGTTGTGACAATTAAGTATCTCTCCTAAACCAACTGTATCCATGGTGGATATAACATTGCGTCAACAAGGCAGCAAAGTATGTCACTACAAACAAAAAAAGTAGACTCAACACTGAGTTTTCAGTATTAATTTTTTCCAGCCTCTGGTGTTTTGCGCCTTCTCAGTAACACTGGCCTGTGGAAGTGGGGGCATGTTAGATCCAGAAGTGTTTTTATATGTCTACCTGGTACAGCATTCCTTGTGCATAGATGTGACATTGATGATATAGCAGTCTTCACTCTCAGCTGGTGGCAGAATGTTGGGGACACAGCAGTTGTGGTTCTGTGTGTTTCCAAGTGCTGTGGTGACTTGAACTAGCCCACATGCAACATCTTGACAGCAGTGCCCCATGTCATTATGAATGTTTACAGTTCTCCTTGCAAGAGTTATTGTGGCTACTGCCAATCAATTAATGTAATGAGTGAAGGCATCAAAGTGTGCCAGGCACTGTTTGTACCTGTGTCTTTGCAGGCATCGGTCCTTCTCCATGGCAGCAATCCATCAGTTGTGCCCTTTCTGCAATTGCTGAATTGACCTTGACATGCTTCACAGATGCCTATCGACAGTTTTGATTTGTTTTGATTGCAGGTGCTGTACAGAGATGATGGACTTCTCCAGGCAACTGAACACAAAAGAACTGCTTGCCATGTCATCTGACACATTGTCATTGTGGACTGTTGCTGGTTGGGCTCTGCAGTGTCTGTGTGGCCTGCTCACAAACGTAGTTGTGCCCTGCTTTAGGATTGTTCTTCATCACTATCCACAAACGGATACCTGAGTCTTTATTAAATTAGGTGATGGGTGCTCTCTTCCGAGAACATTTTTCACTGATTGTGGTGTGATACAGGTTTGCATCCTTGCGCCCCTACTTTTGAATCTGTTTATTGTAGATTTGTCATCGTCACTTGATGCTGTTAATTCTCATTCCCCCAAGATTGGTGGTTTTAGGCTTAGCCACTTGCTTTATATTGATGACCTTACATTGTTCAGTTATACTAAGATTGGCCTTCAATGACTGCCTAATCTGCTTGCATCCTATACTGCTGTGAATCAATTAGAAGTCAACTTGCTCAAAACTAAAGTGTTCTCCTTTGGAAGAAAAAAGCATTTGGGACCCAGTTGGTATTAGAAGAGTAGTAAACGTGTTTCAGACCAGTCCTATAAATATTTAGGGGTGGATTTCGACTCTAAGTGTAGCTTAGTCAAGCATAAGAAGGAGATTGAACTTAAAGCTGTGGCATTGCAGGTGGCCTTTTCTAAATTATTCAAAGTTCTAAAGGGGCTGAATCTTCTCCCTCTAATGGAAGTTATCAGGGCAAAGATTATTCGCTCATTGTCTTATGGTGAGGAAATATTGTTGAGTAAAAGCTCTTGTTTATTAAATAGGCTGGTTAATAAGATCTATAAGAGAGGTTTCCACGTATCGCATCTCGCTTACCCCGCTCAGGTGCGGTTGGAATTTGTGCTTCTCGATCAGCTGGCAGTCGGTTATGGCGCCTTCCTTAAGCTTTGCCATAAACTGCATCGGGCCAGGGAAGGTAGCTTGGAGGCAGTTCTGTGGCAAGAAATCAGTGCGTAGAAAGCGAAAGGGGTCCCATATTCATTTTTTGGTTGAATGTAAACGGCGATTGGAAGCCGATGACCTTTGGATGAGCAACCCCCATTCCTTGTTCAAACTGGGTGCTAAAAAAATCATACAGTTACACTCATACCACTCGAATTGCTCCCTCCTTGTCATATGTAAGCATGTCTGGTTGGTAATCAATTCCTTTAAGCCAGGGACCCCATCTATCTATTTCTCTTGCTCTCTGGGAGAGGGGGTGATATGCATGGGTTGTGGTAACGTGGAAGAAACAATTGAACATGTGGTTTGTTTGTGTTCAGCTCCACTTAAGGAACATAGATCTTTGCTTCAGAGTAAGTGGAAGGAACTGGGAATTTGCTCCTGTTAACAGGCCATTATTAAGTCCCTGGATCCTGCGAATTTAATGTTGAACGTGCTACTGCCTAAATTTATTAAAATCGCCCAAACCAAATTTAGGGGCACTGTGAGCAGTGGATAATTATGTTAGGAATTTTCTCCCTCTCTTGTCTAGTTGGTTTGTAAAAATTCATCAGGTTGCTGTAATCCTTATTAGTATCTAAATTAATGATCATTTAACGTTTTTGTTTAAATTGTATTGGATTTTATCATCTGTACAATAAATTATTCATTCATTCATTCACAAACTTTGGCAGTGGTGCAACGGTTGCTCTTCTAGCAGTTAGATTTAGAGTAGTGGGCATAAGAGTTAGTAATGTGCTGTGCTCTGTTTCCACGTGTATACCGGTAGCTTCTTCAGCCTCAATTGCTTCTGACATGTCCTGGGTGTGATCTGTGGACATGCATGTATAGTTAGTGTAAATAAATGCTTAATGTCTTTTCACAATATGGTTGTAGCTATGCTTCATGTATTTGTGACCTGTTTATGATGTACAGATATGTATAGTGAAGTCATCAGCACAGAGTACAGCATGCAACTTTGGCTTACTACAACTCCCATGATGCATCGCTGAGGTAGAGAAAGCATCTCAATGAAGTTTTTTTGCTGTGATGTTTTACTTGAGGGATTACAAATGTTGTGTTATGTTAAGTAAGTAAAAGGGAGTTTACGTACCATGGCTGGGGCCTGCAGAATTGGAGGCGTCTATGTCTGACACTCCCACCACACTTTCTGGTTCCAGCATCACCTCAATGAGTGTCTCGATGTTTTCAGGATCCTACATCTGTTAGACAACCCTCAGCCATCCTGTTGGCCACCTTCTCCTATGTGCAAGATCTCAGGTCATACCATCATTTTCTGATCTCTAGTATGGTCCACTGTGTGACACCAATAGAGTTTACCTTCTCAAAGATGCTGTTCCATATCTTTGTCTTCTGTCTGTCAGGTTCAATAATGAGGATTTCCCAAACATGTGGTCTGTCTGTGCCACATATTCTTCTGTGAGAAGCTCCACCTTCTTTTCACAAAACCTGACCTTGAGCTCCCTACTCCCAGAATCCTTGCCCTCATCTTCTTTGGACATATCCTTGACCTCATCTTCATGGTGTGGGTCAAGCACAGGTATTCCACAGCCAGTGGTGAGAATGGTTCACTCCTTCCTTCCAACACCTTCTTAGACTTCTGGGTTGTAGCCACATACTGTATTTCTTCCTGGTATGACATCATCATTATTCATCCAGAATGCAACGTTTCCTATTTTGCGATTTCCTATTAGGAAATCACAATTAGTGATTTCCAAATTTGCAATTTCCTAATTGCAATTGCGTATACAGAGACATTGATATTAGTGGAATCAACTGTTAAATACATCTCATTTTGTGATTCCCTAATAGCAATTTCTACGGATTCGTTATTAGGAAACCCTGAAGCCTAATTTTTGCACCTTTGGTCCTTCATGTAGGAAATAATCTCAATCCAGTAAATATTGCTAAGTGGACACCCCACCACATGTGGAGAAGAGTACAACTCTCCCCTCAACTCCTCCCAAAAATCCAAACCCCTAGGCATTCATGGTACTAGGAGTCAAGGCCTTGTAAGCAATTTCCTATGTTGGACATAAGTCAAGGCCTTGAGAGAGGAATGCCAAATAACTGCCAAAGTATCCTCCGGGATCTGCATCCCCGTATCCCACTCCCAAAGCTGTACATATTTGTGTTTGACTAGGCGAGGCATTGTTGGAGACCCTTATGCAGTCATGAGATACATTTTTTACCAAATGTTATTTAAAAGTAGAGTTTCTAAAGGTATGGGTGATTTGAAGAGGTACTCTTTTAGATCCGTATTAAATGCCCAATTCCTTGGTTGCAATAATCTAAAGGGTTCAGTGGCTGGTAAATTGAATTGTTATTATAATTCCTCTATAGTCAGCAGTTCAAGGTCCATGAAGAGTCTACCCAGCCAGGGTGAGAACCTTGAATTTTTTTGCAGAATTCTGGTTCAGGCCTCCCAGGTGAAAAGTTTGGATTATGAGTTATAGGAGTCAGAGTGGGAGGATAGGATGTGACCCCATTAGGTACCAGAATGTGTTATCTGGATCCAGTAGTCTAAGAGAATGGTTGTACAAACTAGAATTGTGTTGTTATGTAGTTGCGATCTCCATGGGTGCCATGACAATGGAGGAAGTAGGATAGGAGAAAATTCCTGCTCTACTTGGATCCAGATTGTAGGGTCTGGAACGTGATTCCAGTCCAGAACTGATTATATATGGGCTGCCATAATATCAGAGCGCACATCAGGGAGGCCCAGACCTCTGTCAGTGGTGGACTGGGTAAAGGTTTGCTTGGGAATCTTGGGCCATTACCCCCTCCAGACATTTTTTTACAGTTTCTCTTGGATCTGGGATATAATTAGAGATAAGATTTGCAGGGGCCAGATCTAGACTACATATAGCAAGAAGGGAAGAAAGTTTATTTTCATGCATGGGATTAAATTGGACCCAGAGACCTCTGATAACATAGATAATTCTATTTGCATGGCCCATAGTGAGGTAGCTGGGGTAGTAGGAGACTCCAATAAAGCACAGAATCTCATCAGCAGATAATGTCAATTTGTATTTAGATGTCCCGATTCAAATTTGACTAGAAATGAGGATGGGATCCAAAATCTCATCAATAGTTCTGAATTTTGTTGAGAGTAGGACAAAGAAAGCCTGGATCATTAGATTATTTTTCCCCAGGCTCAGGACATTGAACATGAATCCCCAGTTTACTTGGTTGACAGCCTTCTCCGCATCAAGGGAGAGGAGGGCTATTGGTTACTTATTTCATTTGATTATTTTATCAAATTCAAGGCCAGATTAGTATTACCACCCACTTGATTGCCTCTCATGAATGCCACTTGTTGTGGGAAATTATGGTAGACTAGTGGATGTGAAGTTGGGAGACCAACATAGGTGCATAAAGCTTTGCATCACAATTAAGAAGTGACATTGGTCTATAGGAGCCACTGTGGGTGGAGTCCTTATCATATTTTAAAAATAGAGTGAGGTGTAATGGAATCATCGAATATGTGACTGACTGTGATAACAAGAAAAAGTTAAAAAATGCTTAGAAAGGTTCATTCAAGATGTTGTCTAATTCCTTAAAAAAAAGAAGCTGTTAGACCATTGGACTATGTGGCTTTCTGACCTGGCATCGTCTTTATGGTCTCCTGAACCTCATCTGACATCATTTCCATTTCCAGAATCATAAATGCCTCCTGTCAGGCCAAATGGACATATTCAGCTAAATAATCGTCTTGTTTCCGAGTGTCTAACTGTTACCCCTGAAGGTGTGCTACATAATAAGTGTAAAAGACTTAAAATGGAATCTGTAGTGGAGGTTTTGGTGCCATATTTGTCAACGATGTATTAATGTGGTTCCTAGTTTTAGATTGTTTTAGGCCAACAATCGATAAGCTGTATTGCCTTTTCATAATAATGTTGTAAACTATGTAAAGTGGGAGATCTACTCACCATGGATAAGTCCATTCTCAGCGTCTCACAAAGTTTTCTTGGCAGCCTCCACATTTAACATTAGTATTGCTCTATTGACTCTTTTATCATTTCCAATAATGGAACCCAATCACATTTAGTACCCAAAGGCATGGGACCAGACTAAGGGATAGAAGGCTTGAGGCATGGAGCAGGACTGGGTGTGGTCTGATTGGACTGGAACATCAATAAAAGAGTTGAGGACTTTGGTCTGGAATTCCCTAAAGATTAAAAAGAAATCTATTTTTGTATGTATTCTATGCATGTGGGAGTAGAACTGGAAGTGTTTTATAGTTGGATGTTGGGGTCTCCAAATGTTATCTAGAGTGAAGTTGGTCAATATATTGGTAAGTGAAGGGGGAGGTAATGATAATAAAGGAACAGCTGTGATCTATCAAGTGAGAAGGAGAGGGCTGTGTTGATGTAACCCCCTATGACCAATGTTGTCCTATGATGAAGTATGAGACTCTAGTGAAAAATTCAGAGAAGAATGGCTGTTTGCTCTTGTTAGGACCATATGCCATGACCATCATTGCCAAGGGAGAGCCCACCATGCCTCACAAGCTTATCTCTTTTCCCTTACCATCAGTATATGAAGCTAACAGTGAGAGATCTAAAATCCTGTGGAGAAGTAAGGAAATACCACTTGCTTTAAGATAATATGTAAAATGAAACTGAGAGGGGTACCAGCAGGATCTCTGGAGCTTAGTGTCCCTTTATAAAAGATGAATTATCTGGAAGAGGACTACATGAGCATACTTGCAACAAAGCCACATTCAAAGCATTCAGAGAGATTATGACTAGGCGGGACAACATAAAGCGAGCAGGTAACTGCGACACGAGTGGCCGTTGAGCTCAAGGTAAGAGTCTAGCATTTCGGACCTATGTGTATGATCTGTGGGGTATGTTCCTATCATCCCTCCATCACTTTCCACCACATTTACACTAGCTGAGTCATCTGGCTCATGCATAGAAAGTGTGTTGATCCGTGTTAAAACAGTAAATACCCAAACCAGCAAAACTATGCCATAAACCAACAACAGTGGCCTCCAACATGGTGGGCCTCAAAGCAATGATAACAGTTGGGTGAACATGGAAGGATCCTTAAGAATGAGGAGCTTTGAGTTACCTCAATGAAATTGAGGTGGGTCTTCACCCATTCTACACGCATCATAACCTACAGGGATCCCGAGAGAGGGGCTAGATAACTTTAAACAGCATGGGCAGGTTACTGCAACCTGTTCCCGAGAGTAGAAGTAGACAAACGAAGTTCGATCAGAGTTCATTGGATGACTGTGCCAAAGCCTAATTAACTTGGCGTCTTTGTTGGTGCCGAAATTTCCTTCTCCGTTGAGCTGCTGGCCTCAGTTGTCTCCACTTGGTGCCTTGTTACTTTTTCGTGGCAATATCTGGTTGTTGACAAATGATTGAGGCTTGGTAACGCTGGCTTCATGGACATATTTGACAACGTGACATTTAACTTTAAGCATGAATTGGAGGCAAAAGGTATATTCCCATTTGTACATGATTTTTTGCATCTGGAGAAAAGACGTAATGTCCCTAAATTCATACCTGTGAGGCAGTATAGACAGAAACATCTTGATTGAGTGAGATGGCCTTTAAGATCAAGGGCTCTTGTCTTATGACCTCCAGAATAAAAGGACCTGTGTCAACACATCAAGAAACGGGTTATTCCGTTGTTGGAAAGCCAATATCACATTGTGACTACAACCAAGGATGATCGGCTTGTCAGATTGGCACAGGAGCAGGTGGTCAAACAAGGCTTAGACACCAGCCTGCAAATGTTTATTTGAGATATCCTTGCAGACGCTCTTGAGGCGTATGTTATTGTAACTCACAGTATTTTCTAATTCATCAGTTTTATCCATCATAGTTTGTTGATGTTGCTCCATGTCCTGGGTTTGGAATGCTTGTTCATCTTGCTCACGTGTTTTTAGGCCATGTTGCTCTTCACCGATTCTAGTTGAAGTTCCACCCAAGAGAGAATGATCAAGGTCTGAGATTTTACCAGAGAACTCCTGTTCGAGGGTGGTGGGATCTTTCCTAAATTTCTGAAGAAAGAGGCTGATGTCTCTCTTGGGGGCTTGTGCCTGGGATTCCAACACATCATTCAAGTGACCATCATGGGTCCCCTGCAAGCCCTCTTGTGTGTGACCGGTATCACCTTTGTGGCTCTGAAGTATGTCTTTAATGAGTGATGGTTTTGTACTTTTTCGCTGTTACCAGCCATTTTCTACGCACTGTTAGGACTAGCCTGTAAGAGAATAGCTGACATCCCCAACTCCTCATGCCTCCCATGAATCTCAAAAGTGGCGCAGCTGTGTGCAGGACACGACCCCCTCAATGAAGTTTCAAGACCCCACCATTAGTCCAGACTCTCCTTCCAGGGCCGCCCATCCTCACTAGAATCCTGCCATGGAGAAGGCATCAATCATTAGTGTTGCTGAAGTGGCCAGAGCCAAGCACCACCTAATCCACTCCAGGGCACCTCTGTAGAGGGCCCTGATGGGAAATTCCTTTGTTGGAGCTCTGGCTCATCCACCATCTTAAAATCGAACGGTGTGGCAGAGTTGATCAGAATTTAGGGTGCATCACGCCAGTCCGGTTTTCTTTTTTTTAAAGAAACGAAACACGCCATGTACTGTTTAATATGTTCAGCAAATATATCACTTTCCAAGAGGAGTAACTTTACAAAATGAGTAAGATCTAATTTGACATCATTAGATCTTCATATCTACCAAACATTAATCAAAATCATGCATTGGGTGCACTTGAACAGCACAGAGTTCTGTTATTTTAGAATTCTGTACCTCAAATGAATGGAAATCAATAATTTAGATATGGTGTTATATTAGATCAGTACTATGTGCGATTAATCATGCAGTACTGAAAAGCGGCACCATCGTGCTTTCAATGAAATCCTTGCTTGTGAACTGATATTCTTTTTAATTTCCAGTTTACGTTATGTTCTGGCTATATTTATAATGGCTACACTGACGCAGTGATGTGTTTCGTTCACAAATTTTATTGATTTCATTTGTTCAGTTGTCATCAGGCGTGTAAGTAACGTATGTTTTCACTGCAGATGTACACTTGCTTAGCAAGGCAATGATTCCCGCAGTACTGTATGTAATGCATAACTTTTTAAATAGTAAAGCGTAAGTCAAAAGTATTTGCTTGATCTGATTTTTGTCACTAACTATATGTAAAAAATTATTATATTTTTATGTTTACAATAATTTTTAGGTATAGACTGGAGATTATTTTTCGCTTAAACGTGAGACTTAAATGACACTGAGGTCAATTAAGTTAATCTGAAGCAAATCTAGGAGGGCACATGACCTATTTCCTTTTAAATACTAAATGGTAAAATAGACCTGCGATGTGATTTATCTATGAGATATTAAAGAAATAATTGCATATTAGCTACGAGAAAGATTTAAATTAAAGTTGCATTATTAATGACTGCTTCCAAATTGCCTGCTGTTTATAGCTATGGCAAACAATAGATGGCATTTGCACGGAAATATATTGATTTGTTTGATCTTTTCTATCCGAAAAATTACTTGTCTGAAGCTATCAGATGAGAAACATTGGATTTAATGAGTAGAATATTTTTAGCTTTTTGTGATAATTGGCTTGCTTAATCTTTTAAACTAAGTCATGCACATTATTTCGGCCCAGTATTTAATTTGTGTCAGAAGAGTTTGCAATTACTTACCACCAAAAAAGAAAACGTTGTAAAACATATTTATTCTTAATAAACCAAAACTATATGTTTACAGCATGACTGCAGTTAATATAATGTGCATTAGCCCTAGATACCTGAAATAGCAGCAAAGAGGTATAATAAACCACTGATGAATAATAGTTGTTGAAAAATATCAGTTTCAATGCTGCGAGAATTTGTGCTATTAATGGTGTTGTCTCTGCCTAATTAACCTAATGGATAACCTATGATCCATGGATTATCAAGCACATATATTGGCATCAAATTCTAAAACACGATGCCTTTGCAGAGTGCCCATGTACAGTACCATCCGAAGGATTTTGAGGTTGGTGGGCAACAAATATTTAAGGCCTCTATTGAAAATTGCTTCGAATTGTATTACCCATTACTGCTAATTTAAATCAGCAGGATCCCAAACAATACTTCAATATATGTTATACTTTGGCAGGATCCCAAGAATGGTTGAAATATGTCTTTTCCAAACACTGGGTACAGAGACAGAGTCCAGAGGTAGGGAGGGAGAGAGAAATGTTTGGATAGTGAAATAAAATGTACGGAGGCGAAAAAGAGAGAAAGTTGACTTTCCCAAAGGGACAATTTGAAGGTATGGGCCTTTGGCAATGGCTCACTTTGTCCATACCATAAAACCTCACTGCCCATTTAGTGTTATATAGCTCTTTTATTTATGGTGGTTTACCTAATCTTTCAATGGTTCAGTCATTTAAAATACAGAATTATTTGACAAACATTAAAGAAAAATGTTGAAAGGACCTTGGTCTCAAATCTTCCTTACTTCAGACTACCAATCAGGATAAACGAGACAAAAAGTCATTCTGCTTTGTTAAGAAGTAAGTCTACCAAATAATTAACGGAAACATTCAAATAATTCATAAATATATTACAGTACTACAACCTATCAACCATAGCTCTTCCTTTTAAAGGACAAGAATCAAGGGAATAAACAGGTACGGCAGTACAATACAGAATAGCATTGAAACTCCTTCTAGATCCCCGACCCTACACCTCCAACTCTCATTTATAAAGCGCCATAAATGTCCCTGGTACCAGCTGGAAGGAAGAAAGCATTACTTGGTTGTTTTCTCCATGAGAAGAGTAGCATGCGGCACACTTTTGATACCATTCGGGTTTGCCATCAAACTTTTATAAGAAAATCTACTTTGTATTGCCGTACCACAGGCTCCATCCAAAAAAAAAAAACACCTTGCACTATTTATTTAAAGAATCAGAATATTCATACTACAAAATATATTTTCATTTATTCAAATATAATTCAACTAACACAAAATAGTTCCTGTAATCACAGTACTTCATATCTTATATATAAAATTACATATAAAATACATCCTATAATACAACATATAGGGGGTCATTCTGACTCCCGCCGGCCGCGGTATCCGCAGGGCCGGCGGGAGCCGCCAGAATACCACTGCGCGGTCACAAGACCGCCGCGGGTATTCTGGGTTTCCCGCTGGGCTGGCGGGCGACCGCCAGAAGGCCGCCCGCCAGCCCAGCGGGAAACACCCTTCCACAAGGATGCCGGCTCCGAATGGAGCTGGCGGAGTGGAAGGGGTGCAACGGGTGCAGTTGCACCCGTCGCGATTTTCAGTGTCTGTATGGCAGACACTGAAAATCATGGTGGGGCCCTCTTACGGGGGCCCCACGACACCCCATACCGCCATCCTGTTCCTGGCGGCCAAAGCCGCCAGGAACAGGATGGCGGTATGGGGGTCGGAATCCCCATGGCGGCGCAGCAAGCTGCGCCGCCATGTAGGATTCCCCAGGGCAGCGGAAAACCGGAGGTACACCGCCGGTTTTCCGTTTCTGACCGCGGCTGTACCGCCGCAGTCAGAATGCCCTTGGGAGCACCGCCAGCCTGTTGGCAGTGCTCCCGCGGTCCCCGGCCCTGGCGGTCCATGACCGCCAGGGTCGGAATGACCGCCATAGTTTACTCAGTGCCTCCTTATATAGCACATAGCCATCCCTTATCCATTAAAAACCCAATAAACATTCATACCACACACAGTCCCATTCATATTATATCAGAAAAAAACTCTCTCTGCCACACACACATATATATATATATATATATATATATATATATATATATATATATATATATATATATATATATCAACAGGGTCCAACAGGAAAAGCTATATCTAAATCATAACATAACCATTATATTTTTTCATACTCATCAAATGTTTTTATCAACATACATGTACTGATGGTCCAATACATGTATTGTCAATCTAATTTATCAAACATTTATATGTTTGATCTTTCAATAATATATGTCCTTATTGTAGCCCTGTTGTGACCTCCGTTGATTGTCATTGTTGGTTCTCATAGCCAAAAATGAGTCGTGCCAAAGCGCCTGAGCCATTCACCTTCCTCGGGGCCCCGAACTACCAAATTATGATCACAGAGGATGGCTAGGACAGCGATATTAGTTACATACTGCCAATGCCAAGTTCCCACAGCATATCACTATACAGGTCAAAAACAGCCTCACTGGGATGTGTAGTCTTGTGACTAAGTATTTACAACAAATGCATTTAGAAAGTTATGAACCTCCACAATTACAGTCCGTGGGAATAACAGCACCATTTACAGACCTCGTTCTGACACTATGACTTCCGACAGAGTGTGAGCCTAAATCATTTTTAGAGTACTGAATGTTGACTCAGAAAAAAACATCCTTCCTTGGCTCTATCTTATTAGGACCACGAAACCTATTTTTGACTCTCCATTTAGGCAATAATTAGAGAGCTAATCTTCAGTAAAAGTGTGAATAAACACTATTTGTAGAATTGTATGACCCACAAGGCATAACTATGACATGCACCAATCAGCTACAGTGCATACATTGTAGCATGGCCATGGTGGAGAGGGCAAAATGTCCTTGAATTGAGATTCCAGTCTTTTCAAGAGCCCACACAAAAGGGCAGAAAAACAAATATGATGAAGCATAAACGACCTGCCATGCGTTCTAAACTGCAGAAGAAGGGCCTGATTCACAAAGTTAAACATTCATTCTAGTTTTATTCACAAACTATGAGTTACATTTTATTAATAATAGTTATACATTTACACTCTCGTGTAAATTTTAATTTTTTTAGTATTCACAAACAAGGAGTTAATACATTTACGAATTCTGAGACTCCGTAGCCGGGCGGAGAACTATGCACATAAAAAGATAGACCTGTCCATAAATATAAACCTACACGTAAGTTTACATTTGTGAATTATGCCTTAAGCGTTTAGCTGTAGAAAGACAAAAACCAGTGGAAAACTACAGCAGTAAAACTATGGTCTCCAAGGTACTATACTCCTAATTAGGCACTTATGAATCAATTAAAAACGTAACAGGAAAGTTGTCAGAGAAGACCATATACACGCTTTTCTGATCAATTTTTGATTCAAGGATTAATTTTAAGAGTTTTGTGTGGTTGACTTTGAATGATACTCTTTACGAGCAAGTTATGTGAGCATATTCTGACTCTTCTGACTTGTATAATGGTTTAATTAAAAAAAAAAAATTATGTTAGCTTTACCAAGACTTTCGGTACGAACGCCGCATTCAGTGGCAGATGCTGAACTGTTTGTGTTCCAGGAGAACCTTCACTCCAAAAGTGCTAAACTCTTTTAAAGTATTCTTCCATTCCTTTTTCGGAGCCTCTGTTTACTTCACTATTTTGTGTGCATCACAACATTTTCCAGTGCTCATCTGCACGGACTTTCTTTGGATTATCTCTTTTAGGATGGGCAAGAAGAATTTGCCTCCGGTTGATCCTTGGCTTTTGGGGTATTTTGTGCTAAAAGTGATGGAACTGAATCTGCTCGGCGATCTAGCAACGGCTCGATTAATGCACGCTTTAAGTTTTACCATTTGTGTGCTGCCTAGTTTATTTACTTTACTTGTGAATGGTTGGTCTATACAGACGACCTGAGTTTCTTGTGCCTTTAGAACTCCAGCTACACCCCACTGATGAGGCCCAGTGTGACTGGAACATTGCGTGCACTGTTTTGCGAAGCCATACTAATAGCAGAATGTGCAGTAGATAACATTTTGCGAACATAGCATTGTCCCCCTGCAAGATATCATAGAAGTTCGCAAGGACTGATTTGTGTGTGGTTGGCTTCATTCCTAAATCTCACAGTCTAAATTAATATTATGAAACGGAAACCTGCCAGGGTAATTACTAGTGATTCAGACTAATTCTAGCATTTTCGTATGCCTAGACTTGGGTGCCATGCTCTGTGTGCATAAGACTCATTATTCATTTTACTAATGGAGTTCACTAAACCGAAACAATGGGAAATCATAATCTCTATGTTCCAATTGTCAAAGCCTTCACATCACTACTACAAGGCTTTCTATCTAGTAGCATATGTCTGCTTCTTCAACGGTATGACATTCTCAAAATCCCAATGGATTTGATTTAGCTTACTCTTACTACACCTTTCCAGGATGCGTAGGACCTATATTTCCTGTTGTGAATCTATTTCTCACTCATGTACTCCACCGAACACAGGATCTGCTTTGAGTTAGAATTAGGTCAAGGTACAACTCACTGAGGCAGGAAACAGTGGTCTGAGTTCCTCTACAAAGTGCACCTCATTGAGATAATAAGCATATTCCATGTTATTCGCGGAAGCAGCTCAAGTCCAGGATGTTCCAAAAAACTCAATAACCATTTACCTGGGCTTACTCTGAAGCTCTTACAGTTGGCGGATATCTGGTTTAAGCTCATAAATTGCTATATTTTTTAGAATGTAGCTTTTAGTATTTCATAAAAGCATACCTTTACATTCTTTATCACAAACAAGAAGCAGGTAATAATAATTGTGCAAGCTAATTTGATGCATGTGTAATTTTATTTTTATCATTTCATATGTGTTCTGGTCCACCGACCACATAAAATAGTTGACATTAAAACAAGAATACCTGAGAGGACTATCTTTCAAGATATGTCTATTACTTGAAATAGGCAGTGAAAGACACTGATTGTTCCATACAACCTTATACTGCATGAAGTTTATAGATTTAGGAGTGGAAAGAAGTAAACAGAAGAGGATGGGAGGGAGAGGATGGACAGTGTGATTTCTCAATTTCCCATAAATGTTCATATGCTATATGACAGGAGAGAAACACATCCCAGCCTTAGTTGAGTTTTTCTTGCACAATTCTAGAGGGGCATGTTTTAGGATTTTTGAAACAATACTCACACACTTCTTTTCTTAGTGGAATGCTTCATTATCGAGTCCTCACCCAGGCACCAAATGTTATTTTATAAAGGAGATACATAGCGTAAAAGGAGGGAAATAGGAAGAAAGGTTGCTGATTAACAGTATTTGGCAAAAGCATAATAATCTCTAAGCATACATCTACAATGTGAACAATAAATTGTCAAATTTTCACACAGTGCATAATTTTCTATGAAACACCATCATCAGTGCACCTAAGAAACACATTTTAGAAACTTTCATTTCTTCTTGTTACTTCACCGTTCTCCTAATATCAACTATTAAATGCACAATGGCAGATTTATTGAGTTAATCCCTAGCGTATTAATAAATTGCTAATGATTTGATTGAAAGCGAATAGAAACTTTACTCAAATGCTAGTATCTCTATCCAAAATCAAAATCAATCCCATGGCCCCCTACACTTGTTCTCTCTCAGGCTTTTCATGGCAGTCAGACTGCCCTGAAAAGGATGGCGGAGAACAAGGTTGTAATCAGCAGGACAGAGCTGAGTTCAGCGCCGCCCTGGCTGATTAAAACCAGGACTGCCGTCAACCCATCAGGATCGCTGATTCTTGAGGGACAGCAGTTGATTGGCAGGCATGTCTGCCAACCTCATAATGTGGTGATTGGAACGCCACAGTGGTCCAACCACCACCGCCAGCCTCATAATCGGGCCTATAGTGTTTGTCAGATGTATAAAGACTATCAAAAATATTTTTTTCATCTGCCTGCTGCCATGGAATCAGTCCATCTGATTTAGAGTATGATAGTTTTATGGTTAAAAGCTATCTGCCATCTCCCTGATATTTTAATTCCTCCATTGACAGCATTATACTCTACGCAGAGCAATGGAAACACATTTCTACATCCGCTCTATTTAGAGTATAATTTCTGTCAACTGACATATCGTGGTTTATCATCCATATATGTGCTGGAGTAAAAAGATCATAAATAGCCCAACTGTGACCACAGCAACCACTGAACCTTTTTCAATACTGTTGCTGCATGGGTTGGGCCTCTAACTGGAAGACCGAAATGTGGAACAACTCAAACCTCCCAAAAACAGAATGCATAATTGGAAATTTTTTATTTAGATGTACTATGTTACGTTCAGTGGCAATAAAATATTTTTTATGATCCCCAGATCATATCTAACACCAATGTACCCACTTTTCCTGTTTAGCCACTAGTCTCGCAGTAAATACCTATATAAAATATACACACAAAACATTTTTTCAACCAATGTAACTCAAATTAGGTTAACATTTTTTAAAGTATACATGTTAACTCAAATATGCAATGCTAATGCTCCATAACTATGGGCCTAATAAGAGTCTGGTGGGTAGAGTGCCAGGCTGCCATTTTGGTGGTCCCTTAAAGACCGCTGTGCCGAAGGACCCTTGCCCTCCACATTACGATGCAAAGAGGCTGAACCGCCACCCATTCTTAAAAAAAACAGACTGCCAGTTTTGAGGCAGTCTTGTAACTTGCCACTCTGACCTCCAGCACCATCAGCGCCATGGCCAACCACAAAGCTATTACAAACATACAGTTGCTGTGGCAGTCTTCTTACGGAAGTTAACCAATGGCGGTCGACCACTGCAGTATGCATCCAGCAAAGTAACAGACAAGTGAACAGTGGAAGTAGTTAAAAAGAACACAGCTGACACACATTGGTCCAGTAGACATACCGCAAATTACACTATAACACGCACCCCTTTACAGACCACAATCTTTTACATCTCGACTGGAAGCCAAAGAAACCCAACCACCATTCTTTGTGATTAGGCACCACTTTTTTCACCATTTTATACAAAACATTGCACTCACTTTTGCCCTTTCACTCTCTATTGCACTTCCCTGTCAGCCTCTTTAGTTGTACACAATGTCATGTCCCAAAACCCATTTTTTCTGAAGATGAGTTGAGAGTCATGGTGTATTAAATAATAAGAGTAGAGCCACAATTGTTAACAGCCAAGTCCAGCATTCTCCCCTCAGTAGGAAAATGGAACTGTGGTAAAGGATAGTCAACAGAGTGAGTGCGGTTGCCACATCCTGCTTACAAAGGAGGACATTATGAAAAGGTAGAACAACCTGAGGGGCAAGGTCCATTCCCTGGCCTCCAGACAACAGACAGAGGCCAACAAGATTGGTGGTTGCCCTCACAGTGCAGTATTATGAGGCTAAGGAGTCCAAATTTACAAAGACCTTGAAAAGCCATGCAACCTGGCTTTGCGTGGCCTTGTACATATGGGCTTGCATATTGTGCCATCGGCGTGTCAACAAAAAATGACGCTCTCGTTCTGCAATGTGCCCTCTAGTGACATATAAATGTGGCCTAGTGAGTGACATGACTACAACTACCAGGAGGCCATGTTTCTCTAATTCCAACCACCAGACCACTTGCCCATATATCCCTGTTGGTTAACTCTCAAATTAAGTTTACTCACCTGGGAGGATACCATTTTCAAATGTTGGGAATTAGAGGGAGTAATCTGACTGCAAAGCCCAATAGCCCCTGTTTTTCTACCGCCAACCATAAGCCCATTCTTCACTTGCCCAAATACACTCATTTGTTAACTCCCAAATGAAGTTTACTCACCTGGGAGGGAAACATTTGTCAAGAGTTGAGAAGTAGAGGGAGTGACCTAACTACAATTATCAGGCATCCCTTTTTCTTTATCCTAAACTAACAGCCCAGTCTTCTCTTGCCCAAATAGCCCTGTTTGTTAACTCTCAAATGAAGTTTGCTCACCTAGGAGGATAACATTTGTCCAAGTCTTGGGAAGTAGAGGGAGTGATCTGACTAAAAAGCCCAGGAGGCTAAACTTCTCTAACTCTAACCACCAGCCCAGTGTTCACGTGGCCTAAAATAACTATTTGTTAACTCTCAAAATAAGTTTACTCAGCTGGGAGGATCCCATTTGTCAAGTGTTTGGAAGTAGAGGGAGTGACCTGATTGCAAAGCTCAGAAGGACATGTTTCTCTGACTCCAACCACCAGCCCAGTGTGGACTTTCCCAAATACCCCTCTTTGTTAACTCTCAAATGAAGTTTACTCACCTGGGAGGATACCATTTGACAAGTGCTAGACCTGGGTTCCTTGGTGTAGTTCCCCCTGTCTTTGTTGCCTCGACTTTCCATGTTTTGACTGTGTGCTGGACTTTACCACTGCCTCCAACCAGTGCTAAAGTGCAAGTGCATGTGTAATTGGCTTTTCCATGCTTGCCACATTTGATTTACTAGTAAGTCCCTAGGAAGGTGCACTAGAGGTGCCCAGGGCCTGTAAATGAAATGCTACTAGTGGGTCTGCAGCACTGGTTGTGTCACCCACATTTGTAGCCCTGCAAACATGGCTCAGACCTGCCACTGTAGTGTTTGTGTGTGCAGTTTTAACCTGCCAATTCAATCTGGCAAGTGTACCCACTTTCTAGGCCCGAACATTCCCTCTTTATACATGTAAGGCATCCCTAAAGTAGGCCCTAGGTAGCCGCATGGGTAGGGTGCAGTGTATGTTAAAGGTGGGACATGTACTGATGTGTTTTACATGTCCTAACAGTGAAATACTGCCAAATCCAGTTTTCACTGTTGCAAGGCCTATCTCTATCATAGGTTAACATGGGGGCTGCCTTTACATTTCTTTTAATTTCAGTTTCCCTTTGGGAGCAAATTGAAATCTGGAGTTTGGTGTCTCTGAACTGACAATTTTAAAATACATATTTTGGTAAAGTTGTTTTTTAAAGTTTCAGTTCAAAAACGCCACTTTTAGAAAGTGGGTATTTTCTTGCTTAAAGCATTCTGCAACTATGCCGGCTTGTGCATGCTCTGTCCGAGTCACATCTACAAGGCCCTTCACAACATCGGACCAGCCTACCTGAACCATTGCATCCCATTCCATAACCTCACCAGACCTCTCCGCTCCACCCAGCAGGCACTAGCCACCATCCCACGCATCCGGAAAACCAACACCAGAGGAAGATATTTCACCTACCTTGCAGCTAAAAGCTGGAACCTGTCCACACACCTCAGGCAAAGCCCATCATTCACCATCTTCAGGAAGAACCTCAAGATATGGCTCTTCGAGTGAGGCCCAGATCCACCACGAGTGCCTTAAGACCCTCATGGGTGAGTAGCTGCAGTTTATAAAAACTGATTGATTGACTGACAGTTTAGCTATTGGTGAATCCCTCTAGACAGTGATACAAAGGGAGCTGGGGTGTCGCCTGCATATCCTGATGAGCCATCTGAGCTAGAGTGGAGAAAGGAGTAGTCATTTACACCTTAATGGACTGTGCCTGCCCTCAGACAATGCAGTCTCCAACTCCCTAGTGTGTGTCTGGGGCTGAACAGAGTCAGTTTACCTACTTCAAAGGCAGAAAGGGGTGTAAGTAGTGTACCCAAAACCCTAGAATTTTAGATTACTTCTGGAATCTAGAGGAATCTCTGCCAAGGAGAAGAGCTGAAGAGCTTGATGACTACTGCCCCTTTGCCTGCAACTTTGCTTTGCTGGGTTGGCCTGCAGTTACTGCTTCTGCTTGAAACAGGACAAAGGCTGGACTTTGTGGTATATTCCTACTTGTGAAGAATCTCCAAGGACTTGGACTGAGCTTGCCTCCTGTTTTGAAGTTTCAGGGTCATCAAAGACTTCCTCTGCCAGTACCTGGACTCTCTGCTGAGACTCCTGCCCTAACAAGTGGTGCCCTATTCAGTCCCGGGCCCTTGAAAGGTGAAGGTGGCAGAACAAGGACTGAAATCCACGCACAGGAAAGTTTTGATGCACCACCTGCAACATGGCTGCAAAATCGGTGTATCACCTGCATTGCAGCTGGAGAAACGATGCAAAAACCCACTTGCCCTTGCTGAAAATGACGTAAACTCCACGTAGTGCGGTTTTCTATCACTGTGCGGCCAGATTAGTCAAGAATCGTTCCTGGGCGTCAAAGTCATCGTGAATCTGCACGGATCCAAGGTCCCCTGTCTGGGAATCAACACCTCACTCTCTTGCAGGAGAGAAAAACAACGCATCACCTAACCGACCAGAGAAAGAACGACGCACAGGCTCACTTACGTGTAAGGAATCGACGCATCATTGACTTTTCTGACTCGCGCTCGCCTGTGTGGCTTCATTTTTTATGCAAACTATGTGCTGTGTGTAAAAACAATGTTTCCATTGTTATCTATGGAGTAAGAGTCTATTATTTCAAAAATTCATATCTTGACTTCTGTATGTTGGATTTCTGTCATTTTGGGCTTGTTTGATTTAGATAAATAATGCCAATTTTCTAAACTGTGGTGGTGTCCATTTTATAGTGTCTTTACTGTGTTACTTTGTGTGTTGGTACAAATACTTTACACAGTGCCTTTGAGATAAGCCTGACTGGTTGTGCCAAGCTACCAAGGGGGTGAACAGGGTTTATCTAAGTGTATATCTCCATTGTCCTGATTAGAGTGAGGGTCTCTGCTTGGACAGCCTGAAAACTGACTGCCATCCAGAGACCCAATTTTTAACAACAAGTGTTAGGAAGTAGAGGGAGCATTCTTACTGCAACATCCATTTGTTCCCAACAGTCCACTTGTCTTCAGTGTGTTAGTCATATCATCAAACAGCATGAGTTCATAGATCACTGAACTCACCCATGTGTCTGCTCACATGGGTTATGTTGACATCTGTCACCCATAGGCCACTTGTCTTCAGTGTGTCAACGGTGCTGGTGCCCCAATAATGTCTTAACTATGATGTTGACCATTATACATTTGACATAGCATACATTGTCCTTTGGGTGCAGTTACAGAGCAGTACTTTCCCTTGATAAGTATGGAATGTCCAGTGACCTGATTTTGGTACAGACACTGTTACTTTCTTTTTTTGGGCCCACATGTTAGCAGGTGTCCCTTTCACTTTCTTCATATGATGTATACTGCTGTTTCCTACATGGTCTACCTGTCTTCATGTGATGATGTGTGATTCCATTACGTGTGTGCATGTCAGTAACTGTTTGGATTCAGACATATCTGATGACTATACAGTTTGTGTGGTGCCCCAGACAGGAGTGTGTCACCATTGATTTGTGACTCACACATACCCTAATCCATCACACCATGACATTTATCATGTTCAGTTCCAGAGGCAATGGGGACATGCAAAGTAGGACTGCAGTAATTACTCACGTTGTGCATTTCCACCCCATCACTGTGGAATCATTTTTTTGGAGTGCTTTGCACATGTCATTTGGTGAAGGATCATTACTTGACTGTTGACATCCATCAGGGAGTGAGTTGAAGGAATGTTGGAATCATATGTGAGTGTGCAGACTCATTCATCCAAAGGATGTTCAGGCCTTCTATAGGTCCCAGAGATTCTCTGAGCCTCTACAACGTTCAATTGACCATTGACATTTACTCATACAATGTTAGAAGGATGTTCTCAGCAGTACCAATCAGGACAGGTGCTGTCCCTACAGCAGCAGAGTAATTGTGCTATGGATATTTGTGGACAAGTCTACATGATATTTTGCAATACTGGTCACCAGTGTACTTTTCTGTACCAAATGTGTTACCTTTCAGAGCACCTAAGGTACACCTTCCATGATACTATTTAAACAATGGTAATGTTTAGTAGTTTCCATTGTGAAGTTTTTACAGTGTTACATGAATGTTTCCATGTGACCTTCTTCCAGCTACTGTACTTCTTCCTGCCACATCGCTGGGTTATTTCCATCAACTCATTCTGATGTGGTTTTGAGTATAGGAAGTTTTGCTGGTTGTTTGGGATGTGTGGGAATTAACTTGGCATTGCCATACTATTTGATAACAACAGGTTAATGAGGGATGCAACAAGAGCCAAGTCATTTAGGGTGACTAGGTGTCCAACTTGATCCATGGATTTTGTGATTGTACAACTCTGTTTATGTAATTTGAGATGTCTACAATTCTGATTCTCCTTGGGCAACTGTTTATACTTCATTTAGCAAGCATGCATTGGTGTTGAAAATGCTTATGCCAATTTGGTGGAGCTTATGGCTGAGAGCCACTGTACATTATGCTACTGTTTGTTGATCACAGCTGTTGTCCAAGTGTGATCAGGCATATGGGCTGACCCTATTTAGTTAATTGTAATTGCAGCATCATTGTACCCAAGCAGAGGAGACAGGGCAGAGATCAGTGGGGAAGCAGTTAGCCACAGTATCTCCTGTGGCCCAGAAGGTGAGGGGAGTGCCACGGAGGAGATAGAATGACCTCTCAATCTTTGGATTCGTCCTCCAGTGGCCTCTATATAGTGGTGGCAAAAGAGTCAGGAACTACATCTGTACCATCCTTGTCCACACCCTCAAATTCATCTCCACCCACCCTGTTTCTCCCCACACAGTTGGTCGTGCCCACTCACCCAAGAAGGTGGGTATCTCCTTTGCGCCAGGCACCTCGCCCCACCCACATTGCCCCTGCTACCCTCAGTGAGGAGGCTATTGTCCTCCTGAGAAGTATCACTGTGGGCCACTTTGCCATGCTGAATGCCATTCAGGTGGGGGACAACCAGCTTCAAAAGGTGGTTGCATACCTGGAAGGCATTCATAGTGCCATGCCTGGCCTACAGGGGTCTCTTCAGTCTCTGGTCTCCACTCTAATAGCAGCCTTCCACTTCCACATTCTTACCCCCTACCACTTGTCTCTTCCCCTTCCAATTTACCAGTTTCCACACCTTTCCCAAGTACACAGACACATCTGCACCTACCCATCTCAACAGCCACTACAAGCACCTACAAACACAAACACTACAGAACACATCAGCATGCAGTCAACAGCCACAAACACACACATCACCCCACCCAATATTCCCTCATATACCACCCCATAGATGGAGACCCATACAGCACACAGCCCATACCCAAGACACCACCCTAAAAGACACATCCACCACAGACACCATCCCATCACCTCCACCTCACTACCCCAAGAAATGCAAATCACATAATCACACACCCAACAGACACCTCCAAACCCAAACATATATCAGACATTCACACACCAGCACCAAGAACACACACATCAGATACAACCACTCCCACTGCCTCAACCTCCAACCCCCTACCATTCTGATGTCCCTACCTATTTTGCCAGATAGTTTTCTGTTTTTCCTTGCTCTTAGCCTTGCTAAAACCACCCTTCCTAAGACCAAGTAGACCCCCTCAAATCCCAAGTCATCCCTACCACCTCCAAGTCATCCCCTGTCACACCTGCCTCCACCTTCCCTTGACCCAGCAATGCCCATCCCACTCCCAAGAAGAAGCCCACCCTTCCTAAAATGAGGACCAACCTTCCCATTCCAAACCTCCCACTCCCAAACCCACCACACGAAGGGTGATAATCGAGGTTCCTGGCATGGCCACTTGATGCCTCTTCCTGTGGAGGTTCCTGTGGAAGTGGTCTGTGAGTCAAGGTGTGGTGCACAGTGGTGTGCAATCCACTTATGGACCTTTGGACTGGCCATTGCCCTTTACTCCTCTCTGGAATTATGCTTAATAACCCATTCGCTGCCGGGCCTTTTCCCCCTCCTGTGCCAAGCCTTTTTTTGGCTATTTGGGGCAGTTCACGCTTAGGCCCTCATAACCTTTTGTTCACATAAGCTACCCACGCCAAATTTGTGTCTTTTTTTTCCAACATCCTAGGGATTCTAGAGGTACCCAGACTTTGTGGGTTCCCCAGAAGGAGGCCAAGAAATTAGCCAAAATGCAGTGAAAATTTCGTTTTTTTCAAAAAATGGAAAAAAAGGGGCTGCAGAAGAAGGCTCGTGTTTTTTTTTCCCTGAATATGGCATCAACAAAGGGTTTGTGGTGTTAAAATCACCAGCTTCCCAGCTTTCAGGAACAGGCAGACTTGAATCAGAAAACCCAATTTTTCAACACAGTTTTGGCATTTTACTGGGACATACCCCATTTTTAAAAAAAATTGTGCTTTCAGCCTCCTTCCACTCAGTGACAGAAATGGGTGTGAAACCAATGCTGGATCCCAGACACCGAAACATTTCTGAAAAGTAGACAACATTCTGAATTCAACAAGGGGTAATTTGTGTAGATCCTACAAGGGTTTCCTACAGAAAATAACAACTGAAAAAAAAAATATTGAAATTGAGGTAAAAAAACTGCAATTATTCTCTACGTTTTACTCTGTAACTTTTTCCTGCAATGTCAGATTTTTGAAAGCGATATACCGTTACGTCTGCTGGACTCTTCTGGTTGCAGGGATATATAGGACTTGTAGGTTCATCAAGAACTCTAGGTACCCAGAGCCAATAAATGAGCTGCAACCTGCAGTGGGTTTTCATTCTATACCGGGTATACAGCAATTCATTTGCTGAAATATAAAGAGTTAAAAATAGCTATCAAGAAAACCTTTGTATTTCCAAAAATGGGCACAAGATAAGGTGTTGAGGAGCAGTGGTTATTTGCACATCTCTGAATTCCGGGGTGCCCATACTAGCATGTGAATTACAGGGCATTTCTCAAATAGACGTCTTTTTTACACACTCCCTTATAATTGGAAAGGGAAAATGTAGAGAAAGACAAGGGGCAATAACACTTGTTTTGCCATTCTATGTTCCCCCAAGTCTCCCGATAAAAATGGTACCTCACATGTGTTGGTAGGCCTAGCGCCCGCGACAGGAAATGCCCCAAAACACTATGTGGACACATCCCATTTTTGACAGAAAACAGAGGTGTTTTTTGCAAAGTGCCTACCTGTAGATTTTGGCTCAGCCGGCACCAAAGGAAACCTACCAAACCAGTGCATTTTTGAAAACTAGAGACCTAGGGGATTCCAAGATGGGGTGACTTTTGGGGCTCTGACCAGCTTCTGTTACCCATAATCCTTTGCAAACCTCAAAATGTGGCTAATAAAACACATTTTCCTCACATTTCGGTGACAGAAAGTTCTGGAATCTGAGAGGAGCCACAAATTTCCTTCCACCCAGAGTTCCCCCACATCTCCCGATAAGAATTATACCTCACTTGTGTGGGTAGGCCCAGTGCCTGCGACAGGAAATGCCCCAAAACACAACGTGGACACATCCCATTTTTTGACAGAAAACAGAGGTGTTTTTTGCAAAGTGCCTACCTTTAGATTTTGGCCTCTAGCTCAGCCGGCACCTAGGGAAACCTACCAAACCTGTGCATTTTTTAAAACTAGAGACCTAGGGGAATCTAAGATGGGGTGACTTGTGAGCCTCTGACCAGGTTCTGTTACCCCGAATCCTTTGCAAACCTCAAAATTTGGCTAACAAAACACATTTTCCTCACATTTCGGTGACAGAAAGTTCTGGAATCTGAGAGGAGCCACAAATTTCCTTCCACTCAGCGTTCCCCCACGTCTCCTGATAAAAATGATACCTCACTTGTGTGGGTAGGCCTAGCGCACGCGACAGGAAATGCCCCAAAACACAACGTAGACACATCCCATTTTTTGACAGAAAACAGAGGTGTTTTTTGCAAAGTGCCTACCTGTAGATTTTGGCCTCTAGCTCAGCCGGCATCTAGGGAAACCTACCAAACCTGTGCATTTTTTAAAAGTAGAGACCTAGGGAACTCCAAGATGGGGTGACTTGTGGGGCTCTGACCAGCTTCTGTTACCCAGAATCCCTTGCAAACCTCAAAATGTGGCTAAAAAAACAAATTTTCCTCACATTTCGGTGACAGAAAGTTCTGGAATCTGAGAGGAGCCACAAATTTCCTTCCACTCAGCGTTCCCCCACGTCTCCTGATAAAAATTATACCTCACTTGTGTGGGTAGGCCTAGTGCCCGCAACAGGAAATGCCCCAAAACACAACGTGGACACATCCCATTTTTTGACAGAAAACAGAGGTGTTTTTTGCAAAGTGCCTACCTGTAGATTTTGGCCTCTAGCTCAGCCGGCATCTAGGGAAACCTACCAAACCTGTGCATTTTTGAAAAGTAGAGACCTAGGGAAATCCAAGATGGGGTGACTTGTGGGGCTCTGACCAGCTTCTGTTACCCAGAATCCTTTGCAAACCTCAAAATTTGGCTAAAAAAACAAATTTTCCTCACATTTCGGTGACAGAAAGTTCTGAAATCTGAGAGGAGCCACAAATTTCCTTCCACCTAGCGTTCCCCCACATCTCTTGATAAAAAATGATACCTCACTTGTGTGGGTAGGCCTAGCGCCCGCGACAGGAAATGCCCCAAAACACAACGTGGACACATCCCATTTTTTGACAGAAAACAGAGGTGTTTTTTGCAAAGTGCCTACCTGTAGATTGCCTCTAGCTCAGCCGGCATCTAGGGAAACCTACCAAACCTGTGCATTTTTGAAAAGTAGAGACCTAGGGAAATCCAAGATGGGGTGACTTGTGGGGCTCTGACCAGCTTCTGTTACCCAGAATCCTTTGCAAACCTCAAAATGTGGCTAAAAAAACACATTTTCCTCACATTTCAGTGACAGAAAGTTCTGAAATCTGAGAGGAGCCACAAATTTCCTTCTACCTAGCGTTCCCCCACATCTCCCGATAAAAAATGATACCTCACTTGTGTGGGTAGGCCTAGCGCCCGCGACAGGAAATGCCCCAAAACACAACGTGGACACATCCCATTTTTTGACAGAAAACAGAGGTGTTTTTTGCAAAGTGCCTACCTGTAGATTTTGGCCTCTAGCTCAGCCGGCATCTAGGGAAACCTACCAAACCTGTGCATTTTTGAAAAGTAGAGACCTAGGGAAATCCAAGATGGGGTGACTTGTGGGGCTCTGACCAGCTTCTGTTACCCAGAATCCTTTGCAAACCTCAAAATTTGGCTAAAAAACAAATTTTCCTCACATTTCGGTGACAGAAAGTTCTGGATTCTGAGAGGAGCCACAAATTTCCTTCCGCCCAGCGTTCCCCCAAGTGTCCCGGTAAAAATGATACCTCACTTGTGTGGGTGGGCCAGGTGCCTGCTAAAGAATAAGACCCAAAACTTTTAGACATAGAGGGGATAGAACAGCGAGTTGATAAGGACATATTCTTCTTTTATACATCTTTAGGCTGACTCTGCTTTGGGGACCCACACAAGTGAGGTGTCATTTTACTTGGGAGACAGAGGGGAACGCTGGGGAGTAGGAATGTTGTGCTGGAGTGGTGATCGTACAAACGAAAGTCAGTAAAATATGCTGTTTCAAGCAAATTTTGAGGTTTGCAGAGGAGTCTGGGTAAGAAAATGTTGGGGGATCCACACAAGCCACACCTCCCTGGACTCCTTGGGGTGTCTAGTTTTAAAAAATGTCTGGGTTTGGTAGGTTTCCCTAGATGAAGGCCGCACCCAGGACCAAAAACATAGGTGCCCCCCCCCCCAAAAACAGGTACTTTTGTAATATATCATTTTGATGTGTCCACATACGTCTGTGATGTGCCAAACACTAAAATTGTGAAAAGAAACGCACTTAGGTTATGTGAAAAAGACCCCTCACCCACCAACCATGTTGGTGGCATGCTTCATCATCAGGGTCCCAACCGAAGCACCTAGCGTGTCACAGGTGTGCTGCGACGCCTGATTACAGCGGAGCAGGTTTTGTCATTTTTACCACACATACTGGTTGGATTTGGCACGAGGGTGAGTGATAGTTCAGTGAATCAAATTTTATTAACAAGAGATTTCATAAAAATGAAATCCACTGTTAATAACTGAAAGGCCAAAAAACTGAACCAATGACTCACAGCTCGTGAGCTGTAAAACCACGGCAAGGCACCATCCGTTTTACAGTCCATTCACACACCTTTCATACATGACACGCACAAGACCATTCACACCGCCAGCCACGGGCCCAGCACATTACAAAACTCACATCGACAGACAGCGCCACTCAAGGGCCCATCCCTTCCATAAGCCCACATGCCTGAAACAACAATCACACCAGCTGATGGAAGTGTGTGGACTGGTGTTTGGCTGACAGTGTGTTGCAGTAGACAACAGCAAGTCAATATGTACACTATGTACACCCTCAGCCAAGCCCCACTCCACACACAATGGCATCACTTTTTTTTTAAACAAAGAAACCCCTAACTAATTAGAAATAATTACAAAACTACAAACACAAAAGCTCTAACTAAGTACATGACAGAAATGCTAACCATGAAACTGAACACATGAAAATACAAAACAGACATGAGTTTACACTCATGGCTGTTCCCAGTAATTCTTCTGGGTGTGGTAATTCTTAAAACAGCCACCCACACACAGCCCAGGCTTTGAAGAACAATCTGGGCAGTACATTTGAGTCTCCCTCCTGATACCTCTTTGAAACCACACTCTACATTTCTTAGCTGGAAAGTCTTTTTTGGGTGTGGGAGGAATGTGCTCAGCAATGTGGTGATCTTTCATTCTAGCCACATCCTCCACCACTGCTTCTCTTGGAACTCTGGCCTGTTCCACCACAATAAGGCTCTCTATCACTGACTCCTGAAATTTAAAAAAAAAATCTTTGACTCTGGAGACCTATCCTTAAACAGAATAAAAGCATTAAAAGTTGCTAAGTGGAAGAGGTGAATTGCTAACTTCTTATACCAAACGTAAGACTTACGAATAGCAGTATAAGGTTTCAGCCTCTGATCAACTCTATCTACACCTCCCATGTGCTAATTATAATCTAAAATGCACACAGGTTTGCGCACTTCAGCAACCTGGCCCCAAACAGTCACGGGGAAGTACTCTCATCATGGATGGTACTTAGCATGTAGACATCCTTCCTGTCTGAAAACTTCAAAGCTAGCAGCTCATCATTCCGCAAGGCACTGCACTGTCCCCTCTCAAGTTTTTTACAGACAAGCTCCCTTGGATAGCCAGTCCGGTTACAACGAATTGTGCCACAAGCAACAGTGTCCACTCTAAACAATTCCTTGAACAACTGCACTCCAGTGTAAAAGTTATCTACATACAAATGGTGACCTTTGTTGAACAGTCGTCTACTAAGTGCCCACACAATTTTCTCAGTAACTCCAAAAGTGGGAGGACAACCAGGGGGGTCAATACTGGAATCCCTACCAGTGTAGACACGGAAATTATACACATATCCTGTACTACTTTTAGACTGCATATACAATTTAATTCTACATTGTGCCCTCTTGCTAGGAATTAACTGCCTAAAAACCAAACGACCCTTGAAGAGGACCAAAGACTCGTCCACAGCTATTTCTTTGCCTGGAACATAGACCTCTGAAAACCGATCTACAAAATAATCAAGGACAGGCCTAATCTTAAAAAGACGGTCAGAATCAGGGTGATCTCGTGGCAAGACTAATGCATTGTCAGTAAAATGCAGCATCCTAAGAAGAAGCAAATACCGATTATGACTCATTGTTGCAGAACATATAGCTGTTGCCATCAATGGACTAGTAGACCAATAAGAAGCCAGTGACAGCTTCCTTATCAACCCCATCAAAAGAGTCAAACCTAAAAACCGTTTCCTCTCCTTCAAATTTGTGGGAATACACTGGGCAGCTCTAGAGTGCGGCCTGCGTTTAACACATCATCCACAAATAACTCAAAGAAATTGACAGGCAAAAAGTTCTCAGTATTGACTTGACACCCCGGGAAACCAGTAAAGGCAGGCCACTCTGGCTGCTCCATGTTCGGGGCAACCCAGAGTTCAGGTCTTCTAACGGGAAACCTTTCAGCCCCAGGGTGCTGCACTAATGGCACATCAGTGTCCTCCTCTGAAACAGGCCCTTCATCTGCACTGAGTGTGGCTTCCTCATCAGAAGATTCCTATCCGGCAGAAACTTCACTGCCAGAATCCCTCACTTCCTCCTGCAGTCCGTCTCATAATCATGATCAGACAATGACTCAAAAAGCATACCAACCACCTGCTGAGCAGTCATCCTGCAGCTAGCCATGATCTTCCCTACGAAAATTAAGTGGAGAAATGCACCACCACCAACCAGCACTGTGTAAGATAAGTAATAAATTGTAGCTTTATTAGTAAGAGTTATAAACTCAAAAACTATACCGCTCACTTGCCTGAAAAAGCTTGAATCACCAGCATCTACTCTGAACAGACACAGCAATCACCAATGATATCCCACTAAAAAGAAAGAAAGAAAAGCAAATTAGAAATAAGACGACACAAATATCATTGTGCACAAATCTAAGGGCAATTTAACACAAACCTGCATTCAGTACACCACCTACAAACATGTCATTCATGCATGGCAACAATACTCCTTTGGAGTAAATTGTTTTTACTTACCTAAAACATACAACTATGCAAACCGCAGGTCAACCACCGCCAAAACCGCAAGGAGCCACAGCAAAGAAAGCAAAAGCTTTGAACTAGAACAAAAAGGAGGAAACAAATTATCACAAATCCAAATACTTCGTCAGTTGACAAACATCCCACCATCACTCATTTAGAAATTGGTGCCTAAGTGGATTCTGCCATAGGGGCAGATGGGCCTACTAAAAAATAGGCCTATCTGCCCCAAGGATGGCAGAAAATGCCTTTAGTAGTGTGTCACCAAGGGCCCACCCCCAAACAAAAAACAAACCACACACACACACTATCCCTTGTGCCTACATGACTTCTGAGATGGGCCTAGAAAAAATAGGCCCATCTGCCCCCAAGGGGGGCAGAAATGGCCAATAGTTCAATGCCCCCCTTGGGGACGCCCCCACATAAATAAACATATTTAAAAAAATCCCTGGCGTTCTAGTGGTTTCTACAGCTGATCTGTCCCCAAGAGGGGCAGAAATGTCCTCGGTATACGTGCCCCCAAAGGGGGGGCGACCCTTGCCCAAGTGGTTGCCCCCCTCCACTAACACACACACACACACTATCCCTGGTGTCTAAGTGGCTTCTGCCCCCCTGGGGGCCCATCTGCCCACAAGGGGGGCAGAAATGGCCAACAGTTCAATGCCCCCCTTGGGGGGTTCCCCTTGCCCAAGGGGACGTCCCCCCACATAAATACACATATAAAAAAAATCCCTGACAGTCTAGTGGTTTCTGCCCCCCTTGGGGGCAGATGAGCCTTAAAATAATAGGCCTATCTGTCGCCAAGGGAGGCAGAAATGGCTTTGTTACACGTGCCCCCAAAGGGGGGCGACTCTTGCCCAAGTGGTTGCCCCCCCTCCACTAACACACACACACACACACTATTCCTGGTGTCTCAGTGGCTTCTGCCCCCCTTGGGGGCCGATCAGCCTAAAAATAATGGGCCGATTTGCACCAAAGGGGGACAGAAATGGCCACAAGAAACATGCCCCCAAATGGGAGCGACCCTTGCCCAAGGGGCTGCTCCCCAACGCAAAACATTTCACAGTAAATAAAATTAAAAAATCCCTGGCGTCTAGGGGATTCTGCCCCCCTTGGGGGCAGATCGGCCTAAAAATAATAGGCCGATCTGCCCTCAAGGGGGGCAGAAATGGCCACAATAAACATGCCCCCAAAAGGGAGCGACCCTTGCCCAAGGGGCTGCTCCCAAACACGTAAACATTTTCTAGAACAAAAAGAAAAAATCCCCGATATGCCCCCCAGGGGGGCAGAAATGGCCACAATAAACATACCCCCAAAAGGGAGCGACCCTTGCCCAAGGGGCTGCTCCCAAACACAAACATTTTAAAAATAGTTTTAAAAAAAATCCCTGGGGTCTAGTGGATTCTGCCCCCCTTGGGGGCAGATCGGGCTAAAAATAATCCTTGCGGGCAGAAATGGCCAACATAAACATGCCCCCAAAAGAGAGCGACCCTTGCCCAAGGGGGGGCCACTCCCAAACACAAACATTTCACATCAAAATAAAAAATAAAAAAATCCCTGGCGTCTAGTGGGCATTCCTGCTGCCCGATCGCAATGCGATCGTGCAGCAGGAATGCTCAAAGAGACACCGGGGGAAAGGAAAAGCCTTTCCTTTCCCCCTGTGCCTCTTTGGCCCAAACCCCCCACCCGCCGGAGGAGAAACTTACCTGTTTCTCCTGTGATCGCACTGGAAGCAAATGGCTTCCAGTGCGACCGGCAGTGGGTAATGAGGTCAGCGCGCGATTGCGCGCTGACGTCATTACGGGAGGGTGGGGGGGAGATTGAAAGGGGAAGGTCTTCCCCTTCTATCCCCGCCTTGGGGAGTGGGGGGGGAACCCCAAGGAGGGAGCGCTAGCGCTCCCTCCGGGCTCCTTGCCGAGGACGTAATGGTTACGTCCTTGGCACAGGAGCACTGTGCCGCGGGACGTAACCATTACGTCCTTGGCACAGAAGGGGATAAAGAAGAGTTGTTTGGTTTATTACTCGTTTGTCCTGCCATTCCTTTTCTACTTTTTTGCTGTTACTGAACAATTAGTGATGTATACCTACGGTTGTGTTTGTTTCACACTGATTGCTGATCCAGATGCTGACTTTGGGAGCAGTTCAGGAGTCACCCAGGACAGGGGGAAATGTTCAATGGATGGATGCATGGGAAGTAATCCGTTTGGGATGTCATTGCATTGCATGATGTTTGCTCTGCTACATATTTTATGGGTGGCTTGAACACTGTCAACATCTCTTGTGTTACATTTGTCCCCCTGATGTATGTTGCACATTGGCATCATGTGTGTGACCTGGAGTTGTGTTTCAGGTGTTCAATTGTGCTGCCTTCCTATAATTTTGAATGGCCATGTGTCCATTTTCATGTGTGTATCTTCTAACTGGTTCATCTACATGTGTGACCCTTGCTTTCTTGACTTTCACTTCCACATTTGGCTCGTGGACATGGCACTTGTTAGTTCTATTGGTTATCCCTGAGATACATGAGGCCCCAGTACCTGTGCAGATAGTGTTTCTAAGTCATGTGCCTAGTGAATTGTATTCCAGGGCATCATCCTTCCTGGGGTCCCCTGATGCCACCATCCCTATTCTGCATGTATTCATCACATTGTATGTTTTAGATACTGGTTGCAGTAAAGATCGTGCATCCCATTTAGGTTAGGTACTCCTGCAATGTGTGTGATATGTGTGAGTCCATTAGAGGTATGTTTCAGAGAAGGGGTGTTTGGGTTCAATAGCATATCAATACAAATGTGTCTTCAATATTATGAAAGGCCATGGCATGTGCTAAAAGTGCAGGTGTCAGTTCTATTTCTATGTGTGTTTGTGATGTGGATTTGCTGTTGTGTAAGACAATGTTATGTCCCCATCACTGTCACTGCAACTGGGATGTGCAGATGTGTCTGGTTTTGACAAATGTGGGGGTGCAGTGTGAGTGACATGACTAAAGGGGGCGGTATGGGGCTGGGATTGTATCATACGTTGTGTACACATCCAAGCCGTGACACACATGATATACTTGGTCCACGGACCACAGCCTCCATAGCTGGTGAATGGCAGACCATGAATTTTCTGTGGACAGATAGGTATGTTGTCTTACTGTCAGTTAGGTCCATGGTGCTGTGGATTTTGGGTGCCATTTATCATGAGCAGCGGCAGGACCTGCATGAGCAGCTCCATGGTGGCACAGGATGTGTTAAGCTGCCTATGGGTAGATTCTGCCCTTATATCCCTCCCTTTCCGCAAGCTGAGACATGGTGGTTGCACCGCTACAGACACGTCAGCAGAAAGCATCATCTTAATCTGACCGGCATTAAACAGTTGAGGTCCCACTTCCGACATACATTTTGTGCTATCTGGCCACTGTGGTGGTCTGCACTATCATGGTGGTGCCCGTGGGACGCAGCAGTCTTTGGTCAATGGAACCATATGCGTCGTAATACTATGGCCTGACGGCCAACCCACTGAAAGCTGCACCGCTGCTGCAGCTGTGCCAGTCTACAGTCTCCCAAAGTCATATTCAGGCCCTAAACTCTCTTAAGTGGGCAACAGCTTTCACCACACAGTCTTAACAACAATATGTCATGTCCACTAAGTCTTTACAATGCATGTGCCTTTACGACACATAAATCTATACCACCTATGCCTTTACCACACATGCCTTTACCATGCATGCCTTTATCACACATAGTGATAAGTGTAGGTAAGTAATTGGTAAGTATGTTAAGTGGATTATATACAGGCATTAAATTGTTTTTTTGTTAATATTTTAAATATAAATAGTATTCATTTTTAATAATTATTTGTATGTAATTATTTGAAAATATGAATTATAATTTTGAAGAATAAGATGTTAGGCATATAGGGGTTATGGGTGGGGAAGTGTATTAATACTCTAGTAATGATTAAAATAGAGTTGTTTTATAAACTGTTGATGTTTTAAAATAGTTTATCCTATATATTAGAAAAAACAAAGTAATTTTTAGGGTCGGGATTTTAGGGACATAAGGGCTATAGGTCGGGAAGTGTATTAATACTCAGGTTTTAATTGATATAATTGAGTTTTAAATGTAATACACATTTTTAATAAATTAAAACAATTCAGAATTGTATTTAAATATTATTTAAAATATACAACTTAAGTTATTGGTATTGGATGTAAGGAATATAACTGTGATTCATAGTGAAGTATTTTAATACTTGGATTATAATTAAAAACTTACTTATGGCATGACTGTGAGTTTTGCAGTCTTACCACCGTACCCCCATGGTGGCAGTCCCAGGAAGACAGCTGAGCTGGCAGTCTTTTGTCCGCTGTATTACAATGCTACTACTGGCCCAGCGGTGGTGTCACTGATGTCAGTGGACTGGTGCGGGGCACGGTCTGCAACACAAGGAATATTTTCTATATGCATCATTGCAGATGTGTACATTTTGATTAAATAATTCTAAAATGTACACATATGTATGACACATGTGAAAAAATACCATGCACAAGTACTGTTCCATTGCAGGATTCTGGAACATATATGTCCAGTCCAGTCAATGTCAGGAAAATGCCAAAGATACTTACCTGTATATTTTTTTTTCCTTTGGGGTGAAATTGCTGCTATGAAGAGGGGGCCCTGGACAAATGGATCCACATTGGATAATGAAGAGTAAATAATGGAATGGGGGAGCTAGCACCACATTTCTTTGATTACGCCATGTCAAAGCAGGCTGTCTCCCTGCCACAGTCAGCTCAATGGAAAAGCGCATCACAAGCTGGACGGCAGTTTCCTTGTCTGTACCGCCATCTGAGAGCTCCTCTTTCATGGCTTTCACTGAGGCGGTCGGTGAATGGATGGCAGTGTGGGTGGGACTCCTGCAATTTGTCATTCAGCAAATCACCAACCTTATAATTTAGCTGGCAGACCACCTAGTCGGCAGTTAGCATACCCGCCTCAGCCATGACGGCAGTACCAAGACCGCCAAACTTGTAATCAGGCCCTTAGTACTTTTTCATTTCTAAAACTAAGGGCCTCATTGCGAGTTTGGCGGAGTGTGCACCGCAATGGCAGCTGTGGCAGACCAACCACAATTGGCTTTGCGGGCGGACCACTGTAGTCATGCTGGCCTATGGACCAAATACCACCATGGTCCTGCCGGCTCCGCCAGGCAGCACAGACCACTGCAGTCACAAGGGAACACAAACAGGCCGGGGAACAGTGTTTCCACCAGACACATTGGCCCTCTTTATGACATTGGCGGTAAATGCCGATTACCGCCGTGCTAACAGCCGGCAACCTACCGCTGCGCTGGTGAATATCCGTTCACCATATTATGACACACACACACCAATCCGACAGAATACAGCTACACACACAAATCCACCAGCCCAAAGGTCAGTGGTAAACTGGCAGTCCAAAAACCCACACCATTACGCCAAGAGAACAACGCCCATCACATTATGACCCGCAAATCAACACAGTGGACATTCAATGGCGGTAAACCATTGGTGGTACATACCGCCACACTCACAATGGACACCCAGAGACAAAACAACACCACATTGGGTAATTCAAACAACACACACCTGACACCCATACACACACCACACCCACACCACTATAAAACACACACCCACATTACCCACAGTCCTTTACCAACAACTATTGCCACCACAAGACTGAGAAGAAGAGCACAGAGGCAACTAGACACACACATCTCATACATCCATACACCCCTCATGCACCCCACATCACACACCCCACAACATTACCCAGCACACCCTCACCAACACACATCACACAACACCCATGGCACCACAAAGGCACACCCGTTTCAATGAGGTGGAGTTAAGGGTCATGGTGTAGAAAATCGTAGGGGTAGAGCCACAGCTCTTTGGAGCACAGGTGCAGCAGATATCAATATCAAGGAACATGGAGCTATGGCGGAGAATTGTGGACATGGTCAACACCATGGAACAGCACCCAAGGACAAGGGACGACATCAGGAAGAGGTGGAAAGAACTACAGGGGAAGGTATGTTCCATAGCAGCAAGACACCAGCTTTCTATACAGAGGACTGGCGGTGGACCCCCACCTCCTCCGCACAACTCACAGCATGGGAGGAGCAGGTACTGGCAATACTGCATCCTGAGCGCCTGGCCGGAATTGGAGGAAGACTGGGCATTAGTAAGTCAACTTTTAACAATTATCACCTCCTCATACCTACATGCCATCACACACCCTCGCCCCCACTCCCATCACTCCACTTCCTCCCACACACTCCACCATCACATCACACTAATCCCAATGCCAAGCCCTGCGTGCTGTACCAATGAATGGACACTCCTCCCAGCCCTGCATGGACACTCATCACCAAAGCATGCACAGCATAGGGAAACTATCTTAACCACTATACACTATGCAGGGGAACAACAACCATAGAGGGGAAGCTACAGAAGTAAAAATGTCAGAAGAATAATACAACATTTACATCCCCACAGGTACCCCAGCCAATGTCACTGGAGAGTAGGTGCCACCACTATCCAGTCCCCCAACAGAAGAGGCCCTAAGTGATGACAGTAACTCTGTACTTCTGGATTTGGATGATCTACCTGGCCCATCAGAAACCACCGGACAGTCGGTCATCCAAGCCCAATCACAGACCACCACAGAGCCTCCCCCATCAAGATCCAGTACCACAGCATCCACCCAGCGTACACACATCTCTGTCCCCATGACACATCAATCAGCAGTGGGCACACCTGTACAGGGACCCCAGGCCACACCTTGCACCAAGACAATCAGGGATCTGGGGTCACTGGCAGTGGGCACACGGTTCAGGGGACAGAGGCACAGGCCAACAGGGACACTGGAAGGACTGCTGTGCACCAGGGGGAGGGCAGGACCAGGGAACCGACTCTCCAGGAGGCATTCTCCGAGATCTTGGGAGCCTACCAACATTGCCAGGACACGATGGGCCAGATCCTAGACAACGTGCAGGAGAACAGGCGGCAGCAGGATGGAGAGTATAAGGGGATCAGGGAGGACTTGCAGGCCATTAACAACACCATGGTCTCCATAGCAGGGGTGCTGGCAGACATGGCCAATATGATGAGGGAGGCAGTATCACACCAGCGAGCTCCTATCACTAGTCAGTCATCTGAACAGCCCTCCACTTACACTGCCGCAAGTGGCCAGGAGGCCCCACCACAGGACCAACAGGCCACCAGCACCCCTCCTGTGCAGAAGGTGAACCACCCCACAAACGTTCCCTGCAAACCAGACAGAAGCCAGATACACTTGCCAAGACTACCGCCAGGACATGAGACTCTCCTGAGTATCCCCCTTGTGATCCACCCAGTCACCTTCTCCACCTTGAACTGCCATTGCTTCCCTTCCTATGTCCCCATGGACACTGCACCTGTGTTACAAACAGAATGGAACAATACCCTGGACTTTCCTCCATCATCACCCCATTCCATTGCACTTTTCCTCAATATTTTAGCACTACAATAAACACCCTTGGATAAAACTCGACTACTAGTATTTCATGTTTTGCAAATTTGTATTCATTGTAACAGCTACAACTATTGCAAATGAACTGTACATAGAATGAGCATAGAATTATTGACCTGTAGCTGGCTGTTGTGATCACACCAGGAGGATGTGTCATATCACCAACATCTGCAGAATGAATATCCAGAGGTAACAGTAAGTAGGGGAAACAAGTGGGTAATGCCACCATAGCAATGCAACACAGAATACACCAATAGTCTTAGAACTATGAAGTTGCACTGTCTCCCTTGTGTCATTGAAAGTACTGATGTATCCCCAATGTTCTGTTGTCCACATCCTCATCCTCTGCCTCCTCATCCTCACTGTCCTCAGGGTCCACTGCTGCCACAGGGGCATCTCCAGTCTCCTCCTCCTGCTGAAAAAGGTACATGGCGTCTGAGGACCAGGTTGGGCAACATGCAGCATGCCACTACTATCTAGCAGACCTTCTCGGGTGAGTAGCACAGGGATCCACCTGTCAGATGGAGGAACATAGACCTGGCCTTTAGGAGGCCAAAGGTCCTTTCAATGATCCTTCTGGTTTGCCAATGTGCCTCATTATAACGTTCTTCTGCCCTTGTCCTTGCATTCCTCACAGGGGTCAGCATCCATGATAGGTTTGGGTAACCAGAAACACTTGCAAATACTGAGGGACAACATTTAACCACACTTCCTATATGGCCAACACCATAGGCATACACCAACATGTACTGGGTGGGAGCCAGGGCTCACCTATTAGCCACACCCTGTGCCTCTGTAGCTGGGCCATCATTTTTGGGATTCTGCTATTCCTCAGGACAAAGGCATCATCCATCAAACCAGATAGCTGATATCAGGTCAGGCTTTAATTGGGCACACAGCTCTGTGACTGTGTCCCTGTCCAGTCTATAGGTGAGTATTTTGTGCCTGTCCTCCAGTGAAGGCAAGTCCACCAGAGGTATTTCTCTTGGCTTCTTCCACTGTTTTTCCATTTTCCTTTTTCTTTCTCCTTGCGCTTTCCCGCTTTTCCCGCCGCTGCCACCCATGTGGCCCGTCCCTCCGTTCCCATTCCTCCCATTCGCTGACCTCCCTCCCGCCTCCTGCCTCCCAGCTGACCCCTCCTCCCCCCCTTCCCTCTTATGGCGGCCATTGTGTGGCCGCGCCGCTGGCCCGCGGAAGGCAAGCCCATCTGAGCCTGTCCGCGTCTGGACCGCGCCCAGCGCCCGAACCCCTGGCCCCCACCGCACTCAAAACACCCAGCTAAGATACAACGCCATCTCCCTCAACGCCCTCAACCCCAGACGAACAGCCACCTGCTACCAAGCCAGCCCTAAACAAACCCATGGACCCTTCACCTGTCAAGCCTGCAAGCACACATTCCACCGAACCTGCAGACCACCCTCAGGCCCTCGCAACAACAACCACCTCAACTGCATCCTCCTCAACACATGCTCCGTCCACAAGCACGCCATCGAACTATGGGACCTCCTGGACACAACAGCACCAGACTTCGCCTTCATCACAGAAACCTGGATGAACGCCTCCTCGGCTCCTGACATCGCCATAGCCATCCCCGACGGCTACAAGATCGCCCGGAAGGACCGCATCAACCAAACCGGAGGAGGAATCGCCATCATCTACAGGAACACCATCAACATCACTACCACCACCGAAGACACCCCCTCGCTGCCGAACACGTACACTTCCAGATCCACACCGACCCCAGAACCACCCTCAGAGGAACACTCGTCTACAGACCCCCGGGCCCACGCGTCCAATTCAGCGAAACCATCACAGATTTCATCAGCCCGCACGCCCTAGCCTCACCAGACTACATCCTCCTTGGGGACCTGAACTTCCACCTGGAGAAAAACAACGACAACAACACCCCCACCCTGCTCGACAACCTCGCCAACCTCAGACTCAAGCAACTGGTGAACACCCCCGCCCAGACCGCTGGCTACACGGTCGACCCCATATTCTCCACCAGCAACCACATCTACTTCAGCCACTCCTCCGAACTACACTGGACCGACCACAGATGCGTCCACTTCACCTTCAAACGGGAGACTCACCACCATCGCACACAACAAACCCCCCGCAGACGCTGGAGCAAAATCTCCACAGAGCAGCTCCTCTCAACACTGAACCAAAACCCACCAGCCATCACCACTGACGCCAACAACACAGCCCACAGCCTCACACAGTGGATCACCAACTGTGCCGAAAACCTCGCACCACTTAAAAGCCACCCAAGCGGGACCAGCATCAGGAAACCCCAGTGGTTCACGGACGCCCTCAAAGAATCCAAGAAATCCTGCCGCACCCTCGGAAAAACCTGGTGCAGGAAACGCACCACAGAAAACATGACAGCCCTCAAGATCGCCACCCGTGAACACCACCAGCTGATTCGCTCCACCAAAAGGACATCATTCAAAGAGCGACTAGACAACAACACCCACAACAGCGAAGAACTCTTCAACATCGTTAAAGAGCTCTCCAACCCCAGCGCCAGCTCCAAAGTCATCACGCCCTCACAAGAACTCTGCAACTCCTTCGCTACGTTCTTCCACCGAAAAATCGCAGACATACACGACAGCTTCAGACCCCAGGCCCCGCCCCCCACCACCGAACCAACAGCCCCCACCACTACACTCAACGCCTGGACCCCCATCAGCTCTGACGAGACCAGAAGCACCATGAACACCATCCACTCCGGCTCCCCCTCGGACCTGTGCCCCCATCACATCTTCAACAAAGCCTACTCCGTCATCGCCCCCTATCTCCGGAACATCATCAACAGCTCGTTCTCATCTGCTACCTTCCCGGAGAGTTGGAGACACGCGGAAGTTAACGCCCTCCTGAAAAAACCCACGGCTGACCCCATTGACCTGAAGAACTTCCGCCCCATCTCTCTTCTCTCCTTCCCGGCCAAGGTCATCGAGAAGACCGTCAACAAGCAGCTGACCGCTTTTCTTGAAGCTAACAACTCGCTCGACCCTTCCCAATCAGGATTTCGGGCCAACCACAGCACAGAAACCGCCCTCATCGCAGTCACCGATGACATCAGAACTCTGATGGACAATGGAGAAACAACCGCCCTCATCCTCCTGGACCTCTCGGCTGCCTTCGACACCGTGTGCCATTGCACCCTAATAACCCGCCTCCGCACCACTGGAATCCTAGGATAGGCCCTTGACTGGATCATCTTGTTCCTCTCCGACAGAACCCAGAGAGTCCACCTCCCTCCCTTCCACTCAGAACCCACCAAGATCATCTGCGGCGTACCCCAAGGTTCCTTGCTCAGCTCAACCCTCTTCAATATCTACATGCGCCCCCTCGCCGCCATCGCAAACAAACACAACATCAACATCATCTCCTACGCCGACGACACCCAGCTGATACTCTCCCTCACCAAAGACCCAACCACTACCAAAATCAACCTACAGGAAGGAATGAAAGACGTTGCGGAATGGATGAAGCTCAGCTGCCTAAAACTGAACTCAGACAAGGCGAAGGTCCTCATCCTCGGACAATCCCCTTCCGCCTGGGATGACTCCTGGTGGCCCACGGCTCTGGGCACCGCACCAACCCCCTTGGATCACGCACGCAACCTCGTATTCATCCTGGACCCCCTCCTCGCTATGACCAAGCAAGTCTACGCCGTCTCGTCATCATGCTTCAACACCCTACGCATGCTCCGAAAAATCTTCAGATGGATCCCCGCTGAAACCAGAAAGAGAGTCACCCATGCCCTCGTCACAAGCCGACTGGACTACGGAAACACCCTATACGTAGGTACCACCGCAAAGCTTCAGAAACGTCTACAACGCATACAGAACGGCTCCGCACGCCTCATCCTCGACACCCCTCGCCACAGCCACATATCCGCCCACCTGAAACACCTACACTGGCTCCCCATCAACAAGAGGATCACCTTCAGGCTCCTCACCCACGCACACAAAGCACTCCATAACATGGGCCCCGAATACCTCAACAGCCGCCTCTGGTTGAACACGCCCACCCGTCAGCTCCGCTCAGCCAGCCTCGCCACCGTCCCGCGCATCCGCAGAACCACCACTGGAGGAAGATCTTTCACCTACCTGGCAGCCAAAGCATGGAACTCCCTCCCCGCACACCTAAGAACTACCCAGGACCATCTCGCCTTCAGGAAGCGCCTCAAGACATGGCTTTTCGAGCAGCAGTAACCCACCCCCCCTCCCCAGCGCCTTGAGACCCTCTCGGGTGAGTAGAGCGCTCTATAAATGCATTGATTGATTGATTGATTGACATGACTGCCCTTTTCTATCTGATTCCTCACTTGTTTCCAGAACTTCCATAGGAGAGGACCTACACTGCATGTGCTGCTGTGACCTGTGTCTAGAACCTACCATGGCCCGTGTGACCAGGGAAAGGGCCCCAGCCTACACTTCTGAGGAGTTGGAGTGACTGGTAGATGGGGTCCTACCCCAGTACAGATTCCTGTATGGGGCTCCAGACCAACAAGTGAGTGCACCTTGTGCACGATGCATGTGGCATGAATGCATGGAGTTGTGTGTCAAGGCCTTGTGTAAGGGGGTGGGTGGATGTCCTCTTGGCGCTAAACATGTTGTGGCCTGGGCTATTTGTGCTCCAATGGTGATGCAAACGGGCATGGGGGACCATTTGTGTGACAGGCTGGACTGTTTGTCTAATGGAGTTCTCCTCTATGTATTACCTCTGCAGGTCAGCACCCATCAAAAGAAAGGATTATGGTGTGTTGTCGCCAAGTAGGTGTGGACCCTGGAGGTCTATGGCAGGCGGAGCACCCACTGTCGATAACGGATGGAGGACCTGATGTTGGGCACGGAACACCGTGGAGGCCCTGCTGGAGATGGCCTCCCAATGAGGAAGGGGTGCCCATCAGACTCTCACCACCTCTGGTTGCCCACATACTGGCGGTGGCCTACCCTGAGCTGGCTGGGCGCTTGAGGGCATCACAACAGCCACAAGGGGGTGAGTAATATGGCTATCATTACAACTGAAGGCTGGTGGGGTGGTATCCGGGTGGTAGTTGTGTGTTCGTGGGTGCCCCTAAGCCAGGCCAGTTATATCAGCGTAGGTTCTCTGGTGGCTAAGAGTTTAAATGTGAAATACAGCTTACTTAGCTTGTTAGTATTCACTCCTGGGCAGGGCTGCGTGGATCTCAGGTGTGCTGCAGTTGGCAGTGTATGCCCCTCCTCATTCCTTGGTGACTAGCCATTTCACTGGTAGTGCCATGCATAGTACGTAGGCCTGTTCCCTGTGTGTGAGGGTGTTGTGTATGCCAACAGTGGCGTTGCCCCCTCCAGAACCAGTGGGCATGTCACCCACTCGAGAGACTGTGGCCTTGCACTCCCCAGGACAAAGCAATGGGCATATTGCCCCCTCCAGAACCAGTGTTCAAGTCACCCACTCCAGAGACTGTGGCCTTGCACTCTCCAGGACAAATTAATGGGCATGTTACCCCCTCCAGAACCAGTGGGAAAGACACCCACTCCAGAGACTGTGGCCTTGCACTCCACAGGACAAAGCACAGGGCATGTTGCCCCCTCCCGAACCAGTAGGCAAGTCACCCACTTGAGAGACTGTGACCTTGCACTCCCCAGGACAAAGCACAGGACATGTTGCCCCCTCCAGAACCAGTGGGCAAGTCACCCACATGAAAGACTGTGACCTTGCACTCCCCAGGACAAAGCAATGGGCATGTTGCCCATCCAGAACCATTGGGCTTGTTCCCGCACATGGATGAAGTGCTCCCCCCTGAGGTGTCTGCCTATTTGACATCTGAGGCCCCTGCAGTGTTCTATCTGGATTGGTGCAGGATTCGAGTGGGGCCTAGGACTGTGCCCTGTGGCCATGTGGACCCTTTGAACTATGAACTGGGCAGTGTCCCTTTTTTATACAAGTGACAATTGTGCTCTGTTTCCACCAGGCTTTTGACCGCATTGGTACTGCCTCGGAAAAGGTGGGGAATTTGTGTGTCAAAATATGGAGGGCGGTACTTTGTCTTCCGTCCTGCTGTAGGTGGCTACTGCCGTGGATGACTGGCGGTCGGTGTGGTACATTGGCTGTCTATGGGAGATATCACCGCCATGGTCATAATTTGGCAGTAATTATCGCCAGCCTGTTGGCGGTATTACTGCCACTTTATCACCCACTGCCAGGGTCGGTATAAGGGACATTATGAGGTTGCACACCATGGCAGTTCAGCTGGTGGAAACAGAGAGTAGAAAGGTAGCAACTCACCTATAAGCAGCCTAACACATTTTGTGCCACCAAGGTGCCCATCACACATGTCATGCCACTGCTGCTGATCATGGAAGGAGCCTAAAATCCATACCGCATGGACGTAACTGACCGTAAGTACACACACCTATCTGTGTCATTATGCTCAACAATAGATCATTGTACAGTCATCCACATGATATGGTGGTCACACAAAGGGCATCCTGTACACGTCATTGTGTCACATTTCGCAATCATTCACAAAGAAGGACACATTCACAGTCACAAAACACCCCCTTTGGACAGGTCACACATACTTCCCCACAACATTGCACAAAAACACATGTCTGACCATCTCAGGCACAGGGACAGTGAAGTGTAGAAAACACTACCAACACAGCAACATCACATCTACAAATACAACTGACACCCTCACATTCCTCACATGCCATGGACTGCTGTCCCATTCAACACACATGTATGGATGTGTCGTGGGAACACACACACCACTCCCATTAAACAACCCTGCAATGGAGACACCCATCGCCCACATTGTAACACAATGGAAGGTCAATGGGATGCACATTAGACAGAGAGACAAATATACAAAGCTCACTATGCAAACAATGCCTGCAGAATTGGGATGAGGACATCAGGAGCACTCAGGAAAGGATGCGTCACTGGGACAGATATCAATTTGCCCATGCCCCTAAAATAACAGTTGCACAGGAATTAGCCCATCAGATATCTCTCGGACAATGATTAGCAGAGGCATGTGACTTACATATCTGTACAATATGGAAGTGCAAGTCAAGAAAGCACATACAACTGCAACTGCATGGGCCAGACATTGAGATGAAGTAGCTGCAAGGTACGTACAGTAAAATGGACACATGCAAAGTGAAATGCTTAGGAAGCCAGCACAATTGAACACCCTCCATGTCTCCACAAACAAAACTCAAATTCCTACACCTACAACAAATGTACAATCAATTTCAGGTGGACAAGTCTAACACTGTACATGTTCACATTGGAAAACACACGATTAAATACTTCCCATACCAAAGAGAACACAATGCAATGATACCACAATTGCATTAACAAATACCTATTCATACGGTCAACATCTACCTTTGTACTGGGTGACCCCCAGCAATGCCCAAAAGTCAGATTTTGCAAACAACAGAAGATGGACCAGCAAGCAAGTTGAAACACACACAACTGTAGACAGACAACAAAAGTTACTTGAAAACCACAAAAATATAGAAAAGTAATGGCAGGACAAATGTGTATCCAAAATAACAACTGTTTAGGTTTATTACCAAGCAATGGCAAAATGTCCAAGGCCATTGGCCAGCCCATTAGTCTTTTATTGCACAGTACTGTGCCAACACTTGTCTCCTATTACTGCCAGGGAACCACCACAGAAAAGGATATCAAGTGGGCAGGCAGGCACTTCAGGGATCATTCTTGAGGGGTGCGGATTTGGGATGGGTGGGTTTGGGTTTTGGAGGGGTGGACTCTTTCTTAGGATGAGTGGGCTTTTTCTTGGTGAAGGGGTATGGGTGCTTGTAGTGGGGGCAGGTGTGACGGGAGAGAAATTGGAGGTGGAAAGGATGAGTTGGGATGTGGGTTGGTGCCTCTTGGGTTTGGGAGAAGGTGGAGGGAACAGAGGAAAGACAAGCTAAAAAAAAACATTCCTTAGGAACACAGGGACAGTCATCATATGGGGGGATTTGGAGGTTGAGGGAGTGGTTGTCTGATGTGTTGGTGTGGATGTCTTGGGTGTGTGCATGTGTGAGGTATGCTTGTGTTTGGGTAGTGTCTGTTGTGTGTGTGAGTGTGGGTGTGGGAAAACAGGGCTGATTGCAGAGGCCCCCTAACTTTTTGCCCACATTTTCCACTTTTTGCTGGTGTTTTCCTGACTCTGATGGTGCCCTGGGTACTGCTAACCAGTCCCAGGGCCTGTGCTCTGTGTAAAATGGATATGCAAATTAGGCTAATTATAATTGGCTAAGTTAACCTACCTATAAGTCCCTAGTATATGGTAGGGCATGTAGGTTTAGGGACCACAGCATAGGTGGTGCACCGCACTGCTGAGGTGCCCAGTGTCATTTTAAAGGCAGGCCTGCCTTGCTGGCTGCTTTTAAATTAAAGTTATACGCAAATTCGACTTTGGAATTAAAAGTAGTTCCAAAGTCTTAAACTACCTTTTTTCACATATAAGTCACCCCTAAGGTGTGCCCTATGTGCCCCTAGGGCTGGGTGCCATGTAACTATAAGCAGGGACTTTATAAAAATAGTTTTATAAGCCCTGGTGAGGTAAAAACAGCCAAATTTGTTTTTCCCTCATTGTAGTAAATGGCCTTCATAGGCTAGAATGGGGAGACTTTATTTTAATTTTTAAAGTCTCCTTAAATTATGCATACCAAGAATTTGGTATCAAATTAATTGTTGTAATAAATCCCACAACTTCCAGTTGTGAGATTTAATATAACTTGTTCAGGTAAAGAGTTTTAAACTTTACCTGAAAAGTTGCCAATTTCAGACCTGCATTGTTTTTGCTGCTGTGCTCTGATTGGCCAGCCTCTAGCAAGTCTGGCAAGGCTGCCTTGATGAGGTGTGAAGTGGCCTGGCTTCACACAAAGGAATGTGCCTGTGGGAGGGAATCTCCCCACAGCAGATGGTGAGGCAGGAAGGGGGAGGGCTCCCAAATTGGTCTTCAAAGGCAGAGAAGGACATTTGGAGCAACCAGCAACACCCCCACATCCTGCAACCCCAGACAACTAGGTGCCCCCTTGATTAGATTAGGAGAGGACAGGAGAGGGGTGTGTTCAGGATTTTGTGCCACACCAGTGGGTGGGCTCAGCCAGATGTAACCTCCAAAAATCAGATTCATCCATGATGGATTTTTAGAGGATGTTGCCTCCTGGGATTGATTTTTGCCACACTTCCCAGGAAGTGGTCATCACAGGGGGAAGGACCCTGCACCTGATTGGAGAACCAGGACCCCCCTGCTTTTCACCCAGGAGCAAGGATAAAACTGGCAGACCTGCACCCACACCTCAGTTCCCTACCACATCCAACAAGGAAGAACAATAGAAGAAGAAGGACTGCCCTGCTGGACCCCTGGCCTGTCCCTGGAACCTGCACTCAGAAGGACTGCACCAACTGCACACTTGGGCTTCACCACAAGAAGGACTTTGCCTGGCTTCAACTGGTTCAAGGAGGGACTCCCTGTTTGCTACAGGTGAAAAATTGCTATCCAGAGTCCCCTGCACCAACTCCTGAAGAAAGCGACCAGCTGACCACTGTCCAGTGGCCAAAAAGGAGTTTGCGCCAGGTGCATTCTGGGAGTTGTAGTCTGCACCCCCCAAAGACCATCTCAGAACTTCTGGACCCTTGTGGTGAGCTGTGGACCCCAAAAGAACCTTAAAAGGACATCTGGGAGAAGCCCCAGAAGTTTGGAGAAGTTTTGACAACTTTGTAAAAAATCTCCATAGAGGGACCGACCCGCCGCGGCAACTCTAGCCGGCTTGCCTCAACCGCGACCCGGCCTGATTTGCTGGTTCGTCCCGATAAAGAAAATCTCAGAAAAAGAGAATAAGTCCGAAGGTAAAAAGTTGACCAGGACCTCCCAGCCAGCATATCCGAGGAGGGCTCCATGGACGTCGGATCAAGATCCAGGTTTACCCCGGTCGAAGGATTTTCACCTCGAAAAAATGACTAAGTCCGAAGGTAAAAATCTCCACCGAGGTTTCCTGCATCGCGTATCCGGAGAAGGGCTCCAGGAGGTCGGATTGGACTGGCAGGTTCGTCCCGCTGAAGAAAATCTTCGAAAAAGAGACTTAGGGGGTCATTACAACATTGGCGGTAAAAGCTGCTTACTACCGTGCAGAAGACCGCCAATACACCGCCGTATGACACACATCACGGAATCCGCCGAAATTCAGACAACCACACAACACCGCCACACCAAAGGTCAGCGATAGACATGCGGAAACAAATCCTCCACCTCCACGCCAACAGAAACACACCCATGCTATTACGACCCACGAATCCACGCGGCGATCTTTCAACCGCGGTATTCCATTGGCGGTACACACCGCCGCGCTCAAAATACGCACACATATACAAAACACCGCCACATTGCACAATTACAAATACACACACCTGATACACATACACACACCACTCCCACACACCCAATACAATATAAAACACACACTCACATCACCCACAAACCCCTACGACCAGAAATTAGAGACGAAGGCCAGAGAGAGACAGCACAGAATAGATAACACCATCACACAGAGGCACACTACACCATCACCCACACAACATCCATGCACAAAACACCACATACCACTACACTCACCACACTCATCAACACATACACCACCTCACACATCACACACACCACCCCATGTCACGCCAAAGACACCCCCGCTTCTCCGAGGAGGAGCTCAGGGTCATGGTGGAGGAAATCATCAGGGTAGAGCAACAGATATTTGGCTCACAGGTGCAGTACACATCCATAGCCAAGAAGATGGAGCTATGGCAAAGAATAGTGGACAGGGTCAACGCTGTGGGACAGCACCCAAGAAATAGGGAGGACATCAGGAAGAGGTGGAACGACCTACGGGGGAAGGTGCGTTCCATGGTATCCAGGCACCACATCGCGGTACAGCGGACTGGCGGCGGACCCCCACCTCCTCCCCCACAACTAACAACATGGGAGGAGCAAGTCTTGTCCATATTGCATCCTGAGGGCCTCGCAGGAGTCGTTGGAGGAACTGACACTGGTAAGTCTAATCTTCACTATCATATCCCTCACCCTACCTGCATGCTATCACACACCCCCACCCTCACACCCTCCCCTATCACCCTAACTCCTCACTAATCTACCCATAACATCAACTGCACATCCCAAACCCAAGACCTGCATGACAAAACTAAGCATGGACACCCATCACTAAAGCATGCCCACTGCACAGACCCACAACACCCCCCAACCATCACCACACAAGCCCCCACACAGGAATGCCTGCACTGGGGTTCACGCACACCCAACCATTGCACACCATGAAACACACACATGCAATAATCATGTTCTTATACCCCTGCAGGAACCCGAAGGAACGTCACCACACCAGAGGGTCCAGACAACACCACTCCACCCCCAGAAGAGGCCCACAGTGACGACAGCAGCTCTGCCCTACTGGATCTTGATGACCAGCCCGGAACATCGTTGGCCTCAGGACAGTCGGTTCCCCTTGCCCAGCCACAGCCCAACACCGAACTGCCACCATCTGGGAACACCAGCACAGCACCCACCCAGCGGGCCCATACCTCCCTACCCAGGACAGGTCAATCAGCGGTGTGTCCACCACTACAGGGCACCCAGGCTAACCCACCACCCCAACAACAACAGGGACCTGGGGGCAGTGGTAGTGGGCACACAGTCCAGGGGACGGAGGCACAGGAACACCGGGGAACTGGGAGGGCTGCTGTACGACAGAGGGAGGACAGGCCAAGGGAACCCACTCTCATCGAGGCCCTATCCTCCATCATGGGAGCATACCACCACTCCCAGGAGACGATGGCAACGGTCCTGGACAAGTTGCAGGAGACCCTGCGTCTGCAGGAGGAGCAGTATTTGGGGTTCAGGGAGGAGCTCAGGACCATCGGCTCCGCCCTGGGCACCATCGTAGGGGTGCTGATGGACATTCAAAAGACCTTGAGGGACACCGTGGCACTCCAAGGGGCCCCTGACACTAGCCAGGACGATGAAATGCCCACCACCTCTGCCGGTGCCAGTGGACAGGACGCCCCGCCACAGGACCACCACACCAGCACCCCACCCCCTGCAGACGGACAACCACCACGCAAGCGGGCCCTGAGATCCAGGGACAGGACAGAGCAAGATGGAAAGACCCCCGCCAGGAAATAAGACTACCCTGCTTGTCCCCCCACTGTCCCATTTTGTTACCCTGTCCAGATTGGAACTGCCCCAGCTCCACTTCCAATGGCCAGATGGGCAATGTACCTGAGAGACTAATAGACTGGACTCTGCCATGGACATTCTTCCACCATGACCTCTCCCCATTTTACAACCCCCTACATTTTGATGCACTTCAATAAACACCCTTGAAACCTAAATAATATTGGAGTCAGTCAATGATTGCGAACTTTGTATTGTCAATTACAGTGTTAAAAAAGGTTACCCATTGGAAGGTCAACATACCAATGTCACACATCACAAGCCTTTCAAGGGTGCAAGCTGTTGACACGTAGGTTAACACATTAGTGAAACTGAAATGGAAGGGGACAACTCAGTTAACAAATAGGGAGTGAAATGTAGGTACAGGATAGAGGTAGACGTGTGAAATGTAATATAATGAGAAACATGAAATTGTACTCACCTGTGTCTCATTGAAAATATTGCTGTATTACTGACTCCATGTTGTCGTTTTCATCTTCCTCAGCTTCCTCCTCATCACTGTCCACAGGCTCCACAGGCTCACCCGCTGCAACAACACCGTCATCTGGATCATCCTCCTGCAGAAAAGGCACCTGGCGTTGCAATGCCAAGTTATGGAGCATGGAGCAGGCGATGATGATGTGCGTTCGATTACCCTCCTAGTCCGCCCATGGCCTCATTGTAGCATTCCTCTGCCCTGGTCCTGGGATTCCTCACAGGGGTCAGTAGCCAGGACAGGTTGGGGTAACCAGAGTCCCCTAATAGCCATACACGGTGCCTCTGGAGTTCACCCATCATATCAGGGATGCTGCTATTCCGCAGGATGTAGGCGTCATGCACTGAGCCAGGGAACATTGCATTTACCTGCGAGATGTACTGGTCTGCCAAACATACCATCTGGACATTCATTGAATGATGACTCTTCCGGTTCCTGTATACCTGTTCATTCCTGCGGGGGGGACCAGAGCTACATGGGTCCCATCAATGGCACCTATGACGTTCGGGATATGTCCAAGGGCATAGAAGTCACCTTTCACTGTAGGCAAATCCTCCACCTGAGGGAAAATTATGTATCTCCTTACGTGTTTCAGCAGGGCAGACAACACTCTGGACAAGACGTTGGAAAACATAGGCTGGGACATCCCTGATGCCATGGCCACTGTTGTCTGAAAAGACCCACTTGCAAAGAAATGGAGCACTGACAGCACCTGCACGTCAGGGGGTATTCCAGTCGGATGGCGGATTGGTGACATCAGGTCTGGCTCCAACTGGGTACATAGTTCCCGGATTGTGGCACGGTCAAACCGGTAGGTCACGATGACATGTCGCTCTTCCATTGTCAACAGGTCCACCAGCGGTCGGTACACCGGCGGATTCCGCCATCTTCCAATATGTCCCAACTGACGGTGCCTAAGAAAGACAACAGCGAAAAAACTGTCAGCATTCCTCCAGGTATGTACCCACAGTCATACACAAGACTACACCAGACAATTAACCCATCCGGGAAAGGTTTTGAGTGTAGGCCTCGGTATGTGTGACGCAGTAGTAAATGAAGCCATGTGGGCCCCTGAAATGGCGGCTGCCTGACCTCTAAAATGGGACAATGGAATTGTGGGGTAACTGCACTGGCGTTGGACACCGTCGCGGTAGGCGGTCGTAGAGTGCGGCGCAATGCTGCATTGGTTAACATTGGACCCTATGGGTCCCAGGAGCCAATGAACAGGTGCGCTGGCGGTGATGATGCGCACCGTCGCGGACATCACCGCCGCGGACATCACCACCATTTTCTATCTGTTCAATCACTAGATACCTGACCTTCGACAGGAGAGGACCTACACTGCTAGTGCTGCTGTGACCTCGGTCTGGAAGCGACGATGGCTGCTGCGTCTGGGGAAAGGGCCCCTGCCTTCACTGCACAGGAGCTGGAGAAACTTGTGGATGGGGTCCTCCCCCAGTATACGCTACTCTACGGTCCTCCAGACCAACAGGTTAGTACACAGGGAGCACGTTGTATGGACTAGGCCTGGGTGGAGAGGGCTGGGTGGATGAGGGAAGGGGGCAGAGTACATAGAACAGTCATGCATGGGGATGAATGGGCCACAGGGATAGAGTTGGGAGGGGGTCAATTACAACGACGGTGCAGTAGGTAATGACTGTTCCTCTTTCCTTGTGCATGTCATGTAGGTCAGCGCCCACCAGAAGAGGGACATTTGGCGTGCCATCGCCAAGGAGGTCCGGACCCTGGGGGCCCACCAGAGACGGGGCACCCACTGCCGGAAGAGATGGGAGGACATTCGCCGCTGCAGCAAGAAGACGGCGGAGGCTCAGCTGGGGATGGCCTCCCAACGTGGGAGGGGTGCCCGTTGCACCATGACCCCCCTGATGTTCCGGATCCTGGCAGTGGCCTACCCGGAGTTGGATGGGCGCTTAAGGACATCACAGCAGACACAAGGGGGTGAGTTCAACCTCATGCAATGGACTTTGCGTGCTGTGGAGCTGTCTGGGTGGGGGTGGTGGGCTGTGGGTGTCCCTAGGCCAGGGCGAGTTAGGTAGGCAAGGCCCCTCCGTTATGTAGGCCATGTGGCACTCTACCCCAGCTCAAAAAAATGGAAAATTGATGTATAGTTGCCCCTTTGCCATCCATGTGGGCAGATGTCTACCATTGCCATGTAGGCCATTTCCCAGAAATAGCATGTGCAGAGGGCAGGAGCACGGCGTAATGCAGGGGGCTGCTTCGTTTGTCTTGTCCGCCAACGGTAGCGGTATGCCATGCACTAAAACTTTCTTTCTTCTGTCTCCACCCTTTTTCTGCTCTCCCTGTCCTTCTGTACATCAGCATCATCAGGCCGAGGTACAGTGGCACCGGAGCACGAGGGAGCTGCATCCCACATGGCCATGGAGGGCCACACCACAGACTCTGATTTCACCAGTGGGACCGAGGGCGAGGGGAGCTTCACGTCGGCCACAGGATCACCAAACAGCAACACGGACTCGTCCGCCGATGGGAGCTCCCCTGTGGTGGCGGCACTATCTGTGCGCCCCACTTCTATAGGTACAGCCGCCACCTCCCCTACCAGCACCGCCCTCCCAGCAGCCCCTCAGCGTTCGCCCCGTGCCCCCTCACCCAGGAGGGTGGGCATCACCTTCGCCCCAGGCACCTCAGGCCCTGCCCCTGTCACCCCTGCTGCCCTCAGTGAGGAGGCCATTGACCTCCTCAGGTCACTCACTGTTGGGCAGTCTACCATTGTGAATGCCATCCAGGTGAAGTACTGGGTTTTTCAGAACCCAGTGGTGCCTGGGAACACACCCTAAGACTTCGAGTCCTTCCTGTTTCAGACTACAGAAACACAGAGTCTTCTTGGTGAAGTCAAAAATCTTGTTTATTGGCTGCAGCCAGTAACAGGTATCCTAGAAGTACAACACGGTGTATATTCTCAGGAGACTGCTCCTCTTGCAAAGCTAACCTTCTCTTTTATACAAAATATTATGCTTTGGGCAAACATTCCTTATTTTACAGTTGACCATTCACATATTTTCACTACAAAGAAATAGCAGGGTTATGATGACAAGCCCATATTTCAGTTTGTCCAGCCCTCAATCAATTACCTGGCAAGGCTCAGTACTTTCATCAGATATCAACAGACCCCCAATATAAACAGGCACCTCCTCCTTGTAAAGCAAGTCATAAAGAAAGAAACAGGGACAGGTGTGTGTAAGATTAGGCATGGTTTGTGTGTGATGAAAGGTTTTATGATGTGTTGACCCTTGATACTAATCTAATTCGGCCACTGGGAAAGAAACTGGCCGAACAGGTTTGGCTTCAGGCAGTGGAGTCAGCTTGCCCAGGTCACAGAGGAGTCAGCAAAGATGTACGTGTCCTTCAGACTCGTTTTCAGCATTAGACATTGGCCTATGTGAGGGCAATCACAAAATGGCTGTCGTTTAAATGGAACACGAGTGTTCAGGACGGAAACTCTGATATTCAGGTGATTTTGTTACCCGAATATGAATACAATGCTTGTGCATACTATTCTAATCATTCTCGGTCTGCTGATACCAAAATCGTTGTGATACGATGATGTTTATAACACAGGTCCAGAATTTTCAGTACCACAGACCCTCCTTTTGCCCTTACATAGGCAATAACCTATACTCACGCTAATCTGAGTCCAGGTCTATATTCATAAAGTCGTTGAGATGTTGCTGTAGCATCATCCTATTACCTAGCTCATCCCTTGATACAGGTTTCCTTACACACAATGTAGCACAGAGGCCACATATTGCAGGAGCACACTGTACACACAGACAGGACAGGAAAAGAATGGCTAAGATCATCCCAATGACTACCAGAGTCTTCGATCCCCAGGCGGATATCAGCTCCCAGAACCACCCCATCAATGACCAATCTCCTTTATCCACGTGAATAGACTCAGAGATCTTATGCAGTTTGGAAATGGCCTGGTAGACTGTCGGAGCGTTATCTGGGATGAAAACACAGCAACTTGATTGGATCACTTTACATACCCCACCTCGGTCTGCAAGTATGACGTCTAATGCGACCCTGTTCTGAAGAGTCATAAGGCGATCCGACTGGAGCTCAGCAGTCAAATTACTAAGGGCACCGGCGGTTTCAACTACCGTGGATTCAACCACCTTTGTCAATTGCCTTATGTTCCTGCTGTTAACCATAGGACCCCAAAACGGCAGAAAACCCTTTACAAAATCTCCAAATTCTTGTCCTGTTGTGTCTTCTTTACTTATGACACCTCTAACTATCCTTGTCTTATGGTAATCTGCTGCGGCCGTGTAGGTGGGAGGTAACAGGAACGAAACAAAACATGTTCCTGAGAAGTTAGGGGGCAACCATGTATAGGCTCTATTATGGCAGATGAAATAGGTACCCTTAGCTGCAAAGAACGAAGGAGAAGTCTGAGACGCAAAAACATATGTTTCAGTGCAGATACTTTTCCCTAACTGAGCTCTGGGATTCTTGCCATTACCTTGCAGACATAGGTGACCCTGATGGGGTACAATCCAAATCGGGGAGGATCTCTTTGCTCGCTGGTTCCCACTCAGAGTAACTCCATATCCTGTTATGTTCCATCCAATATATGCTAGTGTCTCATCTCTCGGGATAGTCTCATAGGAAATATCTTCCCTAATCATATCTACTATACCCTTAGCTAGAGCACTATTCTTAGGATTATCTTTCACAGAACGTAGGGGGTTGGCTTCATACGCGTATATGAACACCGTTCTATATGCCGACACAGAACCATTATGGCTGAAAGGCAGGACCAGATAAGGGATACCTTTATCAGTAGTATGAGGCATAAGACCACACACCCAACAGTTAGTTGTGTTCACTACTAATTGGTGTTGGTGTAGAAGCTGAATGAATGAATTGTTGACAAATTCTAATCTTCTGGCAGACTCGTGTTCAGGCAGGGGGTGAAAAGAATGCGAGGAAACAGTAGAAGGAGGTATGGGCTGTGTAATGGGTGCAAATGTCAATTGAAAAGAGAATAAAACATATCCTATTAAAAACGTCATTACACTAAGCAACATGAAAATACATAATATCAAAAATCGTTTCTTTGTCATTATTATACACATTCTGGCTTTAAAGTCCATCTGTCTGGCAGGTCTCTCATTCTTGAAAAACTCCATCCTCTCTAATTGCTGCTCGTGGTGGTAGGGTGTTCTATGCAAGGGAATGCTTCTGTCAGTCCAGGGCAACTCCCTTAGACCGACCAGAACTGTTGACCTAACGTCTTCAGCTGCACTCCAAAGACTTGGGCAACCACGACCCTACAGCTGAACCCGGATGGCGGTTCGAAAAGAAAAAAAACAAAAATAAGAAAGTTTCTCAGATGAGAGAGCCTCACTTTTAAAAAAATAGCAAAGGAACGGGAAAAAATATTTGTCCTTAGTTCTTGGTCTCAAATTATAACGGCTTTTTCCAGGTACTGTCTGGTTCTGGAACAAGAGTTCAGGCTCTGTAGTGTTCAATCGAATTGACGGTGGCACAGCTTCTTGCAAATTATTGTCACTTTCTCGTTCAGAAATTGTTCCTTTTACACGTGCATCGCTAAATGGCAAAAAACGAGGCACAGTCTCAGTCTCAGAGTCAGCGATCCCCTTCTGGACCCACCGGTCGTATGGTAGAGGAAAAGGGACCCTCTTGCAGTGTATGCTGTGGATCCAGTTCTTTTTCCCTTCCACTCGAACAGCTGATCTTGTTGAGAGAAGGACGAGGTAGGGGCCGGTCCAACGGGGCTGGTCATTCTTTGTCCGCTGGAAGTTCTTGACCAGAACCCATGATCCAGGATTGATAAGATGTCCTGGAGCTTCAGAGACCTGAGGCAGAGTATCATGAACCTGTTGGTGTAGAACACGCAATTTAGCCGTCAATTCATACAAATAATCAAGCAGTACAGGGTGTTCGATCTCACTGAATTTTGTTGGTCTTGGCACTCCCCATATGTTGGCCGGGCGGCCGAACACAATTTCATAGGGACTAAGTCCCACTCGCGAATGCACAGTCATTCTTGTTGATAGGAGTGCTAAAGGCAGAGCGTCAGGCCATTTAAGACCAGAGCTCAATTTTCAGTACCACACAGGGTGTAGAACGAGAGTTGAAACACAGTGATGCATTCCTGGAAGGCATTCATTCTGGTCAGGCTGTCCTTCAGCGAACCCTGCAATCTCTGGCCTCAGCACTGATGGCAGCCATTGTCCCTGTGTCCAGCCTCCCCCCTCCAACTTCCTCCACCCAGACCCAATCCCCTGTACCCCAGCCCATCCCAAGCACACATACAGCATGCACACAAGTCAACACCCAAAAGTAGCTCAAGCAAACATAGGCACCACACACACCACAGGCACTCACACAAGCATCAGACCCATACAGACACAGCAACATCCACTGTCTCCACTGTGTCCCCCTCCTCTTCTTCTCCCTCCTCCCTCCCAGTCTTGTCTACACACACACCTGCATGCACCACATCTACAGGCACTAGGACTCGCACCAGGACACCCAGCACCACAAGCCGCTCACCTGCACTCACCACCTCCACTGCCATATACTCGTCCCCTGTGTCCTCTCCCAGTGTGTCTGTGACGCCCCCTCCCAAAGTACACAAACGCCGGCAATCACTCACCTAACATCCATCCACCTCACGACAGCCTCCAGTACCTGCACCTGCACCCAAAACAGCTAAAGCGACACCTCCTACAACCACCTCCTCTTCCTCCACTCCCAGAACCCCTCCAACTACCCATCCCAGTGTACGTCAGAAACTGTCCCTATGTCAAATTGACCTTTTTGCCCCCACCCCCCCTCCAATTCATCAGTCCCGTCATAGCGCCTCAGCCAAAAATCCTCCAGTACCAGTGGTGCGTGTTCCAGGTTTTTGGAGTGCATCGTCCACCAGGGCAGGCAGTAGGACCCGGAGCCAAGGCACTGTCAGCCCACCCCCTGTAAAGGCTCTGAAATTGGAGAGTGGACGACGGGACCGTGTCAAGACTCCTGGTGGTACAAACAGTGAAATGGGATCCAAGGCGATTGGTGAGTCATCTGTAACTCAAAAGAAGGTGGGGAAGGTCCTGAGGAAGTCTCCCCAACCTGTTGTGAGTGTCACGGCGGAGAAGTGCGCCATCATTTCCGGCGGTCCAGACACAACCGCCACCACCGTCGTTACTGGTCAGGAGACCACCGCCAGAGTCATAGCCCAGGAGGGCTCAAGTATCGTCACTGGTCCAGAGACCACTGCCAGAGTCATAGCCTAGGAGGGCCCAAGTATCGTCACTGGTCCAGAGACCACCGCCAGAGTCATAGCCCAGGAGGGCCCAAGTATTGTCACTGGTCCAGAGACCACCGCCAGAGTCATAGCCCAGGAGAGCTCAAGTATCGTTACTGGTCAGGAGACCACCGCAACCACCGGAGTCACAGCCCAGGAGGGTCCAGAATCCCACAGCCCCGCTGGGCAATGATGGAACGTCAAGCCACACACCAACGTCCAGTGTGGAGATCGTCATGCCACACACCAATGTCCAGTGTTGAGATCGTCATGCCACACACCAATATCCGTACCAGAACCGCCATGTCAAAGCACCGCTGAACAGTCCATAGGCAGCCATGGCAAAGCACCGCTGAACATGGCCAAAACCGTATTGGTGAAGACCGCTGAACCGGGCAAAGACCGCCATGGCAAAGCACCGCTGAACAAGGCCAAGACCGCCATGGTGAAGACCGCTGAACAGGGCAAAGACCATGTGGGTATGAATAGTGCGGCACATCAGGCATCGTTCTCCCATGTGCAGCTGGGACTGTGACAGGACATGTACTTTCACGGGGAGACTCATCCAGTCTGGGCAACAGTCCCACCCAGTACCAGTTGAGCACTGCATCTACTTGCGAAGATGTGTCTTTGCACTCCCAAGGATAAAGCAGTGGGCAACCCACCCACTGTAGAGACTTGAGAGACTGTGGCTTTGCACTCCCCAGGATTGAACAGTGGGCAACCCACCCACTGTATAGACTTGAGAGACTGTGGCTTTGCACTCCCCAGGATTGAACAGTGGGCAACCCACCCACTGTAGAGACTTGAGAGACTGTGGCTTTGCACTCCCCAGGATTGAACAGTGGGCAACCCACCCACTGTATAGACTTGAGAGACTGTGGCTTTGACTCCCCAGGATTGAACAGTGGGCAAGCCACCCACTGTATAGACTTGAGAGACTGTGGCTTTGCACTCCCCAGGATACATCAATGGGCATGTACCCCCGTCGTGGATCTGGCTTCACATTCATGTGGCTGAGGTGCCTTCCCTTCCCCCTGAGGTGCCTGTAGTGTTTCTATCTGATGCCCCGGCAGTGTTCTCTCGGATTTTGGTCAGGTATCTATTGTGGGCGTCGCCCATGCATTTTTGGACTGTTGGTGCACGGACATTGTTGTGTACATATCTGCACTACTTCTTGTATTGTACATTTATTTTTGACAGATTTCGTGATATATATCCGTATATTTTTTAATGAGTAGTATATTGGCACAATACAAAGTTTGACCGCTATTGGCTTTGTCATTGCATTCTTCCGGGGGGATTGTGGGTTGGTAATGTGATTTTTGTGACTGCATTGGTGTGTATGTTGTAATATGCAAGGGTGGGGGTGGGGGTGTTTTGGTGGGTGTCCCCGTAACTTTTGCCTCCCCCCTCCCCCGTGTCGTAGGTGCAGTACTCACCGGTATGTTCTGCGCCTATGTCGCTGTTGGTCGTAGATGAGCAGGAATGCAAGGGCAGGTAAGATTTGTAGTTCCGGGTCCATGGAGTCGTCGTTCCTCGTGGGATGTGTTGAGGTGAGCGTTTTCCCATAGCAAAAGCTGTTTCCGCCGTGTTTTTATCCACGGTGAATCCGCCCCGGAAAAGGTGGCGGATTGGTGTGTTATGATAGTGTGGGCGGTACATTGTCTTCCGACTGTCTGTTGGCGGTGACCGCCGCGCTGTTTGTCTGTACCGCTGTGGTGGGCGATGTGTTAAAGTGGCTGTCTTTGTTGGCGGTTTCCGCCAGTGTCGTAATTCCCTTTTTTTTGTCCGCCGGCCTGTTTGCGGTATTACCGCAGCTTTAACACCATCTGCCAGGGTTGTAATGACCACCTTAGTGTGAAGGTAAACTTTTAACAGAGGCCTCCCGCGGCCTGTAGCCGAGCAGGGCTCCATCGCGGTCGGCCTGAAACTTTAACTTTGCCCCGGTCAAGGTGCAACCAGATGACCCAATTGGCGCTTTTTGTTTCTAGGCGCTAAAAAAAAAACATTCTTTAAAAAATCATATCTCCGGTTCCCCTTATCCGATTTTATTTGTTTTGGTGTCATTTTAAAGATAAAAATATAATCTATTTTTATGAATTGGTTTTGGATTTTTAAACTGTTTCCTGTGTTTTATTTAATTACTGTTTTGTGATATTTGAATGCTTTACACTCTGTCTCCTAAGTTAAGCCTTGACGCTCGTTGCCAAGCTACCAAGTGTTGAGCTGGGTTTAATTTACTGAGACCTAACTGGACCTTAGTGGAGGTTAGTGGCCTATTGCTAAGTGTAGGTACCTATCTGCCCTTACCAATAACCCATTTTCCAACAGTGGGCATTTGTGTTTTTTGGGGGCTGGGAGGTGGAGGTGGTGGGTGAGATGGGAGTAGTGGATGTGGGTGCCTGTTGGCACTGGCTGCTCTGGTGGTGCCTGTGGGTAGGTGTTTTGTGGTGTGTAACCTGGCAGAGGTGGTGGGTGTGTCTGGGAAATTTGTGGCTAATGTTGTGTGTGTGGGTGTATGTTGAGTGCTTGTGTGCCACTGTGTTTTGTGGTGTTTGTGTTTATGTGTGCTGCTTTTGTGCATTGAGGTGGGTGCATGCGGATCTGTCTGTGTCCTTGTGACCAGTAGGGGAATGAGGGACTAGGACTGAGAAGAGGGAGGTGTATCTGGGGCGGAAGGTGGGGGTGACTGGCTGCCATAAGTAAAGAGGCCAGAGCCTGAAAAGATCTCTGTATTCCAAACATAGCACTATGAATGGCTTCCAGAAAAGGATTGCTCTACTGAACTTAACCCCTTCGCTGCAAGGCCTTTTCCCTCTCCTGTGCCAGGCTTTTTTTTGCCTATTTGGGGCAGTTCGCGCTTAGGCCCTCATAACTTTTTGTCCACATAAGCTAACCAAGCCAAATTTGTGTCCTTTTTTTTCAACATCCTAGGGATTCTAGAGGTACCCAGACTTTGTGGGTTCCCCTGAAGGAGGCCAAGAAATCAGCAAATATTCAGTGAAAATTTCATTTTTTTCAAAGAAATGGGAAAAAGTGGCTGCAGAAGAAGGCTTGTGGTTTTTCCGCTGTAAATGGCATCAACAAATGGTTTGCGGTGCTAAACGCAGCAGCTTCCCAGCTTTCAGGAACAGGCAGACTTGAATCAGAAAACCCAATTTTTCAACACAATTTTGGCATTTTACTGGGACATACCCCATTTTTGCAATTTTTGGTGCTTTCAGCCTCCTTCCAGTCAGTGACAGAAATGGGCATGAAACCAATGCTGGATCCCAGAAACCTAAACATTTCTGAAAAGTAGACAAAATTCAGAATTCAGCAAGGGGTCATTTGTGTAGATCCTACAAGGGTTTCCTACAGAACAACTGAAAAAGAAAAATATTGAAATTGAGGTGAAAAAAACATCAATTTTTCTCTACGTTTTACTCTGTAACTTTTCCCTGCAATGTCAGATTATCGAAAGCAATATACCGTTACGTCTGCTGGACTCCTTTGGTTCCGGGGATATATAGGGCTTGTATGTTCATCAAGAACCCTAGGTACCCAGAGCCAATAAATGAGCAGCACCCTGCAGTGCGTTTTCATTCTATACCGGGTATACAGCAATTCATTTGCTGAAATATAAAGAGTAGCTATCAAGAAAACCTTTGTATTTCCAAAAAGGGCACAAGATAAGGTGTTGAGGAGCAGTGGTTATTTGCACATCTCTGAATTCCGGGGTGACCACACTAGCATGTGAATTACAGGGCATTTCTCAAATAGATGTCTTTTTTACACACTCTCCTATATTTGGAAGGAAAAAATGTAGAGAAAGACAAGGGGCAATAACACTTGTATTGCTAATCTATGTTCCCCCAAGTCTCCCGATAAAAATGATACCTCACTTGTGTGGGTAGACCTAGCGCCCGCGACAGGAAACGCCCCAAAACGCAACGTGGACACATCCCATTTTTTTTAAAGAAAACAGAGGTGTTTTTTGCAAAGTGCCTACCTGTAGATTGTGGCCTCTAGCTCAGCCGGCACCTAGGGAAACCTACCAAACCTGTGCATTTCTGAAAACTAGAGACCTAGGGGAATCCAAGATGGGGTGACTTGTGGGGCTCTGACCAGGTTCTGTTACCCAGAATCCTTTGCAAACATCAAAATTTGGCTAAAAAAACACATGTTCCTCACATTTCTGTGGCAGAAAGTTCTGGAATCTGAGAGGAGGCACAAATTTCCTTCCACCCAGCGTTCCCCCAAGTCTCCCGATAAAAATGATACCTCACTTGTGTGGGTAGGCCTAGCGCCCGCGACAGGAAATTCCCCAAAGCACAACGTGGACACATCCCATTTTTTGACAGAAAACAGAGCTGTATTTTGCAAAGTGCCTACCTGTAGATTTTGGCCTCTAGCTCAGCCGGCACCTAGGGAAACTTACCAAACCTGTGCATTTCTGAAAACTAGAGACCTAGGGGAACACAAGATGGGGTGACTTGTGGGGCTCTGACCAGGTTCTGTTACCCAGAATCCTTTGCAAACCTCAAAATTTGGCTAAAAAAGCACATGTTCCTCACATTTCTGTGGCAGAAAGTTCTGCAATCTGAGAGGAGGCACAAATTTCCTTCCACCCAGCGTTCCCCAAGTCTCCCGATAAAAATTATACCTCACTTGTGTGGGTACGCCTAGCGCCCGCGACAGGAAATTCCCCAAAGCGCAACGTGGACACATCCAATTTTTGGAAAGAAAACAGAGCTGTTTTTTGCAAAGTGCCTACCTGTAGATTTTGGCCTCTAGCTCAGCCGGCACCTAGGGAAACCTACCAAACATGTGCATTTTTTAAAACTAGAGACCTAGGGGAATCCAAGATGGGGTGACTTGTTGGGCTCTGACCAGGTTCTGTTACCCAGAATCCTTTGCAAATATCAAAATTTGGCTAAAAAAACACATGTTCCTCACATTTCTGTGGCAGAAAGTTCTGGAATCTGAGAGGAGGCACAAATTTCCTTCCACCCAGCGTTCCCCCAAGTCTCCCGATAAAAATGATACCTCACTTGTGTGGGTAGGCCTAGCGCCCGCGACTGGAAACGCCCCAAAACGCAACGTGGACACATCCCATTTTTTTTAAAGAAAACAGAGGTGTTTTTTGCAAAGTGCCTACCTGTAGATTGTGGCCTCTAGCTCAGTCGGCACCTAGGGAAACCGACAAAACCTGTGCATTTTTTTAAACTAGAGACCTAGGGGAATCCAAGATGGGGTGACTTGTGGGGCTCTGACCAGGTTCTGTTACCCAGAATCCTTTGCAAACATCAAAATTTGGCTAAAAAAACACATGTTCCTCACATTTCTGTGGCAGAAAGTTCTGGAATCTGAGAGGAGGCACAAATTTCCTTCCACCCAGCGTTCCTCCAAGTCTCCCGATAAAAATGATACCTCACTTGTGTGGATAGGCCTAGCGCCCGCGACAGGAAATTCCCCAAAGCACAACGTGGACACATCCCATTTTTTGACAGAAAACAGAGCTGTATTTTGCAAAGTGCCTACCTGTAGATTTTGGCCTCTAGCTCAGCCGGCACCTAGGGAAACTTACCAAACCTGTGCATTTCTGAAAACTAGAGACCTAGGGGAACACAAGATGGGGTGACTTGTGGGGCTCTGACCAGGTTCTGTTACCAAGAATCCTTTGCAAACCTCAAAATTTGGCTAAAAAAGCACATGTTCCTCACATTTCTGTGGCAGAAAGTTCTGCAATCTGAGAGGAGGCACAAATTTCCTTCCACCCAGCGTTCCCCAAGTCTCGTGATAAAAATGATACCTCACTTGTGTGGGTATGCCTAGCGCCCGCGACAGGAAATGCCCCAAAGCGCAACGTGGACACATCCAATTTTTTTAAAGAAAACAGAGGTGTTTTTTGCAAAGTGCCTACCTGTAGATTTTGACCTCTAGCTCAGCCGGCACCTAGGGAAACCTACCAAACATGTGCATTTTATAAAACTAGAGACCTAGGGGAATCCAAGATGGGGTGACTTGTTGGGCTCTGACCAGGTTCTGTTACCCAGAATCCTTTGCAAATCTCAAAATTTGGCTAAAAAAACACATGTTCCTCACATTTCTGTGGCAGAAAGTTCTGGAATCTGAGAGGAGCTACAAATTTCCTTCCACCCAGCGTTCCCCCAAGTCTCCCGATAAAAATGATACCTCACTTGTGTGGCTAGGCCTAGCGCCCACGAAAGGAAATGGCCCAAAACACAACGTGGACACATCAAATGTTTTCATAGAAAACAGTACCTACCTGTGGATTTTGGCCTGTAGCTCAGCCGGCACCTGGGGAAACCTAGAAAACCAGCGCATTTTTGAAAACTAGAAACCCAAGGGAATCCAAGATGGGGTGACTTTGAGGGCTCTGACCAGGTTTTTGTTACTAATAATAGGCTGATCTGCCGGGGGCAGAAATGGCCTAAGATAAATTTCCCCCCCCAACAAAACACCGCTCCCTCCCCTCGGGAGCGACCCTTGTCTACGGGGTCGCTCCCCCTGCGTGACATTGGCGACAAAAAACAAATCCCCGGTGCCTAGTGGTTTCTGCCCCCTTTGGGGCAGATTGACCTAAAATCGGGCAATCTGCCCCCAAGGGGGGCAGAAATGATCTAAATACAATTTGCCCCCCAGGGGAGCGACCCTTGCCTAATGGGTCGCTCCCCACCTCTAAAGAAAGAAACAAACAAAACAAAAAACACACAAAAAAATTGCCCTGCCGCCTAGAGGTTTCTGCCCCCCCTGGGGGTAGATCGGCCTAATAATAGGCCGATCTGCACCCAGGGGGGGCTGAAATGGCCTAAAATAATTCCCCCCCACCCCAGGGAGCGACCCTTGCCTAAGGGGTCGCTCCCCTTGCGTGAAATTCAAGCAAAGAAAAAACTCCCTGGTGTCTAGTGGTTTCTGCCCCCTTTGGAGGCAGATTGGCCTCATCAAAATAGGCCAATCTGCCTCCAAGGGGGGCAGAAATGGCCTAAATATAATTTCCCCCCTAGGGGAGCGACCCTTGCCTCCCCACCTAAAAAAAAAAAAAACATAAAAAAAAAAAAGATCCCTGGTGCCTAGAGGTTTCTGCCCCCCCTGGGGGCAGATCGGCCTAATAATAGGCCAATCTGCCCCCAGGGGGGGCAGAAAAGGCCTTTCCGAAAAATGCCCCCCCCCCCCCTGAGAGCGACCCTTGCCCAAGGGGTCGCTCCCTTATGTAAATTTCTTTAAAAAAAAATCCCTGGTGTCTAGTGGGGGTTTCAAAAGACAGATTGCAAGCAATCCGGCTTTTGAAACCCTGGGAGAGACTTCCAAGGGAAGGAAATACATTTCCTTCCCTTTGAAGCCCCCCCGGGCCTCCCCCAGTGATTGAAAGAGAAATGCGCGCTGACGTCACAGGGGGTGGGGAGGGTTGGGGGTGGAAGGGGAAGGTCTTCCCCTTTCATCCCCGCCTTGGGGGGGTGGGGGGTGCACAGGGGGGTCGCGCTAGCGCCCACCCAAGTTCCCGTGTGCCTTGGACGAGGTGACCTCGTCCAAGGCACACGGGAACTGTAGCCTTGGACGAGGTCACCTCGTCCAAGGCACAGAACTGGTTAAAAGGTCAACCCCTGGATAGCATTCACAATGGCAGTCTGCCCCACAGAGATACTCCCCAGGAGGTCAATAGCCTCCTCACTCAGGGTGGCAGGAGTAACAGGGCAGTGGCAAAGGTGCCTGCAGCAAAGGAGATACCCACCTCCTGGGTGAGTGGGCACAGTGACCTTGGTGTGGAGCAATAGGGAGAGGGTTGATAGAACTGAGGGTGGTGGACAAGGATGGTACTGGAGTATGTCCTGATAGTTCTGCCACCACTAGGGAGTGGCCACTGGAGAAATAATCTGATGATGAGGATGTAGATACAGTCTCCTCTGTGGCACTCCTTTCATCCTCTTGGCCCACTGGGTCACTCTATGTCACTGCTATCTTGACCTGATCTCCCATGCCCAGATGCTTCCTGTTAGAAATTGGGTCTTTGGTTGACAGTCAGGTTACCTCCTGTTCAAGCAAGGACCCTCACTCTAGTCAGGGTAAAAGAGAATCACCCTCAGCTAACCCCTGCTTACCCCCTTGGTAGTTTGGCAGAGCAGTAGGCTTAACTTCAGAGCGCTAGGTGTAAAGTATTTGTACCAACACACACAGTAACTTAATGAAAACACTACAAAAGGACACAACACCAGTTTAGAAAAATAGGAAACATTTATCTAAACAAAACAAGACCAAAACGACAAAAATCCGACATACACAAGTCGTTATGCATTTTTTAGAGATTAAACTCAAAAATAGCACTTAGAAACAAAAATGCTTCAATGAGATGTTAACACCGCGTCGTGACGGAGTCGTTCCCAACAAGCCGACACCAGCGGTGCCGGACATGGAGTCACATAGACCCTCAAGTACAGTACCTTTGGTGAAGAGTGAAAACAAGCCGATGTGCGAAGTCGGGGATCGCGGCGTCTGGCACCCTTTGACCACTCTCTCTTCCACCAGGTCAGGGATGACAACCTGACCCTGGTCCTCCCCTCTGGGGCTCTGTACCCTCCCTGCAGAAGCAGCACCCCCAGAGTCAAAAACTGTCAGGGTGCTTGTAGAAGCAGTGCTGCACAATTCTTCCACCAGTGCAGGGCTGTTAACCTGCAACTGGCCGCAAACCTGGGGTCTGTACCTTCAGGTTGGACCAGGGCCAGGGGTGAGGCTTCTCTCCCCCTGCCCTCCCTTCTGGGGTCCTGCACCCCCCAACTAGGAGTGGCCCCCTCAGAAGACAACATGGGATGGGCACTGTTAGCAGTAGCCCCTTCGTCCAGGTCAGGGTACACACCCTGAACCTTATTCTCCAGTCCAGGGTCTGTACCCACAGACTGGACCACCGCCTGGCAACCCAGGTCTTTCTGGGGGGCATACCTACCCCCCACCAGGTCAGAGTTCACCTCCTGAACCTGGTCATTCAACCCAGAGTCACCACCCTGCAGTTGAACCATTGCCTGGCACACCAGTACTTCTAGGGGGTCACACTTACCCCCAGTAAGGGACACACCGTCCCCAAGGACCACACAAGAGTCTGGTTGGCGCAGGTCTCCTGACCTCTGCCCATCTGACAGAGTCTGGATTCCCCCCAACCCAGACATGGTCTCACCAAGGTCATTCATGGGGGGGCTCTGCTCTCAGAGCTGACCCCTGACCCTCCAGGTTCTCCACTGGGGTCCGCAACCCCCTCTTAACCCTCTGTCTGGACTTCTGTATCCCCTCACTAGGAGGGGTACTGCCAGACACCTGAACTGGTGGGACGCTGTCTACAGCCACCCCCCCCCAAGTTCTCCTGACACTGTGGGGTCTCCCTCAACAGATGGCCCTATGGTACAGGCTAGGCTCCCCTCCTGGTGTTCCCTCATGGAACCCTCCAGGACCTGGGACCGGATCCCGGGCACCTTGGGCCTCAACCTATCCCCATTCCCTCTCCTCTGAGACTGGACATGGGGTCCCCTACGCATCCCACTACACTGGGACCTACCTGGGACACGACAATCCTTCCCTACCTCACCTGGTTGGGAACTACCTAGACCACTCCTCTCAGGAGCACCCCCAAATGCCTCTTCAGACTCTCTGGTACTCACCCAGAAGTCTGCCTCCATTGTAAGCTCCCTGGGATCAGGGAACTCACACTCCACCTGGTGTTGGCGTGGCTCTGGAAAATAAGGACTAGACATATGCTCTCCAGCAATTACATCACTCAGCCCCTCACATGAATTAACTAAAGTACCCTTCACCCAACCATCCAGTGACTCTGCTTTGAAAAAGCACCCCACATCACCCTCCTGAGACTGGTGAGACAGTACCTGACTGTCCCTGACACAACCCACACTCTTCTGGGATGTCTTCACACTCCATAACCAGGACTTCTACCTGGGGGGAACCCCTCTCCCTGTCACTCTCACCTATAGTCAGTAGAGTGTCCCTCCCACCAGTAGGAATATGACTCCCCATGCCAGTTCCCCAATCCACCTCAGGGACCCTGTGCATCACTGGAGCTACCTCATACCCCTGAACCTCCTGGTGTGTGTTGACTCCCTCCTTCAAGTAGGGCACCACATCTCTGGGCATGTGCACTTCTTCAGCAGCACTGGATATAAAATTGTTGCTGCCACCATTCCAGCTGGACTCAGCCCTCATGACTTCCAGCTCCTTCATTTTGAGCTCATAGGCCCAAATCCTCTTTTTGATCTCTAAGTCCCTCCTCCTTTCTTCCAACTCCTTCTCCCTTTGCATCCTTAACTCCTTGAACCTCAACCGGTGAGCCTTCTCTGCCTGTCTGTCCTGTAACTCTTCAGGAGTCAGACCCTTGGATGACACCCTGCTATCCCTGCTGGGGACCCTCCCCCCAGGCGTAACAGGTACCTCCACTACACCACTGTGTATCCTCTGCACTTCCCCACCCACATTCTCCTCCTCTGTGTGCCCTCCAGCCTTCTTGATTGTCACCCAGGCCCTCTGTTCCTTTTGCAGCTCACCCTCCCTGGTGGGGCTCTCAGTGGGACAGTCAAGATCTTTAAGGAACTGTTTCAATTGAGCAACTGAGTACTCCTTCAGTTTCTCTATTTCAAACACAGCTCCAGCTGTTGCATCTCCAGATTGAGACATGATGGTCACAAGTGCAAAGTTCCAAAGGCAGAAAATAAGTTCCCAATGAAGTAAAAAGGATCCGTCAAGGGATCAGCAAAATCATGAAAGTAGAATAAAAAGGAGTCCTTAAGAGAAAAAGCTAAAGATCACCAAACAAGTAGTATGTGGTCAAGTATTGGTCTGAACTCAAAGAGTAGTGTACACTTAATCACTGTATGTCAAGTACAAATACAAGTCCAAATCCCAACCGCTGATCACCAATGTTAGAAATGGGGTCTTTGGTTGACAGTCAGGTTACTCCCTGTTCAAGCAAGGACCCTCACTCTAGTCAGGGTGAAAGAGAATCACCCTCAGCTAACCCCTGCTTACCCCCTTGGTAGCTTGGCAGAGCAGTAGGCTTAACTTCAGAGCGCTAGGTGTAAAGTATTTGTACCAACACACATAGTAACTTAATGAAAACACTACAAATTGACACAACACCAGTTTAGAGAAATAGGAAATATTTATCTAAACAAAACAAGACCAAAACGACAAAAATCCGACATACACAAGTCAAGTTATGATTTTTTTAGAGATTAAACTCAAAAATAGCACTTAGAAACAAAAATGCTTCAATGAGATGTTAACACGGCATCGTGACGGAGTCGTTCCCAACAAGCCGACACCAGCGGTGCCGGACACGGAGTCACGTAGACCCCCAAGTACAGTACCTTTGGTGAAGAGTGAAAACAAGCCGATGTGTGAAGTCGGGGATCGCGGCGTCTGTGCGAAATGTTGAATCCACGCGCTTCGAGCGGCGTCGGTCGCGACGGGGTGCAGTAACTTCCACAGAGCCGCGGACTTCAGCGGGGCTGCAGCGGCGTCGGGCCTGCGAAGAGCGTTGCGTTCCAGCGAAGGTCACGGCGTCAGGTGCAGGCGCCGTTACCGGATTCAGCAGCGGCGTCGGTCTGGAGTCGTCTGAAGTCGATTTTCTTGGATTTCCACCAGCTTTCCATTCAAGGGCCCAGGGACTGGATTGGGCACCAATTGTCAGAGCAGGAGTCTCTCCAGAGACTCCAGGTGCTGGCAGAGAGAAGTCTTTGCTGTCCCTGAGACTTCAAACAACAGGAGGCAAGCTCTAACTCAAGCCCTTGGAGATTTCTTCACAAGATGGAAGGCACACAAAGTCCAGTCTTTGCCCTCTTACTCTGGCAGAAGCAGCACTGCAGGAAAGCTCCACAAAGCACAGTCACAGGCAGGGCAGCACTTCTTCCTCAGCTATCAGCTCTTCTCCAGGCAGAGGTTCCTCTTGGTTCCAGAAGTGTTTCTCAAGTCTGTAGATTTGGGTGCCCTTCTTATACCCATTTTAGTCTTTGAAGTCACCTTTCTTCAAAGGGGACTCACACATACTTGTGAAATCCTGCCTTGCCCAGGCAAGGCCTCAGACACACACCAGGGGGTTGGAGCCGGCATTGTCAGAGGCAGGCACAGTTCTTTCAGATGAGAGTGACCACTCCACCCCTCCCTCCTACCAGAGATGGATAATCAGGAAATGCAGGTTACACCCCAGCTCCCTTTGTGTCACTGTCTGGTGTGAGGTGAAAAACAACCCAACTGTCAAACTGACCCAGACAGGGAATCCACAAACACGGCAGAGTCACAGAATGGTTTAAGCAAGAAAATGCTCACTTTCTAAAAGTGGCATTTTCAAACGCACAATCTTAAAATCAACTTTACTAAAAGATGTATTTTTAAACTGTGAGTTCAGGGACCCCAAACTCCACATGTCCATCTACTCTCTAGGGGAATCTACACTTTAATCATATTTAAAGGTAGCCCCCATATTATCCTATGAGAGAGACAGGCCTTGCAACAGTGAAAAACGAAGTTGGCAGTATTTCACTGTCAGGACATATAAACCACATTACTATGGCCCTCATTCTGACCCTGGCGGTCGGTGATAAAGCGGCGGCCAAGCCGCCAACAGGCCGGCGATCTAAAATATGCAATTCTGACCCTGGCGGGAACCGCCAACACAGCCCGCCAACTTAACACTCCGACCGCCACAGCGGTACAAACAAACAGCGCGGCGGTTCCCGCAAACAGCCCGGCGGCAGACAAAGTACCGCCCACCCTATTACGACCCACCAATCTGCCACCTTTTCCGGGGCGGGAGCACCGCCGATAAGAACACAGCGGAAACAGACTACGAACGGGAAAACGCTCACCTCTACGCACTCCACGCGAGATTCCGGCAGTATGGAGCCAGAGTTGCAGGTCATCCCCGCACTCCTATTCCTCCTCATATACCAGGAGCACGCCCGGCGGCGCGGAAGACATCGGTGAGTACGGCACCTACGACACAGGGGAGGGAAAAGATTACCGGCACACACCCACCCACCCACACCCACTACAACACACACATCAATGCATTCCCACAGATCACTGTCACAAACCACCCCCCTCCGAAATAATTCAAAGACCAAAAGAAGAGATCATAAACGGGCAGATATATTGAAATATGTACACCATTAATCCCAATAAATAAATAAACTATGTACAAAATATATACAGCTACTAAATGTAGTCCAACCACTGTCCGTGGATCACAGGGGTCCTGTGCAAAGGGGCAAGGCCCAGTCCCACGACAAGAACTCCACGGAGAGAACACTGCAGGGGCATCAGAAAGAAAATAGGACAGGCACCTCAGGGGGAAGGGAAGGGGGGGCACCTCAGCCACTTGAGTACACAACGCCAGATCCACGAGGGGACTCCATGACCACTGGCCCATCCTGGGGAGAGCAAAGCCACAGTCCAAACAGTCCATACAGTGGGTGGCCTGCCCACTGGCCCATCCTGGGGAGAGCAAAGCCACAGTCCATACAGTCCATACAGTGGGTGGCCTGCCCACTGGGCCATCCTGGGGAGAGCAAAGCCACAGTCCATACAGTCCATACAGTGGGTGGCCTGCCCACTGGGCCATCCTGGGGAGAGCAAAGCCACAGTCCATACAGTCCATACAGTGGGTGGCCTGCCCACTGGGCCATACTGGGGAGAGCAAAGCCACAGTCCATACAGTCCATACAGTGGGTGGCCTGCCCACTGGGCCATCCTGGGGAGAGCAAAGCCACAGTCCATACAGTCCATACAGTGGGTGGCCTGCCCACTGGGCCATCCTGGGGAGAGCAAAGCCACAGTCCATACAGTCCATACAGTGGGTGGCCTGCCCACTGGCCCATCCTGGGGAGAGCAAAGCCACAGTCCATACAGTCCATACAGTGGGTGGCCTGCCCACTGGGCCATCCTGGGGAGAGCAAAGCCACAGTCCATACAGTCCATACAGTGGGTGGCCTGCCCACTGGGCCATCCTGGGGAGAGCAAAGCCACAGTCCATACAGTCCATACAGTGGGTGGCCTGCCCACTGGCCCATCCTGGGGAGAGCAAAGCCACAGTCCATACAGTCCATACAGTGGGTGGCCTGCCCACTGGGCCATCCTGGGGAGAGCAAAGCCACAGTCCATACAGTCCATACAGTGGGTGGCCTGCCCACTGGGCCATCCTGGGGAGAGCAAAGCCACAGTCCATACAGTCCATACAGTGGGTGGCCTGCCCACTGGGCCATCCTGGGAGAGCAAAGCCACAGTCCATACAGTCCATAACAGACCCCACTGCCACTGGAGGAGGCAAGTTGGCCAGAGGACATCCTGCAGCCCTGCCCGAGATAGATCCTGCCCTGCCACGTCTGCCAAAGGGCCAGCGGTTCTTGCCCTGAAGGGCCCAATTCAGCGGTTCTTGAGACGGCGGGGCCCAGTTCAGCGGTTCTTGAGACGGCGGGGCCCAGTTCAGCGGTTCTTGCCTTGAAGGGCCCAGTTCAGCGGTTCTTGAGACGGCGGGGCCCAGTTCAGCGGTTCTTGAGACGGCGGGCCCAGTTCAGCGGTTCTTGCCTTGAAGGGCCCAGTTCAGCGGTTCTTGAGACGGCGGGGCCCAGTTCAGCGGTTCTTGAGACGGCGGGGCCCAGTTCAGCGGTTCTTGCCTTGAAGGGCCCAGTTCAGCGGTTCTTGAGACGGCGGGGCCCAGTTCAGCGGTTCTTGAGACGGCGGGGCCCAGTTCAGCGGTTCTTGAGACGGCGGGGCCCAGTTCAGCGGTTCTTGAGACGGCGGGGCCCAGTTCAGCGGTTCTTGAGACGGCGGGGCCCAGTTCAGCGGTTCTTGAGACGGCGGCCGGTCTATGGCCAACTGCTAATTGCCTGGTGGTGCCCTCCTGGGCAGCGGGGATGGTGCTCCTTCACTGCCCACCTGGGCTGTGGGTGGTGGGGCCCTCCTGGCCAGCTGGGCTGGGTCCTCCCTGGGCAGCGGCTATGGGGGTGGTGGGCTCTCCCGGGGCAGCTGTGCCGGTTCCTCCCGGGGCAGCGGCTATGGGGGTTGTGGGCTCCTCCTGGGCAGCAGGCCTGCTGCCTGACCTCTCCGACTTGCTGCCCTTGCCCTCCTTAGTCGTGGGCCTGTGTCCCTTTCCTCCCTTTGGAGCTGTGGCTGGTGACTGTCTCTGGGTGGTGTCCGGGGGGGATGTAGAAGGCGGGCTCCTGCGGCGCCCCTTCCGCCTTCTGCTCCTCTTCCCAGGGGGTGGGCTGGCTGTCCCCTTGCTGCTGGGCGAAGATCCAGACATGCGGGCTGGCGGGCTCCAATACCCCTGCACCCTTGTCAAGGGGGCTGCAGGGCTGGTGGTGGCTGAGGTGCTCTTCTTACCCCGACGAGAAGGAGGGGGGGGCTCAGGGTCAGGAAAGAAGTTAGTAGTGGCGAGGAAGAGCTTCTTGGGACAACGGAGAGTGGTAGGTACAGTGGGAATGGGAGTGGAGGGAGAGGATGTGGTTGTAGGTGAGTCACGTTTGCTGTCTTTGGGTGCAGGTGCAGGAGGGATAGGCTGTCGTGAAGTGGATGGCTGTTGGGTGGGTGGGTGGCTGCGTTTGTGTGGTGTGGAAGAGGGGGTGACAGACACAGTGGGAGAGGACACAGGGGACGTGTAAATGGCAGTGGGGGTGGTGACTGCACGTGTGCGGACTGGAGTGGAGGGTGTGCTGGTGATGGAAACACTGGCTGATGGTGAGGTGAATGGAGGTGTGAGTGTAGACGTCACAGGGAGGGAGGAGGGAGACGAGGAGGTGGGGGTCACAGAGGTGGTAGTGACTGTTGGCATGTCTGCATCGGAATGTTGCGTGTGTGAATGTCTGCGTGATCTGTGGTGCTTATGTTTGGATGAGCTTCTCTTGGGTGTTGAGGTGTGTGCAGGCTGGTCTGATGGTGTGGGTGGGACAGGCAGAGGAACAGGAGACTGGGAGGAGGGAGTTAGTAGAGGCAGGCAGGAGACAGGGACAATGGCTGCCGTCAGTGCTGAGGCCAGAGCCTGGAACGATCGCTGATGGGCAGCCTGACCCGAATGAATGCCCTCCAGGTACGCATTGCTGCGATGAACCTCCCTCTCCACCCCCTGGATGGCATTCAAAAGGGTAGTCTGCCCAACAATGAGCGTTCGGAGGAGGTCAATGACCTCCTCACTGAGGGCAGCGGGGGTAACAGGGGCAGGGCCTGAGGTGCCTGGGGCGAAGGAGATGCCCGGCTTCCTGGCAGAGCGGGCACGGGGCGAACGCTGAGGGGCTGCTGGGAGGGCGGAGATGGTGCGCTGGGTGGCGGCTGTACCTGTAATGGCGGGGGGCACGGATGGTGCCACCCCCGCAAGGGAGCCCCCTTCCGAGGACGTGTCCATGTCGCTGCAGGCTCCAGTCGTCCCCGTCGTGGAGCTCCCCTCGCCCTCCGTCTCACTGGTCCAGTCTGACTCTGTGGCATGGCCCTCCTGGGCCATGTGAGATGCAGCTCCCTCCTGCCCCGATGCCACTTCTCCTCCGCCTGATGATGCTGATGCACACAAGCACAGAAAGACAAACAAAAAGGGGGGGGGAGAGAGAAATAAAGGGATATTGATTACATGGATCTCCGGTACAGTTAGCGGACATGACAGACACAGATGCCCCCTGCACTAAGTTGCGCACTTGGGGTCCGCTACGCATTCCGTGTAACATGCCCTACACGCCTAGAGTTGACAACTGCACCCATGGATGACACGGCCCAGGGATGGCTGTACTGACAAACTACTGAGGGTGGTGGCTGGGGACACAGGGGCTTACGGGGGTGCCCAGCCTACAGATATCGCCCTGGCCTAGGGGGACCCCCAGCCCTCCTCCCTCACCCAGACACCTCCACTGCGCGACAACAGAGTAGATAATGCTTGTACTCACCCCCTTGTGTCTGCTGTGCTGCCCTCACGCGCCCATCCAATTCAGGGTAGGCCACCGCCAGGATCCGGAACATCAGGGGGCTCAGTTGACGGCAGGCACCCCGCCTACGTTGGGAGGCCATCCCCAGCAGAGACTCGGCGGTCTTCTTGGTCCCGCGGCGGATGTCCTCCCACCTCTTGCGGCAGTGGGTGCCCCGTCGATGGTGGACCCCCAGGGCCCGGACTTCCTTGGCGATGGCACGCCAAATCCCGATCTTCTCATGGGCGCGGACCTATGTGACACGTACAGGGAGGGAGAAATACCACGTTCAAGTTTCTCAGCATTTTCCTTTCCAGTGGCCCAACGCCCCCCATCCCCGCCAGGCCCCCCGCCATGCCCCCCGCCATGCCCAACATGCCCCCCATCCCCGCCAGGCCCCCCGCCATGCCCCCCGCCATGCCCAACATGCCCCCCATCCCCGCCATGCCCCCCGCCATGCCCAACATGCACCCCATCCCCGCCATGCCCCCCGCCATGCCCAACATGCCCCCCATCCCCGCCAGGCCCCCCGCCATGCCCCCCGCCAGCCCCAACATGCCCCCCATCCCCGCCAGGCCCCCAAGCCAGCCAGTGGCCCCAAATCCATATTGAATTAAACTCACTTGTTGGTCTGGAGGACCGTAGAGTAGCGCATACTGGGGGAGGACCCCATCCACAAGTTTCTCCAACTCCTCTCCAGTGAAGGCAGGGGCCCTTTCCCCAGTCGCAGCAGCCATTGTCCCTTCCAGACCGAGGTCACAGCAACACTTGCAGTATAGGTCCTCTCCTATGAAAGTTCAAGTCGCAAGTGGATAAGTAGATAGAAAATGGCGGTCACGTCCGCGGCGGTGCGTACCGCGGCGGTGCGTCCCGCCACCGCCGGCGCCCTTCGCCATTGGCTCCTGAAACCCATAGGCTTCAATGTTAACCAATGCGGCTTCGCGCCGCGGTCTTCGCCCGCCGCCCGCCGCGGTGTGCCACGCCAGCGCATTGACCTCACATCCCATTGTCACACTTCACAGGTCAGGCAGCCGCCATTTCCAGGGCCCACATGGCTCAATTTCAACTGCGTCACACAGGCCTAGGCCTTGCATAGCCACTCAGACACGCCATTCACTGCATAGAGAATCGTATACTGTGCTAGCTGTGAGTACGTACCTGTGGGTTGCCTGACTGTGTGCTCCATGTTGTCCTTCCTAGGCACCGTCCGCTGGGTTGGGCGAGGAGACGGATGAATCCTCCCGTGTACCAACCGCTGGTGGACCTGTCGACAATGGAAGAACGCCACATTATCCTGACCTACCGTCTTAACCGTGCCACTATCCATGAACTGTGTGCCCAGCTGGAGCCCGACCTGATGTCCCCCATCCGCCAACCCACAGGGATTCCCCCTCTGGTGCAGGTCATGTCAGTACTCCATTTCTTGGCAAGTGGGTCATTTCAGACAACCGTGGGAATTGCTTCCGGGATGTCTCAGCCCATGTTTTCGAAGGTGTTATCCAGAGTGTTGTCTGCCCTGATGAAATCCGTGAGGAACTACATCATTTTCCCTGAGGTGGGCGAATTGGCTACAGTGAAGGGTGATTTCTACGCCCTTGGACATATTCCCAACGTAATTGGTGCCATTGATGGGACCCATGTGGCTTTGGTTCCCCCAAGAGACAGGGAGCAGGTGTACAGGAACAGAAAAAGTTACCATTCAATGAACATCCAGGTGGTGTGTTTGGCTGACCAGTACATCTCGCATGTAAATGCCAAATTCCCAGGGTCAGTGCATGACGCCTACATCCTCAGGAATAGCAGCATCCCTTACGTGATGGAACAGCTACAGAGACACCGTGTATGGCTAGTGGGGGACTCTGGGTACCCCAACCTGTAGTGGCTACTGACACCAGTAAGGAATCCCCGGACCAGGGCAGAGGAACGGTACAATGAGGCCCATGGGCGTACTAGGAGGGTGATCGAACGCACCTTTGGCCTCCTAAAGGCCAGGTTTAGGTGCCTGCATATGACAGGTGGATCCCTAATGTACTCACCTAAGAAGGTGTGTCACATCATCGTGGCCTGCTGCATGCTTCACAACCTGGCTTTGCTCCGCCAGGTGCCTTTCCTGCAGGAGGATGGTCGAGACGGTGGTGTTGTGGCAGCGGTGGAACCTGAGGAGAGTGACGAGGAGGAAGACGACGGGGCTGAAACAGACAACAGGGACAGAATCATTGAACAGTACTTCCAATAGGACACAGGTAACATTTCAAAGATAATTTAGTAAATGTTAACTACTCTGCAGCATCTCTGCTGCCTGTCTATTTGCCCCAGTGTATGATGACTGAGTTTTGGCTTTTCCCTCCCTATTTCAGATCTGGGGTCCCCACTACGAGTCCTGTGCTTCGTTTCCCCATGGACTACAGCTTTGTGGCAGCTGTTTGTTGACTTCACCATGTACAAGGACATATTTGCACTGTCATGTCAATTACAATCTATTGAAATCACAGCCAGACTCCTGATATTTTGGTGCAAAATAGGTGTTTATTGAAGTGCTCAAAATGGGATGGGTGGTATCAAGTGGGTGGGGGCTATGGTGAAGGAATGTCCATGGCAGAGTCCAGAGTAACAGTCACACAGGTGCATTGTCCAGAGGCCTGTGGAGAGATGGAGCATGGGCAGTTCAAGGATGGACAGGGTGACAATGTGGGACAGTGGGATGACATCAGGTGGTATCCTTTGCTGGCGGGGGTCTTGACATCCTACTCTGTCTTCTTGCGAGATCTCAGGGCCCTCTTGCGGGGTGGTTCTTCTCCTGCAGGAGGTGGGGGTCTGGTGGGCTGCTGCTGTGCGGGGGCCTCCTGTCCACTAGCGCCGGCGGAGGTGGATGAATGTTCTTGGTCCAGGCTAGTGGCAGGGGCCCTTGGGTGTTGTTCAGTGTCCGCCCTGCTGTTTACGAGGTCCTGCAGCAGCCCTACCATGGTAACCAGGGTGGTGTTGATGGCTCTGATGTCCTCCCTGTACCCCCGATAGTGTTCCTCCTGCAGCACCTGGATCTCCTGGAACCGGGCCAGTACCGTCGCCATCGTCTCCTGGGAGCGGTTGTATGCTCCCATGATGGTGGTGAGGACCTCGTGGAGAGTGGGTTCCCTGGGCCTCTCCTCCCCCCCCTGTCGCACAGCTGCCCGCCGAGTTGCCCTGTTTCCCTGGGCCTCTGCCCCCTGGCCGGTGTGCCCACTACCACTGCCCCCAGGTCCCTGTTGTTGTTGGGGTGGTGGGTTATCCTGGGTGCCCTGTAGTGGTAGACACACCGCATATTGACGCGCCCTGGAGACAGAGGCATGGGCCCGCTGGGTGGGAGCTGTGCTGGTGTTCCCAGAGGGGTTAGGGTCTGTAGTGGCCTGTGCCTGTGTGAGGGGAACCGACTGTCCAGAGGTCCCCGATGGTCCGGGCTGGTCATCGGTGTCCAGATCGACAGAGCTGCTGTCATCGCTGACGGCCTCTTGGGTGGGGGGTGTGGATAATTCTGGCCCCTCCGCCGCGGTGTGTTGATGGTCGGGTCCTGCAGGGGTATAGAGGTATGGTTATAGTTTCAATGTGTGGCATATGGGTGTATCTGTGGGTTCTCGTGTCCCCAAGTGCTGGCATTCGTGTGTGGGGGCTTTGGTGAGGGTGGCTTGTGGGGGGGATGTGTATATGCATTGGGCATGCTTTGGTGATGGGTGTCCATGCTTAGTGGACGCATGCAGGCCTAGGTTTTGGGATGTGTGGGTTGTGATGGTGAGACATTGGCGGGGAATAGGTGTGCTGGGGGTGGGGGTGAGGATGGTGGTGGGGGTGAGGATGGTGGTGGGGGTGAGGGTGGGGGTGAGGATGGGGGTGGGGGTGAGGGTGGGGTTCGAGGATGGGGGTGAGGGTTGGGGTCTGATTTGGCATGCAGGTGGGGGGGAAGCAGTATTGAAGCTTCAACTTACCAGTATCCATTCCTCCGCCGACTCCTGCGAGGCCGTCAGGATGCAGGATGTTCAAGACTTCCTCCTCCCATGATGTGAATTGTGGGGGTTGAGGTAGGGGTCCTCCGCCAGTCTTCTGCACGGCGATGTTGTGCCTGGATACCATGGAACGCACCTTCCCCCGTAGGTCGTTCCATCGCTTCCTGATGTCTTCCCGATTTCTGGGGTGCTGTCCCACTGCGTTCACCCTGTCGACAATCCTCTGCCATAGCTCCGTCCTCCGGGCAATGCTGGTGTATTGTATCTGTGTGCCGAACAGCTGGGGCTCTACCCGAACGATTTCCTCCACCATGACCCTGAGTTCTTCGTCTGTGAAGCGGGGTTGTCTTTGGGGTGCCATGGGGTGGTGTGTATGATGTGTGGGGTGGAGTATGTGTATTTAAGTGAGTTGAGTGTGGTGGTGTGTGTTGTTTTGTGTGTGGATAGTGTGTGGGTGATGGTGTTGAGTGGCTGTGGCTGTTATGTTTTGGATGCTGGTGTCTCGCTCTTGTCTTCTTTACGAATTTTTAAGCGTAGGGGTTTGTGGGTGATGTGGGTGTGTGTTTTATATTGTATTGTGTGTGTGGGAGTGGTGTGTGTATGTGTATCAGGTGTGTGGGATTCAAATCGTCCAATGTGGCTGAGTTTTGTTCGTTTGTGTGTATTCTGACCGCGCCGGTGTGTCCCGCCAATGGAATACCGCGTTTGAATGACCGCCGCGTGGATTCGTTGGTCGTAATGGCATGGGCGTATTTCTGTTGGCGTGACGGTGGAGGTTTGGTCACCTCCACCTTTCCGCCGACCGCTGGTCTGGCGGTCTGTTGTGGCGGTCGGATTTTCGGAGGTTTGCCTTCTGCGGGTCAGAATGACCGTGGCGGGTTTCCGCGACCGCGGCGGGATTATGGAGGATTTCTGAACCGGCGGTAGGTGCCTTTTACCGCCGAGGTCAGAATGACCACCTATATGTCCTACCTTATCCATACACTGCACCCTGCCCTTGGGGCTACCTAGGGCCTACCTTAGGGGTGCCTTACATATAAGAAAAGAAAAGGGAAGATTTAGGCCTGGCAAGTGGGTACACTTGCCAAGTCGAATTTACAGTGTAAAAATACACACACAGACACTGCAGTGGCAGGTCTGAGACATGATTACAGAGCTACATATGTGGGTGGCACAACCAGTGCTGCAGGCCCACTAGTAGCATTTGATTTACAGGCCCTGGCACATCTAGTGCACTTTACTAGGGACTTACTAGTAAATCAAATATGCCAATCATGGATAAACCAATCACAAACACATTTTACAGAGAGAGCATATGCACTTTACACTGGTTAGCAGTGGTAAAGTGCTCAGAGTTCAAAAGCCAACAGCAACAGGTCAGAAAAAATAGGAGGCAGGAGGCAAAAAGATTGAGGATGACCCTGCATAAGCAAAAAAGTCCAACACTTCCCCACTCAGCTGTGCCCTGTCTCTTTTACTTGACTGGGCTGATGCTGCAAATACAAAGAGAAATAGGGTCATCACATGTCCATGACAACACTTGAACAACAGCTCTGATTAGCAAACATTATCATGCTGTCAAGTAGACCCCAGCACCAATCTCTACCTAAGTGGCCCATACATGCACCATACCATATACATGCATGTTATTTGAACTGTCAACAGTTACCCACAGGAAAAGCAGAATCTCTGAAAACTCCAATTGCATGGATGAAGTTGTGCAATCACAGTAACCATTGAACAGGTTAGAGACCACATCACCGTCAATGCTTTTCCTTATGGAACATACATCACTTACCTGTTGTCATACAATAGTAGGCTATGTCAACTGCTTTCTCACACATCCCACACAAGATAATGCAGATATATTTTTGTCACATACACAATAACACTACAATAAGGAATGATGCTCCCAGAACATGTTATGGTGCTGTCAACAGTACAATATTCTGAGGAAGGTGACATGGAAAAGCTCATGTCTGCAAAAATAGGAACAATGTACACTTCACCAATTGAAATTTGTCCCAATGGAGTCATGGAGGTAGTACTAATGTTGCTCAGATATGCCACACATTTGGCATGGAAATGTACACTCTAGACTTGTGCAAAATGTTAAGGAAATGTGTTCCTAAAATCTACAACACAATGAATCGGCAAGTCCCAGGAAATTAACCACTAACATCCGGCATCCCTTACAATGGCATACTCTGATTGTATCAGTAAACGCCATTAGTCTTTTGGATGATGGAGAGGCTCAGAGATTTGCAAGTACTTGTAGCAGGATCTCAACATGTTGCTCAATGGGAAGCAACACCTCTGTCTCCATTTTGGTCATGCAAACTTAGATGTCTGTGGATGAATGGTTGTAACCAAACACATGTGATTCCATTGCATGTCAACAGTCAGGTTAGAAACCTTCCCCATTACACATGTTCAGTGCATTTGTCAGCATAAAGCCACATCAATGGCATGGAAATGCATATTGTGGCTACAATATCTAGTCACATGTCTTGTCCCTCATTGCTACTGCAGTTGTACTTATCAAATGACATGCTATGTTGGCTGAGGGTTTATCTCAGCCAATAATCAATGGTGAAACACTCCTGTATGTGGCACCACATGAAATGTAGCCCCATTGTAAATGTCCTATTCCACACACAAGTTGGCATGCACATATATGTGAGGGAATACAGAAATTATCGCATCAACACAAGTATGACATGCATGAAACAGCAGCTTATAAATGTTTTCCAAAAGAAAAAGGGACATATGCTGACATGCAGGCACAAGTAATGCTGGCAACAGTGGTGGCGTATAAATCTTATCAATGGACATTCCCCACTTACCAAAGGAAAGAATTGATCTGTAGCTGTACTCAAAGTGCAATGCACCCCGAAAAAATAATTACTTGGTCACATGTATGATGGACAACTTCACATTACAGACAGTAGTGAGGCACCTGTCACCATCACAGGCTGAAGACAAGTACTGTCTGAGTGGCAGATGCCAATACAATAATTTCACCAAACACATGGGACAGTAATCCTTCACTACTTTTCTTTTGGCCTGTAACACTGAGGAGTAGTGGACTGTCGCGTAGAATTTACACCCACTACAAAAACAAATAGTACTTGATTATTCAATGTACACAGCCATATGTTGTCCCCGGAGAGAAAAGTGTTTGTGAATTGTACACAGTTGTGTCCTAGATCCCTGGGCCAATAGGCAAGGCACATCAGTATTCACCATATGACATGTCTACACAATCACTCATCTACTGTGTTGCACGTGGCTCATCCCTAATTGCTAGGGGAGCTGTCAGAAACTAACACATTCACTTGGCAGTGTGACAGGCAGGAATATGCCCTATACTCATCCACTTGTGGCTGCTGTGCTGTCCTCAAATTCTCAAAAAGGTCTGGGTAGGCCACCACCAGAATGCGGGCCACTGGGGGGGTCATGGTGTGATGTTCGCCCCATCTACATTGGGAGGACAGCCCCAGCTGGACCTTGGTGATCTTCTATGCCCAGCTTCTCAGGACCTTCCACCTCTTGCAACAGTGGGCTCTCTGCCTGCTGTGAATCTCCAGGTTGAGCACCTGCCAAAAGATGGCTATCCATAGCTCCTTCTTCTGATGGACACTAACCTGCATGGAAGCAAAAGACAAATCAAGAGGCTACAATCACATGTTTTTAACCAAATGGTTGAGTCCCATATATGATAGAAACACCAAGCTAAAACTTTCCAGTTTATTAACACTCCACAAGTTTTAAACACACAAGACAATAAGTACAGAGACATGACTACAGGCATATATATTTCCATCTGCAGACTAACCCACTACCCTGCTCATGGCGCCCAATGATTTATCCATCTTATTGACATCAGGTAGCCCGTGATTCAGCAACATGTACTGTGATGTGAGCCACAATGAAACATTACACACCTATGTGGCTTTTGATAGGTAAACTCTTTAAGCCTGAATGGGACCACACATTCACACTCTGTGAAACTAGTTCACTGCATTCAGGCAACTAACCTAGTGCAGACTTCACGATTATACTTGAGTTACAATCAAGGGGCTGGCATGGTAAGTACAGAAAGTGTCTTTCTTGTACATGTGTGGACATGTGGCCTAACAAATGCAGACTCATCCCACTTTAGGGGGTGGGATCTGTGGTATGTACCAGTACCACAGAACACTCCTTTGGACATATGTGTCTATCCTACAGAGATGATATCCAACATACAAAGGCATGCATTGCACCATTTCTGCTATTTGACCAAGCTCCTGACTCACATACAATGGCCTCACATGAATCAACACGCTGTCTGCATTGTGGGGCTGCCATTTGTGCAATAAGCCAGTATAGGGTAAATATGGCCTGGTTGAAAGTGACATCAGAGCTGTCAGATTAAGGTACCTTTCATGAGTCAAAGATACACATTGACAATGATGCCAAATAGAAATATGAACTAGCTAATGATTTAACGCAGTGCCCATTCCTAATCTAGTCAAATGACTGAGCCATTCAGCGCAAGTTTTGCAACTAGAGCATCATATGGTCCACATGCCAGGACCTGCTTTTGTACAAGGAGCTGACATAGTGTCACAGTTGCACAGTGACTCTCACACTGCCTAGACTAGGTCCCATACTGGGAGATACATTTGACAGGCCCTGGTCTCTGCAAGTTGAGCATACAAAGCCAACATGCCATTCCCTTTCCATCACTTCCATGCATGACAGTACATAATGTGGCCATCAGGAATTTGGCATGTGGTGTGTGTGGCAGCCTGAAGGACATGATGAGTCAGGATATGGATTCCAGACAACAGTTTGACAAGGCCAGATGTGGGTTGAAAGATATGTGGTACTATACACATTGCTTACAAGATCCTCACATGACTCATACAAGATCCAAACATAGCTCATGCTGTCACGCACATACATGTTGTCCAGCATTTACAACAATCATGTAGAGATGTCATTGGTTGACAGTAAAGTTTCCTTATCTAGTTATGTGCATCCCGCACGAGGAGAATGTAGGACCCCAAAACCCTCACACAACACAATGTGCCTGAACATAACATATGGTACTGGCCACCAATATCTGTACATTGTACATTCCATTGATGCCACACAGACTGCAACAACAGGTGCACAAGAAGTCTAACTGGCACACTGTAACATGTGAGGAGGAAAAGAATGGAAAAGTACAGAGAACATTTTGCACATGAGGTACCTACTTCTGGTGAGCCATGGAGCTGTTCATACAGGGGTAGGACCTTTTAGAAAAGCCTCTCCATCTCCTCTGGAGAGAAGGCAGGGGTCCTATCACCTGCTGGATGTGGTATGAATGCTCCTTGAGGTGGCACACAGCAGCTCACATCCTAGAGGTGAGTGAATGTGCACAACATGGTGATCACGTCAACCACGTACATGGTTGTCACAGCCGGTGGACACAGCCATTAGGCTGCGATCGCCACTGGCAACAATGTTAGCATGTGGCTGTGTCAGTTGCATTTGCAACCACCATGAAAATGCCTGCTGATGGTCGCAGGCGGTTCCTCATATCCAATGGAGTAGATCAGGTATCTGCCATTTTGGTGGCCTGAAATGCTGTACTGGACTTTCTAAATTGTGTCACATCTACAGTACATGTTGTGTTGCATCACAAACATACTTATCATGTCTTGTCATGTAGGTCCTAGTACTCAACCACCATTGTAGTATGTTGTATGGCAGAGATGGCATTTTACAGCGGTGCCTGGTCCACCACCGTTGACGGTCATTTTGGCGGTTGGAATATACAGTCACCTTTCAAGGATCAATTGTGTTTTACATCTATGAGTTTGGTCCAAATACATGTTTTGGACACATGTTTAAATCCATTGGGTTTACATGCGACCCTTGTGTAGTTGGCAGCTGTGATGTGCATTGTGTTGTGTCTATCCAGTCAGAAATGCTTTGTCACATGATATAATTGGCATGCATCATGTTTGTTGCTGTGGACACACAGACTAATGTCACAACTCATGTCTTGTCCCACACAGGTGCCCTTGGAGGGGGAGGATGTGACAACCACTGCCAGACCTTCAAACCATGGAAGAATGCCATATCATCATGGACTGTTGCCTGGATTGGCAAACAACAGTGGACTTATGCTGTCAATTAGAGCCTGATCTGGTGCCAGCTACTAGACATCCAACTTGCATATCACCCATTGTACAAGTCATGTCATATTGCACTTCCTAGTCACGGGGTCCATTACAAAGGCCCAATCTGCTGGTATGTCCCAAGCTATGTTCGGTCTGGTATTGAAGGATTTCCTCTCGGCAATGCTGAAACACATTGACAGCTATATCAGGTTCTCCTGACATGAGGATTTAGGCAATGTGAAGGCTGATTTCTATGGTTTTGGCCGCCTCCCACTTGTGGTGGGGACCATTGATAGCAGACACGTTGGATTGGTGTCACCGCAGGCAACTGAACAAGTCTATCACAAAAGAAAGAACTTCCATTCCATCAACATGCAAGTTGTCTGCTTGGCGGATCTCTACACTTCAAAAGTCTATGCCTGTTACTCTGAATCAGCCCATGATTCCTTCAGTATGTGGAACAGCACCAACTGATGTCACAACTGCACCCAGAGAGGGCCTGGCTGGTTAGTAAGAAACGTTTGTCCTGATTGTGTGTGAGCAATGTCAAGTACTACAATCATGAAGTGAGTTACTCACTGTTGCACTTATGTCCCATTCCTTGACAGGAGACACAACATATCCAAACCGTCCTTGGTTGTTGAAGCCACTGAGGAATCCAACTACGCCAGGGGAAGTCTGCTTCAATGAGGCCCATGGAAGAACATGGAGGCCAGTAGAGGGCCTTTTGTGCTCTTGAAGACCAGATTTAGGTGTTTGGACAGGACTGGTGAAGCCCTCCTCTACTCACTCAGGAAAGTGTGTCAGATCACTGTGGCATGCTGCATGTTCCACGATGTTGTTGTAGATGGACTCTTGCTCCTTTGTGAGACTGCTGTTTTAAGGATGACAGCACTTCTGTTTGTAGGCAACTGAGTCACTCCTACAACAAGTCGCAACTGTCGGTCCAACCCTCCCAACTCACAAGCAGTACCTCACCAAAACTCAGAAAGTAAAGGCATTTTTGGCAGCCTTACGCATGGACTCTAGATAAGACCTCTGAAGGAAGTTGTAGTGGAATGGAAGTTACCCTTTCTCTCATTAGCAATAAGTCTCATCCACACATTGGCAATGAAGAAGATGCAGGAGAATTTTCAATATATTTATTGAAAATACAGTAATCTACGATAATATGCATGTGCTGCAATGATTAGGATAATAAACAGTAATAAAAGCAGAGTTTTGAAGATGAGAGTTGTGAATATGAAAACTCCCACCATCTTATACTAAACATTAGATGTAAAATTCCTAACCAAGAAAGCCTAATCTCTACCCTAACAAGAGCTAGTCATGACATGAATAGTCTGCTAGTTCCATTTCCATGAGAAGCACCTCTTAACCCTCGCTACTTTGGAATGAGGTCTCTAGGTCAGATTCCATGAAGACACAGACGCTGAGTTCTGCAGCAAGGTGACATGCAGCATAGATGGCATCTGGAAGGAACCCCTCTCATTCCCTTGTCTGTGTGAGGTGTATTTCTGGTGATCATTTAGGAACCCTGATGCAGGTATGTTCCTAAACAACTGATGTGGCAGACTTGTGTCTGCAATTTCATAAACAATCCCTAACATGTGCACATGATGTTTCTATCACACTTAAGTGAGAAAGTGACATGATGAAATACCTATGTTTATCACTTATAGTGAAATCGAAAATGTCGCCTTCTCAGAAAGGCATTGATAACAAAAATCAAAACATTTCTTATAAATGTAAGCAATGCAAAAGCTAAAAGAAATAAAATAAATGGAATAAAAAAGAGCATACTAAGTGGGTAAAAGGTCCCTAGGTGAAGGTGGCAACAGGCCAGTGAGAAACTAAAATGGATTCACCCTATCCTCCCCATTGCTGGAAGGAGGATGTTAACTCACTAGCGAGGGTTCATGAGTCCAAGTCTAAAATGCTCTGAATGAAAAACGTAAAATCTACTTAAAAATCTAAGCTAAAAACATACAAAAGAGATAAAATGTCAACCATGACAAACAAGACAGGTCAAATGCAGGCTGATTTTCTAAAAGGCAATTTGTATACTTTTGAAAAAAGCCAATGGTCGAATTCATTCAACAATAGGTATGATTGTGTAGAAGGTCTCCGAAGTCATCAAATGTGAGTGTGTCCAGGACGGATTCCACAACGGCAGATGTCAGATCGATCACAGAATTGGCAGAAGGATCAATGCAGGATCACCCACATAGGCAGCACTATCCTTTGTGCCAGATGAAATTGGAGCCAAGTAGTCCACAAGTGGTGGCTCATAGGTGGCCTCACAATTCAGCCTCAGTCTCACAGGGCATAACCGTGATTGAACGCTCATAGGGAACATTAACAGTTCCTTGTCCACAGGAGGCACTGGCTGTACAGCAAGACACACCAACGGGAGACACTCGAAGAGGCACCAGGTACAATGAAAGACAGGTTGCACGCACCACAGGACTGGTCAAAATGACAATGACCAATCATGTTCAAATTCTTTCAACAAGGTAGCACCAAACTACTGCATCATGTTACAGCTGGGTTGTTGGTAGCTCCATCACTCCGCTTAGCTGAGAAAGCACAACCACTGCGTATCAAGAATAGCAATGGAATATTCCACCAATGAGTGCCAAAGTTATAGAAAATCTGCCAAACACATTTGAAAAGAGTGAATGGATAGCTGAAGGAATGACTCCAAAGACTGTCTGGAAGGTGGAACCAAATCCAGACCCAACAGCCTTAAAAAAGTGTACAATCCCTACAGTGCTCGAGGTGTTTAAAATTCTGCAGGCCAGTTCTCCAAAGTGCTTGGGGAAGTTTGAATTTAATAAGGATTGAATCTCAGCTGATGATCTCGCTATTTGGAGAGTGTACGTCTTGTTAGCCGATGTCAACGCCACTTGTTTTTGGAACAGTAGTGACTTGTGACTGCTCAGCTTGTAAAAGTGTACATTAGTAGTATCAAGGTGAAGCGGCATATCTGCTACTCTTATCTCTTGTGTGGAGGGGAATAAAACATGCCCACAACAAGTTACTATTTTAGAAACTGAAAATGCTTAGGAAATTCATGGTCTCATTCTGCAGCAACTCTGAGCATTCAAAACCACATAAATTCCAATCAAAAGTATATGAAATGCTTGGCGAATCAAAGGAACATGAGTACCCTTCCGAAACCATGCCAAGTTCGCAACCTCTGCATTGCAGAAACCCTGAAGCGACACCTGTTTGCAAATCATTGAATGACTAACAGCAGTCTCACAATCGCTTCCACTCAGAAAGACCTCTCTTTCACAGTTCAGACATTTAAACTCAAAAGGCAACTTCTACTCTTATTTTATGTATCTATCTTCTAGCCACTCGTATCTGCCTACTGTAAGTGTTTCAAACATTTTATGAAACGAAAGGTGAACAAATGGCAGATTTATAACCTCATGTACTAGCCATTCTGTTGATGTTGTCTCTGCTACGGTGAAAGGCAGATTTTCTAACTTTTCAATGTGAAGCATGGTGTAACTTGCTTCCTTTTTTGCCATTATGTGTTGCTCATTGGACAAATTAAAAGCATCGAACAATTCATTACTGTTTATGTATTTCCAAGGGACGCAGACATTTTTCAGGCTCTGCAATGTCCAACCCAACTGTATGATGGAACGCAGCTGACTTTGCACATGCTGTAGAAGCGACAGGCCATTCTGAATGATGTCAATTGCAGATGACACACTATTGTTAAGTGTGTATTTTCTGTTGGACAGAGTGTTCATGCCATTATCGACAACAGCTAAAGCCTTTTCTATATTTTCCTTATCTATCTGCTGTAAACGTACAACCCCTTCCATTTGACAAAGCTTCCAGATCCCATTGTATAGGGCATACGGGAATCATTTAGAGCGTGGTATTCTTGGACCTAGCAAGAAATCCAGCAAGTCTACTTCCTCTGATAGGAGACTAACATGTTATTTATCTGCTGCTAAGGTGTGAGTGCGTAACCATTGTTGGCACAGTTTTCCCACACTGTATGTAGTAATTACACTACAGTGTTGACCCGAGAGAAAGCAAAGTTCTGGCCGGCTAATCTAAAAAAACCTTGAGGAATTAACAAATCATCCTGATATCCATTTGTGTCTAAAGGCCACAGCAACCACCCATCAGGATTTGAAAGCGTGGAATTGTAGATACCATTGTGGACCCGAGCATTCAGTTCTTCTTCGTTGTCATTTAGGATTGTTTGCCAGTTGATGAATTTGGCTCATGTGGGGATACTGGGCACATTAATTTCTTTTATTTTTGCTAACCCTGAGTAGGATGTTTGTTGAACTGGGTCATTTAAAAAATATAATTTGTACAGGAATAAGGTATGCTCTAAACATAGTATCCTTAACCTGAATTTGCCAATCTTGTGCCCTCCATACTTTTTCACATCTGCAGTGCTTTCCAGCACTCATAACCTTCAACAGCAAGCCGTGTAGCAAAGGAATCTGAATAGATTAATTTGGTGTATCATTATTGGGGTCCATGTTGTCACAGTTATGTGCAGGTCTAGTCATGAGTCTGTGGAGCCATTTTCTGCATCTACAAAGTATCCTTTGCAGCTGAATTGAAGGAAAGCCAATGAGGAATTGAGATCACACATGGGGATAGTCCAGCTATGGCACTGCAGACGTGTTATGAGAGTGACAACAGGGCAACCTTGGTGTGCTGACAAAGTTAATGGATCAGGAATATTAAACCGGCAGGTTTCCTCACAACATTTGTAGGAATTATTGTATATCACAGGCAACTGTGGCCCATATTTATACTTTTTTAGCGCTACATTTGCACCGCTTTTTGACGCAAAAGCGGTGCTAACTTACAAAATACAATTGTATTTTGTAAGTTTGCACCGCTTTTGCTTAAAAAAATTATGCAAATGCGGTGCTAATAAAGTATAAATATGGGCCTCTATGTTTAACTTGCATTCCACATGTTCAAAAACATTGCCTGCAGCATATGAACAAATAAGCTACTGTCACTACAGAGCATTTAATTGTGCACATTACTCTGATTTGGCCTCTAAAATTCCCACTGCGTCCAGGAACATCAGTGCCTCTTTGCTGATTAATCTCACAGCTATTCACCATACAAGCCCCATCAATATGTGGGGGCAATGTGAATCAGTATGTGGACTGTCAGAGTCCTAACATGTGTTGACATTTCATGCACATTATCTGACGTGTTTGTTGTGCTGGAGGCACCATACCCAATCCATGCAAACAGCCATGGTACACTGTCACTACTTGTCACTCATGCATACATGAAACCCAGACACAGAATGGGCCATGATTAGGCTATTTGAAGACAGGTTCCACCCCATGATACGATAAGTAAACTTATTATGCTATACAATGTATTTCAGTATTTATTGTAGACCTACATGACACAATACCCCAGGGGGAGAGTGAGGGTATGGAAAACAACTATGAGACAAATGTAGCCACAGGGAACCTTTCTGGTGATGCAAAGACAGGAACCAGTCAGGCTAACAGGATGCAGGGTCAATCAGGAACAAAAATGAACAAGGCAAATACACAGTGAGCAGACTGAGACTGGTCAAAGGTGGAACAACACTGTGGAAAAAGAAAACTGTGTTTGTCCTGTGTGTTGGAACGTAACACAATAACCCAAGGGCTGTGTTACACAAGTGATTTATATGGCAATGCATAACAGTGTTATACATAAAATGGCAGCTTCTATGCTGTTCCAGGCAGCTGCAAGGGCAGAGCATGTTCAAATGGCTGGTCTGCCTGGAGGTGCTCACAAGTGTGTGCCTTTCACATGGGAAGCAATGTACAGGTGATTACAGGTCCTACAGACTACACGGTAGTGCATTATTTAACCAGAAGTCCATGCAGACAAAAGTACAATGACTATGGAATACCATACTAAAGAGGGAAGCACACTGGATTCACAATGTAAGTCTGGGGGTGTGTAGAGGAGGGATTATCTGTGTACACATATTCCCTTTCCAGGGACCTCTGAAGAAGGGTGATGTGAGACAGGGAACATGGGTGTGTTAGGACTTGAGACCTAGGCTGCCATGTGCAGGGGATGTCTTGTGAGCAATGCTAGTCATACCTGGGGCACTTGTGCTATCCATTTGCTGCTTATATAGAATTCTTGTGACACATAGTCCTTGCAAAGATAGCTGATGTAACACTTACTGCTGTCAAGGGTCTGGTCATGCCTTCTTGTCACCAATGCAATAGCACATCCACTGCCGCATGTGTGAGGCATTTTTTCACTTATTGACTGATGGTGTCTTAGTTGTATGCCATATGCTGCAATGAATCATGTTGCCAACATCTATGTGTGAAATAGCTGTGGTCCTCTGCTATTGCCCTTCAAATGTGAAATGTACAGGATATATGTCATTTACAGTGTGTGTGAATTTGGCTGTACATTCATGCGCATCAAATTTGATGTGGACTTTTCTGTATCCTAATCTGTATTTCTGCAACGCTTCAGGAGGCTACACTCTGATTCTGATAGTTAGGGATAATGTTATGCAAAAATTATTATTCAGACCATGATATAGTGATTAGAATATGTGTTTATTGACATATGGTAAGACAGTGGTGATGGATGAGTAGAGTTAAAAGAAATTTTGGACAATATGTTGTCTCCGACGCAATCCTGCAGCTGTGTTTGGATGGTCCCCCTCATGTTGATGGATAGCATCCTCCTCTTCCTCCTCTTCAGGCATTTGTGGGTCGGGATCATACAGGGAAATGTCCCTTCTTACAGATATGTTATGCAGGATGGCACAGGTCAAAATGATTTTGCACACCATTTCTGGTGAGTATAGGAGGCTGCCTCCGGTGATGTTGAGGCACCTGAATCTTGACTTCAGGATGCCAAAGGTCCTCTCGACTATGGTGCGTATCCTCCGATGTGCCTCATTATAGGCACGCTCTGCTGCAGTGATTGGGTTTGCAAATGGGGTCATGATCCATGGCTGGATCCCATACCCCTGATCAGCTGAAAGAGAAAATGAGTGAGAACATGTTGCTGTAGCTTGCACCATGATTATCACTTTGCATGGCAGTTGTTCTCTGTGTTGTCTGTGACTCATCAGTGTTTGTGTTATTGTGTGGAATCCTAGGCTTCTAGGATGTAGCATCAGCATTGGGTTGTTTCCTTATCTGAACGGTCGTTTGGCTGATTTACCGGATGTCAGCAGTTTTTTTGTCGAATTGCAGTACTTTGTGTACTCCCTTGCATTATGTCATGTGAAAGAGGTGTCCATGTGTCCTAACTGGGGGGTGACATGATACTTCCAAACACAGAATCAGTTCCACAGTGGTGATGACACAGTTGCATCTATGTACCCTGGACATCCAATCCAATTTCACATATGCAATAGAATTATTTAAACATCAGTGAGACCCTTAGATTTGGCAAGGTGACAATGTACAACACATCTCCGTACGTTGTCAGCACTGACGTGTTGACATTTGACTATGCACAAATATCCCATGTGTAATAAGTTCTCTGCAGACCTATTTCTCTGCCCTTGCCAAGTCGACTCAGGTTGTAACGTGTACCTATACATCTGAACACGTTCTAGTTCAGCTGGCTAACTTGGTTGTGAGGTTGTCATTTTGAGTGTCAGAAGGTCCGTATGCTTGTACATCTGTTACGTGTGTGTGAAATTGTCTCAATCTGTATGTTTAGGAATGTGCACTTTCAATATTGTCACATCAATATGTGTTCTTCGCACAGTCCACTTGCTTATTGGTAGTGGGCAATGTGAGAGCAGGAGTGATGTGAGATATTGGTACAGCCTCAATGATTCCATGTCACCTTCATTGTAGTCATCATCATGCTATGTGTGTCATGGTGTTTGACCTGCAGCATAACACATTACACACCCCTTACACAGTACGTATTGGTTTGAAGGGTGTTTTAGTGAGTGTAATTGATGTGATATTGAAAGATTAATCTTCTAAGTTGCACTGCCAGTTAAGGCCATGTCATTGTCATTGTGTTGTTTTAAATTGTTCCCTTGTGTCTGTGGAGTGGAATCTGTTGTTATTTGGTACTGTCATTTGTCCATAGGTGTATATTTAAATGGGTCAGGATATCACACATGCCTAGCAGTGTCACAACCTCATTCTCTTCCTGGCCACGTGTCGATGTCGTGGTGTATGTGTTGTGTGTCCTTCAGGGTTGCTGTGCTGTGTGTATATAAGTAGTTTTCTGTACTTACCAACAAGTAGTCCATTTCCATATAGTCCATTCTGGAAGTGTTGATTGATGGTGCAATGACGGAAGATGCATGAATCATGTACTCTCCCAGGATACTTTCCCACGATGTTGGTGATCAAACCCCGGTGATCGACAATGGTCTGCACATTGATGGAGTGTGTGTGCTTCCTGTTGCAGTATAGGTGCTCGGTTGCAGCAGGTGGCACAAGGCGTACATGTGTGCAGTCAATGGCACCAAGGACATGTGGGAAGCCATTGATTTGGTAGAAGCCCTGTTTGGTCTACGGCTGCTTCTGCTGTGTGTTGGGGAAACTGATGCGGCGGGGTGTGAGGGAGATGATGGCATCCAATACCTTGGGTAGGATGGTGGAGAATTAGGGCTGGGAGATCCCAACAACCAGGGCACCAGTGGTTTGGAAGGAGCCACTTGCCAACATGTGGAGTACAGCTAGCAGCTTGGTTTCTGGTGGAATGGTGTGGGGTGTATGCAAGCTGGGTGCCAACTGTGGCTCAATGTTGCGCAGCAGCTGCTGAATGGCGTGCCAGTTGATTCTTACCTCTGGATGATGTCTTGTTGGCGGAGTGGTGCGGAATATCCTCTCCTGCCTTCTGTGTTGCCTTTGGGGTCGCTGCTGGTGTTGTAGAAGCTGCTGTTGTTGGTCCTGTGCTCTGCGTCTGTGTGCATGCTGGATGAAAAGCACCCCCAGGTCTTCCTTTTGGAGCTCTGCTGTTGCTTCTGTGTGTTTTCATTAAGTACTGGTGTGTTTGCCCCATTTTAACGCCTGCCCTGACCAAGGTGTTATTTTTTTATGCAAATCGGGCTGTGCGTCATTTTCCGCCTCCGCCTCCCAGCCGTGCAGGATTTTTGGCGCGATTGGATAAATAGGGCACATGGGTGTTTAAGTCATTTTTAGGACGGGAGCACCTACGTTGCATGTCATTAACGCAAGGCAGTTTCCCGCATCTGGAAAATGATGTACACTGTGGAATTCTGGCATTCGTGGGCTCAGGCGTCACAGTTTAAATATGGTGCACGGTTTGCAACGAATGTGCGTCAACATTTTTGACGCACATTCAGCGCAAACAGAGTATAAATTTGCCCCTGAGTATGAGGTTTCTTACTGGCAGTGGTGTGTGTCTTGCCATTGGCACCTCCTGGATTTTTACATTGATGTTCCCACTTGTGAGGGTGGGGTGGTTCAGCAGCTGTAGAGGCAGGGGTGTCTGAGAGTAGCTGGAGCTCTGGGAGTGCCTCCCTCCCTCCCTGTGTCTTCCACAGATGTGGGCTTGATATAGTTTGCCCAAAGGAAGGGGTAGATTGTAGTATAAAAACGCCCTGCTCAGGATCTTCCTCAGGATAGTCCTCAGCACCCTTGTTAGGGTGCTCATGTTGGAGTTATGGGTCTCTGTATGTTGGTTCATGTCCCTCTGCAGCTGCTTGATTTACCAGAGTTTGGTTAACACCTGGTCCATCAAACTCATCATAGATCCCCAAGACGTGGATGATGGTATCCTGGTCTCGAGTAGCCCCAGTGGCCTCAATCTGCTGTCCCACAGCATCCCTTCCATGGACCCTACACCCACAAGCCTAAGCCCTTAGCACAGGAGGGTGCCCTCTCCATCTGGGTCCTGGACCCTCAGTGGCAGTATTGTTGATTTGCATCTCAGGATCCAGCACTAGGGGCACAAGGTGGGAGCAACTGTAAAAGGCACACAGGTTGGGATTCACTGTGCCATCTAACCAGGCTGCCCAGATGGACTATGATCATCATCCACGTCCATGTGTCCAGAAGTGTTGCCATCACTGAGAGCTTCATCGTGAAGAGGAATGGAAGTCTGGTCGATGGACAATCTCTGACAAGGTAATGTGTTAGCACGACCCATAGAGCAATAGAGTACATTGTTATTGGTTGAAATGTGGAATCTACAGCCAAAGTTTTTGTGTCACTGTAAGTAAAGACTTTCGACAATCATAAGTGGTAGGTTTGATGAATATGCTGTATTACCATGGTATTGACGTTGTTGCTATGACATGCATGAAGCATGCAGAAACTATTAGACTCAAGCGCTCATTAGATGTGCTGATCAGTTGCACTTTAGATGAGGGAATGAACATGACATCTTAGAAACAGTTAAGCCACACAGTGGAGAGGAGAAATGTGTATTTGACCATTCCAAGGCCTAATTATGTGAGAGAGGGTGAACATACAACTTTGTTGTATAAGTAGCTGTAGCCATAATATGAGGCTGTGCTGAGTCAATGTGTTAACTCCCACTATCAATCTGTTGAAGCAGCTTAATTCCTTAGGAGTACTTGATGTACAGACTTGGTAAGGTGTTATTTCTGTCTTCAATAGTTCAATTTTGGGATACCATGACAAGAGTAAGTTAGATAGACAGACAAATCACTGAATTAAGCATGATATGTAGATTGATCACTCCCATGTGAGTGAACATAATTTGACAGACGACACACATGAGTATTTGAACAAGTGCAAAAAGGCCTGTTGGTTTGAGGTAACGAAACAGGGCCACCTGATAGTTGTAGTCATGTCACTTGCTGACTCCCTACGTTACACAAATGCTTAACTCCCAGGGGAGGTTACATCATTTGAGAAATGGCACACAGGTGTACTTGGAGAGGTGCAGAACATCCTGTTGGTTTGAGGAGTTGTAGTTGTGTCACTTGCTGGCTCCTCACACTACATAAATGCTAAACTCCCGGGGGGGTACATCATTTGAGAGATGACATACAGGTGTATGTGCTCAATTACAGAAAGGCCTATTAGTTTGAGGTACTAAAATGGGGTCCTTGGTTGTTGTAGTCATGCCACTCTCTGTACTTTCCAACACTTGACAAATGTTTGGTGTTAGATATTTGTTGCCATACTGCAGTTTGGTTGGACAATACATTTACATGTTGACACATACCATGGGTCCTGGGATAATCTTTTGATATTGAAACACTTACAGACCCCATTCCAACATATGACATGTAATGGGGATTGAAACATGTGATGTTATGTACTCAATGCATATTGACAATCTTACATCTCTGCTACTCTGGGTATTGCATGTTGGGAAAGTAGATGAACAACACAGCGGCAAGAGGTGAAATGTGAGTATCATGGACATTGAAGATTTGAAGACAGTTTTTGTGTTGTAACTTACCAAACTCCACCCCCCCCAGCTATTTCTGTCAAGCCCTCAGGGTTCAGGATGGCCAAGACCTTCTCCTCCAAGTGAAAGAGCAGTAATGGGCCATGTGGTGCCTGGAGGGCAGGGAATGCACCTTCTCTCTTAGTTCATTCCACCTCTTCATATTATCCTCTTTTTTGAGCAAGGTGGTACCTACAGCATTTACTCTTTCAACTATCCTTGGTTACATTTCCATTTTCCATTTTCCTACTGAAAGTAAGCTCTAAAGAATTGTGTCTCTGCTCTTATGATTTCATCCACCATGACTCTCAATTCATCTTCAGTAAAATAGAGATTTTTGTTACATAACATAGATTTAAATTAAAGTGGTTAACAGGGACTTACTTAAAAAAAGAAGTAATATAGGGAGTAAATAGATAAAAGTATATGAAAGATGTTAAATGGGATGGTGAAAAAAGTGGTGCCTTATCTATCAATGATGAACGAAACAGTAGGCTCTGGTCTCTGTCTTGCAGCAGAGAGGCAAAGGATGATGATCTGTGAAGGGGTGTGTTTTGTAGAGTGATTTGCAGGTGTGTCCACTTGGCCAATGGATGTCAGTTATGTTATTTTTTAACCCATCCAATGGGTACTTGTCTGTTGCTTTGCTGAAATCGTACCATAACCTCCGACTGCCGTCAGCTAACCACTGCAAGGAGACTGCCAAGTTGACTGTGTTTTTGTAATGGACTCAGTAGTTCCCCGCAGCCATGCCTGAGATGGAGTTCACACCACCAAGATTACACACCGCTGCACAGCTGGCAGATAGCCATTTGTTTTGGCGGTTGGCATTTCAGCCTGCATACATCGTAATACAGAGGTCTGGAGATCACGGGCACAGCGGTCTTCTTGGGACTGCCGTCACAGCGGTCTGGCTGTCTAACCGCCAAACTAGTAATCAGGCCTTAAATGAGGAAAAAAACATATGTTTAAGTATGTATAATAGATTTACTTTTTTTGCTTTCCTTCCTATGGTATGTAAAGGCAAAAAATAGTTAATTTGCCTCCCAATCACTGTCCGGACTTCCCTGAGCCAACACTTAGCAGTGTTAGAATAGTAAATATGTCCCCAATCACTGTCCGGCACCTTCCCTGAAGTAACACTTGACAGGGTTATTAAAGTAAACCTTCCCATCAGTCACTAGTCAAAACCTTCCCTAAGGAAATACTTGGCAGAGTTATAATAGTAAATATGTCCCCCCACTTACTGTCCAGCACCTTCCCTGACAAGGCACTTGGCGGAGTTTGAATAGTAATTTTGATTCCCCTTCCAGACCACTGTTCAACATCTTCCCTGACTAGGCAGTTGGCGGAGATAAAATATAAATGCTGCCTTCTTCCTCAGTCATTGTTCAGCGCCTTCCCAGACTAGATGCTGATTTTATAAAATGTATAAAACTAGACCTTATTCACTAGAACAGAAAGTTATTAAACTTAATTCTCTTATATATATTATTCAAGTTTAACACATACTAATTTTTTTATTTATACCTACCTTTACATATATACGGCGGTGTTTCAAGTATTGTCTCTGTAATATTCCTGTCGTCACTGGTGAGTGTGGCAGTGTACCACTGATCACAAAATGGGGGGAATCGTTTTGTAAGGTGTAGCCATAATTTCTGGTACAATAACTGCTGTACTCTTTGTTTTTATGTGTTCAAAACATGAGTAAAAGTATATTTATTTTACAAGTATTTTTGTCATGTTTTTTACCTTCCTATGAGATTATGTCCACAGTCTTGGTTAAGGACAGAGTGACACATTGTGTAGAAATGGAAATGGTATTATTTTCATACCTGAGTTGTGTTTTGATTATGTTGAAAACATTTGCAATGAGTTGCAATGTGCTGCATTGTATTGCTTTGTGATATGTTGATGTTGAAATAAAAATACGTAGTGTGACAATGTTGCGTTGTGTTGCAATATATTGATGTTGAAAACATTTGCATACTGTTGCGATATGTTGATTTGTGCTGTGTTCTGCTTTATACACATGCTGGATGCAAAAGACTTTTTATATAAAAATTTTAGCAATAATCTATATGGTGTATTTTAGTATTTGTGCCTATGTCAACATCATTTTATTTATTTTACTATATTGATTTGGAAATATTTTCTTAAAGCAATGTGTGATAAAGGTTTGCAGGGTAACTGCATGTGTGGTAAAGGTACGCGTATAATGGTAACTTTAATGTAATGCTATTGAGGTACTGGGTTTTTCAGAACCGGTACTGATCCGGTAACCCAGCGGTGCCAGGGTATACCCAAAGACCTCGGGTACTTTCCTGATTCAGACCACAGAAACTCAGAGTCTTCTAGGTGAAGTCAAAGATCGAATTTATTGGCTGCAACCAAGTGACAAGCGTCCTAGAAGTACAACAGCACGGTTTGTATGTTCTCAGGAGACTGTGTTTCAATGCAAAGTCAGGTTTCCTTATATACAGTTTTTTAAGCTTCAGGCAAACATTCTTGACATTTTGGTTGGTCATTCACATGTTTTCACTACAAAGGAAAAAACAGTGTCATGATGAAACCTCATATTTCATGTCATCCAACCCATAATAAATTACCCGGCAAGGCCTAGTATTTTACATCAGATAAGTGTGGACCCCTAATAAAAACGGCCACCTCCCCCTCGTAAAGTAAGAAGAAGAAAAGAGCAGGTGCAGGTGTGAGCAAGTTAGGCAGGGTGTGTGAGCGATAATAAGGGTTTTATGGCCTGGTGTGCCTTGATGCTATCTGATTCGGCTACTGGGAGAGGGACTGACCAAACAGGTTTGGACTGAGGCAATGGTTCCAGCTTGCCCAGATCAGAGAAAAGTCAATCAAGGTGTACGTGTCCTTGGAATCAAATCGGACTGTATTATAAGCCTATGTGAGGGCAACTTTTAAAAATGGCTGCCATGTATAAAATGGGAGCCACGAGTGCAGGACGAAAATGGCGATTTCGAGGTGAAAACGCTGCTGGAATTGAGCGAAAATGCTCATGCTTAGTGTACTAGTCATTATCGGTCTTTTGATACTAAAATCGTACTGCTGTGGCAAAGTAAATTACATGGGTCCAGAATTTTTAGAACCACAAACCCTCCTTTTGCCCTTACATAGGCAATAAACCTATTCTCATGCTAATCTGAGTCCAGGTCCATGTTTATAAGGCCATGGAGATGTTGCTGGAGCAAAATTCTAGTACTTGGTAACTCTCTCTGGACAGGTCTCCTCGAACATGAAGTAGCACAAAAGGCCACTTATGGCAGGACAAAATAAGGAATACCTCTATCTGCAGTAGGTGGCATAAGATCACACACCCAACAATTAGTGATGTTCACTACTAACTAGTGTTGATGCAGAAGCTGTACAAAAGAATTGCTTACGAATTCTGATCTTCTAACCTGCTCATGTTCAGGAAAAGGGTGAAAAGAGTGCAAAGAAACAATAGTAGGAAAAGACATAGGTTGGGAAGTGGGTGCAGAAGTCAATTGAGTAGAGAAAAACAATCCCACCCATAAATGACAACGTCATGTTTAAAAGACACTAGAAAACACGTTATTGAGAACATATAGACAACGGGAGAAAGTAGTGACCACTATTACAAATGAAATAATAATTTTTCACAACCCTAACCAAAAAGCAAATCCTAAAATTATCTAGTAACATTTTTAGGGCTCCTCTGCATTTCAGTAATTTTTGTATGTTCAGGTGGAACAGTGGTGACTCTCATCAATGCTCTAAGGTGAAAAGGGGGTACTCTTTCCACAGAAAATGGACTTTATTCTGCTTTTACTAAACCGAATAGTACTTTAAAACAATGCCAGCAAAACAATCAGTCTCCTAACACCTAGTCTATACAATCACACGGAAACCTCTTGTGAAACCAACTATGCCCAGAGTCCGTTCAAAAAGCCTCTCTGGAAGGCTTCTATTGTCCATCAAATTTTCTTTTGTTGTTTTCTTTCGCATGGGCCTCTCAATTCAGGCCTCTTCGTGAGAAAAGTACTGCTTAGTTGGAGTGCCCTCCTGGCAAACACCCACAGCTCACTCGAAAGTCTCAATGTCTTAAAGCAATGCACCAGTGTCTCTCCTCTGTGGCAGACACTACAAACAATGTGCTCTTCATTGATCAAGGGCACAAATCATCTTGTGCAGACCCAAGCACCATTAATTGGGAAATAGCTCAAGCTCAGCAGCACTTTCAGACTCCAACACTCATTATTTAGTGTCAGAGGACGCTCAAGCTGCTCTTTCATGGGCACCACAATATAGTGCCTTTTTCCAAACTTGAAATCTCCGGTGCACTGCCCTTCTTCCGTTGGAGCAAAGAAAAGGGGGTGTGTGGCCAAAACTCAGGCCAAGGGGCTCAGGGGATTGCACACTGTCAGAGGTTACCAGCACATGACAGGTAGAGAAATGAAACCTCAAAACAGCTCTGCCATCAACAACAGGAATCCTTCTCTTTAGCTCCTTTACACTGAAACTTTGGTTTTGTGATGTCCAACGCCGTCTGATGGAGCAAGTACGATACCATGCGCTGGCGATCGCTGTCCAGCTTTGCTACTTTCTGGGTGCTGAGACTGTAGGGCCAAGACGTCCGTCTTTCATCTGTAGCTGTCACTGATGGGAATTAGGCTTAAATCAATGTCCTGCAGGTTATTATGACTTGATACCCGCAGAATCTAGTGACTTAGGAAATGTGCCACAGTTGTTAGTTCCCTTAAATTTAGTAAAAAAAAAACAGTTCATGGTTTTTAACAAGGGGACTGCAAGCAGGTGGTCTGCAATCTTCAAAGGAGTAGCCATACACCATGGGCATAAAATACAAAGACAAAGGCAGAAGGGCAAAACAGGGTCTCTAGCATCTTTAATTGGGTTCTCTCCATTATTCTCTGCCATCTATAGCTACATGAGAATTCTATCTGAATGGATTTCCTCACACAGTGGCATTGTCTAATGGGGTAAACACATATTTTCCTCAATGATTAAGTCTAGGTGTTCCTCCTTACCTTAGAACATCTCAATAGAGAAATCACATGATACCGATTATCAGGGACATGTAGAAACCTTCCTTTAAAAACTGTGCATCAGGTGCACTATGCAATACACAGGCTAATAGTCTAATGTGCAAACAAAAAGACAAGAACTAGAGGGTCCTGATATTTGCATGATTAGGACACATCTGATCCCACCAAAAATTAAAGTAGCAGGAACAGAAGGGAACCGAAAACCAAATTAAAATAGACATTAAAAATTCGTCATGTTCAAAAAGGTAAACATAAGATATCTCCTATTGAGATGGAAAACTTGTCTTACTATAATATTGAGTCAGTTAACCAGTCTATCGCTACCCTGACAGTCAGGCTGGAAAACATTGAAGCAGGCCTAAGGCAAATTCTTGAAAACCAGTCTGGTCATACCAAAGGGAATTATACATAACATGGGGGTCCCTGGTACATCACTGCAGTCTGGAAATGTGAACCTGAACAATACATCAATAATAATAAAAAGGTCTGACTGGTAAAAGGAATTTGAAAAAGAGAAATGGGACTAGGACATAGCTAAAATCTCAATAACTAAGCATGATGCGACATTGGTCAGGGGAAGTAACAAAAGAAAAAATCTATAGGAAGAACAAAAAAATTATTTGGGTGATAGTCAGGCATGTGACACAACACCGAGAGTACGGGTGATACACAAAGGCCAAAGTTACACAAATTTTAACTCTACCGTTGGCGACTACACCATATACGTTACTCCTAGATAATGTTTCAGTTCCTTCTTCAGGAAAAAATGAAAACCTGGTTTTCTTTTAAGGAACGAAAGCCATATGCTACTTAGGAAACAGAACATCATTAACTAATGTAATATAGAAATTAGGCCACCTTGAGTCACAGATCTATAATTTCATCCTTAGGTCCAATCAAGGCTACATAAATGTAGGGCTGCCTGTTCCTTTAAGGGAAGGGGCAGTAACGTGACTAACTGCAGGTGACACACTTTGATCCTGTATATCTCTTTTTATTTTCCTTCAATACCATTATAGCCAAATAGACATGCACTGGTGAAGTGTTGTCTTTTATGTTCACAGCATGAAATATCATTATCTTGTGGAATTTAGTAACCAGAACAAGTTCAACCAACTGTTGCGTAGCGATGGGCATCGTCATGACCATCCCCTCACAACACAGGGGAGCTTGTAATAGTATCAAAAGCAGCAACAAACATGCAAAAAAAACAAATAAAAAATAATAAAAACGCACAAAACGTCAAGCCATCAGATATACTTGCTGTGTATCAAGCACAAAAAGCATAGACAAAACAATAGCATGTGTGAATAAGCGGTGACACACAACACCATGTCATGTACTTTATGCACTGTAAACCTGCAGCCCAAAACCCAATATTTGGGCCTGTTTAATTTGTCAGGTTTAAAATCCTTACCCTCCTTTTGACAGTAGATCACCAGGCAATGGAAATCTGCTGTCAAATATAACTTTACTGTTTCTCTTCTAACATACAGGACCAGCAAGAACAATTCATGATAGGACCAAATACACGAAAATAAATTTCCATTACTTAACTGTTACCCTCTTGTCAGTTACTTCGCAACATCAAGCCACCTTAGTTTTACCTTTCTAAAAGTAAAAATTGTTACACTGACACTCCATATTAATTTGGCACCTACAATTTCCACTGTGAAAAATAAGTCTTAATTGGTAAATCGTTCTCATTAAGGCATGTAGCCTTCAAAATTTTAGAAAAGGGCTGCATCTTATTTTCTGTCTAAGACTTAATGCAACACTTCGTTTTCTGTCAAATAAAAGCAACTAGCAGGCATCATTTTATTTTTTTAGAGCGGAGACACAAATGTATCAGTTCTGCAGAGCATTTAACATGATGTTGGGACTTTCGAAGAAACCCCTTTTTTTATATTTTCCCTTTGGAATTAAGTTCTTTAATTGTATTGATGTTCTTCTGGAGAAACCAGAAATCCCACTTTTAGAGGCCCGTAGGGTCATTCTGCATTTCACAGAGACAAGGCCCTAAGTTAAAAGGTCACAAGTGTCAACATGACAGCCTCCTCCATTGTTTATGGGAAAACTAAACATAGCATCTCAGGAGCGTGACTTGAGCCAGCCTCTGTAGCTCTCCTAGCTTCTGCCACTCTGAATCTGTTAAAGACAGTAGGCCTTCCTGTTTTCCTTCTAACCTGCAATAATTCACTCTATTTAAAAAAAAAAAAAAAATCCTTTTTAGGCGCTAAAAAAAATTATCTCTATTTCCAGATTATTAAACTACATTTACTGTCAATAATTCACAAACCTTAATAACACACATACCAGTTGTTAGAATAAATCCTTGTTGCAATCCCATGCAATGGTACATATTTCATCAACCTCGAATGAATGAACGTCTCAGTAGGCCCAGCTGAAGTTAGAACCTTCAACCTCGATATTAAAACAAGCCTTTGTACTGGCACATTGACTCATTGAATCATAAGAAGGCACAACCTGCAAATATATATCAAACCTAAATGTATGCATTTACTGAAGCCTGAGACACTTTAAAAAGTACTCTGAATGAAAGAAAATGCAGTTTAAACAGTGCTTTTGCCCAAAATCGACTTTGATATTTTAGGCATTAAAAAATCAATATCCTACAATTTTCTTGCATAATATGCATTACCAGAATGTCTATTACACAATCCATGAGTCAGCCATTGAAAATATTAACTTTATACTTTATAGAAATGAGCTTGTTTGCTCCTGCGCCAAGGGAAAATTGCACATACAAATGTCATTTTAGCGGTGCAACACAACTTAAATTAAATTTTAATGCTAGGAGGTCATAGTATAGGTATTAAGCTTTATAAATATTAAAAAACGATTTTGAAAGGCACTTATAGTTTAAATAATGTTTCCATAATTAATAATTTTCTTTTTTTTAAAAAAAAACAATTATTCTTTTTTTTGGTGATAATTCCACATATAAAAGCAAGCTGCATCCCTTGCCTATTATTTGGGATACATTAACTCACAAGACTAAGCGCATAAGCCTAACTTGAAATGCGTCACATTTTTGCGCCACTTTCATTTAAAAGGAAGGTTATGCAAAATTCCACCCGTGTTTAACTGGGAAAGTGCTGGCTGAATTGAACATTCCTATCAAATATACTGCAGCTGAAAAGTTTGCCTGTGAACATCTAATACAATGCATCTAAGAAAAATGCTGTAATTTTTTTTTTTTTTTTTGCAAAAATAGATAATTTCGTTTTTTTTTTGGGGGCCCTATTTATATCTATTGAATGTGTTTTCTAATTTATTAAGCATTTAACAGCAGTTTTGTATATGTGCACAATTGCTCATTCTATAAATTAAAGAGCAACATATAGCTATGTTAGCACATCACATGGTTCATTTCTGGATTTTTTCTAAGTTTCTACTTAATATTAATTAACCAACATTTTACTTAACAAACTGTAAACATCAAGAAGACCCACAAACACACATTGAGCTCATTTCAGATATAAACAGAAAACACTCAGGCCCGCATTTATACTTTTTTTAGCGCCGCATTTGCGCCGCTTTTTGACGCAAAACGGCGCAAACCTACAAAATACAATGACATTTTGCAAGTTTGCGCCGTTTTTGCGTAAAAAAACGACGCAAATGCGGCGCAAAAAAAGTATAAATACGGGCCTCAGTACACACAATACAGCACGCTTTAGCCATTTTTCATAAATAGCGCTGTCGCAATTTACTTACAGAACCGTTTGTAGATCCTAGTTGTAAGTCATATTTACAAGAAAAAAAAGAAAACTTTTCTCAATTATTTCCAAGAATAGCGGAGCCATACTTTATTAAACGTGATGGGGCCTACTCCGTGCTTCACATATAGTTCATAGGTTGGAGTTCCAATCGGAGGAACCGGACATGAGTCCTCCAACCGGGAGTCCCTTTTACAACCAAGACAAAACAAATTTCCAAGTCTGCTAAGACCAGGCATCTTCGCTCACTAGTCTAGCTTCAAACTTCAAAGGATTATCGTTTACGACAGTCTCGTGAATACACGAGTCCTTCGGCTTTGGTACTTGCAAGTTCCAAATCAAAGTGATCCCAAAGGGATACCAAACCAAATGTCCAACTTAAGGACCAAACCAAGGGCCAGATGTAGCAAAGGTTTTTACCCATTCTGTGTCTATGGGAAAAAGTGTTCGTACATATGGCCCCAAGTCTCCAACTAAGGACTGGGAGACGCTCCACTTATACTTAACTGAAAATATCGATGACGTCACCAGAAGACTCGTCTTATCGTTTCGCTCTACCAAACATCAAGGGTCCAAATCAGGGCGATAGCCAGGGCAGCAGTCCTTCGTAGCCGTCGGGAAGCGGGGAACCTCGCAGCAAAGACTTTCGGACCACGTCGACATGCAGGGGTCGATGAAGTGGCGGCCTTCCTCCAGAATTTTCACGAAGCTCCCCACGGACCTCAGGCTTGGACCAGTACCGCTGGTATCGCCCCACGTTTGGGCGCCAACTGAGGTACTGGGTTTTTCAGAAATGGCACTGATCCGGTAACCCAGCGGTGCCAGGGTACACCCAAAGACCTCGGGTACTTTCCTGATTCAGACCACAGAAACTCAGAGTCTTCTAGGTGAAGTCAAAGATCGAATTTATTGGCTGCAACCAAGTGACAAGCGTCCTAGAAGTACAACAGCACGGTTTGTATGTTCTCAGGAGACTGTGTTTCAATGCAAAGTCAGGTTTCCTTATATACAGTTTTTTAAGCTTCAGGCAAACATTCTTGACATTTTGGTTGGTCATTCACATGTTTTCACTACAAAGGAAAAAACAGTGTCATGATGAAACCTCATATTTCATGTCATCCAACCCATAATAAATTACCCGGCAAGGCCTAGTATTTTACATCAGATAAGTGTGGACCCCTAATAAAAACGGCCACCTCCCCCTCGTAAAGTAAGAAGAAGAAAAGAGCAGGTGCAGGTGTGAGCAAGTTATTCACTTTATCCACTTATCACACACTCCATGATCAAATAAACAACAATGCATCCCAAGTACAAACTTATGCTGACCAGGTACTGATATGTTATTTTCAAACTATAACATATGTCAAGGACTGGACACACACACTCACATCCTTAACCTAGGAATCAGGATAATAACATATGGAATGGACTGTATGTGAACCACAATATCATAAAATAGTACAACATTGGCAAGTAAAGTATATTGGTATTAAGTGTAGCCACACACACAAACACTAGCAGTATGAATGACACTGATAGTAGGCACGCTCAACCACAAGACCAAGTCTTTAACATACATGTGAAATGTATTGAAATACATCTGTCACAATACAATATACAGTGAATGTCAAAATCTGTAAATTGAATTGTGTGTAACTGATGCAATAAACTGTAATATTTAGTCACAGAAGGAAAATGAGTGTACATTTCTAAAGCAGCATATAGCTTCATGTAAACAGCAAAAACAAAAAGTTGAAATATAATTAATTATAAAAAATACAAATGGAAAATAGAAATGATTGTTCTCTATGTCTCAATTGGAAGAGACAAAAGAAATCAAATTATTTAAAAAAATAAAAGTCTATAGGTGAGTCGAAAATAAATAATGTTCTATCACAGTCAAAACGATCTCCAGACATTGATTTTCCCTTCCCATTATTATCAGCAATGTACTACTCAGGTAGCTCTTCTTCCACCAGTAGCTCATAGTCATCTGGGAATTCAGGACTTAGTCTGGAGCTGGGTTTTAAATATTGTTTTAGGATGGCAGGTTTGGAGAGGGCGAATGACAGGAATGGTGGGGTATTGTGGTCTGGGAAACTTTATCATGATGGGTAGGTTGAGGATATGTTGGGGTGGTAGGACAAGGTGGTTCTGGGGTCAGAGACTGAGAGGAATGGTGGGGATTTGGGGATATTAGAAGGTTTCTGGGAATGGGTATGTTTTAGATGTTTTAGTGTTTCGGTGCAGTTGGGAGTGAGAGCGTAATAGGAATGGAGCTGTTTAGTGTTATACCTAGGTTTGTTGGAATTGATAGGTTTAGGGGTGCCACAGAGTTCCTCAGTGTAAGATTCTCTACCTTCCAATACCCAGTGGCTCTTCTGCATTTTCCCTGAAGTTTGCTCAACATCTTGAAAAATTACATATGCACACATTAGTTACATTCTAAAAAATTCAAAATCAAAAGATACACACTTCAAAGAGGGGTAAACTTAAATCCTTTTAAATTGCACATTTTAATTGTGATCTTTAGGTAATGACAATCTCTTGTGTGATATCACCCACAATTTTTGACCTATCTGTTTTGCTAGACTTAGAACACAGTGCATTGTACCCTTGCAAAATAGGTGTAAAGGGCCTGTGCTCCCCCTTTAAACTTGATTATATTGAGTTACCCATGATTGACTTATTTGACTTGCCTCCAAGTCCCAGTTTTATGATGTAGTAAACGAATGCAGTACCTGCCAGATAAATATCACATGTGGAGTGTAGCCCCTACTGTGCTAGCAGGACTGTAAAACATGTCTTAAAGTCTACCATGTGCCGCCTGACTGTAGGCATGTTTAGCCTTTTAGCAGCCTGAAAATCCTACTGTTAAAATAACCCTTCTTTACAGATGGGAAACCCTGCTATTTTTGTAGCAACCCTTTATCGCCTAGGTTGGGCATCCTTATTTAACATCTGGGTCGTAGCCTGCATCCTTTACCTCCATGTGCATTTTATTAATTTCATGTTTTTTAGCACAGCCAGCATTTAGCTTGTTGTTTTTATATTTTAATCAGCTTATTCTTTCTAAGAAGACGGAGGGTCTGATTACAAGGCAGGCGGTCCTAGGACTGCCAGCCTTGCAGTCCCAGTCATACTGCTGCAACTCTGGAGGAATGACCACTACATTACAACTCAGGTTGGCGGACCTGCTGGGACACTGCTGTCTTTGCCAGGAACGTAGTTCCCGATGGGTCAATGGTTGCCAGAATTGTAACCAGCCACAGTGGTGCTATACTCAGCACTACCTGGTTGATTACAACCCCACTTTCTGCCAGACTTTCCATGGTGGGGACCCTGCCATTAAAAGGCTGGTGGGAAGTCAGTACAGCGGGCCCCCTGCCCAGCACCATCAAGATGCGTACTGTGTGCTTTGCAGACGGTCAGCCTGGCGGGAACACTGTAATGTGCTCGGGGGGACATCAGCCCCATGGTGGTGACTTCCTCGCCCATGAGTTTGGAGGTCCCTCCAAACTCATTATGAGGCCGAGAGTTGTTGGTGTTGTACATTTTATCTGTCATTTGTACAACATGCCTTCTGTGCCCTATTCAAGGCTGCCATGTATGATACGTGATATACTAATTTGTACTGCCATTTCAGGAGTCAGTCCCCAATTCCTAGACTTATCAGTATGTCAGGCCTATTCTTCGACCTCCGTATGGGTCATTATATAAGCAACACATAATCCTAAGGGGAGCAGAGGGTATTCCAGTCATGGCTGTCCTGGAATGCACACCAAACCACAGACAGCTGCCCGAGTGCATTGCCATCAAGACAAGAGGTAGACCCTTGTTAACCTATTCAGGGATGGGGTCAGTGTTACCCCCTTAGATTGGGATAGGCAGAAGGGTTATCACCACTATTCTCTCATACCAAGACATAGGGAATAGGAAGGAATCTCAGGGCTCTCTAGAATCTTATGAAATTGTGGCATTGTTCATTTTCTTTACACTGTCTGTATTGATGATTATCATCTGCCTTATTATCATGGCTCATGCTTTTTATACAACAATGCAATTGCTTCATTGAATCAATGAATTGAAATCCAGTTTCCTTCTTGTGTCCTGCCTTGGCACCTGGTAGTCACTGAGTAACTGAGCAAAAGGTGTATGATCTGTTTCCATGACTTCCCTGAGCGGTCACATTGTGAAGTTTAGGTTGCCACAAATCACCTTTCCTTTCTAGGGTAGGGTGAGGCACTGTGGGTTAGGAATCAGGCTGACAGCTTCCATACGGTGTGGTGTTGACTCAGTCTCCCAAAATCTGTGGTGCTGCAGCACTAAACACAAAGTCTTATTATCATAATAGGAACTGTATGATATGGCACTACCAATGTTGGTCAGGTAACAATTTAACAGATCTTCTTAGTAACTCTCTCCTGTATGCCAAAGGTACCCTAATCAGCTTTTACACTGAGACGCCCATGGTGTTAGGGAAAATCCACCTCTGTTAAATAGGTAGGCCTGATTTAGATCTCAGCAGATGGAATACTCCATCACAAATGTGAAGGATATTCCATCTGCCGTATTATGACCTCCATAGGATATAAAGTGATCGTAACATGGCGATATCTGTCCTCTACGCAGGAACCACTGCCAAACTCCAGAAGAGGCTGCAACGCATCCAGAACACCTCTGCACGCCTCCTCCTGGACATCCCCCACCACTGCCACATCACAGACCACCTGAAAATCCTACACTGGCTCCCAGTCAACAAGAGAATCGCCTTCAAACTCCTCACCCACGCACACAAAGCACTGCACAACACCGGACCAGAATGCCTCAACAGATGACTCTCCTTCTACATCCCGACCCGGCATCTCCGCTCAGCTGACCATGCCCTGGCAACAGTCCCACGCATCCGCAGAATTACAACTGGCGGTAGATCATTCTCGCACCTCGCTGCCAAAACGTGGAACACTCTTCCTACCCGCCTGCACCACAACAGACGGATGACCATTGTTGGAAGGTAACTTGGCTCACCGGAGGCCTCAGTCAACTCCTGGAAGTCTCCTCAATGGGGAAAAGCTTCACAGCTTCAGCAGGGCAAACCTGAAATTCAGGCTGGGTCGCAGTTCGACAATGATGGCTTGACTCTTGTTGACGAGTGAGTCACTTTATGGAACATTTTTCCAAAGTTGCTCCAAACTTCTTCAAACTTCTGGATCTTCTTCCTGACATGCTGCTTGGGAGTTGTGACTACAATTCCCAGGATGCACCTGGTCAGAATCCTAAAAAGACCACTGGATGCTGGTCAGCTGGGTTCTTCTTGCAGGACTTGAATCAGGACACTCTTGGTAATTTCTTTGTACCTGTTGCTCACAGGGAGTCTACTCCTGGAGCCTTACAAGTAAGGCAAAATCTTCTTTATGGTGAAGCCCTGAGTGTGCAGCTTGTGTGGTCCTTGACGGTGCAGTCCTTCAGGTGCAAACCAGGGGTTGAGCTAGGCAGTCCTTCTTCTGATCTTTTTCCAGCAGGAATCTGAGTTGCTGGGCAGCCCTTCCATATATATCCTTTCTCCCAGGTAGGAAAGCAGGGGGGCACTTCTGACCAATGGGGTGCAGGGTATCACCCTCTGGGGTGATCACTTACAGTGAAGTGTGGTTGAAAACAATCCCAGAAAGCAACATTCCTCAAAAATCAAGAATAGAGAAAATCTCTCCTTGGAGGTTACATCTGGCTGAGTCCACCCACTGGTGTGGCTATGTTTCCCTAACACACCCCTTCAGCCCTTCTTCTAATGTAAATACTGGGGCGCACATCAGGCTGGGGAAGCAGGAAATGGGAGAGGTCTGGGTTCTTCCGCCAAAAGGCGTTCCCTTCTTTGAAAACTAATTTGGCTACCCTTACTGCTCTGCCATCTGCCACAGCAGTTATCCTCCCACCAGACGATTCGTTTGTTTCTGCCCAGACAACTTCACACCTCATTAAGGTAACTTGGCTCAGGCTGTCAGAGACTGACCAGTCAGGAAAGGGCACTAAAGGGCTGGTTTTGGTAAGTTTCAAACAAAGTTCTAAAACCCTTTTCCTATAACATGTATGATAAATCTAAACATTGGAAAGTTGTTGGATTTATTCTAACTATTACATTGATAGCAAACATGACATATTTAGCTCTTTCCTAGTAGAACTGAGACTTTATTATTTTAAAAACAAAGCCTCCCTATGTTAGCCTATGGAACTGATGTACTATATTGAGGAAAATAGATTTGGTAGTTTTTCTTTCACCAGGACTTTGAGACATCTTTCATAATGTCACTGTTTATATTTGCACTGCATCCAACTCTTGGGGAACCTCGAGCATCCCTTAGGGGTGACTTACGTGTCAAAATAAGGTAGATTAAGTACTTTTGATTCCAAAGACAAATATGGGGTTAATATTAATTTATAAGCAGCCAGCAAGGAAGGCCTGCCTTTAAAATGACACCAGGCACCACAGCAGTGCATCTATCGGTGCCTTAACTCCACTGGGGACCATAAATCTACATGCCCTAGCATATGCTAGGGACTTATAGATAGGTTGTCAAAGCCAACTATAATTATGCCTAATTTGCTGATACTATTTAATCAGAGAACTGGCCCTGGTACTGGTTGGCAGTGCACAAGGCACAGTTAGAGTCAGTAACCACCAATAAAAATCAAAAATGTGGATGATCAGGGTCAAAAGGATGATTTTCTCACATGGAGTGGCTCCAATGGGATGTTGCAGCCAACTGTCTTACCTAAATTTTCAGTGGTATGCTCAGACATATGAATGACTTCTTCCATCTTCATGAAGATAATTCTACACACAACAAAGTTAAAGGCAAATTATATGGCTTAGGAGGAATTCAACATGTTCTGGGCCCTATAGATGGGGCCCACATTTCATTGAAGCCACCTTATGTCCTGAAGCAAGTTTACCACAATGAACGTTTCCTGTAGATTCCCATGGCTCACTAATGCTATGCAATAGAACCATACCACAACAGACGGATGACCATTGTTGGAAGGTAGTTTATTATTAAAGGCAGGTAGTTACCTACACTTAGTATTAAGGCCAAAATCATAAATAAAGTCAAGTCAAGCTCTCACTAAATTAATCTCTGCTTATCTATTGGTAGCTTTGTCCACAAGCAGTTAGGTTTAACTTAGGAAACATGTGTAAGGCATTTTACGAGTCCATTATATCCTATGGAACTCGTAATACGGCGGCAATCCCCTCCGCCAAAGTCGTAATTAGGCCATAAATATAAAAAAAGTCAATAAGTAAAACATAACACACAATAAAAATCCAACACAAATTAATAAAAATAGAAAATATTTGTATCTTTAAAATGGCACCAAATCGACAAAAATCCTATTTAGAGAACCAGAGACATGAATTTTTTAAAGAATAAATAAAACAAATTGCTTTCTCGTACCTAAAATCAAAAAGCGCCAAACGTGGCTTACTGGTCACACTGCACCAAGTCAAAGTCAAAGTATGATGCTGACTGCTATGGATCCCAAGTCGGATACACTGAGTGTTAATCCTTAGTTAAAATTGTACCCTCGCACTTAGGGCCTGATTTAAAGTTTGGCGGACAGGTTACTCCATCACAAACGTAACAGATATTCTATCTGCTGAATTATGATTCCCGTAGAATATAAAGGGATTGTAATACAGAGGAAAGGACATGCATCACGTTTGTGATGTAGTAACACCATCCGTCAAACTCTGAGTCAGGCCCTAAGTCTAATTTCTGTTTCTCTTTACCTCAACATTGAGCAAGGCTCCCCAGCAGGCTGGCTTGCAGCTTGATGATGGCAGATTGCCTCAGCACAAGGCCTCAGTGAAATCCTGGAGGTCTTGATTCTCGTCATTGACGGCAAAGAGCTCAGAAGATTCAGTGGGATACACCTGAAATTCAGGCCGGGTCGCGGTTCAATGTCGCCGGCTTAGTTCTTGATGATGAGTCAGCCACCTTATGGACTTTTTACAGAAATGCTTGAAATGTCTCCAAACATCTGGATCTTCTTCTAGAAGGTCCTTGTGTGGGCTTGAAAGATCCAGAACACCAGCCGAGGTTCCAGAAGTTCTGAGTTTCTCCTTGGAGAGTTGGAACTACACTTCCCACAATACACCTAGTCAAATCCTTAAACGTCCACTGGAACCTGGTCAGCTGGGCTATTCTTACAGGAGTTGATGCAGAGGACTCTTCGTAGTGCCTTTGTACCTGTTGGTTACAGGGAGTCCACTCCTGGATCTTTTGAAGCAAGTCAAAGTCCTCTTTGTGTAAAGTCCAAAATGTGTAGTAGGTGCAGTCCTTTAGAGTGCAGTCCTTCTTGGTGCAGACTAGGGGTTCAGTTGGGCAGTCCTTTTTCTGCATTTCTGGGTGGGAAAACTATGGGTCACCCCTGACCAATGGAAGAGTGGCACATTTCTATCCCAGAAAGCACTGTTTCCCTAAAAGGCAAGAAAGAGAAAACCTCTCCTGGCGGTTCAGGTCTGGTTAAGCTCACCCATATGTATAGTTATCTTTTCCCTATACTCCCCTTCCAGCACCTTTCCTTACCCAATTACAAGGGCTCCTATCTGGCTGGGGGTGGAGGAAATGGGGAAGGTCTAGTTTCTGTTCCAATTGTCTTTCCCCCATTGAAGACCAGTTTGACCACCCAGCCCCCTTCATGCTCTGGCATCTGCTGCTGCAGTTCTCTTCCCACCAGATAGTCCCTTTGTCTCAGCCCATGCCGTTTCACACCTCATCAAGGCAGCCTGGCCAGCCTGTCAAAGACTGACCAATCAAGAGAGACTGTTGACAACTTGAGGAAAGAGTTCTAAAACACTTTCCTGTAATAGCTATGATAAACCAGACATTGCCAGGTTGTTCGATTTCTCTTGACTAATAACTTGACACTTTGAAGCATGTTTTTAGCTCACTCCAATCGAAAGTTTAACTTTATTAGTTTTAAATAAAGCCTTCCCATGTTAGCCTACGGAACTAATGTACTCCAATCGTGAAAAATTAGATTAGCAGATTCTCCCTTACCAGGGCTCATAAAACATCATTCATCAAGTCCATACTTATAGTTTAAAGGCACCCTACCATTTAGGCACTTGCTCAGACCTTAGGGTTGACTTGCTTGACAGAGCCAAGGTCACAGTCAGAGTCAGTAACCACCAGTATCAGTGAAAAAATGGGGGTGATCAGGGCAAAAAGGATGACTTTCTCACACATCCCCCTCAGAGGAAAGATGATAGGTTGCTAACCTACACCATAGTAGTCCTCATCAGCTAAACAGAAGAATTCTGAACGTCTATCTGCATTGGTGTGGGCACATCCAGGTCTGTGATCCACTGTAAAGTCTATCCCCTGTAGGGAACTGGACCACCTCAATAGACTGGGATTTTCCACACTCATCTGCATGAGTCATACGAGAGGGCAGTGGTCAGTTTGAACAAGGAAGCGAGTACAAAAAAGGTATGGTCTCATCTTCATCAGGGGCCAGACCACAGCCAAATGAAATCTTTTCACCAGACCATTGGTTTGAGGATGATATAGGGTGATGAACTTATAAGTAACACCACATTCATCCCACATCGCCTTCAGATAGGCAGACATAACAATTGTGCCCCTATCTGAGACCACCTCCTTTGGGAAACAGACTCTGGTGAACATATCAAGTAGGGCCCTAGCCACTATGGAAGCAGTGACTGTTCTGAGGGGTATTGCCTCTAGATATCGGGTGGCATGGTCAACTACCACCAAGATATATCTATTGCCTGAGGCACTTGGCGGGTCTAGAGGAACAACAATATCAATCCCCACCTTGTCAAGGAGTCCCAACCACTGGCAGTGGTATTAAGAGAACCTTTAGCTTGCCCCCTGGTTTGTCACTGGCCTGACAGGTAACACAGGAGCTATTAAACGCCTTCACTTTGGCAGATATGTTGGGACAATACAAATGGTTGACCAGCCTAGTCCAGGTCTTCATCTGACCCAAATGTTGTATAAATGGGATGTCATGGCTCAAAGTGAGGAGTAATTCTATATGATTCTGGGGGGACCACCATTCTCCTGGTCCCCCCAGTTTGGAGTCCCTTGCCCCAGGATAAAAGACTCCATCCTTGCAGTAGACCCTGTGAAATCCACTGACACCACCCTGCCCTTGTCTGGAGGCAGTCTGCCTCAGGCCCTCAAGAGTGGGACACTCTCTGTCCCTCACACAACTCTTCTCCGGTGGGTCCACCAGCTCCTTGCGATTCTGCCAAGTCTGACAGATGATGCAGGGGTGGAGTTCCTACCTCAGAGGTCAGATCCTCACCCTCAGGGTTAGATTCCTACTGCACCTGTTGAGTTTTTGTGGGCTGTCTCACCAGACCCTGTGCCCTCTCTCTTGCTTTTAGAGGCTTGTCTCTTTGTTCCATGGTCCAAGTGTTCAGCATTTTCTGATGTGCAGTCTGTGACCTGGCCACAGCACATACCCCCATAGGAAGGTCCAGCATCTGCACAAGAACCTTCCTTTCCACCCTTGACTAGTCTGAGCTTAAATATCTTTTCCCAGTCGACACTCTTCTGGTGGGCAGGAGACACAATGACCTTCTTAGGGCCAGTCACACCTCCCCATTCCAAGCTCACCATTGTCATGGGGTGGAGCATGGCTCTGCTGTCTGCATACGTCACCTGGTAAAATACACCAGATGTGATCTGTTCTGGTAAAACCAGTTTGACCATGGTCATAGGCATACTGCCTCTGGTATCTCTTAGAGTCTTAACCTCAGTCCTGTTGATTTTAGGCCTCTGCCTGTACTTCCCCATGCTTGGAGGCAAGGTGGAGGGCTGCAATTTCTACTCCACCCATGGACACAAGGATTACTTCTGTGTATATCTTCCCTATCTCTGGGCCAACCTACACTAGCAATCCATTGGAACTGCCCACCAGTGGGGGCTTGTTTGAGCAGACAGCATCTCCTTGTTTTCTGTCCTGGCTGCAAGCAGTCAAAACATTTACCTGCCTTTGAAGGGTCAAAAAACGTCCCTGATATCCCATCAACTTGGAAGTCGAATGGCTCAGGGTTACTCCTCCTTGTGCAGGTGTTTGTAGATATTTAGAGGACTCTTTTGCTTGTTCATCTTAGTTACCAAGGGCTTTCCCCTGGGAGAGGACCTGGCCTCCTCTCTTCTGGTGTATCATGGAAACCCTGGTTCTCAGCCACTCATCCGCAGTATTGCTCAGTTCCCTATGGATAGACAGCTTAGAGTCAACCATATTCTGGTGTAACTTCTCTGAGGTAAAATTACTCAAGGTGTGCTTCTTTGTGTATATATATATATATACATATATATATATATATATATATATATATATATATATATATATATATACTCTGCTTCACACTGACTCAGCGCTCCGTAAACTCCTCAAAAAAACACATGGAGCAATAATAAGGATTATGGTATTTTGTTTAATTTTATATTATATATATATATATATATATATATATATATATATATATATATATATATTCCCCATTATAATTCCCATAGGGATTTTAGACATGACTACAGCCTGAATCGTGGAACGGAATTACTCCAAATGTGGCAGAACGGTAGCTCTTGGTCCAGAAAGAGTACTTTTTGGTATTTGGTGTAAATCCATTCACTAGTTTGTGAGATATTGAAGTAAAAAGAAATATAGATATCTATAAGCAGGAAAGATTTTGGAATAATAACAACCTTGTGCAGGGAAATGCAGAGCTCAGATAGGCAGCCAACACTTCAACCAGCCATCTTGGAACTCATCTTCAGCTGATTCTCACAAAAAAAGATTAAAATAAAGAAGAGGGACCATGGTAGGGACAACCTGACCATGTAGCTCTGGTGCTAGGGTCCCAGAAAGACCATCCCAGGGCAAAAAAGCTATTTTTTTTAGGTTTTGCTACAAATCATGGCAGATCCATTGATCTGGAATAAACTTTGAGAAAACCAAGTGCCGGCTGCTGTGCTTCTTTAAATGAAAGCTCCGTGTGGGCCAGGTCCCAGGGACATTGAAATTTTGAATATGTGGGGGGAGGGAGCGGTCCCCTGAGCTCCAAGCGTTTGGGAGCAATGCTGGCTCCCGCAGGATGCGAGGAGCCATCTTGGAACACGGGTCCCTTGGTGGTCTTGTCTCTCTCTCTCTCTCTCTCTCTGATCCACCTCATTACAGGACGGAAGAGAGAGGGAGAGGTTGTTGGTGCAAATATTATAGTTAGGTGTTGATGGACAGGAGACTAGGGCAACTTCTAGCTTAATGGTAAAGATCTATGACTGTCAGTAGGTTCAAATCCTAATATCTCATGACAGTGTGTCTTTTTATTTTCTATTGTTTTGACCGTTAAACTTTCCTAGTGATGGAACATTGAAGTCATTTTCTCCTCAAAATCTGTGTGTTGTATGTCATACCTGTTTGGACACTACACAGGAAGGAGTCACATCTAGCCTAGTGATTAAGGTTTCAGACATGCACAATGAATTTTATGGGTTCCAGTCTAGGTGAGTCTGTGGTCATTTCCTGCTTCAGTTTCTGTTCAACTATAAATATTTAAGATACACATTGAAAGGTGATCTCATTCTTTTTAATTGACAAAAACATTTTTCTTTTCAATTTGTCAGCAAATATCTCATTCTAAGTATCTTATTCATCAAAGCCTAAACACACTCTCTGTCTCTCTCATTTTCTCAATGTCAAATCTTTCTCTAAATCACTCTCTCTCTCTCTCAATTTCAGGGTTGGGTAGTTATAGGGTATTGGCCACAGGCCCTGCCGTCAACTACTGGCAGTGGTTAGATTAACGTATCGTAATGAAAATTACTTTACATTAAAAAAAGCATACAAACTCACTGAAATAACCAAAGGTTACAGCGATGCTATAGTTAGGTTCTGAATGTACTTGTACGAAGCCTTAGAAATCCATAGATTATAATTATAGATATTTCACCTGACCATAACTCATGCACAAAGGTAACTATAACTCAAATCCTCTCCATGCACTGCTAATTACCCTAGATATTACGGCAACCATGACATCTTTTATGACATCATTGATCATATCACTGTTACATTTGTTATAAAATTATTCTTTAAAAAAAGCTATGCATTGTGGGGGCGCGAGTTATAGTTTGTTTTAGTGAACCCCTGGGTGGGCTAGGTCCTGGGAGCAATGTCATATTGAATGCAGGGAGGCTGCCCCAGGGACTGTCACCTCCATGGAGATTTATTATAACACAATACGGCGGGTGCCAGACCCCTCAGCTGATTTAAAAACAGATGATGAGAGTCCATTGAGGATCCCATGCCCCAAGGACTGCCATCTCCAGAGGCAAACATTTAAGAATGAATGTGGGGGGGTCACCTGGCCCCACCACAGCACCAGGAAATGCCACCTCCCAAGGGCACATATATTAAAGTGAGTGCAGGGGGGCCACGTGCCCCCCACAGCCCTGGGGACCACCACCTCCCTGGGGCATTTCTTAAATGTAATATAGGCGGCCACCTGGGCCTCAGCAGTCCCGGGGACCGCAACTTCCCTGGGGGCAATATAAAAATAAATAGGTGTTCTGTTGCAGATCCATGGTGCACTGGGAACCACCACCTCCCCGGGGCTATTTAGATATTATAGGGGGGGCTTCACGGACACCCTCAAAGACCCTCCCATGCAAGCTCCTGCTGTGTCCCACAGTACCCACCTGAGGTTACCAAGTCACAGAAAACACTACTCTCATATGAAGTGAGAGCTGTCAAGCAGCTTTCACCTCACATGAGTGGAGGTTTTCTTTGTTTTCCTGCCCACAGAGATACAGGCAGGGAAACAGAGGAAACTACTCTCAGAGAGAGGGAGCTGCTCTAGCAGTTCCTTCTCTGTGACACCAATGCTGGCTCCCACAGGAGGTGGGGAGCCAACTGGAACCATGGGGGCCTTCAGGCTTCCCTGCAGTCCCCAACATTGGCAATGGGTGTCCTGGGGCACACCCAGGTCACATGGCTAGGCCCCAGGGATGGGGATTCCAAGGCCAGTTTCAGCCCTAGAGAAGGGAAGCCACAACGCTCCCTCCCCAAAATGTTTGAAAAAAATTAGGACAGGCCCCAAGGGATGGGGTCCCAGGTTCAAAGATTAGCCTAGAGAGGGGGACTGTGCAGCCACTTTCCCAAGAAAAGTAAAAAATATTTAGGCTGTGCCTCAGGGGGTGGGGTTCCTCGGGCTGAGATCAGCCTGATAAGGGGGGACACATGTCCACACAGTGTGGGGTTGGGTTGGTATAGGGGTTGGCCAAAGGGCCAATGGTTGCCGGCACGGCCGAAAACAGTGGGCAGCACGGGGTTGGGTTGTTGTGGGGTTGCGGCCAGACCCTGCAGCAAACCCATGCTGTGCACAGCTGACGTCCATGTGCAGCATGTGGTTGGGTTGTTACAGGGGTTGGCGCAGGGCCTGGCCACAGGCCAGGCCCCACAGCCAATTGCTGCCGCACACCGAAGGCCATGCACGGTAGTGATTGGATTAACATATAGAAATGAAAATGACTTTACATTAAAAAAAATAAAGAAATTCACTGAAAAATCCAAAGGTTACACAGTTCCTATAGTTAGGAAATAGAATTTAAAAAAACATAGAAATTCACATAAAAAACAAAGGTTAAAGGGACGTTATAGTTCGACCCACATTTTAAATGCACAAAGCCATAGAAATTCACCTGCTATAGTTAGAGTTATCTTAAGCAACTATAACTTGTACCCTAAGATAACTATACATACAAACTTGCTTGCACTGGTAATTACCCTACAGATTACGGCACTATTGACACCTTTGCTAACATCATTGATAATATCAATGTGATATTTGCAGTAAAAAATGTTGACTATAAACTGTGGATAGTGGTGATGCCAGTTGGTTACTTTAAATAACTATAACTGTAACGGCTGAATTTCTATGGTTTTGTGCAAGTAAATTCAGAACCTAATATAACGTCCATGCAACCTTTGATTTTTTATATATATATACATAGATATATCCAAACAAAGATTACTCCAGGAAAGTTTAAACCGTTTTATTTCAGAGATAGTTCATCACCTATACCACCACCGATGCGTTTCGACTACCAAGTCTTGCTCACAGTTCATGAGTGTGTTCTCTATGTCTACTATTTATGGTCTCCCATTTATGTCCATAATGAGGCATTATGGGATATGTAGTGCTGATTTTTAAACATGTTGCTTTACAGGTTTACTTTGCAAGTTTCATGCATTATAGGTAAACATATAATTTCAATGTTATCTTTAAGCATATCTGTTCTGCATGATGTACATAGTATACTTACAGCATTTATAATCAGTTTTTCAATTTTTATACTTATTCATAAAGGTCTAAGTGACCATAACATCATCACAGGTCACGTATGTGCACTTGTATCAATTAAATACAGCTGTCTCTAAGATGTTTTTGATTTACAAACCTCGCACTCTCTAGAGATAAGATAAGTATTATCTCACTATGTACCACTACACTTATTCTTGGGCTCAGTGCCCTGTTATCCAACAAAAGTTAGACATGGTTATCCTCCAGTCTACTTTATCTGTTGTTTACCTACTTCCTCAGTCCTTAACTTATCCTTTATTTCACTTGGGAGAAAAAAAAACATACTGAATTGTTATATTGCAGAATTGCTGTTGAATTCACCATTTAAAGATGACCATACAGTTCTTCGTCTCCGTACTTTTTTACTACATTTCATACTTGCTGTTCTTCACTCATAGATGGCTATACTGTTCTTTGTCCCCTTTCAAACCATCAGGTATTGTGGTCCTTAATTGTATAGTAAATCGTGACTCCAGATGTCTGAGTTTCAACTTTAGATCTCCCCCATCACATTTTGTCAATACTTGCAATGCCGAAATATCTCATAGTTGTCCAGTCTTTCCATTGCGAATCAATAAATGTTTTTTCATAGCGTAGTTCACATCTTTATTTTGTACTGCTTTTATATGTTCCAGGATTTGTTTCTTTAAAGTCATATAGTGCTTCCCACATATCTGAGCCCACAGTCACACTCAATTACATATACCACATATCTGGTATTGCATGCTATCCTTTTGTTGATGATTATTTTGTTGCCTTTAAAGTCCTGAAAATGACGCATCGCCAAACTGACCAGAGAAGAAAACAACACACGGCCTTACTTTCCTCACTTGCGAGTAAGGAATCGGCGCATCGCTGACTTTTCCGACGAACGCTCGCCCATGTGGCTTCATTTTTTAGGCAAAGCAGGTATTTTGTGTAAAATCACTGTTTCCTTTATTTTCTATGGAGTAAGACACTTATCCTTTTGAAAATTCATATTTTGACTTGTGTGTATTGGATTTTTGTCATTTTGGTCTTGTTTGATTGAGGTAAATGTTACCTATTTTTCTAAACTGGTGTAGTGTCTATTTTGTAGTGTTTTCACTGTATTACTGTGTGTGTTAGGACAAATATTTAATTCATTGCTTCTGTGTGTTTCTCCTTTGCCCTGACTGGATTGAGTGTCCTTACTTGGAAAGGGGGTAACCTGACTGCCAACCAAAGACCCCATTTCTAACATTGGTGTTCAGCAGTGAGGATTAGACTTGTATTTGTACTTGTGATATAGTGATTAAGTGTACACTACTATTTTCAGTGCAGACCACTACGTAATCACATACCACTTGTTTTGGTGATTTTGCTTTTTATCTTTTTTGACTTCATCTCTTTCCATTTTTGATTTTTAAACTTCTTATTGGGAACTCTTTGTTCTGCCTTTGAACTTTGCACTTTTTTGATTTGCCATCATGTCTCAATCTAGGGATGCACCAGCTGGAGCTGCTTTTGAGTTGGAGAAGCTGGAGAGTTTTATAGTTGCTCAACTGAAAAAGTTCGGTAAGGATCTTGCCTGTCCCATTAGTAGCTCCACCAGGAAGCAGGAGCTGCAAAAGGCACTAAGGGCCTGGGTGACAGTTAAGGAGGTTGGGGGGCACAAAGAAAAGGAGAGTGAGGATGATGAGGTGCAAAACAGTCATGAGGGTGTACCTGTACTGCCTGGGGGAGGGCCTAGAGAGCAGGTAGCAGTGTGTCATGCAAGGGTCTTAATCCTGACGAGTTGCAGGACAGATAGGCAAGAAGGGGTCACAAGTTGGAGTTAGAGAAGCTCAAAATGGAAATGGAGGAGAGAGGGCTGGCCATTGAAGAGAAGAAGATGCTCCTGGCTCATGAGCTTACTTTGAGGGAACTAGATCAGAGGAGCCAGTCTAGTAGAGATGGTGGCAGAAGGACCACAGTGCAGCCTGAGAAGAGGGTGTACATTTGCAAAGATCTAGTTATGGATTACAAGCGGGAGGATGACCCATACTTGTGGTTTAATGGGTATGAGTCTGCTCTGAAACATGAACATGGTCCCTGAAGCAAATTGGGGGGGCAGGTCTGTGGAAGCATTTTGAGATATAGGGGAGGGATACTCTGACATCATTAGGGTATCCTCAGGGGCTCACTTACTATATCATGAAGGACACCCTACTAACAAGATATGGTCTCACCCCTGAGCAGTACAAGGACAAGTTAAGGTCCTACAAAAAGAAAGAATCCCAAACTTGGCTTGAATGTGTTGGCTCTTTCTGCAGGTTACTGGATAGTTGGGTGAAGGGCAGTAAGGTAACAACTTGAGGGGCTTTACAACGTAATTGCTTGGGAGCACTTGTACATTCTTTGTTTTCGAGAGCTGCGTCAGCACCTGATTGACAGCGAGCTGACTGACCCCAGGAAGCTTGTGCAGGAAGCGGAACATTGGGAGAGCCCCAGGGTCCAAAGAGGTATTGGAGAGAGCACGCCAAGGGTGAGCAGTGTTCCTTTCAGTAGAAATGGGGAGGGTAAGGGTAAACAGGGGGAGTTCTCTAAATGGCTCCAACCTAGTTCCCAGGGTAAGGATTCCCCTTCACCAGTTGAGCAGAAGCCCTGATTTTCTAAAGGGAAACCTACAGAGGGGGGGTCCCCCAAGTGTTATGCATGTAACAAGGTGGGTCATGTGAGGAGGGATCCTAAATGTCCCAAGTGGACACCGACACCCACTGGTGCTCAGTCATAGGGTTTAGCCAGTGTAGCGCTTGGGCAGGAGATGGTTCCAAGTGGGTGAGAGCCAGCTGAGATGACCCTTGTCTCACTAGGGGACAGTGAGATAGTCCAGAGAACCCTTGGGCCTGAGAACACTAAGAAGTACAGACATTGGTGACCATCAAAGGACAGAGGGTGGAGTCTCTGAGAGACACAGGAGCCAGTGTGACTACAGTGAGGAGTCACCTGGTGTCTGATGAGCAGATAGATCCCCATGTACTTTACAAAGTAGTTGTGGTAGACAACTCAGAGCCCCCGTGCAGAATGGCACAGGTTCCGTTTGAATGGGGGGGAGGTCATAGATGCATTGGGAGTGGCTGTGAATCCAACCATGCCTGTAGATTGTCTGTTTGGCAGTGACCTGGAGGATTCCCCTTGGAAGGAGGTGGAACACAGGTCACACTTGGAGATGTTGGGTCTGCCTGAGTGGATGTGTATGTCCACCAGGTCGAGGGCAGAGTGATCAGGAGACCCTGGAGCCTAAAAGAGTGGCCCAGGTGCCTGGCAGAAGGAGGAACGGCAATGGGGATTGGAAACTGTCCCCAGAAGTTCCCAAGGTCCTGAAGCAGGCTGAACTCGAGGGGGAAGCCCTGGAGCCTACAGGGGAACAGGTGACTGAACAGGTGACTCAGTGGCAGCAGGAAGTAGGACCGACCAGAGAAGCATTCTGTGGGGCACAAAAGACATGCCCTACTCTGGAGGGTTCGCAGCAGCAAGCTGCAGACCAGGCGTCTGGCAATGAGTCTGGATCACACTCAATCTACTGGGAGGACGGCCTCCTATATAGTGAGCCTAAGGTTGCTGAGCCTGGGTCAGACTGTGTGCTGGTTTTACCCCTGTGCTTCAGAGCCATCCTACTGGGTCTGGCTCATGATGTGCTCTTAGCAGGTCATTTGGGGCAGGACAAGAACTTTGAATGGCTTGTCACCCACTTTTACTGGCCCCAAATACGCAGGCACTCAGATGCACACTGTAGGTCTTGCCAAACTTGTCGGGCAAGTGGAAAGAGTGGGGAGAAATTTAAGGCTCCCCTCCAACCTTTTCCTGTGGTCAGCACCCCCTTTGAAAGGGTTGGTATTGACATGGTGGGGCCTCTGGATCCCAAGACAGCCATGGGCAACAGGTTTATCCTAGTCTTGGTGAACCACGCCACCTGGAACTAAGAAGCCATTCCTTTGAGGTCAATGACCTCGCCTGTGGTGGGACGTGCATTGATGGGGTTGTTATCCGCATGGGGTTCCCCAAGGAGGTGGTATTTGATAGGGGTACCAACTTTATATCAACATCCATGAAGTCTCTGTTGAAGGAGTGTGGGGTGACGTATAAGTTCACCACTCCTTACCACCCCCAAGGTAACGGTCTGGTTGAGAGATACAACCGCACCTCGAAGGGCATGATTATGGGCCTGTTGGAGCCCTTGAAGAATAAGTGGGACATTCTCTTGCATGCCTCCTGTTCACCTACAAGGAGGTGCCTCAAAAGGGTCTTGGATTTAGCCCTTTTGAGTTACTGTATGTCCATCCTGTCAGGGGACCTTTGAGTCTGGTTAGGGAGGGCTTGGAGAAAGCCCCCGTAAGCACCCCCCAGGATGTATTTAGTTACATACTGGCTTTCAGAAACCGACAACCCACTTCTGGAAGCTCATCTAAGAGAACCTGGAAGCAAGCCAGGAAGATATGAAACACTGGTATGACCAGAATGTCACTCTGGTTGAGTTTAGGCCTGGCCAGAAAGTGTGGGTTTCCCCAGTGGAGCCTAGGGCTCTCCAGGATAAGTGGACTGGTCCATTCGAGGTAGTGGAGTGCAAGAGTGATGTCACCTTTTGGTGAACTTTCAGACTCCTAGGAACCCTTTGAGGGTCCTACATGTGAACTGCCTCAAGCCTCATTTTGAGAGGACAGAGGTGACAATGTTCTTAGCAACAGATGATGGGGTGGAGGAAAAGAGTAAGCCTCTTCCTGACCTCCTGTCTGCTAAGGAGAAAGATGGATCTGTTGAGGGAGTGAACCTCTCCCCCTTACTGACCCCAGAGCTGCAGAGGGACTGTCGCCAAGTGTTGGGACAGTTTTCCTCATTATTTTCCTTGATCCCAGGGGTCACACATCTGTGTACACATGATGTGGACACTGGGGACAGTCCTCCTGTGAAACATAAGTTTACAGAGTGACTGACATGGTCAGGGCTAACATAAAGTATGAGGTATCCAAGATGTTAGCATTAGGGGTTATTGAGTTCTTCAGTAGCAAGTGGGCCAGTCCTGTGGTCTTGGTCCCAAAAGCTGTTGCTCCTGGTGCTACTGCAGGACTCAGTTTCTGTGTGGATTATCAAGGACTCAATGTGGTCACTAAGACTGGTGTGCAACCCACCCCCCATTCTAATGAGCTCATGGATTGTTAGGAGCTGCCAAGAATCTATGTACGTTTGACTTAAGATCTGGATATTGGCAGACTACCCTGACTAAGGGGGCTAACGAGGTCTGCATTTTCCACCCCAGATGGGCACTACCAGTTTAGGGTGATGTCCTTAGGGATGTAGAACACCCCTGACACATTTCAGAGGCTGGTTAACCAGTGTTGGATGAACTGGATGATTTCAGTGTGGCCTACCTTCTGTGTTCAGCTCCACTTAGGAGGAACACTTGCTGCACCTCTGCAAAGTGTTGGAGGCCCAGCAGAAGATAGGCCTCACTGTTAAGGCAAGCAAGTGCCAAATAGGGCAGGGTTCTGTGGAGTACTTGGGATACCAGGTGGGGAGTGGCCAGTGCCCCCGACAATCAAAGACTCTGGCTTGGGAGCCCACCAACACCCAGATTGAGGTGAGAGCCTTTTTAGGTCTCACAGGCTAATCTAGGAGGTTTGTCAAGGGGTATGGCACAATTTTTGCTTCCTTGACTGAGTTAACTTCTAAGAAGCAGCCAAAGAAAGTGAACTGGACTGAGTCATACCAGACATCTTTTGATGCCCTGAAGGCAGCCATGTGCACAGCACCTGAATTTGTTGTGCAGACTGATGCTTCAGAGCATGGTGTAGGAGCAGTGTTGTCACAGCAAATGAAGAGGGCCTAGTTCAACCTGTAGCCTTCATCAGTAGGAAATTACTTTCCCAAGAAAGCAGGTGGAGTGCAATTGAGCGTGAAGCTTTTGCTGTGGTCTGGGCACTGAAGAAGCTACGACCATACTTGTGTGGGAATCACTTCTGGGTTCAGACCGACTACAGGCCCCTCAGATGGTTAATGCAGATGATGGGTGAGAATCCAAAACTGTTGAGATGGCCTACGGCCTGTAAATCAAATGCTAATAGTGGGCCTGCTACACTGATTGTGCAATCCACCTCAGTAGTCTTATAAATATATCTCAGACCTGCCAGTGTAGTGTATGTGTGTGCAGTTCGACCTGGCAAGTGTACTCAGTTGCCAGACCCAAACCTTTCCCTTTTATACATGTAGGGCACCCCTAAGGTAGGTTCTAGGTAGCCCCATGTGTAGGGTGCAGTGTATGTTAAAGGTGGTACATGTACTGATATGTTTTACATGTCCTAACAGTGAAATACTGGCACATTTTGTGTTTACTGTTCCAAGGCCTAACTCTCTCATAGTTTATCATGGGGGTTGCTTTAAATATCCTCAAAGTGCAGTTTCCCTTTGAGCGCAGATAAAGAAATGTGGAGTTTGGTGTCTCTGAACTCACAGTTTGAAAATACATCTGTTAGTGATGTTGGTTTTTAGATTTTTAGTTTGAAAATCTCACTTTAGAAAGTAGGCATTTCTTGCTTAAACCATTCTGCGACTCTCCCTTTTTGTGGATTCCCTGTCTGGGTCAGACTGACAGTTGGGCTGTTTGTGAATCTCCTCTAGACAGTGACACAAAGGGAGCTGGGGTGTGGGCTGCATATCCTGATGAGCCATCTGGGCTGCAGTAGAGGGAGGAGTGGTCACTTACACCTGAATGGGCTGTGCCTGTCCTCACACAATGCAGTCTCTAACCCACTGGTATGTGTTTGGGGCCTGGCATGGGCAAGGCAGGATCCGGTACACAACAGAGACTTTCCTGTGAAGTTTGCCTACTTCAAAGGCTGAAAGGGGAATAGTGGCCCCAAAACCCCATACTTTCGATTTCTCCAAAATCACTACTGGATTCAAGAGGAACCTCTGCCAAGGAGAAGATCTGAAGAGAGGAGGAGAAGTGCTGTCCCTGCCTGTGATTGGGCTTTTTTGGGCTATCCTTTAGTTGCTGCTTATGCCTCTGCCTATGAAAGAGGACAAAGACTGGACTTTGTTGTGCATTCCTGCTTGAGAAGAATCTCCAAGGGCTTGATCTGAGCTTGCCACCTGTTGTTGAAGTCTCAGGGCCATCAACGACTTCCCCTGCCAGCACCTGGACTCTCTGCTGAGCCTCCTGCCCTGCCAAGTGGGGCCCTTTCTAGTCCCTGGGCCCTTGAAAGATGAAGATGGCAGACAAGAACTGAAAACCTAGGCTCAGAACGCCATGCAGGGAATCTTATGACACACCTTCCGCAATGCGGCTGATAAACAACGCACTGTCGGCTTTGGGGCTGAAATTTACATTTCACCTGCATTACAGCTGGGAGATTGACGCAACACACCTGGAGAAACGACACACAACACCCGCTTACAAAGGCTGATAATGACGCAAACCCCACGCAGTGAGGTTTTATAACACCGTGCTACTGGACTTTCCACGTATCATCCCTGGGCGTCAAAGTCAAACCGACTCTGTGCAGATTTGAGGTGCCCTATCTAGAAATTGACGCATCGCTCTCTTGTGATGGAGAAAAATAACGCATTGCCGTCCCGACTGGAGAAGGAAATGATGCACGGCCTCACTTGTGAGTAAGATCTCAACGCATCGCTGATGTGTCTACATGTTTGTAAGAACTGCAGGGAAATTTTGCATTGAAATTTAAATGTTAAAGAAGGAATAGTTAATGGAGCCATGGGTAAAATTATTGATTTTATTTTGTATCCTAATAGAAATCAGTTTGAATTCTTAGCTGTTAAATTTGATGACCTTGAAAATGTAAAACAGATAGCTAGGTCTATTTTGTGTTCCTTGCTTATAAAAGAGGTGCATGTTCACAGGAAGCAGTTTCCAATATATTTAGCATATGCTGTAACATTTAATAAGTCTCAAGGGCTAAGTATAGATGCTGCATGTATTAACATTGGTAGTGCTGTATTCAGGGAAGGTATGTCATTTGTAGCAGTGTTACGGGTTAGAACTTTGTCTGGTTTGTATCTCATAGAGTTTGATGACAGTAAAGTAAAAGCTGAGATGAGCTGTGTGATAGTAACCCTTTGAGAAGTCTGTATGCTCCTCATTTAGAACAGTACCAAGTTTATGAAAAGCCTAGAACATTTTCAAAAATGAAAGATTTTGAAGGATCATGCTGATGTTCCTTATAAAAAAGTGCAAAAAGAAAATAAAGAAGTATAGGGAAACAACAATAGTAACAAATTTGGTGAAATTGTAGGTTACCAGTTCTCAATTGATGCTAATGTTGTTCTCAATGCACTACCCTCTTTACCTGCTCTGGTTCAATTAGAAGAAAGGAAAGATAAATGATTGTGCTCTGCACTCTTTACCTTGTTAGAATGCTTGTCTAGTGATAGAACTAAAACATATTCTGCATCTCATATTGATATATTGTAGATGTGTGCACTGGATCTGTACACTTCACACAAAACACTCAAGAAGATGCACAAGAACTCTTGATGGTCATAATTGGTATCTTAGAAGAAGTTATGATACCTATTGATGACCTAGTTGACTAATTTACTCATGGAAGCATGACTGTGAAAATTGTTCCTTTACTTCAAAAACAGAAATAGATGCAAAAAGATTTATCTATTTACTCCTATCAGCCTGTAAAACTGCCAGTTTTGACAAGTTGTTTAAAGGTGCTTCACAGAATAATACCTGCACAAAGTGCAAGTCAGATCAGCTATCAAATTTGTACATAAGAAGAACTGACAAGTTTATCATCATAATGCTACAGGGACATAATGCAGATGTAACTACATTGGAAACTCTAATTGCAAATTTTAAAGGAGGCCAAATTTCAATGTCTATTAAAACATATACCTGAACAGCCATTATTTTCCATGAAGGAGTAAATGTTACATGTGGAAATTACACCATCTACATCAACCTATAACTGTATGGACAGAGCACAATGATACTGAACTTACATTTAAGCAGAAATGACCTTATAAACCAACAAATTCCTACCTTTTGTTTCTTGAACCAAAGTTATAAGGAGGATTACTACTGGAGAAATAAAATAGTACATGTTTGGGACTTATAATACAACAAAATAGTGCATCATACATCCTAACAAGGGTGATGTCTTTCTAAAAAATTGTAAGTCTTTCAAAAATTGAAACAGCAGTTATAGTACTAAACTGGAAATAGAGATCAGAAACTTTGAACTAAGACAAACTTCTTCAGAAGATGAAAAGAAAGACTGGTAAACTTTTGTTTCAAGAACATCCTGAATATTATTAATAACACCAGTAATATACTATACTATTTTTCAATTGATTACTGGACTTTATGACACCATGCAGCCTCCCAAGGGTGATGTCTCTAGACACCTTATTTTAACTACTAGTATGATCCATACACATTAATTATATTATAAAGCTAACATTACCTTTATATAATTTGACGAGTATAGCTAAAAGAGTTTGGTAAATATTTGTAGTGAGTGTCAAACATAGTAAGGTTAATTTCAAATAACATGCTACGTAGTGATGTTTTTTAAAAGTTTGTTTCCTCACACTGTTCAAGGATGAGTAGATATATATATATATATATATATGTACACTTAATTTATAGTGCACAAGTATAAAAGCTGAGAACAGTGGAGAAGGAAATGTTACGTGCTTAAATAATTGTGAATTTTTATATAGTAGTATATAATTATTCTGTCTTCTAATTAACATTATTATCTTTATTACAGATTGAGATGTTTTAATGGATAACTTAACAATATAAAAGTTTAACTTTTCTTTATCTCTAGTTTATTTTTACACAGATAAAAGGGCCTACTTACTGCATTAATTTAGGTAATTAATTACATCTTTCTTCATTGACAGACCATCCTTAAATATACCCAAGTACACATTGTAGGAAAGTACCATCTTGCCTGGCATGTTACCCCCATTTTTACTGTATGTATGTTTGTTTTTGCCTGTGTCACTGGGATCCTGCTAGCCAGGACCCCAGTGCTCATAAAGTATACCCTGTATGTGTTCCCTGTGTGGTGCCTAGCTGTATCACGGAGGCTCTGCTAACCAGAACCTCAGTCTTTATGCTCTCTCTGCTTTCACAAATTTTGGTATTTGGTGTAAATCCATTCACTAGTTTGTGAGATATTGAAGTAAAAAGAAATATAGATATCTATAAGCAGGAAAGATTTTGGAATAATAACAACCTTGTGCAGGGAAATGCAGAGCTCAGATAGGCAGCCAACACTTCAACCAGCCATCTTGGAACTCATCTTCAGCTGATTCTCACAAAAAAAGATTAAAATAAAGAAGAGGGACCATGGTAGGGACAACCTGACCATGTAGCTCTGGTGCTAGGGTCCCAGAAAGACCATCCCAGGGCAAAAAAGCTATTTTTTTTAGGTTTTGCTACAAATCATGGCAGATCCATTGATCTGGAATAAACTTTGAGAAAACCAAGTGCCGGCTGCTGTGCTTCTTTAAATGAAAGCTCCGTGTGGGCCAGGTCCCAGGGACATTGAAATTTTGAATATGTGGGGGGAGGGAGCGGTCCCCTGAGCTCCAAGCGTTTGGGAGCAATGCTGGCTCCCGCAGGATGCGTGGAGCCATCTTGGAACACGGGTCCCTTGTTGGTCTTGTCTCTCTCTCTCTCTCTCTCTCTCTGATCCACCTCATTACGGGACGGAAGAGAGAGGGAGAGGTTGTTGGTGCAAATATTATAGTTAGGTGTTGATGGACAGGAGACTAGGGCAACTTCTAGCTTAATGGTAAAGATCTATGACTGTCAGTAGGTTCAAATCCTAATATCTCATGACAGTGTGTCTTTTTATTTTCTATTGTTTTGACCGTTAAACTTTCCTAGTGATGGAACATTGAAGTCATTTTCTCCTCAAAATCTGTGTGTTGTATGTCATACCTGTTTGGACACTACACAGGAAGGAGTCACATCTAGCCTAGTGATTAAGGTTTCAGACATGCACAATGAATTTTATGGGTTCCAGTCTAGGTGAGTCTGTGGTCATTTCCTGCTTCAGTTTCTGTTCAACTATAAATATTTAAGATACACATTGAAAGGTGATCTCATTCTTTTTAATTGACAAAAACATTTTTCTTTTCAATTTGTCAGCAAATATCTCATTCTAAGTATCTTATTCATCAAAGCCTAAACACACACTCTGTCTCTCTCATTTTCTCAATGTCAAATCTTTCTCTAAATCACTCTCTCTCTCTCTCAATTTCAGGGTTGGGTAGTTATAGGGTATTGGCCACAGGCCCTGCCGTCAACTACTGGCAGTGGTTAGATTAACGTATCGTAATGAAAATTACTTTACATTAAAAAAAGCATACAAACTCACTGAAATAACCAAAGGTTACAGCGATGCTATAGTTAGGTTCTGAATTTACTTGTACGAAGCCTTAGAAATCCATAGATTATAATTATAGATATTTCACCTGACCATAACTCATACACAAAGGTAACTATAACTCACATCCTCTCCATGCACTGCTAATTACCCTAGATATTACGGCAACCATGACATCTTTTATGACATCATTGATCATATCACTGTTACATTTGTTATAAAATTATTCTTTAAAAAAAGCTATGCATTGTGGGGGCGCGAGTTATAGTTTGTTTTAGTGAACCCCTGGGTGGGCTAGGTCCTGGGAGCAATGTCATATTGAATGCAGGGAGGCTGCCCCAGGGACTGCCACCTCCCTGGAGATTTATTATAACACAATACGGCGGGTGACAGACCCCTCAGCTGATTTAAAAACAGATGATGAGGGTCCATTGAGGATCCCATGCCCCAAGGACTGCCATCTCCAGAGGCAAACATTTAAGAATGAATGTGGGGGGGTCACCTGGCCCCACCACAGCACCAGGAAATGCCACCTCCCAAGGGCACATATATTAAAGTGAGTGCAGGGGGGCCACGTGCCCCCCCACAGCCCTGGGGACCACCACCTCCCTGGGGCATTTCTTAAATGTAATATAGGCGGCCACCTGGGCCTCAGCAGTCCCGGGGACCGCAACTTCCCTGGGGGCAATATAAAAAGAAATAGGTGTTCTGTTGCAGATCCATGGTGCACTGGGAACCACCACCTCCCCGGGGCTATTTAGATATTATAGGGGGGGCTTCACGGACACCCTCAAAGACCCTCCCATGCAAGCTCCTGCTGTGTCCCACAGTACCCACCTGAGGTTACCAAGTCACAGAAAACACTACTCTCATATGAAGTGAGAGCTGTCAAGCAGCTTTCACCTCACATGAGTGGAGGTTTTCTTTGTTTTCCTGCCCACAGAGATACAGGCAGGGAAACAGAGGAAACTACTCTCAGAGAGAGGGAGCTGCTCTAGCAGTTCCTTCTCTGTGACACCAATGCTGGCTCCCACAGGAGGTGGGGAGCCAACTGGAACCATGGGGGCCTTCAGGCTTCCCTGCAGTCCCCAACATTGGCAATGGGTGTCCTGGGGCACACCCAGGTCACATGGCTAGGCCCCAGGGATGGGGATCCCAAGGCCAGTTTCAGCCCTAGAGAAGGGAAGCCACAACGCTCCCTCCCCAAAATGTTTGAAAAAAATTAGGACAGGCCCCAAGGGATGGGGTCCCAGGTTCAAAGATTAGCCTAGAGAGGGGGACTGTGCAGCCACTTTCCCAAGAAAAGTAAAAAATATTTAGGCTGTGCCTCAGGGGGTGGGGTTCCTCGGGCTGAGATCAGCCTGATAAGGGGGGACACATGTCCACACAGTGTGGGGTTGGGTTGGTATAGGGGTTGGCCAAAGGGCCAATGGTTGCCGGCACGGCCGAAAACAGTGGGCAGCACGGGGTTGGGTTGTTGTGGGGTTGCGGCCAGACCCTGCAGCAAACCCATGCTGTGCACAGCTGACGTCCATGTGCAGCATGTGGTTGGGTTGTTACAGGGGTTGGCGCAGGGCCTGGCCACAGGCCAGGCCCCACAGCCAATTGCTGCCGCACACCGAAGGCCATGCACGGTAGTGATTGGATTAACATATAGAAATGAAAATGACTTTACATTAAAAAAAATAAAGAAATTCACTGAAAAATCCAAAGGTTACACAGTTCCTATAGTTAGGAAATAGAATTTTAAAAAACATAGAAATTCACATAAAAAACAAAGGTTACAGGGACGTTATAGTTCGACCCACATTTTAAATGCACAAAGCCATAGAAATTCACCTGCTATAGTTAGAGTTATCTTAAGCAACTATAACTTGTACCCTAAGATAACTATACATACAAACTTGCTTGCACTGGTAATTACCCTACAGATTACGGCACTATTGACACCTTTGCTAACATCATTGATAATATCAATGTGATATTTGCAGTAAAAAATGTTGACTATAAACTGTGGATAGTGGTGATGCCAGTTGGTTACTTTAAATAACTATAACTATAACGGCTGAATTTCTATGGTTTTGTGCAAGTAAATTCAGAACCTAATATAACGTCCATGCAACCTTTGATTTTTTATATATATATACATAGATATATCCAAACAAAGATTACTCCAGGAAAGTTTAAACCGTTTTATTTCAGAGATAGTTCATCACCTATACCACCACCGATGCGTTTCGACTACCAAGTCTTGCTCACAGTTCATGAGTGTGTTCTCTATGTCTACTATTTATGGTCTCCCATTTATGTCCATAATGAGGCATTATGGGATATGTAGTGCTGATTTTTAAACATGTTGCTTTACAGGTTTACTTTGCAAGTTTCATGCATTATAGGTAAACATATCATTTCAATGTTATCTTTAAGCATATCTGTTCTGCATGATGTACATAGTATACTTACAGCATTTATAATCAGTTTTTCAATTTTTATACTTATTCATAAAGGTCTAAGTGACCATAACATCATCACAGGTCACGTATGTGCACTTGTATCAATTAAATACAGCTGTCTCTAAGATGTTTTTGATTTACAAACCTCGCACTCTCTAGAGATAAGATAAGTATTATCTCACTATGTACCACTACACTTATTCTTGGGCTCAGTGCCCTGTTATCCAACAAAAGTTAGACATGGTTATCCTCCAGTCTACTTTATCTGTTGTTTACCTACTTCCTCAGTCCTTAACTTATCCTTTATTTCACTTGGGAGAAAAAAAAACATACTGAATTGTTATATTGCAGAATTGCTGTTGAATTCACCATTTAAAGATGACCATACAGTTCTTCGTCTCCGTACTTTTTTACTACATTTCATACTTGCTGTTCTTCACTCATAGATGGCTATACTGTTCTTTGTCCCCTTTCAAACCATCAGGTATTGTGGTCCTTAATTGTATAGTAAATCGTGACTCCAGATGTCTGAGTTTCAACTTTAGATCTCCCCCATCACATTTTGTCAATACTTGCAATGCCGAAATATCTCATAGTTGTCCAGTGTTTCCATTGCGAATCAATAAATGTTTTTTCATAGCGTAGTTCACATCTTTATTTTGTACTGCTTTTATATGTTCCAGGATTTGTTTCTTTAAAGTCATATAGTGCTTCCCACATATCTGAGCCCACAGTCACACTCAATTACATATACCACATATCTGGTATTGCATGCTATCCTTTTGTTGATGATTATTTTGTTGCCTTTAAAGTCATGAAAATGACGCATCGCCAAACTGACCAGAGAAGAAAACAACACACGGCCTTACTTTCCTCACTTGCGAGTAAGGAATCGGCGCATCGCTGACTTTTCCAACGAACGCTCGCCCATGTGGCTTCATTTTTTAGGCAAAGCAGGTATTTTGTGTAAAATCACTGTTTCCTTTATTTTCTATGGAGTAAGACACTTATCCTTTTGAAAATTCATATTTTGACTTGTGTGTATTGGATTTTTGTCAGTTTGGTCTTGTTTGATTGAGGTAAATATTACCTATTTTTCTAAACTGGTGTAGTGTCTATTTTGTAGTGTTTTCACTGTATTACTGTGTGTGTTAGGACAAATATTTAATTCATTGCTTCTGTGTGTTTCTCCTTTGCCCTGACTGGATTGAGTGTCCTTACTTGGAAAGGGGGTAACCTGACTGCCAACCAAAGACCCCATTTCTAACATTGGTGTTCAGCAGTGAGGATTAGACTTGTATTTGTACTTGTGATATAGTGATTAAGTGTACACTACTATTTTCAGTGCAGACCATTACGTAATCACATACCACTTGTTTTGGTGATTTTGCTTTTTATCTTTTTGACTTCATCTCTTTCCATTTTTGATTTTTAAACTTCTTATTGGGAACTCTTTGTTCTGCCTTTGAACTTTGCACTTTTTTGATTTGCCATCATGTCTCAATCTAGGGATGCACCAGCTGGAGCTGCTTTTGAGTTGGAGAAGCTGGAGAGTTTTATAGTTGCTCAACTGAAAAAGTTCGGTAAGGATCTTGCCTGTCCCATTAGTAGCTCCACCAGGAAGCAGGAGCTGCAAAAGGCACTAAGGGCCTGGGTGACAGTTAAGGAGGTTGGGGGGCACAAAGAAAAGGAGAGTGAGGGTGATGAGGTGCAAAACAGTCATGAGGGTGTACCTGTACTGCCTGGGGGAGGGCCTAGAGAGCAGGTAGCAGTGTGTCATGCAAGGGTCTTAATCCTGACGAGTTGCAGGACAGATAGGCAAGAAGGGGTCACAAGTTGGAGTTAGAGAAGCTCAAAATGGAAATGGAGGAGAGAGGGCTGGCCATTGAAGAGAAGAAGATGCTCCTGGCTCATGAGCTTACTTTGAGGGAACTAGATCAGAGGAGCCAGTCTAGTAGAGATGGTGGCAGAAGGACCACAGTGCAGCCTGAGAAGAGGGTGTACATTTGCAAAGATCTAGTTATGGATTACAAGCGGGAGGATGACCCATACTTGTGGTTTAATGGGTATGAGTCTGCTCTGAAACATGAACATGGTCCCTGAAGCAAATTGGGGGGGGCAGGTCTGTGGAAGCATTTTGAGATATAGGGGAGGGATACTCTGACATCATTAGGGTATCCTCAGGGGCTCACTTACTATATCATGAAGGACACCCTACTAACAAGATATGGTCTCACCCCTGAGCAGTACAAGGACAAGTTAAGGTCCTACAAAAAGAAAGAATCCCAAACTTGGCTTGAATGTGTTGGCTCTTTCTGCAGGTTACTGGATAGTTGGGTGAAGGGCAGTAAGGTAACAACTTGAGGGGCTTTACAACGTAATTGCTTGGGAGCACTTGTACAGTCTTTGTTTTCGAGAGCTGCGCCAGCACCTGATTGACAGCGAGCTGACTGACCCCAGGAAGCTTGTGCAGGAAGCGGAACATTGGGAGAGCCCCAGGGTCCAAAGAGGTATTGGAGAGAGCACGCCAAGGGTGAGCAGTGTTCCTTTCAGTAGAAATGGGGAGGGTAAGGGTAAACAGGGGGAGTTCTCTAAATGGCTCCAACCTAGTTCCCAGGGTAAGGATTCCCCTTCACCAGTTGAGCAGAAGCCCTGATTTTCTAAAGGGAAACCTACAGAGGGGGGGTCCCCCAAGTGTTATGCATGTAACAAGGTGGGTCATGTGAGGAGGGATCCTAAATGTCCCAAGTGGACACCGACACCCACTGGTGCTCAGTCATAGGGTTTAGCCAGTGTAGCGCTTGGGCAGGAGATGGTTCCAAGTGGGTGAGAGCCAGCTGAGATGACCCTTGTCTCACTAGGGGACAGTGAGATAGTCCAGAGAACCCTTGGGCCTGAGAACACTAAGAAGTACAGACATTGGTGACCATCAAAGGACAGAGGGTGGAGTCTCTGAGAGACACAGGAGCCAGTGTGACTACAGTGAGGAGTCACCTGGTGTCTGATGAGCAGATAGATCCCCATGTACTTTACAAAGTAGTTGTGGTAGACAACTCAGAGCCCCCGTGCAGAATGGCACAGGTTCCGTTTGAATGGGGGGGGAGGTCATAGATGCATTGGGAGTGGCTGTGAATCCAACCATGCCTGTAGATTGTCTGTTTGGCAGTGACCTGGAGGATTCCCCTTGGAAGGAGGTGGAACACAGGTCACACTTGGAGATGTTGGGTCTGCCTGAGTGGATGTGTATGTCCACCAGGTCGAGGGAAGAGTGATCAGGAGACCCTGGAGCCTAAAAGAGTGGCCCAGGTGCCTGGCAGAAGGAGGAACGGCAATGGGGATTGGAAACTGTCCCCAGAAGTTCCCAAGGTCCTGAAGCAGGCTGAACTCGAGGGGGAAGCCCTGGAGCCTACAGGGGAACAGGTGACTGAACAGGTGACTCAGTGGCAGCAGGAAGTAGGACCGACCAGAGAAGCATTCTGTGGGGCACAAAAGACATGCCCTACTCTGGAGGGTTCGCAGCAGCAAGCTGCAGACCAGGCGTCTGGCAATGAGTCTGGATCACACTCAATCTACTGGGAGGACGGCCTCCTATATAGTGAGCCTAAGGTTGCTGAGCCTGGGTCAGACTGTGTGCTGGTTTTACCCCTGTGCTTCAGAGCCATCCTACTGGGTCTGGCTCATGATGTGCTCTTAGCAGGTCATTTGGGGCAGGACAAGAACTTTGAATGGCTTGTCACCCACTTTTACTGGCCCCAAATACGCAGGCACTCAGATGCACACTGTAGGTCTTGCCAAACTTGTCGGGCAAGTGGAAAGAGTGGGGAGAAATTTAAGGCTCCCCTCCAACCTTTTCCTGTGGTCAGCACCCCCTTTGAAAGGGTTGGTATTGACATGGTGGGGCCTCTGGATCCCAAGACAGCCATGGGCAACAGGTTTATCCTAGTCTTGGTGAACCACGCCACCTGGAACTAAGAAGCCATTCCTTTGAGGTCAATGACCTCGCCTGTGGTGGGACGTGCATTGATGGGGTTGTTATCCGCATGGGGTTCCCCAAGGAGGTGGTATTTGATAGGGGTACCAACTTTATATCAACATCCATGAAGTCTCTGTTGAAGGAGTGTGGGGTGACGTATAAGTTCACCACTCCTTACCACCCCCAAGGTAACGGTCTGGTTGAGAGATACAACCGCACCTCGAAGGGCATGATTATGGGCCTGTTGGATCCCTTGAAGAATAAGTGGGACATTCTCTTGCATGCCTCCTGTTCACCTACAAGGAGGTGCCTCAAAAGGGTCTTGGATTTAGCCCTTTTGAGATACTGTATGTCCATCCTGTCAGGGGACCTTTGAGTCTGGTTAGGGAGGGCTTGGAGAAAGCCCCCGTAAGCACCCCCCAGGATGTATTTAGTTACATACTGGCTTTCAGAAACCGACAACCCACTTCTGGAAGCTCATCTAAGAGAACCTGGAAGCAAGCCAGGAAGATATGAAACACTGGTATGACCAGAATGTCACTCTGGTTGAGTTTCGGCCTGGCCAGAAAGTGTGGGTTTCCCCAGTGGAGCCTAGGGCTCTCCAGGATAAGTGGGCTGGTCCATTCGAGGTAGTGGAGTGCAAGAGTGATGTCACCTTTTGGTGAACTTTCAGACTCCTAGGAACCCTTTGAGGGTCCTACATGTGAACTGCCTCAAGCCTCATTTTGAGAGGACAGAGGTGACAATGTTCTTAGCAACAGATGATGGGGTGGAGGAAAAGAGTAAGCCTCTTCCTGACCTCCTGTCTGCTAAGGAGAAAGATGGGTCTGTTGAGGGAGTGAACCTCTCCCCCTTACTGACCCCAGAGCTGCAGAGGGACTGTCGCCAAGTGTTGGGACAGTTTTCCTCATTATTTTCCTTGATCCCAGGGGTCACCATCTGTGTACACATGATGTGGACACTGGGGACAGTCCTCCTGTGAAACATAAGTTTACAGAGTGACTGACATGGTCAGGGCTAACATAAAGTATGAGGTATCCAAGATGTTAGCATTAGGGGTTATTGAGTTCTTCAGTAGCAAGTGGGCCAGTCCTGTGGTCTTGGTCCCAAAAGCTGCTGCTCCTGGTGCTACTGCAGGACTCAGTTTCTGTGTGGATTATCAAGGACTCAATGTGGTCACTAAGACTGGTGTGCAACCCACCCCCCATTCTAATGAGCTCATGGATTGTTAGGAGCTGCCAAGAATCTATGTACGTTTGACTTAAGATCTGGATATTGGCAGACTACCCTGACTAAGGGGGCTAAGGAGAGGTCTGCATTTTCCACCCCAGATGGGCACTACCAGTTTAGGGTGATGTCCTTAGGGATGTAGAACACCCCTGACACATTTCAGAGGCTGGTTAACCAGTGTTGGATGAACTGGATGATTTCAGTGTGGCCTACCTTCTGTGTTCAGCTCCACTTAGGAGGAACACTTGCTGCACCTCTGCAAAGTGTTGGAGGCCCAGCAGAAGATAGGCCTCACTGTTAAGGCAAGCAAGTGCCAAATAGGGCAGGGTTCTGTGGAGTACTTGGGATACCAGGTGGGGAGTGGCCAGTGCCCCCGACAATCAAAGACTCTGGCTTGGGAGCCCACCAACACCCAGATTGAGGTGAGAGCCTTTTTAGGTCTCACAGGCTAATCTAGGAGGTTTGTCAAGGGGTATGGCACAATTTTTGCTTCCTTGACTGAGTTAACTTCTAAGAAGCAGCCAAAGAAAGTGAACTGGACTGAGTCATACCAGACATCTTTTGATGCCCTGAAGGCAGCCATGTGCACAGCACCTGAATTTGTTGTGCAGACTGATGCTTCAGAGCATGGTGTAGGAGCAGTGTTGTCACAGCAAATGAAGAGGGCCTAGTTCAACCTGTAGCCTTCATCAGTAGGAAATTACTTTCCCAAGAAAGCAGGTGGAGTGCAATTGAGCGTGAAGCTTTTGCTGTGGTCTGGGCACTGAAGAAGCTACGACCATACTTGTGTGGGAATCACTTCTGGGTTCAGACCGACTACAGGCCCCTCAGATGGTTAATGCAGATGATGGGTGAGAATCCAAAACTGTTGAGATGGCCTACGGCCTGTAAATCAAATGCTAATAGTGGGCCTGCTACACTGATTGTGCAATCCACCTCAGTAGTCTTATAAACATATCTCAGACCTGCCAGTGTAGTGTATGTGTGTGCAGTTCGACCTGGCAAGTGTACTCAGTTGCCAGACCCAAACCTTTCCCTTTTATACATGTAAGGCACCCCTAAGGTAGGTTCTAGGTAGCCCCATGTGTAGGGTGCAGTGTATGTTAAAGGTGGTACATGTACTGATATGTTTTACATGTCCTAACAGTGAAATACTGGCACATTTTGTGTTTACTGTTCCAAGGCCTAACTCTCTCATAGTTTATCATGGGGGTTGCTTTAAATATCCTCAAAGTGCAGTTTCCCTTTGAGCGCCGATAAAGAAATGTGGAGTTTGGTGTCTCTGAACTCACAGTTTGAAAATACATCTGTTAGTGATGTTGGTTTTTAGATTTTTAGTTTGAAAATCTCACTTTAGAAAGTAGGCATTTCTTGCTTAAACCATTCTGCGACTCTCCCTTTTTGTGGATTCCCTGTCTGGGTCAGACTGACAGTTGGGCTGTTTGTGAATCTCCTCTAGACAGTGACACAAAGGGAGCTGGGGTGTGGGCTGCATATCCTGATGAGCCATCTGGGCTGCAGTAGAGGGAGGAGTGGTCACTTACACCTGAATGGGCTGTGCCTGTCCTCACACAATGCAGTCTCTAACCCACTGGTATGTGTTTGGGGCCTGGCATGGGCAAGGCAGGATCCGGTACACAACAGAGACTTTCCTGTGAAGTTTGCCTACTTCAAAGGCTGAAAGGGGAATAGTGGCCCCAAAACCCCATACTTTCGATTTCTCCAAAATCACTACTGGATTCAAGAGGAACCTCTGCCAAGGAGAAGATCTGAAGAGAGGAGGAGAAGTGCTGTCCCTGCCTGTGACTGGGCTTTTTTGGGCTATCCTTTAGTTGCTGCTTATGCCTCTGCCTATGAAAGAGGACAAAGACTGGACTTTGTTGTGCATTCCTGCTTGAGAAGAATCTCCAAGGGCTTGATCTGAGCTTGCCACCTGTTGTTGAAGTCTCAGGGCCATCAACGACTTCCCCTGCCAGCACCTGGACTCTCTGCTGAGCCTCCTGCCCTGCCAAGTGGGGCCCTTTCTAGTCCCTGGGCCCTTGAAAGATGAAGATGGCAGACAAGAACTGAAAACCTAGGCTCAGAACGCCATGCAGGGAATCTTATGACACACCTGCCGCAATGCGGCTGATAAACAACGCACTGCCGGCTTTGGGGCTGAAATTTACATTTCACCTGCATTACAGCTGGGAGATTGACGCAACACACCTGGAGAAACGACACACAACACCCGCTTACAAAGGCTGATAATGACGCAAACCCCACGCAGTGAGGTTTTATAACACTGTGCTACTGGACTTTCCACGTATCATCCCTGGGCGTCAAAGTCAAACCGACTCTGTGCAGATTTGAGGTGCCCTATCTAGAAATTGACGCATCGCTCTCTTGTGAGGGAGAAAAATAACGCATTGCCATCCCGACTGGAGAAGGAAATAATGCACGGCCTCACTTGTGAGTAAGATCTCAACGCATCGCTGATGTGTCTACATGTTTGTAAGAACTGCAGGGAAATTTTGCATTGAAATTTAAATGTTAAAGAAGGAATAGTTAATGGAGCCATGGGTAAAATTATTGATTTTATTTTGTATCCTAATAGAAATCAGTTTGAATTCTTAGCTGTTAAATTTGATGACCTTGAAAATGTAAAACAGATAGCTAGGTCTATTTTGTGTTCCTTGCTTATAAAAGCGGTGCATGTTCACAGGAAGAAGTTTCCAATATATTTAGCATATGCTGTAACATTTAATAAGTCTCAAGGGCTAAGTATAGATGCTGCATGTATTAACATTGGTAGTGCTGTATTCAGGGAAGGTATGTCATTTGTAGCAGTGTTACGGGTTAGAACTTTGTCTGGTTTGTATCTCATAGAGTTTGATGACAGTAAAGTAAAAGCTGAGATGAGCTGTGTGATAGTAACCCTTTGAGAAGTCTGTATGCTCCTCATTTAGAACAGTACCAAGTTTATGAAAAGCCTAGAACATTTTCAAAAATGAAAGATTTTGAAGGATCATGCTGATGTTCCTTATAAAAAAGTGCAAAAAGAAAATAAAGAAGTATAGGGAAACAACAATAGTAACAAATTTGGTGAAATTGTAGGTTACCAGTTCTCAATTGATGCTAATGTTGTTCTCAATGCACTACCCTCTTTACCTGCTCTGGTTCAATTAGAAGAAAGGAAAGATAAATGATTGTGCTCTGCACTCTTTACCTTGTTAGAATGCTTGTCTAGTGATAGAACTAAAACATATTCTGCATCTCATATTGATATATTGTAGATGTGTGCACTGGATCTGTACACTTCACACAAAACACTCAAGAAGATGCACAAGAACTCTTGATGGTCATAATTGGTATCTTAGAAGAAGTTATGATACCTATTGATGACCTAGTTGACTAATTTACTCATGGAAGCATGACTGTGAAAATTGTTCCTTTACTTCAAAAACAGAAATAGATGCAAAAAGATGTATCTATTTACTCCTATCAGCCTGTAAAACTGTCAGTTTTGACAAGTTGTTTAAAGGTGCTTCACAGAATAATACCTGCACAAAGTGCAAGTCAGATCAGCTATCAAATTTGTACATAAGAAGAACTGACAAGTTTATCATCATAATGCTACAGGGACATAATGCAGATGTAACTACATTGGAAACTCTAATTGCAAATTTTAAAGGAGGCCAAATTTCAATGTCTATTAAAACATATACCTGAACAGCCATTATTTTCCATGAAGGAGTAAATGTTACATGTGGAAATTACACCATCTACATCAACCTATAACTGTATGGACAGAGCACAATGATACTGAACTTACATTTAAGCAGAAATGACCTTATAAACCAACAAATTCCTACCTTTTGTTTCTTGAACTAAAGTTATAAGGAGGATTACTACTGGAGAAATAAAATAGTACATGTTTGGGACTTATAATACAACAAAATAGTGCATCATACATCCTAACAAGGGTGATGTCTTTCTAAAAAATTGTAAGTCTTTCAAAAATTGAAACGGCAGTTATAGTACTAAACTGGAAATAGAGATCAGAAACTTTGAACTAAGACAAACTTCTTCAGAAGATGAAAAGAAAGACTGGTAAACTTTTGTTTCAAGAACATCCTGAATATTATTAATAACACCAGTAATATACTATACTATTTTTCAATTGATTACTGGACTTTATGACACCATGCAGCCTCCCAAGGGTGATGTCTCTAGACACCTTATTTTAACTACTAGTATGATCCATACACATTAATTATATTATAAAGCTAACATTTCCTTTATATAATTTGACGAGTATAGCTAAAAGAGTTTGGTAAATATTTGTAGTGAGTGTCATACATAGTAAGGTTAATTTCAAATAACATGCTACGTAGTGATGTTTTTTAAAAGTTTGTTTCCTCACACTGTTCAAGGATGAGTAGATATATATATATATATATATATATGTACACTTAATTTATAGTGCACAAGTATAAAAGCTGAGAACAGTGGAGAAGGAAATGTTACGTGCTTAAATAATAATTGTGAATTTTTATATAGTAGTATATAATTATTCTGTCTTCTAATTAACATTATTATCTTTATTACAGATTGAGATGTTTTAATGGATAACTTAACAATATAAAAGTTTAACTTTTCTTTATCTCTAGTTTATTTTTACACAGATAAAAGGGCCTACTTACTGCATTAATTTAGGTAATTAATTACATCTTTCTTCACTGACAGACCATCCTTAAATATACCCAAGTACACATTGTAGGAAAGTACCATCTTGCCTGGCATGTTACCCCCATTTTTACTGTATGTATGTTTGTTTTTGCCTGTGTCACTGGGATCCTGCTAGCCAGGACCCCAGTGCTCATAAAGTATACCCTGTATGTGTTCCCTGTGTGGTGCCTAGCTGTATCACTGAGGCTCTGCTAACCAGAACCTCAGTCTTTATGCTCTCTCTGCTTTCACAAATTGTCATTGCAGGCTAGTAAATCATTTTACCAATTCTGATTGGTACACTGGAACACCCTTATAATTCCTTAGTATATGGTACCTAGGTACCCAGGGTTTTGGGGTTCCAGGAGATCCCTATGGGCTGCAGCATTTCTTTTGCCACCCATAGGGAGCTCAGACAATTCTTACACAGGACTGCCACTGCAGCCTGAGTGAAATAACGTCCACGTTATTTTACAGCCATTTTACACTGCACTTAAGTAACTTATAAGTCACCTATATGTCTATCCCTCACTTGATGAAGGTTACGTGCAAAGTTACTTAGTGTGTGGGCACCCTGGCACTAGCCAAGGTGCCCCCACATTGTTCAGGGCAAATTCCCTGGACTTTGTGAGTCTGAGGACGCCATTACACGTGTGCACTACATATAGGTCAATACCTATATGTAGCGTCACAATGGTAACTCTGAACATGGCCATGTAACATGACTAGGGTCATGGAATTGTCACCCCAAACTGGTATTGGGGAGACAATTCCATGCATCCCCGGGTCTCCATCATAGAGCCCGGGTACTGCCAAACTAACTTTCCGGGGTTCCCTCTGCAGCAACCACTGCTGCAAACCCTCAGCCAGGTTTTTGCCCCCCTGGGGCCTGGGCATCCTGGTCCCAGGAAGGCAGAACAAAGGATTTCCTCTGAGAGAGGGTGTTACACCCTCTCCTTTTGGAAATAGGTGTGAAGGGCCTGAGAGGAGTAGCCTCTCCTGGCCTCTGGAAATGCTTTGAAGGGCACAGATGGTGCCCTCCTTGCATAAGCCAGTCTACACCAGTTCAGGGATCCCCCCAGCCCTGCTCTGGTGCGAAACTGGACTAAGGAAAGGGGAGTGACCACTCCCCTGACCAGCACCTCCTAGGAGAGGTGCCCAGAGCTCCTCCAGTATGTCCCAGGCTCTGCCATCTTGGATGCAGAGGTGTGAGGGCACAATGGACAACTCTGAGTGGCCAGTGCCAGCAGGTGACATCAGAGATCCCTCCTGATAGGTGCTTACCTTTCTCTGTAGCCAATCCTCCTCTAAGGGCTATTTAGGGTCTCTCCTGTGGGTATCTCATCAGATAGCGAATGCAAGAGCTCACCAGAGTTCCTCTGCAATTCCCTCTTCAACTTCTGCCAAGGATCGACCGCTGACTGCTCCAGGACACCTGCAAAACTGCAACAAAGTAGCAAGAAGACTACCAGCAACATTGTAGCACCTCATCCTGCCGGCTTTCTCGACGTCTTCCTGGTGGTGCATGCTCTGAGGGCTGTCTGCCTTCACCCTGCACTGGAAGTCAAGAAGAAATCTCCAGTGGGTCGACGGAATCTTCCCCCCTGCCAACGCAGGCACCAAACTTCTGCATCACCGGTCCTCTGGGTCCCCTCTCATCCTGACGAGCGTGGTCCCTGGAACACAGGAGCTGGGTCCAAGTGTCCCCGGCAGACCAGTGGCCCTTCTGTCCAAATTTGGTGGAGGTAAGTCCTTGCCTCCCCACGCCAGACAGTTATCCTGTCTACTGTGTGAACTGCAGCTGCCAGGGTTTCTGTGCACTTTTGCAAGACTTCCTTCGTGCACACACCAGCACACCGTCCTGCATTACCCAACTCGCTGAGTTGGACTCCAACTTCGTGGGACTCCCTTTTGTTGTGCTGAGTCGACTGTCGTGCTCAGATATTCTGAACGCCTGTTCAGGTGCTTCTGCGGATGCTGCCTGCTTCTGTGTGGGCTCTCCGTGTTGCTGAGCACCTCCTCTGTCTCCTTCTCCAAGGTGCGACCTCCTGGTCCTTCCTGGGCCCTGGCAGCACCCAAAACCTTCAACCTTGTCTCTTGCAGCTAGTAAGGCTTGTTTGCGGTCTTTCAACGTGGAAACACCTCTGCATCCTACAACACGCCGTGGGACATCTTCTGAGCAAAGGAGAAGCTCCTGGCCCCTTTCACTGTTGCAGAATCATCTGCTTCTTCCACCCGGATATATCAGAGCAAACACTGGTATATACCCTGACACACCTAATCACTCACTCGTCTATAGACGTATACATGCAGACATTTTCTAATCCTGATACTGATACTCCCAGGGACATAATGATGCATACACCCAGGTACACACCGATACATATACTGACATACCCAGGCACACAATGATGTATACAGTTGCACACCAAGGCACACACTGAAAAACACATTGATGCATACACTGAGACATCCAATGACACACTGATTCATACACTAAGACACCAAGGCGTACACTGATCTATACACTAACACACACATCCACACAGTGATTCTTACAGTAATACACCAAGGCACACACTGACATACAGACTAACACACCCAGGCACACATTACTGCATACAATAACACGTACAGACACACAGAGATGCACACACTCACACAACCAGACAGACACTAACATAAACACTAACACACCCAGGGACACACTGATGCATACACTGACATATGCCTGTATATACTAATGTCGACACTCACACACTCAGACAGACACTGATGCATTCACTGACATACCCAAGCAAACAGTGACACATACACAAACGAACCCAGGTACACACGTATTCATAAACTAACACACTTAGATACCTGGTGACATAAATGCTGACTTACCCAGACAAACACTGATGTATACATTAACACAGCCAGATACACACTCATTCAGACACAGATACAGTGCAAGCACACTGACGTATGGACTAACACACCCACGCACACACTAATGCATACACTAACACACCCGCTCAGACCCTGATATATTCAGTGACAAACCCACTCAAACACTAAAGCATACACTAATAAAGGAAGGTACACACTAATCCATACCCTGATACTAATGTAACACACACTGACGTGTAGACTAAGATACTCAGGCACCCACTAATGCATACACCAACACACAGAGACACACAGTGATGCACACACTAACACACCCAGACAGACACTGATATATATACTGACACACCCAGGTACACACTGGTGCATATACTATTACATGCAGGCATATACTAATGCCTACACTCACACACCCAGGCAGACACTGATGCATACACTGATGTACTAAGGAAAACGGTGACACATACACAAACACTCCCAGGTACACATGTATCCATCTACTGACACACCTAGGTACACAGTGACATATATGTTGACATACCCAGGCAAACACTGATGCATACACTAACACAGCCAGGTACCCACTCATCCATACACCAATATATATCTAGAACACACACCCAGTGAAACAATGATGCATACACTAACACAGCCAGGTACCCACTCATCCATGCTCTGCTACATAGCAAGCACACACTGATGTATAGAGTAACACAACCAGGCACACACTAATGCATATACTAACACACACAGACACACAGTGATACACACACTCACACAACCAGACACTGAGATATACACTGTCCTAGTCAGAAAAACACTGATGCATACACCAACACATCCATACACACATGTGACCGTATACTCACACACCCAGGCACACCCTGACACATATGCTGATATGCTTATACAAACACTGATGTATAGACTGACATACCCACTCAAACACTGATGTGTACACTAACATAGCCAGGGACACACTTATCATTGCAGGCAGTAATGCATACAGTAACACACCCAGGCAAACACTGACACATACAGTAAGACAGCCAGTCAGACACTGATGGTCACAGTCATACAACCAGACATACACTCCTTGGCAGAGGTTCCTCTTGATTCCTCAAGTGATCTAATCTTCAGGGGGTTTGGGTCCACTACTTATACCACTTTCTGCCTTTGAAGTAGGCAAACGTCAAAAGAAAGTCTCCCTTGTTTGTAAGATCTTGCCTTGCCCAGGCCAGGCCCCAGACACATTGTGAGAGGGCAGGCACAGCCCTTCAAGGTGTGAGTGACCACTCCTCCCCTCCCTCCCAGCTACACCCCAGCTCACTTTGTGTCACTGTTTAGAGGAGAGGTGCAAACAGCCCCAACTGCCAAACTGACCGAGACAGGGAATACACAGAGTCACAGAATGGTTTAAAAAAGAAAATGACTACTTTCTAAATGTTGCATTTTCAAACACACAATCTGAAAACAAACTTTAATCAAAGATGTATGTTTACGTTGTGAGTTCAGAGACCCTATTCTCCATATTTCTATCTGCTTCCAAAGGGAATCTGCACATTAATAATATTTAAAATCAGCCTCCATGTTAACCTACGAGAGAGATAGGCCTTGCACAGTGAAAATCGAATTTTGCAGTATTTCACTGTCAGGACCTATAAAACACATTAGTATATGTCCTACTTTGAACATACACTGCACCCTGCCCATGGGGCTACCTAGGGCCTACCTTAGGGGTGCATTGGATGTAAGAAAAGGGAAAGTTTAGGTTTGGCAAGTGGGTACAGTTGCTAAGTCGAATTGGCAGTTTACAAACTGCACACACAGACACTGCAGTGGCAGGTCTGAGCCATGTTTACAGGGCTACTCCTATGGGTGGCACAACCAGTGCTTCAGGCCCACTAGTAGGATTTGGTTTACAGGCCCTGGGCACCTCTAGTGCACTGGGACCTACTAGTAAATCAAATATGCCAATCATGGAAAGCCAATTACACATACACATAACATAGGGACACTTGCACTTTAGCACTGGATAGCAGTGGTAAAGTGCCCAGAGTATCAAAAACAGAGTCCATCCCACATCAACAACCTGGGAAACAGAGGGAAAAAGTGAGGGGAGACCACGCCAAGGATGCCAAGTCTAACAGTCACATTTAGAGGTAATTGTACTTATCATTCATTTTTATGTCATAAACAGAAAATTAAATGATTGATTTATTAAAAGACAAATTAGAATACTCTTGCTGTATATGTGCAGTTGTTTCCTTGTATAGAAGAAGAGGTAGTCTTGACATCATTGTTGTTCAAACAAAAATTAATTAAATGGATATTTTATTGGCAACAAGTTGAGCAGTTGTGTGTCACCTTGAAGAAAATATAGCATGTAGGCAGGTGCTAAGAAATTGTTTCTCAAGGTGTTTATGAGAAATTCAAGTAATGAGCATTGTGAACATAAGCTGTTATTCTGACATGCTAAATGAGACTAAAGTGTGAGAGGTGGGAATATGTTTGCCCTCAACTGACATTGTCCTATTGAAGAAATCACTGTATTAGAATGCAGAACGCTCTCGTGGAAGATTTCACATGACGCATAGCACTGAAATGCTTAAAATTGTCACTACATATGCCATTTAAATTGACAATGCATTTTGAGTGACAGTATTTTTTGAGAAAATGCTTACTCATGTACGAACAACATTCTGAAAGAATTGAGAATGTTTTTTAATTAGCGCTGTTTTTAAACTTTGAAGTGTAGAAATAATTTGTGTTAGTAAATTCAAATTTGTGATCCAAAGCACGTGAATTCCATTCGCAATGATTTTATCATCAGTTAAATTATGACTGTACTATAATTCTAAACTTGAGTTCATCTACTCAAAGTGGTCTTTTTTTAGTGCTTCGGATGGGTTCAACTGTAAAAGGTGCAAACTATCCAATTCGTTAGCAGTTTCCGAAAACAAGTAAATGTAAATGAGAAAAGTAATCTCGTTGGATCAAATGTCATGCTGTCTTTGTCATTTTCGGCCTACAAGTGCAGATATTAAGGCTCATATTTATACTTTTTTAGCGCCGCATCTGCGTCATTTTTTGACGCAAAAGCGGCGCAAACTTACAAAATACAATGGACCATATTTATACTTTTTGATGCACAACTGCGCCAACGCAGTTGTGCGTCAAAAATGTTAACGCCGGCTAACGCCATTCCAAAGCGCCATGCTGGCGCCTTATTTATGGAATGACGTTAGCCGGCGGAGCTGTCTGGTGTGCGTGAAAAAAAATGACTTACACCAGGCAGCGCCGGCGTAGGGGAAAATGGAGCTTGGGCGCAAAAAATGGGGCAAGTCAGGCTGAGGCAAAATTTTCGCCTCAACCCGATTAGCGCAATTTTTTTAGACTCCCAACCCCCATTGAAATGACTCCTGTCTTAGCAAAGACAGGAGTCATGCCCCCTTGCCCAATGGCCATGCCCAGGGGACTTATGTCCCCTGGGCATGGTCATTGGGCATAGTGGCATGTAGGGGGGCACAAATCAGGCCCCCCTATGCCACCCAAAAAAAAATAATAATAATACTTACCTGAACTTACCTTAAGTTCCCGGGGATGGGTCCCTCCATCCTTGGGTGTCCTCCTGGGTTGGGAAAGGGTGGCAGGGGGTGTCCCTGGGGGCATGGGAGGGCACCTCTGGGCTCCTTCCGAGCCCACAGGTCCCTTAATGCCTGCCCTGACCAGGCGTTAAAAAATGACGCTAAAGCGGCTGGACGTCATTTTTTTTGCCCCGCCCGCCCGTCATTTTTGCCCGGGAGTGTAAATACGGCGCACATGCCTCAGAGTCATTTTTTAGACGGGAACGCCTACCTTGCATATCATTAACGCAAGGAAGGTGTCTACGCTAAAAAATGACGCAAACTCCAAGATCTTTGGCGCTAGACGGGTCTAACGCCAAAGTATAAATATGGAGTTAGTTTGGCGTCAGATTTGTGTAAAAAAAAAAAGGACGCAATTCCGGCGTCAAAAAGCGGCGCAAATGCGGCATTAGAAAAGTATAAATATGGGCCTAAGTACACTACAATCACAGCCATAGTCACTGTGTATACATTTGGTACTCTTGTCTCATAAAATGTGCGTATCAAATGGACGAGAATAGGCCTTGTGTTTCTTCCTGCGAGGTATGACAAACAATGCCCGCTAGTCACAGATAAGTGGTAAACGTTTTTGAACCCTCGGTTTAATTGATGGAGAAAAAAAGTCCCTTGTTTATTATTGTATTTTCCCTTACCTTCTTGTGAAATGTATTTACCAGTTCTGGAAAATCTCTTTCACCAAACAACATCAGCGATAGCTAATGACCTGCAACACAGAGAAAAAAGAAAAAATAAATAGCTGAACACAAACACTCATTTGTGACCAAATGTGTCTTTAAAGCTTTAAAGGAATCATCAAATAAATCACGCGTCTCGAGTATGATTCGTGAAACAAGCAACACTTCAATGCAGAGATATACCAAAACGATCACCGGCGAAAAAAGTGTATGGAATATGCAGAAAAGTTCAAACAATATGGGCAAATGACAACAGCAACAAGAAACATCCATGGGGGCACACTCTGGGGCATTTTTACAAGCCTTTACACCGCTGGGGCGTCACTTTTCGTGACGCTCTAGTGGCACCCTGCACTCCGCATATTTACAGGGAGGCGTTAAACCACTTTTAGTGGCTTAACACCACCTTGTAAATACGGCCATTTCACAAGCAGCACTTGCGTGGAAGGGGCGTGCAATGGGTGTTGCTGTGGAAGTTCCACCGCAACACCCATTGCCTTTAGACCCTGCCCCAGATTTACGAGATTTTATAAAGCTGAGGCAACACTAAAATCTAACTCCAACCCAGGGGTGTCGCTAGCATAGCGCAACGATGAGCAATGCTTTCTTTTCTCCTCGTTTTTTGCTCTTTCTATGTGTGCTGCATTCTGCAGCACGCAGTGAAAGAGCAAATTGACTTTGGAGATTGTTTTTGAGCAAGAAGGTGACCCTTTCTGCACAAAAACAATGTCTCCGCAACACTTCAAGCCTTCTTTGCACCATTGCGTAAGGGTGACTGTATTGGTGCTTGGCAGCAAATTTAGTGCTGAGCATGGGAAAATACAGGGGTGCACCATATTCTTGTTAATACGTCACCTCCCTGCGTTTCTAAAGTGACACAGAGTGGTGCTGCCAATTTTGGCGAAGCACCACTTTATTGTAAATATACCCCTCAATTTTCCATATTTATAATGTGACAGATTTAGGCCAATATGCTACTTTTTGTTGACCTGCGTCAGAAAATAACTGCGCTAGAACTGGCTGCACCATGCAGTTCTTGAATGTTTGCAGTGTAGGCATTCCTTCTTAAAATCTCACTTACAACGGATTCAGTGATATTTACAAGTTTGGCAATTTGTGACGCATCTTTCAGCTGCATCACGCTAAGCCTGGAGTGCATCAAAATTCCTACCCCTTGTATACATTCTTCAGGCTTTTTTTCCACACTGGTATTACCCTAAAGATGTGTTGAGGGCTGACGACGCAGTGCTCACATACAATTACACATGACAACAAAAACATATAGGTTACTGATCATTTCCCATTAGTCTCTAATAGAGATGATACATGTGAGGGATAGCCTGATACTGTGGGCTCCTCTCTATTGTTAAAATGAGTCCTTAAATCATGTGGGAAAAAATGGTTGATGATTTGACCTCTGCTAATTTATGAGGTCTCCTCGGCATGTTGTCCTTGTAGGAGGCTTGCCTGGTTTGTAGTGGGTACCTAAGGTACTTACACCTTATACCAGGTCCAGTTATTAGTAAAATGTAGGCAGTGTTCTAGCATCTTAGGCTGTCTAGGGGTAGCTGTAGCAGAGCAGCTTATTCTGAACTAGGAGATTTGCAAAGCTCCTGAAATACCACTGTAGTTACACAGCACTGATACACAATAAAAGACAATTCTTAGTGTTACCAAAAATAAAGGTACTTTATGTTAGTGACACAAGGCCAAATATATCTTAGTGGCAATACCCCTTCTGGAGGTAAGTATAATACACAGGATATACACTTGTAGCCAAAATCAGGTAAGTAAACAGTCGTAGAATAGTGCAAACATTAGAAAATACAATAGATTGCGATAGGTCTGGGGATAATACAAACCATATAATAAAATAGTGGAATGTGAATGTTGAATTCCCCCCCAGGCAAGTGTAGTGTGTAGAGGGGCGCTGAGATTGTAGGAAAACACCAAAGGTAAGTAAAGTACCCCACCCCAGAGCCCAGGAAAGCATGAGCAAAGTACAGCAAGTTTCCTCATGATACACTACAAATTGTGATAAAGGATTATGTAAGAACCAAGCAAGACTGCTAGCAACAAACAATCGATTCCTGGCCCTGAAGACCTGTGGAGAGAGGAGACCAAGTCCAGAAGTCAAAGAATAGTCCAGGAAGGACAGGAGCCCCTGCCATCATAGAAGAAGGTGCAAACGTGGATTCTCCGTTAGAAGAAAAGTACAGAAGTGCACTAAAGAAGATGGCTGCGGTTTCCTGCTTGGTGCAAGAGATGTCCTACATTGAGTTGTTGGATGCAGGCTGTTTACATCACTGGATTCCTCCAACAAGTCTTGGATCAAGCAAGTACACAGTTTACGTCAAAGAGGATCTGCCTGGACCTAGGAGGGACCTGGGGGTCTCAACTTGGATTGAGGAGACAGAGGGGGCTCTCAGCACTTCAGAGGACCTTCAGAAGACCAGGCAGGACCCACGGCAGTCCCAGAACATGGGTACAAAGAAGATGCAAAGTGCGGTCATCGCAGCACTACACTAGAGGGCCCCATGCTTCTGGAGAGCCAGCTCAGAGAGCTGTGCATCACAGGATGGAGTGTTGTGCATAAAGAGCTTTTGGAAGAAGTGCACAGAACGCCAAGGAGCTGCAGAAGGCACAGGGGTACTGTCACAGCACTGGGAGGCAAACTCTTACCTCCATCAAATTTGGACAGCTGAACCTTTGCACAGTCTTGGTCACTTTGGTCCACCACCTGCGTTCCAGGGACCAGGCTCATCATCAGGAGAGGAGTCCCATAGTACAGGTTGTGGTTGCACATGGGTGCCTGTTGAAGCAGGGAAGTGACACTATCACTCCATTCCTTCGGTTCTTCTGGTGCAGGGTAAAGACATGCAGTCCTCAGAGCATGCACACCTTGGAAACTGTTGCAAATGCTGGCTGGAGCTGAAGTTGCAGGTCACAGGGGTCGTCCTAGATACTTTGTTGCAGTTACAGTGGTTCCTAGAGTGGTCTGCGGTTGATCCGACGGTCAGAAGCTGAAGGAGAGGATGTTGAGGAGTCCTGGAGGAATCTTGCAAACCGAATATAAGGAAACACCCAGAGGAGAGACCCTAAATAGCCCTGAGTGGGAGATTGGCTACCTACCCAGTTATGCACCTATCAGGAGGGGTCTCTGATGTCACCTGCTGGCACTGGCCACTCAAAGGTCTCCAGAGAGTCCCCACACCTTGGAACCCAAGATGACTAACACCAGGGACACTCTGGAGAAGCTCTGGGCACTACCCCGGGGTGGTGATGGTCAGAGGAGCGGTCACTTCCCTTTCCTTTGTCCAGTTTTGCACCAGAGCAGGGACTGGATGTCCCTGAACTGGTGTAGACTGGAGTATGCAAGGAGGGCACCGTTTATGCCCTTCAAAGCATTTACAGAGGCCAGGGAGGATACCCCTCCAATGCCAGCAAAACCTATTTCCAATGGGAGAAGGTTTGACACCCCTCCCCTAAAGGAAATGCATTGTTCTGCCTTCCTGGGATTGAGCTGTTCAATCCCCAGGAGGGCAGAAACCTATCTGTGAGGTGGCAGTAACTGTGGCTGCAGTGGAAATCTCAGAGAGTTGGTTTGGCAGTACTGGGGGTCCATTATGGAGCCCCCAGGGTGCCTGGGATTTGCTCCCCCATATCAGATTTGGATTGGAGGGGCAATTCCATGATCTTAGACACCTTACATGGCCTTAATCGGAGTTACCATTGTGCAGCTACATATATGTATTGACATATATGTAGTACACGCTTATAATGGCTGGACAACGTGGGAGGGCCTTTGCTAGTAGAAGGGTGCCCTCACACACAGTAACTTTGCACATAGCACCTCAGAAAATGAAGGTTGGACATATAGGTGACTTATAAGATGCTTAGTGCAGTGAAAAATGGCTGTGAAATAGTGTGTGCAATATTTCACTCAGGCTCAGTGGAAGTCCTGAAGAAAGGTTTGTATGAGCTCCAATATGGGTGGCAAACGAAATGCTGCAACCCATAAGGATAATTTAAAACCCCAATGCCCTGGGTACTTGAGTACCATATAATAGTGACCTATAAGGGGGGTCCAGTGTGCCAATCAGAATTGGAATATGGAGTCACTAAACTGTAGTGACAAATTTGGTAATTAGAGAGAGCATAAGCACTGGAGTTCTGGTTAGCAGAATTTCAGCAACACAGTCAAGCATACTGACAACACATATAGGCCACAAACTATGAGCAGTGGGGTCCTGGCTAGCAGGATCCCAGTGAGACAGGCAAAACACACTGACAAACAGGCAGAAGTTGGGGTAACATGCCAAGAAAGATGGTACTTTCCTACAGTCGTCCACAGCTCACACCTTCAGATGTTTGCACTGCCTGACTCATTCACTCACACTATATCAGATTATACGATTTTTTATGTTACAAATTTAAATAAATCTAAATATTGTTTTGTTGATCCAATAATCCAGCCTGTTTTATGTGTTCATGTAAATTGTGGCATAGTTGCTATCAAATTTAAAAGACTATTGCATTAATCTGAATTTTTTTTGAAGTAATCACAGAGCTTCTAGACCAATTGATAAACAGCTCTCCGGAAATAAGTCCCAGGTGACATTTGTTGTATTTGATGTGATTTACCCCTATCCTGTTGGCATATTGGGTTGTCCTTGTTGTGTTTAGACCAGTGGGCCTACAGCACTGTTTGTGCCACCCACTTCAGTAGCCCTTAAACATGCCTCAGGCCTGCCATTGCAGAGCTTGTGTGTGTAGTTTCACTGCCACTTTGACTTGGTATTCAAAACCTCTTGCTACACCCTAACTCCATTTTCTTATACATAATTCACCTCTAAGGCAGACCTAGGTAGCCCATGGGGCCGGATGACATAAGTACTTTTAAGGTTTTTAATGTCCTGGCAACAAACAAACTCCCAAAGTCATTTTTCATTACTGTGAGGCCTGCTCCTCTCATAGGTCATCATTGGGAATGCATCATCTTTATATCAGTGGAAGGGTAATGATGAATCTTCTTTACTGGTAAAGATATTTTTATTACTATTTTAGAAATGCCACTTTTAGAAAGTGTACGTAATAAAGATAGGGGGTTGCCCTATTTTACGTCTGTAAGGTTAGGTCACTAAATGGTTAATACTTAACAACAATAGCAACACTGACTTTCTTCAAATCCTTAGTTAATAAGAAGATGCAACAACTTCTCTCATTGCAACCACATATTTAAGAATGTAATGGCTTCATGTTTATATTTTTACACTCTTGGAAGAATTTTAACAACATGTCATTCAATACAGAGGGACTTTAAAAATTCCACACCACGATACAACCAATAACATTTCACCTCATTGTCTTGATTGTACCCAAACATATTGATATAAAAATACATTAAACACTGACATGACAAACAGGCTGTTAGACAATAGACAGGAATATTTGTTAAAAAATGTTCATAAACATTTTTTGCCATCCTGTTTTCAATGATTGCAAAGGCATTGAATGCCGCTACATTTTAATGTAGTCTATTGTCTAAAAGTCTGTTTGTAGTGTCAGTATTTAATGTAGGGCCATCCTGTGAACTTTTGGTGCAAATTATACATTTGAGTTCCTCTCTGTTCAGCAGCATATTGATGTCCCTTCCTCTTGGTGGTAACTTGAGGACCGAAATAACTTGATAACGAAGATCATTTTCTGTGTGACCATCTGAGGTGAAGTGGCCCATTGTGATGCTATTAATTGTGTTTGACCAATGACTTTGTGTTTCACCACTGCGCATATTTGTTGCTCAATGTTCACCAGTAGCACATTATGGGGGTGATTCTCACCCTGGCGGGCGGCGGAGGCCGCCCGCCAGAGTTCCCCCCTCCAAAATACCGCTCCGCGGTCGAAAGACCGCTGAGGGTATTTTGGCTTTTGCACTGGGCTGGCGGGCGACCGCCAAAAGGCCGCCCGCCAGCCCAGTGCAAACCACCCTTCCCACGAGGACGCCGGCTCAGAATTGAGCCGGCGGAGTGTGAAGGTGTGACGGGTGCAGTGGTACCCGTCGCGTATTTCAGTGTCTGCAAAGCAGACACTGAAATACAAAGTGGGGCCCTCTTACGGGGGCCCCTGCAGTGCCCATGCCATTGGCATGGGCACTGCAGGGGCCCCCAGGGGCCCCACGACAACCCATACCGCCATCCTGTTCCTGGCGGGAGAACCGCCAGGAACAGGATGGCGGTATGGGCTGTCAGAATCCCCATGGCGGCGCAGCGAGCTGCGCCGCCATGGAGGATTCTAATGGGCAGCGGAAAACCGGCGGGAGACCGCCGGTTTTCCGCATCTGACCGCAGCCAAACCGTCGCGGTCAGAATGCCCTGCGGGGCACCGCCGGCCTGTTGGCGGTGCTCCCGCCAACCCTGGCCCCGGCGGTCCATGACCGCCGGGGTCAGAATGACCCCCTATATGTTTTGTTCAGTTTAGCTGCCTATTGACTTTAACATGGAGTTAGCCATTACATTCTGTATTCAGTTCAGCTACCTATTGGCTTTGACATGATATTAGACATTACATTTGATATTTAGGTTAGCTGCCTATTGGCTTTAACGTGGAGTTAGACATTGTAGTTGAAACATCACAGATGTCTGTATTCTTCCAAGCTGTGTTTTTCCACAAGATGGACCAAGCTGTTTTCTTCACACCAGACTAGACCTGATAAGAGAGAGTACATGTGGTGTTTTCCTTTCTGCTCAGCCTTGGGAATAGGAGAAGTCTAGGAGATCTGGCCAGTCTCCAAAGGCTTGCGTAGTTTTCCCGAGTCTGAGAGGAGGTGGCACACTTTTGTAAGGATGACTCTGGGCTACAGTGAGTTAAATTCAAATCTGCTTGACTTCAGGCTGGAGCTAGACGTCAGTTGCCAGTCTCCCGTTTGGGTAGATAATCTCTTTCTCGCAGTTGACCGGAGTCATCAACTTGCAGACCCCAGAAAGATGAAGCTGAATATTTAGGCCCTGCCGCCTTGCCCATACGGTGATGAATTTTGACTTTTATGCTTTGCTTTGAATATATTATATATTTGCTGTGTACATTGCAACTGAGAGGTACTGTGATATATTTTGCTTTCATTGCTGCGACTACTTTTACTCTTTTGAACGTGTGCTTGAAATCTACTAATTTGTCTCTCAAGAACTTGTGGGTGGGGAGAATTAACAACAATAAAGGTCTTCTTTGAACTCAGAAGTGCATTCCAGAGAGGTTCTGTAAGCTCTGATATGAGATATGTAGGAAAGCAGAACACCCATAAATTGGGCATTCGCTACTTGGCACTGAACACAACTCCTATGTTGACAAATTCATACCTGGATTTTCTGTGTTGTTTGCCCGATGTAGATTAAACTACGTGGTCAAAAACAGAATACACAGCATTCATTGTGTTACAAATAGAAATTCATGAAGGACAAATTTGTTGTCACCATCAATAAACTCCTTAGTTTTAATTGTGAATTGACAAACAATACAATGACCACATTTAAAATGACCCAATACAGCGGGTAAACACCATACCTCATGTAAAGTTTGTGTGTCTGGTTTTGATGGAAGGTTAGTACTCAACAGATAATCCTTCAAATGTTTACTTCTACTGGAAAGAGAACAGTATTTTTTTCAATTTCTAAATTCCCTGTATTCAGGATGGGCCAATGTTTCAAAATACAATTGTGGAATTGATAGGAGATTGGGGAGAAATTTGTTACACATACTAAATGATTCTCAGCAGTTCTGTTTTCAAGAGAGCAAAACATCCCGTTAATTGACACAATCGATGAGATATTGCTGTGTCACTGTTCGACAACCTGTGTCATTTGCAATGTCACAATGTTATCACTATCTATTTTGTGTAATGTAATTTTCCTATGGATACGATATAACATTTTTCTGAAAAACTGCCTGTTTCGAAAATATACTTCTTCTGTGTTTGACCTATATTTGGTTGCAATATATATTTTAAATATTCTCAATTAACAATTATCATTGGTTATTATCATTATTATTTTTTCACATAGGATTTATTGCATATCTATGTTGTTATTGGTATTATATGGTCTTGTAAGGGACCTTTGTGTTCTGTGCAGATTGATACCCATGGTCCCTTCAATTTTCTGGGTTCTCTTGTTGACAGACTTCCACCTGGTTGGCCGAGCAACTGCTATGCGCTGTATGCACCTGCTGCTTGCCTGCCACGCTCCATTCTGACTCTGTTCTTAGCAGAGATGCTGATCTAACCAGGTACTTCATTTTTTACTACTGTTGAATGTTCTGTCAAAAGTGTAAAGAAACCTGCAGAACTAAATCCAACTTCAGGGGTGTGTAGTGGGTGTTACAATGTGTGGTTTACCGTGAAACTTTGGAAATGCTCACATACATTTGTGGGAATTTTCAAACTCCAAACCTGCCCATTCAGAACCTGGAAACAGTTGGAGAGTTGATTCCACCACAGGTTGGAATACTTAACTCCCCTCCTAGGATCAGAAGGAGAAGGATAACCTTCAGGTTTTCCTGCTGTGTACAGGAAAGGATTTCTCTAGCATTAAAAATATTTTCCTGCAGATACAAAATTAAATGTGCATTCAAGCAGGAGGCTCTGTTGCTCCTTTTTGAAATGTTGTGCTTTTTAGAATTCTGCATATGGAATAGCATTCCTCAGGACATCTCAAATATCATTCCTAATAGTATGCCTCAAAACCTGCACCTCTTTCAGCTTTCAAGGTGTTCTGCTGGGAATGTTGGTGAATAAGAAAAATCAATAAATGTGCACATGTAAAAAGGCATATTTCTACAGCTACTTAATTTGTGAGTAGTACACCTTATGATCATGGTGGAATAGAAGATTTGATCTTGTGTCTTCATTTTTATTCTTGCATTCCTGTGAAATGTCTTTTGCACTGTCTTCCTAAATTCACCGAAATCCTGGGAACCTGGGAAAATCAATTGTTATCCCTGTGTCTCAAAGTGTAAAACTATCTAATTCGTTAAAAGTAGCCCCGTTGTAAAAAATAAGTTGTTTGATGAACTGCCCTATCACATGTTGTTCCCACTCTCTTGATCACATATATTTTAGTTATCTCACTTCAAGTGATCCCACACATACACGCACATACATAGATACACACAGACATCCATGTCAAAGTTTTTTATGCACAATTTTGAGTGGCAGTTAGTGAATAGTAATCCTTTTTCTGATTAATATAACCTTAATAGATAAATGAATAATGTTGCACTTAAAACAAACCTTATTAGAGGTTTAGATGTGTGTGTGTTATTGTGGCTTAGTTATGCTACATTTTTGCTGTGACATCATTTGATTGAAAATAAATGCTGGTTTTGTTGTTCTGTTCACCATAGAGCAAAGGTGCCTGAGTTGGCACCAGGAAGCTAAAAATGGCACCTGCACAGGGTCAAAGACGGGAATGTGTCAAATTCTTTTAAATATGGCACATTCATGTCCTCTCCTGTAACAACACAGTTTGTTACTATTTATAATGAAATCTGACAAATATAAATACATCTGGGCTGATTGTGAGTTTGGCGTACGGAAATATTTGTCTGCAAAACTCTCCAGGGGAAGGGCGCCTCATTGCTGGGGACCTCCCTGCCGGCCCTGTCATTTTGGATTCCCCTTAGAATAGTGAATTCTGGCCCAGTTTGCGGTAAAGCAAACAAGATGTGCTGTAAAAGCTGATAGGGCTGCTCCCAAAACATTTTCTTTATTGTTTGTGGCCCAACCTACTGGCTAATGAACTGTAGAAATAACAGTACTCTCCACCATTTCCTTATACTTATTTCTGGACCTGTGGAACAAGAGAAGTACTTATGTTTGAGACCTGTGAGGATACCTGAAGTACTGTACCTGTTCCTACTTTTAATCAGGAAGTAGAGATAGACTTCAAGGGTCAATTGGCTGAACTCTTGAGTAGCTACATGGATCAAGAGGTATTTTTCCTGAAGTGCCCTTCTGACCAGTTGCAACTGGAACGGGACTGTAGTGACTCATGATCCCTTAGTCCTTCCCTTGAGGTCCTGGGACCTTTGTTACATCTAATAGCACTTCTCCTACAATCCCTAAAAAGCATTGGAACGTAGAAATATTCTGTCTTCAGGCTGTCAGAGGACCAGTACTGTTGGAAATGGCCCTCTCTGCAGGGTCACCCGAAACATTTTACCTTTTTCTCTCCACTTTTTGCTGAAATTGTTTTTGTTGGCCTTAGGACTTTGTGTACTTTACCACTGCTAACCAGTGTTTAAGTCCATGTGCATTCTCCCTAAAACATGGTTTGATTGGTATATGCCCTAATTGGCACTTTTAATGTATCTATTCATCCCTAATAATGTGCACTACATCCGCATGGGCCTGTAAATTAAATGCTTCTAGTGGGCCTGTACCTCTGTTTGTGCCACCCACTTACGTAGCACTTTAAAACATGTTCCAGGCCTGACATTGCACCCAAATGCAGTGTTATACAGCCATGTGGAGTTGGCATTTAAAGTATAAAACTCCCCTTTTATCAAACAAAAGTCACACTTGAGGTAGTCCCTAGATATCCCATAGGACAGGGTGCTATGTAATTCGAAGGCACAACATATACATTTAAGTTTTACATGTCATGGTAGTAAAAAATTCACAAATTTGTTTTTCACTATGGCGAGGCATACCTCTCTCACAGGATAATATTGGGGATTTCTTATTGCATCTAATAAGCCGTAATTCCTGATATACATGTCATGTTTAGTAACTATGGGGTTTTAATGATAAATCTTCTTTAATGGTAAAGTCTAACTTTTAGATACAATTTTAAAGCTGTCACTTTTAAAAAGTTGGCACTTTCCTGTTCTTTGCCCTGTGTGCCTGCAGCCTGTCTCCAATACACATCTTAGGTGGGGGTGATAGCTGGGCCTTGTGCATTACCTTTAGACAGCCACACACAAAGGGAGCTTAGGTGTGACTGATGGGTCATCAAAATCCTGAGGAACCATCCAGGGCAGGATGGGAAGGAGGAGCTGGCCACAGCCTGAGACTTAAACCTGAATAGCACTGCTTAACTGCCCTGTAGTGAGTCTGTAGCCTGGGCAGGAAGGGAGGACCTCTGTGTACTTCAAAGCTCTTCTTTCTTTGAAGTCTTTCCCGTTTCCAAGGCACCACTGGGTCTAAGAACTGGCCTTCTGATCATACCAGATCAGTACAGTTGTGGACCTGTGGATACTCTGCCAGAAATAAAGGACTGTAGCTGCAAGGACTGCTTCTTTGCTGGACTGCTGCTCTGAAAGAACTACTTTCTTACTGGGCAGACCTTGTGCCTGCTTCCCTCCTTGCCTGGCAGAATGGACTGAAACCACAATACATAAACCTAGAACCAGAGACTCCAAGGGCTTGCTGGCTTGCCTCCTGTTCTTCTAAAGTTCTTTTAAAGTCTCAAAGACATAAAAGACTTTTAACTCTTCACCTACAGCACCTGCACTCTGCCATTTGAAAGTCTTACCCTGATAAGTGGTGCCAATCCAGTCCTGGGCCCTTCGAAGTTTGTATATAGTGCTGCTACTGTCAAAATCCACGCATTAATGGCGTTGCACCACTTGGAACCGGCGCATCTCAATCAGCGCATCTCCATCGATGCGGATGCATGGCCACTGCTGCAAGGATCGAGGACGCTGCATCGCCGTTGACAGTGGTGCATCACCACTGGTGTGGGAATTCAGGAACATTGCATCGCCACTGTGAGTGCATCTTCTCCATTCCCGACACATTCCTGAATTTGCATGGCTCCAAGCCAACGTATCACCTACATCCTTTGGATCGAAGCCAGCACATCGCCTCTTTTGCTCCTTGCATCTTGTGCTCAATGTCAACGTAATCACAAACCAAGGTACTATTTCAAAAAGCCAAGGCTTGTCCCTGTATCATAAATGCACTCCACCACTATGGCTGGCCTGACTTTTCAGATTTTACATGGTCTCGCATGTCCAGATGGTCCCAGTTTGGTGCTTTGCGTTTTAAGCACTACAATTCAGTTTATTCTTTAGAAATGAATATCTCAAGTTCAACTTATTGGATGTTTGTCGTCATGCTCTTAAGTTGTTCATTAATTTAACTCTATTTTTCTAACCAGGTGTGTAAACTTTTCTGTGGTGTTTTCACTATTTTTGTGTTTGAAGTGTTGCACAAATCCCTAAAACATTGCCTCTTGAGTTAAGCCTGACTCCTCTGTGCCAATCTACCAGGGAGTGCGCACAGGTTAATTTAGGGTGTGTGGTGCCTTGCTCTAACTAGGGTTGTAGTTCTTGAATGGACAGGGCTTATACCTCTGCCAATCAGTATCCCACTTTCTAATATTGGTGATCAGCAGTGAGGATAGGACTTGTGTTATTTCAGTGACATACAGTAACTTGGTGTACACTACTTTTACACTTCTAAAGACCATTACACTTTTTAAAAATTCTTTCTTACTTTTTTAATCACCTTTTTTCATCTTTTCTAAATGTAAGTGGTCTAGCCTTGGTTTGCAAAGGCCTTGCCTTTTTCACTCCACTTTTTGCTGAATTAATTTTTGTTGGCCTTAGAACTCTGTGCACTTTACCACTGCTAACCATTGAAAAAGGCATGTGTTCTCTCCCTAAAACAAGGTTTGATTGGTATATACCTAGTTGGCATATTTAATGTACTTATAAGGCCCTAGTAAAGTGCACTACATGTCCTCACGGTCTGTAAGTTAAATGCTGCTAGTGGTCCTGCATCACTGCTTGTGCTACCCACTAAAGTTGCACTTTAAAGCATGGTCCAGGCCTGCCATTACACCTTGAATGCAGTGTTACACTGCCATTTCAACTTGGCATTTAATCCCCTTGCCAAGCCTCAAATTCCATTTTATTACATATAGTCACCCCTAAGGTAGGCCCTAGGTAACCAATAGGGCAGGGTGCCATGTAATTCGAAGGTAATATTTTACATGTCCTGGTAGTGAAAAACCCTCAAATTCGTTTTTGACTATTGTGAGGCATACCCCCTCATAGGATAACATTGATGCTTCTTTATTACATTTAATAAGCTGTAATTCCTTATTGGGAAGGGATAGACCTGTTATGTTTAAAACCTATGGAATTGTAATGATAAATCCTCTTTAATGGTAAAGATGGATTTATTGTTTTAATTTGGAAAAGGACACTTTTAGAAAGTTAGAGTTATTCTGCTCTTAACCCTGTGTGCATGAGGTCTGTCTCCAATACACATTAGGGGTGGGTGAGGTGATGGCTAGGCTTTGTGCATTCCCTCTAGACAGCCACAAACAAAGGGAGCTTAGCTATATCTGATGCTCATCAATATCCTGATGGACCACGGTGGGCAGGATGGGAGGGAGTAACTGGCCACAGCCTCAGACTTACACATGAACAGTCTGTATCCCACAAAGGACTTTTTAACCCTGTGAAGTAAGCTTGGAGTCAGAGCCTGAAGGGACGACCTCTGGGCACTTCAAAGCCCCTCTCTGAAGTATCTCCCACTTCAAATGTGTAAGAATTGGATTTCTGACCCTACCCCTTCAGTACACATCTGGACCGGTGGATGCTTCCCCAAATACCACAAGAGAAAGCCTTTAACATTGAGAGGTGCAGATTAACTATGGTCAACTACCATTAGGCAAAGTATTTGAAACTTTGGGGAGTACAGCATTAATATTCTAAAACCAAACCAAAGACATTGAGGAATGTGTTTAACTACTTTAATGCTAAGGCCTACCTTTAATGTGCCACCCTCAAGCGCTGAGCCCTTTTTTGGATGTTTGAGGCAATTCATGCTTATTGCTTGTTAACTTTTTTCCATAAAAGGTATTCAGGACAAATATGTATCCTTTTTTTTGCACATCTTGGAAATTACCCTGGAGGGAACTAACCAAAATATAGCTAAAATTGTTTTGGGGAAAAATGAAAAAAAGTTGTGCAAGAAAGCATGTGTTATTCTTTTTGAAGAAAGCATCAATGCAAAGTTTGCTGTTCTTAGATCACCATCTTCCAGCTTTCATGAACATGCACAGTGGTAATATAATAGTTAAATGTTTTAACCAACGTTATTGTATTTTTACAATTAGTAGTCCATGTTCCCCAATTTTGTTGTTTCAGCCTATATACAGGTTGTGAGGAAAGCAGGTGTGTCACCTAAGGCCCAGAAAGCTCTACTTTGCTGAAAGTAAAGTAAAATGTCAAATTTAGCAAGGGGTCATGTTTGTAGGTTGCTCACAGTTTTACTAAATAAACTAACAACTGAATTTAAATAGTTAAGAACATTAGTAGGAAAAAAAATACAATTTGGGAAAAGCTTTTCAACTCTAATTTATATCTCCAAAAGCCAATTTACAAAGGTACGGTACCATTACATCTGTCAGACTGTTCTGGTTGTAGGGATGTTTGTTGTCCACCATACACCATACAGCTGACAGCCAAAGCCAAGAAATAAGCAGGAATTTTCCAATGTGTTCCAACTATGCAGAAATTTGTATGGTGAAAACGAATGAATGAAAATTGGATTCTGAAGGCACTGTGGGCCTGATTCAAAAATGAGACATGCACTTTTAAGTAAGTTTAAACTTTAGTAAGTTTGCTCTTTTTTGGAATTCGAATCCACCAATGCAGAGTTTAAGTTATTAATCTTTTTCAAAACAAAAAAAAGCAGTTGTAAATCCAGCACTAAACATTACCAGCCTCTGGTAGAGCAATAACACCCGCCCCCATAGAAAATAAAGGAGGTTGAGACTTAAATTAAGAAATAATGTTAAATTAAATTCAATTATTTGAAAGAGATACAAATATAAATACATGTGAATAATTTAAAATGATTATATAAAATAGTGCATACTTTAGTTTAATTATTTAATACATTGAAATATTTAAAAACATATTTGAATTTAAAATGGACTGTAACCATAAATGTTATTAAAACAAATTAATTATTTGTATATATTCAATGCATCACATTAAAAAAAATTAATGCACATTTAAAAAAAAAAAATTCTTTAGTTTGGAATATATTTTTTAAAATGTAAACCTCAGAAAAATAATTTCTATATAATTGAATACACTTCTATTAATTAAGGTTCTAATTCAAAATAAAGTAGCATCTTTGTAATTTCAATCTACATGTCTACTGTATGCATTGAAATTACATTAATATGTAGTATATTTACCACAAAAAGTATGATAATTTCTACTTGAATATTTTTTTTTGTTAACATTTCCCTATATTGTACACTAGGGACCCTCCACATTAGGTTAGGTGGGAGGTTATTGGTTAGATTTTCTATTTCCACTTCGGTGTACGTAATGGACTCCAGAGTGGTTAGATTTATTATTTGCTGTCCCATATACGCTACAGCCGGCAAAAGTAATGGAAGTTGGAGGGGTTAGATTTATTATTCCCACTCCGGTTTAAGCAACAGAAGGGAAAATGTTGGACTTCAGAATCATATTTGCAACTCCAGTCTAGGGGCCTGATTGCTAGGCTGGCAGACTGCCAGCCTTGTGGTGATGGTTGGATAGCCGCTAATGTGATGGTTTGACCACCACATTATAACCCTGGTGGGTGGACCCACTAGGGGACCACTGTCCCCACCGGGAACATGGTTCCTGATGGGGAGGTATTGTTTCTCTGGCTCCAAACACCAGAACAGTGTTCACCTGTCTAAATACCCCAGTTTGGCAACCCTCAATGTAAGTTTACTTAGCTGGGAGTATACAATTTGTCAGATGTGTGAAATAGAGGGACTGACCTGACTAATAAGGCCAGGAAGGTCCTTTGTCTGTAAAACCAACCATCAGCCCAGTGTTCTCTTGTCCAAATACCATTGTTTGGTAACTCTCAAATAAAGTGTAATCACCTGGGAGGATACCATTTGTATGGTGTGTGTACTAGAGGGAGTGACTTGACCACAACTCCTAGCAGACCCTTTATCTGTAACTCCAAACACCAGCCCAGTGGTCACTAGCCTATATATCCTGGTTTGTCATCTCTCAAATGAAGTATTCTCACATGGGGGAATACCATTTGTATAGTGTGTGTAGTACAGGGAGTGGCATTTCTGCTAAGGACAGGAGGCTCTGTTACTGTTACTCCACTCACCTGCCCAGTATCCACTTCTCCAAAGAACCCTTTTTATTATCTCACACATAAAATGTACTCACCTGGGGGCATAATGGGTGTATATGGTATAGTATGGGGAGATATATGACTGCACCTCCCAGGAGGTTCTGTTACTGTCACTCCAACCGTCAGTCCAGCGTTCTCTTCTCGAAATACCCTTGTTTGGGAACTCACAAGAAGTGTACTCACCTGGGGGATAACAATTATCAAGCGTGTGATTTAGAGAGAGTGACATGATTACTAAGGCCAGGAGACTCTGTTTCTGTAAATTCAAACACAGCCCAGTGGTCACTTGCCTAAGTACCCATGTTTGTTAACTCTCAATTGAAGTTTACGTACTGTGGAGGATACTGTTTGCATAGTGGTGGGAAGTAGAGGGAGTGGCATTAATGCAAAGCCCAATAGACCCAGTGTTCACTTGCCCAAGTCCATCTATTAGTGATGTCTCAAATGAAGTTTACTTACCCTCGAGGATGACATTTGTCAAGTGTGTGTGTAGTATAGAGAGTGACATGATTGCAACTCCCAGATGGCACTGTTTCTTCAACTCCAAACACCACATCGGTGTTCCCTTGTTCAAAGACCCTTGCTTGCTAACTTTCAATTGAAGTTTGCTCACCTGAGAGTGGCCAGGATACTCATCATGTCTGTAGGAGGCTAGCCTGGCTTATAGTGGGTACCTGATGGCACTTACGCATTGTGCCAGGTCCAGTTATCCCTTATTAGTAGATTAATAGTGTTCTAGTAGCTTAGGCTAATAGGTAGCTAGAGCAGAGCAGCTTAGGCTGAACTAAGAGGCATGTAAAGCTCCTACTATACCACTTATATCATATAGCAGTACATCATAAGAATCACAATACTTAGAGTTACTAAAATTAAATGTACTTTATTTTAGTGACAATGTGCCAAAAATATCTCAGAGGATATACTCCCTTAGGAGGTAATTAAAATACACAAAATATATACAAAAAAACAAAATCAGGTAAGTAAAAAGTAAGAAAGTGGAATGCGAACCACTTAGGATGCAGATTTGTTCCACGCAGAGACTGCAAACAATCCTTGCTAGCTGGAAAGGTCTCGTTTGAAGAAAATGGGTGCTGCCTGGGCCCAGGAAGGACCGTTAGGTTGCCCCTTGGAGGAGGAGACAGAGGAGGCACCCAGCAGCACAGAGAGCCCACACAGAAGCAGGCAGCTTGTGCAGAAGCACTTTAACAGGTGTTCAAAGAATTCTGAGCATGGCAGTCATCTCAACACTACAAAGGAGGTCCCACGAAGTCGGTGATCAACTCAGTGAGTTAAGCAATGCAGGACCGAGTGCTGGGGACCTGGGCTATGCTGTGCATGAAGGATTCCTTGCAAAAGTGCACAGAAGCCCTAGCAGATGCAGCTCACACGTACACAGGGTAGAAGACACTACTAGACATCTGGGTAGTGGAGGACAGTTAGGGTCCATCTGGGCAACCTGGTCATACACCAACAGTGAGCCTCTCTGTGGCCACATCAACACCTCCCAGCCTGGTTACCTCAACTTCAAAAGTGGCCATTCACCCCCCATCCAGTGAATCAAGCACAGTGTCTTGCATCTCATGCCCCCAGTCCTGTATCCTGTATCCTGAGTTGCAGCCCAGCACTACAGCTAATGAGGTTCAAGGGTGCAGTTGGAGAGGGTACCCTGTAACCAGGTTACAGGCCTGTGGGAGTAGGGTGCGTGGGAGGAATGCTGTGGGCCAGCTGGGTGAGGTCACTGGGGCTGCTCCTGGCCAGGACACCATTAGCCGTGCCTTGGGTGGTCTATCAAGAGTCCCAAGGCGTAATGGTTGAGGTCTTGACTGAAGTATGGAAAATCAAGCAGCTACAGAAGGAAATGCATAGGAACATGCAAGAACAGATAGAGGCCCACAACTTCAAAATGGCATCGCTAACAGGGGTGCTGAGGGACATTCCGAAACCCTGAGCAGGGCGTTTCAAAACCAGCTTTCCCTTGACACAGTGCCAAACACTAGAGGGGAGGCACTGCCAGAGGAAGAACCTCTCCCAGACACTCATGCCCCTGTAGCAGAAGATCCCCCCCCACACAAGCGGGACGTCCAGCTGAGAATCCAGGAGTTGTGGGTGGCAAGACACCCAGCAAGGCGAGCAAGTGACCTCTTCCTACAGGGCCTCCTTTTTGTCCCACACATTTACTCTGTTGACTGATCCTCAACTACCTACCAGTTATAATGGGAGAAGTGCTCTGGACTTAGGACTCCCAGTGGTGTGGTATCTAAACCAATGCTTTCATTCACCATGATTGACCCCTTCACTTTTCATTTTTGATCTTTCCTGTCCAAATTGTATTTTTTCTCTTAGCACTGTAATAAATTCACCCATCACAAACACATTGTCTACTTGCTTAATTTCCAATTTTTTTTAAAGTAGAGATTCAAGACAATGTGAACCATAAGATGAAGACACAAGCTACATGTGCACGCAGGGGAATATTACAGGTACACAGTGTGCTACTCAGAATCACAATCATTACACACAAGCACATTAGTACTAGTGCCTGGTCCAACCCAAAACTTTATTCCAGGGCACAGCACATAGGCTGTCTATATGTCTGGACTTTTGGAAAGAAGAATGTGTGACTCATACTGAGTCAAAGTACATATTCCAAGGTGCAGCTGAGTAAACCACAGAAGGAAGGGATTTGTCAGACATTGTCCTGTAGAATAGGTAAACATTAAAGTGGATGATGTCACTAGCTTGAGCATGCTCACATCCCACACTGAAGTAACCATTACATAATCCAAGATACAGACAGATGGCAGGACAACAGTCCCTGATCAATGGCCCATCATAATCTATTTTCCATGCGTCTGGTGGTATGACCCAAACATATATCAGTGTTGTGGCACAGGCACTGTGACCTCCAATGATTAAACACATCTACAGCTACATATTGGTCACACAAAATGTGTAAAATCACTTGGTTGCAATCTATGACTACATAATTCATGCCCAGATGATGACACACATGATGCAATCGGTCCACCACAGCAGACAAAACAAGTCAAATTTAAATTTCTGACCTTCCATACAAACACTACAAACACTATGTAAGCTGTCTTTGTACAGGTCTCAGAACACCCAAACTCTGTGACCTACATTACACAGAATAATCCATGTCCACTTTGTATGTCAGAACAAATGCCCACATGAGGATGTCATGGTTAAGGTATGTTTACAAAGACAAAACAAGGAGTATAGACTTGAACACATACCTACGGTACAAATCACATAGTCAGCATCTGGAAAACAAATAACATTGCAATTAAATTGAGACAAACCAAGCAAAATCATCAAGATGGGGATGTGTCAAAAGCTATCTCATCAAGCAGCCTTTGGCTGAATATTGCAGAGTATCAGATACCTAGCTGTTTCTACAACAATAAACTCCACACATTCTCAAAACTACAGTTCATTGTACAGTCACAATCATGACATAGCATGACATACTTACGCTCATGAAAAGTAGCTGTTGATGAGGTCTTCCCACAAGTCAGCTCTTTCCTCTTCACCACTGTCATCCTCACTTGGCATTTCAGGAGTCTCACCCAGTGGTGGTGCATGCTTCCTCTCCTCTGGAAGGTGAGGGCTATTCCTCCACAGGGTGATGTTGTGAAGCATGCAGCATGCCACAGTGATCTCCCACACCTCCCCGGGTAAGTAGAGGAGGGTGTCACCAGTCCAGTCCAGACACCTAAATCTGGCCTTCAGGAGCTCAAAAGCCTGCTCCACTACCCATTGTGTTTCTTCCATGGGTCTCATTGAAGCAGAGTTCCCCTGGCGTAGTTGAATTCCTCAGTGGGATCAACAAACAAGGATGGTTTGGATATGCAGAGTCTCCTGTTAGGGACTGGGACATATGTGTAACAATGAGTCACTTACTTACTGGTTGTAGCACCTGACATTGCACACACACACAATCAGGACAGATGTGACTTACCAACCAGTCAGGCCCTCTCTAGGTACAGTTGTGACATCAGCTGGGGAATGGCGCTGTTCTGCATTATGAAGGACTCATGGGCGGAACCAAGCAAATGTGCACAGATATGTGAAATGTAGATATCTGCCAAACAGACATCTTGCACATTGATGGAATGGAAGTTTTTTCTGTTACAATAAATGTGCTCATTGGCCTGTCATGTTACCAAGCCAACAACCCTTCAGGTTGACACACATGTGGGAGGCAGGCACAACCATAAAAGTCAGCCTTCACATTGGCTAAGTCTTCACTTCGCTGAACCCTGATTTAGCTGTCAAGGTGTTTCAACATTGCTGAGAAGACATCCTTCAACACACGACTGAACATAGCTTGGAATATAACAGCAGATAAGGCATATGTATGTTGGAAAGACCCTGTGGCTAGGAAATGCAATACTGACATGACTTGTACAATGGGTGGAATGCTGGTTAGAATGGCATCAGATCTGGCTCTAACTGATGACATAAGCCTACCATTATTTGCCTAACCAGGTGATAGTACATGATTGTGTGGCATTGTTCCATGGGCTGAAGTTCCTGCAGTGGATGGTAGACAGGAGGTTGTCGCATCCTTCCTCCCCGAGTACCTATGTGTGACAAGACATGGGGCCAGATGTAGGAAGCACTTTGCGAGTCGCAAACGGCAAAATTTGCCGTTTGCGACTCGCAAATGCGTGTTTCCTATGCAGAAATGCATTTTGCGAGTCGTTACCGACTCGCAAAATGCATTTCCGAATCGCAAATAGGAAGGGGTGTTCCCTTCCTATTTGCGATTCGCAATGGTATGCAATTCCATTTGTGACCGCTTATGCGGTCGCAAATGGAGTCGCAGTTACCATCCACTTGAAGTGGATGGTAACCCATTCGCAAACGGGAAGGGGTCCCCATGGGACCCCTTCCCCTTTGTGAATGGACCCCAAAATATTTTTTCAGGGCAGGGAGTGGTCCAAGGGACCACTCCCTGCCCTGAAAAAACCGAAACAAAAGGTTTCGGATTTTTTGAAATGCAGCTCGTTTTCCCTTAGGGAAAACGGGCTACATTTAAAAAAAAAAAAAAACTGCTTTATTGAAAAGCAGGTCGCTAACATGGAGGCCTGCTGACTACAGCAGGCCTCCATGTTAGCGAGTGCCTATACTCGCTATGGGGCCGCAATTTGCGACCCACCTCATGAATATTCATGAGGTGGGTCATTGCGACCCCATAGCGAGTTGCAGTCGGTGTCTGAGACACCGTACTGCATAGCAATTTGCGAGTTGCAAATTGCGAGTCGGAAGGACTCGCAATTTGCAACTCGCAAATTGCTTCCTTCCTACATCTGGCCCATGATTTGTAACTTTAGTCAGTGTCCACAGCAACATACATGATGCTTACCAGTGTTATCATGTGACAAAACATTTCGCTGAATAGACATGGCACCCAGTGCAAATCACATCTGGCAACCTCACATGCTTTTCAACACGTGTCCACAACATGGACTTGGACCAAACACAAAGATGTGCAACACAATTACCCCTCAAGAATTGACTGTATATTCCGACAACCAAAATGACCATTGGCGGGGGTGAACTGTGCACCACTGTAAGATGCCATCTGTGCCCTGGAACATACTGTCTATGGTGCTTGAGAAGAAGGACCTACATGACAAGACAGGATAAGGATGTTCTGTAGGTGTCACACAGTTTATAAATCCCAATATAGCATTTCAGGCTGTCAAAGCTGGGGATGCCTGACCTACTCCACTGGACAATAGGAACCACCTGCAAACGCCGGTGGAAGTCGCTATGACGGTAGGTGGTTGCAACCACTGTGGACACAGCCATAGGCTAATGTTGTTGCCAGTGGTGGTTGCAGCCCAATGGCTTGGTCACCGGAGGTGACAACCACATATGTGATGAATGTGACTGCCAGATTGTGCAGATTCACTCACTTGACTCCTGACACTGCTGCCAGCAACCCCTCCACAACCGGAGCTGCTGTATGCTGCCTTTGGGAGCAATCATGCCGCATCCAGCAGGTGATAGGGCCCCTGCCGTCTCTCCAAAAGAGCTGGATAGACTTGTTAATGAGGTTTCATCCCTGGATGGACAGTTCTATGGCTTACCAGAGGAGGAGGTAAGTACCTCAAGTGCACAATTTTCTCTTTACTTCACCATCTTTTTCCTCCTCACAGGCTACAATGTGCCCCCATGTGCCAGTTAGTCTTCTTGTGTGTCATTTGTTGCAGTCTGTGTGGCATCAATGGGATGTACAATGGGCTGGTATTGGTGGTTCGTACCATATATTAAGTTCAGTCACATTATGTTTTGAGATTTTTTTGGGATCCTAGATCTTCCTTGTGTTGAATGCACATAACTACGTAAGGAGACATTACTGCCATCCAATGATACTTCTTTCTTCATGATTGATGTAAATGTTGGACAACATGTATGTGCATAACAGCATGAGCTATCTTATATGAGTCATTTGAGGATTATGTGAGCAATGTGCATGATGATGCAGATCTTTCAAACCACATCTGGTCTTGCAAAACTGTTGTGTGGAAGGCATCTCATGTTCACTCTGCCCTTCAGGTTCACACACAAACTACATGCCAAATTTCTGGTCGCCATATAATGCACTGTCATGGATGGAAGTGATGGAAATGGAGTATCATGTAGGTTCTGTATGCTCAGCCTGCAGTGACCAGGGTCTGTCAAATGTATGTCTCAGAATTGGACCTAGTCCAGGCTGTGGGAGAGTCACTGTGACTACACAGTTGTGGTACTGTGCCCCCTTCCTGTACACCAGCAGATCCTGACATGTGGCCTACATGAGGCTCTAGTAGCAAAACCTGCCCTGCATACCTTTCTAATCTAGTTCCTTTGACTTGATTAGGAATGGGTACAGAGGTAAATCATCAACCTAGCCCATATGTGCATTTAGCATTCTTGTCAATGTGTGTCTTGACTCGTGACAGGTCCCTCACTCCCACAACTCTGTTGTCACCTTCACACATGTCATATTTGTCCTGTACAGGCTTATTGCATAAATGATAGTCCCACAGTGCAGACAGTGTGTTGATTCCTGGGAGGATATGATATGTGACTCAGTAGCTTGGTCACATTGCAGAAACTGTACAATGCATGGCTTTGTATGTTGGATGCCATCTCTGTAGGATAGACACATGTGTCCAAAGGACTGTTGTGTGGTACAGGAACATACTACAGAACTCAGACCCTGAAGTGGCTTGAGGCTGCATTTGTTAGGCCACATGTCCACACGCGGACAAGGAAGACACTTTTAGTACCCACCATGCCAGCCCCTTGATTGTCATTCAAGTGTAATAGTGAAGTTTGGACTATGGCAGTTGGCGGTAGGGACTGTATGCAGTGAGTTAATCTCACAGAGTGTGAATGTGTTTGTCCATTCAGGCCTAAGGAATTTACCTTACAGAAGCCACATAGGTGTGGGATGTTTCATTGCTGCATACAACAGGTTGCTGGAGCATGGGCTACCTGATGTCAATAAGCTTGCTTAGTCATTGAAGGGCCTTAGCAGGGTATTGGGTTAGTCAGCAGATGGAAATACATGTGTGTGTAGTCATGTCCCTGTACATATTGGCTAGTGTTTCACACTTGTGGCGTGTTATCAAATTGGAAGGTTTTAGCTTGGTGTTTCTGACATGTATGTGACTCAACCATTTTTGCCCAAAACTTGTGACTGTAAACTCTTGATTTGTCTTTGGCACCCATGAAGGTCAACACCCATTAGAAGAATGAGCTATGGAGAGCCATTGCCTGGAAGGTGCAGACCCTGGGGATCCACAGCTGGAGGAGCTACCACTGTCAGAAGAGGTGAGAGGACCTGAGATGCTGTGCCGGAAGATTGCTGAGGTCCAGCTGGGGCTCTCCTCCTAACAGGGACAGGGTGCATGTTGAAGCATAACACCCCAAATATAGTGAATTCTGGTGGTGGCCTACCTAGCCCTTTCTGGGTGTTTGAGGGCAGCATAGCAGCCACAAGGGGGTGAGTGCAGGCCATATTCCTGCTTGTCACATTGCCTAGTGAATGTGGTTCTGACAGCCCAGATTAGGGATAAGCTATGTGTAATATAGTAGATGAGTGATTGTTTGTGTAGACATGTTCTGTTGTGCATACTGATGTGCCTTGCCTATTGGCTCAGGTACCTAGGACACAACTGTGTACAATCCACAAACAATTTGCTCCCAATGACAACATATGGCTGTGTACATTGATCAATCAAGTACTGTTTGTTGTTGCAGTGGGTGTTATTTATGTGAAACAGACCACTACTCCTTAGTTGTACAGGCTAAAAGATAGGTAGCATTGGATCACTGTCTTTAGCCATGTGTATTGTATGGTGAAATGCGCATATTGACATCTGCCACCCAAACTATACTTTTATTCAGTGTTTGATGGATGCTGGTGCATCAGTACTGTCTGTAATGTGAAGATGCCCATCAAACATATGAAAAAGTGCATATATTTTTTGAGGTGCAGCTATTGATTAATACTTTCCCTTGGTAAGTGGGGAATGTCCATTGACAAGTTTTATGTGCCATCACTATTGTCAACATTGCTTGTGCCTACATGTCAGCGTGAGCCCCTTTCTCCTTTGAAAAACATTTGCAAGCTCCTTTTGCATCCATGGTCTACATGTGTTGATGGGATAATTTCTGTTTTTCCTCACACACACGTGCATGCCAACCTGTGTTTGTAATAGGACATTTACAATGAGGTTACACTTCATGTGGTGCCACAGGCAGGAGTGTCTCACCATTGATGATTGGCTGACATATACCCTTACCCATCACAGCATGTTATTTGACATGTACAACTGCAGTAGCAATGAGGGACATGATCAGTAGGCCTAGAGTTTTTACCCACAAATTTCATTTCCATTTCCATGTTGAATCATGTAGCAAAGTGCTTTGCACATGTGAACTGAGGAAGGTTTGTAACCTGACTGTTGGCATGCATCATGAAGTAACTTGCAGTTATGTTAGAATCACGTATTTTGGTACAAGGTTTCATCCACAGATATCCAGGTTTGAAGGAATCCCTCAACTTTTACACCAGCCTCAAGTACGGTAAATATTGAAGTTATCGTCTTTGAAATGGTGGTCTGTAATGAAATCCAGAATTTGCAACCTAGGTGAATATTTCATAACCTAAGCCTGAGGAGAAGGCAGTTCACTTATTGGATAGCAACACTGAAGTTACCTTAAACCAGCTGATAAATGGGGTGCCATTGCGGTCTTGGATACTACCGTTTGTAGAAAGGAGTGCTTAAGACTCCTGACTGATACCTCCTACTATGAACCCATTGGTGTACATCCCACCCACCGACTACAGCAGACGATCCGGGTGATGACATAGGAAGCAGAAGTATCTGGATGGATCACTCACCAAGATGCATAGGGCTACATGTACGTCTGTTTTGCGACTTGCAAATTGGTCACAGTGCTATTTGCTACCTTGCAAAAAGCAAAATGGTATGTTCCACTACCATTTCGGAGTCTCAAATAGTGATGCGACCAATTACCGAATCGCAAACATTTGCGAATCGAGATTGCAACTCACAATTAAGAAATCACAATGTGCGAGTCGCAAACCAAATGCACAAGGCAGTCACAAATTGTGAATAGTCACAAAAACGACAGTTTTGCACACCCAGAATAGCACTGATTCCAAACAGGTGGTAACCAGAACCAAAGTATAAAAGCAGACCCAGAATGCATCAGGGTTTTTCAAAATGGCTGCACTCTATGACTGCATGGAGAAGGCAAGTTCAGGCTGCCCAACAGAGGAGGAGGAGGCGGAGACAGGAGAGGATATACAGAACCAGGCAGAACATATTCCAACAAACTGAGGAGGAAATTTATGACAAATACGGACTGAGCAGCTCAGTTATCACAGAGATTCTTGAACTGCTGAAACCTCAGCTAGAACGCCAGACTTTGTGCAGCTGCTCCATCCCCACACATGTGCAAGTGCTCTGCTCACTACATCTCTTGACATCGGGTAGCTACCAGGGGGTTATTGCAGTTGCTGGTGGGGTGTCCCAAAGTGTCCTGTCACGATTTTTTAGACAGTTCTTAGATGCCACACTCACACACATGTCCAGATACATATACCTACCCAGGAATGAGGAGGAAATACACACCACCAAATTGGACATCTACAGAATTGCAAACTTTCCCCATGTAATAGGGTGTGTGGATGGGAGACATATACCCATATGTACTCACTCACTCAACATCCAGGTGGTATGTGATGCCCATAATCTCATAACTGATATAGTGGCACCATTTTCCAGGAGCAGACATGTTGCATAGATATTCAGGCACAGTGGGATACATCAATGCCTAGAACGTGGGGGCTTTTGGTGAAGGATATTTATTAAGTACTGTGTAGTACACATCAATGTCATAAATGCGTGTCACTGCATAACCATGTGAGGCCATGTTAATATCTGCAGTTTTGTTCCACAGGTGACAGTGCATATGCTCTGAGGCCATGGATACTCACCCCATATCTAACACCTGCCAATCAGAATGAAAGGCACTACAACATTGGACATCGGCGAACCAGAACCCTCATTGAGAGGACCTTTAGCATGTTAAAGTCATGTTTTTGATGCCTGCACAAAAGTGGAGGTGCACTCCAGTATGCCCCATAGACTGCATGGAAGATTGTGGCGACGTGCCATCCTACACAACATAGCATCCAGACGTGGGCTACATCTCACCCTAGATCAGAGGTCTTCAAACTGAGGGTTGGGCCCTCCTAGGGGGCCCTCAAGTGATCCCAGGTGGGGCGGCAAACTCTGGCCAAAATAAATATTATACAGATAACATGCCTTTGTTTTAAGTAGAATCATGTTATTGCAGTTTAAAAAAAGGTAACAGTACTTAACTGCAATGTTTAAATAGGTTTAGACATATTTAAACATGGCCATCTTCCTATAATAATTGTGATAAATTCTGAGGGGGGCCCAGAGATTTTTATTTTTCAACTGGGGGTTGCGGCATAAAAAAGTTTGAAGACCACTGCCCTAGATGATACAGATTCGGAGGATGAGGAGCAAGAGCCACCGAAATGGCAGCCTGGGGATAGTAGCATCGCAATGGAGGGCAGACGGAGACAAGACCACATTGCAACTCACTACTTTGGCAGGTATGTGGCAACCGTTACAGCACTCACAAATGTAAGACACACATAGCCAGGTTGTGCAAAAAAGAACTTTGCTTTAATGTCAGGAGTGTATTATTGAAATGTTGGCATTTAGCTAGCAGTAAAGAAGGCAAATGTAACAAAGTCTGACACATTAATATCATGTGCCTCAGGCTAAACCCAGGGAGACAACATCACACCCTCTTATGGCTACGTCTACCATGGCCTGTGCCTGGTTGGTCCCCTGATGATTGGCGGGCACTGCTACTACGCAGGATGCGGGAATCTGAGGCAGAAACGCTGCTTACACTTGATATGTCCTCACTGTCCTGAGGGGTGTCTTAATACCTCTTGCTGCCTGGGAGGTATGTATGAGGTAAACTGCAGCAGTAATGTGCCCTAGTCCCCTTGCCACATCTCCGGCAAAATAGCTTAGTTCCACTTGGATCATGAAAGTGCGCCTTGGCAGGCAGGTAGTTGTGGTGACTAGGCAGCCAATGGACAGACTGAGCCGGTACAAACATGCAGCTGTGTTGCGCTCTCTGTGCCTTGCATGGGCCTGATCCGCAACCATTTCCTTACACAGGTCATGGATGGCGGTGGTGAGGTTTACCATGTTAGTGTTCATGTTGGAAAAGTGAGTTTCAACATTGGCAAATCCCTGTGTGAGGGTCGGGTGCATTCTGTGCAGGTTCCGGTTCATCATCCACATTTCTTTGTTTTGCAGGCGGTGACTGCTTAGTAGGGATGCCTCCAGTCCAAGGAATTGTTGACTTGTGACATCCTCATCACCTGCATCATGTGTTCGATGACGCCATCTACGCCCAGACCCAGCTGTTCGCAGTGACCGACTCACACACATCTGTGCCCCGGGTGTCAGATTTCCTGCCTCATTGACCACATCTGTCTCTTCTGTGGTCTCACATGCATGGTGGACAATTGGTGTGGTACTGCACTCACCTGCAGATATGCTGACTGCCTTGTCGGCTGTCATGGTGGCATCATCATCTACCTCCACACTAGGGTCATCAGTGGATACTTGAGGGAGACCTGTGGGACACAGGGAATACATTGACAGTGCCTCTCTGATGTGTGGCGTATCAAAATAAATATTCCTAAACAGTTGGACCACTGTACTACATTGCTCATAATGCACTGTCCTTGAAGTTGGCATATAGGCATGGAACAAAGTTGGTTGATGCATGCTTTTGTGGACTGTGGTTGTGTGCATGGTGCCTTGAATGGTGTAAATAAGTGAAATTTGCTGCTTACTTTTGGAGGTTCAAGGTGCTGAACTGTCCAGGTCCCCAGTTCCTACAACAGCCTCTTGCTCCAGAGTGGTCTCCACCATGCTCTCAATAGCTGTAGGGGGTGGTACTGCAGATGGTCTTCCACCTGTTCGGTGTGCCTCCCTCAACTGCTCTGAAACCCTTTCCTTGGTTCTGGACCATCTTTTGCGAACCTCCTCGATGGTGCGATGGCTGACTCCTATGGCATTAATCTTGCTCTGTATGTCCAGCCAAATCTTTTTTTTGGTGTGTCAAGGACACTCATTGCTGCCTTGCTGAACAGGACCTCATGGTGTAGGCAGCACTCCTCAGTCAGGACCTACAACTCTTTATCAGATAATTTCATCTTTCTCTTCCTCCCTGCAGTGGTTGACTCCTTAGTTTGAGTAGCCATGGCTGCAGTTACTCTTCTCAGCTGGGTGTGGCTCTGCTGTATGTGCTGGCTAGACTCCTCCCACTTTTATGGGGGGTACTTCCTGGTTCTGATGTCATCATCCAGCACTAGGAAGTGTGTTTTCTCTTTTCTTTTGCACCCGTTCGCTTATTGCGACACAGTCGCAATTTGCAACTCTGTGACACACCCATGTACAATTTAGGAAATCGCATTTTGCAATTGCGATGCGACTCGGCACCAAATTGCAAAATGGAATTGTGATTTTTTCTTACATCCCGTTTTGCGAGTCAGAAATAGCAACTCGCATTGAGTGGCTATTTTCGACTCGCAATTTTTAGCTTCGTACATGTGGCCCATAGTTCCTAAACACCAAAGGAACCACAGGTGCCCCATTTTTATTGTTTTCCCAAGATCCACAGGGAGAAAACACAGCCACCAGAGCACCAAATAGTATCAGGTATTGGCTCTCTTTTAGAACCTCTATCCAAGTTCTGTGATTTCTTTTTGCAATCGATAGTGCAACAAACTTCAACCTTTTTGAAAGACACAAAGGATGTGTTGGTCCTTTTGGATCAGATTACCTTGCAAGGTCCTAGTGATATGCTGTTCTTTCTAGATGAGGCACTCTACACCAACATTACCCAGGATGCTACATTGGCAGTGGCTGAAGAGATGCTTTCTTTGGATCCATAGGATCATAACACCCCCAGACACTTTGTGCTGGATTGTGCTGCATTGGCTTTGAAAGAGATTTTTTTTCAGTTTGAAGGTCAGCTATATCATCAGATATGGGGGACTTCGACAGGCAGTACATTTGCTCCAAGTCTGGCCTGTCTGTACATGTATTATTTTGAGAAACGTTACATTTTGGAGCCCCTGAATCCTTTTGCCACATATATCAGATTATGGCACAGATACATTGATGATATCTTAGTGATCCTGAAAGGTAGCAAAGATCAAGTTACACAGTTTGTTGATACCTTGGATCGACATCTACGCTTCACTGCTACCATATCGAACAAGAAGGTGTCATTTTTGGACCTCCTGATTACCTTACAAGACAAATTTTTCCATTTGTCAGTTTTTCATAACACCATGGATAGGAACAGTCTACTTTTGTTTGAGAGCCAACATCCCAGGGCACTGCGGGTGAATTTGCCATACAGGAATTTCTTACAACTCAGTTGAAATTGTAGCAAGATAACTGACTTCATTGTACACGCTGATTCCTTGAGTCAGAAGCTGAGCAATAGGCATGTGTTTTCTCAAGCCAGTAAACAGAACACTCCATAGAGAGATGCTGTTGATGATTTTCTCTCAACCTGAGAATGCAAGATTAACCTGTGTTACCACGTTCACACCCCTCACCAATCAGATGAATAAGATCATCAGTAAGAAATGGCTCATTCTGACAAGTGCAGGTGAATCCTTGGGCTGCCCCCTATTTGTCTTCAAGAGGACCAAGAACATCAAAGATTTGATTGTACATACTACACCTAGACGGAGAGGATCAGACACAACCAAAGCATCCCTGGTCAGTAGGATGCTGCCTTTGGTGAAGGGACATGACCTTTGCATACATTGTAACAAATGCCTTATATCAATGACCACTACAACAATTGATTTAGGAGAGGCAGGGATCTGGCAACTTAACAAGCTGGAGCAGGTGCAGCATCAATTCCTTGCTCCACAGGGGAGGTGAGACGTCTGTTCTTTCTAGCTATAGAGGAGGAGATGAGGAGTTGGTGGCCAGGCATCCGTTCCTTACGGCAAGGCGGGGTCGATGAATCCGGCAGCTCAAGACATGCTGTGTCGACTTTGTGGTGTCGCAGTCACACCGCAGGGCCACGGATGTCAGTGACACCGTACTCTGGACTCATGCTCTGGCGGGAATTTAGAGGTGCTGTGGTGGCACTGAGCCTGCACTGTAGGTCGCAGTCGTTGCACTCAGCGTGGACCACGGCTGCAGTAAAGGCAGCGGCGTGGGGTCAGAGAGTGGCGCCGTTTCTAAAGTCATTCTGGAAGTCAGTGCACTAGTTTCTTCCTTGTTGCACCAGAACAAACTCACAAGGACCCTGCCTTTCCCTGCCCTGGCCTCAGTCACACACCAGAGGGTTGGAGACTGCTTTGTGTGAGGACAGCGCAGCCCTATTCAAGTGCAAGTGTCATCTCCTCCAACCACTCTAGCTCAGGAAGACCCATTAGCCTGGTGCTGGGCCATCAGGATATGAAGGGCGCATCTCAGCTCCCTTTGTGTGACTGTCTAGAGTATGTACTCAAACAGACCAACTGTCATTCTTACCCAGGTGTGTATTCAGCAGACAGGCAGAGTCATAGACTGGTTCAGTAAGAAAATGCCCACTTTCTAAAAGTGGCATTTTCAAACTTACAATTCAAAAAAACAACCTCACTAAAAGATGTAATTTTAAATTGTGAGTTCAGAGACCGCAAACTCCATATCTCTATTTGCTCCCAATGGGGAAATTACACTTAAAAGATATTTCAAGGCAATCCCCCATGTTACCCTATGGGAGAGATCAGCCTTGCAATAGTGAAAGCCGAATTTAGCAGTATTTCACTATCAAGGCATGTAAAACACACCAGTACATGTCCTACCTTTTAAATAAGCTGCACCCTGCCCATGGGGCTGCCTAAGGCTTACCTTAGGGGTGACCTACATGTAGTAAAAGGAAAGGTTTGGGCCGAGTAAGTGCGTGCACTTGCCTCGTCGAAATAGCAGTTTAAAACTGCACACACAGATCTTGCAGTGACAGGTCTGTGACAAATTTACAGGACTACTCATGTGGATGGCGCAATTAGTGATGCAAGCCCACTAGTAGAGTTTGAATTACAGTCCCTGGGCGCACACACTGCACTTTTCTAGGAACTTACTAGTAAATCATATATGCCAATCATGGCGAAACAAATCACCAATACATTTTAGATAGAGAATAAATGCAGTTTAGCACTGGTTAGCAGTGGCAGAGTACTAAAGCCAACAAAAACAGGTCAGAAAAAATAGGAAGAAGGCAAAACGTTTGGGGATAACCCTGCAAAAAAGGGCCAGGTCTAACAGACCGAATTTAATCTCAATTCGCCGAATACCTGTTGTTGGACCTGGCCCTTTTACAGGGTCATTCCCCAGACTTTTTGCTTCTGCCTTCTTATTTTTCTGACCTTTGTTGGCTCACGTTTTGACTCTGAGCACCTTTTCACTGCTAACCAGTGCTAAAATGCATGTGCTCTCTGTTACAAATTTGGTATGATTGGATTATACCTGATTGGCCTATTTAATTTACCTATAAGTCCCTTGTAAAGTGGTATCCCTATTCCCAGGGCCTGTAAATTAAATGCTACTAGTGGGCCTGCAGCGCTGCTTGCGCCACCCACTGAAGTAGCCTGTCAAACCTATCTAAGGCCAGCTAGCGCAGAGCCTGTGTGAGCAGTTTTCTGCCACAGGGACCTGGCATCTAAATTTACTTGCCAGGCTGAGAACTCCCCTTTTACTACATGTAAGTCACCCCTATGGTACGCCCTAGCTAGCCTTTTGGGCAGGGTGCCATGTATGTAGGAGGCAGGACATGTGCCATGTTGCGTGGCCTGTCCTGGTAGTGACAAACAGCCTAAATTGGTGTCTCACTGCTGTGAGTGCTGCCCTCTCATAGGATTGCATTGGAAATGCCCTGCCTTAGGTGTAATGGGTATTGTCTGATTTATGAGGGGTAGTGTAGGCATGTTTGGTATGGTTGTGACAGTGGTAAGAAATTCTGCTTACTGGTGTAGGTGTATTTTTTATTACTATCACAGAAATGCCACTTCTAGAAAGTGCGCATTTATCTGTGCTTATGACTTTGGTGTTTTTCAGCTTGTCTCCAATCAACGTCTAGGCAGACTGACAGTTGGAGCTTTGTGCATACTTCTCAGACAGCCTGAGTACAGGGAGGGTAGAGGTGACACAGAGGTCCATCTACATATTGTAAAGCCTTCCTGGGCTGAGAGAAGGGAGAGGCGGGGCACACCTGCATTTGTAAAGACTGTGCCCTGGCCTCACACAATAGGATTGTTAACCCCCCACTGATGTTTGGAGCCTGTACTGAAAGGAGAGAGGGGGCACTCCCAGAACCAGTTGTAACTGGCTGGAACTTCCTCTCCCTACCATTGAAAAACACTGTAAGAACTGACTATAAGTACAAGGGAATTTTCCCCACAATTTGAACATTCTTGGAACTGGAAACCGGACACAGAACGGTGATGAATGGTCTCACCAGGAAACCACCTTGGACTGCTGCTGTTGTGCTAACCTGTGACCTGCCTGGTCACTAGAAGGAACTGCCACTATCTGCCCCCTTTGTGCTGGTCTGTAGTCGGGCCCAACAGCCTTGTGCTCCTTTGGCCTCCTGATTGCTCTCATGGACAGGGTGCTGTGCCCCTGACCCCTGTACCGATCTCTCCAGCTTTTCCTAGCACTGGGAGAGAAGCGCTCACCCCTAAGAGAATTGCTGCAAGAGATCACCACCACAGCCCGGGCCTCAAATTGGCTTTAAACGCTTGTGAAACCGCTTTATTCTTGCCCTCCGAATCACCGCCTCAGCCCGGGTTCCTGGGCTATTATTAGCGCGATGTCCAAGTCTCAACTAAGTGCCCCCGGGGCACGAAAGAGATCTCCGTGGAGACGGCGTGCTCCTAGCGGCACCCCCGGGGCACGGTCTGCTCCTAGGAGCGCCCCCGGGGCACCAGCCGCCTCCTCTCCTCCTGGGAGCGTCCCGGGGACCGGGAACAGCTCCCGAACACTCGTGCACCGATTCCGGTGCACGCGAGTGCTTCTTCAGGCCCCCGGAGGGGTCCAGGCTCACAGGACCACTTGCAGGACACGGAGAAGGCGCGAGGAGCGCCCCTTCTCCGGTCTCTGCCCTAGGAGCGGAACGCTCCGGTATTTGGGCAGCTTTCTTCTCCAGCAAGTGTCTCGGGAAAGGAGACCTCGTCGGAGGTCCCTTCCCGGTTTTGGGCCATAACTTGTTGCTGGGCCACACCCGGCCCCCACCCCATGGACAGGTTGCGAGGAGGCCGAGGCAGGCCCCCACCACGAGGGAGGCCCCCCGTTTGGCGCAAAGGAGCGCCGGGGGCCCCGTGATCATCTCCATGCACTGGAAGTGCCTTCCTCCACCAGCCAACAGGTACTCTCTAGAGACTCTAGGCTCTAGGAGCCTAATATAGATGTACAGACGTCTGCTATATCCTACCTGTTTACTGGTGATACATATATGTGCTAATGTTCCTTTTCTAGGCATGTCTAGCTGATATGTATGTACATGACTTGTGGTATATTCTCTAATGTTCCTTTCATGGGTATTTAGAAGTTGTTCATGACAAGTGCATATACCTTTTACTATAATTCCTGACTACTGCGTATGTTGCAAAATCCTGAGTACTTACATGTTCTAATGTGACAACTGCATATTCTTGCAGAATATTAGTAACTTGTGTAACCCTCTGACAACTGCTAAGGTAGCAGGGTTTTACTTACGTGTAATGTTGGTCTAATTATGCTTTATGCAATACAGATTATTTTTACATAGCTCAGTGTTGTGTTTACTTTGTGGTGTACATTTTGCGTCACGTGTCTTGTGTGTTGTGCGAATGCTTTACACATTGCCTCCAGGTTAAGCCTGACTGCTCGTGCCAAGCTACCAAGGGGGTGAGCAGGGGTTATCTTGGACGTGTAACTCCCAAGCCCTGACTAGAGTGGGTAGGTTCTGCCTGGCTGAGGTGCATATCCTAGCCAACCAGAAACCCCATTTCTAACATTGGTTGTCAGTGGTGCGGATAGGACTTGCGCTTGCACAGTACCTTGTGACTCATTTTTACACCGCAAATTGCACTTAGACCATTACATGTTTTAATTCTCTTTTCTTAAATTATTCTCCTGTTCTCTCAAGCTAGTCATTTTTGTTTTTACTCCTGTGTTGTATACTCGCACTTTGGACTCTTGTTGTTTACGCTAGTGTTGTGCTCTTTACAAAATGGGGCCTACCTTTGACATGAATTATATTTCGTTTTACACGATAGAAGAGTTAGAGGGATTCTGCAGGGAGAGAAGTATACCTTTTAGAAAGGGTGACGCCCATAAAGGGACCCTCAGGAGAGCCCTGCTCAGTTTTGATGAGGCTGACTTTATAGCACAGAAAGAGGCCCAAAGGGGAGATGGTTCTGAGAGAAACCCTTGAGAGACCCACAAGAGTAGTGAGGACTCAGAGGAAGAGGGTCCCCAGTCCACATCCCAGGGGGATAGTGACCCTGAGGAGTTAGACACTGAGGGAGAAGATGACTGGCCAGGGGCGCCAATAGAGAGAAAGGACCCCATAGATAGGGAGTCCCTTACTGGGTCCTTGCGTAGCAGCAGCGCCACCTCCCATTCCCTGTCACCTGAGGAGCTCAGAGATAGGCAGAAAGAGAGGGACCTGAAGCTGCAGCTAGCTAGGCTAGCTGTAAAAGAGAGACAGGCCGAGGTTGAAAAAACCTTAGCCCAGGAGACGATGGCAGAGGCTGAAAGGGCCTTTACCAGAGAAAGGCTCGAACACTCTTACTTGAGCTTCACCAGCATTCCTTATGCTAAACTCACTCAGAGGGGCACATACTGTTTGACTAAGTATATTTTACCCATGGTTCTAATTATGTATTGTATGTGCATATGTGTGTGTATTCATGTGTGTGTGTATGTATATGTATATATATATATATATATATATATATATATATATATATATATATATGTTGTTTCTGTGCTTGGCATGTTCATGGGTCATTGCCTGGCTCCTGGGTAGGTTGTTATACTAGATATCTATGAATTCCTACTCTCATCTTATCACACTTATCTACCCATCATCATATGTCATTTCTCTATCAAACTATCCTCCAATTTCACTCTGACTCATCCCAAATCCTTTCTACTACTTTCATCTCCTAAATAACTCTGCCTAAGCTCTTCCCTCCGCTTCCACATCTAACTCACCAAACCTCACTCTACTACTGTGCCCACCACACAACCCTACTAAATTCTCCCGCATTTATCTCACCCTGCTACTATGCTCTCCCTAACCCTTCCACATACTCTTCCCTCCTCCATCCCCCTTTATTCATCCCAAGCCTTTGGGTTGAGTAAATTAAGGATATACTCCCAATTAACACTTCTGGATTTCTTTCCTCCTCCACCCCTCCATTACTCCAGTCAATCTAACTAACAAACTCTCATATCCGCGGCTCAAAGTAACTCATAATAATACTAAAACTGTACTAATTATTTCCCGATACTAATCCATCACTAATTCTTGTTGGGTTCCAGAGTAGCGTGCTACTCACCGAAAAGCACTTTGACGCCTCGTCAGGGGTAGTAAGCGCTATATAAATACGATTACAATACAATACAATACAATACAAACTGTTGCACTAAGAATTGACTTTATCTTACTTCTGTGCCTGTGCAGCCTTTGATACATGGGAATGACTACTAGATTGATTAAGACACGTATTTCTGAATATCGTAGAATGATCAGGTGCCATCGAACATTTACTAAACTTAGTACCCATTTCTTAGACCAGGGTCACACACCAAACAACTTGAAATGGGTGGTTTAAGAAACCATCACAGACTCCCATGAGATTACACAGAAGTTATTTTAGAAGGAATAACAATCGGTTTTTAAGTTACAGACCCACATTAAGGGGTTTAATGATGACATTCCATGGTCGGATTTTTTGACGTAAGGAATGACCAGCCATCCAGAGATATAATTTCTTGCAACGAGTTGGTTGCTACGGTCCCTGCAACCGATCTGAATATGTGTCTCTTTACGAAGGGTAGACTACTATTAATTGAAGGACCTGGATCTGGTAAATTAATTTTTGCCAGATCTTAGGGCTCGATGGGCACACTGACACCAGTGACCACATCTGCATCTAGAGGGGTTTCTTTCTGGGCAACATCGGTTATTCATAGTTTATATGTCTAATTAAGCTACTTTCCAACAATAGACATTTCTATCTTTACCCATGAGGGAAACTAAATAAAATGCATAGGGACTGTTTTTTGTTTTCCGACTTTGTCTTAAGATGCCTGCTATAATTCACACTCTATAGCTGGTCCTTTCTTAGTTTTGATGCCCTACTGCGCTTGTATTCACCGTGTGTTAAGAACGTCACTCTCCTGTTCCAATTAGTTCCTGGGAGCATGGAGACTGGGTAAGTCAGATGGACCGTGGCTTTCTTAAGAACAGTGAGTATTGACCCTTTGTTATGATACATTTGTAAGAAAAGAGCGCTCTTCAACGAAGGGCCCGATGCGCTCCGTGGGCGCCAAAATTCAGCATGGTGCAGCAAGAATACAACAGACATTATTTTCAACCCACGATGTCGGATGGGCATCTGCGCCAGCACTTTTCTTTGTCATTACGATTCACGCACTTAGGCCCATATTTATACTTTTTGACGCAAAACTGCGCTAACGCAGTTTAGCGCCCAAAAAATGAGCGCCGGCTAACGCCATTTTGAAGCGCCATGCGGGCGCCGTATTTATTGAATGGCGTTAGCCGGCGTTAGCCGACCGGCGCTGCCTGGTGTGCGTGAAAAAAAACCACGTACACCAGGCAGCGCCGGCGTAGGGAAAAATGGCGTTTGGGCGTCCAAAAATGGGGCAAGTCAGGGTGAGGCAAAAAAAACGTCTTAACCCGATTTGCGCCATTTTTTTTGGGCGCCCAGACGCCATTAACATGACTCCTGTCTTAGCAAAGACAGGAGTCATGCCCCCTTCCCAATGGCCATGCCCAGGGGACTTCTGTCCCCTGGGCATGGTCATTGGGCATAGTGGCATGTAGGGGGGCACAAATCAGGCCCCCCTATGCCAAAATAAAATTAAAAAAAAATACTTACCACAACTTACCTTTTCTTCCCTGGGGTGGGTCCCTCCATCCTTGGGTGTCCTCCTGGGGTGGGCAAGGGTGGCAGGGAGTGTCCCTGGGGGCTTGGGAGGGCACCTCTGGGCTCATTCTGAGCCCACAGGTCCCTTAACGCCTGCCCTGACCCAGGCGCTAAAATCCGGCGCAAATGCTGGTTTTTTAGTCCCGCCCACTCCCGGGCGTCATTTTTGCCCGGGAGTATAAATCCGACGCAATAGCATCGAAGTCATTTTTTTAGACGGGAACGCCTACCTTGCATATCATTAACGCAAGGAAGGTGTTCACGCAAATAAATGACGCTAACTTCATGAACTTTGGCGCTAGACGCGTCTAACGCCAAAGTATAAATATGGAGTTAGTTTTGCGTCGAATTTGCGTCTAAAAAAACGACGCAAATTCGGCGCAAACGGAGTATAAATATGCCCCTTATTTTTTACTTGGTGGGAGCTGTCACATTGAGGGGGCGGGGGGGTGTTTGGTTAAACATAATTTCTTTGCTGACGATGCCCATTCCATTAGATCATTAAGGGAAGACCAATCGATGAGGCTTGGCACACCGACGGAATGTGTTTCTTTGGCAACGCTAATGCTAAAAATAGTTTTGGTTAACTAAGTGCCAAATCTAGAACATTGGTATCCTTTTTTAATGACAATTAGCTCTGCATTAGGTTGTGCAATAATTGTGCTTCACTGGGGCTGTAATCTACTCCTTATTATGTGAACGGGCCTCCATTCACAATAATGAATTGTGCGGTTGGAATCCCATTGGTGTCCACTTTTATAAATGATGTTTCACTCACCATATGTGTACGTTTTCACTTATAATCATGATTTCTAAACAGAAGACAACAGTTATATGAATACTAATGCCATGTTCAAATCATTTACTTGATTGGTGGGAGCTGTCAATGAGGGAGGGCACCGTTCCACATGTGCAATGCTTGATAAATTGGTATAACCCCTTTTCAATACAAATGCCATTTGGATAAATCAGACCCGCCATTGAAAAACAAGACCTAGGAATTCAGGAATAACACCATCTCTCTGTGTTACTTGTTCTTGTATTTCATAGATCAGTTCACTGGAGAACAACTAGTGCTCATGGTAACCCCTAAGGGCCCTGATAACCTGAATTTAGGATGGTAACAGTGACTCTGGCTGAGGTGGTTTGTAGTGATTTAAGCATGTGTATACTCACTCAACACACCCCACTTTGAGCACCTGTATGACTTGTTATGTTCACTCCCATATAGGACACTGTGACAGGATAAGTAATAATGGAGGCTGAAGGCGTAATATATAGTCTCTATTTATTTCTTTTTCACACTTCGTTTTCTCTCTTTTCTCTCTTTCTACTATTTGAACTGATGTCTGGAGATCTTCCTTGGTTCTTTTCTGGGTTCTTGACTATATTCTTTTTTCTCTCTTTTCGGATGGGCATCTCAGAGATCATCAGGTGAGGTTTTATGGGAGAGGAAGAAAAGAAGAAGCCGTTTTAGAAGGTACGTTCATTTTCTATTTGATACTTCTTTTCCCTGTCCTCTTTATTTCTTTTCTTACTCTCTGTCTCTCTTCTTTCTCCTGTGTCCCTGCTCACTTTCTCCTGGTAGGTTTAGGATTCCTTTTCTTTCTCTCCTTTCTAGTCTGAAATCTCCCTTCTCTTTCTCTGGTGTTATATGCTTTTCCTACATTCCTTTTCCTTTTCTGGAGTCAGATACCGTTTCTGCTTTCTTTTCCGTTGCTCTGTTCATTAGTAAAGTGCTCCCCTTCTTTTTCTCCCCTTCCCCGTGCCTTTCCTAATTCCTTTGCCTAAGATTGTGACTTCCTTATTAATTTTCTCCCGGTGTTTTATAATGTGTTATACTCATTGGTGGCCCCCTTTATCTCTACCCCTCCTCCCATTCCCAGTAGAAACCCTGTACCTGAACTGGCCACGTTCTTCCTAGAACGTAGCCAACTTTTGCGCGTCTTCTCCCCCCTCAATCAACTGGATCTTCCGTGACTCCGTCTTCTTCCGGTTTTCCATCTCCTAGAGTCTCCGAGGTTTCGTCTTCATCCCGCGATCTTCTCCCACACACCGCTGTCTCTCCATCTCCAGTCTGTTCATTCTCCTCGTTCTCCGTCATCTCCGTCTTTCCGTCTTCTCCCTTTCTAACGGCGCGCCATTGCCATTTCCTACGGGGCTTATGACTCCCATCACTTCCGCATTCTCACGGCGGCTTCCGCTCCACAGTGGTCCGGCCTCTTCCTTCCCAGTGTAATTGCACAGAGAAGTGCCCCGGGTTACTGCCTCTCTGGAGCCGAACTCAACACACTATCACAGACACGTATAGTCAAAGGGATATATTGGACCCTTGGTCATATGTTTTATGACTTGTCAATTCGCTTTTTTTTATATATATTAGGTCCCTGCTTGTGTTCCAAAACTATTGTAAGAAATTTGGTATTTTTCACCTAGTTGGTAAGGAGTAGTTTTACTCTCTTAAGTGAGGAATAGGAGTTTTTTTGACCTGACAAATCACCACTAGATCTTTTAGACTTTTAGAGTGGGAAACATGTTGACCATGTTTTTGGGTTCCATAGAGTAGGAAGTACCTGCACATGACTCTCTGCCCCTTCCACGTGATCGGAGGAGAAATGCTTTGACATATGCAGACACCAAGGCCCGTATTTATACTTTTTTTGCGCCGCATTTGTGTCGTTTTTTGACGCAAAAACGGCGCAAACTTGCAAAATACCATTGTATTTTGTAGGTTTGCGCCGTTTTGCGTCAAAAAGCGGCGCAAATGCGGCTCTAAAAAAAGTATAAATACGGGCCCAAGAGTTCGGGTGTTAAGCACACACTAGGTGTAGGTTTGAGGGAACCAGATTCTTGTAATCTGTTTCCCCGGTCTTTTTTTTTAACCTCGACAGGGGTATACAGTTATAATAAAGATTGGCTTTTTTGGCACCCTCAGTCAATTTTTAAGCACCTTTTTGTCCAACGCCTCACTCTTGCACTCATCTCTGGCTATTTTATCAAAAAGATCTCTAGAAAAGAGCCCTCTAACGGGGCCCATCAAGCATTGCAGTGCCGGCCTGACAAAGAGCATGGTCCAGTGATGAAGCATGTCACCTAATGGTTAGTGAGGGCTATTGTTCCTTGCAAACAAATGCTCGGAGGGATCTCAAGAATCGTAGTGTGGAGTCTCATTTCTTGGAACGGGCCATCTGTTTTTTAATTGCACCCCTAGACCCACCCCTCATGGAGGGCAATAAGACTGTATTGGCCTTCTAGGGGTGGGTACGTGGCCGGATACCATTAGGGAATGCCCTAGCTTCTTGTACTTTCTGTCATGAGGAAATCCTGGTGTCTAGTGACAGGTATAGGGGAAAACACCTGCTAATCACACCCTGCAGGATCAGAAAAACCCATCATAGGGTGAAGGCTCTTCCTGATGTATTGGTGGGCTGCCCCCACCCTTTTTTTGTTACTTTTTACTCTGATGTATAGTGTCCCTTCTGACCTAGGGGCACATCCACCACCTGGGTGGCCAAAATAATGTTTTACATATTCTGATCTGGGCCATGGCTCACTGTTCTTTCCATCCCTGCTGTCTAGTGGAACTCCTGCTCCTGCTAGCCAGCACCCCAGTGCTCATAATTTGTTGCCTATGTGTGTTGTTAGTATGCTTGACTGTGTCACTGAAGTTCTGCTAACCAGAACTCCAGTGCCAATGCTCTCTCTACTTACCAAATTTGTTAAAATAGTTTAGTGACACCATATTCCAAATCTGATTGGCACACTGGACCACCCTTATAAATCCTAGTATATGGTACCTAGGTAGCCAGGGCATTGGGGTTTCAGGAGATCCTTATGGGCTGCAGCATTTATTTTGCCACCCATAAGGAGCTCATACAAACCTTTCTTCAGGACTGCCACTGCAGCCTGAGTGAAATATTGCACACACTATTTCACAGCCATTTTTCACTGCACTAAGTAACTTATGTCACCTCTTTCATTTAGTGAAGGCTAGGTGCAAAGTTACTGTCTGGGAGCGCACCCCTGCAATAACAAAGGTGCTCCCACGTCGTTCAAGGCCAACTCCCTGGACTTCGTGAGTGTGGGTACACCATTATACGCGTGCACTATATATGTCAATACATAGATGAAACTTCACAATGGTAACTCCGAATATGGCCATGTGATGTGTCTAAGATCATGGAACTGACCCCCCAATCCAAATCTGGTATTGGGGGCCAATCCCATGCATACTGGGGGCTCCGCCATGGACCCCCAGTACTGCCAAACCAACTCTCTGGGGTTTCTACTGCAGCCCCAGATGCTGCCACCTCACAGACACGGTTATGCCCTCCTGAGGATTGAGCAGCCTTATCCTAGGAAGGCAGAACAATGTATTTCCTTTAGAAGAGGGATGTTACACCCTCTCCCATTAGAAAAGGTGTTACAGGCATGGGATGAGTATTCTCCCAGAGCCTCTGGAAATACTTTGAAGGGCACAAATGGTCCCCTTCTTGCATAATCCAGTCTACACCAGTTCAAGGATCCCCAGTCTCTGCTCTGGGGTGAAACGGGACAGAGGAAATGTGAGTGCCCATTCCCCTGTCCCTCACCACCCCAGGGTTGGTGCCCAGAGCTCCTCCAGAGTGTCCCTGGCAATACCCATCTTGGATTTCAAGGTGTGGGGACCCTCTGGAGACCTCTGAGTGGCCTGTGCCAGCAGGTGACTTCTGAGACCCCCACCGATAGGTGCATACCTGGGTAGGTAGCCAATCCCCTTCTGAGGGCTATTTAGCAACTCTCCTTTGGGTTTTTCCTCATATTCAGCTTGCAGGACTCCTCCAGGAATCCGCTGCATCCTCTGCTTCAGCTTCTGACTGTCGGATAAACTGCAGACTGCTCCAGGAACCACTGCAACTGCAAAAAAGTATCCAGGACGACTCCTGTGACCTGCACCTTCAGCTCCAGCAAGCATTGGCAACAGTTTCTAAGGTGTGCAAGCTCTGAGGACTCCCTGTCTTCACCCTGCACCAGAAGAACCAAAGGAATCTCCCGTGGATTGACAGAGTCACTTCCCTGCTTCAGCAGGCACCCTTGTGCGACAACAACCAGCACTCTGGTACTCCTCTCATGACTGCGAGCATGCTCCCTGGAACACAGGCGGTGGACAGAAATGACCCAGACTGTGCAAAGGTCCAGCTGTCCAAATTTGGTGGAGGTAAGAGCTTGCCTACCCGTGCTGCGACAGTACTCCTGTGCACCACGTCTTCTGCAGCTCCTAGGGCTTCTGTGCACTTCTTCCAAAAGTTCTTCATGCACAGCATAGCCCAGGTTCCCAGCATTCCATCTTGCGATGCACAGCTCTCTGTGTTGTTCTTCGATGGGGTGGGGTCCTCAAGTGTAGTGCTGCAACAACCACACTTTGCATCTTCTCTGTCCCCATGTTCTGGGACTCCGGTCGGTACTGCCTGGCCTTCTGAGGGCTCTCTGAAGTGCTGAGAGCCCTCCTGTGTTTCCTCAGTCTGAGTTGAGAACCCCAGGTCCCTCCTGGGGCAAGGCAGCTCCTCTTTGACGCAAACCACGTGTTTGCTTGAACCAAGGCTTGTTGGAGGAATCCAGTGACACAAACAGCCTGCATCCAACATCTCGAAGTGGGACATCTCTTGCACCAAGCAGGAACCCGCAACCATATTCTTTAGTGCACGTCTGTACTTTTCTTCTAACCAGAGAATCCATTTTTGCACCTTCTTCTAGGTTGGCAGGGGCTCATGTCCTTCATGGACCCTTCCTCGACTTCCTGACTTGGTCTCCTCTCTCCACTGGTCTTCAGGTCCAGGAATTCATAATTTGTTGCTTACAGTCCTGCTTGGTTCTTGCATAATCCATCATCATTACATGTAGTGTGTCCTGAGGAAAAATGCTGTACTTTACTCCTGCTTTCCTGGGCTCTGAGGTGGGGTACTTTACTTACCTTTGGCGTTTTCCTACATTCCCAGCGCCCCTCTACACACTACACCTGCATAGGGGGTAATTTGACATTCGCATTCCACTATTTTAGTATTTGGTTTGTGTTGCTCCTAGGCCCATTGCAATCTATTACATTTTCTATTATTTGCCCTATTCTATGACTGTTTACTTACCTGATTTTGGTTACTAGTGTATATATTGTGTATAATACTTACCTCCGGAAGAAGTATTACCTCTAAGATATTTTTGGCTTTGTCTCACTAAAATAAAGTTTCTTTATTTTTGGTAACACTGAGCGTTGTCTTTTATTGTCTATAAGTACTGTGTAACTATTCTGGTATTGCAGGAGCTTTGCATTTTTGTTCCTAGTTCAGCCTAAGCTGCTCTGCTACAGCTACCCCTAGACAGCCTAAGCTGCTAGAACACTGCCTATATTTCACTAATAAGCGATAACTGGACCTTGTATAAGATGTAAGTACTTTAGGTACCCACTACAAACCAGGCCAGCCTCCTACAGTTACTGACTATAGGAGTCTGGATGAGGCTTTTTCTGGTGGTGGAAGGCAGCCAGTGGAACACTTTTTTAAGAACCTCTTTGTGGCAAAACACATGCCACATGTGACATTAACTTGGTCTCTCATGGACAGTGTGTGGTTGATCTTTACTTTACTTGCTTAAAAGAAGGCGGTGGGCTGAGATCGGTGGGCCATCAGTCTGCTGACCACAGCTCCTGGGCTCCTCCAAACTGCATGATCTCAATGTTTGCACTGTTGATTTGGAGGCCATTTTTGGACATCCAATTGGTGATTACTGTTATACAGTGTGCAAATTAGGCTTTTACTTTGCCTAGATCAGGCCCAAAAGAAATAAGAAGCCGAGTGTCACCTGCACGGTCTCCACACCGCAAGCTCTCATGATCTGAGCCTGAAGTGCAACAAAGACATTAAATAATGTTGAACTCAGGCAGGAGCCCTGAAGCATATCCTTTTGTTGGTGAGCATCATTCTTCATTTAAAAGGGCCCAGAAAAAAGGTTTGAGTATGGTTGTTGTAGGAGGCTGGCCTGGCTTATCGTGGGTACCTGATGTTACTTGCACCTTGTGCCAGGTCCAGTTATCCCTTATTAGTAGATTAGTAGTGTTCTAGCTGCTTAGGCTGGTAGAGGTAGCTATAGCAGAGCAGGAACTAGGAGCTCCTACTATACCACTTATATCATATAGGTACTATGGTGCTCATTACAACCCTGGCGGTCGGTGTTAAAGTGGTGGTAAAAACGCCAACAGGCCGGCGGTAAAAACTTTACAATTACGACCGTGATGGAAACCACCAACAAAGACAGCCACTTTATCACTCCGACTGCCACGGCGGTACAAACAAACAGTGCGGCGGTCACCGCCAACAGACAGACAGAGGACAAAGTACCGCCCACAGTATCACAACCTTCCGGGGTGGATTCACAGCGGATAAAAACTCGGCAGAAACAGGATTTTGAAGGGAAAACGCTCACCTCTACACACCCCAGGAGGAACTAGGACACCATGGACCCGGAACTCCATATTCTCCCTGCGATTGTCTTCCTACCCTCAAAATCCACACCCACTCGGACGACACCCTCAGGACAGCCGAACACCTCCACTTCCAGATCCACACGGACCCCAACACGACCCTCAGAGGAACCCTCATTTACCGCCCTCCAGGACCATGACCCCCCTTCAACGACACCATCGCCGACCTTGCAAGCACCCACGCCCTCGCTTCCCCGGATTACATCCTCCTGGGAGATCTGAACTACCATCTGGAAAATGCCAACGACGTCAACACCGCGTCACTGACCTCCAACCTCCTCAACCTCGGTCTCCGCCAGCTAGTCAACACACCTACCCACATCGCCGGACACACCCTTGACCCCCTCTTCACCTCTAGCAACCACATTTCCTTCAGCCACACCTCCGAACTCCACTGGACTGACCATCACTGTGTCCATTTCACCTATAAGAAAACCACAGAGCAACACCGCATCCAGCTACCTCCCCACCGCCGCTGGGGCAAAATCACCCAAGAACAACTGACCAGCACCCTCGTCAACAACCTTCCACCCGACGCAATCGACCCGAGCACAGCCGCCATCAACCTCCATCAATGGATCCTCGACTGCGCCAACACCCTTGCCCCTCTCAAGAAACCCACCACCACCCAAGGAAAGAGAAAACCAGCCTGGTTCACAGACGATCTCACCACCTCCAAAAGCAACTGCCAGAAACTCAAAAAGAAATGGATCCAAGAACGCACACCCGACAACCTCGCCGCCCTCAAAAACGCCAACCGCGAACACCACCAACGGATCCGCACCGCCAAGCGCGCCCACTTCACCGAACGCATCAACAACAACGCCCACGACTGCAAAGAACTCTTCGGCATCGTGAAGGAACTCTCCAATCCGAAAGCCAACTCCAACGACATCCCGCCCTCCCAGAAACTCTGCGACGACCTCTCCACCTTCTTCCACCAGAAAATCACCACCATCCACGACAGCTTCATCACCGGTCCACCGCCAGACCCCACCCCCGACGTCTCCTCCCGCGACTGCCGCCTCACCGCCTGGACCCACGTGGACGAGGCAGAAACCATAGCAACCATGAACACCATCCACTCAGGCTCCCCCACGGACCCCTGCCCCCATCATGTTTTCAACTCAGCCAACGCCACCATCGCCCCCGAACTCCGCAAGATCATCAACCTCTCCTTCACTTCTGCCACCTTCCCGGACAGCTGGAAACACGCAGAAATCCAACCCCTCCTCAAAAAACCCAAGGCTGACCCCAACGACCTCAAAAACTTCCGTCCGATCTCTCTCCTCCCTTTTCCAGCGAAAGTCATCGAGAAGATCGTCAACACTCAGCTCACCCACTTCCTCGAAGACAATTCCATCCTGGACCCCTCACAATCCGGATTCAGATGAAACCACAGCACTGAGACCGCCCTCCTCGCCGCCACAGATGACATCAGACATCAAATGGACAACGGCGAAACCTCAGCCCTCATCCTCCTCGACCTATCAGCCGCTTTTGACACTGTCTGCCACCGCACCCTACTGACCCGCCTCCAGGAAGCCGGCATCCAAGATAAAGCCCTCCACTGGATCTCATCCTTCCTCTCCGACAGAACGCAGAGAGTCCGTCTCTCCCCTTTCCGCTCCAAAGCCACCAACCTCATCTGCGGCGTCCCCCAAGGATCCTCCCTCAGCCCCACGTTGTTCAACGTCTACATGGCCCCCCTCGCTCAACTGGCCCGCCAACATCATCTCAGCATCATCTCCTACGCCGACGATACCCAGCTCGTCCTCTCCCTGACCAAAGACCCGCTCACCGCCAAAACAAACCTCCATGAGGGACTAAAATCCATCGCCGATTGGATGAACAACAGTCGCCTGAAACTCAACTCCGACAAGACGGAAGTCCTCATCCTCGGACGCACTACCTCGGCCTGGAACGACTCATGGTGGCCCTCCGTCCTCGGACCCCCACCCACCCCTGCCAGCCACGCAAGAAACCTCGGCTTCATCCTGGACTCCGCCCTCACCATGTCCAAACAGGTCAGCGCCGTCTCCTCCTCCTGTTTCAACACCCTCCGAATGCTCCGCAGAATCTTCAAGTGGATTCCAACAGAAACCAGAAAGACGGTGACCCAGGCCCTCGTCAGCAGCAGACTTGACTACGGCAACGCACTCTACACTGGCATCCCAACCAAAGACATCAAACGCCTCCAACGTATCCAAAATGCCTCCGCCCGACTGATCCTCAACATACCCGCCGAAGTCACATCTCCCCTCACCTAAAGGAACTCCACTGGCTCCCGGTAGACAAGAGGATCACCTTCAAACTCCTGACCCACGCTCACAAGGCACTTCACAACACCGGACCCTCCTACCTCAACACCAGACTCCACTTCAACACCCCAACACGTCAACTCCGATCCGCCAACCTTGCCCTCGCCATCGTACCCCGAATCCAGCGCAAGACATCCGGCGGCAGATCCTTCTCCTTCCTCGCCGCCAAGACCTGGAACTCTCTCCCCACATCCCTTCGCCAGACCCAGGACCTCCTCGCATTCAGAAGGCTCCTCAAGACCTGGCTCTTCGACCGCTAAACCAGCAGCGCTCCCCCCCCCTCCCCCCCTCAGCGCCTCGAAACCCTGACGGGTACATAGCGCGCTTTATAAATACTATGATTGATTGATTGATTGATTCCTGCTCCTCTACCAGGAGCACGAACGCCGGTGGCGAAGACCACGGTGAGTACTGCACCTACGACACAGGGGAGGGGGAGGCAAAAAACAGGGACACACACACGCAACACCCCCACCCCCACCCTCACCCACCACACACTAATACATACTGATACATCACAGTTACACCCCCAACCCCCCGAAAGAATGCAAAGACAAAAGAAAATGAGTGTAACCATTGTAATATATTAAAATCAAGTATGCAAAAATATATATATACACCATGTACAAAATATATACCAAGCATAGTAGTCCAGGTAGTGCTCCAATTAAGTCCGTGGAACACTGGGCCCACACGGTATGGGCGAGGCCCACACAAGATCCCCGACCATGATGGAGAGAACACTGCAGGGGCATCAGAGAGCAACAAAACAGGCACCTCAGGTGGAGGGAAAGGGGGGGGGCACCTCAGCCGCTTGAGTGCACGACGCCAAATCCACGAGAGGGCCACATGCCCACTGTTCAATCCTGGGGAGTGCAAAGCCACAGTCTCTCAAGTCTCTACAGTGGGTGGGTTGCCCACTGTTCCATCCTGGGGAGTGCAAAGCCACAGTCTCTCAAGTCTATACAGTGGGTGGGCTGCCCACTGTTCCATCCTGGGGAGTGCAAAGCCACAGTCTCTCAAGTCTCTACAGTGGGTGGGTTGCCCACTGTTCCATCCTGGGGAGTGCAAAGCCACAGTCTCACAAGTGGATAACAGTCTCCACTGGTTCTGGAGGGGGCATGGTGCCCAGAGTGCTTCATCCTGCTAAGGACAGAGGTAGTGGATGGATCTCTCCACTGGTTCTGGAGGGGGCTTGGTGCCCAGAGTTCTTCATCCTGCTAAGGACAGAAGTAGTGGATGGATCTCTCCTCTGGTTCTGGAGGGGCATGGTGCCCAGAGTGCTTCATCCTGCTAAGGACAGAGGTAGTGGATGGATCTCTCCACTGGTTCTGGAGGGGGCATGGTGCCCAGAGTGCTTCATTCTGTCTGTGACGGACTCAGTAGCGTCAGTGCCCTTGGCGCTCATGGGCCAGCGTTGCTTGAGACGGCGGTGCCCTGTTCAGCGGTGCTTGAGACGGCAGTGCCCTATTCAGCGATGCTTGAGACGGTGGTGCCCTGTTCAGCGGTGCTTGAGACGGCGGTGCCCTGTTCAGTGGTGCTTGGAGCAGCCGTCTCCTTTGCAGTGGCTTAGCTGCTGGCGGTCCTTCATGGCCCAGCGGGGCTTGTGCTGGCGGTCCTCTCTGTCCCAGCGGGGCTGGTGCTGGCGGTCCTCGCTCTCTGTCCCAGCTGGACTGGTGCTGGCTGTCCTCTCTGTCCCAGCGGGGCTGGTGCTGGCGGTCCTCTCTGTCCCAGCGGGGCTTGTGCTGGCAGTCCTCTCTGTCGCAGCGGGGCTGGTGCTGGCGGTCCTCTTTGTCCCAGCGGGGCTGGTGCTGGCGGTCCTCTCTGTCCCAGCGGGGCTTGTGCTGGCGGTCCTCTCTGTCCCAGTGGGGCTGGTGCTGGCGGCCATCTATGTCCCAGCGGGGCTGGTGCTGGCGGTCCTCTCTGTCCCAGCGGGGCGGTGCTGACGGTGGCCTCCTGGGCAGCTGGGCTGGTGGCGGTGGCCTCCTGGGCAGCAGGGCTGGTGGTGGCGGTGGCCTCCTGGGCAGCAGGGCTGGTGGTGGCGGTGGCCTCCTGGGCAGCTGCTCTGGTGCTGGCGGTGGCCTCCTGGGCAGCTGGGCTGGTGGTGGCGGTGGCCTCCTGGGCAGCTGGGCTGGTGGTGGCGGTGACCTCCTGGGCAGCTGGACTGGTGCTATCGGTGGCCTCCTGGGTAGCAGAGCTTGTGGCGGTGGCCTCCTGGGCAGCTGGGCTGGTGCTGGCGATGGCCTGATGGGCAGCGGGGATGATGGCGGTCTTCTCCGCTGTGCTGCTCTTCCCAGACTTGCTGAATTTCTTGTGCGCCTTCCCCACCTTGGAAGGTGTCACAGCTGACTCCACATTCCCACCTGTACTCCTGGGAGCGGCTTTGGTGGCTGGAGTCTTCCCCCTCTCCCGCCGGGCACTGGCCAACCTCTGATGCTTCACAGGTGGGGGACTGTCTGTGCTGTGGCTCCATGCCACACTGGCTGCTCTGGTGGCTGGTGCACTCCAGATTCCAGTGACTACAGGCACCACTGGTCCCGGAGATGTTGTGGCTGAGGTGCTAGTTCGGGACCTAGGAGACGGACGGGGTGGGGGAGGTGTGGGAAAGAGGTCAAGGTTGGACAGGAAAAGTTTTTGGGAGACACTGGGACAGGGAGCTGGAGGGGGTTTGGGAGTGGAGGAAGAGGTTGTGGTTGTGGGAAGTGTTTGTTTGCTGACTTTGGGTGAAGGTGCATGCGCTGGAGGCTGTCGTGAGGTGGATGGCTGTTGGATGGGTGTGTGCCTGCACTTGTGTATCTTCGGAGGGGGCGTCACAGACACATTTGGAGAGGACACAGGGGATGTGTGAATGGTAGTGGGGGTGGTGACTGCACGTGAGCGGGTTGTGGTGGTGGGTGTGCTGGTGATGGTAGTAGTGGCTGTAGAGGTAGTGCATGCAGGTGTGAGTGTAGACGAGACTGGGAGGGAGGAGGGAGACAAGAAGGAGGGGGACACAGTGGAGGCACTGAATGTTGGTGTGTCTGCATGTGTGTGATGCTTGCGTGAGTACCTGTGGGATGTGTGGTGCTTATGTTTGCCTGAGCTTCCCTTGTGTGTTGACGTGTGTGCATGCTGGTCTGTAGGTGTGCTTGTGATAGGCTGGGGTAGAGGGGATTGGGTCTGGGTGGAGGAAGTTGGAGGGGGGAGGCTAGACACAGGGACAATGGCTGCCATCAGTGCTGAGGCCAGAGTCTGAAAAGCTTGCTGAAGGGCTGCCTGGCCAGAATGAATGCCCTCCAGGAATGCATTTGTTTGTTGCAACTTCCTTTCTACACCCTGGATGGCATTCAAAATGGTAGACTGCCCAACAGTGAGGGACCTGAGGAGGTCAATGGCCTCCTCACTGAGGGCAGCAGGGGTGACTGGGACAGGGCCTGAGGTGCCTGGGGCGAAGGTGATGCCCACCCTCCCGGGTGTGCGGGCACGGGGCAAAGGCTGAGCGGCTGCTGGGAGGGCGGTGCTGGAAGGGGGGGTGGCGGCTGTACTGGTAGATGGGAGCTCCCATCAGAGGACGAATCCGTGTCACTGGTCTCAGCTCCTGTCCCCACCGTGGAGCTCCCCTCGCCCTCCGTCCCACTGGTGAAGTCCGATTCCGTAGTGTGGCCCTCCATGGCCATGTGGGATGCAGCCCCCTCATGCTCCGGTGCCACTTCTCCTCCACCTGATGATGCTAATGCACACAAGAACAGGGAGACCACAAAAAGGAGGGGGGCCGACAGAAGAAAGACATGTTGAGTGCATGCATTGCCGCTACAGTTGGCAGATACGACAGACACAGAAGCCCCCTGCACTACGCCACGCTCTTGGGCTCCACTGTTCAATTCCTGGGAAATGGCCTACTAGGCTATGGACGACATCTGCACACATGGATGACACAGGGGCATGACTAGGTGTACTTGGCACTCTACAGAGGCCTGCCTTATGGCTCACTGTGCCACTGGATTCAAGCTAGCCTGGCTGATGAGGGGTGAAACCCCGAAACCGGTCCCAGGATGCTTGTTTCCAGTCCAGGGAGAACCTGGCCTGGCAGTTCGGGCTGGATTGTTCCCATGAGGAACAGGGTCAAGACTGATTTGCATATGGCTGGGTTCAAACTGAGGTGGCATGGTGAGCAAAATAATGGATGGATTAAACCCAGATCTGTGACTGGGGGTGAATGTTTGATTGGTTCCGCATTCCGTCCATCCAGTTACGCTATCCCACAGCGTTTATATTTTGCTTTGCCTTATGGAGGGACCTTGCCTACAGAACTCGCCCTGGCCTGGTGACACCCACAGCCCACCTCCCCCACCCAGACACCTCCACTGCACGCAAAATCAGCAGAATGAGAGTGTACTCACCCCCTTGTGGCTGCTGTGATGCCCTCAAGCGCCCATCCAACTCCAGGTGCGCCACCAACAGGATCCTGAACATCAGGGGGGTCATGGTGCGATGGGCACCCCTCCCACATTGGGAGGCGATCCCCAGCTGAGTCTCTGCCGTCTTCTTGCTCCAGCGGCGAATGTCCTCCCATCTTTTCCGGCAGTGGGTGCTCCGTCTGTGGTAGACCCCCAGGGTCTGGACGTCCTTGTCGATAGCACGCCAAATATATTTTTTCTGGTGGACGCTGACCTACATGATTTGTACAGGGGGAAGAGAAACTTATTACCAACTGCACCGTCAAAGTGATTGGCCCCTATCCCTACCCTTGGCATGTGGCACATGCACTCATCATCGTTTCATGCACGCAGCACTCTCCCCCCTTCCTTCTTACATCCACCCCTCTCCACACAGGCATAGCCCATACAGCATGCTCGCAGTGTACTTACCTGTTTGTCTGGAGGACCGTAGACTAGCGTGTACTGGGGGAGGACCCCATCCACGAGTTTCTCCAACTCCTCCGATGTGAAGGCAGGGGCCCTTTCCCCAGACACTCGAACCATTGTCTCTTCCAGACCGAAGTCACAGCAGCACTTGCAGTGTAGGTCCTCTCCTGTCGAAGATCAGGTATTGAGTGATTGAACAGATAGAAAATGGCGGTCACGTCCGCGGGGTGCGTACTGTCACCGCCGGCGTACATCGTCATTGGCTCCTGGGACCCATAGGGTCCAATGTTAACCAATGCAGCATTGCGCCACGGTCTTCGACCGCCTACCGCGACGGTGTAAAACGCCAGCACAGTTACCTCACATCCCATTGTCCCACTTTACAGGTCAGGCAGCTGCCATTTCAGGGGCCCACATGGCTTCATTTTCAACTGCGTCACACATACCTAGGCTGATACTCAACACACATACAGGCCACTTTTTTGATTATGAATGGTGTTCTGTGTAAGCTGTGGGTACGTACCTCTGAGTTGTTTGACTCTGTGCTCGCTGTTGTCCTTCATAGGCACCGTCCGCTGGGACATGTGAGGAGATGGTGGCATCCTCCGGTGTACCGACCATTGGTGGACATGTCTACAATGGAGGAAAGACATGTGATAATCACATACAGGCTTGACCGTGCCACAATCCAGGAACTGTGTACCCAGTTGGAGCCAGACCTGATGTCAGCTATCCGCCATCCCACAGGAATCCCCCCTCAAGTGCAGGTGCTGTCAGTGCTCCATTTCCTTGCAAGTGGGTCATTTCAAACTACAGTGGCCATAGCATCAGGGATGTCCCAGCCTATGTTTTCCAACGTGTTGTCCAGAGTGTTTTCTGCCCTTCTGAAACATGCAGAGCTACATCGTTTTCCCTCAGGTGGAGGATTTGCCTACAGTGAAAGGTGATTTCTATTCCCTGGGACATATCCCCAACATCATAGGTGCCATTGTTGAGACCCATGTGGATTTGGTACCCTCCACAGGAGAGAACAGGTGTACAGAAACCGGAAAAGTTATCATTCGATGAATGTACAGATGGTATGTTTGGCAGACCAGTACATCTCCCATGTGAATGTCATGTTCCCTGGCTCAGTGCATGACGCCTGCATCCTGCTGAGTAGCAGCATCCCTTATGTGATGGGTCAACTCCAGAGGCACCGTGTGTGGCTATTAGGTGAGCATCTGGAAGCTAGTCAGTGGGAATGGTTGTCTGGGTATATCCCTCCAGGTTAGTGTGTGTCTAACAGTTGTCCCTCACCATTTGCAGGTGACTCTGGTTACCCCAACCTGTCATGGCTACTGACCCCAGTGAGGAATCCTAGGACAAGGGCAGAGGAACGCTACAATGAGGCCCATGGGCAAACTAGGAAGGTGATCGAGCGGACCATCGGCCTCCTGAAGGCCAGGTTCAGGTGCCTCCATATGACAGGTGGATCCCTATTCTACTCACCAAAGAAGGTTTGCCAGAACATCGTGGCCTGCTGTATGCTTCACAACTTGGATTTGCGACGACAGGTGCCTTTTCTGCAGGAGGATGGTCCAGATGGCGGTGTTGTTGCATCTGTGGAGCCTGCGAACAGTGAAGACGAGGAAGCAGAGGAAGAAGACTTGGAAACAGGTACTCAGTGATCCAGCAATATTTCCAGTGAAACACAGGTAAGAATACAAACCTGCCTACTATATGTACTTAAACACTACTGCCTCTCTACTGTCTGTCGTTTTCACCCAGTGTATGGTCACTGAGTTGTCACTTTCCCTCACGATTTCACAGATCTGGGGCCCACAGTGTGACATCTGCTTTGATTCCTCATGGACTAGAGCTGTGTGATATAGGTATGTTGACATTACAAATTTAAAAACTTTTTGCCACAGTTATTGCTAATACAGTATTCCGAAATCACAGACTGACTCCAGATTGTTTTGTGCTTTAAGGGTGTTTATTTTAGTGCTCAAAATTGGAGGGGGTAGCAAAATGGTGAGGGGTGATGGCGGAGGAATGTCCATGGCAGAGTCCAGTCTATTAGTCTCACAGGTGCATTGCCCAAAGCGGCATAGGAAGTGGAGCTGGGGCAGTTGAAGGATGGACAGGGTGACAAAGTGGGACAGTAGGATGACAATCAGGGTGTTCTCATTTCTTGCTGGGGTCTTGGCATCGTTCTCTGTCTTGATCCTGGATCTCAGGGACCGTTTGTGAGGTGGTTCTCCCTCTGCAGGGGGTGGGATGCTGGTGTGGTGGTCCTGTGGCGGTGCCTCCTATCCACTACCGCCGGCTGAGGTGGTGGGCAGTTCATCATCCAGGCTAGTGTCAGGGACCCCTTGTAGTGCCACAGTGTCCCTCCTGGTGTTGAGTACTTCCTTCAGCACCCCTACGATGGTGCCCAGGGTGGAATTGATGGTTCTGAGTTCCTCCCTGAAGCCCATATACTGTTCCTCCTGCAGGCGTTGGGTCTCCTGAAACTTGGCCAGAACCGTTGCCATTGTCTTCCTGGGAGCGGTGGTCGGCTCCCATGATGGAGGATAGGGCCTTGTGGAGAGTGGGTTCCCTGGGCCTGTCCGCCCCCTGTCACACAGCAGCCCTCCCAGTTCCCCTGTGTTCCTGGGCCTCCGTCCCCTGGACTGTGTGCCCACTACCACTGCCCCCAGGTCCCTGTTGTTGGGGTGGTGGATTAGCCTGGGTTCCCTGTAGTAGTGGACACACTGCTGATTGACGTGTCCTGGGGACGGAGGTATGGGCCCGCTGGTTAGGTGCTGTGCTGGTGTTTCCAGAATGGGGAAGCTCTGTGGTGGCCTGTGACTGGGTGTGGGGAACCGACTGTCCCGAGGTCCCCGATGGGCTGTGCTGGTCATCTAGATTCAGTTGGACAGAGGTGCTATCATCACTGTTGGCCTCTTCAGTTGGTGGTGTGGACATGTGTGGACCCTCCTGTCCGGTGACGTTGGGTAAGGGTCCTGCAGGGGTATAAAAGGATGTTTATTACATCTGTGTGTGCCATGGTGTGCAATGGGTGGGTGACCGTGTACCCCAGTGCTTGCATTCCTGTGTGGGTCCTTATGTGATGAGGCTTTAGGGGGGTGTATGGGTATGTGCAGTGGGCATGCTTTAGTGATGGGTGTCCATGCTTTGTTATTGCATGCAGGGCTTGGGGTTAGGATGTGTGGTTTCTGATGTTGGGACATTTGTGAGGAGTAGGAGTGATGGGGGTGAGGGTGGGGGTATGTGCTGGCATGCAGGTATGGTGGGGGATGTAATAGTTAAGATTTGACTTACCAGAGTCCATTCCTCCACCTACTCCTGCGAGGCCCCTAGGATGCAGAATCGCCAAGATCTGCTCCTCCCATGTTAGTTGTGGGAGAAGAGGTGGGGGTCCGCCGCCAGTCCACTGAACCGCCAGGTGGTGTCTTGAGACCACGGAATGCACCTTCCCCCGTAGGTCGTTCCACTTCTTCCTGATGTCCTCCCTATTTCTTGGGTGCTGTCCCACTGCGTTGACCCTGCCCACTATTCATCGCCATCGCTCCATCTTCCTTGCAGTTGAGGTGTGCTACACCTGTGATCCGAATAGCTGTGGCTCTACCCGGACGATTTCCTCCACCATGACCCTGAGCTCCTCCTCCGAGAACCTGGGGTGTCGTTGCCATGCCATGGGGTGGTGTAAGTGATGTGTGGCGTGGTGTGTGGGGTGATAAGTGTGCTGATATGTAGTGGTGTGTAGTGTGCGGTGCGTGGAAGTTATGTGGGTGATGATATTGTGTGCCTGTGGATGCTTGTATTGTTGATGGTGGTGTCTCTCTTTGGCCTTCGTTCATGATTTGTTGTCGTAAGGGTTTGTGGGTGATGTGGGTGTGTGTTTTATATAGTATTGGGTGTGTGGGAGTGGTGTGTGTATGTGCATCAGGTGTGTGTATTTCAAATTATCCAATGTGGCTGTGTTTTGGAGATGTGTGTGTATTTTGAGCGCAGCGGTGTGTACCGCCCATGGAATACCGTGGTTGAAAGACCACCGTGTGGACTCGTGTGTCGTGATAGTGTGGGCGTATTTCTGTTGGCGTGATGGTGGAGGTTTTGTTTTTGCCAGTTTATCACTGACCTTTGGTGTGGCAGACTTGTGTGGGTGTCTGAATTTTGGCGGATTCCTTGCTGTGGGTCATAATAGCTGTGGCGGTTTTCCGCAGCCGCGGCGGTGTGTTGGCGGTCTTCTGCACGGCAGTACGCGGCTTTTACCGCCAATGTTGTAATGAGGGCCTATATCATGAGAAACACAATACTCAGGGTTACTAAAAAATAAAGGCACTTTATTTTAGTGACAATGTGCCAAAAATATCTCAGAGTATATACTCCCTTAGGAGGTGAGAAAAATACACAAAATATACACACAAACCAAAATCAGGTAAGTAAAACAGTCAGAAAGTAGTGCAAACACTGTTGAATACAGTAGGATGCAATAGGCCTAGGGGCAACACAAACCATTTATTAAGAAAGTGGAATGCGAACTACGAATGGACCCCTAGGCTAGTGTAGTGTGTAGAGGGTCGCTGGGAGTGTAAGAAAACACTAAGGGTGTCCAAGATACCCCACCCCAAGACCCTGGAAAGTAGGAGTAAAGTACTACCATTTCCCCAGAAATACACTAAACTCGTGATAGAGGATTTTGCAAAGACCACAACAGACTGCAAAGCACTGAATACAGATTTCTGGACCTGAGGACCTGTAAAGGAGGGGAACCAAGTCCAAGAGTTGTGAAAGTGTCAAGGGGGGCCAGGAGTTCACTAAACCCCAGATCAAGGTGCAAAATGGCTGCTTCTGGATGGAAGAATCTGAAGATTCTGCAACAACGAAAGATGCTAGGAACTTCTCCTTCATGCAGAAAATGTCCCACAGAATGCTAGAGGATGCAGAATTGTTTCTTTGGCAAAAGACCACAAACAAGCCTTGCTAGGTGCAAGAGTCACAGTTGAAGAAAAAGGGTGCTGCCCGGGCCCAGGAAGGACCAGGATGTCGCCACTTGGGAGTGGAGACAGACGGGGCCCTCAGCAACGTAAAGAACCCATGCACAAGCAGGTTCACCCACAGAAGTACTTGAACATAGGTTCTCCCAGTGAGACAGGCAAAACACACTGACATATAGGTTTTTATCTATGAGCACTGGGGTCTTGGCTAGAAGGATCCCAGTGACACAGTAAAAACACACTGACCCACACTCACAAACAGGCCAAAAGTGTGGGTAACCATGCTAGAAAGAGGCTACTTTCCTACACAACCCCCCCCCCCAATGAAGGACAATAAGGCTAACCTTGGCCAGCTGAGATGTTATTGTCTAAGTGGTGATAAGTGGAGAGCAGAACTGCAATAGTGTGGCTACTCCCTTTATCATCCACAATATGGTTACATCCCTGTGAGGATGTAAAACACCCTGCAGATTTTTACCTAACCAACAGTGTGAGTGTAAATGCTCAGCGTTCCTATTAGTATGTTTTGAAGTTGGGCAGTGGGATTGGCCCACTGGACCTATGTCAAATTCAGGAAATGCTAGACATGGATGCTGTCTCAATAAAGCCATATCTGGGCAAAAACTTTGTCCATATGGCTGTAAGAGAGAACAAGGTTGCTATTGCTCTTGAGTTGGAGCAGGGCAGGTATGCTGTCCCCTAAGTTCCACACTAGGACTTGACTGCCGTCATAAGTGTTTAGAGGTAGTGCAGGGCTGCTGCACTAAAGTTTCTCTGGGAAGGCTGGAGGGATGCTCCATATTTACTAAAATGGTGCAATTGTGCACATCTGGATTAGTAATTCCACAGAGAGATACTTTTACCTCTGGAAGTCCAGCTGTGGTAGCGGAGGGCTCCTTTGGTAAAGGCTCCACCTCAGGAGAGGTTTCTCCCACTGAAGGAATTGTATCCTTAGTGGCAGGTTGGGGAAGGGATACGTTGATACCCTTCTTACCTGTTGGCGCAGAGGGATCCTGAATTTTCAGCCTTTTTTTCTCTCCTTTGCTTTTTCATTTCACCAGAAATGAGAGGAAGCAATTCCTTAGGGATACCCAGGATGGATGCACGGGTATTAAACTCTACCTCAGCACAACCTCTAGGTCATTCCCTAAGAGACAATCTACAGGTAAGGTAGGTGATGCCACCACCTGCTTAGGGCCAGTAACTCCCCACCAACTAAGTTGAACTACAGCTAAGGGGAGAGACTGAATGGAAATATTGACATCAGTAACTTGATGCTTCTGTCCAAGGAGGTGTTGTGCAGGTGACACCAGGTTTTCAGTCACCAAAGTGATACTGGCACCTGTGTCCCTGTAGGCCTGGGCCTCAACACCATTTATTAATATTGACTGCCTGTGTTTATCCATGTAAAGGGGACGAGCAGCCAAGGTGGCAAGGCCAATGCTACCAGGTGTGACAGAAACTGTCTTGGGACTGTCTACCCCAGTTTCTATTATGGTCCCACAAGTGAACCCAACTACACCTTTAGTTTGGGTATTGCCAGTAGTTCCACCGCTATTACCACTATTGCTAGGGGCACTAGAGTCGGATGTCTTAGTGGTGGTAAGCTCAGGGGCTTTACCTGTGAAGGACGTATCCCCTGGCCAGTGGCCTTTATTTCTACACACATAGCACTAAGGCTATTTCTGATTGTTCGAAGAGTTTGAAGAACATGAAGAAGATTTATCCCCACCCCCAGAGGAGTGTTTTGGACCTGAAGAAGGATCTTTATGTTTACCTTTATCCCCATGCTTGTCCTGATATTTTTCACCATTTTTCTTCTTGCCATCCTTCTCACCCCCGTATGAGCTTTTTTGCTCACTCTTGTTCTGACCCATTTGTCTACCTTCTTTCCCAATTCTTGGGGAGAGGTCAGATCTGACTTCACAAGATACTGATGTAACAAGTCAGACACACAATTATTTAAGAAATGCTCTCTCAGAATCAAGTTATATAGGCTTTCATAATCAGTCACCTCACTGCCATGTAACCAACCTTCTAGGGCCGTCACAGAACAGTCTACACAGTCTGTCCAGTCCTGTGATGACTCCTTTCTGGTCTCTCTGAACTTACGTCTATGATGTTCAGTGGTTAAGCCCAGACCATCCAAGAGTGCATTCTTAAGAATTTGGTAATTATCTGCATCATCCTCTCTTGCCAGAGAAGGATAACCAAAGGATGGCAGCCCACTGTACATGAGGGACGCTCTGAACTTTATAGGCCCTCTCAAGTGCAGCAAACAACTTGTTGATGTCATCACCATCCTTGTAAGAAGGAACAACTTTGTGCAGATTTCTAGAATCAAATGAAGGTTCCTTAACATTTGAATTTCTAAAACTGCTGCTGCCGCCATGGGAAACTAACCCCAAACACTGCCTCTCTTTCTCCACAGCCAGATATTCCCTATCTAAGGCCAATTGCTGCTTTATTAGCTTCAGTCTGGCCTCCTCTGACCTCAGCTTTCTGCGTTCCCTATCTAGGGACTGCTCCTCTAACCTCAGCTTTCTGAGTTCCCTATCTAGGGACTGGTCCTCGGGTTAGAATTATGTGAAGCCTCAGAAACAGAGGTAAGATGGCAGTGTGCAGAGGCAGACCTATCTCTAACAGGGGCCACTCTAGTGACCTGTCCTCTAGGGGTGAAGGAAGCCCTACTAGAGTGTAAACCCTTACCACTATCAGTTATACTAGGGGGCTTGTTGACGGATAGGTCTGTGAAAGAACCTTACCCAGGATTGTCATTCTGCTCCTCTGAGCCTTCCTGGTTGGAGTTATCCTCTACCTCTTCCCCTGTCTGATCTGGACCAGTGCTTAGTCCCTGGTCATCTTGGAGGAGAAGATTTAAGAGGAACTCCTTATTGGGGTTCTTCCCAATCCCTAAACCTCTTTCAATGCAGAGACCCCTCAAACTTTTAAAGTTAAGATTTTTATATGGTGTCTTGACAACTCTAGGGGTAGCTTCTACTGAAGACATATTGAAAGAAAAAAGTTTAGAGAAGTGAGTAAAAAGTTCAACAGAACTTTTAAGAAAGTTTGAAAATAGTTTCTAGATATATATTATATATGCGCTAAGTATTGGAACATGTTTTTCTTGTGAAAAGCACAGGTTTCAAAGTGGTAAAGCAATATCAAGTACTTATCACACCGCTGCACCACCAATGTAGGAGCCTGGCCTGGTTTGTATTGGGTACCTTGGGTACTTACACCTTACCCCAGGTCAGGTTATCCCTTGTTAGTGAATGTAATAGTGTTATGGCAGCTTAGGCTGATAAAGGTAGCTATAGCAGCCTAAGCTGCTAAAACACTACTAATCTACTAATAAGGGATAACTGGACCTGGCACAAGGTGTAAGTACAATGAGGTACCCACTATAAGCCAGGCCAGCCTCCTACATTGGTGGCAGAGGTGGGATAAGTACTTGTAACTGCTTTACCACTTTGTCATTGGTGCTTTTCATAAGCAAAACATATACTAAATACTTCAGAATATACACAGTTAATCTGAACAGTTTAACTTTCTTTCTTTAAACTTTCTAAAAGGTTTCTGAAAAGCTTTGAAAAGCTTGAAAAAGTTTTTATCTTTTCTTTAAAAGGTTCTAAACTTGTTTCTCTCTGTCCTAAGCCCTTTCTAACAATCATGTCTGCAGTAGAACTTACTCCCACAGTTGTCCAGGCAACCTATGGTAGTTTAAACTTTAAAGGTTTGAGTGGTCTCTGCATAGAAAGAGGTTTAAGCATTGGTAAGAACCTTACCAAAGATCCTCCCCTTAGCCTTCTCCTAGAAAGTGATCAGAACAAGTCTGGCCAATCCCAAGAGCAGGAGGTAGAGGAGGGGTGTACCCAGCAGGACTCAGAGGAGTCCCCTGGGGATGCTGTGGAGGGTGCCCATCCAAAGACCTGCCAGCTAACAGGCATCATAGTGACACTGGTAGTGGGAGGGGGTCACACAGTAGTAGGGCACCTTTCACTCCAAAAGGCCAGGCTACTAGAGTCCAGCCAGTTAGAGACAGGTCCACTTCTGCCAATCCCCACATTTCTTCTGTGTCTCAGAATTCCCAAGCCTCCCACCCTGAGGATAACACTCTAGAAAGGGAACTCAGAAAGCTGAGGTTGGAAGAGGGCAGGCTGAAGCTAAGACAGCAGCAGCTGGCCTTAGACAGGGAATCTCTAGATGTAGAGAGGGAGAGGTTGGGGTTAGTTCTCCATGGTGGCAGCAGAAGTGTGTTTTTGATAGCAATCCTGTTAGAGGGCAAGATTTCAGAAACCTGCATAAGATAGTCCCCCCCTTACAAGGAGGGTGATGACGTTAACAAGTGGCTTTCTGCACTTGAGAGGGCTTGTATGGTACAGTTGGTCCCTCAAAGGCAGTGGGCTGCTATCTTGTGGCTATCTTTCACTGGTAAAGGTAGGGATAGGCTCCTTACTGTCAGAGAAAGTGATGCTAATAATTACAAAGTTTTGAAGGATGCACTCTTCGATGGATTTGTCTTAACCACTGAACAATACAGGATTAAGTTCAGAGACACCAGAAAAGAGTCCTCTCAAGACTGGACAGACTTTGTAGTCTGTTCAGTGAAGGCCTTAGAGGGTTGGTTACATGGCAGTAAGGTGACTGACTATGAAAGCCTGTATAATCTAATCCTGCGAGAGCATATTTTGAACAACTGTGTGTCTGATTTGTGGCACCAGTACTTCGTAGACTCAGATCTGACCAAGAATTGGGAGAGAAGGTAGACAAATGTGTCAGAACAAGAGTGAACAGAAAAGTTCATACAGGGGGTGACAAGGATGACAAGAAGAAGGATGGTAAGTCTTCTGACAAGGGTGGGGACAAAGATGAAAAACATTCTGAGTCTTCATCAGGCCCACAAAAATCCCCTGGGGGTGGTGGGTCCAAATCCTCTTCCCACAATCAAAAGAAGCCATGGTATTATTTATGTAAGAGTAAAGGCCACTGGGCAAGTGATTCCACTTGTCCAAAGAAAAACACCAAGGCTCCTACTACCACAAACCCAACTGCAACCTCTAGTGCCTTTAGTAATAGCAGTGGTGGTGGGAAGTCTACTACAAATAGCCAGTCAAAGGGTGTAGCTGGGCTCACCATTGGTAGTGTTGTTGGGGTTGGTCTTGTTAGGGAGACCACAGAGGCTGTTTTAGTCTCTGATGGTGGTATTGATTTTGCCACCTTGGTTGCTTGTCCCCTAATATGGGTAAGTACAAGCAACTTCCGATAATCAATGGTGTTGAGGTTGAGGCCTACAGGGATACACGAGCAAGTGTCACTATGATGATTGAGAAACTGGTTCACCCTGATCAACACCTACTTGGTCAGCAGTACCAAGTGACAGATGTTCACAATAACACACTTAGGCACCCCATGGCCATTGTGAATCTCAACTGGAGGGGGGGGTTCTGGTCCAAAGAAAGTTGTGGTAGCCACTGGATTACCTGTAGATTGCATACTAGGCAATGGTTTGGAGACATCAGCTTGGGCTGAAGTGGAGTTGGAGACTCATGCAGCAATGCTGGGCATTCCTGGGCATATTTTTGCTTCGACAAGGGCTTAGGCCAGGAAGCAAAAAGGGCAGGGAAACTTGGATCCTGGAACAATTGACCAAGTGCTCCCAAAAGCTATGGGTAGGAAGGGTAAATCCTTGCCCACTATCCCTTCCTCTCCAGAAGATTCCCCTTTTGAGGAAGAGGAATCCTCTCCCTGTACAGAACCTACACCAGATGAGCTAGCAACAGACACTGCTGAGCTTTTGGGTACAGGGGGTACTGCTAGGGAAGAGCCGAGTGTGGCACAGCAGACCGGTCCCACACTAGAGGGTTTGAGACAGCACGCTGTCAAACAGCAGAATGGGGAAGTCACTGATAGCCATAAGGTGTATTGGGAAGACAACCTCCTATATACTGAGTCAGGGACCCTAAACCTGGAGCTGCCAGGGGATTGGTCATCCCATTGCAGTATAAGGAGTTTTTTTCTAACCTTGGCACATGACATTCCTTTGGGTGGGCATTTGGGCCCGAGTAAAACCTGGGACAGGCTTGTTCCATTGTTTCACTGGCCTCATATGTTAGAGGACACTAAAGAGTCTTGTTGTTCTTGTGTGACCTGCCAAGCCAGTGGCAAGACTGGTGGCACACCTAAGGCCCCCTTAATTCCACTCCCAGTGGTTGGGGTGCCCTTTGAGAGGATAGGAGTTGACATAGTTGGCCCCCTTGACCCTCCAATAGCTTCAGGCAATAGGTTTATCCTGGTGGTAGTGGATCATGCCACCAGGTATCCTGAAGCAATTCCCTTAAGGACCACTACAGCTCCTGCAGTGGCAAAGGCCCTCCTGGGAATGTTTTCCAAAGTGGGCTTCCCTAAGGAAGTGGTGTGAGACAGAGGTAGTAACTTCATGTCTGCATACCTCAAAGCTATGTGGAAGGAGTGTGGTGTAACATACAAGTTCACTACTCCTTATCATCCACAAAAAATGGTCTGGTTGAGAGGTTTAATAAAACTCTCAAAGGTATGATAATGGGACTCCCTGAAAAACTCAGAATGAGATGGGATGTCCTGTTGCCATGCCTTCTATTTGCTTACAGGGAGGAACCTCAAAAAGGAGTGGGCTTCAGACCCTTTGAACTGCTCTTCGGGCACCATGTGAGAGGTCCCCTTGCACTTGTGAAAGAGGGTTGGGAACAACCTTTAAAAGCTCCTAAACAAGACATTGTGGACTATGTACTTGGCCTAAAATTCAGAATGGCTGAGTACATGAAAAAGGCCAGTAAAAACCTTCAGGCCAGCCAAGAGTTCCAAAAGCAATGACATGAACAGAAGGCAGTCCTGATTCAGTACCACCCAGGACAGAAGGTGTGTGTATTGGAGCATGTGGCCCCAAGGGCTCTCCAAGACAAATGGAGTGGACCCCATCTCATTGTTGAGAAAAAGGGTGAGGTTACATACTTGGTAGACCTGAGCACTGCCAGTAGTCCCCTTAGGGTGTTCCATGTCAATCGCCTAAAACTCTACTATGATAGGGCTGACTTTACCCTGCTCATGGCAACTGATGAGGGACAGGAAGAAGAGAGTGACCCTCTCCTTGATCTCTTCTCCACCACTGAAGCTGATGGCTTAGTGGAGGGAGTGGTGCTTGCAGATTGCCTTACTGCTGACAACTGTGTAAATCTCCTAAGCCAATTTTCTGAGCTCTTCTCAGTAATACCAGGCACCATTACTTGGTGTGAGCACACAATCAACACTGGAGACAGTTTACCTGTCAAAAGTAAGATTTATTGGCAGCCTGACCATATCAGGGATTGCATAAAACAAGAGGTACAGCAAATACTGGACTTAGGAGTGATTGAGCCTTCAGAAAGCCCATTGGCTAGCCCAGTGATGCTTGTCCCAAAACCTCACAGTAAAGATGGTAAAAGAGAAATTAGGTTTTGTGTTGACTACAGAGGTCTCAGTCAAGTAATCAAAACTGATGCTCACCCAGGGCAGATGAGCTAATAGATACACTGGCTTCTGCCAAGTATATAAGCACTTTTGATTTAACTGCAGGGTATTGGCAGATTAAATTATCAGAAGATGCTAAACCTAAAACTGCATTTTCCACCATTGGAGGGCACTATCTGTTCACTGTGATGCCCTTTAGTTTGAAGAATGCACCTGACACTTTTCAGAGGTTGGTGAACACAGTCCTGCAAGGTTTGGAAGCTTTTAGAGCAGCATATCTAGATGATATAGCTGTCTTTAGCTTCACCTGGGAGGAGCACCTGGTCTACCTATGGAATGTTTTGGAGGCCCTGCAGAAGGCAGGCCTCACTATCAAGGCTTCAAAGTGCCAGATAAGGCAGGGGAAAGTGGTTTATCTGGGCCACCTGATAGGTGGGGAACAGATTGCACCACTGCAGGGATAGATCCAGACCATTATGGAATGGGCTCCCCCTACAACTCAAACCCAGGTGAGAGCCTTTCTAGGCCTCACGGGGTACTATAGGAGGTGCATTTGAGAGCTATGGCTCCATTGCAGCTCCTCTTAATGACCTCACTAGTTAGAAGATGCCTAAAAAGGTATTGTGGACAGCTAGCTGTCAAAAGGCTTTTGATTAGCTCAAACAGGCTATGCGCTCTGCACCTGTCCTAAAAAGCCCTTGCTACTCCGAGAAGTTCATAGTCCAGACTGATGCTTCTGAATTAGGGGTTGGGGCAGTGATATCACTGCTTAACACTGAGGGCCAGGATCAACCTGTTGCTTTCATCAGCAGGAGGTTGACCCCTAGAGAAAAGCATTGAGTGCCATAGAGAGGGAGGCCTTTGCTGTGGTCTGGGCACTGAAAAAGGTGAGACCATACTTGTTTGGTACTCACTTTATTGTTCAGACATACCACAAACCTCTATTATGGCTTCAACAAATGAAAGGTGAAAACCCTAAATTGTTGAGGTGGTCCATCTCCCTACAGGGAATGGACTATACAGTGGAACAAAGACCTGGGAGTACCCACTCCAATACAGATGGACTCTCCAGATACTTCCACTTAGAAAATGAAGACTCATCTGGGCAAGGTTAGCCTTCTTGCCCCTCGTTTGGCGGGGGTGTGTGAAGGAAAGTACCATCTTGTCTGGCATGTTACCCCCATCTTTACTTGTGTGTCAGACATATAGGTGTCAGTCACCTATATGTCTAACCCTCACTTGGTGAAGGTTAGGTGCAAGGAGAGCAGAACCCTATCTGTGAGGTGGCAGCAGCTTTAGCTGCAGTGCAAGCCTCAGAGAGCTGGTTTGGCAGTACTAGGGGTCCATTGTGGGGCCCCAGGGATGCATGGGATTGGCACCCCAATACTAGCTTCGGAATGGGGGGACAATTCCATGATCTTAGACATGTTACATGGCCATATTTGCAGTTACCATTGTGAAGCTACATTTAGGTATTGACCTATAGGTAGAGCACCAGTGTAATAGAGTCCCCACACTCACAAAGTCTGGGGAAATGACCCTGAACTATGTGGGAGCACCTTTGCTAGTGCAAGGGTGCCCTCACACTTAGTAACTTTGCACCTAACCTTCAGCAAATGAAGGTTAGACATATAGGTGACTTATAAGTTACTGAAGTGCAGTGAAAATGGCTGTGAAATAGTGTGTGCACTATTTCACGCAGGCTGCAGTGGCAGTCCTGTGTAAGGGTTTGTCTGAGCTCCTTATGGGTGGCAAAAGAAATGCTGCAGCCCATATGGATCTCCTGGAACCCCAATACCCTGGGAACCTGGTTCCATATATTAGGAAATTATAAGGGGGTCAAGTATGCCAATTGATATTAGTAAATGAAGTCACTGGCCTACAGTGACAAATTTAAAAGCAGAGAGAGCATAAGCACGGAGGTTCTGGTTAGCAGAGCCTCAGTGACACAGTTAGGCACTACACAGGCATACACATTAGGCCGCAAACTATGAGCACTTGAGTTCTGGCTAGCAGGATCCCAGTGAGAAAGGCAAAACGCAATGACAAATAGGGTTTCCACTATGAGTTCTGGGGTCCTGGCTAGCAGGATCCCAGTGACACAGTAAAAACACCCTGACATATACTCGCAAACAGGCCAAAAGTAGGGGTAACAATGCTAGAAAGAGGCTGCCTTCCTACATTAGGCAACTCTTTTTTCATCATCCCATAGAACACTCTGCACACACTTTTGTCCTTTCACTCTCTATTGCACTTCCCCTGTTAAGTAAGTCCCAGTCACCCACTTTACTTTTACAGAAGATGAGTTGAGAATTATGGTGAATGAAATCATAAGAGTAGAGCAACAATTGTTTGTAGCCCAAGTCCAGCACATTCCTCTCTGTAGGAGAATGGAAATGTGGGACAAGATGGTCAACAGAGTGAATGCTGTAGGTACTACCCTGCACACAAAGGAGGACATGAGGAAGAACCTCTGTGGCAAGGTCCATTCCCTGGTCTCCAGGTAGCAGCTGGAGGCCAATAAGAGTGCCAGTTGACCTCCCAGTGCCCCATAAAGATTCTTTACCAAATGGAGAAGGTGTGGCCATCCTACATTCTAAGGGCTTGACAGGAATACCTGTGGGAGTGGAGTCTGGTAAGTTACAACACAAAAACTGTTACATCACTGTAATGTCATGCATGCCCACAACTCAGCTTTTGCCGCTATCTTGTCCATGTACCCCACCAACATTCAATACCAAGAGTATCTGAGGTTTAACACTGTCAGTGTGTATTATTGGACCCAGCATCACAGCTACCAAGGCTCATCACATGCCATATGCCCAAATGGTCCCTGTACATCTCATAATATCATAAAACAATTCCATGATTCATTGGTATGTCTCAACATGTAAATGTATGCTCAGCCTACATACAGATATGTAATACTCAACATTTGTCTAGTGTTGGGGAGTAGAGGGAGTCACCTGACTGCATCTCTTGGCAGAGGCCTTGTGTCAGTAACTCCAACCAACAGACCAGTGTTCACTTGCTCCATACATCTGTTAGTGAACTCTCAAATAAAGATTACTCACCTGGGAGGATATCATTTGTCAAGAGTTGGGAAGTAGAGGGAGTGACCTGGATGCAAAACCAAATAGGCCCTGTTTCTCTAACTCCAAACACCAGGCCAGTTGACACTTGCCCCAGTACATCTGTTAGTTAACTCTCAAATGAAGTTTACTCATCTGGGAGTATACCATGTGTCAAGTGTTAGGAATTAAAGGAGGTGACCTGACTGCAAAGCCCAATGGGCCCTGTTTCTCTAGCGACAACCACCAGCCTAGTGGTCGTTTGCCCAATTACCCCTGTGCCTTAACTCTCAGTTGAAGTGTATCACTTGGGACTATACCATTTGTCAAGTGTTGGGCAGTAGAGTGAGTGACCTGAACTCAAAGCCCAAAGGCCCTGTTTCTCTAGCTCCAACCACCATCACAGTGGTTACCTGCTCAATTACATCTGTATCTTAACTCTCAATTGAAGTGTACTGACCTGGGAGCATACTATTTGTCAAGTGTTGGCAGGTCGATGAAGTGACCACAATACAAAGCCCAATGGGCCTGTTTATCGAACTCTAACCACCAGCCCAGTGGCCACATGCCCAATTATCACTGTGTCTTAACTTTCAATTATTACCCCTGTGTCTTAACTCTCAATTGAAGTGTACTCACCTGGGAATACATCATTTGTCAAGTGTTGGGTAATAGAGGGAGTGACCTGACTGCAACTCCCAGGAGGCCTTGTGTCTGTAAGTCTGTAAACCCTCCCTGTTGCTCCTCCTGCTCACCCAAGAGGGTGGGTGTTTCCTTCACCCCAGGTACCACATCCCCAGACCCTGTTACCCCTGCTGCCCTGAGTGAAGATGCTATTGACCTTCTGAGGAGTATCTCTGTGGGTCAGTCTGCCATTGTAAATGCCATTCAGGGATTGGCCAGCCAACCTCACCAAACAAATGTGTACCCAAAAGGGATTCATACTGCCATGTCTGGCCTACAGAGATCTTTTCAGGCTCTCACCTCCTCAATGATAGAAGCCATCTACCCCTCACAATCCTCCCCCACCACCTCCCTCTTCCCAATCCAAATTCCCTATTTCCCTACCTGTCCAAAGTACACAGACACATCTGCACACATCCACCTCAACACATGCAAGCAGCATACATAAACACAAGCACCACAAGACAATCCAGCATGCAAGCACTCAACAGTCACCCACAGACACCTCAACAGCCACCAGTTACACAGACACCCCAACAACCCTACCAACCCACAGATACTACCACATAACACAGTGACACATCCACTACACCGACCATATATCCAGACAACACCTCACAACCCACAGACCCACACACCTAAGACACAATGCCACCAGACATGACCACAACACCTACAGACACATCCACCACATCAACCATGTACCTGAAAACCACCCCAAAACACACAGACACATGCACCACATCCACCATACCCACACCAAGAGCCACACACATATTGACCACTCCCACATCACTCAGCAACTCTACTTCACAGCCCCCCCGAGACATGCACATGCCCACATTCACACACACACAACAGACACCACCTAAATACAGGCATACTTCACACAGACAGACAACACCCACAGACAAGACCACCACTCCTTTAACTTCCAAATCCCCAGTCCCTTCTGATGACTCCTACCCATTTTACCAAAGAAAGTTTTCTTTTTGAACTTGCTCTTTCCTTTTTATTTCAACCACCCAAGCCCAAGAGGTCCCCACCCACATCCCAACCCATCCCTTCCACATCTAAGCCCCCATCATACCTGCCCCCTGCAAGTACCAATAGCCCTCTCCCAAAGAAGAAGACCACCCCTCTGAAGAAACAGTCCACCCTCCAAACCCAAACCCACACATCCCAAATGTGACCCCCACCCAAGCATGGTCTTGAGATTCCTGATTGCCCACCCAATGCCTCTTCTTGTGGAGGTTCCCTGGCAATTATTTTAGTCCAGTCTGGGCACAGTCATTTACATGGACTTGTACTTAGACAAGCCAATGGCCTTTCAGCTTCAGCATTTTCTGTAAATAAAGGCAAGTTATTTTTTTGTTGGGTACACATTTGTCCTGCTATTACTTTTCTACCGTTTTGTTGTTCCTGAGTAATTTGTGTTGTATGCCTACAGTTGTGTGTGTTTCGGCAATATTTCTGATCCATTTGCTATTGTTGGCATCATCTGACTTTGAGGACAGTGCTGGTGTCCCCCAGGACAAGGGTAGATGTTTATTCTATGGGTATGTGGGTGATAAACCAAATGGGGTGTCATTGCATTGTGTTATATTTGATATGGTGAATATTTCATCTTGGTTTGGCCAATGTTAGCAGGTATGGTATTAAAATTGTCCCCCTGACATGAACTTTACTTTTGTCTCATGTATGGACGCTAGAGTTTTGTTTGTCCAAACATGGAGGGTGTTCAATTGTGCTACATTCCTTTATATTTGACTGACCATGTGCCCATTTTGATGTGTGTACCTTGCAGTTACTTCATCAACATGTTCAGCCCTTGCTGTTGTTGTTCCTTGACTTGCAATTACACATTTTGCAGATTAGCATGTCACTTGGCTTTACTATTGTTTGTCACTGAAATACATGAAGGGCCAGTTCCTGTGCAAATGGTGTTTTGGGGCATAGGGCAAATTAAACGTGTCCCAGGCCATTATCTTACCAGTAATGCTCCTGATGCCCCCATCTCTATTGTGCAGGTATTATTTGCATTGTGAGCTTTGGATATTTGTCTAACAAAATACTGTGTATTCCATTGAGCTTTGATTGTGTTGAAATGTGTGTGATATGTATGGGTCCATTACAGGGATGTTTAATGGGAAGTTGTTTGTGTTAATTGACACATCCGAACATATGTGTCTTCACTCTGTTGACAGTCCGTTGGCATATGAGCAATGTGAGGGTGTCAATTACATTATGTGTGATGTTGATGTGGTGTCGCTGTTGAGTGACATGATGTTCTGTACATCTGTCCATGAGAATAAGATAAGTAGATGTGTGATATTATGGATTTTTGCAGTGCAGTGTCAGTGACCTGACCAAAGGGGGTGTTTTTTGGCTGTGAATGTGTCACTCGTTGTGAATGACTCCGAACCGGAACACAATGACAAGTCTACATGACCCACTTATGGATTACAGTGTGACCATCTGTTGTTGAGCTTCATGACACAGGTTGGTGTGTGTTTTTACTGTCGGTTGTGTCCATGGTGGTGTGAAATTTGTGCTCCATCTCTAATCAGCAGCAACAGCAGGACATGTGTGATTGGCTCCATGGCAGCACAGGATATATGATGCTGTCTGCATGTGAGTTCCTTCCTTTATAATCTTCATTTCCGATTGTTGGAACATGGTGGTTGGACCACCACAGTCATGTTGGTGGGAAGCAACATCAGCTCCAATGGTTTAATTGGCCTGTCTTGCCACCGCAGCGGTCTGTGCTGCCTGCTGTGCTGGCAGGATGTGGTTCCTCTATGGAACTGCTTGCATTGTAATGCAGTGGTCTGACCGCCAAGGAGATGGTGGTCGGACTGCCGTCGCCACTGCCATGGTGGTCCAGAGAATGCCAAACTTGTAATCAGGCCCTCTGTCTTCTCAAAGACAGATTGGGAGTAAAGTCCTCAAACAGTATATCCCTAATCTACCCCACAGAGGGTAAATTAGGGGTTTCTCCCCCCAGTGCTCCTTCAGGAGGAAGAAAGATTTTCTGGGTGTGGTTACTGCCAGATGCCTCAATGGATCATGCTTGCCACTCTTTTTTGGTGACATTTTGTTACCTTTTTTGCCTAATGGTCTTATACCTCTGTGAGGCGGATTGCGAATAAACAACACATATCCTTCACCCAAGGGGGTCAAAAGACTTGTGTTAGAAATGGGGTCTTTGGTTGCTCCATGTCCAAGCAACGACCTTCACTCTAGTCAGGGTAAATGATAATCACCCTCGGTTAACCCCCACCCACCTCCCCTTGCGACTCTTGCAGCTTGGTACGAGCAGGTAGGCTTAACTTCAGAAGCAATGTGTAAATTATTTGCAGCAACGCACACAGTAATTCAGTGAAAACACTACAAAATGACACAACACAGGTTTAGAAAAATAGAGAATATTTATCTAAACAAAACAAGATCAAAACAAAAAAAATTCAACATACGCAAGTCAAGTTATGACTTTTCAAAGAATAAGATTCTTAAATTGTTTAGAAAACAGTTAGAATGTTGTTAGTGTGCAAAAGTGCCTGGGTAGTGTCAAAATAACACCGCTCGGCCGAGTGTTTGTCGGAAAAAGCCAGCGATGCATTGATCTCTCACTCACAAGTGAGACCGTGCGTCGTTCCTCCTCCGGTCGGGTCAGCGTGTGTTGTTTCTCCTCTCCTGCAAGAGACCGATGCATCGATTCAGACAAGCACCTCGAGTCCATGCAGGCTTTGTGTTGTTTTTCCACGCCCAGCAATGTTGCGTTGAAAATCCAGTTGCACTGTATCTCAAAACCATGCTGCGTGGGGTATATGTCGTTATCAGCCTCCGTTAGCAGGTGTTGCGTGTCATTTGTCCAGCAGCATTGCATTGATCTTCCTGCTGCAATGCAGGTGGAGCACTCATTTCAGCCGCGAAGCCGGCGGCATGTCGTTTATCAGATGCATTGAACATTTCCCTGCATGGCAGTCTGTGCATGGATTTTCATTCTTGGTCTGCCTGCTTCACCTTTCAAGGGTCCAGGAACTGGATAGGGCACCACTTGGCAGGGCAGGAGGCTCAGCAAAGAGTCCAGGTGTGGGCAGGGGAAGTCTTTGATGGACCTAAGACTTCAACAACAGGAGGCAAGCTCAGTTCAGGCCCCTGGAGATTCTTCACAAGCAGGAATGCACAACAAAGTCCAGACTTTGTCCCCATTCACTGGCAGAAGCAGCAACTGCAGGAAAGCTCCACAAAGCACAGTCATAGGCAGGGCAGCACTTCTCTTCAGCTTTTCAGTTCTTCTCCTTGGCAGAGGTTCCTCTTGATTCCAGAAGTGATCTAATTTTCAGGGATTTTGGTGCTCTTCTTATACCCTTTTCTGCCTTTGAAGTAGGACTACTTCAAAGGAAAGTCTCTCTTGTTTTTGAGATCCTGCTTTTCCCATGCCAGGCCCCAGACACACACCAGGGGGTTGAGGGCAGGCACAACCCTTTCAAGTGTAAGTGGCAACTCCTCTCCTCCCTCCTAGCACAGATGGTTCATCAGGATATGCAGTCTAGAGAGAGGTGCAAACTAAGTCGACAGGGATTCCACAAACAGGCAGAGTCACAGAACGGTTTAAGCAAGAAAATGCCTGATTTCTAAAAGTGGCATTTTCAAACACAGTCTCAAAACCAACTTCACTAAAAGATGTATTTTTAAATTGTAAGTTCAGAGACCTCAAACTCCATATGTCCATCTACTCCCAAAGGGATCCTACGCTTTATTATTTAATGGCAGCCCTCATGTTAAACTATGAGAGAGACAGGCCTTGCACAGTGAAAACCGAATTTGGTAGTATTTCACTGTCAGGGCATATAAAACACATTAGTATATGCCTACCTTACACATACACTGCACCCAGCCCATGGGGCTACCTAGTGCCTAAGTTAGGGGTGCCTTACATGTAAGAAAAGGGAAGGTTTAGGCCAGGCAAGTGGGTACACTTGCCAAGTCGAATTAACAGGTTAAAACTGCACACACAGACACTGTAGTGGCAGGTCGGAGCCATTTTTACAGGGCTACTAATGTGGGTGACACTAGTAGCATTTGATTTACAGGCCCTTGGCACCTCTAGTGCACTATACTAGGGACTTACAAGAAAATCAAATATGCCAATCATGGAAATCCAATTATACATATATTTTACATAGGAGCACTTGCACTTCAGCAGTGGATTGCAGTGGTAAAGTGCCCAGCTTAACAAAAACAGCAAAAACAGCAAAAATAGAGTATAGCACACATCAAAAACCTAGGAAACAGAGGCAAAAAGTTAGGGGAGACCATGTCAAGGATGCCAAGTCTAACAACTTGTGAACCTTGTTTGGTGTGAGGGACAACTTAATGCCAGGCTGGACAGCCCCACTGCTTCTCTATTTTTGGACTACGTCTTCCCTGGTGTTCAGTGGGCTATCTGTCCCCCATGCGACATTTTGATGGTAAACTCCCCCAGTCTACCCCCAGTAGGGCAGAACAAATGTTGAGGTTGCTCTAGGTGAAGGGACTGTACCAATTCTTGCTCGGGTCAACCCAACCTTTGCTGGGTTTTAAAAACTTTTTTACTTTGCTTTTTCAGCTTTTTCTCTAGTGTCTAGTGGGTTTTCTGCCCCACCAGGGAAGAAAATAGGTCTAGGGGCAACACAAACCATATACTAAAAAAGTGGAATGTGAATCACTAATTCCCCCCTAGACAAGTGTAGTGTGTGCAGAATCGCTGGTAGAGTAAGAATACAGTAAAGGTAAGTAATTTACCCCACCCCAGAGCCCAGAAAAGCAGGAGTAAAGTACTGCAAGTTTCCTTAGGACACACTACACCTCGTTTTGGGGATTTTGCAGCAGCCAACCAAGTCTGCAAAGAACAACTGCTGGATTATTGGACCTGAAGCCCTGCAAAGGAAGGGGACCAAGTCCAGAAGTCGAAAGAAGTTCCAGGAAGGGCAGGAGCCCCTGCTAACCCAGAAGAGGGTGCAAAAGAAGAGTCCCTGGTTAGTTGAAGACTGCAGAAATGCACCCTCGGTGCCAGTGGGTTCTTGCATAATGCAAAAGATGGCGCACTGTGTGAAGATTGTTGCAGAAAAGATTTCGTGTTGGAAGTCACCAACAAGCCTAGGCTACAACAAAAGTGTGTTTTTCATCAAAATGGCGCTGGATGGACACTGGAGGGACCTGGGAGCCTCAACTCTGTGTGAGGAGGAAGAGGGGCCTCTCAGCAATTGAGAGAGTCCTCAGGATGCCCCCCAGCACCCTCAGAAGCTGCATGATCTGGGATCAAAGGAGGTGCAAAACACGGTTGATGCACTACAACAAAAGAAGGTCCTATGCAATCGGAGAACAACTCAGCGAGTGCTGGCGACCTGGGCCAGGATGTGCATATAGGAATTTTGCAAAGAGTGCACAGAGGCCTCAGGAGGCAAAGAAGACACAATACAAAGGGGTACCATTGTTCTTGGTGAAGGCAAGGTCTTACCTCCTCCAAATTGCATCAGCAGGACCTCAGGATAGTCTACGTCGATCATGTCTACCCTCTGTGTCTTTAGGAGCAGGCTTGTTGCCACAAGAGGAGTGCCAGGGTACCATTGTTGCCTTGGAAGGTGTTTGCTTGGAGCAGGGGAGTATCTCCGTCACTCCACAGGAGATTGCTTTGGTCCTTCTGGTGCAGGATGAAGACAGGGAGTCCCCAGAGCATGCACACCATGGAAACTGTTTTCATTTGCTGACTTGGAGCTGAGGTTGCTCTCTTGTAGACACTTTGTTGCAGTTACAGTGTTTATTGGAGCAGGCTGCGGTTGATCCAAGGTCTGAAGAGTCTGAAGTTGTTGCAGAGTATTCCTGAAGAAAACTTGCTAGCAGAATCTGAAGAGAACCCAGAGGAGATACCCCCAAATAACCCTGAGGAGGGGATTGGCTACCTTATCAGGTATGGACCTATCAGGAGGGGTCTCTGACATCATCTGCTGGCACTGGCCAATCAGAGCTCTCCGGAGTGCCCCCACACCTTGCGAAGCAAGATGGCTGAAGTTTGGGACACACTAGAGGAGCTCTGGGCACTACCCCTGTGGTGGTGATGGACAGGGGAGTGGTCACCCCCCTTTCCTTTGTCCAGTTTCCCACCAGAGCAGGGGAGAAAGGGTCCCTGAACAGGTGTAGACTGGTTTATGTAAGGAGGGCACAATCTGTGCCCTTCAAAGCATTTCCAGAGGTTGGGGGAGGCTACCCCTCCCCAGCCTGTAACACCTATTTTCAAAGGGAGAGGGTGTAACATCCTACTCTCAGAGGAAATGCTTTGTTCTGCCTTCCTGGGACTGGGCTGCCTAGTCCACAGGAGGGTAGAACCCTGTCTATGAGGTGGCAGCAGCTGTAGCTGCAGTGCAAGCCTCAGAGAGCTGGTTTGGCAGTACTGGGGACCATGGTGGAGCCCCCAGGATGCATGGAATTGGCTCCCCAATACCAGATTTGGAATGGGGGACAATTCCATGATCAGAGACATGTGACATGGCCATATTCGGAGTTACCATTGTGAACCTACATAGAGGTATTGACCTATGTGTAGTGCATGCGTGTAATGGCGTCCCCGCACTCACAAAGTCAGGGGAAATAGCCCTGAACTATGTGGGGGCACCTTTGCTTGTGCAAGGGTGCCTTCACACTTAGTAACTTTGCACCTAATCTTCAGCAAGTGAAGGTTAGACATATAGGTGACTTATAAGTTACTTAAGTGCAGTGAAAATGGCTGTGAAATAGTGTGTGCACTATTTCACGCAGGCTGCAATGGCAGTCCTGTATAAGGGTTTGTCTGAGCTTCTTATGGGTGGCAAAAGAAATGCTGCAGCCCATATGGATTTCCTGGAACCCCAATGCCCTGGGTACCTAGGTACCATACACTAAGGACTTAAAAGGGGATCCAGTGTGCCAATTGAAATTGGTAAATGAAGTCTCTGCACGCCTCATCCTGGACATCCCCCGCCACTGCCATATCACAGGCCACCTAAGAGACCTGCATTGGCTCCCCATCAACACGAGAATCACCTTCAAAGTCATCACCCACGCTCACAAGGCACTGCACAACACTCGGCCAGAATACCTCAACAGACGGCCCTCCTTCTACACCCCGACCCGACAGCTCCACTCCTCCTGTTCGAGCAGTAGCAGCCTCCTGCCAGTGCCTTGAGACCCTCACAGGTGAGTAGAGCGCTTTACAAATTCCCTGACTGATCTGTGCTGAAGGATGTCATTGTTTATGTTCTGGAAGGTGTCCCTTCCTGCACATAAACAATCTACAATGGCATTTTGCTTCTTCTAGGTGTGCTGCCACAGATTTCAAATTACTTGTAAATCTAGAGCAGGCTCAAAAGCAATGGGTGTTGCAGTGGAACGCCCACTGCAACACCCATTGCACACCTCTCTGACATAGAAAACTGCATCAGAGGGGCCCTTATTTACAAGGAGGCGGAAATCCAAAAAAAGTGGCCTTTGACCTCCTTGTAAATATGGAGAAGTTGGTAGCGCCAACAAAGCATCACAATAAGTGACACTTCTGTGGCACTAGTTACTTGTAAATCTGGTCCTTATGTTCTTTGTCCAGTCTTCAGAGTCATATCAAAAGACTGCGGTAGGATGGTCTTTGAGAAAATGAATTGCATTTTACTACACAATGAATCCACTACTATTATTATGATTTATGATAAAGTGAAATCATGAATTAAATTGTGACTCAGCTACCATCAAGAAAATGTATCATAGCCACAAAAATGCCACTAGATCGCTTAAAGTCACAAGAATAAAATCTTACTATCTAGTTTGCAACAGTTATGCCAAACAAATGGTAGACAAAAGGAGTATGTGTGCAATTAAAAGTAAGCATCTTCATTTATGCAATTCATATTTTAAAAACGACCATTGTTTTAGAGTTGGAGTAGAGACCAAAAGTCCCATTTGACTATTTTTTTAGAAGCTACTTTTAACTTATATTCTCAGCATGTGCAGCATGCCTAATGAACTCCTGCGGGAAGTCAGCATATCTCTTACACAATTAACTTTCCATTCTTATGCAAATGCGAAGTTTAAGGATTCCCAAAAGGAAGTCTGTTTTTGGCTTCTGCTAGCTGAAGTAAGATAGTAAATGACACTTGGAGCCTTGAGCTAAAAATTAGACTTCAGTAATTTGTGCTGGGGCATGTGCTTCATTTGAGGGATCGAAAGCATGGTGGCTATTCTGTATCTGTTTGTTAAAAAATGTGCCATTAGTCCTAGCAAAGCTGTCATCAGTAGTGAGATTATTTATACTTTTTGTACTTAACAGGAGTAACATTCATACATTTTCTCAAAGGAAGTATTTTTATAGCCATTGCATGTTCATAATGGAACTCAGAAGATGCATCCCCTTGACTTGATGCTTTATTTATTTATTTATGTATTTATTTATGTATTTATGTATTCATTCTTTTATTTATTTATTGTTTTAGATCTCCGTTTGTCTGCTTCATCAAAGGGTATCAGAGCGCAGTACAATAGACATTAAACTTCATATTGGTATATACACTTATAGGAATCATCAAGCAAAAATTAAACTGAAGAAAACAAGGCCCAGATTTATGCTAAAGTGGCCCAGCGCAGTGCCATGCTGTGCCACTTTTGAAATGCAGGGCTGCACTTTATTTAGCAAAATACGGTGCAGCCCTGCGTATCCCCCTACACTGGCACTGAATTAAGCTGCCTAGAGCCAACACAGGCATCCATGCAGCATAATGCAAGGGTGACTGCATTGAGGGGATAGAATGCAGCACACATAGAAGTACCAAAGCGTCATTTTGAATGATTGTTTATGCACAGAAAGATGTCCCTTCCTGCATTTAAACAATCATCCATGGCATTTTGCTTCTTCTATGTGTGCTGCAGAATGCAGCACACACAGAAAAAGCATAAAACAGTGAGTAATAAAAGCATTCCCCATGGTTTTCCCATGCTAACGCCAACCAAGGAGTGGTGTTAGTTTTTGGCGCTGCCTCAGGTTTATGATAACTTGTAAATCTGAGACAGCATCAAAAGCAATAGGTGTTGTGGTGGAACGCCCACAGCAGCACCAATTGCACACCCCTCTGACACAGAAAACTGTATCAAAGGGACCCATATTTACAAGGAAGCCATAGCCCCACAAAAAAGTGGCGTTACACCTCCTTGTAAATATGGAGCAGTGCTTAGCGCCACAGGAGCGTCATGAAAAGTGATGCTCCGGTGGCACTAGGGACTCTTAAATATGCCCCCAAGAGTCTGAAAGCTAAGAGGAGGTAGGAACTGGAAGGAGGAGGGAAGAGTGAACCTGAGAAAATAACATCTAGGCTATGTAAGTCTGTTACATCAGGTAGTTACATTATGTAAAGAAGAAATAGATAAGTATATCAGGAATCTGGTGAGTAAAAGAGCAATCATGTGTATCTCTAACCCATGTATATTGTGAAAACGAATCTCTTCAATCTTTTTCCAAAGGAGCTAATCAATGATATATAATTATCCTGTAGTGAAGCTGCTAGGTGCTGTTGCAGCTTTTTTTCAGGACATAAAGGAATAGATTTGCAAATAAATAATGCAAAGAAACGCAACAAGTGAAGTTTCTGCACTGAGTTGTGTGACTCTAAAAGAGAAGACCTGTGGCACATCTACTAAGCCGTGTCACTGCTCTGTTCTCTCCCTACACTGGCACATTTTAGGCTGCAATGCACCAACAAAGGCCTCTTTGCAGCATAACACGTGTGTCTGCATTGTGGTCAGCATCGTTTTTGTGCAGGAGTCCTTTCCTGCACAAAACCTGTACTGAAATACAATGTCCAGGAAACAGGAAATATACATTTTTCTCCTTGTTACATCAGCCTGAGGTAGACAGTCGATTTCAGTGCAAATTCATCACTATTTGCATTGGTTTGTAAATAATCTGGATTTTTCGTTTGTTATGCATTAAAAAAGTAACTCAAAGCTGAAAAATTATTTGCAAATCTGGGCTATGATCAGTGTCATCTTAAGGATTTTAGGGGCCCTGGGCAAGGCATAATTGGGGTTCCATTATGCATTTCCTACTAATTCGAGCTGACATGATGTCATCACTAAATTAAATGTTAAACTTGAACTGGGTCACACAAAAACAATTGGAATATGTCTAGCTCAAGATGCAACAAAAACTTAAAATGATACAGTTTAGAGAGGCAGAGTTAGAGATAGAGATAGGCAAGGAGGGATAGAGGTTTATATAGAGAAATAGAATAGACAGAGGTCATCTAGAGAGAAAGTGAACTTTTCAAAAGGAGTAGCGAGAGCCCTGGACAATTGTCCACTTCACACATTCTTCAAAACGTCTCTTTCCAGAATCTGTAGAACTCTGTCCTTCGGGACTTGTTTTCAATATAGTTTCACTGCAGACTTTGTGGGTAATCTAAAAGTTGGCAAATGACATACTTAATCCAAATAATTGAACTAAAAGTTCATATTCAAGATACCAGTTAGTAATTTAATATTGAATTTCCATATCATACACCCAAAAGCCTAAAAATGCTTGATTTAAAGTGTGGATCATTCATTTACACATCTTTTCTGGTGAAGGTACCCCAACTGAAACATGACCCTTTTTGATATTTTAAAAGCATGCATAGCTGTTGTACAATTGAAAAAAAAATGCACTAATCTGCCTATAAGAACTATATACAGAAAATCGGGATACATTTGTAAATTTTCTTGTGTCTTTGCACAACAAAAACAGTTTTATGCTGAAACTGGATGGGAGTGTGAACTGTCTATTTTCTGTCCCTTTTTGTATAAGGTTTTACAGTTAAAAAGGTAAGTGGGGAAGTATTAACAAAAATTATGTATACAAACTTGAAATGGCTGCTAGTGATATAGAAAATGTTCCATATTTCAAAAGTTTTATAGAGTTGGGCGACCCAGCAAATTAGAGAGAGTAAGCTAGAGCGAACCAATAACTTGACTATAAGACTTTTATGGTAAAATATTTAGCATGTAAATAGTCATGTAAAAACATGACAAAGACTCTCCAGAATTCCAAAAGTGTATTCTCTAACATGCTTAAAATTCTAAAAGTGTATTTCCTTTACATGCAGAAGAAATTCACCTTCTTACATTCGAATGTACCAGAAGTGAGAGTTTCTAAATATAAACATGAAACACTGGGGGCAAATTGTAATTCACCTGAAGATTTTAGATTCCAAAAGCTCGCAAGAACTAAGGGCCAGATTTATACTTTTTGACGCAAAACTGCGCAAACTCAGTTTTATGTCAAAAGGTTTAGTGCCGGCTTGCACCATTCCTCAACGCCATCCATGCACCGTATTCAAACTATGATACACAATGGCACTAAAAAATGGTTAGAGTCAAAAACCATGACGTTAACCCTTGCACCCTGTCATAAGGCAAAATTACGTTAATGCTGCAAAAGTTACTCAAGCCCATTTTGCGGCACCTAAACATGTTGCAAAAGGATCTGCCCCATTTTAACACAGCATTAGCATCAACTTTAAACGCACAAGCACTAAAGAGTGCAATTTAAAGGGAAAATGTAAGCAACAGGCCAGGAGAGACCCCAGAGTGACCCCATACAGCCAGGCTGCAGCCAGGAAGATACACAAAAGTCCCAGGAGAAGCAAAAGAAAAAGAGAAAGGGTAGGTTCAGTGAGGAGGAGCACAACATCCTTGTCAGAGAGGGGATAGAGCACGAACACCAGCTCTTCATCACCTCCAAATTGCCAATTGGTAAGAGAGAGGCATTATGGCAGCAAATAGTGGACAAAATCAACAGTGTGGCAGAGGTGAAACGAACTGTCACTGAGTCCAAGAAGTGCTGGCATGACTGCAAGCATAGAACTAAGGAGGAAATAGCCAGGAATATAAAGGCAGTGCTGCAGACTGGAGTTGGAAGTCCAGCACCACAGGAGGACCTGGATGGGATGAGGGAGATGGTTGTAGTGGTCATCCCAGAAGAACTGGTCACAGGAATACAAGGATAGGACAGCGCAGACTTCCAACAACCACCACAAATGAAGGGTAAGTTGCATGGGGGAAATAACTGCTAATTTCACAAATGCCAGAAGGGGGAGGCACATAGGACACACTCAATGCATGCTAAAGGATTGCGGCAGGACACATTGCCAATGAATCAAGATGCACTATCCACACATAAGCAACACATGTACGCACGACTTGGTTGTGCTGTGCACTACAACACATACACAACCTGGACCTACGTCAATCACAAGGGCTGTACCCCAACATGTACATATGCAGCACATTGGATGGAAGGCACGTCTAATTACTGTGCCTGTGGCTGTGTCATCGCAACACCCCTTGCATATAGTTAAACCTACTCTACCTACACAACTTAGACATCAGAGACTAGGAAGAAAGTTAATACCATTCCTGGGGTCAGGTCTTGGTGGTGTCTCTTACAGAAATACTTCCCTACCACCATGTCCCATGTCTGCATCTTACAGCTCACATTGAAATGGCACCTTAGCAAACATTACTTGTACATATGCAGGAAGGGACACCACCCCACACATTTATAATGGCAGGTGGAAACCGTGTCTCCTCATGTCAGCTCTGTAGGGAAGTTACCACAACATTGTTGCTGGATCAAATAGAGCCAGCGGCAATCTTGGGGTGCATTGGATGTGACAGCCCCCGCTGCACTTTTCACTGCAAATCAGGCAGTGGAAAGTGGAAAGGGCCTGGTCATGGGACCCCTGCACTGCCCATGCCAGGTGCATGGTCAGTTCAGGGGCACCCAGGGGCACACCACACCCCATTACCACTAACCTTTGCATGGTGGTTGGATTGCCATGCAAAGGCTGGTGGAAAAGCGGGATCATAATCTGGAGGGTAGCGCTGATTGTAATGCTGGGCTGGTGGCATTGCCAGTCCGTTAGCTGGTGGCAACCTGGCAGTGACAGGCCATTGGCCTGTGGTGCTTTCCCCATGGTCCAAATGTGCCGGTTTCACCTGCGCTGTTGGTTGTGGTCAGATTGCCAATGCTAGTCTGGTGGTCCAGGGACTGACAAACTTGTAGTAAGGGCCCATGTGTGCACTTGTACAACTACCTGCAATTGCTCCATCAAACTAGGTAGAGGCCCTGATCAAAGTTGAAAATAAGTTGACCGACCATATCCATAGTTTAGTGGCATCAGGCACTGTCATATACAAAATGTTGTTTACATCAAAAATAATACCCAGGCCGGCCATCCATGGGTCCATCCCTGTGCAAGTGGTAAATTAGGTGCCCTGCCACAATGCTGCATCCCTTTCACCATGGTGCAAGGATGGCTGTGTTGAGGGGGATATCAGAGTTGTATAGGGAGGAGCACCTTCCAGCACAACCAGAAACAGAAATAGTAATCTGCTAGTCCAAGTGTGCTGTGTAATGCAGCACACATACACAAATTTAAACATGAGGAGCAATCAAAGTAAACTTAATCATTGCGCCTTGGTAATGCCACCCTGGGGTGGTGTGAGATATTAGTGCCACCTCAGGTGTATGAAAACATGTATATCTGGGACAGCGGCAAAATGCAATGTGTGTTGATGTGGCTTGACCACCGCAAGAGCCATTGCAAGGCCCATTGCAAGCCCCCCCCCCATGCAAAGTGATGCCTGGGAAGGGGCCGTGTTAAGCCACTATAAGTGGACAAATCTCACCTTGTAAATATGATGCATCCCATTGCACCACCTGAGCTTCCCTTTACTTGACACCCAGGTGGCAAAGGGCTGATAAATAGAATCCAGAATGTACACGAACAATGTTTGGGCTGTAAGTTGTCACTGAGCCTCCATTACCTATTAAATGATGTGCCATGTCAACTGCCACAACATAGATATATTGATCTTACACCAACTCATTGCAGAGGATGATGACTCTCATGCTGACCTGCCTGTCCTGGATTTCACTTATGACCTGGATGACCAACTGACAACAATAAGCTAACAGACTCTCCAGGATATCCTGGGATCCCTCCAGACACCACCTCCAGTTGCAAGGAGGACACCCAACATTGCGGGCTCACCAGATGACCCACCCAACACCCAAAGTACACCACCTGCCAATTCAAACACAGCTCAGGACTCCAAGGACCCAGAGATAAGCTTCCAGTGAACAGTGGTAGGAGTCCAGCGGGAGCTGGCCAAGCAGGTGTGGGTGGGGAGGGAGACCATGGCAGGCAGCTTAGAGGGAGTGTGCAGGTGCCTTGTGACAGCTAATGAAAACACAGCTGCCATCCGAGTCACATATTCCCCACTGCGTGGAGTCCAGCAGTCTCTGGCAGACATAGCTGCTGCCATGAGGGAGACGCCACTATAACTGCCCTCCCAAACTGGCAGAAGCATGACAGACAACAGGCCAGAGTCTATTCAGCGTGAAGTGGCCTCCCTCAGGGAAGACACACGGCTTCCTACCACCGCAATGTGGCAGCTATATTGAAAAATCAGCAGTTCATCCTTGCTGCAGTGATGCCTTATGTGTTACCACAAATGGGAGCTGCTGGGAGCTTGGACTCCACATCTTTAACCTCTGAAGTGTGTGTGTGTCCCACTACCTCTCCACCACCTCCACCAATGCCACTGGAGGCACCACACACATCAGAGAATGAAGATGTGGAAGAAATTACTTTCACTCGGAAAAGTACCCAGTAGCACAAGTCTTTGCCACATGGCCAGTTTTCTCCTTAGTTCTGGGCTTAAGATCATGGCAGTGTTGTCATAGTAGGATATGTGCACTCTTCACCCACTCACTGTTGACTTTTCTGCTATGGACTGGCATCGTCTCTCACTTACCAATTGGCAATTTTTACTCCTCCACACTTATTGACACTACTCTGAAGCATGTCTCATGACATATCCCTCAACCCTAAACTTGTATTGTGTCACAAATATCTGGATTTCACAAATGGGGTCTCTGACCTGGACATTGTAAATATCTCACTTTCACACTTCCACCTGTAAAGAAATTCCCTGTACACATTTAGCATGTCTACGTCTTCTGAGATCCATCTACTCAGCTAAATGATTGTATTGTGAGAATCCATGTCAATGGTCACAGAATATCAGTACATGAGTGCAGGACTGTGGGGGCACAAAGCTACACAGAAGGATCCTAACATGAAAAACGTGTATGATGGTGTTTTCTCCTAGAAGCAATTCACTGAGTATGTAAAAAATTAAGGATACATATATAGGTTCCTCATCATATATGGCAGGTATGGCTGAAAAGCAAGTCAAGGGCAATATAGTCAGCTTGAAGTACCAGAAGAACTCATTGGTGTGGTACAGAGGTAGCTAAACTTATCAGTGATCGACACCGGTCAGTGTTGCAGGATAGAGTTCTAATTGTGGCTGTTGTCAGATGTGACACAGTTCCCAACATTGTAACTATAGGACCCCAACAATGACAGCTGAAATACCAGACTAACCTGTCCAATACAAATCATGCATAGACATTACGAAGGGTGGGTACACTGGATGGCAGATGCATGGACTAGTAGATATGATGTTGCAGCCAATGTGACAGCTCCGTTGTCAATAGGGGTAGGACATGGTAAAAGAGGGTTTAGAAGGGAAGACTGATTTCCTAGGCCATTCCCCCTGTTTGCCCAGTGCACTCACGGGAAGACCCTGAGACTTAAACTAATTACACAAAATGTATGCAATCATAACAAGATATTTATTTTAATACAAATCTACTTAATGCAACTAAAACCTACCCTATCCTAAACTAAACTATACTAACTATACTTATCATACAACAACATCTATCTAACCACTGCTAAACTTAACTTACGCATGAAACACCACACTCTGAACATTGGCCCCCCACCCCCTCTTAAGAAACAAGACACAAGTAGGACATCAATTATTATAACTACACATGTACTACCTGATCCTATGTCCTAAACAAATATATCTTTTTTTTGTATTTTCTTTTTTTTAAAACCCATATATACCCCAACATGACCCCCACCCAACAAACCACCAATAAAAACATAACAATATTAACCCACCCCCAACTCTACTTATGCTAACTAATGTCTACACTACACTAACCTAACACTAACTACATACAACCCAAACTAAAACAATTTTTTTGTTGTAATTTTTATTGTAGTTTTAAACACAGTAATAACATTGATATAATAATTACTTTACTTAAACAACTATTCCCCCCTCCCTCCCCTCATGCTTCTCCATTTGTTTGACATAGTTCTCTGTTGGCGGGTCTCAATGGGGTCAGCTGCTAAGTTCTTCTTTCGCAAATCATTATTGTTCGGGAGCAGAATTTGAGTCTGTGTCAGATTCTGAGGTAGTTATGCTTGCTTCTATGGTAGGCGCTTCAGGTGATTTCAGTTTTTCCAGAATTGAGTCCCATTATGAGGCATCGTCTCTGGGTCTTTGCTCTCGAAGTGCTTCGCGTAGTAGTACTGATCCCTCTGTATCTTCCCATTTCTCTTATGTGTTTTGCCATCTGGTTATTTGTGGACCTGTTGAGGACTTCCAATTTATGGTGATTTCTCTCCTAGCCAAGATTAGGGCTAGCACTATAAATTTGTTGGATATTTTAAGAGTTGACGGCCTTGGGAAGTCCCCTAGTAAAGCTACTGTTGGAGATGTATTCAGTACTCTATCAGTACAAGCTGAGATTTTTGTAAAAGTCTCTTCCCGAATGCATTGAGTTGGGGGCAGTTCCAGAGCACATGTAAGAAGCCTGCTGCGGGTTCAGCGCATCTAGGGCAATTTGCATTAGTTGTGCCATAGATTTTGGAGATCATTTGTGGGGTTAGATAGGCCCTGTGGACGATGTATAGATTTATTAGTTTGATCCTGGCATTTCTAGATACCGGGTGGACATATGATGTGATTAGGTCCCATTGTGCCTCTTCCCATGTGGTGCCTAGTTCCGATTACCATTTGGTTTAAGTTTTGCTAAAGATAAGCGTGTGCTAGTTTGTAGAGCTTTGTATATTCCTGATACCACTCCTTTTTGGTCTCCTATTGAGCAAATAACTTTGCAGCTGTTATGGGTGGGGGGGTTCATTAATCCCTGTTCTCCATGCTTTGTGGGCGATTTAATGATGGCATTGTGGGTAATAAATAAGCCGGGGGGGAGGTCATATTGGATTTGTAGTTCAGTATAGGTAAACAGTTTCCCTCCATTGTAAAGGTCCCCCAATTTAGTAATATTGTGTGCTTACAGTTTATTGAGACCAAGGATAGTTTGCTTCCCTGAAATATTATTCAGGCCGGACAGCAGGATTTCCGGTGCATATGGAGTTTTAATGTGGGAGTGTTTTAGGTATTGGGACCAACAGTGCCTGATCGATTCCCATTCTATCGGAAGCATTTGTTTGGGTTTCCAGGGGTTCAGCAGTATGCCCATTACTCTGTCTAAGGAGCAATTTAAGGGGAGGCGTAGTTCAGTGGTGATTGGATGGTTGCATAGTAGTTTTGCGATCCATTGTCCTTGGCTTGCCCAGTAATAAATTTCCATATCCGGGGCAGCTAGGCCTCCTTCGGTTGTGGGTCTCTGGAGGGATCGTATTGCTATTCTGTGTCTACTCTGACCCCAGATGAAATTTGTTGACATAGTCTCTATTTCTTTGAATGTTGCTTTTGGGATTACGAGTGGAATAGTTGAAAAATAGTATAGTAATCTGGGAAGCACTATCATTTTAAGGAGAGCAATTCTACCTGCGACTGTTAGAGGCAGTGTCTCCCAAAAGTGCATGCTAGTTCTAATCCCTCTGAGTGCTCCTTGAATGTTTCCGTCTAGTAGGTCATTTACTGAGTGGTAGATCTTTACTCCTAAATATTTAAATGTTTTAGGGGACCATGGGAGACCTTTGAGATCGTTGGGTTCTGCGGAGTCGGTGTGCAATGGGAAAATGGATGACATTCTCCAGTTGATCCGAAGTCCGGCGGCAGCCCCGTAGTTTTATAGCATATTCATGGCCCCTGGTTGATCCGTTTCCAAGTCTTGTAGGAAGAGTAGCATGTCATCTGCGTACAGAGCAACATGATGAGTCCAGTTATTGATTGGGATGCCTTTGTAGTAGAGGCCGGATCTGGCCATTTGGGCTAAGGGTTCTATTGCTATTGCAAAAAGAAGGGGGGACAATGGACACCCTTGTCTGGTACCCCTTCTGACTTGGAATGGGGGGGGATATATAACTGTCTGTTTTTACTCTTGCGGTGGGGTTAGCGTATAATAGTTTAATCCATTTTACAAATCCTTCGCCCAGTCCCAGTTTTAGCATAGCTTGCTCTAGGTAGTCCCATCTTAAACTATCGAATGCTTTCTCTCTGTCGACTGAAATAATAGCCGCGTGTGGTAGATTCGGGGGCAATGAGTGAAGAATTGATATTAAGCGTCTGATATTTTGGGATTTGCTGCGGTTGGGTATAAAACCTGATTGGTCTTGATGTATCAGAGAGGGCATATGGGGAAGCAGTCTATCGGCTAGGATCCGGCTGAGTATTTTGGAGTCTATATTGAGCATGGATAGGGGGCGATAGGAGCGGACGTCGGTGGCGGGTCTATCAGGTTTCAGCAATGGGATCATGATGGCTTTGTTGGTCGATTGGGGTAGGGTATTACTATTCCATGCTTCTGCGTATAATGTGCAGAGGTTGGGGGCTAGTAGGCCTTGGTATTGGTGGTAAAATTCTAATGGGAGCCCATCCGCTCCTGGGACTTTACCCCTTGCCAAATTTTGGATTGCTGATTTTATTTCAGCGATCATTACAGGCTGTGCTAGGGATGAATTTATTTCTATTGTTAGGCTGCGGGTAGGGAGGGCTTCCAATTCCTGTAACTGGGTAGCGGTCAGTGTTATAGTAGGCGCTGCGTATAAATTTCCATAGTAATCATGGAAAACCGCATTTATCTCTTTTTGAGTATATACCTGCGCGCCCTGTGGGTTTTTGACTTCAACTATGACGGTTTGTTTTTTGGGGGATTGTGCAAGCCAGGCTAGTAAAGCGCTAGCTTTGTCCCCTTCCGAGTGTTGTCTGACTAAGTGCTGTTTATAATCGAAGTGGGCAAGTTTATTGCTTGCCTCGTGAAATTTTGTCCTGGTTACTACCAGCGTGGGGTGTAAGTCAGGTTGTGTAGGGCGCTTTCTTTCTAGGTCCCTAAGAGAGTTCTCCAATTGTAAAAGTTCTGCTTCTATTGATTTTCGGACACCAATATTTTCGGCGATGTATTTGCCCCGGATCACTATTTTAACAGTCTCCCATTCGATGGATCTGTTAGATGCAGTTTCTCTATTGTGTTTGAAGAATTCTCCTTTGGCTGTATGTAGTGCATGTTTGAATGCTTTGTCTTTGAGCATTTCTGCTCTAAGGCGCCAGGTTGGGATTGTCGGTTTTTCTCTGCCCCATGTTAGAGAAGATATCAAAGGGTTGTGATCCGATATCGTTCGGCTAAGATATTCAGCTGCTGTCATGTCGCTTTGTATTTCGGGAGACACCAAAATGGTGTTGAGCCTAACGTGTAGCTCGTGTACTGGTGAGTAATTGGAAAAGTCCCTTGAGTGTGGGTTAATTGTTCTCCAACTGCCTATTAATTGCCAGTGTTGTTGCCATTCTATGAACAGTTTCGCGGTTTTCAGTGATTGTGATTGTGATATTGGAGGGTGCGATCTGTCTAGGGTATTACTAGCTATGCAGTTAAAGTCCCCCCGATTCTATATGTGCCTGTCAGATGAGGGCCTATTTCCGGCGACAGTCTGTCTAGGAATTTGCTTTGTTCGGGGTTTGGTGCATACACACCTCCTGTGGTTATTTCTCTTCCTCCTAATCTTCCTTTTATCACTCCACATCTTCCCTTTTTGTCAATGATCTTGTGGAATATTTGTAGAGGGACCCCGGGGCGGATCCACATTAGTACTCCTCTAGCGCATGCTGAATAGTTGGTGGCAATTATTTGGCCCCTCCATCTTTTGCTAAGACCTTTAACTTCCTGTTCTGTTCGGTGGGTTTCTTGTAGTGGGGCTATGTGAATTCACCTGCGTTTGATATAGTTGTGGACTTTATATCGTTTGGACATATCATTTAAGCCTCTTACGTTCCACGTTATTATTTTATACTGCGTAGTCATTATCCTGATTGATCTGGACTGTGTTGTTATGAATAAGCGTGAGCTTTGCAATGTATGAGACCAGGTTTAGTGACCTAGTTTTGGTTTGAGCTCCACCAACTAATGTAGTTTTGTGTGCATGAATTATTCCCTTCCCAACTCTAACTAAAACTTTCCCCAACTCCCTCTCCCCAGGACCGGATAATAAAACTTTCCCTGTCCAAACCATGTAATTTATCCTATGTCCTATTGGTGGTGGGTGGTGTGCCAGGGCCGAGGGCTTACACTCCGGGCCATTCCGGGGACCTGGCTGAGGTATATCTGTTGCCCTTGACAGGATATTCAAAGATTACTATTTCCTTTTGGTTACCTGTCGGGTTCTCCTCAGTGAAAGTCGTATGTGAGTGCTGAACACAGAGTGATTTGAGAGTTAATTATTCGGCTTGTGGGAAGCTAGATGATTCCTCCTGCTGTTCTGGGTGTCACTTTTGGGAAGTTAGTGCAGGTGTCTTGTGATAAGATGGACGACCCACAGCTCGAGTCGCGGTCTGAGGTGTCTCCTGATGTTTGCGGGTGGGGCAGGGTTCTCCAACTCAGGGCCGCTGCTGTGTCTATTGCCTCGTGCATTTTCTGTAGAGATTGGTGTCTTGGAGGTGCTATTTTCAGTACCCTTTTGGTGGATCTACCATGTTTCCGGCCCGGTGTGCAGGGGGATCTGCTCTGCGTGTTTGTAGGTGTAAAGTTGAGAGTTTCCAGCCAGTCTCCTACCAACTGTGGGGTTGAGAAAAAGTGTGTCTTGCCTTCATGTTCGACTCTTAGTTTGGCTGGGAAGAGCATTGCATATTTTATGCCTTTTTCTCGGAGGGTATGTTTATAGTCATTGTAAGAGGCTCTCTGGTTTGGGTTTCTTTGGTGAAATCGGGGAATATCATAATACGCTGGTTATTTAGTATGATTTCACCTTTAATGCACGTTTGTGAAAGCATATAGTCCCTGTCCTTGAAGTGCAATAGTTTAGCCACTATCGGGCGTGGTCTGGATCCCGGCGGGGGGGTCTGCCGGGGACTCGCTGGGCCCTTTCAATCGCAAAAAACGCCGAGAGGCCCTCAGGTGGGACTAAGCTTTTGAGCCACTTTTCTAAAAATGTCTCCATATTTGCCATGGTGGTTTCGGTCCCCTCTGGTACTCCTACTAGTCTTAAGTTGCTCCTGCGGGAGCTGTTTTCCGCGTCCTCCGCTCTGGCTTCCAGAGTTTTGATTCGCGATGCGAATTCGGCCGCCTCTGTGGTCGTTATCTTTTGTGTGGTCGTTACCAGGTTTAATGTTTTTTCTGTGGCCCCCTTTCTGTTAGTTTGCGGTAGTCGTCTCGCAATAGTGATAAGTCCACGGTTAGATTGTCTATTTTCTGTTCAAGTGCTTCGCGAGATTCTCTTATGGCTTACAGGACAGTGTCCAGAGTTGTTTCTTGTTGAGTTGATGTGTTCTTGGAGGCCGGGCAAGGAGGTTGCCCGGGCATCTTGTTGGTTGTTGTTTCATCTTGGTCTTGTCCCTCTCTTTTCTTGGGTTTACCCATTTTGTTGTTTTTATCATAGGGTGGCGTGGGTTGAGGATTCCGGTCGAGGCAGTCCTGGCCTGGGGGATTGGGTATTGTCACCAAGTGGTTCACTTCAGGTGTGTTACTGTTTTATAGAACCATCAGGTGGGGTTTTAATGAGTGGGGGGGGGTGATCTCTCCTTTTCCTGTTCTTCACAGCTGGGTCCCCCGCCACCCAGGCGCTCTAATATGGAGTAGGTCTCTGTTCGTGTGTGATTCTCCGGCGGCCCGGGGGGAAATGATCGCCTCGCTGTCCCTGTCCCTGGCCGGCAAACGTGATCTGGACAGCGGTCACTCCTGGATGACACTTGGAGTTTAAATGCTTCTAAGGGGTGTCCGTGTCAATTACTGTTCGCAGCATTGGGGTTGGATTAATGTCGTTCCCCACTCTTATGTATGAGTGTCTTTTTTCACTGTATCTTTTCTCCACCTTTTCCTTTGTTCTCCTCTTTTTAGCCCCCGGTCTCAGTGCTAGTGTTCTGAACTCAAGGGGGTCGGTCGACAGGGCGTTTCCCACCTTTTCGGCATTGCAGGGACTCAGTTCCCCTTTCCTAGAGGCCCCTGTCAGAATCCGTCAGGTCACACCGCGTCCCCAGCCGAGGGCCCCCCCGCCGCGGCTGCGAGCTCTTAGTTGTATTGGGCATAGGGAGTCGATGGGAAGCAGGTATCCTGGGGCTGGCTATGTTCCCTGGCTAGCGGTTTGCAGTGCTTCCCGCTGCCTCAGCGTTTTTCTTCTCTATTTCTTATTTCCCTTGCTTCAGCTTTTCAGACCGCTAGGTTCCACGCCCTCACCTGCCTTTTACTTTTGTTCCATCATTCCTCCTCTCCCGTTCTGCTTTTCCATTGGGACCCTCTTCCTTCACTTCCTCAGTACAGTGCGGGGGGTTGAGTGATTGTTGGTTCCTACTCGGACTGCTCTGCTGTTTCACCGAGGCGGAGCTGGTTTCCTGGTGCGCCCGCCATCTTGGGATTTGCGAGTATCGGAGTTCAATTGCATTTCCCTTCTTCACATCCATTTGCGGGCGATGTTGTCGCTCTGGTTACCGCTCAAGGGGGTCCTCCAGTGCTGGGACCGTTTTTTGGGCTTATTTGAAGCAAGGTTCCGTCCAGGTCCCGTTCTCGGCCCCGGAGCGCCGCTCTCACACGTGCAGCTTCATCGGCTGCTGGCCACGCCCCCCTAACCCAAACTAAAATATATTATAACTTTAAAAGGGAGAGAAGGAACTGAAAGGTAGTCCATAACAGTACAAGTTCATTTTTTGGACTTCTTCATCTTCTTCTTTATATATTTCAATATTTTGTGGTCTTCCGCCGATTCCTCCTCCAACTTATCCAAATGACTGAGGATTGCGTGCAAGTCCCTACGCAGATCCAGTTCAAACTGGGATGGTCCAGCGGCTAGTGGTGGCAACACTGGTGCCTGTGTGGTGACTGCTGCAGCAGATGTGGATGGGTTGGGTGCAGCTGGGAGCCCCTGCATCGCTGTGTGGGTCCTCCGTGTGGAAATGCCCTCCATTCTCCTGAAGCTTTTTCGGCTATGAAACGGCGTGACATGCAGCAGTATCCTGAATGCACTTCTGGGAGGTAGTGGTACCGTTCGGCCCTCTGTGTGTCATGTTGGCAGCTGTAAAATGAGGACAAGCAACCATCAGTATCAGTATCAGCATTGGGAGGATGCACAGATATGTACAGATTTGTAACTTACACTGCTACAGCTGATTACACATGCAGTCCTACACACATTCCTCAAAAACTGAATTGCTCATCATCTGCGTCTTTATCCAACCATACATCACCAGTATCTTGTACATGTCAGTGGGATGAATCCATTGTAAATCAAAAGAGGCCACAGCTGACAGGAACCAATAAGGCCTGCTCAACATCACTCTCATCTACACTGTGAGCATCATGTGTCTCTACAAGTTTGGATTTCCTGTTTACCTGAGCATAAGGGGGGGTTGGGCATGCAATCCATCAGCTCAACACCCCTGGTGATACACCAAGGCCTGAAAACTCATCATGGAGTGAAAGTGTGGCCTATTTGTTAGAGGGACTGCTAACTACAATGCTGGTATTCTATGTTTCATTATATCTACATTCATTTGTCCAGGTGTAAAAACTGGCCTGAGCCTACTTTACAAGGGTCCAGCAGCATTTTCCATGCTGTAGCCATATGTACAACTGATGCTATCTTGCCATGAGAAAGCTAGGGCAAAGCCTGAGCTGACATCACTGTTGTCAAACATAACTGCACTGAAGCCTCCTACCCTGTGCTATGTAGTTCTACATGTGCTCAATAGCACACACATGGTGGCTGCATGGATGCCCTTAAGCCCACAGTTATTGTGGCACAACTTTGGGTGCTGCAACTGTATTGAGAAGTGTCTTACATCATTAGCAGATGCATCCTCACAGCACCAGCTACCCACGGAGCAATGCCTTTTTATGCATCTGTGATGTGACCTACATCAGTCACAATTCTCATGGTGGCTGCACCATATTGGGAAAACTGCAGACATTTGGGGGCACATTTATACTCTGCTTGCGCTGAATGTGCGTCAGAACTTTTGACGCACATTCGGCGCAAACCCTGCTCCATATTAATACTTTGACGCCCGACCCCGTGGATGTCAAAATCCCACCATGTGTGTCATTTTTGGGAAGGGGGAACCTGCCTTGCGTTAATTATATGCAAGGTAGGCGTTCCCTTCCAAAAAAATGGCAAAGGCCTGTGTGCCTTATTTATACTCTGGCGTCATTTTGACGCACAGGAGGGGGTGGGCCTTAAAAAACGCCACCCAGCCTGAGGGGCGCTGTTTTTTAACGCCTGGGTCAGGGCAGGCGTTAAGGGTCCTGTGGGCTCAGAAGGAGCCCAGAGGTGCCCTCCTCTGCCCCCAGGGACACCCCCTGCCACACTTGGCTACCACAGGACGACACCCAAGGATGTAGGGACCCATCCCAGGGAAGGAAAAGTAAGTTCTGGTAAGTATTTTTTGTAAAAAAAACAAATAAGTGGCATAGGGGGCCTGATTTGGGCCCCCCTACATGCCACTATGCCCAATGACCATGCCCAGGGGACATAAGTCCCCTGGGCATGGCCATTAGGCAAGGGGGCATGACTACTGTCTTTGCTATGACAGGAGTCATGTCAATGGAGGTTGGGCGTTAAAAAAATGGCGCAAGTCCAGTGTGAGGCCTGATTTTTGCCTCAGACCTGACTTGCACCATTTTTTGACGCACAACCCCCATTTTCCCATACGTCGGCGCTGCCTGGGGTGAGTCATTGTTTGTGACGCGTACCAGTCCGTAGCGCCGGCTAACGTCATTCCATAAATAAGGCGCCCGCATGGAGCGTTGGAATGGCGTTAGCCGGCGGTAAACTTTTTGACGCACAACTGCGTTGGCGCAGTTGTGCGTCAAAAAGTATAAATATGGCCCTTGGTGTTAGGAGATTAACACACTTTTTTCAGAAACACCTGGAGTGGAGTTGACCACACATTGAGTACACTAATGACTGCAGTTCTGCACATTATGGCTCCTTGCTGTACTACTACCTCATTATCTCTGGAGGGTACTGAGGCACCTGTGATGTGTGTCTGTCTCGTACATAATCCTCCTAGAAACTACTGCAATTAGAAACCTACATATGTGCCATCTTGTCAACAAGTGTAAGCTATGTGTGGCACACATTGCTGATAATTGTGCTGTGACAAGGTGGTTTTCAACCTGCATGCTATGTACATATACAGCTGGCCTCTGACCTATAATGGTAGACATCAATTAATATGTAGTCAGCCATTACTATTCCTTTTACACACAATTCCATGCCAGCACACGTTGGCCCTAGGACTACATGCAAGCCAATCTCATTGCACAATCCCACAACATACATGAAGGGAAAAAGACGGAGCACCATGCTGCCGGACAATTGACAGTGCAGCACTCCACCATTTTCACAACGCTGTATTTAATGGAATATGGCTCATCACTCTGTTGTCACCTATGCGGCACTAATTTTGCTTCCAAACTTTAACCCAGCCACCCTTGCCCCATGCTGCACTGGTGGCTGCGTTGAGGGGGAGATTGTTATTGTGCATGCAGGGCCACCTTCTGACACAAACATAATCTACAAAGGGTCATTGCAATTTCGATGTGTGCAGCCAAATGCAGTACCCATGGAAAGAGCAAAAATGGGGGGTACAACAACATATATTTTACGTCGTTGTGCCCTGCTAACGCCACCCCTTGGTGTGTTTTCAGAATTTGCCACAGCCTCTGGTGTAAGAAAATGTTTTAATCTGGGGCAGCGTCTAATTGCAATGAGTGTAGCTGTGGATCAGCCACAGCAACACCCATAGCACGCTCCTTCCATGCAAAGTTCTGTGTGTGAAGGGGCCACATTGATATGTTAATGTGAAGCCACAAATGTATCTTAAGCCCACATTGTATACGCAGTGCAGGGCATAGTGTCCCTGGAGCCTCACAAAAAGTGATGCTTCACTGGCTCTTGGGCCTCTTACATATGCCCCATGATGTGACCATCCATCCTCTAACGATTTCTTTTAATTGATCCGCAAAAAAATATCAATCATTGCATTCCACACTTCTGACTGACTCACACCAAACCCTGGATTAGCTAATGGGACCCACAATATGACACTTACTGGATGCATCGGGGTCTTCGAATCTCGCCACCTCTCCTACGGTGTATGGGACTGGTCCACCTGTAAGACATGAATGGTAAAAATTGCATAGTGTAAATGAAAGGTTTATGCAAATGGACAACATAGTTCAGTGTAAACATGTTAGGCTGTGTCATCCTAGTGGGAGATCAGTGAAACTAACAAACAACGATGATCACTCAATCACACGTACTCTCAGATGCGGTAGACCCACACTTCTACAAACCATCACTGTCCATGGCACTCCTGTGATGCATTTCACTGCACCATTTATACATGGCATCTGTTAGCATAACACCTCCATGACCATATGGGACAGCTTGATCATAGATATTCCACCTGAGGGGCATGGTTTGGTTGTTGCAGTGGCTGGCCCATATTCACAACCATAGCATTTCAGCCTGGATCAGATGTAGTGTACATTGATAATATTATCATAGCTAACTGACAAACTGCTACCCTGGGGTTGTGTAGGTATTCCCAGGTGTTGAGGAGTGACATTATACATCCTTTAGTGAAGTAAGTGATATGTGTGTGCCATCACAAGGCAGACACACTTTAAAAATTGCAATGGCAGTGGACTCATGTGAAGATAGTTCTACCTATCTGCACATTGACTGATTTTAAACATGGATGTATTGGTGTGTGCCATGCCATTGTTGCCATGGTATAACATTGTTGATCCAGTGAGGGATAAGTACATGGGCATAGCAGTATGGCTCAACACAGACACACTTGCTCAGTGGTCAGAGGTATTGCAGGATAATGAGTGATGTGCCAGTGATGGAGCTGAAGAAGTGCAACCCCATACTGTCATTGAGGAGCAGCAGGTCAGTGGAACAGACTCAGCACATGTGTCTGACCATGGAGATCGTATAGGCTGACTCTGATACACAAGGCACAGGACAAATGGAACTGCCAATAGTCTGGACCCACTGCATCATCGAGCTCCCTTGCATGGCCTTGCTTAATGACACCAAGAGGCCTATAGGACTGCAGTATTTCATCATCTATTCAGTCCTTGTGGGCTTTAGTGCACCCCACGTTCACAGCCATGTCTGTGCATAGTCAAATATAATTCACAGTATGATGGCAGTGTGATCCAACATCATGTATTCATGTGAAGGTCAATGATGCACTCAGCAGGAGATGCTACAGATCACAGAAACTTCTGCTGAGGACATAGGGGCCCTTCTCATACATATATATGCCCACATATCACACCTTCTCTTAGCAGCCCTACAGAGTGTTTGGAATTCATACATATGAAAATATGTTGTGATGGATTTTACCCTCCCTATTTTATTTTTACACACCCTTTAATGCTTGTTTCATTGCGCAGGCGTCATTCCTAATTGTTCATTTAAAAGTTTAACTGTGCATGCCTCACTACACTTTGGGCCATGTATATGAAAGTGGCGTAGCATCTTGTGCAGCACCAGCTTAAATGCGGGCCCTAGCGCACACCTAACACCACCATGTGTTCGCCGTATCCAATAAACTGCGCACCATGGTGGTATTTAGGGGGACTAGCATCAAAATTGTTTGCCAGTAGTCTGGCGCTTTGCAGGAATAGCATCAAAAGATTTGTTGCTAGTCCTGCAAAGCACCAGAGGCCCTTTAATCATAATGGGAGCATATTTTTAATGCTGGCAAAGAGCAGGCATTAGGAAATCCGCCAAAAATTGGGGTGCAGCAATCTTATTGAAACCTTTGTGCAAATTTGGAGGCCCCCTTTGCACCAGAAAGGCCCCCTTGCATACATTGTGCCTTGCACAGCCATGTGTGGCAATCCTTTCCAAAGTGGTGCAATGCATGCATTGCGTCACTTTGTAAAGACAATGGGGGGAGGATGGCAAGTTTGCACCGCCTTCCGTCAATAATATAACACTATGGCAGCTCAAAGGCTGCGGTAGGGGCTCTTAAATATACCGCTTTATGATGGTTATGAAGGGTTCATCATACAAGGGTCTTGCATCAGCTGAATTGTTGTACATTTGAACTGCAAGCCTCAAGTAGAGCAAACAATCTTCATACAGGTTGCATACAACATGTTCACAACTATTGCATGCAGCACTCAGACTTATCTAAAGCTCTCAGTAAAATGCTAAATTCAGGCAATTGTATGGCAATGGGGGACTTACCAACAGTTTTGCCGATGTTGATGCCCAAATGGTCCAGCAGATCCTGCTCCCTTGCCACTAGATCTGCCCATCAATGCTTCAGCTGGTGCTCTTTGTGTCCTGTCTTGAATATGCGTGTTAGGTGGTAGACCACCTTGCTTCGGTAGGGTAGCCAAGGATCACCCTGCCACCCATTTGCAGCATCAGATGCAGGTAAAGGGCCACCAACCAGATGAACCCCCCCAGTTCATCAGCAGTCATCCTTCCCAGACATTCCCAATGGGAAAAGGGTGTCACCCAAAACAAAATAGGAAAATAAAACTTAAGCCTAACAACTACCCCAAACTCCCCAAACAACCCCAACAACTAAACACCCCACAAGACACTGACAAAAACAGTTCACTTTATATACAATATAAAAGTAAATATACAAATTAGACACCAAGAACACAGACACAGCACAAAAAAACCTCCAAGCACACCACAAATCCACCAGCACCTCCAAAACACAACCACACACAGTCACAGGGGAACAGACTGTGAAGTGAAAGTGAGATTGCACTCACTGTGCCATGCTTGCAGATAGGATGTCTTAGTGCATCACTTCATGGGCATGTGCGTCATGTTTTTTGCGTCATGTGTGTTGTTGTTTTTTGATGCATGCGAGTCATGCGTCGATTTTTCTGCCTGATGCATTGAGAGTAGTGGTAAAGTTGATTTGCTGCTGAGGGGCCTAGGCATAATTTTCTCCATGTTGCATTGTGGTATTGATGTAGTTGCGTCATTTTTTGGGACGCATATCAGAATTGGATAATTTTTTACATTTTAGCCCTTGAATGCACCCTGATTCAATTAACATGTTACATGGGTTTCCTACTATGTGGTATATGTTTTGTGGATACATGTGCAAGTCTATGCAGTAATGTAATTACCGTGTCATTGGTATGTTCAACCAATATGTGTATTTATGAGTCAGCTGCAGGCACTCACTGATACTTTGTGTATATGTGCATGTGTACCTACACTATGTCCACATAAATGTTGGCACATGTGTGCTATGTGTGTACATATGTGCATGAATAGTAAGTAGCAGGTGGACTACATAGTTATGTCGGTAGGCAATATATGTATACATACCTACAAACAAATTTGTATTTAGGCCCTGTCTCAAACACCTGCTAAGGCATGTGCCAGCCATTACATTTTGTACGCAGTGGACTCAGACTGCATTGACATCACGTATCCCCTGTCTAGGTAAGAATGCATGTGTGTCTACTCACTGGTCAATTGTCGTATTTTACTTGTTATAGTTCAGCTGCACATGTGTCATGTGGTTTACAATGCATCTTAATTATTGCAGATGTGATGGACACATGTGTTGGTGAACAATGCTATATGCCATGTGACTGTATAGCCGTGTTGTGTCATTTGTGTAAAACATCACGACATTGCTGAGTCAAGGGGATCTTCAAACACACATTGATATCTTTCTGCATAGACAGAAGTTGGCTTTTTACTATTGCTTGTGTAGTCGCATCACTGGCACCTATTTTCTGTATGCAACTACACAAATGATGAGCATTTTTTGACTCTCACAGGTTTTGTGATACCTATGACATAATTTTAGTGGTTAGCTTTTGTACTGAATCTATACACATTACCATGGCTGGCCCATGATGGCGGTACATGTGTGCAGAGATCTTTGGTATATGTGTGCCTGCCTCCAAATGGACTCTTTGATTTGTCAACGTCATGTTAGTCACATACAATGCCATACCACAGTGTTGCAGTGTGGCATAGATGGTAGGCCTACTCATCTTCTTCACTGTGTGAGTTTGTATTGCAATATAAACTCATGGTTGCATGTGAAGGTGCAGGTTAATGGTGCTCCACTTTACTCTGTTCCATGTGCACATGCATCAAGCATCTGACATTTGCATATGTTGATGTAGTCAGAGCAGTTGTGCGTGGGTTCATTGAGTTGGGATCTCCACCATTTATTATAGCTAATTTCTAGCCTGTATACACTCCCTAGTAGATGGAGACATGCACAAATGTGGTCATATAGACCTGGTTGCTATGATTTCCAATTCAGTACTTGCGGTCAGCCTTCCCCTCTCAGGTACAGAGCTCGTGTGCTTGCACATGTAGGACATGTATACATTTTTGGAGTCCAAAGTTGTGGCCATGTTCAGTTTGCTTGGGGTTGTATAACTATTGTGACATCAAGGTTGGATAAATGACATGGTACAGATGGTGTTGTAAATGACTGTCTCCTGTTCTGGTACCATGCGAAGGCCAAATACCATGGTATACTAGTGGCAACCATGCCTGGGTCATATATGAACGTGGCCACCCTTTCTGTACATCTGTTACAGTTTGACATGTAGACATTGGTGTCTGTTTTGGTGTCTGACTAGGTCATTATCCCTTTTTTCAGCCATTACTGGTAAGGTATATATTGTGTCCTTCATTTCTCCTAATCTTTTGCCTGGTAGCACTTTGAACACATCTTGTACAGCAACATTGTCTGGTGATATAGGGACAGGATACAGCATGTGACTTGTGTAATGTGGAGATATTCCCTTCTCCTACAACTGTCAACTTGGTAGTTAATGTCCCATTGACGATATTAGTGAGATGTAATGAGTGCCAGGCACACATGACATTACATATACCACAGTACTTGAGTAGTCTCCAAGTGACATGGCGTGTGGTATTAGCAAGTATCTGTGGGCATCTCAGAGCTATCCAAACATATCCTCTGTTGAACATGGAAATGCAATTCTCACTGCATGCCTCAACCTAGCTGACTTTTTCCGTGACTGACTGATGTTGATGTGTGACATCATCTTAGTGCGGTATGTATCCTTTGACAGCTGCTACTGATATGGCTATGTCTACTCCCACTCAGTGTTTTGTAGGTTTTATGACAGTATAGAATCATGCTGTGCATGTTAGCGCATGCTACACCTAATTGTGACATGTAAAAACTATTTAGTAACATTTGGTACCATGCAATGGATCTGTCATATAAGTGACAATGAGTGCTTTGTATTGCTATGTGCTGTGTTATTTTGTTATACAGAGCATACTGTGTAGACATGCAGACACAGGTCAATCATTGTGGATAATGGCATGCCCGTTGCTACCTAGGACGGACACCCAAACAGGTGTCTTCATATATTTATCAGTATTAGCAGTAGTAAGAAAGCCAATTTGTGTGACAGCTATGCATCCTATGTAGAAAGGGCGTGTGACACTCTCTGCCTACATTTCAGACAGACTATCATTTGGCTGATGCATTCTCCCATTAAAATTCATAGATCTATACAATCTGTTATGTGTTTGCTTCTGGATTCGACACCCCTAGCTGTTTATTTTTTCTGCCAAGCCATTGGCCATTTACCAGCCAATGTGCATGTGCCATACATAATTTACAGTCCTCCATCTGTCAGGGATGTGCCCAATTGTAGTGCCAGAAAATATTCACATGGATACACTGTACAGGCTCAGCTTCCAACATTGATTACATTCCATGGGCAATTTCTGAAGGAGCATCGTTACCTATGATGTCCCCCCTTGACACACATGTACTGTGCAGGCAAACCTGTAATCACACAGAGTAGTGGCAGTGTTCAGTTCTAACATTACTTGACCTCCATTTCTTGACAGCCTCTAACTTATGTGTGGCACCCTTGCATATATCCTGTTAGGCATGGTGTTGTGGTGGTGAATGGGCTATGAAATTGCACCTTGCCCACATGATGGCACAATATATGTAGTGTGTAATGATCTAGGCCTTCAGAAGTCACATGCCAGTGATTTGCGCGTCACTGATATGTGGATGGAGTCTGTAGAACCTCCTACATCACCAAGGATTTTTGTACCATACTTATAGTTTTTGTGTTTCTGACAAGCTCCCTGATGTTAGAGTCACATTCCAATGGTATATATATTTGACAGTGAGTAGACCGAGGAGAATGTGGTTAAACAAACATTTATTAGAGGTATTTACAATGTACTTTTTCGTTGACTAGGTATAAATGCTGTCAACAATGGTCAGTCTCCTGTGAACTCCTGCCGCTGTGCTTGGTTGTTCCCCCTCAAGGTTCACAGCTCCATCACCCTCCTCCTCCTAATTGCGGACATCAACTTGCCCATCCCAGGGGACATTGGGCCATATGTATGAACACATTTTCCTATAGTCAAAGAATGGGTAAAAAACTTTGATACATCTTGCCCATTGTTTTTTAAAACAAATGTGCAGGATAGCACATGCCAGTATTATCTTGAATATCAGCGGGGGAACATGCAGGAGGCTTCCTCCTGTCAAGTCCAGGTACCTGAACCTGGATTTGAGAAGGCCAATTGTCCTCTCCACCACATTGCGTGTTTTCCTATGTCCTTCAGTGTAGGCACGCTGCTCATTGGTTGTTGGATATGCAAATGGTGTCATGACCCACGGCTGAATGCCATAACCTTGATCAGCTGCAAAGATAAGAGGGTGAAACTTTAGTACAGACTTGAGAGGGATATAGAATATACCATGGCAGTAGTTAGTTGCAGTTTGAGTGGTGAATCAGAGGTGATTGTGGTATTGTGTATGTTCCTGGTCTTGTAATATGGTTCAGATTGACTGTGTTGATGTACACAACAATCTTGGGTACTGACTCAAGGACCTGTATATGACCACCTGGATTCCAATACATATGGTCATCATGTATGTAACATGTTTTGTGTACTCCATATTAGTTGCAGTGTCCTAATGTTAGATGGAGGCTACCACCTCCTTGCAGCACAATGGTGTCAGATGTGTAGCCAGCATAGTAGCCCTACAAAGCCAGACTATTCCGTCGATATTGGCATAAGGCATTTCCCATGCTGTGCAACACTTAGTCGGCCTTAGTTGCAGATAATGGTTGTGTCAGCCATCTTGGCCCTCATTACAAATCTTGTGGTCCTAGGACAGCCAGACTCACAGTGGCGGTTGGACCGCTGCGGTCGTGGAGGTATGACTGCCACATTATGACTGTGGTGGACCCACCACGGTTGGACCACCACACTGCCAGGTTGCCACCAGCCGACAGCCTGGCAGTCCTGGTGGTCTTAATCCACAAGGGCAACGCTGCAAGCAGGACTGCCCTCCGGATTATGATTCTCCAATCTGACAGCCTTTGCATGGAGGCTCCACTGCACTTGGCATGGGCAGTGCCGGGGCCCCCATGGACAGCCCTGTAGCACTTTCCACTGCCCGAATTACAGGCAGTAAAAAGCTCAAACAGTGCTGCTGCACCTGCCGCAACACCACATTACAGCCAGCTCAATTACGAACCGGCTTCAATGTTAAGGCCCTTTTCCCAGGTGGCCTGGCTGGTGGAAACACTATTTCCGCCCGCAGGCCCAGTAGTGAACACCTAATAGGGCCGGCGGTGTTTAGGCCGCAATGGCGGTCTAACGGTGGTAGAAGTTTGCCGGGCGGCCTCCGCTGCCCACCAAACTCATAATGAGTGCCCAAGTGTCCAATGGTGTGTATTACATATTAGTATGATAATCACATTTGGTACAGGTGTATGTCCTAGCTCCTTAGAAATTGTTTTTCAGCCAGACTTACTACACATGCAAAGTGCAGACTTTGAGAGGGGGCCAAAGCTAATTTTCTAAAGTGTCACTTAGTACAGGGCATGAATGGCCAGTCATGTTCTCCATACTCCTACAGGGAACTACTATGACATCTGTGTTCATAAAAGTTTAGCAGTGACTCAGCATCATGATGAACAATTGATAGTGTACACAGTAGGCATGGTGGTGTTAGGGGCGCTAAGTGGGGCATGTGAGGTGCCAGTAGAGTAGTTGTGGCACCATTTATCATGATTCTGCCCCATAGTCTTTCATGACAGGTACATTATTCTTCCTATGTGTGCAATACAATGCATTAGACATGTATGTGCCGAATACAGGTATGTCAGATATGTGTAGATGCGATGTAGTTGTTGTTGCACCACTTGGGTGGCATTTGATGTAGATTGTGCCTGAGTCTTGCATGCCATGAATGAGGTAGGGCTGTGCCTAGTTGTGACTTTCTTTACATGGCAATGCCAAATGCCATTGACATAGCAGAGCTATTGTTAGTTTGGTCTAATGTGTGAGAAGTATATTAAGTAGTCAACCAGTGGACACTTGTAGTGTTTGTGGTCTTATTCTGAATGCAAAGGGGACATAGCTCCACCTGTCCTTCATGTGGTGGGGCTCTCAGTTTGTGGCTGTGTTAGGTACATGTGGTGTCTGCATTTGTGATGTCTAATCACTGCAGTGTACTGCGGCATGTTGCATATGTGTTGTTGCCAGTACATCTGTGGTCCCATGCCCATGTGTATTTGTTGTGGTGTATATGTTGTTTGTTCTACAGGGTTGGTGTGTTGTGTGTGTTTTGATTGATAAGTTGACTTAGCAACAAGTAGGCCATTGCCATATTGTCCATCCTGGAACCGCTCGTTTATGGTGGAGTACGGTAATATGAATACATCATGAACGCTGCCGGGATACTTGGCTGAGATGTTCGTGAAGAGCCCACTGTGGTCCATAATGGCCTGCACATTAATTGAATGGTGTGCTTGCGGTTCCTGTAGAGATGTTCTGTGTCAGCAGGTGGCACCAGTTGTAAATGGGTGTAGTCCATTGCACCCAGCACATGTGGAAACCCATCAATTAGATAGAAACCTTGCTTGGTCTCCTGCTGCAGTTGCCGGGTGTTTGGGAAGCAGATGTGGCAGTTGTGAGAAAGTAGCCTCTTTCTAGCATGATTACCCCCACTTTTGGCCTGTTTGTGAGTGTTTGTCAGTGTGTTTTTACTGTCTCACTGGGATCCTGCTAGCTAGGAACCCAGTGCTCATAGTTTAAACCCTATTTGTCAGTGTATTTTGCCTGTATAACTGGGATCCTGCTAGCTAGGACCCCAGTGCTTATAGTTTGTAGCCTATGTGTGTGTTGTCAGTGTGCTTAACTGTGTCACTGAAGTTCTGCTTACCAGAACCCCAATGCTTATGCTCTCTCTACTTACCAAATTTGTCACTATAGTTTGGCGACTCCATATTCAAATTCTAATTGGCACACTGGACCCCCCCTTATAAGTCCCTAGTATGTGGTACCTAGGTACCCAGGGAATTGGGGTTCCAGGGGATCCTTATGGGCTGCAGCATTTCTTTTGCCACCCATAAGGAGCTCAGACAAACCTTTCTTCAGGACTGCCACTGCAGCCTGAGTGAAAGAGTGCACACACTATTTCACAGCCATTTTCACTGCACTTAAGTAGCTTATGAGTTACCTATATGTCTAACCTTCATTTACTGAAGGCTAGGTGCAAAGTTACTGTGTGTGAAGGCACCTTTGCACTAGGAAAGTTGCCCCCATGTTGTCCAGGGCCAATTCCCCGGACTTTGTGAGTGCGGGGATACCATTACACCTGTGCAATATATATATGTCAATACATATATGTAGCTTCACTCCAACTATGGCCATGTGAGGTGTCTACGATCCTGGAATTGTCCCCATTCCAAATTGGGCATTGGGGGGCCAATTCCATACACTCTGGGGGCTCCACCATGGACCCCCACTACTGCCACACCAGCTCTCTGAGGTTTCCACTGCAGCCCCAGCTGCTGCCACCTCACAGACAGGTTTCCTCCCTCCTGGGGTCTGAGCATCCCAATCCCAGGAAGGCAGAACAATGCATTTCCTTTGGGAGGAGCGTGTTACACCCTCTCCCTTTGGAAATAGGTGATACAGGATTGGGAGGGGTGGCCTCCCATAGCCTCTGGAAATGGTTTGAAGGGCACAGATGGTGCCCTGCTTGTATAAGCTAGTCTGCACCAGACCAGGGACCCCCAGTCCCAGCTCGGGCACAAAACTGGACAAAGGAAAGGGTAGTGACCACTCCCCTGTCCAGCACAACCCCAGGGGTGCTGCCCAGAGCTCCTCCAGTGTGCCCCTGGCGTTAGCCATCTTGGATTCCAAGGTGTGTGGACAACCTGGAGAACTCTGAGTGGCCAGTGCCAGCAGGTGACGTCAGAGACCCCCCCTGATAGGTGTATACCTGGGTAGGTAGCCAATCCCCCTATCAGGGCTATTTCAGGTCTCTCCTCTGGGTGTTTCCGCAGATTCAGCTTGCAAGACTCCTCCAGGAATTCTTTGCATCCTCTGCTTAGCTTCTGACCATTAGATCAACCACAGAAGACTCCATGAACCGCTGTAACTGCAACAAAGTATGCAGGACTACTCCTGTGACCTGGAACTTCAGCTCCATCCAGCATTTACAACAGTTTCAGTGTGCACGCTCTGAGGACTCCCTGTCTTCACCCTGCACCAGAAGAACTGAAGGAATCTCCCATGGAGTGACAGAGTCACTTCCCTGCTTCTGCAGGCACCCTTCTGCAATGATGACTGGTACTCTGGGACTACTCTCCTGTGGACGAGCGTGGTCCCTGGAACACAGGTGGTGCACTGATGTGACCCAGACTGCACCACGTCTACTACAGCTCCTTGGGCTTCTGTGCGCTTCTTCCAATAATCATACACATTGTAGCCCAAGTCCCCAGCACTCCATCCTGTGACGCTCAACCAACTAAGTTGTTCTCCGGCAGCGTGGGACCTTCCTTTGTAGTGCTGCAATGACCGCACTTTGCATCTTCTTTGTCCCTGTGTTCTGGGACTCCCGTGGGTGCTGCCTGGTCTTCTGAAGGCTCTCTGAAGCGCTGAGAGCCCCTTCTGTCTTCTCAGTCCAAGTTGAGACCTGTAGGTCCCTCCTGGGTACAGGCAACTCCTTTTTTAAGCAAACTGCGTACCTGCTTGATCCAAGGCTTGTTGGCAGAATCCAGCGATACAAACAGCCTGCATCCAACAACTCAACTTGGAACATCACCTGCACCAAGCAGGGACCTGCAGCCATCTTCTTTGGTGCTCTTCTGTACTCTTCTTTTTACCAGAGAATCCACTTTTACACAATCTTCCGGGTGGGCAGGGGCTTCTCTGCTTCTTGGACTCTTCTTTGACTTCTAGACTTTGTCTCCCCTCTTCACAGGTCTTCAGGTCCAGGAAACCATTGTTTGCTGATTGCAGTCTTACTTGGTTCTTGCAAGATCTCTTATCACGACTTGTAGTGTGTCCTGAGGAAACTTGCTGTGCTTTACTCCTGCTTTCCTTGGCTCTGGGGTGGGGTACTTTACTTACCTTTGGTGTTTTCCTGCACTACCAGTGCCCCTCTACACACTACACTTTCCTAGGGGGAATTTGTGATTCGCATTCTACTATATTAGTATATGGTTTGTGTTGCCTCTAGGCCCATTGCAATCTATTGTATTTTCTACTGTTTGCACTGTTCTATGACTGTTTACTTACCTGATTTTGGTTACTAATGTATATATTGTGTATAATACTTACTTCCAGAAGGAGTATTGCCTCTAAGATATTTTTGGCCTTGTGTCACTGAAATAAAGTACCTTTATTTTTGTTAACAGTGACTATTGTCTTTTATTGAGTATAAGTACTTTGTAACTATATTGGTATTGCAGGAGCTTTGCATGTCTCCTAGTTCAACCTGGTTTAAGGTGTAAGTACCTTAGGTACCCACTACAAACCAGGCCAGCCTCCTACAGTGGAGTGTGAGGCCGATGATGGCATGTAGGACCTTAGGCAGGAAGACAGATATTGATGGCTGGGAGACACCAGCCACTAGTGCCCCTGTTGTCTGAAAGGATTCAGAAGCCAGCATGTGCAGGACAGTGATGATCTTTATGATAGGTGGTATGCTATTGGAAGTTTGCAGCCTGGCTGTGATGTCTGGCCCAATCTGGTTCAGCAGGCGTAGAATGGACTCCCAGTTTAGACGGTAAGTCCTTATGATGTCTTTCTGCCTGAGGCAAAGGAGAGGTGTCCTCTGCCAAAATATCCTCTCCTGCCTTCTGCTTTGCCTTTGTAGATGCAGTGGTGGTGTTTGGGGTTGCTGTAGTGGTGGTGGAGGGAGCTGCTGTTTTTGCGGATGTCTGCAGCGTGTACCTAGCTGGAGCAGTAAGACCTCCATGTTGTGCTACAGTTAGCAAATGTTCCTTCTGTGAGTTTTCATTAAGTAGTGGTGGATGGGTCTCATTTAAATGCCTGTTCAGACCTAGGCTTTAAAATTTGACGCAAAACAGGGTAACTTCATTTTTTGGGTCAGCCTCCCACCTGTGCGTTATTTCAGCACAGGGGATAAATATGGCGCTATGGGGATAGCGTAATTGTTTGGATAGGGAATGACGACCTTGTATCTCATTGACGCAAGGTGGGTTCAAGCATCCAAAAATGATTTTAACCCCTATATTTTGACGCTAGACGCGTCTAACATCAAAATACTATTATGGCATTATGTTTGCACCATTTTTGCATCAAAATAAATGACGCACAATGGTGCAAACAGAGTATAAATATGCCCCTAAGTTCCTAATTACAACTTTGCGGTGAGACCACCAAACTGCCAATGTGGTGGTCTGCTGGAGGACGCCAGGCCGACGGCCTCCCAATTGCCACATTATGAGTTCCTCCTGGGGCTGTAGGTGTGTCGGCAGGGCTGACACAGCATTGGCGTGCCATGCTATGGGAGTGAGGCTGCAGCTAATGCCAGCCACAGTAGACTGCCACCAGACCATTTATCCAAGCTCTCATAATTAGGGCCTATATGATGACTTCTATCCTCACTGCACACTGTACGCTCAAACTGACCAGTGTTTTATCAAATTAAGTCCAAAGGTTGCACAAAATTGAGTGTAAAAAAAAATAAAAAATGCAAGAAAGAATTTAGCATTTCTTGTAACAAAAACAGATTTGTGTTTGTCTCTGTATATATGGGCATGGCATTTTGAGAAATCAAACCTCTTGTGTACCAAATAATCTACATATAATGGTACATTTTTCAAACAAACACAAAAAGCATGTGTGTATCATGAAAGGACTTGTTTCAGAGGCAATACCTAAGGCAGAACAGTGATGAAAGAATTATTTTCAAGTGTAATCCAGGCAAAAGTTCAGATTGGTAAGAAAGAGAGGGCTGTGCACAGTGGTATGCAATGAGTTCTCTATCGGCTATTAAAGGTTCAAAATAATGCTCTTGCTATGCTTTTGAGAACAGTGATTATGTTAACATTGTGTTCCATGCTGGTTATGCAAATGTTTATAGGTGACTTTGTACGCGGATGCAGCCCCACATTTAATTTGTTGAGTGCAAGAAAGGAAATCCTTAGTAAACAGATCAAAAAGAGCAATACATTCTGCCTTACCAATTAAAAACAACAAAAGCGATAATACTGTTAGTGTTCACTATTACAGTCATCACACTGCAGGCAGATTCAGTCTGCAATCAATCCCATTTTTACAGGCAGGTCCTGGTGAAATATGTGCGGCATAGCAGTTTAATTTGAATTAAAGGGAAATGGGAGGCTATCACGGCATCACCTGGAGCGCCCACTGCTTCAGTCCACTCCTCGTTTTCAAATGACCCCACTCCAATAGAACCCTTACCCCGCCAATGAATCAGGCTGATTTCAAAGCAACATCTGGTGACTGGCAGACAGTTTGCATTTTTTAATTTTAATTTTATTTAGTAGGATCTTAGCTTCCAAGGGGGAAAATTCAGGAATATCTTCACTGGACTGCAAGTACGGCACAAGTGCACGCCGGAGCTGAAGAAAGCAGAAGAACTTAGGGCCACATTCACAAGGCTTTTGCACAACGGTTGTGTCATTTTTTTATTTTTTTATGCTGTGGTGGCACTAAATTGTGATTTACACTACTTTATATTTAGAACCTGGTGCATTTGGCCCAATGCGTCTGTTTGTAAAGCCTTGCATCACATTATTCCTGTGCCAGGTATAATATATGCAAGGTAGGTTTTCACAGGCAAAAAGCCTTGCAGAACTGACACGGTGAAATTTACAACATTTCACTGCATCATTCTACAACTTAATTGTGTCAAAAGTGTAACACCTGCTCAGAACAGGCTTTAAACGAATGCAGGGCTTTTTCCAATGAGAGTCTCCCATGCATAGCTCGAGTAGTGTCATTTTTTATGCTAGTCCAGCAATGCATCAGTTTAGCTCGACAGATGCGTCAAAATCTCTGAAGGCATCTGTGGAAACTTGTACCATGGAGCTCTGTAAAATAAATACAGCACATCCATGGCGTTGTTACGGAATTGCAAGGCAGAGGAAGAAATCTGACACATCGGGCCGATGCATCCCTTTCTTGCAAATGAGGCCATTAGTATGGTGCCTTTGAAATTCCACTCAGAAGTCCTGACAGGACTTCATGGATCCATGGTGAAGCATGTCACCGAACAAGGAGTTGCCCCAAATTGTTCCAAGTGGAAAAGCCTTGGTACGCTACAACCTGTGGTAGCTTATTTTCCCTCCATAAAGGAGCTTTCAAGGTCTGCACTCCAAGCCCTTGGACTTTGCTTGTTCTATTCAGATCATTAGCACAGTTCTCATGGCTGGTGGTAGGGAAGTCAGAATATCTCCCCGATAGAGCATGAGTGGGAGGTTAGTGCAACCCCTGAATCAACCCTCAGTAGCGTAGGCTGTGTAATCAAATCCCTCAAACCACAAATTGTTGAATATAAGGAGGTGTGCAGCTCTGTAAAGAAGGATGTTGGAAGTAGCTATCCCATCATCGAAGAAGGGATCGCAACGTTTGTCAGGAGCTATCCGGGGTACTCCTCCACATGATAAGAGATTACGTATCAGGGCATTAACTTTAACAAAGAAGACCAAGCACACCTGGAATGGGTGGTTTTGGAGCTGGTAAAGGAGACGAGGCAGGGAGTGCATTTTAGAGATGGCCGATTGACCCAGGCGAGACATCAGGACAGTATAGCAAAATTTTAAATATTTTGTGAGACCATCGAGTTGTGCTAAGAGGTTGAATTTGAATGCCTATGGCCTATCATCGGTTACAGATACTCCCAGATATGAAAAACCCCGCAACTCAGGTGCCCAAAGCATGGATGAAGGACACAGGGCTATGGGGTGTATGGAAGACTTGGTCCTATTCATGAGGACTCTGGAGTAGGACCCAAAAACCTGAAAGATCTGAAGACGCCGAGGTCCTGTCTCCTGAGGATTATCCAAAAATAACAAGATATTGTTCGCATACAGGGAGATCCCATCATGTACCCCCAGAGGACCATTGGTAATCCCAGAACAAGGCATCTATGTGCACCCATGCTGCCAAAGGATCACGAGCCAAAGCAAATGAGAAAGGGGACATCCTTGAGGAGTGCCCCTTCTGACTGGGAACCTGTCTGACATTGCCCCACCAACCCTTACCTGAGTCTTAAGATTAGTATAAAGAAGGCACACAGAATTAATTAAGTTAGGCCCAAAACCAAAGCAGACCAGAAGTGAGAACAGATAGTCCCAATTGACTGAGTCAAATGCCTTCCTAAAATCCACTATGAGCTGGTGACAAGGCAAATGTCTTCTCCAATCTACGGTGTTAAGAACATGCTGTATACTGTGCTGTGTGGACTGGTGAGGGAAAAGCAAGACTGTTCTGGGTGAACCCAGGCGAGTAATCACTCCTGCAAGCCTGTCAGCCAGCATCTTAGCCCATTTTTTAACTACCGAGTTCAGTAAGGAGATTGGTCAAATTCTTCGCCATGCATGCCATTGCTGCCAGGCTTCGCAATCACCATAATCTCTGCCGATTGGAGATCTCAATGTAATTTGTCCTGCGTTAGGGCCCCACTGAAATTTTACAATAACAAGAGACCTACGTGGGGCCAAAGCAGACACCAGAATTCTGCCTGATAGGCTTTGGCTCCCAGAGCCTTGCCTGCTTGAAGTTGAGCAAAAGCTTTACTGAGCTACTTGCATGTGATCTCATCCTCTGCAGAATCATGATCTGTCTGAGAAAAAAGCCGTGAAAGCACACCCACCAAAAACTGATGAAGGTCTATCAGATAGTCCACAGTCTCTGCACTGCAAAGGTCTTCAAGAGTGTGAATGCATTGGCTATCGCTTGCCCACCAGTTCTCCGATAACCAAATTTGTCTCTTGAGATCACAGTTTCTACCTCAAAGCCTACTAACTGCTGCTAAGCTTTGCAAAAGCTGTTAATGTTTCCTCAATAGTTAGTCTTAAGGGCCTCTCAAAGGACTCCTGAGGATGACATTGACTCCTGATTTTTGTGCAGAAATTGGAGGTATGTTTGGGCATGTCTCCCAAAACTCCTTGCCCAGGAGACACCAACGTCTCAGCCGCCATCCCACCCTGGAGCATGTAGCCCCAAGCCATGTCCAGCACCACTGGTGAGTGATCTGAAAGACCGCTATCAAGATGTGGATGTTAAGAACATGGTGGCCATCCCGTTGGGGAATAAGGAAGTGGTCCAGGCCTGGAAAAGGATCTATTGACCCCGGAGTAGAAAGTGTATCCCTGATTGTTTGGTGGATGCACATACCAGACGTCAATGAAGGACATATTATGGAACAAAGTAGGGAGTGGAGTTGAGCTATGGCTCTCAGTAGTGGACGCAAGGGAGTAGTCCAAGTTTAGATTGCACCCCTATTTAGGTTGCCCCCAAAGGTCAATAGGGCAACGGGTGATTCCCAAAGGAGGTCATCCAGTTTCCTTAAGAACTCAGAGGTAAGGGGTGGTGGGACATAAACACAACCATGGGGAACCACAAAGGGTGCCCATGACCCCCACCTAGTGGCAAAAAACATTGTGCCACACCTTGGACACAGTAAAGGGGGCATGTCATTGTATCAATATGACTACACCCGCAAACCCTGGTGGAAACCCAAGCGATATACCTGTGAGTATTCTTTGCAGGCCAGAGAAGAGCAATTGTTGCCCATAAGGTATGTTTCTTGTAACAAGAACAACATAGTTGGCCCTAAAGGCTGCTCCATGTTTGGTTTTATAAAGCATGTAGTTGACATTTGTGAGAAAGTAGCCTCTTTCTAGCATGGTTACCCCCTTTTTTGGCCTGTTTGTCAGTGTGTTTGACTGTGTCACTGGGATCCTGCTAGTCAGGACCTCAGTGCTCATGGTTTGTGGCCTACCTGTCAGTATGTAACACTGTTTTTGTCAGTATGCTTGACTGTGTCACTGGAGTTTGCTAACCAGAACCCCACTGCTTATGCTCTCTATGATCCCAAATGTGTCACTACATACTGGTAACCCAGTATTTCATCCCAAATTGTCATACTGGTGCCCCCTTATAAGTCCCTAGTATATGGTATCTAGGTACCCAGGGCGTTAGGGTTCCAGGGGATCCCTATGTGCTGCAGCATTACTTTTGCCACCCATAGGGAGCCAATGCAAAGGCTTCTACAAGACTGCCATTGCAGCCTGTGTGAAATGGTGCATGCACCATTTCACAGGCATTTACACTGCACCGGGTCACTTATAAGTCACCCATATGTCAGGCCTTCCAGCCCTGAAGGCTGGGTGCAAAGTACCTGTGAGTGAGGGCACCCCACGTCATCCAGGACCATTTTCCTGTACTTGAGTGCGGGGATGCCCTTTTATGCGTACACTGGACATAGGTCTATACCTATGTCCAGCTTCACAATGGTAACCCGGAATATGGCCATGTAAGTTGTCTAACAACTGGGAATTGTATCCAAATACTAATTCTAGTATTGGTTGTACAATCCCATCCATGCACTCTGGGGGCTCCACAGTGGAACCCAAGTACTGCCATACCAGCCTTCTGAAGTTTTCCAGGCAGCCCAAGCTGTTGTCACCTCACAGACAGGTTTCCTCCCTCCTTCCTGGGCTTGTGCAGCTCAAGCCCAGGAAGGCAGAACAAAGAATTTCCTTTGGGAGAGGGGTGTTACACCCTCTCCCTTTGGAAATAGGTGCTACAGGCATGAGAGGGGTATTCTCCCACAGGCTCTGGAAATGCTGTGAAGGGCACAGATGCTGCCCTCCTTGTATAATCCAGTCTACACCAGTTCAGGGACCCCCAGTTCCTGCGCTGGTGTGAAACTGGACAAAGGAAAGGGGAGTGACCTCTCCCCTGTCCATCACCACCACAGGGGTGGTGCCCAGAGCTCCTCCAGAGTGTCCCTGGGTTTTGCCATCTTGGATTCCAAGGTGGTGGGGCACTCTGGGAGCATCTGAGTGGCCAGTGCCAGCAGGTGACGTCAGAACCTTCCAGTGATAGGTGCTTACATGGTTAGGTGACCAATCCCCTTTAAGGGCTACTTAGGGTCTCTCCTCTGGATGTTTCTTCAGATTCAGATTGAAAGACTTCAGCAGGGATCCTCTACATCCTTCACTTCTTCTTCGACCTACGGAGCCACAGCTGATCCCTCTAGGAACTCTACAACTTACAACAAAGAAGCAAAGATGACTTCTGCAACATTGTATCTTCAGCTCCTGCCAGCAACTGCAACAGTTTCCAGGTTGTTCATTCTCAGAAGACTGCCTGTCTTCAGTCTGCACCAGAAGAACTGAAGGAATCTCCTGTGGAGTGACGGAGTCACTTCCCGGCTTCAGGAAGCAGATGACGAGTGTGGATCCAGCAATACGGGTGTTGGACTAAAGTGACCCTGACAGTCCCAATGTCCAGCTGTCCAACTTTGGTGGAGGCAAGAGCTTGCTTCCCCACGCAAGACAGAAGTTCACCATGCACAGCACAGCTTAGGCCCCCAGCACTCCATCCTGTGATGCACAGCTTCCTGAGTGGTTCTCCAGCGGCGTGGGATCCCTTTGTGTTATACTGCATGGGCCTCCATTTGTACCTTCTTTGTTTCCATGCTGTGGGACTCCTGTGCATGCTGTCTGGTCTTCTGAGTTGCTGAGAGACCCCTCTGTCTGTCCCCCCCTCCTGAGTAGAGGCCACCAGGTCCCTACTAGCCCCGGGCAACACCATTTTCCGCTAACCATGAGTTTTGCATGTGCCAAGGCTTGTTGGTGAAATCCAGCAACACAAACCAGACGGCAATCATCCATCCGGCGTGGAACATCTGCACCAATCAGGAATCTGCATCTGTCTTCTTGGGTGCATAACTGAGTTTGTCTTCTCTCCGGTGGATCTTCTTTTGCACCTTCATCCAGATTAGCAGGGGCTCCTGTTCTCCCTGAACTCTTCAGTGCTTCTTGGACTTGGTCCCCTTCTTCCACAGGTCTTCAGATCCAGGAATCCATTGTGGGTGTCTTGCAGTCTCTTCTGGTTCTTGCACAATCTTCTATCTTCTTGTGTGTTTCTGGAAACTTACTGTGATTTACTCCTGTTTCCCTGGGCTGTGGGGTGGGGTCTATTCTTACCTTTGTTTTTTGTTTACACTCCAGGCGACCCTCTACACATTACACTTGCCTAAGTGGGAAACCAACTTTCGCATTCCACTATTTTAGTATGTGGTTTATGTTTCCCCTAGGCCCATTGCAACCTATCGGGATTTTCACTATTCGCACTGTTTTCTGACTGTGTACTTACCTGTTTTTGCATACTAGTGTATTATTGTATATATTACTTACCTTCTAAGGGAGTATAGTCTCTAAGGTATTTTTGGCATTTGTGACACCAAAATAAAGTACCTTTATTTTTGTAACACTGAGTATTTTATTCATGTGTGTGAGTACTGTGACTACAGCGGTATTGCAAGAGCTTTGCATGTCTCCTAGTTCGGCCTTGGCTGCTCAGCTACAGCTACCCCTAGACAGCCTGGCTTCTAGACACTGAATACATTTCACTAATAAGGGATAACTGGACCTGGTATAAGGTGTAAGTACATTTGGTACCCACTACAAACCAGGCCAGCCTTCCATAACATTACAGTGCAGGATTGTCACTCGGCCTGGGGAAACATGCCACAGATTTGCAGTCAAGCATTCAGATATGTCATGCATGAGGCAATGGGGTGGGTGATCTTAATATGGATGTGTCATGTATTTGCAGCTGAGCGAATGTCCGATGTGCATTTAGAGGGTTAAACCAAAAACAAGCCCCAACAACACCAACTCTCAACTTCCTCACCAAAATCTGCAAACTGAAAGTACCTGTAGTGTGCAACTGGGGACAGCAGCCGACTGGGTTAGCCTAAGATGCAAATTTCCCTCCCTAACTACCCAAAAAGAAAACATTATATAGCTGAATTAAACCCACCAAGGAAGAAAAGGGGAGAGCAAAAAAGGGGGGGGGGGAAGTGATGGGAGACTGGATGTGGCTAGTGGTGCAAAAGCAGAGCACGCCCACTTAACTGCAGCATCGAAATCTATCTCTAAGAATTTTGAATTGTTACACAGGGTCCATAAAGCCAATGGCAGCTCAGCAGGTGTAGTCTTTGAGGTTACCTCCCCCACTCCAGTCACAGTATCTTCATGTCTTTATGACTGGGTGTGGTCTGCCTGGTCTGTGGGACTTAAACTGCTCTCCTGGCGGCATGGCATGCCACAGAGGAGTGCGCCACTCACTTGAAGGTCCTTCACTTCCTCCTTACCCTTGACCCTACTCCTCTGCTCCCCGTGAGGAAGGCCCTCCCAACTAAGATTAGGTCACTCCTCTATTCAATCCCATGCCACCTCTGGTGAATCAAAAAAGAAAGTCTTGTCCTGAAAAATGACTTTCAGGCAGGCCAGAAAGAGGAAGTACATGATGTCAACAGTTCTCAGTTTTTGTTCTGTCTCCTGGAAAGAGTGTCTTTGTTGTTTCACTTTAAGGGTGTAGTTCAGGAAGAGCATCACAGGGGAGGATTGAAATGTGGATGAACCTGCTTTGCATGCTGCATAAAGAATAGCATCTGTGTCTGCGTAATGAGCAATGACTGGGTGAGGTGGGGCACCCACAATCAGCTTCGCAGTCGAAGCTTGGTGTGCCCGTTCGACTAAAAAACAAGATGAGACCTCCATCACGGGAAACCAGCTCTTTAACCAATCAGAAATGAAGGATGTGGACGTAGTCCTCATTGCCCCATTGGGAATACCCACAATGCCTAGGTTGTTGCACCTCGAACTGCCTTGAGCATCCTCCTTGTGAGTTTCGAAGTGTTCCACCAGGTGTTGCAGGGTTGTGAGGTAGGTTTTGTGTGATTTGACTGCATCCTCTCTCTTCAAAACCCTCCTTTCCCCATAAGTGACCCTGTGTGCATTGTTTTGTATGTCTTGTCTGATGAGGACTGTTGGACCTGGCCCTTTTTGTAGGGTCATCCTCCAACTTTTTGCCTCCTTCCTTCTAATTTTTCTGGCCAGTGTTTTTTGGCTTTAGGACTCTGGTCACTTTACCACTGCTAACCAGTGCTAATGTGCATATGCTCTCTGTGCAAATTGTATTGGTGATTGGTTTAATCATGATTGGCATATTTGATTTACTAATACGTCCCTAGTAAAGTGCACAAGATGTGACCAGGGCCTATAAATCAAATGCTACTAGTGGGTCTGCAGCACTGATTGTACCACCCACATAAATAGCCCTGTAAACATGTCTCAGACCTGCCACTGCAGTGTATCTGTGTGCAGTCTACCACTGCCAATTCGACCTGGCAAGTGTACCCACTTACCAGGCCGAAACCTTCCCTTTTCATACATGTAAGGCACCCCTAAGATAGGCCCTAGGAAGCCCCATGGGCAGGGTGCAGTGTATATTAAAAGAGGGACATATACTGATGTGTTTTTCATGTCCTAACAGTGAAATACTGCCAAATTTAGTTTTCACTGTTGCAAGGCCTATCTCTCTCATAGGTTAACATGGGGGCTGCCTTTAAATATCCCTAAAGTGCAGTTTCCCTTTGAGAGCGGATGGAAATTTGGAGTTTGGGGTCTCTCAACAAAAAATGTTAAATACATGTTTTAGTGAAGTTGGTTTTTAAATTGTTAGTTTGAAAATGCCACTTTTAGAAAGTGGGCATTTTCTTGCTTAAACCATTCCGTGACTCTGTCTGTTTGTGGATTCTCTGTCTGAGTCAGACTGACAGTTGGGCTGTTTGTGAATCTCCTTCAGACAGTGACACAAAAGGAGCTGGGGTGTAGCCTGGATATCCTGATGAGCCATCTGCGCTTGAGTGGAGGGAGGAGTGGTCACTTATACTTGAATGGGCTGTTCCTGCCCTCACACAATGCAATCTCCAACCCCTGGTGTGTGTCTGGGGCTTGGCCTGGGCAAGGCAAGACCTTGTGAACAACAGAGACGTTCCTTTGAAGTTTGTCTACTTCAAAGGCAGAAAGGGGTATAAGTAGTAGAGCCAAAACCACAGCTTTTTAGATTAGTTCTGGAATCAAGAGGAACCTCGGCCAAGGAGAAGAGCTGAAGAGCTAGGGGAGGAGTACTGCCTCTTGGCCTGTGACTGTGCTTTGCTGGGTTGGCCTGCATTTGCTTTTTCTGCCTGAAAGAGGACAAAGACTGCCTTTGTGTTATATTCCTGTTTGTGAAGAATCGTCAAGGGCTTTAATTAAGCTTGCCTCCTTTTTGAAGTCTCAGGGTCATCAAAGTTTTCACCTGCCAGCACCTGGACTCTCTGCTGAGGCTCCTGCCCTGCCAAGTGGTGCCCTGTCCAGTCTCTGGGCCCTTGAGAGGGGAAGTTGGCAGAACAAGAACTTAAATCCACATACAGAACACCCTGAGGGGAAAATTTTGACACACCACCTGCAACTCGGTAAAAAATTACGCAGTACCCACTTTGGGGCTAAAATTGGCGCTCCACATGTATCGCGGCTGGAAGATTGAAGCATCGTGGCTGAAGAACCAAAGCAACACCTGCTTGTGACTGCTGATAACGATGCAAACCTCATGCAGTGTGGTTTTCCAACACCGTGCGACCAGATTTCTCATGATTTATCTCTGGGCGTCAAGAATCAACACAAGCCTGTGTGGATCCGAGGGGCCTGTCCAGAAATTGACACATTGCTCTCTTGTGGGAGAGTAAAACTAAGCCTTGCCGACCCGAACAGAGAAGAAAGCGCGCACGCCCTCATTTGCGAGTAAGGAATCAACATATCGATGACTTTTCTGACTCACGCTCACCCGTGGGGCTTTATGTTTGATGCAAACCAGGGACTTTTATGTGAAATCAACATTGCTATTGCATTCTATGGAGTAAGACCCCTGTTCTTTTGAAAATTCATATCTTGACTTGTCTATGGTGGATTTTTGTTGTTTTGGTCTTGTTTGATTTAGATAAATATTACCCATTTTTCTAAACCGGTGTGGTGTCCATTTTGTAGTGTTTTCACTGTCTTGCTGTCTGTGTTGGTACAAATACTTTACACATTACCTTTGAGATAAGCCTGACTGCTTATGCCAAGCTACCAAGGGGGTGAGCAGGGGTTATCTTAAGTGTGTTTCTCCTTACCCTGATTAGAGTGAGGGTCCCTGTTTGGACAGAGTGCAAACTGACTCTCAACCACAAACCCCATTTCTAGCAAGGTCTAAATCCACTTTCAAATCTCCTGTCTTGCCCTCCATTGTGTGGAGGCCCTCTGCCAGTCGATTTGCAGCGCTGCCCTATGCCAATTCCCCATAAATATGGCCCTCTGTCTCCGCTGCCCTGTCACAGAAGTGGCAGAAAAGGTCTATCTGTAGCAATCCCGCAGAAAGAAGACCCATAATATTCAAGTCAAAGGAGACCCCTCAGCCAAGGCAAATAATCACTTACCCAAATGTGTCACCAACTGTTATAATCACAAGCCAGCCCACTGAAATCACAGCTTCATCAAGGGGTCACTCTATGTCAAGGGTGCACCCATCGCAGATTGCTGCACTGTGGATAAGGGGAAGGGGGGCCATATGCAACAGGACAAACCAGTTCTAGGCCATGCCCCAAGGTTCAGCAATAATACTGCAGGGCAGGGACCCCTTCACTAGCCACCAGGCATCCACTTCACCCCACAATGCAGCCGATGAAGGGTGAGAGGGACAAAAGAGCCCTCAAGCCCATCAACTCACACAAGCACTGGCCGCCCTCCAAAAGTCATCGGAACTGACACTCCTTCCCACGTAAGGTGACAAATGCAAAAAAAAACAGATGATGGAAAGAATGCAGAACAAATCAAACATTCACCCCAGTCACAAATCTGGATTTAATCCAACAGTTATTTTGGTTGCCATGCCATTCCAATTTGGAATCAGCCATATTCAAATCAGTCTTGATGCTGCTCCCCTTGAGAACATTCTAGGCTAGCTCGAACTGCCTGACCAGGTCCCCTCTAGACCGGCCTAGGCTAGCTTGAATCTGGTGGCATAGTGAGCACAGGACCCAGGTCTGGCCATACCCATCCCACTTAGGGTGACAAATGCAAAAAGAACAGATGATGGAGGGAATGCAAAACAAATCAAACATTTATCCCATCCGTCATCTTTTTTCTCCTTCCCACCACAGCATCCCCTTTACAACCTCAGGGTCCTTCACAATCTGGAGCTGAGTAATAAGGGGACACGCAGGGATCCCAAGGCCAACTGCAGGCACACAAACATATGTGTGATTGAAGGCATCACCAGAACTAGCCCCCCACACCAATCACGTCTCTAGCTGCGTTAGGCTCTGGGGTTCAGGCTGATGGCCGATGTTGAGTCGAGGGGCAGCCCTCCGTTTTCTGCTGGGTAGTGCATGAGTATAAAAGCCTGGGCCACCCAGTATCAAATGAAGGCCCCCAGGCAAGCAGCAGCACTTTCACGCTCTCCAAATTAGGCCCCTAATCAAAGGTACAGGTGGACCGCCCTGGGCCCCAGCCCCAACACAGCTGCACAGGGGCGCCTTTCGGGGATCTCGCAATCAAAGCCACCTTCAGGGCCCTGGAATGTACCCCCGCCGCAGCTTCAGTTCTCCACCATGTACAACTGTGGTACATCTACAGCACAGACCCAGAAGCCCTCAGTGGTGAAGAGGAAGGCCCCGGCATCCCCCCTGGCTGGATTGGGTTTTCAGGAGTGCTGGAGGAGGTCCAGGATAGGCCCCACAGAAACACCAAGGCCCATGTTTATGGGAAAATGACAGAGCACAATGCTTCACCAAAATTGGCTGCACCGCACTCCGTCATTTTCACAACCCAGGGTTGCACCATATTTAATTGAATACGGTGCACACCTGTGTTGTCCCCTGCGCTGGTGCTAAATTTAGCTGCCAGCGCCAATGCAACCATCCTTGCACAATCGTGCAAGGATGTCTGCATTGAGGGGTTTGATTGTTTATGTGAGGGAAGGTGTCCACCAGATCCAAAGGGCATCTCTGCACACAGCTCCTGGCTCACCAAGTCGCCCTGTACCCAGCCGCCCTGTGCCCTGCAATGAAGAACCTGCTGTGCCCTAAGAGTCCCTCACCCCTTACAACCTTGACACTCCAGGTGGACCACAAAGAACCACCTCTAAATATACCTGCATAGCCCTTTTACAGGTGATTCCCTGCATTGCCCATGCACCAGCTCCACAGACTTTTCACCGCTGCTCCGCCAGACCCAGACATTGACCGAATTTCTCCAGCTTGCACAGTGTGCCCACCGATGACCTCGACCAACCTGCAAAAGAAGAACTTGGTAAAGCAACTGTGTGATTTTATATGTATTTTTAAACTTGACTTTCCATTGATTCCCATGGTGCATGATTACGCACAAAAATTACTATTTTTATTATGCTTAAAAAATCCATATTTCCCAAAAAACTTAACCAATTTTGATAATTTTGGTCTTAAAAATTATATAAAAATCTGAAGTACTTTTACAAAGTGGTCTTGAGTTATTCCTTCGAATGTGTGAGTTGCATGATTGACACTGTGAGTACATCCAATGCTTTTCACTTCTCCAAGATTGGCCTAACTGCTCGACCAATCTACTTTAAAAATTAGAGCATTATGTGATCTAGTTTTTACCTCTGTAAACCAACGTGTGGTTGCCTGGACACCCCGCACAGTATGCCTTGCTTAGCAAACTACATGAAGGGCCAGCCTCCTACAGTCATAGATGCTGCATGAGGGTTGATACAACTATATAATACCTACCTCAACCACAAGTTGAGGATTTGACAGTTTGATTCCCTCTTTCTCTCTCTCACTATCTCTCTCTCGCTCTCTCTGTATAGATTGTATGTGCTTTATGAGCAACTGAAACTGTATAAAACCATACCTATCAGCCGGTGTGCTTTATGGACAGAGAAGTCATGCAGTTACATATAACATGCTTACTCAGTGAGAAAGATGACATAAATATACACGTGTTAAAAACTATTATGGATTTATATTTTGCATTAGCATTCACAAACATGATTTTCACATTATTTCACATATGCAGACTGATTTAATACAATTGATTTTTAAACAGATTTCCTATAATGTATAGATTCTTGTATTCTCCTGTATTTTAATTATGCTGAAACTAAATACTGAAAAGAATGAGATTCTGGTCTTCAGGGCTCATAACTCAGTATGGTCTGAGCTTTGGTGGCTTGAGACATGGGGCTCCAAATCTACCCCAGTGGTTGCTGCAAAAAATCTAAGGGTGATTTTTAATAACACCCTTATCTTTGATACTCAGGTCAAAAGGAAACTGAGTTCTGTTTTTTTTCATTAGCAAGAATCTGTCTTTCATACATGTTGAACTAAGAGTAGCAGGGGTTATTGCACCAATTACATCATGTTTGACTGTTGCAATTCTCTTAGCTTAATTATTAACTAGTCCTTCCTCAACAAATTACAAGTCATACAAAATGAGGCAGCCTGGTTGCACTTTGCATGGTTATATGACTTCCATCATCAGGGACTAATGCCCCTGAGAACTGCATTTCACTGGTACACTCGACAGAGACTGCTTACATTCTCATCTCTGAGTAAGGTGAACATTCCGAGTTTTCAAAAGGCCAGATTGTGTTGTTGCTCTTTTATTTGTGGAAGTGGTCCACCCATATTGCGAGTTTGAATGCTTAGGTATCGTTCCGCAAGCAACTGAAGGCCTGGCTATTCTCGCGTCTGTAATTGTGTGCTCTGGTCTTTTCTTTTTGGTAGTTCTTTACCAGGTAGCCCTTAGAAGCCATTAACATAATGCACTTAACATATCTAAATACAAATGCCACATTCTGTGTAAAACACCGTTTTAATTTAGTTGGAATACATCTTTGCCACTCATTCAGTGCCTCCCCTATGCGCACATCCTCTCTTCAAAAGCTCTGCAGAACAGCTAAGCTGCCATGTATTAGAATATGTTTCACTGTTGTTTTGGTACTGCTCATGTGATCTTTTCTAACTCAGATGTAATTGGCAAAATATTATTATGACTTCCACTGCTTCAATGAAATCTATTCATTTAGATAGTGTCACACTGTAAATATAAATGATTTGGTCGAACCTTTCGGAATATTATTGGCACAGAGGGTGCTGAATAATAATTCAAGAAAATAGGATAGTTCCTATGTGTTAATCTATTGATGTTTATTTTTCCATGTGCTCCAATTTGCCGAATAAATGATACACTTGCTCACACCACGAAGATTCTGTAAAAAATAATATTTCCTATGAAAGAATCATGTATGAAACCCCATTGATTTCAGGAGTGAGACAGAAGAATGTCCTATTCTATTGGGGATGCTTCCCATTTATTTCTTATGTTGTTGCTCATAGCGACTGACAGTATTTTCCTATCTTTGCATACACTTTATCATCCTGCACTTGAGAGACTTCATTGCATTGATTCTGTACTGCTTGTTTTATAGTTTTGTAATAAAATCTTTTACATTTTATTGATCTACAACTCAGTTACTGAGAGGGTCAAACTTTTTTTATTAGAATTATTTAATTGAGTTGTATGTTATTGATTCTGATGTTTTTTTGAGGTGTGTTAACGTGGTTGGGACACATTATCTTGTTATATAGAGGTTTAACACCATTTCAAATTCAGTCAACAGAGGGAGACATGACTAAGGTAAATGTTGGGGTGTCTTGATTTTAGGGTACAGTGTTTTAGTCCCACACATTCAAGAAGGAGAAATACTTCTACTAACATGAATGCACATTCAAACCAACACACAGATAGACACCCACCCAAATACAGTGCCAGACATATACTTACCCATGTAAACATCCACCCGTATACAACTCAACCAGACAAGTAGTAATACCTGAATGCAAATTGAATTGACCCTTTGGTATCCAATTTACCAAACTACCATACCTATATACAGCCATGCACAAATTCCATCATTCAGTCAGCAGAGGACACACAAACTAACATATATGCATGTAGACAGAGGTCACTCAAACACTTAAGTTATTCATACATATCTACTTGGAGTTTTACATAAAACACATACAATCAAACAGCACACATGAAGGCATACAAACTGACAAAGATAGTCAAAGGACTGGTCAGGTGGATGAACACATGTGCTGGGGATAATCGTGCTTGTTGTTCACTGAGTATTTAACTTCTACTCAATTTTCAGATGGAGAAAGAATGTGAGTATTGGTATGCTTCACTTCTTGTTGCGTCCTTGGAAAATCACTTCTAATGGGTAATGGAAGAGCTTGGTCAAGCCATCCAAGCATTGCAATGATCTTCTATGCAGAAGAATGCAGTGCATTCTGCAATCCCATCCATTCATGCGGTATTCAGCATTCTCAACGTATGGAGCAATGAAATTCATTTTTTACATCTGGCTAGGACTCATATAAGCTTTCTTCTTCACAAATGAGTGATATGAAGTTAACTGAATAAAACAAATGTTTTCATTGTAGGTCGAGAATCTTGAGGTATTGCAGGAGGAAGGGAGTGCAGTCATTGCGATTCCCATGGTAGCTCTAAATGTCACGCAATACACCTCAGTAAAACACAATTTGGCATATTTACATGCCCCTAGCACAACCACAGCATCACTTTTCGTGATGCTTCGGTGGCGCTTTGCACTGTCCCATATTTGCAAGGTGGTGCTAAGCCACTTTTTTGTAGCTTAACGCCGCAATGTACATATGGGCCCTTCTTACACAGTTTTCTGCAGCAGACGGTCGTGCAATGGGTGTTACTGTGGGAGTTTCAATGCAGCACCCATTGCTTTTGACACTGCCCCAGATTTACCAGGGGGGATGTGAACATGGCTCAACAAGGAAAAATACTATTACCAGCATAATGATAGCTTAAAAGTTCTATAATGCACCGATTTTTTATGAAAACCTGGGACAAAAAACATAATTATTTATGTTGTATGGAGATATCAGGCAATCGTGGTTGCATATTGCATTTGCTTGCATCAATTGTAACATGTTTACTTTTCCACACATAAACTTGGTATTTTCCCTTTGTTAAAGTGTTCTTTATGTCTTAGCAGTCTATAGCAAATTAATTGCATGCAATAACTATGTTTTAGCTTGATTTCAGTCTTCCTCTCCTTTAAACGTTGTTAGCATGTCTACATAAGGTTGGAGCGTGCAATATAGCTTTCTAAAGGGCCACTAAGAGCTGCTAAAGTTTCAGGGTGTAATATGTTAGATCGATCAATGATGTAGGACTGGATTCCTAATTGGAAGAGAGTTATCACCCTTCAACTGGTCTTATCACTGGGCCCTCTGACCCAGCATCCTACAGGTCAGAAATCCGGTTATCATTACAATTCGGAATGCAACTTCATCCAATAAAGAAATGCAGTAGTCAAGAAAAACAAATTCCCGTTATTGCTCCTCTTGTAAACACCCCTGCTACATTACCTGGACCAGACAAATGCTTTATTCACGGCTACATCGGACTGTTGTGACAAGGTGTATTGTTGCGTGCTATGAATACTCATATCAACACTATTGTAAAAAGGTATATTGCTGTGTACAATAAACGCTTGCATCAACAGTGAAAAATGACCCTGTATATATGGAATTGTGATCACATGAATCCAGCTCTAATCGCTCTTCATTGCCTTCCTGTTGAAGACGGAATCAGGTTGAAGACACTATGCAATATTCAAATGTCCCATTCACTTTCAAAAATGGCATTCTTCTACTCTCCATGAGAAAATCTGCATTTTACACTGTTCCTTCTATTCAAGCAATGAGGATCTAAGCTACAACATTATGGAGGCGATCCTTGGGGGTTCAGGCCGGAAATATGGAGTAGACTTCTTCCCACCTTGAAACTGATTCTTGTTGCATTCAATTTAGGAAACTCTTAAACACTGAACTTTTAAAGAAGCCTTCTACTAAGTTCTACATATGCAAAAGAGTGAATACATTATATCATATCTAGGTTCTTCCTCAGCGTATCCCACAGGACTCGGAAGCAAATGTTCCTAGAGCTCTACTACATGTTTTGAAATAAAAAATTAACAACATATGCTCAAGCTTACTCTCTAAACACTTTAAATAACTTGCAAAATACCTTTTCATCTATGGAAGATGTCAATGATATTTTCATTTCTAAATAATAAGAGTTATGTTTTTTCACCACGTTTTCAAAACAGGCGTGGTCAGGCTTGGGTAATAATCCTCTTGTTACTTTATAAACAGATTTTAATATTATCTCTCAACTTATTTTCCATGTTTTGATCGTATCTTGGATAGGAGTGATTTAGAACAACTTTGTGACAAATTAAATTAATCGAATTAGGAGATCACTTAAACAGAAAAAAATAAAGACATATCTATACATTCCTCATTAATGAGCAATAATATTTATGTCTGAATAAATTGTAGTCAAACCTATCATAATTTGCTGGAAAGTGGTTTATTAGGGGTGGGGGGTGGGGGGGGGAGGACAAGGAGGTACCTACACTTGGTGATAACACCACAATCATAAATAAGGCCCAGTCAAAGTCTTTATAACCTAACCCTTGCTCAACCATTTGTAGCTTTGCTCATGAGCAGACAGGCTTAGCTTAGGAGACAGATGTGTAAAGTATTTAATACCAACAAAACAGTAAATAGGTCATCTAGGTAAAACATAATACAAATTTACACAAATTTATAAAAATAGGAAAAAAATATATATTTAAAATGGCACCAAAGTGACAGAAATCCAATGTAGGGGACCAGAGATATTCATTTTCAAAATTTTAAAAAAGTGCTTTCTGGTACCTAAAAGTGAAAAGCACCAACTCTAGCTATCTGGTACCACCTGACTGGGTCAAAGTCAAATTTTGAGGTCAACTGTGGTGGAAACCAGGTCGGATACAGTGAGCGGCATGTCTTGACCAAAAACTTACCTTACACATAGGGCCAGATGTAGCAAAGGTTTTTACCCATTCTGTGTCTATGGGAAAAAGTGTTTGTACATATGGCCCTTAGTCTCTTCTTTGGTTCTTTGTCTCTGGACATAGGGTGAGTCTACTTAGGAGGCCGGTTTTCAACTCAACAAGGGCAGCTTGCTTCAATATGAGACCTCAGTGAAGATCCGGAACTTTCAGCAGCACAAACCTGAAATCTAGGCCCGTTATGGTCTGACGTTGGCAGCTTAACTCTTAATGTTAGGTTGGTCAACTTATTCAGCTTTTTCACAACATTTCTTCAAAGGTCTCTAAACTTCTGAATCTTCTTCCAGAAGGTCTTTTTGGAGTCTTGAAGTGACCACGAGATCAGCCAAGGTTTCCGAAGCTCTAAGTTCCTCCTTGGAGTGTTGGGAGTACAATTCCCACAATGCACCTGGTCAAATCCTTAAAAGTCCACTAGACGCTGATCAGCTGGACTCTCCTTGCAGGAGTTAATGCAGGCAACTCTTGGTAGCTCCTTTGTACCTCTGGCTTGGAGGGAGTCCACTTCTGAGTCTTGGAAGCAAGGAAAATTCCTCTGCTGGTGAATCTCAGAGTGCACAGCATGAACACTTCTTGTGGGTGCAGTCCACTCTTGGTGCAAACCCTGGGTTCAGCAGGGTGGACCTACTTCTTTAGATTTCTTTCAGCAGGGCTCCAAGTTGCTGGGCATATCTCAGATATTTATACAGGTTTCTGACCTGGCAAGCAGGGGGGCACCCCTGACCAATGGGATACAGGGTCCCATCCTATGTGATGACAACTTCCTTTGAAGTGTGGTATGTTTTTATCCAAGACATCACTGTTCCACAATAATCCAAAATGGAGAAAATCTCTCCTGGATGTTCAGGTCTGTCGAAGCCCACCCACAGATGTGGCTATCTTTACCCTACACTCCCCTTCCAGTCCCTCTGCTAAGCTAATTAGAGACACTCCCACCTGGCTGGGGATGCAGGAAGTGTGGGTGGGCCTGGTTTCTTTCCTTACTGTCTTTCTCTCTTTGAATACCAGTTTGTCTGCCCAGTCCCCTTCCCGTCCTGGCATCTGCTGCTGCAGATCTCCTCCTACCAGCTGTCTCCTTTGTCTCAGCTCAGGCCACTTCACACCTCATCAGAGCCACTTGGCCAGTCTGTCCACTGACTAATCAGAAGAATATGCTACAGGGGTGATTTTAAGTAACTTTAGGAAAGAGTTCTAAAACTCCTTTTCTATAATAGTTATAACAAATCTAACCTTGGCAAGTTGTTAGATTTATTTTACCTATTATATTGACACTTTGGATCACTGTTCTAATCCATTTCCCTCAGAAAATCTTTTCCTCACCAGGGCATTTAAAAATCTCTAGGCACCTAGGGACAACCTTATGGATGACTTATATGTACAAATAAGATAGTTTAAGACTTTGGAAGTACTTTTATTTCCAAATTCGGATTTGGACAAAATTTTATTTTGAAAGCAGCCCGGAAGACAGGGTTGGTTTTTAAAATGAGAGTAGGCAACACAGTAGTGCACACACAAGTCCATTAAATCTACTGGACCCCTAAACCTACATGCCCTAACATATACTAGGGACTTACAGGTAGTTTGTGTTGGAGTGTGACCTTTTATAATCAATATTAACATGAAAAGCTTACAATGTAATGTGTAATGAAGCTGCATAGAAAATTGCTAACCTAGAAAATAATTTACACGTTTGAAATGTGCCCACAGGGAGTGGCCACCAATGTATACGATGATTAATGAAAGTGATTAATGATGAATTAATAATGTACTAATGTATGATTTTGTATTAGCATTAAGAGTTATATATTAGGTCTTGCTAAATTAATCACTAGGCCTTAGTTAGAAAAGGTCTGGGCCTAGTGGCCTGGTCTCATAATAATTGTGTTTTTCTAACGTGCAATGTGCTGTTTTACTGAAGGACACAAAGCTGTACTTTTCCAGAAGCTAGAGATATGTGTGTGTAGCCTTAGTAAATTCTTTCATGGGACCCGACTTGCTCAAGGAGACATTCTTGCCAAATGCAACAGTGTAATTCGCAACAGGTGCAAGGTCGCCTGGACTAGGAGAAGACAATGGGACTACTGACTGGAGCGCAAAGTGCAACTTTTCTTACCTAACATTCCAACCGAAGAAGACGTCAATCACAGGAGCCAATCGACGGCATGAGAACTGTGTTAGGTGAAAATTCTAGTTAGGTGTGTGGAGAATTATTGGACAGAGCCATGATGCACCAAATATTGCCCAATGGGAAATTGGAGACTTGTTAGACAGTTTTAATATAATCACATGACTCGAGGAGAAGATAGACATTATAGGGTCAATCTTCGCCATTCTTCATCATCCCTTGCGTCCCACCATCCCATCCCTGAGAGACTTTGGGCCATATTTATACTTTTTGACGCACAACTGCGCCAGCGCAGTTGTGCGTCAAAAATTTTACCGCCGGCTAACGCCATTCCAACGCACCATGCGGACGCCTTATTTATGGAATGTCGTTAGCCGGCGCTGCGGACTGGTCTGCGTAAAAAAAAAAATGACTCACACCAGGCAGCGCCGGCGTATGGGAAAATGGGGGTTGTGCGTCAAAAAATGGTGCAAGTCAGGTCTGAGGCAAAAATCAGGCCTCAAACCGGACTTACGCCATTTTTTTTAATGCCCAACCCCATTGACATGACTCATGCCTTAGCAAAGACAGGAGTCATGCCCCCTTGCCCAATGGCCATGCCCATGGGACTTATGTCCCCTGGGCATGGTCATTGGGCATAGTGGCATGTAAGGGGGCCCAAATCAGGCCCCCCTATGCCACTTAAAAAAAACAGAAAAAAATACTTACCAAAACTTACCTTTCCTTCCCTGGGATGGGTCCCTCCATCCTTGGGTGTCCTCCTGAAGTGGGCAAGGGTGGCAGGGGGTGTCCCTGGGGGCGGGAAGGGCACCTCTGGGCTCCTTCCGAGCCCACAGGTCCCTTAATGCCTGTCCTGACCCAGGCACCCATCCGGCTGTGCACCATTTTTTAAGGCCCACCCCCCTCCTGTGAGTCAAAATGATGCCAGAGTATAAATAAGGCGCACAGGCCTTAAAGTCATTTTTTGGAAGGGAACGCCTAATGTGCATATCATTAACGCAAGGCAGGTTCCCCCTTCCAAAAAATGACGCACATGGTTGGATTTTGACATCAAAGTATAAATATGGGGCAGGGTTTGTGCCGAATGTGCATCAAAATTTTTGACGCACATTCGGCGCAAGCAGATTATGAATATGCCCCTTTGTCTTTAGCCGTCTGATACTTTAAACCATCCTCATCCTATTCCTTGCCGGATATCCACTTCTGTTCCTTATCAGGAAGCTTTGTCAATAAGGCTCTTCCCCGATATCCACTTCTCTTCCTTATCAGGGAAGAGCCTTATTCTTTAACTATGCCCTACTGAGACTTGTCCTATTCTATTCTTGCTGATGGCGAATCGACTGATGTCCTGAAGACGAAGACTGACGCTGTTTGCTGACTCATTCGGATGAGTAACTATCTGATGATAATTGTAATTGTCTGTTTGCCTTTTCTTTCTAGGTACCAACTTCTCCTTTTGATAGAGGCCATAACTAGATGTTTTCCAGATTTGTGTTTGCTAAACTGTTTTGAATGAAACCCAACATGCTGATGTTAATTTGAGATTAGTTGAGGAGTTCACTAATATTGGGGGCAAATAGACAAATGACTGAATTCTTGATTTGTTAAATAATGTACTAACGATACTCTACTAAAGATGATCCATAGTGCTGTTGTGTTTTTTCTAAATGTTCATGATCTATGCTCTGATTAAGTTTTGCTCTGATAACCAAGTTATAGTGGTTTTGACGTGCTTGCTGCTATTGAAACTAATAAATATGATTCTAGATTGTAATTATAGGTAATAAATATCCTAACACTTACTGGATTTGTGTGGTTATTCATTGGCTGAAAGGTCATGGTGCGTTCGTTGTATTGATCTATACTCATTGTTATTGATTAGCTTGATTGATTATTTATTGTGAATATTGATAGGGTTATGGACCTATTGATTGTGATGCCAAAAGATAACTCGTTCTGGGAAGTCTCCAAACGTGGAAAAAAGGTTCATTGGCCTAGGCGTGTCTCCTTGTAAGTTTACTTATCAAGGTTCGGATGTGTTATCAGTTGTCAGAGCCAATTTCACTCATCCTTCCACCCTTTTATCCATCTTTCCCACCATTCCTTCACTCAGCCATCCATTAGCATTCATCTATACTTTCTTTCACTCATCCATACTTGCTCTCATCCACTCATCCTTTCATCTTATCCATCCTTTCACACCCATCGATCCGTCCGTCCATCCACCTTTCACTCCATCTATCCTCCTTTTCACTCATGCATCCATCCTTTCACTCATTTATCCATCTTTTCATCATCCTTCCACCCACCCTTTCATCATCCATTCATCCACTCTTTCATCCATCAACCCTTTCACTCATCTATCCATCCTTTCACTCACCCATCTGCCTGGCTTTTCACTTACATCCATTCATCCTATCACTCTCTCACCTTTGTCTGCTAAGTTGCAGAAAAAGAGGCCCAGCAAGAACATCACCCCTACTTTAGCGGCTAAAGTTGGAGGTTTATGATGCCTCAGCATCCATCGATGCATCATTTAATTAATCTATTTACCCACCCTTTCACTTCATTCATCCCGCCACCCTGTTATTCCATCCATCCATCTTTCATCCATCCTTTCACTCAGCCATCCATACTTTCACTCACTCATGTATCCATACTTTCTCTCAACATGTATTCACCCTTTCACTCAGCCATCCACCATTTCATCCATTCATTCTTTCAATTATCCGCCCATCAAGACATTTCCCCACCTACCCTCTTGCATTAATCCATCCTTTCTCTTACTCATCCATTCTTCCACGCATCGTTTCCCTCATTCATCCATCGATCCATCCATCTGCCCATCCACCCTTTCACTCGTTCATCCATACACCACCCTTTCACGTTATTTATGAGCCTTTGTCTGCCGAGTTTCAGACAGAAGAGGCACAGCAAGATTTCCACCCGCTGTAGTGGTTAAAGCAGGGGATTCACAATGCCCCTGTTCTTAAGGAAGAAATACCTTATCTATCAGGGACTATTTCATTTGTGTTGTATTAGCCATCCCAATCTGCTCAGTAAATATTTTCCTTATTTTTTTTTTTCAGTACTAAGTGTAGTATTGACTATTATTATTATTATTATTATTACTATCATCATCGTTATTTGGAGATAATAAACAAAATCCAAAGTCAACAATCATACATTCTGTAAAAACTTGAACACATCTTCATAAACTTATCAACAGTTACAAGCAGTGTCTGTATATTATTATATGTATGTATAGATACATGAACTTTTAATGCTCGGATTACTTACCGGTGACCTTCATTACTCTGATTCTTCCTCCTCCCATTCCTAATGTTATGGAGTGGATGAGCCCATTCACTTCCCATGTCACCTTTAGAAAGCAACTTTTTTACTTTTTTCCTTTCCATGAAAGGGAAGAAAGACAAGGAGCTTATAGCTCCTCCCATCCATAAGAACTTCCTGTGTATCACCAAGCACCACATCAATGGCTAATGAAAGAGCAGGGAGGGAGGGAGAGAGGAAGGGATGTATGGAATGGGACGAGGAAGGGAGAATCAGAGTAATGAAGATAACCGATAAGTAATCCGAGCATTACCTCCTCATCATCCTTCCTCATCCCAGTCCTCACATTATGTAGGAATGCCCAAGCAAGGCCACTTTTAGCAGCCCCCAAAAAACCACAAGGACTTCAAAGTAGTCTAACACAAACATTATTGAACCAAAAGAGCAAAAGCCAAGGGCCAAACATACACGGCCCTCATCCTATGGACAGGAAGAGACCAAACCTAAAGGATCCCAGACAGGAGGATGAATTAGCAGCCACCAGGAGTCCCGAACCAAAGGACAACTCGGAACCCTGAGCCACATGCAACCTGTAATGGGTAAGAAAAGTGGAGGTAAAGGACCATGGGACGGCCTTGAAAATGTGCCAGAGTGGAACACCAGACCATTCTGACAATGAAGCAGCCCTACTCTGTGTGAAATGGGCCAGAGCCCTACCCTGAACCTCTGTGCCTACGGCAGGGGAAGCAGAACAAATCACAGACCTAACCAAATCAAAGTAGAGGTAGAGGGCAACTTGCTCTTCCAGACAGGACCAAAGCTGACAAACAGGAGGTTAGAGTAGCAAAATTCAGAAGACCTAGCCAGATAATCTTCAAAGCACAGACAACATCTAAAAGAGACAAAGAAGGATCAGAGACTAAAGCCTCCCGAGGCAAACAGGGAGAAGAATCACCTGCTCACTGAGAAGGAAAAGACACATTCAGGAGGAACTGAGGACCCAAGGAAAGGACAAGCTGGTCATCTAAAAGACAGAGGTAAGGATTAAGTATTAAGTATTAAGATCCCGACAAATGCCTGGCATGGTAATGGCCACAAATAAAACACTTTAAGGCCAGGAATTTAAGGGATAACCACACTCAGGGCCTCATACAGAGGGGACTTTAATGGCAAAGCATAAGGGGAGGACTCAAGGGGGAAAGGGGTCCCGATTTAGAGGACGAAGAAGGCAGAAACCCCACAACAACTAAGCGGCAAGACACGTAGTAGAGGATACATCAACCCAGGGGGACGGAAGTCTCAAAAGAGCACCACTGAAGTGAAGAGTAGCAAAGGAAAGACCTCATCAAGCACCTCTTGAAGAAACCGAAAAATCGCAGGGGAAGGGCAGAAACAAAGATGTTGCCCAGCCCCAACGATCTGTATATGTCCAGCCAGTGGAGACCCATGTAGAAGACTAGAGGGAATGGGACACCCGTAGAGAAAGAACTGCAATTATGAAACCCGCCCTTCCAACCTCCAAACCAAGTGCCCCCGTATTGGACAAAGAAAAAATAGGAGAGGGAAAACAGGCCAGGAAGTATGTACAGGACCTCTCCTAACACCAGACTGATGGAGGACACACCCAAACTCAGGAGCCTTATGCTGAAACCTTGAGCTAGTGGTCTGGGAATCAGGCCAACTAGTCCTAAGCTGATCCATATGCTTCCTACCTCCTTCCAAGGACTGCGGTCTCTGATGGAAAGGGATAGCATGTGACTGACTCTTGAAAGCCTATCTGAGGACCTCCTCCAGATCATCCCCAAAGAGCGTAGAACCCTCAAAAGGCTTGTGTGAGGAAGCAACCTTTCAACACTGAAGATGAAAAAGATGCGAAGCCAAAACAGAACCTGCAGTGTCTTGAGCCAAAACCTAAAGGGGATCAAAGGCATAGTCAGAAAGAAACTGAGCCAGTACTTCCATACAGGACAGCAAATCTGAAAACGCAACACTGTCCTGAATGGCAGCAGAAATGGATTGAAAACCTTGGCCCAAGACTGAGAAGCACAAACTCCATAAATCACAGAAAGCAAGGAGAGATGGAGGCTAGCGAGAGAGCCCTCAATCACAGCCTCCACCTTCTAACAATAGGAACAGAGACCCTCACAGGATCCAACCATTCACATGCAACAAGGAGGGAACAGCAAGGATAACTGGAAGCTTTGAAAGTGAAGGACGCTGGAATTGACAGAACCACTCCCTACTAGTGCAAGGTTGCTCCAAATCCATAGGCAGAGGCATAATGGAAGATAAGCAAGAGACCAGAGGATCCAAGATCTCCTTCTGAATATACTTCCCAGTAGCAAAAGCACAAGCCCGGGAACCCCAGATTGACATCACCAAAATCAGGAGACTGCCAGGAGGGCACAGAGGAAGGAAAAGAAACAGACCAGGCAGAAACAAGTACTAGAAAAATGCACCAGAAACAGAAACAGGGATGAAGACGTCAAGCCCCCTTCACACACCCCTTTAAAGGGTACGGCAGGTGAAAGATGGTGACTCTTCTGAACATCTGTTCCCATGATGTGAAGCAACAGAAGAAGAAGACAACACCAGCAGGGAGGGATCCAGGGAGCGTCCGCCAAAAATCTTCAAGCTCCCCCAAATATAAGGAATTGAAATGACTATGGACACACCTGGAGTAGAACCCCTAACTTGCAGAGTTAAGGTATGTTACCTGAACCAGTAGTCCACATGTGACTCCTGGCATGGCCACAGGTTTGGCAAGAGGCAAGAAACCTGTAACCTGCCACCAGACAAGGAGCCACCAGGGGCAGAGAGAGAAAACCTCGAGGCAAGTGGCCAATGAGAAAAAACAGCACAAGTGCACTCACCAAGAATGCAGGGAAGCACAGGAACAAGGGCAGAAGGAGAAGCCCAGACTGGAACTCCAGTCCCACAAGGGAAGAAAGAGGAAACCAATGGAGGCCACCCCCAACACAGTTGAACTAACATAAAGTTGTAGCCAAGTGGCACCTTTAGCGTGGCTCCATAGCACAGCATTAACAAGGACCTGAGAGACAGACCAGCATAGAACACCCTAGGAAGACAGTACTTGTGCCTGCCCCATAGCAGCATAGCACACGCAAGGCATAGGGCCTAAAAAAAGTGAAAGCCTCCGGGGAGCAACAACAGTGCCACAGCAGCTAAACCAACCCCAGGGAAGCAGACAGAGGTTGCACAAATGCAGCCACCCAGATGAAAGCGGGCACTCCTCTGAGCCTAGCACAGGGAGTTCAGCCACCAGGCCAAGCGGCAATCCTCCTGCTGAGGGATACAAGGAACCGCGACCAGGCCCAGCAAGAAGGAAATTGCCTGAAGGCACAGCATGTCCAGACATCCCCTCCAACACATACTGAAAATCGGAAATGTGACACCCAAGCAGCCGTTAAATAAAAGGAGAGAAAAACTGTAGCACCTACGCAGCCACACTGGAATCAAGACAGGAAAAGTATGAGAGTAACACATACCTTAATGCTATATTCCCGGAAGGGTGCCCAGGCAGCTCCTACAGTCCATCGGTGATGAGTCGGCACAAAACCAAGAAGTTCTAAGGGATTTTGGGGCTGTGAGTTCCTTGTTCTTGTTCCCTTCATGGAAAGGGAAGAAGTTGCTTTCTAAAGGTGAGTGGGAAATGAATGGACACATCCACTAATAACGTTAGGAATGGGACAAGGAAGAGTGATGAGGAGGTGATTTGGTTGCATCACAAGCCACAGCGGTTGCTGGCTGTGTCATTTTAGTCTTCATGAACCAACTGTAACTTGTGCCTTGTAGGGCTATGCCCCATGTTTACATAATCAGAGTCTACTTACTATTCCACTTAACATACATCTAGAATGATAGACCGAGGTAGACGTGTTGTGTTCTTTTGCAGCCAGCAATCAGTTTTCTCAGGCTAGTCACCCATCAACGCTACATCCAAGAATGAATTATCCTTCTACCCCAACTCTGCTAGGAACAGTATGTGTAGTTAGCCATTGGGTCGATTCCAGTCGAGGCAAAATAACTATTTTATGCTGGCATGGGGCTCAATAAGTGGGCTGATATGTTACCTGATTCTACCTCTCCGGCTGTACTCAGGCAACCTCTAACGAGTGTATCACACTCCATACTAGCATCTGGGCAGTCTGGTGCTTCTCATGCCCTCCCACTTGTCTGATCCTGAAAGAGCTCAGTATCCGCTGTTGGATTATATTGCACTCCGGGTTTTGAGTCCTGCCCTCACTGTAGTTATAATGACAGTTCATCTGTTGCTTGTAGTTAGTTGCATAAGTGGTTTGTTTCCTACGGATTTATTAGGTGAATAAATGGTCCCTAAACCTTCTTGTAAATGTAAATTAGCACTTGTATAGCGCACTACTCACCCGTTAGGGTCTCAAGGCGCTGTACTCATACCGCTATGGAACCCCTCCTGGCTTTTCCCTGTGAGGAGCCCACTCCTGAGCACCCCCAGGGTGAAGCCAGGCATCCAAGCGCTGTTGGGGCCGTTGTGGAGATTAAGCAAGCTATTGCCCAGAGTTGCAGAGTGGGACCCATGAATTAGATTAGGCACCGAGGCGAGAATTATCTGGTCAAGGGGAATTGAGCCCAAGACCTGCCGAAGCAGGACTTGAACCCTGGTCTTGAGCCAGATCTCTGCTTCAGGGTCTGCCGCTCTAACCATTGAGTCACACTTCTTGAATATCTGGAGTTGATCTTGCATCTGTTACATACTTATTTCAGAAGTGGACAGTTTGAGCATTACAGTCATCCACTTGATATTTGTTGCCACATGTTGGGAATGCCAATGCTATTAGTGCTGTCAACATCCCCCTCTTCCCAGGGGAAGCAGCTTGGCCTGTGTCTGACGTGTCATGAAATACGGCCAATTTGTCAAAATCTACAAATAGTTTGACTTGTCTTGTGTAATATGAGTCACATGTCTACCCAGTAACCACAGAGCCATAGACAGGACCACACTACATTGTAGAAATATAATTCAGTTTGTACACACCTCCAGCAGGGACATGTAGGGCCAGTCTTGCCCATTTTATCTTGTACAGGATCAGTACCAGTTATGTAGCACTTTATGATATGCATACTGAATTCTGACCTCTCCTGCTGCACAGTCATGAGATCTACCCAGACCTCATCCAAATAAAGTATATCCAACCTTTACTGCCAGTGCAATTTAGTTTCAGTGTGCATACCTGTAAAGTACTCAGCATTGATGAGAATCTGACAAATATCAGTTTCTGTACCCATGGATTTTCCCCCAAGTGAGCAGGTATTTCTGATTTGAGGCTCCTGAAATGGTGTAAGACATAATCTCAGCATGTCCCTTATAGAGTGTCTAGTTGACTGTAACACCACATCTGTCAATTGGAAAGGGCATATTCTGTACGCAGTGCCAGAAAATATTTAAAATTCCCCTAGCAATAGAGGTTTCCCACCGTCCTTATTCCATAACCTTCCTTTATTAACTTCTGACCACCTTTCCTCCAATCTTTATGCGCACCTTGTCCCACAATGGAGCCCCCTGATGCATGATCCTGTCTACCCATAGTGTCTTTGGAGAGTTTCCCAAGGCCATTTACACAGCCTTTTTCAATAGTGCGTATGTTACTGTAGTTGAGACTTAATCTGCATGTAGGATATCCAACCCCATTGGAGCCTTCACTAACTTTATATATGAACCCATTCTAGATGTAAGTGTTGTCCCCCAGAAAGTGTACCAGCTGTGACAGATGATGTGCTACATAGTTTAGGTACAAGTCAAGCAATGTGAGTTCCCTGTTCTCATATCCACATGAAGTTTTGAAGGCTTGAAATAGGGTTTCCTTCCTGCTCACACAAACATGTTTATTCCTCTGTTGAGTACACAAAGGATACCTTTGGGAATTGGGATCTGTAGCATGCCAAAGACATACTTAAATCTAGGGGTATCATCATCTCTACCACTTGGTACCTGCAGCAGAGTGAGAGCTGCAAGAAGGACCTTTTAAGAAGTTCATTACTAATCGTGGATGTTATTGTATTCACATTATCTGTGACCATGTTGTCTAGTCCCCTGTTTACAAGTATCCCCAGATACTTCAGTCTAGCAGTCTTTCAAGTAAAACCAACAACATTTTCTGCCTGTTTATTCAGCCATTTAGAGGTGAGAGGGCTTCATTTTCCCCCATTTAATACTATAGCTGGAGAAGGCAGACAAAGCATATATTCTGGATATGAGTAAGGGTATGAATTTGGATCAGCAATAGTTAGGAGTATGTCCTCTTTATTTAGCATAACCTTACTACCACAGCCAGAGTAGCTATGCCCTTTACACTGTTATGCTGCATAATAGCCGCCTCTAGCTGTCCAAGCGTAAGGAGAGCGAGGAGTGGGTAAAATGGGCACCAGTTGCAAGTTCCTTCAGGAATGGGGAACACTTGTGACATATGTCTGCCACTATCAGTTTGTACAGTTGGAGGCATATATACAAGCCCCTTGGCACAGAGCAGTGCAGCAAGGGCCCTAGGGTAGAAATGCACTGTATCTACAAAATGTGGTGCATTTATGTCCTATCCCCTGTGTCAGCACACAAATTGCTGCCTACCACCAATTGAGGCACCCTTGCACCACGGCAAGGGGGTCTGCTTTATCAGCAGGATTGTTTTTATGCAGCAAGGGGCAACTTCCTGCACAAAAACAATCCTGGGAGTCATATTTCTCATTCTATGTGTGCTGCAGAATTCAGCACACATATAAAGAGGAAAAAGTGTGGAGAAATAAAGATATTTCTCCTCGTTGCTCCTGCCCTTGGGAGACATACAGTTTTGATGCTTTCCCAGGTTTACAAATTCTTGTAAATCTGGGCATGTTTCAAGACCGCAGCACCTATGGTATGCCTCCCTGATACAGTGCAGGGCAACGCAGCATCTTGTGCTGTGTTACCTTATACCATATTTACAAGGCCATAAAAAGCCACACAAAGTTGTGGGCCGGCGCTATGCTCCCCCGGATATGTATCAAAAAGTGATGCATCAGCACCATATGGGGCATTTAAATATGCCCCTGGGTTTAGAATACATCCAGAGAATGTGGGCCAAGAATTCTGCACTTCTACCAGCTTGTTCCAGTGTTCAGAGCAGGTATCCCCATTTAACCAAGTTGTATGCCATTTTGGCATCAAATGATAGGCAAATCTTATCGTCCTTGGTGTCACATACCTGCCACCAACAAATTGTCAACATACACATGTGATTCTTGGATGATCGGAGTGATACAAATCCTTCATGTGAGTGATGAATAAGACTCAGGAGAACTTTCTTGAGCCAGGTCGCTAGAACCTTAACCAATATTTTCATGTCTGTGCTAAGGAATGGGATTGGGCAATAGATGGTACTGTATGTAGGGTCCTTGCCAGCTTTTAGAATAAGGCTTACTATTGTGCTCAGTAGGAAACATACCCTGCTCTTCAGTTTCTTTATAGACCCTGTGGAGGATGGGTGTCAGTATTTGCTTATTTAGCTGGTAGATTGTAGTAGGGAACCCATCATCTTGGGCCTTGTTATCAGGCTTGTTAGAGATGGCTACGGAAATATCTTCTTATGTTATTTCTCTCTCCAGAAATAGCCTGGCTGTCTTTGAGAAAATAATTTCTCTTTTAAGGTTGCATGGCGCTTCTGCAATGTATAAGTTCCTCCAAAATTTGACAAAAGTGTCTGCTATCTGTGCTGGGTGCATGACCAGTTGTCTAATCCGATCCCTAACTGCCATTATAGTGAGATGTGCCTCTTGTTTGTGGAGCTCTGCTTCCAGCAACTTGGCCACTTTCTCTCTGCTCATAATGCTGTAGATTCAAGTGTAGTAGGGCATATTCTGCCTTGGATGTGAAGAGCATATTTTCATATAGTTTTGCTCTCTCAAGCTGTCATAAGGCTGGGAGGAGGGGCAGTCATTGTGTCTGTTTGCCAGTTCCCAAACCTCTAGTTCCCTTCTGCCCATAAGTCCTGTGTAGACAAAAGAAGTGCCTCTTGTTCTGTATTGTATTAAGTTAGAGGCTAATTTCTGTTTATTAGACAGCATCTTCAGTGGCGGTTCCTCCGCTATGGTGGAGCAGTGTTGCCCCCCATCAGCAGCAGCAGCTGCAAACCTTTTACAATAAAACGATAATAACTATGTTTATTATTGTTTTATTGTAAAAGGGGTGGGCCATGGGGTGAGACAGGGACAGAGGGGGAGTGCACAGCAATCCCCTCAGTATGCATGTATGTTTGGCCAGTTGCCTCAGGCCAACCTAAGACACAAGCACACTGAACTTTTTCCAACCTGGCACTGTGTTGCAGGGTTAGAGACAACAGGCAGACGCTCCCAGTCTGCCTTGGAGCACCAAGTCAGTGCACTGCGGCCAATCCTAATGCTGCTTTCATGCTGCCAGCTTGAAAGCAGCATTAGAAATGGCTGAAGGGCAGGCTTGGGGCATTCGCCTGCAAGTGAAGCCAGAGGAGCAGAGTGGTGCAGCGCAGTGTGGTTTTTATTAAAAACTGTAATGTTGTGGTTTGTGTTTCCCCCACCACCATTCCCCTCACCACACACCATGCCACCCTGACCTGCCCCTTTACTGCAGGGCGAGCTGCAACTCAGTTTCTTACAATGTGACATGTTCAATCTCCAATGTTTAATCATTGAGTCACATGCCTTAGATCCAGTTGTAATAGGACTGAAACATGGTTCGTTAGCCCCACTGATTATTCTTCCAAAACAGATAACATGGTGATTTAGAAGAAAATAGTTGATTTTTTAACATTCACTATTAGAGCTCAATATCAATGTGTATTCCCTGTCTCTGGTGCGGATTAGTTGCTATTGTTCTATCATGCCAAATCTGTCATAACGTCAATCAAGAACACATTTAACTGGTTGTGTCCTCCCGTTCAGTCAATGTGAGAGTCCAGAGCAAGATTCTAGTCACCAACTATGAGAATTCTAGTGCATCCGAACATCACAATGAGTCATTTAGAGAGGAGAGGAAAACAGCCTTATCCTTGTTGAGTGCATATATGGCGCCAGGTACTATCATCTCACCCATTACACTAATCTTGGCAAAAATGTAGCTTCCTCTGTCATTTACCCACGTTTTGTTTAAAGTGCACAGAAGTTACTTCTTAAGGAGTGTGGCAACCCCTTGCTTTTAAAAGAATTTCACTTGCTTCTGTCTCGTTGTGAGTTCCAGTATTGCTACTATAACTGGCACTATTAACTCTCCCCTTCAAGTATCATATTAGCTTATCTAAATTCACCAATAAGAGGTGAGATTCTTGTAAAAAGGCAATGTCTGAGGATTTTGTAGATATGCAGGAGAGGATGTTTTTCTCTTAATAGGTAAGACCATTCACATTGAACAACATCATATGCAGGTGTTTTGGGGTGCAGCTGGTTCATCATTTTGCAGCTGAAACAGTGACAGCCAAAGATGGGAGTATTCTGAGGTCACAGCGGTGATTTGTATATATATATAATATGTATATATATATATATATATATATAGGTTCTGAATTATAACTACTGTCCTGGGTCATGATGAAGTGATTGTTTTGTATGTGCTATGAATTAAGTAGTCTGTGCTGTGTAGTGGATGGTAGCTGTCCTTATGGTGCAGGGATGATCCTAAACTGTATAATATAATAGTAACAATTACAGTAAATCATATGAGGACCAATTACACAAATTCTGCCTCTAGGTTGACCAGGGGTGGTTGTAACTTGCTGAGTTTCACTCCACAGTATTCCACAGATTTACATAAAAACTACACAAGATTCTGCAGATTTCAGGCAATGGACAGAAAATAGGCATGTTGCAGAGCAGTTTAGTGCTGGTAACGCGAGTAGCAATGAAAAATCAGTACAAACGTCACCATGAAGTAAGCAAGAGCATGTGGCCATTCAAGTTGATTGTGCTGCTGCTTGAGCAAAAAACATATTGGAATGACCGATGTCGATGGACACTGCAATACATTTATATACACAAAGTTGCATCATCACTGTTAGAGTCCCCCATTGTGAACTCTCCTTCAACCCGGCATGTAGGTACATGGTCAGGCAGGCTCTGAGACCTAGGCCTCAGGTTAGTGACTGATAGGTCACAGGTGAGATATTACTTAGCCGACACGCAAATTCACAAACAAGTACATTTAGATCAGATGCCAAAGATAGGCAGCAACACCACAATGGTCCCCAATAAAACACACATGGCCAGAGGGAGGCATGCATTCCAAGCACACCAGAAAGTTAGATGCCACATGTAGATAGGAGCACATAGCCAATCAGGCCACAGCACACGCAGCGATTGACATTTTTTACTAAGAAAAGAAGGTGTTTTATGGTTTTATGATGCTAAGAGAAATATATAAAAACCGACTTCACTCCAAAGTACAACGAGAAACAGTCCTCATAACCCGGTTCTGTAACTGCTTGTCGGGCCGTAATGTTCAAATAAACATACCGTTCCTGTTTTGCCTGATACCTCTTGTCTTTTGTTGTTTGGGGTAAATTCTCATTTGAGCAACATTCTGGTAAGCCAGATAGGAGCTGATTGGTTATTTGAGCCTAACTGTGACCCACGGATGGAAGCCTGCAACAAGAAAGGCAAGCAGACCCTTCAATTGATTAAAAGTTCTGCTGAATCAGCGGGGCAGAGGTCTATTCTGAAGCTGCAGTCAGAAGGGTAAGAGACTACCTCAGAGCCTTAGTCCTGGCATTTGGTATGTGGAAAAACTAGAAAAAAGCATACCTGCATAGTTTGCAGAAGTCTCCTTTGTTGATCATCATTGTTAGGGAAGGTGAATATTGTTTGTTTTTTTGGTTTTTTATTTTTAGATTGCTGATCACTTTGACACTGGGCATGACACAGATGGTAGGCATAAGGCCTGGGTGTGACATAAAGTCAACACCTCTGTTGTAAGAGGTGTCTTTTACTTGGACCTCGAGGCATGACACATCTGAAATGCATAGACTGAGGGTGTGATATAGGGCCCCCACTTCGATCTAACTAGGTTAAAAAAGTTTTCCTCAGTGCTACCAGTTTCTTAACACTGCTAGCATCTCAAAGAAGAGAGAGGTGTGTTTGATTGGACCCCAGGGCATGACACGGATGTTACACAGGACCCCTGCGTGTGATATAGAGTGTAATTCAGGCATTAAGGGGCTAGAACAGTTGGGATCCAGGAGGTTAGGCATAGGTTGTGGTTTGCTGAGGAAGACCTATGGTTATTGAAGGTACCCCTTCCTTTCTCCACATAAATTATTATAATTTTCACCCTGAGCTAATACTGAGAAGATTATCAGGCTCCCTTAGTCCCATTCATTGCACAGAGCTTCCCTTGGATAACAAGCGCTAGGAGTAGGCTAGAGTATTGCTGAAAGGCCATTAACTTTATTTGTTTGTTTGCTTGACCAGCTTTTCTTCATACCAATTGGAAAAGTGTTGTTTTGATATTGTGACACTGGTGAATTAATATGACTGTGTCTTGTCTTGAATGTTGTGTCTGTCGGTGACCAAATGCACATTATCAGCAAATTCATGTACTTGTGTTTTGCCTTAAGTACTGTGTTTGTCAACAACTTAAAATGCTATAAAGGTACTGCTGATTCTTACAGATTGTTATTTGATTGCAAAGCTATTTTGATGGCAAATTCCAAATTGTTTTGAGTTAACAATTACACTTTTTCCTTGGTTGTGGTTCTTCATATGCATTGATGTTTTTTGTTTGTTTAATGTTTATTTTAATGCCTCTATGAGCAACCATTAGCTCATTAGATCTAGTAACCTCTGTGTATATATTTCCCACTAACAGATTAGATATAGTAATCCCTGTGCAGTGTAACTTAAAATTCCTTAAAAACATAAAAGCTAGAAGTAACTGTCTCCTAAAAACTACCTAAGTTTATCATGGATACCCCACTAAACCATATGCAGGATAAATTCCCCACCCAAGCTAAGAAACTTCTACCAGAAAGAGCACACTTACAACAAGGCATATGTGTTCCTTCGGCCAAAAGAGGGAATTTTTGATCCCAATATAATTGAACATATAAGAACACACATACAAACAGAATACACACAACAAAAGAAGGACAAACAGGCATCATTATTAGAATTATGGACCATCTTTGAGGAGGGCCAGACCAAAAACATCAACCCACAACCAATAAGTAAGACGCTCACACCTCCCCCGCCACATGCAGCAATGGATGTACTCTCCTGATACCTGCTGTCCACACATTAGGAAACACCAATCTCCCAGTCAAGGGAGCAACAGGCTGTTAGGTCTAGGCATCCCAAATCAACAGGCCAACAGGCTCAGAAACACCCTGCACTAGGGCTCCCCGGGGTTCGACCGCCTATCCATCATATTCAGCCCACCGAACAACAGTGGCACAGAAAGCACTCACTCCTGCTGGTTCCAGGGAGTGTACCCAAGTAACAGGGAGATTCACAGCAGCTCTGGACAACGAGACAACTAGCAAAGGTGAGGGAAGGGGTCCCAGCCTTTCAAGATCTGGTGATGAGGGAGCCACAGGGTAGGCCCAGGTAGAGGAGGGAATAATGGACAGCAAACTAGAGGCCAGGCCCCGATTTAGGAAGGAGAACAGCATATAGCTCCAAGCAACAGATGCAATCTAGATGGGAGTCAGAGAAAAGGCATGAGCTAAGGAAGGAGAGAGAATGAGCTCACACACTTGAAGCCCAATGAGTGAGTAGAGCAGCGTGCCCTCCACCTGAGGAGAACAAGGGTGAGTGAAGAGCCCCAGTCAGAGAAGAATCTGAGGTGGAATCAGAATAGAAGCTCCTGACTGGGTTCCGTGCCTCACCAGACGGGCAGTGATTGAGAGGGGATGGTGGGGAGAACAGGGACCAAGGCAGCCTGGTGTAAACCCAGCTTAGACACAGGAGGACCAAGATGGCACCTTTACATACACACAAGAATATTAGTGATGACAAGGACATCTGCCACTGCTACAGAACATGTAAGACAGGTAAAATAACACTAAGGGATACATTAAGTCAAGAGGAAGGCAAGGTCTTTGCCTCACCCTTTTGTCTCCTGCTAGCCCGCTGGACCGAGAGTAGTGATCAATATAATAGACTCTGGCCAGAGAAGGGATCCTTCCAACCAGAGGACATAGCGAATACAAAAGACTGCATCTGGCACGGAGGGGGAGATCCTAAGTGGAACTTTCCTTACATGCAGGAGTGTCTGAGTAGGTGGAAACGCTATGACAAGGGAAAACCTGTGGAGCTGCCCAAAACAAGAATTTATCCATTAGTACAAGAGGGCACGTCAGGGGCCATCTATGTGCCCTGAGCTCAGATGGGCAAGGCAGGGCTAAGAGCAAAATTGCTGCCTATGTTGTTTGGGGCAGATAAATGGATCTCATGCTTCGAGAAGAACACCACAGGAATAACTCTAGCAATATACAATGTTAAAAGTCTGCTGAGTAGCATTATCGGTGAACAGACAAACACAATGTTCACCCGAGCCAGCATCCCAGCAATCACGCTGACTAACATAGAGCATGACGGGCAACATTCAATTCATACAGGCAACAAATATGGGCAGCCTTGAGGGAAATGTTCCCTGACTGCCCGGATGTAGGACGGTTGATGGCTGAAAGCATGAAACCAGGGGAGACCATTACCTAGACAGAATGACAGATTTTTGGGGACAGGCGACAGGGCAACCATGAACCAATACAGGCCCTAAGGTCATCTTCTTTTTTAATATCCTCAAGAAGGGGCTTTCCACTGAAATACAAAGCAGTTTGGACAGCATAGTAGGGCTAGACACCAAACTCTGGCAGGAGATAGAAGCGTACATATTGCATTTTCTCAAGAAAAAACAGGAAAAGGACAAGAAAAAACAGCCGCAGGTCAAGATTAACACCACTAAGTTCGTCCTATATAAGCTGAGGTAGGCTGTCCTAGAGGGGGCCACATTGGCCACAACTATGCAAATGGCACCACTCCTAATGGGAGCTCCACCACAAGACTCAATAAGGGTCAAATATAGCTATAATGCTAGAAACCAGGAAGGTTGGCTGCAGTCCAACCCCATACAAAGCTCTTATTGTCACAGAATGGGCCACATGACTGACAGATGCCAATTAAAGGCATACCATGAGCAGATGTCAATGAGATAGGGCCAGGCCCCGCAAAATTCCGATCGGCAAGTTCAAGCCCAAAGAAACCTGACTGCTCCTTATATTCAGACGCAGGGATGTCAGTTCACTGATGCACTACTGTAACAGTGGTCAGGTAGTTAGACCAATGCATGGTATCAGCAACCACAGACAGGGAACACAACCACAAGGATGACTGTTTTGCAGAGCAATGCCTTCTTGCAATCACAGAACACAAATGCGCAGTAAAACAAAACCTCCCTAAAGAAAGCATGCATTTTCCGCACCCTGTAGAATTCACAGAAGCAAAAACTCAATGTACAAGTAAACAAGACTAGGGATTTAAAACATACTTGAATTCTGTAGAACTCTGGGCTACTGTGTGGCTGCCAACTGGTTATCCTCACTGGAATCTGCCATTATTGGTTGTTCTGCAGCTGTTGATCGATATCTCCACTAGAGATCACCATTTCTGGTGCCAGCGAGAGCCTAGGCCTGACTCTGCTGCTGATCCCCCGGGACGGCGATGGTTAGCCACACCCCAGCGGTAGGGTAGTCTGTCGAAATGGGGCAGGGCGGCTCACTGACCAGTGCTTAGAAAGCAACAGGTCCCCATTCTCTGGCCCTCAGCCGGGAACTAAATATCTTTTAGTCCTAACAGCAATAGTGCCTCCAGCAGCCCAAGCTAAAAGGGGGCCCCCCTTTTTGGTTCCAAAATGACCCTGTCTTCCAGTGTCGGGAGTCAGGCTTCCTGTGCACTCAGAGCAGCGCATAACCTTCACAGTGCACACATGAAGTTTGTGCATTAATGCATAGATGATGTGTGGCAAAACTGGACTTATCAAATATCTCAAAAGATAACAGATCCTGAATACTATCATCCCAGTGTTGAGTACTAATGCAGGAAATTGGGTTATTAGTTTTGTGGCCTTCACAAGTAATTGCTCCACAATTCTCATTACCGGGAACCAAGCACCCCATTCTAACGATTGATTCTCTCAGGGTAGTGAGGCAGAGCAGTCCAAGGCCTACTCAGTAGGTGTGAGCTAGCAATTACCGTTTACTGGTACGCAATACTATCACTCAGTAAATGATTTTCCAGTAATTACTTTTTCCTTAGAAAAATGAGAAGTACATTTAGTACACACACACTGCTACATAAATATATAAAAATTTACAAATATTTACATTGGTAGATGGAAAATACCACCCATGACATTACATAATCACATTCAACCCCTAAAGGGGTAATGTAAGCATATAAGGTAAGTAAATTGCCTTGGGCAAAGGATCAAGATAAACAAACCACATGCAAAAGACATCACTTTGTTCACAAAAGCAATCATCAATAATAATAATCAGGTGTAAATGCACTTATTACTGTCTATAAAACATACACTGAAAGCAATAACCATCATCAAAATTATTACCTCAATAAACATTTCAAATGAGTAAACCATGTGTCTGTGTATTTTTTATAAACTTTCCAACCTTAAAAATACAATTATAAAAGCAGCCCCGAGATGGCATCACAATTTGATTACATTACACTGCGAACCATAGACTTGGTCACTAGTGGGCATATTGAACCATCTTTAATATATGCAGGCCACCATAAACACAGTCATAGAACAAGCCCCTAGATGACGCTCCACTCCCAGCTGGAGAGAAAAAAACTCAAGCTTTGAGATTGCTTGAACATTGAGAAAACTTCTGATTGGTTCTGGTTTTCTGACCCTTGTAGAAATAGGGTTTGGGTTCTGACCCCTGTAGAAATAGGGGGGAGCTGTTGCACTCTTGCAGTCCCCCCATGCTTCCTGCAATTCTTTGGTGATGCCCCTGCCATCCTGGGGCCACCACAATTGGAAAAACATATCTAACTTAAAGAGCCCGCAGGGCATTATGGAGCACTCCTCAGGGAGCAGTGAATATTATATGAAAGCTGCTGCCTTTTTCCATGCCACACAGCTTTTTTCTTTTTTTTTATGGGGGTGCCTGGTCCCACCCTGACATTCCCATGTCCCCAAACATTAGGGGCAGCTGACGGAGCTGAGCCCTTGCTGCCCAACCAGTTTGTGAGTAGCCAATACCTCCATGTGGGGCTGCAGGAGGTGGCATCTTCTTTCTCCCTGCCTGCTTCTGTGGGCAGGGCATTGTCTTGCGTGGCAGACGCTGCACTGGAATCAAGAGTGAGGCCACCACCATGGGAGGGGGGGTGACGGCACGCCACCTGGTACTGTTGCATAAGCCCCCAGGGAGAAGGGGGACTCCAGGAGTGAACTGAAGACGGAGAGGGGGACCCCACACACACACCCTCCCTGGAGCAGTTAAATAAATAAAAATGGTGGCGATGCCCTGGCCCGCCACATGGGTATTTTCCAGAGAGGCAATAGAGTCCAATGCGCCTCAATGTCTTAGAAAGGTCAAATCTTTAGACTCCTATAACACGGGCTCCTTTGGGCCAAGTTTGAGGATTGTGGGCTCATTTTACCCCTGGTGGTGAGCTCTGGTCACCAGGGGCAGTTGCAGCAGACCTATTCCCTTCCGAAGTGGTCTAGTACTAAGGGGGCTCCTTTTTATGGCTTTTCATGGCTCCCCTTGCCTTGGTTTCTGGGCCCAAAATTCTAGGATTGTATCTCAACTGGTCTTGAGGGGCATAAGGTGGCCACTGGACCTTGAGGAGATCCAATGGTCTTAGGTCAACTGGGCAGACTATTTAGTCCTTTCTGGGTATCAGGGGATTCTTCCTTCCAGGCTCCATGGTAGTCTCAGGGTCCAGCAGGGAAGCACAGAGAAATCACCTGGCAAGAGAGAGTCTCCATCTCGAGCAAGAGTTTTGAAATAGGAGAGGAAGGTTCCAGAAGTCAGGCACCTCTGGTCAATCCAAGAGTGCCACAGCTCCTCTCCACCTTTGGGCTCCCGCCCTTCTTCATGGGGCTTGGGCAGGCCCTTCCCTGGTACAGTGTGACAGCTGATTGATTGATCATTCCTCCTCATCCCTTTCCTCCTCAGGATCTGGGTGAAGTGTTTAGTTGCTCCCTTTGTGTGGGTAGGCCTTTATTCCTATTGCTGGAGAAAAATTTAATTACGTGGGCACAGCAGGGTCACAAAAGGCCTGGGTTCTGATCCTGAGCTGAGCCAGAGAAATATGACAGTTCTGGATCACCCATATGTTGTACAGATATCATTTTGGAACTTGCAGAATTGATTTCCCTGCGCAAGTCACACCTCAGTTCAACATGTAACTGGTCTTTTTAGGCCAAAGGGAAGCAAAGTTACACTCTATGGTAGTTTTCACCCTAAGTGTATAATAAAGTATCATGACAGAGAAAACAGTAAATCACACTGACTTTCCCTAGCAACACACACTAACACCAACTGCACCAGGCTTCCTATGTGCAGTGACCAAGCAGCCCCTGACAGTAGTCTCCGATACGCAGCCTACACATGTGTGCACATGGGTGTGTATATGTGTTCACTTTTAACCAGCACCTTACCCTGGCTGCATCACAGCAGCCTTGTCTAAAAAAGGCAGACAGGCGGTAAACATGTGCAGCCCACTTGCCATGTGATAGGTGAGACACGTACTGAGACTCACCCACAGTAAAAAGTTGAAAACCAAGTGATCCAAAAAACAAAAATAAATCTGGGCCTACTGAATGGGTGGAACCCATTATTGTTGTTTCTATTTTGATAAAATCACCCTAAATATTAAATGGCTCAATGTTACTGGGATACAACATTTACAGCTTCGGTGTTTGGTATTACAAGTCATTGTTTTCAGATGTGTTATCCTCAGGAGGGAGAGGTCTTTGAAACGGAAAGCATTTTTCAAAAACCAACTCTACGTCCTGTAAGGAACATGGGCTGTTTCAAAAATTCTGTTTGTAATTCTGTCATAGATATGGTGATGCAATGTCTTTTGCCAGCCACCATCCCTGTGATTATAACCAGTCACAGAGGTCCCTAATTGGCACTTGCCTAGTGAATATTAATTAGGCAGGTCTTTCTCCACCCCCTGTAATTTTGTGAACAGACCAAACAGTACATAGGTTGGTTTGCAGAATACGATCTCATTTGCTAAATATATATGCAGAATTTAAGACTACTTTTTACAAATGAAATAATAATACATCAGTACCCTATCTGTCATAAGAAGATGGATACCAAATGTGTTCACTCTTTGTTTGTAGTTCTACCTGCTGTAAATACCTATTGCAAACTCAGCAAGGCATATTTAAACAAATTTTAAGTTGTTTAGACAGCAGCCGGGTAAATGGTGAAGTTCCTCAGATATTTTCATGGCTACAGGCTATATTGTGCATACTGTCTTCTATTGAGCAAGCCAACAGGTGAATAATACATTTTCTATTCAGGTTATTTGCAAGGCCACTGGCAAGGTAGTGCAACATTTCTTCTATTTGGCATTCTGCTGGGTAAATATTACAATGTTTTTGCTACTTGCAAGGCTACTGGTCAAATAATAATCATTTCTAGTATTTAACCAGCAGCCATATAGATAACTAAGTTTATTTACTATTTGCACTGCTGCTTGCCTAATTGTATATCTCTGTTGTTTTACCAGGTGCTGGGTAATGAGTGAAGGTTTTTTTGTTCGCTTACCTACTGACCAAATAGAACAAAATCCCAGATAATTCGCCAGTGATCCTGTAAATAGTGGGGGTTCCCTGTTATGTCCACAGATGCCAGGCAAATAGTGCAGAATCTCTACTCTTTAGCCAGCAAACATCTACATAATTACGTTTTTATGCTTTTTGCCAGTCCCTGGCAAACAGTGCAGAGTCTATCCTATTTAGGCTGCAGCTGGAAAAACGGTGAGATGTTCTGCTATTTGCACAGCTACCAACAGTACAGTGCAGACTCGCTACCATTAGCTAATGCCTGGGTAAATAGTGAAGTTGTTAATAATACTGGCATGGCTAGTGGTGAAATAGTGCAGAATTTAGCCACCTATTGGATAAATAGTGAAGTGGCTCTGTGATTTCAAGGCCACAGGCCAAATAGTCAATTCATTCTTCTATTTAGCCAGTGGTCAGTTAAATAGCAGAGAAAATTCACTATTTACCTGTGGCTGGGTAAATAGCCTCTACCTTAACCGCTTGGGTGCCCTAGACTTAACAGTTACATCCTGGGCAGCACCGCTCGGGTGCCTAGGATGTAACCAATACGTCCAACCACCTTCCCCTGGGCAGGGATGGAAGGGGAATTGCTTCACCGTCCATCCCCACCCCCGTAGCATCTGATGATGTCAGCACACAATCGCATGCTGACCTCATCAGAGGCCTACTCCTTCGCGCTGGAAGCTCAGCTGAGCTTCCAGCGCGGAGCGGAGGAGAAATGCAAAACCACGTGGAGGGGCTGAGAGAGGCATCATCTTTCTCAGCATTTCTGCTGCCGGATCGTGATACAATCGGGCAGCATAAATGCCACTAGATACCAGGGATTTTTTTTATTTTTATTTTTTATTGAATAAGGAGAGTGGCCCCTTGGGCAAGGGGTGCTCCCCAGGGGGGCAATTTATTTTTAGGCCATTTCTCCCCCCCCCCGGGGAGGGGGGAGCAGAAACCGCTAGACATCAGGGATAATTTTTTTTTTGTTTGTTTATAATTTTTATTAGGCCAATCTGCCCCCAAGGTGGGCAAAAACCACTAGACACCAGGGATATTTTTTATTAATATTTATACATAAGAGGAGAGGCCCCTTGGTCAAAGGCTGCTCCCTAGGGGGGCAAAATGTTTTTAGCCCATTTCTGCCCCCCTTGGGGGCGGATCGGCCTTTTATAATTAGGCAAATCTGCCCCCAGGAGGGGCAGAAACCCCTAGACACCAGGGATATATATTTTAGTTTTTTTACTTTATTTTCTTATATGTGAGGAGTGACCCCTTAGGCAAGGGTCTCTCCCCTGGGGGGCAAATTGTATTTCGGTCATTTCTGCCCCCCTTGGGGGCAGATCAGCCTATTTTTATTTGGCCAGTCTGACCCCAAGGGGGGGGCAGAAACCACTAGGCACCAGGGATTTTTATTTATTTGCGTCAATTTCATGCAAGGGGAGCGAGCCCTTAGGCAAGGGTCGCTCCCCAGGGAGGGAGGGCAAGTTTATTTTAGGCCATTTCTGCTCCCCTTGGGGGCAGATTGACCCATTTCTATTAGGCCAATCTGCCCCCCAGCGGGGCAGAAACCAGTTAGACACCAGGGATTGGAATGTTTGGGTTTTGTTTGGGGTGGCAGCCCATTGGGCAAGGATCCCTCCCCATGGGGGCACATTACTGTTGGCCATATCTGCCCCCCTTGGAGGCAGATCAGCCTATTTTTGGAAGGCCCATCTGCCCACAAGGGGGGGCAGAAAGACCACTAGAAACCAGGATAGATTTTGTTTTTTCAAAATACCCCTAACCCAAATAAATGAGGCCAAAGTTGTTCTGCCCACCAGTGGGCAGATGGGGCAATTACCCCTAATCCACACCCCGGAGGGGCAGAAAATCTACTAGATGCAAGGGAATTATAAAAAAAAAATAGTAGAGTGGTGGCTACCAACCAGTATGGGCCTGATTATGCCCCCCCAACTGAAGGGGTAACAGTCTTTCAGCTCTCCCCCCGCACACTAAAACATCTTATTCCATGGAAAGCAAGAGGGCATTTGATTATTTTTACATTGTTTTTACATTTGGGCCATGTTAACTTGGCTAACTCTCAAAATCGTCCCACTTGGAATGGTGAGGGCTGCACTTTTTCGATTTTGGGACGCTGCCATGAAGAAAAATCCACAAGGCCTAGACACATCTGAAAAATAAACATCTGGGTGATTCCAGGGTGTTGTGCTTCACATGCCCCCCACACCATTTTATTACCCACAATGCCCTGCAAACCTCCAACTTTGCTGGAAATCACACAATTTTCCCACATTTTTGTGATTGAACCTTCCGGAATCTGCAGGAATCCACAAAATTCCTACACCCAGCCTCATCTATACCGATAGAAATTCTGACCCACTTGTCAGTCTAAAAAGTTTTTTTTTTCATACTGCCCTTTTCGACCCGCTTTGGTTCCCCCTCAATTTCACCATGTTTTTGACTCTTCCCTGTCACAGGCACTTGGCCCACCTACACAAGTGAGGTATCATTTTGACCGGGAAACTGAAGAGAACGTTGGGTGAGGTGATGCCACACAGAAATGTGGGAAAAATTAGATTTTTCTGTCTAAATTTGAGGTTTGCTGAGGATTCTGAGTACGAAAACATTGGAGGATCCACGCAAATCACACCTCCCTGGATTCCCTCAGCTGTCTAGTTTTCAAAAATGTTTGGTTTTGGTAGGTTTCCTTATATGGCTGCTGAGCTCGGGACCAAAAACGCAGGTCGCGCCCCACAAAACAGGTAGTTTAGTATTTGACAATTTTGATGTGTCCACATAGTGTTTTGGGGCATTTCTTTTCGCAGGCACTAGGCCTACCCACACAAGTGAGGTACCATTTTAATCGGGAGACTTGGGGGAACACTGGATTGAAGACAATTTGTGTCTCCTCAAAGATTCCAGAACTTTCTGTCACTGAAATGTGAGGAAACAGTATTTTTTGGGCAAATTTTAATATTTGGAAAGGATTCTGGCTAGCAGAACCTGGTGAGAGCCTCACAAGTCGCCCCATCTTGGATTCCCCAAGGTGTCTAGTTTTCCAAAATGCACAGTTACGGTAGGTTTCCCTGCGTGCCGGCTGAGCTAGAGGCCAAAATCCACAGCTTGGCACCTTGCAAAAAACAATGTTTTGGGGCATTTCCTTTCACGGGCACTAGGCCTACCCACACAAATGAGGTACCATTTTTATTGGGAGACTTGGGGGAATGCTGGATTGAAGGACATTTTTGGCTGCTCCCAGATTCCAGAAATTCCTATCACCGAAATGTGAGGAAAAGTGTTTTTTTGGTCAGATTTTGAGGTTTGCAAAGGATTTTCAGTAACAGAACCTGGTGAGAGCCCCATCCTTGATTCCCCTAGGTGTCTAGTTTAAAAAAATGCACAGGTTTGGTAGGTTTCTCTAGGTGCCGGCTGAGCTAGAGGCCAAAATCCACATCTTGGCACTTTGCAAAAAACACGTCTTTTTTCTTTGGAAAAATGTGATATGTCCACATAGTGTTTTGGGGCATTTCCGTGCTTGGGCACTAGGTCTACCCACACAAGTGAGGTACCATTTTTATTGGGAGACTTGGGGGGACCCTGGATGGAAGGAAATTTGTGGCTCCTCTCTTATTCCAGAACTTTCTCTCACTGAAATGTGAGGATAAGGTGTTTTTTTGGCCAAATTTTGAGGTTGGCAAAAGATTCTGGATAACAGAACCTGGTGAGAGCCCCACAAGTCACCCCATTCGGAATTCCCCTAGGTGTCTAGTTTTAAAAAATGCACAGGTTTGGAAGGTTTTCCTAGGTGTCGGCTGAGCTAGAGGCCCGGATCCACAGCTAGGCACTTTCCAAAAAACACGTCAGTTTTCTTTGGGAAAATGTGATGTGTCCATGTCGCGTTTCCTGTCAGGGGCATTAGACCGACCCATGCAAGTGAGGTAACATTTTTATCAGGAGACTTGGGGGAACACAGAATAGCAAAACATTTGTCATTGCCCCTTGTGTTTCTCTACGGTTTTTCCTTCCAAATGTAAGACAGTGTGTAAAAAAGATGTCTATTTGTCTAGCCCTGTAATTCACATGCTAGTATGGAGACCCCAGAATTCAGAGATGTGCAAATAACCACTGCTTCTCAACGCCTTATCTTGTGCCCTTTTTTGAAATTCAAAGGTTTTCTTGATAAATATTGTTCACTCTTTATATTTCACCAAATGAATTGCTGTATACCCTGTATAGAATGAAAACTCATTGCAAGGTGCAGCTCTGGGTGCCTAGGGTTCTTGATGAACTTACAAACCCTATATATCCCCAAAACTAGAAGTGTCCAGCAGATGCAACAGTATATTGCTTTAAAAAATCTGACATCGCAGTTAAAAGTTACAGAGTAAAATGTTGAGAATTATTCATGTTTTTTTTCACCTCAATTTCAATATTCTTTTTATTTCAGCTGTTATTTTCTATAGGAAAACCTTGTAGGATCTACACAAATGACCCCTTGCTGAATTCAAAATTGTGTCTACTTTTCAGAAAAGTTTAGCTTTCTGCGATCCAGGATTGGTTTCGAAACCATTTCTGTCACTAACAGGAAGGAGGCTAAACGCACAAGAAATAGTAAAAATGGGGCATGTCCCAGTAAAATGCCAAAATTGTGTTGAAAAATGTGTTTTTCTGATTCAAGTCTGCCTGGTCCTGAAAGCTGGGAAGCTGGTGACATAGCCCTGCAAACCCGCTGTTGATACCATTTTCAAGGGCAAAAAAAACACAAGCCTTCTTCTGCAGCCCTTTTTTCCCATTTTTTTCCCATTTTGTTTTCAAAAAAACAAAATCTTTGCTGTATTTTGGCTAATTTTTTGGTCTCCTTCAGGGGAACCCACAAACTCTGGGTACCTATAGAATCCCTAGGGTGTTGGAAAAAAAGGACGCAAATTTGACCTGGGTAGTTTATGTGGACAAAAAGTTATGAGAGCCTAAGTGAGAACTGCCCCAAATAGCCCCCCAAAAAAGCCTGGCACCTGAGGGGGAAAAGGCCTGGCAGCGAAGGGGTTAATATTTTATTCTCGAGATGCCCAACATAAATAGCACAGAGTTGTATGGTGAACCCTATTATCAATAATATTATCTGCATGCTAAAATTGTGACACCTTTGTTTTACTGTAATGATTTTTTAAGCATAGTCGTTTATAAGTTAGTAGCATGTCAGTGCATCGATCCTCCATAATCGTTCCACTAATAAAACCCCAAGTACATGTAAACAGATGAGTCACTAGGCAGAAAGTCTACGCTCGTTGTACATAAAATTGTTAAAAAAAACATAAATTTTAAATATGACACCAGGTGTTGGCTTCATATGAAAATTAACATCTTGACGCAGAATATAATTATCTAAAAGTGCAAAAATGTTTTTTTATACTTTGATAAACAGAGCTATTAGGACCATGCAATGCACATTACTCACCACACGTAGAAACCCAGCATTAATAAATCTGTAACTCACAGCTGCTGCTAGTATTTAAAAACACCAACCTGAAATGAAATGTGTGTCAGTCTAATGACTGGGCGGAAACACAGTGCTCTTTAAAATACTCCTTTGTGGTTTTCACGCTGACAGTGGACTTGGATTTATTCTGAACATGTTAGAAGAAAGACCGCTCCAAAAATCTGGCGGGAGATAAATAGCCCACCCTTGAATTCTCCTTCAACGTATTCCAGATCATTTTACCAAAAAGTAGACTATAAATCTGAGCAATAACACATGAGCAGAGTTTAACAGCCAGTATTATACACATTCACTTTCATTCTAGTATGGAAGCATAATTGAACTAATAGTTTTTGTGTATTTGATTGTAAATCACAGTGTTTTTAATCTTTCCGTTGTACTCTTTATTCATTGTCGAATAAATATCCGTGGAAACCTATTTATTGATCATTGCTTATTGGGAACTCTGTATGAACAATTGACGTGCCATTCAATCACATGCTTCAGTTAGCTACGCCAGAGATAAACATAGCATAAGGACGTTTTCTAAAACGTAAAGAAATGTTAGCTTGAAATAAGAATGTAGTTTATTGTTGTTTGTTTGTATGGAGTGTATAGTCTAATACATATTATTATTATTAGTAGTAGTAGTAGTAGTAGCAGTAGCAGTAGTAGCATCAGCAGCAGTAGTAGTAATAGCACTCGTAAGTGTATAAAAAGAAGGACTAACTTTGCCAATAGCAATATTACTACTACTACAACTACTACTACTACTTCTACCACTACTACTACTACTAATAATAATAATAATAATAATAATAATAATAATAATAATAATAACAATAACAATTTGATCCTAGAAACTCCAAGTATGTTATCAGGCAATGCCTGGGATCATGCAGTCTAGGTCAGCCGTATTTTAATTTTTCATTGAAATTAGATTGATTATGTAACTATATTTGTGTCACTGAAATTTAAATTTATTGGTGGTAATAGATGCAAGTGGTATTTCAGATGTAATGGTGAACACAGTGCTTACGTTTAGGAAAATATTGCATTACATTTTCTTTTGTTGGTAGTCAGGCCTCAAAAAATAAAATTTTGCCCTACAAAATAATTCTGACAACAAAGTTTGATGTCAATATATTAAACTACTACTAAGACGGAGCTGTGTGTTTTCACTAATAGCACTGGCACCTTCAAATGCTGATAAAACCCTCTTACATAATCTGGTTATAATTAGGCCGGGTGGAATTATAATTCTGCTCACAAAATTGACAGAATTTGTTAATGGGCATACAACAAAGTTCCTGCCAAATTCCACCAAGCCGCGAATGGCAAAATTATTCTGCCATTTGAGCCTTGCAATACTCACAGGACCAGTGTGAGGCTTCGTAAATCAGGCTTGCAAGTGCAAGTGAGATTTGCCTGCGCTAGTGCAATTTCAGGTTGCCACAGAAGAGTCTGCCATTTTGTGATGCCAACAAGCACTGCTGCTTTTCAAGCAGATTTTCTTCTCAAGAAGCAGCTAAATCAACTTGAAAATACTTTTGAGAAAATATTCTACTCAAACAGGTGGCTCACATTGTTTTTTGGTGTAAAAATAATTTTTCGTTTCCATTTTTTAAAAGAAAGGAATTACCACTGAGACTCCAACTTTCTCTTCCTGTCCAGAAGTCTCTTCTCAGTGCTTTGTCCATCTCGTGGTCACTTTTTATTTCGATTTCTAGGTGAAAGGAGCCCTCTTTTTGTCTGCATTTCCTGCTGCATATAAACTAGTGGATTTTGAGGACTTTGTTTTTGTGACATCACAAGTAACTTAAACAACTTTTGGATAAGGGTGCTGTTTGATAAAGGCCATGTATTAGTATGTATTTGTACTTGTATTTACTTTTTAAATTTGAATGTGCTTGTGATGGGTGGCCTGGAGTTGCAATAGTGGCCTAGCATTTTGCATTACATTTTGTAGCTTTTATAAGAGAAAGCGGTGGCACAGTTAAGTACATTTTCTCCATGTTCGTTACATTTGCACTAGTCATTTATTTTACTATGTGGCCTAGTATGCCCAGGGGCATTCAAAAAGTACTTTTAATTGGATATATGAAACAAAAACTGCCTCAGTGGTATATGTTTTTTTAAAACATCTACAATTTAGGCCAGGAAAATGTGTATGTTTTGGATTTCATCTTCTTTTTCTGCCAAGTGTGTGTTGTTGTAAAAAGTTTATAGATTACTTAATTTTTGTTTTTGGCATTCCTGAATTAATGGTAATGTTTTCTTCATTGTTTGCCATGCCTCCTTTGTCTGGCCAATGTATGTGTGTGTGCGTGTCAGTGTGTGTGTGGATTTGCCATAGGCCACCATTTTATGTAGTCAGTCAGTGTGTTAAATCCTTTTTTTCCAGTTTTCAAAGCCATTTTCTAGGGACATTGATAGAAGAGAGCTATGCCTTTTTTTTCTTTTTTCCCTGATATCAGGTTAACGTGGTAGAGGATCATTGTAGTAAGTATGTACAGGGTTTTTATAATATTATATGCATTTTCTTCCTTTTTCAGGGACTGGAACTTTTGTTGCACATTGACTGACTTCTCACCCCTAACTGCAACTTATGTATTACAAGTTGAAATACCTCCATCACATATGTTGCACACCCTTTAGGTTACACTTCTATGGGATCAGGGAGGGCACCTGCTGTGTCCTATGGGATCAGGGAGGGCACCTGCTGTGTCCTATGTGGGTGGGTGGATGCAGATTTCTTACACCCTGCTTGGGATTGTGCTCACATTCAGGGGTTCTGGAGGCGGGTTGTGAGTGATCTATGCGCTATGACGGTAAATTCTGTGAAGTGCACAATCCAAATGTGTCTGTTGGGGTTGGTAAAGTCGCTTCAGCCACATGGATGCAGATTAATGGCAGATGCACTTTTGCTGGCTAAATGGCAGGAGGCCCTGCACTGGGGGAATGTTTTGTACCCTACACATGCACAATGGATGCAAGACATATTGTACTGTAAAGATACCCTAGAGACTTATGTAGAGCAGCTGCCAGAGGCTTCTCGCCTTAGAGATATCTGGGCTCCTTTCACAGTACACTTGTTGGGGCATCTCAGGACCACTATATCTACAACACAGACAAATGGTTCTATTGTGCACTGTAACGCAGGTGTGCTGAATCCAAATGTATATGTTTGCTTCTCTTAGTTTTTTTATGTATTGTACTTTATACACTGTAAACTCAATAAAAAGGGAGGTGGTGTGAGCTAGTAATCCCCATTCAGAGATACACAATAATAAAACTCAATTAATGATTGTTCAGTCTATGCTTTTACCTTTCTTTTTCATACTACTTACAATTTACCCATAAACATAAAAGGATGGAAATGCTTCTTGGTGGCTTTGTGTAATCACCTGTGTCCCTCTCAAACAGTCTAGTTCAACAAATAACATGTCAAAATATTCACTTTTATGAAAATTCATTTATTAGAGACAATAGCTATGTGCATTTGGGTGATCTGTGTTCTCAACAACTTTTGGTATGAACAATGCAAATTATGGGGGTCATTACAACCCTGGCGGTCGGTGTTAAAGCGGCAGTAAAACCGCCAACAGGCCGGCGGTAAAAAAAATGGAATAACGACCGTGGCGGAAACCGCCAACATAGACAGCCACTTTAACACTCCGACCGCCACGGCGGTACAAACAAACACTGCAACGGTAACCGCCAACAGACAGGCGGAGTACAATGTACCTCCCACACTATTACAACCCACCACTCTGCCACATTTTCCGGGGCGGATTCACTGCAAACAAAAACACGGCGGAAACAGGACTTCGAAAGGAAAACGCTCACCTCTACACACCCCACGAGGAACCAGGACGCCATGGAACCGGAGCTTCAGATTCAGCCAGCCTTTATCTTCCTGCTCCTCTACCAGGAGCACGAACACCGGCGGCGAAGACAACGGTGAGTACTGCACCTACGACACAGGGGAAGGGAAAAAACAGTGACACACACACACAACACGCAACACCCCCACCCTCACCCACTACAACACACATGCTAATACATATTGACACATAACAGTTACACCCCCCAAACCCCCCTGGAAGAATGCAAGGACAAAAGGAAATGAGTCGAATAATTGTGATATATTCAATTACCTACATCAAAAATATTTACAAATATATACATTTATACTATATACAATTATATACACCAAGAACACAAGTCCAAGGGATTCCACCATCATAGTCCGTGGATCACTGGGCCCAAAAGGCATGGGCGAGGCCCACACTCAATACCCGAACAAGACGGAGAGAACACTGCAGGGGCATCAGTTGGAAATAAAACAGGCACCTCAGGTGGAAGGGAAGGGGGGGCACCTCAGCCGGTTGAGTGCACGACGCCAGATCCACGAGGGGGCTCCATGCTCACAGTTCAATCCTGGGGAGTGGAAAGCCACAGTCTCACAAGTCTCTACAGTTGGTGGTTTTCCCAATGTTCAATCCTGGGGAGTGCAAAGCCACAGTCTCACAAGTCTCTACAGTGGGTGGTTTGCCCACTGTTCAATCCTGGGGAGTGCAAAGCCACAGTCTCACAAGTTTCTACAGTGGGTGGTTTGCCTACTGTTCAATCCTGTGGAGTGCAAAGCCACAGTCTCACAAGTCTCTACAGTGGGTGGATTGCCCACTGTTCAATCCTGCGGAGTGCAAAGCCACAGTCTCTCAAGTGGATAACATTCTCCACTGGTTCTGGAGGGGGCGTTGTGCCCAGAGTGCTTCATCCTGCCAAGGACAGAGGTAGTGGATGCTCTTCTCCACTGGTTCTGGAGGGGGCGTTGTGCCCAGAGTGCTTCATCCTGCCAAGGACAGAGGTAGTGGATGTAAATCTCCACTGGTTCTGGAGGGGGCTTTGTGCCCAGAGTGCTTCATCCTGCCAAGGGCAGAGGTAGTGGATGCTCTTCTCCACTGGTTCTGGAGGGGGCTTTGTGCCCAGAGTGCTTCATCCTGCCAAGGACAGAGGTAGTGGATGCTCTTCTCCACTGGTTTTGGAGGGGGCTCTGTGCCCAGAATGCTTCATCCTGCCAAGGACAGAGGTAGTGGATGTAAATCTCCACTGGTTCTGGAGGGGGCTTTGTGCCCAGAGTGCTTCATCCTGCCAAGGACAGCGGTAGTGGATGCTCTTCTCCACTGGTTCTTGAGGGGGCTTTGTGCCCACAGTGCTTCATCCTGCTCGTGGCGGTCTCAGTAGCGTCAGAGCTTTTGGCGCTCATTGGCCGGCGGTGCTAGTGGTGGCGGTGTCCTTTTCAGCGGTGCTTGTGATGGTCTTGTCCTGTTCAGCTGTGCTGGTGGCGGCGGTGTCCTTGGCAGCGGTCCTTGTGGCGGTCTTGTCCTGTTCAGCGGTGCTGGTGGCGGCGGTGTCCTTGGCAGCGGTGCTTGTGGCGCCCGTGTCCTTGGCAGCAGTGCTTGTGGTGGTCTTGTCCTGTTCAGCGGTGCTGGTGGCGGCGGTGTCCTTGCCTGAAGAAGGGAACTTAACTTCTAAACTCACACTGGCCTAAGAGAACCCACAGCCCCCCTTGTGGCTGCTGTGATGCCCTCAAGCGCCCATCCAACTCCGGGTACCCCACCTCCAGGATCCTGAACATCAGGGGGGTCATGGTGCGACGGGCACCCCTCCCACTTTGGGAGGCCATCCCCAGCTGGGCCTCCGCCATCTTCTTGCTCCAGCGGTGAATGTCCTTCCATCTTTTCCGGCAGTGGGTGCTCCGTCTGTGGTAGACCCCCAGGGTCCGGACTTGCTTGGCGATGGCACGCCAGATGTCCTTCTTCTGGTGGGTGCTGATCTACAGGAATTGTACAGGGGAAAAAGAGTAGTAATTACCAACTGCACCGTCACAGTCATTGGCCTGCATCCCTACCCTTGCTATGACGCACATGCACTCACCGTCTTTTCATGCACGCTTCATTCTCACCCCCCTATCTTTCATCCACCCCACTCCACACAGGCATTGCCAATACAGCATGCTCACAGTGTACTCACCTGTTTGTCTGGAGGACCGTAGAGTAGCGTGTACTGGGGGAGGACCCCATCCACGAGTTTCTCCAATTCTTCCATGCTGAAGGCAGGGGCCCTTTCCCCAGACACACGAGCTATTGTCTCTTCCAGACTGAGGTCTCAGCAGCACTTGCAGTGTAGGTCCTCTCCTGTCGAAGATCAGGTATCGAGTGATTGAACAGAGAGAAAATGGCGGTTACATCTGCGGTGGTGCGTACCGTCACCGCCGGCGTACATCGTCATTGGCTCCTGGGACCCATAGTGTCCAATATTAACCAATGCAGAATTGGGCCGTGGTCTTCGACCGCCTACCGCAACGGTGTACAACGCCAGCGCAGTTACCTCATATCCCCTTGTCCCACCTTACAGGTCAGGCAGCCACCATTTCAGGGGCCCACATGGCTTTATTTTTGACTGCGTCACACATACCTAGGCCTTGCCGCAACACTATTACAGGCAAAATTCGATTTCTGAATATTTTCAGAGTAAGCTGTGTTTTCGTACCACAGAGTTGGTTGACTCTCTGCTCGCTGTTCTCCTCCATAGGCACCGTCCGCTGGGGCATGTGAGGAGATGGCGGCATCCTCCGGTGTACAGACCGCTGGTGGACCTGTCGACAGTGGAGGAAAGACATGTGACCATTACCTACAGGCTTGATCGTGCCACAATCCAGGAACTGTGTGCCCAGTTGGATCCAGACCTGATGTCAGCTATCCGCCAACCCATAGGAATCCCCCCTCAAGTGCAGGTGCTGTCAGTACTCCATTTCCTAGCAAGTGGGTCTTTTCAAACAACAGTGGCCATAGCATCAGGGATGCCCCATCCTATGTTTTCCAATGTGTTGTCCAAAGTGTTGTCAGCCCTGCTGAATCACATGCCAAGCTATATCGTTTTCCCTCAGGTGGAGGATTTGCCTACAGTGAAAGGTGATTTCTATGCCCTGGGACATATCCCCAACATCATAGGTACCATTGATAGGACACATGTGGCCTTGGTCCCCCCCCACAGGAGTGAACAGATGTACAGAAACCAGAAGAATTACCATTCCATGAATGTGAAGATGGTGTGTTTGGCAGACCAGTACATCTCCCATGTTAATGCAAAAGTTCCTGGATCAGTGAATGACGCTTACATCCTGCGGAATAGCAGCATCCCTTATGTGATGGGGCAACTACAGAGGCACCGGGTGTGGCTATTAGGTGAGCACATGGACTCAAATCAGTGGGAATAGTTGTCTGGGTCTGTGGATGTCCCTATGAGTTAGTGTGTATCTAACAGTTGTCCCTCGCCATTTGCAGGTGACTCTAGTTACCCCAACCTATCATGGCTACTGACCTCAGTGAGGAATCCCATGACAAGGGCAAAGGAATGCTACAATGAGGCCCATTGGTGAACTAGGAGGATTATAGAGTGGACCTTTGGCCTCCTGAAGGCCAGGTTCCAGTGCCTCCATATGACAGGTAGTTCCCTATTCTACTCACCAAAGAAGGTATGCCAGATCATCGTGACCTGCTGTATGCTTCACAACTTGGCTTTGCAACAACAGGTGCCTTTTCTGCAGGAGGATGGTCCAGATGGAGGTGTTGTGGCAGCTGTGGAGCCTGTGGACAGTGAAGACGAGGCAGCAGAAGAAGAGGACATCAACAACAGGAACACAGTGATCTTGCAATACTTACAGTTAGGCACAGGTAAGAAGACAAACCTGCCTGCTACATCTAATTTAAATCTACTACCTATCTACTGTCTGTCATTTTCACCCAGGTTATGGTCACTGAGTTGTCACTTTCCCTTGCGATTTCACAGATGTGGGTCCCATTGTGTGACATCTGCTTTGTTTCCTCATGGACTAGAGCTGTGTGACATAGGTATGTTGACATTACATTTGAAAGAGCATTTTGGCACTGTAATTGCTAATACACTATTTCGAAATCACAGACAGACTCCAGATTGTTTTGTGCTGTAAGGGTGTTTATTTAAGTGCTCAATATTGGAGGGGGTTGTAAAATGGTGAGGGTGATGGTGGAGGAATGTCCATGGCAGAGTCCAGTCTATTAGTCTCACAGGTGCATTGTCCAAAGGGGCATAGGAAGTGGAGCTGGGGCAGTTTAAGTATGGACAGGGTGACAAGGTGGGAGAACTGGATGACAATCAGGGTGGTCTCATTTCGTGGCGGGGGTCTTGGCATCGTTCTCTGTCTTTGTCCTGGATCTCAGGGACCGTTTGCGGGGCGGTTCTCCCTCTGCAGGGGGTGGGGTGCTGGTGTGGTGGTCCTGTGGTGGTGCCTCCTGTCCACTAGCGCCGGCGGAGGTGGTGGGCAGTTCATCATCCAGGCTAGTGTTAGGGGCCCCTTGTTGTGCCACAGTGTCCCTCCTCGTGTTGACGAGTTCCTTCAGCACCCCTACAATGGTGCCCAGGGTGGAATTGATGGATTTGAGTTCCTCCCTGAAGCCCAAATACTGTTCCTCCTGCAGCCGCTGGGTCTCCTGAAACTTGGCCAATACCGTTGCCATTGTCTCCTGGGAATGGTGGTAGGCTTCCATGATGTTGGAGAGGGCCTCGTGGAGAGTGGGTTCCCTGGGTCAGTCCTCCCCCTGTCGCACAGCAGCCCTCCCAGTTCCCCTGTGTTGCTGTGCCTCTGTCCCCTGAACCGTGTGCCCACTGCCACTGCCCCCAGGTCCCTGTTGTTGTTGGGGTGGTGGGTTATCCTGGGTTCCCTGTAGTGGTGCACTGCTAATTGAAGTGTCCTGGGGACAGAGGTATGGGCCCGCTGGGTGGGTGATGTGCTGGTGTTTCCAGAGGGGGGAAGCCCTGTAGTGGCTTGTGCTAGTGTGAGGGGAACCGACTGTCCCGAGGTCCCAGATGGGCCGGGCTGGTCATCTAGATCCAGTTGGACAGAGCTACTGTCATCACTGTGAGCCTCTTCTGTGGGTGGAGTGACATGTCTGGACCCTCCTGTCCGGTGACGTTGGGTAGGGGTCCTGCAGGGGGTTAAAGGCATGGTTATTGCATCTGTGTGTGCCATGGTGTGCAATGGGTGGGTGACGGTGTACGCCAGTACTTGTATTCTTGTGTGGGACCTTGTGTGATGATGGTTTAGGGGGGTGTATGGGTATGTGCAGTGGCCATGCTTTGGTGATGGGTGTCCATGCTTTGGGCTTGGGTTTGGGATGGGTGGGTTGTGATATTGAGACATGTGTGAGGAGTAGAAGGGATGGGGGTGAGGGCGAGGGTGGGGGTATGTGATGGCATGCAGGTAGGGTGGGGGATATAGTAGTAAAGATTTGACTTACCAGAGTCCATTCCTCCAGCTACTCCTGCGAGGCCCTCAGGATGCACAATAGCCAAGACCTGCTCCTCCCATGTTGTTAGTTGTGGGGGAAGAGGTGGGGGGCCGCCGCCAGTCCTCTGTACCGCGATGTGGTTTCTTGAGACCACGGAACGCACCTTCCCCCGTAGGTCGTTCCACCTCTTCCTGATGTCATCCCTAGTTCTTGGGTGCTGTCCCACTGCATTGACCCTGTCGACGATTCTGCGCCATAGCTCCATCTTCCTAGCTATGGAGGTGTGCTGCACCTGTGATCCGAATATCTGTGGCTCTACCCGGATGATTTCCTTCTCCATGACCCTGAGCTCCTCCTCAGAGGATCTGGGGTGTCTTTGCGGTGCCATGGGGTGGTGTGGGTGATGTGTGAGGTGGTGTGTGTTGTGATGTGTGGGGTGATATTTAGTGGTGCGTGGATGTACTGTGGGTGATGGTGTTGAGTGCCTGTGGGTGCTCGTTTGTAGATGTGGTGTTTCTCTCTGGCCTTCTGTCGCAATTGTTGTCGTAGGGGTTTGTGGGCAATGTGGGTGTGTGTTTTATATTGTATTGGGTGTGTGGGAGTGGTGTGTGTATGTGTATCAGGTGTGTGGATTTAGAATTGTCCAATGTGGATGTGTTTTGTAAATTTGTGTGTATTTTGAGCGCAGCGGTGTGTACCGCCAATGGAATACCGCAGTTGAAAGACCGCCGCGTGGATTCGTGGGTCATGATAGTGTGTCGGCGTATTCCTGTTGGCGTGACAATGGAGGATTTCTTATCGCCAGTTTATCACTGACCTTTGGTGTGGTGGACTTGTGTGGGTGTCTAGATTTCGGCGAATTCCGGCCTTTGGGTCATAATGGCCGTGGCGGAAATCCACGGCCGCGGCGGTTTGTTGGCGGTCTTCTGCACGGCAGTAAGCGGCTTTTACCGCCAATGTTGTAATGACTACCTAAGTCTCTTTTATAATGACCACACCATAATTATTTCACTTGTCCCCTTAGGGAGTGTTTAAAAGAGTCACTTGAAATAAACTTTAGCATAACCTAATGCAATTCAACATAGCTCCCGAAGGCCATCACATTTGTAAATATACCCAATGCACAATTACCAACCTTCAACCCAGTGGGTTTGTGCAGCATACACTTTTAATAGCTTTTATCATGAAATACTGCCTTGTACCTACAGCCCATAAAGAGCATCACCTTTACAATCACTACACATATAACTAGAGCCTTTCACCCTTACAGAGTGTTTACCACCATGAAAACATATGTTGACTTTATTCAAATCACAGAACTGCCATAAGCTTTACTCCCTGAAAGGCACACCACTTCAGCTTAAGAGCAAAAGCTCTAGCTTTGAAAGTTCTTTGAAATACAAGAAAATCCTGGGGGAGTTATCAAAGAAGAGTTCTACCCAGCTTAGGGTGGGGCATCAGGACTTGGTTTTGTGGCAAGGTTGTGCTGCTACTTCAGCTCCCCCTGCCATTTTTCATCATTTTGGTGGTGACCCCGTACTCCGGGGTCACCACAAGCCACTAACGAGGGTATTTTGTGGAGAAATGCAGCTATGCCCCATAGGGCAATATGATATGGGGAGCTCCTGCACACAGAGCATCATGTATCTAGCTGTGCCAGTTTCCTTTTTATTGTTGTTGGGTTTTTTGAAGTGTGGCTTCACACTGCACTGCCCTGTTCAGAGTGCATGGTCCCAGCTTGGGAAGTCCACCCCTTGCTGGCGCCCTTGCTGGCGCTCTCTTGCTGGCAGCTGCAGTATGGGCCATGGGACGGGGCATGTGCCCCTTTTGGAGAATTACAGAAGAAGGTGCACACATTTGGGGCCCAGGGATGGGGTTCTGTCCTCTTCTTGTTGGAAAAGTCTGACAGTGCTTCCCAGCAAATGTTCTTTTCAGTGGTCCTGGGGTCACTCAGAGGCAGAGTCCTTGGGCCAGAGGGCAGTCAGGGGGTTCCTGCTTCCATTCATCCATGGTGGCTGCCAGTCCAATGTTTCACAAAAAAGCACAACCAAATAGAGCTCTCTCCCTTGCACAGAACATTTTAAGTGGGGGAGGGAGCATCCAGCAGGGCACCTCTGGCCTATCCTGCGACATCAGCTCTCTGCCCCATCCCAACCTCCCAGCACAGTCTTCTGGGATAAATAAAAATTGTGTCACCCAAGATCCACTTACCACATGTGCTCTGGGGGGGTCTCAGCTCCAACCCATGCTGACATCACTGCCAGGGCCTCCATACCTAACTAATCTTTAAAGGAGCTCTCCTTCTGGTTTGGCTGCAGAGGTCTGGAATCCTTCCTTTGTTGAGTGGCCTGGGGCAGGCCCGTTTCCTGGCACAGGATGACAGCGGGCTGATTAATGGAGAGCAATTCACTCACTTTTTTCATCCTTCAGAGCTGACTTAAGCACGGATAGGTGTGGCCTTTGTTCCTTCAACTGGGAAGAAAAGTAATTAATCCCACCCAGCAGGATTGCAAAAGGCCTGGGCTTCGATTCAGAGCTGAGTCAGATAAACATGATATTCCAGGATGACCAATAAGCTGTTCAGATATGCCTTTAGACTTTGTAGAATTGTTCTTTTCACACAGTTACGGTGTACATTGGTGCATCTCTGGAGTCTTGAGACCAGGGGGAACTGGAGCTGTGCCCTAAGGCAACCTTTCCCCAGAGGTATAATGGAGTGTCAGTACAGTCAACACAGTAAAGCATACTGACTTTCCCCCGCATTATAAGCCTATTACAGGTTAGTACCCAACCCTGCATAGTCCATTCTGCACAAGGCTACCAGGAACGGAGCTTGACAGAAGCCTCCCATGCGCAGCCTTTTCACGTGTGCACACATGTAGGGACACATGTTCACGAGTAACTAGTCAAGTGCCTCTACAGGTTATAAGACTCACCAACAGAAAAAGGTAAAAAAATCAGGTGATCAAAAAGCAATAAATCTGGACTTATTAGATGGTCAGAACCACCTTCTCACTCTAATGTACAAAGCATATTTTAAATGGGTTTAAAATGGATTCTGTATTGCAATTAAAGGGGGCCTGTTGTGGGCATTCCTTCTAAATGTATCAATGGTGTGCTACCACAATTTCAGATGCAAACCATTGAAATGTTACTGATCCCCAAAGTGAAGTGCTAACTCATTCCCAAAAAGATTGGGGTCCCGTTTGGACCCCTTACCCTTTGTGAACTGAGGGAATGATTTCTGGGGAAGTAGGATGTGTGTCATCACCAATGTTGATTCACAAAGAGAAGTTTATAAAAAAAAATAGTTAAATGCAATAACTGACATGGTGGTCTGACAGGGTGATCTGTTGATTCCAGTAGTCAACCCTTGGTGTGATTGCAACTAATTGGATTGAGTCACAATTTCTGACCTACCTTATGAATATTAATTAGGAAGATCTTATTATGATGCTCCCTAATTCAGAATTTTATGCTCTGAAATAGTAGCATGTGGGTCAGTTAGCAAAATTCAATGCTAGGCGCAGAAATGCTGCACTCAAATTGCAATAAGTTTGTATAAACAGGTTAATGGCCAGGTCCTGTGGCCCTCAGCAGGTTCCTAGACCCACCCTGTGCACAGCCTTTGAAGTGTAAAGTGTAGGATTGGGTTTCGGACCCAGGGGACTCCATCCCCAGGATCAAAACATATATACTGAGGGAAAAGAGGTGTGCACCCCCGGGGCCAGTTCCAATAAAAATGGGAGGGGGCCATGTGGCATCCCTTCTCAAGCCTTAGAAGACCCTGGGGACCCCATGTCCTAGACCTAAGTACAACTAAACAGTGGAGGAGGGTGCGCAGCTACCTTCTTCAAGCTTTAATAGGACCCCGGGACCTGATCCCATGGGGCCAAAAACAATGAAAAGGGGTCAGGAAAGTGCAGCCCCATCCCAAAGATTTTTTGGGCTCCAGGGACCACCCCAGGGCTAAAATGTAGAGGGATCGGAGCATGCAGCCTCTCTTTCTGGGCCCTAAATGCCCCGAGGGCTCCATCTCCCAATGCCAAATACAAAAAAAGATGGAAGAGGGCAGTGGAGACCACTCCATGAGCTCTAATGGGCCCCAGGAACCCCATCCCTGGCGCCAAGTATAATAAAAAGGTGAGAGAGCATCACAGCCCCATCCTCAGACCATATTAAGCCCCAGGTACCCCATCCTCTATTTCATATTTTTAAAAGCCGAAGGGAGCTTTACAGCCTTTCTCCCTGAGCCTTGTCAGGCCCCGGCTGACAGTTCTTTAAAGTGGAGGGGGCCATATGGCCCTACTACCCGAGCCTCATTAAACCTCAAGGAGACAATTGCCTGGGGTGCATCACATTACAAAGTAGATGGGGTCATGTGGCCTGCACCCCTAAGCTTTATGAGGCCCAAGGGACCCTATACCCTGATGGTGAGTAATTAATAAAGGGAGGGGCACCTGTCTATCCGCCCTGAGCCTAATTAGGCCACAGGATCCCCAGGACCAAAATGTAAATAATCCCCCAGGTCTAAATACAATAAAAAATGGGATGGAGACACTTAAGCCCCACTCCTCAAGCCTTCTTGGGCCCCAGGAACCCCCACCCTAGGGTCAAAATCTAAGGGAATGGGGGGATGTATCCCTCTGTCCTGAGTCCCAATAGGCCTCATGGACTCCATCCCTTGGGGCCAAATAGAAATAAAAAATGAGAACAGGCCACACAGGTCCCCTAAGAGGACCCAGAGGCAAGATGAGATCTCATTGGATGCCAACACTTCAACCAGGAACAGTTGACAGCCATCTTGGGACTTGGATTCAGCTGAGGTCTGAAAAAAAACATGAAAAAAGACAAGGGGGGCAGGGTAGAAATACCTGGTAGTGAGGTTCCGCAGGGACCGAGGAGGTGCCAAAAATATATATTTATTTAAATTTTACTGTAAATTCACAGAGGATCCATGAATCTGATGTACAAATTTAAAATAACAAAAGCAAGCTCTCGCTTGTTTGGCATATGCCCCCTGGGTGGCCAGGTTCTTGGGGGTGTATTTATTTATATCCTTTGGCAAGGGGCATGAATGGCCCCCTCCCCAGGCAGACTTTGGCCCCAGGGACCACCACCTCTCAGGGCCAGGCCATTGTTAAAAGGGATAAGAGGGCCATGTGGAACCGTCCCAGGGCCTTTTTCAGCCCCGGGAACCACCACATCCCCCAGGCCTAGGTCAATAAAGAAAAGGCTGTGAGTCCCTGCTCCCCAGGCCGGATTTGGACCCATGGACCACCAACCCTGGGGCCCTGGGTACAGTTGAGCAGAAGGAAAAGGAGGGGGCAGTGCGACGACCCTCCTGGAGACATTAATTGCCCTGGGTACTGCCACTAAACAGGCCCAGCTCCTGTTTTGTCCAAAGATGCCTCACCTTGGAAGGTAGTGCCCCCTTCCCCTTTTGAGACTGTCCAGGCCACATGGGATGGGATCCCCAGGGACAATATTGGCCTGGTGAGGGAACCTGCATGCCCTGTCCCCCTTTAGTTACTGGCCAGGACCTAGGAAAAGGGGTCCCCGGAGTCAATATTGGCCTGGGGGAGCATGGCTGCATGCCACCTCCCCCTTAAGAATTAGGCTGGGCCCTGGAAAAATTGGGTCCCTGGGGCCAAAATCCACCTGGGAAGGGGAGCATGGCACCCACTATTTACTGAGCAGGCCCAGGTTTGGTTTCCCGGGGGCCAATATTGGCCCATGTAGAGGTGCAGCATTCCCCTATTCATAAAATGGCCAGGCCCTGGGAGACAGGGTACCCTGGGACGAAATTGGCTTGGAGTGGGAGGCTGTTTGTCCCCCTCTTATATAATTGAAGGGATGGGCCATGGGGGATAGGGTTCCTGGAACAAATATGGCCTGGGGTGGGGGCCTCATACCCGTCCCCTAGTAAAAGGTGGCAGGCCATGGAGGATAGGGTCCCCAGGGCAAACATCAGCCCGGGTAGGGAACTGTGTGCCCTTCACCCAGATTGAGTGCCTTTGGGGGCTGGCTACAGCCATGCATGGCATGGGGTTGGCTGCATATTGGGGTTGCTCGCAGTGCCTGTCCACAGGGCAGGCACTACAGCCAACCCCCTTTGGCAGTGTGCCATATAGTTTGGATTAACGTATGATAATTAAAAATTACTTCACATTAAAAAAAAAAGTTAGGAAATAAAATTTTACAAATCATTAGAAATTGACTTAAAAAAACAAAGGTTAGAGGGACATTATAGTTAGGTTCACATTTTACATGTACGACACCATAGAAATACAGTAGTTAACTATAATTTGCGCCCTTGACCATCCACATGGAAGAGAGAAGGGTTCCAATGTAAAGTCGTTTAGGGGTACCACTTGCTCTCTGTCAGACCGGAAAGATCGTAGAAGGGAAAGGACTGAGTCTTTTATGCAAATAAAGTGTTTGACAGTATCAAATGTGGCTAAAGGGTAGAGAAGAATCAGCCCTGCCTTCCCACCCTTGTCGACTTTAGTTCTAATTTCCTGTTGCGGCCACTAATACTGACTCTGTACAATGGTTGGGTATAATGCCATTTTGGGAACAGTCCAAAAGATGTTGTTCATCAAGGAAAACCATGATATCTTCATTCAATGTTGTCTCCAAAATCCTGGCCGGCAGAGGAAGATTTTAGACACAACAACATCCAAACTATTTAGCAGAATTACACCAGATTTGGAAATAAGCCAGGTCTTAGTTCACTTTTTGTGATTTGGTGTTAAAGTGCTAAGTAGTTTAGGTATTAATGAAAATAAATTAATGTATATCTTGAGACACAGAGGGTCCGCAAATCCAACAGATCTCAAAAAGAGATCAGTTTGGCTGCCACCACTTCAACCAGGAAGTAGTCACAGTCATCTTGGGATGAAGACTTGGTCCAGTCTCCATGAAAAAACATAGAAAAAGGAAAAGTCAGCAGGGTGGTAATACTATTGCCTCCTAGGCCTAGTGGTGGGGTCTCACGGGGATCCCAATGGGGGCCAAAACATTTTGTTTCTGCCGATCCACTAGAACATTTAAAATTTCCCACACTTGTTTTTACTAGCCCCACTGGTGGACTAATTATTAGAAAATGTGGTGGAGGTGCGGCCCCCCCACCCAGGCTGATTTTGGCCCTGGGGGAACCAATGCCCAGTGGCCCAGCTGTAGCAAAAAAGAAGAAGAGGGCTGTGCAGCCTATCTCGCTGACCCATGTTCGACACTGGGGACCACATACCTCACGGCCCAGCTGTATTAAAATCATGTGGGGGCCAGAAAGCCCCTTCCAGGAGCCAATAATGGCCCTGGGAACCACATCTCCCAGGGCCAGCTCCTACTCTGTCCTGAGGTACCCTAGGATACAGAGGTTTCCCTGCCCACACTGACATGAGTGGGAAAACCTGTGTTTCATCACCCTTGGCGAGAGCAATTTCAAAGCTTCATCCAAGCAAGACCAAACACTAAGGGCAGATTTAAGAGCCCCTTGTGCCACTTTAGTGCCACATTAGCATCATTTATTTTAAGCTAAGGCAGCGCTAAGGTGGCCTTTTCCCTGCACCATATTTACAAAGTGGCGCAATGCATGCATTTCGCCACTTTGTAACCCCTTGCACCACATTATGCCTGCACCAGGCATAACGTATGCAAGAGCGGCATTCCCCTGTTAGGGGGGCCGAAAAAATGGCACCAGGAAATCTAAAAGTGGTGCAAGAAAAGTGACGCTGCACTGTGTGCATATATATATATATATATACACATACATTGGAAAGTGGTCTATTAGTAAGGGCAGGTAGGTACCTACCTTTACCAATCGGCCACAAAACCCTACTAGGTTCAGTCAATGACTCACTCAGTAAATTAATCCTTGCTCAACCCTTGTTAGCTTGGCCCAAGAGCAGTTAGGGGCTTTACTTAGGAGACAGGTATGTAAAGCATTTAATATAAACTAATCAGTAAATGAGTAAAACACAACACACAATAAAAATCCAACACCAATCTCTAAAAATAGAAAATATGTTTATCTTAAACATGACACCAAAATGACAATAATCTCATGTAGGCAACCAGACATATGATTTTTTAAAGATTAAAAGTAAAACTAGCAATTAGACACTCATAGCACTCAAAGGATTAAAAAAGATTGCACTGGACTAGTCCAGAGTTCAGGCCACCCATGATGTAACACTGTTACACTTAGTTTCAGAAGTATTTCTTGATTCAAGAAAGTGGTCCACAGAACCAGCCAAGGGTTCAGGGGCTCTGGTTTGCCTCTTAGGGTCTGGGACTAAAACTCCCACAATGCAACTCTTCAACCTATGGAGCCTTTTACAGCAGTTCTTCCTAACTTCTCCAAACTTCTGGATCTTCTTCCAGAAGTCCTTTTAGGTCCTCAAAGTGTCCAAAGACTTGGATCTAACGTTCCAGAAGCTCTGAGTTGCTCCTTGGAAATTGGGACTACAGGTCCTAGAATGCACCTGGACGCTGGTCAGCTAGACTCTTCTTGCAGGACTTGATGCAGCTCCTATGTATCTGTAGCTTCAAGAGAGTCCACTCTTGGGGTTGCAGAAGCAAGACAACATCCTTTCCTTGGTGAAGCCCAAAGTGTACAGTTGGTGCAGTCCTTGTCAGTGCAGTTCTTCAGGGCCAGGGTTGAAGAGGGTAGTTCTAGTTCTCCAGTATCTTCTTCCAGCACTAATCTAAATTGTGGGGCAGCTCTGTCATATTTATCCTTGCTCCTGGATTGGGAATTAGGGGTGCTCCTGTCCAGTGGGTTGCAGGGGGTCACCCTCTGGGGTAACCACTTCCTGTGAAGTGTGGCAAAAATAAATTCTAGAAAGCAAAATTCTCCAAAAATCCAACATCCTAACAAAAGAGATGCATTTAAAGGTGGTGTATCAACAACTCAGTGACACTGACTGGTATCAAACAACCAACATACATGGCTCAAATGTACTGTACCATGACAAAGTGGTGGAATGGAGGGAGAGGGGTTTAAATAAATGAGAAGAATTCAGATTTCTGTATTGTGATCATACTAAAATTCCCATCCTATTCTTATTACCAAAATAGCACAAAACCCCACAAACCCCACAAATAGACCCATTGTATCTTCAATTAACTCCCCTTTTAAAAACGCTTCCCACTACATTGATTACTTTCTACATCCTTTGTATGTCTTTACCATTATATATTCAGGATAGTAGGGTATTTCTGAATAGGATTGAAGGGGCAAAGTGGGAAGATGATTTTCTGCTGCTTACTTTAGATGTAAGAATCCTGTACACAAGTATGAGACACTCGGACAGCATTGTCGCTTGCAAGTACTTTCTTTGAGCAAGATTGCCCTCACTATTTTTCTGTGCAGAAATGCTCCTACAAATGAATTAATTTTGCCTTCAGAACAACGTTTTTATGTTTGAAGATAAACTCTTCAGGCAGAAGCAGAGCAATGTGATAGCTACTTGTTTTGCTCCCAGTTATTCCAAGCTTTTTAGGGGATGAAGCGATCAATAGATCGCCAAAACAGTGGAGGAATTTAACACCTACGTATTCATGTGGGTACACTACATAGACAACCTTTTCATAATATGGAAAGGGGTTAGCATAAAAGTGAAAACATTTATAGACAAACTCAACAATAATCCTTAAAATATAGGCTTAACATCACAAATGGATGAGAAAAAAGGTGAATTCCTTGACATAACTGTAGAAGTCATTGATAAGAGATTAATCTCTAGGCTACAAAGGAAAGAAACAGTAGTCAATGTGCTGTTGCATGCATCCAGTAGCCATCACAGAGCCTTGATTTAAACTATTCCCTATAGTGAGCTATTAAGATCAGACCGATTTGTTTGATGTTTTCTGGTGTTTGCTGACTATGACTAAGCCTTGGGCCAGTGTTCTGTTTAAAAGTTATATGGTAATTAGGCATAATTGTAATTGGGCTCTGGCAACCTACCTGTATGACCCTAGATTCCAGTGGAGTTAAGGCACTTATGGATGCACTGCTGTGGTGTTTGCTGTCATTTTAAAGGCAGCCCTTCTTGATGGCTGCTTTTAATATCAAATTAAGCTCACATTCAACTTTGGAATTAAAAGTACTTACAAAGTCTCAAACTACTCTATCTTTACATATGACACCCTAAGGTCTGCCCTAGGTGCCCCAAGGGTAGGATGCTTTGTCATTATAAGCAGTGACAATATATACAATATTTTTTATATGTGTTGGTAAGGGGAAAAACTGTCAATTTATTTTTTTCTCATTGTGGTACATTAGCTCCAAAGGCTAACATGGGAAGGTTTTATTTAGCACTAATAAAGTCTATCTTTTGATAGGAATGAGCTACAAATTTGATTCAAAGTGTCAAAATAATAGTTAAGATAAATGCAACTTGCAAATCTTAGATTTATCATAACTATTACAAGGGAATAGTTTTGGAACTCTTTCCTAAAGTTTCCAAAAGTTAGCCCTAAAGCAGTCTCTCCTGATTGGTCAACCTTTGATAGGCTGGCCAGGCTGCTTTAATGAAGTGTGACGTGGCCTAGGCTGAGACAAAGGAACCATCTGGTGGGAGGAGAACTGCAGCAGCAGATGCCAGAGCAGGTTGGGGGCCTGGTAGCCAAACTGGTCTTCAAAGGGGGAAAGACAGCTGGGACGGAAACCAGTCTTTCCCTATTTCCTGCAGTCCCAGCCAGATGGGGGCCTCTCTAATCCGATTAGGAGAGGTGTTGGAATGGAAGTGTAGGGAAAAATTTGCCACACCTATTGGTGTGCTTAGCCAGACCTGAACCCACAGATGAGATTTTTTCAATGTTGTAATTTTAAAAAACAGGGCTTTCAGGGACACAAATGTGCCACCCTTCTAAGGAATTCGTCATCATAGAGGGTGGCGCCCTGCACCCCATTGGCAAGGGGCCCCCCAATGCTTGCCAGCCCACAAACATGGAAAAAATAGGCAAAAGCTGAGCCGCAACTCAGAACCCAGCCTGGAAACATATGACAGAGAAAGACTGCCCTGCTGAACCCCTGGTCTGCATAAGAGAGGACTGCACATTCAAGGACTCCACCTGCTGCACATTCTAGACTTTACATAAAGGAAGAGGGAAAAAGGAGGCCTTGCTTCAAAAGATTTAGGATGAACTCCCTAAAAGCAATAAGTAGAAAAAAGATTCAAGAGTCAACTCTATGTAGACAAGCATAGTTGACCAGCTTCACCTAGACTTTAAGCTCCAACTGGGGCTATCACAGCATCGCTAAAGGAGTCATTCCCAATGATCTGTCACCACTGGTGCCGGTCATAGGTTCGTAAGGACCCCTATGTGTGAAATTTAAGCAAACAAAGATCAAGTGTGCTATATGGAGTCATACGGAGGCGTAGCTGGAGTCGGTGCCGCATCAGTCCCTTACGGCATCCGGGGAACGAGGTGTCGGTTCCACACTGCGAAGAAGGTGGAGGTGAAGCGTCGATCCCATCCGGATGCAGGGGGAGATGCTGCGTCATCGTCAAAAATGCGTTGATCCTTTGTTACCCGGTGGGGTTGCTGGTTCCGGTCTGTCAGTGTCGCAATGATCCTGTGTGATGTCAGCGGAGTCGGGCAACATCAGACTTGCGTTGCAGGCCACAAGCTCAATCCAAGCCCTTGGAGAGCACCTTTTGGGGAAGGTAGAGCCCTTCCAGCATGGTCAGAGGCAAGCAGGGCAGCAGGGCAACAATGGGGCAGCAGTAATTTGCAGCAAAGCAGTCCAGTGAGTCCTTAGGGCAGCCAGGCAGATTTTCTGAGAGTTCAGGTGCAGGTCCAGAAAGTGTCTCAGTTGCTGGGATTAGAGACCCAGTTTATATACCCAAAAATACCTTTGAAGTGGATGAGACTTCAAAGAGTGGTTTTGAAGTGCACATGTTACCCTTTAAGCCCAGTCCTGTCTGCCAGGGTCCCAGTAGGGGGTTATCAGTTCCTTGTGTGAGGGTAGGCCACTGGCATTTGAAATGTAAGTGTTAGGCCCTCCACATTTCCAGCCCAGGAGTGTCCTGTGTTTGTGGTTGTCTGGGTGCACAAGGGAGCTGTCAACCAGCACAGACCAGACCAGGCACTGATTGGAGACAGGCTGTGAGGCACAGATGGTTTTAAGTGCCGAGAAATGTTCACTTTCAAAAAGTTGCATTTCTAAAATAGTAACATTAAATCCAACCACACCCATAGGTAGGATTTTATATTACCATATGACCTGGTTACCCCTTTCAGATCAGAATCTATCATTCACAAGGAATATGAGGGCAGACCTAATGCACTCTATGAAAGGAGCAGGCCCCACAGTTGTGGAATTTAGGAGTTGTCCACTACCAGGACATCTAAACCACACATGACATGCCCTGCCTTTTATCTACACAGCACCTTGCCCTATGGGTTACCTAGGGCATATCTTAGGGGTGAATTATGAGTAGAAAAATTAGAGTTTAAGGTTTGGCAAGTACTTTTGAATGCCAAGTCGAAGTGGCAGTGAAACTGCACACACAGGTCTTGCAGTGGCAGGCCCGAGACATTGTTAAGGGGCTACATATGTGAGTGGCACAATTAGTTCTGCAGGCCCACTAGTAGCATTTAAGTTACAGGCCCTGGGTACATGTAGTGCCCTTTACTAGGGAGTTATGAATAAATCAAATATGCCAATTGGGGATGAACCAATGTTACCATGTTTAAGATAGAGAGCATATGTACTTTAGCACTGGTTAGAGTCCTAAAACCAGCCAAAACAGTGTAAAAAAAAGTAAAGGGAGGCAGGCAAAAAGTTGGGGGCTGACCACCTTATGGCTGTCAGGTCTAACACAAGTTTTACTTTTAATCTTGCAAAATGTATATCTCCGGTTCCCTACATTGGATGTTGGTCATTTTTGGTGTCATTTTAATCATAAAGAGAATTTCTATTTTCATAAATTGGTGTTGGATTTTATTGAGACTTGACTGGACCTCATTTGTAAATGTGATGTTATTACTAGATGTGAGTACATACCTGCATATAATAATAAACCACCTTTCAATAGCGTAGCAATTGTAGTACAGAGGTAGGTTTTCAACCGGAATGTGATGTAATGCTACAAAGATTCAAGCAGAGAGAAAATTAACCAGCAATTTTAGAAGCTGCCTTACATGGAGCACAGAAGGTTAAAAGAGAAGAGCTTCTGATCCTCAGAAAATACCCTTAAAGTGAATCAGTCACCAAAGGCAGGTTTATCACTACCTACACCAACAAGGCAGGGGAAGTAAAGAAGATCCTATGTAAACTCTGACCCATATTATCTATTAAAACTAGTCTGATAGGCTTTACTGGTGAAAACCCCAGAATAACATTTAGAAATGGCACCACATTTCGAGTCAGATTGAGCAGCAATGATGTGGGGGGCATGGCCTATGCAGCAAGATGATGGATGCAATTTTGATGGTTTCATGTCACTTTCCCCTGTATACTGTGTTCCTCCTGCTCCCAAGGGGCATCCATCTGTGATCATTAGCCGAGTGTGTAGTCAGCACAAAATTAATCTGGGAGAGCTGTCTTCTCTCTGGGTCCGACTGATGCAGTACTGTCTCGGAGCAGCATAGCCCGAAAGTGCAACCTGCGCCTACAGAAAGACCATGGAGGCCCTGCCATGATGGTATGTGCGTGCCCCCCTACCCTGGGTGCACCCAGATATTGGCACCAATGAGGTGAATGGAGGGGGAATACCCATTTGTTTTTGAGGTGGCAGGTGGCCCTTCTAAAGGCCTGGATGCTATGCATTGGTGGGTCATCCCAGGTCAGGCCTCTGGTGAGGGCTGGCCTAGCTGCCGGCGGGCAGAGTTTCCCTGCTGCTTCTGTGGGCCCATACGGACTCAGGACTAAAGACTTTCTGGCACTCGCCATTTGACCCCTCCCACACTCTGCTCCCCTCCCACCCCTAACTGCCCGCACCCTGTGAGGATTAAATTGCTCTGCAGCTCTGACTAGTTAGGGCCGGGGTGTGTGATTGAAATGGGACAGGCACCCAGCATCGAGCAGCATGGGGCCAATGAGGCTACCTCTCCTCGTTCTTACCAGGATATCCACCAAATGATCTGCTACTATTACCACAAATATTGTGCTCTGGGAGTGGTGGTACTACCTCCCAGTCTACCACCAGGAGGGGCCACATCACCATATCATCTGATTGCAGTGCCACAGATGTGGCTGACGATACACTGAACATGGGAGAGTTCTGATCTTGATGGCTGACCCAGCCATAACAGCTGTCCTCAAACATGACTAAGCCACAGGGAGATCCCCCCTTCCGACAAGGGGAGTATACACTCAATGGCCAGAATTAGATGTGGGGCGGGGGAAGTCCTGTGGATAGGTCATTGATGCCACTGTTCCTTATGCTGACAGTTGGCGGAGGTTCATAAAAGGACCATACTGAGTCAAATGGGGAGGGCTGGACCTACTCTTCCACATCTTTTTTTTTCTTTTGCCTGTTTTCTGTACTTTTTTTGTGTAGCATACACAGGAGTGTTGTGTGTGAGGGTATAGATGTGTTGTTACTCGTGAGTGTGTTTGATGTGGTGAGGGAGTGTGCACGGAGCTAACCTGACTCCGCAGTCGATGGGCAACTGAGATTGATGGACACCTGCTCCCCATTTATATCACTGTGGTTGTGAGTTAGGTCAGTACTGTGAATTGTTTGGGTGATAACACTTGTATAGTGAATTGAGTCTTTGTCTGGGTAGGTGCTTAAGAAAACACATGTTGTTTTGGAGTGTTAATCCAGTGGGTGGGATGGGTTGTTTCTGATTGAAATATTTTTCTGTTGCAGCAGTGGCACAGCAGTGGGGTGGGTGGGGCAGGTTGTGCGGGCCACCGTGGCGTACAAGACAACATGACTATGTGCTATAGGTAGTGACTTGGAATGTGAGGGGACTCAACTCATATATTAAAAGATATAGGAATAGCACATACCTCAGAAGGCAGGGCATACAGATTGTTCTGCTGCAGGAAATCCACCTCTTGGCAGTGAAGCTCAGAAGGTATAGAGGAGGTGGAGGGGGCAGTTTTACTCAGCTACATATTTTCATTATGCCAGTAGTGTTTCTATCTGAGTCACACCTCAGGTCCCCTTTCAGATGCAAAGTTGTAAAACGGATGTCGAGTGTAGATACCTTTTGTTGTGTGGACTGTTGGATGGTTGTGAAGGGTGTATACTGATTATGTACGTACCCAACACAGATGATGGGGCCTTCTATCTTGATACTGAACAAGAACTGCTGCCCTACCTTGGAACCCCTCTACTCTGGGCTGGATATTTTAATTGTGTACTGGATGGTGGTTGGCACCTTCAACATCCCGAGCTTGGCACAAAACCCAATATGATAGCTGCACTATGCGAGGTGATGGATTGAGTAGGCTGTGTGGATGTCCGGTGTACAGTGCACCCAGCATCAAGGAATACACATGCTACATCCCAACACAACACATATAGTCGCTTAGATAGATTTCTAACCACAGAGTATATAGCCTCCGAAGTGTTGGAGTCGGAGATACTTGGTCCATTGCTTTCAGACCATGCACTGCTACTGATGGAGTGGGGGTGGTGAGTGGCAGCAGTCCCTTGGTGCCCTTGTGGCGCCTTTGCCTGGAGGCACTTACTGACACTCTGTTTATTGAGGAGCTTAGGTCAGCGACTGCACGCTATGTTGACTCTTAGTCAACATCGACCCATAGGAGTATAGAGTGGGATGTACTGAAGGCAGTGACAAGAGTGGAGTGTTAATCATGTATCAATGGCTCAAGGTGTCGGCTAGAGGTGCAGCTGCTTGGGGAGGAAAGACGGTTGTTGACGCTCCAGTGAGACACTTCCATAATGGAGGCCCAGGATGGCCATTATTGCCAGCCCAGAGAGATGTGGAAGAAACCTGGGATTGGTTGGACTGCCTGGTTCGGCGTGACTATTGTCAGTTATTACACAGCGAAGGTGATAAATCTGGATGCCTATTGGTGTGGTTGCTTATAAGGAAACGTCCACCCACAGTCATTCTCTATTTGCGACATGCAGGGTCACAGGCTGCAATTGATCTCCTTCTGCTGGTCCATCGTGCGTCATGATTGACAAAGCTGAGAGTCTCGAGATTGTGCTCTCATTGGAGGAGTTAGGTGTGGCAGTCCAGGAGATGGCACATTGTAAGGTGCCAAGCCCGGATGGGCTGTCAGTTGAATTTTACCAGACATATATGGAGTTGTTTCTCCCTCATCTGCGAGAAACACTCCTGAAAGTGCAAGAGTGAGGGATACTGCCATAAACTATTCACAAACGGAGATTGTTATGCTCCCTAACCCAGGTAGAGACCCTTTGGATCCCAGTTCCTAACGCCCCCCTGTCCATGCTGGGAGTTGATGCCAAAATTCTTGTGAAAGATCTCGCTACTAGACTGTGTGGCATGGTCACTCATTTAATCCATGATGGCTAGTGTGGCTTCATGCCAGGGGTGGGACTCATATGAAGCTGCAGCAGTTGACACATGTCTTATACTCTGTCGCTGACAGTGGTATAGCGGCGGCGTTAATTCTCTTAGATATCGAAAAGGCGTTTGACGCACTAGAATAGGAGGACCTCTTGGAAGTTCTACAGAAAATGGGGGTTCGATAGAGAATTTCACCCTGTCTTGGGTGAAATTGCTGTATACCGATCCAGTTGCAAGGGTCAGAACAGGCCCCTTGAAGTCAGAACATTTTCCCATAGAGAGGGGCACTAGACAGGGATACCCCCTGTCGCCGCTTCTTTTCACTGTAGCAATGAAGCTTCTGGCAGTACATCTTTCAACAATGTGGGGATCGAGGTGGGGGACATCACACACATTGTCTCGCTCTACGCAGATGATGTCCTGGTGTATGTCACACGCCCTGAGCAGTCAGTCAAAATTCTGTTAGGCATCATGTCTGAATTTAGAGGCGCTCCACGCCTTTAGAATAGCAAATAGAAGAAGGTATTGTTCTCATTGGCTGCACTGTCAAGAATGCAACCAGCGGAACTTCCTGTGAATGAGCTAGACTGGGAGAACAATCACTTTCGGTATCAGGAAATCCAGACAGCGACAACATAGCCAGCTATAGCCTCAACATGGGTAGAGTCCTACAGGGTCTGGAAGACTCCATCCGATTCTGGATACGCCTGACTCTCTCAGTGATGAGCAGGGTTGCGCTGAGCAAAATGGTTTTCCCACCGCACTGCCTCTATGCTCTGCAAAATGCTATATACAAAATTCCACCATTTACCTTTTCCGCTATCAACAAACTCCTAGGGGCATATTTAAGAGCCCCTGACACCATTCCAATGCCATATTAGCATAATTTTTTCACACTAATGTGGTGTTAGAAGGCCAAAAATGCCACGCCATAGTTACTAAGTGGCGCAGTGCATGCATTGCACCACTTTGTAACCATTTGCGCTACATTATGCCTGAGCCAGGGGCGTTCCCCCGTTAGAGAAGGGAAAAAAATGGTGCAAGGAAATCTCTGAGATTTCCTTGTGCCATTTTTTTTGGCACTTTTAACACCTGTTCAGAGCAGGTGTTAAAAGGAGGCTTCCATTGGTTACAAAGGGCCTCTGAGTGCTTTGCATGATTAGCGTCAGAATTTTTTAAGCTAATCCTGCAGAGCGCCGGACTAGCATCAATAATTCTGATTGCAGTCCCCTTACTACAACCATGGTGCGCCTTATTTTTAATATAGTGCACACATGGTGGCATTAGGGGGGCACTAAGGAGCACAGGAAAAGTGGCGCTGCACTGTGTGCAGAACTATTTTTCTTAAATATGCCCCCTAGTATCCCTGGTGTGAGCAGGTGAATTCAGCAGAGTTAAACTGGATCTACTGAAATTGGTCACTGACCTGGGGGATCTAAGACTGCCGGATCTTAGACTGTACCACTTACTTCACAAGCCTCTTGAAATACCGGAGGTGTTCGGATGGCCCAAACATAGAAAGGATTCTATGCACTGCCAGACAACCACCCCTTCATTGCCTGAAAGGTGGTAGTGGACTGGGAACCGGTGGTGAAACGGTTGTTGCTAAACTCTTGCTTTTTCGTTGGCTGAAGCCCATACGGATCATCTGGATCTAAAGCAATATTTTTCAAGCAGCTGCAATACAGTTGGTGATCTTAACCTCAATGGTGCATTTCTCATGATGGCGGAGGCTCAAGATGTGTTTAACCTACACCAGGGTCCGTTTTTACAAGACACCAAAGTATCCAGAATGGTTTGAGGGATCTGGCTGACATTCCTCGTTGAGCCACTGAAGTCTTGGACACTCGGGGTAATACTGGACTCTAAGTCATCATGAGGCCTGGTCTCGCACCTTTACAAAGCTTGTAAGGAGGATCGCCATAATGACATGTCAGCGGTCCAGAACAGGTGGGCGGAGGCGATGATGTTACTCCTCATGATAGGTGCCTGGATAAGGGTACGGAGGTAGCAAGCAAAGCGATGTTCAAACGTACAGTTTTATTATCTCCACCAAGCCTACCTGATTCCACTGCGCTTGCACTGGATTAATAGAGCCCGTTCAGAGGACTGACCGCACTGTGGGGTGTCCCCAGCAAACTTTTCACATATGACCTGGGATTCTGGCAAGTTGCGAGAGTACTGGGAGGAAGTACTGAACACGCTACGGGGAGTCACACAGGTGTCGCTGGAGGCCTCCATTGAGCATCCCAATGCCTAAACAAGGGGCCCAAATATACCACAGATTTGCTCTATTGGGTTCAGTGTTGGCCAAGAGCAGATTGGCCATACACTGGACACAACCAGCAGTCCCGGCTGGTGGTTGATGGTTATATGATATACGGGTGTTGGGCATGGCAGAAGAGAGGCATTTAACAACTGTGCGCACAGAATGTTGAGTGGGATCTGGAAATGTGGGAGGATATGCTGAATATCCTGTCTGAGGTTGATCTGCTGGCGGCCCACTTCCCGCCCCCCACAAACTATTTAATTTGTATTGGTCACAGTTTTTTCCCTCTGTGTCATGGAGGAACACATGGGAGAACCAACAAATTGCTCTGCACTGCTTGTTTTCTGCTTATTGATCTTTTTTTGCTGTATTGTTTATGTATCTGATTCTGGACCATTCTGTAAACTGCTGAAAGATGCGTTCGGCGCATGATCACTCTGTGTGGCTCCATGATGCTAAGGCTATACATAAGTGTCCTGAATTTGAACAAAATGCTAGTAAAAACATGTTTAAAAAATAAGTAGTAAAGATGTGTGCAAACTATCAGCATCAGTAAAGACATAAATGGTTTCTTCCCATGTTTTAACTGCAAAGCTTACAAATACAACACAGCAGTCACTGAGTTTGTTTCTCTCCATATTGGAGTGACCAAAAGAATTCATTTGCGTTAAACTTGTACTTTTTTATCATTATGATCTACAATGTCCATGTGGTTATGGTACATAGGCAGTAATTCCCATCCAGCTATGAAGAGAATACTGGAGCATGCTAGAGCTATCACACATGGATTCACAGAGATATTTCTAATTTCAGTTTTTTTATAGTTGACAGGACACTAGTTAATAAAAGAGGCGGGCACAGTGTGAAAGCTGGGAGAGATCAAATGTTATTAATATATTAATGGCATACTAGTTAGCATATGGTGACAAATTAACCTATATTTAAAAGCCTAACAGCAAAAATAACATGAGCTGTAAAACGTGCAAATTTGATTTATGGTGGACCATGTGGCTGCCTTTCGTACTGTGCACCATGTTTTAACATGAGAGTTTGCATTTTATTAAATGTAGTGCTAAAATGACTTAACGTTAAAGAATGTTTTATCAAAATGTAGATTCAGAATTGAAGTATTAAATGAATATGAATTAAACATACTTATTAATTAAATGGATTTTATTAATCCAAGTTCCATGTGTGCAGAAAAATAAATGCACATTTAAAATGTGTTTGCAAATAAATAATTTGCTTTGCATATTTGAATTGAATTGTAAGGTGTGCAATAGGTTTATTAATGTAATAATTGTATTAATGTGTGTTAAGGCTTTTTAGCCTGACTGGGCCTAAAAGATTGTCACCATATGATAACTACTATGCCATTTGCAGTGATAATAGAAAACCACTTGTTTATTCTGACCTGATTTCTTTTTCCTAGGATGTTAATGTGATATTGAATGTCCTATTGTATTAAAGGCAAGAAACATGTTTGCTGATAACAATATTTCTTTATTTGTTCTAGCTGTAGAACAGAACAGGAAACTCATAATTTCTACATGAAACAGGGTTAGTTCAATGAGAGAAGAATTCAGTGTTGCACGTTATTAGAGAACGTAATTGTAAGGAAATTGCTCCCTGTTGCAGTTACCCCCCACTTTTTGCCTGATACTGATGCTGACTCGACTGAGAAGTGTGCTGGGACCCTGCTAACCAGGCCCCAGCACCAGTGTTCTTTCACCTAAAATGTACCATTGGTTCCCACAATTGGCACACCCCTGGCACACAGATAATTCCCTTGTAAAAGGTACCAGTGGTACCAAGAGCCCTCTGACCAGGGAATGTCCCTAAGGGCTGCAACATATATTGTGCCACCCTAAGGGACCCCTCACCTAACACATGCACACTGCCATTGTAGATTGTGTGTGTTGGTGGGGAGAAAAAGGCAAAGTCGACATGGCATCCCCCCTTAGGATGCCATGCCCATAAAATACTGCCTGTGGCATAGGTAAGTCACCCCTCTAGCAGGCCTTACAGCCCTAAGGCAGGGTGCACTATACCACCGGTGAGGGCATAGCTGTATGAGCAATATGCCCCTACAGTGCCTAAGTCTATTCTTAGACATTGTAAGTACAGTGTGGCCATATTAAGTATATGGTCTGGGAGTTTGTCAAAAACGAACTCCACAGCTCCATAATTGCTAGACCGAATAATGGGAAGTTTGGTATCAAACTTCTCAGAATAATAAACCCACACTGATGCCACTGTTGGGTTTTTAAAAAAATGAACACAGAGGGCATCTTAGAGAGACCCCTAAGTTCCTTTTTCCTAATCTCTCCCCCCCCCCAAAGTCCCCAGCACCATAGAACAGCAGGGGCGTGGCAGCCCCATGCCCAAACCACTACTGTCAGTTGCTTCCCCTTCGGGCAGAGGCGACATGAATGGGTGTAGCCCTGTGCCATTTTTGCTGAGGTGAAAGGGGCTGCCTTGGATTTTTATGTGCAGCCTCTCTATGGGTACGGTCTCTGGGAGAACCAGCAATGTTGGAATTGGTTATGCCAGGCTGTGTCCGCAGCTCTGGGGTCTGGCGCACCTAGCAACAGCTTACGCACCAGTGGGTTAATATCTTGAACTTTGAAACGGAACTGCTCGACCTGCTAGGCATACTGGTTGTGGGGCTTGGTGAGTAATATTAATTATTAGTTTTGTTCTACACTAATAGCTTCTTTCAAAATAGCAAGCATGCTGCTCACACACAGGTAAGTTAACCTTATGTTAAAAATATAATATTATGTGATCGTCATCTAGACAGGTGCTCAGCGCTCCCTAATTGCACTTGTTTCTGGCGCTTGCTTGGGCTGATTATGAAGTAATGCAGAGACTCCTCCTTTGCCCTATCTGTGATAGTCATAGTTAATATTAATATTAGTGAGTTAACATGTTCTATCACTTCTCTGTGCCTTTATTTTTGTAGCCCGTACAGTGCCAACTGCTAAGCAATTTCCCAGTGATTTGTAGTAGTTTTGCATGTATCTAATCTATGCATTGAGGGATTGAGAATGAGATGAGATCTGTAGGAATCATTAATGGCAATTTATTAGTAATTCCAAAATGTAGTTTAGGAATTTTAAAATAGGAAATTTGGAACAGGATGGTCCATGATACTAGTATTATTATACAAGCACTCTGAACCTCTGATGTAGAAATCTTACTGCATTTGCCTTTTCCTTTAAAAAAAATACTATTCTTGGAGAGACTATTTATTAATGCTACCACTAATATTTTCTAAAATTTTTTCTTACTTCACCCAGCATCCAGGGGCAAGAAGAGGGCTGATGAGGTGGGTGAGGTAGCTGAAAGTGGCCCCTCCAATACCGGGACAGATGGCTCTGCTAACCCCAGTAAGTCCTCCTGTTTTTGTTAATATCAATATTTATCTCCCTAACATTGACCGCTACATATTTGAAAATATTTTCTACCTTTTTACTGTGCATGTCTCCTAATTGTTTTCCTACTCCAGTTTAATTTATCGGTTTAGTAAAGTCTTCTTATCCCTGCACTATTTACTTATTTTCTATATTTCAAGTTTCTTTACTTCAAACTGTCTGGCTGTACTAGTTTGTCAGTAGCTTCCTTTCTTCTGCTTTGTAATTGAGCTTTCCCTCTTCCCCTTATGTATCTTATCTTGTTGAGTGGTGGTAAGGCACAGAGAACCCATGTACTGAAGACTGCATGCCCATTAGGTATTCTATACATGTTTCATGAGAAGACTTTCTTTTTCTTGCTCCAGCTCAGTCATTAAAAGAAAGGAAAAAACATGTGTTTTTGAACATGGTCATGTAATTGTTTGTACCTCCCAATGTTGTGTATTAGTAGTATACTAGCAGTTGATGACCGTGCACCACAGTTGGAAGTATGAGGAGGCTGGCCCCATTGCATTAGCCAACCAAGACCAATTCTTGCACAATTGTATTTTTAATGAAAAACTAATTTTTATCAATAGCTAGTTCTGCCTCTTCATTACCAAAATTATTATTATTTATTTTTTTATTTTTACTGGACTACCTGGCTTTTGAAAAATTGCCAACCAAAGTATATTGATGCATTGTGGTTGTATTTTGCTATCTCCCACAAAATAGGGGGAGGCAAATCTAGCGTTTAAATTGTGTAATGTTTTTTTCTAGCCGCACCGACCACCAGTGCCGGGGCCAGCAGTAACAGCACCAGAACAGATGCGGCTGCAGAAGCAAATGAGAGTCGCGTCTCGGTGGCAGCAGTGGTGGGCAGTGGTAAGTCCTATTGGTTGCTTATTGACAATAATATAGTCTCTACAAGGGTATACTAGTGTATTTGACTCACTCGTCAACACCCTGCTTTAGCAGATGCAGCAGGTGTTAAGTATTATTGGGCTCTTCTATCTGCAACTCAGAAGACTAAGGTTCATAAAATGAACTTGAACTATGATGTGTTTTAGAAAATTGAAAGAAGGATTGAAGGAGAAAGAATAGGTGAAATATAATATGACGAAAGGATGTGTGGCTGAAAGGGTGCATATTATTATTCATATAGGTGGATGATGAGGAGGATGATAGCATGCATGGGTGGGTGATGGATGGATGAAAGGTTATACAGGTGACAAGATGCCAGCCCACGTGTGTGAAAGGGTATGGGTGAAAGGATTCCATGCCTGGATGTGTGAACGAACTCCTTGGGTGGGTTAGATCTCTTAGGTGGGTGAATGAGTGAAAGGATGCATGGGTGGTTATTGGGTAAATGGATGTTGGAGAAAGGTTAGTAGAGAGCCATGTTTGGAATTTAAATGGTGAAAGACTGGATGAGAGAATGTAAAGCTTAACTGGTGTGTATCAAAGCCAAGGATGAAGAATAAGAGTACTAGAATAACAAATGTGCAATGATGAATAGATAAATGTTTGGAATGAAGACACAAGGGAGCTCTTCTGGATAGGGACATTCTTCACACCGACTTTGCTTGCTTGGAATGGTTTTCATCAAAGGTTTGATTGAAAGGGTTGGATGGTATTTCAGAATATTGCCCTAGCTCACAGTATTTTTCAAGAAAGGCAGGTAATATGTATCCCAGCATCCATTTATCATCACCTCCCTCCCTCGCTATGGCCTTTCACCACTGCCACCCATGATGGCCTAACAGCTGCATGGTTCAGTTCAGCAGAATTGACACAACAACGTTAGCTGTGCAATGTGCGCCTGTTTGCTTAACTGAAATTAATGTGTCAAACACTTTTCAATGCATGACAATGCAAAAAACAAGGTGCGTTTCCCTTTCATCCTAGTGCCCACTGGGTCAGTCATTTCCTAGTACTTCACTCCTTTAATCTTTCTTAAATTCTGTCTCAGACTTCTCAATAATTTGAAAAATCCAATCTTTTCTTGAGCCACATTTTTCTAGCCAAGTGATAAAAATATAATACATTATGGCTTCCATAACGGATTTACTTCTGTTCTAATTTTGCCCTTTCAACATTTGCCAACCACAGTGAGTCACAATATTAGCCAAACCTTAGGCACTTGACGATGATGGTGATGCTGAGGAATTGATTGATCAGTAAAGTGTGTACTGTACCTACTCATCCTAATCCCCCCTACATTACACTGTAGTTGAGGAAGTTAAGAAGATTCCTTTCCTTACTACAAAGCAAATATATTATTATGGGAAAAAAGTAGTTATTACAAAGTGTGGTGGAGGAGGGGCATACGGACAGTGAGTAAAGTGGTAAAAAGTGGTAATTAAGGGCCAGATGTAGCAAATAAAATATTTGCGAGTTGCAAAGTGCGAGTCCATGCGACTCGCAATTTGCAACTCGCAAATTGGTATGCAGTACGGTGTCTCAGACACCGACTGCAACTCGCTATGGGGTCGCAATGACCCACCTCATCAATATTCATGAGGTGGGTCACAAATTGCGGCCCCATAGCGAGTATAGGCACTCGCAAACATGGAAGCCTGCTGTTGTCAGCAGACCTCCATGTTCGTGACTGCTTTCAATAAAGCAGTTTTTTTTTTTTTTAAGTGTAGCCCGTTTTCCTTAAAGGAAAATGAGCTGCACTTAAAAAAAAAAACGAAACCTTTAGTTTCGTTTTTTTTTCAGGGCAGGTAGTGGTCCCTTGGACCACTACCTACCCTGAAAAAATATTTTTGGGTCCATTCACAAAGTGGAAGGGGTCCCATGGGGACCCCTTCCAATTTGCGAGTGGGTTACCATCCACTTGAAGGGGATGGTAACTGCGACACCATTTGCGACCGCGTACGCGGTCGCAAATGGTATTGCATACCACTCAGACTCGCAAATAGGAAGGGAACACCCCTTCCTATTTGCGATTCCGAAATGCATATTGCGAGTCGGTACTGACTCGCAATATGCATTTCTGCATTGGGAAACGCGTTTAGCGACTCGCAAACGGCAATTTTTGCCGTTTGCGAGTCGCTAAACGTTTCCTACATCTGGCCCTAAGTGTCTACTTTTTTTCTGGATGCAACATTCTGTGATGATGCAAATGTGTTAAATACAAAATATATATATATATATATATATATATATATATATATATATATATGATGTATGATATATGATATATGATGCAAATGTGTTAATATATATATGCCATTCCTTAATCCTTTCTCTGTACTGCAGTGCATCGCTTTTCCCACCGCCTACTTATGGCAGACAGGATGTCTGCATGATTGATTTATTTATACTATGTGGCGTGTTTCATTCTTAGTATTTATGTGCCTTGTAGTCCAGGTAAAAAGAAGAACAGGGCCATTGGAATAAGATCATTTTCTAGTACAACTGCCCCAGTTGCAGACAGTAATGAGTACATTTACTAGGGTGCCAGCTGAGCTAGCAATTCACCATTAATTTAGCACAACAGGAGAGAGAAGAATACTTGTACTCCATAGTGCATAATGGCTGTGACTCTTATCACATTAAAATTGAATGGCCTGAGGTGACCATCAAATGTACTGCTACTGTGCCACTACACTACATGCTTTTAAGCAAGTGTTTTACTCAGGGCATTGTTTACAATTTCTTTTTGATGTAGCTATTTCTGCTGGTCCACCATCCAATAGCAGCTCGGCTGCGGTGGCAGAAGCTGGAGGCCATACGGGCTGAGTACCAGTGGCTGGTGGTCCTCGAGGAAGAGGAGGAGGAGGAAGCAGCAGAAGATGCTACCAGTACTCAGGGCCCCAGCCAGACCCCAGCACCTCCAGCCAAACAATACTTGCTCTGCAGTGCCAGTGCAGCCACCCGCCGCCATATTATTCCTGCTGCCCCCACCCCTTGACACCCTCTTCCAACGCCGCGTCCTGCAGAGGCGTGGGCTATTAGAGGTCCGTCTGGCACACATGTAGAGGATCCTCAGATAAATCCTTACCTTCAATTAGTGTCCTCTTCTGCCCCTTTTTTAACCTTTTAATTTGGTGGGTGGGGCTTGTTTTGGGTGGAGAGGGTGGAAATTGGTTTTTGCTAGAATCTTCCACTTTTTTGTGTTCAATTACATCATGTACATTTGGACAGTTGCTTTTGGGACATTGGTTGGGGAATGGGACATTTGTTTGGGGATAGGGGTGGGCCAGTTGTGGGCGGAAGGGGTGGCTATTTATTCTTTTTTTAGGGATGGGGAAAATAAATATTGAGTAATAGTTGTTTATGCCTAAATCATTTTTTGGGGTGTTTTACTTCGCATTGCTGCCTTTACACAGGGTGTTTTTCAAATTTGCTGATAGTGTATTCCTTATAGCACAGCATGTTTTAAAATCTGGTGATAGTGTATAACAATTAGCTATGCTGTTAGGTAACCATGTCCTAATACTCCCCTAGTCTTTGCGGTGCATTCTGTAAAATTTGCCCCATTGGGGTGGAGAGATTTGCCATTGCCAATTTTATTGCTCAAACAAATAATACAACAATGCTCCATAATTCTCTTATCTGAATGGATGATGCGAGGGCTGCATGGTTCTCAAGGTACCCTGGTGGTGTAGTTGAACATGGTAGTACACTAAAAGTTAAGGCATCTGAAAGGAGGTCCCACTCCACCTAGGTGAACTCAAATGGAGATCCTGCACCCTGAGTTGATGTTGTTTCTACCATATCTGCCCCACCAAGTGTGTGATTAATAAATAGTGTAAATTATTAAGTAACCCCTCAATAAATCACACAGTCCAGGGAAAGAGGGTTAGGGATTTGAGGAATGGATAGGAAATGGATGTGGGTAAAGATGTGACAAAAAGACAAACACTACACAAACACAATATTCATCTGGGAAATGGTCAGCAGCGTATTGTGGGAGGAATAGAAAAAATGAATATGGATGACACAGATACATTTACATTCCATCAGAGCCAGTGAGACCCATGTTGTTATAAAATATATCTAAAAAGGTGTGGTCACCTATGTTTCCAAAATAGTACATATAAATAATTTTAAGATGAAGCTAACTCACACAGTTCTAAAAAAAGATTATTGAAAGAAAATCAATCTTCTTGGGTGCCTGCCTGAAGCGGTCTGATAAAGTAAGCATGAAAGTTATGGTACAGGAGAAGAGAAGGCCTGCAGATTGTAAAACAGAAATAATTATCATGATATTGTAGAATCAAGAAGGATGTAATGGAAGGTAAACTTCAAGTAGTGTACCAAGAAGTCTCAGAGGTGGCAGAGCAAGAGCAAAGAACTTTGCGATCATTCATTTTATGACTGATGTGCGATCAGTTAAGTGAGAGCAATTACAACAATCACAGACAAGTGGCAGCATGTACCGGGATGATGAAACTCACAACTGTCACGATCATCATAACATCTAACCTAGTGTATGTGCATAATGTGACACTATCATCCATCACATATCTGTCTCATCCAGTTTCCTACAATAGGTCCTCCACCCAACCACATAGTTTCAAGTTTGAGCCAGCCAGCAGATGCACTCAGCAGCATTGAATTTCACAAATCAAGCGATCAAATCACCTCTCACCATCAGACCACAGATTGGAGTAGGCCTCTTAGACTCATCATCACATCATCCATGTTGATTTCCATGAAGGTGATAACTTCCTTCTTCTAGCAGTTGTTTAAGTTGGCAGTTCACACTCTGATTCCTTCCATCATCCTCCAGACTCTGATTAAAGATTATTATGTCCAACTCCATACCAACTACTCCCGAGAGTCACTGTCTCCCAACCCAATTGAGATAGAGCTACCTGCAGCGCATTGCTGTGTTTGACAACAAGAGAAACATTGAAAACATTTTTTTCAGGACTAGAATTTTGTTTGTTAACTAAATGGACTGGTTGGCTCTTCTTTGACAAATGTGAATCAGAAAACAAAGCACCAGAAAAAAGCAGTTTAAAAACAAGGGGAAAGGAAAAAAATCACCTTCAGGCAAAAAATGATCACCCATTATTACTATGCCACCAACACTGAAAATCAATCACAACTCAAACACAAGCAAGTGCAATAATATAGTTAAACAATAAACACCCACTCTCACTATCTGCCAGCTCTATACATGGGCCACACGAACCATCTCAACATTGGAACAAGGTTCCCTCATATCAATCGTTGAGGCATATGACATTACTTACCTGTTCCAATCAAGTATAGTGGCACATTGCTGATCCTCTTCGATTCGGAAAATTAAACACATATTGGCCAGTAATTTATAAATCATATATCTGGGGCAGTCCTGCCATGGGACAAAAAGGAAGGATAGGCACAGAATGGGGGCAGGCGTTGTCTCTCAAATCTCCTTGAAGTGATTTTGGGCGGTTTGAGGGCTTCTTCAGTGCACACTGTTCCAACTCCAATCTGGCCATACATGTGCCTAAAACAGTTGCAGTTCATAGTCATTTAGACTGAAACAAACAATATAAAAGAATGAGGCTCCCCCACATAGCTAGTTTTTATTTTTTTTCTCAAAGCAGTTAATCAATAGTAGAAAGTAGAAAGTTCTATGGTGTCTCAGGTCTAGTCAGGGAAGAAGAGTTTGTCCTTAAACTGAGGTGGTTCACCTAAAGTTGGTCAGCTAACACACTACCATGACTTGAGTCTGACCAATCACCCTCATCCACCTCCTGTTGGACTACAGGTATGCTGTAATTTGGTGGTATAAAGTGCTGATTCATTTTGATCATAGTCAATCTCTCGACATTTTGGGGTGAGAGACTGGTCCTTCTCACTGTGACAACTGCACCAGCTGCACTGAATGCACACGCACATTCAGCTGGCATACTGGCTACAGGGCAAGCCAGATACTTTATTGCCAGCCTGCTGAGTACTGGCCATTGGCACCTCTTCCCATACCAATACACCAGTGGGTTTTGATCCAGATAGACTTCCGTTGGGTCATCCAGGTAGGCCTATTGGTGCTCCATCTCAATCTCCAGCTCTTTTGTCTTTGCCTCTGCAATGGACTTAAGCCCTGCCTTTAGAAACCAATCATATGCCGATTCTGGGGCTGCTGCTCCTGTTTCTGTTGTTTTTGGTGTTTATTTTGGCTGTTGTGAGCCAACAGCACTGTCTGCAGGCTCTATGGAAGTAGTAGGCTGCACCCCAGAACTTCTGCCTGTTAGTGGGCCTCTAATTTCAAGCCGTTCTTTTTCTGGCTTGCTGAGCAATCCATGTCTTGTAGGTTGAAACATCCCCGTCTGAAAAAGGAATAAAAGTGGAGTGCAGTAATTGTTTGTACAGGGACAAGAATTGTGGCACAGATAACATGTTTGGATGACATATTGGGGGTCGTTACAACCTTGGCGGTCTTTGACCGCCAGGGCTGTTTTGACAGAAGCACCGCCAACAGGCTGGCGGTGTTTCCTGGGGAATTCCACCGCGGTCGCACCGCCGGGACCAGAGGTTTCCCGCCACTTTAGTCCCGGCGGTTTAAATCCCCCAGGGCAGTGCTGCTTGCAGCGCTGCCTAGGGGATTACGAGTCCCCCTCCCGCCAGCCTTTTCATGGCGGTTTTGAACTGCCATGAAAAGGCTGGCAGAAAGGGGAGTCGAGGGCCCCTGGCGGCCCCTGCACTGCCCATGCCACTGGCATCGGCAGTGCAGGGGCCCCCTGCCACAGCCCCATGCAGCTTTTCACTGTCTGCATAGCATACAATGAAAAGCGCGACGGGTGCAACTGCACCCGTTGCACAGCCATTTGAGACCAGCTCCCGTGTTGCGGCCGAGATCCCCGCTGGGTGGAAACCAGGTTTCCACCCACCGGCCCAGCAGGGATCTCTAAATAGGCCCCGCGGGAGTGTGGCCGCATTGGCGGCCGCCCAGCAGTTTCAACTTGGCGGGCGGTCGTTGCCGCCCCCCAAGGTTGAAATGAGGGCCATTGTCTCTTTGCAGCCTTGTATAAAAAGTTAAGCGGAGGATTAAGCTCTCCGCCAACTCCTGCACATCTGTTTTTTCATCCACATCTGCTCCTCTAGCTTTTTCTGCAGCATATCCACCGATGTGATAGCTTTGCCCTTGGTACTGTATTCCTTGCTGACTTCCCGTGTGAAAATGTCAAAAGGAAGCAGCATCTCTGTCAGGCATTTGACCAGGTCCCATTGGTCGATCTCAATGATCATGCCATTCACAGTTGCATCCCCTCTTTGCATGACATATTCGTTGATCGGACTGTACTGCTCAAACAGAAGTTACAACATCTAATAAGTAGAATTCCAACATGTTGGTACCTCCTGTATGAGGGTTTTAACTGGCATTCTATTATCAAGCTGGCTAATCCTCAACAGTTTGCGGGCTTTAAAAGAATGGTTAAATGAATGCAGATTCTTCTGCATGTGGACAGTAAGTTGCTGACTGACTTTGGGTTCTTTTTGAAGAACTCCTGTACAATGATGTTTATGCAGTGCACCAAACACTGAACCCTGAAATAGCCACCACCTGACATGGCCATAACTATATTATTGCCATTGTCCGTGGCAACAAATCCAATGCTAAGCACTCTGGGGCACAGCCATTAAAGGACCTTGTTGTTAAAGTCATCCAAGATGTTTGCTGCTGTATGGGATTTCTCCATGGCGAACATAGCTACTGTTGCTTTTAAGCACCATTAAAAATTTCAGCTGTGTCAACACCTCCAGATATAATTTCTCTAATGCCCACAAAAGAAATGTGCAGTGATTCACATTTATCATTTATCAGTGTCTTGGCAAGTGGTCCACATGTCGGTCATCATGTGGTTGTGTGGACAGCACTTTGCCATAAAGCGTGTCCAACCAATTCCAGCAGATCGTGATGTAGCGCTGGAAGAGCATCTCTGGTGAAACAGGTCCTGCTGGGAACCTTCCATTTTGGGTAGCAAGCCACCATAAATTCTAGAAAACCTACTCCTTCCACAAAAGGAAAAGGGAGTAGGTCCAACACTAGCTTTTTACCAAATTTCCCATTGTACAAACATGCTATAGGGTGGTTGCGTTTGTACTGCCCCTCCTACCTAAACATGGCAGTAACAGTAGTCTCAATTATTTTCTTTGCTGGTGCCACTAATGCAGACAACTTTGAAGGTGGTGGTAGGCTCAATGTGAGTCTCAGAGGGGCTGACACTGTATGTTCTTGTTTTGATGTTTCAACCCGAGTATGAGTCTTCCTGTGCCATTGCGACATTGCTGATGTGAGTGACACTGACAGTACTACTGCACTGCTGGGGACAGGGCTGATTTATGAACCGGAAATGTAACCCTCTTCCTCACCTTCACCTTCCACCATCATAGGATCAGATTCCCTGCTTTCAACACCTTCACTAACATCACTTGCAGGCTTTGGCCGCTAAGGTACGCCTCCCAGTGGATCGACTGGGCTAACATCCATGATGAATGGCTGGTCATCAGACTCGTCATCCTATTCTTCATCCATAACTCTAAGGCTTTCAGGAACCTTCCTTTTCACTCCTTGCCTCTTCTGGTGTGTCCCAGACTGAGGTGGCATCCAAGTGGTGTCTTGATCATCAGAAGGGGGGCCTGAAGAAGAAGATGGCAGAGATCTGAAAGACAGTGGCACTTGTGAAAGAGGGGCTTCTTCGGCTTCCTCAGCAAGAAGCTCAACATCCTGATGTGCTCCTCCTTTGGGAGGAACTGCTATTGCTAGCTGTGGCTGTTGTTGTCCACTGGCCTAAGTTTCTGGCAGTGATTGGGTACTTCTTTTAGAAAGAGATAAGTCCAATTCAACATCACTGCTCATTGGTGCTTCTGTGATAGAGAGACTGCCTCTGTGTCAGACATGGGCTTGAGCCTAGTTTGGAATGAGGCCACTGATGCAGGAGTGTGGCTCCCAGCTTGCTCCTTAGAGGCTGGTGCAGCAGGCACATGTTATTGCCCAAAAAAGGTCTGGGACGACATACAGAGGTGGGATGCTCCTTCTCATCACTGGCCGCTTTCTTGGTAGAAGTTTTCTTTGGGGCCATCTTGAAATGTCATTTGGCAGTAGCACTTAGCTTCACAAGCTGAAGAGATGTCCGTGTGGTCGTGAGTGTGGTCACGCATCACGTCCTGCATAGGCCTTGTGTCTGACAGTATTGTGGGTGAGGTCTCTTTCTCTTTGTGCACCAAAAAGCAAACATGCAGGAGAATCAGTGAAACGTGGCATTGTTGCAGTTACATTAGTAGTAGAAACAATATCATTTAACAGTTACTTAACTAAACTTATAGATAATTATGAAATACAGTGTATCCATTCATAAAACCACACCAGCATTAACTTTCATTATCATGTACACTCATGAAGGATAAGCAACAACAACTGTAACATACAGTATGTAACTTTTAGATTCTCTGTATCGAGTTGGCATGTCACACTCAGGGAAGTGCTGGTGACAATGGAATAATAGTCCTTGAATAATGTAATGTAGTACACCTTTGGCAGACATGGGGCTAATGGGAAAATGCAAAAAAAAGTTAGTTATTTGTAAAAAAAAATTAAAACCAAGAAACAAAATATTATTGTCACACTGTTATTATAAAATTAAAGAAAATAAAGTTTGTGAAACAAATTACAAAACAAGTATAACATTTTGCAAAAATAGAATTGCTGATGTACTAGGGGAAGGTAACTTCCATGAAAAACACAGGAATTTGGGAGGCAAGGAGTGGTGGAGGTGGAAAATACAAGAAAAGTATATAATAAAATATGAAAAACTGTTCATACAGTACAATTAGTGATAAGCATTGACCCACTAGGCCTGAATAATAACACATGAAATGACCACCAGCCACATGGTCAAACAACTACCAGGAAGGAGGCATAGCCACCACAACAAAAAATAACACATTCAGGATAAATTAGGGGAAAAAAACAGAAAAATCTCAGCTTCGCTGTGGAGTGCGGAGTCTGGCGGTCGCTCCACATTCTCTGCAGAACACAGATTTGCCAAATTCAGAATACTTCGCCAGGGGAGTCGAGTTTTTCGCCCAGGCCTGGGCAACAGCAGGATGATTGTAGGAAAGTCCTTATCAGCATGCTGAACAATTTTCTATGATCCCTGGTAAGACTGACTAGTGTTCCCATGATGTGGACACTGGAGACAGCTTACGGGTCAAAAACTAAATCTATAGGCAGTCACATCATGTCACAGAAAGCATCCAAGTTGAAGTCAACAAGATCCTAAATTTGGGTGTCATTGAACCCTCTGAGACAGAATAGGGGGCAGCCAAATTTCTGAGCACCTTTAATCTTCCATTTGGGTACTGGCAGATTGGCCTGACCACTGGAGCAAAAGAAAGACCAGCATTATTCACCCCAACTGGGTCCATCAGTTCAATGTACTACCCTTTGGATTAAAGAATGCCCATGCCACCTTCCAGAGGTTAGTAAACCGAGTCCTAACTGGATGGGAATCCTGAAGTGCAGCTTATCTGGATGATATTGCTGTGCACAGCTCCACCTGGAATGATCACCTGATACACCTGGGAAGGGTTCTTGGGGCTCTGCAAAAGGCACGTCTCACTGTCAAGGCCAGTAGCTGCCAGATAGGGCAGGGAAAGTTTGTATACTTGGGCCTCCTGGTAGGCGGAACCAATGTTCAGCACCTGCAGCCCAAGATCCAGACAATTCTGGCTTGAGATGCTCCAAACACCCAGACTCAAGTCAGAGGATTCCTTGGCTTGACTGGGTACTATAGAAGGTTTTTGAAGGATTATGGCACCATAGCGCCCCCCCTCACAGTATTTACCTCTAACAAAATGCCCAAAAAGATGAACTAGACAGTGAGTTGTAAAAAGGCTTTTAACACTCTGAAGGATTCAATGTCTCTCTTCCAGTCCTGAAAGCTCCAGATTACTTCAGGCAGTGTATTGTTCTAACAGATACCTCTGAACTTGGGATAAGAGCAGTCCTAGCCCAGACAAATGGTGGGGGACATGATCAGTTGGTTGCTTTTCTGAGAAGAAGACTACTCTCCAAGGAACACAATTGGAGTGCCATAGAGAGGGAAGCCTTTGCTGTGGTCTGGGCCATGAAGGAGCTGAGTCCATACTTATTTGGCTCTCACTTCATAGTTCAGGCAGACCACAGGCTTCTCATGTGGCTTCAACAAATGAAAGGTGAAAACCCCAAACTGCTTAGGTCATCCATATCTCTACAGGGAATGGTCTTTAAAGTTGAAATGGACCTGAGACTGCCCATGCCAATGCAGATGGCCTTTCCAGGTTCTTCCACTGACAGGATGAAGACTCCCAAGGGGAAGGGTAGTTTCATCCCCTTTCATTTGAGGGGGTGGAGTGAGAAAGGGCTCCTTTTGAAATGGTTAGCCCCTCACATTTTACCTGGAGAAGGATAAGGATGTGGTTTCAAACTGTAAGTGCCATGGACCCCGATAAACAGGTTCCCAGGGCCAGATCTCTTTCCCCAAAACTGAGCTATGTTTTGCACTTCAGCCACCTTTGTAAGTCCCTAGTAAATGGTACCCCTGTTACTTAGGGCATGGGTGCTGAAGCGGGCCCCTCAGAGCTGCAGCACCAATTGTGCCACTCTGAGAGGCCCAACACCAACCCCATGCAGACTGCCATTACAAGTGCATGACAAGGTATAACCAAAGTTGCAAACCCAACATTGCACTCACCGAGAGTGCCATGTCAACTAACACTGCATGCAATATAGGTAAGTCACTCCTCTGGTAGACCTTGCAGCCCTAAAGCTAGGGTACATTATAATGCATGTGAGGGCTTACAGTATGTGTGCAGGAGCCAATATGCCCCTACTGTGTCTTTGCTGATTCATAGGCATAGTAAGTGTACAGGGAAGCCATAGCAAATGCATGTGCTGGACACTGGTCATCACGAGTTCCCCAGCTACATGATGGCCTCTCTGAACCCTGGGTTGTTTGGCATCACACAACTCAGAATAATAAACCCACACTGATGCCAGTGTTGGATTTATCATAAAATGTACCCAGCGGGCACCTTAGAGGTGCCCTCTGCAAATCCTAACAGCCCTGGAATGGTGGCCAACTGGTCCTAACCAGCCTGCCACCACCAGACATGATTCTGGACTCCTGGGGTGAGAGATTCTTTGCTTTCAGGAACCAGAACACAAAGGCCCTCATTACAACTCTGGCGGTCGGTGATAAAGCAGCAGTAATACCGCCAACAGGCCGGCGGTAATTATGACCACGGCGGACACCACTCACACAGACAGCCGCTTTAACACACCGACCGCTACGGCGGTAGCAACAAGCACTGTGGCGGTTACTGCCAACAGCCAGGCGAAAGACAATGTACCGCCCACTGTATTACAACAGGCCTATCGCCATATATTTCCCAGAGTGGTACCAACGACATCAAAAGCATGGCGGAAACAGAACACAGAAGGGAAGCAACTCACCCCTGGAGACACAAGGAAGAACCACGCCAACATGGAGGCCGAGTAGCAGGTGTTTTCCATGCTCATCTATCTCCTTCACCACGAATACCAACGCCAACGAAGACGACCCTAGTGAGTACTGCTGCCTAGCACACAAGGGAGGAGGGAGGAAAATAGAGTGATATACACACGCAACACCCCCACTCCCAACACCATACACACAACCAGATGCACAAACATAACATATTCACCCCACACCCCTCAGGAATAATGCAAGGACAAAAGGAATTGATTAAAGTGAGTGTAATAAGATAAAATGCTAGAACATTGTGCTACACAATCAAAACAGTATATACATATATACAAATGGAGGGACACAGCCCAGTCCACAATGTCCGTGGGCCACAGGGCCACATCACATAGGCCAAGGCACCACTTGACTCCTGAAACAACATGGAGAGAAAATCGCAGGGGCTTTAGGTCGAAAATACACAGGCACCTCAGGGAGATGTGGAATAGGGGGCACCTCAGCCAGAAGATAGGACAACACCACTGGTCCTGGAGGGGGCAATATGCCCATCACTCTGTCCTGGGTAGTGCAAGGCCACAGTCTCTCTAGTGGGTGGTCTGCCTACTGCCTGGTCCTGGGAAGTGAAAAGCCACAGTCTCTCTAGTGGGTGGTCTGCCCACTTCTTGTTCCTGGGGAGTGCAAAACCACAGTCTCTGCAGTGGATGGCTTCTCCACTGGTTCTGGAAGGGGCTTTATGCTCAGTGTGCTTCATCCTGGCAACGAGGGGGTGAGTGGATGGCTTCTTCTACTGGTTCTGGAAGGGGCTTTGTACCCAGTGTGCTTCATCCTGGCAAGGAGGGGGTGAGTGGATGGGTTATTCTACTGGTTCTGGAGGGGGCCTTGTGTCCAGTGTGTTTCATCCTGGGAAGGATGGGGTGAGTGGATGGCTTCTTCCACTGGTTCTGGAGGGGGCTTTGTGCCCTGTGATGCAGCACTTGGGGAGTGCAAGGTCAAAGTCTCTCACCTGGGGGTCACACACCTACAGGATTTGCAGCTGCCTGGAAGCACTACAGTCCATGGAGGCAGGACTACACACTGCCAGCCGGTGGCGATGGCTACTCAGTGGTGGCAGTGGTTGGTGTTGGGGATGGCAGTGGTGGGGGTAGGCTCCTGCCCATCCCCTGCAGCCTCAGATGGCTGCCCACTGGGTCTGCTGCTGCCGGTGGCAGTGCTGGTGGCGGTGCTGGTGGCAGTGCTGGCAGTGGCGGGGGAGGCTCCTGTCTGTCCCCTAGATCCTCAGATGGCTGCCCACTGGGGCTGCTGGCAGTGCTGGCAGTGGTGGAGTGCGGCTCCTGCCCATCCCCTGCAGCCTCGGATGGCTGCCCACTGGGGCTGCTGCCGCTGGCACTGCTGTAGGCAGTGATGCTAGTGAGGGTGCTGGTGGCGGTGCTGGTGGTGGTGCTGTTGTTGGGAATGGCTTGGTGTTTGGGGCTCAGAATCAGTCCCAGCACCAGGCCCCCTGTCCTTCCTGCCTGCAGGGGCAGGCCCCTTGCCCTTCCCAGCTGGTGATGCCTCCTAGCCCTTCACCTTGGCAGCCGGTGGTGCCTCCTTGCCCTTCACCTTGGCAGCTGGTGGTGTCTCCTTGCCCTTCACCTTGGCAGCCGGTGTTGCCTCCTTACCTTTCACCTTGGCAGCTGGTGGTGCCCCCTTGCCCTTCATCTTGGCAGCTGGTGGTGCCTCCTTGTCCTTTCGTTTGGCAGCTGGTGGAGGGGCACTGTCAGTGCTGATGGCTGGTTCCCTAGAGCCTCTCCCACCTGCAGTAGCTGCTTACACTACTGTGGCCATAGACTGGGTGGCTGAGGTGCTCGCCTGTGTTCTGACCAACCTGGCCCGATGTGAAGGACTGGAGGGGTAGGTAAGAGGTCAACAGCGGAGAGGAAAAGCTTCTTAGGGACACTGGGGCGGGAAAAGGGTGAAGGTCTGGGAGTGGAGGAAGAGGGAGTGGTTGTAGGAGGTGTCAGTCTGATGTGTTTGGGTGGAGATGCATGGGCTGGATGCTGTTGTGAGGTGATGGGTGTCTGAATGCTTGCATTTGTGTACTTTGGGAGGAGGGGGCACAGACACAGTGGGAGAGGACACAGGGGACGTGTGCATGGATGTGGGGGTGGTGACTGCCAGTTAGGGGTGTGTAGTGATAGGTGTGATGGTGTTGGCTTTAGTGGATGAAGATGTAGTGCATGGAGGTGTGAGTGGAGATGCTACTGGGCGGGTGGTGGAGGATGAGGAGGAGGGGGACACAGTGGAGCCAGTAGATGTTGGTGTGTCTGATTCTGGATGGTGTTTGTGTGAGTGTCTGTGGGATGATGTGTGGTGTTTGTGTTTGCCTGAGCCTGTGTGTTGTCTTGGGTGCATGCTGGTCTGGATATGTGCTTGGGATAGGTTGGGGTTCTGGGGAATGGGTAGAGGAAGTTGGATGGGGGAGGATAGAGACAGGGACAGTGGCTGCCATCAGAGAGGAGGCCAGAGCCTGGATTGATCTCTGTTGGGCCACCATGCCAGAGAGAATGACCTCCAGGAATGCATTTGCTTGTTGCAAATGGGCTGCCAGACCCTGGATGGCATTCACTATGGTTGACTGCCCAACAGAGATGGATCTCAGGAAGTCAATAGCCTCCTCACTCAGGGCAGCAGGGCTAACTGGGGCAGGGCCTGAGGTGCCTGGGGCGAAGGAGATGCCCACCCTCCTGGGTGAGCGGGCACAGGAAAACATTGGGGGGCTGCTGGGAGGGCGGTGCTGGTACGGGGGTGGCTGCTGTACCTGTAGTTGGGGTGGCCACAGAGGTGCCCGCCACCACCAGGGAGCTTCCATCAGAGGAGGTATCACTGTCCAAACTGTCCCCTCCTGTCTCAGCCGTGATGCTCCGTTGATGGACTCTGCCTCCTGGGCCATGTGGGATGCAACTCCCTCCATTGCCGGTGCCTCTGCTCCTCTGCTAGATGATGCTAATACACACAAGGACAGGGGGATAAAACAAAAAGGGGGGGAGACAAAGGATACACTTCGTCAATGGGTGCAACAACACCACCGTTGGCGTACACAGCACCCTCACACAGGGAGCAGGCCTTCGCACTATGCAATGCACTTACAGTCACAATGCTAGTCACCAGCCCAAGGACAGGAATACCTGATGCCAATAGCAGCATACCTGACACCCACAGACCCTTGACCAGTAGTGGATGCCTACTAGCTTTGTAGGAGGTGGTGCACGACAGTACTCAACCGCCTCCCTCAATGGCACACAGCGTCAGCAGAATTACCTCATTTCTACCTGTCCATCCACACAGGACAGGCAGACGCCATTTAAGGGGGGTAGGCCATGGCACCTAACTGCGTCAAAGTACACATAGGCACCATTTGGGCCTATTCAACAACATACTGTTTCAGTCACAACATGCAATGCAGTGTACAGTTTGGAAATGTGGAATACTGACCAGTTGCTCCCCGTTTTGCCCCTATATTGCAATCGCTGCAGATGAATAGGAGATGGAGACATTGGTAGACATGGTAGACTTGGCAACTATGGAGGACAGGCACATTATCCTCACCTACAGACTTGACAGGGCCACAATCACAGAGCTGTGTACCCAATTGGAGCCAGAAATTATATTTGCTATCCGTCACCCCACTGGATCCCCCTTCTTGTGCAGGTGCTATCTGTGGGCTTGGCAGCAAGAATGTCACAGCCAATGTTCTCAAACGTGCTGACCAGAGTATTGTCTGCCCTGATTAAACACATGAGCAGCTACATTGTGTTCCCCCAGGTTGAAGATTTGGCCACGGTGAAAGCTGACTTCTATGCAATGGGACATATCCCCAACATTACTGGGACTATTGATGGTACACATATTGCAGTTGTCCCCCCAGGGGAAATGAACAGGTATTCAGAAATTGAAAGAACTTTCACTCTATGAATGTGCAAATAGTGTGCCTGGCGGACCAGTACATCTCCCATGTCAATGCAAAGTGTCCTGGGTCTGTGCATGATGCCTCTATCCTGAGGAATAGCAGCATCCCATATGTGATGGCTCAACTACAGAGGCACTGGGTGTGGCTAATGGGTGAGTTAATGGTTCCCACCCAGTATATGTTGGTATGGGTATAGTGTTGGTCCTAAGGGATAATGTTTGGCTAACAGGTATCCCTCGATATTTGCAGGTGACTCTGGTTACCCCAACCTCTCATGGCTACTGATCCCTGTGAGGAATCCTAGGACAAGGGCAGAGGAACGTTACAATGAGGCACATGGGCGAACAAGAAGAATAATCGAGAGGACATTCAGCCTCCTGAAGGCCAGGTTTCGGTGCCTCCATCTAACAGGTAGTTCCCTGTGCTACTCACCCAAGAAAGTCTGCCAGATCATCATGGCATGCGGTATGTTGCCCAACCTTGCCTTGAGGCGCCAGGTGCCTTTTCTGCAGGAGGATGAGGCTGGAGATGGGCGTGTGGCAACAGTGGACCCTGTGGACAGTGAAGATGAGGAGGCAGAGGATGAGGATGAGGACAACAGAACAGCAATCATATGACAGTACTTCCAGTGACACACAGGTAAGATACTGTAACTTCACCTTCCATTGAGAGTTTTGTTTTTGACATTGTCACTGGCAGGCTGATTTTCCCACTACTATGGCCACTTACTGTACTCTTTGGCATCTTTATTTTCAGATATCTGTGCCCCACTCTGGCTCCTGGTGTGTTGACTGCAGCCATCTACAGGTCATACCTATGTATACATTACTGCACAGTTGAATTGCAATGTTTACAGCTTGTTAAACAATTACATAGTTCAATCAATTGACAGACTCCATACTTGGATTTTTTATAAGGGTGTTTATTTATGTGCTAATAAGTGGAGGGGGTATTGCAATGGGCTAGGGTGGTGGTAGAGGAGAGTCCAGGGTAAAGTTCCAGTCTATTTGTATCACAGGTGCATTGTCCAAGGAAGCATAGGAAGGGGAGCAATGGCAGTTCAAGATAGACAGGGTGACAGAGTGGGACACAAGGGTGACATTCAGTAGAGTCTTATTTCCTGGTGGGGGTCTTTGCAATAGTCTCTGGCTTCTGCCTGGATTGCAGGGACCGTTTGCGGGGTGGTTCTCCTTCTGCAGGGGAAGGGGTGCTGGTGGCCTATTGGTTCTGTGGCGGGGCCTCCTGTCAACTAGCGGCAGCTGAGGTGGAGGGCTGTTCATCGGTGTGTCTAGTGTCAGGGGCCCGTCGGTGTGCCACTGCCTCCCTCATGGTGTTTACCATGTCTCCCAGCACCCCTGCATTGGTGCCTAGGGTGATGTGGATGTCTCTCAGGTCCTTCCTGATCCCCAGGTACTGTCCCTCCTGCAGCTGCTGGGTCTCCTGCAGCTTGTCCAGTATCTGGCCCATCGTCTCCTAGGAATGGTGATATGCTCCCAGGATGTTAGTGAGTGCTTCCTGGAGAGTCGGTTCCCTGGGCCTATCCTCCCCTGTCGCACAGCAATCCTCCCAGCTTCCCTGTTGTCCTCTGCCGCTGTCCCCTAAAACCGTGTGCCTACTGCCACTGACCCCAGGTCCCTGATCGTCCTGTGAATGTGGGGTGTCCTGGGGTCCTTGTAGTTGTGGACACACTGCTGATTGACGTGTCCTGGGGACAGTGGTATGTGCCCGCTGGGAGGGGGCTGTGGTGGTGTTTCCTGAGGGGGGAGGCTCTGTGGTGGTATGGGACTGTGCCTGGGTAACCGACTGTCCAGAGGTCACTGATGGGCCAAGTTGGTCATCCAGTTCCAGGCGTCCAGAGCTGCTGTCATCACTGTAGGCCTCTTCTGGGGAGGACTGGATGTTGCTGGCACCTCCTCTCCGGTGACGTTGGATGGGGGACTTGTGGGGCTGTAAATGTAGTGTTATTGTTTCTGTGTGTGCCATGTTGTGCATGGTTTTGTTGCCCTGTGTGGTTGTTATTGCCCTGGCAGCTTAGGCTTGTGTGAGTAGTGATTTGGTGGGCTAGGTGATTGTCTCAAGTGTGCATGCTTTGGTGATGGGTGTCCATGCAGGTCTGTGATGGGGGTCCATACATTGGTGTTGCATGCAGGGCTTGGTTTTGGCAGTGGTGGGTTGTGATGGTGGGGTGTGTGGGAGGTGGTGGAGTGATGGGAGTAAGGGTAACGGTGAGGGTAGGGGTATGTGATGGCATGCAGGTAGGGGGTGAAAGTAGTAAAGATTTGACTTACCAGAGTCCGGTCCTCCTGCTACTCCTGCCAGGACCTCAGGATGCAGTATTGCCAAGACTTGCTCCTCTCATGTTGTTAGTTGTGGGGGAGGAGGTGGGGGTCCAATGGCAGTCCTCTGTAATGCTATCTGGTGTCTTGCTATCTCAGAACGCACCTTCCCCTGTAGGTCGTTCCACCTCTTACTGATGTCATCCCTTGTTCTGGGGTGCTGTCCCACGGCGTTGACCCTGTCCACGATCCTCCGCCATAACTCCATCTTCCTGGCAATGGATGTCTGCTGCACCTGTGATTCGAATAGCTGTGGCTCTAACCAGATGATTTCCTCCACCATGACCCTTAGCCCCTCCTCTGAGAACCTGGGGTGTCTTTGTTGTGCCATGGGTGTAGTGTGTGTGTTGTGTGTGATGGTGTGTGGGGTGATGTGTTGGGGTGTGTGCTGTAAGGTGCGTGGATGGTGTATGGGTGATGGTGTTTTGTGGCTCTGGTTCTATGGGTGCTCTTGGTCTGTCTCAGTTGGCAACATTTTTGAGTCATAAGGGGTTGTGGGTAGTGTGTGTGTTTTATAGTGGTGTGTGTGTGTGTTGTGTGTATGGGTGTCAGGTCTGTGTTATTCAAATTGTCCGATGTAGTGTTGTTTTGTATATGTGTGTGTATTTTGAGCGCCGCGGTATTTACCGCCAATGATTTACCGCGGTTGAATGTCTACTGCGGTGATTCATGGGTCATAATGCTGTGGGCGTAGTTCTGTTGGTGTAATGGTGTGGGTTTTGCTACTGCCAGTTTATCACTGACCTTTGGGCTGGCAGACTTTTGTGTGTGGCTGTATAGTGACGGATTGCTATGTGTGTGTCACAATATGGGTAGCAGTAATCTGCCGTGCCGGCGGTATGTTGGTGGTGGTTGGCATGGCGGTAAGCAGGACTTAGCACCAATGTCATAATGAGGTCCAAAGTATTTCCTGGGTGGGGGTGTTACACCTCCTCCCCCAGGCAGGCACTCTGCACCAGAGTTCATTCAGCTTCAAATGCTTTGCTGCCTTTGAAACCTGACCTCTGCCTCTGCTGCTAGCATCAAATGGCCGCCCATTAGTTTTATCCCCACTTTAGGTGGGAAAAATGCTGGGAAACCTAACAAGGATAGAAAGAATGGCCATCACCAGCCATCACCACCCCTCAGTGTGGCAGGCGAGATGATGGTAGGAGAATTGCCAATCAGGGTTAGAGATATGACCCCTTCCCAAAGGAAGAGGTCACTTAGTAGTTGTAGCCACCCTAAGGTATGTGGCCCATTGGCCACTACCATATACTCCTGCTAATGCCCCCTAAATACAGAATTTGGTGGGCATACCTAGACCAAGATCTCAGATTCAATAGACACAAAGACGACTAGAACAAATAAGACCCAAGTCACAAGACTGAAGCCCTGCTGCAGAAAGAAGAAGGTGCCAAACCCTGCCTGCTGTTCCAAGACCTCAACCTTCGCTGCTGAGGTGTTGCCTGGAAACCTGGAGGTCTCTACGAAACCCCAGAGCAGCTCTAGCCTTCTAAAATTCACCAAAAACCTCACTTTGATTGAAGTTATCACTCCCTGCACCCACTAGGCATGGAACTTGTGACTAATGACCTGGACCCAGTAGCCTAGACAAGTTCTATGCAACAACCCTTAAGGACAATACTTGCCACCATGTCAGGTTTGGTGGCACTGGGACTCTCCAGGGCTGTGGCATCCAACTACCCGTGGTACCGAAACACCAATATCAGACACGCAGAAGCAAAGTCCACTCCGGACTCCCAAAGGCCCAGAAGAAAGCGCCGCTCGAGGGACTTCAGGACAGCTAAGACCTACCCCTCACAGTGGCCCTACTGACCTACATTCTACCCTCAAAGTCACCTGCTCCTGACTCCAAGGACAACTTCTGGCTGACCTACATGCACTGCACCCAGCCTCCCTGGCCCCTGTATCAACCAACCAGCTGTTCTCTAGGGGTCCCTAACCCCTTGCGACCTCCACCCTCCAAGGGGGCTCACTGAACTTACCTTTAAGTCCATCTTGCAGTGGATTTCCAAGTGGTCCCCTTCTCCTTTGTGCTCCAGCTCCAAGATCTACAGCTGCTGCTCCTACTTGAACTGGGACCTGCCCAATGTTCTTCAATGGGCCCACTGGACACTTCAACGACCTCAACCTAAAAATAGAAGTTAACATTTGTGAGAGCATTGCCTGATTTCATATGCATTTTTAAAATGTTTCCCATTGTTTCCTATGATGCACAATTACGCACAAAAACAGAACATTTTCTAAACTTTGAAAAATCATTAAAAAAAGTACTTACTGTATATTGATGATCTTGTTTTTAAAAAATTTAGAAAAAAATAAAGTATTTTTGTAAGTTGGTCCTGAGTTCTTCATCAGAGGGTTTGTCCACATTTATTGATACTCTGAGTACAACAAATGCTTAGCATTTCTCCTGGATTAGCCTAGCTGCTCGCCCACACTACCACAAAAACAGAGCATTAGGTGGTCTGCTTTTTACCTCTGGATACCAAAGTGGGGTTGCGTGGACTCTCTTCACAGTGCACATCATTTTCGTACACTATATAGAGAGACAGCCTCCTACAGCCATGATGTTACACTGGGGGCCATGCTGATCATCATGATGGGTTTGTGAATTCAGCTCCTTTAAAAAAGAAAACAAAGACACGGACTAATAGATGTACAGACACAGTTATAGAGTCACTTACAGACACTCACACACCCAGTCACAGACCCAGTCAGACTGTCACAGACCCACTCACAGACTCACTCAGAAAGCAATAGACCCACTAACAGGCCTACTCAGAAAGCCACAGACCCACTGATGGATTTGCTCATATATAGTCACAGATGCACTCAGACACTCATCAATCAATCAAACAATCAGTGACTTCTAAAGTGTGGTTAATCACCTGGGGGGTCTCTAGGCGCTGTTTGTGGACATGCTGCTCAATCAAAGAGCCAGGTCTTGAGGTAATTGCTGAACTGCTTCAGTAATGTGGTCTGGCTGAATTTGAGAGGTAGTGTGTTCCATGTCTGAGCAGAGAGGTAGGAGAAGGATCTTCCTCCTGCTGTGCTTTTCTTGATTTTGACAACAGCTGTGAGGGTGAGCTGGGAAGAGTGGGGATGTCTTTTGGGTACATAGAAGATGAGACAGTGGTTGAGGTATGTTGCTCCTACGTTGTGTAGCACCTTGTAGGTGTGGATCAGGAGTTTGCATGTGATCTGCTTGTTGACTGGGAACCAGTGTAGGTCTCTGAGAAGGGAGGAGATATGGCTGTGTCGGGGATGTTCAGGATGAGTCTGGCTGCTGCATTCTGGATTCTTTGTAGTCTTAATTGAAATTTCTTGGTGATGCCTGCATAGTGTGTGTTGCCGTAGTCCAGTTTACTAGTGACAAGTGCATCCACTTATAAACATACTCAGACACTCAAGCACACACTGAGAGACAAACTAAGAAACTCATGCATGCACTCAGGGACCCACTTAGAGTCTCACATATGCACTCCCAGGCCCATTGAGAAACTCATGCACTCATAAACCCACTCAGAGTCTCACAATCGTACTCAAAGACTCACTCAGAAAGCCATGTACCCACTCAGTGAAACAGACACTAACAAACCCACTCAAACACTTACACATGCACACATAGATCTAGTCCAGTCATAGACCCACTCAGACATTCATGCACCCACTCAAACACTCATGCACACACTTTCAGACCCACTCACACACCCGTTAAGAAACTCATGTACCCACTCACAGACACACTTCCAGACTCACACATGTACTCACAGAGCCACTCAGAAACTCAAGCACCCACTCAGAGACCCACTTAGGCACACACACACACACTCAGAGGCCCACTCAGAAATGCATGCACCCACTGACAGACCCACTCAGACACCCCTGCACCCACTGATAGAACCACTTGGACACTCATGCCCCCCACTCCGAACCCTACTTAGACACTTAGGCCTGTATTTATACTTTTTAGCGCCACATTTGCGTCATTTTTTTATGCAAAAGCGGTGTGAACTCACAAAATATAATTGTATTTTGTAAGTTTGCACCGCTTTTGCGTCAAAGAATGACGCAAATGCAGCACTAAAAAGTATAAATATGGGCCTTAATTCATCTACTCACAGACCCACACAGACGCTCATACACTCACTCACAGACCCACTAAGAGACTCAGGCACCCACTCACAGACTCACTTAGGGACTCACACATGTACTGAAAGAGACAATCAGAAACTCCTGCACCCACTCAGCGACCCACTTAGACACTCACATACACACTCAGAGACCCACTCAGAAACTCATGCACCCACTCACAGACTGTTAGATCTGAGAAGCAGAGGAAGGGGTTCCCCCAGTTTTTTCACTTTTCTATAGAATATTTTTGCTTGTTCTTGCAAAGGGCCTACCTGCCAAGGGCATTTTCCTACTGGAAGCACAGTGTGAAAGTGTGCAAGAATCATCTTACAAGATAGATTGGATGCTCTCAGTCTTGAAGTCTCAGCTCTGAGATGGCTGATCTCTTTTTTGACAGACCGAATGTTCCACGTTTTTTTGGCAAATGCTAATTCCACACCTCAGGCCCTGACGTTAGGACCACTTGTATTCAATATCTATGTTCATCCATTGGCATGTATATTACTGAGCTATGGGCTAACTCTTTTTTGCAATGCAGACGATATGCAAATCATCTTTTCTCTTTCTTCAGATCAGTGCCAAGACTCCTCAGCTCTAAATAGGGGTGTGAACATAATTTTGAGTTGGATGAATATGAACTCCCTTCAGCTTAAATGGGGATAAAATGGAGGTCATGATCCTGGGCAAGAATCTCGCTTTATGGGGTCCTACACATTGGCTGTCAGACTTCATCCAGAAAGATGAAAAACGTGGACTTTATGTTTGTGTCTATGAAACAGCAGGTAACCAAGATCACAGCCACATGTTTTGCTGTTGTCAGGTGGCTTAAAAAGATTATCTGGCTAATTCCACCTACATCTTATAGGACCATAGTCCGGGCCTTGATTTTATCTAGACTAGATTATGGTAATGTACTTCATTTAGGCGCCGACAAGACAACTATTTATTGCCTTCAAATAGTTCAAAATATTGCTCCCAGACTTCCTTTCCATCTGCCTAAATTTGTGTCAGTCTCCCACTTGCTTCTGGAACTGCACTGACTTAAGGCTTCAAAACACATTGAGTTTTAGGTACTATGCAACATCTTTAAAATCAAAGAAGGCAAGGGACCACACTATATCCAGGACTTGGTGAGCCCATACCAGCCTACATGTTCTCTTCATTCTTCTAACCTCTCTTTATTTACAGTATGGAGGTTTCGCATGAAAGGACGCTCTTTTTCCTACCTTAGCCTAAGATTTGGAATGGGCTCCCAGAAGCTCTGATACATTGTTTGCATATTTTTGCCTTTCATAAAGTCCTGAAGACTTGGCTTTTCTGAATCTCCCTCTTTTGCCACCCTACTTTACTTGTGCTGTGCACTCGGAAGCCTTCAGAGTAGTGGTGCACATTACAAAACTCATAAATGAATAAAAAAATAATAAAATAAAGTAGTGGCACCATCCTTACATGCACCTGGAAGTTAAATTCAGCTGGGTGTGTAACTTTTACCCTGGTGGCTTTCTTATATAGGTACTGAAGCTGGCATTACTTACGAGGGTGGGCACATTTGCACATGAGTAATATGGGTAATATGAAACAGAAACTGAGCCTGATAGAACAGGCCAGAATTGGTGCACTTGTTCCTTGGTGGTGGTGTTAACGAAAGTGTCCCACGTGCCCTGATGGGCATGGGTGTGGGCCAGGGCAAATATGCCCAACGAGTGCTGAACACCAATGCATATTTCCACGACCTATAAGTACTGCTCTATCTATAAGGTAACATGGGAGAAAGTTTGGCTGCAATAGTGGATTGCAATGGAGCAGCCTCATGATGTTTATTATCATTGGACTCTGATAGTAAAGGGGGTTTTGCATCAATACCCTAGAAATGCCTCTTCTAGGAAGTTGGTGTTTCTAGGTGCTGAAATGGTTCTGGTGCCTTGTAAATTAGGCTTCATTCTGTGGGTCATGTGATAGAGCATATCCGTGCATTCCCCAGGTGACCACTATAAACCTTGGGCATTCAGAACGACAGATCCCTGCCATTTGGGGCCTGGATAGATAGACTGGGGAAGAGGTTTTTCACACTTGACTTCTCGAAGCCAGGGCATGGCCCCACTAATGATAAAATTCTACTTTCCAGTCTCAGGGTGGACAGTGAGGAAATTTAAGAGAAACATCTGCGGTTCAAAGGAGAGCCATTTGAACCATTCCTAACTTCATAGGAAACATCTAGTGTAACTAGGGGTACTCAACATCTGAAAGGCAGACTAAGCTTTATGGCAACACAGAACTGGTGCTGTCGGACCACATCGGCACACTGACAGAGGAATCTTTTGTGCCCAGGAGGACAACTGTCCAGGAAGTGGATTCTGCTCCCCTTCCTGTTTTGAAACTGGCCTGGGGCTGATTGCCTGTTACTGTGTAGCATCTCGAAGGGTAACTCTCCAATGGCAGGTTGACTTGCCCCCTGTTCTGTGAGGAGGTCTCAGGGACATCAAAGACCTCGTAAGAGGGTCTCACATCGATGACCAGTAATATCTTGTAGGCGTTGCCCTCTACTGTTTCTACTTCATATGCTGGACTTCACTTGGCAGCAGCAGCATTAGTATGGACTAAGTATTGTGTCTGGAGATCAGAATTGCCTGGTGCGGAGCTTGCCAAGTACTGCCTGCAACTCAGGTGAATGGCCCTTCATCGTGGGGACCACTGTATGCCGAGACATCTTGTTGGTGTGAACAGGATCACCCTGTGTGGGACCCCACGGGCCCACTATTGTCAAGTGTGGACATTTCTCTTACTTGAGCCTTGGCTGCATACTCATTGTGTGCGGTGCCCTGTTCATTAGTTGCAACTCTGGGAGGTGGCGGTGCAGCCTGAGTTGTGCTGTACTAGACCTCGTATGGCATGACTGAATTTGTGTCAAAGTGTGTGACCAGGGAGTCTGGTGTGGCTACAAGTCATTGAGTACTAGACAGTGTAGATCATTCCAGAGAGGTACAAAAACCAAGATCCATGTGTGATTGGATGGTCTAATGGGACTCAAGTCACTGTGTGCTAGATGTTGTGCCTCCAAGAGGAGTTTGGGATCTACATACTTTTGGAGGACATTCCGTGAGGGTCTTATGCTGTTCAAGTCAACACATCAGATTGGTGCCTCTTTCTGAGGAGCTACCATCTTGGAAATTGGCTTGTGAATGATCATACAGAAAGGGTGACTCAGATCAATAGACCCCTCATGTTGTGCCCTTTTTCTTTGGAGGTACAGCACTGAGCACTTTTCACAATGAATTGTAACCTTCTGGGATCACTAGAGTCCTTGTCCCCAAGTGTGGCATCTCCTGGTACAGGAGGTACGGGCCTAGTAACTTGTCATGTGCAACTGGAAGTGTTGAGTGTGACTCACATCAACAAGCCCCAACTGTGCCTCTCCAGTCTGGAGGTGCTGAAATTGGTAACTAGTTGGTAACATTGAAATGACTGCCTGGCCTGGGTGCCTTGGTGTCTAACAGTGACCCTCCACCTGTGTTTTGCAGACTTTTGAGTTAACATCCTGTGGGGAGCCCGAACATCTCCTCCTTTATTAGTTACTGGCTGTTGTCTTCCTTTCCCCCACCTTGACCCTGGAACCCTGAGACTTTCTTGTGCAGCCCAGGAACCAAGGGAAAGTTTAATGCAATTTTTGGTTCATGGAGGGGCGGGATAGCTCAAGCTAGATAGTGGATGAGGGAATGTTTGGGCCCCAGAGTGCTCACAAACACAGTGCATCTACTATCCGAGTATCAGGGCACTGCATTAGGGTGCCGGGAGTAAGTGCATATGAGTGAATGTGTACATGCAGTCGCTGATACCTGTGGCACCACAGGTTGGTGCAGAGTAGATGTGAGCAAGTGAGGGCAGGTGAATGCAAAGGCAGTACCGTTTTGCTGCTAGTCATGTTATCCAGTCAAGAAGTTCATCCAGTTGACATTACAGCCTACTAGTGCAGCTGCAGCCGCAGTGCTATGCAAAAGTGTTGTAAACCTTGTATGCACATTTTGCTGCTAACATTGGGAACAGTGTGCACCCTGAATTTATGTGTTACAGTGATTGTGCGGAATTCTAGGGTGGGTTTTGTGCTGACAATGTTTAGCACCTTATGTGAGTATGGGGAGGGAATGTATTGTTTTCCTAATGTGTATTAACATTAGTAGTGTTTAACCCAGTTGGGCCTCATCATGGTTTCTTTTGCAAAATGGTGCATAGGACCGGAGTTACATCATACTCGTACTGTGGTGATGAGGTGTGTGTGTATAAAATCTTTTTATACATATACCATGTGTGGAGGCTTCTTTGTGCTGCACAGCATGGTTGTGGTGGGGATGTGCTGTGTCTTTGCTTTACACATTGACTCTGTGATAAGGTGGACTGCTGTGTGCCAAGCTACCCAAGGGTGAGCACAGGTTATACAGTAAGTGTAATCACCCACCCTTGATGGGAGTGGCAGGGTCTGCCTGGTTAGGGTCCTGTCTCAGCCAACCAGAACGTGCCACCTCCAACACAGACCCACTCAGGCACTCAGACGTGTACTCATAGACCCAATCAGAAACTCATGCACCCACTCAGCGACCCACTTTGATACTCACACATGCACACAGAGACTCACTCGGAGACTCATTCATCCACTCACAGACCCCCTCGGACACTCACTCATGTACTCACAGACCCACTGAGAAACTCATTCACTCAGTAGGAGGCATACTCAGACACTTACACATGCACTCACATACCTACTCAGATACTCATGCACCCATGCACAGACCCACTCAGAGACTCATCCATCCACTCACACTCCCAAACAGACACTGAAGCAACAACTGACAGTCCCTCCCACTATCTCATATACCGATTCAAAGGTCCACTCATTCACCCACTAACAGACCCACTCAAACACTCATGCACACACTGACAGACCCACTCAAGAACACATGCACCCACTCATAGATTGCCCAGACACTCATGCACTCACTGACAGACCCACTCAGGCACCCATGCACTCACACGTAGACCCACTCAGATACTCATGCACCCATTAACAGACCCGCTCAGACACTCATACATCCAAGCAAAAACAACAAGTGATGGACGGAATGCTGAACATTGTCAAACACTCACCCCCAGTCATAGATCTGGGTTTAATCCATCGTTCTTTTGCTCACCATGCCACCCCAGTTTGGACCCAGCCATATGCAAATCAGTCTTGACCCTGTTCCTCATGGGAACAGTCCAGACCGAACTGCCAAGCCAGGTCCTCACTGGACCGGAAACAAGCATCCTGGGACCGGTTTCGGGGTTTCACCCCTCATCAGCCAGGCTAGCTTGATTCCAGTGGCATGGGAAGCACGGGACCCACGTCTGGGCATACCCTTCCCACTTAGGGCGACAAAGCAAAAACAACAAGTGATGGACGGAATGCTGAACATTGTCAAACACTCACCCCCAGTCATAGATCTGGGTTTAATCCATCGTTCTTTTGCTCACCATGCCACCCCAGTTTGGACCCAGCCATATGCAAATCAGTCTTGACCCTGTTCCTCATGGGAACAGTCCAGACCGAACTGCCAAGCCAGGTCCTCACTGGACCGGAAACAAGCATCCTGGGACCGGTTTCGGGGTTTCACCCCTCATCAGCCAGGCTAGCTTGATTCCAGTGGCATGGGAAGCACGGGACCCACGTCTGGGCATACCCTTCCCACTTAGGGCGACAAAGCAAAAACAACAAGTGATGGACGGAATGCTGAACATTGTCAAACACTCACCCCCAGTCATAGATCTGGGTTTAATCCATCGTTCTTTTGCTCACCATGCCACCCCAGTTTGGACCCAGCCATATGCAAATCAGTCTTGACCCTGTTCCTCATGGGAACAGTCCAGACCGAACTGCCAAGCCAGGTCCTCACTGGACCGGAAACAAGCATCCTGGGACCGGTTTCGGGGTTTCACCCCTCATCAGCCAGGCTAGCTTGATTCCAGTGGCATGGGAAGCACGGGACCCACGTCTGGGCATACCCTTCCCACTTAGGGCGACAAAGCAAAAACAACAAGTGATGGACGGAATGCTGAACATTGTCAAACACTCACCCCCAGTCATAGATCTGGGTTTAATCCATCGTTCTTTTGCTCACCATGCCACCCCAGTTTGGACCCAGCCATATGCAAATCAGTCTTGACCCTGTTCCTCATGGGAACAGTCCAGACCGAACTGCCAAGCCAGGTCCTCACTGGACCGGAAACAAGCATCCTGGGACCGGTTTCGGGGTTTCACCCCTCATCAGCCAGGCTAGCTTGATTCCAGTGGCATGGGAAGCACGGGACCCACGTCTGGGCATACCCTTCCCACTTAGGGCGACAAAGCAAAAACAACAAGTGATGGACGGAATGCTGAACATTGTCAAACACTCACCCCCAGTCATAGATCTGGGTTTAATCCATCGTTCTTTTGCTCACCATGCCACCCCAGTTTGGACCCAGCCATATGCAAATCAGTCTTGACCCTGTTCCTCATGGGAACAGTCCAGACCGAACTGCCAAGCCAGGTCCTCACTGGACCGGAAACAAGCATCCTGGGACCGGTTTCGGGGTTTCACCCCTCATCAGCCAGGCTAGCTTGATTCCAGTGGCATGGGAAGCACGGGACCCACGTCTGGGCATACCCTTCCCACTTAGGGCGACAAAGCAAAAACAACAAGTGATGGACGGAATGCTGAACATTGTCAAACACTCACCCCCAGTCATAGATCTGGGTTTAATCCATCGTTCTTTTGCTCACCATGCCACCCCAGTTTGGACCCAGCCATATGCAAATCAGTCTTGACCCTGTTCCTCATGGGAACAGTCCAGACCGAACTGCCAAGCCAGGTCCTCACTGGACCGGAAACAAGCATCCTGGGACCGGTTTCGGGGTTTCACCCCTCATCAGCCAGGCTAGCTTGATTCCAGTGGCATGGGAAGCACGGGACCCACGTCTGGGCATACCCTTCCCACTTAGGGCGACAAAGCAAAAACAACAAGTGATGGACGGAATGCTGAACATTGTCAAACACTCACCCCCAGTCATAGATCTGGGTTTAATCCATCGTTCTTTTGCTCACCATGCCACCCCAGTTTGGACCCAGCCATATGCAAATCAGTCTTGACCCTGTTCCTCATGGGAACAGTCCAGACCGAACTGCCAAGCCAGGTCCTCACTGGACCGGAAACAAGCATCCTGGGACCGGTTTCGGGGTTTCACCCCTCATCAGCCAGGCTAGCTTGATTCCAGTGGCATGGGAAGCACGGGACCCACGTCTGGGCATACCCTTCCCACTTAGGGCGACAAAGCAAAAACAACAAGTGATGGACGGAATGCTGAACATTGTCAAACACTCACCCCCAGTCATAGATCTGGGTTTAATCCATCGTTCTTTTGCTCACCATGCCACCCCAGTTTGGACCCAGCCATATGCAAATCAGTCTTGACCCTGTTCCTCATGGGAACAGTCCAGACCGAACTGCCAAGCCAGGTCCTCACTGGACCGGAAACAAGCATCCTGGGACCGGTTTCGGGGTTTCACCCCTCATCAGCCAGGCTAGCTTGATTCCAGTGGCATGGGAAGCACGGGACCCACGTCTGGGCATACCCTTCCCACTTAGGGCGACAAAGCAAAAACAACAAGTGATGGACGGAATGCTGAACATTGTCAAACACTCACCCCCAGTCATAGATCTGGGTTTAATCCATCGTTCTTTTGCTCACCATGCCACCCCAGTTTGGACCCAGCCATATGCAAATCAGTCTTGACCCTGTTCCTCATGGGAACAGTCCAGACCGAACTGCCAAGCCAGGTCCTCACTGGACCGGAAACAAGCATCCTGGGACCGGTTTCGGGGTTTCACCCCTCATCAGCCAGGCTAGCTTGATTCCAGTGGCATGGGAAGCACGGGACCCACGTCTGGGCATACCCTTCCCACTTAGGGCGACAAAGCAAAAACAACAAGTGATGGACGGAATGCTGAACATTGTCAAACACTCACCCCCAGTCATGGCTGGGTCCAAACTGGAATGGCATGGGCAGCAAAAAAACGATGGATTTAGGCCCAGATCACTGTACTGGGGGTGAATGTTTGACAATGTTCAGCATTCCGTCCATCACTTGTTGTTTTTGCTTTGTCGCCCTGAGTGGGAAGGGTATGCCCAGACGTGGGTCCCGTGCTTCCCATGCCACTGGATTCAAGCTAGCCTGGCTGATGAGGGGTGAAACCCCGAAACCGGTCCCAGGATGCTTGTTTCCAGTCCAGGGAAGACCTGGCCTAGCAGTTCGGGCTGGACTGTTCCCATGGGGAACAGGGTCAAGACTGATTTGCATATGGCTGGGTCCAAACTGGAATGGCATGGGCAGCAAAAAAACGATGGATTTAGGCCCAGATCACTGTACTGGGGGTGAATGTTTGACAATGTTCAGCATTCCGTCCATCACTTGTTGTTTTTGCTTTGTCGCCCTGAGTGGGAAGGGTATGCCCAGACGTGGGTCCCGTGCTTCCCATGCCACTGGATTCAAGCTAGCCTGGCTGATGAGGGGTGAAACCCCGAAACCGGTCCCAGGATGCTTGTTTCCAGTCCAGGGAAGACCTGGCCTAGCAGTTCGGGCTGGACTGTTCCCATGGGGAACAGGGTCAAGACTGATTTGCATATGGCTGGGTCCAAACTGGAATGGCATGGGCAGCAAAAAAACAATGGATTTAGGCCCAGATCACTGTACTGGGGGTGAATGTTTGACAATGTTCAGCATTCCGTCCATCACTTGTTGTTTTTGCTTTGTCGCCCTGAGTGGGAAGGGTATGCCCAGACGTGGGTCCCGTGCTTCCCATGCCACTGGATTCAAGCTAGCCTGGCTGATGAGGGGTGAAACCCCGAAACCGGTCCCAGGATGCTTGTTTCCAGTCCAGGGAAGACCTGGCCTAGCAGTTCGGGCTGGACTGTTCCCATGGGGAACAGGGTCAAGACTGATTTGCATATGGCTGGGTCCAAACTGGAATGGCATGGGCAGCAAAAAAACGATGGATTTAGGCCCAGATCACTGTACTGGGGGTGAATGTTTGACAATGTTCAGCATTCCGTCCATCACTTGTTGTTTTTGCTTTGTCGCCCTGAGTGGGAAGGGTATGCCCAGACGTGGGTCCCGTGCTTCCCATGCCACTGGATTCAAGCTAGCCTGGCTGATGAGGGGTGAAACCCCGAAACCGGTCCCAGGATGCTTGTTTCCAGTCCAGGGAAGACCTGGCCTAGCAGTTCGGGCTGGACTGTTCCCATGGGGAACAGGGTCAAGACTGATTTGCATATGGCTGGGTCCAAACTGGAATGGCATGGGCAGCAAAAAAACGATGGATTTAGGCCCAGATCACTGTACTGGGGGTGAATGTTTGACAATGTTCAGCATTCCGTCCATCACTTGTTGTTTTTGCTTTGTCGCCCTGAGTGGGAAGGGTATGCCCAGACGTGGGTCCCGTGCTTCCCATGCCACTGGATTCAAGCTAGCCTGGCTGATGAGGGGTGAAACCCCGAAACCGGTCCCAGGATGCTTGTTTCCAGTCCAGGGAAGACCTGGCCTAGCAGTTCGGGCTGGACTGTTCCCATGGGGAACAGGGTCAAGACTGATTTGCATATGGCTGGGTCCAAACTGGAATGGCATGGGCAGCAAAAAAACGATGGATTTAGGCCCAGATCACTGTACTGGGGGTGAATGTTTGACAATGTTCAGCATTCCGTCCATCACTTGTTGTTTTTGCTTTGTCGCCCTGAGTGGGAAGGGTATGCCCAGACGTGGGTCCCGTGCTTCCCATGCCACTGGATTCAAGCTAGCCTGGCTGATGAGGGGTGAAACCCCGAAACCGGTCCCAGGATGCTTGTTTCCAGTCCAGGGAAGACCTGGCCTAGCAGTTCGGGCTGGACTGTTCCCATGGGGAACAGGGTCAAGACTGATTTGCATATGGCTGGGTCCAAACTGGAATGGCATGGGCAGCAAAAAAACGATGGATTTAGGCCCAGATCACTGTACTGGGGGTGAATGTTTGACAATGTTCAGCATTCCGTCCATCACTTGTTGTTTTTGCTTTGTCGCCCTGAGTGGGAAGGGTATGCCCAGACGTGGGTCCCGTGCTTCCCATGCCACTGGATTCAAGCTAGCCTGGCTGATGAGGGGTGAAACCCCGAAACCGGTCCCAGGATGCTTGTTTCCAGTCCAGGGAAGACCTGGCCTAGCAGTTCGGGCTGGACTGTTCCCATGGGGAACAGGGTCAAGACTGATTTGCATATGGCTGGGTCCAAACTGGAATGGCATGGGCAGCAAAAAAACGATGGATTTAGGCCCAGATCACTGTACTGGGGGTGAATGTTTGACAATGTTCAGCATTCCGTCCATCACTTGTTGTTTTTGCTTTGTCGCCCTGAGTGGGAAGGGTATGCCCAGACGTGGGTCCCGTGCTTCCCATGCCACTGGATTCAAGCTAGCCTGGCTGATGAGGGGTGAAACCCCGAAACCGGTCCCAGGATGCTTGTTTCCAGTCCAGGGAAGACCTGGCCTAGCAGTTCGGGCTGGACTGTTCCCATGGGGAACAGGGTCAAGACTGATTTGCATATGGCTGGGTCCAAACTGGAATGGCATGGGCAGCAAAAAAACGATGGATTTAGGCCCAGATCACTGTACTGGGGGTGAATGTTTGACAATGTTCAGCATTCCGTCCATCACTTGTTGTTTTTACTCATACATCCACTCACAGACCCACTCAAACCCTCACGCACCCACTCACAGACCTACTCATGCACTCATGCACCCACTGACAGATTACTCAACCACTCGTAGACCCACTCAAACACTAAGGCACCCACTCACAGGCCCACTCATAAATGCATTGATAGACTCACAGGCCCTGATTTATACTTTTTGACGCAAACCTGCGTTAGCACAGATTTGAGTCAAAAGGTTTACCGCCGGCTACCGTCATTCCTGGACGCCAGCCAGGTGTCATATTTAAGGAATGACACTAGACAGTGGTAAGGCCCAGTTAGCGTCAAAATAAATGACGCTAACCAGGTGGGGGAGGCGTAGGGGAAACAGGAGGTTGTGCATCAAAGAATGGCACTAGTCAGGTTAGAGTAAAAAAAAATGACTCTAACCTGACTAGTGTCATTTTTTGACACACAGCCTCCTGGTCATGCCCCCTGCCCAATGGTCATGTCCAGGGGACTTAGGTCCCCTGGGCATGGCCATTGGGCACGATGCCATGTAGGGGGTGACAAGTTAGGACCCCCTATGGCAATTAAAAAATTTAAAAACTTACCTTGACTTACCTGGGATGGGTCCCCCCATCTTTAGGTGTCCTTCAAGTGTGGGTGGGGTGGGTGGGGTTGTCCCTGGGGGCAGGGAAGGGCACCTGTGGGCTGCTTCCATGGTCTCCGGCCATGGAAATGAGCCATAGGTCCCCTAACGCCTGCCCTGACCCAGGCATTAAATAATGGGGCTAAGCAAGTTTAGCGCCATTATTTAAGGCCCTCCTCCTCCCGTTCGTCATTTTTGCCCTGGAGGATAAATAAGGCACTAAGGCCTTAGAGTCAATTTTTGGCCTGGAACGTCTACCTTACATCTCATTGACGCAAGGCAGGTTTTTGCTGTAAAAAAATTATGTCAACTCCATTATTTTGAAGATAACTATGTAGTTAAGTTTGCACTGGATTTGTGTAAAAAAAATGATGCAAATCCGGCGCAAACAGAGTATAAATAGGCCCCACAGAGTCCTGCACACAGTCCCAGATTCACTGATGCAGTTATGTTGTTGTGAATTTTAAAAGTGGTGATGTGCATTGAATGTCTGATTTTGTTTTGTGTATTTGCAGCAAATTAAAAAATAAAAAATAAGAAAAAGACATGTTAATATAAAATTACTAGTGTTTGGGAAATAGTGTGACTCCAACAAGAGCCTTCAGGTTTAGCGAGCAGTGGATGATTACACGTAATATAGGATGCAGTGTTTCAATTTGGTGAGAAACATTCTGTTGCCTTTGTCTGTGAAGTGCACTCCATCACTTCTATAGATTCCATCCATGTCAAAGTGCAGGTTGCTATTGGAGATATAGCCCATGTTATGGTCTCTGAGAAATGCTGAAACGGTTTTATTAACATGTTTCCTGGCTTTGTCTATCTGTGGACAGAATTTGGTTGACCATTTCCATTTTGGCCTGTTGGCATATGTTATAAAATATCAAGGCAGTGTGTGGAACAAGTGGCATTAATTGTGCAAAGGTATCTTCCATTAGGGTTTCCAATCCTACTCCAGTAAGAGTGCTCAGGTCTTTACCACCACAGTGCACAACCATGAGGTGAAGGGGTTGGCAATCCCTAATGCTTTTTACCAAAGGCATAATTGATGCCACTTTAATCCTCTCTGGCCAATACAAGTAATTTCCACATTTGACAAACCCAGGTCCCAGTCAATGCCACAGCTTCTAGCATACTCCCTAGCACAAAACAAAAATCTGTGTCTTACAGTCCATACTATGAGCATTGTGAGGGTAGACAGGCATATCTCACAGGAGAAGGCTGCAAAAGTGAGAGGTAGTTAAAATGGAGGGATCAGTTTTTTATTTTCCTAAAACGGACACATTCCATTGGGCGGTTTTAATATGCAGATACTTAAATTAAGTTGCGATTTTTCAAAGTAAGTAACTACATCTGTGATTGGCTGTACTTTAAATAACAAAATGTAATGCAGTCTCCCAAATGGTTTCACCTGCAAAGAGTCAAGCATACCTGCTGCACTTCAGTTGCTGAAGTGCAGTTGGTAAAATGAATTGTGAACTTGTGACCTACTGGTTCTAGTGGATTACTATGGGAGTTCTGCTAAGAATATATGGGGGGATAGTTGTTAAAGAGTCTGTCCTTCACCTTAGTCAAAATAAAGTTGTTTACTGTAAGAATACTACAATGGCAATTTGATTTCCTAACTAGCACTTAGTATTCAACAATTATATTTAAGTACAGTACATAAAATACAAAGTTTAATATTTTTTTGGACTACCATAAATATTCATGAATCACTCCCAAAGTTACAATGGAGCTGCGTTGAGCATCCCAACAGATTTGTGAGTTCCTAAAAAAAACTACCATATTGGGCTTCTTCACAAAAGGTACATAAAGGGTTAATACACAATAGCCAGTGACAAGTACAGAAGCAAAAATGTAATACGGAAGGGGCGTTTTGATTTGCTGGTTTCATCAGTATCAGTGAGTGTAAAGTTGAAAAGCTTGCCATTAAAGGTTGCTTTGTATGAAGTTGTTCATTCTGATGCTTAGTTTTATGAACTTGTGTAATATTTCAACCTATCAAAAAAGAAATTGAAATAGATATTTCTTTCACCAACTTTATTTTCAGGTACGTGATTTAAAATATACTTAAAAATTAATCTGATTACAAATAAATGTGTATATTAGGTTTATAAAAGTGAGTATTAGATGTACAAAAGTATTTAAAATATATGTGTGGGTATCTGAGTATGTTTATGAGTGCATTAGCAGGTCTGTGAGTAGATGCAAGAATCTCGGATTGTACAAGTGCATGCATGAAGATTTGACTACGTATGTGACTCACTGGATGAGTACCTCTCTGGGTGAGGGAGTGGGTACATGAGTGTCTTAGTGCATCTGTGAGTGGGTGCATGAGTCTGTGAGTCTTTGAGTGTATGCATGAATCACTGATTGGTCTTTGAGTCTTTGCATGAGTACTTCAGTGGAAGTGTGAGTGTGGACATGAGTCTGTGAGTGGGACTGTGAGTGAGTGCATGAGTACATCAGTGAGTCTGTGAGTGGGTGTATGAGTCTCTGATTGAGTCTGTGAGTATCTGCATGATTATATCAGTGAGCTTGTGAGTGGGTACATGAGTCTCTAAGTAGCCGTGTGAGCAACTGCATGAGTCTTTAAGTCTATGAGAATGTCCATGAGTCTCTAAGTGGGTCTGTCTATCCCTGGATGAGTACTACAGTGAGAGTGTGAATGGTACATCAGTCACTGACTGACTCTGTGAGTGAGTGCATGAGTGTCACAGTGTATGCCTATGTACATCACTCTAAGTGGGTCTGTGACTACCTGCATGAGTACCTCAGTGGGTGTGTGAGTGGATGCATGAGTCCCTGAGTGTATAAGTGTATGTATGAGTCCCCGAGTCTGAGTATCAGTGTCTGCATGAGTGAGTGCATGAGTATCTGAATGTATGAGTATATGCATGAGCCTCTGAGTGTGTGTGCATGAGTACCTCTGTGTTAGTATGAGTAGGTGCATGAATGTCTATGAGTGTGTTAGTGTCTGCTTGAGTACCTCAACAGGTGTGTGAGTGGGGACATAATTCTATGAGTGGCTGCATGAGTGGCTGTATGAGTGTCTGAGACTATTAGTATGTGCATGAGGGTGCGAGTGGGTCTGTGTCTGCATGAGTACCTCAGTGAAAGTGTGAGTGAGTGATTGAGTGTACATGAGTATGTTAGTGTCTGCTTGAGTACCTCAGCAGGTGTGCGAGTGGGGACATGATTCTATGAGTGGCTGCATGAGTGGCTGTATGAGTCTCGGAGACTATTAGTATGTGCATGAGGTTGTGAGTGGGTCTGTGTCTGCATGAGTACCTCAGTGGGTGTGTGAGTGGGTGCTTGAGTGTCCATGAGTGTGTTAGAGACTGCTTGAGTACCTCAGCAGCTGTGTGAGTAGGGACATGATTCTATGAGTGGCTGCATGAGTGGCTGTATGAGTCTCTGAGACTATTAGTACGTGCATGAGGCTGTTAGTGGGTCTGTGTCTGCATGAGTCCATCAGTGAGTGGGGGCATAAGCCTGAATGGATCTGTGAGTGTCTGCATGAATCTCAGAGTCTATGACTGTGTGCGTGTCTGTATGAGTGGCACTGTTAGTGTCTGCATAAGTATCTCAGTAGGAGTGTGAGAAGGTGCATGAGTCTCAGAGTGGGGCTGTGAGTGTCAGCATGAGTGTCTAAGTGTGTGTATAAGTGGATGCATGAGTGCTAGAGTCTATGAGTGCATGTATGAGTCTCTGAGTGAATCTGTGACTGTCTGTATGAGTACTGGCAACCCCCATCCCCAGTTATATATGCAGAGTCCCACTTCTTCTGCCACTTAGGTCAGTAGGTATAAGAAGCACTTAGACAAATAGTCAGACACTGAAAGATACACTCATACATTGAAGCAGACATCCAAACAGCAGCTCTGCATAGTGCAGTATCAGTATGAGTTACTAACTGATATACTCACTCACATATATAGGCCACTTCTCAAACAATCTAGTCTCCCAGCCAGAGAAGTAGTCCTTTAAAATGGGTCAGGCCTAGTACTGCTGAGCCTTAATGTGTAATTGTAATTATCAGCTTGACTTGCCACTAGAAAACCAACTTGAAAAGTGTTAAAGCATCCTTTTACTGCAGAAACGTCACCCACTCACCTAAGCTGAAGGTAGGCCATCAAGCATGGTCCTATGTTATTAAAAGGTGAGACATCTTTGAGAGTTTCAGTGAGTTAGATGTGCACTGGCAGAATCCTATGCCTAGTTATATAAGCAGAGTCCCACCCATACTGCAACTCATGTACTTATTTCTAAGACAATGTATGCACTTAGACATGCTCTCAGACACTGAAAGATCCACTCAGACAATCATGCACACATCCAAAGAGCAGGTGTGCATAGTGCAGAATCAGAACCAGATGCTAAGTCATACAGTCACTCGGATATGCAGTCAAGTAGTGACAAAAACTAGTCTCCCATCCAGAGGAGTAGTTCTTTAAATGTGTGTTGCGCTTAGTACTGCTGAGCTTGAGTGTATAGTTTTAAATGTCAGCATGACTTACTAATAGAAAATCTGCTTCAAAAGTGTGAAAGTGACCACTTACTGCAGAAAGGTAACCACTCACCTAGGCTGTAGGAAAGCTATGCAGCATGGTTCTATGCTATTGAAAGGTGAGACGTCCTTGAGAGTTTTAGTAAGTTGGATGCACACTGGCAGACCACTAGGCTCAGTTACACATGCAGAGTCCCATCCATGATGCAACTCATGTACCTACATATAAGAGGATAGATGCACTCAGACACAAAATCAGACACTGAAAGATCCACTCATACATTCATGCCCACACCCAAACAGCAGGTGTGCATAAAGCAGTATCAGAACCAGTTGCTAACTGATACACTTACTCACATGTGGAGGTAAGTAATGAGACAACTTGGTCTCATATTCAGAGAAATAGTCTTTCAAACATGGGTCAGGCCTAGTACTGCTGAACCTGAGTGTGTTTTTTTAAAAATCAGTTCAACTTGGAACTACAAAACCAGTTTGGCAATTGTTAAACTGTCCTTCTACTACACAAATGTCACCCCTCCTAGGCTCTAGGTAGGGTATGACACATGTTCCTATCTCATTAAAAGGTGAGACAAGTACTTAATAGTTTCACTGACTTAGATGTCCATGCTCAGATTCCTATGACAACTTATATATGAAGAGTTCCACCCATACTGCTGCTCAAGTACCTACTTATAAGAGGATAGAAGCTCCCAGACATGCAGTCAGACACTGAAAGAGACACTCATAGATTCATGCACTGATGGAAACAACAGCTGTGTATACTGCAGTATCAGAACCAGTTGCTAATGGATGCACTCATTCACATATCTAGGCAAGTGCTCAGATAGTCTAGTCTCCCATCCAGAGAAGTAGTGCTTTAAACATTAGTCAGGCTACTACTAGCCAGAATGAGTGTGTAGTTTTAAATGTCAGTTTGACTTGGGATCAGAAAACCGGTTTGACAAGTTTTAATGTGACCTCTTACTGCAGAAAAGTCACCCCTCACCTCGGCTGTAGGTAGACCATGCAGCATGGTCCTCTGCTATTGAAAGGTGACACATGTCTCTGAGAATTTTAGTGATTTAGATGTGCATTGGCAGACCCCTATGCTCAGTTATATATGCACTGGCCTACCCATACTGCAACTCACATATCTACTAATAAGAGGATAGAAGCACTCAGACAAGCAGTCAGATAGTGAAAGAGACACTCATACACTCATGCACACATCCAAACAGCAGTTGTGCATACTGCTGTATCAGAATCACTTGCTAACAGATACAATCACTTATGTATGTAGACAACTCATTAGACAACCTAGGGCCAGATGTAGGTAAGTAAAATTTTGCGACTTGCAAATTGCGAGTCATACCGACTCGCAATTTGCAACTCGCAAAACCATATGCAGAAAGGTGTCTCAGACACCTTCTGCGACTCGCTATGGGGTCGCAAAGACCCACCTCATTAATATTAATGAGGTGGGTCGCAGTTTGCGACCTCATAGCGAGTCCATGCACTCACAGGGATGGTGGCCTGCTGGAGACAGCAGACCTCCATGTCTGTGACTGCTTTTTTAATAAAGCAGTTTTTTTTTTCTTTTTGCAGCCCGTTTTCCTTAAAGGAAAACGAGTTGCAAAAAGAAAAACTTCCGAAACCATTTGGTTTCGTTTTTTTCAGAGTAGGCAGTGTTCCATAGGACCACTGCCTGCTCGGAAAAAAAAAAAAATTCGGCATTCACAAAGGGGAAGGAGTCCCATGGGGACCCCTTCCCTTTTGCAAATGAGTTACCACCCACTTCAAACAGCTACCTACATCTGGCCCCTAATCTGTAATCCAGAGAAGTATTGCTTTAAACCTGGGTTGGGCCTACTGCTGCAAAGCCTGAGTGTGTACTTTTACATGTCAGATTGATTTGGCAATCACCCCACATCTAGGATGTACATAGGCTATTGAGCATGCTCCTATGTTATTAAAAGGTCAGATATGTTCTAGAGAGTTAGATGCACTCGGACACCAAGTCAGACACTGAAAGAGACACTCATACATTCATGCATGCATCAAATAGCAGGTGTGCATTTTGCAGAATAAGAACCAGTTGCTAACTGATGTGCTCACTCACTTATGCAGGTAAATAATGAGACAACTTAGTGTCACATCTTGAGAAGTAGTTCTTCAAACATGGGTCTGGCCTAGTACTGTTGAGTCTGTAGTTGTAACCATGAGCTTGACTTTCCACTAGAAATCCTGCTTGACAAGTTTTAAAGTGACCTCTTACTGCAGAAATATAACCCGCCACCTAGTCTGTAGGCATGCCATGGTGCATGGTCCTATGTTATTAAAAGGTAAGACATTTAGAGTTTCAGTGAGTTAAATGTGCACTGACATACCCCTATGCTCACTTAAATATGCAGAGTTCCAACCACAGTGTATCTCATGTACCTACTTAGAAGAGGATAGATATACTCAGACACCAACCCATACATTCATGCATACATCCAAACAGCAACTGTGCTCACTACAGTATCAAACCCAGTTGCTGATACAGTCCGTGAGAAATCTAATCAAGTACTGACACAACCTAGTCTCTTATCCACAGAAATAGTACTTTAAACATGGTTTGGGCTTACTTCTGATGCCCCTCAGTGTGTTCTTTTTAAATATCCTTTGTCAGTAAAAGGTGAAACATTTTCTTCTCAGTTTTACGGACTTAGATGCGCAGTTGTTGTCACATATACACAGGTATATATGCGATGTATGGTCAATACTGCAACTTCCATACCTATTTACAGAATCATGATGACCCTCAGATACCCAGGTGAAGACAGAGAGTTATACATATAGACAGACACCCAGACAGCGTTTATTTATCCAGTTGTATCAGAGACACTTAAACACACAGTTAAATACTCCTGTAGTCACCAAGATAGCCAGGAAAGTATTCATATAGTTTTGTGCATGCATAATTAGAGGCCTAAAGGCTTTATAAAAAGCAAGTCACAACAACAAAGTTACTTGAACATCTGGTGGCACACACTTGGAGTAAGCGATTCACTCATTAGTATATGTAGTGAAGCACAGTCACAATCCTACTTGCCTATTTACAGATGTAGTGGTTTAAAAATATGTAGGATCTATTAATGTGGAGTCTGGGTCTGAACTTGTATTACTACTTATATATTAATTGAAGCAAAAAGACAAGAATTATCTATTCAGTAGTATTACAGCCAATTGAAGGTATAGTTACATAAGTGAAGAACATAGGCCCTCATTACAACCCTGGCGGTCGGTGTTAAAGCCGCGGTAATACCGCCAACAGGCCGGCCGAAAAAAAAGGAATCACGACCATGGCAGAAACTGCCAACATAGACAGCCACTTTAACACTCTGACCGCCGCGGCGGTAGAAACAAACACAGCGGCGGTCACGCCAACAGACAGGCGGAAGACAAAGTACCGCCCATTGTATTTCAAGACGCCTCTCTGCCACCTTTTCCGGGGCTGTACCAACGCGATCAAAAGCACGGCGGAAACAGTACACAGAAAGGAAAACACTCACCTCTCGACACCCAACGAGGAACCAGGACGCCATGGAGCCCGAGTTACACGTACTGCCCATGCTGGTGTATCTTCTCATCTACCAGGAGTACAAATGGCGGCGGCGACGACCATGGTGAGTACTGCACCTACAACACAGGGGGGGGGAGAGAGTGACACACACACGCAACACGCAATACCCCCACCCCCACCCTCACCCACAACATACACACAAATACATGCAGCAACATTACATATACACCCTCCACCCCCTGGAAGAATGCAAGGACAAAAGGAAATGATTGTAATGATTGTAATCATGAAAAATCAGATAGTAAAAATTCAAAATTCAGTATATACAAATATGTACACCAACTACACAAGTCCGGATAGTGTACCAATCATTGTCCGTGGACCACTGGGCCCAAAATGCATGGGCGAAGCCCACACATGATACCTGACTCGAAACGGAGAGAACACAGCTGGGGCATCACACCGAAAATATACAGGCACCTCAGGGGGAGAGGGAGGGGGGACACCTCTGCAAGATGAAATCACAAAGCAACTGCTGCACGAGGGGGCTCCATGCCCACTGCTTTTTCCTGGGGAGTGCAAAGCCACAGTCTCTCAAGTCTTTCCAGTGGGTGGTTTGCCCACTGCTTTATCCTCGGGAGTGCAAAGCCACAGTCTCTCAAGTCTTTACAGTGGGTGGTTTGCCCACTGCTTTATCCTGGGGAGTGCAAAGCCACAGTCTTTCAAGTGGATAACAGTCTCCGCTGGTTCTGGAGGGGGCTTTGTGCCCAGAGTGCTTTATCCTGCCAAGGACTGAGGTAGTGGATGTTTCTCTCCACTGGTTCTGGAGGGGGCTTTGTGCCCAGAGTGCTTCAAACTGCCAAGGACTGAGGTAGCGGATGTATCTCTCCACTGGTTCTGGAGGGGGCTTTGTGCCCAGAGTGCTTCATCCTGCCAAAGACTGATGTAGTGGATATATCTCTCCACAGGTTCTGGAGGGGGCTTTGTGCCCAGAGTGCTTGACGTGTAGTGTGGCCGGTATAATTCCCTCACCTGGGTGTGTGTGCCACGAGATTGCCGAGGTACAGGTGGCATGATACGCCATGGAGGCAGAGACATACCCCACACAGCTGTGGCTTCACCTTCTACCTGCAGGTGCAAACAGTGATGGAAGTCATGCCTCATGGAAGCTGCCCAGGGTCCAGGAACTCTCCTCCAGCCTCGGACGACTGACCACTGGGGATGGTAGCAATGTCAGCGTTGGTGCCACTGTCCGAGCACGTCGCAGGGCTGGTGGCTTTGCTTGCGGCAGTGTCCGTGGCGGCAGTGCTTGCGGCGGTGTCTGTGGTGGCGGTGCTTGCAGCTGTGTCTGTGGCGGCGGTTCTGGCAGCCGTGCATGGGTCTGCACCTGCGGAGGGACACAGCAGGATGTCTCCTGCAGCCTCGGATGGCTGCCCACTGGGGAAGAGGCTGGGGACTGTCGCTGAGGCTGTAGATGTGCCGATGGCGGTGCAGGTGGTGGTGCAGGTGGCAGTTGTGGTGGCGGGGCAGCTAGCGGTGTTCGCCGCTGTACAGGTTGGTGTGGTCATGGACAGAAGGTGTGACACTGGTCCCTAAGTCGGTGCCACCATGCCCTCTCCTGACCTGCTCTTCTGCTTTTGGCCCTTCCCCACCTTTGATGGTGCCGCAGTTGTCTTGCCACTATCAGCCTTTTATTTTTGCTGAGGCCTTGGTGGCTGGTTGTTTTGGCTTCTCCCTCTGGGATGTGGGCACCGTTTTCACCTTGGCAGGTGGCGGAATGTCCTTGCCCTCACTACGTGGCACACTGGCAGCCCTGATGGGTGGCGCACTTGATGACCCTGCAGTTCCTGCCACCACTGTGCCTGGGGATTTGGTGGCTGAGGTGCTGGGCTGGGACCTGGAAAGCCTGGCCCTAGGGGAAGGACTGGGGGGAGGTGAAGGGAAGAGCCCAAAGTTTGCAAGGAAAGGTTTTATAGACACACTGGGATGGGAAGATGGAGGGGGTTTGGGAGTGGAGGAAGAGGTAGTGGTTGTAAGAGGTGTACGTCTGCTGAATTTGGGTGAAGGTGCATGGGCCAGAGGCTGTTGTGAGGTGGATGGCTGTTGGGTGGTTGTGTGCCTGCGTTTGTGTACCTTCGGAGGAGGGCTCACGGACACACTGGTAGAGGACACTGGAGATGTGTAAATGGTAGTAGGGGTGGTGATTTCACGTGAGCGGTGTATGGTGATGGGCGTGCTGGTGATGGAGGTAGTGGCTGAGGTTGTAGTGCATGAAGGTGTGAGTGGAGATGAGACAGGGAGGGAGGAGGAGGACGTGGAGGGGGGACACAGTGGAGACAGTGGATGTTGGTGTGTCTGCATGGGGCTGGTGCATGTGTGAGTGCCTGTGGGATGTGTGGTGCTTATGTTTGCCTGAGCCACTCTTGTGTGTTGATGTGTGTGCATGCTGGTCTGATGATGTGGTTGGGATAGGCTGAGGTACAGGGGATTGGGTCTGGGTGGAGGAAGTTGGAGGGGGGAGTCTGGACACGGACAATGGCTGCATCAGTGCTGAGGCCAGAGCATGAAATGCTCTCTGTTGGGCCGCCTGCCCAGAATGAATGCCCTCCAGGTATGCATTTTTTTGTTGCAAATGCCTCTCAACACCCTGGATGGCATTCAAAATGCTAGATTGCCCAACAGTGAGGGATCCCAAGAGGTCAATAGCCTCCTTACTGAGGGCAGCAGGGCTGACTGGGGCAGGGCCTGAGGTGCCTGGGGAGAAGGAGATGCCAACCCTCCTGGGTGAGCGGGCACGGGACACACACCGAGGGGCTGCTGGGAGGGCGGTGCTGGTAGGGGTGGTGGCGGCTGTACCTGTTGATGCAGTGGGTACAGAGGTGCCCGCCACCGCAAGGGAGCCCCCATCAGATGAGGTCACTGGTGTTTGCTCCTGTCCCCGCCGTGGAGCTCCCCTCGCCCTCAGTCCCACTGGTGGCTTCAGACTCTGTTGCTTCACCCTCCAGAGCCAAGTGGATTGCAGCTCCCTTCTGCTCCGGTGCCACTGCTCCTCCGCCTGATGATGCTATTGCACACAAGAACAGGGAGACCACAAAAAGGGGAGGAAAGACAGAAAAAAAACATGTTCAGTGTATGCAACACCACTACTGTTGGTGGACACAACACACAGGGAGTAGCCCTCTGCACTACGCCATGCACTAACAGTTCCTAGAAATTTCACATGCCCATGCGGTATGAGGCCTAGCCGAATTGCTGCACACCTGGAAGTCACAGGAGCCTGCCTAGGTGTGGATGGCTCTTACCACTAGTGGGGTTAGGGTGCCACATAGCCTGCCTCACAAGGGACCTTGTCTACCAAGTTTGCCCTGACCTAGGGAAACCCACTGCCCACCTTCCCCACTCAGACACCTCGTTATGCGTGCAGAGTCTGCTGAAAGAGAGTGTACTCATCCCCTTGTGGCTGCTGTGATGCCCTCAACCACCCATCCAACTCCGGATACGCCACTGCCAGGATCTGGGACATCAGGGGGGTCATGGTGCGATGGGCACCCCTTCCACGTTGGGAGGCCATCCCCAGATGGCCCTCCGCTGTCATCTTACTCCAGCGGCGCAGGTCCTCCCATCTTTTACGGCAATGGGTGCTCCGTCTGTGGTAGACCCCAAGGGTCTGGACGTCCTTGGCGATGGCACGCCAAATACCCTTCTCCTGGTGGGCGCTGACCTAGAGGAATGGTACAGGGGGAAAGGAAATTACTCAGCCGCCCGGACCGTCATAGTCATTGCCCACCAGTTCCCACCCATGCCCTGACGCACATACACTCACCATCTGCACATGCAGGCCTCAGCCCCCCCATTTTTCTTCCATCCACATCACTCAAAGCAGGCATTGCCCATGCAGCATGATCACAGTGTACTCACCTGTTTGTCTGGAGGACCGTACAGTTGCGTGTACTGGGGGAGGACCCCATCCACTAGTTTCTTCAACTCCTCCGAAGTGAAGGCAGGGGCCCTTTCCCCAGACACTGTAGCCATCGTCGCTTCCAGACACAGGTCACAGCAGCACTTGAAGTATAGTTCCTCTCCTGTTGAAGGTCAGGTAGCAAGTGAGTGAACAGACAGAAAATGGCGGTCACGTCCACGGCGGTGCGTACCGTCACCACCGGTGTACATCCTCATTGGCTCCTGAAACTCAATGGGCCCAATGTTAACCAATGCAGAATTGCGCCACGGTCTTCGACAGCAAACCGCGACGGTGTACAACGCCAGCGCAGTTACCTCATATCCCCTTGTTCCACCTTACAGGTCAGGCAGCCACCATTTCAGGGGGCCACATGGCATGGAAATAAACTGCGTCACACCTACCTAGGCTGGGAATACAGACAGATACCGGCACATAGCAGATTACTAACGTTTCAGCAAATGACACATTGTGATACCTCAGTGTTGGATGAATCTCTGCTCACTGTTCTCCCCCATAGGGCACGTCTGCTGGGGGAGGTGATGAGATGGCGGCATCCTCCAGTTTACAGACCCCTGGTGGTCCTGTCAAAAATAGAAGAGAAACACATAATTATCACATACAGACTTAATCGTGCAACAATCCAGGAACTGTGTGCCCAGTTGGAGCCAGACCTGATTTCAGCTATCCGCCATCCCACAGGGATACCCCCTCTAGTGCAGGTCCTGTCTGTACTCCATTTCCTGGCCAGTGGGTCTTTTCAAACAACAGTGGCCATTGCATCAGGGATGTCCCAGATAATGGCGGTCATTCTGACCGCCGCCCGCCATGCGGTCACCGCCATTTGGCCGCTCTGCGGTCAAAAGACCGCGGAGGCCATTCTGGCTTTCCCGTTGGGCTGACGGGCGCCCGCCAAAGGATCACCCGCCAGCCCAAAATCATGCTGGGGCCCTGTTAGGGGGCCCCTGCACTGCCCATGCCAGTGGCATGGGCAGTGCAGGGGCCACCAGGGGCCCCACGACACCCGTTCCCGCCATCCTGTTCCTGGCGGTAAAAACCGCGGGAGCAGCGCCGCCATGGAGGTTCAGCCCTGCCAGGGGTATTCCGGCGGGAAACCGCTGGATCCCCTTTTCTGACCGCGGCTTTACCGCCGCGGTCAGAATGGGCACTGAAGGACCGCCAGCCTGTTGGCGGTGCTTCCGTTGCCCTGGCGGTTTAGGACCGCCAGGGTCAGAATGAGGCCCAATGTTCTCTAACGTGTTGTCCAGAGTTTTATATGCCCTGCTGAAACATATGCACAGCTACATCGTTTTCCCTCAGGTGGAGGATTTGCCCACAGTGAAAAGTGACTTCTATGCCCTGGGACATATCCTCAACATCACTGGTGCCATTAATGGTACACATGTGGCATTTGTCCCCCCCTGCAGGAATGAACAGGTGTATAGAAATCGGAAGAGCTACCATTCGATGAATGTGCAGATGGTGTGTTTGACCAGAACATCTCCCATGTCAGTGCCTAGTATCCTGGCTCTGTGCATGACGCTTACATTTTGAGGAATAGCAGCATCCCTTATGTGATGGGGCAACTCCAGAGGCACCGTGTGTGGCTAATAGGTGAGGCCAAGGTCCCAATACAGTTGACATAGGTGTCTGGGTCTGGTGCTGTCCCCAAGGGTTAGTGTGTGTCTTACAGTTGTCCCTCGACATTTGCAGGTGACTCTGGTTACCCCAACCTGTCATGGCTACTGACCACAGTGAGGAATCCCAGGACAAGGGCAGAGGAACGCTACAATGAGGCACATGGGGCAACTAGGAGGATAATCAAACGCACTTTGGCCTCCTGAAGGCCAGATTCCGGTGCCTCCATCTGACAGGTGGTTCCCTATACTACTCACCGAAGAAGGTGTGCCAGATAATCGTGGCCTGCTGTATGCTGCACAACCTGGCTTTGCGGCGCCAGGTGACTTTTCTGCAGGAGGATGGGCCAGATGGTGGTCTTGAAACAACAACAGAAACAACATCATCATGCAATACTTCCAGTGAGACACAGGTAAGAAGATGTTACTGCTTCCCACATCTCATACTATTGTTGGAGCTAGTATAAGTCTGTTATTTTCACTCAGTGGATGGACACTGACTTGTCACTTTGACTTTCCATTCCACAGATCTGGGTCCCACTTTGTGCCCTCTGCTATGTTTACTCCTGGCCTACAGCTGTGTAACATTGGTATGTGAACAAGTAAATTGACATTGCTATGTTCCATTGATATTGCAATTACACTTTTGTGAAAGCACAAACTGACTCCAGATTGTTTTGTGATTGAAGTGTGTTTATTCCTGTGCAAATAAGTGGAGGGGGTTGTAAAATCGGCTGGGGTGATGGAGGAGGTATGTCCATGGCAGAGTCCAGTCTATTTGTTTCACAGGTGCATTGTCCAAAGGGGCATAGGAAGTTGAGCAATGGCAGTTTAAGGATGGACAGGGTGACATAGTAGGACAGAAGGGTGACATTCAGGAGTCTTCTTTCCTGGCGGGGGTCTTGGCAATGTTCTCTGTCTTGTTCCTGGATCTCAGGGGCCGTTTGTGGGTGGTTCTCCATCTGCAGGGGTTGGGGTGCTGGCGTCCTGTTGTTCCTGTGGCGGTGCCTCCTGTCCACTAGCGCCGCCGGAGGTGGAGGGCTGTTCATCATCCAGGCTAGTGTCAGGGGCCCGTTGGTGTGCCACTGTGTCCCTCATGGTGTTGAGAAGGTCAGCCAGCAGCCCTGCAATGGTGACCAGTGTGGTGTTGATGGACTTCAAGTCCTCCCTCATCCCCAGGTAGTGTTCCTCCTGCAGCCGCTGGGTCTCCTGAAACTTGGCCAGTACCATGTCCCTAGTCTCCTAGGAATGGTGGTAAGCTCGGATGATGTTGGATAGTGCCTCGTGGAGAGTGGGTTCCCTGGGCCTGTCCTCCCCCTGTCGCACAGCAGTCCTCCCAGCTTCCCTGTTATCCTGTACCTCTGTCTCCTGAACCATGTGCCCACTGCCACTGCCCCCAGGTCCCTGATCATCCTGTGTTAGTGGGGTTGCCTGGGTTCCCTGTAGTGGTGGACACACTGCTGATTGACGTGTCCTGGGGACAGAGGGATGGGCCCGCTGGATGGGTGCTGTGCTGGTGTTTCCTGAGGGGGGAGGCTCTGTGATGGTTTGTGACTGTGTCAGGAGAACCATCTGTCCCGAGGTCCCTGATGGGCCGGGCTGGTTATCTTGATCCAGGCGTGCAGAGCTGCTGTCATCACTGTGGGTCTCTTCTGTGGGGGGACTGGATGTTGCTGGCACCTCCTGTCCGGTGATGTTGGGTATGGGTCCTGTTGGGGTCTAAATGCATAGTTAATGTATCTGTGTGTGCTATCTTGTGCAATGGATGAGTGACCCTCTACTCCTGTGTTTGCCTTATTGGCTTGGTCCTTGTGTGATTGGTGATTTTGGGGCATGAGTGAGTCTCTGTAGTAGACATGCTTTGGTGATGGGTGTCCATACATTGGTGTTACATGCAGGGCTTGGTTTTGGGATGTGTGGGTTGTGTTAGTGGGGTATCTGTGGGTTGTTGGGGTGATGGGTGTGAGGGTAAGGGTCGGGGTATGTGATTGCATGCAGGTGGGGTGTGGGGGATAAAGTAGTAAAGATATGTCTTACCAGAGTCCAGTCCTCCTGCTACTCCTGCGAGACCCTCAGGATGCATAATTGCCAAAACTTGCTCCTCCCATGTTGTTAGCTGTGTGGGAGGAGGTGGGAGTCCACCGCCAGTCCTCTGTACGGCAATCAGGTGTCTAGATATCCTGTGTTCTTGGATGCTGTCCCACTGCGTTGACCCTGTCGACGATTCTCCTCCATAGCTCCATCTTCCTAGCAATGGATGTCTGCTGCACTTGTGATCCGAATAACTGTTGCTCTACCTGGACGATTTCCTCCACCATGACCCTAAGCTCCTCCTCAGAAAACCTGGGGTGTCATTGAGGTGCCATGATGTGGTGTGGGTGATGTGTGAGGTGGTGTCGGTTGTGATGTGTGAGGGGATGTGTTGTTGTGTGTTGTTTGAGGTACATGGATGTTATGTAAGTGATGGTGTTGTGTGTCTGTGGGTGCTGGTATTGTTTTAGGTAGTGTCTCTCTCTGGCCTTCTTTCAAAAAATTGGTATTAAGAGTTTGTGGGTGATATGGGTGTGTGTTTTATATTGGATTGGGTGTGTGGGAGTGGTGTGTGTATGTGTATCAGGTGTGTGTATTTTGAATTGTCCAATGTGGTTGTGTTTTGTAAATGTGTGTGTATTTTGAGCGCGGTGGTGTGTACCACCAATGGAATACCGCGGTTGGAAGACCACCGCGTTGATTCGTGGGTCGTGATACTGTGGGCGTATTCCTGTTGGCGTGACGGTGGAGGTTTTGTTATCGCAAGTTTATCACTGACCTTTGGTGTGGCGGACTTGTGTGGATGTCTGTATTGTGGCGGATTCTGAGCTGTGGGTTGTAATACCTGTAGCGGAATTCCGCGGCCGCTGCGGTATGTTGGAAGTTTTCTGCATGGCGGAAAGCAGGATTTACCACCAGGGTTGTAGTGAGGGCCATAGTTTTGAACTACTACTGGAACATCCCTGCACATTGTTTTACTTACATTATTGACAGATCAATGCTTTAAAAATGTAATTCAATAATATTTCAAGGTAACATAAATGTACTCCTTTGCTTTGTGTTTGTAGACTTAGAAGTAGAGATTTACAATGCCTTTAAAAACTGAAAGAAGAAAGCAACAGAGGAAACATAATTAATTGCTTACAGATAAGAAACAAAAGGGGCAAAATATAGAGAATATCATCAAAGAGAAAAGAGATGGTAAGAAAACAAAAACGTTTCTTAAAATAGTATGTGGAATACTATTAAGTGAGCAAAAGCAAGTGAATAGAAAGGACACTTTTAAATGAACTAAGAAAGGCCAAAGTGTGTATCACATTAAGAGCAAAACATTGAACAATAAGCCAGATATGTTAACAACAAGACAGAAGCAGCTCAAGGAGATCAGAGATAGAATGTAGAGTGATTCAGAATCTTCTCAAAACTGTAAAGTGGTTTAAAATAGAACTGAACAAGTTAGCAGTATTTGTAGTGTACGACAAGAATCAATTGATATACTTAGAACTTTACTTCAAATACTGCCCTCAAAACTTTGAAAAATAAAATAGCTATTTTAAAAGATTAGGTCCATGCAAAGTAATAAAGTACACAAATTCACAGGGACATTGACTGGGATGTCTATCAACAAACGTGTGCCAAAGCACCTTTTATCATTTGAGAATGTGAGCTGTACATTACTCGAGAATGCAACATTTTTTTAGGAGGTTTACTATGTAAAAACACCATCCCTATCTTTAGGGGAAATACGTAGAGTTCTTTTGCATGGTACAGTAGCAGAGGTAGAAAACGTTTATGAGGATATAAAGTTGTGTTATTTTGGTCCTGAGCAAGAGTTTAGGGAGAATGAGGAGTTGGTAGATGCAGGTGTAGAGGAACAATACAGAGGAATTTCTTTTGATGACTCTAGAGAAGAAATTGGGAAGTTTAACACAGTTTCTTCTGAGGAACCAAACTGTGTTTGTATATGTTGTTGACACACTCACTACAAACGTCAGGCTTATAATGTTGATCTGTACTCGAAAACTGAAAAAAACAGAGATAAGTGTCAAGATTTTGCTGCTTATCTGTTTGTAGAGGAAATTTTTGGTTTGGCCACAAAGCCAATAATATGTAAGTACTGCTATGATAGGTTAGAGGGAAATGAAAACCTTGCTAGAGCAGGACATAACAAGTTAGAAATAGTTCTAATGCCACAAGAACTTCAATGTGTAAATGTTTATGAATCTATTCTCATGCAATGTGTACATCCTTTCCAAACTATTGTTCGTATGGAGTGGAAAACAGTAAATTACAACCATCAGAGCTTCAGAAATGTCTAGGTAGAGTTGTATACTTGAGATTAGATTTCAAAAAGAACATTGAAACTACAGGTATTCAGAGAGATTTTGAAGATGCAGTTATTATTTTAGTAAATGGTGTACCTACAAAGAGCAAAATGATATGGCAGGAATTAGGAAATGTTAATAAGGTAAAAAGCAATGTTTTAACTGGTACAAATCAACATTTATTACAAAGCTGTTGATGTTCTTCAAGATATAACATATATAGAAGATGAAACATTACTGTAAAGGGGTCAAATAGAAAAAGTTGACGGATCAAGATCAGAAACAATTATGAACACGACAGCATCCATGATCTTCTTTCAAAAGAAGTTATTGGTAATGCAATTCACCTTTTCCAAATGAAGCAAGCTGAAGGAGCTCACATGAGTGTCTGGGAAAAAAGTTCAGTGGCTTACTGTTTTCCACAACTGTTTCCCACTTGGATAAGGTGAGCATAATGTTGATCGCCCTGTACAGATACCAGCAGCTGAATACCACTCAGAAAGATTATATTGAGAAGATCCTTAATATTTCCAGTGTATTCCCTATATATTACATCTTCTCATTGAGAGTGATTTGTCTGGACATCCATACGCTGTGAATTATGTACTGAAGACATGAGTAAAGCTTCAAAACCTTTCAGCTTAGGAGTTTGTTAAAAATGCTCAGGGAAAGGATGAAACAGAGTACAGCTTAATCAATTAGATGGCTTTTCAACGTGGTACTAATGAGTATTGGTATGGTCGTCATTTTGAACTGAAATGTATGTTAAGAAACCTAGGTCTACCTACTTGGTTCCTGACACTCAGTTGTGCTGGGTATGCATGGTATTATCTCCTTGAATATTTGAGAGAAGCAAACTGTAATATTAAAGACATTGAATTGAAGACAGCAAAACAACTCTGTTAATTGGATCCCACTAATATTTGCAGATACCTTAACCACCAATTTCAAGCTATGACGTCTTTCAACTACAACAAGACAAACCCTCCACTTGGTGCATTAACTGATTTATTTTGGCTTAAAGAGTACCAAGCAAGAGGTGCTCTTCATATTCACATGCTATTAAGGACAAAAGCTGCATATCTATTTGGAACAGACAGTGATGAGTCTGTACTGTCTTTTATTGAACAGTATGGGGGTGATTCTAACTTCGGCGGGCGGCGGAGGCCGCCCGCCGAAGTTCCCCCACCAAAATACCGCTCCGCGGTCGAAAGAACGCTGAGGGTATTTTGGGATTTGCCCTGGGCTGGCGGGCGGCCGCCAAAAGGCCGCCCGCCAGCCCAGGGCAAATCAACCTTCCCACGAGGACGCCGGCTCAGAATTGAGCCGGCGTAGTGGGAAGGTGCGACGGGTGCAGTGGCACCCGTCGCGTATTTCAGTGTCTGCATAGCAGACACTGAAATACTTTGTGGGGCCCTCTTACGGGGGCCCCTGCAGTGCCCATGCCATTGGCATGGGCACTGCAGGGGCCCCCAGGGGCCCCGCGGCACCCCCTACCACCATCCTGACTCATCCACATGTGGAAACTCATCTGCTTTCCTGAATGGCTATACATAGCAGAGTGAGGCATGCCTTCCTGCTTGGCTTTGTTTTGCTTCCTGATCTCAGCATCTGATTTGGCAGTCCAGCCCCTGCTGTCATCCTCGTATTCAGGACTTTTGAGGCAATTATTTTCTTTGTTCCTGTACCAGCTGACACCAGGCATTCCTCCAGCACTCCAGGAAAGACTGCAGCTAAGTGACTAGTATTCTGCAGGGAGTTTGCTCTTTGAGCGCCACGCTTTCCTAGAACTGCTGGTGTATTTCAGACCACGTGTTTTGGCAGAGTGCTTATCTTGAAGAGACAAATGCATTTCATTATTATTGTAGTTACTTGCCTAAATGTGCTTCAGGAAATCTGTTTGAGCTCAAATACATTACACTAAGAGAGAGTATATGGGAGAAAAGGGGATAGAGGAAGAACACAACCGTACTCGACTCCCAAAACAATACTAAATCACAAATTAGAGTACAGGGTTCTTGTAACGAAGGTAGGTCTATAGTGTACCAATTGTGACACTAGACCACCCGTAACCGTCAACTGGAGGTGAAATGTGGGTGCGCTATGGTGTGGTGTGTGGTCTGGGAGGTGGATTTCCTTTAAGGACTAGGTGGTCTCATACACTATATAGTGTCATGCTTCATCATATGACCACCTAGCCCCACCCAGGTAGGGCAGTGCCACCTGGGCGGACTCAACCTCATTGTTAAAGGCACAGGAGGGAGTGCGTAAATTAACTTTATTTCTGGAAAGGGGATCCAGCTATGCTAGGGAAATAAAAACACCTACTCAGATACCCGGGTGAATTTTTAATAGAGGGTTCCGTGTGGTGTGATTAAAAAGAACTGGGGAACCGGTGTGAGAGCAATGACTCACAAGGTCACCTATCTAAAAGAAGTAGCCGACATGTTTCTTCCCTTGAAATTGAGCTATGGATGGTCCTGAGGAGAGGTCGGTATAGGCGCACAGAGAGCGCCCACCTTTGATGCAAATCTGACTATAAGGGGATGCTCCCTCTCCAGGATACCAGAGGCCACTAGCCTCGTATGTTAGGGTCCTCCCCAGGTATTCCCTTGGTAAAGGTAGGCCCTTCTTTCACCCCTTTTCTAATGTGATTTCTTTATGCAGCGCCCAATAAGCAGATGCAACAGGGATCCAATGCCCTGATGAATGCCCAGAGACCCTCCATAGCTGAGCTCAAATACTACAAAATGTGACAGTGCAATTTTAAAAGAGCATTTATGTGACTTTTCTTTCTCTAATAGCATAAATCTTGGATTCAAATTGTGTCATTCATGTCTGTGTTTGAGGTTTGAGGAATTTGCTTTTTGAAGGGTTTTTCACACACTGAGTTAAACCAAACCAAACTGTGCCACCGTAACAGTTTGAACCCAGAGTGGACATTTGTATTTCTTGGATTGTTTTTGTTCTTTTTAGTTTAAACCTATTCATGCAGGAAAGTTATATGTGATATAATTAACGCCCTTGTTTGTCTTTCTTGTGCATGATAAGTGCAACCACAGTTCTAATTGTAGTGTGCAACAGTGAATCTCTGTGAAGCCAGCCCTAGTGTCGCAGTACTTATTGTTGTGGTACTCAGTTTGGGTTTTTGGTAATGCAGTGTTAGTAATTGTACCCACAGTTATTATTGTCCAAGAAAAGTGCTGGAGCATCCCGGTGTTCTTCTACTGCTCCCGTGCCCATATCAGAAAGAGAGATTCAGTTTCAAGGAAGTTGAGTGCACTAACTCTACTATCACTCTGTCAACAACGACCTGCGCCCCTGAAGATACAGGGTGCCTGGCTGGACCGGCAAGACGTGGCAGTGTTTTGTCTCTTTCTCTTCCACTCCCCCTTTCCTTTTGGGACACCTGCCGGGGTTTCTGTGTCCACCAGGAAGTGCTAGGAGGTGTTGCAGGAAGTCAGGGGCATACCATCGCCCCTGCAGACATCCTGCTTTTCAGGTGAGTGGCCCCGTCTCGACAGCATTTAAGTGTCCATGGTGACCGACTACAACTAACACATATGAAAAGGACAACCTGTTTTCAAAATACATCTTCACAACAAAATAAGAAATTCTTTGGGAGGTATTAGCAATATAAATATTTGGTTAAGCTATGAATACAAGGAAAAAGTAGAGAATATGATCCAAACATCTGATATGCAATAGGGAAATTTTCTGAAGGAAATAGGAGTAGGAGTTTTGACAATAGATGGTAAACATGCTTTACAAAAGTCACTTAATCAACAAATTATTTTCATCAAACAGTACATCAGGAGAACTAATGTACAAATTCATTCAAGAAGAAAATCTGTACTCTGTTTAATGCCTACACTTCAAGAGTGTTCCGAATTTAATGAACAGTTATTAAAACTGGAGAAACACTTTTTGGAAATCACAGCTATTGATAAAATGGAACATCAAGGAGTCACTATACTATTACCATAAAAACTACCAGCAAAAGTGGATTCTTTGGAGTTTGTATCAAAGACTACAAAATTAGAAAAATGTTTACACATGTGCAAAAACTGTCAGGTAATTTTGCGGTGTAATTTAAGTGTTGAGGAAGGTTTGGTATATGGTGCAATGGTTAAAGTGATTAATTTCATGAATTTTCCAAATGGAGATGAAGTGGAAGATTTGGGTGTGAAATTTGATCAGATTAATGATGTTTAGCAGATTGGCCGATGTATTGTACGTTTTTTATTTGTAAAGGATTTATATTTCCGGCAAAAACAGTTTCCATTCTCTCTAGCATATGCTGTCACCATCCATAAATCACAGGTTTAAGTGTAGTCACAGCTTTTGTTAATATTGGAAGTACAGTTTTCAAAGAAGATATGTCTTATGTTGCATTATCGCGTGTTAAAACATTGTCCGGTTTGCTCTTGGTTGAATTTGATGAAAGCAAAGTTAGTGCTGATGTAAGTTGTGTGAGAGAGTATAATCATTTAAAACATTTATGTGGTTGTTACTTAAGTAATTATCTAATATATGAAAAATGCATGATTTATCTGAAACAGAAACTTAAAAGAGTCAACAAATATTGAAGATAAAAAGGAAAAAGAAGGATGATCTAGAAAGTGTTAAAAAGAGGGTGCTGGTAAAAAAGGGAGACATTATAGGTTACCAGTTGGAAAACAGTTCAGACGTCAACCTCTATACAAAGGTTGTTTTCAATGTAATCATGGTAGAAATGCAGTCTCTGGTTGGCAGTCAGTTTACACTCTGTCCAAGCAGGGACACTCACTCTAGTCAGGGAAATGGAGATACACACTTAGATTACCCCTGCACACCCACTTGGTAGCTTGGCATAAGCAGTCAAGCGTATCTCCAAGGCAATGTGTAAAGTATTTGTACCAACATACACAGTAATACAGTGAAAACACTACAAAATGGACACCATACCAGTTTAGGAAAATAGGGAATATTTATCAAAACCAAACAAGACCACAACAACAAAAAGCCATCATACACAAGTCAAGATATCAATTTTCAAAAGAATACGAGTCTTAATCCATAGAAAACAATGGAAACGTTGATTTTACACAAAGTACCTGGTTTGCGTCATAAATAAAGCCACAAGGGCGAGTGTGTGTCAGAAAAGTCAGCGATGTGTTATTTCCTTACTTGTAAGTGAGGCCGTGCATCATTTCTTCTCAGGTCGCGTCAGCAATACATAGTTTTTCTCTCCCGATAGAGAGTGATATGACGATGTCATATGGTCACCCAGGATCCACGCAGGCTTTAGTTGATTTTTGATGCCCCAGCGATGATGCGTGAGAAATCCGCTAGGCAGGTGGAGTGTCGATTTTACCCACGAAATGAGCAGCGTGTCATTTTTCAGCCATGTTGCAGGTGGTACATCTAAAGTTTCCCTGCACGGTGCTCTGTGCGTGGATTTCAGTCCTTGTTCTGCCAACTGCACCTCTCAAGGGCCCAGAGACTGGAAAGGGCACCACTTGGCAGGGCAGGAGTCTCAGCAGAGATTCCAAGTGCTAGCAGAGGATGTCTTCAGTGACCCTGAGTCTTCAAAACAGGAGGCCAGCTCGATCCAAGCCCTTGGAGTTTCTTCACAAGCAGGAATATACCACAAAGTCCAGTCTTTGTCCTCTTTCAGTCAGAAGAAGCAACTGCAGGCCAACCCAGGAAAGCACAGTCACAAGCAAAGCGGCAGTTCTCCTCCCCCAGCACTTCAGCTCTTCTCCTTGGCAGAGGATCCTCGTGATTCCAGAAGTAATCTAAAAAACTGGGGTTAGGGCCCACTACTGATACCTCTTTCTGGCTTTGGAGTAGGCAAACTTCAAAGGAAAGTATCTGTTGTTCACAAGATCCTGCTTTGCCTAGGCTGGGCCCAAGACACACACCAGGGGGTTGGAGACTGCATTGTGTGAGGGCAGGCACAGCCCATTCAGGTGTAAGTTACCACCCTCTCCACTCTAGCTCTGATGGCCCATCAAGATATGCGTTCTACACCCCAGCTCCCTCTGTGTTACTGTCTAGAGGGGATTCACAAACAGCCCAACTGTCAGTCTTACCCAGACATGAAATACAGAAGAAGGTAGAGTCACAGAATGGTTTAAGCAAGAAAATGCCCACTTTCTAAAAGTGGTCATTTAAAAACCAACTTTACCAAAACATGTATTTTTAAAATGTGAGTTAAGAGACACCAAACTCCAAATTTCGATCTGTTTCCAAAGGGGAACTGCACTTAAAAGATATTTAAAGGCAGCCCCCATGTTAACCTATGAGAGAGATAGGCCTTGCAACAGTAAAAAACGAATTTGCCCGTATTTTACTGTTACGACATGTAAAGCACAACAGTGCAAGTTCCACCTTTAACATGCACTGCACACTGCCAATGCAGCTACTTAGGGCATCCCTTAAGGATGCCTTACATATATAGAAAATGAAGGTTTAGGCCTGGCAAGTGGGTGCACTTGCCAGGTGGAATGGGCAGTTTAAAACTGCACACACAGACACTGCAGTGGCAGGTCTGAGCCAAGGTTACAGGGCTAATCATGCGGGTGGTACAACCAGTGCTGCAGTCCCACTAGTAGCATTTGATTTATAGGCCTTGGGCACCTTTAGTGCACTTTACTAGGGACTTAATTGTAAATCAAATGTGCCAATTATTGAAAAGCCAATTACTCATACATTTTACACAGGGAATACTTGCACATTAGCACTGGTCAGCAGTGATGAAGAGTCCAGATTACCAAAAACAACAAAAAAAGCACACTGTCAAAACATGGGAAGCAGAGGCAAAAAACAGAACGGATACTTTGCCAAGGATGCCAGGTCTAAGAACTCCTATTTATCAAATGTTGTAAATGGAATTCAACAGAAAACAGATAAGAGATTGTGCTCTGCACTCTATCATTTCTTACAATGTTAGCTAAGTGAAACAACAGTATTATATTCTGCTTCCGGCATTCAATATCTCGTAGATACATGTACTGGAACCTTAGTATTTACTCTCAACACTCAACAAGGTGCACATGATTTTATAATGGTCATCCTGGGAGTATTGGAAGATGAATAACTAGAGGGTTCATTAGGAGTTTGGTGGACGGAAACATCAGTCTACCAAACTCCTAAGGAAGAGACAACCTTGGTGCTGGTGGCCTGCCTCCTGGCCCCATTGCAACTTTCCCACAGGGCTGACCAGCGAGACCCATAGGAAAGGTGCAGCAGCATTGTACATGACTCATAATTGAGCCAGCGGCAATGCTGCTGCAGGCAGGGTGCACCAGCACCCTTGAAATGCACAATGTCTGCACATTTCGAGGGTGCTGCAGAGAGACCCCAGCACTGTCCATGTCTACGGCAGGTCTAGTCCTTTGGTGCTGTTGTACAGATTTTAGCTGGGCTGCTCGGTCTGAGTCAATGGTCAGCAGCAGGTCAGTTAACTGGACCTCATAGGTTCCTTACCTGCAGGGTGCAGGAGAGTGATACCTTCACTCAGAGGGAGGTTCTTAGTACATTTTAGAAGGCTGTAGGTGCTTTGGGATTTTGTAGAGTCCTTCAGGTTTCCAGGCGACACCTATCTGGCGATGGTCAAGTCCTTGGAACATCAAACAGGGTTTGGCACCTTTTTCGTTTTGCAGCAGAGCTTCAGTTCTTGTGCCTTGGATCTTCTTTGTACTGTTCATCTTTGTGTCCATCAAATCTAAGGTCTTGGTCAGGGGAATGTGCTAAGCATTTGTTGTACTCACAGTATCAATAAATGTGGACACACCCTTGGAAGAACAACTCGAGACCAAGGTCATCAATATAATATAAGTACTTATTTTCTTATGATTTTTCAAAGTTTATTAAATGTTCTGTTTTTATGTGTAATTACACATCTTAGGAATCAATGGGAAAAACATTTTAAATGCATATAAAATGAGGCAATGCTTGTACAAAAATCACCTTCCATGTATAGGTCAGGGTTGTTGAAGTGTTGAATGGGCCAGCAGGAGAACATTTGTCAGTTCCTGGTTTAAGCAAGAGCTGCGGCTAAAGGTCTTGGAGCTGACGCCTAAATGAGAAGGGGACCACTTGTAAACACACTTCAATGATGGACTTAAAGGTAAGTCCGGTGGGTCCCCTTTGAGGGTGGAGGGCACCAGGGTTAGGGACCTCTAGAGCACTGCTGGCTGGTCAATTCAGGGGCCAAGGAAGCAGGCTGCAGCGCAGATAGGTCATCCAGGAATTGGGCATCTTGGAGTCCTTGGTGTCAGGAGAAGACACCTTTTACGGTGGATTGCAGGTCAGCAGGGCCACTCTGGGGGTTGGTTCCTAGGTGTCCTGAAGTCCCTTGAGTGGTACTTGCTTCTGGGCTTTTGGAGGTCTGGAGTTGACTTTGCTTCTGGGTGTTCGATGCTGGTGGTCCGGTGCTCGAGGTAGTGGTATGCCACAGCCCTGGAGAGCTGGTCCTATCCCTAAGGGCTGTTCTACAGAATTTGGCTGGTCTGCTGTGTCGGGGTCATTTTTCAGCAGCTGGTCACTTTACCGGACTTCATGGATTCCTTACCTATTGAGTGCAGGGAGTGATACCTTGGCTTAAAGGGAGATTCTTGGCAAATTTTAGAAGGCTGGAGGTGTTCTGCGGTTTTTTACAGTCCTTCAGGTTTAAAGGCAACACCTAAGTGACGATGGTAAGTCCTTGGAACTTCAGACATTTTTTGGCACTTTTTTCTTTTTGCTGCAGGGCTTCAGTTTTCATGCCTTTTATATTCTTTATACTGTTCTTCTTTGTGCCCATCAAATCTGAGGTCTTGGTCAGAGGAGGCCCTCTAAATATTACACTTAGGTGGCATTAGGGGGAGTACCTGAGATTGGCCAATGGGCCACCTACCTTAGTGTGGAAACACCCACTAACTGACCACTTCATGTGGGAAGAGGACACATCCCTGACCCTAATTGGGAATTTTCCTACCATCCAAGGTGAAAGGAATTGAAATGGAATGTTTACCTCGCTTGCCACACCTGAAGGGTACCCACTTGGGACATTTTATAATAAATTCTCAACTGGCATTAGTGTGGGTTCATCATTCTGACTTGTTTGATACCAAACAACTCAGTAGTCAGAAAGGCCATTATGTAGTTGGGGAACTCGTAATGACCAATGTTCAGCACTTGCATTTGCTATGTCTTCCTTGCACATTTATGATGCCTAAGAATTGGCAAAGACATAGTATGGGCATATCTGCTGAGGCACACATATGCCTTCACATGCATTATAGTGCACCCAGGCTTAAGGCTATAAGGCCTGGCCGAAAGGTGACTTATCTATATTGCATGCAGTGTTAGTAGACATGACACTCTTGGTGAGTGTCATGTTGAGTTTGCAACTTTGGGCACACCTTGTTTTTCACTTGCAATGGCAGTCTGTATGAGGCTGGTGTGGCACACTGATACATACAGTGACACAGCCACGCACACAATATTGTATAATCTTTCACGCCCAGGCACACATTGACGCATGTGTTGGGGCACCCAGGCACAAACTCATGCATACACTGACACACCCAGGCAGACACTCAGGCATACACTGACACAACCAGGCACACCCTGAACTATACACAAAGACACCCAGGCACACACTGATGCATACACTGACACACTCAGGCAGACGCTTATATATTCACTAACACACTTGGGCACTCGCTGAGACATATGCTGAGACTCCCAGGTACACAATGATGCATACGCAGGCACACCCAGGCACACACTGACGCATAAAATAACACACTGGCATACACTCATGAATACACTGAAATACCCAGGCACACACTGAGCTACACACATACACACCCAGGGACCCAATGATGCATATATTGACATACACAGGCACTTACTCATCCATTCAGCCACTTAACTCTTAGTCACTAACCAATACAGGCACTCATGCACCATCTCACTCACCCATATAGCAGTCATACAGACACTGACTCACACATACAGCCACTGACACGGCTACTCACTTACCAATTAGTTATGCACACTCTCATTCACTCTCAAAGAGTCAGACATGCATCATCTCACTCAGCTATATAGCTACTCATCCATTGTCACTCACCCATATATACACTCGTGCACCCTGTCACTTTCTGATAGAACCACTCACACACCCACTCACTCATACACACACGAAACAGCTGCTCACTCACCCAGAGAAACACTCATTTACCCTCTTACTCACTCATACACTCACTGACGCATCCAGTCACTCATTCATAAACCCACTCACACACCCACTGACTCACGCATGCAGCTACACAACACCCATACACTCACTCATACAGGCACTCGTACACACTCTCAGTCATAGATATAGCCAGTTGCACAGTCACTCACTCACCTATACGGCCACTCATACACCATTTGACACACACTCACATACCCTCTCCCTCATCCATTCAGCCACTCACACACACAATCCCTCAACAATACAGCCACTCACACACCCAGTTGATCACCCATACAGCTACTTACAAACCCAGTTATTTACTCATACAGCCACTCACCCACCCACCCAGTCACTCACTAATACAGCCACTAAGATAGCCATTTACTTACTCATCCAGGCCCTCACACACCCACAATCTCATTCATACAACTGCTTATGCCCCCAGTCGGTCACTCATACAGTCACTCACTCACACAGCCATCCACACTCCCAGTCAGTCACTCATACAGCCTCTTACACACCCAGTTACTCACCCATACAGCCATTCCCACTCATTCATTCATACAGATGCTCACACACCCATTTATTCACCCATACAGTCACTCTCACACACTTAAATTCCACCATAAACTTACTCACATACCCATAAAATGAGCCATACACTGTCGCACACACTAACAGGCATCGCAACTGTACAGTGTTACAAACAAACATATACATTTTCTTTCTTTAACTAGAATAGGTGGTTTTGAGATGAACCATTTTTCTAACTTTTCATTTTTTTTGAATTTTTAGAACAATTTTGTGGTTTGTGTTTTTTTTAAATTCAAACACAAAAATAAAAGCTTTCGAACTTAAAGCACAAATCCTAGAGTAACATTTTTCAGCCCCCCAAAAATAAACCAACACTAGTGACTGCTGATAGAACATACAGGGATTGGCTGTTCTTCCATTGTCAGATTGGCACAGCATCTTAAAAGAACAGCTCAGCAGCCGCACACTGAGGAACCTGGGTCAGAGCAGGACTGACAAAAGTCAAACCTGCTGATGTACCTGGCTGAGCACCTTTCGAAGAAGATGGTGGATTATCCCTCTTCCTGCACAAAAACAATGAAGAGAGGTGTTTCCTCTTTCTATGTGTGCAGCAGAATGCAGCACACATAGAAAGAGGAAAAGCAGGGAGAAATAAAGATATTTCTCCCTGTTGCGTCACTTCTACGCCACCTCTGAGGTGGCGTAGGAATCTGAGACATTCCTAGACTTGTAAATCTGGCAGTGAGTCAGATTCCTTAGCGTTCCATGGGTGATGAGTGGGAACACCCACAGCAGCATCCATGGAACACCACTTTCATGCAGTTTTATGCGTGAAAGGGCCCCATATGTACAAGGCCATGAAAAGCCATGAAAGGTGGCTTTGTGTAGCCTTGTAACTATGGGATGGCACACTGCGCCACCAAAGCATAAAAAAAGAGACGCTCTGGTGGCGCAGAGTGCCGATAGGGCCCCATAAATGAGGCCCATAGTTTTAGAACTCCTTCCTTAAGTTACCTAAAATCAGCCCTGTGGAAGCTTTTCCTGACTAGTCAACCTTTGATTGGCTGGGCCAAGCTACCTTAATGAAGTGTGAAGTGGCCTGGGCTGAGACAAAAGAACCATTTGGTGAGTGGAAAAGTGCAGCAGCAGATGGCAGCACAGGAATGGAACTGGGTGGCCAAACTGGTCTTCAAAGGGAGAAACTCAGTTGGGACAATAAAAAGACCTTCCCTATTTCCTGCACCCCCATCCAGATGGGAGCCCCTGTAATTAGATTAAGAGATAGGCAGGAAGGGTAGTGCAGGGAAAAGTCAGCCACACCTGTCGGTGGGCTCAGCCAGACCTGATCCTCTAGGAGAGATTGTTTCTGTCTTGAATGTTTGAGAAATAGTGCTTTCTGGGTTTGAAATGTGCCACACTTTGCAGAAAGTGGTCATCACATAAAGGGGTACCCTGGATGCCATTAGTCTGGTGTGCCCCTCTGCGTGCCAACCCAGGAACCTAGATAAATTTGAAGAGGTGCCCAGCAACTCCAATCCCTGCCTTCAAACATCAAGAAGAAGGACTGCCCTGCTGAACTCCTGCTCTGCACCAAGAACTATTGCACTCACAAGGACTGTACCTGCTGCACACTCTGTGCATCACAAAGAGATGAGTTTGCCTTGCTTCAAAGGGTTCAGGAGTGGATTCCCTATAATAAAGGAGCCACCAAGAGTCACCTGCATCAACTCCTGCAAGAAGAACCCAGCTGACCTGCATCCAGTTGACTTTTAAGGATTTGACCAAGTGCATTGTGGGAATTGTAGTCCTAAATGCCAAGGAGCAATTCAAATCTTCCAGGACGTTGGACTGAGACTGTGGACACTTCAAGATCCTAAAAAGACCTTCTGGAAGAGGATCCAAAAGTGTGAAGACATTTGGAGCATTTTTGGAGAAAAGCTACATAAGGTGACTGGCCCATTGTCAAGAGCTTAGCCTGTGACTTTGATTGTGACCCAGCTTGAGTTTCAGGTTTGCCCCACTGAACCTCAGGTGCTTTTTGCCATCAACAAGATTTCCAGGAGTTGACTGAGGCATCCGTGCTGATCCACACCGCCATCATCGGACCGCAAGCCAGCCTGAGGAGGAGATCCGCTCTACGTCAAGAGAAATACCTCAGAAATAAAGACTGTGGGCCTGATTTAGAACATGGCGGACAAGTTACTCCATCACAAAGGTGTCAGATTTCACTCCACTGAAATATAAATCCCACTATGTCCTATGGGATTTTTTTTTGGCTGATGGGATATCCATCACCATTGTGACAGAGTGACTTGCCCGCAAAGTTCTAACTCAGGTCCTAAGTCAGAAGGTGAAATTTTGACTGCGGCCTACCGCTCACTGTATCCGACTTGGGCTTCATTGCGGTTCTCATCCAATTTTGACTTTCAGCCAGTCAGGTGCCACCAGATGACCGCGGTTGGTGCTTTTGTCTTTTTTAAGCAGTAGAAACCACAATCTTTGCTGTAATCTTTAAAAATTCATATCTCCGGTTCCCATACATTAGATTTCTGCTGTTTTGGTGTAATTTTAGAACTAAAAATATTTCCTACATGTATAAATTGGTGTTAGATTTTTATTTTGTGTTGTGTCTTACTTATTTACTGTTTGGTGATATTAAATGCTTTACACACCAGTCTCCTAAAATAAGCCTGAATGCTCATGAGCCAAGCTACCAAGGGTTGAGCAAGGGTTAATTTATTGAGACCTAGACTGGACTTAATGCGTAATTGTGGCCCTATTAGTAGCTGCAGGTACCTACCATGCACACACTAATAAAACACTTCCCAAGAAGATGGATTAACACTTTTCCAGTGTATTGCAATTTTTAATACGCAAAATGTAATTGCTAGGAATAGGTCCCCAAGATATTATTTACCTATTGGTAAATTAAGGTCACTGGCACGTCTGTAGCTAAATTAAAGATTGGTAAATTTTATGACAAGACCGGAGGCTCTATTATGCGTTCTTTTCCTACTTTATTTTAAACAGCAGCAGTCAAGAACTACAGCTCCCAGGGGGATTAGCGTAAGACTAACCAATGGGAGTAAAACAGAAACAAAGAACTAAGCCAATCAGCATACTCCATTAACCATAGAGAGTACCCTTGACTGCAAGCAGCCCTCTTTTCTTGCTGCTCGCAGTCAAGATAAGTACACTCTTCAGCTCTTGCGTTTACTTATTTAGCTAAGTTGGTTAATTTTATTCCGTTTTTTACATGTCTATTGTTATTTACAGGTATCAGTTCGCCGTGTAATCTTAAAACGTTTAATTGCTGGGTTTTTTCCGACCCCCTTCCCCCCCCGCGTTACCGTTGTTCGCTAGCTGTGCAGCGCGTGCCGTTGCGCGTTCCATTCGGGAAGCTTCTCCGTCCTGTCAGCGCTTTTACCAGTGCGCGTCTGTCAGGCGAACTGCTCCGCTTCTCTGGAAAGCCTCTGCGAAGCCTTCCGTTTCGGTAGCGCGTCTCCACGCGTTTCCGGAGCGGCTTTCTCGTTTTTCTGCTGCCGAAGCAGTGTCTCTTCGTGGCCGGCCCACGTTTCCTCCCTCTCTCCTTCTCGGCCCCGCCCAAGGGAGGGCTTTTTCAGTTTTATAAGAGCGTGTTGCTCTCTATTAACTCTTTAGTTACCTCGCTACTCCTGAGACGTTTTACTACTCCTTTGGGCAGCTGTCAGCTTTAAGGCAAGATGAATACAGATACTTCATCTGTCAATACGGATTCTGAGGATAATGAGGAGTTTTTTAAACAGGATCTGAACAAGTTTATTAAATCCTCAGTTAAAAATGCATTAAAAGCATCTATGGTTACGATGTCTAAGAACATCGAGAGTTCTGTAATTTCCATGATGTCCAAACCCATGGCCCATTCTGCGGGGGAAGGCAGAAAACGCAAAATAATCTCGTCCTTTAAAACAGCGAAAGGCGCACATGCAGAGAGTGAGCTTGCCTCACACCAGAACGAGGACTTGGTTCCTCCCAGGCCTCCTTCTAAGGAGGGGAATTCTTCCAAAAAGTCGGGCTCTCATGCCAAATGTAAAGTTAAGTCAAAACATACTTTAGCGCCGAAAAAGATTGCTGTTACGAGGGTTTTGGACACGGACGAAGAGGGATTGGACGATTTATCTTCGTCAGATAATCCGGATGACTCGCTTGCTCATTCTTCTCCCCCTTCCAAACGTTCAAAACTTTCCTCTGGTGTGCCATCTACCAGTGTGGTTGATGCCGAAGGGATTCCCATGTTCGATCCGTCACTCATTCATCACCCCAATTCTACGGAGTGGTTTCCTTTGGATCACGTGGCTGAATACATTTCTTCCCGCTTGCGTCTTCCGTTGGATAAACAGACTCGCTCCAAACTCAGGTCTGAATGCCCTCGACCGTCCTTGGACTCTAACATTACTCTGACTCCGGCTATTGATGAGTCCCTCATCACATTTTTTACAAAATATGGAAAGGATCCCCGTAGAGGGGTTGACAAAGCCTGGACCACGTGCCAAGACAAACTCCTCGACGTGGTCGGTCCGCTATCTAGAATTCTAGACTTAGCCGAGTCGGCTCGATTGGAGGATTCCCCTATCGATCCTTTGGACCTCTCTCTTTGGACCCAAAGAGCATTTTGTCTTTTGGGTAACGCTAACTCGGCCATTATCCATGAGAGACGCAAGGGTCTCCTTCTCCGCATGGATCCTAAGCTAGCTAATCTCGCTTCCAGGGATCCTGGTATCCAGGCCGAGGGTAAACTGTTTGGAGATTCTTTCATAAAGGACCTTAGCCGTTTCGTCTCTACTTTTTCGTCTATCGATAAGGCTCAACAATCCTTGAAGAAGGTTTTCAACCAACGGGTTTTTTCCCGGGCCGGTAGAGGTAGGGGTCGCTTTACCGGCCGCCAATACAGGAACCAAGGTTCCAGAGGATTCTCCAACCCTCCCTCCTATTACAACCAAGAGTTCAAACCCCATTTCTACCCCCAACGATCAAGGGGCTTCCGCAACCGCGGTCAGCGCATCTACAGAACGGCCAATTCCTCAGGTAAGCCAACGTTCTGGCCCTCCCGTGGGAGGTCGACTTCGATTCTTCCTACAAAAATGGAGGTCAATTTCTTCAGACCCATGGGTTCTTTCCACTGTCCAGGGCTATCGCATCGAATTTCTCTTTCCACCTTCCCAGTCAAGTCCCCCTCCTGTTCCAAGGTTCTCCCTCGAGATGTCATCTCTAATCTCTTCGGAAATCCAAGCTCTGCTAGAAAAAGATGCCATCCAAAGCTGTATTCCAGACTCCTCCGGTTTCATCAGTTCTATCTTTCTCGTCCACAAAAAGAACAAAAAGCTAAGACCTGTAATCAATCTAAAATCCTTCAACCAGTTCGTCGTCTATCGACACTTCAAAATGGAGACTATTATCCATCTCAGGGATATTTTACTCCAAGGCGACTGGTTAGTCAGACTGGATCTCCAAGATGCATACCTCACTATCCCGATCCATCCTTCTCACAGAAAATATTTACAATTTCTTTGGAATTCAAAAACGTATCAGTTTTCCTCTCTTCCTTTTGGCCTTTCTTCAGCTCCGTGGTGTTTCACGAAGCTCTTAAAGCCGGTCGTACCCTTCCTTCGTTCTCTGGGTTTCAGACTCATTATCTATCTCGACGATATCCTTATCATGCATCAAAACAAATCTTCTCTCCTGTCCCAGCTTCAGATAACTTCCACCCTCCTAACAGAGCTTGGCTTCCTCTTAAATCTCGAGAAATCTGTTATGGTTCCTTCCCAACAAGTAGAATTCTTAGGCTTCCGAATCGATTCAGTTTCGGCTTCCCTGTCTCTTCCACGGGACAAGGTTTCTGCAATCAAAAGGGAATTGGCTTCAATTCTCCGGAAAGACTCTATTTCTCTCAGAACTCTTGCAAGAGTCGTCGGCCTTCTTTCTTCGTCTATCCAGGCTATATTCCCAGGACCCCTTCACTATCGCGCTCTTCAACGTCTCAAGATCCTTCACCTTCGTCGAGGTTTGGCTTTCTCCGACCTCGTCTATCTAGATCAAGAATCTCTACTCGAAATCCAATGGTGGATATCCCATTTAGAGGCCTGGAACGGCAGGTCCATCTTCCCCTCTGTGCCCGATCTTGTATTAGAATCCGATGCAAGTCTCACCGGTTGGGGCGCCCGTTGTGGCTCAATCTCGACTGGCGGTACATGGTCCGCAGAGGAGTCCAGATTGCACATAAATTGTTTAGAGCTTCTTGCAGGCTCCTTTGCGATCCGGAGTTTTACGAAGGACAGAGCAAGCTGCTCCATTCTGCTCCGCATGGACAACATTTCCGCAGTGCGTTATATAAACCATCTAGGTGGCACCAGGTCCAGACCCCTTGCTCTTCTGGCCAAGAGCCTCTGGGAGTTTTGTCTGTCCCACAAATTTTCCCTTCTCGCCGAGTATCTCCCAGGCTCTCTGAACTCCAACGCGGATTGGCATTCCCAACATATCTCGGATTCCAGCGATTGGAGATTACACCGTTCCGTCTTTCACCAAATCGAAAGAAAATGGGGGCCCTTTCAGGTGGATCTCTTTGCGTCCAGACTCAACTCCCAACTTCCTCGTTTCTTCAGTTGGCGTCCAGATCCGTTGGCCTTGGCTACAGACGCTTTCCTTCAGGATTGGTCCAATTCCCTCAATTATGCTTTCCCTCCTTTTATCCTGATCAACAGGGTTTTAAACCAGGTCAGGCGTCAAATGACGTCCCTTGTTCTGATAGCCCCCTTTTGGCAAGCTCAGGTATGGTTTCCTCCCCTACTGGAGCTCGCGGCAGATTTCCCGATCTTACTCCCATCATTTCCGTCTCTCCTTCTAGATCCACTCGGTCGGCCCCACAATCTTATTCTCGACAGATCATTAGTCCTGTCTGCTTGGCTCATCTCAGGGCTGCCCAGCGGTCCTTCCCGATTTCGTCGGAAGCTTCAGAGTTCATCAACAATGCCTGGGCGCCTGGCACAAGGCGAGCCTACAGATCAGCTTGGTCTCTTTGGGCAAGCTGGTGTGTGGGAAAATGTGCCGATCCCTTTTCAGCGGATCTAAATCTGGTTATTAATTTCTTAGCGGCTCAGGCAGGTCTGGGTAAATCATATCGGACTATCAACCTTTATAGATCCGCTATTTCTATGAACCATTCTAATATTGATGGCAATCCTGTTGGGATTCATCCCTTAATTTGTCGCCTTTTAAAGGGGGTCAAACTCTCTAGGCCCCCTTCTGCCAAATACTCCCACGTCTGGGATGTTTCATTGGTTCTGAATCTCTTTCTTTCTTGGTCTGACAATTCCAGTCTTTCCCTGAAAATCCTGTCTGCCAAACTCACTATGCTCCTTTGCCTAATTTCCATCAAGAGGGTTTCTGATGTTAGGGCCCTAGATGTTTCCGCCCGTCAGTTTTTACCCTCAGGTGTATTGTTTCACATCGCTAAACGCACCAAAACTAACCTACATTCGGTGTTCTATCCCTTTTTACCTGATAAACCAAAATTATGTGTGGGTCTATGTTTGAAAGAATACGAGAGAAGAACTGTCGACCTGAGAACGTCTTCCTCTACCCAACTTCTAATCTCCTTTCGCAAACCTCATAACCCGGTTTCTTCTGCAACCCTAGCCCGTTGGGTCAGATTGATCATGTCCCTAGCGGGTATTGATACTTCGGTGTACGGGGCCCACTCTTCCAGGGGAGCCATGGCCTCTAAAGCGTTCGCTTTAGGATCTAGTTTGGAGGACATTCTCAGGTCGGCAGATTGGACTAATGACAATGTTTTTAAGACTTTTTATTGTAAACCTGTTAGAACTGCTTCTTCTGTGGTTATTGATATGCTTTAAAATCGCATAATAGAGCCTCCGGTCTTGTCATAAAATGTAGATTTTCCTAGTAATTTATGACGGAAAGTCTTAATTTTATTAAAGACACGGAGGCGAATATTATCCCACCTCAAGTACTTCTGTTAATGTGTACTTTTTTCTCCCTCCCAGCGACTCCTGCACTTCCTCCAGCTTCCGGATAACGTCGTTGGCTTCTCCCTTTCTCCCTTCAAGAAGAATTCTTCAGATGCATCGGAGCAACCTTCACAGGACCTTCGGCCTCCTTCATCCGCCTCTCGTCTCATCACAGCGGTCCAAGAGTTTTGTTCAGTCTCCTTGGCGTTGGCGATTGTGGGACTCATTTACCCGTTATTTTATGATTCTATCTGACTTACTCGCTCAAGAAAAGAGGGCTGCTTGCAGTCAAGGGTACTCTCTATGGTTAATGGAGTATGCTGATTGGCTTAGTTCTTTGTTTCTGTTTTACTCCCATTGGTTAGTCTTACGCTAATCCCCCTGGGAGCTGTAGTTCTTGACTGCTGCTGTTTAAAATAAAGTAGGAAAAGAACGCATAATATTCGCCTCCGTGTCTTTAATAAATTTAAGACTTTCCGTCATAAATTACTAGGAAAATCTACACTTTCCCTCTCAATAATCTATAGGTTTGGGGTATAATTCCAAAATCTGAACCTGGTCTGATTCATCGCTCCCACATCTCATGGACACATCTTCCACCATATTCTTCTTGATCTATTGTATTAATTAAAAATCTAAATAGATAGGGGGACTGCTCAATGTTCATTTGTCCTGCAAAGTGGCAGCTGCAAGAGGACATAAACACAGATGGTATCACAAAAAAAAAGCTGGCATTTTACCTTTCTCGTGTTAGAGTTAATATGACAGAAACCTTTGATCAGGGCATTATGCTTCATTCACTGCTCCCAATTGGGGATCGGGAGAGCTAATTCCAATATTGTAAGACGGGCAGAGCACCAATTCTAGGAGTCTGGGTGGAGTTTAGGAGTTACGGACGCGGAAGCTTGAGTTGTAGCATTTTGGCCAAAGGCTTCTGGTATAGTTTACAGCCATGCAAACAGGAAGTGATACAGGTGAATGAGAAAGACAAAGTGCAACTTTTCCAGCATCTACAGGAAAGAGGTGCTTCTAGGGGATCAGAGCAAAGTGTAAAGAGTATCCGAGAAATACTTGACATCAGCAGCTACAAATTGACAGTTTATCCTACTCGGAGCTTTTCAAGCAAACCGGCACTATACCCTAAAAAATCCTTGACACTGGCAGTCAGTATAGTTTTACAGTGAAAATCAATGAGAATTCCATACTATAACTAGGAAAAAAGTGGACTTCTCAGAAAACTGCTAGAGGACTAAAAGGCGCAAGATGCACTTCACAACATGGACTCTGAATGTTAACCGAGTCACAGCGTGTACTCCTTAGCTGCAGCCAGAAGTTAAATACGGTGCATACGTGCCCAGAGTGGTACACTCAAGGATCTTATTTTGCCATGTCAAGTGTTGCTCGTTTGTCTTTGCATTACATCCTGGTACTTCCAGTGTTTTATTTCTAATATAAATGCAGGCTAAGAGGGGACTGCTAGTGGAGTCCAGGAGAGCGCTGGGGGTCTGGGAGTCCATGTGGGTCATGTCAGACAGGATCAGATCGGCACCACTACTGTGGGGAACTATGTGACATCATGCCATTGAGAAGGTGAATTGATATATTTAACATGCTATTGAGAGCCATGCAACCTGTGAATTGTTTAAATGAGAAACATAAAAACGTGTTTATCGCAGATTTAAATTTAAGGAGATCCAACCAATTCACATTAGGAAGGGCAGATGGGCAGGATCAAATATGCAGGTTCATGTCCGCAGTCCATTGCTGCAGCTGTGCTAATGAAAAGGCACTACGTTTACAAGAGCAATTTCCTCCAGAGAAGAATATGCTGTACAAAGTAAACGAGTTTTCTGATTTTTAATAATGCAAATTATGTTTAAAGCTATATTGTGAGCCGCTGTGGAGGGATGCTCTCTTAAGAGCTATTCATTGTGAGAATTCCTGAAATATTTGCGTTTCAGCATTGGCCAAAGGCTAAGACCCCCATTTAAAGTGTGTAACTTGAAATATGCCTCAATACTGATCTGTTTAGGTTATGTTTTGAAAACACTGCGTCAGATTATATCTTGTAGTTGTCACAGATGAGGAGACCGATAGACAAAAACATTCCAAAGTGGATTAATGTTCCCCGAGTAATTTATATTCATCAGCTTAAGGTATTTAACAGTACAACAATGCAGAAACTAATGAGGCACCGCTGACTGAACACCTTCTGCTATGTTCCATATTATTTTTCTCCTTAAACCTTAACGAGGTATAATTACATTTTCTGGTATTTTGTCTAGGACATTCATTATTATAACAAACCGCGATGTCAAGTAAGTGTCGCACTTTATGAACAGCCTACTCACAGCAAATATGCAAATGAGGAACCACAAAGCCAGAGAAGAGCACCGAAAAATTAATAGTTCTGAGAACGAGGAAACCATTTTATAACTCGGCGGACCTCAAACAAAGCAGAGAACGCGAGCTTTAGTACACAGGGTAGCATGCTAACTATGCTCAATTAGTGCTTGTTAGCCCAAAGTCAGCAGAGTGCAACTCTTGTAAAAAGCAGATCAGGTCATTGACATTATCACATAAGTAATAATGTCCTTTGAGGCCAATTCGACATTGTGTTCAGGGGCAGGCATGGCCATATAAAAGGCCGCTTAACGGTTTCAGCGAGGAAACATTCATTTGAAGTGTTGTTTCACGAGCTGCACAATGCTTCAAGAATGAAGAATGCAACCTCTCTCGATTTGTAGCAGAAATGCAAACATGGCACCTGTTCTTTGTTAAGCAGGTTAGCGTGTATTTTACTAGTCTTTGTAAAACATGAGCACGAGGGATGTGCCACATTCGGCAATTTACCTTGACATAATTATATGAATGTCATGCTACATTTTAAAGCTCAATGCATCCTCCTGTCAGTTCTTGGCACCACAAACAACAGACACGTGTTTCATTGTGTAACACAAATTACCACGCATTGTGCATTTCGTCATAAATGTTTGCCACCAGTGTTTCATAATTATGCAAAGGGTCATTTTAATGGTGCAATTTCGTGAATTTCACTTAAGTGTACTGTGAAATTTCTGAAATTACGCGAAATACGCTGGCATAATTTGAATTGGTTGTAGGATGACACGTTGACTTATGCTAAATGATATGACAAAGAAACACAATTTGACCCAGACGTTAAATCTCAGTGCAACCATAAACCTGACTTGACAGTGCGCTGGATTTGTGGAATGTTGTTTTGCTGTATTATTTGTAGTGACAAACCAGCCATATCTACCACTTCTTGTGGCTCCTATCTCAGGAGCAGACTGTATGCTTGTTTTAGGTTATTACGAATAGGACTGTGTATCTTTTTATGTACAGAGACTCCGCAGTCAAAAAGATCCTAGTCATAAAATACATTTGTGAATAGCAAACAATCCTAAACCTACACAAAAGAGTAAATTTAATTTTGTGAATCAGGCCCCCAAAGTTTGTACAAGGATTATTTACAGTAATAATTCATATAGCCCTAGACCATCACTTAGCACTGTTGATGTTCATAAATGTCTGTGTGAACACTGCGGGGGGTAAAGACTCTAGTGCTCAATCTGGACATTGCCAGTTATGATGCTAAAATGCACGTTTGTCACCTGGCTTGCTTGTTCAGTCAGTTTTAAAACCTCTATTTATCTATCACCAAGAACCAAGGATGTTTTTGCCCAATTAACTAGCATCTTTTTTCCTTTTTGAAAAGAATAGGCAAACTTTATGGGAAGCTTTTATTTTTGACCCGTGGATCAGCTGACAACAACTTGGACAAATAGCCAAGCAGTTTTTCAAGAAGGAATAGGCACCATTGATCCATGTTGTACTTCCAGGTATGTCCACGTTACAGAACGCAGCACCTATTTGACATTTCTTGTTCAACAGGCTGTCAATAATGATGTCAATCTACAATGTAATTTTATGTACACATGATGTTTAACTCGATTTTAGCAATGGATAATTTTCCTTCATACTAGCAATGAGACCTATGTAAAATATTGGAAGTCTGATAACGGACTCTTCAGTTTAAGGTGACTAAGAAAGTTAGGCCCAGATGTAGGAAAATCCTGCATTGCGACTCACAAATTGCTAGTCTGAGCAATTTGCGAATCGCAATGCAGGATGCAGGATGATGTCCCTGACACCATCTGCGAGTCGCAAGGGGGTCGCAAAGGCCCACCTCATTAATATTAATGAGGTGGGTCGGCATGTGCGACCCCCTTGCGACTCGCAGCACTCACAGGGATGGTGGCCTGCTGGAGACAGCAGACCACCATGTCTGTGACTGCTTTTAAATAAAGCATTTTTTTTTTGTAATGCAGCCCGTTTTCCTTAAAGGAAAACGAGATGCATTACAAAATGAAAAAATGAAACGTGTCCCTTTCATTTTTTCAGAGCAGGCAGTTGTCCATAGGACCACTGCGTGCTCTGAAAAAATGTTTTTAATGCCATTCACAAAGGGGAAGGGGTCCCATAGGGACCCCTTCCCTTTTGCGAATGGATTACCACCAGTGTGACACTGGTGGTAACTGCGATTTCTTTGCGACCGCGTTCGCGGTCACAAAGCAATCCTACATCGCGCTGCAACTTGCAAATAGGAAGGGGAACACTGCTTCCTATTTGCGACTCGCAGTCCCGTTTTGCGAGGCGGTAACCAGGTTACCGACTCGCACAATGGTAATAGGGCATCACGATGTGGGTTTTGCACGTTGCAAACAGCGAAAATCGCTGTTTGCGACGCGTAAAACTCTTGCTACATCTGGCCCTTAGTCAAGTGCATATATAGGATTTTGCACCATTTAGCATCTTTGTTGAAGAACATGGCCATAGTTATAGCTTGGTTCATGTCGTTCTTGCACCGCGCAAAGTACTTCAAAAGCAACACAAACCTTAAGTGAGATTTATGAAGCCAAGCAAGGCTACCTTGTGTGGCCCTGTGTGGTTTCATCCATCTTGCATAATGTAACGCTGAGCAAATCGTTGTGTTACAGTACTCTGTTCCAGGGAGGTATTTCCATGCCTGATGCATGGGTGCTTCCACGCAACATCCATGGATTTTATACCAGAGACAACCAGAAGTCACATATGAAGAAGACACACAACTTTCTAGTTAATATGGATCAAATTATCTCAAAAATATTTTTCAAACTGGGCACTAATCTGGTCTCTCTAGCGCTAAATACTAGCATGGTCTCAAAGTGAAATTCTCACATTTGCATGTGATTGTGCCCCCATGTAAAAAAGGGACCCCTTGGCCTTTGTGCCTGCATCATAATAAAGATGCAGGAGCAGAGACAAACAGGCCACCAGACGATGCACCATGTGCCACTTAGAGGTGACACATAATCAGTGAACCTCAATGGCACCCCTCGGAAGAGTGAAAAGAGGGTCCCAGGATCCTCAAAGTCATCTACTGCAGGTGGGTGCAGTCACTCACTGCGCCCTTGTGCATGGAAATCTGTACCCCTTTTGAATTTCCGACCAGTTACTGTCTGCGCAGATAAAGGCAGACACGCAGCTTCAAACAGATAGTCTGTCTTTTACTGGGAACAGTACATTTGCTTTGATATGGTGCACTGTCCCAGTTTGAGACTGGCACAAATATTTAAGTTTAAGGCGTGGCTCAGAGGTGGCATGCAAATATTGCTACATGGAATAGACATTTAAGTTCTCAGGTCTTCTCACTTCTTTGCTGTTGGTGTGTGGTTTATTGAGTCATTCTTCTTCACTAACGCTTTTAGTAACAATTAACTGATCTGAGTATAAAAGAAACAAAATAAAGGACTTCGCCTTTACAGAAAGCAATACAATAATCGTATGGCACACTGCAGATTACCTCCTGCTAGATTTCAACTCAATTTAAAGAACAGTGGATTCATAAGTACATTAATACCGATCCATGCGTATATAAATACATGTTGTAACTCAAGCAAACGCATTTTTTGAATTACATTCAGTGCATTTATTGAATATTTTGCCACAATATCCGGCTTGGATAATAATCAAACATTGTTTTGAAAAACACGTAGCTTCAACCATCAGTCTAAAATTGAGGACACAGTATCAAACTCCCAGAGATTTCAAATGTGCAATTTAAAAATAAACAGTTGGATAAATATATTTGGCGAATCACCTTATTGTTTTCATAACAAAACAAACATAATTAATAGTTTTAAGTTTCTAATATCAGTGCAGAGATGTCATTGAGGAAGCTGAGTTTCCTCATGTATTACATTATTACATTGAAGCTGATAGATGTGGTCTCACAGTGAAGACAGTAAAATGGGAACAATTAATAAGTGCCAGAATGTGCGTTTTTCCATATATTTAGAATTGGGTGTCTGGAGAAGGAAAATTAGAGCTTCAGTGAAACTTTGCTTACCTAACCAACTGACAATTAGACATGAAAATATTTAACAGAAGGTGATATCATATGTAATAAACCATGGATATTTGCTAGTTCCAGCAAGAGAGCAGATTCCCTCAATGTTTGTGGATTTTACACTGTGCGAGCTAATCCCTATAATATCCATTTCAATTTTAAAATACTTTTTTTGTAGTTTACATTTTCTGGGAGGAGGGGAATGCGGAGATCCACACATTGGGATAAACCTTTGGACAAAGATGTTTGTGAAGCAGAGGTTAAGTACACAACTCTATTTAACCAGGTGGCACACCTTATTTATTCTTTTAGTCATCCCTACTCTAAATGAGTGCATTTAATGGCAAGAAAGGCACCATGTTCATGTAAGCTCTGGTTATAATATTCACTTTTTTGATGTGTTTATTAGTGGCTATCATTAATCTGTGGATTTTTGCCCCTGACTGCTGCTGCTACCTGTTGTATTCCAATAACTATATGACCATGTACTGTTCATGTAGTATATCTTACAGTAGTGTGCTTTTTGTACGTATGTGATTTATTTTAGGGTGTAGTGATTTTGTTATTCTCAATGTTTTTGTACACACTAGGATAGTTTCAGGAGACATCCCCACCTTACAAATGTACATACACGCATGGCATAACATAATATAACACAACACAACACAACATAACAGAACAACATAACAAAACAAACATAGAATACAATAGTATCACATACCATAGCATAACTAAACATAATATAACATATGACATAGCATAACACAACACAACATAACATAACATAACATACCATGAGATAACAACATAGAATACCATAGTATAATATAACATAACATAACACAACATAACATAACATATATAAACATTTGAAAGATTTCACATGTTATTTTTCACATGGTGCATGCCAGGGACACTTTCTCATGTTCATCCTTCAAAGCACTACAGATAGAGGGGGTCATTATGAACACGGCAGGGGATGCTGGCAGTCTAAACACAGACCGCCAGCCCGTTGATTACCCCGTCGGCCCTATAATGAACATTTCACTGGGCAGGCGGAATGCTGGGCCAGGACATTGCTGACAGCTCCACATGGAGCCATCGTCAATGCCACAGTGCTGCGGTTGCAGCAGCACCTGTCGCACATATCACTGCCCGTAAATCAGGCAGTGACTTGCTCGACGGGATGTGCACGGGTACCCCTGCACTGCCCATGCCAAGTATATGGGCAGTGCAGGGGCCCCCAGTGAGGCCCCGGAGCACCCCTTTCGCCCACCTTTCCCTGTCGGCGTTAGCCTGGCGGTGGAAGAGGGCCACCTGTAGCGGTCTTCCCATGTTGGTAATATGGCGGTCCAGACCGCGATGCCAGTAGCGGTGTTTTCCGCCATCGCCGGCATGGCAGTCTGGACATAATGAGGGCCATAATGCCATGATTTCTCTGACCCGGAGAGAAGCTTTATTCCACCCTTTCAATTATGGCTTCAAGAGAACGCTGGAAGAGAGTCCAGACTGTCTGTCATACACTGGACTGTTGGAGCTGAGGAAAGCATGGTGTTAGCAAGCGAAAATATGATTGCAGTTTTCCACCTATATGCCTGGCTTTTTATTTGCTAACTCGTAGTAGCAGAGAAGCAGTAAGAAAAAAACAAATTATTCTATATTATATTGATATTTGGTACCAATTTTTGTACATAGTAACTTGGCTTCTAATATAAGTCTCAAATAGCACTAATCCAATATCTTGTGTGTCTGCTGGCTCTTGAGAAAGGGGAATGGAGAACTGTGAAAAAATACGTGTCTCTGGCAAGTTCACTCATTCCTAAGGTAGATACATTTTTTAAAACACAGTGGGCTAGATAAAAGAAGCATTTTCGAGGTTGCAAACAGCCTAATTCCCAGAATTCTCAAACCACAAAAAAGCTTTTTGGGATGAACAAAGTCCAAATCCAATTCAGTAACTTGTTACCAAATTTCAATTAGGGGTGGATGGAAATGTCCTCACCGCCGGCAGAGTTGGCAGAGTTTTGGCCACTTCGAAATATGCATGTATTGCAGAGTTCTGGACAAATTCCAACAACCACAGCATTTTTTCTTATGTACAGCTCACCAATGGTAAATTAGTGAGCACAAGTGAGATTTGGTGTCCCCTAGCGCAATTTTGGCTGCAAGGAGGGCTCTCAGTGAGATTTCTCCAACGTGGCTGGGTAGTCAAGCTCATTCATGGTCAGAAAGCTGCTGCTCGAGAGGAAACTCTACTCGAGCAGCATCAATATCAGCTTGAGAAGCAGTGCATGCTGGTGCATTGTGTGATGCAATTTGTGCTGATTTTTCAGCACTGAACGAGCCCTCGGCGCTACAAATTAGCACAAGCAGCTCAATGTGCCTAATTCCACCCTTTCGTGGAACTCTGTGGAATCTTTCAGAGTTTTGATGTAACTCTGTCAGTTCTGTCCACCCCTAGTCACAATTTGGGTTTTGCAATTCAGTATTTGTAAGGGGCGTGTTCAGGGCACCTCTTTCTAAAACCAAATTGAAATGGTATGAATGTATATTTAGCAACTGAAAAGCAGTCGCAAAACATTCACAATTTACCACCCTTTGAAAAATGGTGGTTACCTATTCACAAATTGGATAGGGTCCCCCAGGGACCACTTCCGCTTTGAGAATGGTTTATTAAATATTAATAAGAACAGGCAGAGGGTCCTTATGTATCCATAAGAAATTGAAGTGCAAGTGTGCAGTCATTCTAGCTTGTAGTTACTACCCTCTGTTAGTAGTCTGTGATCTTTTGCCCAACAATGGTTTCAAGAACATTTAATTTGTTAGTATCAACTACAATACAAGAAACATCCTTCTTAGCATCTTATATCACACAATTATACAATTTTGTGTAACTTAGCAACACATTTTCAGAATGACCAGGGAAATCTATAATACTAACATTTGGGTTTGTTTGAATACTACCCTTGACACTGATTTTAATTAAACTGTCGTCTGAGCAGTCCAGTCTACGATGAGGCCACAAGTCACATTAAAGACAAGAAGTGTCAGTCCATAGAATGTATTCTACATAATTTAGGTTAAAAATGCTTCTTGTCAGGATTCCAATATAGCAACCAATCAAAAGAACTTTTATTAGACAGGTGTTAAATCACTGTGTTAATCACATTTGCATTTACCTACTGGGCAATAGGCAGGCATAGAAAGCCCTTTGAGATTTTAGACACTCTGGGGAGCAGCCTTATATCTATGAGGTCAATAATTAAACTATCAGGTGGGATCACTGTTCTCTCTCTACGAATCCTAAATATAAACCTTCCTTTCCCACTTTACAGATATATTACATACCTAGCGAGGCAAAATTCTTAATAGAGTTTTTAGACTTGAAAAACTAAACGGATGTTTAGAAGACAAAAATTCCACATGACAAATATTGGCAACTATGAAAACTCAAATAAGGCCATTTTTAGCATATTGCCTTAACATGAATGAAGGGTTGAAAAAAAAAATATATATATATTAGATTTATCAGGATTGTAGACAAGTGTAGGGAAATTAGAAGTGTATTATGCCATACCAGGGATGGGCACAACAATAGAATTGATATAGACCAAACACAGCTTCAGAAAGCATACAAGTTGCTGCAAAAAGATTATAAGTTGCTAATTAAAATAAGAGAAGAAATATGCAGTGTTATTTCAAACTAGTTGCTGAGGGCTTCACCGTGCTAACACAGCTCATAAATTCCCGGTGAGAATAACATCTATGCAATCATCTTGATTGACACAAGGTTTTGAAAACCTGGATTTGCACGAGAAATGTAACAATCACTCCAAAAGAAATTAAGGACGTCATCTGTATGACTAAGGTTGGTAAGGTTAGTAAGGCATCTAGACCTGGTAGTATTCTGAACATGGTTTTCAAGATAGCTCCTGAGTTTGGGGCTCATTTTTTGTTTCCACATTTTAACCACATTAAGAAAAAGGAGAATTCCACACTCTGTGCAGGGTTCCTCAATGATTTTAATATCTTTAAAAAAGGAGGGCCCAGATGATCAGGCAGCTTACCTTCTTATCCCATTTCTGAAGCCATCATCCAAAATATTCCCTTGAATTTGGCTGTGAGAAATTGAAAATTGGGTTAACTAGCTACCTCACACCCAAGGTGCGAGTAGGGTTTAGACCAAGAGAGTCCACCACACATCAAATGCTTGCACTATTTACAAAGTGATCTGTCAAGGAGGTATATTGATATGCTTTGATGATTTCAAATCATCCTTTTAGGTGATGCACTGAGGACTCCTGTGAGCTAAGCTTGGAAGCTTGGTTATCCCAAGTGGCTTTCTGAAATCTCTTAATTATACTTCACAAAAACACAAGGGGATGAGTTTGAAATAGGACCTTGTGGTAAGGGGCTAATAGGACCACAACCCACGACAATCTTCAACAACTATGTGTGCTGACACCAGATCTGTTTTCCTTATTCATACAGGATTTACCTTTCTCCTTAGAGAAAACTATTTGTAATCCACCTGTTGTAAACTGTGCACCAGTAACTGAGTTACAGGATGCTGATGATTTGGTCTTTGTAGGCCACAAACTCAGGGTTTCAAACAAAGTTACATGCCTCAGAATCCTATTGCAAATAGTTTAACTATTAATACTACAGATATTAAGATAATGTAACTAGGGGAAGAAGCAACATCATTTTTTACGGCATATCTCAAATGTAAAATTGGAGGAGGTACATTCCTACAAATACTTGGGAATAGATTTGATGAAACTATGAATTTTGAGGAAAATGCAAGACAGGAAGAGTGCAAGCCTTGTCTGGCTGAAGCATATTCAACTAAAATTATCAAGGTACCTTAGTATTCCCATTAGCGACAAAGAAGCTCACAAATATTATACATTTTTGACACCTATGGACAACTGACATCAGCAGATTAAAAAAAAAATTGAAGCCCATACACTACATACAGATTTAAACGTACAAAACATGGATGGATTTGAAGAATTGGGCCCAGAATTTAGACTGTGCTCTTGAGCTACCTCAGTACAAGCACATTTGTGTCACCTTTATCAGACACACGATTTCAGTAGCCTCATGATCTACTGTATGTAAAAGACAGTGACTTGCACATAAGACAAGAGTTAGTCTAGCCAAACTGAGCTCAAAGTGTGGAGTAATAAGCAAATAATGGCTACTAATGGAACTCCTGACCATGGAAAGGGGGTCCATTGTCAGTTCGTATCTCGTCAGGCAAACCCAAAAAAGTGAATGTCTTCTCAAGAACAGAGCAGACATGTTCGAAAGCCGTTGACACCACCAGTTCCACCACAGGGAACTGCGTGCACGAGTCGACCATCACAGCCGTTAGACGTCCACCTGGGAAACTGCCAAAGTCCAGACTGATCCTAGACCAGGGTCGAGTGCTGGGCGACTCAGTCACAACAGGAGCTGGGACGGCTTCCTGAGCAGTGATGGCGCATGGATGGCATCTGTCTATCACGTCGTCCACCATAGTGTCCATACCTGGGAACCACACCTTGCTTCACAGACGCGCCTTTGTCTTTGCGGTTCCTTGATGGCCTTGGTGCGCCAAATCCACCACTCGACTCTGCAGGCTGCGGGGTATCAGCAAACATTGTCCTCTTAGGAGAAGACCCTCTGGACTTACTGAGAGCTCCAGCCTCACTTTCCACAGTTGTTGCATCGCTCTTCTAACATCTGGGTCAGACACGGATGGTTTATCAAGGAAACGTTTCCAGGAGCGATTGTGTAAGTCCTCCTTCGCACAGCTTATGAGGGCGTCTCCAGCTGAGGCATCAGCAATTTCGGCCACCGTGAGAGCCGTAGGGCAGGCCATGTTCACTAACATGCTTACAAAACTCTCCACCCACCCGTCCTCTTCATCTGATTGTTCCTCGGAGCAAGGTGGCAAAGGATGTCGCGACAGATAGTCCGCGGGATTGTTGACCCCAGGCGGTAGACCACTTGGAACCGATACGGTTGCAGAAGTACAGCCCACCTTTCGATGCATGGAGGAGCAAGCCTGGCAGAGCCTCCGAAGAGGGACACCAACAGCTTGTGATCGATGACGACTCTGAACTCGTTTCCGCATAGATATAAGTGGAAATGCTGACAGGCCCACCTAATGGCTAACACCTCTCTCTCAATTTGTGCTTACTGAGCCTCCGTGGCTGAGAGGGCTCAGCTGGAGTAAGCTACAGGCGTCCATTGCTGGTGACTTTGTTCTTGCAGCAGCACTGCTCCTAGCCCAACGGGGCTGGCATCCACTACCACCTTGGTTCTCCTCTGTGGGTGAAAATAAGCCATCACTGCTGTGTCCCGTAGGGCTGTTTTCACGGGCCCGGAAAGCTTTGTCCTCCTCCGGAACCCACTCCCATGGAATATTGGTCTTCGTGAGTCACCGGAGGGGATCGGAGAGTGTGGCAAGATTGGGGATGAACCTCCCGCAAGGGCTGTCGCCATCCCAAGGAAACTCCTGATCTCAGTGGCGTTGCGGGGTATCAACTCTCCTTTTATGGCTTCCACCTTCTTGGGGCCGACTCTCAACACCTCCCTTGAGAAAATGTAGCCAAAAAAGTCAACGGGTTGCGGTAAAATGCAAGTTTTTTTCTATTCAGCGTTAACCCAGCCTCTGACAGTCACTGGAGGGTATCTCGCAGATGCCTAAGATGGTCTTCCAGAGTGCTGAAGAAAATCAAAATGTCTTCGCTTAAATTGATAACGTCTGCCAGACCAGACAGAGTCGGTCGGTCGGTCGGTCGGTCGAATAACTTTTTTCGGCAGTTGCCATAAAAGTGCAAATCAGAACACATATTACCGATCTATAAATAATGTAAAACACAATTAAAACTATAAAACAATTTCTAAGAACACCCTATAAACATCCAATCTAAAACCCCTAGACAAATAGCAGATAAATATACTAAACATGATTAAGAAATAACAAAAGCTCAAAAATACAGATATTACCTAAAATAGTAGACTTTCACTAAGATATACGAATTTAAAATAGAGTAGACCTTTTCCTAATACGTAAAGAAGCTGTAACAAAATCTAGTACATGATGACAGGTTTGAATATTTGACAGTCTCTGGAAATACAATAGAGCTTCCTTGTAGTGGCGAGGTCTAAGGTGACATAAAATGGGTAGGATAAAAGCCTTTCTGGAAGCAGCGTATAGAGGGCAAAAAAGAAAAAAATGCGTGGTACTCTGATTTGACTTGGAATCACATGGGCAGAATGGTAAATCCTTTTTACAGAAACATGGTTCGGGGAAGGCTACCTTAAAATGAATTAGATTAAATCTAAAAAGTGTTAAAAGAGAAATTGTTCTAAAACTTGAAAACCAGGTCAAATAGGGTTCAAGGCATGGAGCAGTCGCAATCCGAGTATAGGAATCAAAGGATTTCAGTTTCAGGGAACTATAAAATCTCAACTCTGAAACGTGCTCAGAATAAGTTGACTTCAAGACAGTCCTAGAATTTGTAGTTAACAAATGGGGTTCGTCAAATATATATCTGAGCCCTAACTTCTCAAAGGAGTTTCGCAGAAACTTAAGCCAAGGAATCCTATTTGAATTGTCTAATTGTAGGCAGTCAGAAATGCAGTCTTGAACAAGTTTTGCCGCAGGGTTTAACAGCATCTAATCCAAAGTAGTAGAGGAGCAATGGAGACCCTGTCCTCCAAAAAACGCTGACCCATTTCTTCATGGCAAATGATATTTGCTGTACATTTTAGAACCATCAGTAATCTACGCAGAGACAGAGTTTCTCAGATGGTGTTCTGGAAAATCTCTGCCGCAGATGAGACCCCAAAGCTTAACCGTCTATTACGTGTCAAGAAGGTGGTAGTATTGCGGCTCTCCGTGGTTAGTTCTATTTGGTGGTATCCTGAGTTCAAGTCTAGCTTGGAGAACCATTGAGCTCCGTTCAAATCCGCTATTATGTCATCCAGGATGGGTGTGATATGGCGCTCCCGTTTGATGGCAATGTTGTGGAGGCACATATCCACAGAGAGACAAATGCCTCTGGCCTGCTTGGTCTTTGGGGCGATGACCAGAGGTGAAACCCATGGCGTAGGCCCACTCACTTTCTCTATTACCCCTCGCTCTTCAAGGGTCCATAGTTCTTGTTCCACCTGAGGCCTCAGGTGAAACGGCACTCTCCGATGTCTCAATGCCGTGGGGTGAGCAGTAGGGTCAACATTGAGGTGAAACTGCTTGCCCTTCAACTTCCACAATCCACGGAAAAGTTCTGGGAACTCCTCCAGCACTGCTTCAGCGTGTAAATTGTGCACCTGGCGGGCAAAGAACACCAGTTCTAGATCTTCGGCTGTGTGACACCCTAGGAGTGTACCTTTCTTCCCTTCCGCCACATGGAATTTTGCTCGCATGGAGTGTCCGTCGCTGCTGACAGTGACTTCTATTGCCACTCTGAGTGGAAGTGGTTCTATGCCACCGTACACGTATAGTTCATATCTTGGTGCGGCATGGTTTAAGCTCTGGGGGAGGAGACAGGTTGTTGTATTGCTCGACGTCCATAACATTGACCAAGGCTCCGGTGTCAATGAGTGCCGATATCGGCGTGTCGTTGACTGTTATGGTGCATATGGGAGGAGGCCACCGCCTCTGATCCCATCTGTCAGCAAAGGAGACCACAAATATTTCCTCATCTACATACGGAGTGGTGTCTGGGTGCAGGTCCACAGCTGCCGTGGTTGCCCCTGTTTCGTCATCCAGCAGCAACTGTTTTACCACTGCCCTTCGTGTGGAAGTGGTTCCGGTCCGAGGTCGCCCACCCCGGCAGACCTTGGCGATGTGGTTGGGTTTGCCACATCTGGAGCAGTTCTTGTCTTTCGCCGGGCACACACATGGTGTGCGGTGTTCACCGCCACAATTGTCACACCCCTTTTCCTCCATCTGGGCCTGCTAAGCCATACGGGGGAGCTTTGATGGCGGGAGATGGCGGCAACTTGTTCTTCCTTTATGGGGTCTGGTTTTGTTGGGCGTGGAACAATGGATGACCGTGCCAGGGCAGCAGTCATGTCTTCAGCGCGGCTGTTGGATAACTCATGCGATCGCGCTAGGATGAGGATGTCATCAATTCGAGATACCTGGTTGTCGTAGGATCAGCTTTCGCAGCGCTGAGGAGCGACATCCCTGGATTATCTGCGACCGGATTTCTTCGTGGTGATTGATGCCTGTGCAGGTGCTTGCCAGCTTGTGCAGGCGCACGTAGAACATGTCCACCGATTCAGTGTCGGGCTGCTGGGCCTGCCGCAGCTTGATCTTTTCATAATCAGGGTTGAGCTGTGCATCAAAGTACTTGTTGAGGGCTGGTACCACTGCGTCAAAGTCGTTGTCATCCCCTGTGTCCGGCAGCGTTTCGAATAGATCATAGAGCTCATCGCCCCGAAGTGCAAGAATCAAAGACTGTTGCACCGCACCATCTGTCTCACGAGTGGCTCAGAAGTAGAGTCTTAGCCATCCGTGCCAGTGGCGCCAACGGGGCGCGGCTGTGGCAGGGTCTGCCAGCTTGCTAAATGGTGGGAGCACGGTGACAGATGAGTGAGACCCATGCTGTTGGGCTGGGCGGTGGGTGTCAGCATCTGGCAGGAAGCTCATGAGCAGGCTTGGGACTTAGCCTTCTTCTCCTTCATATAGGCTGGTATAGATGAGGAAAGGAGAAAAGAGAAAATAAAAAAGCAGCACTTCCTTCACCCTTCTGTAGAAACAAAACTTCATGAGCAGGATAAATGCCCCACCGAAAGTCCACTGAGTTGAGGGGCACCCAACTCTGATGCCTCACACCGGCACTGTCTGCCCCCAACAGCAGGACTGCATCTGGCCAGCCGACACCTCTATTACACATGGGCAGTGGGGGGGGCAGCTACAGGGTCCTCGCACTCCTGCATGCATGTATCCCACACGGTGACAACAGGCTGAAAAGAGGAGGAGGCAGACTCACTCTTTTCCACCGCTGGTAGTAGGGAGGAGTGCCCTCCAGTCCTCTCCGGGGAGAAGCAGCCAAACACCACAGGAACGCGCCAGGTGCACGTCGCGTCGGACTGCGGGAGTGCCGTGAGGCTTGCCGGCCTGGTGGGTGCGCTCCGGGCTCTGATGGCGAGGGAGCAGTGAAGAAATGCTCCGGGTCAAGCGAGCGCATGTGAGGGCAGCGCGTGGGCACCGCTTCGTCACCAGATGTAGAGGGCGCAGGCAGGGCTATTATCACGGCCTGCAACCCACATGCGGCCACCAATGCAGGGAACAAACACACAGACCTGGCATGTACTTTTTGCTGGCGGAAAAAGACCACCCGGGTCCCGCCTCCATTTATTTTATAGCCCCTCACTCCGGACACCGTACCACATCACGGAGTGGGGCAGTACACAAGGTAGCACCCGAGTGGCTCACTACACAGACATCCCCTGAACTCAACTGTCACAGGTTAGTATTACTAAAGGCGAAGTCAATAAATAGTGCATTATTCCTAATCGTGAATCTGTCGATCTTGAAAGTGGAGCAAAGGTAAACTATACAGACTGTCAAAAGTGATCCTGTCCTAATCTTCCTTCCTGAAACAATTGTACACAGGGTTGCACTTCAGTGACAAAGCTTCTGTACACAAACCCGCGTTCACCCCGAGACAAAGGGCCCACAAAGGTTTACTTTTTTTCGGTACCCACAAACAATTTAATAGTTATCTCATGACTGTGGATAGAGCAGTCAAGGAGGAGACCTGCATATAAAAATATTTGACACACTTATCTTTTTATGTGCGGAGTTTTCCACCGACTCATTCGTAGTCAATAAACCGTAAAATCATTTGTTTCTGAATCCTGAAAAAGAGTACACTTACACAATATTGTAAGTGTACCTTTGTCAATCGAGCCCGTTGCATTTGTTTTAGAACACTTACGAAATGAAAATTTGATTCATGTGTTTAACATCTCTCTCAAGTCCCTGGTATCCGAACATTACATTTTGACATTCTACATGTGGGCGCCACTATTTTGGTAACCCGGTATTAGTTACTGAACTCTCTCTTGTTGATGAGAGACCCTTGTGGCACTACTCCATTAAAAATGATTATTCTTTCTTAAGCGTGTGATACATACTATTGGTGAAGTACCTTTTCTCACAGATATCTTTAAATCTGTTTTTCAGGAAGTTAAAAGAAGAAATTGATAAATGATATTGCTGATCGAAAGATTGTTCAAGTAAAAGGTCAGGTAGATGTTGTTCCTATCAGGAATAAAAGGTATCTTAGGCCATCACATGGAATAATTTGCAGCGCTGAGGTCCTGCCCTGAGGCGAGACTCTTCCGCAACCACTTTTATAACTATTTACATTAAAAACACAGCTTCCTAATGCAACCCTTTCTTTGCTGTACTATTTGAACACCCTGGCAAATAGGTTGTTTATATTTAATCTTCTTGTAATAATTTTAACATGCACCATTATTGTCCTGTTGTGTACGTATGCTCTCAATTCAGTACCTATTTATAAAATATTATTGTTTACTAGTAAATCATGGAATAATCACTACATATAGTATACCATGTGGAGGTTTTTGACAGAAAACAATGTTTTCCATCAGGCTCTCTCGCACAGGAATATTCCACAAAGCAAAGTTATTAAGGGTATACTAAACATGTTTCAGTTTCTTTTTCAGTTCAGGGTGAGTTAAATCATCTGTCCCTACTAGGACAGTGTATATGGTGGCTGGGAATCACAGGCAAACATAACATAATTATATAGAGATCTCCAATGTAGGTGTAGGAGGGTTAATCCATTCCACATTTTCAGTGACCAGCAATATGCAGATAGACTTCAATTTAGATTAATTGGACTTAAATAGTTTTGCCCATCATGATAGGCAGGTTACACCCCAGCATCCTTTCTGTCCCTGTCTAGTGGAGATGCACAAACAGCCCAACTGTCAGTCTGACCCAGACAAGGAATCCAAAAATGGGCAGAGGCACAGAATGGTTTACGCAAGATCAATCAATCAATCAATCAAATAATTTCTCAAGAGCACTACTCACCCGGTAGGGTCTCAAGGCGCTGTGAGGGGTGGGTGCCGGTTACTGCTCAAAAATCCATGTTTAAGGAGCTTTCTGAAGATTAAGAGGTCCTGGGGCTTGAGTAGGTTGGTGGGGAGGGACTTCCAGGTCTTGGCGGTGAGGTGGAAGAAGGATTTGCTGCCAGAGTTGGTGCCTTGGATGTGGGAGACTGTAGCAAGGGCAAGGTCGGCGGAGCAGAGCTGTCGGGTTTATATGTGGAAGTTTACTCATTTGTTGAGGTAGGCCGGTCCAGTGTTGTGGAGGGCTTTGTGAGAGTGGACGAGGACCTTGAAAATTATACTTTTGTTGATGGGCAACCAGTGTAGGGATCTGAGGTGGGTGGATATGTGTTCGTGGCGAGGGAGGTTGAGGATGAGATGTGCGGCTGCGTTCTGGATTCGCTGGAGTTTTCTCTGAAGCTTGGCTGTGGTCCTTGCGTAGAGGGCGTTGCCGTAGTCCAGTCTGCTGCTAATGAGGGCGTGGGTGACTGTTCTTCTTGTTTCTAAAGGAATCCATTGGAAAGTCTTGTGTTGCATGCGAAGGGTGTTGAAGCAGGAGGATGATATGGCATTGATTTGCTTGGTCATGGAGAGAGATGAGTCCAGAACGAAGCCAAGGTTGCGTGTGTGGGTGGTGGGAGTTGGGGGTGGTCCGAGGGTGGTGGGCCACCAGGAGTCATTCCATGCTGTCTTGTTGGGGCAGAAGATGATGATCTCTGTTTTGTTTGAGTTTAATTTGAGGTGGCTTGCTGTCATCCATTTGGCGATGTCAAGGAGTCCGGCGTGCAGGTTAATCTTGGCGGTGGCTGGGTTCCTGGTGAGGGAGATGATGAGCTGGGTGTCATCAGCTTATAAAATGATGGTGATGCCGTGGGGGTGGAGGATGCTGGCGAGAGGAGCCATGTAGATGTTGAAGATGGTGGGGCTGAGGGAGGATACTTGGGGGACCCCACAGATGATCTTGGTGGCTGTAGATCGGAAAGGAGGAAGGCAAACCCTTTGGGTTCTTTCGGAGAGGAAGGAGGTGAGCCAGTCCAGGGCCTTGTGGCGAATCCTGGCGTCAAAAAGGCGTGCGCAGAGGGTTTGGTGGCAAACAGTGTCAAAAGCAGCAGAGAGGTCTAGGGGGATGAGGGTGACGGTCTCACCCTTGTCCACTCTGGTCCTGATGTCGTCTGTGCAGGCGATGAGGGCGTTCTCAGTGCTGTGGTTCTTGCGGAATCCAGACTGGGAGGAGTTGAGTATGTTGTTTTCATCGAAGAAGTGAGACAGTTGTGCATTTATTATCTTCTCAGCGACCTTTGGGGGGAAAGGGAGAAGAGAGATGGGTCGGTAGTTTGTGAGGTCTTCCAGGTCTGCTTTGGGTTTTTTGAGAAGAGCGTTGACTTCGGCGTGTTTCCAAATGCCTGGGAAGGCTGATGTGTCGAAGGAACTGTGATGACGTCACAGAGCTGGGAGCAATGATTTGGCTGGCCTTGTTGAAAATGTGGTGGGGGCAAGGGTCTGTTGGGGAGCCTGAGTGGATGGAGTTCATGGTTTTGCTGAATTCTTCGTCGTTGGTGGGGGTCCAGGTGTTTAGTTGGTTGGTGCGGCAGGGGGTTGTGGTGTTGGTTGTGTCGTTGGTGGTGATGGTGGGTGCTGACGATGTGAAGCTGTTGTGTATGTCTGCGATTTTGAGGTGGAAGTAGTTGGAGAGGGAGTTGCAGAGGTCTTGGGAGTGTGGGGGGTCAATGGTGCTGGATTTGGGCTTGATGAGTGCTTTGATGATGGCAAAGAGTTCCTTGCTGTTGTGTGTGTTGTTGTCTATGCATTCTTTGTGGAAGGACCGTTTGGTGGTCCGGATGAGTTGGTGGTGTTTGTGCATGTCTGTTTTGAGGGCGGAGAACTTTTACATTGAGGGTTCTTGGCGCCAGGCTTTCTCAGTTTTTCCGCATTCTCGTTTGGAAGCCTGGAATTCTGTGGCGAACCAGGGGGTGGTCTTGATGGTGCGGTGTTGTTGTCTGTTTTCAAAGGGGTGAGGGAGTCTGTACAGGTTGCTAGCCATTGTGTGAGGTTGTGGGTGGCGGTGTTGGGGTCATTGGTGATGGGAGGTGGAGCTTGTGTGAGGTTGGATATCAGGTGTTCTTTGGAGATCATGTTCCACTTACGGTAGGGTGTGGTGTGTTGGTGGTAGGTGGTGGGTTTCATGAAGGAGAAGTGGACACAGTGGTGGTCAGTCCAGGGGAGTTTGGTGATATGAGTGAAGGTGATTTTTCTGCTAGAGGTGAAAATGGCGTTTGGCGTGTGTCCCGCTGAATGGGTGGGTGAGGTGACCAGTTGCTTGAGGCTGAGGTTCGTGAGGTTGTCCAGCAGGGCTGTGGAGTTGCAGTCATGGATGCTTTCCAGGCGAAAGTTGAGGTCACCAAGGAGTATGTAGTCTGTGGAGGTGAGGGCGTGGGAGCTGATGGTATCTGCAATGGAGTCACAGAATGGGGTGCGGGGGCCTGGTGGTCTGTAGATGAGGGTTCCTCTAAGAATGGTGTTGGCGTTGATGTGTTTTTGAAAGTGTAGGTGTTCTGCGTTGTCTAGGGTGTCGTTGGTGTTGGTGGAAATTTTGACGGTGTTTTTGTGAAAATGCCTACTTTCTAAAAGTGGCATTTTCAAACTAACAATGTAAAAATCACCTTCACTGAAATATGTATTTTTAAATTGTGAGTTCAGAGACCCTGAACTCCATATGTCTATCTGCTTACAAGGGGAAACTGCACTTTAAGGATATTTAAAGGCAGCCCCCATGTTAACCTATGAGAGATAGGAATAACAACAGGGAAATCCAAATTTGGCAGTATTTTACTGTTAGGACATGTAAAACACATCAGTACATGTCCCACCTTTAACATACACTGCACCCTGCCGACGGGGCTACCTAGGTCCGATCTTAGGGGTGCCTTACATGTATGAAAAGGGAAGGTTTGGGCCTGGCAAGTGGGTAGACTTGCCAGGTCAAATTGGTGGTTTAAAACTACACACAGACACTGCAGTGGCAGGTTTGAGCCATGTCTACAGGGCTACTCATGTAGGTGGCACAATCAGTGCTGCAGGACCACCAGTAGCATTTGATTTACAGGCCCTAGCACCTCTAGTGCACTTTACTAGGGACTTACCAGTAAAACAAATATGCCAATCATGATAAAGCCAATTACACTTACAATTTTACATAGGGAGCACTTGCACTTTAGCACTGGTCAGCAGTTGCAAAGTGTCCAGAGTAACAAATAGAGCAGAAAAAGAGTCCATCACACATTAACAACCTAGAAAGTAGAGGCAAAAAATTAGGGGAGACCACAATAAGGATGACAGGTCTAACAATTGTGAATTAAAATCTCTAAATGTTGTAATGGCTAAAATTTTCTTGGACCTATATTGAATCCCATTCCCTAAAATGTCTACCTGTTTATGACAGACCTCCTGGTACCTGATTAGCAAAAAGGCTGTTACTGTATTCTGGTGCATGCGCATAATTAATTTCTGGCTGAGTATGTACAGATAGAATATGTGCATGTTTTCCAATGAATCACAATATCCACCAACACAAAAGCACATGTAGGTGGGACAACAAACATATCTTTCCATAATGCTAGTTAGGAATAGTATCACTTAGAGAATAATATCTACATCATTGGCATTAAGAACTATAAAAACATACATTATTACAGTTTTCACGCATGAGGAAGTCTGTTGATGGAAGGCTCTGGCTTGGACTCCATTTGGTAGAAAATACACCTGCAAATAATCCTATACATCTGACACCCATTCACTTCCAACAATATGTATACTGGTCATACCAGAGAATCCATCTTTTCTTCTTAAGCGTCTTCAGCCTGCATATTACTCACTTAGGAAAAAGCATGCACACCTCCATTATGAAGAGAAAGAACAATTTTACAAAGGAGAAGATATCTCTTGTAGTGAAATCTATTGTAAAACACACAACATGGGCTGCCCCATTTACCCTCAAAAGGACGCACAAGGCCTGCATCACCTGTTAAGCATTACATATATACTGCTCTAAAAACCCTCTAAAACAAGCCCTATCAATTACCATTAATTTCATAATTAGGTGTGTGATTTTCATACAGCTACTAATTTTATCAGCTTGGTTGCATCAGGTCAGCTGGGGGAAGAGTCATTATAACCGCAGCAGGGCAAAAATCCAGGCAATTATTACAACACATTCCATCTATACATACAGGTCTGTCATTCAGCAAAACATCTTACTATCACACTGTAGGCTTCTTGTAACATGTTTTGTTAAATTCCTAATAGTATTTTTGATAATGTTTGATTGCATTTCTTTGCATTCTAGTCTATTGTGACCTTGGCTATTATAATGTTGCAATGTTATAGGTTCAGATAGATCTTTTAATCTGTTTAAGGCAATGTTGTCCAATCCACTCCCTGCAACAATGACTTCTGTTCCTAGCAGTGCTCCAAAACCAGGAATGGCATCATACAGCAGATGGATGGTGGAGACTGGAAAGGTACATGGCAGTTATTTCCCTTTGTATCTAAGCACTGCGTTCCTTATAGACAGAGTGCCTTTATATTTTTTCTTTTTACACATACCTTATGGAAAAATGCTCCATATGTTATGAGATTGTCTTAGTTATTATTTATTTATTGTCCTACAAAATGCCACTTAGACTAGACAATTTAAAGTTATCTGTTGCTCATTATCCCAACTTGCTGGAAAGCAAACTTTGTAGGCCTCCAAAATAGCATTTGAACCCTTACATAGGTCATACATGTATGTTTTTAGATGGCTTACTCCTCTGTGTATTTCTCTCTCTCCTATAGGCCTTTGTCATACAGCAGCCCTTGTTGTCTGCTATCAGAATAACAGCAATAACATTGGAGGATATCCTGGCATCAGCCATTAGGTTCTCTACCATTTGTCCACCAGGTAATTGTGGAACCTATCATTTGTTTTATTGTATCTCATCATTATTCCATTCCGTACTCACTGCCCTCAATTCTGTCATTTTATAAAATTATAACAATCTGTTTATTGATGTGTTTTTTCCACTTCTTGAATGGATGTCTAACATGTTAGCATTTCTTCTCTGAATGAATTGTATGAAGACCTACTATACAACCAAATTTATATCTCTCAAACTGCTGGATCTGGAGATACTTTGGAGAGCAACAAATACAAGGATCAGAGTTCAGCAGCTCATTTCCGGGGGATCTCCACAAGCCAAATGTCTGTGGTTAGAGCTGATAAGTTCCCAATGTTGTTGTGAGTATTTGGGTTTTTCAATGACTGGGGTGTTGGCCCTGGTAAAGCAACAACCGCAATCCTTCACGTTGGTGTTTATTGATGTGGATCTGGACTTGTGTTTGTGTAGTACCGTACAGTGATTTGTATTACACAAAAATCCTGGATAAATGATTTTACACCAAAGTTGATCTCTTTTTAAACTCTAGTTTTCTATTGGCTGCTTTCTGCCTTTTCATATTTTAAGTTCCCTACCTTCCAGATGGATCTGTTCAATGTTGACACCCTCAGCAATGCTGAGCTGATGAAGCTTTGAAAATGGAAGGGGCTAAAGGCAGACAAGAAAGCTACCAAACAGGATCTCCAGGTAGACCTCAGAGACTTTGAAAAAGTACAAAGGTGGCAGTCCAGTGCAAATGATGATAGCAGAAGCACAGTTGGAGGATAATGAGGAGATTGAGTATCCAGCCCTAATTCCAGATTTTCAAGGAGACACCTCAACACCAGTGGATGACCAGGATACCCATAATACCATAGATGTGTGAGACAGAAGTGTGTCTGCCAAGGACCTGTCCCTAGAAAGGCTGGAGGACAGAAAGGTGGAGAGGGCCCTCTAACTTCATCTGGCCTAGATGAAGCTGGAAGCAGAGGAATGGAGGAAGAAAGAGTGTTGCCTGATAAGACAATTGTACTGGCACATGAGATAGGACTGAAGAAGCTGGAGCTGAAAAAGCCAAACAAAATGTGAGGCGTCACATACCAAAAGGACTTGTAACCAATTATGTTGTAGGAGATGAAATTAACAAGGGGATTATGAGGTAGCTTTGAGTATACATAAGGTTTCAGAAGTAGAGGGTAGATTATTGACATACATGCCCACAGTGGGGAAGAACACAATTCTTACATTTGAGGCATAGGACTAGACAAAGTGTACCCCCATTAACGCCATGCGTGTTGCCAAATTAGGGCTCCACAATACTGCTTTGCGGAACCTGTAAGCACCACATGGCATCCTGGATCTTGCATTCATTGAACACACAGAGGCCTGCCCTGCTGTTTGAGCCCTGCTTCTCCACCTGAGCCCAGGGCTACCAGAGTGATTCCAATGGCTAATTTGCTGGTCTCCTGTTCAGAGCCACAGGGACATAACTGGCTCCCACCATATTCAATCAATCAATCAATCACTCACTGCATTTGTAAAGCGCGCTACATACCCGCGAGGGTCTCAAGGCGCTGGGGAGGGGGGGTGCTACTGGTCGAAGAGCCAGGTCTTGAGGAGTCTTCTGAAGGCCAGCAGGTCCTGGGTCTGTCGTAGGATGGTGGGGACAGTGTTCCAGGTCTTGGCGGCGAGGTAGGAGAAGGATCTGCCACCGGCGGTGGTTTTTCGGATGTGGGGGACTGTGGCGAGGTTGGCTGAGCGGAGGCTTCGGGTGGGGGTGTGGAAGCTGAGTCGGTTGTTAAGGTAGGTGGGTCCGGTGTTGTGCAGTGCTTTGTGTGCGTGGATCAGGAGCTTGAAGGTGATCCTTTTGTTGACGGGGAGCCAGTGCAGGCCTCTCAGGTGGAGTGTGATGTGGCTGCGGCGGGGGACATCGAGGATGAGTCGGGCCGAGGCGTTCTGGATGCGTTGGAGTCGTCTCAGGAGCTTGTTTGTAATTCCTGAGTAAAGGGCGTTCCTGTAGTCGAGTCTGTTGGTGATGAGGGCCTGGGTAACAGTTTTCCTCGTGTCAAGGGGGATCCATTTGAAGATCCTGCGGAGCATACGGAGGGGTTTGAAGCAGGACGCGGAGACGGTGTTGACTTGCCTGGTCATGGAGAGAGTGGAGTCGAGGATGACCCCCAGGTTGCGTGCGTGGTCCGTGGGTTCCGGGGCTGTGCCTAGTGACGTGGGCCACCCAGAGTCGTCCCAGGCTGATGGGGTGGGTCCGAGAATGAGCCCACACCTGGACCAAGAATGAGTGAGTGGTGCCCTTTCAGTCCTGGGCCTTTGGGTGATATGCTTTAGGTGCCCAGATAGACAAAATCCAAAACATTGGACATAGAAAATGTTTGCCTAAAAACAAAGCTGCTTTGAGAACCGAGGAAACACCGGAAGGAAACAGCTATTTGATCCGCTCAAGGTGCATCACCAGTTGGCTTGACTTTAGGGTAGCTCCCACACAGTTCAGCAAATCCTGTTTAGCGCTCCTTTCACACAGGAGTATTCTAAGTCTTGGAATTCTCAACAGCTACAGCCTTCTGCCTTGTCTGGCTGGAGATTTTCGTTTTTTTAAAAAGTTAAAGAATATAGAAATCTTCACTACAATCCCATCCAGCGGTTCCCTGCTGACAATTACCTTCCCAGAACAGTTTTTCAAGAACTTTTTCAAAGTCAGAACATAAGCACTGATCGGGCCCAATTCACTACTTGTATCTGACCAAGGCTCCATCACGGTCAGCCATATTTTTTTACTTTGACCTGATCTCCTGTGAATAGGCATTCATGGTCAGAACTTTGATCTTTGAGGCACTTGTTTTTACTAAAAACTTCAAAAATCCATAGCTCTGGTTTTACTGGTAGGATTTTTGTTGTCATGGTGTAAAAATGTATTTAAATTTTACTATATTCATCTAAATTAGTGAGGGATTTTTCTTCTGTTGTGTTTTTACATTATTACTGGTTGTGTGCTGCAGAAACAAAAAAAGCTTAAGACTACTTAGTTTGTTCACTCTGTTTACCTTTTTTTTGTTGTTATATCGTTATATTTTGTCACTGTTTTTATTTTAAATGGCATTTTGATTAAACAATGAATCCCATAATACCACATTGTGGACAATATTAGAGATCCTTATAAAAAGAACACAGAGAAAGTGCTCACCAGCGTGAACATGATGGAGAAGCTCAAAACACATTGGTGAAGCAATAACAACCCAATGAAGTTTATAAACCTTGCTCCTTTGAGTGCAGCAATTCATTTGGTTTTGGAAGAAGATATAGAGGGAAGGGCTGGTCTTCTTCCTCTCTGGCACTAGCTGACAGTGCATGCCTCACATTGCTACATATAGTTATAGCTAAGATCTAGTTTCCATAGGAGAATCACTTTTTTACTTGCCTAGAACTTTGGCGCCTTTTGACACATTTTCATAACATTTTCTAAAAAGTGTGTTCTACTGTGTCTTAATGTGCATGGTACGTTTTAGGGTGATTCGCTAGGCAGGGGGCTAGGAAAAAGGAGGTCAAAAAAGTGTGTTTCCCATGTTAATTACCATAGGGTCTTCAGACATGAATGCAGCCAGAGCTGTTGAATAGAATTACACCAAATTTGGAAGGAAGCTAGATCTTGGAACACAGATCATGCTTTTTGTTATTTTGTGTAAATCTGTTCAATAGTATTGGAGGTATTCAAGGAAATATAAATATAGATATCTGGGCAGAGCCTAAGCACAGATCTTATGGTGAGTTCTGATTGGCTGTCAGCACTTCAACCAGGAAGTGCTAGCAGCCATCTTGGGACCAATATATGTGCTAGTACTCAATTGAATGTATTGTAGTGAAAGGCAAGTTTGGAGGGTTACAAAATGGAAAATGTATAAAGGGTGATAACAGATTTTAGGTGCAATATAAATCATTTGGTAATGGCACCATACTGATTTTAGGAATTGTGGGGTGTTTTAAGCCTTCTGCTGGCATTTCATTTATCATGTTTGAGAGAAAACTGTTTTCTCATGATTTGCTCCTAGACGTTATATAGAAGGTGCTCTAGAAGCTAAAATGAAATTTGACATTCTCAATAAAACCTGTACTTCCAACAGGAGCAGACTGTCAGTTGATTCCTTTGTGTTCTACTGCAGCCTCCGAGAATGTTCTAAAGAACAACCAGCTAAGCGTTAAGAGTCTTACTTATGCCAGAAATGTGTCTCACCTGAAGCCATCGTGATTGAAACAAACTGGCAAAACATGAAACGTTTAGTTTAGAAAGAAACACAATGAGGGAGTTAATTTTGCCATAAAAATTATGGTTAGTGCTGTAGAAAGAAAAATTAGTACATGTTTTAAGTCAGTTCTCAAATATCTCCCACTTGTATATCATTAAAACATTCTGACATGCAGACTAAAACATGCACTTTCATCTCCAGCAGCAGACTGCCAGTTTACTCCCTGGTTAACAGCAGCTTTACTTGTGTGTTGTAATGAGCAACTAGAGTGCTAACATTCTGAATCTATGCCAAAATTGTGGCACACCTGAACACCATCTTAATGGAATAGAAGTGGAAAACCAAAAGCATTTTCTACTGATGATACTGCAGTAAATTAGGGAGCTTTATAATAAATAAGTCTCCCAAGATTGCCATCAGAGCAAAAAGAGCCCAATTGTAGCACAAATAACACCAAATGCAGCCCACATATAGCCCAATGATAAAAGTGTGTAAAACACTTATGGGGTCATTTGCAAGTCCCTTCCGCTGCTGTTGCATTATTTATTTTGATGCTCTGGCAGCACTGAACAGTCGCCCACCCCTTGCCATATTTACAAACTGGTGCAATTGTCCCATTGCTCCAGTTTTAAACCCTTGTGGCACATTATACCTCCACCAGGTATAATATGTGGAAGGGAGGCATTCCCCGCTAGGAGGCACACAGGAATGGCACAGTGAAATTTACAAGATTTTACTGTGTCACTCTAGCATCATGTTTTAATGCCTGCTCAAGGGCAGGCGTTAAAGTGATGCTAGGCCTCCCAGAGCTTTGCTGGACTTGTGTCAGAATTGTTGACGCTAGTTAGCAAAGCGCCACAAATGCGTTAGAAATTGTGGCACAGTTGTGCTAACAAGTGCCATGGTGCATTGTATTGTGAATACAGCACTACCATGGTATACTTAGGGGGGTGCAGGGCAAGACAAGTAAACTGGTGCATTGTGACCAATGCACCAGTTTGTTGTAAATGAGGCCCTTTTTTTTTTTTTTTTGCAGTTTTATATAGCACACTCAGGCGTGCCACAATTAATGTAACAAATAAAGAATGTTAGCAATCTTGTGGAATACTGTGGGGAGGCAGAGGCAGAGGCCAAGGTCACCGACTCGGATAATTGAGGGCAGGAAGGAGGGTACAGAGGCCACAAGTTGACCACGCTAGGCAGGTGGGAGTGGCAGTGGCAGCACAAATTACCATGGAGGGCAGGGGAAAAGGGGCAAAGGCTGCAAACCAACCATGCAAGAGAGGCAAGAAATGCTTTGGCAATTTAACAAACCATTGAGGGCGGAAGGAAGAGGCAGTGGCGCTACAACTATACATGCCAACAGACCCGACTCAATAATTTTGAGACAATTGATGTTTTTAAGCCCAAAAGGGCTTTATTTTTTTGGTTTCCCGCCTAAAATCACCTCTTTTTCAATGTAATTCAATGCTGTAAATCAATTCCTCAGGTTTGTTTTTTTCAAAATCTCTCCCTTACCAAGTTCAAAATGTTGACAAGTGTAGTACATTGGATCACTGAAGCCAGGAGCAATGGGGTATAGACATTGACTCCGATGACAGAGGACACGAGACAGATTGGCAGGGGCAACAAACTGACCTTACAGGGCAGGTGTCAGGGGTAGCAGCAGCACAATATACCACACAGGGCAAGTGGGAGAATAGTGCAGCACAATGGACCATGGAAACCAATAGGGAGGGGACAGGACCATGCACGTAGACAACAAAGAGCAGAGGGGAAAGAGGCAAGGACAGCAGGCAGGCAGGATCGGCACTGGAAGCACAACACACCATGGAGGGCAACAGTTAGACTATTATGGCATGCACACAGACAACACTGGAAAGGCAGAAGGGGGTCAGAGGCAGCAAAATGATCACACAGGGCAGGTGGGAGGGGTTGTGGCAGCATAGAAAACTATGCATTACAAGTAGAGGATTAGTGGTAGCACAATAGCTATTATGAGCAAGAGGGAGGGGCAGGGGCATGCACATAGGACCATGGAGAACAGAAGTGAGGGGAGGGGGCTGGCCTTAGAGAAGAGAGGGCAGGGGCAGGCAGGAGGAGCCATTGCAGCACAAAAGAGCATGGAGGGCAGAAGTAAGTGGCAGCAAAATGGACCTTTGGAGGACACGAGGGAGGGTCTTTGGACATAGAACCTGGGCAGGCAGGGTAGAAGTGACAGGGACAGATGGTAGCCATCTGACCTGGTTAGGAAGGTGGGAGGGGCAGTACCAGCTCAACAGAACACACAGAGTAGATAGGAGAGGCAGTGGCAGATCCATGGAATATAGTGGTCAAAAAGGCGGGAGCAGGTGTATGCACCCAGAGGACAGGGGGAAGGAGGTTGGGTGCAGCAAGCTATGCACATATGCTAAGCAACAGGGCAATAATTGGGCATAGAATTAGGCAAAGGAGGGCAGGAGGGAGGGGACTGGTGCATGGACTCAGACAACAGAGAGTAGGGAGGAGGTGGATAGAGCAGCAAGCTAACTATTCAGGGCAGACAGCAAGGGCAATGGCAGAACAACAGCCACACAGGACTGTAATGTGGGAGCAGGGACATGGACTTGGACAGTGAATGGCTGGGGGAAGGCAGAAGCCGCAATCTTGGGGAGGAAGCACAATGCCAGGCCATGCCCTGCATCCAACGACCCCCCCACCATGCATTGTAATGGGCATATTACTTCACGTTAAAAAAAAAAAAAAATTAGAAATTCACAGAAAAATCCAAAGGTTCTAGAGATGTTATAGTTAGAAAATAGAATTTAGAAAATCTTAGAAATTCACTAAAAACAAAGGTTACAGGTACCTTGTAGTTAGGTTCAGATATTATACACACAAAACCATATGAATTCAGCTGTTATATTTAGAGTTATTTCAAGTAACTATAACTCGTGCCCTAAGGTAACTATAACTCGCGTCCTTATCATGCACTGCTAATTTCCCTAGATGTTACATCACTCATGACATCTTCTCTGACATCATTGAAAATTTCACTGTGATATCAGCAGTAAACTTATTGATGAAAATACTGTGCATGGTGACTGATAGAAATGGGGCCTTTAGTTGGCAGTGGTTTTCATGCTGTCCAAGTAGGGTAATGAAGTCACACAGCTAAGTTAACCCCTGATCCCCACCTTGGTAGCTAGGATCAAGCAGTTAAGCATAACTCAGAGGCAATATGTAACACACACACACACAGTAACACAGTGAAAACACCACAAACGTACTCCACACTAACTTAAAACAATAGCCATTATTTATCTGACTAAAAGATGACCAAAACGACAAAAATAAAACATACACATATTTTCAAAGATTAAATGAAGAATAGTGCTTAGAAACACAATAGATAAGGCGTTGGTGGAGCCAGTGCAGTGTTGGTTTCTTACTTGCACCTGGGAGGTGAGATGTCAGTTCCTTACTACTAGGCAGGGGAGGTGAGGCGTTGGTTCATTACGGTTGTATGGGAGGCGATGTACTATTGGCAGCGAGACAGTGAATACTTAAGACAAGGCGGCGTTGATGAATCCACTAGGATAAGATGCAGAGCGTCGACTTCACAGTGTCACAACAACACCACAGGTTTACAGGTGCTGCAGTAGAATTGGTTGTCATGGACGTCGTTGACACAGCACTCTGGACTCACTCTGTGGCGGGACTTCAGAGGTGCTGCAGTGGCATCGGGCCTGCGTTGTAGGTCATGGTTGTTACACCTAACAGCGACCACTGCTCCATTGCAGGCAGTGGTGTGGGGCTGGAGAATGGTACCAGTTCCAAAGCCCTTCAGGAAGTGGGATACACTAGTTTCTTTCTTGTTGCACCAGAACACTCCCAAGGCCTAGGAAGTGGATTTGGCACGATTTGGTAAGACAGGACTCTCAGCAAGAGGGCCCAGGCACTGGCCGGGGAAGGCTTTGATGTCCTTGAGAATTCTTAACAGGAGGCAAGCTCAGTCTGAGCCCTTGGAGATTCTTTTGATTACAAATGTAGAAAGCCAAGTTCAGTTCTTTCACTCCCAGCACAGAAACAGCAAGAGGCAGGCCAGCTAAACAAAGCAACATGCAGAGTAGCAGTCCCTCATACAGCATCCAGCTCGTCTTCCTAGCAGACTTTCCTCAATCCAAAAGAATTCTAACTATGTGGTGTTAGAGGTCCAGTACTTATACCCATTTCTGTCTTTTAAGAAGGCACATTTCAAAGAGAAGTCTTTGTAATACACAAGACCCTGCCTTTTCCTGTCCCAGACACATTCCAGAGGGTTGAAGACTACTTTGTGTGAAGACAGGTACAGCCTTATTCAGGTGCAAGTGTCAGCTATTCCCACCGCCCTAGCTCAAGAAGACCCAAAAGCCTGGTGAAACGCCATCAAGATATGTAGGGCACACCTCAGCTATCTTTATGTGACTGTCTGCAGTGAATGCACACACAGCCCTGCGGTCATCCTTACTCACACATGTATTCAGCATACAGGAAGAGGCACAGAATGGTTAAGCAAGAAGACATCCACTTTCTAAAAGTGGCATTTTCAAACTCACAGTTCAAAAACCAACTTTGCCAAAAGATGTATTTTTAAATTGTGAGTTCATAGACCTTAAACTACACTTACAAGACATTTCAAGGTAAACCCCATTTTATCCTATGAGTTAGATAGTCATTGCAATAGTGAACAATGAATTTAGCAGTAGTTCACTATCAGAACATGTAAAGCACACTAGTACGTATCCTTCCTTTTAAATACTTTTCACCCTGCCCATGGGGCTGCCTTGGACCAACTATAGGGGTGACTTACATGTTGTAAAAGGCAAGATTTTGGCCTGGCAAGTCCCCGGCTTCCAGTAATGACTCAGTGAGGGGGTCTCAATATTCCAATAATGATTCAGTGGTATTCCCTGGGTTCCAGTAAGGATAAAGTGGGAGTCCACAGAAATTGAAAGGTTGGGAAACACATATGTGTACCATGTCTTCTTCTCCAAGTCCAAACAATTTCATAAAAGTTTTTACCCAGGGACAACTTAATTTCCTTTGTTAGCTTACTAAAAACTACTTGACAGGGGTTTATCTTCACTTTGTCCAACAATGATGCTGGCATATCAAGTAAAAATACATTATATGACTGCTTATGAGGCAATTGTGAGGGAGCAAAGTGTGGATTGGTAGGGGTGAAAAGTGGCAAGAAACACAGGGGCATATTTATACTCTGTTTGCACCGAATTAGTGTCATTTTTTTAACTCTAATTTGGTGCAAAACTAACTCCATATTTATACTTTGTCGCTAGACCCCTCTAGCACCACATTTATGGAGTTAAAGTCATTTTTTGAAAGTAGAGACCTACCTTGCCTTAATGAGATGCAAGGTAGGCCTTCCCGTGCAAAAAATGACTCTATGGCCTTAACGCCATATTTAGGGGCATATTTATACTCTGCGGCATATTTATACTCTGTTTGCACCAAATTTGCGTAATTTTTTTTACTCTAATTCGGTGCAAATCTAACTCCATATTTATACTTTGGTGCTAGACCCGTCTAGCACCAAGGCCCTGATTTATACTTTTTTTGCGCCACATTAATGTTGTTTTTTGACGCAAAAGTGGTGCAAACTTACAAAATATTGACCCTTATTTATACTTTTTGCTGCAAAACTGCACTAACTCAGTTTTGCACCAAAAAGTTTAGCACCGGCTTGCACCATTTCTGTGCACCAGCCGGGCACCATATTTATGGAATGGTGCAAGCCGGTGCAAAGGGTAGGCTAGAGTTAAAAAAATGACTTTAGTCGGGTGGGGCTGGCAGTATAGAAGAAGAGGGTTTTGCACCAAAAAATGGCTTTAGGCAGGTTAGAGTAAAAAAAAATGACTCTAACCAGATTAGCGTCATTTTATGGTGCTAAACCTACCATGTCACATGACTCCTGCCTTAGAAAAGGCAGGAGTCATGCCCACCTCCCCAATGGCCAGCACAGAGGACAGGGGTCCCCTGGGCATGGCCATTGCACCCTGTGCCATGTATGGGGGCCCATTTCAGGGCCCCCTATGGCACTTTCAAAAATAAAATGCAAACTTACCTGTACTTACCTGGGATGGGGTCCCCCATCCTCGCAGTCCCTCTAGTGTGGGTGGTGGTGCCCCGGGGCCTGGGGAGGGCACCTGTGGGCTTATTCCATGGAAATAGGCCCACAGGTCCCCTAACACCTGCCCTGACCCAGGTCTCAAAAAATGGGGCAAAGCAAGCTTTGCCCCATTTTTTGACCCATCCTCCCTCCCTTGCATCATTTTTGCATGGGAGTATAAATATGGCGTTAAGGCCATAGAGTCATTTTTTGCACGGGAACGCCTACCTTGCATCTCGTTAAGGCAAGGTAGGTTTCCACTTCCAAAAAATGACTTTAACTCCATAAATTTGGCGCTAGACGGGTCTAGCACCAAAGTATAAATATGGAGTTAGTTTTGCACTGAATTAGATTTTTTTTTAAATGACGCTACTTCAGTGCAAACAGAGTATAAATATGCCCCTCAGCGTCAAAAAATGATGCTAATTTGGTCAGAATCATTTATTTTGACTCAAACCTGCCTAACGTAAAAGAAATTTAAGCTAGCCTACCCTTTGCACCGGCTTGCACCATTCCATAAATATGGTGCCCAGCTGGTGCTAAAAAATGGTGCAAGCCGGTGCAAAACTTTTTGGTGCAAAACTGCGTTAGTGCAGTTTTGCACCAAAAAGTATAAATAAGGCCCACAATACTTTACCAAACAACCAATATTCTCGAAGACCTTAACATCAGATAGGGCGGGTGGGAGGAAGAGAGAGACAGAGAAAGAGGAGGGGAGAGAGACAGAGAAAAAGGGGAAGAGAGAGAGAGAGAGAATATGGCCCTCATTACAACCCTGGCGATAAATCCGGCTGACCGCCGTGCTGACTGCCGCCAACATACCGTGGCTGAAATAACGCTACAGGTATTATGGCCCACATCTAGAAATCCACCACAATACAGACACCCACACAAGTCCACCACACCAAAGGTCAGTGATAAACTGGTGATAGCAAAGCCCACACCGTTACGCCAAAAGGAATACGCCCACGGTATCACGATCCACAAATCAATGCAGCAGTCTTTTAACCATGGTAAACCATTGGTGGTACACACCGCCACGCTCAAAATACACACACACTAACAAAACACAACCACATTGGACAATTCAAAATACACACACCTGATACACATACACACACCACACTCACACCAATATAAAACACACACCCACAATACCCACAACCCCTTACAACAAATTTTTGGGAAGAAGCGGAGAGAGAGAATAGCAAAGACAACACCAGCATCCAGAGGCACACAACACCATCACTCATACACCATCCACACACCTCAAAAAACATACCCTAACACATCACCCCACACATCACATCAACTATCACCTCACACACCACCCACACCGCCTCATGGCACCTCAAAGACACCCCAGGTTTTCTGAGGAGGAGATCAGGGTCATGGTGGAGGAAATCATCCGGATAGAGCCACATTTATTCGGATCACAGGTGCAGCAGACGTCCATTGCAAGGAAGATGCAGCTATGGAGGAGAATTGTCGACAGGGTCAATGCAGTGGGACAGCACCCAAGAACACGGGATGACTTCAGGAAGAGGTGGAACGACCTACAGGAGAAGGTGCGTTCCGTGGTATTCAGACACCAGGTAGCAGTACAGAGGACTGGCGGTGGACCCCCACTTCCTCCCCCACAACTAACAACATGGGAGGAGCAAGTCTTGGCGATCATGCATCCTGAAGGCCTCGCAGGAGTAGCAGGAGGACTGGACTCTGGTAAGGCAAATCATTACCACTATATCCCCCACCCTACCTGCATCCCATCACAACCTCCTACCCCTACCCTCACACCCATCACCCCAACACCTCACAGATACCCCACTATCACAACCCACACATTCCAATACCAAGCCCTGCATGTCACAACAATACATGGACACCAATCACAGACCTGCATGGACACCCATCACCATAGCATGTCCAGTAGAGAGACTCAGCCAGGGCACACAATCACCACTCACACAAGGGCCAAGGTTATAATGCAAGCACAGGAGTAGAGGTAAACTCACCCATTGCACAAGATGGCACACAGAGAGAAAACAACTATGCATTTACACCCCAGCAGGACCCCTAACCAACGTTACCAGACAGGAGGTGCCAGCAATATCCATTCCCCCCACAGAAGAGGCCCACAGTGATGACAGCAGCTCTGCATGCCTGGATCAAGATGACCAGCCCGGCCCATCGGGCACCTCTGGACATTCAATTCCCCTGTCACTGTCCCAAACCACCACTGAACCTCCCCCTCGGGAAGCAACACCACAGCACCCACCCAGCGGGCCCATGCCACTGTCTCCAGGACAGGTCAATCAACAGTGTGTCCACCACTACAGGGACCCCAGGCAAACCCACTAACCCAGGACGATCAGGGACCTGGGGTCAGTGGCAGTGGGCACACGTTTCAGGGGGCAGAGGCACAGGACAACAGGGAAGCTGGGAGGACAGATGTGTGACAGGGGGAAGACAGGACCAGGGAACCCACTCTCCACGAGGCACTCTCCAACATTATGGGAGCATACCACCATTTCCTAGAGACCATGGGCACGGTACTGCCCAAGTTTCAGGAGACCCAGCGGCTGCAAGAGGAACAGTACAAGGGGATCAGGGAGGTCTTGAAGTCCATGAACACCACCCTGGTCACCATATCAGGGGTGCTGGCAGACATGACCAACACCCTGAGGGAGACAGTGGAATACCACTGGGCCACTGACACCGCCCTGAACGATGAACTGCACTCCACGTCCGACAGCGCTAGTAGACAGTAGGTCCCGCCACAGGACCAACAGGCAACCAGCACCCCACCCCCTGCAGAAGGAGAACCACCCCGCAAACGGTCCCTGCGATCCAGGCACAAGACAGAGAACATTGCCAAGACCCCCACCAGGAAATAAGACTCTCCTGAATGTCACCCTTCTGTCCCACTATGTCACCCTGACCAACTTGCACTGCCATTGCTCCACTTCCTATGCCCCCTTGGATAATGCACCTGAGATACAAAGAGAATGGACTCTACCATGGATATTCCTCCACCATCACCCCAGCCCATTGCACATCCCCCTCCACTTATTAGCACTGCAATAAACACACTAGAATCACAAAATAATCTGGAGTCAGTCTGTACTGCACAAATATGTTATTACAACCTCTTTGACAAATATCAATGTTAATGTTCATTTGCACATACCAAAGTATGACAGTTGTTGGGCAGCAGTGAACATAGCGGAAGGCAGAATGTGGTACCCAGATCTGTGAAAAGGAAAGCCAAAGTGAACTGTCAGAGTCCATACACAGAGGCATAAAGGCAGACTTATACAATGTCCTATATGAGAGGAACAGTGCCAGTCTCTTACCTGTGTCTCACTGGAAGTACTGCATGATGATGTTGTTTTGGTTGTCAATATCCTCTTCTTCTGCCTCCTTTTCTTCACTGTCCACAGGCTCAACAGCTGCCGCAAGACCAACATTAGGCCCATCCTCCTGCAGAAAAGGCACCTGGCGTCGCAAAGCCAGGTTGTGCAACATACAGCATGCCAGGATGATCTGGCACACCTTCACTCAGTGAGTAGTATAGGGAACCACCTGTTAAATGGAGATACCGGAATCTGGCCTTAAGGAGGCCAAAAGTGTGCTCTATAATCCTCCTAGTTCGCCCATGTGCCTCATTGTAGCGTTCCTCTGCCCTAATCCTGGAATTCATCACTGGGGTCAGTAGCCATGACTGGTTGGGGTAACCAGAGTCATATGTAAATGTAGAGGGATATCTGTTACACATACACCAACCCTTAGGGACCAACCCATACCCAGACACCTATTCATACTGTGAGGGGACCTTGGGCTCACCTATTAGCCACACCCAGTGCCTCTGGAGTTGCCCGATCACATAAGGGATGCTGCTATTCCTCAAAATGTAAGGGCCATATTTATACTTTTCGACGCACAACTGCGCCAACGCAGTTGTGCGTCAAAAAATCTAACGCCAGCTAACGCCATTCTGAAGCGTCATGCGGGCGCCGTATGTATTCAATGACGTTAGCCGGCGGAGCTGCCTGGCGTGCGTCAAAAAAAATGATGTACACCAGGCAGCGCCGGCGTAGGGGAATATGGAGCTTGGGCGTCAAAAAATGGGGCAAGTCAGGCTGAGGCAAAATTCTCGCCTCAACCCGATTTGCGCCATTTTTTTTGACTCCCAACCCCCATTGAAATGACTCCTGTCTTAGCAAAGACAGGAGTCATGCCCCTTTGCCCAATGGCCATGCCCAGGGGACTTATGTCCCCTGGGCATGGTCATTGGGCATAGTGGCATGTAGGGGGGCACAAATCAGGCCCCCCTATGCCACAAAAAATAATAATAATAATACTTACCTGAACTTACCTTAAGTTCCCTGGGATGGGTCCCTCCATCCTTGGGCGTCCTCCTGGGGTGGGCAAGGGTGACAGGGGGTGTCCCTGGGGGCATGGGAGGGCACCTCTGGGCTCCTTCCGAGCCCACAGGTCCCTTAATGCCTGCCCTGACCAGGCGCTAAAAAACTACGCTAAAGCGGCTGGACGTCATTTTTTTTGACCCGCCCACTCCTGGGCGTCATTTTTGCCCGGGAGTGTAAATACGGCGCACATGCCTCGGAGTCATTTTTTAGACGGGAACGCCTACCTTGCATATCATTAACGCAAAGTAGGTGTCCACGCTAAAAAATGACGCAAACTCCATGAATTTTGCCGCTAGACGCGTCTAACGCCAGAGTATAAATATGGAGTTCGTTTTGCGTTGAATTTGCGTAAAAAAAAACGACGCAATTCTGGCGCAAACAGAGTATAAATATGCTCCTAAGTGTCATGCAAGGAGCCAGGATACTTGCCATTCACATGAGAGATGTACTTGTCTGCCAAATACACCATCTGCACATTCACGGAATGGTAGCTTTTACGATTTCTGTACATTCCTGCAGGGGGGAGACAAATGCCACATGTGTACCATCAATGGCACCAATGATGTTGGGGATATGTCCCAGGGCATAGAAGTCACTTTTTCACTGTGGGAAAATCCTCCACCTGGTGGAAAATGATGTAGCTGCACATGTGTTTCAGCAGGGCAGACAACACTCTGGTCAACACATTAGAGAACATTGGCTGTGACATCCCTAATGCCATGGCCACTGTTGTTTGAAAGGAACCACTGGCCAGGAAATGGAGCACTGACAGGACCTGTACTAGAGAGGGGATACCTGTGGGCTGGCGGATAGCTGACATTAGGTCAGGATCCAATTGGGCCCACAGTTCTTGGATTGTGGCACAATCAAGTCTGTAGGTGATAATGATGTGTCTGTCTTTCATTGGCGACAGGTCCACCAAGGGTCTTTACACGGTAGGATGATGCCATCTCATCATCTGCCCCACCGGATGGGCCCTATGGAGGAGAATGGTGAGCAAAGGGTCATGTACCACATAGGTTGCACAAGGGTGTTTTGCACTCATGTGATTTAATTGGTGTGTGGCGCTGTCTGTCCGTATTCCTGCCCAAATGTGCTGTGACGGAGTTAGGTGCCCTGCCATGTGCCTCCCTGAAATGGCGGCTGCCTGACCTCTAAGGAGGGACAAGGGGAAATGAGGTAAGTGCACTGGCGTTGTGCAGCGTCGCGGTAGGCGGTGGAAGACGACCGTGCAATTCAGCATTGGTTATCATTGGGCCCTATGGGTTCCAGGAGCCAATGACGATGTACGTGTGGGTTCCCCTAGGCCAGGGCGAACTTGCTAGGGTATGTCCCTTGTTGGGCAGGCTCTGTGCCACTCCAACCCTAATAGTAGTAGTGGCCATCTACAATTAGTCAGCCTCCTGTGGGTTCCGGGTGTGCAGCAAATGGGGTTAAGCATCGTCCCCCATGGGCAGGTGATTTTCCTAAGAACTGTTAGTGCATGGCCTAGTGCACAGGGCTGCTCCCTGTGTGTTGTGTTCGCCAATGGTAGTGGTGTTGCTCGCATTGACCATGTGTCTCCTTTGTCTTTCCCCCCCTTTTTGTTTTGTCACCCTGTCCTTGTGTGCATTAGCATCATCTGGCAGAGGAGCAATGGCACTGGAGCAGGAGGGAGCTGCAACCCACATGGCCCAGGAGGGTGAATGTACAGAGTCTGAAGGCACCAGTGGGATGGAGGGCGAGGAGAGCTCCACAACAGGGACGGGAGGGACACCAGCGACAGCGACTCCTCATCTGATGGGAGCTCCCTTGCGGTGGCGGACACATCTGTGCCCACTGCAACAACAGGTACATCCACCACACCCCTACCAGCACCGCCCTCCCAGCAGCCCCTCAGCGTGTTTCCCTTGCCCGATCACCCAGGAGGGTGGGCATCTCCTTCGCCCCAGGCACCTCAGGCCCTGCCCCAGTCAGCCCTGCTGCCCTCAGTGAGGAGGCTATTGACCTCCTGAGATCCCTCACTGTTGGGCAGTCAACCATTTTGAATGCCATCCAGGGAGTCGAGAGGCATTTGCAGCAAACACATGCATACCTGGAGGGCATTCATTCTGGTGTGGAGGCCCAACAGAGAGCATTTCAGGCTCTGGCCTCAGCACTGATGGCAGCCATTGTCCCTGTGTCCAGCCTCCCCCCTCCAACCTCCAATACCCGACCCAATCCCCTCTACCTCTGCCTATGCCAAGCACACCATCAGACCAGCATGCACACACATCAACACACAAAAGTGGCTCAGGCAAACAGAAGCACCACACATCCCACAGGCTGTCAACATCAGGACAGTGCGCGCTGTATGGGCTACGTCAATGCAAAAACCTGGTTCTTATGCAGGGTCATAATTCATGCATTGTGTTTCTATGCAGTATGTTAACCTTTTGCATTGCAGAATATTTACCTTGAAAAGCCATTAATGCTTGTTTGTAATGTATTGTTCATTTGCAAGGCTTTGCTGCAGGCTTACAGGGTGTGGTTAGGGAGTGGTCCCTATTCTAAGACTTTCTAGAAGCTTTTCCTGCAGCATGGCTGGGTGTGGCTCATGGGCGGGGCTTGGCTCTATTTAAGGGAGCCAGCCCAGCTCCACGTGCTCACTATTCAGCGTTCCTGGTGCAGAGCAGCAGCAGTATCCTGAGCTTCTGTTCCAGAGGCCTACCTAGGCATTTCCAAGCATGCCCTCATTTTCCTTGGTGATCCTCAAGCAGGGTGGTAAGGTAGAGGTCGTGTTAGGTCCCCGAATCCGTTTTCAGTGACATTCGAGTTTTGGGCCTAATTCAGAAATCGCATGTGCAATTGTTTTTCCTGGCATTTAACCTTGGCCTTCAGGTCAGCAATGTGCATGATCGTTTCATGGCATTTGCATCGTGATGTTCGAATCGGCAACAGTGTGCGCAATTCATTCCTGGCATTAAACTCTTGGCATTCAGGTCGGCAGTGTGCGCAATCATTTCATGGGATTTGCATCGTAGGTTTGAATCGGCAACAGTGTGCACAATTCATTCCTGGCATTAAACTCATGGCACTGAGGTCAGCAGTGTGCGCGATAATTTAATGGCATTTTGCATCGTGAGGTTCAAATTGGAAACAGTGTGCAAGATTCGTTCCTGGCATTAAACTATTGGCTTTCAGGTCAGCAGTGTGCACGATAATTTCATGGCATTTGCATTGTGATGTTCGAATCGGCAACAGTGTGTGCGATTCATTCGTGGCATTAAAATCTTGGCATACAGGTCGGCAGTGTGTGCGATCATTTCATGGCATTTATATCGTGATGTTCGAATCAGCAACAGTGTGCGCGATTCATTCCAGACATTAAAACTCTTGGCATTCAGGTCGGCAGTGTGACTGATCATTTCATGACATTTGCATCTTGGTGTTCGAATTGGCAACAGTGTGCGTGATTCATTCCTGACACTGAAAACCCTGGCATTCAGATCGGCAGGTTGCGCAATCATTTCATGGATTTTGAATATTGACATTGAATCGGCAACAGTGTGCGCCATTCATTCCTGTCATTTAACTCTTGAAGTACAGATCGGCAGAGTGTGCGATCATTTCTAGATCTTGAAATCTTTGATGTCCAGTTTTATTATTAATGTGCATAATAATTCCTGAACAATTGAAACTTAAGACTCTTAGACAGTGTGACGTTGTAGTGTTATTCATGATTCTAGTACAGTTCATTCATGAAGGAAAAACCATGTGTTCTTTGATCTTTGTTCTAATGTAGTGACTATTCTAAGAACCAAATGGAGAGTGTTTAATATTCAAAGTGTGAGATGTTAACTCTGGAATGCTCATATGACAGTTTGCATAATCCTTCTTGATTTCCAGGTACCCATATTTCTGAGGCCTAGTTATAGTGAAACTCTAGGCCATTCAAGTTCTCAGTATAATGTTATTTGAAAACAAAGCTTATTGAAAGTCATTGTGTTTAATCTTGCAATTGTGTTGTTGAACTCTTGCTTCCACAGGTCTTCTTCCCTGCTGTTCCAAACCCAAAACCTATTCCCCCATTTGGCCATTCTTTAACTCTGTGATATAATATCTAGTGGAGTTTGGAGCTGCCAAGATTTGGATATGTTGGGAACATGTGCAAGCCCCAAGGATCTGGTCTCCCTGACACAGGCACTCACACAAGCACCATACCCATGTAGACACACCAACATCCGCTGACTCCAATGTGTCCCCCTCCTCCACGTCCCTCCCAGTCTCGTCTCCACTCAAACCTGCATGCACTACATCCTCAGCCACTACCCCCATCACCAGCACGCCCATCACCATACACCGCTCACAAGCAATCACCACCCCCACTACCATTCTCACGTCCCCTGTGTCCTCCCCCAGTGTGTCTGTGAGCCCTCCTCCCAAAGTACACAAACTCCGGCACACACCCACTCAACAGCCACCCACCTCACAACAGCCTCCAACCCATGCACCTTCACCCAAACTCAGCAGACGTACACCTCCTACAACCACTACCTCTTCCTCCACTCCCAAACCCCCTCCATCTTCCCAACCCAGTGTGTCTAAGAAACTTTTCCTGGCTAGCATTGACCTCTTCCCTACACCTCCCCCCATCCTTCCCCTAGGGCCAGGTTGTCTAGAGCCCTGACCAGCACCTCAGCCACCAAATCCTTGTCAGTGTGGTCCCTGCAAGTCCAGGAACATCGAAGGGGGCACCCATCAGGGCTCCCAGTGAGCCACCTAGTGAATCCAAGGACCATCCTATTCCGCCACCTGCCAAGGTAAAGAAGGGGCCAGCATGCAGAAGAGAAAAGCCACACCAACCAACCAGCAAGGCCTCTTCCAGAACCAAAGAGGACAGTGCCAAGGTCCCAGCAGCGACTTCCAAGGTGGGGAAGGGACACAAGGGCAAAGGGAAGTCAGCTCAGGGCACGGAGACAGCCAAGCAACCTGTACCGCCGTGGGCACCGCTGTAACGATCGCCACCTGCACCTCCACCTGCACGCCAGCTGTCTCTACTACAGTCACCAGCATCATCCCCAGTGGGCAGCCTTCTGAGGCTGCAGGAGAAGGCCTGGTGTCTCCCTCCACAAGTGCAGACACCTGCACCACTGGCAGCATCTCCACCGCATACACCGTTGCTGCCACTGCCACCTGCCCTGCGACATGCCTTGCCAGTACCACAACAGCAGACATCAGCAGCATCCCCAGTAGGCAGGCGCCCGAGGCTGCAGGAGACGTCCTGGACCCTGCACACACTACATGAGGCACCAGCACTGGCACTTCCAGCAGTTTGCAGCCTTAGTCGTCTCAAAGACGAGTGTGGCTCTGCCTCCATGGAGTACCATGCTACTTATTACCAGTAAATCTTGTGGCTCAGACACCCATGTGAGGGAATGGGAACTGCCACACCGCTGGTGCAGCATCACTGGGCTAGCATGCCCCCTCCAGAACCATTGGAGAGTTGCATCCACTACCCCAGTCCTTGGCAGGATGAAGCACTCTGGGCACCAGGCCTCCTCCAGAACCAGTGGAGAGATGCATCCACTACCCCAGTCCTTGGCAGGATGAAGCACTCTGGGCACCAGGCCCCATCCAGAACCAGTGGAGAACGGCATCCATTACCCCACTCCTTGGCAGGATGAAGCACTCTGGGCACCAGGCCCCCACCAGAACCAGTGGAGAGATGCATCCACTACCCCAGTCCTTGGCAGGGTGAAGCACTCTGGGCACCATGCCCCCTCCAGAACCAGTGGAGAGATGCATCCACTACCCCAGACCTTGGCAGGATGAAGCACTCTGGGCACCATTTCCCCTCCAGAACCAGTGGGGAGATGCATCCACTAGCCCAGTCCTTGGCAGGATGAAGCACTCTGATCACCTGGCCCCCTCCAGAACCAGTGGAGAACAGCATCCACCACCCACTTGAGAGACTTAAGAGACTGTGGCTTTGCACTCCCCAGGACCAAGAAGTGGGAAAACCACCCACTTGAGAGACTGTGGCTTTGAACTCCCCAGGACCAAGCAGTGGGCATGGAGACCCATCGAGGAGCAGTGGCGTCGTCCCATCATCCGGCTGAGGTGCCCCCCCTTCCCCCTTAGATGCCTGTGTTTTTTTCGACCTGATGCCCCTGCAGTGTTCTCTCCGTTTGGAGGCAGGTGTCATGTGTGGGCTTCGCCCATGCTTTTTGGGACCACTGGTCCACAGACATTTAATGGGACAGTGTACGGACTTGTGTACTTGCTGTATATATTTGTATATATTGATGATTTTATGTTATCGTGGGTGTTGGAAAATGGGTTATTGGTAGGGCAGGTAGGTACCTACACCTAGCAACAAGCCACAAACCTCCACAAAAGTACAGTTAGGTCTCAGTAAATTAATCCCAGCTCTACCCTTGGTAGCTTGGCATCGAGCGTCAAGGCTTAACTTAGGAGACAAAGTGTAAAGCATTCAAATATCACAAAACAGTAATTAAATAAAACACAGGAAACAGTTTAAAAATCCAAAACCAATTTATAAAAATAGCTTATATTTTTATCTTTAAAATGACACAAAAACGATTAAAATCGGTTCTGGGGAACCGGAGATATGAATTTTTAAAGTATTATTATTTTCTAGCGCTTAGAAACAAAAAGCGCCAATCGGGTCATCTGGTTGCACCAGGACCGGGACAAAGTCAAACTTTCAGGCCGACCGCGATGGAGCCCTGCTCGGCTACAGGTCGCGGGAAGCCTCGGTTAAAAAGTTACCTTCTGACTTAGTCTTTATTTTGAAGTTTTTCTTCACCGGGACGAACCTGCCAGTTGGATCCGACCTCCTGGAGCCCTTGTCCGGATACGCGAAGTCGGTTTCCTCGGTGGTGATTTTTACCTTCGGACTTAGTCGTTTTTTCGAGATGAAAATCCTTCGACCGGGGTAAACCTGGATCTTGATCCGACGTCCGTGGAGCCCTTCTCGGATACGATGGCTGGAAGGTCCCGGTCAACTTTTTACGTTCGGACTTAGTCTATTTTTTGGATGTTTTTCTTTACCGGGACGAACCACGAAGTCAGGCTGGGTCGCGGTTGAGGCAAGCCGGCTAGAATTTCCGCGTCGGGTCGGTCACTTTATGGAGCTTTTTTCCAAAATTTCTCCAATCTTTTCCAAACTTCTGGGGCTTCACCCAGATGTTCTTTTAAGGTTCTTTTGGGGTCCACAGCTCACCCCAAGGGTCCAGAAGTTCTGTGATGGTCCTTGGGAAGTGCGGACTTCAACTCCCAGAATGCACCTGGCGCAAACTCCTTTTTGGCCACTGGACAGTGGTCAGCTGGTCACTTTTTCAGGAGTTGGTGCAGGGGACTCTGGTTAGCAATTTTTCACCTGTAGCAAACAGGGAGTCCCTCCTTGAACCAGTGGAAGCCAGGCAAAGTCCTTCTTGTGGTGAAGCCCAAGTGTGCAGCTGGTGCAGTCTTTCTGAGTGCAGGGTCCAGGTGCAGGCCAGGGGTCCAGCAGGGCAGTCCTTCTTCTCCTTGTAGTTCCTTCTTCTTGAATTCTGGAGGGGATCTGAGGCGTGGGTGCAGGTCTGCCAGTTTTATCCTTGCTCCTGGGTGAAAAGCAGGGGGGCCCTGGTCCTCCAATCAGGGACAGGGTCGTCCCCCTGTGATGACCACTTCCTGGGAAGTGTGGCAAAAATCCATCCCAGAAGGCAACAGTCTCTAAAAATCCAAAATGGATGAATCTGATTTTTAGAGGAGAGATCTGGCTGAGCCCACCCACTGGTGTGGCTAAAAATCATAAACACACCCCTCTCCTGCCCTCTCCTAATCTAATCAAGGGGGCACCTAGCTGTCTGGGGTTGCAGGATGTGGGGGTGTTGCTGGGTGCTCCAGATGTCCTTCTCTGCCTTTGAAGACCAGTTTGGCAGCCCTCCCCCTTCCTGCTTCCCCATCTGCTGAGGGGAGATTCTCTCCCCCAAGCACTTTCCTTTGTGTGAAGTCAGGCCACTTCACACCTCATTAAAGTAGCCTGGCAGAAGCTGCTGCAGGCTGGCCAATCAGAGCACAGGAGCAAAAACAATGCAGAGCTGAAATTGGCAACTTTTTAGGTAAAGTCTAAACTTTTTACCTGCACTAGTTATATTAAATCCAACAACTGGAAGTTGTGGGATTTATTATAACAATCAATTTGATACCAAATTCTTGGTATGTAACATTTAAGGAGACTTTAAAATTTAAAATAAAGTCTGCCCATTCTAGCCTATGAAGGCCATTTACTTCAATGAGGGAAAAACGAATTTGGCTGTTTTTACCTCACCAGGGCTTATAAATCTATTTTTATAAAGTCCCTGCTTATAGTTACATGGCACCCAGCCCTAGGGGCACATAGGGCACACCTTAGGGGTGACTTATATGTAAAAATAAGGTAGTTTAAGACTTTGGAAGTACCTTTAATTCCAAAGTCGAATTTGCATATAACTTTAATTTAAAAGCAGCCAGCAAGGCAGGCTTGCTTTTAAAATGACACTGGGCACCTCAGCAATGCACCTAGGTGTGCACCACCTATGCTGTGGTCCCTAAACCTACATGCCCTACTATATACTAGGGACTGCATATCCATTTTACACAGAGCACAGGCCCTGGGACTGGTTAGCAGTACCCAGGGCACCATCAGAGTCAGGAAAACACCAGCATAAAGTGGAAAATGGGGGCAAAAAGTTAGGGGGCCTCTGCAATCAGCCCCAGTTTCTCACACAACCCCCCCCCAGCCCACACGCCCAGGAGACTCAGCCCAACCCTGGGAGAGTCTTCCTGGCTTGTTAGGCGAGGAAGACAGTGAAGAAAACTGGCTGTCCCTTTGCAGGGCCTACTCTGCCTTATATCCTCCTGTCAGGGTCACTCCCTCTGGGTAGTGAAGCCATCCCAACAGTAAAAGGACCCAACCCAAACTGAAACTTCCCTCTAGGGGGGTCTTCCTCCTCTCTCTCTGCCAACTTGGGTAGTGAGGTGCCCACCTCCCCTACTCCTAACTTTGCTAGGGCAAGACCTAGCTTACCCAAAGAGGTCACCCAACACTTGAGAAACCCCACCATGACCAACAGGGTCAGGGGGCCTACTTTGCTATTGGCCTTGGGGTCTGCCTCCCAGGCCAAGTACAGTGCTGCCAGGAAGGCTAGCACCCAGCAGAGGCTACTGACAGCTGTCAGTACCCAGAACCACACCCTAAGCTCTCCACTAACAGGTGGCTGAGCTGCTTTAGGGGCATCTTTGGGGTCCTGGCACCCCTCTTGCTGTCTAGAGTGGGGGGCTACCACCTCCTGTGGCAGACACCCTCCTTCCACTCTCCCTTCTGTCAGTGCAGGGGCAACACCTTGCATCTGGACAGCTGCCTGACTACTCAGGACTTCCTTGGGGTCAGGTGAGGCCTCACCAGTGCCAACTCTGGGCTCCCCCCCTACTGGGGCAGAAGGCCTTTGGCTCCCTGGAACTCTCTTTAAGAGTGGCCTACCCTTCCTTTTCTTCTTTCCTTTTCTTGGGGACCCCTGTCTCCTAACTGTAGGGACTGACTCCCCAGGACTTTGGGTTGGGGGGGCGCCCTGGGCGACCACCCCATCTGTGACCAGACTCACCTCTGGGAGGTCATTGCCCAGGATACAATCTAGGGGAAGGTCAGCACTGACTACCACCCTAATCCAGTCAAGGATACCCTCCCTCTCTAGGGGCACTATGGCTACAGGTTTGGAGGTGACCTCCCCTGTGGCTATCCTGACTTTCTTTGTCTTTCCTGGGACATACATGTCTGGGGTCACTAACCGGTCACTCACTACAGTGTGACTGGCACAGGTGTCTCTCAGGCCAGTGGTAGGGATCCCATTCACTTGAATGTGGTGGAAGTGCCTACTCCCACCCTCAGGGATCACCAGCTTACCATCTGGTCCTGTCTCCCAGCACAATGCTAGGAGGACTTCATCATCTGAGGAATCCTCCTCTATGGCTACACTGGACAGCCCAGTGCTAACCACTTTCTTTGGACAGGCTGCATCTCCTCTGAAGTGACCTGTCTGCTGACAGTCAAAGCAAGCCCTACTGTCCAAGAGCTTTTTTAACCCTGGGTCTCCCTGTCTCTGCATGTCAGAGTGGGAGTGGGATTTACTCTCCTCCTTCTTAGGGTTCTGGGGTACAGAGGGAGTCTCTGTGGTGGGCTTACCACCTCCCTCCTTAGGTTTTTGGGGACCTGTCCCCCCCTTCTTGGAGTCTCCCCCCTGGGACTTGACAACCACCCTGGTTCTCAACCACTCATCAGCTGCCTCCCCTAGCTCTCTAGGGTTGGTCAGCTTAGAGTCCACTAGATGCTGGCGTAACCTTTCTTGGATACAATTGGTCAAGATGTGCTCTCTCATGATCAGATTGTATAACCCCTCATAAGTATTAACTTTGTTGCCAATAATCCAGCCCTCCAGTGCTTTTAGTGAGGTGTCTACAAAGTCAACCCAAGACTGGGTACTGACCTTCTGGGTGTCCCTGAACTTCATTCTATATTGCTCTGGGGTCAGACCAAACTTCTTGGCTAAGCACCTTTTCATACTAGGGTATGAATCTGCCTCCTCCCCCCTTAAGGTCAGAAGCCTATCCCTCCCTGAGTTGGGGACCAACTCCCACAAAAGGGAACCCCAGTATTGAGGCCTAACCCTTCTCATTTGGAGTGCCCTCTCAAAGGCCTCCAGCCACTTATCTATGTCATCCCCCTCTACATAAGCAGGGACCACCCCCTTGGGTAATCTGGGGCAAACTCCCCCACCCATGGACACCTCAGCTTCTTTATCGCTGCTTCCATCTCTTTTTTCTTTGTATGCCCACTTTTTCTTTTCTAGGGCCAGCTTCTCTGCTTCCAAAGCTATGTAGGCTAGCTGGGCTTCCAGATCTCTTTCCCTGATGGATGGGTTCTCTCCTCCTGAAAGGACCCTCTTCCTACCACTAGCTTTGGGTCTGCCCCTAGTGACTGTATCCAGTGAGGACCGTTCCTCCTCTTCCTCACTTGGGGTCTGATGCCTTCCCTCCCCTGAGTGGTTAGAGTTAGCATCTTCCTCTTTTTCTTCCTCCTCTGGAGCTTCCTCTGTCTCTACCTCTTGTGCCTCAGCCCATGCTGTCAGGGATTTAATCAGGATTTGCTTCCTGAGATCAGGGGTTGCAGGTAACCCTCTCTCAATACACAACCCCCTAAGCTGGACTACTGTCAGTGTGGGTAGGCTAGCCAGATCAAGCTCCATGGTTCCCTAGTTTTGTGTCAACAAAAACTTTTTGCAAAAATTGGAAACAAGAATTTAGAAAAATTACAAAAATTCAATAATTGAAATTAATCCAAATTAATAAATAAAAAAATAAAAAAATAAAAAATTAAAAACAATTTTTGCACTAGGACAATTTAAAGGATTTTTAATTTGTTTTATCTAAAACTGTAACGTGATATTGAACACAAGTACAGGATCCCGTCGCTGCTTCCAATTATGTTGGAAAATGGGTTATTGGTAGGGCAGGTAGGTACCTACACCTAGCAACAAGCCACAAACCTCCACAAAAGTACAGTTAGGTCTCAGTAAATTAATCCCAGCTCTACCCTTGGTAGCTTGGCATCGAGCGTCAAGGCTTAACTTAGGAGACAAAGTGTAAAGCATTCAAATATCACAAAACAGTAATTAAATAAAACACAGGAAACAGTTTAAAAATCCAAAACCAATTTATAAAAATAGCTTATATTTTTATCTTTAAAATGACACAAAAACGATTAAAATCGGTTCTGGGGAACCGGAGATATGAATTTTTAAAGTATTATTATTTTCTAGCGCTTAGAAACAAAAAGCGCCAATCGGGTCATCTGGTTGCACCAGGACCGGGACAAAGTCAAACTTTCAGGCCGACCGCGATGGAGCCCTGCTCGGCTACAGGTCGCGGGAAGCCTCGGTTAAAAAGTTACCTTCTGACTTAGTCTTTATTTTGAAGTTTTTCTTCACCGGGACGAACCTGCCAGTTGGATCCGACCTCCTGGAGCCCTTGTCCGGATACGCGAAGTCGGTTTCCTCGGTGGTGATTTTTACCTTCGGACTTAGTCGTTTTTTCGAGATGAAAATCCTTCGACCGGGGTAAACCTGGATCTTGATCCGACGTCCGTGGAGCCCTTCTCGGATACGATGGCTGGAAGGTCCCGGTCAACTTTTTACGTTCGGACTTAGTCTATTTTTTGGATGTTTTTCTTTACCGGGACGAACCACGAAGTCAGGCCGGGTCGCGGTTGAGGCAAGCCGGCTAGAATTTCCGCGTCGGGTCGGTCACTTTATGGAGCTTTTTTCCAAAATTTCTCCAATCTTTTCCAAACTTCTGGGGCTTCACCCAGATGTTCTTTTAAGGTTCTTTTGGGGTCCACAGCTCACCCCAAGGGTCCAGAAGTTCTGTGATGGTCCTTGGGAAGTGCAGACTTCAACTCCCAGAATGCACCTGGCGCAAACTCCTTTTTGGCCACTGGACAGTGGTCAGCTGGTCACTTTTTCAGGAGTTGGTGCAGGGGACTCTGGTTAGCAATTTTTCACCTGTAGCAAACAGGGAGTCCCTCCTTGAACCAGTGGAAGCCAGGCAAAGTCCTTCTTGTGGTGAAGCCCAAGTGTGCAGCTGGTGCAGTCTTTCTGAGTGCAGGGTCCAGGTGCAGGCCAGGGGTCCAGCAGGGCAGTCCTTCTTCTCCTTGTAGTTCCTTCTTCTTGAATTCTGGAGGGGATCTGAGGCGTGGGTGCAGGTCTGCCAGTTTTATCCTTGCTCCTGGGTGAAAAGCAGGGGGGCCCTGGTCCTCCAATCAGGGACAGGGTCGTCCCCCTGTGATGACCACTTCCTGGGAAGTGTGGCAAAAATCCATCCCAGAAGGCAACAGTCTCTAAAAATCCAAAATGGATGAATCTGATTTTTAGAGGAGAGATCTGGCTGAGCCCACCCACTGGTGTGGCTAAAAATCATAAACACACCCCTCTCCTGCCCTCTCCTAATCTAATCAAGGGGGCACCTAGCTGTCTGGGGTTGCAGGATGTGGGGGTGTTGCTGGGTGCTCCAGATGTCCTTCTCTGCCTTTGAAGACCAGTTTGGCAGCCCTCCCCCTTCCTGCTTCCCCATCTGCTGAGGGGAGATTCTCTCCCCCAAGCACATTCCTTTGTGTGAAGTCAGGCCACTTCACACCTCATTAAAGTAGCCTGGCAGAAGCTGCTGCAGGCTGGCCAATCAGAGCACATGAGCAAAAACAATGCAGAGCTGAAATTGGCAACTTTTTAGGTAAAGTCTAAACTTTTTACCTGCACTAGTTATATTAAATCCCACAACTGGAAGTTGTGGGATTTATTATAACAATCAATTTGATACCAAATTCTTGGTATGTAACATTTAAGGAGACTTTAAAATTTAAAATAAAGTCTGCCCATTCTAGCCTATGAAGGCCATTTACTTCAATGAGGGAAAAACGAATTTGGCTGTTTTTACCTCACCAGGGCTTATAAATCTATTTTTATAAAGTCCCTGCTTATAGTTACATGGCACCCAGCCCTAGGGGCACATAGGGCACACCTTAGGGGTGACTTATATGTAAAAATAAGGTAGTTTAAGACTTTGGAAGTACCTTTAATTCCAAAGTCGAATTTGCATATAACTTTAATTTAAAAGCAGCCAGCAAGGCAGGCTTGCTTTTAAAATGACACTGGGCACCTCAGCAATGCACCTAGGTGTGCACCACCTATGCTGTGGTCCCTAAACCTACATGCCCTACTATATACTAGGGACTTATAGGTAGGTTAACTTAGCCAATTATAATTAGCCTAATTTGCATATCCATTTTACACAGAGCACAGGCCCTGGGACTGGTTAGCAGTACCCAGGGCACCATCAGAGTCAGGAAAACACCAGCATAAAGTGGAAAATGGGGGCAAAAAGTTAGGGGGCCTCTGCAATCAGCCCCAGTTTCTCACAGTGGGCTACTTGATTGTTCGATTATTACACTTGTTAAACTCATTTAATTTGGTCCTTGCATTCTTCCAGGGGGTGACGGGGTGTATCTGTGATGTATTTGGATGTGTGTGTGTGTATGTTGTTGTCGGAGGGGTGTTGAGTGTTACATGTGTGTGTCACTCTCTTTTTCCTCCCCCTCCACTGTCTCCTAGGTGCAGTACTCACCGTCATCGTCGCCGCCGTCGTCTTTGATGTTCCTGGTAGATGAGGCGGTAAACCAACATTGGTAACACCTGTAACTCGGGCTCCATGGCATCCTGATCCCTCGTTGCATGTCGAAAGGTGAGTGGTTTCCCTTCTGTGTACTGTTTCCGCTGTGCTTTTGATGGCGTTGGCACCGCCCCAGAAAAGCAAGCGGATTGTTGCCTTGTTATAGTGGGGGTGGTACACTGTCTTCCGCCTGTCTGTTAGTGGTTACCGCTGTGGTGTTTGTTTCTACCGCCGTGGCGGTCAGAGTGTTAAAGTGGCTGTCTGTGTTGTTGGTTTCCGCCATGGTTGTGATTCCATTTATTTTACCGTCGGCCTGTTGGCGGTATTACCGCCGCTTTATCACCGACCGCCAGGTTTGTAATGAGGGCCTATGTTTGTTGTGATCTGTGAGTTTATTTAAAAATCTAAATGAAATCAGACAGAAACCTTAACATACCCAACTGTGAGCCTTTTTATTCAACTATTTACTACAAAATACTTTTATTTGATGGGTGTACACCATGTGCTCCTTGTCAGATATGGGTCAGCAGAAGGTGATGACCTTTCTTCCTCCCTGAACCCTGAACAGCAGAATGACTGTTACCAGTTACTTGGACAGTTTGCATCTCTGTTCTCTCTCACCCCTGGACTCACACACCTGTGCTCCCCATGACATTAACGTGGGGGACAGCCTCCCATAAAGAACTAAATTCAGAGGCTGTCAGATAAAGTGAGGGCCAGTTTCAAGGAGGAGGTCTCCGAGATGCTGGTGTTAGAGGTGACTGAGCTCTCCAGTAGTCCTTGGTCCAAGCATGTGGTGCTGGTACCAAAGGCTGCCTCCCCAGGCACCACACCAGAACTCAGGGTCTGTGTGGTCTACCGAGTACCTATGCCGTTGCCAAGATATACGCACATCCTATCCCCCTAGCTGATGAGTTCATCAACAATCTGCGCGCTGCCAAATTCCTAATTACTTTAGTTTTAACATCAGGGTACTGGCAGATTGCTCTGACTGAGGGGGATAAAAATAATTCAGCATTCTCATCATCTGAGATCCCCTTCCAGATTCATGTGATGCACTTTGATTTGAAGAATGCACCTGCCACCTTCCGGAGGTTTATGAATAGGGTCCTGGCTGGAAAAAAGTCCTTTTTGTGCCACCCCCAGATGACATTGCTGTCCATGGTTCCAGCTGGGAGGAATATCTGTAAAACATCTGTGAGGTGCTTTAGGCCCTGCAACAGGCAGGCCTGACCATCAAGGCAAATAAGATTGGGCAGGGAACTATGGTGTACCTGAATCACCTGGTGGGTTGGGGCATGTTGCTACTTCTCCAGGCTATGATTGAGACTATCATTACCTAAACAGTTCCTAAAATTCAGACAAAGGTAAAGACCTTCATGGACCTCACAGAGTACTACATGAGATTTGTTAAGGGATATCACACAATTGTGACCCCCCCCAACAGAGGTGACTTGGAAGAAGCAGACCAGATTGATAATCTGGACAGAAGCTTTTCCAGAATGTGTTCAAAGAAGAACATGTGTACAGCACCTGTTCCTGACTATTCCAAGAAATTCATTGTGCAGACATTTGTTTCAGCGCATGGCATAGGGGTGGTCATGGCACAGTTGAATAAAGAGAGACTGCACCAATTGGTAGCCTTCATTAGACGGAGGCTATTTTCATAGGGCAAAGGTGAAATTTGATTGAAAGAGAAGCTTTTTTTGTGGTCCTGGCACTGAAGAAGCTGAGACCATACCTGCTTGGGATGCGTTTCCGGGTTCATACAGGCCATTGGCCCCCAGATGGCTCATGCACATGTCGTTTGAAAATTCTAAACTGTTGCGATGGTCCAGCTCCCTACAGGGAATAGACTTTGTGGTGGACCACCATCCGTGGTGAGACCACTCCAGTGCTGAAACACGCCAGGTTATTCTACTTTAGTAAAGAGAACTCCCAAGGGGTTGTGTAGCTCTCCACACATTCAGTTGTCGTACACATGTTAGACCTGACAGCCTTAGGGTGGTCTTCCCCTCAACCTTTTGCCTACCTCTGCTACTTTCCAGATCTTGTTTTTTGCTGCTTTTAGGACTCTGTGCACTTTACCGCTGCTAACCAGTGCTAAAGTGCTTGTGCCCTCTCCCCTAAACATGGCAACACTGACATATACCCAATTGACATATTTAATTTACTTATAAGTCCCTAGTAATGTGCACTGCCAGTGCCCAGGGCCTGTAAATTAAATTCTACTTGTAGGCCTGCAGCACTGATTGTGTCACCCACTCAAGTAACCCTTTACCCATGTCTCAGGCCTGCCATTGCAGAGCCTTTGTGTGCAGTTTGGACTGCCAAGTTTCACCTGGCAAAGTACACAACGGGTGTTTAGGTGTGACTTGATGGTCCATCCTGGGAGGATGGGAGGAAGGAGCTGGATTCAGCCTCCCTTACACATGTATAGGCTGTGTCCCTTCCCCATACAAAGGGCTGCATACCCCCCTGTAGTGAGTCTGGACCCAGGGCAGGAAGGGCAGGATCTCTGTGCACTTCAAGGGCCTGTCTTTTAAGTCTTCCCCCTTCAATGCCCCAATTAAATATAAAGTACTTGGCCTCTCACACCACCAACTCAGTGCACTTCTGGAACTGTGAAGACTCTTCCAGGAAGAAGGACTGCTATGCTGCTGAAGGACTGCCACTCTGCTGGACTGCTGCTTTGCTGGACTCCTGTCTTGATGTGCTACCCTGCTGCCTTTTTTTCCAGCCTGGGTGAGAAGGACTGGACTTCACTTGAACTCAGAGTGACTCTAAGAGCTATCTGACTTGCCTCCTGATCTGAAGTCTCAGGGACACAAAAGAATTCTAACCACCCTGTTCCTGCACCTGGAGCCTGCCATCTGTGAGTTTGCCCAGCCAAGTGGTGCCACCCTAGTCCTCAACCTCTGAAAGAGAGCCTGAGGTGTTTGCTCCAGCAGAATCAACCCAACCTTTGCTGTGGGAACAGAATCAGTGTAGGAGCAGAATCAACATATTGTCACTGTTGCTTTGAACAGAATCTCCGCATTGCCTACAGAACTGCTACTGCAACTCTTTCCCCATGCACGTTCCTCGCATCCCAGTTGAGAGCAGTCTCAACGACAACTTTATATCACCCCATCACAGCCTCTGCTCTCATCAGAACTGATGCATCACCTCGAATACAAAGCATTCCTGACACCGGTCTTTGAATCTCAAGCCCTGGTTTCTGGATCCTCAAAGTCAATACAGCATAAGATAGTCTAAGACTTTGGAAGTACTTTTAATTCCAAAGGCGAATTTGCATGTAACTTTAATTTAAAAGCAGTGAGCAAGGCAGGCTTGTATTTAAAATGACCCTGGGCACCTCAGTAGTGCACTACCTATTCTGGGGTCCCTAAACCTACATGCCCAACCATATACTAGGGACTTATAGGTAGGTTGACATAGGCAATTATAATTAGCCTAATTTGCGTACTGATTTTATATAGAGTACAGGTCCTGGGACTGGTTAGCAGTACCCAGGACACCATCAGAGGCAGGAAAACACCAGGAAAAAGGGGCTCAAAGTTAGGGGGCCTCTGCAATCAGCCCTGTTTTCTCACATAGTAGTACTGTATTTGTTAAACATTGCCATCCCAAACTGACTGCATTGTCCAAATTTCAACACCTTTTGATTAGCTGCCTAATATCTTAGATGAAACTATGTAATATGTTGTGTATCTTTGTATTCATGTATAAAAGTTTTCCAGGGAAAGAAAATATGGTGATTTGCCTGTTGTTTTGGCTTCCTTTGGAGCAAATATGCACACACCCTCTTAGACCCAAACTCTCTCTTTCTCTGAGATCTTGACACAGACAGATTTGCTTTTTGTCTAGACTCTTCGCTATTAAAAGTTTGTTACAGTATTCTTTATGAGTACTGATAACTTCAGAGACCAGACTGCTTCTTAAAATCAGTTTTTTTGCTATTCATTGACTAAAATGTTTTACTTTTACTGATTTGGAATAGTAGAACAAGGATAGATTGAGGGACACGCTTTATGCACTTTTCTGAAAAAATGGAATTGATTAATAAAGAAAGACTTAAAACTTATGAAAAAAACTTTAAAAATGCAATTAAAAGTCTCACTATTGACTTACCTTCCAGGGTATCTAAGAGGTGCAAAGTATTTTCTAATTTTTAAATTCTCCAGTCTTCCACTATTAATACAATATATATCATGTCTTGGAGCCAGTGTTAGTTGGGAAAATTATTTCAGTGGAGCTGGCCTTTTGTCAATTTTAAAAGGACCCCTATATACCTCCTCATTATGTGGAGAATCTGACATTGATCAAATTGAAGAAGGAATTAATCCCTAAATATATACGACGAAATACACATCAGAGGAGGTGAGAAAAACTAATCTTTCACAATGAATCTTTGAGCAAGGTGAAACTTGCTATTAGACCTGACAGCCTTAGGGTGGTCACCACTAACTTTTTGGCTGCCTCCCTCCACTTTTTGGATACTGTTTTTGCTGGTTTGTCTGCACACTTTACCACTGCTAATCTGTGCTGAAGAGCACATTCTCTCTCCCTTTAAACATGATAATATTGAATCTTACCCAATTGGACTATGTAATTTACTTATAAGTCCCTAGTAGAGTGCACTATGTGTGCACAGGGCCTGTAGATTAAATGCTACTAGTGGGCCTGCAGCATTCATTGTGCCACCCACTTAAGTAGCCCCTTAACCTTGTATCAGGCCTGCTATTGCAAGGCCTGTGTGTGCACTTTCACTGTCAATTTGACTTGGCATTTAAAAGTACTTGCCAAGCCTAAAACACCCCTTTTTCTACATATAACACACCCCTAAGGTATGCCCTAGGTGACCGATAGGGCAGTGTGCTGTGTAGGCAAAAGGCAGGACTCGTACCTATGTAGTTTACATGTCTTGGTAGTTTAAGACTTCTAAATTTGTTTTTACAGTGCTGTGAGGCCTGCTCCCTTCATAGGCCAACATTGGGGCTGCCCTCATACATCATCTGAGTGGTAGCTGCTGATCTGAAAGGTATAGGAAGGTCATATTTAGCATGGCCAGAATGGTGATACAAAATCCTGCTGACTGATGAAGTTGGATGTAATATTACTATTTTAGAAATGCCACTTTTAGAAAGTGAGCATTTCTCTGCACTTAAATCTTTCTATGCCTTACAAACCACGTCTGGCTGGGTTTAGTTGACAGCTCCTTGTCCATTCACTCAGACACACCCCAAACACAGGATACTCAGCCTCAGTTGCATACATCTGCATTTTGAATGGGTCTTCCTGGGCTGGAAGGTTGGAGGGCCTGCTCTCACACAAAGGACTGCCACCCCCCCTATAGGACCCTGGCAGACAGAATTGTACTGAAAGGGGACCTGGTAAACTTCTAAGCCACTCTTTGAAGTTTCCCCCACTTCAAAGGCACATTTGAGTATATAAACAGGGCCTCTGCCCCTACCAACTCAGACACTTCCTGGAGAAGAACACTGGAACCAGAACCTGCATCCTGCCAAGAAGACCTGCCTGGCTGCCCAAAGGACTCACCTGACTGCTTTCTGTGAAGGACTGCTGCCTTGCTGTTGCCCTGCTGCCTTGCTGCTCTCTTGCTGTGGTGAAGAAGTGCTCTCCAAGGGCTTAAATAGAGCTTGACTCCTGTTCCCTGAAGTCTCAGTACCAAAAAGGCTACATCTCTACAAGAAGGACTCCTTGTGTGGCTAAATTCGACGCAGAGCCTGCCAGAAACGATGCACAGCCTGCACCGCTGTGAAAATTTCACCGCACCCCGATCCGGAACGAGAAGATCGACACAGCGCCAGAGTAGCGACCGGCAATTCGACGCACAGCCAAACCGGAACGACCAGCGCGACTTCCAGAGAGGAATCAACCCAGAGTCTGCCATGCGTTAGAAAATTAGACGCAATGCCCATCGATTCGACGCAGCTCCTGTGACTTCATCCTGCCAGCGCAGGAAATCCACGCATTGTCCCTGGGGCGTCGACCGAGCACCAGAAATCTATGCACAGCCACCCCAGCGTGAAAACTAAATGACGCATCACTGTGTGCGGCCCGAGAAATGGATGCACACCCCTTTGTTTCCATGCTTCTCCACCTCTGTCGTTCTTTGCAGAGATTTTTCACGCATACCGGGTACTTTGTGCTTGAAACAGAATTTGTTTGCTTAAAAGACCTAATACACTTCATATCACTTTTCAGTGATATCTTATCATTTACTTATTGCATCTTTGATCCTTTTGACCTGCATTTATCCAGATAAATATTATATATTTTTCTGAACACTGTGTGGTGTATTTGTGTGGTGTTATATTGTGTTATTGTATGATTTATTGCACAAGTACTTTACACATTGCCTTCTAAGTTAAGCCTGACTGCTCAATGCCAAGCTACCAGAGGGTCGGCACAGGATAATTTGGATTATGTGTGATTTACCCTGACTAGAGTGAGGGTCCTTGCTTGGACAGGGGGTAACCTGACTGCCAACCAAAGACCCCATTTCTAACACTTGCATTCTCTCATAACACAACTGCTGCTGTAAAAAGATAAATATACAGTGTTAAACTAATCTGAATTCTTATGTGGAGTGCAAACAATCTCCCTTGTAGAAGAGAAAAACTCAATGATTGTGTACAATATGCAAGGCTAACAAATAGATGTTTGAGGGCACAATTTAGCCTGGAACATTCAGTTGAAAAACATATTTTGCTACAAGCCATAGCCTCTGAAATTGCTGGTAACCTTTTATAAGAGAATTAGATGTCACTTGTGGTACCTTAACCTTGAACTTCTGTGGTCAGCTGTCATCACTGAAGGTTACAAAATACTGCACGGTTTGGGTGGTTACTATGGGGGCCTCTCTGGATTGGATGAAGGTGATTTAGATTAATGGATATTGGTTCCAAATAAAATACATATCATTTATGTGGTGTCGTTTTTTTTTGTAAATGCAATGTTTCAATGATCAGGAGACATACTTTATGAATGGGAGTGATACTTGATCAACCATAATTGTATGGGAGTGAAGGTTCTTCTTTAATATACTTAAATTATTATCAATTTGGTCCAATGGAGATCTCCAACTTTTTGCTGTTTTTCAAGTTTCATTATTCTGATTCAAAATATATATATGTATTTACATTTTTAGATACAAACTCATTCATTTTCACTGTGTGTTGTGGTTAAGACCTGTTCTTTAGTCAAATGTGAATTATGGAGACAATAGCATTTCTACAATGATCTGCATATTCTTATTATTTGTTTGTTGCTTTTGGTTTGGTAACATTCTGTATTTTCAAGTCTGTTGACTGTCAAATAAGAATTAATTGCTTTAAATGTTTTAACTGCCATCTTCCTCTCAACACAGCTCATCTCTCTCTTATAGTGTTTTAAATTCCCTCTTCCTACAAATTACTTTTTCCTACCTTCCCCCCTTTCCTCCTTGGGAGAGACTTTGGGGCACATTTATACTCTGTTTGCACTGAATTAGCATCATTCTTTTTTACGCTAATTCAGTGCAAACTCAACACCACATTTTTATTTTGAGGCTAGAAGTGTCTAGTGTCAAAATATTGGTGTTAACTTCATTTTCCGGATGCGTGAAACCTCAAAAAATAACTAAAACACCCTAGGCCGTATTTATCCACCTGGGCAAATAAGACTCACGGGTGGGAGGTGGACCCAAAAAACTATGTTAACACCGATTTGCATTAGAATTTAAGGCCTGGGTCAGGAGAAAACAGGACATCACTGACTTCACATGCACTTTGCTAAGGGACACATTTGCTAAGTAGCTGAGCTCCATCCCATAGCCTGCACCGTGCATGTGTGGACATTATAAATGCACATTAATGTTTTGGAAGATAGGAGAGACATTGGTTGTTATGTTGATCATCCTGTGACACTGGGATACCTCATGGTTGCCACAAACATTAGCTGCCACTCGGGAACACCAAGGGACCTATGTAATAGCCCACAGGCCCATTGTCATGGCCTGCACTGTATATACAACTTGGCGGATGACAATTTCATAATGAATTGAAGACACAGGGGGTCATTCTGACCTCGGCGGTAAAAGGCTCTTACCGCCGGTCAGAAGTCCGCCATTCTACCGCCGCGGCCGCGGTAAACCGCCACGGGCATTCTGACCCACAACTGCCAAACCGCCAAAAACCCGACATCCACGGAAGGCCGTCTCATCAGCGGTCAGCGATAAACTGGAGATGGCCAAACCTCTACCGTCACGCCAACACAAACACGCCCATGCCATCACGACCCACGAATCCAAGCAGCGGTCTTTCATCCGCGGTATTCCATTGGCGGTACACACCGCCGCGCTCAAAATACACACACCTTTACAAAACACAGCCACATTTGACAATTCCAAATACACACACCTGATACACATACATACACCACTCCCACACATCCAATCAACTATAAAACACACACCCACATCACCCACAAACCCCCACTACTAGAATTTCGGAGAGAAGGCGAGAGAGAGAGAGAGAGAGAGAGGACAGCTATCGACAAACCCAACACACACAGGAACACAACATCATCACCCACACTACATCCACGCACAAAACACCACACACCACCACACACACCACACTCATCACCACAAACACCACCCCACACCACCCCATGGCACCCCAAAGACACCCCAGGTTCTTGGACCAAGAACTCAGGGTCATGGTGGAGGAAATAATAAGGGTAGAGCCCCAGCTATTCGGCACACAGGTGCAGCACACCACAATAGCTAGGAAGGCGGAGCTATGGCAAAGGATCGTCGACAGGGTCAACGCCGTGGGACAGCATCCCAGAAACTGGGAAGACATCCTAAAGCGCTGGAACGACCTACGGGGGAAGGTGCGGTCGATGGTGTCAAGACACAACATCGCTTTGCAGAAGACTGGCGGCGGACCCCCACCCACTCCACCTGAATTCACAGCATGGGAGCAAGAGGTCTTGAACATCCTGCATCCTGAGGGCCTTGCTGGAGTAGGCGGAGGAATGGACTCTGGTAAGTCTAATCTCAACTACTTCCCCCCCACCCACCAGCATGCCAACCCACACCCCCACCCTCACCCCCAACCCCCCAGCACACATCCTCCCTGCCAATGTCTCACCAGCACAACCCACCCAGCACAACCCCAATCCCTGAATGCCACCACAAACCATGGACACCCCTCACCTAAGCATGACCACTGCACATACCCATCCCCCCTCACAAACCACCCTCACAACTCCTCCCACAAGGGAATGCCAGCACTGGGGGACAAGGGCACCCACAAATCGCACGCCATGGCACACACAGAAGCAATAACCATACTCTTTTACCCCTGCAGGGCCCGAATGCCAACACACCGGCCAGGAGGGTCCAGATTTGTCCATCCCGCCCCCAGAACAGGCCCCCAGTGATGACAGCAGCTCTGTCGACCTAGAACCTGATGACCAGCCCGGACCATCGGGGACCTCTGGACAGTCGGTTCCCCACACACAGACACTGGCCACAGCAGACCCAACCCCCTCTGGGAATACCAGCACAGCTCCCACCCAGTGGGTCCATGCCTCTGTCTCGCGGACACGTCAATCAGCGGTGTGTCTGCCACTACAGGGCACCCAGGCTGACCCACCACCCCAACAACAACAGGGACCTGGGGGCAGTGGTAGTGGGCACACCGTCCAGGGGACAGAGGCCCGGGGAAACAGGGCAACTGGGAGGGCTGCTGTGCGAGAGGGGGTTGACCGGCCCAGGGAACCCACTCTCCAAGAGGCCCTCACCACCATCATGGGAGCATACCACCACTCCCAGGAGACGATGGCGACGGTACTGGCCAGGTTCCAGGAGATCCAGGCACAGCAGGAGGAACGGTACATGGGGTTCAGAGACAAACTCAGGACCATCGGTACTGCAATGGGGACCATCGTCCTGGCCCTCAACCAGATAGTCACCACATTGCGGGACCATGTGGCACCCCAAAGGGCCCCTGTCACCAGCCCGGATGACGAACAGCCTACCACCTCCGCCGGCGCTAGTGGACAGGAGGCCCCCACACCACAACAGTCCACCAGAACCCCACCTCCTGCTGAAGATCAACCACCCCGCAAGCGGAACCTGAGATCACACAAGAAGACAGAGTAGGATGCCAAGACCCCCGCCAGCATAAGATACCCCCTGATGTCATCCCACTGTCCCACATTGTCACCCTGTCCAACCTTGAACTGCCCCTGCTCCATCCTTCCACAGGCATATGGACAATGCACCTGTGCTACTGAGAACTGGACTCTGCCATGGACATTACTCCACCCCCACCCATCACTGTTTTACTATCATGGACCTATACGCAGCACTTTAAATAAATCACCAATTGCACTTCAAATGTCAGGAGTCTGCTTGTATTCTTTACAAATGTATTACACATAACGGTGCAATAATGTTCATTTAACATTGTGATGACAACATACCAGTGTCAATAAGCATTAGTCCATGGGCAAACAAAGCAGAGGTCACGCTGTGGGTCATACAGCTCTGAAAAGGGAAGGGAAAGTCAAAAATCAGTGAAAAGGAACTGGGGGAAACACAGAAAGTAGAGATGCAGGAGGCCAGAAGTAAATGTAAAATGGCGTGGGTGATTCTTACCTGTGTGCTACTGAAAATACTGTTGTATAACTGTGTCCCTGTTGTCCGTGTCGTCCCCGTCGTCTTCCTCCTCTTCACTCTCCACAGGCTCCACAGCTGCTACAACACCACCATCTGGACCATCCTCCTGCAGGAAAGGCACCTGGCGTCGCAAAGCCAGGTTGTGAAGCATACAGCAGGCCACGATGATCTGGCATACCTTCTTTGGTGAGTACATTAGGGATCCACCAGTCATATGCAGGCACCTAAACCTGACCTTCAGGACCCCGAAGGTCCGTTCTATAATCCTCCTAGTTCGGCCATGTGCCTCATTGTAGCGTTCCTCTGCCCTGGTCCGGGGATTCCTCACTGGGGTCAATAGCCAAGGCAGGTTGGGGTAACCAGAGTCACCTATTAGCCACATAGGTGTCTCTGTAGCTGTTCCATCACATAAGGGATGCTGCTATTTTGCATGACATACGCGTCATGCACTGACCCCGGGAACTTTGCATTTAGATGGGAGATGTACTGGTCAGCCAAACAGACCACCTGGACATTCATCGAATGGTAATTTTTTCTATTTCTGTACACCTGCTCATTGTCTTTTGGGGGTACTAAAGCCACATGGGTCCCATCAATGGCACCAATGATGTTGGGGATATGTCCAAGGGCATAGAAATCACCCTTCACAGTGGCCAAATCACCCTCCTCAGGGAAAACAATGTATCTCTGCATGTATTTCATCAGGGCAGACAACACTCTGGACAAAACCTTAGAAAACATAGGCTGAGACATCCCTGATGACATGGCCACTGTTGTCTGAAAAGACCCACTTGCCAAAAAATGGAGTACTGACAGAACCTGCACCAGAGGGGGAATCCCTGTGGGCTGGCGGATGGGGGACATCAGGTCTGGCTCCAGCTGGGCACAGAGTTCATGTATAGTGGCTCGGTCAAGTTGGTATCGAAGTATAATATGTCGTTCTTCCATTGTCGACAGGTCCACCAGCGGTCGGTACACGGGAGGATTCATCCTTCTCCTCGCAAGTCCCAGCGGACGGTGCCTAGGAAGGACAACATGGAGCACAGAGTCAAGCAACCCACAGGTTCGTTCACACAGCTTGCACAGTACACAAATCGCTATGCATTGAAAGGCTTGTATGAGTGGCAATGCAAGGCCTAGGCCTGTGTGACGCAGTAGAAATTAAGATATGGGGGCCCTTGAAATGGCGGCTGCCTGACCTGTGAAGTGTGACAGTGGGATGTGAGGTCACTGCGCTGGCGTGGCACACCGTGGCGGTAGGCGGTCGAAGACCGCGGCGCAAAGCAGCATTGGTTAACATTGAACTCTATGTGTCTCAGGAGCCAATGACGATGTGCGCCGGCGGTCGCAGTACGCACCGCCGCGGTACGCACCGCCGCGGGCGTGACCGCCGCGGGCGTGACCGCCATTTTCCATCTGATTAATCACTCGAGACCTGATCATCCACAGGAGAGGACCTATACTGCAAGTGCTGCTGTGACCTCGGTCTGGAAGATACAATGGCTGCTGCGACTGGGGAAAGGGCCCCTGCCTTCACTTCTGAAGAGTTGGAGAAACTTGTGGATGGGGTCCTGCCCCAGTATGCGCTACTCTACGGTCCTCCAGACCAACAGGTAAGTCCACTGGGTGCACGTTGAATGGGCTATGCCTGGGTTGTGTATGGTGGATGTAAGATGGTGGGGTGGGGAGCGAATGAGGAGTGCAAGGCACGACAGATGAGAACATGTGCCACATGGCAGGGTTTGGGAGGGGGGGGCAATCAAATCTAACATGCAGAAAATGTTGACATTTTCTTTCCCACCCTGTACATGTCAAATAGGTCAGCGCCCATCAGAAAGTCGACATTTGGCGTGCCATCGCCAAGGAAGTCCGGGACCTGGGGGTCCACAACTGACGGGGCACCCACTGCCGAAAGAGGTGGGAGGACATCCACCGCGGGACCAGGAAGACCGCTGAGTCACTGCTGGGGATGGCCTCCCAACCTAGGAGGGGTGCCAGTCGTACCTTGACCCCCCTGATGTTCAGGATCCTGGCGGTGGCCTACCCCGATTTGGATGGGCGCGTGAGGACATCACAGCAGACACAAGGGGGTGAGTACCAGCACATTCTGCTATCTTTACACGCAGTGGAGGCGTCTGGGTGGGGGAGGAGGGCTGTGGGTGACATTAGGCCAGGGCGCTTTCTGTAGTGTAGTCCCCTCCTTTAGGCATGGCCCTGTGCCCCCGCCCCCCACCTCTGTAGGGTGCCAAGTACAGCAATCCATGGTCCAGCATCACCCATGTGCGCATTTGTTGTCCATAGACCTGTTGGCCTAGTCACTAGTACTGAGTAGTGTACCCCGATTGCGCGGCATAGTGCATGAGGCTCCTGTGTCTGTCCTCTCCGCCAACGGTGTTGGCAATGCATGCACTCAACCTGTTTTTATTTCTCCCCCCACCCTTTTTCTTTATCTTCTTGTGCATGTGTGCATTAGCATCATCAGGCGGAGGAGAATTGGCATCGGAGCACGAGGGAGCTGCAATTCACAAGGCCCCGGTGGGCCATGGTACAGACACCGAGGTCACCAGTGATAAGGAGGGCGAGGGGAGCACCACAACGGGGACCCGTGGTGACACCAGAGACACCGACATGTCCTCGGAAGGGAGCTCCCTAGCGGTAACATCCGGGCCCCCCGCCTCTACTGGTACAGCCGCCACCCAGCGCACCAGCTCCGCCCTCCCAGCAGCCCCTCAGCCTACGCTCCGTGCCCGCTCGCCCAAGAAGGCGGGCATCTCCTTAGCCCCAGGCACCTCAGGCCCTGCCCCTGTTACCCCTGCTGCCCTCAGTGAGGAGGTCATTGACCTCCTACAGACCATCATTGTTAGGCAGTCTACCCTTTTGAATGCCATCCAGGGGGTAGAGAGGGAGGTGCATCGGAGCAATGCATACCTGGAGGGCATTCATTCGGGTCAGGCTGCCCATCAACGATCGTTCACTGCTCTGGCCTCAGCACTGACGGCAGCCATTGTCCCTGTTTCCAGCCTCCCTCTTCTGACTGCCTCCACCCTGTCTCTGTCTCCTGTTCCTCAGCCTATCCCATCCACACCATCAGACCAGCCTGCACACACCTCAACACCCAAGGGCAGCTCATCCAGACATAAGCACCACAGATCACACAAGCATTCACCCAAGCAACACCCAGATGCAGACATGCCAACAGTCACTACCACCCCTGTGTCCCCCTCCTCCTCGTCTCCCTCCTCCCTCCCTGTGACGTCTCCACTCACACCTGCATGCACACCACCATCAGCCAGTACTTCCATCACCAGCACACCCTCCAGTACAGTCCGCAAACGTGCAGTCACCACCCCCACTGCCATTTACACGTCCCCTGTGTCCTCTCCCACTGTGTCTGTCACCCCCTCTTCCAAGACACACAAATGCAGGCAGCCACCCACCCAACAGCCATCCACCTCACGCCAGCCTCCGTCACAAGCACCTGCACCCAAAGACAGCACACCTGACTCTCCTACAACCACATCCTCTTCCTCCACTCCCATACCCACTACAACTACCCTTTACATTGGTCTTAAAAAACGTTACCTCTCAAAACTTAACCTCTTTGCCCCACCTGACCCACCCCCTCCATCTGCTAAGAGTCCCAAGAGCACCTCAGCCACCACCAGCCCTGCTTCAAGTGTCAGCATTGTGCACGGGTTTTGGAGTCCACCCTTTCCCAGCACAGATACATCGGCCAGCAGCAAGGGGACAGCCAGCCCCCCCCTGGAAAGAGAACCCGTAAACAGAAGGGCCGCCGCGAGAAGGCTGACATGGCTGCCCCCAAGGAGCAAAGTCCTGGGCCGTCACCTGCCACAACATCCAGGGGAGGCAAGGGCCAGAGAGCCTCATCGAAGGAGGGCAAGGGCAGCAGGGCGGAGAAGACAGCCAGCAGGGGCGCGGACCAGGAGGGCCCCACAAGCCCCATCCCGGGTGTGAGGGAGGACACCCACGGGCCCAAGACTCCATCAGCGAAGGGTCCAGCAACTGCACGGTCGGAGGGCGACTAAGCAGGGAGTCCTGGCCAGGTCTGGCTCCCTTGATTGACTGGACAAGGACCGCTGAAGAGGGCCCCGCCGGGCAGCAAGGCACCGCTGAAGAGGGCCCTGCCGTGCAGCAAGGCACCGCTGAAGAGGGCCCCGCCGGGCAGAAAGGCACCGCTGAAGAGGGCCCCGCCGTGAAGAAAGGCACCGCTGAAGAGGGCCCCGCCGTGAAGAAAGTCACCGCTGAAGAGGGCCCCGCCGTGAAGAAAGGCACCGCTGAAGAGGGCCCCGCCGGGCAGAAAGGCACCGCTGAAGAGGGCCCCGCCGTGAAGAAAGGCACCGCTGAAGAGGGCCCCGCGTGAAGAAAGGCACCGCTGAAGAGGGCCCCGCCGTGCAGCAAGGCACCGCTGAAGAGGGCCCCGCCGGGCAGAAAGGCACCGCTCCGCTGGGCCCCGCCGTCCCAAGCACCGCTCCGCTGGGCCCTTCCTGTCAAGCACCGCTCGGCTGGGCCTCGCCGTCTCAAGCACCGCTCCGCTGGGCCCTTCCTGTCAAGCACCGCTCCGCTGGGCCTCGCCGTCTCAAGCACCGCTCCGCTGGGCCCCGCCGTCTCAAGCACCGCTCCGCTGGGCCCTTCCTGTCAAGCACCGCTCCGCTGGGCCTCGCAGTCTCAAGCACCGCTCCGCTGGGCCCTTCCTGTCAAGCACCGCTCCGCTGGGCCTCGCCGTCTCAAGCACCGCTCCGCTGGGCCCTTCCTGTCAAGCACCGCTCCGCTGGGCCTCGCAGTCTCAAGCACCGCTCCACTGGGCCTCGCAGTCTCAAGCACCGCTCCGCTGGGCCCTTCCTGTCAAGCACCGCTCCGCTGGGCCTCGCAGTCTCAAGCACCGCTCCGCTGGGCCTCGCCGTCTCAAGCACCGCTCCGCTGGGCCCTTCCTGTCAAGCACAGCTCCACTGGGCCTCGCAGTCTCAAGCACCGCTCTGCTGGGCCCTTCCTGTGAAGCACCGCTCCGCTGGGCCTCGCAGTCTCAAGCACCGCTCTGCTGGGCCTCGCCGTCTCAAGCACCGCTCCGCTGGGCCCTTCCTGTCAAGCACCGCTCTGCTGGGCCTCGCCGTCTCAAGCACCGCTCCGCTAGGCCCTTCCTGTCAAGCACCGCTCCGCTGGGCCTCGCAGTCTCAAGCACCGCTCCGCTGGGCCTCGCCGTCTCAAGCACCGCTCCGCTGGGCCCTTCCTGTCAAGCACCGCTCCGCTGGGCCTCGCCGTCTCAAGCACCGCTCCGCTGGGCCCTTCCTGTCAAGCACCGCTCCGCTGGGCCTCGCAGTCTCAAGCACCGCTCCTCTGGGCCTCACCGTCTCAAGCACCGCTCCGCTGGGCCCTTCCTGTCAAGCACCGCTCCGCTGGGCCTCGCCGTCTCAAGCACCGCTCCGCTGGGCCCCGCCGTCTCAAGCACCGCTCTGCTGGACCCTTCCTGTCAAGCACCGCTCCGCTGGGCCTCGCAGTCTCAAGCACCGCTCCGCTGGGCCTCGCCGTCTCAAGCACCGCTCCGCTGGGCCCTTCCTGTCAAGCACTGCTCCGCTGGGCCTCGCCGTCTCAAGCACCGCTCCGCTGGGCCCTTTCTGTCAAGCACCGCTCCGCTGGGCCCTTCCTGTCAAGCACCGCTCCGCTGGGCCTCGCCGTCTCAAGCACCGCTCCGCTGGGCCCCGCCGTCCCAAGCACCGCACTGCTGGGCCCTTCCTGTCAAGCACCGCTCCGCTGGGCCTCGCAGTCTCAAGCACCACTCCGCTGGGCCCTTCCTGTCAAGCACCGCTCCGCTGGGCCTCGCAGTCTCAAGCACCGCTCCGCTGGGCCTCGACGTCTCAAGCACCGCTCCGCTGGGCCCCGCCGTCTCAAGCACCGCTCCGCTGGGCCCTTCCTGTCAAGCACCTCTGGCCCATTGACAGTGCCGGTTCTGTGTCGAGCTAGTGTTCAGGCACGGCTGCACATGAACAACTGGCACTAAGGGTTGCCAAGTAACATATCACACATGGGGCATTCTTGAATAGTCAAAATGTTGCAGGACAGTGCAGCCAATTTTGGAGACATATTGTGCATTCTCACTTACCAATTTCAAAGGCCCTAAGTGTCACACATCATCTGTAAGAGGGATGGTATGTCCAGGCCCTGTAGTGCTACCATGTTGTCACCACATCTGACCCCATTGTGTTTTGAGGATGTGTCATGTCCCCGCTAGTGATGGCACACTGAGACAAAGCTGCACTATACAACGCATTGTACACACATAATGACCATCAGTGTGGAGTTCAAATCATATGTCCCAGTGCCTTGCACCAAACACAAGATTGTCATGTCCAACAACCAAGTGCTGAGGAGACATTACACAAGGATGAGAACTCACACCATACCACAAATACACATGAGCCACAACCAGCTCTAAATATCAACTGACATGCTACATGACATACCTGTTGCAAGCCCTAACAACAACTTACTCCTTTAATATTTTGCAGGGGATCAGGGTTATGGCATACAGCCATTGATAATTACCCCATTTCCTAACCCAAGCACAGCAGCAGAGCGTGAATATAATGAGGGATATTGTAGGACTCTCCATAGACTGTTGTGGAGAGGACATTTGGCATCCTGAAGTCCAGATTCAGGTGCCTGGACATCACAGAAGACAGCCTTCTATATGTCCCACACATCGTCTGCAAGATAATCTTGACATGTGCCATCCTGCACAACATATGTGTGTGGATGAACGTCCCCTTATATGAGAAGGTTGGTGGCCTGCCTGAGGAGAAGGAGGAGGATGGTGGAGAAGGAAACGACGGAGAACAGCACAACACAGCTGCTGTGATGCACTGCAGACTGCACATCATTGAAAACTTCTTCACTCAATAATCACTTAACTCACCTTGTAGTTTTCTCAATAAACACCTCACTTTTTCACAAAATCCGGCTTTGGTCTCTTAAATCTACACAACATATACCACAGGATTGTGAGTCTAACCTAAGGGAGCATTTCACAAACACTAATCTGATAAGTACAGTAGCAACGTCACATGTGATGCGTAAGATTGAACTGCTACCACCACTCATTTCAAAAATAGCCTCATCACTTGAATGTGACAACTGAAGGACACAATCCATGGACCACAACATATTATTTACATCCTTGTTGACAACTTGTAAAACAATAGCTCATCAAGCACAACTACAACATGTCCAAATAGGAGGTAAACAAGGGGGCCACACATGAGGCAGTAGATATCAATTCATGGTGAGACTGGAATGTTTGAGCGGAGCACTCCCAAAACTCAGTGTGAGAGTTGCAATGACGTCATGGAGCATGTGGGGGGACATCATTGGTGACAATGGTCATCGTGATTAGGGAGAAACGAAGCCTGCACAGTACATCCATGGAAATCAGTCCTACCACTACCATTGGGTCCAGTCCTGTCACAGGGTACACATGACCTCACACTTTGGACGGACACGTCTGTGGAATGCACATCAGAATGGATGATAACATATGCAGCTAGAGCTGCAGGTCCACCACACAAAAATCTAAATTACAATGCTAAATGTAATGACTTTGAACTGACTATTGTGTTCAATACATGATAAGGTTGGAATGTTGGCAGAGTGTGTCAAACAGTATGTACACATTATGTACACATGTCAGACATATGTGTAGTCCACACACAAGTCACCATATACTCAAGATCAACATATGGAGACAGTTGTCGGGTAACATTAGCTTTCATCAGCCATCATCAACCATGGCAGTGCTGTGTATGTTGTCTGAAATGTGATGCTCTGTAAGACAACGACACACAGCAGATAAGTGAACACAATTCTTACTCACATACCATTACTCTTGCATAGTACTGACTGCCATGCATTTGTGGATGCACTGTTGTCACACATACATACATATGCATGACGTGAATGCATTTGCATGCTGTTGATTCTGTAACACACACATTGATGTAACAGACCAATCACACCCAAATCACATTGGACTACCACATGTGGCCATACTCAAGATGTCACACTGCAGCCCAGCCCATTCAGGGGCATATTTATAGGCCCCTAGGTACACCTTGCCCCACCTTGCGCCTCTTTAATGTAATTTATTCTGATGTTAATGTGGCACAACGAGGCCAAAATCCCCACGCCGTATATTTACAGGGTGGCCCAATGCATATATTGTGCCACCCTGTAACCCTTTGCGCTACATTATGGCTGCAGCAAGCATAATGTATGCAAAGGGGGCGTTCCAACATTAGGGGAGCCGGAAAAATGGTGTACGGAAATCTATGAGATTTCCTCATGCCCTTTTTTACGGCACTTTTAAAACCTGCTCAAGAGCAGATGTTAAAAGGGGCCTTCCATTCTTTAGGACTTTAGGCCCTATGTTTTCTGCAGGAGTAGCGACAATATTTGGCTTTACTCCTGTAGAATACATCAATAGCGTCCTGACAGATGACGCTATTGCCCGTACCTTGCGTGATGATGTGCCGTATTTTAAATACGGCGCACACATGGTGGCGGTAGGGGGGTGCTAAGTGGCACATGGAAAGGGGCGCTGCACTCGGTGCAGCCCCACTTTCCACAAATCTGCCCCCCAATGTGGATGTTGATACAGGGTGTATCCATTGACAATGGACAAAATCAAGCAATCATGAATAGAGTTTAAAAAAATGCTGTAAATGCCTCGAAAACATCCGCAAATTCATAGTATATGACCCATGGGCCATTAGCGTGATTTCTACCTACGCACTCATCTCAATGCTGATTTACTGTTAAATCGATGCATAATGGAAATGTATCAATAAAAAAAGATGCATGTTAGTCATGCATCAGAAATACTCACATAAATATCAGATGCGTAACAGAAAACGTGACGCACAGGTACAAGAAGTGATGTAGTAGGAAATCCTGTTTACAGGCATGGTACAGTGGGTGTACTTTAACTTTCTCTTTACAGTATGTGCCTCTTTTGACTGTGTGGTTGTGTCTTGGACATGGTGGAGTGTTATTGTACTGTTTTGTATCATGTGGTGTGCTTCCTGTTGTGTTTTCTGTCATATTTTACTGTACTTTGTCCCAGTATTAGTGATTTTGGCCCTCCCGGAGGATCGTCGGACCAGGTAAGTCGATCGTCCGTGAGGGGAGGTGGGTGGGGGGTGTTGTGTGTTGTGTGGGTGCATGGGGGTGTGCATCTGTGTATGTAGAGGGAGTGTGTGAGTGCGTGTATGCTTGCGGGGTGTTGTGTGTATGGGAATGAGTGTGTGTATGTCTGTGGGTATATCTGTATGTCGGTGTGTGTGCGTGTAAGTATGTAGGTGGTGCCTGCGTGCATGTCGTGTGGGTATGGGTGAAGTGATGTTGGGGGTCAGGGTGGGGAGGGGGTCCTTGCCACATTTGGGGGGTGGCAGGGGTGGTGGGGGGGTAGGGGAGGGAGTCGGGGTGGGGTTGGGGGGTGGGGGAGACCCCTATCAATGCTAGGGAAGGGATTCCCTGGCACTGATGGTGCTTACCGCCATGGATTTCATGGCGGTTCAAACCACTGGAAATCAACGGCAGTAAGCCGGGTCAAAATACCGCCGGTGGTATAGTGACGGCCGCACGGAACCCAGTTCTCCAGCCCAGCAGGCGGAACAGAGAACCGGCGGATGACCATGGCGGTAACCGCCATGGTCATAATTCCATGAAGGGAGACCGCCAGCCTGTTGGCGGTCTTACCGACGCTTCTCCGCCTTCCGCCAGGGTCATAATGACCCCCAAAGTTTATTAAACCTCATGAGGTGGTACAACAGTTTAAACAGCACCCTTGGGTAATGTTTGAAGTAGCACACTGAACTAAGAGAGCATGGTCCTTTTATACCCACGTAGGGGCTAAAAGAAGGTTGTACAATTATACAAGCAAGACTTACATACATGTAAGGTCATATGGAAATGCACAGTCGACTGGTAGGAGGGGCTAACAGTTTCAAGGACTAGTTGACACAATACTGTCTGTTCCTGATTACTAACAGCTGCAGATCTTACTGGGCATGTGCGAAAGTGGGAGATGCTAAATATAACTTGTCACTAGACAGATTTTCAAGAGTAGTTAACAGAAAGGTAGGACAGAGCACATGGCGAACACATGACACAGAAAATGGCTGCCATGAATACAAAATGGATTCCTCCAAATGTTCACAATAGTTGCTCAATACAAGATGTCTTCTACTAATGCCTAATCTAATTGCTATAAAATTACAACAAAAGGTCAGTGATAAACTGGCGAAAACAAAACCTCCACCGTCACGCAAACAGAAATATGCCCACACTATCATGACACACGAATCCACGCGGCGGTCTTTCAACCGCGGTATTCCATTGGCGGTACACACCACTGCGCTCAAAATACACACACATTTACAAAACACGGCCACATTGGACAATTTGAAACACACACACCTGATACACATACACACACAACTTCCACACACCCATTACAATATAAAACACACACCCACATCACCCACAAACCCCTACGACCACAAGTACCGAGAGAAGGCCCGAGAGAGACACCACAAACAACTACCAAGCATCCACAGGCACACAATACCATCTCCAACATAACTTCCACGCACCTCACACAACCTCATCACTAAATATCACCCCACTTATCACTACACACACCACCCCACACATCACCCATACCACCCCATGGCACGGAAATGACACCCCAGGTTCTCTGAGGAGGAGCTCAGGGTCATGGTGGAGGAAATCATCCGGGTAGAGCCACAGCTATTCGGATCACAGGTGCAGCACACCTCCATAGCTAGGAAGATGGAGCTATGGCGCAGAATAGTGGAAAGGGTTAACGCAGTGGGACAGCACCCAAGAAATCGGGATGACATCAGGAAGAGGTGGAACGACCTACGGGGGAAGGTGCGTTCCGTGGTCTCAAGACACCACCTTGCGGTTCAGCGGACTGGCGGCGGACCCCCATCTCCTCTCCCACAACTAACAACATGGGAGGAGCAGGTCTTGGCGATTCTGCATCCTGAGGGCCTCACAGGAGTAGATGGAGGAATGGACTCTGGTAAGTCAAATCTTAACTATTACATCCCCCACCCTACCTGCATGCCAGCACATACCCCCACCCTCACCCTCACCCCTATCACTCCAGCTCCTCACAAATGTCCCACTATCACAACCCACCCATCCCAACACCAAGAGACAACAAATGGCAACTCATTGATTGAAATAAATGCACATTCTGATTATGTATTCAAAAGAGAATTACGGGAGCTCATACACTGAAACACATCGTTGCCATGATGTGTAAGTCTTGGATTGCTAAAGAGCAAACCCGTTCTAGAAACAAAAAGCAGAACAGTGGAGCACACCCAAACAGTCAATATATCTACAAAATAGAAAGCCATCAGCCGACACGTGTTACGTCCAGGCTGGAGACCCACAGGAGGGACTGAATTTTCGAATCTTATGTCTGGATACACCAGCTAACGCATTGTGGGTGAATCAGAGAAATGTAAAGATGGACAAGGAGCTTGTTCCATGACATCTGAAAGAAAGTGGTGACGTTCAGAATTGAGACCTAATTTGAAGAGCCTAAAGAGGTGGTTAACTTTGGTTAGAAACAGGTTGACGAATAAGTGATTAAAGCCTTGAAGAAGTCCGGTGTGGACGAAACACGTGTCGGCTGATGGCTTTCTATTTTGTATTCATATGTTTTTCGTTTCTATATATATATCTATGTTTATAAAAAATTAAAAATATATTTTTTGTATTAAACTCCTCCTTTGTATGGATAAATTCTATTTGTGGATAGCATTGTTTTGTGTATATTTGTTTTCTGGTTAGTACATGTTCATCAACACCGTCTAAGAAAAAGCACTATAGTGAAATTTATTGTGATTTCTCATTTTGTTTTATCAGACATCACTTGGTCTCTAAAGTGTAGATATATTGACTGTTTGGGTGTGCTCCACTGTTCTGCTTTTCATCCCAACACCAAGCCCTGCATGCAACAACAAAGCATGGACACCCATCACCAAAGCATGGCCACTGCACATACCCATACACCCACCTAAACCACCATCACACAAGGTCCCACACAGGAATGCAAGCACTGGGGTACAAGGTCACCCACCTATTCCACACCATGGCACACACATATGTAATAACCATCCTTTTATACCCCTGCTGGACCCCTACCCAACATCACCAGACAGGAGGGCCCACACATGTCCACACCACCAACAGAAGAGGCCCACAGTGATGACAGCAGCTCTGTCCAACTGGATCTAGATGACCAGCCTGGCCCATCGGGGACCTCGGGACAGTCGGTTCCCCTCACACAGTCACAGGCCACTACAAAGCTTCCCCCCTCTGGAAACACCAGCACAGCACCCACCCAGCAGGCCCATACCTCTGTCCCCAGGACACGTCAATCAGCAGTGTGTCCACCACTACAGGGAACTCAGGGTAACCCACCACCCCAACAACAACAGGGGTGGGGCAGTGGTAGTGGGCACCCGGTCCAGGGGACGGAGGCCCAGGAACACAGGGGAACTGGGAGGGCTGCTGTGCGACAGGGGGAGGACAGGCCAAGGGAACCCACTCTCCACGAGGCCCTCTCCAACATCATGGGAGCCTACCACGACTCCCAGGAGACGATGGCAATGGTACTGGCCAAGTTTCAGGAGACCCAGCGCCTGCAGGAGGAAGAGTATTTGGGCTTCAGGGAGGAACTCAGAGTTATCAATTCCACCCTGGGCACCATCGTAGGGGTGCTGAATGAAGTACTCAAAACCAGGAGGGACACTGTGGCACAACAAGGGGCCCCTGACACTAGCCTGGACGATGAACTGCCCACCACCTCCGCCGGCGCTAGTGGACAGGAGGCACCGCCACTGGTCCACCACACCAGCACCCCACCCCCTGCAGAGGGAGAACCACCCCGCAAACGGTTCCTGAGATCCAGGACAAAGATAGAGAACGATGCCAAGACCCCGTCAAGAAATTAGACCACCCTGAATGTAATCTTTCTGTCCCTCTTTGTCACCCTGTCCATCCTCAAACTGCCCCAGCTCCACTTCCTATGCCCATTTGGGCAATGCACCTGTGAGACTAATAGACTGGACTCTGCCATGGACATTCCTCCACCATCACCCCTCACCATTTTACAACCCCCTCCAATATTGAGCACTTGAATAAACACCCTTGAAGCACAAAACAATCTGGAGTCAGTCTGTGATTTCGAAATAGTGTATTAGCAATTACAGTGTCAAAATGCTCTTTCAATTGTAATGTCAACATACCTATGTCAAACAGCTCTAGTCCATGAGTAAACAAAGCAGATGTCACACTGTGGGACACACATCTGTCGGTCCCCTTGTTCTGGCAGACCCTGTGGCACCCCAAACCCACCTGTGTACAGTGCCAAGTACAGCCAGTCAGGCTCCTGTGTCATCCATGTGTGCAGATGTCATCCATAGCTTTGTAGGCCATGTCCAAGGTATTGAACAGTGGAGCCCACGTCCACGGTGTAGTGTAGGGGGCTTCTGTGTCTGTCATGTCCGCCAACAGTAGCGGTAATGAATGCACGCAACATGTCTTTCTTCTGTCGTCGTCCCCCTTTTTGTGGTCTCCCTGTTCTTGTGTGCATTAGCATCATCAGGCGGAGGAGCAGAGGCACCAGAGCAGGAGGGAGCTGCATCCCACATGGCCCTGGATGGCGTCACTGCGGACTCGGAGTTCACCAGTGGGACACGGACTCGTCCTCTGATTGATGCTCCCTTGTTGTGGTGGCAACATCTGTGCCCCCCGCATCTACAGGTACAGCTGCCAGCCCTCTACCAGCACCGCTTTCCCAGCAGCCCCTTGGCCTTTGCCCTGTGTCCACTCACCCAGGAGGGTGGGTATCACTTTGGCCCCAGGCACCTCAGCCCCTGCCCCAGTCACCCCTGCTGCCCTCAGTGAGGAGGCCATTGACCTTCTCAGGTCCCTCACTGTTGGTCAGTCTACCATTTTGAATGCCATCCAGGGTGTAGAAAGGCAGTTGCAACAAACAAATGCATTTCTGGAGGGCATTCATTCTGGTCAGGCGGCCCTTCAGTGAGCTTTTCAGACTCTGGCCTCAGCACTGATGGCAGCCATTGTCCCTGTCTCTGGCCTCCCCCCTCCAATTTCCTCCACCCAGACCCAATCCCCTCTACCTCAGCATATCACAAACACACCTTCAGACCAGCATGCACACACCTCAACACACAAGGGAAGCTTTGGCAAACATAAGCACCACACATCCCACAGGCACTCATACAAGTATCACACACACGCAGACACACCAACATCCACTGCCTCCACTGTGTCCCCCTCCTCCTTGTCTCCCTCCTCCCTCCCAGTCTCGTCTACACTCACACCTGCATGCACGACATCTACAGCCACTACTACCATCACCAGCACACCCACCACCACACCCCGCTCACGTGCAGTCACCACCCCACTTCGATTCACACATCCCCTGTGTCCTCTCCCAGTGTGTCTATGACGCCCCCTCCCAAGATACACAAACACTTGCACACACCCACCCAACAGCCATCCACCTCATGACAGCCTCCAGGGCATGCACCTTCACCCAAAGTCACCAAACGAACACCTCCTACAACCACAACCTCTTCCTCCACTCCCAAACCCCCTCCAGCTACCCATCCCAGTGTTCGCAAAAAACTTTTCCTGTCCAACTTTGACCTCTTTCCCACACCTCCCCCACCCTATCCATCTCCTAGGGCCCGACTCTCCAGGTCCCAACCTAGCACCTCAGCCACAACATCTCCGGAATCTGGAGTGCACCGGCCACCAGGGCAGCCAGTGTTGCACGGAGCCACAGCACGGACAGTCAAGCATCAAAAGTTGGCCAGTGCCCGGAGGGAGAGGGGGAAGACTCCAGCCACCAAAGCCGCTCCCAGGGGTACAGGTGGGAGTGTGGATTCAGCTGCGACACCTTCCAAGGTGGGGAAGGGCCACAAGAAAGTCAGCAAGTCTGGGAAGAGCAGCACAGTGGAGAAGACTGCCACAATCCCCACTGCCCAGGAGGCCACCGCCATCATCCCCGCTGCACAGGAGGCCACTGCCAGCACCAGCCCAGCTGGCCAGGAGGCCACCGCCACCAGCCCTGCTGCCCAGGAGGCCACCGCCATCATCCCCGCTGCCCTCGCTGCCCAGGAGGCCACCGCCAGCACCAGCCCAGCTGCCCAGGAGGCCACCGCCACCAGCCCTGCTGCCCAGGAGGCCACCGCCATCATCCCCGCTGCCCAGGAGGCCACCGCCAGCACCAGCCCAGCTGCCCAGGAGGCCACCTCCACCAGCCCTGCTGCCCAGGAGGCGACCGTCACCAGCCCTGCTGCCCAGGAGGCCAGCGCCAGCGCCAGCCCTTCTGCCCAGAAGGCGACCGCCACCAGCCCTGCTACCCAGGAGGCCACCGCCACCAGCCCTGTAGCCCAGGAGGCCACCGCCAGCACCAGCCCAGCTGCCCAGGAGGCCTCTGCCAGCACCAGCCCTGCTGGGCCAGACAGGACCGCCAGCACCAGCCCCGCTGGGCCATGAAGGACCGCCAGCACCAGCCCCGCTGGGCCAGACAGGACTGCCAGCACCAGCCCCGCTGGACCAGACAGGACCACCAGCACCAGCACCGCTGGGCCAGACAGGACCGCCAGCAGCTAAGTCACTGCAAAGGACCCCGCCGCAACAAGCACCGCTGAACTGGGCACCGCTGCCACAAGCACCGCTGATCAGGGCACTGCCGCCACAAGCACTGCTGAACAGGGCACTGCTGAACAGGGTACCACCGCCACAAGCACCGCTGAACAGGGCACCACCACCACAAGCACCGCTGAACAGGGCACCACCGCCACAAGCACCGCTGAACAGGGCACCGCCGCCACTAGCACCGCTGAACAGGGCACCGCCGCCACAAGCACCGCTGACCCATGAGCGCCAAGGGCACTGACGCTACTGAGTCCGTCACAAGAAGGATGAAGCACTCTGGGCACAAAGCCCCCTCCAGAACCAGTGGAGAAATACATCCACTACCTCTGTCCTTGGCAGGATGAAGCACTCTGGGCACAAAGCCCCCTCCAGAACCAGTGGAGTAGACACATCCACTGCCTCTGTCCTTGGCAGGATGAAGCACTCTGGGCACAAGGCCCCCTCCAGAACCAGTGGAGAAAGGCATCCACTTGAGAGACTGTGGCTTTGCACTCCCCTGGATGGAACAGTGGGCAACCCACCCACTGTAGAGACTTGAGAGACTGTGGCTTTGCACTCCCCAGGATGGAACAGTGGGCAACCCACCCACTGTAGAGACTTGAGAGACTGTGGCTTTGCACTCCCAGGGTGGAACAGTGGGCAAACCACCCACTGTAGAGAATTGAGAGACTGTGGCTTTGCACTACCCAGGATGGAACAGTGCCCATGTGGCCCCCTCGTGGATTTGGCATTGTGCACTCTACCGGCTGAGGTACCCCCCTTTCCCTTCCCCCTGAGGTGCCTGTTTTATTGCTAACTGATGCCCCTACAGTGTTCTCTCCGTCATGTTCGGGGATTGAGTGTGGGCCTCGCCCATACCGTGTGTGCACAGAGTTCCACGGACTTCAATGGAGCACTACCTGGACTACTATTCTTGGTGTATATTTTGTTTATAGTGTATATATATATTTTTGCGTACTGGATTTTAATATATTACAATGGTTACACTCATTTTCTTTTGTCTTTTCATTCTTCTGGGGGGGTTGCAGGGTGTAACTGTAATGTATCAATATGTATTAGTGTGAGTGTTGTCGTGGGTGAGGGTGGGGGTGTTGTATATTGCGTGTGTGTGTCCCTGTTTTTTCCATCCCCCCTCCCCTGTGTCGTAGGTGCAGTACTCACTGTGGTCTTCACCAGCGGCGTTCGTGCTCCTGGTAGAGGAGCAAGAAGATAAGGGCTTGGCAGGATCTGGAGCTCGGGTTCCATGGCGTCCTGATTCCTCGTGGGGTGTGTAGAGGTGAGCATTTTCCCTTCAAAGTCCTGTTTCTGCCGTGTTTTTGTTCGCAGGAAATCCACCCCAGAAAAGGTGTTGATTGGTAGGTTGTGATACTGTGAGTGGTACATTGTCTCCCCCTGTCTGTTGGCGGTGACCGCTGCGCTGTTTGTTTGTACCGCCGTTGCGGTCGGAGTGTTAAAGTGGCTGTCTTTGTTGGCGGTTTCCGCCACGGTCGTGATTACATTTTTTTTTCCACCGGCCTGTTTGCGGTTTTACCGCCGCTTTAACACCGACCGCCAGGGTTGTAATGACCACCTTTGTGTCTTATTTGTATTTTTCCTTGTACCTGTACTGTGGGGTGTCTGTCCGGGTTCGTTGTTACGTTGGGTTAGTTGGGATTGTTATTTTTGGGCGTTAACTTTCCTTTAATTATTATTATTGTACAATATTTTTTTTTTGTCAACCTGTAACCCAGAGATATGTCTGGTAGGGGGAGGCAGACTAGGATGCGGAAGGAGGAGGTTCGAGGCTTTGTGTGTCTGGTAGCCCACTACCTCCCATTAATGTTGGAAATGGAGGGCTGCTTGATACAGGGCTACAGGACGGAGGCGAGGTGGCTGCGGTGGAACAAAGTGTTCCACAACCTGAAGACGGTGTACCGCAGTAGCTGCAACAACCACCAGTGGAAGCAATGCTCGGCAGATCTAGTGGTTAGGGAGCAGGATCTGCTCGACCATCTTGGTGTGGTGATCGGTGGCCCTGTTGGTGAGTTTCCCATTGGCAAACTATTTACTGTTCACCACATTTGAATGACAGGAGCAGATGTGTTGGCGTGCTGCAAGCAACGCTTGTGGACAGGCTGCATGCAACAAGTATGAAGTGTCACAGTGCCAGTATACGCATTTTGTTCACATATCCTACCATTTGACTAATGCAAGTCATACATTAGGTGAGTCATGCACAACTATCACTAAGTCACACATATCAGGACCCATGGCAACATCTGTGCCCCAGCATTGTGTCATGTATGATAGGCCAAGACACCAAAAGCATACCATATGTAACAGGACTGTGATTACAAAGTAGGGCAAACCATGTATGGCACTACATTGTAATAATTTCACATACATCATCCCTGCCATCATGTTAAAAAAGGGGGTATACCCGCCTTAGGGGGCACTAGCAATGGGGAATTTGATACCATCAGTCAACTGTGACATATCAGTCATGGATTACTCAATGCATGAAAATTGCAGACTAAAAATTGAGCAGCTTGTCCTTCACAAAGTGCCTCTGTGTATCTTGCAGGGCAAGCCAGAATACCTGAGTCAATTGTCTTGCAGGGCACCAGGGTAGTGCCATGTATCTGTCACCCAACTCCCCCTCATTCCATGAAGTTCCATTTCTACTGATTGGCCACATATGTTGTTGCAGGGTGTAGCACTACATGAGTCTCAGGCCCAGTGTAAGAGTGCAGATGTTTGGCTCTGACTCACCTGAGTGTCAGCCTCATCGTGAGTTTGCAGTGGTGTGTCTGTTGCACTATCCTCAAGCTGGATAATTAGCTCACTCCTCTGAAATAGTACACTCTTCTCAACATCAGGACAGTGCGTGCTCTATGGGCGACGAAAATGCAAAAATCCAGCCTTTATGCAAGAGCATAATTCATGCATTGTGTTTATATATGCAGTTTGTTAACTTTTTGCATTGAAAACTTTAACCTTGAAAAACACTATTAATGATGTTTGCAATAACTGTTCAATTGCAAGGTATTGCTGCAGACTTATTGAGTGTGTTAGGGTGTGGTCCCTTTCTAGGACCTTCCAGAAGTTTTCTCTGCAGCATGACTGGGTGTGGTCTGTGGGCTGGGCTAGACTCTGTATAAGGGAGCCAGCCAAGCTCCACGTGCTCACTATTCAGAGGTCCCGGTACAGAGCAGTAGCAATTTCCTGAGCTCCTGTTCCGGAGGCCTACCTTGAAGTTTCAGGCCTTCCTGCCATATCTTGGTGATCCTAGAGCAGGGTGGTAAGACGGTGGTCGGGCTGGGTCCCCGACCCGCTCTAAAAAGACTCTTGATTTCTTGGGCCTATTCTTGAAACTTTCAGAGTACGCAAAGCATTGCTCTAATGTTAATCTTGGTGTTCAGATCGGCAAAGGTTTGCGCGATTGTTTCATGGTATTTGCATACTCTTATTAGAATCGGCTGTGTGTGCGATTCATTTCCTGCATGACCATCTTGGTGTACGGATCTGCAAAGTTTTGCACGATTGTTTCATGGCATTTGCATACTCTTGTTTGAATCTGCTGTGTGCGCGATTCATTTCCTGAATGACAATCTTGGTGTTCAGTTCTGCAAAGGTTTGCACGATCATTTCATGGCATTTACATATTCATGTTGGAATCGGCTGTGTGCGCTATTCATTTCCTGCATGGCAACCCTGGTGTTCAGATCGGCAAAGGTTTGCCCGATCATTTCATGGCATTTCCATATTCCTGTTGGAATTGACAGTGCGCACAATTAATTTCCCACATGTTAGACTTGGTGTTCAGATCGGCAAAGGCTTGCGCGACCAATTCAAGACATTTACATATTCCTATTGGAATCGGCAGAGTGCATAATTCATTTCCCTTATGTAAAATTTGATGCCCAGATCGGTAACAATGTGTGCAATAATTTCATGGCCATACAAAAAAAAAACTTTGAAGTGTAATGTTATTTAAAGTGCACATATTTATTCTGTGAAGATGACAAATCCTAAATGTGACGTTCTTTGTGCACATAAAGTTCCTAGTACAATTCCAATTGTTTTCCAGGGATGGTTTTCAGACAGCCTTTAGTGCTCATGTTAAAAAGGCAGTGTTTGTTCTGAAGCAGTATTCTAGAAGGTTCTTGTATTTCTAGACATTATGTGACATGTTATGAAAAGCTCATATGAAACTTTGCGTTAACCATTCTTGATTCCTTTCCAGGTACCTAGATTTCTTGAGACCTAGTTAAAGTCTAGTGCTAGGCCATTCATGCTCTTTCAGTCAGAGTGTTATTTCATGTTCTGAGTATCATAGAACTCTAGATTCAACAGAGTGTTACTTCATGTTCCGAGAATCATTGAACTCTAGACTCAACAGAGTGTTATTTCATGTTCCGAGTATCATTGAACTCTAGATTCAACAGAGTGTTATTTCATGTTCCGAGTATCATAGAACTCTAGATTCAACAGAGTGTTACTTCATGTTCCGAGTATCATTGAACTCTAGACTCAACGGAGTGTTATTTCATGTTCCGAGTATCATAGAACTCTAGACACAACAGAGTGTTATTTCATGTTCTGAGTATCATTGAACCCTAGATTCAACAGAGAGTTCTTATGAACCCAAATGTGATTTTATTGTGATGTTGTGTTGTTTAACCTTTTGCTTCCTACAGGGCTCCTTCCCAGCTGTTCCCTACCTAATCCCCTCTTCCCCACTTGGACTCTCTTAGACTCTGTGACATTCTAATCAGAGTATTGGAGCTGTCTTGTGGTGGACATGTTGGGAACGTGCGCAGACCCCGAGGATCTGGTGACTCTGACAACACTTTAATATGCTCTCCAGTAGTAGTGACCATGATATGATACTAATCATGGTTTTCTATCCATATCTTTCAGGTGGACCTGCTCTCTACACCATAGGCAAGATTTGAGGACCCAGATGTATCCAGTAGGTGTGATTATGTCTGTCCTGTGTATTGATTTGGACTTTTGAGTGAGTGAGTCATGTTGGACCCAATGATAGAGGTGATGAGCTGTCAAATGATCAGATATCAATGTAGGCTGGATGGTGACACTGTAACACATTTAAGGGTTCCCCATGAACGTGGAGAGAGTCATATCTTGTGAGGCTTGTGGTGCTTAATGGCCAGCATTGTGTAAACAAGGTGATGACAATCCACATGTAGGCCCATAATTGACTTGGATATTCACCGCTGTGAAAATTTTGGCACTGGTGGACACCATCATTCACACAACACAGTAATGCACCATTTTGTACACAAATTGGTGCATCCCTGTATTGTAATGTAGATGCAGGACTAGGTGGGAAATTGTCCCCCAGCATGGTGCCACGTATATTGTACTCCACTTATGTGACACTTTTATGGAATGTAAGCATGCACACGGGTCAAGTCCAAACGTGTGCTGGCATGGATGTGGGTGTGTGAGGAATGGTATTGGATGATCAAGTATTGATGGACATCTGCACGTGGACACATGAATCTAGATGGATGTGATAGACCTGTGGATACCAGCTTTCTAGTTGTCAGCCTGCCTAACATATGGTCTGCTCCCTGACTCCATGTATGAGTGGGCATGCCTTGGTGGATGACCTGGACAGTGGAGATGATAAATTGCTTGGCCATCCCCCCTGAGGCACAGAGGATGGGAGCAACAAATTGGTAGGTAGATGTGATGCTCACAGTGTAGGTGACAGTCAGTTTGATCAGGCCTGCATGTGTACCTTTCAACACTGACCCCTTATGGTTCCCAACTACATCCCATACTCCCAATATCAGATTCAAGTTACTGGTGATGCATAGTTGAAATTTGACACAGATTATGAGAAATAGTGGCCCTGATGTATGTGAAGTTGATGCTGCCTTTGCATTGTTACACATGTCACAAAATCTATGCACATCTAAATTTGTTTGTTTGCTAATCTTGTTGTGGGTGGCTATGGTGTCAAGGAAATGATGCTAATGCAGCATTGTCATTTCATCTATCAGGGCCATTGTGTTATCCTGAATGTGAGTTGGAGTGCATGTGCAATTCGATGTAGAGTGTAAGCTAATAATATGTACATACTCCACACAATGCTGACACTGATGGTTGCCTGTCTCATTTTAACAGCTGCCAACATGAACAACAAGGAACTGCGTGCCTTTCAGAAGAGGGCCGTCTGCTATTGGCACATAATGGCAGTGGAATCTGGATTCAGAAGGATGGCATGCTGCTATCGCACAGAGCGATCCAACGGTGAGTGGTGGGCATTTACCCAAGGGTGACCCACAGTGCCCACACAGGGAGGACCAAGCACCACAGCTCTGCAGGGGGCCGCAGCAGCCACCATCACAATTGTCCCAGCTGCTGTACCCTTAACCTCCGTGCCACAGCCAACCACCCCTGCTGCCATAGACATGAGTGCCATCAGGGCAGAGGGATGTAACACAGGTCCTCAAGAAGTCGGACTCTATTGGGAAGGAAGTTGAGAAGAACTTTAAAAGACTAAAATTCATAAAGCGTAAACTCAAGAGGGCCAACCTGTGAATGCCAAAATGTCTCTCATCCCCGGTTCAGTCCCCTCCCTCCTTATTTGTTTTAATGCTTCTTAGTGGGCATTAGGGGGTTAGTTTTAGGTTAGTTTAGGTTAGTGGTTTAGTTAGGATAAGTAGGGTTGGTGGGTGGGTTTTTTAAATTTTACATTTTACTATGTGGGTGGGTGGGGGGTGATGTTGGGGCTTTATTGTGTTATAAAAAATTATAAAATAAAATACCAAAGAATATATATATTTGTTTAGTAACAGGTAGTATATGTGTAGTTTAATATATGTTGTCCTGCATGTGTCTTGTGATATAAAGGGGGTGGGGGAGCAATGTTTAGAGTGTGTTGTTAAATGTGTTAGGTAAGTGTAACGTAGAGTAGTTAGGGTTTGTTGTTGGTTATGTATAGTTAGGATGGGTTAGAATAAGTTAGGATAGGTGTTTCTGAATTCTTTTTAGTTTTGTTAAAATCTAATTAAAAATATTTTGGTTACTCGCTGTAGGACAGTCCTCCTTTTTGCCCTGGTCATCCCCAAACTTTTTTGGACAGATACTGATGGTTATAGACACTTTGCTGTGCCCTGGTTACTGCTTACCAGTCCCAGGGCCAGTGCTCTGTGTAACGTGGATATGCAAATTAGGCTAATTATAATTGGCACTATTAACCTACCTATATGTCCCTAGTATTTGGTAGGGCATGTAGGTTTAGGGACACCAGCATCGGTAGTGCACCCATAAGTGCTCTGCTGGGGTGCCCGGTGTGATTTCAAAGGCTGGTCTGCCTTACTGGATGCTTTTAAATGAAAGTTACATGCAAATTTGACTTTGGAATTAAAAGTACTTCCAAAGTCTTAAACTACTTTTGTTTTACATATATGTCACCCCTAAGGTGTGCCCTATGTGCCCCTTAGGGCTGGGTGCTATGTAACTATAAGCAGGGAGGTTATTAAAAATAGTTTTATAAGCCCTAGTGAGGTAAAACAGCCAAATTCATTTTTCCCACATTGTAGTGAATGGCCTCCACAGGTAGAATGGGGAGGCTCTATTTTAATTTATAAAGTCCCCATAACTAACAGATTCCTTACGTTTCATATAAAATTAATTGTTATAATACATCCCTCAACTAACAATTGTTGGATTTAATAAATCTTGTTCAGGGAAAGAGTTTTAACCTGCTGCTTTGCTCTGATTGGCCAGCCTCTGGCTGCCTTGATGAGGTGTGAAGTGGTGTGAAGTGGCCTGGCTCAACACAAAGAGATGTGCCTGGAAGAGGAGATCTTCCGTCAGCAGATGGGGTAGCAGGAAGGGGGGGTCCCAAACTGGTCTTCAAAGGCTGGAAAGGACATTTGGAGCAACCCAGCAACACCCTCACATCCTGCAAACCCAGACAATTAGGTGCCCCCTTGATTAGATTAGGAGAGGGCAGGAGAGGGGTGTGTTCAGGATTTTGTGCCACACCAGTGGGTGGGCTCACCTCCAAAAATAATTTTCAGCCATGATGGATTTTTGAGGAATGTTATTCCCTGGGATTGATTTTTGCCACACTTCCCAGGAAGTGGTCATCAAATGGGGAATGACTCTGCACCTGACTGGAGAACCGGGACCGCCCTGTTTTTCACCCAGGAGTAAGGATAAAACTGGCAGAGCTACACCCACACACCAGCTCCCTACCAGGAAGAACTACAGGAGAAGAAGGACTTCCCTGCTGGACCCTTGACACCTGGACACTGCATTCTGGAGGACTGCACCAGCTGTACACTTGGGCTCCACCACAAGAATGACTTTGCCTGGCTTCAACTGGTTCAAGGAGGGACTCCATGTTTGCTACAGGTGAAAAATTGATAACAAGAGTCCCCTGCACCAACTCCTGAAGAAACTGTCCAGCTGACCACTGTCCAGTGGTCGTTTTGCGTTTGCACCAGGTGCATTCTGGGAGTTGTAGTGGGCACCCTCAAGGAGCATCTCAGAGCTTCTGGAACCTTGGGGTGAGCCGTGGACCTCAAACAAGCCTTAAAAGAACATCTGGAAGAAGATCAAGAAGTTTGGAGAACTTTTGGAAAGAATCTTAATAAAGGGACCGACCCACCACGGCAACTCTAGCCGTCTTGCCTCACCCTCAACCCGGCCCGACTTGTAGGTTCGTCCTGGTGAAGTAAATCTAAGGGCTTCAGGGACGTTGGATCAAGATTCAGGTTTACCCCGGTTAAAGGAGTTTCATGTCAAAAAAACAACTAAGTCTGAAGGTAAAAATCTCCACTGATGGCTCCCGCGAATGGTATCCAAGGATGAGTTCCAGGAGGTCAGGATGGACTGTGGACTTGGTCCCGCTGAAGAAAATCCCCAGAAAAACAAGTAAGTCTTAAGGTAAACTTTTGACCAAGGCATCCCATAGAAATTAGCCGAGCAAGGGTCCATCGCGGTTGGCCTTAAACTTTGACTTTGCCCCGGTCGTGATGACGAGATTAGCGCTATTCATTTCTAAACGCTAAAAAGCATTAGTTCTTTAAAAATTCATATCTCAGGTTCCCTTTATCCAATGTTATTCATTTTGGTGTCATTTTAAAGCTATAAATATTTGCTATGCTTATAAATTGGTTTTAGATTTTTAAACTGTTTCCTGTGTTTTATTTAATTACTGTTTTTTGATATTTGAATGCTTTACGCTTTATCTCCTAACTTAAGCCTTTCCGCTCGTTGCCAACCTACCAAGGGTTGAGCTAGGTTTAATTTATTGAGACCTAACTAGACCTAAGTGGAGGCTAGTGGCCTATTGCTAAGTGTAGGTACTTATCTGTGCTTACAAATAACCAATTTTCCAACATCCCTTAGTTCATGTGTCATATGCTTGGGTCTCAGGGAATTCCCATGGGTGTACAGGGTAAATTGTGTGTTGTCCTAAGGATTCCGTTCTGCCTCCAGATCCCTCTATTGAAATGTTCATCACCTTCGTACAACTGAGCTGTTACATTGGCAGCTACAACACATCCTCTTTTTCTGTGCATCTGCCATCCAGTGTACCCACTACTCAAGGTGACTATGTTGACCATGTATAGGACATGTAGGTGCGGTAATTCAGATGTCATTGTATGGGTTTTGTGTTTAAATGCTGGACACTGTGGGACATTTGACAGCAGCCTACATTTCATTCCTATCCTGCTAAACTGACCAGTGGCAGTTACAAATGAGGGTGAGTCCCTCTGTTTCACACCAATGTGTTCTACTGGTACTCCCACCTGACAATATTGCCCAAGAATTGTTTCACCGCTATTCCTGCCATATGTAGTGGGTGTAGCTTACATGTGTTCAACATGTGTTACATACTCAGTGTATTGCTTGTAGGGTATGAGGCCAGCATCAACATTCATCATGTAGGTACCATGTGCATAGATATGTGTCCGCATATCCATGCACTCTTGTTCTGAAACTCTGTGACTTGAGACATGGTACATACATTCCAATTCCTAGGCATAGTAGATGTGTCACAACACACTAAAACATGCTGGTTGTGTAGGTGGTGTTTAATAACAAGTGTTGTAATGCAATATTTACAATGTCCAGGTCTGTGACCCCATTTGTGGAATTCATCCAATTGTGACACAATTCAAGTCCAGGGCTGAGGGAGATGTGTTGGGGCATGTTTGGGTAAAGTGTCTTTCAGTGTAGAGGAACATAAATTGCCAATTGAAAAGTTAGAGATAATTGCAGTACATAGCAGAAAGGTCATCAGTGTGTTGAAGAAGAGTGCATATCTGCTCCAGTGCTAACACTGGCATGATGTCAAGCACAGGATAAAGGAAAACACTGCCCATGTGGCATGGGCTGGTGCTACCAGAAACTACTACGGGTGAAAATGATCTGTTCCACATCTTCATCCTCCGATGTGTGTGGTGCCTCCTCTAACCTTGATGGTGATAGTGGGGAGGTATCACACTTCAATGATTGGAGATGTGGACTCCCAATTCCCGGCAGCTGCCATCTGTGGCACTACATATGGCATCACTACAGCAAGGAAGAGCTGCTGATTTTTAAGTATAGCTGCAACATCCCTGTGGGAGGCAGCCATTTCTGCCCTGAGGGAGACCATTTCCTGGTGCATGGAGTCCATCTTGTCCTCAAGCATGCTGATGCCAGTTTAGGAGGGAAGTTGTTGTGGCCTCTCCCTCATGGCAGCAGCTAAGTCCATCAGACACACCTGGACTCCACGCATTGGAGGAGTGTGTGAGAGTCGGTTGGCTGCAGTCTGTTCTGTTGCCGTAACCATGCACGTCCACATCCCCTCAAGGCTGGCTGCCATAGTTTGCATCCCTACCCGTACCTCCTTGGCCAGCTCCCACTGGACTCCTACCACAGTCCTCTCAAAGCTGGTGCATGGGTCCTGGGAGCCCTCTGCTTTGTCAATGCTGGTCTTACTATTGGGGTGCTAAGTGGGGCCTGTGGGATGTCTGCTACATCAATACTCCTCCTTGCAACTGGAGGTGATGTCTGGAGGTTTACTGGGACTTCTTGGAGGGTCTCTTGGCTGATAGTTGTCAGCTGGTCATCCAGGTCATCAGGGTACTCCAGGACAGGCAGATCCGCAGGAGAGCCATCATCCTCCTCAATGAGATGGTGTAATATCAATCTATCTGTGTTGTGGGAGTTGACATATCACATCACTGACTTGATATTTGAGGCTCTTTGTCATAATAGGACCATAGTTATGTAAAAGTGCTGCAACGCGGTGAAGTGCAAAAATTGGCAGCACCGCGCTGCGTCACTTTGGTAACACAAGGATGCGCCTTTTGTATGTAAGCAAATACGGTGCACCCCTGTGTTGTCCCCCGCACTGGTGTAAAATTCAGCTGCCAACACCAACGCAGGCATCTTTGCACCACTGCACAAGGATGTATGCGTTGATGGATGTGATTGTTTATGTGCATGAGGGTGCCCCTTCCTGCACATTAACAATCACTAATGGCACTTTGGCACTTTTGTGTGAGCACACACAGAAGAGCCAAAGCGTCATTTACAAATGATTGTTTATGTGCAGGAAGGGACACCTTCATGCACATAAACAATAATTTCTGGCATTTTGCTCTTCCTATGCATGCTGCAGAATGCAGCGCACATTGGAAAAGCAAAAAATTAGGCGGTATAAATGTATTCCTCCTCGTTGCACCCTGCTAAGACCACCCCTGGGGCTAGAGTATGAATTTGGGAACTGCCTCAAGTTGACAAAATTCCATTTATCTGAAGCAGCATCAAAATGCAATGGGTGTTGCTGTGGCACTCCCACAGCAACAACCATTGCACCACCTTCCATGCACAGTGATGGTCAGGAAGGGTCCATATTTACAAGGTGACATTCAGCCACAAAAAGTGGCTTAACGCCACCTTGTCAATATGGCTCAGTGCTTAGCTCCACAGGAGCGTCACTCAACGTGACGCTCCTGTGGCGCTAGTGGCCTATGATGCACCCCTTAGTTCCAAAGGAATGTTCTTGTACATCATAGCTGCAGTACATAGCCCTATGCACCACCCGCATGTCACATGAATGGAAGCCCAGTTGACACAATTGGCTGCATCATATCTTCTAAGTGTGTTGTCTATCCTTTTTGTGGCTTTACGCCATCTTTTCATTTTCTACCCTCCCTCTACATCTCATTCCACAGCACCACACATGGCAATTTTCACCTGTCACAGTCTTACATGTTTCACATACACCCATGCCTTGCTGAGACCTTGCACCACCCCAGGGATGGCATTGCCAGGACACTATGCTCTTGTTGCCATTGATGGCTCCTCATGTTGTTGTTTGTGTTTGTGTGCTACATTGCATAGCACTCATGGACCTGGCAGAGTTCAATTTTATCTCCTGTCTGTGTAGGTGTGTTTGCCTTACTAAACACCTATGTCCTCCCCCTCAATGCAGCACTCCTTGCACTACGATACATGAGTGCAGCATGGTGACAGTACAGCTCATTTGAAATAAGCACAGGGTTGAAACCAGGGATGGGCAGTATCTGTATGACAATTCTGCTGTGTACATCATTCTCTATGTGATAGTGCCTGATGGTAAATGAGTCTATGGACACAGCCATTTAACAGGAGTTATAATTAGGTCATGGCCTGAAGCAAGTTAGTGGTGATTCTGCAGGAAGTCATACTGGTCTCTCATTTCATGTGCATCAGTCCAAAGGGCTCCTGTGTATTTGGCCGCCCCCAACAACACAGGGGGTAGTGGCAACTGTTGTCAATGTGGAATGCTCCATTGGCCAATAGCCTGGACATGGCAGGTTTCCAACAGCTTACAGACTGGCTATGGCATCTGTCATGTGACACCAGACCAGTGTTACGTTCAACACTACCCTCCAGGTCTGTTTCCACATTTCCACCAGCCTTTGCATGGCAGTGTAACCCCCATGAAATGGTTGCTGGTGATGTGTGTGGCCCTGGGTGCCCCTGCACAGCCCATGCACTTGGCATGGGCAGTGCAGTAGGTCCCATACCTTGGCCCTTTGCCCTTTCCACTTCCTGACTTGCAGGGCTGAGTGCAGCATGTCGTGCTACACCCAGTGCAGCACAAAACTGGCACTGACTCTATTTGATCCATCAACAATGTTTACTAAGTGTCCCACAGAGCTCCCATGAGCAGACAGATTTTCAGCCACCGTCCCAACGTTTGACTCATACTGCCAAGCGCAAAGGGTACACTTCGCTGGCAGTCTTACCAACACCAGGCTTTCCCATGTACCATCCCCCACCCGTTGATGTGGAATTATCTGCCATTATATTCACAGTCATTCCCCATGTGTTGAATGTGTGCATTTATTTCCCCATTCCCATCTGTCTGACATGGTTGTGTCAGAGTAGTTGTGGGCTCAGGCTGTGACTGTTGTAATCTACTGTTTGCTATCTGTGGTACATATTTTCTGTAGTGGCGCATTTCAGTTCAGCAACAAGATGTGTGGTTGAACACTGCTTCAGTTTAGTTGGTCTGGGTAGTGCCAGCTTACCAATGCCTGCTATTCCCCAGCGCCTGTTCAGTTCATTGTTCCATGCGCCCAGGGGACACTCTGACTGCATGATGTAGGGATGGCAGCCTCATGTGAATGTGTTGTCCATGTGCGGTGTGGTGGTGCTACGGGCACATGCCTGGGTGCTGTTGGTCAATTGCAATGACTTGTGTGTTGTGAGATGCAGCACACATAAGTTTGGGCAATGAGGAATGGCAGTTTTGAGGTGTTACTGTAAGGGACACCACTATGAAGTAATCCCAGGAATGGTGTTGACTGACTACCTGGTCTCTGAGGTCTTGGTCGTGTTGGTGGTGTTGATATGACTACATGCAAGGGATTTTGTGATGTCACAACCAGTGGCACAGTGATTATACATGCTATCCATCCCATGTGTTGCATATGTACATGTGGGTATTTAGGCCTGGTGTTCAAAATATGTCCAGGTTGTGTATATGTCATGGTGCCTGGCACTACCAAGGTATAGGTACATGTGTAGCTTATGTCGGCATGATGCAGCTTGCTTAATGTGCATTGTGTCCTCTGCGCTCCTTTGACATGCATTGTGTGAGTCCTATATGCCTCACCCTTCTTGCACTTGACATTTTAGCATATATTTCCCCCATGCAACTTACCCTGCATTTGTGGTGTTTCCTGGTAGTCTGTGCTGTTCTGTCCTTGTATTCCTGTGACGATTTCCTCTGAGATGACTGCTGCAATCATCTCCTCCAAGTCCTCTTATTGTGCTGGACTCCCACCTCCAGTTTGCAGTGGTTCCTTCCTGTTCCTTGCCAATTTTTCCTGTCCTTCCTTGCAGTCATGCCAGCGTTTCTTGGACTCAGTTAAGTTCTCTTAACCTCTGCCACACTGTTGATCTTATCCAGAATTTGCTGTCAGATTGCCTCTCTCCTTCCAATTGGCAACTTAGAGGTGATGAAGAGTTGATTTTGATGCTCCGTTACCTCTCTCGCCAGTATTTCATGCTCCTCTGCGCTTAAACAACACTTCCTCTTTTTCTTATCCCTCCCCTGGGTCTTCTCTTTGTCCTTCTGTTTAGTTCCTGGTTGAATGGGGTCTCCCTGGGGTATTTCCTGGCTTCCTGGCTCTATTTTAGGTCTCCTTTGAACTGTTTTATCCGTTAGCGCCTGTTTTTGACGGTATTGCAGGCAGAAATGGTGCATTTCCATTTTGTCGTATCACAACCGGAGAGTTAAGGGAGATTAAAAACATGCATTTGGTAGGAATCAACCCATACTAGCTCCCTACATCTAAGGCAATAAACAAACAAAAAAAAAAAAGTATGGGGTTCGCCAATAGTATGGAGCTAAAGTCACGAGAGATTATCCGTGGGCTCCTACACCTCCCTGCGTGTTAAAACGTGGAGTGTGAGTGCTGTGGGAAGGTGGTGAGTCAGGGGAAGCGGTATTTCCTTTACGGACTAGGTGGTCTCACACACTATACATTGTCATGCTTCATCATTGTCAGAGTGTATGTGGGAATCCCAGGCTCTGACTTAAAATTCTGCAACAAACTCTGGCCACATGTAAATACAAAATGACTTATGCAAATTTCAAAGGTTGTATAAGGGATCACACTAATGTAACGGGCAGCTTCATGCCAGAACCTTATACTTGTGCATCTGCAGTCAGCGGAGACTGGCACACATGGATAAAGCGTGCAACACAAGGACTTATGTTTGTCCCTATTCGGGTACTGTCGCCAGAGTTGGACAGGCATCTTGCAAGCTTTGTCTGGCATTGGCCATGAATTCGCTTATCTGGGCCAGGTCTTTTACAGTCCCATATGAATAAATGAATATCATGACTTCTTTACATGTTCTTCTACCCTTTTGAAGAAAAACAGGCCTTAGATGAACCCACCTCTTGGCGACCAATGCAGGACATCAACATATGATGTGAATAGCATATTCTGGGAAGGCTTCCCATAAGTGACACTTTTCGATGTCCTTAAAATTGTCCTTCCTGTGTGCCCTGTATTCATTTATAGGCAGGGTTAATAACCATGAAATTACGATATTCCTTAGAGCTTGTCTCCCCAGGGCAGCTTTCAAGGATGGTTGTGAGTGGGCAGCTTCATATGATTTAACTAGGCCCTCTATTCAACGGGTGCCTTTGATTTCAATAATGTCCTGTTCCCTGGATATGCTTTTGCTTTGGACTTTTAACCTCCTCTTTAGGTCTTCTGTTGGCAAATAAGCATTACTCATGCCTCAGGAGCATATTTAATGCTGCTGAGGCTGTGGCTAAATACCCTGACCAGTTGCATTTTTTATTTTGAAAGATGATACGTAATGCAGCTCTCAGCGAATTTGGATCAGCACTGAACACCTGATAATAAGATTCAATTAGATCTTTTTTGCAATAGGTGTCCTTTTTTTCAAGCCAAAATTCTAGGCAAACCATTGTGTGTAGTGTTCCTTAGGGGATGGCAAAGATTTTTCTATATGTTGCCATGTTGCAGCCTTCCAGTGTCTCGGTGAGCATGCCAGAAAAGGCCAGATGACCATATGTTATACTTGTTAGAATGTTGGCCCGTGTCACTCTTAGGATCCCCTCCGCAAAAGGACTATGTAAGCTATGGTTCAGTTTACAAAGTGCATAGGCTATCGTGTAGCTTTTCCTGTTATTGCTTCAGCATGCACTGTGGACTTCCAAGAGTGTGACAACCAGATCCCGAGATAATTGCATTTACCAATCATGCTTTCCTCAGTGGGCCCAGTTTCCATTCTAGCGGTCTTTTCTCAGTCCTTCAGTCAAACACAAGCACCTTGGATTTTTTTGCATTTGCCTGTAAGGCATTCATGGTGTTGTAGGCGTAGAGTATTCCCAGCGTTCTTGTCATACCAATGCAAGTATGATCCAATAATATCAGATCATCCCCATATTGCATTATAGGGAGTTTAGGATGTACTAATTTAGCTGGAAATGTGTGGCCCTTCTGCATCTCTGCCCGAAGTTGGCGGTTAAAGAGAGTTGGGGCGATAACACAACCCTGCTTAGGCCCCTTGTTGGCATTAATATTCCCGGTGGCGTGACAATGTAAAATCCTAATCCGCACCCATGTATCCGTATACAGAGTTATAACTGTGTCCAGGAGCTGCTTCGGTATGCCCCACTGTGCAAGTTTAGGCCAAAGAATGTGCCAATCAATTCCATTGAATGCGACACTATAGTAAAAAAAACAAGCATAGAGATGGGACATACTCACTTTGGCTGCCTTTTTCCAAGAAAGAAAGGGTAATCATGTTACCTATGGTCGATGAGTTTGGCCAGAATCCAGTCTGATAATACAGAATGATGTTAAATTCATGGATCCAAGCCTCAGGTTCATGCAAAGGCCTTTCCATAAACATCTAGCGAAGCAATTAACCTGTGATTTTCAGGACAGGTGCAGTCACTCTTTTTGTGGATAGGTGTTGGAAAATGGGTTATTGGTAAGGGCAGGTAAGTACCTACACTACAGAGCACAGCAGCAAAAACACTGCTGGGCCGAAGTTGGCAACTTTTCAGGTAAAGTTTAAAACTCTTTACCTGAACAAGTTATATTACATCCAACAACTGGAAGTTGTGGGATTTATTATAACAATTAATTTGATACCAAACTTCTGTCATCTGTTACTTAAGGGGACTTTAAAAATTAAAATAAAGTCTCCCCATTATAGCCTATGGAGGCCATCCAGTACAATGAGGGAAAAACGAATTTGGCTGTTTTACCTCACCAGGGCTTATAAAGCTATTTTATACGGTCCCCGCTTATAGTTACATGGCACCCAGCCCTAGGGGCACATAGGGCACACCTTAGGGGTGACTTATATGTAAACATAAGGTAGTTTAAGACTTTGGAACTACTTTTAATTCCAAAGTCAAATGTGCATGTAACTTTAAGTTAAAGGCAGCCAGCAAGGCAGGCCTGCCTTTAAAATGACACTGGGCACCTCAGCAATGCACCTATGGGGGCACTACATATGCTGGGGTCCCTAGACCTCCATGCCCTACCATATGCTAGGGACTTATAGGAAGGTTAATTTTGCCAATTATAATTAGCCTAATTTGCATACTGAGTTTACAAAGAGCACAGACCCAGGGACTGGTTGACAGTACCCTGGGCACCATAAGAGTCAGGAAAACACCAGCAAAAAGTGGAAAATAAGGGCAAAAATGTAGGGGGCCTCTGCAATCAGCCCTGTTCTCTCACAATAGGGTACAGGGTGGAACCTTTCAATGAATCCGAAATGGTTGATAACAGGATACATTTGTTGATCAACTTGTGCATATGGAGTCCACAGAAGGCCTGATCATCCTTAGAAATTTTTTCCCAGGCAGACCGTTAGGACTAGGCACTCTCTCCACCTTAATATTCTTAAGGATACCTAATATCTATTTTTCTGGGATGCTTATTAAATTCTATTACAAGTCGTCCAGGTCTTCACTGAAAAAGCTCTAGGAAGCTACTTTATTTACCTGTGGGTCTACACATAGAGTTGTTACTTGAGCACACCACCTGTCAGCTGAAACAGCATTATCCTTGATCATTGATTTACTTGCTAAGTTGTTATTGTAGTTCCAGAATTTCCTTGACTTACTTGGTGCTAGCAGATTATGGATACGTAGCAATTGCAATTCAAATTGTTGTTCTTTCAACTGCCTAACCAGTCTTTTGTGGGACTTTCTTGTGATTTTTCTTTTCTTTTCCGTGTAGGGGTTCTTCCATACCCTGTGATGGACCTCAGCGAGGCAACATTTTCTTCTGCTCTCCTGGACATTTTTATTTCCAAGATATGTGGAAAACAGATTTTCTGTGTTCATTGTTAGTTGTTTTCTTTTCTTATTTATTGAGAATGCCTCATGTAGCATTGTTATTGTAATTTCCCATTTTTTCTGGTACGTGAATGAATTGCATACTGGGGTTGAATAATAAAAGCTGCTTTCCAGGATGCATACCTGTCTTATAGGCTTGACCCCATCTAATTCCACTGGTTATTGGGCCACTATTTATTGGAAGGGGTTGCCAATCCATTTCCCCTTCATGGGCGTCATTGCCCGTACATTCACCACTATGGCCAATGGGAAATGATCACTTTCTGTTCTCTGCTGGAAATTAAATATTTACCACTTGTTTTGCAATTTGTGCTTAAAAATATCTAGTCCAGTGTCAATATGTTCTTAAAAGTTGGGGGTGAGATGCCTCTTTGGTCAGTTGCACATAAACGAAACTCATACAAATAGACCTCAAGAACGTCACACGGGATGCCCCTCTTCTATGGACCAGGTAGGCCCAAATCACATGTGTTGGAGTCACCGGAAACAATATAATTGTGGGCCAGATGATCATACATGACAGATCTCATCAATGTAACCATGTTTTTAACATTTGTGACTTTGGTTGTGCTCCAAAGGTTAATATACAGCTTTAATGTCATCTTTTACTAGTCCTTTGATCCCCAGTGCCTGCAAATCATTAGAAGAGAGACTATGGGGGTCATTACGACATCAGGACTGCCATGTTGGTGGTCGTACCGCCAACAGGCTGGCAGAGAAAACCACCAAATTATGACCATGGTGGTATTCACAACAGAATACAGCCAAAGCACCGCAGGCACTGCCACTGCGGTCTGGCCATCACGGACTATGGTTGCCACCTGCATGCCTGTGGAGACCATGTTTCCACCAGACAGATTCCGAGGTTGCACACCAACAAGGTTTCCGCAGCAGTCACACCACCCCCTTGGAAACCCAGGCAGAAACCAGCTGCATGAAAGGAGACATTCACCTTCAGGAAGCCATACTCATCCGGTGCCACCATGGAACCAGAACTACACATCTTCCCACTGCTCCTGCTTGTCCAAAAACTTCAGAATCTGTGATGATGATGACTACAGCAACTCTATGTACACACTCTTACCCAGTTACTGTTGTAACAATTTGTGTACCCTCATACAACTGATGTTCTGGAGGGGGGTGGGAGAGCAACACTCAAGTAACTGCACACTAACATGCACACTCACATACAGCCACACACACACACTTGCATATACAAAAAAGCATACCACGGTCACCTAACACACTCTCTCACACACACACACACACACACATACACATGTCACAAACACACATAGGTACGCACAGAAACACTGCACAGGTCCACACTCACACAGTACCACACAACACAACAACAAGTCACAAACACAATGTTGGAAGGTGGGTCATTAGTTGCGTGGCCTGCACAGGTAATGGGTCCGCACACGACCACCACTGGGAACCAAGCACCTAATTGTAACGCTTGACTCTCATAGGTAGCGTTGCAGAACAGTCAAAGGCTTAATCAAGGGAGGTGGTGTGGGCTAGTAATCCCAATTCACGAGCACACATCCATCACACTCAATAAATGATTGCCAGTCTGTGTTTCTTCTTTTGATAAAGGAAAAGTACATTTATTAAACACACACTACTGAATACAATGCAGAAATTTACAAATAAACACAAATTGATGGAATTACTCTTGGATGTCATTGTGTAATCATTCATGTCTCCCCCGAGGGGAAATATAATCCAACAACCCACCAAGCAAAACAATTCATGATATCCCAATGTAATATTTGATTGACATTTAGAGTTAGAGCACCTCGATCTGGCAAATAAGTATATCTACTATGCCAGGAGGTGGCTATTGGTTTCATTAATCAAATTAGCACAAATATGGAAAATATGAAGACATGTTTCAACACTTTAAAGGTTAGAATTACTTTTGGATTACTTTTAGAATACTCTCAGATTATTTCTTGGTTACCCTTAATTAACCTGTTGCAATTCCATCCTACACCCCTAGAGAGTGCAGTCCCACAATGAAAGAGCAAAAGTTCCAAGAGACTCATTGTTAGAAATGGGGTTTTTGGTTGGCAGTCAGGTTACCCTCTGTCCAAGCAAGAACCCTCACTCTAGTGAGGGTAAGTCACACACAATCCAAAATCAGCCTGTGCCCACCCTCTGGTAGCTAGGCACGAGCAGTCAGGCTTAACTTAGAAGGCAATGTGTAAAGCATTTGTGCAATGAATCATACAATACCATAATATAGCACCACAAAAATACACCACACAGTGTTTAGAAAAATATATAATATTTATCTGGGTATTTGCAGGTCAAAACGATCAAAGATGCAAGATGAATTTGTAAAGATATCACTAAAAAGTGATTTAAAGTGTCTTAAGTCTTTAAAAAGCAAACACATTCTCTTTTAAGCACAAAGTACCTGGTTTGGAATGGAAAGTCTCCGCAAAGGGCCGCAGAAGAAGAGATATGTGGAAAAATGGTGTGTGCGTCGATTTCTCCCCAGCACACACGGACTTGCGTCGTTATTTTTCACGCAGGGAAGTCGTGCGTCGTTTCCCGGCGCGCAGACAGTCTCTTTCTGTGGGTCGCAAGGATTACCAGATGTCCCGGGTCTGTGTGTGGATTCTCCTGCTTGTTTTCCGGCTGCGCGTCGTTCTGCAGGGCTGTGCGTCGAAGTTCCGCTCTCACGGCAGGCGTCGCGTCGATCTCTCCTCTGGAAGTCGGGCGGCGTTGTCCTTGCAAGGCCGTGCGTCGAAGTTCCGGTCGTCCCGAAGGCGTTGTGTCGATCAGCGTCGGTGTGCAGCGTTTTTCTCGCCACGGAACAAGCTGTGCGTCGACAATTTTGGCGCACAAAGCATCCAAATGAAAAAGAGAAGTCTTTTTGGTCCTGAGACTTCAGGGAACAGGAGGCAAGCTCTATCCAAGCCCTTGGAGAGCACTTTTACAGCCAGACAAGAGTTCAGCAAGGCAGCATGCCAACAGCAAGGCAGCAGTCCTTTGTAGAAAAGCAGACAGGTGAGTTCTTTGAGCAGCCAGGTAAGAGTTCAGCAAGGCATCAATCCAACAGCAAGGCAGCAGTCGTTTGTAGAGAAGCAGACAGGTGAGTCCTTTGAGCAGCCAGGCAGTTCTTCTTGGCAGGATGTAGTTTCTGGTTCAGGTTTCTTCTCCAGTAAGTGTCTGATGAGGTAGGGCAGAGGCCCTGTTTTATACTAAGTTGTGCCTTTGAAGTGGGGATGACTTCGAAAAGTGTCTAAGAAATGCACCAGGTTCCCTTTCCTTCAATCCTGTCTGCCAGGTTCCCAGTAGGGGGTGTGGCAGTCCTTTGTGTGAGGGCAGGCCCCAAAATGCAGATGTATGCAAGTGAGGCTGAGTACCCTGGGTTTGGGGTGTGTCTGAGTGAATGCACAAGGAGATGTCAACTAAACCTAGCCAGATGTGGGTTGAAGGGCACAGAAGGATTTAAGTGCAAAGAAATGCTCACTTTCTAAAAGTGGCATTTCTAGAATAGTAATGTTAAATGCGACTTCACCAGTCAGCAGGATTTTGTATTACCATTCTGGCCATACTAAATATGACCTTCCTGCTCCTTTCAGATCAGGAGCTGCCACTTCAACAATGTATGAGGTCAGCCCCAATGTTAGCCTATGAAGGGAGCAGGCCTCACAGTAGTGTAAAAACAAAGTTAGGAGTTCCAGGACATATAACTACACAGGTACATGTCCTGCCTTTTACCCTCACAGCACCCTGCTCTAGGGGTTACCTAGGGCACACATTAGGGGTGACTTATATGTAGAAACAGGGGAGTTCTAGGCTTGGCAAGTACTTTTAAATGCCAAGTCGAAGTGGCAGTGAAACTGCACACACAGGCCTTGCAATGACAGGCCTGAGACAAGGTTAAGGGGCTACTGAAGTGGGTGGCACAAACAGTGCTGCAGGCCCACTAGTAGCATTTAATCTATAGGCCCTAGGCACATATAGTGCACTCTACTAGGGACTTATAAGTAAATTAAATAGCCAATCATGGATAAACCAATCAATAGTACAATTTACACAGAGAGCATATGCACTTTAGCACTGGTTAGCAGTGGTAAAGTGCCCAGAGGCAAAAGCCAACAACAACATGTCAGAAAAAAATAGGAGGAAGGAGGCAAAAAGTTTGGGGATGACCCTGTCAAAAGGCCAGGTCCAACACTCATGTTTTACATAGTTCCTTTGTCCCACTCAACTTAAGGTGGAGACACAAGCGTTGCGTTGGGGGATGCTGCGGTATTCATGTAGTTCCCCCTGGCAATGGGCACTTGGTTGTTGGTGACCCCATCTTCCTGAGGCAACCACAAGCTGAGCACACACCTCAGGACAACATTGGGCCTTGCAAGGCCTTCGGGGGCATATCCATAACTAATGAGCAGCCCTCCCGCTGTGCTGAGGAGAGCTGCATTGCTCAACTTCATATGCAGTGTTGTACCACGTACTCCTTTGCTTGGGGTGAGTCTGGTCCCACCGGACCCCCCCCTGGTTGGTTGCCTCATCGGGGAAGGCAGCATGGGGAGCCCACCCCTGGCTGCTCTCTTGCTGGGGGATGTCCGGTCCCACCTGGACACCCCCTTCAGGTGAGCATGGTTGAGGAGCGGCTCAGCACGGCATGGCCATCACCTCAAGGTACTGGTAAGGGAGCCAACCCTTCAGTAAATATCTGCGGGAAGACGCATGCTGCTAGGCAGCTGGATGGGCCACCTGGGGAGAGTGTGATGGCACTCCCCCACCTCCTCTGCTGCATCAGTGCTCCTGTTTTCCTCCTTAGTAGGGCTCTAGGATGGGGTCTGGGGCCCTCTAAGTTAATCTTCTTTGGGGTCAGGAAGGCTGCCCCTGGCTTTGTTTAATGTTGGGGGCAGCCCCAGGGCCCTGGCCCACCGTAGGGGCATCGACTGGAGCAGGAGCTGAGCCTCATGTGCTTCGCTGCTTGCTCAGAAGCAGGTCAAAGGTCACACACCTTCTCCTTTGGATATCTCAGGCCCCAAGGGCTGATTTTGAAGACTTTGGTGTCGTTTCACTCCTGGTGAAGAGCCCTTGCCACCAGGAGAACTCTCATAAGGTCTCCTGGCCTAGAAGGGTCTCAGATTGTAGGGAGCCAGTCCCACTGACTCCCTGAGCCAGCATTTCTTCTCTGTGCCCTCTTTTTCTTCTTGGTGGCGCGCTCTTCTTGCACCAGGGCCCAGTCTTTTCCCTAACTAGTCATCAGGGGGAGAAAAGGGTGTAGGAGGCTGGCCTGGATTGAAGTGGGTATCTTAGGTACTTACACCTTATACAAGGCCCAGTTATCCCTTGTTAGTGAAATGTAGTCAGTGTTCTAGCAGCTTAGGCTATTAGAGGTAGCTGTAGAAGAGCAGCTTAGGCTGAACTAGGAGACATGCAAAGCTCCTGTAATACCACTATAGTTACACAGTACCTATACACAACAAAAGACAATAATCAGTGTTACCAAAACTAAAGGTACTTTATTTTAGTGACACAAGGCCAAAAATATCTTAGAGGCATTACTCCTTCGGAGGTAAGTATTATACACAATAAATACATTAGAGACCATAATCAGGTAAGTAAATAGTCACAGAAAAAAGCAAACAGTAGAAAGTATCATAGAATGCAATAGGAAGAAATAGGCCTAGGGGCACCACAAACCATATACCAAGAAAGTGGAATGCAAATCACAAATTCCCCCCTAGGCAAGTGTAATGTGTAGAGGGGCACTGGGAGTGAAGGAAAACCACAAAGGTGAGTAAAATACCCCACCACAGAGCCCTGGAAAGTAGGAGTAAAGTACTGCAAGTTTCCTCAGAACACACTAGAAGTCGCATCAAGCAAGACTTCAAGCAACAAATGGTGGATTCCTGGACCGGAAGACCTGTGAAGGGAGGAGACCAAGTCCAGAAGTCGCAGAAGATTTCAGGAGGGACAGTAGCCGTTGTCAACCTAGAAGATGGTGCAAAAGAGGATTCTCTGGTGGGAAGAAGTCTGCAGAAGATCACCAAAGAAAATGGCTGCAGGTTCCTGCATGATGCAAAGGATGCTAAGACAGGAGTCATTTCCATGGGGGTTGTGCATCAAAAAATGACGCTAGTCAGGTTTGAGTGAATATTTTTGACTCTAACCTGACTTGCACCATTCTTTGACGGACAACCCCTATTCTTTCCTATGCCTCCACTGCCCGGTTAGAGTCATTTATTTTGACGCTAATCAGGCCGCAGTTTTGGCTAACGTCATTCCATAAATAAGGCGCCCGGCTGGTGCATTGGAATGGCGTTAGCCAGCGGTACATTTTTTGACGCAAATTTGCGCTAGCGCTGATTTGCGTCAAAAAGTATAAATATGGGCCTCAGTTCCTCCCTGGTAGGCCCCCCTGCACCCAAAAGCTTAGCTCTGTCCGCTTCATGCTCCTCTGGTGTAGGTTCTGCACAGGGAGTGGACTCTTCCTCATCAAAAGAGGATTCATCGGGAGAGGGAGGGATAGTGGACAGGGGTTTGCCTTTCCTACCCCTAGTTTTTGGTAGCACTTGGTCCATTGTTCCAGGATCCAAGTTTCCCTGTCCTCTTTGTTTCTTGGCCTGAGCCCTAGTAAGAGCCCAGGAATGCCCAGGTTTGCTGCATGGGCCTCCACTTCAGCCTAAGCTGAAGTTGCCAAATCATTTCCTAAGAGACACTCTACAGGTAAGACAGGGGATACCACAAATTTCTTTGGACCAGTACGCACCCCCCCCAGTTGATATTCACAACAACCATGGGGTGGCTAACAGTATTGTTATAGGCGTCTCTTGGTACTGATGACCAAGTAGGTGTTGCTCAGTGGCTACTAGTTTCTCCATCACAATAGTGACACTGGCACCTGTAGGCCTCAACCTGAACACCATTTATTAGGGGTAGTTGCCTGTACTTATCCATATTGAGGGGACAAGCAACTAAGGTGGCAAGGTCAGCGCCACAATCAGAGACTAAAACAGCCTCAGTGGTCTCCCTAACTAGACCAACCCCCACTACATTACCAAAAGTGAGCCCAGCTACACAATTTGACTGGCTTTTAGTAGTGTTCTTCCCACCACCAATGCTATTACTAGGGGCACCAGTGGAAGCAGTGGTGGTTGTGGTGGAGGGAGGCTTGGTGTTTCTCTTTGGCAAGTGGAGTCACTTGCCCAATGGCCTTTAGCTTTATATAAATAACACCGTGGCTTTTTCTGATTGTATGAAGAGGATTTGGACACACCTCCCCCAGAGTATTTTCGTGGGCCTCATGAAGACTCTGAAGAGTTTTTATCTTTGTCCATACCCTTTTCGTGAGACTTACCATCCTTCTTCTTGCTGTCTTTGTCACACCCTGTATGAGCTTTTTTGCTCACCCTTGTTCTGACCCATTTGTCTGCCTTCTTTCCCAATTCTTGGGGAGAGGTCAGACCTGAGTCTACAAGATACTGATGCAACAAATCAGACACACGATTGTTCAATATATGCTCTCTCAGAATTAAGTTATACAGGCTTTCATAGTCAGTCCCCTTCCTGCCATTTAACCAACCTTCTAGGGCCTTCTCTGCATAGTCTACAAAGACTATCCAGTTCTGTGAAGACTCCTTTCTGGTCTCTCTGAACTTTATTCTATATTGCTCAGTTGTTAAGCCCAGACCATCCAGGAGTGCACTTTTGAGAATGTGATAGTTGTCTGAGTCATCCTCCCTGACAATGAGAGTCTGTCTCTCCCCTTGCCAGTGAAAGACAACCACAGGATAGCAGCCCACTGTGCTTGAGGGACTCTCAGAATTTTACAGGCCCTCCCAAGTGCAGCAAACCACTAATAGATGTCATCCCCATCCTTGTAAGGGGGAACAACCTTGTGCAGATTTCTGAAATCAAATGTTGGTTCCCTAACACTGGAGTTCATGAAACAGCTGCTGCCACCATGGGGATCTAACCCCAGCCCCTGTCTTTACCTTTCCACAGTCAAGGATTCCCTGTCTAAGGTCAACTGTTGCTGCTGTAGGCTCAGTCTGACCTCCTCTAACCTCAGCTTTCTGAGTTCCCTATCTATGGACTGGTCCTCAGGGTTAGAAGTGTGGGATACTTCTGAGACAGATGTGACATTGGAATTGGAAGAGGCAGATCTTTCCCTAACTTGAATCATCCTAGTTACCTGGCCTCTAGGTGTGAAGGGAGCCCTACTGGTGTGTGACCCCATCCCACTCCCAGCTACACTAGGGGGTTTGTTGATGGAAATATCAGTGGAAGGACCCTCCCCAGGATTTTCAGAATGTTCCTCTGAGCCTACCTCGTTGGAATCTTCCTCTACCTCCCCCTCTGACTGTACCTGACCTGTGCTTAGTCCCTGGTCATCCTTCAGAAGCAGTTTTAAGATGAATTCTGGGGATCTTCCCAATCCCTAAACATCTTTCAATTCAGAGACCCCTCAAACATTTTAAATTCAAACTTTCATAAGTTGTCTTCACAACTCTAAGAGTAGCCTCCACACCAGACATGTTGACAGAAAGAGTTTAGGAAAAAGAGTAAAAAGTTAGTAAACTATTAGGCCTAACCTTTTGAAGAAAATAAAAACTTTTCAGAATCTTTTAGAATGTTTTAAAGAGCTTTTTAGAAAAATAGAAGTGACTTCTAGGTTCAATTATGTATAGCTCTAAGTAGTGGAGTAAACGTTTCTTGTGAAAAGCACTAATAACAAAGTGGTAAAGCAATTGCAAGTACTTATCCCACCGCTGCACCACCTATGTAGGAGGCTGGCCTGGTTTGTAGTAGGTTCCTTAGTTACTTACACCTTAGACCAGGTCCAGTTATCCCTTGTTAGTGAAATGTAGTCAGTGTTCTCGCAGATTAGGCTGTTAGAAGTAGCTGTGGCAGAGCAGCTTAGGCTGAACTAGGAGACATGCAAAGCTTGTGTAATACCACTATATCTACACAGTACTTATATATAATAGAAGGCAATACTGAGTGTTACCAAAAATAAAGGTACTTTATTTTAGTGACACAAGGCCAAAAATATCTTAGAGGCAATACCCCTTCTGGAGGTAAGTATTATACACAATATGCACACTAGAGACCAAAATTAGTTAAGTAAATAGTCACAGAATAGTGCAAACAGTAGAAAATACCATAGAATGCAATAGGAAGAAATAGGCCTAGGGGCAACACAAACAATATACTAAGAAAGTGGAATGCGAATCACAAATCCCACCCTAGGCAAGTGTAGTGTGTAGAGGGGCACTAGGACTGTAGGAAAACCACAAAGGTGAGTAAAATACCCAACCCCAGAGGCCTGGAAAGTAGCAGTAAAGTACAGCACGTTTTCTCAGGACACACTACAAGTCGTGATTAGAGTTATTGCAAGGACCAAGCAAGACTGCAAGCAACAAATGGTGGATTCCTGCACCTGAAGACCTGTGAAGAGAGGAGACCAAGTCCAGAAGTCACAGAAGATTTCAGGAGGGACAGGATCCCCTGCTAACCTAGAAGATGGTGCAAAAGAAGATTCTCCGGTGGGAAGAAGTCTACAGAAGAGCACCAAAGAAGATGGCTGTGGGTTCGTGCATGATGCAAAGGATGTCCCAGGTCAAGATGTTGGATGCAGATGAGTTGCAGCGCTGGATTCGTCCAACAAGCCTCGGTTCAAGCAATGTCGCGGTTTGCTTCAAAATGACGCTGCCTGGACCCAGGAGGGATCTGGGGGCCTCAACTCAGACTGAGGAGGCAGAGGGGGCTTCCAACACTGGAGGGAACCCACAGATGACCAGGCAGCACCCATGGAAGTCCTAGGACATGGGACAAAGAAGGTGCAAACTGAAGTTGCTGCAGCACTACAAAAGAAGGTCCCACGCCGCCGGTGAACAACTCAGCGAGTTGAGCGTCACAGAATAGCGTGCTACGGACCTGGGCCACACTGTGCATGAATGATTCTTGCAAATAGTCCACAGAGGCCTCAGGAGCTCGAGATGACGCGGTGCACAGGGGTACGGTTGCAAACCTGGAAGGCAAGCTCTTACCTCCACCAAATTTGGACAGCTGGGCCTTAGGATAGTCTGGGTCGAAGGGGCACAAGGGGCTTGTACATGTGCCCCATTGTTCGGGTGGTGGGAGATTTTTCACTCTGCTTTGTTGCAATGGGATAGCCATTGCAAATCAAAAATAGCAACAGCAGAATACCACTAATTATCAGCAAGGTTATTGGAAATCCGCAAAAGACACTCCAAAAAGCAAGTGGATAACTGATGGTATAACTCCAAACACAGTCAGGAAAGTGCTGACAAACCCAGAACCAACAGTCTTAAAGAGTGCACAATACAAGGAGTATTAGATGCATTGAAAATCGTGCTCATCAATTCTCCAAAATGTTTGGGGAAGTCGGTATTTAATAGGGACTATACCTCTGCAGATGACCTTGCTACTTGGGGGTCATAGATCTCTCCAGCTGATGTAAGTGCCACATGTTTTCGAAAGAAATGTGCCTCCATTCTGCTGAGCTTGTCAAAATTTGCATTCAAATTAGCGATATGAGGCCACAATTCTGCTAGGTTTATCTCACGCATTGGTGTAATAATACATTGCTGCACCGAGTTACAATTTGAGAAACCAAAGTCACGTAGTCGATTCCAGTTTTCACACCACAGCAGCCTTCATCACTCAGCATTAAATACATTTTACTTGAAAGTATATGAAACATTCTAAATCAAAGAAACAGAAATAACCTTCAGATAGCTATCTAAGTTTGCCACGACCGCATTGCATGTACCATGCAAGGACACCTGTTCAAAGATTCAGGGAGATTCGTGAAGCAGGTGCTGAGAAAAAGGGGGGTCTTATAACGCATTTTCCTCATACAATTTCTGATAGGGATTTTGGACGCGACCACAGCCCAAACCGCTGGATGGAATTACACCAAATTTGGTAGAAAGCTAGATCTTGTTGCAGAACACATGCTTTCTGTTGTTTGGTGTTAATCCATTCAGTATTTTTTAGAGATATTAAAGGAGAAAACTAATTTTATATTTAAGGATGCTAATCCACCCCAGGCCCAAAAGATCTCATGGTGAGATAAGATTGGCTGTCACCACTTTAACCAGGAAGTGTTGGCAGCCCTTTTGGGACTCAAACTCAGCTTAGTTCCCTTGAAAAAAAGTTAAACTGAAGAAAAAGGTGCAGTGTAGGAATACATAGCCCCTAAGCCTGGTGCTGGGGCACCCTAGGGTACCTGCAAGAATCGTGGAAGATATGCCTAATACCCACAAGAATGTTTTTTTAAAAACAATCGCAATCTCCTGCTCAGGTGGGCCAGGTCCTGAGGGCATATTATAAAGTCAAATATGGAGCTAGGCACTGCAGCCAACCCATGGTGAGGGTTGGAATAAACATAAGGTACTATAATATTGTTTAACTTTGAAAAAAAAAAATCTGAAAAAAACTAAAGGTTACAGGGATGCTGTAGTTAGAAAATAGAATTTTAAAAAACTTAGAAATTCACAAAAAAACAAATTTTAGAGGGACATCATAGTTATGTTCAAATTTTACTTGCACAAAAACATAACAATTTAAAAGTTACTTTTATACTTATCTCATGCTCTAAGGTAACTGCAACTTGAACCCTCCCCATGCACTGCTAATTACCCCATGTACTACATCACTAATGACATCTTGTATGACATTATTGATAATATCACTGCACCATTTGCAATAAAATTATTGATGACAAAATTGTGCGTGGTGAGGACATGAGTTATAGTTATCTTAGCGCATTCTGATTGGCCCTCAGAGCTTTATTCTCATTGGGCCAATATGCTTCTGTGGGAGTCTGACTTCTGTGAGAGAAAGCGCTCTGATTACTGCCAGTAACATGAGAATTTTTTTTACTGACAGCCATTACAGGACTCAGGTTCTTAGGCTCATATTTCTACTTTTTTTGTGCCGCATTTGCGTAATTTTATACGCAAATTGGCGCAAACTTACAAAATACAATTATAAAAATGACACAAATGCGGTAAAAAAAAGTATAAATATGGGTCTTAGTCCCCTGTCTTGAAGTAAATAAAATAAATTAACATAAGGGGCAGGGAAGGGATATCCTTCCTCACTAGACTCCATGGGGGGCCCAGAGGGACACCTCGGGCCAACATTGTTTAAAAAATCAGCAATTTCTGCGGCAATGCAGTGGGCTTGGAAACAAAATGCCAGCTGGGGCCATGTTGTATACTTAAAGGGAGGGAGTAAATGTTCTGCCTCCCCTAGCCGCTAAAGGCCCGGTGGATCCCATCCCCCAGTGCCACCAAACTTTTTAAAAGAAGGGGGTAATCCCACCCGCCTTCAGGAGCAATTAATGGCTCTGGGGATTCCATCCCCCAAGACTGATTCACAAGCTGCGTCCCTGGGAGCCCACTCCCATACCCCAGTAGTTTCCCTGCCCTCACTGGCACGGGTAGGTGGAGCTAACTATTAATTGTGTCCCCACCATACACTCCTTATGACCTTACATATTACATCACTCATGACATGTACTGTGACATCACTGATGACAGCTCTAGTGACATCCTTGATGACTTCACTGACGACACCACTCAAGCTTCTTTTGCACACTTTGCTCTTTAACCTAATATGGTATTAGAGGCCTGAAAGTAAGTACACAATACCTTAGACTAATATGAAGCATGAATAATACAATAACAGATACAAATCCTTTAGGTGCTATAACTCGTGCCTTATAACTTGTGTCCCTGCAATACATAGGTGGTCATTCTGACCCCGGCGGTAAAATGCACTTACCGCCGGTCAGAAGACCGCTATAACACCGCCGCGGCCGCGGAAACCCGCCACGGTCATTCTGACCCGCAGAAGGCAAACCTCCGAAAATCCGACAGCCACAACCGACCGCCAGACCAGCGGTCGGCGGAAAGGTGGAGGTGACCAAACCTCCACCGCCACGCCAACAGAAATACGCCCATGCCATTACGACCCACGAATCCACGCGGCGGTCATTCAAACGCGGTATTCCATTGGCGGGACACACCGCCGCGGTCAGAATACACACAAACGAACAAAACTCAGCCACATTGGACGATTTGAATCCCACACACCTGATACACATACACACACCACTCCCACACACACAATACAATATAAAACACCCACCCACATCACCCACAAACCCCTACGCAAAAAAATTCTGAAAGAAGGCCAGAGCGAGACACCAGCATCCACAAACTAACAGCCACAGCCACTCAACACCATCACCCACACACTATCCACACACAAAACAACACACACCACCACACTCAACACACTTAACTACACATACTCCACCCCACACATCATACACACCACCCCATGGCACCCCAAAGACAACCCCGCTTCACAGACGAAGAACTCAGGGTCATGGTGGAGGAAATCGTTCGGGTAGAGCCCCAGCTGTTCGGCACACAGATACAATACACCAGCATTTCCCGGAGGACGGAGCTATGGCAGAGGATTGTCGACAGGGTCAACGCAGTGGGACAGCACCCCAGAAATCGGGAAGACATCCGGAAGCGATGGAACGACCTACGGGGGAAGGTGCGTTCCATGGTATCCAGGCACAACATCGCCGTGCAGAAGACTGGCGGAGGACCCCCACCTCAACCCCCACAATTCACATCATGGGAGGAGGAAGTCTTGAACATCCTGCATCCTGACGGCCTCGCAGGAGTCGGCGGAGGAATGGATACTGGTAAGTTGAAGCTTCACCACTGCTTCCCCCCCACCTGCATGCCAAATCATACCCCAACCCTCACCCCCATCCTCGAACCCCACCCTCACCCCCACCCCCATCCTCACCCCCACCCTCACCCCCACCACCATCCTCACCCCCACCACCATCCTCACCCCCACCCCCAGCACACCTATTCCCCGCCAATGTCTCACCATCACAACCCACACATCCCAAAACCTAGGCCTGCATGCGTCCACTAAGCATGGACACCCATCACCAAAGCATGCCCAATGCATATACACATCCCCCCCACAAGCCACCCTCACCAAATCCCCCACACACGAATGCCAGCTCTTGGGGACACGAGAACCCATAGATACACCCATATGCCACACATTGAAACTATAACCATACCTCTATACCCCTGCAGGACCCGACCGTCAACACACCGCGGCGGAGGGGCCAGAATTCTCCACACCCCCCACCCAAGAGGCCGTCAGCGATGACAGCAGCTCTGTCGACCTGGACACCGATGACCAGCCCGGACCATCGGGGACCTCTGGACAGTCGGTTCCCCTCACACAGGCCCAGGCCACTACAGCCCCAAACCCCTCTGGGAACACCAGCACAGCTCCCACCCAGCGGGCCCATGCCTCTGTCTCCAGGGCGCGTCAATCTGCGGTGTGTCTACCACTACAGGGCACCCAGGATAACCCACCACCCCAACAACAACAGGGACCTGGGGGCAGTGGTAGTGGGCACACCGGCCAGGGGGCAGAGGCCCAGGGAAACAGGGCAACTCGGAGGGCAGCTGTGCGACAGGGGGGGGACGGGCCCAGGAAACCCACTCTCCACGAGGTCCTCACCACCATCATGGGAGCATACAACCGCTCCCAGGAGACGATGGCGACGGTACTGGCCCGGTTCCAGGAGATCCAGGTACTGCAGGAGGAACACTATCGGGGGTACAGGGAGGACATCAGAGCCATCAACACCACCCTGGTTACCATGGTAGGGCTGCTGCAGGACCTCGTCAACACCAGGGCGGACACTCAACAACACCCAAGGGCCCCTGCCACTAGCCTGGACCAAGAACAGCCAACCACCTCCGTCGGCGCTAGTGGACAGGAGGCCCCCGCACAGCAGCAGCCCACCAGACCCCCACCTCCTGCAGGAGAAGAACCACCCCGCAAGAGGGCCCTGAGATCTCGCAAGAAGACAGAGTAGGATGTCAAGACCCCCGCCAGCAATGGATACCACCTGATGTCATCCCACTGTCCCACATTGTCACCCTGTCCATCCTTGAACTGCCCATGCTCCATCTCTCCACAGGCCTCTGGACAATGCACCTGTGTGACTGTTACTCTGGACTCTGCCATGGACATTCCTTCACCATAGCCCCCACCCACTTGAAACCACCCATCCCATTTTGAGCACTTAAATAAACACCAATTTTGCACAAAACTATCTGGAGTCTGGCTGTGATTTCAATATATTGTAATTGACATGACAGTGCAAATATGTCCTTGTACATGGTGAAGTCAACAAACAGCTGCCACAAAGCTGTAGTCCATGGGGAAACGAAGCACAGGACTCGTAGTGGGGACCCCAGATCTGAAATAGGGAGGGAAAAGCCAAAACTCAGTCATCATACACTGGGGCAAATAGACAGGCAGCAGAGATGCAGGAGAGTAGTTAACATTTACTAAATTATCTTTGAAATGTTACCTGTGTCCTATTGGAAGTACTGTTCAATGATTCTGTCCCTGTTGTCTGTTTCAGCCCCGTCGTCTTCCTCCTCGTCACTCTCCTCAGGTTCCACCGCTGCCACAACACCACCGTCTCGACCATCCTCCTGCAGGAAAGGCACCTGGCGGCGCAAAGCCAGGTTGTGAAGCATGCAGCAGGCCACGATGATGTGACACACCTTCTTAGGTGAGTACATTAGGGATCCACCTGTCATATGCAGGCACCTAAACCTGGCCTTTAGGAGGCCAAAGGTGCGTTCGATCACCCTCCTAGTACGCCCATGGGCCTCATTGTACCGTTCCTCTGCCCTGGTCCGGGGATTCCTTACTGGGGTCAGTAGCCACGACAGGTTGGGGTACCCAGAGTCCCCCACTAGCCATACACGGTGTCTCTGTAGCTGTTCCATCACGTAAGGGATGCTGCTATTCCTGAGGATGTAGGCGTCATGCACTGACCCTGGGAATTTGGCATTTACATGCGAGATGTACTGGTCAGCCAAACACACCACCTGGATGTTCATTGAATGGTAATTTTTTCTGTTCCTGTACACCTGCTCCCTGTCTCTTGGGGGAACCAAAGCCACATGGGTCCCATCAATGGCACCAATTACGTTGGGAATATGTCCAAGGGCGTAGAAATCACCCTTCACTGTAGCCAATTCGCCCACCTCAGGGAAAATGATGTAGCTCCTCACGGATTTCATCAGGGCAGACAACACTCTGGATAACACCTTCGAAAACATGGGCTGAGACATCCCAGAAGCAATTCCCACTGTTGTCTGAAATGACCCACTTGCCAAGAAATGGAGTACTGACATGACCTGCACCAGAGGGGGAATCCCTGTGGGTTGGCGGATGGGGGACATCAGGTCGGGCTCCAGCTGGGCACACAGTTCATGGATAGTGGCACGGTTAAGACGGTAGGTCAGGATAATGTGGCGTTCTTCCATTGTCGACAGGTCCACCAGCGGTCGGTACACGGGAGGATTCATCCGTCTCCTCGCCCAACCCAGCGGACGGTGCCTAGGAAGGACAACATGGAGCACACAGTCAAGCAACCCACAGGTACGTACTCACAGCTAGCACAGTAAACGATTCTCTATGCAGTGAATGGCATGTCTGAGTGGCTATGCAAGGCCTAGGCCTGTGTGACGCAGTTGAAATTGAGCCATGTGGGCCCTGGAAATGGCGGCTGCCTGACCTGTGAAGTGTGACAGTGGGATGTGAGGTCAATGCGCTGGCGTGGCACACCGCGGCGGGCGGCGGGCGAAGACCGCGGCGCGAAGCCGCATTGGTTAACATTGAAGCCTATGGGTTTCAGGAGCCAATGGCGAAGGGCGCCGGCGGTGGCGGGACGCACCGCCGCGGTACGCACCGCCGCGGACGTGACCGCCATTTTCTATCTACTTATCCACTTGCGACTTGAACTTTCACAGGAGAGGACCTATACTGCAAGTGTTGCTGTGACCTCGGTCTGGAAGGGACAATGGCTGCTGCGCCTGGGGAAAGGGCCCCTGCCTTCACTGGAGAGGAGTTGGAGAAACTTGTGGATGGGGTCCTCCCCCAGTATGCGCTACTCTACGGTCCTCCAGACCAACAAGTGAGTTTAATTCAATCTGGATTTGGGGCCACTGGCTGGCTTGGGGGCCTGGCGGGGGCCTGGCGGGGATGGGGGGCATGTTGGGCCTGGCGGGGGGCATGGTGGGGGGCCTGGCGGGGATGGGGGGCATGTTGGGCCTGGCGGGGGGCCTGGCGGGGATGGGGGGCATGTTGGGCCTGGCGGGGGGCCTGGCGGGGATGGGGGGCATGTTGGGCATGGCGGGGGGCCTGGCGGGGATGGGGGGCATGTTGGGCATGGCGGGGGTCATGGCGGGGGTCATGGCGGGGATGGGGGGCATGTTGGGCCTGGCGGGGGGCATGGCGGGGGGCCTGGCGGGGGGCATGGCAGGGGGCCTGGCGGGGATGGGGGGCATGTTGGGCCTGGCGGGGGGCCTGGCGGGGATGGGGGGCATGTTGGGCCTGGCGGGGGACCTGGCGGGGATGGGGGGCATGTTGGGCATGGCGGGGGGCCTGGCGGGGATGGGGGGCATGTTGGGCATGGCGGGGGGCATGGCGGGGGGCATGGCGGGGATGGGGGGCATGTTGGGCCTGGCGGGGGGCATGGCGGGGGGCCTGGCGGGGATGGGGGGCATGTTGGGCATGGCGGGGGGCCTGGCGGGGATGGGGGGCATGTTGGGCATGGCGGGGGGCATGGCAGGGGGCATGGCGGGGATGGGGGGCATGTTGGGCCTGGCGGGGGGCATGGCGGGGGGCCTGGCGGGGATGGGGGGCATGTTGGGCATGGCGGGGGGCCTGGCGGGGATGGGGGGCATGTTGGGCATGGCGGGGGGTCTGGTGGGGATGGGGGGCATGTTGGGCCTGGCGGGGGGCATGGCGGGGGGCCTGGCGGGGATGGGGGGCGTTGGGCCACTGGCAAGGAAAATGCTGACAAACTTGAACGTGGTATTTCTCCCTCCCTGTACGTGTCACATAGGTCCGCGCCCATGAGAAGATCGGGATTTGGCGTGCCATCGCCAAGGAAGTCCGGACCCTGGGGGTCCACCATCGACGGGGCACCCACTGCCGCAAGAGGTGGGAGGACATCCGCCGCGGGACCAAGAAGACCGCCGAGTCTCTGCTGGGGATGGCCTCCCAACGTAGGCGGGGTGCCTGCCGTCAACTGAGCCCCCTGATGTTCCGGATCCTGGCGGTGGCCTACCCTGATTTGGATGGGCGCGTGAGGGCAGCACAGCAGACACAAGGGGGTGAGTACAAGCATTATCTACTCTGTTGTCGCGCAGTGGAGGTGTCTGGGTGGGGGAGGAGGGCTGGGGGTCCCCCTAGGCCAGGGCGATATCTGTAGGCTGGGCACCCCCGTAAGCCCCTGTGTCCCCAGCCACCACCCTCAGTAGTTTGTCAGTACAGCCATCCCTGGGCCGTGTCATCCATGGGTGCAGTTGTCAACTCTAGGCGTGTAGGGCATGTTCCACGGAATGCGTAGCGGACCCCAAGTGCGCAACTTAGTGCAGGGGGCATCTGTGTCTGTCATGTCCGCTAACTGTACCGGAGATCCATGTACTCAATATCCCTTTATTTCTCTCTCCCCCCCCTTTTTGTTTGTCTTTCTGTGCTTGTGTGCATCAGCATCATCAGGCGGAGGAGAAGTGGCATCGGGGCAGGAGGGAGCTGCATCTCACATGGCCCAGGAGGGCCATGCCACAGAGTCAGACTGGACCAGTGAGACGGAGGGCGAGGGGAGCTCCACGACGGGGACGACTGGACCCTGCAGCGACACGGACACGTCCTCGGAAGGGGGCTCCCTTGCGGGGGTGGCACCATCCGTGCCCCCCGCCATTACAGGTACAGCCGCCACCCAGCGCACCATCTCCGCCCTCCCAGCAGCCCCTCAGCGTTCGCCCCGTGCCCGCTCTGCCAGGAAGCCGGGCATCTCCTTCGCCCCAGGCACCTCAGGCCCTGCCCCTGTTACCCCCGCTGCCCTCAGTGAGGAGGTCATTGACCTCCTCCGAACGCTCATTGTTGGGCAGACTACCCTTTTGAATGCCATCCAGGGGGTGGAGAGGGAGGTTCATCGCAGCAATGCGTACCTGGAGGGCATTCATTCGGGTCAGGCTGCCCATCAGCGATCGTTCCAGGCTCTGGCCTCAGCACTGACGGCAGCCATTGTCCCTGTCTCCTGCCTCCCTCTACTAACTCCCTCCTCCCAGTCTCCTGTTCCTCTGCCTGTCCCACCCACACCATCAGACCAGCCTGCACACACCTCAACACCCAAGAGAAGCTCATCCAAACATAAGCACCACAGATCACGCAGACATTCACACACGCAACATTCCGATGCAGACATGCCAACAGTCACTACCACCTCTGTGACCCCCACCTCCTCGTCTCCCTCCTCCCTCCCTGTGACGTCTACACTCACACCTCCATTCACCTCACCATCAGCCAGTGTTTCCATCACCAGCACACCCTCCACTCCAGTCCGCACACGTGCAGTCACCACCCCCACTGCCATTTACACGTCCCCTGTGTCCTCTCCCACTGTGTCTGTCACCCCCTCTTCCACACCACACAAACGCAGCCACCCACCCACCCAACAGCCATCCACCTCACGACAGCCTATCCCTCCTGCACCTGCACCCAAAGACAGCAAACGTGACTCACCTACAACCACATCCTCTCCCTCCACTCCCATTCCCACTGTACCTCCCACTCTCCATTGTCCCAAGAAACTCTTCCTCGCCACTACTAACTTCTTTCCTGACCCTGAGCCCCCCCCTCCTTCTCGTCGGGGTAAGAAGAGCACCTCAGCCACCACCAGCCCTGCAGCCCCCTTGACAAGGGTGCAGGGGTATTGGAGCCCGCCAGCCCGCATGTCTGGATCTTCGCCCAGCAGCAAGGGGCAGCCAGCCCACCCCCTGGGAAGAGGAGCAGAAGGCGGAAGGGGCGCCGCAGGAGCCCGCCTTCTACATCCCCCCCGGACACCACCCAGAGACAGTCACCAGCCACAGCTCCAAAGGGAGGAAAGGGCCACAGGCCCACGACTAAGGAGGGCAAGGGCAGCAAGTCGGAGAGGTCAGGCAGCAGGCCTGCTGCCCAGGAGGAGCCCACAACCCCCATAGCCGCTGCCCGGGAGGAACCGGCACAGCTGCCCCGGGAGAGCCCACCACCCCCATAGCCGCTGCCCAGGGAGGACCCAGCCCAGCTGGCCAGGAGGGCCCCACCACCCACAGCCCAGGTGGGCATTGAAGGAGCACCATCCCCGCTGCCCAGGAGGGCACCACCAGGCAATGAGCAGTTGGCCATAGACCGGCCGCCGTCTCCAGAACCGCTGAACTGGGCCCCGCCGTCTCCAGAACCGCTGAACTGGGCCCCGCCGTCTCATGAACCGCTGAACTGGGCCCTGCCGTCTCAAGAACCGCTGAACTGGGCCCTTCAAGGCAAGGAGCGCTGAACTGGGCCCCGCCGTCTCAAGAACCGCTGAACTGGGCCCTTCAAGGCAAGGAGCGCTGAACTGGGCCCCGCCGTCTCAAGAACCGCTGGACTGGGCCCCGCCGTCTCATGAACCGCTCCGCTGGGCCCCGCCGTCTCAAGAACCGCTGAACTGGGCCCTTCAAGGCAAGAACCGCTGGCCCTTTGGCAGACGTGGCAGGGCAGGATCTATCTCGGGCAGGGCTGCATGATGTCCTCTGGCCAACTTGCCTCCTCCAGTGGCAGTGGGGTCTGTTATGGACTGTATGGACTGGGGCTTTGCACTCCCCAGGATGGCCCAGTGGGCAGGCCACCCACTGTATGGACTGTATGGACAGTGGCTTTGCACTCCCCAGGATGGCCCAGTGGGCAGGCCACCCACTGTATGGACTGTATGGACTGTGGCTTTGCACTCCCCAGAATGGCCCAGTGGGCAGGCCACCCACTGTATGGACTGTTTGGACTGTGGCTTTGCTCTCCCCAGGATGGCCCAGTGGGCAGGCAACCCACTGTATGGACTGTATGGACTGTGGCTTTGCTCTCCCCAGGATGGCCCAGTGGGCAGGCCACCCACTGTATGGACTGTATGGACAGTGGCTTTGCACTCCCCAGGATGGCCCAGTGGGCAGGCCACCCACTGTATGGACTGTATGGACTGTGGCTTTGCACTCCCCAGGATGGCCCAGTGGGCAGGCCACCCACTGTATGGACTGTTTGGACTGTGGCTTTGCTCTCCCCAGGATGGCCCAGTGGGCAGGCCACCCACTGTATGGACTGTATGGACTGTGGCTTTGCTCTCCCCAGGATGGCCCAGTGGGCAGGCCACCCACTGTATGGACTGTTTGGACTGTGGCTTTGCTCTCCCCAGGATGGCCCAGTGGGCAGGCCACCCACTGTATGGACTGTATGGACTGTGGCTTAGCACTCCCCAGGATGGCCCAGTGGTCATGGAGTCCCCTCGTGGATCTGGCGTCGTGTACTCAAGTGGCTGAGGTGCCCCCCCTTCCCTTCCCCCTGAGGTGCCTGTCCTATTTTCTTTCTGATGCCCCTGCAGTGTTCTCTCCGTGGAGTTCTTGTCGTGGGACTGGGCCTTGCCCCTTTGCACAGGACCCCTGTGATCCACCGACAGTGGTTGGACTACATTTAGTAGCTGTGTATATTTTGTACATAGTTTATTTATTTATTGGGATTACTGGTGTACATATTTCAATATATCTGCCCGTTTATGATCTCTTATTTTGGTCTTTGCATTATTTCGGAGGGGGGTGGTTTGTGGGTTGTGACAGTGATCTGTGGGAATGCATTGATGTGTGTGTTGTAGTGGGTGTGGGTGGGTGGGTGTGTGCCGGTAATCTTTTCCCTCCCCTGTGTCGTAGGTGCAGTACTCACCGATGTCTTCCGCGCCGCCGGGCGTGCTCCTGGTATATGAGCAGGTATAGGAGTGCGGGGATGACCTGCAACTCTGGTTCCATACTGCCGGAATCTCGCGTGGAGTGCGTAGAGGTGAGCGTTTTCCCGTTCGTAGTCTGTTTCCGCCGTGTTCTTATCGGCGGTGCTCCCGCCCCGGAAAAGGTGGCGGATTGGTGGGTCGTGATAGGGTGGGCGGTACATTGTCTGCCGCCTGGCTGTTGGCGGGGACCGCCGCGCTGTTTGTTTGTACCGCCGTGGCGGGCGGAGTGTTAATACGGCGGGCTGTGTTGGCGGTTCCCGCCAGGGTCAGAATTGCATATTTTAGATCGCCGGCCTGTTGGCGGCTTGGCCGCCGCTTTATCACCGACCGCCAGGGTCAGAATGAGGGCCATAGTGTTTTCATTCATAATTTCATTGCAAATGTTGCAGTCATATTATCAATGATGTCATTCAAGATGTCATGAGTGATTTATCATGTGCGGTAATTAACAGTGAATGGAGTGTGGTGCATGGCATGAAATGTGGCTAGGGAGCTGACAACACGGTAGAGGGAGAATCATGAGATAGTAATTTGAAGGGGGGAATAAATTATACATTTAAGGAATAGATTTTGATATAGAAGCTTTGGTATTTATATTGCTTGTGCAGTTTAAGTTTGGTTTGTATAGAAGGAATAAGTACAGTTTTCCTAACTATGACTAAGTGTTAACCCTTGAGCTTTTCATTGTGTTGCAATAGATTTTATTTTTTAAAGTGTTTTATATAGTAGACTATACTGTTGTCAAGTGGAGTGTTATTATGTTGAGTATTATAGAGTACAGTTTAGGGAAATGTCATACAAGGTAGTCTGGTACAGTGGAGAGTCATAGAGTGGAGTAGAGTGGAGTCCTGTAGAGTGGCACACAGTGAAATAGCAAAGAATAAAGTGGCATAGAGTGGATTGACATATAGAGTAGTGGTGTATAGTGGAGTTGTGTAAAGAAGAGTTGTCTAGAATAGAATGCCCTAGAGTGAAGTGGTGTAGAGAGAAGTGGCATGAAGTTGAGTGATATAGGCTTGAGTATTATAGAGTGGAGTAGTGTAAAGTAGAGTGGCAAAGAGTAAAATATCCAAGAGGAGTGGTGTGGAGTGGCATAGGATCAAATGGCATAGAATGGAATAGTGTAGAGTGGAGGGGTGTAGAGTGGAGTTGCATGGAATGAAGTGGTTTATATTAGAGTGGCATAAGGTTGTGGGACATAGAGTCGAATAGCATAAAGTGGAGTGGCATAGAGTGGAGTAGAGTGGATTAGCATTGAGTGAAATTACATACAATAGTTTGGCATATAGTGGACAGTAGTAGAGCGGAGGGGCGTAGAGTGTAATAGCACAAAGTGGAGTGTCATACCGTGGATAGGTGTCACATTGAGTGGAATAAAGTAGAGGGGCATACAGTGGAGTGGCGTAGACTGATATGTTATAGAATGGAGTGGCATACAGTGAAGTAGTGTAGCGTGGCTTGCAGTGGAATAAAGTTGAGTGATGTAGAATGGAATAGCTTAGAGTGGAGTGGTATAGTGTGGAGTTGGGTAGAGTGGAGTGGCATAGAGTTCAGTGGCATACGGAGGAGTTACATAAGCTTATTGAAGTTAATGTGACTATTAATTTGATACTTTGAATGATATTTCTAACAAGCACCAATCCAAAGTTAGAAATGTTTTAATTTGATAATGCCCACCACATGTTAGCCTATGGGGCTAGCGTCACTACCATAGGGAAAAACAGCTTTGACAGTTTTTCTTACCTGGACATATAAAACGTCTTTTATATTTTCCATGCCTCTTTAAAACTCTGCATTCAAGCCTTGAGGCACCTCCAGTAGACCTTACGGGTGACTTATAAGTAACACAAAGGTAGTTTTGGATTTTGGAAGTGCTTTTAATTTCAAAGTTGAATTTGCATACAGTTTTATTTTAAGACCAGCTTGTAAGGCAGGCTTGACTTTAAAATGAAATCATACACCAAGCATTGCACACATGAGTGCATTAGACCACTGGGGTCTCTAAACCAACTAGGGACATACAGGTAAGTTGTCCTCACCAATTATAATTATGCCAATCAGCATATACCTTCTAGAGGATAGAGCACTGGCACTGGGCCTGGTTAGCAGAGCCCAGGGCACTTTCAGAGTGAGAAATCACCAGCATTGGTTCAGAAATGGGGGATGATCAGGACAAAAAGTATGACTTTCCTACCAATATCATATTTAGGAAGGACATCAATTGATTTACAATGAAGGTTAGGGCATATCAGTGCTACTGATATTTAACTCACAGTGCTTCTTGTTTTTCTTGGAATGCAATTAGCCAATGTACACCAATTGAAGGTACATAACAGACATCCTAAACCTCATAACACTTAGCTGAATACAGCTATAATTCTCAAATTTAAGGGAAAATAAATCTGACATCCTAATATTTCTGATGGAGAAATGAGGCATAGTGATGGTGCATTTTATCACCATTCCAATGTGCGAATTCATCTATGAGCCACTCTTCCATAGTTCCAGGGGATGTTTTCATCAAGTAAACAAGGAGACATATCTACCAAAGCACAAGTAAACATGTGGGCATGCAATGTATCATTCAGAGACACACCCAGGTACAGAACATGCACACAAATAATTTCACAGACAGAGAAATATTTTGATGCATGCATGCATATTCATACAAGGACATTATAGATGATTTATAAAAGTGTGGTTTTTGGGTGTCACCTTTATCACTTCAAGGTGATGTAGGAAATACAAAAAATTACAAAATAAATAGTACATTAGAAAAATAAAAATATGTTGGAGGCCACCCGTTTTTCAGAATTAATCCTTGAAACTGGAAATATTTAGTCCCCTTGATGATGTAGGTGACTATTCAAAATATTTGCTGAATAAATCAGTTTTGGTTCATTTCTTTTTTTAATTGAAGGTAATTTCAAATGGAGGTAAGCTGATTTTCTGATTGAGTTCCCGAATTTTGGGCCTTGCATTCATTAGGATATGTTTCTCTGTCTTTTGAAGGATCGCTGAAGTATGAGGCAGGTTGAAACTTATCTGAAGGTCCTGTTTGGGATGACATATGCATCTTAATATTGTAGATAATTTAGGACATTGACTAGTAAGTTTTATTAATGATACAGAAATGTCACTTTAATTTTTACTTCACTGGAAGCCAGTAAGGATTTTTCATTAGCGTCTTGATGTGCTCACACCTGTAGAGGAGCAAGTAACCTTATTTTGGATACATTGTTCCATAATTTTTAAGGCCATAATTTTATATTTGTTTGGGGGAAACGAGACAGAACACATTGCAGTAGCATCATCACTGTGTTGGCTCTATTAAGTGGTCTCTGTTGAATGGTAGGATTTTCCATAGGAGTGGTAGTTGAAGATTGAAACTCTTTATAATAGTGCTGATTTAAAAGGATGACAAAGTATTCCTATATTTCATCCTTGCTCTGTGAATCCAAGAGAAGTTCCTATCTCCCAGCAAGTCAACGCCATCTCCTCCTCCTGCTTCAACACCCTTCGCATGCTTTGGAAGATCTACAAATGGTTCCCCTCTGAAACCAGAGCAGTCACCCAAGCCCTCGTAATCAGCAAACTGGACTATGCAATGCCCTCTACACGGGAACTGCGGCCAAGCTCCAGAAAAGACTGCAACACATCCAGAACACCTCCGCACGCCTCATCCTAGACATCCCTCGCCACATAACAGCCCACCTGAGAGACCTGCATTGGCTCCCCTTCAACAAGAGAATCACCTTCAAACTCCTCACCCATGCTCACAAGGCACTGCAAAACACCGGACTAGAATACCTCAATGAATGGCTCTCCTGCACCCTGACTTGACAGCTTTGCTCCACCTACCTTGCCCTCGCCACCATCCCACGCATCCGCAGAACAACCACCGGTAGCAGGTCATTCTCGCACCTCGCCACCAAGACCTGGAACACTCTTCACACCCACCTGCGTCAGACCAAGGACCTCCTTACCTTCAGGAGACATCTCATGTCTTGGCTGTTCGAGCAGCCCCTCCCATCACCTTGAGACTCTCACGGGTGAGTAGTGTGCTTTACAAATTTCCTGATTGATTGATTGATAAGTTTGATTTCCATTTGAAGGAAAGCAAATTGTGGCAACCGTCCTTTCTCAGAAATAGGATTTATTTTTTGTAAGAGGCAGGGGAAGCGCTCTATTTAAACACACAAAGCTTTCTTTTATACAATAGTGGATGTGATTGAGGCACTCATACACATGCACATCAACACAGGCATGCATTCACAATATAAAGATGACTTGCATTATTCACTTCAAATCAAACATGAAGGTACATGTTCTAACACACTCATGAATATATTGATTTGTGTTTTTTCTTTTTAGAACATTACATGGGACTCATTTTTTGTGGGCGAATGACGTTGCTTATTGTTTATTGTTCTAGGGTCATGTATTGCTTTGGTTCACTTCCTTTTTGCAGGACTACATTGTATTGTGCGTCTGTGATTATTTGTAAGAGTCACTTGTATTTTTGGATAGTGCTTGTTTTATTTTTTCCTGTAGCAATTAGTCTTTCAAGCGCTTAGAAAGAGTGATAACTGAGGTTTTAGCTGATGTATATAAAATCTAGTTATTATTTTTCAATAGGCTGTAGTAGAGGCCGATTAATGCAATTGAAATCATGAATTAGAAAGGAGATACAATAGACTTGGGACCAAGTGTTACAATGCTGTGACCCACCGCCATGCTTGGGTCATAGGACTTGTAATTGACCGAACCTTTGTCCGAAGCACAGGAAGGCCAAACCCAGATTTACAAGAAATGATGCACAACTGTGCCAGCGCAGTTGTGCGTAAATATTTTTAACGCCGGCTAATGTCATTTCTTGCTGCCATGCTTGCACCACATTTACAAGGTGCAACATGGAGGTAAGAAATGGTTAGCATTAAAAGAATTCTGCTAACCCTTTCAACAGGTCGCAAAAGAAATGACGTTACTGCCTGAAAAGTAGCACTAGCATGATTTCTGCCACATTTTTTATGCCAATTGTGCTAGTGTCTCTTTTTCCTCATAGGTGTAAAACAAACCCAAAAAATGCAAAACAAAAGCCACAAGGAGGATAAATGGAAAAATCAGGAGAGACCCCAGAGCGACCCCAATCAGCTCAGTACAAGCCAGGATGAACAGACATACTCACAGGAGAAGGGGAAAAGGAAGAGGAAGTGTTGCTTCAGTCAGGAGGACAATAACATCTTTGTCAGAGAGGTGATGGAGCACCAACGCCTGCTCTTCGTCACCTGTAAAGTGCCAATAAGTAGTAGGAGGCCGCTCTTAGTTAATAAAGTCAATAGTGTGGCAGAGGTGAAGAGGACTGTCACCGATTGTAAGAAGTGCTGGCACGGTTGTAAGTGCAGAACTAAAGAGAAACTGGCCAAGAAAGGCAGCACTGCAGCACTGCAGATTGGAGTGGGAAGCTTTGTACCCCAGAAGGAGCTGGATGAGCTTGAGGAGATGGTGGAAGCAGTCCTCCCGGAAGAGGTGGTCACCGAAGTCCTAGGACAGGACACTGCAGCACATAATGAGTAACAACAAACACAGGGTAAGTTGCAGTGAAAGTGGAGAGTGTGTGATAACTAATGGCACAAGAGGAAGCACATAGGAGGCACTAAATGCATGAGGAAATGGTGGCATGGGGGCACAGTTGTGGTGAAACAACAAACCATATGTGATGTGCACTGACCCTCCCAATATATGTACACAACTTCATAACCATCACACAACTCCCTACATCATATCAAACAAACCATCTGGTCATGATGAACCTTTAATGGCCATCATGTACTAGGCCTGTCGCATAGGGTGGGCCAGCAACTGCAGGGATATGCCTTCCTTCATGACTGGGACAAGCCATAAATGTGGCATTAACACAACATACGGGGCGTTTCTGTTATTACTGTTCATGCTGGTGCAAATGTAGCTGCCATGTGCCTACGCAGGTGCACTAACAACAAGCTGAAAGGGTGCCTGTATTTTGGGGATAGTGTTGTGGTCATCAAGGGACACTTTCCTGCACAAAAACAATCACAAGGGATTTACCTCTTTCTATGTGTGCAGCGGAATGCCGCTCATACAAAGAGGAAAATTTGATGAGAGATAAAGATATTCATCCCTCTATGCCCCCTCTGAGGTGGTGTAGGAATCTGATGCATTCCCAGAGTATCAAATCTGGGAATGTGTCAAATTCCTTAGCAGTCCATGTGTGTTTCTGTGGAAACATCTACAGCAACATCCATTGAAGGCCCCTTTCACACAGTTATATGAGTGAAAGGACCCATATTTACAAGACCATGAAAAGCCATGCACGATGGCTTTGTGTGGGCTTGTAAATATGGAATTATACACTGCACCACTACAGCGAGGAGACAAATTATGATTTGGTGGCATAGTATGCTGCTAGGGGCGTGTCAGTATGCCCCTATGAGTGATGCACAATGCAGCACATACAGTAACATTACTTAACTAGGACAAACAATGATTACACTCATCTCCATGTCACTACTATGCAAACCCTGAGGCGGTGAATGAAAATGCTGCTTTCCAAGACGTGAATATCTGGGAAGGCTGCAGAAATTGGGTGGGTTAAATGTCTGTTGTGTGGGAACAACCCCAGCAACACACATGGAATAACACCTACATGCAGTGTGCGGTATGAAAGGACAACATAATACCAGGCCATCAAAAGCCACACAAGGTGCCTTCCTTGGCCAAGAAAATATGGAAGGGCTCTCTGTCCCACTGGACTGTAACATCGAAAGGATGCTGTGGTAAAGCAGTGTGCAGTCAGTGTTTTGAAAATGTGGCACATTGTCACCCACATATGATGAAATGATAAAGTGCAGAACAGCAGCCAATTCTGCTGTGCTGCATCATTATGATTTTAATGGAATGTGTAGTTGTCATTAATATGCAATGTAAACCTTTACTCACCTTGGTCATGGGGCACTTACTGCTGCTTAACACCAACACTAGCACACATTCAGCATGATGTTGGGGTGCCTGTGTTGCATGGTATAATTGCACAAGTGCATGAATGGACACATCCTGGTACATCAACAATCAAGAACGGTGTATGCTACTTTCAATGCTTGTCACTAATTGCAACACACATGTGAAAGATGGCATATAACGGCCCACAACAATGTCAGTCATAATTCATGGTGACACAACCTGATGCATTCACACACTGACATGTTTGGTAACGAGTCAAGTCATCAAGGCAACCCATGATTGTTGTAACAGTGATATAAGGGGGAACAACTGTCTACATGCATTCTCCTTGTTACATCTTATCATGTGTGTTGCATCCTGTGCCACCCATAGTAAGATGCAAACACCTCTCCTGTATGGGATTGTAAAGGGAGGATGTATTTTCTGGCATGACAACACTCATTCCTGCAACACAGGACTTATTGCAGCATGAGCGCAAGTGTTGGTGTGTTGCAGGGATGACTTTTGTCATGTTAGATGAGGCATCCTTCGTGTGAACCATTAACAATGATAAACATTGACATATCTACATCTCTTTGCAGAGGATGAAGCCTCACATCGTGGCCAGCTACCTGTCCGGGGCTTCTCTGATGATGGCAATGACCAGCTGCAATCATCAATTCTGACACTCTCCAACAGATTTTGGGTGCCATCCACATACCTTCTGTTGCAGGGTCTCCAAATTAATCACCCAACGCACAATACACACCACTTGAAACCTCATGCTCAGCCCAGGACCCAGACATCATCTTTCAAAATACAGCGGTAGGAGTCCAGCGTGAGCTGGCACAGCAAGTGTGGGGGGATGGAGACCATGGGGGGCAGCCTAGTTGGAGTCCAGGACAACTCAAATGTTATTCAATGTACCCACTCTCAGCTTTGTGTACTCCAACAGACCCTAACTGACATAGCTGAGGATAAGGCTCGAAAAATTACCCTCTCAAAGTGGCACCTGCATGATTGACAACAGGCTGGGGAATATCCCACAAATCCTGGAGTCCATGCTACGGATACTGGGCTCCCTCAATCACAAACTGGCTGCCTATGACCATGAAGTTGCTGCTGTGTTGCAAAACCAGCAGTACCTCCTTGCTGTAGTGATGCCTTTCATATTTCCACAGACAAAAGCTTCCAGGACCTTTGATCCCACACCTCTAGCCCCTGATGTGTGTGTGCCTTCCTCAACTTCAACAGCAGCACCATACATGGCACAGGAGGCAACTCACACATCAGAGAATGAAGATGTGGAAGGAACTTCATTCCCCTGAAAAACCAGCCAGTAGGTAGAGTGTGTGGCACATGGTCAGTCACTATTTTGCTCTGTACTGATGATCATGTCAGTGTAACCACAACTATCAATGTCCCCTCCTCACTCTCTCACTGTTGACCTAGGACATATGTGAACTCTCATACTGGCCAATTGCTACCTATTGGCACTGTGATCACCTCCTCACTGATGCAATCTTTTCCTACACATGTCTGATGATATGTTCCCCTTCCCTTGGACACTGTTCGGGCTTTTGAAGATTTGGGATCTCTAATGAGGTTAGTCTCCAGTGTACTGTACTGTACAACCTATATCATCATTTATCATTCTAATAAATTCACTCAAAACATCACATTTCTTGATCTTTTTCAGAGTCAGTAACTTTGTGAACTTTATGCATTGTGGATAGCCTATACATTGAGAGACTTACATACCTAAATGAAATTGTGCAGCGTGGTGCTGCAAGTAATGTAGCTGGGCTCAGTTGCTACATAAAAAAGTAGGTAATTATGGTATGCAACAGGATAATGTACAAACATGTAATTTTAATTAACACTAGTGCATGTGCAGCTGTCTACTGCCAATTGAGGCACACGTACAGCATATTTTGAGGGTGTTTGGTTTGTAGGTATCAGATGTCTATGAGCAGGAAGTGTCCCTCCCAGCACATATACAAAGAGTGAATGCTCCTTGCTCATACTATGTAATTGGCAAAATGCAACACACAACCATTTGGACAAATCTGCCTACATATTTATGCCATGCAAACCACACCGCTGGCTTGATTTCAAAGTTGTGGCATTGCCTCCAGTCTACATTCCATTGTAAATTGGAGGCAGTGCCAAATGCTATGGGTGTAGAATGTGTAAGTCACCAGAAACACACAGTGGATGATTATCTGCAACAGAAATCATGCTTTGGGGGAGACAGGTATAGCGTGCAGCGTAAATACACACACAGTGATTGTATGCCACCTTAAAATATGATGATATGGCACAGTGCAACTTGTGTAACACAAAAAAATATGTTTTGGTTTTGCTAGAGAGAGTCATGTGTACATACCCCAGAGTACTTGGCTAATCAATATGTGTGGATATGAGACCTACAGAAGGTCACACACACTCTGACTGCAACATGAATGATGTGACTGATGGCATCTATGTGAACAAGCAAGTTGAGCCTGAGTATCCTAAGCATGGCATTTGACAGTTATCATGCATGTATTGGGATAGCTGACAGCAATCACAACACAAGTGACTGGGCCTAGTAAGAATGGTAGCAACAGGAAAATCATTGTCATAATAGATATGTGATTCAGGTGTGGGAATGTGATGGATAGTCATGAGTGATTCACTAACAAAAGTCTAGTTTTAGGGGGAGGGCAAATACAACAACAGCATGACAATCCAAGTCACGCTATTTGAAAATACAGAGACATGCTGTATGAATACTTTGTTCTGGGAAAGTGTCACCCTGCACATCAAAAGTGTCACGTACATTGCTGATAAAGCCCTGGATTTGCAGATGTCACACCATTGCCATCCCGACAGGAACTAGACTATAGGGGACACACATATTCACATATGTAAAATGACCATTAATTTCAAAAGCAGATGCCTAACATGAACTGTGCATACAAGCTACCACCTACACCAAAAATCAATATAGAGACCATATATTAAGAATAGAAGCTAATCTACACTACACCATCTTTGTCTAACTTAAATTTATGTCTAACTAATCTTATCATTACCTAATCTAGACATATGACGGCAAATGATAAACATCAACTCCCCCACCCTCATAACTGCACATCTAATGACTCTAATGACAAGGACAACAGTTACTAATGTTACACATCCTCTATCTAAACATATGGGCTAAACACACACATACATTTTGTAGAGGTTTTTTTTTTAAAGAACACATACCAAAACGTCACTCCTCCCCCCAAAAATACACTAAAAAAAGCCTATTCCCCATCCCTAAGTAAAAATATAACTATCACTAAGTACTACTAACTAATCTACTCTATCCTAACATACCCACCACTAACTAACTACATACACCAACTATATACAAGCACATTATAAAATGGAAGGGACATCCATATTCAGTGCACACGTGTTCCCTCAGTGCCCCATTATATGTGCCTTCAATTTCCTCAAGATTGACAATATCTGTCCATTTTGGTGCTCCAATCTTGATGTGCTGCAGGTGTGCCAGATGGAGATCTCACTGTTGGTGTTGAGGTTGTAGGTCCTGCCCCTGAAGAAGCGGCACTGCCTCTATCCACAGGCCTTGCCGCTGCATGGCTGCTGGTAGACTTCTTTTCTGACCCCCCTTGAGGGAAGGCCTTCCGGCTCCTGAGGAAATCTTCCTGTTATACCTCCTCTGCATCCTCCGGTACCCCATAGAGACCTGATTTATGTAATGGTACCTCTCGGCCCTCTTTGCAAACTCACACTTCTGTGATGCATTCATGTTAGCTGCTGTAAAATGATTTAGACATTTCGGTAATTTTCATTTTAAAGGGAAATGAACAATACACATGCAATGAATCTACCATCTGCTGTAGTAAGAAGTTGGCCAGTACAAATATACATAACATCCTGAAGGGCGGGGGAGACATACATCTGCATAACAACTGTCAACTATATATTGACCATGTCCCTGGCAGCAAGATTAGCTTTTGTAACACAATTACCATGACCCATCTTTGAGAATATTTGAAGGTCCATGTCACCATTGACTAAGATAGACACACGCATAAGCCATGTGACTATGCAGCATTATACTCATCATGGGGTATTGCTCATCAATGTCCCTAATGCATGTGCAAGTAACTTCAGATCCATTGACATGTAACTAACTCACCGGGTGAAGGACTACAGGGAAAACGTGGTCTCACTACACAGCCACATATGGAAAGGACAGATGTCAGAACATATAGCTCATTTTAAATACAGATTGTGTCAGCCATAATATGTGACATTGTAGGGTGGTGCAGTCAGTCATGTCACGTAGAGGATGGTGACACCACTCTCATAGTGACACAGCTCTGTACCCGGAGAATTGTGCCATGATGCATTAGTCCCAAAATCACCTGCTTCAACGCACTAAATAGCCCATTGGTTCTATATGTGTCCTAAACTATGCTCATAGTGTTTCTTCACAGCACTCAGCAGCACCACTTCATATGTGGGAGTATGCATGTCCCGCACCACATCTTCACAGAAATCTTGAAACAGCACTGGATAATGCTGTACACTAAGGCCCTGTATTATACTTTTTTTATGTCACATTAGCGTCATTTTTTCATGCAAAAGCGGCGCAAGCTTAAAAAATACAATTGTAAATGTCAGTTATATTCACGTCACATCCTGGACAATATCTGCATCACGATGATCAGATGTTCATGGCTTGTCATATGGTATTGATATCCCTCTGATCAAACATGCATGATAGGAACTGTGAGGATGACACAGGATTTAAATGTGTTCAACTATGACTCAGGTAATGTGGCATGACACCACTATGGTGTTGGTAAATAGGCCAGAAAAAGGGACAAACAGACAAGACCCTTGTGCCACTGGTGCATTTCTCTGTTCCCATAGAAACATTGATGCACAAGTGGCGCAAGGGGCTTCTAACTACACTGCCAGGTATGAAATATTGACCAGTGACCTGCTGATAATAGATAACAATGAACTTGAAAATACATCACCCCATAAGTTGAGTTGCATGGTGAAATGTGTTGCACACAGATCAGTTACATGTATTGTCAAGCAAATCTTTCTCACCTGCGCACACGTGTTGGACCCTTAACTTCTGTCACATGACTATGTTACCATCACTGAGATAGGACTCATGTACCATGTCCATCATTCACATGCTCTTAGCTACATATGTTGCCACCAGTGCAATCAGTTCATGGGAAGCACAGGCTACATGCATTAGAAAACATACTGTACATTTCCTTATTTACCCTACTCTTGTCCTGATTTACAAGCCCAGATAACACATGGGAGTGCAGCAAGTGTCTTGCTGTGCCACCCTGTGCTACCAGGAAAGTACAGGAATGCACCAATTCTCAAAGAAATGGTGCATTTATGTTCTCTCCAGCACCGGCATTCTTGCCCCATGTTGCAAGGATGTCTACTTTATCGGGGTGATTGTCTTTTGTCCAGGATGTGACACCTTCCTGCACAAAACCATTGACAAGAGGCATTTGCCAATTACTATGTGTGTCGCAGGATGCAGCACACATAGCAAGAGGAAACAATGAGGTAAAATAGCGATGTATTTCCCCGTTGAGCTGGATCTATGCTACCTCAGAGGTGGCTTTGGAATCTGATGCATTTTCAGAGTTGTAAATCTGGGAAAGTTTCAGATTCTTGAGCGTTCTATGGGTGTTGACGTGAGAACACCCACAGCGTCACCTGTGGAAAAACCCCTTTCACATAGTTGAATGCCTGAAATGGCACATATTTACAGGGTCATGAAAAGCCACGCAGGCTAGCTTTCCATTCCTTGTAAATATTGAATGGCACACTGCGCCACATGAGCATCAAGACAAATAATGCTCAGGTGGCGCAGTGTGCCGCTAGGGGCTTGTAAATCTGCCCTTAAATGTCTAACTAGTGTTGTATGTTGCTTAGTCAATGGGCCCTTTCATGAATATAACAGCACGATAGGGGCATTCCATGGGTGTTGCTGTGGGTGTTCCCACATCAACACCCATGGAACGCTGAGGTATCTCACGCATTTCCACATTTACAAATCAGGAAATGCATCAGATTCATACACAACCTCAGAGGTGGCGTAGAGGTGTCACAAAGGTAAGAAGTTCAACTATTTCTCTCAGTTTTTTCCTTCTTTTCATGAGCAGCACACATCTTAAGAGGTAAATGCCTCTCCTGATTGTTTTTGTGCAGGAATGTTTCCCTTGCATCACAACAACAACCATCCCCACAATGCAGCCATACTATGATGCAAGGGTTCTTGCGTGGGCGCTATGCAGCAACTTGACCACCATCGCAGGAGCAGTGGACAGGTATGATCCTACCTTGTAGAAATGCCAAATTCCTGCCCTTCCCCTGTTGCCCAGGGTGGCACAGCAAGGTGCTTTTTGTGCTGCATTGTGCCAGCAGAGCTCGTAAATGTGGCCTTAAGCCTTTCGTCTTCCTAATGATGCAGATTTCCCATTGTCATGGTAGCACTTTTTCCACGAACACTATACTTACAACCCTGCCCTTTGCCTTCATTTGCTAATGGAGGCTCTATGGCCAACTGACAAGTTGAATCAATTGTTAAGCAAAAGTCAATCACAAACTTAGTTTACTCACCAACTGTTCTGGTCAGTGTGCTCCACCTCATATATACGGGTCATGTGAGAGAGGACCTTCCTACACCGCAGTTTCCACGCCTCAGTCCTGTAACCCTATATGACTCGTCCACAAATGGCCACCATGTTGGGCAGATAATGGAGCAGCACCCATAAAAATACTTCCAGCGCCTCAGCACTGAGGTGGCGTACTCTTTCCATTCCGACATATTCCAAAACACCCTCTGTACACACTACCAAAAACTAAATTTAACCCCAACAATCCCCAATATATTAACTATCCTATCCCAGAGACAGAAACCCATCAATACAATAAAATGACACCACAAAATTTAAGTCAAAAGGACAGGACAATTACAGAGGTTACGGACAAAATGACACAATAGCACACAGTACAAAATTTACCCTCAAACAACACTCTCTGACACAGATCTTCTCACCAAGACAGACAAAAAGCATGTGACCTTAAGAGAAAGTGAAAGTAATTTTGCATTTGTGACTGTAAAAGAAAGGGAAAGTTGTTTTGCATTACCTCACTTCTTGTGATAATGCGTCACATTTTTGAGAATGCATCGTTTTTTTTTCACACAAACCACATGTGCATTAATGTTTTTGACGCATGTCAAGAAGACATTAGACAGTCTCAACACATCACATGATTTGCATCATTTTTGGTAGACACTATGCATAAAAATTTGAGGCATAGTGGTTACGCGTAGATTTTTTTGGATGAAACACGTAAAATTTTATAAATTGTAAGGTGTAATATAAATATAAATTGTTTTGTCTGAAAAGTCATGTATGGTGTTGTGTTACTAGGGGATATGTCATATCAACATTCTGTTCTCTTTCCATGTGTCTGAGGCATGTCTTGTGAGTGTACATGTGTGATGGTACATGCTTTACAAGGAACATACATTACCTAGTTCATTTCAATGTTAGGTGCATAGGGTGGCCTTATGTGTGTCATATATGAAACATTTGAAAACCTTTGCGCACATTTGTGCCTACGTTTTGTCATACAATTTAACATTATGGTGGCACTAAACAGGGCCTCAACATACAACATATCTGTTTAAAGTTTCTCCAAGCTTGCATCGTCCCACTTTGTAAAATCATTGTGACACATCATACCTCTGCAATGTACGATTTGTGCAAGATGGGCATACCTCCACAGGGATACCACATAGACATAGCATTGTTAAAGTAACTAGTGCCTTTGCGACTTCATTTTCCACATTTTGTAACGGATGGGCACAGCAGGTGTAAGAATGATGCTTCTGCCATTGGATATAGTTTGTCCTCATCTTTCATAGGCTAGTGAAACAGTTTTGGGTGTCAGTACAGCAAAGCGCCACAACTGTGTCTATTGAATTTGTTAAATCTGTGCTAAAGAATGCCATGGAGCACTCTATTTTGAATTCCACAATACCATGATGTGGTTTGTGGCTCGATGGGCAATCTGATGACAGTTAGACATCATAAACAATGCATGCAGTGTATTGAGAGTATGGCCCTATGTGTGTTGACCTTATAACATTGATTACTTCACACCTAGGGTTTGCATGAACTCATCATGGAATGTGGCCAAAACAATATGAAGGACTAAACACATGTCAGATAAAATTTGCTTGTTCACAATGTAAAAACAGCAAGCTGTTACGCAAGGGGTGGTGTTGTTTGAATTGTTTGGTCTTATCAAGTTTGGTGATCAAACTGTCTAGCCACTTCAATGACTGTGACAAGACTACTTCACACCTACCTGTCTTCCCATGTCGGCAACATCTTTTGTGTGTCTGCAATTGGAGGTATATGCATTTTTGGGATCTCACTACACAGATAGGACATTTACACTGATAATGTGGCCACACAGGTTAGGATAGATGTCCCATGTGTTCAACATGTTCACTCACATGATACCCTTGCTAACTTTTTGTCCTGCAATACAGTTGAATTTACCAAGATCGTGGCCACCTAACCCTCCACTATGACAGTGCAGTGGTGTGTTAATCTAATAGGTGTCCAGTGAAGGAGACATCAGCTTGTCATGCAAAATGGATAATGTACAGTTCCCCTTGCAGGCAAGTGTGGAGATGTATGGCAGTAACATGTGCCATGGATCTCTTAGTCATGGCATGCATGTGTTTGGCTTGTGTCCATCCTGGTTGAGGTCTTCCACCTACTACAGTAGTATATCTGTTATAACAGTGCTGCAATCTACATGATGCATGCATGTCTCATGGCGCCAGAATTACAAGGCCCTAGCGCCTCCTTTGCAACATCAGATTTTTTAAATGCTAATATGGCTCAAGGAGGCAATTTTTCAGTGGCATATTTACAAAGTGGGACAATGCATGCATTGTGCCACTTTGCAACCCCCTGCGCCACATTATGCCTGTGATAGGTATTTTGGATGCAAGGGGGGTGTTCTGGTGTTAGGAGGCCCCCAAAAATTGGCACAGTGAAAAGTACAAGATTTCACTGCACCAATTTTGGCATTTTTTTAACGGCTGTTCAGGGCAGGCATTAAATTGACGCACTCATTGAAATCAAAGAGTCTTCTGAGCATCACTATAGTGTCAGAAATTTTGACGCTATTGTTCTAATGACCGCCATGGTGCATAGTATTGTAAATACAGTGCACACATCGTGTCATTAGATGTGGAAAGGGCAACGCAAGAACAGTGGCACATCAGTACTGATTCACCAATTTTTTGTAAACATGGCCCATAGTGCTAAGCTTTGGTCATATGAGTGACTAATGTGTAACACTCTGTTTCCCCACACACCAGGAGCTATGATGCATCATATGATACATCATAGAATTTTCCCATGCTCACAATTGTGGGCCACACGGTGCCAGGGGCACCTAGGAGGTATAGTTAAATCACAATTTGTGACACTTTATTTTTAAGATTCACCCATCCTCACCACATACTTTAACCCGGAATTGCCTTCTATCACACACTATACATGGCAGAGGTGGAATCAGACAGGGAAAGGTGGCTATACATTACTGCACAGAAAATGCAGTTTTCCAGTACTCCATTTGCACGCTCCTGCCCTATTATCCAATAGAGTCTTACAGGATGTAGAGGTCAGGCTTGACAAATTATCTACTAGGGACTTACATGGGATATTTGTCATCCTTGCCCTATTATCTACTAGGGAGTCACAGGAGATATCGGTCAGGATTGGACTCTTTACTACTTGGTACAACAAATGTCGGTGATTACTTAATCTATTTTAGCCGGCTGTATTTTACCACACCATTGGTGGATATTTGGACAGGGACATGTGAGTAGACCCAATGTACATATGTTGTTAGTTTCAATATGCGTCACTCATATTTTATTTTGCTGGGCACACACACAGTTGGACTTGCAGACAGCGTGACTGGGATATCAAGTAGCCTGCAAAATATGGGTGGTTAAGTTTATGTTCTCATATATGTATTATACTTAAGTGTTGAATGTAACATTGATATTTTATAGCCATTGCAATCTATTGTAGGCTGATAGTATATTTTAGGTCTCAATTGCCAATTAGTTGGCAGTGTTTTTACACATGGTTTGAGGCACTCATCTTCCTCAGTCTCACTGTCCAGTCCTCAATGCAATGAATGTCATTGTATATATTCCATGTGATATTTGGCAATGACACTGGAGTTTGTTACAGGGGAAGCAATGTTAACTGCTGATGATCCATTGTATGCAGTATGGGAGACTGGCTTCCACACATCTCTGGACTCCTGCCACAGCACGATGCTGTATGTAAGTCACCTCCACAAAGTGTCTATATCAGCTAACTTTAAGAGTGTCTCAACTTTCCTTCTATATGAGTATGTTTAACATGGGCACTCACACACAGCTGCTGTGTACATCCTTTGTGAGATGCCCAATGAGGGTGGATTAATTGTATGTGTACTTTTGATAGCTATGGTACACACATGCATTTGTACATAGTTCTGTGTCCAGATTGACACATGGAGTTAGTCAATGAAATGAGGGATGCATTAACATTCACAGACATACATGGGAGACAAGCAGTTGTTTAAGTGGGGCAGGCCTAGACCTACTGGTGCGTTGTCCACTGTATATATTATAGGCTTTTGGCAGGTGGCACTGACGGATATTTTATGAATAATCACATGTAATTGGGAAATGAAGATTAATTTGTTATGTCACATTGCTGACATTGAACATTGGTTGCGGACAATGACTACTCTTGTCCTACCAGGGGTGGCATCAGGTTAACATTCATTAAAAGGAGTACCATTGTGACGGATATAATACTTCAAGGTAACAGACCTCTGTAACATATCTGTTTCAATGCAATATGTATGTGAAACTCGCATAGCAAACATAACACACACACATTTCATTCACATTGCTATGTGTGTACTTTAATTGTCTTCCAGAGTGAGTTCCTACTTCTCTACCCATCTATTTTGGTGTAGTTTCACTTTCCAAAATGTGTATAAGTCACTTTTGCATTTTCATATGATAGATACTCTGAGGCACTTGTGTGATTTAGTGATTTATTAACACATTGTTTAGAAACTACATATCAAGGAATACATTCATGAAAATAAGTTATCCATAATGTTTGCACTCCTGCGTGCCCGAGTACTGGTATGAACTGCATCCCCATCTTGAGATGGGTCATCATTGTCCTCATTCTCCTCCCTGGGTTTACTCCACCTGTTTCTCCCAGGAGACATTAGTCCACACACATATGTTGTGCAGAATTACACAGACAACAATCATCTTACACACTAGTTGTGATGAGTACAGCAGCCTCCACTCTGAGAGATCAAGACATTGGAATCTTACTTTGAGCATGCAGAATGTTTGCTCAACTACATTCCTGCTGTGAACATGTGCCACGATGAAGGACTTCTCACTGTCAATTTGTGGATTTACACATGGTGTTATCAACCGGGGCTGAATGGCATAACCTTGGTCAGTTGCAATGGAAGAGGAGAGAAACTGCCAGAAGTGCCCTTGTGATTAGTGCAAACTATCATTGCTTAGTATGTAATTGTGACTTAGAGATAAAAATGTGCTTATGACATTTTGTGAATTGCTTTTTCCAAACTTAATTGTAGTTGTGTGTGATAGTGCACCTACCTTCCAGTTCCGTATAGAGGGTTAGGGGATTGGTAATTTTGTGAATAGTGTGACAAGACAGATTACCAATGCGATTACCAGTGTGATGTTGCTGTTACTTGCATATGTGTCCAATAACATGGGACATGCCAATGATTCATGCTGTGTGACTTTATTCTTAGTTTCTGATAAATGTGCCAAAGGAACTAGTGTTGTACTCTGTGTGCTGCAAGCACCCCCCGTGACATTGTACACCTCCCCTACACACATTGCTGTCATCCATAATGTATGCCATACAAGCATTTGTATGTGCAGATGTCATGCAAAGTGAGTCACAGGGAGTTCTGATCTATTGCGATGTCTGCAGCTGCTTTACAAGGCCCTGTGGCATAGTGTAGGGCAGGAAATGCACTGAGGTGCCATCTAGCACCACCATGACAGACCAGTTATACCCCATTACCACCTGATACAGAAAATGTCAGTTGTGTGCCCCTGCACTGGCACAGAGTCAGGTGGCAAGTTGCTACATGGGCACTATTGCACCATGTTGCACAGATGCATGTGCTGTGGCTGTGATTGATTATGTGTTGTGAGATGATCCTTTCTGCTCATGACCAAGCAATAATGGATATTTGTTCTTCTTAGGTGTGCTGCAGACTTCATCTGACATAGGAAGATGGTAGTGACATCAGGAAATTATGTTGTTTGGACCATGGCAATGCCATCTATAGGGTTGAGTAGTACAAATGTTTAATTACAGCCTTGGGTTGCCAGTGCTCCGTAAATGTGGAGCTGTGCAAAATATATGATTGCAATGGGTGTTGTGAATAGAATAGTCACTGCAACAAACATTGCACACACCTTCCTCACTAAGGGGCATATTTGTGGGACATTGTGCATTTCTCCCAGTGCACCTGTTTTAATGCAGACCCCTTACCCCTCCAAACAACACCAGGGTTGTGCTGTATTGACTAACTGTCACTACCTGACTGTCATTGCCAGAAAGAGGCAATTTCTTTGACACAGTCATGGTGCTTTATTTAGACTTGTGCATATCATTATTTCTATGATAGTGCACGTAAGCTCAGGGCGACCCATTGATTTTGGTTCTTACTTTATTTTCACGTCTGCACTGAGCAGGCATTTGAATTAAGGGTAAACAATACCACAGTGAGATGTAGTGATTTTCCATGTACCAATTTGTTCCGTCATCCATGCATGGAAATGCCACCCCTGCATTCACTATGCCGGACACAGGCAAGATATGGTGCAATAGTTTGCTAAGTGGCACAATGCATGCATATTGGAACTTTGTTACAAGACACAGATGTAGGGTCACATTACCACCACTTTGGCATCACAGACATGACACCAAGGTGGCAGTAAGACAACACCAGGGGTATTACAATATGACCTTAAGTGTTGTGTGTGAAGGTGTGGCATTTACAGGAGAGTGTCAAGCCAAAAATGATGGTTGAGTGTAGGAGGCTGGCCTGGTTTGTAGTGGGTACCCTAGGAACTTACACCTTATGCAAGGCCCAGTTATCCCTTATTATTGAAATGTTGTCAGTGTTCTAGCAGGTTAGTCTGTCTAGAGGTAGCTGTAGCAGAGCAGCTTAGGCTGAACTAGGAGACATGCAAAGCTCCTGCAATACCACTATAGTTACCCAGTACTTATACACAATGAAAGACAATACTCAGTGTTACCAAAAATAAAGGTACTTTTAGAGACAATACTACTTCTGGAGGTAATTATTATACACAATATATATACTAGTGACCAAAATCAGGTAAGTAAATAGTCATAGAATAGTGCAAACAGTAGAAAATACAATAGAATGCAATAGACCTAGGGGCAACACACACCATATATTAAGAAAGTGGAATGTGAATCACTAATTCCCCCCCCCTAGGCAAGTGTAGTGTGTAGAGGGGTGCTGGGAGTGTGAGAAAACACCAAAGGTAAGTAAAATACCCCACCACAGAGCCCAGGAAAGTAGGAGTAAAGTACTGCAAGTTTCCTCAGGGCACACTACAAGTCATGATTAGAGTTTTTGCAAGAGCCAAGCAAGACTGCAAGCAACAAATGGTGGGTTCCTGGACCTGAAGATCTGTGAAGAGAAGAGACCAAATCCAGAAGTCGCACAAGATTCCAGGAAGGACAGGAGCCCCTGTCAACCTAGAAGATGGTGCAAAGATGGTGCAAAAGAGGATTCTCCGGTTAGAAGAAGTCTGCAGAAGATGATGGCTGCAGGTTCCTGCATGGTGCAGAAGATGTCCCACGTCAAGATGTTGGATGTAGGCTGTTTGCGGCACTGGGTTCGTCAAACAAGCCTTGGTTCAAGCAAGGTCTCATTTTATGTCAAAATGTCCCGAAGGGACCTGGGGGCCTAAACCTGGACTGAGGAGGCAGAGGGGGTTCCCAACACTGAAGCGAGCCCAGAGATGACCAGACAGCACCCATGAGAGTCCCAGGACACAGGGACAAAGAAGGTGCAAATTGCAGTTGGTGCAGCACAATAAAACAAGGCCCCACGCCACCAGAGAATTGTGCGTTGTGTGTTGCAGGATGGAGTGCTGGGGACCTGGGCTACACATGAAGGATTCTTGGAAGAAGTACACAGAAGCCCTAGGAGCTAGAGATGACATAATGCACGGGGTACTGTTGCAAACTGGGAAGGCAAGCTCTTACCTCCTACAAATTTGGACAGCTGGACCTTAGGACAGTCTGGGTCGGATCGGTCCACCACCTGTGTTCCAGGGAACATGCTCATCATCAAGAGGGGAGTCCCAGAGAACCGGTTGTCAGCTTAGAAGGTGCCTGCAGGAGCAGAGAAGTGACTCCGTCACACCACGGGAGATTCCTTTGGTTCTTCTAGTGCAGGGTGAAGGCAGGAAGTCCTCAGATCACACATACCATGGAAACTGTTGCATTTGCTGGCTGGAGCTGAAGCTGTAGGGTCACAGTAGCCTTTCTGGATACTTTGTTGCTGTTACAGAGGTTCCTGCAGCAGTCTGCGGTTGATGCAATGGTCAGAAGCTGAAGCAGAGGATGCAGAGGATTCCTGTAGGAAACTTACAAGCTGAATATGAAGAGACACCCTCAGGAGCGACCCTAAATAGCCCTGAGAGTGGGATTGGCTACCTAACCAGATAACCAGATATGCACCTATCAGGAGGGGTCTCTGCTGGCACTGGACACTCAGAGATCTCCAGAGTGTTCCCACACCTTGGAAAACAAGATGGCTAACACCAGGGACACACTGAAGGAGCTCTGGGCACCACCCCTGGGGTGGTGATGGACAGGGGAGTGGTCCAGTTCCGCGCCAGAGCAGGGACTAGGGCCCCTGAACCGGTGTAGACTGGCTTATACAAGGAGAGCACCATCTGTGCCCTTCAAATCATTTCCAGAGGCTCTGTGAGGCGATCCCTCCCAAGCCTGGAACACCTATTTCCAAAGGGAGAGGGTGTAACACTCTCCTCCTAAAGGAAATGCTTTGTTCTGCCTTCCTGGAACTGAGCTACTCAGACCCTGGGAGGGCAGAACCCTGTCTGTGAGGTGTTATCAGCTGTAGCTGCAGTGCAAGCCTCAGAGAGCTGGTTTGGCAGTCCTGGGGGTTCTTGTTGGAGCCCCCAGGATGCTTGGGATTGCCCCCCCAATACCAGATTTGGAATGGGGGAACAATTCCATGATCTTAGACACCTTACATGGCCGTATTCAGAGTTACCATTGTGAATCTACATATAGGTATTGACCTACATGTAGTGCACATGTGTAATGGTATCCCCGCACTCACGAAGTCCAGGGAATTGATGCTGGACAGCGTGGGGGAAGCCTTGCTAGTACAAGGGTGCCCTCACACTTAGTAACTTTGCACCTAGCCTTCAGTAAATGAAGTTTATACATAGTGGTGACTTACAAGTTACTTAAGTGAAGTGAAAATGGCTGTGAAATAGTGTGTGCACTATTTCACGCAAGCTGCGCTGGCAGTCCTGAAGAAGGGTGTGTCTGATCTCCTTATGGATGGCAAAAGAAATGCTGCAGCCCATAAGGATCTCCTGGAATCCCAATGCCCTGGCTGCCTAGGTACCATATACTAGGTACTTATAAGGGGGGTCCAGTGTGACAATTGGAATATGAAGTCACCAAACTACAGTGACTAATTTGGAAGCATAGAGAGCATGAGCACTGAAGGTCTGTTTAGCAGAACTTCAGTGACACAGTTAAGCACTACTGACAACACACGCATTAGGCCAACAACTATGAGCACTAGGATCCTAACCAGCAGGATCTCAGTGAGACAGGCAAAACATACTGACAAACAGGCAGGAATTGGGGGTAACATGCCAAGAAAGATGGAACTTTCCTACACTGAGGCTGCCTTGTTATGCAGAGTAAGCATTGCATTGCCAGAGCATCAGTATGAGTGATGCTCTAGTGGTGTATGGGTCTTGTACATAGGGCCCAAAGTGTGGGTGATGTGCATTGGATGTGTGGAGTGATGCATCTTGCATATGTGTTGATGAGCAGTAATGCATGAGTGACAATTAATTTGTGCAGAGTGTGTATTGTCCATTGTTTGTCCCATGTGCCTTATGTGTAGTATGTGTTGTGTAGTGTCTGCTGGCTTACCTAGGAGTATGCCATTTCTATATTGTCCATCTTGGAAACGTTGATTGATGATGGAGTGCCTGAAGATGAAGGTATCATGAACGCTTCCAATAAATTTTGCCAGGACATTTGTAAAGAGCCCCTGATGGTCCACAATAGCCTACAGGCTTATTGAATGTGTAGGCTCCCTGTGCGGTACTGGTGTTCCATAGCAGCATGAGGGCCAAGTTTCCCATGTGAGCAGTCCATAGCACTCAAAGTCTTAGTAAACCCAGTGATGGCATAGAACCCAGCTTTGATCTCCTGATGGAGGTGTTGGGTGTTGGGGAAGAGGATTTGGCAAGGAGTTAGATGGATGATGGCATCCAGTACAGTTTTCAGGAAGTGTGGAAAGTAGGAATGGGATATTCCACCCACTCTTGCTGCAGTTGTTTTATAAGGGCCCAAAGGCTAGCATGTGCAGCACAGCCAGGATCTTTGCGAGGGGTGGATTGTTGGTTTGCCTTACAGCTGTGCTGTAATGGTAGGTGCAATTTTTTGGAGCAGCCGGATTATTGACTCCCACTTCAGCCGGTAATATCTTATGATATTTTCTTCACTGACCCAAATATTTGTTGCCCTTTGTCGATACAGGCGCTTTCTCCTCCTGCGATGGTTTTCTGGTTACTGTGGTGGTGATGGTGAATGATGTGGTGGTACTTTTGGTGCCTGGCGTCGTCGCTGGCATTGTCTGTGGCTTCCACATTGGAGCAGCAGCAATTCCAGGGTGTCCTGTGGCTTTTCAGTGTTTTCTTCTATACCTGTGCCTGTGCATCATTTTAATGCCTGGTCTGACCAGGCATTGAAATGTTGATGCTAATGTGGGATACCATCATTTTTCCTTAGTGAGCATCTTTTTTCCTGAGGCTTGTAAATATGACGCTAGGAGGCTTGCGACATTTTTAAGAACGGAACACCGATCTTGCATATCATTAATGGTAAATGACGCAAGATGAGGTGACACTCCTAATAAATGACACAGGGCTCGTAAATGTGGCGCTAAACATGTCTACCGCCACTTTGTAAATATGGCTTTTTTACCGCATTCGCATAAAAAATTGCACAAATGCGGCACAAACTCCTTGTAAGACTTTACCAATGCAGTAAGTTTGGAGAAAAGGCCGGGGAAGGTCAAACGTCTTTAATTCCTGAATTAGTTTTTTTTTAAAATGCAGATCATTAGTATTTTATACTTGCCTAGGCCTACATTGCACACCTTGTTTTAAGCTGTTTTTTTTCTGTGGGAAAGAACTTTAGCTCTATCTGGCTCACATTTTATAAATGATGTCCTTTGCTGGGGTGGAGCCAGGGCCAGGTTGAGGAACCAAAAGCAGCCCTAGCAAAAATGCTCAAACAAGGCTGCTTCCTTTGTCTCTTTGTGATATATCTCTCTTACCATCATCCATTCTTTCTCTGACTATCTCCGCTTTCCCTTCTCTTATTGTTTCTCTTTACGTTCCCACTCCCTCTCTTGCTGTCTCTCACTGTTAATGCAGCACTGTGCCTGTTGCAATTAACTTTGGGGTGCTGGGTAAAGTGAAAGAGACAAGAAAAGCGATCTCTGACTTGCAAAACCAGTCTTCAAAGGTTCTAGCCCACTCGTGGAAGAAAAGGATTGCCTGGCACCATGTCAAGCAGTGTAACACTGAACATTATTATTTCCAGGCATTTCATGGTTGCATGGAGTCATTGATATTTCATGCTATCTTTGGAGTACATTGAGGCCACTCACTTGGCATCTGACGATGTACCTCTCTCCAACCATCTCATATCAAGCTTTCCCTGAAAACCTGCCGTGCAAATAAATACATAAACAGTACCAAGGGCCACATTTGCTAATATTATAATACTTGTATTTGGTGCAATGCAACAAAGCAAGACAACTTGCTGCTCTGCTTCAAATTGAGAGTACAGGAATGCTCCCTGTTTACTCATCTATGGCGCGTTCCTGCTCTCACTCTGTGCCGGCACCAACAGTTTAGATTAGCAAAGCAGGCAGCCTTATGCCATGGCTGAATTTCCTAAGCCACGCAGAGAGGCATAGAATATATGATTTAAGCCATTGCCTTGCACTGGTCTCCTTGCGTGGCGCTAAGGTAAAGTAGTGACATGCAAGGTCTTAGTAAATTTGCCCCCAAGTGTCAATCAGGGAACCTACGCTAAAGGTTTAAAGAGAATACAAGTTTCCTGCAGCAAGTCCATATGCATTTTATCTATTTCTTAAAGCGCGAACAAAACTCAGACTTTCTTTTCAAAATGAAAAATTAGAAAAATTATCTTCATTCGAAATGATTACTACATTTTGTTAGTTTCTTTTCCTTGCAGTTTATCAAAATTGAAGATAATCTAGTAATGCGTCTTTAGTAACCGTCATTACATTCCAAGTTGAACTGCTGAACTGAAAACTCACGCATTTAAAGTGAAAAAAAACGTCCTTATTCCACTGCGAGAAATTGAAAATTGTAGGTTGGCAGTAAATCTAAAGGAAGTCTTTAAATCTTTACAGCTGCTGTTCAAGGGCATAGAGGTAAACATGCAGAGAGCGAGCGGCGGAAATTGATGTTTCTGTTATGCGAACACATTAGACCATCAATGGAAAAAAATGTACATGCTGTCTGTTCAGTAATTTGTTTTAAAGTAATCCCAGTCTACTGCTTTCTTGCTCTTCTTTTTTTCTGCATCCAGGCGCATTCTTCCAGCAAGAGCACTTCATTTCGTAGCTTTCCCTTAAAAGCCTTGAGAGGCAGCTGACCCTTCAGACGATGTATCAGACAGATGCTCTGAGCCGCCTGATAAGCAGTGAAGGGGACTGAATATTTGATGGCATGACAAAGGACACTGTAATGTGGAAGCTGTCAAGCAGCAGAAGATGCAGGCAATAGCGCAGACAGAGATTAAAAGCATCTCTACATATGACTGTCCCTTTGGGTGCGGAGTGCTAAAATGACCTAAAAGAGTGCGCATAACCCATGGACTGAAGAGACACAGCAAATCGGACTGCCCATGAAGAGATTTTCTTGACAATCTCGTCATCCACACTGAGTCAACAAATCCTAGAAATCTCCAAGTGACTGTATTATTTTTTTTCTCTTCGATTCTCCACACCTATTATTTAATGCAGACAGTTTGGTGAAGGTGAATTTAGATTTCAGCATGATATTCACTGCTATTGGTTTCGGACCTCACCGGAAATGCATGCTTGCTTTTCAAGATAAGTCACACGTTAGTTTTAACTACACGTCATATAAAAATCAGCACATTATTATATTTTTGGAAAAATTAAACGAGGAAACCAATGGTAATTTAAAAGTGTGGTTACTGCATTAGAAATCAACAATTTTTACTTCGTGGAAACGATTTGTCATAGTTTTATTACCACTATTAGGTGTAAATGAAATCACTAAGAGATAGATTCCAAAGCTCAAGGATTGAACTCATGAACATAAAACACCGTAGCAAAATCAGTCGAGCTTTCAATCACTGTAGCAAGTATTACGGACTGTCGAAATCCGAAAATTAAAGATAAGTCATGCATAATACTTTTCAGCAAATAGTATGGTAAATCGCTAGTTTCAAAGATATGGAAGCATGTTCTAATCATTTTGTTTTATGTTCAGATGACATTCAACTTGGGTCACAAATGCCACTTTAGAAACAGTGGTAAATGTTCTCCAGCTCAGACCTCGAGTAAGTGCACCACCACAAATGGCCAACCACTGGTACAGTAAAAATGGCTGGAGGGACTGAAGGTAAAACCTGTTAAGAAACAATATTAATTTAAACTAAATTTTTTAACCTGTTTAAAATATAAATCAATTAATTTCAATGTTAAAAAAGTATCTAGCATGTAAGTGTGTGTATATATATATATATACTTATTTTATATTTGTTGGAAAATCCATCTTTCTTAAATTATAATTATTTTTTTAATTACATTTATGCAGCACTTTTAATAATTGCTAAACAAAAAAAACGTGTTAGGTCAGTTTTTTTTAAATAACAGAAAAAGTTATTTTTATTTCATTCAATGTGTTTAAATTATTTGAATATTTAATTCAAAACGAAGTTAACAGTGAAAACTTTGTAAAAACTTTTATTCTACTTTTAAAATTAATATATTCAAATCATATGCAATAATTTTTACCGTAAGACTATCCCCCACAAGTTTTTCATTCCCCTTATGTATCCTACATATTTAAAAAGGAAACATTGTCAGGCAATGAGACAACCCACCAAGTGGTATGAGCAAATTACTCACTCCCTGTAGTGAACCGACTTTAGGTCTAGAAATTTCCACCAGCTTAGTGGTCATTTTTTTGTCAAAAGTGTTGCCACTGGCCAAGAAGGAGCAATTTCGATTCAAATATGATGTCAGCCAGCCACCGTACCAAATTGTCCTTCTTTTCTTTTGGGTTTCAGAAACAGACTGTAAACCAAAGGTTAATCCTCCTGGTGTGCAGAATTTTGTTTTTGCCAGTATTTGAAGGTAATTTTTCCCTTTCAGAGGTGGTCTTGAATAGAAAAAGTCAGATTTGCTGTCTTCAATGAATTCGGGCTTCAAATGATCTTACTCAACAGAGCAAAACATTTGTGATGGTAGACCTAGCTGAAGATCTGAGGAAGGTTTTCCCTCAATGAATAGGGCTGTGGAGCCAAGGTGTGATTGGTTAGACTTCCAGGTCTTTAATCCCTTCTCTTTCCTTTGCATGCAGCAATGTACAGTTTGCATTGGGCAATGAGAAATGAGGACTTTAGTGTCCTGCCACCTGACCTCATTTCACTCAACATACACTCAATTTATCTTTCTTCATAATTATCAGATAATTTCTGCCACTCTGCCACCCTCTCTCACATGCTAAAGCCTGCTTTCTCCCTATGTGTTTTACTCGATTTCTCGATTACAGAGCAAGGATCTAGTACCATGTTACTTCTCTTCGATTGTTGAAAGCATAATGAAAGCAAGAAAGAAGCATGTGGTGAAGCCACGTTTTGTTCAGCAATTTCTCAACTTGCCTTGGGCCTCTATAGTTAGACTGTAAATGGAGGAAGGGAGAGATACCCTTGATCATCTGTTGTGGGTGGTCCTTCGATCCAGGAAAGAAACAGCAAACTTCGTAAGTGGTATTCTTCTTTATTACTAAGCCGTAAGCAAGAACAGGTCATTCCTCCTCTGCCCTCCTCAACTGTCCCCCTACCTCCCGTTCCACCCGCGTCCACAATCCATGACGTGGTGTCTCCATGACTCCCGTACATTCCACCCTCTCGTGCATTCCAGCCCACAATTCCAACCCACAATAGAGTACATCCCAACACAACACATCCCCCTTCCTTAATAAGACTTGGTTCAATAAGACTTGACTAGGACTTACATTCCAACCCCCCCCCCCTTCCTTAATACAATGAAAAAGAGAAAGAGAAAAAAAAAACAAAAAAAAGAAACAAAAGAACCTCAAAAAAGAAATACAAAAGAAGAACTACTGAATAGTGAAATCCTTAATCTAATACAAAGGCCCATATTTATACTTTTTGACGCTAAACTGCGCTAACGCAGTTTAGCGTCAAAAAATTTAGCGCCGTCTAACGCCATTCTGAAGCGCCATGCGGGCGCCGTATTTATGGAATGGCGTTAGCCGGCGCAAGCAGACCGGCGCTGCCTGGTGTGCGTGGAAAAAAACCACGTAGACCAGGCAGCGCCGGCGTTGGGCAAAAATGACGTTAGGGCGTCTTAAAATGGGGCAAGTCAGGTTGAGGCAAAAAAATCGCCTCAACCCGATTTGCGCCATTTCTTTACGACGCCCAGACGCCATTGCATGACTCCTGTCTCAGTAAAGACAGGAGTCATGCCCCCTTGCCCAATGGCCATGCCCAGGGGACTTGTGTCCCCTGGGCATGGTCATTGGGCATAGTGGCATGTAGGGGGGCACAAATAAGGCCCCCCTATGCCACCCAAAAAAAATTAAAAAATATAAAAAATTATACTTACGTGAACTTACCTGAATGTCCCTGGGGTGGGTCCCTCCATCCTTGGGTGTCCTCCTGGGGTGGGCAGGGGTGGCAGGGGGGGTCCCTGGGGGCAGGGGAGGGCACCTGTGGGCTCATTTTGAGCCCACAGGCCCCTTAATGCCTACCCTGACCCAGGCGTTAAATAGTGGCGCAAATGCAGGTTTTTTTGACCCGCCAACTCCCGGGCGTGATTTTTGCCCGGGAGTATAAATACGACGCATTTGCGTCGCCGTCATTTTTTTAGACGGGAACGCCTTCCTTGCATCTCATTAACGCAAGGAAGGCGTTCACGCAAAAAAATGACGCTATTTGCCAATACTTTGGCGCTAGACGCGTCTAACGCCAAAGTATAAATATGGCGTTAGTTTTGCGCCGAATTTGCGTCGAAAAAAACGACGCAAATTCGGCGCAAACGGAGTATAAATATGCCCCAAAGTCTTTTAGCCACAGAGGTAAATTTCTTCTTCTCTTGTCAGTGTCCAAAATCTGGTTGTGTTCCAACTCTTGTGAAACCAATTGTGACTCTTGTTTTCTCTGAATTTGATCCCTTGCTTCACCAATTCCTTCCATATCATCGCCACCATTCGTTTCTCTGGTTGATTCGTTATAGGAACTTTCAAGCGTACTACAATTACTGTCTCTCAAAACTGGTGTGCCTGGTTTATAGGTCTCACCATCATCCACTCCAAAAGGGTCATTCTTCTTATTACCTAGATTCTCCACATCCTCACTTTCATGTACTTCTGGACATAATGCAATCCGTTTCAAATTCCACACTTTTCCATTTTGCAACTTCACAGCATTGTGTAGTACCTCCTTTACTTGTTCCGGTTCAAAATATTGGCTCTCACCTTTGACTACTTTGAAAGGTTTTTTAATTCTTACCCAATCTCCAACCTTGACCTGGGTTTCCTTCGCACCATGAGCCTTATCAAAATATGATTGGCTTCTATCCTGTGTTTTTTCCATCCTCTTACGTACATCATTCACAGACCAAAAATCCATACCACATTTGCATAACCATGCTGGATTAAACTTGCATCTAGGCTTTCTACCCCTCATGGCAACAAATGGACTAATGCCAGTAACTTCGTTTTCTGTTACCCTATATGCCCAAACCGCTTTCCAAACAGCCGTATGCCAATCGTACTGTTTTCTCATAGCTGCTTGAATGACTCCTTTTAACACTCTGTTAAACCTCTCAACACAACCGTTACCACTAGGGTTGTACAATTAAGTGGTTTTGTGTGAAACTCCAACTCTATCGAAATAAACCTTAGCAATGTTTGAGACAAATTGTACCCCATTGTCACTTAAGAGTAAAGCCGGAATACCTTCCGAACAAAATGTTTGGTCCAAACATTCTAACACAGATGCAGTATCAGCCTTTTTAACTACTTTAACCACAGGCCATTTTGAAAAAAGGTCCATGATGACCACCAAATACTCCTGCTGTTCTCCAATAGGCCCCATTAAGTCTATGGCCACACATTCCCAAGGTACTACTGGAACTAACTTCTGATCCATAGGTGGTCTCAAAGTGTATAAAGTTTTGTCAGCAGATGCACACACATGGCAATTACGCACAAATCTCTCCACTGCGCTATCAATTCCTGGCCACCAAAAATATTCGTTAACAATTGTTTTAGTATGTACTATCCCAAAATGACCCTCATGGCATAATTCTATGATGCTTGCACGTAAGTTCTTAGGAGGAACAAACCTATTGCCCCTCAAAATTAAATCATTCTCTATAGATAGCTCCGCTCTGACTTCCCAAAAATGTCTACTCCCTTCAGACAATAAATCTTTTTTGGGCCACCCTACCCGCAAAAATGTTAGCACACTTTGCAATTCCTCATCCTTTTTATGTTCCACTTCCCACCTGTCCTTACTTAAAGCAGGTAAGCCTGAATCAAAAATAAACGCTATTTTAAACTGATCCCAAGGGTCCTCCACACATTCTTCTAAAGGACATGGCATTCTAGAGAAACAGTCAGCCAACACATTCTTCTTCCCTGGTACGTACACCATCTTGTAAATGTACTCTCTCATCCTCATAGAAATCCTCGCAATTCTTGGCGATGCTATAACGCTACCCTCTGAAGACAAAAGTTTCATTAGTGGTTTATGATCACATTGGATGATGACACTCCCACACAAATGAACGAAAATGCTCCAAACCCCACGCACAAGCAAGCGCCTCTCTTTCAATAATGGGATATTTTTCCTCAGCCGATGTCAAAGATCTAGATGCAAACAGGATAATGTTCTCCGTACCACAATTATCCTTTTGTGACAACACTGCCCCCAAACCTTTATCGCTCGCATCTGTGGTCAAGTAGCACTGGAGTTGCGGATCGAAACCACTCAAATTAGGGACCTTGCACAAACATTCTTTGATATTTTTGAATTCCACGTCACACTCTGAGTTCCAATCAAATTTTGCATTTTTTTTAAGAAGTTGTCTTATGTTGAATACTTTCTCTGCAAAATTTGGAATAAACTTTGCACAAAATTCTGCCATGCCCAAGAATGACCTAACGTTATCTTTACATGATGGTGGTGACATTTCCTTAATAGTGCTTACTAAAGATGGCTTAGGTTTAACTCCCTTGCCGCTAATAACGTGCCCCAAATATGTCACACTTCTCTCTGCAAACTTGCACTTACTCATTTCAACAGTCAATCCATTGTCTTCCAAAATACGTAACACACGTTACCCTCTACCATCGTGACATTCTCTTTTGTTTCCAAACACAAGGATGTCGTCCTGAAAGAACATTACTCCTTTTTCCTTTCCAAATAGTTTGTGCATCAAACGCTGGAAAACAGCAGCGCCAGATGCCAAACCGAAAGGCATTCTTTTAAATTGAAAACACCCTACATGAGTGATAAAGGCTGTTAATTTCCTCGATTGTAGTGACAGAGGAATCTGATGGTACACTGCTGATAAGTCAATACTAGAAAACCAAGTAGCGCCATTAAGACTGGATACCATTTCAGTAATTTTTGGCAATGGAAATTGGTCTATGACAATGTTATTGTTGAGGTGACGCAAATCCACACAAAGACGGATCTTCCCGTTACTGCGTCGTGCTACGACCACCGGTGAAACCCATTCCGAGCTCTCAATGGGCTCAATTACGTTCATTTGTACCAATTTCTCCAATTCGTTCGACACTTCTTCTCTTACCATAATAGGTACAGGTCGTAATTTATGTACTTTAGGCTGTGCATCATGTTTCAATACAATCTCATGCTCAAACCCGCATAGTTTCCCGAGTTGTTTGTCAAAGACTTTAGGAAATTTCTTTTCCAGTTCCTCTTCCATTGAATTTCCTAAGTCTGCCAGAAGTACTTTATCCTCACTGTTGGGATCTAAAATCATATGTAATCTACCTTGGTCTTGCCAACCCAGGACTGAAGGTCCTTTTTTTGCTACATATAATTTGCCACTGGCACTCCTTCCTTTGAATTGAAAAACTAGCTATCTGTACCCAAGTACATTGATTTTTTCGCCCGTATAACTCTCCGGTTCAATGTCAGGAGGTAATAAATGTTTCCCTACTTTTGGCAAAAATGTATCTTCCCACACGTTCTCGTTAATTATGGTAAATGGCGATCCCGATTCAGCATGAATATTGATATCTATCCCTCCAATCCTCATTTCGCACATTGGTTTTTTTGACAAATAACTTCCATTAATGTTCAATACAAATTTGTTCTGTACATTCTTGATCATGTTAATATTTTCACATTCGTCTTCTGTATCGCTGTTGACTTTATTCTCATACACGCATTTAACGCTATTTCTTTTCTTTTGACATACTTTGCCAAAATGGCCAATTACGCCACAGTTGTTGCACCTTTGTTTCGCAGCGGGACACGATTTTGCAAATGCCAAGTGTTCTTTACTGCCACAACGATAACATCTTTTATCTCTGTGTTCTACCTTCTCCTTGTAGTTGAACGTTGGAGTTTTTTCTGATGCTCTCTCTTTGTAGTTAGATGTTGATTTGTGATTATTTATTTTGAGAACACTACAATCCTCTTTTTCCGAAGATTTCAATTCCGTCGCACACCTTCTCGAAATCTCAGCTTTACGAATAATCGCTAGAACATCTTCCAGTGGTGCATCGCCATTTATCCATAGGCGTTCCTGTATGGACTGATTACGAGCATGCATGTCTAATTGATCTCTAATGAGATCATCATGTAAAATGCCAAATTTACAATCAATGGCTAACTTCTTTAATTCCGCTATGTAATCATCTACCTCTTCTTCTTTATGCACTTTGCGTTGAAAAAAATTGAAACGTGTGATGCCAATGCATACTTTTGGTGCGAAATACTTATCAAGATCCATTAATGCTGCATCAAAAATGTTTCCATCTCCAATAGGTAAATGTTTCTGCATTCTACTATATGTTTTCAATCCTACTGGACCAAGTGAATGTAACAGGATTCTTTTTTTCTGTTCTGGAGAATTTTTTTTTCCTTCGTCTATAGCCTCAATGTAATTAATAAAGTAATCCTTCCACTCTGTCCATTTGATTGAGGGTTCAGTACCTGAAGCCCAAAATGCATGTGGTGGGCTTAGGCTAAAATTCTGTTGTGCCATTGTGATGATAGGAGCTGACCTGTTCCTTACAATGTTATAGTAGTGCTATTTTATTATTATTTTTCTTTTTTTTTAATATATATATAATCCTCAGTAATTGTCAACTTCCTGGACTGTTTATGCACTTGCCTAGACGACACCCGTCACCATACAGTGCGTCATGCCGCATTGACGTTGAGCTCGTAGCAACGCACGCTCCAGTAAGGGGGTGCGTATGTGAATCTTGTCTCGAGCACCCAACGGACATCGCGCGTGCTGCTTTTTACATCATGAAGCAAAGTTTGCACTGTAGCACTGCTACTCCACCCTCACAAGCCCGACTCACTGCAAGGATTAGCCAGTTTCCTCGAAGATCCTCGGCGTTCGTCGGCATTCATTCCCACAAAATGGAAACGCTGGATTACGCTGGATTCCGATCCCATCCTCGTCGCCACTTTTTGTTGTGGGTGGTCCTTCGATCCAGGAACGAAACAGCAAACTTCATAAGTGGTATTCTTCTTTATTACTAAGCCGTAAGCAAGAACAGGTCATTCCTCCTCTGCCCTCCTCAACTGTCCCCCTACCTCCCGTTCCACCCGCGTCCACAATCCATGACGTGGTGTCTCCATGACTCACGTACATTCCACCCTCTCGTGCATTCCAGCCCACAATTCCAACCCACAATACAGTACATCCCAACACAACATCATCTTCTTTTATTCTATCACTTCTCCCAAGCTTTTATGACTATGGCAATGAGCCATATTTGTAATAACGGGGGGAGGGTGGGGAGGGAGAAGTGTCCAACATGAAGAACTTTGGATAGTCCTTTCAAAGCATTGGACATTTAAAGGAAAATACTAGATTTATGTGAATAGGAAAGTATAAAAAACAATCCAACCCCCTACATTTCCACAGGTTAGAATCAAAAAATGTGTTAGCACAAGGAATACATCTACACACTGTCCATCTCATCAGAAAAAATAGTGTCCCATACACCCTTTTAAAGGACAACATACATGCAAAACAAGCACACATGAGACCGATAAAGACCTCCACCAATCAGACACTGAGTCACTTCAGATGCTCACAGACATTACCAACATATCACCTGCATGCAAGTATTGAAGTATTTGCTCTATTTATAACCTCCAGGAGAGAGTGAACACAGAGACACCAAACCCACGCTGGTGTCTATGAGACCTATTCAGAGCCATTATGAAATGACAGTCAACTAGGTTGCTCTCTCCCTGTATAGTTGACTAATAAACCCCTTGAAAGCATTCGTGCAACATGCACAGATATAAATACCTACGATCACACTTTTAACATTCCTTAATCACTTCTGCCCAGTAATTTTTGGCATGGCAATACATTTATTTGCAAAACAGTTTCTCCCGGGTCAACCATCAACAACTTCACATGGATGCCTAAAATGTACTTCAGGAATTGCTGTAACTATTCTTCTTTGTATAGGTTTTTGTATGCCAAATGGAATGCAAACTACTGCAGGAAAGAGAATAAGTTTCTTAATCATTGCCTACAATCAGTGCTTAAATGGAGCCAGGGGCTGCAGGTTATGCCCATTGGCACTCATTTCTGGGTACCCAAATTTCTTTTTCCTTCATAAAACTTTGGTCCAGAACTAGAGACAAATGTAGAAAAGAGGGAGATATGATGAACAGAAAGATGAAAAAAGTGACAAACGTTGAACCCGGTAATGGAAAAGAACCTGCAACAGTTAGCTGAAGGTGCAGGAAGGTACTGTGGTGGATTACAGATGCATAACTCTAAATACCCCCGGCAATTGGCATACCTGACATTGGAAGTGCTGTGGTGAGCTTCTGAGAGAAACATTGGACCCAAGTACTTATTATTTTACAGATTAAGCACCGGCTCTGAGGTTGTGTGAGAAAGCAAATGAAGAGCTGGCCAAGCAGCATATCCATATTAGCAATATATGCTCTCAGTAATCCTGGTAAAAGACTGACAATTGTGATGTCAAGATCAGCCTTGTGATATTGCCATTTATAATACCTTAAATTGAAGAGATTGTAGATTCATAAGCCCAACCCACAGATTATGCTACATTTTCATGAAGGATTTTGATTATACTCTTCTTATCCATGTTTAGTACTCTTCTATATTTTGACTGTGCAGAGTAGCTTTTTTGGCTTAGGTCAAATAATCTCTCCCATATCATGGTAAGTATAGCACAGACAGTGTATACAAATTTGACAATGATATAATATTGCTTACTTCCTACATATTGTAAGCAGACATCTACTATAGCCTTAGAACCCGCCGTAGCGGGCTCTACCGGCTATTAAAGGCCTGCTCCCGAGTTAAATGCCCGAGCCGAAGGCGAGGGCATTTAACAAGGAAAGGGCCTTTAATAGCCGGTAGAGCCCGCTACGGCGGGTTCTAAGGCTATTAGAACATTCTGCCACTCAGGGCAGAATGTTCTCTTAAAAAAAACAAATTGCTCACGGAGCCCGAGGGGATTAGAATCCCCTCGGGCTCCGTGAGGCTTTGTTCACAGCTGCTGCTGTGAACAAAGCCCATTGGAATGTTGGCGCTGCCAAAAAATTTCTCATATATTTTTTCATGTCCATACACTGGTGGAGGTCTCTCCTTTTTAATTAGGAAATATGGATACACATATAATAATAGGTACCTATATAATTTACAGCCCTGATGAAGTCATTGGGAAACTCCCGGACGAAACACGTGTTGGCTATCAATTTGGATGCGGCTGCTAAAATTTAAATAATAAGCTATATCATCCTTTGAAGAATATGATTGAACCTTGATTTGAGAAAATCTGGACTGGCTATCAATTTGGATGCGGCTGCTAAAGTTTAAATAATAAGCTATATCATCTTTTGAAGAATATGATTGAACTTTGATTAGAGAAATCTGGACTTGGACTTTGGATCATAACAATCTTGGAACAACAGATCAATTAATTCTACTTTGGACAGTGATACTGTAATTGGGGATTATGTTGGAAATAATCCTATTAATTTTCAGAAATATATGACAACACATTGCCTATGGATACTGACTCATGAGTACTATTATTTTTCATGTTATAATGAGTGCCTCTTGTACTTTACATTGGCACACACCACCCTTCATTTATTCAAATATTTTTCTATTTACTCTTGCCCCTCTCCTGACTGCTGCAGGTGACTCCTCTAGAATAGATACACATAAAGCAAAGAGCGATATCTATATGTTTTGTTATCTTGATTAGAAATGAAATTGTATGGTATGGTAGTTTGATTTGATATTAAAATGGTTGGATACATTGTTGTTAATCATTACCTAAGTAACCAAGCACACTAAGGGGGTCATTATGACCCCGGCGGTCGGCGTTAATATGGCGGTAAGAACTGCCAACAGGCTGGTGGTACTTAGCTGCCATATTAAGACTTTGGCTGGTTGGCTGAAGCCAACCAGCCAATGTACCACTCTGACCGCCACGGTGGTAACAGCTGCCGGGCTGGAGAAATCCATCTCCAGCCCAGTGCCCATCATTGTTCCACCTGTGGGATTATGACCCTGCCTACTGCTATGGTTTCCATGGAGTTCGTAATGCCATGAAAACCATGGCAGTAGGCACTATCAGTGACAGGACATTCCTTCCCTGTCATTGATAGGGATTCCCCCACTCTCCTCACCCCCTTACCTCTAGAAAGCCCCCTCGCCATCCCACCTACATTCATGCCCCCTTCACACACACACATACACACACCCATTCCCACATGCTTCCACCCATGCATACATTCATTCACACACACATCCGCACCCACTTTCAAACATACACGCAGACACACATTCACATAACACAACATGCATGCACTCACACCTCCATACATGCACACACGCATTCAACATACAACACTCACCTGCAGCCACGCACACACAAATATTCACATACCCCCACACACACACACAACACCCCCGCCCCCCTCCCCTGTCAGATACCTGACTTACCTGTTTTCAGGGGGTCTTCTGGCAGTCCACCTAGGGCTTTCTCAAGGCGTCAAAATATAATTAATAACAAGCTTTTTAAATGTTCATGGTGATTGATTTTCATATAATGTATACGTTGATCCTTGTGTCTTAAATCCTTCCGGTTCTGAAAATCCGAGCGTGGAATAAATATCTGTTGAGTCCTAGGTCGCCGCCATTTTGGGAATCACAAAGTTGGCTGGGTTCTCTCTACCCATTTTGTCATTCTCATGCAACTTACTGGAATAAAGTATTACTTCACTTTACAAATCTGACTAACGCATCTGGAATATTTTCATTAAGATCGGGAATCTCACAAGATCCTAAGACATTGAAAATAACAATTCTAATACAAGAGAGTATATGCTCAATAGCCACAAATTCATCCAAAAATATGCGATTATACGCCTAATAACGAAATACAAGTGGGACCTCACCTTTTACTCGTTAGGGCAATCTAGGGACTGCTCTACTACCCTCTCCACAGTGGTACCAGGATGACCCAAAAAAGGAACCACATCAATCCCACGACATTGCAAAAAATCTGGATTTTGAAGGACCAAATTTACCAAGCGCATAGAGCGAAATGTGTTCCTAGACTTGAGGCTTACATTAGAGTCCAATAAAGAAACAAGAGCAATATAACAGCTTTGAATTAGTTAAAAAAAACTGGAGTCTGAGAAACAGTTTAGCAAAGTAGGTCTGTTCAAAAGTAAGGCCCTCATTATAACCCTGGCGGTCTGTGTTAAAGCGGCGGTAAGACCGCCAACAGGCCGGCAGAAAAAAAATTGAATCACGACCATGGTGGAAACCGGCAACATAGACAGCCACTTTAACACTCCGACCGCCACGACGGTACAAACAAACAGCATGGCAGTCACCGCCAACAGACAGGCAGAAGACAATGTACCGCCCATGCTATCACAACACTGCAATCCGCCACCTTTTCCGGGCGGAACCAACGCAAACAAAAACACAGTGGAAACAGGACTTCGAAGGGAAAACACTCACCTCACCACACCCCATGAGGAACCAGGACGCCATGGAGCCAGAACTCCAGATACTCCCTGCGATAGTCTTCCTGCTCCTCTATCAGGAGCACCAAAGACGGTGGTGACGACCATGGTGAGTACTGCACCTACAACACAGGGGAGGGGAAAAGAGAGTGTCACGCAACACGCAAGACCCCCACCCCCACCCTCACATACAACACCATACACACAAATACATGTTGCAACATTACATATACACCCTCCCACCCCCCATGGAAGAAAGCAAGGACAAAAGGAAACAATTTGAACGATTGTAATCAATAAAAATCCAGTACTCAAAAATCTAAATACAGTATATACAATTATGTACAACAAATACACAAGTCCGGGTAGTGCACCAATTATTGTCCGTGGACCACCGGGCCCAAAATGCATGGGCGAGGCCCACACTTGACACCAGACTTCAAACGGAGAGAACACTGCAGGGGCATCAGATCGAAATGAAACAGGCACCTCAGGGGGAGGGGGGCACCTCAGCCAGATGAATGCACAATGCCACTGCTCCACGAGGGGGCTCCATGCCCATTGATGTATCCTGGGGAGTGCAAAGCCACAGTCTCTCAAGCCTCTCCAGTGTGTGGTTTGTCCACTGCTTTATCCTGGGGAGTGCAAAGCCGCAGTCTCTCAAGTCTCTCCAGTGGGTGGTTTGCCCACTGCTTTATCCTGGGGAGTGCAAAGTCAAAGTCTCTCAAGTGGATGCCTTTCTCCACTGGTTCTGGAGGGAGCATGGTGCCCAGAGTGCTTCATCCTGCCAAGGAGAGAGGTAGTGGATGCCATACTCCACTGGTTCTGGAGGGGGCTTTGTGCCCAGAGTGCTTGATCCTGCCAAGGACAGAGGTAGTGGATGTGATACTCCACTGGTTCTGGAGGGGGCTTTGTGCCCAGAGTGCTTCGTACTGCCAAGGACAGAGGTAGTGGATGTGATACTCCACTGGTTCTGGAGAGGGCTTTGTGCCCAGAGTGCTTCATCCTGCCAAGGACAGAGGTAGTGGATGCCTTTCTCCACTGGTTCTGGAGGGGGCATGGTGCCCAGAGTGCTTCATCCTGCCAAGGACAGAGGTAGTGGATGCCATACTCCACTGGTTCTGGAGGGGGCTTTGTGCCCAGAGTGCTTCATCCTGCCAAGGACAGAGGTAGTGGATGCCTTTCCCCACAGAAAGTCATGTATCATGGAAGCTGCCCAGGCTCCTGGAACTGACCACCAGCCTCGGACGACTAACCACTGGGGATGGCAGCCATGTCTGCGGTGGTGCCACTGGCTCAGGATGTCGTGGGGCCGCTGGCAGTGCTTGCGGTGGGGTCATTCGCGGCGGTGCTGGCGGCGGCCTCTGTGGCATCGGTGCTGGCGGCGGCCTCTATGCCATCGGTGCTGGCGGCGGGCTCTGTGGCGGCGGTACTTGCGGCGGCCTCTGTGGCATCGGTGCTGGCGGCGGCCTCTGTGCCATCGGTGCTGGTGGAGGGCTCTGTGGCGGCACTACTTGCAGCGGCCTCTTTGGCGGCGGGCTCAGTGACTGCGGTGCTGGTGGCGGGCTCAGTGACTGCGGTGCTGGTGGCGGCCTCAATGACAGCAGTGCTGGTGGTGGTGCTGGTGGCGGTGTAGGTGGCGGTGCAGGTGGCGGTCTTCTCCGGCGGACAGGTTGACGTCGGCGTGGACTGAAGGTGTGACACTGGTCCAATTGTCAGTGCCACCATGCCTCCTCCTGACCTGCCCTTTATTTTCTGGCCCTTCACCACCTTGGATGGTGGCGCAGCTGTCTTGCCACGATCCCCTTTCATTTTCCCTGAGCCCTTGGTGGCAGCTGTTTTATTCTTCTCCCTCTGGGATGTGGGCAACTTTTTGACTTTTTCAGGTGGTGGAATGTCCTTGTCCTCGCACTGTGGCACACTGGCAGCCCTGTTGGTTGGCGCAGTCCAATAGCCCGCAGTTGCTGGCACCACAGTGCCTGGTGATGTGGTGGCTGAGGTGCTGGGTTGGGACCTGGAAAGCCTGGCCCTAGAGGAAGGACGGGGGGGGGAGGTGTAGAGAAGAGGTTTTAGACACACTGGGACGGGTAGATGGAGGGGGTTTGGGAGTGGAGGAAGAGGCAGTGGTTGTAGGAGGTGTACGTTTGCTGAATTTGGGTGAAGGTGCATGTGCTGGAGGCTGTTGTGAGGTGGATGGCTGTTGGGTGGGTGTGTGCCTGCGTTTGTGTACTTTGGGAGGAGGGCTCACAGACACACTGGGAGAGGACACAGGGGATGTGTGAATGGTAGTGGGGGTGTTGAGTGCACGTGAGCGTTATGTGGTGATGGGCATGCTGGTGATGGAGGTAGTGGCTGAAGATGTAGTGCATGCAGGTGTGAGTGGAGATGACACAGGGAGGGAGGAGGAGGATGTGGAGGATGGGGACACAGTGGGGGGAGTTGATGTTGGTATGTCTGCATGGGTATGATGCTTGTGTGAGTGCCTGTGGGATGTGTGGTGCTTATATTTGCCTGAGCCACCCTTGTGTGTTGACATATGTGCATGCTGATCTGATGGTGTGCTTGGGATAGGCTGAGGTACAGGGAATTGGGTCTGGGTGGAGGAGGTTAGAGGGGGGAGGCAGGACACAGGGACAATGGCTGCCATCAGTGCTGAGGCCAGAGCCTGAAATGCTCTCTGTTGGGCTGCCACGCCAGAATGAATGCCCTGCAGGTATGCATTTGTTTGTTGCAAATGCCTCTCAACACCCTGGATGGCATTCAGAATGGTTGATTGCCCAACAGTGAGGGATCTCAGGAGGTCAATAGCCTCCTCACTGAGGGCAGCAGGGCTGACTGGGGCAGAGCTTGAGGTGCCTGGGGCGAAGGAGATGCCCACCCTCCTGGGTGAGCGGCCACGGGACACATGCTGAGGGGCTTCTGGGAGGGCGGTGCTGGTAGGGGGGGGTGGCAGCTGTACCTGTTGATGCGGGGGGCACAGAGGGGCCCACCACAGCAAGGAAGCTCCCATCAGAGGAGGAGTCGCTGTTGGTGATGTCACCTCCTGTCTCCGCCGTGGAGCTCCCCTGGCCCTCCGTCCCACTGGTGGCTTCTGACTCCATTGTCTCGCCCTCCAGGGCCAAGTGGGATGCAGCTCCCTTCTGCTCCGGTGCCACTGCTCCTCCGCCTGATGATCCTATTGCACACAAGAACAGGGTGACCACAAAAAGGAGGGGGGAGACAGAAGAAAGACATGTTCAGTGCATGCAATACCACTACCGTTGGCGGACACTACAGACACAGCAGCCCTCTGCACTACGCCATGCACTTAGAGTTCCTAGATTATTCACAGGGCCATGGGGTACAAGGCCTATGCCCGATTGCTGCACACATGGAAGTCACAGGAGCCTGACTAGGTGTAGATGGCTCTTACCACTGGTGGGGTTGGGGTGCCACATAGCCTGCCTCATAAAGGGACCTTGCCTACAAAGCTCGCCCTAGCCTAAGGTAACCCACTGCCCACCTCCCCCACCTAGACACCTCGTAATGCGCGCAGAGTCAGATGGATGTGACTGTACTCACCCCCTTGTGGCTGCTGTGATGCCCTCAAGTGCCCATCCAACTCCGGATACGCCACCGCCAGGATCCAGGACATCAGGGGGGTCATGGTGCAACGGGCAACCCCCCCACATTGGGAGGCCATCCCCAGCTGGGCCTCCGCCGTCTTCTTGCTCCAGTGGCGAATGTCCTCCGATCTTTTCTGGCCATGGGTGCTCCGTCTGTGGTAGACCCCCAGGGTCCGGATGTCCTTGGCGATGGCACGACAAATATCTTTCTTCTGGTGGGCACTGACCTACAGGAATAGTACAGGGGAAAAGGAAAATCTTTAACCGTCCGGACCGTCACATTCATTGGCCCACGTTCCCAGCCTTGTCCTGATGCACATACACTCACCGTCCGCTCATGCAGGGCTCAGCCCCCCCTCTATATTCCATCCTCACCATTCCAAACAGGCATTGCCCATACAGCATGCTCACAGTGTACTCACCTGTTTGTCTGGAGGACCGTAATTTCTCCAACTCCTCCGAAGTGAAGGCAGGGGCCCTTTACCCAGACACATGAGCCATCATCGCTTCCAGACTGAGGTCACAGCAGCACTTGCAGTGTAGGTCCTCTCCTGTCGAAGGTCAGGCATCAAGTGACTGAACAGATTGAAAATGGTGGTCATGTCCGCGGCGGTGCGTACCGTCACCGCCGGTGTACATCATCATTGGCTCCTGGGACCCATAGGGTCCAATGTTAACCAATGCAGGATTGCGCAGCGGTCTTTGACTGCCTACTGCAACGGTGTACAACGCCAGCGCAGTTACCTCATATCTCCTTGTCCCACCTTACAGGTCAGGCAGCCGCCATTTCATGGGGCCACATGGCATTAATAATAACTGCGTCACACCTATCTAGGCCTGATTATACGACGGAACACCAACTTAAAAACAACTACTAACCTTAAGAACGAGGTCGGAACACCGACCTCGTTCTTACTACTAATGATTTTACCACGAATGGCTTAACAACGATATTTTGTTGTAAAGGCATTCCTGATAAAACCATTACTAATAGGCACCATTCACCCTACATCACTCACCCCACCCCCCCCAACCCCACCCCAAAACCTAAAACCCCCTAACCCCCCACCCCTCCCCAAAACCAAAAACGCCCCACCCCCCAACCCCACCCCAAAACCTAAAACCCCACACCCCCCGCCCCCTCCCCAAAACCAAAAACGCCCCACCCCCCAACCCCACCCCAAAACCTAAAACCCCCTAACCCCCCACCCCCTCCCCAAAACCAAAAATGCCCCAACCCCACCCCAAAACCTAAAACCCCCTAGCCCCCACCCCCTCCCCAAAACCAAAAACGCCCCAACCCCACCCCAAAACCAAAAACACCCCACCCCCCCAACCCCACCCCAAAACCTAAAACCCCGCACCCCTCCCCAAAACCAAAAACGCCCCACCCCCCCAACCCCACCCCAAAACCTAAAACCTCCTAACCCCCACCCCTTCCCCAAAACCAAAAACGCCCCACCCCCCCAACCCCACCCCAAAACCTAAACCCACTAACCCCCACCCCCTCCCCAAAACCTAAACCCACCACTCACCTTAGTCAACCCCTTGTCACCTGCGTCGTCCTCCTTCGCCAACTCCCTTCTTTGTACCTTAACCACGCATGTTCATTGTTCAGAACATACGTAGTTAAGGCACACAAAAAACGCAGTCGTGGTTAAAAAAAGCGTTGTTGCGCTTTCGTTAACCACGACTTTCGTAAAAAAAAAAGTAGTAAAAAAGGATGTTTCCCTCTAGGCCTTGCTTCCACACAGTGACAGGCACATTGCGGATTAACAAATGTGTGCAAATTACATTTTTGCAATTCCTCAGTGTTGGCTGACACTCTGCTCGCTGTTCTCGTACATAGGACACGTCCGTTGGGGCAGGTGATGAGATGGCAGGCATCCTCCGGTGTACAGACTGCTGGTGGACCTGTCGACAATGGAAGAGAGACAAGTAATAGTCACCTACAGACTTGATCGTGCAACAATCCATGAACTGTGTGCCCAGTTGGAGCCAGACCTGATGTCAGCAATACGCCATCCCCCAGGGATCCCCCCTCTAGTGCAGATCGTCAGTACTCCATTTCCTGGCAAGTGGGTCTTTTCAAACAACAGTGGCCATTGCATCAGGGATGTCCCAGCCTATGTTCTCAAACGTGTTGTTCAGAGTGTTGTCTGCCCTGCTGAAACACATCGGGCCATATTTATACTTTTTGACGCAAAACTGCGCTATCGCAGTTTTGCGCCAAAAAGATTAGCGCCGGCCAACGCCATTCTGAAGCGCCATGCGGGCTCCGTATTTATTGAATGACGTTAGCCGGCGCTAGCAGACCGGCGCTGCCTGGTGTGTGTGGAAAAAAAACACGTACACCAGGCAGCGCCGGCGTAGGGAAAAATGGCGTTAGGGCGTCTTAAAATGGGGCAAGTCAGGTAGAGGCAAAAAAATCGCCTCCACCCGATCGGCGCCATTTTTAACGACGCCCAGACGCCATTTACATGACTCCTGTCTTAGTAAAGACAGGAGTCATGCCCCCTTGCCCAATGGCCATGCCCAGGGGACTTATGTCCCCTGGGCATGGTCATTGGGCATTGTGGCATGTAGGGGGGCACAAATCAGGCCCCCCTATGCCCAATTTTTTTTTTTTTTTTTTAAATCATACTTATCTGAACTTACCTGAATGTCCCTGGGATGGGTCCCTCCATCCTTGGGTGTCCTCCTGGGGTGGGCAAGGGTGGCAGGGGGGGTCCCTGGGGGCATGGGAGGGCAGCTGTGGGCTCATTTTGAGCCCACAGGTCCCTTAACGCCTGCCCTGACCCAGGCGTTAAAAAGAGGCGCAAATGTGGGGTTTTTAGCCCCGCCCACTCCCGGGCGTGATTTTTGCCCGGGAGTATAAATACGACGCATTTGCGTCGCAGTCATTTTTTTAGACGGGAACGCCTACCTTGCATCTCATTAACGCAAGGAAGGCGTTCACGCAAAAAAATGACGCTCATTCCTCATACTTTGGTGCTAGACGCGTCTAACGCCAAAGTATAAATATGGCGTTAGTTTTGCGCCGAATTTGCATCGAAAAAAACGACGCAAATTTGGCGCAAACGGAGTATAAATATGCCCCATCGTGTTCCCTCAGGTGGTGGATTTGCCTACAGTGAAAGGTGAATTTTCTGCCCTGGGACATATCCCCAACACCATAGGTGCCATTGATGGGACACATGTGGCCTTGGTACACCCCCGCAGGAGTGAACAGGTGTACAGAAACCGGAAGAGCTACAATTCTATGAATCTGCAGATGGTGTGTTTGGCCGACCAGTACATCTCCCATGTGAATGTCAAGTTTCCTGGATCAGTGCATGACGCTTACATTCTGAGGAATAGCATCATCCCTTATGTCATGGGGCAACTCCAGAGGCACCGTGTGTGGCTAATAGGTGAGGACAAGAACCTTATACCCTGTGATTAGTTGTCTGGGTCTGCGGTTGTCCCTAAGGGTTAGTGTGTGTCTAACAGTTGTCCCTCGACATTTGCAGGTGACTCTGGGTACCCCAACCTGTCATGGCTACTGACCACAGTGAGAAATCCCAGGACAAGGGCAGAGGAACGCTACAATGAGGCACATGGGCGAACTAGGAGAGTGATTGAAAGGACCTTCGGCCTCCTGTAGGCCAGGTTCCGGTGCCTCCATATGACAGGTGGTTCCCTCTACTACTCACCAAAGAAGGTGTGCCAGATCATCGTGGCCTGCTGTATGCTGCACAACCTGGCTTTGTGACGACAGGTGCCTTTTCTGCAGGAGGATGGTCCAGCTGGCGGTCTTGTGGCAGCTGTGGAGCCTGTGGACAGTGAAGAAGAGGAGGCAGAAGAAGAGGATATCGACAACAGAAACAACGTTATCCATCAATTCTTCCAGATACAGGTAAGAAGATGTCACTGCCTCACACATCCGATTCTATTGTTTAAGCTAGCATGAGTCTGTCAGTTTCACCTAGTGTATGGACCCTGACTTTTCACTTTGCCTTTCCATTTAAAAAAAAATGAGCGACCTCTGACCTGTTTTTGGTCTAGAGCTCGCCCCCAACGTCCGCCGCACCACCTTGCTGTCTCGTGCCCCTGACCCCCGCCCACGCTGCTGCTAGCGTGTTCGAGGCCCTCCTCCACCCGCAGGCATCCTCCTGCGCCTCATCCCTGGTGTCTAGTGGGCTCTGGTAAGCTTCGCTAGACCCGTGTGCTCTCTGCCGCTTTTCGCCGTATCTGTAAGTGGTTTTCCACTTTTCAGCGCCTTGCCTCCTTGCGCTCTTTCCCCCATTTGTGCCCCTTCTGATTGCTGTATTCCGATTGTGTTTTGTGCCATTTATCGTATTTTGTGACTGTTTTTGACTTGTGCCTTACTTTTGTTATTGTGCCTTGTTTTTCCTGGTTTTCGCACCTTGTGCGATCCCTCTTGCCGTTTTCTCCCTGCCGCTGCCTCCCCGCGGCCCGCCCCCCTCGCGCCCCCATTCGCCGCTCCCTCCCGCCTCCCGCCTCCCAGCTGCTCCTCCCTCCCCCCTCCCTTCTTAATGGCTGGCGCTGCGCGTCGCGAGTGAGCGACCTCTGACCTGTTTTTGGTCTAGAGCTCGCCCCCACATCCGCAGCACCACCTTGCTGTCTCGTGCCCCTGACCCCCGCCCACGCTGCTGCTAGCGTGTTCGAGGCCCTCCTCCACCCGCAGGCATCCTCCTGCGCCTCATCCCTGGTGTCTAGTGGGCTCTGGTAAGCTTCGCTAGACCCGTGTGCTCTCTGCCGCTTTTCGCCGTATCTGTAAGTGTTTTTCCGCTTTTCAGTGCCTTGCCTCCTTGCGCTCTTGCCCCCATTTGTGCCCCTTCTGATTGCTGTATTCCGATTGTATTTTGTGCCATTTATCGTATTTTGTGACTGTTTTTGACTTGTGCCTTACTTTTGTTATTGTGCCTTGTTTTTCCTGGTTTTCGCACCTTGTGCGCTCCCCTTTGCCGTTTTCTCCCTGCCGCTGCCTCCCCGCGGCCCGCCCCCCTCGCGACCCCATTCGCCACTCCCTCCCGCCTCCCAGCTGCTCCTCCCTCCCCCCTCCCTTCTTAATGGCTGGCGCTGCGCGTTGCGAGTGAGAGACCTCTGACCTGTTTTTGGTCTAGAGCTCGCCCCCCACGTCCGCAGCACCACCTTGCTGTCTCGTGCCCCTGACCCCCTCCCACACTGCTGCTAGCATGTTCGAGGCCCTCCTCCACCCGCAGGCATCCTCCTGCGCCTCATCCCTGGTGTCTAGTGGGCTCTGGTAAGCTTCGCTAGACCCGTGTGTTCTCTGCCGCTTTTCGCCATATCTGTAAGTATTTTTCCGCTTTTCAGTGCCTTGCCTCCTTGCGCTCTTGCCCCCATTTGTGCCCCTTCTGATTGCTGTATTCCGATTGTATTTTGTGCCATTTATCGCATTTTGTAACTGTTTTTGACTTGTGCCTTACTTTTGTTATTGTGCCTTGTTTTTCCTGGTTTTCGCACCTTGTGCGCTCCCCCTTGCCGTTTTCTCCCTGCCACTGCCTCCCCGCGGCCCCGCCCCCTTCGCGACCCCATTCACCGCTCCCTCCCGCCTCCCGCCTCCCAGCTGCTCCTCCCTCCCCCCTCCCTTCTTAATGGCTGGCGCTGCGCGTTGCGAGTGAGAGACCTCTGACCTGTTTTTGGTCTAGAGCTCGCCCCCCACGTCCGCAGCACCACCTTGCTGTCTCGTGCCCCTGACCCCCGCCCACGCTGCTGCTAGTGTTTTCAAGGCCCCCCTCCACCCGCAGGCATCCTCCTGCGCCTCATCCCTGGTGTCTAGTGGGCTCTGGTATGCTTCGCTAGACCTGTGTGCTCTCTGTCGCTTTTCGCCGTATCTGTAAGTGTTTTTCCACTTTTCAGCGCCTTGCCTCCTTGCGCTCTTGCCCCCATTTGTGCCCCTTCTGATTGCTGTATTCCGATTGTATTTTGTGGCATTTATCGTATTTTGTGACTGTTTTTGACTTGTGCCTTACTTTTGTTATTGTGCCTTGTTTTTCCTGGTTTTCGCACCTTGTGCGCTCCCCCTTGCCGTTTTCTCCCTGCCACTGCCTCCCCGCGGCCCCGCCCCCCTCGCGCCCCCATTCGCCGCTCCCTCCTGCCTCCCGCCTCCCAGCTGCTCCTCCCTCCCTCCCCCCTCCCTTCTTAATGGCTGGCGCTGCGCGTCGCGAGTGAGCGACCTCTGACCTGTTTTTAGTCTAGAGCTCGCCCCCCACGTCCGCAGCACCACCTTGCTGTCTTGTGCCCCTGACCCCCGCCCACACTGCTGCTAGCGTGTTCGAGGCCCTCCTCCCACCCGCAGGCATCCTCCTGCGCCTCATCCCTGGTGTCTAGTGGGCTCTGGTAAGCTTCGCTAGACCCGTGTGCTCTCTGCCGCTTTTCGCCGTATCTGTAAGTGTTTTTCCACTTTTCAGCGCCTTGCCTCCTTGCGCTCTTGCACCCATTTGTGCTCCTTCTGATTGCTGTATTCCGATTGTATTTTGTGCCATTTATCGTATTTTGTGACTGTTTTTGACTTGTGCCTTACTTTTGTTATTGTGCCTTGTTTTTCCTGGTTTTCGCACCTTGTGCGCTCCGCTCCCCCTTGCTGTTTTCTCCCTGCCGCTGCCTCCCCGCGGCCCGCCCCCCTCGCGACCCCATTCGCCGCTCCCTCCCACCTCCCGCCTCCCAGCTGCTCCTCCCTCCCCCCTCCCTTCTTAATGGCTGGCGCTGCGCGTTGCGAGTGAGAGACCTCTGACCTGTTTTTGGTCTAGAGCTCACCCCCCACGTCCGCAGCACCACCTTGCTGTCTCGTGCCCCTGAACCCCGCCCACGCTGCTGCTAGTGTGTTCGAGGCCCTCCTCCACCCACAGGCATCCTCCTGCGCCTCATCCCTGGTGTCTAGTGGGCTCTGGTAAGCTTCGCTAGACCCGTGTGCTCTCTGTCGCTTTTCGCCGTATCTGTAAGTGTTTTTCCACTTTTCAGCGCCTTGCCTCCTTGCGCTCTTTCCCCCATTTGTGCCCCTTCTGATTGCTGTATTCCGATTGTGTTTTGTGCCATTTATCGTATTTTGTGACTGTTTTTGACTTGTGCCTTACTTTTGTTATTGTGCCTTGTTTTTCCTGGTTTTCGCACCTTGAGCGATCCCCCTTGCCGTTTTCTCCCTGCCGCTGCCTCCCCGCGGCCCGCCCCCCTCGCGCCCCCATTCGCCGCTCCCTCCCGCCTCCCGCCTCCCAGCTGCTCCTCCCTCCCCCCTCCCTTCTTAATGGCTGGCGCTGCGCATCGCGAGTGAGCGACCTCTGACCTGTTTTTGATCTAGAGCTCGCCCCCCACGTCCGCAGCACCACCTTGCTGTCTCGTGCCCCTGACCCCCGCCCACGCTGCTGCTAGCGTGTTCGAGGCCCTCCTCCACCCGCAGGCATCCTCCTGCGCCTCATCCCTGGTGTCTAGTGGGCTCTGGTAAGCTTCGCTAGACCCGTGTGCTCTCTGCCGCTTTTCGCCGTATCTGTAAGTGTTTTTCCGCTTTTCAGTGCCTTGCCTCCTTGCGCTCTTGCCCCCATTTGTGCTCCTTCTGATTGCTGTATTCCGATTGTATTTTGTGCCATTTATCGTATTTTGTGACTGTTTTTGACTTGTGCCTTACTTTTGTTATTGTGCCTTGTTTTTCCTGGTTTTCGCACCTTGTGCGCTCCCCTTTGCCATTTTCTCCCTGCCGCTGCCTCCCCGCGGCCCCGCCCCCCTCGCGACCCCATTCGCCGCTCCCTCCCGCCTCCCGCCTCCCAGCTGCTCCTCCCTCCCCCCTCCCTTCTTAATGGCTGGCGCTGAGCGTTGCGAGTGAGAGACCTCTGACCTGTTTTTGGTCTAGAGCTCGCCCCCCACGTCCGCAGCACCACCTTGCTGTCTCGTGCCCCTGACCCCCTCCCACACTGCTGCTAGCATGTTCGAGGCCCTCCTCCACCCGCAGGCATCCTCCTGCGCCTCATCCCTGGTGTCTAGTGGGCTCTGGTAAGCTTCGCTAGACCCGTGTGTTCTTTGCCGCTTTTCGCCATATCTGTAAGTATTTTTCCGCTTTTCAGTGCCTTGCCTCCTTGCGCTCTTGCCCCCATTTGTGCCCCTTCTGATTGCTGTATTCCGATTGTATTTTGTGCCATTTATCGCATTTTGTGATTGTTTTTGACTTGTGCCTTACTTTTGTTATTGTGCCTTGTTTTTCCTGGTTTTCGCACCTTGTGCGCTCCCCCTTGCCGTTTTCTCCCTGCCGCTGCCTCCCCGCGGCCCCGCCCCCTTCGCGACCCCATTCACCGCTCCCTCCCGCCTCCCGCCTCCCAGCTGCTCCTCCCTCCCCCCTCCCTTCTTAATGGCTGGCGCTGCGCGTTGCGAGTGAGAGACCTCTGACCTGTTTTTGGTCTAGAGCTCGCCCCCCACGTCCGCAGCACCACCTTGCTGTCTCGTGCCCCTGACCCCCGCCCACTCTGCTGCTAGTGTTTTCAAGGCCCCCCTCCACCCGCAGGCATCCTCCTGCGCCTCATCCCTGGTGTCTAGTGGGCTCTGGTAAGCTTCGCTAGACCCGTGTGCTCTCTGTCGCTTTTCGCCGTATCTGTAAGTGTTTTTCCACTTTTCAGCGCCTTGCCTCCTTGCGCTCTTGCCCCCATTTGTGCCCCTTCTGATTGCTGTATTCCGATTGTATTTTGTGGCATTTATCGTATTTTGTGACTGTTTTTGACTTGTGCCTTACTTTTGTTATTGTGCCTTGTTTTTCCTGGTTTTCGCACCTTGTGCGCTCCCCCTTGCCGTTTTCTCCCTGCCACTGCCTCCCCGCGGCCCCGCCCCCCTCGCGCCCCCATTCGCCGCTCCCTCCTGCCTCCCGCCTCCCAGCTGCTCCTCCCTCCCTCCCCCCTCCCTTCTTAATGGCTGGCGCTGCGCGTCGCGAGTGAGCGACCTCTGACCTGTTTTTAGTCTAGAGCTCGCCCCCCACGTCCGCAGCACCACCTTGCTGTCTCGTGCCCCTGACCCCCGCCCACACTGCTGCTAGCGTGTTCGAGGCCCTCCTCCCACCCGCAGGCATCCTCCTGCGCCTCATCCCTGGTGTCTAGTGGGCTCTGGTAAGCTTCGCTAGACCCGTGTGCTCTCTGCCGCTTTTCGCCGTATCTGTAAGTGTTTTTCCACTTTTCAGCGCCTTGCCTCCTTGCGCTCTTGCACCCATTTGTGCTCCTTCTGATTGCTGTATTCCGATTGTATTTTGTGCCATTTATCGTATTTTGTGACTGTTTTTGACTTGTGCCTTACTTTTGTTATTGTGCCTTGTTTTTCCTGGTTTTCGCACCTTGTGCGCTCCGCTCCCCCTTGCTGTTTTCTCCCTGCCGCTGCCTCCCCGCGGCCCGCCCCCCTCGCAACCCCATTCGCCGCTCCCTCCCACCTCCCGCCTCCCAGCTGCTCCTCCCTCCCCCCTCCCTTCTTAATGGCTGGCGCTGCGCGTTGCGAGTGAGAGACCTCTGACCTGTTTTTGGTCTAGAGCTCACCCCCACGTCCGCAGCACCACCTTGCTGTCTCGTGCCCCTGAACCCCGCCCACGCTGCTGCTAGTGTGTTCGAGGCCCTCCTCCACCCACAGGCATCCTCCTGCGCCTCATCCCTGGTGTCTAGTGGGCTCTGGTAAGCTTCGCTAGACCCGTGTGCTCTCTGCCGCTTTTCGCCGTATCTGTAAGTGTTTTTCCACTTTTCAGCGCCTTGCCTCCTTGCGCTCTTTCCCCCATTTCTGCCCCTTCTGATTGCTGTATTCCGATTGTATTTTGTGCCATTTATCGTATTTTGTGACTGTTTTTGACTTGTGCCTTACTTTTGTTATTGTGCCTTGTTTTTCCTGGTTTTCGCACCTTGTGCGCTCCCCCTTGCCGTTTTCTCCCTGCCGCTGCCTCCCCGCGGCCCCGCCCCCCTCGCGCCCCCATTCGCCGCTCCCTCTCGCCTCCCAGCTGCTCCTCCCTCCCTCCCCCCTCCCTTCTTAATGGCTGGCGCTGCGCGTCCCTGTTTTTAGTCTAGAGCTCGCCCCCCAAGTCCGCAGCACCACCTGGCTGTCTCGTGCCCCTGACCCCCGCCCACACTGCTGCTAGCGTGTTCGAGGCCCTCCTCCACCCGCAGGCATCCTCCTGTGCCTCATCCCTGGTGTCTAGTGGGCTCTGGTAAGCTTCGCTAGACCCGTGTGCTCTCTGCTGATTTTCGCCGTATCTGTAAGTGTTTTTCCACTTTTCAGCGCCTTGCCTCCTTGCGCTCTTGCCCCCATTTGTGCCCCTTCTGATTGCTGTATTCCGATTGTATTTTGTGCCATTTATCGTATTTTGTGACTGTTTTTGACTTGTGCCTTACTTTTGTTATTGTGCCTTGTTTTTCCTGGTTTTCGCACCTTGTGCGCTTCCCCTTGCCGTTTTCTCCCTGCCGCTGCCTCCCCGCGGCCCGCCCCCCTCGCGCCCCCATTCGCCGCTCCCTCCCGCCTCCCAGCTGCTCCTCCCTCCCCCCTCCCTTCTTAATGGCTGGCGCTGCGCGTCGCGAGTGAGCGACCTCTGACCTGTTTTTGGTCTAGAGCTCGCCCCCCACGTCCGCAGCACCACCTTGCTGTCTCGTGCCCCTGAGCCCCGCCCACGCTGCTGCTAGCGTGTTCGAGGCCCTCCTCCACCCGCAGGCATCCTCCTGCGACTCATCCCAGGTGTCTAGGATGTGTGCTTGGATGCTGTCCACTGCGTTGACCCTGTCTACGATTCTGCACCATAGCTCCATCTTCCTAGCAATGGAGGTGTGCTGCACCTGTGATCCGAATAGCTGTGGCTCTACCCGGAGGATTTCCTCCATCATGACCCTGAGCTCCTCCTCCGAGAACCTGGGGTGTTGTTGAGGTGCCATGATGTGGTATGGGTGATGTATGAGGTGGTGTCGGTTGTGATGTGTGAGGGGATGTGTTTGTGTGTGTTGTCTAAGGTGCGTGGATGGTGTGTGTGTGATGGTGTTGTGTGCCTGTGGATGCTCGTGTTGTTTCTGGTGGTGTCTCTCTCTGGGCTTCTTTCTCAATTTTGTTCGTAAGGGTTTGTGGGTAATGTGGTTGTGTGTTTTATATTGTATTGGGTGTGTGGGAGTGGTGTGTGTATGTTTATCAGGTGTGTGGATTTTGAATTGTCCAATGTAGTTGTGTTTTGTAAGTGTTTGTGTATTTTGAGCGCGGCGGTGTGTACCGCCAATGGTTTACCGTGGTTGAAAGACCGCCGCGTGGATTTGTGGGTCGTGATAGTGTGGGCGTATTCCTGTTGGCGTGACAGTGGAGGTTTTGGTATTGCCAGTTTATCACTGAACTTTGGTGTGGCGGACTTGTGTGGGTGTCTGGATTTTGGCGGATTCCGGGCTGTGGGTCGTAAAAGCTGTAGCGGAATTCCGCCGCCAAAGCGGTGTGTTGGTGGTTTTCTGTACAGCGGTAAACGGGATTTACCGCCAATGTTGTAATGAGGGCCTAAGTCTGCATCAAAGATTGGAATAAAATCTACTATGTGACTATCCGCATTATGACCTATTGCAAAAGCGCCTTCCCAGAATAAGAAATCATGGAAATCATTAAGGTCTCCCACCGGCCTGGGAGACAAGAATCGTGTAGCTGTATGATTCATAGCTGAAGGCAATCCCAGGGGAGGGAGGCGGAAGTTCAGTCTTGTGCTCCCTTCCAAGCTTCCTGGAGGAAACATTAGGCAATGATACCAAGGGAGGATGAGGGGACAAAGTCGATGTCTCTGCCGTGTTTGCAGGTAAACTATTATCTCAGGGAAATGTACTTTCCTTTAGCCTTGCTTATTAATCCTCAAATTGGTCTTTTCGGTCTTTTCACACCTCTAGCTTTATCCCCCTTATTTTTCTCTTCTCCTCTGGACAGTAAAGTGGGTAACCCCATGGGACCATTCGTTTGGTCAGGCAGAGTATTAAAAATTGGGAATACCTTCTGGGCAGGCTGTTAGACTTTATTGATCGTTTATAGTTGACCGTCAGAGTATCAGAAATAAATCAGACAAAATCCACTGGGATATCCAATAATGCCTTTGTATCACAAGGCCTATTACACTGGGGTTTGCCGGCTTGTGCTCACTTTCACTCTGGAATATACCCTGGGAATCACTCTAGGGTCCATCTGATCATTTAATAACTGCAAGGGGACAGCCCATGTCCCCAATGGCTCTAAGATCCAATTCCCCATTTTGTTATCTTTAGTCAATTCCTTTAAGATTGCTGTCATGCAGTCAAGAATACTGTCTGACCCTCTTACAAATTTCTCCAGAAGTTTTAGGATTTATGAAAGTAGACTTTCCAAGCTATTCAGAGAGGCCGAGAGCCTGATCACCTGATAAGGGAGTTGACTTCTTGGGCTGGGGTCACAGACAGATGAGAGTACACTGAGTCCTGTAAAGAAGGTGTACTATTGAACAGGTGTAGACCTGTAGATAGGGGCATAAGCAAAGGCATGGAATCCTCAGGAGTTTCAGAGTAATCTCTAGCCTGATAACTGTTTCTCCGACTGAGGTTTAAGTCCAGATCAGTCAAAGTAAAATCTTGGTGCCCAACAGGTGAGGACATTGTAGACAACAGATGGGCACTGGCTTCTTGGGGGACCTTGTCTGACATAGAAGAGTTTCTGATAGACTCGAAGGACCGAAGAGAACTGACTAGCTGAGTGGGTAAGGAGGGAGAAGAAGGACAAGGCTATGTCCTGGACAAATTCTGGAGTGCTCTGAATGTTCTAAATGTTCTGAATATTCTCTGTAATCTCTAAGTTCTCTAAAGGAAACTGCAGGTGGGCCAGTTCCTGTTCCTCAACTCCCCTTCTATCAGCATGATAGGCCTCCCTTGAGGCCCCCTTGGACAGGATACGTTTTAGCTCCATACCAACTGTTGTACCAAGAAGGGGGTATTGGATTGATTCTTCATGGGGGATTTTTTCTTTTTTCCAAAAGTAAATATTTGCTTCTGGCTATTCAACTGGAACATGATCTTACTGGGAGCAGGTGCCCTTAGCGTAACTCCTTCAAGGTCATAATTATGCCACACTCTTCCCCTCACTAAAATAGATCAAATTGCTAATCTCAGAAAGTATCTAGAGAGTAAGCTGAACAAGGTAAACCCGAACAGAGTTCTCCCAGACCCCTCCCAAAGAACTATCCTTGCGCACCCCTGTGCTTGCGCCTGGTGGGAATGATCTTCCAAGTTCCTGGATATGTGCCACCGAATATTACCAGACAGCAATGCTTTGCAAGCTGCACTGGTGTAACACCAGCAGTTTCCGCTTCTTGCAAGCTGTCCACTGCCTAGTGCATCCCAAGTGCTACATATGTGATCAAACTCTAGACTCTGAGCTCCAAACTCTGTGGGTGCTCTGCTACTCCCTCTGCCTTGCGAGGCTGTTGAGGCTGTTGAAGCTGCTGTAGCGCAGCTTGCACCTTGCATTTCAGGCAAAGTGTCAAAGTGATATGCAGTGAGAGAGAGCAGATCAGGCAGGTAGAATAGCCAGATGGTAGACGGCCAGATGGGCCAAAAAGCAGTGCAGCAGAAAAGTAAATAGAGTAAATATACAGATCAGATCTGGCAAATCGGGCAGGTAGACAGGCAGGCAGGTAGACGGGTGGATAGGACGGATAAGCAGCAGACTGACGTCAAACCGGCAGGTATATAATCGGTGGGGACGGAGCATAGGAAGATGCTCACAAAGACACCAAATCACAAAAGCCGGCCAGAGCATGCGGTGCCCGTGAGGCCAAAAACAGGAAGAAACCACTTCCGCACAGAGCCTGGGACCCGGAACAATTGTCAGCTTTACAGTGACTCTGCGGATCTCCTTGGGCTACACTTCCGGCGAGACTTCAGGCCGCTGCCACTCCCAGGCTGCCTCGGATCCCAATTCCCGGCTCCCAGCAGCTGTCCTAGTTGGTGCTCTCAGCCTCCGGAAAGCCTCTAGACGGCTCAGCAACTCAGTGGACCAGCAGCCACAAAGTCCCTGCTTCCCTTACGCCCAGCCACTTCACTCCTCACTCGTACTGATAACACGATCAATGACAATAGCTGCAACTCCGTGTCTGCCAACCACTGCTGGAGATCTTCAATTTCACTATGGAAACCTTGATCTCAATTGTCACTGTGCTGTAACAGTGATGACACCTATTACACTCAAAAGTGAGATTTAGTATATTAACCCTATGATCTCAGTGTGGTTAAAACACTGAACTGTGTTATTTTTTATACTAACACGCAGCACTGATTAATTCCTGTACATTTGAGAAATCTAAATACTAAAGAATTAACTTTCATTCCGTATTGCCTGTTATATGTCTATAATTGTTAGTGTGACTGTGTTTTACAAAGTCTCATCAAGACTCAAAGAGCAAGATGTACACTAAATTTCTGGAACACGTTAGGTAGGTCTTCCTGTGGGGCCACATTGACTTGAGAACAAGGTGGGAATACATGTAGATAGTATAGGAGGCTAAACAGTGTTTCTTGTTGCAGGTTCCATATTGTTTCTTGAAGATCCCTACAGATAGGGGAGAGCCATCAAAAGCGGAAAAGGGGATCCTGATATGTACTCCTAGTTTTTGGAAATTGGAGAAGAGTAGTTTTAGTATTCAGTGTTAGAAATGGGGTCTCTGGTTGGCAGTCAGTTTGCACTCTGTCCAAGCAGGGACCCTCACTCTAGACAGGGCAAAGGAGAAACACACCTGGTTAACCACGCCCACCCCCCTTTGGTTGCTTGGCATGAGCAGAAAGGCTGATCCCAGAAGCAATGTGTAAAGTATTTGTACCAACACACACAGTAATACAGTGGAAACACTACAAAATGGACACCACACCAGTGAAGAAAAATAGGTAATATATATCTAAGTCACAAAAGACCAAAATGACAAAAATCCAACATTCACAAGTCAAGATATGAATTTTCAAAAGAATAAGAGTCTTACTCCATAGAAAACAATGTGAATGTTGTTGTTACACAAAATACTTGGTTTGCGTAAAAAATAAAGCCACACAAGAGAGAGAGTGTGCTTCGGAAAAGTCAGTAGTGTGTTGATCCATCACTCACAAGTGAAGCCATGAGTTGTTTTCTTCTCCTGGTGGGTCGGCAATGCATTGTTTTTCTCCCTCACAAGAGAGCGGTGCATCAATTTCTGGACAGGGCACCTCGGATCCAGGCAGGTTCACGATAACTTGGACGCTCCGCGACGATGCGTGTGAAATCCTGTTATGTTGGAAAACAGCGCTATGTGGGGTTTGCGTCATCATCAGCAGTCGCAAGCCGGTGTTGTATCATTTCTCCAATCGCAATGCACCGATCTTCCAACCGTGATACAAGTGGAGTGTCAATTTTTTATGCAAAGCGGGTGGGGATTCATTTTTCAGCCATGTTGCAGGTGGTGCTTCGAAAATTTCTGCATGTGGGTCTGTGCGTAGATTTCTGTCCTTATTCTGCCAACTTCACCTTTCAAGGTCCCAGAGACTGGATAGGGCACCACTTGGCAGGGCAGGAGTCTCAGCAGAGAGTCCAGGTGTTGGCAGAGTAAGTCTTTGATGGCCCTGAGACAAAACAGGAGGCAAGCTCAGTTCAAGCCCTTGGAGATTCTTCTTAAGCAGGAATGCACAACAAAATCCAGTCTTTGTCCTCTTTACGGCAGAAGAAGCAACTGTAGGGCAACCCAGCAAGGCACAGTCACAGGCAGAAGGGTAGTACTCACCCTCAAGCTCTTCAGCTCTTCTCCTTGGCAGAGGTTACTCTTGATTCCAGAAGTAATCTAAACATCTGGAGTTTTGGGTCCACTAATATACCCCTTTCTGCCTTTTAAGTAGGCAAACTTCAAAGGAAAGTGTCTGTTGTTCACAGGATCCTGCCTTGCCTAGGTCTGGCCCCAGACACGCTCCAGGGAGCTGTTGACTGCATTGTGTGAGGGCAGGCACAGCCCATTCAGGTGTAAGTGACCATCCTCCCTCCACTCTAGCTCAGATGACCCATCAGGATATGCAGGCTACACTCCAGCTCCCTTTGTCTCACTGTCTAGTGGGGATTCACATACAGCCCAACTGTCAGTCTGACCCAGACAGGGATACCACAAACAGGCAGAGTTACAGAATGGTTTAAGCAAGAAAATGTCCACTTTTTCAAAGTGGCATTTTTAAATTAAGACTTTAAAAAACAGCTTTACCAAACAATGTATTTTTAAATTGTGATTCCGGGGAGACATCAAACTTATATTTCTATCTGTTCCCAAAGGGAAACTATCCTTAAAAGTTATTTACAGGCAGTCCCCATGTTAACCTATGAGAGAGAGAGGCCATGCAACTGTGAAAACCGAACTTGGCAGTATTTCACTGTTAGGACATGTAAAATACATCAGTACACGTCCCACCTTTAACATACACTGCATTCTGCCCATGGGGTTACCTAGGGCCTACCTTAGGGGTGCCTTAGATATATAAAAAGGGAAGGTTTGGGCCTGGCAAGTGGGTGCACTTGCCAGGTTGAATTGGCAGTTTAAAACTGCAGACACAGACACTGCAGTGGCAGGTCTGAGAAATGTTTACAGGGCTACTTATGTGAGTGGTGCAACCAGTGCTTCAGGCCCACTAGTAGCATTTGATTTACAGGCCCTGGCCACCTCTAGTGCACTTTACTGGGGACATACTAGTAAATCAAATATGGCAATCATGTAAAAGCCAAATACACATATAGTTTGCACAGGAGCACTTGCAATTTAGCACTGGTCAGCAGTTGTAAGGTGCCCGGAGTTCCAAACACAGCAAAAGCAGAGTCTAGCACACAGTCAAAATATGGGAAGCAGAGGCTAAAAAGACAGTGAAGACCACCCCAAGGATGCCAGGTCTAACAATCGGTTACATGAAGAGTGCTATTTGACTAACTTTTACATTCATTGTAGGAGATATCAGCTCTTCGTAGACCACTGCTAGCCATCCTGATCCTGCCAGGCGACATCCGTGTTTCTCTCCCTCTCTCATCCATCCCTTTCCCCAGGAACGTTCCAGTGCCAATCACATAAAAGTAAGTAGGGGGCATGCAACATCTAGGTGAAGCTGGGAACAAGCAACTTGGGTCAGCATTGTGTCTCCGTGGGCAAAACATGTTAGTGCTTGACACTCACTACATAAGCAACTTGGGTCAGCATTGTGTCTCCGTGGGCAAAACATGTTAGTGCTTGACACTCACTACATATCCAGGAAGTGTCCATAATTCCTACATTTTCTGCAACAGTCTCATCAATGAGCCATTCGAGAATGGTTCTTCTGGGAATGAGCTACTCATTGGTAGGGAAAACATAATTACTAATAATTTGCCTATTTTGAAATGAATGTCTGAATATCCATCTCTGTGTTTGTGTTTGGATCAAATGTAATGTGCACCTAGTGGTAGTGTGTCACTCAAACTTGTAGCCAATGATGTCCCAATGTGTGATTACCTCATGGATTAAAAAAATGGAAGGATTAAAAAAAATGTAGTGCTAGGTGTTGTGACCTGTCATACTGTGTGAGCTGGCAAAATTATAAGTAATGTAATTGCATTGACTGCAAATAAGAAACTATGGGGCATATTTGAGAGCCTATTTTGTGATGCTCTGGTGGCGGTAAGCACTGCTCCATATTTATAAGGAGGTGTAATACGACTTTTTTGTGGTGTTATGCCTCCTTGTATATATGGGCCCCTCTGACATAGTTTTCTGTGTCAGAGGGACGTGCAGTGGCTGTTGCGGTGGGCGTTCCACTGCACCACCCATTGCTTTTGATGCTGCCTCAGATTAACTAGTTGTTGTAAACCAGGGGAGGTGTTAGCATGGCAAAATTAGAAGGAAAGCTTTTATTGCTTCTTGTTTTTTGCTTTTTCTATGTGTGCTGCATTCTGCAGCACACATAGAAGAAGCAAAATGCCATGGATGATTGTTTATGTGCACGAAGGTGTCCTGCACATAAACAATTATTCAAAATGACGCTTTGGTACATGCATTTTGCAGCACATATAGAAGTTGCAAATCACTATTATAGAGTGTTTATGTGAAGGAAGGGCCACCTTCCTGCACATAAGCAATCTATCCCCTCAATGCAGACATCCTTGCACGATGGTGCAAAGTTGCCTGCATTGGTGCTAGGCAGCTTAATTCAGCGCCAGTGAAGGGGGCAGGGAAAATTTCAGGGGTGCGCTGTATTGCTCTAAATACGGTGCACCCCTGTGTTTGTCAAATGTCACAGTGTGGTGCTGATATTTTTGGTGCAGCACCGTGCTGCGCCATTTAACATAAATCCGGGCCCATGTGCCCCACAATTGTTTTGAAGCCAACATTAGCGGATCAACCTCAAAAAATGTGTACAAAGTGTGTGGCACAATTGTGTATCAAGGTGGGAATATCTGTTAAATCTCTGTATTTCAAAATGCTGTAGGCAAAATATTCACATCCATGATATTTGATTAACACATGGCAATATATCTGTAGCCTGATAAATTTCTTAGGACTACAAATGTGAAAGGACCATCAAATATCAATGAATGTCATGCACTGAAAGTGTTGGATAAAAAGATGCAGCAAAAATGAACTATAGGTACTAAAGTCACACTAAAAGAGCAAATGGCAGCTATACACCAGCCATAAGGCGAATTGACATTCTCTATCGATGCAGTAGATGATTACATGCTGCAGGTTGCCTACATCTCATATAATTATTACATAGGCCAGTACAGAAGTCGTACAACAGGAAGAAACCTTGGTTACATAGTGATGAAGGAATGGTATCACTATCTAATTACCACTAACAAATCTACAAACTTATGATCAATAAATGGTGTAAGAATCAAGGCCTTTAAGTACTGATTCATCGACACTGAAATTTCACATGCATACATTTTCTGACGTTACTGTACAGACTTGCTGGACCAAGTCTGTCTTTCAAATATAATTAGGTCTCATACAGAAAAGGGTCATGTTTCTATTAGCCTGCTATGGTGAAAATAATACTGGAAAGATGATTATTCCAAAGTGAAATATTCATGTCAGATGTCAAACAATGTAAACTTTTAAAGGGCAATTGGACAAGCAATGTCATAACTATCTATGTAAGGCAGTGCCATACCATGTATCCAACCAAGCAGATCATAGTTGAAAATATGTCAAATTTATTTGTGAGTGTCAAACTTACATTCACTATTCCAACCCATAGATCTCATTGTGGCTGACAGAGACTTTTACTAAAGTTTGAAACATTGTACATGGATATTCTCCAATTTACATTCAGCAGATACAAATTTGCTTATCTGCCAAACTTCTGTCTAAACACATTAACTCTCATGTTAATGTGTTGTATCCCTTTCAATCTGTACAACATGCAACAATCTTCGAAAATTTAGCAAAAAGCATGGAAAGCAATGTTCAAATTCAACTAAAACATATCAGTGTCAACTAAAATGAAATGTGTTTCATAATGCCTGTATACAAATGGTATATATGTAGTTATGTTGAAGGCACAAAGAACACAATCATTGACTTTTGATGTTGTCTATTTTCAGGAGAACTGGGCTACGGTTTGCAGCCATGGCTGATGATCTCACTAATCCATACATGGATGGGCAGAAGAAATACAACACAGCTCTGTCCAGAGCCTGCAATGTGATGACCACATGTTTATGGTACTATGGTCCCCGTTTAGGTGCCTCAACAAGTCAGCTGGCAGAATGCTCCATTCACCTGTCATGGTATGCAAAATAACATTAGTTTTTGCAATACTGAATAATATATGTGTAAGGACCAATGTCCCATGGGACTATGAGGGGGCATTCCTACATGAGAGTGAAGAGACAGAAATCTATGAGGAAGAGATTGTCCTCAAAGTGTCAGGTTGGCAGACACAGGACCAAATTGTGGTAAAAAATTGTTCTCAGTGAAATGGAAATGACATCAATAATGAAAGAAACTATGTCAACTTCTCGTCTAATGCATATTTGTTTTGAACTCATCCATTGTGTTTTGTATGTGTGAATGTCAATGTACCAGTATGGTCACTCACATCTTGTCAACTATATGTAGGGTTCAACATGTATAATTCATATTTTTTTAGCTGCTGATAAACATTGGGACATATTTCCTATTCAGAACAAATCAACACAGCAAGTCAATGTGAACTAGTACATTGCATGAAACTGATAAGCAGGGTTCCACCATAACTAGATAGTTATGTGGTAGTCCTATCTTTTCTATCTCAAGCACTGTAGTGCAGCACATCAAGCTGTCTTGCTTTGTTCTGTGGTGTCAAAGTCTGTTAAATGTGACACTCAGTGTATGATGTATCACAAATCTCATAATAAGTCAGTCCCTGAGGAAATCTTCAAAGTGAAACATATCGACTAGCATGAAGAGTGATGTTGCAGAAGATACCTTCAACAATCATGGAAGACATCTGCCATGGCCGAAGACCTAGTTTCAGATGAAGATGTTAAAATGTCATTATGAAGAATGCATTCATGCATGTTTGGGGATCCAGGGCTGATTGCTGTAAATACTGCATTTGCCCACACTGGATACAATATACATTTACCATGCTTTGCACAGCAATGCAAGGAAGCTCAAAGGTACACAATAAAACATAACAAAATGCTAAAGTAGGAATGGGTGACATTTTTCAGAAACATAAGACAAGGGAGATGTTTGCCCGCCATCACTTTACAGTAGGAAGACAGAGTTGTTTAATGTGTGATGCATGTATCAAAATGCAAGCAAAAATGGTTGTGGACATACACAGTTTTATTAAATATGGTGCAATGTTGGTGCTGGGTAGGAAATGTCCTTTGCATGGTAAGAGTCATGTACTCTTGACCTTAGTGCCCAACTGTATTGATGTGTGGATCACTAATGCTGGTATATTCCCATAGGGGAAAATTGAATATGCATGTGTGCAATGACAGAGGCTTGTGTCATGGATTGCAGTCTGGTAGGACCAGGAGGACCACCAAATATAAGCCCTCATAGTTGTTGTGTACTACAGCCTTTGTCAGGAGTAAAACAGAGCAAACCTGCAGGTGGCACATCCTAAGTAGTGATCATAAGAGTGAGCATCACCATTGAACCCTGAGTTACTGCAGTGAGGCCTGCTGACTCACTCACTTCTTCCACAGATGTGTTGCTATGTGTTTTACTCATGCCTCCCCAACATCAGGTTGATCTTGAAGCATGTGCATGATACAATTTTGCAGAATGCATGTGCCTGTGCAAGACTTGCACAACACATAGGTTGAAATGTGGAACAGTGTGCACATAGTTAATGTGTATGTGCTGGCAGAGTGTTTTCAAATTGACACACTCTCGTACAGTACAAAGGGACTGTAGTATTGAAAAGTGTGTGCGAACTGGGGCCCTCATTATGACTTTGGTGGGCGTCAGAGGCCGCCCGCCAAAGTCCCTCGTTGTGATGGCTGCATATGCGGCCGTCCTCCACTGTACCTATTATGAGTTTCCTGCTGGGTCAGTGGGTGGAAACAATGCCATAATCCAGAGGGGAGCACTGCTTGCAGCTCTGCCCTTTTGGCTGGCAGCAACCTGGCGGTGCCGGCAGTCAGACCGTGGCGGCTCCGCCACGGTCGTAGGCCCTCATTATGACCCTGGTGGTCTTCTGACTGCCAGGGCCACGGTGGCGGTTTCACTGCCAACGGGATGGAGTCTGGTTAGTTGGCAGAGGCTACATCCCCACCTGTACCACCAGGGCAGTTGGACCCGCAGCGTCGGAGATCAGCATCTCTGACCCAGCAGTCAAATGAAGACCTCGGGCGGTATTAGGAGCCGGTTTTCCACTAGGGTTTCCACGCAGTGGCACCGCCATAAAAACCCTGGTGGAAAGGCTACCGGTGACAGGAACTTTATTTCATGTCACCAGCAGATGAGTCCCCCCTGCAGCCCCAACAAACATACCCTCACCCCCTCCATACCAGAACCCCCCACTCCCCACCAGAAGAGTGCCCCCTCCCACACTCCCTTCTAGTACAGCGCCCCCACCCCCACACATCTTCTAGTGCAGTGACCCCTGTCCCCTTAGGATGTACATAAATTACACAATATATAGACCAGTAAAATATATACACTAGTAATCAAAAACAGGTAAGTAAAATGTCAGAAAATAGTGCAAATGGTGAAAATCTAAATAGACTGCAATGGGCCGAGGGGGAACACAAAGCATATACTAAAACAGTGGAATACGAAATTCAGTTTCCCATCTAGGCAAGTGCAGTGTGTCAAGGGGTACTGGGAGTGTAAGAAAACACCAAATGTAAGTAAAATACCCCAACGCAGAGCCCAGGAAAGCAGGAGTAAAGCACAGCAAGTTTCCTAAAACACACTAGTAGTCGTGATAGAAGACAGTGCAAGAACCAGAAGAGACTGCAAGACTCCAACAATGGATTCCTGGACCTGAAGACCTGTGGAAGAAGGGGACCAAGTCCAAGAAGCACTGAAGAGTCCAGGGAGAACAGGAGCCCCTGCTATCCCGGATAAAGGTGCAAAAGAAGAACCAGCTGTGATAAGACAAAGTCAGTATTGCACCAAAGAAGATAGATACCGGTTCCTGGTTGCTGCAGAAGATGTCCTATGCCAGATGGATGAATGCATTCTGGTTTTCATCACTAGATTCTGCAAACAAGCCTTGGTAAATGCAAAGCTTGTGGTTCACGGAAAATGGTTCTGCCCGGGCCCAGGAAGGACCAGGTCGACTCTAACCCAAAGAGGGAGACAGATAGGTATCTCAGCAACTCAGAGAGCCCTCAGAAGACCATGCAGCATGCACAAGAGTCATACAGCATAGAGACAAAGGAGTTGCAAATGGCAGTCATTGCAGCACTACACAAAGGGATCCCACGCCTCCGGAGAACAACTCACGGAGCTGAGCGTCGCAAGCGTCACAGGATAGAGTGCTGGGGATTCTTTGTCAATTCTTTGATAAGTGCAAAATACTTGGTGCACAGGGGTGCTGTCTGTCACAGGAAGGCAAGCCCTTACCTCCACCAAATTTGGACAGCTAGACCTTTGGACAGTCAGGGTCACTTTAGTCCACCACCAGTTTTCCAGGATCCACTCTCGTTGTCAGGAGAGGGGACCCAGTGTTTCAGCCGTTGCTGCAGAGAGCTGCCTGCTGAAGCAGGGCCGTGACTCATCACTCCACGGGAGATTCCTTTGGTTCTTCTGGTGCAGGATGAGGACAGGCAGTCCTCAGAGTGTGCACAACCTGAAAACGGTTGCAGTTGCTGGCAGGAGCTGAAGTTACAAAGTCACAGAAGTCGTCTTTGCTTCTTTGTTGCAGTTTTGTAGAGTTCCTGGAGCAGTCAGCGGTCGATCCGTTGGTAGAAGATGAAGTAAAGGATGCAGAGGATTCCTGCTGGAGTCTTGAAATCTGAATCTAAAGAAACACCCAGAGGAGAGACCCTAAATATCCCTGAGAGGGGAATTGGTCACCTAACTAGGTAAGCACCTATCAGGTGGGGTCTCTGAGGTCACCTGCTGGCACTGGCCACTCAGATGCTCCCAGAGTTCCCTGACCATCCTGAAAACAAGATGGCTGAACCCGGGGACATTCTGGAGGAGCTCTGGGCACCACTCCTGGGGTGGGGATGGCCAGGGGAGGGATCACTACCCTTTCCTTTGTCCAGTTTTGATGTACAAAGGATCCCTGAACTGATACCCCTCCCATGCCTGTAACACCTATTTCCAAAGGGAGAGAGTGTAACACCCCTCTCCTAAAGGAAATGCATTGTTCTGCCTTCCTGGGATTGAGCGGCTGAAGCCCCAGGAGGGCAGAAGTCTGTTTATGAGGTGGCAGCAGCTGGGGTTGAAGTGAAAACCTCAGAAGGCTGGAATGGCAGTACTGGGGGGCCATGGTGGAGCCCCCAGAGTACATGGGATTGTGCAACCAATACTGGAATCAATATTGGGGTACAATTCACAGATGTTAGAGATCTCACATGTCCATATTTGTGATTACTATTGTGAAGCTACATATATGTATTGACCTAAATGTAGTGCACATTTATAATGGTATCCCTGCACTCACAAAGTCTGGGAAAATGGGCCTGGACAATGTGGGGGCACCTCTGCTAGTGCAGAGGAGCCTCACATGCAGTTACTATGCACTTAGCCTTAAGGGTCTAAAGGCCTGACATATAGGTGGCTTATAAGGGATATGGTGCAGTGAAAATGGCTGTGAAATAGTGCATGCACTATTTCACCCAGGCTGCAAAGGCAATCCTGTAGAAGCCTTTGTATGGGATCCTTATGGGTGGCAAAAGATCCCCTGGAACCCCAATGCCCTGGGTACCTATGTACCATATACTAGGGACTTATAAGGGGGTCCAGTATGCCAATCTGGAGTGAAATACTGAGTCACTAGTATGTAGTGACACATTTAGACAGAGAGAGCATGAGCACTGGAGTTCTAATTAGCAGGACTCCAGTTGGGGGTAACATACCAAAAAGAGGGTACTTTCCTACAACCGCCCATGCGCCTCCTTGAAATCCTTGAGTACTCGTCCTATGGTGGGAGGAAGACCTCCAGTACTGGCTTTGGCAAAGTCAAAATGAGGGGGAATAATATGGCCTGTCAGCAGCGGTCTGAGTGCCACAGTGAGTCTGGATGTCCATGGACTGGCAGACTCGTAATGAGGCCCTTAGTGTGTGTGTTGCATGTCAGTATGCTGGTGGTAGCATGATGCATGTGGATTACAGTATTGGTCACTGAATGTGCTGTGACTGTAGACTGAGTGCAGAAGTGCCTTCCTCGCTACATAACATGGAGGACCTTGGGCTCCTTTCTGGGTAAGACAATACTGCCTGGGGAATATATGAGGATTAGAGGAATCCCACCAGAAGGAGTTTGATACTCAAACAAAGCTACGAGCTAGGTGGGATACACACTGGAGCATGGGAGGAGAAGGATGATACCCTGAAACTAGTCCCAGGATGCTTGTTCCCAGTCCTGGGAGGACCGGGTCTGGCAGTTTGGGCTGGACTGTTCCCTTGAGGAACACGGTCAAGACTGATTTGCATATGGCTGGGACTAAATTGGGGTGACCTGGTGAGCAAAAGAACGAAGGATTAAATACAGATCTGTGACTTGTGTGAGTGTTTGAAAAGTTTCAGCATCCTTTTGTGTTGCATAGGAGAGCCAGTCTATTTCTGTGTTTCCATAAATGTGTGCTGAATTTGTAATATCTCACAAGGAAGAGGCCTGGTGACATCTCAGTAAGTGAGAGATTGGGCTGAAAAAGGAACATTAAAGAGTGTGGCAGAGGGCCCAGGATCGCATTTTTAATGCACATATGACTGTGGCTGACATCCAGTTGTGTACCCTGGTAACTAATTTGAAAATTGGTGTGCAAGCAACCAACTCTGGAGTCCTTCTTTGCTCTGCTGCCCTGTTATGAATTATCAAGGACATTAAAGACTTCCAACCACCCAGTTTCAGCACATGTACTCAGCCATCTGTCAATCTTCCCCGCCAAGTGGTGCCATCCCAGTCCTAAACTCAGGGAAGTGGGCCTAACGTGTATGCTCAAGCAGAAGCCATGCTTCTTCTATAGGTCAAACACTGCACCTCTTTTGCACTGGTCAAAACCGGCCGGTCATTCCTTCTTTTGCGCAGTTCAGAACTGGTGAATTGCCAGAGGCTCAGTCTATGCTTCTCAGTAGTTTTGTAATATTTCAGAACTGATTGCATTTTTTTTTCAAAAGCTTCCACGCTGCAAAACACTCCTGCATGATGCAATACTGATTTGCAGCACTTAGAGGTGGCGTACGGCACACTAAATAGCTTTGTATGATGTAGGGAGTATGTGCACTGTTGTGGAGGAATTTATGATGCATCTTTGGTCCTTGCACCATGGTGGGTCATCCCATAAATACGTTGCATCCATGGAGCAAGAAAATGCTGCAAAACAGCACAGATTTTTCTAACACCAAGCTGCTGCAGTGCAGCATTGCATCAAAGTCATAGGTATGACCCTTAGGGCCTGATTTCAATGTCGGCGGAGGGGAATACTCCATCACAAACGTGATGGATATCCTGTCTGCTGTATTACAATTCCATGATATCCTATAGGGATTGTAAAACAGTAGACAGGATATCCGTCACTTTTGAGACAGAGTACTTCCTCTGCTGGGATATAAATCACCCCCCTAGTCTCTTCACTCCTTGTTTTTTTCTGTGCTTGTGTGCTTTCCCACCTCTTCCCCAATACCTACGATTTAGCCTTCATGCCCTCTGCACTGTTATTGTATGTGAAATGGAATTGTAATCATGCACTCTGCTGTTGGTTGTATGCAGTAGCGACTATCCCCTCTTCAATGCCATGTGGAGAGAAGGACCCAGTGATTGTATGGAAACATACACAAGACCTTTAATCATACTACACATTAATCAGCTATATCTAAACCAAATTATTTGTCAACCAGTAATACCTTACAGGGACAGGGGGATGTGTAGCCATAGTCATTACTCTTGTTCCATCACGTTTGCTTAACTTGAAGAGACAAAATGGCAAAATATATCCACAATGTGCCAAAATACTTCTTTGTTATCTTTTGATATTTCTATGCTCTTTAGCATAGCTCATAGCACTTACTTATCTGCTGGTTAGTCTTATGCAGTAATACTTTGTAAATTCTTTGATATGGAAGTACAATTCCTTCATTGTTTAATCTGTCCTTTCTTTCCTTTTGTAGGCAGGTCTTCTGAATATTGCTGTCGGCCAACAAGTTTCAGGCAATGAGGCTTCAAGGAATCTGAATACCAGGAAATTTCTGCAATTCACAGCAGTTGCGTGGGAAGCTACTCCTTCATTGAGTTCTTGAGGCAAAGCAGGGTTTGGTCTTCTTGATGTGGTTTAAATAGTGGCCACACCCAAAATGGCCACCAAGACTTGCTGAGATCTCATGAGATCTCAGCAACTCTCACTGAACACAATTGAAAGTGATGTCAAAAACTAACAGACAACAGCAGGTGCAACTTTGTGCATGGTATTCCCCACAATGACATTGAGCATAGGCAATCACAACAATGAAATTATTCTCAGCATAAGCTGACCGAATGGGTGCTTGGGGCTGGGATGACAAAGGTGCTTCTGGTGCTGAGATACCTTAGATCTACCCACAGCCCAGGGTCAGGTATGGGCAAGGATGTGGATGGGTATGCCTGATCCTCTACTTTGGTGTACCCTACAGTGCCCTACAGTGGCGGTGCAGTGTCCTACAGTGGTGGGGAGACAATGGGCTTTCCTGATGATGGGGCCTGACAATGGCACACTTAAATATTCAATAATTGTTAAGCACGGAAAACCAAGCAAAAAACACACCTGTCTCACTGAAAACATGTTCATGGCTTCACTTACGTGTGCATTACTGACCCTTTCTTTATATAGAACTGTCAATAGGTCATTGACTGTGGGCCTCTTTAGATCTCTCCACGAGCCCATTAGTATGTATCAGGTTCAATGTGTCACTGTGACACTGGCTACATCACAGTGTAGTTGCATACTTTGGAATGTCACTGAATTAATGAAAGTACACATGGTCAGTGATGCTATCAATGATATAAGTTAATGAGTAATGAGTAATGAGTGATGTTAAATGTAAGTTCATAAGCAGTACATGATGGCGGGCACAAGTTACAGCAACTTTATAACTAACAAATACAATTTTCTTCTTTTTTAAACACCCTTTGTCCCTCCAACATTTACTACTACTTCCCACATGTATGTTTTCAGTGATCTCTACTACTTATGGATTGATTTGGGTCATTTTCATACAGAAATGAAAAGAGAGGAAGAAGTGGAGAACTTGTGCATTAAATCTGTGAATTGCATTTTGTAGTACATGATGTAGTACTACTGGAGAACTACGTGATGTACTTAACCAGACCTGTTGAGAATCACTCCCATTTTTTGGGGGATGATGTTCAACTTTTGTTCATGTCACATCAATTTGCATTCACAAATGGTTTTAAAAATTCATACCTAAGTCTCTAAAGCATATAAATGCTTCATTGCTGAAGATATAACCTCAGTTGCTTACATTAATAACAAAATGTTTATGTTTTCAGTTCAGTGCTGAAGTCACAAGAGAAGACTTCATCTACTGAGATGGCTGGCAATTTTGTTAATTTATAAGTCCTAGAATTGGTAGAAATATAGTAATCCTAATTTAAGGTTACACTATTTCTAAATTATGTTTACTCTGACTGTTTGCAGCAATTATGTTATCACATTTTGCTGGTAGTCCAACAATCCACAAGGAATACCAACAATTATTTAGACATTAGAAGAGTAGTCAGATAATTGTGGCTGCAGAAAACAGGTGAACAAGCCATCTGCCATAAAATTCATAAATATTTATGCAGTGCTCAGTTAAACATGCTTTTGAAAGGCTGGACTGACATCAGATTAATGAGCGGGTCACATTTACAGGGATTTATGGAACTACTCCATGTCCAAGATAATCATTTAAACATAGATTTCCAAACTGAAGCCAATGAAATGTACAACACATTATTATGTGGGACACTAGGATTTAGATTTTCAACAGCACTCTCTCTGAATCCAAAATATATAAGTGTTATATCCTCATAATAGCTGGCATTTTTATTCACATAATTATATGACATATGTTTTAATGGCCAGCAACGCTAACTGCTCATCATTTTTCCTATACTTGTAGGAATTAATATGGGGTGGAACTGAGAAGGTTTCACTTTCAGTCAGTGTGAGAAATTGAGTTGTTTGTGGACTGGGGTGTGTGCCCTGGTCAAGCAACCACTACAACCCCTTGCAGATGGAATCACAAAAAGCAGTCAGACTTAACTGAGGGGCAGTGTATATAGTATTTATGCAACAAACAATCAGTAATAAAATGAAAACACAACACAAGAGTTACAAACCAATGTAGAAAAATAGACTACATTTTAACAAATGATTTGTCACCAAAACAACACAAATCCAGTCACTAGCACTAGATGTATGATTCTTTAAAGTTTAAGGATCTAACCAGTTCCTTAAAGATGAGAGCATCAACTGTGGCCATCTAGTTGCCCAAGACTGGGTCAAAGTCTAAGGTTAAGGCCAACCTTAATGGAGCGAGGTTCAGATACAAGAAGTAAGTCGGATACAAGAAGTGGGTTGGGCCCGGTCAGTGCTTACCTTCGGACTTAGAAAAATTTCCAGAGAAAAATGTCTGAGAAGGTAAAAGGCAAGGCTGCAGGAAGTGTCCGAGGAGGGAGCATCATCATCGGATTGCCTTAGGTCGAAGCTGCAGTAAAAATTTCTACCTTCAGACTTAGTCACTTGAGTAGCAGTTGAAAAACCCCACCAGGACAAAGAAGAAGGCTGTAACTGAAGACAGTTCTACAAGGTGGGATACTCCTTTGATGAAGGGCCACTGAAATGGATTTGCTGCTGTGGAGAAGAAAATAGCAGGAGCCTGGCAGAGTGGACAGCAGGTCACAGCAGCAGGCAGTTTTCTGAGATTCCTTTCACAGGTCCAGTAGTGAACTGAAGAGCGGGTCTGATAGCCCTATTTTTGTACCCTGGAGCCCGTCTCCTGGAAGGAGATAATGGCTTTTCGAAAGGTTCTTGGAAGTTCCTTGAATTTTCGTGCCCCCCCCTGCTCTGGCTCCAAGCTGGCTGCAGTGAGAATACAGGATTTTTAAGCCTATTGTGAGGAGACAGGCCATAGTAGCCTATTCAGATGCAAGTGGGCTGTGCTCAGCTCCATTCCCCATCAATGGCCCACTGAGCCACACCTAATCCCACTACTGTGTGACTGTCTGGGAGGATATCACAAAGTTTAACTGGCAGGTATACCCAGTCATGTGATCCAGGACAGGCTGCTGGCACACAGGGCCAAGGGCAAGAACATATCAACTGTCTAAAAGTAGCATTTTTAAAATCATACTCGAAAATTTGACTTTACCAATAAAGAGTGTTTATCAATACAATTTCATAGGCACCGAACATGATATTTCTACCTCCTTTCAATTAGGAATTTTAGCTTATTAAGTATAATAAGGAATAATGAGGAATCTCCATTGTTATCCTATGGGAGGCATAGCCCTCACAGGAGTGAAAATGAGTTAGGGAGTTTTTCACTACCAGGACGTGTAAAAAGTAAAAGTACATATTGAACCTTTTCATTACACCACACCCAACCCTATGGGCTACCCAGGACCTATCTTAGGCTCACTTAGATGTAATAAAAGGGGAGTATGAGGTTTGGCAAGGCCAAGTCGACATGGCAGTGTGACACTGCTTTCAAGCTGCTTGGGACCTGGGACATGTTTTAAGGCACTTCATAAGTGGGTGGTACAAGAAGTACTATAGGCCCATTGGTAGCATTTAATTTACAGGCCCTGAGTATATTGTATTGTATTGTATTGTAATAGTATTTATATAGCGCTTTCTACCTCTGACGAGGCGTCAAGCACTTTTCGGCGAGTAGCACACTACTCTGGAACCCACAAGGAATTAGTGGGGGATTAGTATAGGGAAATATGAGTACAGTTTTAGTATTATCATGAGTTAATTTGAGCCACGGATATGTGAGTTTGTTAGTTGGTTTGACTGCAGTAATGGAGGGGTGGAGGAGGGAAGAATCCAGAAATGTTAATTGGGTGTTTGGTAATAGGATTTAGGCTTGGCGTGAGTAAAGGGGGGATGGAGGAGGGAAGAGTCTGTGGAAAGGGTTAGGGAGATCATAATAGCAGGAGGTGTTTTGGATGAGTTAAAGGTGAGATAAATGAGGGAGAGTTTAGAAGGGTTTTTTGGGAGATCATGGTAGTAAACTGATGTCTGGGTGAGTTAGATGTGGAAGAGGAGGGAAGAGCTTAGGCAGGGTTATTTAGGAGATGAAAGTAGTAGAATGGATTTGGGATGAGTCAGCTTGGGAATGGAGGATAGATTGATAGAGACATGACATATGGTGAAGTGTAGACAAAGTAAAGCTTACAAGAGAGTAACAATATAATATTTTTAATTTGTAATTTTATATATATATATACACACATACATACAAATTTGTGATCATTATTTTTATTTAATTTATGTATTCTTTATTATTAATATATATATATTTAGATGTATTTATAATGTGAATTTTATTTATAGATTTTTTTTTTTCTCTGGTACAGTAGGGCTTGAGTAATAAATAAATAGATATGTAAGTACATAGTAAGGGAATATATGTCCAAGGAATATATTAATGGGTATATTATGAGAAGAAAAGTAGTATTGTATAAACACAGACTTTCAAGATTTGTAATATTTGAAGTTAATTAATAAGTGTACTTTTCTAACATTTATTTATCTTTACTCAATTTTGAATAGCCAAATACCTATGATAATAAACATTTGATCAGTGTGATACAAATTGGGAGCAGGGATTCATAAGTATCTAACATAACAACTTATCTAGGAGCTATGCAATGACCTATGAATATGTTAGGCATAGAATAACATACACACACACACATATATATATATATATATATATATATATATATATATATATATATATATATATATATAAACACACACACACACATACATACACACATGAATGCACACACATATGTACACATATATGTACATACATATACATATTTAAACCATGAGTAAATATACTTTAGTTAACAGGTTTAAAGAGTATGGGGGTCATTTCGACCTCGGCGGTCTTTTGACAAGTCCGCCGAGGGACTGCCGTGCTGAAGACTGCCAGTGGTGGCGGTTTTCCGCTCGGCGTATTATGACTGCTGGCAGCCCTCCGTCCTTTTCCGGACGGAGAGCCGCCAGCAACCATACTGGCGGGCGGCGGGGAAGTGGAGGTTGCTCCACCGCCACGTCAACAGAACACCGCCCACCGAATCACGTTCTGTGATTCGGCGTGGCGGTGTTCCGTTGATGGTGTGGTGGCAGCAGAGCAGCCCCCATGGATCCCGTCCCCTACCGGAGGATCAACGGACCAGGTAAGTTGATCGTCCGTTAGGGGAGGGGGGTGTTGTGTGTTGTGTGCGTGCATGGGGGTGTACGTGTGTGTATGCAGAGGGGGTGTGTGAGTGTGTGTATGCATGCAGGTGTGTTGTGTGTTTGGAAATGAGTGTGTGTCTGTCTGTATGTATGTCTGTATGGATCTGTGCGTGTATGTCTGAATGTGGGTGTGTGCGTATGACTGTGTGTGTGGCTGTTGGCATGTATGTTGGTGTGTGTGCGGGTATGTGTGTTGGTGGTGCCTGCGTGCGTGTCGGGTGTGAATGTCTAATGTAATGTTTGGGGTAGGGGTGGGGAGGGGGTCCTGCCACCTTTGGGGTGGCAGGGGTGGTGGGGGGTGTAGGGGAAGGACTCGGGGTGGGGGAGACCCCTATCAGTGCCAGAGAAGGAATTCCCTGACACTGATAGTGCTCACCGCCATGGATTTCATGGCGGTTCCAAACCCCATTAAATACATGGCGGTCAGCTGGGTCATGATACCGCCGGCGGTATTGTGACGACCGCCGGACTGGAGACCCAGGTTTCCAGCCCAGCGATCGTCTCCGCCCTGGCGGTCGGATCGGAGAAGTGGCGGATGACCATGGCGGTAACCGCCATGGTCATAATTCCAAACTTTTTAACGCCAGCCTGTTGGCGGTAGGACTGCCACTCCTCCGTCAACCGCCAGGGCTGTAATGAGGGCCTATGTGTGTAGTTTATTGTTATGACATAGTAGTGATACATATTTTCTAAAGACCTATATATAACTAGGATATACACATAACAGATAGAAAAATATTTATCAACACAGGCATATGCAGTCCATAGCTGTTTGAATATAGTGGTTATGAAGGAAAGAGCCAACTCTTCAGTAGTCTTCTGAAGACAAGATAATTATCTGTGGATCTTATAGTTGGGGGTAATGAATTCCATAGTTTTGCGGCTTGAATGGAGAAGGATGTACCACCTATAGTTTTTTTTCTTGTATGGTGATGTTTTAAGACGGGGTGTCAATCTTGAGTGGAGGTTTCTTTGTTGAATGTATTTGGTTATTTTGTTTCTGATAAAAAGCCGTCCTGATCCATGTATAGCTTTGTGGGTGATACAATGCAGCTTGAAGGTGCATCTTCTGGCAACGGGTAACCAGTGTAGTGCTCTCAAGGCAGGGGAGATGTGGGCTTGTGGCTTTACATGTAATAGTAGCCTGGCTGCGGAGTTCTGAATACGTTGTAGTATTTTCATAATAGATAGTGATGATCCATGGTAGAGACCATTGGCATAATCCAGTTTTGATAGTACAAGCAAGATAGTAGCCTGCATCTTGTGTGGAAATCCGAGGTGGGGGAAGATACGTTGTAGAGTCTTCAAGGTGATGAAGCTTGTTCATGCTAATTTGTCTAGTTGGGCATTCATTGTTAACTTGGAGTCCATGGTGATTCCAAGGTTTTTAACTTCTTTGGATAATTGAGGAGGTGGTCCGAGATCATCAGGCCAGGTGCACAGTGGGTCATAATTTTTCCAGTCACCACATATGAGAATTTCTGTTTTAGAGGCATTTAGTTTGAGATGGCTCCAAGTCATCCACTGATCAACGGCTCTGAGGCAACTGAAGATTAGTGTGTTTTTAATGTTTTTGGGGCATTCTAATTTAAGTAATATTTGTGTGTCATCTGCATAGTTGTAGCATGTGAGATGAAAATCATTGATCATGTAGATGTTGAAAAGCAAAGGTGAGATGATTGATCCTTGGGGGACCCCTGCTTTTGTGATATGTGTATATGGTATACCATTCTACAAGAGACTTATAAGTAAATTAAATATGCCAATTAGTTATATGCCAATCACCATGTTTAGGGGAGTGAGTACAAGCACCTTAGCACTGGTTAGCACTGGTAAAGTGCATCGACTCCAGAGGCCAACTAAAGCAAAAATCCAGAAGGATTGGAAGTAAGTAGGCAAACCATTTGGGGGTGACCTTGGAGAGAGGGCCAGGACCAATAGTCAGTGTCTCATTAGACATGAAGACACTATAACTTCATTAATAGTTACTTATAATAATGCATAATCAAACCTAAGGAGATAGTTACCATGTCAAGAGAAACGTTAGGGAAGGGCCCTTTAGAAGAAGGAAAGGGATAACAGTATGGCATATAATACTCACAACTGCAAATAATCAAAATCTTCTATCACCAAGGTGTTCTTGCCAGTCTATAGAAGCAAAGATTCAGGCTTGGTGCCTGAAAATGCCTTGCAAAAACCTGGTAGTACATCTGTTGGGTTATAATATGTTTCTAATACATAATTTCTTATATGTGTGTGTGGTAATGCATGGTGTCAGCTGGCACTGTGTAGTTATGTTTCAAACACACTTTGAATGTAAAAGGCCTTTTTTTATTAGCCCACAACTCTGGTCCTCTTGGGCAGATTTGCATGGAATTCGATGATCTAATAACTCAGTCAGCTGAAATTTGCCATGTTATGTTTTGTAAAGATCTGTTCAGGGAAAAAACTAAAGGGGATGAGGGAAGAAGTGCTTTATCACTTTAGGTCCGTTCACAATTGTTGCTCTCAGTTACAGTCCAGAATGACCAATTAAAACCATACTTGGCAGGCAAATTTAACTTTTAAAATATTTTTTACAGAATTTTATTGGCCGGGTAAGGCTGTGAAACATTTTTTAAGCCATTCTGAAACACATGAGTTGGGTCCCAAGCTATTGAAAACAAAATTAAAAGTCATGGGGGAGCTGACCAAATCCGGGACAGTGCTTAGGGGTACCCAGAGGCATGGGGAATTCAAGACCTGGTAGAGATGAAAACGCTGACAACAGTAGGCAGCTGAGGAGACCAAACTGCCTTTCAGGGCCTGGACTCAGTCAAACTTGCATGCTTGACTTTCAAGTTGTTTTTAATTTGAATGGTTCAGGAAGTGTTAAATGTTGAAAGGATCACCATCAAATCTGAACACTTTAATGACTGTCAGGATCTGGCTTTGTGAATCGATGGCAGGATGCAGGGGTTGTGGCTTTTTGTAGGCAAGGCTCTGTGGCAAACTCTCAGTGGTCAGTCTGAAGGCAGTGTTCAGTGGGGTTGGGCATTCACTGCATGATTGTTGCATGAAATGTCCTGCTGCCAGTGCCTGTGCCCAATCCATGCTGGGCAATGACAAAGGCTTCGAACACTGCAGGTTTGAAGACCAAGCCATATTAGGGGCATAGCCAGAGATAATGCCCTTCTGCAGGCTAGCCCATGCACCCAAACCTGACTTTACACAATCAACATTTGTGCACAGTTGGGGTTAGTTGATGGCAAGCAGTTGGGTGGCCTACCTGAGGTCAGACCCAGCAATTGACTTGTGCTTTGCATTTTCTGCTGTTGAATCCATAATGCATTTCATATATTCATTTTTCATGCGCATATAATTTATTTCTAAATGCATACTTTACCTAGTATTGTTTGCACACGTATAACATATTATGTTTACTTTATTATAGGCCGATGGAGTCTCAATTATGCATACTTATGTGTAAACTTGTTTTATAACGTTAAGTATAATTTTAGCAAGTGTGTAATAGAATCCTAATCACAAGCTAGCATTTTACATCACTCATCATGGATTCTGGACTTTTTAAAAAAAAATAGGAAAGGTTGTTTGAAGTGAATAGAGACACCTATTCAGAGAGAGACATCTTCAGCTTTTCTAGGAACACTATTAAAGCTATGTACTGAAAACATCTTCAGTGACGGTCATCCACTCTCTGAAGCAAGGCCCCTATCTTCATGTTTCTCAGCCTGGGAATGTCATAACTGAAGCAGAGTGTAACATTCCCAAACAGAAGATGAATTAAATATTTTCTGTTACTCAGCAAAGATCTGAGGCCACCTAGGAAAACTTAAATGGGCTCCTTTGAACTAAGAAGGCCTACCTAGAAGTGAACAGTTGATTACCAAAGACTGATTTCATTATTCAATGCTTTAACTAATGAATACCTTCAATAATGTTGCAAGTCTTTTTAATACAATGTTTATTTTTCACTTTAATTGACACTGATTTGCTTTTTGTATGTTATATCTAAGGCATTCATTTTTAATAAGGCGTCTTCTCTCTGGTTTCGGGCTGCTACAGGCGATTCTACTCGGACCCAATACTTAATCAGGCTTGTTTCTCAGGTGATACGTGGAGTCCGATATGTTCACTGTTGGAATTCGGTTGTATTTTTGGAATACGTATAACTTCTATTTGTAAAATTTCCTTTGCCCTGAGTATTATTTTGGATATCTCACAAGAATATTTCACTCATTAGACCAGCTGTGGCAGGCTTTAACATATTGGGTGCAAGGTCGCATTGATTACTCCTTCCACATTAATAACAAGCTGGACCACCTGCATTCTTTGCTAATATATGTTCATTCATTTCTAGATATGCGCTTCATCCTTTCTGTTCTGATGAGACCTGGATATTCTATTCTGGGTGGAAACGCCATTGACGCATGTAACAAAGAAACATAAATAACGTGAATCCCTGAAAGAGCCAATGGACTATCTTTAAGGATTCAACATTGTATGTCATAAGAAATATACATACACTCATGGTCACAAAACAATCATACATACCTCTGCGATTCATTATTGGGAAGGGACGCCCTTGACACACCCCTTCCTAATACCGAATCGGTATGTAGTCATAAATCCAATTTGCGATTCGGTAACAAGTTACTGAATCGCAAAGTGGACTTGTTACATACCAAAACGCATTTTTGCGATCGTTGGGCCGTTTGCGATCGCAAAAATGTTTGATACATCTGGCCCAATGTGACTACAGAAGCGTTCGTAGAAGTGCTGCAAACAAATAAAAAACAAGGAAAAATGAATACTTTCTTGCATCTTAGATGAAGACTAAAAAGTATAGAACATGAAAAATCAAAGCTCATAACAAATCCAATACATTCAGAAGCGAATGCACGTCACACTAAGATCAGGTATACACATGTACAAGAGAAAACTACAGTCAATTTGAAATGGTGGTGAACTTGCATATATGTAAGCTTCCTTCACATTCTTCAACTAGAGCAAAATTGCAAGTGTCCTTTACTCTGAACATATCCATGAAATGAAGAAGTACAAGCTTCATTCATTCACAATTTGTCACCCATGCTAATATTCAAGGTCTGTTTCCTTAGAACTTGTTCTACACATATAGGTCAAGATCCATCCCTCATTTTTGGACAATCATAGGTATATGTTTACGGTTCTTACACTCATAGTATATCCAGGATATATAAGAACTCTGCATTATTACTCCGAGCAGGTATAAAACTAACATGGTTGACATTTTCTAACACTCTAATCAGGTATGACTGATGAAGTGCAAGCCATGTTCATTCAGAAAAAGAGTAATATATGGAGTGAATTAAGGTTTCCTCACATGTCTAGCTCAGAGTATGTCCTAAGCTCAAACATCCCTCACTCAGAACACATCCATGAAATGCAGAAGTTAAAGGTTTTCTCATTCAGACTAGCATGTGCTCGCATTTAGGTAATCTTTATTTATGCCCTCTGCTGCACTTGCAGCAGTGGTGCCTTCCCTTTTCAACGTGAAACCAGCACATATTAACACTCTTAATTATCGACAGAACTGACAGCATTTAAAAGGGATGTAGTTGTAATGTATCCTATGTAGACTGCACAGAATTACCATTTAATTAGTGTGCCAATTCACTACTTAAGGAACACCACAGTTCAACCACAATGGAAGACTGGAGAATCGTGAGGAATTAGAGGAAGGCATGGAACTTTCTAAAAGGGTATGTTCACCGTTTTGGTCTCAATCAATAACAATAATAAAAAAAGAATACAATGAAGTAGACAGATGCAAATAGTGTATTTCCAAGAATACTTCCTATAGAATGATATGAAACAAATGCCTCATTCACAAGCAACTGGCACATCAGCTCCGATGCGCCAGTTTCCTTGCATTGCACTGCACCTCCCTCTAACAACACCATGGTACCGCTGTATTTATAGTACAGTGCACCATGAGGCTCGTTAGCACAACTGCATCAAAACGTTTGACTCAGTTGTGGTGCTTTGCTGGACTAGTGTCAAAAATGTTGATGGTAGGCAAGCAAAGTTCGGGGAGGCCCTGGGCAGGTGTTAAAAAATGATGCTAGAATGGCACAGTGAAACTTTGTAGATTTCACTGCACCATTTTTTGGGCCTCCCTGCGATGGAATGCCTCCCTTGCTTACATTGTACTTGACGCATGTATAATGTGGTGCAAGGGTTTAAAAACTGGCAAAATCGTGACAATATGCCAGTTTGTAAATACAGGGTGGGGGACTAATTTGCGCCGCCATAGCATAAAAAAAGAAAATACTCTACGGCAGTGCAAGGAGCTTGTAAATGACCCCCAAAATGTACCAGACTGACAAAGACTTCCTTAATTACAAATATTACAAATTTAAATATTTTTGACAGACATAAAAACACATTCCTATTTTGCATGTGCAAATTACGCCCAAAATAAGCAAATACAATCCCATTGCATTTATTAAAAACACTCACCGTAACTATTCTTTTAGTGCAATAAAACCACCAATCTTAAAACAAATAAGAAACTGTATTGCATTAATAAAAATAAAGTGCAAATCTCTACCTTGGTTACGTTTAAATGGATCCTAAATTGCAAGCCTCTGTCAACCAGAGTCTCAACTGCATTAATTTGATGCTTTGCAGCTGCAATTGCTATATTGAAGTGTTTCAATTAACATAAAGTGATTCTTACTTTCTAAAAATTGGGAAAAGGATGTTTTTCGTCCTACTCAAAAACAGAGAATAATCAAAAAATGAATGTGTTACTGAATATTTTATTTTTAAAGCTCAACTACAGTGACCATTTTCTCAGACTCCACTTCTAAAACCCAGGATTCTCCAGTTAGGTTCAACACTTATGTGGAAGCAGAGAATTATATTCCTTACTCTTTTGTCAGGGATCTTAAACAAATAAGGACAGGACCCACAATCATCATGGCTTTTGATGAACGGCTCTACTGACTACCTCTTCTCTAAATAAAGTCAATCCCGACATACAACTGATCTGTAATCCATCAAGTTTACAGTGACCGCATACATAAGACAACTGCCATGGGAACTCCCTATTTTAGAAGATGCTTTAAAGGCGTCATTAACCCCTTTGCAGCCAAGGTCGTATGTTGGACTTTTTTGCCTATGCAGGGTCATCCCCAATCTTTTTGCCTCCTGCCTCCTATTTATTTCTGACCTGTTGCTGTTGGCTTTTGAACTCTGAGCACTTTACCACTGCTAACCAGTGCTAAAGTGCATATGCTCTCTGTGTAAAATTGTATGTAATTGGTTTATCCATGATTGGCATATTTGATTTACTAGTAGGTCCCTAGTAAAGTGCACTAGAGGTACCAGGGCCTGTAAATCAAATGCTACTAGTGGGTCTGCAGCACTGGTTGTGCCACCCCCATAAGTGGCTCTGTAATCATGTCTCAGACCTGCCACTGCAGTGTCTGTGTGTGCAGTTTTAACTGTAAATTTGACTTGGCAAGTGTACCCACTTGCCAGGCCTAAACCTTCCCTTTTCCTACATGTCAGATACCCCTAAGGTAGGCCCTGGGTAGCCCCAAGGGCAGGGTGCAGTGTATGGTTAAGGTAGGACATATAGTAATGTGTTTTATATGTCCTGGCACTGAAATATTGCTATATTCGTTTTTCACTGTTGCAAGGCCTGTCCCTCTCATAGGTTAACATTGGGGCTACCTTTAAATCTGATTAAAGTGTAGATTCCCTTTGGGAGCGGATGGACATGTGGAGTTTGGGGTCTCTGAGCTCACAATTTAAAAATACATCTTTTAGTAAAGTTGATTTTAAGATTGTGCGTTTGAAAATGCCACTTTTAGAAAGTGAGCATTTTCTTGCTTATACCATTTCTGTGACTCTCCCTGTTTGTGGATTCCCTGTCGGGGTCAGTTTGACAGTTGTGCTCTTTGCACTTCACACTAGACAGTGACACAAAGGGAGCTGGGGTGTAGCCTGCATATTCTGATGAGCCATCTGTGTTAGGAGGGAGGGGAGGAGTGGTCACTCACACCTGAAAGGGCTGTGCCTGCCCTCACACAATGCAGTCTCCAACCCCCTGGTGAGTGTCTGGGGCCTGGCCTGGGCAAGGCAGGATTTCACATTCCAAAGAGACTTTACTTTGAAGTAGGCCTACTTCAAAGGAGAAATTGGGTATAAGAAGGGCACCCAAAACCACAGACTTTAGGAACACTTCTGGAAACAAGAGGAACCTCTGCCTGGAGAAGAGCTGAAGAGCTGAGGAGAAGTGCTGCCCTGCCTGTGACTGTGCTTTGTGGAGCTATCCTGCAGTTGCTGCTTCTGCCAGAGTAAGAGGGCAAAGACTGGACTTTGTGTGCCTTGCATCTTTTGAAGAAATCTCCAAGGGCTTGATTCAGAGCTTGCCTCCTGTTGTTTGAAGTCTCAGGGACAGCAAAGACTTCTCTCTGCCAGCATATGGATTCTCTGGAGAGACTCCTGCTCTGACAAGTGGTGCCCTATCCAGTCCCTGGGCCCTTGAAAGGAAAGCTGGTGGAAATTCAAAGAAGTCAACTTCGGACGACTTCGGACCGACGCCGCTGCTGAATCCGGTGACGCCGCCTGCACCCGACGCCGTGGCCTTCGCTGGAACACGACGCTCTTCGCAGGCAGGATGCCGCTGCAGCCCCGCTGAAGTTCACGACTCTGTGGAAGTCGCTGCACCACATCGTGACCGACGCCGCTCGAAGAGCGCGGATTGAACGTTTCGCACAGATGCCGCGATCCCCGACTTCGGCATTGACTTGTTTTCACTCTTCACCAAAGGTACTGTAATTGGGGGTCTACATGACTCCGTGTCCGGCGCCGCTGGTGTCGGCTTGTTGGGAACAACTCTGTGTCGACGCCGTGTTAACACCTCATCGAAGCATTTTGTGTTTCTAAGCGCTATTTTTTAGTTTAATCTTAAAAAATTCATAACTTGACTTGTGTATGTCGGATTTTTTTTGTTTTTGTCTTGTTTTGTTGTGTCATTTTGTAGTGTTTTCATTAAGTTACTGTGTGTGTTGGTACAAATACTTTACACCTAGCACTCTGAAGTTAAGCCTACTGCTCTGCCAAGCTACCAAGGGGGTAAGCAGGGGTTAGCTGAGGGTGATTCTCTTTTACCCTGACTAGAGTGAGGGTCGTTGCTTGAACAGGGGGTAACCTGACTGTCAACCAATGACCTGCCATGGGAACTCCCTATTTTAGAAGATTCTTTAACAGCGTCATTAACCCCTTTGCAGCCAAGGACGTAACAGTTACGTCCTTGGCTGCGGTGCTGAGACGCCAAGGACGTAACCGTTACGTCCTGATACCAGCTCATGGGGGAGCGCTGAGCCTCACCTCAGCACCCACACTGCAGGGATGAAAGGGGAATTGCTTCCCCTTCCAACCAAGCTTCCTCCTGCCACCCGTGGCCTCTGATGAGGTCAGCGCGTGAGCTTCCAGTGCGTATCGGAGGAGAAATACTTCTACATTTCTCCTCCGATCACGCGGAGGGGCTGAGAAAGGCATCAAAGGAAAGGATAGGCCTTTCCTTTGGGAAACATCCTTTTTTACGACTTTTTTTTCTTCGAAGGTCGTGGTTAACGAAAGCGCAACACCGCTTTTTTTAACCACGACTTTGGTTTTTTGTGCCTTAACTACGTATGTTCTGAACAACGAACATGCGTGGTTCAGGTACAAAGAAGGGACTTGGCGAACGTAAGTGTGGGTTTAGGTTTTGGGGAGGGGGTGGGGGGTCAGGGGGTTTTAGGTTTTGGGGTGGGGTTGGGGGGGTGGGGCGTTTTTGGTTTTGGGGAGTGGGTGGGGGTCAGGGGGTTTTAGGTTTTGGGGTGGGGTTGGGGGGTGGGACGTTTTTGGTTTTGGGGAGTGGGTGGGGGGTCAGGGGGTTTTAGGTTTTAGGGTGGGGTTGGGGGGGTGGGGCATTTTTGGTTTTGGGGAATGGGTGGGGGGTCAGGGGGTTTTAGGTTTTGGGGTGAGGTTGGGGGGGTGGGGTGAGGGATGTAGGGTGAATGGTGCCTATTGCTAATGATTTTATCAGGAATGGCTTTACAACGAAATATCGTTGTTAAGGCATTCGTGGTAAAATCATTAGTAGTAGCAACGAGGTCGGTGTTCCGACCTTGTTGTTAAGGCAGTAGTTTTTTTTGCAGTCGTTGTTTCGTCGTACAGTCCTTTCCTTTCCTTTGATGTCTTTCTCAGCATGCCCACTAGACACCAGGGAGTTTTTTTTTTTTATTACATCATAAGAGGAGCGGCCCATTGGGCAAGGGCCTCTCCCCAGGGGGCCAAATTAGTTTTAGGCCATTTCTGCCCCCAGCTGTGGATTTTGGCCTCTAGCTCAGCCGGCACCTAGGGAAACCTACCAAACCTGCACATTTTTTAGAAAAAAACTAATCTTGTGCCTATTTTGGAAATACAAAGATTTTCTTGATACCTATTTTTCACTCTTTATATTTCAGAAAATGAACTGCTGTATACCCGGTATGGAATGAAATCCCATTGCAAAGTGCAGCACATTTATTGGTTCTGGGTACCTAGGGATCTTGATGAACCTACAAGCCCTATATATCCCCACAACCAGAAGAGTCAAGCAGACTCAATGGTATATTGCTTTAAAAAATCTGAATTTGCAGGAAATAGTTACAGTGTAAAACATGGAGAAAAATGGCTGTTTTATCTTACCTCAATTTCCATATTTTTTTTATTTCAACTGTTATTTTCTGTAGGAAACCCTTGTGGGATCTACTCAAATTACCCCTTTTTTGAATTTATAATTTTGTCTACTTTTCAGAAATGTTTAGCTTTCTGGGATCCAGAATTGGTTTCACACCCATTTCTGTCACTAACTGAAACGAGGCTGAAGGCACAAAGAATAGTTAAAATGGGGTATGTCCCAGTAAAATGCCAAGATTGTGTTGAAAAATTGGGTTTTATGATTCACGTATGCCTGTTCCTAAAAGCTGGGAAGATGGTGATGTTAACACAGTTAACGCTTTGTTGATGCCATTTTCAGGGACAAAACCACAAGGCTTCTTCAGCAGCCCTTATTCCCATTTTTTTTTTTAAAAATGAACTTTTCACTGTTTTTTGGCTAATTTCTTGGTCTTCTTCAGGGGAACCTACAAATTCTGGGTACCTCTAGAATCCCTATGATGTTGGAAAAAAAGGACACAAATTTGGCGTGGGTAGCTTATGTGGACAAAAAGTTATGAGGGCCTAAGTGCTAACTGCCCCAAACAGCCAAACAAATGCTTGGCACCTGAGTGGGAAAAGGCCTGGCAGGGAAGGGGTTAAGCTCCATCTTCAATTTTTAAGGGGCATTGGATCATCAATCGCAAGGATGTTAGTTCCTAAGTCTTAGTTGGCAAAAATATACCATTAAGCTGAGAAAACTCATCTACATAAGACATTATGGGGCATATTTATGTTCTGTTTGCGCAGAATGTGCATCAACAATTTTGACGCATGTTCGGCGCAAACCGTGCACCATATTTAAACTTTGACGCCCAAGCCTGTGGACGTCAAAATTCCTCTGTGTGCATCATTGCCTTGCGTTAATGACATGCAAGGCAGGCGTTCCTGCCCAAAAAATGACTTTAAGGCCTGTGCGCCTTATTTATACTCCAGCATCATTTTGATGCACAGGAGGGTTTGGGCCTTAAAAAATGGCACACAGCCTGATGTGCGCCGTTTTTTTACGCCTGGGTCAGGACAGGCGTTGAGGGACCTGTGGGCTCTCGCTGACCATGGAAGGAGCCCAGAGGTGCCCTCCCCTGCCCCCAGGGATACCCGCTGCCCCCCTTGCCCACCCCTGGAGGACACCCATGGATGGGGGGACCCATCCCAGGTAAGTACAGATAAGTTGAGGTAAGTATTTATTTTTATTTATTTAAAGTGGCATAGGGGGGCCTAATTTGGGCCCCCCTACATGCCACTGTGCCCAATGACAGAAGTCCCCTGGGCATGGCCATTGGGCAAGGGGGCATGACTCCTGTCTTTGCTAAGAATCGGGTTATCCGGAGAGAAACATTTTGGCGCAAACCAGCGCTGGCGCTGGTTTGCGTCAAAAAGTATAAATATGGGCCTATAAGTCATAGCATTCAGGACAAACCTTTTTCATGGTGATTCATTCAAAACAACATCTTCAAAGCACAGGATCGATCTAATAGAGTGAAAGGATCAAGGTTAAGTTCCTGTCTAATAGGCTGAATCATTTAATTTTTTGGGAGGCCCTTAAGAGTCTATACATAGGCTTTCGTGGCACTCCAGCCCTAAACGCTAATCAACGGGTACATAAAGTGCCTATTGGATAAACTAACTGGATCAAGTGATTAACAAGTAACCCTCATAGCGAGAGTCAAAGTTTTCAGGTCATAAACAATAGCTGAGAGTGAAACTCAACTTTACTATATGCTTGTTCTATTGATAATTCACGCAAATGTAAGACTAAAACAGCTATATTCAGTGAACTGCTCTAAAAGGGCATTGTTTAGAATATAAAAATCTTAGGAGCATATTTACAAGACCTTAGCACTACCGGATCATCACTTTTTGTGAAGCTCTGGTGGCACTGTGCACTGCGCCATATTTACAAGGTGCCACTAAGCAACTTTTTGTGGCTTACCACGGACTTATAAATATGGGCCCCTTTGACGCAGTTTTCTGTGGCAGAGGGGCATGCAATGGGTGTTGCTGTGGGCGTTTCACCACATCACCCATTGCTTTAGATGCTGCCCCAGATTTACAAGAATTCATAAATCTGTGGCAGCACCAAAAGTTAACGTCACCCGAAGGATGGCGCAACAAGGAGAAATACTTCTACTTTTGCTTGTTTTTGCTTTTACCATGTGCGCTGCATTCTGCCGCACACATAGAAAGAGCAAAATGCCATGGATGATTGCTCATTTTAGCACCAGCGCTTGGGTGCACTGTATTTTAGTAAACACAGCGCATCCCTGCATTTGAGAACTGATGCAGTGTGGTGCTGCCAATTTTGGCACAGTGTCGCGCTGAGCCAGTTCCTGGTAAATCCGGTCCTCAGTTTTTAAGATGTTAACAGTGCATTTATTCCATGCATAGCAGGAATATGAAGATTTACTTATTTGTTGTCAGCCAACTGATGTGTAATCCATTATGTCTACATTGTCTGCGTACATAAGACAACTGACACCGGAACTCCTGTTTTAGGGGAAAGGAATTTGTATGTGCCATTTTCCTGTACAGCCCATGCTGAGGGATTAGGCCTGCCCAAAACATAGGAGCCAATAATGAATCACAAGTCATGTGTACAAAAAAAGAAAAAGATCTGAAAACATATACTGTGAGTTTGGTAAACTAAAACAAGGCTCCAAAAAGAGAAAGAACACCAAATTGCAAAGTTATTAAAAAAACACAAAGTGGTACATTTTATGAAAATACGTTTTGTGTGTCAACCACGACGCAAAGGTTATGAACCACAAGTCAAAGCCCAAAGACCAAAAATTCAAGCCAGAATGGAGTATGACTCATGATTCACTCTCAAATTATAAGTAAAAAACATAAGAAAACAAAGAAATAACACAAAAGAAGCAAAAGTTCCTTCATTTCATAGGTTGCCTAGAAGGAATCTCTCTGCATACAACCCCCACTGTGCTTAGCCAAAGGTGGATGTTTCATTCCTGTAGCAGGTTAGTCAGTTTAAACCCTGTCCAAGCATGACCCTCACTCTAGTCAGGGTAAGTCACACACAATCTAAATTGTCCTGTGCCCACTCTGTGGTAGCTTGGCACTGAGCAGTCAGGCTTTACTTAGAAGACAATGTGTAAAGTATTTGTGCAATAAATCATGCAATAACACAGTATAGCACCACAAAAATACACCACACAGTGTTTAGACAAATATATACTATGTATCTAGATAAATGCAGGTCAAAACAATTAAGATGCAACAAGTATATGTTGTAATATCACTGTAAAAAATTATATAAAGTGTCTTTAGTCTCTTAAAAGCAAGAAATGTTTCCTGCAAGCACAAATTACCTGGTTTGCGTTCAAAATCTCTGCAAAGAACCGCAGAGGAGGAGTTGCATGGAAAACAGGGAGGTGTGCATTGAATTCTTGGGCAACACACAGTGATGCGTAGTTTATTTTTCACACAGGGAAGGCTTTGTGTTGATTTCCGGTGCTCGGTGTTGGATCCTCTTTGGGTTGTGGGGTTTTCAGACACCTCGTGGATAATGCGTTGAATTCTGGTGCTGACAGGACGAAGTCACAGGGGCTTCGTCGATCCAGTGGGCATTGCGTGGAAATTTCTACTGCACAGCAGGTACTGCATCGATTCCTCTCTGGAAGTTGGGCTACGTTGTTCCGGCTCAGCTGTGCATTGAACCAGTGGGCCGTGCGTTTAATTTCTGGTCGCTACGCTGGCGCTGCATCAATCTTCTTGTTGCGAAGTTGGGCTGTGTCATTCCAGTTGGTGAATTTTCCACCACGATGCAGGCTGTGAGTCATTTCTGGAAGGCTGTGCGTCAATTTTTTGCTGAACAGGGAGTTCTTCTTGTAGAGATTAAGAGGGTTATTCTGACCCCGCCGCCCGCCTGGCGGGAACCGCCAAATGGCCGCTCTGCGGTCAGAAGACCACGGATGCCATTCTGCCTTTCCCGCTGGGCCGGCGGGCGACCGCCAAAAGAGCGCCCGCCCGCCCAGCGGGAAAGGCCCTGCAACAAGGAAGCCGGCTCCGAATGGAGCCGGCGGAGTTGCAGGGGTGCGACGGGTGCAGTTGCACCCGTCGCGATTTTTACTGTCTGCTAAGCAGACAGTAAAAATCTTTATGGGGCCCCCAGGGGCCCCACGACACCCGTTCCCGCCATCCTGTTCCTGGCGGTAAAAACCGCCAGAAACAGGATGGCGGGAAGGGGGTCGGAATCTCCATGGCGGCGCTGCTTGCAGCGCCGCCATGGAGATTCAGCCCATGCAGGGGAAATCCGTCGGTAAACCGCCGGATCCCCTTTTCTGACCGCTGCTTTACCGCCGCGGTCAGAATGGGCTGGGAAGCACCGCCAGCCTGTTGGCGGTGCTTCCGTGGTCCCCGGCCCTGTTGGAATGGCCCCCTAAGTCTTTTTGGTCCTGAGACTTCAGGGAGCAGGAGTCAAGCTCTATCTAAGCCCTTGGAGAGCACTTGTCAGGTCTGTCACTGCCGCACACAGCTGAAGTCCTTTGTCAACATGTGTTTGACACTTGCAGTGGCTTAGGTTCAGGATCTGGTGGAGGTTACTGTCCTTGGTAGGCTGGGATGGCGAGGGTTTGGGAATTATGCAAATCATTAATAATCAATGGCATTCACTCAGAAAACATAGTTAAAATCTGAGTTATGGTTCTGACTCAAACATGTAAAATTGAGAATTTTGGTAGTTATGGTTTGCAGCCCAAACTGTATCTCATTCCTCACATTTGTGCTGCACATGACAAAACACAGATAAGGTGTAGCTATTGTTACTCATGAATTCAAAATGAAAAAAGACTGAAATTCAGAAGTTATGTCTAACTCCACAATCCGTAAATCGTGTGACAGTCAACCCAACCAGTAATTGCACACCAAATATAATGCTCATTACCTCGCCCCCTCACCGTTGATGTGATGGGTGCAACTACAAATGTTCTACATACTATTACAGATGAGATAGAATAGCACATTACTCTAAATTCAATGTAAAAGACAACAATGAATGCAGTACCGTTAAGTAGGTTAAGTATGTGCTGCTATTTGAATGCAATGTGTTTTTAGGTGGTGGTACTTATTTTTATAAATATTGCGAGGTCATAAGTGAGGCATTTGGGGTTTCTATGTGTGCATGTGTGTGTGTGTATATAAAAGTCTAAAAAGTATTATCATTTACTAAGTAAGAACACATAAGATTCTCCATCATCTCAAATGAAGAGACTCCTGTGACTGAATTTATAAGTGCAAAATTACTATTAGTAACTTCAAAATGTTTGTGGAATTCTCTAATACTGATTCTCCCTGCAGGAAAATATAGGCTGACGTAATGAAGAGTAATTAAATACATTAAATTAATTTTAATTTATTTAATTATTCTTCATTAAATGCATGCTCTGCTGGGGGTAAATTGTCTCTCAGAAAAGCATGAATAGCCAAAAGTAGTGTACATTTATGCTTTGCTATCAAATATGTAGAGCGCACTAATCACAATCCAGTAACTGGGGAAGTAACTATGATGTGCTGGGGTATGGTGATTCCAGGTTTTCAGAGGAAGGTATGAGAAGGCACAAGCTGTGGCTCTGGTTCTGCATGTGGAGGGGATGTGTGTGAGTAGGAGTCTGGCTAAGATCATGTGTCTCATTGGTGTGTGGAAGTTGATATGATTGTTGAAGAAGCTGAGTGCAATATTGTGTAAGGCTTTTGGCTTTTTGCAGCATCCCACACTTTTTGTCCCCATTTTTGACTATTAGATGCTGTTTTTTTGAGTCCGAAGGTGACCTAGGCTTTGCTAACCAGACCGAGGAATTGTGTTCTGATTTAAAGTGTATGCAAATTAGTCCTAATAATAATTGACACGACAACCTACCTGTAAATCCCTAGTATATGTTAGGACATGTAGGTTTAGAGGCCTAGCAAATTTAACGCACTTAAGTATGCATTTCTGTGTGGCCTGCTGTCACTTGAAATGCCATCCCTGCTATGCAGGCTGCTTTTAAAGTAAATTTAAATGCAAATTTGACTTTGGAAGTAAAGTTACTTCCAAAGTCTCCACCTATCTTATGTTTACATATGTCACCCCTAAGGTCTCCTCAAAGTTCCCCCAGTGTAGGATGCCTTGCAGCTATAAGCAGGGACATTGTAAAATATGTTTTGTATGCCCTGGTGAGGGAAAAACCACAAATTTCATTTTTCCCCGCTGTAGTAAATAAGCTCCATAGGTTAACATGTGAATACTTTTCTAAAGTATAACTATTACTAGGAAAGAGTTAAATATGTCATTCTTGGACTCAAAATGATAGCTGGAATAAATCCAACAACCGTCCACTATTAGATTTATTATGACTATCACAGAAAATAAGTTATGACACATGCTTTTCTAATGAGCCAACATACAGCTTTCAAAAAGCTCTTCTCTGATTGGCCAGCCTCTGCCAGGCTGAGCCAAGCTGCCTTAATAAGGTAGGAAGTGGCCTGCATGGGGACCATGGGTCATCTGGTAGGTGGGGATCTGCAAGCTGCAGAGCCAGAAGGCAAAAAGTGGACTGGGTAGCTGAATTGGTCTTCAAAAGGAGAATGACAGTTAGGTCAAGGCACAGACTCACCCCCCACTTCCTGCCACCCCAGCCAGATGGGAACCCCGGTAATTACATCAGCAGAGGGGCTGGAGGGGGAGTCTTAAGGGAAATTAGCTATACCAGTGGGATGGTATAGGAAAGTACCATTTTCCTTGGCATGTTACCCCCATTTTTACCTGTATGTCAGTATGTTTTTGCCTGTCTCACTGGGATCCTGCTGGTCAGGACCCCAGTGCTCATAGTTTATGGCCTAATGTGTGTGTCTGTATAGTCTTTGACTGTGTCACTGAGGCTCTGCTAATCAGATCCTCAGTGCTTATGCTCTCTCTGCTTTTAAATTTGTCACTGTAGGCTAGTGACTTCATTTACCAATTTCAACTGGCATATTAGACCCCCTTTATAAGTCCCTAGTGTATGGTATCTAGGTACCCAGGGCATTGGGTTCCAGGAGATCCATATGGGCTGCAGCATTTCTTTTGCCACCCATAGGGAGCTCAGACAAACCTTTACACAGGCCTGTCACTGCAGCCTGCGTGAAATAACGCACATATTATTTCACAGCCATTTTCACAGGACTTAAGTAACTTATAAGCTGCAAAGTTACTAAGTGTGAGGGCACCCTTGCACTAGAAGAGGGGCCCCCACTTAGTTCAGAGCCATTTCCCTGCACTTTGTGAGTGAGGGGACACCATTACACGCATGCACTACATATAGGTCAATACCTATATGTAGCTTCACAATGGTAACTCTGAATATGCGCATGTAACATGTCTAAGATTATGGAATTGTCCCCCATTCCAAATCTGGTATTGGGGAGCCAATTCCATGCATCCTGGGGCTCCACTGTGTAACCCCAGTACTGCCAAACAAGCCCTCTGAGGCTTGCACTGCAGCTGCAGCCGCTGCTACCTCACAGACAGGGTTCTGCCCTCCTGGGGTCTGGGCAGCCCAGTCCCAGGAAGGCAGGCCAAAGCATTTTCTCTGACAGCAGGGTGTTACACCCTCTCCCTTTCAAAATAGGTTTTACAGGCTGGGGAGGGGCAGCCTCTGTAAATGCTTTGAAGGGCACAGATGGTGCCCTCTGTGCATAAACCAGTCTATACCGGTTCAGGGACCCCTTGTCCTCTGCTCTGTCATGAAACTGGACAAAGGAAAGGGGAGTGACCACTCCCCTGTCCATCACCACCCTAGGGGTGGTGCCCAGAGCTCCTCCAGTGTGTCCCAGACTTCAGCCATCTTGCTTTGCAAGGTGTGGGGGCACTCTGGAGGGCTCTGTGTGGCAAGTGCCAGGTCCATACCTGATAAGGTAGCCAATCGCAGGGCTATTTAGGGTCTCTCCTGTGGGTTCTCTTCAGATTCTACTTGCAAGTTTCCTTCAGCAATCCTCTGCAACTACTTCAGCATCCTCTGACCTCAGATAAACCACATCCTGCTCCAAGAAACGCTGTAACCGCAACAAAGTATCCACCAGAAAGTCAGCAACTGCAACAGTTTCCATGGTGTGCACCGTCTGGGGACTCCCTGTCTTCACCCTGAACCGGAAGGGCCGAAGAAATCTCCCGTGGAGTGACGGAGTCACTCCCCTCCTCCAGCAGGCACCTTCTAAGACAACTACTGATACCCTTGGACTCCTCTCACAGCTCCGAGCATGCTCCTAAGGACACAGAGTGTGGACGCCATCGACATAGACTGTCCTGAGGTCCTGCTGATGCAATTTGGAGGAGGTAAGACCTTGCCTTCCCTGAGAGCAATGTTACCCCTGTGTACTGCGTCTTCTTCACCTCCTGAGGCCTCTATGCACTATTTGCTAAATTCCTTCATGCATAACCTGGCCCAGGTCCCAAGCACTCCATCCTGCAACGCTCAACTTGCTGAGTTGCTCTCCAGCAGCGTGGGAACTTCTTTTGTTGTGCTGCTTCACCTGCATTTTGCACCTACTTTGTTCCCGGATCCTGTGACTCCTGGGGGAGCTGGCTGGCATCCTGAGGGCTCCTTATAGTGCTGAGAGAGCCCTCTTCCTCTTCACACAGAGTTGAGGCCCCCGGGTCCCTCCTGGGTCCATTCAGCTCCATTTTGATGCAAAACGCACTTTTGTCGTAGACAAGGCTTGTTGGAGCCTCCCAACACGAAATCACATCTGCAACCACCTTCATGTTGTGCGACATCCTTTGCATCATGCAGCATCCCGCTGGCATCTTCCTAGGGTTCATTCCTGTAGTCTTCGACTAACTGGGGACTCTCTTTTGCACCTTCTTCTGGGTTGGCAGAGGCTTCTACCCTTTCTGGAGCTTCTTTCGACTTCTGGACTTGGTCCCCTTCCTTTGTAGGTCTTAAGGTCCAGGAATCTAGCAGTTGTTGTTTGCAGACTTGGTTGGTTGCTGCAAAATCCCAGTCACGCGGTGTAGTGTGTCCTAAGGAAACTTGCAGTACTTTACTCCTGCTTTTCTGGGCTCTAGGGTGGGATAATTTACTTACCTTTCCTGTATTCTTACTTTCCCAGCGATTCTGCAGACACTACACTTATCTAGGAGGGAATTTGTGATTTGCATTCGACTTTCTTAGTATATGGTTTGTGTTGCCCCTAGACCTATTTTCTTCCATTCTATAGCATTTCCTATTGTTTGCATTGTTCTATAACTATTTACTTGTCTAATTTCAGTGTCTAGTGTATATATTGCGTATAATACTTACCTCCAGAAGGAGTATTGTCTCTAAAGATATTTTTCGTACTGTGTCACCCAAATAAATACCTTTATTTTTGGTAATACTGAGTACTGTCTTTACTTGTATATAGGTACTGTGTAACTATAAGTGGTATTGCATGAGCTTTGCATGTCTCTTAGTTCAGCCTCAGCTGCTCTGCAATAGCTACCTCTATCAGCCTAAGCTGCTAGAACACTACTACATTTCACTAATAAGGGATAACTGGATCTGGTGTAAGGTGTAAGTACCCAGGTACCCACTACAAACCAGGCCAGCCTCCTACAGATGGCTTAGCCAGATCTTCATGGTATTTTTTTTGCCACACGTCAATGGAAGTGGTCACCCCAGAGATTAGCACCCTGCAACTCATTGGTCAGGGGTGCAGAGGAACTTTGACTACATATGGGAGCATGCCCAGTAACTCAGATCACTGTCTGAAACTACAGGGAGAAGATAGACTGCACTGCTGCAACCCTGGCCTGCACCCGAAGGACTGCACTCTGCATGACTGAACATTCTGTACACTGAGAAACTGCAGCTCTAAGCACTTTGCCTGACTTCAGGATGTGAAGGAGTATACTCCCTGACAGCAACAGTTTAATAGAGCTTCACCTGCATCATCTCCATCAAGAAGACCCCAGATGGGCAGCCTCCAGTGGCCTTTGAAGTAATTAGCCAGGTGCATTCTGGGAAACATAGTCCTGCCATCTAAAAGGACCATCCCAGAGCTTCTAGACCCATGGATTGGTGTTGTGGATGCCCAAAGCCCCTTTTCTGGAAACAAGTAAAAAGAAGAAATACTGCTTTGCTGGACCCCTGGTCTGCACCAATACGCACTGCACTCACAAGGACTACACCTGTCTTACACTCTGGCCTTCATAGAAGAGGACTTTGCCTGGCTTCTAAAGGATTCAGGAGTGAACTCACTGTAAACAACAGGTATAAAGGAGCTACCAAGAGTCACCTGCATCAACTCCTGCAAGAAGAGCCCAGCTGGACAGTGCTCAGTACTTTTGAGGATTTGCAGAAGGTGCATTGTGGGAATTTTAATCACAACATCCCAAGGAGCAGCTCAGAAATTCTGGAATCTTGGATTGGTGTTCCTGCATGAAGAAACACTTCTGCAAGTAATTGTTAAAGCGTTACATGGCAGGCAGCTGGGACTCTTCACTGTGTTCCGGTCCAGAGTGACCCTTTTTTTAACCCGTTGAGTGCTAATTGCTTTAAAGCACTAGTTTTACCTTTAATCTTTGAAAATGTATATCTCTGGTTCCCTACATTGGACTTTTTGTCATTTTGGTGTCATTTTACCCACAAAAATATATTCTATTTTTAGAAATTGGTATTGAATTTTTATTGTGTGTTGTATCTTACTTATATAATGTATTGGGGTTTTTAAATGCTTTACATACCTGACACCTCAGTTAAGCCTGCCTGCTCATTGCTGGCTACTGACAATTGAGCAAAGGATTAATTTATTGAGACCTTGACTGAACCTTATATTTTGATTGTGGCCTTATTACCAGTGGTGCTTAACTACCAGCCCCTTCTAATAAACCACCTTCCTTGTGTGTGTGTGTGAGGAGTTTAACGTGTGGGTGCCAGTGAAGGTATTTGAGGTGCAGGGTGATGTGCTTGGATAGTTTGTAGTCAATGTGAGTCTGACTGTTAGGTGTTGTATGTTCAAGAGTTTTTTTATCAGGTTTGCATTGAATCCAATATAGAGTGTGTAGCTGTTGTCCAGCTTGCTTGTGATGAGAGGCTTGATGACTGTTCTGCATGTGTTGATGGGAAGCCACTTGAAGATCTTCTTGAGCATTTTGTGTTTGAGGAAACAGTAGGTGGGTAATACGCCTACTTGGCCGGGCATGGCAAACTGGTTGTTGATTACTACTCCACCGTTCTTCACATTGGTGGCTGTATGGGTTGTAGGTCCAAATTCAGAAGGCCACCAATTGGAGCTACCTAGCAATGTGTCTGTGCTAAAAATGACTACTTCCCTTTTGTCTTTGTTTAGCTTGAGAAATTTGCCTTTCATCTACCTGGATACTTCAGTCAAGCAAGCAGATATGTTGGTTTTGGTTTGGTGGTTTGTAAGAGAAGGTGCAGTTGAGCTGGGTATCATCTGCCTAGGATATCATGTTGACTCATTGGACATGGATGTAGGCATTGAACAGAGTGTGGTTGAGCAATGATCCTTGTAGAACTCAGCAGATGAAGTTAGTGGTGGCTCAGCCTGACTGATTGGGTCAATTAATCAATCAAGGATTTGAAGAGCACAGCTAATCATCCATAGGTTCTCAAGGCCTTGAATGTAGGCGTGTTGTTCAGTGGTAGAGCCAGCTCTTGAGGTCCTTCCTGAACTACTTCAGTGATGCGTTCTGCCTGAGCTTGAGGGGAAGTGAGTTTTATGTCCAGGCCGCTAGGTAGGAGAAGGATATTCCTCCTGATGTATTTCTCTGGATCTGTGAGACAGCTGCAAGGGTGAGCTGGGAGAAATGGAGACATCTGTTGGGTACACAGAAGGTGAGGTGGTGGTTGAGGTATGCTGGTCCTATGTTGTGCAGTGCCTTGAAGGTGTGGATCAGAAGTTTGTATGTTATGCGCTTGTTGACTAGGAGCCAGTGTAGGTCTCTAAGGTGGGAGGAAATTCAGCTGTCGGTGGCTGTCCAGGAAGAGTCTGGCTGCTGCATTCTGGACTTGTTGTAGTCTTGATTAAAGTGTCTTGGTAATGCCGGCATATAGTGCATTGACGTAGTCCAGTTTGCTGTGATGAGTGTGTGGGTGACTGAATTCCTCGTGTCGGGGAGAATCCATTTAAAAAACTTCCGCAGGAGAGGGAGGGTGTGGAAGCTTGAAGAGGAAATGGCGTTAACTTTGCGGGTCACTGATAGAGTGGAGTCCAGGATGATGCCCAGGTTGCGTGCGTGGCCCCTGGGGGTGGGAAGCGTTACCCAGAGTGGTGGGCCACCAGACGTCATTCCAGGCAGAAGGGGTGGAGACTATTGCTTGGCCTTCATCCAGATGACAACTGCTCTCATCCTGTTGTGGAAATTCCTCTTGGCTTGCGCAGAGTCCTCGGGCAGGGAGAGGATCAGTTCAGTGTCGTCAGCCTAGGAAGCTATATTTAGCCTGTGTTGTCTGGTGATCTTAGTGAGCGGGCCATGTAGACTTTGAAGAGCGTCGGGCTGAGTGAGGATCCTTGGGGCGCTCCTTAGCAAGTGTCTTTAGGTTTTGATGTGAACGGTGGTAGTCTGATCCTCTGTGTTCTTCTGGTGAGGAAGGAGTTGATCCAGTTCAGGGCTTTATCTCAGATGCCAGCATTGTGCAGTCTGTGGCAGAGGGTGAAGTCGGAAAACGGTGTCAAATACAGCAGAGAGGTCAAGGAGGATGAGTGAGGCAGTGCCTCTGTGGTCAAGTATGATGTGTATGTCTTCAGTGGCTGCTAAGAGTGCGGTTTCGGTGCTGTGGTTGCTTCTGGAACCGGACTGGGAAGGGTCCAGGATGCAGTGTGTCTCGAGGAAGTCAGTGAGTTGCTGGTTGATGACCTCCCACATCACCTTGGCTGGGAAACTGATCAGAGAGATAGGTCTGTAGTGTTCAGCTCCCTAGGGTTGGCGGTGGGATTCTTGAGTAGCAGACTGATTTCGGCATGTTTCCAATCTGAGGGGAATCAGGTGCTGTCTGTTAGGAAGAAGCAAATCCAGTGGAGAGTGGGACCTTGAATGCCAGCTTTGAGGAGGCATTTGATGAGGATGGGATACAGAATGGTTTTAAAGTGGCACATAGGTCCAGTAGGATGAGGGCAGAGGTGTCTCCTCTGTCCATGATCCGTAAGATGTGGTCTGTGGTGGCAGTTAGTGCGTGGGCCTGTGTCCAGATTCAGGGTTGCCATGGATGTGGTTGTCTCTGAAGTGGGCAGCTAGTCTGTTGTTCATGATTTTCTCCATGACTTTCGCTGGACAGGATAGCAGGGAGATAGTCCGGTAGTTGGCTATCAAACTGGGTTAGCTGGAGTTATTTTCTAGGATGAGTAGTACTGAGGCACGTTTCCAGGCATCTGTAAAGTAGGTGTGTTGACCACGTTATTTAGGATTCAGGCAAATGCTATATTGATGGGGTCCAGTCCTTTTGCAAAGACCTGGTGAGGGCAGAGTCCAAGGGTGATCCAGAGTGTATAAAATGCATGGTTGATGTAGTTTCTTGAGTGTTGTTGGTGGGCCAAGTGGTCAGGGAGGTCCTCTGAATGTTGGTTGGGATGGATAGGCGGGCTGCAAGAGTTGATGGGTTTAGTTGGGGCTGTCAGTTTCATAGATACTGTTCATCTTGCTGCTGAAGAAGTACCAGACAAGGGTGCAGAGGCCCTGTGAGAGAATGAAACTAGGGAGCTTGATGGTTGATGAGTGAACAGTTTCACAATGGTGAAGATTTCCTTGAAGCTGTTAGTGCTGCTTTTGATGTGGTTGATACGAGCTCAACATTTGGTTGATTTGTTTGTGATAGTGTTGGATGGCTAATCTGTAGGGAGATAGATATCAGGAGGTCTTTGAGTTGTTCCAGTCTGAACAATAGTAGCTCTGAGGACCACAATTCTTCTGAGATCTTATTCCAGTTTTGCCATGAAGATTTAACAAGGGTATTTCTTCAGTGGTTTGGCATGGGCATGTTGAAATGGATTAGGGCATGATCGGACCAGATGATTGGTGAGCACTTGTCCACTGTAATTTCAGTGAAGCTGGTTAAAATGAGGTCCAGTAAGTGTCTTGTGGTGTGGCCTCCCACTCGTTGGGTGAGTATGAGATTCATGTAGGAGGATCTGCTCCCATGTATAACTATAGGAGTAGATCTACATATGCAAACTTACCTTTGTAACTCAGGAAAACATGTTGTGATCCTTTACAGCTACGCATCTCACTTATTATTGTAGACTATCCAAAGTGCATTCACAGCACAAAAATCAGTGTTCAAATGTCAATGTCTTAGTAGGCAGCATTGCCAATGTGTTTAAGGGCTACATGTACCAAAGTTTGGTTTTGCGACTCGCAATTTGCGAGTCCCAAAACCTTATGTTGCATAGTGTCAATGACACTATTTGCGATTCGCAAGGGGGTCGCAAATGCCCACCTCATGAATATTCATGAGGTAGGTAACAATTTGCGACCCCCTTGGGAATGGCGGCCCTTACAGGGATGGTGGCCTGCTGGGGACAGCAGACCACCATGTCTGTGACTGCTTTTAAATAAAGCTGTTTTTAATTCAAATGCACCCCGTTTTCCTTAAAGGAAAACGAGATGCATTTCAAAAACAAAAAATGAAATGTTTTTGTTTTTTCATTTTTTCAGAGCAGGCAGTGGTGCGTAGGACCACTACCTGCTCTGAAATAATGTTTTTACTGACATTCACAAAGGGGAAGGTGTCCCATGGGGACCCCTTCCTGTTTGCGAATGGGTTAGCACCAGTGTGACACTGGTGCTAACTGCGATTGTTCTGCGACCACATTAGCGGTCACAAAACAATCATACATGAGACTGCTAGTCACAATTAGAAAGGGAACACCCCTTCCTAATTGTGACTCGTTTGTGACTCGCAATCCCTTTTTGCGATTCGGTAAATAGTTTACTGAATCGCAAAAATGGGTTGGAACATGTCAAACTGCATTTTGCACATCGCAAGCGGTCCGATTCGCTGTTTGCGATGTGCAAACTGCTTCGTACATGTAGCCCCATATATTTTATCTTTGCTGTGGTTCACAATCATTGACTATGCCTTTCACCACATGCTTTGCTTCTCTAATCCTAAACCTACTTCTGTTAAGTGAAACAATAGAAAGCAAACGCAAATTGTGCGAGGTATAAAATTTCCAAGGAAAATGACCATTACCTTAGTCACCGCAAAAACCTTTCCTCGTTTTCCTGGGAAATCGTATGGAAAATGGCAATCACAATCGTAATTCCATTAGGGAAATACTGATTCCATAGCTTGCCTTATTCCATTTAAAAAACTAAGGGAGGCCTTAACTACACCTCGTAAATTCACCACCCTGACGTATTGGTATCTGCTGAATGCAGTAAATACCATCCCTATTTTTCACAACTTTGAACAAGACATAGTTACAGCTTTGTTCATTTTCAAAACTCTGCCCTTCCGGGTCCAATATCCTCCAAGACTCTGGCTTCTTGGATAGCTAGGCCAACTTCGTGAGCGGTTTATGGGTGTTGCAGGGTCATTCATTGATCACAGTCAAAGGACAAAGGTGTTATTATTTCTCTCCTTCTTAAGTATTTTCTTTGATATCAAATAATTACTTACATGTCTTACACGGTAAATAGTTTTTTAATATATTTTAATTTTTTCTTTTTTTTAATGAAACATAAGTTCACAAAAACAGAACACACTAGACTACGAGTTTCCTTTAATATATAAATCCCTAAAAAATATCATCTGTTCTTTGTATTATCGAACATATTCATGAACTGAAAGGCAGATGGTTTGTTTACGAGTTTCCTTTGGCCACTGTGGACAGCTGGCAACGTATTAAAAATCTGCACTATTCCTATTGATTCTAGTCCATCTTGTACTGTGTAATTACCTTAATTATGAAAATCTGTTGCACAAAATTTAATTTAGAAATAATGCCACCTTGACATAAGGCATTTGCATTGGATATGTTAAAACATTTTTTGGAAACAAGTTTTGATTAAAGGCAACATTTGGATTTAATTGATTTAAAACATTTTTTGCAAAAATAAAAATGATCCACTAACAAACATGATTGTTATAAAAATCGTAATGCATCTTTAAACAAAATAAGCTATCTGACCAATTACTAGAGTTGTGTTTTTGTGGAAATGTGTATAGTCACTGCTACTAGGTGTCGGCACATGAAACATACAATTATGTTATTTTGTGATTTGTGTGGGTTTAAGACCATCAAAGTTTTGCTCATAGTGTGAAACGCATTCAAAACGTGGTCATCGAGGAAAGCGAGCCGGCGAGAGAGTTGAAAATGCGAAACGCAGAATTAAAGACGAAAAGTAGTTAGAAATTCACATCCATGGAAAAAGAGAGTCAAGAGAACAAGATAAAAGGGCACAGAGAGGCAGGTGATCGCAGAGAACGCTAGTGGCATAACGAAACTTGAGCGAGCACCCCTGCAAAGTACCTGCCCCCCACAAAAAAAAACAGCCCACCCCCGTTTGTCGTAATTGTCAATGTTTTTTGACAAATGATAATAAAAATGTGTTGAAGATTGCCCAGTAAGAAATATTTGATTTGCAAAAGCAGCATTTTAGAAATCAATGTGGTTTATTCTGGTATGGATTCAGTTATTAATATGAGACCACACTGTACAATTCCCGACACCAGCTACACACATTGTAGATACCACTGGGCACCGTCTCATGCACAACGCAAGGCCATGTAGCTTGATAAATGATGCTACCTCGTCAGCACAACCATATCCACACCATCACCATATCCACTCTCTAATCTGCATATCAAGGGCCATATTTATACTTTTTGACGCAAAACTGCGCTAAAGCAGTTTTGCGCCAAAACAATTAGCGCCGGCTAACGCCATTCTGAAGCGCAATGCGGGCGCCGTATTTATTGAATGGCTTTAGCCGGCGTTAGCCGACCGGCGCTGCCTGGTGTGCGTGAAAAAAAAACACGTACACCAGGCAGCGCCGGCGTAGGGAAAAATGGCATTTGGGCATCCAAAAATGGGGCAAGTCAGGCTGAGGCAAAAAAATCGTCTTAACCCGATTTGCGCCATTTTTTTGGGGTGCCCAGACACCATTAACATGACTCCTGTCTTAGCAAAGACAGGAGTCATGCCCCCTTGCCCAATGGCCATGCCCAGGGGACTTACTTGGGCATAGGCACAAATCAGGCCCCCCTATGCCACAAAAAAAAAATAATAATAATACTTACCTGGACTTACCTTAATGTCCCTGGGGTGGGTCCCTCCAGCCTTGGGTGTCCTCCTGGGGTGGGCAAGGGTGGCAGGGGGTGTCCCTGGGGGCAGGGGAGGGCACCTCTGGGCTCATTCTGAGCCCACAGGTCCCTTAACGCCTGCCCTGACCCAGGCGCTAAAATCCAGCGCAAATGCGGGTTTTTTAGACCCACCCACTCCGGGGCGTCATTTTTGCCCGGGAGTATAAATCCGACGCATATGCATCGGGGTCATTTTTTAAGACGGGAACGCCTACCTTGCATATCATTAACGCAAGGAAGGTGTTCACGCAAAAAAATTACGCTAATTCCATGAACTTTGGCGCTAGACGCGTCTAACGGCAAAGTATAAATATGGAGTTAGTTTTGCGTCGAATTTGCGTCGAAAAAAACGACGCAAAATCGGCACAAACGGAGTATAAATATGCCCCCAAATGCTTAGAACTGGTTATCAGAACTCTTGTCAACGAGTTACCTTATATTCGTCGCACCAGCTTGAAAAACATTTTGCACCAAATATAAGTAATTAGTTATTGATGCCTCTTACCTAAACAGTCACAATATGTTAAACAAGGGGAAACTATCCATCACAGTAGAGGGAAAAAAATGATACATTTATCGTGGGCACACAACCATTAGCATAGTGCATTACACAGAACCAGGACAGTGGGTAACTGGCTAGTATATATCATGACTCAATAACAAGTATTACAGTTAATGTATATTAACTATGCAGCATGCCCACTAACCTAAACAAATGCTAATTTGAAAACAGTAAAGGCATTACCAGAAAAACAACTGAAGGGACATTTGGAAACATTTGGATGGAAGTTTACACATTATGGGTGCGCCAAAGGCTCTCTTTCAGTCACTTTTATCACAAAGGTCCGGGTGGTCTGGACAGAGATATTGAGCCATTGAATGGCAAAACTAATTAAAAAGTTACCATTTATGAACATTTGCATGATATATTATAAACGCCTCACACCGTTTTGGCGCTCTGCATGCCTAGGTTTTCAGAAATAGTTCTAATTTCTAAGTTAACGTGGAGCGATAAATAAAGCTTTCTAGCGCCGTAATGTTTCTGGTGATGAAGTGTTTTTTGTATGATATGTAGTCCTTGCTACCTTCTCTTGGTAGAAATGTTGAGGCAGGCTTTTTGGTAAGGCACAGTCAGGGGGCAGCTGGGCAGGTCCTGCTGCATTCATAATGTCAGATTTACTAAATGTTTATGCAAAGCAGCACAGAAAATAAAGCTGCATGAAAGGAAGAGCAAAACAGTGCCGGATCTACTAATATTTGTTGCTGTTTTCCTCTCTTCTACACTGGAGCACTTTGGTGTGCCATGTGCAACCATAGGACAAAGGTATGTGTGTGATGTCAAGCATGGGTTTTATACTTGAACGGTACTCTTGCGGCACAAATGCAATCTTTAGACATACTTTAACACTTTTCACACATTATATGTGATCAGAACAGTGCAGCACACATGCGACGATGAAACATTTTGAGAAATGAAAACATTTCTCAAAGTTAACACCACTCAAAGAGGCAAGTTTCTGGTACAAACCTTTCCCTACCAATGTTGGTAGGTCAGTCTTTGCAGTATGCCACCCATACTACCCCCATGGATGCAAAGCAAAACAAAGCAGTGCTAGTGCTGCTTTGTCTTACTTTAGAACATTTTCCCAGCACAAATAAAGATTGGCACTGCAAGGTAAATGCCAAATTAACAGTTTGCACTGCTATTCATCATTTTTGTGATGCAAGCCTGGTGCACATTGTTACTACATCCACCCCTGGGTTTGCACCGGTCACATCTGTTGCTGTCTTCCCAAACATTTTCATTCTCCTGACACTTTTACAGTCAATTTGGAGTTGGCATACTTATTTTAGTCACATAAGTAGATAGGTGTTAGAATTTGTGTTTCTGGTTGCAAGAGGTATGCACCCTGATTAAGCAGGAACCACAATCCTAGTCACGGTAAATCACAAACACATACTAAATTAGTATGTGTGATAGCGCGTCCAGTCTTTATAAATTACTTGTACTTGGACACGCCGGAGGTCGGTGAACCTTTTAACCGAGTTGGGTTCTCCTCATCCAAATATAGTTGGATCTTTCAAATCAATAATCAATAATCATTATAACCAATACCTAATACTTAATTAATGGATCAAACAACACATTAGGAATCAATAACAATCAGTATTTTGACGCACCGTGACCTTTCAGTCATGAATAACCACACCAGTTTATTAGAAGTTAATTATTTGTTTCCCTATATTAACAAAGCTAGCATGATATAAGTGAGTCTCAAAATCAAATGGTATACATATACGAACATTACTATCTGTCCATAGCGACGGAAGAAACGCAATCTTCGCAAAATCTGAATTATAATACACTCGGTTATAGCAATGCACATCACTAATATAAGCAACTGAATTTGACTAATTGCATACATCGGTCAGCATAACAAGATTTCAATTTAACATGGTGCATCAAGTGAATACCTCAACTAACCTCTAATTAGCATTGGCATGTGGGGCTTCATGCAAAACGAATTTAGTTAACACAAATTTAGAAAACTCCTAGCTTGGGCCCTATCAAAATAAGCAGTTGGTACCTAGGAAGGAAAACACAATGCATAATACAATTATCCTTTCATATTTACCAAATACAATCAGCATTCAATAAAAGTCTTCGTCCCTCAGGTATCGGTTCGATCAGCATGGGGCAGGTTTCAAAGGGGCAAAGTTAATGCAAGTTTCCTTGCGGCAGCAAGGAGAATGGGGCAAAAGTTACTGCATGGACAGGACGGGGCAAAATTAAAGTTAAAGTCTCTAGGGTGAGAATTCTTAAAGTCTCTTTCTCTGCGACAGAGAAAAGGCATCAGAGGGTCGTTGAAAATGGCTTCTTGAATCAGGCTTCAAAATGGCATTAAAAAAATGGCTGACTTCTCTTTGTCTGGTGGGTTTAAGTAAGAAACATTCCAAATTCTTCAGGGACTTCCATTGGAGGGTTCATAGGGTGGCTTCCTTTTGACCAATGAATAGTGTCTTTCTCCTAGTACTCATTTATGCATAAGGTGTCCTTGGAGCCTTGGAACACAAGTTGCAACAAAGTTTGCCAATTATTTCTGTATCAGAGCTTTTATTGTCCGCACCTGCAGAAACTGACCTTGCTTCAAAGGGGATGAAACTAGCCTAGCACGAAACCTTGAGATAAGTGTATTAGTCATCTCTACTGGAAAAATACAACTTTAAAGTAAAATAATATGTCTTTGTTAATACAAGTGAAAACCACGCAGTTAATTTTGAGACCAGGCAACTAGGCCAAAGCCTCTGCTAAATTTAAGCTAAGCATATAACAGTTTCAACAAGAAAATCATAGAATACATTTGCAATTATGACGGATTACTACATTGTCAATTCTTCACGATTAATTAAGCTTGTTTATAATAATGGCAAACTACCCCGTGGGCACAATTTCCCACGTACATTATTTGTCTTTGCTAAAATCACACTACCTTATACGATTTTGATTACATGATATATGAATATTTGTTAGTCCTTTTTCTGCATCATCATGTGCTCATTGCTCTCTGGTAGCTTGGCACAAAGCAGTCCGGCTTAACTTATGAGGCAATGTGTAAACTATGTGTGGAAAACTTCAAACAGTACAACTCGAAACTTCAAACAGTAAAACAGTGAAAACATTACACTTTACAATTTACAAAACCTGGTTAGAAAAATATAACTTAATGTAATAAGTAAAAAAAGACCAAGATGTGTTCTAGCATGCCGTTTCACCAAGTCTGTAATTATTCATTCATGTTTTCATAAATCTCTTTGTGATTGCTTTTGGCATTTGTGTCACATCATAAGTTTGTTTGTTCTATGCTCTATAACCATGTTCTTTCTCATTCCGTTTCTGCACTACACATAGTTTTGCATCTTGTTTTGTGATGTTTCTGCATGTGTCCTCTTTCAAATGATATTCATTCATTGCCACTCCACAACTGTGCATTGTCACTCCACATCACTTTGCCTTTTGTATTCACATGCTAGCATGTGCATCTTTAACAACACAGGGTCCCATTCAGAAAGACACAAAAAGCACTTAAAACAGCATTCTACTAATAATCTGTATTATACTTTTACATGCCTTTATGAAATACCCCAACACATCTAAAATATGATTAACCCCTTCTGTGCCGCGGACGTAGTGGTTACGTCCCGCGGCACAGTGCTGCTGTGCCGAGGACGTAACCACTACGTCCTCGGCACACAGCCCAGAGGGAGCGCTCTCGCTCCCTCTGTGTGCTTCCCTCCCACCCCCCAAAGTCGGGGATGGAAGGGGAAGCCCTTCCCCTTCCACCCCCGACCCCCCCACCCCCCCATAATGACGTCAGCGCGCGATCGCGCGCTGACTTCATTATGGGTTCCTCGCCGCACAGAAAGCCATTTGCTTCCTGTGCGGCGACGAGAGAAGAGGTGAGTTCCTCTTCCCGGTGGGTGGGGGGTTGGGGCTAAAGAGGCACCGGGGAAAAGGAAAGGCTTTTCCTTTTCCCCGGTGTCTCTTTGAGCATTCCTGCTGCCAGATCGCATTGCGATCGGGCAGCAGGAATGCCCACTAGACACCAGGGATTTGTTTTCTTCATTGTTTTTTACGGTTTTTGGCACGCGGGGAGCGGCCCCTTGGGCAAGGGTCGCTCCCCTTTAGGGGGGCAATTACTACGGCCATTTCTGCCCCCCTTGGGGGCAGATTGGCTACTTTTCAGCCAGATCTGCCCCCAAGGGGGGCAGAAAACACTAGATCACCAGGGATTATTATTTTTTTTTGCATTTATGTGTTGGGGGTGCCCCCTTGGGCAAGGGGCGCCCCCCCCAAGGGGGCAGAGAACTGTTGGCCTTTTCTGCCCCCCTTGGGGGAAGATCGGCCTATTTTTTTTAGGTCCATCTGCCCCCAAGGGGGGCAGAAGACACTTAGGCACCAGGGATTGTGTGTGTAGTGGATGGGGGGGGGGCCCCTTGGGCAAGGGTCGCTCCCCTTTGGGGGGCATGTCTTTTCGGGCCATTTCTGCCCCCCTTGAGGGCAGATTGGCTACTTTTTAGCCAGATCTGCCCCCAAGGGGGGCAGAAAACACTAGATCACCAGGGTTTTTTATTTTTATGTGTATTTATGTGGGGGGGGTGCCCCCTTGGGCAAGGGGCACCCCCCCAAGGGGGCAGAGAACTGTTGGCCTTTCCTGCCCCCTTGGGGGCAAATCGGCCTATTTTTTTTAGGTCCATCTGCCCCCAAGGGGGGCAGAAGCCACTTAGGCACCAGGGATTGTGTGTGTAGTGGATGGGGGGGCGCCCCCTTGGGCAAGGGTCGCTCCCCTTTGGGGGGCATGTCTTTTAGGGCCATTTCTGCCCCCCTTGAGGGCAGATCAGCCTATTATTTTTAGGCTGGTCTGCCCCCAAGGGGGGCAGAAACTACTAGAACGCCAGGGATATTTTTTTCTTTGTTTATTTTTGTGGGGGGGCGTCCCCTTGGTCACGGGGCGCCCCCCCAAGGGGGGCATTGACCTGTTGCCCATTTCTACACCCCCTGGGGGCAGATGGGCCTATTTTCTTAGGCCCACCTGCCCCCAAGGGGGGCAGAAGCCACTTAGACACCAGGGATAGTGTGTGTGTGTGTGTGTGTGTGTGTGTGTGTGTGTTAGTGGATGGGTGGGGCCTTGGGCAAGGGTCGCCCCCCACTTTGGGGGCACATGTACCCAGTCCATTTCTGCACCCCTTGGAGACAGATCAGCCTATTATTTTTAGGCTGGTCTGCCCCCAAGGGGGGCAGAAACTACTAGAACACCAGGGATTTTTTTTTTATTTGTTTATTTTTGTGGGGGGGCGTCCCCTTGGTCACGGGGCGCCCCCCCAAGGGGAGCATTGACCTGTTGCCCATTTCTACACCCCCTGGGGGCAGATGGGCCTATTTTCTTAGGCCCACCTGCCCCCAAGGGGGGCAGAAGCCACTTAGACACCAGGGATAGTGTGTGTGTGTGTGTGTGTGTGTGTGTGTGTGTGTGTTAGTGGATCGGTGGGGCCTTGGGCAAGGGTCGCCCCCCACTTTGGGGGCACATGTACCCAGGCCATTTCTGCACCCCTTGGAGACAGATCAGCCTATTATTTTTAGGCTGGTCTGCCCCCAAGGGGGGCAGAAACTACTAGAACGCCAGGGATTTTTTTTTATTTGTTTATTTTTGTGGGGGGGTGTCCCCTTGGTCACGGGGCGCCCCCCCAAGGGGGGCATTGACCTGTTGCCCATTTCTACACCCCCTGGGGGCAGATGGGCCTATTTTCTTAGGCCCACCTGCCCCCAAGGGGGGCAGAATCCACTTAGACACCAGGGATAGTGTGTGTGTGTGTGTGTGTTAGTGGATGGGTGGGGCCTTGGGCAAGGGTCGCCCCCCACTTTGGGGGCACATGTACCCAGGCCATTTCTGCACCCCTTGGAGACAGATCAGCCTATTATTTTTAGGCTGGTCTGCCCCCAAGGGGGGCAGAAACTACTAGAACGCCAGGGATTTTTTTTTATTTGTTTATTTTTGTGGGGGGGCGTCCCCTTGGTCACGGGGCGCCCCCCCAAGGGGGGCATTGACCTGTTGCCCATTTCTACACCCCCTGGGGGCAGATGGGCCTATTTTCTTAGGCCCACCTGCCCCCAAGGGGGGCAGAAGCCACTTAGACACCAGGGATAGTGTGTGTGTGTGTGTGTGTGTGTGTGTGTGTTAGTGGATGGGTGGGGCCTTGGGCAAGGGTCGCCCCCCACTTTGGGGGCACATGTACCCAGGCCATTTCTGCACCCCTTGGAGACAGATCAGCCTATTATTTTTAGGCTGGTCTGCCCCCAAGGGGGCAGAAACTACTAGAACGGCAGGGATTTTTTTTAATTTGTTTATTTTTGTGGGGGGGCGTCCCCTTGGTCACGGGGCGCCCCCCCAAGGGGGGCATTGACCTGTTGCCCATTTCTACACCCCCTGGGGGCAGATGGGCCTATTTTCTTAGGCCCACCTGCCCCCAAGGGGGGCAGAAGCCACTTAGACACCAGGGATAGTGTGTGTGTGTGTGTGTGTGTGTGTGTGTGTGTGTGTTAGTGGATGGGTGGGGCCTTGGGCAAGGGTCGCCCCCCACTTTGGGGGCACATGTACCCAGTCCATTTCTGCACCCCTTGGAGACAGATCAGCCTATTATTTTTAGGCTGGTCTGCCCCCAAGGGGGGCAGAAACTACTAGAACACCAGGGATTTTTTTTTTATTTGTTTATTTTTGTGGGGGGGCGTCCCCTTGGTCACGGGGCGCCCCCCCAAGGGGAGCATTGACCTGTTGCCCATTTCTACACCCCCTGGGGGCAGATGGGCCTATTTTCTTAGGCCCACCTGCCCCCAAGGGGGGCAGAAGCCACTTAGACACCAGGGATAGTGTGTGTGTGTGTGTGTGTGTGTGTGTGTGTGTGTGTTAGTGGATCGGTGGGGCCTTGGGCAAGGGTCGCCCCCCACTTTGGGGGCACATGTACCCAGGCCATTTCTGCACCCCTTGGAGACAGATCAGCCTATTATTTTTAGGCTGGTCTGCCCCCAAGGGGGGCAGAAACTACTAGAACGCCAGGGATTTTTTTTTATTTGTTTATTTTTGTGGGGGGGTGTCCCCTTGGTCACGGGGCGCCCCCCCAAGGGGGGCATTGACCTGTTGCCCATTTCTACACCCCCTGGGGGCAGATGGGCCTATTTTCTTAGGCCCACCTGCCCCCAAGGGGGGCAGAATCCACTTAGACACCAGGGATAGTGTGTGTGTGTGTGTGTGTGTTAGTGGATGGGTGGGGCCTTGGGCAAGGGTCGCCCCCCACTTTGGGGGCACATGTACCCAGGCCATTTCTGCACCCCTTGGAGACAGATCAGCCTATTATTTTTAGGCTGGTCTGCCCCCAAGGGGGGCAGAAACTACTAGAACGCCAGGGATTTTTTTTTATTTGTTTATTTTTGTGGGGGGGCGTCCCCTTGGTCACGGGGCGCCCCCCCAAGGGGGGCATTGACCTGTTGCCCATTTCTACACCCCCTGGGGGCAGATGGGCCTATTTTCTTAGGCCCACCTGCCCCCAAGGGGGGCAGAAGCCACTTAGACACCAGGGATAGTGTGTGTGTGTGTGTGTGTGTGTGTGTGTGTGTGTGTGTGTGTGTGTGTGTTAGTGGATGGGTGGGGCCTTGGGCAAGGGTCGCCCCCCACTTTGGGGGCACATGTACCCAGGCCATTTCTGCACCCCTTGGAGACAGATCAGCCTATTATTTTTAGGCTGGTCTGCCCCCAAGGGGGCAGAAACTACTAGAACGGCAGGGATTTTTTTTTAATTTGTTTATTTTTGTGGGGGGGCGTCCCCTTGGTCACGGGGCGCCCCCCCAAGGGGGGCATTGACCTGTTGCCCATTTCTACACCCCCTGGGGGCAGATGGGCCTATTTTCTTAGGCCCACCTGCCCCCAAGGGGGGCAGAAGCCACTTAGACACCAGGGATAGTGTGTGTGTGTGTGTGTGTTAGTGGATGGGTGGGGCCTTGGGCAAGGGTCGCCCCCCACTTTGGGGGCACATGTACCCAGGCCATTTCTGCACCCCTTGGAGACAGATCAGCCTATTATTTTTAGGCTGGTCTGCCCCCAAGGGGGGCAGAAACTACTAGAACGCCAGGGATTTTTTTTTATTTGTTTATTTTTGTGGGGGGGCGTCCCCTTGGTCACGGGGCGCCCCCCCCAAGGGGGGCATTGACCTGTTGCCCATTTCTACACCCCCTGGGGGCAGATGGGCCTATTTTCTTAGGCCCACCTGCCCCCAAGGGGGGCAGAAGCCACTTAGACACCAGGGATAGTGTGTGTGTGTGTGTGTGTGTGTGTGTGTGTGTGTGTGTGTGTGTGTTAGTGGATGGGTGGGGCCTTGGGCAAGGGTCGCCCCCCACTTTGGGGGCACATGTACCCAGGCCATTTCTGCACCCCTTGGAGACAGATCAGCCTATTATTTTTAGGCTGGTCTGCCCCCAAGGGGGGCAGAAACTACTAGAACGCCAGGGATTTTTTTTTATTTGTTTATTTTTGTGGGGGGGGGGCGTCCCCTTGGTCACGGGGCGCCCCCCCAAGGGGGGCATTGACCTGTTGCCCATTTCTACACCCCCTGGGGGCAGATGGGCATATTTTCTTAGGCCCACCTGCCCCCAAGGGGGGAAGAAGCCACTTAGACACCAGGGATAGTGTGTGTGTGTGTGTGTGTGTTAGTGGATGGGTGGGGCCTTGGGCAAGGGTCGCCCCCCCACTTTGGGGGCACATGTACCCAGGCCATTTCTGCACCCCTTGGGGCCAGATCAGCCTATAATTTTTAGGCTTGTCTGCCCCCAAGGGGGGCAGAAACTACTAGAACGCCAGGGTTTTTTTTTTATTTGTTTATTTTTGGGGGGGGGCGTCCCCTTGGTCACGGGGCGCCCCCCCCAAGGGGGGCATTGACCTGTTGCCCATTTCTACACCCCCTGGGGGCAGATGGGCCTATTTTCTTAGGCCCACCTGCCCCCAAGGGGGGCAGAAGCCACTTAGGCACCAGGGATAGTGTTGTGTGTGTTTTTTTTTTTTTGTTGCTTTTTTTTTTTAGGGCTGTCCCCTTTGGCAAGGGTCGCTCTCCATGGGGACACACTACTAAAGGTATTTTCTGGCTTCCTTGGGGTAGACAGGTCTATTTTATTAGTAGGCCCATCTGCCCCATGGCAGAATCCACTTAGGCACCAATTTCTAAATGTTTGATGGTGGGGTGTTTGTCAACTGAAGAAGTCTTTGCATTTGTGATAAAAAAAAATGTCCTCCTTTTTGTTCTAGTTCAAAACTTTTGCTTTATTTGCTGTGGCTCCTTGCGGTTTTGGCGGTGGTTGACCTGCAGTTTGCACAGTTGCATGTTTTAGGTAAGTAAAAACAATTTACTCCAAAGGAGTATTGTTGCCATGCATGAATTACATGTTTGTAGGGGGTGTACTAAATGCAGGATTGTGTGTGAAATTGTCCTTAGGTTTGTGCACAATGATATTTGTTTTGTCTTATTTCTAATTTGCCTTTCTTTCTTTATTTATTTTTAGTGGGATATCATTGGTGATTGCTGTGTAGTTGCTGGTCAATCAAGCTTTTTCAGGCAAGTGAGCGGTATAGTTTTTGAGTTTACAACTCTTACTAACAAAGCTACACTTTGTCACTTGTCTTACACAGTGCTGGTTGTTGGTGGTGAATTTGTCCAGTTAATTTTAGCAGGAGATATCATGGCTAGCCGCAGGATGACCGCTCAGCAGGTGGTTGGTATGCTTTTTGAGTCACAGTCTGATCATGACTATGAGACAGACTCTGCATCTGAGGCAGAGGAGGAAGTCAGAGATTCTGGCAGTGATGTTTCTCTTGGAGGGGAATCTTCTGATGATGAAGCCACACTCAGTGCAGATGAAGGGCCTGTTGTAGAGGAGGACATTGATGTGCCAATTGTGCAGCAACCTGGGGCTGAAAGGTTTCCCGTTATAAGACCTGATGTCTGGGTTGCCCCAAACATGCAGCAGCCAGAGTTGCCTGCCTTTACTGGTCTCCCGGGGTGTAACGCCAATACAGAGAACTTTATGCCTATCAATTTCTTTGAGTTATTCATGGATGATGTGTTTTTGGAAGAGATTGTTGAGCAGACTAATTTGTATGCGGAGCAGCATTTGAGGGACAACGCTGCTAGACTTAGGCCACACTCTAGAGCTGCCCAGTGGATTCCCACTAATTTGGAGGAGTTAAAAAAGTTTTTGGGTTTGACTTTTTTGATGGGGTTGATAAGGAAGCCGTCACTGGCTTCTTATTGGTCTACTAGTCCCTTGATGGCAACAGCTATATTTCCAGCGACCATGAGTCGTAATCGGTATTTGCTTCTTCTTAGGATGCTGCATTTTGTTGACAATGCATTAGCCTTGCCACGAGATCACCCATATTCTGACCGTCTTTTTAAGATTAGGCCTGTCCTTGATCATTTTGTAGATCGGTTTTCGGAGGTCTATGTTCCAGGCAAAGAGTTAAGTGTGGACGAGTCTTTGGTCCTCTTCAAGGGTCGTTTGGTTTTTAGGCAGTACATTCCTAGCAAAAGGGCATGATATGGAATTAAATTGTATATGCTGTCTGAAAGTAGGACAGGATATGTGTATAGTTTCCGTGTGTACACTGGTAGGGATTCCAATATTGACCCCCCTGGTTGTCCTCCCACTTTTGGAGTTACTGAGAAAATAGTGTGGGATCTTGGTAGACGACTGTTCAACAAAGGTCACCATTTGTATGTAGATAACTTCTACACTGGTGTGCAATTGTTCAAGGAATTGTTTAGAGTGGACACAGTTGCTTGTGGCACAATCCGTTCTAACCGGAAAGGCTATCCAAGGGAGCTTGTCTGTAAAAAACTTGAGAGAGGACAGTGCTGTGCCTTGCGGAACGAGGAGCTGCTAGCTTTGAAATTTTCAGATAAGAGGGATGTCTACATGCTAAGTACCATCCATGATGAGAGTACTTCCCCTGTGACTGTTTGGGGCCAGGTTGCTGAAGTGCGCAAACCTGTGTGCATTTTAGATTATAATAAGCACATGGGAGGTGTAGATAGAGTTGACCAGAGGTTGGAACCTTATACTGCTATTCGTAAGTCTTACGTTTGGTATAAGAAGTTAGCACTTCACCTCTTCCACTTAGCAACCTTCAATGCTTTTATTGTGTTTAGGGATAGGTCTCCAGAGTCAAAGATGACTTTTGTGAAATTTCAGGAGTCAGTGATAGAGAGCCTTATTGTGGTGGAACAGGCCAGAGTTCCTAGAGAAGCAGTGGTGGAGGATGTGGCTAGATTGAAAGATCGCCACTTTGCTGAGCACATTCCTCCCACACCCAAAAAAGACTTTCCAGCTAAGAAATGTAGAGTGTGTTTTCGAAGAGGTATCCGGAGGGAGTCTCGAATGTACTGCCCGGATTGTCCTTCCAAGCCTGGGCTGTGTGTCGGTGCTTGTTTTAAGAATTACCACACCCAGAAGAATTTCTGGGAACAACCATGAGTGTAAACTCATGTCTGTTTTGTATTTTCATGTGTTTAGTTTCATGGTTAGCATTTCTGTCATGTTCTTAGTTAGAGCTTTTGTGTTTGTAGTTTTGTAATTCTTTCTACTTAGTTAGGGGTTCCTCTGTTAAAAAAAAAAAAAAAAAAATTATGCCATTGTGGGTGGAGTGGGGCTTGGCTGAGAGTGTACATATTGACTTGCTGTTGGCTACTGCAACACACTGCCAGCCAAACACCAGTCCACACACTCCCATCAGCTGGTGTGATTGTTGTATCAGGCATGTGGGCGTATGTAAGTGATGGGCCCTTGAGTGGCGCTGTCTGTCGATGTGAGTGTTGTAATGTGCTGGGCCGGTGGCTGGCGTGTGAATGGCCTTGTGTGTGTCATATATGAAAGTTGTGTGAATGGACTGTAAAGCGGTTGGTGCCTTGTCGCGGCTTTACAGCTCACGAGCTGTGAGTCATTGGTTCAGTTTTTTGCCTTTCAGTTACTAACAGTGCATTTCATTTTTGTGAAAGCTCTTGTTAGTAAAATTTGATCCACTGAACCATCACTCACCCTCGTGCCAAATCCAACCAGTATGTGTGGTAAAAATGACAAAACCTGCTCCGCTGTAATCAGGCGTCGCAGCACACCTGTGACACGCTAGGTGCCTCAGGTGGGACCCCGATGATGAAGCATGCCACCAACTTTGTTGGTGGGTGAGGGGTCTTTTTCACATACCCTAACTGTGTTTCTTTTAAAATTTTTAGTGTTTGGCACATCACGGACGTATGTGGGCACATCAAAACGATATATTACAAAACTACCTGTGTTTGGGGGGGAGAGGGCACCTATGTTTTTGGTCCTGTGTGCGGCCTTCATCTATGGAAACCTACCAAACCCAGACATTTTATAAAACTAGACACCCCAAGGAGTCCAGGGAGGTGTGGCTTGCGTGGTTCCCCCAACATTTTCTTACCCAGACTCCTCTGTAAACCTCAATGTGCTTAAAAAAATCATATTTTCCTGACTTTTCTTCGTAGGATCACCACTCCAGCACAAAATTCCTACTCCCCAGTGTTCCCCTCAGCCTCCCAAGTAAAATGACACCTCACTTATGTGGGTCCCCAAAGCAGAGTCTGTCTAAAGATGTATAAAAGAATATGTCCTTATAAACTTGCTGTGCTATCCCCTCTATCTCTACAAGTTTTGGGCCTTATTCTGTTGCAGGCACCTGGCCCACCCACACAAGTGAGGTATCATTTTTATCAGGAGACTTGGGGGAACGCTGGGTGGAAGGAAATTTGTGGCTCCACTCAGATTCCAGAACTTTCTGTCACCGAAATGTGTGAGAAAGTGTTTTTTTAGACAGAATTTGAGGTTTGCAAAGGATTCTGGGTAACATAACCTGGTCCGAGCCACACAAGTCACCCCATCTTGGATTCCCCTAGGTCTCTAGTTTTCAGAAATGCACAGGTTTGGTAGGTTACCCTAGGTGCCAGCTGAGCTAGAGGCCAAAATCTACAGGTAGGCACTGTTTTCAATGAAAAAATGTGATGTGTCCACGTTGCGCTTTGGGGCGTTTCCTGTCGCGGGCGCTAGGCCTACCCACACAAGTGAGGTATCATTTTTATCGGGAGACGTGGGGGAACGCTGGGTGGAAGGAAATTCGTGGCTCCTCTCAGATTCCAGAACTTTCTGCCACAGAAATGTGAGGAACATGTGTTTTTTTAGCCAAATTTTGAGGTTTGCAAAGGATTCTGGGTAACAGAACCTGGTCCGAGCCACACAAGTCACCCCATCTTGGATTCCCCTAGGTCTCTAGTTTTCAGAAATGCACAGGTTTGGTAGGTTTCCCTAGGTGGCGGCTGAGCTACAGGCCAAAATCTACAGGTAGGCACTTTGCAAAAAACACCTCTGTTTTCCTTCACCAATTTGGCTGTGTCCACGTTGTGCTTTGGGGCGTTTCCTGTCGCGGGCGTTAGGCCTACCCACACAAGTGAGGTATCATTTTTATCGGGAGATGTGGGGGAACGCTGGGTGGAAGGAAATTCGTGGCTCCTCTCAGATTCCATAACTTTCTGCCACAGAAATGTGAGGAACATGTGTTTTTTTAGCCAAATTTTGAGGTTTGCAAAGGATTCTGGGTAACAGAACCTGGTCCGAGCCACACAAGTCACCCCATCTTGGATTCCCCTAGGTCTCTAGTTTTCAGAAATGCACAGGTTTGGTAGGTTTCCCTAGGTGGCGGCTGAGCTACAGGCCAAAATCTACAGGTAGGCACTTTGCAAAAAACACCTCTGTTTTCCTTCCCCAATTTGGCTGTGTCCACGTTGCGCTTTGGGGCGTTTCCTGTCGCGGGCGCTAGGCCTACCCACACAAGTGAGGTATCATTTTTATCGGGAGACGTAGGGGAACGCTGGGGGGAAGGAAATTCGTGGCTCCTCTCAGATTCCAGAACTTTCTGCCACAGAAATGTGAGGAACATGTGTTTTTTTTGCCAAATTTTGAGGTTTGCAAAGGATTCTGGGTAACAGAACCTGGTCCGAGCCACACAAGTCACCCCATCTTGGATTCCCCTAGGTCTCTAGTTTTCAGAAATGCACAGGTTTGGTAGGTTTCCCTAGGTGGCGGCTGAGCTACAGGCCAAAATCTACAGGTAGACACTTTGCAAAAAACACCTCTGTTTTCCTTCACCAATTTGGCTGTGTCCACGTTGCGCTTTGGGGCGTTTCCTGTCGCGGGCGCTAGGCCTACCCACACAAGTGAGGTATCATTTTTATCATGAGACGTGGGGGAACGCTGGGTGGAAGGAAATTCGTGGCTCCTCTCAGATTCCAGAACTTTCTGCCACAGAAATGTGAGGAACATGTGTTTTTTTAGCCAAATTTTGAGGTTTGCAAAGGATTCTGGGTAACAGAACCTGGTCCGAGCCACACAAGTCACCCCATCTTGGATTCCCCTAGGTCTCTAGTTTTCAGAAATGCACAGGTTTGGTAGGTTTCCCTAGGTGGCGGCTGAGCTACAGGCCAAAATCTACAGGTAGGCACTTTGCAAAAAACACCTCTGTTTTCCTTCACCAATTTGGCTGTGTCCACGTTGCGCTTTGGGGCGTTTCCTGTCGCGGGCGCTAGGCCTACCCACACAAGTGAGGTATCATTTTTATCGGGAGACGTGGGGGAACGCTGGGTGGAAGGAAATTTGTGGCTACTCTCAGATTCCAGAACTTTCTGCCACAGAAATGTGAGGAACATGTGTTTTTTTAGCCACATTTTGAGGTTTGCAAAGGATTCTGGGTAACAGAACCTGGTCCGAGCCACACAAGTCACCCCATCTTGGATTCCCCTAGGTCTCTAGTTTTCAGAAATGCACAGGTTTGGTAGGTTTCCCTAGGTGGGGGCTGAGCTACAGGCCAAAATCTACAGGTAGGCACTTTGCAAAAAACACCTCTGTTTTCCTTCACCAATTTGGCTGTGTCCACGTTGCGCTTTGGGGCGTTTCCTGTCGCGGGCGCTAGGCCTACCCACACAAGGAGGTATCATTTTTATCGGGAGACGTGGGGGAACGCTGGGTGGAAGGAAATTCGTGGCTCCTCTCAGATTCCAGAACTTTCTGCCACAGAAATGTGAGGAACATGTGTTTTTGTAGCAAAATTTTGAGGTTCGCAAAGGATTCTGGGTAACAGAACCTGGTCCGAGCCACACAAGTCACCCCATCTTGAATTCCCCTAGGTCTCTAGTTTTCAGAAATGCACAGGTTTGGTAGGTTTCCCTAGGTGGCGGCTGAGCTACAGGCCAAAATCTACAGGTAGGCACTTTGCAAAAAACACCTGTTTTCCTTCCCCAATTTGGCTGTGTCCACGTTGCGCTTTGGGGCGTTTCCTGTTGCGGGCGCTAGGCCTACCCACACAAGTGAGGTATCATTTTTATCGGGAGACGTAGGGGAACGCTGGGGGGAAGGAAATTCGTGGCTCCTCTCAGATACCAGAACTTTCTGCCACAGAAATGTGAGGAACATGTATTTTTTTTGCCAAATTTTGAGGTTTGCAAAGGATTCTGGGTAACAGAACCTGGTCCGAGCCACACAAGTCACCCTATCTTGGATTCCCCTAGGTCTCTAGTTTTCAGAAATGCACAGGTTTGGTAGGTTTCCCTAGGTGGCGGCTGAGCTACAGGCCAAAATCTACAGGTAGGCACTTTGCAAAAAACACCTCTGTTTTCCTTCACCAATTTGGCTGTGTCCACGTTGCGCTTTGGGGCGTTTCCTGTCGCGGGCGCTAGGCCTACCCACACAAGTGAGGTATCATTTTTATCGGGAGACGTGAGGGAACGCTGGGTGGAAGGAAATTCGTTGCTCCTCTCAGATTCCAGAACTTTCTGCCACAGAAATGTGAGGAACATGTGTTTTTTTAGCCAAATTTTTAGGTTTGCAAAGGATTCTGGGTAACAGAACCTGGTCCGAGCCACACAAGTCACCCCATCTTGGATTTCCCTAGGTCTCTAGTTTTCAGAAATGCACAGGTTTGGTAGGTTTCCCTAGGTGGCGGCTGAGCTACAGGCCAAAATCTACAGGTAGGCACTTTGCAAAAAACACCTCTGTTTTCCTTCACCAATTTGGCTGTGTCCACGTTGCGCTTTGGGGCGTTTCCTGTCGCGGGCGCTAGGCCTACCCATACAAGGAGGTATCATTTTTATCGGGAGACGTAGGGGAACGCTGGGGGGAAGGAAATTCGTGGCTCCTCTCAGATTCCAGAACTTTCTGCTACAGAAATGTGAGGAACATGTGTTTTTTTTGCCAAATTTTGAGGTTTGCAAAGGATTCTGGGTAACAGAACCTGGTCCAAGCCACACAAGTCACCCCATCTTGGATTCCCCTAGGTCTCTAGTTTTCAGAAATGCACAGGTTTGGTAGGTTTCCCTAGGTGGCGGCTGAGCTACAGGCCAAAATTTACAGGTAGGCACTTTGCAAAAAACACCTCTGTTTTCCTTCACCAATTTGGCTGTGTCCACGTTGCGCTTTGGGGCGTTTCCTGTCGCGGGCGCTAGGCCTACCCACACAAGTGAGGTATCATTTTTATCGGGAGACGTGGGGGAACGATGGGTGGAAGGAAATTCGTGGCTCCTCTCAGATTCCAGAACTTTCTGCCACAGAAATGTGAGGAACATGTGTTTTTTTAGCCAAATTTTGAGGTTTGCAAAGGATTCTGGGTAACAGAACCTGGTCCGAGCCACACAAGTCACCCCATCTTGGATTCCCCTAGGTCTCTAGTTTTCAGAAATGCACAGGTTTGGTAGGTTTCCCTAGGTGGCGGCTGAGCTACAGGCCAAAATCTACAGGTAGGCACTTTGCAAAAAACACCTCTGTTTTCCTTCACCAATTTGGCTGTGTACACGTTGCGCTTTGGGGCGTTTCCTGTCGCGGGCGCTAGGCCTACCCACACAAGTGAGGTATCATTTTTATCGGGAGATGTGGGGGAACGCTGGGTGGAAGGAAATTCGTGGCTCCTCTCAGATTCCATAACTTTCTGCCACAGAAATGTGAGGAACATGTGTTTTTTTAGCCAAATTTTGAGGTTTGCAAAGGATTCTGGGTAACAGAACCTGGTCCGAGCCACACAAGTCACCCCATCTTGGATTCCCCTAGGTCTCTAGTTTTCAGAAATGCACAGGTTTGGTAGGTTTCCCTAGGTGGCGGCTGAGCTACAGGCCAAAATCTACAGGTAGGCACTTTGCAAAAAACACCTCTGTTTTCCTTCCCCAATTTGGCTGTGTCCACGTTGCGCTTTGGGGCGTTTCCTGTCGCGGGCGCTAGACCTACCCACACAAGTGAGGTATCATTTTTATCGGGAGACGTGGAGGAACGCTGGGGGGAAGGAAATTCGTGGCTCCTCTCAGATTCCAGAACTTTCTGCCACAGAAATGTGAGGAACATGTGTTTTTTTAGCCAAATTTTGAGGTTTGCAAAGGATTCTGGGTAACAGAACCTGGTCCGAGCCACACAAGTCACCCCATCTTGGATTCCCCTAGGTCTCTAGTTTTCAGAAATGCACAGGTTTGGTAGGTTTCCCTAGGTGGCGGCTGAGCTACAGGCCAAAATCTACAGGTAGACACTTTGCAAAAAACACCTCTGTTTTCCTTCACCAATTTGGCTGTGTCCTCGTTGCGCTTTGGGGCGTTTCCTGTCGCGGGCGCTAGGCCTACCCACACAAGTGAGGTATCATTTTTATCGTGAGACGTGGGGGAACGCTGGGTGGAAGGAAATTCGTGGCTCCTCTCAGATTCCAGAACTTTCTGCCACAGAAATGTGAGGAACATGTGTTTTTTTAGCCAAATTTTGAGGTTTGCAAAGGATTCTGGGTAACAGAACCTGGTCCAAGCCACACAAGTCACCCCATCTTGGATTCCCCTAGGTCTCTAGTTTTCAGAAATGCACAGGTTTGGTAGGTTTCCCTAGGTGGCGGCTGAGCTACAGGCCAAAATCTACAGGTAGGCACTTTCCAAAAAACACCTCTGTTTTCCTTCACCAATTTGGCTGTGTCCACGTTGCGCTTTGGGGCGTTTCCTGTCGCGGGCGCTAGGCCTACCCACACAAGTGAGGTATCATTTTTATCGGGAGACATCGGGGAACGCTGGGTGGAAGGAAATTCGTTGCTCCTCTCAGATTCCAGAACTTTCTGCCACAGAAATGTGAGGAACATGTGTTTTTTTAGCCACATTTTGAGGTTTGCAAAGGATTCTGGGTAACAGAACCTGGTCCGAGCCACACAAGTCACCCCATCTTGGATTCCCCTAGGTCTCTAGTTTTCAGAAATGCACAGGTTTGGTAGGTTTCCCTAGGTGGCGGCTGAGCTACAGGCCAAAATCTACAGGTAGGCACTTTGCAAAAAACACCTCTGTTTTCCTTCACCAATTTGGCTGTGTCCACGTTGCGCTTTGGGGCGTTTCCTGTCGCGGGCGCTAGGCCTACCCACACAAGTGAGGGATCATTTTTATCGGGAGACGTGGGGGAACGCTGGGTGGAAGGAAATTCGTGGCTCCTCTCAGATTCCAGAACTTTCTGCCACAGAAATGTGAGGAACATGTGTTTTTTTAGCAAAATTTTGAGGTTTGCAAATGATTCTGGGTAACAGAACCTGGTCCGAGCCACACAAGTCACCCCATCTTGAATTCCCCTAGGTCTCTAGTTTTCAGAAATGCACAGGTTTGGTAGGTTTCCCTAGGTGGCGGCTGAGCTACAGGCCAAAATCTACAGGTAGGCACTTTGCAAAAAACACCTGTTTTCCTTCCCCAATTTGGCTGTGTCCACGTTGCGCTTTGGGGCGTTTCCTGTCGCGGGCGCTAGGCCTACCCACACAAGTGAGGTATCATTTTTATCGGGAGACGTAGGGGAACGCTGGGGGAAGGAAATTCGTGGCTCCTCTCAGATACCAGAACTTTCTGCCACAGAAATGTGAGGAACATGTGTTTTTTTTGCCAAATTTTGAGGTTTGCAAAGGATTCTGGGTAACAGAACCTGGTCCGAGCCACACAAGTCACCCCATCTTGGATTTCCCTAGGTCTCTAGTTTTCAGAAATGCACAGGTTTGGTAGGTTTCCCTAGGTGGCGGCTGAGCTACAGGCCAAAATCTACAGGTAGGCACTTTGCAAAAAACACCTCTGTTTTCCTTCACCAATTTGGCTGTGTCCACGTTGCGCTTTGGGTCGTTTCCTGTCGCGGGCGCTAGGCCTACCCACACAAGGAGGTATCATTTTTATCGGGAGACGTGGGGGAACGCTGGGGGGAAGGAAATTCGTGGCTCCTCTCAGATTCCAGAACTTTCTGCCACAGAAATGTGAGGAACATGTGTTTTTTTAGCCAAATTTTGAGGTTTGCAAAGGATTCTGGGTAACAGAACCTGGTCCGAGCCACACAAGTCACCCCATCTTGGATTCCCCTAGGTCTCTAGTTTTTAGAAATGCACAGGTTTGGTAGGTTTCCCTAGGTGGCGGCTGAGCTACAGGCCAAAATCTACAGGTAGACACTTTGCAAAAAACACCTGTTTTCCTTCACCAATTTGGCTGTGTCCTCGTTGCGCTTTGGGGCGTTTCCTGTCGCGGGCGCTAGGCCTACCCACACAAGTGAGGTATCATTTTTATCGTGAGATGTGGGGGAACGCTGGGTGGAAGGAAATTCGTGGCTCCTCTCAGATTCCAGAACTTTCTGCCACAGAAATGTGAGGAACATGTGTTTTTTTAGCCAAATTTTGAGGTTTGCAAAGGATTCTGGGTAACAGAACCTGGTCCAAGCCACACAAGTCACCCCATCTTGGATTCCCCTAGGTCTCTAGTTTTCAGAAATGCACAGGTTTGGTAGGATTCCCTAGGTGGCGGCTGAGCTACAGGCCAAAATCTACAGGTAGGCACTTTCCAAAAAACACCTCTGTTTTCCTTCACCAATTTGGCTGTGTCCACGTTGCGCTTTGGGGCGTTTCCTGTCGCGGGCGCTAGGCCTACCCACACAAGTGAGGTATCATTTTTATCGGGAGACGTCGGGGAACGCTGGGTGGAAGGAAATTCGTGGCTCCTCTCAGATTCCAGAATTTTCTGCCACAGAAATGTGAGGAACATGTGTTTTTTTAGCCACATTTTGAGGTTTGCAAAGGATTCTGGGTAACAGAACCTGGTCCGAGCCTCACAAGTCACCCCATCTTGGATTCCCCTAGGTCTCTAGTTTTCAGAAATGCACAGGTTTGGTAGGTTTCCCTAGGTGGCGGCTGAGCTACAGGCCAAAATCTACAGGTAGGCACTTTGCAAAAAACACCTCTGTTTTCCTTCACCAATTTGGCTGTGTCCACGTTGCGCTTTGGGGCGTTTCCTGTCGCGGGCGCTAGGCCTACCCACACAAGTGAGGGATCATTTTTATCGGGAGACGTGGGGGAACGCTGGGTGGAAGGAAATTCGTGGCTCCTCTCAGATTCCAGAACTTTCTGCCACAGAAATGTGAGGAACATGTGTTTTTTTAGCAAAATTTTGAGGTTTGCAAAGGATTCTGGGTAACAGAACCTGGTCCGAGCCACACAAGTCACCCCATCTTGAATTCCCCTAGGTCTCTAGTTTTCAGAAATGCACAGGTTTGGTAGGTTTCCCTAGGTGGCGGCTGAGCTACAGGCCAAAATCTACAGGTAGGCACTTTGCAAAAAACACCTGTTTTCCTTCCCCAATTTGGCTGTGTCCACGTTGCGCTTTGGGGCGTTTCCTGTCGCGGGCGCTACGCCTACCCACACAAGTGAGGTATCATTTTTATCGGGAGACGTAGGGGAACGCTGGGGGAAGGAAATTCGTGGCTCCTCTCAGATACCAGAACTTTCTGCCACAGAAATGTGAGGAACATGTGTTTTTTTTGCCAAATTTTGAGGTTTGCAAAGGATTCTGGGTAACAGAACCTGGTCCGAGCCACACAAGTCACCCTATCTTGGATTCCCCTAGGTCTCTAGTTTTCAGAAATGCACAGGTTTGGTAGGTTTCCCTAGGTGGCGGCTGAGCTACAGGCCAAAATCTACAGGTAGGCACTTTGCAAAAAACACCTCTGTTTTCCTTCACCAATTTTGCTGTGTCCACGTTGCGCTTTGGGGCGTTTCCTGTCGCGGGCGCTAGGCCTACCCACACAAGTGAGGTATCATTTTTATCGGGAGACGTGGGGGAACGCTGGGTGGAAGGAAATTCGTTGCTCCTCTCAGATTCCAGAACTTTCTGCCACAGAAATGTGAGGAACATGTGTTTTTTTAGCCAAATTTTGAGGTTTGCAAAGGATTCTGGGTAACAGAACCTGGTCCGAGCCACACAAGTCACCCCATCTTGGATTCCCCTAGGTCTCTAGATTTCAGAAATGCACAGGTTTGGTAGGTTTCCCTAGGTGGCGGCTGAGCTACAGGCCAAAATCTACAGGTAGGCACTTTGCAAAAAACACCTCTGTTTTCCTTCACCAATTTGGCTGTGTCCACGTTGCGCTTTGGGGTGTTTCCTGTCGCGGGCGCTAGGCCTACCCACACAAGTGAGGTATCATTTTTATCGGGAGACGTGGGGGAACGCTGGGTGGAAGGAAATTCGTGGCTCCTCTCAGATTCCAGAACTTTCTGCCACAGAAATGTGAGGAACATGTGTTTTTTTAGCCACATTTTGAGGTTTGCAAAGGATTCTGGGTAACAGAACCTGGTCCGAGCCACACAAGTCACCCCATCTTGGATTCCCCTAGGTCTCTAGTTTTCAGAAATGTACAGGTTTGGTAGGTTTCCCTAGGTGGCGGCTGAGCTACAGGCCAAAATCTACAGGTAGGCACTTTGCAAAAAACACCTCTGTTTTCCTTCACCAATTTGGCTGTGTCCACGTTGCGCTTTGGGGCGTTTCCTGTCGCGGGCGCTAGGCCTACCCACACAAGTGAGGGATCATTTTTATCGGGAGACGTGGGGGAACGCTGGGTGGAAGGAAATTCGTGGCTCCTCTCAGATTCCAGAACTTTCTGCCACAGAAATGTGAGGAACATGTGTTTTTTTAGCAAAATTTTGAGGTTTGCAAAGGATTCTGGGTAACAGAACCTGGTCCGAGCCACACAAGTCACCCCATCTTGAATTCCCCTAGGTCTCTAGTTTTCAGAAATGCACAGGTTTGGTAGGTTTCCCTAGGTGGCGGCTGAGCTACAGGCCAAAATCTACAGGTAGGCACTTTGCAAAAAACACCTGTTTTCCTTCCCCAATTTGGCTGTGTCCACGTTGCGCTTTGGGGCGTTTCCTGTCGCGGGCGCTACGCCTACCCACACAAGTGAGGTATCATTTTTATCGGGAGACGTAGGGGAACGCTGGGGGAAGGAAATTCGTGGCTCCTCTCAGATACCAGAACTTTCTGCCACAGAAATGTGAGGAACATGTGTTTTTTTTGCCAAATTTTGAGGTTTGCAAAGGATTCTGGGTAACAGAACCTGGTCCGAGCCACACAAGTCACCCTATCTTGGATTCCCCTAGGTCTCTAGTTTTCAGAAATGCACAGGTTTGGTAGGTTTCCCTAGGTGGCGGCTGAGCTACAGGCCAAAATCTACAGGTAGGCACTTTGCAAAAAACACCTCTGTTTTCCTTCACCAATTTGGCTGTGTCCACGTTGCGCTTTGGGGCGTTTCCTGTCGCGGGCGCTAGGCCTACCCACACAAGTGAGGTATCATTTTTATCGGGAGACGTAGGGGAACGCTGGGGGAAGGAAATTTGTGGCTCCTCTGAGATACCAGAACTTTCTGCCACAGAAATGTGAGGAACATGTGTTTTTTTTGCCAAATTTTGAGGTTTGCAAAGGATTCTGGGTAACAGAACCTGGTCCGAGCCACACAAGTCACCCTATCTTGGATTCCCCTAGGTCTCTAGTTTTCAGAAATGCACAGGTTTGGTAGGTTTCCCTAGGTGGCGGCTGAGCTACAGCCCAAAATCTACAGGTAGGCACTTTGCAAAAAACACCTCTGTTTTCCTTCACCAATTTGGCTGTGTCCACGTTGCGCTTTGGGGCGTTTCCTGTCGCGGGCGCTAGGCCTACCCACACAAGTGAGGTATCATTTTTATCGGGAGACGTGGGGGAACGCTGGGTGGAAGGAAATTCGTTGCTCCTCTCAGATTCCAGAACTTTCTGCCACAGAAATGTGAGGAACATGTGTTTTTTTAGCCAAATTTTGAGGTTTGCAAAGGATTCTGGGTAACAGAACCTGGTCTGAGCCACACAAGTCACCCCATCTTGGATTCTCCTAGGTCTCTAGTTTTCAGAAATGCACAGGTTTGGTAGGTTTCCCTAGGTGGCGGCTGAGCTACAGGCCAACATCTACAGGTAGGCACTTTGCAAAAAACACCTCTGTTTTCCTTCACCAATTTGGCTGTGTCCACGTTGCGCTTTGGGGCGTTTCCTGTCGCGGGCGCTAGGCCTACCCACACAAGGAGGTATCATTTTTATCAAGAGACGTAGGGGAACGCTGGGGGGAAGGAAATTCGTGGCTCCTCTCAGATTCCAGAACTTTCTGCCACAGAAATGTGAGGAACATGTGTTTTTTTAGCCAAATTTTGAGGTTTGCAAAGGATTCTGGGTAACAGAACCTGGTCCGAGCCACACAAGTCACCCCATCTTGGATTCCCCTAGGTCTCTAGTTTTCAGAAATGCACAGGTTTGGTAGGTTTCCCTAGGTGGCGGCTGAGCTACAGGCCAAAATCTACAGGTAGGCACTTTGCAAAAAACACCTCTGTTTTCCTTCACCAATTTGGCTGTGTCCACGTTGCGCTTTGGGGCGTTTCCTGTCGCGGGCGCTAGGCCTACCCACACAAGTGAGGTATCATTTTTATCGGGAGACGTGGGGGAACGCTGGGTGGAAGGAAATTCGTGGCTCCTCTCAGATTCCAGAACTTTCTGCCACAGAAATATGAGGAACATGTGTTTTTTTAGCCACATTTTGAGGTTTGCAAAGGATTCTGGGTAACAGAACCTGATCCGAGCCACACAAGTCACCCCATCTTGGATTCCCCTAGGTCTCTAGTTTTCAGAAATGTACAGGTTTGGTAGGTTTCCCTAGGTGGCGGCTGAGCTACAGGCCAAAATCTACAGGTAGGCACTTTGCAAAAAACACCTCTGTTTTCCTTCACCAATTTGGCTGTGTCCACGTTGCGCTTTGGGGCGTTTCCTGTCGCGGGCGCTAGGCCTACCCACACAAGTGAGGGATCATTTTTATCGGGAGACGTGGGGGAACGCTGGGTGGAAGGAAATTCGTGGCTCCTCTCAGATTCCAGAACTTTCTGCCACAGAAATGTGAGGAACATGTGTTTTTTTAGCAAAATTTTGAGGTTTGCAAAGGATTCTGGGTAACAGAACCTGGTCCGAGCCACACAAGTCACCCCATCTTGAATTCCCCTAGGTCTCTAGTTTTCAGAAATGCACAGGTTTGGTAGGTTTCCCTAGGTGGCGGCTGAGCTACAGGCCAAAATCTACAGGTAGGCACTTTGCAAAAAACACCTGTTTTCCTTCCCAATTTGGCTGTGTCCACGTTGCGCTTTGGGGCGTTTCCTGTCGCGGGCGCTACGCCTACCCACACAAGTGAGGTATCATTTTTATCGGGAGACGTAGGGGAACGCTGGGGGAAGGAAATTCGTGGCTCCTCTCAGATACCAGAACTTTCTGCCACAGAAATGTGAGGAACATGTGTTTTTTTTGCCAAATTTTGAGGTTTGCAAAGGATTCTGGGTAACAGAACCTGGTCCGAGCCACACAAGTCACCCTATCTTGGATTCCCCTAGGTCTCTAGTTTTCAGAAATGCACAGGTTTGGTAGGTTTCCCTAGGTGGCGGCTGAGCTACAGGCCAAAATCTACAGGTAGGCATTTTGCAAAAAACACCTCTGTTTTCCTTCACCAATTTGGCTGTGTCCACGTTGCGCTTTGGGGCGTTTCCTGTCGCGGGCGCTAGGCCTACCCACACAAGTGAGGTATCATTTTTATCGGGAGACGTAGGGGAACGCTGGGGGAAGGAAATTTGTGGCTCCTCTGAGATACCAGAACTTTCTGCCACAGAAATGTGAGGAACATGTGTTTTTTTTGCCAAATTTTGAGGTTTGCAAAGGATTCTGGGTAACAGAACCTGGTCCGAGCCACACAAGTCACCCTATCTTGGATTCCCCTAGGTCTCTAGTTTTCAGAAATGCACAGGTTTGGTAGGTTTCCCTAGGTGGCGGCTGAGCTACAGCCCAAAATCTACAGGTAGGCACTTTGCAAAAAACACCTCTGTTTTCCTTCACCAATTTGGCTGTGTCCACGTTGCGCTTTGGGGCGTTTCCTGTCGCGGGCGCTAGGCCTACCCACACAAGTGAGGTATCATTTTTATCGGGAGACGTGGGGGAACGCTGGGTGGAAGGAAATTCGTGGCTCCTCTCAGATTCCAGAACTTTCTGCCACAGAAATGTGAGGAACATGTGTTTTTTTAGCCAAATTTTGAGGTTTGCAAAGGATTCTGGGTAACAGAACCTGGTCCGAGCCACACAAGTCACCCCATCTTGGATTCCCCTAGGTCTCTAGTTTTCAGAAATGCACAGGTTTGGTATGTTTCCCTAGGTGGCGGCTGAGCTACAGGCCAAAATCTACAGGTAGGCACTTTGCAAAAAACACCTCTGTTTTCCTTCCCCAATTTGGCTGTGTTCATGTTGCGCTTTGGGGCGTTTCCTGTCGCGGGCGCTAGGCCTACCCACACAAGTGAGGTATCATTTTTATCGGGAGACGTAGGGGAACGCTGGGGGGAAGGAAATTCGTGGCTCCTCTCAGATTCCAGAACTTTCTGCCACAGAAATGTGAGGAACATGTGTTTTTTTTGCCAAATTTTGAGGTTTGCAAAGGATTCTGGGTAACAGAACCTGGTCCGAGCCACACAAGTCACCCTATCTTGGATTCCCCTAGGTCTCTAGTTTTCAGAAATGCACAGGTTTGGTAGGTTTCCCTAGGTGGCGGCTGAGCTACAGGCCAAAATCTACAGGCAGGCACTTTGCAAAAAACACCTCTGTTTTCCTTCACCAATTTGGCTGTGTCCACGTTGCGCTTTGGGGCGTTTCCTGTCGCGGGCGCTAGGCCTACCCACACAAGTGAGGTATCATTTTTATCGGGAGACGTGGGGGAACGCTGGGTGGAAGGAAATTCGTGGCTCCTCTCAGATTCCAGAACTTTCTGCCACAGAAATGTGAGGAACATGTGTTTTTTTAGCCAAATTTTGAGGTTTGCAAAGGATTCTGGGTAACAGAACCTGGTCCGAGCCACACAAGTCACGCCATCTTGGATTCCCCTAGGTCTCTAGTTTTCAGAAAGGCACAGGTTTGGTAGGTTTCCCTAGGTGGCGGCTGAGCTACAGGCCAAAATCTACAGGTAGGCACTTTGCAAAAAACACCTCTGTTTTCCTTCAGCAATTTGGCTGTGTCCACGTTGCGCTTTGGGGCGTTTCCTGTCGCGGGCGCTAGGCCTACCCACACAAGTGAGGTATCATTTTTATCAGGAGACGTAGGGGAACGCTGGGGGGAAGGAAATTCGTGGCTCCTCTCAGATTCCAGAACTTTCTGCCACAGAAATGTGAGGAACATGTGTTTTTTTTGCCAAATTTTGAGGTTTGCAAAGGATTCGGGGTAACAGAACCTGGTCCGAGCCACACAAGTCACCCCATCTTGGATTCCCCTAGGTCTCTAGTTTTCAGAAATGCACAGGTTTGGTAGGTTTCCCTAGGTGGCGGCTGAGCTACAGGCCAAAATCTACAGGTAGGCACTTTGCAAAAAACACCTCTGTTTTCCTTCACCAATTTGGCTGTGTCCACGTTGCGCTTTGGGGCGTTTCCTGTCGCGGGCGCTAGGCCTACCCACACAAGTGAGGTATCATTTTTATCGGGAGACGTGGGGGAACGCTGGGTGGAAGGAAATTCGTGGCTCCTCTCAGATTCCAGAACTTTCTGCAACAGAAATGTGAGGAACATGTTTTTTTTTAGCCACATTTTGAGGTTTGCAAAGGATTCTGGGTAACAGAACCTGGTCCGAGCCACACAAGTCACCCCATCTTGGATTCCCCTAGGTCTCTAGTTTTCAGAAATGCACAGGTTTGGTAGGTTTCCCTAGGTGGCGGCTGAGCTACAGGCCAAAATCTACAGGTAGGCACTTTGCAAAAAACACCTCTGTTTTCCTTCACCAATTTGGCTGTGTCCACGTTGCGCTTTGGGGCGTTTCCTGTCGCGGGCGCTAGGCCTACCCACACAAGTGAGGTATCATTTTTATCGGGAGACATGGGGGAACGCTGGGTGGAAGGAAATTCGTGGCTCCTCTCAGATTCCAGAACTTTCTGCCACAGAAATGTGAGGAACATGTGTTTTTTTAGCAAAATTTTGAGGTTTGCAAAGGATTCTGGGTAACAGAACCTGGTCCGAGCCACACAAGTCACCCCATCTTGGATTCCCCTAGGTCTCTAGTTTTCAGAAATGCACAGGTTTGGTAGGTTTCCCTAGGTGGCGGCTGAGCTACAGGCCAAAATCTACAGGTAGGCACTTTGCAAAAAACACCTCTGTTTTCCTTCACCAATTTGGCTGTGTCCACGTTGCGCTTTGGGGCGTTTCCTGTCGCGGGCGCTAGGCCTACCCACACAAGTGAGGTATCATTTTTATTGGGAGACATAGGGGAACGCTGGGGGGAAGGAAATTCGTGGCTCCTCTCAGATTCCAGAACTTTCTGCCACAGAAATGTGAGGAACATGTGTTTTTTTAGCCACATTTGGAGGTTTGCAAAGGATTCTGGGTAACAGAACCTGGTCCGAGCCACACAAGTCACCCCATCTTGGATTCCCCTAGGTCTCTAGTTTTCAGAAATGCAAAGGTTTGGTAGGTTTCCCTAGGTGGCGGCTGAGCTACAGGCCAAAATCTACAGGTAGGCACTTTGCCAAAAACACCTCTGTTTTCTGTGATGTGTCCACGTTGTGTTTTGGGGCATATCCTGTCGCGGGCGCTAGGCCTACCCACACAAGTGAGGTATCATTTTTATCGGGAGACTTGGGAGAACATAGAATAGCAAAACAAGTGTTATTGTCCCTTGTCTTTCTCTACATTTTTTCCTTCCAAATGTAAGACAATGTGTAAAAAACACGTCTATTTGAGAAATGCCCTGTAATTCACATGCTAGTATGGGCACCCCGGAATTCAGAGATGTGCAAATAACCACTGCTTCTCAACACCTTATCTTGTGCCCATTTTGGAAATACAAAGGTTTTCTTGATAGCTATTTTTTACTCTTTATATTTCAGCAAATGAATTGCTGTATACCCGGCATAGATTGAAAACCCACTGCAGGGTGCAGGTCATTTATTGACTCTGGGTAGCTAGAGTTCTTGATGAACCTATAAGCCCTATATATCCCCGCAACCAGAAGAGTCCAGCAGACGTAACGGTATATTGCTTTCGAAAATCTGACATTGCTGGAGAAAGTTACAGAGTAAAACGTAGAGAAAAATTGATGTTTTTTTCACCTCAATTTCAATATTTTTCTTTTTCAGTTGTTATTTTCTGTAGGAAACCCTTGTAGGATCTACACAACTGACCCCTTGCTGAATTCAGATTTTTGTCTACTTTTCAAAAATGTTGCGGTTTCTGGGATCCAGCGTTGGTTTCATGCCCATTTCTGTCACTGACTGGAAGGAGGCTGAAAGCACAAAAAATTGTAAAAATGGGGTATGTCCCAGTAAAATGCCAAAATTGTGTTGAAAAATTGGGTTTTCTGATTCAAGGCTGCCTGTTCCTGAAAGCTGGGAAGCTGGTGATTTTATCACCGAAACCCTTTGTTGATGCCCTTTTCAGGGAAAAAACCACAAGCCTTCTTCTGCAGCCCATTTTCCCAATTTTTTTGAAAAAAACGCAATTTTCACTCTTTTTTGGCTAATTTCTTGGCCTCCTTCTGGGGAACCCACAAAGTCTGGGTACCTCTAGAATCCCTAGGATGTTGGAAAAAAAGGACGCAAATTTGGCGTGGGTAGCTTATGTGAACAAAAAGTTAAGAGGGCCTAAGCGCGAACTGCTCCAAATAGCCAAAAAAAGGCTCGGCACAGGAGGGGGAAAAGGCCTGGCAGCGAAGGGGTTAAAATGTGAATATTCAATCACATGTAGTTAGTACAATTACAGTGGATCCTAATTGCAATTTTGCTAACAGAGTTGGATGTTTCAGGATCAGTTAAAAAATGGGTGTAAATGTACACAAAAGAGTACTCCAATAGTGTGCTTTCATGTAGTCATAAATGCCTTTGTGAATCAGTTTCTAGTTTGCCTCTCAAGTGCATGGGTCCTGTCTTCCATTCTGTACCCTTTATTCAGACAATGAGCATCATTTAGAGGAGACTAGCAACAAGACATCTGCCAAAAATCAGTGGATGCCCCATTAACTCAACCTTTATTTGCACCACCAAATATTGAAGTGGTAGAAATTTTGTGTTTCCAACACCAAAGTCTAAGTTGGCTCTTAAACCGGGAATAGTCTCCCCCGTTGGTGACATTGATATGATTTCTATCATTGGGGGTGTCAATAAACACCAGTGCAGTCCCCATCATGAAAAATGCTCAAATTTCTTCCATACGGTGAGGAATGTCTCCCAGAAAATAAGGAACATTGTTATTTTTATTTTTAAAGACAGCCCTTGATTTATGGGTTTGCTGTAAAAAGGGAAACACCACAGAAGAAAATAGCGAACTGGATACTGGCTTGCTTAGATGGAAGGGCAAGCTCGCTATCATTTTTTATTTATAATAAAAGTGGTCTGGCCATTTTAGAAGAAGTCGTTTCAGCCAAAAATCTCCACCTAGCTGTGAGTGAAACCTAGATTTAGTTTATTCATAGAGGTTATTATAGTGGAAATACGATACTTTTGGGTTTCCGAATATTGTACATAGATAGGTAGTTATGATAAGAGTGATAAACAAAAAATATATATATACAATATTGGTCATGTAAGTAATAATTACAGTGGCAAAAAATAAAAAGAATATGAAGGCATAGTGTAAAGTAACAGTGTGAAAAAGACCCTTACAGGCATCTGGGATTTGTACAACAGTATACACATAGATGGTTATGAGTTGAAAGATCCCAGAAGATCCCAGTTGGTATAGGTCATAGAAATAATGGATAGAATGTCAAATATGAAAAGTAACAATGAAAAAGTAAAGAGGAGCACATAGACTCTCAGAGCTAAGCATGATAGCAGTATTGCATCAATGGGTAAAGAATCTGTTCAAAAGTAAAAGGTTTACTTCTTTTTTGAAGAGGGGTGATGGGTGGTTGAATGTTGTCCCAAGAGGAAGAGAGTTCCATATAGAGAGAAGGCTCACTTGTAGGTCTTCTTTTTGTTGAATTTGTGGGGTTTTAGTGGAAGCAAGCTTGTCTTCCAAAAAGATCTATTACGAAATTTAGGTACTAATAAAGGTAGTTCATTTTAGTGACAATGTGCCAGAAATGGGAAACACCCGGAAGAACGAGTCCGGAACCACGAGGTTGTGAAAAACGAAAGCAAAACAACGCTTTCGTTTTCCATGACTTCCTGGTTTTGGTACCTTAACCACGCATGTCTGAACAACGTACATGCGTGGTTAAGGTACAGAAGGGAGTAGGAGTGGACTCGGTGAAGGAGGAGGTAAGTTGAGCTGGGACTGGGGCTGTTTTTGGGTGGTTGGGGGGTGATTAGAGTTTGGGGGCAGGGTTTAGGTTTTAGGGGCGGGGTGGGGACTCGGGGTATATTCAGTTTTTGGGGGGGGGCTACAATGTCGCTGGTAGTCTTCTGGCTGCTTTGTTGGAGTTTTGCAGGCATCCTGGAGCAGTCAGAGGTTGATCCTTGGCAGAAGTCGAAGAGAGAGGTGCAGAAAAGTCCACTGGAGAGACACTAATTAGCCTTAATAGGAGGGTTGGCCACCTAGTCAGGTAAGCACCTATCAGGAGGGGTTTCTGACATCACCTGCGGGCACTGACTACTCAGAGGCCTCCAGAGTGCCCTCACACCTCTGGAAACAGAATGGAAGAGGTCTGGGACACACTTGAGGAGCTCTGGGCACCACCCCTGGGGTGGTGATGGACCGGGGAATGGTCACTCCCCTTTCCTTTGTCCAGTTTTGCGGCAGAGCAGGGACTGGGGGTTCCCTAAACTGGTGTAGACTAGATTATGCAAGGGGGGCACCATCTGTGCCCTTCAAAGCATTTCCAGAGGCTGGGAAAAGCTACACCTCCCCAGCCTTTAACACCTATTTCCAAAGAGAGAGGGTGTAACACCCTGCTCTCAGAGGAAATGCTTTGCTCTGCCTTCCTGGGACTGGGCTGCCCAGACCCCAGGAGGGCAGAACCCTGTCTGTGGGGTGGCAGCAGCGGTAGCTGCAGAGGAAACCCCAGAGAGCTGGTTTGGCAGTGCCTGGTGTCCATAGTAGAGCCACTGGGATGCATGGAATTGGCTCCCCAATACCGGATTTGGAATGGGGGCAATTCCATGATCTTAGACACGTTACATGGACATATTAAGAGTTACCATTGTGAAGCTACATATAGGTATTGACCTATATGTAGTGCAAGCGTGTAATGGTGTCCCCGCACTCACAAAGTCCAGGGAAATGGCCCTGAACTATGTGGGGGTACCTTTGCTAGTGCAAGGGTGCCCTCACACTTAGTAACTTTGCACCTAACCTTCAGCAAATGAAGGTTAGACATATATGTTACTTATAAGTTACTTAAGTGCAGTGAAAATGGGTGTGAAATAGTGTGTGCATTATTGCACTCAGGCTGCATTGGAAGTCCTGTATAAAGGTTTGTCTAAGTTCCCTTTGGGTGGCAAAAGAAATGCTGCAGTCCATATGGATCTCCTGGAACCCCAATACCCTGAGTACCTAGGTACCATATACTAGGGAATTATAAGTGTGTTCCAGTATGCCAATTGAAATTGGTAAAAGTGGTCACTAGCCTATGTTGACAGTTTTAAAGGCAGAGAGAGCATAAGCACTGAGGTTCTGATTAGCAAAGTCTCAGTGACACAATTAGACACTACACAGGTATTCACATTCAGGCCACAAACTATGAGCACTGGGGTCCTGGCTAGCAGGATCCCAGTGAGGCAGGCAAAAACAAACTGACATTGATGTAAAAATGGGGATAACATGCCAGGCAAGATGGTACTTTCCTACAAGCAGGCTCCCTCTAGTGCTTTGTCCATCTCCTGGTCACTTTTCACTTTTCACTTGGATTTTGAGGTGGAAAGATCACTCTCTTTGTCTGCTGGATATATACCTTTGGATTTAGGGACATTGTTTTTCGTGATATAACAGAAGTAAGTTAAAAAACTATTGAAAAAGGGGGTTGGTTGCTTCATTGGGCATGAACCAGTATTTTTTGTAACTTTATTTGATTTTTAAATTTCATTGTGTTGGGTGTCCTGGAGTTTAAGTAGGGGCCTAGTTATTTTTTTTGCATTTCATATTTCATCTTTTTTAAAGGACAAATGTTGCACAGGCCAGTACCTTTTCTTCACGTTTATTTGCATTTGCAATAGTCATTTATTTTACTATGTGACTTGAAGTCCAAGGGCTATCTAACCAGAAGGCCCAGTACTGGTCATCTGATCATCAGTGCATGAAAGACATGTTTCTCTGTATACATTTTTATGACTTAATTTAGGGCGAAGATGGCATTGGATTAAAATGAGAAATATTGGCTAGTCTTTTCATTTCATTTTTTTCTGCAAAAAGTGTTGATGAGGGACAATATTTGATGCCAAAGGAAGATGTGTGTGTTGTAAAATTTGATTAGCTCAGTTAATTTTTGTGTTTTGCATTGCTGAATTAATATTAGTGTTTCTTCAGTTTACCACCATGCCTATTTATTCTGGCCACTGTGTGTGTGTGTGTGTGTTTGTCATCGGCCACCATTTATCTTTGTTCTCCATGCCATGTGGCCAGGGTTCGTTTTGTGTAGTCTGTGTCTATTGGCCTCAATGTGTTCTTTGTTCCACAAGTCCCCATGCTCTGCGTTATTGTTCTACCATGTTGTTCTACCATGTGGCTGACAGCCTTTTTGTGCACCCAGACAATGTGCTTTGCCATAGGCTTGCATGTGTTCTTCGATCCCCATGCCTCCTTGCTCACTGGTGTTGTTTGACCATGTGGCTTGTGGCCATTTTGTGCATCCAACCAGTGTGTTTTTGCCATAGGCTTGCATATGTTCTTTCTAACTGATGCCTCCTTGCTTGCTTTTGATGTTTGACCATGTGGCTAGTAGCCATTTTATGCAACCAGCCAGCTTCTCTTTTCCATTGGCTTGCATGGATGGATGTGATATCAGTTTAAGATTATGCTTGAGGATCATTGAAGTATATGTATTTTATGAATGTGATTTTGATGAACAGTGCTTAGATGGCATGCATTTTTGTTGCATTTTTTAATTTGCACCTCTTTGCCTCACATTAGGGTTTCTGCTCATCCGCTCATACAAACAGCAGCATTTTTTTTTTTCGTTTTCATTTCTTATTTTTATTTTTATTTTTATTTCAATTTTTTATAATAGTTGTAATTACAACTATTATAAAAATGTTAAAAATTGTTAAAAATTTTTTTTTATTTTTTTTTAATTTTGTGTTATTGAATTTTTTTAAAATTGATATATTTAATATTTTTTGTATTTTGCTTCATCCCATCAATCCATCCACCCATCATAGTAGCACAGCCGAGCAACAACATTCTTTTTTTTTTAGGTATAATTCCATTTCCTCCTGGACACCCTGGCTGCAGTGCACTGCGGACACATCAACATCATTCATTGTTTTAATGATTATTCCATTTACCTATGCCCATCCCTGAGTGCCACAGGTGTCTCCTGTAGAATAGATGGCCATAAAGCAAAGGGCTATATCTCTATGTTGTGGTCTTCAGATTAGAAATTAAATTATATAGTGTGGTTTGACTTGAAGGTAGTTGATTTATTATTACATAAGCAACCAACCACACTAATATTGCCTTTGTCTATACTAATCCAATCTACATCAATGCCACATTTCACAAAATGTTTTTCTAGCTTGTTTGCTTTTAGGTGCACAAGAGAGAAGTGCTGTCAAGCAGAAGGCCTTTACAGTGACGTCAATCCTCCAATCTCTTCTACTTTTGCAGCTTAATGCCCCTGTCAACTGACACTTTAACCCCTTGGGTGCCCAGGAAATAACAGTTATGTCCTCATCAGTACCTCATCGGAGGTTGCCCCCAAAGCGCAATGCAAAGCATTTCTCTTCCAATCTGTGGGTCGGGGCAGGCAGAGGACATGAAAGGAAAGGAAAGGCCCTTTTCGTGAAGCAATCAGGCTGCAGAAATGCCAACTAGACACCAAGGATATGTGTTTTGTTTGTGTTTACTTATAAGGAGCGCAAACCCTTTGGCAAGGTTCGCGCCCCTGGGGGGCAATTATTTATTAGGCCTTTTCTGCCACCCTGGGGGCAGATCAGGCTATTTTAATTAGGCTGATCTGCCCACAGGTAGGGCAGAAGCTACTAGGCGCCAGGGATAATTAAAAAAAATAATTTAGAGGCAGGGAACGACCCCTTAGGCAAGGGTCGCTCCCCTGGGGGACAAATCCTTTTTAGGCCCTATCTGCCCCCAAGGGTGGCAGAATCCAATAGACATCAGGGTTTTTTTATTTTTATTTCAGTTTCACACAAGGGGAGTGACCCCTTAGGCAAGGGGTTCCAAATGTATTTTAGGCCACTTCCGCCCCCATTGGGGGCCCATCAGTCTATTTTAATTAGGCTAATCTGCTCCCAAGGGGGACAGAAACCACTAGACACCAGGGATTTTTTTGTGCCAATTTCACGCAAGGGGAGCAACCCCTTAGGCAAGGGTTGCTCCCCTGGGGGACAAATTCTGTTTAGGCCATTGCTGCCCCCATTGGGGAAAGATAGGCCTATTTGTATCAGCCCAATGTTCCCCAAAGGTGGGCAGAATCCAATAGACACCAGGGATTTTTTAATGTCAGTTTCACACAAGAGGAGTGATCCCTTAGGCAAGGGTCGCTCCCCTGGGGGACAAATCCTTTTTAGGCCCTATCTGCCCCCAAGGGTGGCAGAATCCAATAGACATCAGGGTTTTTTTATTTTTATTTCAGTTTCACACAAGGGGAGTGACCCCTTAGGCAAGGGGTTCCAAATGTATTTTAGGCCACTTCCGCCCCCATTGGGGGCCCATCAGTCTATTTTAATTAGGCTAATCTGCTCCCAAGGGGGAAAGAAACCACTAGACACCAGGGATTTTTTTGTGCCAATTTCACGCAAGGGGAGCAACCCCTTAGGCAAGGGTTGCTCCCCTGGGGGACAAATTCTGTTTAGGCCATTGCTGCCCCCATTGGGGAAAGATAGGCCTATTTGTATCAGCCCAATGTTCCCCAAAGGTGGGCAGAATCCAATAGACACCAGGGATTTTTTAATGTCAGTTTCACACAAGAGGAGTGATCCCTTAGGCAAGGCTCGCTCCCCTGGGGGCAAAGTTTTTTTTGGCCACTTCAGCCTATTTTAATTAGGCTAATCTGCCCCCATGGGGGGCAGAAGCCACCAGGCACCAGAGATGTTTTTATTTTATTATAATTTTTTACAGATGGGGAGCAACCTCTTATGCAAGGGTTGCTCCCCTGGGGAAAATTTATTTTAGGCCATTTCTATTAGGCTGATCGGCCCCCAGGGGAGCAGAAACCACTTAGGCACCATGGATTGGTGTGTATGTGTTTTGTTTGGGGGTAGCCCTTTGGGCAAGAGTCGCTCCCCATGGGGGGACATTACTGTTGGCCATTTCTGACCCTTGAGGGCAGATCAGCCTATTTTTGTAAGGCCCATCTGACCCCTGGGGGCAGAAAGCCCAGCAGAGACCAGGGAGGATTTTTTTTTCAAAAAAAGATGGCAGGGGTAAGGCCATACTCTCACCCCAAATAAATGGGGACAAAGTTGTTCTGCCCAAAGGTGGGCAGATGGGGCAATTACCCCCGATCCACTCCCCAGGTGGGCAGAAAGCCCACTAGATGCTAGGAAATAAAAAAAAAATAGTGGGGTGGTGGCTACCAACCATTATGGGCATGGTTATGCCCCCACCCCTACTAAAGGGGGTAACAGTCTTTCAGCTCTCCTCCCACACACTAAAAGATCTTATCCCATTGGCAAGCAAGAGGACATTTGATTATTTTGGGTTTTGGTTTTCTATTTGGACCATGAGAGCTTGTATAACTCTCAAAATTGTCCCTCTTAGATTGGTGAGGGCTGCACTTTTTGGAATTTGGGACGCTGCCATGTAGAAAAATCTAAGAGACCTAGATACATCTGAAAACTAAACAGCTGGGTAAGTCCAGGGTGGTGTGCTTCACATGCCCCTGCATCATTTTCTTACCCACAATGCCCTGAAAACATCCAAATGTGATTGAAATCACTAATTTTTCTCACATTTTTGTGATGAAAGTTTCGGAATCTGCAGGAATCCACAAAATTTCTACCACCCAGCATTGTCACATTTATACCGATAAATGTTCTGCCCCACTTGCCAGCCTACATTTCTTTTTTCAAACTGCCCTTTTGGACTTGCTTTGGTTCCACCTCAGTTTTAACATGTTTTGAGCTCTTCCCTGTCACAGGCACTTGGCCTACCTACACAAGTGAGGTACCATTGTTATTGGGAAACTGAGGGGAACGTTGGGGGGTAAGACATTTGTGCCAGTGTGGTGATCCCACACAGCTAAGTAGGAAAAATATGTTTTTTTTAGCTAAATTTGAGGTTTGCTGAGGATTCTGTGTAAGAAAACACTGGGGATCACCTCAAGTCACACCTCCCTGGACATCCTCAGGTGTTTAGTTTTCAGAAATGTCTGGGTTTGGTAGGTTTCCCTAGATGGCTGCTGAGCCCAGGACCAAAAATGCAGGTCCCCCTCCTCCACAAAACAGGTAGTTTTGTATTTGATAATTTTGAAGTGTCCACCAAGTGTTTTGGGGCATTTCCTGCTGCATGCCTTAGGCCTACCCACACAAGTGAGGTACCATTTTTATCGGGAGACCTGGGTGAACTCTGGCCAGAAGGAGGTTTGTGGTTCCAATCAGATTCCAGCACTTTGTAGCACCGAAACGTGAAGAAAAAGTGGGTATTGTGCCAAATTTTGAGGTGTGCAAAGGATTCTGGGTAACAGAACCAGGTGAGAGCGCCACAATTTACCCCATCCTGTGCTCCCCTAGATGTCTAGTTTTCAGAAATATACAGGTTTGGTAGGTTTTCATAGGTGTCAGCTGCGCTAGAGACCAAAATCCACATCTAAGCACTTTCCAAAAAACACATCAGTTGTCAATGTAAAAATGTGATGTCTCCATGTTGCGTTTTGGGACATTTCCTGTTGCGGGCACTAAGCCTACCCATACAAATGAGGTACCATTTTTATCAGGAGACTTGGTAGAATGCTGGATGGAAGGAAACTTGTGGCTCTTCTCAGATTCCAGAACTTTCTATCACCGGAATGTGAGGAAAAAGTGTTTTTTTTTTGCCAAATGTTGAAGTTTGCTAAGGATTTTGGGTAACAAAACCTGGTGAGATCCCCACATTTCACCCCATCATGAATTCCCCTATGTGTCCAGTTTAAAAAAAAGTATAGGTTTGCTAGGTTTCCCTAGGTGCTGGCTGAGCTAGAGGCCAAAATACACAGCTAGGCACTTTGCAAAAAACAGGTCAGTTTTGTTTGAGAAAATGTGATGTGTCCATGTGGTGTTTTGGGGTATTTCCTGTCACAGGCACTAAGCCTACCCAGTCAAATGAGGTACCATTTTTATCAGGAGACATGGGGGAATGCTGGGTGGAAGGACATTTGTGGCTCCTCTCAGATTCCAGAATTTTCTATTACCGAAATGTGAGGAAAAAGTGTTTTTTTGCCAGATTTGAGGTTTGCTAAGGATCCTGGGTAACAGAACCTGGCAAGAGCCCCATAAGTCACCCCATCCTTGATGTCCTAGGTGTCTGGTTTTAAAAAAATACGGAGGTTTGGTAGGTTTCCGTTGGTGCCGGCTGAGCTAGAGGCTAAAATCCACAGCTAGGCACTTTTAAAAAAACAGGTCAGATTTCAATGTAAAAATGTGATGTGTCCATGTTGCGTTTCCTGTCGCAGGCATTTGGCCTACCCACACAAGTGAGGTACCATTTTTATTGGGAGACTTGGGGGGAATACAGAATAGAAGAACAAGTGTTATTGCCCCATGTCTCTCACGTGTTTCCAGTGGGTGGTTTGCCCGCTGCTTTATCCTGGTGAGTGCAAAGACACAGTCTCTCAAGTCTTTTCAGTGGGTGGTTTTCCCACTGCCGTATCCTGGGGAGTGCAAAGCCACAGTCTCTCAAGTCTTTCCAGTGGGTGGTTTGCCCACTGTTTTATCCAGGGGAGTGCAAAGCCACAGTCTCGCAATTCTTTCCAGTGGGTGGTTTGCCCACTGCTGTATCCTGCGGAGTGCATAGCCACAGTCTCATAAGTGGATAACAGTCTCGACTTGTTCTGGGGGGGGCTTGGTGCCCAAAGTGCTTTATCCTCCCAAGGACTGAGGAGGTGCATGTGATTCTCCACTGGTTCTGGAGGGGGCTTGGTGCCCAGAGTGCTTCATCCTACCAAGGACTGAGGAAGTGGATAACAGTCTCCACTGGTTCTGGAGGGGGCTTGGTGCCCAGGGTGCTCCACATGCAATGTGGCTGGTCCCATTACCTCACATGGGTGTGAGTGCCACGAGATTGCTTAGGAACTGGTAGCATGATACGCTATGGAGGCAGAGACATACCCCACCCTGCTGCGGCTTCGCCTTCCACCTGCAGGTGCAAACAGTGATGAGAGTCATGCCTCATGGAAGCTGGGCAGGGTCCAAGAAATCTCCTCCAGCCTTGGACGGCTGCCCACTGGGGATGGCAGCCATGTCAGCTGTGGTGCCAGTGTCAGAGCACGTCACGGGGCTGTTGGCGGTGCTTGCGGCAGTGTCTGTGGCAGAGGTGCTGGCGGTGGTGCAAGTGTCAGCACCTGTTGAGGGACACAGCAGGACGTTTCCTGCAGCCTCAGACGGCTGCCCACAGGGGAGGATGCTGGTGACTGCTTCTGAGGCTGCAGACATGCAGGTGGCGGTGCAGGTGGCTGTGCAGGTGGCGGTGTTCACCGCCGCACAGGTTGGTGTAGTGGTTGACAGAAGGGGTGACTCTAGTCCCTAAGTCGGAGACACCTGCTCTTCCGCTTGTGTCCCTTCCCCACCTTTGATGGTGCATCAGGTGTCTTGACACTGTCCCCATTTGTTTTGGAGGAGCCCTTGGTGGCTGGTAGGTGCGGTTTCTCCTTCTGGGATGTGGGCACCTTCTTTACCTTGGCAGGTGGCAGAATGTCCTTGGCCTGGCTAGGTGGCACACTGGCAACCCTGATGGGTGGCGCTCTCGATGACCCCACAGTTGCTGGCACCACTGTGCCTGGGGATTTGGTGGCTGAGGTGCTGGGCTGGGACCTGGAAAGCCTGGCCCTAGGGGAAGGACGGGGGGTGTAGGGAAGAGGTCAATGTTAGACAGGAAAAGCTTGTTAGACACACTGGGATGGGAAGATGGAGGGGGTTTGGGAGTGGAGGAAGAGATGGTGGTTGTAGGAGGTGTATGTTTGCTGAATTTGGGTGAAGTTGCATGGGCAGGAGGCTGTTGTGAGGTGGATGGCTGTTGGGTGGGTTTGTGCGTGCGTTTGTGTACTTTGGGAGGAGGGCTCACAGACACACTGGGAGAGGACACTGAGGATGTGTGAATGGCAGTGGGGGTGGTGATTGTACGTGAGCGGTGTGTGGTGATGGGCGTGCTGGTGATGGACGTAGTGGCTGAGGATGTAGTGCATGCAGGTGTGAGTGGAGACAAAACAGGGAGGGAGGGAGGAGGACGTAGAGGAGGGGAACACAGTGGAGGCAGTGGATGTTGCTGTGTCTGCATGGGGAATGGTGCTTGTGTGAGTGCTTGTGGGATTTGTGGTGCTTATGTTTGCCATGTCCACTCTTGTGTGTTGATGAGTGTGCATGCTGGTCTGATGGTGTGCTTGGGATAGGCTGATGTACTGGGGAGTAGGTCTGGATGGAGGAAGTTGGAGGGGGGAGGCTGGAAACAGGGACAATTGCTGCCATCAGTGCTGAGGCCAGAGCCTGAAATGCTCTCTGTTGGGCTGCCTGCCCAGAATGAATGCCCTCCAGGAGACGAGGCCTAAGCCCAATCGCTCCACACCTGGAAGTCACAGGAGCCTGACTGGGTGTAGATGGCTATTACCAGTAGTGGGGTTGGGGTGCCACAGAGCCTGCCTAACAAGGGACCTAGCCTACCAAGTTCGCACTGGCCTAGGGGAACCCACAACCCACTTTGACCACCCAGACACCTCGTAAAGCGCGCAGAGTCAGCTGAATTAAAGTGTATTTACCCCCTTGTGGCTGCTGTGATTCCCTCAAGCGCCCATCCAACTCCGGATAGGCCACCGCCAGGATCTGGTACATCAGGGGGGTCATGGTGCGACGGGCACCCCTTCCACGTTGGGAGGCCATCCCCAGCTGGGCCTCCGCCATCTTCTTGCTCCAGCGGCGCAGGTCCTCCCATCTTTTACGGCAGTGGGTGCTCCGTCTATGGTAGACCCCCAGGGTCCGGACGTCCTTGGCGATGGCACGCCAAATACCCTTCTTCTGGTGGGCGCTGACCCAGAGGAAAAGTGAAGTAAAAATGGATGTTTCTAGCCCGTACATTTCATCTCATGCATTGCCAAACACCTCCCAACCTGGCCCAGACATACATACACACACAATCTTGACATGCTGGCCTGTCCCCCTCCTCACCCTCTTCCATCCACAACACTCCATACACTCATGTGCCATCCACCATGCTCACAGTGTACTCACCTGTTTGTCTGAAGGAACGTACAGTTGCGTGTACTCAGGGAGGAACACCTCCACCAGTTTCTCCAACTGCTCTGAAGTGAAGGCAGGGGCCCTTTCCCCAGACACTGTAGCCATTGTCGCTTCCAGACACAGGTCACAACAGCACTTGCAGTGTAGATCCTCTCCTGTTGAAGGTCAGGTATCAAGTGAGGGAACAGTAAGAAAATGGCGGCCACGTCCGCGGCGGTGCGTACCGTCACTGTCGGCATACATCGTCATTGGCTCCTGGGACCCATAGGGCCCAATGTTAACCAATGCTGAATTGCACTGCGGTTTTCGACCGCCCACCACGATGGTGTACAACGCCAGCGCAGTTACCTCATTTGCCCTTGTCCCACCTTACAGGTCAGGCAGCCACCATTTCAGGGGGCCACATGGCATGGAAAATAATTGCGTCACACCTATTTAGGCCTGGAATACGGACAGATACAGGCACATTGCGATTTTCCAACGTTTTACCAAATCACACATTGTGATACCTAAATGTTGGATGTCCCTCTGCTGACTGTTCTCCTCCATAGGGCATGTCTGCTGGGGCAAGTGATGAGATGGCGGTATCCTCCAATGTACAGACCCGTGGTGAACCTGTCGACAATGGAAAGAGACACATCATTATCACATACAGACTTGATGGTGCAACAATCCTGGAACTATGTGCCCAGTTGGAGCCAGACCTGATGTCAGCTATCCGCCATCCCACAGGAATCCCCCCTGTAGTGCAGGTTCTGTCTGTACTCCATTTCCTGGCTAGTGGGTCTTTTCAAACAACAGTGGCCATGGCATCAGGGATGTCCCAGCCAATGTTCTCTAACGTGTTGTCCAGAGTGTTATCTGCCCTGCTGAAACACATGCACAGCTACATCATTTTCCTTCAGGTGGATGATTTGTCCACAGTGAAAGGTGACTTTTATGCCCTGGGACATATCCCCAACATAATTGGTGCCATTGATGGTACACATGTGGCATTTGTCCCCCCCACCCCTGCAGGAATGAACAGGTGTTCAGAAACCGGAAAAGCTACCATTCACTGAATGTGCAGATGGTGTGTTTGGAAGACCAGTTCATCTCCCATGTGAATGCCAAGTATCCTGCTCGGTGCATGACGCTTGCATTTTGAAGAATAGCAGCATCCCTTATGTGATGGGGCAACTCCTGAGGCACCGTGTGTGGCTAATAGGTGAGTCCAAGGTCCCAACACAGTTGACATAGGCATCTGGGTATGGGGTTGTCCCTAAGGGTTAGTGTCTGTCTAACAGTTGTCCCTCGACATTTGCAGGTGACTCTGGTTACCCCAACCTGTCATGGCTAATGACCCCAGTGAGGAATCCCAGGACAAGGGCAGAGGAATACTATAATGAGGCACATGGGTGAACTAGGAGGATTATAGAATGCACCTTTGGCCTCCTGAAGGCCAGATTCCGGTGCCTCCATCTTACAGGTGGCTCCCTATACTATTCACCAAAGAAGGTGTGCCAGATAATCGTCGCCTGCTGTATGTTGCACAACCTGGCTTTGCGACACCAGGTGCCTTTTCTGCAGGAGGATGGGCCAGATGGTGGTCTATTGGCAGCTGTGGAGCCTGTGGACAGTGAAGAAGAGGAGGCAGAAGAAGAAGATTTCGACAACCGAAACAACATCATCATGCAATACTTCCAGTGAGACACAGATAAGAAGGTGTAACTGCTTCCCACATCTCATACTATAGTTGGAGCTAGCATAAGTCTGTCATTTTCACTCAGTGTATGGACCCTGACTTGTTATTTTGCCTTTCCATTTCACAGATCTGGGTCCCACTTTGTGCCCTCTGCTATGTTTACTGCTGGCCTACAGCTGTGTTACATTGGTATGTGAACAAGTACATGACATTACTATATTTCAGAGGTTTTGCAATTACACAATAGTGAAAGCACAGACAGACTCCAGATTGTTTTGTGATTCAAGTGTTTTTATTTCTGTGCAAATAAGTGGAGGGGGGTGTGAAATGGGATGTGGTGATGGTGGAGGAATGTCCATGGCAGAGTGCAGTCTATTTGTTTCACAGGTGCATTGTCCAATGGGGCATAGGAAGTGGAGCAATGGCAGTTTAAGGTGGACAGGATGTCAAAGTGGGACAGAAGGGTGACATTCAGGGGGGTCTTATTTCCTGGTGGGGGTCTTGGCAATGTTCTCTGTCTTGTTCATGGATCTCGGGGACCGGTTGTGGGGTGGTTCTCCTTCTGCAGGGTGTGGGGTGCGGGTGGCCTGTTGTTCCTGCGGCAGTGCCTCCTGTCCACTAGCGCCAGCAGAGGTGGAGGGCTGTTCATCGTCCAGGCTAGTGTCAAGGGCCCGTTGGTGTGCCACTGTGTCCCTCCTGGTGTTGACAAGGTCCGCCAGCACCCCTGCAATGGTGACTAGGGTGGTGTTGATGGACTTCAGATCCTCCATGATCACCAGGTGGTGTTCCTTCTGCAGCCGCTGGGTCTCCTGAAACTTGGCCAGTACCATGCCCATGGTCTCCTGGGAATGGTGGTAAGCTCCCATGATGTTGTAGAGTGCCTCGTGGAGAGTGGGTTCCCTGGGCCTGTCCTCCCCCTGTCACACAGAAGTCCTCCCAGCTTCCCTGTTCTCCTGTGCCTCTGGCCCCTGAACCGTGTGCTCACTGCCACTGCCCCCAGGTCCCTGATCGTCCTGTGTTAGTGGGTTTGTCTGGGTTTCCTGTAGTGGTGGACACACTGCTTATTGACGTGTCCTGAGGACAGAGGGATGGGACGGCTGGGTGGGTGCTGTGGCGGTGTTTCCTAGTCAGGTGGTTTCTGACTATGTCAAGGGAACTGACTGTCCTGAGGTCCCTGAAGGGCCGGGCTGGTCATATTGATCCATGTGTGCAGAGCTGCTGTCGTCACTGTGGGCTTCTTCTGTGGGGGGACTGGATATGTCTGGCACCTCCTGTCTGGTGATGTTGGGTATGGGTCCAGTTGGGGTCTGAATGCATCATCTTAGCATCTGTGTCTGCCATCTTGTGCAATGGGTGAGTTAACCTCTACTCCTGTGCTTGCATATTACCTATGGCATGGGCATTGCAGGGATCCTCCTGCCCAGCACCCTCATAGTGCGCACTGTCTGCTGTTCAGCCAGAGCGCACTGCGAGGGTACTGGTGCTCCCTGCAGGTGGCAGCATTACTGCCGGATCAATTACGCACCGGAGACGTTGCTTCCACCACTTTCCCGCTCAGCTTGGTTTCCCCTAGTCAGCCCAGTGGGAAAGTCTTTATGGGGCCGGCTGGGAGTTAGTTAGTACAGTGGCAACCACCCGTTTGTGTGTTTGGTGGATGGGTGCCCTTAATCTTTTACTTGGCTAATAATATAAGACTACAAACTGACACCATCATCCATGGTGCATACAAATTCTGCCAACTTTCATTCTTTTTTCTCAAGGGGATGTTTCAAAATATAAGAGATGGATTGTTGAGCAAGCTGAAAAGCTGGAAGAAAAACTTTTGGAACTTAGAGTCCCATTCCGGTTTTCTGGGGTGCCACCTTCAACTTCAGGAGAGGGCAGCTTTGTCAAAAAACAGCCAATACCAGCATCAAGAACACCAGCAACAAAGCTACAGAAGAATCTGTCTCAACCTCTGCATTGGCTTAGTTTCATGTAGCAGGTCTTAATTTCAGTGCAGAGGCAAAGGCAAAAGAGGTTGAGCAAGTGGCAGCACCAATGACCATTCACAGGATGTTCCAGGAGTATCTGGATGTCCCAAAAGAGGTCTATGTGGATCAAACACTATTGGTGTATTGGTATGGGAAGATGCACCAATGGCTAGAACTTAGCAGGCTGGCAAAAAAGTATCTTGCTTGTCCTGTAGCCACTGTATCTGCAGAGTGTGTGTTTGGTGCACCTGTCTAGTCGTTATAATGAATAGGACCAGTCTCTTTCCTCAAAATATGGAGAAATTAACCATGATTAACCATGATCAAAATTAACCAACATTTCGTACCACCTGATTACACCACTCCTGAAACAGCACAGGAGGAGGAGGTGGAGGATTGGTCAGAATCAAGTTTTTTAGCGGACCAACCTCTGGGTGAACCACCTGAGAGTGAGGAAAAACTCTACTTCCTGGACTGAGCATGCCAGTGCCACCATAAAACAGTTTAATTATTTATCTTTTAACTTTTTTCTTTGCAAAAGAAAAAGAAGAAGCAAGTACAACATTATAGTTATATCAGATTTATCCTGCCCCACCATTTTTTAGTCACATGTATCGTCAAATTGGAGGTGAAACAGTGTGCAGTCAAGAAGCCTCCACAATTGCTTCATGATATTGGAGACAATGCCTGCCTCCTTCTCATGGCTATCTTTTCCTTTTTTGCATCACTTAGCAGGGCTACCCCGGAAGATAATTGATTTACAGCAGTGCCAGTACCAAATCCCACTGTGTTGCCTGCGTCATAGATACAGTTGTGTACCTAACCTACCAGTGCCTGGATTGGAAGAGGTTCCTATAAGTATTGCAACAGTGAGTGAGTAATTGTGAGTGATGATTGATGATGTATGTGGTGGCATACAGTGATAGAGGGTGTTCAATTAATAGTAAGCTTAATTTTGATGAATTGCAACGTTTCGTGCCTGATGGGTAATCATTTATCCTGAAGGTGATTGACCTTTATAAACTCACTAAGCCAAAATTTACCTATATGGTTCACTCCTTATTTCGTTTTTTTCAGAGACCAGACCAGTCACTTTAATTAACAAACAGAAATCTATTCAAAATACTGCAACTCTCTTTCTCTACTTGTTCTTCAACAGACATACACTACAAGTCAATCTCGCTGTGGTCTGGACTGAGACAGAGCTCCTCAGAGGATGGAGGAGGATGGAAGGACTCAGGTGGGAACAGCTGGAAGAAGGAAGTTATCAACCTTAAAGGGAAACTTTGACCATAAGGTCTAGTACTTAGCTATTTGGAATGGAGAGAAGTGGGCTGATTTGAGAAATGCTGCTGAGTGTGTGTGTTGCTCTGGTTGCAAAAGTGAAACTTAGAGTCCTCTTGTTTTGTGCTCCACCTCTGTGTCTTCTTGATACACTCCTCATGGAGCTTACTTTTCTTCCATTCTTCTCCTTGACTCTACAATACAGTTTCTGTTTTCTCTCCTTCATAAATGAAACGCAAAAGCATTTCTAGAATAGTAATATTAAATCCGACTTCACCAGTCAGCAGGATTTTGTATTACCATTCTGGCCATACTAAATATGACCTTCCTGCTCCTTTCAGATCAGCAGCTGCCACCTCAACAATGTATGAGGGCAGCCCCAATGTTAGCTTATGAAGGGAGCAGGCCTCACAGTAGTGTGAAAACGAATTCAGGAGTTTTACACTACCAGGACATATAAACTACACAGGTACATGTCCTGCCTTTTACCCACACAGCACCCTGCTCTAGGGGTTACCTAGGGCACACATTAGGGGTGACTTATATGTAGAAAAAGGGGAGTTTTAGGCTTGGCAAGTACTTTTAAATACCAAGTAGAAGTGGCAGTGAAACTGCACACCCAGGCCTTGCAATGGCAGGCCTGAGACAAGGGGAAGTGGCTACTTAAGTGGGTGGCACAACCAGTGCTGCAGGCCCACTAATAGCATTCAATCGACAGGCCCTAGGCACATACAGTGCACATTACTAGCGACTTATAGGTAAATTAAATAGTCCAACTGGGTATGATCCAATGTTACCATGTTTAAAGGGAGAAAGCATATGCACTTTAGCACTGGTTAGCAGTGGTAAAGTGTGCAGAGTCTAGAAACCAGCAAAAATGAGGTCAGAAAAAGAGAAGGAGGAAGGCAAAAAGTCTGGGGATAACCCTGCAGATGGGCCATTTCCAACAGTTACACAAACAAATTACCATTTAATTAAAGGTTAACTAAAGTGAAATAAAGGAAGAGACTGGGGTGCCCTGCACCACTTAACTTTAAGAACACCTTAATTTTTTAAAACATCTTGCAACAAAGTTGTAAAAATATGCTGAAGACTTTTGAAGATTCCAAAATTGCATTTCATTAACATGCAGAAGCATTTCACTTTAACATTGGTACATTGAAATATTTCTGTAAAGTGATGCTTTTCAAACATGAATTTAGAAACATTCATTCTTCACCCCCACACTGACAACAATGCCAATAGTTAAGTAAAAGGCAAGTGTGTTAATATGTGCACTCTTTGGGTGGCCTGAATCGCTATTATACGTGAGCAGCATTATAATTTATTAAATCAAGAGAAGGATTTGTACATCACAAGTCATGAAGCCTGTTAGTTAGAGATCCTCTTGTATGTGATAATGAAAAAAGGGAAGGAAAGTGAATTAAAACAATGCCTAGGATCACACAATTTGGTCATGGGGAAGCTGGGATTCATCCCAGGTTTTCTAGTTTCACATTGAGCAATTCAGACATTGGACCTACATGCTTTGCTTCCCCTTCACACCCACCTTACCCCTCCTCCCCCTAAAAATACCCCCTGACCCAGCTGGAATAACTGCAGCCCTCGGTCACACCACAGACCAAACATTTTGGCCCATGAGAAACCACACTCTAATCCATTTTAGCAAACCTCCATATGGCTGGCCACAGACATTGGCTTCAGCCGGAATCCAGTACTTAACATACCCAGCCCTAAACACAGGTTCAGTACACCATGTTTCCTGCAGCATGCTTGAAGGTCAACAAAAGGATAACCTTCAAGCTCCTCACCCATGCACACAAGGCGCTCCACAACACCGGTCCAGCCTACCTCAACAGACGACTCACCTTCTACACCCCATCCCGCTAATTCCGCTCAGCCAACCTCACTCTTGCCACCGTCCCCCGCATCTGAAGAATGACCACCGGAGGCAGATCCTTCTCCCACCTCACTGCCATGATCTGGAACACCCTTCCTTTGCCCCTACGACAGACCGAAGACCTGTTGCCCTTCAGGAAGCACCTCAAATCCTGGCTATTTGAGCAGTAGCAACACCCCCCTCCACTCAGCGCCTTGAGACCCTTACGGGTGAGTAGTACGCTCTACAAATACATTGATTGATTGATTATGCAGATATGACATTTCTCCATGAAGTCATTCTAATCCGGCAGTCCAACATTTGACTTCAAACATGCCACATTCCAGGAAACTATTAATATCAGATCTATCTTATCATATCTGGTTATGCCTAATGGGACAAAGACTGAGTTGATGGAGTCAATATGATACTAGAAGTGGCCATTTCCTGGGAAGATTGTTTCGTAGTATTTGGAAAATGTGTATTCCTACTCCTAGTGGTGGGATATGACACAGGTGGGTCAGGTTCAACTTGAATATTGCTCCCCAGATATGTGGCCTCGGTCACTGCTTTAATTTCTAGGATGTTCATATTTACTTGCAGGGATGGACAAAGCTTCCTTGCACAGTCAATCAGGGTCCCCTAGCATCGAGTCTTCAATAGGTTGCATGTTTACAGTAGAATGATTATTGGCTATTTGGTCACTTATCTGATGATATTTAGACCGGATAATACATCATTCTTGGACTCATCTTGGTATTGAGAGACACCAAGATATCAGCTTTATTTCTATCTACCACTAGTTAATTCCATGCAATCATATCTGACACTGTCAATTAAGCAACTTTTAGCCCTAAGGATATCCACCCTAATTACCAATTTACAATCCTTGACAGATTGTATCCAATATATAGGTTTTTTTTGAGTCTTTATTGTCATACGCCATAGAAGAAGAAAGTTTGGTATATTGACCATGTAAATTTGAACTGGTGTAAAAAGACCCATTTGTAAACATGGGAGAGGCGAATCACTTGTTGGCTCTTAGAATGTGGTTAATTGCTACTGGGCATGCAGCTTCAGCTATCATTGACTGCATTGGTTTAAACCAATTTTCACTATCAAGTGAATTCCGGGTGTGTGCCCTAGATGGCCATGATGTCAGCAACATATTTCCCCTGCAATGCTGCTACTTGGTTTAGTGCATGAGACCCAAAGCCATCAACCTAACATAGTAATCCAATTGACCCAGTGTCTGTAATTGGGAAAGTAACCTGCACTGGCCTATAAACAACATCCTTTGAGGCCTTCCTGCTCATTAGTGTGCTATGTGCATTTAATGCCCCTCAAGGACCTTCTTTTCACACTGTCGTATTCCAATGTGTTCAGAATCAACTATCACTGGGAGCAGATATTTCGCCATACCATTTACGTCCAGTACCATAGTCATAAGTTCCATTACCTCCACCCTCAGCTCCTTCAATAAGACTGAGCCCGGGCTAGATGCAGAAGGCCCCACTAAGACCTTTTGGCTGCCAACCTTGGTTTTAGCCTCAGAGACCCCTGTGAGTGCTTCTAGGCCTTCAAGAGGAAATAAGCGATTTGTGTAAACTACGATTTGCACTTGAGGTGGCTATAGCAATGGATATCGGCAGTTTAGATCGGGAGTAACAATATGATAAATGGCAGGTGGTGTCACTGTTGCTATGTTTTGAATTTTTATTTATTTTTATATCCAGGGACTCCCACCGGGACCCTTTGGTCAGGTCTTTATTGCCAACGATAGATTCCATCTACTCGATCAAATGATTTTTTCATTAAGTATGCAATTTCTAAAATTCTTTATAGTCTGGCCTGTTTGGGGGCTCCTTGTGCAAGTCCGGTAGCTTTGTCTTTCCTTATAATAAAAGAAAGCTCTTTTCCAGTACGTTGTAATCACAGTGGGACACAAAAAACAACAAAGCAGCACGAAAAGGATAAGAATAAAATAACGGCTAGAAACTGTCTGCTATTACTAAAGTCTGCAGTGTCGCTATGTAAAAGGCTGTTCCCAGTTATTAAAAATTGTGACACTATGTGAAAGGTCACTCTTAATTACTGCTAATTAACATGCAAATACTAGCCTACCTTTCATACGCTTGACAAGGGACAATTATCTGTACACAGTTCACCCTAGCCCTTCCTGTAAGAAAATGGGAGGGTTAATTACACAAGTCTATGCTAGAGAAGCAGGGAAATAAGATGAACAATAAACCACCGCTCTGTTGTCACTCCAGAAGAGTTCATTAGCACATTACATTCTGTATTTGGTTTAGTTGCCTATTGGCTTTATCGTGGCGTTAGACATTGCAGTTGAGACATTGAAGATGAGTTGTGTTTTTCCACATGGTAAACCAAGCTTGTGTTTTCATATTTTGCTCTCACCGAACCCTAGCATGATAAGGAAGCACAGATTTTGTGTTTTTCTCTAGTGCAGCCTTAGGAAAAGGCAAGCCTCGAGGACTTGGCCAACCTTGAACGCTTGTTTTTTTCCAACTCTGACCTACAGTAGCCAGCATTTTTTTTCATAATTCTCCTCTAAGGAGGAGGGCTTTCTGGAAAGTTCTCTCAGAATTATTCAAAGATGTAAAAAAGATTACTCTGTTCAGTAGCGATGAATTCCGAGACTTCAGTCAGGAGCGGGCGCCAGCTGCCTGACCTGTCTCGTGGGGAGGAAAATCTCTTTCTCGCAGTTGTACAGGAGTCGTTCTTCTTGCTGGAATGAGAAAGATGAAGCATTTGGTGGGCCCTACTACGGTGATGAATTTTGACTTTTATTCTTTGCTTTGAAGTTATGCTATAATATAAGCACATATATTTGCTGTGTACATTGTGATTGAGAATCACTTTGATATATTTTCCTTTCATTGCTGTGACTACCTTTAAACGTGTGCCTCCGACCTACTAATCTCCTCTCTCAGGAACCTCGTGGTGAAGTAATAATAAATGTCTTCTTTAAATTAAGAAGTGCATTCCAGAGATTGTTTTCAGGTCGGTCATTAGTGGAAGCAAAACAGCTGGCAATCAAGAACTTCACAAGCAGACGCTAGGCTTACAATCAAACTTGCAATCCGGCCTGCAGTCCTCTCTGCCACAGTTCACTATAGCTCAACACATACGAGAATCAGAATGTCAATTGAAAGCCAATTTGTTCATCTCAAAAGCATTGTGTCTCTGCTCACAGTGCTGTAACAGCGGTCTGTGGTGTATGAAGATGTAATCAGGTTCCCAAATTAATACACAGCAGTACCTACTGCTGCAAAACCAAGGGGGGTGGCCCAGACCAGCCTTCTCCTGATGGGCTAAGATGGGTCTGCCCTTGGCCTGGGTTCCTCCTCCCCCAAAGCTCAATGGAGACTGAGACATGTAGTCCCTCAGGGTGTTGACAACGAGCCACAAAAATAATGCATTGCAGGAGGAAGACAGTGATTTTGAGAGCTTCAGCTGCAGGCTGCCCCAGGACCCCTCCTCAAACAAGGCCCAATGCAGGCTGGAACAGGTGGTCCCTCACAATGCTGGTAATCAGCAACAAGAATGATGCATCCCCGTTGACGGAGAAAGATGTTGCTTTTAAACACTCCAACTGCAGTTCGTGCAAGCGCCTCTCCTCCCTCAAGGCCCAATGCAGGCTGGGAGAGGAAGACCCCGGGTGTTGGCAGCCTAGCTCAAAAATAGCTTTATTATTATTTATTAAAGGTTGCATCTGCCCCAGGCTGCCTGTGCACTAATATGGGCCTAAGTCAGAAAGTATTCCAACTCACATAGCCTGCTCAAGTGTGCACTTGTCAAATAAATACAGAGGTTTACTGCTGGAAAACCATGATCATCACTGTTATATCTCACCTCATTCTTAGGAGTACTTCCCAAGCCTAATGTAAAACACCTGTGAGAAATTAGGAGGAAAATAGGAATATGGAAATAGAAAAAAATGCTGGTAGTAAAAAAGTACCTATATTACAGGCCCGTTCTGGGAGCTCCGCACCGCTGGTGGAGCTAACAGAATTTTTGGAGCTCCGTGCCCTGCAGAGCTCTGCAGAGCTCGCTCGGTGCACACTGCAGCCCAATATGGGCTGCACAACACTGTGCAGACAGTTTGCGCTTGCGCTGTGCTGCCCATAACTGGGTTGCAGCGTGCACAGGAGCAGACCAGAGGTAGGCAGCTGCTGTGACCCATCACCATCGGATGACGAGGAGAGGACGACCTCCGGGAAGACCCAAGTAAGTCCTTGTCTCTTTGTATCATTGTTTGTGCACACCAGTGCACAAACAGGGACTGAAGCAGCCCTGTCCTGACTTCAGTAAAGCTTGTACTGCACACAGGACAGGCCAGTGCTCAAGTGTACTAAACTGCCAAGGCCCACTCCTGAATACCCCCAATCTCAGAAGTGCTAAGCAGGGTGGACACAGGAGGTGGTCTATGACTAGACCCTTAGCGGTACTCAGTTGGTACTGTGGTACCACATTGGAGGCCTTGCTATGTCCTGCAGCTAAATAGAAGAATAGAATACCTCTGACTACTGATGGAGAAGTGGAATCAGGGCCTTCTTACTTCAGCAGATGCCCTGTGTCTAGTTTTTGTCTCAATAGCCACTTGCAATGGTCTCACGATGGCCACTTGCATTGGCTCAACTCTCTATGGGGAACAGAAGATGGGTAGACTAAATGGTGCTGCAAGGGAAGTCCTGAGAGGTTGACCCTTGCATCCTTCTGGACACACAGGCACCTTGCAAGTGTCCAAAAGGCTGTGGGGTCACAATGGAGCAGATAGAGAGGGTAATCAGTCTTGAGGTCATGGAGTACTACTAAGGATGATCCTGATCCAAGGAGAAGTTCCAAGAGGCTAGATGAAGGAGCAGGCTCTAGGTAATGAACAATGACTGATGCTGGAGAGAGGCAACTTGGGGCTGAGCTGCAGGAGAATTCTCAAGCAGCCTCTAAGGAGCATACTGAAAAGAAGAGAGACTCTTATCATGCCCTTATCATTGGGAGAGCAGTTGCAAATCGCTCTAATGATAAGGCACAATCTTTCAGACGAAAAAACTGCCAAAATATAAACGTCTCCAAGAGCTCAACTACAGAACAAAAACATTGAAAACTCCATTGAACAAGTCCTAAAAAGACCCATAGGAGTCAGTCTTTATCATTTCCCTCTATTTTGGGAGCTTACTGGTGGGTTTCAATGCCACAGAGCTCGCAAGACCTTGCCTGTGTTTCATGGTTTTCAATTTGTTCCATGGAAAAGCCAGCAACCCAGGGAACTCATGTCCATGTCTGAGAGAGTGGTGAGCATGCCATACTGCCAACTAAGCCCCAGTGATGTAGGCAGAGGAGTGAAAGGTGCTTGCTTTTGCAATGGCACACAAAGAGTTGGGCTCTCATGATGCCATTTCCTGCCAACCTGTGTGACTTCCAGGAGGGACAGGGCTCCTATAACAAAAGGGGGTTTTTGATTTTGGGGAGGGGGTGGGGGGTCAGGGGGTTTTAGGTTTTGGGGTGGGGTTGGGGGGGTGGGGTGTTTTTGGTTTTGGGGAGGGGGTGGGGGTGTGGGGTTAGGGGGTTTTAGGTTTTGGGGTGGGGTTGGAGGGGTGGGGCGTTTTTGGTTTTGGGGAGGGGGTGGGGGTCAGGGGGTTTTAGGTTTTGGGGTGGGGTTGGGGGGGAGTTTTTGGTTTTGGGGAGGGGGTGGGGGGTCAGGGGGTTTTAGGTTTTGGGGTGGGGTTGGGCGGTGGGGCATTTTTGGTTTTGGGGAGGGGGTGGGGGGTCAGGGGGGTTTAGGTTTTGGGGTGGGGTTGGGGGGGTGGGGCGTTTTTGGTTTTGGGGAGTGGTTGGGGGGCAGGGGGTTTTAGGTTTTGGGGTGGGGTTGGGGGCGTGGGGCGTTTTTGGTTTTGGGAAGGGGGTGGGGGTTAGGGGGTTTTAGGTTTTGGGGTGGGGTTGGGGGGTGGGGCGTTTTTGGTTTTGGGGAGGGGGTGGGGGGTCAGGGGGTTTTAGGTTTTTGGGTGGGGTTGGGGGGTGGAGCGTTTTTGGTTTTGGGGAGGGGGTGGGGGGTCAGGGGGTTTTCGGTTTTGGGGTGGGGTTGGGGGGGTGGGGTGTTTTTGGTTTTGGGGAGGGGGTGGGGGCCAGGGGGTTTTAGGATTTGGGGTGGGGTTGGGGGGTGGGGCGTTTTTGGTTTTGGGGAGGGGGTGGGGGGTTAGGGGGTTTTAGGTTTTGGGGTGGGGTTGGGGGGGTGGGACGTTTTTGGTTTCGTGGAGGGGGTCAGAGGGTTTTAGGTTTTGGGGTGAGGTTGGGGGGTGGGGCGTTTTTGGGTTTGGGGAGGGGGTGGGGGGTCAGGGGGTTTTAGGTTTTGGGGTGGGTTGGGGGGATAATGCTTTTATCAGGAATGCCTTTACAACGAAAATCGTTGTTAAGGCATTCGTGGTAAACTCATTAGTAGTAGCAACAAGGTCGGTGTTCCGACCTCGTTGTTAAGGCACTAGTTGTTTAGGAAATCGGTGTTCCGTCGTACAACCCTTTTTGAGAAATGCCTTGTGATTCACATGCTAGTATGGGGACCCCTGGATTCAGAGATGTGCAAATAACCACTGCTTCCTAAAACCTTATCTTATGCCATTTTGGAAATACAAAGTTTTCCTTGATACCTATTTTTCACTCTTTATAGTTCAGCAAATGAATTGCTGTATACCCGGAGTACAATGAAAACCCACTGCAAGGTGCAGTTCCTTTATTGGCACTGGGTACCTAGGGGTCTTGATGAACCTACAAGCCCTATACATCTCCACAACCAGAAGAGTCCAGCAGACATAATGGTATATTGCTTTTGAAAAGCTGACATTGCAGCAAAACGTTACAGAATAAAACGTGGACAGAAATGGCTGTTTTTTTACCTCTATTTCAATTTGTTTTTATTTCAGCTGTTATTTTCTGTAGGAAAACCTTGTAGGATCTACACAAATGACCACATTTCATTAATGTTTAACTGTACAGGATCATACCTATTTTTGTCACTAGCTGGAAGGAGGCTGAAAGCATAAAAATAGTAAAAATTGGGTATGTCCCAGTAAAATGCCAAAAGTGTGTTAAATAATTGGGTATTCTGATTCAAGTCTGCCTTTTCCTGAAAACTGGGAAGATGGTGATTTTAGCACCACACCCCCTTTTTTGATGTCATGTTCAGGGAAAACATCACAAGCCTTCTTCTGCAGCCTTTTTGTCCCATTCTTTTTAAAAACTGAAAATATTTGCTGTATTTTGGCTAATTTCTTGGTATACTCCAGGGGAATCCTGAAACTCTGTGTACATTTAGAATCCCTAGGATGTTTGCTTAAAAGGACGCAAGTTTGGCGTGGGTAGCTTATGTGAACAAAAAGTTATAAGGGCCTCAGTGCAAACTGCCCTAAATAGCCAAAAAAAGGCATGGCACCTGAGAGGGAAAAGGGCTGACAGCGAAGGCGTTGAAAGTTGTTGTTTAAATGTGGTCTGGGGGGATATTATTATGTGAGTTCTGTATGATCTATCCATGATGGAGAGGGGACGTTTATTCCAAAAGCTGATGCAGTTCTCCAGGTGATCTATGGCAGTTCCCATATTTAGATTGTAGTGGTCTGACTCCGAAAGTGTAATATGGATACCCAGATATCGGAAGTGACCATATTCCCATGCAAGTGTTGACTGAGGGAAATCTCTTTGGGCCCGTCTAGCAAGTCCCGCTATAGAGAAAAAACAGACTTGCGCTGATTGAGTTGCAGTCCTGACATATTGCTGAATTCTATTGTTATATCCAGCAATATTGGGACAGGGTGTTCTGGGTCTGCCAAATATAGCAAAGCGTCATATGCATAGATGGAGACAATGTGAGTGCACCCCCCAACCGCAGCACCTCATTGCATCATATCCCTCCTCAACTTGTGTGCCAGGGGCTCTAGTGCGATTGCGAAGAGGAGTGGCAGTAGGGGATAGCTCCTTCGGCCCTTCCTTTCAATTGGGATGACATCAGAAATCTCCATGGCTGTGCGTATTTGTGTGACTGGGTGGGTGTACGTGAGGTTGACCCAGGCCTGGAACTTGGGTCCAAACCCCATCACCACCAGGATTGTCCTTGCATACTACCACTCAAATGTGTTAAACTATTTTTCTAAGTCAAGCAAGGCCTCAGCTGCTGTGGTATCTTCCCTAGTCGTTGAGTGTAGCACATGTGACAGGAGCCTTCGATTCATGTGGGTCCCCCTACCCGGCATAAAGCCACATTGGTCACCATGCACCAAGTGTAATATGACTCATTTTAACTGTGAGGTGAGAACCTTTGCTAGTATCTGGGTATCAATGCAAAGTGTAGATAAAAGTCTAGATGAGCTTGGGTCCCCTGGGTTTCTGCCTGGCTTATGGAGCATAATGATTCAGGAGGCCTCTCGCATTGATGGGGGCAGGGAATCCAAATCCCTAGACTCCCAGAGTGTATCCAGTAGTTTGGGCAACAGTGTGTGTTCATATGTCTGGTAGTATTTGACGTGCAACCCGTCCAGGCCCGAGGCCCTCTGGCACACCATCTCTCCGATAGCCTCTTTAAGCTCCTTTAATTGGAGCTTCTCATCTTTCCCCTCCCGCTATGCCTCCATGAGCATGAGAGATTAAGGTCTGTCAGGTAGGCCCGTATCTCCGAAGTTGGGGGGTCCTAGTATATACAGTCGCCAGGAGGCCCGTCAAGAGCATATAAATATCGTATCATGAGGTCAGTCTCCCTGTCCAGACTCTGCAGGGACAGTATGAAAGGTGCTAGTCTTTCATCGCACAGCAGCCAGGCCACCAGGCAGCCTGGCTTGTCACCCTCTCTGTGCAGTAGTTGCCAATAGTTGCATTTTGTCATCTCGTCTAGTCTATCCCATAAGTCCGCAATGCAACAGCTGGCCTGTAATTCGTCTAAACAGTTCCTGGTCTAATTCTAGTTGACGACACATACTGCAAATCCAGGACAGACATTCCCTGCGCACGACTACATTTAGGACATCCCACTCTAGACCCCTGGTCACAGTTGATAACCAATTCAAATCAAAGTATTCCTCTATTACTGTGCCTAGCTTCTCCCTAAACATGGGGCCCTCCAGGGTGCCAGGATGGAGACTCCAAAGCTGGGCACAAGGTCTGAGCCCTCCTGTCTCCCATTCCATTGAAACTGGTGTCTCATCGGACAGTAATCTGTCCATGATCTGGATGTAAGCAATTGACAGTGCAATGGCACCGGATACAAGGTGTCTATCCAGTCAGCTATGCACTGAGTGGGTGACAGTGTAGCATATAAATTCTCTTGTGTTGGGGTTAAGGATCACCATATGTCAATGCATTGTAGCCTGTCTGTCATAGTCTGGAGCAAATATGTATTTTGTGGTTTGAAGTGAGTATCTGGGGGGTGCCTGTCCATGTCTCCATTAAGGACACAATTAAAATCTCCAGCTCATACCATTGGCAGTCCTAGAAAGGGGGTCAATATGGTTTCTTTTGCAGGAAAAAAGTTGCCATCATCAATGTTCGGGCATATACATTTAACAGGTGTGGTGAATCCATTTTAGTTCCCCACTGGGCACAGGAGACAGCTTAGCCATCGGCTTGCAGCCTGTTGTCCTTTTTACCTAGTAACCTTCCACTACTTAGCATGCCCTGTTTTATCTTATTTATTTCATTATTTCTTTTAGCACTTTGCAACTGCTTACATTTTATATGAAATTTTGTGCTTTTCATTATCAGTGTCAATCTGAGAAAGCGTGATTATCATTATCAGTGATGTACATAGGTATTGCTATCATGTCCCGTTCTTTCTAACGTCTGACAGAAACATAGTGCACACTTGTTAGACATTGTCTATGTAACTGCTAACACAAATTTGCACGCACAATCAGTTGTTTAGGTACATACCTGTGTCAGGGATCCTACATAAGCTGTATAAATACACCTCACATGGACATTTGAGGGTGTTCCTTCCAGGTGCATCTATACTGTATGTCACCTTGCTGCAGAATTCAGCCTTTATGTTTCATAGAGTGTGACCTAGAGACCTCATTCCAAGGTAAGGAGGGATGGGGGACTCTTCTGATGGACCGGGTACTGGCAGATTAGGGTTTATCACACCTAGATCTTATTAGGGTAGAGATAAGGCATTCTTTGTTAGGAATTTCATATCTTATGTTTATTGCAACATGGTGGGAGTTTTCATATTCACAACTCTCATCTTCACACTTTTGCTTTTATTATTGATCATTAGCCTAATCATTGTAATCCGTTTGCAGTCTTCTCAATAAATGTATTGAAAACTCTCCTGCATCTCCTTCATTGCCTATATGTGTATGAGACTTATTGCTAATGAGAGAAAAGAGTAACTTCTGTTCCACTACGACTCCCCTGGGAAGACTCATCTAGAGTCCATGTGTAAGACTGCCAGAAATCACCTTTACTGTATAAGCTTTGGGGAGGTTCTGCTTGTGAACAGGTAGGGATGGGCCATCAGTTGTGACTTGTTGTTTTCTACTCTGTTTATGCTGGATTTGCGTCATTTTTTTAATGCAATTCCAGCACAAACTTAACTCCATATTTATATTTTGACACTAGACCCGTCTAGCATCAAAAATATGGAGTTAACGTAATTTTGAGGATGCATGAAAGCGCCTTGCATCAATGAGATGCAAGGTTGGTGTTCCTGTCCAAAAAATGACTCAAACACCCTACCACCATATTTATCCACCTGGGCAAAAATGATGCACGGGGAGGCGGACCCAAAAAATTACGCTAAACCCGATTTGTGCCAACATTTAACGCCTGGGTCAGGGGAGGAGTTAAAATGAGGCAAAAACACCACTGCTAAAGGAAAACACACACAAGCAACATTACATACCAACAGGACAACATGGTCTTGCTACTGATGCAGCTTGCAAGACAACGCCGACACACAGGACCAATGGCAGCAGCCAATACCACCCCAGCATGGCCCACAAAGGCAATGCAGAAGGCAGGAGAGACTTATTAGGAGCAGGACAACCCTCCATGGCCTCAGGGAACAGGAAATCATCCAGAGGTATTGACTCAACTGGCAAGCCATACAGCAGCTGCTGTGTCATATTGAGCCACAGCTAACAGCTAACCTGCAGACACCACACAACATACCAGGGGTGACCAAGCTGCTAGCTCTCCTGCATATGTTGGCAAGTGGCTCCTTTCAGACAACGGGTGCCCTGGTTCCTGGAGTATCACAGCCTCATTCTCAGCATCTTGCCCAAGGTGTTATATGCCATAATCTCCGTCACACCCCGCCACATTAGCTTCCCCAACACCCAGCAGAAGCAGCAGGAGATAAAACAGGGCATCTATCAAATCCATGGCTTCCCGCATGTGCTTGGTGCAATTGACTGCACCCATGTCCAGATCATTCCACCTGCAGCAACAGAGCACCTATTCCGGAACAGAAAGCTCATGCATTCCATCAGTGTGCAGGCCATAGTTGACCACCAGGGATTGTTCACTAACATCTTGGCCAAGTATCTTGGGAGTTTCCATGATTCACTCATATTCCGCCACAGCAGGATCAATCAGCACTTCCAAGACAGACAATATAGCAATGGCCTTCTTGTCGGTAAGACAATAAACCTAGCAATATACACACAGCACAACAACCCTGTAGGAGAACACACAAAACATACACCATTACATTGACACATGGGCAGGCTGACACTGAGGTGTGGCACTGATAGTTATGTCGTACACCCTGACACAATGGGATACACACTTCTGGACAAATGCAGGCTGCCACAAACATTAGCTGCCACTCTGGAGCAACAGGGGACCAATGTCAAAGCCCACAGTGACATTGACATGGCCTGCACTGGAAGTATAACTTGGAAGATGACCCACTTACAATTACATTAGGCCACATAGTCAATCCTCCACCCTCCCAAGCAGTATGTAGCGTGGAAAGGGTGTGCAATGTGTGTTGCAGGAGGTCTAACACTATGAGACACATAGCATGATGATGCTGACTCATATGTAGGTGACACAGAAGTACTGAGGCAGTCCCAACATCATACATCACTCCTGGGGTGCCGTTGCCAGGTTGCAATGAGGAAGTGGACTGTGCTATGAACACATAGTGATGTGGCACGAATTCAAACTGCACACTGCTGCACACACTAAAAGACCCAATTGTCCATCAAAATAACATATGTACAGGGAGATGGCCCTTCCTGCACAGATGCATCCACCTCCACAAGACATTTAGGGGGTCATTCTGACCCTGGCGGTCCGAGACCGCCAGGGAAAAAATGACCAAAGCACCGCCAACAGGCTGGCGGTGCTTTTTTTCATATTCTGACCGCGGCGGTAAAGCCGCGGTCGCACCGCCGGGGCCGGCGGTTTTCCGCCGTGTCTGCCCCGGCGGTGATAATCCGCCAGGGCAGTGCTGCAAGCAGCGCTGCCCTGGGGATTATGACCCCCTTACCGCCAGCCTGTTTCTGGCGGTTTTCACCGCCAGGAAGAGGCTGGCACTAAGGGGTGTCCTGGGGCCCCTGGGGGCCCCTGCACTGCCCATGCCACTGGCATGGGCAGTGCAGGGGCCCCTAACAGGGCCCCAGCCTGCTTTTCACTGTCTGCACAGCAGACAGTAAAAAGCGCGACGGGTGCAACTGCACCCGTCGCACGGCCGCAACACCGCTGGCTCCATTCGGAGCCGGCTCCTGTGTTGCGGCCTCATTCCCGCCGGCCCAGCGGGAATGTCGGAATGGGGGCCGCGTGAGTGCGGCCGCATCGGCGGGCGCATGGCGGTTTCCGCCTTGCGGGCGGCAGAAGCCGCCCGCCAAGGTCGGAATGACGCCATTAACAAGGTTCCCAGGAGCAAGTTCGGTAGTGTAGGAGCACGGTTGCACATGAGCTACTGGTAGAGGGAACAACAAAGGCTTGCCTAGAAACAAGTCACACATGGGAGGATTGTGCATTGTCAATACCAAACACCTCAGTGCTGCCAACATATGGAGATGTGTTGTGCATTGTCACCTAGCCAAAAAAGGGCCTCACTGGTGCATTTCATCTGCACTGACATATGACTAAATGGATGGGATGTCCAGGCCATGTAGTGTAAACATCTGATTCCATTGTGTGTGTGGAAGTATCATGTCCCCTCAAGTGAAAGCACACTAAAACATGTTGGACACTACACAGCGCATGGTACATACATACTGTCCAACAGTTCGGAAAGAAAATCAAAGGTCCCAGGTCAATGAGCCAAACACAAGTTGTCCAGTCAAACATATGAGTCACAGATGACACAAGATATCAACTGCCGTGCTACATGACATTCCTGTTGCAAGCTCTAAAAAAACACTCACTTCTATTATCTTTTGCAGAGGTTCAGGATTACGGGATCCAGCCATGGATCATGACCCCATTCCCCAACCCAAGCACAGCAGCAGGGCGTGCCTATGATGAGGCACATCTGAGGACATGCACCATTGTGGAAAAGACCTTTGGCATCCTGTCCAGATTCAGGTGCCTGGACATCACGGGAGGCAGCCTCCTATATGCCCCACACATTGTGTGTAAAAGTATACGTGATCACCGAAGCACCCTGGTCTGAATTTATTGCCTCCCTGTATGCCTCAAATGGGGCCGCTCCATTTCGGCCCCCAGAAGATTCAGTTCCATATACAACTTCTCCCCGTCAATAAAAGAGATTGACTGCTATTCGCGATATGCGCTCTTCTGCAGCAATGGGCCCTGATGAACTTCCCTTTGCAGTTATAAGACAAGACAGGAGCTCTTGGTGTAAGATCTTACATGTGGTTTTTAGTATATGTTACCTTTCCAGATGCATCCCTCCCTCCTGGGTCGGTAGTATCATTGTACCCCTATTCAAAAAGGGCAACTGTTCCTGCCCTGGCAATTATCATCAGATTTCCCTTCTTGATGCGGTTGGCAAAAATGTTACCAAATGTCTGCTTTCTAGACTAACAACCTGGGCAGAAGAGAATAACATCATCCCCTTGGAACAATCTGGATTTAGGTGCAAACACAGTACCCTGGATAATATCACTATGCTACAAATTATCTCAGAAAAATATGTGAAACTGAGAGGAGGGGTGGTATATGCCGCCTTAATAGACTTTTCCACTGCTTTTGATAAAATAGATAGAGACCTACTATGGGCTAAGTTATGCAGCCTGGGGCTTCCTACATCCCTCCTTGAGTTAGTAATAGCCCTCCACTCTCACACCAGGTGTAGAATCCTTTTGGGGGGCGATAGACATCTGTCCCATCAGATTTCCACGTCTAACGGCTTAAAACAGGGTTGCCTATTGTCTCCCTTGCTTTTTTCCCTCTATATCTCAGATCTCCCCTACTCTTTGTCCCAGGGCAACGGTTTTCCCCCGCTAGTGGGTGGACTCCCAATATGCTGCCTGCTATATGCTGACAACATTATAATTTTCAATTTAACCCCTAAGAGTTTGCAGAATAGTTTGCAGCATCTATCAAAATATTCTGACTCACATTACTTGAAGATCAATGTTTCAAAAAGTAAGGTTCTCTGTCTTCTGGGGAAAAAATATGTCCTTTCCCAATTACCATTGGACATTGGGTAAGCAAAACCTAGAAATTGTGAAATCTTATCCCTTCTTAGGGAAAATAGTGTGCAGGAACCTTAGTGACGTTGCCCATATTGCTTCAAATAAATCAAAGGCCAAATGTCAGGCTAGAGGTTTGGGGGCCCTATATACAGCCACAGGGAGAAGGCATTTCTCATATCTCTTATCTGCATATCGAGTCAAAATTCCTGCATCCCTGCTTAGTGGGGTGGAACTCATAGATATTGCTAAATGGGGTTTTCTGAACCAATCAGAAGGAAAAATTATTAGAAAACTATTGTCTGTTAGTACGGCAGCCTCTCTGGCGGCTTTAAGGCTGGAAATGGGGCTTAGAAATGTGTATGTTCAAGGATTAGCAGGGGTTATTCAGTTGGCCGCCACAATTCTAAAAAGCGAGGAAAACACTATAAGATCATTACTAAAGAAAGAACTTTTCTCAGACAATAGCAAGGTCAATTATGCCTTTGGTAAAAACGTCTCCAAAGCCCTGGAAAGGTTGGAGCTGGATTACAGCCAGGTCCTGGAACTTTCTTCATTGCATTTGAGAGTGATTTTGAAGAAAGCAACGTGGGCTTTGCGCTTCAGTCTAGACCAGGAGAGCTGTAAAAAAAAAGTTATTTTGTGAATATAGTCAATACTCTAGTAATTACTAAATGACAACCTTAATTTATTTGGAATATCCCTCATAGTATTAGACGCTTTTGGTTCCGGCTTCGCCTGGGATTGCTCCCCTTGAACACACTACTGGTGAAATGGCACGGAACAACAAAAGAGTGTAACTTCTGCCTGGCGGAATCTCAAGACCTAGTCCACGTATTATTTGTCTGTCCATCCCTTGCTTTGTTTCTGTGTAAATGGCTAAAACAATCTGTCTTCAGCTCCCTCTGTTGTCGGTGCCAGAGGTCCTCTGAGCCCTGTGTGATCCTCCTAACAAAAGATTTTGTTTTAAAATATTAAATTTTTTCAACTGTTTTTTAAACTTATTTTAAGAGCAAGGCAAGTTGGCTGTTGCTTTTTTGCACATGTATTTATCAGCAACATTATGATTAGAGAGGTTCTATCTTAAGACAGGTGCCTTACCTATAGCTTGCCACTCTACATCTGGCAGCTACACATTGTGGGGATTGTTTTTAAAGTCTTAATATTTGTGTTTTTTTCTGTTATCTTAAGTGCACTGAGGTAAACATCTACATTTTTTCCTTCCCTTTTTCTCTTTTCATCTTTCATACTCTTTACATGAGTATTGAGCATGTAATTTCAAGGTCGGAAAACATAGGGGAACGTTTAATACAAATTTTATTGTATAAATTTCCTTTTCTATTCAATTTTTGATTTTAGGTGTAAATAGCAATAGAGACTAAGGGGGTCATTATGAACACAGCGGAAACAACCGCTGTGTTCATGCTGGCTGTCATAACACTGACCGCCAGCGACCCTGGAACCCCGGAAAAATTGTTTCCTCCCGCCGGCTCTCAGAAAGGCTCGGCTGGGACATTGACAGCGGCTCCACATGGAGCTGCCGTCAATGCCTCTGTACGGCAGGTGCAGTTGCACCCATCGCGTAGATCACTGCCTGTGCAACGGGGCTCTGCACCGGGCCCCTGCACTGCCCGTGCAAAGTGCATGGACAGTGCAGTGACCCCCTCCACCAGCCTTTTCCTGGCGGGATATCCCACCAGGAAAAGGCTGGCAGCAAATGAAACATTATCCGCATGGTAGCGCCGATACCCTGGCGGATGGTGTTTCATTCCGCCGCCAGGCTGTCTGACGGCGGAGGCATGGCAGTGGGTGACGGCTTCCACTGGCGGCCGTCACCCTGTTCATTATATGGCGGTTCGGCCTGCCATGCTGGCTGGAGGCTCGGGCCAAACCGCCATGTTCATAATGAGGGCAGAAATGTATGTTTGTAGTGTGTATGTCTTATGTGGACCTCTTGGAGTTCAAATCATAAATAAATAAATAAATAATTGTTGAAAAGTATACTTACCTGTGCTATCCTGCACAACATTTGTGTGAGGAGGAAAATCCCCTTCTATAAGCCAGATCAATAACTGCCTGAGGAGGAGGAGGAGGATGGTGGCAGGGCAAATGAGGGGGAACAGAGGAACACAGCTGCAGGAATGCGCCTCAGACAGCAAATTGTGCAAAACCTTTTCACTTAATAGTCACTCTACACACCTTGTTAAGATATGTAAATAAACAGCTTATTTGACCACACAATCCTGCTCTGGTTTCTTCATTTTCCATCACATGTTCCTTAGGAATGTGAGTATTATCTCAGGGAGCATGTTACAAAGACAAATCTGACTACTTCTGATGGAAAATCACATGTGATGCGTATGATTGTACAGCAATCATCACACACATATAAAACATAATCATCTTTTGAATTTCACATATGAAGGACAAAATCAATGGACCACAGCAAATGACTCACTTCCACGTTGCAAACATGGTCTACTGTAGCACATGACACACAACTATGGTATCTCCAATAATAAGGTAAATAAGCGCCTCATACATGAGGCAGTAGATGTGAATATCAGTGGAAACAGGAATGTATGAACAGACCCCTGACATTAGTAAGTGTGACATTTGGAATCTCTGCAACGAGCTTGTGTGACAAGGGGGGGCATCATTTGTGAAAATGGATAGCATGAGTGTCCCAGGTATGACAAACAATGTTCACAATACATGCCATGCGCAGTACATCCCTGAAAATCAGTTCTGCCACTGCCATGTGTTACGTCTCTACCCTCCCATCTCTAGGGGGCGCTGTAAATGGGCTATCTGTACCTTGGGACTCATCTTGAACACTCACTGAGAGTCCCTTTCTGGCTCCTATTTGCTTCCCTTTTCCATATGGCATGCCATAGAACTACATTAGCTTCCATGGACTTCAGGTCCCATAATGCACTGCCTGGTAGTCGGTAAGACCTGTAATCTTCTGTCCATTGCTTCCTATGGGAAAAGTCTGGTTGTCCCTTTATGCTGGATTCTCTCCTCCAGGACTTGTGGGTGACTGAAGCTGAACACACCTGTGACCTCTCTTGTGCAGCCCAGCCATGTGAATCTGCCCTAACTTGCTGCTGCCTGGAACTGCTTAGAAGCTGCCATTCCCTGAAGCTCCTCGTTGTGCATTGGATTACAATTCTTTTGTGTTCCAGACCGCTTTTTGGATTGTGTTACAGTCCTGATTCAGTCTGAACCTGCCTCCTGTTTTCCCAGTCCTGTCCCTGCTTGTTCCAGTCAGAGTCTGCTATCTGTTTCTCAGCCTTGTTCATGTTTGTTTCAGCCAGAGCCTGCTTTCTGTTTCCAAGTCCAGTTCCTGCCTTTGCAACAGCCTGAGCCTGTCCCCTGTTCCTGGCTTTGCCTCCTAGTTTGATCCTTCGCTTTCTGTTTCCCCTTGGGTTATAATATCTGGTAAGTGTACTATCAGTCCTCACCTGTGTAGAAGTGTTTTCCTTTGTACTTGGGTTGGCACCTGGTTTCCAGGAGGCAAATCCAGCCCCTATCCTTTATCTAGTGTTGTACATAGTCTTTAGTGCCGAACAGTGACAGTGTCCTATGGCTGCATTTCAGAAATTGTCACAGTGTCTCCAGCTGGACCCACAAGGGCTGGTCTTGTGTATGTAAGTACAATCCTTGTTTGTGCCCTAAGGTTCCAGACACGGAATCACTTCTGCTGCCTCCTTTCTATGGGGTTTGCCTAGTGACTATCTGTAAGAGTAATCTCCACAGAGGCATTGACATTCCCTGTTGCTGTGGAAATTTCTGAGCCCTACCCTGTGTACAACCTTAGTGATAACCCCAGCATGTTTGTCCATTACTGACCCGGTCCATATTTGTTCACACTAAGGTTACTCTGCCTTCACCTTTCTGTTTTCTCTTACCATAGCTGGCCTGTCTCTTTGTATGCCTTTAGATGCTCTTCTGCTTTGGTACACTACTTCCTTGCGAGATACTCTGTGAACTCAAGGGGTGTCCCTAACAGAGTCCTGACTAGACCCACCTGAAACCGTGACACCATGGAGCCCAATCCCGACACAGGGTACACATGCCCACACACTTGAACTGGACACTTCTGGGGAAGGCACATCAGAAAATATGTGAACACATTCACCCAGGGCAGCAGGTCCACCACAGCAACACAAGTAATATAGGTAATTGTAATGAGTCAAACTGAAGTGTATCAAACATGTTATGGGTGGAATTAAGGCACTGTGTCTCAAACACAGTACGTACCAAACATGTACACATGTCAGACATTTGTGTAGTCCACACACAAGCCACCATGAAGTCATAACCAACAATTAATGACATATGAGGGGTAACATATCCTATATAGCAGTCATCAGCCATTCTCAATGATACCTGAGTTTTGTTTGTCATGTGAAATGTAATGTTCCCTAAGTCAAACAACTACACACATCACATGAGTCAACACATATTACAAACACATACCATGACTCTTGTAGATCACTGATTGCCATCAGATGTAGATACCCATTTGGAACACATTCATATGTTTGCATGACGTCTAATGTATTGCATGCCGTTCCTTCAGAAACACACACATTGTTGTTACAGATCATTCACACCCAAAACACACAGTTGCATGCTCTACCACACACACTGCAGGCCATACCATCCCATCTTCATGTTGATACAGCGTGCATGGATGTTAAATATTAGAAAATCACGCAACTAGAGATAGAGTCAAAAATGTTGATGCAAATACGTAGAAAAATCACACAAACATAAACATGGGCCCTTAGCTTGAAATCCACCTGTGCACCACATGCATGCGGATATCCATTAAAATTGAAGTCTACAGGTAATGCGTGGTATTTTGCCACACATGTAGGTTATGTGTTGAAAATATTAATGCAAACAACTCATGCGTCAAAAAAATACACGCATGACGGAGGTGATGTAATAGGAAATCCTGTTTACAGGCATGGTACTGTGGGTGTACTTTCACTTTACAGTTGGTGCTATTTCTTGACTGTGTGGCTGTTCCTCGATGTTGCTGGTGTCTCGATTGCATTTATTGTATCTTGTGGCGTCTCTCTTGTTGTGTCTTTTGTGAAATTTGTTTGTTTCTTGTACCTGTGTATGTGATTTTGTGTAGTTTAGTGTCTTTCATATTGCCCTTGTACTGTTTGCGGTCTGTCTGGGGGTTAGATTATTTGGGTTAATTGGGGTTCTTAGGTTTGGGCAGTACGTTTCCTTTATTTTCATTTCTTTTCCACTTTTTTTACACATTCTCAGTTTGGATTAGTTGTTCAGGGACATGTCGGGAAGGGCAGACTAACCTGCATGGGGGATGAGGAGCTTCGGGGCTTTGTGTGGCTGGTGTGCCACTTCCTACCCTTGATCCTGGAGATGGGTAGGCGGGTGATACAGGGGTATCACACAGAGGTGAGAAAGCTGCAGTGGGGCAAGGTGCTCTACGGCCTCAAGAGACTCTACCATACAATCAGGTAATGAGCACCAGCTAAAGCATCGCTGGACTGACCTGTTGGCCAGAGAGCAGGATCTGCTGGACCACCTGGGTGTGGTGATCAGTGGCCCTGTTGGTGAGTATCACATTGACAAATGTATACAGTTGAATGCTCTTGAGTGACAGTAGCAGCTGTGTTGAGGTGCTGCATGCAATGTTTGTGGCCAGGTTGAATGTAAGAAGAACAAAGTGTTAGTGTCCCAGTACTGAAATGTAGTCCACATGTCTATAGATGTTAACAATGCAGGCCTGAGGTTTGTTGAGTCATGTACGACTACAAACGGCCTAGTTTTCTGAAATTGTCTGTTTATGTCACGATTTTTTTTTTTTATTCCAATGCACGTACCCAATTTCGCCATTCTGCAATCACATTGCCGAATAACAAAATAGGGTTTGCTAGTGGCATTTAGGAAGGGGCGTTCCCTTCCTAATTGTGATCGCAGTCCGCTGATTGATTGTTTGGTGACCGCGAATGCGTCACAAAACAATTGCAGTTACCACCAGTTTCAAGTTGGTGCTAACCCATTCACAAAAGGGAAGGGGTCCCCACGGGATCCCTTCCCCTTTGTAAATGCATGCAAAAAAGTAAAAAGTAAAAGTTATAATATTTGTTTTTGACATTCTTTCTGTTTACCCTCAATGAAATAAGACTGCATTAAAAAAAAGAAAATACATCTTTATTTTCACAGACATGGTTGTCTGCTGAGCCCAGCAGGCCAGCATCCCTGTGAGTGCCGCCATTCCCAAGGGGTTTGCAAAAATTAGATATACCTCATGAATATTCATGAGGTAGGTCATTTACTACTGCATTTGTGAATTGCAAACAGTGTCATTGACAGTGTTGTACATCAGATTATCCTACTCGCAAATTACGAGTTGCTAAGTCTCGCAATGTGTGACTCACAAAACCTGATCTTCGTACCTGTGGCCATTAGTCACACATTTCTGGTGCTATGGCAACACATGTGCCCATGCATTTTGTCAATGATGATCAGGTAAGAAACTGTCAGCCTACCAATCAATCAATCAATCAATCATTAAACTTATAAAGCGCACTATGTACCAGTTAGGGTTTCAAGGCGCTGGGGAGGGGGGCAGCTGCTATCGGTCGAAGAGCCACGTCTTGAGGAGTCTCATGAAGGTGAGGAGGTCCTGGGTCAAGCGCAGGGAGGTCGGGAGAGAATTCCAGGTCTTGGCGGCTAGGTAGGAGAAGGATCTGCCTCCGGAGGTCTTGTGTGAAATTCGGGGGACGATGGCGAGGGAGAGGTTGGCCGAGCGGAGTTGGCGGGAGGGGACGTAGAAGTTGAGTCTGTTGTTCAGGTAGGCGGGACCGGCGTCGTGTAGTGCTTTGTGCGCGTGGATGAGAAGTTTAAAGGTGATCCTCTTGTCCACAGGGAGCCAGTGGAGGTCCTTCAGGTGGTGGGAGATGTGGCATCGGCGGGGGATGTCGAGGATCAGGCGGGCGGATGCATTCTGGATGCGTTGGAGTCGTTGGATGTCTTTTGCTGGGATGCCTGTGTAGAGTGCGTTGCCGTAGTCAAGTCTGCTGCTGACGAGGGCCTGGGTCACAGTTTTTCTGGTTTCCGTCGGGATCCACTTGTAGATTCTACGGAGCATGCTAAGGGTGTTGAAGCAGGAGGAGGAGACTGCGTTGACCTGTTTAGACATGGTGAGGGCGGAGTCGAGGATGAAGCCGAGGTTGCGTGCGTGATTGGCTGGAGTAGGTGGGGGTCCCAGTGCGGTGGGCCACCAGGAGTCGTCCCAGGCCGAGGGGGAGCGTCCGAGGATGAGGACTTCCGTCTTATCTGAGTTTAGCTTCAGGCGGCTGTTTCTCATCCATTCGCCAATGGATTTTAGTCCCTCGTGGAGGTTGGCTTTGGCGGTGTGTGGATCTTTATTAAGGGAAAGGATGAGCTGGGTGTCGTCGGCGTAGGAGAGGATGCTGAGGTTGTGCTGACGGACCAGTTGTGCGAGGGGTGCCATGTAGACGTTGAATAGCGTTGGGCTTAGCGAGGAGCCTTGGGGGACGCTGCAGATGAGGTTGGTGGCTTCGGAGCGGAAGGATGAGAGTCGGACTCTCTGGGTTCTGTCAGAGAGAAAAGAGGAGATCCAGTTGAGGGCTTTGTCTTGTATTCCGGCTTCGTGGAGACGAATTAGTAGGGTGCGGTGGCAGACCGTATCGAAGGCGGCGGATAGGTCTAGGAGGATGAGGGCTGAAGTTTCGCCGTTGTCCATTTGCTGTCTGATGTCGTCTGTGGCGGCGAGGAGTGCAGTCTCGGTGTTGTGATTGCGTCTGAAACCGGACTGGGAGGGGTCTAGGATGGAGTTGTCTTCGAGGTAGTGGGTGAGCTGGGCGTTGACGATCTTCTCGATGACCTTCGCTGGGAAGGGGAGGAGGGAGATCGGGCGGAAGTTTTTGAGGTCGTTGAGGTCAGCCTTTGGTTTCTTGAGGAGGGCTTGGATGTTGGCGTGCTTCCAGCTGTCCAGAACGGTGGCGGTGTTGAAGGAAAGGTTGATGATTTTACGAAGTTGGGGGCCGATGGTGGAGTCGGCTTTGTTGTAGACGTGGTGTGGGCAGGGGTCTGATGGGGATCCTGAGTGGATGGAGTTAATGGTCTTTCGGGTTTCGGCGTCATCTACGTGGGTCCAGGTGGTGAGGCGGTCGGCGTAGGAGGAGTTTTCGGGGGTGGGGTCTGGCGGAGGTGTGGAGTTGAGGCTGTAGTGGATGGCGGCGATTTTCTGGTAGAAAAAAGTAGAGAGTGCGTCGCAGAGTTTCTGGGATGGTGGGATGTCGTTGACGTTGGCGCTGGGGTTGGAGAGCTCCTTCACGATGCAGAAGAGTTCCTTGCTGTCGTGCGCGTTGTTGTTAAGGCGTTCTGTGAAGTGGGGGCGTTTGGCGAGTTGGATAAGTTGGTGGTGCTTGCGGGTGGCTTCCTTGTGGGCTGCTAGGCTGTCGGGTGTGCGTTCGAGCAGCCATTTTTTCTTGAGTTTCTGGCAGGAGTGTTTGGAGGTGATGAGTTTGTCTGTGAACCAGGCTGCTTTTTTCTTTTCTTGGTTGACGGTGGGCCTCTTGAGTGGTGCGAGGGTATTGGCGCAGTTGAGGAGCCACTGTTGGAGGTTGGCGGAGTCCGGGTTGGTGTGGTCAGTCGGCGGGTTCTTGGCGAGGGTGCTGGTTAGTTGGTCTGCGGTGAATTTTCTCCAGCGGCGGTGTGGTGGTAGTGGGGTGCCGTGATGTTCGGTGTTTTTCTTGAATGTGAAATGGACGCAGTGGTGGTCGGTCCAGTGGAGTTCGGTGGTGTGGTTGAAAGAGATGTGATTGCTTGCAGTGAAGAGTGGGTCTAGGGTGTGACCGGCGATGTGGGTGGGTGTGTTGACCAGTTGTCTGAGTCCAAGGTTGGAGAGGTTGGTGGTCAGTGATGCGGTGTTGGCGTCGTTGTTGTTCTCCAGGTGGAAATTGAGGTCTCCAAGGAGGATGTAGTCCGTTGAGACGATGGCGTGGGTGCTGGCGAGGTCGGAAATGGTGTCACTGAAGGGGGCTTTTGGTCCTGGTGGTCGGTATATGAGAGTTGCTCTGAGGGTAGTGTTGGGGTCCGTTTGGATCTGGAAGTGAAGGTGTTCCGCTGTCTTGAGGGTGTCGTCCGTGTGGGTGTGGATCTTGAGGGTGGATTTGTGGACGATGGCTATTCCTCCACCGATTCCGTTGGTGCGATCTCTTCTGGTGATCTTGTAGCCGTCAGGGATGGCGATGGCGATGTCCGGGGCCGAGGAGCCGTTCCACCAGGTTTCGGTCAGGAAGGCTACGTCTGGGGCGGTGGTGTCGAGCTGGTCCCAGAGCTCGATGGCGTGCTTTCGTGCGGAGCGTGTGTTGAGGAGGATGCAGTGGAGGTGGTTGGTGTTGGTTGCTGAAGGCTTCGTTGTTCTGTTGCAGGTGAAGTTGCAGGTGCGGCAGGAAAAGGGTCCTTTGGTGTGCTTTGGAGTGGCCTGGAAGCAGGCTGTGGAGGAGCCAGGGTTAAGGGCGAGGAGTTCGCTGGCTGAGTAGCGAAGGCTGGTGGTGCGGGGGGCGTGTGGACCAGGGGGGCGGCGCTGGGCGCGGTCCAGGCGCGGAAGGGGCGCAGACGGGCTTGCCTCTGGCGCACCAGCGGCGCGCCCGCTGCGTGGACGCGCAGCGCCAGCCATTAAGAAGGGAGGGGGGAGGGAGGAGCAGCTGGGAGGCGGGAGGGAGCGGCGAATGGGGGCACGAGGGGGGCGGGGCCGCAGGGAGGCAGCGGCAGGGAGAGATCGGCAAGGGGGAGCACCCAAGGGGCGAAAAACCAGGAAAACAAGGCACAAAAAGTAAAGGCACAAGTTAAAAACAGTCACAATATACAATGGATGCACAAATACAATCGGGGTACAGCGATCAGAAGGGGCACACTGGGGGCAAGAGCGCAAGGAGGCAAGGCGCTGAAAAAAGTGGAAAAACACTTACAGAACGGTGAAAAAGCGTCACGAGGGTCTAGTGAGGCTTACCAGGGCCTCGAACACGCTAGCAGCAGCGTGGGCCGGGGTCAAGGGCACGAGACAGCAGGGTGGTGCTGCGGACATGGGGGGAGAGCTCTAGACCTAAAACAGGTCAGAGGTCGCTCACTCGCGACGCGCAGCGCCAGCCATTAAGAAGGGAGGGGGGAGGGAGGAGCAGCTGGGAGGCGGGAGGCGGGAGGGAGCGGCGAATGGGGGTGCGAGGGGGGCGGGCCGCAGGGAGGCAGCGGCAGGGAGAGATCGGCAAGGGGGAGCGCCCAAGGGGCGAAAAACCAGGAAAACAAGGCACAAAAAGTAAAGGCACAAGTTAAAAACAGTCACAATATACAATGGATGCACAAATACAATCGGGGTACAGCGATCAGAAGGGGCACACTGGGGGCAAGAGCGCAAAGAGGCAAGGCGCTGAAAAAAGTGGAAAAACACTTACAGAATGGCAAAAAAGCGGCACAAGGGTCTAGTGAGGCTTACCAGGGCCTCGAACACGCTAGCAGCAGCGTGGGCGGGGGTCAAGGGCACGAGACAGCAGGGTGGTGCTGCGGACGTGGGGGCGAGCTCTAGACCTAAAACAGGTCAGAGGTCGCTCTCTCGCGACGCGCAGCGCCAGCCATTAAGAAGGGAGGTGGGAGGGAGGAGCAGCTGGGAGGCGGGAGGCGGGAGGGAGCAGCGAATGGGGGCGCGAGGGGGGCGGGGCCGCAGGGAGGCAGCGGCAGGGAGAGATCGGCAAGGTGGAGCGCCCAAGGGGCGAAAAACCAGGAAAACAAGGCACAAAAAGTAAAGGCACAAGTTAAAAACAGTCACAATATACAATGGATGCACAAATACAATCGGGGTACAGCGATCAGAAGGGGCACACTGGGGGCAAGAGCGCAAGGAGGCAAGGCGCTGAAAAAAGTGGAAAAACACTTACAGAACGGCGAAAAAGCGGCACAAGGGTCTAGTGAGGCTTACCAGGGCCTCGAACACGCTAGCAGCAGCGTGGGCGGGGGTCAAGGGCACGAGACAGAAGGGTGGTGCTGCGGACGTGGGGGGCGAGCTCTAGACCTAAAACAGGTCAGAGGTCGCTAACTCGCGACGCGCAGCGCCAGCCATTAAGAAGGGAGGGGGGAGGGAGGAGCAGCTGGGAGGCGGGAGGCGGGAGGGAGCGGCGAATGGGGGTGCGAGGGGGGCGGGCCGCAGGGAGGCAGCGGCAGGGAGAGATCGGCAAGGGGGAGCGCCCAAGGGGCGAAAAACCAGGAAAACAAGGCACAAAAAGTAAAGGCACAAGTTAAAAACAGTCACAATATACAATGGATGCACAAATACAATCGGGGTACAGCGATCAGAAGGGGCACACTGTGGGCAAGAGCGCAAGGAGGCAAGACACTGAAAAAAGTGGAAAAACACTTACAGAACGGCGAAAAAGCGGCACAAGGGTCTAGTGAGGCTTACCAGGGCCTCGAACACGCTAGCAGCAGCGTGGGCGGGGGTCAAGGGCACGAGACAGCAGGGTGGTGCTGCGGACGTGGAGGGCGAGCTCTAGACCACATTTCACTGTATCGGGACAGCAAAGTGGGCAATCCATGTTTAGCGCTACATTGTCATCATTACACACACATGATCCTTGCCATTATGTTGGCAAAGGGGGCATACATGGCTTAGGGGACACTGCCAATGGGGCATTTGTTGCCCACATACAACTGTGCCACATCTGTCATGGACCCAACGCATGATAATAGCAGACTGAAAACTGAGCCACTTGTCCATCACACAGTAACTCAGTGTCCCTTGATGAACAAGCCACAATACCTGAGTCACTTCTATTGCAGTGTACCAGGGAAGTGCCATTGAAATTGTCACCAAAATACAAATCATGCCATGGAATACCATCTGAAATGGATTAGCCACATATGGTTGAAGTAGGGTTTAACACCATATGATTGATAGGCCACGTGCATGTGCACAGATGTGTGGCTATCACTCACTGGGATGTCAGTGTCAATGTGAGTTTGCAGTGGTATGTCTGTTGTACTGTCTACATGCAGGGTCACCTGCTCACTCATGTAAATGTTACACACTTTGATATGTTGTCCACACATTTGTACAGTGTTCTGACATTGAGCATATATTTCCTTTCCATGTCTTACAGGTTGACCTGACCCCTATACCACTGGGGAAGTGGCTAGACTTCAGGACCCAGATGTAGCCAGTAAGTGTGATTATGTCTGTCCCTTGTAGTGATTGCAGCTGTTGTGTGAGTGACTCTTGTGTTTTGCACTCATTGCAAGATATGATGAGCTGGCACGTAATCTGATATCTTCCAGGCTGGATGTTGACATAGTGTTCTGTGCAAGGGTTACACATTCACAGACAGAGAATCATATCTTGGGAGTCTTGTGCTGCGCAATAGGCAGCAGAGTTTGAACAAGGGGTTTACTAGCCACATTTAGGCCCACATGTGACTTGGAAGTGCACAAGTATATTGGCACAAGGTCATACCGTCATTCTCACAACACAGTGATGCATCAGTTTTCCACACAAAATTGTGCATTCCTTTATTGTAATGTACATGTAGGACTGTATGGGTAACTATACCCCAACATCTAGCTCCATAAGTTGTGCTCCATTTACGTGACACTTATGTGATATGTAATAGGCATGCATGCATGTCAAGGCCAGATGTGTGCCGGTATCAATGTGGGTTGTTTGGGAATTGTGTTGGCAGATCGGGTGTTGATGGTTGTCCACAACTGGGCACATGAATGTAGATGTGAATGACCTATTGATACCTTATTCCTAGGTGGCACCCCTCCTCACATTTGTTCCACTCACTAAATCCATGTATAAGTGGACATGCCTTTGTGGTTGTTCTCTACGGTTGTGATGATGTATTGCATGCCCATCACCCTTGAGGCATAACATATATGTAGATGAACACATATATGTAGTTAGATGTGATGGTCACTGCGTAGATGTCAGTCATCTCATTCAAGCATGCATGTGTCCCAAACAATACTGACCCCTTATGATCACCAACTGCATACCATCCTGCCAATTACATCTACAAGTCACTGGTCTTATGTGCTTTGAGGTTGACTCAGATGATAAAGATTAGTTGGCCTGACCCATGTGAAGTAATTGCTGCCTTTGCATTGTGACACATTGCAATACATCTATGCACAGATCATTTTATTTGGTCCAACTCTTGTTGTGCTTTTCTGTGGTGTAAAAGACATGATCGGTAGGTAGAGTCGCCATTGCATTCATTACGGACATTGTATTACCTGGATTGTGATTGGGACTGCATGTGCAAATTGAGGCAGAGTGTTAGATTATCATCTGTACATGCATCACACAATGATGAAACTGATGGATGCCTGTCTCATTTTTAAAGCTGCAACATGGATGTTGCGGAAATCAGGGCTTTCCAAAAGGGGGCAGTGCAATATCGACACATCTTGGATGTTGAGTCTGGGTACCACAAGATGGCACGATGCTATCAAACGGAGCGAGCCACAGGGGACTGGTGGGCTTTCAGCAAAAGGGGACTGTCATTGGCTGCAAAGGTTGTAACCACCACCCACCATCACATCTGCCCCACCTGCTGCACCATAAAGCTCAGCACCACAGCCCACCACACCTGCTGCAATGGACATGTCAGCAATAGGGGAGCTCCAGAGGGACATAAAAAAAGTCCTCAAAAAGCTGGACAGCATTCAAAAGGATGTGAACAAAAACACAAGGAGAATGAAGGCCATCAAAAAGACACTGAGGAGGGCTAACCTGTGAACTCTTGCCTCCACTCACCCCTAGTTCAGTCCCCTCCCTCCTCATTCCTCATCCTGTTTTGTGGTGGGTTTATGGGGTTTAGTGATAGGTTAGAGTAGTTGTTTAGATAGGATAAGTCGGTTTGGGGGATGCTTTTTCATATTATTACATGTTAGTTTGTGGGTGGGTGGGGGTTAATGTTGGGGCTTTTGTGTATTTATAAAAAGAATGTAAAGATTTTTTAAAAAAAGATATATATATATTTAGCATTAGGTGGTATATGTTTAGGTTAGTATATGTTGTCCTGCATGTGTCTCGTCATGTAAGGGTGTGGGAGGCAAATGTTTGGAGTGTGTTGTTAAATGTGGTAAGTAGGCTTAGCGTTGGGTAGTTAGGGCCAGTTGTGGGTAATGTATAGTTAGGATAGATTAGGTTAGTATAGGTGTGTTACATAGTTTTACATCCAGTTCCATACATAGATAAACAAAATGTAGGTACTCCCTTACTGCATGTGTCATATGCTTGAGTCTCAGGGTCTTTGCATGTGTGTACAGTGCCAAGTATCTGTTGGCCTGTGAATTCCATCCTGCATCCACATCCCTCTCTTGACATGTTAATTCCTACTTCCAACTGAGCTGTCACATTGGCAGCTACAACAAATCTAAATCTCAATGCATCTGCCATCCATTGTACCCACCATTCAACGTGACCAGGGTCCCCATGTATTGGACAGGTAGGTGTGCTTTTTAAGCTGTAATTGTTTTGATCCTGTGTCATGATGTTGGGCACTGTGGGACGTCTGCCTGCAGCATGAAGTTCATGTCAACACTGCTAAACTGAGTAATGCCAATTTCAGATAAGGTCAAGTATACAAATTTCACGCCAATGTGTTTCACTTGTACTCTCAGTTGACATTATTGGCCGAGCATTCTTACACAGCCATTCCTGCTGTATGTAGTGGGTGAGGCATGTATATTTTAAAGCAAATGTCACATAAACAGTGACTTGCTTGTAGGGGATGTGGCCAGCATTGACGTTCATCATGGAGATACCTTGTGTGCGGATATCTGCCCACATTATTTCTGCACTCTTGTATTAACACTCAGTGACCATAGACATGTTACATGCATCACAAACCTCCAGCAAAGTAGATGTGTCACATTACAAAGAGACAAAGTGGTTGTGTAGGTGTTGTTTATTTTAAAGTGCTGTAGAGCAATATTTACATAGTCCAGGTCTGTGACCCCATTAGTGTAAACCATTCTATTGTGACGCAGCACAAGTACAAGTTTGAGGGACATGTCATTGGACATGCTGAGGTGAAGTGTCGTTCAGTGCAGGGGAACATGAATTGCCAATGGAGTAGTGAGAGACAATTGCAGTCCATGGTGGCAAGGTTAACAGTGTGTCGGTGAAGAGTGCATGTCACCATCTGTAGCAACTCTGGCATGTTGTCAAGCACAGGACAAAGGGAAATCAGTGCCCATGTGGCATGGGCTGGTGCTACCGGGTACTCCTGCGGGTAAAGATGAGCTTGTCCACATCTTCATCCTCTGATGTGTGTGTCGTCTCGTCTGCCCTTGATGCTAGTGGGTTTGATGGGGCCACACACACGTCAGTGTTTGGAGAAGTGCACCAAATTCTTGGCAGCTGCCATCTGTGGAACTACATGTGGCATCACTGTAGCAAGGAGGAGCTGCTGATTATTGAGTATGGCAGCAACATCCCTGTGGTAGGCAGCTGTGTCTGCCCTGAGGGATACCAGTTCCCGGTGCATGGAGTCCTGCTTGTTGTCATGCATGCAGCAGCAAGATTGGGAGGGCAGGTGTTATGGCAACTCCATCACGCCCATGGTTACGTTCCTCACACACTGTTGGACTCCATGCAGTAGGGACTGTATGACTTGTTTGGCTGCTGTCTGTCCAGCAGACGTTATCATGCATATGCTCATCCCCTCAAGGCTGGCTGCCATAGTTTGCATCCCAACCCACACCTCCTTGGCCAGCTCCCGCTGTACTCCCATTACTGTCCTCTCAAAAGTGGTCCCTGTGTCATCAGAGTCCTCAACTGTGTTTGAGCTGGCAGGCCGTACTATTGGGGGGGTCCTCTGGGATGGCTGTTACATGTATGCTCCTCCTTGCGACTGGAGGTGGTAAATGGAGGGCTCCCAGGACATCTTGGAGAGTTTGCTGGCTGATGATTGTTAGCTGGTCATCCAGGTCATCAGGGTAGTCCGGGACAGGCAGATCCACAGGAGAGCCATCCTCCTCTGCTATGAGATATTGTACAATTAGTGGATCTGTGTTGTGCCAGTTTTAATGTGACATCACTGACTTCCTATTGGTGGTACATTGTCATCATGGTGCCCATGCATTGATCCTGTCTTTCATGTTTGCAGTGTCTCAGCCCTATGCCCCACCTGCATGTCAAATGTAGTGAAGGGCAATTTGGGCAATTGTCTGTGTCACATCTTCTAGGTATGGTTTCTGTCCAAATTGTGGCTTGCCAACTTCTTGTCCTCATCAACCCTTCCTCCGCTTCCATTTGCATGGTGAGGCCTTGCAATGATTGTTGGTGTGCTGATGCCACAGCGCCACACATGACAATATGGCCTTGTCCCAGTCTATTATTTTTCACATACACCTATGCGGTGCTGAGATATAGCACTACACCATGCATGGCATTTCCATGAGACAATGGATGTGCTACCACTGGTAGTTTCTCATGTTGATGTTTGTGTATGTGTGCTACATTACATTGCACTGATGGACCAGGCAGAGTTCTGTTTCCTCTTGTGACTGTGCGGGTGAGTTTGCTTTCCTACACACATATGTCCTCCCCCTCAATGCAGTTGTCTTAGCACTATGGTACCTGAGATGTTGCATGGTGGCATTGCAGCGATTGTGACACAGGCACAGGTGTAAACCCAGGGATATCCAGCATGGGTATGAGATTACTGCTGTGCACATCATTATGTATGTGACAGTGTCTGATGGTTATTGAGTCTATGGGCATGACCAGTTGACAGGAGTTGCACTTGGACGGATTGATGGGGATTGATCACATAGTCATACTGAACCCTCATTTCGAGTGTGTTTGTTCCATGGGCACCTAACTGGCATTTCCTAATTGACCAGCTCACACAGCACAGGTAGTTGTGGTAAATGTTGTCAATTGGGAATACCACTTGAGCCAATGCCTGAGACTGGGCATTGTCCTCTAGTTTACATTCTGACAATATCAGCTGTCCTGTGACAGCAGACAAGTTATACGTTCTACCCTACCCTCCTGGTCTGCTTCAGCATTTCCACCAACTTTGGTATGGAGGAGTACCCCTATGCAAAGGTTGTTGGTGTTGTGTTGTGCTGTGCCCCTGGATGCCCCTGCACAGCCCAGGCACCTGGCATGGGCAGTGCAGGGAGTCCCATTCTGTCCCTCTTTGCCCTTTCCACTGCCTGATTTGCAGGGCTGACATGTATTGTGAAGTAAGCATGTGCCTCCCCCTTCTTGCACTTGACATTTTGGCATTTCGGTAGCCCATGCAACATACCCTGCATATGTGTGGTTTCCGGGTAGTGTGTGCTGTCCTGTCCTGCGATACCAATTATGTTTTCCTCCGGGATGACGGCTGCAACCATCTTCTCCATCTCCTCCAGGTCCTCTTGAGGTGCTGGACTCCCACGTCCGGTCTGCAGTGCTGCCTTACAGTTTCTTGCCATTTTCTCCTTTGTCCTCAGCTTGCAGTCATGCCAGCATTTCTTGCACTCAGTGACTGTTCTCCTGACCTCTGCCACACTGTTAATCATGTCCACAATCTATTGCCAAATTGCCTCTCTCCTTCCAATTGGCAATTTAGAGGTGATGACGAGTTGATGCTGGTGCTCCGTCACCTCTCTCACCAGTATTTCATGCTCCTCTGCGCTGAAGCGATACTCTTCTTCGTCTTGTCTTTACTCTGGGTCTTGTCTGTGTCCTCCTGACTGGTTTCTGGTTGTCTGGGGTCCCCCTTGGGGTCTCTCCTGGCTTCTGGAATCCATTTCGGAGCTCCTTTGCACTGCTTGCTCCGTTTATGTCACTTTTTGAGGCTATTGCGGGGAAAAATGGCACATTTCAGTTTTGCAACGTGTTTCCATGTCATAAACCAGATTAGAGTCATTTTTCCTGCGTTAACATCATTTTGCTTTACGACAAGGCGCAATGGTTAGTGTGAGGTAAAATGACTCTAAACTTTTCTTAGCGCCGCCCAGCATCAAAGTATAAATATGACGCATGGGTGGCATTAAGGAATGGCGCTAGACAGCGCTAACCTTTTTGACGCAAAAAGTATAAATATGGCCCTATCTCGCATATAAACAGAAGTGTTGCAACCCGTAAATCATCAGTCTTGCTAAGGAGCATGAGTCCAACTATCACACAGGCATACATCTATTCCATTTAATTGGATGTTTATTAGTAGATATTGGCTGTTAACATCCACCTGGTGTCCCCAGAGCTGGAAAGGCATCTGTGGGGCAATCCATAGTAACACTCCATCAGCCTAATTTGAGTATGTGGTGGAGTATATTTGCCCCCTCCATTTCCGGTGTAGTTTTTTTACCTCATTGTCAGTTAAGTGGATATCCTGAAGGAGTGCAATTTGTATGCTATGATGGTGTATTAAGGTCAGTACCCTGTGTCGCTTGGCACAGTCTGAAGTTTACGTCAAGTGTGCATTGTGTTGCATATAGTCGCATAATGTCCGACCGGTCTGAATTGACTGTCAGTTTATTTCCACTCATCAGTGCATATTGGGAGAAGCTGGGCATAGCTTCCTTCCCACACCCAGGTAGACGCATAATAACAAACTGGCATTCCCAACCATCTCTCTGTACCCCCCATTACTACATAAAACAAGCAATATAACATTGCGTTATCATAGAACAAAAAACAAATTGTGGGATTAGCTTTTGCAATACAACACACAGTCCATATGCTACATACATCCCACTCACGCCTATCATTCCACAACTGGACTCCCAATCAGACCACTTCTGGTCTATGCACAAGTGGGCCAAACTGTAGATCCACTTAGTTGATGGGATCTGCAAACTTGCTCCACTCCAGGTGCTAAGTCATGCACTCAGATCCAATCACCCTACTAACAGTCAGCCTCATTTATACTTTCACATCACTCACTGAGAGTCAAGCATCCACATTAAACAGGCACATCTAAGTCTCCATGTGAGGGATAATGTTGTGAGCAGACAGCCATCATGGAAAGCCCCATCTGTAGAGTGCAACCAGTACCGGCACCCAAGGATCAGTGAATCCGCTATGTCTGATCAGCTCCCCTGCAGCGGCGCATCATGAAGAGGATGAAGCAGTTAAACCCAAGGGAGAAGAAATGGCACAAGCAGGCCTCTTGCCCTCCTCTCATTTCTCTGTCTCATCCGGGAGCATAGATCCAGTGCCTTCATCATCTGTGCTCAGGGCTGTAACCTCTGCAACCACAGACCAGGCCCCCTCTCTCTCCAGCCACATGTCCTCAGGGTCCAGGCCAGGCCTATGCCGATCCCCATCCTGATGCACCACCACCCTCTAGGACAATCTGGAGGCCCTGATTCTTCTATGTTTCCTTGTTCGGGGTGACCAGATAGGTCCAAGGTCCCCATTGTCTTGACCTCTCGGCTAAAACGCTTTGATGTGGCCATCCCTACACACCTCTAGCCAATTCCAGACGGCCACCGGGGAAGTGAAGAAGTGAGCTCCGTCTGCATGTATCACTTTTCATTTTGCAGGAACGAGCAGCATGCAGTGTAGCCCCAATGCCCAGAGTTTCTGTTTGACACTGCAACGATGCACGTAGCTGTTGGATTTGCTGTGTGTGGTTTGGGAATATTTGTATTGTGTGATTATCAAACTTTGGGTCTCCTGTTTGATACACACCTCGCAGGATGACATCCCAGTCTCTGAAATTAAGGGCCATATTTATACTCCGTTTGCGCCGAAATTGCGTCGTTTTTTTTGACGCAATTTCGACGCAAAACTAACGCCAACTAACGCCATATTTATACTATGGCGTTAGAGGCGAATAGCGCCAAAGTTCCCGGAATGTGCGTCATTTTTTAGCGTGAACCCCTTCCTTGCGTTAATGATATGCAAGGGAGGCGTTCCCGTCTAAAAAATGACTCCCAGGCCTTTACGTGGTATTTATACTCCCGGGCATAAGAGACGCCCGGGAGTTGGCGTGGCTAAAAACGGCGCATTTGCGCCACTTTTTAACGCCTGCTCAGGGCAGGCGTTAAGGGGCCTGTGGGCTCAAAATGAGCCCACAGGTGCCCTCCCATGCCCCCAGGGACCCCCCCTGCCACCCTTGCCCACCCCAGGAGGACCCCCAAGGATGGAGGGACCCACCCCAGGGACATTCAGGTAAGTTCAGGTAAGTATAATTTTTTTTTTTTTATATTTTGTTTTGGTGGCATAGGGGGGCCTTATTTGTGCCCCCCTACATGCCACTATGCCCAATGACCATGCCCAGGGGACAGAAGTCCCCTGGGCATGGCCATTGGGCAAGGGGGCATGACTCCTATCTTTACAATGATAGGAGTCATGTTGATGGGGGATGGGCGTCGTTAAAAAATGGCGCAAGTCGGGTTAAGACGATTTTTTCGACGTAACCTGACTTGCCCCATTTTAAGACGCCCATGCGCCATTTTCCCCCTACGCCGGCGCTGTCTGGTCTACGTGGTTTTTTCCCACGCAAACCAGGCAGCGCCGGTCTGATTGCGCCGTCTAACGCCATTCCATAAATACGGCGCCCGCATGGCGCTTCAGAATGGCGTTAGACGGCGCAAAACTTTTTGACGCTAAACTGCGTTAGCGCAGTTTAGCGTCAAAAAGTATAAATATGGGCCTTTGTTCTGTGGCCAAGGTTCTCTCCAAGACTGCGCAGAAGTGCTCTCTGAGCAGTCCAACATCCAATGATACAGCATCTATTTTGACCGGGACAGAGGGGCTGGAAAGTTTGATGGCCACAAGTATCTAAGCTCCTGATGGTTCATTGTGTGGACAAGATAGCTGCTCAACAGTTGTGCAAGGTGCAAGGTCCTACCCTGTTGTTTTCCAGGGTTCAAATATTGATTTTATTATGCCCGGTATTGCAAAGTGACCAGTATTTCCCCATAGTGCCTGTAGAATATTACAATTTGCAGGTAAGAGAACTGGTTAACTGGCCTAGTATGGGAACCAGTCAGCCGGGCAGGGGATCTCAAGATGTGAAGTGGGCTACTGCATAGTGGGATGGGGCATATACCATCCCAGAACCGGTCTGTTGCACACAGTGACCACAAATCCAATGTGTTGTGCACTGCGTTACAACCTCCTGGGGTCTGGATTCCTCAGGTTCCATCTGGCAAAAGTGTGGGCCCTCACATAGCAAGTCCCCTGCAGGGAATGAGCTTTCCAATATGTGGGACAGGTTCACTAGGGCAACAATGAAGGACGGCGAGCCAGATAAGTACCAACCAGACACACGAGTCCCTCCATGGGAGTTGGGGGACCCCTTCTTAAGGTCCAGGCCACACCAGGTTCAGCAGAGGAACAACCCCATATTGGCAGACAGTGTTGCTCCTATAAGCAGCAAGCAGAGGTGTAAGTTGGCACCCGGTCCCAGTGCCGTGCTTCTGTCCTGGTCTGAGGCACACAGTGTCCAACAAGAGTGCCCCATGGTCAATAGGCAGCTAGAGACTGAACAGTATGGGCTAGGCCAACATCTCCCCAAGGATTTTGTTCAGATGTAAAGAGTCCAGGACCTATTCCCAGCTCATGTAGGCCCACTGATATGTGCAGGGCTCACCATGCATCCCCTGCCGCAAGGCCGCTGGCTGTTCCTCCGGGTCTGTCCTCTTCTCGGGCTTCAGTCACTGCTTAGTGTCCCTCTGCACTCCTCACCTCCAGCATGGCCAGCCCAGCTAGGCCAGACTCACTCCCAGGAATCACTCTGCCAAGGCTGCACCTCTCCCTGGTGCCATGGGCCCAAGCTGCTCAGACCAGTCAGTTACCCACAGCGGTGGCCCCGGGTGCACCCCTCAGCAGAACTCTGGTGGGGCCAATCCACATGCCCCATGAACATCTAGACAGGCTTGTCGCAGCAGCTCCTCCTTCAGCTCAGCTGTGCCCAGACAGGGGTCTCCACGCAGCGACGTCCCAGGACCTCCACACCGCAGACCGGAACGGATGATCTACTATGATAAGGGTGATCCCCGGGTCAGTGTAATCTCCCCCAGTGGTGTAGCTATACTAGGGGGTTCATGTCGAAGCACCACTGCCTTCTGGTGTGCAGGATTATGAAGGATTTTGTGGGGATGCAACTGAGCTTATGGGAAAGCCATCCCCTCAGTCGCCATCTTGGCCACACTCCTGTAACTTTCTAAATTAAATATTTTATGTTTTGCCAATTTGATTCAAACAAGATGGCTTCAGATGTGCCACACGCTTGTCATAAGTAAGAATGTTGGCACTCTAGTTGTTCTTTAGAACAGTCTCAGAGACTGCAGTAGAACACAGGGGAACCAACTGACAGGCTTAACATGTTGGAAGTAGATGCTTTCACTGAGAATGTCTGACTTCATTCTCGTATGGCTGAGAAAGGTAGTGTGAAGTTACAGAAAATATGCTCACATTTAAGCTTCTAGAACAAGACACACAACACTTTTGTGAAAAATGATTGCTGGAAATTTGTGACAACGTACCAAATTCACAGCAATTCTTTTTTTTTAAAAAACAAGCAAGGGCTCCCATGCTTGTTTTTGTGAAGCCTCCATGAGGGCCAGGTCTCTGGGGCATGTTCAAAAAAAGGAGGGGGTTGCACAGGGCCCCTCTCCTAGAGTATTTTGATGCCCCACGGACTGTCACTGCCCCAGGGCTTTAATCAGATATCACAAAGCCGGAGGCTGCTAACTCCCCGGGACTTAAATCATATATAATGTGGGAGGCTCTTATCCTCCTGCATCCCCGGGGACCACCACCTCCCTGTGGCTTTAATCAGATATAATGTGGGATGGCTACATGCCCCCCTGGTAGCCCCAGAGACTACACCTCCCTGTGGTTTTAATCAGATACAATGCAGGGAGGTGTGCGGCCTCCCTGCAGCCCTGGGAGTGCCACCTCCCTGGGGCTTTAATCAGAAACAATGTGTGGTGGCTGTGTGCCCCCCGCCCCCACAGCCCCAGGGACTGCTCCAAGGCTTAAATCAAATACAAGGTCAGGGGCATGAAACCCCCCAGCTGCCCTAGGGACCACCACCTCCCAGGGGCTTTAATCAAATACAATGTGGGGGTCCGTAATGCAGGCTGTGCATCGTTTCTTGCAGGCTGTGCGTCAATTGTTGCCGCACAAAGAGTTATTTTGCAGAAAAGAGTCTTTTGGTCCTGAGGCAAGCTCTATCCAAGCCCTTGGAGAGCACTTCTCAGCACAGCCAGAAGACAGCAAGGCAGCAGGGCAACAGCAGGGCAGCAGTCCTTTGCAGAAATGCAGTCATGTGAGTTCTTTGGGCAGCCTCTCAAATCAAATCTCTCAATAACAATCTGCAAAAAATTAAATTCACATATGAGATCAGTGAAAGATATCTGGATATTGAAGTATATATTGAGAATGAGAGAATCTGCTTAGGAATTCACAAAAAATAAACAAGTAGCAATAGTATTCTCCCTTCCAAAAGTGGGCATTCACATGCTCTGAAGTGGTTTGTACATATGGGGAATTTCTCCATGCTAAATGAAATTGTTCAGAAGTAGAAGAATTGGCCGGCAGGGTAAAGGAATGTACTTAAGCTTCAAGATGAGAGGATACCTGATGAGTGTCCAAGATGATGCTCTAAGAAGAGCCGAAGAGAACAAAAGTAAGACTTTATTAGTGCCGATGCAAAAGAGCTTGAAAAAAGAGATATCATGGACTACGACACATCCAATTATGAGACAAAAGAGCTCCTGAAACAAAATTAGAGGATCCTCAGAATGGATGAAACCCTCAAGGAATTTTGACCTGAGCACTCGAGTATTACTTATAGAGAAACAATATCTTTAGGTGGTCAACTAATAAGTAGTTTTATGAATACTGAGAAACCTGAAATATTGGGGATTGCCAAATAGTTATCCAGCAAAAACTGTGGATTCTGGAAAAACCAGAGGTGAAAAGGATGCATATATGGCCAACATAAAACCAAGTTTGAGAGCCAGCATGGAGTAACCAAAAGAATTAAAGAGTGGATAACTTGTAAAACTACTCTTGCAGTATATGTACTCAAATGTATCTCTGGGAAGAAGTATGTGAGTAGTACTGTTAATAAATTGAAGTTACGCATCTTACAACACCTACGGGCAATAAGGAACAAGGACTTCTCATACACAATAGCCAAAAACATATGGAAAGCACACAATGGCAACATGAAGGAAATGAATTTCTATGGTGTATAAACTGTTGTAAGGAAGCCCAGAGCTGGTGACAGAGGACTTCATTTACAAAGAATCAATTCTAAATGAATGGTAATGACACACAGACAATTAGGGTGAATGTAACTAAGTGGTACTATTTGATGCTGTTGCTGTCTGTGCAGCCTACTGTCAGTATGCCTTATCCTCTATGGGGGTGTTGGGTCTATGGACATTGTCACTGTGACCAGGTTTGCATGAGACATGTGACATTATGGACAACTTGTTTGACAATTCTGTTGGCACAACCCCATGTTATGCGTGGGGTGCCATTCCTGCAATTAAGAGATGAATAAATGATTTCAAAGACAATTGCATGCAAACTTCCATTTGATTCAACATAATGACAGGGGGCATTTACATTGGTTAATAGGTGTTTTATTTGGTGTCAGGGATGCCATCGTGGGCTACTGGTGGATGTCCATATTGGCTACACGGTCTCAGCGTTTCTTGGCAGTGGTAATATGTCCATCTGTTATTTACAGTTTTTGGAGTTGTTATTGCACGGTGTGGATGGTGGTTCAGTGGCACACTTGGAGGACAGGTCTTGTCAGAGTCACTTCTTAGAGGGGGCCTTGGTCTTGGCAGGTGTTCCAGTGCCATACCTGGGCCTGAGGGACCGTTTAGGTGCCTGGTGTTGGCCTGTACGGTTTGAGGTGCAGGTCTCCTGTGTGTCCTCAGATGGTGGCACAAGACCAGTTGCTGCTGCTGCTGTTGTTGGCCGGTCTGTATCTTGGCCTGTAGTAGGGGCTTCCTGGTCTGTGGGGGTCTCAGGCTGGGTTGGGACAAGGTGCATCAGTGCACCTGCTATGGTGGCCATGGTGGTATTGTACAGTTTCCACTGCTCCATGGTCTCTTGGTGTTGGGCTCTCTGCAGCCTTTGACTCTGCTCCAGGGTGGCCACAATCTGGGCCAATCTGTCCTGGGTATGGTGGTGTGCTACTAGGACCTCAGAGATCACGTCCTGGGCTAGCCCCCTGTGCCTGTGTCCCCTGCACAGGTCTGGCGGTACCACTTGTACTGGGGCCATCATCTGCCTACCTGTTGGTAGGTGGTGACTGTGGCCTCTGTCCTTGTGTTCTACCAGTCTGTGGCCTGGATACACAGGTGTGGGTCCAGATGCCCTGGCCTGATGTTGGTGGGTGTCTCTAGGGGTATCAGTGGTGTCCTGGGTGGGGCTGCTGGATGGTGACAGTCCAGGACTGTGTGAGGGGCCAGGGTATTCCTCACTGTCCAGGGCTCCCTCTCCAGTGTCCTGGGTGGTGCCTCTGTCTCCATGTGGGGCACTGCCACTCCTTGTCCTGTCCGTCAGGGTGGCATGGGTGGTGGTGCCTGTCTGCTACAATTCAATAATCGGATGGTGTGCATAGGGCTGGTCTGTTTTGTGCAGGTTTTCAACTTTTGGGCCATGCAGGGTGCCTTTGTGAGGTTGCCATTGCATTTTGCTTAGGATGTGGAGGTGCATTGTGGGTGCTGTAATGCCTTTGTGATTCCTTGCAGGGGTGGGTGGCTGTGCACAGGGGGAGGTATGTGGGCCTGTTTGTGGAATTGTGGGCATGCATGGTGACTGGATGTTGTGATTGTGGCCTGGGTAGGGTAGTGGTCCTGGTGGATATTGGAGGGGTAGGGTGGTGCATGCATTACAGGTGTGATGGATATGGGGTAATTGTGAAAGACTTACCCGAGTCCATTCCTCCAGTGAGTCCAGTGAGGCCCTCAGGGTGCAGGATGGCCAGTACCTTTTCCTCCCAGTCAGTGTAGTTGGGTGGTATTGGTGGAGGTCCTCCCCCAGTCTTCTGGACTACAATGTTGTGCTGGGATGCCATGGACCTCACCTTCCCAAGCAGGTCATTCCATCTCTTGCAGATGTCGTCCCTTGGAGGTGAATGGTCTCCCACTGCATTGACCTTGTTGACAATAGCCTGCCATAACTCCCTCTTCCTGGCGATGGGTGTGTGCTGGACCTGTGCCCCGAATAATTTTGGCTCGACCTTCAGTAGCTCGTCCACCAGGGTCCTTAGCTCCCTTTCTGTAAAGCGTGGGTGTTTGGGGGGTGCCATAGTGTGTGTTGTGAGCAGTGTGTTGTGAGGATCTAGGTGAGGATTCTGTTGGGTGGTTGGGTGTGTGATTCGTCTCTTGTGGTGTTCAGTGTCTGCTTGTGGACTTCTCAATCTCAGCTGTCCGATTGGCAATGCAAAGGATTGTGGGGTGTGTCTGTGAGTGTTTTATAGTGTTGTGGATGTGTGTCAGGTGTTTGGGTTTCAAATTGCCAATGTGTGCAATTCTTACTGTTGGGTCCCATTGCTGGCAGTGCCGGTCTGTACCACCAATGGTTGTTCGCCTTCCACTGCCACAGTGATTTGTGCATCATTAATTTGGAGGGTGGGGAGTTTGTGTGCTCAGCGGTGGTGGGGTGGGATGTCCTGCATTTTCGCCGACAAGGTCCTGGCGGTGACTGGTGGCTGTGAATTGTTTGACGGATTCCGATTTTTGCATCTTTATTTGGCAGGTTTCTGTTCACCGCCAATGGCGGGATTCTGGTCAGCATTGCCACTAAGGGGAATGGGGTTTATGGCCATGTTCATAATGAGGGCCTAAGTCCGAAGGTGAACTTTTGACCGAGGCCTCCTGCTTGCTGTAGACGAGCAGGGCTCCATCGCAGTAGGCCTCAAACTTTGACTTTTCCCTGGTCTAGTGTGACCATTTGACTAGATTGGCACTTTTCGTTTCTATGTGCTACAAAACATTAATTCTTTAAAAATTCATATCCCTGGTTCCCCTTATCCGATATTATTCATTTTGGTGTCATTTTAAAGATAAAAATATACTCTACATATAATTGGTGTTGGAATTTTATTCTGTTGTGTGTTTTACTTATTTACTGTTTTGTGATTTTTAAATGCTTTACACACCTGTCTTCTAATTTAAGCCTTGTTGCTTCTTGTTAGGCTACCAAGGATTGAGCGGGGATTAATTTTCTGAGACCTGACTGAACCTAGTGGGGGTTAGTGGCCTATTGCTAAGTGTAGATACTTACCTGCCCTTATCAAAAATCTGTTTTCCAACACTACCCTGAAAGTCAGGTGCTAAAAAAACGTTGTATGGGTCCCAGTTAAAGACTCCACAGTGTGGGGCCCCCTGGACACCAATGGTAAAGTTGTCATGATTGGGGCCCAGTACACCCTGAATACCCTGGGATCTTCGGACCCATATTCCTAACAAGTTTACATACTGGGCAACCATTCCTACATTTGAGGACTGTTGGTGACACCATAAATTAAAATGGACGAGTGGTTTGTAAATGTCATCAGAACTTCGAGATTATGGCAATATACGATCAAATTGCATCATTACCCAACATGTGATTTTTTACATTTTTATTTTGTGAGTCTTAGTTTGAAAAAAAGCTGTTTTCTTTAATGTGCAGCTAACAATGCACTGTAATTGCAACTGGAACTTAAGTTTAGCTTTCATGACTATATTGCTGATGAAACAATGGACACTGGTCCGGGGGAGTGGATATATGCAATTCTGTAGCTGTAGCATGCCACAAGATGTACCATATTTACCTTAAAATGCACCTTATAATTTTCAATACTAACAGATTTCAAATAAATGTTTTTTCAAATGGATGAAAACAAGTCAGCCAGTAAATGTGCTGCATAATATGACTTTTTTATAAGATAAGGTAAATAATATTGCCACATAATCTTAGTGGCCCTGACAAGGGTAAATCTCGGTATAGGGGAATGGGAGAATTCATTATTATCAAACTAGTATTTCACAGAAAAATGTACTTTTCATTGTAAAATATTAAACTATGAGTTTCTGGACCACTGTTCTTTGTGCAGAGAGAGAGAAAGATATAGAGATTGTGTGTGTTGGTGCATACACCAAAAGTGGCACATGCTGCTGTGTTTTATGTGTTAACTCAGGGGGCCTGATTTAGATATTGAGGGACAAGTTACTCTGTCACAACAGTGATGGATATCCCGTTTGCTGAACTCTTAATACCATTATATCCTATGGGATTTAGATTCCAGCAGACAGGATAACCATAATCATTGTGAAGAAATAATGTGTCCACCAATATCTACATCAGGCCCAGAGTTTCTAACTTGAAGCTAGCATTTAGTTTCTTAATACCTTTGGTGCCCTTCCACAAATCTACACAGAACATTTGAAAAAAACGTTCATTCACCCAATTTTGAATCGTAATGTTCTTTTAAGCACCTCTTGGCACCATACAAATCAGAAGACAACGTTTCAGACGGCTTCATATTTTTAGCTATGTAGGTGATGCCTCTTTTGTAGTGACGCTAAAGAAAATGACATGCTTTGTCACCATCAGTAGTTTCTACATTCCCCTGTGGCAAGTTCTATTTATTACACATTGTATAATGTTAAGGTAGTTAATTACATTTAAACAGAGATAGCAGAACGTAATTTCAAAACATATGCTTAAAGAGCCTGAAGGTGATGTACATATCATGAAAGTTGAATAGAATCCAAGTCAACAGATGCCTGTGCCTGCCAGTTCCCACAATTGTAAATTGTTTCGCAGATCTACGTCTACTAACGTGCTACATTCTACTGAATGCACAGCAGAGGCAGCCATGTGGAAAATCGTTGCTAAAACTCAACATTTTACAGCGTATTTATGAAAGGGATTTTCAACTAAATGAGAAATGTTTTGTGAAATGCATGCATATTAGTCTTGAATCGTTTAATAAAGTGAGTGCGGCACGCATTAAAGTCGTATAAGGAAACCCTATGCTTGCAATCATCATATCAATCTAATACAAGGAATTCATAGCTTGCCTTTTCAGCTATTGTTTACTACACATTTTTTATTAGGTGGTAAATAAATATCCTCACAAGGAATGTAGTGCTGGATCATGTGCGCATCTCTTTGCACATTAATTTACTCAATGTCAGTTGTTTATTGACACAGACGTCTGATAGCTATGGACCTGAAGCACAGAATCGGATTTCAAAGTCAGAATTTTCGGGATGAGTAAATTGAAGGACTTGCACTTTATTCACAAATAAATCCGATGAGCAGTTCTAGTAATATACGTATTTTATGGATTTCAAGGATTTTTTTCAATCATATGGAATTTCTACTGGGTGTAATGTTCAGAATTTATAAACGTGATGGTCACTGAAAAACATATTTAAAATGACATTACGGTTATTTATGGCAACACGATCTTAGCTTACATTAAAGAATAACAGAACTTCACTAAAAAGATTAAAGTGAGATTTTAGTTAAGTGTCGAAATGAGATAAAAAATAATTTTTAAAATTAAAACGAATATGAAATTGACCAGTTCCAGTTTACTGAGCTAACTGTAATTTGCTCCCCAGTCATGCACTTCTTATGACTTCACACCACTCATGACATTATCTTACATCCATGATGATGTTAATGATGACATCTTAAAATTATATCACTGGTACCTTGCAAGTTTTCTCTGGGTACTATGTTACTATGGGATGGAAGCTTGTGCAGTGGCTCTCACAGGACTACCCCAGTGCCTTACAAAGTTGAAACACAGTCTCAGGGGAGTATCGCCGTACAGTTTTTTTTATTTTAAACTAAAGGGCATTCCTTTAGGCCCCCCATAAGTGCTAGAGGACCATGGTATACCTACCAAATCCCTGAATCCTGTAATTGAAGCCATAACGTTCTTCAGAGTTGCAGCCAGTCATTTTGAACACTAGGTCCAATGGGACCAGTAAACTTGTACCAATCAAAAGGACCTTTTTTTTTTTTTTTTTTTCAGAGCTGTGCAACCCCCATGGGAACAACCATCAGGAAATGGTGAACTTTTCCCCCTGATGCTCTCCCTAAGCACCTCTTTAAATGATATTTCCTTCAAAACCACTGCACCAAATCACAAATAGCACACTTGCTGAGTAAAGTCTTAACCTTTTGCCAAATTTAGGCCCATATTTATACTTTTTTGGTGTCGCATTTGCGTAATTTTCTTGATGCAAAAGCGGCACAAACTTACAAAATATGATTGTATTTTGTCATTTTGCGCCGCTTTTGCATCCAAAAATTACGCAAATGCGGCGCTAAAAAAATATAAATATGGGCCTCAGTGTAATTCTGTTCAGCTGTTTCTTTCTCTGTATCAGAGAGCAAAATTTCCTATTGGAAATCAATATTTTGTGATTCACCATGTTTATTTTCCCCGCTGGATCAAGCGAAACATTTCAGAAAAGAGTAGCAGTGGATTAACTTTTTTTTTAGATGTGTTGTACAGATTAGTCAAAAATAGATATTTTCACTGAAAAAAACCAAGGTTAAAGTAACGTTATAGTTAAGAGAAACGCTCAGTAAAAATGCAATGTTTTAGACTCTAAAATCCACAGAAAATGACCAATTATGGTTATCTCAAATAACTGTGACTCATGCCTTAATAACTGCAACTTGTGCCCCAACCATGAACAGTATTCTCAACAATAATTTGATTGCAAATATTGCAGCAATATTATCAATGATGTCATAGAAGATGTCACAAGTGATGTAAAATGCAGGGTAATTAGCAGTGCATGGTGAGGGAGGAAGTTATAATTATCTTAGGGAACGAACCATAGTTACTTGAGATCACCATAACTGGTGAATTTCTGTGGTTTTAAGTTTAAAATGTTGGTCTGTTACTGAACAATTAATCTAACTATAAGGTGCCTTTAACCTCTAGGGCCACATGTACAAAGACCAGGTTTTGCGACTTGCAAACTACGAGTCTTAGCGACACACAATTTGCGAGTCGCAAAACTGGATGTACAACAGTGTACTTTACATTGTTTGCGATTTCCAATGGGGTCGCAAATGACCTACCTCATGAATATTCATGAGGTAGGTTGCAATTTGCGACCCCGTTGGGAATGGCCGCCCTCACTGGGATGGTGGCCTGGTAGAGACAGCAGACCACCATGTCTGTGAATGCTTTTAAATGTCTTAATGGAAATCGAGATGCATTTAAAAAACAAAAATGAAAAGTTTTCTTTTCATTTTTCCAGAGCAGACAGTGGTCCGTGGGACCACTGCCTGCTCTAAAAATATATTTTTGCTGCCATTCACAAAGGGGAAGGGGTCGCATGGGGGCCCCTTCCCGTTTGTGAGGACACCTTCCCGTTTGAGAATGGGTTAGCACCAGTTTCAAACTGGCGTTAACTGGGATTGTTTTGTGACCGCATTCATGGGCACAAAAGAATGCTACATTCCGCTGGGACTTGCAGTTAGGAAGGGAACGCCCCTTCCTAATTGTGACTCACAAACCTAGTTTACGATTCTGTAAATAGATTACTGAATCGCAAAAATAGGCTCTGTACATACCAAAATGTTTATTTTCCTGTCGCAAATGGTCCGATTCTGCATAAGCAGAAGTATTAATGATTTTTGTAGTCTGGAATGTGAATGCGTCACATGCCAGGGCCTTTTATAGAAATATCATGTTTACATAAGCATTAGTTTAAAGTGTGCTCTTCCCATAAAATGTTTAAAGTGTCAGCATATCTAATATTTAATAGCATTGATATTTGAGAATATTGTGCTGTCTTTGAATGATTAAAATGTTGGTGGTGTTAGATGCTTTAATGTGAAGATTATGTGCCAATCATTTGGGAAATGGATGGCTCTTATCCCGTTTGCTTATAAAGATAATATTTTCTATATTAGTAATGGAGAGACGAAAGAACAGGGGGACCAAAATGGTTTTAATGTGATTTTTGAAAATCAGATGTAAAAATGTGGTACTGCTTATGCAATTGTGGGATAAAGTTTATTGAAAGTAAAAATAGAGAATGAAATAGATCAACAAAATGTTCAAAAAATATAAGGTGGAGCGCTCTAGTGGTTGGGCCAATAAGATTAAGGGCATGATTTCGAGTTTGGCAGTCTTTTCACCACCATCACAGGAGTGTTAGAAACCCGACTGCTGACCAAGAAGTCCATCAGGCAAATTATAATGATGGCAGTTTGGTGAACTAGAGACAGCTGGAGTCCTGCCGTTACAGTCAGCCATCTGCTGACTGCCTTGACAGTGGCTGGGTGTTAGAAATAGGGTCTTTGGTTTACAGTCAGGTTACCCACTGTTCGAGCAAGGACCCTCACTCAAGTCAGGGTAAAAGAGAATTACCCTCAGCTAACCCCTGCTTAACCCCTTGGTAGCTTGGCAGAGCAGTAGGCATAACATCAGAGTGCTAGGTGTAAAGTATTTGTACCAACACACAGACTAACTTAATGAAAACACTACAAAATGACACAACACAGGTTTAGAAAATTAGGACATATGTATCGAAACAAAACAAGACCAAAACAATAAAAATCCGACATACACAAGTCACATTATGAATTTTTAAAGATTAAATTAAAATATAGCACTTAGAAACACAAAATGCTTCGATGAGGTGTTAACACGGCATCATGACAGAGTCATTCCCAACAATCTGACATCAGAGGCGCCAGCCACGGAGTCACGCGGATCCCCAGGTACAGTACCTTGGTGAAGAGTGAAAACAAGTAGATGCGCAAAGTCAGGGATCGTGGTGTCCGTGCGAAACGTTGAATCCGCGCACTTCGAACAGCTTCGGTCACGACGTGGTGCGGAGACTTCCATGGAGTCACAAACTTCAGAGCGGATGCAGCGGTGTCGGGCCTGCGAAGGTCGTCACATTCCAGCGAAGATCACGGAGTTGGTTGCAGGCGGCATCACCGGATTCGGTCCGGAGTTGTCTGAAGTCGATTTCCTTGAATTTTCACCAGTTTGTCAGGGTAGGAGTCTCAGCAGAGAGTCCAGGTGCTGCTGAGGGAAGTCTTTGATGGCCCTGAGACTTCAGAACATAGGGCAAGCTCAGTCCAAGCCCTTGGAGAGTCCTTCTCAAGCATGTATATACCACAAAGTCCAGGCAGGGCAGCACTTCTCCTCAGCTCTACTCCAGGCAGAGGTTCCTCTTGATGTCCAGAAGCCTGTGGTTTCGGGTGCCCTTCTCACACCCAATTTCTCCTTTGAAGTAGGCCTACTTCAAAGTAACGTCTCTTTTGACTGTGAAATCCTGCCTTGCCCAGGCTAGGCCCCAGACACTCACCAGGGGGTTGGAGACTGCATTGTGTGAGGGCAGGCACATCTCTTTCAGGTGAAAGGGACCACTCCTCCCCTCCCTCCTAGCACGAATATGCGGGCTACACCCCAGCTCCCTTTGTGTCACTGTCTAGTGTGAGGTGCAACCAGCCCAACTGTCAAACTGACTCAGACAGGGAATCCACAAACAGGCAGAGTAACAGAAATGGAATAAGCAAGAAAATGCTCACTTTCTAAAAGTGGCATTTTCAAACACACAATCTTAAAATCAACTTTACTAAATGATGTATTTTTAGATTTGGAACTCAGAGACCCCAAACTCCAAATGTCCATCTGCTCCCAAAGGGAATATGCACTTTAATCAGATTTAACGGTAGCCCCCATGTTAGCCTATGAGAGGGGCAGGCCTTGCAACAGTGAAAAATGAATGTAGCAATATTTCACAGTCTGGTTCTGTAAAACACATTACTATATGTTCTACCTTAACCATACACTGCACCTTGCCCTTGGGGCTACCTAGGGCCTACCTTAAGGGTGCCTTACATGTAAGAAAAGGGAAGGTTTAGGTCTGGCAAGTGGGTACACTTGCCAAGTCGAATTTACAGTTAAAACAGCACACACAGACACTTCAGTGGCAGGTCTGGGAAATGTTTCAGAGCTACTTATGTGGGTGGCACAACCAGTGCTTCAGACCGACTAGTAGCATTTGATTTACAGGCCCTGGCACCTCTAATGCACTTTACTAGGGACTTATTAGTAAACCAAATATGCCAATCATGGATAAACCAATTACATACACATTTTGTAAAGGAGCACTTGCACTTTAGTACTGGTTAGCAGTGGCAATGTGCCCAGGGTAACAAAAACAGCACAATCAGAGTCCAGCACACATCAACCACAGCCTTGGGAACAGAGGCAAAAAGTTAAGGGAGCCCACGCCAAGGATCAAAAGCCTGACACTAGGGAAAAACAGCTGTCATAGGACGGTATAGACAAGGGTACTGCTATCCACATTATGATGTGCTTTCTCGTAGAGCCGACTATTGCTGGGGACTCCCTGCTTTGAGATAGCAGAATTGAGGGAAATGGGGTGCTAGCATTTCCTTCCTTTCCCTCAGTCTCTGATGTGGGCCCCTTCATCCAGGGCCCATTCTTAACAGCAGCAACTTCACCCACGAAAAACTCCCAAAAATACAGGTAATCACAATTTGCATTTTCTACCACTGACTGGACTGGGCAGGAATGGAATAGTACATTGCAGAAGGCATTTTTTGCACTTGCGTCATGCATGTGTGTACTATTTGGTCAAAATGTACACACTTACATTGACACAAATGTAAAACTATACCTTGTATTGCTGACTGCGTCCCCCGCCAGTCCACCACTGTAAGGTACACCTCCACTGGGCCAGCAGTAACATGGTAATATGGCGGGTGGGAGTCCATTGACTCAGCTGTCTTTTTGGGACTGCCTCCTTCGTGGTCTGGTGGTCTGACTGTCAAATGTGCAAACTGTACCCCCAGTGTGTGCACTAGACTGTAAAAGGCAATCTGTTGGATGACTGACTTCCATCAAGCTTACCACCACTTGAAGTTTTCAATTTTGGCACAGAGGTACTGTGCGGTTCCGTTTGGAGTTCGGAGGCTATTGGTTATATTCCTTTGCAAAAAACACAGCAGGACTGAAACTGTAGTTGGTTAAACATCGTAAACATTGGTACAAAAAAGAGTGATGGTAATGTACAAACCTTTAATGTAAAGCTATTGTGACTTCAGATGGACATTTGCAATATATACAAATAACAAATTAATCAAGCCCAGGCAATTCCTCACGCCTGGCCAAGGGTACAGAAAAATGAGCCTCAGTCACAGAATCTTTGCTGAAGTAAAAATGTAATGGCCATCCAGAAAAGAAAAATAAATAAATATATATATATATATATATATATATATATATTACCTACAGGAGTAATGAAATCATGAATGTAGACTACTTAGTGACTGAGCTAATTTGTAACAGTGGAGTGAATTTTACATCATAAAGAATAATAAGAATTTTTACAAGTATGATTCCATGTGTTCCTAAGCATGTCTATATATATATAAACCATTGAAATGGAGTGTAGAATGCACTCACTGCATTAAAGTTGTTGATTCAATGATACTGTACTGGAATGATAAGAAATTTGGCTCTGATTATTTATTTGAGCACATTGTTTAGGTTGAATTGGAAAATGGATGCTGAAAAACACCATATTTTGATAATGTTCGAGTTCTAGTTGTTTGAGGGCCATGGAAAATAAAGAAAGACATGAATTTCACATATAAAAAATGAGCCACTCGGATTCCAGGATAGGCCCTGTCAAAGCCGTCTTGCCAAAGCACATCTGCCATCATTTGTCTTTGTATGTACCCTTGATTTGGTGGTCACCAGTAGGTAGTTATAGTTAGGACATAGGGGCTCATCCTGGAGGGAGCCGCCAAATGGCCGCTCTGCGGTCGAAAGACCGCGGAGGCCATTCTGGCTTTCCCGCTGGGCTGGCGGGCGACCGCCAGAGGGCCGCCCGCCAGCCCAGCGGGAAACCCCTCCCCACGAGGAAGGCAGCTCCGAATGGAGCCGGCGGAGTGTGTATGTGCGACAGGTGCAGTGGCACCCGTCGCGTATTTCAGTGTCTGCACAGCAGACACTGAAATACAAAGTGGGGCCCTCTTACGGGGGCCCCTGCAGTGCCCATGCCATTGGCATGGGCACTGCAGGGGCCCCCAGGGGCCCCACGACACCCCTCACCGCCATCCTGTTCCTGGCGGTCGGAGCCGCCAGGAACAGGATGGCGGTGAGGGGGTCGGAATCCCCCATGACCGCCGCGGTCAGAATGCCCTGCGGGGCACCGCCAGCCTGTTGGCGGTGCTCCCGCATCCCCGGCCCCGGCGGTCCTTGACCGCCGGGGTCGGAATGACCCCCAAAGTTTCCATAGAAAAAGCATTTTTTGACATGCTTACATCTTTGGCACCGTTTGACGAATCTTCATGAAATTTCCAAACAAAACTGCCCTCTAGGGTCTCGTTGTGCATAGCAAATTATGAGGTCATCCATCAAGCAGAGGCCAAAAAAAGGGAGTTAAAAAAAGTGTGTTTCCCATGTTAAATCCCATAGACTAAATAGACACGCCTGCAGCAGAACCGCTGGATGGAATTACATACACAACAAATTTTTCAAGAAGGTAGCTTTTTGTCAACATATCATGCTGTCTTTAACCCCTTCCCCGCCACGGACGTAATGGTTACGTCCATGGCAGCGCCTGTGTGGCGCCATGGACGTAACCATTACGTCCTGGGACGGGCAGTCGGGGGAAGCGCTAGCACTTCCCCCGAGGGCCGAGGGCCAGGGCTTAAAGGGGAATCTCTTCCCCTTTCACCCCCTCCCCCACCCCCGCCCCCCCATGACGTCAGCGCGCGATCGCACGCTGATTTCATGAAAGGGGGAAAGACGCGCTGGAAGCCATTTGCTTCCAGCGTGTCTAAGGGAGAAGGTGAGTTTTTCACGGGGTCTTCCTTTCCCTCGATGTCTCTTTGAGCATTCCTGCTGCCCACTAGACACCAGGGATTTCAGTATGTGTGTGTGTGTGTGTGATATAAGTGTGGGGGAGCGACCCCTTGGGCAAGGGTCGCTCCCCCTTGGGGGCAAATTTATTTTTCGTCGTTTCTGAGATTGGCCCTATTTTTAGGCCGATCTGCCCCCAAGGGGGGCAGAAAGCCACTAGACACCAGGGATTTTATTGTTGGTTTTTATTTTTTGTGTTGGGGGGCGGCCCCTTGGGCAAGGGTCGCCCCCAGGGGCCCACATGTATTGTTGGGCAGTTCTGCCCCCCTTGGGGGCAGATAGGCCTATTTTTAAGGCCTTTCTGCCCCCCTTGGGGGCAGAATCCCAATAGCGCCAGGGATATTATATGTGTGTATGTGTGCTTTGTGTGGGGTGGTGGCCCCTTGGGCAAGGGTCGCTCCCCCTGGGGGGCCAATGTATTTATCGTCGTTTCTGCCCCCCTTGGGGGCAGATAGGCCTATTTTTTAGGCCTTTCTGCCCCCTAGGGGGGCAGAATCCCCATAGCGCCAGGGATACTATATGTGTGTGTGTGCTTTGTGTGGGGGTGTGGCCCCTTTGGGGGTAGATTGGCCTATTTTTTTTTAGGCCCATCTTCCCCCAAGCAGAGAACACTAGACACAAGGGAAAATTAAAAAATTGTTGGTGGCGGAGTGTTTGTCAACTGGCGAAGTATTTGCTTTTATGATAATAACAGTTTTTCTCTTTTTTGTTCTAGTTCAAAGCTTTTGCTGACTTTGCTGTGGCTTGTTGCAGTTTTGGCAGTAGTTGTCCTGCGGTTTGCGTAGTTGCATGTTTTAGGTAAGTAAATAAATTTACTCCAAGTGAGTATTGTTGCCATGTATGAATGACATGTTTGTAGGTGGTGTACTGAATGCAGGATTGTGTGTGAAATTGTCCTTAGATTTATGCACAATGATTATTGTGTTGTCTTATATCTAATTTGCTTTTTTTTTTTTCTCTTTTTAGTGGGATATCGTTGGTGATTGCTGTGGCTGTGCAGAGTAGTTACTTGACCGCCGGGGTCGGAATGACCCCCAAAGTTTCCATAGAAAAAGCATTTTTTGACATGCTTACATCTTTGGCACCGTTTGACGAATCTTCATGAAATTTCCAAACAAAACTGCCCTCTAGGGTCTCGTTGTGCATAGCAAATTATGAGGTCATCCATCAAGCAGAGGCCAAAAAAAGGGAGTTAAAAAAAGTGTGTTTCCCATGTTAAATCCCATAGACTAAATAGACACGCCTGCAGCAGAACCGCTGGATGGAATTACATACACAACAAATTTTTCAAGAAGGTAGCTTTTTGTCAACATATCATGCTGTCTTTAACCCCTTCCCCGCCACGGACGTAATGGTTACGTCCATGGCAGCGCCTGTGTGGCGCCATGGACGTAACCATTACGTCCTGGGACTGGCAGTCGGGGGAAGCGCTAGCACTTCCCCCGAGGGCCGAGGGCCAGGGCTTAAAGGGGAATCTCTTCCCCTTTCACCCCCTCCCCCACCCCCGCCCCCCCATGACGTCAGCGCGCGATCGCACGCTGATTTCATGAAAGGGGGAAAGACGCGCTGGAAGCCATTTGCTTCCAGCGTGTCTAAGGGAGAAGGTGAGTTTTTCACGGGGTCTTCCTTTCCCTCGATGTCTCTTTGAGCATTCCTGCTGCCCACTAGACACCAGGGATTTCAGTATGTGTGTGTGTGTGTGTGATATAAGTGTGGGGGAGCGACCCCTTGGGCAAGGGTCGCTCCCCTTTGGGGGCAAATTTATTTTTCGTCGTTTCTGAGATTGGCCCTATTTTTAGGCCGATCTGCCCCCAAGGGGGGCAGAAAGCCACTAGACACCAGGGATTTTAATGTTGGTTTTTATTTTTTGTGTTGGGGGGCGGCCCCTTGGGCAAGGGTCGCCCCCAGGGGCCCACATGTATTGTTGGGCAGTTCGGCCCCCCTTGGGGGCAGATAGGCCTATTTTTAAGGCCTTTCTGCCCCCCTTGGGGGCAGAATCCCAATAGCGCCAGGGATATTATATGTGTGTATGTGTGCTTTGTGTGGGGTGGTGGCCCCTTGGGCAAGGGTCGCACCCCCTGGGGGGCCAATGTATTTATCGTCGTTTCTGCCCCCCTTGGGGGCAGATAGGCCTATTTTTTAGGCCTTTCTGCCCCCTAGGGGGGCAGAATCCCCATAGCGCCAGGGATACTATATGTGTGTGTGTGCTTTGTGTGGGGGTGTGGCCCCTTTGGGGGTAGATTGGCCTATTTTTTTTTAGGCCCATCTTCCCCCAAGCAGAGAACACTAGACACAAGGGAAAATTAAAAAATTGTTGGTGGCGGAGTGTTTGTCAACTGGCGAAGTATTTGCTTTTATGATAATTACAGTTTTTCTCTTTTTTGTTCTAGTTCAAAGCTTTTGCTGACTTTGCTGTGGCTTGTTGCAGTTTTGGCAGTAGTTGTCCTGCGGTTTGCGTAGTTGCATGTTTTAGGTAAGTAAATAAATTTACTCCAAGTGAGTATTGTTGCCATGTATGAATGACATGTTTGTAGGTGGTGTACTGAATGCAGGATTGTGTGTGAAATTGTCCTTAGATTTATGCACAATGATTATTGTGTTGTCTTATATCTAATTTGCTTTTTTTTTTTCTCTTTTTAGTGGGATATCGTTGGTGATTGCTGTGGCTGTGCAGAGTAGTTACTTGACCGCCGGGGTCGGAATGACCCCCAAAGTTTCCATAGAAAAAGCATTTTTTGACATGCTTACATCTTTGGCACCGTTTGACGAATCTTCATGAAATTTCCAAACAAAACTGCCCTCTAGGGTCTCGTTGTGCATAGCAAATTATGAGGTCATCCATCAAGCAGAGGCCAAAAAAAGGGAGTTAAAAAAAGTGTGTTTCCCATGTTAAATCCCATAGACTAAATAGACACGCCTGCAGCAGAACCGCTGGATGGAATTACATACACAACAAATTTTTCAAGAAGGTAGCTTTTTGTCAACATATCATGCTGTCTTTAACCCCTTCCCCGCCACGGACGTAATGGTTACGTCCATGGCAGCGCCTGTGTGGCGCCATGGACGTAACCATTACGTCCTGGGACTGGCAGTCGGGGGAAGCGCTAGCACTTCCCCCGAGGGCCGAGGGCCAGGGCTTAAAGGGGAATCTCTTCCCCTTTCACCCCCTCCCCCACCCCCGCCCCCCCATGACGTCAGCGCGCGATCGCACGCTGATTTCATGAAAGGGGGAAAGACGCGCTGGAAGCCATTTGCTTCCAGCGTGTCTAAGGGAGAAGGTGAGTTTTTCACAGGGTCTTCCTTTCCCTCGATGTCTCTTTGAGCATTCCTGCTGCCCACTAGACACCAGGGATTTCAGTATGTGTGTGTGTGTGTGTGATATAAGTGTGGGGGAGCGACCCCTTGGGCAAGGGTCGCTCCCCTTTGGGGGCAAATTTATTTTTCGTTGTTTCTGAGATTGGCCCTATTTTTAGGCCGATCTGCCCCCAAGGGGGGCAGAAAGCCACTAGACACCAGGGATTTTATTGTTGGTTTTTATTTTTTGTGTTGGGGGGCGGCCCCTTGGGCAAGGGTCGCCCCCAGGGGCCCACATGTATTGTTGGGCAGTTCTGCCCCCCTTGGGGGCAGATAGGCCTATTTTTAAGGCCTTTCTGCCCCCCTTGGGGGCAGAATCCCAATAGCGCCAGGGATATTATATGTGTGTATGTGTGCTTTGTGTGGGGTGGTGGCCCCTTGGGCAAGGGTCGCTCCCCCTGGGGGGCCAATGTATTTATCGTCGTTTCTGCCCCCCTTGGGGGCAGATAGGCCTATTTTTTAGGCCTTTCTGCCCCCTAGGGGGGCAGAATCCCCATAGCGCCAGGGATACTATATGTGTGTGTGTGCTTTGTGTGGGGGTGTGGCCCCTTTGGGGGTAGATTGGCCTATTTTTTTTTAGGCCCATCTTCCCCCAAGCAGAGAACACTAGACACAAGGGAAAATTAAAAAATTGTTGGTGGCAAAGTGTTTGTCAACTGGCGAAGTATTTGCTTTTATGATAATAACAGTTTTTCTCTTTTTTGTTCTAGTTCAAAGCTTTTGCTGACTTTGCTGTGGCTTGTTGCAGTTTTGGCAGTAGTTGTCCTGCGGTTTGCGTAGTTGCATGTTTTAGGTAAGTAAATAAATTGACTCCAAGTGAGTATTGTTGCCATGTATGAATGACATGTTTGTAGGTGGTGTACTGAATGCAGGATTGTGTGTGAAATTGTCCTTAGACTTATGCACAATGATTATTGTGTTGTCTTATATCTAATTTGCTTTTTTTTTTTCTCTTTTTAGTGGGATATCGTTGGTGATTGCTGTGGCTGTGCAGAGTAGTTGCTGGTGAGTCAAACTTTTTCAGGCAAGTGAGCAGTATAGTTTTTGAGTTTATAACTCTTAGTGATAAAGCTATACTTTGTTACTTATCTTACACAGTGCTGGTTGTTGGTGGTGTATTTGTCCAGTTAATTTTTGTAGGAAGGATCGTGGCTAGCCATAGGATGGCCACTCAGCAGGTTGTTACTGTGCTTTTTGAGTCATCTTCTGACCATGAATATGAGACTGACTTTGCATCTGAGGCAGAGGAGGACGTGCAGGATTCTGGAAGTGAATTTTCTGTCAGAGATAAATCATCTGATGATGAAGCCACTCTCAGTGCTGATGAAGGGCCTGTTTTAGAGGAAGACAGTGATATGCCAATGGTGCAGGAGCCAGCGGCTGAAAGGCTTCCCATTGGAAGACCTGACACATGGGTTGCACCAAACATGCCATCATGAGTCGTAACCGGTATAAGCTTCTTCTTCGGATGTTGCATTTTGTAGATAATGCTTTAGCCTTGCCACGAGATCATCCTGATTCTGACCGTCTTTTTAAGATTAGACCCGTCCATGATCATTTGGTAGATCGTTTTTCAGAGATCTATGTTCCAGGGAAAGAAATATCTGTAAATGAGTCTTTGGTCCTGTTCAAGGGTCGTTTGGTTTTTAGGCAGTACATTCCTAGCAAGAGGGCACGGTATGGAACTAAACTGTATATGCTGTCAGAAAGTAGTAAAGGATATGTTTATAATTTCCGGGTCTACACTGGTAGGGATTCCAATATTGACCCCCCTGGTTGTCCACCCACTTTTGGAGTTAGTGAGAAAATTGTGTGGGAACTTGGTAGACGACTGTTTAACAAAGGTCACCATTTATATGTAGATAACTTCTACACTTGAGTTCGGTTGTTCAAGGAGTTGTTCAGAGTGGACACTGTTGCTTGTGGCACAATCCGCTCTAATCGGAAAGGCTATCCAAGAGAGCTTGTCTGTAAAAAACTTGAGAAGGGACAGTGCAGTGCCTTGGGGAATGATAAGCTGCTAGCTCTGAAATTTGTAGACAAGAGGGATGTATACATGCTAAGCACCATCCATGATGAGAGTACTTCACCTGTGGCTGTTTGGGGTCAGGTTGCCGAAGTGCGCAAACCTGTGTGCATCTTAGACTATAATAAGCACATGGGTTGTGTTGATAGAGTAGATCAGAGGTTAGAACCTTACACTGCTGCTCGTAAGTCTTATGTGTGGTATAAGAAATTAGCGGTTCACTTGTTCCATTTGGCAACTTTTAATGCTTTTGTTGTGTTCAAGGATAGTTCTCCAGAGTCAAGGATGACATTTGTGAAATTTCAGGAGTCTATCATAGCTAGCCTTGTTGTGCTGGAACAGGCAAGAGTTCCTAGAGAAGCAGTGGTGGAGGATGTGGCTAGATTGAAAGATCGTCACTTTGCTGAGCACATTCCTCCCACGGCCAAAAAAAACTTTCCTGCTAAGAGATGTAGAGTCTATGCTCGAAGAGGTATCAGGAAGGAGACTAGGATGTACTGCCCTGATTGTCTTGCAAAGCCTGGGCTGTGTGTGGGTGGCTGTTTCAGGAGCTACCACACACAGAAGAATTATTGGGAAATTCCGTGAACGTAAACTGCTGTTTTATATTTTTATATGTTCGGTTTCACGGTTGGCATTAGTCATGTATTCAGTTAGAGCTTTTGTGTTTGTAGTTTTGTACTTATTTATGATTAGTGGTTTATTTGTTGTTTAAAAACAAAAAAAAGGGATGGTATGTGTAGGGTGGCGCTTGGCTGGCGGTGTGCGTGGGGTGGCGCTTGGCTGTCGGTGTGCTTGGGGTGGCGCTTGGCTGGTGGTGTGGGTGGGTGGGGTGGCGCTTGGCTGGCAGTGTGGGAGGGGTGGCGCTTGGCTGGCGGTGTGGGTGGGGTGGCGCTTTGCTGGCGGTGTGCGTTGGGCTTGTCTGGTGGTGTGGGTGGGGTGGTGCTTGGCTGGCGGTGTGCGTGGGGAGGCGCTTGGCTGGCGGTGTGTGTTTTTGGTCCTGGGTGCAGCCTTCATCTAGGGAAACCTACCAAACCCAGACATTTTTTAAAACTAGACACCCCAAGGAGTGCAGGGAGATGTGGCTTGCGTGGATCCCCCAACATTTTCTTACTCAGACGCCTCTGCAAACCGCAAAATTTGTTTAAAAAAGCATATTTTCCTGACTTTTGTTTGTACGATCACCGCTCTAGCACAAAATTCCTACTCCTCAGTGTTCCCCTCAGTCTCCCAAGTAAAATGACACCTCACTTATGTGGGTCCCAAAAGCAGAGTCAGTCTAAAGATGTATAAAAGAATATGTCCTTATAAACTCGCTGTGCTATCCCCTCTATCTCTACAAGTTTTGGGCCTTATTCTGTTGCAGGCACCTCGCCCGCCCACACAAGTAAGGTATCATTTTTAACGGGAGACTTGGGGGAACGCTGGGTGGAAGGAAATTTGTGGCTCCTCTCAGATTCCAGAACTTTCTGTCACCAAAATGTGAGGAAAACGTGTTTCTTTAGCCACATTTTGAGGTTTGCAAAGGATTCTGGGCAACAGAACCTGGTCAGAGCCCCACAAGTCACCCCATCTTGGATTCCCCTAGGTCTCTAGTTTTCAAAAATGCACAGGTGTGGTTGGTTTCCCTAGGTGCCGGCTGAGCTATAGGCCAAAATCCACAGGTAGGCACTTTTTTCTATGAAAAAATGTGATGTGTCCACGTTGTGTGTTGGGCCATTTCCTGTTGTGGGGGCTGGGCCCACCCTGGGCCCACCCACACAAGTGAGGTACCGTTTTTTTCGGGAGACTTGGGGGAATGCTGGATGGAAGGAAATTTGAGGCTCCACTCAGATTCCAGAACTTCCTGTCACCATAATGTGAGGAAAATGTGTTTTTTAAGCCAAATTTTGAGGTTTGCAAAGGATGCTGGGTAACAGAACCTGGGCAGAGCCCCACAAGTCACCCCATCTTGGATTCCCCTAGGTCTCTAGTTTTCAAAAATGCACAGGTTTGGTAGGTTTCCCTAGGTGCCGGCTGAGCTAGAGGCCAAAATCTACAGGTAGGCACTTTGCAAAAAACAGCTCTGTTTTCTGTCAAAAAATGGGATGTGTCCACGTTGTGTTTTGGGACATTTCCTGTCGCGGGCGCTAGGACTACCCACACAAGTGAGGTATCATTGTTATCGGGAGACTTGGGGGAACTCTGGGTGGAAGGAAATTTGTGGCTCCTCTCAGATTCCAGAACTTTCTGTCACCGAAATGTGAGGAAAATGTGTTTTTTTAGCCAAATTTCAAGGTTTGCAAAGGATTCTGGGTAACAGAAACTGCTGAGAGCTCCACAAGTCACCCCATCTTGGATTCCCCTAGGTCTCTAGTTTTAAAAAATGCACAGGTTTGGTAGGTTTCCCTAGGTGCCGGCTGAGCTAGAGGCCAAAATCTACAGGTAGGCACTTAGCAAAAAAACAGCTCTGTTTTCTGTGATGTGTCCACGTTGTGGTTTGGGGCATATCCTGTCCCGGGCGCTAGGTCTACCCACACAAGTGAGGTATAATTTTTATCGGGAGACTTGGGGGAACATAGAATAGCAAAACAAGTGTTATTGCCCCTTGTCTTTCTCTACATTTTTCCCTTCCAAATGTAAGACAGTGTGTAAAAAAGACATCTGTTTGAGAAATGCCCTGTAATTCACATGCTAGTATGGGCACCCCGGAATTCAGAGATGTGCAAATAACCACTGCTTCTTAACACCTTATCTTGTGCCCATTTTGGAAATACAAAGGTTTTCTTGATAGCTATTTTTTACTCTTTATATTTCAGCAAATTAATTGCTGTATACCCGGTATAGAATGAAAACCCACTGCAGGGTGCAGGTCATTTATTGGCTCTGGGTACCTAGAGTTCTTGATGAACCTACAAGCCCTATATAACCCCGCAACCAGAAGAGTCCAGCAGACGTAACGGTATATTGCTTTCGAAAATTTGACATTGCAGGAAAAAGTTACAGAGTAAAACGTAGAGAAAAAATTATGTTTTTTTCACCTCAATTTCAATATTTTTCTTTTTCAGTTGTTATTTTTTGTAGAAAACCCTTGTAGGATTTACACTAATTACCCCTTGGTGAATTCAGAATTTTGGCTACGTTTCAGAAATGTTGCGGTTTCTGGGATCCAGCATTGGTTTCATGCCCATTTCTGTCACTGACTGGAAGGAGGCTGAAAGCACAAAAAAAATCGTAAAAATGGGGTATGTCCCAGTAAAATGCCAAAATTGTGTTGAAAAAGTGGGTTTTCTGATTCAAGTCTGCCTGTTCCTGAAAGCTGGGAAGCTGGTGATTTTGGCACCGCAAACCCTTTGTTGATGCCCTTTTCAGGGAAAAAACCACAAGCCTTCTTCTGCAGCCCCTTTTCCCCATTTTTTTGAAAAAAATGAAATTTTCACTGTATTTTGGCTAATTTCTTGGCCTCCTTCTGGGGAACCCACAAAGTCTGGGTACCTCTAGAATCCCTAGGATGTTGGAAAAAAAGACGCAAATTTTGCATGGGTAGCTTATGTGGACAAAAAGTTATGAGGGCCTAAGCGCAAACTGCCCCAAATAGCCAAAAAAAGGCTTGGCACCTGAGGGGGAAAAGGCCTGCAGCGCAGGGGTTAATTGGTGTAATTCAGTTCAGCAGTTGTCAAAATATTAAAGGAAAAATAATTTTGTATATCTAAGGTCACAGATCCAGGGAGATTTTCACCTGAGATCTGATTGGCTGCCACATTTCAAATAAGAAGAGTAGGCAGCCATTTTGGCGCTCTTCTTCTGCTGAGTTGCAAAAATAAAAGTAATAAAAAAAGAAAATGGGGTAGGGTATGCAAACCCCAACCCCTAGCCCTGGTCCAGAGGTTCCTCTGGATGCCTCAAGGGAGTCATATTTTTTTGTGTAAATCACAGAGAAATCCGCAGCAGGATCAGCATACTTCACCATGATTTTAAAAGAAACATGGTCTCCTGCATTTCTAAATGATATTGACCCTGGGTGTACCAGGTCCAGAGGGCATTATCAAAACATAAAGGAACTATACCTTGCACCCCTGCCATGCACAGTGCATTACTAATCTTTGTTACTGCAAATATTACACTGATATTATCAATGAAGTCATCAAAGATGTCTTGGGTGCTGTAATATGTTTGGTAAATAGCACTGCATGGGGTGGGTGCAAGTTGTAAGTAACTTAGGGCACGAGTTATAGTTACTCAAAATAACTCTAACAGCAGAATTTCTATGATTTTGTACATTTTAAATGTGAGTCTAATTATAACCTCCTTGTAACCTATCATCTTACAAGTGGATTTCCATGTTTTTTTAAATTCTATTTCCTAACTATAAAGTCTCTGTAACCTTAGTTTTTTCACTGCATTTCTATGTTTTTTCTAGTGTTAAGTAATTTCAATTACTATATGTTAATCCAACCACTGCTGCACATGGATGTAGGCCGTACATGGTGAGAGTTGGACACATGGCCTGCCCTGCGGCTACTGCCCTGTGGCCAACCCACCATAACCAACCAATCCATACCACATACAGCCATAGGCTGTGTGTGGTGGTGGTTGGCCACCAGCCTGCCTGCCACCAACCCACTTTAAGCTTCAAACCGTGGGGCATGCACAGCCAAAGGAGTTTGGAGCTTAAAGGGGGTAACATGAAATATATTTGTTTATGGGGGCCCTACAGGCCCCCTGGTCCCTTGGGACCTTCGCCTCCACAGCCTACATATTAAACAGAATTATAGGTGGTGTAGATGCCCTGCAGCCCCAGGGACAACCACCTCCTTGGGGCAACATGTTTTAAAACTTTAGAGGAGGCCAAGCAGATCCCCCCATGCATCCTCAGGACCACCACCTTTATGGGACAACATAAATAAATGATATGGGGGCCACAGACCCCCCGTGCCCGGGGGACCACTGTCTCTCTAAGGCTTCATTTTAAAAATGATGCAGGCCATACAAAGCCCCCGGTTCCCAGGCACAACCACCTCCTTGGGACAGCATATAAAAATATATGTGGGGCTGCACTGACCCCCGTACTCCCCGGGACCATTACATTAAAAAAAATTATTCAGGGGGGCCCATGGACCCTTTCACCATGGGAACCACCACCTCCCCGGGGCTACTGTAAAAACATTTAAATGCAGCCACAAGGGCCCCCCTGACTCAGGGGCCCACCACATCCTCGGGCCAAATACTATTTTTTATAAAAGAAAGGGGGCTGATTTTGGCACTGGGGACCACATGTTACTAGGTGCTTATAGTACCCAATATTGAATTATGTGGATGTCAGGGGATCCTAAAGGCCTTCAGGATACCACTAGCGCCCATCTCCTGTGAGAGCCAGCATAGCTGCTGCATGCAGGGAGCTGCTTTAATGCTTTAAATAGCAGCTTCCTGCATGTGGGAGCAATGTTTTCATTTCTTTCCCTGCCCTCATGTTACCATTTTTAAAGCTCACACTAGCTGAAAGTGGATTGTTTGCTTTTGCTTGGTGGGAAATGTCAGCTACTGTCAATCAAAAGCAAACAGCTTCCTTGTAAGGGTGGGCAAATTGGGAGGTAGCAGGAGGGGCCCCTTGCAGTAGAGGTCCCCTGGGCCATGTATGGCTCCAGGAGGGCGGCCACCTCTATGTTTTTAATTTTGACCTTTGGAGGTGGTGGTCCCCAAGGCTGAGGGTCCATGATGGACCCCGTTCTTCAATCTATTTGTAGCCTCAGGGATGTGGCAGTCTGCAGGGCTGAGGGGACAGTCTATTACTCATTCTCATATGTTGTCCTGGGAGATGGTGGTCCCTGGAGTGTGGGGCATGCAGCCTCACTTACTTTATGCACATAGCCCCAGGGAGGACCCCCCTAGCATTTTTTTAATCTGCTACCCTGGGTAAGTGGTAGTCTTAGGGTGCTGGGGGCTATGAGGCCCCCTGCATACTTCATAAAGATAGCCCCGGGAAGGTGGTGATCCCTGGCACCGGGGGGGACACACGCAGCCACACACATACTTTCAGGCTTAGCCCCGGGGAGGTGGGGGTTCCCAGGGCCTTTGTGGGTCTGCAGAGCCCTCCCATTTCATTGTTAAAAATGTAGCCCCAGTAAGGTGGTGGTCCTAGAAGAGGTGCCCCATGTGCCACCCTCCTATTTTCATCCCACAAATAACCCCGGGGCCTGGCCAACCTGAGGGGTCATTAAACTGCAAACCTTCTTTTTTTTTTAAATTCTCAACAGATCCACGGATCCAGAGGCAGATTTTTCTGGAAGATTTAGAACAATGCTTTTTAGGCTTCACCTAGATTCAGCTGCAGATTTCTTTTAGGCCCTGGAGGGATTCCAGATAGATACCTGGACCAAGGATAGGGTCTAAGGGTACATGTACCTTGCTCCTTTTTCTAATTTTTTTACTTTTTTTGGAGGACTTGGCTGAAGGTGAGTCCCAAAATGACCTCCAACCCTTTGTGTTTGAAGTGCTGGCAGACAATCAGATCTCAGCAGTTTATCTCCCTAGATCAGCAGCCCTAGACATACAAATTTCTTTGTTGCAACCTCCTGGACAGATTTACACCAATTAAAATACAGATGATCTACAGACCAACAGCTACCGTTTTTTGCCAAATTTGGTGTAATTCTGTCTAATAATTTGGGATGCAGGCATGTCTGAACTGTCTATGGGAATTAACATGGAGCACACTTTTTTTTTAACCCCCACTTTTTCTGATCTTGACAGATCATCCCAGAATTTCCCATCCACAACAAGACCCAACTTGACGGATAACTAGCTTCGGGTGACCGCCAAATCAAGGGTACATACAAAGAAAAATTATGACTGATGCTTTTTGGCAGGAAGCCTTCGACTGGGCCTATCCTGGAATCAAGTGATTCATTTTATATACATGAACTTCATGTCTTTCCTTAATTTCCATGACCCACTAACAACTACAATGCCAACATCACAATACTGGAGTTTTTTCATCATCCATTTTCCAATTAGACCTATACAATGTGCTCAAATACATAATCAGATACAAAATTCTGATCATTTCGTTAGAACACTATTAAAAAAGTGATGTTAATGCATTTCTTAAAAGTGAGTGCATTCTACAGTCAACTTTAATGTAGTATATATTTACATTTTTAAGAATACATTAAGTCATAATTGTAAACATACTTATTATTCTTTATGGCGGAATAATAATTCAACTGTTGCAAACTGGGTTAGTCACTAGCTTTCCTGCACATTTGTGATTTCGTATACACCTTGTTTTTTTACTCCTGTTTTTGTTATGTATTTGCCTCCAAAGATCTTTATACATATTATTGAACCAACCCAATATCAATTCATTCTGATCAACTAGTATGTGGAAGAACTAATTTCTTAGCTTCAAATGTGTGAGTATGAAGGAGATTAGCCTCACTTACACTTTGAACATGAAAGCCAGTCATTGCACACCTAATCCTAAAGCGCAGTGTGCTGTAATAATTTAAGTCATCCCATTGTTGAGTCATTCTATTCAATTAGTGTGTGAAAGGCTTGGAGCCTTATTATGAGTTTGGTGGTCCCATCACGGAAAAGCCAAACTCGTGGGGAGGACGCCACTGCCATGGGTGATCGGTGGGAACATGATAGTACATGTTCTCCCCGGACTGCTTGGTGGGAACCGAGCTACGATATTGGTCTTGGCTCTGAGGAAGTACCATAACACACATCACCCTCATAATGAGCACTGTCTGCAAGGCAAACAGTGCATATTCCGACAGTGCTGGGCAGGAGGTCCCCTTCACTACCCATGCCATGAGACCCTTGTTACCCCCGGCATTGTCCTTCTGCCAGCCTTCATGGCAGGGACCCCACCATGAGAAGGCTGATGTAAATCTGAGATGTAATCAGCCAAGCGGCGCTGAACTCAGTACAACTCAGACTGCCGTTGGACCGCCGGAAACCACATTCCTAGTCTGCCTGCCACGGTTGTAATTTGGTCATTGGACCGCCACCATTGCGGTGGTCCAACCGTCACTGCGAGGCTCATATTGAGGCCCCTTCTGTCTAAGGGGCTGATTCAGAAGTTGTCGGTGAAGCACAAGTGTGATGGATATCCCGTCCGCCATATTACATTCCCATGATTTCCTATGGGGATCATAACACGGCAGACTGGCTATCCGTCACATTTGTGATGGAGTATTCCATCCTCTGACATCTAAATCAGGCATTTAGCCTCAAATGTATGAGTTTAAAGGAGAATAGTCTCATTTAAACCCAAAATATGAAAACCAACTTTTGCAATACTGCTCTTAAATTGAAATGTACTGTGATGGCTAAAGTCAGAACTTCAAAGGACACTGACAGAATTTCACTCCTAATCTTAAAAGGTATTGTGCTGTGCCTAAAGTACAGTGATTGAATCTCAACTTTCAATATACTGAAAAAGGGTTAACTGTCCTCTACAAAGTTTAAGGCATTTGCAAGATAGTAAGAGGAGGAAATGTTTATGTTTATGTTGAACTAGTACTAGGTAAAACAAAAAGTTCAAATTGTCTATAAGATGATAACTCAAAAAAGTGATATGTGTGATAATCTCTGATTTGTTATTCTCCTATCTTAAAGTGCATTATATTCAGTAGAAAGAAAAAAATATAGATGGTATACTTTTATTGCACTCATTAATAAAAAGGTGAATTATGCTTTCTTTAATTTAAAAGAAGGACTTTTTTTTATTGTACTAGCTAAAACACCAGAAGTGAGAAATACCTATAACATGATAACACAAGAGTATTGTGTTTGATGATTCCTTAGTTGTTACCCTCTCATTTTGAAGTTATATATGTTCAATTAAAAGATGATGTAGCTGCTGTAATACTATTACACTAGTCAACGAGAAAGTGCATTGTGCTTACTTTAAAAGAAGGGATGATGTGAATTCATATATCTTAAATCTGAAATACAGCCATGACTTCAGTCTGATAAAAGGCAAAGGGAAAGCGTTGAAAAAAGTAAAGGAAATATCACTTTGATTTCCTAATTTTTAATCCATATCTCTTAAGGTGCTAAACTCAAATGATGGTACAGTTACATTTTGAATATCCCAGTATCCTCCTCTTATCCTTTTCCTCTTCAATTGCTATCTATATCTCTATACATTTCTAGTGAGTTATTGCGTCCAGACCAGGGGTCGGGTATAAAATATAAACCTGTATGGTTCATAGGGCCAGATGTACGAAAGGATTTTACCCATTATGTGTCTATGTGAAAAAGCTTTCGTACATATGGCCCATAGTCTCTTTCAATGTATCGGAAATCTCATTACATCATACATCAGTCCATAATCTATAAGTGCTCATAAAGTTATGCATCAGTATTATGACTCAATGGTTTCTCAGTTGTCAAGGTGAGGAACAGTTTGGATTCTTGCCTTCTTAATTCTTACTCTCTGTCACCTTCTCTGTGGTATTTGATTCCAACTAGTGACCTCTGATGATGTTCCATGCAGTAGTTGGCCAATAGATAATCTTTGTCTCCAATCGTACTCACTCAAATATTGAAGAGTTCTTATTTTCAGTTTTTTATATTGTACTCCCAACATAAAACGTCCCAGAGTGTGTCTGGAGTCAGGGCAGGGAAAGGCAGGGTTTTGTGCACTACTTATCCATCTCATTGAAGTTTGCCTACTTCAAAGAAAGAAACGCCTAGAAGTACTGGACCTCTGACATCACATAGTTAAAATCCTTCTGGACTGAGGACATTCTGCCAGGAAGAAGAGCTGGATGCTGTTGGAGGGACTGCCACTCTGCATGTTGCTTTGCTGGCCTGCTGCTTACTGCTTTTTTTCCTGGGAGTGAAAGGACTTGACTTTGCTTTATACATCCTTCTTCCAAAGGTTCTCCAAGTCCTAGAACTGAGCTTGACTCTCAGGGACATCTAAGACTTAATCTACCAGCACCTGGCCTCTCTTGCTGAGAGTCCTGACTAGCCATGTGATTCTAAATCATGTTCCCAGTCCCTTGGGAGTGTGTTCTGGTGCAACCAAGAAGAAACCAAGCACATCAACTCCAGAGCAACTTCGGAACCAAAGCTGCTGTTCGAGTTCAATCCAATACCTTCACCGCTGCTGTGGTCTCTGCTGAGTACAATGACCGCAATCTGCAACACAGACTCGACACCACTGAAGCACATCTGAAGTACCATCTCAGCATGTGTCTCAAGACTCTGACTCCGCTGCACAACACTTGTGGCTCTGTGGTGTGATCGCGACACCGTGAGGTTGACAGCTTTCATCTTCATCTGCTGGATTCATCAACCCCACTGGTTTGTACGGAACCAGCGCCTTGCCACCAATACCGCATCACCTCCCCTATAACTCCCCTGCTTAGCAGTAAGTAACCAACACGTCACCTCCCCAGTAGCAGTAAGGAAAAGATGCTCCACCAGCTCCACAGACGCCACACTTCCCCGACTCTGTTCAACATCTTTGTTCCCTCATTAATTTCCAAGATACTGTACCCAGGTCCGTGGGACTCCTTGACTATCCTGTACTCCCTCGCCGTTATAGCCCTATTTGTAACTATTGCGTTTCTCAGCGCTATACTAAGTTATAATCTTTGAAAATGTCTATCTTTGATTGTCTCTGTTGGATTTTTATTGTTTTGGTCTTGTTTTACTTAGATAAATATTGACTAATTTTCTCAACTGGTGTGGAGTACCTTTGTGGTGTTTTCACTGTGTTTCTGTGTGGGTGTACAAATACATCACAGATAATCCTGACCTTTGTGGTTCTTTTACTGTATTACTGTGTGGGTCCACAAATATATTACACATTGCTTCTGAGATAAGCTTGACCGCTTGAGCCAGGCTACCAAGGGGGTGATAAGGGGTTATCTTAGCTGTGTGACTCTCTTACCCTGACTAGAGTGAGGGTCCCTAATTGAACAGGGTGCAAACCACTGCCAACTAGAGACCTAATTTCTAACAACACCCTTAACTATTTACTTTTTTGGAAGAGAGGTTCTTCTCTTGGAAAATATTTTCCATGTGGAGAAATTACTTCCAGAATACTTTACCTAGATATGGATGGGTTCCTACTAATTCCCACACAAAAAACACACTTCCTCATAGATTGAAGGTCCTATACTTGGCATATATTTGCATATGCTTGTGGTGTGGCTGCTACTATTGGTATGATTGCCATGATAACTGAAAATGTCAAAATACAGATGAGTTAATGGGAGTTCTTGCACCAGTGCTAACATCCACAAACTTACACGTAGACCTGAGTTTCTTGGTGTTAAAATTACTCAAGTATGGCAGAAATTGTACATTTGGAAGGATGCACTTTTAGCACACCATTAAATGGAACTTGGAAGTTGATCTTTAAAAAGGTGTTTTTTTTTCAATACAAGTCAAGCTTAGGTGTACAACAGTACTTTGTGAGTTAGGTTGTATGTCACTGTCTGAAAACTTCACTTAATCATGAAATACAATTTCTGAATCATACTAAATAAAGAACAGCACTGTTCACTGTCTATTATCGACTGGAGTAGGAAACTTGTTATTCAGCTGTTTAGGTCTGAGAATGTTTTATGTTTATTTTAAATACGGCATTTTTTAATTCAATATTGTTTTCGTTTAGAGAATGCATAGCAATAATCTTTCAAAAAGCCATACATTTCAGTCCATAATTCTTTTTTATGAAATGGGATGATGTAAGTCATGGTAATGTGAAAGGCTATATAGAGCTTAAAAATGACAGTGGAATAATTCTTCCTGTTCAATAGGGTTACTTTTGTAAATCCTCAGCAATAATTTCAAAGCATAGCATTGAAAGATCTTCCTTGATAATTGAGTTGATATTGAGTTTTAATTTCATAAGGCACAGTTCAGAACCACAAAACTGTTATCCTTACCCACTGTTTTTGAGCTGCACTTTCTGAATATATAGCACTAACTCAAAGAACAGTGAAATATATTGTAAAATAAATTTCTGTTATGCCCTGCAGGCTCAGAAAACAAGCAACCAACTCTGCGCTGTGCCCGAAAAGCCCATCACGATACAGAGCCCTGTCCATTGTATGGAGGCAAATCTTTCAATTTATAAGTGTCCTAAAGTTTCATAGTCACACAGATTTCTGAAAATAATGTCTCCTTTCTTCTCAAATTTTCTGGATAATGTTGAAGGAAAATAAAGATATTTGATAATTAGGTTTGGATTATGAATATAACAAAACATACCATAACAAACCAATATCTGTGGTTTGCTTTTCTGTTGCATTTTGGTTTAACATATGGTGGTTTAACAAAAGGTACTGTGAGATCCTTATAGTAATAAATGTACATTCTCTATTTCATCATCTACACATTTTTGGAGAGGATTACTTCATTGTTATTGTGTTTTTTCCTATACAATTGAGATAACCCATTTGGTAAATTACACTTGCTCCAGTAATCTCTATTTTAGTCAATAATGGAACTTACCAATTGAATCAGGTTTACTAAATACACATTATTAAGCAGATCTGCATTCAACTAGGAGAATCCACCTGCTTATAAACATTGGAGTCACTTGATGAAATATTGAGAACATTGAGAAAATGTTTTCACTTTTCAGGTAAACACAGGGTATCTCATGTAATCCTTGTAACCTCATCCATCAGAGTTACAGATACCATCGTATAACTTACTCTGGGAGCTCAGTTAACACAGAGGATAATAGGGACCTTATAAAGAGACACATTTTGCTGAAACATTCCGATTACAGAGCACTAGCTGTAACCAACCATCTATTGACTGAAGTACAGGATGAGAGCAAACTTGGGATGTGTTCTACATATTTGAGCCAATTGATATGGGCTTTAGGTGACAATAAGGAGGGTTGTGTATACAATCCAAGTGCTGTTTTTTTGGGAGCATGTTATGGACATCACATTGTCAGCCCAAATATCCACTGCAGCAGTACCAATTACATTTAGGCACTGAAACAACTTTGTGCACCCATTGATATGTTCAAGATGCCCAACATAAAGGCCAAAGCAAGCAGTAATGAATCCACATTTGTAATGGTAAGCAAACCCATTTAATAGGCTGGACCTGCCTATAACAGAAGTCCAGTAGCTGGGGATACCATCCCTCTACATGACTGTGCACAATATTCTAATATGGCAGTGTACACAAACACAATGTTTATGTGTAGCAAACTGCTGGACAGTTACTGTAATATTGGTACTGATCCCATATGTTGTAAGTACAGTAGTAGCAAATCCTCCATCTACTTCATGTTACTGACAAAATAATTTCATTAAAATGTATAACATTTTCCAAACATGGTTTTATTACATTATTTGTTGTTTTAACAGTATAATACCAAATTAAAGTCCTATAATTCCAAATATTGTCAAATCTTCTGAAAAATGTGTTATGCAGGGGTCTGAATTAGAATTTAGTTCCATATCTGCCAATTTCTGGGAAAAATGTAAATTCAAAACAGTTTCTACCACTAAAACTTTCTCCAGATTACTATGTAACATGTAGTAGGGCTCGATTTAAACTCATGATGTCAGCTCCTCGCACTCTATTTGCTCCACATTTTCTATCATTTTGTGCCTGGAAATGGAGTGCAACAAGCTTTCACAATCAAAGGCAGCTCAAATGAAGATGGATCAGTATACCACTGTGACAACAAACAAGAGAGGTGCAGCAGGGGAGCCACCACCGTAACTACCAACTCAGCTCCCAATGGACCTGACAGCCATTCTCAAAGCAATCCAGCACTCTAGTTAAGCAATGGAATCCAAAGTGGATGGCATCCATGTTGACCTCTCACTTCTGTGACAGGATCTTAGCAGGGTGGTGGAGAGAGTTATGGAGGCTGATCTACGGATATCAACAACTGAGAACTAAATGGCAACCCCCAAGCAGCAGGTTTCCCAACTGCAGTCCAAAGAAGCAATTCTGGATGATAAGGCAGAAGATGCTGAAAATTGTTTGTGCAGAAACAACCTATACTTATTAGCTTGCCGGAGGGAGTTGAGGGATCCAGAAAGGATGATCTTCTAGAGGATTGATTTAATACATGGGTTCCGAATGGCAAGTTATCCTGCTGCTTCTTTGTGGAGAAAACTCCTGACCAAGAAGGCTGCCCAGGAGCCTCTTCCCGTCCTGTTGTGGAGTTCATCCTCAACCATTGGAATGCAGTTCTCCATTAGGCTTGGCCCCAGCCTGATCTGATCCGAGACACTGCAAAATTAAAAAATGTTCAGGCTTTACATGTTCAGTTCAGCAGTGCTGTTGCTCCTTTGAGGAAGTGAAACAAAAGCTCAGAGTACTCAATATCCACTACATGCTCCTCTTTCCTGTCGGGTTTCAAGTCATTTTTGCTTCCTCTACTTACTTTTTTGACACCCCTGAGCAAGCTTTGGGATGGGTGACTGAACAGTGACTGCTGCGCCTACCAGGCTCTGGGAACAGAGTGGGGTCTGACACGAGGGAACGCCCCCCATTACTTCCTGCCCAGGAACCCGGTAGGCAGTGAAATAGATGCTGGGAGATTGGGTCGCCACAAGATAGGAAAAGATTTTCAACAAACTGACTCTGGCTCTTTTGTTTAGTGGAGGGAGGAGTGGGCATGGAGCTGGGGTGGAGTGGTAGTCTTGTGTCCCTTATTGCTAGGTTTTGCTGCAGGGGGAGGGACATGAGAGGGCTGGGAGCTGGATGTACAGGGCTGTGGGAGAGGTACCTTTCTCTTTCGGACAGGAAGGAAGGGAGGGAAGGATGGGGGGAGGAGGGAAGAGGTCAAGGCAGGAAAGGAAAAGTTTCTTAGGTCCCATGGGGCAAGTTGTGGGTGGAGGATTGGGAGTGGAGGTAGAGGGACTGGTTGTAGGAGGAATAGGTGTGCTGGACTTGGGTGCAGGTGCATGGACAGTGTGCATGTGTGAGGTGGATGACTGTTGAGTGTCTGAGTGGGGGCGTTTATGTGTCATTGGAGGGGGCAGACAGTGTGGGAGAGGGCAAACAGGACGTGTGTATGTATGTTGTGATGTCTGCAAGTGAGGTGGGTGTGCTGCATGAGGTTGTGATGGTGGTGGTGGTGACTGTGCATGTGGTGTATGGGGTACAAGTCTGCATAGCTGCTGTTGTAGTGACTTTGAGAAAGGCTGTACAGGTGGCAGGATCTTGGACTGATGATGCAGTGCATACAGGTATGAGTGTTGATGTGACTGTGAGGTAGGAGGAGGAGGGGGAGACAGTGGAGGCAGTGGCTGCTGTTGTATGTGCTTCTGTCTGTTGGCTGTGTGGGTGCTTGTGGAGTGAAGTGTGGTGCCTTTGTTTGTCTGTGCGAGTCCTGTCTGTTGTTTTGGGTGCTTGCTTGTCAGATTGCGTGCGTGGGATGGGTTGGGGGAGAGGACTATAGGACTGGGAACAGGTAGTTGGAGGCGGGACGTAGAAACCAGGGCCACTGGCTTCTGTCAAACAGGAGGACAGACTTGAAACGAGCAATGTAGGGCAACCAAGCTACCATGAATGCCCTCCAGGTAGGCATTGCATTGCTGCATCTGGGATGCCAGCCCCTGGATGGCATTCTCTATGGTTGGCTGCCCTATAGAGATGGATCTCAGGAGGTCAATAGCCTCCTCAGTGAGGACAGCAGGGCTGATTGGGGCAGGGCCTGAGGTGCCTGGGGCAAAGGAGACGTCCACCCTCCTGGGTGAGCACTCACAGGCTACTGGGTGGGGGGCTACTGGAAGGGCAGTGCTGGTATGGGGGATGGAGGAAGATCTTGTAGCTGGGGTGGTCCCAGGGGGATCCACCACCATCAGGGAGCTTCCATCAGAGAAAGAATCTGAGTCAGATGTTGTTTCTCCAGTCTCCCCCATGGTGCTCCCCTCACCCTCCAACCCACTGGTTCACTTGATGTCAGTGGACTCAGCTCCCCACCCACTGGTGCTCCTGCCCCTTCACCAGATAATGCTAATGCACACAAGAACAGGATGAGAAAAGGCGAGAGTGTGGGGGAGAAAGAAAGGGAGCACAGGGTCAATCACAGCAACAACAGCACATATGGCATGCATATCACAGTCACTCACTGGAACTAACACTGTGCAGTATGGACCAAAATGCCAAACCATTACCTAGTTATAACAGCAGTAAAGAACCCTAACACTACCCTCTGCACACCTGCTGGGAATCACTAAGCACTGTCTGCCATGGTATGATAGCTGCTTACCAATACCAAATACATATACCTCTCTACATTGCTAAGCAGAACCACATAACAATAGCTAAATCGGCATATTGAGGCACCACTTTCTAGAACCTTGCACCCAAACCCCATGGCAGGCAACAAAAACAAAATAACACACTATCTGTACTCACCTCCTTGTGGCTGCTGTGCTTCCCTCAAGTGCCCATCCAACTCTGGATTGGCCACCGTCAGTATGCGGGCCATTAATGGGGTCAGGGTCTGACAAGCACCACTTCCTCATTGAGAGGCCCTCCTCAGCTGGGGCTCCACAGACTCCTGGGCCCAGCGCCTCAGGTCCTCCCACCATTTCCTGCAGTGGGTCCTCCACAGGATATGGACCCCCAAGGTCTGCACGTCCTTGGTGATGGCACACCACAACCCTTTCTTCCGATGGGTGCTTACCTGCAGAGGAGACACAGACAGAGGGACACCATGAACTCAACACTCCATTCTGCACCAGAAATTGCTTACATACTGCATAGAACTCACATTATACACACACATGACCCGTACTTCTGCATTCACATTGCATGCAGCCAAATCCCTCCCCCAAATGACACACTGCCAACACACACATACATCTTCATGCAGCAATGTCGCATCCAATGTACCAATGATGTACTCACCTGTTGGTCTGGAGGCACATACAACTGCCCATACAGGGGTAGGACCCAATCCACAAGCTTATCCAACTCCTCGGATGTGAAGCCTGGAGCCCTTTCCCCTGTAGCACAGACCATCACAGGTTCTAGACACATGACACAGCAGCACACGCAGTGGAGATGTTGAACAGTAGAGAGTCAGGAATCAAGTGAAGTGGTACAGAGAAAATGGCGGTCATGTCCTCGGTGGTGAACACCGCCACCGCCGGAGTTGATCATCATTGGTTCCTGCACTCCATAGAGCTCCATGTTAGCCAATGACGAGTTGCACAGCGGTGCAGACCACCTTCCAGCTTGACGCCAAACGCCAGCAGAGTGAGGTCACATCCACCTGTCCCTCCATACAGGACAGGTGGTTGTCATTTCCTTATGCTGGTACTTATGTTGGATACATTTATGTGTGTCATAGGTATAAATTGTACACAGCAAGACAATACCAGTCTTCTATATATGTACATGCTCTGTGTACTGTGATATTGTGTGTCCATACTTCCTGTAGTCACACACACATCTCATGTCTGGTGTACTTAGATACCTGCCACTGTGGAGGAGGAGTGAAGCACCCGTGTACAGACCCCTAGTGGACTTGGCCACACTGGAGGACTGGCACATCATACTCACCTATCGTCTGGACATGGCCTCAATCATTGAGCTGTGTCAACAATTGGAGACAGATCTGAATCCTGCTATCCATAGCACTACAGCAATGACCCCTGTAGTAGAGGTACTGTCAGTGCTCCACTTCCTTGCAAGTGTCACGGTCTGCACGTCGCTTCCTTCTGTTGGCTGAAGAACTTGAAGGAGTACCTGGTCTTTTGCTGGTTCTGGACTGACCAAGATAAGGGCGACCCTTTCTAGTAGCCACAATGCTGCTTCACTGGAAACGTCTAATCAGACCGTACCCTTCAGAAGGAGTCCCAGAGGAAAAAAGTAAAAAATGTGGGAAAAACCTCGAGACAGGAACTTGTGAAAAAGGTAAAAATATAATGAAATCGAAAGGAAAAAATGGAATAATCTATTGCCAAGAGCAAAAGGAACTGGAGAAAAACATGAAGAAACAGGAGCGAGGATCACCACCAAGCAGAAGTGTTTGCAACGCAAGGAAGACCAGAACTGAAAGGCTTACCGGAAGCAAGAGCGACACCATCTTGGATTGTGAAAGGCCAAATAGAAAAGAATAAGAAAAAAGTAGCAGTATAAAAGGAAAAAGACATGCTGGGAAAAAGAACACCAAGAAGAAGACAGCATGGAAACCAGAACAAGGAAAGAAGCAAAGTGGAAAGAAAAGAAGAAGAAAAAAGGAAGAAAGAGGAGGATTCCCTCCAGGTAAGAAAGGGAAAGAATATCAGGAAGGCAAGCTGGGAAAGCGGCATGACCGGGTGCATAAAATGTGCTTTCTGGGCTGCGCCACAAGAAAAGAAATGCAAAAACACGGGCCGCGGCAATGCCGGCACTCCGATACTCCACTGCTCCAAGAAGGGATGCTGCGGTAGAGTGTGGCATCAAAGCAAGTTGTTCATTGCAGATGACAGTGGGCTTGGCTGCAGGAATGTCACAGCCAATGTTTTTGATTGTGCTTGGAAGGGTTTTGGCTGCCTTGCTCAAACACATGAGCAGCTACATCTCAATCCCCAGAGTGAAAATCTGCACACTGTGAAGGCTGGATTCAACACCATGGGAAACATACCATGTGTGATTGGAGACATTGATGGACCCATATTTCCTTGGTCCCTCCCAGGGCAAATGAGCAGATCTACAGGAATAGGAAGAGTTACCACTCTCTCAATGTCCAGAGTCTGTGCCTTGCTGATGAATACATCTCCCACGTCACTGCCAAGTTTCCTGGATCTGTGCATAATGCCTATGTATTGAGAATAGCAGCATCCCACAGGTGATGGCATGACTACAGAGGCTCAGACTGTGGTTCATAGGTGAGCTTGAGTCTTCACACAGTGTATGTCAGTGTATGCCAACTGGAGGTGTACTCCATGTCATTGTACATGAGTAATGTGTGTCCCTCACTACTTCCAGGTGACTCCGGATAACCAAACCTATCCTGGCTGTTGACCCCAGTAATGAATACGAGAACAGGGTCAGAAAATCAATGAAATGAAGCACATGGCCGTACCAGGAGGGTTGTTGAACGCATACATGGTCTACTGAAAGCCCGGTTCTGGTGCCTCCATTTAACAGGTACATTCCTATGCTATGCCCCTAAGAAGGTCTGCCAGATAGTGGTGGCTTGCTGCATCCTGCACAATTTGGCCCTCAGACACCATGTGCCCTACCTGCAGGAGAAGGGGGAGACAATGCACCTGTGGCAGCAGAGGACACTGAAGACAATAATGAGGAGTAGTAGGAGGAGGATGTGGACAACAGGACACATATCATACAGCAGAACTTCCAATGACACTCAGGTAAGACAGCAATTTTGTTCATATCTCCATTTCAGTTAAGTACTGTATGTCAGCTGTATTGTGCCAATCACTACACTTACATTTCAATAAGTTGTCATTGCCTTCCCTTTTTGCAGATGTTGCAGATGTTGGTGTGGTCACAACTGTGTACTGATCGGAAGACTATAGACTGCTTAAACACATTTGTTGGATGGATTCACACATTACAGGACATTTGCACAGGATTATACAGTTCAACACATTGCCAATTTCTGTATGATAAAGCACAAATACTCCAGTTGTGTTTAAGGGTGTTTATTTTAGTGACAAAAAGGAAGGAATAGTGCAACAGAGTGGGATGATGATGGATGAATACTTCAGTGTATTGGCCCAGTTGGTTTGTGGCACAGGTCCTGTATCCATGGGGCCATAGGAACAGGAGCAATGGCAGTCCAAAGTGAACAAGGTGAGTCAGTGGCACACAAGGAGGACATTCTGGAGCCACTCATTTCCTGGCTGTGGTATTGGTCTTGACAACAGTCTCTCGTGTCTGTCTGGGTCGCAGGGAGTGTTTGTGGGGTGGTCAACTTCTGCAGGGGGAAGGGTACTGATGGCCTGTGGGTGGTGCGGCAGGTCCTCCTGTCCTCTAGCTGCAGCAGATGTTGATGTCTGCTGAGTGGACTGGCTACTGGAAGTGGGCCACTGGTGTTCTCTTTTCCCCTGCATGGTGTTGACCATGTCACCCAGTACCCCTGCAATGGAGGCTATGTTGGCATTTAGGCCCTGCAACTGCTGATTGACCTCCTGGTGGTGTACCACCTGCAGACTTTGGTTCTCCTGCATGATGGTAATCACCTGGCCCATCCTTTCCTGGGATTTTTGGTATGCTCCCATGACATGTGTGAGTGACTCCTGGTCAGTTAGTTCCCTTGGCCTGGCCTCCCCCTGGTGCACAGCTGACCTCTCAGAGTACCAGGCCCCCTGTGCCTGTGTTCCCTGAACGGTGTGCCCACTCCCACTTACACCATGACCTTCATTGTCTTGCCTCTGTGGTGTTGACTCGGGACCCTGTATAGGTGGGCACATTATTTATCGACTGGTCCTCGGGACAGGGGTTTGTGGACGTTGGCTGGCTGCATGGTGTTGGAGTCAGGGGGAGGGCCCTGTGGTGGACTGGCTGTGGAATGTGGAAGCCGACTGACCAGTGGTCCCAGATGGGCCAGGGAGTTTATCCCGCTTGGGACGTCCTGACTTTCTATCATCACTGAGGGCATCTTCTGGTGGAGGGCTGTGTTGCCGAGGCACCTGCTCCCTGCTGACATTGGCTGGGGCACCTGTGTAGATGTGAGTGATTTGTTAAGGTCATTGTCTGTCACATATTCTGCATTTGTGGCTTTCCCTGTGGGTTTGGTGTGGTCCTCCCACCTTTGGTTAGTGTATGGTGATGGATTGTAGGATTGGTAGTGCTACATGCTGGCCATGCATTGCTGTGAGCTGGGAGGGGTGTGCTTGCAGTGGGTAGGGCATGCAGGGGTACACAATTGAGGGTGGTTATTGTGGTGGTGCACTGTATGGGATGGAGCGGGGTGTAGGGAGTCAGGGTGAGGGGGTGAAATGCCATGCAGGTATCATTGGAGGTAGGTTAGTAATGGTGACTTACCAGTGTCCAGCCCTCCAGTGACTCCAGTGAGGCCCTCAGGATGCTGGATTGCAAAGACTTGCTCCTCCCATGCTGTCAACTGTGGGGAAGGAAGTGGGGGTTCACCGCCAGTCCTCATGATGGTGACCTGTTACCTTGATGCAATGTAACACACCTTCCCCCGTAAATAGTTCCACCTCTTTCGAATGTCATGCCTTGTGTGTGGATATTGTGTAGAGGGGGATTTGGGGTGTAAGAAAACACCCAAGGTAAGTAAAACACCCCACCCCAGAGCCCAGGAAAGCAGAAGTAAAACACACCAAGTTTCCTAAAACACACTAGAAGTAGTGGTAGAAGACAGTACAAGAACGAGAAGAGAATGCAAGACACCAATGATGGATTCTTGGACCTGAAGACCTGTGGAAGAAAAATACCAATTACTAGAAGTGCTGAAAAGTCCAGGGAAAACAGGAGATCTTGCTAACCCGGATGAAGGTGCAAAAGAAGAACCACAGGTCAGAAGACAAAGTCAGCATTGCATCATAGCAGATAGATGTAGGTTTCTGGTTAGTGCAGAAGATGTACCACACTAGATGTAGGAATGCAGTCTGATATGCATTGCTGGATTCTGCCAACACGCCTTGGTAAATGCAAAACTTGTGGTTCCCAAATAATGGCACTGCCCGGGCCCAGGAAGGACCAGGCCAACTTTGCCCAGTAGAGGGAGACAGACGAGGCTCTCAGCAACTCAAAGAGCCTGCTGAAGACCTGTCAGCATGCACATGAGTCCCACAGAACAGGGACAAAGGAGTTGCAAATGGCGGTAATTGCAGCACTACACAAAGGGATCCTACGCTGCCAGAGAACAACCCAGGGAGCTGAGCATCAATAGGATAGAGTGCTGGGAACCTGGGCTAGGCTGTTCACAAAGGAATTCTTCAAAAAGCACTCAAAGGGGTACTATCTGGCAGGGGGCAGCAATCTCTTACCTCTACCAAATTTGGGCAGCTGGACCTTTGGACAGTCAGGGTCACTTTAGTCCACCATCTTTGTTCCAGGATTCACGCTCGTCATCAGGAGAGGTGACCCACTGTACCAGTTGTTGCTGAAGAGAGGTGCCTTCTGAAGCAGGGAGGTGACTCCATCATGCCACTGGAGATTCCTTCAATTCTTCTGGTTCCGGGTGAAGACAGGCAATCCTTGGAGCATGTACAACCTGAAAACTGCTGCAGTTCCTGGCAGGAGCTGAACTTGCAAGTTCGCAGAAGTTGTCTTTGCTTCTTTGTTGCAGTTTTGTAGAGTTCCTGGAGCAGTCAGCTGTCAATCTGTTGATAGAAGATCAAGTAAAGGATGCAGAGGATTTCTGCTGGGGTCCTGCAACACCCGGAGGAAAAACCCAAAATAGCCCTTAGAGGGGTATGGGTCACCTAACCATGTAAGCCCTATCAGGAGGGTCTCTGACATCACCTGCTTGCACTGGCCACTCAGATGCTCCCAGAGTTACCTGACCATCCTGAAAACAAGCTGACAGAACCCAGGAAAACTCCGGAGGAGCTCTGGGCACCACCCTCAGGGTGGTGATGGAGAGGGGAGTGGTCACTCCCCTTTCCTTTGTCCAGTTTCACACCAGAGCAGGGACTGGGGTCCCAGAACTGGTGTGGACTGAACTATGCAAGAAGGGAACCATCTGTGCCCTTCATAGCATTTCCAGAGGCTCTGGAACAATACCCCTCCCATGCCTGTAAAACCTATTTCCAAAGGGAGAGGGTGTAACACCCCTCTCCTAAAGGAAATGCATTGTTCTGTCTTCCTGGGCATGAGCTGCTCAAGCCACAGGAGGGCAGAAGCCTGTCTATGAGGTGGCAGCAGCTGAGGCTGCAATGAAAACCTCAGAAGGTTGGTATGGCAGTACTGGGGGTCCACAGTGGAGACCCCAGGGTGCATGGAATTTTAAAACCAATACTGGAATCAGTATTGGGGTACAATTTCCAGTTGTTAGACACCTTACACAGCCATATTCTGAGTTACCATTGTGAAGCTGTACATAGGTATTGACCTATGTGTAGTACACACTTAAAATGGCATTCCCACAATTACGAAGTCCAGGAAAATGGGCCGGGTTGAAGTGGGGCAAATCTGCTAATGCAGGGGTGCCTTCACACACAGGTACTTTGCACCCAGCCTTCAGGGTCTGAAGACCTGACATATAGGTGACTTATAAGTGACCTGGCGCATTGAAAATGGCTGTGAAATAGTGCATGCACTATTTTACACAGGCTGCAATGGCAGTCCTGTAGAAGCCTTTGTGTGGGCTCCTTATAGGTGGCAAAAGAAATACTGCAGCCCAGAAGGATCCCCTAGAACCACAATGCCCTGGGTACCTAGGTTCCATATACCATGGACTTATAAGGGGGTCCAGTATGCCAATTTGGAGTGAAATACTGGGTTACCAGTATGTAAGGAGAAATGTGGAACCAGAGAGAGTTAAATCACTGGAGTTCTGGTTAGCAAGACTCCAGTGACACAGTTAAGCACACTGACAAAAACAGTGAAACAGACTGACAAGTAAGCCACAAACCAGAAGCACTGGGGTCCTGACTAGCAGGATCCCAGTGACACAATCAAAACACACTGACAATCAGGCCAAAAATGGGGGTAACCATGCTAGAAAGAGGCAACTTTCTCACAGCGTCACCGTACAGCTTTCACTTCAGCTTGCAAATCAATGTTTGACAGGGCCCAAGTAATTCAGCACATATGCTTAAAACCTTGTGGCACATCTGGTCCCAGTGAATGAATGGTTTACTGCAGGATGGGATAACCCAGTATACTTGATGATTTTGACTGGCTTCTTGACCTACTCTATGGTTGTGCCCTACCCTCTAAGTTGTTTCCTGCACCCACATATATTCAAAATATAGTACAGCACTAAGCAGTATCACCCAGCTCTGCATTGCATAGTGTGATACAAATGATAAACTGAAAATGCATGTTGTGCCTCTCTATTGTTCACATTGCTTAACAGCGTGTACACAGGATTGCAAAGGTGAAGGTCACTCATGCCCCATTGTCACAGAGGTCATGTAGCACACTATATAACCTGCCCTTCCGTCTTCAGTCTGTGTCTCAATATTGCTTGAACAGCTTGCACTTCCTATGAAATGTGTATGAAAAGTAAGAGTGTTGTGCTAACACAAGTAACGTTTCACCTTCATCTTCACGTTGATTTTCATTTCCTAAAGTAGCCTTGTACATAGCGTATCATGATTATTCAACCTGTTGATTAAAAACACAACAATATGGAGATGTTACAGGGATATTTAACCAAAATATTGTTTCAAAAATATTGTGATGCTATTATGTCAAAAATATTGTTATGTGAAAAATACTATAGGGCAGAGTATAGAAGGAAAGAATAACATAGTACATATTATAGTTTTTAATTATGTAATTGGGTTGTATTTGTTTGTACTCTAAGTTGCTACTACTATTAATGTTAGGTATGTTTCATTTTAATTTGTAGTGTGGTTAGATTTGGTATTTTTTATTATATATCATGTTTTTGGCAGGATGTTGGGATCGCAGGTGGCACAGTGTGGGACATTCTATTGAATTAGGATAGAAAGTGGATTATTGCTAAGGGCAGGTAAGTAACTACACTTAGCAATAGGCCACTAACCCCGTCTAGGCTCAGTTAGGACTCAATAAATTAACCCCAGCTCAACGCTTAGTAGCTTGGCAATGAGCAACAAGGATTAACTTAGGAGACATAGGTGGTCATAATGAACATGACGGTCTGGACCGCTACGCCGGCGGTGGCGGTCATTACCGCCAATGGCATGGCTGCCCAGACTGCCATATTCTGAACACAATAGTGCACTGGCTGCAAAGCAGCTAGTTCACTACCACCCCACGCCAGGCCAGATTAGACCGCCGGGCCGACTGTGGGCACATTCGATCCGGCAGTGGAGCATGGCCGTAGCATGGCACATGGCGGCCCTTGCCTCCATCAAAGGCTGTGAGGCTCCATGCGTCCTTATATGGTGGGAAATAATGATGCATGGAGCCTCACAGCCATTGATTACTGTGAGGTGGAGGGGGTGGATGCTGCTCCACCCTTACCGCCACGTCAGGCCATACACTGCCATACATTCCACCAAGTTCACAATGAGGCCAAAGTGTGAAAAGCATTCAAGTATCACTAGCAGTTATATAATAAAACACTGGAAACAGTTTAATAAAAAAGAAAAGTAAAAAAAAAGGAAATATTTGTATCTTTAATTTGACACCAAAGCAAATAAAAACAGATAAGGGGAAGCAGAGATATTATTTTTTGAAGAATTAATGTTTTTTAGAGCTTAGAAACTGAAAGCGCCACTCGGGATATCTCTTCGCACCTCGACCGGGGAAGTTGCAGGCTGACCAAAATGGAGCCCTGCTCCGCTACAGCAAGCGGGAGGCCTTAGTCAAAAGTTTATCTTCAGACTTAGGCCTTGATTATGACCCTGGCGGTCACGAGACCGCCAAGGTTACGTGGTGGTCGGGCCGCTGAGGTCATGGTGGTCTGACCCCCACATTAGGACCATGGCAGAGCCTACACAGTCCAAACAGCGACACCGCCAGGCTGCTGCCAGCCTGCAGCCTGGGTGTCCCGCCAGTTACAATCCTCCAGGGCAGCGCTGCCCTGGGGAATATGAGTACCCATCAGCTGGCAGAATGGGGGAGTCAGGGGGCCCGAGGGGGGCCCTGCACTGCCCATACACTTGGCATGGGAGGTGCAGGGGCCCTCATGCACAGCCCAATCATTCATTCCACTGCCCTTACTAAAGGGCAGTGGAATGCACAATGGGTGCGCTGCACTGCCACATTGCTGCTGACTCCATTAGGTGCCAGCTGCAATGTTAACGCCCTGTTCCACTTCCGCGCGCCGACCCATCAAGGAACTCAAATTGGGGCCAGCAGGATTCAGGCCGTCTGTGTGACCTGATTGTGGGATGAGTTTGGCGGGCGCCCACTACCCTGGAGCCTTCTTCGGAAATGGTTTTTCAAGAAGGAAATCTTTGTCTGGGCTAAAGCTGAATCTTGATTTTATGTCCCTGGAGCCCTCCTTGGATATGCTGTGCCGGAAGCCCCGGTCAACATTTTACATTCGGGTGTCATCACTTTTTTGGAGCTTTTTCTCTCTGACATCGAGCAACCCTCTACAGCAAGCCAATTTCGAGTCAATGTCATTGGATTGCCTTTCCAGGAGCCCCCGGTGAATTCCTGGAAGTCTGGGGCTCCTGAGCTTTTCAGCGGGATGAACCTACAAGTCAGGCCGGGTCGTGGTTGACGTAAGCCAGCTTGACTCTCAGCGGCGGGTCAGTCCCTTTATGGAGCTTTTTACCAAAAGTACTCCAATCTTCTCAAAACTTCTGAATCTTCTTCAAGAAAGTCTTTGAATGGACTTTCAGGAGTCCACAGCTCATCCCAAGGTGCCAGAAGCTCTGAGTTGCTCCTTGAGGGCTAGAACTCCAACTCCCAGAATGCACCTGGTTCAAATCCAAAAATGACCACTAGCCACTGGTCAGCTGGTCAGTTCCTTCAGGTTTTGATGCAGCGGACCCTGGTTAGCATTTTTCCACCTGTAGCGAGCAGGGAGCACCTTCTTGAACCAGTTGAAGGGGGTTATTACAACTTTGGAGGAGGTGTTAATCCGTCCCAAAAGTGACGGTAAAGTGACGGATATACCACCAGCCGTATTATGAGTCCATTATATCCTATGGAACTCGTAATACGGCTGGTGGTATATCCGTCACTTTACCATCACTTTTGGGACAGATTAGCACCTCCTCCAAAGTTGTAATACCCCCCGAAGACAGGCAAGACCTTTTAGTGGTGAAGCCCAAGTGTGCATCTGGTGCAGTCCTTAAGAATGCAGTGTCCAGGTGCAGGTCAGGTGTCCAACAGGGCAGTCCTTCTTCTTCTGGTGCTGTTCCTTGTCGGGAACTGAATATGTGGGTGCAGCTCTGCCATATATCCTTCTCATGTGGTAAAAAGCAAAAGGGGGCGACTGCCCATTCACAGGCAGGCCACTACTCCTTTGAAAGACCACTTCCTGGGAAGTGTAGCAAAAATCAAGCCCAGACAGCAACATTCTTTAAAAATCCAACTTGACTGAAACTGACTTTTGGAGGTTAGGTCTTGCTGAGCCCACCCACTGGTGTGGCTAAAAATCCTTAACACACCCCTCTCCTGCCCTCACCTAATCTAATCAAGAGGGCACCTGATTGTTTGGGGTTGAAAGAAATGGGGGAGATCCTGAGCTGCTCCAAATTTCCTTCCCTCCTTTGAAGACCAGTTTGGCTCCTCTCCACCCATCCTGTTTCACCATCTGGTGGGGGAGATCTCCTCCCCCAGGCACTTTCTTTGTTTTCAGCCCATGCCACTTCACACCTCGTCAAGGCAGCCTGGCCAGGCTGCCAGAGGCTGACCAATCAGAGAAGGCCATTACAGAGCTGAATATAGCAATGTTCAGGTAGAGTTTTAAAACTTTTTCCCTGAACTAGTTATATTAAATCCAACAATGGTTGATATTTATTATAACAATTAGTTTGATACCAGACTCAAAATATCTGGCTCCTATGGGGACTCTATTGATTAAAATAAAGTCTCCCCATTTTAGCCTATGGATCCCATTCATTACAGTGAGGGAAAACAAATTTGGGTATTTTACCTCACCAGGGCTTATTCACTCAGTAACAGTCCCTTGATTTCTATGTCTCATTACCTTGTAGTGTTCGATGTGCACAGTGGTGGAGTTGGGTTAGTTAATTTTGGAGTGGTGGAACTATCTTCCCAATTGTCTTTTTTTAGAATTCAGTATTGCTCTTTAGGTGGCCCCTGACGGCCCTCGTGGTTCTGATCTACACTAGTGTAGGGTTGCCTTGGGCGATTTCTGCCATGTCATTGTGTTTTAGGACTTCGAGATCAGTCATCGTTGTCGCAGTCTGCACATCACGGAAGGGAGCACTAACCTCCCCTCCCCCTGTCTGCCCTGGGCCATTTATCTCTCTCCCTGGCTGCTGCTGCCTCACTGCTGGCAATTTTTGGCTGGTTTGAAAATGTATGCACCATAATTATTAGTGGTAGGCAGCACCTTGGGTTTTCGGAGTACATTAGGTTGTCACTGAGGTGGTATAAGCCCATTCATCATTTTTGGATCTTAGTTTCCTTTACTAGTGAACTTAATGTCTCTTTTCAGCAAGGTTGTTAAAAAAAATCACGTCTGATTTAGCTATGTTTTTGCAGGTTACAGAAACTGGCTCTGCAGGGAACCGAGGCGAGTCAGCTGTGAGGTGCTGATAAATCTTGTAGTTCTGTTGTGGAGTATCTTGTCATCACCGCTTCAGATGTCACCTACCCAAGGCTCTTGGATGCCTGTTATTCAAGTGTGTCTGAGCAAAAGCAATATTGTTAGAATTTCTTTAACTTAATAATTTTAACAAAAGGCAAGTATAAAGTATGTAAAAATAGAACCATTAAAGACCGGTGTACTACCAGAAGGTGCGAAAGGGTACATAGAAAACATAGGTGGAGTGTCCGATTACAGGTCCGATCTTATTGGAATCTTGTGAGCTGTTAATTGGTAACCATAAGGGACTTGTAATAGAGGAGCTTGAATACAGTGGGTGATGGGGAAAGGCTCACCAAAGGAAGTGTGCTCTGGGATATCAAAAATAGAAAATACCCGAGGCGGGTAAGAGTGCACATGTGGATTCTTTTTTAGTGCTCAAACAATGCTTCAGTTTAATAATATGATGCAAAGCAATGATGTTAACTGCATTGACTGAGTTGTTTCTCCTTTGACAGCATTTTTCTTTCATAGGATACAGAAACTACGGATGCAGACATAAACTGAACAAGGATACCAAGGGACACGCAAAGCAGAGAAATATCTGAATAGACAGAGCACCTGCATTATGCAACCATTGAATTTTCTGAGAGTAATTCATGTAGTACACAAACCCAAGGGTATTTAAGCATCTTGTTTTTGTAATTCTGTCTCTTTCGGAATGGATTTTATACTGCATCCATATTAGTTGGTTCCATTTATCTAAGGGGTGCTCTTGGCTCGGCAGAAGGCTCTTCAGGGCCTGCATGTTTTTTGTGACAGCAAGGCTGCGTCATTCTTCTAATCAGCAGCTCAGCTGTGGGAGCTTTATAACTAGACAAACTTAGCACAAACCAGAAAGTTCTAGCACCTGAACCATATCAGGGCTGAACAAATAACAAAAGTGTGTGTCCTTCCAGGAGTGCCTTCCAGCAGAGCCTGGCAGCAAAATAGCAAAGCTGTAACCAGATGCAGAACAAAACATCCAATGGATTCACACAGCACGTAAACAATTAGGGCCACATTTAATAGAAAATGACGGTGCGCATTGGTGTGCCAAATATGGCAGCATCACACACTGTAATTTTCAAAAGGCAGGGATGCACCATATTTACTGGAATATGGCCTACCTCTGTGTTTCCCCTTGCACCACCGTTAAATTTGCTGCAGTGCTCCAATGTCGCAACCCTTGCACCATAGTACAAGGATGGCTGTATTGAGGAGGAGATTGTTTTTGTGAAGGAAGGAACACCTTCCAGCATTAAAACAATCTTTAATGGCGATTTGCTCTTTCTATGTGTTCTGCAGCATGCAGCACACATAGAAAGAGCAAACAACAAGGAAAAATTAAAGCATTTCTTCTCTTTGGGCCATGCTAATGCCTTTCCTGGCATGGCATTAGATTTTGGCACTGCTGTAGGTCTATAACAATTTGTAAATCTGGGGCAGAGTCCAAAAGCAATGGGTGTTGCTGTGGCACGCCCACAGCAACACCCATTGCACGCCCCTTACACAGAAAGTGCTGCATGTGAAGAGGCCATATTTACAAGGTGGTGTTAAGCCACAAAAAGTGGCTTAACGCAAACTTGTAAATGCGGCGCAGGGCATTGCACCATCGGAGCGTCATAAAAAGTGAGGTTCCGGTGGTGCTAAGGGCTCTTAAATATGCCCCATAGAGTGCTTATTACAAAGTTTGCATTATACCCACCTGGACTTTTCCAGTCAGTGCTACTAATATGTTAGTGCCACTGCACAGCAAAAAGTGTTGTTCATGTCTCTTTTCTGTAAAAGACAAGAATTAAGCTGCATTGAACCAAAAAGTTGTGTTAGATGGGTTTTTTACGGTTGCACTAACTTATGGCTTTTTACCATTTAAGTGAACAACAACATATATTTAGAATTAACAGGGACGTGAAACTGGATGCAGTTCTTTTACGCCACCTAGTGGCTTAAGGGCGATGGTACCAATTCAGTTATGCCCATTTCTGTAACTAAATGCTATGTTTTATGATCATCAATATCAATTACGAATGGGTGATCAATACTCCGCCCACTAGCGGAACTCTGCTGAATTCGGCAGAGTGTTTCTATAACTCTTGAGCATTGAGTTCCATTGTAATACCTTGGTCTCACTAATGTTTCCAACCCTAGAAATTTCTGCCTCATTCCACAAGATACAAAGTTGAAGGATGATGCAAGTTTGAGTGCATTTTCTGCTGTGCTTAATCACCCAAAGATGCCAAAAGGAATTGCTCAGTTATTCAGCTAGTAGGGCAGGTTTGTATAAGGGTTGCTAAGAATTTTACATTTTTCCTACAGGGAGTACAGTTTGTTGATGAGATTGATGACATTTGTGAATGTGTTTTCTTGTAAGATCAGGGAGAGGGTCACACCCATGACTAAATGAAGATTGGAGGCTTGAGGGAGTTTGATACTGATGTGAAATGTGTGCACTAGGATTGTAAGAGGCAGCATATTGCCTTTTTAAATTGCCTGATGTAGTTCCTCTAGAAGGGGAGGTGTGGGATCCTATAATGTGCGTGAGTGATGAGGCAGTGGAGAAGACAACATGGGATTTAATCAGGTGTGATGAGGATCTGGCAGAAGCTGTTATGAGCAAGCAAAGACAAGGATTGGCATATATTGAGCAGTTTATAAAATTACAAAACATAATTGTGTAATTCTAGAAAATATATATATTTTTTTTTTATGCTTGATGTAAGGAACAAAGCGGTTACTTTTGTCATCAAGGACTTATAGGCAGTAACTTGACTAAGTCAAACCTACGGCCTCATTTGTGAGGCCCATAATGCAGGGAGACCCAGTAACTACCTTTGCGGCACTGCCCTGCACCACTGGGAAAGGGCAGAAATCTGCCATATCTACAAGATACAGTATATGTCTGCCCTTTCTCCCTGTGCTGGTGCACAAATTGCTGTCCAGCACCAACTCAGGCACCCTTGCCCATGGTGAAAGGATGCCTGCATTGTTGGTATCAGCGTTTTTCTGCAGTAAGCGGCACCTTCCTGCTTAAAAACAATCACAAGACATATTTTCCTCTTTCAGAAGGCACCACACATAGAAAGAGGAAGAAATGGGGAGAAATAAAGATATTTCTCCCTATTGCATTATTCTTATGCCACCCCTGGTGACGTAGTAATTTGATGCTTTCCCAGACATTTATATCTGAGAATGCATTAGATTCCTTTGGGTTCAATGGATGTTGAGTGGTACCACCCCAAGCAACACCCATGGAATGCCCCTTTCACGCAGTGTTATGCGTGAAAGGGGTCCACATTTACAAGGCCACAAAAAGCCACGCAGGGTGGCTTTTTGTTGCCTTGTAAATATGGGTTGGCACACTACGCCACCAGAGCATAAAAAATGACACTGTGGTGGCTCAGTGTACTGCGAGGGCCTCGTAAATGAGGGCCTTAGTGAACAATACTCGTGGCTTAAAATGAAATTAATTGAAAAAAATAGAGCTAAGGAATTCTTGTAGTGCACTGGTTCTTACTTACAAGAGTAGAGTTGTGACATGTGCTCAATTGCATCCTGTTGAGATACGAGAAGAAACTCAGAACAAGTTAGGAATTAATGTTAACCACTGAAAGTTTTATCATATTTTCAGGGCATTTGTGTGAGTTCAGCTGGGATTGGAGTGTTGCTGGATCTTCTCAAGGATGATTTTGCTAGAGATGGAATCACCACAGTTATTGGCATTATAATGGTGTTCAGCAGCGTTCAATTACATCCTGAAGCAAGTATCCTTTACTCACTACAGGATTGCTCTGTTTTCCCATCAGGGGAATGTTCTGGAGGAAAAGATGAAAAGAATGGTCCTGAACTCGCCCCTCACGACCGCAGCACCAACCTGCTGCCTTCTGCCTCTGCCCCACGACCACGCTGCCGTCTGCGTGTTCGAGGCCCTCCTCCACCCGCAGGCATCCTCCTGCGCCTCATCCCTGGTGGCTAGTGGGCTCACTAGTGGGCTCACTTGACCCGAGTGCCGCTTCCGCCGTCCCGTAAGTTTGTTTTTCAGCTTTTTTCCGCTTTTCTGCGCCTCGCCGCCAGCGCTTTTTGCCCCATTGTGCCCCCCTGATTGCTGTCTCCCCGTTCGTATTTAGTGCCAGTATTGTGTCCATATTGTGTTTTTTCCTGCATTTGTGACTGTTTTTGCCCGATTTCTGTGCCTTTCGCCCCTTGTGCGCTCCTCGACCCCAGCCGCTGCTTCCCTGCGGCCCCGCCCCCCTCGCGCCCCCATTTGCCGCTCCCTCCCGCCTCCCGCCTCCCAGCTGCTCCTCCCTCCCCCTCCCATCTTAATGGCTGGCGCTGCGCGTCGCCAGTGAGCGAATTCGGACCTGGTTCAGGTCCTGAACTCGCCCCTCACGACCGCAGCACCAACCTGCTGCCTTCTGCCTCTGCCCCACGACCACGCTGCCGTCTGCGTGTTCGAGGCCCTCCTCCACCCGCAGGCATCCTCCTGCGCCTCATCCCTGGTGGCTAGTGGGCTCACTTGACCCGAGTGCCGCTTCCGCCGTCCCGTAAGTTTGTTTTTCAGCTTTTTTCTGCTTTTCTGCGCCTCGCCGCCGGCGCTTTTTGCCCCATTGTGCCCCCCTGATTGCTGTCTCCCCGTTCGTATTTAGTGCTTGTATTGTGTCCATATTGTGTTTTTTCCTGCATTTGTGACTGTTTTTGCCCGATTTCTGTGCCTTTCGCCCCTTGTGCGCTCCTCGACCCCAGCCGCTGCTTCCCTGCGGCCCCGCCCCCCTCGCGCCCCCATTTGCCGCTCCCTCCCGCCTCCCGCCTCCCAGCTGCTCCTCCCTCCCCCCTCCCTTCTTAATGGCTGGCGCTGCGCGTCGCCAGTGAGCGAATTCGGACCTGGTTCAGGTCCTGAACTCGCCCCTCACGACCGCAGCACCAACCTGCTGCCTTCTGCCTCTGCCCCACGACCACGCTGCCGTCTGCGTGTTCGAGGCCCTCCTCCACCCGCAGGCATCCTCCTGCGCCTCATCCCTGGTGGCTAGTGGGCTCACTTGACCCGAGTGCCGCTTCCGCCGTCCCGTAAGTTTGTTTTTCAGCTTTTTTCCGCTTTTCTGCGCCTCGCCGCCGGCGCTTTTTGCCCCATTGTGCCCCCCTGATTGCTGTCTCCCCGTTCGTATTTAGTGCCAGTATTGTGTCCATATTGTGTTTTTTCCTGCATTTGTGACTGTTTTTGCCCGATTTCTGTGCCTTTCGCCCCTTGTGCGCTCCTCGACCCCAGCCGCTGCTTCCCTGCGGCCCGCCCCCCTCGCGCCCCCATTTGCCGCTCCCTCCCGCCTCCCGCCTCCCAGCTGCTCCTCCCTCCCCCCTCCCTTCTTAATGGCTGGCGCTGCGCGTCGCCAGTGAGCGAATTCGGACCTGGTTCAGGTCCTGAACTCGCCCCTCACGACCGCAGCACCAACCTGCTGCCTTCTGCCTCTGCCCCACGACCACGCTGCCGTCTGCGTGTTCGAGGCCCTCCTCCACCCGCAGGCATCCTCCTGCGCCTCATCCCTGGTGGCTAGTGGGCTCACTTGACCCGAGTGCCGCTTCCGCCGTCCCGTAAGTTTGTTTTTCAGCTTTTTTCCGCTTTTCTGCGCCTCGCCGCCGGCGCTTTTTGCCCCATTGTGCCCCCCTGATTGCTGTCTCCCCGTTCGTATTTAGTGCCAGTATTGTGTCCATATTGTGTTTTTTCCTGCATTTGTGACTGTTTTTGCCCGATTTCTGTGCCTTTCGCCCCTTGTGCGCTCCTCGACCCCAGCCGCTGCTTCCCTGCGGCCCGCCCCCCTCGCGCCCCCATTTGCCGCTCCCTCCCGCCTCCCGCCTCCCAGCTGCTCCTCCCTCCCCCCTCCCTTCTTAATGGCTGGCGCTGCGCGTCGCCAGTGAGCGAATTCGGACCTGGTTCAGGTCCTGAACTCGCCCCTCACGACTGCAGCACCAACCTGCTGCCTTCTGCCTCTGCCCCACGACCACGCTGCCGTCTGCGTGTTCGAGGCCCTCCTCCACCCGCAGGCATCCTCCTGCGCCTCATCCCTGGTGGCTAGTGGGCTCACTTGACCCGAGTGCCGCTTCCGCCGTCCCGTAAGTTTGTTTTTCAGCTTTTTTCCGCTTTTCTGCGCCTCGCCGCCGGCGCTTTTTGCCCCATTGTGCCCCCCTGATTGCTGTCTCCCCGTTCGTATTTAGTGCCAGTATTGTGTCCATATTGTGTTTTTTCCTGCATTTGTGACTGTTTTTGCCCGATTTCAGTGCCTTTCGCCCCTTGTGCGCTCCTCGACCCCAGCCGCTGCTTCCCTGCGGCCCCGCCCCCCTCGCGCCCCCATTTGCCGCTCCCTCCCGCCTCCCGCCTCCCAGCTGCTCCTCCCTCCCCCCTCCCTTCTTAATGGCTGGCGCTGCGCGTCGCCAGTGAGCGAATTCGGACCTGGTTCAGGTCCTGAACTCGCCCCTCACGACCGCAGCACCAACCTGCTGCCTTCTGCCTCTGCCCCACGACCACGCTGCCGTCTGCGTGTTCGAGGCCCTCCTCCACCCGCAGGCATCCTCCTGCGCCTCATCCCTGGTGGCTAGTGGGCTCACTTGACCCGAGTGCCGCTTCCGCCGTCCCGTAAGTTTGTTTTTCAGCTTTTTTCCGCTTTTCTGCGCCTCGCCGCCGGCGCTTTTTGCCCCATTGTGCCCCCCTGATTGCTGTCTCCCCGTTCGTATTTAGTGCCAGTATTGTGTCCATATTGTGTTTTTTCCTGCATTTGTGACTGTTTTTGCCCGATTTCTGTGCCTTTCGCCCCTTGTGCGCTCCTCGACCCCAGCCGCTGCTTCCCTGCGGCCCCGCCCCCCTCGCGCCCCCATTTGCCGCTCCCTCCCGCCTCCCGCCTCCCAGCTGCTCCTCCCTCTCCCCTCCCTTCTTAATGGCTGGCGCTGCGCGTCGCCAGTGAGCGAATTCGGACCTGGTTCAGGTCCTGAACTCGCCCCTCACGACCGCAGCACCAACCTGCTGCCTTCTGCCCCATGACCACGCTGCCGTCTGCGTGTTCGAGGCCCTCCTCCACCCGCAGGCATCCTCCTGCGCCTCATCCCTGGTGGCTAGTGGGCTCACTTGACCCGAGTGCCGCTTCCGCCGTCCCGTAAGTTTGTTTTTCAGCTTTTTTCCGCTTTTCTGCGCCTCACCGCCGGCGCTTTTTGCCCCATTGTGCCCCCCTGATTGCTGTCTCCCCGTTCGTATTTAGTGCCAGTATTGTGTCCATATTGTGTTTTTTCCTGCATTTGTGACTGTTTTTGCCCGATTTCTGTGCCTTTCGCCCCTTGTGCGCTCCTCGACCCCAGCCGCTGCTTCCCTGCGGCCCCGCCCCCCTCGCGCCCCCATTTGCCGCTCCCTCCCGCCTCCCAGCTGCTCCTCCCTCCCCCTCCCTTCTTAATGGCTGGCGCTGCGCGTCCGCGCCGCTGGCGCGCCGGAGGCGCGCCAGAGGCAAGCCCGTCTGCGCCCGTCCGCGCCTGTACCGCGCCCAGCGCCACCCCCCCTGGTCCTCGCGCCTCCCGCGCCCACTTCTCGGCCGAAGAGCTCCGCGCCCTCAACCCCGGGCCCTCCACTGAATGCTTCCGGGCATCCCCGAAGCTCACTAAAGGACCTTTCTCCTGTCGCACCTGCAACTTCTCCTGCACCAGAACGACGAATCCAACTCCAAAAACTTTCAACCCCAATCACCTGAACTGCATCCTCATCAACACCCGCTCCGCACGAAAACACGCCATCGAGCTCTGGGACCTGCTCGACACCACTACACCTGACGTGGCCTTCCTGACCGAAACCTGGTGGAACGACTCCTCTGCTCCGGACATCGCCATCGCCATACCGGACGGATACAAAATCACCAGAAGAGACCGGACCAACGGGATCGGCGGCGGAATAGCCATCGTTCACAAAGCCACCCTCAAAATCCACACCCACTCGGACGACACCCTCAAAACAGCCGAACACCTCCATTTCCAGATCCACACGGACCCCAAAACAACCCTCAGAGGAACCCTGATCTACCGCCCTCCAGGACCAAGAGCCCCCTTCAACGACACCATCGCAGACCTCGCAAGCTCCCACGCCCTAGCATCCACTGATTACATCCTCCTGGGAGATCTCAACTACCACCTAGAAAATACTTCCGACGTCAACACTACTTCACTGACCTCCAACCTCCTCAACCTCGGACTCCGCCAACTAGTCAACACTCCCACCCACATCGCCGGAAACACCCTGGACCCCCTCTTCACCTCAAGCAACCACATCGCTTTCAGCCACACCTCCGAACTCCACTGGACCGACCACCACTGCGTCCACTTCACCTACAAGAAAATCACAGAACATCACCGCATCCAGCCACCTCCCCACCGCCACTGGGGCAAAATCACCCAGGACCAACTGGCCAGCACCCTCACCAACAACCCTCCACCCGACGCAACCGACCCGAACACAGCCGCCATCAACCTCCATCAATGGATCCTCGACTGCGCTAACACCCTCGCCCCCCTAAAGAAACACACCGCCATCCAAGGAAAGAAAAAAACAGCCTGGTTCACAGATGACCTTACAACCTCCAAAAGCATCTGCCAGAAGCTCAAAAAGAAATGGATCCAAGATCGCACACCCGACAACCTCGCCACCCTCACAAACGCCAACCGTGAACACCACCAACGGATCCGCGTCGCCAAGCGCACCCATTTCACCGAACGCATCAACAACAACGCCCACGACTGCAAAGAACTCTTCGGGATCGTGAAGGAACTCTCAAATCCTAAAGCCAACTCCAACGACATCCCGCCCTCCCAGAAACTCTGCGACGACCTCTCCACTTTCTTCCACCAGAAAATCGTTACCATCCACGACAGCTTCAACTCCAGCCCACCGCCAGACCCCACCCCCGGCGTCTCCTCCCACGACTGCCGCCTCACCGCCTGGACCCACGTGGACGATGCAGAAACCATAACAACCATGAACACCATCCACTCAGGCTCCCCTACGGACCCCTGCCCTCATCATGTTTTCAACTCGGCAAACGCCACCATCGCCCCCGAACTCCGCAAGATCATCAACCTCTCCTTCTCCTCCGCCACCTTCCCGGACAGCTGGAAACACGCAGAAATCCAACCCCTTCTCAAGAAACCCAAGGCTGACCCCAACGACCTCAAAAACTTCCGACCGATCTCTCTCCTCCCTTTTCCAGCCAAAGTCATCGAGAAGATCGCCAACTCTCAGCTCACCCACTTCCTCGAAGACAACTCAATCCTGGACCCCTCACAATCCGGATTCAGACGAAACCACAGCACTGAGACTGCTCTCCTCGCCGCCACAGATGACATCAGACTTCAAATGGACAAGGGCGAAACCTCAGCCCTCATCCTCCTCGACCTATCCGCCGCCTTTGACACAGTCTGCCACCGCACCCTACTGACCCGCCTCCAGGAAGCTGGGATCCAAGACAAAGCCCTCCACTGGATCTCATCCTTCCTCTCCGACAGAACTCAGAGAGTCCGCCTCTCCCCGTTCCGCTCCAAAGCCTCCAACCTCATCTGCGGCGTCCCCCAAGGATCCTCCCTCAGCCCTACGTTGTTCAACGTCTACATGGCCCCCCTCGCCAAACTGGCCCGCCAACATCATCTCAACATCATCTCCTACGCCGACGACACCCAGCTCGTCCTCTCCCTGACCCATGACCCGCTCACCGCCAAAACCAACCTCCACGAGGGACTTAAATCCATCGCCAACTGGATGAACATCAGCCGCCTGAAGCTCAACTCCGACAAGACGGAAGTCCTCATCCTCGGGCGCACTCCCTCGGCTTGGAACGACTCTTGGTGGCCCTCTGCCCTTGGTCCCCCGCCCACCCCTGCCAACCACGCAAGAAACCTCGGCTTCATCCTGGACTCCGCCCTCACCATGTCCAAACAGGTCAGCGCCGTCTCCTCCTCCTGCTTCAACACCCTTCGTATGCTCCGCAGAATCTTCAAGTGGATTCCAACAGAAACCAGAAAGACGGTGACCCAGGCCCTCGTCAGCAGCAGACTTGACTACGGCAACGCACTCTACACAGGCATCCCTACCAAAGACATCAAACGACTCCAACGGATCCAAAATGCCTCCGCCCGACTGATCCTCGACATACCCCGCCGATGCCACATCTCCCCACACCTGAGGGAACTCCACTGGCTCCCAGTAGACAAGAGGATCACTTTTAAACTCCTTACCCACGCTCACAAGGCGCTTCACAACACCGAACCCTCCTACCTCAACACCAGACTCAACTTCTACACCCCAACACGCCAACTCCGATCCGCCAACCTCGCCCTAGCCATCGTACCCCGAATCCAGCGCAAGACCTCCGGCGGCAGATCCTTCTCTTTCCTCGCCGCCAAAACCTGGAACTCTCTCCCCACTCCGCTACGCCAGACCCAGGACCTCCTCACATTCAGAAGGCTCCTCAAGACCTGGCTCTTCGACCGCTAAACAGCCTCTCCACCCCCCCCCCCACCTCAGCGCCTCGAAACCCTAACGGGTACATAGCGCGCTTTATAAATACTATGATTGATTGATTGATTGAATGGTCAAGAGTCATTTGCAGATGTCAGTGGAGAATAGGATGCCTTCCAAAAACGTACTGTGAATAATGAGGAGGGCTCATCCTACCACACCTAGGCCCATATTTATACTTTTTTAGCGTCGCATTTGCGCCGCATTTTGACGCAAAAACGGTGCAAACATTCAAAATACAATTGTATTTTGCAAGTTTGTACCGTTTTTGCGTCAAAAAATTACGCAAATGCGGCACTAAAAAAGTATAAATATAGGCACTAATATCATGATTGATGTTTCACTATTTGTGAGAATGAAAGGATAAATAAGGATGTTAGAAATTTGGTTTCTAGTTTGCAACGGTAAGCACCCTGTCCTAGTAGGGACCAAGAGTCCTAGTCAGGGAAAGTCAGATACACACCCTAAATTAAACTTTGCTCACCCTCTTGTTGCTTAGCACAGAGCCATCAGGCTTAACTTAAGAGGCAATGTGTAAAGTATTTGTGCAACATTTAAATTAACGAAACACTGTGAAATATTTGTCTGATTAAAACAAGACCAAAACAACATAAATCCAATAAGTAGAAGTTGAGATATGAATTTTGGAGGTTAAATACAAAAACAGTGCATAGAAGTCACTAGCAGTAAGAGGTCACACTGGACTGTGGTAAATCAAAAGTTCAGGCCAACCACAATGGAGGGCAAGGCTGGCTACATGACTTACTAATAGTTTGCTGAAAGGTACATTGGAAGAAGCAAGCAGTGATTTGGAGGAGTGATGCAAGGGTGATGTGTTGTTTCCGATCCATGCCTTTGTGTAGATTTGTCAGTGTTGAGACTCGCAGTCGGGCCCCTCGAGGTGTATGCAATGCATAGTCATCGAGCTGTGAAGCAATGTCCCCGGGTCAGTGATGCATCATCGGTGAACCTCTCAGTTGGGTACCGCATTGTCATTAAATCAGCAATTCATTGGTATCAAAGGGCACGCCATTGGTTCAGAGCAGTACAACAGCTCTAATGTATCATTTTTTTTTAGAAACATCTGCAAACCTTCTTCTAAGGCTTAGCACTGGATTGGCAACCTAGGGAAGGGTAGATCTCACAAACGGCCGAGACCAGCAACAGGACCAGAGTTGCAGGCAGTCTTTGATGTCCCTGAGACTGCAGGAACAGGGGGCAAGCCACTAGCCCTTGGAGAAACTTGGGTTCCAGGATGTAGAGAGCAGGTCCAGTCCTTCTCACTCCCAGGCAAGAGGCAGCAGGCCAACATAACAATGCTGGTAACAAAATGGAAGTCCTTCTTACAGCACAGCAATCAGCAGGCAGCACGCTAACACAGCCATGTAGTAGGCAATATGGCTATCACTCCTGCAGCACAGCAGTTCTTCTTCTAGGAAGAATGCCCTTGGTTCCAGCAAAGTTCTGATTTGGTGGGGTTTGGGATCCAGTACTTATGCCCAGTTTAGCCTCTGAAGTGGGGGAGACTTCAAAGATAGACCTTTGAAGTGCACAAGGTCCCTGCCCTTCCTTCCCTGGTTCCAGACACTCTACAGGGGGTTATGCAGCCCTTTCTGTCGGGAGAGGCACAGCCCTATTTAGGTGTGTCAGCTCTTCCCTCCTTTGTAGCCCTTGAAGACCCATCAGTCTGATGATAGGCCATCAGGATGCAAATGTCACACCCCAGCTCTCTTTGTGTGTGACTGTCCAGAGGGAAGGCACAAAGCCCAGCTGTCACCCACCCCAGACGTATTCAGTGACAGGCAGAGGAACAAAATGGTTAAAGTAAGAAAATGCTGGCTTTCTAAAAGGGACATTTTCAGACTTGCAATTTAAAGAATTTCTTCACCACAAGTTGTGATTTAAAAAATGTAGTCCAGAGACACATAACACCACATTTCTATATTTTTTTGATTGGAAATTACACTTATGCATTGCTTTAAGGTAAACCCAATGTTAACCTAAAAGTTAGATAGGCTTTGTGTGGTGCTGTTCTTATTATGAAACAGGACTGTACTTGTGGGATGGCAGAACTTCAGAATGTGGGGGACTGGGTCCTTTCACACCATCAGAAAATGTCAGCCTGGTTTCTGGCTAGCTTGCAGTGCCTCACCTGGATCCCTAACCGACAGGGAAAAGGTGCTTTGTTGCTTTGTGGCAACCTGAAACATGTCGCTCTGACTCCCCAAGGAAGCTGTGGAAACAGATCTCACCCTTTTCTCATATTACTCAAGCATGCCAAGTTAGAGTTAGGCTTTCTGAAGTGCACCTGCGCTATGAGAAAGCAGGTGTGTGAAATATCTTAGTGGAAATGGCACATTTATGCTCTCTCCCTTTCATGCACATAGCACAGCAAGTTGCCTTGTTAAGTTGCATGTAAGGTTAGTAATTCTAGGCCTGTGTTTGGAAAGGTTAGGGAATATAAAATATTTATTTAGAAACACTGCAGATGAGCGATTATGCCAGCCTGATAATTTCATTATTGTGTTGTATATTATATTCTCTCCTTTAGTCTAAAGAGATAGTTGTCTAGCATTATGTTTATACTCAATTGCCATATATTCATAAATCTTACTGGGTTCTGTTGCTTTTTATGAGCTTTGTAAGATGTTCCTTTTTCTATGGGAGAAAGGGGAAATAGCTGCTTAGATAGTGTTTTGATCTTAGCACTAAAAATTGTATTTAAAACATTTGATATGTTGAAACAAGAATGTACCCGGTCTTTTGCTCATTAGCTGTCCCGTTGGATGGACTCTGTACTAACAAATGCTTCCTGGATGGCTTAAAATCATTACAAGTTTACCATGAAGAAGAAACCCAAAAGATTGTGGTGCTGATGCTTTGATAATTATATTGTTGTTAGTGTTGGTCTCTTCTGACACTGTCAACAAAAGTTCAGTGAAGCAAAATACTGTATTAACGCGTCCCGTTATGATAATTTGTTACACATCAGGACTCGTTTTAGGCCAATGAATCAGTTGACCCAGTTAGAGACACCTTTGGACAAGATAGCTAATCAATATGTCAATCAACACATCAATAATGTCATCAATATTTATCATAACAATACATTTCAAAGTCATTAGTCAGTTCAAAACTCTACCAGGACCTTGCAGCCATGAATAACCACCCCAGTTTAGTAGAATTTTATACATTTTATTCCCTATTGATTACAAATCTAAGAGCAGATGCGTTAATCTCAAAACCAAGAAACATGATAGCATAGTCACGATATGGCAACTTTGGTAAGATTTCATTAAGGCGAGAATCACAAACATCAGAACATAACATGGCGTAAACATAGATCAGTTCAGCAGAGTGTCAATACTGCGTCAGTTCAACAAAGCATAGATTTGGTTGTTTGTCTTTTTGCTTCAGTTTAGTGAACACCTGTCCTAACCACTGATTAGCATTAGCATGTTGTGCTTCATGCAAAACAATTTAGAACACCAATTTGAAAAAACATCTAACTATGGTCTCTGTCAAAAGTAAGCAGTTGGTACCTAGAAAGGAAAAGCAAACAGACAAATCACAATTGCATTGTCATAATTACCCTCCAAAGTTTAGGTCAGCGCACAGGTTCAGTCTTCGTCTTCAGGACATCAGTCAAATCACCATCAGTCAGGACTCAGCTCTGGGGCAAAAGGGCACTTCCCTCATAAGGAGGTAAAGTGTAAAATGATCAAATCTATGGGCGAGGATGGTTTTAAGTAAACCAACAAGTCACCAAACAGAGTGACTGAGTTTCTGGATAAAATCAATAGCATTCCCTAACCCACCTAAATGGCTCCCCGTGTCATGGGTTTTTATCCCTTTGTTGTTATACATTCCTCCAAAATTCTATTGGACTTTTGTTATACCCCACTATCTTCAACCTATCAGGAAACACATTATGGGGGTCATTCCGACCCCGGCGGCCGGGGTTGGCGGGAGCACCGCCAACAGGCTGGCGGTGCCCCGCAGGGCATTCTGACCGCGGCGGTTTGGCCACGGTCAGAACAGGAAAAACGGCGGTCTCCCGCCGGTTTTCCGCTGCCCTGGGAATCCCCCATGGCGGCGCAGCTTGCTGCGCCGCCATGGGGGATTCCGACCCCCTCACCGCCATCCTGTTCCTGGCGGTTCCGCCCGCCAGGAACAGGATGGCGGTGAGGAGTGTTGTGGGGCCCCTGGGGGCCCCTGCAGTGCCCATGCCAATGGCATGGGCACTGCAGGGGCCCCCGTAAGAGGGCCCCACTTTGTATTTCAGTGTCTGCTTTGCAGACACTGAAATACGCGACGGGTGCCACTGCACCCGTCGCACATCCTCCACTCCGCCGGCTCCATTCGGAGCCGGCCTCCTCATGGAGGGGTGTTTCCCACTGGGCTGGCGGGCGGCCTTTTGGCAGTCGCCCGCCAGCCCAGTGGGAAACCCAGAATACCCGCGGCGGTCTTTTGACCGCGCAGCGGTATTCTGGCGGTTCCCTCCAGGCGGGCAGCTCCCGCCGCCCGCCGGGGTCAGAATGACCCCCTATGTCACCTAACTTTCACCCCATATTAATTTACAAGTCTTTGATTGGTTCCCCTATTCGATGTCTTCAGAGGTTGCACATCTTTTGGTCAGTAGCTCCATTGTCTTCACCGGTTTGAATGACCTTGTACATTACATTAATCTACACTGTTTCATTTTGTTTTAATATCATCCCACAAGCAATGGAGAATTTCATGGGAACGGATCTAACATGGTTACATTGGCCTTCTAGTTTGAAGAAAAATAAAAGATCATGTCCTTTTGTGAGTCAGCACACTGCAAGATAGGAAAAATACATTTAATATGCGAGCCAAGCAGCTAAACTTCGGCTCATGCTAACTTAAGGCCTATAAGGATTTCAGCACAAATTCAATGATACAATTATTAAGAAATAGTATAAATGATTCAATATAATAGTAATACATAAACATTTTAGTCATCATTATTAGTCCACGTATACATTGGCGGCCACTCCCCGTGGTCACATTTCAGGTGCACATTTAAGAAAAATTATTATTGCAGTTTCTATTCGGCATTATCACACATTAATTCATAAGCATTTCATGTTAATATAGATTATATAAGCTACGCTCTCTCAACTGAATATGTAGAATTCAAAGTAATAAATAAACAACTAACTATGGTACTCATGTTAAAATCGAACAACACAGTTGCTGAAAACATATCAAATCCTGAACATTTGCAGTTAAATAAAGAAGTATTGTTACAAACAATTACTGGAAACAAAGAAACTGAAGTAGGATGTTTTAAGAAAGGTAACAAAAAAGACGATAATAGATACTATATGATACAGGAATGTAGATTGAAACTAGCGAGATAACTAATTTTATTTTACTAAATAAATTAGAGAGTCATAAAATATTATAGAATTATGTTATAATTCGTTTAAAGCCAACTAGTCTTCAAATAAACTTTAAAGTCAAATGGAGCATATTTTTAAATATGCGCACAAGAAGAACCCAATCGATGTGTGCACAATAAATATTTTTCCCACATTGTTCCTTGTTCATCCAGAGTGTTCTTCTTCAAGACAGAATGAGTGTAAAAAAAGAACAAATGACATCCAGTAGAAGTAAATATGGATTGGAAGACAGGGCTCGGGCTAAAGTCAGAAGACTTTGTTGAGCAAAAGTAAATACAGAAGAGAAAGAAAGAGCGAAAGAATGGTAGGTCACTACACAGAGGAGATGTATCTAGGGGCATATTTATACTCTGTTTGCACCGAATTAGTGTCATTCTTTTTTACTCTAATTCGGTGCAAAACTAACTCCATATTTATACTTTGGTGCCAGACCCCTCTAGCACCAAATTTATGGAGTTAAAGTCATTTTTTGAAAATGGAGACCTACTTTGCCTTAATGAGATGCAAGGTAGGCGTTCCCATGCAAAAATATGACTCTATGGCCTTAACGCCATATTTAGGGGCATATTTATACTCTGCGGCATATTTATACTCTGTTTGCACCGAATTAGTGTCATTTCTTTTTACTCTAATTCGGTGCAAAACTAACTCCATATTTATACTTTGGTGCTAGACCCATCTATCACCAAGGCCCTGATTTAAACTTTTTTTGCACCGTATTAACGTCATTTTATGACACAAAAGTGGCGCAAACTTACAAAATATTGGCCCTTATTTATACTTTTTGCTGCAAAACTGCACTAACTCAGTTTTGCACCAAAAGGTTTAGCACCGGCTTGCACCATTTCTGTGCACCAGCCGGGCACCATATTTATGGAATGGTGCAAGCCGGTGCAAAGGGTAGGTTAGAGTTTAAAAAAATTACTTTAGTCGGGTGGGGCTGGCAGTATAGAAGAAGAGGGTTTAGCACCAAAAAATGGCTTTAGGCAGGTTAGAGTAAAAAAAAATGACTCTAACCAGATTAGTGTCATTTTATGGTGCTAAACCTACCATGCCACATGACTCCTGCCTTAGAAAAGGCAGGAGTCATGCCCACCACCCCACTGGCCAGCACAGAGGACAGGGGTCCCCTGGGCATGGCCATTGCACCCGGAGCCATGTATGGGGGCCCATTTCAGGGCCCCCTATGGCACTTTCAAAAATAAAATGCACTTACCTGTACTTACCTGGGATGGGGTCCCCCATCCTCGCAGTCCCTCTAGTGTGGGTGGGGGTGCCCTTAGGGCCTGGGGAGGGCACCTCTGGGCTTATTCTATGGTGTTCCGCCATGGAAATAGGGCCACAGGTCCCCTAACACCTGCCCTGACCCAGGTCTTAAAAAATGGGGCAAAGCAAGCTTTGCCCCATTTTTGGACGCCTCCTCCCTCCCTTGCACCATTTTTACATGGGAGTATAAATATGGTGTTAAGGCCATAGAGTCATTTTTTTGCACGGGAACGCCTACCTTGCATCTCATTAAGGCAAGGTAGGTTTCCACTTCCAAAAAATGACTTTAACTCCATAAATTTGGTGCTAGACGGGTCTAGCACCAAAGTATAAATATGGAGTTAGTTTTGCACTGAATTAGAGTTAAAAAAAATGACGCTAATTCAGTGCAAACAGAGTATAAATATGCCCCTTAGCATAAAAAAATGATGCTAATCTGGTCAGAATCATTTATTTTTGACTCAAAACTGCCTAACGTCATTTTTTTTAAAGCTAGCCTACCCTTTGCACCGGCTTGCACCTTTCCATAAATATGGTGCCCAGCTGGTGCTAAAAAATGGTGCAAGCCGGTGCTAAACTTTTTGGGGCAAAACTGCCTTAGTGCAGTTTTGCACCAAAAAGTATAAATAAGGCCCCTAATCCTTTGTTTTTCATTCCACTTATGTTCGCAACAATATACTGCTGTTTTGACGACAATTAACAGTTTTCAAAGAGTGTAATGCAATTGTAATAAAGCAATCAGACCTCAAACTCTAAATCTAGCACATACTTTTAATTGTGTTGTGAACACTTAAAAACAAATAACATTTGTATGTTCTCAAAGAAGAATACAATATGCAATATTTAGTAATAGAAAACACACAACATAAACTAAGCGTAAAGTAAGAGTATCTTCATATATAACATTCCTGTTGACAGTTCTGCTTTTTGTTTTATTTTAGCGAATCCAAACTTGAAAAAAATGAACGAAAAAAAATACAGCCTCCGAGCTAAAGAAGTTATCATTGTGATTTCACACGCATGCCCATTGCTGTCTTACCTAAATCCACAAATGTTCTAAGTCTCTGCGTTTTAAAAACCATAAAAGACGCGAAGATGGTGCCATTTTCTGCGTCAATATAATTTTTTCCAAACAATGTGGCTTAGTCAAAAAATGTCGCTGGTGTTTGATGATGAAAATACAGCTTTTCGCACAAAATAATTTAACTTTAAAAAGAATAAATCTGAATCATTCTTTGACACTGTATGTTTCAGGCCTTTTCAGAGCATTTCTGCTACTGCAGCTCATAGCATTTTTGCCAGAACTGATGCCCTTTGATATGATCATTTGCATGTGAATGCTTGCTAGTCATTAACATATACCTCCCGAGAAAGAGAAAAGTCATGCACGTTCAATCCCGTTCACAAATGAAGCAAGTGCATTAGAAATATAGATATACTAAAAAGGCTAGGCTGTAGCACTGAAATAAATTACATTTCATACAGTATTAATAAAGGCAGGACAGCATAATGGATGGCTCGGGAAACTTGTGAGATGTCCGTGGAATCATGAATAGGAAAATGAGCAGTGCTTTCTATTTTAATAGTTTATTTGAAGTAAGGAAATAGACTTACACCTTAAGCTGCTGAAAGGAGAGGAGAGAATGCCACTATTCCTTTCCTTGCCAAACGTTATTTTGTCCTTCTCACCTGCCGGTCCTGAATTACTTTACAAGGGGCATTGTCCTCGTGGTCTTTGGCTGTGATTGTGCACGTGTTTAAGAAGGGGGAAAAAGACGACCCCCAATGTTATAGCCCCATCTCCCTGATTGATGCGGAGTTAAAGGTTCTATGCTCGACAAAAGAGAAACAGCAGCACTCATCCTCCTGGACCTCTCTGCAGCTTTCGAAGCAGTATGCCTCCACACTCTCCGCACACGTCTCCACAATGCTGGAATCCGTGACAAAGCCCTGGACTGGATCTCGTCATTTCTCACGGACAGGACCCAAAGAGTCCGCCTCCCTCCCTTCCTATAAGAAGCCTCCAACATCACCTGTGGCATCCCTCAAGGATCTTCACTCAGCCCCACACTTTTCAACGTGTACATGGCCCCCCTTGGAAACATTGCACGAACACACCACATCAACATAGTCTCCTACCCTGACGACACTCAGCTCATCATCTCCCTCATGAAAGATCCCACTACCGCAAACGTCAACCTCCACAACGGACTCCACACCATCACCAGCTGGATGGAATCAAGCCACCTCAGGTTAAACACAGACAAGACAGAATGAATCATCTTCGTCACCAACCCCCCAGCATTGAACGACTCCTGGTGGCCCACCTCCCTAGGACCCACACCCTCACCCACCTCTCACGCATGGAACTTGGGCTTCATCCTGGATTCCACACTCAGCATGACTCAGCATGTCAATGCCATCTCCTCTTCCTGCTACAACACCCTCTGCCTGCTCCGCAGAATTTTCAAATGGATTCCCATCCAAACCAGGAAAACCATCACCCACGCCTTGGTCAGTAGCCGATTGGATTGCGGAAACGCCCTATATGCAGGAATAACAAACAAACTCCAAACAAAACTACAAATAATCCAGAACGCATCCGTCCGCCTCATTCTGGACATCCCACGCTGCAACCACATCTCACCCCACCTCAGAGACCTACACTGGCTACCAGTATCAAAGTGGATCACCTTCAAAATCCTCATCCACGCACCCAAGGCCCTCCACAACACAGGACCCACCTACCTCAATGACAGACTCACCTTTCACACCCCCACCCGCAACCTTCGCTCCGCCAACCACGCCCTCGCCTACGTTCCTCGCATCCGCCGCAAAACCGCCAGAGGAAGATCATTCTCTCACCTTGCCGCAAAGACCTGGAACTCCCTACCACTCCACCTCTGCCTGACCCAAGACCTTCTATCTTTCAGGAAACACCTCAAGACTTGGCTTTTCTACCAGTAGTTCCTCCCCTCCCCTAGCGCCTTGAGACCTTACCGGGTGAGTAGTGCGCTTTATAAATCCCTGATTGATTGATTGATTGATGGAGGGTAATTCGTAAAAGGTTATTGGCATGGTCAGACACCAATGACATCTTGAGTGATGTTCAATATGGTTTAAGACCAGGCAGGTCAACTTGTGACCAATGTTTGAACCTATATCCAATAATTAATAAATACACAGTTACCCGGCCAGAATCACTCCACCTAGCATTCATGAACCTTACATCCGCATTTGACAGGGTTAATTGTTTCAGACTTTGGGCTCTGTTGCTTCAGCTAGGGGTAGACTCAAGTGTTGGGGCCCATGTATATGACTTGCACTCTGATACCTCTGCTTTGATATGATTTACGCAGGGGGGTTTCCATACACGGTTGTTTCCCACTTTAAGTGCTGTCCGTCAATGGTGCATTCTTGTGCCGTTTGTGTTTACTTTGTATAAATGGGCTTGAGTTTGCCCTCCTTTATGTCCAGGTGGGTTGCCTCTGAGTTGGGGCCAGATCACTTCCAGGATTGTTGTATGCTGATGATATGGTCCTCATGGCCACCCGATGGCCAGAGGACTGCAGCAACTGCTGGACTAAATTGTCTCCTTTCGGGGAAGCTGGACTTCTCTGTGAATTTTACAAAGTCATATGTTGTGGTTGTTGACCCATGATTTAGGAGCTTTAAGAGTTTCATGCTGGCTATCTATACTTTGGGGAAAAATCTGCTGTTTTCTATTTAGGGGTTTTGTTTGATGTCAAGAATAATTGGAATTCCCTAATTGAGGGCAAGAACTCAGAACTTATTAAAGCCACTGGGGCAGTAAAGGACTTTGCAGGCATATTAGGTTCTGGGCCTCCACAAGTGTTACTTAAGGTTTACCAGGTGAAGTGAATGTTTTTGATTTGGTATGGAAGTGAGGTGTGGGGGTCTGTGTATATTGAGAGATCTCAAGGAGTTGAAAACCGTGGCAGCAGAACTTGGAATATGCCATTTAACTGGATTAATTGCCCTCAGTCCCCTGTTGTGCTGGATCAAGATCTTGCGTATTGAGGAATTAAAACTCAATTGTTTGATACTTTCAGATTGTTTGTTTGTTTGTTTGAGTATTCACAAAGTGTGATTCACAAAGGCAAGTTAGACCTTTGAGTAAGTTGACAATTTGTAGTCAATTTGCTAATTTTAGTATTCACAAACTCTGAGTGTAAGCTTACTGCAAAAGTGTTAAGTTACATGTCCCCACTCCCAGAGTAATGCAAATACCTTACTTTTGTGTGGTTGGACCATGTTCCTCCTTACGCCTTTGCCTTACTCTTCCTAAATCCCTTGTACTCCTCTCTAATCCCATCCCCTTTCGTAGTAAGTCTGTCCCTTTTCTCACTGACTCTGCTGTGTCCCACCCACATTTTCTACTATAATTTATACTTCCATGTGTGGAGACACAGCAATCGGGGCGGAGAACTCAACACGTATAAGTGTAAGCAAAAGTCATTTTGTAGTATGTTTTGCAGTATTACAAAACATGGCCTAAGATTCTGTGTGAAAATCAGGCCTGTTAGACCTGTTATCCTTAAGGTAGTCTTTTCACGAACCTTTTGCCTATATATCTCAAATTTTGCTGGGATTTGTTTTTGTTGCTCTTAAGACTCTGTGCACTGTACCACTGCTAACCAGTGGTAAAGTGTGTGTGACCACTCCCCTAAACATTGTTTGATTGGCAAATACTTAACTGGCACATTTAATTTACTTATAAGTTCCTTCTAGTGTTGTATACCATGTACACAAAGCCTGTAAGTTAAATACTACTGGAGAGCCTGCGCCACTCTTTGTGCCTCCTACTGAAATAGCACGTGCCAGCCTGAGTGCAGTTTTAAACTGCCAAGTCCACTTGGCATTCAAACCTCCTTGTCAAGCCTTAAACTCTGCTTTTATTTCATGGAAGACATCCCTAATGTAGGCCTTTGATTGAATATAGGCACAGTGCTGTGTAATGAAAAGGTTGGACATGTACTTTTAAGTTTTACAAGTCCTGGTAGTGAAAAACTCCTAAATCTGTTTTTTACTATTGTGAGGCCTAACCATTCCATAAGATAACATTGGAGGCACCATATTACATTTAATAGTCTTTGATTTATAATTTGGAGCAGGTAGCTGTATCCTGTTTGTTACCTATGAAATTGTAAGGATTAACTCTTTTTTATGTTAATGTCAGATTTTTCATTATTTTTGAAAAAGCCACTTTTAGAAAGTTGGTATTTTCCTGCCATCAGCCCTTTGTATCTGCATCCACTCTTAGGTCACAGGACTGGGTGTGCTAGCAGTTAGACTTCATAAAGTCCTTCCAGAAAGTCATACAATACAAGGATTAATTGTGTCTCAATGTGACATCTGCTGGTAGGTTGGAGTTGTGGGCTGAGCACAGCCCCACTTACAGCTGAATAGCCTGTGATCTGCCTTCAAACAAAGGGTCGACATACACTGCATTGTCACTGTAGACAGCATGAGGGCTGGGTAGGGGAGTCAAGAAATTCCATGCATTTCAAAGAACATTTCCAGAATCTTCTCCATCCTTCCAGAAAAAGGACACCAGGATATAAAAGTAGGGTCTTCAGACCTACTGTTCAGTTCACTTCTAGACCTGTGGAAGGACTCTCAGAGGGAGTCCTGCTGCTGTGACCTGCTGTGCATGCTACCAGACCGCTGCTGTACCTGGAAGAACTGCTTTGCTTCGTGGAGTCTGCCTAGAGCCCTCAGAGGCCATCCATGCTGTTGAGCCCTACATCTTCACCTGCACCAATGACTACCAGAGGGAATCTTTGTTTGCTGGCATTCTATTTAGAGACATGGGGACACAAGAGGTTCCAACCATCTTGAACCCGCACCTGGACCCAGCCTGAATGAGTCCTGAACCCCCAAGAGGTGTCCCACCAGTCATGGGCCTTTGGTTGTGGTGCTAAGTACTTTGAACATTTTTGGCCAAAACATGCTCTGAGAACCAGGAGGAGACCAGGACCAACCTGCTCACCTATCCGCCCAAGGTGTTCCGCTGGTTGGATTGACTTTACAGCTTCTCTGGTGACATTCTTCTCCACAGCAGCAAATACTTTTCAGCGGTTCTTCTCCAAAGGGGTGTCCAACCTCATGGAACTGGTGTTGGCTAACGCCCTCTTCCTCGTCCAACTGGAGATTTTTGATATCCATTCCGGCAACTAAGTTCAAATGTAAAAATCTTCACCTCAGCTTTGACCCTAGGCCATTTGACGATGACGCTCCCTCTTCAGACACCTCCTACAGCCTTGTCCCGCTAAACTTTACCTTCTCAGTCACTTTTTCTTCTAAGACAAAAGGTAAGCCTGACTGGGCCAAATCCACTTCTTATATACAAACCACACTCCATTACAGTCTGACATATTGTTTTACTCTGACCCTGTCTCGCATGACTAGATGTCTGTGGTTGGTGCTTTTATCTTTTAGGCAATGGTGTTACCTAAAAACTTAAGAAAATCATAACTCTTGTTCTACTGATTGGATTTTTATCACTTTGGTGTCAAATACTTTATTAAATTGACTTTATATTTCTAAACTGGTTTGGGAATTTGTTGTGTTGTGTTTTAACTTTATTATTGTTTGTGTGCTGCATTAATACTTTACTCATTGCCTCTTAGTAAAGGCTGACTGTTTTTTGTGCCAAGCTGCCCAGGGTTAAGCACAGGTTAATTTAGTGACTTTTGTGGTTCACCCTGCAAAGGATTGCGGACGTTGCTTGATGGGGGCACACACCGTTGTCAAAAAACAACCCAAATTTTCCACAAGACTGATAATTATGAGTATATATTTACCACATAAGCATAACTTACATGTCGCCACCCCAGAGACCAAAAGGAAGCACAGAGGTTGTGCTTGTGGGCTGTCCAATACTTAAAGCAGCAGCCCACCACCAAAACAACTGGATGGCGGGTCATCACAACTCCAGAAGTTTCCAGAAAGTGAAGGTCTCCAATGGAGACCAAGAAAGAGGCTACTCTTCCACAAACTGTCTAAGTCAATCTAGGGGCCAGCACATTACAGCTTTGAAGAGCTACAATGCTACCACCTTCCTGAAACTACCACCACCTTTCAATAACATCAAAAAGCAAAATATTGGTGCTAGATGGACTTCTTAGATAAAGACATTTGATGATTTCATTGATGATCTAGAAGAAACATATACTAAAAAGATTATGAAGTACTTCGAAAATCTTGCTGGTGTAAATAGTCATAAAGAAAATACTGCAAGTTATGTACTGTCAAATCAAAGAAGTCTGGAACCTCAAGTTCAATCCAGACTTGAATGTAGATCACAAAAGGTACATTTTCAGTCAAGAAGGACGGAGAGTTAGTGAAACCATAGATGAATTTGTTGAGAAACTGGATACACTCATTCAATGAATTCAATTAATTTAATGATGAAGAAGGAATACGTCTCTTAGGTACTGACATATGTCTACAAGATTCATTCAAATGACAAATGCTGATAGCGAATCTTAGGGTCTCATTTACAAGAATCTGACTCATCGGGCCTGATGCTTCAGATTTCCTGTGCTGCTCTACGATCCCCAACAATGCCTTGGGTGCCCTATATTTACAATACAGAGCTCCATGGTGCACGTTTTCATGGATGTATCACAAATGACGACGCATATTTTGGTGCTAAACTCATGCATTGCTGGACTAGCGACAAGAAAGTGACACTGCTTCAGCAATGCGAGGAGGGAAAAGCCCTGCATTCATTTCACACCTGCTCTGAGTAGGTGGTGAAATTCTGATGTAGTGAAGTCGCAAAATGAAGCAGTTACATGTTGTAAATGTTACTGCACCAGTCCTGCATGGCTTTTCCTGTGGGAATGCCTACTCTGCATACATTTTACCTGGCACAGGTATAATGTGACACAAGATTTTACTAATTGATGCATTGGACCCAATGTGTCAGTTAGTAAATCTGGAACAGTGTAAAGCACTGCTAATGCCACAGGTGTATAAAGAAAAGACTCAGTGGTGGCGCAAAAGCCTTGTAAATGTGGCTCTGAGTTTGGAGCAAGTTCTCATGGCTGCCAGACCTGAAGATTGCGCTGTTTGACAAGTTGGTGACATAGAAGCTAGAGGTGCCCACAGTGAATCAGTTATGAACATGAAAAGAAAGCTGAATGACAATGCAGAAGGACACAAGGTAAAGTCTTCACGGGAAAAGAAGTTGTGTTTCAGATGTGCATTGTCAGTTCCACACAAAGGTAAGTGGCCCACCATCGGACAGATATGCAAAAGCTGTGGTAAAGTGAACCATTTTGTGATGGTTTGCAAGGCAAAAGAAAAGGTAAGCGCATCACAACGAGAAGACAAAATGGCTGACCGAATGTTTCAGATGCGGCATTCCATGCACATCCACAAGGTCAAACAGCAACACTAGTTGAGACAAATTAACACCAAATGAAACCGATTGTCATCTAAATCATCATTGAAAGGTTTGTTAGTGTCAGTATTAAGTGAAAGTGAATAAAATGTGCAATATTGACAAATGTGCATATGTTGGACTGGCTGCAATTGAAGAGAAATACAAGTCAATGAAAAGTCAACATGAGAAAGCACCTACGTCATTCAATCATTGTCCAAAGATTACACTGAAAATAAATGGTTGAGCAACACCTCCTGTCATCAACAGTGGTGCTTCAATAAATATTGTGCCTGAGGAGAAATACAATGAACTGTCTCCATTACTGCACCTGCTGCCATCGAAAACAAAAGTGTACACATGGGAGGCATTGAAGAAGCTGAAAAGTGAAGGTTCATTTGTATTGAAGATGAAACACAAGAAAATGCAAGCACCCTTAACTACATGTAGTTCAAAGTACAACACCAAGTGCCTGTCTACTTAGTTTCAGCTCGGCTACTGACATGGAACTGATGTGGTAAATTACAATATGAATGCTCATCACAAAAAAAAAAAGTATGTTGCTTTAATTTTTTCGTGGATTAGGAAAACCTAAAGCTATGAAAGTACAATTGCATTTCAATGAAGATCTTCGACCTGTTGCTCAGAGACACAGAAGAATTGCATTTCATTTACAAGAAGCTGTTGAAAAGGAACTCAAATCACTATTTAAGCATGATATTATTGAGTGTTCTACTGGCCCAACCCCATGGGTTTCTCCCATAGTGGTAGTTCCCAAAAAGGACAGTGAAGGAGCTGTGTGCATCTGCATGGACACGCATCAAGTGAACAAGGCACTTGAGAGAATGACACCCATGTTTGCATATTGCTGATATATTAACACAAATGAACAGTGTAAAAGTCTTCTCTCGCCTTAATTTAAACAGACTAATCATAACCTGTTCTACACATATTGAACTGTTTTGATACAAAAGATTAAGGGCCTGATTTAGAGTTTGGCATGTGGGTTACTCTGTCACAACTGTGACAGATTTCCTGTCTGCCATATCATGATTCCCATAGGATATAATGGTATTGCAATACGGTGGATGGGATTTCTTTCATGTTTGTGATGGAGTAACCCCATCTGCCAAACTCCAAATAAGGCCCTAAGTTTTGGTATTTCATTAGCTGCAGAGAATTTTCAAGACATATTTAGATGTATCATACAACCTGTTGTAAATGCTTTCAATTAAAGCAAAGATATATAGGTTTTCACACAGAAGGAAAGTGATAAAGATTTACGGCAAGTGTGTTGTCTTCTTGTTGATGCTGGTTTAACTCTAAATGCTGAGAAATTTGAACTCAATAAGACAAAGCTAAAATAATTTGGCTATATCTTTTCTGTTGAGGCATGACACCCAATACAGATAAGGTAGAACCATTGTCAACTTCCAGCCCCCCACACAATGTTTCCGTGTTGTATTAAGTCTTTCGCATGGCTACATACTGTTTCCAATATATACAACTTTGCTATTGTGAGTGCTCCATTGAGGGAGCTGATGAAAGAATGTTTCATTTCACTGGTCTTGTGCATGCAGGCAGAGATTTGAGAGAATTAAACAGGCTATTGAAAATGCTACTGAAATGGTATATTTTGATCCAAAGTTACAACCTGAAGATGCTGTTGATGCTAGCCCAGTCTGGTCAGGCACTGTCCTCGCAGAGGACAGCCAATTGCTCAAAGACATTGTGGTCCTATGCAAAGAAGTATTTGTCTCAGACAGAATTCACAAATAGAAAAAAGAAAGTTTAGCAGTGGTATGGGTTTGTGAAAATTTACAGGTATTTCTGTACAGAAAATCTTTCAAGCTTGTGAGGGATCATCAAGTATTGCTGACTAGCTTTGGCAATTCATAAGTCAAGATTCCTCCATAAATTGAATATAAGAGTCCATGATTGCCATAGTACAACTACATAATTGCTCATCATCCAGGGAAAGATCAAAACCCTTCTGACTACTTCTCAAGTGTGTCTATACAATGTCCTGGTACCTTATCTAACACTGCAGAAGCCTACCTAAGTTTCATAGTGAAATCAAACACATCAGCTGCTATTTTGTTGGAATGAATTAGCACTGCCATGAGCCAGAAAAGAGACATGTTGAAATTAAAAAACGTTATTACATATCAGTCATGGAATTGATTTACTTGACCTCTTACCAGTGATAGTGAGTTTCAGAAATACAAAAATGTCAAAGATGAACTGTCAGTGACACAAGAAGGAATAATCCTGATGGTTTCACGAAGTGGCATTCCGGAGCATCTGCAACAGCAAGTGATTGAAGTGGGTCATGAAGGACAGCCTGGAATCGTTGCCACCGAATGAGCTCTCGAGATCGAATCTGATTTCCTCATCTCGATGAACAAATTGAAAAATAATTAGAAACCTGTCATCTGTGTAACATGCTGTCCTAAACAAATACTCCACACCCATTGAACATGTCACTGATGCCCAAGCATGCCTGGGAAAGAATTGCTTTTGGCTTTTTCGATCCACTTGATAATGGACATCACCTGATGGTGACTGTGGACAAATACTCTCTTACTTCCCATTGGTTGAAGATCTTTAGTCTATCTGTCAGGACAGAGCTATTGAGAGATTAGATGGCATCTTTGTGCTATGGAGCATTCCTGTGACTCTGAAAACTGACAATTACCAGCCTTTTAGTAGAATGAATTCCTCAATCTGCTTAATGTGAAGCATCAGAAAAGCACACCTCTTTGGCTACAGGATAATGGCCTTGTTGAACGTTTTTTGAGTATGTTAAAGGAAGCTGTTCAGCGTGCTTCATTAGAGACGCTCAACATCAAGACTCTCTTGAGTTCTACTCCATGAGCTTACCATTCAACTCCTCACTCAACCATAATTGAAAGCTCTGCAACAATGCTGTTTGTGAGAGCCATAACGACCAAGTTGCCTCAGTGGACCAACATTGGATCCAAAGCTATAACAAAGAGACATGCAACTGACTTGAGCCATAAGCAGAAAATTAAGCCCTATGCTGACAAAAGGCTATATGCAAAAACATTGTTTTCAAGCAAGGAGATCAAGTGCTTGTTCAACAGCCACGTTTGCATTAATCTGATGCTCCTTTTGATTCAGAGCCATTTCAAGTTGTAACTAGCAAAGGGCCCATGGTAACAGCCCAATGTCCAAGAAAATCTATCACGTGAGTTCATCGGACGTAAATGCCAATGTAGAGACTGGATCAGAGAAAACATGTGGAGACTCCCGGACCACCATTACTCCTATTTCACCAAAGCAGATCGTGGACACTCAGATTATTGATTCACAGTTTCTTTTTTTTTTTTTTATTTCCCAAAATGAGCAATCAGACAGAATTAATTACATCGATAGCATAAAACCCTCTATACAGTTCATAATAAAGTCAATAATGGTAGCAATAAGTAATACAATGTTGAATTTGTTACATCTGTGTCATAAGACACACTAAGCTGCACTTCTGTATATCAACATGTTCAAGAACAGTAAAAACATTGTTTTCAATATTCAGTGACTTCTAATACATAGGGAAGAACAGCCCAGTAAAACATCAAGTAAACCACAATCATGAAAACCTTTAGCCCATGACTACTACCCCTGTTGAGCCTGCTCCAGTGCAAACCGATTGTCAAAGCCCACATGCTTAGGCACACGGTCTCTCGTAGGAGTCCAAATCACTTTACAGCATCTCCTAGCCCCCCTTTCATTATAATTATATAGTGATCTCTCTAGATTGTAGATAACCAACAAACACCCAAACTATGATTGCATAGAGGGTGGTTCAGCACTCATCTAAACTGTAGCAATTAAGAGTTGCACTAGAGTCATAGAGATAAAAGTAAAATGCATCTGACCCAAATCTCCTTCGCAGCGCTGATCCTACCCAAACATCATCAAAGCAGGGAAAATGTAGACCTCTTTGCCAAACAGCTTCTTGCAGAATATCTCAATGCACTCTTTAAACAACTGCATCCTCTCACAGCAAGAGAATATATGAACCATATCAGCTAGACTTTCTCCACATCTAGGACATCCATCGTCCTCCCTCTTACCCCAACTGCAATGCTTAGCAGGAGTGAAATATAGCCTACACAGAATTTTATAGTGCTGAGCCCTCAGTGTGGATGACACTTTTGTCCCATTCCCTTGTAGTGTAGCCATTTTTAATGTAGCTTTATGCGTGTTAGCTTAACGTATTATGCCTCTGTGCACTTTGCCCTAGATGCATTTTATTCAACCTCGCACTGTTATTTTACAATAACCAGTTTTACCGTCTTGTTTTTATTTCATTCTATCACACTGTTTAGCTTACTTCAGCACTGTGTTCTCAAACAATACATTCTTGCTCGCTCTGTGCTTTAGTCAAGGATATAGTCTGGGACATTGCCGATAGACATGGTAGAAGTTTAGTCTTTCGGGTTCGTAGAAAGTACACATCCTTACGTAGGCATGTTTCTTAGAACATCGGCGTGTTAGTTATAAAAACATTTTCTAGTCCTAGTACACATTAGAGGGAGATTCCTACCAGGAACCTACAACTAGATGCTGACTGCCCGTTGAAGATGCTGATGCAGATTACAGGCCTTTGCTCAGGTATGAGGGTTGATGTCCTCCCGGGGGAACCTGAAAGGCAGGCTTAGAGCTTCACAGGTTGTGCTCAAAATATAACTTAGAGAGAACATAATCTAGTTGCACTATGATAGCCTTATTCTTGTGCTTCACTCTCCTCGTTACTATTTCAATCCTACTGTGTTGTATAGTTTTGGCTATTGCAGCTCACACTTTGTTATCTAAAATGCAGTCGTTTTATTAAACCAATCTTTAAAACTCAAACTGCCTTTGTCATTTATATATGAGACCGCACCGTGTACGGGAGAACCGGTTGTGACCTGAGTGACCACGACTTCCCTGGGAAGTACTAAGATGTCATGCGCTCGGCTGCCCAATTGTCTCTTCCCCTAGGGAGAGATGAGGCACTAGTAGTTAGCCGGAGCAAAAACCGGATTTGGGATGATAGGGGTCCTTCACCGTGGGTCAGACTCAGTCCCCCACTCTGCGAACAATCTTGCCGCCCAAAAATCCAGTAGTCTTATTAGGATAATGAGAGCCTACGCGACATGGCGCCCAACGTTTGGCCTGGCTCTAATTTTCAGGTCCACCGGTTTCTCTCGGTCTCATAAAATATAATGATCCCTCAGATCCTTCAGCAGAGAAGTCCATGGCACTGAGGATTTCCACCACCGCCGTATAGGTAACCCTATTTACAGTGGGTGGTTTTCAAGCTTGAACTTTAAAATGAAAAAAACCAGTTTTGGTGTGCCTTCTCTGAATTTTGGTGGTTTTATAATGGCGAATCCCCAGGTTGTACAAATAGCTCTTAACATGAGACAACCGCTCAAAGCACATTTGCTAGCACACAGCCTTACGGCCCAGGGCGGTCCAGTCACATTTGTGGTGGACGCCCACGTAGCCTATAGAACAGAACTTTTTTACTCTTCGGTCATATTTCCAGCAGTTGATGGGAACACAAATACATTCCATACATACACAGTAGTGAACGCGCCTGGACAATACAGGGCGTACGCATATTAAGAGATACCTCTATCTTATCAAGAACATAATAATTGGCTTGATGGCGCCCTACCCCATACAATATTACCAGTAAGGTTAGGTCCACTAAGTAATGATGGTCCTACCTGGCCTTTATTGGTCACATACACACCACATCCTGCGGCGGCTAATATGGCGGTGGCTGAGGTTCGACGATTATATACTGCATTAACGACAACATATAGATGACTAGTACAATTTGTGATGCAGACACTAAATACAAATCTAGCGCGTGCTGCTCCAGTACAACCACACACAGTAACTCCAGGTATAAGCCTGGTGACTGTACACTCTATTATGGGTAAAGTCCCAGCAAAACGAGAGGAGACTCAATTTTGGCTGATGCAGAAAATTAATACGCTGGAAGCAGTATTTCCCCATACAGGACCACAGGACAAACATAGGATATTAACTATGTGTTTACCCTTTGTGATGGTTCCCACAGTGGAACATTGTAATACATGGGGCACGGTGTTTGCCGTGCTCTGTACAATGGCACACGGTACCCCGACATTAGCAAACCTACCGGAAGTGCTTAAACAAATTCAAGATGAATATGGGGCTGCCCCGGCCTCAGATTTGGGAATGCAACTGATGGGCAACTATGCCATGGTTTCTTCAATAATCCTAAGCAACCTTATAGGGGAAGCAGTTGCACTTGCAGTGCGCATGCGTCTTTGTGACGTCTCGCAACAAGATCAGGAGCTGGAACTTCCTAAAATAATAGCGGAAACATATTCCAGTATCGGTCGAGATAGCCTAGGGGCTAGACCACAAAAACCTCAATTACGGGGAAAAATGAATAAAGATAATACTAATCAACAACCTGAGGGTAATAAGAAGCGCTGGGAGAAAAAACAACAAACACCCAAAAAAGAAAGGAGAGAATCTCCACGTACGGAGACCCCACAGAATAGGTATAATCTCAGAAATAGAGATAATATAAAAACGTCTGATAGATATCAATACACTGATACACGCCAATCTCGTTCCTTTTAGGACTCATCGGAAAAGAGAAATGAGAGAGGTGGGCGGTCAGAGCAGAGAACAGAGTACGTGAAACCGAGACAGGAATCACAACGCTCTTCGGAAGTTTCTGTCAAGAAGGAAGAGAAACCGATACAACAAAAACAACAGTTTAAAAAGAAAAAGGTGGCAGCAGTCTCAGTTAGACATGCCACACAGGAAGAGGGTTCTCTTGAAGAACAAGACATGGGCTCAAGCACTACTAGACAGTGCGGCAGAGGTCACAATAGTTTGCTGGAATCTTCTAGAGCATCTGGAGGTGAAAGCAACTGATGACTTCATACAAGTAGAAACAGCAGATATGCGTGTCTCCGAACCCGATAGGGTGTATACAGTGACTTTACAATTGGAAGGAGACGTTGAGCGCACTATACACGCAATCTTTTGGGATCGTGTAGTTAAGATATATGATATCTTGCTGGCCAAACAAGACTGGCCACCTGATTTTGTCCGCAACTGCCCAGCAGGGGAGGAGGTTATTAAACCTTCCGTTTCGCCTCTTGTTCCAGAGCAACTCGCAGACTCTTATTCGATAAAATGGGCTCTTGCACAAGCACCTGCCTTATATAGAAATCACATAGCGTGGGACAGGGATTCTCCATATCATGTAATTCCCATTAAAGTTGATCCTCAGCCACAACCGTAGTATCCAATAAAACATGAAGCAAGGGCACTGGTGAGAGAAATACTTACACACTTGGAATACCAGGGGGTAATTGAACCCTGTGTCTCACCAATGAATAATCCCTTATTCTCTGTAGCTAAACTGGACCATTCATATAGAATAGTCTTAGACTACAGACATTTGAACGGACATAGCCGTACATATGCTATACAGAACTCGCATAGCGCAGCACTAACGAGCAACATTGTGCGGAAAAAATATAAAACAACTTTAGATATCTCGAATGGATTCTTCTGCCAGAATATAGCTCCTGAAAGCCGCGATTTAACAAGCTTTAGCGCACTAGGCTCCCAGAAAACAATTCTGTTGTTTGCCTCAAGGGTATAAGAACAGCCCAGGACTGTTTGCGGCTCGTGTGACGGCTATTTTACACGAGTTAGACCCTGAAGCCTTGTCATATGTGGATGATACATATCTCATGGATGACCAGTTACTACAACATTTAAGACGGGTAGCCCGCATTGTTGTGGGGTTTGCCGAAGTCGGCTACAAATTTAACTTCAAAAAATCAAAAATTGCTTTTCTCAGCGTCATATTCCTGGGATATGAGCTGTCAAATTAAGGTAAGAGCCTAGCGCTGTAATTCTTAGAAAAATGTGCACAATTGCAACCATCAAATACGATTAAGAAGCTTCAATCGTTTTTGGGCTTTCCAAATTTTGGCAGAACATACATTCCCGATTATGCTACATGCATAAAACCTCTATATGAATTGATGCGTCCTGATTTTTAAAGCAAATTCTGGACAATTGAACATACACATACCCTTCGGGAGTTACAAGCGGATCTGCTAGCAGCGAAACACTTACACACACGGGTCAATAAGACGCATTTGGTCATCAGGGTGATAGCTGGGGCCATTGGGTTTACATATGTCACATTTAGCGAGGGTGAGACAGTCCCGACAGGATACAAGTCACACTTGTATTCTGCTGTTGAACAACGATTTGCACCCACAGAGAAAATTCTCACTGCTGTACAGATGGCTGTTATTAAAGAAAGACCTCTTGCCCAGGGGAAATGCATTATTGTCGTTTCTCCTATGCCGGCCCTCGAGGCTGTTACAAAAGCTAGCGTCCCAAACGTGAAGGCGCTTCACCCGTGATGGATACAATGGGCAACGTCTTTAACAGCCACTGACGTAGATTACATTTTTGACCCAAAGTTACAAACTCAGGAATTTCTGCAACATGAATTTGAATATCCAGTTCCTGCCGACACGTTGCCGATTGATCAATATCAAGTAGTCATGTACACGGATGGGTCTGCGCAACCGACGATTGGAACAAAACACCAATATTCTGCTGCATGTGCGGTAGTGGGCGGCTATATGCATGGGGAGAAATTCTGCCCCCAACATACCTATACGCAAACTTTAGGGGATTGTATGGCACAATTGGCTGAGCTAAAATCTCTATTGATGGCACTAGAACACACGGATCCGGCGCAGTTCACACTGATTGTTTGTGATTCCTATTATTGCTTCCAGTCCTTTAATGAACATTCACATTACTGGCGCGTTAATGGTTTCAGAGATTCAAAAGGCAGCACCATAAAACACAGACTACTGTGGGGGAAGGTAGCAGACCTGAAAGAGACGCTACCAAAAGTCCATGTTGTGCATACACTTGGACACCAGCGCATTGGAATTCAAGTTGCTGGAAATACTTTGGCTGATGAAGCTACAAAATCGGCAGTGGCAGTTGCCACTGTAGCTGCAGTGACTCGTTCGGGTTCCAAACCAGACACGGAGATTATGGCTACCATAAAAGCTACAGTTGATGGCACGCCTTATCCAAAAGGATTTCCAAATAAATATCAATACTTTATGGGAAGTATGCGGAACGCTGAAGTTAAAATTCCTAGCGTAGGCGACATCCCCAATAAAGATGTAAGACCGCAATTGACTAAAGCAGCGCATGAGGGAGTGGCACCTGCACATGCTGGCGTGGCAGGTACAATATTGTTACTGCAGGTCCATTACTGGTGGCCTGGTCTCTATAAAGAGACTAAGCAGTATGTCGTTTGTTGTGATATCTGTCAACAAATTAAAGTTTCTACAGCTAAGCGCCCGCTGCAGACACCCCTCTTAATATCTAACAGACCATTACAATGTGTGTACTTGGATCATTGCGGTCCACTAACACCAGATAGTGCATACAAATATATACTAGTAGCTGTAGATTCTTGCTCCAGATTTGTGTGGGTGTGGCCACAGCGCTAGGCTGTTGCTCGGACTGTTATTAAAGATTTGCACGTCTTTTTCGGTACATATGCATATGCAGCATTCCATTCGGACCAGCGCCCTTCTTTTGCCTCAAGGGAATTCAGGGACACCATGGCTTCGTTGGGGGTCCAGCTTCAGTACTCATCTCCATTTCATCCCGAGGGAAATTCTGTTGTGGAACGATTAAACCGTGATTTAAAGCAATCTTTAACATCCAGAGTCTTAGGTACGGGTCGTAGTTGGTTAACCCACCTGTATGGAGTTCAGAGAGCACTAAATAACCTGCCTAGAAGGTCCCTGTGGGGTCGTACTTCATATGAGTGCCTGTTCGGAACACAAATGTTTGTTCCGGATCTTGATGGTCCTGGTGTGAAGGCGGCGGAAACACCTTTTGACATAAATGATTGTGTCACTGTTTTACAGGAATTACAGCAGTTCTGTGAAGATAACTCTTCTAAAAGTGCCGCCTCTACAGGAGTTAAGGATACACCAGTAACGCCTACCGGCTGGATTCCCAGGGTTGGGGATCTTGTGCGTGAAAAGGTTGCAGTGAAAAAATAATTTGGTCATTCTTATCGTGCACCAGTCCCTGTGTTAGGGATACACGGAACGAGAACTGTCATTCTACCCCTGTTGCCAGGTGCCAAAGAAAATCGCTTTGTTTCTATTGACAATGTCAAGTTACAACATGTGGCCGATTCTACACAGCCGACCAAGAGGAACGTCCAGTAGTTCCCGAATCCCTCTCACTACTGGAGAAGAAGTTCCGCTTCAAGTCATCTATACTAACACTGTTGCCTCTCCGAGCTTGGGGAGGGTGGATGATGATCTCGCATTAGTTCCACTAACAACGACTAACTTAGAAACATTTGATCAAGTCACCATGACTACTGACGTGACGGATGGTGCTATCTACAGTGTACCACCGCGAGAAACAGCAACTCCTCCATTGAATAGGGCGACACCTTTTGCACAAACTGCCTCTGGTTACTTTGCCGACAGCAACGATGGTCTATTGGACTCGTTTGCCTCTTCAACTACTGACCTGCCAGGTCCATGTAAGCTGATGTGTTGGCTTAAAGATACGTATTTTGTTTTTCCATGGAACTTTCTGTGGCTCATATTGACTATGACAGCATTTTTTCTTTGGATTGGGTTTGTTATCACCTTTTTTCTATTGATACATGGTCATTTTCTTCAGCGGTTGAACAGGTGGAGGAGGTGTTGAAACTACATTTTTCATTGCATAAGGTTAGAAGAGACTTGTCCTTTGTGAACATTTCTGCAGTGCCAATTCCGGATGGCATTGTGTGGGATAAAGTAATGTTTGATATATACGGTCCCACGGAAATAATTCAAATACCATATGTACTAAAGTTATCTATGAATGACATAGTAATACCTGGCATTGTATCTGATGATTGGGATGTGCAGACCGTTGATTCAATGAGGACGGAATTACAATATTATACCATCTATGAAAATGAAGACGTTTACCAGTTTAAAGAAAATTATGGTGACATGTTTTGCTATAATTATTATGGGCACCACTTCATACATAGAGCAAGTTGTCCAAAAACGATATTTGACTATACGCAATGGGAACATTGCCCAACTCCATCCGCAAGGGAGTTCCAAAACTTATTTTGATAAATTTAAGTATTTTCCTGGGCATTATCAAAAGAATGCTAAGTCATATTATTTTAGGTTAACTCCGACTAAAGATAAACAAATGTTGTTGACCAACACGAAATTCATATATTCGGATTCCTTTGTTTCCCGATTGTCAATTGAAGGTTATGAATACTGGTGAAAAAATGTTGATTTTAAAAGTGTTTGGGGGACGAAAAATTGGCCAACAAAGGGTAGAGAACATTGTTTAGAGCATGTCTCATTCTCATTCAAATTATTTTTTTAAATGAAACAGTACAACAGACTAGCTGTTTAGGCTTAGCTACAATCAGAGAATTGAACATGCCTAGTATACCTGCCCCTGCAAAAATTAATAATTGACAGAAATACATAAAAGCCACCTTTAGTGAGCTTACTGAATGGGTCCATAATGGTACATTTAATGATTCACAGACACGTCCAGGTGGGTGGTTATTGTGGCAAATAGATACCAATGGGTGTCATCAACGTTTTGTCACCTAGTCTGAGGGTTTCCGAACGAGTAGGTCACACCCTCTCTATATATCACCAGAACATGCCGAAATAATTACTACATATAGGGGGTCATTCCAACCCTGGCGGTCGGCGTTAAAGCTGCGGCCAAACCGCAAACAGGCTGGCGGGAAAAAAAATGGAATTTCGACCCTGGCGGAAACCGCCAACAGCGACCGCCATAACAACACACCGCCCGCCACAGCGGCACAAACAAACAGCGTGGCGGTCACCACCAACAGACAGGCAGGAGACAATGTACAGCCCACCCTATCACAACCTACCAATCCGCCACCTTTTCCGGGGCGGTAGCCCCGCCGATAAAAACACAGCGGAAACAGCCATTTCGAAGGGAAAACGCTCAACTCCATACAGCCCACGAGGAATCAGGACAGCATGGAACCCGAACTCCACATACTCCCAGCGATAGTGTTCCTACTCCTCTACCAGGAGCACGAATGCCGGTGCAGAAGACAACGGTGAGTACTGCACCTACGACACAGGGGAAGGGGGAGGGGAAATTATTACGGGTACACACATACGCGACACACCCACCCGCACCCTCACCCACTACAACACACACATCAATGCATAGCAACACATCAGAGTGACACCCCCCGAACCCCCCAGAAGAATGCAAATACAAAAGGAAATGATTCTAAACATTGGAATATATTGTAATACTGCCAAAAAAATATAGATACACATCAAAAACTCTTATATACATAAATGTACAAGTCCGAGCATTGTAGCAGGCATTGTCCGTGGACCACTGGGCCCAAATCACATGGGCAAAGCCCACACAGGATACCTGACTCCAATGGAGAGAACACTGCAGGGGCATCAGATAGCAAAACTACATGCACCTCAGGGGGAAGGGAAGGGGGGCACCTCAGCCAGATGAGTGCACAATGCCAGATCCACGAGGGGCCTCCATGGCCACTGATCAATCCTGGGGAGTGCAAAGCCACAGTCTCTCAAGTCCAGACAGTGGGTGGGCTGCCCACTGTTCCATCCTGGGGAGTGCAAAGCCACAGTCTCACAAGTCTCTACAGTGGGTGGGCTGCCCACTGTTACATCCTGGGGAGTGCAAAGCCACAGTCTCTCAAGTGGATAACAGTCTCCACTGGTTCTGGAGGGGGACTGGTGCCCAGAGTGCTTAGTGCAGCCCTGTCCGACACAGATGCGGGCCAGCCCCTGCAGCTCATGGGCCAGCGGTACTTGAGATGAAGGGCCCAGCGCAGCGGTACTTGAGATGAAGGGCCCAGCGCAGCGGTGCTTGAGATGGCGGTGCCCAGTTCAGCAGGGCTTGAGACGGCGGTGCCCAGCGCAGCGGTACTTGAGATGAAAGGCCCAGTTCAGCAGTACTTGAGATGAAGGGCCCAGTTCAGCGGTACTTGAGATGAAGGGCCCAGTTCAGCAGTGCTTGAGACGGCGGTGCCCAGCGCAGCGGTACTTGAGATGAAGGGCCCAGTTCAGCGGTGCTTGAGATGAAGTGCCCAGTTCAGCGGTGCTTGAGACGGCGGTGCCCAGTTCAGCGGTGCTTGAGACGACGGTGCCCAGTTCAGCGGTGCTTGAAACGGCAGTGCCCAGCGCAGCGGTACTTGAGATGAAGGGCCCAGTTCAGCGGTGCTTGAGATGAAGGGCCCAGTTCAGCGGTGCTTGAGACGGCGGTGCGCAGTTCAGCGGTGCTTGAGACGGCGGTGCCCAGTTCAGCGGTGCTTGAGACGGCGGTGCCCAGCGCAGCGGTACTTGAGATGAAGGGCCCAGTTCAGCGGTGCTTGAGATGAAGGGCCCAGTTCAGCGCTGCTTGAGACGGCGGTGCCCAGTTCAGCGGTGCTTGAGACAGCGGTGCCCAGCGCAGCGGTACTTGAGATGAAGGGCCCAGTTCAGCGGTACTTGAGATGAAGGACCAAGTTCAGCGGTACTTGAGATGAAGGGCCCAGGGCCCAGTTCAGCGGTGCTTGAGACGGCGGTGCCCAGCGCAGCGGTACTTGAGATGAAGGGCCCAGTTCAGCGGTACATGAGATGAAGGGCCCAGTTCAGCGGTACTTGAGATGAAGGGCCCAGTTCAGCGGTGCTTGAGACGGCGGTGCCCAGCGCAGCGGTACTTGAGATGAAGGGCCCAGTTCAGCGGTGCTTGAGATGAAGGGCCCAGTTCAGCGGTGCTTGAGACGGCGGTGCCCAGTTCAGCGGTGCTTGAGACAACGGTGCCCAGCGCAGCGGTACTTGAGATGAAGGGCCCAGTTCAGCGGTGTTTGAGATGAAGGGCCCAGTTCAGCGGTACTTGAGATGAAGGGCCCAGTTCAGCGGTGCTTGAGACGGCGGTGCCAGCGCAGCGGTACTTGAGATGAAGGGCCCAGCGCAGCAGTGCTTGAGATGGCGGTGCCCAGCGCAGCGGTACTTGAGATGAAGGGCCGAGTTCAGCGGATCCGGCCATGGCGGGGAGGTCATTTGCCACCTGTCCTGTGGCTGGCAGGGCCCTCCTGGGCTGCAGTGCCGGGCCTGTTGGTGGCCTCCTGCCCACCTGGGATGGGGCTGGCGGGGCCCTCCTGGCCAGGTGGGCTGATGGCGGTGTTGTCGTGTGTGCTGCCCTTCCCAGCCTTCCCTGATCGCCTGTGGCCCTTCCCCACCTTGAGCGGTGTGCCAGCTGTCTCCACACTTCCTGCCGCAGCCATGTTAGGGGTTTTAGTCCCTGGTGTTTTCACCCTCTCGCGCCGGCCACTGCCTATCTTGGGATGTTTCTCCGGGGGCGGCCTGCCCGTGCCTTGGCTTCATACCGAACTGGCTGCCCTGGAGGGTGGGGCACTCCACAGTCCATGGCAGACTGTGATGACAGGGGACGGTTTTGTCGTGGCTGAGGTGCTGACTGTAGTCCTATGACATGGACGGGGTGGGGGACTTGGAGGAAAGAGGTTGAGTTTGGAAAGGAAAAGCTTTTTAGGAGCAGTGGGAAGGGTAGGTGTTAGTGGGTATGGGAGTGGAGGAAGAGGTTGTGGTTGTAGGAGTTTTAAGTCTGGTGTCTTTGGGTGCAGGTGCTTGGGCTGGAGGCTGTCGTGAGGTGGATGGCTGTTGGGTGGGTGGCTGCCTGCGTTTGTGTATCTTGGAAGAGGAGGTCACAGACACACTGGGAGAGGACACAGGGGACATGTAAATGGTAGTGGGGGTTGTGAGTGCACGTGTGCGGGGGTGCTGGTGTGTGTGCTGGTGATGGACGTAGTGGCTGAAGATGTTGTGCATGCAGGTGTGAGTGGAGACGTGACAGGGAGGGAGGAGGGAGACGAGGAGGAGGGGGACACAGTGAAGGCAGTGGGTGTTGGTATGTCTGTATGTGGATGTTGCTTGTGTGAATGCCTGTGTGATGTGTGGTGCTTATGTCTGGCTGAGCTTCCCTTGGGTGTTGAGGTGTGTGCAGGCTGGTCTGATGGTGTGTCTGGGATAGGCAGAGGTACAGGTGATAGGGTATGGGTGGAGGAAGTTGGAGGGGGGAGGCTAGAGACAGGGACAATGGCTGCCATCAGTGCTGAGGCCAGAGTCTGGAACGATCGCTGAAGGGCAGCCTGACCAGAATGAATGCCCTCCAGGTATGCATTACTCTGGTGCACCTCTCTTTCGACACCCTGGATGGCATTCAAAATGGTAGACTGCCCAACAGTGAGCGTCCTCAGGAGGTCAATGATCTCCTCACTGAGGGCAGCAGGGGTGACTGGGGCAGGGCCTGAGGTGCCTGGGGCGAAGGAGATGCCTGCCTTCCTGGGTGAGCGGGCACGGGGCAAACGCTGAGGGGCTGCTGGAAGGGCGGTGCTGGTGCGGTGGGTGGCGGCTGTACCTGTTGTTGCGGAGGGCACAGATGTTGCCGCCACCACAAGGGAGCTCCCTTCAGAGGACGAGTCGGTGTCACTGATGTCTACCCGAGTCCCCGCTGTGGAGCTCCCCTCGCCCTCCGTCCCACTGGTGAATTCGGAGTCCGTTGCATGGCCCTCCATTGCCATGTGGGATGCAGCTCCCTTGTGCTCCGATGCCACTGCTCCTCCGCCTGATGATGCTAATGCACACATGAACAGGAAGACCACAAAAAAGGGGGGGGGAGAAAATAAAGACATGTTGACTGCATGCATTGGCGACACCGTTGGCGGACATGACAGACACAGAAGCCCCCTGCACTATGCCGCGCACTTGGGATCGACTACTCAATCAGTGGGACATGGCCTACAAGCCTATGGACGACATCTGCACCCATAGATGACACCAAGGTTGCCCTGTTGACTGTCTCTTTACACGTCTTTAGTGACAGGATGGGACCATCCACATGTTGGTTCACATGTCCACATCCACTTTACTCACATTGATCAACCAAGGATACTCAGTAGATACAGGAATAGCTGACAATGACTCATGATGAGTCCTGGACCGAACTGTGACAAATTACACCCCAAACAATATACAGGATCATCATTGGACCACACACATGAACAAGACACCTATGTGCAATTGATCACTGGAAATATGTGGACACGTGCTGCCTCGTATGCTGGTCCACCACAGCCACGTGATAGTTGGTGCTCACTTCTATGGCCTCAACTGTGGTGTCATCATACATTTGAGATTCACTCTTGTCTGTCTGTGCAAACAACATGGTACCCACTTCCTCAATGCATGTGTATGACTCACTGTGGGATTCACCAACTAGTGTCTAGGAAGCTCTTACAAATACTCTAGGACATAGGATGTAGAAAATGTGGACCATTGACATGAACAAGCGTCTGCCATCCATCTGGTGCATGCTATGTCACAAGTGGTGTCTACGTGACCCTAAATCTTGGAAGTCCACTTTACGGGTGTTGTTACATGTATGACCAACACATGCCCTCTCTCATTTCCACACTGACTTGCATCTAAGGATTGGACACATGGACGTCACATTCATACAAGCATATGTACAAAAATGCTTCATGTGATACACACACACTCGGTCAACAAATACATTAGTTGCCAAAGCACACACATTGAGCCAAAGGCATTTAGGTATTGTACATATGTGCATCACATTGCTATCCTCTCCTTATGCCAAACATGCACAATTTCTGCAACACATATATGTAGGCCACACTTATGACCAACTATTGCGTCAGCCAACTGTAAAAATACTGTTAAGGGAGTAGCGGATCATGGTCCGTTGCAGTATGATGTCACACGTGTGAACAAACACCATCAACACCATAGTGTCTTTAATCAGCCTATCTCTGATGTGTCCCAAATGTAACATAACCAAAAAACAAGAAAAATTGCCCAAAACCAGTTAATGCACTGTAAATTTGACGTTCCTAGTGTTATGTGTAATTTTTTGTCTACCAAAACTGTATTTGCGTCATTTTTTTTGACGCACAGGAGTGAAATTTAGCCCGCATACAGATATTTGTACAGGCCATGTACTATTATGTGGATGCAGGCTAATTTTCACTTCTGTGCGTCAAAAAAAATTACGCAAATACAGTTTTGGTAAACAAAAAATGACACATAACGCGAAAAAGGCGGGACTTTTCATACAGGAAGTGATGTAATAGGATAACCTGTTTACAGATCATGTACAGAGGGTGTACATTCACTTTCACTTTGCAGTCTATGATCCTTCTAGACTGTATGGCTGTGTAGAGAGTGTTGTCCTGAGATTTTGTGCTTTTTTGTCCTGTGTGCTATCTGTAAAGTCCATTTGCGAAATAAATATTGTTGCTGTTGTTAGGGTTTGTACACAGCAAAGAGCATGTCCCCTCTCACTGCACTAGTGGGTTCTGTAATAGCTCCCTTTTAAACTTACTATTGAAAGCCTTTCTTGTTATCTCACCTTCCCCCCCCCTAGGCTTCTGTGTATGTTGTTTAATGTGCTGTTTTGTTTACACATTGGGCCTTGCTTTTACCAAGGCTTCTTTAAAATACTCCTCCCTAGGCCATGTGTTAATCCAACTCATTTGCATAATAACTGAAACTCTGCACACCTTTCAAGAACATGTGCAGCATGTGAGGACCACACCCAGCTCTTCAAACCACACCCAGCTCTGCACACCTTCCAAGAACATGTGCAGCATGTGAGGACCACACCCAGCCCTTCAAACCACACCCAGCCCTGTCTATAAAAGGCATCCCCGAGCCTCACCCAGTGCTTGTGCTCGTCTACCTCCCACTTACCTGAGAACAGATCCCTTGGCGCTGGCACTCCTGCTCTTTACAGACTTTCATTGACTTCAATGGGCGCAGCTTCTGGCTCTTCCTTCTTCCGGTTTCCGGTTCCTCCTTGCTTCAGCCTCTCTTCTATGAGTAACCTGCAAAAGAGAAAGAAGACAAGGTTAGACCGATCAGTATCTCTTGCCAGCAACAAGTAAGTGCAAAACCTTTTATTACCTGAAAGAACTTTGACAACAATTTCTGGATTCCTGTATAGACAATTTGAAACGAAATACCTTCCACGAACATTGTGATTCAAACTCTTTGTTACAAGAATATTTTGCAGAACTTTGTGAAGCAAACATTGTTTTTTCTCATGGAACTTTTAAGAATCGAACAGTGGAAACCATTAACAGCAAGGCAAACAGTAAATCAAGGACTTGCACAAATTACATTACATTTTAGAATGTTTGTTGGAGTTATTTGTGCCACATTCCAAATATGGATGGCAGTCCAAAGGTATGCACATGGCTTCACATCTCCATGGTTGGTGCAAATCACCATAGCTGAGCCACATCAATTGAATAAACTGTAACAACAGGATGGCTTACAAAAGTCCCTGCCCCTCCCTCTGTACATTGTACCTATGTGTCATTAATGTGTCATGGCCACAATGCATGTTTGACTGGTAATGCAGTCCTCAAGTAACCAGGCTATGGATGTCTCTCTTGGATGCACATGATGAGACGATTACACTCCATACATTTTTTCTGGTCACCAATTACGGGGCATGTTTGCAACCACATGATAGTTAGGGCCAATGTATGTGTGCAGATACGTGTGTAACTGTCACAGGAGACCCATGCTATGTACAAGTTGGCCGTGATATATCAGATGCAGTACTATCATGTCTGAATGGCTGCCATTTCCTTATTCAGCCTACATATTGTATATGTTTATGAAATTGTTGTGCTGTGCACAGATTTTGAGCACATTTCTTCCTTCCATACCTTACAGGTGGACCGGCACCCTACACTGTGGGAGAGGTGGCGACATTTGAGGACCCCAACCACTCCAGTAAGTGTTGATATGTCTGTTATGTGTTGTGTTTGCTGGTTATGGACTCGTGTGAGTTGGACGCATAGCAAGGGGTGATGCGTTGGGCAAGCTTTTCTCTTGTTCCATGAGTGGGAATTCAGTTTCTCACATGTTTTGAGTTGGCCAATGCGTATCCAATGGTATCATGTAGGGATTGTATGCAATTCATGATCATGGGTGTTCTAGCAACTATGTGTGTGATGTAAGCCAGGCCTCACCGGAAGTATATGTTGTGTACCAAGTTCTGCATTTCCTGACATGTGTGGCCCTATGAGTGCTCTGGGGTTTGCTGACTCATAATTGTTGATAGACCTTACCTGTGGTGTGTCTGTGGAGACAAACATGTGTGGAGTTTTCTATATACTCCTCGGTGTGCATGTTGTTGGCAAATTATAGTTGTTTATCCACCCCCCACCCTCGAACACGGGCATGGGTTTGTGAATGGGGTACCTAGTACTGATGCTACCAGTATGTTACACACACATGTGAATAAGTGATGGTTTGGTTGCAAACTAGTATACACACTCAGGTTTGGTACTTGGTACTATACTGACAAGTCCAGTTACAACTTGCAGACCATGTGGCTTTAGTTTTGCTTTCCTTACACTGACATTTGTAGCCCAGGTCTTGGCAGAGGATATGCAGCATGATTCTTAGCTGATAATTGGCAGAACTCAGATTGCAAGTCAAAGCCAGTTGTTACCCATCTTGTAGGTTATGGATGTGCTATGTGTGATGTAACCTTTGTAGTCTGGCCTGCCATGAACTTCCTCAGGGACATTCAATGATCTGTATTGTGATATGAGCTGTTACATGTACAGTAGATGTATTGTCTGATGAACTTCTTGTGCCATTTCACACAATGCAGTTACTAATGTAGAATATCTGCATTTGTCTTCACAGCTGCTAATATGACTCCAGACCAGGTCCATGAATTTCAGCGCCGGGCCATGCAATACCAGCACATCCTGCTGGTGGAGTCGGGGTTCCGGAGGATGGCCCGACGATATCGCCACAAACAGGCCTCCGGGGCATGGAGAGCCTTCCCACAGGGTGGGCCTACTTTGCCCACCACAGCCACCACCAGCACAACCACCAATCCGAGCCAGGTGGCCCCACCCATAGCTGGCACTGTTGGTCCGACATCTGCTGGACTTCCAGGCCCCAGCATTGCCACAGGTGCAGGACAGCCCACTAGGCCTGGCACCACACCCACACAGACCTCCTCCACTGGTACCCAGACTGCCACAGCTCCATCTGTTGACCCTGCAGCCTTCAACCAAATGGAACGTAAGATGGACAAAGTGCTGCACAAGTTGACCCACCTGAGCCGGGATGTGCGCCACATTAACCGGTGTGTTAAGTCTATTAAGAGGACCCTCCGGAGGTCCAACCTCTAGACATTTACAGTTGGACATTTATTCCCTGCCCTCCCTCCTCTTTCCTTGTTCTTAACGTTAGTGGGCTTAGGGGGCTTAGTGTTAGGTTAATATAGGCTGTTAGTTAAGTTAGTGTTAGTGGGTGGGGGGTCCTGATTGTTTCTATTTTTACTTATTACATGTATGGTTGGATAGGTGGGGGGCTATGTTGGGGTTCTTGTGTGTTTAAAAAAAAAATCCAAAAAAACTAACAAAAATTACAAAAAAACAAACCCAAAAATATATATTTGTATAGGATAGTATAGTATGTGTTTAGGTTAGTATGTGTTGTCCTCAATGTGTCCCGTCTCATAAGGGGGGTGGTGGGTAGATGTTTAGAACGTTTTATTACATGTGATAAGTAAGTGTAGCTTAGGTTAGTTAGGGACAGTTGTGGGTAATGAGTAGTCAGGGTAGATTAGGGTAGGTAAGATTTTTCCCTCAGTTTCCTCATCTGTGATTAGCATTTAATAAATATTTGGTTAACCCTTAATAGTATGTGTTGAATGGTACTTGATCGTGGGTTTGGATTCAGTGTACATCAATTTTGTACTATAACATCTGTGTCCTATGCTACAAACAAATCCCAACTGAGCTGTATGATTGGCAACTAGCCCAGAGCTACCTTGCAAAGTGTTGACCCTTCATTGCAACCACCAATCACAGTTAATATGGATGACAATGTGTTTATGTTGATAAGTGTGTTTTTAAAGTCACAAACAGTGCTTCCAGACTTGGTATTGGAGAAACAGTTTTAGGTCTGACTGCAGTGTGATGATCATGCACACACTTATAAGATGAGTTCTCATTGGAAATCTTGTATTCTTGTCTTTATGACCCTCATACATCATTTGTGACACAGTTCAGCATGATTACCTATTTGTATGTTAACTCAGACACCTTCATTTATGCAGTTTTTGTAGTGTTTACTTAGATTAGTGTGCCATGTTCTTTGTGTTATTTTTGCATGTTGACAACATTTTGCGGCCACTATTTGATGACCTAGTTATCCCCTGAGGAAGCATTCTTCTGTCCAACACAGCATGATGGTGTATGGTTTCTCACTTCATCAGATTTGTTCCCTCAGGATGGGCAGAGTATAATACCATCATGGGCACTGTGCAGATTTCTCTGACTACATATTATCAGGACAGTTGTATTGACAAGCTACGTAATTTGACAGTAGGCACATTTCAGTTATCTACTGCACAGTTGATGTGTCACATTACCCAGAGACAGATTTGTTGTGTAAGTGCTATTGATTGAACAGTGCTGTAGTGCTATCTGTACATTGTCCATGATTGTGAGTCCATTATAGTGACATCTTACATTGTGATCCTACACAAGGGGTTACGGAAATGCTTTTGACATGCTGGGGTTGATGTTTCAGACAGTGCAGAGGGACAGGATTTGCCAATGAGTAGGAAAGAGACAATCACTGGGCTGGGTGAGAAGATAAACAGTGGTTTGCAGAACAGTGCTTGAGTAAAGTTGTTGCAAGACTGGCAAGTTACAAAGCGCAGGACCGTGGTAAATGTGGGCCATGTGGCAGGGACTAGTGCTTCCGGGTCATTTTCCTTGTGAATGTGATCTGTTCCATGTCTTCTTCTTCTGATGTGTGTGTTGCCTCCTCTGTCCTTGTTGTTGTTGGTTGTGAAGGGGCAACACACACCTCAGTGTTAGAAGACGTGGAGTCAGACATCCCGGTCGCTGCTCCCTGTGAAGGTCTTTAGGGCAGTACTGTAGCAAGGAGGGTCTGCTGGTTCTTGAGAATAGCAGCCACATCACTATGGTAGGCAGCCAGGTCGGCCCTGAGGGGGTCATGATTGCATTCGTGCATGCAGTGGAAGGTTTGGGGTGCGAGGTGTTGTGGCAACTCCCTTACTGCAGTGGTGAGCTCCCGCTGTACTCCAACTACAGTTCTCTCAAAGCTGGTGCCAGTGTCGTCTGAGTCCTCAGCTGTATTGGAGCTGGCAGGTCTTACAATTGGTGTGGTGGGTGGATCCTCTGCGATGGCTGCTTGTTCTGTGCTCCTCCTTGTGACTGAAGGTGGGGTCTGGAGGGTGTCAAGGACCTTTTGGATAGTCTCCTGGGGAATGTTTATCGGCTCGTCATCCATGTCATCAGGGAAATCTGGGACAGGCATATCCGCAGGAGATCCATCTTCCTCTGCAATGAAACAGGGTACAATTAGTGTGTCTGTGTTGTGGCAATTTTGATGTGACGTGCCTGCCTTTTGATAAATTCACTTTGTGATCTTGTTTTGTGTTAATTTCTCCAGCCCTTCAGATGGGCATTCTTCCAGGCCTATGGCCCACCTGTATGTCACATGTATTTTATTGAGTTATCAGACTTGTCAGCCTCATCGCCTCTAGGTGTTGGTTTATGCCAAATAGAGAATTGCCACCTTCTTTTCCTACTCAAGCCTCCGTCTACATCCATTCTCATGGTGAGACCTTATAAATATGTAATAAGTATAAGTATGGTATGGGCCAATGTGTTTTATTTTGTGGCGGATTGGATCTCGGTCACGGTTGTAACATAGTAACCCATCTACTAAGATCTAAATCAGGCTTTTAGTGTTATTATTTGTGCCTCTGTAAACCAATAGGGGTTTGCTTGGTCTCTCCACACAGTGCCCCTTTTTTGGCTTAATATATAAAGAGCCTCCTACATTGGTGCTTCAGAGTAGCAATACAAGACTTTGCATTCGCTGATACCACTTGGTCAATAAGTGATTCCACGAGGTAAATCCACAATTGACATTAGCAAAAAACAAAATATATTTTTTTTCAATCTTTGTTGATTTTTTCACATTTCTAAAGCTGAACTGTTAGTGCGTTGGTTAAGTCTCCTCAGTCCAACTGTTTAGAAGATTAAAATCATCAGCAGTTAGGCCTGAAAGTCTAGTTAGACTTTTTTTTTTTATTCTAAAAAGGTCCCAACTACTGCATGACCATGTCTGAGTCAAAGGGTACTAGCCAGGATCTCAACCTGCCCCCTACAAAAATATTAAGTTAGTACAACTTAAGAACCTCTGCAAAGCATGTGACATTGCAAATGTGCCCTAAACCTACTAGGTAACAATTTTAGGAGTTATTGAACAGGAAGGACAGAACACTGGCAATGGAAGAAAACTGTACAGGAGATATAAGGGAGGATGATCTCTCAGACCCTCCTACTGTTGATAAACCCCTACTAGGAGTACATTTTACACTACCCCAGAAAAATAGAAAATGAAGATCCTGATCCTCAAAAACTAACTAAAAGAGTAACCACTGATGCCATAATCCTGGCCATAGAAAAAGAAAACGCTGAGATGGGTCTAATACCCATCACTGGTGGCAGCAACATCTTAAATAAGGAGAAAGGTGAAGCTTTTGACCCTAGCATCCCAAAAGATGCTGTCCCCAAATATGTAGAGTGTGATGATATCACCAAACTCAACCAGAAATATTGGGGTTCTCTACTCTGACAAATGTTCTCAGGAGAGTGCAGGAATAGACTCCTCACACTGAATTAGGAGGATACTGGGTCCTATGACCTCATGAAGGATACTCTGAATGAGGGCTTTTTACTCACAACTGAGGAGTATAGGATTAGGTTCAGGGAGACTCTCAAAACCTTATGTCACACTAGGTAGATTTTGTTGACTTCTCTGTCAAAACACTAGGTGGCTGGGAGAAAGGTAACAATCTACAAGCCTGTGATGAGCTTTGTACTCTTATTATGAAAGAGCGTCTGTTAAGTAACTGTGTTTCTGAAAAATTGCATCAGTACTTAGTTGACCTACGTCCAGTCTCTCCTCAAGAAATGGGTAAGGCTGACCATTGGGTCAAGACAAGGTTGTCCAGAAACTCTTATCAGGGGTGACCAAAAGAAAGGGGTTTAACCCCCACTCCCAATGAACCCCCCTTCACCCAACAAGGAAAAGAGAATGGAATGGTTAATCTAAAGATATAAACAAAGAGTCCTCAAAGGCACCTAAAAACCTGTTCAGGAGGGTGGGCCCTGAGACAAAACTCAAGTCAGGGGAGGATACACTTGTAAACACATGGATCCCAATAAGGCTTGGTGCTTTAATTGCAAACCCAATAGGCAATGAACTGGATACTTTACCTTTCCCAAAAGGCTTTCTCTTGTCCACCTCAATTACCACTGGGGTGGTGAGTCTCCAGATGGGATCTTTGGTATGCCCAGACCAGGTCAAAGAACACACTGAAGCTACTTTAGTCTCACTGGGGGGGGAGGTGGATGTAGCTGCCTAGGCTGTCTGGGCTAGTGATCTGGAAAAATCTGACAACAGTCGCACAATAATGGGGTTTACATGGAAATACTGAGAGAAACAGGTGCAAGTATAACAATGGTAAATGAAAAAATTGTATCTCTAGAAAGGTATCTGGCTGGACAAACTTCTCCAGTCATTAATTCTGATAATGTGACCAAAGTTCTTTTTATGGCTATGGTGTCCTTGGAGTAGGGAGGAGTTACTGGCAAAAGAATATGCCTGTTTCCTCTGCAATGTCCATTGAATATCTGTTAGGGAATGATCTGGAGTCCTCAGCATGGGTCAAGGTAGAGTTAAGATCCATTGCAGCCATGCTGGAAATCTCTGAATGGGTGTGTGGAAAAACCCGAACATAGAGCAAATCCCTCGGTGAAAAAGAGAGGTTAGAGTCTGAGAAAATGGCCAAACCCTTCAAGAGGAAAGGTAAGACTGGAAAACCAACTTCTGAACAGTCACAAGCTCAGGTCCACTTCCCTCAGGGAGACGACCTGTCAGTCCTAGAGGAACTGAGCCATAGAAAATTGGGCCTTACGTGTGAGAGCTTCTAGGCCCAGGAGGACCATCTCGAGAAGAGCTGTGTCAAGGAGAGAGGACCTGTTCTACTTTTAAAAACCTGAGACAGAATGCTGCTGCACAGGAGGAAAAGGTAGATGTCAGTGGCTCTCTCAGAATGTACAGGGAGGAGAGACTCCTGTATACTGAGGCCAGAGACCCCAAGCCTAGTGCCACTAGGAGAGTGGTCGTGCCTCCCCAATACAGAGGGTTTTTATTCTCCTTTGCAGATGAAATTCCCCTAGCTTGACATTTTGGCCAGAACAAGACTTGGAATAGGTTAGTCACCCACTTTTACTAGCTAAACATGTCCCAGAATGTTGCTCCTGTGTTATCTGTCAAGCCAGAGGCAAGACAGGTAACCACCCAAAGGTCCTCTTAATTCCTCTTCCAGTGGTTGTGGTTCTCTTTGAAAGGATAGGGATTTATGTAGTCAATCCTCCTTAACCTTCCAACAGCCTCAGGAAACATACTTATACTGGTGATAGTAGATCATGCCACCAGGTAGCCTGAAAAAATTAACAGAAGGACTGCCACTTCTGCTGCAGTTGCCAGGGCCCGCATCAGTATCAATACTAGAGTGGGCTTTCATAAGGAGGTTATATCAGACAGAGGTGCACATTTAATATCTGGCTACCTAAAAGCCATGTAGGCAGAGTGTGGGGTGAAATACAAATGTATTACCTGATATCACCCTCAAACAAATTGTTTAGTTGAGAGATTAAAAAACATGAAATGCATGACCATGGGAAAAACTCTCAAAGAGCCTAAACAAACTTCTGTGGATTGTGTGCTTGGCTTATGTTCCAGAATGGCTGAGTATATGGGCAAAGCATCTAAAAACCTTGAGACCAGCCAAGAGCACCAGAAGCTCTAGTATGACCAAGAGGCTGCAATGGTGGAGTTCCAACTAGGGCAGAAGGTATGGATTTTGGAGCCTGCTGCACCTATGGCTCCCTAGGACAAGTGGAGTAGACCTCACCTATACTTGAAAAAAAAGGTAAGGCCACCTATCTGGTTGAACTCAGTACTTGTAGGAGCTCTCACAGGGTCATTCATGTCAATCACCAGAAACGTTTCTTTGCAGGGCTGAAGTGACCATGCTGATGGTCACTGAAGGGGATTAGGAAGCTAAGAGTGAACCTCTCCCTGACTTCTTCTCCTACACCCCACAAGATGAGTCAGTAGACGGAGCTGTCTTCTCAGACATTCTCTCTGGCCAACAGCACGCAGACTGCAGGTAAGCCCTGGAGCAATATGCAGAGTTCTTCTCTCTAACCCCTGGTCAGACAACTTGTTGTACCCATGATGTGGTCAATGGTGACAACACACCTGTCATAAACAAAATACACAGGAAGTCTGACCAAGTTAAGAAGAGCATCAGAAGTGAAGTCAGCAAGATACTAGAATTGGGAGACATCGAATGTTTTAGAAAAGTTCCTGGGCCAGCTCAGTTGTGCTAGTCCCAAAACCTAATTTCAATGATGATAAACCAGATCTGAGAGTCTGTGTGGACTATAGGGGCCTTAGCACAGTAACCAAGACAGATACATACTCAGTGCCTAGAGCTGATGAATTGAGTGTCAGGTTGGAGGCAGCTAATTTTCTTCGTACTTTTGATTTTACATCAGGGTGCTGGCAGATTGGTTTGACCCCAGGAGCAAAAGAAGGTCTTCTTGGCCCCAGATGGGCATTATCAGTTCACTGTTATGCCCTTTGGATTGAAGAATGCCACTGGCACCTACAAAAGGTTGGTGAATAAGATCCCATCTGGGTTGAAGACTTTGCAGCATATAATAATGATATTGTTGTCTGTAGTTCAACTTGACAGGGCCACCTGATCTACCTTGGGTGGGTCCTGAAGACTCTGCAAGCTGCAGGTCCCATTATCAAGACAAACAATTGCCAGATAACGCAGACACAGCTGTATACTTGGGCCACCGGGTAGGTGGAGTCCAAGTTCAATGTTTATAGCACAATATCTAAACTATTCTTGTTCTGTGAAGCTCCAACAACCCAGAATTAGCTTAGGGGATTCCCTTGCTTGACTGGGTACTAATGGATCTGTTTGAAGGGGTATGGTACCATTGTGGCACCCCTCACAAAACTTACCTCCAAGAAGATGTCTAAGAAGATAAAATAGACAGTGAGCTGTCAAAAGGCCTTTGATACCCTGAAAGAAGCAATGTGCTCAGTACCCATTCCTAAAGCTCCAGATTACTCTAAGCAGTTAATAGTGCAGACTAATGCCTGTGAACATGGGATAGGACCAGTCCTATCCCACACCAACAATGATGGCCATGACCAGCCTATTGCTTTTATTTGCAGACAGCTACTTCCCAGAAAGAAGTGTTGGAATGTCATTGAAAGGGAAGCCTTTGCTGTGGTTTGGTCACTAAAGAAGCTAGGATCATACCTGTTTGGTACTTACCTCCTTGTCCAAACTGACTACAAGCCTCTCAGATGGCTGGTGAAAATGGAAGATGATAATCCCAGACTGTTGAGGTGGTCCATCTCCCTACAATGGAACAAGGACCTGGGGCTAACCATGACAATGCAGATGGCCTTTCCAGATTTTTTCCACTAAGATTATGATTCTCTTGGGAAATATTAGTTTCACCCACCTTCATTTAGAGGGTGTGATTGTGTCAGAAAGTGCCCCCCTTTTTTGACATGGTCACTGCCACTTGTGCCTGGTATTTGATGAAATTTTGACCAAGGTGCATTGGGTTCCTGCTTTTCAGGTCCCCAGTGCCAGATCATTTTCCCTCAAAACTGTACAATTGTTCACAAATTGGCAGTAACTTTAGCACTCCTGTAAGTCCCTGGTAAATGGTGCCCTAGTTACCTATGGCTTAGAGTACTGAACAGGGTCTACTAAGGGCTGCAGCATGTATTGTGCAAACCTAAGGGACCACTCAGCACACTCATGCAGACTGCCACTGCAGGTTACATGACATTTTACAGAGAAAAGTGAAAACACAACATGGCCAACTTCCTATGTGCCATGTCTACAGACATTGCATGCAGTACATGTAAGTGGTAGACCTAACAGCATTTAGGTGGTCTTCCCCCAGACCTTTTGCCTCTTACCTCCTGATTTTCTTTATCTTTTTGTTGGCCATAGGACTCTGAGGGCCTTATTTATACTTTTTGGTGCAAAACTGCACTAAGGCAGTTTTGCCCCAAAAAGTTTTGCCCCGGCTTGCACCATTTTTTAGCACCAGCTGGGCACCATATTTATGGAATGGTGCAAGCCGGTGAAAAGGGTAGGTTAGCTTAAAAAAAAAATGACGTTAGGCAGTTTTGAGTCAAAATAAATGATTCTGACCAGATTAGCATCATTTTTTGACACTAAGGGGCATATTTATACTCCGTTTGCACTGAATTAACGTCATTTTTTAAAAACTCGAATTCAGTGCAAAACTAACTCCATATTTATACTTTGGTGCTAGACCCGTCTAGCACCAAATTTATGGAGTTAAAGTCATTTTTTGGAAGTGGAAACCTACCTTGCCTTAATGAGATGCAAGGTAGGCGTTCCCGTGCAAAAAAATGACTCTATGGCCTTAACACCATATTTATACTCCCATGCAAAAATGTTGCAAGGGAGGGAGGAGGGGTCAAAAAATGGGGCAAAGCTTGCTTTGCCCCATTTTTTAAGACCTGGGGCAGGGCAGGCGTTAGGGGACCTATGGCCCTATTTCCATGGTGGAAAACCATGGAAAAGGGCCAGAGGTGCCTTCCCTAGGCCCTAGGGGCACCCACACTAGAGGGACTGCGAGGATGGGGGACCCCATCCCAGGTAAGTACAGGTAAGTGCATTTTATTTTTGAAAGTGCCATAGGGGGCCCTGAAATGGGCCCCCATACATGGCACAGGGTGCAATGGCCATGCCGAGGGCACCCCTGTCCTCTGTGCTGGCCACTGGGGTGGTGGGCATGACTCCTGCCTTTTCTAAGGCAGGAGTCATGTGGCATGGTAGGTTTAGCACCATAAAATGACGCTAATCTGGTTAGAGTCATTTTCTTTCACTCTAACCTGCCTAAAGCCATTTTTTGGTGCTAAACCCTCTTCTTCTATACTGCCAGCCCCACCCGACTAAAGTAATTTTTTTAAACTCTAGCCTACCCTTTGCACCGGCTTGCACCATTCCATAAATATGGTGCCCGGCTGGTGCACAGAAATGGTGCAAGCCGGAGCTAAACTTTTTGGTGCAAAACTGAGTTAGTGCAGTTTTGCAACAAAAAGTATAAATAAGGGCCAATATTTTGTAAGCTTGCACCACTTTTGTGTCATAAAATGATGTTAATGCGGTGAAAAAAAAGTTTAAATCAGGGCCTTGGTGCTAGATGGGTCTAGCACCAAAGTATAAATATGGAGTTAGTTTTGCACCGAATTAGAGTAAAAAAAATGACACTAATTCGGAGCAAACAGAGTATAAATATGCCACAGAGTATAAATATGCCCCTAAATATGGCGTTAAGGCCATAGAGTCATTTTTTGCATCTCATTAAGGCAAAGTAGGTCTCCACTTTCAAAAAATGACTTTAACTCCATAAATTTGGTGCTAGAGGAATCTAGCACCAAAGTATAAATATGGAGTTAGTTTTGCACCGTATTAGAGTAAAAAAAAATGACACTAATGCAGTGCAAACAGAGTATAAATATGCCCCTAAGTACTTTACCACTGCTGACCAGTGCTAACATGAATGTGCTTCTCCCCTAAACATGGTAACATTGATGTATACTCAATTAGAATATTTTAATTACTTGAACGTCCCTTGTAAAGTGGTACACTATACACCCAGGGCCTTTAAATTAAATGCTACTAGTGGGTTTGCTGCACTGATTGTTATATCCATACAAGTAGCCTTTCAAACCTGTTGCAGGCCTGCCATTTCAATCCCTGTGTATGCAGTTTAACTGCCACTCTCACTTAGTATTTAAAACCCCTTGCCAAGTCTTAAAAAACCCCCAATTAGTACATATAATTCACCCTTAAGCTAGGCCCTACGTGACCCACGACATGTACTTTTAAGTTTTACATGTTCTGGTATGGAACAACTCTCAACATTGTTATTTACTACTGTGAGGACTACTCCTCTCATAGGCCAGCATTGGGAATTCTTTAATAAACCAGAAGGGTGGGTATGACAAAGGACTCATCTGCATTCATCTGCATTTTGATGGACCTTCCTGTGCTGGAAGGGTGAGGGGAGCTATCACTTACACTTCAATAGGGAAGTACCTGTCCCCATACAAAAGGCCGATTACCCCCAGCTGGTAGTCTGAAGCCAGGGCTAGGAACAAAACATCTCTGTGCACTTTAGGAGGGAGCTGCTTTGAAATCATCCCCACTACAAAGGCACATTTGGGTACATGTACTGTGTCTGTGACCCTACCAAATCAATACATTTATGGACTTGGGAGGAACTCTGCTGGAGTAAAGAATGCTGTGCTGTAAGGATTGCCACTTTGCCTGGATTGACTGTTCCAAGGAACTGCTTCTCTGCTTGCTTCTCTGCTTGTGGAGCAGTCCTGCTGCTTACTGATCTCTGCCCTGCTGAGGACAAGGACTGGACCCATTCTGCTGAACCCAGAGTGAGTCCAAGGCTTGCTGGCTTGCCTCCTGGTATCAGAGACTGCCTGCAGGTCTCCTGTTGCTTTGGGACTCTGCCATCTGTGAGTCCTACCCTGGAATGAGGTGCCCCCTCCAGTCCTGGGCCTCAGAAGTCTGTTTTGCAGCTGATTTCTGCAAAAACGGACACATTGCCTCAAGCGTGTGATAAATTCTGCTGCATCGCTCCTTCAGTGCCAAAGCAGAGGCTGTTCAATGACAGCAGGGTCACAGTCTGAGTGTCCCAATGAAAATTATCTGTGTGGCTCAACCAAGATGCATCCCTTTCACTTCATTAAAGTTTGAGATCGACCCGGGACCAGACTGCATGGATCTGAACCAATGCATTGTGCCCTCAACATTGACACTTTGCACCATCAAAGATACTGTTTCAGCAGACCCAGTGTGGGTTCTGTATTCTGCTAAGTCTCCATCACCATTGGCTTGAACTTTCGATTTGCACTGGTCCTTCACAAACTCAAGTAAACCTTTGACTGATAGTGACTTCTACACACTATTTCTGATTTAATCTTTAAGCATTCATATCTCAACTTCTACTGATTGCATTTTTGTTGTTTTACTCAGATACATTTTCTCAATTTGTATATACTGGAATTGAGTCATTTTGTGGTGTTTTCATTGTGTTACTGTGTGTGTGTGTGTGTGCTCCACAAATACTGTGCACATTGCCTCTTACGTTAAGCCTGACTGCTGTGTGCCACACTGCCTCTTAAGTTAAGCCTGACTACTCTGTGCCAGGCTACCAGAGGGTGAGCACAGGTTAATTTAGGGTGTGTATCTGATTTGCCTTGATTAGAGGCCCCTATCTAGGACAGAGTGCATACCTCTGCCAAGTAGAGACTCAATTTATAACAGTAGGTCACCCTTTAACAGGCCTCACAGTACAAAGGCAGGGTGCACTATACTACACCTATCGACATAACTGCATGAGCAGATATGTACCTGTGATGTCTAAGTTGATTCTTAGAGATTGCAGTTGAACAGAGAAGCCATGTTAAGTACATGTAGTAGACACTGATAATTATGAGTTCCACAGCTGCATGATGGCTTCACTGGTGTCAAACATCTCACATTCATAAGCCCACACTGATTCCAGTGATGGCTTTATTAATGCATGCACTCAGAGGGTACCTTAGAGGTTCCCCTGAAAACCTAATGCTACGAGTGTGTTGCCTGACTGGTTCTGATCTACTTATCACCACATAAGAGTTTCTGAGCACCTGGAGATGAGAGCCTATATTCTATGAGGTCAGAAAAAAGACTGTTCTGGGTAGAGGTGTTACCACCTCCTTCATGCAGGATGGCTAGTTATCAGCATATAAAGAGGGGAGGCTTCAAAGGCCTCTGCCACCTTTGTTATGCAACCCTGGATTCCCTAGTCAGTAGAGATGCCACCATGGGCCCTTCTGGCTCCAGGACAGGCATGTCTATTAGCGAATCAGTAGGCATGTTCCCTACCAGACTACTTGCATCCGTAAGGTGGGCTACCTTATGTGAATACACAACTTAAAATTCCGCCATCTTGGTTTTGGTGGAATTAGGCTTACTGGGTCAGGGTTATACCCACTCCTCGGAGGAAGGGGTCATATAGAGAGTGTAGTCACTCCAAAGAGAAGCAGTCCACTGGCTACTACCTTTCACTCCCCTTAACACCCCTAAATTCTGCATTTAAATGGCACTCCTGGTGTCAGGAAACTCACATTCAACAGATCCAGAAGAAGAAGACAAAGAAAAGTTGCAGGAAAGTGACTTGCTGTGGACTTTTGGTGCTAAACCCTGCCTGCAACAATCTCAGTATCATGAGAGCTGGGTGGGTTAGCCACCACAGGCACCCTACCAGTTCTGTTTTTTGTAGGTACCACTCCACAGCAGAGGGTCCAGAGGCCAAGATGGATGAGCAGGAAGTGGAAACAGTCTACAGTGGGCGTACCAGTAGGTTGGTGTTGCCAGCTCTGAGACGGATTCTGGTGAGGACTCTTCTGACCAGGGGGGCCTCCATAGCATGTCACAGGGACAGAGGGTAGGAGACATGTGTCTGGCAGACTTTTGCATGACACAGACAGAGTGTGTCACGCTTGAGAGAGGTTAATGGTTTTCCACCTGGAAGCTCTCGCCCACCAGGCACATGTTCAAGGTAAGGGTGCAGACCCTGGGTTGAAGGACCAGTTTCAGGATGCCACCCTTGAGCAAGTGGGAGGGCACTGGAAAGTGGTTTAATAATAAGGGCAGGTAGGTACCTACACTTAGTAATAGGGTCAAAGTCACAAATAAGGTCCAGTCAGGGTCTCAATAAATTAATCTTTAATCCAACGTTGGTAGCTTGGCCCACAAGCAGTTAGGCTTAATTTAGGAGACAGGTGTGTGAAGCATTTAACATCGTCAAAACAGTAAATGAGTAAGACACAACATAATAATAATCCAACACCAGTTTATAAAAATAGGATTTTTTCTTATCTTTAAAATGACACCAAATTGACAAATATCTATTGTGGGGAACTGGAGATATGAATTTTTAAAGAATAAATAAAAAAATGGGTGGAAAAACTCTAGTCACAGCTATCTGCTCATGCAGGATGAGGTGAAAGTCAACTGCGATGGAGCCCAAGTTGGATACACTGAGCGGTCGGCCTCAGTCAAAATTTTTACCTTTAAATTTTGGATCTTTTCTGGTTCTTTTTCCCTCGATGTCAAGGGAGGCTCCTCATCAGGCTGGCTTGTGGTTCATGGATAGCAGCTTGCTTCAGTGAAAGGCCTCAGTGAAAACCAGGAGGTTTTGATTCTTGTTGTCAATGTCAAAGAGCTTAGTAGCTTCAGAGGGTCAATTCTGAAATTCAGGTCACGGTTCAACGTCACTGGCTTGATGTTCGATGACCCGTCAGTCCTATAATGGACCTTTTTTCCAAAAATGCTTAAAATGTCCCTTTCACAAGGCCTTTTGGGGTCATGAAAGGTCCACAACACCAACCAAGGATCCAGCAGCTCTGAGTTGCTCCTTGGGGAGCTGCAATTACAATTCCTGCAATGCATCTGGTCAAATCATTAAAAGTGCACTGGATGCTGGTCAGTGGGGCTCTTCTTGCAGGAGTTGATGCAGGGGACGCTTGGTAGCTCCTTTGTGCCCGTTCCTTGCAGGGAGTCCAATCATGGATCTTTTGAAGCAAAGCAAAATCCTCCTTGTGGTGAAGTTCAGAGTGTGGAGCCGGTGCAGTCCTTCAGAGTGCATTTTTTTTCGTGGTGCAGACCAGAGGTTCAGCAGGGCAGTCCTTCTTCTTCTGATTTCTTCCAGCAAGGATTGGAGTTGCTTGGCAGCTGTACTACTTATAAACAGGTTTCTAGGCTGGTGACTAGGGGGCCCCCATGGCCAATGGGGTACAGGGTACCACCCTCTGTGATAACCACTTCATGCAAAGTATGGCACATTTCTGTTTCCCAAAAGTTAAAGATGGAGAAAATCAATTTTCCACACCCTTTCAACCCCTCTTCTAATCTAATTGTATGGGCTCCCATTTGGCTGTGGGTATAGAAAATGTGGAGGGCAGGTTTTCTGTCCTATCTGCTTTTCTCCCTTTGAAGACCAGCTTGGCCACCTAGTCTCCTTCCAGATCTGTGAAAGCTGGTGAATGTTTGAAAAGTTTCAGCACTCTGTCCATCATCCTTTTGTGTTGCTAATTGATTAGTCTACCTTAGCGTTAGTCTTGAGGGAGGGTGTGTTGGACCTGGACCTTTCTTCAGGGTCATCCCCAAAACGTTTGCCTTCTTTTTTTGCCTGATTTGATTTTGTTGGCCTTAGGACTCAGTGCACTTTAACACTGCTAACCAGTGTGAAAGTGCTTATTCTCTCTTCTTAAAACATGGTTCACTTGGCTTATAACCATTTTGCATATTTGCTTTAGCTATACATCCCTAATAAAGTACATTACTTGTGCCCAGGGCATGTAAAGGAAATGTTACTAGTGGGCCTGCAGCGCTAATTGTGCCACCTACTTTAGTAGTCCTTTAAACATCTCTAAGGCCTGCCATTGTAGAGCCTGTGTGTGCAGGTTAAATTGCCATATGAACTTGGCAAAATAAACCTTTTGTCAGGCTCACACCTTCTCTTTTAAAATATAAAAGTCATCCCTAGGGTCAGAACTCATCAGCCCAGAGGCCGAGGTGCAGGTTATTTAAAAACTAGGACATGTACGCTTACGTTTTAAGTGTCCTGGAAGTGAAAGACTCTTAAATTCATTTTTTACTACTGCAAGGCCTATCTCTCCCATGGGATAATAGCAGACCTGGCATATATCTCCCATAGGATAATGTTAGTCCTGGCATCCTTGGCATGGTTTCCCCTAACGTTTTTGCCTTCAGACTTCCTGTTTTGCTGACCTCATTTGTGTTGGCTTTAGGACTCGGGGAACTTAATCCACTGCAAACCAGTGCTAAAGTGCATTTGCTCTTGCAAAAAACATGGTCACATTAGCTTATCCACAATTGGCATATTTAATTTACTTATATGTCCATAGTAAAGTGCAATACTTGCCAACAGGGCCTGTAAATTAAATGCTACTAGTGGACCTGCAGCACTGATTGTGCCTCCCACTTCAGTAGCCCTTCAAACATGTCTTAGGCCTGCCATTGCAGATCCTGCGTGTGCAGTTTTAAACTGCCATGTTGATATGGCCAGTTACCCCTCCTGCCAGGCCCAAACCTTCTTTTTTAATACATATGTCACACCTAAGGTAGGCCCTAAACAGCCCAAGGACAGGATGCAGTGTATTTAATAAGTAGGACATGTACTTTTAATTTTTACATTTCCTGGTGGTGAAAACTCTTAAATTGGTTTCTCACTACTGCAAGGTCTATCTCTCCCATGGGATAACACTGGGTTCAGCTTATTATATTTTAAATGTATAATTTCCAATTGGAATAGGGTGGAGGGAACTCCAAATTCGGCATCCCTGGAATCACAATTTAAAATCACAACTTGTAGTAAAGTGAGATTTTAAATTGTAATTCTGAAAATGACACTTTTAGAAAGTTGACATTTTCTTACTTTAACCATCTGGTGCCTTCTGTCTGTCTCTGAATACACATCTGGTTGGATGACAGTTAGGTTACTTTGCATTCTTTCCAGACAGCCATACACAAAGGGAGCTTAGGTGTGAACGATATGCCACCCACAGCCTGATGGGCCATCCTGGGCAGGATGGGAGAAACAAGCTGCAACTTACACCTAAATAGGATGTGTCTTGATCCCACACATAGGCCAAAAAGGGCTATCTGGTGTGCGCTAAACCGAGTCAACTCTGAAAATTCAGGATGAAGCGATGGAGAATGGGTCGAATATAGGGGCTAGCCTTGGCCAACTGAAAACAGTACTTGGGCTTGGGGTTGCGTCAATGTCATGGACAAGATGCAAGGACTAAGGAAGGCAATGTGTTGGCGTTGATCTGGCAGATGTCTGTGATGTGTCGGCTCTAAGCCAAGCAAAGTCCGACATTTGTCAGGAATGGAAGTGATGCATTGCACAGACATCAATGCAGTGTTCTCTATTCTCACAGCAGCAGTGATGTGACAGCAATGCTGCGTCCTTGCAGCAACAGCGATGAGTCATGAAGATGTACCAGTTTCAATCAGCGCAATGGCATTAATGCACAGGTTCTGGCAATAGCAACATTTTATACCTACTTCCAAGGGCCCAGGACACGATTAGTACCACTTGACAGGGCAAGACTTTCAGCAATCAAATCCAGGTGCTGTTGCAGGGTAAAGTCTCTGCCCTTCCTCTCCTGGCTCCAGACTCACTACAGAGAATAAACAGTAGCACTAGCTCATAGAGTCTATACAGTATATTATTAAAACCTAACTTATGGTAAAGTTGAATTTTAAATTTCCAGTCTGAAAATGCCACTATTTAGAAAGTTTACATTTTCTTGTGTTAACCATTTGGTGCCTGCAGCTTGTTTCTAGTTAGATGACTGGATGTAATTGGCTGTTGGCCTTTGTATACTCCTCATAGACAGTCACATAATGGGATCTTAGGTTTGACATGATGGGCCATCTCAGGCAGGATGAGAGGAAGGAGCTGAACACAGCCTCACTTACACCTGAATAAGTTGTATCCTGTCCACACACAAAAGGCCTAAGAACCTTGCATTAGCACCCTGAAATGCTTGGCGCAAGTGCAGCAGAGGCAGGGACATTCTTGCACTTCAAAGCCACTGTCTAGAAGCTCCTCCTCCCTTCCAGACCTGGGTCACCAGGATATTAAACATAGACATCAGATAGTACCACTTTGGCAAACTTCTATGTTAGAAATGGGGCCTTTCTTTGGCAGTCAGGTTAACCCATGTCCAAGCAAGGACCCTCACTCTAGTCGGGGTAAAGGAGAATCACCCTCAGTTAACCACCGCTCACCCCCTTGGTAGCTTGGAACAAGCAGGCAGGCTTAACTTCAGAGTCTAGGTGTAAAGTATTTGTACCAACACACAGAGTAACTCAGTGAAAACACTACAAAATGACACAACACAGGTTTATAAAAATAGGAAATATTTATCTAAACAAAACAAGACCAAAACGACAAAAATCCAACATACACAAGTCTAGGTAATAATTTTAAAAGCAAGAGTCTTAAATCTTTGAGAAAACAGTAAAAACACTGCTAGCATTAAAAAGTACCTGAGTAGCGTCAAAATAACACGCACGGGCGAGTGTGCGTCGGAAAAGGTTAGCGATGCGTCGATTTCTCACCCACAAGCAAGACAGTGCGTCATTTCTTCTCCTCTGGTCAGGTCGGCGTGCGCCATTTTTCCTCTCCGCAAAAGAGCGAGGCATCGATCTGGGCAAGCACTCGGGTCCGGGCAGGGTTTGTTTCATTTTTCCGCACCCAGAGAGGTTTGCGTCAAAAATCCTGCTGCACGGTATCAGCAAAACCGCGCTATGTGGGTTACGACGTTATCAGCCTCCGTCAGCGGGTGTTGTGTGACATTTCTCTAGCTGCGTGCGTCAATCTACCAGCTGCGAAGCTGGTAGAGCATCGATTTCTGCTGCGAAGCCGGTGACACATCGTTTTTCAGCTGCGTCTCTGAAGGTGTGACAATATTTTCCCCGCACAGCGGTCTGTGCATGGATTTTCAGTCTTCGTCTGCCAGCTTCATCTTCCAAGGCCCCAGGAACTGGATAGGGCACCACTTGGCAGGGCAGGAGTCTCAGCAGAGAGTCCAGGTGCTGGCAGGAGGAAGTCTTTGATGGCCCTGAGACTTCAACAACAGGAGGTAAGCTCAGGACAAGCCCTTGGAGATTTCTTCACAAGCAGGAATGCACAACAAAGTCCAGTCTTTGTCCCCTTGCACAGGCAGAAGCAGCACCTGCAGGATAGCCCCTAAAAGCACAGTCACGGGCAGGGCAGCACTTCTCCTCAGCTCTTCAGCTCTTCTCCAGACAGAGGTTCATCTTGATGTCCAGAAGGGATCTAATTTTCAGGGGTTTGGGTGCCCTTCTTATACCCAGTTCTGCCTTTGAAGTAGGCCTACTTCAAAGGAAAGTCTCTCTTGTTTGTGAAATCCTGCCTTCCCAGGCCAGGCCCCAGACACAAACCCTGGGGAGGGGTTGGAGACTACATTGTGTGAGGGCAGGCACAGCCCTTTCAGTTGTAAGTGACCACTACTTCCCTCCCTCCTAGCACATCAGGATATGCAGGCTACACCCCAGCTCCCTTTGAGTCACTGTCTAGAGAGAGGTGCAAGCAGCCCAACTGTCAAACTAACCCAGACATGGAATCCAGAAACAGGCAGAGTCACAGAATGGTTTAAGCAAGAAAATGCCCACTTTCTAAAAGTGGCATTTTCAAACACACAATCTCAAGACCAACTTCACTAAAATATGTAGTTTTGAATTGTGAGCTCAGAGACCCCAAACGCCTCCTGTCTATCTGCTCCCAAAGGGAATCTATGCTTTAATCATTTTTAAAGGCAGGCCCCATGTTAACCTATGAGAGAGATAGGCCGTGCAACAGTGAAAAATGGATTTGGCAATATTTCACTGTCAGAACATATAAAACACATTATTATATGTACTACCTTGAACATACACTGCACCCTGCCCATGGGGCTACCTTGGGCCTACCTTAGGGGTGTCTTACATGTAAGAAAAGGGAAGGTTAAGGCCTGACAAGTAGGTACACTTGCCAAGTCGAATTGGCAGTTAAAATCTGCACACACAGATACTACAGTGGGAGGTCTGAGCCATGTTTACAGGACTACTAATGTGGGTGGCACAACCAGTGCTGCATGCAAACTAGTGGCATTTGATTTACAGGCCCTGGGCACCTCTAGTGCACTGTACTAGGGATTTACCAGTAAATCAAATATGCCAATCATGGAAGTCCAATTACACATACATTTTACACAGGAACACTTGCACTTTAGCACTGGATAGCATTGGTAAATTGCTCAGAGTAACAAAAACAGCAAAAACAGAGTCCAGCACACATCAACAACCTGGGAAACAGAGGCAAATAGTTATGGGAGACCACGCCATAGATGCCAAGTCTAACATTATGGATATGTGGATACTCTACTAGGAAGAAGGACTGCTGTGCTGCTGCTGTGCTGCTGAAAAAACTACCACTCAGCTGGATCGCTAGTCTAAAGGAGCTTGTGCCTATCTGTGCTGACCTGCTGCCTGGTGCTTTCTTGCCTGAGGAGGAAGAACTGTTTCTGCAACTTCATCTTGAACCTGGAACCCCAGAGTGACTCAAAGGTCTCATCTGCTGGCCTCCTTATCAGTGCCTCATGGACATAACAGGCTCTCCATAGCTCCTGGATCCATCCTCGATGAGCTCCTGACCCACAAGAGGTGCTTCTTGGGTCCTATGCCTTTGGTGTGGCTCTTGAGATCTTGAATTTAAGCTTTTTGGCTCTTTGCAACTGCAAACAGATTCTTTCACATCTGAAGCCTGCTGCTCACATCGAACATCAGCATGAGCTGCAGAAGTCCATCTCCTCACACAGCAAGTTCATCCACAATGCTTGGCCTGCTGCTCACACCATGTCGACCATTGCCAGCTTAAATCTCTTTGCTCCTGGCAAACTTCTTTAACATGAACAGGGCTCTTAGCTAAAGGTTGAGAAGGTAAAACTTCAGCAGGAATAATCTGGGACTGTATCTGACCCGCGCTCCATTGCGGACGGCCTGAACTTTTGGATTAGACACATTCTAGCATGACCATATAGCTGTGGTTGGCGCTTTATGAATTTAAGGCTCTGTATTGCAGGTTTTTCTGTCAAAATTCAAATCTCTGGTTCAACTGAAAGGAACTTTGTTTTTTGTCTTGTTTTATTTACCAAATTCTGCTATATTTTTCTAATCTGGTGTGGGATCTTTTGTGTGTTTTTTCACTCTTTTACTGTTTGAAGTGTTGCATAAATACTGATTGCAGAAGCCCCCAAACTTTTTGCCCCCTTTTTTTCACTTATGCTGGAGTTTTTCTGACTCTCTAGGGGCCAGATGTAGCAAATTGACAATTTGCGACTTGCAAATTGCGAGTCTCTGCGACTCGCAATTTGCAAGTCGCAAATTGCTATGCAGTACGGTGTCTCAGACACCGACTGCGACTCGCTATGGGGTCGCAATGACCCACCTCATGAATATTCATGAGGTGGGTCGCAAATTGCGGCCCCATAGCAAGTATAGGCACTCGCTAACATGGAGGCCTGCTGACGTCAGCAGACCTCCATGTTCGTGACCTGCTTTTCAATAAAGCAGTTTTTTTTTTAAGTGTAGCCCGTTTTCCTAACAGGAAAACGAGCTGCACTTAAAAAAAAACCGAAACCTTTTGTTTCGGTATTTTTTCAGGGCAGGGAGTGGTCCCTTGGACCACTCCCTGCCCTGAAAAAATATTTTTGGGTCCAGTCACAAAGTGGAAGGGGTCCCATGGGGACCCCTTCCAATTTGCGAGTGGGTTACCATCCACTTGAAGTGGATGGTAACTGCGATGCCATTTGCGACCGCGTACGCGGTCACAAATGGTATTGCATCCCAATGCGACTCGCAAATAGGAAGGGAACACCCCTTCCTATTTGCGAGTCGGAAATGCATATTGTGAGTCGGTAACGACTCGCAATATGCATTTCTGCATTGGGAAACGCGTTTAGCGAGTCGCAAACGGCAAATTTTGCCGTTTGCGACTCGCTAAACGTTTGCTACATCTGGCCCCTGGTGCTCTGGGCACTGCTAAACAGTCCCAGGGCCTGTGCTCTGATTAAAATCATTATGCAAATTAGTCTAATTATAATTGGCTGTGTCAACCTACGTATGAGTCACTAGTATATGGTAGGGGACATAGGTTTAGCTGGCTGCTCTTACGTTAAAGTTAACCCCAAATTTGACTTTGGAGTTAAAAATACTTAAAAAGTACTAGGCTACCTTATTTTTACATAGGTCACACTAGGTTGGGTGCAGAGTAATTGTAAGCAGGGACTTTACAAAATATGTTTTGTAAGCCCTGGTGAGGGAAAATAGCCACATTTGTTTTCCCCCATTTTAGTGAATGGGCTCTATAGGCTAACATGGGGAGACTTTGGCCCATATTTATACTTTTTGACGCTAAACTGCGCTAACGCAGTTTAGCGTCAAAAAGTTTTGCGCCGTCTAACGCCATTCTGAAGCGCCATGCGGGCGCCGTATTTATGGAATGGCGTTAGACGGCGCAATCAGACCGGCGCTGCCTGGTTTGCGTGGGAAAAAACCACGTAGACCAGACAGCGCCGGCGTAGGGGAAAAATGGCGCATGGGCGTCTTAAAATGGGGAAAGTCAGGTTACGTCAAAAAAATCGTCTTGCCCCGACTTGCGCCATTTTTTAAGGACGCCCATCCCCCATCAACATGACTCCTATCATTGTAAAGATAGGAGTCATGCCCCCTTGCCCAATGGCCATGCCCAGGGGACTTCTGTCCCCTGGGCATGGTCATTGGGCATAGTGGCATGTAGGGGGGCACAAATCAGGCCCCCCTATGCCACAAAAAATTATTAAAATAAAAAAAAAAAATACTTACCTGAACTTACCTGGGGTGGGTCCCTCCAGCCTTGGGTGTCCTCCTGGGGTGGGCAAGGGTGGCAGGGGGGGTCCCTGGGGGCAGGGGAGGGCACTGTGGGCTCATTTTGAGCCCACTTGTCCCTTAACGCCATGCCTGACCCAGGCGTTAAAAAGCGGCGCAAATGCGCCGTTTTTAGCAACGCCCACTCCCGGGCGTCTCTTTTGCCCGGGAGTATAAATACCACGTAAAGGCCTGGGAGTCAGTTTTTAGACGGGAACGCCTCCCTTGCATATCATTAACGCAAGGAAGGGGTTCACGCTAAAAAATGACGCACATTCCGGGAACTTTGGCGCTATTCGCCTCTAACGCCATAGTATAAATATGGCGTTAGTTTGCGTTAGTTTTGCGTCGAAATTGCGTCAAAAAAAACGACGCAATTTCGGCGCAAACGGAGTATAAATATGCCCCTTTATTTACAAATAATAAAGTCATATTTGTCATAAAAAGGAGCAAAATATGGCATGTTCAGTGTCAAATTAAAAGTTATAATACATCCAACAATTTGTCACTGTCGAATTTAACATAACTTGCACCTATAAAAAGTTGTAGAACTCCTTCTAAAAGTTACCAGTTTCAGTTCTATAGTGCCCTTCTCTGATTGGCCAGCCTCTGACATTATGGCTGCCTTGATGAGATATGAAGTGGCCTGGGCTGAACACAAAGGATGTGCCTGCGGGGAGGAGAACTACCTCAGCAGATGTTGAAACAGGATGGGGGAGAGCAGCCAAACTGTACTTCAAAGGAGGAAAGGACATTTGGGCCAGCAAATGATCTCCCCCATTTCCTGCAGAACCAGACAGCCAGGTTCCCCCTGATTAGATTAGGAGAGGGCTGGAAACGGGGTGTTAAGGGACATTTAGGCAAACCAGTGGATGTGCTCAGCCGGAACTAACTTCTGAGATTACATTTTTCCCATCTTGGATTTTGAGCGTATGTTTCTCCCTGGGATTGATTTTTGCCATACTTCCCAGGAATGGTCACTTAAGAGGGTTATGGCCTGCACATGATTGGTCAAGAACCCCTCCCCCTGCTCTCCCCCCCGAGGAGCAAGTATAAAAACAGATGCACCCCCACTTCAGATCCCAACAAGGAACTAGACAAAGAAGAAGAAGGACTGCCTTGCTGGACCCTTGACCTGCACTCTGTAGGACTGCACCAGCTGCACACTTGGGCTTCACCACTAAAAGGATTTTGCCTGTCTTCAACTGCTTCATGAAGGGACTATCTGTAAGCTACAGGTACAAAGGAGCTGCCCAGAGTCCCCTGCATCAAGTCCTGCAAGAAGAGCCCAGCAGACCAGCGTTCAGTGGCTATTTGAGGATTTGGACCAGGTGCATTCTGGGAATTGTAGTCCCAACTCCCAAGGTGCAACTCAGAGCTTCTGGAACCTTGAATCAAGTTGTGGACACTTTAAGAAGCCAAAAATTACCTGTGGAAGAAGATACAGAAGTTTGGAGACATTTGGAGCAACTGTGGTAAACATCTCCATAAGTTGAAGAGGTGCTTTGTGGATGTTGTAGTCCCAGACCCTAAGAGGCAAACCATAGACTCTGAACCCTTGTCTGGTGCTATGGACCATTATCCCCTATCAAAAAACACTTCTGAAAGTTAGTGTATCAGTGTTACATCGTGGGTGGCTTGAACACTGGACTTTGTCCCTGTCCTGTGTGACCTTTTTCAACCTTTTGAGCACTATATGCATCTAAATGCTAGAATTACCTTTAATTTTTAAAAATTCATATCTCTTGTTCCCTTTCTTGGATTTTGTAATTTAAGTGTCATCTTAAAGATAAAAATATAATTTGTGTTTTGTGTTTTACATTTTTACTGTTTTGTTGACATTCCATGCTTTACACATGTCTCCTAAATTAAGCGTAACTGCTCATTGCCAAGCTACCAAGGGTTGAGCTGGGATTTTTATATTGAGACATGACTGGACCTAGTTTGGGTTAGTGGCCTATTGCTAAATGTAGGTACATACCTGCCCTTACCAATAATCCACTTCCCAACAAATACTTTAAATATTGCCTGTATATTAAGCCTGACTGCTATGTGCCAAACTACCATGGAGTTAACACAGGTTAATTTGGAGTTTACTGGTGCCTTATTCTGACTTGGATTTTGGTTAGTGTTTGACCAGGGTTTACATCCCAGTTAACCAGTAACCCAATTTCTAATTCCATTGCACTGGGACTGACTGATCTTTGGAAGGACAAGCACCCTTTGAACAAACCCTGTTCTTATGCCTCAGGTACCTACCTAGGATAATTTCAAACCACTTCCCAATAAGCATGTGATTCCGACCGCGTAGCGTTCAGACACTTCTCGTCTGGAAACTAGATCTCTGGGAGCGATAAGACTGAGATACCAAAAATCTACTTGTAGCTACCACAGAGTTGTATTTCAAAGAAAATGCGGGTCTGATGTGATCCAAAGTGGTGGGTATGGAGGCATTCAATGGAGTGGAGTGGGGATGTCTTACATTCCAGATTACCATAAAAAAAGAGAGAGGCACTCAAATACCTAGTGAATCTGGAACATAGTCAGATGGGATGAAGATCAAAGTACATTCAGCAACCCAGTCCAGAACTACTGCTCTACATTACTTTAGCTAGGAATGAATACAGTAAAGTAGTAGAATGGGAGGCTAATTCATAACTCAGAACATACATTTTAAGAGGTGGCAAACAAGGTATGCAAATTACTGGGATGGATGGCTCGGCAGAAGGGAGGACAGAACTGGATTCACAAAGTAGTGAATGCTGAGGGGACGGTGGTAGACATGGCAGACAGCATAGGCCAGACATTTGCGACTCATTTAGCCCACGTGTGTTTCCCTGGGTAGGGACACTCAGAAGCTGCACTGCAAGACTTTGTGGGGGCATTCTAACACCGGCTCTTAGCCAGGATGACATCAATATGTTGGGCAAGGAGATTAGGATGTAGGAGTTCTGGTAGGAGATACAACAATCTCAGAGAGAGTCATCGCCAGGACGCAACAGGGTTCTAGCCAAGCACTTCAAGAGTTTAGGACGCCTAGCAGCAGAGCTTTGTCACCATCTGCTGTATGAGTCCAGGGAAAGGAGTTTGCCTCACAACTGCAATAATAGTGCTTATTCAAAAATATGGCAATCCCATGGACATTTGAGCCTCTCTGACAGGCCAATCACACTGTGCTTGATTTTGAGGTGAAGGTTCTGGCAAAAGTACTGGGAAATTAGTTGCAGAGGATCAGTCAGGCTTCATGTCCATGTGATCCACATGCCAAAATCTTGAATGGTTGTTTGGGTGTTTGACACAGCGTCAGACTCTATAAGAGCCCACAGTTCTACTGGCTTTAAATGGTGAAAAGACATTTGATTCAGTTGAACTGAACTATTTGCTGGGACTTCTGTGAAAAATTGGGTTTGGGAAGCATTGTCCTGGATAAGCCTATTATATATGAAGGCAATGGTAAAGGGTAAATGGAACAATGTTGAGGGAGTTCAGTTTGAGGAGGGGGACAAGGCAGGTGTGTCTGCTTCCCCTGTAGCTTTCCCTGGCATTAGAAGCACTGGCATTCTTTCTTTGGGTGGATGCACAGCTAAAGGGACTGCAGTGGGACTTGCAGCGAGAGGATGTCACATCCTTTTACACTGATTATATGCTTTTAGACCTGACAGATCCACTGTGATCCATTACCAGGGTGTGAGAAAATAGGACTTATTGCAATGTTCCCATTTTTGTCTGTTACTTGTATTTTCTGACCCTAATTGTGTCCTGATCTCAACTAACCAGGCCCAGGGACAGTGTTCTGTTTAAAAGTTATATAGTGATTAGGTGTAATTGCAATTGGTATTGACAACCAACCTGTAAGTCCCTAGTATATGGTAAGGCATGTAGTTTTAGAGGCCCCGTAGATTTAAAGCACTTACGTGTGCACTATTGTGTTGCCTGCTGTCATTTTAAAAGGCAGCCCTGCCTTGAAGGCTGCTTTTAAAATAAAACTATGTTTGACTTGGAATTTAAAGTACTTCTAAAGTCTTAAACTACCTTATTTTTACAAATGCGTCACCGCTAAGGTCTACCTTTGGTGTTCCCAAAGCCAGGGTGCATTGTGACAATAAATAAGGACACTATAATAGATGTTTTCTATGCTGTGGTGAGAAAAAAAAACTGGTAATTTCATTTTCCCAAATGTAACACTGCTAGCTCTATTGGCTAATATGGGAAGGCGGTAATAAAGTCCACATTTTGACAGGAGTGAGCTAGAAAAGTCATTCAAAGTGTCAAAATAATAGTTATAATAAATCTAACATTTTGCCAAGAATAGGTTTATTATAACTCTTGCAGGAAAGTAGTTTTAGAACTGCTTTCCTAAAGTTAACTAAAATCAGCACTGTGACCTCTCCTAATTGGTCAGCCTTTGACAGGCTGAACCGAGTTGCTTTGATCCTGTGTGAAGTTGCCTGGACTGAGGTAAAGAAGATAGTTGGTGGGAGGAGCTTTGCAGCAGCAGATGTTAGGATAGAAAGAGGGATAGGTAGCCAAACTGGTCTTGAAAGGGAGAATGATAGGACGGAAAACAGGCCCACCCTACTTCCTGCACCTCCAGCCAGATGGGAGCCCCTGTAATTGAATTGGGAGAGGGGCTGGGAGGAGAGTGAAGGGGAAAGTTAGCCACAACTGTGGGTAAGCTTAGCCTGACCTGAACCTCCAGGAGAGAGTGTCTCCATTCTGGATTTGTGTAGATCAGTGTTTTCTGGGACAAAAAAATGCCACACGTCTAAGGGAGTTGTCATCAAAGATGGTGACACTCTGTACCCCACTGGTCAGCGGTGTCCCCCTTCTTGCCATCCCAGAAACCTGGATAAATATGGGAGAGCTGTCCAGCAACTCAGATCCTTGCCTGGGAACAATAGGAAGTAGAAGAACTGCCCTGCTAAACCCCTGGTCTGGACCCACATGGACTGTATCCCGAAGGACTGTACCTACTGCACACTTTGGGCTTCATAAAAGAGGACTTTGCCTGGCTTCTCAAGGATTCAGAAATGGAATGCCTGTAAACAACAGGTACTAAGGAACAACCAAGAGTCATATGCATCATGTCCTGCCGGAAGGGTCCATCTGAACAGCGTCCAGTTGACTTGACACAGTGCATTGTGAAAATGCTAGCCCCAATTCTCCAAGGAGCAACTCAGACCTTTCAAGACCCCAAAAGGACCTTATGGAAAAAGATTGAGAAGTCTTCGACCAATTGGAGAATTTTATGTTAAAAAGCTTGATAATTGGACCTACAAGGGGTGAGAGTAAAGCTGGTGATGTTAAACTGCAACAAGAATTCAGGTTTGCTCAGCTGAAGCTCTGGAGCTCTTTGTTGCCAATGACGAACATCAAGACCTCCAGGAATCACTGAGTCACATTTTTTCATTTAATTTTTTTAATAATTGCATCTCCACTTCACTGCATTTAATTTGTGTTGTTTTGGTGTAATTGTAAAGATAAAAAAGCATTATCTATTTTTATAAAAAATATATTGTGTGTTGTGTCTTACGCATTTACTGTTCTCCACACCTGCCTCCTAAGTTAAGCCTGACTGCTCATTAGCCAAGCTACCAAGGGATGTGCAAGGATTAATTTATTAAAACTTTGGCGCATATTTAAGAGCCCCTTGCGCCCCTTAGCTCTGCCCTAGCATCATGTTTTTGATGCTAAGGAGGCGTTGAGGTGACCTTATCCCCATGGCATAGTTACAAAGTGGCGCCTCTTTGTAACCCGTTGTGCCACGTTATGCCTGTGCCAGGCATAATGTATGCAATGAGGGCGTTTCGGTGTTAGGAGGCCCACAGAAATGGCGCAGTGAAATTTAACAGATTTCACTGCACCATTTTTGGCACCATATTTAATGCCTGCTCAGAACAGGCTCTAAAATGACGCTCCCATTGAAACCTATAGACCTTCTTGCACTTTGCTACACAAGCGTCAACATTTTTGATACTAGTGTAGCAAAGCACCACAATAGTGTCAAACATTCTGATGCAATTGTCCTAACGACCACCTTGGTGCATCATATTACAAATATGGTGCAACCATCGTGTTGTTAGGTGCCGGTAGGGGGCAAAGAAAAAGTGGCACATTAGTTTTGATGCGCTACCTTTTCATAAATATGGGCCTTTGACTGGACCTTGTTTATAATTGTGGTATTATTACTAGATGTGGGTACCTACCTGCATCTACTAATAAACCACTTTCCAAAAAAGGGTCCTTGGAATCCTGGACATATTTGGGAGAAACTTCAGGATCCTTATTAACTGGCACAGGGGTGTGGTTTCCCCAGTTTTCCCTTGGAGAACACGGTCATACTGGACGTGCCCTCTGCAGTGAAAATCCTGGGGATATAGGTATTTCGGTATCTCTGTGACAGTGAATTGGCTGAATTTCAATGGCAGAACATAGGAAAGGTCCTAGATGAGTACAAGAGGGACATGGGGTATTGGTCGAAACTTCCCATGCCACTGATGTGTAGTGAGGGTCTATACAAGATGATTAAACTACCAAAATACCTTAACATGCTACAGAACACACTGCATGATCTCCCTGATGATTTCTTCTGGGCAATAGATTCGGTAACAATGACATTGCTGTGGGACAGGGGGCACCACAAGAATAGTGTTACAGAACCTGACCTGAAACCCCTACGACGGGGGTGGTTGCCCTTACCAATCTTCAACTATACCACGTACGGTAGAGGCCAAATTCTTTGCAATCATACCTTGACAGATCTAAAAATAAACATATGGTAGTGAACCACAATAAAACTGGGATGGAAGAGGAAGGTGACGTTGGAGACCCCATTGTGAAATCTGGATCATCTAAAATACCCATGAGGAAAAGACAATGGGACCTGATTTGGATCTCCAACTTCAATGACATCTGGGGAGTGAAATGACTCCTACTTTTTGGTGAACTATAAAGACTATGGGGCTGATTCCCGAACATAAACTTACAGGTTCATGTAAGTTTGCAATTGTTTGTTATTCTCTGCACTCATAAAGATAGTACTTGTAAGGCCCTTTGTGAATACCACATTTTTTTAAACATATACCTTAGTGAAAGTTTACTTTTGTGAATCAGGCCTACTCTGAATTGGCAGACAGTCGGTATTTCTGCTAAATACAAACAAGGTACACCCTCACATGATACACGGTGAAACTGCCAGCAATGGCTGAAGAGCCCCTGCTGGGCGACCACCTTTTAGCTGCACCCCTGAAAAAACATTCTGTAGGAGGCTGGCCTGGCTTATAGTGGGTACCTGATGGTACTTACACCTTGTGTCAGATCCAGTTATCCCTTATTAGTAGATTAGTAGTGTTCTAGCAGCTTAGGCTGATAGAGGTAGCTATAGCAGAGCAGCTTCGGCTGAACTAGGAGACATGCAAAGCTCCTACTATACCACTTATACCATATAGCACTATATCATAAGAATCACAATACTCAGAGTTAGTAAAAATAAAGGTACTTAATTTTAGTGACAATGTGCCAAAAATATCTCAGAGGATATACTCTCTTAGGAGGTAAATAAAATACACAAAATATACATACAAACCAAAATCAGGTAAGTAAACAGTTAGAAAAGTCGTGCAAACACTGTAGAATACAATAGGATGCAATGGGACTAGGGGCAACACAAACCATATACCAAGAAAGTGGAATGCGAACCACTTAGGGACCCCAAGCCTAGTGTAGTTTGTAGAGGGTCGCCAGGAGTGTAAGAAAACACTAAGGGGGTCATTCCAACCCTGGCGGTCGGGGTTAAACATGCGGCTAAACCGCCAACAGGCTGGCGGTAAAAAAAATGGAATTCCGACCCTGGCGGAACCCGCCAACAGAGACCGCCACATCAACACACCGCCCGCCACGGCGGGACAAACAAACAGCGCAGCGTAAGAATGCAAAGACAAAAGGAAATGATTCTAAACATTGGAATGTATTGTAATAGTGGCTGAATAATATATATATATCTACACATCAAAAACACTTATATACATATATGTACAAGTCCGAGCATTGTAGCAGGCATTGTCCGTGGACCACTGGGCCCAAATCACATGGGCAAAGCCCACACAGGATACCTGACTCCAACGGAGAGAACACTGCAGGGGCATCAGATAGGAAAACTACAGGCACTTCAGGGGGAAGGGAAGGGGGGGCACCTCAGCCAGATGAGTGCACGACGCCAGATCCACGAGGGGCCTCCATGGCCACTGTTCAATCCTGGGGAGTGCAAAGCCACAGTCTCTCAAGTCTCTACAGTGGGTGGGTTGCCCACTGTTCAATCCTGGGGAGTGCAAAGCCACAGTCTCACAAGTCTCTACAGTGGGAGGGTTGCCCACTGGACCATCCTGGGGAGTGCAAAGCCACAGTCTCTCAAGTCTCACAAGTGGGTGGGTTGCCCACTGGACCATCCTGGGGAGTGCAACGCCACAGTTTCTCAAGTGGATGACAGTCTCCACTGGTCCTGGAGGGGGACTGGTGCCCAGAGTGCTTCGTGCAGCCCTGCCCGACACAGAAGCGGGCCTGCCCCTGCCGCTAATGGGCCAGCGGTGCTTGAGACGGCGGTGCCCAGTTCAGCGGTGCTTGAGACGGCGGTGCCCAGTTCAGCGGTGCTTGAGATGAAGGGCCCAGTTCAGCGGTGCTTGAGACGGCGGTGCCCAGTTCAGCGGTGCTTGAGATGAAGGGCCCAGTTCAGCGGTGCTTGAGACGGCGGTGCCCAGTTCAGCGGTGCTTGAGATGAAGGGCCCAGTTCAGCGGTGCTTGAGATGAAGGGCCCAGTTCAGCGGTGCTTGACATGGCGGTGCCCAGTTCAGCGGTGCTTGAGACGGCGGTGCCCAGTTCAGCGGTGCTTGAGACGGCGGTGCCAAGTTCAGCGGTGCTTGAGATGAAGGGCCCAGTTCAGCGGTGCTTGAGATGAAGGGCCCAGTTCAGCGGTGCTTGAGACGGCGGTGCCCAGTTCAGCGGTGCTTGAGACGGCGGTGCCCAGTTCAGCGGTGCTTGAGATGAAGGGCCCAGTTCAGCGGTGCTTGAGACGGCGGTGCCCAGTTCAGCGGTGCTTGAGATGAAGGGCCCAGTTCAGCGGTGCTTGAGATGAAGGGCCCAGTTCAGCGGTGCTTGAGACGATGGTGCCCAGTTCAGCGGTGCTTGAGACGGCGGTGCCCAGTTCAGCGGTGCTTGAGATGAAGGGCCCAGTTCAGCGGTGCTTGAGACGGCGGTGCCCAGTTCAGCGGTGCTTGAGATGAAGGGCCCAGTTCAGCAGTGCTTGAGTGAAAGGGCCCAGTTCAATGGATCCGGCCATGGTGTGCAGGTCATTTGCCACCTGTCCTGTGGCTGGCGGGGCGTTCCTGCCCATCTGTCGGGTGGCTGGCGGGGCCTTCCTGGTCTGCAGTACCGAGCCTGTTGGTGTCCTCCAGCCCACCTGGGCTGGGGCTGGCGGGGCCCTCCTGGCCAGCTGTGCTGATAGCGGTCTCCTCGGGCGTGCTGCCCTTCCCAGCCTTCCCTGTTCGCCTGTGGCCCTTCCCCACCTTGGGCGGTGTGCCACCTGTCTCCACACTTCGTGGCGGAGCCATGGTAGGGATTTTAGTGCCTGGGGTTTTCACCCTCTCGTGCCGGCCGCTGACTATCTTCGGATGTTTTTCCGGGGGTGGGCTGCCCGTGCCTTGGCTCCGTACTGAACTGGTTGCCCTTGAGGGTGGGGGACTCCACAGTCCATGGCAGACTGTCATCACAGGGCCCGGTTGTTTGGTGGCTGAGTTGCTGACTGGAGTCCTATGAGATGGACGGGGTGGGGGAGTTGCAGGAAAGAGGTTAAGTTTGGACAGGAAAAGCTTTTTAGGAGCAGTGGGACGGGTAGGTGTAGTGGGTATGGGAGTGGAGGAAGAGGTTGTGGTTGTAGGAGTCTTAAGTCTGGTGTCTTTGGGTGCAGGTGCTTGGGCTGGAGGCTGTCGTGAGGTGGATGGCTGTTGGGTGGGTGGCTGCCTGCGTTTGTGTATCTTGGAAGAGGGGGAGACAGACACACTGGGAGAGGACACAGGGGACGTGTAAATGGTAGTGGGGGTGGTGACTGCACGTGTGCGGGAGGTTCTGGTGTGTGTGCTGGTGATGGACGTAGTGGCTTAAGATGTTGTGCATGCAAGTGTGAGTGGAGACGTGACAGGGAGGGAGGAGGGAGACGAGGAGGAGGGGGACACAGTGGAGGCAGTGGGTGTTGGTATGTCTGTATGTGGATGTTGCTTGTGTGAATGCTTGTGTGATGTGTGGTGCTTATGTCTGGATGAGCTTCCCTTGGGTGTTGAGGTGTGTGCAGGATGGTCTGATGGTGTGTCTGGGATAGGCAGAGGTACAGGTGATAGGGTATGGGTGGAGGAAGTTGGAGGGGGGAGGCTAGAGACAGGGACAATTGCTGCCATCAGTGCTGAGGCCAGAGTGTTGAACGATTGCTGAAGGGCAGCCTGACCAGAATGAATGCCCTCCAGGTATGCATTACTCTGGTGCACCTCTCTTTCGACACCCTGGATGGCATTCAAAATGGTAGACTGCCCAACAGTGAGCGTCCTCAGGAGGTCAATGATCTCCTCACTGAGGGCAGCAGGGGTGACTGGGGCAGGGCCTGAGGTGCCTGGGGCAAAGAGATGCCCACCTTCCTGGATGAGGGGGCACGGGCCAAACGCTGAGGGGCTGCTGGGAGGGTGGTGCTGGTGCGCTGGGTGGCGGCTGTACCTGTTGTTGCGGGGGGCACAGATGTTGCCGCCACCACAAGGGAGCTCCCTTCAGAGGACGAGTCTGTGTCACTAATGTCTGCACGAGTCCCCGCTGTGGAGCTCCCCTCGCCCTCCGTCCCACTGGTGTATTCGGAATCCGTTGCATGGCCCTCCAGAGCCATGTGGGATGCAGCTCCCTTGTGCTCCGATGCCACTTCTCCTCCGCCTGATGATGCTAATGCACACATGAACAGGAAGACCACAATAAAGGGGGGGGGGGAGAAAATAAAGACATGTTGATGCATGCATTGGCGACACCGTTGGCGGAGAGGACAGACACAGAAGCCCCCTGCACTACGCCGCGCACTTGGGGTCCACTTCTCAATCCGTGGGACATGGCCTACAAGCCTATGGACGACAACTGCACACATAGATGACACAGGGCCATGGATAACTGTACTTGGCACCCTACAGAGGTGGGTGGCAGGGGCACAGGGCCATGTCTTACGGAGGGGCCTAGCCTACAGAAATCGCCCTGGCCTAGGGATACCCACAGCCCTCCTCCCCCACCCAGACCCCTCCACTGCACGCAAAGTCACCAGAATGAGAGTGTACTCACCCCCTTGTGTCTGCTGTGATGTCCTCACGCGCCCATCCAAATCGGGGTAGGCCACCGCCAGGATCCGGGACATCAGGGGGGTCAAAGTCCGACTGGCACCCCTCCCACGTTGGGAGGCCATCCCCAGCTGAGCCTCCGCCGTCTTCCTGCTCCAGCGTCGGATGTCCTCCCATCTCTTCTGCCAGTGGGTGCCCCGTCTGTGGTGGACCCCCAGGGCCCGGACGTCCTTGGCGATGGCATGCCAAATGTCTATCTTCTGGTGGGCGCTGACCTATGTGAAATGTACAGGGCAAGAAAAAGAGTCATCACCTTCTGCACCCTCAATGTGAGTGGCCCCCCATCCCTACCCTTGCTATGTGGCACATCCTGTCATCCGTCGTTTGATGCATGCCTCATTCGCTCCCCTCCCAACCATCTATCATCCACCCGACTCAACACAGGAATTGGCCACAAAGCATGGTCCCAGTGTACTTACCTGTTGGTCTGGAGGACCGTAGAGTAGCGCATGCTGGGGGAGGACCCCATCCACGAGTTTCTCCAATTCCTGAACAGTGAAGGCAGGGGCCCTTTCCCCAGTCGCATGAGCCATTGTTTCTTCCAGACTGAGGTCACAGCAGCACTTGCAGTGAAGGTCCTCTCCTGTCGAAGATCAGGTATCGAGTGATTAAGCAGATAGAAAATGGCGGTCACGGCTGCGGCGGTGCGTACCGCGGCCGCCGGCGCACATCGTCATTGGCTCCTGAGACCCATAGGGTTCAATGTTAACCAATGCTGCTTTGTGCCGCGGTCTTCGACCGCCTACCGCCACGGTGTGCCACGCCAGCGCATTGACCTCACATCCCATTGTCACACTTCACAGGTCAGGCAGCCGCCATTTCAAGGGCCCACATGGCTTAGTTTTAACTGCGTCACACATACCTAGTCCTTGCCTCAACACTCATACAAACCATTCAATGCATTGGGAATCGTGTTTTGTGCAAACTGTGGTTACATACCTGTGGACTGATTGACTCTGTGCTCACTGTTGTCCTTCATAGGCACCGTCCGCTGGGACATGCGAGGAGATGGAGGAATCTTCCCGTGTACAGAGCGCTGGTGGACCTGTCGACAATGGAGGAAAGACATGTCATACTGACATACAGGCTTGACCAAGCCACTATTCAGGAACTGTGTGCCCAGCTGGAGCCAGACCTGATGTCACCCATCCGCCAACCCACAGGGATCCCACCTCTAGTGCAGGTGCTGTCAGTACTCCATTTCTTTGCAAGTGGGTCTTTTCAAACAACAGTGGCCATATCATCAGGGATGTCCCAGCCCATGTTTTCCAAGGTGTTGTCCAGAGTTTTGTTTGCCCTTCTGAAACACATGCGGAGCTATATCGTTTTCCCTGAGGTGGGGGATTTGCCTACAGTGAAAGGTGATTTCTATGCCCTTGGACATATCCCCAACATCATAGGTGCCATTGATGGGATCCATGTGGCTTTAGTACCCCCAGCAGGAGTGAACAAGTGTACAGAAACAGAAAGAGTTATCATTCGATTAATGTACAGATGGTGTGTTTGGCAGACCAGTACATCTCCCATGTTAATGCCAAGTTCCCTGGCTCAGTGCATGACGCGTACATGATGCGGAATAGCATCATCCCTTACGTGATGGGTCAACTCCAGAGGCACAGTGTGTGGCTAATTGATGACTCAGGTTACCCCAACCTGTCATGGCTACTGACCCCAGTGAGGAATCCCCGGACAAGGGCAGAGGAACGGTACAATGAGGCCCATGGGAGAACTAGGAGGGTGACCGAGCGGGCCTTCGGCCTTCTGAAGGCCAGGTTCCGCTGCCTCCATATGACAGGTGGATCCCTATTGTACTCACCAAAGAAGGTGTGCCAGATCATCGGGCCTGCTGTATGCTTCACAACCTGGCTTTGCGACGCCAGGTGCCTTTTCTGCAGGAGGATGGTCCAGATGGTGGTGTTGTAGCAGCTCTGGAGCCTGTGGAGAGTGAAGAAGAGGAAGCCGAAGAGGACGACATAGACAACAGGAACACAGTAATACAGCAGAATTTTCAATGACACACAGGTAAGATTCTAACCTGTCATATTACATATACTTAACCCCTACTACCTCTCTACTGTCTGACCTTTTCCCCCTGTGTGTGGTAACTGAGTTGTGACTTTCCCTTCCAATTTCAAAGATGTGGGCAATACTGCATGACATCTGCTTTGTTTCCCCATGGACTACAGCTGTGTGACAGTGTTATGTTGGCATCACAATGTAAATATGCATTTTGGGATGGTAATGTCTAATACATTAGTACAAAATCACAGCCAGACTCCTGATTGTTTTGTGCAATAACTGTGTTTATTTCAGTGCTCTATATTGGTGGGTGGTTGCAAATCGGTGAGGGGTGATGGTGGAGGATTGTCCATGGCAGAGTCCAGACTATTAGTATCACAGGTGCAATGTCCAAATGCCTGTGGAAAATGGAGCATGGGCAGTATAAGAATGGACAGGGTGTCAATGTGGGATAGTGGGATGACAATCAGGGAGGTATCCTTTCCTGGCGGGGGTCTTGGCATCTTACTCTGTCTTCTTCCTGGATCTCAGTGCCCGCTTGCGGGGTGGTTCTCCTTCTGCAGGGGGTGGGGTGCTGGTGGCCTGTTGGTCCTGTGGCGGGGCCTCCTGTCCACTAGCGCCGGCAGAGGTGGTAGGCAGTTCTTGGTCCATGCTAGTGTCAGCGGCCCTTTGTCCTGCCACAGTGTCCCGCAATGTGGTGACTACCTGATTCAGAGCCCCTACAATGGTGGCCAGGGCGGAACTGATGTTTCGTAGTTCCTCCCTGAACCCCAAATACTCTTCCTCCTGCAGAAGCTGGATCTCCTGAAACCTGGCCAGGACCGTCGCCATCGTCTCCTGGGAGTGGTGGTATGCTCCCATGATGGAGGAGAGGGCCTCGTGGAGAGTGGGTTCCCTGGGCCTGTCCCCCCCCTGTTGCACAGCAGCCCTCCCAGTTCCCCTGTTTCCCTGTGCCTCTGTCCCCTGGACCGTGTGCCCACTACCACTGTCCCCAGGTCCCTGTTGTTGTTGGGGTGGGGGTTAACCTGGGTGCCCTCTAGTGGTGGACACACCGCTGATTGACGTGTCCTGGGGACTGAGGGATGGGCCCGCTGGGTGGGTGCTGTGCTGGTGTTCCCAGAGGGGGGAATGTCTGCTATGGCCTGTGGCTGTCTGAGTGGAACCGACTGTCCCGAAGTCCCCGATGGGCTGGGCTGGTCATCTAGATCCAGGTTGACAGAGGTGCTGTCCTCACTGTGGGCCTCTTCTGGGGGTGGAGTGTACATTTGTGGACCCTCCTGCGCGGTGACGTGGCGTTCGGGTCCTGCAGGGGTATAAAAGTATGGTTATTGCATTTGTGTGTGCCATAGCGTGTAATGGGTGGGTGCCCTTGTACCCCAGTGCTGGCATTCCCGTGTGGGGGCTTTTGTGACGGTGATTTGGTGGGGGATGGGTATGTGCAGTGGGCATGCTTTGGTGATGGGTGTCCATGCTTTGTGGTCGCATGCAGGGATTGGTGTTGTGATGGGTGGGCTGTGATGGTGAGACATTTGCAAAGAGCACGATGTGATGGGGGTGAGGGTGAGGGTGGGGGTATGAGTTGGCATGCTGGTATGGGGGGGGTGATGAAGTAGTGAAGATGAGACTTACCAGAGTCCATTCCTCCAGATACTCCTGCGAGGCCCTCAGGGTGCAGGATCGCCAAGACCTGCTCCTCCCATGTTGTAAATTCTGGGGGAGGAGGTGGGGGTCCGCTGCACCGCGATGTTGTGCCTGGATACCATTGAACGCACCTTCCCCCGTAGGTCGTTCCACCGCTTCCTGATGTCGTCCCTATTTCTTGGGTGCGTTCACAGCGTTGACCCTATCGACTATTCTGCTCCATAGCTCCATCTTCCTGGCAATGGTGGTGTGCTGCACCTGTGTCCCGAAGAGCTACCCGTACGATTTCCTCCACCATGACCCTGAGTTCATCCTCGGAGAACCTGGGGTGTCTTTGCGGTGCCATGGTGTAGGTGATGTGTGAGGTGGTGTGTGTTGTGATGTGTGGGTTGATGTTTAGGGGTGTGTGGTGTTTTGTGCGTGGATGTGTATGTGTGATGGTGTTGTGTGCATATGTATGCTGGTGTTGTTTTTGCTTTGCTGTCTCTCTGGCCTTCTTCAACATGTTTGGTAGTAAGGTTTTTGTGGGTGATGTGGGTGTGTGTTTTATATTGTATTGGGTGTGTGGGAGTGGTTTGTGTATGTGTATCAGGTGTGTGTATTTCAAATTGTCCAATGTGGATATGTTTTATAAGAGTGTGTGTATTTTGAACGCGGCGGTGTGTACCGCCAATGGATTACCGCGGTTGAAAGACCGCCGCGTGGATTCGTGGGTCAGGATAGAGTGGGCGTATTGATGTCGGCGTGACGGTGGAGGTTTGGTCATCGCCAGTTTCTCGCTGCCCTTTGGTGTGGCGGACTTTTGTGGATGTCTGTATTTTGGCGGTTTGCGTGTTGTGGGTTAGAATGACCGTGGCGGTTTACCGCAGCCGCGGCAGTATGTTGGCGGTCTTCTGACAGCGGTAAGCGGCTTTTACCTCCAAGGTTAGTATGACCACCTAAGTGTGTCCAAGATACCCCACCACAAGACACTGAAAAGTAGGAGTAAAGTGACCCTACTTTCCCAGAAACACACTTAAGCCGTGATAGGAGATTCTGCAAAGACCACAACAGTCTGCAAAGCACTGAAGATGGATTCCTGGACCTGAGGACCTGTAAAGGAAGGGGACCAAGTCCAAGAGTCACGAAAGTGTCCGGGGGGCAGGAGCCCACTAAACCCCGGATGAAGGTGTAAAATGGCTGCCTCAGGGTGGAAGAAGCTGAAGATTCTGCAACAACGGAAGGTGCCAGGAACTTCTCCTTTATGTAGAAAACATCCCACGGAGTGCTTGAGGATGCAGCATTGTTTCTTTGGAGAAAGACTGCAAACAAGCCTTTCTAGCTGCAAAGGTCGTAGTTGAAGAAAAAGGGTGCTGCCTGGGCCCAGAAAGGACCAGGAGGTCGCCACTTGGAAAAGGAGACAGAGGGGGCCCTCAGCAACACAGAGAGACCACACACAAGAAGGCAACACCTGCAGAAGTACTTGAACATGGGTTCAAGTAAACTGAGCACAGCGGTTGTCTCAACACTACAAAAGAGGGTCCCACGAAGCTGGTGGTCAACTCAGCGAGTTTAGCAATGCAGGACAGAGTGCTGAGGACCTGGGCTAGGCTGTGCACAAAGGATTCCTGGCAAAAGTGCACAGAAGCCCTAGCAGCTGCAGTTCATGCAGTACACAGGATTAGTGTCGGGAGAGGGGAGGCAAGGACTCACCACCTCCAAAGTACAAGGACTTCCGAATATGTTGTCCAGAATTCCCTGCTGTATCATGGACTTGATAACAGGAATTATTCCAGCAATCGTTTTGGGTGTCAAGTTATATAGTGGTATTCTTGGGAATTCAACATATGGTTTAACAGTGATTCAGACAGGTTCTACACCTTTCATCAGTCTGATGTTTTGTCCTGAAAAATCCCACACTTTATGTTTGACAGTCTCTCTCAAGTCTGGGGGCAAATCATCCACTATTTGACAATAATAGTAACATGCAACATGATTCATGTTTAATTAATTTAAAGGCAACATCCCCATCTTGGGTTTGCACTTCTATTCCACTTGGAGTACAGAAGATAGCACAGTTCATATTGGGGAGAAAATCTTTTCCCAAGAGATTCACCGGAGTGATCACATACTAAGAACTTGTGTTTATTTGCAAAAGATCTTATTTTCACTGACACTGAGGCAGTATCTTGGGCTGACATTTGTTTATTTTCTATGCCAACAACTTGGAACATTTTTCCTGAGAGAGGTAAGTTTGGGACTTCTACTGTTCTCACAGTAGAATGGGTAGCACCAATATCAATCAAAAAATGACACGGGTCAGCCATCCACTTCACTATGTATGAATGGTCCACTCTGGTCTTCCTCTAAGGCTGCACTAAGTACGCAGTCAAACTCCTCTCTCCGGCTGACTGATCGGAGCCTCTTGTCTCAAATGAAGGGAAACTGATTAAACATATTATTATCCTGTGTCTAATTCACATTCATTCTTAAAGCCTGATTATTATTTTGTCAAGGTCCAACAGCATTTTGCTGTGGCATTGGAGATTGAGGAACTTGCATTATTGGCGCTTTAGGTACATTAACATTTTTACGCCTGGGTCTTCGCACACCCTGCATATGGTTAGACTTTTTATTCTGAGAAGTTTCAAATCCTGCATTTTAGACCTGATTTGCTGGATCTAAACAACATTCCCACTTCTAATGTCCAAGCCTAGTGCACTGGTGGCAAAGAGTTAATCTTTTTAGGCTACTTACATCCATTCCTTTACAGGATCTATTGGGACTCCACAACCTCTCTCTTGCATTATGTTCTGTGGCTGTTGATAGACACCTTGCATTTTACCTGCATTGTTTACAGTTATGGGCATCTAGCTTGTTCTTTGGGTTGCTTTTGTCATGTAGGCTCTCATTATTCTAATGAGGCTGCTGGATTCGAGTGGCAGAATCACCTCAGTTGTGGTGAACTGAGTCTAATCCTACAACATGTGACAACTGTGGGCCTATTCTGGTTTCCAGCCAACTAGCAGCCCCTCACCTTAACCAAGAGCAGAGTGATTCGTGGCAACTGGGCACATGACAGGAATTACTTCTCAGGGAAATTGCGGTGGATCAGATCTCACCCTTTTCTCTCAGTTACATTAGTCTCACACATGCAAAGACAAACAGAGGCAGAAAATAATTCAGAATGATTTATCGAATTAGCTGCATCTTAGATAAACTGGCATGAATTGTAATAACTAGGATGATAAAACACACTAGAAGCAAAATGGTGAGAAGAAGAGTGAAACACAGGAAAAGTACCACGATGCTGTCACTATGAGTAATATATATATGTGGTTCCTACATAAGCTATGTTAGAGCACAGCGTAATAAGCCCTAATCTACCCTTCAGGTTTCTCCTCTAGGAAGACATCATCCCCCTTACCCGAGCAAGGAAGCCTGTTGTCTAGAGAGACACCATCTCCATGTAGGCCAGGGATCCGGTAGTCTAAGTAAGCAGCTATAGTGAAAGCAATCAGCCTGCAGTCAGGGTATTCTGGCTGGACTCTTCCTCTAACATGTGTGTGGGACAGAGAAGTGTTTGCATAATAAAATAGCTGATGTTCTGAGAAAATAGCCCCAAATAAGAATGTGTAAGTCTCTGGGAATGTTGGAGACACAGTGTACCACTTTCCCGACAAGTCTATCTCATGGCAGCCTTGAGGAAAATACAAAGTAAAAAAGAATGCCTTCTTAGAAACACAAAGCTTTCCTAGGCAAAAGAATAATTAGAAAAAGAAAATAAAACAGCACCGCAAATATGGCCTATGCTAAAATAATAACCTGAAGCTGATTAAAATGTAACTGGACTAAATGACACGAGCGGCAGGCCTAGTTGCCTAAAAAACATTTAAAAAATGCCTATACAACACCCTCCTTACCAGTTCAAAGGTGTTAAAAAGCCTAACATTAAAAACATAAAAAAGCTATAATTAAGACCTATATACATGAATGTTAATATTGACAAGTTAAAAGACACTTGAGCATGTCAAATTTTAAAACGTGGCAATTAAAAATATCAGCAGAGGTGCCAACAGAAAGTCAGTGTCATTTTTAAAATCGTCACTTACATCCGGGACAATTGAAGCCAGGAAATATTCCACTTCGGCATGTGGTAAGATAGCCAAATCGTTGCCAAGGAAAACCAAGGAGCACTCATGTTCCGATGCCTGAGCTCCAGCTGAAGCAGCAGCATTCAGCGCTGTGATCAATGTTAAGTCAAGAGCTGCATGATACACGAAGGGCAACTCATAGGCAGATTCCTCGTAGCAAACGCTCCCTCAACGTGCATGTCTGGTAATGAGCCCTCAGCAAGAATATCAATAGATCAGAGTCCAAAAGAAAGTGAGAGCCACATCGAAAGCCAAGCTTTTAGTGCACATTCAAAAAGGCACCAAAAGCATCAAAACACGGGCTGCACACAATACAAAACTGGTCTGAATTTACAGAGACCAATTGCACTCCAGTTTCCCCAGCAGTGGTGCTTCGAAGTATTGCATCATGTGTTCATGACACAGTAGCGATGATGGACGCACTTTCAGTCCTCCTTGTTGTGAAGGGACAGCCATTGCTAATAAAAAATAGCAACAGCAATATGCCACCTCTTATAGCCAAAGTAAGGCGAAATCCAGCGACAATACTCAGAAAAATTGAGTGAATGGCTCAAGGTATTAAGCCAAATATAGAGGAGGAGATGTAAACGAAACCAGAACCAACAGCCTTAAAGAAATGCACAATCCCAGTAGTATTGGATACGTTCAATATTCATCCCATGAGTTCACCAAAGTGTCCCAGAACGTTTTTAATCAAAAGGGACTGAATTTCTGCAGATTCCTTGCAACTTGAAGGTCATAGGTCTTACGTGCAGATGTAAGCGTAACATGTTTTTGAAACAATAAAGCCTTGAGTCTGCTCAACTCAAAATGCACATTAGAAGTAGCAATATGAGGCCAAATATCTGCTACCTTTGTCTGTTGTGTAGGAGGAAAAAGGGCATTCCCACAATAGGTGACAATTTGGGAAACCAAAATGACATAAACCTTAACGCCTCACATGCCACAACAGCGCTCACTGTTAAGGAGCAAATAACTTCCATGCAAGAGCACCTGGAATGCAAGTCTATACAAGGGGATTGGAGCGCTCTTTAGATAGTAGGCTAAATTCGCTGCTGAAGTGTTACATGCCCCATGCAAGGACATCTGCTTCAAACCATCAAATTGTTCACAGAAGTCTTGCAGTCACTGTTGCTTAAGAAAGACCTCTTTCATGCCATTCAAACATCTGTCCGAAAAGGGATGCTCCCACACCTCATGGATGTAACTATCTTCTAGCCTTTCATTTCTGCCTACTGGAATGTGTTTCAAGCAGGATGTAAAGTTTTGAAATAGGCAGATTAATAACCCAGTGTATTAACCATTCGGATGTTATTTCAGCAACAGTGATTTTCTAGTTTCTCGATGTTCAGCGTGACATAAGTCCCATCCTTTTTAGCCATTATTTGATGTTGTTATAGTGAATTAAATGTTGAAAATGTGTCCCTTAAGCTAACGTGTTACTAGGGAACGTGACCTGCTTTCAGTGTTTGTAGTCTCCAACCTGACTGCATAATGGACCTTAGCTGGCACTGTCCATATTGCAAGGATGACATGTCACTGCACAATATCTATTGCAGAAGGAACAATGTTTCTTAAAGTGTGTATGCGGTCAGACAAGGTGTTAATCTCATTATCCACAACAGCTAATGCTTTCTGTAAGTTTTTCTGATCTATTTGCCTTAACAGGGCAGCAGCTTCTTATTGGGAAAGTTTCAAAATTTCATTTTATAATAGATACTGGAGTGCTTTCTGCATTGTTTGCTGGGGCCTTACAGGAAATCCTGCAAATCTGTATCATTAGACAGGAGACTGAGGTATATTTAACAACATCAAGTGAGGAACTTTCTAACCATTGCTGGCATAATTTCCCTACACTGTATGTTGTTACTATACCTGAATGTTCTGATGACACATAACAAAGGTCTGGCCTATTTGTTCTAAAAAAAACCTGTGGGGTTTAAAAAATGTGCATCATTTGTTACTTCTGAACACAATAACCATCCACCAGGATGTGAAAGTAATGTGTTAAATGTTCCATTTTGGACCCACTCATCGAGCTGATCTTCAGTTGCATTAATGTATTTTTGCTATTTATAAAATTTAGCAGGGGCAGGGCTATTGGGCACATTCAAGTCCCTAATTGTTGCCAGGCCTAAACAACTTGTCTGTTGTACTGTTTTATTTAAAAATATCATTTGAACAGGTGTCAGACATGTTCTGAACAAATCTTCCTTTCCCCTTATTTGAGAAGTTTTAGTTCCCCACACACTTCTTAAGTCAATTGACTTCAACCAATATTCATAGCCTTTCAATAGCCAACTGGGAAACAAAGGAATCAGAATAAATTAGTCTCCTATCAGTTAAAACAATATGTTACATTTCCATCACTGGCAATTTAAAATAATATGACTCAGAATTTTAAACATTGTACCCAGAAAAATAAGCAAACTTTTCAGAATATGTTTTGGAATTCCCAACTGGTGGAGTTGAACAGTATTCCCATTGTGCATAATTAAAATAGTATTTGGAGTACTTATTCTATGAATGTAATGATGTACATAATAATTATAACACAATAGATATAACATATCTCCATAATTTTCTTTTGATTGATAAACATCTTTACTTTCCAATACAGTAAAATATTCTAAATCAAACATCATTGAATCAACAGTTTTTACATTCCAATCATCAGAAACAACTCCAGGTGTTATTATATTGTTCATGGACAGTTTAAATACATATTGAATGTGGATGACCTCCATCAGGGCATATATATAAAATGGTACTTTATCTCAAACAATCCCATCAGGAATTTGTATGGCTGAAATGTTCACAAGTGACAGGTCTCTGTGGACCTTATGAGCGGAAAAATGTGATTTTAGGACCTTATCCACCAGTTCAATTATAGAGTGTTCAGGAAGGTAATGTCCATGTGTTAGTATGAAAAACACTATGACAAATCCAATACAAAGAAGGAAGGCAAGTACAGTTAATAAAAGCTACAGATAGTTCCATGGAAGAATAAAACAGTTAATTTTGAGGCAAATTATCAGCTTACATGCCGTGACAGTTCAGTTGCAGAAGAGACAGATGAGGCGGTGAAAGTGTCACTGACATTGGAAAAATATCCATAAGCGGTTAGTGTAAAAACTGGAGCCGCATTTGGAAGGGGAGAGCTGGCAGAAGTCTCCCTCTGTGGTTCATAATAGACTATACCATCTGTTTGTGTTGAATTTCAGTAGAATCGCTCCATGTTGTTGACATTACTTGTGCCAGAAGAAGTTAATAGAACTAATAGAAGATCATTTTCCACCTTCCCCAAGCTTTGGAGAGATGTCAGTGTTGCTGTTCAAAACCTGTAGAGGAACATCCTGGTCTGTAGTGAGAGGGATTTGTGTACTACCCAGGTGTAATCTTGGTCTGCTGTGCAGGATCGGCCATATGGTGTACCTTGACATTGTCAATGGAGACAAAGACCCTCATCACGTGTTTGATGGTACCCGGACCGCTATGTTGGCAGTGGCTGTTTAACTGCCAATGGCCCGGCAGTGAAGACTGTCAAAATATGACCATGACCAACAGTTTACAGCCAATACACCGCCAGTACTGCCAGTGCGGTCAGGTCGTCGCGGACGTCGGTAGGCACCTTCAGACCAGTGGGAACCATGTTACTGCCGGGCACATTACGAGGCTGCACACTGCCAAGGTTTCCACCACAGTCACACGCCACCAAAATCCTGGAAGAAACCAACTGTATAAAAGGAAACACTCACCTTCTGAAACATAGACACATTCAGAGCCACCATGGAACCAGAACTCGAAGTCCTCCCACTGCTCATGCTCGCACTATGACTCTGGAATCAGCAACTGCGACGACAAAGACAACAACTGTAAGTACACCCACCTAGCACACACTTAAGGGAAAGCCATTATAACACATGTGCACCCAACACCCACAGCCGGGACCGCAAGCGAAGGTCACACAAACCCCCCCCCCCCACATACACACACACGCAACCACACACCCATACCAACACACACACACAGCTACAAACACACACATCAAAAAAACACACACCATGGTCAACGCACATGTGCCAACCACCCCGCACACACATATCACCACCACTGGCTAACACACAGAAACACAACACCACCAAGTCATCCAACTACATCACAACCGCAACTATACAAATGCGTTGGCAAGCCAATGCATACCTACGCATGACAACACATACTGACAACAACACGGAATCACAACTCACAACCCATCAATACCATCACACACGCATAGAATGTACCATATGCCACACCACGCCCGCACAACACACAAGGCATATGACATATCCATCACCACACACTCGGACACACACATAAGAACCACAGAATGGCACACAACACCACCACAACACATCGCACCATGAACAATGCACAATAAAGCTACACACATGCATGTCTCTACACAATCATATCCCACACACAATAAGTACCAATCACAGCAGGACTCATGGCAGGACCTCATACACACAGAGGCAGGCCCTGCAAAACAGCACACACAACCAGCACACACACGTTAGACACACACACAAACTAAGGATTACAAAAACAAATCTGACATGGAGAAAGAAAGGTAGGACAAGTATTGTACAATGGATGCCAACATCTTGTTAGCTGAGATGTATCAAATAGTGGAATTCAAATTTAAAATGTAACTATATACAATATGACATAGGCCAGTCAAATTTCATTGGTGCCAAAGGCTTATAAGGCACCTCACTCTGTCCGAACTTGACTCCTTGCTGCAAACTGACCTCTACAGAGTAAGGGCATCAAGTGGGCAGGTAAGACCCTCAGTGGTGAGGTGGGGTGGGGGGATTGGGCTTGGGAGGGGGGTCCTTGGTTTTGGGTTTGGGTGGGGATTCCTTGGGTCTGGCCTTGGGAGAGGGGTCCTTGGCCTTGGAGGGTTCAACTTTTTGGCAGGGGAAGGAGCATGGGCACTAGCAGAGGTGGCAGGGATGGCAGGGGAGGGCTTGGAGGTAGAAGGGCTGGACTTGGGGAGGGACACAAAGTGTTCAGGGTTCTCACAGTGTGAGAGAAGGGGAGGGAACAGGGAAAACTCATACAGAAAATGCCTTTGGCACACAAGGGCAGTCATGGGAAAAGGGTTTGGGAGTGGAGGGAGAGGGAGATGTGTCTTTGTGGGTGTCTTGGGTGCAGGTGTGTGCGTGGAAGGCATGTGTGCTCTGGGTGTCTATTGGGTTGGTAAGTGTGGGCATTTAGGTGCTTTGGGAGGAAGCAGGAGGAGGTGCTGGGAGATGCCATGCTGTATGGGTGACTGTTGGGGTGGTGTCTGAAGATATGGCACATGTGCTGCATGTGGGGGTGTTGGTGGTTGTGGTGAGTACAGATGTTGTGACTGGGGAGGAGGTCTGAGGGTCTGATATTGTGGTGGGAAAGATGGGACTGGTGGCTGGATATGTAAATGATGATATGCTGGCTGCTGGAGTCTCAGGTGTAGCATCTGTGAAGGATGGGGTGGTAGGGGCGTCTGTGCAGGGAGTGGATGTTTTTGTGTCTGCAGGTGGGTGTTGTCTGTGTGCATGCTGGTGGTGGGTCTTGTGGTACTTGTGGTTGTCAGTGCCAACCATGTCTGTTGAGGTGGATGCATGCCTGTGTGAATGTGTGCTCTGCATTGGTGTGGGGAGAGAGGTTTGGGATTAGGAAGAGGTAGGTGGAGGGGGGGGGTAGACAAAGGGACACTGGCTGCTGTCAGTGATGAGGCCAAAGCCTGAAAGGATCTTTGGAGGCCAGCTATGGCACCATGAATGCCTTCCAGGAACACATTTCTCTGTTGTACTTGAGCTGCGAGTCCCTGAATGGCATTTGCGATAGTTGACTGACTCACAGAGATGGACATCAGGAGGTCAATAGCCTCATCACTAAGGGCAGCAGGGCTGACTGGAGCAAAGGCATGGACCGAGGTTCTTGCAGTGAAGGAGACATCCACCCTCCTGGGTGAACCGGCATGGGCAACTGGGTGGGGAGCCACAGGGAGGGAGGTGCTAGTAAGGGGGGTGATGGACAAAGATGGTGCTGCCTTGCTCCCAAAGGGTCCGCCACTGCAGTAAGTGTCCACTGGAGGAGGATTGTGAAGAAGATGCGTTGGATACGGTCTCCCCATGACACTCCCCTCACTCTCTATACCACTGGGCCCCTTGGTGTCGGTGGTGCCACCTTCCTGGGTCTCGTGGTACTGCTGCTTCCCTACTTGCCTTTGCCCCTCCTCCTCCCCCAGACGATGCTGATGCACACAATGAAAGAGAGAGAGAGGGAGGGATAGAGATAGGGGGCAAAATGGTTAACATATACCTCCCATTGACACAGCTAAACACGTACATCTGTCACTATACATATCATGGCTAGGCAATCTCATTTGCAAGGACACATTACCTATAACATGTCATGACATGTCACTACTACCCATATCTGTCTGCCAACCCTCACACCTGCAGCAAAACCTATTTTGGACTGCACTACTAGACTCTTCTCCATGATGCCAACTAATGGCCTCTTAAGCTGCCACAGCATGCCTTGGATGCACTATCAATACCATGCCTGAATACACATCTTACCTCTCCATTCACCTATCATCCATTATATGTGCAGCTGACACAACAGAACACTGCAGGCCTCTACAGTGACGACACCTGATTAGTCCATGCCCCCTGAAATAAGTCCAGTACAGTGAAGACAGCTCATCTACTGAGCACATACCACCTCCCTCTCCTCACACAGGGCTGGCCACTCAGTATGGTGCTGCCATTATGCAGGAGAACGCAGATATTGCCAATGCCATTAAGACACCCAAACACTTCACATCAGATGTGTACTATGTGAATGTGTGGCTTAGCCATGTGAGTAGTCAGCCCCCTTCACAAAGTCAAAGCTGCCAGCACAAACATATATATAACCACTCAGCAAACTGCTAAGTGCATCCAGAATGGGCCATGTACCACATGTTAAACAATCCATCACATCCACTGAGTGAAGTGTCACAACAGATGTACCTCTGGAACACACATACCACATCATGGACCACTTCCCATGCCATCACACATGCAGTCACCCCAGATGTACTATGCACCATGATACCTCCACCCTCACACACCACAAACCCTGTCACTGAGACCAGACGACACACATCTCGGGTGGCAAATCTCTTGCATGCATGAGGCACACATGGACATACACCACTGCCAGAACACCTCAGACACATCCCACTACCAAAGAAGCAGCCTGAGGAGATTCATTGTAACAGTTCAGTCACATCAACACACCATGTGTCATACAATAACCAAACAACTCTCAGTCTGCCACATCCTATTAGCCAAAGCAGGCTGTAAGTCACAGTCATGTTGAAGTTTCCCCAACTATCTATGTCAACATGATGGAGGCAGTCAGTCAGCAACGCAGCAGAGGACAAGCTAGGGCTTTGTCATACATGCTATATGCATACCATGGTGACACATCAGGGATCTCCCAGGGCACTTACCACCAATAGTACCGATCCATAGTTAGGAAGGCCACATCCCCACAAATATTGCTCCTAGGAATGAAACACCAGTGCAATTAGTCCACATCAAATCTACATGTCTCAATATTCCATGTTGCCTACCTACACATACCCTACAATCAGCAGCTCACCTATAGATAGCTAGTCAGTTCCCAGGCCAGTACTCTTGTCCATTGAAAGCATGTTCTATGGTGAAACTGTAATGCCAGCCCCACAATCTGTCCATTCAACACAAACAGTACATGATTTACATAGTCCTAATGATGAAAGGACAGTCACACAGTCGCATATATAGGTAGTCTACAGAGATGGCAGTGGACTGACTGCTCAGAGGGAGCTGTTCATACACAATGTTTGGGTGCTACTGACACTCACATCCATCGTATGGGCAGGATGGAGTCACACATGTGCCTATGTCATTTGTGCTTCTCCAAAACACAAATTGGGGACGTATGGAACTGGGAGATTTTAATCCACTGACAGTAAGCATGGGGACACATCTACAAAATATGCTGTGCCACGGTGCCCATTGCCAGTTTCCAAATGTTGATGCACATGTAGCGTAAACTACAATGGCACTTTGCCAGCATTGAGGCACCCAATCTCAATTAAGGACAGCCAAGTCCTAGAATTCAGTCAGTACTCACTCCCTTGTAGCTGCTGTGCTGCCCTCAAATGCCCATCCTCCTCAAGGTAGGCCACCACCAAAATGCAAGCCTTTAGGTGGGTCAGGGTCTGAAGGGCACCCCTCCCTCGTTGGGAGGACATCCCCAGCTGGGCCTACGTGGTCTTCTGGGGCCAGCTTCTCAGGTCCTCCCACCACTTGCGACAAAGGGTGCTCCACAGGGCATGGACCCCAGTAAACACACTTGCTTGGCAATGGCACACCAAATCCCCTTCTTCTGATGGACACTGACCTGCATGGGTGGCACAGACAGAAGGAGAAAGTCATGTTCACCTGCCCTATTCCAACAGTAGTGCACTCTTAACAGCAGACACAACACATGCCCACACATGCCCACCTCACAGTTCACATGCCTAAACTCCATGCCCCCTGCATGCATGTACTCCCTGACCAGTACGCATATTGCATTCACCCTCACACAAACCGCTATCACACATGATTATGTCATTGGGCTCCATCACTAAACAAAATAAAATGATAGAAAAAGTGTTGAAACTTTTCAAACACCCCAGTAACAGATTTGTGTTTAATCCATCATTATTTTGCTTCCCAAGTCACCCCAGCTTGGACCCAGCCATTTGCAAATTAAGCTTGACCCTGTTCCACATGGGAACAGTCCAGCCCGAACTGCCAGGCCAGGTCCTCCCGGAACAGGAGACAAGCATCCTGGGACCGGTTTCAGGGTATCACCTTCATCAGCAAGGCCAGCTTGAAACCTGTGGCACAGCACACAAGGGACCCATGTCTTGGCCTACCCTAGACACTTAGGGTACACAAGGCAACATCACTAAACAAAATTAAATGATGGACGGAGTGTTGAAACTTTTCAAATACTCACCCCCAGTCACTGCTCCTCTGGTGCCCCATACAGCAGTCCATACAGGGGTAGGTCTTCTACCAGCTTCATCAGCTCTTCTTTGGTGAAGGCAGGGGTCCTATCACATGCAGGATGTGGCATAGTGACTCCCAGAAGCAGTACACAGCAGTTTACGTGGTAGAGGTCTTCCTTCCTTGAGTGTTAGGAGTCAAGAGAGCAAAATTGCGGAAAATGGCAGTCATGGCCGCTGCATACAGCACCGTCACTGCCGGTGGTGACCACAGTTGGCCCCAGTCCCCAGCAGGCAGAGATGTTAACCAATTAGGAGATGCGTGGCAGTTGCCACCGCCTACCACCAGGACAACATACGCCAGCGGACATAGGTAACTTCCACCTGTCCTGTGCAGCAGGACAGGCGGGTGCCATTTTAGGCACATATGCCTTGATGCATCAAAATAAATGTGCCATTCACCTTTTTGGGTGGTATGCAGAGTAGGCCTTAGTTGTGCCATCATGGTGACCTTATGTGGCTGCCTGTCTAATGACCAGCATGTCCAGTTACAAGTTGGCTGATTGGTGCTGTAACCGTATTGGTAAATGGCATGACTACATCCATGCTCAGTGCTGGACAGGTCAGTGTACCACATATGGAACATGACACATGTGATGTATGTCAGACACTATAGATCAGGGGCAGCAATGTGCATCAAGGGTAGAGTCCATGCTGCTTCAGCATGCCCAATATAGTATGTGTCAGCAGTGTGCCGCAAGTTTACAGTGTTAGGTGTGTGCTATTTAGATATTTTCTGATAACATGTGTGGTGTCCATATCACATTGTGCATTATTTCCTCTCTATCCAAGATACCCTGTCATGAGGATATTGAGACATGAACCTGTGTACCATCCGCTAGTGGACCTTGCAACCCTGGAGGAAAGACATATAATTCAGACCTATCATCTGAATCGTCTGACCATCATGGCTCTATGTACCCAGTTGGAGACAGATCTATTGCCTGCCATTCATAATCTCTATGACATCCCTCCCACAGTTCAAGTCCTGTCAGTGCTACACTCTCTTGCCACATATTACAGTGAGCTTGACAGCAGGGATGTGTGTTTTTGAAACACCTGGGCAGCTACATCAGGCTTCCTCAATATGGGGATTTGGCCTATGTGAAGACAGAATTCTATGACGTGGGGCACATCCCTCATGTGATAAGGGCATAAATGGCACCCATATCATCTTGATCCAGTGCAAATGCCAATGAACAGGTGTGTAGGAACCACAGAAATTACCACTTTATCAGTGTGCAGGTGGTGTGTGTGGCAGACCAATACATCTTCCAAGTGACAGCCAAGTTTCCCAGATCAGTGCATGATTGCTACTCATATACTCTTACTAGCTGATGATGAGGAGGCAGCTAGACCAGTGGCTGGTGATGCAGGAGTGAAAAGTGATGAGGAGGCAGATGAGAAAGGTGCAGCTGACTCCAGGGCAGAGCTCATCAATCAGTACTTCCAGTAAAATACATGTATGCTGTGTGTGTATTTGCATGTGTACTATGTCAACATAGTTTGCTGTCAATGGTCCTCCTGGTTTGGTTTATCAGTGGTGATGTATTATGTACCTATCCCTATGTGTGTGTTGCGGGTGGTGACAATGCATGTAAAGTACTTATGTAAATGTATCATCTCTACCACGGGTACTCTCAGCAGGTTGCAAAATTCACAACTCCTATGGATATACCTATATTGTGCTATGTGTCCTGTATTCTTCTGTTCTCATGCTACATCTGTTGTGGCCAGTTTATATGGCCATCTACACTGGACCCAGCAACGATGAACTGCATATGTGCTCTGTGTGGTCCTGTGCCTTCAATCCTGATGGTAGTCTCTGTCATGCTCTTTTTGCAGGTTGTATAATTGGATGTACTCTGGTGTGTGGCTGCAATAGTGACTCCCTTACATCTACCCTGGGACATATCTGTTGTACTGTGTCTCCTGCAGAGGATGCCCCCTCTGCAGTCCATTATACTGCCTTTTGGATTGTGGCACCATACCCACATGACATTTTGCAGTCCAAACATTTGTATGTGTACAAAGAAAGAAACAAAAGGAGAAACTGTGATCTATAGTGTATATTGTGAATAGAGTGGCAAACAAGTGATGAGTGGGGTCATGGTAGATGGACTCAGTATAGGTGGCACAGCTGTAGGTAGCACAGGTCCAGTATCCATGGGCCATAGGAAAATGAAGTAATATCACTGAACAGTCAACAGGGTGTCTCAGTGGCACACCAGGGAGAATGATTAGGAGAGAGTCACTTCCTGGCAGTGGGTTTTGTCTAGGCATCTGCTGCAGCTGGATATCTGGATGGACATCCACGTTTGCGGTGGGGTTTCTCAGCTACAGAGGGAGGGGTGTCTGAGGCCTGTGGTTTCCCTGGCAGGGCCTCCATTCCACTAGCAGCCGCAGATGTAGATGGCTCAGGTGTGATGAGGCAAGTGGAAGGGGCTTGCTGGTGGATGGAGGAAGCACTTATGATGGTGGTGAGGTCGCTGAGCACCCCTGCAATGGATGTCATGGTGGCATGTTGGCTTGTCACTTCTGCATGACCTTCTGGTGATATTCCCTCTGCAGTCTCTGTTTTTCCCCAAAAATGTTAATGATCTGCCCCATCCAGTCCTGGGATAGTTGATATTCTCCCAGGACTTAGGCCTTCCTTGGCTGCCCTGTCCTTTTGCCCACGAGTTCCCTCCCACACCCACTGCCCCCATATGCCTGTGCCCCTGGCACAGTGTGCGCTCTCCCAGTTTCACCATGACCTCCATTGTCTTGGGTGTGAGGGGTTGACTCAGGTCCCTGTACTAGGGGGGCACATAATTAATTCAACAGTCCCTGGGGCACAGATTTGGGATGAAGGGTTGACTGAGATGTAGTCACAGGGTGGGGGGTTTGATGTGAGCAGGGTGAGGCAGGGAGTGGTAGACTGACCAGAGGTCCCAGATGGGCCTGGTAGGTTGTTAGTGTCCAGACTTCTAATGGTGTCCTCACTGGGGCCTTCACCATGAAGAGGGCTGGCAGTCTCTGGTAACCTCTCTGTGGTGGCTGTGGCTGGGATACATGTGGATGGAGTGAGAGAGAGTTAAATGTTGGAGGTATGTATGGTTGTCTGTTAGTCAGATGCACACAGTGGCTTGACTTGATTACCAGCAATGGCATTGACAGGTGCAGCACAGCTAACACTGTTTTTGGATGGATGGCCAGCTCCTTGGGGTTGTTGTGAATCTGTCTTGGTCACATTAGCTGGGTGTGTGGGCTCTGTTTCCTATGTAATGGTTCACATGACAGGTTGCCCTGATAGCTGGTGGGGATACTGGTTTGGTGTATGAGTGGGAATGGCTGTACATTGCAGCATGGTGTCCAAATGGATGGGGGTATGTGTGTGCAAGGTTGTTTCTCCTGTTTGTGCCTGTTGTGCATGGAGTATACCTTCTTACTTTCAAGGCCAGGATTAGTCAATTTGAGAGTAGTAGGCTTGTATTAGTGGCCCTAGTATTGGTGACAGTCCTACGTCTATGTTTGGGCTAGTTTGGCTTTGTGTAGTGCCATTGCATTGCTGTCATTGCCATGTAGTGGTCCTCAGTTGGCGCATCCAGTTGTTGTAAGTAGTGCATTAGTCATATATGCAAGAGGTGTGATGTGATGTGCACATAAGCAAGTCTTGTTGTGGATGGGCTAGTGCATTGTGAGAGTCGTATTAATTGTACTTGGCAGCGCTATCCGTGCACTTGACAGGGAGTGTGTGGGCATTGGAGGTGGGTGGTGGTGTGGTTTGCAGGAGAGGGGCCTTAGGTGGCTAGGTGGGAGGTGTTGTGGGAGATGGGCTCACTTGGAGGATGTTTAGGTGGTGTATAAGCATGCTGGATATGTCGCATTAGTGCCAGGGGAGTGTCAGTTACTCACAGGTATTCCAGTCAGTCCCTCAGGATGCAGGATGTCCAAGACCTTCTCCTTCCATGATGTGAATTCTGGGGGAGGAGGTGGGGGCCCACCACCAGTCTTCATTACCACCAGCTGGTGCCTGATCGCCATGGAATGCACCTTCCCCTGTAGGTCATTGCACCTCTTCCTGATGTCCTCTCTTGTGTGTGGATGGTTGACCACTGAGTTAACCCTGTCAACTATTCCCTTCCACAACTCCATTTTCCTGGCTATGGATGTTTGCTGGACCTGTGCTCCTAATAGTTGTGAGTCTACCCTGATGATTTCATCCATCATGACCCTCAACTCGTCATCAGTGAAGAGTGGGTGCTTTTGACGTAACATGGTGTTTGTGTTGTGAGTGGGTGTGTGTGTAGGGTGCTGTGTAGGGTGCTTTGTGTTGTGGGGGTGTTTGTTTGTGACTGCTAGTGGGTTGTGGTGTTTGTGTGTGGTTGTGATATGTGTATATTGTGTTAGTGGTGTGGTGTGTGGTGAGTGTGAAGTGTATATGTGACTCTAGTGTGGAGGTGCTAGTATAGAGATTGAGACGCTTTCATCTCTGGTCACAAAGGCTTATGGTTTGTGTATGGGTGTGTTATATAGTGCTGTGAGTGTGTGTGGCTGGCGGTGTCAGATTTGTGACTGTTTTTTGGCGATCTTCATTGTCGACTCTTAATACGGTGGGTAGGATACCACCAACACTGGTGGTCTTTTGGAAGCTACCACCGCGGCAATCTTGCAAGAAGACCACCAAGCTCATAATGAGGCCCAAAGTGATTTTCTTTAGAACTAGACAGCGGTGGTAGAACGACAGGTCTGGCACCATGTATTCCCAGGAATGGAACCAGTGCACAGTGGGAAGGACCAAACTACTTTTTCACAGCAATATTTTCACACACTAGATCCCCAGCTTAAGGAATCCAGCTGGTAGGTATTATTGGCGCATCCCGTATTGCCAAGGAGGTGGCACTGGCAGATGCATTGCCATCACAGAACTGTTGCAAGTCCTGCAAGACAGTGGCACATTCATTTTATGTCAAAAGGTATATCTGCCATCTTCGTTTAAGGACCATCAAGAGCTGGAACATACATTCATGTTTTGAACAAACCTTCATATGAGGTAAGCCCCCCCAAGGCACCTTCCGGGTGGATTATTTAGTGCTCTCTAAACTCCATACAGGTAATTAAGCCAACTATGACCGGTGCTTAATATTCTGGCTGTGAAGGATTGCTTTAAATCCCAGTTTCTTCACACCACAATACTATTTCCCTTGGGATGAAATGAAGACGTATAATACAGTTGGATCCCAAAGCAGCCATGACATCCCTGAAAACCCTTGAGGCAAAAGCAAGGGCCTGGTCCAAGTAAAAAGCTGCAACTGCATATGTGCGGATAAAGACTTGCAAATCTTTAACAACAATTTGAGTGTCAGCCAAGCGTTGTAGCCATACACATAGAAATCGGGAGTATGAGTCATCAGCGACTAAGATGTGTTTGTATGCACTATCAGGTGTTTAGTGGACCACAGTGGTCCAAGTATGCACATTGAAAAGGTTTTTTTTTAGAATTAGGAGGGACCCTTTTATTTGCTGACAGATGTCACCACAAAGGACATATTGCTTAGTCTGTTTGCATAGACCTGGCCACCAGTAACATGTGTATAACAAAGATATTGTAGTCACCACACCACCATGGGCAGAAGCAAATCCCTCATGTGCTGCTTTAATGAACTCTGGTCTTTGATCTTTGTTGGGGATCACACAATCGCCCACCTTTGGTATTGTTACTAGGGCTGTATTGAGAGTAGATATGAGGTAGGAAAGCTTTGCAGGATATGCCTTTTGCATGGGCTTGCCATCAGCCGAAGCTTTCACAGCAGCCAGTGTTTCATCATCCAATTTTGTTGTAAAATGAGTTATTGCAACAATATAAGCCGTAGCTACTGCTAACTTGGCTGTTTTATCAGCCAAGGTATTGCCAGTAACATGTATTCCAACAAGCTGATGTTCCAGTGCATGTACAACATGGACATTGTGTAGCATTTTCTTCAGATCCAATACCTTTCCTGACAAGAGTCTATGTTTAATGGTATTGCCTTTTAAATCTCTGAACAGATTCTTCTGCCAGTAATGCAGATATTCATTGATAAACCAGACACAATAGTATGAATCACAGACTATTAACATTAACTGCTGTGGATCCGAGTGTTCCAATGCCATTATCAGAGCCTTGAGTTCTGCTAGTTGTGTAGTGCAGTCCCCTGGTCTGGGTGTAAGTATGTTGTGGATGGAATTCACAATTTTTCATGTGGTCATTCACAACCGTGCAAGCGGCAGAGTATTGGTGTTCCATGTCTACTGGGGTTGGGCTGAACATCAGTGTACATAATTGATTGGTATTGTTCGATAATCAATATGTTTGCAGGAACAGGATATTTAAGTCCATATTGCAAAAATTCTTGGGTTTGTAAATTTGGTTCAAAAACATAGTTAACATCAGTGGCCTATAGGGAGTGGCCTATAGGGAAGTACCATCTTGACTGCCATGTTACCCCCATTTTTACAAGTATGTAAGTTTGTTTTTGCCTGTCTCACTGGGATCCTGCCTGCCTGCCAGGACCCCAGTGCTCATAGTTTGTGGCCTGAATGTGTGTATCTGTGTAGTGACTAACTGTGTCACTGAGGCTCTGCTAACCAGAACCTCAGTGCTTATGCTCTCTCTGCCTTCAAAATTGTCACTATAGGCTAGTGACCATTTGTACCAATTCTAATTGGCACACCGGAACACTCTTATAATTCCCTAGTATATGGTACCTAGGTACCTAGGGTATTGGGGTTCCAGGAGATCCCTATGGGCTGCAGCATTTCTTTTGTCACCCATAGGGAGCTCAGACAAATCTTACACAGGACTGCCACTGCAGCCTGAGTGAAATAACACACACGTTATTTCACAGCCATGTTACACTGCACTTAAGTACTTATAAGTCACCTATATGTCTAACCTTCACTTAGTGAAGATAAGGTGCAAAGTTACGTGTGAGGGCATCCTGGCACTAGCCAAGGTGCCTCCACATAGTTCAGGGCAATTTCCCTGGACTTTGTGAGTGCGGGGACACCATTACACAGGTGCACTCCTTATAGGTCAATACCTGTATGTGGCTTAAAAATGGTAACTCTGAATATGGCCATGTAACATGTCTAAGATCATGGAATTCTCCCCCAATGCCAAATATGGTATTGGGTGCCAATGCCATGCATCCTGGGGCTCAAATATGGACCCTGGGTACTGCCAAACCAGCTCTCTGGGGTTTTCTCTGCAGCTAACGCTGCTGCCAACCCCCAGACAGGGTTCTTCCCTCCTAGGGTCTGGGCAGCCCAGTCCCAGGAAAGCAGAACAAAGAATTTCCTCTGAGAGAGGGTGTTATACCCTCTCCCTTTGGAAATATGTGTTGAGGGCTGGGGAGCAGTAACCTCCTTCAGCCTCTGGAAATGCTTTAAGGGGCACAGATGGTGCTCTCCTTGCATACGCCAGCCTACACCGGTTCAGGGAACCCCCAGTCCCTGCTCTGGCATGAAGCTGGACAAAGAAAAGAGGAGTGACCACTCCCCTGTCCATCACCACCCCAGGGGTGGTGCCCAGAGCTCCTCCAGTGTGTCCCAGACCTCTGCCATCTTGTATCGAGAGGTGTGAGGGAACAATGGAGGCCTCTGAGAGGCCAGTGCTAGCAGGTGATGTCAGAGACCCCTCCTGATAGGTGCTTACCTGACTAGGTGGCCAATCCTCCTCTGGGGGCTATTTAGGGTCTCTCTTGTGGGCTTTTCCTCAGATAACCACTTGCAAGAATTCACCAGAGTTCCTCTGCACCTCTCTCTTCAGCTTCTGCCAAGGATCGACTGCTGACTACTCCAGGACGCCTGCAAAACTGCAACAAAGTAGCAAGAAGACTACCAGCAACATTGTAGCACCTAATCCTGCTGGCTTTCTCAACTGTGTCCTGGTGGTGCATGCTTTGGGCGCTGCCTGCCTTCATCCTGCACTGGAAGCCATGAAGAAATCTCCAGTGGGTCGACGGAATCTTACCCCTGCTCCAACAGGCACCCAACTTCAGCATCACCGGTACTCTGGGACCCCTCTCATCCTGACGAGCGTGGCCCGGAACACAGGTGGTGGACCCAAGTGACCCAGACTGTCCAGTGGTCCAACTGTCCAAATTTGGAGGAGGTAAGTCCTTGCCTCCCTTCTCCAGACAGTAATCCTGTGCACCACATGAACTGCAGCTGCTAGGGCTTCTGTGCACTTTTTCAAGGAATCCTTCGTGCACAGCCTAGCCCAGGTCCCCAGCACTCCGTCCTGCATTGCTCAACTCGCTGAGTTGACCGCCGGCTTCATGGGACGCTCTTTTGTAGTTTTGAGATGACTGTCATGCTCAGTTTTCTTGAACCCATGATCATGTACTTCTGCAGTGGCTGCCTTCTTGTTTGTGGGCTCTCTGTGTCCCCTTCCTTTGCAGGTCCTCAGGTCCAGGAACTTGTCTTCAGTGATTTGCAGTCTGTTGTTGTCTTTGCAGAATCCTCTATCACGAGTCTAGTGTGTTTCTGGGGAAGTAGTATCACTTTACTTCTACTTTTCAGGGTCTTGGGGTGGGGTATCCTGGACACCCTTAGTGTTTTCTTACACTCTCAGTGACCCTCTAAACACTACACTAGCCTAGGTGTCCATTTGTCGTTTGCATTCCACTTTCAGAGTATGTGGTTTGTGTTGCCCCTAGGCCTATTGCATCCTACTGTATTCTACAGTGTTTGCACTACTTTTCTAACTGTTTACTTACCTAATTTTGGTTTGTGTATATATTTTGTGTATTTTACTTACCTCCTAAGGGAGTATATCCTCTGAGATATTTTTGGCACATTGTCACTAAAATGAAGTACCTTTATTTTTAGTAACTCTTGAGTATTGTGTTTCTCATGATATAGTACCTATTTTATGTAAGTGGTATAGTAGGAGCTTTGCATGTCTCCTAGTTCAGCCCAAGCTGCTCTGCTATAGCTACCTCTATCAGCCTAAGCTGCTAGAACACTACTAATCTACTAATAAGGGATAACTGGACCTTGCACAAGGTGTAAGTACCATCAGGTACCCACTATAAGCCAGGCCAGCCTCCTACATGGCCATCAGAGACTTTGCCCATTGAATCCAACGTGGATGTAGTGCTTTTGCATTAGGTACGCTAGCTTTGTTGACAGCCTCAAGGGCTGAGATCAAAGATATTTGTATACAAGCAAAGACAAATGAGCTACAAATAATGTTCACTTTTATCCAACATAGGAAAAAACAATTTAACTGCAACAAAATGTAAAGACAAAAACTATTTATTACAAATGTATGTCAAAGAAAAACACATCTCAATATGCAAATATACAATTATATAGAGGTAAAGCTGGGAAAACACAAGAAATATTTCTATACATATTTACACCTATATACAAATAAATAGACAAAGACGAACTGACACATCAGACAAGACAGTAAAACTGATCCAACCATAACAAAACACAGACATATACAAAACAATTTTTTTATGTAATAGAATACAGAAAACACATTTTTTACACTTTCTTTTTCTGGAACTGAAATGATATTCACATAAGTACCATATTATTATTCAATTCCTGATTGTGTCTCCATCTTACTAGGAAAAAGAAAAAACATTGTATCTCGACTTCATTAACCCCTTCGCTGCCAGGCATTTTCCCCCTCCTGTGCCGAGCCTTTTTTTAGCTATTTGGAGCAGTTCGCGCTTAGGCCCTCATAACTTTTTGTTCACATAAGCTACCCACGCCAAATTTGCGTCCTTTTTTCCAACATCCTAGGGATTCTAGAGGTACCCAGACTTTGTGGGTTCCCCAGAAGGAGGCCAAGAAATTAGCCAAAAATCAGTGCAAATTTCGTTTTTTTCAAAAAATTGGGAAAAATGGGCTGCAGAAGAAGGCTTGTGGTTTTTTCCCTGAAAAGGGCATCAACAAAGGGTTTGCAGTGATAAAATCACCAGCTTCCCAGCTTTCAGGAACAGGCAGACTTGAATCAGAAAACCCAATTTTTCAATTTTGGCATTTTACGGGGACATACCTCATTTTTACGATTTTTTGTGCTTTCAGCCTCCTTCCAGTCAGTGACAGAAATGGGCATGAAACCAACGCTGGATCCCAGAAACTGCAACATTTTTGAAAAGTAGACAAAAATCCAAATTCAGCAAGGGGTAATTTGTGTAGATCCTACAAGGGTTTCCTACAGAAAATAACAACTGAAAAAGAAAAATATTGAAATTGAGGTGAAAAAAACATAAATTTTTCTCTACGTTTTACTCTGTAACTTTTTCCAGCAATGTCAGATTTTCGAAAGCAATATACCGTTACGTCTGCTGGACTCTTCTGGTTGTGGGGATATATAGGGCTTATAGGTTCATCAAGAACTCTAGGTACCCAGAGCCAATAAATGACCTGCACCCTGCAGTGGGTTTTCAATCTATGCCGGGTATACAGCAATTCATTTGCTGAAATATAAAGAGTAAAAAATAGCTATCAAGAAAACCTTTGTATTTCCAAAAAGGGCACAAGATAAGGTGTTGAGGCTCAGTGGTTATTTGCACATCTCTGAATTCTGGGGTGCCCATACTAGCATGTGAATTACAGGGCATTTCTCAAATAGATGTCTTTTTTACACACTGTCTTCCATTTGGAAGGAAAAAATGTAGAGAAAGACAAGGGGTAATAACACTTGTTTTGCTATTCTATGTTCCCGCAAGTCTCCCGATAAAAATGATACCTCACTTGTGTGGGTAGGCCTAGGGCCCGCGACAGGATATGCCCCAAAACACAACGTGGACACATCACAGAAAACAGAGCTGTTTTCAGCAAAGTGCCTACCTGTAGATTTTGGCCTCTAGCTCAGCCGCCACCTAGGGAAACCTACCAAACCTGTGCATTTCTGAAAACTAGAGACCTCGGGGAATCCAAGATGGGGTGACTTGTGTGGCTCGGACCAGGTTCTGTTACCCAGAATCCTTTGCAAACATCAAAATGTGGCTAAAAAAACACATGTTCCTCATATTTCTGTGGCAGAAAGTTCTGGAATCTGAGAGGAGCCACAAATTTCCTTCCACCCAGCGTTCCCCCACGTCTCCCGATAAAAATGATACCTCACTTGTGTGGGTAGGCCTAGCGCCGCGACAGAAAACGCCCCAAAGCGCAACGTGGACACATCCAAATTTGTGAAGGAAAACAGAGGTGTGTTTTGCAAAGTGCCTACCTGTAGATTTTGGCCTGTAGCTCAGCCACCACCTAGGGAAACCTACCAAACCTGTGCATTTCTGAAAACTAGAGACCTAGGGGAATCCAAGATGGGGTGACATGTGTGGCTCGGACCAGGTTCTGTTACCCAGAATCCTTTGCAAACCTCAAAATTTTGCTAAAAAAACACATGTTCCTCACATTTCTGTGGCAGAAAATTCTGGAATCTGAGAGGAGTCATAAATTTCCTTCCACCCAGCGTTCCCCCACGTCTCCCGATAAAAACGATACCTCACTTGTGTGGGTAGGCCTAGCGCCCGCGACAGGAAACGCCCCAAAGCGCAACGTGGACACATCCAAATTTGTGAAGGAAAACAGAGGTGTTTTTTGCAAAGTGCATACCTGTAGATTTTGGCTTGTAGCTCAGCCGCCACCTAAGGAAACCTACCAAACCTGTGCATTTCTGAAAACTAGAGACCTAGGGGAATCCACGATGGGGTGACTTGTGTGGCTCGGACCAGGTTCTGTTACCCAGAATCCTTTGCAAACCTCAAAATTTGGCTAAAAAAACACATGTTCCTCACATTTCTGTGTCAGAAAGTTCTGGAATCTGAGAGGAGCCACGAATTTTCTTCCACCCAGCGTTCCCCCACGTCTCCCGATAAAAGTTATACCTCACTTGTGTGCGTAGGCCTAGCGCCCGTGACAGGAAACGCCCCAAAGCGCAACGTGGACACAGCCAAATTTTTGAAGGAAAACAGAGGTGTTTTTTGCAAAGTGCCTACCTGTAGATTTTGGCCTGTAGCTCAGCCGCCACCTAGGGAAACCTACCAAACCTGTGCATTTCTGAAAACTAGAGACCTAGGGGAATCCAAGATGGGGTGACTTGTGTGGCTCGGACCAGGTTCTGTTACCCAGAATCCTTTGCAAACCTCAAAATGTGGCTAAAAAAACACATGTTTCTAACATTTCTGTGGCAGAAAGTTCTGGACTCTGAGAGGAGCCACAAATTTCCTTCCACCCAGCGTTCCCCCACGTCTCCCGATAAAAATGATACCTCACTTGTGTGGGTAGGCCTAGCGCCCGCGACAGGAAACGCCCCAAAGCGCAACGTGGACACTTCCAAATTTGTGAAGGTAAACAGAGGTGTTTTTTGCAAAGTGCCTACCTGTAGATTTTGGCCTGTAGCTCAGCCGCCACCTAGGGAAACCTACCAAACCTGTGCATTTCTGAAAACTAGAGACCTAGGGGAATCCAAGATGGGGTGACTTGTGTGGCTCGGACCAGGTTCTGTTACCCAGAATCCTTTGCAAATCTCACAATTTGGCTAAAAAAACACATGTTCCTCAAATTTCTGTGGCAGAAAGTTCTGGAATCTGAGAGGAGCTACAAATTTCCTTCCACCCAGCGTTCCCCCACGTCTCCCGATAAAAATGATACCTCACTTGTGTGGGTAGGCCTAGCGCCGCGACAGAAAACGCCCCAAAGCGCAACGTGGACACATCCAAATTTGTGAAGGAAAACAGAGGTGTGTTTTGCAAAGTGCCTACCTGTAGATTTTGGCCTGTAGCTCAGCCACCACCTAGGGAAACCTACCAAACCTGTGCATTTCTGAAAACTAGAGACCTAGGGGAATCCAAGATGGGGTGACATGTGTGGCTCGGACCAGGTTCTGTTACCCAGAATCCTTTGCAAACCTCAAAATTTTGCTAAAAAAACACATGTTCCTCACATTTCTGTGGCAGAAAGTTCTGGAATCTGAGAGGAGTCATAAATTTCCTTCCACCCAGCGTTCCCCCACGTCTCCCGATAAAAACGATACCTCACTTGTGTGGGTAGGCCTAGCGCCCGCGACAGGAAACGCCCCAAAGCGCAACGTGGACACATCCAAATTTGTGAAGGAAAACAGAGGTGTTTTTTGCAAAGTGCATACCTGTAGATTTTGGCTTGTAGCTCAGCCGCCACCTAGGGAAACCTACCAAACCTGTGCATTTCTGAAAACTAGAGACCTAGGGGAATCCACGAAGGGGTGACTTGTGTGGCTTGGACCAGGTTCTGTTACCCAGAATCCTTTGCAAACCTCAAAATTTGGCTAAAAAAACACATGTTCCTCACATTTCTGTGTCAGAAAATTCTGGAATCTGAGAGGAGCCACGAATTTCCTTCCACCCAGCGTTCCCCCACGTCTCCCGATAAAAGTTATACCTCACTTGTGTGCGTAGGCCTAGCGCCCGTGACAGGAAACGCCCCAAAGCGCAACGTGGACACAGCCAAATTTTTGAAGGAAAACAGAGGTGTTTTTTGCAAAGTGCCTACCTGTAGATTTTGGCCTGTAGCTAAGCCGCAACCTAGGGAAACCTACCAAACCTGTGCATTTCTGAAAACTAGAGACCTAGGGGAATCCAAGATGGGGTGACTTGTGTGGCTCGGACCAGGTTCTGTTACCCAGAATCCTTTGCAAACCTCAAAATGTGGCTAAAAAAACACATGTTCCTAACATTTCTGTGGCAGAAAGTTCTGGACTCTGAGAGGAGCCACAAATTTCCTTCCACCCAGCGTTCCCCCACGTCTCCCCATAAAAATGATACCTCACTTGTGTGGGTAGGCCTAGCGCCCGCGACAGGAAACGCCCCAAAGTGCAACGTGGACACTTCCAAATTTGTGAAGGTAAACAGAGGTGTTTTTTGCAAAGTGCCTACCTGTAGATTTTGGCCTGTAGCTCAGCCGCCACCTAGGGAAACCTACCAAACCTGTGCATTTCTGAAAACTAGAGACCTAGGGGAATCCAAGATGGGGTGACTTGTGTGGCTCGGACCAGGTTCTGTTACCCAGAATCCTTTGCAAATCTCACAATTTGGCTAAAAAAACACATGTTCCTCAAATTTCTGTGGCAGAAAGTTCTGGAATCTGAGAGGAGCTACAAATTTCCTTCCACCCAGCGTTCCCCCACGTCTCCCGATAAAAATGATACCTCACTTGTGTGGGTAGGCCTAGCGCCCGTGACAGAAAACGCCCCAAAGCGCAACGTGGACACATCCAAATTTGTGAAGGAAAACAGAGGTGTTTTTTGCAAAGTGCCTACCTGTAGATTTTGGCTTGTAGCTCAGCCGCCACCTAGGGAAACCTACCAAACCTGTGCATTTCTGAAAACTAGAGACCTAGGGGAATCCAAGATGGGGTGACTTGTGTGGCTCGGACCAGGTTCTGTTACCCAGAATCCTTTGCAAACCTCAAAATGTGGCTAAAAAAACACATGTTCCTCACATTTCTGTGGCAGAAAGTTCTAGAATCTCAGAGGAGCCACGAATTTCCTTCCACCCAGCGTTCCCCCACGTCTCCCGATAAAAATGATACCTCACTTGTGTGCGTAGGCCTAGCGCCCGTGACAGAAAACGCCCCAAAGCGCAACGTGGACACAGCCAAATTTTTGAAGGAAAACAGAGGTGTTTTTTGCAAAGTGCCTACCTGTAGATTTTGTCTTGTAGCTCAGCCGCCACCTAGGGAAACGTACCAAACCTGTGCATTTCTGAAAACTAGAGACCTAGGGGAATCCAAGATGGGGTGACTTGTGTGGCTCGGACCAGGTTCTGTTACCCAGAATCCTTTGCAAACCTCAAAATTTGGCTAAAAAAACACATGTTCCTAACATATCTGTGGCAGAAAGTTCTGAAATCTGAGAGGAGCCACAAATTTCCTTCCACCCAGCGTTCCCCCACGTCTCCCGATAAAAATGATACCTCACTTGTGTGGGTAGGCCTAGCGCCCGTGACAGGAAACGCCCCAAAGCGCAACGTGGACACATCCAAATTTGTGACGGAAAACAGAGGTGTTTTTTGCAAAGTGCCTACCTGTAGATTTTGGCTTGTAGCTCACCCGGCACCTAGAGAAACCTACCAAACCTGTGCATTTCTGAAAACTAGAGACCTAGGGGAATCCAAGATGGGGTGACTTGTGTGGCTCGGACCAGGTTCTGTTACCCAGAATCCTTTGCAAATCTCACAATTTGGCTAAAAAAACACATGTTCCTCAAATTTCTGTGGCAGAAAGTTCTGGAATCTGAGAGGAGCTACAAATTTCCTTCCACCCAGCGTTCCCCCACGTCTCCCGATAAAAATGATACCTCACTTGTGTGGGTAGGCCTAGCGCCGCGACAGAAAACGCCCCAAAGCGCAACGTGGACACATCCAAATTTGTGAAGGAAAACAGAGGTGTGTTTTGCAAAGTGCCTACCTGTAGATTTTGGCCTGTAGCTCAGCCACCACCTAGGGAAACCTACCAAACCTGTGCATTTCTGAAAACTAGAGACCTAGGGGAATCCAAGATGGGGTGACATGTGTGGCTCGGACCAGGTTCTGTTACCCAGAATCCTTTGCAAACCTCAAAATTTTGCTAAAAAAACACATGTTCCTCACATTTCTGTGGCAGAAAGTTCTGGAATCTGAGAGGAGTCATAAATTTCCTTCCACCCAGCGTTCCCCCACGTCTCCCGATAAAAACGATACCTCACTTGTGTGGGTAGGCCTAGCGCCCGCGACAGGAAACGCCCCAAAGCGCAACGTGGACACATCCAAATTTGTGAAGGAAAACAGAGGTGTTTTTTGCAAAGTGCATACCTGTAGATTTTGGCTTGTAGCTCAGCCGCCACCTAGGGAAACCTACCAAACCTGTGCATTTCTGAAAACTAGAGACCTAGGGGAATCCACGAAGGGGTGACTTGTGTGGCTTGGACCAGGTTCTGTTACCCAGAATCCTTTGCAAACCTCAAAATTTGGCTAAAAAAACACATGTTCCTCACATTTCTGTGTCAGAAAATTCTGGAATCTGAGAGGAGCCACGAATTTCCTTCCACCCAGCGTTCCCCCACGTCTCCCGATAAAAGTTATACCTCACTTGTGTGCGTAGGCCTAGCGCCCGTGACAGGAAACGCCCCAAAGCGCAACGTGGACACAGCCAAATTTTTGAAGGAAAACAGAGGTGTTTTTTGCAAAGTGCCTACCTGTAGATTTTGGCCTGTAGCTCAGCCGCAACCTAGGGAAACCTACCAAACCTGTGCATTTCTGAAAACTAGAGACCTAGGGGAATCCAAGATGGGGTGACTTGTGTGGCTCGGACCAGGTTCTGTTACCCAGAATCCTTTGCAAACCTCAAAATGTGGCTAAAAAAACACATGTTCCTAACATTTCTGTGGCAGAAAGTTCTGGACTCTGAGAGGAGCCACAAATTTCCTTCCACCCAGCGTTCCCCCACGTCTCCCGATAAAAATGATACCTCACTTGTGTGGGTAGGCCTAGCGCCCGCGACAGGAAACGCCCCAAAGTGCAACGTGGACACTTCCAAATTTGTGAAGGTAAACAGAGGTGTTTTTTGCAAAGTGCCTACCTGTAGATTTTGGCCTGTAGCTCAGCCGCCACCTAGGGAAACCTACCAAACCTGTGCATTTCTGAAAACTAGAGACCTAGGGGAATCCAAGATGGGGTGACTTGTGTGGCTCGGACCAGGTTCTGTTACCCAGAATCCTTTGCAAATCTCACAATTTGGCTAAAAAAACACATGTTCCTCAAATTTCTGTGGCAGAAAGTTCTGGAATCTGAGAGGAGCTACAAATTTCCTTCCACCCAGCGTTCCCCCACGTCTCCCGATAAAAATGATACCTCACTTGTGTGGGTAGGCCTAGCGCCCGTGACAGAAAACGCCCCAAAGCGCAACGTGGACACATCCAAATTTGTGAAGGAAAACAGAGGTGTTTTTTGCAAAGTGCCTACCTGTAGATTTTGGCTTGTAGCTCAGCCGCCACCTAGGGAAACCTACCAAACCTGTGCATTTCTGAAAACTAGAGACCTAGGGGAATCCAAGATGGGGTGACTTGTGTGGCTCGGACCAGGTTCTGTTACCCAGAATCCTTTGCAAACCTCAAAATGTGGCTAAAAAAACACATGTTCCTCACATTTCTGTGGCAGAAAGTTCTAGAATCTCAGAGGAGCCACGAATTTCCTTCCACCCAGCGTTCCCCCACGTCTCCCGATAAAAATGATACCTCACTTGTGTGCGTAGGCCTAGCGCCCGTGACAGAAAACGCCCCAAAGCGCAACGTGGACACAGCCAAATTTTTGAAGGAAAACAGAGGTGTTTTTTGCAAAGTGCCTACCTGTAGATTTTGTCCTGTAGCTCAGCCGCCACCTAGGGAAACGTACCAAACCTGTGCATTTCTGAAAACTAGAGACCTAGGGGAATCCAAGATGGGGTGACTTGTGTGGCTCGGACCAGGTTCTGTTACCCAGAATCCTTTGCAAACCTCAAAATTTGGCTAAAAAAACACATGTTCCTAACATATCTGTGGCAGAAAGTTCTGAAATCTGAGAGGAGCCACAAATTTCCTTCCACCCAGCGTTCCCCCACGTCTCCCGATAAAAATGATACCTCACTTGTGTGGGTAGGCCTAGCGCCCGTGACAGGAAACGCCCCAAAGCGCAACGTGGACACATCCAAATTTGTGACGGAAAACAGAGGTGTTTTTTGCAAAGTGCCTACCTGTAGATTTTGGCTTGTAGCTCACCCGGCACCTAGAGAAACCTACCAAACCTGTGCATTTCTGAAAACTAGAGACCTAGGGGAATCCAAGATGGGGTGACTTGTGTGGCTCGGACCAGGTTCTGTTACCCAGAATCCTTTGCAAACCTCAAAATTTGGCTAAAAAAACACATGTTCCTCACATTTCTGTGGCAGAAAGTTCTGGAATCTGAGAGGAGCCACGAATTTCCTTCCACCCAGCGTTGCCCCACATCTCCCGATAAAAATGATACCTCACTTGTGTGCGTAGGCCTAGCACCCGTGACAGGAAATGCCCCAAAGCGCAACGTGGACACATCCAAATTTGTGAAGGAAAACAGAGGTGTTTTTTGCAAAGTGCCTACCTGTAGATTTTGGCCTGTAGCTCAGCCGACATCTAGGGAAAACTACCAAACCTGTGCATTTCTGAAAACTAGAGACCTAGGGGAATCCAAGATGGGGTGACTTGTGTGGCTCGGACCAGGTTCTGTTACCCAGAATCCTTTGCAAACCTCAAAATTTGGCTAAAAAAACACATGTTCCTAACATTTCTGTGGCAGAAAGTTCTGGAATCTGAGAGGAGCCACAAATTTCCTTCCACCCAGCGTTCCCCCACGTCTCCCGATAAAAATGATACCTCACTTGTGTGGGTAGGCCTAGCGCCCGCGACAGGAAACGCCCCAAAGCGCAACATGGACACATCCAAATTTTTAAGGAAAACAGAGGTGTTTTTTGCAAAGTGCCTACCTGTAGATTTTGTCCTGTAGCTCAGCCGCCACCTAGGGAAACCTACCAAACCTGTGCATTTCTGAAAACTAGAGACCTAGGGGAATCTAAGATGGGGTGACTTGTGTGGCTCGGACCAGGTTCTGTTACCCAGAATCCTTTGCAAACCTCAAAATTTGGCTAAAAAAACACATGTTCCTAAAATTTCTGTGGCAGAAAGTTCTGGAATCTGAGAGGAGCCACAAATTTCCTTCCACCCAGCGTTCCCCCACGTCTCCCGATAAAAATGATACCTCACTTGTGTGGGTAGGCCTAGCGCCCGCGACAGGGAACGCCCCAAAGCGCAACGTGGACACATCCAAATTTGTGAAGGAAAACAGAGGTGTTTTTTGCAAAGTGCCTACCTGTAGATTTTGGCCTGTAGCTCAGCAGCCACCTAGGGAAACCTACCAAACCTGTGCATTTCTGAAAACTAGAGACCTAGGGGAATCCAAGATGGGGTGACTTGTGTGACTCGGACCAGGTTCTGTTACCCAGAATCCTTTGCAAACCTCAAAATTTGGCTAAAAAAACACATGTTCCTAACATTTCTGTGGCAGAAAGTTCTGGAATCTGAGAGGAGCCACAAATTTCCTTCCACCCAGCATTCCCCCACGTCTCCCGATAAAAATGATACCTCAATTGTGTGGGTAGGCCTAGCGCCCGCGACAGGAAACGCCCCAAAGCGCAACGTGGACACATCCAAATTTGTGAAGGAAAACAGAGGTGTTTTTTGCAAAGTGCCTACCTGTAGATTTTGGCCTGTAGCTCAGCCGCCACCTAGGGAAACCTACCAAACCTGAGCATTTCTGAAAACTAGAGACCTAGGGGAATCCAAGGTGGGGTGACTTGTGTGGCTCGGACCAGGCTCTGTTACCCAGAATCCATTGCAAATCTCAAAATTTGGATAAAAAAACACATGTTCCTCACATTTCTGTGGCAGAAAGTTCTGGAATCTGAGAGGAGCCACAAATTTCCTTCCACCCAGTGTTCCCCCACGTCTCCCGATAAAAATGATTCCTCACTTGTGTGGGTAGGCCTAGTGGCCGCGACAGGAAATGCCCCAAAGAGCAACGTGGACACATCCAAATTTGTGAAGGAAAACAGAGGTGTTTTTTGCAAAGTGCCTACCTGTAGATTTTGGCTTGTAGCTCAGCCGCCACCTATGGAAACCTACCAAACCTGTGCATTTCTGAAAACTAGAGACCTAGGGGAATCCAAGATGGGGTGACTTGTGTGGCTCGGACCAGGTTCTGTTACCCAGAATCCTTTGCAAACCTCAAAATTTGGCTAAAAAAACACATGTTCCTAACATTTCTGTGGCAGAAAGTTCTGGAATCTGAGAGGAGCCACAAATTTCCTTCCACCCAGCGTTCCCCCACGTCTCCCGATAAAAATGATACCTCACTTGTGTGGGTAGGCCTAGCGCCCGCGACAGGAAACGCCCCAAAGCGCAACATGGACACATCCAAATTTTTAAGGAAAACAGAGGTGTTTTTTGCAAAGTGCCTACCTGTAGATTTTGTCCTGTAGCTCAGCCGCCACCTAGGGAAACCTACCAAACCTGTGCATTTCTGAAAACTAGAGACCTAGGGGAATCTAAGATGGGGTGACTTGTGTGGCTCGGACCAGGTTCTGTTACCCAGAATCCTTTGCAAACCTCAAAATTTGGCTAAAAAAACACATGTTCCTAAAATTTCTGTGGCAGAAAGTTCTGGAATCTGAGAGGAGCCACAAATTTCCTTCCACCCAGCGTTCCCCCACGTCTCCCGATAAAAATGATACCTCACTTGTGTGGGTAGGCCTAGCGCCCGCGACAGGGAACGCCCCAAAGCGCAACGTGGACACATCCAAATTTGTGAAGGAAAACAGAGGTGTTTTTTGCAAAGTGCCTACCTGTAGATTTTGGCCTGTAGCTCAGCAGCCACCTAGGGAAACCTACCAAACCTGTGCATTTCTGAAAACTAGAGACCTAGGGGAATCCAAGATGGGGTGACTTGTGTGACTCGGACCAGGTTCTGTTACCCAGAATCCTTTGCAAACCTCAAAATTTGGCTAAAAAAACACATGTTCCTAACATTTCTGTGGCAGAAAGTTCTGGAATCTGAGAGGAGCCACAAATTTCCTTCCACCCAGCATTCCCCCACGTCTCCCGATAAAAATGATACCTCAATTGTGTGGGTAGGCCTAGCGCCCGCGACAGGAAACGCCCCAAAGCGCAACGTGGACACATCCAAATTTGTGAAGGAAAACAGAGGTGTTTTTTGCAAAGTGCCTACCTGTAGATTTTGGCCTGTAGCTCAGCCGCCACCTAGGGAAACCTACCAAACCTGAGCATTTCTGAAAACTAGAGACCTAGGGGAATCCAAGGTGGGGTGACTTGTGTGGCTCGGACCAGGCTCTGTTACCCAGAATCCATTGCAAATCTCAAAATTTGGATAAAAAAACACATGTTCCTCACATTTCTGTGGCAGAAAGTTCTGGAATCTGAGAGGAGCCACAAATTTCCTTCCACCCAGTGTTCCCCCACGTCTCCCGATAAAAATGATTCCTCACTTGTGTGGGTAGGCCTAGTGGCCGCGACAGGAAATGCCCCAAAGAGCAACGTGGACACATCCAAATTTGTGAAGGAAAACAGAGGTGTTTTTTGCAAAGTGCCTACCTGTAGATTTTGGCTTGTAGCTCAGCCGCCACCTATGGAAACCTACCAAACCTGTGCATTTCTGAAAACTAGAGACCAAGGGCAATCCAGGATGGGGTGACTTGTGTGGCTCGGACCAGGTTCTGTTACCCAGAATCCTTTGCAAACCTCAAAATTTGGCTAAAAAAACACATGTTCCTCACATTTCTGTGGCAGAAAGTTCTGGAATCTGAGAGGAGCCACGAATTTCCTTCCACCCAGCATTCCCCCACGTCTCCCGATAAAAATGATACCTCACTTGTGTAGGTAGGCCTAGTGCCTGCGACAGGAAACGCCCCAAAGCGCAACGTGGACACATCCAAATTTGTGAAGGAAAACAGAGGTGTTTTTTGCAAAGTGCCTACCTGTAGATTTTGGCTTGTAGCTCAGCCGCCACCTAGGGAAACCTACCAAACCTGTGCATTTCTGAAAACTAGAGACCAAGGGGAATCCAAGATGGGGTGACTTGTGTGGCTCGGACCAGGTTCTGTTACCCAGAATCCTTTGCAAACCTCAAAATTTGGCTAAAAAAACACATGTTCCTAACATTTCTGTGGCAGAAAGTTCTGGAATCTGAGAGGAGCCACAAATTTCCTTCCACCCAGCGTTCCCCCACGTCTCTCGATAAAAATGATACCTCACTTGTGTGGGTAGGCCTAGCGCCCGCAACAGCAGACACCCCAAAACGCAACGTGGACACATCACATTTTTTCATTGAAAACAGTGCCTACCTGTAGATTTTGGCCTCTAGCTCAGCCGGCACTTAGGGAAACCTACCAAACCTGTGCATTTTTTAAACCTAGAGACCTAGGGGAATCCAAGTTGGGGTGACTTGCGGGGCTCTGACCAGGTTCTGTTACCCAGAATCCTTTGCAAACCTCAAATTCTGTCTAAAAAAACACATTTTCCACACATTTCGGTGACAGAAAATTCTGCAATCTGAGTGGAGCCACAAATTTCCTTCCACCCAGCGTTCCCCCAAGTCTCCCGATAAAAATGATACCTCACTTGTGTGGGTGGGCCAGGTGCCTGCAACAGAATAAGGCCCAAAACTTGTAGAGATAGAGGGGATAGCACAGCAAGTTTATAAGGACATATTCTTTTATACATCTTTAGACTGACTCTGCTTTGGGGACCCACATATGTGAGGTGTCATTTTACTTGGGAGACTGAGGGGAACACTGGGGAGTAGGAATTTTGTGCTGGAGTGGTGATCTTACGAAGAAAAGTAAGGAAAATATGCTTTTTTAAGCACATTTTGAGGTTTACAGAGGAGTCTGGGTAAGAAAATGTTGGGGGATCCACGCAAGCCGCACCTCCCTGGACTCCTTGGGGTGTCTAGTTTTAAAAAATGTCTGGGTTTGGTAGGTTTCCCTATATGAAGGCCGCACACAGGTCCAAAAACATAGGTGCCCTCTCCCCCCCAAACACAGGTAGTTTTGTAATATATCGTTTTGATGTGCCCACATACGTCCGTGATGTGCCAAACACTAAACTTTTGAAAAGAAACACACTTAGGTTATGTGAAAAAGACCCCTCACCCACCAACCAAGTTGGTGGCATGCTTCATCATTGGGGTCCCACCTGAGGCACCTAGCGTGTCACAGGTGTGCTGCGACGCCTGATTACAGCGGAGCAGGTTTTGTCATTTTTACCACACATACTGGTTGGATTTGGCACGAGGGTGAGTGATGGTTCAGTGGATCAAATTTTACTAACAGAAGAGCTTTCACAAAAATGAAATGCACGGTTAGTAACTGAAAGGCAAAAAACTGAACCAATGACTCACAGCTCGTGAGCTGTAAAGCCGCGACAAGGCACCAACCGCTTTACAGTCCATTCACACAACTTTCATACATGACACACACAAGGCCATTCACACCGCCAGCCACGGGCCCAGCACATTACAACACTCACATCGACAGACAGCGCCACTCAAGGGCCCATCACTTACATACGCCCACATGCCTGATACAACAATCACACCAGCTGATGGGAGTGTGTGGACTGGTGTTTGGCTGGCAGTGTGTTGCAGTAGCCAACAGCAAGTCAATATGTACACTCTCAGCCAAGGCCCACTCCACACACAATGGCATCATTTTTTTTTTTTTTTTAACAGAGGCACCCCTAACTAAGTAGAAAGAATTACAAAACTACAAACACAAAAGCTCTAACTGAGAACATGACAGAAATGCTAACCATGAAACTAAACACATGAAAATATAAAACAGACATGAGTTTACACTCATGGTTGTTCCCAGAAATTCTTCTGGGTGTGGTAATTCTTAAAACAAGCACCGACACACAGCCCAGGCTTTGAAGGACAATCTGGGCAGTACATTCGAGTCTCCCTCCGGATACCTCTTCGAAAACACACTCTACATTTCTTAGCTGGAAAGTCTTTTTTGGGTGTGGGAGGAATGTGCTCAGCAAAGTGGCGATCTTTCTATCTAGCCACATCCTCCACCACTGCTTCTCTAGGAACTCTGGCTTGTTCCACCACAATAAGGCTCTCTATCACTGACTCCTGAAATTTCACAAATGTCATCTTTGACTCTGGAGACCTATCCCTAAACACAATAAAAGCATTGAAGGTTGCTAAGGGGAAGAGGTGAAGTGCTAACTTCTTATACCAAACGTAAGACTTACGAATAGCAGTATAAGGCTCCAACCTCTGGTCAAATCTATCTACACCGCCCATGTGCTTATTATAATCTAAAATGCACACAGGTTTGCGCACTTCAGCAACCTGGCCCCAAACAGTCACAGGGGAAGTACTCTCATCATGGATGGTACTTAGCATGTAGACATCCCTCTTGTCTGAAAATTTCAAAGCTAGCATCTCCTCGTTCCGCAAGGCACAGCACTGTCCTCTCTCAAGTTTTTTACAGACAAGCTCCGTTGGATAGCCTTTCCGGTTAGAACGGATTGTCCCACAAGCAACTGTGTCCACTCTAAACAATTCCTTGAACAATTGCACACCAGTGTAGAAGTTATCTACATACAAATGGTGACCTTTGTTGAACAGTCGTCTACCAAGATCCCACATAATTTTCTCAGTAATTACAAAAGTGGGAGGACAACCAGGGGGGTCAATATTGGAATCCCTACCAGTGTACACACGGAAACTATACACATATCCTGTCCTACTTTCAGACAGCATATACAATTTAATTCCATATCGTGCCCTTTTGCTAGGAATGTACTGCCTAAAAACCAAACGACCCTTGAAGAGGACCAAAGACTCGTCCACACTTAACTCTTTGCCTGGAACATAGACCTCCGAAAACCGATCTACAAAATGATCAAGTACAGGCCTAATCTTAAAAAGACGGTCAGAATCTGGGTGATCCCGTGGCAAGGCTAATGTATTGTCAACAAAATGCAGCATCCTAAGAAGAAGCAAATACCGATTACGACTCATGGTCGCTGGAAATATAGCTGTTGCCATCCAGGGACTAGTAGACCAATACGAAGCCAGTGATTGCTTCCTTATCAACCCCATCAAAAAAGTCAAACCCAAAAACTTTTTTAACTCCTCCAAATTTGTGGGAATCCACTGGGCAGCTCTAGAGTGTGGTCTAAGTCTAGCAGCGTTGTCCCTCAAATGCTGCTCCGCATACAAATTAGTCTGCTCAACAATCTCTTCCAAAAACATATCATCCATGAATAACTCAAAGAAATTGATAGGCATAAAGTTCTCTGTATTGGCGTTACACCCCGGGAGACCAATAAAGGCAGGCAACTCTGGCTGCTCCATGTTTGGGGCAACCCAGACATCAGGTCTTATAACGGGAAACCTTTCAGCCCCAGGTTGCTGCACTATTGGCACATCAATGTCCTCCTCTAAAACAGGCCCTTCATCTGCACTGAGTGTGGCTTCATCATCAGAAGATTCCCCTCCAACAGAAACATCACTGCCAGAATCTCTGACTTCCTCCTCTGCCTCAGATGCAGAGTCCGTCTCATAGTCATGATCAGACTGTGACTCAAAAAGCATACCAACCACCTGCTGAGCGGTCATCCTGCGGCTAGCCATAATCTCTCCTGATAAAATTAACTGGACAAATTCACCACCAACAACCAGCACTGTGTAAGACAAGTAACAAAGTGTAGCTTTGTTAGTAAGAGTTATAAACTCACAAACTATACGGCTCACTTGCCTGAAAAAGCTTGATTCACCAGCAACTACACAGCAATCACCAATGATATCCCACTAAAAATAAAGAAAGAAAGGCAAATTAGAAATAAGACAAAACAAATATCATTGTGCACAAACCTAAGGACAATTTCACACACAATCCTGCATTTAGAACACAACCACTACAAACATGTCATTCATGCATTGCAACAATACTCCTTTGGAGTAAATTGTTTTTACTTACCTAAAACATGCAACTGTGCAAACTGCAGGTCAACCACCGCCAAAACCGCAAGGAGCCACAGCAAATAAAGCAAAAGCTTTGAACTAGAACAAAAAGGAGGAAAACATTTTTTATCACAAATGCAAAGACTTCTTCAGTTGACAAACACCCCACCATCAAACATTTAGAAATTGGTGCCTAAGTGGATTCTGCCATAGGGGCAGATGGGCCTACTAAAAGAATAGGCCTGTCTGCCCCAAGGAAGCCAGAAAATACCTTTAGTAGTGTGTCCCCATGGAGAGCGACCCTTGCCAAAGGGGACAGCCCTCAAACATACCAAAAAAACACAACACTATCCCTGGTGCCTAAGTGGCTTCTGCCCCCCTTGGGGACAGGTGGGCCTAAGAAAATAGGCCCATCTGCCCCCAGGGGGTGTAGAAATGGCCAACAGGTCAATGCCCCCTTGGGGGGGGCACCCCGTGACCAAGGGGACGCCCCCCCACAAAAATAAACAAATAAAAAAAAATCCCTGGCGTTCTAGTGGTTTCTGCCCCCCTTGGGGGCAGACCAGCCTAAAAATAATAGGCTGATCTGTCTCCAAGGGGTGCAGAAATGGCCTGGGTACATGTGCCCCCAAAGTGGGGGGCGACCCTTGCCCAAGGCCCCCCCATCCACTAACACACACACACACACACACACACACTATCCCTGGTGTCTAAGTGGCTTCTGCCACCCTTGGGGGCAGGTGGGCCTAACAAAATAGGCCCATCTGCCCCCAGGGGGTGTAGAAATGGCCAACAGGTCAATGCCCCCCTTGGGGGGGCACCCCGTGACCAAGGGGACGCCCCCCCCCACAAAAATAAACAAATTTTAAAAAATCCCTGGCGTTCTAGTGGTTTCTGCCCCCCTTGGGGGCAGACCAGCCTAAAAATAATAGGCTGATCTGTCTCCAAGGGGTGCAGAAATGGCCTGGGTACATGTGCCCCCAAAGTGGGGGGCGACCCTTGCCCAAGGCCCCCCCCATCCACTAACACACACACACACTATCCCTGGTGTCTAAGTGGCTTCTGCCCCCCTTGGGAAAGAAGAGAACCCACTTAATCTGCCATATTATGCAGTAATGACGGGAAAGGAATGGCCCTGAAGAAGGCGTTTTTTTTAATTTGGTGGTTACCGCCGAAACGCGCGTAGGCTTTGTTCCTACTACTGCTTGTTGTTTACATGAACTTTGAATTAATGAAGTCGAGATACAGGGGGTCATTCTAAGTCTGGCGGGCGGCGGAAGCCGCCCGCCAGACTTCCCCCCTCCAAAATACTGCTCCGCGGTCGCAAGACCGCTGAGGGTATTTTGGCTTTTGCACTGGGCTGGCGGGCGACCGCCAAAAGGCCGCCCGCCAGCCCAGTGCAAAAACCCTTCCCACTAGGACGCCGGCTCAGAATTGAGCCGGCGGAGTGGGAAGGTGCGACGGGTGCAGTGGCACCCGTCGCGTATTTCAGTGTCTGCAATGCAGACACTGAAATACAAAGTGGGGCCCTCTTACGGGGGCCCCTGCAGTGCCCATGCCATTGGCATGGGCACTGCAGGGGACCCCACGGGCCCCACGACAACCCATACTGCCATCCTGTTCCCGGCGGGAGAACCGCCAGGAACAGGATGGCGGTATGGGCTGTCAGAATCCCCCATGGCGGTGCAGCAAGCTGCGCCGCCATGGGGGATTCCCAGGGCAGCGGAAAACCGGCGGGAGACCGCCGGTTTTCCTCTTCTGACCGCGGCTGAACCGCCGCGGTCAGAATGCCCTGCGGGGCACCGCCAGCCTGTTGGCGGTGCTGCCGCCGACCCTGGCCCCGGCGGTAAGGAACCGCCGGGGTCAGAATCACCCCCACAATGTTTTTTCCTAGTAAGATGGAGACACAATCAGGAATTGAATAATAATATGGTACTTATGTGAATATCATTTCAGTTCCAGAAAAAGAAAGTGTAAAAAATGTGTTTTCTGTATTCTATTACATAAAAAAATTGTTTTGTATATGTCTGTGTTTTGTTATGGTTGGATCAGTTTTACTGTCTTGTCTGATGTGTCAGTTCGTCTTTGTCTATTTATTTGTATATAGGTGTAAATATGTATAGAAATATTTCTTGTGTTTTCCCAGCTTTACCTCTATATAATTGTATATTTGCATATTGAGATGTGTTTTTGTTTGACATACATTTGTAATAAATAGTTTTTGTCTTAAAATTTTGTTGCAGTTAAATTGTTTTTTCCTATGTTGGATAAAAGTGAACATTATTTGTAGCTCATTTGTCTTTGCTTGTACACAAGTATTATTCCCTGGATTTTCTACTTATCATACCAGGGACCCTCGATAGTCTTTTTCCTTGTGAGATCAAAGATATGACAATAATGCGTTTCAGCCATCTGAACGGCAGTGAGAATTTTCTCTGTGGGAGCAAAATGATGTTCTGCTGTAGAATATAAATGTGATTTGTTTGCAATCGGGATGGTCTCACCCTCATTGAATGTTACATCAGTGAAACCAATGTCACCAGCAATTACTCTGATGACCAGGTGTGTTTTGTTGTCCCATGTGTGTAAGTGTTTAGCTGCAAGCATGTCTTGTTGCAATGCCTGGGTTCGACATCATAGTGTATTTCGGAAATGTTCTTGTGAGGGAAGCTACATACTTGAAAGCATGACTTAACACAAAAAGAAAGTTTGATGGGCATTTTGTTTTGACCAAGCTAATTTCTGCCACTCCATGGTGGAGCAGAGTTGGCACCTTAGATAGCTTTTTAACCCATTTCAAAAATTGGGAAGAGAAGTCTTCTTGTTGAATTCCGCTCACCTTAAAGTAACCATCAGTGGCAAAACCTGAACCTTCGTGTCAGAAATTAAAGCTGAGGAATATGTGTAAGAGCTCTCGGCTGGCACCTCTGCAGGGACTTAATGGACTTGTCCGCATAAAAAAGGGTGTTCTTCTCCTTCCATTATCTTTTCTTCTTATCTTTTTTTCTCTTTGTTTTGGCGAAATGTGCTGTTAGAAGGAAACACTTCACATTTGTTGATTAGCTATGACCGGGTTGGGTTTTTTGTATTCATGGTCACTGAGTTGGCATGAATGGTTCGGTGTAGGGATTCGGGTTCCTTCGTCTCACTCCTTTTCGATTTTCTTATCCTAGTTTGTTGTCATTGGCTGTGGGTTGGGGGTAGCAGTGGGAATGCTATTGGGTGGCACTATTCAGGTTGCAAGACCTGTTTGCTCTACTTAGGTGGTGGGGTAGGGGGCGCTTGGTGAAGGTTTGGACCAGCCAGGGGGCTGGAGGTAGTATGGGTGGTTTGGGCTGGGGGTTTGAGATTGGTGTTGGGTGAGGGGGCACGTGCTAACACAACAGTTAAACTATGTTTTCTTCTGTTGGGGATATTCTTTTTTCATATCAACTGTATAACAATCCTCTGTTGATGATAATCACTGTTAAGGGTTGGGAAAGGCAGATCCTGAACTGGAGTTTTGAGTGTGCTCTTTTATTGGATGAAGATTATATCAACACTATAAAAAAATGGATACCTGTTTTTTTTAAAGAAAACACCGAGAGCGTACCTGTAGGGGTCCTTTGGGACACATTTAAAGCCAATATCCGTGGAGAGACTATGGCCCTTATTTAACAAAAGTGACGTTGCATCCAGTGCAGCACCACTTTTCTTGCACCCGTTACCCCCCCCCAACACCACAATGTGTGCGCCATATCAAAGATACGCACACAATGGCGGCTGTTAGGGGAACTAACATCAACATTTTTGGTGCTAGCTCAGAGCTTTGCAGGATTATCATCAAACGTGTTGACGCTGATCCTGGAATCCTGGAAAGCCCATAGAGGCCTATTGAAAACAATAGCATGCCTTCTTTTAACACCTGCTTTGAGCAGGCATTAAAAGTGCTGAAAAAATTATGCAAAGAAATCTTTTCGATTTCTTTACGCCATCTTTTGGCCCCCCAACGAGGGAATGCACTCTTTGCATGCATTATGACTGGTGCGGGCATAATGTAGCACAAAGGGTTACAACGTGGTATAATGCATGCACTGCACCACTTTGTAAATTTGGCACAGTGTTTTTTAGCCTCATTGGGCCACATTAGCACACAAAATGATGTTAATGTGGCGCAAGGAGCCGCTATGGGCTCTTAAATCAGCCCCTTAGCAATTCAGTCAGAATGACCGAAAGAAGGAGAAGTTTCAAATGCTTGAATTACATAAGATACAGGCAGGAGCTGAAACCAAGCTAGTATCTGCAGTTATTAAGGGGGAGTATATACAAGAGGCCCAAAAATGGGTATCAATTGCTTAAAGTGCAATGTTAGAGGTGGCTGCCAGAAAAGCGACAGGCAAACACCTAGCCTAGAAAGAGCAGTCCCATGAGTTTGGTGAATGAGTTGATCATCTCCTTGCTACCCGTGTGCATCAAAAGCAGGTGCAGGGAGGTATAAAAGAAGTGAGGGACCCTGAGTTTGGGTTAGTTGCAGATCCTGTGGATATTTGTGCTGTCTTCCAGAATCTTTACTTGACTCTGTATACTGAAAACTCAGACTGGAAGGATAAAGAGGTACAGCAATTTTTGAAAGAGACTTCTCCTAATTTCCCAGATGTAGTCACTGGAGGGCCCTATTACATGGGATGAAGTTCTGCTGATCATCTCTAGTTTACCATCGGGTAAGGCATTTGGGACAAATAGTTGACCCGATTTAAGAAAAGTGGTGCTGCAGCCAGTGCAGCGCCATTTTTCTTGACCCCCTTACACCCCTCCTAGTGCCACCTTGTGTGTGCCATAACTAAGATACAGAACACCATGGTGGTAGTTAGGGAAGTAGAATGATAATTTTTGACACTAGTTCAGAGCTTTGCAATACATCAAAATCTTTGTAGACCCAGGAGGCTCATATCCGTATGACTACAGTTAAAATTTGTTGGCTCAAAGATCAGTTAAAGAGAAGAAATGTAGCTCAAGGACTAAAAATATTGTGGGTGTATATGCGTTCAAGCAAGCCATAAAGTGGGGGAACGAAAGAAACTGCTCAAAACTCTGGGATGTAATTTTCTGGACTGCACAACTCAGGGTACAAATACATGGGGTGGCTTACTGGTGAGCAGGAATATTTGCAGGCTGATTTGTAGCACCTGATAAATATGGCGTTTTCGCTGAATGCCAGTTGGTGAAGGCAGTTGCTATGATTTGTTCTGTTTACAGTTCGAATATGGATGATCCTACCATTTTAGACTATCTGAACACAGATCTGGCACTATGTCTGACACCAAACCGTGTTTGTGGAGACTTGAATATACATATTTGGTGTGGTCAAGGGTGTCTAGATGTGGGACATTATTCGAGCAGCAAACCTAAGGTGTTCCGAGTGCTCCAGAGTCAAGGTTTGGGGGATATCTGACAAAAGCTCAAGGCCTCAGACCCCGTCAACAATTTTTTTCCTACTCTACAGAGGAAACATGTTAGATTGGATTCTTTTTTTAACTCTGTGGGAAGGTCAGGGAGCTGCAAATTGATAAGTATCCCCAGGTTTTTTTTCAGATCATAATCCACTGGTAATTGAAGTTTCTTCACTGTGTTGTAAAAGGTCTTCATTGTCATGGTCATTTGATGGGGGCATCGGTTCAAGGAAGAATATTTGTTCTCAAATGAAGGAATGGATCACCTATTTTATGGAAACAAATAGAGGTAGTGCATTGGTTGGCTTGTCTGGGATACATAGAAGGCTTGAATAAGGGAGGGGGGGACCCTCTGTTTTAGCCATAATTGGCAAAAGACCCTCTACCAATTTTTGAGAGATACATACAATGAGCTCGGCGGAAGCTCAGCTGGCCGAGGTAAGTGTTGATGGGCTGAATTTCAGTAAATACTTCATAAACAAGGGTTCATCAAATCCAATATTAAAAATGTTTCGACTGGTCAGGCCACTTTAAAGTTTATGGCCCACAAAAAATAGTGCTATAAGTATAGTGATAGAGTCGGACGATTTTTGGTGCTTCAGATTAGGCATAAATAAGTGTGCAGGAAACTAAAAGAAAAAACGCTGTCAAGCTGAAGCAGGGGAGAGTGAGCTGGCTATTTTTCAGTATCTGGATTCCCTTGTGAGTTGTAGAGCCAACCCAGAAGCTCAGGCTGTTCTGGTGGCCCCCTTCTGTCAGGTACCATTTTTTGAAGCACTTCAAGCCCTTCTGTCAGTTTTATAAGGTTTTTTTTATCTAAGAAGAGGACCTGATTGGGATTCTATGGATGGTGGCCCAAATTATAACTTGTTCCTGGATAACTACTCACATTGTGATTCTTAAGAAGAAAGGGAAACTCTCTCATGATCTGGAATCATGTAGGTCAATTTCTCTAACAAATAGTAATGCTAAAATGTATTAAATAATTGTGGCTGAAAGGTAAATCGGATTACAGACAAGTAAGTATCAACTAGACAACATTAATTTATACCTTGTAGAGGGACCGCTGATCATGTTAGATGAGTTATAGCATTATTTGATGGGGCTGGTGTGATGGGGGCTCCTTTGCTATTGCAACTTTTAGATGACAGGAAGGATTTTAATTGGGTAGCTTGGGATTACCTCTGGGCAGTGAACAGATGGTACAATTTAGGTGCTGGGTTTATCAGGGCTTTTCAACTGGTTTATAAAAATCTGACAAAAAGGCTTAAAATCATGGTAGGCAATCTTGTAATTTGCCAATCAGTAAGAGTACGAGGTAAGGGTGCCCATGTTCACCTCTCCTCTTTGCTTTGTATAATGATCTGTTTACAAAGAAACTAGAAATCAATATAGCAATTAACCATTGGGGTTTCAGGGGCTTAGCACAAGAACATTGGAGTACGCAGATGAGCTATCTTGGAGTTAGAAAAGGAAGCTTCAAACTTTGGAAAGACTCCCGGTCGTCTCTTGAACCAGAACAGGACACATTTAGTAGTGAATAACCAGGTCTGTCTAGGGGATGATAGTATTGTGGATAATGCAGTTTATTTAGAAATTGAGATTACATCTAATATCGATCCCGTGGAAGGTTTGAACATGGCGCACAGAATACAAAAGGCCAAAACGGACTTCAGGAAAATGGATAATCTCCATACCATCATCATTGGCAGCTGCAATATTTTTAAAATGTTATTTTTGCTTAAGATTCTCTACCTCTTCCAGGCTAACCCGCTAAAGTTTTAAAAGAAATGTTTTTAAAAAATAGAAGAGGTATTTAGCAGCTTAAGGTGGTCTTGAGTTAAAGCTAGGAGGGCCTTAAAGTATATGATGCTACGGTAGTTAACAGGGAGCTGGTATGTTCCAAATTTCAAGTTTTGTCAGTGGGTGGCAGCCAGCAGGCTCATTCTTATGCAGTGGAGGTGGTTTTGCTGATAAAAGGAGGCAATGCTAATACTCTTGTCTGGAGAATGGTTGAGCTTAGATACTACAAAATGGTGAAATTTAAGACCCTTCAAGCAGCTTTTAAGATATCGGCATCAATCAGAAAGAAGATCGACAATGGGAGCTTTCAATTTTACACCCACATGTGGTCATATCCATTTCTACTGATGATTTTCATGATGCATATTGTACTAGGTGGGACACTAAAGGGATACAGAAAGTATGTAACCTTTTTGATAATAATCATTTGTTGTCATTCAGTGAAATTCAACGTAAATCTATTCTAAGAAATGTATTTTTAATATTTACAGTTTAGGGACTTCGTGCATAGAAAATGCGGCGGAGAAATCAGGCTCAATAAGGAGACTTTACTTGAGTTACTCCACAGGGCCTTGGGCTGTAGGATCAGCCAAATCTATAAATATCTGGCTGGCTAGATGCTTGATGATCTTGAGGAGCAATCTGTCAATTGGCTAAGAAGCGATGGAGCCACTTACAATAGCTTACAGGACTCACTAGAGCTCAGCCACTCATTATCATTATCTGTGGAATTGCAATCACAACATTTGAAAACACTTTTCAATCTTTATTACACTCCGGTTAAAATAGTGAGCTGGGGGAGGGACACTGGTATCTCTTCCCTGCATTGTCAAGGTCTAGAAGTGACTTAGTCCATATGTTTTTCAGTTGTAAGGCCTTAGACTCCTACAAGCAAGAGATATTCTGTTTCTTGTGGGCTGTTTTTCATATTGAAGTCTCCTTGACCCCCCAATTAATGCTATTGGAAATAGATAACAATGCAGGCGGGAGTAATGGGCAATATTTTGTCTTTATTGCAACATTGGTCGGTTGCATTTGTATTGCGGCATCCTGGGTTAATTAATATCCCTCTAATTTCCATCAGTGGTTGGCTAGGCTGCTTTGAATGTTCCATTTAGAGAGCAGCCTGTATCTTTAACCCCTCGGGTGCCTGGGATGAACTGGTCTTGCCCTCGGCCACAGCTGCCGTGTGACGAGGATGAGACCAGCTCATCCGGCACCCGGCCCACGGGGGAGAAAGCTTTCCCATTGAAGACCTGAACTGTGGGTTGCCCCAAACATGGAGCAGCCAGAGTTGTCTGCCTTTACTCGTCTCCCAGGGTGGAGAGTGAATACAGAAAACCTTTTGCCTGTCAATTTCTTTCAGTTGTTTATGGATGATGTATTTTTGGAAGAGATTGTTGAGCAGACTAATTTGTATGCAGAGCAGTATTTGAGGGACAACATTGCCAGACTTTGGCCACAGTCTATAGCTACCCAGTGGATTACCACACATCTGGAAGAGTTGAAAAAGTTCTTGGGTTTGACTCTTTTGATGGGGTTGAAAAGCAAGCCATCATTGGCTTCTTATTGGTCTACTAGTCCCTTGATAGCAATGGCTATATTTCCTGCAACCATGACTCGCAATCGGTATTTGCTTCTCCTTTGGATACTGCATTTTGTTGACATTGCTTTAGCCTTGCCAAGAGATCACCCTGCTTATGACCATCTTTTTAAGATTAGGCCTGTCCTTGATCATTATGTAGATCAGTTTTCAGAGGTTTATGTTTCAGAGAAAGAAATATCTGTAGATGAGACTTTGGTCCTGTTCAAAGGGTGTTTGGTTTTTAAGCAGTACATTCCTAGCAAGAGGGTACTGGGTATACAGCAATTCATTTGCTGAAATATGAAGAGTGAAAAATAGGTATCAAGAAAACCTTTGCATTTCCAAAATGAGCTCAAGATAAGGTTTTGAGGAGCAGTGGGTATTTGCACATCTCTGAATTCCGGTGTGCCCATACTAGCATGTGAATTGCAGGGCATTTCTCAAATAGACGTCTTTTTTACACATTCTCTTATATTTGTAAGGAAACAATGTAGAGAAAGATAAGGGGCAATAACACTTGTTTTGCTATTCTATGTTCCCCCAAGTCTCCTGATAAAAATTATACCTCACTTGTGTGGGTAGGCCTAGCGCCCGCGACAGGAAATGCCCCAAAACACAACGTGGACACATCCCATTATTTGACAGAAAACAGAGCTGTTTTTTGCAAAGTGCCTACCTGTAGATTTTGGCCTCTAGCTCATCCGGCACCTAGGGAAACCTACCAAACATGTGTATTTTTGAAAACTAGAGACCTAGGGGAATCTATGATGGGGTGACTTGTGGGGCTCTGACCAGGTTCTGTTACCCAGATTCCTTTGCGAACCTCAAAATGTGGCTAAAAAAACACTTTTTCCTCACATTTCGGTAACAGAAAGATCTGGAATCTGAGATGAGCCACAAATTTCCTTCCACCCAGCGTTCCGCCAAGTCTCCCGATAAGAATGATACCTCACTTGTGTGGGTAGACCTAGCGCCTGCGACAGGAAATGCCCCAAAACACAACGTGGACACATCCCATTTTATGACAGAAAACAGAGCTGTTTTTTGCAAAGTGCCTACCTGTAGATTTTGGCCTCTAGCTCAGCCGGCACATAGGGAAAACTACCAAACCTGTGCATTTTTGAAAACTAGAGACCTAGGGGAATCCAAGATGGGGTGACTTGTGGGTCTCTGACCAGGTTCTGTTACCCAGAATCCTTTGCAAACCTCAAAACGTGGCTAAAAAAACAAGTTTTCCTCAAATTTCGGTGACAGAAAGTTCTGGAATCTGAAAGGAGCCACAAATTTCCTTCTACTCAGCGTTCCTCGAAGTCTCCCGATAAAAATGATACCTCACTTGTGTGGGTAGGCCTAGCGCCCGCGACCGGAAATGCCCCAAAACACAACGTGGACACATCCCATTTTTTGACAGAAAACAGAGCTGTTTTTTGCAAAGTGCATACCTGTAGATTTTGGCCTCTAGCTCAGCCGGCACCTAGGGAAACCTACCAAACGTGTGCATTTATGAAAACTAGAGACCTAGGGGAATCCATGATGGGGTGACTTGTGGGGCTCTGACCAGGTTCTGTTACCCAGAATCCTTTGCAAACCTCAAAATGTGGCTAAAAAAACACGTTTTCCTCACATTTCGGTAACAGAAAGATCTGGAATCTGAGAGGAGCCACAAATTTCCTTCCACCCAGCGTTCCGCCAAGTCTCCTGATAAGAATGATACCTCACTTGTGTGGGTAGGCCTAGCGCCTGCGACAGGAAATGCCCCAAAACACAACGTGGACACATCCCATTTTTTGACAGAAAACAGAGCTGTTTTTTGCAAATTGCCTACCTGTAGATTTTGGCCTCTAGCTCAGCCGGCACATAGCGAAACCTACCAAACCTGTGCATTTTTAAAAACTAGAGACCTAGGGGAATCCAAGATGGGGTGACTTGTGGGGCTCTGACCAGGTTCTGTTACCCAGAATCCTTTGCAAACCTCAAAACATGGCTAAAAAAACAAGTTTTCCTCACATTTCGGTGACAGAAAGTTCTGGAATCTGAGAGGAGCCACAAATTTCCTTCTACTCAGCGTTCCCCCAAGTCTCCCGATAAAAATGATACCTCACTTGTGTGGGTAGGCCTAGCGCCTGCGACAGGAAGTGCCCCAAAACACAACGTGGACACATCCCATTTTTTGACAGAAAACAGAGCTGCTTTTTGCAAAGTGCCTACCTGTAGATTTTGGCCTCTAGCTCAGCCGGCACATAGGGAAACCTACCAAACCTGTGCATTTATGAAAACTAGAGACCTAGGGGAATCCAAGATGGGGTGACTTGTGGGGCTCTGACCAGGTTCTGTTACCTAGAATCCTTGGCAAACCTCAAAATGTGGCTAAAATAACACGTTTTCCTCACATTTCGGTGACAGAAAGTTCTGGAATCTGAGAGGAGCCACACATTTCCTTCCACCCAGCGTTCCCCCAAGTCTCCCAATAAAAATGATACCTCACTTGTGTGGGTAGGCCTAGCGCCCGCGACAGGAAATGCCCCAAAACACAACATGGACACATCCTATTTTTTGACAGATAACAGAGCTGTTTTTTGCAAAGTGCCTACCTGTAGATTTTGGCCTCTAGCTCAGCCGGCACCTAGGGAAACCTACCAAACCTGTGCATTTTTTAAAACTAGAGACCTAGGGGAATCCAAGATGGGGTGACTTGTGGGGCTCTGACCAGGTTCTGTTACCCAGAATCCTTTGCAAACCTCAAAATGTGGCTAAAATGACACGTTTTCCTCACATTTCGGTGACAGAAAGTTCTGGAATCTGAGAGGAGCCACAAGTTTCGTTCCACCCAGCGTTCCCCAAAGTCTCCCGATAAAAATGATACCTCACTTGTGTGGGTAGGCCTAGTGCCCGCGACAGGAAATGCCCTAAAACACAACGTGGACACATCCCATTTTTTGACAGAAAACAGAGCTGTTTTTTGCAAAGTGCCTACCTGTAGATTTGGACCTCTAGCTCAGCCGGCACATAGGGAAACCTACCAAACCTGTGCATTTTTTAAAACTAGAGACGTAGGGGAATCCAAGATGGGGTGACTTGTGGGGCTCTGACCAGGTTCTGTTACCTAGAATCCTTTGCAAACCTCAAAATGTGGCTAAACAAACAAGTTTTCCTCCCATTTCGGTGACAGAAAGTTCTGGAATCTGAGAGGAGCCACAAATTTCCTTCCACCCAGCGTTCCCCCAAGTCTCCCAATAAAAATGATACCTCACTTGTGTAGGTAGGCCTAGCGCCCGCAACAGGGAATGCCCCAAAACACAACATGGACACATCCCATTTTTTGACAGAAAACAGAGCTGTTTTTGTAAAGTGCTTACCTGTAGATTTTGGCCTCTAGCTCAGCCGGCACCTAGGGAAACCTACCAAACCTGTGCATTTTTTAAAACTAGAGACCTAGGGGAATCCAAGATGGGGTGACTTGTGGGGCTCTGACCAGGTTCTGTTACCCAGAATCCTTTGCAAACCTCAAAATGTGGCTAAAATGACACGTTTTCTTCACATTTCGGTGACAGAAAGTTCTGGAATCTGAGAGGAGCCACAAGTTTCCTTCCACCCAGCGTTCCCCAAAGTCTCCCGATAAAAATGATACCTCACTTGTGTGGGTAGGCCTAGTGCCCGCGACAGGAAATGCCCTAAAACACAACGTGGACACATCCCATTTTTTGACAGAAAACAGAGCTGTTTTTTGCAAAGTGCCTACCTGTAGATTTGGACCTCTAGCTCAGCCGGCACATAGGGAAACCTACCAAAACTGTGCATTTTTTAAAACTAGAGACGTAGGGGAATCCAAGATGGGGTGACTTGTGGGGCTCTGACCAGGTTCTGTTACCTAGAATCCTTTGCAAACCTCAAAATGTGGCTAAACAAACAAGTTTTCCTCCCATTTCGGTGACAGAAAGTTCTGGAATCTGAGAGGAGCCACAAATTTCCTTCCACCCAGCGTTCCCCCAAGTCTCCCTATAAAAATGATACCTCACTTGTGTGGGTAGACCTAGCGCCCGCGACAGGAAATGCCCCAAAACACAACATGGACACATCCCATTTTTTGACAGAAAACAGAGCTGTTTTTTGCAAAGTGCCTACCTGTAGATTTTGGCCTCTAGCTCAGCCGGCACCTAGGGAAACCTACCAAACCTGTGCATTTGTGAAAACTAGAGACCTAGGGGAATCCAAGATGGGGTGACTTGTGGGGCTCTGACCAGGTTCTGTTACCCAGAATCCTTTGCAAACATCAAAATGTGGCTAAAATGACACGTTTTCCTCACATTTCGGTGACAGAAAGTTCTGGAATCTGAGAGAAGCCACAAATTTCCTTCCACCCAGCGTTCCCCAAAGTCTCCCGATAAAAATGATACCTCACTTGTGAGGTTAGGCCTAGTGCCCGCGACAGGAAATGCCCTAAAACACAACGTGGACACATCCCATTTTTTGACAGAAAACAGAGCTGTTTTTTGCAAAGTGCCTACCTGTAGATTTGGACCTCTAGCTCAGCCGGCATATAGGGAAACCTACCAAACCTGTGCATTTTTTAAAACTAGAGACATAGGGGAATCCAAGATGGTGTGACTTGTGGGGCTCTGACCAGGTTCTGTTACCTAGAATCCTTTGCAAACCTCAAAATGTGGCTAAAAAAACAAGTTTTCCTCAAATTTCGGTGACAGAAAGTTCTGGAATCTGAGAGGAGCCACAAATTTCCTTCCACCCAGCGTTCCCCCAAGTCTCCCGATAAAAATGATACCTCACTTGTGTGGGTAGGCCTAGCGCCCGCAACAGGAAATGCCCCAAAACACAACATGGACACATCCCATTTTTTGAAAGAAAACAGAGCTGTTTTTTGCAAATTGCTTACCTGTAGATTTTGGCCTCTAGCTCAGCCGGCACCTAGGGAAACCTACCAAACCTGTGCATTTTTTAAAACTAGAGACCAGGGGGAATCAAAGATGGGGTGATTTGTGGGGCTCTGACCAGGTTCTGTTACCCAGAATCCTTTGCAAACCTCAAAATGTGGCTAAAATAACACGTTTTCCTCACATTTCAGTGACAGAAAGTTCTGGAATCTGAGAGGAGCCACAAATTTCCTTCCACCCAGCGTTCCCCCAAGTCTCCCGATAAAAATGATACCTCACTTGTGTGGGTAGACCTAGCTCCCGCGACAGGAATTGCCCCAAAACACAACATGGACACATCCCATTTTTTGACAGAAAACAGAGCTGTTTTTTGCAAAGTGCCTACCTGTAGATTTTGGCCTCTAGCTCAGCCGGCACCTAGGGAAACCTACCAAACCTGTGCATTTTTTAAAACTAGAGACATAGTGGAATCCAAGATGGTGTGACTTGTGGGGCTCTGACCAGGTTCTGTTACCTAGAATCCTTTGCAAACATCAAAATGTGGCTAAAATGACAAGTTTTCCTCAAATTTCGGTGACAGAAAGTTCTGGAATCTGAGAGGAGCCACAAATTTCCTTCCACCCAGCGTTCCCCCAAGTCTCCCGATAAAAATTATACCTCACTTGTGTGGGTAGGCCTAGCGCCCGCAACAGGAAATGCCCCAAAACACAACATGGACACATCCCATTTTTTGAAAGAAAACAGAGCTGTTTTTTGCAAATTGCTTACCTGTAGATTTTGGCCTCTAGCTCAGCCGGCACCTAGGGAAACCTACCAAACCTGTGCATTTTTTAAAACTAGAGACCAGGGGGAATCCAAGATGGGGTGACTTGTGGGGCTCTGACCAGGATCTGTTACCTAGAATCCTTTGCAAACCTCAAAATGTGGCTAAAAAAACAAGTTTTCCTCAAATTTCGGTGACAGAAAGTTCTGGAATCTGAGAGGAGCCACAAATTTCCTTCCACCCAGCGTTCCCCCAAGTCTCCCAATAAAAATTATACCTCACTTGTGTAGGTAGGCCTAGCGCCCGCAACAGGGAATGCCCCAAAACACAACATGGACACATCCCATTTTTTGACAGAAAACAGAGCTGTTTTTGTAAAGTGCTTACCTGTAGATTTTGGCCTCTAGCTCAGCCGGCACCTAGGGAAACCTACCAAACCTGTGCATTTTTTAAAACTAGAGACCTAGGGGAATCCAAGATGGGGTGATTTGTGGGGCTCTGACCAGGTTCTGTTACCTAGAATCCTTTGCAAACCTCAAAATGTGGCTAAAAAAACAAGTTTTCCTCAAATTTCGGTGACAGAAAGTTCTGGAATCTGAAAGGAGCCACAAATTTCCTTCCACCCAGCGTTCCCCCAAGTCTCCCAATAAAAATGATAACTCACTTGTGTGGGTAGGCCTAGCGCCTGCAACAGGGAATGCCCCAAAACACAACATGGACACATCCCATTTTTTGACAGAAAACAGTCTGTTTTTGGCTAGGTGCTTACCTGTGGATTTTGGCCTCTAACTCAGCCAGCACCTGGGGAAACCTAGCAAACCAGCGCATTTTGAAAACTAGAAACCCAGGGGATTCCAAGATGGGGTGACTTGTGGGGCTCTGACCAGGTTCTGTTACCCAGAATCCTTTGCAAACATCACAATTTGGCCAAAAAAACACTTTTTCCACTCATTTTGGTGACAGAAAGTTCTGGAATCTGAGAGGAGCCACAAATTTCCTTCCACCTAGCATTCCCCCAAGTCTCCCGATAAATTTATGAAAACTAGAGACCTAGGGGAATCCAAGATGGGGTGACTTGTGGGGCTCTGACCAGGTTCTGTTACCCAGAATCCTTTGCAAACATCACAATTTGGCCAAAAAAACACTTTTTCCACTCATTTCGGTGACAGAAAGTTCTGGAATCTGAGAGGAGCCACAAATTTCCTTCCACCCAGCGTTCCTCCAAGTCTCCCAATAAAAATGATACCTCACTTGTGTGGGTAGGCCTAGCGCCCGCGACAGGAAATGCCCCAAAACACAACATGGACACATCCTATTTTTTGACAGAAAACAGAGCTGTTTTTTGCAAAGTGCCTACCTGTAGATTTTGGCCTCTAGCTCAGCCGGCACCTAGGGAAACCTACCAAACCTGTGCATTTTTTTAAACTAGAGACCTAGGGGAATCAAAGATGGGGTGATTTGTGGGGCTCTGACCAGGTTCTGTTACCCAGAATCCTTTGCAAACCTCAAAATGTGGCTAAAATAACACGTTTTCCTCACATTTCAGTGACAGAAAGTTCTGGAATCTGAGAGGAGCCACAAATTTCCTTCCACCCAGCGTTCCCCCAAGTCTCCCGATAAAAATGATACCTCACTTGTGTGGGTAGACCTAGCTCCCGCGACAGGAATTGCCCCAAAACACAACATGGACACATCACATTTTTTGACAGAAAACAGAGCTGTTTTTTGCAAAGTGCCTACCTGTAGATTTTGGCCTCTAGCTCAGCCGGCACCTAGGGAAACCTACCAAACCTGTGCATTTTTGAAAACTAGAGATGTAGGGGAATCCAAGATGGGGTGACTTGTGGGGCTCTGACCAGGTTATGTTACCCAGAATCCTTTGCAAACCTCAAAATGTGGCTAAAATGACACATTTTCCTCACATTTCGGTGACAGAAAGTTCTGGAATCTGAGAGGAGCCACAAATTTCCTTCCACTCAGCGTTCCCCAAAGTCTCCCGATAAAAATGATACCTCACTTGTGTGGGTAGGCCTAGTGCCCGCGACAGGAAATGCCCTAAAACACAACGTGGACACATCCCATTTTTTGACAGAAAACAGAGCTGTTTTTTGCAAAGTGCCTACCTGTAGATTTGGACCTCTAGCTCAGCCGGCACATAGGGAAACCTACCAAACCTGTGCATTTTTTAAAACTAGAGACGTAGGGGAATCCAAGATGGGGTGACTTGTGGGGCTCTGACCAGGTTCTGTTACCTAGAATCCTTTGCAAACCTCAAAATGTGGCTAAAAAAAAAAAGTTTTCCTCAAATTTCGGTGACAGAAAGTTCTGGAATCTGAGAAGAGCCACAAATTTCCTTCCACACAGCGTTCCCCCAAGTCTCCCTATAAAAATGATACCTCACTTGTGTGGGTAGACCTAGCGCCCGCGACAGGAAATGCCCCAAAACACAACATGGACACATCCCATTTTTTGACAGAAAACAGAGCTGTTTTTTGCAAAGTGCCTACCTGTAGATTTGGACCTCTAGCTCAGCCGGCACATAGGGAAACCTACCAAACCTGTGCATTTTTTAAAACTAGAGACCTAGGGGAATCCAAGATGGGGTGATTTGTGGGGCTCTGACCAGGTTCTGTTACCTAGAATCCTTTGCAAACCTCAAAATGTGGCTAAAAAAACAAGTTTTCCTCAAATTTCGGTGACAGAAAGTTCTGGAATCTGAAAGGAGCCACAAATTTCTTTCCACCCAGCGTTCCCCCAAGTCTCCCAATAAAAATGATACCTCACTTGTGTGGGTAGGCCTAGCGCCTGCAACAGGGAATGCCCCAAAACACAACATGGACACATCCCATTTTTTGACAGAAAACAGTCTGTTTTTGGCTAGGTGCTTACCTGTGGATTTTGGCCTCTAACTCAGCCAGCACCTGGGGAAACCTAGCAAACCAGCGCATTTTGAAAACTAGAAACCCAGGGGATTCCAAGATGGGGTGACTTGTGGGGCTCTGACCAGGTTCTGTTACCCAGAATCCTTTGCAAACATCACAATTTGGCCAAAAAAACACTTTTTCCACTCATTTCGGTGACAGAAAGTTCTGGAATCTGAGAGGAGCCACAAATTTCCTTCCACCCAGCATTCCCCCAAGTCTCCCGATAAATTTATGAAAACTAGAGACCTAGGGGAATCCAAGATGGGGTGACTTGTGGGGCTCTGACCAGGTTCTGTTACCCAGAATCCTTTGCAAACATCACAATTTGGCCAAAAAAACACTTTTTCCACTCATTTCGGTGACAGAAAGTTCTGGAATCTGAGAGGAGCCACAAATTTCCTTCCACCCAGCGTTCCCGCAAGTCTCCCAATAAAAATGATACCTCACTTGTGTGGGTAGGCCTAGCGCCCGCGACAGGAAATGCCCCAAAACACAACATGGACACATCCTATTTTTTGACAGAAAACAGAGCTGTTTTTTGCAAAGTGCCTACCTGTAGATTTTGGCCTCTAGCTCAGCCGGCACCTAGGGAAACCTACCAAACCTGTGCATTTTTTAAAACTAGAGACCTAGGGGAATCAAAGATGGGGTGATTTGTGGGGCTCTGACCAGGTTCTGTTACCCAGAATCCTTTGCAAACCTCAAAATGTGGCTAAAATAACACGTTTTCCTCACATTTCAGTGACAGAAAGTTCTGGAATCTGAGAGGAGCCACAAATTTCCTTCCACCCAGCGTTCCCCCAAGTCTCCCGATAAAAATGATACCTCACTTGTGTGGGTAGACCTAGCTCCCGCGACAGGAAATGCCCCAAAACACAATATGGACACATCCCATTTTTTGACAGAAAACAGAGCTGTTTTTTGCAAAGTGCCTACCTGTAGATTTTGGCCTCTAGCTCAGCCGGCACCTAGGGAAACCTACCAAACCTGTGTATTTTTGAAAACTAGAGATGTAGGGGAATCCAAGATGGGGTGACTTGTGGGGCTCTGACCAGATTATGTTACCCAGAATCCTTTGCAAACCTCAAAATGTGGCTAAAATGACACATTTTCCTCACATTTCGGTGACAGAAAGTTCAGGAATCTGAGAGGAGCCACAAATTTCCTTCCACTCAGCGTTCCCCAAAGTCTCCCGATAAAAATGATACCTCACTTGTGTGGGTAGGCCTAGTGCCCGCGACAGGAAATGCCCTAAAACACAAAGTGGACACATCCCATTTTTTGACAGAAAACAGAGCTGTTTTTTGCAAAGTGCCTACCTGTAGATTTGGACCTCTAGCTCAGCTGGCACATAGGGAAACCTACCAAACCTGTGCATTTTTTAAAACTAGAGACATAGGGGAATCCAAGATGGGGTGACTTGTGGGGCTCTGACCAGGTTCTGTTACCTAGAATCCTTTGCAAACCTCAAAATGTGGCTAAAAAAACACGTTTTCCTCACATTTCGGTGACAGAAAGTTCTGGAATCTGAGAGAAGCCACAAATTTCCTTCCACCCAGCGTTCCCCAAAGTCTCCCGATAAAAATGATACCTCACTTGTGAGGTTAGGCCTAGTGCCCGCGACAGGAAATGCCCTAAAACACAACGTGGACACATCCCATTTTTTGACAGAAAACAGAGCTGTTTTTTGCAAAGTGCCTACCTGTAGATTTGGACCTCTAGCTCAGCCGGCATATAGGGAAACCTACCAAACCTGTGCATTTTTTAAAGCTAGAGACATAGTGGAATCCAAGATGGGGTGACTTGTGGGGCTCTGACCAGGTTCTGTTACCTAGAATCCTTTGCAAACCTCAAAATGTGGCTAAAAAAACAAGTTTTCCTCAAATTTCGGTGACAGAAAGTTCTGGAATCTGAGAGGAGCCACAAATTTCCTTCCACCCAGCGTTCCCCCAAGTCTCCCGATAAAAATGATACCTCACTTGTGTGGGTAGGCCTAGCGCCCGCAACAGGAAATGCCCCAAAACACAACATGGACACATCCCATTTTTTGAAAGAAAACAGAGCTGTTTTTTGCAAATTGCTTACCTGTAGATTTTGGCCTCTAGCTCAGCCGGCACCTAGGGAAACCTACCAAACCTGTGCATTTTTTAAAACTAGAGACCAGGGGGAATCCAAGATGGGGTGACTTGTGGGGCTCTAACCAGGATCTGTTACCTAGAATCCTTTGCAAACCTCAAAATGTGGCTAAAAAAACAAGTTTTCCTCAAATTTCGGTGACAGAAAGTTCTGGAATCTGAGAGGAGCCACAAATTTCCTTCCACCCAGCGTTCCCCCAAGTCTCCCAATAAAAATGATACCTCACTTGTGTAGGTAGGCCTAGCGCCCGCAACAGGGAATGCCCCAAAACACAACATGGACACATCCCATTTTTTGACAGAAAACAGAGCTGTTTTTGTAAAGTGCTTACCTGTAGATTTTGGCCTCTAGCTCAGGCGGCACCTAGGGAAACCTACCAAACCTGTGCATTTTTTAAAACTAGAGACCTAGGGGAATCCAAGATGGGGTGACTAGTGGGGCTCTGGCCAGGTTCTGATACCCAGAGTCCTTTGTAAACCTCAAAATGTGGCTAAAATAACACGTTTTCCTCACATTTCGGTGACAGAAAGTTCTGGAATCTGAGAGGAGCCACAAATTTCCTTACACCCAGCGTTCCCCCAAGTCTCCCAATAAAAATGATACCTCACTTGTGTGGGTAGGCCTAGCGCCCGCGACAGAAAATGCCCCAAAACACAACATTGACACATACCATTTTTTGACAGAAAACAGAGCTGTTTTCTGCAAAGTGCCTACCTGTAGATTTTGGCCTTTGGCTCAGCCGGCACCTAGGGAAACCTACCAAACCTGTGCATTTTTTAAAACTAGAGACCTAGGGGAATCCAAGATGGGGTGATTTGTGGGGCTCTGACCAGGTTCTGTTACCTAGAATCCTTTGCAAACCTCAAAATGTGGCTAAAAAAACAAGTTTTCCTCAAATTTCGGTGACAGAAAGTTCTGGAATCTGAAAGGAGCCACAAATTTCCTTCCAACCAGCGTTCCCCCAAGTTTCCCAATAAAAATGATACCTCACTTGTGTGGGTAGGCCTAGCGCCTGCAACAGGGAATGCCCCAAAACACAACATGGACACATCCCATTTTTTGACAGAAAACAGTCTGTTTTTGGCTAGGTGCTTACCTGTGGATTTTGGCCTCTAACTCAGCCAGCACCTGGGGAAACCTAGCAAACCAGCGCAGTTTGAAAACTAGAAACCCAGGGGATTCCAAGATGGGGTGACTTGTGGGGCTCTGACCAGGTTCTGTTACCCAGAATCCTTTGCAAACATCACAATTTGGCCAAAGAAACACTTTTTCCACTCATTTCGGTGACAGAAAGTTCTGGAATCTGAGAGGAGCCACAAATTTCCTTCCACCTAGCATTCCCCCAAGTCTCCCGATAAATTTATGAAAACTAGAGACCTAGGGGTATCCAAGATGGGGTGACTTGTGGGGCTCTGACCAGGTTCTGTTACCCAGAATCCTTTGCAAACATCACAATTTGGCCAAAAAAACACTTTTTCCACTCATTTCGGTGACAGAAAGTTCTGGAATCTGAGAGGAGCCACAAATTTCCTTCCACCCAGCGTTCCCCCAAGTCTCCCAATAAAAATGATAACTCACTTGTGTGGGTAGGCCTAGCGCCTGCAACAGGGAATGCCCCAAAACACAACATGGACACATCCCATTTTTTGACAGAAAACAGTCTGTTTTTGGCTAGGTGCTTACCTGTGGATTTTGGCGTCTAACTCAGCCAGCACCTGGGGAAACCTAGCAAACCAGCGCATTTTGAAAACTAGAAACCCAGGGGATTCCAAGATGGGGTGACTTGTGGGGCTCTGACCAGGTTCTGTTACCCAGAATCCTTTGCAAACATCACAATTTACCAAAAAAACACTTTTTCCACTCATTTCGGTGACAGAAAGTTCTGGAATCTGAGAGGAGCCAAAATTTCCTTCCACCTAGCATTCCCCCAAGTCTCCCGATAAATTTATGAAAACTAGAGACCTAGGGGAATCCAAGATGGGGTGACTTGTGGGGCTCTGACCAGGTTCTGTTACCCAGAATCCTTTGCAAACATCACAATTTGGCCAAAAAAAAAAAATTTCCACTCATTTCGGTGACAGAAAGTTCTGGAATCTGAGAGGAGCCACAAATTTCCTTCCACCCAGCGTTCCTCCAAGTCTCCCAATAAAAATGATACCTCACTTGTGTGGGTAGGCCTAGCGCCCGCGACAGGAAATGCCCCAAAACACAACATGGACACATCCTATTTTTTGACAGAAAACAGAGCTGTTTTTTGCAAAGTGCCTACCTGTAGATTTTGGCCTCTAGCTCAGCCGGCACCTAGGGAAACCTACCAAACCTGTGCATTTTTTTAAACTAGAGACCTAGGGGAATCAAAGATGGGGTGATTTGTGGGGCTCTGACCAGGTTCTGTTACCCAGAATCCTTTGCAAACCTCAAAATGTGGCTAAAATAACACGTTTTCCTCACATTTCAGTGACAGAAAGTTCTGGAATCTGAGAGGAGCCACAAATTTCCTTCCACCCAGCGTTCCCCCAAGTCTCCCGATAAAAATGATACCTCACTTGTGTGGGTAGACCTAGCTCCCGCGACAGGAATTGCCCCAAAACACAACATGGACACATCCCACTTTTTGACAGAAAACAGAGCTGTTTTTTGCAAAGTGCCTACCTGTAGATTTTGGCCTCTAGCTCAGCCGGCACCTAGGGAAACCTACCAAACCTGTGCATTTTTGAAAACTAGAGATGTAGGGGAATCCAAGATGGGGTGACTTGTGGGGCTCTGACCAGGTTATGTTACCCAGAATCCTTTGCAAACCTCAAAATGTGGCTAAAATGACACATTTTCCTCACATTTCGGTGACAGAAAGTTCTGGAATCTGAGAGGAGCCACAAATTTCCTTCCACTCAGCGTTCCCCAAAGTCTCCCGATAAAAATGATACCTCACTTGTGTGGGTAGGCCTAGTGCCCGCGACAGGAAATGCCCTAAAACACAACGTGGACACATCCCATTTTTTGACAGAAAACAGAGCTGTTTTTTGCAAAGTGCCTACCTGTAGATTTGGACCTCTAGCTCAGCCGGCACATAGGGAAACCTACCAAACCTGTGCATTTTTTAAAACTAGAGACGTAGGGGAATCCAAGATGGGGTGACTTGTGGGGCTCTGACCAGGTTCTGTTACCTAGAATCCTTTGCAAACCTCAAAATGTGGCTAAAAAAACACGTTTTCCTCAAATTTCGGTGACAGAAAGTTCTGGAATCTGAGAGGAGCCACAAATTTCCTTCCACCCAGCGTTCCCCCAAGTCTCCCTATAAAAATGATACCTCACTTGTGTGGGTAGACCTAGCGCCCGCGACAGGAAATGCCCCAAAACACAACATGGACACATCCCATTTTTTGACAGAAAACAGAGCTGTTTTTTGCAAAGTGCCTACCTGTAGATTTGGACCTCTAGCTCAGCCGGCACATAGGGAAACCTACCAAACCTGTGCATTTTTTAAAACTAGAGACCTAGGGGAATCCAAGATGGGGTGATTTGTGGGGCTCTGACCAGGTTCTGTTACCTAGAATCCTTTGCAAACCTCAAAATGTGGCTAAAAAAACAAGTTTTCCTCAAATTTCGGTGACAGAAAGTTCTGGAATCTGAAAGGAGCCACAAATTTCCTTCCACCCAGCGTTCCCCCAAGTCTCCCAATAAAAATGATACCTCACTTGTGTGGGTAGGCCTAGCGCCTGCAACAGGGAATGCCCCAAAACACAACATGGACACATCCCATTTTTTGACAGAAAACAGTCTGTTTTTGGCTAGGTGCTTACCTGTGGATTTTGGCCTCTAACTCAGCCAGCACCTGGGGAAACCTAGCAAACCAGCGCATTTTGAAAACTAGAAACCCAGGGGATTCCAAGATGGGGTGACTTGTGGGGCTCTGACCAGGTTCTGTTACCCAGAATCCTTTGCAAACATGACAATTTGGCCAAAAAAACACTTTTTCCACTCATTTCGGTGACAGAAAGTTCTGGAATCTGAGAGGAGCCACAAATTTCCTTCCACCCAGCATTCCCCCAAGTCTCCCGATAAATTTATGAAAACTAGAGACCTAGGGGAATCCAAGATGGGGTGACTTGTGGGGCTCTGACCAGGTTCTGTTACCCAGAATCCTTTGCAAACATCACAATTTGGCCAAAAAAACACTTTTTCCACTCATTTCGGTGACAGAAAGTTCTGGAATCTGAGAGGAGCCACAAATTTCCTTCCACCCAGCGTTCCCGCAAGTCTCCCAATAAAAATGATACCTCACTTGTGTGGGTAGGCCTAGCGCCCGCGACAGGAAATGCCCCAAAACACAACATGGACACATCCTATTTTTTGACAGAAAACAGAGCTGTTTTTTGCAAAGTGCCTACCTGTAGATTTTGGCCTCTAGCTCAGCCGGCACCTAGGGAAACCTACCAAACCTGTGCATTTTTTAAAACTAGAGACCTAGGGGAATCAAAGATGGGGTGATTTGTGGGGCTCTGACCAGGTTCTGTTACCCAGAATCCTTTGCAAACCTCAAAATGTGGCTAAAATAACACGTTTTCCTCACATTTCAGTGACAGAAAGTTCTGGAATCTGAGAGGAGCCACAAATTTCCTTCCACCCAGCGTTCCCCCAAGTCTCCCGATAAAAATGATACCTCACTTGTGTGGGTAGACCTAGCTCCCGCGACAGGAAATGCCCCAAAACACAATATGGACACATCCCATTTTTTGACAGAAAACAGAGCTGTTTTTTGCAAAGTGCCTACCTGTAGATTTTGGCCTCTAGCTCAGCCGGCACCTAGGGAAACCTACCAAACCTGTGTATTTGTGAAAACTAGAGATGTAGGGGAATCCAAGATGGGGTGACTTGTGGGGCTCTGACCAGATTATGTTACCCAGAATCCTTTGCAAACCTCAAAATGTGGCTAAAATGACACATTTTCCTCACATTTCGGTGACAGAAAGTTCAGGAATCTGAGAGGAGCCACAAATTTCCTTCCACTCAGCGTTCCCCAAAGTCTCCCGATAAAAATGATACCTCACTTGTGTGGGTAGGCCTAGTGCCCGCGACAGGAAATGCCCTAAAACACAACGTGGACACATCCCATTTTTTGACAGAAAACAGAGCTGTTTTTTGCAAAGTGCCTACCTGTAGATTTGGACCTCTAGCTCAGCTGGCACATAGGGAAACCTACCAAACCTGTGCATTTTTTAAAACTAGAGACATAGGGGAATCCAAGATGGGGTGACTTGTGGGGCTCTGACCAGGTTCTGTTACCTAGAATCCTTTGCAAACCTCAAAATGTGGCTAAAAAAACACGTTTTCCTCACATTTCGGTGACAGAAAGTTCTGGAATCTGAGAGAAGCCACAAATTTCCTTCCACCCAGCGTTCCCCAAAGTCTCCCGATAAAAATGATACCTCACTTGTGAGGTTAGGCCTAGTGCCCGCGACAGGAAATGCCCTAAAACACAACGTGGACACATCCCATTTTTTGACAGAAAACAGAGCTGTTTTTTGCAAAGTGCCTACCTGTAGATTTGGACCTCTAGCTCAGCCGGCATATAGGGAAACCTACCAAACCTGTGCATTTTTTAAAGCTAGAGACATAGTGGAATCCAAGATGGGGTGACTTGTGGGGCTCTGACCAGGTTCTGTTACCTAGAATCCTTTGCAAACCTCAAAATGTGGCTAAAAAAACAAGTTTTCCTCAAATTTCGGTGACAGAAAGTTCTGGAATCTGAGAGGAGCCACAAATTTCCTTCCACCCAGCGTTCCCCCAAGTCTCCCAATAAAAATGATACCTCACTTGTGTAGGTAGGCCTAGCGCCCGCAACAGGGAATGCCCCAAAACACAACATGGACACATCCCATTTTTTGACAGAAAACAGAGCTGTTTTTGTAAAGTGCTTACCTGTAGATTTTGGCCTCTAGCTCAGCCGGCACCTAGGGAAACCTACCAAACCTGTGCATTTTTTAAAACTAGAGACCTAGGGGAATCCAAGATGGGGTGACTAGTGGGGCTCTGGCCAGGTTCTGATACCCAGAGTCCTTTGTAAACCTCAAAATGTGGCTAAAATAACACGTTTTCCTCACATTTCGGTGACAGAAAGTTCTGGAATCTGAGAGGAGCCACAAATTTCCTTCCACCCAGCGTTCCCCCAAGTCTCCCAATAAAAATGATTCCTCACTTGTGTGGGTAGGCCTAGCGCCCGCGACAGAAAATGCCCCAAAACACAACATTGACACATACCATTTTTTGACAGAAAACAGAGCTGTTTTCTGCAAAGTGCCTACCTGTAGATTTTGGCCTTTGGCTCAGCCGGCACCTAGGGAAACCTACCAAACCTGTGCATTTTTTAAAACTAGAGACCTAGGGGAATCCAAGATGGGGTGATTTGTGGGGCTCTGACCAGGTTCTGTTACCTAGAATTCTTTGCAAACCTCAAAATGTGGCTAAAAAAACAAGTTTTCCTCAAATTTCGGTGACAGAAAGTTCTGGAATCTGAAAGGAGCCACAAATTTCCTTCCACCCAGCGTTCCCCCAAGTCTCCCAATAAAAATGATACCTCACTTGTGTGGGTAGGCCTAGCGCCTGCAACAGGGAATGCCCCAAAACACAACATGGACACATCCCATTTTGTGACAGAAAACAGTCTGTTTTTGGCTAGGTGCTTACCTGTGGATTTTGGCCTCTAACTCAGCCAGCACCTGGGGAAACCTAGCAAACCAGCGCAGTTTGAAAACTAGAAACCCAGGGGATTCCAAGATGGGGTGACTTGTGGGGCTCTGACCAGGTTCTGTTACCCAGAATCCTTTGCAAACATCACAATTTGGCCAAAGAAACACTTTTTCCACTCATTTCGGTGACAGAAAGTTCTGGAATCTGAGAGGAGCCACAAATTTCCTTCCACCTAGCATTCCCCCAAGTCTCCCGATAAATTTATGAAAACTAGAGACCTAGGGGAATCCAAGATGGGGTGACTTGTGGGGCTCTGACCAGGTTCTGTTACCCAGAATCCTTTGCAAACATCACAATTTGGCCAAAAAAACACTTTTTCCACTCATTTCGGTGACAGAAAGTTCTGGAATCTGAGAGGAGCCACACATTTCCTTCCACCCAGCGTTCCCCCAAGTCTCCCAATAAAAATGATAACTCACTTGTGTGGGTAGGCCTAGCGCCTGCAACAGGGAATGCCCCAAAACACAACATGGACACATCCCATTTTTTGACAGAAAACAGTCTGTTTTTGGCTAGGTGCTTACCTGTGGATTTTGGCCTCTAACTCAGCCAGCACCTGGGGAAACCTAGCAAACCAGCGCATTTTGAAAACTAGAAACCCAGGGGATTCCAAGATGGGGTGACTTGTGGGGCTCTGACCAGGTTCTGTTACCCAGAATCCTTTGCAAACATCACAATTTGGCAAAAAAAAAACTCTTTTTCCACTCATTTCGGTGACAGAAAGTTCTGGAATCTGAGAGGAGCCACAAATTTCCTTCCACCTAGCATTCCCCCAAGTCTCCCGATAAATTTATGAAAACTAGAGACCTAGGGGAATCCAAGATGGGGTGACTTGTGGGGCTCTGACCAGGTTCTGTTACCCAGAATCCTTTGCAAACATCACAATTTGGCCAAAAAAACACTTTTTCCACTCATTTCGGTGACAGAAAGTTCTGGAATCTGAGAGGAGCCACAAATTTCCTTCCACCCAGCGTTCCTCCAAGTCTCCCAATAAAAATGATACCTCACTTGTGTGGGTAGGCCTAGCGCCCGCGACAGGAAATGCCCCAAAACACAACATGGACACATCCTATTTTTTGACAGAAAACAGAGTTGTTTTTTGCAAAGTGCCTACCTGTAAATTTTGGCCTCTAGCTCAGCCGGCACCTAGGGAAACCTACCAAACCTGTGCATTTTTGAAAACTAGAGATGTAGGGGAATCCAAGATGGGGTGACTTGTGGGGCTCTGACCAGGTTATGTTACCCAGAATCCTTTGCAAACCTCAAAATGTGGCTAAAATGACACATTTTCCTCACATTTCGGGGACAGAAAGTTCTGGAATCTGAGAGGAGCCACAAATTTCCTTCCACTCAGCGTTCCCCAAAGTCTCCCGATAAAAATGATACCTCACTTGTGTGGGTAGGCATAGTGCCCGCGACAGGAAATGCCCTAAAACACAACGTGGACACATCCCATTTTTTGACAGAAAACAGAGCTGTTTTTTGCAAAGTGCCTACCTGTAGATTTGGACCTCTAGCTCAGCCGGCACATAGGGAAACCTACCAAACCTGTGCATTTTTTAAAACTAGAGACGTAGGGGAATCCAAGATGGGGTGACTTGTGGGGCTCTGACCACGTTCTGTTACGTAGAATCCTTTGCAAACCTCAAAATGTGGCTAAAAAAACACGTTTTCCTCAAATTTCGGTGACAGAAAGTTCTGGAATCTGAGAGGAGCCACAAATTTCCTTCCACCCAGCGTTCCCCCAAGTCTCCCTATAAAAATGATACCTCACTTGTGTGGGTAGACCTAGCGCCCGCGACAGGAAATGCCCCAAAACACAACATGGACACATCCCATTTTTTGACAGAAAACAGAGCTGTTTTTTGCAAAGTGCCTACCTGTAGATTTGGACCTCTAGCTCAGCCGGCACATAGGGAAACCTACCAAACCTGTGCATTTTTTAAAACTAGAGACCTAGGGGAATCCAAGATGGGGTGATTTGTGGGGCTCTGACCAGGTTCTGTTACCTAGAATCCTTTGCAAACCTCAAAATGTGGCTAAAAAAACAAGTTTTCCTCAAATTTCGGTGACAGAAAGTTCTGGAATCTGAAAGGATCCACAAATTTCCTTCCACCCAGCGTTCCCCCAAGTCTCCCAATAAAAATGATACCTCACTTGTGTGGGTAGGCCTAGCGCCTGCAACAGGGAATGCCCCAAAACACAACATGGACACATCCCATTTTTTGACAGAAAACAGTCTGTTTTTGGATAGGTGCTTACCTGTGGATTTTGGCCTCTAACTCAGCCAGCACCTGGGGAAACCTAGCAAACCAGCGCATTTTGAAAACTAGAAACCCAGGGTATTCCAAGATGGGGTGACTTGTGGGGCTCTGACCAGGTTCTGTTACCCAGAATCCTTTGCAAACATCACAATTTGGCCAAAAAAACACTTTTTCCACTCATTTCGGTGACAGAAAGTTCTGGAATCTGAGAGGAGGCACAAATTTCCTTCCACCCAGCATTCCCCCAAGTCTCCCGATAAATTTATGAAAACTAGAGACCTAGGGGAATCCAAGATGGGGTGACTTGTGGGGCTCTGACCAGGTTCTGTTACCCAGAATCCTTTGCAAACATCACAATTTGGCCAAAAAAACACTTTTTCCACTCATTTCGGTGACAGAAAGTTCTGGAATCTGAGAGGAGCCACAAATTTCCTTCCACCCAGCTATCCCGCAAGTCTCCCAATAAAAATGATACCTCACTTGTGTGGGTAGGCCTAGCGCCCGCGACAGGAAATGCCCCAAAACACAACATGGACACATCCTATTTTTTGACAGAAAACAGAGCTGTTTTTTGCAAAGTGCCTACCTGTAGATTTTGGCCTCTAGCTCAGCCGGCACCTAGGGAAACCTACCAAACCTGTGCATTTTTTAAAACTAGAGACCTAGGGGAATCAAAGATGGGGTGATTTGTGGGGCTCTGACCAGGTTCTGTTACCCAGAATCCTTTGCAAACCTCAAAATGTGGATAAAATAACACGTTTTCCTCACATTTCAGTGACAGAAAGTTCTGGAATCTGAGAGGAGCCACAAATTTCCTTCCACCCAGCGTTCCCCCAAGTCTCCCGATAAAAATGATACCTCACTTGTGTGCGTAGACCTAGCTCCCGCGACAGGAAATGCCCCAAAACACAATATGGACACATCCCATTTTTTGACAGAAAACAGAGCTGTTTTTTGCAAAGTGCCTACCTGTAGATTTTGGCCTCTAGCTCAGCCGGCACCTAGGGAAACCTACCAAACCTGTGCATTTTTGAAAACTAGAGATGTAGGGGAATCCAAGATGGGGTGACTTGTGGGGCTCTGACCAGGTTATGTTACCCAGAATCCTTTGCAAACCTCAAAATGTGGCTAAAATGACACATTTTCCTCACATTTCGGTGACAGAAAGTTCTGGAATCTGAGAGGAGCCACAAATTTCCTTCCACTCAGCGTTCCCCAAAGTCTCCCGATAAAAATGATACCTCACTTGTGTGGGTAGGCCTAGTGCCCGCGACAGGAAATGCCCTAAAACACAACGTGGACACATCCCATTTTTTGACAGAAAACAGAGCTGTTTTTTGCAAAGTGCCTACCTGTAGATTTGGACCTCTAGCTCAGCCGGCACATAGGGAAACCTACCAAACCTGTGCATTTTTTAAAACTAGAGACGTAGGGGAATCCAAGATGGGGTGACTTGTGGGGCTCTGACCAGGTTCTGTTACCTAGAATCCTTTGCAAACCTCAAAATGTGGCTAAAAAAACACGTTTTCTTCAAATTTCGGTGACAGAAAGTTCTGGAATCTGAGAGGAGCCACAAATTTCCTTCCACCCAGCGTTCCCCCAAGTCTCCCTATAAAAATGATACCTCACTTGTGTGGGTAGACCTAGCGCCCGCGACAGGAAATGCCCCAAAACACAACATGGACACATCCCATTTTTTGACAGAAAACAGAGCTGTTTTTTGCAAAGTGCCTACCTGTAGATTTGGACCTCTAGCTCAGCCGGCACATAGGGAAACCTACCAAACCTGTGCATTTTTTAAAACTAGAGACCTAGGGGAATACAAGATGGGGTGATTTGTGGGGCTCTGACCAGGTTCTGTTACCTAGAATCCTTTGCAAACCTCAAAATGTGGCTAAAAAAACAAGTTTTCCTCAAATTTCGGTGACAGAAAGTTCTGGAATCTGAAAGGAGCCACAAATTTCCTTCCACCCAGCGTTCCCCCAAGTCTCCCAATAAAAATGATACCTCACTTGTGTGGGTAGGCCTAGCGCCTGCAACAGGGAATGCCCCAAAACACAACATGGACACATCCCATTTTTTGACAGAAAACAGTCTGTTTTTGGCTAGGTGCTTACCTGTGGATTTTGGCCTCTAACTCAGCCAGCACCTGGGGAAACCAGCAAACCAGCGCATTTTGAAAACTAGAAACCCAGGGGATTCCAAGATGGGGTGACTTGTGGGGCTCTGACCAGGTTCTGTTACCAAGAATCCTTTGCAAACATCACAATTTGGCCAAAAAAACACTTTTTCCACTCATTTCGGTGACAGAAAGTTCTGGAATCTGAGAGGAGCCACAAATTTCCTTCCACCCAGCATTCCCCCAAGTCTCCCGATAAATTTATGAAAACTAGAGACCTAGGGGAATCCAAGATGGGGTGACTTGTGGGGCTCTGACCAGGTTCTGTTACCCAGAATCCTTTGCAAACATCACAATTTGGCCAAAAAAACACTTTTTCCACTCATTTCGGTGACAGAAAGTTCTGGAATCTGAGAGGAGCCACAAATTTCCTTCCACCCAGCGTTCCCCCAAGTCTCCCAATAAAAATGATACCTCACTTGTGTGGGTAGGCATAGCGCCCGCGACAGGAAATGCCCCAAAACACAACATGGACACATCCTATTTTTTGACAGAAAACAGAGCTGTTTTTTGCAAAGTGCCTACCTGTAGATTTTGGCCTCTAGCTCAGCCGGCACCTAGGGAAACCTACCAAACCTGTGCATTTTTTAAAACTAGAGACCTAGGGGAATCAAAGATGGGGTGATTTGTGGGGCTCTGACCAGGTTCTGTTACCCAGAATCCTTTGCAAACCTCAAAATGTGGCTAAAATAACACGTTTTCCTCACATTTCAGTGACAGAAAGTTCTGGAATCTGAGAGGAGCCACAAATTTCCTTCCACCCAGCGTTCCCCCAAGTCTCCCGATAAAAATGATACCTCACTTGTGTGGGTAGACCTAGCTCCCGCGACAGGAAATGCCCCAAAACACAACATGGACACATCCCATTTTTTGACAGAAAACAGAGCTGTTTTTTGCAAAGTGCCTACCTGTAGATTTTGGCCTCTAGCTCAGCCGGCACCTAGGGAAACCTACCAAACCTGTGCATTTTTGAAAACTAGAGATGTAGGGGAATCCAAGATGGGGTGACTTGTGGGGCTCTGACCAGATTATGTTACCCAGAATCCTTTGCAAACCTCAAAATGTGGCTAAAATGACACATTTTCCTCACATTTCGGTGACAGAAAGTTCAGGAATCTGAGAGGAGCCACAAATTTCCTTCCACTCAGCGTTCCCCAAAGTCTCCCGATAAAAATGATACCTCACTTGTGTGGGTAGGCCTAGTGCCCGCGACAGGAAATGCCCTAAAACACAACGTGGACACATCCCATTTTTTGACAGAAAACAGAGCTGTTTTTTGCAAAGTGCCTACCTGTAGGTTTGGACCTCTAGCTCAGCTGGCACATAGGGAAACCTACCAAACCTGTGCATTTTTTAAAACTAGAGACATAGGGGAATCCAAGATGGGGTGACTTGTGGGGCTCTGACCAGGTTCTGTTACCTAGAATCCTTTGCAAACCTCAAAATGTGGCTAAAAAAACACGTTTTCCTCACATTTCGGTGACAGAAAGTTCTGGAATCTGAGAGAAGCCACAAATTTCCTTCCACCCAGCGTTCCCCAAAGTCTCCCGATAAAAATGATACCTCACTTGTGAGGTTAGGCCTAGTGCCCGCGACAGGAAATGCCCTAAAACACAACGTGGACACATCCCATTTTTTGACAGAAAACAGAGCTGTTTTTTGCAAAGTGCCTACCTGTAGATTTGGACCTCTAGCTCAGCCGGCATATAGGGAAACCTACCAAACCTGTGCATTTTTTAAAGCTAGAGACATAGGGGAATCCAAGATGGGATGACTTGTGGGGCTCTGACCAGGTTCTGTTACCTAGAATCCTTTGCAAACCTCAAAATGTGGCTAAAAAAACAAGTTTTCCTCAAATTTCGGTGACAGAAAGTTCTGGAATCTGAGAGGAGCCACAAATTTCCTTCCACCCAGCGTTCCCCCAAGTCTCCCGATAAAAATGATACCTCACTTGTGTGGGTAGGCCTAGCGCCCGCAACAGGAAATGCCCCAAAACACAACATGGACACATCCCATTTTTTGAAAGAAAACAGAGCTGTTTTTTGCAAATTGCTTACCTGTAGATTTTGGCCTCTAGCTCAGCCGGCACCTAGGGAAACCTACCAAACCTGTGCATTTTTTAAAACTAGAGACCAGGGGGAATCCAAGATGGGGTGACTTGTGGGGCTCTGACCAGGATCTGTTACCTAGAATCCTTTGCAAACCTCAAAATGTGGCTAAAAAAACAAGTTTTCCTCAAATTTCGGTGACAGAAAGTTCTGGAATCTGAGAGGAGCCACAAATTTCCTTCCACCCAGCGTTCCCCCAAGTCTCCCAATAAAAATGATACCTCACTTGTGTAGGTAGGCCTAGCGCCCGCAACAGGGAATGCCCCAAAACACAACATGGACACATCCCATTTTTTGACAGAAAACAGAGCTGTTTTTGTAAAGTGCTTACCTGTAGATTTTGGCCTCTAGCTCAGCCGGCACCTAGGGAAACCTACCAAACCTGTGCATTTTTTAAAACTAGAGACCTAGGGGAATCCAAGATGGGGTGACTAGTGGGGCTCTGGCCAGGTTCTGATACCCAGAGTCCTTTGTAAACCTCAAAATGTGGCTAAAATAACACGTTTTCCTCACATTTCGGTGACAGAAAGTTCTGGAATCTGAGAGGAGCCACAAATTTCCTTACACCCAGCGTTCCCCCAAGTCTCCCAATAAAAATGATACCTCACTTGTGTGGGTAGGCCTAGCGCCCGCGACAGAAAATGCCCCAAAACACAACATTGACACATACCATTTTTTGACAGAAAACAGAGCTGTTTTCTGCAAAGTGCCTACCTGTAGATTTTGGCCTTTGGCTCAGCCGGCACCTAGGGAAACCTACCAAACCTGTGCATTTTTTAAAACTAGAGACCTAGGGGAATCCAAGATGGGGTGATTTGTGGGGCTCTGACCAGGTTCTGTTACCTAGAATCCTTTGCAAACCTCAAAATGTGGCTAAAAAAACAAGTTTTCCTCAAATTTCGGTGACAGAAAGTTCTGGAATCTGAAAGGAGCCACAAATTTCCTTCCACCCAGCGTTCCCCCAAGTCTCCCAATAAAAATGATACCTCACTTGTGTGGGTAGGCCTAGCGCCTGCAACAGGGAATGCCCCAAAACACAACATGGACACATCCCATTTTTTGACAGAAAACAGTCTGTTTTTGGCTAGGTGCTTACCTGTGGATTTTGGCCTCTAACTCAGCCAGCACCTGGGGAAACCTAGCAAACCAGCGCAGTTTGAAAACTAGAAACCCAGGGGATTCCAAGATGGTGTGACTTGTGGGGCTCTGACCAGGTTCTGTTACCCAGAATCCTTTGCAAACATCACAATTTGGCCAAAGAAACACTTTTTCCACTCATTTCGGTGACAGAAAGTTCTGGAATCTGAGAGGAGCCACAAATTTCCTTCCACCTAGCATTCCCCCAAGTCTCCCGATAAATTTATGAAAACTAGAGACCTAGGGGAATCCAAGATGGGGTGACTTGTGGGGCTCTGACCAGGTTCTGTTACCCAGAATCCTTTGCAAACATCACAATTTGGCCAAAAAAACACTTTTTCCACTCATTTCGGTGACAGAAAGTTCTGGAATCTGAGAGGAGCCACAAATTTCCTTCCACCCAGCGTTCCTCCAAGTCTCCCAATAAAAATGATACCTCACTTGTGTGGGTAGGCCTAGCGCCCGCGACAGGAAATGCCCCAAAACACAACATGGACACATCCTATTTTTTGACAGAAAACAGAGCTGTTTTTGCAAAGTGCCTACCTGTAGATTTTGGCCTCTAGCTCAGCCGGCACCTAGGGAAACCTACCAAACCTGTGCATTTTTTAAAACTAGAGACCTAGGGGAATCAAAGATGGGGTGATTTGTGGGGCTCTGACCAGGTTCTGTTACCCAGAATCCTTTGCAAACCTCAAAATGTGGCTAAAATAACACGTTTTCCTCACATTTCAGTGACAGAAAGTTCTGGAATCTGAGAGGAGCCACAAATTTCCTTCCACCAGCGTTCCCCCAAGTCTCCCGATAAAAATGATACCTCACTTGTGTGGGTAGACCTAGCTCCCGCGACAGGAATTGCCCCAAAACACAACATGGACACATCCCATTTTTTGACAGAAAACAGAGCTGTTTTTTGCAAAGTGCCTACCTGTAGATTTTGGCCTCTAGCTCAGCCAGCACCTAGGGAAACCTACCAAACCTGTGCATTTTTGAAAACTAGAGATGTAGGGGAATCCAAGATGGGGTGACTTGTGGGGCTCTGACCAGGTTATGTTACCCAGAATCCTTTGCAAACCTCAAAATGTGGCTAAAATGACACATTTTCCTCACATTTCGGTGACAGAAAGTTCTGGAATCTGAGAGAAGCCACAAATTTCCTTCCACCCAGCGTTCCCCAAAGTCTCCCGATAAAAATGATACCTCACTTGTGTGGGTAGGCCTAGTGCCCGCGACAGGAAATGCCCTAAAACACAACGTGGACACATCCCATTTTTTGACAGAAAACAGCGCTGTTTTTTGCAAAGTGCCTACCTGTAGATTTGGACCTCTAGCTCAGCCGGCACATAGGGAAACCTACCAAACCTGTGCATTTTTTAAAACTAGAGACGTAGGGGAATCCAAGATGGGGTGACTTGTGGGGCTCTGACCAGGTTCTGTTACCTAGAATCCTTTGCAAACCTCAAAATGTGGCTAAAAAAACACGTTTTCCTCAAATTTCGGTGACAGAAAGTTCTGGAATCTGAGAGGAGCCACAAATTTCCTTCCACCCAGCATTCCCCCAAGTCTCCCTATAAAAATGATACCTCACTTGTGTGGGTAGACCTAGCGCCCGCGACAGGAAATGCCCCAAAACACAACATGGACACATCCCATTTTTTGACAGAAAACAGAGCTGTTTTTTGCAAAGTGCCTACCTGTAGATTTGGACCTCTAGCTCAGCCGGCACATAGGGAAACCTACCAAACCTGTGCATTTTTTAAAACTAGAGACCTAGGGGAATCCAAGATGGGGTGATTTGTGGGGCTCTGACCAGGTTCTGTTACCTAGAATCCTTTGCAAACCTCAAAATGTGGCTAAAAAAACAAGTTTTCCTCAAATTTCGGTGACAGAAAGTTCTGGAATCTGAAAGGAGCCACAAATTTCCTTCCACCCAGCGTTCCCCCAAGTCTCCCAATAAAAATTATACCTCACTTGTGTGGGTAGGCCTAGCGCCTGCAACAGGGAATGCCCCAAAACACAACATGGACACATCCCATTTTTTGCCAGAAAACAGTCTGTTTTTGGCTAGGTGCTTACCTGTGGATTTTGGCCTCTAACTCAGCCAGCACCTGGGGAAACCTAGCAAACCAGCGCATTTTGAAAACTAGAAACCCAGGGGATTCCAAGATGGGGTGACTTGTGGGGCTCTGACCAGGTTCTGTTACCCAGAATCCTTTGCAAACATCACAATTTGGCCAAAAAAACACTTTTTCCACTCATTTCGGTGACAGAAAGTTCTGGAATCTGAGAGGAGCCACAAATTTCCTTCCACCCAGCATTCCCCCAAGTCTCCCGATAAATTTATGAAAACTAGAGACCTAGGGGAATCCAAGATGGGGTGACTTGTGGGGCTCTGACCAGGTTCTGTTACCCAGAATCCTTTGCAAACATCACAATTTGGCCAAAAAAACACTTTTTCCACTCATTTCGGTGACAGAAAGTTCTGGAATCTGAGAGGAGCCACAAATTTCCTTCCACCCAGCGTTCCCGCAAGTCTCCCAATAAAAATGATACCTCACTTGTGTGGGTAGGCCTAGCGCCCGCGACAGGAAATGCCCCAAAACACAACATGGACACATCCTATTTTTTGACAGAAAACAGAGCTGTTTTTTGCAAAGTGCCTACCTGTAGATTTTGGCCTCTAGCTCAGCCGGCACCTAGGGAAACCTACCAAACCTGTGCATTTTTTAAAACTAGAGACCTAGGGGAATCAAAGATGGGGTGATTTGTGGGGCTCTGACCAGGTTCTGTTACCCAGAATCCTTTGCAAACCTCAAAATGTGGCTAAAATAACACGTTTTCCTCACATTTCAGTGACAGAAAGTTCTGGAATCTGAGAGGAGCCACAAATTTCCTTCCACCCAGCGTTCCCCCAATTCTCCCGATAAAAATGATACCTCACTTGTGTGGGTAGACCTAGCTCCCGCGACAGGAAATGCCCCAAAACACAATATGGACACATCCCATTTTTTGACAGAAAACAGAGCTGTTTTTTGCAAAGTGCCTACCTGTAGATTTTGGCCTCTAGCTCAGCCGGCACCTAGGGAAACCTACCAAACCTGTGTATTTTTGAAAACTAGAGATGTAGGGGAATCCAAGATGGGGTGACTTGTGGGGCTCTGACCAGATTATGTTACCCAGAATCCTTTGCAAACCTCAAAATGTGGCTAAAATGAAACATTTTCCTCACATTTCGGTGACAGAAAGTTCAGGAATCTGAGAGGAGCCACAAATTTCCTTCCACTCAGCGTTCCCCAAAGTCTCCCGATAAAAATGATACCTCACTTGTGTGGGTAGGCCTAGTGCCCGCGACAGGAAATGCCCTAAAACACAACGTGGACACATCCCATTTTTTGACAGAAAACAGAGCTGTTTTTTGCAAAGTGCCTACCTGTAGATTTGGACCTCTAGCTCAGCTGGCACATAGGGAAACCTACCAAACCTGTGCATTTTTTAAAACTAGAGACATAGGGGAATCCAAGATGGGGTGACTTGTGGGGATCTGACCAGGTTCTGTTACCTAGAATCCTTTGCAAACCTCAAAATGTGGCTAAAAAAACACGTTTTCCTCACATTTCGGTGACAGAAAGTTCTGGAATCTGAGAGAAGCCACAAATTTCCTTCCACCCAGCGTTCCCCAAAGTCTCCCGATAAAAATGATACCTCACTTGTGAGGTTAGGCCTAGTGCCCGCGACAGGAAATGCCCTAAAACACAACGTGGACACATCCCATTTTTTGACAGAAAACAGAGCTGTTTTTTGAAAAGTGCCTACCTGTAGATTTGGACCTCTAGCTCAGCCGGCATATAGGGAAACCTACCAAACCTGTGCATTTTTTAAAGCTAGAGACATAGGGGAATCCAAGATGGGGTGACTTGTGGGGCTCTGACCAGGTTCTGTTACCTAGAATCCTTTGCAAACCTCAAAATGTGGCTAAAAAAACAAGTTTTCCTCAAATTTCGGTGACAGAAAGTTCTGGAATCTGAGAGGAGCCACAAATTTCCTTCCACCCAGCGTTCCCCCAAGTCTCCCGATAAAAATGATACCTCACTTGTGTGGGTAGGCCTAGCGCCCGCAAAAAGAAATGCCCCAAAACACAACATGGACACATCCCATTTTTTGAAAGAAAACAGAGCTGTTTTTTGGAAATTGCTTACCTGTAGATTTTGGCCTCTAGCTCAGCCGGCACCTAGGGAAACCTATCAAACCTGTGCATTTTTTAAAACTAGAGACCAGGGGGAATCCAAGATGGGGTGACTTGTGGGGCTCTGACCAGGATCTGTTACCTAGAATCCTTTGCAAACCTCAAAATGTGGCTAAAAAAACAAGTTTTCCTCAAATTTCGGTGACAGAAAGTTCTGGAATCTGAGAGGAGCCACAAATTTCCTTCCACTCAGCGTTCCCCCAAGTCTCCCAATAAAAATGATACCTCACTTGTGTAGGTAGGCCTAGCGCCCGCAACAGGGAATGCCCCAAAACACAACATGGACACATCCCCTTTTTTGACAGAAAACAGAGCTGTTTTTGTAAAGTGCTTACCTGTAGATTTTGGCCTCTAGCTCAGCCGGCACCTAGGGAAACCTACCAAACCTGTGCATTTTTTAAAACTAGAGACCTAGGGGAATCCAAGATGGGGTGACTAGTGGGGCTCTGGCCAGGTTCTGATACCCAGAGTCCTTTGTAAACCTCAAAATGTGGCTAAAATAACACGTTTTCCTCACATTTCGGTGACAGAAAGTTCTGGAATCTGAGAGGAGCCACAAATTTCCTTACACCCAGCGTTCCCCCAAGTCTCCCAATAGAAATGATACCTCACTTGTGTGGGTAGGCCTAGCGCCCGCGACAGAAAATGCCCCAAAACACAACATTGACACATACCATTTTTTGACAGAAAACAGAGCTGTTTTCTGCAAAGTGCCTACCTGTAGATTTTGGCCATTGGCTCAGCCGGCACCTAGGGAAACCTACCAAACCTGTGCATTTTTTAAAACTAGAGACCTAGGGGAATCCAAGATGGGGTGATTTGTGGGGCTCTGACCAGGTTCTGTTACCTAGAATCCTTTGCAAACCTCAAAATGTGGCTAAAAAACAAGTTTTCCTCAAATTTCGGTGACAGAAAGTTCTGGAATCTGAAAGGAGCCACAAATTTCCTTCCACCCAGCGTTCCCCCAAGTCTCCCAATAAAAATGATACCTCACTTGTGTGGGTAGGCCTAGCGCCTGCAACAGGGAATGCCCCAAAACACAACATGGACACATCCCATTTTTTGACAGAAAACAGTCTGTTTTTGGCTAGTTGCTTACCTGTGGATTTTGGCCTCTAACTCAGCCAGCACCTGGGGAAACCTAGCAAACCAGCGCAGTTTGAAAACTAGAAACCCAGGGGATTCCAAGATGGGGTGACTTGTGGGGCTCTGACCAGGTTCTGTTACCCAGAATCCTTTGCAAACATCACAATTTGGCCAAAGAAACACTTTTTCCACTCATTTCGGTGACAGAAAGTTCTGGAATCTGAGAGGAGCCACAAATTTCCTTCCACCTAGCATTCCCCCAAGTCTCCCGATAAATTTATGAAAACTAGAGACCTAGGGGAATCCAAGATGGGGTGACTTGTGGGGCTCTGACCAGGTTCTGTTACCCAGAATCCTTTGCAAACATCACAATTTGGCCAAAAAAAACACTTTTTCCACTCATTTCGGTGACAGAAAGTTCTGGAATCTGAGAGGAGCCACAAATTTCCTTCCACCCAGCGTTCCTCCAAGTCTCCCAATAAAAATGATACCTCACTTGTGTGGGTAGGCCTAGCGCCCGCGACAGGAAATGCCCCAAAACACAACATGGACACATCCTATTTTTTGACAGAAAACAGAGCTGTTTTTTGCAAAGTGCCTACCTGTAGATTTTGGCCTCTAGCTCAGCCGGCACCTAGGGAAACCTACCAAACCTGTGCATTTTTTAAAACTAGAGACCTAGGGGAATCAAAGATGGGGTGATTTGTGGGGCTCTGACCAGGTTCTGTTAACCAGAATCCTTTGCAAACCTCAAAATGTGGCTAAAATAACACGTTTTCCTCACATTTCAGTGACAGAAAGTTCTGGAATCTGAGAGGAGCCACAAATTTCCTTCCACCCAGCGTTCCCCCAAGTCTCCCTATAAAAATGATACCTCACTTGTGTGGGTAGACCTAGCGCCCGCGACAGGAAATGCCCCAAAACACAACATGGACACATCCCATTTTTTGACAGAAAACAGAGCTGTTTTTTGAAAAGTGCCTACCTGTAGATTTTGGCCTCTAGCTCAGCCGGCACCTAGGGAAACCTACCAAACCTGTGCATTTTTGAAAACTAGAGATGTAGGGGAATCCAAGATGGGGTGACTTGTGGGGCTCTGACCAGGTTATGTTACCCAGAATCCTTTGCAAACCTCAAAATGTGGCTAAAATGACACATTTTCCTCACATTTCGGGGACAGAAAGTTCTGGAATCTGAGAGGAGCCACAAATTTCCTTCCACTCAGCGTTCCCCAAAGTCTCCCGATAAAAATGATACCTCACTTGTGTGGGTAGGCCTAGTGCCCGCGACAGGAAATGCCCTAAAACACAACGTGGACACATCCCATTTTTTGACAGAAAACAGAGCTGTTTTTTGCAAAGTGCCTACCTGTAGATTTGGACCTCTAGCTCAGCCGGCACATAGGGAAACCTACCAAACCTGTGCATTTTTTTAAACTAGAGACGTAGGGGAATCCAAGATGGGGTGACTTGTGGGGCTCTGACCAGGTTCTGTTACGTAGAATCCTTTGCAAACCTCAAAATGTGGCTAAAAAAACACGTTTTCCTCAAATTTCGGTGACAGAAAGTTCTGGAATCTGAGAGGAGCCACAAATTTCCTTCCACCCAGCGTTCCCCCAAGTCTCCCTATAAAAATGATACCTCACTTGTGTGGGTAGACCTAGCGCCCGCGACAGGAAATGCCCCAAAACACAACATGGACACATCCCATTTTTTGACAGAAAACAGAGCTGTTTTTTGCAAAGTGCCTACCTGTAGATTTGGACCTCTAGCTCAGCCGGCACATAGGGAAACCTACCAAACCTGTGCATTTTTTAAAACTAGAGACCTAGGGGAATCCAAGATGGGGTGATTTGTGGGGCTCTGACCAGGTTCTGTTACCTAGAATCCTTTGCAAACCTCAAAATGTGGCTAAAAAAACAAGTTTTCCTCAAATTTCGGTGACAGAAAGTTCTGGAATCTGAAAGGAGCCACAAATTTCCTTCCACCCAGCGTTCCCCCAAGTCTCCCAATAAAAATGATACCTCACTTGTGTGGGTAGGCCTAGCGCCTGCAACAGGGAATGCCCCAAAACACAACATGGACACATCCCATTTTTTGACAGAAAACAGTCTGTTTTTGGCTAGGTGCTTACCTGTGGATTTTGGCCTCTAACTCAGCCAGCACCTGGGGAAACCTAGCAAACCAGCGCATTTTGAAAACTAGAAACCCAGGGTATTCCAAGATGGGGTGACTTGTGGGGCTCTGACCAGGTTCTGTTACCCAGAATCCTTTGCAAACATCACAATTTGGCCAAAAAAACACTTTTTCCACTCATTTCGGTGACAGAAAGTTCTGGAATCTGAGAGGAGCCACAAATTTCCTTCCACCCAGCATTCCCCCAAGTCTCCCGATAAATTTATGAAAACTAGAGACCTAGGGGAATCCAAGATGGGGTGACTTGTGGGGCTCTGACCAGGTTCTGTTACCCAGAATCCTTTGCAAACATCACAATTTGGCCAAAAAAACACTTTTTCCACTCATTTCGGTGACAGAAAGTTCTGGAATCTGAGAGGAGCCACAAATTTCCTTCCACCCAGCGTTCCCGCAAGTCTCCCAATAAAAATGATACCTCACTTGTGTGGGTAGGCCTAGCGCCCGCGACAGGAAATGCCCCAAAACACAACATGGACACATCCTATTTTTTGACAGAAAACAGAGCTGTTTTTTGCAAAGTGCCTACCTGTAGATTTTGGCCTCTAGCTCAGCCGGCACCTAGGGAAACCTACCAAACCTGTGCATTTTTTAAAACTAGAGACCTAGGGGAATCAAAGATGGGGTGATTTGTGGGGCTCTGACCAGGTTCTGTTACCCAGAATCCTTTGCAAACCTCAAAATGTGGATAAAATAACACGTTTTCCTCACATTTCAGTGACAGAAAGTTCTGGAATCTGAGAGGAGCCACAAATTTCCTTCCACCCAGCGTTCCCCCAAGTCTCCCGATAAAAATGATACCTCACTTGTGTGCGTAGACCTAGCTCCCGCGACAGGAAATGCCCCAAAACACAATATGGACACATCCCATTTTTTGACAGAAAACAGAGCTGTTTTTTGCAAAGTGCCTACCTGTAGATTTTGGCCTCTAGCTCAGCCGGCACCTAGGGAAACCTACCAAACCTGTGCATTTTTGAAAACTAGAGATGTAGGGGAATCCAAGATGGGGTGACTTGTGGGGCTCTGACCAGGTTATGTTACCCAGAATCCTTTGCAAACCTCAAAATGTGGCTAAAATGACACATTTTCCTCACATTTCGGTGACAGAAAGTTCTGGAATCTGAGAGGAGCCACAAATTTCCTTCCACTCAGCGTTCCCCAAAGTCTCCCGATAAAAATGATACCTCACTTGTGTGGGTAGGCCTAGTGCCCGCGACAGGAAATGCCCTAAAACACAACGTGGACACATCCCATTTTTTGACAGAAAACAGAGCTGTTTTTTGCAAAGTGCCTACCTGTAGATTTGGACCTCTAGCTCAGCCGGCACATAGGGAAACCTACCAAACCTGTGCATTTTTTAAAACTAGAGACGTAGGGGAATCCAAGATGGGGTGACTTGTGGGGCTCTGACCAGGTTCTGTTACCTAGAATCCTTTGCAAACCTCAAAATGTGGCTAAAAAAACAAGTTTTCTTCAAATTTCGGTGACAGAAAGTTCTGGAATCTGAGAGGAGCCACAAATTTCCTTCCACCCAGCGTTCCCCCAAGTCTCCCTATAAAAATGATACCTCACTTGTGTGGGTAGACCTAGCGCCCGCGACAGGAAATTCCCCAAAACACAACATGGACACATCCCATTTTTTGACAGAAAACAGAGCTGTTTTTTGCAAAGTGCCTACCTGTAGATTTGGACCTCTAGCTCAGCCGGCACATAGGGAAACCTACCAAACCTGTGCATTTTTTAAAACTAGAGACCTAGGGGAATACAAGATGGGGTGATTTGTGGGGCTCTGACCAGGTTCTGTTACCTAGAATCCTTTGCAAACCTCAAAATGTGGCTAAAAAAACAAGTTTTCCTCAAATTTCGGTGACAGAAAGTTCTGGAATCTGAAAGGAGCCACAAATTTCCTTCCACCCAGCGTTCCCCCAAGTCTCCCAATAAAAATGATACCTCACTTGTGTGGGTAGGCCTAGCGCCTGCAACAGGGAATGCCCCAAAACACAACATGGACACATCCCATTTTGTGACAGAAAACAGTCTGTTTTTGGCTAGGTGCTTACCTGTGGATTTTGGCCTCTAACTCAGCCAGCACCTGGGGAAACCAGCAAACCAGCGCATTTTGAAAACTAGAAACCCAGGGGATTCCAAGATGGGGTGACTTGTGGGGCTCTGACCAGGTTCTGTTACCAAGAATCCTTTGCAAACATCACAATTTGGCCAAAAAAAACACTTTTTCCACTCATTTCGGTGACAGAAAGTTCTGGAATCTGAGAGGAGCCACAAATTTCCTTCCACCCAGCATTCCCCCAAGTCTCCCGATAAATTTATGAAAACTAGAGACCTAGGGGAATCCAAGATGGGGTGACTTGTGGGGCTCTGACCAGGTTCTGTTACCCAGAATCCTTTGCAAACATCACAATTTGGCCAAAAAAAACACTTTTTCCACTCATTTCGGTGACAGAAAGTTCTGGAATCTGAGAGGAGCCACAAATTTCCTTCCACCCAGCGTTCCCCCAAGTCTCCCAATAAAAATGATACCTCACTTGTGTGGGTAGGCATAGCGCCCGCGACAGGAAATGCCCCAAAACACAACATGGACACATCCTATTTTTTGACAGAAAACAGAGCTGTTTTTTGCAAAGTGCCTACCTGTAGATTTTGGCCTCTAGCTCAGCCGGCACCTAGGGAAACCTACCAAACCTGTGCATTTTTTAAAACTAGAGACCTAGGGGAATCAAAGATGGGGTGATTTGTGGGGCTCTGACCAGGTTCTGTTACCCAGAATCCTTTGCAAACCTCAAAATGTGGCTAAAATAACACGTTTTCCTCACATTTCAGTGACAGAAAGTTCTGGAATCTGAGAGGAGCCACAAATTTCCTTCCACCCAGCGTTCCCCCAAGTCTCCCGATAAAAATGATACCTCACTTGTGTGGGTAGACCTAGCTCCCGCGACAGGAAATGCCCCAAAACACAACATGGACACATCCCATTTTTTGACAGAAAACAGAGCTGTTTTTTGCAAAGTGCCTACCTGTAGATTTTGGCCTCTAGCTCAGCCGGCACCTAGGGAAACCTACCAAACCTGTGCATTTTTGAAAACTAGAGATGTAGGGGAATCCAAGATGGGGTGACTTGTGGGGCTCTGACCAGATTATGTTACCCAGAATCCTTTGCAAACCTCAAAATGTGGCTAAAATGACACATTTTCCTCACATTTCGGTGACAGAAAGTTCAGGAATCTGAGAGGAGCCACAAATTTCCTTCCACTCAGCGTTTCCCAAAGTCTCCCGATAAAAATGATACCTCACTTGTGTGGGTAGGCCTAGTGCCCGCGACAGGAAATGCCCTAAAACACAACGTGGACACATCCCATTTTTTGACAGAAAACAGAGCTGTTTTTTGCAAAGTGCCTACCTGTAGATTTGGACCTCTAGCTCAGCTGGCACATAGGGAAACCTACCAAACCTGTGCATTTTTTAAAACTAGAGACATAGGGGAATCCAAGATGGGGTGACTTGTGGGGCTCTGACCAGGTTCTGTTACCTAGAATCCTTTGCAAACCTCAAAATGTGGCTAAAAAAACACGTTTTCCTCACATTTCGGTGACAGAAAGTTCTGGAATCTGAGAGAAGCCACAAATTTCCTTCCACCCAGCGTTCCCCAAAGTCTCCCGATAAAAATGATACCTCACTTGTGAGGTTAGGCCTAGTGCCCGCGACAGGAAATGCCCTAAAACACAACGTGGACACATCCCATTTTTTGACAGAAAACAGAGCTGTTTTTTGCAAAGTGCCTACCTGTAGATTTGGACCTCTAGCTCAGCCGGCATATAGGGAAACCTACCAAACCTGTGCATTTTTTAAAGCTAGAGACATAGGGGAATCCAAGATGGGATGACTTGTGGGGCTCTGACCAGGTTCTGTTACCTAGAATCCTTTGCAAACCTCAAAATGTGGCTAAAAAAACAAGTTTTCCTCAAATTTCGGTGACAGAAAGTTCTGGAATCTGAGAGGAGCCACAAATTTCCTTCCACCCAGCGTTCCCCCAAGTCTCCCGATAAAAATGATACCTCACTTGTGTGGGTAGGCCTAGCGCCCGCAACAGGAAATGCCCCAAAACACAACATGGACACATCCCATTTTTTGAAAGAAAACAGAGCTGTTTTTTGCAAATTGCTTACCTGTAGATTTTGGCCTCTAGCTCAGCCGGCACCTAGGGAAACCTACCAAACCTGTGCATTTTTTAAAACTAGAGACCAGGGGGAATCCAAGATGGGGTGACTTGTGGGGCTCTGACCAGGATCTGTTACCTAGAATCCTTTGCAAACCTCAAAATGTGGCTAAAAAAACAAGTTTTCCTCAAATTTCGGTGACAGAAAGTTCTGGAATCTGAGAGGAGCCACAAATTTCCTTCCACCCAGCGTTCCCCCAAGTCTCCCAATAAAAATGATACCTCACTTGTGTAGGTAGGCCTAGCGCCCGCAACAGGGAATGCCCCAAAACACAACATGGACACATCCCATTTTTTGACAGAAAACAGAGCTGTTTTTGTAAAGTGCTTACCTGTAGATTTTGGCCTCTAGCTCAGCCGGCACCTAGGGAAACCTACCAAACCTGTGCATTTTTTAAAACTAGAGACCTAGGGGAATCCAAGATGGGGTGACTAGTGGGGCTCTGGCCAGGTTCTGATACCCAGAGTCCTTTGTAAACCTCAAAATGTGGCTAAAATAACACGTTTTCCTCACATTTCGGTGACAGAAAGTTCTGGAATCTGAGAGGAGCCACAAATTTCCTTACACCCAGCGTTCCCCCAAGTCTCCCAATAAAAATGATACCTCACTTGTGTGGGTAGGCCTAGCGCCCGCGACAGAAAATGCCCCAAAACACAACATTGACACATACCATTTTTTGACAGAAAACAGAGCTGTTTTCTGCAAAGTGCCTACCTGTAGATTTTGGCCTTTGGCTCAGCCGGCACCTAGGGAAACCTACCAAACCTGTGCATTTTTTAAAACTAGAGACCTAGGGGAATCCAAGATGGGGTGATTTGTGGGGCTCTGACCAGGTTCTGTTACCTAGAATCCTTTGCAAACCTCAAAATGTGGCTAAAAAAACAAGTTTTCCTCAAATTTCGGTGACAGAAAGTTCTGGAATCTGAAAGGAGCCACAAATTTCCTTCCACCCAGCGTTCCCCCAAGTCTCCCAATAAAAATGATACCTCACTTGTGTGGGTAGGCCTAGCGCCTGCAACAGGGAATGCCCCAAAACACAACATGGACACATCCCATTTTTTGACAGAAAACAGTCTGTTTTTGGCTAGGTGCTTACCTGTGGATTTTGGCCTCTAACTCAGCCAGCACCTGGGGAAACCTAGCAAACCAGCGCAGTTTGAAAACTAGAAACCCAGGGGATTCCAAGATGGTGTGACTTGTGGGGCTCTGACCAGGTTCTGTTACCCAGAATCCTTTGCAAACATCACAATTTGGCCAAAGAAACACTTTTTCCACTCATTTCGGTGACAGAAAGTTCTGGAATCTGAGAGGAGCCACAAATTTCCTTCCACCTAGCATTCCCCCAAGTCTCCCGATAAATTTATGAAAACTAGAGACCTAGGGGAATCCAAGATGGGGTGACTTGTGGGGCTCTGACCAGGTTCTGTTACCCAGAATCCTTTGCAAACATCACAATTTGGCCAAAAAAACACTTTTTCCACTCATTTCGGTGACAGAAAGTTCTGGAATCTGAGAGGAGCCACAAATTTCCTTCCACCCAGCGTTCCTCCAAGTCTCCCAATAAAAATGATACCTCACTTGTGTGGGTAGGCCTAGCGCCCGCGACAGGAAATGCCCCAAAACACAACATGGACACATCCTATTTTTTGACAGAAAACAGAGCTGTTTTTGCAAAGTGCCTACCTGTAGATTTTGGCCTCTAGCTCAGCCGGCACCTAGGGAAACCTACCAAACCTGTGCATTTTTTAAAACTAGAGACCTAGGGGAATCAAAGATGGGGTGATTTGTGGGGCTCTGACCAGGTTCTGTTACCCAGAATCCTTTGCAAACCTCAAAATGTGGCTAAAATAACACGTTTTCCTCACATTTCAGTGACAGAAAGTTCTGGAATCTGAGAGGAGCCACAAATTTCCTTCCACCCAGCGTTCCCCCAAGTCTCCCGATAAAAATGATACCTCACTTGTGTGGGTAGACCTAGCTCCCGCGACAGGAATTGCCCCAAAACACAACATGGACACATCCCATTTTTTGACAGAAAACAGAGCTGTTTTTTGCAAAGTGCCTACCTGTAGATTTTGGCCTCTAGCTCAGCCGGCACCTAGGGAAACCTACCAAACCTGTGCATTTTTGAAAACTAGAGATGTAGGGGAATCCAAGATGGGGTGACTTGTGGGGCTCTGACCAGGTTATGTTACCCAGAATCCTTTGCAAACCTCAAAATGTGGCTAAAATGACACATTTTCCTCACATTTCGGTGACAGAAAGTTCTGGAATCTGAGAGAAGCCACAAATTTCCTTCCACCCAGCGTTCCCCAAAGTCTCCCGATAAAAATGATACCTCACTTGTGTGGGTAGGCCTAGTGCCCGCGACAGGAAATGCCCTAAAACACAACGTGGACACATCCCATTTTTTGACAGAAAACAGCGCTGTTTTTTGCAAAGTGCCTACCTGTAGATTTGGACCTCTAGCTCAGCCGGCACATAGGGAAACCTACCAAACCTGTGCATTTTTTAAAACTAGAGACGTAGGGGAATCCAAGATGGGGTGACTTGTGGGGCTCTGACCAGGTTCTGTTACCTAGAATCCTTTGCAAACCTCAAAATGTGGCTAAAAAAACACGTTTTCCTCAAATTTCGGTGACAGAAAGTTCTGGAATCTGAGAGGAGCCACAAATTTCCTTCCACCCAGCGTTCCCCCAAGTCTCCCTATAAAAATGATACCTCACTTGTGTGGGTAGACCTAGCGCCCGCGACAGGAAATGCCCCAAAACACAACATGGACACATCCCATTTTTTGACAGAAAACAGAGCTGTTTTTTGCAAAGTGCCTACCTGTAGATTTGGACCTCTAGCTCAGCCGGCACATAGGGAAACCTACCAAACCTGTGCATTTTTTAAAACTAGAGACCTAGGGGAATCCAAGATGGGGTGATTTGTGGGGCTCTGACCAGGTTCTGTTACCTAGAATCCTTTGCAAACCTCAAAATGTGGCTAAAAAAACAAGTTTTCCTCAAATTTCGGTGACAGAAAGTTCTGGAATCTGAAAGGAGCCACAAATTTCCTTCCACCCAGCGTTCCCCCAAGTCTCCCAATAAAAATGATACCTCACTTGTGTGGGTAGGCCTAGCGCCTGCAACAGGGAATGCCCCAAAACACAACATGGACACATCCCATTTTTTGCCAGAAAACAGTCTGTTTTTGGCTAGGTGCTTACCTGTGGATTTTGGCCTCTAACTCAGCCAGCACCTGGGGAAACCTAGCAAACCAGCGCATTTTGAAAACTAGAAACCCAGGGGATTCCAAGATGGGGTGACTTGTGGGGCTCTGACCAGGTTCTGTTACCCAGAATCCTTTGCAAACATCACAATTTGGCCAAAAAAACACTTTTTCCACTCATTTCGGTGACAGAAAGTTCTGGAATCTGAGAGGAGCCACAAATTTCCTTCCACCCAGCATTGCCCCAAGTATCCCGATAAATTTATGAAAACTAGAGACCTAGGGGAATCCAAGATGGGGTGACTTGTGGGGCTCTGACCAGGTTCTGTTACCCAGAATCCTTTGCAAACATCACAATTTGGCCAAAAAAAACACTTTTTCCACTCATTTCGGTGACAGAAAGTTCTGGAATCTGAGAGGAGCCACAAATTTCCTTCCACCCAGCGTTCCCGCAAGTCTCCCAATAAAAATGATACCTCACTTGTGTGGGTAGGCATAGCGCCCGCGACAGGAAATGCCCCAAAACACAACATGGACACATCCTATTTTTTGACAGAAAACAGAGCTGTTTTTTGCAAAGTGCCTACCTGTAGATTTTGGCCTCTAGCTCAGCCGGCACCTAGGGAAACCTACCAAACCTGTGTATTTTTGAAAACTAGAGATGTAGGGGAATCCAAGATGGGGTGACTTGTGGGGCTCTGACCAGATTATGTTACCCAGAATCCTTTGCAAACCTCAAAATGTGGCTAAAATGACACATTTTCCTCACATTTCGGTGACAGAAAGTTCAGGAATCTGAGAGGAGCCACAAATTTCCTTCCACTCAGCGTTCCCCAAAGTCTCCCGATAAAAATGATACCTCACTTGTGTGGGTAGGCCTAGTGCCCGCGACAGGAAATGCCCTAAAACACAACGTGGACACATCCCATTTTTTGACAGAAAACAGAGCTGTTTTTTGCAAAGTGCCTACCTGTAGATTTGGACCTCTAGCTCAGCTGGCACATAGGGAAACCTACCAAACCTGTGCATTTTTTAAAACTAGAGACATAGGGGAATCCAAGATGGGGTGACTTGTGGAGCTCTGACCAGGTTCTGTTACCTAGAATCCTTTGCAAACCTCAAAATGTGGCTAAAAAAACACGTTTTCCTCACATTTCGGTGACAGAAAGTTCTGGAATCTGAGAGAAGCCACAAATTTCCTTCCACCCAGCGTTCCCCAAAGTCTCCCGATAAAAATGATACCTCACTTGTGAGGTTAGGCCTAGTGCCCGCGACAGGAAATGCCCTAAAACACAACGTGGACACATCCCATTTTTTGACAGAAAACAGAGCTGTTTTTTGCAAAGTGCCTACCTGTAGATTTGGACCTCTAGCTCAGCCGGCATATAGGGAAACCTACCAAACCTGTGCATTTTTTAAAGCTAGAGACATAGGGGAATCCAAGATGGGGTGACTTGTGGGGCTCTGACCAGGTTCTGTTACCTAGAATCCTTTGCAAACCTCAAAATGTGGCTAAAAAAACAAGTTTTCCTCAAATTTCGGTGACAGAAAGTTCTGGAATCTGAGAGGAGCCACAAATTTCCTTCCACCCAGCGTTCCCCCAAGTCTCCCGATAAAAATGATACCTCACTTGTGTGGGTAGGCCTAGCGCCCGCAAAAAGAAATGCCCCAAAACACAACATGGACACATCCCATTTTTTGAAAGAAAACAGAGCTGTTTTTTGGAAATTGCTTACCTGTAGATTTTGGCCTCTAGCTCAGCCGGCACCTAGGGAAACCTACCAAACCTGTGCATTTTTTAAAACTAGAGACCAGGGGGAATCCAAGATGGGGTGACTTGTGGGGCTCTGACCAGGATCTGTTACCTAGAATCCTTTGCAAACCTCAAAATGTGGCTAAAAAAACAAGTTTTCCTCAAATTTCGGTGACAGAAAGTTCTGGAATCTGAGAGGAGCCACAAATTTCCTTCCACCCAGCGTTCCCCCAAGTCTCCCAATAAAAATGATACCTCACTTGTGTAGGTAGGCCTAGCGCCCGCAACAGGGAATGCCCCAAAACACAACATGGACACATCCCCTTTTTTGACAGAAAACAGAGCTGTTTTTGTAAAGTGCTTACCTGTAGATTTTGGCCTCTAGCTCAGCCGGCACCTAGGGAAACCTACCAAACCTGTGCATTTTTTAAAACTAGAGACCTAGGGGAATCCAAGATGGGGTGACTAGTGGGGCTCTGGCCAGGTTCTGATACCCAGAGTCCTTTGTAAACCTCAAAATGTGGCTAAAATAACACGTTTTCCTCACATTTCGGTGACAGAAAGTTCTGGAATCTGAGAGGAGCCACAAATTTCCTTACACCCAGCGTTCCCCCAAGTCTCCCAATAGAAATGATACCTCACTTGTGTGGGTAGGCCTAGCGCCCGCGACAGAAAATGCCCCAAAACACAACATTGACACATACCATTTTTTGACAGAAAACAGAGCTGTTTTCTGCAAAGTGCCTACCTGTAGATTTTGGCCATTGGCTCAGCCGGCACCTAGGGAAACCTACCAAACCTGTGCATTTTTTAAAACTAGAGACCTAGGGGAATCCAAGATGGGGTGATTTGTGGGGCTCTGACCAGGTTCTGTTACCTAGAATCCTTTGCAAACCTCAAAATGTGGCTAAAAAACAAGTTTTCCTCAAATTTCGGTGACAGAAAGTTCTGGAATCTGAAAGGAGCCACAAATTTCCTTCCACCCAGCGTTCCCCCAAGTCTCCCAATAAAAATGATACCTCACTTGTGTGGGTAGGCCTAGCGCCTGCAACAGGGAATGCCCCAAAACACAACATGGACACATCCCATTTTTTGACAGAAAACAGTCTGTTTTTGGCTAGGTGCTTACCTGTGGATTTTGGCCTCTAACTCAGCCAGCACCTGGGGAAACCTAGCAAACCAGCGCAGTTTGAAAACTAGAAACCCAGGGGATTCCAAGATGGGGTGACTTGTGGGGCTCTGACAAGGTTCTGTTACCCAGAATCCTTTGCAAACATCACAATTTGGCCAAAGAAACACTTTTTCCACTCATTTCGGTGACAGAAAGTTCTGGAATCTGAGAGGAGCCACAAATTTCCTTCCACCTAGCATTCCCCCAAGTCTCCCGATAAATTTATGAAAACTAGAGACCTAGGGGAATCCAAGATGGGGTGACTTGTGGGGCTCTGACCAGGTTCTGTTACCCAGAATCCTTTGCAAACATCACAATTTGGCCAAAAAAACACTTTTTCCACTCATTTCGGTGACAGAAAGTTCTGGAATCTGAGAGGAGCCACAAATTTCCTTCCACCCAGCGTTCCTCCAAGTCTCCCAATAAAAATGATACCTCACTTGTGTGGGTAGGCCTAGCGCCCGCGACAGGAAATGCCCCAAAACACAACATGGACACATCCTATTTTTTGACAGAAAACAGAGCTGTTTTTTGCAAAGTGCCTACCTGTAGATTTTGGCCTCTAGCTCAGCCGGCACCTAGGGAAACCTACCAAACCTGTGCATTTTTTAAAACTAGAGACCTAGGGGAATCAAAGATGGGGTGATTTGTGGGGCTCTGATCAGGTTCTGTTAACCAGAATCCTTTGCAAACCTCAAAATGTGGCTAAAATAACACGTTTTCCTCACATTTCAGTGACAGAAAGTTCTGGAATCTGAGAGGAGCCACAAATTTCCTTCCACCCAGCGTTCCCCCAAGTCTCCCGATAAAAATGATACCTCACTTGTGTGGGTAGACCTAGCTCCCGCGACAGGAAATGCCCCAAAACACAACATGGACACATCCCATTTTTTGACAGAAAACAGAGCTGTTTTTTGCAAAGTGCCTACCTGTAGATTTTGGCCTCTAGCTCAGCCGGCACCTAGGGAAACCTACCAAACCTGTGCATTTTTGAAAACTAGAGATGTAGGGGAATCCAAGATGGGGTGACTTGTGGGGCTCTGACCAGATTATGTTACCCAGAATCCTTTGCAAACCTCAAAATGTGGCTAAAATGACACATTTTCCTCACATTTCGGTGACAGAAAGTTCAGGAATCTGAGAGGAGCCACAAATTTCCTTCCACTCAGCGTTCCCCAAAGTCTCCCGATAAAAATGATACCTCACTTGTGTGGGTAGGCCTAGGGGCATATTTATACTCTGTTTGCACCGAATTAGTGTCATTCTTTTTTACTCTAATTCGGTGCAAAACTAACTCCATATTTATACTTTGGTGCCAGACCCCTCTAGCACCAAATTTATGGAGTTAAAGTCATTTTTTGAAAATGGAGACCTACTTTGCCTTAATGAGATGCAAGGTAGGCGTTCCCATGCAAAAATATGACTCTATGGCCTTAACGCCATATTTAGGGGCATATTTATACTCTGCGGCATATTTATACTCTGTTTGCACCGAATTAGTGTCATTTCTTTTTACTCTAATTCGGTGCAAAACTAACTCCATATTTATACTTTGGTGCTAGACCCATCTATCACCAAGGCCCTGATTTAAACTTTTTTTGCACCGTATTAACGTCATTTTATGACACAAAAGTGGCGCAAACTTACAAAATATTGGCCCTTATTTATACTTTTTGCTGCAAAACTGCACTAACTCAGTTTTGCACCAAAAGGTTTAGCACCGGCTTGCACCATTTCTGTGCACCAGCCGGGCACCATATTTATGGAATGGTGCAAGCCGGTGCAAAGGGTAGGTTAGAGTTTAAAAAAATTACTTTAGTCGGGTGGGGCTGGCAGTATAGAAGAAGAGGGTTTAGCACCAAAAAATGGCTTTAGGCAGGTTAGAGTAAAAAAAAATGACTCTAACCAGATTAGTGTCATTTTATGGTGCTAAACCTACCATGCCACATGACTCCTGCCTTAGAAAAGGCAGGAGTCATGCCCACCACCCCACTGGCCAGCACAGAGGACAGGGGTCCCCTGGGCATGGCCATTGCACCCGGAGCCATGTATGGGGGCCCATTTCAGGGCCCCCTATGGCACTTTCAAAAATAAAATGCACTTACCTGTACTTACCTGGGATGGGGTCCCCCATCCTCGCAGTCCCTCTAGTGTGGGTGGGGGTGCCCTTAGGGCCTGGGGAGGGCACCTCTGGGCTTATTCTATGGTGTTCCGCCATGGAAATAGGGCCACAGGTCCCCTAACACCTGCCCTGACCCAGGTCTTAAAAAATGGGGCAAAGCAAGCTTTGCCCCATTTTTGGACGCCTCCTCCCTCCCTTGCACCATTTTTACATGGGAGTATAAATATGGTGTTAAGGCCATAGAGTCATTTTTTTGCACGGGAACGCCTACCTTGCATCTCATTAAGGCAAGGTAGGTTTCCACTTCCAAAAAATGACTTTAACTCCATAAATTTGGTGCTAGACGGGTCTAGCACCAAAGTATAAATATGGAGTTAGTTTTGCACTGAATTAGAGTTAAAAAAAATGACGCTAATTCAGTGCAAACAGAGTATAAATATGCCCCTTAGCATAAAAAAATGATGCTAATCTGGTCAGAATCATTTATTTTTGACTCAAAACTGCCTAACGTCATTTTTTTTAAAGCTAGCCTACCCTTTGCACCGGCTTGCACCTTTCCATAAATATGGTGCCCAGCTGGTGCTAAAAAATGGTGCAAGCCGGTGCTAAACATTTTGGGGCAAAACTGCCTTAGTGCAGTTTTGCACCAAAAAGTATAAATAAGGCCCCTAGTGCCCGCGACAGGAAATGCCCTAAAACACAACGTAGATACATCCCATTTTTTGACAGAAAACAGAGCTGTTTTTTGCAAAGTGCCTACCTGTAGATTTGGACCTCTAGCTCAGCTGGCACATAGGGAAACCTACCAAACCTGTGCATTTTTTAAAACTAGAGACATAGGGGAATCCAAGATGGGGTGACTTGTGGGGCTCTGACCAGGTTCTGTTACCTAGAATCCTTTGCAAACCTCAAAATGTGGCTAAAAAAACACGTTTTCCTCACATTTCGGTGACAGAAAGTTCTGGAATCTGAGAGAAGCCACAAATTTCCTTCCACCCAGCGTTCCCCAAAGTCTCCCGATAAAAATGATACCTCACTTGTGAGGTTCGGCCTAGTGCCCGCAACAGGAAATGCCCTAAAACACAACGTGGACACATCCCATTTTTTGACAGAAAACAGAGCTGTTTTTTGCAAAGTGCCTACCTGTAGATTTGGACCTCTAGCTCAGCCGGCATATAGGGAAACCTACCAAACCTGTGCATTTTTTAAAGCTAGAGACATAGGGGAATCCAAGATGGGGTGACTTGTGGGGCTCTGACCAGGTTCTGTTACCTAGAATCCTTTGCAAACCTCAAAATGTGGCTAAAAAAATAAGTTTTCCTCAAATTTCGGTGACAGAAAGTTCTGGAATCTGAGAGGAGCCACAAATTTCCTTCCACCCAGCGTTCCCCCAAGTCTCCCGATAAAAATGATACCTCACTTGTGTGGGTAGGCCTAGCGCCCGCAAAAAGAAATGCCCCAAAACACAACATGGACACATCCCATATTTTGAAAGAAAACAGAGCTGTTTTTTGGAAATTGCTTACCTGTAGATTTTGGCCTCTAGCTCAGCCGGCACCTAGGGAAACCTACCAAACCTGTGCATTTTTTAAAACTAGAGACCAGGGGGAATCCAAGATGGGGTGACTTGTGGGGCTCTGACCAGGATCTGTTACCTAGAATCCTTTGCAAACCTCAAAATGTGGCTAAAAAAACAAGTTTTCCTCAAATTTCGGTGACAGAAAGTTCTGGAATCTGAGAGGAGCCACAAATTTCCTTCCACCCAGCGTTCCCCCAAGTCTCCCAATAAAAATGATACCTCACTTGTGTAGGTAGGCCTAGCGCCCGCAACAGGGAATGCCCCAAAACACAACATGGACACATCCCCTTTTTTGACAGAAAACAGAGCTGTTTTTGTAAAGTGCTTACCTGTAGATTTTGGCCTCTAGCTCAGCCGGCACCTAGGGAAACCTACCAAACCTGTGCATTTTTTAAAACTAGAGACCTAGGGGAATCCAAGATGGGGTGACTAGTGGGGCTCTGGCCAGGTTCTGATACCCAGAGTCCTTTGTAAACCTCAAAATGTGGCTAAAATAACACGTTTTCCTCACATTTCGGTGACAGAAAGTTCTGGAATCTGAGAGGAGCCACAAATTTCCTTACACCCAGCGTTCCCCCAAGTCTCCCAATAGAAATGATACCTCACTTGTGTGGGTAGGCCTAGCGCCCGCGACAGAAAATGCCCCAAAACACAACATTGACACATACCATTTTTTGACAGAAAACAGAGCTGTTTTCTGCAAAGTGCCTACCTGTAGATTTTGGCCATTGGCTCAGCCGGCACCTAGGGAAACCTACCAAACCTGTGCATTTTTTAAAACTAGAGACCTAGGGGAATCCAAGATGGGGTGATTTGTGGGGCTCTGACCAGGTTCTGTTACCTAGAATCCTTTGCAAACCTCAAAATGTGGCTAAAAAACAAGTTTTCCTCAAATTTCGGTGACAGAAAGTTCTGGAATCTGAAAGGAGCCACAAATTTCCTTCCACCCAGCGTTCCCCCAAGTCTCCCAATAAAAATGATACCTCACTTGTGTGGGTAGGCCTAGCGCCTGCAACAGGGAATGCCCCAAAACACAACATGGACACATCCCATTTTTTGACAGAAAACAGTCTGTTTTTGGCTAGGTGCTTACCTGTGGATTTTGGCCTCTAACTCAGCCAGCACCTGGGGAAACCTAGCAAACCAGCGCAGTTTGAAAACTAGAAACCCAGGGGATTCCAAGATGGGGTGACTTGTGGGGCTCTGACCAGGTTCTGTTACCCAGAATCCTTTGCAAACATCACAATTTGGCCAAAGAAACACTTTTTCCACTCATTTCGGTGACAGAAAGTTCTGGAATCTGAGAGGAGCCACAAATTTCCTTCCACCTAGCATTCCCCCAAGTCTCCCGATAAATTTATGAAAACTAGAGACCTAGGGGAATCCAAGATGGGGTGACTTGTGGGGCTCTGACCAGGTTCTGTTACCCAGAATCCTTTGCAAACATCACAATTTGGCCAAAAAAACACTTTTTCCACTCATTTCGGTGACAGAAAGTTCTGGAATCTGAGAGGAGCCACAAATTTCCTTCCACCCAGCGTTCCTCCAAGTCTCCCAATAAAAATGATACCTCACTTGTGTGGGTAGGCCTAGCGCCCGCGACAGGAAATGCCCCAAAACACAACATGGACACATCCTATTTTTTGACAGAAAACAGAGCTGTTTTTTGCAAAGTGCCTACCTGTAGATTTTGGCCTCTAGCTCAGCCGGCACCTAGGGAAACCTACCAAACCTGTGCATTTTTTAAAACTAGAGACCTAGGGGAATCAAAGATGGGGTGATTTGTGGGGCTCTGACCAGGTTCTGTTAACCAGAATCCTTTGCAAACCTCAAAATGTGGCTAAAATAACACGTTTTCCTCACATTTCAGTGACAGAAAGTTCTGGAATCTGAGAGGAGCCACAAATTTCCTTCCACCCAGCGTTCCCCCAAGTCTCCCGATAAAAATGATACCTCACTTGTGTGGGTAGACCTAGCTCCCGCGACAGGAAATGCCCCAAAACACAACATGGACACATCCCATTTTTTGACAGAAAACAGAGCTGTTTTTTGCAAAGTGCCTACCTGTAGATTTTGGCCTCTAGCTCAGCCGGCACCTAGGGAAACCTACCAAACCTGTGCATTTTTGAAAACTAGAGATGTAGGGGAATCCAAGATGGGGTGACTTGTGGGGCTCTGACCAGGTTATGTTACCCAGAATCCTTTGCAAACCTCAAAATGTGGCTAAAATGACACATTTTCCTCACATTTCGGTGACAGAAAGTTCTGGAATCTGAGAGGAGCCACAAATTTCCTTCCACTCAGCGTTCCCCAAAGTCTCCCGATAAAAATGATACCTCACTTGTGTGGGTAGGCCTAGTGCCCGCGACAGGAAATGCCCTAAAACACAACGTGGACACATCTCATTTTTTGACAGAAAACAGAGCTGTTTTTTGCAAAGTGCCTACCTGTAGATTTGGACCTCTAGCTCAGCCGGCACATAGGGAAACCTACCAAACCTGTGCATTTTTTTTAACTAGAGACGTAGGGGAATCCAAGATGGGGTGACTTGTGGGGCTCTGACCAGGTTCTGTTACCTAGAATCCTTTGCAAACCTCAAAATGTGGCTAAAAAAACACGTTTTCTTCAAATTTCGGTGACAGAAAGTTCTGGAATCTGAGAGGAGCCACAAATTTCCTTCCACCCAGCGTTCCCCCAAGTCTCCCTATAAAAATGATACCTCACTTGTGTGGGTAGACCTAGCGCCCGCGACAGGAAATGCCCCAAAACACAACATGGACACATCCCATTTTTTGACAGAAAACAGAGCTGTTTTTTGCAAAGTGCCTACCTGTAGATTTGGACCTCTAGCTCAGCCGGCACATAGGGAAACCTACCAAACCTGTGCATTTTTTAAAACTAGAGACCTAGGGGAATACAAGATGGGGTGATTTGTGGGGCTCTGACCAGGTTCTGTTACCTAGAATCCTTTGCAAACCTCAAAATGTGGCTAAAAAAACAAGTTTTCCTCAAATTTCGGTGACAGAAAGTTCTGGAATCTGAAAGGAGCCACAAATTTCCTTCCACCCAGCGTTCCCCCAAGTCTCCCAATAAAAATGATACCTCACTTGTGTGGGTAGGCCTAGCGCCTGCAACAGGGAATGCCCCAAAACACAACATGGACACATCCCATTTTTTGACAGAAAACAGTCTGTTTTTGGCTAGGTGCTTACCTGTGGATTTTGGCCTCTAACTCAGCCAGCACCTGGGGAAACCAGCAAACCAGCGCATTTTGAAAACTAGAAACCCAGGGGATTCCAAGATGGGGTGACTTGTGGGGCTCTGACCAGGTTTTGTTACCCAGAATCCTTTGCAAACATCACAATTTGGCCAAAAAAACACTTTTTCCACTCATTTCGGTGACAGAAAGTTCTGGAATCTGAGAGGAGCCACAAATTTCCTTACACCCAGCGTTCCCCCAAGTCTCCCAATAGAAATGATACCTCACTTGTGTGGGTAGGCCTAGCGCCCGCGACAGAAAATGCCCCAAAACACAACATTGACACATACCATTTTTTGACAGAAAACAGAGCTGTTTTCTGCAAAGTGCCTACCTGTAGATTTTGGCCATTGGCTCAGCCGGCACCTAGGGAAACCTACCAAACCTGTGCATTTTTTAAAACTAGAGACCTAGGGGAATCCAAGATGGGGTGATTTGTGGGGCTCTGACCAGGTTCTGTTACCTAGAATCCTTTGCAAACCTCAAAATGTGGCTAAAAAACAAGTTTTCCTCAAATTTCGGTGACAGAAAGTTCTGGAATCTGAAAGGAGCCACAAATTTCCTTCCACCCAGCGTTCCCCCAAGTCTCCCAATAAAAATGATACCTCACTTGTGTGGGTAGGCCTAGCGCCTGCAACAGGGAATGCCCCAAAACACAACATGGACACATCCCATTTTTTGACAGAAAACAGTCTGTTTTTGGCTAGGTGCTTACCTGTGGATTTTGGCCTCTAACTCAGCCAGCACCTGGGGAAACCTAGCAAACCAGCGCAGTTTGAAAACTAGAAACCCAGGGGATTCCAAGATGGGGTGACTTGTGGGGCTCTGACCAGGTTCTGTTACCCAGAATCCTTTGCAAACATCACAATTTGGCCAAAGAAACACTTTTTCCACTCATTTCGGTGACAGAAAGTTCTGGAATCTGAGAGGAGCCACAAATTTCCTTCCACCTAGCATTCCCCCAAGTCTCCCGATAAATTTATGAAAACTAGAGACCTAGGGGAATCCAAGATGGGGTGACTTGTGGGGCTCTGACCAGGTTCTGTTACCCAGAATCCTTTGCAAACATCACAATTTGGCCAAAAAAACACTTTTTCCACTCATTTCGGTGACAGAAAGTTCTGGAATCTGAGAGGAGCCACAAATTTCCTTCCACCCAGCGTTCCTCCAAGTCTCCCAATAAAAATGATACCTCACTTGTGTGGGTAGGCCTAGCGCCCGCGACAGGAAATGCCCCAAAACACAACATGGACACATCCTATTTTTTGACAGAAAACAGAGCTGTTTTTTGCAAAGTGCCTACCTGTAGATTTTGGCCTCTAGCTCAGCCGGCACCTAGGGAAACCTACCAAACCTGTGCATTTTTTAAAACTAGAGACCTAGGGGAATCAAAGATGGGGTGATTTGTGGGGCTCTGACCAGGTTCTGTTAACCAGAATCCTTTGCAAACCTCAAAATGTGGCTAAAATAACACGTTTTCCTCACATTTCAGTGACAGAAAGTTCTGGAATCTGAGAGGAGCCACAAATTTCCTTCCACCCAGCGTTCCCCCAAGTCTCCCGATAAAAATGATACCTCACTTGTGTGGGTAGACCTAGCTCCCGCGACAGGAAATGCCCCAAAACACAACATGGACACATCCCATTTTTTGACAGAAAACAGAGCTGTTTTTTGCAAAGTGCCTACCTGTAGATTTTGGCCTCTAGCTCAGCCGGCACCTAGGGAAACCTACCAAACCTGTGCATTTTTGAAAACTAGAGATGTAGGGGAATCCAAGATGGGGTGACTTGTGGGGCTCTGACCAGGTTATGTTACCCAGAATCCTTTGCAAACCTCAAAATGTGGCTAAAATGACACATTTTCCTCACATTTCGGTGACTGAAAGTTCTGGAATCTGAGAGGAGCCACAAATTTCCTTCCACTCAGCGTTCCCCAAAGTCTCCCGATAAAAATGATACCTCACTTGTGTGGGTAGGCCTAGTGCCCGCGACAGGAAATGCCCTAAAACACAACGTGGACACATCTCATTTTTTGACAGAAAACAGAGCTGTTTTTTGCAAAGTGCCTACCTGTAGATTTGGACCTCTAGCTCAGCCGGCACATAGGGAAACCTACCAAACCTGTGCATTTTTTTTAACTAGAGACGTAGGGGAATCCAAGATGGGGTGACTTGTGGGGCTCTGACCAGGTTCTGTTACCTAGAATCCTTTGCAAACCTCAAAATGTGGCTAAAAAAACACGTTTTCTTCAAATTTCGGTGACAGAAAGTTCTGGAATCTGAGAGGAGCCACAAATTTCCTTCCACCCAGCGTTCCCCCAAGTCTCCCTATAAAAATGATACCTCACTTGTGTGGGTAGACCTAGCGCCCGCGACAGGAAATGCCCCAAAACACAACATGGACACATCCCATTTTTTGACAGAAAACAGAGCTGTTTTTTGCAAAGTGCCTACCTGTAGATTTGGACCTCTAGCTCAGCCAGCACATAGGGAAACCTACCAAACCTGTGCATTTTTTAAAACTAGAGACCTAGGGGAATACAAGATGGGGTGATTTGTGGGGCTCTGACCAGGTTCTGTTACCTAGAATCCTTTGCAAACCTCAAAATGTGGCTAAAAAAACAAGTTTTCCTCAAATTTCGGTGACAGAAAGTTCTGGAATCTGAAAGGAGCCACAAATTTCCTTCCACCCAGCGTTCCCCCAAGTCTCCCAATAAAAATGATACCTCACTTGTGTGGGTAGGCCTAGCGCCTGCAACAGGGAATGCCCCAAAACACAACATGGACACATCCCATTTTTTGACAGAAAACAGTCTGTTTTTGGCTAGGTGCTTACCTGTGGATTTTGGCCTCTAACTCAGCCAGCACCTGGGGAAACCAGCAAACCAGCGCATTTTGAAAACTAGAAACCCAGGGGATTCCAAGATGGGGTGACTTGTGGGGCTCTGACCAGGTTTTGTTACCCAGAATCCTTTGCAAACATCACAATTTGGCCAAAAAAACACTTTTTCCACTCATTTCGGTGACAGAAAGTTCTGGAATCTGAGAGGAGCCACAAATTTCCTTCCACCCAGCATTCCCCCAAGTCTCCCGATAAATTTATGAAAACTAGAGACCTAGGGGAATCCAAGATGGGGTGACTTGTGGGGCTCTGACCAGGTTCTGTTACCCAGAATCCTTTGCAAACATCACAATTTGGCCAAAAAAACACTTTTTCCACTCATTTCGGTGACAGAAAGTTCTGGAATCTGAGAGGAGCCACAAATTTCCTTCCACCCAGCGTTCCCCCAAGTCTCCCAATAAAAATGATACCTCACTTGTGTGGGTAGGCCTAGCGCCCGCGACAGGAAATGCCCCAAAACACAACATGGACACATCCTATTTTTTGACAGAAAACAGAGCTGTTTTTTGCAAAGTGCCTACCTGTAGATTTTGGCCTCTAGCTCAGCCGGCACCTAGGGAAACCTACCAAACCTGTGCATTTTTTAAAACTAGAGACCTAGGGGAATCAAAGATGGGGTGATTTGTGGGGCTCTGACCAGGTTCTGTTACCCAGAATCCTTTGCAAACCTCAAAATGTGGCTAAAATAACACGTTTTCCTCACATTTCAGTGACAGAAAGTTCTGGAATCTGAGAGGAGCCACAAATTTCCTTCCACCCAGCGTTCCCCCAAGTCTCCCTATAAAAATGATACCTCACTTGTGTGGGTAGACCTAGCTCCCGCGACAGGAAATGCCCCAAAACACAACATGGACACATCCCATTTTTTGACAGAAAACAGAGCTGTTTTTTGCAAAGTGCCTACCTGTAGATTTTGGCCTCTAGCTCAGCCGGCACCTAGGGAAACCTACCAAACCTGTGCATTTTTGAAAACTAGAGATGTAGGGGAATCCAAGATGGGGTGACTTGTGGGGCTCTGACCAGATTATGTTACCCAGAATCCTTTGCAAACCTCAAAATGTGGCTAAAATGACACATTTTCCTCACATTTCGGTGACAGAAAGTTCAGGAATCTGAGAGGAGCCACAAATTTCCTTCCACTCAGCGTTCCCCAAAGTCTCCCGATAAAAATGATACCTCACTTGTGTGGGTAGGCCTAGTGCCCGCGACAGGAAATGCCCTAAAACACAACGTGGACACATCCCATTTTTTGACAGAAAACAGAGCTGTTTTTTGCAAAGTGCCTACCTGTAGATTTGGACCTCTAGCTCAGCTGGCACATAGGGAAACCTACCAAACCTGTGCATTTTTTAAAACTAGAGACATAGGGGAATCCAAGATGGGGTGACTTGTGGGGCTCTGACCAGGTTCTGTTACCTAGAATCCTTTGCAAACCTCAAAATGTGGCTAAAAAAACACGTTTTCCTCACATTTCGGTGACAGAAAGTTCTGGAATCTGAGAGAAGCCACAAATTTCCTTCCACCCAGCGTTCCCCAAAGTCTCCCGATAAAAATGATACCTCACTTGTGAGGTTAGGCCTAGTGCCCGCGACAGGAAATGCCCTAAAACACAACGTGGACACATCCCATTTTTTGACAGAAAACAGAGCTGTTTTTTGCAAAGTGCCTACCTGTAGATTTGGACCTCTAGCTCAGCCGGCATATAGGGAAACCTACCAAACCTGTGCATTTTTTAAAGCTAGAGACATAGGGGAATCCAAGATGGGGTGACTTGTGGGGCTCTGACCAGGTTCTGTTACCTAGAATCCTTTGCAAACCTCAAAATGTGGCTAAAAAAACAAGTTTTCCTCAAATTTCGGTGACAGAAAGTTCTGGAATCTGAGAGGAGCCACAAATTTCCTTCCACCCAGCGTTCCCCCAAGTCTCCCGATAAAAATGATACCTCACTTGTGTGGGTAGGCCTAGCGCCCGCAACAGGAAATGCTCCAAAACACAACATGGACACATCCCATTTTTTGAAAGAAAACAGAGCTGTTTTTTGCAAATTGCTTACCTGTAGATTTTGGCCTCTAGCTCAGCCGGCACCTAGGGAAACCTACCAAACCTGTGCATTTTTTAAAACTAGAGACCAGGGGGAATCCAAGATGGGGTGACTTGTGGGGCTCTGACCAGGATCTGTTACCTAGAATCCTTTGCAAACCTCAAAATGTGGCTAAAAAAACAAGTTTTCCTCAAATTTCGGTGACAGAAAGTTCTGGAATCTGAGAGGAGCCACAAATTTCCTTCCACCCAGCGTTCCCCGAAGTCTCCCAATAAAAATTATACCTCACTTGTGTAGGTAGGCCTAGCGCCCGCAACAGGGAATGCCCCAAAACACAACATGGACACATCCCATTTTTTGACAGAAAACAGAGCTGTTTTTGTAAAGTGCTTACCTGTAGGTTTTGGCCTCTAGCTCAGCCGGCACCTAGGGAAACCTACCAAACCTGTGCATTTTTTAAAACTAGAGACCTAGGGGAATCCAAGATGGGGTGACTAGTGGGGCTCTGGCCAGGTTCTGATACCCAGAGTCCTTTGTAAACCTCAAAATGTGGCTAAAATAACACGTTTTCCTCACATTTCGGCGAAAGAAAGTTCTGGAATCTGAGAGGAGCCACAAATTTCCTTCCACCCAGCGTTCCCCCAAGTCTCCCAATAAAAATGATACCTCACTTGTGTGGGTAGGCCTAGCGCCCGCGACAGAAAATGCCCCAAAACACAACATTGACACATACCAATTTTTGACAGAAAACAGAGCTGTTTTCTGCAAAGTGCCTACCTGTAGATTTTGGCCTTTGGCTCAGCCGGCACCTAGGGAAACCTACCAAACCTGTGCATTTTTTAAAACTAGAGACCTAGGGGAATCCAAGATGGGGTGATTTGTGGGGCTCTGACCAGGTTCTGTTACCTAGAATCCTTTGCAAACCTCAAAATGTGGCTAAAAAAACAAGTTTTCCTCAAATTTCGGTGACAGAAAGTTCTGGAATCTGAAAGGAGCCACAAATTTCCTTCCACCCAGCGTTCCCCCAAGTCTCCCAATAAAAATGATACCTCACTTGTGTGGGTAGGCCTAGCGCCTGCAACAGGGAATGCCCCAAAACACAACATGGACACATCCCATTTTTTGACAGAAAACAGTCTGTTTTTGGCTAGGTGCTTACCTGTGGATTTTGGCCTCTAACTCAGCCAGCACCTGGGGAAACCTAGCAAACCAGCGCATTTTGAAAACTAGAAACCCAGGGGATTCCAAGATGGGGTGACTTGTGGGGCTCTGACCAGGTTCTGTTACCCAGAATCCTTTGCAAACATCACAATTTGGCCAAAGAAACACTTTTTCCACTCATTTCGGTGACAGAAAGTTCTGGAATCTGAGAGGAGCCACAAATTTCCTTCCACCTAGCATTCCCCCAAGTCTCCCGATAAATTTATGAAAACTAGAGACCTAGGGGAATCCAAGATGGGGTGACTTGTGGGGCTCTGACCAGGTTCTGTTACCCAGAATCCTTTGCAAACATCACAATTTGGCCAAAAAAAACACTTTTTCCACTCATTTCGGTGACAGAAAGTTCTGGAATCTGAGAGGAGCCACAAATTTCCTTCCACCCAGCGTTCCTCCAAGTCTCCCAATAAAAATGATACCTCACTTGTGTGGGTAGGCCTAGCGCCCGCGACAGGAAATACCCCAAAACACAACATGGACACATCCTATTTTTTGACAGAAAACAGAGCTGTTTTTTGCAAAGTGCCTACCTGTAGATTTTGGCCTCTAGCTCAGCCGGCACCTAGGGAAACCTACCAAACCTGTGCATTTTTTAAAACTAGAGACCTAGGGGAATCAAAGATGGGGTGATTTGTGGGGCTCTGACCAGGTTCTGTTAACCAGAATCCTTTGCAAACCTCAAAATGTGGCTAAAATAACACGTTTTCCTCACATTTCAGTGACAGAAAGTTCTGGAATCTGAGAGGAGCCACAAATTTCCTTCCACCCAGCGTTCCCCCAAGTCTCCCTATAAAAATGATACCTCACTTGTGTGGGTAGACCTAGCGCCCGCGACAGGAAATGCCCCAAAACACAACATGGACACATCCCATTTTTTGACAGAAAACAGAGCTGTTTTTTGCAAAGTGCCTACCTGTAGATTTGGACCTCTAGCTCAGCCGGCACATAGGGAAACCTACCAAACCTGTGCATTTTTTAAAACTAGAGACCTAGGGGAATACAAGATGGGGTGATTTGTGGGGCTCTAACCAGGTTCTGTTACCTAGAATCCTTTGCAAACCTCAAAATGTGGCTAAAAAAACAAGTTTTCCTCAAATTTCGGTGACAGAAAGTTCTGGAATCTGAAAGGAGCCACAAATTTCCTTCCACCCAGCGTTCCCCCAAGTCTCCCAATAAAAATGATACCTCACTTGTGTGGGTAGGCCTAGCGCCTGCAACAGGGAATGCCCCAAAACACAACATGGACACATCCCATTTTTTGACAGAAAACAGTCTGTTTTTGGCTAGGTGCTTACCTGTGGATTTTGGCCTCTAACTCAGCCAGCACCTGGGGAAACCAGCAAACCAGCGCATTTTGAAAACTAGAAACCCAGGGGATTCCAAGATGGGGTGACTTGTGGGGCTCTGACCAGGTTTTGTTACCCAGAATCCTTTGCAAACATCACAATTTGGCCAAAAAAACACTTTTTCCACTCATTTCGGTGACAGAAAGTTCTGGAATCTGAGAGGAGCCACAAATTTCCTTCCACCCAGCATTCCCCCAAGTCTCCCGATAAATTTATGAAAACTAGAGACCTAGGGGAATTCAAGATGGGGTGACTTGTGGGGCTCTGACCAGGTTCTGTCACCCAGAATCCTTTGCAAACATCACAATTTGGCCAAAAAAACACTTTTTCCACTCATTTCGGTGACAGAAAGTTCTGGAATCTGAGAGGAGCCACAAATTTCCTTCCACCCAGCGTTCCCCCAAGTCTCCCAATAAAAATGATACCTCACTTGTGTGGGTAGGCCTAGCGCCCGCGACAGGAAATGCCCCAAAACACAACATGGACACATCCTATTTTTTGACAGAAAACAGAGCTGTTTTTTGCAAAGTGCCTACCTGTAGATTTTGGCCTCTAGCTCAGCCGGCACCTAGGGAAACCTACCAAACCTGTGCATTTTTTAAAACTAGAGACCTAGGGGAATCAAAGATGGGGTGATTTGTGGGGCTCTGACCAGGTTCTGTTACCCAGAATCCTTTGCAAACCTCAAAATGTGGCTAAAATAACACGTTTTCCTCACATTTCAGTGACAGAAAGTTCTGGAATCTGAGAGGAGCCACAAATTTCCTTCCACCCAGCGTTCCCCCAAGTCTCCCGATAAAAATGATACCTCACTTGTGTGGGTAGACCTAGCTCCCGCGACAGGAAATGCCCCAAAACACAACATGGACACATCCCATTTTTTGACAGAAAACAGAGCTGTTTTTTGCAAAGTGCCTACCTGTAGATTTTGGCCTCTAGCTCAGCCGGCACCTAGGGAAAGCTACCAAACCTGTGCATTTTTGAAAACTAGAGATGTAGGGGAATCCAAGATGGGGTGACTTGTGGGGCTCTGACCAGATTATGTTACCCAGAATCCTTTGCAAACCTCAAAATGTGGCTAAAATGACACATTTTCCTCACATTTCGGTGACAGAAAGTTCAGGAATCTGAGAGGAGCCACAAATTTCCTTCCACTCAGCGTTCCCCAAAGTCTCCCGATAAAAATGATACCTCACTTGTGTGGGTAGGCCTAGTGCCCGCGACAGGAAATGCCCTAAAACACAACGTGGACACATCCCATTTTTTGACAGAAAACAGAGCTGTTTTTTGCAAAGTGCCTACCTGTAGATTTGGACCTCTAGCTCAGCTGGCACATAGGGAAACCTACCAAACCTGTGCATTTTTTAAAACTAGAGACATAGGGGAATCCAAGATGGGGTGACTTGTGGGGCTCTGACCAGGTTCTGTTACCTAGAATCCTTTGCAAACCTCAAAATGTGGCTAAAAAAACACGTTTTCCTCACATTTCGGTGACAGAAAGTTCTGGAATCTGAGAGAAGCCACAAATTTCCTTCCACCCAGCGTTCCCCAAAGTCTCCCGATAAAAATGATACCTCACTTGTGAGGTTAGGCCTAGTGCCCGCGACAGGAAATGCCCTAAAACACAACGTGGACACATCCCATTTTTTGACAGAAAACAGAGCTGTTTTTTGCAAAGTGCCTACCTGTAGATTTGGACCTCTAGCTCAGCCGGCATATAGGGAAACCTACCAAACCTGTGCATTTTTTAAAGCTAGAGACATAGGGGAATCCAAGATGGGGTGACTTGTGGGGCTCTGACCAGGTTCTGTTACCTAGAATCCTTTGCAAACCTCAAAATGTGGCTAAAAAAACAAGTTTTCCTCAAATTTCGGTGACAGAAAGTTCTGGAATCTGAGAGGAGCCACAAATTTCCTTCCACCCAGCGTTCCCCCAAGTCTCCCGATAAAAATGATACCTCACTTGTGTGGGTAGGCCTAGCGCCCGCAACAGGAAATGCCCCGAAACACAACATGGACACATCCCATTTTTTGAAAGAAAACAGAGCTGTTTTTTGCAAATTGCTTACCTGTAGATTTTGGCCTCTAGCTCAGCCGGCACCTAGGGAAACCTACCAAACCTGTGCATTTTTTAAAACTAGAGACCAGGGGGAATCCAAGATGGGGTGACTTGTGGGGCTCTGACCAGGATCTGTTACCTAGAATCCTTTGCAAACCTCAAAATGTGGCTAAAAAAACAAGTTTTCCTCAAATTTCGGTGACAGAAAGTTCTGGAATCTGAGAGGAGCCACAAATTTCCTTCCACCTAGCATTCCCCCAAGTCTCCCGATAAATTTATGAAAACTAGAGACCTAGGGGAATCCAAGATGGGGTGACTTGTGGGGCTCTGACCAGGTTCTGTTACCCAGAATCCTTTGCAAACATCACAATTTGGCCAAAAAAACACTTTTTCCACTCATTTCGGTGACAGAAAGTTCTGGAATCTGAGAGGAGCCACAAATTTCCTTCCACCCAGCGTTCCTCCAAGTCTCCCAATAAAAATGATACCTCACTTGTGTGGGTAGGCCTAGCGCCCGCGACAGGAAATATCCCAAAACACAACATGGACACATCCTATTTTTTGACAGAAAACAGAGCTGTTTTTTGCAAAGTGCCTACCTGTAGATTTTGGCCTCTAGCTCAGCCGGCACCTAGGGAAACCTACCAAACCTGTGCATTTTTTAAAACTAGAGACCTAGGGGAATCAAAGATGGGGTGATTTGTGGGGCTCTGACCAGGTTCTGTTAACCAGAATCCTTTGCAAACCTCAAAATGTGGCTAAAATAACACGTTTTCCTCACATTTCAGTGACAGAAAGTTCTGGAATCTGAGAGGAGCCACAAATTTCCTTCCACCCAGCGTTCCCCCAAGTCTCCCTATAAAAATGATACCTCACTTGTGTGGGTAGACCTAGCGCCCGCGACAGGAAATGCCCCAAAACACAACATGGACACATCCCATTTTTTGACAGAAAACAGAGCTGTTTTTTGCAAAGTGCCTACCTGTAGATTTGGACCTCTAGCTCAGCCGGCACATAGGGAAACCTACCAAACCTGTGCATTTTTTAAAACTAGAGACCTAGGGGAATACAAGATGGGGTGATTTGTGGGGCTCTAACCAGGTTCTGTTACCTAGAATCCTTTGCAAACCTCAAAATGTGGCTAAAAAAACAAGTTTTCCTCAAATTTCGGTGACAGAAAGTTCTGGAATCTGAAAGGAGCCACAAATTTCCTTCCACCCAGCGTTCCCCCAAGTTTCCCAATAAAAATGATACCTCACTTGTGTGGGTAGGCCTAGCGCCTGCAACAGGGAATGCCCCAAAACACAACATGGACACATCCCATTTTTTGACAGAAAACAGTCTGTTTTTGGCTAGGTGCTTACCTGTGGATTTTGGCCTCTAACTCAGCCAGCACCTGGGAAACCAGCAAACCAGCGCATTTTGAAAACTAGAAACCCAGGGGATTCCAAGATGGGGTGACTTGTGGGGCTCTGACCAGGTTTTGTTACCCAGAATCCTTTGCAAACATCACAATTTGGCCAAAAAAACACTTTTTCCACTCATTTCGGTGACAGAAAGTTCTGGAATCTGAGAGGAGCCACAAATTTCCTTCCACCCAGCATTCCCCCAAGTCTCCCGATAAATTTATGAAAACTAGAGACCTAGGGGAATCCAAGATGGGGTGACTTGTGGGGCTCTGACCAGGTTCTGTTACCCAGAATCCTTTGCAAACATCACAATTTGGCCAAAAAAACACTTTTTCCACTCATTTCAGTGACAGAAAGTTCTGGAATCTGAGAGGAGCCACAAATTTCCTTCCACCCAGCGTTCCCCCAAGTCTCCCAATAAAAATGATACCTCACTTGTGTGGGTAGGCCTAGCGACCGCGACAGGAAATGCCCCAAAACACAACATGGACACATCCTATTTTTTGACAGAAAACAGAGCTGTTTTTTGCAAAGTGCCTACCTGTAGATTTTGGCCTCTAGCTCAGCCGGCACCTAGGGAAACCTACCAAACCTGTGCATTTTTTAAAACTAGAGACCTAGGGGAATCAAAGATGGGGTGATTTGTGGGGCTCTGACCAGGTTCTGTTACCCAGAATCCTTTGCAAACCTCAAAATGTGGCTAAAATAACACGTTTTCCTCACATTTCAGTGACAGAAAGTTCTGGAATCTGAGAGGAGCCACAAATTTCCTTCCACCCAGCGTTCCCCCAAGTCTCCCGATAAAAATGATACCTCACTTGTGTGGGTAGACCTAGCTCCCGCGACAGGAAATGCCCCAAAACACAACATGGACACATCCCATTTTTTGACAGAAAACAGAGCTGTTTTTTGCAAAGTGCCTACCTGTAGATTTTGGCCTCTAGCTCAGCCGGCACCTAGGGAAACCTACCAAACCTGTGCATTTTTGAAAACTAGAGATGTAGGGGAATCCAAGATGGGGTGACTTGTGGGGCTCTGACCAGATTATGTTACCCAGAATCCTTTGCAAACCTCAAAATGTGGCTAAAATGACACATTTTCCTCACATTTCGGTGACAGAAAGTTCAGGAATCTGAGAGGAGCCACAAATTTCCTTCCACTCAGCGTTCCCCAAAGTCTCCCGATAAAAATGATACCTCACTTGTGTGGGTAGGCCTAGTGCCCGCGACAGGAAATGCCCTAAAACACAACGTGGACACATCCCATTTTTTGACAGAAAACAGAGCTGTTTTTTGCAAAGTGCCTACCTGTAGATTTGGACCTCTAGCTCAGCTGGCACATAGGGAAACCTACCAAACCTGTGCATTTTTTAAAACTAGAGACATAGGGGAATCCAAGATGGGGTGACTTGTGGGGCTCTGACCAGGTTCTGTTACCTAGAATCCTTTGCAAACCTCAAAATGTGGCTAAAAAAACACGTTTTCCTCACATTTCGGTGACAGAAAGTTCTGGAATCTGAGAGAAGCCACAAATTTCCTTCCACCCAGCGTTCCCCAAAGTCTCCCGATAAAAATGATACCTCACTTGTGAGGTTAGGCCTAGTGCCCGCGACAGGAAATGCCCTAAAACACAACGTGGACACATCCCATTTTTTGACAGAAAACAGAGCTGTTTTTTGCAAAGTGCCTACCTGTAGATTTGGACCTCTAGCTCAGCCGGCATATAGGGAAACCTACCAAACCTGTGCATTTTTTAAAGCTAGAGACATAGGGGAATCCATGATGGGGTGACTTGTGGGGCTCTGACCAGGTTCTGTTACCTAGAATCCTTTGCAAACCTCAAAATGTGGCTAAAAAAACAAGTTTTCCTCAAATTTCGGTGACAGAAAGTTCTGGAATCTGAGAGGAGCCACAAATTTCCTTCCACCCAGCGTTCCCCCAAGTCTCCCAATAAAAATTATACCTCACTTGTGTAGGTAGGCCTAGCGCCCGCAACAGGGAATGCCCCAAAACACAACATGGACACATCCCATTTTTTGACAGAAAACAGAGCTGTTTTTGTAAAGTGCTTACCTGTAGATTTTGGCCTCTAGCTCAGCCGGCACCTAGGGAAACCTACCAAACCTGTGCATTTTTTAAAACTAGAGACCTAGGGGAATCCAAGATGGGGTGACTAGTGGTGCTCTGGCCAGGTTCTGATACCCAGAGTCCTTTGTAAACCTCAAAATGTGGCTAAAATAACACGTTTTCCTCACATTTCGGTGACAGAAAGTTCTGGAATCTGAGAGGAGCCACAAATTTCCTTACACCCAGCGTTCCCCCAAGTCTCCCAATAAAAATGATACCTCACTTGTGTGGGTAGGCCTAGCGCCCGCAACAGAAAATGCCCCAAAACACAACATTGACACATACCAATTTTTGACAGAAAACAGAGCTGTTTTCTGCAAAGTGCCTACCTGTAGATTTTGGCCTTTGGCTCAGCCGGCACCTAGGGAAACCTACCAAACCTGTGCATTTTTTAAAACTAGAGACCTAGGGGAATCCAAGATGGGGTGATTTGTGGGGCTCTGACCAGGTTCTGTTACCTAGAATCCTTTGCAAACCTCAAAATGTGGCTAAAAAAACAAGTTTTCCTCAAATTTCGGTGACAGAAAGTTCTGGAATCTGAAAGGAGCCACAAATTTCCTTCCACCCAGCGTTCCCCCAAGTCTCCCAATAAAAATGATACCTCACTTGTGTGGGTAGGCCTAGCGCCTGCAACAGGGAATGCCCCAAAACACAACATGGACACATCCCATTTTTTGACAGAAAACAGTCTGTTTTTGGCTAGGTGCTTACCTGTGGATTTTGGCCTCTAACTCAGCCAGCACCTGGGGAAACCTAGCAAACCAGCGCATTTTGAAAATTAGAAACCCAGGGGATTCCAAGATGGGGTGACTTGTGGGGCTCTGACCAGGTTCTGTTACCCAGAATCCTTTGCAAACATCACAATTTGGCCAAAGAAACACTTTTTCCACTCATTTCGGTGACAGAAAGTTCTGGAATCTGAGAGGAGCCACAAATTTCCTTCCACCCAGCGTTCCTCCAAGTCTCCCAATAAAAATGATACCTCACTTGTGTGGGTAGGCCTAGCGCCCGCGACAGGAAATGCCCCAAAACACAACATGGACACATCCTATTTTTTGACAGAAAACAGAGCTGTTTTTTGCAAAGTGCCTACCTGTAGATTTTGGCCTCTAGCTCAGCCGGCACCTAGGGAAACCTACCAAACCTGTGCATTTTTTAAAACTAGAGACCTAGGGGAATCAAAGATGGGGTGATTTGTGGGGCTCTGACCAGGTTCTGTTAACCAGAATCCTTTGCAAACCTCAAAATGTGGCTAAAATAACACGTTTTCCTCACATTTCAGTGACAGAAAGTTCTGGAATCTGAGAGGAGCCACAAATTTCCTTCCACCCAGCGTTCCCCCAAGTCTCCCGATAAAAATGATACCTCACTTGTGTGGGTAGACCTAGCTCCCGCGACAGGAAATGCCCCAAAACACAACATGGACACATCCCATTTTTTGACAGAAAACAGAGCTGTTTTTTGCAAAGTGCCTACCTGTAGATTTTGGCCTCTAGCTCAGCCGGCACCTAGGGAAACCTACCAAACCTGTGCATTTTTGAAAACTAGAGATGTAGGGGAATCCAAGATGGGGTGACTTGTGGGGCTCTGACCAGGTTATGTTACCCAGAATCCTTTGCAAACCTCAAAATGTGGCTAAAATGACACATTTTCCTCACATTTCGGTGACAGAAAGTTCTGGAATCTGAGAGGAGCCACAAATTTCCTTCCACTCAGCGTTCCCCAAAGTCTCCCGATAAAAATGATACCTCACTTGTGTGGGTAGGCCTAGTGCCCGCGACAGGAAATAGCCCAAAAACACAACGTGGACACATCCCATTTTTTGACAGAAAACAGAGCTGTTTTTTGCAAAGTGCCTACCTGTAGATTTGGACCTCTAGCTCAGCCGGCACATAGGGAAACCTACCAAACCTGTGCATTTTTTAAAACTAGAGACGTAGGGGAATCCAAGATGGGGTGACTTGTGGGGCTCTGACCAGGTTCTGTTACCTAGAATCCTTTGCAAACCTCAAAATGTGGCTAAAAAAACACGTTTTCTTCAAATTTCGGTACCAGAAAGTTCTGGAATCTGAGAGGAGCCACAAATTTCCTTCCACCCAGCGTTCCCCCAAGTCTCCCTATAAAAATGATACCTCACTTGTGTGGGTAGACCTAGCGCCCGCGACAGGAAATGCCCCAAAACACAACATGGACACATCCCATTTTTTGACAGAAAACAGAGCTGTTTTTTGCAAAGTGCCTACCTGTAGATTTGGACCTCTAGCTCAGCCGGCACATAGGGAAACCTACCAAACCTGTGCATTTTTTAAAACTAGAGACCTAGGGGAATCAAAGATGGGGTGATTTGTGGGGCTCTGACCAGGTTCTGTTAACCAGAATCCTTTGCAAACCTCAAAATGTGGCTAAAATAACACGTTTTCCTCACATTTCAGTGACAGAAAGTTCTGGAATCTGAGAGGAGCCACAAATTTCCTTCCACCCAGCGTTCCCCCAAGTCTCCCGATAAAAATGATACCTCACTTGTTTGGGTAGACCTAGCTCCCGCGACAGGAAATGCCCCAAAACACAACATGGACACATCCCATTTTTTGACAGAAAACAGAGCTGTTTTTTGCAAAGTGCCTACCTGTAGATTTTGGCCTCTAGCTCAGCCGGCACCTAGGGAAACCTACCAAACCTGTGCATTTTTGAAAACTAGAGATGTAGGGGAATCCAAGATGGGGTGACTTGTGGGGCTCTGACCAGGTTATGTTACCCAGAATCCTTTGCAAACCTCAAAATGTGGCTAAAATGACACATTTTCCTCACATTTCGGTGACAGAAAGTTCTGGAATCTGAGAGGAGCCACAAATTTCCTTCCACTCAGCGTTCCCCAAAGTCTCCCTATAAAAATGATACCTCACTTGTGTGGGTAGGCCTAGTGCCCGCGACAGGAAATAGCCCAAAAACACAACGTGGACACATCCCATTTTTTGACAGAAAACAGAGCTGTTTTTTGCAAAGTGCCTACCTGTAGATTTGGACCTCTAGCTCAGCCGGCACATAGGGAAACCTACCAAACCTGTGCATTTTTTAAAACTAGAGACGTAGGGGAATCCAAGATGGGGTGACTTGTGGGGCTCTGACCAGGTTCTGTTACCTAGAATCCTTTGCAAACCTCAAAATGTGGCTAAAAAAACACGTTTTCTTCAAATTTCGGTGACAGAAAGTTCTGGAATCTGAGAGGAGCCACAAATTTCCTTCCACCCAGCGTTTCCCCAAGTCTCCCTATAAAAATGATACCTCACTTGTGTGGGTAGACCTAGCGCCCGCGACAGGAAATGCCCCAAAACACAACATGGACACATCCCATTTTTTGACAGAAAACAGAGCTGTTTTTTGCAAAGTGCCTACCTGTAGATTTGGACCTCTAGCTCAGCCGGCACATAGGGAAACCTACCAAACCTGTGCATTTTTTAAAACTAGAGACCTAGGGGAATCCAAGATGGGGTGATTTGTGGGGCTCTGACCAGGTTCTGTTACCTAGAATCCTTTGCAAACCTCAAAATGTGGCTAAAAAAACACGTTTTCCTCAAATTTCGGTGACAGAAAGTTCTGGAATCTGAGAGGAGCCACAAATTTCCTTCCACCCAGCGTTCCCCCAAGTCTCCCAATAAAAATGATACCTCACTTGTGTGGGTAGGCCTAGCGCCTGCAACAGGGAATGCCCCAAAACACAACATGGACACATCCCATTTTTTGACAGAAAACAGTCTGTTTTTGGCTAGGTGCTTACCTGTGGATTTTGGCCTCTAACTCAGCCAGCACCTGGGGAAACCAGCAAACCAGCGCATTTTGAAAACTAGAAACCCAGGGGATTCCAAGATGGGGTGACTTGTGGGGCTCTGACCAGGTTCTGTTACCCAGAATCCTTTGCAAACATCACAATTTGGCCAAAAAAACACTTTTTCCACTCATTTCGGTGACAGAAAGTTCTGGAATCTGAGAGGAGCCACAAATTTCCTTCCACCCAGCGTTCCCCCAAGTCTCCCAATAAAAATGATACCTCACTTGTGTGGGTAGGCCTAGCGCCCGCGACAGGAAATGCCCCAAAACACAACATGGACACATCCTATTTTTTGACAGAAAACAGAGCTGTTTTTTGCAAAGTGCCTACCTGTAGATTTTGGCCTCTAGCTCAGCCGGCACCTAGGGAAACCTACCAAACCTGTGCATTTTTTAAAACTAGAGACCTAGGGGAATCAAAGATGGGGTGATTTGTGGGGCTCCGACCAGGTTCTGTTACCCAGAATCCTTTGCAAACCTCAAAATGTGGCTAAAATAACACGTTTTCCTCACATTTCAGTGACAGAAAGTTATGGAATCTGAGAGGAGCCACAAATTTCCTTCCACCCAGCGTTCCCCCAAGTCTCCCGATAAAAATGATACCTCACTTGTGTGGGTAGACCTAGCTCCCACGACAGGAAATGCCCCAAAACACAACATGGACACATCCCATTTTTTGACAGAAAACAGAGCTGTTTTTTGCAAAGTGCCTACCTGTAGATTTTGGCCTCTAGCTCAGCCAGCACCTAGGGAAACCTACCAAACCTGTGCATTTTTGAAAACTAGAGATGTAGGGGAATCCAAGATGGGGTGACTTGTGGGGCTCTGACCAGATTATGTTACCCAGAATCCTTTGCAAACCTCAAAATGTGGCTAAAATGACACAATTTCCTCACATTTCGGTGACAGAAAGTTCTGGAATCTGAGAGGAGCCACAAATTTCCTTCCACTCAGCGTTCCCCAAAGTCTCCCGATAAAAATGATACCTCACTTGTGTGGGTAGGCCTAGTGCCCGCGACAGGAAATGCCCTAAAACACAACGTGGACACATCCCATTTTTTGACAGAAAACAGAGCTGTTTTTTGCAAAGTGCCTACCTGTAGATTTGGACCTCTAGCTCAGCCGGCACATAGGGAAACCTACCAAACCTGTGCATTATTTAAAACTAGAGACGTAGGGGAATCCAAGATGGGGGGACTTGTGGGGCTCTGACCAGGTTCTGTTACCTAGAATCCTTTGCAAACCTCAAAATGTGGCTAAAAAAACACGTTTTCCTCAAATTTCGGTGACAGAAAGTTCTGGAATCTGAGAGGAGCCACAAATTTCCTTCCACCCAGCGTTCCCCCAAGTCTCCCTATAAAAATGATACCTCACTTGTGTGGGTAGACCTAGCGCCCGCGACAGGAAATGCCCCAAAACACAACATGGACACATCCCATTTTTTGACAGAAAACATAGCTGTTTTTTGCAAAGTGCCTACCTGTAGATTTTGGCCTCTAGCTCAGCCGGCACCTGGGGAAACCTACCAAAGCTGTGCATTTTTTAAAACTATAGACCTAGGGGAATTCAAGATGGGGTGACTTGTGGGGCTTTGACCAGGTTCTGTTACACAGAATCCTTTGCAAACCTCAAAATGTGGCTAAAATGATACGTTTTCCTCACATTTCGGTGACAGAAAGTTCTGGAATCTGAGAGAAGCCATAAATTTCCTTCCACGCAGCGTTCCCCAAAGTCTCCCGATAAAAATGATACCTCACTTGTGTGGGTAGTCCTAGTGCCCGCGACAGGAAATGCCCTAAAACACAACGTGGACACATCCCATTTTTTGACAGAAAACAGAGCTGTTTTTTGCAAAGTGCCTACCTGTAGATTTGGACCTCTAGCTCAGCCGGCACATAGGGAAACCTACCAAACCTGTGCATTTTTTAAAACTAGAGACGTAGGGGAATCCAAGATGGGGTGACTTGTGGGGCTCTGACCAGGTTCTGTTACCTAGAATCCTTTGCAAACCTCAAAATGTGGCTAAACAAATAAGTTTTCCTCACATTTCGGTGACAGAAAGTTCTGGAATCTGAGAGGAGCCACAAATTTCCTTCCACCCAGCGTTCCCCCAAGTCTCCCTATAAACATGATACCTCACTTGTGTGGGTAGACCTAGCGCCCGCGACAGGAAATACCCCAAAACACAACATGGACACATCCCATTTTTTGACAGAAAACAGAGCTGTTTTTTGCAAATTGCTTACCTGTAGAATTTGGCCTCTAGCTCAGCCGGCACCTAGGGAAACCTACCAAACCTGTGCATTTTTTAAAACTAGAGACCTAGGGGAATCCAAGATGGGGTGACTTGTGGGGCTCTGACCAGGTTCTGATACCCAGAATCCTTTGCAAACCTCAAAATGTGGCTAAAATAACACGTTTTTCTCACATTTCAGTGACACAAAGTTCTGGATTCTGAGAGGAGCCACAAATTTCCTTCCACCCAGCGTTCCCCCAAGTCTCCCAATAAAAATGATACCTCACTTGTGTGGGTAGGCCTAGCGCCCTCGACAGGAAATGCCCCAAAACACAACATGGACACATCCCATTTTTTGACAGAAAACAGAGCTGTTTTTTGCAAAGTGCCTACCTGTAGATTTGGACCTCTAGCTCAGCCGGCACATAGGGAAACCTACCAAACCTGTGCATTTTTTAAAACTAGAGACGTAGGGTAATCCAAGATGGGGTGACTTGTGGGGCTCTGACCAGGATCTGTTACCTAGAATCCTTTGCAATCCTCAAAATGTGGCTAAAAAAACAAGTTTTCCTCAAATTTCGGTGACAGAAAGTTCTGGAATCTGAGAGGAGCCACAAATTTCCTTCCAACCAGCGTTCCCCCAAGTCTCCCAATAAAAATGATACCTCACTTGTGTAGGTAGGCCTAGCGCCCGCAACAGGGAATGCCCCAAAACACAACATGGACACATCCCATTTTTTGACAGAAAACAGTCTGTTTTTGGCTAGGTGCTTACCTGTGGATTTTGGCCTCTAACTCAGCCAGCACCTGGGGAAACCAGCAATCCAGCGCATTTTGAAAACTAGAAACCCAGGGGATTCCAAGATGGGGTGACTTGTGGGGCTCTGACCAGGTTCTGTTACCCAGAATCCTTTGCAAACATCACAATTTGGCCAAAAAAACACTTTTTCCACTCATTTCGGTTACAGAAAGTTCTGGAATCTGAGAGGAGCCACAAATTTCCTTCCACCCAGCATTCCCCCAAGTCTCCCGATAAATTTATGAAAACTAGAGACCTAGGGGAATCCAAGATGGGGTGACTTGTGGGGCTCTGACCAGGTTCTGTTACCCAGAATCCTTTGCAAACATCACAATTTGGCCAAAAAAACACTTTTTCCACTCATTTCGGTGACAGAAAGTTCTGGAATCTGAGAGGAGCCACAAATTTCCTTCCACCCAGCGTTCCCCCAAGTCTCCCAATAAAAATGATACCTCACTTGTGTGGGTAGGCCTAGCGCCCGCGACAGGAAATGCCCCAAAACACAACATGGACACATCCTATTTTTTGACAGAAAACAGAGCTGTTTTTTGCAAAGTGCCTACCTGTAGATTTTGGCCTCTAGCTCAGCCGGCACCTAGGGAAACCTACCAAACCTGTGCATTTTTTAAAACTAGAGACCTAGGGGAATCAAAGATGGGGTGATTTGTGGGGCTCTGACCAGGTTCTGTTACCCAGAATCCTTTGCAAACCTCAAAATGTGGCTAAAATAACACGTTTTCCTCACATTTCAGTGACAGAAAGTTCTGGAATCTGAGAGGAGCCACAAATTTCCTTCCACCCAGCGTTCCCCCAAGTCTCCCGATAAAAATGATACCTCACTTGTGTGGGTAGACCTAGCTCCCGCGACAGGAAATGCCCCAAAACACAACATGGACACATCCCATTTTTTGACAGAAAACAGAGCTGTTTTTTGCAAATTGCTTACCTGTAGAATTTGGCCTCTAGCTCAGCCGGCACCTAGGGAAACCTACCAAACCTGTGCATTTTTTAAAACTAGAGACCTAGGGGAATCCAAGATGGGGTGACTTGTGGGGCTCTGACCAGGTTCTGATACCCAGAATCCTTTGCAAACCTCAAAATGTGGCTAAAATAACACGTTTTTCTCACATTTCAGTGACACAAAGTTCTGGATTCTGAGAGGAGCCACAAATTTCCTTCCACCCAGCGTTCCCCCAAGTCTCCCAATAAAAATGATACCTCACTTGTGTGGGTAGGCCTAGCGCCCTCGACAGGAAATGCCCCAAAACACAACATGGACACATCCCATTTTTTGACAGAAAACAGAGCTGTTTTTTGCAAAGTGCCTACCTGTAGATTTGGACCTCTAGCTCAGCCGGCACATAGGGAAACCTACCAAACCTGTGCATTTTTTAAAACTAGAGACGTAGGGTAATCCAAGATGGGGTGACTTGTGGGGCTCTGACCAGGATCTGTTACCTAGAATCCTTTGCAATCCTCAAAATGTGGCTAAAAAAACAAGTTTTCCTCAAATTTCGGTGACAGAAAGTTCTGGAATCTGAGAGGAGCCACAAATTTCCTTCCACCCAGCGTTCCCCCAAGTCTCCCAATAAAAATGATACCTCACTTGTGTAGGTAGGCCTAGCGCCCGCAACAGGGAATTCCCCAAAACACAACATGGACACATCCCATTTTTTGACAGAAAACAGTCTGTTTTTGGCTAGGTGCTTACCTGTGGATTTTGGCCTCTAACTCAGCCAGCACCTGGGGAAACCAGCAAACCAGCGCATTTTGAAAACTAGAAACCCAGGGGATTCCAAGATGGGGTGACTTGTGGGGCTCTGACCAGGTTCTGTTACCCAGAATCCTTTGCAAACATCACAATTTGGCCAAAAAAACACTTTTTCCACTCATTTCGGTGACAGAAAGTTCTGGAATCTGAGAGGAGCCACAAATTTCCTTCCACCCAGCATTCCCCCAAGTCTCCCGATAAATTTATGAAAACTAGAGACCTAGGGGAATCCAAGATGGGGTGACTTGTGGGGCTCTGACCAGGTTCTGTTACCCAGAATCCTTTGCAAACATCACAATTTGGCCAAAAAAACACTTTTTCCACTCATTTCGGTGACAGAAAGTTCTGGAATCTGAGAGGAGCCACAAATTTCCTTCCACCCAGCGTTCCCCCAAGTCTCCCAATAAAAATGATACCTCACTTGTGTGGGTAGGCCTAGCGCCCGCGACAGGAAATGCCCCAAAACACAACATGGACACATCCTATTTTTTGACAGAAAACAGAGCTGTTTTTTGCAAAGTGCCTACCTGTAGATTTTGGCCTCTAGCTCAGCCGGCACCTAGGGAAACCTACCAAACCTGGGCATTTTTTAAAACTAGAGACCTAGGGGAATCAAAGATGGGGTGATTTGTAGGGCTCTGACCAGGTTCTGTTACCCAGAATCCTTTGCAAACCTCAAAATGTGGCTAAAATAACACGTTTTCCTCACATTTCAGTGACAGAAAGTTCTGGAATCTGAGAGGAGCCACAAATTTCCTTCCACCCAGCGTTCCCCCAAGTCTCCCAATAAAAATGATACCTCACTTGTGTGGGTAGGCCTAGCGCCCTCGACAGGAAATGCCCCAAAACACAACATGGACACATCCCATTTTTTGACAGAAAACAGAGCTGTTTTTTGCAAAGTGCCTACCTGTAGATTTGGACCTCTAGCTCAGCCGGCACATAGGGAAACCTACCAAACCTGTGCATTTTTTAAAACTAGAGACGTAGGGTAATCCAAGATGGGGTGACTTGTGGGGCTCTGACCAGGATCTGTTACCTAGAATCCTTTGCAATCCTCAAAATGTGGCTAAAAAAACAAGTTTTCCTCAAATTTCGGTGACAGAAAGTTCTGGAATCTGAGAGGAGCCACAAATTTCCTTCCACCCAGCGTTCCCCCAAGTCTCCCAATAAAAATGATACCTCACTTGTGTAGGTAGGCCTAGCGCCCGCAACAGGGAATGCCCCAAAACACAACATGGACACATCCCATTTTTTGACAGAAAACAGTCTGTTTTTGGCTAGGTGCTTACCTGTGGATTTTGGCCTCTAACTCAGCCAGCACCTGGGGAAACCAGCAAACCAGCGCATTTTGAAAACTAGAAACCCAGGGGATTCCAAGATGGGGTGACTTGTGGGGCTCTGACCAGGTTCTGTTACCCAGAATCCTTTGCAAACATCACAATTTGGCCAAAAAAACACTTTTTCCACTCATTTCGGTGACAGAAAGTTCTGGAATCTGAGAGGAGCCACAAATTTCCTTCCACCCAGCATTCCCCCAAGTCTCCCGATAAATTTATGAAAACTAGAGACCTAGGGGAATCCAAGATGGGGTGACTTGTGGGGCTCTGACCAGGTTCTGTTACCCAGAATCCTTTGCAAACATCACAATTTGGCCAAAAAAAACACTTTTTCCACTCATTTCGGTGACAGAAAGTTCTGGAATCTGAGAGGAGCCACAAATTTCCTTCCACCCAGCGTTCCCCCAAGTCTCCCAATAAAAATGATACCTCACTTGTGTGGGTAGGCCTAGCGCCCGCGACAGGAAATGCCCCAAAACACAACATGGACACATCCTATTTTTTGACAGAAAACAGAGCTGTTTTTTGCAAAGTGCCTACCTGTAGATTTTGGCCTCTAGCTCAGCCGGCACCTAGGGAAACCTACCAAACCTGGGCATTTTTTAAAACTAGAGACCTAGGGGAATCAAAGATGGGGTGATTTGTAGGGCTCTGACCAGGTTCTGTTACCCAGAATCCTTTGCAAACCTCAAAATGTGGCTAAAATAACACGTTTTCCTCACATTTCAGTGACAGAAAGTTCTGGAATCTGAGAGGAGCCACAAATTTCCTTCCACCCAGCGTTCCCCCAAGTCTCCCGATAAAAATGATACCTCACTTGTGTGGGTAGACCTAGCTCCCGCGACAGGAAATGCCCCAAAACACAACATGGACACATCCCATTTTTTGACAGAAAACAGAGCTGTTTTTTGCAAAGTGCCTACCTGTAGATTTTGGCCTCTAGCTCAGCCGGCACCTAGGGAAACCTACCAAACCTGTGCATTTTTGAAAACTAGAGATGTAGGGGAATCCAAGATGGTGTGACTTGTGGGGCTCTGACCAGATTATGTTACCCAGAATCCTTTGCAAACCTCAAAATGTGGCTAAAATGACACAATTTCCTCACATTTCGGTGACAGAAAGTTCTGGAATCTGAGAGGAGCCACAAATTTCCTTCCACTCAGCGTTCCCCAAAGTCTCCCGATAAAAATGATACCTCACTTGTGTGGGTAGGCCTAGTGCCCGCGACAGGAAATGCCCTAAAACACAACGTGGACACATCCCATTTTTTGACAGAAAACAGAGCTGTTTTTTGCAAAGTGCCTACCTGTAGATTTGGACCTCTAGCTCAGCCGGCACATAGGGAAACCTACCAAACCTGTGCATTATTTAAAACTAGAGACGTAGGGGAATCCAAGATGGGGTGACTTGTGGGGCTCTGACCAGGTTCTGTTACCTAGAATCCTTTGCAAACCTCAAAATGTGGCTAAAAAAACACGTTTTCCTCAAATTTCGGTGACAGAAAGTTCTGGAATCTGAGAGGAGCCACAAATTTCCTTCCACCCAGCGTTCCCCCAAGTCTCCCTATAAAAATGATACCTCACTTGTGTGGGTAGACCTAGCGCCCGCGACAGGAAATGCCCCAAAACACAACATGGACACATCCCATTTTTTGACAGAAAACAGAGCTGTTTTTTGCAAAGTGCCTACCTGTAGATTTTGGCCTCTAGCTCAGCCGGCACCTGGGGAAACCTACCAAAGCTGTGCATTTTTTAAAACTAGAGACCTAGGGGAATCCAAGATGGGGTGACTTGTGGGGCTCTGACCAGGTTCTGTTACACAGAATCCTTTGCAAACCTCAAAATGTGGCTAAAATGATACGTTTTCCTCACATTTCGGTGACAGAAAGTTCTGGAATCTGAGAGAAGCCACAAATTTCCTTCCACGCAGCGTTCCCCAAAGTCTCCCGATAAAAATGATACCTCACTTGTGTGGGTAGGCCTAGTGCCCGCGACAGGAAATGCCCTAAAACACAACGTGGACACATCCCATTTTTTGACAGAAAACAGAGCTGTTTTTTGCAAAGTGCCTACCTGTAGATTTGGACCTCTAGCTCAGCCGGCACATAGGGAAACCTACCAAACCTGTGCATTTTTTAAAACTAGAGACGTAGGGGAATCCAAGATGGGGTGACTTGTGGGGCTCTGACCAGGTTCTGTTACCTAGAATCCTTTGCAAACCTCAAAATGTGGCTAAACAAATAAGTTTTCCTCACATTTCGGTGACAGAAAGTTCTGGAATCTGAGAGGAGCCACAAATTTCCTTCCACCCAGCGTTCCCCCAAGTCTCCCTATAAACATGATACCTCACTTGTGTGGGTGACCTAGCGCCCGCGACAGGAAATACCCCAAAACACAACATGGACACATCCCATTTTTTGACAGAAAACAGAGCTGTTTTTTGCAAATTGCTTACCTGTAGAATTTGGCCTCTAGCTCAGCCGGCACCTAGGGAAACCTACCAAACCTGTGCATTTTTTAAAACTAGAGACCTAGGGGAATCCAAGATGGGGTGACTTGTGGGGCTCTGACCAGGTTCTGATACCCAGAATCCTTTGCAAACCTCAAAATGTGGCTAAAATAACACGTTTTTCTCACATTTCAGTGACACAAAGTTCTGGATTCTGAGAGGAGCCACAAATTTCCTTCCACCCAGCGTTCCCCCAAGTCTCCCAATAAAAATGATACCTCACTTGTGTGGGTAGGCCTAGCGCCCTCGACAGGAAATGCCCCAAAACACAACATGGACACATCCCATTTTTTGACAGAAAACAGAGCTGTTTTTTGCAAAGTGCCTACCTGTAGATTTGGACCTCTAGCTCAGCCGGCACATAGGGAAACCTACCAAACCTGTGCATTTTTTAAAACTAGAGACGTAGGGTAATCCAAGATGGGGTGACTTGTGGGGCTCTGACCAGGATCTGTTACCTAGAATCCTTTGCAATCCTCAAAATGTGGCTAAAAAAACAAGTTTTCCTCAAATTTCGGTGACAGAAAGTTCTGGAATCTGAGAGGAGCCACAAATTTCCTTCCACCCAGCGTTCCCCCAAGTCTCCCAATAAAAATGATACCTCACTTGTGTAGGTAGGCCTAGCGCCCGCAACAGGGAATGCCCCAAAACACAACATGGACACATCCCATTTTTTGACAGAAAACAGTCTGTTTTTGGCTAGGTGCTTACCTGTGGATTTTGGCCTCTAACTCAGCCAGCACCTGGGGAAACCAGCAAACCAGCGCATTTTGAAAACTAGAAACCCAGGGGATTCCAAGATGGGGTGACTTGTGGGGCTCTGACCAGGTTCTGTTACCCAGAATCCTTTGCAAACATCACAATTTGGCCAAAAAAACACTTTTTCCACTCATTTCGGTGACAGAAAGTTCTGGAATCTGAGAGGAGCCACAAATTTCCTTCCACCCAGCATTCCCCCAAGTCTCCCGATAAATTTATGAAAACTAGAGACCTAGGGGAATCCAAGATGGGGTGACTTGTGGGGCTCTGACCAGGTTCTGTTACCCAGAATCCTTTGCAAACATCACAATTTGGCCAAAAAAACACTTTTTCCACTCATTTCGGTGACAGAAAGTTCTGGAATCTGAGAGGAGCCACAAATTTCCTTCCACCCAGCGTTCCCCCAAGTCTCCCAATAAAAATGATACCTCACTTGTGTGGGTAGGCCTAGCGCCCGCGACAGGAAATGCCCCAAAACACAACATGGACACATCCTATTTTTTGACAGAAAACAGAGCTGTTTTTTGCAAAGTGCCTACCTGTAGATTTTGGCCTCTAGCTCAGCCGGCACCTAGGGAAACCTACCAAACCTGGGCATTTTTTAAAACTAGAGACCTAGGGGAATCAAAGATGGGGTGATTTGTGGGGCTCTGACCAGGTTCTGTTACCCAGAATCCTTTGCAAACCTCAAAATGTGGCTAAAATAACACGTTTTCCTCACATTTCAGTGACAGAAAGTTCTGGAATCTGAGAGGAGCCACAAATTTCCTTCCACCCAGCGTTCCCCCAAGTCTCCCGATAAAAATGATACCTCACTTGTGTGGGTAGACCTAGCTCCCGCGACAGGAAATGCCCCAAAACACAACATGGACACATCCCATTTTTTGACAGAAAACAGAGCTGTTTTTTGCAAAGTGCCTACCTGTAGATTTTGGCCTCTAGCTCAGCCGGCACCTAGGGAAACCTACCAAACCTGTGCATTTTTGAAAACTAGAGATGTAGGGGAATCCAAGATGGGGTGACTTGTGGGGCTCTGACCAGATTATGTTACCCAGAATCCTTTGCAAACCTCAAAATGTGGCTAAAATGACACAATTTCCTCACATTTCGGTGACAGAAAGTTCTGGAATCTGAGAGGAGCCACAAATTTCCTTCCACTCAGCGTTCCCCAAAGTCTCCCGATAAAAATGATACCTCACTTGTGTGGGTAGGCCTAGTGCCCGCGACAGGAAATGCCCTAAAACACAACGTGGACACATCCCATTTTTTGACAGAAAACAGAGCTGTTTTTTGCAAAGTGCCTACCTGTAGATTTGGACCTCTAGCTCAGCCGGCACATAGGGAAACCTACCAAACCTGTGCATTATTTAAAACTAGAGACGTAGGGGAATCCAAGATGGGGTGACTTGTGGGGCTCTGACCAGGTTCTGTTACCTAGAATCCTTTGCAAACCTCAAAATGTGGCTAAAAAAACACGTTTTCCTCAAATTTCGGTGACAGAAAGTTCTGGAATCTGAGAGGAGCCACAAATTTCCTTCCACCCAGCGTTCCCCCAAGTCTCCCTATAAAAATGATACCTCACTTGTGTGGGTAGACCTAGCGCCCGCGACAGGAAATGCCCCAAAACACAACATGGACACATCCCATTTTTTGACAGAAAACAGAGCTGTTTTTTGCAAAGTGCCTACCTGTAGATTTTGGCCTCTAGCTCAGCCGGCACCTGGGGAAACCTACCAAAGCTGTGCATTTTTTAAAACTAGAGACCTAGGGGAATCCAAGATGGGGTGACTTGTGGGGCTCTGACCAGGTTCTGTTACACAGAATCCTTTGCAAACCTCAAAATGTGGCTAAAATGATACGTTTTCCTCACATTTCGGTGACAGAAAGTTCTGGAATCTGAGAGAAGCCACAAATTTCCTTCCACGCAGCGTTCCCCAAAGTCTCCCGATAAAAATGATACCTCACTTGTGTGGGTAGGCCTAGTGCCCGCGACAGGAAATGCCCTAAAACACAACGTGGACACATCCCATTTTTTGACAGAAAACAGAGCTGTTTTTTGCAAAGTGCCTACCTGTAGATTTGGACCTCTAGCTCAGCCGGCACATAGGGAAACCTACCAAACCTGTGCATTTTTTAAAACTAGAGACGTAGGGGAATCCAAGATGGGGTGACTTGTGGGGCTCTGACCAGGTTCTGTTACCTAGAATCCTTTGCAAACCTCAAAATGTGGCTAAACAAATAAGTTTTCCTCACATTTCGGTGACAGAAAGTTCTGGAATCTGAGAGGAGCCACAAATTTCCTTCCACCCAGCGTTCCCCCAAGTCTCCCTATAAACATGATACCTCACTTGTGTGGGTAGACCTAGCGCCCGCGACAGGAAATACCCCAAAACACAACATGGACACATCCCATTTTTTGACAGAAAACAGAGCTGTTTTTTGCAAATTGCTTACCTGTAGAATTTGGCCTCTAGCTCAGCCGGCACCTAGGGAAACCTACCAAACCTGTGCATTTTTTAAAACTAGAGACCTAGGGGAATCCAAGATGGGGTGACTTGTGGGGCTCTGACCAGGTTCTGATACCCAGAATCCTTTGCAAACCTCAAAATGTGGCTAAAATAACACGTTTTTCTCACATTTCAGTGACACAAAGTTCTGGATTCTGAGAGGAGCCACAAATTTCCTTCCACCCAGCGTTCCCCCAAGTCTCCCAATAAAAATGATACCTCACTTGTGTGGGTAGGCCTAGCGCCCTCGACAGGAAATGCCCCAAAACACAACATGGACACATCCCATTTTTTGACAGAAAACAGAGCTGTTTTTTGCAAAGTGCCTACCTGTAGATTTGGACCTCTAGCTCAGCCGGCACATAGGGAAACCTACCAAACCTGTGCATTTTTTAAAACTAGAGACGTAGGGTAGTCCAAGATGGGGTGACTTGTGGGGCTCTGACCAGGATCTGTTACCTAGAATCCTTTGCAATCCTCAAAATGTGGCTAAAAAAACAAGTTTTCCTCAAATTTCGGTGACAGAAAGTTCTGGAATCTGAGAGGAGCCACAAATTTCCTTCCACCCAGCGTTCCCCCAAGTCTCCCAATAAAAATGATACCTCACTTGTGTAGGTAGGCCTAGCCCCCGCAACAGGGAATGCCCCAAAACACAACATGGACACATCCCATTTTTTGACAGAAAATAGAGCTGTTTTTGCAAAGTGCTTACCTGTAGATTTTGGCCTCTAGCTCAGCCGGCACCTAGGGAAACCTACCAAACCTGTGCATTTTTGAAAACTAGAGACCTAGGGGAATCCAAGATGGGGTGACTAGTGGGGCTCTGACCAGGTTCTGATTACCAGAGTCCTTTGTAAACCTCAAAATGTGGCTAAAATAACACATTTTCCTCACATTTCGGTGACAGAAAGTTCTGGAATCTGAGAGGAGCCACAAATTTCCTTACACCCAGCGTTCCCCCAAGTCTCCCAATAAAAATGATACCTCACTTGTGTGGATAGGCCTAGTGCCCGTGACAGGAAATGCCCCAAAACACAACATTGACACATACCATTTTTTGACAGAAAACAGAGCTGTTTTCTGCAAAGTGCCTACCTGTAGATTTTGGCCTTTGGCTCAGCAGGCACCTAGGGAAACCTACCAAACCTGTGCATTTTTTAAAACTAGAGACCTAGGGGAATCCAAGATGGGGTGATTTGTGGGTCTCTGACCAGGTTCTGTTACCTAGAATCCTTTGCAAACCTCAAAATGTGGCTAAAAAAACAAGTTTTCCTCAAATTTCGGTGACAGAAAGTTCTGGAATCTGAGAGGAGCCACAAATTTCCTTCCACCCAGCGTTCCCCCAAGTCTCCCAATAAAAATGATACCTCACTTGTGTGGGTAGGCCTAGCGCCTGCAACACGGAATGCCCCAAACACAACATGGACACATCCCATTATTTGACAGAAAACAGAGCTGTTTTTTGCAAAGTGCTTACCTGTGGATTTTGGCCTTTAACTTAGACGGCACCTGGGGAAACCTAGCAAACCAGCGCATTTTGAAAACTAGAAACCCAGGGGATTCTAAGATGGGGTGACTTGTGGGGCTCTGACCAGGTTCTGTTACCCAGAATCCTTTGCAAACATCACAATTTGGCCAAAAAAACACTTTTTCCACTCATTTCGGTGACAGAAAGAAATTTCCTTCCACCCAGCATTCCCCCAAGTCTCCCGATAAATTTATGAAAACTAGAGACCTAGGGGAATCCAAGATGGGGTGACTTGTGGGGCTCTGACCAGGTTCTGTTACCTAGAATCCTTGGCAAACCTCAAAATGTGGCTAAAATAACACGTTTTCCTCACATTTCAGTGACAGAAAGTTCTGGAATCTGAGAGGAGCCACAAATTTCCTTCCACCCAGCGTTCCCCCAAGTCTCCCAATAAAAATTATACCTCACTTGTGTAGGTAGGCCTAGCGCCCGCAACAGGGAATGCCCCAAAACACAACATGGACACATCCCATTTTTTGACAGAAAACAGAGCTGTTTTTGTAAAGTGCTTACCTGTAGATTTTGGCCTCTAGCTCAGCCGGCACCTAGGGAAACCTACCAAACCTGTGCATTTTTTAAAACTAGAGACCTAGGGGAATCCAAGATGGGGTGACTAGTGGGGCTCTGGCCAGGTTCTGATACCCAGAGTCCTTTGTAAACCTCAAAATGTGGCTAAAATAACACGTTTTCCTCACATTTCGGTGACAGAAAGTTCTGGAATCTGAGAGGAGCCACAAATTTCCTTACACCCAGCGTTCCCCCAAGTCTCCCAATAAAAATGATACCTCACTTGTGTGGGTAGGCCTAGCGCCCGCGACAGAAAATGCCCCAAAACACAACATTGACACATACCAATTTTTGACAGAAAACAGAGCTGTTTTCTGCAAAGTGCCTACCTGTAGATTTTGGCCTTTGGCTCAGCCGGCACCTAGGGAAACCTACCAAACCTGTGCATTTTTTAAAACTAGAGACCTAGGGGAATCCAAGATGGGGTGATTTGTGGGGCTCTGACCAGGTTCTGTTACCTAGAATCCTTTGCAAACCTCAAAATGTGGCTAAAAAAACAAGTTTTCCTCAAATTTCGGTGACAGAAAGTTCTGGAATCTGAAAGGAGCCACAAATTTCCTTCCACCCAGCGTTCCCCCAAGTCTCCCAATAAAAATGATACCTCACTTGTGTGGGTAGGCCTAGCGCCTGCAACAGGGAATGCCCCAAAACACAACATGGACACATCCCATTTTTTGACAGAAAACAGTCTGTTTTTGGCTAGGTGCTTACCTGTGGATTTTGGCCTCTAACTCAGCCAGCACCTGGGGAAACCTAGCAAACCAGCGCATTTTGAAAACTAGAAACCCAGGGGATTCCAAGATGGGGTGACTTGTGGGGCTCTGACCAGGTTCTGTTACCCAGAATCCTTTGCAAACATCACAATTTGGCCAAAGAAACACTTTTTCCACTCATTTCGGTGACAGAAAGTTCTGGAATCTGAGAGGAGCCACAAATTTCCTTCCACCTAGCATTCCCCCAAGTCTCCCGATAAATTTATGAAAACTAGAGACCTAGGGGAATCCAAGATGGGGTGACTTGTGGGGCTCTGACCAGGTTCTGTTACCCAGAATCCTTTGCAAACATCACAATTTGGCCAAAAAAACACTTTTTCCACTCATTTCGGTGACAGAAAGTTCTGGAATCTGAGAGGAGCCACAAATTTCCTTCCACCCAGCGTTCCTCCAAGTCTCCCAATAAAAATGATACCTCACTTGTGTGGGTAGGCCTAGCGCCCGCGACAGGAAATGCCCCAAAACACAACATGGACACATCCTATTTTTTGACAGAAAACAGAGCTGTTTTTTGCAAAGTGCCTACCTGTAGATTTTGGCCTCTAGCTCAGCCGGCACCTAGGGAAACCTACCAAACCTGTGCATTTTTTAAAACTAGAGACCTAGGGGAATCAAAGATGGGGTGATTTGTGGGGCTCTGACCAGGTTCTGTTAACCAGAATCCTTTGCAAACCTCAAAATGTGGCTAAAATAACACGTTTTCCTCACATTTCAGTGACAGAAAGTTCTGGAATCTGAGAGGAGCCACAAATTTCCTTCCACCCAGCGTTCCCCCAAGTCTCCCGATAAAAATGATACCTCACTTGTGTGGGTAGACCTAGCTCCCGCGACAGGAAATGCCCCAAAACACAACATGGACACATCCCATTTTTTGACAGAAAACAGAGCTGTTTTTTGCAAAGTGCCTACCTGTAGATTTTGGCCTCTAGCTCAGCCGGCACCTAGGGAAACCTACCAAACCTGTGCATTTTTGAAAACTAGAGATGTAGGGGAATCCAAGATGGGGTGACTTGTGGGGCTCTGACCAGGTTATGTTACCCAGAATCCTTTGCAAACCTCAAAATGTGGCTAAAATGACACATTTTCCTCACATTTCGGTGACAGAAAGTTCTGGAATCTGAGAGGAGCCACAAATTTCCTTCCACTCAGCGTTCCCCAAAGTCTCCCGATAAAAATGATACCTCACTTGTGTGGGTAGGCCTAGTGCCCGCGACAGGAAATAGCCCAAAAACACAACGTGGACACATCCCATTTTTTGACAGAAAACAGAGCTGTTTTTTGCAAAGTGCCTACCTGTAGATTTGGACCTCTAGCTCAGCCGGCACATAGGGAAACCTACCAAACCTGTGCATTTTTTAAAACTAGAGACGTAGGGGAATCCAAGATGGGGTGACTTGTGGGGCTCTGACCAGGTTCTGTTACCTAGAATCCTTTGCAAACCTCAAAATGTGGCTAAAAAAACACGTTTTCTTCAAATTTCGGTACCAGAAAGTTCTGGAATCTGAGAGGAGCCACAAATTTCCTTCCACCCAGCGTTCCCCCAAGTCTCCCTATAAAAATGATACCTCACTTGTGTGGGTAGACCTAGCGCCCGCGACAGGAAATGCCCCAAAACACAACATGGACACATCCCATTTTTTGACAGAAAACAGAGCTGTTTTTTGCAAAGTGCCTACCTGTAGATTTGGACCTCTAGCTCAGCCGGCACATAGGGAAACCTACCAAACCTGTGCATTTTTTAAAACTAGAGACCTAGGGGAATCAAAGATGGGGTGATTTGTGGGGCTCTGACCAGGTTCTGTTAACCAGAATCCTTTGCAAACCTCAAAATGTGGCTAAAATAACAATTTTTCCTCACATTTCAGTGACAGAAAGTTCTGGAATCTGAGAGGAGCCACAAATTTCCTTCCACCCAGCGTTCCCCCAAGTCTCCCGATAAAAATGATACCTCACTTGTTTGGGTAGACCTAGCTCCCGCGACAGGAAATGCCCCAAAACACAACATGGACACATCCCATTTTTTGACAGAAAACAGAGCTGTTTTTTGCAAAGTGCCTACCTGTAGATTTTGGCCTCTAGCTCAGCCGGCACCTAGGGAAACCTACCAAACCTGTGCATTTTTGAAAACTAGAGATGTAGGGGAATCCAAGATGGGGTGACTTGTGGGGCTCTGACCAGGTTATGTTACCCAGAATCCTTTGCAAACCTCAAAATGTGGCTAAAATGACACATTTTCCTCACATTTCGGTGACAGAAAGTTCTGGAATCTGAGAGGAGCCACAAATTTCCTTCCACTCAGCGTTCCCCAAAGTCTCCCTATAAAAATGATACCTCACTTGTGTGGGTAGGCCTAGTGCCCGCGACAGGAAATAGCCCAAAAACACAACGTGGACACATCCCATTTTTTGACAGAAAACAGAGCTGTTTTTTGCAAAGTGCCTACCTGTAGATTTGGACCTCTAGCTCAGCCGGCACATAGGGAAACCTACCAAACCTGTGCATTTTTTAAAACTAGAGACGTAGGGGAATCCAAGATGGGGTGACTTGTGGGGCTCTGACCAGGTTCTGTTACCTAGAATCCTTTGCAAACCTCAAAATGTGGCTAAAAAAACACGTTTTCTTCAAATTTCGGTGACAGAAAGTTCTGGAATCTGAGAGGAGCCACAAATTTCCTTCCACCCAGCGTTTCCCCAAGTCTCCCTATAAAAATGATACCTCACTTGTGTGGGTAGACCTAGCGCCCGCGACAGGAAATGCCCCAAAACACAACATGGACACATCCCATTTTTTGACAGAAAACAGAGCTGTTTTTTGCAAAGTGCCTACCTGTAGATTTGGACCTCTAGCTCAGCCGGCACATAGGGAAACCTACCAAACCTGTGCATTTTTTAAAACTAGAGACCTAGGGGAATCCAAGATGGGGTGATTTGTGGGGCTCTGACCAGGTTCTGTTACCTAGAATCCTTTGCAAACCTCAAAATGTGGCTAAAAAAACACGTTTTCCTCAAATTTCGGTGACAGAAAGTTCTGGAATCTGAGAGGAGCCACAAATTTCCTTCCACCCTGCGTTCCCCCAAGTCTCCCAATAAAAATGATACCTCACTTGTGTGGGTAGGCCTAGCGCCTGCAACAGGGAATGCCCCAAAACACAACATGGACACATCCCATTTTTTGACAGAAAACAGTCTGTTTTTGGCTAGGTGCTTACCTGTGGATTTTGGCCTCTAACTCAGCCAGCACCTGGGGAAACCAGCAAACCAGCGCATTTTGAAAACTAGAAACCCAGGGGATTCCAAGATGGGGTGACTTGTGGGGCTCTGACCAGGTTCTGTTACCCAGAATCCTTTGCAAACATCACAATTTGGCCAAAAAAACACTTTTTCCACTCATTTCGGTGACAGAAAGTTCTGGAATCTGAGAGGAGCCACAAATTTCCTTCCACCCAGCATTCCCCCAAGTCTCCCGATAAATTTATGAAAACTAGAGACCTAGGGGAATCCAAGATGGGGTGACTTGTGGGGCTCTGACCAGGTTCTGTTACCCAGAATCCTTTGCAAACATCACAATTTGGCCAAAAAAACACTTTTTCCACTCATTTCGGTGACAGAAAGTTCTGGAATCTGAGAGGAGCCACAAATTTCCTTCCACCCAGCGTTCCCCCAAGTCTCCCAATAAAAATGATACCTCACTTGTGTGGGTAGGCCTAGCGCCCGCGACAGGAAATGCCCCAAAACACAACATGGACACATCCTATTTTTTGACAGAAAACAGAGCTGTTTTTTGCAAAGTGCCTACCTGTAGATTTTGGCCTCTAGCTCAGCCGGCACCTAGGGAAACCTACCAAACCTGTGCATTTTTTAAAACTAGAGACCTAGGGGAATCAAAGATGGGGTGATTTGTGGGGCTCCAACCAGGTTCTGTTACCCAGAATCCTTTGCAAACCTCAAAATGTGGCTAAAATAACACGTTTTCCTCACATTTCAGTGACAGAAAGTTATGGAATCTGAGAGGAGCCACAAATTTCCTTCCACCCAGCGTTCCCCCAAGTCTCCCGATAAAAATGATACCTCACTTGTGTGGGTAGACCTAGCTCCCACGACAGGAAATGCCCCAAAACACAACATGGACACATCCCATTTTTTGACAGAAAACAGAGCTGTTTTTTGCAAAGTGCCTACCTGTAGATTTTGGCCTCTAGCTCAGCCAGCACCTAGGGAAACCTACCAAACCTGTGCATTTTTGAAAACTAGAGATGTAGGGGAATCCAAGATGGGGTGACTTGTGGGGCTCTGACCAGATTATGTTACCCAGAATCCTTTGCAAACCTCAAAATGTGGCTAAAATGACACAATTTCCTCACATTTCGGTGACAGAAAGTTCTGGAATCTGAGAGGAGCCACAAATTTCCTTCCACTCAGCGTTCCCCAAAGTCTCCCGATAAAAATGATACCTCACTTGTGTGGGTAGGCCTAGTGCCCGCGACAGGAAATGCCCTAAAACACAACGTGGACACATCCCATTTTTTGACAGAAAACAGAGCTGTTTTTTGCAAAGTGCCTACCTGTAGATTTGGACCTCTAGCTCAGCCGGCACATAGGGAAACCTACCAAACCTGTGCATTTTTTAAAACTAGAGACGTAGGGGAATCCAAGATGGGGTGACTTGTGGGGCTCTGACCAGGTTCTGTTACCTAGAATCCTTTGCAAACCTCAAAATGTGGCTAAAAAAACACGTTTTCTTCAAATTTCGGTACCAGAAAGTTCTGGAATCTGAGAGGAGCCACAAATTTCCTTCCACCCAGCGTTCCCCCAAGTCTCCCTATAAAAATGATACCTCACTTGTGTGGGTAGACCTAGCGCCCGCGACAGGAAATGCCCCAAAACACAACATGGACACATCCCATTTTTTGACAGAAAACAGAGCTGTTTTTTGCAAAGTGCCTACCTGTAGATTTGGACCTCTAGCTCAGCCGGCACATAGGGAAACCTACCAAACCTGTGCATTTTTTAAAACTAGAGACCTAGGGGAATCAAAGATGGGGTGATTTGTGGGGCTCTGACCAGGTTCTGTTAACCAGAATCCTTTGCAAACCTCAAAATGTGGCTAAAATAACAATTTTTCCTCACATTTCAGTGACAGAAAGTTCTGGAATCTGAGAGGAGCCACAAATTTCCTTCCACACAGCGTTACCCCAAGTCTCCCGATAAAAATGATACCTCACTTGTTTGGGTAGACCTAGCTCCCGCGACAGGAAATGCCCCAAAACACAACATGGACACATCCCATTTTTTGACAGAAAACAGAGCTGTTTTTTGCAAAGTGCCTACCTGTAGATTTTGGCCTCTAGCTCAGCCGGCACCTAGGGAAACCTACCAAACCTGTGCATTTTTGAAAACTAGAGATGTAGGGGAATCCAAGATGGGGTGACTTGTGGGGCTCTGACCAGGTTATGTTACCCAGAATCCTTTGCAAACCTCAAAATGTGGCTAAAATGACACATTTTCCTCACATTTCGGTGACAGAAAGTTCTGGAATCTGAGAGGAGCCACAAATTTCCTTCCACTCAGCGTTCCCCAAAGTCTCCCTATAAAAATGATACCTCACTTGTGTGGGTAGGCCTAGTGCCCGCGACAGGAAATAGCCCAAAAACACAACGTGGACACATCCCATTTTTTGACAGAAAACAGAGCTGTTTTTTGCAAAGTGCCTACCTGTAGATTTGGACCTCTAGCTCAGCCGGCACATAGGGAAACCTACCAAACCTGTGCATTTTTTAAAACTAGAGACGTAGGGGAATCCAAGATGGGGTGACTTGTGGGGCTCTGACCAGGTTCTGTTACCTAGAATCCTTTGCAAACCTCAAAATGTGGCTAAAAAAACACGTTTTCTTCAAATTTCGGTGACAGAAAGTTCTGGAATCTGAGAGGAGCCACAAATTTCCTTCCACCCAGCGTTTCCCCAAGTCTCCCTATAAAAATGATACCTCACTTGTGTGGGTAGACCTAGCGCCCGCGACAGGAAATGCCCCAAAACACAACATGGACACATCCCATTTTTTGACAGAAAACAGAGCTGTTTTTTGCAAAGTGCCTACCTGTAGATTTGGACCTCTAGCTCAGCCGGCACATAGGGAAACCTACCAAACCTGTGCATTTTTTAAAACTAGAGACCTAGGGGAATCCAAGATGGGGTGATTTGTGGGGCTCTGACCAGGTTCTGTTACCTAGAATCCTTTGCAAACCTCAAAATGTGGCTAAAAAAACACGTTTTCCTCAAATTTCGGTGACAGAAAGTTCTGGAATCTGAGAGGAGCCACAAATTTCCTTCCACCCTGCGTTCCCCCAAGTCTCCCAATAAAAATGATACCTCACTTGTGTGGGTAGGCCTAGCGCCTGCAACAGGGAATGCCCCAAAACACAACATGGACACATCCCATTTTTTGACAGAAAACAGTCTGTTTTTGGCTAGGTGCTTACCTGTGGATTTTGGCCTCTAACTCAGCCAGCACCTGGGGAAACCAGCAAACCAGCGCATTTTGAAAACTAGAAACCCAGGGGATTCCAAGATGGGGTGACTTGTGGGGCTCTGACCAGGTTCTGTTACCCAGAATCCTTTGCAAACATCACAATTTGGCCAAAAAAACACTTTTTCCACTCATTTCGGTGACAGAAAGTTCTGGAATCTGAGAGGAGCCACAAATTTCCTTCCACCCAGCATTCCCCCAAGTCTCCCGATAAATTTATGAAAACTAGAGACCTAGGGGAATCCAAGATGGGGTGACTTGTGGGGCTCTGACCAGGTTCTGTTACCCAGAATCCTTTGCAAACATCACAATTTGGCCAAAAAAACACTTTTTCCACTCATTTCGGTGACAGAAAGTTCTGGAATCTGAGAGGAGCCACAAATTTCCTTCCACCCAGCGTTCCCCCAAGTCTCCCAATAAAAATGATACCTCACTTGTGTGGGTAGGCCTAGCGCCCGCGACAGGAAATGCCCCAAAACACAACATGGACACATCCTATTTTTTGACAGAAAACAGAGCTGTTTTTTGCAAAGTGCCTACCTGTAGATTTTGGCCTCTAGCTCAGCCGGCACCTAGGGAAACCTACCAAACCTGTGCATTTTTTAAAACTAGAGACCTAGGGGAATCAAAGATGGGGTGATTTGTGGGGCTCCAACCAGGTTCTGTTACCCAGAATCCTTTGCAAACCTCAAAATGTGGCTAAAATAACACGTTTTCCTCACATTTCAGTGACAGAAAGTTATGGAATCTGAGAGGAGCCACAAATTTCCTTCCACCCAGCGTTCCCCCAAGTCTCCCGATAAAAATGATACCTCACTTGTGTGGGTAGACCTAGCTCCCACGACAGGAAATGCCCCAAAACACAACATGGACACATCCCATTTTTTGACAGAAAACAGAGCTGTTTTTTGCAAAGTGCCTACCTGTAGATTTTGGCCTCTAGCTCAGCCAGCACCTAGGGAAACCTACCAAACCTGTGCATTTTTGAAAACTAGAGATGTAGGGGAATCCAAGATGGGGTGACTTGTGGGGCTCTGACCAGATTATGTTACCCAGAATCCTTTGCAAACCTCAAAATGTGGCTAAAATGACACAATTTCCTCACATTTCGGTGACAGAAAGTTCTGGAATCTGAGAGGAGCCACAAATTTCCTTCCACTCAGCGTTCCCCAAAGTCTCCCGATAAAAATGATACCTCACTTGTGTGGGTAGGCCTAGTGCCCGCGACAGGAAATGCCCTAAAACACAACGTGGACACATCCCATTTTTTGACAGAAAACAGAGCTGTTTTTTGCAAAGTGCCTACCTGTAGATTTGGACCTCTAGCTCAGCCGGCACATAGGGAAACCTACCAAACCTGTGCATTATTTAAAACTAGAGACGTAGGGGAATCCAAGATGGGGGGACTTGTGGGGCTCTGACCAGGTTCTGTTACCTAGAATCCTTTGCAAACCTCAAAATGTGGCTAAAAAAACACGTTTTCCTCAAATTTCGGTGACAGAAAGTTCTGGAATCTGAGAGGAGCCACAAATTTCCTTCCACCCAGCGTTCCCCCAAGTCTCCCTATAAAAATGATACCTCACTTGTGTGGGTAGACCTAGCGCCCGCGACAGGAAATGCCCCAAAACACAACATGGACACATCCCATTTTTTGACAGAAAACATAGCTGTTTTTTGCAAAGTGCCTACCTGTAGATTTTGGCCTCTAGCTCAGCCGGCACCTGGGGAAACCTACCAAAGCTGTGCATTTTTTAAAACTAGAGACCTAGGGGAATCCAAGATGGGGTGACTTGTGGGGCTCTGACCAGGTTCTGTTACACAGAATCCTTTGCAAACCTCAAAATGTGGCTAAAATGATACGTTTTCCTCACATTTCGGTGACAGAAAGTTCTGGAATCTGAGAGAAGCCATAAATTTCCTTCCACGCAGCGTTCCCCAAAGTCTCCCGATAAAAATGATACCTCACTTGTGTGGGTAGGCCTAGTGCCCGCGACAGGAAATGCCCTAAAACACAACGTGGACACATCCCATTTTTTGACAGAAAACAGAGCTGTTTTTTGCAAAGTGCCTACCTGTAGATTTGGACCTCTAGCTCAGCCGGCACATAGGGAAACCTACCAAACCTGTGCATTTTTTAAAACTAGAGACGTAGGGGAATCCAAGATGGGGTGACTTGTGGGGCTCTGACCAGGTTCTGTTACCTAGAATCCTTTGCAAACCTCAAAATGTGGCTAAACAAATAAGTTTTCCTCACATTTCGGTGACAGAAAGTTCTGGAATCTGAGAGGAGCCACAAATTTCCTTCCACCCAGCGTTCCCCCAAGTCTCCCTATAAACATGATACCTCACTTGTGTGGGTAGACCTAGCGCCCGCGACAGGAAATACCCCAAAACACAACATGGACACATCCCATTTTTTGACAGAAAACAGAGCTGTTTTTTGCAAATTGCTTACCTGTAGAATTTGGCCTCTAGCTCAGCCGGCACCTAGGGAAACCTACCAAACCTGTGCATTTTTTTAAACTAGAGACCTAGGGGAATCCAAGATGGGGTGACTTGTGGGGCTCTGACCAGGTTCTGATACCCAGAATCCTTTGCAAACCTCAAAATGTGGCTAAAATAACACGTTTTTCTCACATTTCAGTGACACAAAGTTCTGGATTCTGAGAGGAGCCACAAATTTCCTTCCACCCAGCGTTCCCCCAAGTCTCCCAATAAAAATGATACCTCACTTGTGTGGGTAGGCCTAGCGCCCTCGACAGGAAATGCCCCAAAACACAACATGGACACATCCCATTTTTTGACAGAAAACAGAGCTGTTTTTTGCAAAGTGCCTACCTGTAGATTTGGACCTCTAGCTCAGCCGGCACATAGGGAAACCTACCAAACCTGTGCATTTTTTAAAACTAGAGACGTAGGGTAATCCAAGATGGGGTGACTTGTGGGGCTCTGACCAGGATCTGTTACCTAGAATCCTTTGCAATCCTCAAAATGTGGCTAAAAAAACAAGTTTTCCTCAAATTTCGGTGACAGAAAGTTCTGGAATCTGAGAGGAGCCACAAATTTCCTTCCAACCAGCGTTCCCCCAAGTCTCCCAATAAAAATGATACCTCACTTGTGTAGGTAGGCCTAGCGCCCGCAACAGGGAATGCCCCAAAACACAACATGGACACATCCCATTTTTTGACAGAAAACAGTGTGTTTTTGGCTAGGTGCTTACCTGTGGATTTTGGCCTCTAACTCAGCCAGCACCTGGGGAAACCAGCAAACCAGCGCATTTTGAAAACTAGAAACCCAGGGGATTCCAAGATGGGGTGACTTGTGGGGCTCTGACCAGGTTCTGTTACCCAGAATCCTTTGCAAACATCACAATTTGGCCAAAAAAACACTTTTTCCACTCATTTCGGTTACAGAAAGTTCTGGAATCTGAGAGGAGCCACAAATTTCCTTCCACCCAGCATTCCCCCAAGTCTCCCGATAAATTTATGAAAACTAGAGACCTAGGGGAATCCAAGATGGGGTGACTTGTGGGGCTCTGACCAGGTTCTGTTACCCAGAATCCTTTGCAAACATCACAATTTGGCCAAAAAAACACTTTTTCCACTCATTTCGGTGACAGAAAGTTCTGGAATCTGAGAGGAGCCACAAATTTCCTTCCACCCAGCGTTCCCCCAAGTCTCCCAATAAAAATGATACCTCACTTGTGTGGGTAGGCCTAGCGCCCGCGACAGGAAATGCCCCAAAACACAACATGGACACATCCTATTTTTTGACAGAAAACAGAGCTGTTTTTTGCAAAGTGCCTACCTGTAGATTTTGGCCTCTAGCTCAGCCGGCACCTAGGGAAACCTACCAAACCTGTGCATTTTTTAAAACTAGAGACCTAGGGGAATCAAAGATGGGGTGATTTGTGGGGCTCTGACCAGGTTCTGTTACCCAGAATCCTTTGCAAACCTCAAAATGTGGCTAAAATAACACGTTTTCCTCACATTTCAGTGACAGAAAGTTCTGGAATCTGAGAGGAGCCACAAATTTCCTTCCACCCAGCGTTCCCCCAAGTCTCCCGATAAAAATGATACCTCACTTGTGTGGGTAGACCTAGCTCCCGCGACAGGAAATGCCCCAAAACACAACATGGACACATCCCATTTTTTGACAGAAAACAGAGCTGTTTTTTGCAAATTGCTTACCTGTAGAATTTGGCCTCTAGCTCAGCCGGCACCTAGGGAAACCTACCAAACCTGTGCATTTTTTAAAACTAGAGACCTAGGGGAATCCAAGATGGGGTGACTTGTGGGGCTCTGACCAGGTTCTGATACCCAGAATCCTTTGCAAACCTCAAAATGTGGCTAAAATAACACGTTTTTCTCACATTTCAGTGACACAAAGTTCTGGATTCTGAGAGGAGCCACAAATTTCCTTCCACCCAGCGTTCCCCCAAGTCTCCCAATAAAAATGATACCTCACTTGTGTGGGTAGGCCTAGCGCCCTCGACAGGAAATGCCCCAAAACACAACATGGACACATCCCATTTTTTGACAGAAAACAGAGCTGTTTTTTGCAAAGTGCCTACCTGTAGATTTGGACCTCTAGCTCAGCCGGCACATAGGGAAACCTACCAAACCTGTGCATTTTTTAAAACTAGAGACGTAGGGTAATCCAAGATGGGGTGACTTGTGGGGCTCTGACCAGGATCTGTTACCTGGAATCCTTTGCAATCCTCAAAATGTGGCTAAAAAAACAAGTTTTCCTCAAATTTCGGTGACAGAAAGTTCTGGAATCTGAGAGGAGCCACAAATTTCCTTCCACCCAGCGTTCCCCCAAGTCTCCCAATAAAAATGATACCTCACTTGTGTAGGTAGGCCTAGCGCCCGCAACAGGGAATGCCCCAAAACACAACATGGACACATCCCATTTTTTGACAGAAAACAGTCTGTTTTTGGCTAGGTGCTTACCTGTGGATTTTGGCCTCTAACTCAGCCAGCACCTGGGGAAACCAGCAAACCAGCGCATTTTGAAAACTAGAAACCCAGGGGATTCCAAGATGGGGTGACTTGTGGGGCTCTGACCAGGTTCTGTTACCCAGAATCCTTTGCAAACATCACAATTTGGCCAAAAAAACACTTTTTCCACTCATTTCGGTGACAGAAAGTTCTGGAATCTGAGAGGAGCCACAAATTTCCTTCCACCCAGCATTCCCCCAAGTCTCCCGATAAATTTATGAAAACTAGAGACCTAGGGGAATCCAAGATGGGGTGACTTGTGGGGCTCTGACCAGGTTCTGTTACCCAGAATCCTTTGCAAACATCACAATTTGGCCAAAAAAACACTTTTTCCACTCATTTCGGTGACAGAAAGTTCTGGAATCTGAGAGGAGCCACAAATTTCCTTCCACCCAGCGTTCCCCCAAGTCTCCCAATAAAAATGATACCTCACTTGTGTGGGTAGGCCTAGCGCCCGCGACAGGAAATGCCCCAAAACACAACATGGACACATCCTATTTTTTGACAGAAAACAGAGCTGTTTTTTGCAAAGTGCCTACCTGTAGATTTTGGCCTCTAGCTCAGCCGGCACCTAGGGAAACCTACCAAACCTGGGAATTTTTTAAAACTAGAGACCTAGGGGAATCAAAGATGGGGTGATTTGTGGGGCTCTGACCAGGTTCTGTTACCCAGAATCCTTTGCAAACCTCAAAATGTGGCTAAAATAACACGTTTTCCTCACATTTCAGTGACAGAAAGTTCTGGAATCTGAGAGGAGCCACAAATTTCCTTCCACCCAGCGTTCCCCCAAGTCTCCCGATAAAAATGATACCTCACTTGTGTGGGTAGACCTAGCTCCCGCGACAGGAAATGCCCCAAAACACAACATGGACACATCCAATTTTTTGACAGAAAACAGAGCTGTTTTTTGCAAAGTGCCTACCTGTAGATTTTGGCCTCTAGCTCAGCCGGCACCTAGGGAAACCTACCAAACCTGTGCATTTTTGAAAACTAGAGATGTAGGGGAATCCAAGATGGGGTGACTTGTGGGGCTCTGACCAGATTATGTTACCCAGAATCCTTTGCAAACCTCAAAATGTGGCTAAAATGACACAATTTCCTCACATTTCGGTGACAGAAAGTTCTGGAATCTGAGAGGAGCCACAAATTTCCTTCCACTCAGCGTTCCCCAAAGTCTCCCGATAAAAATGATACCTCACTTGTGTGGGTAGGCCTAGTGCCCGCGACAGGAAATGCCCTAAAACACAACGTGGACACATCCCATTTTTTGACAGAAAACAGAGCTGTTTTTTGCAAAGTGCCTACCTGTAGATTTGGACCTCTAGCTCAGCCGGCACATAGGGAAACCTACCAAACCTGTGCATTATTTAAAACTAGAGACGTAGGGGAATCCAAGATGGGGTGACTTGTGGGGCTCTGACCAGGTTCTGTTACCTAGAATCCTTTGCAAACCTCAAAATGTGGCTAAAAAAACACGTTTTCCTCAAATTTCGGTGACAGAAAGTTCTGGAATCTGAGAGGAGCCACAAATTTCCTTCCACCCAGCGTTCCCCCAAGTCTCCCTATAAAAATGATACCTCACTTGTGTGGGTAGACCTAGCGCCCGCGACAGGAAATGCCCCAAAACACAACATGGACACATCCCATTTTTTGACAGAAAACAGAGCTGTTTTTTGCAAAGTGCCTACCTGTAGATTTTGGCCTCTAGCTCAGCCGGCACCTGGGGAAACCTACCAAAGCTGTGCATTTTTTAAAACTAGAGACCTAGGGGAATCCAAGATGGGGTGACTTGTGGGGCTCTGACCAGGTTCTGTTACACAGAATCCTTTGCAAACCTCAAAATGTGGCTAAAATGATACGTTTTCCTCACATTTCGGTGACAGAAAGTTCTGGAATCTGAGAGAAGCCACAAATTTCCTTCCACGCAGCGTTCCCCAAAGTCTCCCGATAAAAATGATACCTCACTTGTGTGGGTAGGCCTAGTGCCCGCGACAGGAAATGCCCTAAAACACAACGTGGACACATCCCATTTTTTGACAGAAAACAGAGCTGTTTTTTGCAAAGTGCCTACCTGTAGATTTGGACCTCTAGCTCAGCCGGCACATAGGGAAACCTACCAAACCTGTGCATTTTTTAAAACTAGAGACGTAGGGGAATCCAAGATGGGGTGACTTGTGGGGCTCTGACCAGGTTCTGTTACCTAGAATCCTTTGCAAACCTCAAAATGTGGCTAAACAAATAAGTTTTCCTCACATTTCGGTGACAGAAAGTTCTGGAATCTGAGAGGAGCCACAAATTTCCTTCCACCCAGCGTTCCCCCAAGTCTCCCTATAAACATGATACCTCACTTGTGTGGGTAGACCTAGCGCCCGCGACAGGAAATACCCCAAAACACAACATGGACACATCCCATTTTTTGACAGAAAACAGAGCTGTTTTTTGCAAATTGCTTACCTGTAGAATTTGGCCTCTAGCTCAGCCGGCACCTAGGGAAACCTACCAAACCTGTGCATTTTTTAAAACTAGAGACCTAGGGGAATCCAAGATGGGGTGACTTGTGGGGCTCTGACCAGGTTCTGATACCCAGAATCCTTTGCAAACCTCAAAATGTGGCTAAAATAACACGTTTTTCTCACATTTCAGTGACACAAAGTTCTGGATTCTGAGAGGAGCCACAAATTTCCTTCCACCCAGCGTTCCCCCAAGTCTCCCAATAAAAATGATACCTCACTTGTGTGGGTAGGCCTAGCGCCCTCGACAGGAAATGCCCCAAAACACAACATGGACACATCCAATTTTTTGACAGAAAACAGAGCTGTTTTTTGCAAAGTGCCTACCTGTAGATTTTGGCCTCTAGCTCAGCCGGCACCTAGGGAAACCTACCAAACCTGTGCATTTTTGAAAACTAGAGATGTAGGGGAATCCAAGATGGGGTGACTTGTGGGGCTCTGACCAGATTATGTTACCCAGAATCCTTTGCAAACCTCAAAATGTGGCTAAAATGACACAATTTCCTCACATTTCGGTGACAGAAAGTTCTGGAATCTGAGAGGAGCCACAAATTTCCTTCCACTCAGCGTTCCCCAAAGTCTCCCGATAAAAATGATACCTCACTTGTGTGGGTAGGCCTAGTGCCCGCGACAGGAAATGCCCTAAAACACAACGTGGACACATCCCATTTTTTGACAGAAAACAGAGCTGTTTTTTGCAAAGTGCCTACCTGTAGATTTGGACCTCTAGCTCAGCCGGCACATAGGGAAACCTACCAAACCTGTGCATTATTTAAAACTAGAGACGTAGGGGAATCCAAGATGGGGTGACTTGTGGGGCTCTGACCAGGTTCTGTTACCTAGAATCCTTTGCAAACCTCAAAATGTGGCTAAAAAAACACGTTTTCCTCAAATTTCGGTGACAGAAAGTTCTGGAATCTGAGAGGAGCCACAAATTTCCTTCCACCCAGCGTTCCCCCAAGTCTCCCTATAAAAATGATACCTCACTTGTGTGGGTAGACCTAGCGCCCGCGACAGGAAATGCCCCAAAACACAACATGGACACATCCCATTTTTTGACAGAAAACAGAGCTGTTTTTTGCAAAGTGCCTACCTGTAGATTTTGGCCTCTAGCTCAGCCGGCACCTGGGGAAACCTACCAAAGCTGTGCATTTTTTAAAACTAGAGACCTAGGGGAATCCAAGATGGGGTGACTTGTGGGGCTCTGACCAGGTTCTGTTACACAGAATCCTTTGCAAACCTCAAAATGTGGCTAAAATGATACGTTTTCCTCACATTTCGGTGACAGAAAGTTCTGGAATCTGAGAGAAGCCACAAATTTCCTTCCACGCAGCGTTCCCCAAAGTCTCCCGATAAAAATGATACCTCACTTGTGTGGGTAGGCCTAGTGCCCGCGACAGGAAATGCCCTAAAACACAACGTGGACACATCCCATTTTTTGACAGAAAACAGAGCTGTTTTTTGCAAAGTGCCTACCTGTAGATTTGGACCTCTAGCTCAGCCGGCACATAGGGAAACCTACCAAACCTGTGCATTTTTTAAAACTAGAGACGTAGGGGAATCCAAGATGGGGTGACTTGTGGGGCTCTGACCAGGTTCTGTTACCTAGAATCCTTTGCAAACCTCAAAATGTGGCTAAACAAATAAGTTTTCCTCACATTTCGGTGACAGAAAGTTCTGGAATCTGAGAGGAGCCACAAATTTCCTTCCACCCAGCGTTCCCCCAAGTCTCCCTATAAACATGATACCTCACTTGTGTGGGTAGACCTAGCGCCCGCGACAGGAAATACCCCAAAACACAACATGGACACATCCCATTTTTTGACAGAAAACAGAGCTGTTTTTTGCAAATTGCTTACCTGTAGAATTTGGCCTCTAGCTCAGCCGGCACCTAGGGAAACCTACCAAACCTGTGCATTTTTTAAAACTAGAGACCTAGGGGAATCCAAGATGGGGTGACTTGTGGGGCTCTGACCAGGTTCTGATACCCAGAATCCTTTGCAAACCTCAAAATGTGGCTAAAATAACACGTTTTTCTCACATTTCAGTGACACAAAGTTCTGGATTCTGAGAGGAGCCACAAATTTCCTTCCACCCAGCGTTCCCCCAAGTCTCCCAATAAAAATGATACCTCACTTGTGTGGGTAGGCCTAGCGCCCTCGACAGGAAATGCCCCAAAACACAACATGGACACATCCCATTTTTTGACAGAAAACAGAGCTGTTTTTTGCAAAGTGCCTACCTGTAGATTTGGACCTCTAGCTCAGCCGGCACATAGGGAAACCTACCAAACCTGTGCATTTTTTAAAACTAGAGACGTAGGGTAGTACAAGATGGGGTGACTTGTGGGGCTCTGACCAGGATCTGTTACCTAGAATCCTTTGCAATCCTCAAAATGTGGCTAAAAAAACAAGTTTTCCTCAAATTTCGGTGACAGAAAGTTCTGGAATCTGAGAGGAGCCACAAATTTCCTTCCACCCAGCGTTCCCCCAAGTCTCCCAATAAAAATGATACCTCACTTGTGTAGGTAGGCCTAGCCCCCGCAACAGGGAATGCCCCAAAACACAACATGGACACATCCCATTTTTTGACAGAAAATAGAGCTGTTTTTGCAAAGTGCTTACCTGTAGATTTTGGCCTCTAGCTCAGCCGGCACCTAGGGAAACCTACCAAACCTGTGCATTTTTGAAAACTAGAGACCTAGGGGAATCCAAGATGGGGTGACTAGTGGGGCTCTGACCAGGTTCTGATTACCAGAGTCCTTTGTAAACCTCAAAATGTGGCTAAAATAACACATTTTCCTCACATTTCGGTGACAGAAAGTTCTGGAATCTGAGAGGAGCCACAAATTTCCTTACACCCAGCGTTCCCCCAAGTCTCCCAATAAAAATGATACCTCACTTGTGTGGATAGGCCTAGTGCCCGTGACAGGAAATGCCCCAAAACACAACATTGACACATACCATTTTTTGACAGAAAACAGAGCTGTTTTCTGCAAAGTGCCTACCTGTAGATTTTGGCCTTTGGCTCAGCAGGCACCTAGGGAAACCTACCAAACCTGTGCATTTTTTAAAACTAGAGACCTAGGGGAATCCAAGATGGGGTGATTTGTGGGTCTCTGACCAGGTTCTGTTACCTAGAATCCTTTGCAAACCTCAAAATGTGGCTAAAAAAACAAGTTTTCCTCAAATTTCGGTGACAGAAAGTTCTGGAATCTGAGAGGAGCCACAAATTTCCTTCCACCCAGCGTTCCCCCAAGTCTCCCAATAAAAATGATACCTCACTTGTGTGGGTAGGCCTAGCGCCTGCAACACGGAATGCCCCAAACACAACATGGACACATCCCATTATTTGACAGAAAACAGAGCTGTTTTTTGCAAAGTGCTTACCTGTGGATTTTGGCCTTTAACTTAGACGGCACCTGGGGAAACCTAGCAAACCAGCGCATTTTGAAAACTAGAAACCCAGGGGATTCTAAGATGGGGTGACTTGTGGGGCTCTGACCAGGTTCTGTTACCCAGAATCCTTTGCAAACATCACAATTTGGCCAAAAAAACACTTTTTCCACTCATTTCGGTGACAGAAAGAAATTTCCTTCCACCCAGCATTCCCCCAAGTCTCCCGATAAATTTATGAAAACTAGAGACCTAGGGGAATCCAAGATGGGGTGACTTGTGGGGCTCTGACCAGGTTCTGTTACCTAGAATCCTTGGCAAACCTCAAAATGTGGCTAAAATAACACGTTTTCCTCACATTTCAGTGACAGAAAGTTCTGGAATCTGAGAGGAGCCACAAATTTCCTTCCACCCAGCGTTCCCCCAAGTCTCCCAATAAAAATGATACCTCACTTGTGTGGGTAGACCTGGCGCCCGCGACAGGAAATGCCCCAAAACACAACATGGACACATCCCATTTTTTGACAGAAAACAGAGCTGTTTTTTGCAAAGTGCCTACCTGTAGATTTTGGCCTCTAGCTCAGCCGGCACCTAGGGAAACCTACCAAACCTGTGCATTTTTGAAAACTAGAGACCTAGGGGAATCCAAGATGGTGTGACTTGTGGGGCTCTGACCAGGTTCTGTTACCCAGAATCCTTTGCAAACCTCAATATGTGGCTAAAATGACACATTTTCCTCACATTTCGGTGACAGAAAGTTCTGGAATCTGAGAGGAGCCACAAATTTCCTTCCACCCAGCGTTCCCCAAAGTCTGCCGATAAAAATGATACCTCACTTGTGTGGGTAGGCCTAGTGCCCGCGACAGGAAGTGCCCTAAAACACAACGTGGACACATCCCATTTTTTGACAGAAAACAGAGCTGTTTTTTGCAAAGTGCCTACCTGTAGATTTGGACCTCTAGCTCAGCCGGCACATAGGGAAACCTACCAAACCTGTGCATTTTTTAAAACTAGAGACGTAGGGGAATCCAAGATGGGGTGACTTGTGGGGCTCTGACCAGGTTCTGTCACCTAGAATCCTTTGCAAACCTCAAAATGTGGCTAAAAAAACAAGTTTTCCTCAAATTTCGGTGACAGAAAGTTCTGGAATCTGAGAGGAGCCACAAATTTCCTTCCACCCAGCGTTCCCCCAAGTCTCCCTATAAAAATGATACCTCACTTGTGTGGGTAGGCCTAGCGCCCGCGACAGGAAATGCCCCAAAACACAACATGGACACATCCCATTTTTTGACAGAAAACAGAGCTGTTTTTTGCAAAGTGCCTACCTGTAGATTTAGGCCTCTAGCTCAGCCGGCACCTAGGGAAACCTACCAAAGCTGTGCATTTTTGAAAACTAGAGACCTAGGGGAATCCAAGATAGGGTGACTTGTGGGGCTCTGACCAGGTTCTGTTACCCAGAATCCTTTGCAAACCTCAAAATGTGGCTAAAATGACACGTTTTCCTCACATTTCGGTGACAGAAAGTTCTGGAATCTGAGAGAAGCCACAAATTTCCTTCCACGCAGCGTTCCCCAAAGTTTCCTGATAAAAATGATACCTCACTTGTGTGGGTAGGCCTAGTGCCCGCGACAGGAAATGCCCTAAAACACAACGTGGACACATCCCATTTTTTGACAGAAAACAGAGCTGTTTTTTGCAAAGTGCCTACCTGTAGATTTGGACCTCTAGCTCAGCCGGCACATAGGGAAACCTACCAAACCTGTGCATTTTTTAAAACTAGAGACGTAGGGGAATCCAAGATGGGGTGACTTGTGGGGCTCTGACCAGGTTCTGTTACCTAGAATCCTTTGCAAACCTCAAAATGTGGCTAAACAAATAAGTTTTCCTCACATTTCGGTGACAGAAAGTTCTGGAATCTGAGAGGAGCCACAAATTTCCTTCCACCCAGCGTTCCCCCAAGTCTCCCTATAAACATGATACCTCACTTGTGTGGGTAGACCTAGCGCCCGCGACAGGAAATACCCCAAAACACAACATGGACACATCCCATTTTTTGACAGAAAACAGAGCTGTTTTTTGCAAATTGCTTACCTGTAGAATTTGGCCTCTAGCTCAGCCGGCACCTAGGGAAACCTACCAAACCTGTGCATTTTTTAAAACTAGAGACCTAGGGGAATCCAAGATGGGGTGACTTGTGGGGCTCTGACCAGGTTCTGATACCCAGAATCCTTTGCAAACCTCAAAATGTGGCTAAAATAACACGTTTTTCTCACATTTCAGTGACACAAAGTTCTGGATTCTGAGAGGAGCCACAAATTTCCTTCCACCCAGCGTTCCCCCAAGTCTCCCAATAAAAATGATACCTCACTTGTGTGGGTAGGCCTAGCGCCCTCGACAGGAAATGCCCCAAAACACAACATGGACACATCCCATTTTTTGACAGAAAACAGAGCTGTTTTTTGCAAAGTGCCTACCTGTAGATTTGGACCTCTAGCTCAGCCGGCACATAGGGAAACCTACCAAACCTGTGCATTTTTTAAAACTAGAGACGTAGGGTAGTACAAGATGGGGTGACTTGTGGGGCTCTGACCAGGATCTGTTACCTAGAATCCTTTGCAATCCTCAAAATGTGGCTAAAAAAACAAGTTTTCCTCAAATTTCGGTGACAGAAAGTTCTGGAATCTGAGAGGAGCCACAAATTTCCTTCCACCCAGCGTTCCCCCAAGTCTCCCAATAAAAATGATACCTCACTTGTGTAGGTAGGCCTAGCCCCCGCAACAGGGAATGCCCCAAAACACAACATGGACACATCCCATTTTTTGACAGAAAATAGAGCTGTTTTTGCAAAGTGCTTACCTGTAGATTTTGGCCTCTAGCTCAGCCGGCACCTAGGGAAACCTACCAAACCTGTGCATTTTTGAAAACTAGAGACCTAGGGGAATCCAAGATGGGGTGACTAGTGGGGCTCTGACCAGGTTCTGATTACCAGAGTCCTTTGTAAACCTCAAAATGTGGCTAAAATAACACATTTTCCTCACATTTCGGTGACAGAAAGTTCTGGAATCTGAGAGGAGCCACAAATTTCCTTACACCCAGCGTTCCCCCAAGTCTCCCAATAAAAATGATACCTCACTTGTGTGGATAGGCCTAGTGCCCGTGACAGGAAATGCCCCAAAACACAACATTGACACATACCATTTTTTGACAGAAAACAGAGCTGTTTTCTGCAAAGTGCCTACCTGTAGATTTTGGCCTTTGGCTCAGCAGGCACCTAGGGAAACCTACCAAACCTGTGCATTTTTTAAAACTAGAGACCTAGGGGAATCCAAGATGGGGTGATTTGTGGGTCTCTGACCAGGTTCTGTTACCTAGAATCCTTTGCAAACCTCAAAATGTGGCTAAAAAAACAAGTTTTCCTCAAATTTCGGTGACAGAAAGTTCTGGAATCTGAGAGGAGCCACAAATTTCCTTCCACCCAGCGTTCCCCCAAGTCTCCCAATAAAAATGATACCTCACTTGTGTGGGTAGGCCTAGCGCCTGCAACACGGAATGCCCCAAACACAACATGGACACATCCCATTATTTGACAGAAAACAGAGCTGTTTTTTGCAAAGTGCTTACCTGTGGATTTTGGCCTTTAACTTAGACGGCACCTGGGGAAACCTAGCAAACCAGCGCATTTTGAAAACTAGAAACCCAGGGGATTCTAAGATGGGGTGACTTGTGGGGCTCTGACCAGGTTCTGTTACCCAGAATCCTTTGCAAACATCACAATTTGGCCAAAAAAACACTTTTTCCACTCATTTCGGTGACAGAAAGAAATTTCCTTCCACCCAGCATTCCCCCAAGTCTCCCGATAAATTTATGAAAACTAGAGACCTAGGGGAATCCAAGATGGGGTGACTTGTGGGGCTCTGACCAGGTTCTGTTACCTAGAATCCTTGGCAAACCTCAAAATGTGGCTAAAATAACACGTTTTCCTCACATTTCAGTGACAGAAAGTTCTGGAATCTGAGAGGAGCCACAAATTTCCTTCCACCCAGCGTTCCCCCAAGTCTCCCAATAAAAATGATACCTCACTTGTGTGGGTAGACCTGGCGCCCGCGACAGGAAATGCCCCAAAACACAACATGGACACATCCCATTTTTTGACAGAAAACAGAGCTGTTTTTTGCAAAGTGCCTACCTGTAGATTTTGGCCTCTAGCTCAGCCGGCACCTAGGGAAACCTACCAAACCTGTGCATTTTTGAAAACTAGAGACCTAGGGGAATCCAAGATGGTGTGACTTGTGGGGCTCTGACCAGGTTCTGTTACCCAGAATCCTTTGCAAACCTCAATATGTGGCTAAAATGACACATTTTCCTCACATTTCGGTGACAGAAAGTTCTGGAATCTGAGAGGAGCCACAAATTTCCTTCCACCCAGCGTTCCCCAAAGTCTGCCGATAAAAATGATACCTCACTTGTGTGGGTAGGCCTAGTGCCCGCGACAGGAAGTGCCCTAAAACACAACGTGGACACATCCCATTTTTTGACAGAAAACAGAGCTGTTTTTTGCAAAGTGCCTACCTGTAGATTTGGACCTCTAGCTCAGCCGGCACATAGGGAAACCTACCAAACCTGTGCATTTTTTAAAACTAGAGACGTAGGGGAATCCAAGATGGGGTGACTTGTGGGGCTCTGACCAGGTTCTGTCACCTAGAATCCTTTGCAAACCTCAAAATGTGGCTAAAAAAACAAGTTTTCCTCAAATTTCGGTGACAGAAAGTTCTGGAATCTGAGAGGAGCCACAAATTTCCTTCCACCCAGCGTTCCCCCAAGTCTCCCTATAAAAATGATACCTCACTTGTGTGGGTAGGCCTAGCGCCCGCGACAGGAAATGCCCCAAAACACAACATGGACACATCCCATTTTTTGACAGAAAACAGAGCTGTTTTTTGCAAAGTGCCTACCTGTAGATTTAGGCCTCTAGCTCAGCCGGCACCTAGGGAAACCTACCAAAGCTGTGCATTTTTGAAAACTAGAGACCTAGGGGAATCCAAGATAGGGTGACTTGTGGGGCTCTGACCAGGTTCTGTTACCCAGAATCCTTTGCAAACCTCAAAATGTGGCTAAAATGACACGTTTTCCTCACATTTCGGTGACAGAAAGTTCTGGAATCTGAGAGAAGCCACAAATTTCCTTCCACGCAGCGTTCCCCAAAGTTTCCTGATAAAAATGATACCTCACTTGTGTGGGTAGGCCTAGTGCCCGCGACAGGAAATGCCCTAAAACACAACGTGGACACATCCCATTTTTTGACAGAAAACAGAGCTGTTTTTTGCAAAGTGCCTACCTGTAGATTTGGACCTCTAGCTCAGCCGGCACATAGGGAAACCTACCAAACCTGTGCATTTTTTAAAACTAGAGACGTAGGGGAATCCAAGATGGGGTGACTTGTGGGGCTCTGACCAGGTTCTGTTACCTAGAATCCTTTGCAAACCTCAAAATGTGGCTAAACAAACAAGTTTTCCTAACATTTCGGTGACAGAAAGTTCTGGAATCTGAGAGGAGACACAAATTTCCTTCCACCCAGCGTTCCCCCAAGTCTCCCTATAAAAATGATACCTCACTTGTGTGGGTAGACCTAGCGCCCGCGACAGGAAATGCCCCAAAACACAACATGGACACATCCCATTTTTTGACAGAAAACAGAGCTGTTTTTTGCAAAGTGCCTACCTGTAGATTTTGGCCTCTAGCTCAGCCGGCACCTAGGGAAACCTACCAAACCTGTGCATTTTTTAAAACTAGAGACCTAGGGGAATCCAAGATGGGGTGACTTGTGGGGCTCTGACCAGGTTCTGATACCCAGAATCCTTTGCAAACCTCAAAATGTGGCTAAAATAACACGTTTTCCTCACATTTCGGTGACAGAAAGTTCTGGATTCTGAGAGGAGCCACAAATTTCCTTCCACCCAGCGTTCCCCCAAGTCTCCCAATAAAAATGATACCTCACTTGTGTGGGTAGGCCTAGCGCCCGCGACAGGAAATGCCCCAAAACACAACATGGACACATCCCATTTTTTGACAGAAAACAGAGCTGTTTTTTGCAAAGTGCCTACCTGTAGATTTGGACCTCTAGCTCAGCCGGCACATAGGGAAACCTACCAAACCTGTGCATTTTTTAAAACTATAGACGTAGGGTAATCCAAGATGGGGTGACTTGTGGGGCTCTGACCAGGGTCTGTTACCCAGAATCCTTTGCAAACCTCAAAATGTGGATAAAAAAACAAGTTTTCCTCAAATTTCGGTGACAGAAAGTTCTGGAATCTGAGAGGAGCCACAAATTTCCTTCCACCCAGCGTTCCCCCAAGTCTCCCAATAAAAATGATACCTCACTTGTGTAGGTAGGCCTAGCGCCCGCAACAGGGAATGCCCCAAAACACAATATGGACATATCCCATTTTTTGACAGAAAACAGAGCTGTTTTTGCAAAGTGCTTACCTGTAGATTTTGGCCTCTAGCTCAGCCGGCACCTAGGGAAACCTACCAAATCTGTGCATTTTTGAAAACTAGAGACCTAGGGGAATCCAAGATGGGGTGACTAGTGGGGCTCTGACCAGGTTCTGATACCCTGAGTCCTTTGTAAACCTCAAAATGTGGCTAAAATAACACGTTTTCCTCACATTTCGGTGACAGAAAGTTCTGGATTCTGAGAGGAGCCACAAATTTCCTTACACCCAGCGTTCCCCCAAGTCTCCCAATAAAAATGATACCTCACTTGTGTGGGTAGGCCTAGCGCCCGCGACAGGAAATGCCCCAAAACACAACATTGACACATACCATTTTTTGACAGAAAACAGAGCTGTTTTCTGCAAAGTGCCTACCTGTAGATTTTGGCCTTTGGCTCAGCCGGCACCTAGGGAAACCTACCAAACCTGTGCATTTTTTAAAACTAGAGACCTAGGGGAATCCAAGATGGGGTGATTTGTGGGGCTCTGACCAGGTTCTGTTACCTAGAATCCTTTGCAAACCTCAAAATGTGGCTAAAAAAACAAGTTTTCCTCAAATTTCGGTGACAGAAAGTTCTGTAATCTGAGAGGAGCCACAAATTTCCTTCCACGCAGCGTTCCCCCAAGTCTCCCAATAAAAATGATACCTCACTTGTGTGGGTAGGCCTAGTGCCTGCAACAGGGAATGCCCCAAAACACAACATGGACACATCCCATTTTTTGACAGAAAACAGAGCTGTTTTTTGCAAAGTGCTTACCTGTGGATTTTGGCCTCTAACTCAGCCGGCACCTGGGGAAACCTAGCAAACCAGCGCATTTTGAAAACTAGAAACCCAGGGGATTCCAAGATGGGGTGACTTCCCTGGGGGACAAAATGGCCCCCAGGGAAACCCTACAACAACAAAAAAAAAATATTGCCCCCACAGGGGGTCGCCCTGCCCACGGGCTACCCCCTGTCCATTTATTTTCTTTTTGTTTTGTTTAAATTTTTTTTTTAAAAAGTCGCCTGGGGGGGAGAGGGGGGGGGGTGATCGCGCCTACCTTTTAAAAAAAATATATATATGCCCCCCGGGGGGGGGGGGGGCAGCCCGTTTTCCGAGGGGCCGACCCCCCCAAGTGAAATCCCTGGCGTCTAGTGGTGTTTCCTGGCCCCCGATCGTGCTGCAATCAGGGGCCAGGAAACACTTTCAGGAAGGCCTCGTAAGAAAGGGGAGACTCTCCCCTTTCTTACGAGGCCTTCCCGAACATGGGGAAGGCCGTTTTCCCCATCGGAGGAGGAAGCGGACGCAAGGCTGCTTCCTGCTCCTATGGGGAAATCAACATTGTTAGGTCAGCGCACCTTGCGGCGCGCTGACGTCACAAAGGGGCGGGTAAGGGGTGAGGGGTGAGGGATGGTGGGTGGGGGGGTGGGCGGCGGGGGGGGAGACACAGAAGAGCTTCTGTGTCTCCCAGGGACAAAAAATAAATAAATAAATCCTTGGGTGCGATGCACCCGAGGATTTATTAACCCCCTCCCTGGTGTCGGCCACTGGTTGAGACCCGCACCAGGGACGTAGTGTGGGCGTCGGCCAGTGACCGATGCCTGCACTAAAGTGGTTAAAAAAGTGATGGTGTTGTGCATGGAGTGGTGCTTGGCTGGTGGCGGTGAGAATGGAGTGGCATTTGGCTTGTGGTGTGCATGGAGTGGCGTTTGGCTGGTGGTGTGCATAGAGTGGTGTTTGGCTGGGGGTGTGCATGGAGAAGTGCTTGGCTGGTAGTGTGCATGGAGTGACGCTTGGCTGGCGGTGTCTGTGGAGTGGCGCTTGGCTGGCAGTTTAAACAGTGACTTGCTGTTTGCCACTACAACACACTGCTAGCCAAACACCAGTCCACAGACTCCCATCAGCTGGTGTGATTGCTGTATCAGGTATGTGGGCATATGAAAGTGATGGGACCTTGAATGCCGCTGTCTGTTGATGCTAGTGTTGCAATGTGCTGGGTCCACAGCTGGCGGTGTGAAAGGTTGTAGGAAAGTAGACTCTTTCTAGCTTGGTTACTCCCCCTTTTGGCTTATTTGTCAGTGTGTTTGATTGTGTCTACTGGGATCCCGCTAACCAGGACCCCAATAGTTATACTCTCTCCCTTAAATTTGGTTGTTGATTACTAGTAGCACAGTATTTCACCCACGGTTGGCATACTGGTGCCCCCTTATAAGTCCCTAGTATATGGTACCTAGGTACCCAGGGCATTGGGGTTCCAGGGGATCCCTAGGGACTGCAACATATATTCTGCCACCCATAGGGAGCCCATGCAAAGGCTTCTGCAGGGCATCCTTTGCAGCCTGCATGAAAAGGTGCAAGCACCCTTTTGCTGCCATTTGCACTGCACCAGATCACTTATAAGTCACCCCTATAGCAGGCCTTCCAGCCCTGAGGGCAGGGTGCAAAGTACCAGTGTGTGATGGCACACCTGCACTAGGCTACAAGAGGTGCCCCTACAACCCCAGGACCATTGTCCCACACTTTGTGAGGGCAGAGACGCCATTTTAAGCGCGTACTGGACATAGGTCACTATCTATGTCTAGCTACGTAATGGTAAATCCAAAAATAAGGATGTTTGGTATCAAACATGTTGGAATCATACCCCAAGCCTTTTGCAATCATTGGTTGTATGATTCCATGCACTCTGGGGGCTCCTTAGAGGACCCTCAGTATTGCCCTTTCAGCCTTCTGAGGTTTTCCAGAAATCCCCTGCTGCTGCCACCTCACAGACAGGCTTCTGCCCTCCTGTTGCTTGAAAATCTCGTGCTCAGGAAGGCAGAACAAAGGATTTCTATTGGGAGAGGGGTGTTACACCCTCTTCCTTTGGAAATATGTGTTACAGGATTGGGAGGGTTTGCCTCTCCAAGCCACTGGAAATGCATTGAAGGGCACATTTGGTGCTACACCGGTTCAGGGACCCCCAGTCCCTGCTGCAAAACTGGACAAAGGAAAGAGGAGTGACAACTGTCCATCACCACCTCAGGGGTGGTGCTCAGAGCTCCTCCAGAGAGTCCCTGGGTTTTGCCATCTTGGATTCCAACTTGGCAGGGAACTCTTGGCATATCTGAGTGGCCAGTGACAGCAGGTGGCATCATAGCCCTCCCCTGACAGGTGCTTACCTAGTTAGGTGACAATCCCTCTTTCAGGTCTATTTAGGGTTTCTGCTTTGGGTGGTTCTTGAGATTCGGATTGCAAGACTCCAGCAGGAATCCTCTGCTTCCTTCACTTTGACTTCTCACTGAACAAACTGCATCTGGACCCTCGAGGAACTCTACAAGCGTCAACACAGAAACAAGAAACCTTCTGCAACATTGTATCTTCAGCTCCGGCCAGCAACTGCAACTGTTTCCCAGTTTTGCATCCTCTGAGGATATCTTGTCTTCAGCCTGCACCAGAAGAGCGAAGGAATCTCCCTTGGGTTGAAGGAGTCACTCCCCTGCTTCATCAGATAACCGGCTGTGTGGATCCCTTCTCCTGCTGAGCTGTACAGATCCTGCATCATGGGTGGTACATTGAAGTGGCCCTGATGGTCCTCATGTCCCACTCTCCAACTTTGGTGGAGGTAAGAGCTTGCCTCCCCATGCAAGACAGTACCTCCGTGCACTGCATATTTTGCAGCTGCCAAGGCTTGTTGGCATCCTTCCTCCAAGTCCTTCATGCATGTTGTAGCTCCGACCCCCAGCACTCCATTCTGTGATGCACAGCTTCCTGAGTGGTTCTCCAGCGATGTGGGAACCTTTGTCGTAGTGCTGCGTGCGCCTCTTCTGCAGCCTTTTCGTCCCCATGCTATGGGACTCCTGTGCATGCTGCCTGGTCTTCTGTGAGCTCTCTGAGTTGCTGAGAGCCCCCTCTGGCTCCCGCTCCTGGGTAGAGTCCACCTGGTCCTTCCTGGTCCCAGGAGTGCCATTTTCCTCTAAGCGCAAGCTTTGCGTGTACCAAGGCTTGTTGGCAGACTCCAGAGACGTATACCAGACTGCAATCCTCCATCCGGTGTGGGACACCACTTGCATCCCCCAGGATTCCGACTCCATCTTCTGGGGTGCAGTACTGACTGTTCTTCTTAACCAGTGGTTCTCCTTTGGCACCTTCGGGTTAGCAGGGGCTCCTGTTCTTCCAAAACTCTTCTGTGCTTCTTTGACTTGGTCCCCTTCTTCCACAGGTCCTTCGGTCCAGGAATCCACTGTTGGTGCCTTGCAGTCTCTTCTGGTTCTTGTATAATTCTTTTAGTTACTGTTTGTGTTCTAGGAAACATACTGTGATTTACTCCTCCTTTCCTGGTCATTGGGTTGGGTTCCAGTACTTACCGTTGGGGTTTTCTAGTACTCCCAGCTCCACTCTACACACTACATTTGCCTAGGTGGGAGACCGGCTCTCTCATTCTACTTTCTTAGTATATGGTTTGTGCTCCCTCTGGCCCATTTCTAACTGTTGTGATTTTCACTAATTGCACTGTTTTCTAACAGTTTTTACACCTTTTTCTCCATACTAGGGTATATAATTTGTGAATTACTTACCTCCTGAGGGAGTATAGCCGCTGTGGTATTTTTGGTGATTGTGTCTCCAAAATAAAGTACCTTCATTTTTCATTGTTTTCTTTCATGTGTGTGAGTACTGAGTGACTACAGTGGTATTGCATGAGCTTTGCACGTCTCCTAGATGCGCCTTTGCTGCTCATACACAGCTACCTCTAGGGAGTCTGGCTTCTAGACACTGCCTACATTTCACTAATTAGGGATAACTGGCACTAGTATAAGGTGTAAGTACCATAGGTACCCATCACAAACCAGGCTAGCATCCTACAATGGTCTTGTGCATCTCATATATGAAAGGTGTGTGAATGGACTGTAAAGCGGTTGTTGCCTTGAAGCGGCTTTACAGCTCACGAGCTGTGGATCATTGGTTCAGTCTTTTGGCCTTTCAGTTATTAACAGTGCATTCCATTTTTGTGAAATCTCTTTATTGTTAATACAATTTGATCTACGGAACCATCACTCATCCTTGTTCCAAATCCCAAAAGTATGTATGGTAAAAATGAAAAAAAACAGCTCTGCTGCAATCAGGTGTCGAAGCACACCTGTGACATTCTAGGTGTCTTGGGTGGGACCCCGATGATGAAGCATGCCACCAACTTGGTTGGTTGGTGGGGGAGGGGTCTTTTTTACATAACCTAAGTGCATCTCTTTTCACAATGTTAGTGTTTGGAACCTCACTGATGGATATATGAACACATCCAAATGATCTATCACAGGAGGGGGGGCACCTGTATTTTTGTTCCGGGATGCAACAGTCATCTAAGGAAACCTACCAAACCCAGACTATTTTGAAAACTACACACCTGGTGGAGTCCAGGGAGGTGTGGCTTGCGTGGATCCCACAACATTTTCTTACCCGTACTCCCGGCAAACAACAACATTTGTTTGAAAAAGCATATTTTCCTCACTTTTCTATGTAGGGTCACTGCTCCGGCACAAATTTCCTACCACCAAGCGTTAGTCTCCCAAGTAAAATGATACCTCACGTGTGAGGGTCCCCAAAGCAGAGTCAGCCTAAAAATGTATGAAAAGAAAATGTGTTTATCAACTCGCTGTGCTATCCCCTCAATCTCTACATGTTTTTGGCCTTTTCCTGTTTCAGGCACCTGGGTCACCCACACAAGTGAGTTATCATTTTTATCAGAAGACTGAGGGGAACATTGGATGACAGGAAATTTGTACCGGCGCAGTGATCCTACAAATAAAAGTGTGCATAACATGATTTATTTTTGCTATATTTGAGGTTTGCAGAGGAGTCTGGGTAAGAAAATTTTTGGGGATCCATGCAAGCCAACCCTTCCTGGAGATCTCCGGATGTCTAGTTTTAAAAAATGTCTGAGTTTGATTGGTTTCCCTTCATGACCACTGCATCTGGGACCAAAAACGCAAGTGCCCCCTGCAAAAACATGCAGTTTTGCAATAGATCATTTTGATGTGCGAACGTTGTGTTTTGTTGCATTTCCTAGAGTGGCACTGGGTCTACCCACAAGTGAGGCACCATTTTTATCGGGAGACCTGGGGAAATGCTGGCTGAAAGGAAGTTTGTGGCTCCTCTAAGATTCCAGAACTTTCCATCACCAAAATGTGAGGAAAAAGTGTTTATTTGCCAAATTGTGAGGTTTGTAAAGGATTCCCAATAACATAACCTGGCAAGAGCCCCACGAGTCACCCCATTCTGAATTCCCCTAGGTGTCTAGTTTATAAAATATAATTTCCTAGGTGCTGGCTGAGCTAGAGGCCAAAATCCAAAGCTAGGCACTTTGCAAAAAACAGGTCAGTTTTCTTGGGCAAAATGTGATGTGTCCATGTTGTGTTTTGGGGCATTTTCTGTCGCAGGCACTAGGCCTATCCACATAAGTGAGGCACAATTTTTATCAGGAGAGCTGGGGGAACACTGAGTAGAAGAAAGTTTGTGGCTCCCTCAAGATTCCAGAACTTTCTATCACAGAAATATGCGGAAAAAGTGTTTTTCTTCCACATTTTGAGGTTTGCAAATGATTCTGGGTAACTGAACCTGGTGAGAGCCCCACAATTCACCCCATTCTTGATTCCCGTAGGTGCCTAGTTAAAAAAATATATAGGTTTGCTAGGTTTGCCTAGGTGCCGACTGAAATGGAGGTCAAAATCCATAGCTAGGCACCTTGCATAAAACAGGTCAGTTTTCTTTGGGAAACTGTGTTTTTTGCTACATTTTGAGGTTTGCAAAAGATTCTGGATAATAGAACCTGGCAAGAGCCCCACAAGTCACCCCATTCTAAATTCCCCTAGTTGTCTAGTTTAAAAAAAATATACAGGTTTGCTAGGTTTTCTTAGGTGCCCGCTGAGCTAGAGGCCAAATCCACAGCTAGGCACTGTGCAAAAAACAGGTCAGTTTTCTTTGGGAAAATGTGATGTGTCCATGTTGTGTTTTGGGGCATTTCCTCTCACGGGAGCTAGGCCTACCCACACAAGTGAGGTAGCATTTTTAACAGGATACTTGGGGGAATACTGCATAGAAGGAAATTTGTGGCTTCTCTCAGATTCCAGAACTTTCTATCACCGAAATATGCGGAAAAAGTGTTTTTCTTCCACATTTTGAGGTTCGCAATGATTCTGGGTAACTGAACCTGGTGAGGGCCCCACAATTCACCCCATTCTTGATTCCCGTAGGTGCCTAGTTTAAAAAATATATAGGTTTGCTAGGTTTGCCTAGGTGCCGACTGAAATGGAGGTCAAAATCCATAGCTAGGCACCTTGCATAAAACAGGTCAGTTTTCTTTGGGAAACTGTGAAGTATCCATGTTGGGTTTTTGGGGCATTTCCTGTCATGGGCACTAGGCCTCCCCACACAAGTGAGGCACCATTTTTATGGGGAGACCTGGGGGAACGCTGGGTAGGAGGAAGTTTGTGGCTCTCCTCAGACTCCACAATATGTCCATAATGTGTTTTGTGGCATTTCCTTTCGTGGGCACTTGGCTAACCCACACAAGTGAGGTACCATTTGTTTTGGGAGACATGGGGGAATGCTGGGTGGAAGGGAATTTGTGGCTCCTCTGTGAGAAAGTAGCATCTTTCTAGCATAGTTACCCCCACTTTTGGCCTGTTTGTGAGTGTGTGTCAGTGTGTTTTTACTGTCTCACTGGGCTCCTGCTAGCCAGGACCCCAGTGCTCCTAGTTAAAACCCTAGTTGTCTGTGTGTTTTGCCTGTCTAACTGGGATCCTGCTAGCCAGGACCCCAGTGCTCATAGTTTGTGGCCTATGTGTGTGTTGTCAGTAATGCTTAACTATTTCACTGACTGCTAACCAGAACTCCAGTACTTATGCTCTCGCAACTTCCTAATTAGTCACTATAGTTTAGTGACCTCACATTCCAATTCCAATTGGCACACTGGACCCCCCCCTTATAAGTCCCTAGTATATGGTACTTAGGTTCCCAGGGCATTGGGGTTCCAGGAGATCCTTATGGGCTGCAGCATTTCTTTTGCCACCCATAAGGAGCTCAGACCAACCTTTCTTCAGGATTGCCACTGCAGCCTGAGTGAAATGGGGCAAACACTATCTCACAGCCATTTTCACTGCACTTAAGTAACATATAAGTCACCTATATGTCTAACCTTCATTTACTGAAGGCTAGGTGCAAAGTTACTAAATGTGAGGGCACCCTTGCACTAGCAAAGGTGCTCCCACACTGTCCAGAGCCAATTCCCCAGACTTTGTGAGTGCGGAGATACCATTACACGCGTGCACTACATATATGTCAATACATATATGTAGCTTCACAATGGTAACTCCAAATATGGCCATGTGAGGTGTCTACGATCATGGAAGTGTCCCCCAATTCCAAATCTGGTATTGGGGTGCCAATCCAATGCATCCTTTGGACCCCCAGTACTTCCAAACCAGCTATCTGAGGTTTGCACTGTAGCTGCAGCTGCTGCCACCTCACAGACAGGTTTCTGCCCTCCTGGGGTCTGAGCAGCCTAGTCCCAGGAAGGCAGAACAATGCACTTCCTCAGGAAGAGGGTGTTACACCCTCCCCCTTTGGAAATAGATGTTAGAGGCTTAGGAGGGGTAGCCCCCCAGAGCCTCTGAAATTGCTTTGAAGGGCACAGATTGGACCCTCCTTGCATAAGCCAGTCTACACCGGTTCAGGGACCCCCAGTCCCTGCTCTGGCGTGAAACTGAACAAAGGAAATGGGAGTGACCACTCCCCTTTCCATCCCCACCCCAGGGGTGGTGCCCAGAGCACCTCCAGTGTGTCCCTGGCATTAGCCATCTTGGATTCCAAGGTGTGGGGACACTATGGGGAACTCGGAGTGGTCAGTGCCAGCAGATGACGTCAGAGACCCTTCCTGATAGGTGCATACCTGGGTAGGTAGCCAATCTCCCTCTCAGGACTATTTAGGGTCTCTGCTCTGGGTGTTTCCTCAGATTCAGCATGCAATCCTCCTCCAAGAATCCTCTGCATCCACTGCTTCAGCTTCTGACCGTTGGATCAACCACATACTGCTCCAGGAACTGCTGTAACTGCAACAAAGTATCCAGGATGACTCCTGTGACCGAGAACTTCAGCTCCAGCCATCATTTGCAACAGTTTCCAAGGTGTGCACGCTCTGAGGACTCCCTGTCTTCATCTTGCATCAGAAGAACGGAAGGAATCTCCTGTGGACTGATGGAGTCACTTTCCTGGTCTTGCAGGCACTGTTCTCTGGGTCTCCTCTCCTGATGATGAGCTTTCTCCCTGGAACACAGGTGGTGGACCAACACAACCCAGACTGTCCTAAGGTCCAGCTGTCCAAATTTGGAGGAGGTAAGAGCTTGCCTTCCCGGTTTGCAACAGTACCACTGTGCACCACATCATCTCCAGCTCCTTGGGCATCTGTGCACTTCTTCCAAGAATCCTTCATGCACAGTGTAGCCCAGATCCCCATCACTCCATCCTATGACGCACAACTCGCTAAGTTGTTCTCTGGCAGCGTGGGACCTTCTTTTCTTGTGCTGCACCATCTGCACTTTTCATCTTTTTTGTCCCCATGTCCTGGAACTTCCATGGGTGCTGCCTAGTCTTATGTGGGCTCTTTCCAGTGTTGGGACCCCCCTCTGCCTCCTCAGTCCAAGTTGAGGCCCGCAGGCAGTGCCATTTTGATGCAAACCGCGACCTTGCTTGAACCAAGGCTTGCTGGACGAATCCAGCAACGCAAACAGCCTGCATCCAACATCTCAACGTGCGTCATCTCCTGCACCATGCAGGAAACCATAACCATCTTCTTTGATGCTCTTCTGCACACTTCTTCTAACCGGAGAAGCCACTTTTGTACCATCTTCTAGATTGGCAGGGACTCTTGTCCTTCCTGGAATCTTCTGCGACTTCTTGACTTGGTCTCCGCTCTTCACAGGTCTTCAGGTCCAGGAATCCACCATTTGTTGATTGCAGTCTTGCTTGGTTCTTGCAATATCCCTTATCACGACTTGTTGTGTGTCCTGAGGAAACTTGCTGTACTTTACTCCTACTTTCCTGGGCTCTGGGGTGGGGTATTGTACTTACCTTTACTGGTTTCTCACACTCCCTGAGCCCCGCTACACACCACACTTGCGTTGGGGGGAATTCGTGATTCGCATTCCACTTTCTTAGTATATGGTTTGTGTTGCCCCTAGGCCTATTGCATTTCACTGTATTTGCTACTGTTTGCACTATTTAATGAATATTTACTTACTTGATTTTGGTCTCTAGTGTATATATTGTGTATAATACTTACCGCCAGAAGGAGTATTGTCTCTAAGATATTTTGGCCTTGTGTCACTAAAATAAAGTACTTTTATTTATGGTAACACTGAGCATTGTTTTTTAATATGTATAAGTACTGTGTAACTATATTGGTATTGTAGGAGCTTTGCATGTCTCCAAGTTCAGCCTAAGCTGCTCTGCTACAGCTACCTCTAGACAGCCTAAGCTGCTAGAACACTGCCTACATTTCACTAATGAGGGATAACTGGACCTGGTATAAGGTGTAAGGACCTTAAGTACCCACTACAAACCAGGCCAGCCTCCTACAGCCTCTCAGATTCCTGAACTTTCTGTCACCAAAGTGTGAGAAAAAGTTTTTTTTTTGCCAAAGTTTGAGGTTTGCAAAGGATTCTGGGTAACAGAACCTGGTGAGAGCCCCAAAAGTCACTCCATCCTGGATTTCCCTAGGTGTATAGTTTTAAAAAATGCGCAGGTCTGGTAAGTTTCTCTAGGTGCTGGATGCTGTAGAGGCCAAAATCCACAGCTAGGCACTTCCCAAAAATCATGTCAGATTTCAATGTCGAAATGTGATGTGTCCATGTTGTGTTTCCTGTCGTGGACATTAGACTTACCCACAAAAGTGAGGTACCATTTTTATGGGGAGACTTGGGGGAACACAGAATAGAAGAACAAGTGTTATTGCCCCTTGTCTTTTTCTACATCTTTTCCTTTCAAATGTAAAACATTGTGGAAAAAAGACATCCGCTTGGGAAATTCCCTCTAATTCACATGCTAGTATGGGGACCCCGGAATTCAGAGAAGTGCAAATAACCACTGCTTCTCAACAACTTATCTTGTGCCCATTTTGGAAATACAAAGGTTTCCTTGATACTTATTTTTGACTCTTTATATTTTACCAAATAAATTCCTGTATACCCAGTATACAATGAAAACCAATTTCAAGGTGTAACTCATTTACTGGCTCTGGGTATCTAGGGTTCTGGATGAACCTACAAGCCCTATATAAAGATACAGGGAGCCCCTCTTCACCCTGATATACTTATACTCATAATAAGGTGTAGTTTTAGGTTCTGATCCACTGTGCCATGACTTGGACGAAACCCATATTGGATAGCTGATAACATATTTCTCTCCTCTGGCAAGTGAGCAGGTCTGTTCAACACAATCCTGCCATTAATCTTGACCTCAACCTCAATTAAGAAATCGAACTGTAGTAGGGTGGATCACCCCTACTCCCCTTTTTAAAAACTGGTACAATAGTAGAATAATGCCAATAGGCAGGGATAGAGCAACTGATAGCATCATTACGATAAAGAGTAAGTAAAGGGGCCCAAAGCCCTGTCAGTGACTTAAGCAACTCACAGGGAACACCATTTGCCTTAGGCGCTTTACACAGAGGGAGTGATTTCATTGTGTCTCTAACTTTTTCCATGAAAAACTAATATTGGATACCTGTGCTGAAGAGGGAGATTCAATGACCTCTCTCACGTATTCCCGTAAAAAAAGCTAAAATGGGATTAATGTGCCAAAGTATGGAGTAAGGGAGTCAATTCACTGCTGTTACACAGGAGAAAAAAAGTGATTCTCCCATGCCTGATCAGGAATTAAGGTGGTCAGATCCTCAACAGATTCCTCATTAAAAAAGGGATGGTTAACAACTTTCCAAAACAAAAGCTTGAATTCTGACTACAGACCTCAAGCAACTCCTCCCATAATGCATGTTTTAAAATTCCCTTCCTTGACAATAATGCGTCTCTGTCTGTGGCCCTACACTGTCTTACTTCCCCCCTAACCCGAGGATGGCTCTTTAAGGTCACAAGATGAACCTTTCTAGCCTGCATACACTCATTCTTAAACCATCTACAGAAGAGCGGGGAAGCCATCCCAAACAGTCAGGCCAGCGCCTCATTGATATTACAACTGATCTTATTGTATGCCTCAAAAATACACTGTGTCTCAAAAAATCTGAAATTCCTGCAGGCAGGCCTTGGCAGAAGCCTATTCAGATGAGAATGTTGAGGAGAAGGGTCCAGAGGATGGCCCCTCAGAGGATTTTTTGCCAGTAGCAGGGGATGTTACCCCTGAAATTGTGCCCCCTGCTAAACCGGGGAGCAGTGCCTCTAGCCATGCCCTGACCGCAGAGGAAAGAAGGGAAGAGAAGGAAATTCAACTACAAATGGCAAGGTTGAAAACTGAAGCTCAACAGGAGGAGAGGAAAGCAGAGAGAGAAGTCAAACAGGCTGAAGCTGAGAGAGCAGCCCAACAAGCTGAGGCTGCAGCCTAGAGGGCCTTGGCTGAAAAAAAAACTTTTGTTGGCTCATGAACTGAGTCTCAAAGAGTTGGATATCAAGGCGAGGCAGTCTGAATCCAGCAGTGATGGTGGCAGCATACCTGTAGGACCTGCTGGGGAAAGGAATGTTTGTATACCCAAAAATGTGGTGACAAGTTGTGTGGTGGGAGATGACATTGATAAGTGGTTAGCTGCTTCTGAAGCTGCACTAAGGGCTCATGGGGTTTCTGAACAGCAATAGGGGTCAGCCTTGTGGGCTTATGTAGTAGTAGTGGGAAGGGACACACTTCTTACACTGGATCCAAAAGATCAAAACACATATGCACCAATGAAAGCCGCTTTACTTGCCAAGTTTGGGCTGACTCCTGAGAAATACCATCAGAGGTTCAGGGACAGCACCAAACTCTCCACACAGAACTGGGTAGACTTTTTTGATCTCTCCAGTAAGACCTGAATGGATGGGTGTGGGCAGTAAAGTAGCATGTGGAGTTATTCAATTTGATCCTGAAAGAGCATATGTTTAGTGTTTGCTTCACAGAGTTGTACAGACACCTAGTTGATAGTAAGCTGACTGATCCTAGAAGGCTTGCTGAAGAGGGGACCTCTGGGTTAGCACCAGAGTGTCCAAAAGGGTACCTGTGGCTAACACCCACAAAGGTGGCCAGGGTTCTCAACAAAAGAAAGAGGGGGGGAAACTTAAACATAAGGAGTTCTCAAAAGGTCCCCAAAACTATTCCCAGGATACTTTGACAAAAAGTAAGGAAAATGTATCCCCAAATGCTAAGAGTGCTTCAAGCATGGACACTCTAAGGGTGACTCCCAGTGTCCCAAGAGGGGACAGTCCCCCACTTGAGGGCAGGCACCTGGGCTGGCTAGTGTAGCGTTCAGGGAGGAGATAGTCCCAGTTACCTTTGGGAGGCAGATAGAGGTGTCACTAGTATTCCTGGGAGATAAGGAAGTTGTGCCAAAAGCCCACATGCCTGCCAATACTTCCAAGTATAGGCAGTCGGTCACCATTGATGGGCAAAGGGTGGAGGCTCTGCTGACACAGGAGCCAGTATGATAACTGTCAGGGGTTAGCTAGTGTCAACTTAGCAAGTCACCCCTAATACATTCCACAAGGTCATAGTCGCTGACTATCGCGAGAACCACCTACCAGTAGCTCTGGTTCCCTTTGAGTTGGGGGGTCCCTGATACTCTAAAAGTAGCTGTGAGTCCTGCCATGCCTGTAGATTGTCTGTTAGGCAATGATCTTGAGCACACTGCCCAGAAAGAGGTAGAGCTCAGATCCCACCTGGAGATGTTAGGTTTGCCTGAATGGGTCTGCATGACCAAACGGTCCATGGGTTCCCGGGAAGGGAGTCAAGGGCATCTGGAGCCTGGAACACTGGTCCAGACAGCTGCACAGAGGAAGGGCAAGGGTCATGGGAAACAGGCCCCAAATATTCCCACAATGGTTGACGGGGTCCCAGAAGAGGAGGCCCATGAGCCAACTAGAGAGGATATTGCCGAACTGGGTAACCTGCCTGAGCTTGCTTGTGGCTGGCAAGTGGAAGGTGGGCAAACCAGGGAGAAACTCTGCAAAGTGCAGAAGGAGTGCCCCACTCTTGAGGGTCTGAGGCAACAGGCCTCAGCCCAAGCAGCAGGTGAAGCCTCTGGGGAGCACACATATTTTGGGAGAAAGATCTCCTCTACATTGAGCCTAAGGGTACCGGCCACTGGGGCAGAATGTGTGCTGGTGGTCCCCCAGTGTTACCGGGCCTTCCTATTGGGCCTGGCTCATGACATCCCCCTGGCAGGACATTTGGGGCAAGACAAGACCTTAGCCAGGCTTGTCACCCACTTCCATTGGCCTAGAATGCGGGTTGCCTCAGATAATTTCTGTAGGGCCTGCCGAACCTGCCAGGCTAGCGGGTAGAGAGTAAAAGGCTTAAAGCCCCCCATCCGACTCCCCATCATTGGCATCCCCGTTGAAAGGGTGGGCATCAGCATCATTGGCCCCTTGGACCCGAAAACTGCCCAAGGAAACAGGTTTATCCTGGCTTTGATGAACCATGCCACCCGCTACCCAGAGGCAATCCCTTTGAGGACAGTGACTGCACCGGTGGTGACCAGAGCTCTGAAGGGGATATTTACCCGTGTGGGGTTCCCAAAGGAGGTTGTGTCTGACAGAGGCACAAGCTTCATGTCAGCGCACATGAAGTCCATGTGGGATAAGTGTGGGATAACCTACCGGTTTACCACCCCTTACCATCCTCAAACCAATGGGCTTGTTGAAAAATTCAACAAGTCCCTGAAAGGCACGATCACTGGCCTGCCTGAGGCCATGAGGAGTAAGTGGGACGTCCTCTTCCCATGCCTTCTCTTTGCTTATAGGAAGATGCCCCAGAAAGGGGTGGGGTTCAGCCCCTTTGAACTTCTCTATGGTCACCATGTCAGGGGACCACTAAGCATAGTAAAGGATGGGTGGGAAAAAGCTCCCAAGAAACCTCCCCAGGATGTGGTCAGTTACATGCTGGCCCACTGCAACCAGTCACAGCATTTCTGGAAACAGGCCAAGAGCAACCTCAAGGCCAGTCAAGAGGTGATGAAGGTGTGGTATGACCAGAAGTCCACTCTGGTAGAATTCTCACCTGGAGACAAGGAGTGTGTGATGGAGCCAGTAGAGCCTAAAGCTCTCCATGAGCGCTGGACTGGCCCATTTGAAATCAAGGAGCGGAATGGGGAGACCACTTACCTAGTGGACCTCAAGACCCCTAGTAGCCCCCTGAGGGTTTTCCACCACAACAGATTGAAGCATTATTTTGAGAGGACTGAGGTCAGTATGCTCCTTGTGACAGATGAGGGCATTGAAGAGGAGAGTGAGCCTTGCCCTGACCTCCTCTTTGCCAAAGAAGGTGATGGGTCAGTGGAAGATGCTAATCTCTCTAACTCCCTGACTCTAGATCAGAGGGGAGACTGCTACGAGTTGGTGGAGCAGTTCTCTTCCCTGTTCTCCCTCACTCCTGGACTCACACACGTGTGTGCCCATGACATTGACACAGGGGAAAGTCCACCTCTAAAGAATAAGATTTACACGGTGTCAGACAAAGTGAGGTCCAGCATCAAGGGTGAAGTTTCCAAGATGCTGGCTCTTGGGGTGATAGAGAAGTCCAGCAGTCCTTGGTCCAGCCCAGTGGTGTTGGTTACCAAGGCTGCTGCTCCGGTGCCAAACCAGAACTTAGGTTCTGCTTGGACCTACGGGGTCTCAACTCTGTCAGAAAGACAGATGCTCACCCCATCCCCAGAGCTGATAAGCTCGTAGACAGACTCGGCGCCACCAAGTTCCTTAGTACCCTTGACCTCACGCCAGGGTACTGGCAGATCACCTTAACTAAAGGGGCTGAAGAGAGATCTGCTTTCTCTACTCGTGAGGGCCATTTCCAGTTCAGAGTAATGCCCTTTGGATTGAAAAATGCCCCAGCTACCTTCCAACGGTTGGTTAATGGGGTCCCAGCTGGCAAATATGCCTTTTGCGCAGCCTACCTAGATGACATTGTTGTCCACAGTTCCAGCTGGGAGGAGCACCTGTTACACCACAAGGAGGTACTTCAGGCCCTGCAACAGGCAGGCCTGACCGTCAGGGCCAATAAGTGCCAGATTTAGCAGGGTTCCGTGGTGTACTTGGGACACCTAGTAGGTGGTAGCAAGGTGCAGCCCCTCCAGGCCAAGATTGAAACTATCAAGGCCTGGCAACCACCTAGAACCCAGACCGAGGCAGGGGCCTTCTTGGGCCTCACTGGTTATTACCGTAGGTTTGTCAAGGGCTATGGAACCTTTTTGGCACCCTTTACAGAACTCACATCCAAAAAGAAACCTAGATTGGTGAATTGGACAGAGGCTTGTCAGAAAGCCTTTGACTCCCTGAAGGAAACCATGTGCACTGCCCCCATACTCAAGGCACCTGACTACTCCCAGGAATTTATTGTGCAGACGGATACTTCAGAGCTTGGCATAGGGGCAGTTCTAGCACAGCTAAATGAGTCGGACCTAGACCAACCAATAGTCTTTATTAGCAGAAGGCTGTTACAACAGGAACAGAGGTAGAGTGCTATTGAGAGAGAAGCATTTGCTGTAGTGTGGGTACTGAAGAAGCTGAGACCATACCCGTTTGAGACTCACTTCTGGGTTCAGACAGACCACAGGCCCCTCAGATGGCTCATGCAGATGAGGGGCAAGAATCCTAAACTCTTGAGGTGATCCATTTCCCTACAGGCGATGAAGCATGACCCTGGGATTGACCATGCCAACACTGATGGTCTCTCCAGATACTTCTGCCTTAGCGAAGAGAGTTCCCAGGAGGTTGGGTAGCTCTCCCCACTTTCAGCTGGGGGGAACACATGTTAGTCCTGACAGCCATAGGGTGGTCACCCCTACGTTTTTGCCTACTTCCCTCCACTTTTTTAGCACTGTTTTTGCTGGTTTTAGGACTCAGCACACTTTACCACTACTAACCAGTGATAAAGTACATATGCTTTCTCCCTTAAAACATGGTGACATTGGTTAATACCCAATTGGCTTATTTTATCTTCTTGTAAGTCCCCAGTAAAGTGCACTACGTGTGCCCAGGGCCTGTAGATTAAATGCTACTAGTGGGCCTGCAGCTCTGATTGTGCCAACCACCTAAGTAGCTTCTTAACCATGCCTCAGGTCCGCCATTGCAAGGCCTGTGGGTGCAGTTTCACTGCCACTTTAAATTGGCATTTAAAAGTACTTGCCAAGCCTTAAACTCCTCTTTTTCTACATATAAGTCACCCCTAAGGTAGGCTGTAGGTAACCCTTATGGCAGGGTGCTATGTATATAAAAGGCAGGATATGTACCTGTGCAGTTTATATGTCCTAGTAATGTAAAACTCCTAAATTATTTTTTACACTGTTGTGAGGCCTGCACCTTTCATAGGCTAACATTAGGGCTACTCTCATATGCTGTTTGAGTGGTAGATTCTGATCTGAAAGGTGTAACAAGGTCATATTTAGGATGGCCAGGATGGTAATACAAAATCCTGCTGACTGGTGAACTTGGATTTAATATTACTATTTTAGAAATGCCACTTCTTAAATCCTTCTGTGCCTTACAATCCATGTCCGGCTAGGGTACTTGACAGCTCCCTTGTGCATTTCACTCAGACAACCACAAACACAGGATGCTCAGTCACACCTGCACACATTTGCATACTGAATGGGTCTTCCTGGGCTGGGAGGTTGGAGGGCCTGGCACATTTGAAAGGACAGTGGCCTGCCCTCCCACAATGGTCTGCCAAACCCCCTACTGGGTCCCTGGCAGACAGGATAGAACTGAAAGGGGACCTGGTGCACTTCTAAGCCTCTCTTTGAAGTCTCCCCCACTTCAAAGGCACATAGGGGTATTTAAACAGGGCCTCAGACCCTACCAACTCAGACACTTCTGAAGCAGACACTTCAGAAACAGACACTTCTGATTGACACACACTTCTGGACAAGCTAACACTGTTGAAGAAACTCTGAACCAGACCCTGCAACCTGCCAAGAGGAACTGCCTGGCTGACCAAAGGACTCATCTGACTGCTTTTCTGCAAAGGACTGCTGCCCTGCTGTTGCCCTGCTGCCTGGCTGTTCTCTGTCTCTGCTGAGAAGTACTCTCCAAGGGCTTGGATAGAGCTTGCCTCCTGTTCCTTGAAGTATCAGGACCAAAAAGACTTCATCCTGCAAAGAACTCCTAGTGCAGTGAAAATTCGATGCACAGCCTGCCAGAAACGAGGCACAGCCTGCATCGCGGTGAGAAAATCACTGCACGCTGAACCGGAACAACGCAGCCCGGCTCTCCGAGAGGAGATTGATGCAGCACCATCGTTGGGACCTGTACTTCAACACACAGCCCACTGGATTGAAGCTCAAAGCCGAGCCGAAATGAAGCAGCCTGACTTCCTGTGAGAATTGACACAGCGCCTGCAGTGCAACAGAAATTTCCACGCATCGCCCACTGATTCGACACAGCTCCTGTGACTTCGTCCTGCACGTCCAGGATTTATCCGCAACCCAAAGAGGATCCAAGTCCACATTCCGGAAATCGCTGAAAAGACTTCCCTGTGTGGAAATGTATCAATGCATCGTCTTAGTGTGCCTGGAGAAACTGACACACACCTCCCTGTTTTCCACGCATCTTGTCCTCTGCGGTCCCTTGCGGAGAATTTGAACACAAACCAGGTGCTTTTTAAAGACTCTTTTTTATCATTCTCTGAAGTGATATTTTAACTTGTACTTATCAAATCTTGATCATTTTAACCTTCATTTAACCAGATCAATATTGCATATTTTTCTAAACATTATGTGGTTTATTTTTGTGGTGCCTTTTTGTGTTATTTCATGATTTATTGCACAAATACTTTACACATTGGCTTCTAAGTTAAGCCTGACTGCTCAGTGCCAAGCTAACAAAGAGTGGGAACAGGATAATTTGGATTGTGTGACTTACCCTGACTAGAGTGAGGGTCCTTGCTTGGACAGGGGGTAACCTGACTGCCAACCAAAGACCCCATTTCTAACAGTCCCTTTCCCATTACCCTTAAAGATAGGAATCAGCTGTCCCTCTTGTAAGCTCTCTATGTTCATAAGATTGACCATGTTAAGTTCAGCCAACAAGTAGTTCATGGTGTCCTTTTGCCTAATATGATTAAGATATACTTGACTGGCAGATTCCCCAGCCTCTTCATCCTGATAAAGATGGCCCCCTTTACCTGGTTACAAATTAATGTCCACCATGATCAAAAATACAACATTAAGACCGGGGTGGGTTATATTGAACGAATGAACAAAAGAGCTAAATGAGGAAATAACATCCTCAGATACATTCTCACTTGCAGCATTAGAAACATTAAAGCAGAAAAACACTCTGCCATTTCTAAATCTTTCTAATACCTGCTAGAAATGGGATCTCTGGCAGTCAGTTTGCATTCTATCCAAGCGGGGACCCTCACTCTAGTCAGTTTTACACGCGTAAGACAACCCCTGCTCATCCCCTTGTAGCTTGGCACAAGCAGTCAGGCTTATCTCAAAGGCAATGGGTAAAGTATTTGCACCAACACCCACAGTAATACAGTGAAAACACTGCAAAATGGACACCATGCCATTATAGAAAAATAGACAATATTTATTTAAATGAAACAAGACCAAAATGACAAAACTCCAACATACAAAATTAAAGTTCTGAATTTTTAAAATAATAGATTCTTACTCCATAGAAAACAATGGAAATGTTGTTCTTACACACAGTATCTGGTTTTCGTCAAAAATAAAGCCGCATGGGCGAGCGTGCATTGAAAAAGCCAGCGTTGTGTCATTTTCTCACTCGCAAGTGAGGACGTGCATTGTTTTCCAGACAGGCACCTCGGGTCCACACAGGTTTATGTTGATCTTGAGGCCCAGCGATGATGCATGAGAAATCTGGTTGCAAGGTCATGGAAAACCGCGCTAAGTGGCATTTGCATCATTTTCAGCAGCCGCAAGTGGGTGTTGTGCGGTTTTCCCAGCCACAATGCAGGTCATGTGTTGATTTCCCAGCCGTGATGCAGATGGTGTTTCTATTTCTGCCGTGAGTCCTGGTGCTGGCAAGGAAAGTCTTTGATGGCCCTCAGACTTCAAAACCAGAGGCAATCTCAGTCCAAGACCTTGGAGATTCTTTTAAAGGCAGGAATATACCACAAAGTCCACTATTTGTCCTCTTTCAGACAGAAGCATCAACTACAGGCCAACCTAGCAAAGCACAGTCACAGGCTAAGGGGCAGTACTCCTCCTCAAGCTCTATATATATACATATAGACACCTAATACAATTCATAATGCAGACTTTAAACATCACCCCAGTGAGGGATGCTCCAGCAGCACCACATTTGGCTACAACCTGGATAAATCCTGCATCTGTGTTGTCTATATATGGGGTAAGGTACTCACCAAATGTGAGGAAAATCTGTTTAAGTTAACAAAAAAAATAATTGGGCTCAAAGCAGTGTTTCCCCAAGACAAACATAGAACTTAAACAATGTGCTTGTCTTTTGGGATGGCTCCCTCAGTGGATAATGATTGTGCTACTTCTGTGCAGTATTTGCTGTAATTTACTCTACAGCACATGCTACACCAACACTTGTGAATCTTCTGGAAGTGTGAAAACAAATCCAAGATAAATATGGGCAGCTCCTGCCCTGGATTTGGGGATGCAATTGATGGGCAATTTTGCCACAGTGTCCTCAATTATGTTAAATAATCTTAAGGGGGAAGTAGTTGCTTTGGCAGTACGCCTGTAGCTCTGGGACATTCTTATATCGGAACAAGAAGGTGGCCTGCCAAATATTATCACTGAGACTTATACCAGTGTAGGTCCAGATAGTCTGGGAGCCAGTCCAGGTAATCCACAATTACAAGGTAAATCCAATAAGGATGATACCAAACATGCATGAGATTGTTGTAAAAAAAACACAAAAAAAACACTGAGTTAAACAGAAAAATAATAAAGATAAACAAAAGAAAAGAGGAGAGTCTTCATGTTCGGAGCGCTTTGAAAGAGTTACAGCCTTAGAAATAGGGAAACTTAAAAAGCTCCTGACAGGTACCAATAAGCTTAAACTCTCCCCTCTCGTTCCTTCCAGGACTCATCCGGCAAACTCAGTAAGAGAGGAGGTCATTCAGATCACTGACACAGTAAAATAAGATTATGCTGCAGATTGGGCATTGGGGCAAGCACTAGCATTGTACTGCAGCCATGTCTGGTGGGCGAGGATTCTCCCTCCCACTTTATACTAATAAAATCCATTCCACAAATACAACCACAAGATCCCATTATTCATGAGGCTAAAGCAGCAGTGAGGGAAATTCTCTCATAACGTGAGTACCAGTGAGTATTAAATCCTGTGGATCTCCTATGACTAACCCCGCGTTTCCCGTATCTAAGCTGGACCATTCATATAGAATAGTCTTAGATTACAGACAGTTAAACAGTCATACCAGCACATTTACAATAACAATTTGCATAGTACAACACTTCGCAACTTAATGTGCAACAAATGCAAAACAACCTTGAATGTTTCAAATGTTTATTTCTACTAAAATCTAGCACCTGAAAGCAGCGATTTAAGCACCTTCTCAGCACTTGGCTCTCAAAGATTATTTTGTCATCTTCCACAAGGGTAGAACAACAGTCCTGAATTCTTCTCAGTCCGCGTGACATCAATAGTGCATGAACTGATCCTGCGGTGTGTTCTTATGTCGATGACATCTAACTGACAAATGAACATCTCAATACACATTAAGCTAGGGTGGATCACATAGTTTTGGGATTTGCTGTTCAGGGCTACAAACTGAGGTTCAAGAAAACAAAACTTGCTTTTCTAAGTACCTTATTCTTAGGATACAAACTATCAGGTGAGGAAAAGAGACTGACATCACAATTCCTAGAGAAATGTGTGCAATTATAACCACCAAATGCCATAAAACTAGGGTCATTGCTGGCTGGTTAAATTTTCTCAGGACCTACGTTCCAAAATATGCACAATGCATAAAACGACTTTAAGATTTAGGGTCAGATGTATGATCACGGCCCATTGCGATTCGGTAATAGCGTTTTTTAAGAAATCGCTATTACCGACTCGCAAAGGGCCATGTATCACATTTGCGAATCGGTAATAGCGATTTCTTAAAAATCGCACATGCTATTACGGAATCGCAAATTGCGATACCGGCCTCATTCTGCGAATTTTTTGCATTTCCAAAATTGCGATTTCTGAACCAGAAATCGCAATTTGGGAAATGCAAAAGGCCAGGGTGCTGGGGGCCTAAGGCCCCCTCTCCTGCACCCTAATGTTTTTTTTTTGAACATGTAAGGTACACACATGCCAAAAGGGCATGTGTGCTTTACATGTTAAATTTAAAAATGCAGTTTTACTGCATTTAAAAATTTTGCACCAGGTTACCACCTGGTTGCAGATCATGGTATTTTGCATGTGCAAAATACCATTCTGCGAAAAATCGCAATTTGCGATTTTTTGCAGCAATGCCTTGAGACCTGGATTTTGCGAATCGCAAATTGCGATTCGCAAAATCCAGGTTGCAACACAAAAAATCGCAATTTTTGCGATCTCCACTTTGTGGTCTGCGAATGCCTTTCATGCATTGCAGACCACTATTTTTCACTCGCAAACGGCCGATTTTACCGTTTGCGAGTGCAAAATATTTTCATACATCTGGCCCTTAATGCCTCCAGATTTCTCAAGTAATCATTGGACACCCAAAAACACATGCTTTCTCAGAGCATTACAGATTGACATTCTTGAAGCAAAACACTTGCACACACATGACAATAAAACTAATTTGTTGTTTTGGGTAATTCCTGGTGCCATGGGGTTCACATATGTCACATTCAATGGAGGTGACACTGTACTCATAGCATACAAATCATATTTGTACTCCAATGCTGAACAACAATTTGCACCAACAGAAAAAATACTGACTGATGTCTAATTGGGCTCCATAAAGGAGAGACCATTAGCCCAATGGAAATGCATTATTGCTGTTATCCCAATACCAGTCCATGAGGCTGTCACCAAAGCAAGCACGCCAAATGCAAAAGCATTGTATCCACATTGGATTTAATGGGCTACCTTTCTAACTCCCAATGATATTGATTAGGTTTTTGATCCAAAACTTCATACCCAAGAACTTCTCCAATATGAAGTTGAATACCCCATGTCTACCAACATTTTGCCTCTCGAACAATATCAAATCATCATTTACACCTATGGTTCAGCTGAACTAGCTGTAGGTACTAAACATCAATACTCTGCCGCTTGTCAATTCCAGACTCAATAGCCCTTTAGGCAGAACCTAGGGGACTGCACCACACAACTTGCAGAGCTTAAAGCTGTAATTGTGGCCCTGGAAGACACAGATCCTGAACTTTCTACTTAGATTGTGTGTTATTTATACTATTGTTTTCCAGTTCTTCAATGAATACTTAAACCAGTGGCACAGAAATGAGTTCAGAGACGCCAAAGGAAACAACATCAAACACAAATACTTGTGGGGTATGGTAGCAGATCTCAAAGATATGTTGCCACAGTCTCATGTAGTACATACATTGGGTCATCAGTGTATTGGAATACACATTGTAGGAAACACTTTGGCTGAGGAAGCAGCCAAATCTCAGTAGCTACAGATTCTGTTGCTTCCTATACTCGTTCTCAAAAAAGGTCTAGGTGATGAAACATTGGCTACTGTGAATGCTTTGGGTGATGGGAAGCCCTTACCAAAAGCATATCCTGCAAAATATTCCTACCACTTAAGTGCCCAAAACATTGCCTTTGCAACAGTACCAGGTGATTCCCAACCAAGACCAGAGATTATATCTCATTAATGCTGCGCAGGAAGGGGTCGCTTCTGCCCATGCTGGTGTGCCAACTACCATCTCCCTATTGCAAAATCGCTATTGGTGGCCCGGTCTATACAAACAGGCCAAACAAACATGTCCTTAGTTGTGGCATTTGCCAACCAATTAAAGGATCCACCCTCAAACACCCTCTGCAGATGCCACTCTTAGTTTTCAACAAACCATTGCAATGTGCCTGGTCCATTGTGGACCCCTAGAACAAGATGGTGCATACAAATATATTCTAGTCACTGTAGATTCATGCTCCAGATTTCTATGGGTGTGGCCACAATGATTGGCTGATGTTCAAACTGTTATTAAAGTTGCAAGTCTTCATCAGGACATATGCAGTTGCAGCATTCTATTTAGACCAGGACCCTCCTTTTGCCTCCCGGGCATTCAGAGACACTATGGCAACAATGGGTATTGAATTGCATTTCTTGTCTCCTTATCATCCCAAAGGAAATTTGATTGTGAAGCGTAAAAAAACAGAACTTGAATCAATCCTTAACAGTTAGAGTATTAGGTTCAATTCGTAGTTAACTACATCACCGGTATGGAGTCGAGAGAGCACTTAATAATCTTCCCAAAAGGTCTTTGGGAGGACGTACCCCCTATGAAGTCCTATTTGGGATACCTATGTATGACCCAGATCTTAATTGCCCTGATGCGATGGCAGCAGAAACACCTTTTGACATATATGAGTCTGTCACTGTCTTGCAGGAATTACAACAGTTTGCCTCCTATCACAGGCTGGAGTCCTAAAGTTGGAGATCTAGTTTCAGAAAAAATTGCCCGTGAAGTAGTAGTTTGGCCCATCGTACAGAGCACCAATTCCAGTCCTAGAAATACATAGTACCAGAACTGACATTCTATCACCACTTCTGGGTTCTAAAGAAAACCGCTTTGTTTCAATTGAAAACGTCAAATTGCACCATGCGGCCGATCCTGCACAGTATATCACGTGGACTCCTGGGTAGTTCCTGTACCCCTCTCACTACCTTCCAGGAGTTACCTCTTCAAGCACTCAACAATACTGAAATTATTTTCCGGAGCATGGGGAGGGTGGATAATATACTCTTGTTGATTCCTGTCACCACTTAATCGACAAGAAAGCCCCAGAATTTAAATTTGCACTATTTGAATGTAACAGAAATGGTTGGAATCGCTTATTGCGAACCACCAATGGATACATCTACCAGTTCTCTTTCACCTGCATTCTTTCCAATTATTGCACAGACTGCTTCTGATAACATTGCAGACACTGAAAACCTTTCTTCAAATTCTTCAGCGTCATCTTCAGTACCTGTACCAAAGTCCGAAGAGACTTGTACCTTGTGAACATTTCAGCTGTTCCAGTTCCTGATGGGATTGTTTGGGATAAAGTACCATTTAATATCTTCAGCACTTCAGAAATTATTCAAATTTCATATTTTTCTAAAGTATCAATGAATTCTATTACTACACCTGTGGTTGTTTCTGATGACTGGGATGTCAAAACAGTTGATTCTATGCTTTCTGAGAGTGAATATTATAGTGTATTTGAAAGTGAAGATGTTTACATAAAAACTGCGAATTATGGGGAAATGTTCTGTTATCCCCGTTACGGACATCACTTTCTGCACGAGCTGGTACCTCAAGAACAGTTTATAACTACACATAATGGGATAATTGTCCAACTCCACCAGTGCGAAGTTCTAAAACATATGTACACATTTTTTTCTTATTTTGCTGGGCATGATGTTAAAGATGCTGAGTTCTAATACTTTAATTTAGCACTTTCAAAAGAAGATTTTGCTAACAGACACCAAATTAATCTATTCAGATTCCTTTCTTTCCTAGTTGGCTGTAGAAGTCTATGAGTATTGGATGTAATCAATTGACTTAAACAGTGTATTGGCAAGAAAAGAATGGCAAATACAGGGTAGGAAGGTATTATTTAGAGCATGCGTTATTTTTTTTCAAATTATAATTCCCTATTACACAATCCAACAGAAAACTTGTTTAGGCTTGGAGAAAATAAAAGAAATCAATGCACCCAATTTTCTTTCTCCAACTAAATTTGATGCTTGGCAAAAGATTTTAAATGTGACGGAAGAACTGCTCAACAGTTGGGTTCAAAATGGTATTTTTAATTCAAAATTTCCAGGTCAGAACAGGTGGTTATCATGGCCATTGGAGACAAATGGTTCCCATGCATGTTTTGTTAACTCCACACAGGTTTTTAGAGCGAGCAGACTGGACCCTTGTTACGTCATCACACAACACACTGGTATTGTGACAACATACAGTGTGGGAAAACTTTGCAAACAACAGTTAAGTTCTTCCACCTTAACAGCTGCAAAAGAACACCTCATGTAACTTGAATCTGGTCATCATAACTCAGCTATTTTTCTTTGGAATGTATTTGTTGACATCTGTGGACACTGACTAAGTGTATAACACCGATTACCTATTATACACCCTCGTTTCATCTCGTCTTCTCTTCTGTTATCTTTTCCATTCGGTAAGGGTCTCAAGCAGGTCATGGATATTGTTTTATATCCTATCCTGTTTTACGCTCAGAATTTTTTGGCTATTAAGGAACCGATTGTTTCTATGAGGAGCACAGTTGGTATTGAATTGCATCTTTTTGTCTAGAGTGGTATGGTGGGTGAGAAATGGTGGACTGAAATGCAGCTCAGGTGATTGGCAGTGGCTGAGATTAATTCAAGTATTCCATCTATCACCTTGTTGTTGTTACAGTGTTCACACTATGTGCAATGGGTGGGCAGATACGTGGGCCCCATGCTCACTATGGCACAGGACTCAAGTTATAATTCACTGGTGACACCTAAGTAGGTCAAAACTGTCATGGGTTTGCTTTAGAATTTTTGTGGAGCGGGTGTGCCTAGCAGTTCGAGACAGGCTGTTTTCATTAGAAACATGGAACGTAATCTGTTATGTACAGTTTGTTATTGTTCGTGCAAAGCAGCCATTTGTAATTCAGCGCTCCATTGTGTAAAGTGTATTAAACCTAGGTCCAAGTGTCTTTCAAAGTTAGGAATGTGAAATCTATATCTCCAAAATGTATAAGATTGTAGAGCGAGTGGGTTCTCAAAAGGGGGAAAAATATCTTCGCAAGGTGCTTTTAATATATGCTTGAAGGATTATCAGCTCATGTGTGCAATCTCAAGTAACTTCGTTTCTGCTGATTTAGGGAAGCTTTCCTTTTCACACTAATGAAACCTTATTACCATTTTTCGTACAACAGATATTAAATAGCCTGCTGTAGTGTTCTGACAAAGAAAATGGTTTGCCCGTTTTATCGTCCAAATACAATTATTTATTTGCAAAATATGAATTGCATACATTTGGAAAGTTGTGATCTTCCCACAACTTCACCTGCTTAATATATACTTTGCCCAGCCCTCCACGAGTTCTTGCCAATAGTTTTTTTCATGCTAGTTCTAAAATAGATACATTTTAACAAGCTCTTGCTTATAAAGATGAAAAGTACTTTCTTTACAGGATGGGAGTTATTACTGGACACCCTTAAATAGCACTGAGACTTCAGGAAATAACTTTCCTCTAGGTAAAAATGGCTAAATACTAAATAGTGAAATGCAAATTTTTGTCAAATTTAGTAATCTACAAGCACAATTTAGTGGAAAATCCACATTAGTTATTGTTAGCAAGTAGGATTTCGGAATTTTATATCTAGGGATGTTCGGAAAAATGTATAAGCATTAAGGCTTTTCTGAGCACAAAGCTATAATTGTCTTATAGCTAAATGAAATACGTAATTGGCATAAAACCTAAATGTGACACATATAATATGGATATGAATAAAACAACAATCATTTCGACTAGGTTACAGGTTGAACAGAGAGCCAGTGATGAATTGAGAAGTACATCTTTTTCTATATCAATTTGAAAGTGTCTCTTTTAATTATAAACGCTAGCTGTACGAAGCACGTCAAATTGACTATCAGAACAGACATATTTCCATTTATATTTCTAAAGTAATGCAAAAAATGAACTCCATTAAAATACAAATGCAGATAATGAAACAGTTCTTTTTAGTACGTTAACTTAACAGTCTGTAATAATGTTAGATAAAACCTCAAGTGCCAAAGGTATTAGAAGTGTGTTCTTTTTTAGGAATATTTAGCAGGTGCAACATATCTAAAATGAATCACATGGTTACATTAGTTTATCTCTGAAGGATTTCAGTATTTGTAGTGCGAAGTTTGCATTAAAATAAATTAATCTTGCATGTACTGAAATTAACCGATTGAAGGATATTGCACATAAATACCTGCTAAGATACTGCACTTTATGTAATGTATCATTGCCAAAGGCACCTGAAAGAAAGTGGATATTGCTGCAAATGAGGCTCGGATTCTGGACGTAGGTGCGCATCTAAACTATTCTGCGCGCAGACAGCACACACAATTATTAATGATTTCATGGGGCTTGGTTACTACTGGGTTCCTCGATTTGTGTATCATTTTCAAAGACTCGTTCCTTGGAAAGGGGAATAACATAGACAATACACCAGTTTTTCCCCATTCCAAGGTTACAAAATGATAATTCATACTTTCCCCATAAGATTTTTGATGATTTTTCCCTGTTGAATATTTTGCTGGGAAATTGCAACTATTGCACAATTTGCATACAATACGGTATGGGCCAGATGTAGGAAGCCTTTTGCGCCTCGCAAACTGCGTTTTTTAGCAGTTTGCGAGGCGCAAAAGGCTGAACACGATGCAGAATCACATTTTGCGAGTCGGTACCGACTCTCAAAATGTGATTCCGACTCGCAAATAGGAAGGGGTGATCCCTTCCTATTTGCGACCGCATCACGATGTAGAGTTGCTTTGTGACCGCGAAAGCGGTCGCAAACCAACTCGCAGTTACCATCCACTTGAAGTGGATGGTAACTCATTCGCAAAAGAGAAGGGGTCCCTTGTGAATGCTCACAAAAATATTTTTTCAGAACAGGCAGTGGTCCTATGGACTACTGCCTACTCTGAAAAAAACAAAACAAAAAAGGTTTCGGCATTTTTTCTTTTTGCAGCTTGTTTCCTTTAAGGAAAACGGGCTCCAAAGAGAAAAAAAAAAAAACTGCTTTATTCTCCAGCAGGCCACCATCCCCGTGAGTGCCTAGACTCGCTATGGGGTCGCAAACTGTGACCCACCTCATAAATATTCATGAGGTGTATCTTTGCGACCCCATAGCGAGTCGCAGAAGGTGTCTGAGACACCTTTCTGCATACCAGTTTGCGAGTTGCAATTTGCGAGTCAGAAGGACTCGCAATTTGCAAGTCGCAAATTGTTTTGTACCTACATCTGGCCCCATGTCATTTGGGAGAAAACATAAGTGACATAGGACAACTCTGTAACTCCGAAAGTGAATGCTGTCTCAAAAATATGATTTTTAAATGCTTAAAAAGGTTTTAAGCCTTATTCCTTTCCAAAAATCTGTATCCATGTCAACCGTAGGCTGAATTAGAACACCATCTTATACTACAGAATTCCCGAAAGGCTCAAGCACATGCAAAAAGTGTGTATGCCACAGGGTCCTATGCAATACTGGCTCTTCATTGTGCTTAATCAACTTACCTCAATGCCTTTGTCCTTATTCCGAGTACAGTGGCATTTATTAGATCTCATAAACAACAATACCTTAGGGAATGTAATTTATTATTGGAAGCGGTTTAACATCGTTGGTGCGGGAGTCGGCCAATCGCTGACACGCTATCTCCCACTACAGGTGTCAGCGAGGTGTACAGAGGGAGTCCTTTATTTTATTTTAATCTAGGGCTGTTTGGGAAGAGCTTCCTGAGCATCCTGAGTGTGTTTTTTTTTGCTGCAATGACGATCAGCACGCAGGATGTGTTGACATCATTACACTACAGTGAAAGTAAAATTAGCTTATCGGCTCATTTTATTTCTCTGCATCAGTGTGTAGGGGGCATTTCTAAGCCCCCTGAGCACTGATTCTTTTAGGAGAGGTATCACTAGAAAGGGGGTAATCTCCTCTCTCCAGTGGTACCTCTGCCCACTGGATTTCTGCTTGGGAATCACCGCAGGAGAGCGATTCCTAAGCAGAGGTCCACCCACTAGGCCCAGGCGATATGTGGGAGCAGTCCCTAGGTAAGAGATTGTATTCCAGCAACCACGGGTGAAACATTTAGGGGCAGATTTAGGAGCCCCTAGTGCCACTGAAGCATCACTTTTTGTTATGCTCCAGTGGCACTAAGCACTGCTCCTTATTTACAAGGTGTTGTAACGCCACTTTTTGTAGAATTATGCCTCCTTGTAAATATGGGCCCCTCTAATGCAGCTTTCTGCATAATAGGGGCATTCAATGAGTGTTGCAGTGGGCATTCCACTGCAACACCCATTGCTTTTGACATAGCCCTAGATATATGAGAAATCATAAATCTGTGGCAATGCCAAAAACTAATGCCACCCCAGGGGGAGTGTTAGCATGGCAAAATGAGGAGGAATACTTTATTTCTCCCTGTTTTTTTGCTTTTTCTATGTGTGCTGCATTCTGCAACACACATAGAAGAAGCAAAATGCCATGGATGGTTGTTTATATGCAGGAAGGTGTCCCATTCTGCACCACTTTGGCGTACCTTAGACCCAGACTAATCATGCAATATGCAATGCTGCATTGCACAGCATTGCGTTAGAGTGTGTTGCCCCATGTAGTCTCAGAATCCTGTGCAATGGATGCACCATATTTACCACACTGCACAACATAGCACAGGGCCCAGAGATGCATCATACAGTGTGAAGCAAAGTCATTGTTTTGTCACAATGCGGCATAGGACAGCTTTACCCTACGTGAGACAAAGTTGAATTGCATGTTGTGAGACACCTTTCCATGCCGCAGTTCCACATTGCACCACACGAGTGCAATGCGTAGCAGAAATATAGAAAATGTCACAGTGCACGACTCAAATCTCTGTAGAATTCCTTATTTACATTTTGCACAACAGAAGGAGCAACAGGACAGGATACCACCAACCCACATTTGAGAAAATGAAAAGTCCAACTTCACTGAGGAAGAGAGTGAAATACTCGTAAGTAGGTAACCATAAATCACCACTTATAATTTGTTACCTCAAAATTACCATTAGCCAAAAAGAATGATTTGTGGCACTTAATAGTTGACAAGATCAACAGTGTGCCACCAACAAGAAGGACTATTGTGACATGTAAAAATTTATGGCATGACCACAAATACAGGAGAAAAGAAAAACTAAGCATGAACCTTAAGGCTGCAATGAGGACTGGAAGGGGACAGTATATCCAGGAGGAGATTCATTTGTTGGAGAAGCAGGTGGCACCTGTCATTACAATGGATTTGCTTGCTGGTGTTGAGGGTCGGGAAAGTGCTGTCATAGAGGACCAACAGAATGTACAGGGTGTATCTGAACTGATTGAGTGTCAAATGGTGTCACAATTTGATATTATGGCATATCACCAACCTTGGAACACATGGATAAAAAGTTCATGTAACACAATTACACCTTGTTAAATGAGTAACAGACCTGTGTCATACACTCTGATATTGTGCCAGAAACCATTCAGGTTTGAAATTGGCAATGTGTAAAGTATGTATACTGTAATCCAGACTATAATACAATTTAAACAAAACACAATAATAACAAACCAACAATTTTGGATGAAAAAAGTTAAGTTAATTATTTGAGTACAAGGTTTTTAACTAACCAATCTTGAGAACCGCAGACATGCAACATAAAAGTGCCTTGTTCAAAAGGTGTGAAATAGCAAAACATCAAAACTGTGGGCGTTTTGTTGTGCCATATTGTGACCAATTAAAACAATATAGGACAGCAGGAATGGAGTGGGGCCCAATACAGACAGAATGTAGGCCTGCACAACTGTAAGTGTTAAGTGAAACCCTGGTTTGATGAGTGCAGAGAGTCCTTGTGTTGGTATGTGTTGTGCTGTAGTGTTCCAGATGTGGATGTGAAGAGTTGTGTTGAGCTGAGTAGGTTCCGCTGCACAAGTGACTTGGCAGAGAACCCACAGGACCATTTTCCGAGGTTCAGGATTGTGGTGGGACCACTTAGGATCTATCACTCACATCAGACACAGGCCATTACATTGGTGAAATGTGTTGTGAGACATTTATGTCCCTAAGGCCCTGATCAAGAGGCAAGCCAATTACCCTTTTATGATAGTCTGTTGTTTCAGGGTTGATGAAACATGTCCACTACTTCCAGTCTTGCAGCAGCAGGTCAGCAGGACAACAGAGTAGCAGTTCCTTCCTTGCAGACCCCCACAACAGTGCTTCTAAGTCCTCTACAGCTTCAGAGATTGAAAGAACAGTTGGGTATGAGGCACCCATATAATCTCCCTCATGCTCACTTCATAATCAGATAAAGTACTTGACTATGCCCCTCCTCTTGGAGTGTTGTGGTTATTGTGCTAGGCTGTCCTGCACCTATCTTGTCTCTGGTGACAAAACCCTGTTCTTCAATCCTTTGTGACTCAACTCAGGCAGAGTGTATGTGATGCACAAATGTGTTACTTGACACCTCCTCCTCCTTATGAAGCCTGAGCTGGTCCAACATGTAAAAATCTATTGGCCTTTGCTTTTTTTTCTGTGAACAATAAACAAGGACAAACACAGATCTACACATGGTTATGTGACCCAAGATACAAGCACTGGCCATCATGTGCTTAGGACAAAATAATGTTCAATTTAAAGTAAGGTGCATTGTACAGATTTGCCACTAGAAAAACAACTTTTCCATTGATTAATGTTTTATCATATAATTCCTTACACACCTAAATCTTCATACTCACTTGATCCCAGTAAATATTTACCACTTATGATATTTCATAAGGTAAGACAATATTGGGAGAAGTGGACCTCACAGTGGTAACAAACCACATACATCATTGTATCACAACCAGAACACTGCACCCTCCTTTCTGACTTGTGCAGGCCATACCTAAGGGGTGATGTATTTGTAGTACAAAGTGCAGCCTGGGCCTGGCAAGAGGTATGTCACAGCTGGTCCAAATGGCTTTGTAAATTGGTTGCACTGGCAGGCCACGGTCATGTGTAAGGGCCTACATAACTGTGTGCCACAATGAGTGGTGAGTGGACACTAGTTATATGTAATTAACAGGCCCCGGGTAAATATAGTACTACTTTACTAGGGGCTTACACACTAAATGAAATTCTAAATTGGGTGTAAGCCTATGTAACCACGTTGAAGGGAGCGATCACAAGCACATTAAGATTTATTAGCATTGGAAAAGATAGCTGAGTCCTAAGGGAATGAAAATATAAGGCCGATATTTATCAAGCTTTGTATTACACTAGTGGCACGGGGGGCTGCAAAAGGGATGTGAAACCAAAATGAGATTACCCAGGCTGCGCATGGCCACCTTTCATGGGCCTGCGGGGCTTGATAATTTGAGAGTGATGCACCTCAATGTGAACCCTTACCTTGCGTTACTCTGCAGTGGGGGCGTGATGTTAATATTGGAATAGACGACGTTGCTGCACATAAAAATACACTCACATATTAGAACAAAGTTGCATCACCCCTGCACAAAGAGATATGGTCAGGCAGGCTTTGCGACCTAGGCCTGAGGTCACTGACTGACAGGTGACAGGTGGGGTGGCGTGTAGCTGACAAACTAATGCACAAACAAGAAACTTTGATCAGATCCCACAGATAGGCGCAGCAACAACACAATGGTCCCAGGAGATTGGTCCCAGTAAAACACACATGGCCAAAGGGGTGTGTCCATGCCCAAAAATACCATATTCTTAGATGCCACATGCAATTACACCTAACCAATCCGAAAACAGCACACTCAGCATCACACAGTGACTACACTCCTCTCAGACTGGACAGCTGGACATATACTTGCTTACCAACATTTTGTGTCCAGGCAAGGTTGAGGCCCACCTACATTTGTTATCAGGGCCTTATTTATGACTCCATGACAACTGCTCGCATTCTTAACCAAGAAACGTACAAAACTCCACTCCAAATCGATGTACATTGAAAGACAGGTCTCAGAACCAGGTTCAGTAACTGCTCTCCCGGCCATAATGTTTAATTAAAAGAACTGTTTCTGTTTTGACAAATGCCTCTTGTCTTCTGGTTTTTAAGGTAAATTCACATTTCGGCAACAATACCATGGGTGCAGCGTGGGTGTTCAACACTTCCACCCATGTATTTTTACAAATTACCAGATTAACCAACACTGGTACACCTGGGAAAGTGTTAGAATGGTATGCCTCCTCACCAGAGGCACAGCGAGGAGAAATATCTTTATTTATACTTATTTCCTTTTACTAGGTGTGATGCATAGTGCAACAGATGCTGAAAGAGGAAAATGCGTATGAGTAGTGTTCTTTTAAGGAAGATGTCCTGTCCTGAATAAAAAACATTCTGCTTGCAAAGCAGGAACTCTTGCATCATAGTGCAAGTGTGCTTGCTTTAGCACTATCCAGTAGTTTGTGCACAGTGCAGGCAGAGAGCAGGACTGTGCCATTTAATTGTAAATCTGACCCATTACTGCACTCTCCCTTAGGCGCAGTGCAGCAAGGTGGCTTGCTGTTTTGCTTTGTTTGAAATGTTGGTAAATAGAGGCTGAAGTCAGAACAAACTGGATGCTGTAAGTAAACATCTTTGTATGAAAACATATCAAGAATAGCAGGACCTACAGCTGTGATACAAACATTGAAATTGATGGTGTGATGACAGTCCACCCAGTTAATATTTACGGTACACTACAATTTAGACATATGTTTATGTCTAAATGCTTTACCACAATGATGATAAAGTGGCTTTCAAGGACAAACTGTCATAATGTCATAATGTCATTACTATATCTGTTCTTCAAAATGACAACCAGTGAATGCAGAATGGAAACTTTCATCCGTCATATCATAGAGGTAATATTATCATCTCCTGTACAACAGCCTGCCATTGATGACCAACCCACCCTTGATTCCACCCTCCCTCCATTGATGATGAAACCCTACAATCAACTCCAGAATACTGTTCCCACTACTTGTATGGCCTTGGCAGGGGAAGAAGACTCTGTTGGGTATACAAAGAACCAACCCAGGCTGTGATTATCTTCAACTGCTCACAATACTGGCAGCATGCACTCTGGTTCCCCCTAATCATGTTTCAAAGTAGAGTGTGAGGGGCCCAGCAATGTATGGTGAAAACTGTCAAGTTGGGGATGAAGAAAACAGTGGACACATGTCTCAGCCCCATTAAGTGGTTGGCAGGAGCTGTAAGCGACAACTATTTTGGCTACATGGATTGATGCCTCCTTAGCAGACCTTGCTGGTGTGATGTGGATGGGAGACAAGGACCAAAATCCTTATCTCACACAAGTGATGTACAATAGCAGCGATGAACCATCAATTCTTAAAGTTGAATGTTTTGAAGCCAAGATGAACTCCTACATATAAGTAACTAGTGCCCTCAAGAGCAACATCCTTGCTGTGTTTCAAAACATAGCAAGCCTTTGCCAGGGATTATCACAAACTTTACCAGCATTCACAGGGGTCATAGAGAAAATGGGCTGTACCTCTTCATCGTCTGTGGTGTGGAAACAACAGTCTTTATTCCTTAGCCTATTACTCCACCACCACAACAACAAAAGGAGGGTGAGCACTCAGCAGAATATGAAGAGGTGCAATTTCCTATAGTACAAAGACGATCTTCCCTATGAACATTAGTGAGTGTGTTTTGGCCAGGTCATTCTATTGGTGTGTGTTTATCATATTACCACCTTAATATAGAGACACTTTAGTCTTCAATTGATGTCGTGCAGTTCGTTTGGATCCTCTGTTCTTGTCATTCAGCATCACTCTTAGCTAATGTTCAAAAGGTGGAGAGGAGTCACAATTTAGAGTACCTCATTTTGGATTTGTATGACGTGTCTATCATCATTTCTCATTGATATTGATGTTTTTATTCCTCCTCTACTACCAATTTTTCATTTTTGAATGTGCAACTCAAATAATATGTGGAACATTTGAGTTATGTGAATAGATTTAATCTACAACAAATATCAAAATCTGTGGGTATATTACATGTTATGTGCTATTGAACTTCAGAGCTCAGGTCTTGCTGTGGTAATGTGTATGCAGATTTGTATGTCATCATTTTTCAATGTCTGAATCTTTAGCAATAACGTTCCTTTCCATCATCGATAAACTGTATATCATTTTCCAACATATCAACAAACTGTGTAAAGTAGAAAAACATTTATTGACACAAATTTCCTCACAGTAATAAAAAATCTAAATATCTTATATTAAATCGATATTATCTACTCTAATCAGTATTGTTCTATATCTGCACTATGTCATTCGAATGTAAGTATCTAAAACATAAGGCATAATAAACATCAACCCCCACCCCTTTCAATACATGAATAGACACAAGACCTACATATACTATGTCCTACAGATATATTACCATAAAATATAAAGCTAAACAAGCATACATTTTTTTATTTTTTATTTTTCGCGAACATTTAATATCACCCTGCCACAAACTATTCTACCTAAAAAAACAATATTAAAACTAAACTACATGCCACTAACTACCATACACTATATCTACACTAAAGCTACACTACATACAACACCTACCAAATTACATATACAAATACACTATATACAAGAAGAGGAAAGAAAGAGGGATAAGCTGTAGGTCCACTATTTTTTTTATCAGGGCTTGGAAGCACACCTGAGGCAATCTGTCCTGTTTTTGCATCTAGATATACAGCTCCTTTCTTTGCCCTTTACGGTTAGTTTTAAGTAATGTTTTGCGGCTTTAGCATAGCTCCTTTTCCTAGTGGTCTTTTCCTGTCCATGAGGTACAGTGGTGCTGGTGGACATTGAAGGTTTTGCGGGTGCTGGTAATTGGTCCCTTGTGTCTTTTGCCTTCTCAACTTCATAAAATATACCCATACACTAAAAATCTTTAGACACCATAACATTTTTCTTTTAACTGGCTTTATTTCTTTTTTTTTCTCATCTGCATTAATATTGGCTACACATGAGAGAAAGGAAATGTTTATTCTGATGAACACTGAAAGGCAAGTTTGTTCTATGAATAACTGTATCACATGGTACGATTCCAAATACATTTCTGCCATATTATGCTATGAGTATGTGTATGTCATCATTAGCCATTGGCAGTCCACATCTATGCACACGTGTGAGGATTGTCCTCATATATGTTGTCTTCCTTGAGGAAATCAACACATCTATACCAATGTATTCAAACCATAATACATACATCATTTAAAAGCATTGGAATTGACACACACTATACATCTGTGTATTTTATGGCTAATCAACCATGCTTGAAATCTTCTGTGGTGCATCAACTGTTGCAGCATCTACTACAAATATCAAGTCATAAGTGGTGAAAACATACATACATCATAGAAACTTAACTTTCTAACTACACCATCATGTGGCTTTATTTGTTTTAGAGATTGACATGAAGGGTCAGGCGTAATATTTGTTGATGCAATACAATACAGCAAAGTACATGATTTCATTGTACTCTGTGAAGAGTGGTGAAAATAACCATGTGCTGTCTTTGATGATGCATGCATGTTCTAGGCCTGTGCAGGTGCACAATCTTGTGTCAAATGACAACACATAAACACTTGTGGCATAGTACAGGTGTGGGTGGGTAACGGGCAGCAACATTCCTTCATTTGAATGTGAGACAAGTTGTTCTTCCATGTCACTAATACTAACATGTGACACTCTACTGACATCTGCACATGATGAAAACTCAAAAGGTGAGGATGCATTATAACCCATCCAGCACTCATGTAATGCATTCGTTTTGATCACTAAAGCAAACCATTGCATAGGTCTGTATTATGTTAATCCACATTTTGAAACCTAAGCAGCACCATTGTAGTTGCAATGGCGTGGCTTGATACATCAGGCTTGAGGCTTGCCTTGCTTTGTGTCACTTTCCTTAACACAAGGCAAAATAAAACCTTGCATAAAAGGCCCACCCTCTGTCACCAGTATAGATGGTTGGGACCATATGTATCATTCTTTCATGTAGCACAACACAGCAGGCCACCTTTCTGTGCTATGCTGTATGAAAGGGAAAGGACAGGAATCCACTGTATGTACCATTATATGGTGCATACCTGTCCTTTCTTAGTACGCTGGTGCACTTTTGGCTATCTAGCACCAACGCAAGCACCCTTGCATCATGGTGCAATGGTGCCTACATTGTAGGAAGGAGGATTGTTTCTGTTCAGGAAGAACCCTCTTGCACACAAACAGTCCTTAAAGGCAGATTCCTCTTTCTATGTGTGCTGCATAATGTAGCACATGTAGAAATATGAAACAAAGAAGGAAAAATAAAATCATTTCTGCTCATTACCCCTCACCTGGGGAGCATAGCATTTTGACACATTTGCATATCTACCACTAATGCTAAATCTGGGAATGCACCAAAATCCATGGGTGGATGCATGAGATCACCCATGCTCCACCCATGGAATGCTTTCCTGCGACAGAGTAATGCAAGGCAGTGATTTGCATTGCCTTGTGTTACTCTAGATTTATGAAGCCATGCAGGGCATGCAAGGTAGCTTTGCATGGCTTCATAATTCTCATTTAGGTTTTGTGTCACCCTTGAGCTCCCTGCATGGCACAAAGGTGCTGCAAACCCTTAATAAATCTGGACCAGTGAGTTATTTGTAGGTGACAGCATGGCATCTATCCATCATATCACTGCACTATAACATAAATGTTTATGACTATACAGGTATATGCACCATTGTGTATGTCTAATAAAACGTGCTTACCATGCTGCCTTGCACCAACATGACCAACCAATCAACATGTTACAGCGATGTTATAGTCAGTGAGATCATATTTATGTCATACATATGTCAGATATCATAGCACAGCCCAACCAAGATAAGATACTTAACCTGATCATTGAATGTACTCATATATATGTATAAATCTAACACCAACACATATAGCAAGAGGAGCATGCCTTGAAGGATAGTGTTGCTCACTAAGGTATTCATTCCAACACAAATTATTTCATGTGTTGAAGCAAGCCACGGAAGCACAACAGTGATGGGATACTTGGCTTGACAGTTGCATTCATTCATATCAGCAGCCAGATTTTAGGAATAACTGGTATTTATATCCTCTGGTATCAGGCAGTCCTGCACATTGCTGTGTGACATGACTACATGCCTATTTTATCCTTGGTGAATAGCATTCATTTACAGTATACTACATCTGGACCTAAAGATATTACTCACAAATGCCTTTTGTGAATTCCCAAAGTCGTAAACTTAGACGTTTGGTCTAAGTTTAGACCAAATGTCAAACTTTACCTTTGTAACTCGGGCCCTTAAATCTTTGGTCTAAGCTGAGACCAAAAGTTTAAGTTTTCCTTTATGAATCAGTCCCACTACTCATAACCTACATTTGTGAATACTGAAACATTATAAACTTAGAACTTTGATCTAAACTTAGACCAAAAGTCTAAGTTTAACCTTGTGAAACTGGCCTGTGATGTATAAATAAGAAGTTCCACAAGAGTCTGTAGTACCGCCTGTAATACACTTGTGGAAAGTGTACAAAGCTACCACATACCAAGCTACCACACACATTCTTTATACCCCAGGGCACAATGTACTGAACAACCCCTTGAGTCAATCACTACCTAAATGTAGTACCATCAGTTACTTGTACATTGTCATACATGAGCATATCACATATTTACTCAAACAAAAAAATCATAAGATATGTGTTAGACCTGACTTCCTTGGCATGGTTCCCCTGACTTTGTTTGCTGTCTGACCTTTAGTTTTCCTGACTTTTTTTTGCTGGCTTTAGGATTCTGGACATTTTACCACTGCTAACCATTACTAAAGTGCATGTGCTCTTTACTTAAAACATGTTACAATTGTTTTTTCCACTATTTGCATATTTATTAATACTCATAGGTCCCTAGTAAAGTGCACTAAATGTGCCCAGGGCCTGTAAATTAAATGCTACTGGTGGAACTGCAGTACTGATTGTGTCACCCGCTTAAGTAGCCCTTTCAACACCCAGGCCTGTCATTGCAGAGCCAGTGTGTGCAGTTTTAAACTGCTGTGTCGATTGGGAAAGTTAGCCCTCTTGTCAGGTCCAAGCTCTCTTTTTTAAATATATGTCACCCCTTAGGTAGGCCCTGGACAGCCCAAAGAGTGTATTTAAAAACTTGGACATACACTTTTAAGTGTTATATATCCAGGTAATGAAAATCTCTTATATTCATTTTTCACCACTGCAAAGGCTATCTCTCCCATAGGTTAATATTGAGGTTGCAGTATTACCTTTATTAAGTATAATTTCTAATTGGGAAGAGATGGTGCCCCAAAGTTTGGTGTCTCCTGAATCACAGTGCAAAATCACAATTTATGATGAAGTCAGATTTTAATTACAATTATGAAAATACCATGTTCAGAGGGTTAATCCTAATGAAAAGAGTTACCCCCATCCACCATGAATTAATAGTTCATAGGAAATGCATGATTTGCAATTATGCAGATGACATTCAGCTATTATACAATTCAATAATTCTGAAGAGTGAAAAGATTTATTTCACTCTATCATGCTACTCATCCACAATTGGATGAAGTGCAATCACTTTAAACTGAATTCAGATCAAACTTAAATTGTTATTACCAAAGGTAAGGTTGATTATTGGACTGCATCTTTTTGGCCCTCTGTGATGGGATTTCTTCCGGTTCCCAACAATTCTGCAAAGAGCCTCCCTTGTCATCACTGGCAACAATGATCATTGGCAACAACCTTTCAATGAAACCTCAAATTGGAGCGGTGGTTGCAAGTTCCTTCCATATGCTCGGTCATATTAGGAAAATGGCTAAATATTTAACACCTGAGGCCCTCACTCAGGTTATCATTGCCCTGGTGATCTCCAGGATAGATTTCATCAACTCCTTATATGTTGGTATCTCCAAATACCTCATGATGAGGCTACAACTGGTTCAGAATCAGGGGGCCCGACTGATACATAAACTCCCTAATTGTTGCCTCATTACCCACCAATGAGAGAACTCCACTGGTTACCATTGGCCCAAAGAACAATTTTCAAGACAGGCTGCATCATCCATAAGACCCTCTGTAACAAACGCCCAGTTTTTATTTCCTCACAAATTCAGAAATATACCCACACCTGCGCCTTCCATTCTTCTCATTCTAATGACTTGTTGGTCCCCAATTTTAACAAGAAGAGGAATGTCAGAGCCAGATTTTTTGTTTGTGCACCTAACATGTGACGTTTCTTCCCCCGGTAAAAAGATCTGCTACCTGTTATCAAAAATGTAGGTATTGCTGTGAACCTGATTAGTCACCCAAACATATAAATAAATATTTAGTCTCAGCACCTTTCTACCACTCTTGCTCTGCCCTCAGAGCCACGAAACTGAAATGTGAATGTGCACTTTACAAATTATGCTAACATTACATAACATAACAATGCCCTGTAACCCACAAGCTTCGTCTTAAATCACACATTTTCTTCACATTTCTGATGGAAACTTCCAGAATCAACAGCAATCCACAAAATACCTTCTACCTAGCCTTAGACTACTTGTGTAGATAAAAACATCCACACCAGGAACAGATTAAACCTAGGTCAATGGGAGCCCTTGCTACGGGACTCCCATTGACTTCAGTTTGATACATTTTTATAGGGGGACATGTGGGACCTTAGGGAACTAGGAACGCTGTGGCTCTCCACAAGATTGAAGAACTTTCTGTCACAGAAATGTTAGTAAAAGGTGTTTTGTTGAAGTTTGTGTTTTGCGATGAAATCTAGGTAAGGATATCTTGGGTGTAGCCATGCCAGTCACATCATCATAGATTCCCCCAGGTGTCTACTTTGTTTTAAATATGCAGGTTTGCTAGGTGTTTCCAGGTGCCAGCTCAACCTGGCTCAAAATCCACAGCTCCCCTCCTTCCATAAAAGGGTAAATTTTGAGTGGAAAAAGTGCCTGTGTTTTGTTTTGGGCTCTTTTCTGTAGCGGGTACTAAGCCTACCCACACAAATGGGTATTATTTATGGGAGACTTGGAGGAATGCTGAGAAGAAGGAAGTTTGTGGCTTCCCACAGATTTCAGAACTTTCCATTACAGAAATGTGAGGGAAATGTGTTTTTTAGGGACAGTGTGATGTTTGCAAGGGATTCTGGGTAAGAAAACCTTGGGAGAGCCACACAAGTTACCCAACTCTAGATTCTTCCAGGTGTCTATTTTGCAAATGTGTGCAGGTTTGTTAGGTTTCCCTAGGTGCCAGCTGATTCAAGGCCCACAATCCACAACTACCCACTTTGTAACTAAAGGATACGTTTTGAGTGGAAAAATGTGATGTGTCCATGTTGCGGTTTGTGCTCTTTCCTGTTGCAGGCACTAGCTCTACCCACACAAGTGAGGTATCATTTTTATCAGAGGACATGTGGAAGCATAGAATATGATACTATTAGTTATACTATTTGTTATTACTCATTGGATTTGCCTTCAATCTTGCCTTCCAAATGTAAGCCATTTAAAAACACCCTCTAAATCATATGCTAGCAGGTTATCCATGACTTCAGAACTTCAGAGATATACAAAGAACCACTGCTCCTAAACTACTTATCTTGTTCCCATTTCAGAAATACCTGGTTTTCCTTGATACCCATGTTTTCACTCTACATATTTCCCTATATGAATTGGTCTCTACTTAGGACACAATGAAATACCATTGTACAGTGCAGATCAGTTGTTCACTCTGGGTACCTCGGGTTCCTTGAGAATTGACAAATTGTGTATATCCTCCAAAGCCATGGGAGTAGTGGATGTGATGGTATATTGCTTTTGTAATTCCGCCATTGTGACAAAAAGTTACAGATGAAAACGTTGTTACAATTTTTCCTACTCATTTTCAATATTTCTTTATTTCTACTGTGAGTTTATTTGGAAGAGCCTTGAGGGATCTACACATAAGACCCTTTGCTGAATTCAGAATTGTGTCTACTTTTCCGAAATGTATAGCTTTACTGGATCACCCATAGGTTTCACACCGATTGAGAACACAAAAAGTCGGAAAAGTGTGCTACCTCTTTAAAAAAATGCAAAACTGTGGTAAAACTTTGGCCCACATTTATACTTTTTGATGCAAATCAGCGCTAGGGCAGATTTGCACCAAAATGATTACCGCCGGCTAACGCCATTCCAACGCACCAGCCGGGCGCCTTATTTATGGAGTGACATTAGCCGGCGCTGCGGCCTGGTTAGCGTCAAAATAAATGACGGTAACCGGGCAACGGAGGCAAAGGGAAGACTGGGGGTTGTGCGCCAAAGAATGGTGCAAGTCAGGTTAGAGTAAAAAATATTGGCTCTAACCTGACTAGTGCCATTTTTGATGCACAACCCCTATGGAAATAACTCCTGTCTTAGAAAAGACAGGAGTCATGTCCCCCTGCCCAATGGCCATGCCCAGGGGACTTCTGTCATTGGGCACAGTGGCATGTAAGGGGCCCAAGTTAGGCCCCCCCAGGCCACTTTAAAAAAAAAAAAAATATATATATATATATATACCCCATCCATGGGTGTCATCTAGGGGTGGGCGAGGGAGGCATGGGGTGTCCCTGGGTGCAGGGAAGGGCACTTGTGGACTGCTTCCATGGTCTGCCACCATGGAAATGAGCCCAAAGGTCCCTTAATGCCTGCCCTGAACCAGGCGTTAAAAAACAGCACAAATCCAGCTGGGTGCCATGCTTTAAGGCCCGCCTCTTCCTGTGCCTCATTTTGATGTCGGAGGATAAATAAGGCGCACAAACGCCTTAGAGTCATTTTTTGCACGGAACGCCTACCTTGCATGTCATTAGCCCAAGGTAGGTTTTCACGTAAAAAATGACTCAGACTTCATAACTTTGGCACTAGACGGGTCCGAATTTGCGTAAAAAAAAAAACGTGAATCCAGCACAAACAGAGTAGAAATATGTGCCTTTGTTTTTTTTTATTCAGCTAAGAGCCGGGAAGATGGTGACTTTAGCACAGGAAACCGTTCCTTGATGCCATTCCTAGGGGAAAACAACCAGAGACTTATTCTGAAGCAGTTTTTTCCTTTTTTCCCCAAAAAATAAATATTTAGCTACATTTTGCATAGTTTGTTGGTCCCCTCAGGGGCATACACAAACCCTGGGTACTTTTAAAATCCATAGAATGATGTAAAGAAAGAGGACAAATTTTGCATAGGTACCTTATGTGGAACAAACGTGATGAAGACCTAATAATGAACTACCATAAATAGCCAAATTAGGGCTTAGCACGGGGCATCAGTTAAGGGATTAATAATGCCTACTCTAAAAAATACCTTACACTGTTCCCCTGTTAAATTCTTACGGGTGTGGCCTGTTGACATTTAACAAACTGTGAGGTTTTTAACACACCTGGTAACTATAGAATGTGTTAAATACAACCATAGTCTGAATTCCAACCCCTATTCAAACAAGCGTTATAATAGGGTCAGATGAAACTAACCCATTCATAATCAGGGTCTTTCTATCTAATTTTAGGCTATAAGCAACACTTTGACAGGGTGGACACTAGAAGAGAAGGTACAAGTCTAATATTTGTTACAGGAGCATTTATTAAAGCAGAATCAAATGTTTATTGGAAAGATGGGATCCATGGTATTCTGTGGTATAATTTTGCCTTTCTTGTAAGTAGTTTAACAAAGCTTCAGATTTAACACTTTCTGGAGATGTGATATATGCATGGAGAAACAGCCATCATGAAAAACAGTTAAGATAAATGTAGATCTAAATATAGACATTTTAGTTGTTTCCTATAAACAACTAATGAGTCGTATTCTCCAAAAGGAGAAAGAAAAGCTAAAATACCACAACATGGGCAAAATACTTTTATTGTTTAGCAGCAGTGTCCTGTCCATATGGGCTGAGGGGCCATACACCCCTACCTTTTTCCGGATGTGAAGAGTGTCTGTCAGGCTGAACGAAAGTTAGCCTGACAGACACTCTTCTGGTTCAGGTCAGGCAGCCAGGAGCTGGACATGCGCTAAATGTGCAGGCTCTTGGCTACCCAAGCTGTACTTTACTGGGCTGAAGAGGTCATAGCTCCAAGGATGTGACCACTTCAGCTTGGCAAAAGTGCCTTAAGGCCCTCTCTCTCAGTGATGAGGAGGAGCGTCACTGATTGCTTCGGACCTGAGAGCTTCAGTTTTAAGCCCTGAAATGTCAAGGGCCGAATTTCATTCAGGGACACCTTATCATAGAGTGGGTTGGGGTCAGCAGTCACACTGACCCCATCCCACTCTGTGATGAGATTGGGACTGCTGCCTTCCCTCAATGACTGACCTTAGATGAGCCAGTGAGGAAAGCCAGCAGTCCCAACCATGCTGGGACTCCTAGGCTTCCCTGTCAGAGCTACTGCTCTTGAGGTACGTTTTTTTTTATATTTGGTGCATGTGTGCGTGTGTGCCTGCATGTATGAATGTATATGTATTTGTTTGTGAGTTGGGAATGTGTGTGTGAGTGCTTGTGTGAATGAATGGGTGTGAGTGAGATGTTTGTATGCATGTGTAACCTCCCCCAGCCCCTCCCTAGTAAATGGACGACCACTTTTTTGTAGTACTGCTTGTATTCTTTGATAAAAAATGATTTTGTTATTTCATATCACAGATGATTTACGGACCATGGAATTAGGATAGTTGTAAGAAAGTGGAGAAATAAGTCTTCAGTGGGTACAAATCTATTAATACAAAAGTGAAACGTGAAATGGGAGTTAATGCAAATTAACATAATATGCAAAAATTGTTTGGTGGATCCTAAAATAAAGATTAGCTACATAGAGTTAATACGTCTTTATTTTTATTAAATGTATTTTTAAGAACATTGTCAGTGACATATACAATCGTGGTAGTCAGATTTGGCTTTTGGCATTGGTTGAAGCTTGACAAATATATATTGTGAATGAAAGTTCTCTATCCCATGGATCCACTAGTGATAGAGGCTCAGTTAAAACGGATTTTACGTATTTTAGCAAGACATTTTAAAATGTTTACATTTATCCATCAGCTCACTTAAAAAAGGATGACATTAATCAATTGAAATAGGTTTTCTCTGCTTTCTGATTGCTAGGGAACCACATTCACCTAGTGCAAGGGAAACAATGAATCTATTTCAGGACCGGAAGCTACAATTATGCTTCCTCTTTCTTTACTGTCTCAAAACAGCAGCCAATCAACAGATAGTAAAACAAAAAACAACAAAACCCATGATGCTTTGTAACAGGTCACATGTACCAATCACCATCCGAGACCCCTGTCCATAAATAACATGACCTCTAATGTCACTTCCTCTTTCTTTGTCAGAGTCAGATAAACATCAATCATCTGAAACAAAACTTCTTACAGATGAACTGTTCCTGCGATCATCAGAACTGGAAGTCTGGAAAAACAGAAACCAAGCTCAACAGGCGCCATATACAGAAGCAACTTCCAAGGATAATGAAGCCCATAACGTCATCTTCTCCAAGCACAGAACAGTGGCAAAATTTATGTAGCCTTCTGATCAGATCCTAAAATAGCACAGAAAATAATGGAAGATAATACCTCTCAAAATAAATAAATCAATAATTCTGTAAGCAAATCTAAAATAATATGAGGGAGGGCAAAATAAATAACATAAATAACAATACAATACTGAAAGTTCAATTCAATTATATATCTGATAAGAGGCACAAATATGTATGGGAGGGGTAATCCTCGCCTCAGTGTCCTTCGTAAAATTGAAAATTCCTGACGCGTAAGCTAGAATTGTTTTATTCTATGTCAGGACCTTAGGCTCCCATTATGCTCGTTTAAAGCTGTCCAAATACCACAGTAGAAACATCCACAACAGGTTTGTGATAAAAGTTACAAAAAGTAGTTTTGGAACACCAATCTGCTGCCCTCTTAATGTCCTCTAAATGAGAATCTAAAGCATATGTCTTGGAAGCCATGGCTCCTCTTTCAGAATGAGGTCTACATTTTTTGGTATCTATACCTGCTTCATTCATTAACCATTTCATCCATCTCAATAAAATAGCTGGCGAAACAGGCTTAAATGTTTTCTGTAAGGATATCAATAATTGACCAATAGAATCTTGCCTAAATTCATCAAGCTCCCGGTTTAAGAAATGCAAAATGGGATGTATGAAAATTGCGAGTCTGTAATAGTAATTTCTTAAAATTTGCAAGAGATATTACTGAATCGTAATTAGGGAATGGGACTCCATTCATCTCTAGGGGCCTGTGGGCCCATAGGTGCGAATGGTTTTGCATTTTGCAATTTGTGAATTCCAGTTTGGAATTTGCAAATTAGGCAATGCAAACCCCATGGTGCTGGGGGCCTAAGGCCCACTCTTATGCACCCCAAAAAAATATTTGTGGACATTTCGGGGCAGATGTAGCAAACGTTTTGCGACTCGCAAACGGCAAAATTTGCCGTTTGTGAGTCGCAAAACGCGTATCCCAATGCAGAAATGCATTTTGCGAGTCGTTACCGACTCGCAAAATGCATTTCAGACTCGCAAATAGGAAGGGGTTTTCCCTTCCTATTTGCGAGTCGCATTGGGATGCAATACCATTTGCGACCGCATATGCGGTCGCAAATGGCATCGCAGTTACCATCCACTTCAAGTGGATGGTAACCCAATCGCAAATTGGAAGGGGTCCCCATGGGACCCCTTCCAGTTTGTGACTGGAGCCCAAAATATTTTTTCAGGGCAGGGAGTGGTCCAAGGCACCACTCCCTGCCCTGAAAAAAACCCGAAACTAAAGGTTTAGTTTTTTTTTGAAGTGCAGCTCGTTTTCCCTTAGGGAAAACGGGCTACACTTCAAAAAAAAAAAAACTGCTTTATTTAAAAGCAGGTCGCTAACATGGAGGTCTGCTGACGTCAGCAGGCCTCCATGTTAGCGAGTGCCTATACTCGCAATGGGGCCGCAATTTGCGACCCACCTCATGAATATTCATGAGGTGGGTCATTGCGACCCCATTGCGAGTTGCAGTCGGTATCTGAGACACCGTACTGCATAGCAATTTGCGACTTGCAAATTGCGAGTCGCAGGGACTCGCAATTTGCAAGTCGCAAATTGCTTTTTTCCTACATCTGGCCCAAATTTTTTAAAATTGCATTTCTAATGCATTTTTTAAAATTGCACATGCTTACCACCAAATTGGATTTGGTGGTATTGCATTTCATAAATGCCCAATTCGCATTTAGGAAATGCTTGATACATGTGCTTTGGAAATCGCAAATAGGAATTCCCTATTTGCGATTTCCTATTTAGAGAATCGCAATCTGCAATTCTCTAAATGGGGTCGCTATTTTAAAGAATTGCTATTCTTGTGATTCCTTAAAATTGCAAACGGCCGCGTTTTGCGATTCACACCGTTTGCGAATGCAAAATTGCTTGATACATCTTGCCCTAAATGCCCCTACTGCTAGCCTGTCAGACAGGGCTAGCATGAAGTGGACCCTTATGCACTTCAGAAGACTCCTTTAATGTTACCCCTATATCAAGGGCCTTCTTTGGCTATAAGTACTGGACCCTAAACTCCACCAAGTCAGTTCACTTTGGGGTCCTGAGGAGACTATGCAACTAAGAGGAGATGTGCTGCCAGGAAGGACTTATATTTACCTCTCGCCATGCTTTGTTGGCCTGCTGATTGCTGTGCTGCCAGGAGGGTCTGTGTGAGAAAACTGTGTGAGAAAACAGGGCTGATTGCAAAGGCCCCCTAATTTTTTCCCCCATTTATCACTTTTTTCTGGTGTGTCCCAGGACCTGTGCTCTGTGTAAAATCAGTCTGCAAATTAGCATAATTACAATTGGCTAGGTCAACCTACCTATAAGTCCCTAGTATATATTAGGGCATGTAGGATTAGGGACCCCAGCATAGGTAGTGCATGCATAGGTGTACTGCTGAGTTGCCCAGTGTCATTTTAAAGGCAGGCGTGCCTTGCTGGCTGCTTTTAAATTAAAGCTACATGCAAATTCGTCTTCGGAATTAAAAGTAGTTACAAAGCCTTAAACTACTTTATCTTTACATATAGGTCAACCCTAAGGTGTGCCCTATGTACCCCTTGGGCTGAGTGCCATGTAACTATAAGCAGGGATTTTATAGTATAGTTTTATAAGCCCTGGTGAGGTAAAACAGCCACATTTGTTTTTCCCTCATTGTAGTGAATGCCCCCCATAGGCTAGAATGGGGAGACTTTATTAAAAAATTTACAAGTCCCCTTAAGTAACAGATACCACAAGATTAATTCATTGTTATAATAAATCCCACAACTTCCAGTTGTGGAATTTAGTATAACTTGTTCAGGTAAAGAGTTTTAAACTTTACCTGAAAAGTTGCCAACTTCAGCCCTGCAGTGTTTTTGCTGCTTTGCTCTGATTGTCCAGTTTCTGGCAGCCTGGCCAGGCTGCCTTGATGAGGTGTGATGTGGCCTGGCTCAAAACTAAGAGATGTGCCTGAGGTAGGAGATCTCCCCTCAGCAGATGGGGAAGTAGGAAGGGGGAGGGCTGCCAAACTCGTCTTCGAAGGCAGGGCAGGACGTTTGGAGCAGCCCTGTAACACCCTCATAGTCTGCAAACCCAGACAATTAGGTGACCCCTTGATTAGATTAGGAGAGGGTAGGAGAGGGGTGTGTTTAGGATTTTTAGCTACACCAGTGGGTGGGCTCAGCCAGATGTAAACTCCAAAAATCACTTTCAGCCATAATGGATTTTTGAGGAATGTTGCTCCCTGGGATTAATTTTTGCCACATTTCCCAGGAAGTGGTCATCACAGGGGGAAGGACCCTGCCCCTGATTGGAGAACCAGGACACCACTGTTTTTTACCCATGAGCAAGGATAAAACTAGCAGACCTGCACCCACAACTCAGTTCCCTACCAGATCCCTAACAGGAAGAACTACAGAAGAAGGACTGCCCTGCTGGACCCCTGGCCTGCACCTTGACACTGCACTCTGGAGGACTTCACCAGATGCACACTTGGGCTTCACCACAAGAAGGACTTTGCCTGGCTTCAACTGGTTCATGGAGGGACTCCCTGTTTGCTACAAGTGAAAACTTGCTAACCAGAGTCCCCTGCACACACTCCTGAAGAAACCAACCAGCTGACCACTGTCAAGTGGACAAAAAGGAGTTGGCACCAGGTGCATTCTGGGTGTTGTAGTCTGAATGTGGCAGCCCCAATGTTAGCCTATAAAGGGAGCAGGCCTCACAGTAGTGTAAAAACAAATTTAGGAGTTTTACACTACCAGGACATGTAAACTACACAGGTACATGTCCTGCCTTTTACCCACACAGTACCCTGCTCTAGGGGTTACCTAGGGCACACATTAGAGGTGACTTATGTGTAGAAAAAGGGGAGCTTTAGGCTTGGCAAGTACTTTTAAATGCCAAGTTAAAGTGGCAGTGAAACTGCACACCCAAGCCTTGCCATGGTAGGCCTGGGACAAGGTAAAGGGGCTACTTGAGTGGGTGACACAACCAGTGCTGCAGGCCCACTAGTAGCATTTAATCTACAGGCCCTAGGCACATACAGTGCACATTACTAGGGACTTATAAGTATTTTAAATAGTCCAATTGGGTATGATCCAAAGTTACCATGTTTAAAGGGAGAAAGCATATGCACTTTACCACTGGTTAGCAGTGGTAAAGTGCATAGAGTCTAAAAGCCAGCAAAAACAGAGTCCAAAAAGTGAAGGGAGGCAGGCAAAAAGTTTGGGGTGACCACCATAAGGCATGTCAGGTCTAACAGTGACCTAGGGCCAGATGTAGGAAGGCATTAGTGCCTCGCAAACAGCAAAAGACGCCGTTTGTGAGACTCTAATGCCCTCAGTGTTCCCTTCCTATTTGCAAGTCGCACCGCGATGCAGGGTTGATTTGTGACCCCGAAAGCGGTCGCAAATCAACTCGCAGTTACCATCCACTTGAAGTGGATAGTAACTCATTCGCAAACGGGAAGGGGTCCCCATGGGACCCCTTCCCCTTTGTGAATGCTCACACAAATATTTCTTCAGAGCAGGCAGTGGTCCTATGGACCACTGCCTACTCTGAAAAAAAAACGAAACTAAAAGGTTTCAGTATTTTTTCTCTTTGCAGCTCGTTTTCCTTTAAGGAAAACGAGCTGCAAAGAGAAAAAAAAAACTGCTTTATTGCAAAGCAGTCACGGACATGGAGGTCTGCTGTCTCCAGCAGGCCACCATCCCCGTGAGTGCCTAGACTCGCTAAGGGGTCGCAAACTGCGACCCACCTCATGAATATTTATGAGGTGGGTCTTTGCGACCCCACAGCAAGTCGCAGAAGGTGTCTGAGACACCTTTCTGTATTCCCTTTTGCGAGGTGCAAATTGCGAGTTGTTGGGACTCGCAATTTGCACCTCGCAAAAGGGAACCTTCCTACATCTGGCCCTAAGTCTGAACATAGGAAGTTGACCGGGACCTCACAGGCAGTGTATCCGAAGAGGGCTCCAAGGACGTCAGATCAAGATTCAGTTTTGCCCTGGCTGAAGGATTTTCACCTCGAAAAAACGACTAAGTCCGAAGCTAAAAATCTCCACCGAGGGCTCCCCTGGAGCGTATCCGAGGAAGAGTTCAAGGAGGTCGTATTGGACTGGCATGTTCATCCCGCTGAAAAAAATCTCAAGAAAAACAACTAATTCCTCAGATAAACTTTTGACCGAGGCCTCCAGCAAGTTGTAGCTGAGCCGGGCTACATCGCTGTCAGCCTTAAACTTTGACTTTGCCCCGGTTGAGTTGCGACCAGATTGGCGCTTTTTGTTTCCATGCATTATAAAGCATTAATTCTTTAAAAATTAATATCTCCGGTTCCCCTTATCCGATGTTATTTGTTTTGGTGTCATTTTAAAGCTAAAAATATGTCCTATTTTTATAAATTGATTTTGGATTTTTAAACTTTTTCCTGTGTTTTATTTAATTACTGATTTGTGATATTTGAATGCTTTATGCTTTGTCTCCTAAATTAAGCCTTATCGCTCATTGTCAATCTACCAAGGGTTGAGCTAGGTTTAATTTACTGAGACCTAACTGCACCTAAGTGGAGGTTAGTGGCCTATTGCTAAGTGTAGGTACTTACCAGCCCTCACCAATAACTCATTTTCCAACAGACTGCCAGTTTGCAACTTTCTCTGCTGTGTTGGCCTGCTACCTCTGCAATGAGGGGAAATTAAATTAGCTCTCTACAACCCCTTTAACTAAAGGAACTGCAATGGCTTGTTGGCTTACCCCTGCTCCCCTGCAGCAAAGACTTTGCCTGCTAGCACCTGCTATGGGACTTCGCGATCTGTACATCTGGTAGTGGACTCAATGACAACCAGCGGAGCGCTGTGTATTCACCGCTCACAGATTACGCCGAGTGAGCAGTGCACCCAGCTGCTGATCGGAAGAGATTAAGCACCTTATATTTCCCCCGTGATCTAAAACCCTGCTCTGGGAAGGAGCCTGCCACATGAGGTCTTATCGCACCAGGGACCACGTCTGAGCACTGCAGTTAGTGCCCGTCTGAGCCCCCCCTCTGACAACAGATGCTGCATCACTCTGAGTGGATGCTCAAATGTGCTTCACCACCCATGTTGTCCTGACAACCTCAGGGCGCACCTACTTTCTGAATCAGACAATGCTTGACAACATCATGCCCCGCTCCCTGCCGCTAAGGGAGCCACATCGCACAGCAACTTTCGCACCAAAGGTACTGTGAACCACTGAGACCGTTGACCTCTTTCTAGCTGGTGTACGCGTCATTGTGGGTGGTTGAGAGTGACCTATTTCCATTCTGGTCTTGAGCGACCGTGGGGAGGATTCTCTCTACGATGATTAGGATCCAGTACAATGCTGGGTTCCTAACACCGAAACAGCTCGTGTTCCTTTCTTGCTAGTAATTCTCTCATGGAGCTCATAGGAGCAGATTTCATTATTGTAATGTATTACTATTTAGACCTGCATATCTTGAATGCCCATTTCCTGAAAAGTACTGACTGTGTTTATATAGTTTTACTCTTGTTTTCATTACAATGCAGAGAACTATTTTTATAAACCTATGCCCGATTTAAGAGGGCCTAGCGGTATTCTAATGAAACATTAGCATCTTTTTTTTATGCTAATGTGGCGTTAGATGGCCAAAAACACAGCGCCATATTTGCAAAGTGAGGCAATGCATACAACATTCCCACAGGTTCCCCGATAATAATAGTATCTAACCTATGTGGGTAGTGCATGTGACAGGATGCGGCCCAAAAAGCAGCATGGATGCAGTTCATTTTTCCACCGAAAACTGACCTTCTTTTCCCAATGTGAGTAGCTCTAGATTATGGATCCTAACTCAACCAGCCCCTAAGGGAAACCTAGACAACCTTTACATTTTAAAAAATTAGAAACCTATGGACATCTAGGGTCGGCTGACTTGCGTGGCTCTGATCACATCATCCGTCTGTGCTTGCCATCGCACATGCCTAGTCTTTGGGTTGGTCTAACCTGCCACTGTGCAGATTGTGCTTGTGAAGGGCAGCATGACTATCTCCATGTCCCTCAGAATCGCTGGAAGCTAACTCGATCAATGGGATTCCGTTGGCTGAAAAATCACTTCCAGACATTGCACCATTGTCCTCCCCCTTAGATACTTTCTCAATAACTGCTGTCTCAGTCTCTGATCCTGACTCAGAGCTGTCCTACATAACCTTAGTTAATGCTTGAGCAGCAGTCATCCTCTGAGATGCTTCTCTGTTAGTAGCTAAAACTGACTTTCTAAAACACTGTCCTACGTAGAAGGCAGATATGCTGTTCTGAAATTGTTGTTGAATGTGTGCCTGAGTGCTGTGTCCAACAGTAAATAATGCTGATCACCTTACCTTGTCTTCTTTCCTCAACCAACAGGTTCTCCAAAGACACAAAAAAAAAAGACACAGTATTACTTCACCTTGCACACATACCCATCATCACAGACTTTAGCACTGGTGTTGGCCACACTACCGACTACCAATTACCAGCAAAAGTGCCACTCATCTCTCCAAAGCCCCTCTCTCATATAAATTTCATTCGCTTTAAAGCACTGGTAATATCTGGCTTTACTAATCCACTCGATATACACATAAAATACAGATATATTCATTGCAGCAGGCAACATACAAACTTTCAAGTAAATCCTGTTGTTACTTTTTACCTGAGTAAGCGTATTTTCTGGATTGAGCTGAGGACATTTATTGCTGGTGTGTTCCGCTGGCTTACGCTCCACCCCCCTTGGGTAGTAGGCCCAACTGGAGTGAAGCATTGTTGTGGATGGAGTCCCTGGGGCCAAGAGCAGCCTGGGGTGGGGGGCTGTGCAGTGCCCCTCCCCAGAAAAAATATATATATTTGGGGTGGGACAGGAGGATGTGGTCTCTGGTGCTGAGATTGGCCTTAGAAGGGGGAGCCATGTGGGCTCTTTCCCCCCCTCCAAAAAATAATTAGGAGACACCAAGGGAGGTGGGGTTCCCAGGGCCAAGATCAGCCTGGGGAGGGGGCTGTACAGCCCCCTCTCTCCAGAAAAAAATAGAGATTTAGGGTAGTCCCATGGGACGGGGAGCAAGTTGTAGTTACCTTAGGGCACGAGTTATAGTTGCTTGAAAGGACTCTAACTATAACTGCTGACTATTGTTTTGAATGAGTAGATTCAGAACCTAACTACAATGTCCCTGTAACCTTTGTTTTTTCAGTGAATTAATAAGTTTTTTTTAAATTCTGTTTTCTAACTATAACTACTTAGTGGTGACTGCCATTATCTATATATATATATATATATATATATATATATATATATATATATATATATATATATATATATTTGATGTAGAGAGAGATAGATCTTTAAATGTCTTTATAGATATCTTTATATAAATTTATGTATTTAGATAAAGAGAAACAAAATCTCTCTCTCTCTCTCTCCCCCTATATATACACATATTTTTAGATCACTTTATTATATATGTGTGGTTTCCCACACATGTATTTAAAAAGTGATAGATATACATGGGGAGGATTATCCGCACTTGGGCCAGATTATCTGCACATGGGGTGGATGATCCGCACTTGGGGCAGATTAACCACAGTCAGGCCGGAGGAAGTAATCTTTCATACTGATACACCTGTGTCAGTGCCTACCATACCCCACCCTACTCCAGCTGCAACTCCTTAGCCCAACAGCCAATCCCAGCCTTGCTACACACATAAAAGCAGAGCTGCCACAAACAAACCCTTTCAGACCTTTCAACATGTCACAGAATGTGCTTATTGGTTTGCCCCTTGCCATGCGACAGGACGATTTGAGGAGAAGAAGAAGGAGGAGGAGAGTAGAGAGGATTTTCAGACAAATGTTAAACCTCTTTGGGATGTCCAGCCAAAATGTCATGGTCAGATATTGTTTTCCCACTGATGTAATATTGGAGATGGTCTGTGAGTGGGAGCAGGATCTTGACTCTGTGACCTGCCACTCCAACACTATCCCAGACTATGTCAAGATACTAACAACTCTCAATTTTTTTGCTATGGGATCATTCCAGAGGGTCTCCGGTGACCTTTTAGGCAGCTCCTAGGCAAGCCAGTCCTGATGCTTGCATCAGGTACTAAGCTGCAGCAATTGAAGAGCCCATCCCTACATATGAATGCCCAATACACTGACAAGAAGACTAACGGTAGCTAGGGATTTCAACCTCATGTCCAGCTTCCCACATGTGCTGGTGCTATTGATTGCACTCATGTGGCTCTTCAGCCAGCGTGCCACAATGTGCACATCTTCTGCAACAGACACGGCTGGCACTCTATCAACATGCAGTGTGTCTGTGATGTCAGTGGTAGCTTTATTGATGTGCATGCAGTTTTCCCAAAGAGTACCCATGACAGCTATATATTCAGCAGGTCATCTCTTGCCCAGCTGATGGCAGTGGGACCATTTGGCAACATGCAGCTACTGGGTAAGTAGCAAGCACCACACAAGTATGATATGTATAGTTGTTTTTTATATACACAAACATCAACACTAATCCTCATGCTACACACATGCACCTAGCAGACACAGCATGTACCTTTTCATACATCATGTACTGTACAGATGCTAGAGGGACATGTACAAATATTACTCCATTTCCCTCGTCAAGCGATGCTGCATATGCACTCTCCCCTCATCTCCTCACACCATACACATTTGCAACCACTGTATTTCAGCGAAGGTACAATAGGGCACACATACATACACAACCCATCATTGAGCACAGTTTTAGTCTGAAGTCAAGATTCAGATGCCTTGAGGGGGGGTGCTGCTGTACTCCCCTCAATTTGTGTGGAAGATTATAGTAGCCTGTTGTGTTCTGCACATCATAGCAATCAAATCATGGCTTTCACTTACCTCTAGACCCTCATCTATGTCTGAATCTGGGCAGCGGGGCTATTGTACAAAACAGAAACGCGGATATGCAGGTGCCTGACCAGCTTGTTGACACTTTTTTCACCTGAGCAACCTGCTGGGTCATGGCCTTCTTGTGGTGTGCAGTCAGTTGTCAATTATGATAGTTGAACCTTTAACACTCTTCTTAAGACTACTCTGTAAGCCATACATGATGTCTGTGAACATAAACCGTTGACAAGAGTCAAAGGATTGGCCATGCAATATATGGCGTTCGCATGTCGGGATTTGGGTGGACTACATCTATAAGGGCTCCATCAACTCAGGGGATTAAATATCTACATTTCAGTGGACCCGACTGGCCAGGAACGCCAAGGACAGGACCGGGGTCAGAGCAGTGCATCCTTGGGACATCCGTGGGCATGGCTGCTTTCATCCACTGAAGGGAAGGAGGAGGAGGGACCTGGTACTTCATTAGGCAGGGGTACTGTGCCCACCCAGACAGAGGCTACAACATCTGCAACAGACCGGGTAGAGGCTAAAGTCACTGTAGGGGGGCGCCAATCTGAACACCTCTGGACAGGTAGGGGGAGGGATTTGACTCTCCCCCTGACACACAAGAACTGAATACTGGTCAGGTGCACTCAGAGCAGGCCCTATCACCATCTGGGCCTGCCACCAAACCCTCCCTACCTCTTGAGGCCCCCATCTGCACCCCCTGCCACTAGGTCCCCTCCAAGTGCCAGACCAGTAGACCTGAGGAGCATCTCTGTTCCCGATACATCACACCCCTCATGTGCAACCCAAACCCCTCCCTGCATAGTCACCCCCTGTGGATGCATCCCAAGAAGTGATGATGGCATCTTAGGGGGAGAAATGTATGTCCTTTTGAATCCTACTGCAGATCTATGATGAACTGTGTAGGTTCAGAAAGGAGATTGCCACCCCCAATGTCTGTATCACTTCCTTGGGTGGAGCCATGTTTTCTGCCTTGTCAAGGCCCCCCTCTTAATAATACCCTACATGTATCTCCCTGTACGTCTAAACACACTGTTTCCTCTCATACCCCTTGTACCCCTTGTCCATCTCATTTGTCACACTCCCCTGGGGAAGTCTGGTCCTACACCGGCCAGCCAGGAGGAGGCCACAGAGGCAGAGGATCTCCTTATTGTGCAAAAGGAAGATGACCAGGATGATGAGTGACTCAACTATGTTTGGAGTTTGGTCAATTTTTTACCCTTTGTATATGGACTGATTCCCCTGATGTTTCCTGACGTGTTTTATTTATTTTGTCCAACATCCCCCAAATACCCTTACCCAATCTGCATAGAGGCCAATATTCGTTTTTCTTTCTCCCTTCCCAAAGGACAGGTATTTAGTGGCATTCTTTTTCTCTATTTTATATAAAACATAATTTTGTTTTATCTAGACCCTCTGTCTTGTGTAGTTTATTGCATCAAATTATCGAAGTATACATCTGGTGTGGTTCAGATATGATTTCAAATGATACCTTTGTACACAGGTGGTTATACTAATAAGCGTGTCTTACACCCATTCATCAACACATATGTGGCCTTCAACCAGATTAAGCAATTGACTATCATCAACTATTACTCAACTAAATTTAAATGTGGAATATGTATTTTATTTACAAGGTTTGGAGATAACATATATTATAGTGATCAACGGAGATCTCTCTTGCAACTTCTCAATTTTGGTGGTGAGGATTTCTGAAAGTATGTGTGTTTCCTTGGGTTCTGAGGTGCAGGTGGAGTGGCACCTGTGCCTGTACATGTGTGGGAGGGGCCTGGACAGGGAGTTCTAGTGGCTGCACTGGTGGGGGAGGTGCCTGGACAGGGGATGAGGGTGCCTGTATAGGGGGAGATGCCTGGACAGAGGGTGATTGTGGCTGTACAGGGGGAGGTGCCTGGACAGGGTATGAGGGTGTCTGCACGTAGGTACCTAGACAGGGGGTGATGGTGGCTGTACAGGGGGGTGTCTAGAAAGGGGGTGGTGGTGCCTCTACAGGTGGGGAGGTATCTGGACAGGGGGTGGTGGTGGCTGTACAGGTGGGTGAGGCGCCTGGACTGGGGGTGATGTGGCTGTGCAGAGGAGGTACCAGGACAGGGGCTGATTGTGGCTATATAGTTGGGGGACATGGCTTTGCAGTGCGGGCATGCGCAAGGGAAGTGGTGCCTTTGAAGATTGGTGGGGGGGCTGTGCAGGTTTTGGTACCGGGGCCAGGTATAACATGATGCAGATAGATGTGTTTGCTGTCCTTAATGTATTGACTGTGAAGACTGACTTGGTATCAGTCTCATTATGGCTTCCTTCATCTGCATAGCCAATGCATTGTGTCTTGCACTCTCTTCCCTATGTATGCCCATGATGTCATTTAGCTTCTTTCTAATGTCCTGCCAAGACGTATCCATCCTCTCCAATACCTGAGCTATTCTGTGGACCATCTGTGGTAGTTGATACAAGTCCAGAAGTGAGTCTGACATGTCACGCAGAGTATCCCTTATGACACAAATGTCCGGCCTCACATCAGACTACTGTTTGAAGAAATCCTCCTCCAGCTCTCCATCATAAACAAATGCCATCCCTCTCCACCTGGGATGGCCTCGGATAGGACTGTCAGGTCCACCAGCAAGAGGGTGACAGGTGAGAGGTTGTGGGGAGAAGATTTGTGCCTAGGGGCTACCTGCTCCTCACGAGGTCTGGCATGTCCCTCAGATGTTAGAGAGAAGGCCTGAGAGATACTGTTAGGGGAGGAATGTATAGGAGAACCAACAAGTCTGACCTGGAATTGAGGGCTGTAAAGAGGGGATGATCGTGTTGGGGTATGTGAGAAATGGGTAATCCTTGGTGGTGGAGTAGGAGGCACTAAGCTGACCAGAGCAGGTGTAGGCCTAGATGTTAAACGGTATGGGCAATAGAGAGCAGTGCCTGTTCTTCATCCTCCTGTTGTGCATTTGTGGCAGATGACAAGGCAGCTCGAAAGAGGAATGGGATCTCCCCTTGGATTGCCCATCACCCACCAATAGTGAATGGTCCTTCTTCCTGAAGCAACTCATCATCCTTAGCATCTCTAAAACAGAGGTTGCAACAGGCTCAGTATTTGCCTCAGAATATCATGCGTTACAACAAAAGTGTTGAGTGAAATGATCTTTGCATCAACGGATGTTTCACATGTGTCCTGGTGTATGTACAGCTACATGTGACAGCTCACACTGTAGCAGTGAGGTGTTTGATGCAGGTGTACAATGCAAAAGCAAACTCACCAGTTCCAACCACAGCTCTGTGTGGTATTGAGATCCTATTGATGTCAACTGCTGGTCCTGACTCATCAAGTGTGTAGCAGAAGATATGTTCCTTGATCCAGCAGCTTGTGAAGGAAGTGACACCATACTTTCTACATGAATTATTTGTGAATATACACACTTGGCACACACATCACTGATTATGCTGAGGACATTTTATACACCAACTTCAGACGCAATGCAAAAGTGGCTATATCTACTAATGCTTTTCCACAAGGATTTGGTATTGTGCAAGAGTAGGGTGTCAATAGTCTACAACACTATATGGTACCCATACCTGTTGGACAGATGGCAGTGGGCTTGACTGCTGCATCCAAACCCCTAGATGGTGTCATCTATATCATCGTGGTAGTCCAGTCAGCATCTGTAATGTTGCATACATGTCCACATTCAAGTGCAAAGGATGATGGTAACGATGCCACATGTAAATGTCATAGGTAAATACCAGTGATCTTCAAATTACAGGTGGGGGGCCATATGTGGTCCTGCTGACCTTTCCAGGAGTCCCCCTGGTTAACAGCAACACTAGTCAGCTATTAGTTCAACACAGCCCCCATACCAACCAGGTATCACACTTACGGTCAAACATGTATTTGAAGGATACTGAGAGCTACAGGACAGAAATAATTATGGTGTCCTGGACCTTCTACCTTTAAACACACCTTCATTTTTAGGGGCATCAGGCATCATAAGTATGATGTGGTCTTTTCATATTTCTAAAGAGGTTTTCCACAACATGCAGAGCTAGCTCACCTTTGCCATCAGATCATCAGATCATGTCAGTGCATTGCAGAATAGAAGTTTGATGTGCACAATTATGATCCAAGATTTAGGAAACATTCATTCAACTACCACCCCCTCCCACCCTCCGGGACATCATTGCCCAATGTGGACTGGAAGGTCAACTGTTTCTGATGTGCACTCATTTACTGGCCTGTGTACCCAATGCACATGAGCAACATCATGGTCTATTTTACCTGCCACTGGATACGGTTATGAACAGCACACATCCAGAAGTCCTCTATTCTAAGGTTTGCTTCTATATGATTATGGGGGGAAAGGATGCAATGTAAAAAAAAAAAATAGTCTAGGATCACAAAATTTGGTCAGTTGGAGAGGCCGGGCTGATCCCCATCTTTACTGGTTTCATGTTGTGCAGTTCAACCACTGAATTTATATGCTTTGCTTCCTCTACTTCTACCTTACCAGCCACAACCAACTTCCCAAGTGGAAGCCTACTGGCATCAGTGCGCCCCTCAACCACAACATTACTATTCCTTTTGGGCCCGCGAGCTTATCAGCGAGTATCCATGTCATGGATTTACAAACCATTTGTGACTACTCCTCTCCATAAGAGACTTGGGGGCATATTTATAAGCCACTTGAGCCACCAGAGCATCACGTTTTGTATAGCTATGACTGTACAAACAACAAAATCATATCTAGGAGGCCATGCCAAGCCACTGTGCATGCCTTTGAATGCCCTCCTAGTTATGGAGTAAGGCAATGCTGTCCAAATTGCTGTGTTGCCTTACTCTGTACTTTAGTGATGCTCCATGAGCATTGTGGGAGGTGTTCCCATACAACACCCATGGATTTTGACACATCCCCAAAGTGGCAGAACCATGTAAACCTGGGGGTGGGCAAAAAACGTAGACCTTCTGAGGTGTGGCATAATGACTTGTAACATAAAGTCTTAACTGACCTACTCCAAATCCACCTATCTTATTGCCAATATGAAAACTTTGGTATGTGTGGTGCACATATATTTGGAGTCAACCTTTCATTGGCCACATGTTATTATGTGGTATATTGTTATCAGCCATATGCGAACATACTGAGATCAGTGACAACAGTGATATGAGACACACACCATGTACTGCTGACATTTAGTCCACAGTTTAGGACCATAAGCATTGGTAAAGTCATTTTTAGGTATACCTACCAGGCTCTAACATCCCCCCAGTGTGTGGTGCCTGACCAGATGTCACACCCATACATGTAGCAAAGATCACTGCAGGCTGTGTATTTCTGGACAACGTCACAGGAGCTACAATGATGTTTGTTTTCAGTTGGTACTGTTTGTAGGTTCCATGTAATGTAGCTAGGAGTTAGCACTGTCTCTTTGCCATATTTGTGCACCGGTTTGTGCTGATTGTATGGGGTGATGTGCTCCATGATGATGCCTCCCTGATGGTGCAGGGACCTCTGCTTCAGTGTGTGACTGTACTCTGACTATACAAAAGGGAAAGGTCATCAAACTTAAAGATTAACCAAGTTTTTTTTTTTTTATGTGTACAACCTGTCACATATGTACACAATTACATCTACATACCAAAATTAATGGTAAGTGAATGATGAACATTATCTATTGCCATTTACGAGTGTTAAGTGGATGAGAAAGCAGTGATGGGAATCTGCTTGGGAATGATGAATTTAAAGTTGCCATTTCCATCACAAAGGCTTCTGGGACTTGTAGTGCAGTGAACTATATGAGACACATGAGGGTATAACACCATGTAAATTGCACATGCTTGGGACAACATTCATGATCAAATTTGTAGTGCATCACAGACATTGATCATTTAGTGTCATTGCTAGGATCATCACATATTACATGGCAGGACATTGAGGTAAACACTCACAGGCAGCCCACAGAGTAGCTGGGGGTCTATGGTAAAGAGGTGGTTCCTCTCAAGTGGGTTGAGCTGTAGGTGGGGTATAGTTTGTACATCGGGAATAGCCATTGACACCTCTATTCTGCAGTTTTTTTCCTTCACCCTACTCTTCTCACTCTGCAACTTATTAATATCTGTCACTGTATGTATATCTTTTCCCTGTGCAGTGACAGCTGTTGCCAACTGCTGCCACTGGGCTGTCTTCTGTGAGGCACTGCTGCTATAGAGTGGAGAATTTGCAGTGTTTTGTAGTGCCTAACTATGAAATGTAGGATTGTGGTGGTCTCTTCCGCTGTATAATTTTACTTCCTACTGAGGGGTAGCATGTCTTCAGAGCAGGGAGGCACAGTGTTGGTATGGAAAAACTATAGCCTTGGTTTTGTGCTGCTTTTGTCTGGTTTTTAGTGCAGGGTTGCAGGTGGCATTGATAGTGTGCAGATATGTCTAATTACAATGATTCAGGTCTGAGTGCAGAAAATCCTCCCAGAGTGTAGATAGTCTGCCCCAAGTGTATCTAAGTTTAGGCCAAAAGTTTAAGGTTACAACTTTTCACTATTCACAGAGGTAAGTTATGGTAGTATCTTTATGCCCACTCTCAGAGTGGAACCTCCGCACTTGAGGCAGAATCTCCCCTAGTGAGGAGATTCCACTCCGGGTGTGGAGCATACACTCCAGGTGCGGAGACTTCACTCCAGGCGTGGAATGGAATCTCTGCAAAAGGGGTGGGTATTCTGCCCCTAGTATGGGGATTCCACCCAGAGTGTGGAGATTTTGCCCTGATTGCAGACATAAAGATACTACTTGTAATTTACCCTTGTGAATAATGAAAAGTCATAAAGTTAGACCTTTGGTCTAAACTTAGACCAAAAGTCTAAGTTTAACTTTAGAATTGGCACCTCTCTCTGTATATATATATATATATATATATATATATATATATATATATATATATATCAAATACAAGTGTTTCCTCCAAAAAGATAAACTTCAAGTGATTGGGAGTTTTTTCCGACTTTGGAGGAAACACTTGTATTTGATATTAAGGGTTTGCGACCCTTTCCCAGTCTGCCGTATTGGGCGTACACTTGAGGGCCACAACGGAAGAGGAATGATATATATATATATATATATATATATATATATATATATATATGTATATATATATATAGAGAGAGAGAGAGAGAGAGAAAGATCACAGTTTTTTAAATCGATGTGTGGTTTTTCTGCGGGGGTAATCACAATAGCTTCTACAGGGGTCGGACTTCCTCATGGTCATTTTTGCCACATTATTTTGGCACCTTATCTTATTAATTCTTTAATTACATTTAACCCCTGGGTGGGGGGGTGATCACACCTCCACAGGGGAAAACCAACATATTTAAAAAAAAGAAAATGTCCTGTTGGGGGGGGGGGGTGCTCACTTCCACAAAGGGACAATCCCCCAGATTAAATCCCTGATGGTCTGTTGGGGTTACCAGGCAATGGATTGCAGTGTGGCTGTAATCCACAGCCAGCAAACCATTTTAGGAAGGCCTCATTTGAAAGGGGAATGAGGTCTCTCAGAAAGCTGGGGAGGTCATTTTGGCCTTTTTTTCCCACCAGAGTAGAGAGCAGCCATACCTGCTGTGTCTCTGCTCTTGTTGTGAATATATGTGATGTCAGTGCACCTCATGGTGTGCAGATGTCACACAATGAGAGACACAGAAGTGTGATCCACATCTATGGGGTGATATTCTCTGGTACTGTGCACTGGAGAATTTTTTAAACCCTCCCTGGTGAAGGCTAATGGCAGTCAGACGCACAGAGGAGGGTTGAAACAAGCCATCAGAAAGTAAATATAAAATTTTAACATGTCTCAGAATCAGAATGAGCAAATGGTATCCTTGGGAGCATCTACACATCCAACCAACAGCGGTAGCCATTCCCAAAATATAACCTGCTGTTCTTACCTGTTTGTTGGTTCTCACTACTTTCAATAATACAGATTGTTAGAAATGGGAATTTTGGTTGGCAGTCAGGTTACCCCCTGTCCAAGCAAGGACTCTCACTTTAGTCAGGGTACGTCACACCCAATCCAAATTATCCTGTGCCCACTCTCTGGTAGCATAGCACTGAGTAGTCTGGCTTAACTTAGAAGGCAATGTGTAAAGTATTTGTGCAATAAGTCATGCAGTAACACAGTATAGCACCACAAAAATACACCACACAATGTTTAAAAAAATACAAAATATTTATCTGGACAAATGCAGGTCAAAACGATCAAGAATCAATAAGTTCACGTTGAAATATCACTTAGAAAATGATAAAAAGAGTCTTTAGTTCTTAAAAAGCAACAAGTCTCTCCTGCAAGCACAAAGTACCTGGTTTGCATCAAACTCTCCACAAGGGACTGCAGAGGAGGAGATGTGTGGAAAACGGGGAGGTGTCTGTCGGATTTCTCCGGTTGCACACAGACGATGCGTTGATAATTTTTGAAGCAGGGAAGGCTTTGTGTTGATTTCTACGCTGACTTGGATCCTCTTCGGGTTGCGGGGTTTTCGGATGCCCCCAGGATGATGCATAGAAATCCTGGGCATGCAGGACAAAGTCACAGACCGCCAGACTCCATACTCAGGAACAACTACTGAATTGTCATCTCATGGACAACACCCATGTGGTCCAGAGAAGGAGGGAATCTTTCATAGGGGAGTCAAGCAAAAACTATGTGATCTGGGCCTGCAGAATGCTCTAGTCTTTCTGACACATCTCAAAATTATAGACAATCACAAGACTATTGTTTATTTACAAACATGGAGAAAATGCCTGGAGTTAGGTGCAGGATGTCTCAGCGCGATCTCACCAATACCGGTGTCAGACCCCACAGTCCCCTCATGTGTGTCAGTGTCAGCCCGAGGGGGGGGGTCCCTTGCCTCGGTAGGTGACGTTGGCATTGCTGACGATGACTCAGGTCTGGGACAGACTGTGCTCGGCCCTGGACACATATGCAGTGTTTCTTGTCTCTTGCCTGGAGCACTCTGATCTTTCTGGAGGGGTGACCTGAGACAATACCTTACAGGGGCCTCAGTCCCCACCTTAGGTGACCCATGGACTGTGGATGAAATTATTCGACTCCTTCAGATGAAGCTACCTCTGGGGGCTTTTTGAGGAAAGTGGACACATTTAGGAGCCCTGGCTGCCCAGGTCATCTGGTGTGCCACTGGACTGCAGATCCTGATACCTGATTCACCAAATGAGTCCTAGGCCCGGGAATCCCTGTTATCCCTGCAGCCCTTTCCATATCTCCTTGCTCAGTGCCCAAAATTTCCTTCCTCTCTATGAGCCCGGTTTAATTTCATACTTGTAGTACCACCTAGCATGCCCGGACCCTTAGTTGGGATGCTTAAGTTGAGGTTTGGATGGTGACCTCAGAGACTGTCTATTGTAGTATTCTCTATTGTTGACAACTATTGGTGTTTTATTTAGTATGTGTTATGGTTAGCAACATGCCATCCCTGTCTAGACTACCAGGCATTTGTTGCTCAATCGCATTCAGAGGATGACAAATAGGGCCAGCTCCTGGCCTGGCTAATCCAAAATGAATCACAACACACCCCTAAATCACATCTCCGTTAGACAGATGGTGCTGACCTTTATCCCATGAAAACTTTACACCTTTCTCTGATCTCCACTCCTGGCCGCCCCAGAGGACAACATACAAATGCTCTCGGACACAGTCCTAACCCTGTCTGCACTCAAGAGACTAGAGATAGATGCTCTTGTCAAAGTGACTCTTGTTAGGTAGGCACTCCTATGGAAAACACCAGAGACCAATGGCCTTCAACTGGAATTCTATAATCACTATGCAACCATTCTGTCTCCGTGCCTGGCCAAATTGTTTGAGTCCATATTGGAGTCGGTCACCTCCCACAAAGCATGAGTGAGGCACTATTAGTCTCCCAGCAGAAACCAGGAAGGATTCCCTAAGCATGTCTTCATATCATCCTATTGCTGTATTGAACACAGACTATATCTTCCTCACAAAGATTCTGGCCTCTACAATTCAAAGAGACCTTCCAAATCTGATTTATGCAGACCAATGCAAATTTGTTCCGGGATGCAATGCTGCATATAACATTATACATCTTTTTTGTGTTATGGAGTGGTGCAGCCCAACTTGCCCTATTTGGCCATACTGGTTTTCGACCTGGAAAAGGCTTTTGACTCACTCAGCTCAGAGTATCTGTGCTTCACTGCTTCAGGGCCACTTCTTCTATAGTCATTAGGTTACTGTACAATGCACCCACCGTATGAGTCCATAAGGCAAGGATCACTGTTCCCTCACATTTGCTCTTGCAGTAGATAGATTAGCCTCCCATGGTCACCAAACAGGGATCCCATGAGGAATTCCCCTCTTTGATAGAAAACATATAATCTTCCTGTATGCTGGTGATGTATTATTATACATCAGATATAGCTCTGCAGGCCTTTCCAGTCTGGCAGTACTGCTGACCACTTTTAGGAATTTGACATGCTTTTGGATGAGCTGGACAAAATAATATATTTTTCTGTTGGTTCCCGAGGCACTACCTTACCAATTGGTCATGAGAGAGACACCCTTACGGTGGGAAGATCACTCACTCCGATATCTGGGTGTCGATGTTTATCACAAAACCATGGATCTCTTGGAGGTTAAATTGATGCAAAACATATCCTCCCTCAGAGCCCAGTTCGCCTTCTGGAGAACCCTCCCCTTATTTGGGAAAGGGCGTATAGCCATTGCAAAAATGATAATGCTCCCTTGTCTGCTATACCATTTTCACAACTCTTCAGTGATCCCACATTAATCACTGTTTAGAAATTTGCACCAACTGCTATCGGATCTTATCAGGCATCACGGCATATGCAAAGTGGCTCTAACAAAATTTCAGATACCATTAGATTCTGTAGAGTTGGCATCTGAACTATACTACCTAGCGGCAAAGCAGCAATGGCTGGCCAACTGTCACACGCTCATCTGGTTCCAACTGTGGAAACTACACTGGAGCTGATGCTAAACCTCTAATCCCTCTCAGAATGATACAAGATCCAGCAATGGAACTCCTGGATCCTGCAGCATCCATGGGAGTGTGGTGAAATGGGGATGGGACAGTCAGAAAAAAAAAAATTGGGGTACTGGATCTTCTCAGCAATGGTACAGTAATGCTTAACAGGATATGTCACTCCTGAGACCTTCTGTATTTGCAAAGGTGGACATTTATGGGACTAGAACCTCTAATGTTGTGAAGGGGCAACACACTTGGAACAACAGAGAGAGGCAATTACCATCAATAAACTAGCAAGCCTCTACATACATTAATAATATTAACTTCAGTAACAAACACTTACAGATTTCTTCAAAATCATGGCATGAGAGCAGGATAACAAAGTTCTTGGATAAAACTCTCTGAGACTCTCGAGGAAGAACTTGAAAAGCTGGTTGGAGATACTGGCACTCCCAAGGTTACACTCAGAGCATAGGTTGAAGTTAGGAACACTCCAAAGGTTACATTCGGGAAATAGGTTGGAGGTACTGGCACTCCCAAGGTTATACTCCGACCGTCAGTTGGAGTTACTGGCACTCCAAAGGTTACACTTTGAACATAGAATGGAGTTAGGGGCACTCCAAGGTATACTAGTAACACAGTTTAGAGTTTAAAAGGTTCATACACCATCATTTGCTCTAAAACTATTCTTATTGACACTTCTGTTCATCAGGGAACACAGCATTAGGCGGTCATTCTGACCGCGGCGGGCGGCGGTCGCCGCCCGCCATGCGGTTACCTCCGAATGACCGCCCCGCGGTCAAAAGACCGCGGCGGCCATTCCAACTTTCCCGCTGGGCCGGCGGACGACCGCCAAAAGGCCGCCTGCCGGCCAAGCGGGAAAGCCCCTGCAACGAGGAAGCCGGCTCCGAATGGAGCCGGCGGAGTTGCAAGGGTGCGACGGGTGCAGTGGCACCCGTCGCGATTTTCGCGGTCTGCAAAGAAGACCGTGAAAATCTGTATGGGGTCCTGTTAGGGGGCCCCTGCAGTGCCCATGCCAGTGGCATGGGCAGCGCAGGGGCCCCCAGGGGCCCCACAACACCTGTTCCCGCCATCCTGGTTCTGGCGGTGAAAACCGCCAGAAACAGGCTGGCGGGAAGGGGGTCGGAATCCCCATGGCGGCGCTGCAAGCAGCGCCGCCATGGAGGATTCCCTGGGCCAGGGGAAAACCGGCGGGAAACCGCCGGTTCCCCTTTTCTGACCGTGGCTTTACCGGCGCGGTCAGAATAGCCCAGGAAGCACCGCCAACCTGTTGGCAGTGCTTCCGCTGCCCTCCGCCCTGGCGGTCAGAGACCACCAGGGTTGGAATGAGGGCCTAAATCTCTAGTCCTTGTGTAATAGCAGTTTAAGCATCAATGTTGTAGGGAGGGTCCTAAGTATGCACAAGCAAGGAGCACTAGAGAAAAATCATGGTGAAGGGACTTGAGACAAGCCTATAGCCTTGAAGATGCTGATACTAAGACATGTTTACTACTATAAGAGGATTAATGCATGATAACCTGATGGGAAAGTACTTAGGTTTGTCTACCACTTTAACTGGAATCCGAAAATCACAGGAGGCAAAATCATAGATCATGAAGGAAGACACTAGAAGCGTTGCAGAATCCAGGATCAAGGGATCATCAGGGATGCTTGTCAGACTACAGCACTCGGAATCCAGGCAACTCAGGAGGTGTGTGCAAGAATGATGCTTGCAGAGGACTGAATGAGACCAAGCGCTGATGCAGGATCAGAGGGGTGGAATCAGTGTATTTCTGCTTGCAAACCACCGGTGAAAACAGTAATTGGCAACAGTTAACAAGTATAACAGAACCCCAATTGCATGATGGTACAGTTCAATGGTTAACAGTGGATAGCATAATTTATCTTAAAAGACATGTGATAATCTGCAGGTGCAAAACAGACTAAACACGTTTAGCAACCGGACACGAGGGTCAATGGGTCAGGCTTCCTGGGAAGGGGACTATGAATTGCTTGAGACAGGAAGGAGCCACAAGTGAAGACTGACATAATCCCAGCAAGTAAAACCTACAGCACATAAGGCAGCACAAGATGAAGATGTGACAAATACTGGCTGTCAGGCTACAATTTGGCATACTCCTGTCGTGTAGGCTCTCATTATCATAATGAGACTACTGGATTTTGAGCGGCAAGCTCGTTCACAGTATGGGGGACTAAGTCTGACCCACGGTGAATGACCCTTGTCACTCTAAATCCGTGTTTTGCTCCGGCTAACTAGCAGTGCCTCATCTCTCCCAAAGGGAAGAGACAATTGGGCAGCCGAGCGCATGACATCTTAGCACTTCCCAGGGAACTCGTGGTCCCTCAGGTCACAACCGGTTCTCTCATACACAGTACGGTCTAATATAGAAATGACAGAGGCAGTTTAAGTTTTAAAGATTGGTTTAATAAAACAACTGCATTTTAGATAGCAAAGTGTGAGCTGCAATAACCAGAACTACACAACACAGTAGGATTAAAATAGTAACGATGAGAGTGAAGCACAAGAATAAAGCTATCATAGTGCTGCTAGATTATGTTCTCTCTAAGTAATATTTCCAGCACAGCATGTTAAGCTCTAAGCCTGCCTTTCAGGTTCCCCCGGGAGGACATCAACCCTCATACCTGAGCAAAGGCCTGTAATCTGCATCAGCATCTGCAACGGGGCAGTCAGCCTCTAGTTGTAGGTTCCTGGCCGGAATCTCCCTCTGACCTGTACTAGGACTAAGAAGTGTTTTTATAACTAACACGCAGATGTTGTAAGAAAATATCCCTACGTAAGAATGTGTATCTTCTATGAAAACTGGAGACTAAACTTCTACCACGTTTACCGGCAATGTACCAGACTGTAGCCTTGACTGAAGCACAGGGCGATCAAGAATGCATTATTTGAGAACACAATGCTGAACTAAGCTAAACAGTGAGACAGAAGGAAATAAAATCAAGACCATAAAACTGGTTATTGTAAAATAACAGTGCAAGGTTGAATAAAATGTATCTAGGGCAAAGTGCACAGCGGCTTAGTATGTTAAACGAACGTGCATGAAGCTATATTAAAAATGGCTACACTAAACCCTCCCCTTGTCAGTAGAAAGTGGTTTAAGCTGAAGCTAAAAGATATTTAAAAACCTATTCAAATTTTAACAAGTTAAGAGGACACACAAGCATACTAATTTTCAAATTTAAAAAAGAGCATGCGACCAAACGCCGAATTCAAAGTAAAAATTTCGATTTAGAATAAGTCCAAAACAAGCATCAGTCATGGAAAGCAGGAGATTCTCCACCTTGGCAGATGACAAAACCGGTAAATCCACACCAAAAACTATCAAGGAGCAGGTGTGTTCCAGAGCCCCAGTGTTAACCAAGGCGGCATCCCGTGCAGTGCCTCCGAACGAGTTAATATCAACTTCCTCCAGGAAGGGTATCTCGTAATCAGCTTCTCTAAGCAAACGCAGCTGCAGCGCGCATGTCTGGTAATCAACCCTAATCGAGAACATCATCAGATCAGCATCATTCACTGGGGGCGTTGCTGTGAGAGACAAACATCCAGTGCCTGTTCAAAAGAGCACCAACGGCACCGAAACACGGGCTGCACACAATCTGAATGACAAAGACCAGTCACACTCCAAATGTTCCAGGAGTGTTGCTCCAAAGTGCCGCATCATGCTTTCACGACACAGCTGCGCTGATGGGAGCACCCACATTCATCCTTGTTGCGGCGGGACAGCCATTGTGGAAGAACAACAGCAAAATGCCGGCTAATAAAGTCAAAGTTATCGGAAATCCCCAAAAAATGCTTCTGAAAAAGGGAATGAATAGCCGAAGGTATTAAACCGAATATGGAGGAAAATGTGTGAACAAAACCAATACCAACAGCTTTGAAAAAATGAGCTAATCCAGCTGTGCTGGACGCATTAAATATACATCCCAAGAGTTCACCAAAGTGTCTCGGAAAGTTTGTATGTAACAGGGACTGTATTTCCGCCGATGTCCTTGCCACCTGAAGTGCGTAGGTCTCGCGTGCAGATGTAAGGGCCACATGCTTCTGAAACAATAAAGCCTTCAGTCGGGAAACAACCTGAACAACTACGTTGGAACTACTACTTGCTTTAACAACGAATCCTGAAGAACTACTAGGTCTTAACAACGAAGTTCAGAACAACTACTGCCTTAACAACGATTTTGCCTTAACAACTAATGCCAGAACAACGGATTTTAAGGTAAGTGCATTTTTTTAATAACAAATTTTAAGGTAAGTTTTGTTATTTATTTGTTTAGGGTTTAATTATTCTATGTTTAATTTTATATACATGTATCTTTAATATTTGTATCATTGCATATGTTGTGTTTATGTTTGTGTTTGTATATAATAATTTATATAAGTGTAAATATATTATTTTTATGTATATATGTCTTTAGATATATATTTTTAGATATATATTTTTATATATTTATCTATATGGGTAGTGATACTGAAGTTTTTATTTTAAACTGTTTTGATTTTATCTAGTGTTTTTGGAGTTATGTAGCGCAATTATGAATTAGAAAGTTTGAGTATTTAAAAAAATAAAATTGATAGGTATTAGGTAATAATGTATATACTTGGGTATTTTTTTTAATTTATTGAAATTATTATGTGGATTTAGGGGTGGTATATGTGGGATGGAGGGGTTATGAGTAGGGTAGGGTATTATTACTCAGGAATTGAAATTTGTATTTGAGTGTTTTTGTTATGGCGTGGCATGCTGTGGGTTAAGGGACGGGATATGTGAGATGTAGGGGTTATGGGTGGGGACGTGTATTAGTAATTGGGTGTTAATTTATATACTTGGGTATTTTTGTTTTTTGTGAAATCTGGGTTGGGCAGTGTATTAATACTTGGGTATTTTATTAGGACTTTGAGTATATTTTTTATATTTTTTAAGGATATGCTGTGGATTAAGGGATGGAATGTGTGGATTGTGGGCGTTATGGGTGGGGAAGTGTATTAATACTCAGGTATTAATTTAAATACTAGTATTTTTTAAATGTTGTAATTTATGTTGTGGTTTTAGGGGTGGGATATATGGGATGTAGGGGTTATGGGTGGGGAAGTGTATTAGTAATTGGGTATTAATTTACAGACTTGGGTATTTTTTTTCTGTGAAATCTGGGTGGGGCAGTGTATTAATACTTGGGTATTTTATTAGGACTTTGAGTATATTTTTTATATTTTTTAAGGATATGTTGTGGATTAAGGGATGGAATGTATGGTTTGTGTATGTTATGGGTGGGGAAGTGTATTAATACTTCAGTATTTATTTATACACTTGTTTTTTGCAAATGTTGGAATTTATGTTGTGGATTTAGGGGTGGGATAGCTGGCATTTAGGGGTTATGGGTGGGAGAGTGTATTAATACCCAGGTATTAATTTATAATTTGGGATGCAGCTTTTTATGGGTGGTGAATTGCATTAGTATTTAGGTATTAATTTATGCTGTTGGTTAATTTTTAATTAGTTTTTTGGAAAATTAATTGTGGGATAAGGGTTGGGATAGATGAGATGGAGGGATTATGGGTGGGATAGTTTATCAATAGTTAGGAATTATTTTTAATAATTTGGTACTTTTTTATTAAATATTTACAAATATTGTATGGGGTAAGGTATGGGATAAATTGGTTGTAAGGGTTCTGGCTTGGAAAGTTTAGTAATACTGAGGTATTAATTTGTAGAATTGGGATTTTTTTGTATTTTTTTGAAAATTTGCTGTGGATTTAGGTGTGGGATATATGGGATACAGGGGTTATGGGTGATTGAGTCTATTAATACTGAAGTATTAATTGATATAGTTGAGTATTTTTTTATGTATTTTTTATTATATGCTGTAGGATTAGGATTGGGATATATGGGATGTAGGGGTTATGGGTGGGGAAGTGTATCAGTACCTTGGGTATTAGTTGGTACACTTGGGTAATATCTTATTTATTTTTTCAAAAATAAACTGTGGGATAATAGATGGGATAGATGGGATGTAGGTTTTATGGGTGGTAAGTATATTAATACTCAGGTATTTTTATATACAATTGGGTAATTTTAAAAATATTTAAAAAAAAAAAATTGTGGGATAAGGTATGGGATAGATTGAATGGAGGGGTCATGGGTGGTGAAGTGTTTTAGTACTTGGGTATTAATTTGTAGACTTGGGTTATTTTGTAATTTTTAAAAAAAACAAGTTGTGGTATAATGGATGGGGTATGTGGGACCTAGGGGTTATGGGTGGGAAGTATATTACTACTCAGGTATTATTTAATGTATTTGGGTAATTTTTAAAATGTTTTAATTAAATTATGAGTAGAATTAGGGGTGGGATATAGGGGGTAGGGGTTATGGGTGGGGAAGTGTTTTTATAATCAGGTATTTTTTTATACCTTTGGGTAGTTTTTATATTGGTGTACATTTTTTTTTAGGGATTGAATTTTGTTTATTGGTGGATAATGATTTGGGAATGTATTGATACTGTATTTTTTTTTTGTAAAGGTGATTTTATTTTATTTTAAATTTTCTTAGGTTTTTTTTCATTGTATTTTTATTTTTTGCTGTTAAAGATGTATATTTTTTTTGTTTGAAAATAGTTATGTTTAAAAATTTCTATTTGAATGTTTAATATAATAGTATTTGGTAGAGTAGAATTTTGATTATAAATATGTAAAAGTTTATTTTGTAAAATATTTTTTATTTGTTATTTATTGTAATTTGTTTTTGTCATTTTTAAAATGTGATAAAATATTTTTTTTAATTTATTTTGAAATTGTGAATATTTTTTTCTGGTGTGATAAAATTAATATGATTTTTTTAATTACTTTTATTGGATGTATAATTTTATATATATATTAAATTGTATTGCTATTATTTTATTTAAATTTATTATTTAATTAACATTTTTTAGAAAAGACATACATATTTGTTTTTTTTTTTAAGTGTTAAAAATGTTTTCATTCACAATAATACATTTTTTTATGCAAATTAAATTTTTAAATAATAAAAACACAATTTTTTTAAAACAATTTTTATTTTCAACATAATAAAGTTTAAAAATGCAAAAAAAAAATTGTATTTATTATTTAATATTTACAGATTTTTTGATTTTTTTTACAAATTTTTTTACATTTATTTAACTATTTTTTGTGGTATTTTCTTCTTTTTCCTATTATAGTCTATGAGTGAAATAATCAGTTTTCTATTTTTAGTGCTCTTCCATGTTTACGTTGTTTGACGTCTTCTGTTTTCAGTCAGAGGAGCGTCGCGGTCAAGATAGGACGGAAGCAGAGACCTCGTTCGGGTAAGTGGGATTATACTTTTTTTTACAGTATGTTTTAGAGTATTTTTATTACAGAAATAGTTGTCGGAGGTAGGTATAAGGTAGGTAGTAGATTTTCGATGTTTGGAATGTTTTTTATGTTTAATTTTTTGTTTTCGTACAGTTATGTATACGATAGTGGTATCGTAAAAAAAAGAAAAATAATGTTTAGCAGTGTTTTATGTTTACAATGATTGTACTGCTTTTCTAATAGTTACGAACAATTATCTTTTTGTTTGTGATAATTTTGTTTTAGGGATTTATAAGAAAGGCAATTTTTCAGTTTATGAAAAAAATATTTGGTTCATTGTAACAGCCTTCGTAATTATTTTTTTCTTTTGTATTAGTAGTGTCCTTTATTTCGTTTTCATGTCTTTTTGTTGATTGTTAATATTTTATTTGATGATGTTGCTTTGGTAAGTATGTGATTAATTTTGTTACTGTGTTTGGGTAAAAAATGTTTATACAGTGTTTTTAATATTTGTTTTTTTTTTCTAATTTCTGGATTGGCAAAGTGTTATAGTATATTTTGTTAATACTTTTGATCATATATAGAGTTGTTTTTTTAATCATCCATTTTGTATCACCATTTTATTTTTTTGGGATGATTAAAGTTTATTTATTTTATTTCTGCAGTATGAGATGCTTCTTCTATATTAATGAAGAAGATTTCTTCAGCAACACATGTTTGGATAAAGACATGAAAACTTCAAAGGTAGGAACAATTTTGGTTGGATAAATTTAGTGGGAAAATAATTTCAAAAATGCCAATTTAATTGGAGGTCGATTTTTTTAAAACTGGAAAGTAATTTTTTAGTAGGTTAGTAGTTGTTAGTAATGTAGAATATATGCTAGACTGTCGAGGTAGTCTGATGCTGTTATTGTATCAAATTGTTGTATTTTTGCCTAAATTCTTTCTGTCATTTCTTTGCTTTTTTGACTTGTGCGTGGGTTCAGGCTACCTGAGAGTGACTGAGCAAGTCTAATTTCTTGGAAACTTTGCTCCTTTTTCAAAATTTCCATGAAATGATACAGGTTTGGGTGGGGTTTAACTATTGCTTTATTGAAGGAGTTGTGCCATCCTTCTATGGCATTATTAGTCTTTGCACCACCTTCTAAGCAGGTCTGGTAGTAGTTCCACCATTCTTTTGGAAATCTTGGCTTTCGTCTGCGACCAGATCTGTTTAGGTGTCCAGTCCAGGTTTCTTCAAAGTAATTTAGTAAGGGTGCCAATTTGTCTTCATTTACTGTATAATAGTTAGAGTCTGTTATTGTTGTGTAATACTCATCTACTTTTGCAGGTGGTACAAAGCATAATGCTGTGAGTTTTTTAAATTCAAATTGTAGTATGCAGTCTGAGAAATATTCTCTAGTTAGGGAAGATTTTTGTATTCTACGCCAAATGCTTGTGAAAAGTGGAAAAAGCATCCTTGAATTTGGGTTTGTGGATATATTTTCAGTATTGTGTTTATCATTGATAATTCGAAATCTAGTATCACTTTTCTAGGTGTTTTATTTAGTGTTTTGTTTTTGATTGTTGATAAAAATTCAGTGTAGGAGAGGAATGTTTATCAGGCAATAATGCATAAACTAGGGGGACTGTAGTGTTATTTTTTGTGGCATGTATAGTGTAAATTTGAGTGAATGGATGGGCTGTAGATTTAAATATTCCATCCAACATCCAAATTTCACTATTTTGTAGGATTCGTAAATTGCGTGTTGTGCTAAATATTAAAATTCTTTTTTGAGGGTTTTCATTGTCGTGCATGAGGAAAGTTTCTTTGGAGAAGGTAATTTTTAGTTCTGCTGGGATGTTAATGTCTTCATAGGATTGTGGTGTTATATGTTGGGGATTACTTGCCGGTTTTTCTTGTTGAAACATTCGCCTAAGGTTTAGTGTAGAAGGCATGCTACCTGCAATCTGTACGGGATTATTTTGTACTACCTCCCTTATAGCCTGTCCGCAGGAGTCATTGGAGGAGTGTGCAATATGTTTTATTTTTTGTATGTTTTCTCTAATCTCAATTTCCATTGCAGAGGCAGAGTGGTTGTGATCTGTTGTCCTAACAACGGTGTCTTCCAGCGTAACAGCTCTGCCTCTTCAATGTGAAGAGTAGAATTGTACACAGCTCCAATGACTCCTGAGGTTGACAACCTTGTCTCTGCAATAAAGATAACCTTCATTCTTTAGTAGCTGGTTTCCCTTCTTGAGGTCACGTAACTTGCTTCTCCTTGCGATGCCATTTGTGAAATATCTGTAAATAATATAAATAAATAGATTATAAGAACTTTTAAGATTTTAATTTTAAATCCGTGGTGGAATTACTTTATAAAATAGTAAATTAGTTAATGTATACTGTGTGCTCTTTGTATGTGTTTGGTGTAGGTGGCATGTTAAGTTTTACATTTGGTGATTGTGTATTATCTGTTGAGGTAAGTAATTTTTGCTTTTAGATTTGTAAACGTGGGTCTACTGTGTGACTAGTGTTTGTTCTGAGGTAAGTACTTGATGGAGTTGTAATAGTATATTTTTTGATAGTCACTGTCCAGCACCTATGTTCATGTAAGCATGCAGTGAAGTTGGTATGGTTATTTTGGAATGTACTGAGTATTTGTAATGTGCTAGGAGGTAAGTACTTGGTGGAGTTGGAATATTAATTTTAGTGCTATTTACTGTCCAGCACCTGCTGTGAGGTAAGTATTTGGTGAAGTTGTAATATGTAAATTCTTTTTGTAGTCACTGTCCAGCACATACCCTAATGTAAGTATGTGGGGAATTTGCAATGATTCATTTGTAGTGTACTTAATGTGTGTAATCTCTTTTGAGGTAAGTAGTTGGTGGAGTTGGAATAATAATCTTAGTTCTATATAGGGTCCAGCATCTGCTTTGAGTTTAGTATTTGGGGGAGTTGTAATAGTAAATTTTCTTTATCCTGCACATACTGTCATGTAATGATGTGGGGTATTTGCAATGGTTAATTTGCAATGTGCTGAATGAATATTTCCTATCTGGCCCTGAGGTAAGTAGTTGGTGTAGTTGCAATAGTAATTTTAGTTCTATTTAGTGTGAAGCATGTGCTTTGAGGTAAGTTTTTGGTGGATTTGTAATAGTAATTTTAGTTATGTTTACTGTGCAGCAGCTGCTTTGAGGTAAGTGTTTGGTGGAGTTGTAATAGTTAATTTTTTATATAATGATTATGCTGCATGTACCCTCACATTAGTATGTGGGGAATTTGCAGTGGTTATATTGTAATGTGCAGAATATTTGCTAGCTGCTCTGAGGTAAGTAGTTGGTGGAATTGGTATAATTATTATAATTCTATTTAGTGTCCAGCAGTTGCATTGATGTATGTACTTGGTGGAGTTGTGATTGTTAATTTGTTTTTAAGTCACTGTCCTGTACATATCTTCATTGAAGGCTGTGGGGAATTTGCAATGGTTTAATTAGATTTTAATAGTAATTTTGGTTCTATTTAGAGTGCAACATTTGTGCTTATGAAAGTACTGTAGTTTCTGGGGTTGTAACAGTTAAAATATTGTATATTCAATGTGTAGTAGCTGTTATTACATAAGTATCTATAGTAGTTGTATTATTAATGTTGAGGGTATGTCTTGCGCAGTTTCTTTTTTAAGGTGAGTACTTGGCTAGAGCTTTAATAGTATATCTTAGCTTTTATGTAGAGTTTACATGTAGTTTGTGATATTTAAGGAAAAATAGAGCATCTTTTCTACCACTTTGTTGAAAAGTGGTTAGTAAGCATGCTATATGTGAGCAAGGGTTGGAAGAGTTAGTGGTGAAGCTAAGTTTATGAAAAAGTTTTGGGTAAGCCAGTTGGTTTTCTGTTTTTAGGTGTATTGTAGATAGTGCATGTGCTGTGTGTTAGGGATATTTTATTTAGTGTTGGTGGATTTAAAGTGTTATATTAATTAATATTACTGGGCGTTAAAGTCACTCCTTATTTTTTGTTTCCTGATCCAGTAGTTGTAGTGAGCACATTTCTTTTCTTGTATGTTATAATGTTGTAGAGGATTTGTGAAGTGCTTGTGAGGGATATTTTTATTTTTTTATTGTGGCACTCAATAGACTGCATGTTTTATAGGTTGTTTCTCTGTGTTTGGCTGTTTTCAATCATTCTCTCTAAATTTTGTGCAGTAAATTTGTTTATTTAGTTTTAAATTATTTTTTAACTGCATCTTGGCACTATATGTACTGTGTTTTTTAAGTATTTTTAATTTCACTGACGTTATGTGTGTTTGGCGTGAGGTTTAGGGGTATTTGCACAAGAATGTTTGTTTTATTTAATTAGAAACACTGCTTGTATGTTATACTCAAAATGTTATACTTACTTATTTTTTTTATTTTTTTGCTGAGCTTATTTTTTTTTTAAATAGATTTTTTTCTATTTTTGACGTCTCCTGGTGTTTTTTCTGTTCCTTGGAGTCTGAAAGAAATAATAAAGACTGTATTATTTAGTTTATTATTTTGTATTATTAATGATTTCCTTTACTTAATTTAGAAGTAATTTTTTTTGTAGCCTTGAATTTTGAGGTGAGTAATGTTTTGTTTTGGATTAAAGTTACTAGGTGAAGTCATTTTATTTTTTACTAATTTGTAGTTGAAATATTTTATACATATATTTTATTTTTATTATAATTAATGTTTTAGTGAAATGGTTTTTGAATTATGATAATCGTTTACCTTTGATGCTACAGGTGTTTTTAGGTCACTTTCCTGAAATTTATGCCTGTAATACAAAAGTGTAAAACTAGATTAATTATTAATTTTTTTATCTGTGTTATAGGTTTGAATATTTCTTTATATTTATTTCAAGGATATTTTACCTTGTAATCTCAGTAGATGGCGGTGTTGGATAAATGATAGATTAATGTCTTTCCGTAGTGATATGCACGTCCTCTCTGTAAGCTGTTCAGTGTAATAATGAGTACAAAATGGAGGTCGTTGGTATTTATGTGTGTTTTTGTAAGTAATGTTATAATTGTAAATGGAATATGTTTTGGAAGTGTTTTTTAATTCTGAATTCGTTTGTGATATTAGATATATATAATTTTCAAGTATATTTATCGTGTAGTTTGTATTTTTTTTCTATGTTAGTTATTGTTTGTTTAGTAGAGGAAGTACTTCCTGTGTGATGTAGAAACTGTTGTAGGACTATCGTTTTATACAGTGTTTTTTTTCTTTAGTGTTGTCTCCTTTTTATATGTGTTTTAAAGTGATTTATTTTAAATTAAAACGGTGTTTATATGTTTTTGATTTTTGCTGATGTTTTGTTTTATGTAGGAAAAATATTGTTGTTGTCGATTTCACAGTTTTTTTCACGTAGTACTGTAGTGGTTCCAATATTTTATGTATAAGTCGTCGTTGTTTAGGTGTAATGCAGATTAATCGTATTTTTTTTTGTTTAGAGTTTGTTGTAAAAAGATTAGTTGTTTAGGCGTTTTCAGTGTTGGGTAGTATTTTTTTGGGTATTCTGTGTTTGGGTAGTCATTTGTTTGGGCAGTAGTTATTTGGGGAGTCGTTGTTTAGGTAGTCTTTGTTTGGGTAGTCGATGTTTGGGTTGTAGTTATTTGGGGAGTCGTTGTTTAGGTAGTCGTTGTTTGGGTAGTCGTTGTTTGGGTAGTAGTTGTTTGGGGAGGCATTGTTTAGATAGTCGTTGTTTAGGTAGTCGTTGTTTAGGCAGTAGTGGTTCAGTGGAATATTCGTACTTTAGTGGTTCCTGTATACGATAAATAGGTGGTCGTTGTTTAACAATATTTTAGTGTATGCTTTTTTTTCGTTGTTTAGACTTCTTTGTGAAAAAATTCGTTTTTTAGGTATTTTCGGTGTTGGGCAGTCGTTGTTTAGGTGGTCTTTGTTTAGGTAGTAGTGGTTCAGTGGCATATTCCCTTTAGTCTACTTAACTTGTCAAAATTCACCTTGGAAGTTCCAATGTGAGGCCAAATATCCGCTACCTCCCTAATTTTGGTGGGGGGAAACAACATGTTTCCGCAGCATGTAACGACCTTAGTGACCGAAACAACGTAAACTATTCCGTCCCGCATGCCACAACAGTCTTCACTATTGAGGAGTACGTAGCTGGAACGTGCGTTTAATCAAGAGGACTGGAACTCCCTTCAGATAGCAAGCCAAGTTCGCAACCGAGGCATTACACGCCCCATGCAAGGACAGCTGCTTACAAATCATCAAATGGCTGACTGAAGTCTCACATTCACTGCCGCTAAGAAAGACCTCTTTCATGCCATTGAGGCATTTGTACGAGAAGGGAAGCTCCCACACCTCATGGATGTAACTATCTCCCAACTTTTCATATCTGCCTACCGGAACATGTTTCAAACAAGAAGTGAATTGTAATGTAGAAATAGGCAGATTAAAACCCCGTGTATCAACCACTCTGCTGAGGGAATCTCGGCCACGGTAAAAGGCAATCTTTCTAACTTTTCAATGTTGAGCATGACATAAGTCGCCTCCTTCTTAGCCATTAGTTGTTGTTGTCGCGTCAAATTAAAGGAAAACAATATTTCCCTGCCATTGATGTGCTGCCACGGAATGCGACCCGCCTTCAGTGTCTGAAGTGTCCAACCCAACTGCATAATGGACCTGGTCTGACTCTGTCCATGATATAAAGAAGACATATCAAATCATATAATGTCTATAGCAGAAGAAACAATGTTGTTAATTGTATATATCCGGTCGGACAAGGTGTGAATTCCATTGTCCACAACAGCTAATGCCTTTTTCAGATTTTCCTGATCTATCTGCCTTAACCGGGCTGCAGCCTCTTGTTGGGAAAGTTTCCATATTTCATTGTATACTTCATACAAGAAACGCTTCCTACGTGGTATCTATGGGCCTGACAAAAAATCTTGTAAGTCAGTGTTATGAGACAGGAGAGTGAGATGTGTCTTAACTGCATCTAGTGAGGATGATTTTAGCCACTGTTGGCACAACTTTCCCACACTATATGTTGTAATTATTTCAGCATGTTCTGGTGATATATAGCGAGGGTCTGACCTACTTGTTCGGAAACCCCCCGAGGAGGTGACAAAACATTGATGACACCCATTGGTATCTATTGGCCACAATAACCACCCGCCTGGACGTCTCAGTGAAGCGTTAAATGTACCATTCTGGACTCATTCATTAAGCTCACTAAAAGTTGCATTTGTGTATTTCTGCCAGTTATCAAATTTTGCAGGGGCAAGTATGCTGGGCATGTTTAATTCTCTGATTGTAGCTAAGCCTAAGCAACTGGTCTGTTGTACTGTTTCATTTTTAAAAATCACTTGAACGGGGATGAGACATGCTCTAAACAATGTTTCTCTACCATTAGTTTGCCAATTTTTTGTTCCCCAAACACTTTTCAAATCAACATTTTTTGACCACTATTCATAACCTTCAATTGATAACCGGGAAACAAAGGAGTCCGAACAAATGCATTTTGTTTTGGTCAACAACATTTGTTTATCCCTAGTTGGAGTTATCTTAAAATGATAGGACTGAGCCTTTTTTTGATGATGCCCAGAAAAATACGTACATTTTTCAAAATAAGTGTTTGAACTCCCTTGCAGGGGAGTTGCGCAATGTTCCCACTGTGTATAATCAAATATCGTTTTTGGACTGCTCGCTTTATGTATGATATGGTGCCCATAATAATTATAGCAGAACATGTCACCATTATTGTCCTTAGACTGGTAAACATCCTCATTTTCATAGACAGTATAATATTGCAATTCTGTCATCATTGAGTCAACTGTTTTCACATCCCAATCACCAGATACAATGCCTGGTATGACCATATCATTCATGGATAACTTTAGCACATGTGGTATTTGAATTATTTCCGTGGGACCGTATATATCAAGCATTACTTAATCCATCACAATCCCATCCGGAAGTGGCACTGCAGAAATGTTCACAAAGGACAAGTCTCTTCAAACCTTATGTGATGAAAAATGTGGTTTCAATACGTCCTCCACCTGTTCAACCGTGGATCTCTGGGGGAGAAGATGCCCATGTATTAGCAGGAAAAAAGTAATGATAAACCCAATCCAAAGAAAAAATGCTAGGACAGTCAATAAGAGCCACAGATAGTTCCATGGAAAAATAAAAATAAAATATGTATTTTGAAGCCAATGTATCAGCTTACGTGGACCTGACAGGTCAGCAGTCGAAGAGGCAAACAAGTCCGATAGACCATCGTTGTTGTCGGCAAAGTAACCACAGGCAGCTCGTACAAAAGGTGTTGCCGTTGTCAATGAAGGAGTCGGTTTTTCCTGTAGTGGGACACTGTAAACAGCACCATCCGTCACGTTTGGATTCATGGTAACTTGATCAAATGTTTCTAAGTTGCTCGTTGTTAGTGGAACTAATGGGAGATCATTATCCACCCTCCCCAAGCTCGGAGAGGCAACAGTGTTTTTTTTTGTCCTCATTTCGTCACCCACGCTTTGGTTAAGAGGGAAAAGCAAAGGTCACGGCGAATAGTAAGTATGTCTCCAGGTATGCAATCCACACCTCTATTGGGCCGTCCCACCTGTTCTACTTATTGCTCTTTTCCTGATCGCATGCCATCGACCAAGTCTTATTGTTTCCTTCGAGACCTGATCATAACCAAAGCAGCACCCAATAGGATGGGGGGAGTTCTAATCATTGGACTTAAGTTTCAAGAGGAGTAGATCAAACAAAGAACCTATAAAACATATATTTGATAAACTATTGATAAACATTTTCCCAGTTCACCCAAAAATTGTCTCTTCTAGAGAAGGGACCTCGTTGTTCCATTTTACACATTCGATTTACAGATGTTTGCCAATCCTGAACACGAGGGGGAAGAGGATCAACCCATTTACAACATATTTCTCATCTAGCTAAAAGCATTAATATAAACAACAAATGCTCCTGATGTACTGACAATCTCTGGTAATTTATACCCTGCTCACAAACCCCAAACACCACCATAGAAAGATTTATTTTGAAGTTTACATTAAAGATTACCTTTAGAATGTTTCCTATATCCTCCCAATATTTAAACAACCTTGAACATTGCCAAAACATGTGAATGTCATCTGCCTTGTCTTCCCCACACCTCAGACAGTTTTTCTGAATTTTCCCGATAGCTGTTAATCTAGCCGGTGTCCAATAAACCCTGTGGAGTGTAAACAAATGGTTTTTCTTCAACCCTGCAGGTTTAATAGTAAACCACAGTTCTGAACAAGACCTTTGCCACAATGCTGTAACTTCTAGGGTTGGAAAAATCCCCCCCCACTTCAACAGGGGAAGGGAAGCACCATCCTCTGCTGTTTCCAACAAAGCATGATACCACAAAGCAACTTCTTTTTTAATGACTTTCTGGTTTAATTTCCCTTCCCATAAGCTCCTCCCTACCTCTCCTATTCGTCGAGATTTCACCCAACTAGATATCTGAAAATACTTGAATTTAGAAACTGTCCCTCCAGTACCCTCCTGGAATGCAGACCAGCTTAACAATTCCGATCCTTCTATAATCTGACCCCATCTTACCATCCCACTCATTCTCAAAGGAATTGATAGTTTGTCGATAAGGCATTCAGGGGTACCGGGTGAGTCCAAGATGGGAGCAGAACTACAAAAATAAGGTATCTCTAGCACCTTCCGAAAATACATCCAAACATTACATGCCTGTCTGGGGAGCTTCAAACGTACCTTCTTAAAGTACTTTGGGTGTCCAAATTTATATAAGAAATGGTCTGCTCCTTCCTCAAGATTTGCCGTTAAAGCTCTCCAGACTAGATCATATTCTGACTTCTTATTCAATAACAGTAAGTTTAGTTGAAAAGCCAAATAATCCCTAAAAAAATCCGGAGACGCAATACCCCCCACTCTTTCTTTCTACTCATCTTTTTCCACGAAATCCTTACTCCCTTAGAGGCCCATACAAACGAGGATAGATACCCCTGTAGTTTTTTAAACCAGCTCCTCTTAAACTCTAGTGGAATTGTGTTGAATAAAAAGGTGAATTTTGGGAGAATGCACATCTTCAAAATATTAGATCTTCCGATTATAGAAAGTGGAAGAGCAGCCCACGCCTTCAGCAGTTTTTTGGTTTGCCTGTAAGTTATGTCGAAATTTAATTTGGCTACCTCATTAAGATCAGTTGTTTATCGGATACCCAAGTATTTAATCTCTTGTTTAACTAAGGGAGTAGCATACGTCAAATTCCAACACATAATTTCCGTCTTTTCTGTGTTTGTACTGTAACCGGAAAATCTACCAAATTGTTCCATCAGAGTATTGACGCTACTTTTTTTTCCCAGCCCCCAATCCGAAATGGGGTAATGTCCTTACAAGACCGTAGTAAAATTGCCAAAGGTTCAATATATAAATTGAAAAGCAAGGGAGATAAAGGACACCCCTGTCGCGTGCCCCGCCAGATCCTGAATTCCTGTGATAGTTGGTCATTAACCAGGACTCTCGCTGAGGGGCATCTATACAATTCCCTAACCGCCCTAACAAAAGGGATTCCCAAGCCCCCTTTTTCCAATACAGCCCTTAGACCAATTCACACGATCAAAGGCTTTCGCTGCATCAAAAGCCAAGATCGCCAATGGAGCCTTTTCTTGTTCCGCCAGGTCTACTGCAGCAAATAACTCATGAGTTACCTCATGGAGTTGCCTCCCCTTCATAAAACCCTTTTGATCCAAGTGAATCAAATTACCTATGGCTTTCCCCAGTCTCCTAGATAAAATCCCTGTATACAGTTTGTAACCCGCATTCAACAAGGAGATGGGTCTATAGGATGTTCAAAACATTGAGTCCTTACCTGGCTTTAACAGTAAACAAATTATCGCTTCTCTCCAGGATGTAGGTATCTGTGCCCCTTCTACCAGCATAGAGTTGAATAGTTCTAATAAAAATGGAATAAGTTCATCCCCCAAAACCTTATATAATTCATTAGGTAGGTTATCTGGACAAACTGCCTTTCCTTTTTTCAACGCCTTTACGCCTTCAACGAGCTCAGGCTCATTTATCTTACAATTCAATGAAAGCATTTCAGATTCCTCTAAAAGTGGGAGATGCGCTTTTTCTAAAAATTCTCTGACCGACTCCTCTGAATTAACCAAGCTTTCTGAATACATTTCTTGAAGAAAGGATACAAATGCCCCTTCAATCTCTTCTTGCTCCACACAGATCTGGTTCGTAAGATCCGATTTAACCGATAAAATATGCCTTTTAGAAAGGTCCGACTTAACCTTCCAAGCTAATAGTTTACTACAACCTTCTCCATATTCATAGTGTGCATATCGACTACTTTCCCACTTTAACCTACTACGATTCTCTAAAAAAGCATCTAAGTTAATCCGAACCTTTTCCTCTTGGCGTGTCAACTCCTCTAATAGATCGTCCTTCCCTTCTAGTCGTGCGTTATGCATTGAAACTTGAAGAGATTTTAATGATGATTCCATATCTCCCAGCTTTTCCCTTCCTTCACAATGCTTATATATTGCCAAGCTCACAAGCCTCCCTCTAATATAGGCCTTAAACGCATCCCAAACACACCATAAACTTGCTGTTCCTTGATTCAAGTGGAAAAACTCTCTTGTATCTTTTTTTAACACTTCTACTATTGAGTCATCCAGGAATAAAGCGTGGCTAATTGTACTCCTAATACCCTTACTTACGACCCTGATATCCAAGTGTAGTTTTACAGCTGAATGATCTGAAAGGTGTGCTGGGTTGTGGGCTACCTTTCTCACCTCTGAGCATAAACTTTTATGTATTAAAAAAAAATCTATTCTAGATCTATGCCCATATTTTTTATTGTAAAATGTGAATCTATCTCCTTCGCCCCCTCTCCTGTGCCACATATCTACCAATCCTAAATCCTGCATGGCTTGTTTCACCTGTGCCCTCGTTTTAGGTGAGTTAACCATACCCCGGGGGGGTTGACTTATCATGAGCAGGATCTAACAGTATATTAAAATCCCCACCTAATACCACTGGGTACCTGGCTAGAAGTAAAATATTGAATAATTCTTGAAATGGCCTCAGATCATCTAGATTTGGCCCGTAGTAACCCGCCACTGTGACCCAGTAACCGCATAAGCACACTTCTACCACTACCCATCTCCCCCTAGAGTCAACTTGCACCACTCCTACCTTAAGCCTTATGGATTTTTTAATCAGGACTGCCACACCTTTTATCGCGCTGGTTTGGGAAGAACATACACTGAATGAAAACCAATTTAACCGTTTAAGCCAGCTCTCCCACTCATCTTGTTGAAGATGGGTTTCCTGCAATATAATGATCTCCTCCTCCGCCAATCGTAAATATTCAAAAATCTTCCTCCTCCTACACAGCACCCTTAAACCGTTCACATTCCAAGAGAGAAATTTTAATCTTAAATTGCCATACTTAGTCATTCCTGAAAGGAAGGAAAAGAAAAATCATGAACACAGAACCCCCCCTCCTATTTAAGCAAATTATGAGGACTTTCCTATATTTATCATTTTCAACCCACCTAACCCGTGCCGAACCCCTACACCCAGTGCCTCCCACACCCTCAGCCAACACCAACACCAACACACACCCAAACCCAACCCCCCCCCCCAGGGGAACCCTCCCTATTTCTACTAGGATAACCATCCTGTTATCCTCAATTCGAACTCCCCGTCGGACGGGACTTTCCACTAGATCTTATTGAGACGCCTTAATCTGATCTATAAATGCACTAACCTCTCCCGGATCTCTCATGTTATACATTTTATTCTTCCACATGATACGGAGAGCAGCCGGGAACCTTAATTGTACTGCAGCCCCAAGAGAGCGAAGCTCCCGCATAAAGTTTCCCAATTCCCACTGCCTATCTAACGTTGCTTTGGACACATCTGATCTTATCCTGAAAGACCAATCCCCCTTGGAAAAAACACCAACTTTAAGGGCTTCAGACAAAATTCTTTCCTTGATAGAGTATGTATTGAAGTTTATCAAAATCCTCCTAGGGTTTTTCCTTCCGGGATTTTTCTTGAACGGATCCCGATGGACTCTTTGAATATCCTCTTCCAGATTAAGCACTGCTATGTTTGGGATAACCTCCTTAATCAAAGCGAGCACGTAGCCCTTAATGTCTTCCCCTTCCATTCCCTCAGGGACTCCCAAAAGCCTAATATTGTTTCTCCTCATGTTGTTTTCCAATGTCTCTAGTTTATCCTGTAACATCTTTTCTCCACGTTTTAATTGTAAAATATCCTTGGATTGTGCTAACACCCGCTCCTCGTGGGCCTCCACCACAGCCTCCAGCTTACCCAACCGATCTGTTAACAAGTTGATTTTGCTTTCCAAAACTTCACAGGCTTCCCGAATCCTAGTTTGATTATTTTCTGAGATCTCAAATTTTCCCTAATCTCTTTAGTGAGGGAGATTAACAAAGCCTGTACGTCCATACCGTAAGTCATTGATCCACTAGGAGGAATACCCTCTGCTTCTGACAAGGCTAGTGTAGTGGAAGAGCCCTCTCTGTGCCCTTCTAGTTCCTTGTCTAATGGATTTTGGGCCGAGCATACAGCTAGATTTAATGCCACTAAATCACCTAAGATCGGTTGAGCTTTTGCCATATCTTGCGGTGGAAGAGTTGTGGTCGGGAAATACCTTGTGATCAAAGATTCGCTTTTTCCTAGAGGCTCGGTTTGACCTTCCTCCAGGGAGGGTGGGGGGAGCTCCAAGAGTGACACTGTATGATCAATCCCCCTTACAAAGCCCTCACCGTGAGTCTCTGATCCGGAATTTGCTATAGCTGCTGCTACGGTCTCTGATGGGTGAGGCTGAGGCTTAATACACACACCCAGGGGGCCGGGCTTACCTTTCCTCACACCAATCAAGTCTTTAACTTCTGCCCGTTCACCCATGAGGCGACGTTTAAATGGAGACATACACCGTGAGGCTCCGACACTGTCGCAATCTCCTTTTACCCAACTCCCACTTAAATTTCTCCTAGTTGAAAACCCCGGAGTCTCCGGTAGACCCCCACGAAGAGAGCAGCGAGAGGTATAAGATCTCCCACATCGCACACCCCTCACTGCCGCTGCCCAGATACTGGAGTTTGATGCCTGCTTCCAGGGCACCACCTCACCACCTCTCGCCGAAGCACTTGACCCCCCCTTCTTATTCGCCGTTTTTTTTGTTTTTTATTTCCCGACCTAGGCCGGGAAGGACGATACAGAGGGGGTAAATTGCGGTAATGAGGTAGCCAAGTAGCAAGATGTGTTTTTTTTGGCTCATCAGCCCACCATAATGTTTTCAAGCCCAACAGGCTGTAGCCGAGAGAAAAAGACTATTACCCAAAATCTTTGTGTCTATAACGTATTCGGAAAAAAAAAAAAGAAAAAAAAAGGGACTTATCGGTGACGCCCAGAAACAGTATACAAGATTTGAGAGTCCAAGCCCTAAAAAGCCAATCCCTAGGGAAACCACTCCGTGCTAGACAGGGAAAAAAGAAAAAAGGGGGGGAACCTGCCAAAGTTGTTCTTACTCGCGTTTCCTCTTCTTCTCTAGAGTGCCAGAAAACACTTCGGGTAATATAAAAGGTTGCTTACTATATGCAATTACGATGATATGCTGAGTTGTACAAAAGCATAATGTTAACCGACGAAGTCATGAACTGTCGCATCGCAGAGCACCTCCTGTGCATTTGTCTGATCAATAAAAAATAATAACATTTTGAGAAAAAACCACTGTGGTTTCCCCCTTGACATCTACCACATGTCGCATCTCCCTTCCATGAAAACCCAGGTTCCGGTTCCTAATATGTTGGAAATAAGGTGCACTAAATCTAAATAGCAAGCTAAATGTTAATGTCACAATTCATATCATAACTTAGTAGCATTTTCAAACAGGCAATGGATATCTCAAATGTTGCTGTTCCTGAACGGTAATGCCAGAAAACAACCAAGTATGTTTTCTCAATACCAAAAAAAAAGAAGAAAAACTGGCCGCTAAAGAGAGGCTTGCAACTATGGCAAGCGGCTCACCCAAACGGCGGCTCTCAGACACAGCGCGCAGCGCGTTAAACAGGTATCTCCGACTTCCCCTGGCGTCTCTCCTCCAACCTCAGCTCTCCGGGGGATTCCTCATTCCTCAGGCAAAGCGGAACAGCAACAGCAACAGCAACAGCGACTTTCTCGAGCGCCGGCCGCAGAGTTCTGACTCTCAGACGCGACGCGTCACGTGTCACGTGTCCTCGGCGTCTCCCGTCTCCCGTCCAACGAGAGCTCACGGTCAGTTCGTTAACTGGCCGCCATGTTCCCCATCAGCATATCGCCCTTCTTTCGCCTGTCGAGAGGCAGCAGTGTTGGTATAGACAACTTAAAGCGGAACTTCCGCTTTAAGTTGTCTATACCAACACTGTCGAGAGGCAACAGTGTTGGTATAGACAACTTAAAGCGGAACTTCTTCTCCAGTAGTGAGAGGGATTCGGGAACTACTGGACGTTCCTCTTGGTCAGCTGTGTAGAATCGGCCACATGTTGTAACTTGACATTGTCATTAGAAGCAAAGTGATTTTCTTTGGCACCTGGCAACGGTGGTAGAATAACAGTTCTGGTTCCGTGTATCCCCAACACAGGGACTGGTGCACGATAAGTAGGGCCAAATTATTTTTTCTCTGCAACCTTTTCACGCACAAGATCCCCAACCCTGGGAATCCAGCCGGTAGGTGTTACTGGCACATCCTTGATTCCTGTGGAGGCAGCACATTTAGAAGAGTTATCTTCATGGAACTGCTGTAATTCCTGCAAAACAATGACACGATCATTTATGTCAAAAGGTGTTTCCACCGCCACCACACCAGGACCATCAAGATCCGGAACAAACATTTGTGTTCCAAACAGGCACTCATATGAAGAACGACCTGGGGGGGACCTTCTAGGCAGGTTATTTAGTGCTCTCTGAACTCCTTACAGGTGGGAATGCCAACTACGACCCGTACCTAAGACTCTGGCTGTGAAGGATTGCTTTAAATCGTGGTTTATTCGCTCCACAACAGAATTTCCCTCGGGATGAAATGGAGACGAGTACTGGAGCTGGACCCCCAATGAAGCCATGGTGTCCCTGAATGCCCTTGAGGCAAAAGCAGGGCCCTGGTCCGAATGGAATGCTGCCACTGCATATGTACTGACAAAGACTTGCAAATCTTTAATAACAGTCTGAGCGTCAGCCGAGCGTTGTGGCCACACCCACACAAATCTGGAGCAAGAATCAACAGCGACTAGTATATATTTGAATGCACTGTCCGTTGTTAATAAACCGCAATGATCTAGGTACACACATTGTAATAGTCGGTTTGATATTAAGAGGGGTGTCGGCGGCGGGCGCTTAGCTGTGGGAACTTTCATTTGTTGACAGATGTCACAACAAAGGACATAATGCTTAGTCCCTTTATAGAGACCAGGCCACCAATAACAGGCCTGTAAGAGTGAAATTGTAGCAGCCACGCCAGCATGTGCAGATGCCACTCCCTCATGCACTGCTCTAATCAATTGTGGTCTTACATCTTTATTGGGGATGTCACGTACACCTACGTCTGGAATTTTAACTTCAGCGTTCAGCATACTTCCCTTCATGTATTGATATTTATTTGGAAATGCTTTAGGATAAGGCGAACCATCAACCGTAGCTTTTATGGCAGCCATAATGTCTGTGTCTGGTTTGGAACTGGAATGAGTTACTGCAGCTACACTGGCAACTGCCACTGCTGACGTTGCGGCTTCATCAGCCAAAGTATTTCCAGCTATGTGTATTCCAACGCACTGGTGTATGCACAACATGGACTTTGGGTAGCATCTCTTTCAGGTCTGCTACCTTCCCCAAAAGTAGTCTGTGTTATATGGTGTTGCCTTTCGAATCTCTGAACCCATTCAAGCGCCAGTAATGCAGGTATTCATTAAAAGACTGGAGGCAAAAAATAGGAATCACAAACAATCAGTGTGAACTGTGTCGGATCTGTATGTTTCTAGAGCCATTAGCAGAGCTTTAAGCTCAGCCAATTGTGCTGTACAATCCCCTATGGTCTGTGTATAAGTATGTTGGGGACAGAATTTCTCCCCCTCCATATAGCCACTCACAACCGCACATGCAGCTGAGCATTGATGTTTGGTTCCAATCACTGGTTGCGCAGAGCCATCGGTATACATGACTACTTGATATTGATCAATAGGCAATGTGTCAGCGGGAACTGGATATTCAACTTCATACTGTAGAAATTCCTGAGTTTGTAACTTTGGGTCAAAAATGTAGTCTACATCAGTGGCTGTTAAAGACGTAGCCCATTGTATCCATTGTGGGTGAAGTGCTTTTGCGTTCGGGATGCTAGCTTTTGTAACAGCCTCCAGGGTCGGAATGGGAGAACAATAATGCGTTTTCCTTGGGCAAGAGGTCTCTCTTTAATAACAGCCATCTTTACAGCAGTGAGAATTTTCTCTGTGGGAGCAAAGAGTTGTTCAGCATTGGAATAATCGATGTTGATGCACACAATGATACATTCATATAAGAACGAAGGCAGATCACTGTTATTAGATTCCCATGTTTTGAACTCTCCATCAACCCTAGCACAGAGATACATGGTCAGGCAGGCTCTGAGACCGAGGCCTGAGGTTACTAACTGACAGGTCACAATGGGGTGGTGTGTAGTCGGTAGAAAAACCTGCAAACAGGAAACACCAAAATGCTCCCAGGAGATTGTTCCCAATTAAGCACTGCATTCCCAATTACACCATATAGTTAGATGCCACATGTAATTAGGAACACTTAACCAATTAGAAGACAGCACGCACAGCAACACGCAGTGACCACGCACCCATCAGGCCGGACATCTGGACAGGTATTCTCTGGCCTACATTGTGTCCTTGCAAGGTTTAGGTCCACCTGTATTTGTTATCCATACCTTATTTATGATTCCATTACAACTGTTCACAATCTTCACAAAAGGAATGTTTAAGTGTTTTATTGTACCCAAAGAAATGTACAAAACCCCACTCCTACTGATTACACACTGAGAGTCAGGCCCCAGACTCCGGGTCTGTAACTGCTCTTCAGGCCATAATGTTTAGGTAAACAATCTGTTCCTGTTTTGCAAGCCGCCTTTGCTGTCAACAATAGTGCCGTTATTGTGAATGGGGCACCACTGACACTGTATGCAGAACATTCAGGTGGTCATTTTGACATCAGCTGTCTTTTACACAGACCGCCGAACCAATGCGTGACAGCACACCGCCAGTGCTGGCAGTCTCCGGACCATTATATTATGAGTACTGAAGAATTTCTGCCACTTTGGGTGAAAAACCATCAGCAGTCCTGATGGCGGTCAGCAGCGCAGAGGCGGTTCCCCAGCTGTCACCACCATGTGAAAAGGACTCTGCCTGCTGTATTATGAGCAGTACTAAGGAGTGGTGGTGTCCTGATGGCTGGATGCTGCCATCAGTGGAAGTGCCTAATCCCATTACCTGGCGGACGACCTCCTTGCCGGACAAGGTAAGTCAATCGTCCGACGGGGAAGGGGGAGTAGGGAGGAGAGTGGGGGTGTTGTGTATGCGTGTGTGAATGTAAGTGTGTATTCATGTATGATTGTTGAAGTGAGTGCGTGTTGGTATGTTTGTCTAAATGTGTGTCTGTTGGTGTGAGTGAATGCATATAGGAATGCATGTTGGTGAATGCATGTCGGTATGCATGTTGGTGAATGCGTGTATGCAGAGTGTGTGTGGGTGTGTGTATGCTTGTATGCGGAGAGAGTGAGGTGGGGGAGGTGGGTCCTGTCTTGGAAGAAGGGTGGGGGGAGTCATCCGCCAGCGACAGGTAAGGAATTTCATGTCACCGGCAGCTTTTCCCCCAGGGTTTTCTTGGAGGTGATACCACCACGGAAACCCTGCCGGACAGGTGACTCCTAATACCGCCAGCGGTCTTCAGTGGATAGTTGGCCTGGAGGTGCTATCCTCCAGCCTAGCTGTCCTATTGCTCTGGTGGTGCCAGCAGGGATGTGGCAGTTTGGCAGAGGCCAAACCGCCATGCTCGTAATGCAGCGGTCTTCACCGACAGCCAGTCGGTGGTGAGACTGGCACGGCGGCCCTGGTGGTCTTCAGAATGTCAGGGTGAAAATGAGGCCCTCAGTGTTTGCAGTTATCCAAAAGGACAATAGCACAGAGACTACAAAACATATTTCAAGTTATGAACTGATCCTCTCCAGGCAATCACAAAAAGCAGTAGGGTTCCACCTAGAAACCCCATCCACCTTTCTTAGCCCATGAGGTTGAAAAGAGGGAGGAGGCCAATGATTGTGGGACATACACCAGAGGGGATCAGCCTGGCAGAGGAGGATCCGATCCTAGCTAGTGAGGCACTGTTTGATGGCTCCTCCATGATAGATCAAGAGAATGGGGTAAGGCACGGGGCACCAGTAGTAATGCCCAGTAGCTACATGCTCTCAGAGAAACTATTGCTCACTGTGCAGCTAACTCTCCTCCCCACCTCTCAGCACAGGTGGCAGAGCTGACAGCATTAATCAAATCCCTTCCCCAAAGCTCAGAAAAGACAGTAAGCATTTACTCATATTCACCTATGTCACCACCAGAGTGCACTCAAGCATACAAAGCTAGAAAAAACAAGGGTTTCTGAAATAAGGCAGCACACCCGTCGCACATCAGAACATCCTAGAATTACTGATCAATACGCTGACCTTTTCTAAATGCATGGCCGAGGTAAAATGTGATGCTTAAACTGGTGGCAAGGATTTTGTATCCCGGGGAACTGTATTAGCCAACCAATCTGTAAAAGGAGCAGCTTATGGTACGAATGAGGAGACACATGTACTTCCATTAAAACAGTCATCAGAGGCAGAGGCCCCTCAGAACAAACCTTACATGTAAACTATGGGGTTGTACTTGAGGAAGTTGCAGAAAACACCATTGCCTGATGAAAAGGAGCAATGGGTAGTCAGGAGCTACATGCAGACCGCACACAAGCTTATATACCAACACCCACCCACAGGGAAACCCATCATGCCATAGAGCTTATTTAGCATATCTTATTCCCAGTTATGCTTCCCAACACACACAGCTAAAGATAATATGATAGCAGATCTTCAGAGCAACTGGTTCATTCCCAACCATACCAAAACTGTTACAATATATTTAAATGGACACTCCATCTGCCAATTATACTCACCCAAACCTATTCTTAAGGTTGTGTCATTGGCTGTCCCAGACCAACGGCTCCTTTCAGGGCCTTAAACATAAACTTCATTGACATGATCAATGTACTGAGTTTATCAAGGGACTCCAAGTCCCAGGAGTGTTGGAGGAGGACAGGGGGCGGGCCAGCTAATTGATCCAGCACAATAAAAGTGCCATAGGCCCCCCGCTTCATGGGACGCCGCACTGTGTTTATCAAGGGATTCCAAGTCCCAGGACTGTTGGAGGTGGACAGGGGGCGGAGCCAGCCAATTGACCCAGCGCGATTAAGCGCCATAGCCCCCCGCATCACGGGACGCTGCACCATGTTTATCGAGGGACTCCAAGTCCCAGGAGTGTTGGAGGAGTAGAGGGGGCGGGCCAGCCAATTGACCCAGCATGATAAAAGCGCCGTAGGCCCCCAGCATCGCGGGACTCTGCACTGTGTTTATCGAGGGACTCCAAGTCCCAGGAGTGTTGGAGGAGGACAGTGGGCGGGGCCAGCTAACTGACCCAGTGCAATAAAAGCGCTGTAGGCCACCCGCAATGCGGGACGCTGTACTGTGTTTATCGAGGGACTCCAAGTCCCAGAAGTGTTGGAGGAGGACAGGGCGCGGGGCCAGCTAATTGACCCAGCAAGATAAAAGCGCCGTAGGCCCCCCGCATCGCGGGACACTGCACTATGTTTATCGAGGGACTCCAAGTCCCAGGATTGTTGGAGGAGGACAGGGGGCGGGGCCAGACAATTGACCAAGTGCGAGAAAAGTGCCATAGGCCCCCAGCATCGCGAAACGCGCCCGGGCAAAGCCCGGGCCAAGGGCAGGCCCCTCCACGCCCGTCGTAGCCCGAAGGAGGCCGGGCAGGGCCACCCCCCAAACAACTAACAACAATTACAGACGGTAATGGGATCCTGAACAGAGGATCAGGACTTAAAAGTGAGATTGATATTTATAAAATATATGATCTAACTTGTTGGACAAGGTTGAGTTGTAAAGACGGTTTTGTACACAAATTGTGTATTCACAACAAAGTAATTAGGTACTAACTGGGGGTAGGGAATTGTGAAATGATACCTGTGGGGTTCGGCAATTTGGTAAACCATTCTGCATACTTTTGTTTACTGATTTGTACAAAGGAAAAGTTTATAGTCTCTGTATAGACGTTATATTTTTACCTTAAAAGGTATATTTTGAGCCATTATAACCATGGGCCACCATCAGCCCCGGCATGAGGATATGTGATCCGGCAGGCTCTGAGACCTAGGACTGAGGTTACTGACTGACAGGTCACAGGTGGGGTGGTGTGTAGCCAGCAGACAAATGTGCAGGCAGGAAACTTAGATCAAATCTCACAGATAGGTGCAGAAACACCACAATGGTCCCAGGAGATTGGCCCCAATAAAACACATGGCCAAAGGGGTGCGTGCATTCTCAAAAACACCATAAAGAAAGATGCCACATATAGTTAAGAACACTTAACCAATCAGAACACAGCACACACAGCAACACGCAGCGACCCTAAACCCCTAAGACTGGGTATCTGGACACATACTCACTGGCCCACATTTTGTCCACGCAAGGTTAAGCCCCACCTGCATTTGTGATCAGGACCTCATTTATGACTCCATGACAAGTGTTCACATTCTTCACCTCAAAAGGAATGTGAACAGTTGTATTGTACCCAAAATCTCTATTCTACTGAAAGAAATGTATAAAACACCACTCCAACCAATTGCACACTGAGAGACAGTCCTCAGCCATTGTTTCTGTAATTTCTCTTCTGATCATAATGTTTAATTAAACAAACTGTTCCTGTTTTGTCAAACGCCTCTTGTCTTCTGTTTTTTTAGGTAAATTCACATTCAAGCAACATTCTGAGAGACTGCTGTCAGGTTGATACCTCTGAACCATCCACGAATGCCCTGGTAGGTAGTCCACACACTTTAGGTAGCCGAAGGAAAATAATAATGTGACATTCAAGAGCCATGATTACATACACCCAGTACTCTTTACAGTCTTGGCATGACACCTGGGAAGCAGAGTTCATCTGGGCCCTACATGACAGTGAATGGCAGAGGGCATTGGTACACATGCACAAGATCACCAGTAAAGCCAGATTACAACTGATTCAATTCTACATATTACATAGGGAATACCTTTCACTACACTACTTTGGCAAGTGCATTAGTTATCTACAAGCGTCAAAAGAAAACAGCAGCCCACTTCACTGATCTGGCCCTGGCGCAACTTGCTGTGACCATGCACGGAAAAGGACAACTCCCCCCAGTGGTACAGCTTGGAGGGCAGCAGTGGCACTCTCAGTTGAGGCCAAGGTGACAGCATTGCCAGGGGCCTTCACTGCTGTCCTTTAGCACCCCTCTAGTACCACCTATTCTCACCATTTCTAGGTTCTGACTCGGAGACACCATTCTTTCCTTCCCTGTGAAACTCCCCCCATTGTTCACCCCAGGGATACCAGTCTTGGCAGCATGCAATCAGGGCTACCTTATGCCTAGTATTAATCGTGACCAAGACCCCAGCCCCAGGCTCAACCCATCACTCATCACAGGACATCTACTGAGTAGGACTCACCCCCTCTCCCCCTTGATCTTTGCAGTTTCCCAACCCAATCCTCCACCTCATTGTTATACCCCTCTATTTTGGTTACCTTCATGGGGACTGAATTCTGATTTGGAAGCTGATGGGTATTATGGAGTCCTCCTTGACTGTCTGCATACCCAGAGTCTTGATTTGAGTCTTTGCCACACTCTTACTTTGGATGCTGGCCTTCAGAGCACACCCCAGTCACTTCTGTACCTCTAACACTACTACGAAATGGAAGCTGATGCTGTTGAACCTTTGTTTACTAAATCAATAAAATCTGTTTAAAAAAAATGACAATTGTCTTAAATAATTGTGCATAGTTTGTCAGCATACTATATTTAAATTGCTGATGTACCATCATTAGCACCAAAGGATGCAGGAAACATACTAAGTTGGTCTTATGGGGAATTGCATACCCCTTTCATGATAAGAAGGGCTATACTAGATTTCTCATCTTTCACAAATGGGCTGACCAGTTACTGAAAGGATTTCTGCTGTAGGAACACTGCATCTACTCTGAGAGACTGGGTTGAGATTGCCTATACCAGTTAAAAAAACACACTTGCCAGTGGTCCTTAGGATCCCTGATTTCTTCACAGATTTTTCCACTTCAAATAACCTGTGTTTCTATCCCTGCACAAGAGCCTTCTTTCATTCATTCTCTCATCAAAATCCCTGCACTGTGACCTTGGAGCTAACTCACACTTTCTAGGTCCTGTACCCTTAATAAGTATTATCCACAGATGTCCCTCTTCGTCTTCTGGCTTCTTTGTACTCAGTGATTGCATCAAATAAGTGACAACTCTCAGGAACCAGCCTCCTTTCAGCCTCGGGGGACTGATGCATTTGGCAGTGGAAGAGTCCCGTTTTCACTTCAGTCAGTGCATCAACATTGGTCTCACTGACAGATGGTGTTCAAGTGTGTGTTGGGCGTTGCACTTCTAGCCTTAGGGGACGGGAAATAAAAAGAGATGAAACACCGAGGAGCAATACCCACTTGCTTCTTGGAGTTAAAGTGGACCAAATCCGTGTTATTTTCTGGTGGGGAGGGGTTTACTTTGGAGAAGGCCAGCTGCGATTGTGCTGCACCTGGCAAGGTCTTATTTGTCTTCAAGGGACATGCCCTTGAAGTGATGTCAGAGTGTAGGGAGTGTTTAATTACAGTGGCGTCCATAGGGCTGCATTTGGTGTGCCTATTGGAATGGCTCAGGGCAGAGTTGACAGAACTCCGTTTATTTAAATGAATGGGAGCAGGACAGAACCATGAGCACAATTTTAGAGTGGGTGGCAATGAATATGTTCGTCATCAGGGAGAGGACCGGCTGTCAGAGTTTCAGCTGCTCTTTTCCATGTTAACCAAAGCCCAGGACCATGTAACGTCGCATGCCTGTTTTAACGAATGTATCTGCTGTTAATCAGTTTTGAAATAAAAATCAGAAAAGTTTACAGAGGTGATACTGACTTTTTTTTTTTTTTTGCATCAGAGTGATGTGCTTTCTTTCTGCAGAGTTGGAACAAAGACATAGCTTCCATTGATGCAGCAGATGCAGTGGTAGCGAGGGTCAGAGGAATGAGAAGCTCACTAAACCCTGAACATTACTGCATTTCCCAGACCGATTAGGGGTCCATTTCCTTCCTTGTACTAGGGTCCATGAAACACTAGCTACCCCACTATGTAGGGAGAGAAGTGGGCCTTGGAATTATGAAATGTTCTTAAAAGGGTAGCTGGACAATCATCAATGGATCAGACAGTCTACAGGTTATCCATTTGGATTATTCTGCCTGCGACCGTAATGGCATGCTCCTAAAGCAATAAAGCAGGCTCTTCTCCTTGCATTCCACCACTCCACCATAATGGACATGGACATTCTGCTCCAAGACTGAAGCCTACCCAGATGCCTAAGTTAATTTAACATCGACCCGCCTTCGACTTTGCTGAAAGCAGGGAAGCAAGGCAAGCTTCCACTGGACATACAGGTGTATGGTTCAATGTGACAGTGCTCGAAGGGCTGGTCTGACAGGTTCGTGTGTGTTCTGTTTTTTAGGATTTTGTGGGCCTGTTTTATTGTCAGGTGGGCCGTCTTCTTCTGGTTGCCATGATTTTCCCACATTATTGCCTGCAGGAAGCCCAAATGCATGCAGTCTACCATACCTACTGACACGCCTATTTAGCTTGCCTCTTCAAGTTCAAAACTGGCCTATATTGCAAATGTGGGCCACTTTTCGTGGCTATGTAGTTCGCTAATGGGAGCACATTTATTTTAAAGCTCAGGCCTTTTTTATCCCTGGCCCACGGTCACCATCAGTGCCGTGCCCTCTCCTGAAGACTCATACTAGTCACTAGTTTGTAGGAGCATGCAGGTGAGAACCAATTTTACCTCCCAGCACTGACTGAAAGGCTGAAAATGCCTACCCTCAGCAGCAGCTCGCCAGACTGGAACAGGTGATAACTACAAATTCACAGCCATTACACCACCTTTGCAACACTGTTGGTGTAGCTTGGCCTGGAAATGTGGCAGCAGCCTCTCTCTCTGATTTTGAACGTGCCACCACCCAACATGCACACCTTCCCCTGCAAATGGCATCACTTCTAAAATGGCGTGCTGCTGAAGTCTGACTGAAGTGAGCCCAGCCAGTCCCGGCTCCCAAGGCATATTTTGCCTGCCCTGACTGGAATATTGCTCATTACACTGTAATTACACCAGCCTCATGTCACTTTATGTAGCCTGGGCTTGAGACTTAGGACGGCTGACTTTCCATTAGCACTTCAAAGAAAACACATATTGAGACATTCTGTGCACGAAGACACCAAAATACATTTTTGGGACTAGAAGTCACATAGCTAATTTTTGGCGTTTCATTCGAAATTACCCTCCTCCTAATCAGGCCATTTTAAAAAGCCATGACTCAGCCAGAGAGTGAGCTTATCAAGATTAATTACTAGTCATACTGTACTTGAGTTCCAATCCCTTTACCTCCTCTTGCAGTAAGCCTTGACTGCTCGATGTTGCAACTTTAGGAAATTGGTTTAGAAAAGGAACAACTGTGATATCTGAATTGAATTAAATAATCTTAATCATTTGAAACACCAATGGTAAATATCAGGATTTACTGTGAATAGAGCCAAGTTTCCACAGGACCTGGTGCAGTGGGTGTATTTTAGCCACAAAAACAATATATGTGAAATATGACCTGCAGCTTAACTACTGAATATGAAGGTAATAAACACTCTATGTGCCCACAGCACGTAGGCATTTACTTGGTAAGGGCAGCCACTTGGACTTGTCATCATAATGACTGCCACCTAAGTTGCGGTTTGGTGGACTAGTTGGAAATTTAGATCCAGGTGATACATTTTCTTATCCCAGTCTTCCATTTATCCGAATCGTGTAAAGTTGCTAGTACATTAGTAGTTAGTGAAAAAGGACTGGTTATTACCTGGAAGTGAAGAAGTGCCAAGTTTCACAATATAGTCACCAAAATGCAATATGTTGGTGGATGTATACCCTTTGTTGAAAGTTGCAGCGCTCTATAGTCTCTCGTATACTACTTTGGTTTGATTCTGATCAGGTTATACCCTGCCTGTGCCTCTGTCCACTCCTCCGAAAATATGTCAGCTCTTTGAAACATGTTTAGTGGAAGAAAACATTTTTATAAGCATGTTCCCTGGGATTAACTCCCTCTTATTTTTCATTCACATACTTATGGCCGTTCATTGGCACATGTCTGAGTCTGCTTCTCTAAAGGTGTCCCTGCCTCTGAAGCTGCACAGTGCAGGTTCTTTCCTGTGCGTAGCACCACCCTTCTATCAACCTACAGGTACCTCTTTTATAGCTCATAAAGGCTGAAAGAATGAAAGTTGCTTGACATTGAGAGAGTTAAAGTGACGGGGAACCAACATGCAGGACACCTGGCAACCAGTAGTGCCTACTTGCGGGCAGCAGGTTGGGTGTCACAACTACAGAATAAATATGCAAAATACGGGATGGTTGGCCACCCTAGACAAAGGCCTCACTTAACCAAAGCCAATCACCACACCCAGAAGGACAACATAACAGGAAGGTGAGAGTCATTGTTAGAGAAAAAACATCAGGCTGTGGCACTTAAAAGTACTGCTATACAGAAGCCTGCACTCTCTCAGAGACTTGTGATGAGCAGTAGCTGACTTATGTGCTGCCCCTTCATGTGCCATTATTTACCTGTTCTCTGGCTAGACCTTGGTACCTGTGATCAGCACCTTTCAGCCCATACACAGGCCAAGAATACAACACTTGGGATTGCTTGGAAACTGTGACTTCAGAGAGTCACCTCACAAACAGAGCCCACACTGTGCGGTACTTGTCCCAACTACCAAGCCTACGGATGCATGAGAGCCAGACTACCATACGCACTATGTCTTATGCATGATATCTTGACACTAAAGGGTCACTGTGGGGCCTGACTCAGGCTTCCATGCTGCTGACCCACAAAAAACACTGCTGGTTCCACAAGCCCACTCACACACCACTGTGCCCAAACCATTGGTATCTGCATGCCAAACACCCCAGCAAGAAAGAGATATAGATGCCAACTATGTCCATTCCACCAATCGTGGCTGGTGAATCAGGTTCAGTTTTGACAGAGCCTGACAGCATTGTCACTCACTAACAACAAGAATGTTATTAATCCAGCAGGCATGAACTGAGTTTACAGTTTGTAGGGCTTGTTGTTACACTGACTATGCAGTACAAACCTTGTCATAAGTCCATGCTTGTTTGTGAAGCACCCTTTTATTCTTTCTAAAGTACAATGCATAATAATGTGCTAAGCAGACAAAACTATTTTATTTTAACATAAAGTAAATTATCATTCATATTTTACCAAATAGACTGATCCAAAATCCAAACTGCTCCGTCTTCTTTGGGGAATTTCTGTACCGGTATTTGAATAATACTGTCCTTCCCACTTGTGAGATCTCAAGCACTTCGTAAGTGATATAGTGCTTCACACCTGTGGTAGAACAGTTTTATCTCCATTCAAATAGACAGGCATTTTGGAGGGTGTTAGAATGGGGTCTCTAGTTGGCAGTCAGTTTACACCCTGTCCAAGAAGGGACCCTCACTCTAGTCATGACAAGGGGGATACCCAGCTCAGAAAAACCCTGCTCACCCCCTTGGTAGCTTGGCATGAGCAGTCAGGCATATCTCAGTAGCAATGTGTAAAGGATTTGCACATAACACACAGTAATACAGTGAAAACACTGCAAAAAGGACACCACACCAGTTTCAGAAAAATAGCCAATATTGTTTAAAACAAGACTAAAAACCAAAACCAAAAAACAAGACCAAGTATGTGACCCTCTGTTGGACCTGGCCCTTTCTGCAGGGTCATCCCAAAACCTTTTACCTCCTTCCTCCTATTTTTTCTAACCAGTTTTTGTTGACATTAGGACTCTAGGCACTTTACCACTGGTAACCAGTGCTAAAGTGCATATGCTCTCTGTGTAAATTTGTATTGGTGATTGGTTATCCCTGATTGGCATATTTGATTTACTAGTAAGTCCCTAGTAAAGTGCACTAGAGGTGCCCAGGGCCTATAAATCAAATGCTACTAGTAGCTCTGTAAACCTGTCTCAGACCTGCCACTGCAGTGTCTGGGTGTGCAGTCCTGCACTGCCAATTTGACTTGACAGGTGTACCCACTTCCCAGGCCTAAACTGTCCCTTTTTATACATGTTAGGCACCCCTAAGGTAGGCCTTAGGTAGCCCCATGGGAATGGTGCAGTGTATGTTAAAGATGGGACATGTACTGATGTGTTTTAAATGTCCTAACAGTGAAATACTGCTACATTCAGTTTTCACTGTGCAACGCCTATCTCTCTCATAGGTTGACATGGGGGCTGCCTTCAAATATCATTAAAGTGCAGATCCCCTTTGAGAGCACATGGAAATCTGGATTTTGGGGTCTCTCAACTCACAAGTTATAAACACATCCTTTATTAAAGTTGTTTTTTAGATTGTTAATTTAAAATGGCACTTTTAGAAAGTAGGCATGTTCTTGCTTAAACCATTCTGTGAATCTGCCTGTTTGTCTATTGCCTGTCTGTGTCAGTTTGACAGTTGGGCTGTTTGTGAATGCCCTCTAGACAAGGAGACAAAGGGAGCTGGGGTGTAGCCTGCAAATTCTGATGAGCCATATGTGCTGGAGTCGTCACTTACACCTGAATAGGCTGTGCCTGCCCTCTCACAATGCAGTCTCTAATGCCCTCATGTGTATCTGGGGCATGGCTGGGAAAGGTAAGATCCTGTAAACAACATAGACTTTCCTTTGAAGTTTGTCTACTTCAAAGGCAGAAAGAGGTATAAGTAGTGGACCCAAAACCTCATACTTTGGATTTCTTCAAGATGACTTCTGGAACCAAGTAGAACCTCTGCCAAGGAGAAGAGCTGAAGAGCTGAGGAGGAATGCTGCCCTTGCCTGTGACTGTGCTTTGTAGGGCTACCCTGCAGTTGCTGCTTCTGCTGTGAAAGAGGACAGAGACTGGACTTTGTGGTATATTCCTGCTTGTGAAGAAGCATCAAGGGTTTCAACTGAGCTTGCCTCTTATTTTAAAGTCTCACGGCCATCAAAGACTTCCTCTGCCAGCACCCGGACTCTCTGCTGAGACTCCTGCCCTGCCAAGTGGTGTCCTATCCAATCCCTGGGTCCTTGAAAGGTGAGGTTGGCAGACAAGACCTGAAAATCCACACACAGAATGCCGTGCAGGGAAAGTTTTGATGCACGATCTGCAACGTGGCTGATAAACAACCTGTCGCCAGCTTCGCAGCTAAAATCGGAGCTCCACCTGCATCACGGCTGGGAGATCGATGCATCAGTGCTGGAGAAACGATGTGCAAACACCTGCTTACAGCTGCTGATAATGACGCAAACCCTATCCAGCATGGTTTTGTAACGCCATGCGACAGGATTTTCCATGCATCGTCCTGGGCATCAAAGTCAACCTGGCTGTGCGCGGATCCGAGGTACCCCATCCAGAAATCAACATATCACTCTCTAGTGAGGGAGAAAAACAATGTATCACCAACCCGACTGGAGAAGAAACAATGCACGGCCTCCCTTGAGAGGAAGGAATTGTCGCATTGCTGCCTTTTCCGATGCACGCTCACCTGTGCGGCTTTATTTTTTATGCTAACCAAGTACTTTGTGCAAAATCAACATTTCCATTGTTTTCTATGGAGTAAGACTCTTATTCTTTTGACAATTCATATTTTAACTTGTGTACGTTGGATTTTTGTCATTTTGGTCTTGTTTGATTTAGATAAATATTGCCTATTTTCTAAACTGGTGTGGTGTCCATTTTGTAGTGTTTTCACTGTATTACTGTGTGTGATGGTACAAATACTTTACACATTGCTTCTGAATTAAGCCTGCCTACTCGTACCAAGCTACCAAAGGGACAAGTGTTGGTTAACCAGGTGTGTTTCTCATTTGCCCTGACTAGAGGGACGGTCCTTGCTTGGACAGGGGGTTACCTAACTGCCAACAAAAGACCCCATTTCTAAGAACCACCAATCACCTTTTTAAGCTTGAAAATTCTCTTATTAGAAAACAAATTACAAAAGGGGTTTAGAGCCTGCCAATTACTTACCTTTACCTACCATTGATTGGCTTCCATGCATCTGTTTCCTTACTTTCTATTGGTCTGTGCCTCCTTCTAGCCTCTGGGTTTCTCCTGGGCTTCAGTCTTCATCCCTGCCATGGAACATGGATTAGTTACAGCTTCCTGAAGCCAGTGTCCTTCAATTTGCCACAGGCTCCTGCAGGTACTATACTTTTTCTGCTCAGCATGCACACTTAGAGAGTGCATGCTTTTGCAGTCCCTCTCCTTCCCTCGCCGTCCTCCCATTCACTGTTTGTTCATCCTCCTCCCGCCATCCCATCTTTTTGGTATGCATCCCCCTACCATTCTCTTCAAGGCCCTGCCACGGTGCTTTGTTTTTATTTATTTTAAACCACATTACACAGCACCCTGTGCTGCTGTGTACATTTTTTTTTTAAAACACTAAGAAAGCCACATATCTCATTCAGAGCTATTCGGATTTCTAAATGATTTTAAAAATGTTCCACAGCAGTGTGGACTACTGTGCAACACGGTTTAAAGTAAACCAAAAAGTGATATGTTGCGTTTAGTGCTGTTGCCTTGTTACACGGCAGCCCGCGTGTGCAACACCTTTAAAAATCAATGGCAACGCCAATGGGTCTCGCACAATTGAAACCTACTGCCTTTGCAAATGTATGTTTTACCCATTTAGTGACGGCCCATGTCGAAATGTCTCTCCTGCTTTAACAGTAGCAATGATGCAAAGTAGCGATTACGTTTTTTTCTAAAGAATAAACCGTTACACTGCTTGCCAGAGTGTATTAAAACAGAAAGCTTACCCAATATTTATTTCGCATGACTCACAAGTATGAAGTTAGCGAAAAACAGCAGATTCGTTAATGTGAGCAAAATGGAACTAGAAAGTACAACCATCGGCTAGGCCTACTTCCAAATACGGACAAGCAGCAATGATAACATAAACATAGATTTAAACTGAACGATTTAACCAAATTAACATGAAAGGCTGCTACATTTGAGGGAAGAGAAAGGAGTCCTAAAGTGTGTGTAGCAGCTTTAGGTGATTAATATTCCTCTTATCTCTGAAGAACAAACGGAAATCACATGATACTATTTTCATCACCTGCAACTACCAAATTTAATAAACTAAAATAAATTAGAATATTTTATGTTTAAATTATATTGCTGAAGTTTAATAAACACGTTATGCTGTTAAAACGCGAAAGGACCAGTCACCGAGGAACTGTGGCGATTTGTCAAATATTCTTCTAAATAAGTTAGCCCAGACTGCATACTGTACCTCGTAATATGTGAGCAGAGTTAATGCATTTAAAAAGTAAATTACAGGACACTCTGACAGTATTTATTATGCAATAAAAGTGGCAGTGACTGAATGCTTAGCTGATTCTGCATTGTCGTGTAAATGAATAACCATGTCTTCAGCAAAGTTTCAATCTGATTATTAAACTGGGAATTCGGTCACATGAGGCAAGCGTTCCCAAATTTCAGCTAATCTTTTTAACCTATTCAGATTATGTGGAAGAAATGTTGATCTGTATCTGAATTGCCCCTATAAAATGTGTATTTAGATAGAGAAATGACTCAATTTCAAACGTCCAGGCCCACAACGATGCTCTGATGTAAAACGTGAGCATTCCACATCTTGATATCAGCCTCATTTGTGATTAGGTGAAAAGTCTCATTAAAAGTAGAACTGCTTGCAAGGTCATTCAAACTACACTTTTGCAAGGTAATTTTATCCTGAAGTTGATCAATTTGAAATGGTGTAAATGCAAGATAATGAGGCATCCCCTCCAGTTTGTGGTGTGTGTGGGTGTGGGGTGGGTGTCCTTAGACTCTCACAGCACTCATAGCTTTGGATTGAACTAGGGGATTCCAGGGGGTGGTGCTGCGCTGCAGGGTGTGCATGGGCCTGCGATAAGCCACTGACAATTCTTTATCAGTTTAAACAAACAGTGGACGAACTGAGAAGTACGAAATCTCATGTTTCTATTGTTTTTTTTTAAGCAAATGCCACTTTCGCACTGGTATAATTCACTGAAAGGCTGGCCAGTGCCAGTGCAAAATTGCATGTTACCACCAGTGAACAATTTCTTGACTGCACTTTTATTTGCATGATCTGGCTTTTGTGTAGTTCCTCTTTTTCTCTACACAAAAATATCCTGTATGAATCTGGGGTCATACTTATTGGCAAGTGATACAGCGCAGTGCAGCAAGTCATCTTGCTGCACTGTGCTAAATGGAAAGGGCAAGAAAGCACTGTAAAAGAATACTGTGCATTCCTACCTTTACCTCTGTCCTGGCTCCATTTGACAGCCTACCACCAATGCAGGCACCCATGCACCATGGTGCGTCCATTGTAAAGAGGATTGTTTTTGTGCAGGAAGGTGCACCTTCCTGCACAAAAATAATCCCCTCAGGCATATTCCTCTTCCTGTGTGTACTGCAGAATGCAGTACATCCCCAGATCTACACTACTGGCATCAGAATGCATAGTTTTTGCGGGGGTGCATCCAAGCAACACCTATTGAATGCCTCCCTGGGGCAGAGTAACACAACACTGCAATTTGCGCTGTAATGCTTTACTCCAGATTTACGAAGCCACACATGTATAGATTAGATGGCCCTGTGTGGCTTTATAAATCTGATTTTGGACTTGAGTCACTCTTGCAAATGTGAAAACTGTCCCGTTGTTTTGGAAAGTGCCTAACTGTGGATTTTGGGCCCTAGCTCAGTCGGCACCTAGGGAAACCTAGAAAACCTGTACATTTTTTAACCCTAGACACAGACACAAGTGGGCTGGCTTGCATGGCTCTCACCACATTTTTTTTTTCCCAGAATCCATTAGAAACCTCAAACTTTGACTAATAAAACCCATTTTGCTCACATTGCTCTCACTTGTGTGGGTGGGCCAAGTGCCTGTGACAGGAAAGGGCCAAAAACATGTAGAGATTGAGGGAAAAACAAAGAGTCTTCATAAGTATAGTTCTTTTTACCCGTTTGTGCGCTGACTTTGCTTTGGGCACCCACATAAGTGAGGCAACACTTTTATCATGAGACCAAGGGGAACGCTGGTTGGTAGTAAATTGGTGCTGGCATAGTGATCCCACACAGAAATGTGAGGAAAATGTGATTTTTTTAACCCAAATTTGAAAACTGCAAGGAATTCTGGATAAGAAAGCGTTGGGGATCCACATAAATCACACCTCCCTGGACTTCCCCAGGTGTCTAGTTTTCAGAAATGTCTGTGTTTGGTTGTTTCCCTAGATGGCCATCAAGCTTGGGATAAAAAACGCAGGTACCCCCCTTGCCAAAACAGGTAATTTATTTTTTTCTTTTGTTTTTATAATATTTTTGTTTAGGCAGCATGAAATTAAAAAAATACATCATATAAAAAATCCAGCTCAGCATAGAATTCATACTTAATCATTCTTGATATTATAATAAACCACCACAGAATAAAAAATGTGCATTATTATACATTGGAGAACAAAATGCAAATGAGGGCTAAATAAAGTTCTTTCAGGCTAACAAATATCAATGCTATAGAACATTTAGAACAGCAATACACCTGGTGCATGGTAAAAAACAATTTAAAAAACTGAGAAATTGACTCGCCCTATAATTCATGCTCACTCATTCTGAAGAGCAAGATGGAAATTGGAACGAAATACAGTACTTTGCACATTGCCAATTTTATCATATTCTATCAATCCATTCTTAATCATTCTTGATATTAAAGATATCAATGTTAAAGAACATCTAGAGCAGCATTACACCTGGTGCACAGTAAAAAGAATAAAAAAAACTGAGAAACTGACTTACCAGACAATTCATGCTCACTCATTCTGAACAGCAACATTGATATTAGAATAAAATACAGTACTTTACGCATTGCTAATTGTGTCATATTCAGTCATTTGATTATTCTAACAGTCATAGAAATAAAATACCATGGTTTAAAAGGTGTAAAACAATAAAGTGCCTTTGAGTAAATTAGGAAGAACAATAAAGTGGAAAACGGCCAGGAGTGTAATTGGAGACCTTAAAAAATATTGCTTCACCCACTGCACCAGAATTGAGAGTATGAGCGGACACCTGGGTTAAATACATACATACATTCAATGGCATCAATTTAAAAATATTACCTCATGGAAAAAAAACACCTAACTGGTCTTACATTACTTCAGCGCTCCTATTCATTTGGCATAGGCCTCCTCAAATTCTTTTGTGTGTTTTATTTTATTACACCATTGCTGAAACGTTGGAACCACCCCTGTTTTCCAGTTCTCAAGAATCAACTACTAGGCCACCACTATGGTTATTGCTAAAAATATTGTTGATACCTCCTTAAATGCCAAACCTCATGCGATAAGCCAAACAGAATTAGCATAGATGACAGGGAGGCCATAGTTTTAGTTGTACAGCTAATTGCTTGGAAAACATTACTCCAAAATTGCTGCAGGCTGGGGCATTCAAATAAGGTATGCACCAACCCCCTAGGCCACTAGACCTGCACCTAAATCAAAGTTCTGGGAGGGAAGGATACATCCTATATAGCTTGTGTAGCATATAGTAAGCTTGTCATCTTGACAAAAACGCCATTCTCTTAAAATGTGCAGCTCTTAAAGGCCAAATGCCCTACTTCACACAGAAACTGCCATTCTTTCAAATTAAACACGCAGCCAGTTTTCGTGTAGATTCTCTATTTTTGATTTGCAGATTTGCAAAGAAAATCATACCATTCACCAAGCCCTGCTAGCTTCGTGCCATAGATGTACCCTACTAAAACCTGGGTATTTTTTACCCATTAATACATGATTCATCTTCAGGAAGCTGGTAATTTGGCTAAAGCTAGGACAAATAAATTCACTCTGTGGGGGAAACTTCTGGCTAGTAGAGTCCCATCAAATGAATTGACTGCCATTGTGAAAATCTCCCAGTTTCTCAAATCCCAGCACCTTCCACTCTTCTAAAGAGCCCCTTGATAAGGTCAAACCCAAATCCTGCAGTCTTGTAGTGAGGTATAAGCATGGCACCCCAGAACACCCCAAGCAGTAAACAATCCGTCGATATTCATTACATAAGCAACTAGTACCTTTTAGCAAGTCTGTTTGGGAAGTTTGGCAGTTCTAACAAAAACAACAATCCGAGACACTAATTTTTTTTATCATAAACCAGGGATGAAGCTACCAACAAAATCATATTATGAATTCAAGTGCCCTGATAATATGTCTGAAAATGTGTCAGTGCTAATCCTCCTTGTTCTGCTTCCAGCTGTTGCATAGACATCTTAACTCTGAGTTATTTCTTAGCCCAGACAAACTTAATTATCATATCTAGCTCCTTGAAATATGCACCGGGAGTTTTCAAAGAGAGACGCACAAACAGAAAAAGAAACAAAGGAAGAATGGCCATTTTAATTAGGTTGACCTGACTGAAGGCGGCAGACAAGACCAATATTCTAACAGCTTTTTCACCTTAATAAGCAAAGCCTCATAATTAAGCTGGAACAATTCAGGAAAGATATTTGTACCATCAATTCCCAGATATGTAATAGGGCATTGAAGGACATTGTGCACACAGAGAGGGAGTTCAACATCACAGTTGTCCTATCGGCGTTCAAATATAAAATTACTTAATCTTCAAACAGTTTAATTTTTGTCATCACTTCAATAGGCAGATGAATGAGGGCTTGGAAAGAATTCTAGCCTCTAGGGGTTCTATAAAAAAATGAGAACAGAAGTGGGAACAGGGGCAACTCTACCAGGCACCATGATTTACTGTCACAACCCCTGCCTCTATGGTGTTTACAATAATTTTGGCCTCTGCTCCACTATAGAGCTCTTTGAGCATATTAATTACTGAAGATGGAGACCCAAACTTCTCTAGAATAGGAAACATCACATTCCAGTTAACAAGGTTGAAGGCAATCTTGGCGTCCATCATTTTTACTATGGACTTGTCTTTATTAACTGTAAAGAAATCAATAGCTTCAATCAAAAAATAAATAGTACCAGCCACTGTTCTTTTGGCCAAAAAAATATTCTGATCATAATGAATCATTTGTTGAGCACATGTTGCAATCTGATCTGCCCAAATCATCGCAATCTATGTTTAATAACTTACAGGGCATTAGAATTAGGACCTGTAGGGTCTTTATTTTTTTAAGAAAGCTAACCAGGTCTTCTTCAATAAAGCGTTTAGGAACTTTCACTACATCTATAATTTGATTAAAGAAATTTGTTAGAACAGGCATCGATTCTGCATAGAAAACCGTTTAAACTTTGACAGGAATACCATTCCTCCTACTGTTTTTTGCCTCAGCTATATTCTTTAGTGTGCCATCCTTTTCAGATGGCTCAATCTTTTTAGTTAGTGCACATTTGTAGCTGTTGGAAAAACAAGGTAACTGAATTTGAGCCAAATGCTGCTCAAGTTCCCCAGATTACACCATCTGGGTCTCCCCATAGCTCTGTCTATATTGGCGGTAGAAAACCTATGCTATCCTTGCGCTGCTATCTGCAGTCGCCGCAGTAACGGGGTCCCGAAATTGGGTGATTAACTGGCTACTTTTCTGGGGTCTTGTTGACTATGCCAGCTATTTCCCCACGTGCTGACTCTTTTCATAAAGCTTCTGCTGAAATGTTTTACTACCTGAAATTTCTCCTAATAAAAAAAAAAAACCTTACCTCATGTTTGGCTCTTTTCACCTGCTCTTGCAATTGTGCTCAGACCTCTAAGTAAACGTGCAAACTGGGTCAAGGCCTTGTTGAGAGTCTCCTGAAGATGCTGAATTTGGGCTGGGCGAACCCTCAAGAGTTTAGCTTTATATGATATCATTTGTCCCCTTAATGAGGCCTGAAACGCCTCCCAAATCATAAAAAGGGGGCAGACTCGAGATTGATCTAAAAACAATTCCTGGATAAACCCTTGCATGTCACTCAGCCATGTTTGATCCACAAGTCAGGCCTTATCAAATTGTCACCTTGACCTCCTACTCTCCAATGTAATAAAATTTATTTCTAAAAGAAGGATAGATTAATCTGAGAAAGGGTTAGCTAATATCTCCACCTTTCCTCGCTTCAGGTTCTTGTTTACCAAGAAATAATCCAGAAGCAAGGCCTACCCGAACCTGTGGGATTAGCAGGTGAATTGGGTAAAAGCAGAGTACCTATGATGCCAGGGATCCATTAAGGCAAGCTCCTGTCTGAGCAGTGCCATCACAATTGCAGTTTTAAGCTTTAGCTGCCTCTTGGCTTGATTTGACATATCAAGCATGAGATTTTGTATGAAATTAAAATCATCCTTTGAGCGGGAGGCCGTAAGCGGACGGAAAACAGAGGACGATGGGGCAAGCCCAGAGCCATCCAACCTGTCCCCCAGGGGCACACCAGAGAGCGCCTTACCAGGAAGTTACTAAAACGTTCTGGGCGAGATCAGGGAGTGGAACGCCAAATGAGAGGAGGACTAGCAGCGAGACTGGAGGACAGTGGAGAGTGGCGAGAGAAGAGACAAAGCAAGGAGCAAAGGGAAGGAGAACCAAGTAGAGAATAGTGAGGATGAGAATGGAGAGCAGCTGGCCAGAGAGCAGAGGAGAAGGGTATGAGAGGGTTTGAGAGACAGAGCACCAACCCAAAGGCGACTACAGGTGCCAAGTTCCAGCCAAATTCCAGGAGGAACGTGGCTACACACAAGGTACAGTTCCTTTTTGGGACTGGGAAGAAGGGGGAGGACCCGAAGCAGTGAAGAAAGGGGGACAGAGACAGGAGCAAGACCTAAAACAGTGCAGGAATTGCCACCTCCCTTGAGAGAAAATCCTAGACACTAGAGAGCACAAGCACTTATCCTTCCCCTTTTGTGAGCACTATGGGCCTGATTCTAACTTTGGAGGACGGTGTTAAACCGTCCCAAAAGTGGCGGATATACCACCTGCCGTATTACGAGTTCCATAGGATATAATGGACTCGTAATACGGTAGGTGGTATATCCGCCACTTTTGGGACGGTTTAACACCGTCCTCCAAAGTTAGAATCAGGCCCTATATTGGTTACCTGTCTGGTGGTCCCTCACTACCCAACCCTATTAAAAGAAAACAGAAAGAGCACTTACCTGACAATCTACCATCTTTTCTGTTCTCGAGGTGATGCTCTCCAGCACAATCCAGGGAAGAAAAGAAGGAGACAACTGAGTACAGCTAAAGAAGTAGCCCAAGAAAGAACCCTATACACAGAGTGTTATTATAAAACGACTTCCAGAAACAAGTGACTCTTATTATAAAAGGCGTTATACCAGCAAAATTGTGTGAAGTAGTTCAATATTCCTTACAACAGTCGGAAAACCCATTGGACACAATAACATCTTACACATACCCTATAACTAAGGAACCTTCCAACCGGGTTGTCAGGTTGTATATTTGATCTAGTGCCTCAACATCAGAATTGGGATCATAATAATTCAAGAAATTCAGGAGATTACCAGTCACTTTGGAACTTATCCAAATCCACCTGGTCTTCTTATCTGGCAAAATCTGCTTTATCTTCCAGTCCAACCTATTTGAGAATGAAATAGCCACTCCTCACACAGCTGTGGAGGCAAAAGATGCCTGCAAACACTTTGAGTGTAAGGTAATTTTGGGCGTATTAGACTCGAGATAGATCTCCTGGAGGAATACCTCAGAATCAAATGCAGTTAACAATTTCAGCAAGGCACCGCATTTTCATTTATTCCTCAAGCTGTTGACATTGCAAGTAAGAAATCGTATGTGTTGCGCCATCATCTACCAATGTGAGCAGCATTGTACCCCTTTTTGTACCTCCCAAGATACCTTTAAACCACCACCAATAAAAGTAGCCTTTGAATTCCTGTCATCCCATGAACCAATATTCCTTCGAAAAAAATTCTCTGCTAAGCCCCAAATTGGCCAGTCTTTCTTTGATCCTGCACATTTTAACTGCACCCACCTTTCCCCAACCTTCCATCCACCTCCAACACCACTACCACCCGACCTACCCCCATGCCTGCAGGTATCATGACACAGCACCAAAAACCTCCTAGTGTGACCCCCTCAGCCCTCTACTAAGACAAAGAAGGCAACGATGAAAAGAATAAAAACGTATAAATCTTAATAGAGCCACACCTTCCTCCCACTGATGATGCCTCTTTGTAGAACTTCCAGGTCCTCGCCTTTAGATTTGACCATCCTAGCCAGCAATGCCTCCTCAGTTTGGATTGCTGTACCAGGGAGGCCTGTCCCCCAAGAAGCATGCACTCTGTTATTAGCTCATAGAAAGCCATCCATCGATGTGTTGTGGCAACTGATAAATCAGAAAACACCCGCATGTGGACATTCTTCGCAATAACAAAGGATTGCTGTCTAATTCCTGTGGCCTAGATATGCTTTTTGATGTGAAAATCAGAGACGTTGACCAGGATCATCCTTGGGTATTTTGTTTCTGGAGGTCGATGCGCTGGGACCCTATGTGCCTCTATAATTGTAAAATCAGGAGGAGCGTCTAGTAGAATGTGTTTCTTGATTAATAAATCTATTAAAAGTGAAACACTCTGTGTCACCTTGTGATTTGCTCCCCTCTCGAGAGCTTATAAACGACGATTAGAGCATCTGGAATGATTTTTCATTTCCTCCACTTTCGTCATCAATTGATGCATCCTTTTCTGCTCCAAGGCCATATCCTTATGAAAAATTACTAGCTTCTCCTCTAGGTCAAATATTCTCTGTTTGACATCCTGTAGTTGCTTGGGTAGAACATTTAAGTTTTCCTCTATTTTAGCCAGTCTTTGGTGCAGCATCTCAATTTCAATCATTTATTGCATTTGCAGATCTCAGACCACAGCCAGAATGGTCTCTAATAACTTTAGAGCCTCTGGTTTCATCAGAAAATGCTGAGAGGTCACATTAGTATTGTTAGTGCCATTCCTCCTTTGGGAATTGCATGACAAAATGGATGATGTGGATGTCTGGTCACTCATTCTCCCAGCCCTCAGTATGACCTCCAGAACTTCACTTGAACTTTGCACAAGAGTTAGGTCTAATTCTGGGACTAATGCCTGTGGTGGTGGAGTTCTTTCTTTCGAATTTGCCCCCAATGATGCTGTATTAACACTGTCCGACCCCAGAGGTTTTTCAGAATGTTGTGAGTGTGTATTGCATATCACTTAGCCCCTGACTGGACCTCCCAGTATCATACACATTAGAGTCTTATGCAGAACTCCCTGTAGGGGATAATCCTTGGGTCTCATGGTCATCAAGGTCACTAAAGCCAGGCAGGATACTGCCGCAATTGGTTTTAGCTCTCCCTAATTTTGTAAAGAGAACTGTAGATTTCTGACATGAAGCAACTTCTGTCCTCCAGAGTCTTGACATATGTGCTCAAAGGCTGGGCAGCAATAGTAGTGTGTGGCTGGCTGGACAGATTTTGCATTCTGCGATTACTCACCCAGTAGGGGGCCAGAAGAGCCGGGAGAATCTTCTATCTCACTCTCAAACTTGGAGTGCTTGGTGCGGTGGGTTTCGCACGGTGCTGCTGCATACTATCGAGGAAACATGAAACCCTCAAGGATCCCTGTAGCAGATCCCCACATGACTTGTCACAGCTGTTGGATGACCCCATCCGGAACCTCATTCCCCCTCTCCACTCCTTCACTCACCAGACTTCAGTGCACTGGCTCTAATACTCAGTTTTGTGCTGATTTAATTTGCTGTGTCTCACAGACTGAGGCGTGGCGCAGTCAAATCTTTACAACTTTGACCCACAACTTCCCAGCTTCTGTGTGGAAGGGCCCACCACCATCCATCACAAATTGTTATCCCAGCAGAGCAATGGAGACAACCACTGTACTGTGGCTGCAACCCGGGCCTAGTGTGATATCTTGTGGAGAAGGAGGGAGGGATCACAAACATCGCTAGTGGCAGGCCATGTGGAATAGGCTGTGTTGTGATCGATAGGGGGCCATCTGAGTTTTTGGTCCCGGGCTAAGAGGCCACCTAGGAAAAAAAAAAAAACAGACATTTCTGAAAACTGCATACCTGGAGAGTCCAGGAACGTGTGGCTTGATTTGATTGCCCAATGTTTTCTTATTCAGAATCCCCTGCAAACCTCACATTTAGCTGAAGAGTCAGAATTTTCTCACTTCTCTGTGTGGTAAAGTTGTGGGATCAGTAAATCAGCACAGATTTCCTACCACTCATCATTCCTCTTAGTATCCTAATAAAAAATATATTGTATGGTTGGGCCAAGTACCTGCAATGTGAAAGGGCCAAAAACATGTAGATTGCCCTTTTGGACCCACTTTGGTTACCCCCTCAGTTTTTCATTTTATATGTTTTTACCGTGACTCAGCTTTGGGCACCCACATAAGTGAGGTATAATTTTTTTTGGGAGACCAAGGGGGACATTGAGTGGTAGGAAATTTGTGCTGGTGCAGTGATCCCACAACTCTCCCATGCAGAAATTGTTGAATTTTAGGTTTGCAGGGGATTCTGCTTCAGAATATGCTGGGGGATCCACGCAAGCCACACCGCCATTCCCGCGCCAGTCCATGCACACTGCCAGCCAAGCACTATTCCATGCACACTGTCAGCTAAGCACCATCCACGCACACTGCCAGTCAAGTCCCATTCACCCACACCGCCAGCCAAGCACCATCCACGGGCACCACCAGCCAAGCACCATCAACACACCATACCACCAGGCAAGTGCTCCGAAGGGGTTGGAAAAGGCAAAAATGTGTGCCTAGAAAAATGGGAATAAAGCTTGCCTATAGGTCTGCTCCCTGACATGCCCATAAACATATCCCTGGTGCCTAGTGGGGTTTCTGCCCCCATGGGGGCAGATCAGGTGTCATAACTACTATCTGTCCCCGGGAGGAAGAAAGACTGTGCCCATTTTTGAGGGGGACAAAGGTATCTCCATGCCCATTCTGGGCAGCCCCCACAACTACTCAAAGATAGCCCCTCGTGCTTAGGGGGCTTTCAGCTCAAGGGGGGCAGAAAGACTGCCCATTTTTTGAAGGGCAGTGGGGACATTAGCCTGCTCATTCTGGGCAGCCCCCATCCCTACTTTGGCTAAAAAAATACTCCCTGGAACCTAGTGGGCTTTCTGCCCCCTCTGGGGAGAGATCATAGATTACTGCCCCAGCTGCCCTCCAAGGGGGGCATAAAGACTGTACACATTTCTTGGGAAAGGCAAGGGCATTGCCAAGCCCATTCTGGTCAGCCTCTACCCATACCCTTTCTAAATAACATACTCCCTGGTGTTTAGTAGGTGTTCTGCCCCCCTGTGGGGCAACTCAGGGGCTATTGCCCCCATCCAAACCAGGGGAGGGGGGCAGAAAGATGGATTATGGTCATTAAATTAAGGGGAGAACAAAAGCCCTTGCCTAAGGGGCTGCTCCCTTTCCCTGGAGTCTAGCAGGAGGATCCCTTCTTGGGGATCCCCCACCTGAGAGTGATCCTCAACCAGGGATCCACAAGAAAAGTGTACCATTGAAAAGGGGAGAGTCTCCCCTTTCCAATGACACCTCCCTTGTCTATCTTGGTGCGTGGGGGCTGAGATAGCACCTGAGCACTGAGGCACAAAAGTGAAATGAGTTGATTGGCTCATCTCACTTTCGTTTTCACTAAAGTAATGTCAGTGCAGCGTGGCTATTTCCCAGCTCCCAAGACTGTTTTTAGAAAAATCAAATGATTCTACTATAAAAAAAAAAAACTGATGGATTTGATGGTCATGTGCAGAGGACTGAATGGTTCCATCCTTAGCACATGACCACCGGTGCTCGTGATGGAACTGTTCCGCCATGAGCACCAAACGGTTTAAACAATAAAGAAATGGTTCCCTAGAGTAACTATACCTATGATTGCAGCAGTTTCAGCCCCTGTGTACCTAAATCCATCATGGCAGAAATGTTTTTCAACTGAGCAGAGCAGTGCGCATTCCGAGTGTGCTGGCAGCACAGTCAGTGCAGCTGGAATTGGCCTCTGTTCTCTTTCAGAGCTGAAGCCAATGCTGCAGCACTGACTGTCATGCAAGCCCTGTGGGGACATAATAATATTGTGGTCTGGAGCCTGCTGATTGGCGGCGGCCTCCAGACCACTGTTTTGGTGGTCCAGGGGTCATACCACTATTATCGTAATAAGGCCCTTATTTTGGAAACTTGTGGCTTTTCAAAAGGCCCTGTTCTAAAGTATTTATTACAAATCCAACTTTACCAGTGAATTTGGCTTCTAAAAATATTTTCAAAATAAAAATGAACTTTGTATCTATTTCATATCATATATAACATTATTAAATGTAATAATATAACCCACTGTTTTCATATGGAACAACCAGCATTGCCATAGTGAACATAGCTTTTGGGGCTGTTCCATTGCAAGTGCATGTGTAGCAATACACTTTTACATGTCCTACTTTTAAATATCATGCACCCTGCCCTTTTGGCAATAGGTCCTACATAAGGGTAACCTTATGTAGGCTGCAGCTTACTAGTGACATTAAAATTAGAGGTCCTGGGTACACATTGTACCACATACTATGGACTAATAGGTATGTTAAATATACTAATTGGGGGTATGCAGATTTCATCATGTTGAAAGGGGGAGCAGAGGCACTTTACCACTCATGCAGGGTCAAAAAGCATAGCGTTCTAAAACCAGCAAAAACAGTCAGGACAAAAATCTGGGGGTACACCACAAAAGGATGATAATTTCCAACAGCACAGCATTGTAAGAAACATTAGTAAATCTGGGCCATAGTGTTTTCCAACTTTGCTACAATGAGACAAAAGCTAGAGCTAATATTTTAATTTCATATGCAAACTTGCTGTTGGTGGAGTATTTTTCTACAACTGTACAGCTTTGCATCTTGTGTTAAATAGCATGAGTAAAGAAGAAATAGAAGGCTTTAATATGTGTGTACTTAGTTTTAGTGTTGTTTGTTTAATTTTTGTGATGAATATGCTGCAGTTTAAAAAATTGCTCACAAGGTAAAAGGGTATAGACTACAGAAAGGAGGGCCTGGCATGAAAGTCCCATCCAGCAACCAGACCTATGTCTGTATTAGTGTTTGACTGTTAATGAAAGTATGGGGAATTATGATTTTTTTCCATTATTAACATATAACAACAAGTCTTCCTTAGTATGTGATATTGTTAGGGTTTGTAGTATATTAATGTCCTGAAAAGTTGTGGGTGCCTGTGAGGGTTGTTGTTACATTCTTCCTGTTGGTCATTCTTTTCAAATTTGGCAATTTTGGTCAGCTAGTTGTACAGGACATAGGGGGCACAGTCTTTATGAATAGAAGTTGTAGACTTGAAAGCACATTTTTAGGTCACACACAATACCTGATTTCAATTCCAGAGATTGTCGGAGGATGATCGTGGCCCATTTATATTCTAAATGGCTTCATTCATAGTAGTAGCTCACTATAACAATCACCGGAACGGTAATTCATGCATTTCTAAAGTGTTATTTTGTTAACTGCAATTTCTTACAGTATGCATCACCCGTGCATGTTAATTGTGATTCCTCTTTTTTGTGAGGTTGTATAGGCCAGTTCATTTAATATTTTTAGAACTGAAAATAATAAATTAAAAAATATATCCCATTCTATTAGTTAATAGGAAATGAAACGTTATTTATTTTGTTAATATCTAAATAAATAATTAACTTACAGCTTTTGCTATCATTGGTTGAATAATCTTCTAAATCACCCACACAGTAGAGAATATCTTTGTCTTTGTTGTATTTTACCTCTTTTATCCTGTTGGGAAGTGGAAATACTATTGGATTACATCTGGTAGAGATATATGTTATTATACATTTTTAGTTTCTTAGGAAGTGCTACCAGGAGACTGGTCATTCTCTTGCAGTATAGGGAATTCCTCCTAAAAACTGGCACATGACATTCCTCTTGCTGGACATTTGGGGCAAAGCAAAACCTGGGACAGACTGGTTCCCCACTTTCACTGGCCTCATATGTCAGAGGACACAAAAGAGTTTTGTCTCTCTTGTGTCACTTGCCAAGCCAATGGCAGGACTGGTGGCACGCCAAAGGCCCCCTTGATCCCACTGCCTGTGGTTGGGATGCCCTTTGAAAGGGTGGGGTTTGACATAGATGGTGGCCTTAACCCTCCTGCCTCTGGCAATTGATTCATCTTGGTAGTAGTAGACCATGCCACTAAATATCCAGAAGCCATCCCCCTAAGTACCACTTCAGCTCCTGCAGTGGCAAAGGCCCTACTGGAAATATTTTCCAGGGTGTGCTTCCCTAAAGATGGAGTATCAGACAGGGGTAGTAACCTCATGTCTGCATACTAAAATGCAATGTGGGAGGAATGAGGTGTAACATACAAATTCAACACACTTTACCACCCTCAGGCAAATTGATTGGTTGAGAGGTTTAATAAAACTCTCAAAGGTATGATCGTGGGACTATCTGAAAAGCTCAGAAGGAGATGGGATATCCTATTGCCTTACATCCTTTTTGCCTACAGGAAGGTACCCCAGAAGAGATTGGGCTACAGCCCATTTGAGCTCCTTTTTGGTCACCCTGTTAGGGGTCCACTTGGACTTGTGAAGGAGGGGTGAGAGCAACCCTTGAAGCCCCCAAACAAGACATTGTGGATTATGTACATGGCCTAAGATCAAGAATGGATGAGTGTATGAAAAAGGTCACTAAAAACCTTCAGGCAAGCCAGGAATTGCAAAAACAATGGCATGACCAGAAGGCTGTCCTGACTGACTACCACACAGGACAGAAGGTGTGGGTATTGGAGCCTGTGGCACCAAAAGCACTGCAGGACAAATGGAGTGGTCCACATCTGATAGTGGAAAAGAAGGATGAGGTCACTTCTTTAATGGACCTAGGTACTCCCAGAAGTTGTCTAAGAGTACTTCATGTGAACCACCCGAAGCCCTACTATGATATGGCTGACTTAACCCTACTCATGGCCTCTGATGAGGGACACGAGGAAGAGAGTGACCCTATCCCTGACCTCTTCTCCAACACTGCAGCAGATGGCTCAGTGGAAGGAGTTGTCCCAGGAGACTGCCTTACGGAAGAGAAAAAGGAGGACTGCAGGGACCCTCTGGGCCAATTTATGGTGCTGTTTACTTTGACACCTGGTCAGACCACTTGGTGTGAATAAACCATAGATATTGGAAACAGTTACCTGTCAAAAGTAAGATCTACAGACAGCCTGACCATGTCAGGGACTGCATAAAATCAGAAGTTTAGAAAATGTTTGCCTTAGGAGTAATTGAGCACTCAGATAGTCCCTTGGCCGGCCCAGTGGTGCTAGTACCAAAACCTCATTCTCAAAATGGGAAAAGGGAGATGAGATTTTGTGTTGATTAAAGAGGGCTCAATACAATCACTAAGACTGATGCACGCCCTATATCCAGGGCAGATGAGCTGACAGATATACAGACATCTACCAAGTATCTAAGCACTTTTGACTTGACTGCAGGGTATTGGCAGATCTAACTATCAGAAGATGCAAAACCTAAAACTGTATTCTCTACCATTACGGGGCATTACCAATTTATAGTTATGACCTTTGGTTTGAAGAATACACCTGCCACTTTCCAAAGGCTGGTGAATACAGTCCTCCAAAGTCTGGAAGCTTTCAGTGCAGCATATTTAGATGATATTGCTGTATTCAGCGCCTCCTGGGATGACCACCTGGTCCACCTGTGGAAAGATTTGGAGGCCCTGCAAAAGGCAGGTGTCACTATTAAGGATTCAAAGTGCCAGATAGGGCAGGGGAAGGTGGTTTATCTGGGACACCTAGTTGGTGGGGAACAGATTGAACCATAGCAGGGGAAGATCCGGACTATTTTAGAATGGTTTCCCCCTACTACTCAGACCCAGGTCAGAGCCTTTCTTGGTCTCACTGGGTACTACAGGAGGTTCATTAAGAATTATGGCTCCATTTGTTGTCCCTCATAATGACCTCACTTTCAAGAAATTTCCCAAGAAGGTATTATGGACAGCCAGCTGTCAAAAAGCTCTTGAGGAGCTTAAGCAGACTATGGGGGTCATTTGGACCCCGGTGGTAAAAACCACCTACAGCCGTGGCGACAGTTGCAAAAAGACTGTCACTCCGGCTACCAGCCATCAGCCGGATTATGACCACCGCCGGATTTCCGCCAGAAGGATGGCGGAATCCAGCTGTGGCCAAGCCTACAGATGGCGGTAAGACCAGCAGCAGTGCCACGGCAGTAGGCCACCGCAGACCGTATCATGACACATGAAACGGCCTGGCGGTGTTCTGTTTGCAGTCGCTGCTACTAGTAGCAGAGCCCCGCCCATCTCCTGCCAGAGGACCCCTTTAAAACAGGTACGTTGGGTGCTCCGATAGGGGAGGGGAGTAGGGGTGTTGTGTGTGGGGGGTGTGTGTATGACTGTGTGTGCATGTATGTGGGTGTGTATTGCATGTTGTATGTGCATGTATGGATGTGTGTGTGCATGGATGTTGTGTGAATGTGTGTGTGCATGGATGTTGTGTGAATGTGTGTGTGCTTGTATGTATGTGTGTATGGATGTGTGTGTGAATGGATGTATGCATGCATGGATGAATGTGGGAATGAGTGGGTATGTGTGTGTTTGTGTGTGAATGAACATGTGTGTATGAAGGGGGATCTGGAGGGGAAGGAGGGTGGGGGAAAACCTGTGGAGGGGAAGTAGGAGCGGGGAAGACCCCTATCAGTGACAAGGAAGGAATTCCCTGTCACTGATAGTGCCGACCGCCACGGTTTTCGTGGCTGTAAGTTTGCCACAAAAGCCATGGCGGTAGGCTGGGTCATAATCCTGCAGGCGAGCAAGTGACGGACCCCAGGTTGGAAAGTGAAGTCGCCAGCCCGGCAGTCATTACCGCCGTGGCAGACGGTGTGGTATATTGGCGGTTTGGCTTTATCCAAACCACCAATGTCTTAATATGGAGAAGAGTACCGCCAGCCTGTTGACAGTACTTTCCTCCATATCAATGCCGTCCACCGGAGTCATAATGACCCCCTATGGGTACTGCACCTGTGCTGAAAAGCCCAAACTATTCTAAGAAGTTTATTGTCCAGACAGATGCTTCTGAGGTAGGGGTTGGGGCAGTGTTATCACAACTAAATTTAGAGGGCCAGGACCAAACTGTTGCTTTTATTAGTAGAAGGTTGACCGCTAGAGAAAACCGTTGGTCAGCCATAGAGAGGGAGGACTTTGCTGGGGTCTGGGCCCTGAAGAAGCTAGGACCTATTTATTTGGGGCTCACTTCATAGTTCAGACAGACCACAAACCTATTTTAAAGATAAATCAGGACCCCAGTGCTTATGCTCTCGCCGTTCTCAAATTGATCACTACATACTCGTAACTCAGTATTTCACCACAAATTGGCATACTGGTAACCACTTATAAGCCCCTAGTGTATGGTACTAAGGTACCCAGGGCATTTGGGTTCCAGGGGATACCTATGGCCTGTAGCATTACTTTTGCCACCCACAGGGAGCCCATGCTAAGGCTTCTGCAGGACTGCCATTGCAGCCTGCATGAAATGGTGCATGTACCCTTTCACAGCCATTTTCACTACTCCAGGTCACTTATATCTCACCTATATGTCATGCCTTCCAATCCTGAAGGCTGGGTGCAAATTACTGGTGTGTGAGGGCACTAGCAAAGGTGCCCTCACGTTGTCCAGGACCATTTTACCAGACTTGGTGAGTGCGGGGACACAATTGTACGCATGCACTGGACATAGGTCGATATCTATGTCCAGCTTCACAATGGTAACTCTAAATATGGCCATGTAAGGTGCCCAATACTGATCCTAGCATTCTGCAGCACACATAGTAAGAGCAAACTGCCAGAAATGATTGTTTATGTGCTGGAAGGTGTCCCTCCCTGCACATAAACAATCATTTGGAAATGACGCGTTGGCACTTGTGTGTGTGCTGCATTCTGCAGCACACCATTAGTGATTGTTTATGTGCAGGAAGGGACACCTTCCACACATAAACCATCAAACCCAACAACACAGATATCCTTGCAGGATGTTGTTAAATACAGCACATCCCTGCATTGTGAAAATGACGGAGCGAGGCACTGCCAGTTTTGGCACAGCATTGGGCTCCATCATTTTTCCATAAACAATGGCCTCTGTGTTGCCAAGGCAATGTGCAAAACATGGTAAATGGTAATTAGCATGTGGGTACACTCCATCCCATTCCATTTACGTGATGTATGTAGAGGTACACAAAAGCTACAAACATAGGCCCAGATTTATAGACAACTAACCCAGCACACCAACTAAAGTTGCTGCATTACTTTGCCTGAAAGGGAGAAAGCAGAAAAGCACCATATGGACTAAGAACAGGCACAGTTCTGCTCTCCCCGGCGCTTTTGCATTTATGGCTACCATGCACCAAATCAGACACCCTTTAGCCATAGTGTAAGGGTATCTGCATAGTAGGAAGCATAGGTTTTATGCTGGAAAGTGTCCTTTCCATTCCAAAAACTGTTTTAATTTTGGTCACTCCATCTTTGTATTTGCACTGTACAATGCAGTGCAGAAGCAAATGGGAAAATGAAAACATATCTCCTTTTTGCGCTTTTCTCGTGGAGGTACAGGATTTTGGTGCAAATCCCAGTCTGGAATTCTCTGTAGATAGAGAGTTGTATTGACACACATAGGTGGTTGCTTGGAAACTCCTATGAACCACGCATGGAATGTCCTCTTGACGCAAAGCAATGCAAGGCAGTCCATTGCACAGTATTACTTTGAGTTACAATTCAATTAAAATTGTGTTTTGCGTAAAACTGTAAATCTTACCACAACACTTTGCAGCACAAACCTGATGCAATGTGCTTGTACACCTGTGCTGTAATGTCACTTGTATTAGCACTAGGTTTGTACATTCAGATCTACATCTACTCTTGTACTGATATGTGTAGATTACGTCAGGGTATCAAACTACATCGAGATTTGGACGTACTTCTACGTGTCTTCACCTTTCCGACGTTGTGAAGTGTGCATCATCAAATACAGCATGTATATATATATGTAGAACACATTTGGAAAAAACCTGAACGTTTTGCTGAAGGTCAAAATTGATACTGCTATTAAACAGAAAGCATCGATTACACAAAGAAACACAAATAGATGAGATGCATAGCTCTTTCTTGTATAATTTAGCAAGAAAAAAGCATACTGAGGATTAGCGGTGAATTAAAAATACAGACTGCACTGCATTGCCCATGAATTCCTGTCATAGACTGTGCAGTTTGAAAACTTCGCCTCCTCAACATAGGCCAGTTGCTTAAAGCTAATAAAAAATGTCACCTCAAGAAAATGGCATGAGTAGGCCACATGTCTGGAAAGGCCCAGGGATCTGGACCTCCCCAAATGTTAATTGCTTAAGAGCCCATCAGAAAAGAGAATTTACCGCAAAGGCAAACACGCTGTCGCTGGAGGCCTACATTAAAATAAAAATGTGTGTTTTTTTTGAGTGCCCATGAATGAAAACTAAACGTGTTAGAGATGACATCACATTCCATAGAGCAACGTGCTAAATACAAAGATACTCCTCATAAATAACTGCTGATGTGCCAGTGTGTGAACTTTTGTTTCACAGTATTTGGTTAAAGAACACCTTTTTAGTTGTTTAGTTACACTGTCAGAGGTTTCTTACACCTGACACGCGAGATTTAACAACTTTATTCTGCAAAATGTGTCCTAGAAATCTAATTAAATCTTTCTCCAAGTCTCACTTTTTAGATCAAAGACGTTATCATTTCCCCAGGGCGTATTTTCCTTTCCAATGTGAGGTGATCAGTGTCACCCGGCAATTATATTTTTGCATTTCAATGCAATGTTTACCAGAGTTTATACTGTCCTATAATATATTTTGTTTAGTGTTGCCACGAAGAGCATCTGGCTGTGTCCTTCCTCTATGTCAGTTTTGTTTTGTGCCCATCAGAATTTTTTATTAGGATTGAGATTAAAGTATTGTAATGTACATTTTACATTTAGCGTAACCACAGGAGAACGAGATTTAAAACGAAATAAAAGGCTTGTATGTTCTTAATACAATTGTATTAAAATGATGTTGTCAGTTGAGAAGAACTCTATTTTATTTTACTATACATTTCCTTTTATTTATTTTTGGATCCCTTTCCCAAATATATTTCCTTTTCGTTGAGCTGGAGTGGAATCAAAGCATGAGTCCATAGGAGGCTATTTAAGATGGGAAGGCCTAATTGGCTTGCTCGTGGAAGGATTAATACTTCCCAAGAAAGACATTCAAAAACAATAACCACTTCAGAACAATTAATGAATTAACATTTGGTTTGACATCCCTCTGCTATTAAAGTTTTTACAGTTGTTTCTCAACAATAACATTTAAAGGTCATCGCATCTGTCTTAGGCCAGAATTAGAAACACACACGGCAGTTAGAATTGGGTTGCGAGGGCCAGTGCTGCTACATGAGCTCTCTACAAACTGGAACATTTGGTATTTGCTAAATATATTATTCAGCACCATGGGCCTGATTCACAAAGATAAACTTACACTTTTGTGTATGTTTTCCAATTTTTGCAGTTCACAAAGCAATTTTACCAGTAGTATCTTTACCAGTGCAGAGCCTACGCACTTATTATATCAGTGGCTCCACACATAAAAAGATAGGCAGTGGCAGAGATACTACTCGTAAAGCTGTTTTTTTTGAATGGCAAGAAATCGTAATCTTACACAAAAGTGTAAGTTTGCCTTTGTGAATCAGGCCCTAAAATGCACTGATTCAGTCTGTCACTATTTAATGAAAATACGCAGTAATTATCCTAAACAGACACTGACTGTTCCAAAAGGATCTCTGTTTTGTTTAGGAAACTGGGAAGGATGTGTTGAAGGATATGGCTTCATGTAACGTTCTACATTATATTACCATTCATATCTTTAGTAGTAAATCTACCTTTTCTTCAGGGTTACAAGAGACTTTTCACTTTTGTGGACCTCATTTTCCCTGGCTTTACGAATGTGTGCAGTTTATCACTGCTAAACAGTTGTACATTTTCTGTGCTTCCAGGCTTGCCGGCGATGGTGGCAATCATACTCAATTGAGGCTCCATGTCGAATGCAGAGGTCCAAACTGACAACCCACTGGAACTGACCCCCATGTGTGGCCACCCGTGAGGTGACAATTCTGAAGAAATGCGTTAGTCCCTGATGGGGAGGTTTGGCATGGTGGGATCTCTGCTCTGCTCAATTAGGCTGACCTCAGTATTGGTGATTTGTAGCTGATCAGATGGTGTCTTGGAGTGGATTGTTGCTGCTCATTTCCTCAGTGCCAGAGCCTGAGCAAGTAATCCGTTGGTCAGAGGTGGACAGCTGGAAGGCAGCTCTATTGGAGCTACCTCCTAGTTATGAAGTGGTCCTGAGGTGAGAAGAGAAAGTGGCCAATGAGGACAGGGCGCACAGTGAATTTGCAGGGTACACACCATCCTGGAAGTTTTGCAGTCCACTTCTTCTCTGCCACCCAGAAAGTCTCCTTCTGTGTCCCCTGCCAAAATGCGCTGATGGTTTGGGAAGGTGTAAGGTCTAGTGCTTATCTAATCAAATGAACAAAGTTAATGACATTCTAATGGCTATTTGTAAGTATAGGGAGATTCTGGAAAAAGATTAATTGCATAATTGCATAACCACTGATATCACTTTGCTCAGGGCAGACCAGGAACTCTGCATGAAGTGCGTCTATGCATCAAAGAACTGAGGTTTGACATGGGGAATCTGCAGGCCTGAGTGAGGGCATTGGAGAGGCACGCAGAGGCACGCAGAGGATGTGGAGGGCTGATCATGCTGCAGCAATGTCTGAAAGAATGGAATGCTAGAAATGTTGATAGCCACAACATGGCTCTTCTCCTCAAAGTCTGCCAATATATCATCACTCACTGAACTTTCAAAATATTATGTTGGGGAACAAGAACATTGTGCCGTTGTGCTTCTACACCCCAGCCAGAGGAGGGATACTACTAACCATGGTGGCACAACTGCTAGATTACAAAGATTAAGATTATCTCTTTAACAAGGCCGGACCTGGTGCACAACCGTTGTGTTCATTTCTGGAAGTCAACGGAGGGCTGAGACAGCTTGAGATGCAGTGCACTCTCTTATTTCCCTCAAATTCCAAAATTCTTGCTGACTCCAACATGCAATTTTTACTCATCTCAAAGAGGCCAGGGAGTGGCTACTAAACTCATATTTTGGCAATGTAAAGTATGTTGATCCCCTGAAATTGTAAAGGGCTTGCCGCCACTGGCAGGCCAGATCTGGTAGGCAGCGGACAGGAGATTAACCATCTCCAGACCAGACTGCCATTTTCATCAGGAGCTTGTGACGATGGCACCAGTGATTTGGACACTATCAGTGTGCCATCCCACTCAATGGCCTCTGAAACAGAGTTGATGTGTTCAGGTCCAGAGGTTGGCAGCCCAGTGGGGTCAGGGACTGATCCTCCTTTGGTGACTTCAATAACGGTGGATAATCTAATAGTCTAATATCTAAGTGTTCCTGGGAATGTAGAGAAGTCGTAATGTTAAATGTGTCTGACTGGTGGCTGTATGATCACTTGTTATGATTGGGGTTTTGGGTACTTGTGTAGTATGACACTGACCTTGTTCATGTGATCATAGATTAAGTGGGAGGAAATAAAGAGTGGGGTCATCAGAAACGGGGTTGTTAGTTGAAGGTGGGGTGACCGCTATACAAGCAACCACCATAATCCCTGTCAGGGTGAACCAGGAAAGTTACTAATTTAAGCTGTGCCTAACTGTTGGTATCTTGGCCCAAAAAAGGAATATGGCTTAATTTAAAGGCAACGTGTAAAGTATTTATGCATCAACCAAAAAAGTAATAAAGTGAAAACACAAAACAAAAAAAAATCGTACATCAATTTAGATATACAGAGGACATTTTAGTACATTATTTGACACCAAAATGACAAAAATGCAATAAGAAGAAGCAGAGCTATGATTCAAAAAAAGTTTCTAGTGAAAACTATCATCTAAAAAATGAAAGTGCCAACCCGGAAATCTAGTCACACTAAATCAGGCCAAAGTAGAAAAACATGGCCGACCACAATGGAGTGCAGGTCAGTTACAAGATGTGAATTGGGCCCAGCTCGCTCTTACCTTTGAACTTAGAGTTCTGGTGAAAAACGTCTTAGAAGGTAAGGTTCAGCGGGGCAATACTGCAGGCCCTGCCTGAAAAGTGTTGTTGTTGAGAAGCTGCTGGACGAAGCTGCAGTGAAGTTTTCTATTTTGAGACTTTTTGATTTTTGTAGTTGTCAAAAATATCCTGCAGGTTGAGTTATGAGGCTGTAGATTATGAGAGTGCAAGGAGGCCAGATACCCCTTTGACAAAGGTCTGCTGATCAGGATGTGCTGTTTTGGAGAATAATGTAGTGGGAACAGCCAAGAACTCAGGCCAACTGTCAATATACCATTGGTGGATCAACTAGCAGGTTGGTCCCAGGCTTCCCTCCGTTCTCAGAGCATTTTTAGCCAAAACCTTTCTCAGTCCCAAGGTTAGGATTTTGCCTATCTGGACACTTTTAGTACTACAACCAAGGGGACAGGACATGAGGGAAACTATCTGAGGGGTCAGGACTGACTCAGGCTGTGTTCAGGTGCAAGTCAAAGAAGGTGGGAACCTGTCATGCCTCTCCGAGGACAGCAACCTAGACCTTCAGTTCACTCTGTGTCAGGTGACAAAGCAGAGCTCAAACAGCAGGCTCTGGGAGGTCAATGCAGGCTCAAGGCAACAAAGTAGTCCTTCTGGGTGAAGTAATCTTGTGGAGTGCACAGCAGGCTACAGCACTAGGAAGACCCATTAGAGTCCTTCTATAGAACCATGAAGTGAAATGAAGATTGGGCTTGAGGGACCTATTTTTGTACCTTGTCCCTACTTCGAAGTTAGAGTAATTTCGAGAGGTTTTGCTTTAAAGTGCTTGTAATTTCCTGCCCGGGCTCCGGGATGGCTGCAGGGACAATGCAGTGGTGACAAGCCCTCTGTGTGAAGGCAGAGCACAGCCTATTTTGTTGCAAGAGGGGCTGGGCCTGCCAGCATATGCCCCATTCAGGCACACCTAATCACTTTATTGTGTGATTGTCTAGAAGGAATAAACAATACAAATACACACAGTCACACAACCCAGGACCAGGCACCAAATAGGGCAGGGAAATGCCAACATTTTAATTTAAAATCTGACTTTACCATTAGGGAACATTTTTCATTGCAATTTAATAGATCACAAACATGAAATGCTTATTTGTCCCCAATCACAAGTTAGCACTGAATTAAATGTAACAAGGCAACCCAATGTTATCCTGTGGGACAGGTAACACTCACAGTAAATACAAATTAATTTAGGAGTTTTACAGTACCAGGCCATGTAAAATTGAAAAGTGCATGTCCAGTCTTGTAATTCCAATGTACCATGTTCTATGAGTTATGCTGGCCTACCATAGAGGTGATTTATATGAATTAAACGAGGAGTTTAAGACTTTGCAAGGGGGTTATATTGCCAAGTTGAATTTGTAGTTTAACACTGCATGCAGACTGCAATGGCAGAGCTGGGACATGTTTTAAGGAGGTACTAAAGTGGGTGGCACAACATGTGCTACAAGCCTACTAGTAGCATGTAATGTACAGTCCATGTGCAAATGGTAAAAATCATAGAATCTGTATTGTCCCAGTTACTGAGAGGCTCAGATTTACTTTATTTGTGGGGCAGAGATCTCAATTGTGTGTCTGAAATGTAGTTGTACAGGTAGATTCCACCTCTGCAAGGACCAGCGGTGGGGCATTTGGAAGGATGGGCACCTAATCTCTAGAGAGTAATTTTACTATTTCAATCTCTCCATGCCATATATACAAACAGATCTTTTAATGCACAGATGCAGCCCTTTCTTGCAGGCTTGGAATACTTATTCACAAACTTAACTGACCTCCTATGAAATGACAACCCACTCAAACCTACAATACAATGTGATGTGCAGACTCTGACCTTAGCAGCTTGGCTGTTCTTACCAGTAGCTTTACAGGATGCTCTGTTAAGGGTGGCTTTGGGGAAGGCCATCATGCAGATATTTTTAGTCCAACAGGGACATGATGGAGGATACACACATTGCCTTGGAAGTATTTATGATGTTCATAAGAATGATCTGCACTGGAATGTTGTACAGAGTAAGAGCGGTACTTAATGTGGAAATTGCACAGCAGGAAGCAAGACTATGGGAACTAGAACTGGAGATGATAACGCCCTGACTATTTGACCATTGTTGAAACAGGGGAGAATAGAGTATCGTGAATTAGTGTCTAGGGTGGCCAAACACCATTATGGAACAAATATTGCCAAGAAATAGTGAGGAGGACAAGGCAAGATGTGGTGTTGGCAAGGTGGATCAGAAGCAAGACTGCAACTTGTGCTATTCCAGCCTTTCAGTCAGTCTAGAGAACTCATTCACAAGTGGAGATTGATTAGGCATTTAGGCAATACAACAAGCAGCTATATGCAGCTATGTCCCCTTCCCTGAATGAGTACACATCAGAATACATTGTGACAACTGGCTTGAATAAGTTGACACCTGAGTGGAGAGAGTAACTTGACTCTCATACATCTGTAGAGCAGCTGAAGGCAACTATTAAGGATCTGGCAAAAGGTAAGGTGGAAGGTAATTGCTTGCCAAAATAGTTCTGTGTGACATATGCCTATACCTTGGCCCCTCGCCTGCTGGAAATATGTCATGCAGCCAGGACATGGTGCCAAAAATGACTAGTAATTCTGTGGACATGGGTGCTTACAGACCCCTGTCAATGTTGAATTTGGATTATATAATGACGGCTAAGATGAAAAAGCTTTGGATGTTACTTGTGGCCCTGGTTTACTGACACCAATCTGGGGTCATCAGGAGTCAGAGGGCTGCTGAAAATGTGCCAAAGTTCTCTCACTTACTGAATAATACCCTGCTATGTGGAGCACAAGGAATGGTGGTCTCCATAAATATGAAGAAAGCCTTTGATACCCTTGGCTGGTGTCATTTATTTCAGGTTTTGGACTAGAAATAATGACTTGGTTTCTGTTACTGTACTTGACACCTAAGGCTTGTGTTCATAATAGTAGCATAATCTATTAACTTTAAAGGTAATTAGAAGAACATGGCAGGTAAGCACATTATCGCTTATGCTTTACACACTCACTGTGGAGCAACTTGCACTCATTATGCTCAAGGAAGAGAATTGTAGGGACGTAGCTCCGTATGGTGGTAGTCATCAAATATTGCTATATGCAGTCAAAGTGCTTGTCCATATAAATAACCTGAACGCATATGTTATTCTGGTACTTCAACAAATGGAACAATTCAGGCAAATAACTGGGTTTAAGTCAATATGGAATACGTTATGCTTGTTCCAATTGCATGAAAGTGGTGTGTTTATTTTCCAGTGTACCGGCAGCCATCCCTAAATGCTCCTTTAGACCTCTGAGCTCCCAACTCATAGATTTAATTTGAGGTGGTGGCAGAAACAAAAGTATGCTTCATAAATTCCAGGTCCCCAGTGCTGAGGGAGGCATTAATGTGCTGGACTTTGAGAATTGTTACATGGCATCACAATTGCAGTGGTGTTCCCAGCAGTGTAAGGCCTAAGAAATTGCCAAGCTTGCTTAGTCTTTCTGCTGGCCAGCATCTGTTCCAAAGCATCTGTTCCCTTGGACTTATGTAGCAGGGTGCCCACTGCAGTCACACTTATGTTTGTTGAGCTTGGAAACTGGGCCTACACTAGATCAACATGGTGTTTGCCGATGCCTGACACTGTCATTGTGTTGATATCTAGATTTTTGCTGGGCAGCAACTAATATGAATGTAGCATACTGGAGAGAAACAGGCCTGTGGGTGCAATGCTCCATTATCATTACCTTCATTTATTTGAAGAGCTGCATCAATCTGAGGGATTATCAGTAGGGCAATTTTTTAAGTATGACATCTGTCATGTACTAAGAAGCTTCTTAAGATGTGGTGGTAAGGATCCACACATGCAAACTGTTCTACAGGAGTTTGTAAACACCCGAGATGTGACGAGGCCTGTTACTATGTTATACCGGCGGTCACTGAGCAAAGGTGAGGTAGCTTAGCATTATAATCATGCAAAATGTGATACCAACATAAAACTTTGCTCAGGGCTTACTAATAAGGTAAAACATTAGTGATGACATAGACCCCAAAAATCGTATGGCTACTTTACCAGTAAAAAATCATAAAAGAAAATGTCTGCCGCTGTTATTTGTATAACAACAATTAATCTAATGTTAGGCATCCATCACATCATTTCACATGTTTTCCTGTTTAGGAATGCCAAAAGTGGTACGATTTCTGCATTTTAGTTGACCTCTGAAGAAGTATGAGAAGTTTTTAATGGATCCAGTAAGTAAATACCTTATGATGTAAGTAAGAAATTATGCTACACTACCCTTGTAAACTTTCTGAAATTGTGAAAAGATCATCTGCTGTCAAACAGTAAAAATATCTACCAAAAGAAGATGTGAATTTGTAAATAATAATGAAGAGTTTATATCTAGTATACAAAATGTTCGAACTGAGATTGATTAGGATCTGTGTGTATTGTATTAATGAGATTTACCAAAAGTTTTTGGGTGTCCAGCTAATAGTGAATGTTCTGACAAAGGAATTGGGTACAAACGTTTGCTTGATGGTCTGATTGCTTTTGACAAAATAAAAGGACTTTTATCTATCATCAAGATAAAATTGTTCAAAATCATGATGTTTTGAACAACTGTTAAATGAAAACTGTAGAAAATTCCATAAAACACGTTGAAGCAAATTTGACAAACACAAACATATAAGGTTATCAAAAAAACGAAACTAGTTCAAGACAGTTTTCAAGAGAGTACTTCAAGGTGTATTCATGATTCATTTATAATTAGTGAATTGAAAGATTTGTGTTTCTTCTGTAATGAAGAGTCAAGGGCTGAGGTTATAAATGTGCCTATACTTGAGTTGAGTAATTGAGTTTGAGATGATGCAGTTGCATTAAGTGACTCAAAAGTATTTGCAAAGTTAAGTGGTGGTGATATTGTTGTGACCGAAGCGAAGTACTACGAAAAGTGTCCTGTTCGTTTTTATATGGGCTTCTGCAGATACAGAACAAACAAAAAAGCAAGACAACAAGTAGTCATTAATCTATGGCATGGCATTAGGTGAAATTGTACACTATCTCAAATATTCCCTACAAAATTCTGAAGTGTCGCCAGTATTTACTTTATCTAACATCTAATCACTTGTAGTTCATCATATGACAGAATTACGTGTAGAAAATGTAGACAAATATGTACACAGCACACAATTAAGAGAAAAGATTCTTGCATTCTTACCAGAACTAACAACTGAACCAAAAGTTAGAAATATTCTTTCAAAACTACAAAAATGATATAGGAGACAATATATTCAGTATCTGTAAACAAAGCTCTCTTCAGGATGGTGTCTGCCTGGCCAATGCAGCTGCTATTATTAGAAAATGAATGTTTCAACTCGAAGTAGATATATTGAATGGACAGTTTGAGCAAAATTGTAGGGATGTCTATGCTAAATCTAAAACAAACAATTTTGGAAGGTTGCAACATTTCAAATGTCAGCACAGTAAATGATAAGAAGAGTGTAGATTCTCAGGCTCACAGCTTGTTTTGTAAAATACCAGTAAGTGTAAGAAGGCAAATCCTAAAGGAAACATTAGCCACGAAAAAGATCATGAATGTCCACTACCTCTTTATAATGGATTACTGATGTATGCTAAAACTCGAAAATGGGTGTTAGTGACAAACTGCACAAATTGGATGTATGTGTGTCATATGAGTGTGTTCGAGAAGCGTCGGCAACAATAATTAACAAACAATGTAAGCAGTTCTACAATTACATGGTTGTGTGTTCAACAGGCCTTCAGCTCTCCACTTTCACTTATGCTGCAATAGACAATGTTTGTCACAATCTCTCGTCGTCTTCATCCACTGAGTCATTGCACAGAACAGCTGTATCTCTGATACAAATAAATCAGATGCACAGGATATATTATCCTTTTTAAAAAGTTGAAGAAAATGAGTGGAAAAAGAAATGCACTTCATCCCTATCAGAGTGGTAATTGCAGTTACCATGTACAATGATAGAAAACTGCCAAATGTACCTGTAAGTAATATCAAGCATTCCAGCCTCCTCCTGGTCATAATGAACCTATGTTAGACAAATGGCTGCAGATGACTCCAACAGTGATCTTCATAATGTAACCAATATAAGCCCCACCATTTGGGCTACTTTCATCTCCATCAGAAGTGGTTCTGTCACAAAAAGTCATAGTGTATTACTACCTTTGTTAAATGAGTCAATAATTTCTCCTTCCATGGTACCTCACTGCTTTGATATACTAAAGAGTACACTGGCCACAATTAATCCTAATCTGACTCCTGTGGTGACAAGTGATCAACCGGTCAATGTAACAGCTAAACAATTACAGTGGTTACTTCCAGAACTGTATGGCTAAGTCAAAATGGTAGTCATGATGGTAGCATTACACATTTAAATGTTATTCCTTGCAGTTTTAGGGTATTGACTTAATGGTGGTGTCTGGCCCGATATTTTATTTTAAGCCAAGGTTACCAGTGAGGGTAAAGTTGGACAATGTCTAAAAGGGTCTCATGTAAAACGATCCCACTACAAACATGAAGTTAGTTTTGCATCAATGTATATACTTTTGAAGAAGGGTTATGATGTATCTACTGATGGGCAAATGTCCATGAAAGAATGGATTACAAGAAGAGTCTGTTAATTTCAAGTATTGGTATATTACACTTCAACCCAAATTATTGTTATTCCAATTTCTTGATACAATTCGATCAGAAAATATTAACAAGTTTATTGTAACCCCGCAAATGATCTGCACTTGGACGCTTGCTATGGACCACACCTACTATGCCAGGTGGATACCAGTGTTAATTAAAAAGCTTGTTGAGCTGAAAACGAAAATTCCATATGTTTATGAAGAATTTTCAAATGGATATGTTGTTGCTTGTAAAAGTAGTAGACCTTACTCCTGCATATCTCTTGATCAGATGCATGAGCAGTGTGAACAGGATATAAAATCAGGTGCTGGGGTAGTTGGTATTCTTGATAATCCTAGTGCATTGATTAAATGAATGGTGTCTCAACCTGTAATTGCCAACTTACTGGGACAATTCAATGAAGAAATGGGATTCAGTGAAAATGAAAATAACTCAGGTCACTATGAAGACAACGCCTCTTTCAGCACTCGATTTGTAAGTGATGTTAAGGAACTTAAACAAGTGTTTTCACATGATAAGAGAAATCCTTATGCTTGTAGTATTGGTTAAAATCCAATGAATATTGCATCCATCTTAATCATGAGTGATAATGCAAATAAATATGAGTGCATTGCTGATGATGTGGGGAGAACTCAATATGGAATGTTTATGCAAGAATGCCTGCTACACTGTGAAAAGTGAATTTTTGAACCGATTTCTAGAAACAATCTATGTTTATTTCATAAGGTATTCCCAAAATCAGTGAACCACAAAGTATCCATCTGAAAAAGTGAATGCTCATTTTTCACTAGACTTTATATTGCTCGTTAAGATAGAGAAGAAGATTTAAAGGAATGTTTTGCCTATGAGAATCTTGGTTATCCCCCATCGCTTTCATCAGGGAGGACTGCTAAGAAAAGGGACACAGTCTGTCATCATCTCTTGTGTGGAAAAGCTTGATGTTGCTGTATATAACATGTATAACATTCTAGACACTGCAAGTTGTTTTAGTTTGATGGATCAGCAATAATCCATTTCTTAAAACCCAACAATGTACACAATTTTCAAGACTGCAGCTCCTATATATTCCAGCCTTATGTAATGAACATACTTACAAATCCAAACTAGTAAACGTAGTATTATACTGCTACACAGAGGGGTCTCTGAAAAAGGAAGAAAGAAATAGGCTAGGTTTTGGTCCATGCTATTGTGTAAAAGGTTTATCAAAGATACCATAAAAACTGAGCGACTTGTCTTCAAAATTAACATAACAAAAATGCTTTGTTGCAATTCTTGGTTTCTAACGTTTTGAGTCTTGAGATACCGGAGGGTAAAATTGTAGTACTGTCAAAGAATGATAATGTGGTGAATATTCCTGACAATCTGAAAGTGTATGTACTCAGACCATTTTATCAAGAAGAGGTTGACACCAGGATAGCATTACATGCAAAACATGCTAGTGAAAGTGACCAGTTGTCTATAACTATATATACTGTTGATTCTGATGTAGCAGTTATTGCTCTTTATGCATTTAACAGCTTAAAGATTTCAAATTTGTGGATTGATTTTGGTATTGGGAAGCATCAAAGTCTACTGCCTATCCATGAGTATGCTCATAAACTTGGCAAAAGTGTCTGTGATGATATTTTATTTTTCCATGCATTTACAGTTTGCAACACTATCTGCATTTGAAGGCCGTGGTAAGACAACAGGTTCGGAAACGTGGCAAAATGTTCAGGCTGTCACAGAAACATTTATAGAGCTCTCTCATTGCCCGCCAGGTATTTCGGATAACAGTTTCAGTCAGCTTTAGCAATTTGTAATTAGACTATATCATAAGAATATTAAAACAGATTCTGTTATTGAGTGTCGAAGAATGATAGTGACCAAACTTAATCGCTCTCTAGAAAATGTGCCATCAGGTGAGGCTGCTCTTTTACAGCACAGCAAGAAAGCTATTTTCCAAGTGGGTTATGTGTGGTCTCAGTGGTGGAATGTGCATCCTGATTTATCTGATTCAGCTCAGTCGGGATGGTAGAGGTAAGATTCTGGACATGCACCTCTGTGATCACTTTTGCCTGATGCTTCAAAATACTGCAAGGAACTTGTTAAGTGTGGATGTAACACATTGAGGACCTGTGCTTGTAAATGTATACAATTATCTCTTCCATGTACTAGTCTTTGTGATGGACAATACAATCAAGATGACATGTTTTAGATGATTGACCAAACTGTAACCTTTGTAAAAACTGTTGAATAAAATAACAATAAACAATAATAACAATATAATTTGTATTGTCATTCTTTTTCAAAACATTTCTTTATTGTTTAAATAGTACAAAATCTGTTTTCACATTATAAGAAAACCTAGCAAAAATATGCAGGGTGTCACTTAAAATTTTGTAACAAACTTTTAGTACACCCTGTATATGGAACCAAAGTCCCTTTAAAATAGAAACAACATAAACTTGACATTTTTTGATGAACCATTATTTTGGTTTGAAATTTCTATCTTTAGGCATTCAAAGGTTAAGAGGGCTGAGCAAGTGTGGAACACACTTCATATCTAACATATATCTACATACTTATCATAGTATATTGAGTCAATTAAATTGCAAAATTTTTCAAATCCTTGGCTAAAAAACATTATAAATATGTGCTGGAAGGCTAATATTACATTGATACTAATTTACGGGCACTTGCAGTGGCCATTTTGTATTATTATTATGATATTGCACGCCTTAAATGGAGTATGTTTTGGCACTGTACCAAGCCAACTTCACACTGGTGAGAGGTTACAGATGGCATGTCCAAAATTACTGGAAGAACTGAGTTGTTGCAAGTGAAGTGGTGTGTTCTGGGTCTTGGAAGCAGGCATAAATATTAGGCCTGGGGACATTTTGATTATGCATGAGTAATTGCAATAATATAGGTAATTCCTCATTAGTCGCTAATGCAGAATTGCCAAACATTGAGTGATTACTCCTGCTTTCATTATTGAGACTCATTCAGAGGTAAAAATCCTACAGTAAGAGCACATTTTGTGAGCTTGAGTAGATGCTTGTTCTTGCTATTTGTGTTCTGCTGAATTTAGCTCTGTTTCTTAGCACAAAATGCATCCTTATGTCCATTTTTTATGCAAGAGTGCATTTTGTGCTAAGAAAATAGCACTAAATGCAGGTAGTAAGTTGGAGGATAATCCTACACATAAGAGCACACTTAGCAAGCGCAAGTGGCTGCTAGCATTCACTAGTCATGGTATTTTGTATTTAGCACTGTTATAGCACAAAATGCATCCTTGCATCCATTTTGGATGCAAGAAGGTATTTTTGCTCCAACGAATAGCGCTAAATGCAAAATTACTCTTCTCACATATCTCAAGTGTATTCCTGCAGCATCCTTAGTTAATTCCATGTGGTCAAGCTGCACAATATTATGCAAGTTATATCAAGCCATACTAAAACTCTAAGGCCTGAATTAGATCTTGGCGGACAGGTTACAGTGTCACAAATGTGATGGCTGTTCCATCTGCAGAAGTATAATGAAATATGATATAATGGAATCTTAATACAGCGGATGAGATATCTGGTATATTTGTGAGAGAGCAACCTAGTTTTCCAAGATCTAAATCAGACCCCAATTTGGAATCGAGGTTTATCGACATCAGCGTTTTTCTGATATTATGTCAGATAGCTATGACATAGAAATCCACAGGTCCACCTTGATTGAAGAGTGCCTGGGTGAGATGTGGATCTGGGTCATCACAGAGAGCCGTCATATGACCTCTCATCAAGGAGAATTCAGGCTACCTTGATGTGCATCTATGGAATATAATGGCTATGGTGCCTCTCTAAATGTGTAGGGATGCCATCTCAACTGTTCTGGGTATTTATGATGCTGATTGAAATAGGTGACACTGCATGCCTCAGTAGTAAGATATAGGTTTACACTGATCCCCTGGAATGGAGATAACACTCACATGGCAACTGGCGAGATGTTGCACAGATGTTGACTAGCAGTTTGGATGCTACATGCTGTCATCTTTCTTTAGGTGAAATAAAGACTGAAGGAGGGTGCTCACTTTGACCAGGGGAATTGAAATATTAATTGTAGGGGGTAAAGACTATTATAATGTAAATTAAAATGTTGTCAAATTAACATGGAAGCCATGCCTATTGTTGTTTTTCTACAAAACCTAAATAAACATAACAAGAAGACGTTATTTCCTTCTAACACAGGTGCTATGCCTAGGAATTCTTTATTAGACCAATTTAACTTCCTTAGATGTACACTGTATACAGTGTCTATTGTTCACCCTTGGTATGAAAAGTTAAATGTCATATTTGGGCTGCAGTCTATATTTACACCAGACATTTATGTGACCAAAATATATGCCTGGCAGACTCACATCTGTGGTCTGGCTAGACTGCAGCTTAAATGGCAAGTAACAATGCATTTGTCATGTTGAAAAATCCTATTTTTATATATTCATACGGCACTCCTGAACTGCACCTTGTATGCCAATGGATAAGGTGCTACTACTGAAAAATAAGGCACACTACACATTAAATTTGGTGTACTCTCACAGTGAAATAAAACTCAAAAGCTATTTCAGTATGTTGGCCTAGTTAGTCGTTTCCCTAATAAACCTAGGTGGGATTAAAATCTTTATTTTCCACAACTGCTTAGAAAAGTGTTAGAAAAATGCTTTATGTCTTTTTCTAGCTTAGATTTTTGAATCCGTCTTATTGGTAAATTCAGATTGTTTATAACCTCTACAGAAATGTATCTTTGTATAAAATTACTTTGGTCTTACTGAGCACGACCTGGCTTAAAAACCATTTATTCCACACATCATACCTCTAGTGCTGGAACACATTCCTTGGCTGGGAGATTTATCAAATTTGGCTCAGAGAGCAATGGTCTGCCTTTGAATCTAGAAAAGGACCATGGTTGTTAACTGCTAACCACTTATCAGAGAATAGCTATATGGTAGGTGTCAGGTCTAGCTGGCAGAAAAAAGGGTAGCTTTAGTGTTACATATTTTGACTTGGCGATACCATGGAAGGATGTTGCTAATTATCCTCAAGTCCCTTCTAGACAGTCAGGCTCCAATCACAGTAGAAGGGAAAACAGTGTTGATGCTAACAAGTAGTTCAGTGGCCAAGAAGCTAAAGTCCTGTTTTGTTGAAATAAGCTATCCTTGGTATTTGTGCAGTAAGGTAAAGCAGAAGTGATACAAAAAGAGTTGAAGGAACCGTGAGAAAATGCTTTTGATTGGGTGGTAGATTTTTTATAATCACTGGGTAGGGCACAGGCTAAATCTGATGTTGTGCGTCAACCACCAATTCCATAGAACATCCCTGAACCTGGCAGACTGGTGCCTCAAACCTGCTGGAAGAAGAAGACTCACACAAGTACTCAAGGACTCATGAATACTGCTGGCAATGAAGGACTGGAAATGCCCTGTAAGTGTCCATTGTTTGGACCCCTGTGTAGTTGCTTCACGGACGAGACTCTGCAAGAAATCTACCTGAAGTAAGACCTTGTACCTAAGGCCTGCTACATGGAGATAGGGGCTAGAGGTGTGACCAGATGAATCTTTCCCAGCAGCTAGAGACCGAGGGCTAAAATGACTTACATTTGGTGGAAAGCAGTAGGACAACTTGTTGTGCTGAGTACTGCTTAGTGTCAATGCAGGCAAATGTGTGCCAGGGTGCAAGGGGACTATGTGGTAGGCAGGGTTGCTTTTGTGAAGGAATGGACACCTTCCTGAATGTAAATAATCCTCAGAGGCATGTTTCTCCTTCTACGGGAGAAAGAGGAACTAATGAGGACAAATAAACATATTTTTCCTTGTTACGCCTGTTTGGATGAGATAGCATTTTAACACATTCCCAGGGTTACTATTCTTAGGCTTGTGATGCCTTGCATCACCCTGTGTGATTTAAGGGCAATACAATCCCTTTGTATATCTCAGCTCAAGTGTAAAGGTAAAAGGTTTGACTTGGACAACCCGCTTAGTGAATCAGACCTCTGCATCACTGAGGTCGGCCTAAAATTGTGCCAAAATCCCAGACCACAACAGGCTGTTGTATGTCCTTGTGCTTGGCTTTTTCTAGGCAAGTTTTGCTTTAATTTTAGTTATCTTTAAAGATTCTTATCACCAGTTCCCATTAACCTATTTAAATGATCTTTGTGTATTTTTGTTCATTAAACGTGTCTCTAAATTGGTTTGATAATTTTATTGTGTGCAGCTCTTTACTTTAAGATTGTTCGTACTGCTTAGATTAACACACATTTATATGGGGATTACCTGCTGCTTGTTCCACAGTGAAACCTTTTGCTCCTGCTGGGCATAAATCTGTGTGGTCTGTATGGAATTTAGCTAGGCAACTGGCCATTACTTTAGGAAGAATTTTGGATTCGATGTTTAATAAAGATTTATGGTTCACTGTGCTGGTTGTAGAAATTCTCTTGGAATTGTGTCTTTTCGAGCTGTCTTTTGCCATCAAATGATTCTTGTCTTGCAACTTACAGTATATTGCCCTTAACCATCTCGATGATGGCTTCTGCTGTATGGTCCGAGATGGTGAACAGCCTGTGGACTGGACTTTATCAGTTGAAAATCACTTAATCACTTGGGCTGTCTATAATTTGATTCCTTCAGCAATTCTTGAATGGAGGAATGCTAATGTACATGGTAGCTAACCTTTTCTTTGCAACTCATTGGTAAACAATTAAGGTATGATTGGTGAGAGGTTTAGGCTATGAGGGCTGATGTTTAATTAAAATGAGGCAGATGTGGAGGAACTTTCAGACTAGAGGTTGTGTTTTGTATGAAGTTTAATAATACTTGAAAGCTTTGATCGAATGGATCACATTTCTGTCATTGGAACTCAATAAGTATAGTTTTACTTGAGTAAATAGAATGGTTGGTTTCCTGAGGAATATGAGGTAATGAATTGTTGATATTGGTAAGCACTTTCTTTATTGTGACCCTCTATGCTTTTTGGATGTCCATAAGGAAATGGAGATTGATTTTTGAGTCTACAGTTTTTAGACAGTTATAACTATTAGCATTGCAGAGTTCTGAAAATGGCATTGCTGCACTTTTTCTAGTAACTGTTTTTATTGATATTTGCATTTCAAAAGCTGGTGGGTTGCTACCTGATTGCCAGTACGGATAATCTTCTGAAACCAATAGTACAATACATTCTGACACCTCCAAAGAATGCAATTCACCAAAGTTTCTGACTTCTCCCAGGGCTATGTTTGCCTGTGTCTATGGGTCTCCCTACTTAAATATACTTCTTATGCACCCCACAGGCTTTATATATCAGTTCCTTTAGTGTAGCACAAGAATTTATGCCACCGGTCCATGTGGTGAGAGAGAGGGGCTCCAATTGCATGCTATGTTCTTCTTTGGCACTAGGTAGCTGAGGGTGTGTGTAGAACAAGGACATCCTAAGGCATACATAATGCCTACCAATATGATTTGGGCTCCATTTCCAGGTGACAACCTACAACATCACACAGGGTCCTGTTAATGGTGCTCTAGTACCTTCAGATAGATGGGCATGCCTCATAGGGTGATAGGCAGCACTTCATGAATAAAACCTTGAGGTTTTTATCCACCCAAAGGGAGGTGTCAATTTAGGGCTAAAGGCCTGTGGAAAATTGTAGAAGGCAGTATGTAAGGGTACTGCTGTAGTACTTAAAGGAAGCAAGGGAGGGAGACCATCTTGAATAGTGTGCCCCGCCAACCCTAGTAAGTGGCTAGGATCCCCACACTTTGAAGTAATTGGATACTTTCTATAGAAGTGGTAGCAATTTCAATTACCAGCGATACTGCTGAGGGAGACAACCATCATCCTGAAGTAACAGAAGCTGCCTCCCGCCATCTGGAGTCCAGTGACAGCCAACACCATCTTGATATCCACTCATACTGAGACCAGAGTGGCATTCCACCTCTTCACCCTGAGTCCCAAGGCATCACTGTAGATGTGCAGGAGCTCATATGGTGAGGAATAGTGGTGGGGGTTGTTGAACATCTTAATGAACTCCTCCATCAAAAGCCATGCACTCTAGGCAACCCTGTTGAGCACCCCTCTATATAGGGGCGGAGGGAGACAACATCCTGTTCAATCTGACTTGATCCCATAACCAAGCAGAGAAACCAAGGGCTGGATTGCATTTAGCGGAGGACTGCCAGGAAAAATGACCAGTGGACCATGCCAAAGGCATGCTCTGTATCCACTACAAGAAGGGTACTATCCCCTAAAAGTTCATCTACATGGGCTAGAGTCAGATTAAGTCAATGTGCCCTCATTAAAGTCAAAATACTCCATGATAGTGCAGTGGAGGAAGTTCATAAAGGAGTATTCCAACAATCAACAGGCATTCAACTGACAAGGGACTCTCTCCCCACCCTCCAGCTTATTGACTGTAACCATCACAAGGGAGTGATGTGAGACCCCCCTCTGCAGTATAAAGGAACTGGAAATAATGCCAATGTCTGTTTAGGTAGTAAAGAAGTAGTGAATATGAGAGGCGGTGACATGCTGAGGCTATTAGTAAGTATATTACCTGTCATCTCAATGTTGGAGACACCAAACATCAACAAGCCCCAAAGCCTGAGCCCATGTAGAAAGATGCAGTGATCTGGTGGTCATTGAATATGAGTCCCGGTCATGGTGTGTTTTCATCGTTGCATGAAAATCACCACCATCAATATTCAAACCCAGGGTAAAATTAGTTTAGCTGTGAAAAGCCTCCAGTGTAGAGTCAAGCAACTTCAGGGAATCATCATACATTAAGCATCGTCCAAGCACAGCCACCCTGGAGTCCCATGACATTTTAACCTTGAGGTTCTATGGACACTTTGAGCCTCCTTATGGGTTTAGTGTTTTTTTGGCAAAACTGCCACGGATGAGGCTGTCAAAAGACCGCCATGTTGGTGGCAATCCGACCGCCGTATTAAGAGTCACGCAGTGAAGTCCGCTAAAAACAGCCACATTTTTTAAACTGCCAGTGCACCAGAGGACCGAAAAGTGGCGGTCCCACCACCAGCACTGCCAGCTCAACACAAATCTTCCCAACAGATTACGATCCACAAATCACGACAGCAGTTCTTCCATTGCGGAAAACCATTGGTTGTTGAGAACCATGGTGGTCTCAACTAACTTCAGACAGAACACCACACCACATTGGACAGTCAGAATACCCTACAACTATCCACTGCACTATATAACGCAACACAACCCACAATCCTTTGCAATCAAAATGCCACACACAACCACAGGCAACCAACATCCCAAGGAGTTTAATATAGCATGAATAGGCACCCACTTATCCTTCACTATGCATACATCACACCCTGCACAACATACAAAACACACACATTAGTACCACACAAAATTCACAACACCAGTTACCCACTCACATCACAGCACCTACATCCTACCATATATTTAACCCTGCACCCATTCACTTTGAACACAGCCACACTGTATTCACAAAAACTACCATGTCACCACAAAAACACCCATGTTTAACTGATGATGAATTGAGGTTCATGGTGGGTGAAATTGCCAGGGTAGAGCCACACCTGTTCAGAGCGCAGATCATCTATTGCCAGGAAAATTGAGTTGTGGCAAAGGATAGTTGACAGGGTCAATACTGTAGGCAGTTATCCATGTACAAGGGAGGACATCAGGAAGAGGTGGATCAACCTCAGAGGGAAGGTCCGGTCCATGGCATCCAGCTAGAGGTACTGAAGACTGGCAGTGGGCTACCACCTCCTCCCCCTACGTTCACATCTTGGGAGGGAAAGGACTTGAACATCCTGCATCCTGATGATGTTGGAATGTGGATTATTGGTAAGGGCAGGTAAGTACCTACACTTATCAATGGGCCACTAAGGGGCAAGGCTTAACTTAGGAGTCAAAGGTGGTCATAATGAGCATGGCAGGACACATCGCTCCGTCGGCGGTGGTGGAAACTGCCACCAACAGGCTGGTGGTCCAGACCGCCAAATAATGAAGCACATGAGAAACAAGTAGCGGTCTGGCCACACACTGCCAGCATTGGAGTGGCGACGAGGACAGACGAGGCTGCCTACAGGCCGGTGGAAAGGCCGCATCCGCCCACCAAATAATGAAGCATAAGACCACCATCAGTTCCGGGGCGGGAACCACTGCCACGTAAAGCGTGGTGGAAATGAACAATATAAAAGGAAACACTCACTGAAGGCACACACAACACACCGAAGCAGACATGGAGAGCGAGTTGCAAATAATGCCAGTCCTGCTCCTTGAAATATACCTCCAAAACTGTGACCGCCAATGAAGATGACAATGGTAAGTACTGCAATCTAGTACACATGGGAAGAAAAGGCACAGTTACACACCCACCCCACCCACCCTGCAACACCCCCCAAACTGTCACACCATCCCACACCATACATACCATACACACCAGAACAAGATGAACGTACCCAACACAAAGCAACAAAGTCCGTCACCAAAGTACACATATGTGCACACCACACCCCCACAATGAAATAATGAACAAGGTCACCATATTGTGCCAAAAGCACAACTGGGCACTTAAACTTTAATAAAACTCCAAAAAAAGGAATGTCCGAATAAGGCCATTTACCAGTCCATATAGAATACCCTGAAGGGCCCAAATAGCCCAGACTTGACTTCTACATGTGCACAGGGTACTCCACTGTAAAGGGACATCAATGGGGCAGCCAGGCACCTCAGGGAACAGGGGCAGGGGTTGGTGGGCGTGGGGGCTTATGTCTGGCAGGGGGTGGTTTGGGCTAACGTTTGGGAGGTGGAAGGGGTCCATGCTTGCCCTTGGAAGGTGGGGGAGTGGCTTGGACCAGGGGGTGGCAGAGGGACCTGGGGCAACATGGGGCTTCTTCCTCCCTGGGGAAGGGGCACAGGAATGGGAAGGGTGGACTGGGGTGGACTTGGACAGAGGAGTGGACTGGTCAAGGAGATGGGCACATTTAGGGACGAGACGGGGTGAGCCAGTGGGTTCAAACAGGTCAACAGGGGAGAGGAAATGTTTATTAGGGCAGTTGGGGTGGATTTGGAGGAAGGTGTGGGAGTGGTAGAGGGATTGCTTGTACCAGGTGTAGGTGTGATGGACAAGGATGCAGGTGCCTGTACAGTATGCCGATGTGTGGTGGATGTGTGCTGTGTGGGTGTCTGTAAATGGTTTAGCATTTTTGGAGAAGGGGGTGAACACAGTGGGACAAGACAGGCCACCAGTGTACATGGATGTTGTCTGGGTGTCTGCAGGTCTGGTGTGTGTGCTGCATTTGTCAGTCAATGTAGTTGTGGTGAGTGCAGGTGTGGTATCTGGGGTGGATGATTGGATGTCAGATGTTAGGGTGTCTGCAAGAATGAGGACAGCAGCAGTGACTGAGGGTGCAGTGCTTGTGGATGTGCATGTTGAGGTAACAGACAGGGATGCAGGAGAGATGGACACAATGGGGGAAGTGGATGTTTTGTGTGTGCCTTTGTATGTTGGGTGTGTGTATGCCTGTGGTGGGAAGTGTGGTGCTTGTGTTCCTCTTTGTGCTTCTTGTGTGTTGTGTGCTGAGGTGTGTGCATGGCTGTCTGAACGTGTGCTTGGGGTGGGTGAAGGGAGTGGGGTGCTGGAGTGGTAAAGGTGGTTGGAGGGGGGATGGAAAGACGGGGGACACTGGCTGCCATCAAAGAGGAGGCCAGAGCCTGGAAAGATCTCTGTAGGCCAGACATGGCACTGTGAATGACTTCCAGGTATTGCATTGCTGCATCTGGGATGCTAGCCCCTGGATGGCATTCACAATGGTTGTCTGCCCTACAGAGTTGGTTTTCAGGAGGTCAATAGCCTCTTCTGTGAGGGCAGCAGGGTTGACTGGGGCAAGGGATGAGGTGCCTGGGGCGAAGGAGACACCCACCCTCCTGGGTGAACGGGCATGGCAACTTGGTGGGAAGCAACTTTGAGGGTGGTGATGGCATGGGGATGGTGGAAGATGACAAAGTGTGGGTGGGCCCACTAGGGTCCGCCACCACCAGGGATCTCCCATTGGAGGAGGTATCAGAGTCACTACCGCCAGTGGTAGTTGCCTCTCCTGTTTTATTCCTCTCACCCTCCAACCCATTGGTTCCCTTGGCCTCTGCCGACTCTGCCTCCTTGGAACCGTGAGCCGCTGCATCCCCACTCGCAGGTGCCATTGCTCCCTCGCCTGATGATGCTGATGTACACAAAGGAGACAAGAGCACAGGTGTGGGGAGACAAAACATTAGAGAAATCTGTAAATACCAGAATGAATGTACATTTCTGGTTCACACACACTCACATCCAGCTCACATACCTACATGAAGCACTTACAGCAATAGTCCTGACTGTGCAACTGACTAGTGGCCACTACCCCAGAATACACCACATTACCCACATGAATCATGGACCACTGTGTGGACTATACACATGGGGTACCATGGCCAGCCAATGCACCCACCAGTCCGTGGGCCCACAAAGCATCCAATAGTACAGGAAGGTGAAACCGCAAGGGCCTGTTTGGACCATCAACACCTGTCCCACACCATTTGCGTGTCTATTGGAGGGCAGGACTGCAGGAACACACCTGTCAGAGTGCCTGGCACTAGGCAGCATACAAACCACAGCACCCACACACATCCATCAAAGTAGTATTAAACAGTATCGGTGTTCACCCCCTTGTGGCTGCTGTGCTGTCTTCAAGCATCCATCCAAATCCAGATAGGCCACCGCCAGAATGACGGCCTTTAGGGGGGGCCAGGGTCTAACGGGCATCCCATCCTTGTTGGGAGGCATTTCCCAGCTGGACCTCACAAGTCTTCCTGGCCCAGCCCCTCAGGTCCTCCCACTGCTTTCTCCAGTGGGTGCTCTGCTGTTTGTAGACCCACAGGGTCTGCACCTCCCTGGTGATGGCTTGCCACAGTCCTCTCTTTTGATGGGCGCTGACTAGTATAGGACACACAGAGCAGAAAAACAGATGTCAGGAAGTGAGCATCTTGGACAGATGACATGTAATCTTCTATGGGCCGGACATTTCACAGAATCATGTTACAAACTCACAAACAGTACATGCCACACAATCTTCGCCTGTGCAGTTACAAATTGTACACACATGCATACAGGCATCCGCTGGGGCCCGTTCCCCTGTGACTCGTGCTATTTCAGGGACCCGAGTCAGGACACAGCTGCACACTCAGTGGCATACTTGCATGCATGGGAATCGGGAGTCAAGTGTCATGGGTGTGAAGACATGGCGTACACTACTCAGCGGTGTGCACCGTCACCACTGGAAGTGATCATGATAGGCCCAGGTTCCCCATTGACAACCATGTAAACCAATGAATGGGTGCACGGCGGTGAACTCCGTCTTCCGCCATGATGACTACTGCCAGCAGAATTATTTCAATTCCACTCCATCAGACCTGAATGGCAGGAGGCTGCCATTTTGCTAGCACCAAGTACATATATCCTGGCCAGGGGCCCCATTCAGGGCCTACAAATTCCAGCCCTTAGTTGCTTGCTTACATGAGTGACTGATCCTCACATGCACCCATCTTATGAAATGTGTCCACACTGGGATGCCATTAGAACAGAGTTGGCTCTGCATACATGTCCCCAACTGTTAGGGTTTGTGCACAGCAAAGAGCATGTCCCCTCTCACTGCACTAGTGGGTTCTGTAATAGCTCCCTTTTAAACTTACTATTGAAAGCCTTCCTTGTTATCTCACCTTCCCCCCCCCCCCAGGCTTCTGTGTATGTTGTTTAATGTGCTGTTTTGTTTACACATTGGGCCTTGCTTTTACCAAGGCTTCTTTAAAACACTCCGCTCTAGGCCATGTGTTAATTTAACTCATTTGCATAATAACTGAAACTCTGCACACCTTTCAAGAACATGTGCAGCAAGTGAGGACCACACCCAGCTCTTCAAACCACACCCAGCTCTGCACACCTTTCAAGAACATGTGCAGCATGTGAGGACCACACCCAGCCCTGTCTATAAAAGGCAGCCCCCGAGCCTCACCCAGTGCTTGTGCTTGTCTACCTCCCGCTTACCTGAGGACAGATCCCTCGGCGCTGGCACTCCTGCTCTCTACAGACTTTCATTGGCTTCAATGGGCGCAGCTGCTGGCTCTTCCTTCTTCCGGTTTCCGGTTCCTCCTTGCCTCAGCCTCTCTCCTACAAGCAACCTGCAAAAGAGAAAGAAGACAAGGTTAGACTGATCAGTATCTCTTGCCAGCAACAAGTAAGTGCAAAAGTTTTATTACCTGAAAGAACTTTGACAACAATTTCTGGATTCGTGTATAGACAATTTGAAACAAGATACCTTCCACGAACATTGTGATTCAAACTCTTTGTTACAAGAATACTTTGCGGAACTTTGTGAGGCAAACAGTAAATCAAGGACTTGCACAAATTACATGCTGTATTTTGACGTAAAAGTACAGTATTTGTTTTATAAAAGATTCTGGAAATATGGGAAAAGTGAGTCTGCTATTGGGAATTTAGGCTTTAGTTATATTAAGATGAATGTTTGATCTTGGTAATTCTGATAACGGTATTTGTTTAATGTTTTAGAAGCTTTAGAGTAATAGAAAGCACATCCCAGAGCAGTAACACATTCCAAACCTGGAAACTAGAGACCAGGATCCAAGAGGTACTTTTAGAAGAAAATTTTTAATAAAATAAGGGGATAGTCAGGAACCCAGTTAGGAATAGGTTGTACTTATCTGTTCTTTGTTTATGTTTCATTAGGCACTAGTTTCTACAGAAGTCAGAGAGGGCCGCAGATTTGTGCAGCACTTCAACAGTGGAAACGCAAGAACAGTGTTGTCTCTTTATTTTATTTTATCCACTTCCCCCCTTCCCTTGAGCTTCTGTTCTTAGTGCACTGTTTTAAAAACTAGTGTGCTGGAACAAGCAGTTTCAGGGTGGGGTCGGATTGTCTTCAACCTCCATCAGAACTGAACAAGGACTCAGGTGAGCTGGGCTTTGACACCAACGTACAAAATACATAGCTTGTGTGTGTAACCTACGTACACCACATCCAGTTATTCATTTTCAAGTTGTTTTGAATGTGTATGTGTGCCCCTCATATGTGTTATTTCCTCCCCCATAGGTGCAGACTCATGTGGCGAAGGAGAGCCCCATCTATGTACAGACCTCTTGTTGATTTGGAAAGTATGGATGGACGTCATATCATTATCACCTAGAGACTCAATCGTGCAACAATCCTTGACCTATGTGCCTTACTGGATCATGTACTTAGGCCAGCTAATCAGAATCAGCATGCCATCCCTACTGAAGTACAAGTGCTATCTATACTCTATTTCATGGCTACAGGCTCATTTCAGGTGGCAGTGGGCTTGGGTGCAGGGTTCTCACAGCCAATGTTTTGCCTCATCCTGTCCAAATTCCTGGATGCATTCGTCCAACACATGCAGACTTATGTCCAGTTTACCCAAAGGGCTGAACTCCCTGCCATCAAGTCTGGATTTTATGCCTTTGCTAACATCCCCCATGTGACAGGTGCCATTGATGGAACCCACATAGCTCTCATACCACCAAGTGTGAATGAACAAGTGTACAGGAATCGAAAGAACTTCCACTCAATGAACATACAATTGGTGTGTACTGCTGACCAGTACATATCACATGCCAGGTTTCCAGGATCAGTCCATGATTCCTTTGTCCTGAGGAACAGCAGTATACCACACTTGATGCGACAACTACAAGGGACAGAGGATGGCTCAAAGGTGAGTGTGTATGACACTGAATCTGTACATAGCTGAAACCAATTCAAACCGCCAAAACTGGCTGGTCAAAACCGCCAGAAACAGGCTGGCGGAAAGGGGGTCGGAATCCCCATGGCGGCGCTGCTTGCAGCGCAGCCATGGAGGTTCAGCCCAGCCAGGGGAAATACGTCGGGAAACCGCCGGATCCCCTTTTATGACCGCGGCTTTACCGCTGCGGTCAGAATGGGCACTGAAGCACCGCCAGCCTGTTGGCGGTGCTTCCGTTGCCCGCGGCCCTGGCGGTCTTAGACCACCAGGGTCGGAATGAGGCCCTTTGTCTCCCCAGCAACAAAACAATGCTATCTGTCTTCTTCAACGGCAACTGTGTTTATTTCTCAGTGAATTGGTTGCAAACTGCTTCAGATAGAGTTGTATTTAGCTCAACATACTTGTTGACCATATGGCCTCATGAGTTTACAAAACAGAGTATGTTTCCTCCCTGTAACACATACTCAGCTGTGAGAATGTGCTAACTGATGACAAAGACCGCTGAAATTGAGTATGTGAGTGCAGGTACTAAAACATCATAGAAAGATGTCAAAACCCAGCTCAAGTGTCAACCGTACAAATGCCTGTTAAAATGGTCTAAAAGTCATAACTACTGAACGAGCCTGCCATGCTGCTTAATGGCAGTGACTAGAGTGATATGCGAGGGTACCATGAGTAATCTATCTAATGCCCCACCAAGTTGCACCACTGATCAACAGGTAGAATTTACCCTGAGATAAAAGACTGAGAAATTGTGTCTTGAACTCACAAAGTTAAGTCTGCTTTTATGACATACACATTTGCTAGCATGAATGCTTTTGCAGAAGAAATTAATTACCTGATTTGCTGGTTACCCCACAATATGGTTGCTTAGTTAATTCTCACATGTCTACACATTATCTATGAACAACTATCCTTGCTAAGCCACCGAAGATAGTGGGGCATATTGAGAAATGGATTTACAACAGTAGATGACCATAAGCTGCAAGTGAGCTGTAGAATGCTGTTGCTGAAACTACAATTAATTTGTGTAGTAGATTGTTTTCCTATGACATTAAAGAACTTCCTTTTTCAAAGACAAGCACAGGGATGCACAGTGAATTACAGTGTCTGCTGCTTTAATGTGAGCTTTGAGTCTCTGCTCCCCAGACATCTTTACTGAGATAAATTTGACTACTCATCCTCACTGCCTTGAGAGTCAAATGTGGAAGGGGTGTACCGGGCCCATTTCCTGAGCCATAGTAGGACAGATCATGTTAAAGACATTTGGGTCCACACATTATTCCATTGTGTGTGGGACCTGCTAGCATAGATTCTTCACTTTTGTTTAGGCAAGCAGGGGAGATGAAATCAAGATAGATGGACACTTTATAGTACCACTCAGATTACAAACTGGAACAAAGTTAATTGCTTTAAGCTGCATTCCTCACTTTGAGTGCCAACTACTAACGGAGCAAAATGACCACTGAAAGTGAGGATTTCAATACTGTAAGTAAACAATCACAACAAGATGTGGAAATGAGCCAGACAAATCCTCTTCACAGAAGAGGTCTCTGGTAAAACTTCTAAAGAAATGGCTGAAAGTATGGCCTCACCTAAGGTCACGTCTCTGGATACTACACTGAAGGAACTAATAGCAGCCGGAAGAACAATGACGATAACAAAATCCTCGCTACTATCCTCTCTATTACAACAGACATTGCCTCCTTCAATGCACCCTTTCTGGGCAAGTCATGATCACAATTGTTACCCTCAGAATATGACAAAGGTTGTGTTGCACCTTGATTATTAGGATTCATCAAACGCTGACCTTGGGAGGTCACTAATCAATGTGATCTATCCACATAGCTTATGCATGATCAGATGCAAAGTAAAGATGACAAAATCTTGGAAGATGAAATAAGGAATGTGACAAAGGACTTTCCCCACAGTATGTTCACAGGGATCAATGAATACCCTGCAGAGTATTACAAAGTAAACAAAGACCTGCTAGTGCCTTTACTGTATAAACCCTCAAAAGAGTCACAGGAAAATCACACCCTGCAGAAAGAAAGAAACTAGGAGAAGAAGCAGGCGATCTCACTCCATATGGTGAAAACATTTCTTGTGTTCAATGGGAGTAGCTGTTCCGAATCATGGAAAAAGTAGGAAGAGGAATGCAAATCATGATATGAGTTAAAGTGTTATACAAACACCATGTCTTAAGTTTATGTGCAAAGGCTATATATACATCCAAAGCATTCAACATCAAGTGAGGATTTAGACAAGAGTGCCCTCTTTCTCTCTTGTTATTTATACTTAAGCTAAATTCTTTGGCAATGCTACCTGAGATTCTAATGACAAACACATTTTCCCAAAGCAGGTGGTGGGGGCATACAAGGAACTATTCTATGCAGACAATCTACTAGTGACCATAACAAAACGTGCTGTTGTTCCAATTGCCACAATTACTATACATACTCCTTAACTGCTCGGGGAACATACCATATTGAATACCCTTCAGACTACAGATGAGGGATACAGTGGACATAGTGGCTGCCTGACAGCACAGACAGATCGTGTATGTCACTTTGACTTGTACACAGAGATTATTTATTATGGGGACAACATACTGCAACAGCATTAACCACAGCAGTGCTCTGCATCCTTAGTCCGTGGAAGACAAAACTTATCCCTAACCATCGAGTCTTGGTTGCAAAACAAATGTACAATGTTGTCTCTAATGAACACATGATTTATAGCCTGAATGACCACTTAGATAAAATCCAGGTTACGTGGGTTATTTATATGGGTAATCTCTGCCTGCTCAAAGGATTAACCTACATTCTGTCCCTGAGCTAAAGATTGTGTTTAATGGTTGTCGAATTTCCTGGTGCACCTAGAAGGGGAAAAAGAGAAAGTGTGCCCACAACCTGCCCCTGAACTAAACATTCTTGATACAGACAGCAGAAACAAAATGAGAGCGAGGTTGCCTTGAACAAACTGAACAAAGTGGTGCTGTGGGTCTCCTACCAGCAAACACACCTCAATGAGGGAATTGGAGGAAGGCAAACTGCAGAGAATTAACCTATAACCTGCCCCTGGGCTAAAGATGTGCAGTGGACGGTTGTCGAAGTTTCTGGTCCACCTAAAAGGGGAAAAAGAGAGATAGTGTGCCTACAACCTGTTCCTGAACTAAACATTCTTGGAACAGACAGCAGAAACAAAGTGAGAGCAAAGTTGCCTTAAACCAACTGTGCAAGGTTGTTCTGTGGTTCTCCTGCCAGCAAACACATCTTAGTGAGGGCATTGGAGGATGTCAAACTGCAAAGAATTAACCTACAAACTGTCCCTGGGCTAAAGGTGTGCAGTTGATGGTTGTCGAAGTTACTGGTCCACCTGTAAGGGGAAAAAGAGAGAGAACGTGCCTACAACCTGTCCCTGAATTAAACATTCTTGGTACAGACAACAGAAACAAAATGAGAGCAAGGTTGCCTTGAACCAACTGTACAAGGTTGTGCTGTGGGTCTCCTGCCAGCAAACACACCTTAGCGAGGGCAATGGAGGATGTCAAACTGCAATGAATTAACATACAAACTGTCCCTAGGCTAAATATGTGTAGTTGAAGGCTGTTGAAGTTGCTGGTCCACCTAGAAGGGGAATGTGCCTACAACCTCTCCCTGAACTAAACATTCTTGGTACAGACAGCAGAATCAAAATGAGCTCGAGGTTGCCTTGAAACAACTGTAGAAAGTGGTGCTGTGGACCTCCTGCCAGCAAAAGCACCCCTGTGAGGGCATTGGAGGAAGGCAAACTGCAAAGAATCAACCCACAAATTGTGCCTCAGCCAATTCTATGGTTAAATTGGCAAGTCTATCGGTCCACCTGTAAAAAAATGTATGCATGTAACCTGACCCTATGCTAATCATGTTGAAAAATTCAGGAATAGAAGCGGCTTCCCAGAAAATATAACAAGAAACTTTTTGTGGGCTTCCCAGGAGGGATCTGGCATACCTTCTAGTTACAGACTTACCTTAATGACACCTCTTTGACGACGAACAACAGTCTTGCCTGCGGGGCAACCTGTTGTTCATGTTCTTCTTCACTTCCCCTCCATCATCATCATCACAGTACAGTTTCCAACATTTTGAAAAAAAAACATTTTAACAATTAAGTGCTAGTAGTCAAAAGCTACCATAGTCTTCACAACTATAGTAGATGTTGAAACTTACAATTATCCCTGCAGTTACAGAAAGCTTTGTAAATAAAGCTATATCTGAATGTGCTGTTGAGGTGGCAAACACTTGAAATCATAGATGTTGAGATCCCACTGCAGATAATTATACTATAGTGACAAACCCGGGGCGCCACTATATCGCCAGTGCTGACGGTATATGTGGCTCCCTATTATGGCTTTTCTGCTGGGCCAGCAGACGGAAACAGGGTTTCTGTCCGCTGGCCCAGAGGAAAAGTCACATCAGCATTGTCGCCGGCTCATAATAGAGCCAGCGGCAGTGCTGATGTGCAGCGGGTGCAGCAGCATCCGTTGCGCATACACGATGGGGCTGTGCCTGGGGCCCATGCCAATTGCATGGGCAATGCAAGGGCCCCCAGGGGCACCCCGAGTCCCCCTTACTGCCAGCCTTTCTATGGCGGTGTTTACAGCTATGGACAGGCTGGCGCTTAGGGATTCTGACCGCCTGGCGGAAGCCTGGTGGTCTATTGGAGGTGCCGGCGGTGTGGCCGTGGCTAATGTGCCATGGTTATAAGTTCACTGCTGGTACACCCCCAGCCTTTTCACGGTGTTACTGCCAGTGTACCGCTGGCCGCCAGGGCCATAATGAGGCCTTAAGTTTCTATTCTCCCTCCAGGCTGGTCCCAAATATGAAAAGCATTAATGGCCTCTCTAAAACCACAATATGTGGCCTGTATGACTATACCTTTATCTATGTTTATAAATGTGTGGTTGGTTAAGTTAAAAAAGAAACTAATCCCTCACCACCAGAGATGATGTCTGCATGATACTAGACAGAGGAGACATTGCAACACTCATGCTTCTGGACCCCTCTGCAGCATTTGAAATATTTTCCCACCCTATCCTCGTCCAACATCTACAAGAGGTTAGAATCCAGGGCCCCTCTCTATTCAGGATTTGCTCTTTCCTGGTAGGCAGAGCACAAGCGGAAAGTCTAGACTGCTACTCGTTGGATGCCCGTAACCTCATCTGTGGAGTACCACAAGACTTGGCTCTAAGTCTGACCCTTAAAAAAGTGTTTTGCATGTTAACTTTGAAGTTAGTGCAAGTGTCTCTTGTTTGCTGTACAATATCAAGTATACAGATTGAAATTGTAGAGCTGATGTGGCATCAATGTCAATTAGAAAAGAGAAAGGAAACCCTTTCAGTATAATAAGTGAGGGAGTAGTCATAAGAATCCTACAGAAACTCCACAACATATGTGAGTTAGGGTTGAAACAGGAATTTGTCTGCCTGGTATACTTGTGTGACTCGCTATCTTGAGTGCCAAACTAGTATCATAACTTTTTATTTTTTCCTTGGCATAACCATAATCTGACTCGAGATCAACCTTGTAATCTGAAGAGACAAGATTTTCCATTGGATACCTTTCTCCACCAGGAAAACAGTCACCCAGGCCCTCATCTCTAGCCACCTCGACTACGGGAACACACTATGCCAGAACCACTAAGCAGCTCACTAACCATCTCTAGATAATCCAAAACACTGGAGCAAGACTCATCCTTAACCTCCCCTGAAGAGTTAGCATCACAAAACACCTCAGGGTCCTCAACTGTCTCCCCATACAGCACAGATGTCTCTTTAAGCTCCTCACCCACAATTGAAAGGCCCTCCACAACACCAGCCACCTATCTCAACAACCGACTCATTTACTATTGACTGTCCAGGGAACTCCAATCAACCACCCAGGCCCCCTCCCCCGCATTCATTACAAATGACTCGTCAGACGCTCCTTCTCCTACCTCGCCACTAAATCCTGGAACAACCTCCCCCTCCACCTATGCACATCCCCCTCACTGGAGACCTTTACAAAGCAGCTCAAGACCTGGCTCTTTGGCTGCCACCTCCTGCCGGGTCAGAACTGTTACACCTCCACAGCATCCAGAGACCCACAGGGTTAACAAGTCCGTGGTCTACAAGAGCCTCCTGATTGATTGACTGAAGAGGCACACCAAGCGTGCCCTCTGGACTGGCTTTAGGGCAGTGCATCCAGTGCCACAGCTCCAGGTTCCAAGCTCAGGAGACTATTTGTTTTGAAATATCATATGGGTTTGAAAACACCTGCTGTAGAGTTTGTTGTGTTTTTTTCAATCTTTAGGAAACAATAAAAATGTGAAGATAACTCTGTTGGTTAATGTACTTGCTGGAGAGTGACTGGAGTTTTGTCTAGTACCAGTTTTGATTCATTATAACGTTGCACAAATGGTTATTGTGCCAGCTATAAAGAATGTGTACCATGTAGATCACAAAATTGTATTTTATGTAGACAGCTCAGTGAGTTACTTCTATTGTCACAGAAACCCTTGTTACTGTGCATTTCATAAGTTATAACCATAATCTAGCACAGTGAGCTATGAACTGTTATCAAAGGGTCGCATGCAAATTGCAAGGTATAGGTTAGAACGTTATGTTTTTCCCCAGTCTTTCATTAACCTAATGTTGCTAAGAATGGTTTGTTTTGGAGAGAAATAATTATTTGTAAAGTAACCCCCAACCACTGTGCTACATTTTAAAGCACAAGTTTGTGCTTCTCCAGACCAAGCACACCCAGAATGCACTGGATACCAGCATGAATGTCATGAGACTCCAACACCTTGTAGTCCCCATTGTCTTAAGTGACATTTTCTATACACTGTTTACCCAAGTATGATTCATTGTCTCAGTGTGTGTGAGATGTAAGGACACTGACACTACCTTGGTATGAGTAGCACTATTAACTAAAGGAACTACATGAGAGAGAGTTGCCATGGAGAGATGAGTGGCACTGTTGGAAGGTGGGAGTGATGGAATCTGTGGAGAAGGAGCTTAGTGGCGACACTAACAAAGACTGGTGTACTGGGCACCAAGAGTCCTAAAACCAACCCTGCGTGCCTTCAATACTCACAGTGTAATTATGTGCCTGTCATAAATATAGTGCATAGAGCATTGGTGGCATTATCCTGTGGTTAAGTGAATAAACAGTGTGACCAAAACGTTTCATCTGTGTCACTAGAGTTGAGGCTACTGGCCAACCCGTATAAAGTTCTGCTTTTATGAGCTTGTTCAGAGCTTTGAACCAGGAAAAAGTGCAAATGAAACCTTTAGCTCTTGAATATCTACATTTGAAGAATAAACATTGACAGCTTGAGTAATCTTTATAGTTCAAAAATAAATATTTTCAGCCAAGGAGAGTGTAACGAGCACACCTGCATTCTCAAAATAAAAATGCCAAAGTGCATAAGCTAAAACTTTGGTTTGTTTTTTCTCATTGGAAACTTAGCAAGCTCGGTCCTCCCAGAATGAGTTTTTCAGACGCATCCCAGTGCTCCATGGTTGTATACACATAGGGGAATCTGGCTTCCTTTGTCCATATGCCCCCCATGATCAGTATACAAAAACATCAGACATGGTCCCTAACTCTTGATAAGCATGACTTTGAATTCAGGGAGAATACCTAGCAGTCATTGGAGCAGCTGAAAGCCATTTCACGAGGACAGCTATTGCAGTACTGAGTCTCGGATGCTGGCGTCATGGAGTCGGATGCATAGTATATCATTGGAGACCGTGTTGAAGGTGGAAGATAGGTCCATGAGGATGAGGACGACGGTCTTGCCTCGGTTGAGGAGGGTACGGATGTTGCCTGTGGCTGCTAGGAGGGAAGTATTGGTGCTATGGTTGCTCCTGAATCCTGGATCTAGGATGCTGTTGGCTTCCAGGAAGGTGGTGAGTTGTATGCTGACTGCCTTTTCGATGACTTTGGCCAGAGATGGGCCGATAGTTCTTGAGGTCTGTCAATTCAGCAGAGGGTTTCTTCAGTAGAGGGTTGATCTTAGCGTGTTTCCAACTCTGTGGGAAAGTGACAGTTTCAAGGGAGCGGTTGATGGTATTTTGGAGTTTGGGTACAATGATGTGGCTGGCTTTGTTGAAGATGTGGTGGAGGCAGGGGTCCGTGGGTGCTCCTGAGTGGATGGTTGCCATGATGTTCCAGGTCTCATCGTCTGTGATGTTGTTTCAGCGAAGGAGGCCGAGGGTGTGGTGACTCTTCAGTCAAAGAGTTGGTGGTGGGAGCAGTGGGGGCCCTGGGTGGTGAAGCTGTCGTAGATGTCTGCAATCTTGCGGTGGAAGTAGTTAGCAAGGTTTTTGCAGAGTTCTTGCGACGGGGATGTCAGTGGCGTCAGAGTTGAGATTGGTGAATTCTCTGATTGTGGTAAAAAGTTCCTTGCTGTTGTGGGCGTAGTTGTTGATGCCGTGTTGCAGGGTGAGTTTTTTGGTGGTCCTGATGAGTTGGTGGTGATGGTTGACAGCGTTTTTGAAGGTTTTGTGGTTTGTGGAAGGCTTGTCGGTGCACCATTTCTCCTCTAGATGTCTGCAGACCTGCTTTGATTCTTTGAGCGTGGGGGTGAACCAGTTTGCTTTCTTGGTCATGCCTCTGTGTGGGATGTCTTGAGGAGGCGAGGGTGTTGACGCAGTCGATGACCCATTTGTGGAGGTGTGGTAACGCAGTGCTGGCATCGTCATTGGCTTGGGGGGTGTTGCATTGAAGCTGGCGGTTAGCTGGGCTTCGGTGACCTTGTTTCAGCTTCTGCTGGGAAGTTGGGGGGCATGGTGGAGATCGATGGGCCTGCAGAAGGTGGAGTGGATGCAGCGGTGGTCGGTCCAATTGGAGTTCGGTGGTGTGGCTGATGGCGACGTGATTGCTGGCGGAGAAGAAAGGGATCCGGTGTGTGTCCAGCCAAGTGAAGGGGTGTGCTAAAAAGTTGCTTTGACTAGTGCAGCTACTCGCACGCTCTACTTTCCATTCTTTCAATAAGATTTCTTCACTACTTTTAAGTGAACAAATCTCTGCGAGTGGGTCATAATGTAGGACTGCTTTGGAAAGGAGGAGGGCGGTGTTCCAGATAAGCATTAGAGGCTATAATTGCTTTTCAAAAGGCACAGCAGGAATTAAAGTCCTCCCAAGTGAGTGTAAGCTCCTGGGCCGATCAGATCGACCTAAGCACTTCCAGTTTTAGCACAGGGCCGATTAGATCGGCCAGTGGCACTTCTAAGTTTAAGGCCGACCACAATAGAGCCCATCTCGGCTACGCAAGTGGAAGGCCTCGGTCAAAAGTCTCTGTTGGGCCCACCTGCCCCTCGTAATCCTGCCAACTCAGGCAAAGCTTGAGGGGAAGGGACCCCCAGGTTTGGATTCCTCCTGACTCTATACTTGCTGGAGCTGGCAAGCCAGACCCAGTGCCCTTCCTCTTCTTCTTGAAGGCTTGACCCATTGTTCCAGGGAAAAGTCTCCAGAACTTCCCTGTTGTGCTGCCTGTGAAATGTTCATGGCACACACCCATTCAGGGAGGTCCAGCATCTGTGCATAGACCATTCTTTCCACTTCTGCCTATTTAGATGCTTCTAGATCATTTCCCAGAAAATATTCTACTGGAAGGGCAAGAGCTACTGCTACCGTCTTAGGGCCAGCCACACCTCCCCATTCCAGGCTCACCATGGCCATAGGATGGAGTTTGGTTCTGCTATCTGCATATGTTACTTGAAGGAAGACACCAGGTAAAACCTGCTCAGGAGAAACCGGATTTTCTGTGACCATTGTCACATTGGCTCCTGTATCTCTCAGAGCTTCCACCTCAGTCCCATTGACTGTAGGCCTCTGCCTATACCTCTCCTTCCTGGGAGGTAAGGTGGCCATAGTTGCAATGTCCACCACACCCCGGAAACTAAGGTGACCTCTGGCTACCCTGATCTCATCCCTGGGCCAACATCCACCCGCACATCTACACTAGCAATCCCAATAGACTGCCTCCCAGTGGGGGACTTCTTGGAGCAGATAGCATTCCATTTTTTGTGTCCAGGTTGATGACACTCAAAGGGGCATATTTATACTCTGTTTGCGCCGGAATTGCGTCGTTTTTTTTTACGCAATTCCGACGCAAAACTAACTCCATATTTATACTTTGGCGTTAGACGCGTATAGCGCCAAAGTCCATGGAGTTTGCGTAATTCTTTAGCGTGGACACCTACTTTGCTTTAATGAGATGCAAGGTAGTCGTTCCCGTCTAAAAAATTGACTCCGAGGCATGTGCGCCGTATATACACTCCCGGACAAAATTCATGCCCGGGAGTGGGCGGGTCAAAAAAAATGACGTACGGCCGCTTTTGCGCCGTATTTTAGCGCCTGGACAAGGCAGGCGTTAAGGGACCTGTGGGCTCGGAAGAAGCCCAGAGGTGCCTTCTCATGCCCCCAGGGACACCCCCTGTCACCCTTGCCCACCCCAGGAGGACACCCAAGGCTGGAGGGACGCATCCCAGGGACATTAAGGTAAGTTCCGGTAAGTATTTAAAAAAAAAAAAATTGTGGCATAGGGGGGCCTGATTTGTGCCCCCCTACATGCCACTATGCCCAATGACCATGCCCAGGGGACAGAAGTCCCCTGGGCATGGCCATTGGGCAAGGGGGCATGACTCATGTCTTTGCTAAGACAGGAGTCATTTCTATGGGGGTTGGGAGTCGGAAAAAATGGCGCAAATCGGGTTGAGGCGAAAAATTTGCCTCAGCCTGACTTGCCCCATTTTTTGACGCCCAAGCTCCATATCCCCCTACGCCGGCGCTGCCTGGTGTACGTCGTTTTTTTCCACGCACACCAGGCAGCGCCGGCGGCTAACGCCGGCTAACGTCATTGATTAAATACGGTGCCCGCATGGTGCTTCAGAATGGCGTTAGCCGGCGCAAATTTTTTTTACGCAAAACTGTGTTAGCGCAGTTTTGCGTCAAAAAGTATAAATATGGCCCAAAATTCTTGCCGGCCTTAGCAAGCTCCTGACACATTTCTGCCTTAACAGGGTCATAATGCTTCCCCTGGTACCTCTTCCTCTTAGAAGTGGTATGGATCAGGGCTCCTCCATCCTGAGAAGTGATGGGAGGACCTGAGACGCTGGGCACAGAAGACAGCGGAAGCCCAGCTGGGGATGGCCTCCCAACGAGGAAGGGGTGCCCGTTGAACCCTGACCCCCTTGAGGCCCACATAATGGCGGTGGCCTATCCTGAGCTGGAGGGGCGCTTGAGGGCATCACAGCAGCCACCAGGGGGTGAGTACAGTGCTCATCATCACAACTTACGCAAGGTAGGGTGGTATCTGGGTGGGGGATGTGTGTCAGTGGGCCGCCTTAGGCCAGGCATGACATTGCGGAGTAGGTCCCCTGGTGGCAAGGTTCCTGAAGGGATAATCCTGCTACCTAGCTCATAGGCATACACTACTGGTCAGGGCTGCGTGGGTCCCAGGTGTGCTACATTTGGCGGTGTGTGCCCTTGTGTGCTGCATTTGGTGGTGTGTGCCCCTCCCTATGCCTTGGTGGCTAGCAATATCACTGGTAGTGCAATGCATATTGCGTAGGCCTCTACCCTGTGTGTGAGTGTGCTGTGTATGCCAATGGTGGTGTTGGTGCAACCATTGACCCAGTGTATCCTTTGTCTCCTCACCACCTTTTGTTTTGTCAACCTGTCCTTATGTGCATTAGCATCATCTGGCAGAGGAGCAGAGACAACAGGGATGGACGAAGCTGCATCCCACAGGACCCAGGAGGCAGAGTCCACCAACACTGAGGACACCAGTGGGACAGAGGGCGAGGGGAGAACCACAGCGGAGACTGGAGGGGACAGTTCGGACACAGATACCTTCTCCGATGGAATCTCTTTGGGGGTGCCGGACACCCCTGTGACCACCACAGCTACAGGTACAGCCACCCCCCCATACCAACACCACCCTCCCTGCAGCCCCTCATTGAGTTGCCTGTGCCCGCTTACTCAGGAGGGTGGGCTTCACCTTCGCCCAGGCACCTCAGGCCTTTCCCCAGTGAGCCCTGCTGCCCTGAGTGAGGAGGCTATTGACCTCTTGAAATCTATTTCTGTAGGGCAGTCAACCATTGTAAATGCCATCCAGGGGCTGGCAGCCCAGATGCAACAGACTAAGGCATTCCTGGAGGGCATTCACACTGGATTGGCAGCCCAACAGATATCATCCAGACTCAGGACTCCTCTCTGATGGCAGCCATTGTCCCTGTTTCCACCCCCTCTCTAACTTCCTCTTCCCAAACCCATTCCCCTCAACCCCAACCCATCACAAGCACACAGGCAGATGAGCATGCACACAAGACAACACCCAAGAGTGGCACAGGCAAACACAAGCACCACACTTCATCCCACAGGTACTCACACAAACACCATCCAGATGGCAAAATACCAACATCCACAATTTCCACTGTCTCCCCCTCCTCCTCCTTCTCCACCTCCCTCCCAGAAACATCAGCACTCACACCTGCATGCACTACCCCATCATCCACTATCAGCATCACCACAACACCTAGCAGAAAACACACCTCACTGGCAGACACCTCCACAACAGCCATGCACACGTCCCCTCTGTCCTCTTCCACGTTGTCTGTTCCCCCTCCTAAAGTATACAAATGCAAGCACTCAGACACCCAAGAGCCATCCACCTCACAACAGCATCCAGCCCATGCACCTGCAACCAAACTCAGCAGACAGACACCTCTTATAACCACTCCCTCTTCCTCCACTCCCAAACCTTCTCCCTCTTCCCGCCCCAATGTCCCTAAGAAGCTTTTCCACTCCACCATTGACCTACTCCCTACCCCTCTTCCCCCGTCCTTCACGTCTGGCCTGGGTAAAAAAAACAGGCAAGCACCTCAGCCACCCAGTCCACAGACCCAGTAGTCTCCACACTCACTCGTGGTGGGAAAGGATCCAGGGCACATGTACTGAGGGCGAAGGAGCCTGCACCAGGCAGTCTCAAGGGTAAGTAGCCTGACACAGCTGCAGCCAAGAAGAGCAAGGAGCGAGCCCCAGCTGCTACCAGAAAGGGCAAGGAGCCAGCCCCATCTGCTGCCAGGAAGGGTAAGGAGCCAGCTCCTGCTGCTGCCAGGAAGGGCAAGGAGGCAGCCCCACCTGCTGCCAGAAAGGGCAAGGAGCCAGGGGCAGGGACTCAGAAGGAGCCCCCACCACCAACCAAGGTTGTGCAGCCATCCAAGGCTGCAGGGGATGGGCAGGAGCTTCCCCACATCACCAGCAGCAGCAGCACCACTACCACCAGTGGGCAGCTGTCCGAGGCTGCAGTGTATGGGCTGGAGCTTCCCCCCACCACCAGCAGCAGCACCACCACCACCAGTGGGCAGCTATCTGATGCTGCAGGCGATGGGCTGGAGCTTCCCCCCACCAGCGGCTGCAGCAGCACCACAACTGCCACTGGGCAGCCGTTACCGCCGGCGAACGGTATGTACTCCTGCCTCCATGGGCTGCTGTGCGGTCTGCCCCCTGCAAATCCAGTAGGTATGACACCCACCTGAGAGACTGTGACCTTGCACCCCCCAGGATCAAGAGCACAGGGCACAATGCCCCCACCAGAACCAGTGTGTAAGACACCCACCGACCCCAGCCTCCTCAGGATCAAGAGTACAGGGCACAATGCCCCCTCCAGAACCAGTGGTTAAGACACCCATCAACCCCAGCCTCCCCAGGATCAAGAGCACAGGGCATGATGCCCCCTCCAGAACCAGTGAGTAAGACACCCACCAACTCCAGCCTCCCCAGGAACAAGAGCACAAGGCACAATGCCTCCTCCAAATCCAGTTGGGAAGTCACCCACTTGAGAGACTGTGGCCTTGCACTCCCCAGGACCAAGTACAGGGCATGTTGCCCCCTCCAGAGCATGTGGGCAAGTCACCCACTTGAGAGACTGTGGCCTTGCACTCCCCAGGACCAAACACGGGGCATGTTGCCCCCTCCAGAACCAGTGGTCTTGTTCCATCTGCGGCTGAGGTGCCTCCCATTCCCCGTCCCCCTGAGGTGACTGCCTATTTTCCAACTGATGCCCGTGCAGTGTTCTCTCTGTGTTGTTGCAAGTGACAAGTGGGGCCTTGGACTTTGGCCTGTGGCCCACGCACACTGAGGACTGGGCAGTGTCCCTTGAACTGTCTTGATATTATGACATTTACTTGGGTAAATTCATGTTGTCCTTGCATTTTCCAGCCGAGGTATGGGGTATATATGTTTTATTACTGCAGCTGATTGTGTGTATGGTGTTGGGGGATGTTGTGCATGTGTGTCACTCTCATTGTCTTCCCCCTCCCCTGTGTGCTAGGCTTCTGTACTCACCATCATCGCCTTTGCCGTCGTTGGTGTTCATGGTGGAGCAGCACGTAGAAGAGCATTGGGAAAACATGCAGCTCGGGCTCCATGGTGGCATTGTTGTTCTTGTGTTTCCAATGGTGAGTCCTTTCACTACCGTGCAGTGTTTCCACCAGGCTTTTATTGTCATTGATACTGTCCCGGATTAGGTGGCGTATTGCAGGGTCTTAAAACGGTGGACGGGACATTGGCTTCCGTCTGGCTGTAGGTGGCTACCGCCATGGTGGCTGTTGTTTCCGCCCTGGCAGTCGGTGTGGTAAAGTGGCTGTCTATCTGAGTTCTCACCGCAAGCCTGTGGGCGGTAATATGCCACTTTATCACCAAACGGCAGGGTTATAATGAGGGCCAAAATGTGTAAAGCATTCAAGTATGACAAAACAGTAAATAAACAAAACACAGAAAACAGTTTAAAAATCCCAAATCTATTTATAAAATTGGAAATATTTTTATCTTCAAATTGACACCAAAACAAATAAAATCAGGTAACGGGAACCAGAGACATGAATTTTTAAAGAATTCATGTCTTTTAGCGCATAGAAACGAATAGTGCCAATCTGGTCATCTGGTTGCACCTTGACTGGAGCAAAGTCAAAGTTTAAGGTCGACTGCGATGGAGCCCTTTCTTGAGTGGGACGAAATCGCCAGTCCAATCTGACCTCCCTGGAGCCCTTCCTCGGATACGCATCGCACAGCATCTCAATGAAGATCTCTACGTTCAGACTTAGATGATTTTTCGAGATTAAAATCCTTCGACCTGGCCAAACCTGAATCTTGATCCAATGTCCCTGGAGCCCTCTGCAGATACACTGTCCGGTAGGTCCCAGTCAATTTTCTGTGCTCAGACGTAGTCACTTTTTCAGAGATTTTCTTCAGCGGACGGACCTGCAAGTCAGGCTGGGTCTTGGTGAGGCAAGGCGGCTAAAATCACCACAGCATGTCGGTCCCTCTATGACGCTTCTGCTCCAAAATTCTGGATCTTCTTCCAGGTCTTTTAAGGTACTTTAGTAGTCCACAGCTCACTCCAAGGTTTCAGAAGCTCTGAGTTGCTCCTTGAGGTTGCGGACTCCAACTCCCAGAATGCACCTGGCTCGAACCTCAAAATAGCCACTGGTCTGTGGTTAGCTGATCAGTTTCTTCAGCATTTGATGCAGGGGACTCTGGTTAGCTATGTTTCATCTGTAGCAAACAGGGACTCCCTCCTTGAACCAGTTGAAGCCAGGCAAAGTCCTTCTTGTGGTGAAGCCCACGTGTGCAACTGGTGCAGTCCTTCGGAGTGGAGTGTCCAGATGCAGGACAGGGGTCCAACAGATCAGTCCTTCTTCTTCTGATGTTTTTCATTGTAGGGATCTGAGGTGTGGGTGCAACTCTGCCATATTTATCCTTGCTCCTGGGTGAAAAAAGGGTGCCCCGGGTATCCAATCAGAGGCAGGCTCCTTCCCCCTTTGATGACCACTTCCTGGGAAGTGTGGCAAAAATCAATCCCAGGGAGCAACATTCCTCAAAAATCCAACATGGCTGAAAATGATTTTTGGAGGTTAGACCTGGCTGAGCCCACCCACTGGAATGGTTAAAACTTCCAAACACACCCCTCTCTTGCCCTCTCCTAATCTAATCAAGAGGGTACCTAATTTTCTGGTGTTGCAGGATGTGAGGGAGGTGCTGGGTTGCTCCAAATGTTCTTCCCTGCTTTTAAAGACCAGTTTGGCAGCCCTCCCCATTCCTGCTTCTCCATCTGCTGAGGCGGATCACCTCCCCCCGGCACATCCTTTGTGTTCATCCCAGGCCACTTCACAACTCATCAAGGCAGCCTGGTCAGACTGCCAGAGGATGGCCACTCAGAGGAGGACACTACAGAAGTGAAGTTGGCAACTATCAGATTGAGTTTTAAAACTCTTTACCTGAAACCCCCACTTTACATACCACATACTACAAATCTCTCCTTATCACCTACTACCCTTACCTGGCATGCCAAATGGCCTCTAAACTCATCTGGCCCCACAACCCTTAGAAATCGCATGTGAAGTGCTGGCTAATGATAGCACTATAACTCCTAAGTCCTCTTGGTTTTTCTAATGTGGAACAGTACATGGCAATGACATCAATGCAATGGTTTACTCACTCTAGCATCCCATGGAAAACTCAGCTATAGCTGAATGCCTACTGATAATGGCCACATAATAAAGATCCCAAGCTAGAAATATACTCACCTGGTTTGGTTGATGCACATGCAGTACATCCAGATACAGGTTAATGTCCATTGTTACCTTACATACTGTGTTTCCAGAAGGACACCACTGTGTATTGTTCAGCTCTATTTTTGCCATCTATCATGCCAGACAGTTCACTAGGTAACAAAGGTTAACAGCCATGTCAAGAATCAGACAATATCAGATACCATCAGCAGTACAATCACTACCAACATAGTTTTCTAGCATAAAACATTGTGTATGGAATTGAAGTTATAGGGTTTTATGTTGTACTAAGTTACATTGTACAACAGCTGTCATTGTCATTGCTGGGGATCATGTTAAGGCACTGTCTGCATCTCACACAACTGCAACAATACCCCCATTTTAACCTGAACTTTGTGTTTTTCTCCCTTCACAGGTAATCTTGCCATTGTCACCATGGAGAGGATACTAGAGACTGTCACTACCCATCTGGATGAAGACCCCAGTGAGGACTACACTCCTGGATGTCTGGATGCTGATGAGCAACCTGGCCTATCTGGGACACCTAGTCAGTCAACAACTGTCCTATGTACTATGTACTGTCTATGTACTATGGCCTTACATTTACACATGAGCCAGACACATATCCAGACACTACTGATAACATTTGACAACCTCCTGTACCCTACAGGAGAACTTGATGGGAAAACTATTTCCCACCCCATTGTCCTAACAGTCTAGCAATGTTAGTCACACTCCACTTAATAAAGACTTATAGCAGCTGGTATCAGCCATGCCCACTTCTCATGTCTATCTGAAATTCCCATCTGCCTCTGACACTGTCTGTCATTTGCCAAGGTTGATGAGCCAAACAGGATATAGGAAAATCTGTAATTGTAAGAGAAGAGGGATGGGATGTAGTAGAATACACCTCAAATCAGAGGAGTCATGCCCACAAGTGTACCTTTGCATCTGCCTTAACAATACATGCAGAGCACTCTGTTATGTGCACAATACATATTTTCAGTTTGCATGCACAACTCACTCATAGGCATTGGAGCTTTCTACAACCCCAAAGAAGATACAAGAAAGGAGGTGACATGCTACCCATCTACTTCAGGTTACAAATTTAAACAACATTAGGCCTACTTCACATACCTTGTAGTCAGTTGGAGTACTGATTGATAACATCTGCCCTAGTGTCTCCTGCTTCATCTTTCTCTGGCACTTCATCACTTGGTAAATTTGCATTGCCACCCATGGGTTCGGCTGACCCCCCCTCATTGGTATAAATGGTATCTGTTGTCTCAGGGCAAGATTGTGGAGCCGCAGGCAACTATTATTTGACATACCTTGTTGGGTGTGTAGAGGAGGGCTCCTCCTGATGTGTCTAACCACCTAAATCTGGCCTTCAGGATCCCAAAAGTCAGCTCAACAACACACCTTGTCCTCTTGTGGGCCTCATTGTAGCAGGCTTCCCTTGGTGTGGTTGAGTATCTCATGGTGTCAACAAGACGTTTGGATTGCTAGAGTCACCTGTGAACAAATTGGTAAAACAACGCACACATATATGTGGGACATGCAACATTGTGATGGCAGGAGACATATATTGCAAACACACATTTAAATTGTAAATTACCAACCAGCCAGGCCCTCTCTGTTTGAAGTTGTGTCATCAGGAGTGGGACATTGCCATTCTGCATGATGAAGGAATCATGGACTGATCCTGGATACTTAGCACTGACTTGGGAATTTTACTGATCTGCCAGACACACCACTTGAACGTTTATGGACTAGCAGATTTTTGTGTTCCTAAACACCTTTCCATTGGCACTGGGGGGAACCAAGGCTACCCAGGTGCCATCTATGGCTCCAACCACATGTGGAATGTGTCCCATAGTATAAAACTGTCTTCACATAGGCTAAATCTGCACATTTGGGAAACCTGATGTAGCTGTCCAAGTGTTTCAATAATGCACACAGTACATCCCACAAATCCAGAATGAACATGAGCTTAAAGATTCCCGCAGTTAGGGCCGCAGTATTCTGAAAGGACCCAGTGGCCAGGAAGTGTAGCACTGACAAGACTTTAATGAAGGGAGGTATGCCACAGGGATTGCAAATGGAAAACATCAGATCTGGCTCCAATTGATCACAAAGATCCATGATAGTTTGATGATTCAGATGATATCTCTGGATACTTTGTCTCTCCTCCATGATGCGCATACTGGTGGATGGTACACGGTTGGTTGTCATCCTCTCCTTATGGCAGGAAAACTATGTGGAAATTGTCAACATAATATGACATGCAGCATGCAGACATCTTGTAAAGTGAGATAAACAACTCACACATATCTGCTGCTGAGGTTGGTTACAAAGTCAGATATCTACAGTACAGCACATAGCTAGGAAGCCGATGACACCCTCCTTTGTGCACATTCCCTCAAATAACTATTGAACTACACATACAGATTCATCTGCTACTGTACATGGTTGTAAGTCCAACCGATTTGACATGTCTTACACATATTGTTGCACATTATCTATGTTTTCAAAGCACATAGGAACCTCTGAGTAGGTGTACATTGCTATTGCCACATGTCCTCTGGGAACACAGCATTTACTGCACAGATGCACAAATTGACAACTAAACATGAAGGCAGTACTTACAGATGTACTGCAGAATATGGGGTATAGTTGATGACTCAGATTATAAAACTCCTCCATACATGAAATGTACTTAAAATGGCAACTGCCTGACCTACTGTGCTGGACATATGGAAATTACCTAAATCCTCCAGCGGAAGTCATCATGGCGGTCATAACCACGGTGGGCATTGCCATTGGAAGACTTTGATGCCCTTGGCAGATTTGGGCCAATGGTGATGTTCGCCGGCGGTGACAGTCATGTACGTGGCGGACAGGACCATCATCTTTTGCAGTATTGGACACTGATGTCAGCTAGACCTCCAATACCTGAGCTGCTGTGTACTGCCTTTGGGAGCTTTCATGCCACGTCCTGCAGGTGATAGGGCCCCAGCTTTCACCTCTAAAGAGGTGGATAAACTCCTGCAGGCGTTCCTACCGCTGTATGAACAGCTATTTGGTGCTCCAGAGGAGCAGGTGAATCCAATGCAATACTAATGTGTGATAGGTTTGGTGTTTGATGGTGTGCCTGAAATATAAAGTAGTGCAGGTGTCCATGCATGCATATGATAATTTGTAAATGAGTGAGTTGAGAGAATGGGAAAGTGTGCCTACTTGCTGTCACTGAAGTGTACTGTCCACTACTATTGGTATGGTGCATGTGGAATGACTTTTTCCTTTTGTCTATGTCATCCATGCAGATCAATGCCCATCAGAAGAAAGGACTTTGGTGTGCCATCGCCAAACAAGTGGGGGTCCATAGCCTGGGGAGTACCCACTGTAGGATGTGGTGAGAAGACCTCAGACTCTGGGCCCGGAAGACTGCAGAGGCCCAGCTGGGGATGTTCTCCCAACGAGGGAGTGGTGCTCTTCTGAACTTGACCCCCCTAATGGTGCACATTTTGGCAGTGTCCTACCCTGAGGTTGATGGGTATTTGAGAGCAACACAGCAGCCACAAGGGAGTAAGAACCCATGTACTCACCTCTGAAAATTTAGTGTACAATGGCTAACTATTGCAGCTGTGAAGATGTGGTAAGTGCTACAGGTATGGTGACTACTAGGAAGACATGGTACTACAGTTGCCAATATACAAACACAAATGGGAGCATTGTATTGTGCATGGGAACATGTTAATCACCTTTGTCAACCAAATAGTATGACTGCATGTGGAGATGCACATGTGACTGTGTCATATGTGTGAATTTACAAAGATGTACACATTTGTAACCTGCTGTGCCATCCTTCCCACCTAGTGTTCCCAAGTCAATTCATCCAAATGGTAAGTTGGATAACTCTTTGGTCTTTGACCTTTCCTATTCCACCAGCTCTATCTCTATGTGGACATTGTATCTGTCAGATGAGTAACAGGGACAAGTAATCCTGTATCCTGAAATAGCTAGGCACTTCATGTGAGGCTGTCATCCCAATCAGGCTTTTGGTATTGCCAACTTACTATGCTCCCTATGAGGTTTGAAGAGGTGTCCCCATAGTCATGTCATATTCATACATTAGTAAATGTGAAGTTTGATCAGGGTGAACATCCTAAATTGTGAAAATAATGGAGACAATATTACTTTGACATTTCATGACATTACATTGACGTGTACAAATACATTTTATCCTAATGTATTTGGTGTTGGGAAGGTAAGTGGCTAGGTTGCTGATCCCTTAGACCATGTATATTGTCCATGCTACACAGGGCAATACCATACATCTATGAGTGTAACAATGATATTTGCTGCCTACATCATTAGTGAATTGATACTTTGTGCCTAATTATAATGTTTAAACCTCTTCTTTGCCAAGCTTACTGTTGCTAATCTGAGGCTGTTTGGACAGTTTTGGTAATGGCTCTGCTCAAACCTGCCTAACCTAACGGTGTAGCAAGTGTTCCATTTTACATACACATGTTTGTGTTATGGGATATGTTGTTATGCAATTGGCTTGACTCTAGGTGTATGTGTCATTTGTGATTACGTTAGTATTCAGTTGTGTAAGTGTTAGTTCTGGGCTGAGGTAATGGGGATCACATGTCTGGACAGTTGTTAGTGATGTAGGTGTTTAGATGTTGTCATTTAAAGCTTTCTAATCAGCATGTAGGGTGGAATACAATGAGCTCTTCATGCACATTGTTTGCTGTCCAATGTATTGTTGGTGTTACTATGTTCCCTGTGGATGTATCCTGTGTGCTATGCAGGCTCCTATTTCAGTACACAGAATTGACTATATGACAATGATAAGTGGGTGTTTCAGTGACATGCTATGTAATTTTGTGATGTGCACTGTATGGGTATGCCATATGTAGTGTCTTCATCTGAGGTGTTTGTCATTGTGTAAGTTGTATACAGATTGATAAGTTAGGCATGTGATTTGAAAGCAACATGCTGTGTCGTATTTGAACTGAGATGAGTTCACTTTCATGGAACATGACTACTGGTGATGGACCGGGCAGATGTGGAGTAGGGGGAGGCATGATGTTGTGTTGTCAATCAACTGCATTTCCTTACACTAATTTGATGATGGACGGTGATTATCTGTATTGGGATAGATTTGAGATGCAGCCAAGACATCTTGTCCATGATGCTTTTGAGTTACAGCTGAATTGATGGGATCGCGATGTAGTGGTCAAATGTTGGCTTATGTTGTGGATGAGACTGTAGTCATATGGGAATCTTGAAAGTATCTTGTTGTGACATGATGTAGGCTCTGAATAGTTTCTAACTGGGGCTTTATTTGACACAGATGTGCTGTACTGCTGTGCATGTTGTGATGTATGTTTTTGTGAAGAATGTGATGGCCGTCTCTCTCTCTCTCTCTCTTTCTGTGCATCAGAATCAGAAGGTGAAGGAGCTGGAGCACAGCCGAGTGGGGAAGCTGCTGGCCATGGGACCAGGAGTGCTGAGCCCACCGAGGGTGAGGGGAGTGCCATGAGGGAGACAGGATCCATGTCTTCATCATCAGAATCCTCCTCCAATGGTCATTCACTGATGGTGGCAGACCCATCTGTGACCATCCCAGCACCATCTCTGTCTGCCACCCCCTTACTACCACCACCCTCCCTATAGCTCCCCACCTAGTTGTCCATTCCCACTCACCAAAGAGGGTGGGCATCTCCTTTGCTACAGGCACCTCTGCCCCTGCCCTTGTCAGCCCTGTTGCCCTCAGTGAGGAGGCTATTGACCTCCTGAGGTCAATCTCAGCAGGTCAGTCGACCATCGGGAATGCCATCCATGGACTGGCAACTCAGAAACAACAGAGCAATACATTCCTGGAGGGCATTCACAGTGCACTGGCTAGTCTACAGAGATCCATTCAGGCTATGGCCTCCACGTTGAAGGCAGCCAGTCACCCTCTGTCTTCAGTCCCCACTCCACCTTCCTCTTCCCAATCCCAAATCCCTCTTCCCCAATCCAGACAAAGCACACAGACAGACAAGCATGCATCCACCTCACCATCCAAGAGTAGCTCAGACAAACACAAGCACCACAAGACACACCACCAGCATGCACACAAGCAACATACACCTGCACACATCAACAATCACAACCTGCCCTGACACCCCCACCACCCCAAGCATCACTGACACAACATACCCACAGACTACATGACAGCAGACCCTCAGGCTTCTAGCCCAGTCACCATATCCACAGACACCATGACCATAGACATGCCTACATGCATGATTTCCACCATTCCTGCAGTCACCACCCGAACAGACACTCATCCACCCACCACAGCATCTCTCAGCACCTCCACCCCCTTCTCCCAAGACACAGAAACATCCACCCTGACCCACCCCTCTACACTCAAACCCTTTTGCCATGGACACCCATGTCTGTATGAGAAACCTTTCCTTTCAGAGTTTGCCCTTTTCCCTACTCCTCTACCACTCTGTGATGCCCCTAAATGTTCAGTGCCCCTCCCCAAGTCCAGCCCTTCCACCTACAAGACCTCCCCTGCCCCCTTGCAAGTTCCCATGCCCCTGCCCTGCCAAGAAGTCTACCCCTCCCTTAGAGGCCAGCCCTCCCATAAACCTAAGTCCACACCCAAACCCTATGTCCCAGGTCTGATCCCAAAGGCCCCCCCCTCCAACACGAAACTCAAACCTAGCACCCCAGATATCTTCTAAGGTGCCTGTCAGTTCCAATGATTCCCCTTCATGGGAAGGCAACATGGCAGTCAGGAGTCACGTTTGAGGCACACATTTGTGCACTGTGAGCATGCAGCATGTCTGCATTGTGGACTGGCCTGTGGCCTTTGTTATATATCTTTTGTTTTGTTGCAATAATTACTTGAACCAACCAGTGGTTGGTTTCCTGGTTATATATTTATCATGCATTTCTTTCCCTAGTATGGAGTTGTTCCTGGATGCGACTAGTTGTGTGAATGTGTGTGTGTTTTCTGCTTGGGCAACATGTGTTGTTGGTGCCGTATGTGTGGTTGTTTCCAGTATTTTTGTACAAAAGTGGTCGAGTATATGTTGTGTCATGGGCATTTGTGTGTTGAAGGGATTAGTTGTATTGATATTGTGTGTTGGTGTGCGTATGTGTTTGTTGGTGTGTTGTGTGGCTTTGTGTGCATTGAGTGTGTGAGAGTTATGTGCATGAAATGTTGGATGAGGAGGTCTGTGTAGGTCTATCGGGAAGTAGTCTGATTGTGTATTTGCATTTGTGTTTTGCCTGTTGGTGTTATATTGTGAAGTCTGTGTATTGTGTCCCTGGGTAGTGTCCCCTGTGTGTCCCTGCCAAGTGGTTGTAGTTGGTGAGGATCAGTTGTTTTTGTGACGCGTTGTGGTGTTGTGTGGTAGCGTGCGAGTGTGGGCCTGTGCGCTGTTTCCATGTGTACTTTTGTGTTTTTGTTACATTTGTGTGTGTGTGTTTGGTAGCTGTGGTGTGTTTGTTGTGTATATATTTGAGTGTGTGAGTGGCTGTCTGTGAGTGTGCATGTTGTTGTTTAGCTACGTGTGAGTGTCGCCCTCGCACCCCATTCCCGAATGTATGTTGTGTGTGTGTCTGAAAACTGTCAATGTACAATAACAGTTAAGAGTATGTAATTACAGTTGCTGTCGTCTTCGTTGTCACAGATTCCATAGTTGTTAGGCAAGCAGGAGCAGCGTGAAGATGTGTAGTTCAGGTTCAATGGTGGCTCCGTGCAAGTTTGTCTTCCTGAATGTGAGTGACTCCTTTTATACATTTGTTTTCCACCTGAGTTTCTGCTGTTGTGCAAACACAGCGGAAACCTTGGCGTGTGCAACCTTATAATGTGTCTGATGAAAACATGGTCCTGTCAGCCTGCAGGTGAATACCATCATCTATGGCGGCTAGACTGCACTGGCGGTGACAGTGGTTCTTTGGCTGTGTTCTGTTGTGAATACCGCCATGGTCATAATATTGTGGTCTTCTCCGCCAGCCTGTTGGCAGTGCGACCACCACCGCCAACATGGCTGTCCTGGGACTGCCAAACTCATAATGAGGCCCTTTATGTATAGTCAATAGAAAGGTTTTCTTTGAGGGGATATCCACCTCTTCAGAACCCCCAAGTGTATCCTGAGTGAAATACTCTAATGTAACCATGTCTTCCCAAAACAGAGAATTTCGTACCCTGTAAGTAGATCTCCTGAACCATCAAGACTGCAGGCTGGAACTTTTTAACATACAGCATTAGTGCTCCCTTCTTCAATTCATCATTGTTGCCATTGATGTTCTAGCATACCTCATAACTAGTGTTTAGGGGTACCAGAAGTATGCTCTGAAGTCATCTGGAGTGGATATAAATCAACAAATACTGTATGAGGAGGGCCTAACAACCCTGGCCCTATAACTATAAAAATGGAAACCAGCAAATAGAAAAGCACAAACCAAAACCCTTAACATGCAGCAACTGTAGTCACATCCCTCTCCCCTCCCTACACTTCTCCCCATTGAGCATCTGTGACCCTAGCTGCAAAATCTAACTTAAAGAACCCCAACAAACTTAATAAACAGTGCAAACTGCAGGGGAGGCAAAGACCACATGTTAGTGTAGGGATTCGCAAGGCACAACAACAGCACAGCACAGGAAGAGTCTAATTGAGCTGCTGCCTCTATGTTCTCCTATTCTTCTGCCCCAGGGGATTACCCAGCTACTGCAGAAGGTGAGTGTTTGGGGCCTGGAGGACTGGCATGCTCTGATTGATATCCTCTTCTGCTTCTCCTTTTAGAACGAGCGTGAGTATTGTCTGCATGTATGGTTTCCTTTCTGCTGTACAGGTGAGTCTAAGGAGGGGGAGGGCTGTGGCCTCCCCAAAAAGTCTAGACGCTTCTCCATCCAAGACCAGATACTTTCAGCTCTGTCACGAAAGTAGGATATATGTTTTTAAATGACTTTGAGGCAAGCTGGAAACTGCAGAATGTATTTGTATTCGCATGGTCCCGAGCTTCTCTTTCACTGGCATTGCAGTGAAGCAATTAGCATAGGGTTGTTCTTAAAATAATTTGAGGTATTAAACTTGGTGAGATACAATCAATCACATTCAGCCATCATTAGTTTAATAAAGAGTCTTATTTCTTCAGGATCATGTTCCACAAAATAAGTTTTACTTTATGATCCATTTATGATAGTGGAGGAGGTGTGCATTGGATAACCAATCATGCTTCAATTGTCGTTGCAAGCATCTTCATATCTCCAAACATTCCTTGCAAGAGAGCAATAGCTCTACCTTTACCTTTAAAAAAATGGGAGGAAAAGTGTCTTTTGGCATTCAAGGTAGGCTCTGTCAACAAATAGCTGATGGTCCTGTCATTTTGGCAGACAGGATACAGTGTCACATTTGCGATGAAATTCCTTGTCTGCCATACTGTAACTCTCCCGCAAAGTTAAATAGTAAATCCAAGAAGAACTAGGAAGCAAAACTAAATTCAAACTCCCTGTTAATTTTAAGACACTTATGATTACTACAAAGTTCTTGCTCATTTGCAAGAAATGTTTGGAAATATAAGGAGGTTAGCAAGAACAATTCAAGAATGATTGCACACTTCAACCACTAACAAAAATGGACCACAATCTAAAACGTCTTTTGTAAAGGTGGTTAGAAAAGGCAAACAATTGGCCATTTTCATAGCTTCAGTCATACACTACGGTTAGGTTTATGGTATTGGATGTTTTAGTTTTTCCAAAAGGTGAAACATTTGAATTGCAAAGTTCTGCAACTTTTTGGCAGAATTTAATGTTTTCATTGTCTAGAACACGAACCTTACTTCAGCATGATACCTGCAGGAAGAAAAGAGCAGGAAAAATAATGTGCAAAACCATGAATTAATGCATAGTATTTTAATTCATTATTCGACTTTAAAATTCCTCATCTATTTTGATTTTTAACAATACATTTTTCTAGAACAGAGTCAAGAGAAAAGTTTTCACTTTGTTCAACATCTCAGTTTCTAAATCGATGCTGACAGAATGTTATGCATTTCAGTATGTCGTAATTTTATCCTGTATAGTGTACATTGTGTAAAATAGTATAATGAACTCAAACTATTGTCAGTTTAACTGGGATGATTGTTGTCTTGCAATGCTCTCTGATCACATTATATTTTGGCCCTTTCACATCATTTTGCACATATGCTCGATTTACCTTTTGAAACTCTCTTGATTGAAAGGCTTCCTTTAACTTACTTTGCACAGTTGCATCATTGGTTTATTTTAAACATATTATAAGGCTGCCTCAACAAATGCACAATTTACTTACTTTGTCTGAGCACACATTTTTCTCAGGCAGAGTATTTTGCTACTATTTCTGACTGACCCAGCGATATGAGTATGTTTTTTTTCAATCTGGCTTGTAATGCGTTTCTTCAATTCATGTGCCTTGTGCATACAACTGAATTTGTGTTTTATACTATTTTTGCTAGCCACATTGCTGCTGTAATTTTATTTATACTCACAGAAAACATCTAATGACAAAAAGCCCGAGCAAATTATTTTTAAATTAACTTTGCTTCCCACTAGTTCCGTAGAAGGGCTCTTTCCGATAGAAAGAAAGAATCAACAGTGGGAAAAAATAACGGGATATTCTGTGACGTGGGAACATAGATATCAAACCTATAATTTTACTTAGTACATCTGTTGTTGAGGCATGCTGATCATCATGTCTTTTTGTGTGTTTTAAAATCATATTTTATCTATTCTCACATTAATGAAGAGGGAGAGTTGCATTCGATTATATCAATTTGCAACGATGTATACTGTTCAAATTTTTAGATTTTATAGGTGGCGGAGACCAGTTCACGTTAGCATGGACAATGCAGCAGCAGGGGAGGTGCAGGAGGTGGTTAGGGGCAGACCACATAGGACCCACCAAGAAGAAGATGACACAATGGGGATGAGCAAATTTAAACCCTAATCACTGATATACATTTATTATGGGTACATTGTTTCAGCATAGATCGACGATTTACTTTATGGCAATATTGAGCTATGGACGTTTCAAACGGACCCTTCTCAATAGGGTGGTTGTGGCATTGATGGCTTTGAGGCATACCTTGATGGGTGATCAGGATGCATAAAGATACCCAATCTGATTGAGGATCCAGAGGCTGTTGAGATTCCTGCACCAGCTTTCAACAGTAGGGTATCAGAAATATGGGTTGTAAAGGTGTATAGAATCAATATTAACATAATCTTTACAGGATATAAAGAGGACAGGTGTGTCTGTGAATGATGTGGGAAAAGTGTACATGTATGTTAGAGGAGATGTGTGCTGTCTGAGGATAATATGACAGTAGAGGGGCACTTCAGCTAACTGAGAGAGCAGGGGTATTTTGTTCTTACCTGGCATGACGTTCAGATTCCATTGGATGGGGATACAGTAGGTTAGGGGCATTGGGGAGAGGATACATGCATCAAGAATTGTTCATTGGAAATGGGATCCAGGTCCGCCTCTAGGAAATGCCTTGACAACCTGTATCCTGAAAAATCTCTCCTTCAATAGCCTCTCCTCATCCTGGCATTTCTTTTACAGCTAGTGGAGCGCACATCTCACCCCCAAATACTCACTCTATTTGTAACGTCGTGCCATACAAAACCGAAATCTCCACTTCTCTGAGAGCGTGTGGAAGTTGGCCATATAGTTACTTTTAAGGGGCCAAAAAAGTTAACAGCAACTGATCTTCCCTCCTCCTCAGTGAAATTCCTCTTCCTCGTGAGTGCAGTCAACCCCGCATTCTGAATGCTATTACAGGCCACATTAGAACTTGCATTAAAAGTGGAAGCGGACAGAGCCTAGGGTGTATGCAGCATTAATTTACTCCTAGGGTTAATATTTGTCAGGAGTGTATGACTTTTCTTTAGTTACATGCTGTTTCCTAGCACGCACAATCATAGTTCTACATAGGATATTCATATATCTTCCCCTACACTGTGAATGTATAGTATATAGGTGTAAAGTAGAAAATAATAACTTTACAGCAGTTGTACATTTAGTTAGGTGTGTTCCTGCCACTTCAAATAGGGGCACAGGTAAAAATCCATGTTTGCACAGATCTCCACCCATACATCCACCCATATCCAGCAGGATCATCCATAAGTGAGAAAACATCAAGTTGAAATGTAACAAAATCTTCATACTTGCTCTGTCTCAAATTAAATGTGTATCCATGCAAAAACACAATCACACATAAAATAGCCCCCACACAGAACATACGTCTTCAGACGAAGAAAAGAAAGCTGAACTGCCCCACAATTAGAAAGCTAGACATTCTATAACACAGGTCTCAGTTTGAAAAAGTGTCTTTTGAAATACCTGCTTCTCAATTCGATACCTTAGTGTAATTTTCATTTAATTTCATTATATAACTACAGTCTTAGGAATACGTTTGATTGAATAAGTGACACAACTGAGAAAATTCCAATGTCATCAATGTTGATGTTGTAGACATTTTTTAAATAATTTAGCATAGGCTGAAATCTAATCCTTAATTAATCTTGTTTTGAATAATTAAAAGTGCAAAATACAGTGATCAACCAGATTGATTCAATATCCTATGCATTTCATTAAAAAGTGTATTTGCGAAGTATGAAGTCTGGTGAAATCGTTATAAATCTCAAGGAAAGAGCTTTCTCCTTGCATACAGTGCATGCCGCCATTTCAATCGAAAATATACTTGTTCTATTAAAGCTAAAGGTGAGACATGACTTAAAGAGCTTAATTTAGCGTATGCAAATTTATTGGGGCTAGTAACACTTTGGAATCGTTTTAGAAAAGAACATTTTGCGGTTATGCATTCTTCTTAAATTTTGTTCAAATCACATACAGGAAATTCCTGTTATTTCAATTTTTTGCCGTTCTCTTCCCAGAATTTCAGCTGACAACTATATCCCTCAATAATATGCACACATAAGGCATTTACGAATACAAAATATCAATAGAAAGTCTTCATGCTAATTTTCTGAGTCCGAATATCTGAAACTTTAAGAAGGCAAATTGCAAATACCATTGTGGAGAATCTATTATAAATGTAGGTGTGCAAGTGGAAAAATTATGCCTCCTGGTGGTTTGTCTTGCAAAATGCACTGAACACCCACAAACTCCGCTTATTCAAGAATGATTTGTGTTTTTAAGCAGAACTAAATTATCTTGACAAACAGTAATTCTTATATCTTCTCATGTGGAATTTAATTTTGCCATTTACAATAACCTACAGGTTTTTTTTGGATCTTGAACTTACCACTATTGCTAAGTTACAAGGGGTTTTATGTGATGTTTAGGTTCGCTTTTCCAGAAGGTAATAGATGAAAGGAAATTAAAACATACCTGGCTCTTGAGAACTGAACAAGGGGTAAAATTTTGATTTGTAATGGCAAGTAGGCCTAAAGTAACTACTCGCCTGATGGGGATACACTACACATCATGCCCGCAATAAGCCAAATAAGGAAGACCAAAAAGTGGAAATCTTATCTTTGGAAAAAAGATAGTGGACACAGAAAAACCTTTGTCTGACCCACAGACAGCTCCAGACTCCATCACCAGATCTGGAACCAGATTTATTGAAGCTTGCATTGCCCTTGAGTCACACAAGGTAATGCAAAGGCAATGCAACCCCTTAAGTGAGATTTACTATGGCACGCAAAGTCACCTTGCATGGCTGCGTGGCATAGTAAACTTAGAGTAAAACAAGGCAGCATAAGACACTGCCTTGTGGTACTCTGCCCTGGGGGGAGCATGAGTCTTCCCATGAATCCACCCATGGTTTATGGTGAATCTTCAGACTTACTAACACTAGTAAAAGTGAGAAGGCATCAAAATGGTCTGCCTTCCAAGAAGAGGTGTAAGAAGGAGAAATATGTTTATTTCACCATGTTTTTTTTTCTCTTTGTACGCATGGTTCATTCTGCAGCAAACATGTAAAGAAGAAAATGACTCAGAGGATTAGTTTTCTACAGGAAGGTGTCCCTTCCTTCACAAAAACAATCAAGGCTGTAACGCAGCATTGTATCATGGTACAAGGGCAACTGCATTGATACATGGATGCCACAAGTGCACCAGCTCAAAGGATGAGCAGGAATGCACCATACCTTAGCAGATATGGTGCCTTAGTGCTCTCTCCATTTGACACAGCACAGAAAGTTGTCCTACTGCATTGCCTTGCACCAAATATTACTTATTCTGCCCCCTGGTCTACAAGGAATATTATATGAATGAGGCCAATATTGTTCCTCAACATAGACACCAAAATGCTGGCTGAGAGGCTGACAAACAGGTTATGGGAACCAATCACAACACTTGTTCAACACGACCCTACAGGGGTCATGACACACAGATCCACCTGACTGAAACTACACTGATATTTTAATTGGCTTGATAAATCAAACATCCTAAAGAATCTTTTGCGGTCCTTTGTCTGGAAATCAAGAAGATATTCAGTTCAAACAATATGACATACTTATGCCTGGTGTGCACATCTTTTAGTTTTTGCCCCTTTTTTGAAAATAGGTGGGTATTCTATATTTGCCACCTATAGCTGAAGTTAGCATAAAAATAAAATATTCATCTGAATTTCATCTAGAGAAGGACAGAACAAGAGTGCTCCTTCTCTAAACTTTTGTTTGACCTCTCTATTAAACCCATGGCATAGTGGGTCAGATCCTCATACCAAACACACAGATTTTAATTTGCAGGGGAGATTAAATACAAATACTCAATGTATGCAAATGATGTATTTCTTTATACATCACACCATCTTGAAACCATTATTGGGATTCTTCAAATTTTGGGGAACACCTAGGGTGCCAAATCCACTAATCTTTAAATATTTTATTTGAATAGAGATTAAGTTGCCTTAAGGTGACCTCAGATGGTTTTAGAAATTTGGGGGTTGAAAAACTGAATGGAAAACATTTTATTACAGAGCACAACCAGGAGGTACGAATCCATGCAATCTGTACATATGTAAACCAGTGGGTCGCCCTACTTTTTCTTTGCTACATTGCATATAGGAAGGTAAAGGGACACTACTTCTGCCAGTAGCGACACAGGCAGTGGTACAAAGCAATGCCAGCCATGGTTTGGAAAAGGAGGTTTACTAAGGGAACCACACTATGAGCAGGTGCACTATTGAATGAAGAAACCAAACAAAAAGGGTTTCAGAGACAGAACATCTTAGGTATATCAACAATGGGAGACATAAAGGGGGTACTTGGGCTAAAACATTTCTCTAACTGCAATAAGAATATGACTAGGCATTGCCTCATTGAGAGAACGCAGATTTTTAGTACAAGTTGATGGTTGTACTCTTCAAGTTATAATAGATGTAGTTAGGGCTAATTCATATAAACCTGAGTTTGACCCATGATCACTGTAGCACAGAGCAGACAGGCTTCATTTAGGTGAAATGTATAAACCATTTATCTGTGCCAAAACTGTTAAAAAGTTGAAAACACAACACAAAAAAAATTCATGAGCAAATAAACATAAAATGACAAATATCTGATGTAGGGAACCAGAAATCTAATTTTTTTAAATGTGAGACGTTTCTCACACTAAAAAGCTCAAAGCAGCAACCGCAGGCATCTGGTCATGCTAGACTGATACAAAGTCAACAGTGATGGCTGACTGTGATGGAGTGTTGGTTAGATACAGGGACTGGGTTATGCCTCATTGGAAAGTTCACTTTCTGACTTCTTTTTCTTAGAGAAAATTGTAATTGATAAAGTAATTGTCAAGTAAGTTGCCAGCTAGAGCCAAAGAGGGACACATCAATGGAGTCTAACTGTAGTGCAGGACCTCGGCGAGGTCCTTGGCACTGGTAGGAAGTTTGAGGCACTCAGCATTGAAGGCAGGAAAAGTCAGAGCAGGTGAAGTCGAAAGTTCTGTCCCAGCATGGGGTCGTCATTGGAAGGGTGCTGTTTGGCTTTGGTCCCAGTAAACATTTTACATTTTCTGGAAGTTGAGATTCCTTCAGCAAGGTGAACTAGCAAGTTGAGTTGACTGGCAGTTCTACATCAGTGACTTCAACTTGGCGATGGCACGGTGGTCGCCTCTGATTCTTATTTCAAAACGTTCAGAAAAACTCTCTTAGGGTCCTGTCTTGCATTTATGGAAGGAAAAGAGTACACTTTAATGGCAGTCAATGGTCCAGGACATTTTGGGCACCTCTTGGAGGTGAGGATTCAATCACTCAGGAGCCACCAGCATGGTCCAGAGAAAATCTAGTTAGAAATGATCAGCTGGGCTCCACAAGAGTCTTGTTTTTTTCAGCTTTTGTGTAATTGGAGCTTAATAGAAGGCTAGGGAACTAGTTCTTGAAAGCTGCTCTTCAATCCTGGGTACAAATGGGGAGTTTCTCTCCTCAGTTACAAGAGCAAGCTTTGTCCTTCTTCTGCCTTACACAGCTCCAAAGGTGTTCTGAAGAGGGTGCTGAGGGTGCCACTTGTATGCCCAGTACAAGCCTGAGGGTTGGATAATCTCATTGCCACTCCATAACCAATGGGGTGAATGTTCCAACAAGTGCCCCGACCCACTTTTACACCAATTCCTGTGAGCAGTGGCATAACATTAGTCCATGCAGCCCCTGCAGCACGAGGGGGGGGAATGAGCTCCAAGGCACCCCCATGGTACATTGTGCAGGAGCGACAGGCCCCTGGCTTGAGAGCTTCTGACTGGGTAGAGGCCCATTCCATGTACTTTGTAGGGGAAGCCCCTCCAGTTCCTTTATGCTGCTACCTGAATTTTACTGTAGTCTGTGTCACAGTTCTCACAGTCCCATATCTACCTAAAAACAATATGTCAGAACTCCAGGCACATCTGAATGTGTGTCCTAGTAAAATGAGGAACTACCCTGCAAACCAGTCCTGGGCAGGTCCCCCCTACCCCCCAACACCCTGGATTGATGCGACTTTGGCTACTTGAACTATGGCCGGGGCAGGCGTAGATGTGAGTTAGATCAATTGTGACAGTGGTTGCCCTGTAAGCTTGCACCTCTTGGTGGCCGCATACCCTAGGTCAGACTCTCAGGGAGAGACCACAACTCTTCACAGCAAGGCTCTTTTCTTCCCTATCATAGAAGCTAATCACACCTTTCAGCAGGCTGCTAGGTGATAGTTGGAGGTTAACTCTTAAAAGGCCACTGGAGGCTTTAGCCAGAAAAAGTGGCATTTTCAAAATAGTAATTTCAAATCTGACCATTAGATTAGATTTTAAAGTACTACTAACGTAAGTCCTTGAATCAAGGTTCTAGCTTTTTGCAAAGTGAAGTTATGCTTTATAACGTGTTGTAATGTAAGCCTGTTTTGTTTTTTCTATAGGAGAGCCTGCCTTGCTGCAGGAAAAATAACTTTGGAGATATTTCATTGTCAGGACATGTAAGACTTAAGTAGACTTTTTTGACTTTTTAAATACCTCCAACACTGCCTAATGTGCATTTAGGACTTACGTTAGGGGTGAGATATATGTTATAATATGGCAGATTTAGGCCTGGCAAACAATGATTTTGTCAGGTCAAAGTAGCAGCTTTAAAACTGCACTCCACACTACAAGGGTAGGCCTAATGGCATGCTTTGCCAGGTCACCTTAGTGGTGGCAGAATATGTGCTGCAGTCCACTGTGACATTTAACTTGCAAGCCCTGGGTATACAGAGTACAATATACTAGGGGTGTATAGGTATGTTAAAGATGCCAATCAGGCATAAGCAATCCTACATCTTTTAAGCGTGCGAGCAATGGAGCCTAATTAGGAGGGCCCCAGTGCAACAGAGTCAAAACTGTTGGGATAATCATGCAAAATGAGACATTCCTTTACACACATATTTTCAAATAGGCAACTGTTGTGACCTCGTGCCTCACAGATTGGTCACAGGTGCCAGATACAGGCAACATGAAGAACCAGGTGGTGATAGGAATGTTAGCTAAATGACTGGTCTCAACAATTTATAAAACTCTAATCTATAAATTCCACACTGCCTGCATAGATTTAGGATTGTTTGGGAAACCTGATGAACTCCATGAAAGAAAAAGACCGGAAAGCACAATAATGCATCAATGGGAAGTAGAGATGAAACTGAAAATATTACACAGGGCCTACTACAAGAGGCAATTATTTTCCAAAATAGGCCTGTTGGAAATTGCTACTTGTGAGAAATTGGGCTACTGGTTGACTGGGGTGAGTGTGAGACCTGGTGAGCAGCAACCACAATCCATGTCAGGGTAAGGCACAAGCAGACCCCAAATTAACTTATGCTCAACCCTCTGGTAGCTTAGCACAGACTAGTCAGGCTTAACGTAGAGGCAATATAATAGTCAGGCTTAATGTAGAGATAATATGTAAAGTATTTGTGCAGCACTTCAAACAGTAAAACAGTGAAAACACCACACAAAAAGATCTCACACCATGTTAGAAAAATAGAGCTAAACGTAAATAAAACAAGAACAAAATGACAGAAACCCAATCAGTAGAACCAGAGCTATGAATTTTAACAGAGTAAAGTGTAAAATATACACTCAAAGCATTGGCAACCATGGACACACTGGACTGGGTAAAAGTATGACATTCAGACTGACCGCAATGGAGCACAGGTATCAAACAGTCCCAGATTAGTCCCACTGAAGGTTTGCTTTATCAAGTTTTGTGACAAGAGTCCCATTCACACTGGAGAGGTTCGTAAGAATCAAGAGATCATCGTGGAACATTATCAGTGAGCCATGAACAGTTGCCCAGGCATCGCAGGGGACAGGCTTGTGCTTCATATTGGCACTCCCCTATGGGCAGTCAATGCTGTTGCACAAAAACACAGGGTGGCAGAGGCTTACATGAGTGACACCGTCAAGGTGCAAATGGCACCATTTGAGATTGCAAAGAAACAAAAATCTTGATTTAAATGCTTGTGAGCCACATCCAGGTTCCAGGACCTGAGAGGCCCCTCATGAGGGTCAAGAACTTACTGCAGCTGGGTCCAGGAGTTGTTTGTGGAGCTTTTTTATGTTTCTGAGGCTCAGATCAGGAGGGCAGTAGACTAGCCCTTGGAGTCCTTCTGGGGTCCTGGGTTCAAGATGGAGTTGTAAGACCAGTTCTTCTACCCCAGGCAAACGGGCAGCAGATCAGCACAGCAGGAAAGCAGTTCATTTGGAGCAGTAGTCCAGCAGAGTGAAAGTCCTTGCAACAGCACAGCAGTCCTTCTTCCTGACAGAATATCCACAGGTCCATAAGCATCATAAGGTGTTGGTGCCTGAGGACCTTCTTTTGAACACAGCTGTGCCTCTGAAGTGGGGGAGAAGCTTGTAGAGGCAAGCCTTTGAAGTGCACAGATGTTCTGTATTACCTGCCATGGCTCCAGACAAACTACAGTGGGTATGCAGCTCTTTATGTGGAGACAGGACACAGCCTATTCAGGTGTAAGTGAGACTGGGCCCGGCTCCTCTCTTCCATCCTACCAGTGATGGCCCATCCATTCACACCTAAGTTCTGATTGTTTGTAGCTCTCTAGGAGAAATACTGAAGGCCCAACTGTCAGCTGCACCCACTCATGTAACCAGAGAGTGCCTGCAGGCACCAAATTGCTAAGGCAAGAAAATGTCAGATTTCTAAAAGTGACATTTTCAGAATTGTGATTTAAAATCTGACTTCACCACAAGTTAATATTTAAAATTGTGATTCCAGAGATACTAAACATTAACTGGTTATTGCTTTCCATTTGGAAATTACCCTTATAAATGTAGCAATCCAATAGGAGAGATATGCCTTGCAGCAGTGAAAAACAAATTGAAGAGAATTTACTACCAGGACATGTAAAAGCTAAAAGTACATATCATACTTTTTAAATACATTGTATCCTGCCCTCTGGGCTATTCAGGACCTACACTTGTGGTAACTTATATGTATTAAAAAGGATGTTTTGGGCCTGGCAAAAGGTTTAATTTGCCCAAACGTCAGGTTAAAACTGCACACACAGCCTATGCAATAGCAAGCCTGAGACATGTTTAAATGGCTACTTAAGTGGGTGATGATGTTAATTGAGTATAAGCCAATTCTACCATGTTTAGAGTAGAGGACAATCAATTTATCACTGGTTAGCAGTGGTAAAGTTCACAGAGTCCTAAAACCAACACAACAAATTCAGCAAAAATAGGAGAAATAAGGCAAAAACTTTGGGGATGACCCTGCAGAAAGGGTCAGGTCCAATACTACCTGTTTAAAATGTAAGACATATGAAGGAACCTTCTTATTCATGGTTTGAGCCTGCATCTTTATTGATACACATTGGAGCAATATAATAGGCAAGGTGTCTGTATATTAGAAATAACAATTCCACACACTCCTAAATCTGTTATCCTAGGAATTCTGAACAATATCGACCTGCCCAGACTAAAGCTTCTGTCTTGGTCTCTAGGGCTCATGATAAAGAACACAGACATCGCTAAGGAAAGAGGTAATAATACCCCAAAAACTGAGGGGGGTGTGGACATCATGTGTATGGAAGCTAAGAGAGAAGACAATGTAATTGAAAGCTTATGAAAAATCAGGGCCACCGGCCAATGACGTACCTCTGCTCCATGAGAAAAGAGGGGCTGCTGGAACCTCGATTCATGGGAAACCAAGACCTATGCAGTATCTCAACTGCTTCAAAACAATTATCCATTTAGGTATGTTTACTCATACTCACTATTTACCACCCATCCATGAGTATATGCTTCTCTGCATCATGCTTTGTTCATTTGTTTTGTTTTATGAACAAAGTA